>NC_138575.1:192812438-198249938 GCF_964289735.1 Phaethon aethereus | reverse complement strand
TAAACTTCCATGATGAAGTGACTGGTCTGGTAGATGAGGGGAGAGCAGTGGATATTGTCTACCTGGACTTCAGTAAGGCTTTTGACACTGTCTCCCATAAGAACCTCACAGAGAAGCTGTTTAGGTACAGGCTGGGTGAGCAGACAGGTGAATTGAAAACTGCCTGAATGACCAGGACAAGAAAGTGCTGATCAGTGGCAAGAAATCTAGTTTGAGGCCAGTAACTAGTGATGTACCCCAGGGGATCAATACTGCGTCCAGTCCTGTTCAACATCTTCATTAATAGTCTGGATGATGGGGTAGAGTGTACCCTCAGTGAGTTTGCAGACAACACCAAACTCAGAGGAGTAGCTCATATGCCAGAGGGTCGTGCTGCCATCCAGAGGGACTTCAACAAGGTAGAGAAATGGGCTGACAAGAACGTCATGACAAGGAGAAGCGCAAAGTCCTGCACCTGCGGGGGAACAGCCCCAGGCACCAATATATGCTGGGAACCACCTCGCTGGAAAGCAGCTTAGCCAAAAAGGACCTGGGGGTCTTGATGGACACCATCTTGAACATGAGCCAGCAATGTGCCTTTGCAGCGAAGGTGGTGAATGGTATCCTGGGTTGCATTAGGAGAAGTGTTGCCAGCAGGTCAAGCGAGGTGATCCTTCCCCTCTACTCAGCACTGGTCAGGCCACACCTGGAGTGCTGGTCCAGTTCCCCAGCACAACAGAATCAGGGACATACTGAATAGAGTCCAATGAAGGGCCACAAAGATGATGAAAAGACTGAAGCATCTCTCCTGTAAAGAAAGGTTGAGAGAGCTGGGACGGTTCAGCCTGGAGAAGAGGAGGCTCAGGGGGATCTCATCAATGTGTATAAATACCTGAAGGTAGGGTGCAAAGAGGATGGAGCCAGGCTCTCTTCAGTGGTGCCCAGTGTCAGGACCAGAGACAATCAGGACAAGCTGAAACACAGGAGGATTCCTCCGAACATCAGGAAACACTTTTTCATTGTGAGGGTGACTGAGCACTGGCACAGGTCGCCCAGGGAGGTTCTGGAGTCTCCATTCTTGGATAAGTTCAAAAGCTGTCTGGACATGGTCCTAGGCAGCTGGCTCTAGGTGGCACTGCTTGAGCAGGGAGGTTGGAGCAGATGACCTCCAGAGGTGCTTTCCAACCTCAGCCCTTCCATGATTCTGTGAATTTCCTCCTGTGACAGGGTGGCTGGTTGCCCAGACTGTCGGGAGGCCACCACAGGGACACCACATGGTGTCGCAATGGCTGCTGAGAAGCTGCTTCTTGGGAGCAAGGGAGGGAGAGAGACAAGAGATTCAAAATCCCCACGAGGTGGCTCTGCCACTCGTTGGGCACTGCTCAAACCCTACTAATCAACAGCTTCTTGGGCAATCAGGGAGCTTTGCCAAAAAGGCCTCAGAAGGGGCTGTCCTGGGCCCCGCTCAATTCTCTGGTCTCCCAATGGCAGAGAAAATACCCAATCTGCAGACGAGCGCAGGTTGGAGGCGGCTTTCCAGCATCCCAGTGGAGGAGCTTGGATTTAAACTGGTCTCGCTACATTGCAGCAATGCCCCGGGCTCAACCCGCTGAAATTTAATAAAGATAAAGCCAAAGAGCCGCTCTGAGGAAGGCGAGCCCCGGCGCACAAACTCCGTTACACTGGCTCGCCAGTGAGACAGGAGCGCTGCAGAAATGGACCCGAGGGTGAAGTGCAGCCACGGGGATGTCAGCGACGCGGTGCTCATACAAAAGGCAAATTTTACTCGGGAGAGGTGGGTGAGACACACGGGGTGAGGAGGAGGAGGAGGCTGCGCCCGCGGGCCTGGAGGGACCTGCGGGCTCCGTCTTCAAGCGCTGTGTTTTGAGCTGAATTCGAACAAATAGAGTATGGAGACAGTAATGAAAAAGACAAAGTCTGCGAAATGTGGAGAAGGGGAGGTTCTCAAGGCAGCTCTGACTGCTCCCACAGTGTTACCCTCTTGGCCGCACAAAACGAAGACAGCGTTTAAAAAACGGCAGCGTTGCCCTTTTCTTCGTGTTGCTCTTCACGTTTCCAGCTCTGTTCATGCTCTCCTTTGGGGTTTTGTCAGGCTTCGGAAAGGATGCGATGCTGAAGCAGACTGACGTGATGGTGGGTCATCACACAGTATGTGTACTGTATATTTGGTGGTTCTGTGGCGCTTTAAGTTTGCAAAGCACGGTGCTAATGTTAATCAGCCAGTCCAAGGGGCTTGCATCCCGTTGCATTTATGATAAAACACATCGGCTGTGTGTCCCCTGACATTTATATACAGGAACTTCAGAGGAGCAGCTTTTATTTTATTAGGACGCACACTTTCATTGGAGTCCTTGCAGTTGAGTGCTGAGCAGAGTGCATGAGAGGAGAGATGAACATCCCAAAAGATATTTATAGATCTGTGTTCCCAGTCTTTTCCTCTTCAGTATGAAAGCAATTCTACAAAAGGATTATTTTGACCGGCTGTTCAAGATTTCCAGAGGAGATTAATGTGCGGGAAGCCTCGCAGCGCAACTGGAAAAGCTCACTGGCTTTGCGCATTTTCATGAGCTTCATGGCTCACTGCGTCAAGGTTATCTTCCTCCGACAGGAAGATGTGGACCTCAAATAGCAATGCAGCAAGCGGGAGGGCTGGGGTCTGAAAGCAGCTGCTGAAGCGCAGAATTACCTGTGCCTGGAGAGCACCGACCGCAACTGGGGGTTACAGCGGATGCAGGCACCGTTCCCCAAGGCGCCCATCCCTCCCCCCGTATTTTTTTTCCCCTCTCGAGAAAATCCCCTCTTTCAAATGGCCAAGTGGGATAGAATGGAGCTGTTTTGCACGAACCTTTCTCCCAGGTGGACAGTGTTTCTTAGGTGGTGCCAACTTTGCCTGACACAGACAGTGATCTTACCTGCATCCCACAAAAGAAGGGGAGGCAAGGGCTGCCCAGATGTTTAGGTTTCAGGGAGAAGGAACGATTTTACGTGTAGATACAGCACAAGCTGTTTGCAGAGTCATTTTTGCTCCACCTTAGCCCGCCCTTGCCAAGGCAATTCCCCAAATTGCAAAAAAAAAGCCAGAACGTCCTTCCATTCTGCACAAAAGATAATATTCTGCCTCTCCTGCCAAGGGGTTTCAGCTCTGTCCAACTATATTTACAACAGTGTTGCTCTGCTGCGGTAAAGAGACGGGGCTGCTTCTTCAGTGTGTCTCATACCGTCCTAATTTCCTCTTCTTTTCCTTAAGCAGAGCCCTCAGAGTGACGTTGTGCTTAAAAAAACCCAAACCAACCCCTTGCAGTTCTTATTTTAAGGCAGCCACACCAGATTCTCTTTGGCAAAGCTTTTTTCTCCCTGCGCACCCAGAAATCAGCTTAGCCAGCCCTGGAGTTGATGTCATGGTTGATTTGGGGGTTTTTTTTGCAGAGAGGAGGGTGACACCCTGTTTTCCTCCAGGCATAGGTGAGAGGTGGCTTTGGAGCGAGCCTCAGCAAGGGGAAGCAACGGGCCGGGTTTCCAGCGCAGCGCCAGTGCCGCCAGCGGGTCCTGGGGACAGGCGGGAGTCGGAAGGGGCACAGCAGAAGAGCAAAGCAGGAATGAGGATGCGGTGAAAGGCGCTGAGCGGCAGGAAAACCTCCGTTATTTTTTGTGTTATGGCAATTTCAAACCTTAGCAGCCTGATTCCTACTGCCTTTTATATGAGGCTCCTGACAAATTGAAGCCACCTTTGGAAGCCTTTGAAAGTAGGGAAGAGCGTGCATTCTCATGGCAAGTTGGAGGCTTACTGACTCAAGAGTGGTCTCGGCTGCTTTTACTGCTCCTTGTAAATCAAAAGCAAGCTGCAAGCTGCCTGGTAGGTTTACACTGGTGTAAAACAGGCAGAAGAAAAAGAAGGATCAGTGCCTGCTGTGAGAGGATGGCTGGTATTCATCCTGGTGTGGATGCCCTGAGGACCTGTGCTGTCGTCTTCTCCCTTTCCCGTCAGCAGCTCTCTTCTGCCTGCCCATGTCCATGCATGGTCCTTTCCTCACTGGTCTCCGCTTAGACGGTGTTCCTTTTCTGATTTAATTCCGTAACTGCTTTTAGGTGATGGGTTTCCCTCCTCAGAAGATAAGTAGAAGCTTAACATTAAATACCATCCTTAAATACCAGCTACAATTCAGTGCTCAGTAGAGCACAAAACATAAACTTTGATGCTCAAGTATGAAAAGACCATTTTGTGGGGAAAAAGCAAACTTCAGTCCAAATAAAAGCATTCTCAAAGTGCTATTTTGCTTTCCTTTTTGTTCTTGTTTGTTTGTTTGTTTGTTTGTTTCCCTAAAGCAAATTTGCCAAGAGTTAAAAGTCTGGAGAAAATATCGCAGGACAAATCTCAACCTACATCCTGTTTATGGCCTTGCTGCTCACACAGTCATGTCTGTGTGGACTATAGGGCAAGTATCCTAGAAAGACGGCCGCCTTCTAAGAAGTGAACAGAAGGCCACTACTGTCAATGTTAATCACCTACCACTCAGCCAGCATGTTTCTATAGTTTTGCTTGTACACAAAGTACCTGCGAGTTTTCCATATCTAATAGTACAGATGATCATAATTTGCATGATAGAGAGATGGGATAAAAACACCCATGTAGGTGAATGTTTCCCCATTGAACAAGATGGATTTCGCAGCTTGGCACCTGCTGGGAAGTTCTACCAGGCTGTGTCCCATACAGAGAGAGGTAACCAGTTATCCAGCCGTGGTTTGGATGCTGAGCGGCACTCAGACCTTCTGGATAGCATGCGGCGGAGTACAGACAGACAGATGGGGCAAAAGTTGTCCAGGGCTCAGTCCAGTGAAAATGTTACTTGTATTAGTGCTAAACCCCTACTGAAGGTAAGAATTTTTCATAAGGCTTTTCCCTGTCAGAATATGGGCAGAAGGGAGCAGAGCGGTTAGGGTTGGTAAGTGATGTGCACTTTGGATGAGGATGTTTTCCAGTGATCTGACAGAAGCTGTGGGACTTTCTGCAGCCGTCCAAACACCACAGCCTGCACTTCCCTGCCTTCTCCATCCGGGGGTTGAAGCTGAGCTGTGAACATGGGGCAGCAACTACATTCAGCCGCATTGGGCTTTGACTACTAAAATTGGGGTACAACTGTGAAGTCTGAGCCTGTAAAATGCTTGAATGCTGGCAGCTGTCACTATCATCCAGGGCATTATTTGCAGGGGGAAGGATGCAGGATCCATCCTTGGTAATGAAAGACGTAGTTCTGTGCCCACCTGCGATGTTCACAGCATTTGTGTACTGCCCATTCAAATATGCCTGATGCATCAGGAGCTTTTCCTTGTGGCCTGGAGACCTGGGGTCTCCTCACTGGTGAGGCTGATGGAGATGTGACCAGGGAGGGCACATGTCTGAAAGCAGCAGTGTTCTTGAGAGTCTCCAGCATTATTTCTCCTCCCAGCTACTTGTGGGATGGTCGGGCACTTGCAGGCAATGGCACGATAGCCTGGTTGGTCTCTTCCATCCTTTCTGCTGTTCCACACAGCTAGCCGAATGTACTTTAGATATCAAGGTTGCTATTTTGCTCCTGAAGGGCAATAGGTATCTTTCCACATTATATATCTTCTTAGATGACAGACATATAATCTCTTGTTTCTTGGGGCTTCGCTGGTATATGATGAGTGAGAGAGCCTGTGGCTGTGTGCTTCGACAGGCATCCAAGTGCAGGGTGCTGCCACTCTCTTGTGAAGCCATAGGAAGTGTTTCATGATTCAAGATAAGACAGACCTTCACTTCCTCCTTCTGTGCTTGCAGAGCTGAGCTGCCGCCGAGGCTGCGCCGTCCACCTCGACAGCCCGCTTGCAAAATGGACCAGGAAACCCTGGGAAGCGTTGTCCTGCTCGCCATTGTCACCTTGATCAGTGTTGTCCAAAATGGTAAGACAAAAATAAGCATTTATTTAAGAGCTAAAAGGGAGCTGAGAAAAGTTCAGGATGATATATGCTGATCTGGTCTTTGGATAGGTAATCTGGTTATAAGTGCGTGTGTGCTTAGGCATGACTTTGGCTTGAGAAATTGTCTTCTAAGCGTATGATTTTTCATGCAGTACCTTGGCCGTCGCATGGACCTACTCTGTGATATTCTAGAGTTTGTTATACATGTGTCAGCTAATGCAAGGATTAATATGCTGGGGTACTCTGTGACAATATGCATTTTCATTTGATGACTGAGACCTCCTTTCCTGGCTAAAGTCCCTCACATGGGCAGCCCGGGCAGCTGTCCCGGGCAGGGGACAGGGACAGGGCCTCGGGGGGCTGCCGTGGGTCAGACCTTTGCACGGAGCTGGGCGAAGGGGGCAAAACTGCACTGACTCATCAGAGAAGTCTTTCTTTTTCTGGGTTGTTGGTGGGCAGGCAGCTCTCCTGGTTTCCTGCATCTCCAGGTCCTACAGTCCAACTAATCTCAATTGACTGCGGTCCCAAGAACACTGCGCATTTCCTGCAATGGAGAAGTTTCCTTTTTTAGCTCTTATTCAGACCTCTATAGTCCCTACTATTCCTCAGGATTTTTAAAATAAAACAACAAGTTTCTCTCTTGTGCAAGTCTGATTTTAACTTGATCATCATCTCTTCAAATACTTAATCATTTTAGCAGGAAATTCTGCCCAGAATAGAGAGAAGGGAGTGAGTTTTGCCCCAGCTGCACTGATATCACCCAGGTTCAAGGAGAGTCAGCAGTGGGATGAGGGGATGACGCAGATGCTAGAAACCTTCTGTGAAGGCTTCTTGGTACCAATGGAAGATTCCCACTGAGCATAAACCCCATGTTTGGTCCCAGGAAAAGGGCTATTCTTGGGCTGCTGCAGAGAGGGGAAGTGGAGGGAGCCTCACCATAAGCCTGGCTGCCAGAGGAGGAAAAAAAAAAAAAAAAAAAAGATGCAGAGTGGTTTGGTGTCGACATGGGCACTAAATAGCACGTCTAACCCAATGCTGTTTTCTGGTAAATGCACAGCGTGTGACACTACCAGAATATGAGATGTTGAGATCAGAGCACATTCTGCAATTTAAAAAATGTGTCAAATCTACATTTCTTGCTATTTAACCAGATTACTTTATATACAGGGTTTTTTCCCCTCACTCTGAAGCTCAGGCATTTGCCTTCCAGCCTGACATGCGCTTTTATCTCATGGAAATCTGTCTGCAAGATTATTGACCCAACTGCTGCAAAGGGACAGTGCGACACTTGGCAGAGGACTTAGTGTGCCAAGCATGAGTGGCACACAGCCCTAAATCATGATTTCAGACCTTGAATCATCTGATTTCCTCCTCCTCCCAGGCTTTCTCTCTAGAAAGACTGAACTGATATGCAGTCCTGCAACGAATGCAATAATTAAGGTGGTAGAAATGCTTGTCAAGGGATATCTATTGCACTGAACTCTTGCTATTTCTCTGGTTTCAGCAAAGCACTTGGGCATCTGCTTGACTGTCTTCTTTAAGTACGTGAAGTCAGTACCCCGTAAATTCGGGTTTATATTTTTTTCTGCACCTGGTGCAGGATTAGAAAACAGTTTGGGTGACTGCTGTTATTCCCGAAGCTGGAAGTAGGCAGTGGTGCTGCCCCAGTCTGACGTGCGTTTATGGTTACCTTGTTCATGTTGGGGATCTCCATATCCTACAGAATGACTCGTGCTGCCGGATGCTGCTGTGTCACACATGTAGCTTTAGGTTTTGTTCTTGCGTCAGAGAGATGTTGCAATTCATCAGCTTTCAGGGTAAATCAGTGGTTATTGTTGAGCAGATTGGGATGGAGGAAGAAAAGCAAAGTCAACGGAGAGAAGGGACAACCTGCACGTTTGCCAGCACTCACTAGGTTGGAGCATCAGGTCATGGTTTCTGTTGGCATGAACTTGTGAAACAACCAGGGTTGGACTGAACTCCTGCACATTAATTGACCAGAGTGGGACTGCAGCCTGTGCAGCCCTGGAGCCTCAGGGCATCATCTCCTGGTGCCGCTGAGCTGAATTGAACCCCTCAGCTCCAGCCCTGCTCCACTCACTCATTTCATGCAAGCTTGTGAAACCACCCTGTTGCCTTGAGGTTCAGAGTCAAGAGCAGGAAATATGACCATGGTGTTGCAAGTTGCTTCACACTAGTCTCTCATTTCTCCAATGCCAGGTTAATGGAGCCCAATGCTGCTGAGATGGGAGTGCAGACCTGCAGCAAGGGCCACCACTGGATGTGATCTGTCAGCTCACATCACATCCGTGGTGTGGGTGTACATAATAACCCTACCACTGTCCTTTGCCCTGCTGCCCAGTCCTTTGACCATACCCACATCCATACACCACGTCAGAGACGGCAAGATCTTCCAGGACAGATGCCTGGTCCTCCACAGCCAGATCCTTCCCAGGAGACCCAGCACTCCCAGGCCTGCCCAGCCCTGATCGCAGAGGCTCTGCACCAGGAGTGGCACCCCCAGCACTTCCAAGCTCTTGTTCTTGGTGACCACGGTCACACTGGACATGTCTGTGTTCAGCCTGATGGTTCTCGGTGTTGAAGAGCCTCTCTGCAGCAGCACACGGGCGTTTGGGAAGTGGCAGCACCTGTGGCAGCAGAGAGGGAGAGATATATAGCTTATGCTTGGCTTTCTCTGAAGCTGCGGCATCTTCTAGTGATTTCACATACATGCTAAATGGAAGAGAGAAGGTAGGCAACATAACCCAGTGAGCCCATGCAGTCCCAGACCTGCAGGAAGTGGTTTCTCATCACTGCAGCTTTGCACTGGAGAAAAAAATGCCATTCAACCCAGTCCTGTTCAACTAGGTCATCTTAGACCCTGTAGGCAGGTTAATAACCCCATGCCAAAGGCTGGGATGGTGGGTGGAGATGCTGAGAGCTCTCAGTGGCTCTCACCACCACTGGATGGTGTCTGCTTTGGGTCTCCCAGGGCCAAGTTGTCCAGGAGCCGGCCAGTGCACCACGCTGGTGGCACCAGGAGGGTCTGCAGCCTGGCTCAGAGTGGGGATGCTGACTTAAAGCACTGCGTATTTTTCTGGAGAAAGGCCTTATGTACCCAGAGAATCACTCGATACTGGAAGGCAAAAAACTCAGTAGCTTTTAATGAAGGCAATGGAAGTACAAAAGACCTACTTACAGCATCAGTGTGGGGAAAACAGAGGTAACTCTTCAGATACCAGGTATGAAATCCTGCAGCTTATCAAGTTATACTTCTATTGCTATAATAATACCTTTCCTGATGGGTTATCTTTTATATATACCTTTGGCTAATATTCTAAGCTGTAGAGTGATTTGGGTACACTGAGATGGGATGCACGATAATACAAAGCTTGCAGCTTGTAGCCTGTCAGGGCTCTGTCTGCTGTATTTAGACACATGATTGATGGTCTCTGGTGTAGTGTCATCAGATAAAACGTGTTTGTCAAGCGCATGATACATTATCTTGAGGTGCTGCATTTTTGCAGCAGCTAACACCTTGACCCAACGCAGTTGCTTAAAAGGAGGATATACACAAGACGGACACACAGCCATCAGGGACAGGTTTTCAATGGGCCTTTCTGGAAAATTAACCCGCCCTGCAGGATGTCCCTGGTTTGGCAAACGGCTATCACTGAAAGAGAAGAGACTCCCTTGTCTCCCTGCTCTATTACAGAGTGAGAATTGGGTTTGGCAGCTTTGTCTAGAAAGCTTTTTCCCACTGGGGGCACAAAGGACGGGGTCTGGGCTGCTCTTCTGCAGCAGAGAGAGGTGCAGGCTGCCAGAAGGGCAGCGCAGGGACGAAGCAGGGCTCGGAGGTGAGAGCCTGCTGCCAGTCACATAACAAACACGTGAGGATGTCTGAGGTCACATCGCACTGTGCCTTTGCACTGAGGGTTTGGTTATACCACGGTGGCAGAGTGAGCACCCTGGCCACATCCTGCAGCTCCACACGCCCGTGTCCTCTCCTGCCATCCAGCCTGGATGCTCGTGAGAACAGACCCGGGCCCACAAAGCCCAGCTTCTGCAACATGTTCACATTACATCTCAGATCGAATACTCTGTGTTTTTTTAACAGCTTTTTTTGCTAGCAAAGTGGAGCATGAAAGCAAACACTGCAACGGCAAGGGGTTCCAGCGGCTGGGATCCTCTGCCTTCGACCGTGTCTACACTGCCAAGTGAGTAGGCAAGCCCTGAGGAACTGGTGGGGCCAGAGCAGGGTTTGCCTCTCTCTTCATTAGGGTTTATTCCAATCTCTTTTGGGTCCAGAGGTGGGTTCCAAATGCCCTCAGATGAAGGCTTGGCTCTACAGTCCCACTGCTGCGTGCATTGCTGTGATGTTTAGATCTGCAGTTCACCAGTATGTTTGCTGGTGAACCCAGGTCCTTTCTGGACCCCAGGTGATGTATTTATATTGGACTTGCAGCCCTTACGTGCATTATGTCCCTTCATTTGGGAGCCCATTCACCCAACAGTAGCTAATGCTGGCAGCATGGTACCAGCACAGCCGGTGTCCCCAGGGCACTGCGGCTCAAAAGGAAAGATCCAACAGAGAGACGTGACTTGCTGAGGAGCGGGTCGGTGGCAGAGCTTGTACAAACCTCTCGGTCCCTCGGGCAGCTCTCTTGGCATGCAGCTCTCTGCTTCTCTGCCACATCTGTACCTCTTGTCTTTGACATGCCTTCAAAGAGAGCAGAGGGGAAAATTAATTCCAACCCAGAAGAGAGAAGAACATAAAATATTTTTTATTACCCATGAAGTACTGACGATGTGCTTGAAACTGGATGGGATGTCCATGTGCTGCCCTTCACAGGTGTGCAACCTCTGCCAAGGGCAGAGTGCTTCCCCCTTGGAAAGCATTCCCGGCTGAAAGAGGCAGCTGGAAATCATTCCTGTTCCCCTGCAAAGAGACATGTTAGCTCTGTCAGACACTCCTATTTGCTGTGTGATTGTTCTTTTGTTGGATTCATGCAGCTTTCAATGGCAATAACTTGATTAATATGACTTAATTACAAGGATTTCCCAAGCCAAAAAGCACACAGCATGTATTATACATATGCCATGATCAAAAGAGGTTAGAGGAGGAAAGCAGCTTTCACAGGTGCCAGGCATGTGTGCAGGGCAGATTGTTTTCCTCATCGGGCAGGACAAAGGCATCCTTTATGCGAGTGGGGAAACGGGGAAGCAGACCTGCGGGCAAGGCAGCTGTTGTGTTTGGGCACGGATGCGCCAGCGGCCGCAGGCAGGTCAGAAGCCTCCCACCGCTCTGGGGTAAAAGCCCACCCGCAGCGGTGCTAGCGCAGCCCAAATGCACACCCCACCACCCTTTGCTCGTGAAACGTTGGTTTTGTTTCTATTTTCACACGTTCTGATTTCTCTCTGACAAATTCCTTTCTAGCCAGAACTGCGGACACGCGTACCCTACGTTTCTGGCTGTGCTTTGGTGCGCTGGGCTTCTCTGCAGCCAAGGTAACACACAGGTTTTTTCCCTTTTCAACCTTGCACCACTTTCAGCAAGTGGAGAAGAGAAGGCTCCAGTGAGACCTTACTGCAGCCTTCCAGTACTTAAAGGGGGACTATAAGAAAGGTGGGGACAGACTTGTTAGCAGGGCCTGTTGCCATAGGACAAGGGACAATGGTTTTAAACTAAAAGGGGGTAGATTAGACTAATCTGAGGAATACATTTTTGACAATGAGGGTGGTGAACCACTGGCAGAGGTTGCCCAGAGAGGTGGTAGACACCTCATCCCTGGAAACATTTGAGGTCAGGTTGGAGGGGGCTCTGAGCAACCTGCTGGAGTTGAAGATGTCCCTGCTCATTGCAGGGGGGTTGGACTAGATGACCTTGACGGGTCCCTTCCAACCCGAAGATTCTACGATTCTAAGGGACGGTGAGCATTTCAGAGGTTACACTTCAAGGGACCAAATTGTCCTGCAGTGGGGGGACCAGTCTCACTCAGCTGTCCTGCAGCTACTTGTGCTGAATTAGCAGCACACTCCCTGACATGGTCTATGCCAACAGATATGTTCCCAGACATGATTCCAGACAGTCCGGGCCGGGGAAATTTCCCATATAGGCATTATGTATGAGATCCCTCCATTTTGGGTGGAGGGTTTAGTACTTGGATGCTGGATGCCACGTTATTCACCCCCGGGACTGGAAATGGTCTCATTTGATTAAATTGCCAGAGCTGCCAGCCCTTCCCAGTGCTGAGGGCAGCCCAGGAGTATTTACCTGCATTTCTAAATACGATCCCCTTTAATGTAATCTGAGTTTTCCTAAAGTTGAGTACTTTCCTAGGGTCCGTGGCTATTCTTTCTGGAAGAGAGGAGTTTCCTGACCAGAAGAAGAAGGGCTGTTGCCTGCGGGTGTGGGGAAAGCTAGAATTAGGGGGAAAAAGGGAAAAACCCCTTTTTACGTGCTCAGAAATTAGTGTTGGACCACAGTATAGTCCTCCACCCTGCTCCCAGAGAAGTACATCGATTGGCTGCCTTTTATTTCTGGTGAAGGCAGTGCCTAAGCCGGCACCCTCCTTCCTGAGCCCAGCGTGACACACACCGGGTTGCTGCAGCAGGCACAGCTCTGGGCAGGATTACACCCACAAAGTCTTCAGAAAAACTGGTGTGAAGGCAAGGCAAGCACTCCGTTTCCCACGCAAAGGTCACTGTCCTGCTTTCCAGTGACCGTCCCATCACCCAAGGCTGCAGGTCCCCATTTCCCGGTCCAGCGGGAAACAGTACGTACGGAGAGACCTGTGTCGCTGTCTGTAACCTGTTGTTTTACCATTCACCCAGCTCCTGCCGCCTTTGCTGGCCTGATGTACTTGTTTGTGAGGCAGAAGTACTTTGTGGGCTACCTCGGGGAAAGGACTCAGAGGTAAGGACTTGCAGAGCTTCTTCACAACATGGGACACAGGAGGTGCGGTGGCACCGGGGGTCAGGGGAGCTGCAGGAAGAGGGTGGCTGCTTCAGCAGTGCCCGCTGACAGCTTCCGCAAACGCACGCGTTGGTGTGTTTGTGCTACTATTTGCACAAGATCTTCCTTTTACGGTAATAAAACTTGTTACGCACGCGTGGAACAAGATTGTCCCACGGCCTTTGATGGTTGAGAGGACATATGAGTCCTTCTGAAGAGCTACTTTTGTACGCAGCAGCCTACGTTGAGCACAGGAGGCCAAATCCAGACCCAAACAGATCCTGACAATGGCATTGCGGAGCTCACGGCTGGCCAGAGCAGCAACGCGAGGGCAGCGCAGAAATTTGGCCCCCTCTGTCTCAGCCCCCGAGGTGTTTCAGCTGGTGTCAACAGCAGAGTCCAAAGTCTGAGGGCTTCTCGTGTGAGGTGATGTGTGTTAATGAATTGCTTTCCCCCCTTTCTGTCTCCCCAGCACTCCTGGTTACTTGTTTGGAAAGCGCATCATTTTGTTCCTGTTCCTCATGTCCGTGGCTGGAATTCTGAACTACTATCTCATCTTCTTTTTCGGAAGTGACTTTGAAATGTACATGAAAACGATAACCAGTGCGATCTCTCCATTGCTGCTCATCCCGTAGCTCCCTGCAGCACTGCGGGGGTCAGCGTGCTTAATAGATCGATACCCGGAACCAGCCGTAATTCAACTGTTTAAGAAATGAACCCGTAACCCTTTTAGATTGCTGTAAATCTCATGCTTGATGGGCTTTGTAGTTTGATTTAACCTTGCTTTTTTCTTCAGGAAAAAGATTTATCGTGAGCACTTGGCACACCCAAGGAATGATAACAACCTCCAGTTAATTCTTTACTTTTTTTCCATAAATGCAGCTTGCAAGCTGATTGCGTGACTGGAAGGGACGTTGTACGCTTGCTTCATAACGGCGTCGTACTTAGCTTTTGTCCCAAAACCTAGGGGCCTCTCAGCATCGCTCCTGACCGACGGCTCCCACAGTTATCCTCACGCCCAGGCACAGCCTTTCGCCAGCATCCCGCACGCCTCTGCCCACGCAAAGGCACTGGCCAGCCCCTTCGCCTACCCTTTCCCTCCCATTTGCTGATGACAGAGCTCCTGCTGCTGCAGGAGGGCAGCAAATTGGCCCCCGTCTGGTCTTCCTTGATAAATATTCATGTACGTAACGCTCCGACACTGATCTCATTTACACTTCAGCCTTTTTGTTCTCCCAGAGCTGTGAAAAGGGGTCTTGCGTAAATGAGGAGCTGGTGTATTGACAGTGGGTCTGGTTTTGTTTTGCTTGGCTTTGTTTAATAAAACGGTCTAAAAAGATGAAATCTGTTTGCTCCCATCTTCTTCGCCTGGTGCGTGATCCCGACGCTCGGCGGCTCGGCAGCTGGCCGGTGAGCGGAACGCGGGGAACAGCACTGGGCTCTTTGTGCAGGCTGCTAATCGCCCGAGGCACGGCTTCGCGAGGACGCGAGTTTAACAGCTCCCTCTCTATTAGCAAGTTCCATTTTCTGCCTCCATCCCCAGCACCGTGCCCCTACACGGCCATACCGAGGCGCGGTTTGATTCGAGACGCGGGCCGAGGAGGCAAACAGGCCGGTGCAGTCTTCTTAAGCACCGCTACCCTATGAGTGCTTAAGCTCTTAAGCCTGCCTGATTACCGCACGCAGGATGGATGAAGCTGTATTTTATGACTCCTTTGGGAGGGACGGAGACTCCTCGCTATGTGAGAAGAGGGGCTGCCGAGCTGCTTGCAAAAGCAGGCGCAGAAAGCCGGCTGCCCTCGTTCCACGCCAAGGCTGTCGGGTTTTGCTGCTGCCCGGCGGGGCAGAGGCGCTTGTGCGCGGCTGCTCTCCTCCGCGCCCGGCCGTCGGCGTTGCCAAAATAACGCGCACCTTTTCACACACCTCTTTTTTTTAATCTCCTGCAGGAGCTTTAGATGTGAAAGATTAGTAATAAAAATATTTGCTGCATGATGCTTAGCTAATAAATGTTCTTACTGGTTAGAATAGGTAATTTAAAAAGTATAAACGAACCTCCCCGCCTACAGCTGCTGAGACACCTTATTCGTGGGTACAGCACTTACACTCCTTCCCTCCCCTCCTTCTCAAACCACTGTAACACACTCCAAACCCTGCTTCATGCCATGCTTCTCTGCCACCCTCTCTCTCCATAGCTCATCGGCAGCCGTCCGTCCTCAGTGGCAACCCACGATCCCTCTGCCCCGTGGGGTCAGCCCACCAAGGGATGGCAGCACCTCAGGAGAAGAGGGGCAACCCCTGTGGTCTGGAGTCACCGAGTTCTTCTGCATTGCTGGTATCAGCAAAGGCTCACGCTGCCACCTCTGTTCCTCGGTTCAGAGGAGGAGATGCTTCACCAGCACCACAGTCCCGGCACCCCAGCCAGGCCAGCCTGGTCTCCCTGAGGCCTGAGACTTGTTCATGGTGGCTCACCCAACCCTATGTGTCCACCTTGCAGGTCTCCCCAGCTGGATGAGTCTCCCATGGTGCCTTTTTGTCCTCTATAGCAAGAAGCAGCTCAGTTGACCTCCTTCTGATGCCTCCTGTTAGCATGAGAAGAGACACTCCACCAGCCGGCCTTAAAGGGCAGGGGATTCAAATGTCTATTTTGGGTCAGATGATAATCTATGCCAGCACTCCCAGGCCTCTCTGTTGACTTGATGATTGGTTTCTATGTCGCTGTTTTTAGGTAAGATCAGGTCATCCTCTGAGGGAACTAAGGCCTATCTTTTGCAAGAATATCTCCTACCTACTTCCTCAAAGCCTTTCTGATAACAAAAGAGATGAAAATGTAGGCAAAATCTATTTTCCGTCTATCTATAAATGGAAATGGTGATAGTATCAGACAAACAGGTGGCACATAAATCGATCACTATGTAAATTCTCTGGGAACGTCATGCTGTGTTTTCCATGTTACAGGCAAGCCTTGTGGTTGCATTTGCCTTCCCACTCTTTCTATGAAAGGAAGGCAACGTCAGTGCTATTTGGGCTTTCCCTGCTGTGTTAGATAATTCCAGTTTCTGTTTTTAGCAGTAAACCCACCCTGTTCTGGGTGGTACCATTGCCAGCACTTTGCACACCAGCTACTAAGAAAGATGCAAACATAGGCTCCTTGCAGGGGGGTTGGAGTAGATGACCTTTAAAGGTCCCTTCCAACCCAAACCCTTCTATGATTTTATAGATCCACACGCAAAATACATACATTACTGTGCAAGATGTAGAGGCACATACTGGGGTCACATATACATGAACTCACTAGGACCTACTGAGCCGCGTTGGACGTGGGCACATGGCTGAAGTGCCAGTCCCCGCTGATGGCTCCTGTCCAAGGCTGGCTTGTAAGCCCCAGGGGCCAGCACCCGCGTTTGGTGCAGTGCATGGCACGGCAGCTCCGGGCCTGGAGCCGGGGCTGTATGTGAACAGCTACCGCTTTCCCATCCCGCTGATTGCGCCGATGCTGCCGATCATCCTGCTCGCAACGCTGCCAGGCTGTGGGCTCTGCTCCACCAGCCGTGCCCCGGCTCCTTGCGATGGTGTGCCGCCACCACGCCACGCGGCTCTTCGTGCGCTGAAATCCAGGCTACACAAGTAAATGTACTGTCTGTGTGCGCATGACCATAGGCACAGCGTGTTTGCTTACTGCATTCTGTATATACATAGAGAGAGAGTCAGTGCTGAGTCATGTGAATGCTAGAAGGTTTTCAGGGAAGGCAGGGAAGCAGGTTGCTCAAGCACCAGCCCTCTCAGCTTGCAGGCTGGGTGCATCAGAGACTGCAGAGACTGCTGGAAGCCGGGCTGTGGCAGGATGCTTTTGATCTGCTGACAAAGGCCTGGAGCACATATAGTATTCTCGCCACAGTAACTGCGTCTGCTTCCGTACAGCACTACAACCCTCTAGTGGAAACTCAACCCTATCGGCACGCCGGTGCTTCTGGCCATGGGATGAGCCATTCCTCCGAGGTTTGAAGTCTGATGGTGATGCAACAGCATCCACATTTCTGAACAGATGCATTGTTTACTATTGAATGCTATTTTTTATTATTCTGGCACATAGGGGCCCCACTCCTGAAGGAGGACCACTATCCTATCCACCCCAAAGCAAGCAGTCCTGCTTAGCACAAGGTCCAAGTGAGCAAGTAATGTCTGAGTAGGATAAGAAATCTGTGTGCACTACACACGAGGGTTTCCTGTAGTATTTCCCAGATTCCCAGTTTCCCAGAACTTGCAAAATCAGCCTGTGCTGTATCAGCTCGGTCTGAGCCACGTCTATGCCAAGTCAAGTTTCCAAATGAGTCTCTGAGGATTAGGAGAGTAGTTCTGCTGGCACAGGGCAAAGACTGGCCCTTGGCAGCTTCTTCAGCTCTCACCTGCTCTGAGATTACTTTCTTCTAGCAGAGCATCTGGTTTAACAGTCACAGAAACACAATGCCCTGTGTGCTGGTGTTGGCTGGGATAGAGTTAATTTTCTTCACAGTAGCTAGTATGGGGCTATGTTTTGGATTTGTGCTGAAAATAGTGTTGATAACACAGGGATGTTTTTGTTATTGCTGAGCAGTGCCTACACAGAGCCAAGGCCTTTTCTGCTTCTCACCCCACCCCACCAACGAGTGGACTGGGGGTGCACAAGAAGTTGGCAGGGGACACAGCTGGGACAGCTGACCCCAACTGACCACAGGAATATTCCATACCATATGATGTCATGCTCAGCACATGAAGCTGGGGGAAGAAGGAGGAAGGGGGGGACATTTGGAGTTATGACATCTGTCTTCCCAAGTACCCGTTATGTGTGACGGAGCCCTGCTGCCCTGGAGATGGCTGAACCCCTGCCTGCCCATGGGGAGCGGTGAATGGATTCCTTGTCTTGCTCTGCTTGCATGCGCAGCTTTTGCTTTACCTATTAAACTGTCTTTATCTCAATCCACGAGTTTTCTCACTTGTACCCTTCCGATTGTCTCCCCCGTCCCACCGTGGGGGAGTGAGTGAGCAGCTGCCTGGGGCTTAGTTGTCGGCTGGGGTTGAACCACGACAGGGTGGGATGCTGCAAAGCATTGAGCATTGGCCCAAGTTTGTGGACTGCAGTGGGAGCAGGATTAGGCCTTGCAGGGAATGCTTGGAAATAGTCCACCCTCAATAAGTGAAAGGGCAGTACAGAATGAGAGTAGTGACAAAATCATGCCCTGGGTGGTTTTAAACTGGTCCCTTGTCCCAGGCAGAGTAAGCAGGGTGAGCATTCCCATGCGAAAGCCCCTCAGTGAGCTGCAGAGCCTGGCAGAGCCCTTGCAGAAGAACATGCTGACACTCGGGAAGGGGAAGGACCTTGAAGGCCATGACATCCCTTCAGAGCACTCGGGGGACATGTACAAGCTTCATAATGCCGTTGGGTAACGAAGAATGCCGTCCCTGGGGCCATCGGGGAGGGTGCAGGACAACTCTGCTGTGGCTCTTCTCAAGGCGGTTCCATGACTCGAGGGATTAGGATGGAGAAGCAGCCTCTGCACTGCTCCCGCACCAAGGGGCTGCAGTGGAGGAAGAGATGCTTTTAGCAATGCTGCTGTGAGTGCAAGGAAAACACATCCCGTGGGGCGGAACAACTCGTGCTGGTGCCCAGCCTCTGCCCCACAGCGTGCCTGCCCCGGCAGAGGGAGGCTGTGGGCAGTAGGGCATCAGCACTGCTCCATCCATCCCACCTGCCAGAGCATCTCGCTGCTCCCAGCCAGCACGCAGAGACACAAAAGCGAGAAAAAGTGAGATTCCTGCCCCAAAGGACAAACAGCCTCCACAGTGAGCTGTTTTTCCCCTTTAGAGAAAAAATAAGTATCTTTTCGATTTCAGCTGCGAGGATCTTCACGCTGCGAGATGATTTCATCAGACAGATGAGCTCCCGGGGCTTTGTGCTGGCTGCCTACTGAGCTGCTCGGATGCCGTCCGCTGGGTGCTTCCCTCTCGCCCCCGGGGACGGGAACCAGACACCGATGAGCCAGCCATGATGTGGGGTGCGGAGAGCCATCAGGGTGTGTTTTTCACCTAAAAAAATAAAAGGCGTGATGGCACGGCCGTGGAGTTAAGCTTGCGGTTATGGCAGTGCCGTTTCGGGCACGCGGGAACTGACAGGGACCGCTTGCATGCCGTGGCCTCTCGCAAGACCAGGGATGCGTCGGTAAACTCAGGAGAGGGGCTGCCGCCTGCTGCGCTGCTGTTTGCCACCACTCGTACAACCATACGGCGGATTTATCTTTCCTGCGTTTTCCCAGGAGAGTGCCACCACCGCCTTCATCCCCAGACAACATTTTCTGTGCTTTTTGGCACAGCACTTCAGAGGGGGACAGTCTGACCCAGCAAGAGCCCCCTCCGTGCTCTGGGGTTAAGCAGAGCAGCAGGATGTCTCCTGGCAAACTGCTTCACGCTTTTCGTTTGTGCTGTGGCGAAGGAATTTCCTTTCAAAAGACAGCACCAGTCTGCCCACTGCCCTCAGCAGACGGGAGGGGACAGGGCACGTCCCTGCCCACAGCTGTGGGGCCACGGTCCTGCCACCGGCCATGTCTCTGTGCTCTCCCACCTCCATGGGGAATACGTCCTCTTGCTGGTGTGCAGATTTACTTCCTTCTCTCAGACTAGACAGCTTTAGCCATAAACCAAAGCAGGCTGTCATTTGTCAAAGTTTAAGTTACGGCTCAGTCCCGAGCCATATTTAACAGTACTGTGGTTTCTTGGAGCGTATCTCACTCCACGTGCCTTCAGCAGAGGTAGTGATGAAGAGCAGAAAATAATATTTTTCGTGGCATAACCCCACTGTTCAGCCCAGCTTTGGCCTCATTCTCCAAATCCCATGTGCCCCCTGTCCCTGCTCCCATCAGGCTTCCCAAGCATCCCCTTCAGTGCCAGCCCCACTCGTTCATCCCTCTCCATCTTTGTTGTCCCCTCCACATCCCTCTCTCCGGTCAATACGCCTGTTGGCAGAACTGCCTGGTGAGCCAGCACAGGGAGCTGATCTGGCTAAAACCCAACCTTTTTTTCCCCTTTCTTGGCTTGTGTTTAACCCATCTCAGCTCCCTGATCCCCATTGCCGCAGGTGGGGACCCCAACAGAAATACATATGGAGATCGTTGGGTTTCCCCTCTGCGCGGTGTAAATGCTGTGCTGATGTATTGGTCTTGAGGCACACCTATGCGGGTGAGGTTTCCCTCCCCTAATTCACCCCAAATTGTCACAGAGCCACCCAGAGGCCAACCCCCTCCTTCTCTCACCCGATACTGTCTGTAGGTCTGACATGGCATCCCATGCAGCGGAGAAAACATGACTGTACCTGGATTCTGCCAAGTTTGCAACCTCTGCTGCAGAACTCTGACAGCACAGACCCTACCCATGACATACTAGTGACACAGCTCACAGATGGAAAATAGCAGGAGGAAACTCCGGGCATGTTATGGGGACCAAAACCATGCCAGTCATTGCTTGTCCCACCCAGTGTTGGTTTGATGGCTCCCGTATTTCAGAAAAGTACTTTCATTTCCCAAACAGGGGCTTAAGTTAGTAATTTTTTTTTTCTTTTGACTGAGGTAGGAGGATGTAACCCTTCTGACAGGGCTTCACTGGTGGCAGCACAGTCTTGGCTGAAATTTGAAGAGGTTGCTAGTAAAACATCAGCTCCGGCTTCCTGGCAAAAGTCAGATGAACTTTTCCTGTTCACACACCAACCACACTGCCTTGGAAACAGTCTTTTATGAAAAGGGAGAAACGAAAAGCAGAAAGGTGGATAAACAGTGATACAGCCCTACCCTTTCCCAGCCCAGACTCCCTGGTGAGGTGCCCTGGGCCAGCTGCTGTGAGATGCCAGCAAGTCTCCATCCCACCAGAGCCACCGTTTCCCTGCGGGACTGCATGCACCTCCCTGAGCTTGGCATTTCTCGGATGCTCCAGGATTACCACGCTTGCACCTCTGCCATACCCAGCTCCAGTATTTCACTGTAAAACATGTTTGCAAGAGACTTTGCTGGCCTTCAAGGTGTTGAGTGTCCTGCATCACCTCCCACTCTGCGGTGGGCTGCTCCGGCGGGCTGGATCACCCCTCGCCTCCCTTCCCTCCGCGCCCCCAGATCCCCTGTGGCATATTCTGGTTTTCCCCCCACACTGCGTGGCCTGAGGAGCTGCAGCCGGCAGCGTGTTCAACATCCTAATTTGAAACAGCGGGACCCCAGCAGGGCTGTGTTCCCAGCACTCATCGGGTGCAGGGTGCGACGTGCCGGCTGTTTGCCCACTGTGGGACGTGGACACGCTCGTCCGCGTGGCCGTGGGCAGGCTGGACCTGGTGACAGCTGTGTGACGCGCAGGGCTGCCCCGGGTTAATCTTTCGCACCGCTGAGTGGGCGTGAGGGGATCTGGTCGGGTCTCCCACGTGCTGCCACCATGCAAGTAATGAGTGGTGAGTGAAGGTCGAGACATGAGGTTGCACATCGTGTGGCAAGGCTGCGGTTTCACGCGCCATTTGATAGCTTGCAGGCACGGGAAGGAGACGGTTCGTAACTCCCTGTGCTTTTCCCAACCCTTGCTTTCCCAGTCCTGGTCTTGGTGTCTCATCCACATCTGCTTCAGCTACAGCACTCAGCAGATCTTTTCCCTGAGCCACTCTACCCCCTGAAATTGCAGAAGACCACCCATTCCTGTGGGTTACAGAGGTCTGCAGAAAGAGTCCGAGAGGCCAGAGTTGCTGCAAGGTTAAATGCAGGGTGGGAAGGGAAGGGTGCAGCCTCTGCCTGTGGCTGTGAGTTGTGCTCGGCTCGGTGTAGCTGAGGTTGCACTTGGATGATGCCTGGGTAGTTAAGGTGTTGGACTTGAGATCAGTGGAGTCATCCCGTGCAGGTTCAAACGCTGCTTTTAAATGCAGCCAGAAATCATAGGAGGCTTGGGGAGTATCGCTGTGTTTGCTCTGTGCTTACACCCGTTCACAGGGATCTGCTCTCAGCCACCGTCAGAGGCAGGGTCATGTCGACAAGAATTTTTGGGTTGACTCAGTACAGCTGATCTTACGATTTGATAAATTTCTGCTCTCAGCTAATTTTGCAAAGTGCACTATGCCTCTCCACCAAGGCAAGTGGAACAGAGAGGTGATGCATGCTGCAAATCAATTAAGAGACACCCTGCTGAATCTGTTCCTTTGTCAAATGATTCAGCAAATGACTACGGGATGGTACAAGTGGGTTTTATTAGTATAGCATGAAAATTCAGCACTGTAAATGAAAGAAAGATGAGTCCACAGGCACTCAAGACCGTAGCTGGGCAGGGCTTGTTCTCGCCGTCCACCAGCAGATGACCATCAGTCACACATAAACCCCAAGCCTGGATGGCACCAACCTGTTCCAGGGCTTGCAGTGGAGAATTGGCCTCCTCCTAACATTTCCCAGGGAAGGAGACCTCTCTGCTGGCCCGGGGCACAACGCAGTCCTTGTGCAGGAGCTCCGAAGAGCCGCGGCCCCAAGGGCAGTAACAGCGTCGAGGGGGTGTGAACAGTCTCCCTGTGGCTTGGGTGAGGAGACAGACCCTGGAGCCCATGGTGACACCCAGCAGCACTCCGCCAAGTGAGCATCCCACTGGCATCCCCAACCCACCTGGGGAAGCTCACACAAGCAAAACCTGCCCTGGCCTCCTGTGTTGCTATCTCTTGAAAGCAACATGGGGCAAAACATCTGGGATGCAGCTTGCCATGACCTGAATCACCCTGCTGGCTGTGGGCAAAGGCTGCCATCTCGCAGCGACTGTCCTGTCATCACTCCATCTTCCATACCACAGAAAGGTGATCCCACACAGGCAAACACCACCAGTCCCATCCTGAGGTCCCTCCACTGCTGCCGCATGTCACTGCTGGTGCTCGGCACCCTTTTCCTGAACCTAGATCCCATGAGACATGGTGCTTCCCCTCCAAATCGTTGTTACCAATAAGAAATTTGGCAGTGCAGCCACTGGCAGCAGCTCTGCTCTGAGTCTGTTGTGTTACACGGCGGCTGGAGTGAGTCGGAAGCCAAGTTGTGTCTGAGCTGCCCCTTGCAGGACTGGTGGCCCATGCCAGCCACACTGCTGGACCCACTGCAGCTTGCACAGGACACTCAGCGGGTGGTGGGGGCGGCCGGCTGGAGCCCTCGCTTATGGAAGAATTGGCGTCCTGGGACAGACGTTCTACCTTCACCCAGGGGTGTTTCATATGAGTATGGCATGAGCAGCCCTGGAGGGAGCTGTGCAGAAGGCGTGAAAGACAGGGTGCATGCACCCTGCAGTGTCAGCCGAAGCGCCTGAAACCTGTGCCATTACACCCACTGCATCCCGTGCTTGGCCTCCTTCAGCGAAAACGCCACCGAATGCAGACTCAGGCCAGAACTAGATCAGATGTACGCCTCCAGAAGAGCCAGCAAAAATACAGTGCCAGCAGCTGTGAAAGTGTGGTTCAGGGCAACATTTGACAGGATGCTTAGTGCTTCCCTCCCTCCCTTCTGGGCTGAGAAAATAGCGGGTGACGCAGCAATCGTCTCTTCAGCGCAGCCTGTGCTGCAGCTCCTTGTTTCATAGGGGAAGTGTAGCAAGCCTAGGAAGGCTACACATCCCAGGAAGCATCTTTACATGGACGGCTTCTGAAACCTGGTTCAAACCAGCCTGTGAAGGGCCTCGGCAAGTGTCAGTTGGACAAGGTTTCAGAAAAGTTTAATTCCCAACATGGGCAGTGTTCTTTGCTGTTGCTGTCTGGGGTTTTCTAACCCAGAAGGCAAATGCTAATTGTTTTTTTCCTATGCTTGACTACTGTAATATGTTTTACACTAACGAGGAATCTAAAGTTCATTACTGGTCCAGTTTCTTGGTCTTTCATTATAAACCACAGCAGAAATTTGTGGGAGGTATGCTTAGGATATCCCTACCATAAGTGTACAATCTTGGTGTAGCCCTGTGGGAACTATGCAAGGGTGCATAACTCATTCTTTGTATTCACCATCTATGGGGGTAAAGCTAAAATTATGGCATATATCCACAGTTCTTGCGCTGGTACCCTGCTCATTATGCCAGGAGACCCTACCGATTACATTATGGAGTTTATTACTTTACCATCGGCAAATGTCTAGTCACACTGAGATTTTGGGTACAGGAGCCTTGCAGGATTAGGTGTGCCTTGGGTGGACGATGCAGAGAGCTCTGAAACAGAGCCTGTGCCAGCTTCTAGCTAGCGGCTGGGAGGGAAGCAGAGCTGTGTCCCCTGCTCCTGAGGACCTGTCACCGTCCTGTGTCTCAAACACTGTCCCCTTGGGGCTGGGGTAGGATAAGCTGAGCCTGGCTAACTCACATGCTCCTCTTCTGCCTCAGCACATATTATATCACTTAGGCCAACGCTCTTCCAACAGGTCTCAGGATTTAGTGCAGTTCATATTTGATCAGGCAGTTCCCCAAGGAACCATTTGAATAGCAGAGGATATGAGTACAGATTATGAAGGGACCACCTGGGTCATTAAACCCAGTCCCCTGTTGTCCCTGGCAACCATATAATAGACATTTAATCCAAAAAGGCCCAACTACCTCCATTCTTCCTTCCCTGTGCGGCCAGAGCCTGTAACATGATATTAAAGCCATCACTGAAAGCACATTTCTTGCTGCAAAAAGGCAGAGCTCCCAGAAAATGGAATTTCTCTGGTGTCTTTGGCCATAATATATTGATAGGAATAACACAGTTTCTAGCAATAGCATTTCACACAGAGACAGACTTGGCATTTCCCCAAAAGCGTTCTCAGCCATTTTAGAGATTTATAACTAATAATTGCATAGCTGGATAAATAATTAGACTCTGAGGTTTTGTCTTAGCTTTTTCCTTATAAATAAAGCCCTTATTCACAAGCTATATTAAAACACCTGTCAGTAGTATAATGTGCATTTCATGTCGGTGACTTGCTTATTTCCTGCCTGGGTACATTGATTTTATTTCCATTATCTGTACTCTTTTATTTATCATAGAATCATAGAATAGTTTGGGTTGGAAGGGACCTTTAAAGGTCATCTAGTCCAACACCCCTGCAGTGAGCAGGGACATCTTCAACTAGAGCAGGTTGCTCAGAGCCCCGTCCAACCTGACCTGGAATGTTGCCAGGGATGGGACATCTATCACCTGTCTGGGCAACCTGTGCCAGTGGTTCACCAGTCTCATTGGAAAAGATTTCTTCCTTACATCCAATCTACCCTGACGCAGCTGCAGGACTCTGCACTTGGCCTTGTTGAACCTCATGAGGTTCACATGGGCCCATTCCTCGAGCTTGTCCAGGTCCCTCTGGATGGCATCCCATCTTTCACAGAATCACAGAATCACACAATCACTAAGTTGGAAAGGACCTTCAAGATCATCAAGTCCAACCATTAATCCAGCGCCACCATGTCCCCTAAACCATGTAATTCATGTAATTATCAGACCTTTCATCAAGTCTTTCACCAGAAATACATCTATTTTATGTGTATAGGTGTATATGTCCCTCCTCATTGCAGGGGGGTTAGACTAGACGACCTTTAAAGGTCCCTTCCAACCCAAACTACTCTATGATTCTATATCGCTATATTGGAGATGATTCACATACACAAACACACATGCACAAAGGGTTACAGAGAAGTGGGTCAGCACAAGGCAGAAACCCATCACAAAATGACGGAGCCATCCTAAATTGCCTCTCATTGCCCTGAATGAATGCTGAGATACGGCAGAGCTCAGGAAAAGCTATAGAAGACCATGTTGTCCCACTGAAGGAGCACTCTGAGAGAAGAACAGTGACTCCCAACAACAAACTCAAACCCTGCAGAGAAACTGTTGGTTAATGTCTAGAAATACCTTCAGAAGGTCCTTCTAGAAAGGGGAAGATTAAGAAGGCAGAGAGAGCTATTGCAGCGCTGAGCTCTCACCAGACCTGGTGTTAGCAGGTATGTTTTAAGCATCTAAGAAAGCAAGGGATAAAGAAAACAAAAAGAGTAGCATTAGCAATATATTTGCCTCTCAGAAATGTACACTGCTCCTATTTCATTCTTGGTGTGCCCAGAAGTTGTGCAACTACTTAGATTCAAGGACAGGAAAATGGAAATCAGGTTAGATTTATAAAAGGACAGGCAACCTCAGCACTGGGAATAGATGAGCACATCCCCTTTGTCAGCTGGAGGCAGATTTATGGGAGGGAAGACGTGGGAGGCAAACAGGGCTGTTGCTAACCCCCACCCCGTCACTGCTGCCTGGTGTGGCGTCTGCTGTGCATCAAGTCGGTGGGGCTCTGCTACTCCTCCTCACTATCACAGCCGTATCTGGCCGCATTTTAATTTCCCCCACTGTCAGTCCCATGTGCGGCTTTGTCCCCTCTCCCTGTTTCACTCTTCTCCAGAGTTAGATGAAGTCTCTCTCTCAATTTAAGGAATACAGTTTGCCGTCCACAGGAATTAACATCTCCTTGGGGATGTGCTGGGAGGGACCAAGCAAGGCAAAAGCTGTCCAGGAGCAGACAGACTCTTACGTAAACAGAAATGTAAACTCAGAAGACTCAGAAGATCCTAAATGCTGTGTTTTCTCTTGCACTTGATTCTCTTCCCACTTTTTGCCAGCCAGGTGCTGTTGTCAGCTAAAGCTGACAGAGCTGCAGCAAGTGGGGCAGGGAAGATCTGCGACCACTACTGAATCACATGGCAAAGACTGGGTATGTCCAGCATGGACCTGAGTCCACCCGACCTCATTAGTGAAAACTGGTCTCACTTTTGTGTCAACCAACTTGATTTCATGGTTGTGTTGGGACACAAGAGCACTGTATTTCACAGAATAATTAAGGTTTGAAAAGACCTTTAAGATCATCGAGCCCAACCATCAACCCAACACCACCATGCCCACTAAACCATGTCCTGAAGTGCCACGTTCACATGTTTTTTGAACACTTACAGTGATGGTGACTCAACCACCTCCCTAGACAGCCTGTCCCAATTCTTGATCACTCTCTCTGTAAAGAAATTTTTCCTAATATCTAGTCTAAACCTCCCCTGGCGCAACTTGAGGCCTTTCCCTCTCTTTCTGTCACTAGTTAGTTGGGGGAAGAGACCAACAACCACCTCACCACAACCCCCTTTCGGGTAGTTGTAGAGAGCGATAAGGTCTCCCCTCAGCCTCCTCTTCTCCAGACTAAACAACCCCAGTTCCCTCAGCCGCTCCTCATAAGACTTGTGCTCCAGACCCCTCACTAGCTTTGTTGCCCTTCTTTGGACATGATTGAGCACCTCAGCATCCTTCTTGTAGTGAAGGGCCCAAAACTGAACACAGTATTCAAGGTGCGGCCTCATCCGTGCCGAGTACAGGGGCACAATCACTTCCCTACTCCTGCTGGCCACACTATTTCTGATACAGGCCAGGATGCTGTTGGCCTTCTTGGCCACCTGGGCACACTGCTGGCTCATGTTCAGCTGGTTGTCAACCAGTACCCCCAGGTCCTTTTCCACCAGGCAGCTCTCCAGCCACTCCTCCCCAAGCCTGTAGCGTTGCATGGGATTGTTGTGACTGAAGTGCAGGACCTGGCACTTGGCCTTGTTAAACCTCATACAGTTGATCTTGGTGCATCAATCCAGACTGTCCAGATCCCTCTGCAGAGCCTTCCTGCGTGGCCCATCATCTCCTCTCAACACTGACCCTAGGCAAAGATGACAGTTTGTGCAAGAGACATTTCTTAGTGACACTAATTTCTTTTTGTCCACCTGAAGACCTTTGGCACACCACCAGCAAGTACCAATAGTAAAGCAGTAAAATCTATTCTTTATGCCATTAGGTGCCTTTTTGGGTCACTTTGTACATAGAACGGAATGAAGGGGATCAACTCACTCTATGTTTATCATAAATTTTCACAGAATTAGGACTTTCTGTCTAGGGTCCATGCTGGCTCATGGAGACAGGTGCATTGAGATGTAGCCAGGGCAGCACAGTGAGAACAGCCAAGCTCTTCTCTGATGAGGTGACCTGTGGGACTGAGAGGCTGGACCACACTTCATATGGGGCTACCTGTGTCTGTAGTTAGGGAATTGCACTGCATAACCCACATGGAAAGTGATGTTCCCACTGATTCTCTCCAGTATGTGGTGGAGTTAGAGAAAGGGCAGAGAGGGACAGCTAAAATGATCAAGGTAATGAAACAACTTGTAAGGAGAGACTAAAAAGGCTTTGGCAAGGAGGAGGCTGGGGGTTATGACTGACATTTGCAAAATCACAAAGGCAGTGGATGAGGTGAATGCAGAATGGTTATTCACCATATCCCACACACAAGAACTAGGGGGAGCGTGATCAAACTAGTAGTAGATTAGTTTAAGATAGATAACGGTACTTCTTCCCGTAAGGGGTAGTGAGCCCTCCTCAGGGTCCTAGCTGGGCTTCATCTTGGAAGGAGCTAGATGGACCACATGCAAAACTGAATGAAGGAATGAGTCAGAAACTGAGCAGTGGATATGTCAAGGATGATCAGGGACCAATATCTCCTCTTTCGTTTATCACTGTCATCATAAACATTGTGCACATGTCTCTAGCCTATATTCATCGACAATTTTGAGATAAGCCTTGTAGGTACTCATCTATTTGGCTTATTACAAGAACACATCCTCAGCCTGTAATTCTTGCACAAAAAGCAAAATAGGAATTAAGTATTAAGAGCCGTGATTTACAAGAATGAGTAAGGTGGTGTTTAACCTAGCCAGCTAATTCTCCTTTAGATCTCTGCTGAAAGCTACAGGCAGGCTCCCAGCATGTGAGTCTTTCTTCAGTATTTCCTACAATTTGAACAAGACTTCAGCTGGAGTTCTAAATTACTGATGGAAATTGGCTCTTCTCCATCTGGTTTCCACCAGTTCTGCAAAGATCACACAAAAATTGAAGTTAACTTCCTAAATTTTCAAAATATGCCGCAGCCATAGAAAGTTAGTGGGAAACGCTAGTGCAATAACCTACCAGCAAGATTGCACTGCAGAAAAAACTTCACCTCTGGCTGCAGTGTGACTGTAGTAGTGTGAGGAGCAACAACGACTAGATCATGTATGAGGAAGAATTCCTCATCCACCTAAGTCAGTGGGAGCCACGAGGAGAAGTTTGGCGACTTCACTTTCCGTTCAACTCACGTGGAAACAGCTAACCCCCCCACCCCCAATCTCTAGGTCAAACCCAAAATTTGGCAACCCTATAGGAGAGATATTTTTTAGTTAGAAATTTCCATGCTTCTGCCCAGAAATATCCCAAAGTTTGTATCAAATACACTCAGTAGCTATTTCTGAAACTTGTAAGAAAATTTTTGGGGGGTGAGCTACCAGGCAGGTTGCATGTAGCTGCAGTCCAAAACTGGAGCCTGGCAGAGCATGGAGAGAAGGAAGGTGAGCATGGAGAGAGCCCAGTGGACACAACAATGTATTGTTGTACAGCTGGGAATGTTTAAAGCAGTTGTTAACACCTAATACACAGATCACTTGGGACACAGGAGGCTACAGGTTCAATTTTAGTTACTGTGAAAACCCTTTGTTCTGGGAACATTTAGTACATGTAGATTTGTTTCACAGTCCTGTGAAGAAAGCTGAAGGATGAACATTTACCAACTCTCAGGGCTGCTCAGTCTGTAGGATTTACTTTTAACCATTAGTTTGTAGCTGTGACTCTCAGCAGAGAATAGGGCAGAGCTTCAAGCAGTGAATGTGAATCCTGAGCAGCTCTGGGCTTGGGATGAAGAGAGGCAGAAATCTTGATAGTTACAGCCTTAAGAGAGACCTGTGGGACAGCCATTTTATAGGTTGTTCCCAAACTTTTACAAATTTGGGTAGTGGCTACAGGTTTCTGTTCTGCTGAAAGCCCTGATGACACTGGCAGGAATTTCCCGCAGCAGCAGGGCAGATTTCAGAGGATGCCCTCCTCCTTCAGTGGTGCTGTGTTTGTGGGAGGACATACAGGTGGGTCCTGGAAACCTACAGAGCTTTTGAATAATCTTGAAAAAAAACAGGAGAGGGGTTATTTCTAGCCCATACCAGTCTGCTTGTTTGGTCTATGGTGCTGTCTCAGAAATGTTAGTTAATAAATGTACAGCTGTGGTGTCGTTATGCGAAATTAGCAGCATGAATTGCTGAAGCTGGCACTGCTTCAAATATCTGTAGAACCACAGCCTGAAAAGTTTAAACTTTGGCCAGTACTCCAGCAAAGGACTTGAACTGATATACAGGGCAGCAAGTATGTCATATAATAATGCAGACAAGTAATTTTACCCTCCCTTCCAATTTCTAAAACATGATCACATCACACTTGCTGTTAAAAACAAATTATCCTTTCTCAGTAGATCTACACCTTAGATGGCATCATCCATTCAAGGGTTCTTCCAGCTCCCCATGAGATTTCAACCAACAGATGGCAGCAACCCTATTGCTAATGGCACTGCAGCTACAATTTTTGTTCTCATCAAGGCACATAGTTTCCCTGGGATGTCTCAGACCTCACTGATGAGCCTGTGGTCAGAAGGGCACCAGAAATGTCCTTATAACAGAGCAAGCAGCTGTGAAACACAAAGAGTCTCCACTGGCTGCACTCTCCATTGCGTTCTTGGGGACAGCATGGATTAAATGAGATGCAGATGCCCCAGAAAGCATGGATGAGTCCTACCAGAGACAGCAAACACTGCAGACCCACACCACTGCTGCGTGGCAGCTGACACTCAGCGTCACTGGTTTTTCATACATGAACTCTGCATGTTCTATGTAACTCATTTATTTCCACACTGTCTCCACCCTGTTTGCAAAACCGCACTTGGCACAAGGCGTGCGTAGGTGGTCCTTTTGGTCAAACGCCACAGGCACTTCTCACTTCTCCTGGCTCTTTGCCACTTGTCCTGTAAAGGCATTTGGCCATTCACAAACAGCCACAGGCTTTTCCCTCTGAGAAACCACTGGAAACTCAATCTCCTCACATAAAAGTTTTCTTTCTCAGCCAGCACTTACACTTTACATCTGCACTTTATTTTAAATGTACAATTAAGTTGGCTGTGCGCATCAATGGTATGACATTCATTTTTGTGCGGACATCCAACAGACACCCTGTGTATCTCATACACGTTTTGCTGTATGTATAACATATAGCCCCAGGACCAGACAGGGCTTGCTAAAATTTTCCTTGGCTTACCACACCGTGTTGGAGAAGGGATCCGGTGGATTTGGGAAGCAGGATGGAGTTAGGTGCTGCAGGGCTGGCCGTGCCTTGCTGAATTTGCTTCCTTCTTCCCAATGCCACCACGATAGTCATCTGCCTTTCCTGGGCACGAACCCAGCTTTATGGGTGCTGCATGGCTCGTGGTGCAAGGGGAAGCACAGGGACGAGTGGGGAAAACGTAGCTGGGAGGTCCTGAGGAGGAGAAGTACAGGCTAGATATGAGAATGGTAAGACGGACTGAAAACTGACCGAGCTGCTGAGTCTTGATGATGAGGCAGACTGCACCCTCAACAAGTTTGCAGAGGACACAAAACAGGGAGGAGCATTTCATGTACCAGTTTGTTGTGCTGCCATTCAGGGGGACTTCAACGGGCTAGAGAAATGGAACAACAGGGATCTCACCAACTTCAACAAAGGGGAGTTCCAAGCCTTGCCCCTTGCGATGAATAACCCCATGCACCAGTACACACTGGCGACCGAGCAGCTAAAAAGCAGCTTTGCAAAGAAGGACTTGGGGGTCCTGGTAGACACCAAACTGGCCAGTTTGTGCCAGTAATATGCCCATGTGGTAAAGATGGCCAGGTGCCTTCTGAGTTGCATTAGGAAGCGTGTTGCCAGCAGGTCAAGGGAGGTGATCCTTCCGATCTCTGCTCAGCACTGGTGAGACACACCTGGGGTGTTGTGTCTGGCTGTGGGATCCCCAATACAAGAGGGACACGAACATACTATAGAGAGTCCCTCGAGGGACCATGAAGATACTTAAGGGATTGGAGCACCTGCTGTATGAGGAAAGCCTGAGAAAGCTGGGACTGTTCAGCTCAGAGAAGGGAAATCTCAGAGGGATCTTATCAGTATGTACAAATACCTGATTCTGGGAGAGAGTAAAGAAGACAGAGCCAGACCCTTCTTACTGGTGCCCAATGGAAGGTCAGAGGCAATGGGAACAAATGGAAACACAGGAAATTCCCTTTAAACGTAAGAAATACATATTTTCACTCTACAAACAGTCAAACACTGGAACGGATTGCTCAGAGAGGTTGTAGAGTCTCAATTCCTAGAGATATTCAAAACCCAGCTGGACATGGTCCAGCAAAGCAACCAGCTTTAGATGGCCTTGCTTGAGCAGGGGTTTGGACCAGATAATCTCCAGGTGCCGTCCAACCTCAACCACTCTGTGATTGTTACACTCTTTAAATAACCTTGTTTTCAATATAAGTAAGTCAAATACATATTTTTCCTGAAGTGAGAGCTGAGGCCAAGAAATGACACAAAAAGATGAATCAGTGGAATCTTATGATTTTAGAAAATGTTTTTAGTGATTTGACTGTTCCTTAAAGTAATTGTGTGATTAAGTCTCACTGGTGACTTTATTCCTCGGAAACTGAAATGAACTGCTGACTTCCAATCCACATAAAAATCAGCCCTGCCAATACCCCAGACACCAGACTAATAACCTTCCTCCTCCATCACCATTTGGGCTAAACAAAATATATTAGGTATTTTAATTAGGTATATGCAGTCATCTTGGAAGGCACATAGCAAATGACCTAATCCACAATTAGCTCACGGGATCTGGTTTCTGTGTGGATTTGCTTATGCTCCTGATTATGCTGCATACATTAGTGTACCTCTGCAAAACACCTCCGAGGCTGACAAGAATACGCAAGCACACTGACGACGGCACTGTCCTTGTCCTTCTGGTCTTTCTGCTGGTCCGTGCCTTGTCCCTGTGGTTCCCCCCGCAGCGGGAGCTCTCTGGAGCTCTGCTCGTGTGTATCCCAGCCACAGTAGGGACCCCTTGACCCTGCTGCACATAAATACATCAAATCGCTGCTCCCTGTCTCATTTATGCAATCCCCAGGGAGCGTTAGCGGTGCTCGCCTCAGAAGAAGACGGCCAAGAGAAAGCTTACCCTACCAGCCCTCACTCAAGGGTCAGGTCTAGCTGTGATCGCTGCGCTGAGGGGAGGACAACGCTCAATAGCCACGGCAGAGCCTCTCCACACAGGGAAGGAGGGAGACAGGGACATGTATGGCTGTGATCTTCACAGGGAGAAAGGAGGTGAGAGCAGGGGTCACAGCCACGGTTCCCAAAGAGAAACGGGTACACAGGTGCAGTCCTGGAAGATGTTTCATTTGGGTTTTCTCTTCTGAGCAGAAACAAAGCAAAAATAAATCAAAATAAACATTCCAGCTTCTACAGGTTCAACGAAAAAGGGCCCAGCTGTAATAACAACAAATCATACACAGTGCATAGCTCATTTTCCCTTCTGTAGGTTAACCAGAGAAGGTCACAGCAATCATGTTTAATAAGAGAAGGTTTCCCTTATTTTCTGGCACTGGCTCTGAGCAATTGGCCTGTAAAAGCTGCTTTCAAAATCACTCCCCAGTTATTCTGTCTCTTTTCTACTTAACATTCCTCAAGGCACTTGCAGCCAAGTAGATTATTTCTCTTTTTTAAAAAAAAATGAAACTATTATATTAATTTAGCTCAGATTTCAACCAACACACATTATAAGCCTCTGCAGATTGTATATTAGCATGGGAATTTTGAATACACAGTAATTGAAATATATTACATTCAAATAAAGTCTCAAGAGGGCAGCTTCAAATGCTGGTTTAATTCTACTGCGTTTTTTAAAGTCTGTGCATGGTATAAAAATAAGTCACTGAGAGAGACTCTCCCTACGCTGATGAACAGGTTCACTCTTTTACCCTGCAGGTACCTTGTATTTTTCCTTTGACCGCTACCCCCGAGCATTTGGTTTGATTATCAGCGGATCTTGAAGACTCTCTAATCCTGGCTGTAAGTGGCCTGCGTGGTGAAAACAGTCAGTATTTCATGCCTTGCCCGTCACCCAGCCACTCCTCGGTACCTGTTGAGCTATGTTACCCGTGGCTACATCCGTCCCAGCCGAGAGCAGCCATGCTGACCACGCTGACCCAGCCTGGCCACAGGATCTCCTGCAGCTCTGCCTGCAGGACGCCCCTGCCAGACCCTTCTCCAGACGGCAGCAGGCTCTGCAGACACCCTTCCTTCTTCTCGGGACACCCCACCCTTGGGGTGGTCCTCACCAGGACTGCTGCTCTGCCAGAGCTAGCACGTGCCACCAGGCCTGCAGTGTCGCGTTAATGCCCACAGGCGGTGGTTCATGTGGGCACAGCTGTCACTGCCGCCCACCCAAGGAGCAGAGAGCCACGGCAACAGCAAGCAAGCCTGCGGCTTGTCCCAAAAGCAGTGCTCACAGGGAGTGGGTGGCCGTGCCTGTGACCTGCCACTGCCACGGGCTCCTCGGGAGGCTGGCCACGCACGAGCCCCAGCTGTGAGTGGCACTACCTTTGGGGCAGTCTGGTCATCGCTGTGTTGAGGTGCCGGACACAGAGGTGGCATCTGGAAAAGGAAGGGAACCAGGCAGGCGTTTCCCAAGCCAGTGCTGCCCAGCTCACAGATGCCCTGCTGTGAGCCACGTGGCCCAGGCTCCCCAGCAGCGCAGGGGCAGAAGCTTAAGGCCTTACACCTTCCCGTGACCCCAGACCCACCTACCAGTTCAGGTCCTGCAAAGAGCCAGGCACCTCCTAACTGGCAGTGCCCGGGCCTCCCAGGCACTTCTTCAGCCTAAAGTAAGCCATGGACTAGGGGGGACTTCTGCTCCCCCTCCCTCAGCCCCGTTTGCCTGCCTAGTAGTAGAAGAAAACCCCAAACTGTTAGTCTGTCTCTCAAGCCAGATGGATGCAGCTGAGATGTGGGTGCTGGGTGCTCCCTTGGAGCCTCTGGGGCCATGGTGTGAGAAGAAGGTGACGATCCTTGGTTATGTGCAAATGTGCCTGCATTTCCCCATCCTAAGGCTGTCTAGATCCCATGGACACCCCTTTTGCTTAGAAGGTTTTAGTGGGAACGGCGATCCAGCAGCTTCAGTCCACAGAAACCAGCCTTTCTCTTCTGCTGATCTGCATTTCTCACCTCTGCTGCCCCAGCAGCTGAAGTTTCCACCCCAGCCTGCCCATGTGTGGACCTCACTGCTTCTGACCCTAGGCCAGTTCTCCTCCTGCCTGCACTCTGATCACTCACCCCTGCTCATACACCAAGTTCCTCCTCCAGCTCCTGTGGTTCACGTGCTCGAGCTTGCAAATGAGTGTCATCCACATCAGGAATTTTAATAGAAGTTAGCCAGCAGAAGAGATTGAAGGATACTTCAAAATCTTCAGGCCCTTAGGAACTCTGTAGAAATGAAACTGTTCAGGAATGAATTAAATGCTTGTATGTTGTTCTTAAAATTAATGTCAGGTTCAGCAGCCAAGACGGATCACCAGGCTGTGCCCTTTCTTGTATTGGTAAGCTCCAGCCAGAGATGGGAATCACAGAAAGGTTGGAAAAGACCTTTAAGATCATCAAGTCCAACCATGAACCGAACACCACCATGCCCACTAAACCATGTCCCGAAGGAACAGGGAAACTGGGGAATGGAATGGCTACAGCAAAAGGAAAGTGCTGGCGATCGTAGAACCCTACGAGCAGGAAGGCAAGGTAGGGAAAAACCAGCAGGAGGAACACTCCTCTTACTAAAGTCAGTTAGAAACGGCTCCCAGCCACCACTAGGATGTTTCCAAGAAGGAAGTCTGGTTTACCAGAAAAAGCCGGGAATGCCAGCCTGGGTTACCCAGAGAAGGACGGTTATGGCTGACTTAGAGAGGTGGTGAAGAAAGCTTGCTGTTATGAAAACAGAGGTACCAAACTCATCTCTGCAGAAAGCATGGAGGGAGCTGAGGGATTGCCATGGTCGGGCAGACATAACAGCATTGACAGCCGTGGTGTGGGGATGCTGGCAGTCCTGGTAACATGTGCAGACAGCACAGGGAAGAATACAAAACAGATGAGCTCCAGATTGCAAAGATCTGGCAGAGCCCATGTGTCTGAAGGCCATGGAGAGGACACACCGCAGCCTCAGAACAGACCCTTGCTTTGTAGGGTCATTTCTGACTGGCCTGAGGTGGGGATCCATGCAAACAAGTCAATGGTTGCCATTGCGGTGCCTTCAATCTCAACTGGAAAAGCGGCGACATGAAAACAAAATCATTTTATGTACATATCCCTCTGAAATCCCAGCACCTTCTGCAAGATGCTAAGCAAAGTGATAGAGTCCAAACTGCTTAAGGTTTCCGAGAAAGAATTTAAATATTCACACAAACAATAACACTGGGGTTTAGAAGGGAATAAGATATTACAGCTAATTAATTTTTGATGCTATGAAGCACTGTTTTTCTACTCCAAGCCACAACAGGACAGCTGAAATCACTGTCTCCTGCAACTCTAAGTTCTTAGTGATAATCTGGACTGAAAATACTAACAATGCTCGGGCATATATGTTCCCAGATGTGCTGTTCAACAGGTTTTTTTTCTACCAGACAGAGGGTTTGGAAAGTAACAGGGAACTCTCAGAACAGCTGTGCAGAGAAAATAGCTTTGAACTGATTAATCTGAGTTTTTGGGGATGTATGAACACAAGTAGGTTTATGGAATAAAAGTTTCACTGATTCCAAAAGGACAAACTTTGATAAAATTAGGAGAGTTACTTAATGCTTTCAAGAACTAAAAGGCTTGACTTTGAAAAAGGCTGGGAGTGTCTTTACTGTAAAGATATAAAAAAAATATACAAAAACTATGCTAAGTTTGTGTTTTAACCAAGGGGAAGGTCTCCATAATCAACTGGATGAACAATTATAATTTAAAAAAATATCGGGAACAAGGAAAAAGCCTGTTGAGAGTGAAGGGAAGACATGAGCAACAAAGCAGGCCATTTCTTTTTGGTTAAGAAGTACTGGGAAGAAGTAAGCATTGCCAAACATCAAGCTGAGTTAGAAACTGAACAACAAAATTAAAAAAACATAGCAAAAGGCTCTTAGAGCAAAAGGGGATGCTTGCAATCAGTACAGGGTAAAGACAAGAGATTACCCAGTATAGCCCCCAAAACTAACAAACATTTTATAAGCTTGTGCTGAGAAATTATCTGGAATACAACGTACAATTCCCGTAGACCAACTTCAGGGAACATCAAAGTGGAATAAATACAGAGCGTAACTACCAAAGAGAGAGAAGAGCTCTTCTAAATGGGAAACTGTCTGCAGATAAGTCCTGGCTGGAAATCAGAAGATATCTTCCAGTTCACAGAGGAGAGGGGTTCTGTAAAAGTTTTTCAGGAAAGGTAGTAAGAACAAGTAGGTTAAGTCATTTCAAACCTGGCTCCTACAAATCTTTTCAAACTACTCCTGAAGGTGACATCAGTGCAGACAGCATATTTCTGCTGACTGAAAGCACTGGCTGCAACAGGCCAAATGCTATCATCAGTGCAAATAAACCTATACAAACAAATTGTAAAAAGGTTCAGCTCCAATAAAAGAAACATGATATTCTCTCTTTTTCACTACATGTCCAACAGAACTATCATGTTGATAACTTTTTTATTCAAGTATTTCAACACAGTGGGTAGAACACAAACCAGACTTTTTAGCACGGTCTGTTGCAATAGGACAAGGGGTAATGGTTTTAAAATAAAAGAGGGTAGATTTAGACTAAATATAAGGAAGACATTTTTCACAGTGAGGGTGGTGAACCACTGGCACAGGTTGGCCAGAGAGGTGGTAGGTGCCCCATCCCTGGCAACATTCAAGGTCAGGTTGGACGGGGCTCTGAGCAACCTGATTGAGTTAAAGATGTCCCCGCTCATTGCAGGCGAGTTGGACTAGATGACCTTAAGATGACTTAAAAAGTCCCTTCCAAGCCAGAGATTCTATGATTCTATGAAGAGATGTAAGTGGTATCACTCACCATGCCCAGTACAACCTAATTACCAACTATCATGAAGATGGCCTCTTCAGAGCATTGCTTTGGTTTGATGAATTTCATAGCACAACTGTTAACTGTAGTGACTTTTTAGTTCATATTTTTCCAAGATCCATGTATGCTAAGTACAAATGTTGCTAAGTTTTTGTCTCAAGTTTCCTGCGTTGTCCTCAACAGAGTATTTGCAACCCTGTGAAGTTGAAGTCATTTAGTTTCTCCAAGCAGTTATTTTGTTTGTATTCGGAAATACCTTGGACCTTCCCTTTGCATTATTTGTTATCAGGATAACTAAAGAAGGAAGAAAGAAAAAAACACAAGCACTGCCCCATCTCAGACCTAGGCTGCATCCTGGATATTCACAGTGTAAAGGCACTGCAGAAAAGCCTGTTCCATTTGAATGGTGCCCTGTGCTTTCCTGTTCTCCATGAGGCTGCCTCCCTCCATGGGCCACAGACTTGCCCAGGCTTCTCCTGAGCCTGGGACAGTAGCTTTTGCTGCCATCCTTGCCAAATGCGGCTCCACAATGATTAATACCACATGGCCCAGCAGGACAAATCTGATCCTGATTAAGAGTAAATACCCAATTTCCTTTCTGTTAGATTAGCCTGAGAGCACCAGGGTATTTATTCTGACTTTATGCTTCATCCTTTTTTCTGACGTGTTGTGGAAGGACAAGCAATGGCTTTTTTGACGTGCAATTACAATGGCTGACAGCAAACCCCGTCAGGTGTGAAGTGTGTACGTTCACAAGGGTGGGTGGGCACTGCTTCTATGCCTTGTGTCATATGGCTGCAGGAGTTTTGATTCATTACTGGGCCGTCTAAATCCAGATTTACATCACTTAGAGCTGCACTGCACCATCGTAGGGCCGCATTTTCTTTCCCTCCCCACCAATACACAAGGGTGTTTGATGGGAAGGATGTGGCTCCCTCTCAGGAGTCTGGTTAAGGAATAATGGCTCTGATCCGGGAGGCACGGCGGGCTCCTTTCTGCCCTGCACTGTGCAGTACTTCCCCTGCACTCACCTCGTTGCCCGGTGGTGCTACTGGCAGCAAGAGAGCCAAGCCCCAGGTTGGCATTGCAGCCAAACTGGTGTGGGAAATAGCGAAGGGGAGGACTCAGCGCTACCTCAGCCGCAGAGCAGACAGTCAATGGGTGGCAGAGCAGAAAAGCAGGCTTGGGAGAAAGTCTGTCATGCATTTTCAGACTAATTTGGTTTGGTCTCCTTGGTTGTCATTGCAAAGCCTTCCACCATCGTTTAAAAATACATTTATGCGGGCTGAGCAGTGACGGAAGTGGAGCAGGGCAGTCTGATGTGCCATATGAGGTACGACAGAATAGCGGCATGCCCAGGCTTTCTTCTTTCCCAGAAGCGCTCCTGAAGTCGCAGTTTTGCTGTTGGCCATCAGGACACGACTCCAGAGGTGCTGGCGCTTCCGAATTGAGCACATTCCAGCTTCCCTGAGCTTGGTGGCTCCAGCCGCTGTGTGGGCAGCCAGGGGCTTGCTGACAAACCACCTTGTCCTGCTCTTGGCTCCCTCTCACACATGATTTGGTTCTCTTCAGTTGAAAGCTACACTTAGATAATTAATACTAAAAACAAGCTTTTCAGGGATTTTTAGCTTCATTATGTCCTTAAAACTTAGGTAGTTTAGCTAAGAGCTAAAGAGTACTCTTTAGCTAAGAGCTAAGAGCTAAAGAGTACTTCATTGTATAAAACCACAACATAATAGTGAAGTCCTCCAGTGTTCAGCCTCATATGTCACAAGGTTCTTAAAATCTAGCTTTAGAAATAAAGCCTTCAGTTAATTTACATTAGAAAGAAAAAATCTCTAAAGCAAAAAAATTGGAAGCATATTTTTGCTGCATGAACAGTCTGTGGACGTTGGTTGGTGCTCAAAAACCTCTTTCTGAAGTGTTTAATGTGAGTTCTTGGTGATATTGTTTTGCTTTTATCACACATGCTCCATCCATAAGATTTGAGTCATTCCTTAAGAAAACAGGAGGGTGTCCATGGTGACAAACTCCCGTGGTTTGGAAAAAAGCGACAACATTTTCTCCATATCCTAACATTTTTATTTTGTGATTCTTTTTCCCCCAAAGCTAAGTTTACAGTGATAAACACAAAATAGCATGGTTTTTAATATTCAATATAAACAAAACCTTTCTGAGTGTGCAAAGAAACTGTCCTCTCTTATGTACACCTGCAAAATGTTATCAGCATGCTCCAGTGTACTGAAAACTCTCCAGGAGGGATATATTAATATAAACTGCTGCAGACTCACCCACACGAGAGCTACCAGAGTGGGAGAACATGATTTCCTTATCCATTCCTTATGAAAAATTACCACAGAAATGTCTCTCTCATAGATCCTACCAAGATGGCGATTGTAGCATTTTATGTGTTTATACACCACATAGTGAGTCATAACCATCAGGATGCTCTCAGCAAGCGGGGTGTTGGAAAGTCTCTTGAAGGGGGTCAGGGCTTTGCCCCCCGCGATGATACCAGCAACTCAGAGGTCCCTCTCACACTGAGGACCCACTGTGCAAAGGTCTGTACAAGCCACTGGAGGAAATAGACCATTTCTCCCAAGAGCTTCACATTCCTTCTAAAGAAATTTGAGATGTTTCCCCCAAATAACTGGAAATTGTAAAAGACAAAATATCCATCCAAGTCAGGGTTAAAAAAGGCTTCTCGTACTTTGCACCAGCTTGGAACAGGTCAGTCTCAAAAATACCGTGGGCTGCAACTGGGATTTTTTCACAGGCTCAACTCACATTATATACGCAAAGTATTTCTGGCTGTTGCCTTGTTGTTAGTACATTGTACAATCTGTGTGAATAAAACTATTTGGGTTTTTAACTGGAGGATTACATGGTGCAAAATGGCTGGCAAAGAAACTCCAGTGGTCTTTTGCTTTTCCAGTGCTCTGTACTCACACTGATCCTGTTAAAAAACACTCCAGGATTTTCAAAGCCCCATAGGACAGGAGCCAGCTGAGCTTATACATTTTCTTATTGCTCCCAACATGTTAAACAGCAAACCCGTTTATATTACTGCTTCTTGTAAGTATTCCAGATCACGCTTTTCTGAGTAAATTGCTTTTCATGTGAAGTTTTTTCAGTATCTGTAATTATGATAGGGTTGCACAACCAATGGCCTTGGCTCCCCTAATCTTTCTCAGGTTTTATAGCAGAATATTTATATTTATTCAGTAGGGCAGCTCTTGGTTTATACTGGTTTGTTACTGAAAGGGAAAAAAAAAAGGAAAAAGAAGGGCCAGTGAATTATGTGATAGTTTTTTTAACTTCAATTTCTAGAAAAAATTCTGGAACAAATGAACAAGTTGTAAGTGTGAAGATGAATAACAGATAAAATGCATTTGTCAAGGACAATCTGTTTAATTAACCCACATCTCTTCTGGGTGATAGGTCTTGTGAGTAAGGGAAAAGAAACAGAAGTTACGCATCTAGAATTCAGCAAGGTTTCTGCTGTCTTACGTGATGTTTTCATTGGCAGAACAGGGAGACACGGACTAAATGAAACTATGACTACAAGGTGCAAAAATAATTAGGCCATGTACTAGACTGCAATTGTCAAAGATTAACTCATCAGATGAGAGGATATATTGACTGGAGTACATCTGCGTCCATTGTGCGCTTTCGCTAGTAACCCGACAGCAGCACCGCGCAAACCTGCCTGGTACAAACCTGCCTGGTACAAACCTGCCTGGTACAAAAGGCACGTTGCAGTGGTTTGGCACCTCTCTGCTGTGGCATCGGTACTCCTGATCCTGACACCACTGGGGTGAGGGGATGAGCTAGACCTGCTCTTGGGTAACTACAGAAGCTTACCTCTTTGTTAATGGTTCTTTCCCAATGTTTCTGTTCTCAGCAGTGAGCGCTGGTTGTGTTAGTTCTTCTTTGCTCTCAGCAGTGGTGATAATTTAACGCTGGTCAGTACTAAAGCCATCACTGACTTCAAGGGGAGTGATGGTGCACTGCTCTTCTCACCAGTGCTAGTGGCAATCCTGGCCTCGGTTCAGTGGTCTAAACATAGGGTTCAGAGGGTGTGTGAGAGGTGTGGGGTCAGCAGAGGTTATACAGCACTCAAATTCTTCTGCAGGAGCAGCTAGACACTAACTGGGGTGCCCAGGGCATCTCAAACAGCACTGGATGTCTATGTTGAGGCAACAGATCCAGTGGAGCCTATCAGGCACCTCCATTTGGTCATTTGAATCACTCTCTAGACTATGCTGATGGTACTAAGTAATCTCCATTGACTGTAATAAGAACAGAGAGTCCTGTCTCACATATAGACACCTACGTTTTTTCTTAGTCAACAGATGAATTATACTTCAAGTAATTTTTATATAAGTTTTGTTGAACATTTGGTAGTATAGGTCTAATACTAAAGCATTAAAGACAATAAGAGTTTTGCACTATCCGTCATACATGGATGAGACCTTCAAGTCTTGGGTACAAGGTTCCTTCACTGGGTTCATTTTATGGTTCTACTGTTATTGACAAATGGAAAATATTAGCTCCTATTAATTGTTTTCTCCCCATTATCAACAAGCACTTTACAGACAGGGATAGGTAATCCTGCCTTTCTATAGACACAGAAAGAGAGCCACAAGACTTGCTCCCTGATACGTAGAAAATCAGTGCAAAACTGGGGACAAGACCACATGATTCTCAGCATACTCACCCATTAAGTCTTGCTGAACTGTGATAAATTTTAGTTGCAAGTTAAACTTTTTGCTGATCTAATAGAAATCTGCACTACATTTCAATGCACCAAAACTGAGAAGCAATAAATAAAAAAAGATGCAGGAAGAGGAGAGGTTTTAACCTACTGCATATGTATTTGAAGTATCATTGCTGTCTTGCCCTTCTGATCAAGCATTCCAGCTCTGGATGCTTCACTCACATATGTTTAGGATCACATCGTGTTAAATGGAAAAGCCTTCGTGTCTCCCCTCCCTCTTTCATTACAAGAGATTTGATCATGTTGTGTGAATGTTTGACCCTCAAGTGGAGCAGAATCAGGCAAGAACAGACCAGTCCTTCTGCCATGCATTCAAGTTCATTAAGATCATGATGGGGCATGAAGTACAAAAATGGAGGCTTCCAGACAAGCAGAATATATTATAGGATATTGAGAATTTGTGAGTAATGAGATGTATGATCCAGCATCACTCAGCTTCTTCATTTCTAAATTGCAATGAGTTCTGAAATTGCCCACTTTCACGTCATTTACTGAGGGTTAACAAAAAGATCCATTCTCTGTCACACTGTGCTCCCTAAAGAATTTCTAAATCATATGATTTTGCCATTGTGGTCCTTTTCTGCTTTTAGACGTGTCTCTGGAAAAATGTCTATTGTCCCCAAATGCCTGCTAATTGTGCTGAGTTTACTATGAAATGATTGTTTTTTCTTCTAATGGCTTATCCTGCAAATCAAACAGATATTGGCTCATCCATCTGAGCTCATGCTTTCTTGCACTTTAAAAACAGTGCAGAAGAAAGCTAAATTATGCCCACAGTTATTGCAGGCAGTCATGGTCTTTCAGCAAATCTCAGAGTAATGTCATTGGAATCCCATTATCTTCAGCAGTAGCTATTAGGCTGAATTAAGCAGCTATTTTCCACCAAGTTCCTCCTCCACCATTTTCTGACTTTGCAGGGTTAATATATAGTATTAAGAACTTTCCAACACAGTCTGGATATAGCACTTCAACAAAGCACATGTTTTCTTGACTATGTTTACAGTGTACACGTGCATTCAAAAAATGGGATGTGGAGGGCAATGCAAGCAGACAACATTCATCTGCATCTAAGTTTAACAGTACAGAACTAGTCAGTTCAAAGACAGTATATATAAGCCATCATCGATCAGATTAAAACTGACCATGAATAAGGCCAGAAACTGGAGCTCTAGCCATCAGAATGATGAGATTCTGGAACAGTTTTCTTCTAGAAATATTAAGTGTGAAATTGAGAGTAGCCCAAATTGACTGAACTGAGTGAACTGAGAGTAATCTTGGTCCTTCATGAGGGCTGCAAGAGCAGTGTGTTCCAGCCTGCCAGGCAATGGAGAACCTCTGGAGGTGACTCCAGGTATGAAGAATGCCTGTGCATGCATGGAGACTGCAGGCTTCCCACCCCACTGCCGCCTGCCTGCACCTCCCAGCCCCTGGCCACGGGGCTTCTGGGACAGAGTTAGAGCTGCTGCAGGGAAACATATGCTGCTCATCGCTAAATACCCTCCTTTTTTGATTGAAATGCTGTTTCATCTGGGCTGGTAATTTGTACTCCTAGAATATAGATTCAAATTCAATTAAGAGGAAAACTACAGCAACAGCAAATTGATGTGAAAACAAAAAGAGCCTGATCACTGGAACCCAAACCCAATGGTTGACACATTTTTAATATTTCAGCATGCACACGAAAGGTGTGAAAGTATCTCTGAAAAACTCCAATTGCTGCTGTAACAGAAGTATGTTCATAAAAGATCAAGAAAGTTGTAATTGGGTATTTAGGCATTTGCAGACTAATTTGCCTCCAAAGCACTCAATTTCCTCTCCTTCTGCCATAATTTTCTTTAACTGTAAAGAAATTTCAGTTCGTACTCACTGTAAGACCCACCAGTTTGTATGGCATTAGCTCTGGTTCCACTCAGGCCCCTGCCAGTTTGCCAAAGGCTCTTCTGAAGTTGGTTACGACATACGTTGTGCCGCGACATGTTCAATAGCTCAATTAATCTATCAGCTATATTAAATTGCAGTATCAGAGCATGTATGATCGGACATTTCAAGAACAGCACTGGCAGCACTGGAGTAAATATAGCCACAACTTCATTTCCCTGGAGTTAAAATTCTCCAGTTGTTCTTACTACATATGGAAAGACTCAGATGTATTCTGAGTTTAAAACACCACACATGCCACCACGGATCAAACTTGTGCTCTCTTGGATAGTACATGGGAAACGTCTGGAATCAGGGAGGCTGTGCAGAAGGGTAGAAAAAAACCTGAAAGCCTCCAAGATGGCAGAAGTTTGTATGCTGGGAAACTCTTCTCTTTAAGATGCTCTCTGTGAAAGCTCAGAAAGCTCCTTCTCAAATTAATTTTGCATACTTCTGGAGGCCACTAATGGATGTGAACACTGATGTTTTCTCTGGCAACTGCAAACAGAGGATCACGCGTGAATTCTTACTGGAGCTGGCTGCGGGCCATGTGGTCTAGCTGAGCAATTAAAATACCTGGATAATGCACTCAGTGCAGTGTGTACACTTACCGCATCTTACCAGCTCATAATCTTGAGACTTCCCAACAACAGAGTCTCTGTTCTGGCTTTTGAACACAACCAAATAGCAGCAATTCATTAAAAGACTTGTTAAGTTGTCTAGAATAGCTTCAGTGTTGTGGTATGGCTTTCACACTGAGAAATCAATGAAGCCTTTCCACCTACCCATAAAACATCTTAAAATATTTCTTAATAATTTAAATTCCTGCCCAATCCTGGTGAAGTCAACAGCATTAAACAAGCATGGTTCTATGACAGCACTCAGAAAAGAAGAACTCTGTTGAGGGGGAGATTTGGGAAGAACAACAGAGGCCCAAGTAGGGGTCCCAAGCAAAGCAGCACACATTGGCCCTGGGACACCTCCAGCAGAAAACAAACATTTTTTTTAAATCACCTGAAATTTTACCAGTAGAGGGAAACAGAGCACCTTGGCTGCAACCTGCTGAGAGATGCAGGGCTGTCACTGGCATCTTGAGCGTCCTTTTTCCTTGATGATGAGCTGTTCTCCTGTCTCTTCTCCTGGTGAGCGTTGGGTTGACCCCTTGCTTCCTCCAGCCCTACGCTTGCGTGCAGGCAGCCGTGTGCCCAGGTGCAAGCGAGGGCTCTGCACCAGCAGCCCCATCTGCTCAGCTCAGGGGATGAGCAATACCTTCAACAACTTGCTGCCTGGGCTTGTCTCTTCCCGAAAAGCGTTTGCCCTTGGTATATAAATGAAACCTTCAAAATTGGTTTTATGAAGTTAGGTTGCTAAACCTCCATGAAAGCACTTAAATACAAGTAACTTAATCTTCAAAGCTGTTACATACCTCTGACTTAATGGAATTTGTGGCTTCTTAGCACTTCTGAAAATCAGGCCCCTAAAGATGTACTTCAGCATTCACATTTAGTATTAGGATCATGGCTAGAGGGACAGAGTTTTCTGGGGGTTTTTGATTTGTTTCCCTCAGTTTGTTAAGAAATATCGGAACACTTTTATGTGCAACCTATAACTGGTATTTTCGCTTGCTCTTCAGACTCTCTGCTTTTTTCATATTAGTGACTGTGGTGTAGAAGTTTCGATATAAAGATGGCATATCTATATCTTGCATGGTACAAATCCAGTGGCAATTCCTTGAAAGCAATATGATCATAAACTTTCAAAGGAAAACAAAAATATCCTTGCTTTCCCTGGGATGGATCCTGTCTTTGGAAGCTGGAGAGCAAATAGCATGGTCAGATGGACCTAGTCAGGCAAATGTATGTGCAACCTGTGCTTCACCATCCATCCCAGCTTTCTCTTCTCTGTCTCACGTTGTTGTCCCACAAACGAGGTCTGGCACCCACTGCGCAATAGGCCAATCTTAGACACAGAGCTGAGATATTTATTTATTTATTTATTTCATGTTTGTGCAAAGATGGGTGCTAGGTGGTAATTCCACAAAGCTAGCACGCCACACAAAGGAACTACAACATATTTATCCTGTTACATCATAAGCAAAAACAATGGAAAACCCGCCCAAATTTACATTCATTGGTTAGTGATTGCCATATTGCTTGCTATTGGTTTGTTATATTTAAATTGGCCTCGTTTGCCATGTAAATCAGCACGCATTCTCTTGGCAGGTGGGGGGGGCTATTTGCATAGACCCTCAGTTGAGTCGGTGGTCATGATCTCCCCCAGCTGCCTTCACCTTTACCCCAGTTACTATGGATTTTGCTGACTTCATGCCGGTGACATTCTTCTATCCTTGTTATCTTCCTTGTAACAAGATGCCTCCTTGAAGTCCCTCTTATCAATCCCTCCTCTGGTGGCTGATGATTAGTAAGGCATACAAAGTAATCAGTCTTAAATTGAAGAGTGTCACCATTATCTAGTCATTAACCCAATCATATGGTTGTACTCAGTCTACAACACCCTGCAGTGGCATCCTTGTGTTCCAAAAAATTGCTCCTGTTAGAAGTTGTGAAGGATGGAAGCTGGTGGGCTGTGTTTTAAATCTGCCATTATTAGTCCTGCAGATGTGCAGGGTGATACCAGGCTCATGCATGTAACCTACAACGAGTTGTAAGTAGCATTTTAAATGGACTTAATTTTCTGAAGTCATGCTGTAGGGAGGAAGAGTGGTCTGAGGTCTGGGTCTCCCATCATCAAAGTCAGGGACTTGCGGTGAGGTGCCGTGGTGACTCTGGCCAGGACTTGTTGGGAGGCAATGGAACTCGCTCCAGCACGGAGCCAGGATGCGACTGTGATGGGCACCTGTGCCTGAAAGGCACTCCTGGATCCCACAGCTGCGAGCATCCCTTGAATACACCTAAATGTGCAAGCTACTATTTGCACACACAAATGCAACAGCTTAAACTGATACTTTGATTCTGGAAAACCACAGACTTAGAGCAAAGTAACCAAAAAGTATGAGTCATAATTAGTGGAGTTTGTAAAGGTTCAGTTTCCCTGTTGAGTAGCCCCATGCCCATTAACATGGTCATCTTCTTAAAAGAGTTAATACTCCGCAATCATTCAAAAGTAATTTAAAAAAACGAAAGTGTGTCTCATTAAGAGGGTTATCATTCCCTAGATGAGATCAATAGACAAAGCTGATTTTTCTAAGAATCAAGGTTATTTTGGGGTTTAGTCTTGCCACTGAAAAATTTTCTTGCATTGAAAAATTGGTCTGACAGGGAAACAATACGGAATTACTGAAAATGAGACTGTCTGAAAGTGTTGCACAGGAAACGTATTTTTTTAGTTGCACTTTTACGGGTTTGTCAATGAATGGTGTAGTTGTAGCAACACATCTGGATTTTATGGGTAGGAATCTTTATTCTTCCCCTTTCATATAAACTATACCATTATAATAATCACTGCTTATAACAAAAAGTTTGTACGAGGCTGAAAAAATGTTGACATTAAATTATCGGTATCATTTGTTTCAAAGCGAGAGTGTACAGGAGATTATTTTAGAATCAGCATTTTTTACAAGCTTTCTCTGTGTTTTTGTTCTGTTTGGTTTTAATACCAGTCTGTGCAGAAGTGATAGAGAGAAATTGTTACATGCTTTTTTCAGAGTGGACTATAAACTGCAAATAAAATGCAACAGCTAGGCTTATATTAAATTGCTTCAGTCATCAAGTATTTTCTTCTCCCTGTTATCTCTTATGGTAACAGCATTGCTTACTTGATTCATTTTTGCATCTTGTTTGTTGGGAGGGGAAAAAGAGGAAGTTTTCTTATGCTTTACTCATTTCAGCTGATTTTCTGTTTTTCAAAGAATGATGGGATTAGTTAAAAATAAATCTGGTATTGATGGTGTCAGCTGCTCCACAACGTAAATTAGCTTACAAAAATCATAATATTGGATCAAAAATTATAATTTCTTCCAAAACGTTCAATCTGAAAATTCATTTCCTTAAGTAATCTTGATCATGCTTTCAGGTTTTTCCTTCTAAGTGCAAGGACAAGGAACTTGCTTTCTAATGGAATGAGTGTTTTTTTCCATTTTCCTGTGACTCTAGAGGATAAATACCTAATACATTATGTCTCAATAAGATCCTGAGAGTTAGGAACACAAATTAACAGTATTGTCAAGATTTTCAAAGGCTGGTGGATAAAGCTGGACAACAGCTTCATCAAATAACTTTTATTCAGCTACCTAGCTCTTGTAATAGTTGGAGAGAATTGCACTGTACCCTTAAATGATTTCTTAAGCCTCTCCATCTCTGTGTGACTTGAGCTGAGGGATGGCTTAGGTAACAGAAACTCAATTACATGTTGTTTTCTTTTTCATACGATATGCTCCCCTTGTTTAAAAAGACACACTCAAAACCAGAAAGCATATTCTGTTCCAAAATAATAGCTGATAGCAGTACTGATGATATTTTGCTTAACAGGGCTTTAACACTCACCACTCATGGTGAGTATGAAGCCTACAGAAAAATCACCTCAAGCAGAACATTAGTATTCTTTACAAACTTCAAAATAAAAAAATGTCTCCTTAAACAGTATGTATTTTCTATTCTGTCTTATTTCTCCTTGTATTTAAAACTCTTTTGATTAAAAAGAAAGAGCTCGGTGGTGCTAGTTGTCCCAGTTAAGAGTGTGTTGTGTTGATCATTTGGGCTGTGGTAATGTGTTCCCCACTAATGCTATTGCCATTTCCTGGTAGTTGTCCTGTGTGCTGACTGCTTCACCTGCAGTTATTTTACACACTTTTTTGCCAGTTACTTTTCCCATGTTATTAATATTTAAGCAAATAGTAACTCAGATTTGGAGATCCAAATAAAACATAAAAATACACTGATTTATATTCGAAGTAGCTATTCATTGGAGCATGTACTTTCCTACAGAAATAAGTTTCAACAAAAAAGTACCTTGCAATGGCCTAGTGAAAACCATCTCTGCATCTGTATCTTTGTAAATGTTGTCACACCCTTCTTGAGTGCTTTTCGCTTGTAAATTATTCATATGGAAACATTATGCTGCATATGATCACACCAAAGAGCTGTGAAATGAAGAGCGGTGCACAGGGACTAAAGGAAAGTGTGTAGAGGAGACTGTGTAAGTAGCTTTCTCTACTCCTCAAAATCCCAAATCTGCGAGGGCTTTTGATGTCTACAGCAGAAGAAACTGCTTTTGGGTGTTTCACTTGAAAGAGAGCACTCTCCTCACCCTGCCACACCATTAATTTCACTGAAGCATTGTAGCAACAGACAAATACAGTTTATAGCGTACGCTTCTGGGGGTTTATGCTAAACTAAGAAGTTTAATATTGGACCAGCTTTCTGCTCTCTTACTTTGATATTAGTTTGAAGTGATTCCATATGTACTTTTGTATACACACAGATACTTAAATCTAGTAACTGAGATGATACTTCAGTGCCAAGGTCAGTGTTACATATTTTTTTAACGTGCCAATAAGAAATGATCAAATTTTTTGCACCTCTTGCCCTTGAACTTAATCCATCTATGCTGAAGCAGGGATTATAGTTTAGTACTGAGATTCAGCTAGCAGGTATAATGTTTTTTTAGCAATAGATGTGGACTTCCAGATCTGCAGATAAAGATTTGTGATAAGGATCCTTCTTCTTGTCCAAAAATGCAAGCAGAAATATAATACTTGGTCATTACCTTATAAAGTCAATATTTACGTTGAAGAAGCATCAACGGTGCAGAAATCAGATGCTACGTCCAGCTGGAATCAGGTCCGTTCCTCAGCACACGTAGTCACTAGTAAAAAGCAGATCTGATTACATGCTTTGCAACATAAATCAGGAGTCAGAATGCTGTTACAAGTTGTGACACTTCAAATTTCACTCCACAGAGCAAAGAATGAATTGTTATCTCTTGCTGCGATATTCTTCTAGCGTCTCGTAAAGCGAGTTTCCACCCGTTTCCTTCAGACCCACACTGCCGTTGCAGAAAAGGGAAAGAGTTTCTTTATGAAGATTTCTCTCTCAACCGAGAAATCTGCGAAGATCTGTTTTTACCGTCTCCCTTGCTGCCTGGGAATGGAGTGCTCGGAGTCCGCGGCTGACCTGCGGCAGCACTGGCCCCTCGCACCCTGTGGGGCTGCCTCAGGGCCTGGGGGACAGGGCAGCGTCCGTGGATGCTTGGGGGGCAGAGGGTAACGCGCCCGCCGGGTGCGCTGCCTCAGAGGAGTCTTTTAGCGTTCGGCCGTGATGGTGCCAACTTCTCCCATCAATTTTCACAGTAAATGTAATGGCACACAGTTATTTTGCTATACATATCGCTTACTGCATTGAGATCTCTTTCTTCCTCCACTAGCTGCTATAGTAATTCATGTGATTTTATTATAATCTGAATTTTAGCGACAACTGGATCTTTGGTGATTTCTCCTAAAAACCAGTTCCAGACAGTTTGAGGCTGGCCTCTTTGCCAGTACTGCCTAACCCGTGACCACTCTTGGAGCTCATTTCCACCTCTTTCTCCAATAGCCTTTTCTTTGTCAGGAATCAGGTTTCCTCCAGGTGAAACACGAAGCCCAGGCCTGATCCTGCAAAGACTTCAGTGAATGAGCATTTAGAGATAATGTGCACCATATGCCCCAGGCTGGCTCCCAAGAAGAAAGCTCCCTATAAAGACTGTAGGAATTTAGGAAGTAGCTTTCATTCATCAACTGCACCAAATTAACTTGATTTTTTGGAAGCTCGTCAAAGCCTATCTACTTATAATTCGTATTTTTTACTGAGACATCTGGCAAGGGAGATTATCCCGTGCTTGGTTCAGTCAAACGTCAAACAAGTTATGATCATTAACGATTGTAAGGAAATTATCTGCTCTGTACTTGGGTCTCACATGGATGTGATGATCTGACTAAGGCAGCTAAATGCCCTCCTACAAGCAAGAGGAAGGCTTCGGTTAGGGTGATGGAGGTTTTCCTTAGTCATAGTTACAACATTTAACAGCCAAAGAGCAGTTAAACAGGTGTTACCTGCATTATAAAGGCAGAAATGAAAAAGGATTTTGCCCTGGAAAGCCTGGTTTTGTTCTGCTGCCCTTAAGCCTTGAGAGAGGATGCTGTCAAGGCTGTCAACTGTAAAGCAGGTAAGTTGCCTGAAAAACACCACTCTCTCCCCTTCATGTGCTGCTGTCCCAGTTCCCCTATGGCACAGCATGTGTGGAGGGACCCTGGAAACACACGGGTGGCCTATTCGGTAGATCCAGCCCCACAGGGCCAGCTGAGTCTGCTGGTCTACTCCTGCCCTCAGCCCGTGGTAACAGTGATTAATGATGACGTTTTAAGAAAAATCTTCTCCAGGAGCCATCTGGTTTGGGAACACAGCTAATTCAGCAAAGAGATGTTTCTGAGACAACAGCAGAGTAGTAGTCTTCTCTAGATACCCTCCATGCAAAGGTGTTTTGGAGCCTCTAGCTCTTTCCTGGTCAATGAAGTATGGGAGATGTAGTAATACATCTAGCAGTCATGGAGGAACTAGGCTGGGCTTGAATTTAGGGCTGATGATAGCTTACAGGAAGAATTTTGGAAACATAGTGATACTGCTGGTGAGAAGTAAAACTCCACTCAAGGTATATGCTATTACTGGAAAATGGAAAACCCTATTCCTTCACTTGTACTTACGTGCTAGAGGCAGATGTCATGAAATTGCACCCTATATGTTGTCACCAGAAAGAGGACCTGTCATGCAGTTCATGCAGAGCAGAGCTCTCTTCCTGATCCAGAAACTGCTACAATGCATTTTGGTTTACTTTTTTCTTTCATGGAAAGAAAAATTTACATATCTGCTCTTCCTTAATTGAAATAAATCACCTTGACTAAACGTACTGTCTGTTTCTCCTGCATATAGAAGCACCAGGAGGTCTCAATTCCCCAAAATAGCGACTCTCACAACTTGTGTCTTTTGATTTTTCTTTTGCTAAATTATTCAGTTAAAATAAATGATCTCCCCCAGGTTACATTTTTCAAATAAAATAAAATCATAGAATTATGCAAGTTGGAAGGGACCTCTGGAGGTCATCCAGTTTGATCCCTGCTCAGAGCAACTCCAGCTACAGCAAGTTGCTCAGGGGCACAACCCGTTGAGTGTTGAATATCTCCGAGGACAGCAGTTCTACAGCTTTTCACAGAATCACAGAATCACAGAATCACTAGGTTGGAAAGGACCTTCAAGATCATCAAGTCCAACCATTAATCCAGCACCACCATGTTCCCTAAACCATGTCCTGAAGTGCCACATCCACACGTTTTTTGAACACTTCCAGAGATGGCGACTCCACCACCTCCCTGGGCAGCCTGTTCCAATGCCTGACCACTCTCTCAGTGAAGAAATTTTGCCTAATATCCAATCTAAACCTCCCCTGGCGCAACTTGAGGCCATTTCCTCTTGTCCTGTCACTAGTTACTTGGGAGAAGAGGCCAGCGCCCTCGTCGCCACAACCCCCTTTCAGGTAGTTGTAGAGAGCGATAAGGTCTCCCCTCAGCCTCCTCTTCTCCAGACTTTCTGAGCAACCTGCACCAGTGTTTGGCCACCTTCATATTTTTCCATATATCTAAAGTAGTTCATGAAGTATTTTACAGTAAAAAAAAAAAAAAAAAGCATTTTCTTGTTAACAGTATAAAAGATCCTGCACCAGACTAAGCCACACATTAAACCAGGGAAATGTTTGATAACCATCATCAAATGATTGACGACAGTCTATAGTAGAATTAATTTTAAGTAGCAAATCTGTTTTTAAGATTTTTTGTGGTTATTTTTTTAACAAAGAAAATAGTTTAACCATAGGCAGTCAAGACACAAACTCAGGTGGTAGTTTATCAAGGCACAAAGAATCTCTGAATTCAGAACAATTATATTAAAAGAATTCAAGGAAATAAACATGTATTTATAGAGAGAGAGATATATAGTAACAGAAAAACACAGGTAACTCTCTAGGGCACTAGCACTGCTTCTCCACGTACACTAGACACATAGATAAGTAGCTACAGGATATCTTTTTAACACAATCTCTCTCTTACAGATCCTGCAGTGAATTCAACACCAAAAAATCCATTAATTCCCATGGGAGCAAGCTGTACTCATGTTCTTTTGCAATTTGTCTTCTCTGGCATAGATCTGTGGGTTACGGCTTTCACTTTGTTGTGCTGAGGGGGTCGGGGCTACGAAAAGAGCTTCGTACTCCTTCACACCATGTTCCCCAAGCCCAGGATCAGAAATGTTCAGCCCCACAGCAGGATTTGGGTGCCGTACCGGGGGCAGAGAGATGGCCAAGGGGGGGTGGTGCTGCCCTGCTGCCTGCGCCCTGGGTGCCCTGGGCATCCCCACCTTCCTGCGCGATGCTGAGAGAGGAGTGAGGTGTGGGGAGATGTGTGGTCGGAGCTGGGGCAAAGTCCTGCCCCGCGCACTTGCCCCCACCTTCCAGAGCTGGGGGTCCAGCAGGCAGCAACTGCTGCCTCAAATTGCCAGAGGCTGGCAGCTCAGGTCTTAAAGTTGCTCAGGGGCTTTTCAGGACCCCATGTCTCCAAGGAAGAAAGTGAGACCTTGCACGTTCACCTCTCAGTGTGTGCATTTTTGCACATAAATGAAGAATTTGCAGCAAATGACACTTTTGGATTGGTTTTGTTAGACCAGCTGTTGCTTTGGAGCTCATTTTCTTACAATTAGTCTCTCTCTGGAGCATCAATTGCAACATGAACGTTTGTTCTGGTTTCTAAGAAAAAGTACTTAAAAGCCGCATGCTGCTTATGGCCAAGGGAGGAGATTTCAAAGGGAGGAGTGAACATTTGGCAAGGATAAGTGGTGGCAAGTAGTTTACAGAGCTTAAATTGGTCCTTGTGACCCATTCCTCATCTGTGGTACCAGTTCCTTGTAGAAGGCTTGTCCAATTTTACAAATTCAGAAAAATTACTAAATGTTAAAATAACTCATGCTAGCAATGTTCAAATAAGGGAATAATGCTTGATTGGTAATAATTATAAATTCTGGTCACTCCCAGTCATTGGAAACACTTGGAGAATCATGTCCTCATCCAAAACCTCATCCATGGGCAATGTGCTGCTATGGGCCCCCAGTACTCTTATGTTCAACAGAGCTGGCTGAACAGGGAGCTTTTGCTGGGGCTCAGGGAAAAGAGGAGATTTTATCACCTTTGGAAGAAGGGGAAGGCAACTCAAGAAGAGTACAAGGATCTTGTTAGGTCAAGCAGAGACAAAATTAGAAAGGCAAAAGCCCGGCTAGAACTCAGTCTGGCCACACTCATAAAGGATAACAAAATATGCTTTTACAAATATATTAACAACAAAAAGAGAGCCAAAGAGACCAACCAAGAGGCCAACCACCATGCCCACTAAACCATATCCTCAAGTGCCACATCCACACATTTTTTGAACACTTCCAGTGATTGTGACGCCACCACCTCCCTGGGCAACCTGTTGCAATGCTTGATCACTCTCTCAGTAAAGGCATTTTCCCTAATATCGAGTCTAAACCTCTCCTGGCGCAACTTGAGGCCATTTCCTCTCATCCTATTGCTAGCTACTTGGGAGAAGAGACCAGCGCCCTCGTCACCACAACCCCCTTTCAGGTAGTTGTAGAGAGCGATAAGGTCTCCCCTCAGCCTCCTCTTCTCCAGACTAAACAACCCCAGTTCCCTCAGCCGCTCCTCATAAGACTTGTGCTCCAGACCCCTCACCAGCTTTGTTGCCCTTCTTTGGACATGCTCGAGCACCTCAATGTCCTTCTTGTAGTGAGGGGCCCAAAACTGAACATAGTATTCAAGGTGTGGCCTCACCAGTGCCGAGTACAGGGGCACGATCACTTCCCTACTCCTGCTGGCCACACTATTTCTGATACAGGCCAGGACGCTGTTAGCCTTCTTGGCCACCTGAGCACACTGCAGGCTTATGTTCAGCTGGCTGTCGATCTGCTTATCATGCAGCTGTCTTGAGAAATCTCTGTCTGAGAAGTCCATCTCTTCATCAGGGAGTGAAGAAGATAGGAAGTCTTTATAAATCCATAATAGCCTGTCAAGCAGGACAGTACATGCTGTTCCTAAGTGAAGATGTTCTCCACTACAACACAACTGGAAGAAGGAAGAATTCTTGGACAACCACACTGTGGAAATGGTTTCCAGAGAAGTGGACACAGTCAAAGCAAAAGAAATGTCTGAACAGTGAGCAAGGAAAATGGGAAGAGAAACCAAAAGCTTTGGACTGAAGTAGGAATAGGTAGTGTGGGTGTCTTTGTGTGTCCTAAAGGGTCAGAGGTTAGGTAGGATTGAAAACATCATAAAAAATGTAAACTGATGTAAGTTAGAAGCTGTTAAATGAAAAGGATTGATAAATACAGGAAAAAGAAAGATCCGTGATTGAGTGGCTCAGGGACATAAGGGAGAATATAGAAAAAAAAGCACCCTAGTAACAGCATGTTAGTAGCTGGTTAGTAAGAGAATATTGTTGGAAATGATACAGTGGTGGCACAAGCATCATTTTGTCATGAAAGTTATTTAATCTCTGGCTCATTGGGTCTCAGTAATGGTATATGGCAAAAGGACATACAGAAATACAGATAGACATACATCCATCACAAGCCAGTTGTTTGTCTGAACAGCATTGTGATTGCCCAGGAATGCAGCTCCATGGCAGGGAGGGACGGGTCTTCAGGACAATTGAGGTGTCACAAAACCAGGGTTTCAACATGCCTGGAGAAGTTGGCTCTTCCCTTGAACCAGGGAGAGCAGACCTAGTTATAAACATGCCTGGTTGCTAATGCAATTTTTATAGTGGGCATATTTATTTAAGACTTTAATCAAATATTGACCTTTTAATAAAGAGTTCAAAACTAGAGATGAAGAACCAGGAAGAAGGAATCAACTTCACAGGAAAAGGTCTTTGTTCTGGTTCTTTCTCCTTTGTAGATCAGATGGAGACTCAAGTAATGGCAATTTAACAAATTACAAGCCATTAACTAAGATGCCGTAACTGTGCATTTCCACTCGCATAGCCTGTCTCATGTGTGTTCAACTGTCTCACTGAGAGTGGTTTAGGCTAAGTTGCCTTGTCGAACAACTGGAGAGTGCTAAGAGAGTGTAAACAGGGGGGATTCAGCTCCGCGGTCCCGCAAGTGATGTTCAGTTTCGATAGTTGAGTGTGGGTGGTCCCATGTGAGCTGCGTGTTGAAGCTCCCTTTACAGCCTTTGGACACCCATTCGGTCTGTCCAGCCCCAGCTGGAGGGCACTCGGCTGGTCAGCAGAGCTTCCCACTTTGAGGCAGGTTCAATCTTTCCTTGGTTTCACTGCTGGCATTGATGGGGGCTTGATTCAGGTCTGCTGTTACACCTACCTTCCCAAACAAACATCTGGGCTACCCCAGGGGATCTCAGGTGGCATTAAGAACCTGTAGCTGGGCACACGATAAATCCCGCAGGCAGGGGAGTGCTGTGCTGCTTTCACGGCATGGCTGTATTGACAAGGCTGTAGGAGGAGGTAAGACACCCAACTCATATTGTACATCCACAAAACAAAGGTGTCTGAATCTGGAGCTGTATTTGGCCCTTCCCAACTGCTTCTGTGGCTTGACTGACTTACCAAGCCACAGTGGCTGGATGGTATGGTTAAAGCGTCCTTAGCTGTTGCCAGCTGGTGTTTCCCCTGTTCTTCTTTTCGTTTTTATCTTTCTCATCCACAGCAGAGCACTTGTCCCTACTCTTTTGCCTTGTTTTTATCTTTTAAGCACTTTGTAGCACTTAAGGCAGTGGATTAATACAGACTATTAAAGGTAAAATACAAACACCTGGTACCACTCCATTGTGGTTACAGCAGTCTCTGGTAACTGGCTTCTGCATGGATGCGGCATGAATTCCAGCCTGATGTGAAAAGAGCTTAGAACTCAAGAATTTTTGGCCTGCTTGTAGCTTTATGCATGCATTTCATGCTAACAGCTCAATGTGGCAGTCACATACAGCCTTCTCCCACCTCCTCCCCTGCTGCTGGTGTGTTAGGAGAAATAATTCTCACTCTGTGACTACAAAAGGTAACACAATTCTCAGTAACGCATGAACCAGGCACCCCCTCACCGTTTCAAACTCAGCTATGCTGGCAAGTCATGACATTGTGCTGCAGGATGGTCTCACAGGTGACCTGGAACACCACCTGCTGTATGGACCACTGCTCCATCACACAATTTTATAAGGATGCTCACTGGAATGATTTATAGGAGGCAGGGATCATTAGTGTTCTGCCAGTTGTAACCTCTGCTCAAGTGTGTATCAGTGATGTTGTGGGGGTTTTTTCTGCATGCTGGAGCCTGGAAGAAACAAGGTGTTTTCTGGTTATAGGGATCTGAGCTACATGCGTATTATTCTCAGTTAGGCAGTGTGTTTGAGTGCTAACATTTTAGAAATCACAGACTCTTCTTCGGGCAAAACCAATTCTTTTCTGCAGTCTCACAGCATGAACATTGTTGTCACTTGAAAATTACTTTTTCAGGATTGTGTTTTATACCACAGTTTTCTTCTTCCCTTAAATTAGCTTTCATCTGTGTTCTTCATAGATGTAGCTACAGCACGTGCTGGAAAGCACCAACCAGGGCATCACTCTGTTGCTTTCAGTGTTAAGCGTGTTCCTTTTAACAGTAGCTGCTGTGATAGGGAGGAGCCCTGACTCTGGAGCAGGTTCCCACTGAGCTAATGACTCCACAAACCCAGAAAGTGATGAGCTACACCATGGGAGTTTACACTGAAATATATGTAATAGGTATAGGTGAAGTACATGAGTACAGGGAAATCTATGTAATATGGTAAAGGAAGAAATACAAATAAGGCAATCTTAGTGAACATGGCAGAGAGTGTTCTTGGCATATGAGCAGCCTAATGTTTTTGGTCAAGCTTTTTAAGTGGGGCAAGGTCATAGTGTGAAGGTAATATTGGTTCATAAAGCTCTGCAAAAAGATGTGAGCTCTTTGGACACATTGACCTTTTTTTTCTGCCTGTGCTGTGTAGCCACAGTTGCTAACAAGTGGAAAGAAGAGCATGGAAGTAGCTCCACATGTGTTAACAGGAAGCTTTCCTCCCATGGGAAGGGCAGTGAAGAGGACGCAGAAGGATGAAGAGAGCTGGTATCTGAGCTGCAGGATAATATTCATTATTATCCAGTTTGGGGTCTCCCAGTTCAGAAGAGCTATGGAACAACTGGAGAAGGTCCACCAGAGGGTTACCAAGGTGGTCAGGACCTAGAGCACACAACCCAGGATGACAGCTTGAAGGACCTGAGCTGATTTACTCTGGATGAGAGGAGGCTAAGGGCTGATTTAACAGCTGCCTACAACTGCCCAAAGGGCTACTGCGAAGACCTGGGAGTCAAACTCTTCCTAGAAATGCCGGACGATAAAAGCAGGGGTGACAGCCAATAAGTGGTGGCCTGGGAGTTTTAGGTAGGACATAAAAGGTTTACCAGAAGACTAAACTTTTTACCAGAGCAGTTACCCAGAGAGGGGAATCCTCATCCTTGGAGATTTTCAAGACTTTGCTAGATGATGCAAGGCTGGCCTGATCTAGCTTTGGTAACAGTCCTGCTTTGAGCAGGAGATTGGACCAGAAACCTTCAGAAGTCCCTTCCAGCCAACATGCCCCTTACTGCAGCCATGTTCTGCTTGCATCCAGAGCTCAACATAACTTTGCTGACAAAACATGACCAGTATACAGTGAATTGCCAAAAGGGTCACTCCCTCGGGTTCATGGTAGATGTATCAGAGAGTGCAAGTGCTCAGCATCACTTCAATCCTGCAATGAGCCTCTGGAAAGGAAGGTATGATGAACACTATAGTGTGCATCCCTCAACTTCTAAATGTCTCTGTTGTGAATAGGATTTAGCAAAGACAAGCCAGGCAGCCAGACACAGAGCTGTCACTGGCAGCTTGGGAGAATCTAATTACCCAGTAATGTGGAAAAAACCCCTGTTTATGACACGCTGAATTACATGGGTAGCTGTTCAGGTGGAAGGTAGAGTATGAGCCAGCCAAAAACATATCCAAGTGGCTATGCAATTCAAATTTCAAATCTTCCTAGATACTGGCTCTGCAACAGGCAACTCTGATCTGGCAGAGAAATCAAACCTTTCATCATCAGAGCGTGAGCTGCCCAAACTGAAGTTTCCTGCTCAGGCAAGCCATTCCCAGACACCTGCCTGCGTCAGCTGGGCCACAAGCCAACAGTGAAACCCACCAAGTGTGGAGCTGAGATAAACTCTGTTTTTCCTCGCTGAGCTCAGCCTCCAAGTGATGGGGGAGAAATACAAGAATGTGTGGGTAGGAAGTTACACTGAGAAAGAGAAATTGGGTTGCTGGAGACTACAGGATTGCCTGAAGAAAAGAAAAGCTAATGGGATGCGAAACTTCTGGCAGCAAATGCAGATAGACAGGCGAAGGATAAACAACTAACCAGGGGAAATTTCTGTCCATGAATGTTGGCTGATTTGTCTTCTGAGTGGGGCTGGGTCTCTGAGAGGACACAGTGACATGAACTGCTTCTCGGAGAATGACAGTGCTGAGGCTGTGTGCAGGACCTGAGCCTGCATGGCGTGAATAACAGATTTCCACAAGCCAAATCACTCCGAATAAAGAAACAACATCTCTCTCATCAGCCAATTATTTATTCACTTTCAGGAAAGCAGGATGGAGGCAGAGAGAGAGACTAGCAGCACATATTGGTATTCAAGAGCAGAATTAGAATTTTAATCTACGTCTGCTACTCAGGAGGCAAAATTCTCAATATAAATGCTAAGTATTGCATGCTCTTATTATGATGGCTGCACGAATATGCATTGTTGCTGCTGGCGTGAGGACTCTGTCTGGTCATCCTATGGCTTTGACACACTTTGGGTGTGCAACAAAGAGCAGTAAGGAAGTCAGCCAGTGACTCTACCTGAGGGCACTAGCAAGAGAAGGAACCAAGGCTGGGATGGCTAGAACATGGGCTTATAATAGAGTTAAAGTCAAGCCTGGCTGAGATCTCCCAGTGCAGGGGAGATTCCTCTCCCTCCCCATGCTCTGGGAAACGTGAACCCGGGGCTCACCCCCTTGTTCTCCCCTCCCATGCAGTGGTGGGAACAAAAAGGACGAGCTGCTGGGGAAGGCAGGTAGAGATCCCCCCTAACAGGAGCAGGGGCTGGAGCTGCCGAGGCTGGGCTCTCCAGTCACTCAGAGATGTCTGTACAACCCTGCTGGGTCTGTCTCTGGAAGGGGGAGAGGTGGGCAGACTTGCATCGCTCCCAGTATTGCCCCTCTCACCTCCTGCTCTCCTCAACTCCCTTCCCAAAGTTTTCCTGTGCTTAATACAAACACGTCTGCTGTGGCCGGTCCATTCGCTGCTCTCACACTACTGCCTACCTTGCAGGATCTGCCCCGTGTCCAGTTTGCCCAGTTAACCCCTGCTCTAGGGGTCTAACAGACCCTACAGACCCCTGTAGGTCTAACCCTACAGACAGTCTAGGCTGTCTGTAGGGTATCCATACTACAACAGCACCGCTCTGGATGGATCCCTGGCTGATGCCATCGGGAGTATGTATACTGATAACGAAGTGAAGGGTTGCTCCGTTCCACCACTTACCATCTCAGGATCTTGTTGATTACCACTGCTCAAGGATCGTTATTTATGCAGTAAATTATTGTTGAAGGCAGCTCTGTGAAATTTTGAAACTGTTGTCTGTCATTTTGCTGAATGAATAATAGTACATGGACCAGCAAACACCATGTCTCCCTGATCTGAAGAAAGGGAGGGGAAAAATAGACAAATACACTTTCCTTGGATGACTGCAAAGGTACAGAAAAAAATATGCTATTCCATAACCATATTTGTTTTTACTAGGAACTATATAGAAATTAAGGAATGTAGTGAGTTCTCAGCAGCTATAAGGAGAAGAAACTTATCTTGCAATGAGGAGACACCAGTGGATTAAAAATAGGATGCTCCCTTCAAAGTTAGTGTTGACTCCTCATTGTCTTCAGTAGGTACAGGAAAGATTTTTATTTAGGGAATATGTATAAATTGGATCTTGTTTGCATAGATACAGTAAATTTATTTAAGAAAATAATCTGAGAAGAAGAAGTGTCTGCTAATTATTTCAGACCTACCCCTTCTAGAAATGTGCACTCTGGGCACCTAGACAATTCACTGCACAGCATTACTGCGAGCGTGACTAATAGCACTGTGGGTGACTTTTTTCTTTAACACCTGCTTTCTTTTGTTGTTTTGCAGCGTTGAACAACAAATGACTCTTGAAGGACTTCAGAGGCTGAATTCTGCATTTCAGGTATGGGTTTGCCAGCTAAATTGTTCTCTCTACATGAGCATGGGAACAAATGCCCAGAGCAGTCCAAGAGCAACGTTCCCAGCAACTGGATCCACTAAGGCTGGCAGGACCGTGCCAAGCCCTTGCAAGAGATGTAGCCCCTCGGGTGGAGGAACCTCCTCAACCAGCATGAGATTTAGGTGGAGGGAGGAGGGTCTCCCCAGCACTGAGCAGTTGCCCAGCCTGTGGCTGCTGGCAGCATGAGCGCTTTGCTGGTGATGATAAATTTATTCTTCAGCCTGATTCCTGCTGTCAGGCTCTGCAGGAGGAAGTATCTTAGGAAGAGGAAGGGAAAAGGGAGCTGTACTCTGGCATTAGTCTTCAGCTGCTTTTGAGAGCTTGTAACAGGGAAGGAGCCAAGAGCTGTCAGAGGGAAAGATCTCTTCCACTGGAAGAGGAATCCTCCTGGCACCCTCTTAGAAAGGCAGCTGTAGGCTGGGCAGCCTACACAAAGGGAGCTGCTGCGCAGCAAAAGAGACAGCGCTATTCCTTTGCTCACCCTCCAAAATGTTTGCAATGAGGGAGCTAAACACATCCCTTCTGCTGCTGCTGTTCATGAGGTGAGAGGCTGGAGTCGTGCCGGGAGGTGCTTGGCATGGCTGTGGGTGGTGGGGAGAAGGGGTGATCGAGGTGTCCGGGCTCTTCTCTGGCATGGGATGCTGATCCAGCACAGGAATTTTGGCAGTAATGAAGAGCAGGGTTTTTAGCAAATCGCTTGCTGTGGAGTCAAGGGTCCAGATGCAGAAGGTGGGGGGTTCAGCAGACGAAGCACCCTGCCAGCAGTGCAAAACTTCCCGGATGGCTGGGTTCAAGTCCTGGGAATAGTGCTGCAACCCTTTAAATAATAAATGGACAGCTCGGATTTCTAGATGATCTGACGTGATCACACCTCCCAAAACTGGGCAACTGAGTCGTGGCTCAGACTGCCTTGATGGCCACCAAGGATAACGAAGAAAGGAGGAGACAAGGGTTGTGTGAGGAGGTGACATGGGTCGGGCAGAGGGCAGGGCTGCAAGAAGGGGACACGGCACTTGCCTGACTTCGCCACTTTTTCCATGGGAATTGCTCTGTGGGCCGGACTCTGCAGCGGGCTGAGCCTCAGGAGGGAGAAGAGAGAGGAAATGAGGGCCTGCAGGGGAAAAAAGCGGACTGGAGGGATGTCATGGTTTCACCCCAGCCAGCAACTAAACCCCAGGCAGCCACTCGCTCACTCTCCCACAGTGGGACAGGGGAGAGAATCAGAAGGGTAAAAGTGAGAAAACTCATGGTTTGAGATAAAAACAGTTTAATAGGTAAAGCAAAAGCCGCGCGCGCAAGCAAAGCAAAACAGGGAATTCATTCACCGCTCCCCATGGGCAGGCAGGTGTTCAGCCATCTCCAGGGAAGCAGGGCTCTGTCACACGTAATGGTTACCTGGGAAGACGGACACCATAACTCCGAACATCCCTCCACCCCTTCCTTCTTTTTCCCACAGCTTTATATACCGAGCATGACATCATATGGTAGGGAATACCCCTTTGGCCAGCCTGGGTCAGCTGTCCCAGCTGTGTCCCCTCCCAGCTCCCCGGGCATCCCCAGCCCCCTCGCTGTCAGCCCAGCACGAGAAGCTGGACTGTACTTGACTGCTCAGCAACAACCCAAAACATCAGCACGTTATCAACATTTTCTCATCCCAAATCCAAAACACAGCCTCACACCAGCTTCTCTGAAGAAAATTAACCCTACCCTGGCTGAAACCAGGACAAGGTATCAGGGAAAGGAGCAAGCCCAAGCAGCCAGGGAGGAGGAATTGTCAGAGGCTGGGGAAGATGTGCAAGAAGAAAATCAGCCCAAATCAGACAGCGAGCTTTAGAGGTGACAGAAGAGAGGAAAAGCATGAACAGGAGAGGCGGTGGGGTGGCTCTATATGTTAGGAAGTGTTTTGATTGCATAGAAATCAAAGATTGTGAAGACCAAGTAGAGTGCTTGTGGGTAAGGATGAGGGGGAAGGCCAATGAGGCAGATATCCTGCTGGGAGTCTGTTACAGGCCACCCAACCAGGATGAAGACACGGATGAGACATTCTATAAGGGACTGGTGGAGGTCTCGCATTCACTGGCCCTTGTTCTTGTGGGGGACTTCAACCTACCGGACATCTGCTGGAAGTATAACACGACAGAGAGGAAACAGTCTAGGAGGTTCCTGGAGTGTGTGGAGGATAACTTCCTGACACAGCTGGTGAGTGAGCCCACCAGGGGAGATGCCTTACTGGACCTGCTGTTTACAAACAGAGAAGGACTAGTGAGAGATGTGGTGGTCGGAGGCCATCTTGGGCTTAGTGACCACGACATGATAGAATTCTCGGTTGTGAGGGAAGTAAGGAGATGGGTCAGCAAAACTGCTATCATGGACTTCCGGAAGGCAGACTTTGGCCTGCTCAGGTCACTGGTTGAGAGAGTCCCTTGGGAGACAGTCCTGAAGGACAAAGGGGTCCAGGAAGGCTGGACAGTCTTCAAGAAGGAAATCTTAAAGGCGCAGGAGCAGGCGGTCCCCATGTGCCATAAGAAGAGCTGGCGGGGAAGGCGACCGGCCTGGCTGAACAGGGAGATTTTGCTGGGACTCAGGGAAAAGAGGAGAGTTTATCACCTCTGGAAGAAGGGGCAGGCAACTCACGAAGAGTACAAGGATCTTGTTAGGTCAAGCAGGGACAAAATTAGAAAGGCAAAAGCCCAGCTAGAGCTCAGTCTGGCTACAGTCGTAAAGGATAATAAAAAATGTTTTTACAAATATATTAACAACAAAAAGAGAGGCAAGGAGAATCTCCATCCCCTACTGGATATGGCGGGGAACATTGTCTCCAAGGACGAGGACAAGGCTGAGGTACTTAATGCCGCCTTTGCCTCAGTCTTTAATAGCCAGTCCAGGTATCCACAGGATATTCAGCCCCCTGAGCTGGAAGACAGGGATGGAGAGCACAATGTACTCCTCATAATCCAGGAGGAAGCAGTCAAGGACATGCTAAGCCACCTGGACACCCACAAGTCTATGGGGCCTGATGAGATCCACCCGAGAGTACTGAGAGAGCTGGCAGAGGAGCTTGCCAAGCCACTCTCCATCATTTATCAGCAGTCCTGGTTAACAGGGGAGGTCCCAGAAGACTGGAGGCTTGCCAATGTGACGCCCGTCTACAAGAAAGGCCGGAAGGAGGATCCTGGGAACTACAGGCCTGTCAGCCTGACCTCTGTACCGGGGAAGATTATGGAGCGGTTGGTCTTAAGAGTGCTCACAGGGCATCTGCAGGACAACCAAGGGATCAGGCCCAGCCAGCATGGGTTCATGAAAGGCAGGTCCTGCTTGACCAACCTGATCTCCTTCTATGACTAGGTGACCCGCCTAGTGGATGAGGGAAAGGCAGTGGACGTTGTCTACCTGGACTTTAGTAAAGCCTTTGACAGCGTCTCCCACAGCATTCTCCTGCAGAAACTGGTGGCTCGTGGTTTAGAGGGGTTTACTCTTCGCTGGGTGAGGAACTGGCTGGATGGCCGAGCCCAGAGTGTTGTGGTGAATGACGTTAAATCCGGCTGGTGGCCGGTCACAAGCGGTGTTCCCCAGGGCTCGGTTCTGGGGCCGGTCTTATTCAATATCTTTATTGATGATCTGGATGAGGGAATTGAGTGCTCCCTCAGTAAGTTTGCCGATGACACCAAGCTGGGTGGGAGTGTTGATCTGCTGGAGGGTAGGAGGGCTCTGCAGAGTGATTTGGACAGGCTGGATCGATGGGCAGAGGCCAACTGTATGAGGTTTAATAAGGCCAAGTGCAGGGTCCTGCACTTCGGCCACAACAACCCCATGCAACGCTACAGGCTTGGGGAGGAGTGGCTGGAGAGCAGCCTGGCGGAAAGGGACCTGGGGGTGCTGGTTGACAGCTGGCTGAATATGAGCCGGCAGTGTGCCCAGGTGGCCAAGAAGGCCAACAGCATCCTGGCCTGTATCAGGAATAGTGTGGCCAGCAGGAGTAGGGAAGTGATTGTGCCCCTGTACTCGGCACTGGTGAGGCCGCACCTTGAATACTGTGTTCAGTTTTGGGCCCCTCACTACAAGAAGGATGTTGAGGTGCTGGAGCGTGTCCAGAGAAGGGCAACGAAGCTGGTGAGGGGTCTGGAGCACAAGTCTTATGAGGAGCGGCTGAGGGAACTGGGGTTGTTTAGTCTGGAGAAGAGGAGGCTGAGAGGAGACCTTATCGCTCTCTACAACTACCTGAAAGGGGGTTGTGGCGACGAGGGTGTTGGTCTCTTCTCCCAAGTAACTAGTGATAGGATGAGAGGAAATGGCCTCAAGTTGCAGCAGGGGAGGTTTAGATTGGATATTAGGAAAAATTTCTTCACTGAGAGGGTGGTCAGGCGTTGGAACAGGCTGCCCAGGGAGGTGGTGGAGTCGCCATCTCTGGAAGTGTTCAAAAAACGTGTGGATGTGGCGCTTCAGGACATGGTTTAGGGGACATGGTGGTGCTGGATTAATGGTTGGACTTGATGATCTTGAAGGTCCTTTCCAACCTAGTGATTCTGTGATTCTGTGATTCTGTAACACATTGACCGCTCTCAGATTAGAGTCTCCTGGCAGGCACATCTTCACGTTTTCAAAGCAGGGTAGCTGCAGTGGAGCTGAGGCCGCAGTGTGGGCACAGGGCTGCACTTCCGGATGCTGGGGATGTGGCTTACCTGCCAGCCACAGTATGAAAGATGCTCTTCACCTTCACCTGGCAAGCCCCAGGAGGCCAAAGGAGACATCCATCTCTTCAGAGGCTTCAGGGGAAATGCTGTCTTGCTGCCCCATCCACTGCCCAGGTAGACGGCAAACACCACCAGTCTTCTCCAGCCCAGCCTCCTTGCCATCCTCTGCTGTTCAGACAGGCCACCAAAACACATTATACCTTGCTCAAGACCAGGGAATAGATGATCAGGATGTCTTAATCCAACTCTACAGCAAAAATCTTGATCCTCCAGGCCTGAGCACCTTTCAGATAGATCCACTCTGGCCCGTCAGAAAGGAGCGATGGAGATCTCCATTCTGGAGTTGGCGAGAGGACCACTTTTGGGTATCCAGGGAAAATTGTCCCACAGTTGTGCTTGGTACATAAAAGATCCATAATTTAACCTGACGCGTAGCATTTTTAAAGCACTTTTCCATACTTACATAGACTTTTCAAAAGCTGCAAACTATGCTTTTCTCAACAATATATTTCTAAGGAGGCTGAAATTACCGTAAGTTTTTTGCAGTGCAGAGAAAGCCCTGGGCTTATTTCCTGGGTTTTGTTTTCCTTCATTATTTAACAATAATTATACCACTGTATCCAGATGACTAAAAAGTAGCCAAATGGGTTTTTACATTTTATTAAATAAAATAGCCAGACTGCAAAAAGCATGAGATTTCAGCCCAGTTATCATGATTTGCTAGAGTCAGGTGACAGGATCCAGCCCAAAGTGCTAATGCAAAGCTAGATTTTCTCAACTACTGAAATAATGAACTCTTGCTGGATTTAAGAAAATTGCTGTATTTCTAGCGAAAATAGTCCGGAAGTGTAAGCTCACATTAACGCACTCAGTAACGAATGAGCAAACCAAATATAATCTTTTTCAGCAATGTTATGTTGTTATTTTCTACTCCCAGGAGTTAGAAAGGAAGGCTATAAATCAATGCATGAAGAGAAGTTCAAGTGGATAATGAAGAAATGCATGAGTCCGCATAGCACAGTAAGTGAACTACAATTTTAAAAAGCCTGAAAAGCAAGATCATGTTTTGTTAAAGTGTAGCTCTGCTCTGTGGACCTAATCCTGCAGACAGGAGATCATTCAACAGCGTCTGTGTTATTGAAGCCACTGCATTTCCCCAGAAACCCGGAATATTAGGCATTCAAAAAAAAGTGATATGGAAAAACTGTATTTTAAATATACGGTTTCTCCCTGTGTCTTACTTGTGTGGTAACTTCTTACAAGAGTGGTTACTTGTTTATAGCTATGGAAAGAGGGAGGGAAGGTTGTATGCCTTAAGTAAAAACTGTAGGACTGAAGGATAACTCTGCAAACAGAGCTGAACAATATTTGGGCCACATTCATTTTTGCTCAGTCATGACAGATTTGGCATTCTTATGTAAAATGAACCCATAATTGGATTAATCTGATCTACATTTGGAAAAAACATGTTATTCCTGAAATTCTGATACTCATCTAGAAACCACTATGAAAACCGAGACTACAAAACCCTATTATTTCCAAATGAGTTTAAATCTGTTTTGAAAATAAAGCATAGTAACTCAGTTACTCTTCACGTAACATGTTTGTCTCAAAGATGTGTCATACACACAGTCATGAGCAAGTTGAAAAACCTTTCATGAAAATAGGCTATGCTGTAACAGGAAGAATTCAGCAGGTGAGTGTGCATGAGGGAAGCTTCGGGGCCTTTTAATTTGTTTTTTCTCACCTGAAGAACAAGTCTTTTAGCCAAAAACAGGAGTAAAAACTGCAGCCTCAGAAATTCATCAATAGGGTTTAAGTCATGATTTATGGTCTATTGAAGAGAGGAAGTATTAAATGAGATTCAAATTTTCACATTAAAATTCTTCTGTAAAATGCTTTTTTTTGTTCTATTTTAGACGACAGTTCGCTCGCCACAGGACCAAAGCTTCCTTTTGGGTTTTGTACAAATTGAGCAAGAAGTTAGGAAAATGATGCTGATATCCTTATCCTGCTCAAACGGACCAAAAGGCACAGTCCACACCAGTGTCCCTGCTCTGCTCCCTGTGCAGCAGTAAGCACGTGCTGGACACTCTTCCAAAAAGCACTCAAGTCTCACCATGCCACTCCGAAATGCAGCCATAGGTTGTGAAGATGTGAGGCAAGGGTCAGCCCCACCAACAGAAAAGGGTGTTGTGGAATAACTGATTTGTCAGTGCTATAGGTGACAAACAAGGGGCTCATCCTGGGTGGGACTTGATGGCCCTTCATTCTCCATTATATTTAATAGGGTGCAATCTAGACAGTGCCCAATCTGGTGGGGGTCACATAATATTCACCTTCCATCTCTGCAAGGTGTCTGATGTCCTTGGAGGTGTCAGAGGGCAGCCACGCACAGAGCCCAGGCTCAACAGCAGCACCTTGTCTTGTCACAGAGCATGGGAATGGCAACATCCTCGCTTGCTTCTTAGAAGATGACTGTCAAGAAGAAGCCCAAGTGGGTGTTGAATTTCACTGTCATGACACAGTACAACAACCTCCTTCTGGAAAGAGCATGAGGGGTTCCTGCTTGCCCTGTTGGATCCCTTCAGCCTTGAGAGTAATTACAGTCTCACGTGATGCTTCTCCACAATATCCCGTTGGATGTACAAAGACGTATCTTTAAATAGGTCACTTTGTCTCTCTTCGTTATAATCTTAATTTTATTACTCTACCCACACTATGTGCTTGGATGTTTATTTGTCTTGAAGTCGGACATAAATGGTAGTGTATGGGTGCATCCTGCCCTTGATGGTGAGTGAATGTGAAACGTAGTTAATGCCTGTTGAGGACCTGCCTCCAAAATATTTGGCACTAAGAAATATTTGTTACAAATGGGAGATGACACTGATTGACAATGCCATGCAGTCACCAGCTTAGCCAGTGACCCCAAAGTTTCCTCATGCCTAGCCATTTGCTGCTTTACACTGAGGATAGGGGAAAGTGTGTTACAGCTCCCAGAGAAAGACATTTTGCCTTCTGCTGCAGGACTTAGGGGTCATTCACCTGAGGAAAGCACTGGGTGAGCACGTTTAATCCTGCTGCCTTTCAAGTGACAAAAAGCAGGGTTGGACCCAATGCAACAAAATGTCCCCTTTAACTACTTTGTGGCACACCAAACAGCCTGCTGTTGCAATAAAATATTTATAACTAATCATCTTGTTAAATGAAACATGTACTTTAGGGCACCTTTTATAATTAACAAGCCATGTTCCTGTTAATTTTGCACATGATGCTTCACAGTTTATTACCAGGTACTACAAGGACACATAATAAGTACCTACAAATAACTGCCCATATTAAGGTGTAGTATTGCAAACAAAAGCAATTAAGCTCTGGGAAGCTTAGTATTATTTGTTTGTAAGCAAGTATAAGGGTAGGACCTTTGCCAACCAAAAGGTTGGGTTAGTGGGATGATAAAGCAATAAACCTTGCAGTGCATGAACATGTTATTGTAGAGCTACAGTAACGGAGTGATGAGGATGTTTTAGCAGGGACTTTAATGAAGCTGGATTTTGTTGACAGATAATGTTTAAAGATACTGGCAGGGACAAGCTGTACTTAATGATACGTTAGATGACCTGCCTGCTTGTATTAGCATTGAAATAACGGCTCATGATCTGAGTAAGGTATCCTCAGTGGGTTATGGCTACATGAACACATCCAGCATTTACCATTAAGTTGTCTTAATTTGCAGATTAGAGACTAAAAGAAAACTTTGGAAGGGTTTGCACTAAGGTGAAACCTCTAACACCTGCCATGCATCTTGATTTCAACAAGCCAGAGGTTGTAGATCTAAGGAACTGTTAGGGATTCATTCTAGTCTAACCAGAGAGCAGAGGTGTTGCGTTCTTAGTTCACTGACTTGGTCACAGCAACGCAGAGTGCTTAAGCCACCTCCTGTTCGTTTCTGCTGTCCAAGCATAGAACAGCCACTACCACCATTTCCTACAGATGTGTGGCAGGACATAGGCAGACCTAGTCAGGATGAAGTTACTCACTGGGCTTCGTCTTGCAGTCAAAAGCAAAGTAGACTTAAAACAACTAAACCTCAACAATTTCCTATTGCAGATGTACACTGAAGAGACAGCTTCCAATGCTTATTGAAGCATCTTCTGAGAAAGAATTATCCCTTGGTTAGAGCTAGCAAAATGGGTATCTTGCCCCTTTTATCCCTTCTTGGCAGAACAAGCAGGGTGTAGAGCACTCAGGCTGAGCAAGGGAGGAGGAAGCCTGGTCTGGTGCACCTGAACAAGCCTCCCACCATCAGCTCTTCCTAGCGCAAACGCCAGTGCCCCTTGGGCAGGGATGGAGTGGGAAACTCCCCTCTGATGAACACAGATGACCTTCTTCTCCCCCAAGCCATTGCACGGTGGCCTGGCAAGTCTGTGCAGACCCTGTGGCAGTGGGGCAAGGTGCCTTGGGCAGAGGCGTCATGGCTAGCACTTGGGTCAAGCCGAGGAAGGGCTGAGGGCCCCACACGCTTGCCACCACGGACATGCCCAAGTCTTGGGCCCCAGCGCTGCAGGATTAGGCCTTCCCATGAATTAATTGTGAATGTGGCATTTTCTGTCTTACTCTGAATGCAAAAGGCTGGGGCTGGCTCTGCTGGTTATTTGGGAGCTGGCAATTCTCACATATTCATTACTTTTATTGGTGCTCTGGGTTCAATTTTTGCAAATCGCTGAGCAGCATTGCAAAGCTGATGTGTGCCTTCAGCTCTCGCTGGCTTAATCACTGGTCCTTTGGTAACCAATATCTACAACATGAATTAGCCATCTGTGAAACGCTGCCCTGCTATATTTGTGCCAAATCCCCTCATCCTTATTTGAGATCAGGGACTGAGGAGGGAAAACGAGTCTGTGTGCGAACAATTTTCTTGCGAAACATTTCTTGGCTGTTTCTTTTTTTAAGGCTGTGTCAATATTTGGCTCATGTCCTCTGCAGAGGTAAGCATTTTATGTTTCAAATATAATGCAAAACCAGGGGATAAATGAAGGGCTTTAATGACGCTCGGTTTGAATGCCAACAAAATTATTGTGAATTTTCACTGGATTTAACTTTCTTCTTTTTGTCCTATATTACCTTGGACTGTCTGCAGGATAACTGATGTTATCCAGGCAGTCTAGCTCTGGTTTCGAATACCCATCCTGGTTGCTCCATTTTGATGTTGTTGCACCAGTGTCTTTGAGTTTGCCCTAAAACAGGAGGTAGAACAGCCGAAGAGAGGTGCAGCCAGGTGAAAAATTCCTGGTTTCCTTTTTCATACTGAAGCCAGCAGATGGTGCTTACTGCCTGTACAGGCTTCTCGGAGAAACCCTACGCTATCCGCTAGTTTATTTATGGTATTAGGGAACCGCTATAAGGCTCACAGCTACTTGTCACTTTTCAGAGAACTGGAGGATTGGATGCTGAAGCAAAACACATCCCACAGTGTTGAGAGCTTTATGATTTCAAGCCCCTACGAGTTTTGTGGTTTTTATGGACTGCTTTCTCAAAATGCTGCTTTGCTGCCATCATAACCATTTGGCTTTTTTTGTTTAAAACAGGTTCCAAAGTGAAGCTTGCAGAAGCAGTCTGTGGGAGACAGCTTATGCCTCTGGCATGGGGTTGCTGAGGCCCAGGGGAGCCTGTTCGGGTTGGGATGACTTGCAGAGAATACTGAGTAGCGTGTGCTTCCAGTAAGGATGCTCTGAGACTGCTTCAGTCCAGAGGAAAAGGGTGATTAGCTCTCAGAAAAGCATCTTCCCAATCCATTCCCATCACTGGTAAAGAAGTGCTACCCATCCTCACTGCCAAGGGGAGAAAGCTGTCGGGTTCCCACATGTGCTTTGGGAGACATTTACACCTTGAATATTTTCCAAGAACAACTAAAACTGTTCTCTCTCCCTGTGTGACTTACATCTGCTGGAAGTTGCACAGAGACTGGGTTACATGGATTTAAAAAAATAAAAATAATATCAGAGCTTCTCTGTCATTTGGTGATGGAGAGTGTGAGCAGCAGTGTGCTGAGGACAAAAGGCTCAACTACACATTTATTCGCTCCCATGCAAAGAGCTGAATTTGTTCTTATTTTATTTACTTATGTATTTCCTTTCTACAGACACGAAAACAGAATAGAAACTCACCTGGCAGAATGCACCTTCCTGTGAGCACATCTTTTATTCAATATTATTCTCTTTCTCTCATTCTTTGCAGCTGAATTATTATGACTCCATTAAAGCAGTGATTTCTACCTCCAGCCATAAGTCAACAGTATTAGTAGTAGGTAACAATTTTTCTTATCTTTAATAGCAGTTGGAATTTCTTTCAAGATAATAGGTGTCCGACTAGCTCTCCTTGCTTCCAGTCTGACCACAATGTCGGTGATACCTGCATTTCTAGAAGTAGCCTGAGGTTTAAAACTTTCCTTTGATGATGGAAGCAGCAGCAGTATTCCCTTTTTGGGTTCTTTTCTTGGGTTTATTTTTGATGGGTTACCTGTTGTACAAGAAGGACTACGTTTTCTACATGAGGGGGAAATTTCTAAACCCATGGAGGCTGGTTAGAAAAGGCAGCAGCCTTGCAGTTGGGCTAATTTCCTGGCCACTCTTACCAGCTTCGGCAAGTAACCCAGGGGAGTGAGAGTCGCAAGGAAGCTGTGCTGCTCGGTACTCTACTCCTGCAGTCCGGAGGTTGTATCCTGTGTCCTCAGGTTTTCTCCAAATGACATTGTTTCCTTCTATCTGCATGTTTACATGGGAAACTTGGTGAAATCTCAGCAATATCAGTGTTCTCCTGAGATTGCCAACTAGTTCTTTCCTTCATTATTTCTCACTGGAAATAATGCAAAATAAAATAATCTCTGATGATTAATATCTGTATGATTTGATTGTATGTGGGTAGTGTGAATAAAAGATTTTCTAAATTATATAGGAGATGAGCGTGTCTAGGTTTGGGCAGAGGAACCAGGGAGGGCCTGGCCCCAGGGGTTCTGGGCCAGTCTGAACCCTCACTGGGCAATCAGTTATTTCAAATACCTGGAGCTGATATCCAAGGCATTAACACTTTGCATTAATCAAGATAATAAGATAAAAGTAGACATATGGAATAACTTTTTAGTTTTCAGCTCTGTCCAAGAGTGCTGAGCACCTGCCCTTTAACCTAACTTTCTATCAATGACTTAAAGAACGGATATCAAAAACAAACGCTAAGTGCTTACTGAGGTATTATCAAGCTACTTAATTTTTGGTTTATGTCATGTGCAGGCTGACTAACTTTGTTTGGTCCTTAAATAACCAGTCCACAAGAAGAAGACTCATGTATTCAGTTCACATTCGGACATTTGGTCCTATTTATGGGAACAGGGTGCAAGCACAGGTCTTGTTCGTGAAGGTGAGAGGTGCTCAGCAACTCCACAGCCCCATTTCAGCAAAGCACAGGCAGCTGTCAAACACCGAGCTCCATGGGAGACATGCCAATGTGCTTCCTTGCTTGATGGATTGAAGGCATAGGAAGGTCTCTCAAATCTACTTTGCTCCCAAAGAAGTCAATTGCAGAGCTCCTATTGATTTCAGTGAGAGAAAAAACCCTCTTTCAAGGGTAAGTAAATAAATGTATTTCGCCGATACAGAGATCAGCACTCACACAGCTTTGACATGTGAAATGCTGAGCATCTCTAGCATCACGGCGAGTGCTGTGCTACCTTGCTAACAGCATGCTTTATCACCCAGCCCAGACCTTCCCCCACCCAGGCTGTCTTCATCTGCCCACAGGAGCAGAGCGAGAGGAGTCATGTCTCCTCCAGGTCACCTTGGGTTTCCATAGTGACTATTTGAATGTGATTGTCTTATCAATCAGCACCTCCTTTACTCTCATAAGCGACTATAAAATCTCTTCTGGTTTCTATAGCAACCATCTTTAAACCCATATATTTGTTTTCTCTAGGCTTAGTTGAATTGTTGGGAATAGTGCAAATTAACTGTTGGTGCAATATTTCCTATATTTTTTCCCTTAAGCTATCCTTTACTGTCATCCAGAACAACAGTTATGATAAGGCTACTGTCCTTTTGTTTCAATTACTTAGAGATCCTCTTTGCTGCCTACCTGCATGAGCAACGCTTCTTAAAAATCATTGTTTTCATGAGGAGCATCGAAAACCTGAAACCTCTGGAATTCAGTCTTTCCCTTCCCAATTCAGGCCCCTATGTCTTTCTGTCCCCAGACACTTAAAAGAAAAAATGGTGCTGTCTTGTTACCCTAAATCACTTCTCGTAGTAATATGTGAGAACAGCACCTTCCCTCCAGTGACCTCAACGCAAAGTACGGTCGTTACTTAACAGCAACGCTGTGAGCGAGTCAAATATTATCAATGTAGTATGAAGAATGTGCACAAGGTTAATGGCCCATCTGCACTGCAGACCCAGTAAATGTCAAGAAGGTTATTTTTTGTTCAGCCTAAACGTGGTAACTGCAGACAAGGCTGATACCGCGCTGTCTATGGTTTCCTTGCACCAGACAGCAGGCAGACATAAAGTTATCTAAACGAGTTGACACTGGCACAACCACGACTATGTTCTTCCTTTGTGATCTGACTATAAACACACAATGCTTTTCAGTCTCACAAAGTTCATTTTTCCTGGGTAGATCGTAAGTGGACAATGTGCTTAATTCAAGTTTATGACGTTAGGAATTGGTAATTATTCTGTTCTGAAACTATGGGAGCGTTTTCTGGGATCCTCTGGGTAGCAGCAAGGTCTCAGCCGTACCACATCTACCTCTGTGCAACTTCCAGGCTCGATGGAAGGGTAGATGGACTGTCGAAGGGGAAGGGAGAACCTGAACTCCATCTGTTGTGCTGGTTTCTAGCTGTCCTGGGCTTTTCTCACTCCCCTCCCCTGTATTAGGAAAACAATTCTGGTTTTGGAGAAAGATGACAGAATTGTTTGCTTTTCTCTTAATTTCTGACTTTTCTTACAAGCCGTCACTTGGTCCCTCCAATGTTTTTGCTTGCTCCCCCTTGCCCAGAGCCGGCTCGAGTGCTGGCACAGGGCGTCTCTGCCTGTGCGACGGGACGAGCAGCACATGCGGAGACGTGCAGTAAGCAGTCAGTCCGCCTTGCTCCTTCGGAAAAGGGTTGCTAACAAACTGGAAGAAGTTCAAGGAAAGGTGAAAAAACAGGCAGGGAGTTGGGGCTGTGTTCACCTATTAGCAAAAGGGCTCCGTGTCTGTTAATGGGAAACTCAGTAACTGTCACCGAGGATTAGGAAATCTTACAGGTATGGGAGGGAGAATATATTGATATGATAAAAAGGACAGGAGTTAACTACTTCTATAATTGAAAAAGAGGAACATGTAGCGACTCAGGACCATAATGCTGAATTCGGGAAAGGCGGCCGGTCCTGCGGGGGCTTGGCCCCCCAGCTGCCCGGCTGTGCTCGCCACGTTTCTCCAGGGTGCACCGTCGGTGCTGCTCACGCTGAGCTGAAGGTGAAGGAGAGAAAGGGGCAGGGGAAGCCCCGGGGGGAAGGAGAGGACAGCTGGCCATGGGAGCTCCCCTCCAAGGAGAGCCACGGGGGACCAGATGGTGTTCGGAGCCCACAAGGGAGTAAAAGCGTTTGCATTCAATACGAAGCACGACCCGCTTGTGACTGGCAGAGAGGACGGGTGGCCTGGCTGGGGATCCCCCCGGGGTGGGAGCCCTCGCTGTGGGGTGCCAGCACAGAGCTAGGTGCTGAGGGCAAGAGGCTGGAGTCTTTGTCGACCGTGAGCTCAGGACCACGGCTCCTCTGCATTGCTTTGGGTATGGCCAGACACCCTGGAGCGCAGCGCTACAGCTCATTGCTCTTAATGCTGCGATGCCTCTGCTCACACAAACCCCAGAGAAAAATCGTTTTTTAAAATAAATGCTTTGCAGAAACACAAACTGTTTACAATGGGAGCTTGGCCGGAGCTGCTCCTCATCCCTAAGCTCCGAATCCCAGTTTCTGCCCAAAACAATGCCCCACGGATGAACAGGACTTCTGGCTCTGTGCAGCGTCCAGCCATGTCACTGTACACTACCAAGGTTCTTGTAAACCTGTTTATGAACCTGCTGGGTACTGCTCAGAGAGGGAATGCCAGGAGTCCAGCTGACTTAGAGTCTGCAGGGGAGATGGCAGCAGGCAAGGACAGGTCGCAGGGAAGCCATGGAGCAATACTATCACAGTATCATTAAGGTTGGAAAAGACCTTTAAGATCATTAAGTCCAACCACCAGCCCAACACCACCATGCCCATTATATCCTGAAGCGCCACGTCCACATGTTTTTTGAACACTTCCAGTGACGGTGACTCAACCACCTCCCTGGGCAGCCTGTGCCAATGCTTGACCACTCTTTCAGTAAAGGCATTTTTCCTAGCATCCAATCTAAACCTCCCCTGCTGCAACTTGAGGCCATTTCCTCTCATCCTATCACTACTTACTTGGGAGAAGAGACCAACACCCACCTCACCACAACCCCCTTTTAGGTAGAGCGATAAGGTCTCCCCTCAGCCTCCTCTTCTCCAGACTGAACAACCCCAGTTCTCTCAGCCGCTCTTCGTAGGGCTTGTTCCCCAGACCCCTCACCAGCTTCGTTGTCTTTCTTTGGACGTGGGACTATCAGGAAAAGCTGTTTTCTCCAGGCAAACCCTTGCAGTACCTCTGCCTTCCTTTCAGTGAAGGGTTGCTATTGCTGGCTAAACCTTCCTCAGAAAACTTGCACAACTTTGCCGTCCAAAAAAAATAGTGTTAATGGATTTGGGCACATTACATTTGACTTGGCTTAATAAAAAACTCACAGATGGAAACTGCTTGATGTTGAGCTGTTCTTACCCAAATTTCAGCTGACGCACAGGCAAGCTCAGAAGCCCTACAGCATCGATCTTTATCTCCAAATACCTGAAGGAGATGCTGAAATATTTTCTGTGTTCACAGATAACATTGTTGGGGACTGTAGAGGCTACTGATATAATACTCTATAGTATATAGGTTACTATAATATTCTGATTCTTTCTATGCAAATTTGCTGAAATTGTCTAACTTCTGGATGTGCAACTTGTACATAATCTGTGCAAAATAAACACATACCCTTTGCCAGAATTGGAAGAACATTTACAAATCTGAAGTTAAATACTCAGGAACTGGGAAATGCCAGAGTTGAAGCTATCTCTGTAGTTTTACCTCGGGTCCTTTCAGTGAAACACTCTGAAGAAGCAGAGCACTTTTTGCTCGACTTCCCACCACCCTCCCCAGGCAGGGCGAGCTTTTCTTCCTTCTCTTTTCCCTGTGGATTTGGGATGCTGAGGACCAGGGCTGGTTTTCAGCTTGCTCAGAGACAACCAGGGGCGAGCTCTCTGATTGCCATGACGTACCCAGCACGCAACCCCTTTATGTTACTGGGGATACACTTGCTCTTCTCTACCTAAAATTGATGCAGAGCAGCTCCACAGATTCTTGCCTTCCCTGGGCCTTGCACAGCGTGGCCAGCGGTCCCTCTCTCCCTTGGGAGCGCGGGGGGCACGGGCTGTGCATGTTTAACACCCCACTCTCTATATGGTATGTAGCTGCACATCCCAGTCATCTGCTCAGCAGCTGCCCTCAGGAATGTGACTTTGTTATTTATGCTGCTCCCGCTCCCATCGCCCTGCGTGGGTCCAGAGCCTGCGGTGGGTTTTCCCTCGCGTGAATGACTCAAGAGGCAATAACGTCCCAGCAGTTTCGACTAGATTAACTGGGGAGGACAGCCAGTAAGGTAGACCAGCACCAGGTTTTGGCACGCTGCTCACTGGGCTCTCATGTCCCCACAGGGTGGCCTCAGTCCCTTGCCCTGAGACCACTTGGCTTCCAGACCTCCACTGAAGCGTCTGAGCATCTTCCACACAAACAGCAGCAGCTTCTGTAGGATGGACTGTAGGGAATCACTGGATATTGGGTCAAAACGTGGCTGGCAACATTACCATCTGCACCCCTCAATTTGAAGAGGGCGGGATGTGCTGCGAGCACAATCACAGGGCAGGTCCTGCAAACAAGGTGGTGGTTGTCCTCTCCTGTGACTCCCACCAGTGTGCAGCGTGATGCAGCCTGGACCTGGGCAGCTGTGTGCCCACCCAGCAGTGGCTGCTTAGATGCAGCTTTTAGACACCCAGATTCAAGCTTGTTCAAAGGCATTAAAAGTACTAAAGCCCACCCAAACTCATACTCTCGAGGGGTGGGAATTTAAGGGGAAATTTTGAGCTACTTTTCAGAGTCCAAACTTCCTTTGCCTTTTTTGTTTTCCTTTAAAAACAGCTGAAGTGTGGGATTTTGAAAGGGGAAAGCAGTTATTTGAGTTCACCAACGCTCATGGAGAGGCAGCAGTCACCTGTCTGACTTTTGAGAGCCGTGGAAGGAGCCTCGTTTCTTTTCACATTGGTTATGTCTCTGTAGGCGTTACTGTTGGTGCTTGCATCAAAGCGCTGTGTTTGAGTCCTGTGCCAGGCTGGCTACAGGAGGCGGGGGGGATGCCTGAAGACAGGGAGTTACAACAACAGGCGCTGCCTGCATGCTCTGAAGCGGGGTAAGCGGTTTGCAAATTTCTGGAAGACTGGAGACTTGAGAAGGGCAACAAAGCTGGTGGGGGCCTGGAGCACAAGTCTTATGAGGAGCGGCTGAGGGAACTGGGGTTGTTCAGTCTGGAGAAGAGGAGGCTGAGGGGAGACCTTATCGCTCTCTACAACTACCTGAAAGGGGGTTGTGGCGATGTGGGTGTTGGTCTCTTCTCCCAAGTAACTAGTGATAGGATGAGAGGAAATGGCCTCAAGTTGCAGCAGGGGAGGTTTAGATTGGATGCTAGGAAAAATGCCTTTACTGAAAGAGTGGTCAAGCATTGCAACAGGCTGCCCAGGGAGGTGGTGGAGTCACCATCACTGGAGGTATTCAAAGAACGTGTAGATGTGACACTTTGGGACATGGTTTTCCAACCTTAATGATTCTGTGATTCTGTAACATTTAAAGGACATAAATGAGAGTGGATTGGGCTTTTTTATTTCCTGCAGAAGGAAAGTGTGATGAGATCTGTGACTGCACCTATGCGGAGGTGAACAGGAGCAAGTAAGGTCTTCCCTGACATTGTGTGAGCCTTGTCCCAGGGCCATATGCATTAGGTGGGAGTTTATGCTGAAAGTAATCATGCTTTTATGTGGGAAGTTCCTCCCCTGAGACATTCCTGAGGGATTAGTCAGATTCATATGCCTCCAAAAGATACGTGTATGACAGCTTCTGGAAAGAAAAGAACAAAAATAAACCTGAGCAGAGCTGCAGTGCAAGCAGAAGGAGCTGCCCGGCCTGACCAAGCAGGCTCAGGTTGTCCATGGCTGGATCTGCACACCCGCAGAGTGTGTGCAAGTCAGATGATGCTCTAAAAAAATAAGTTAACTGTGCCATTGCTCTGCTAGACCATAGACAACACACTGGCGCTATTTGTGATGTACCATTGCACACAAGTCAGAGCCTATTGCACTAACCATGGGACCAAGTACATCGATGAAAGGTTCTGTAGTTTCAAAGAGGAATAGTAATTCCAGAAAGGAAAAATCCATCCTTTTGGAGACCAGCAGGTAAATTTGCCAATGTTTGAATATTTGAACTGGGTATGCCTGTACATCTTTGCAGAAGTGCCACAAGTTTTATTGTCCTGTGAACACAGTCTTGGATCATTCATTGGCGGGGGGAGCAGAATCTGTGTAAAGCTGCATTTGCCAGTGATCACAGAATCACAGAATCACAGAATGGTAGGGGTTGGAAGGGACCTCTGAAGATCATCTGGTCCAACCCCCCTGCCAAGGCAGGATCACCCAGGGCAGGTTGCACAGGAACGCGTCCAGTCAGGTTTTGAAGGTCTCCAGAGAAGGAGACTCCACAACCTCTCTGGGCAGCCTGTTCCAGTGCTCCGTCACCCTCACAGTAGAGAAGGTTTTCCTCATCTTGAGGTGGAACTTCCTGTGCTGCAGTTTATGCCCGTTGCCCTTCGTCCTGTCACTGGGCACTACTGAAAAGAGACGGGCTCCATCCAGATCGGAGAAGCATCTAGCTGCCTTTTGTTGCGTAGCCAAATCATGGTGGCAATGGCCAAGGTTGGATTTAAAATGCAGAGAGGAAGCACGTTTGTTATGTCTGCTGACCTGAAGGACCTACTCTTTCCTTACACGGTCCAGGATTCCCTTTGGAGCTCCAGGGAGGCACCAGCAGGCATTTTCCCACAAAAGAGATTTTCATCATAAAATGGTCATTTGTTGAAACTAAACATATTGGCTTCAACAAAATGGGCAATGTTGGGATTGGGACTGGATGGAAAAGAAGCAGCTTGTAATTAGCTGCTGGCTATTCTGAGACCCTCCTCTTGCTTGCTTTCTCTTTAAAAGAACAAGTAGTTAATTTTGTCCAAAACTGGGGGGAAAAAGTCAGAAACTTCTTTACCTTCTGTGACATGGATTTCCCATTTTCTGCCCAGCTCCTTTTGGCAGTAAGACCACTTAGCCTGCCTGGCGCTGATCTTCCTGTCCCCCGGGCAGGGAGCATGTGTTGGGGCCCAAGGAGGACAAACCTCTTCTGGCAGTGGCCAAACCAGCCTCTCCCTTGTTGATCTCTTTGGTCCCGGACTCAGCAGATGAGCTCCATTGTGCTCAGAAACGTCAGTCTTTTGGCAGGATGACACAGTAAGGTTCCATCTCAAGTCTATATTTCAAATACATTATTCAATGAGTGCAGTTAAGTTATGGCATATGGTAACTCAGCATAGCGCAACAGAGATAAATAGTTGGCCTTGATTTAATTTGGGCGAATGAGATTTTTGTGTTAACCTGTTAATTTAATCTTAGCATCACATAGTCCTCAGTCACTAGTTTTCACAAGGTCTAGGAGGAGAAGTCAGAGACAGAAATAATCTGAACTTGGGGAGGACGAGGCAGCTACAATGGCATGGTTGTGAACTGAGATGGGAGGTGGAAATCAGGTGCCACCAAGCTTGCAGCAGGGTCAGGCTTATGTATATGGTCTGACCAAGCTGAAGAACCTGATGAATGAAAGGGGAGAGTGATCTGTTTCTTTCATGGCTTTTCTCTGCTTCCAGAGAAGAACAAACTGCTTTTGTTCTGAAAATGCTAAAGCAGCCTCTTTTAAAGTCTTGCTGGACTTTACTAAGGTTTCTCCCCAAAGAGAAAGCAGACTGCTTTACATTTCAGTAGACTCAAGTTTTCCAGTGTAAAATATTTCTGTCTTTCTTTGACCGACTCTACTGAAAGCGGTCAGTGGTGATACCTGATATCAATAGCAGCCTTGTGAGGCTGGGAAGGGGCAGCTGTGATAAATGCATATCCATGTACTACAACTGCTTCAGAAAAAGGCAAAGGTTTGTTACTATAATTTCAACACAGCAACAGGGGGGCATCTTACTCTGTCAACATGATGCATTTTATTCATGTAACATCATTTGTTACAGAAAAGTAATTCTGTATTCTGTAATTTAAGTAATTTAAGTAATTCAAGGAATTCTTAAATTCTTCTACATTTAAGCAGACTTACAGTGACTGTACAAATGTTTTTCACAGAATCACAGAGTCATTAAGGTTGGAAAATACCTTTAAGATCATCAAGTTCAACCGTCAACACCACCATGCCCACTAAACCATGTCCTGAAATGCCAAATCTACACATCTTTCGAACACTTCCAGCAATGTTGACTCCACCACTTCCCTGGGCAGCCTGTTCCAATGCTTGACCACTCTTCCTTTTTCTTCCTTTTGCTTTCCAAGCTGCAGCCACCAGCCGTACTAAGCAGTATTTCTGCAGGCTTGCATGGCTGGGATGGGATCTGGAGCAGCAACTCTCATTTCATGGGCCTCAAGACAGGAGTTAACACTGGGATGTGGTGTACATCCCAGTACATGTCACAGCTCTGTGCCATATGGGGTGTTTTTTTAAATGATCTGTACAATATTGCTGTTTTTTTTAAAAAAATGACTGTGCTTTTATGTGTCTTTGGAATCACAGAATAACTAAGTTTGGAAAGGACCTTCAAGATCATCAAGTCCAACCATTAATCCAGCACCACCATGACCCCTAAACCATGTCCTGAAGCGCCACATCCACACATTTTTGAACACTTCCAGAGATGGTGACTCCACCACCTCCCTGGGCAGCTGGTTCCAAAGCTTGACCACCCTCTCGGTGAAGAAATTTATCCAATCTAAACATCCCCTGGCACAACTTGAGGCCATTTCCTCTTGTCCTATCACTAGTTACTTGGGAGAAGAGACCAACACCCACCTCACCACAACCCCCTTTCAGGTAGTTGTAGAGAGCGATAAGGTCTCCCCTCAGCCTCCTCTTCTCCAGACTGAACAACCCCAGCTCCCTCAACCGCTCCTCATGAGACTTGTGCTCCAGACCCCTCACCAGCTTTGTGGCCCTTCTTCGGACACGGTCCAGCACCTCAGCATCCTTCTTGTAGTGAGGGGCTCAAAACTGAACACAGTATGTGAGCTGCGGCCTCACCAGTCCTGAGTACAGGGGCACGATCACTTCCCTACTCCTGCTGGCCACACTATTTCCGATACAGGCCAGGATGCTGTTGGCCTTCTTGGCCACCTGGGCACACTGCCGGCTCATGTTCAGCTGGCTGTCAACCAGCACCCCCAGGTCCCTTTCCCCCGGGCAGCCACTCTTCCCCAAGCCTGTAGCGTTGCATGGGGTTGTTGTGGCCCAAGTGCAGGACCCGGCACTTGGCCTTATTAAAGGCCTCATACAGTTGACCTCAGCCTGTCCAGATCCCTCTGCAGAGCCCTCCTGCCCTCCAGCAGATCAACACTCCCACCCAACTTGGTGTCATCTGCAAACTTACTGACCCCTCATCCAGATCATCAATAAAGATATTGAACAAGACCAGCCCCAGAACCAAGCCCTGGGGAACACCGCTTGTGACCGGCCGCCAGCCGGATTTAACGCCGTTCACCACAACTCTCTGGGCTCAGCCGTCCAGCCAGTTCTTTACACAGCCAAGAGTAAACCTGTCTAAGCCACGAGCCGCCAGCTTCTCCAGGAGAATGCTGTGGGAGTCGCTGTCAAAGGCTTTACTAAAGTCCAGGTAGACAACATCCACAGCCTTTCCCTCATCCACTAGGCGGGTCACCTAGTCATAGAAGGAAATCAGGTTGGTCAAGCAGGACCTGCCTTTCATGAACCCGTGCTGGCTGGCCCTGATCCCTTGGTTGTACTGCACATGCCCTGTGAGCACTCTGAAGATGAACCGCTCCATGATCTTCCCTGGTACGGAGGTCAGGCTGTCAGGCCTGTAGTTCCCAGGATCCTCCTTCCGGCCTTTCTTGTGGATGGGCGTCACATTGGCAAGCCTCCAGTCATCTGGGACCTCCCCTGTTAACCACGACTGCTGATAAATGATGGAGGGTGGCTTGGCAAGCTCCTCCGCCAGCTCTCTCAGTAGTCTTGGGTGGATCCCATCAGGTTGGGTGTCCAGGTGGCTTAACAGGTCCTTAACTGCTTCCTCCTGGATTATGGGGGGGTTATGGTGCTCTCCATCCCCGTCTTCCAGCTCAGGGAGCTGAATACCCTGTGGATACCTGGACTGGCTATTAAAGACTGAGGCAAAGAAGGCATTAAGTACCTCAACCTTGTCCTCATCCTTGGAGACAATGTTCCTCACCATATCCAGTAAGGGATGGAGATTCTCCTTGCCTCTCCTTTTTGTTGTTAATATATTTGTAGAAGTATTTTTTATTATCCTTTACGACTGTGGCCAGACTGAGCTCTAGCTGGGCTTTTGCCTTTCTAATTTTTTTCCTGCTTGACCTAACGAGATCCTTGTACTCTTGGTACAAGAGATGGTCCCTCTAGTCACTGGAAGGAGACCAACTCTTCCAGGAGGCAATTCATCTGCCTATCTTCAACCCTTTCCTTAAAGGAGATGAAGTCTTCTCAGCCTACATTTAGATGGCCTGCAGGCACAGGAGAGGACCCCTGCCCCAGAAGATTCAGGAGGCTGTGTGACAAGGTCCTGCTGAAACAGGGGCTTTGGGAACTACTCAGAATAGCCCCCACCTCGGTTTTTGTCTCTTCCAGCAAGACAAAGTAAATATACACATTAATAATCAAGCATAAACAACCACACACACCCCCCACTCTGAGACAGGAGTATGCATTTCATATTCTAGCCATTCAAAATGTGTCTCTCAAGCCCTGTAACATTTACGTCACAGCCAACTGAAATTAATTTTGCTTGTAACACCTCATGCTTGGAAAACCACAAAATAGTTGTTTCTCAGTTTGCAGTCATAACTGATCTTCCCTCTCCCTCTGCTTTTAATCCAAGAGCATGTATACGCAGATTACTGATTTTCAGCATCTTAAAACAAATCCCTTGAATCGGTGATGGCACAACATGCCTCTCCTGTGGAGTAAAATCTGCAGGACCTCTGGCCCGGCAGGACATGGTGATCCATCCTGTGGGAAAGTTCTGATTTTCCCTGATAGGAGGAGTTGCTCTAATCTTTTTAACTGTTTTGAGGTTGGGTTTTTTTTTATTAAATGTGGATATTTTCTTGATCCCTCCCTTTCTTTATGTTAAAATTTTGAATGAAAGTAATCATTTGCTGAGAATAGCCAGAAAATATTTGAGGTGAATAACAAAAATGAGAAAGCCAGCCTGTTACAGAGCGCTAGTAAATAAATATCTTGTAGACAAAATATGATCAGTGGAGGAAGGTTTGGGATCGCTGCTTCTAACTCTGATTTCATCCCCTGGGTGCTGTCTTATCATGGATCGTAAATTACTGGTTAATCACACAACTGGCCCAGATGCCCGTCTCGGTCTGGGGTGCAATGGCTGTCACTCCCCATGAGCCGGTTCTCCGCGCAGCCAATGGCAATGGGTGTGCACGCACCAACAGCACCAAGGATTATGCCCTTGGGAATCCAGAGCAGGAGCCACCACAACGTACCTGATATGGATTGCTCCTACCTAGATAAACTGTTTCAGGGGTGGCAAGTATGTGTGTGCATCTGAGCAAACACGGTAAGAGAAACTGAGGATTTAAATGAGCAAAGTCCTGCCTATGGTTTGTGGCTATATTAAAAAAACAAAAAAAACCCCCCAAACAAATCAAAATCCTCCCCTCCCTCATGTTAATCTCTTTTCTCCTCTTGGACATTCTCATAAATCTGTCCTTGGTATTGCAGTGGCTTGTTTTCAGCATGGCTAAGTTTGCCCCTGCGTAGCATTTCAAGTAAAACAATTTAATGGCCCATTGGCTATATGCTGACAAACCTACTTTGAATTCAGTAGGGGGTAAGGACTGCAAAATCTCAGCAAGGACTTTGGCACAGCACCCTGTGACACTCACATCTTTGCAGTTTAGTGGGAGCTATTTACCCACATGGCTCTGTTTCATGCTCTGCGTGAAAGCTGTTTTAACATTTTGTTGCATTCAGACAGCGTTACTGAGGCATGCGCTTAGTTCTCACTTGTTAGGCTTTGTGTTTGAGCCCTGCACAAAGCATGGCCTCTTTGCAATGTCATTCCGTGACACATTCTTCTCTATTGACCTATATCTGTGTATTACTGCAAATCATATGGGATATTACAGATTTATTCTCTATTTTGCATTAGAGATGTACCATTGGCGAGCACACAGTTGTGCTGCAAGTACAGCCTTACATAGCTCTGTTCGGGCTGTGGAAATATCCACAAAGTACACAAGCCTATAGCCAGCTGCTTTTCAATGGCAATGTGATTAAGTCACTTAATTACCATCCCCCTGGCAGCACTGGAAACTTCAGCTCTGCCCTCTGCTTGGTCCAAAGGTCGCGGGTGGCGATCACTCCTCAAATCACGTGAAGTGCCATTCGTGGTGCCACTTCCACTTCAGCATCATTTCAATGTGTTCGATCCTCCCTTGAGCCTCAGTTCCTTGAAACAAGTGACTGCGTCGCAGCATTAGCACTGGGCACGGGTACCGTACGTGCCATCAGAGCTCCTCGGTCAGAGAAGGCTGGTGCCCCCAGCCCCTCAGCAGTCCAATCCCTCAACTCCCTTTCTAAATCTCGTTGGAGGATCTCTCTCCTCCCCAGTCTCTGGAGGAGGATCCTGAGAGGGATGAGCATCCATATACCAAAGTCAATCTTTAAAGCTACCTGCCATTGCTGACAGTGGAGGTTAACAACAGGCAGTGTAAGCTAATGCTGCTGTCACAGGTTTCCTGGTAGAAGCCTGTGCACCTGTGTGCTGTTCTGCCTCTGCTTTGATAGATTAAAGCTGATGAAGATGGAGTCCTGCTGTCCTCATCTATGGAGGGCACAGTTCAGCTGTGGAGTCTGGCTGGAGAACACGTGGGTAGTGGAGAACACTAACAGGCTAAGCACAAAAGTGGCACACAGCAGATGCATGGGAAATAAATACCTACAGGAAGCCAACGCAGTTTCCCAACCACACTACTGCTGGAGTCATGGGTAGATGAGCTGCTACTGCATGGATTCATGGACTCATTTAGTGTTTAGACCTGTACTTTTTTGTCTTGCATAGAATCATAGAATAATTTGGGTCGGAAGGGACCTTTAAAGGTCATCTAGTCCAACCCCACTGCAATGAGCAGGGACATCTGCAACTAGAGCAGGTTGCTCAGAGCCCTGACCAACCTGACCTGGAATGGTGCCAGGGACAGGGCATCTACCATCTCTTTAGGCAACCTGTGCCAGTGGTTCACCATCCCCATTGTCAAAAATTTCTTCTTTCCATCTAGTCTAAATTTACCCTCTTTTAGCTAAAAACCATTGCCCTATGGCAACAGGCCTTGCTGAAAAGTCTGTCCCCATCTTTCTTATAAGTCCCCTTTAACTACTGGAAGGCTGCAATAAGGTCTCCGCAGAGCCTTCTCTTCTCCAGGCTCAGCCTGTCCTCACAGGAGAGGTGTTCCATCCCTCTGATCATTTTTGTGGCCCTTCTCTGGACCCGTTCCAACAGGTCCATGTCTTTCCTGTGCTGAGGGCTCCAGAGCTGGACACAGGACTCCAGGTGGGGTCTCACCACAGCAGAGTAGAGGGGCAGAATCACCTCCCTGGACCTGCTGGCCACGCTGCTTTGGATGTAGCCCAGGAGACAGTTGGCCTTCTGGGCTGCGAGCGCACATTGCTGGCTCATGTCCAGCTTTTCATCCACCATCTTCTGCTTTAGTCTGCATCTATGTTTTAAATCACTGGGGGCTACAGTTGAGTGACAGGATGGGGTTAGTTCATTTCACATGGAATGCCTTTGGTTTTTTTTTTTCCCCCACCCATATGCATCCTACTTTCCAAGGAGGAACAACAATATTTTAAATTTACTTCCTTCAGCCAGAAGGACTAGAGACCAAGTGCAAGATGGTGCACTTACGGCATGTCTTTGCCTTTCCTACAAGAAGCTAAGGAACAAAGAGATGAAATTCAGCATGAGATGTATTAGACTGCTAACTAATAAATGAAAATGTCATTATATATGCAGCAAGTGTATTTGGTATTCCAGAGAGATTATCTTATTTTGGCTCCATCATTTTCATCACGTACATCCATGAAGAAAGTAAAACCTATCACAAAAATGGGAGAAGAAATAGATAATGAAAGGAACATTTCACTGAGAGGCAAGATACCTGAGCAAATGTCAAAATGCATAATTTGAACTTTAATCGTAGTCAAGTCTATGCACTGTTAGTCCACCAAAACATTCTAGATTAAGCCTTTGAGAGGTTACACAAGATTTACCTCTCATTATTTTTGCCCTTATCCTTTTGTGGTTCTAAGCTCTTGGTGGCTTAAAATACTTAAAAATCTGTTTTTTAAAAAAATAATTTCTCAGACTGTGCATCATTTCACAATTTTTAGTTCCACTAAACCTTTTGAAAAAACATAATGGCAAAGTAAAATACAACAGTTCTGGTGAGTCTCATGTATTTTACATAAGTTTGAATTGTTTAGGATTCAGAATTACAGAAAGGTTGAATTTCAGGCAATTTCATGTGTGTTGTGAGCTCATAAACTATTTTAAAGAAAGAGTTAACCCACAAGGCTGTTATGTTGGGAACATAATGGCAGTTATTAAGGAATATTTATATAGGTAACTAAGGTTAATAATGACCCAACAAGGCAGTCTGAGTAAGTGCTTTTTGAGTTTTTTCCACTCACATCCTTAAACATTTCTAGTGGGAGTTTGACCTCCTTGTATACTTCACAGAGATTTCTGGATAAGAAATACGTGTATTTATTATACACTTTTCTAGGATCTTTGAAAGCAGTGGAGTCCAAAGAGTCTTGGAACACAGCTTGAGAAAACCATACCTCAAAAATAAAAATACATTGAATACTGATGTAAATTCTCCCTATTCATAAAGCCACTACAGCAAACCAGTTGTAGGCTTAGGTAAAATTAGGAACTTAGAGAAGTACATTGTAAGTAGATGTAACAACTTAACACACGCTATCCTAAATACTCCATCAAAAGAATTTCAGAAAGCTTCTTTTAGAGTAAGCAAGTTCTCTTCTCTTGGAAGAAAAAAAAAAATTCAAACTTCTGTGTGCTATTTAGTCAGTAACACAGTTAAAGTCACTTAGGTTAAGGCTGATAAGATTAAACTTGTGAGCAATCTATGCCTTGCACTGCGGAGTGTTCTGGTATGTTGCAGCATGAAGGAAACTGCCATCTTGAACATCCTCACCTCCCTACCACCGATACTGAGATCAAAGGGGAAAAACACATGATATTCACATGTGTCTGGTAAGAGGTAAATTAAAAAGCAAGAAATTCATTAAATTGGAGGGAAGGGAGAGGAAGAAAAGTTGAATCACTGATTTCTGCTTTCATTTTTTCCCCTCAGGTTAAAGCACAAGCACTGTAAGAATTTAAATAATCCACTTATAAGGGATCCATCAGTTACCACACCATCAGTTGCTATGAAATAGTTAATGTTCCAGAAATCTGAAAAAAACCCACAAAACAACCCCAAAAAACCCCAAACCACCCAGATTTGTCTGTTCTCAGTACAGGCTTCTTTTATGAATCTTCATTAGAGGAAAATTAGAGCAGTACCTTCTATAGGGGTAACTGAACACATGACAATCCACCACTCCAGGGACTGCAAAGCTGCTTTTTGTAGATCCAGGACTAGATGTCCTGACAGAATTATACTTTAAATGTCTCCATGAAAGTTTTCCTCTGTTCAGGCTAAGCTTCCTGCTATGGCATCCTACTGATTTTGCAATACATGTTCCCATCTTTTTCAGTTTTAGAAGTGTAATTTCTATTTCAGCAGTAATCTATGCAAGCAGTAATCTGTTACAAAAACTTAACCCTTGACGCTACCACTCTACCAGTACCAACAGGAAAGTACTCTTCCACACTTCAAACGTGGTTTTGAAGTCTGATCCAACTTCCTATTGTTTAACTCTAGGAAAAGTATGGGGAACAATTACAGCATTCGCAGTGTTGCCTGCTGTACACAATTGTCTGATGGATCAGCAGAGGTAAAGAATGAACAGGCAGCTCAAAGCAGCCAGTAACAGGGAGATTTGCATTTTCATAATCCAGTTACTTAGTCAATGCAGAAAATTGGGTGCTACTGTGGGAAGCTGCACACTGTAGTGTTGCTCCTGCCCCTGGCTGTGAGAAGACTTAGGGTGCTCCTAAAAGCACCAACTAGAAAAACACTAGGCACAAGTAGGATTAGTTGGTCCTAGAAAGCACCAGCCCTCTTGTGTACTCCCTCTTCAGTAGCTCCGGTGGGACTAGTTTCTCTTCTTCTCTTTCTGGTTTTGTTGTTGCAGACAAAATACTATTGGAGCCACATTGACTTTTTTTTAAAAAGAAACTTTGTGTTTAGTGACACTGGTCTTCCAGCATCTGGTGTCACATGCTTATAAATCCTGTCTGTGCTCCAGTGCATCAGTAGAGATAATCCTCCTCTGGAGTATGCTTCCAAGAGAAATCCTTCCCTCACTGCTTCAGGTGCCCAATTCCCTAGTGTAGTTTGATGTCTACAGCAGAAGATACAATCTCTTTCAGCATCCTCTCCCGCTCCAAGTACCTAAAAATAAGCTTCCTCAATAGACTACAGAGGTTTACTTAAGAGGAATTCTTAATTTTTCAAGCCTTTACCAAGGTCTAACCAGAGCCACTTGCTAAGAAGAATGGATAGGCTGTAACAAAAGGCAGAAAAATCTTAACCAGATTTTAACATCTTATTCTGAACTGCAGATTGTCTCTAAGCTATAGGGTTGTGTGTTACAGATTTTGTCCTATGCCTTAACATCTGGGAAGTTTCCAGGTTCTTTCAGGTACATACAACCCTTGAGGCAAAGAAAAGAAGAAGACACCACCAGTTAAGCAGCTGAGTTACTTTCAACTCACTGCACAACTCTTCCATGCCAAACATGCAAGTTTTAAGCTTTTTGTGACTCTTGTGCACAAGAACACAGAGTAATGGCCTATCACAAACTGTGAAAAGGGCAACACACTTCAATGTTTCTCATGACTGGAGTGCTGCAATGGATGGCTATAAGCTCTTCCAAAGGGATAGGCAGGGAAGGAGAGGCGGTGGGGTGGCTCTGTATGTTAGGGAGTGTTTCGATTGCATAGAAATCGAAGATTGTGAAGACCAAGTAGAGTGCTTGTGGGTAAGGATGAGGGGGAAGGCCAATGAGGCAGATATCCTGCTGGGAGTCTGTTACAGACCACCCAACCAGGATGAAGACACGGATGAGACATTCTATAAGCGACTGGCGGAGGTCTCGCATTCGCTGGCCCTTGTTCTTGTGGGGGACTTCAACCTACCGGACATCTGCTGGAAGCATAACACGGCAGAGAGGAAACAATCTGGGAGGTTCCTGGAGTGTGTGGAGGATAACTTCCTGACACAGCTGGTGAGTGAGCCCACCAGGGGAGATGCCTTGCTGGACCTGCTGTTTACAAACAGAGAAGGACTGGTGAGAGATGCGATGGTCGGAGGCCGTCTTGGGCTTAGCGACCACGACATGATAGAATTCTCGGTTGTGAGGGAAGTAAGGAGATGGGTCAGCAAAACTGCTATCATGGACTTCCGGAGGGCAGACTTTGGCCTGTTCAGGTCACTGGTTGAGGGAGTCCCTTGGGAGACAGTCCTGAAGGACAAAGGGGTCCAGGAAGGCTGGACAGTCTTCAAGAAGGAAATCTTAAAGGCGCAGGAGCAGGCGGTCCCCATGTGCTGTAAGAAGAGCTGGCGGGGAAGGCGACCGGCCTGGCTGAACAGGGAGATTTTGCTGGGACTCAGGGAAAAGAGGAGAGTTTATCACCTCTGGAAGAAGGGGCAGGCAACTCACGAAGAGTACAAGGATCTTGTTAGGTCAAGCAGGGACAAAATTAGAAAGGCAAAAGCCCAGCTAGAGCTCAGTCTGGCCACAGTCGTAAAGGATAATAAAAAAGTTTTTACAAATATATTAACAACAAAAAGAGAGGCAAGGAGAATCTCCATCCCCTACTGGATATGGCGGGGAACATTGTCTCCAAGGATGAGGACAAGGCTGAGGTACTTAATGCCTTCTTTGCCTCAGTCTTTAATAGCCAGTCCAGGTATCCACAGGATATTCAGCTCCCTGAGCTGGAAGATGGGGATGGAGAGCACAATGTACTCCTCATAATCCAGGAGGAAGCAGTCAAGGACATGCTAAACCACCTGGACACCCACAAGTCTATGGGGCCTGATGAGATCCACCCGAGAGTACTGAGAGAGCTGGCGGAGGAGCTTGCCAAGCCGCTCTCCATCATCTATCAGCAGTCCTGGTTAACAGGGGAGGTCCCAGAAGACTGGAGGCTTGCCAATGTGACGCCCGTCTACAAGAAAGGCTGGAAGGAGGATCCTGGGAACTACAGGCCTGTCAGCCTGACCTCTGTACCGGGGAAGATTATGGAGTGGTTGGTCTTAAGAGTGCTCACAGGGCATCTGCAGGACAACCAAGGGATCAGGCCCAGCCAGCATGGGTTCATGAAAGGCAGGTGCTGCTTGACCAACCTGATCTCCTTCTATGACCAGGTGACCCACCTAGTGGATGAGGGAAAGGCTGTGGATGTTGTCTACCTGGACTTTAGTAAAGCCTTTGACAGCGTCTCCCACAGCATTCTCCTGCAGAAACTGGTGGCTCGTGGCTTAGAGGGGTTTACTCTTCGCTGGGTGAGGAACTGGCTGGATGGCCGAGCCCAGAGAGTTGTGGTGAACAGCGTTAAATCCAGCTGGCAGCCGGTCACAAGCGGTGTTCCCCAGGGCTCAGTTCTGGGGCCAGTCTTATTCAGTATCTTTATTGATGATCTGGATGAGGGAATTGAGTGCTCCCTCAGTAAGTTTGCAGGTGACACCAAGTTGGGCAGCAGTGTTGATCTGCTGGAGGGTAGGAGGGCTCTGCAGAGGGATCTGGACAGGCTGGATCGATGGGCAGAGGCCAACTGTATGAGGTTTAATAAGGCCAAGTGCAGGGTCCTGCACTTTGGCCACAACAACCCCATGCAACGCTACAGGCTTGGGGAGGAGTGGCTGGAGAGCTGCCTGGCGGAAAGGGACCTGGGGGTGCTGGTTGACAGCCGGCTGAACATGAGCCGGCAGTGTGCCCGGGTGGCCAAGAAGGCCAACAGCATCCTGGCCTGTATCAGGAATAGTGTGGCCAGCAGGAGTAGGGAAGTGATCGTGCCCCTGTACTCAGGACTGGTGAGGCCGCACCTCGAATACTGTGTTCAGTTTTGGGCCCCTCACTACAAGAAGGATGTTGAGGTGCTGGAGCGTGTCCAGAGAAGGGCAACGAAGCTGGTGAGGGGTCTGGAGCACAAGTCTTATGAGGAGCGGCTGAGGGAACTGGGGTTGTTTAGTCTGGAGAAGAGGAGGCTGAGGGGAGACCTTATCGCTCTCTACAACTACTTGAAAGGGGGTTGTGGCGACAAGGGTGTTGGCCTCTTCTCCCAAGTAACTAGTGATAGGACAAGAGGAAATGGCCTCAAGTTGCGCCAGGGGAGGTTTAGATTGGATATTAGGAAAAATTTCTTCACTGAGAGGGTGGTCAGGCATTGGAACAGGCTGCCCAGGGAGGTGGTGGAGTCGCCATCTCTGGAAGTGTTCAAAAAACGTGTGGATGTGGCGCTTCAGGACATGGTTTAGGAGACATGGTGGCGCTGGATTAATGGTTGTACTTGATCATCTTGAAGGTCCTTTCCAACCTAGTGATTCTGTGATTCTGTAATGTACCAGAAGTACGGAAAACAACTAAACCAAACAAGTCAGGAGATACCAGTAAAATGAACTTTATTTTAAAGCTCATTAAAAAGCTTCACAATAACACTAAGAGAATTAGCATTTCCTTCATTTTATGTACCCCACATGAAAAATGTATTGTTTAGCAAGAGATGAAACCTAGGCGTTTCTGCATGCTACTAACACATTTCACCATCTTATTACCTGATAAGTGCTTCAGACTGTAATAATCAAAAACCTTAGAACAGGAGGATTTCTTCTGGAAAGTCCTTATGAACGGGACAGACACCGGCTTTTTATTGACATACCCAATTAGATGTCCAGATGAAAGAAAACTACCTTGGCATCTACAAATGCCTACGAAGGTTTCGATTACAACCTTTTGAAGGAGCAGTATATTTCAGAGCAAGGGCTTCTTTTCATCTTTAGTGATGCAAATGGTTAAATACTGCACAGAAGCTTAGTATGAACTCACAATTCCACAGGAATCTGGAAGTTACCAAGGCAATTTTCCTTTTAGGATAGTCATGACCAACACTATTACTATTCTTCCTCTCATAACACAACATATCCCAGACAAGTCTTGAGAAAAAAAAATATAAATAGTTCCCAAAACAATGCATTCCCACCCCCTCCATCACATACGACAGCAAAAATATCTTCTGTCATGGGATGAAATAACTTGCTGCAAGTGCAGTGGTTTAGTCCAAGTCCATGCTAATGGTGTTTTGATCACTCGGATGACATTCGCCATTTTGTTGAGGCATTTCAGAATTTTTGTCATCTTCGCCCATATCTTCAGTTTTATAATCACTCTGGTCATTTAATGGGTTTTCTTCCTTAGGAGAGTCAACTTTTGGTTTTGGTTGTGTCACAACAGGCTCACAGACACTGTTTAACTCCTAAAAGAAAGGGAAAAGCTGTGGTCAGAATACACATTAAGGACCCACCAGCTTCACAAAGCTAGTGTGAAGAGTCCTGTGCCCAAAAGACTGAAACTTGCTTCGGCATCTGTTTCCCAAGTCCAAGTTGACAAGTACTTATTGTACCCTGAAATAAATTAACTGGCCTACTTTCTGAAGTGCTGTGGGCAAAGTTCTTCAAATTAATATTTTGGATTTCACACAGGGTTTTTTTCAAGACTATTTTGTACCTACCAGTAACACTGAAAAACAACCTGAGTTTAAGATGACTGAAAGACATAAAATGTCAATAATCTCCACAGAATTGTATACAGTATGGTACAGTTCCTCTGCTTCTCTGAATCTTCTCTGTCCATACTTTCTAACTGCCTTTTAAGAACACTGGAGCAGTAAGATGAAATTAGGGGTGAGAAAGGGGGACAGGTATCAGTTTAGCTTTAGCACCAGCCTCTAAAATTAGTTTCTTATGGTACTTACCTGTAGCTTTGCCTTAATTTCACTTGAACGCACAGCCGGATCCTGATCTAAGCTCTTCTTAGCCTGTGCACTCACAGCATTATTCATCCACTCTGCCACTTCACCAACACACTTCTCTACTTTCATAATTTCCATTTCATCGATGTGGATGTATTTCTCATCCTGCCCAAATACAAACGTTTTGTATTAGTTAATAATGTCAAGTATACTGTCAAAGGTATGCCAACAAGACTATCCCAATTATTTACAACTTAAAATCCTTACCGATTTTCAAAACAAACATAAGTTGGCAACAAGCCAGATCTATTACAGCAAGAGGCAATAAGAAATACAGATATCAAAATAAAGCTTCCTTTGCCCAATAATCAAACAAGAAGCCTAGTTCTTAGAGGCTTCAGAAACAGGTCACACAATAAAACTTAACATGCTTAATGGGGCTGATAAACAACCATCCCCTCCCTCTTGGGGAATCTTACATGGGCCCAAGTTAGTTTAGACAGTGCGATTCCAATGTACAAAGAAAAGGGAAAGGATCAGAGCTGTTCATCTGTAGGAGCATTCCCTACAATGCCACAGTTACACAATTAACTGATATCAGGAGCAGGACCAACTCAGCAACACAACTTATGATTTTAGTTAAGAATCCTAAATGTGGATTCAAGTCTTAAATGTACTATTTTCAGTGACGTTATTTATTTTAAGACTGTAATACTACTGAATGACTTCACTTAATAATGACAATATTGACAATTCAGCTGTGAGGACAATTGTTTCTGATGCAAGTCTATCTCAAAACTGAATTAGCTTGACTGTTGTGAGCTGCCCTATTAAAACGCATTAAGCTGAAACCCAAGGAGTAAATTTTTAAAGAAAGGAATGCTTATCAAGAAAGTAATCTTCAAATACCAATGGCAAAAAACCTCCAAACACCTATATATATAATAAAGCTGGATGTTCTAGTTTATCCTGAGTAGCTTTTACACTAATGCTGCTCACCATGGCACAATTCTTGTTCCCCAAGGAACTGGAAGAGCACACTTCTAAAAAAAGTCAGGTTAGCTTTTGAAAGGTCAAGACTCACACCAGTCTAAACCTCACTCTTTATAAGAATGTCTTTTTTGGCCTGAAAACATCCAGAAGTATCAAGCAACTGAAGATATGATACACAGTGCGAGCTTCTTTGAGTACTGGGAAACATTTGTGGTGTTAAATTTGTGACCTATATAATAGTACATTGCAGCTCATCTGAGAGTGAATTAGAAGCCTCTGCCAGCTGGTGAGCTTCAGTGAAACACTATATGGTAAAAAGAAAGGCACTTTGAGGCCACTTACTTTATTCCTGAATTCCCCAGCTATTGCAGCATAATACTGGAGCCTGTGTCCCAATTCTTCTAACAGCTTTGGTCGTTCTTCTGCTTCTTGATAGCGCATTTCTATTGGACTACCCAATTTCTAGAAAAAGAAATTCCTATGCATTATGTGATTCATTAACATTCATTAACATTGTTTTGTGTAGTATTTTGGAAATTTTGCATTTTGGGCATACTAACAGACCTACCTTTAAATCCTCTAATTTGTCTACATACACCTGCTTAGCTTCATCCTCACCATCTTCATACAGCCAGCCTTCTGTCTCTGTTAGGAGTGCAGAGAATCCCTGCAGATCCTATGTGTCAATATAATTCAACAGGTCAAACATCAAAATATGCACCAATTGACTGTGTTTGTCCTGCAGTAACAGGACACTGGTAAATATTCACATTAATTCTTAGCCTCCTATGGAAAAATTACATTTCTACTGCAGCTTTTGCCTAATTAAGTCACTTAAACTACAGCAGCTTCTGAACTGAGAAACACACACATCTACAACATCAGTAGCATTTATAGCCTTTTGTCCTTGATTAGGCCAATGCTAGGTGTGCAATTTTAATTCAAGTTTTTGGTTATGCAGCACAGCTTCCCCCCCAGTCACCAATTTTATTTGGAAACAAAATTTTACTCCATTTGTGACAAAATTTATTTTCAGGTATATGTACTACTTACTAAGCCTGCACCTAATTCTGGATCAGTCCCAGCCATCATTCAAGTGAGTTATATGGTTTTCAGCTGTTTCCAGGGTGGCTATGAGAAAGCTTGACTACGGAATCCAAAACAGATATTTGGTATCAGTATTTTCAGATAAGTTTCTGAAACCATAACCTACCTTTTCACAAACAAACTTTTCATATGGCCCAGACAACTTGTCCCTGAACTCATACACATATTCCTCCACTGCGTTCTTGGCATCATTTCTTTCTTTCTCCAGTTTATCTTGCATAATCATCTTTCCCTGCATAACCACAGAAAATATTTTAATTAAAAATACCTATGTTCAAACAGCATTCTCAAAACACAGCTCCTGTAAAACACAGTAATCTCCCAGAGGCCTTGGCTCACATAACTGTTGGAATTGTCATTTCCAGGCAATGGACTCACCTGAAGAAATGGGTTGCACTTCTCTAGATTACAACAGCTTGAACCAATCTGTGATGTCATTCCATGCATCAGTGCTCTGACACTATTGCTATAAACAACACTTCAATCTTCCTGATTAACATTTGTCAGTCATGTGTTAAAGGTGGACTGTATATTAGCTCACTGTAAATTATTTGAGTCCACACTTCAGGGTTACAGTAAAAGATCAGATGTTGCCTTAAAAAGCAAATGAATGGTTAATAATTGCAATCAAGAAAGCAGTCTAAACCACACTAACTCACCTCCGTTTCAATATACATATTGAGGAGATCTTTTCCTAACTGCCAAACCAAGTTAGCTTCAATAGGTAGTTCCACATTCTTCACTTTTATCTTGGGTTTTTTAGCTTCTGGGGGCTGATCACCTTTCTTCTCATTTGTCTGAGTTGGAGAGAAGAAAAATAAGATAATTTTCCTGACTTCCTTCTGATGAAGTAGCACTATGATGAAACAAACATTCAGAGGAAGAACATGCAGAGATTTTCTGTGTTCTTTCAGTATCTTCAAAATACACGTGAGGGACTTTCCTTCTATCCTAGTCTCCTTACAGTCTATTTCACGGACAGCAAGTACTGAGCTACAGGAAGGACATTTCTCAGATGTGGTGTATTCTCAGGTTTTCCAGAAGTGCCCATCTGTAGCTCAGCACTTCACTAGAGATACTGACAGTGGCAAGATTTTAACCCAAAACTTATTTCATCTTATACAGATGAAAGAGCAAACTACCAGCAGTATCATGCAGGCATTATGTTTTTCACATAGATTATTTCCTTTTAGGTTTATGAATTCCTGATCTAAACTTTTCTCAGCAGGTCTAATAAACTTGGCCTCTAATAGCTGTTAAACAAATTGAAATGTCTGCAACCCAAATAAATTAGCTGTATAACACTTCATTATGACAGGGAAGTGGTAGAGAGAGACTTCTTGCAGTATTTCTTTTGCAAACTCTGTACGAAAATCATCACGAGACATATACATTATTTTTCACAAGAGATATAAAGGTATAAAAATGAAGAAGGTTCCAAGCACCGAGTTCCTTACTTTTTCCTCGAATAAGCTACCATTTTAAAAGCCACCACTATAGAGTATAACATTTTCAACAGAGTTAAAGGGTCACTCACTTTCTTGACATCTGGGATTTTGTTTTCTTCAGAGGGAGGTTCTGATGAAAGGGGAGACTGTGACGTTTGCTGACCATCAGTTTGTACCTGGGACTGTGTTCCAGCCTCACTGTTCTCTTGCTGGATATTTTTCTGAAATGAAAGCCCAGGCACAAAGGATGTAGAAGGCATGTGCACTTGTATTTAATACAAGTTATAGGGCACTTAACTTCTGACGCACATATTGTACAGAGTGCCCTACAAAGCATTCTGTGCACATGCAGAAACACACACGCTTTAACTAATGGAGATACAGACTAGGTGCAAGGCTTGCAGCATAATACCCTTGCGTGTGTGCGCACATGCTACCACCTTCTCTCACAAAAAGTGGCTTTTAATTTATTGAGTCATAGCTTTTAAGGTTTCCCCCCCCTCAGAAAACTATTAAAACATCAAGTACACCATAACAATGCTGCATTATTCCCCAGTCTTCCGCTCCCCTTCAATGCTGTAGAAAACAATCCAGCTTTCCCTTTCACAAAAAGTTTCAAACATCTTTAGTAATATGAAGGATTACACACAAAACCTTTTAACACAGAGAACATGGATGACTAATAAGCCAAACCAAGTCTTCCTATTTGGAACAGTCTGATAACTATGGCAGCTGTAAGCAACTCCACCCTCAATCTACCCACCTGCTGCTATTTGGCACTTTGCTCAATAATTGATTTTGAAATCCACATACTTTCAAGATAGCACAAATTTTCTCCTGTTCTTAAAGACATTCTGTTTCCTGACATCTATGCACATCTCAATTAACCTCATTTTGCTTCCTTAGAAGGTATTTTTCTTCCAGAGTATGTAACAGCAGAACACACTTTCATCAGTAATGACATTCACACACAAGAAAATTCAACTTACATCATTCGAGTTTTCAGTAGGCCTCTGGTCCTGAGATTCCACTTCAGTCTCAATACCAACATCTTCACTCTCTTCACTTTTAACTGGTTCTACCACAGACGCAGTGGACACACTGAAAATGCCATGAGTATTAACACGGACTTTCACTTTGACTTTAGACTTCTCTCCATCTTTCTGGGCTGCCACATTCTGGATAACATACCTACCTAAAAACAAAAGTATCAATTCTCACACAGTGAAATTAAATAGGTAGTATTACAGAGCCAGGAAAACACCTCCCTTGTTCATAGAGGACACATTTTCTAAGTATTTGACATGTGCCCGTCCCATGGTTCCCAAAATGAAACGAATACGACAAAAAATCCCCCAAAGTATGCTGCTTTTCAGACAACTTCACCTTACAAACCGAAAGGGAGAATGCTTCCATCATCTAGGGTAGGTTCTCCTGCCATTAGTAATACAAAGTAAAATACAAAAAGTGAAAGGTCACTCCCCTTTTCTTGTGCTATCTGTGATGCTATAGTGGGCTGAAAGAAAACTACACAAATATTTAGTCTAATGCCAATGTCAAGTGGTATGTCTTTTTAATACAAGTTATTGCTCAACATAGAAACAGTATTTCTATAAGTGTTCTTTTCAGCTTCCAACATCCATGTAAGTCCACCATTACCTTTTATTCTAGAGCAGAACACAATTGTTTTGTAACTCCTGTAATACTTCAAACAAGCATTGTGAAACTAAGAAACAAACTATTAGTTTAACAGTAAAGGAAGAATCAGATCTCCTTAACATTAAAAGCAGACCTATTTTTCCTGCCTACTACATAGTTATATGTGTATCACCAAAATAGTGACCTAGAGATTACAATGCTTGTACAGCTGCAAAGTACCAGTTCACTTCATCACAGGCTAGATAAACACATGCTTGCACATGCACACAATTCCTCCATCAATAGATCTAAACCACAAGCATACAAGCTTTTATCCTGCTTACTTTACAGGCTAAAGAATGTAATCCTCCCTCTCTTGTAAACTCTACTATTGAGTTGTGACCCGTCCTCCCTTTTGGTAGTCCCATCAGAACTACTGACTCACCCATTAGGACTACTAACAATTCTGTTCTCAGCAAAGAGTTCAAGTGAGCTCAAATCAGTCTGATTTTCAGTTCTGTTCTTACCAGTCTGTGGAACAGCAGTTAAGCATTTTGTTTGTTAAAACCATATAAATTGTACCATCACAAATCCCACTATCAGTCTTTATGGTAAGAGTTCACATGAAAGGAAGTCTGCAGTTTCTGTAACTACAAAATATTGTACTGGTTTCTAAGACATACAGTATTTGAACTTTGTGACTTTCACTGAAACAGCCACATAATTTGCTTCAAAGTAGAGCAAGTAACTGATGTTTCCTGTTAGGATAATAGTTTTTAGTAACTTTGTAGTGCATTAGGTATTAGCTGAAACACTGGTAAATCAGATGGGAGAGGTTTTGCCCTGTATATTCTCCCACCCATTTTAAGAATATTTATAAAGCTTATCTTTAGCACTACAATTCTGATAATACTGCATTTTAAGTGCATTGTTAACCAACAGGACAGCTGTATTGTCAAATACTTAACCAAGACTGATCATTTCTTTTACCACTCTGGAAAAAAGAGTTGAGCTTTCTAACTGTTGCTTGGTTTTGTTAGAAAACTCAATTACTTGACAAGTAGCTTTATCTTAATTTTACATGCAAACATGCAACATTTAATTGCATGCTCAAAAGCAATTATTTAATCAACCTGTCTTTACCATCACAATCTTTTTCTAACTAACCACATTGTAAACTCTTTATAAGTGTCACTGTCAATGTTGTAATTTGTCAAAAAGGATGAAAGAGTTCCTTATAAGTGTAACCTAGACAATTCAAATCAATACTGTAGTCTTGTAGCTGACACTATTTCAGGCTGCTTTTATTAAAACTTATTCAGCATTATGTCAAACCCAGAAAGTACAAGAAAAAACAGCAACTAGTTACTCAGGAAGCATTTAAGTTTTTTATATGTATGAGATATTTTTCAAATATTCCTAGATTACTTTAGCAATAAGCAGAAAAGAAGATTTAAAAAGTTATTTTTTGCAGTGATAGCCCCATTCTAGTCTTGGGCATTCAGCTGTAGTTTCCCCTCACCTCTTCATTGGGCTGAAACAATAGAAAAATAAAAAATCCAAATTCAGTTACCTATGGAATGGGAGAATTGAAAATTGAGTCCTTCAGACACAAATCCTAAATATATGTCATACATATATTTATATATGTATATGACATATATATATGTCATATACTGTAACAGAACACAGTTACAGAACTGATTGATGACCAAACAACCTAAGACAAAACCATTTCCAAGACAATTACTTACCAATTTTTGACTCGGGATATGGGACTCCATTAGGATCAGAATAAAAAGCTTCCAACTCAAATGGACCTTTCCTATAGAATGTAAGAACCTTGGAGAAAGGTGCTGCATGATTTCTGCTGAAGACCTCATGAACCCTATAATTAAGAGAAAATATCACTTTTAGCAGATTATTTGGGCTGAAAGGCTTTGATCTAGGGTCAGAAGTCTTCAGAGAAACATTGGCACACTTTGACACATTTACCCTTTTGAACAATTCCAAGAAAGATACTTCACTACTGTACTGTAACGAAAGAAAAGTTACTGTTGTCTACTCTAATGGAAAATTATCCTATTCCACTAATTTTGAGTCTTAGAAGCAAATACATTTAGATGTAGGTGTCAATTCAGTGACAGACTATCAGCAGACCTCCAAAATTTGTTTCCTGCACAGACATTATTCTGAGCTTGGAATAGCATAATTTAAATCATAATTTGCACCCTTCCTCAGTTAGTGTCAAAAGGCTAATTATAGCCCTGTTAATTCCTTACTCATTTATTTTCTGTGGCTCAGTTGAAAACCCTGACACCGGATTATTATTCATTCCTTGACATGACAGAAAGACAACCAGCTGTATTTCATGTTCTTCCTCCAGGGTCTGTCTGCTATTATGCCAGTGTGATTCCAATTTCCAACTGAATTTTGTCTCCTAACTATGGAAGGATCTCATTTGATAACCTAAATGTGAGAAAATCAGAGCTTCACCTAGAATGTGAACCCACAGGTTGCTCTCAGAGGCATGTAACAGAACAATTAGGTTCTGCATCTCCACGGAAGACAGACCAAAAAAAAAAAAAGGCTGAATTACAAAGAATATGAGAAAGGTATGAACAGGTCTCTCTAGAACTCTAAACTTCCCAAAAGTTTAACTCAGACTTCTTTACATTCTAGACAGCAACTCCGTTTCCCATAGGCATGGCACAGTTAACAGAGCTCAGAGTCTTAAAACACTGCAATTGCAAGAAATTTCTCTTGCAAAACCCTAAGAGTTAAATCCTTGCTTCCGCTTTCAGCCAGACAAATAGCATCCAGGTAACCTCACAATATTTACATAGTGCATAATGTTCCCACTAAAACAAGAATCTAGATTAGGTGTTAGGAACACCTTGAGTAAACAAGCTAGAAAGAAAAGTGGGATTGGGATCCAGCAGTTGTTCTAGCTCATTTTGTATTCCAAAACTTGACAACTGGATAAGGGCAATGCAAGAGAAGATACTGGTTGGTAGCTCAATCACAATTATTTTTAATCTTTACTTTTTAACATATGAGGAGTTATGGTTAGAATTTCAGTGCATGCCTTTACACAATCTCCACTGTCAACTCTCTCTGGTACATGGCCTATGGGCCTTCTGCATCAGAATGCCAAGACCCTAATTTAAATGCAACCAAGAACATTATCTTTGAACCATGAAGGCCAAAACCTTCACTGAACTGTAGTTTGAGCTACCTACCCTTCAGTGTCCTCTGCTTCTGTGTTCCATAACAGAGATATTGGGAATGGTGTAGCATCTGTCACAGAGAATTCTCTCACTTTAAAAGCTGGAGAAAGAATTGCACACTAGACAAAAAACAGACATGCATTAAAGTTGGTTAACTGCTCTACTCCACCCACCCCCAAGATAGCTAAACATCTTTAAATAAGAATGAGAACTGCATTGACTTTACTAAAACAGAGCTAGGCAAACTGCTTGATTTCAATGGAGTATGGTAAGAAAACAGAAATCTCAGAAGCATTTATACTCTTTGAGTTAATGGGACTTTTGGCCTTATTCTTACTGTAGGCTTGTGAAAAAAAGGTAACAGTCTAAACAAATACCAAGACTGTAAAGAATGGAAGTGCTGTATTACATAGTCCTAAAGTAGTGTTTATCTTACAGGTTCTGCTTCTTTCCCTAGAGACAGCTGATACTAGGGATGGACAGTGAGTAGTGAGATGGGGTAAAGAAACAAGTCAAAGCAGCAAGTGTGAAATAAGAACAAGCAAAGGAGAAAAAGGAGAAGGCAGAATGAGTCGTTTGCTTGTAAAATACAGTTCACTAGTTGGAAACTGTAAAAATGGTGGGGGAATGACAGAATAAGAGTCCGTTTCACATTGATGGAAAGCTGGATATCAGAAAATGCAAACTTGCAGTGTGTTTTGGACTTTCCACAGATTCTTCTCATACACTTTGTTGATTAAAAAATATCTCTTCCCTCAGCTTGACTGCAACTTAAATTTTTCTCAGTCAAGATCCCTAGATGATGTTCCTTTGAAGATAAGAGTGGACTGCTTACAGAATACAGCCAGCATCAGCACTTTCAGTAAAGTACTGCACCACAAAGGAGTAGTTTGGACTTAGAAGTACTCTGCACTTTTTGAACAACATAGTCCCATAAAAAGATCCAGTGCATATATATGTTCCTCTGCATATTCTAAAATGGATCACTTCTGCCTTTTCTCGTAACTGCTTGCCTAAGTTGCTTTCAAGAAATGTAACTTAAGATTATCAAGTGTTGCCAGTACTATACCTGCAGAGCACAGCCCCTAGCTATGGCTTCATCTGCATTCAGTGTTGTACTGATATCCTTGCCAAAGAACTTAGCAATTCTCTCTTTAACAGCAGGGATGCGGGTTGCTCCTCCAACAATCTCTACAGCAGTTACATCTTCCACTTTCAGCTGTGTTTGTTCCATTAATGAAAGCAGAGGCATCTCTATCCTTTGCAGCAGGTCAGCACACAATTCTTCAAATTGTGACCTAAGGAAAGAAATGGAATTAACCAAAAAAATGCCTGTCCCACCACTAAGATCTCCTGGTATTTTTGTTTCTAAACTGGTGCTGTCCAAGTTTGTTAACTACACTGCAAAGAGACTTAAAGCTAATCCCCTGTGAGTAGGCCAAAGTGACAACCATAGACAAGGTAGTATATGAACAGCTGCTTACAGGATTTCCTATGCTGCTATCAATGTAGTTAACTAAGATAAAGGTATTGTTTGGACAGGTGCTATATATTTCCCACTTAGCAGAGGTTACAGATAAGAACACAGAAAAATACAGAATACAAAAAATAAGGATACAGAAAACACTGATACTTCCTTTACAATGAAAAACTGTTGCCTAAATACTGGAAGGAAGAAAAAAATAACACCACCACCACTCTCTTGGCAGTAGTTACAGAAATAACAGTGACTACAAATTTGTGCCTGTGAGTGCATGCAAGCGAGAACAACAGAGACTTGATTTACACTCGGGCCATAATCAAGTCATCCCCTATAAGCACCATTTCTGTCTTCCATTTCTCTGCCAATATCCACAGTACATTAAGAACTGAAAAAAAAGGAACAAAGCTTCAATTGTTGCTATTTTAAGAACAGTATGGGATTTAGATTACCTAGAATACGCAGGAGGCCTAAATATGCAGCCAACCCCCCTGGGTCTGGTTTGCATGCATCAATCCATTGTTTTAAGAATGTGTCACTCTACAAAAAGAATCCAAGCTTCTTATGCACGCATTATTACACTGAAATGTTGCTCAGGTAAGCTGAACATTACATTTCACAGCCTTAGTTATTCTAGCATTACAAAAATGCCACAGCTATTCAGTACTTGCACTTAATTTTAGCACAGTAAGTTTCTTTCAAACACAGAAAGAAACACTTGTTTAAGAAATACAGCCAAAGTAACTGCCTGTCTTGTACAAAACTCACCTGTTCATTTTTCCAGATACATCAGTGTCATTCATGAAACACTCAATATTTAGGGGAATGTCTGTGCTATTTGAACTCATTAGTTTCTTCAGCTTCTCACATTCCTGATACAGACGAAGAAGAGCTCGAACTTTTGCTTTTGGATCCAGTTTGTACTTTGATTTTATTTCTGCACAAAAGTAATCTACTAGCTTTCCATCAAAGTTTCTTCCACCTAGGAAAGGGTCAAATGCTGTGCCAAGTACCTAGTTTGAAAGAACACAATTATTTAATTTCACACTCAGTGAAAATCAAATGGAATAGCAGTCTTCCAATATCAGCAAGCCTTTGCTTCAAAAAAGGTTGGGGACAAGTCAGCACTATCTTCCAGTGCACAGGCTTAAATACTTCAATCAACTACATTAGCCAAAAATTGCTCTTCACTATTACTGTGGAAGTAACTCTAAGTAACTAGGTGACAATCCTAAGCATTCACAATTTTAATCCATACACACATTCATTTAGATAAAACAAACTAAATGATAGCAGTTTTAACATGTGTCTTACATTGGTGTGTTACAAGGAAACTTACAACTTTGAAACCATCCTAATAAAATGAAGGACACCGATAAAAATCTTCACCTTTTGATTTGTTGCCACTTCCGATACATTAAATTATTTAATAATTTTAAAAATAAGGCAGGTTGACAAGCTATTTCATTGTACGGTGTCATAAACCCTTTCATTTTAGTTTAATCTTACTACCTTTAGTTTACTCTTGTTGAATGCACAGGCCGATACTTGAAATGCAGAATGTCCCATATCAATAAACACAACTATCCGTGGCTTCTCTTCAGGAGCTGGAAGGTCTTGTTTATAAATTCCATAATTCAGAGCCACTGCAAAGCAAGTGTCAGATACTATCAATGCAACACCTAGTGAGTCTCCAATTGCATGCCATCACATCCCTGGGACTATTAAGCTATAGGATCAAGAGCAGCAAGACAAATCCAGACATACACTTAATGCAAGATCTTACCTACATGGAAGCTTTGTTCCATTAATATATGCTATAGGATCTGAGAAGCAAAACATCCTTCCTCAGTCACGTATATGCTCTCTAAGCATTTAAGCATGCAAAACTAAGAAGCAACAAACCTATTCAGGGGTTTTCTACTTTGACTTGTTTATTAACCACTTTTTTTTGCTTTCCATAGTAATCAAAAACACAGAGCATCTTTACAAAAAAACCCAAACCCAGTTTTGTATTTTCAAGGAATATCTCCCAGACACAAAGGTTTTGTCTGAGAATGGTATAAAGTGACCATAGACCATAAGCAGGGGGTCCACACTTACACAGATCAAGAATTCACACTACCACACATTCTCCGTAGCACTCTTTGCTATATAAAGAATTAAGCTGAAGCTAGATGACAGAAAACATGTACCTATGGCTTTTGCAATGATGCTGTCAGATTTGCTCTTCCTTAGGTGCAAGTAAGTGCATAAAGATCATAATGTCAATGAAACAACTACATTTACTAGAAACCCTATACATTACCAAGTAGATATTGATCTGAAACTGATTCTAGAAAAACATTTTAAGACACCATGCCATCAATGCATATTTAAGATTGCTCTAATCCTTAAGAAAAAAAAAAACATAGAATTGAAAAGCATGAATCCAGCTGGCATGCACTGATCATGCTCATATGGAACATTCTCCCAAAGTACACTCTTCCCTTCTTATTTAACTAATGTGGGCAGTAGGAACAGAAAAGTAATCGTCTTCTGGTGCAGACCTCTATTTCCCAACCTTTCCCCCAGGAAACAAGTGCTAGTTATTATGCCATTTAAAAACATGAAACAAATGCTCTCTCACCAAATGCAAACAGAAAAATGCAGGAAGACAGTAAGAATGCTTGTTTTAAGAAAGACCAAGTAAACTCTTCGTTCTGCCAGCCTGTTTTTAGAGTTCCCAACAGATTAGCAAAGGAGATTAATTGCCTTTTGTGTGTGTATGTTTTAAGCCACAATTATACTGACAAAAGCCTTGGAAATTACTAAGTGTTGAAGCTTAATCAAGGAACTTCCTTTAAGAGTGCCTAAATCCCACATCATAAGTTTCTTTTATGAAATCTGGACAGTAAACTAAATGGACAAGTAGTCTAGGCATATGTGGGGACTCGTAAATAAGTACACAGGGAGATAACTATCACTAAAGCTTCATCTGTTCTACCGCTTCACAGAAGAGATTACAATGAAAGACTGTGAATCAGAAGAGCAGCAAGAAGTTTTTAGAACATTTAGGTCTCGTGTCTATTTTTCAAATCAGCAGTGTTTCTTAGAGTAACTAAATGCACCCTCTATCACACCTTTCTTTTGCAGAAACTGTTATTTTACCCTACTTACCTGCTGTCATGTCATTCATTAATCTAAGACAATTTAATCCAACAATCTGAGCTGCATCCAGAAGGGACCTCCTTTCAGCATCTGTGAAAAATGATGGAACCTGAAGAAAGCAGGTGGGAATGGGAAGTTATTTCCAGGAAAATAAGACATCACACTGTTTATTTGAAAGCATTAATTTAAAAATTGTATCTATTCCCCCACTGAGGAAGACACTTGCTCACTGCCAAGTCTTTTAACATGCAACTACTATACCAAATCAAGACTTCAAATATTCTATTCAATTAAGCTGAGATGGAATTAAATGAGCATCAGCTAGTTTACATAAGCACACACTAGCAAGAAACAAATGAGTTATTTGTATACAAATGCTAGGAACCCTAATTACTGGTCCAAATATGAAACTGGGTATTATGGAGACAGAGACATGGAATAACCTTAACCAGAATTCGTAGATGTACTCCTGTCCAAAAAAGTAAGGAGGGAAGGAGAAGGAAAAAGTACAGCAATATAACAGATGTGAGATGCAAAGAAATAAGGGATAAGGAATAAAGAGAATCTGCTTTGGACAACATGATTTTGGGAAAAAAGTGGTAAGAGATTCTGAAGGAATACGTTGTTGAAAGTTTGCTAGAGTTCTCTAGCATTGGCCTTGGACCTCTGATGTCCTCAGGGACAGAAACTACATCATTAGAAGACACTAACCTTCTAGGTATCAACTGGAGAACAAACCCTTCTAATAATAACAGAACTAAATATTCCTAGGTGCAACATGAGACAGACTTGTTCAAAGAGTCATTGAGAACACAGAGGCAGATGTTATTTTATACTCAGGCTTTGCAATTGAATGACTGTTCTTTATTTGAGGTCATTTTCTAATTGAAAAAAAATAGCTTACTAAGACAATGAACATAAACAGGACAGAAACTAAGGTTTTCAGCTGCCAGAGGGCAAACTTTGATAAACAAAGGTGTCTTTAATGAGTAATTAGTGTGCTTAGTCATGGAAACAAGCTGCAGCAGAATGGTATATATCTGGGTCCCAGAAATGTTCTGGGTCCAAAAGTTCAGACATCTCCAAGACAGCGAGTTCATGAAGTGGCTCAGTGTCTGGAATATGGAAGTGGCCCTGGGATTTCTTTAAGTCAAAAGCTCTAAAGCTAGTTAGGATTAATCCCTTTATAAGTGCTTATATGGTGTTCTTTTTCACTCTACATGATTAGAAACAAAATGCCCTCAATAGCTGAAGTTACAAGACGTAATGTTCCTGTGCACTACAATTACTCACAGAAATAACACAGTCTGTTACTGGCTTTTTCAGGTTACTCTCTGCAGTCTCCTTTAATTTAGTCAATAACATAGCTGAAATCTGTTCCACACTGAAGATATGCTCCTCATCCATGTACATGACCTGGATAGCAGAAATAGGTAAAATAATTCCATTATTTCAACTGGAGCAAAAATTACTTACACTTAATGTTTTTTGATACACTGCTGGCTAATACTCTATCAATCATAACATGCTTAATTATTTCATTATAGAACTTCACTTTACAATTTAGTTTCCCAGCTGAGTGTCTACAGAAGCAATAATTCCATTTTCACAGACTTAAAGCATCAAGAACCATATGTGGAGAGTCTCTGAAAGGAAGAACTGCACAACAGTTCACCTATGCACATAAAACAACTAAAAGCTTAAGATGAAGCTCAGCACAAAGTTTATATGCTGCTCCCTTACCAAGAAACTATTCTTGGATCACCATTTTTCTGTGTAATAGATTAAATGGCAATGATGAAGTGAAGGAACAAGTTACAAATGATTCTTGAAAACAGCACTTGCGTTTTATTCACATCAGTCCAATTTGGGAAAAGTTAAGCATTTCAGTTTTAATAGAAAAACTGTTCTCTAAGCATCCCAGTCTTAGTGAATGTTACTTACTGAATCAATTCTTAAAACTTTTTAACAGCACTTAAATAGAAAAAATCCAACACTAATTTGTTCTCCAAACAGCCTGAGAACAAAGTACCAAGTTCCACTATTCTCCCAATACTAAACTTTCACATACAGTAAAAGACTCCTACACACACAGTAATTAAAGGGAAACATTAATTTCTGTCTGAATTTATCCGTTAACCTCAAGTCACAAACGGCTTAAGAAAAAGCATCTCCTCATTTGTAAAGCTTGACTACTCTTCCAGTCAGAATTCTTTCTAATGTATAATCTGTTCTGTAATCTCTTCATTACCTAGGCCTGATCTACACTGAAGTTTTGAGGCATGAATTCAAGCTATAGAGAAAAGTAGCAAATTAAATGCCCAGCCCTAAGCTAGGGTCTTCAGCAGCTAGGGTAAAGCAGCATTGTCCATTCAGCCAGCAAGGCTTCGTTACCAATATTTTTATGTACTTCTGCAAATGAATACAATGGTATTAACTGCACCTATTCTAGGAAAAGCTGACATTGTATAAGCAAACTCCTTGAAATATAAACAAGAGTCAAACCTGCAAATGTGGTACAAAGTGGTTTTGAACATGTTACAAGTAACTTCTAAGCAGTCCATTACAGACAAACATGTCACTCATTTATAGTAATTCATCTAAAGAGTTCCTACTACTTTATAAGGAATTTGTAGCCATGTAATTAGACTGTTGCAATGCATTCCACAGGAGTGACAGAAAGGTTAATACTTTGAAGTAAAACCGTATGACCTCAATTATCTTGGCAGTTTTTCTGCCAGGGTGTTTGAGCTGGATGTGCAATCTACCAACAAATGCGAGAAGCTCTCATTTCAGTAATTACTCACAAACGAACCTTAACTTGATAGTTAACATCCACTATATAAATATGAAGCTGTCTATTCATACAAGAGCTGCTCTTTATCAGAAAAGTTAAAGAAAACCTTTAGGGTAATTAAATTAAACCCCTGTTTTCATGATTAGGTGCTGAAATGTAAATTTTGAAATTTAGCTATAAAACCCAAAAAGATACACTGCGAATTTACCTTTACTCCAACTCCATCGTTCTTCATAGGAACCAAATCATAGCTCAACTTTTCTTTTTCCTTCTGAACAAAAGGATCATTAAATGCACGGCCATGGAATCTCTTGAAGTTAGATACTGTGTTGCGGGCATGAGTAATTTGCTGTAAAGAAATACACGATATTTAGAAATCCACTCTTAATCAACCTGCAATATTCAGTGCTGCTCTATATGCCCCCAAACATCAGCCAACTTTTAAGACACCTGCTCACTCATCACATCCGTTTCTGTAACACCTATAATCACTATCAGGTACTTTATATCAGTTCATTACTACAGAATATTATATGAATCAGAGACATAGATACTTACAGACCATTGTATCTTAAATATTATAAGGATTATACAAGTACCTCCAAAACCTTGAAGCAATCAAGTGAGCAACAACAGGATTCATAGTGCCTACTATATAGTGACGTATTAGTCACCTAATTTAGACAGGATTCAAACAAAGATAGGTGCCATCCCCACAAGCAGTTACAGTGCTTGTAAACTGGCACTCCAATCCCAGCCACCTCATCTCCACCTGTTCGCTTTAAACCACATTACATTAAGTGCAAGCAACTGTTTTTGCAGCTACTAAGCGTCAAGCTGGTAAGTCTCCCCGTACATTTCAATACTTAATTTTTTCCCTTGAGCTACTTTTAAACCACCTCATTTCCCTGTTCATCTTCACCTACCAGCCACTCATATTCTTGCACCAGACTGAAGAACAATACAGTGCAGACAACAGCAAGAAACATGAGACTTTTTTGGTAACAATGTCAGTTTAAAGTATATGCTAAACTACAGTACAAGCTCCCCACAGAGCCAACTGATCTAGAGAAACATTCTTTATCAGGAATGCACTGCAGAACAGAAATTAGACCAGCCTAAAAGAGATACTGCAAGTATCTCAGAGTAGAATGAATTCTATTCTATCAGAGAGAAACTATAAAAGCATGTTCTCTCCAGAACAGATTTAGGCCAGCACCAACAGATTGTATGATAACAAGTCAAATGACTAGCATACCGAGAAAGATTTCGAGCATTCACTACCCTCAATGGAAAGCATCAGTTTCTTATTGCATGCAAAATTTTCCATCATGGAACTGAAGAATTTGAGCTACATCTTACACTAGATAACTATGCAACTGTGACAGTTCTCAACAGAAAAGCTCCCTGACAAAGAAGCAGGCCATACTCATGCTATTAAGCAGTAACTTTCAAAAGGCTGTATGTGGAGAGAAAGATGTCACACCCAAATTCCCTACTGCGAATCATCCTTGGTTTATTAATTGCCAAACAGTGTTCAGCAATTATTAGTAAAAGCACTAGTTAGTACAGGCCAAAAATCACGCCAGGAACTACTCTAGCACTTTAACACAATAGAGTATTTATGTTCCTGTGGTCAAGATGATTTCCCAGCATGGTTTCATTTATTTGTATAGCCGTAACTTCAGAGTACTTGAATGCTATGTAATTCACAGCTGTATTGCTGAAGAACATAGAAGCAAAAATTATTACCATGCAGTGGGCAGAGAAGCACAAACACTCTGGTAGCTTTTATAGCCTAATTTAAAATTAACCTCTGAGCCTTTTCTAAGAGAACAATTTTAAGATACTTTTAGAGTAATTGTATGCCATTAGGTCTGTAGTATGTTTTCAGATCTTCCTGTTTAGTCACAATTAAGAAAGCTGAGAGCTATGGTCTGTTAACTAACATACCATTCTCATCTCTAATGCTACTGGACTTCTCTAAAGAAAAACAGAAATTCTCTGAAAAATTTGCTCCAACAGCAGCTCCTCAACTGTTAAAGTAAAAGAGCACCTCTGAGTATTATGATTATGTGTGAGAGAGCTCATATTGTTGAAGTCACCAGTCAAAAACTGGGTTCTTTTTTTCTCTTGTTTTGTGAGCTTTTTTGTTTGGGTTTTTTGGTTGCTTGTTTTTGTTTGTTTCTTTTTTAAACTAAGAAACTCATTTAAATGAAAGGGATCATTTTACTCTCTGATTTAAGTAGCTACTACACCCTAAGGCACAGAAAACACAACTCTCGGTTGTCCATGTCAAAAAACCTCTACATTTACAAAAGAAACACGATTTACATCTCAGGCAGTCAGCCAAACTGAACTGCTTACAGCAAGAGAAATAAATGCTCTGAAATCTTTCATCATTTTAAGTATCATTCTTTCCTGCTAGCAAAAATATTTAGTTTCAACTGCTATGACAAGCAAACATGAAAGACTCAATGTAGTAGCATCTTATAAAGGTTAGTCTGAAGGTAGCTGAAGTCACAGGTGTTCATCACTGCAAACACATGCTTTTAAATGCGAATCAAGAGACAGAATCTACTTCATTTTCAGCTTACTTCACATTTTCAACAGCATTTACTGGAATAATCTAACAATACCGAAACACACGCAAGAGTATATAGGATTCAGATCACTTGCTGTTTTGAGTAATGACTCATTTTTGCACACTGATGAATCATACTAGTTTCCGACTTGAAACAGTGGAAGCAGTCAAATAAACAAAAGCAATGCTAAAATGAAATTTAAGGCAAACCCATAAACATATGTACTTACTTTATTACTCCAAATGTTAACCTGTAACTGAAAGTGTATGTGTGCTTGTGAACATTTAGCCTACTCATATTGCCCTGGCTGTTCAAAATTAAGAGGGGAGCTATTACAGTGGGGAAGAAAAGTCTCCTTTAGTGCTCTCTCCATGGAAACCCACTGCAGTCCTTTCACTACAAGAGAGATCTGCACAGGCCAGTGGAGGCTGCACACTTGGTCTCCACCAGCGACACTTATGTAACTACCTACAATACCTGAGGATGTACTTAACCATTACATTTAGTTATTCTAAGACCTGTCAGAATTAAGCTCTCCTTTTAAATTAAATATACTACTTTAATGAAGAAAACGTTAAATCTTTCAGAGCACCTCAATAAAAAACCTAACTAGGGACTTACACCTTCAAAAACACAGGCATTTACCTTTCAGTGAAACCAAAGGTAGTAAGGTACCTAAATAGCTTTAAGAATCTGAGCCAAGATTCTCCTTTTGCACCTAATTTCAAGAAACTATATACAGCATTTAAAATATTTTCCTTCAAGTACAAGTGACATCCTACATACACCCATTAGGAAAAAGAAACCCAACTGACCTTCAGTTATCAGAAAAGAAATATGTTCAACTGGAAAATATTATCATTAGTGAGAGAGAGAGAAGTAACGTTCTAGCAAAAACATCCTACATTTCTCTGAGAGAAACATGGCAGCATAGTGCAGCATTTCTAAAATAAAGGCTTGACAAGGAAAAATGAAGTCGTTTGGTTTTAACTACAGCAAGCAAACTCTCTTTACACCCACTGGTACTTTAACAGTTTGCACTGGCCGATTTACTGTTATGCACAAATGCCAGCATATGACCTACCTGGTTCTTAGCCGCGACACCAATAGCTCTGTTTTTGGATCCAAACGAAACCACCGATCTGAAAAGAACAACAGGCTAATTAACTCAGTACTGACAATAAACGTGACTGAGGACTGTCACAGACACATTTTCTACAGTTGCACACCAAAGTCTTTCCGGTGATATGCCATTCTTCCAGCTTGTGGCAAAACACTACAATAAGACCCTTATCCACCTTAAAGTCTTGGCTCGAATCCAGGACTTTTCACAATGGTTTATCCAAACAGTTAAACACGATGATCACAATTACGAGCTCACATCCAGACTGCATCCTGCCTATCCGCGTTTGGCTGCTAACTCCTAAAACAACTAAACTCCTGTTTTGAGCCTGAGGCTTTCTGGACCTGACCTCAGACTAAAGGTGAGCTGTTCTGGGGCTAAAAGTCCACCCGACTGCAGAGAGAGTTGCGTGTCTATTGTCCCCGTGTCCCATTTAAACCAGACTGCCCCAACGGGGATTCACCTCGCAGCCGCCTGCTTTCCCAGCCTGCCGAACCACCACCAGCCGAGAAGCCTGCCCACCGCGGGCTGGCCTCCATTTCCAGCCCGGTGCCGGCGGGGCACGCTCCGACCCCGTCTCGGGGGGGAGGGGGAGGCGGGCACGCAGCGGAGCGCCCGGTCCCGTGCCCCCCAGCAGCCCCTCAGGGACCCGTACGGAGGCGGCGATTACCGGGGATCGTGCTAGCCCCACGCGGCGGGCACCCCCCCACACACACCCCCCACCCGCCTGGAAGCTTCCAGCACCTTCCAGCGCGGGCCCTCCACCGACCGTTTACCGGCTCCTACCTGCTACCTTCCTCCCCCCTCCACCCGTGAGGGACCCCGCCGCCCCTCCTGCGCTCCTCACTCACGGCGTGCACCGGTCGCTGAACTCGTTGGCGACGGTCTCGATGCCGCCGGCCCGCGCCACGGCGATGTAGCAGCTTTGGAAGCCCAGGTCAAAGCCCACCACGGCCATAGCCCCGCCGCCAGGGGGAGACCCCCGCCCTGCCCCGGCTCGCTCCCGGCGTTGCGGCCGCCTGCCCCGGTACCGCGCGCGCCGGCTCCCTGCGCAGGCGGGAAGGGAGGGGAGTGGGGCCAGCACCGCCGCTTTAAATATGACAATGAGACGAAGTTTCCAGAAAATGCGGCAACCACTCACCGGCTCCACGTGCGGCTTCCGCTTCCGCCTTCGGCGGCGTTCTCGAACAATTCCTGCCAATCAGCGGCGCCGGGGTCCAATGACGCCACCCGTTTTCATGGCGACCGCGGACGCCGCCGGCTCCGCGAGGAGAGGAGGCGGGACGGGGATGCGCCAGCCGGTGCCAGAGCCCGCGGGGCAGGGGCGGGGCCAGACGGGAGGGGGCGGGGCCGAGCGGGGAAGGCGGTGGGGGCGGGAAGCACGGGAAGGCGGTATCTCGCGTCCGTCCGGTGGTGGCCATTAAACAGCTTTTCCGCGCGGCGGGCAGTTAACCCTGGAGCTGCCGCCTCAGCGCACTTCCCTGGTCCCCTCGCCTTTCTCTCCTAGCCCTTCTGTTCGTCGCCTCCCCGTTGCTCTTCGGTTTGGTGCTCCTGAGGTGGCGGCGGGGTGTTCCCTCGGCCTCGGGGTTGCCCGGGAGCGGTCGCGGCGCGGGCTGCCGGGACGTGGGGGCCATGCGGAGAGCTCTGCTGGTGCCCTCTGACAAAAAGGGGGGGGGGGGGGCGGGGTATGGCTCTGTGAGCGCTGAGTACTCTTTGAAGTGCTGTAAATGGCGATGCGCGCCTGCTTTGCCGGGGAGCGGAAGCAGGCTGGGTCTAGCCGGGGGTGGTTGGGGGAAGGGCTCCAGCCATGGCGGCCGGGGCGGAGCGGCCCGGAAGCCGCAGGGCCTGCCAAGCACGGAGGGAGCACGGTGGCAGGGGCTGTGTGAGGAAACTGCTGGGACACAGGTGAATTGCAGCGGTGCTCTGCTGCTCAAGGAATTTGTATTTTGCTGAGCCTCTACGTGTGGCAGAATGGAAGATAAGCAGTTACCTGTGACAATATCCTCTAATACACTGGGAAACCTCTCTGTAGAGTTGACTATCGTGTTGTTACAGGTATCTCCCCGCGTGCTATTGGGGTGCTCACAGGGCTAGCAAAAAGTAACAGAACAAATTAAATATATTAATGCTACACATCACTTGCCTTCCTTAAGAGGACTTTTATCTCTGTGTCCAGTGCCACAATCCGCTATAATACAAATGTCCTGCTGCTTCCTACCTGTCTAGCTCTAGCTGTTCAGGACCCCATCCTCTGCTGAAGGCAGACCTTAACATCCTGAATTCCCTATGGAGGCACGGCGGGTACACAGATTGTGATTTTGCTTATCAGTGGCTGTTTTGAAGGGCAGGGAGAGATGGCTGCATTTAGAGTCCTGAGTGTCCCTCTGTGGAAAAGGCAAAATGTCAGTATTCTGCCTCTACTCCCTTTCTAGATACTGGCCTGTAGCAATCTATCTCTGCTAAAGCTTCGCTTCAGAGTTGAGTAACATTAATCTCTGTGTTGGATCTTGACTCCTGTTGAGTATATATGGGGAGGAATTAGTCCCCTAAAATAATGCTTGCCTGTTTGAAAGGAGCCACATAGCTGAAAAATCCTTTGAGACCGTTGTGTGACTGTAGCTGAGAATGTGATTTACAACTTCAGAATAAGCTGACAGGTTGGCCAGACACTAAGATGTATGTGTAGGTTGATGAGGTTTCCTGTCCCTGCTTAACACGGTAAATATTCCTGATAATGCACTTCCAATTTTAAATGAGGAGGTAGACATCTTTAAAGTATTTAGGTGCTTAAATATCCTGCTTTTTCTTGGGTGATACAGAAATGCTCAAAGCACTTCAGCCACCTTCATGAGTGTCTAAAGTCCTTGCATCCTGGATAATACTTCTCTAGAGCCTGAAGGTGAAAATCCAGTCCCTTTATTACCAGTTCCTCTGTACATTAGCCTTTGGTCTATCTGACGAGAAGCTGAGTGCCTAGTATTTTCAGTGATTGTTTAGAAAATCCTAATGTGGCAAATGATAAACACAGAACATACCCACTAGTTTAAGTGTCACCATAGATTATAAAACTAGATATCAAACATTCGTTTTGCTTTTTCTCCTTTACTGTAAGTTGTTTATCCTTGAATAGAAATAAGAAAAACTTGACTGTTTGCCCAGATTTGCAGCTGGTCTGTAAAGGGAGAAAAACATTAAGCTCAGCAGTGAATTTGGAAGTTACTCTGATGGTGCAGTACAGTGTTGTGTGGTGCAGTGGTTGAGCTATGGCTTCAGTGAACTGGGTTCCCAGCATTCTGTAGCTGGAAACCCCGTGGCTGTGGATGCAGCACATGTACCACCTTGCAGTGCACTGTGGAGGAACAAGTTTGACTGTTACGCCATGAATAACAACACTCTGATTTTCATCACTGATGAAAGCCAACAAGATCAAAGAGCCATCAAGGAATAATAGGACATTGATTGGCTAAGGTTAACACACCGGTTAGGCCTGACAGTGAGAAGATGCGCATCTACCTGGCTAGCTGATGCTCTGGATAGAGCCATCAAGATTAGAATCATTAAAACTGTGATTCACCAAAGGCTGTAGAGATGAGATGATAAACTTTCTTTTTAAAAGTCTAGAAAAAAACCCCTTAAAACTCTTGGTTCTTTCTTCCAATGATTTGGGGACTCTCGGTATTGCTCCTTCCTGAGCTAGAGATAGTATGTGTTACATAGGGACAATTAACTGTAGCATATGGAGGGTGGAGAAACACGTAACTAACTTCTGCTGGGCTTTACTTGTGTTGGAAAGCTGGTGAGTTTAGAAATGGAGAACAACCGGTGTGCTGCCCTTCTCCTTGATTGTCACATCAGCCTTTACTGAATGGCCGTGTGGATAGACGTGCTGGCCTGATGCGAGATTTCTGTTAATATTCTCCTTGGTACCTGTCGTGTAGCCTGGGATCTTAATGCTGCAGGGGAATTCTTACACACGGATGCTCTATTTCAACCTTTGTATTTTTGCAATGCACCAACTACTGCAGCTCATTACCTGAATATAATGATTGACCAATCTTTTTCAACTTTTTAAGGTTGCCTTGCACAGTTAGGAGGAGTGTTGCTCAGTCTACCCAAATATTCTGTCTACTTAGGTGTAGACTGACCGTAAGGAGATGGCTAGGTGACAAAAAAGTATCTGTTGTGGATTTTCCTTTATTCCTCAGCATGCGCAGGGAGTTCAGCTATGTAGGTGCTCTTACTGTCTGTGAATTAAGGGCTTCATTAAACATGTCCACATTCTGACTTGGAGAAAAGAGCAATCTGGCCTTCATCAATGCAGGCAATGCTTTAAAATGGTAGCTGCTCAGGCCTTTAAAGAATTATTTTCATATTTGGTACTGGATGTTCAATGTTGTGGCCTCTACCAGAGCATCAATAAGGATGTTAAGAAACTGAATTTGACATGGGAACAGGAGTTATCTATTAAACCAATCCTAATGTTGGTAAACTGTCATGGATGTGGAGGTAGAATGACATTAGTAACAATACAGGCAATATTACCGTTATAAAATATGACTTAAGTGAACTAAAGAGGACTCACTAACGTCCTTGTGGAAGGCCAGGCATCAGAACATAACATAGGAATCTATTGAGTACTTAGGATTTCTGCTATGTTTCCAGGGCCCCAAACAGAGATGTACAGGAGCTCTGCTGGGAGAATAGAGGCAGCATTCTTTGTGCATAATTTCATGATTTATTTAAAATAGGGAAGCCCATCCCAGCATAGGCAGGCAACATCTAAACGTTGCATTGCAAGTAAATAGGTCCCTCTGTTCTTTCTCTGGGGACTTTATATTCTCACTTTCCATTTGTGGGTTGAGCTGCATTCCAGACCATGCTGTCATTCTAATCTATTTGGAGATTGCCTATGCCAGCTTTGCAGCAGCTGGCATTCTGTGACAATGAGCAGTTGGCTCTTATGATAGGCACATGATGGACATGCTGGTCAGTTTAAGCTTCTGCACCATTTCTGTCCCTCATCATTTGAGAAGGTCTTTAATGTAAAGCTGATGAGATTAGGGTTCATTTGTTCTTGGGTTCCAGGCTAAGTTTTAAAGCATAAAGGGCATTTGAGATCATTGCTTATTCCAAAGAAAGACTGATGTTCCTATCAAATTATGGTTCTCTGGAAATATGAATTAATTCACTAGATAGCTCCAGTAGTCTCACCCTGGCTACAATGCCAGACTGCAGCTCCTTTTTACACTTATTTTCATACAACTGTGTTGCCACTGTATGATATTTATTTTCATGTATACAAACATTTTGTAAATCGAGTGAAAAGATGATAGTAATAAGGAAAATAATACAAAATGCCAAATGTTTATACAACTGTAAGAAACAATAGGTAACACATCATGCTTGTAAATTAGTGAAGTATTTTCATTTGGCCTTTTTTTGGTCTCTCCTGTATAGGAAGTGTTAATTATAATGTTCTGCAGTATTATCTTTGTTAATACCTTGATCCGCATACTTATCCTGGAGAAAGAAAGAATGAAGAGGGTATGTCACCAACACAGTAGTGTGAGCAATCTGAAGCATAGCAACCAATGGGCACTGCTTTCTAAAGTTTGACATCTGAGCTGTATTGTTCAAAGCATCCCCGCTGTGGGAATAGTCCCTTTAAACAAAATGCACAGCCTCTCTGGTAAGGCAGATAAACTTCACTTGATAGATTTTTGCATGCTTCCTGGTAAAAGCCTGAGCACCTGACAAATACTGACATGACTCTTCACAGCTCTGCCCAGGTATCAGCGTACTTTAACACATAGCACAGCATGGATCCAAATCCCAGAGCAACCAAGGAGGTGATGCTTTATCTTCCTGACACTCTGAATAAGACTTTTAACCCAAAAGTAACTTTTAAATCCAAATACAAGGATGTCCTGTTTCTATGGTTTTGCTTTTTTTTTTAATTTTCACACCTAATAATAGATCTCTCTGCTTATAAAACATGAATTAAAATGGAGCAGGCTTTGCTTTTGAGGTTAATGTGAATTTCTCAAAAACAGTAATTGTGAATGTTTGCTTTGATTGCTGGGAAACTACCATCACTGACTGACGTTGATTAAGCATTCTTTGGATTTAGAAAAACACAAAACTAAGACTGAAACTAAATAATGCAAAGGCGGAGGAGGTAAGTTAAAAGTTATAGTGCCAAGTTTATTGTAAACTTCTTAGTTCTATTCACTTAGATGTACAGATGTTTTCATCCTTTCACTTAAACAACTGGATTGTCCTACTGGAAAATGTGACGATTTTAGGAAAAAGAACACTTACACTTTATTTACTTTGTGTTTAATAAACTTAGTAGAGCAAGGTAAGTGTCCAATAAATGCTTTACGATACAAAATTATGGAGTTCAGGAACATTCAAATAATACTAAACCTTGAGTGTTTGGGAATCTCAAATAGTTTGAGTGATTATGTGTTTATAATTCCCTCGTAACCTTTTTTTTTTTTTTTGCTGTTGCTTAGACACAAGAAGGGTTTTAAATAAGAAAATCAAACAATAGGATTATGGCGCAAAACAAATTTAATGTAGGTGACCAGCTGCACATCACTAGTTGGAAGTAGTGAAGAGTTGGACACTTTTAAAGTAAATATGGAATTAGATTGCACAAACTCTCTGATGCCTAGGTACAATTAATGAAATAAATGCACTTGTAAAAGCAAAAAGATTGCAAAGCAAGGAAGCAGTCTGCATTTAAAAAAAATAAATCAGTGGGTTTTGACTGGTTTGTGTATATAAATTCTAAGTAATTGAATGTTTTTAAGTAGAGAAATGACAATGATATAAATTAAAACTGGGGAAGGGGGAATGGAGGAAAAAAAGCTAAGTTATTACTACTTGATCTGATAGCAAACCATCTGGCAATATGCTGCTAAATCATTATGTATCATTTATATGACTCAGTGCTAATTAGATGTGCAGGGATTATGCAGACTCCTTGTACTTTCAACATTGGTAGAATGTTTTAAAAATAACACTTGCAATATTAGTATGACATGTACTTGTTATGAATTTCTGACAGTAATCCAAGCCATATTTTCACTAGAAAATATCCCAAGCACTTGAAAGACTGTTCAAATTTTGATTTATACTGGGTTTGGTTTGGGATTTTTTTTACATAATACCAGTATCTTCTGTACAGACACTAAGTAATTAATTTATTTCTCTTTTTCACTAACTTACTGAAAATATACTGACTAAGCAGTTAGGCCTGAACAGTATGAAAAGATACCTAACTAGATAGATAGATATACACTACAGCTTATGGTAAACATGCTTTGAAAAAGAGTGTAATAAAATGTCTTTTAAAAGTGTGTGTGCATGGTACTGTGCCTATGCATACACAAATCCAACAAGTGTATTTTTTTTCTAAAAAGAAATGTAGAGGTATTTATTATATATCGTTATTTCTGTGCTTGCATTGTCACAAAGTCAACAATTGCCCCAAAGTTTTCTTTGAGTAGTTATAGCATGTCTACAGCTATACTTAGAATAAATTAGCTATTATAAATACATGACTATCCTAAACATGCTGCCACAGAAATCTGTTAATAGAATGTATTTTGAGAATTTAAAACTTCAAACTGTTCATATGAAAGCTACAAAAATCTGTTGGATAAAATATGAAATATTGAAAGTTAAAAATCAACAGACTAAATACTCTAACAGGCCAAATTGCTCTCTTCTCCTCAAGAAATGTCTCAAAGGTGGCACATACAAAACTATGAAAATTATTTTTTTAAGAAAAAAAAAATTGAATATGCTTGACTAAGAAATACTATGTGTGTTCTAGAAATTAAGGGCCTGTGAAGGGAGCTTGTTTATTTTTTAGGTGACCATAAGACTCAGTTATGAATACAGTGAAAATAAGGCAGCACAAACCCATAATTGTATAAAGGACTAGCAAGAGGGAAAAAAGAAGTTATATTTGAAAAACTACCAGAACCTTCGACTACAGGGATATAGATCTTAACGCAAGACTACGTTTCATGATGTGAATGCTTGTGTAAACTAAGTGTGACTTGTTGTGTGTAGATTCTTGTGTTTACGGATGATTTGGAAGAGTTGAAGATAGCTCAAAGAGCTGGCAGCATGCTTTATAGTGTAGAAAGCATGTTCTTCAAAGTGGTATAAATAATCCATTGTTTAGATTTACTTATAGACTTAGAATTACTTACACAAGAAAGAGGTATATGCTTATCAGAGCATTTTTTAATTTTAGACATAATCATGTAATGTTCTCCTAGTAGAAGGATGAGAGCAAAATTCAAAACAAAACCGAGATGTACACAGTGACTGTCATTAATGATCTCCTGCTAAACTTTTCCAATACGAAAAACGTGCTTGAATTCTTTATAGTTATGGATGGTTGCCTTTCTAAAAAGTTACTGTGCTTTGAACATGGACTAGATTCAGGGCTCCATGGATGAAAACTGGATTGTTGTGCACGAGATTTGATTTTAGTAGTGTTACATGCTGAAGACTGATCCCTATGAGAGGCCCCAGCTGGGTTGGCCCAAAAAGTGAGAAACTAAAATAATGAGGACTTTAGGAAAATGCTGGTAAATGTGTTCTGACAGCTTGTCTGTATTAAGCTGAGCTATGCCAATATCCATTTTACAGAGCATTTAAGCTGAGACAAAAGAAATATGAAATATTTGCCTGTTTTGAAATTTACCACATCTGTTAATCTTATGTCTGAGCCAAGCCTTGGCATACAGGTATGATTACTAATAAGCATTACATACAGTTTCTTGTTGGGTTGATTTGTTTTTTTTTTTTTTGGTTTTTTGCTTCCTCTTGGATGAATAAAAAAGCTTATGTATAATTTCTGGACAGTGGGTGGCACCATTGCTTCACGTAAGCCACCATATAGATGCCTTCTAGCTTAAGTTTTACAATGTTGGCTCTGCTCCCTTTTTTCCTTCAGCGTAACTATATAAGGCAAGTCAAAAAGCAGAACTAGTAGCATTCTTTCTTTTCTTTTTTTAGCTTGATTTTAAGTAATCATCTTGCTTTAAATGGTAATGGATTTTTGACCAAGAGCTGATGTTGCTTAGTTTAACGAACTGGTGTTTGAGTTCAAGTGCTGATATACAGATCTTCTGTGAAGCTCTTGACTGAAATAGAAAGATTGTCTTTACAGCCAGTCTGCTTCCGTGTGCCCCAGCCAGCCTGCAGTGAAGCTCTGCACTAATGTAAAAAGCAGGAATAGCACCTGCATGTTTTATTGGCTATAATAAAACTTCAGTGTAAAATGATTTTTTTAATTAAAAGCTGATTTGTGTCGGTGACATGGCTGACATATCAGATACCATTATATGTTTCTGTAAGTGTAAAATCTCTTCTGAGTTTACTTTTAAGATGTATTTAAGTCTTTTAAATTGGATCTTGATCTCCCTGCTGGCAGGTACAAAATTTGTCTCAGATAAGAAGACATTTGTATGTATGCCATTTTGAAATTTAATGTATTACTGGTATAAAAGCATATGACAAATACCTCTTTTAGCTACTGGTATAATTTTTTTTTCTGGGCTCATTAAATTTATTGTACAGAGCAAAATACTCAAATAGTAGGTAATAGTAGATAACTAATAGCATTTTGCCATTAGATTAATTAAACTGTCAGAGATTGTGTTTTGAAAATTGGCTGACCAATTACACCGTATTTACTACTGTGGAACTGCATGAGCCAGTAAAAATGAATACAGCGTTTGGGTTAATTTTCAGTTTATGGCTGTATTTGAGGCTAAAGTGGGGAACTAAGTTTCGCAGTTGTTTCAGAAAGTCGCGTAGAGCAATGCCGGCATTACGAGATCAGTGTTAGGACTGACTTACATGAGGGAAAACATTCTGATGAAAGCTGAAAGAATAACAGTGTTGTTTTTTTTTTTTTAATTAAAAAAACAAAACCCTGTTTGCGTGTATGTTGCTGTTCAACCGAAAGATACCACAATTTTAGTATGAATAGAAATCTGAATAAAAGTATTTCCTATTCTTTGAAAATGTTGCCATCCAGTTGAGTTATCAAAAACAATAACAAATCATGTATCGGTAGTATCTGCTACAAACCTCTTATGAACTTGCTACCTGCAGAAGTTTGCACTGTTAAGCCTTGTCAGGAATGCGTTTGCTAGAATCCGAACCAACTACAAAATTCAAGAACAGATCATTAAAATAAATTTCTTGGATTACCTCTTTGTAATGCATAATCTGACCAGCTCTATCTGTTTATACTGCTCTAGAGCTGATCACAGTGCAGCTCTGTGAGTTCAAGATCTTTTCATTTTTCAAACATTTAGGGCCTCATAAGTAAACTTGTAGTAACAGATAATCCAGTTTTACAGCTGAAAAATGGGACAGAAGCTTTAAATATATGCTATGAGCACCAGTGAGGATCAGTGATTTAACATTAGAAGAATCCTGCTTTTTTATTCTTTTTAGTGGGAAAAGAATACTATTTCTCAAGTACTGAAAACCTAGGTAAGGACTCTCTCTGGGCCCATACAGGATATGATGAGAAGTAATGTCCTAAAATTAAAACAAGGAAGATTCAAGCCAGTCACTTCAGAAAGAAGCATTCTAATCATGAGAAGTAAATAGCGAGGCAGACTTTTGCATATAGCTGCTTCTAATGACGGGGATTTCAAACAACCGTCAAAATGGTTTAGACCCAGTTCATTGTGCCTTCTGGCTGGAACTGGGAGGGAGGTGTTAGAGGAGGATGAGGGACTGTGGTTGAAGCAGCAGTGTGCTGGATTGTACTTTTCTTTCCGTGGGGACTACTCGGCTGATACTGTACCTTTTGGCTCCCGCAAGGTTTGGAGCTTGGTGTCAGCCAGGAACTGGGAGTCAGTGCTTTGCACAACTGAAAGATGCTTTTGATTTCTGGTGTTGCCATGCGTTGAGAGGGAGCACAGGTCCTGCTGTGAGCATATATGAATGAAGTGACCTCTTGAGGTTTCTTCTAAGCGCTGCCTGATCCCATCCCATGATTTTAATATTGTACATTCTGTAGTAGATAAATCTGCTGGAAACAATAATTTGTCTTTCAAACTTCAGACCAAGACTCTAATCTGTTATGGTAAATTCACTGCCAATTAATAGTCATGAAAAGACAAAATTGTTACTGATTTAGAGAAGATCATTACCAACTGTTGTGTGTTGACCTTGGCCAACAGCTGAGCTCACAATGAAGCTGCCTGCTTGCTCCCTCCCTCAGCAGGACACAGGAAGAGCAAAAGCAAGAAAACTTGTGCGTTGGGATAAAGACAATTTAATAAGTGAAGGAAAGAGAGGGGGAAAGACCTAAGTGATGCCAAGGCAATTGCTCACCAGCTCTCAAAGCAGAGCAATGTCCAGCCGGTTTCCAGGTGACAGCCACCTTGGAAGTCAAACCCCCCACCTTCTTCTAACCCAGCTTTTATTGCTGAGCATAACTTTATGATATGGATTGTGCCTTTGGCCAATTTGTGTCCTAGGTGTGTTGCCTCCCAACTTCTTGCTCAAATTGGGGGAAGGATAGCACCATCTGGGCTGCTTTGAAGAAAGTTAACTTCATCCTGGACAGACTCAATACACTGAGTCTTTACAGCTTTTTAGGTAAAATTCAACAAATTTGTTGTTTTCCACACCATCTATACAAAGCTTCAGTTATTGAATATCTCATGGGCATTTTCTCAGGGTTGGTGGTGGTTTCTGTAGAGCTATGTAAAGATTTGTTATTGCTGTTCAGCAGCATAGCATACTGGGCATGTCCACAAAGCAGTTTTTCCAGAGTCTTAACTGAGTGGTTTTGGTTTAGAACTGTATATTTTGGGGTTTTGGGCAATATTTTTCTTTATGATTTTGACATCAATCTACTAAACGTCTTTTGCCTTCTCTGTTTCCTCTGTGTCATGTTCACGTGATGTTGCTGTATTTGAATGGTTCTGTACCACTTGTGACATTCTGTGGGTCTTGTGATCCAGTTCCGTTTGACTTTCTGTATCAAAAACGGAATGAAATAGTCCTAAGGGAGCAACTGCTGGTTGACATAATCTAAAACTGCTTTGAGGCTAATACAGGCTGTGATGAGTGCAGCTGCTCTGAAGTGACATCAGGCTGTAATGGCTCCTAAGGGCCATTTCATAACTGAAAATTGCTGGAATGAGGAGTGCTCTGGTTCCTACTGTCAGTTTTGCTCAATAAGCTCCTCATCTGATTCACTATTCCAGTCTGTGATTCTCCTTACCCGAGTCAGCAGGACAAGGCAGATCCCACCTTTGAGTGAAGAAGATCAGGATGCAAGTCCTTTTCAGACATAATTAAAACTCTTTTTGTTACACAGAGGATAGTTTTGTGCTTTTGTTCATGTCAAGGGATGGTCGTTAGGTGACTTTATTTATGAGCAAGGATGGTTAGCAAGTTCAGAATTCAATCATTTTACCTTTAATAATGACTGACCTTTCTGCCAGATAATTATTTTAAACCACTGTTTTGCCAAAGTCAGTGGCCTCAACAGGTAGCAAGTACCACATTCTATTCTTGGAAAGAGTTTACAGACCCAAAATTATATTTTGTCTGTACGTATGTGACAGATAGGTGTCATGTCATTTTTCTATTATTCTCCCTACCATCTCAGAATAAAGAGAATAATTGAGGCTGGGAGGACCTCTTGAGGTCATCTGGTCCAATGCCCAGCTCAAAGCAGGGCTACCTCTGAAGTTGCTCAGGCTCCTGTCCAGTAAGTTCTGAATGTCTCCAAAGGTGGAGATTCTTCAGCCTCTCTGGGTCAAATTGTCTCAGTGTCTAATCTCTGTGACTTTTTTGCTATATTTGTTTAGAGTTTCCCTTACTACAACTTGTGGACACTTACTCTCTTGCTGTGCACTTACTGAGAAGAATCTCTAGCTTTCCTGCTCTAGGTAATTGCTGGCAGCAGTTAGGTTCCCCTTTAGTTTTTTTTTTCCTCCATCTATCTTGAACAATCTCGGTTACCTCAGACCTGCCCGGTATGCCATGTGTTCCAAGCTGTTAACCAGCTTAGTGGCTGTCCTGTGGATTTGCTCTGGTTTGACAGTCTTTCTTGTGCTGGTGGGCCCAAAATTGTACAGAATACTCCAGGTACTGCCTCCAAATAACAAGTAGAGGGTATTAATCACCTCTTGTCCTGCTGACTGTCTTATTACTAATGCAGCCTGTTGTGCAGTTGGCCTTCATTATCACAAAAGGGTACTGCTTTCTCAGCTCAGCGTGACCACCAGGACTCCCAGGCCTCTTCCAGCACCGCTGCTTCCTCGCCAGTCAGTCCCCAGCCCCTTGGCATTATATGAGGTTATTTTGACCCAGGTGCAGAATTTTACATTTGGTTTTGTTGATCAACGTAAGGTTTCTATCAGCCCATCTTTAAACCATATTGGGGGCCTTTTGAAGGGCAACCCTTCCCTCTAGGGTTTTGACTGCCCCCAATAGCTTGGTGTCATCTTCAAACATGCTGAAGCTGTGCCCCCCAGGAATTGTTTTGGAGAGTGATAAAAAATGCCAGCAGCTGCCTGTATAGTCCAGAGTTGTTGTGAAGGCATCTGCTGTATTTTATCACTCTGTATCAGGTAGCTTCAGCTATCAGGGCAGAATGTAACGCTGACATCATTGTCAGAAGCTTTTTTGGGATCTGTGAGGTTTGGACTCCCTCCTGTTTTCCTACATTCCTGGCTGATGATGACCATGAGAAGATGATTCATCAACATACTGGCCCTTCTGTTGATGAGTCCATGCAGCTTACTGGCTTTTTGACACCCTCTGTGCTGGGATGCTGCGAGAGTATCTGTGTTTGAAAGATACTGCTATAGCAATGGCATCAGCATTTCTAATATCTCAACTAGAGATGAGATTTCGCTCAAGTGTCATTAAGATAAGAACAAAATATTTATGATACGTAACATAGCTACAAAGGTTTATGGAGATACAGATGACAAAATGAGAAAATATGCCCAATCTTAATATTAAAATAAAATGCAGAGACTTACCAGCTAGTGGGGATTTTCCAACCCTACTTGTTCAAGGGCATGATTATTGTGCACACCTACATTGGTTCACAAGAGAGTTACTTCAGCTAAAGTAACTAGCTCTTATCTTCCTGCCATTGCTTAGAGTGTTCTTCTCTAAGTACTGCGTTTCTTGGGATTACTGGCATTGAAAGCTTTAAGACAGACATACCGCAAAGTCTTGGTGTCACCATCTTACAGGATGGATTTTTCCAGGATCTAAATTCTAGTTCAGATGTTGCAAGCTGTTTGAACCTCTCTGGATGTTACTGTGACTACTCGTCTCTTGTATTCCCAAGGATTTATTATTATATTACTATTATTACTGCTATTTTTCTTTTTAGTTATTTTTTTGCTGCCAAATTGGGATAACAACTTTTGAGTTGGTTCCCGAACTGTCATAGTTTACAGTTCAGCTGTCATAAGGTCATAAAACAAAATATGTGGAAGTCATTTGTGAGTTGTGGGACATGTGGGACATTACCTGAGGCAGTAATCCCAACAGCTGATGCAGATTACAGAATCCCAGAATCATTTAGGTTGGAAAAGACCGTTAAGATGATCAAGTCCAGCCATCAACCAACACCACCATGCCCACTAAACCATGTCCTCAAGTGCCACGTCCACACATTTTTTGAACACTTCCAGTGATGGTGACTCCACCACCACCTGGGCAGCCTGTTCCAATGTTTGATCACTCTCTCAGTAAAGACATTTTTCCTAATATCTGGTCTAAACCTCCCCTGGTGCAACTTGAGGCCATTCCCTCTCATCCTATTGCTGGTTACTTGGGAGAAGAGACCAACACCCACCTCACCACAACCCACTTTCAGGTAGTTGTAGAGAGTGATAAGGTCTCCCCTGAGCCTCCTCCAGACTGAACAACCCCACTTCCCTCAGCCGCTCCTCCTGCTTCTCCAGACCCTTCACCAGCTTCATTGCTGTCCTCTGGACACGCTCCAGCAACTCAATGTCCTTCGTGTAGTGAGGGGCCCAAAACTGAACGCAGTATTCGAGGTGCGGCCTCACCAGTGCCGAGTACAGGGGCACAATCACTTCCCCACTCCTGCTGGCCACACTATTTCTGATACAGGCCAGGATGCGGTTGGCCTTCTTGGCCACCTGGGCACACTGCTGGCGCATGTTAGGTTAGTCAATGCTTGAGTGATCACGTTATTTACAGCCTATGAAAACAGCAGAAAAGTTAAAGACAAATTCAGAGGACATTAATTGATCAACCATTCCAGTGTTCCTTGAGCAGTTCACCTTGGGTTTTTTCCTTGCCACTATGACTTAGTATACAGTGCAGAAGGGTAGGTGATTCTCTACACCGCTATTTCTTTTCTTGTAGGATTAGAAGCAGGGGAAGGTAGTAAATATGGCCACTAAGCTCTTTAAAGTATGTGGAAGCATTCTGTTCCTACAAGGGTTTGCTCAATTAAACCCCTTGATGTTCATCTATACTTTGACTCTCAGTTGTCAAGGTAATAGTTTCATATATTGATAAAAAGACATTATCAGGTAGTTTAGGATGAATGTTCTGTGTTTTCCAATAGCTGCACTTCAGCAGGGAAAATATAAGGAGCTCAGATACGCTTGGTAGAGGCAGTTCTGTGTCAGATGGAAGCAGCAGGAGACAAAACAGGAAAGAGTATCAAGTCTGACAGTTCTTTTAGGCAAGCTGTTCATTTGACCAATGGATTGGGCAATATGCCCTTGGCTTATAATAGAGACTGAAAAGCTTCAGTCCTCTACATCTGCTTGTAGAAGTATTACCCTTGTTTCTCCTTGACTGTGTGCAATACAAAGACAGAAGTGTAAATAATCTTCCTCCCATCACCCAACAGTTGCAAGAAATCAAAATAATGCGTTTTCCCCCTAGTTTTAACCTGGCAGCTGTTTGTCTGCAGATACTGGTTCTGAAAAGAGTTTATCCTATACCTTTTCAGGAATGTTGTACTAAAAATATTTCATCACTGAATCTTCCTGTCAATATCATATGGGAGTAAATAATTTCAGTCAGTTCAGATACATTTCTAATAAATTATTTAATTTAAAAGTAATCTCATAAAGTAAAACTGGAGACAACACTGACCTTCCAAAAGGAGGGAAGGAAAACTTTACAATTGCACTTAGCTGAATGTTACAAAATACTAATACTAACTTCGGGATAATAAGGTCCTTTCCAAGGGACTCTGACAGTCTGAATTCCTTCTATGGTATGATAGGTCGGTATAGTAATTTTCAGGTAGACTGGATAATCTTGTAGTAGGTTGTTTTTTGACAGATTAGGTATACTGTAGTTAGAACAAAGCCAAAGAGGAGGTGGAAGTTTAGGAGGGCAGAATGACTAAAGCCAACGTGGTGAATCTGGGGGGCAGAATAAAGAGTTGTAGAGAACATCTGAGGATGTTCTAAGATCTAGTCAGTGAAATTTAATGTCTGAATCAGTATGGCAAGAAAGAAGAAGAATCAGATTGCACAGCTAAACTACGATTCTGTGGGAAGGAGGGATAGCTGAGTTATTGACTCAAGTGGAGGAAAAGAAGTGGGAAAGGTTTCAAGCAGGGTAGTGGGGAGGGAAGGAATTTAGTTTCTAGGTTGCCCTGCCAAAGGACTCCAGATTCCAGGCTTGCACCTCTCCCACAGACCTGTTGATTTACTGCCACTATGTGTTTTAAACCACAAATTTAAGAAATATGAACTTGGCAAATCTGCAGCTATAGGTTATATTCCTTATGCTACCTGAGCAATAAACTGAACCATTTTAGGTTTCCTTTATGCAGTTTCTTTCAGATTATGTATTTCAGAAGATAAGACACACCTGGAACAGATCTTCAGTGATGCCTACAAGAATGATCCTATCAGAAATGTCAAGGTGTGGTCTATATGGGAGATTGAAGCACTGACATCTAAGTGGCTGTTTTAAGGCACTCAAGGGATCTTTGTAAAGTCCCATGGTTTAATAGATCTCCTGTTTCTCATCCGTGGCTTAGTCTGTAGTGGTTCAAAGATGATGAAATACCTGCATCCTCCCCCGTTACCTGAGTGTGTATACTCTGCCTCTTGGACAATCCTATCATGGGCCCCAGATAATACAATACATAAGGTACTTTCAGTGTTTCTGTGCCAGATGACAGAGAGGAGCTGTTAAGCAGGCATTATTTGCCCCATAGAAAAGGAATTGTCTTTGATCCATCTTTACAATCACGTAAGAATCTGAGACTGATCACTTCATGCCCAGTGTTTTTTCAGGTTCTTTCTAAAGCCTGTGTAGTCTAGTAACAGCAGTCTCTATTGTGAGAAATTGCTTGGTTGAACTCTGTCTCTGGGACTCTCTGCTACAGCCCCAGACCACCTCTCGATAAAGCTTTGATCCAATGCCCTAAGACTTACCTCAAGGTGGACTCCTCGAATTTTAATTAAGAGCAAGCACTTCCCAGATTAACCCAGGAAGGAGAGAGACTAAGCTCAGACTACACTGTGGACTACCACAAGGGTTGACTGGAGTGCTGATCTCCCTCAGTTGTTTTGTTGTCAGGCTTGCAGCATGCCTGTGCTTTGATACTGCAACTTTATCAATTCTTCTGAACAAGATGGGGCAAGTCCCAGGCCAAGTGTCACTGACTGAGTCATGTCTACAGTGGTCAGGGCTTTCCTCACTACTGCAGATTTCTCCTGGGGAGAGCTATTTAGAGTGGTCCGAATGGGTCAAGGGAGTGTAGTTAAGAGCTGAGCAATGCAGACTATCGGAGCTCGCATGCTCAAGCTCACTGCCCAGCATTTTGACAAATGTAGATCTACTCCTAGGGTATTAGCTAGACATTGTGATGTTATTGGAATGGAACTATCATTGAATTACTGTCTTGAGTAGATGAAAGCTGAGAAACTCTGTTTCCAGATGCATGTTGTGATTCAAAAAGTAATTGTGTGATTCTGAACTCATTTGGATTGGTTTTGCTGATTTCTGCAGGATTAGTCATAGCTTAAAGTTATGCCCCTGCTTATCTAAGTTGCTGAGTAGGACAGAGAGGTCAAACTGCAGCAGCTTGAGGAAGAACTGGAACAGAACCTAACTCGTGATCTACAAACCTGTCTCTGCTGAAAAGGCTTTTCCGCTTCATCCATTGCAAGAAACCATATGAGTACACTGTCATTCCTGGATTAGCTAAACATTTTTCAAATGGCTAATTTAACAAAGTAATTCCAGTCAAGTTCTCTAACTCAGTAATTGCCATTATATCTGGTTCATAATTTTTCTTTTCTCTTCCCATATTATAGTCCCTCTATAGGAACAGATGACAGAGCCATCAGACTATGCTGCATCGCTGCTGGGCTGCCTACTCACAGGGGCAAACCACCCTTGAACCACATGCCAGCCTGGCCAGTCTCAAATGGACGCTGTTTGTCGTCTGCCTCTGAACTTCTCCCACTGTTCCTTTTTTCTCTGACATGGCAATCTGAGTATTTTGTTCTGAGCTAGAAAGGTTGGTTGTCCCTTAGTTTATGTAAAGGGATGGGTGAATAACATGTTAGCTCAAATGGCACACTTGGAATACCAGTAGGGTTTGTATATATGGTGGAAGTTTATGCTTGGTAAAACATAAACACTTGCCATAACTTCAAGGCTATATCTCCACTGGGACTCCAGATTCTTTGATTTCTTGTAGCCACTTGAGTCATGAAAAAGGTTAAAATAGTGACATTGGGTCTATGAAAAGGTGTAAGAACTTAATTTTACAGTGTGAATGGTCCTGTTGATCTCTTAACTGCTTATGCACATAAAGTGTTTTCAGGTTCAAAGTGAAAAGTCATTCCCATTCCAATCACTGATAATTTTCAGTTGATGAAACGTCGCTTTTTCTCTGACATCAACTTATCAAGCTGAAGTAAATCAGCAAAGCTTCCAAAAACCTGTGCGAAAAAGCAACCTCAGAAATTCTACAGGCCTCATAATCCCACAATTTATGATTCACTACTAAATTTTATTATCTAAAATATAGTAACTTGCATGCAAAATTGCTGTAATGTACATGCTAGTATAAATATTTCAAAGGACATATTAATTTATCTTATTATTTTAATTATTTTTCCAGAAAGTCCAGGTTTACTTTTAATTCTGGAAAAAATGCAGGGTTTTTGTTTTTTTTTTTCTTCTAAAAATATCACCTGTGATGAATAATTAATTTAAAAAGTTTAATTGTATTTAATATCTGTAAGAGATATCCTACCAGGACAAAATAAATTTGATATGTATAACCTCATGTATATATATCTGACAGGATTTCTCTGTATTTGCAGCCCCGCTTGTTAATCTGAGAGATGGGACAGCAACTGTGCTACATTTGTATTATTTATAAATGTAAGATATATCATAGAGTCACAGAATAGTTTGAGTTGGAAGGGGCCTTCAAAGGTCATCCAGTCCAACCCCCCTGCAGTGAGCAGGGACATCTTCCACTTGATCAGGTTGCCCAGAGCCCCATCCAACCTGACCTGGAATGTTTCCAGGGATGGGGCATCTACCACCTCTCTGGGCAACCTGTGCCAGTGGTTCACCACCCTCATTGTGAAAGATTTCTTCCTTATATCTAGTCTAAATCTACTCACTTTTAGTTTAAAAACATTGCCCTTTGTCTTATCATCATATAATACTATAATATATGGAGTACTATAAGGAAAGGAAGTTTGGTTGGTGTTCTGAACCTCTGTGTTCCTTACCAGAAATTCATTGTTTTCATCCTTCCCGAGGTGGAAATTCTCAGTGGGGTAGTTAGAACAACAGAGACACAATCTGAGTTTGTATGTGGAGTAGAACTTAAGAAAAATATTTATTTCCTCCTTCCTCTTCCCAGCCCTGAATATAAGATTTAAAACACTTAAGTGCTATTTTTCATAACTGTTGGAGAACATTAGGTTTCATGGTAGAGTTCAGTATTTCTAAGGAAATTGTTTCAATGAAATTTCTCCTATATTTGTGAGAAACCAAAATATCGATTACATCTCAGCAAGAGGTTGGGTTTGTGTTGGGTTTTTTTCCTTACTGACGTGCTGCATGGGGAAACATTTGAACATGGGTATATCTCAACCATTTTGAAAGTGAAAAGTCTTATGTTTATCCCAGCTGTTGTGGGCATGATCTTTGCGACATGAATATTTACAGAAACAAGCAGAGGACAGAGAAATGGGAGAAAGGACAGGAAACACTGCTGAAACTTATAAGGAACAACAGGCAAAGGCAGATGTATGTGTTGAGCAGAAGGATTCATGCCTTTTGTATTGTTATAGGGGTAGAAATGGAAGCAGAACTTAACAGTGTTTTTTTTCCTGGGCATGCACATAGAATGAGAGACATGTAGGATGAAAGTTTCTATTTAATTTGCATCAGAATTATTATTCTTGAGGCCAGTAACTTATTTAGTGAATGAGGATGTCAGCAACAAGCAGTTGTTCTGTAAGGCAAATCACAAGCTGTGGCTATTCACACTTGTGTCCCATTTTTCCGCTCTCTTCAACCCCCTGCAACATAAGGGGGGTAGCAAATACATAAAGCAAGTCTAATACCCCAAGGAAGTCTGGATAATATATTTCTATTGAGTTAGCTTTAAAGGAACGTGTGAAGTCTACTACCGAGTTACAGTGATATAGATGTGCTTTCCTGAACTTGCAGAGGGAGCGAGCGTTTATCACTGTGAAAAGATTTCCATTCATCTTCAAAATCACCTCTCTGGCGTACTTAAGGTACCCTATTGTAACCGCTAGATCCATCAGGAGAAGAATGCAGTAGATCTAAAAGCTGCAAAGTTTTAAGGAAAGGTCCAAGTGACCTTCTTGGATTAAAAATATGAGAAGTTTACAGCTGACCCGGACATTGCACCGTTTGTCTCCAGTGAGGTCGATGCATACTGGATGGTTGGGTTGGTAGGAGGAGGCTGTGTGGAAAGGATTTGAAGGGAAAACATGTTCAGAGACCTGGTTGGAATTCATGTCTACACATACCCAGTGTGTAAGAAATCGTTACCTAGGGGCTCCAGATCAAGTCATGCTTAAAACGGTGTTTAAGGGGAAAGAGAAAGCACGCCTTGTATGTAAGTAAAGCCAAGAATTTCTTGGTTTTATAGTTGAAACATGAAGAATCTAATGATTATTAATACAGATCTAATTGCTACAGAAAGAGGAAGAATGACAGTGCAGTGAAAATTTTATACACACTGCTGGGTTTCTACTCCTTTTCCTGCTCATCCTCCCGTGGCTCCCCTGGGTCCGAAGGCTGGCAATTTCATTCTGGGGTGTCGCAGCGGGGTGTCAGCATGCGGAGTCCTTCACTGGGTCAAATCTGACATTCATGTGGATGGTTTCTTCTTTGTTGCTCCAGCATCTGTGTGGGGTCATTTTTTGTTTGCTAACAAGATTTTACACTCTTGAACTTTCTTCATTGGTCTGCAGGTCTGTTAAACCCAAATTTACCATCTATATCGTGACATTTAGGCATGTTAGATACTACTTTGTTCTCTGTTACCCCTAAAACCAGTTTTGTGCGGCTCCTGGTCTTCATTTCTGTAACCGACTACAGGTTAGTTGTTGGTAGCTGTGGAGTCTCCAGGGCCAAGGCTGTGCCTGGCTTGTGTCCCGCACTCTGGTCTGTGCCCCATGTCTCCATGCCTGGTTACCCAGGGAGTTACGAAATGGCTTCCTGGAAGTTTAACACGCTCTTTTGGGGTAACGGTTTGCAAGGGTTGTTTTAGAGATGCACCAGGCTGCTTCTTGTTGTGACCAGGTTCCTGTCAAAGCACTGGACGTTGTTTAACCGACAGTATTTAAATTTGTTCGTGAGAGGAGGAGGATAAACCTAATAACCAAAAAAACCACCCTCTTTTGTCTACATTGGACAACCTAGAAACCTCGTTGGAGGACCTTCTGTGGAGTTAATCATTTAGCATTAAGAATTAAAGACATTACTAGTAGTGTTGGGTGACAGCTGCTGGCTGATCAATAATGGCTACGGAGAGCCATGCTACTAGGGTTATTTGGGGTTGGATGCGTAGCCCTTAACCACAGATAGGAGCTCCGGGTGTGTGTCCGCCCCCGCCGAGGGCTGGGGCCCGCCGCGCGGCGGCCGCTAGAGGCGGGAGCCGGCGGGGAGGCGCGGGGCCGCAGGGCGCCGCCTCTCCCGCTGCCGCCCGCCAGAGGGCGCCGCGGGCCCCGCTCCGCCTCCTGCCGGCGCTGGCGCCCGGTCCTGCCGGGGAGGGAGGGGGCGGAGGGCGGGCTGGCGGCGGCACGGCCACCCGCCGGAGGCCGCTCGCCCGCGCTCCTGCGGCAGAGGCGGGCAGCCGGGCGCGCCGTGCCCCTCTCCTCTCCCCCCCCGCCGTGCGCCTCGGCGGCCCTTGCCAAGATGTCTCGGGAGCCCGGCTGCACCCGCTGGCTGCTTTTCGCCGCCTGCGCCCATCTCTTCTTCCTTCTCCCGCCGCTCCGCACCCGGGGTAAGTGGCCGGGGGCCGGGCCGGGACGCCATGGCGAGGTGCAGGGAGGAGACTCGGGACGCTCGGCCCCTCCGCGGAGGTGATGAGGGGGAGGAGGGCACGGGACAGAGCGGGAGAGCTCGGGGCGGGGGGACGCTGGAGCCGCCGCCGCTTCCTCACGGCTCTGTCCCGGCCCGTGAGGGGAGGCGGGCGGGGAGAGCGGAGCTGACCCTTCCCCCGAAGTTTGTTAGGGAGCCGGGCTGGAGGCAGGCGGGGCGGGGCAGCGCGGGCTCCTCTCGGCGGCCTCGGCTCTGAGGTGCCGGTGCCGGGCAGCCCCGGGACCGTTTCCCGCCCTCCGGGCCCCGCGGCAGCGTGTGGGGACGAGGGGGCGGCCCGCTGCCCCGGGCCGGTGCGCGGAAGCCGGCCCTCACGGGGCCAGCCGCTCGGGTCAAGCACATTTGCGTTAAACAGCTAGCTAAAACCCGCCACGAAGCCACTCGTGCTCGTGCTTGAAGTAGCGCCTTACTGACTGGGTGTTGCTGAGGGGAGGTGGAAAGGTAAAACCGCCTGGGTAAAATGTCAGCATAGAGAAGAAAATGCCTTATTTCTTATTGTATCTTAGGGTCGGGTGTAATGTGTCTAGGCAGGTGGGAGAAGATTAAAAGAGAAGAGTTAGTAGTGTGTCAGCAGTCGGATCACTACAGGCTCTTCGAGTTAGGAGCTGTTGCCGTGAGTGTAAGAGGCAGAAATAAATGTTTACGTCTGTTCTGTTTCTCATTATTCCTGTTCCTGAATGTTTCCATCTCTGTCAGCATAGGCTTGTCAGTTTGTTTGTTCTGAGCTTTTGGATTTGATTTTCTTCCACTAGTACGGCTTGCGGATCAAAATCCTGCAGGGGAAACCTGGTACAAATAAATCCTGTTTTCAGCAAAGTAAAACTGTGATATTTTGATTTTTCTCTTGTAAAACACTTTTCCTTTCATCTGTGCAGCTTGCATTTTTGGAGGAGTCCTAATGCTCTACTGCTCTTCCTAAAGCTGTATTTCATTTTGTTTGGGATGAGTAGTTTTACTCCAGTGCTTCAGCAAGGTACTACGATACAGCACTTGTAACCTCAGACGGATTTGTAACCACAGTCAGAGAATAGCAGCTTCGGTTTTCCCCATGTGTGTATGTATATGTATTTTACATACATGCATACATTCGGGCAGGTAGAAGGCAGAAATGGAAAAACTTGGGTTCTTTCTTGTGCAGTTAGCTCTTGTTTAGCAGGTCTCGATTAAAGCTCGTATAGAATTTGTTCGCCTGAAGCTCATTGCAGTGTTATGGCCTTCTTGTAGTTTCTAAAATATCCTCTTATATTAAAGTCCTTTCTTTTGCAAATACCCCATGCTTTTGAGATGACCAGGATGGTAAGTTTGCAAAACAATCAGCTTTGCTCTTGGAAAACAGAAATAATTTGGATTGCATTTCACAGAAGAAAACAGCTTGTCTGTTGGTAGTGAAGTCATTTCATAAATTCCAGCTTGCAGGTGTCAGCTTGCAGAATGGGAAAACATATTCAGATGATTTTGTTTGGTCTAACTTCTAGACAATCAGGAGGGATAATGATGATGCTTTTTCTTCTACTATTTTTCATTGCTCACCTTTTATAAATATACTGGTGTACACAGCACTCATTTAGACATTTCAGTGTTTCACAGTGGTGATTTCAGCTATGTTCTTCCCATCTGTGCCATTAGCTTAAATAAATTTAGTAAAGAAATAAAATCAGTTGCTTTTTTTTTCTAAAAAGCTTCAAATGCTGGAAATCTGCTCGCATCATCCCCTCCTGTTCCTCCTCTTCCTCCTCCTCTCCCCTGCTCTCTCCCCATTTTGGATTGATAAATCTGTAAGTCTTCATTCTTACCTGGCTAGACCAGGGTCTTTGATGCTGATAGGGTAGCAACAATGAAGAAATACTATGAAAACTTGCATATAAATATGTGAAACTAATTTATTTTGCTTGCTAGTGCTCACAGACTGTCTCAGTATGGAAGATCCTGTCTCTTTGACAGTGTCAGTGCAGTTTTTCTCTGGAATCACGTCAATCCATAGAATTTTATGTCCTTTGAAAACTTAGGAGGGGAAGGAAACCCAACAATCCTCCAACAAAACCAAAACCAGGCCTTTCATTAAGTTATAATTAGAAGTATAAAGAAATTCTATTTGAAATGTTTTGTCTACTGTGTACAACCATCAGTGGCTTTTGTTACTTGAAGTGGTTATTATTAGTCATGGTTTTGACATATATAAATCATATAACTTTTTAGTAGCTCATTTAAACTGACCCACAGGCCAGTGAGGTGATCGGAATGACTCTGGGGTCAGTCAGCCTTGAATTAGACTGTAAAAGAGTAAGATAACAGAAGTGTTGCCTTTCTGCCTCAAATGGGTTTTGTCTGTGAGAGCAAAATAATTAACTCCTCAGTTTTTAACATCTTTTGCACTTAAAGGACATATAATTGTAAATACTGGGAAGTTGTTTACACTTGAAAGGGTAGTACTGAAGAAAGGATTTCTTCTACATTTATAATGTGGCATTATATCATTATATATATATTTATACAGTATATTGTATTTTAATACTACAGTATTTACATCCATTTTCCTAATAGTTTGTTGGCACATACTCCTGCAGTTCAGCTGCTGGATGATGAAAATAAATTATTTTTACTTTCTAGTATTATAAGCAAGTCTATTTACTCACCAAATTTTTAATGGAAATAATGGAACACTTGAGAAAAATAAATAGGAATTGAAGCTGCCTATATTGCATTCTCTGATTAAATTTCCAGGTTTTGAACGGGTCCAAAAACGTTGCCTAGCTTTTTCAGTGGATTTTAGTCCTGCCTTCAAAAGAAATAAGATTGATGAAAATAAAGAGCTTTAAAGTCTTTCTAAAATTTCTTTCCTTTTCTTACTTATCCTCACTTCTTGAGCATTTAGCAAAAGGACGGGATGACTGGCAACTGACACATTCAGCTTCTGTCTACTTGTGCCAAATGATGTGAATAGCTACGTGTGTTAACGACCTTCAAAGTATGCAATGCATTAAATAATGAAGTGACAAATATGGAATTACAAGTTGCATTTAAGACAGTACCTTGCTATTTTTTTCTGCATCAGATAGCTTTGTGAGACAGTTAATCACTCTAGGCTTTTTGGTTACTGTGATGCCTACACAGTTCAAACTTTTACCATCTAATCATTTTTTTCTTGGAACACATTTTCTCTGTGCTCTATGGTAAGTCAGTGGTCCACTTGAGGTATGCCTGCATTGCATCAAAAAACTCAAAGGGACTAGAGGAAATTCTGGATATAGCAAAGGTACCTCTAGCTCCAGAGACTGAGGTGTGTCTTAGGGAGTTCAGTACTGAAATAAATCCATTCCAGTTGTCTGAATTAATAATGATGTTTGGACACACAAAACTACTGTTTTGTTAGAGTAGCATCTGATAGATCCCAAACAGGTCATCCTTCTTTGTGCTTGTGTACTTTACACACAACAAAGATGTCCTTCCCACAGAGAGTTTACAGTTTCTACCTGTGATGTACAGCTGATCTGATCATGAGCTGCATGTGTAGTTAGAATTTTCCTGTCTGTGCTCCACTCCTGCGCACACCTTTTTCAGAAACCTCTTGGGAGTGAACTATGGGTGGATGAATTGATCTTTGAGATGTCCACTTGCACCCAGGCGCTGTATTTCCTACCTGCCCTGTGGTCCTTTTGTTGGTAAGTCATATGCCAGCTAAATTTACCACGTTCTTCTCATACTACCCTTTTCCTAGTAAATCATTCGAAGAGGATACTTACTTCCAGGCTGAGAGGTCAGGTTGCTTAGCTGGAACAGTTTTGGCCATATGTTAGTAGGACTTGAATTTACCCCACAAGTGCATCCCAGTTTACTTCTGAAGACTGCTTTACTCGTATCAAGTTATGTGTGCATAACGGATTTGCTAATAAGGTAGTAGAGGGGCCATGGCATATTTGTTGCTAAAATAAATATGTACAGTCTGCCTGAGTGAAAAGCTTGGTTACTGTTGGGTGAAGACTCTTGAGGTGCTTCGTGGTGTCTTTGGGGTCTGCTAGTCTGTTTAGTGAGTGATTCTTCAGTAGTATAAAAACAACCTGAACAGTTCTTGTCTTATCATTAAAATGTATTAGCTGGAAGAAGTCTTTCTGGAATACTTAATGTAAAAGATACTGAGTCATTTTAATATGTTTATTTGTTGGAAAAGAAGGGGAGGCTGCATGTCCGAAATCACTGGCAATAAGAATAATGGTATATGGAGAGACTTTAACATTCATCACAGATATCGGTTTGTTTAATAAATGGTATGTGTGAGTGTTGAAGTTCCACTGTACATCAGGGCAGCTGTAACAAAAGTAATTTTTAGGCAGGCCTATTTGGTACACCGCTGTCCTCAATGATGCAGGAAGATTGATAAGGGGAGTCCAGTCCAGGAGAGCTGGTTGATTGTCAAGGTTCACCTCCTAAAAGCTCAAGAATGGTCCATCCCCACATGCAGGAAGACAAGCAAAGATGGCAGGAGGCCCACATGCATGGACAAGGAGTTCTTGACAAAACTCAGACATAAAAAGGGTGCACACAAGAGATGGAAACAGGGTCAGATCACCCCAAGAGTAATACGGGGACACTGGGAGTGCAGGTATGCCGTTAGGAAAGCCAGAGCCCACCTGGAGTTGAATCTGGCAAGGGATTCAACTGGTGAAGGGCAAGAAAAGACTTCTACAGGTCTATCAGCAGCAAAAGGGAGACTAGGGAAAATGTGGGCCTGCTTCTGAATGGAGGGAGGGACCTGCTTAAGAGAAGGACATGGAGGAGGGTGAGGAACTCAAAGCTGTCTTTGTCTTGGTCTGTACTGGTAAGACCCACCTTCAGCAATCCCAGGCCCCTAAAATTCATGGGGAAGTCTGGAGCAAGGAAGAGTTACTGTCACTGGAGGAGAACCAGTTTAGGGAACATTTAAACGGACTGGAAATACAGAAGTCCAAAGGACTTGATAGGAGGCACCCACAAGTGCTGACGGAGCTTAACAATGTCAGTGCAGGGCCACTCTTGATAATCTTTGAAAGGTCATGGTGACTGGAGGAGATTCCTGAAGACTAGAAGAGAGCAAATGTCACCCCTGTCTTCAAGGAAGGCAAGGAAGAGAATCTGGGAAAACTACAGGTTGGCCAGTGTCATCTCAGTCCCTGGGAAGGTGGTGGAGGAAATAATCCTGGATGCCATTGCCAAACAAAGAAGGACAAGACAAACTTACGAAGGACAAGCAGGTGATTGGGAAAAGTCAACATGTTTTTATGAAGGGGCAGTCATGCTTGACCAACCCAAAAGACTTCTGTGATGAGGTGACTGCCTTCAGGAATGTGGGGAAAGCAGATGATGTTTATCTCAAGTTTAGCAAGGAGTTCAGTACTGTTGCCTATAATGTCATACACAAACTGATGAAGTATGGGCTAGGTATGTGAACAGTGAGGTGGATAGAAAACTGTCTGACCTGACTGTCAGATTCTGATCAGTGGCATGGTGCACTCCAGGGGTTGATAATGACTCTAGCAGTGTTTAGCCTCTTCATTAGTGACCTGGACAACGTGCACCCCCAGCAAGTTTGCAGAGGATACAAAATGGGCAGGAGGGATTGATGTACCAGCTACTTGTGCTGCCATTCAGAGGGACCTCAGCGAGAAGTGGAAGAAATGGGCAAATGGGAAACTTGGCATTTGCCTTCGATGAACTTGATTTTCCAACTCCTGCCCCTGGTAAGGAGTTGCCCCATGCACTGGTGCACCCTGGGGGCACACTGTCTGGAAAGCAGCTTTGCAGAGAAGGACCTGACGGTCCTGGTGGGCAACAAACTGACCGTGAACCAGCAGTGTGACATTGTGGCAAAGGTGGCCAGCAGCCTCCTGGGCTGCATGAGGAAGAGTGTTTCCAGCAGGTCAAGGGAGGTGATCCTTCCTCTCTGCTCAGCACTGGTGAGACATACCTGGGGTGCTGTGTCCAGGTCTGTGCTCCCCAGCACAAGAGAGACACGAACATACTGGAGAGAGCCCAGCAAAGGAAGATTATTAATAGATTGGAGCGCCTGACATATGGGGAGAGGCTGAAGGAGCTGGGGCTGTTCAGTCTGGAGAAGAGAAGGTTTAGGGAGGATCTTACCAGCACGTGTACATACCTGATGGGGGGCAGTAAAGATGACAGAGCCAGATTCTCTGGTGCCTAACAAGGCATAAGGTAGTTGGCACAAACTGAAATACAGGTAATTCTATTTAAACCTAAGAAATACTTTAGATTAAAAAAACAAAACAAAACAGAACTCTGAGTGATTGAACACTGGAAGAGGTTGCTCGGAGAGTTTGTGGAGTCTCTGTCCTAGGAAACACTCAAAACCTGACTAAACAAGGTCCTGAGCATCCTGCTTTGTGGGGGGTTGGGCTAGATGATCTTCAGGGGTCCTTTCCAACCTCAACAATTCTGCAGTTCTGTAATACGAAGATGAAGTAGGCTGTTAAAATAATTCCCCAAAAATCTTTATTTGTACTCTCAAAGACATAGTTTGAAATAGGTCTTTTTTTCCCAGGTTATCTGAGTATTGTTTGATTTGTTTCAGGGATTATGTGCATTAATAGGTTATAAATCTTAGAAGCAGTGTGTCATGGGTTATTGAATGGTTTGGTGAGAGAGGCAGCATGTCTTGTCAATCACAGTTGTTGGGTTTCATGTGTGCTGTTCCTCAGCTGCATGTTAAAAACTGAAAGTCATGAAAATTCTGTTTGCATTCAGTTTTGCAGATAAGCCGAATTTATGAGGTGATGCTTCTTCAGGTTAATACTATGTAATACATTTCCTGGAAAAAGGGTGTTTTGTGTTGATCTTGTAATTAGGATTGTGTCAAGCAGAAGATGTGGATTGGGTTTGTGTAGGGGAAGATATTCCGTATCTGGAGCTCTAACTACTGTTTTCTTGGAAGAGAAGGAAGAAAATGATCACAACATGCTGTCAGCAAGGGATACAACAGGCAGATTGAGGTACTCTCTGTGCACTAGAAGTGCAAAACATTTACCTGAGGACAACATTGGGGGACACACTCCTACTTGTATTCTGTTTTCTTCTTCCTGGCTAAATGCCTTATTGAAATGTGACTATAGTCAACATGAGTTTGCTGTGTTAGAATGATTTTGGGATGTCTGCATCTAGTGATGTGATTTGAGATTCAACTTAGTCAGGACCTGAGGTGTCATTGTGAAACTCAACTCCTAGACACTTGATGAAATTTGGTCTTCATTTGAAGAAGGGTAGGGATACAGGCAATCAGAGACAGAATACTACAGGCTTTGGACAGTCTTGTCTTCTTGCTTTCTTACATTCCACTTCTAGTGTGTCAAAGGAATTGACAGTTGCTAGTAATTCACTTGGAAATCAATTTCAAGCAATAAATAATTTAAACTTGCAGTGAGATACTCCACTTGAATCTATTGATATTTTTTTCCCCACCTCAGTTTCTGAGAAAACCATCTATTTGACCATGATGAACTCCTTTCAAATTATAGCAATTTACTTTCATTTGCACCTCTTTAGTACCTTTAAGAAAAAGACTCCTTATGAAGAATCTTAGCAAAGCTTTCTTATGTTAAATGGAACTACTTTTACAAATGAGCAAGCTGAGACAAATTAAGACAACTACATCCACAACAAAAAAAGCCCCAACAAAAAAAACAGAACTCATTATTTTTCTAATACAAACCAGAAGTGTATGCATAAGGTGACGTCAGTATAAAAGGTTTAAGATAATGCTCAGTCTGCGCAAATTGGCTATTTGGGGTCTCTGTTCTTTTTGTAAACTTTTATTTGGTTCTCTTTGGTTCTCAAGTTTGACTTGTTCAAAGATGGCATTCAAAGCATGTGACGGCCATCTTCAGGCTTGATAGAAATTTCCGTCAGCTGCTGTCAGTTTCTGTGCCTCCAAGTGAAGCTTTGGTAATCCAAACTTTAACCGAAAGATAGAGTAGATGCAGGTCTCCCATATGATAGCACATTATGCTGTTGTCAAGTGAACTACTGGACTGAACATATTTTATTTTTTTTTTAAATGGGATTTATTTGCCTTGAAGCCAAGATAAACTGGCTTCACATCAAAGACCGATCTCTTCAGCCGTGTACGGGAATAAAACTGTCAGGCAGCAAATGTATAAATTCTGTAAGAACAGACTGTCTTATGTTCATAAAGATTATTACCAGTATAGTATCATTTAATGAGAATATCTACCTAAATGTTTTTTTTTTTCTTTTGCTGCAGAACTTTGTCAAGTGTGAAAATGAGTTCCTATAATATGAGAAAGTCTGCTTTTTCTTTCAGCTTTTGCTGTAAGTGTAGCTCCTGAAGGTGCAGAAGATAAGACTGAAGTACCAGTGCTGCAGGTAATAAATTTTAATTGCCAGAGCAGGAACATTTTACAGACGTTATAAAATCATCTAGAAGAGACTGGAGCAGAAAGCCTAACATCTGTGACATTGACTATTTTGATCATTGACTTCAGTGGTACTAAATGTCATATGATGTCTTTCTGTTCTTTGTGGCATATAAGAGGTGTTTAATGGGACACAGGCTGCATGTAGCACTGCTCTTCTAGTATTACTCAAGTCTTTATTCCAGTAATTCCAAGAATCCATGGGATAAATTAACTTTGCACTTTTTCTTTCTAACGCTGGATATTCTGACTTATGTTGACATTTGTATTAAGAGAATTAGGCTTTCTGGGTTTTGTTGTGGAACAAAATTACAATTTGGAAAACAATTTATTTTCTTTTTTTGCAGGATCAGCTGAAGAGTCATTAGAAACTTATGCAAAAGCACCAAGTTTTTTTTACTATAGCTTCTACAAGTTGATAGTGTTATTGCTGTTGAGAATAGTTTTTGAGTATGTAACTTTTATTTTTCTTTCTTCTTGGTTTTGTTAAATATATAATAACTTGAGAGGAAATGGCTTCCTCTCTGCTAAATTAACATTATTACATATTGCTACCCAAGTCACGGCTCAAGTAAAGCTTGTGTATGAAATTTCAAACTAACAGATTAGAAGAATTAATGGTCAGAGCTAGCCCTACTGTTAAACAGCATAAAGGGTGTTAGGTGTATGTCTTTTATCAGATTTCTGTCTACCACTACTTTTTTTATATGTATATATTTGTAACACATTTGTATATGTATAAAAGATATTTAAGGGAAGAAAATCAAATAAAAGTACTGGGATGAATCAAGAGTTAGAATCTATAACTGCTATGTAGATCTAGTGATCTCACGTCAAATACAATAGAAGTATGGTCAGAGATATGTGTTTCTAAATAATTTTTTGTTTTGGTGATGATTGCTATGTCAACAGTAATTGTCATAAATGAGAAAGATCCCTATGGCAAACTGCTGATCTGCTGCAGTGTATCTGAGAGACTAGGTAATGTCATTCTGTTTTCATTACTTATAAATTGCTGTTTGTCAAATTCCATTACTGGCTCAATCCAGCTGTTTAATGTTATAGTTCTTATATAAGATATAACTTATCAAGGCTTTCCTACTATTTTACAGTCTCAAAACTTTCCTTCAGATGAAGTCAGAGGTGCCTCCTAGAACTCTTCAGGCTAAAAAGCTTTTTTCCCCCCCTTTTTTTTTTTGCGTTAACAGGACTGTAACAGGCAATAATTTTTTTTGTGTGTGTTTTAATAAAGGTAACGGTAAGATATGGCTTGTTGATCACACTGTGTACCACAAAACACATACTTTTTTTGTCTAGAAAATTAATCTCCCCATATTGTTTATGATATAGGTTAACTTAAAATGTGGTGTATATTATGCTGTAAGATGGCAGTACTGTGTATAGTCATCAAAATAAGTTAGTCTTATAAGAATTTTTTTAGACTTTATTGACCCAGTCAGCAAAAAAGAGTCATAGGCTCAGATGCAATGCAGTCATTCTTGAAAAAGGTTACAGATGGCTACCAAGGAAGTTGGAGCTAATGCATTTCGATGTGAAAGTCAGACCTGGACAGAGGGAGAGGTCATCTGATGCAAGTAGGACTAAAATGATCACAGGGATATGATATTTAAAAAAAAAAAAAAAAGGTGAGGAAAAAAAAGTGTTTATAAATAGGAATTAAGTCACAAAGGTAGGAAAACTATGCGTATATGCAAGCTTATTACTGACAAGTGCCTTGTATGGCATTTCTATCTGAAGGTCTTAAAATGCTTGAACCGAGATAAATCCTACAACATCCTTATGCAATTAATACAGATTATCTTGATTTTACATGTGGAGAAACCAAAGCACTGAGGTGAACTACTAGGGAGAAATTGTGCAATAAATGAAGGCTCTGGTTTACTTCCTGGAATTTTTGTGGGAAGTGCAAAGCTATTTCTCCAGTCCTCTCTCTCTACCAGTCAGCAGTTCTTAAACAACACTTTTCCACCCAGCCTCTGTTATTTAGAAGCAATTGCACTCCTAAGATATTTTTATGTGTGTATCTTAGTTTCTAGGTTAATGATGCAAATGAAATGTCACTGTTGTCTGTTCCTCAGCACTCTGTTAACATTCCATCATGAATGTATGTAATACAGTGAAGTCGTGTTATGTACAACAACCTTTTCATATTGATTTGTCTTGATATAAATTGCTTTTGAGTCTTCCTTTAAGAATTGTGTTTCAATAGATGCTTGATGGTGGATCAAATGAGTAAGAGAGTGTCGGGTGGCAGGTTTTTTTTTTAGACGCTAAACAGTTGTGTTTGTATTGTAGAGTTCCATATTCCAAACTTTGTGCTGAGGAGGTATATATTAGAAAAAAACAAAAACATTGTTAGTATTGACTTAAAGAGCTCTGGTATGGAGTCATGGGGAAGCATTTTCTCTTTTTTTTTCCTTTTTATTCTTTTACTGTGTTGTCTAAGTAGTAGTATACAAACATGTAGAATATTTATTTCAGTTCTTGATAGTGAAAACTTTTTCGTTTTTTTTATTAGCTCTTGAGTTTAGACATCTGTGTATGTATTTACAATCTGATGAATGCTTTGTCTCCCTGTGTGTCTGTAGAAATATTTGAGTTTTTGCATGTGTCCTTATTTTGCTTTTTCTCCTTTCTTCTAGGAGTCTGAGAAAAGTGGAACAATTAGTAAAATAAGCAGAGGTAAGTACTGTATAGCCTGTATTTGCTTTCACTTGTGATGCCTCTTCAGTATAAATAAAATATGCTTATGCTTTGAGAAGTGACTGTGTGAACACTGCCTAAATGCTCAACAGCATTGGTAGTTAATTGCCGATTCCAAAATACTTTGTATTTTTTATCTTTGCTCATGTAGTCTCATGAAGCAGAAGCTTCTTGATCTTTGCTTGTATTTGCAATTCTTGTAGTTGTGTTTTTCTGAAAATGTGCACTTGCACTATGAAACTGATGTACTGCTTTTTGTAGTGTGCAGTATTTTAAAATAAAATTTCATGACACTTAGTAGTAGTTCTTGTAAAAAATTTAATATGAAACTGAATTTTTACCATTCTGCTAGGCTCTCATGGTACTTGTAATAACTAGAGTTACTATAAATTACTTGTAACAACTTGTAATAACTTTGTAATATCTGGCAGCAATTATTTAAGAAACATGATAAACATTAATAGGATACTGAGTGGTAAAATACATTTTTACTGGACATGTGAGATAAATTATGAGAATAAAAATTCTGCAAGCTTCTGCATTTTCTGAAAGCAAGTCTGATGTCCTCCCAGCAAAAAATTTACAGATGTGAGATAAGGACTTGCGATCTCTGCACTGTCACCTAGTGCTGCCTCTGTGGTACTATAGCAGTTCAATTCTTAAAGCAACTTGGACTCACTTTTCTAAACCCTGAGCACTTGAGTCTGCTAGTTCTAAAAAGAGCCAGCTTGACCATGTTTCTGTTGCAGCAGTTTCTGAGTAGTTGTGAGTTCGTTCTGAAGTCAAAGCTGAACACCTGGGTTACTTAGCTAACAGAACTCTGAATGGTGCTGAGAAGATCTGGATTTTGTTTGTTGGCTTTCTTGGACTTAGTTGCAAGCTCTGTAGCTAACACAGATAACCACTTCTGTGGAAAATAATTCAGTCACTTGTCCCATTTATCTCCCATTTTACATTGAAAGGTTAGGACATGTCTATAGAAGCTTTATTACTCTGTTTCCTTGTTCACCCATCTTTATCTGGTGTCAAACAAAGTCCATTTCCTCTTTGGGTTCTTTCATCTCTTTCTGTGTAATCTCATAGCACAGCCAGGTGCTGGTTGCTGCTTTTATCACTCTCAGCAGACCTACTGTGTCTCACTTCATAAAACACCCAAGGAAGCATTGACAGACTTTTTTTTTGGCTTTTGACAGTGCTCAGTTTTCATAAACTTTAAAATAATATCATTACTTTGGAAAATTATATTTAGGAACGTTACAATGGTAGTGATGTAACTACCATCTGTTATCTATTGTTTGTTTCAGTAGGAGAACACTTTAAAGCAGGCAAACAAAAGTATTTTATGCATCAGGTAGAAAAATTTAGAAACTTGCTGCCACAGGAGGTTGTGACCATACCAGCAGTTTCAAGAGGGGACAAGTCCATAAATGTATGGTAAGATAAATAGGCAGCAATGTATCTTCTGACATTTCCTAATAGAATAGCTGTGGATGCTATTAGAGCATGAGGAGCACTGGAGAAAGTGAAGGTCATGTGGTGTCCCTAAATAGTGTTTTCTGCTGCTACTGTTAAAGAAAATATAGTAGGTGGACCACTGGTCTGATCATAGAATTATCGAGCAGTTTGGGTTGGAAGGGACCTTTAAAGGTAATACGTCATTTTTTGTGTTCTCAATTGGGTTTGGTTTTTTTTTAACAGGATTCTGCCTCTCCTTAAGAAAGAATATTTATTTTTAAAGTCTCTTTTAACCCATTTCTGTGGGTAAAATTGAGGAAAGACTTGAAACAGAGAATGAAGTTCTTGATGGTTCTTAGTTCCCATGATTTTTTCACTCTTCTTTTTCAAACTGTTATACAAGAAAATTCTTTCTCCTTTATAAATAAGCTGTACCTTTGTCCCAAAGAAGCAAAGTTATCTTCTGTAGTTTTCCTTTCAGAGTTTTAAGAGATCTTTTTAAGTGTCCTTAGCCAAGCCTTTGAAGACAAGTATCAAGATCTCAATATCCTAGTCACTGGGAAGACAAATGTAATACAGAGAAGACTGAACTTCATGTTCTCATGGTTGCTTTGTCTACTCAGAGTATGATGTAGCTTTCTGGATTGGCTGGTGTGCAAAGAGTTTCATGCATGGATATGTTATAGTCCAGCCACCAGCCAAAAGATCAGTGATGTGACTTACCAATGTTGGGTCATCATTGCCATGCCATGGCAAAAAGTCTTGCCCTTCAGGTGGATGTATAGGTACTCTACTGGTGGGTGTATTTGTCCCCAAATGGTAGGCTGTATTGCTGACCAATAGTATTTTCAGCTTTTAGAATATTTGAATAACAAAAGCAAATCTCTTCTTGAAGTTAGGCACTGGCTATTTCAGGCTAATGTACAATGATTTCACCACCTTTGGAAACTCAGGGAAACATTGAATTTGAGAGCATAAGTTCTCTAGATTCCTTCTGCAGCCTGTGGAGAGACAGGGGCATTTCCAGAGGGTGACCGAGATCCAAGGCGGGTTGAGTCATTTTCTCTGGAGAGAATATTCCTCTCGCCACAAGAGTATCTACTAACTACTTTTTGGCTGTGGAGCGTGGGGTATATGGTTTGGGTTTTTTCTTTTTCTTTCTTTTTTTTTTTTGTTAACATGTGTGTTAAATGAGAGAAGAAGAACGAAGTAGTCTTGAGGCTTTTTTCTTGGATCTGATTCTTGCAAATATGGTGATGTTATACCTCCTCTGATCTGCAAATACCTGCAATATTCTGAAAGGATCAAAAGTATTTTTTGCAGTTACATCCTTTTAATATCCTGCCTGGCCTAGTTCTCCATTTTATCTAGGCTCTCTAGGAATTTGTTTGGGTGGAAAGGTGAGAACAACATGCAAAGTTTAAATAATTTTTTTTCTTTAGTATCAGTGCAAATGTGTAGGTGATGAACCTTCCCTTTTTTTTTTTTTTTTTTTGGGTAAGTGTTAAGACACATTATGAGTTCTGAAGTGGTAAGCAACATACTTTGTGTATTACAAAACTATGAAAAAGTGTACGATTTGAGGAATAACAGGATACGCCCCACCTAGAGTACTGCATCCAGCTCTGGAGCCTTCAGCACAGGAAAGACATGGACCTGTTGGAGCGGGTCCAGAGGAGGCCACAAAAATGCTCAGAGGGATGGAACACCTCTCCTGTGAGGACAGGCTGAGAGAGCTGGGGTTGTTGAGCCTGGAGAAGAGAAGGCTCTGGGCAGACCTTATTGCAGCCTGCCAGTACTTAAAGGCAGCTTATACGAAAGATGGGGACAGACTTTTTAGCAGGGCCTGTAGTGATAGGACAAGGGGCAATGTTTTAAACTAAAAGAGGGTCAATTTAGACTAGATCCAAGGAAGAAATTTTTGACAATGAGGGTGCTGAACCACTGGCACAGGTTTCACAGAATCACAGAATCACTAGGTTGGAAAGGACCTTCAAGATCATCAAGTACAACCATTAATCCAGCGCCACCATGTCCCCTAAACCATGTCCTGAAGTGCCACATCCACACGTTTTTTGAACACTTCCAGAGATGGCGACTCCACCACCTCCCTGGGCAGCCTGTTCCAATGCCCGACCACTCTCTCAGTGAAGAAATTTTTCCTAATATCCAATCTAAACCTCCCCTGGCGCAACTTGAGGCCATTTCCTCTCATTCTATCGCTAGTTACTTGGGAGAAGAGACCAACACCCACGTTGCCACAACCCCCTTTCAGGTAGCTGTAGAGAGCGATAAGGTCTCCCCTCAGCCTTCTCTTCTCCAGACTAAACAACCCCAGTTCCCTCAGCCGCTCCTCATAAGACTTGTGCTCCAGACCACTCACCAGCTTCATTGCCCTTCTCTGGACATGCTCCAGCACCTCAACATCCTTCTTGTAGTGAGGGGCCCAAAACTGAACACAGTATTCAGGGTGCGGCCTCACCAGTGCCGAGTACAGGGGCACGATCACTTCCCTACTCCTGCTGGCCTCACTATTTCTGATACAGGCCAGGACGCTGTTGGCCTTCTTGGCCACCTGGGCACACTGCCGGCTCATGTTCAGCCGGCTGTCAACCAGCACCCCCAGGTCCCTTTCCGCCGGGCTGCTCCCAGAGAGGTGGTAGATGCTCCATCCCTGGCAACATTCAAGGTCAGGTTGGACGGGGCTCTGAGCAACCTGATCTAGCTGGGGATGTCCCTACTCATTGCACGGGGGTTGGACTAGTTGACCTTTAAAGGTCCCTTCCAACCCAATCTATTCTGTGATTCTATCTAATTTCAAGAAGTAAACAAGTATACTAAAAACGTGGTGGGTTTGGAATTGATTTTAAAGGGGTTTTTTTGATGTTACTAAGGGAAATAGTTTAGTAAAATTCAGGAAATAGAAATATTGGTAATATTCAAACTGTGTTGACAGAGAGTGTTTGAAGTTTGGATGGCTTTCAGTTCTCATGCCGCAGGCCATAAACTGATAATCGGTCATTAAGATGCTTATTGCATATATGATAAATAAGCATGCACACAGACATGAGGTTGTGTGTCTGTATCTATCTGTGTGTGTGTGTGTATATATATATATGCATACACTGCCTTTAATCCTGAAATATTCCAATAACTTTATATAAACACATTTACAAATTACTATTCTTAGCGTGAGAAAAGACTTGTCTCTGCCTTTAAGTGTGGAAGTTTTATACTAGGCTACAATAATCCGCTCAAAATATAAGAACTAAAGATGCTCATCTGGCGTTTCAGGTTGATTTTTAGAGTTGCATAAAAGCAGGGGAAGGCCTACAGAATATACAAGTGGCCTAATTTTTTTAAACTCGAATTGGAAGGTGAGTTTTCTGACCTACACAATAGAGTCTCTGGTTTGTGAGTTAAAGCACTGGTTTAGTTTTTGTCTGACTAAATAATGAGACATTCTGTACTTTCTCACTGGAGTGAAAACCCTGTTTTCATTGTACAAATATTCCACTTAGCTTTAAAGAAATAAATTTTATTTCCATAATTTCTTAGGAAGGAAAAACCCAAAATAAAGAGGAGCTAGATTTAAGCACCATTAACAGAGCTGCAAGGATGTCAGTGTCATTCTTTTACCTATTAGGGGCCAGTGGTTAGACTGCATCCTAGTTGTTTTAAAGTCATCATTGTTATTTTTGGGAAAATGGTTTGGATCATGTCACACATACTCCAGGAAGTACGTAAGTCATCATGGAATCCTGTCTTTTCTGTTGATGCCTGTTCTACTTTTTAATTATGTTTTTAAACAATCAGTGAGTCAGAGACATGGTTCTAGATGCCCACTGTTTCAGGAGAGTTGGGTAATTAGGAAGCTCAGGAGCCATTTTCACTCTTCTCCATTTCTGGAACAATAGGAGAGAAGGGGGAAGACACACCTCAGAATGTACTTGGAGCCTGGAAATTAAGACACTGACTTGGAATGCCAAAGACCTACATTCAGGTCCAAACTACCTCACAGATGAGAACTTGGGTTTCTTGCATCCTGGGTGAATGCTTTATCCTCTGGCTAGCAGAGGAAGGCTGGCAGGCAACATCATCATCTTATGTTCTTCTAGGAGTTTTTTTCCTCTTTTTTCTTTTTTTTTTGTCTTGAAATGCTTGTTTCAATTTTTTCAGTAGCTTTGAGTTGACTAAAACAGCCCTTTGTGGTGAGTAAACTTTGCCCAAAAAAAAAAAAAAAAATCATACAGGTAGTTTATTAATGTTGGTCGTTATACTGCAATGCTTGTCTTCCAAATAGCAGTATTTCCCCATTGCCATCTTTTGAAATGATTTAGTGATAATTCCTAAGGAGGCCTATTTTGCATAGGGTCACTGTATACTTGCTAAAACACACGTTACGGTTAATGGCTTGTTAAAAGTTTATTAAGGCTCTGTTCTGTTTTGCAAGGAGATGTGGTTATGGTAAGACTCGGGAAGTTTCAGCATTTCTGTTTCCCAATGTATTTTTTTCTGTGAACTTGCAGTATTTTTCCAATCAGTGAGCATTTGAGACTGTTGAAGATGTTTTCCAGTTATGGGAATGTCTTAGGGAAATAAAAGAGAATAGAAGACAACAGGAGAAATAAAGTATATCAGTAGCTCTTTTGGATATTAAACTTCCAAAAAACTCCATTCTTTGTCTTACTTTGTTTCTCAGCTTGAGAAACAATTTAGATGTTTAAAATTATACATACTTTCTGTTGACATTTTAATATACTGAATATTTCTTGTAATGAACTATTTTGAAGTATCTATAGCAGAGGAAACTATTGCCATTGGATTAAAGCAGTAACACCAAAGTAGTTATTAGATTACTTCTAGAAAGTATTCTATTGTGGGATATTACAGCTGTTTTTAAATGTACTGTAAGTGAAACTGAGTGCAATTCAGATGCTTGCATATCTGTAAATGTACTGATACTAAACCAGTAATTATAGAATGCAATATAGTTTTTGCTTTTTATCTCTGGGGATATTTTCAGTGTGGTGCATATAGTTTTAGCCCTCTGACTCTCACTAGCATCATTGAAGTGTAAGTTTAATTTTTTCACTAATTTTAATTTTTGCACAGGAGATCTAGCAAATTTCTTGCTAGATAGCAAATAGCTGCTGTTCAGACATTTTTATTGTGCATGGATTTTTAAGCAGTTTGGGTGGGTCAGAGCACGAAGGAACGTTGCGTGGGAAAAAATGTGAAATCAGAACTGATATCTATGTCAGTGCTTATGCTATCTCTGCAACTTTATCACCAGAAACCTCACAGAATTTGACAGTTTCAGAGTTTGTCTTGGTGAATAAGCTAATAAATGGAGGAAAAAGAGTATCGGGGAAAAGTAGAAAAACATTTAACTAGCTCTGAGCTGTCCTAGGTCAAAATGAACAAGTAACTGTTCAGAGGAGCAAAGAAATGTAATTGATGATCAGGTCTTGGACATGGCAATCTTCTGATAATCTTAGCAAAAATATTTGGGGTTAATGCTCTTTTTGTTGCCACTGTTTTTCTTGTGATCCTTCTTCATGTGCTCAGTTTTACTCTTTTTTCCTTGACAATACTACTTTCCTTTTTGGGACATGGAGTCTCCATCTTTGGTCCACTGTTTCACTCATTCTACTCTATTTGCCAAGTTAGCGTTTTTAACCTAGAGGTCAAGATCTTGATGTGAAACTAGGATCTTTTAGGTTTACTTGATCTACAATGCAAGAATATACATTTTAAAAATAAATATGGCATGATGTAAAATGTGAATTTATATGGCAATGAAACTGCAGATTAAAAGTGTTTGAAATACTCCGCTGACAAGAGGCTTCACATGTTTCCTCTAAGGTGCTCTGTCCTTGGGACGTTTGTTTTCAGAGAGATGTTGCTTGTAGTAAAACCTGTCAGCTTTCAGTCAGCCATGACTGTCTGGATTTTCTCTGCTGAACTTTCATCCTGGACTGTTTTCAATTTGACATCTCCTACATGTCATTGAAAGTTTGGTTTCAGTGGAAAACTAGTAACTGTTCTTAGAAAGCTTTTTTAGAGGTTTTATATGTTTAAGTTCTCTGTCAGCTTCCATAATGTTGCTAATGAAGGTGGTCTTGAAGTTCTGCTTTTCTGAAATTTGACTCTTGGAACTTTTTTGTTTTGGTGTGCACTTTGTTCCTTCTCCACATTTTTTGACATTCTGTAGAGATCCCATGTGACTTCATCTTTGATTTCTTTCCTTTTGTTACCTTCTTGTCATGGAGTGATGTCATCTGTAAACATTAACTCAGCAGCCTTTTCTGTGCTGTTTCCTCCTTGAATTTACTAGAATCTATTACCTCTTATGCCTGGTCTGCCTGTCACCTCCAGTGACAGAATTTAAATGCAATTCTCAATCCCTGCCCATCCTACTTATTAAGGTCTACTTATCTCCTTGAACACTGAACATCACTACTGTCTTTTTTGTTCCTTAGGCAGTAATCGGTCAGTCACTTACTTGTACCTCTTAAGTTTTTATACCCTGAATTTCCGCATCTGCACACTTTCTGCATATTTATGAAGTGCAGCCTTTTCTGGCAAACTAAACAGAAGCTGCAATATAGTGTCTCATCTTACACATTGCTACTTAGTTATGGTCTTGGGTGGGTTATACAGCATAGGTCAAACTTGTTGAGAATTTTGGAAGGCGCATCTGTCCTTTCCTCCTCCTTTCACCTTCTCATCCTCTGTTGCGTTCTGCTTCTGAATGGGATCAAATCTGCCTATTTTTCTTAGCTTTCAAAGTGCTGAGAGATTATTCTGTCTACTATCACCAAGAAAATTTGGCTATCTTCAGCTTCTCCATGGTATCAGCCTTCATTTGTATGAAGCCTATATCAGCCTATTTGTATTTTTTAATAAGTGTTATTTTTCCTATCCATAAATGTTTGCAAAGCTACTTTCTTTTAAATTTCTGGGAGTCTCATCTTCCGTTGTAAGTTCTTAACTGTGGTGCCTTTAAACACTGTGAACACACATTTGAGGTGTTGATGCTGTCCTATCAGATAAAAGTATTACCTCATTGTTCTCGCGTGCATTTCTCTCCATGTGATGTTTGTTTCTGGGTAGGGTTTTAAGCTCTTTAATGAGAAAGCATCTTTTCCATTTCGTTTTCATCCATTGCCTAGTGAAGGGGAGATTCTGGTTTATGAGTAACACCTTTTAACTCTGGTAATAACGAGTGCTGATATATTGGAGAAGGAAGAACTTCATGAATGTGCTTACTGTTAACTGCGGGCATAAGTTTCTTTGTTGCTGCAGATCTCCTAGTCATGTCATACTTTTTATGTGTTAATCCTTAAAAAGACTGGCTTGGATTTTTTTTTTTTGTCTGTTAAATTATGCCTTTTTATTATTTCATGAAATGTTTATATAACTAAAGAAATAGCTTGCTATGCAATAGATTCCCCTGTCCCCCCTTCCCCCCTGATTCTCAGTAGCTTTGGAGCAAAACTGAAAATAACTTCTTTTGTCTTTAAACCTTCTTATTTTCTGGTTCACAGAATTAAAAGAAATTGTATTTATCATCCAGAGTCAAAGTAATTCTTTTCATTCCAAGAGAGCAGAAGATCTAAAAAGAGATATTTTAAAACAGGCTGCAGATCTTGGAAAGGTATGTTTAGATAATATAGATTGCACCTTGTTATATATGGGTTTACTGCATTTTGCTAAAAATATAGTTTTCTGTTGTGCCTTTTCTGGATCCATTTTATTAATTGTCTTCTGTGTGCTTATGAGAGAACTATTTCAGTGGGTGTTTACTGATTGTATGCCGTGACGTATCACCAAATAATTTTAATTTCAACTATCTACCTTTTTGTGTAATTGTTTTTGTTTGGATGGCATTTGATGTAAAAGTGATAGCAAGAAAGATTTGTAGTGTGTGTTTAAGAAAAAGTCAGATGCTTTCTGTATGAAGTGAAAACCATAGTCATTTAAAGCACTACTTAGAATAATTTTTAGGCGAGTATTTTGTTAGAGCCAATGAAGACGCTGTAATGTAGATTTTGTCTGAATTTTGTTGCGCAACTGTAGCATTATGGCTGTAGAGCAGCAGTATACATTGACATTAAAATCCTAGCACAGGATTCCCTACTTCCTACAGCAATAGTCTTCCACAACTCTCTTGCCCACATTGGTATTAGCTCCCTCCCTGGTTTATTAACGACTCCTTGTTCCTCTGCACCCCACTGGGGACTGAGCACTCAGCCTCTCACCTGCTGGTGAGCCATGCTGGCCTGGGAGCTGCAGGTTGTACAAGTCTGGTTTTGACTTAATAATCTAATACGAAATTTTACTCGTAAAGCTTTAGCCTAGAGAGGAGAGATTTTTAAGGAGACTTACGCTGAAAGTTAAGTGTACATAAACAATGCTTTATTTTCTCTGTCTTTAATGAAGATAAGAACAAATTAAGCAGCATACATCCCCTATATATGAAATAGCTTGCTGTGAGGTTATTTGACCTATTTTTCAATTCCAGGTTCTTTGTTGTATAGGAAAAAAAAGTCTGATTTAAATTGTCTTATGAATCTTGGCCTTGTAGTGCTTGCATCAGGTTCCCGGACATTTTAGTTTTCATTTATCCAAGCTTATCAAACCTGTTGTAATTAAATCCATTATAAATGCAATTTTTAATCTCTTAATGAAATCAGTCATCTGAACAGCCTTTGTTCTGCAGAGTTCTGCTCTTTCAGAGTCCTCTTTGGGATTGGTGCAAGTGTTCAGGTGCAATGTGTGGAGAGGATTATGGCTTCCGTTGTTAAAAACAAGGACTTATAATTTAGTTCTGTAATTGATGTTGCAGAATATGAATGATGAAAAGATCAATAAGAAGAAGTATAAATAATTTCAGTGAGGCAGGAATATAGGAATGTTTTATGGGAGAGAGGTAAAATCGTTTTTGTAATCAGAGTTGTACCTGTGAGTACTTCTGCCTTGAGCAAACTGAACTGGCTTTTAAAAAACTTCTTTGTCTAATTATAGGAGATTCCTTTACAGGAATGCTGAAATGGTAATGCTTTTCCATTAAGAGATATTCCTTTTCCTATTCCTTAATATTTCCAGTATTGAGGTACCTGTTAAACAGCATTCATGGCATCTTAGAGAAGCAGTGATGGAAATACATCACACCAAAAATCTCATACCTGAAATGTGGGAAAAGAGGAAAGCCATCAATCTACAGGAAAAAAAATGAGCATAGTCAACATGTACTTGGCATGTCTTGATTGCTTTAGTCAACAAGATTCTGCTCATCAACATTTGAAGTTCACATTTTTCATTAAAAAGAATGCACATGACTTTACTTTCAGGCAAAGGAAGTTAAATCCTTGCATTTTAAAGGAAAACTGCTGTATAGAAACAAAGGACTGGATCAACTGAATCATGAGGTTTACTTGCCTGTTGTCACAGGACCAAATGATAGATATTTAGTCCATAAGGATTCATTAGTTGTTATTTTCTGTTTTAAAAAGAGAAGTGGAAGCCAGCTACTAGATTTATATTATTTAATGAAACTAGAATACCTGCATTGCTTTAAAATGAATTAAATCACTCACATTCATATTTACTTTATATTCATCTTTACAAGTAATTTGTCCATTTATTTTCTTTCACTGTGAAAATATTTTTTTCATGTGAAACTAATCTAATTCTGGTCACTAGTAGATGTCATTTTTGACTTCATACTTAAAAGCATATTCCATAGTGATTTATTGAGTCTTAACCAAAACTCTTAAGTATATTAAACAATGGCTAGAACATAGCAGTGAAGGAAATTCCTTAAGATCTTTACCAATTTTCTTAATTTTCTAAGATTTCTGCATTTAAGAAGCTCTGTAAACTAGGCCTTCCTAAGAAATGCCAGGTAAGAATAAGGAAACTGTCAGAGTGTGAAATTTATATTTGAGACTGTTCTCTTTCTAGCTTCTTAATAGCCAAAAAAGTTTTCAATTTTTTATGTTTTAGACTAGAAAACAGGTAAAATATGGTTTTTGAAAAATGATAGATTTTGTCTGAAATACTGGTTTAGGTGCAGTTAATGCTATTTAATTGCCTGGGATTGTGACATTGTTTTGAAGACAAAGATCTGTGTATTTCTTTATGAAAACTAGTCTAGTAGAACCTTCCCCTGGCCCTGCCCTGAGGGTTCATATATTGAACACCCTCAGCCTATTCATTATGTCCAAAAAACTTATTTTTCCTGAAAAGCTTAGAGATTAAATGGTATCCTATGTATATTAACCGGAATAAATATATCAAATTAATAGTATTCATTATGGAATTTAAAAAAACCCACAACACAAACCAGTCATAGAATCATGGAACAATTTAGGCTGGAAAAGACCCTTAAGATCATCAAGTCCAATTGTAATAATAACACTGCCAAGTCCACCACTAAACCATGTACCTAAGCAAGTCTACATGTCTCCTAGTATTTAGAAGACATGTAGGCACCAGGGAGAGTAACTCAACCGCCTCCCTGGGCAGCCTGTTCCAATGCTTGACAACCCTTCCAGTGAAGAATCTAAGAATGAGATTTGAAAGACTGATACCATGGAGTACTGGAAAATGAAAATGCGTCACATACTTCCATATGAATAATAGATGATGTGAAGTATGACCTCTGTTTTATAGAAGAATGTGGTGGGTTGACCCTGTCTGGACACCAGATGCCCACCAAAGCCACTCTATCACTCCCCTCCTCAGCTGGACAGGGGATAGAAAGTACAATGAAAAGCTTGTAGGTTGACATAAGGACAGGGAGAGGTCACTCACCAATTACTGTCACAGGCAAAAGAGACTTGACTTTGAAAAAAAAAAAAAATTGAATTTATCTCTACTCTGATTTGATTCTTAATGATAAGAACTAAAACCAAATCTTAAAACACCCCTCCCTTCTTCCCAGGCTCAACTTCTCCTGATCTTCTCTACCTCCTCCCCACAAGTGGCGCAGAGTGACAGGGAATGGGGGTTGCCGTCAGTTCATCACATGTTTTCTCTGCTGCTTCTTCCTCCTCAGGGGGAGGACTCCTCACACTCTTCCCCTGATCCAGCGTGGGGGCCCTCCCATGGGAGGCAGTTCTCCATGAGCTTCTTCAATGTGAGTTCTTCCCACAGGCTGCAGTTCTTCACGAACTGCTCCAGCCTGGGTCCCAGCCATGGGTGCCGTCCTTCAGGAACAGGCTGCTCCAGCCTGGGTCCCCTCAGGGTCACAAGTCCTGCCAGCAAACCTGCTCCAGCCTGGGCTCCTCTCTCCATAGGACCACAGGTCCTGCCAGGAGCCTGCTCCAGTGTGGGCTTCCCATGGGGTCACGGCCTCCTTCGGGCATCCCCCTGCTCCGGCGTGGGTCCCTCCCTGGGCTGTAGGTGGAGATCTGCTCCCCCATGGAGCTCCATGGCTGCAGGGGCACAGCCAGCCTCACCAGGGGCTTCCCCAGGGGCTGCTGGGGAACCTCTGCTCCGGTGCCTGGAGCCCCTCCTGCCCCTCCTGCTGCTCTGGCCTGGGGGTCTGCAGGGTTGTTTCTCTGACATGTTCTCACTCCTCTCTCTGGCTGCAGTTGTGCAGGTTTTTTTCCCCTTCTGTTCCCCCAGAGGTGCTACCACCGTTGCTGATGGGCTCAGCCTTGGCCATTGGCAGGTCAGTCTTGTAGCCGGCTGGCATTGCCTCTGTTGGACCCAGGGGAAGCTTCTAGCAGCTTCTCACAGAAGCCACCTCTGCAGCCCCCCGCTATCAAAACCTTGCCACTCAAACCTGATACAAAGCACTGCAATTATAATTTGCAGAATTTTTACTATTAGGCTTACTTTGCTTTGAGCAAAATCCCGTCTTTTGTACCATCTCATAGAAATTAAGTTTGACAGATTTAAACTATCCCTGTATATAAAGGGGTATATTGCTTGGTTTTTAGTTTGAGCACTATTACTGTAGTGACTATTAATACCAATTTAAGATAAATAAGTACAGTCAGAAGTATGGAACTGTACATAGAAAACCTCCATATTATGTTGCTTGAGTAAAAATTTACTTAACGTCTTCATTAAATTTTCATAATATTGTTTCTGTGTCAGTCTCCCAATTTCCAGTTTGGCTAACGTGAAAATGGGTGACAAATATTAGGAGCATTCTATAGTTGTGTTCTTTTTTGTTTAAAACAATTTTGCAAAATCCTGTTTCCTGCAGCGCAGCAGAAGCAAAAATGATCAGAAACCCAGCTGGTCTGTGCCTCTGGTCTGTGCCTCAGAAATTCGGTCATGGCCACAATATGTGTTGCCGAAGTGCCAGTTGTTGTTGAGTGTGCCATGTGTGCTTTAAAAATCTGTTATTTTTAATTGCCTAGGCTGTACTGGTGGCAGCGCTGCACTATTTCAGTAATATGGAAGATTTCTTTGTTAAAGTGTTGGAGAGGGGGAAAAAAAGTATAATTAACTTGCTTGAATTTTAATGTATATATCTTAAGCCATCACTGTATTCCTGTCTGAAATTCAGCTGTCTCCAAATTGTTCCTGCTCATGTTTTGGCCATCTGTGAGAGACTACTTTCAGGGAATTTGTAGGCTGTTTCTTCTGTATAATTTTTTTTTGTGTGTGTGTAATTTGCCAGTAGGTCATAAATTCCTTTTCTATGTGAATTAATGTTCTCTGAAGTTCTTCCTAGCTCTACTTCCACATCTGATTTCAGATGCTGCAGTGAAGTCAGCTGAAGTTCTGTTGTCCAAAAGCCTCCTTAAATATTCCTCTGTTATTGTTTGTACTGTTCCCACAATGAATCCTAACTTCTATATCTCACCTGAAAGAGATCCTGAAATACTATCAGGCTATGATGGAAACAACTCTGAAAATTTGGCTAGATTTTTCTTGGTCTGTAGCACTAGTTGTCTTATTTTTTTCCTTGTTAGATGTCTTCCACAAATGAACAGGTATACATTCATCTTCCAGATCTACAACTAGCTGTATAGCTAAAATTTCCCAGCGGTTGTGAGTCTTGGAGTAGGTCTGAACTGTTCTGCATTTTACCCTTACTGTAAAGCTCACATGCATGTTAATAATTCTGTGGTTATAAAATCTAGTGGAAGGATTTTCTCATTCACTGCAGCAGAGTTGTTTAAACTGATCTGTATATTTAGAAAAGCTATTAATAGACTTAGTTTGCTGGAGACTTTTCAAAATGAATACCATAAATGAAAGCAATCCATAATATAGCTGCTGCTTCAACTTACAGATTTCTTGTTCAAATTCTAGATTCTAGTTAAAAAACCTTGTTTCCTCCTTTCCCTTCTCTAATGGCTTCCCATGCCACAGAAACTGCTTCCAGCACCACAGAAGCTGCTTTCAGCTGAGACTGATCAGATGATTCATTTTTGGATCTTGCAGTTTTAACAAAGTTTAACTGATTGTATTTAAGTGTTGGGCTAGATTCTGTCCTGCCCTTGCATCTCCATGTCTACAACAGTTCATCTTATAGCTAGGTTTTCCATAATATCAACCCAATTTTTTAATAAGAACAGGTATGTTTTATACATAACTTTATTATTTTTCCCAGTGTTACTAGATCTAGTGTCCTTTTCTTTGTAAAATGTTAGTGTGCAATCTGTTTTCTTCCTAGCAACAGCTTTCTTTCTCTTGTGCAGTGATTTATTCATGTCAAATCCTGCAGGCTCATGAAATGTGCTTGTCACCTTTGTTCTTAAAATGCTTATTTCTTAAGATGAAAGAGTTTATCTTGCCAGGCAGTAGACAGTTTTTGTTGACTTTATTTATGAAAAACAAGGCTCTTTGGCATACCTTCTCCATTACCTTTCCATTGATTTCCCTCTGTAGAACAAAGATCAGATGCCAGTCTATAGCAGAGCTGTTGGGGAAAATACTATTACGTTGTCTGTGATATTAATCTTGTACGCCACTCGACTTGGCCCAGGTCTTGCTAGTCTTTGATCAGCAAGACTCTTTCCACAGCAAAATGATGAATCTGGCACATGACTGGCAACAGACTGTGTGAAGGTGTCTTGCTGAGATAACAAGTCCTGCACTTCTCTGTGGTGAGGGCAGAGATGCTGATGGGGTACCGGGAGCATCTGGCATTCTTACTTTCTCAAAGAAGCAAAGTCCTTGCAGGGGGTTCTTCATGGACTCAAATAACTAGAGTAATTAGGGAACATGGTACTGCAGTGAAAGAGAGGAAGAAGTTCCAGCCATTGTCGGTGGCCTCCTGAAACCACACAAATCCTCGTCCAAAAGTTTTGAGTATCGGAGTACACGGTACATGTTGCTGTTGTGATGCTTTTTTCTGTCTGTATTGCTTGAGTCAGGTGGTAGTAACAGTGACTACTAAAAACCCTGGATCATCGCTAATTTATGAATAGAAAATTCTGGAAACAGGATTTCTTTGTCCTTTTCTTCCCCCTGCACCCCACTTCAGACAATATTTTGCATTTAGAGAACAAACACCTAAATATTGGCATACTAGTTGAATTTTCTCCTGAACTTGCATACTAGTACCTTGCGTAATTTGGATTTCTTGTTTAAAAGACAGAAAACAAATTAATGGATTAATTGCCCTCACTTTCAGATTCCTCTATAAAGTTTAGTTGGACTTTTATTTTATCCAACCTTTCTTTTCTCTCTTTTTGCTTTTGTTTTTCCTGACTTCTATTTGTAACATAATCCAAAACTTTCATGTTTATACTTATCTTCCTAATCTGTCTATAAAACTTTACTTCTATTAATGTGGGTAAAGCTTGCAGTATAAAAACCTTGTCTCTAATAAGTGAGTGCATTTAAGCGGTTAGTGGATGAAGTTCAGATTCCCTGTTCCTTATCAATATTAACATCTGCATTTGTTTGTTTTCTGATGTATTACTTATTCTGCTTACATACATTGTCTGATATCAGCATGTTCTTGGTCATTTTCTTTCCTGTTGAGTCCATAGTTTGTCTTCATAATGCTTAATTTCTTTTAGGATTTGCATTTTAAAATGCAGCTGCTCATTTTGGGGCCTCAATATTTGGGTACTCAACTTCTGAAATGCTTCTAAACTGTCATCTGTTGAAGGCTGAGGTGCCGCTAAGTCCTGAAAAATCAAACCTTTTGAAAGTGTTTCAGGAAAAGTGTACAGTATTTTGTTTTGAAAATGTATTCCAGAGTTGTCTTGAATCTCTTTTCTTCAAGGTCATCTTGCAGGACTTTACAGATTTGACTGACTTGTGTTTTATGTTTGCTTTCCCCCAACTGTTTTCTCTTGGCTTTTTGTTTTAATTGTTTGATCTCTGACTTTCTGATATGCCCTTGCTTCTCATTCTGCAAAGGTACCAGAATCCTTTTGATAATTACTAGGCTTTATTATCAGCAAAATCAATGTCTAGCCCGTTAACTATTGAAACTGTAAGAGTTACCTACACCATAATGCTAGAAGGTGAATATGATCATCTTCCCATAATAGCTATTCAGTAGATCTGAAAGAACTTGTAGAAGTTGAGTAATTCTGCACTAATGAGATCTTTTAAATGTTTTAGTGGTGACACACGGGCTCCTCTGATCCCTGCCTTACACATCATACACTGTTTTTATATAGCTGCTTTTCCAAGTCAAATATGTGGTAACTGCATTGGCTTTTTAATGCAGAAAATAGGACCTGTCATCTCACAGAAATGACTTCTCATGTCAGGGCAAAATATATACATGAAATTGGCAATTTTGAAGTGCTTTAGGCAAAGGTGCCTCTCAGCCTCTTCTGCAGCAATCTCTGCATACATAATAGGATTTGAACAAAACCATTTCATTAAGGTATATCGCTATTAGTAAAGAATAAGAGATTGATCTAAAATTTCCTCTTCCACTATGGCTGCTGTCTGCTATGTTAAAATTGCTCGGTCACCTTAGAATAGAGTGCCATATTCACTGCTTTCAAGTATACAGGAGACTAGAATTACTGAATCATCAGACTTAAACTCTTGAAATCAGTACCTGTTGACAGTTTTCTTCTTCTAAGTTCTCCTGAGCATCTATACGAGTACTTGAAATACATTTACCAAATATCTTGCCTTGTGGAAGCTTCTTTCTGCTTTGCTGTTCCTGTTCCTTCTCTTCTTCCTTTCTTCTTCCTTGGTTAGAAACATATTTTAGGTTTACTTGGTAAGAGACTGTAGGGGGGAAGGGACCTGCTGCCCCGTGTACCCCATTAAGTTAGCTAGGGAGATGACTGCCTCAAACTTGCTGTCAGTGAAAGATGCTCCAGACTTATTTGTCTGTGAATATAAAAATCTACTCAGAAATGGAAACTAAAACATTCTGTGAGGCTAAGAATTTCAGTAGATACTGCAATAAAAAGCTGAAGGTTAATGAGCTTGTATTGTTTCCATAGACTAAAGGGAGAGGAGAGCAGAAAACAAAAGTAAACCATTGTCCATTTGTGTGTATAACACATGGAATTTGCAAACCATCCAATGTTAGAATAGACTTTATAGATTTTGAAAGGACAATTTGATAATAATAAAAGCGTCAACAGAACCCCATAAATAGCTTAATTTTGTTGTTTGAAATGTTTTTATGTGTTAGTTCAGATTGAGAAAGATTTTGCTTTTAAGTAAAAACTCACCTTACACACTAGTATTAATCAGCCACCATACTAAAATCCTATCTTAAACACAGTCTAAATAAAGAATCTTATTCGGATCAGTTGGCAACATAATTATTGTGGTTCACCATTAATACTTACTTTCATGAATAATAGCTGTGTACTGTATACCACATGTCTGTCTGCTGTATGATTGCTTTTATTTAGAATTCTTGTAAACTGTGAGCCGTGGAGACAGTATTCCTCACTGCTTTTTTATCCACACAAGTGATAAGCAAACAAATGGCACTTCACTGCAATATATTGTTGTCATTCTAGGCTACTGTCTCATTATATGCATCTCTGGTAGCATTTGTTACAATAAGCATTACAAACTTTTCCAGATTTTTCCACATCTCTTTTGTTTTGTTACAAAATAAGACTGACTTTGGGATGTTGGTGATCACTAACTCTCAGAAGAACAGAACAGGGAAGATAGGGGATTTTAGGGGAGGAAAATGAAAACTAAATGCAGAATAAATTGGTGAGAACTCTTATATTGATTAAGTTTCTTATTCCAAAGCTACACTTTTTAATTAGCAAGTTCAAAGTCTTAGTTCTCAAAATTTAGGCTGCTGCTCAAACTAAATGCTAGACTGACTTAAAATCCATGTAATTATTTTATTAAATCCTGGTTAACTGAAAGTATAACAGTCATGCCATACTGCTTATTTGGACCATTTCCACATTAGCAAGTAGTGTGGTGCAATAGGAGCAAACATGCAGAGCAATGCAGTTGTTGCCGAGTAGCTAGCACTGGTGTTACATGAGGTTTCAAAGGGTTTTACTTTGGACTAGTTCTGATTCAGTTGTATGAGCTGGAGGTTCATTAGCAGTTGCAGCACATCCTTTGGTTTAGTTTTATTCCAAAGGAATACAGTTTGTGCACTCCATGATGCAAAATAGTGCGGTGAGTAGGAAAAAATGCACAAAAATGGACTAAACTAAACTGAATGTATGAGGCGGTGTTAGGAGCAGTTGGAGCTGCTTTTGGTCTAGGTCTCAGTCTTGCAATTATGTGTGAATTCTATTTAGTAGATCAGTCTTTTTTTTCTAGGTATTAAGATTCCCGATGATAATTTTGAAATCGGTCAGTACCTCTGAATGTTGTTCACATCTTCGTTATTAAAAGAATGAAGTTAGTTTTTTATATTGTTTAGTTTGAAAAGTCAGAAGTAGGCAACTCTATCAGCAAGCACTAATCGAAGACTCCAGACTTCATTTTGATCTTTGAAACATGTAGCCCAGTCTAGATTAAAACAGATGAAATTAGAAGTATTTTATGTTTTTTACTGGGAGGGGGGAGGGGGGGAATGTATTATTCATTTGTTGCTGAACATATATTTTGAAAAATTTTCTTTTTTTTTTTTTCCTTCAATTTAGTGGTTTCTTGAGTTTTCTCATGTTCTGGTCATCTGAATTATGATCTATTCAGGTTTTCACGTACAAGATTGGAGGCAATTGTGTTGATGTTGACACATTTTCTGCTCCTGATAAACATAAAAAGATGAAAACATAGGCACATTTATAAATTCTTTGTATGACTGTTTTTCAGTTTGCTGCAAGACACTTGTTTGTACCAGTAGTTGAGGAAAATCTTGTGGTGTCACATCAACATAATGCCAACCAAATTAACACTGATACTGCTGACCATAGGTGAATTATTTCTGCACCACAAAAACCTTACTGGATATTTTACTGATTTTCTGATTGTGGGAACTCTAGGCATCATGTTAGCACAGCATCACTGTAATATGCATGCTGAAATTTACTCCCACTGTTGTTGAAGAACAGCCCAGTAAAATAAAAAAAATCAGTGGCTACCAGTATCTTTCCTACATGAAAAAGTTACATCAGTGATAATTATAGGTTTTTCAGACAGAAATATATTGTAGTAGAAAGCTTTCTTTTTGATGATGAAATAGCTGGGATATTAATCCTTATGTAATAAACTAACTGCCTAAAAAGTCCCTTCAGATACAAGTACTTATTGTAGCTTTTTTCCCAGACAATGAGCTGTTGGATCTAATGTGCAAGCACTTGGGCTGGCGCTTTGGTTATGTGTTCAAGTATATTTTCTGGCAGCTAAGTTGTGTTCTGAGGATGTCAATATAATGTTCAGTAGGAAAAAGGAATAAAATTACTTCCTCTTCATTAAAACTCTTCTTTTGTTTTCTTCCCCCCCCCCCCCCTTTATCTGAAGTTATAGTCAGGAACACTTCAAATCACTTTCTTAAGTTGCAGTTATTACCTCCATGTAATTGGGCACATGCTTCCATCTTTTCTTTAATGTAAGATTGGTTGACAACGGACTTACACACAGCATCTTGCTCTTGATTTATGAAAGCAGGGTACTGCTGTGGCCTTTCCCTGAACCCTTTGAAACTGTACATAATATATTAAGAAAACTCGGTTCTTTTTTAAAATTATAACCAGCCACCTGAGAGTAGAACAGAAGTAGAGATTCTCTCTAGTGGAAAACAGTAGATTATTACTTTAGGCTTCCTGAGGAGCAAAAGACTACAAAAAGTCTATTTTTTGGATAGTATGCTTCATTTGCAATGTGTTTTTTTTAAAACAGCTTAAAGGGAGAAATAGAGCAAAGATTAAAAAGATCATGACCATCTTGGAGAAGCTCCCAAATAACTAACTTGTTAAACAGAAGCAAAGTACTTTTGTTACAGCTGTATTGTAAAATAATACTTTAAATAATTTAAGGATTTTATTTGAAGGGGTATATTGAAATAATGTTTTACCCTGGATTCTTGGACTTACGCTCTGATAAACATTGATACTTATGTCTTTAAAACATAAAAAAAATTTGAATATTTGGATATTTGAAATGTGTATTGAATTTTAGAGAATCATTAGTATATGGAGGAAATTGAGTGTACAGTGTAGTATTTGATGGTGACAATTCCTAGCAAATTGATTGACCTGCTGGGCTTAGTGGTAGGAGATTTGCTCTTACTTTCTGTCATTTTAGAAATCCTTCAGGGTGTCTACAGAAGGATTTTATTTTGAAAATAAACGTGTAGAGGGACTTCAGTGTGTATTCCACAACTCTCCCTTTGTTAAAGTTGGCATAATGAATGACTGGAAGAGCTTGGCTTATTTAACCTCCCAATGGGAGGGGCTGAGAGGAGGACATATATGATAGCTCTGAATGTGTTTTGGGGATTAATTCCTGAAAAGAAGACAGGAGAGTAGGGAAAATGTTGTTCAGTGCTTGTGGAGCGCAAACTAGGCAAACATTTCTAACTCTGGAACTGTGCGATTCAGTAACAGTGCCTAGGGTTTAGGATCCCCCCCACCTGCTCCCCGGTTTTGGGTTTCATGAGGCAGTTTAATAAACTTACAAAACAAAAGGATATATGCAAGACACCTGCAGGTACTTGTATACTGGATTCGTTAAGAGAAGATTCCTATACACTTATATTTTTCTCAAGGTGTTACATGTTTGCTAATTGCTCTGATCAGGTTACTCAGTAAAACAACCATGTCATGTTTTGCATTTCACTGCAGCTCCATATCTGTTTAGATGTAGTACTTGCAATATTATGTCATATAGGGCATATAATAAATACTGGTGAACAACATCCAGTTTGAATCATGTTCTAAAAAGTAGGTTCTCACTAAACCATACATTTAGGGCAAGGTTTAGTTATGTTTAGATGAAATTCAGTGGACTCTGTTCTACAGGAAACTAAAGTAAGTGCAGGTCTGCTAAGGGGGTCTTGGAGGATGTGACCTAGCTGTGGCTCTGGAATTCTCATTTTAGCTGGGGATGATTTCTGCCATCCTGGGTCCTTACAGACGTCCCTTTTGACCTTGTAGTCTATGAAATCTTGGCCCTTTTCATTGTTTTTACACCATACTGTTTTGTTCTCTATAAATTATGCATTTCTCTTATAGGCTTTAGAAGATTAGTATGAAATTGCATGTAGTACAGAGTTATGTCAGGTATTTGTTTCAGGTTAGCAGTTCTCTTAATTATTTCTTAAAAATTATTTTATTCTGAAAGATCTTTTCCTCACTGGATATGCTATTCCTTCAAGGTTTTTCATGTGTTAATGAAGAGGACTTTTAATTTTTAGAGTTTTATTTCAGTTCTGTTGATGATTTGCTGTGAAATGGAGCATGTCACTAGCATCTTTCTAGTTCAACTTGCATAAATAATACCAAATTATTTTAAAGGTACATATGAGGCTGTGTCAATGTCTTTTGAATTGAAGATGTGGATCTAACACCTTCATTCACACTTAGGTTTTTTGTTTGTGTATAATTTGCAGTCATAATCTGTGGCAGGTATGAATGCTCTCACTGCGCTGATACAGCAGGTGGTATTTGGGGCAAAAATGTCTTATACTATATTTGAGACTGTTGGATGAAGAGGCAGATGCCCAAAGTCAGCGTTAGTAGTCCGGTCACGCCCAACCCCTTTCGTTGGACTCTCACGGGTCCAGATGCGCTACTAACATCACACTACCTGCTCAGCCGGACACCTCCTGAACTCACACGGCCGCACTCAGAGGTACGGTTGTGTTCAGGGACAACACACACACGGCTGAGTCAATCAATAGTGCGATTTATTGAAGCAACAGATGCGCAAGTTCTTTGGATTGCCGGTGGTAAATTCACTGTCTGCGATGCAAGTGCACTAAATTAATTATGGTCGGGTTACACACGCATGGGGTGATGAAAAAACTCTAGAGATTCCTAAAACTCCTGCGGATCCACTTGGGATAGCTGAGTGTTCAAATCTTACCCAAAGGTGTCCCAATGGGGGGGAAGAGAGGGTCAGCCCGTCGGCGGATCCTAAAAGTCAGGAGTGATGGTATCTTCCCTGACATCCAGCTCTTTTCACACTATTTTATAGTGTTTTACTTGGCAGGTGGAGCTTGAGTGACTCTAGTCATACATACCTTTATCAGGATTGGTTCAAAATTCTCTCGCTTCGCGTTTAAAGGTACAGACTAGGGAAAATTCAGTGCGCAAGCTCATTGAGGAGTGGTTGCACCTTGGGAGGTAGGTAACTTTTGAGAGGGGTGTGTGTTTTAGTATTATAATGATATTATAATAAGCAAAGTTCACTCCAAGTACAGCATTTCATCAAAGTTGACAGGTCACTGACCCAGGGCATTGAATGTGCAGCTTATTAATGTACACACTGTGTACCTTTAGATTCCCCTGTTCACAGAGCGTGGCTGCGACGCCTCCACTCCGCTCCACCCTCCATGCAATTTCTCCCAGGGTCAACAAACCAAGTTCCCCTGACGTTGCCAACATCTAGGGTTGCTTAGGGAATTGCCATGGTACAGACTCATTGTACACTAGCTACGTTCCACCCTGTTTCAATGCTGTTCTTAGAGTGTAAATTTCCAAATTGCCCCTCATCGATTACTCCACAGAGACCACGAGTGATTCTATTTTTTTTGATTTGCCCTTTTACAGTCATCTCAGTTGTGAAAGGGGGAGGGTAGTTTCTTGGTCTTCAAAAGTCATTAAATTATTTTATTTAGATTAAATTTGATTTGAGCCACATGTAAAGTGTTAATCTGTGCAAAACCATATGGGTTCTGTAACTGTGGAAACAATAGTTTCAAGATAAGATAACTTTGTACTGAAGGTAGAATAAATAAAATGAACAGGTCAGCCCAGTTCCACTAGGTTCAGAGTGAAAATACATAAAATGAGAAAGGAAAAGCAACAGAGATCCTCCTGTGTTTTTGGAAGAGGCTATTCTACCTGCACAGGTTTTTTTTTTTTAAGCGTCTCCTTTATTAAACCAGAATTGATGCATTGCTAGAGATGAATGGAAGGAAGGGTATATGCAAGATATGTATTTTCATGTTTTAGAGGAAGTTGCATAGAGGAAAGAGAGCAGGCTTATGAGAATGTCAAAAAGAAAAGATAACTTGCAAAAGCATCAGATTAGCTGAAAAAAAAGTGCTTTTTCTTTATCATCACTCCTTTGATTCAAACAAAGGAAAGAGTTGGGAGTTCTTTTTGTTAGAGGAGATACCTGAGTATATGGTACAGCTACGTCTATTATGTAATTTACTTTGTACATTTTGCATGGAAAAATTTTGTTTTTATCTAAAATGAATACAACTTCAGCCTTTAGTGTGATACAGGCAGTGAATATATTATTATTAACTCCTTATACATCTGTCTAGCTCCTATTGTACCTGAAATATATGGCCACACACAAATACTAGCGTAACTGCAGGGTTTGTATGCTTGTAAAAACAAATGTTCTTGTAAAGACAGAGGTTTGTCCTTTTATCTTCCTGTCTGCAAATCCCATAAGCAAACATATTTTTACAGTTTTACCATGAAGTGGTTACATTTTACTGAAATACCAGATGTTGAGCATACTGTTGCTAAGATTTGCCACTTCCATGAAAAACCTCTGGACTTCTTTGGTTTTGCAAAAAATTGAAACTAGCAAGGAACATATTTGATAGATTGTCTTGAACTAGAACCATAATTCAAAACAGCTGATATTTTAAATGCAGGTGAATATCCTGTTCCAAATTAGAGTTTTGGCACTCTTTCTTTTCAATTTGAGTCATTCATAACAGCATAAATATTTTTAAAAGCAGTAGATCATCAATTTTTGGTAGTTAATGCACTCCTGAGAAAACAGTTATTCTTCAGAGTGATAGAGATGTTTTCTTTAGTGTATGAAATTTGCAGGTTTTATGTATTTCTAGGTGCTATGCCTAACTGCCCTTAAAAAGAATTTAAAGAAAACTTGACAGAGTCAGCAAGCAGTGTGAATTTTATCTTACAGCCTTTCTTAGAGAATAAATTATTCCTGTGTTTAAATGTGAATTTTATGTTAATCGAATTGGCTTATATTAATGAGGAACATTCATCAAACAAAAATGTTTGGCATATGCATGGTGTAAGTGGAAAGGAATTAGACCCTTGAGAGATCAAGACGGTTTGTTGTAGGAGCTGCCGAAGCCCCTCGTCTGACAGAGGCAAGGCTGCTGCAGCTCCGTGGCCCCAGGTCCGGCCAGTAGCGAGGCTGAGCATTATGGATCCTCCCAGTATCCACAGACACTCAGTGTATCCAGTAGTTGACCCCGGCCTCCCTGTTGCCTCATGCCCAGGCACGCACGTGCAAATGGGTCTTTCTGGTAGCTGGTGCAGACTCATACCCTCCCATTAACTGACCCTTGCAACCCAGAGGTTGTCCTGGGGCGGTGACCTCCTGGCTCCTCTAGTAACCAACTGTCAAGGCCCCTTGGTCTCTCCAGTGTCTACCCCAGGCTTGTGGCTGCTCTGATACTGCGCTCTCAAGCTTTTTCTACTCTGGGGCCAGCTTGATGCTTGTGAGCAGTTACACACATTGACATCCCCACATACAACATGTATGCACCCCACTCTTCCCAGATTCTGGCAGCACAGATGTGTGCACCCCTGTGACTCATGGTCCCCTCTCCAATGGCAGGCACTCGGACCTCCAAATACACAGACACACAGATCCTCCTGCCTGGGAGTTAGAAATGGAATTTACAGAGGAGACAGGACAGACTGCAGTGATCGGGGCAGGGCATGACCAGACAAGCATCCTGCCAGCAATCTGTTTCAAGCGACCAACCCCTTTTTTCCCATGTATTTATCAATTGTTGCTACTCCTCAAACCACACTGATCCTCTTTTCCTGGCCTTTCATCTTCCCCTAAGCATCTTATAGTAAGTTTTGTGTCATCTCAAAATGCTTTTCCCTTGAATCCCGTAATACCTTCCTGTCACGGCCCAAAAGGAGCCGTTTAGGATGACCACCCTCCCCTTGGGACCAACAACTAGGTTCATGATCCCCCTGGACTGAATTAAGGTGAAATGACACCAGCCAACCAGTTTAACAATTTAAGAGTACAAAAATGCAAGGCATGAGGTTCCATGGAATAGCTTAATGGCAACTACTCTAACTAAACGATCCAGCTAGACCAACAAGTCCTGTGCAACACATCTTTCACAATTTGACAAAGAGAAGAGAGAGACAGAAACAAAGAAGGTATCACCACCTGTGGATCCAGCGGCATCCTGTTGGTCCTCTTGAGTCTTCTTGTTCCTTGGTGGTGGGGGTCCCCCCCAGTCACTGTGAACACCGCCTTTTACACTTTTCAGTCCCTCCTTTTTCGCTCCAGTTGCCCGCGCCCATGCGACGTTGTGTCTCGCATGCTTGGGGGGGCAGGGGTGTCACTGGTTGTCGGGTGCCCTTGTCAAGTGCCTGTTCAGGTTTCGGTTCTTATCATGGTGCATCATTCAGGCAACCCCGGGCTGAGCTGTTTTTTGCAGCTCCCTCCAAGTCATCTCTGCATAGATAAGGATCTGCCAAGGTGAGATGAAGCTGAGTCGATTCACAACTCCCTGCATCTCACCTTTGTGCTCTGAAACCGGTCTAGCAGGCCTCCGCACCAAGAAAATGTTTAAGACAAAGTCCGCGCGTCGGTCTACCACAGTCCCATACCCCTGTAGACATAATGCCCTGTTGGACTGTAAGGTGAGCAGGGAGCCTCTCCTTTCTCTTCGGCTGTGGGTGTCACACCTGGACAGGCTGATGGGGAGCTTCCAGGCTGGGAGGAGCTGGGTCAGGGTGTTCATTTTTCTCCAATGACAGGGTTCCTCCCCTGTTGTTGTTCCTCTGTGCTTCTTTGTGTTTATGGAGGTGAGCCTTTAACCACCTAACCTAACAGTTTGTATAATGAAAAGGTGGGATCATTTGCCTGCTAGTAGTAAGTAATTTGTATTGAAATGCATTAACATTACCGGTGCTTTATGAGGTCAATTGTTGTAATGGGCTATACTTAGATGGTGGAGAAGTAAACTGTTTGGGAGGTTAGGCTTTTCTGGCAGGAAGATTTTTGCTTCAGTACTAGTGCCATTACCTAACCCAAAGGATTTAGATATTTGTGAGGCGGTTGAGACCCTAATGATGCTGCAATAGAGAATCGTACTTGTAAATTAATAGCTAGTTAATCAATGGAGTAAGGTACTGCCTATATATTATGGGATATATGCATCTCTCTCACTTTTTACATGTATGAAATAGTGAATAAATTATGCAGTTTGGTTTAGTAGAGGGCCATGTTTAAAGGGTGTTTTCTTGGGGACTTCTGCAGAATGATAGCTTGTCTGCTAAACATCTGAATCTGCCACACCAGAGAGATTTCAAGTAGTAAAGGAGAACAGAAATTTGTAGAAAGATTTTGCTGTGTAGAAAGCTGCTTTGATTTTTCAGTAAGATAAGGTGCTAACTCCTCATTTTGGTTTTTGTCATGATGTTAGTGTGACAGGTCAAAGCTGAACTCAGCAAAACAAGGTGTTAGAACTCTCACATAAGCCCTGTGTAACATGATTGTCAATGGAAGCCTTTGTAGAATACCCTATGTTATTTGTAAGTCTTTCTTTACAGTATGGGATTTTGTGATACGGCGAAAAAATGAGTGCGATATATTGCTTAATTGATTACATGGGACCCGTACAAAACATTTCACTTGAAGTGTATTAGCTTTATATCTAATAGAGAATGAAGAAATGATGAGTTGGAAGAAGTATTTTTCCTAAATTGCGGGTCACCTTGTTTTGTACCATCCCAAGTCATCTATTTTATAGGGCTACTTGCCAGTAAAAAACAATGAAGAGCTAAGTAGTCATAAGATTAGATATCATTTAGGAAAAAAAAAATGCGTATTATTCAAGTTTAATGGGAATATTTTTATTTTTCTTCAAGGAATTACCTACGGTTCTGCTTATTCATCAGATGGATGGGCGTGAAGGTGCATGGACAATATTACCGTTAATGAGAGAGTAAGTGTAATGAATGCAAGTTACTTTCAGAATTTTTTGCAACCAAGCATATAAATATTAATTATTTAAAACTCTTTTTTCAGAAGCAGAAGTTTTTGAATGAGAGTTACAACCTTATCTTTTCACTTTCTTTCTCTTGTTTTTCAGTTTTCCGAAGCAATTTTCTATTAAATTTAATTGAATCAAAGAAAGCTATTTTAAATAAAAGAATGATAATATAATGTAACTGAGCAATTACCTTCTTCAAATCATTGTTTTAAAATTATTAAGGAAGTGAACTAGTCAAAAGAAATACAATTTTAAATGTGTATTTTCCTATTTGGTCCCTATTTCTCACAGTGTAAGGTGTGAGGTATTTCAGAACTTTTGACTGTTCAGATTATTTGTCTGAAGTGGATAAATATGATCCAATGATAAAAATATGATAGAAATGAAGTGGATAAATAATTTTTTTAAAAATAGGTAGTAACACCTGTTTGGTATTGGAGTTTCTACCTTTTATTGCTGACAGTGTTTTTAAGAGGTGGTGTGCCTCTCTAGTGAAAAAATGTATGTTTTGACATTTTTTTAAGAGCTTGTATGGCTAGTTTTCATCTTAGTATGGTCAGAGAAGACAGGTAATCTCAAATATCTTTTCTTCTTACCTTATGCAGATGGCTCCAAGGAATACTGCTGCATTTTCACAGTAGTATGTTGCAAACTGTTAGGAAGCAATGGTTCCTGTTTCAGAAAGTCCTAAAGCTCCATAGTACTGAAGGTTGTCCTTTTGCCCAAAACTTTCATTTGAAATTGATTCCAGAGGCTCTGCAGCCTCTTGAGATTTAATTTAGTTCATATAGTTTATTAGAGTTACTCAAAAGGATGTTTTTGTTTTGGTTTGAGGTTTTTGCATCAGACTGGTTACAGGACAGGTTACTTTTCTCTCTTCTGCTTTCCATTGCTTTCTGTGTGTGTAGAAACATGAAAAGAGTGCTTGTATAGCAGCTATTTTCGAGGTATATGTAAACTGTGAAAAGAAGCAAAAGGAGAATTGAAGTAAATTGAAAAACTGGAAGATGATGTTCCAACTATCAGTCATCTTTTTTTGCCTTTTTAGCTCCTTTTTTAATGACCTAGTCATTCCTCTTCTGAATTATTTGTTTCTCGGTGACAGGGTTTACGAATACAGCTCTTACAAGATAGCAAAACTTTGAAGCAAAAATACAAATGCTAGTTTGTGTGATAAAGCAGAAGAAAATTCCTCAGAAACCAGAAGAGGAGTCTTAAGCAGAGGGTTTCCATCTTGAAGAGAATTCTGGAATATGAAGTTCCTTGTGTCTACCGTTTCACTTACCACTTACCATGAAGAGAGGTTAAGGGATCAGCCCATTCTACAGCAGCTGATGATGCTAGGAATTGTGATACAAGATGCATTCTTATCTGAAAACTGCTTTCAGAAGAATGGGTTCCCTCAGCTCTGTGGTTGTCAGCATTTTTAAGTAGGCCTCTAAACAGTTATGATAATTCTTAATTTTTAGTTCTTGGGCACAGGTTAACTTGGACAAAATACTTAATTTCGGAGTATGTAATCATAAGACATCAATGGATGTATTATGACACAGTACCCTCACTGTCTCCAGAATGCCCACTGCATTTCTTCTCAGTAACCACATTTATTAAGCAGACAAGAAATCCCTTTTTTAAATTATTACCCTGAAACTGGATCTTACCTGAGTATCTCCAATGGCTCCTTGCAGTCTGAACTCCAAATTTCTGTGCAATGAGGTCTACATAAGATTCTCTGCAAGCCTTGAAATACTTAGTCTTCAAAATCATTCTGTTTGTCCAGCAATAGCTAGATGAACAGATAATTCTTTTTGTGGGGATCATTCTAGTGTTTTTCTCCTTGCCCCTCACCCACCTGCTTTTGTGTAAATCCAGGTATTGCTCTCCTAAAGTTCTAGCTGAGCACTGAAGTGTGAGAGAAAAGCCTTCAGTCTTCACAGGGCATTGAATACTGTCCATTTTTAAAAACATGAGGGTATCTGATATTCTTTCTGTACTTGTTTGGCAAGCTTTAGAAGGAACAACTAGGAAGTGTCTTTCCCAGGTGATTGTATCCTGTTTGCTTGCCTGAATGAAGCCCAGATTTCAGTGTTGTGTCAGCAACAAGTATATGCTTCATGAACTAAAAAGATGAATGAAATTACAGTTTACCACATTAAGTATCACAAGCAGAAAGCAGCAAATAATCAAATACCATTGCAAGACAAAGAGGCAAGGTAGGTTTATAGGAAAATAGCTTGTCCCAGGTGCAAGAAGACTGAACTAGTTTAGCACCTGGCAACCGTCTGGTGCTTTTAGCATGTAATTTAAAGACCTGCAGATGCAGGTATCACATGTTCTGGCATAAGTATTTCTCAGATAGTGGGCTTAGTTTTTTGGGTTTGGGTTTTTTTTAATGCAAATACCATTCCCTAAAATATAAATGATCCTGTCACTCTTTTTTATTTATTTTTGATGACTTACATTTCTGCTGTTTATTTTCATTGCTGATTTTGTCAGTAGACAATGCTGTAGAGGAAGAAGTCTGTGATGTTTATAGGTGCCAATTTTCTTATCCCTCAGATGATTTCTTTAATTAAATCAACATAAAAGCTATGCAAGGAAAACCGGACAAGTAAAGGTTGGGTTTTTTTCTATTAGGAAACATCATGAATTAATAAGGCTTTGATTTGTTAAGTAATGGAAAAATTAAGCTGGGAGGAGTAGAGAAATACGGAATGAGAATTTTCTGAAGGAGTCAGGAATCCTGCATTGAGATTAGTGTTCGCTTTGAGGAAGGTAGGGGAGCCCCTTCAATCTGTGTAGTTTCACTGTACTGAAAAAGCTAATGAAGTTTTTAAGTTGTGGGTGATGATTATGATCAGTGTCTAATAGCTGTGAGAAAACCTGTCATTAGGCATTTTCATGATTGTTGCAATGGTGTTAGATTCCAACAGTGGGGCTCCTTGGAAGAAAGTTAAGGTACAGAGGGGAAGGTAACTTAAACTGCTATCTATAAACTTCTCAATTCATAGGTGGTTACAGCTGTAGTACCTATACATTTCTGAGTGGACGTTCTTTATGTATCTCTGTTCCCTTCTTTCTGGAATAATGGGTGCTATATAAATAGATAGCAGCAGAAGTAATATCTTTATCCATTCACTGTAGTCCTTTGATATGTAATTCTAAGTTAGTAGTAAAGGTTTCTGTTTCTGTATAAATGCGTAATTGATTGCAGAGTACTTATATTTGGGGAACGTGGGTTGAATCTATCATTCTGTTCATAAGCCAGTTTGTTAGTAAAATGTTAATTTCTTTTGTTAGCTTCTCTGTTACCTATGGTAGGAACTCCTCATGGATTTTCTTCTGTGAAGAAGATACAAGAATACAAGTTGTAAAGCTGCTAGAAACACTTGGAAGATTTGACGGGTCTAAGGTGAAATAAAAATTTAGATATTTAACTTTCTTTTGAATGTGCTTGAATGGGTTTTTAGTACAAATTTTAATATAATTTTAAGTACAAAATTATAACTACAGAATTTTAGAACTCCTAGTTACAGAACAGTTTCTGTGGGCCAGAATTTAATTTTATAACACTACCTGGATGACTTATAGCTCCAGACATTGGAAAAGATGTGTCCAAACAGCTTAAAATAGGGGGATAGATTTCTGTTGCTCTGGCTGAGAGTGAGCAAGGTATTTAACATGAAGCAGTATGAGTGCCTGTCTAGCTGTTGAGGAACTGTTAAAATTGAGTGGAGAAAAGATTCCTTCTCTGGATAGACTGGAAATGATGTAGCATCAGTAAAAAGATTAATATAGTCTGCTGTGTGGCCCCCTTTCCCCATTTTCTTGTCACCGGTTCTGATTATCATCAGACAGAATTCAGCTTAATGTCCATCCTTTTCCTGGAATAAAAGAAGCCAAAATCTCCTGTGCAAAATATGTTTTGCCTCTTTATTGTTACCTTGACTGAGTATTGAACTCTGCTTCAGGTCTCACTTCGCATATTTACTTCTTTTGCAGGCACATGGCCTTGTCATGTTTTCACACAATTCTTTTCTAAAATAATAATTCAGAGATCTTACATTTTTAAACACTCTGTCTTCAAAATGGCTGACTAAATATATCCAGGCCTTTGGAATATCCATTTATTTCTGTTTCAGAAACACCTACTCCTAATTGATGTTCTTGGAATAGAAACATAAATTTTTTTGTTCTAGATGCTGCCCTTATGCCGGTTTTAATCTCCCCTTTGCATTACATGTTAATTCTATTACAATAAAAAATTATGTTCCAACCTGTGTTAGAAGGAAAATAAAATGGTTTGCTTTTGTACCTGTTAATTGTCATCTTAGTGCAACAGTCTATAACTGATTCCTTGTATATAGTAGTAGTCCATCAATCACAAAATTTAAGATGAGTTAGACTAGAATGAGCTCATTCATTATTCATTTTACAGTGTCAGCAGTCTGCATAATAAAAAGCTGGTATACATTAATCACAATAAAAAGTCTACAAGGAGCATGTGAATAGTTGATGAATCTGCAGCTTTTCAATCTGGATGTGTAGAGATTACTAATAGAACTATTGAGGCTGTTATGAATGTAATATTGAGTGAAAACAGATGTGTGAAAGTATTATAAGAGCCTGTGGAGAAATGTAAAGAGAATGACCTGCATTGATAACCAAGAACATTATTGAGTGCAGTAAAACTAAAAAAACCAATGAGGAATATCTGATTTACATAAAGACCTCAAGGCAAGCACTCAGATGGTGAATTATGTCTGAACATCAGGAAACACTTTTTAACTGTGAGGGTGACCAAGCATTGGAACAGGTTGCCCAAAGAGGTTGTGGAGTCTCCATCCTTGGAGATAACTCTCAAACTGTCTGTTCATGGTCCTGGGCAACCTCTTTAGGAGGCCCTGCTTGAGCAGGGGAAGTTAGACCAGATGATCTCCAGGGGTCCCTTCCATCCTCAGCCCCTCTGTGATTCTATGTTTCAACAGCAGATTGATTCAACCTGTACATTCATAATGGAAGACCGCAGCAAGGCTAAACCAAATTATATGTGCCACTCCTCTTCCTGTCATCCTAACAGGATGATAGACTACAGTCACAAAGATATCCAGAATGTAAACCATGCTGATAGGCAGCAATGACTTAGAATCATAGAATAGTTTGGGTTGGAAGGGACCTTTAAAGGTCATGTAGTCCAACCCCCCTGCAATGAGCAGGAACATCCCCAGCTAGATCAGGTTGCTCAGAGCCCTGTCCAACCTGACCTGGAATGGTGCCAGGGATGGGGCATCTACCACTGCTCTGGCCAACCTGTGCCAGTGGTTCACGACCCTCATTGTCAAAAATGTCTTTCTTACATCTTCTCCTAATCTACCCTCTTTAGTTTAAAACCTTTACCCCTTGTGCTATTGTAACAGGCCCTGCTAAAATGTCTGTTTCCATCTTTCTTCTAAGCCCCCTTTAAGTACTGGCAGGCTGCAATAAGGTCCCCCCTGGAGCCTTCTCGTCTCCAGGCTGAACAACCCCAACTCTCTCAGCCTGTCCTCACAGGAGAGGTGTTCCATCCCTCTGATCATTTTTGTGGCCTCCTCTGGACCCACTCCAACAGGTCCATGTCTTTCCTGTGCTGAGGGCTCCAGAACTGCATGCAGGATTCCAGGTGGGGTCTCACCAGGGCGGAGGAGAGGGGCAGAATCACCTCCCTTGACGTACTGGCCACGCTGCTTTGGATGCAACCCAGGATATGGTTGGCCGCCTGGGCTGTGAGCGCATATTGCCGGCTCCTGTCCAGCGTTTCATCCACCAGTATCCCCAAGTCCTTCTCAGCAGGGCTGCTCTCAATCCCTTCATCCCCCAGCCTGTATGGATATTGGAGGTTGCCCTGACCGAGGTGCAGGGCCCTGCCTGAGGTGCAGGACCCTGCCCTTGGTCTTGTTGAACCTCCTGAGGTTCACATGGGACCATTCCTGGAGCTCTTCCAGGTGCCTCTGGATGGCATCCCATCCCTCAGGCGTGTCAAGTGTACCACTCAGCTTGGTGTCATCTGCAAACTTGCTGAGGGTGCACTCAATCTCACTGTCTGTGTCACTGATGAAGATGTTAAAGGGTACTGGTCTCAATACAGACCCCTGAGGGACACCACTCATCATCTATCTCCGTCTAGACATTGAACTGTTGACCACTACTCTCTGCATGCAACCATCTAGCCAATTCCTCATCCACCTGACAGTCCACCCATCAAATCTGTATCTTTCAAATTTACAAGGATGTTGTGGGGAACCATGTCAAAGGTCTTACAGAAGTCCAGATAGACAAACATAGCTTTTCCCTTGTCCACTGATGTGGTTACTTCATCATAGAAAAGCCATGAGGTTGGTCAGGCAGGACTTACCCTTGGTGAGGCCATGCTGGCTGTCTTGAATCATCTCCCTGTCCTCTATGTGCCTTAGCGTAGCTTCCAGGAGGATCTGTTCCATGATCTTCCCAGGCACAGGGGTGAGGCTGACAGGTTGGTAGTTCCAAGAGTCCTCCTTGCTACCTTTTTTAAAAATGGGTGCAGTGTTTCCCTTTTTCCAGTCTCCAGGGGCTTCACCTGACTGCCCATACTTTTCAAATATTATGGAGAGTGGCTTAGTAGCTGTTGATGCCTAAAGGGTATAAAAGATCTGTCTTAGGAATAGTTTGTCTTTGTGAATCATAAGAACTCGTAAGACATTGTAAGATACAGTGAGGGTGTTACAGCTGAAATCTTCTGTCTGCTGTGTCAGACGCAAGTCTTGAAGAGATGAATTCAGGGCACTTGTCTTGGTATTTGTGAGTAAGTGGATACAAGAGTGAATGTGTAGAATCAACTTGATAAGCAAGTTAGGTGAAGTCACCTCTGCCCTCCCTGCGGTCTGGTATTGAGGTTTGTTGCATCACATTCCTTCAACTACTGAAGTGTTCTAAAGACTTTGGAGTGCTCTAACTAAAGGTAGGTGATTTTTGCTATTTTTGAAGCACAATATATTAACTGATCCTGTGGATGGTAGTTATCCATAATGCAATAAATCACATTTTTTACATCCACATTTTTGCCTCTGCAGTTTGGTTACCATCATTCCTTAAGTTACTTTATAAGTTCTGTCACATATAACTAATTTATCCTTGAAAGCCAGCCTGCACAGATTGACTTGTCCTACATATCAGTGTAGTAAATAAACAACCTTATGATCAAATAAGCTTGGAGAGTATTGGCTGTAACCTGGAATGCCTTCACTGTGATTTGTGGCTTAATATTGCCAGAAACAATAATATGTGAAAGCCTGAGGAGGGTATATGTATGGGTTTAATTTTCTATGTTTTATAGAGAAAGGAAAGTAAGGTTGGGTTTTTTTAAACTATAGATTGTTTTGGTGTAAAAATTAGCATGCAAAATTAGGATAAGTACAGATTTTTTTTTCACTCTGTAGCATAACAAAGTGGAGGTACAGAAAAAAATTGTCTGCAGATGGTACTGTCATATTAAAATGTTACTATATATTAACTATTTCTGAAACAGAATAGTGTGCTTGTATTATGAACATTTTTAAGCCTTGGAGGCCCTAAAAAGGTTTAAAAAATGGTGTGTACAAATGCTTCTAAAGAATTATTCTTTCAAGGTAATCATCTTTGTGCATAAAAATTACTATGTTTGCCCATTTTCTTTTACCTCCCAATATTTTGTTTGATTTTTAGTCCTTCCAGTGAACACAATCGAATCTTTCCAATAAACGAAGGACAAAATAGGGTCTGTTGTGATTGAAGGTATAAATCAATGGCTGAGTAAGTAGGTACCAAGTAGCAACTCCTATGAAGGTGGTTAAAAAATGGTGGAAAAAAAATCTCTACCCTTACCTTCTCCATCTATTGGGTAGCATCTGTTTAATTTTGGCTGTTTCATCAACAGCTTCCTGAACACCTACCTCTCAGCCTCAGGTATATGGGGATTGTGGGACCAAACAAGTTTTCAACATTTTTGTTACCTGAAGAAGGCTGTAGTCAAGTGCAAGATTGATCAGCTGCTCTCAATAAGACTAAATTGAATCTAAGTAGAGGGGAGAAGTGTGCAGAATTCATGGGAAATGCACTTGGTTCCTCACACACGCGTACGTGAACACGTATCCAACATTATTACACTTCCACCAGTCCCTCGGACAGTCAGGGTTCCTGGCGGGGGTGGCATCCTATATTTTTGACTCCAGGTTGCTTATATGGGTTCTGGCCATCCTTGCAGAGGTTCTTGAAGCAGGCACCACCCCGTAGCTTCGACTCTGGGTGTGCGGCAAGACAAGCGTCCCTGGTAGCTCCAGGGGACTGCACTTCCGTTGCCTTCTGGGCAGCCAGGTTGGGTCCTGGCTGGAAGCCGGGGGCTTGCCAGGCTGAATGTCCTCTGGGCCAGCCATGCTTGCATACTCCTGCCAGGCTCAGCCCGTTGGTTTTGGCTGGAGGTGTCTCCTGGTACATGCAGACTTCTCTTCTGCTGTTTGCAGACAGCCACGCCCTGTCCAAATCTCACTCATTCCTCCTCATCGGCTCTGGGGAGCTAAAAAATTTAGCTCAGTCTATATAGCAACTTTTACTTGGAGTTAGAAAGGTGGCTACTGCAAAGCGAAATCCTCTTGGGGTTAGACTGTTGGGTTTTTTTTGGCTGGATGTTTCTATAGTACTTTTGCTTGAATATTTTACCTTTTGTCTTGAATTTTGTGTAAATTATTTATTTATCTTGTGTGAAGTTTGTGAACTGTGCTGATGCCTTGAAGGAATTTTTTGTTCTTTCTGGTAGCTGGCCCTTTAAAGGAGGGGAAAAACCCAGTATAGCAGGGAATATGGAGAAAGAGAACCTTTTGTGAAAAATCAGTTGCCCTAACTTTGAATCTATTTAAGTGGTCAACTTGTAAATTGTCAGGAGAAAGAAAAGCCTGAGTTACTGCCATAATGCAAAGAACTTCACACTTGAAAGATTTAATATAACCATTAAGGTGATTTAGAATTCTGATTCATCGTTTGTACTTGTAGTCCTGAAAAGCCATTTCTATTTTTTTTTGTATATACGAATATATTATTGTTTCCCTTCATTACAGTCCTTATTTTGCAAAAATTTGGGGGTATACTTGTTATATATCCATTCTAAACAGAAAGATTAAGACACCTGGCAATAATGTTAAAGAAGTGGTATTTAAGTAAATTATTTTCAGATGCAGCAGAGTCTGTAGTGAATTCTTTTAAACACTACTGTTAAAAACTCTAATAGTAAGACTACTAAATTTTTTACTTTACAAATGCACACTTGGGACCTTATTCGTTTAACTGTTTTGAAGATTAAGGTATTCAAAATGTATTTGCTTTTTAAGTTCCCTAGTGTAAAAGAGGCTAGACAGATGCAAATCCAAAATGGATGTATATAAAGTTCCTGAATGCAATGCTTTTGAGTGTCTTGTCTAGTCAGTAGTCAGTTTGGGTAGTCAAACACTGAAACAGGTTGCCCAGAGAGGTTGTGGTCTGTATTCAAGACATGGCTGGACAAAGTCCTGGGCAACCTGCTCTGGCTGACCCTGCTTGAGCAGGGGGATTGGACTAGATGATCTCAAGAGGCCCCTTCCAACCTCACCCCTTCTATGATTCTGGGATTCAGTGTTCTTTGAAAAGGTGGAATCCAGGGCACATGCTGGAGTTTGAAAATACAGTGTGTATTTAAATTCAGAGAACTGCCTTTAGTTTAATTTCTTACCAAATGCAATTTTTGTCTGGATTGTTGTGAACAATACTCTTCCCTTGTTTTTGTTTTCAGGTTTGCTTTATTCAGCATGAATGCAATCATCATCTTCACTAAAAGGATGCTGTAGATGAACAAAATTGTTTCCTATATTCCTTTACAGGAGTGGTTTTTAGGTAAAGCATTATATGATGAAGAATCTACAATAATTCACCATTATGCCTTTGCTGAAAATCCTACAGTCTTTAAATTTCCAGATTTTGCTGCTGGTTGGGCGCTTAGCATTCCACTTGTTAACAAGTAAGAATTTAATTTTTAATAATTTCTTGTTTATTGATAGTAGTTAAGAATGTTTAATTTATACAATTTTTCTAGATGCTAATCAATATTATTTTAATGAGTTATGATTTCGTATGGATTAATGTTTTCTATAAAAGATGAAGATGTTCCTGAAGTACAATTGATGGTCTTACTGCAGATCATGTAGACAGGCAAAGCCAAATCTTAATATTGAGTTGTCTTGGAATTGAAGCTGCTGATTGCAGCTTGGCTGTGGCAGACAGCTCGGGATGTACTCAACCAGTGCAGGCTGGCCTCTCGTGGGTTTGACTTTCACGCCTACACTGAGCTTTTGCTGCTGCCACCTGTGTTATCAGCATCCATGCCTATACACATAAGTCTACTTTAGTTTGAGGATCTAAGGTGTGTAGCAAGATATTCAACCCAGCATGGTAATGTACAACTAGCTCTGGGTATGGCTACAGAGACTTGTGCTCCCACTGTAAGCTTACCCAGAAAATACTCCTTTGATAAAATTTCATTTCTTCCTTATTCTACACATTCCAAGCATAGTTATTATAAATGAATACTTGAGAATTCATTAGTAGGCGAGGGTACAGAAATAGATTTCTGTATTATTGCTGTGCATATGATTTATTTTGCTTCGCTCTGCCTGTCTAAAAGTTAACGTCAGCTGGTTAATAGTTGTCCAGTACTAGTTGTTCAACTAGTTCAATACCATCTCCTGTCATTTTAAAAATGTATTCTCACCCGGGCAGCAGTTTTATTCCTGGATGCTAGAGTGACTGCATTGCCCTCTGGAAGTTTTTCTCATGCTGTAGAGATAACCTAGATGTTTATTTCAGATTAGATGCTTAGCTTTTAAAGGAGGTTTGAAAAGTTTATAGATTTCAGAAGTTGAATGCATCTAGTTGCATTGTAAGAATTGATGCTTTCATAAATTGAAGGTGCCTAAATACTGTGCTTTGGAATACACAAATAGAGAATATTGTCTGAAGTCTGAGATGCTGATAAATATTGAACTTCAAATGCATCGCTGCTTTTAATCTGTTGAGAATGTTATACCAGTCTCTCCATCTACTCCAGATTAGAACTTTCTTCTTGGGCAGGAAGAATGTATGAAAATGCGTGTGCTGAAAACTAATATTAACATCATCACACTGTGCTCAGATGAAAAAAAAAATTATGTGAAAAAGAAATACAAATTGTTTCTTGGGGCAATAAATATAGAATTGTGATTTTTTTTTTTCCCCCCTCTTATAAGATGGTCAGTAATACCAGCCACACTTTGCTGCATACATTAGTGATTGATTTTTTTTTAAATGTTTTTTTGAGTAAATGTCATCATCTTTAATTGTATAGGCTTGCAAAGAAATTGAAAAGTGAACCACTCAAGTCGGACTTTACAATAGATTTAAAGCATGAGGTAAGCAGTGATGTGATGAAAGAAAAAAATGTCTAAAATCTGTATATTTGAATGGTAATAAATGATAATGGAAATAACAGATTTGTCTTAGATGTTGCTAAAAAGTTTGACTGCGATAGCATGTTTAATTTCTTTCCCTTCCTTTAGAATATTGTAATACTTTAAAACTGTATTTCAAGCATAGAAGAATTCATGAATAAAATTGCATTTATATATGAATACATACATGGTTGTATACAGTAAGATATCTTCTAAGGCTTGCTCCATAAAGAAGGAGAGAGATTTCCAATTCATGAAGCACAAACTGACATGAATAGTATCACAGATACTAGCCAGCCTCACTCCCTTTCTAAATCAGACTCTTAAGAGCTAAATATGGTGGAGTTTGGATTAAATAGTCTGAGGAACCTAACTGTTGTGTGAACAGTCAACTCTGCAACTTGCAACATGGAAGTCAGGAAATTTTTTTTGGCCTCTGGTTTGCAATGATTTTAAAAGGTAGCCACTAGGTCTTTCAGAGAATAAGTGAGTTGACCGAAAGGAACGTGAGAAGAAAAGTGTGTGGGGATCTGAAAGAATGTCAGTGCTGCTTTTTCTGAAACTTTTTTATTTTTTCTGCCTTCAAAATGTTTGTGCAGCACAAGTTTTGTACTGTCACCAAAGTGAACTCCTGAACCAGGGTGGAAGGGGAGGATGAGTCTGGAATAAGCTTGCTGGTTTTGGCTTGAAATTGAGTGATACTGAAGTAGTTTTAATTTTTTAAAACTCCTGAAAGTCAGTTATAAATTGTGGTTCCTGCCCAGAAATAAACCACCTTACTTAAAACTACTGGTGCTGTTCCAGATCTTTATTCTGTAATGGTTATAAACCTCCTAATTTCCAACATAAATCTACAGTGTATTTATAGAATATAAATTGGTAGCATATTTAAATTAATTTGGTTTTGTGCCAACACTATTCTTTCACATAGTTTCCCCTCCTTGACTGATATATTTCTCAAAAGCAATTGGACCCCTCTCAGTGTTCGTTTTGCTACGTGAAACAAGCCAACAAACTGTTTCTTTCCTCTTGTTAATTTTTCTAAATGCAAGACCGTGGGCTTCACACTGTTAATCTTTTTTTTGTAAGTTGCCTCGAAGTCATTTGTATATTCCCAACATTCCAGTCTACCTCAGCACTGACAAAGCCTCTAAACATAGTGTCATTAAAAAAAAAAATCATTAACAGACATTTCATTTATGTGCAACAGATTGCTTAATGAAAAACAATTAATCACTTGACGGGAAAAATTACCTCCATCCACTTTTTATTCTGTTAGGAGTTCTTTGCATATGTTTCATTTCAAATTTATTGCCACTGATAACCTACTTCAGCCCTGTAGTTATTCTTTCTGCACAGTGTCGTGTCTCCCTAGAGACAGTTCCATTCCCCCTCATTTATTTTATAAATCACCATCTTCTCCTTCTTAAATAATTTTTATCTCTATGGCCTTCTTGTGTGAATCAAGATTGACAACAAATCAAAGGATATAATCTGTAATCTTAAATGATTGTGCATAATATTTAAATTTATGAAGGATGATAAATGTTTTAAGAAATGTTTTAGTTTGATAGAGTCCTAATAATATGTGCCTCTAGTCTTTGCTATTTTATTGGACTCTGTATCAGGTTTTTTTGACCCTACTACTTTCCAAGTCCCTATTTCTTATATCCATAACATTTACATCACTTTCCATCTGGAAGGCATACCTTGCAAATATGGTAAAGGGTTTTTGGCATGCTGCTGCTGCTCATTTGTAGATTGTTTTTTAGACTTTTTGTAACTGCACAATATATAGCATATTCGCTGATGCTTATTCAAAACTGGAAGTGAATAATGGGATTTTTGTATATGTAACATTAGATTTGAACTAGGACAAAGACTATTTTTTGTCTTTTTATTGTAAATCCATTTCCACTGTTTTAGGAACAGTCTGTCATCCTGTTCTATAACCCAAAATGGCACTCTAACCTCACTTCTGAAATATGATAGCTTCACACCATGCTAAGGCTTTCTGTTGAAGATTTCATTATTCAGTGGGAAATCTTAGTGCATGATGAACTTTCATAAATAATTCATGTTAAGTTACTATTGTTAAAAATTCTTTGTGCTGCAGAAGCATGGCTTCTTTGTTGGTTCATGTGATAGACATGAATTCTGAATAGCTGAATTCTGAACTAATACAATCTTAAAATGTACTGGAAGCTCTTTAGAAATCCCATCCCTTGCTGTTATGTAGTCTTCCAGCTGCAAGGCAGGGTCAAGAACCATTTACATCCCATCATGTGAATGCAGTGACAAGGCAAAAAGATAAGCTTGGAGATGTGTGTGTGTTTATTGGCTGCTCCTTACCACGAGTGTGTGTCATTTCCATACTCCTCCTCTACTCCAAGCACTATCAACAGTATTTGTCTTAACCGCCACTCATGCTTATGCATTTTCTTCCCTATAGAGTGACCTTTCCCTTTAGTACTTTGTTGAACTCATCTGTAATGCTAAGATCGTCCGTGTTTTCAGAAGCATTTCTAAAGCGAATACACAAATACACAAGTGTGTACAAAATACACACAAATACAAGCAAATACACAAACCACTTCATAATGGTGAGGCTAAGAGAAATTAGAACTTGCAAACTGCAAAACTCGTTGTATTGAAAGAATCTGCAGCTGAGTTACAGTGGTCTAGCAAGTCATTATCAGCTGAGCAGTAGTAGTGACCGTGTTTGCACTCACAGCTCCCAGTCATCTACATCTGCTCAATCACAAGGCAAGATCCAGTAATTTAAACTCTTTTCAGTGCAAACTAAATGCTTTTACTTTGCAGTTGAGGTGGTCTAAGAGCACATGTGTAGTTATGACAGCCCAGTTACAATCAGCAACTTGCTAAAACATCATCAGTTAATTGTGTTCTAGTATGTGACTGTACCCTATCGAAAAACATTTCAAATCTGGAAGCTTAAGTTTCAAAAATATGATTGTACTCTCAAGCCTGTGCCCAGTCCTAACAGGGCCTGTAACAAGCTGGCACTTTCTATTTTCTCCCCTCCAAGTTCCAGAAAAGGCTGTGTGCAGGTGGTTGGAATTTTCTGAGGATGTTGAGGCCTAAGTGAGATGGGTAGGAAAATAATCCTCTATAACTTAGAAGCCTGTAACTGGTTTGGTGACTTGGGCTTGTCCAGACCATACTTAATGCTCTTGGTTTCCGATGAGTTCTTCCTGAACGCTGGGGAGAAGGAAATATTATGCCCTCTTAATAATAGCTTAATGATCACATTATTTGCTAAAAGAAGAGCTGAATTCTGGCTTGGGGTGGGGGTGTTAAAGCTAACAGTTCCTAAGTAGGCATAAAACAGCGAAAAGGAGACTCATTTTCATTGCCTTTGGTGCATGCTGGGTCTGTCCCATGTTCCAGTGAAGCATTTAACTTGTTTTCCATGCAAGAGTCCTTGGGAATACGTATGAATAACATGGGAAATGGGAACTAAAAGCCAGGACTGATTTCCTCCCTTGGAGAAGCCCCATTCCCCCTGTGCAGTACAGTCAGGCTCCCCTTTTCTATACTGTCTTGTTGGTTCCATGAATCTTACTTTTTGCACAGTAACTCAGTTTCAGGAGATAGCAGAATCTATCTCAGAATATCTATGGTTTGTTGGTGTAGGCACCCGTTTGAAAACTGGAAGTTGTAACTTCTGTCTGAGTTAAGCAGAAGTAAATCTAGAACCCGGATCTCCTACATCTTGAGTATATGCTCAAATAGCTCTTGTCCAAAGGTGCGTTCACATCTTTGGCCTGTCCTCAAGAGACACTAAGCATTCAGAGTCGGGAGTGTATGGCAGTGCAGCTGGGAAGCTCTGGATCCACATACTGAGATATTATTTTCTGCCTCTTAGACTTTTAAGAACTTAATTTTGTTCTTACAAGTTTCAGAACAGTTTTTTATGAAATGAAGTGCATCTTTCAATTGGTCTGAGGTAGGCACCCAGTGTAGAACTTTCCTGCCTGAATACTTAGTCTGGGAAAGTTATAAGCAGTGTAGAAGTACTGCAATAGAAATTTGGGGCAAGTCTATGTGTTCTTGATGTGTCATGAAGTACAGATTGAAATATTTTTTTATTATGAATTGAAGGTAAATAAAAAGAGGTGGGGTTTTTATCTTCTTCAGACATCACTGGTTTGCTTCTTCCTTTTCCTCTGTAAATTTTGGCTGGCTTTGTTTTTGTTGTTGCATTTTAAATGGACAAGAGTCTGTTATAGGGTAGTATATCTATTACATTATCCTTCATTGTATTTTACAGCTTCTCAGAGTTTCATTACAGATTTCAAGCATTTTAAATTGTTACCAGAGAATGGATCTGTTTTGAAAAGCTGAAAATTGTCACATAGGATGAAACAGGCCTAGCTATTTCAAATTATCAAAATAATTCTAAAAAAGCAGCACAATAAGGATTTTTGTTTACTTTAAAAGGAGGTGTAAATATTCACTCTACCATTTCTTATAACAGTTAAAGGTGAATTGTTTTGACATGCTTAAGTATATGAAAATAATTGTAATTCAGCGAAACAAATTTTAAAACTTGTCTCTCTTTAGAATTTCTTTTATAGCAAAAAAGTTATGTACTGGCTCTAGAATAATGAGCAAGAAGTAAGGTATGTAGCTAGTTAATCAACTAGGGACAAATCCTCTACAACATCCCATATTCTTCAGTTTTCCTGTTAAGTTTGTCCTGTAGTAATATTTCTTTGCATGCCCTGAGAATTTTTATCCAGTTTCATTACTGATATAGATGTTTTCTATTTTAATAGATTGCCCTGTATATTTGGCAGAAAGGGGAAGGACCACCTCTTACTCCAGTGCCTGAGTTCTGCACAGATGATGTGAACTCTTATAAGGTTGATCATTGTGCAACAACATTCAGTAATTTTCTGCCACTTTGTGTAAGTACTGTATTTTAAATACCACTTGCTCAGTAAAGGTCCAACTCTTACTAAAATGCATAATACTTGGCTTTGAAAATCTCACACCTTAAGAAAATTTTTTTCACTAAGTTAAAAAAAATATATTTGCATTTATCTATTTTTAGATATGCTTTCAGCCTTCCATAGCACAGGATGTTTCCTGGCAAACAAATATTGCATATGGTTTAATGGGTCTTTCTACCACAATGTTTGAGCAGCCCATGATCTATAAAGTATTTCTCCATACATTTCTGTGAGGTACTGAAGTATAGATAAACTTTTCTCGCAAATGGAAACCTAAAACTCATTGAGGTTAAAGATAAAATGCAATATAGTATTTGGTGCATTAAAGTACAATCCATCTCTTCCACCTCCAGGAGAATACATTTGCGATATTATGGGCTAACTGTTGCTAGAGGCCAAAAAGTGTTCCATGCTTCCAAGAGAGCAAAATTCTAGTTGCCAAAAAGAAGAACAAATAAAAAAGGTTAAATGACTGTATTACAGCTGAGAAAATTCAGATTTCTACTGTGTAGCACTGAAACTTCTTTTACCAAGTATGATACAGTTCAACATGTTCTCACAGTGATTAATTTCAAAGAAATTAAAAAAAAATTCTTTTTCAGATTAGTCATTCTTAGTTCAACAAGTTCTACTACTCATTCTCCTTCTGTAATGATATGTGTTTTAGTTCATGTTAGAATACTACATCAATGGAAGAAGTATTTCAATAATGATATGTCATGAATTTTAAACCACTTTTCAAGGGGCAAAAATGGACTTTCTACTGTATTATTGGTACACTATTCTACTTGATATTCTATACAATTGTTGTGGTTTAACTGCAGCCAGCAACTAAGCAGCACACTTAAGCTGCTCGCTCACTCCCCACCAGTGGGATGGGGGAGAGAGTCAGAAGAGTAAAAGTGAGAAAACTCATGCTTTGAGATAAAGACAGCTTAATACATAAAGCAGAAGCTGCGCATGCAAGCAAAGGAAAACAAGGAATGAATTCACTACTTCCCGTCAGCAGCAGGTGTTCAGCCATCTCCAGGAAAGCAGGGCTTCATCATGTGTAACGGTTACTTGGGAAGACAAAACACCATAATTCTGAATGTTCCCCCTTTCCTCCTTCTTCCCCCAGCTTTATATGCTGAGCATGACGTCATATGGTATGGAATATCCCTTTTGTCAGTTGTGGTCAGCTGTCCCAGCTGTGTCCCCTCCCAACTTCTTGCACACCCCCAGCCTGCTCGCTGGTGGGGTGGGGTGTGAGAAGCAGAAAAGGCCTTGGCTCTGTGTAGGCACTGCTCAGCAATAATGAAAACATCCCTGTGTTATCAACGCTATTTTCAGCACAAATCCAAAACATAGCCCCATACTAGCTACTGTGAAGAAAATTAACTCTGTCCCAGCCAAAACCAGCACAACACTGAAAAGGTATTTCTGTTTTATTATATGCATGGACATACATATCCTATAAAATGTTACAGGCTGAACCCACAATTACAAAATTCTTGTTTGTTCTGTTCATACAGGGAGAGCCGGTGAAAAAGGAAGATATCTTTGTTGCTGTAAAAACATGTCAGAAATTTCATGCAGACAGAAGTAAGTTGTTGGTTAGTCAAGGTAGTAGTTCTATGCAATATAGTTTATGAAATTAATATTTAAAAAACAAGCTGATACATGCTGTCTCTGTAGCTCTTTGGGACTAAATGCTTGCAAAATCCACTGGGAAACATGAAAGCTTCAGAACTGTAAACAGCATATTCTTTAGATAGAAATTTTCTTTGTTTTTCCAAGTTCTTCAGGAGTCTGTGAAATGTTTGAGACAAAAAGTTGTGGTCATTTGATGTTTCATTATTAGTGATTGGCTGGCAAAAACCTTGAAATTGAATACCTAAATTAAAAATATGCATGAAGTTAGCTTATATTGTTGTAAATTTGAGCTGTTGCAGTATTAATTAATGTAGCCGCTATTAATATCCTTCAGTGTGTTTCCACCAGATAATTGGTTCGGTTCTGTTCCTTGTACTAGCAGTGACAACTGTGCAGCTGTGGCTGATTCAGAAATTCGAACAAACTGAAAGCTCCCTCCCCTCCTGTCATATTGCTTCTATTGTCACCCTATGCAATTGGATGTGCAAAGATGTTTTATAACACTTGGAATGGGAAATTTTGGCTCTTGTACAAACCTGGTCATCTGTAGTACTTTGTACAAGCCATGGCCCAGATCAAGAGCCTCCCAAGTGTATAACACTATAGCGTGTTTCATCTCGCAATTGTAGTGTTATACAAGTAATGATAGTCACCATGAAAATATGACCATGATATCTATAGTAAAAACAACACCTAAAAAAAAAACCTAGCACAGCCCAACAAGATACGTCCAGTGAGTATTAACTTCCTTCTCACAGGCACAGAAAATAAAGATACAGAGGGACACTCAGCTTCAGCTAATACACAGTAAGCCTCAGCTATGTTGAGGTACGTAGATCCAGTGTCTACAAAACTTGGAAGGAAAAATCCCAAATCCACTGATTTAACAGAAGACACTACCTACTTGATGCCACCTACCAGTCCGTTCCAGTTTACTTCTAGACATTTTGTTAATAAGGAAATTCAGGAATGGATTTATTTCCAGGAATTTACTTGAATTTTGTGTGTCCTTGAATACACCAGGTACATAATATTGTCACCATTAGGCTTAGTTTGTTCATAAGCTTAATTTAAAGTGATTATTATTCGAAAAAAAAAATTTCAAAATGAAATAACGGCTAGTAGTTGTACCAACTTTGGGAGGGGGGCGGGTTGCTGCACCTATCATCAGAGGACAGGATGAACATAAAAGCTCTTTCCTTAACTAAGTCCCCCTTTGCTAAGGCATCTAAAACTGTAGGTTCTGTCACTTCTAAATTTAGACTATTTGCCAGTTGCTGGGTTTTTTCTTCAAAATAAGATTTATGCAATTTTTTTCTTAATGTTACTGCACTTAATGAAGGCACATTTCTAGTATTTTAATCACCTAATCATTAAGCTGTCTTTAAAGTAGCCTTTGACAAAACAAAGTTGACTGTCCTGTAATTGGAGTTCACTGAAGAGTTCTCCTTTCTGGATCCATGTTCATTTTCTTACACCAAAATTAAAACAAAAAAACCCCAAACCTACAAAGTCAGAAAAAAACATAAGGCTTCAAAAAGGTAGTGTAAACATCCTTCAAGAAACACCTGTTGAAGACTGAGGAAAATTCTTGAACTTTCCTCACAGCTTCCAGTGTTATGCAATAACTGAGGATAATCTTACTCAAGATTTTGAAAGATTAATGGATGCCAGCTTCAGAGAGCTCCTTTTACCTGGTAAGTCATTTTTTGTTGTATGCCAAAAACTACATAAGTGCAACATTAAGGATTGGAATTCGATGTGCAAAAGCAGCTAAATTTTACTTCAGAATTTACTTCAGATACAACTCTCCTTACACATACCGTATATGGTTCTATAAGAACATTTCAAGACTGCAAACATGCATCAAGGTTATAGAAATAGCACAAATAAAATACAATTAAGAGCTTAGAGCTGACCTTCTATAAGTATCTCTGTAGTGCAGTATTAAAAATTCTGTGTGATCACAAGTATTAATACATATTGATAAATATTTGCATCAACAGCTAATCAAAAATTTCCAACAGTTGTTCTTTCTTTGGAACGTACAAGTTGTTAGAAATTACAAAGTACTCTAGGATTCAATTTACGATAGACATTAGTCTGGATGGTGACACTTCTGTCAAAACAAGCAAGGAAAAGAAAAAGATGCTTTAGCCAGTAGCCCCCTTGTTAGACCACTTAACTGAGGTGAGACTCAGGTCCTGGCTTCAGTGAACTTTTTTCATTTATACAAAAAAGAGGGACTCCACTGAAGAAATTGAGAGGCTCAGTCTGTAATAGCAAATAGTTCTGTGTGTTAAAGCACCCTGCTTAGGTTGAGGTCCTTGGTTGGAGAAAGGTAAAACAGCCTTTACAGCAGGGTCTCTTCTGCCAGGTGAAAGTTGGAAGCGTTTTGTGTATCTATGACATTTCTGTATTGGGGCCTTTCTGAAAGCTTTCTGATTTTGTTCTTCTGAGAAACACTTTTGAAATAGAACATTTCTACAAAATAAGAAAATAATTTCCTGCCTACTTGGGTTTTTTATTCTATTTGGGGAAAAAAAAAGTTTACATCTCATTCTCTGTCAATTAATGCATGATCATGCAGTTGTTATATGATGTAATGTGACTTATTAGTACATAGGAGGTAGAGTTAACGTATTGTGAAATTCCTGGCTTTGCATTTCAAAATTCCCCTATCATGTTGTATGAGCATATTTTTTGTACATAATTCCCTTTGGATTTTTTAATGCAAAAATTTGAGAGAAGTTTTAGGTATCTAAAACTTCTAAAAAGCAGTATTGTCCATTGCACAATGCTACAGAAGTGGAATTACATTTTTTCCAAGTATTAAAGCCTTTCCATTAGTGCAATGAGTTCTTATTACTCTATCCTAACAGTCATCTTTCAATTCATTTTAGTCTTATGAAACTGACTATTGGTCAATCAAGAGTAATAAATCCTACAAATCTCTGTGATCAGAGTAGAGGAAAGCATGCAAGTAGGTAGGCAACAAACATCAAGTTAGGTGATGGATGATTCCAGAAAGAGGCTAAAATGAGTTGTTCACAAGCATCAGAGTTATTTAGCAACAATGGTTGGTTGGTTCAGTTTTGGGCCCCTCACTACAAGAAGGACATTGAGGTGCTGGAGCGTGTCCAGAGAAGGGCAACGAAGCTGGTGAGGGGTCTGGAGCACAAGTCTTATGAGGAGCGGCTGAGGGAACTGGGGTTGTTTAGTCTGGAGAAGAGGAGGCTGAGGGGAGACCTTATCGCTCTCTACAACTACCTGAAACGGGAGTGTGGTGACATGGGTGTTCATCTTTTGTCCCAAGTAACTAGTGATAGGATGAGAGGAAATGGCCTCAAGTTGCGCCAGGGGAGGTTTAGATTGGACGTTAGGAAAAATTTCTTCACTGAGAGAGTGGTCAAACATTAGAACAGGCTGCCCAGGGAGGTGGTGGAGTCACCATCACTGGAAGTGTTCAAAAAACGTGTGGATGCGGCACTTGAGGACATGGTTTAGTGGGTGGGCATGGTGGTGTAGGGTTGATGGTTGGACTTGATGATCTTAAAGGTCTTTTCCAACCTTAATGATTCTGTGATTCTGTAATGGGAAGTTATGTAAATAATTCCTCCATTTAAAGAGCTAGCTACTACTAATGATACCAACTGGATGGTGTCAAAGAACATAAAGCAGACAAACAATGATAGCAGAATGCACAATGTTTCAGAGTAGTTGTTCATCTAAGTCCTGACCATTTAATTTTTAAAATGGAAAAAAATCATTCATTATAATCTGATCATTCTCTTCCAAACACCCTGCAGGTGTTCAGCTTTTTTTGTGTTACCCATAATTTACTCACGTCTGCATATAATTTAAACATTGATCATACAAAATTCTAATAATGATGCTATAAATTTTAAATGTTTACATCAAATGACAAACTGATAAGAAAAGGATTGCTCTTGCAGAGAAGCATTAAGCAGTCCTCCTTTGAGAAGAAACTCCATGGGATAAAAATTGGTTGTATGATATTTATAAATGTCCTTCTGAGTGTATCTCCAGAGACAGGTGCTTTTGAGCATTAACATGACGTTGCTGTCAGATATGATGTATATAACACAAGTGTAGTATTTCAAAAGGTGTATTTGGTCTGTTTCTGATTCAGAATATTTTACATGCTGTACAGTTGGATGTGCTGGTTTTAAAATGTGACAGTTTCAATACTTGAAGAATGATTGATCCCTGATAGTGTTCGTGCTGATGTGTGCTATAAAGTCTACCCCAGCAAGTGTAAAAGTAATGAATTCCATACTTTGCTTAGCATAAATGTAAACATCACAGTTTTCAATGTAATATGAATGAAACTATAGTCATATTTTAAAAGGAAATTTATTACTATATAAATAAAACTGCCCTGAGTGGCTTTCATAAAAACGTAAAATTGTTTCTCTCTAAATATTGTAGGAAAAAAATGAACATTTAAAACAATGATGCTGTGCTTGAAACAGCATTTTCATTACCATGCTAAGGGATATGTCAGTCAGCAAGGTGCATCAATGTTTTGACTGGGTACTTATTTTAATCAAGTTACTTATATTTCAATGTCAACAATTGTTTTGCAGTACCAGTTGTAAAGCAGACTTGGGAACGAGAAGCTGCCCTTATTGAATACTACAGTGATTACGCAGATATCTCCATTCCTACTATAGATTTAGGCATACCTAATACTGACAGAGGTGAGCTATTCACTGTTGTTGTCAGTTTTGTGCAAATAACCATCTAAAGATGGTAAGTTTTATGGGTGGTATGTATAATTCATGTATAGTATATAATTCAGGAGTTCTGTATTTCTGTAGCACGCTTGTGCAGCCTAAACTAAAAGAATGCTTTTGCCGTCCAGGAAATGGATGGAGAGTACAGTTCACCTATGTAGGTGGAATGTTCTTGTAAGTAGAAACCTAAATACTGTGAGTATGAAAGCATGGTACACTCCAAGAGACAAAAATTGGTGTTATTACTGTGGGTAGGAGGAAGAACTCTTGAGTTACTGACAATCTTGAGTAAGTAGCAGAAGTCATAGATTTATGTCGAAAGACCTCAGACAGTGCCAACTGGTTACTAAGCATAAACTGCCTACCATATGGTATTCAAATATTATGTGATTGTACCTAGTATTCCTTGATTTAAGCGCAAAACCTAAATGTTGTGATTGGAGGATCTTTTTATGACAAATAATGTGGTTTTACTGTAATTTACTTTGTGTTTGAATAGAAAAAAGGCTATGGATATGATGGCTTCCCTGAGTTTATTAATTTTAGGGCTTTTTTTCTATTTGATCTATTGTTCCTGGGTGTATAGTCTCTGCTACAGGCTATTACCTTCTGAATTAGAGGTGTCCAAGCTGTGGCCTATTAGCTCTATCTGGCTCACTAGGTCCGTTGTTCTGATCTCTGGATTATTTCCAGCTGCCCTTTTTTTTTTTTTGTCCTCCAGAGGGTTTATTAGAGGCAGAGAGAAATAGGCAGGGATTTCCATTTGCAGAGGTGCAGTGTGCATGTGCGACCTGAGTTTTCAGGAGGCAGCAGACCTGCTGGGCATGCGTGGACCGTCTGTAGAAGCCGTGCCTAGTAGTTCTAGTCACGCCAGGAGGAAGGGATCTTCCACGTTCGACCACAGCGTTGCTGTGGGGATCAGTGGGACCTGTGGGCTCCTGGCGTTCTAAACTAAATAAATTGTGCTGAGTTTGCTCTAATACTATTTTTGTCCGTCTTTCATGATGGAATATAATACAGAAATCTTGGTTTGAATTTTGTGCGTGTTCGTATATTAGTCTGCATTAAGTTCATGGTTTTCACAAAATCTGCAAAGCCAGGACTCCATTTCTTAAGCAGAGAGTTACTGCGTTTTCTCAAAAAAATATTTTAACTGGAAGTAGCTTCAAATATAGTATCCTATCCTTATTTTTTTAATGCTTTTTTAGTAATTGTAATACTGATAATGAGTTGACTCTGATCTAGATGGGTAAAGACTGTTTGCAATTAGTTTTTTCCGAGATCTAAAAAAGATTCAGTAGAAGTCTGAAAATTCTTTCTATTCTTTTTTCTCTTGTCCTGCTCATTCTGAACAAGGGTGTTTTACATCTCAACTTCATTATAGTCTTGTGATAAATGTTAAGACCTTTCCTCAGAGGGAACTATCAGGACCTGAGTTGCTGGTGATGAGTACAGTAGATTACTGTAGAATGAAATATTTATATAAAAGCAATGAACCTGCCTGGTGCATCATGAAATACTATGAAAGTATCTTGGTGTGGTTTGCAGAACATGTTTCTATCATAGTCTCCTCATTTTATGGTTTTGGAAATTAAAAGTAGCAGTTTGCGTGGTATTATCCAACAGCTTAACAGTATAGCTGGAATATAGCTTATTTTTCAGGTTTCCGTGATTCAAAGAGTTTCCATACTTCAGCATCCTTCAAAAATATGTTCCTTGCATAGAAAGAAATAATCGTGTTGGAACAATTTGTACAAATACCATTCAGCACAATGAAGGATCTAATTTAAACTTGCATCTCAAATATTTTGCCAGTCATTTCCAACATGTTTTGTGTAGTGCGGAAAAATATTTATTTAATTCATGAATAACTGTTTATTACAAAATCTCATTTTATTTAAATGTATATATTCTGTTATTTCTCTTCCTTTAGGTCACTGTGGGAAAACTTTTGCCATTTTGGAAAGGTTTTTGAATAATAGTTATCCCAGAACTCCTTGGTTAGTCATAGTGGATGATGACACGCTGATAAGGTATACATTGCAATACTTCAGGAGTTACCACTGTTCATATTGATAGGAGTTTTAGCAATACTCATCTTTTCTGTCTTTAAGAGATACAGCTGTTGTATTAGTTATGTAGCTTTATATTCCTTTAAGGAAAAAAATCGTTACTTTCCCTTCAGCATTCCTTGACTGATATTAAAAACAATTAAATCTTTTAACTTGATAAAAACTACACGTATTAGTGTTATTATGTAATCATATAGTCTGAATATGATTACACGTTGTGATTCTTTGCTGTCTGAGCTGATTGGTTTTAGTCATTTGCTAATACACTTTCTAAGGTGCATTCCTCACATAAATGTGCCAGAAGAAAGGTTCTGTAAGCTAGGGTCAGTTTGTCAGAGCCACACAGAGCTGAGTCCAGGGGTTTGCCTTTGTTAGAAAATTAGATCCCATTCCCATGAAAAGTGACACTGCAGTATAAGTGAAATACGGCACAGTGATCAGCCAGCGGGATCACATGGTCATGAACATGAGAATAAGTGGTTCAAGACAATCCTTTACATTCAGTCATGTGACAGAAGGCGACTTTGGAAGAGGTTGTAATTGTAGATAACGCAATACTCGTATAACTGAATCTACCTTTCTGTTTTCAGTTCCTGGGGAGAAAAGATCATTTGCAAAGATCTTAAGCATTGTTTGGCAAAAATAATTATGTGTTTTCTCTGAGATGAGACTCAGTTTTGCTGAGAAACTTTGCCTGCTTCTTCAGAAAAATGTTTTAAGCTATTGATTCATCATTTGACCAAATTCAGCCATCATATCACATAGTAAATAACCCATCATAAATTTCTGTTTAAAAGTTTGTATCTCTGTTTTTTGTAGAATTTCTGAATTTCTATCATTTTTGTGCTACTTACTAGAATGCCATTTAGGCTAGCGATGTCTGTTTCAAAATGAATGTCTACATAATTTTTTTTTTTAAATGGATTTTCACATTACAGTATCTTCAGACTCCGAAAATTGCTCAGCTGCTATGACCCAAATGAACCAGTATTTCTTGGAGAGCGTTACGGCTACGGCTTGGGAACAGGAGGATATAGTTATATCACTGGTGGAGGAGGGTAATTTATTTAAACTCCTACTGAGATCTACATCAGTCCCTGCTTTGAATGCAAGTGTTTAGAATTACAACACAAATGAATTTCAACAGAAACAGTGATGTTTTGTAGTATGATTAAAATGTAATAATGCTCAAAGACCCAAATGTCCAAACTAGTAAGGAGTTGTGTGGCCCATTGGGAACAGATTTGTAGAGCAAAGCAGTTGGTGCTAAGGATCATGCATATTTCAGGGGCGTCATTTTGGCTTGACTGGTCCTGTGAACTGAGTGCCTATTACCAATTACCTGCACCACACGTTCTCCTGGTGCATATCATACATCCTTGTTTCATCTGATAGAATTCATTCTGCATACTCAGAGACAGTCTTACAATGTGATTCAAAGTGAGTAACTAGAGACACTTGGGATAGTTGCTTAAAAAAATACACTTGTGATCTGAACTGTTGTGGAGTTTGCAGAAGAATCTAAAGCAGCACACCTAGTGATACAAATTGCTGCAATGAAAATATTCCTTCCCATTCTCACTCTTTGTTCAAGCGTGGAGAAAAATGATCATGTTTCTCCTTCTGTTTTTCAACTTCATGCAATGTTTTATGGAGAGGTGGCTGAGGAAGGGGTTTGATGTTTATGTCCTGGAAAAGAGTTTCTCATAGAAAGAGATCATTCTGGGTTGATCTCATGCATGAGGCACCAGGGTTCCCATGATTGTATGCAAAATTTGGTTTAAATTAATATGTATATGAACTTTCAGGTTGGCTTATACTGCAGTAAGAATGACCTTAAGACTCTGATCTGTCCATCTTATGTGTCTAAAGCAAGTAGTATGGACGTCTGAATGTCCTTAGTGTCTTTCTCTGTGAAAAGTAATCCATGAATAAGTAAAAATCAATTGACTGGCTTTCTCATTGTTTTGCATAGTTGCATAAAATTTCCCTTAAGTAGGTTTTATGCTTGAGCTAAGAAACAAACCTTTTATTGGTGCTGGTATTTTTGCTGGTTACCAGTCCTATACTTCTATATCTTTTTAGTGTTTATCTTTTCGTTTCTGTCCTGTCATCTAGATGTGGAAGTTTGGGGGTTAGTTTCATTCTCAGGTTTAAGCAGATAACCACCTTGTTCCATATCCTAATATTGAGAAGATTCGTTGTAAGTGAAGAATTCTATATAACTGAAAGAACACTGTCCACATCATCAGCTAGCAAGTATATTCCCCAAATGTGTGCAATTTACGTCACACCTTCTGTGTAGCAACACATGCTGCTCACAAGTCCCAACTCTTTTTTTGTTTTTTTTTTTTTCATTTTTTTCAAGGCTCTAGCTTATTATTTCTTCTCTATTTGATCTGAGTACTGGGATACGACTTCCTATTGTGCTCTCCTTTTTTTCTTTTTATGATACACACAATCTTCAAAGTTGCAATGATAGTGATGGAGTATTTTACAACTTTAATCTGACAGTATTCCTAGGTCAGTCTTTTTGCCTTAGCATTCAGTATCTGTAAAAGTTTTTCAATGTCGCAGTGACAAGCGAAGGATTGTCATATAGTGAATGAACTCGTGAAACCATGTAGCAATTTCAGAGTGTGACTCTTATTAGTATAACTTGTAGTAGCTAGAGTACCCTGTATTCTGATCAGATTGGGTGAATGATGCAACTTCAGAAAAGGCAGCTATGGACTACTAGGCAAGAGTATATTCCCTCAGCTGTTGAATTTAAGACATCATTGTGTTTCTGGTCCATTGAAGACTTATTTTAGTGATAATGATCTAACAGCTCCATGCTCTGACTGGTATTTAGATGAGCAAGAAAGTTAGGATGAACTTTGAGCCTTGCAATGGCTTCAAGGAACGTTTTTTTAACTTATGGAGACAACTCTGTATAACAGAGGATTCAAGGAATGACAGTTCAGGTTTAGAGTTCTTTTCATTTAATCGCTGCATGATAACTAAGTGGACAATACATTTGAGAAAGATAGGGGGGAATATCCTTTTAGAGTCCCAGACAAATTTAGGAGGAATTATCAGCTGCAGCAAAAATGGTGGCTAGCTAAGTAATTGTTGGAATAACAACAATTGGCATAATTAGTAAAATTAGTTTTCATTATATAAAGTAATTATCTTTCAGAACATGCCTCTTGCACTACTTGTCAGTACTGACTTTACAAGTTTCTGAAATTTCAGATATTTTGTACCAGAGGGCTACATTTTGTCTTGCAGTTTTATATCGTTTAGCAATATTTATTAACTACAGTCATTTGGGTTCTCAAGTAGTTATTGTCTTATACGTTTCATTTGCTTTTTTTTATTCAGGATGGTTTTCAGCAGAATAGCTGTGCGGAAACTACTTGCCAGTAAATGCCGGTGTTATAGCATGGACGCGCCTGATGATATGGTCCTTGGGATGTGTTTCAGTGGCTTAGGAATCCCTATAACACATAGTCCACTTTTCCATCAGGTTAGAGAGTTATTTTTACTTGTATTTAAAATATGTTTTATTCTTTTAAGTATACATGTAAAACAGGACTCATAAATATTCCAAATTCGTAAGTGTTGCAGGCTCTATCAATGTGTAATAACTAAAACCAAGATACTGCTGCTATACCTTATTTCTTTCCAGAACAAGTTTGATCAAGCAAATAGGAATATTCTCAAAGCATGGATTACTATAATGCTTTAGTAGTTTGTAAGATATCTCAGTTACCCTATGACCGCATTTTATAAAAAATGCAGTCAGAGGTGGGAACTTTGAAAAACAAATCAAATTAGGAGCCACATGCTTTGAATATGTGTGATGTGTCCTCTAAGAAATGAAAAAGCCCACCTGCAATACTTTTTTCTTCAGGTAGTAGAGCACTGACTGTGAAATTTTTCAGTAAATTTGTCTTCTCTACTTACCTGATTTTTCTATTGATTCAGTGTTTACGATTCTGAAATATCTCATTAGTGAAGATATAAAATGTAAAAGTATTCCTACAACTGTTGCTTTTGTGGTGGATTATGAAGAACGGTATAAATATGATAAATTGCTTTATGCTAGCACAAGGGAAAAAGAGGTCACAAAACATAATTTTTTTGTGAGTGTGTTGTGCAGTTTGGGAGAAGTGAGTTGGAATAGATTTGAATACTGTTTCTGTCTTCCAGAATATTTAACAATCTAACTGTAGTGTCACAGTGGAAAACATGATGCGTTGAGTCCCAGCGAGATTTGCTGCCTTGTAAACCAAATAAACACTTTACCTTCCTCCCATGACATTAAAGAGAAGCAGCACTTACGATTTTTCCCAAACAGTGCATTTTTTTAAAAAAATCAGCATTTATATCAGCATAGTGTTTGATGTTTTTCAGGTGTTAATCTAGTTTAAAAACTGAAAAGACCTGTGAATCTGAATGTGAACTGAGATTAAGATAATAGGCTACTTGAAAATTAGTAAATTGCCATGTAATTCAAAGCAGCTGTTTGGGGGGGCTTGCTATTTATATTATTAGTTTCTCCTACCTGAGGATTTTCTTTCTGATTACATTTACCATTTAGAGAAATGGGAAGACTGAGAACACACTATTCAATCTTTTAATTCCCTGTCCATATAAAAAAAATCCAATTTATTTACTTTCCTGTTTTGTTTATCATTGCTTACTCCTTTCAGTATAAGTATGAAAGAAAGCAAGTAATGCATCTTATAAAATCAGCAGCGTTATTGTATAGTTTGTCATGCACAGGTGTTTAAAAAAAACCCCAACACCTAATTAAAGGAGACTCAGAAAGAACAGAACTCATTTTACAGATTTGTAGGAACGGCCCTTATACAACAAAGCAAAGTACTTCCTTGCAATCCTTAATGGCGTGCGTTTGATACTGTATCACTTGGAAAGTGAAATCCTAGCAGTTTGATTTTCCACACAATTACACTTGAATTGCAAAATTGATCTTTACTGTTGCTTATAGCAAATTCTAATTTAACATACCTTGAACAGAAATTAACCCTGGGGGGAAAACTACTGAATAAAAATTGAGTGTACTTATTCTATGAATTCCACTATTATGCAACAAATATTTTAAAAATGAGAAAACCAAAATTGGATTTTCTGTCAACCAGAAAATTATTTTTTAAAGACTTGACTGGAATATTATAACGTACAGTGTTCCTTGAAGTACATGAATACAAAATTGTACCGTGTATATATTATGAAACAGAAGCAAAGGTATCTTCATACTTAGAGCATCTATGATTTAACAGTGTTTGCTCGCTCTTACTGGTTTCCTGTTTGCTACATGCTATAGATATGTATTCTGTAACCTGTTCCAGAGGCTTTTGACATGAGGAGACTCTTAAAGAGAGCAGGAACCTTCTAGTAGCAGCCAGGATTGCGGTCTTAAAATACAAAATCTGTGCAAGAGCAACGTATTTGGCTTTTGTAGAATACCAAATGCAAATACTAGCACAAAAAAAAAAGAAAAGATTGCAATAACTTATTCCACAAAATGGAAGGAAGAAGAAATTTAGGGAGTTTATATCTTAAGGTCAACCACCTATACAGCAGTATGATTCTTAGAGAGCACTGTAATAAAAATTGTAGTTACTAGAGCAGATCTCATTCTTTTAGAATTATCAAAACTATAGCTCAATAAAAAGCAGATTGATTTTCAAACAGCAAAAATCTTTGGTCTCAGTTATCCAAAAACTGTCTCTATCCAAAGTAAATTCTTCAGGTTTTTGAAACCTAAATGTTCATAAAAGTCTTGAGGGACATAGGCTCCCTCTTGATTTCTGCAGTGGAATTTTTTAAAATAGGCAGTCTGTGGTTTAAATCTCAAAATAAAAAAAACACCACCACCATGTACTTAGATTTCTTAATGTCAAATCCTGTTGCCTAATTTTGTGACTGGAGTGTATATGGAACTGCCTGAAGAATGCAGCATGTAGAATTCATTAATACTGCCATAAGTAGGTGAAGTGTGCGGTATTAAATCAGTTACTAGCTTAGGCATCAAATCAGTGATTCAATATCCAAATCACTTGATTTTCTTCATGTGTTTTGCACCTATTAGAAAACAAATGTGTGCCTTTCATACAAAAAGTATTTACAATGGCAAAATCTCGTTATTTTACCACGGACCAGTACAGGTGGGGCTTTTTTATATAATGATGCACTTAGATGCCATTAAACTGTCAGAGGAAATGAAACATGCTTGGTGCATTAAGAAGTCAGCTGCATCATGTAGCTGTGTTGTAATTCTGTCTCTTTTGATATAACCTGATAACGAATAACAATGCATTTTTCTGGCACCACAGTATTTTCTGTGCTTGGTAACCCTTCCCCATCATAAAATTTCATATATTTCGGTTGCTTATGGCCTTACTAGGATCCTATAATCACACTGGCAGGCCTGGCAACTCTTAGTAAGAGGACAAGCAAGAGAATTATTACTTAATATCATTTTGTCATTATCGAGCCAAACCTGTGTATTTAAAAAAGATACAATACAACAAACTATACTGTTTATCACTTGCTTTCATAGATGGTGACCATTTCATCCTCAGAAAGAGGGCATATTTAATATCAGTGTACTTCATAGCATGATGACTGCAGCACAAGTTGAAGATCTAAACTAATGCCTATCAATTGATTTAATAGAATGATGTAAAAACCCCTCTGTTACCATCTTGTGTATTTTATCAATGCCACATTGCTTTGTTATGATACCGAGGCCATTGAACATTGAATTTCTTGTTCTGAAATTATTCTTTGTCACTGAGTGCTACTGGTTTTGGTTTATTCTTCCATCTTAGGCAAGGCCAATGGACTACCCAAAAGGCTACCTTTCTCACCAAATTCCAGTATCATTTCACAAGCATTGGAATATTGATCCAGTGAAGGTGTATTTTACGTGGCTGGCACCAAACACAGAAGAGTTACTTAACGGAAAAAAAGTTGGGTATTACAGAGAGGATTTATAAGCGGTAGAAGAATGTAAGTGTTGATTAATGTATTGCAGATGAGAGACAGTCACTACATAGACTGTCACTACATGTCGTTCATCTGACATAGAAGGCAATGTTTTGTTCCTGTTTGTTACATTCCTTCAGAGTGATGGATGAAGGCACCTAATTGACTTTTGGATTCTTTTGTTACACTTGGTTTCTTTTTAAAATGTTTTTGGGCTTTGTAAACCAATGAACTTGACACACATTTAGAATGTCTCCTACAACTTTGTGTTCTGCTTTGGACTTCAAGTCAGACAGCATCAATTTACATTTCCTCCCTTTGTTCTCTCAAAAGCTGAAGATATGTATTTGGGAGCCTAATATTGAACATGTATTGAACATATATTGAACATCATCTCTCATCGACCTACAGAAGACAGTTCTCTAAACTGTTCTGGAACAAGTTCTTGATAAATCAGAGAGGTGACTTTGTTTCAGTGACCAGGAGCTAGATTATGTGAAGGCTACGTTCCTTTATTCTCATTTCAGATAGTAATATTGTAGTTTCCTGGGATAGATGAACCAAGCATGAGCTTAAGTTTATTAGCATTTGTGAGGAGATGTAACGTTTAAAATAAAAAAGGTTAAAGGCAGGGATTTTTTTAAGTGGCCACCGGAGGTCACTGTGGCTCCTTTAGAAACCTAAGTCACTGTGTATCTATTTGGCAAGTATAAATGTGACTCTCAAGGATTTTTGCAGAACTAACACTTCAGTATTTCTGATGTGTGCATTTCAATAGTATATGGATGCCAGCTTTAAAAAGTTTGTGGTATTCCTAATTTATCATCAAGATAAGTAATTTTCTGTATACAGCATGTAAAGAGTAATTCATATTTAAAAAGTTCTTGATTTTTTTTCTTTGACTAATTCAGTTTTGTAAAAATATTTGTACAAAAACTGGCTTTAGTATGTTCTAAACTAATTTTTATACTGTAAAACTACTCCTTTTAAGATGACAGTATATAGCACTTGTATGCTGTTACTTAACTTTGCTTGCTATATTGTGACCAAATACAGGGTCTTAAAGCCATACTGCTGAAGTAGTTTGTGTTTTGTTTTCTTTTAGTAGGTTAAAGGTTGATTCCACTCCAAAGTAATGCAATACTTGCTCTTAAGTCGAAGTAGGGGAGCCACTGATTCCTGTTTCAGTAATTACTGAAGTTGTATAAACATTTGTTTGTGAATGTAGCTTGTGGGTTTTTAAACATTTGAATAGCAAGCACATATTCATAAAAGGTTCAAATTCTGATTAAATAGGAGCAATCAATGTTATGTCTTTTTTTCTTTTTTTTCTTCCCACTATCAGTGCCTTAAACAGTAGACATTTTGCTGATACCAGGACTATGTTCTCCAGTACCATGGGTGAATTGTTAATTATGTTTACTGTTTAGAACTGTGAGAGCTGAAAGCTGAATAAAAGCATTCTTCTTTAACTTTTTGTGCCTTCTTCCTCATTGCAAACCAAGTACAGGAGTATTTAAGCACCCATGTCATAATTTTATCACCCAAATAGTACTCTATGGTCAGTTGTACTAAAAGACAGCTTAAACTTTTTTTTTTTTTTCCATATTCTGTCCTGACATGCTTCCCCAGATTAGGTTAATTTTCAAGTCTTTAGTTTTGTGCAGATGAAAAATGCTTTTGCAATGGACACCTCATGTGACTGGGAATCTTGATGCTATCACAAAATCTATGTCATTATCAAATTCTCCAGAGATCTTGCAATGTAGTCCCATCACTTCCAACTTCAAACTGGTGATATTTCACATCTCCTTGTGCCTTGTAGAGGCAGAATAGGTCAGGCAAAGACAATTAGCTTTGGGTCCATGCTGTGTTGCACTTCTAGGCTTCTGTTTTATTTAGAGATTGGGAGCCATCGGCTCACTCATTGCTTGCTTACGTGGACTTCTACTTCTGGTCTGACAAATGTAATAGTGGCTGTCTTAACGTCCATCTTTTCTTTTGATGTTAGCTCTGGGTTTTACTGCAAGGATTCTGGAGGTATAGTAAGCATTAGACTTCTGATTCCTGTCATCGTAGTTTTGAAAGCAATGAAGCAGTAATTTACTCAAGTATTCTGCCCCCAAAACTCTGACTTTTGAGACATAACTAATGATACGCAACCCTATCAGCAGCATGACAAAAGTGACCTGTTATTCCATGACCTAAGAAATTTAAGGTTTTTTTCAAGCAGAGGATCCCAGACAGTTTCTGAAAACAAGATGTGAAGCCTTCTATATTAACTTTCATTTTAGAAGACTCAGCAAGGCTGTTGCTATCTGAAACCTGGTTTAGGACTTCTGTTATCAGGCTGGAACTAGAATATGTCTCAGCCAGAGGCCCAAGACACTATTCCGTTAGAACTGCAGAAAGTGAGATCAACACCGGGTAAGGACTACCATAACAGGCTACCGTGAATTGCCTCCAAAGCCAGTAATGCCACTTCATACCAAAAAACATGGAAAAGTAGCAAGAGGTTTGCTTCTAACACCACCATAAAACTGAGTTCATTGACCTCCATGATAATAAATATATTTGAGTTTGCTTTAATGGAATTGCTTCTGCTTATTATTGATATGAAACTACAGGAGAGGATTAGAACAATGAGCAAAATGCTCCCTGATGATGCCACCTCATCGTACGTTTACTGAGGAGACTAAGAGCCATTAACGCTGCCTGATGCAGCTCTAGCTCTCAGGTCCTAGGTCACAGCAGCATGGTTGCTTTACCCTCCCCATTACCCAGGAGCACACACCTACCTTGTCAGGACAGGACAAATTCATCTCCCCAGTCACACTGAGGTTGATATCCTTAAGTACTCATTTCATTCAGCAAAAAATAGATGCAATATTGATTTGTAGGTAGTTAATTTTTCTATTTCAATTTGTTTCATGTTATGTGCACGTATAAAGACTAGCTTTGTTAACGCACAGTCTTACAGTGGTAGCCATCATGTAACTAACTACTTCATGATTTAAATTGGTGTCCTGAGAAGAAAATTCCTTACGCTTTTCAAATCTCAACCTGTGGTTTACAGGAAGAGACCTGTGGGCCCATGGGAGTAGAGGAAGCCGAGAGAGGTGAACTGTCTATTTGCATCTACCTGCTTTTGCCGAGTCCCTTGACTCATACGTGTTTATTTGTGTCCATATTACTCAGGAAGCAGCAGTGCCTCCATCCAAATCAGCAGAAGACATTTCATGAGATTAACTAGGACCTGCATTTGGATGGGAAGAATGAAACGGCTTTGGTGGGGTGTCTGTAGACTGGTTAGTTCTGAACACTAGGGGAAAAGACACAAGAGAAATAATGTGCTTAGAGATGGAAAGGTAAGTAGACGTTATACAAATGCATACAGAGACCAAACATTTCACAAAGGGAAAAACTGTTTTGGAAAGCAGGCCGTGAAGAGGAGTGATAGGAAATTACATCAATGTCATGAAACATTCTTCATGGAAAAATCTGTAGGCATGCTGCTTTTGTAAGCTAAAAAAAATAAATCTAAGCTATTTCTGTGAGAAATAAATTTTTAAAGCAATGTTTTTAGAACCCTGAAGGCTTAAGAGCCTAGGTCTTACACAGAACAACTCCAAAAAAGTAAAAAGCGGTAGGTTGTTAATAGTTTACAGACTTACAAAAGAAGTATCTGCAGTGTAAGCAGTTTGGTAATTGACATAACAAAAAGCCAATAAAGAAAATTTTCTGCCTGCAAAATTATTGTGCATCATCAATTAATTTGTGCTCACTTCTCTTGTATGTATTTCAAACAGCTGTGACTTTGTGGGAACATCTGTTGCTCACTGATGCCATGGGACAAACTGTTAAGGTGCCTTCTCTCCATGTGAAAGCAGTAATGAAGTGGGCTGGTATGTACGCTGTGTCCTCAAATCCAACTCAAAAGCACTACAATAATGGAAGAAAAGATGCAGAAATAAGAAACCAACACCAAACAAAGCCAATGTTACAACTCAAGTTCTCAGCCATCCTTCCCATTTGACAATTCCTTTTGAAGTGTGGCAGTTGTGGACCATGGTCAAAGACTAAGGGGATGGGCCATGTGAGCTTTGGACAGTGCATTTGGATGTTTCATTGGATTCTATCTGAGACAGCCTCCAGATGAAGGCCTACCAGTCTGTTCGTATTGAAGCCCATCAAGATCCTCATAGCAGAAACTCATGTGTTAGCCCTAGTTCTACAGCCCAGGCAAGCACTGCACCCCAGCCCATCTTCACAAGGGTGCTGAGTGATACTGGCTGGTACCAGGTCCCCAAAAGCCCAGAGAATGGCAAGAAACACAGCATAAATCCCTCAGGAAGAAGGGAGACATTTTATGACTGATGACCTGGTAATGTTCTTGATTGTCTTTAGGAGAGCTCTCACTAGTCCTGCTTCAAGTTAGTTAACTGTTCCCTAGCTGGCAAGCTAGCAGAAGTGATACAGAATGCAACACTGGGTGGACACGGGAAATAACAGCCCGTGCCAGGGCAAGCTCAGTTATAGCTCAGGAGGCATTAGTAGCTCTGTGCTTATTGAGTACAGTCAGTCACAGGTGCTGATGGGCGATGTTGGCCAATTCACCAGGCATTCTTTCCAAAGACTTCTTAAGACTACTCATCTCACTAATGTTCTGTTTGCAAACTCCCTTTAATTCCATATGAAAACGAGCATGGCTGTGTTCATCAGGGATATTTCTTTGAGGGATCCCTTCACACAGAGTAGATCAGGAGCTCTGCTCCAGGCATGGAGCTTTGATTCAGACTACACTGCAGTCCCTTGGCCTCATTCTTCCCATTCATGAAGCTCTGCTGAGAAGCTCTCAGTCTCTCTCTTGTCCCAACACACCAAGTTAATTATTAGTTCTTTCTCTTTCCAGTACGGTTTGTTCACACTGGAACTTTCCTGTTGATGGATTGTATGTTAACAAAAATGCTTCTGATCTTACAAATGCTAGTTCCGGAATGACTTTACACTTAATAAACAGTGAAAGTTTTAACTTTAATGGAGATAATCATCCTCTAATTACTAAGTTATTATCTTCTTGTGAGGAGCTCTGACAAGCGCAGTTTGAATGTCTGAAGAAGATTAAAAGTCGTATCAGACTAAGACATGATTTTGTTTTACAAGAGCTGGTGTACCTCTATCATGGCTTGCCACTTGTTCACCTAAGTAGTATAATTAACACTTCAACAAATGCTTGCTTTAGAAGCCGTAATTGTCCTGCCAGTCTTTCAAAAACTGACAAAATATTTGCTGCGCTTCCAGCATCCTCATAAGTGCAGCTTATAACGCGTGTTTTCATGACCTTTGTTAACAATTCAGCCACTTCATTCTTAAAATCTTTCTGGTTTCTTGAATAAATGTCCTGGACGGTTGGGCAGGTTATAGTGAAGAGGGTAGAGTTTGTAGAAATGCAGACAGGAAAGGAAAGAAATACTGAAGTGAAACTGTAAAAATGTACCGAAGTCTATGCAGCTTTTAGGTCCCTCACATTAGTGTGTGCAGCCATATGCTCATAGATTTAGATACTGATCTCCACATTGGAGTCAGTCTTAGCAAACCTTTCTGAGAAGTTTTTGTCATACTTGCCACTGCTAGGACAAAGGATTGTGGAATTACATTAGCGATGGACAAGCTCATGCTGTAAGTCATTGCTTTGGTTCCTCATTCCGTAAATTTGATGTTGTTCTCCAGCCTCTGCAGAAATCAGGTTCTGAGTGGGTTAACTCCCACCTTTACATCCACCTGCTGCCCACAGGCAAGATCCCCAAATAGGTGAAATAAATTATAGCCAGTTTAAACAACACAGCAAAGGCGGCTTATGGCTCCATGGGTAAACATAATAAAAGATCTGCTCTTCTTGGAAAGCTCTGTTCAAGCACAACAACTCTCCACACACTGAAAAAGGCAAGACTGTACTGCAGAAGAATCCAGCTGTGGGACTGAATAGATCCCAAGAAGCGATAACGTGGCCTGGCTCATTGCATTGTCATTGCCTGTATCACATGTGAAAAGACATTGAACAGAAACATTAAACGCAGTGAGGTGAGTCAGATTCTTACAGCCCCTTGGGTTGTTTCCTTGTCAGCACCCATTTAAGCAGGAAGTATCTTCCTTTCAGATTAAAACCCAACATATTCCAGAGCTTGCTCCATTTTATTTCTAAAGATAGTGAGGAGCAATGAGAAGGGTGACAAGGATCTGTAAAAACAGGGAGCAGTTTTTGTTTGGTGAAAGACTAAATAGGCTAGAAGTACCCATTTGAAAAGCCACGAGTGGGACAGAAGTTCATCTAATCATGAATGGTACGGAAAAGGTGAACAGGGAGTGATTTTTCACCCTCTCGTAACCGAGGTTCTGAGAGGTACACACCAAACTTGGCAGGGTAGTTTGAATACCAGGCAAGCGTGTTTCTGCAGCACACGGCTGAACTGCAGAACCTGACGGCACAGCCGGTGCAGAGGCTGGAAAGTACAAAAGGACTTAAAAAGGAATTGTACAAAATCACAGCAGAAAGGTCCATAAATGGCTAAAAAACACAATGGTTTTTAAGAAACATCTTCAAGCTAAGTCTCTGAATTACTACGACCTGACACTGGGCAGGTACACTGAGCCCTGACTCAGTACAGCTCTTCCTGTGTAATACTGGTGTGCGTGAAGTTCAGTTCAAAGGGAAGGCTTGGGGTGTTTGGTCTCTACCAATCATGGTTATGGGCTAGTGCTTCAGTTCCTGTGCCTATAGAGTATCAGAGCATCTTGTGGTTGTACAAGTCCAGAGCAACCTCAGAGCTAGTGGATCAAAACAGAGGATCTGTTAAACCTCTGCTTTCCTCTACCGTGACAATGTCTGAGGACCCCAGACAAGAAAGTGGTTGTCAAGGCTTGTGCAATGGGTCACACATACATTCAAATTTAAGTGTTGGTTCACCACAACTTGTGGTCCGAAAAACATGCCAAAGACCAAGACCTCAAAGCTTGGACTCTGCAGGGCAGCCAGCCAAGCTGTCTTTGCTGAAAATGGTTTTAGGATCCCAGAGAAACTGAGCTACTTTTCTTATTGGGAAGTGAACAAGCTTTGGTGCTGATGTGTCAACACCATCAGACCCATATGTCAGTAGCCTCCTTACCAGGAGGGCTGATCACTTTGGGAGGTGGTCTCAGACATTTCCTAGCCCTGCATTACAAATGGGAGTTAGGGTTTTGTCTCATAGGGATCGTATTTGAGGACAAAGTGATTTGAGGTCAATCTACTCCAAAGTCTAACTAGAAATGCCAGTTATTCTGTGGAAGGCAAGGCCCAATCTGGGTTCTTTCCAAATCTTGTGTTTCAGAGCAGTAATTTATACCTCTCCCTTGTTTGGCTGACTTTCAGGACTCAGACTGATCACCATAACTCATCATGCCTCCAACCTGGACAAAACAGTTCTGTTCCCAACCTTCTAATGGTGCAGGGAAATACCCAAAGCCCCTTCCCTCCCGCCAAAGTTGCTGACAGAGCACTGAGGGAGAACCTGCTATCCAAACCTGTCCTCCTGCAGAGCTGAGGTGCTGAGTGAAATATGTTTCTCTTCATCAAGCAGCTGTCAGTGTCCTGGTGGCCACCCATGGCTGCCTAACAGACTGTCTCCTCTTTCCACTGCTCAGCAAGTCCAGGTCTCCTTTATGGGACTTTCACCTCCATTATTTTGTGCTGTCTGCTAGAGGTGAGGAACTTAGTTCTTTGTGGATAACTTCCACAGATCACCTTCCAGTAAAGCCTGTTTAAAGATTTTTACATCACGCAGTTCTCATGGGTTTTTGTGGGCCTTAGTTAAGGTTTTTCCAGAAGGATGCTGCACCTCAGCAGTGCTGACATCTGTCACAGCAGACTGGTTTGAATTTCTGGATGTCTTACTGCCGCAGCTATTCGTGAGGGTGACCTCCCGGTAGCCACTGCTTCTGCTGGGCATATATTACAAATTATGGCAGATCACCCTTAGCAAACTTCTTCATCAATAGAATGCCCCTTCAGCTATCTGAAGCTTTTCCTGTGCTTATGACACTGTCCTTCAGATGACCTGTTTTGTTTCCCTTTACATCGCACCATCAAGACTGAGATCCTGGGTGCCCTGGATCCCAAGAAAGCTCTGTCCTTTTTGATCCACAGGGCCAAACCTCTTGGTCATACTCCAGCAGTCAGTTTGATAGCCCTGCTAGGCTATCTGTCTTCCCTGTGCTTTGCTACACCATGATTTTCTGACTTGGCAGGTTAAAAGGAATGAGCACAGGGCACACTTGAGACTACACTGAGACCAAATGTTCTTAAACACCTTTATGAAAACAGCAACCTCAGCACAGGTCTAGAATATACAGTGTTTGGGGGACCTGTGCACATACTACAGATAACCCATGGAGCAATACTTGCACCAGCTCCTGGTCTAGACAGCACACAGACCCATAAGACCTGAACTTATACATAAATTATCATTCAGACACCTCCAGTAATTCAGAATTGATATCTTCCCCCTGGGGTTTGTGGTGTCCTCTGATACATTGCAATTCCTGCTGCAACTTGGCCCTAAAATTAGTAATTTATTACTAAAACCACAGCAAACCGACAGAGAGATGAGGGAAGTAGCTGTGTGGAAACACGGCCTTGAACCAGTTCAGTGCCACCATCATCCAAACCCTGCTCTCGGGGACTTGCTGCTTGAAAGCTGAAGCTCCAAGCAGGGTCATTTCTTGGTCTTGTCTATAACATATATATATATATATGTGTGTGTGTGTGCGTGTGTATATATATAAAAATAAAACCAGAGCTGTTTCTCAAGAGAGCAGCACATTGGCACAGAAACTCACAATCACAGACTAGCCCAGGTGCCTCTGGAGGTCACCTGGTCCAACCTCAGGCTCAAGCTTGGGTCCAACCCCTGGTCAAGCAGGACTCCCTGCAGCAGGCTGCCCAGGACTATGTCCAGGCGGCTTTTGAATACCTACAAGGATGGAGACCCCACCGCCTCCCTGGGCAACCTGTGCCAGTGTTTGACCATCCTCGCAGTGTAAAAGGGTTTTCTTATGTTTAACTGGACTTCCCTGTGATTCAGTTTGTGCCCATTGCCTCCTCTCCTGTCACTGGGCTCCACTCCACTGAGAAGACTTTGGCTTTGTCTCATCTACACCCTCCCATCAGATGCTTATTGATAAGATCCTCCCTGAGCCTCTGCCTCTGAGGAGTCTATGAAGCTGCCTAACAGGGGTTCAAATCCAATTTATTTTTACTTATTTGTCAGGTTCTCTTTAACCTGGCAAGGTGACTCCAGGCACTTTCCTCCAGAGCCTGTTTACAGCTTTTTAACAGCTGTCACAGTGCCAGGCATTTGCTGCACGGTGAGAAGCTGCTGGGAATAATTAGCACCAAGGGGAAAATGTCAAAGAGATTCAAATGTAACACTTACACAAAATGCTACTGCTTTTTAAAAGTTCTGTCAGCGGCAGCTCAAAACCTCTGCGGGTCCCCAGCCCCCAGGATCCACCCCACCTACACAGCTGCGCAGAGCAAGTCTCCCAGCCCGAGCTCCATTTCTCTTCCCTGCGAGGCCGGTGCCGGCAGCGCTGGGAGCTGGAGAGCCCCGGGAGCCCCTCGGTGCCCCGGCATCCCGCACGTGGCACCTTGCTGCTGGAAGGGTTATCCGCAGCTCACGCCCCGGTAGGAACTTGCTCAGGCTGTCTGCATCACTTACCTCGCGTCACTGCTCAGCCAGCCTCTCCTATTACCTCACTTCCCCGCTTGGTTTCACCCCCAGCCACCCTGTCACCATACCTAGCTCTCCAGATCTGCACATCAGTCCCCCCGTACCGGCCAGGAGCCATGCGGCGCGTTCCTCCTGCTGTCCTCATCCTGCTGGACATTAATTGGCCACGTACCGCCGTGATCTGCAGGTTTTAAATCCTTCGCTTGTGAAGGAGAGTCTGTTTCCAATTAACACTTTGCCCCCGTGCAGGGCTCATTACTGGTACCCGGCATGAGGGTTTACCTCAGCCAGAGGTTGCATTGCTCGGACGGCGGGCGCAGTCGCGCTGGAGGTGCCTGGGAAGGGGTCGGTGATTTCCTCCATCTCCCCGCTTGCTCTGTGGCTTCCCTGACACCGCGGTGTGGAAGCGCCCTCCTCCCGCCAGCACACAGGCGATCCGCTCGTAGCAGCGCGTCCTTCGTTGTGTTGGTTGTTTTGTGGGTCGGACCCAGGCTTCTCCGCCTTGGGGCGTCTCTTCCTCCGCAAAGAACGGAAGAAAAGTGTTTGCTGCTGAGGCTGAGCAGAGGGTTCAAAGCACCTAAGGGGTTGGTGCAGGCAGATAGTTCACATAGTTGTCGTGTTGGTTCATGATAGTTCTTCATGTTCACAAGAAATTGCTTCCATAGTAAAAAAAAATAAATCTCTTTCTGCAGTGATTGCCCCAACAGGACTGCAGAACCAGTTTATATCTTCAGAGCTCTCCAGGAGCAGGCGAGTATCTGGACGGCAGCCCCACCGCTAAGCGCGGAGCGCACCAGGACCGGCGGGCTGGGGGTTGCTGCCCTCTTGCACGGAGCCGCCGTTGGCATTGGCTCCGCGTGGCTCTGTGTCAGCCTGCAGAGGAATTGCTGAGGAATTGCTGCAAGGGCGCAAGGCGGAGGCATTTGCAGGCTGGGCTGAGCAGAGCAGTTTTTCACTGGGATAATTTAAAGAGGCAATGTAACTATGGTTTTTAGTCAGCTCTCAGGGACCTGACCTATGGGTGACAGCTTAGAGAAGACAGTCTTAAGCTGGTTAAATTTGCGAGATATGAATAATGTTTTCTGTGGTATCCCTGACCCTCAAAAAAGTGTCCTCCACTAGAGCACGCCTGAATAGTGAAAAATTAGTAATCACAATATAACAACCTCTCCCATCCGCAAATAGATAAACCCCCAAATTTCAGTAGCAATCTCTGTGGAGCATGTACCCAAAGAGAATTTATAGATCTATGTACTTCTACTTTACATATGTACATTTGTAACACCTATTTCAAAGACCCGTAGTTCTGTCAAACCTCAGTGTTCAGTAGCTCTGAGGAATTGACTTTACATAATCACCACAATTAAGATCCTGTGTTTACATCTCACTATCATTGGACTGGGAAATAATGATACAGTTTAGGGGGGCATACAGTTAATGATTTATACTGTCCTGTGTAATTTTTTCAGATATTCCTAATGCCTTTGTTGGCCAAATCCCTTTCTGAAGTACCCTCTTCACCTGGGCTGAAATACCCCAAAGGGAACCAAGCATTAAAGTTCAAGCCTTTACACTCCACAACTGCAACTATTTTTGTCTAAACTCTTCAGATGCCATTAAGTACCCATTAGTAAGAACAGACGGAACATACTTGGTCATGATGGCGCAGCAGTGTTAAGACTTTTGGCCCTCCCCGGTGTTAAAGACATGATGCTTCTGCACCAACTGGTGGTGGTAAGATATGTTTATGCCATCCAGAACACAAAGCTTGAGATTACCCAAGCACATGGTGGTGACAGCATGGTGACTACAAGATGGGTAGTCCTTTGAGAAGGAGCCTGAACACCCACCTCTAAGCTTTAAGCAGACACCCTCTGTGCTGCCTGGAGCCACTGGACTAGATGGAGCAGCAGTGGTGGACAGGTTGCTGTTGAAGACGTTCTATTTTTTGTAGAACATTTATACACCCAGAGGAGCTGTATATAGATCCCAGGTCTGCCTCTCTACTGGCTGAAGAGCTGCTGGATCTGTTGAGGCAAAGGCAGGCATGAGGTGCACACGCAGGTGACAAGGCTGCAGTTACCCAGCTTTCCTACTGAGAAACGTTTAGAAAAGTTCTGGCTGTATCGCTGTGGACATAAAGCATCTCTCTGCAGCAGAGGATCATTTACATCCCCTCTTACAGTAAAGAAAAGAGAAGTAAAGAAATAAATGTGGTGCTTGTTAGTGGATATTGGGCTTTTACATCTCAGGCACTGTGAGTAATGCTGCAAGACTATCTCAACTCTGTCTTTTTAGAATTCATTTTTAAATGCAGTCTTTGTAATATGTCTCATGGAATAACCATTGCACAAACAGAAATAGTGCGTGTTAGACAAATACAAAGCACGTTTGAGTTGCCTGAGTCACCCCCTTCAGGGTACAATTAATTATTCAAGAAGTACACATCCAAGTGTTGCATAAGAGCTCTCTTACTACTGAAATTATCAAATACCTTTAAAAATGTATTAAGGAGGAGACAAATAGTTTAAAGTATCTTTATGAACTTCTAATTATTTTCAAGATAGGGTCAAAGCCAGTATAAAACATCCATGCATAACTCAGCATACTGCTACACACTACGTGCTCACAGGCATGTAGAGCCCCCAGACAAAATCATACCATAATCCCTGGACCCTTTGTTAGTCAACGCTATATCGCTGCCCTCACAGAAACCAGTGAGAGCTCACTTTGTTGGCTTCTCTGGGAGCAGAATTGCCCCCGAGATCACTGATGCTCATAGCAAGACACCTTGACTCCCCGGTGCGCCCTGCCCGCAGCACCCCTTTCTAGACCAAGCATTGCACGACCAAGCCTCCATTTCCGAGCAGCAGCATCCTTCCTGGGCAGCGCTAGTCCACGGCTGCTCTAAAACCCTGGACTGATTTCAGACAAAACCAGGGTTTTTTCTTACTAGAAGAGGTTATTGAATAGAAGATTATGGCAGTTTGTTTCTCCTAGCAGTGGGAAGCAGGAATTTTAAACAATAATCTATTGAATAACGAATATTATAATCTTTGCTGGGCTAGTATCTCAATCATTTTCTTTATCAATAAGGGAGATAAAAAGGACATTTACTCACAGGCTGAAGAACATAATAATTTTTTATTTCTCTAATTATTTGTCAGGGGTTGTAGATCAGCCCTGTCAGACAGGCATGGGGAAATGCTCTGTAAAAACAACAGAGGTGGATTAACCTGGTGGGATTTCTTCACAGGCGTGCTGCAAAGCTCTAGACATTTCATCAGTCCTGCAGGATAATTGCCAGTCTGTTGGATCCTCCTAAAACACTTCAAACTTTCACATCACTTGGCTCCCAGAACCAGTATTGCTTAACAAATCCCATGGCATATAAGACTCTTAGAAATTCTTTTTCATGCAGTCTTAAATTTGACTTCCCTGCCAAAATAGTCTTCTCTATTTCTTCCTTTCTTTCTCAGTGCTTTTCTTCCCCCCTACAGCTTGGGGCTTTTTTTGCCTAATGAGCCTACAACCATCCAAACAGAGATTTAGAAGGGAGGCTGAGGGGAATTCAGTCATCCCCCTCATCCCAACTAGGCTTGTGTACCCTTGAGTTCAGCACAGCCACCTTGTTTAAACCAAGGCTACCTGTGAAGTAGAAAATGCCCCCGAGCACCTCAGATTTATTCTCCTGCTCCTCCTGCTTGCCATTTTTGCCGTTCTTTTCTATGCCCTCAGATAGCGGCATATTTTACTACATTTTGCTCCCACAGATGAGGCAGTTGTGCCATCGGCTGATGTGGATGATGCAAAGAAGCATCCCAGGCCAGATGAGTGTCAGTGCTTCCACCGGTCCCCGCTGCAAGGAATAATCTGGAAAAAAAGCCCAAAACATGGTATTTCCCTGCTTAATAGCACTCAGTCACCTTGGGCACTTGGCAGCACCTTTGCAAATCTGCCTTCTGTATTTTTAATAGCCAGTTCCTTACCTGATGTTAAAGTCCCTGTATGTAAATGCTGAATGCATTTAGGATTTGGCCTAAGTGTTACTGGGAAGGAAGAATTGTAAACACCTGGTGAACACACTCAGAGCGGAATGGCTTTGCAAGAGAAGGCAGAGCTCAGTGCTGTAAAACCACAATGAAAAAGAGGGAGTTTTGCAGCCTGTAATGACCAATGCACAGTCACTATTTTGCCTTTAATCAACTCCTCCACACCGCGTGGCTGTGAATACTGCAGTGGTATCGTTTCTCTACAAAACTGGGAGAAAATTTTCCATAGGCAGCGGGATTCCTTTTCACATCCTTTTCCCAGGAAAATAGGCTGTTTTGCTCTCCGCTATGCCTAAGAGTCTCCAGCTAAGTGTGCTGAGTAGCTTTCTTATTTCAGGAGTGCCGAAAGGACTGGAGAACCCCATGGTCATTCTGCTGGGACTGGAGCCTGCATCAGCCTGGCTTCACCTGGTGCCCACAGCACCAGCTTTGGGGCACAGCAGTGACAAAGCTGGGGCTCGTCCACCCTTTCCTCCATCCCCCAACCTGCCCTGCATGGGCAGACAGACCAGCCAGCGACAGCCGCCTCTGGCACCTGCAACTGCAACAGCACAGCCTGGGCAGAGGAGCTCTGCGTGTCTCGCTGGGGCAGGTGGGTCCCATACGCAGCTGGGGGTCTGTATGCCCATATAATATTCAGCCGCAGGATCCCTATGTCCCCCATTAGCCCACAGAGCTGGATCTGGGAGAATATTCAGATTTCACCCATTTCCTCTCCCGGGCTCACGGTGACGGCGCTGCCCATGATGTCTTCAGTGTATGAAGTATTGCCACCCATTGCTGGTTATTTCATACCTCCCTTTCGGCTCTCCCCTTTTGCTGCACACCCCAAGCAGCATCAGGGGGATTTCAGGCAGCCTTTATCGATTGACTTTTTTTACTTAATTGTGTAATTTCTAAAACTACCATCCAGCATTACTCTTTGCCTTCTGTTCTCAGCTGCATTGCTTAAACCCCCATGGCCTTCAGTAGGTGTCACACAGGTTAGCAAAGAGCTGGAGGTGGCCCTTAACACGTTGGTGAGCTCTTAGAGGACTTGAAAATGGGATTTCAAACTGTGTTTAGTAAGAGGCAGTATTATATTAAAGCAGTAATCAAACACCTTCAAAGTGCTTCCTAACTATGTTCACAGTGAGAAAAGCTTTCTGGTTGTGGTTCTTTTCATCCTCGTGAACCACATCAAAACACCACCCCCCGCAGCTCGCACAAGTGCTGAGACAAACTACAGGGACAACTCGCATGTCGTGCTTCCTAAAGGTGACATGAAATGATTCGTTACTCACAAAAACTTAATAAGCCCCATATCCTGCTCATCAGGGCAGTCCTGATTAACTGAAGCACAGGGTGTCATGTTGGGCCCGCACAGCTTCAGTTCAGCAGGTGATGCCAGAGCAGCCTCAGACTCCCCACAGAGAGATGTCTCATTCCCCCGGACACGGAAAGCCTCTTTCCCCACATTAAGAAGAAAAAAGAATGCTTCAGCTTTGTTCTTGAATGTAGAAAGTTCAATAGCACCTTTCCAGAAGTCTTTTCTTTTCTGCATGAAATTTGCTTCCAAGCTCTGTGTATTTGTACTGCCAAGTTTAACTGGAACTTACAGTTCCCCTGCTGGGAGGTTCATATTTTGGGCAGAATTTCTTTTCCACAACTTCATTTGCATCTATCTACTTAAACAATAAAGGCATAAAGGTGATGCTGCAGATTTCTCTGGGACATGTACCCGCTGTAAACCGGTGTCTTTGGGACCTTCTCACCACTACTTAGAGCAGGTCTCTTGAGAAGTAACAGGTACTCAAAGGTACCTGAAATTACAGGGTCCGATTCTCGTCTCACTGTGGACATCACTGTATTCAGCCACAGGCTTTACAGTTGGAAGGAATTAGTTGCTGCTTAGTCTGATGTGCTGCCGAATGAAAGCTGTATGCCCTACTAGAGGCTGGCCGCACAATCTGGGGGAGGAGTGAGGTGGACAAGATGGGATCTTGCTGGAAGGAGGCATGGCAGCGTCCCCGGGAGGGGGCAAATGGCTTACATGGGCTTAGGGGGCTGAGTGGTCACAGAAAACGAGGAATGGAGGGGATGTATGTGGTAGGGGTGTGAGGAGCTCTAGGACTTGCAGAAAAAAGGAAAGAAGAACCAGGCAAATAGTGTGAGACCAGCTGCTCTTTTGTTATGGTAAGATCTCTTTAAGGTACAACTAGGAAAAAAAAAAAAAAACACCGAAGGGAACAATTTATTTCATTTTTTAAAAAGTAGAAACAATTCTTTGCATGTCTTGGAGTGCATGGCTTTCACTGACATTTTTAAGCCAAAATATTGCTGTATAGGTAAATATAGACCTTTACTCCAATCATGCATGAATATTAGAAAAAATTTACATAAACTCAAGTATTCAAAGACTGATGGCATCTCAGTTATATTTTGTCATATCGGTTTCCACCGAAATCCTTTTTTTTGGTGATGATTTAGTTATGACTCTAAGCAAAATTTAATTCAAAACCAGACCCCAGTACTGGTTTATCTTTGGTCAAGGTTTTTAAATAGTGGTCAGCCATAAAAGTTTTTTCTCCTTCCCACCTGCAGATTTCCAAACAGTCTCTCCTTGTACACTTTGGGTCATCCCATAGAAAAACCCTTCCCAGCTGATTTTCAAGGTCTGCAACAATTTTCCCTGCATGTAGCTATTGCTGAGGGGTATTTCGTCCCCTCCTTCCAGAGCATTGCTCTGTGCTTCTGTCCTGGCAAAGGTGATGAAACTCCACAGAGGCTCAGAGAAAGTGAGTCAACCCCGCCAAGGGTCGCTGTGGGGTGCACGATTTCCGTGTGGAGCCTCTATGGGACTGCTAGAAAAGGCACCTCCCTCTGCCATCTCCTGGGACATTCCTCCATGGTGAGCAGCATCAGTGAGGTACATGAAGAAGAAGCTGGAGCAGTGGTGCTGAAGAAGCGGTGGCAGCACTCTGCCAGCAAGACGATGGGTGTAGGGTACGTATTGGTTGAAATGGGCAGGACAGGACAGGAAAAATAAGTTTTGGGTTTTTTTGCAAAATCCTGCAGGCAAGTTTCTTTTGTGCCTAGTGAGATGCGATAGCTTCAGGTGTCAACCAGTACCACAGGACTGTTAAAGTGTAGGTAAGTCCATGGAAATTTGTGGATTGCAGCACATTTTGAGAGTAAAGCTACAAACATCTACAGCTAGACACATGAAACCACAAAAACATTTAGTGAAATATGGGTCTCTATTTTATTTTACCTTAGTTTTCTGGCCGCTGGAATAATCTGTAGCTTTGGAAAACTATATATTTGGTGAAAGTAAATTGTATTTCCACTCATGTATTATACATGATAGGTGAGTCCTCGGTACTTGTTTGGTACAGGTATATGTTTGTGTACATATATATGAGCAGGGTAACTGCACAACTCCTGCAAAAAAAGCTTTTTGATGAGGCTTTTTTTCACGAAACCCCCAAAGACTTACTTTATATTACAGATTAATTTTGGCTGACAAATATATTTTAAATACTGCTCCTTACATGAGCTGTGCCAGCTCTTCTTTGCTAATAAATTTGAGGTTTGGGAATCAAGACAAAGAGAATGCACGTAAATGAAAACCTACATGATATAAACAGCGTCTGCCACTGAGCCATGAAACTTAATGCATTGAAACCCATTAGTGGTAACACTTACTGTATTTGGCTGTTGGAAAGGAATAGATGAAAATATTTTTAAAGACTAAAAAAAAGACAGCTATTTCTCTTGATTAAGAGTCAAGATTCAAAGCTGAGGTGAATTGTTTGCTTTCAAAGGAAAAGGGAAAATGGATGGAAGCTGCAGCGTCAGCTGGGTGGAAGGCAGGGCTGCCCGACGGTCTCCTCTCGTGATTAACGTAAGGCTGTTTGCCACGGCGAGCAGCATAGCTGCCTCGTAGCCAACGGCGAGCTAAAAGCAGACTCAAAGACTGGCTTTGCTTGGAGGAGGTGGTGGGTAGAATTCCACCACAAATGTAACAAGCTCAAACCCATCCCCAGGGCTCATATTTGGGATCCAAGAGAGAGGTACCGTCTGGTTGGTTCATGTCCTAAAGGCCATGAAAACTGTGCTTTTGCCCCAGTGGAAATTGCTGTGCATGTCACATTTGAATAATCGCCTTCCACCCTTAGCGAGATAACGGGAATGAGTGAGGGGATCAGAAGCCCTTGAAGAAGCCCTCTCGCAACCTCCTCTGTGCCTGTGGGTACCTCTGCGAGCCGGCTTGATTTAAACTCCCTTGAGTTATTTTGAAACGACCCTTTTATCAAGTAATGGAGAGCAGACTAGGTATAACATGCTGGTTTTACAGTCCTTTTTCTCTCCTAATGCTGTTCAAGCTCTGGAGTGTGTTACACGGTCCCTCTCAAGTTATGCAGCCTGGGATAGCCTTTCATGGAAATGAAGTGGATTTCAAAACAGTTCCTCGGGTTTTCTGCTCATTTCAATAAATCTGAACAAGATCAAGAGATTCTTGCTGAAATTCTACCGTCAGAAAAATTTTCCTACCTTATTTTAAAGTCCAGGCTGGTAAGTCTATGAAGATTTATTCAAAAAATCAAACTTCTGGTTATAATTTTTTATTCAAAATTAAAGTTAATCAGAAAACTTTCATTAGAAAGGCATTTAAGGGATAAATAATAATTTGATGAAATAATTTTCCTGGGGAGAATTTCTTTTTTGCATAAGTTTGAGGTGATTCACAGTGTTCTGTGAACTGTCGTGAATTGTCTTGAGTCTGCAGGTTGGAGGAATCCTGGTTTGTTATCCCTTTCCTTTCCTCCCATGGGGCAGGGTCTCTAGAACACGGTATGTCCGGTTGGACAACACGTGCCTCCTTCTGCATGTGTTACGCAGGGTGCCATGGAGGTCACACCACCCTGAATTTGTTCCAAACTCTTACAGAGGTCAACTGAGTAATCATAAAGCCTGAGCTTGAATTCCCATGAAGCAGTAGAAAACATCAAATGAACCTAGTGAGAAGATCAATTCATTGTGTCAGAACAAATCACAGAATCACAGAATCGTTAAGGTTGGAAAAGACCTGTAAGATCATCAAATCCAACCATCAACCCAACACCACCATGCCCTCTAAACCATATCCTGAAGCGCCACGTCCACACTTCAAAAAAGTGTTCAAAAAAGTGTTTTTTGAACACTTCCAGTGATGGTGACTCCACCACCTCCCTGAGCAGCCTGTTCCAATGCTTGACCACTCTCTCTGTACTGAAATTTTTCCTAATATCTAAGTACCCCGATTCTGTAAATGCTGAAGTGATTTATTCTGATATCCTTCAAAATGATGCTTTTCAGCTTTTACCCTGGCATGTGATGACAAGCAAGGTTTAAGGCCAGCTTTTGCTGCAATCTGGATCTTCTGGGCTCAACTCAGCTCGGTGGAGCAGTGCATGGGGTAGCATCACTGCAACATCTTCCCTCACCTTTGCAGTGCAGACCAGAGAGAATCCAAGCCTCTAAAGGTTGCTGAACTTTTCCCAGCACTCAGTTATCAAAGAACCTGTAACTTCTGTGGTTTCACAGTGAGAAGTGAACTAACGATGCCCTGTGCCTGGCAGGGTGATGAATGTCTATGAGTGGGGATGCTGGCTCTGTACCTCAGCTTGTACAATGGTTGTGCAAGAAATTGTCTCTCCCAAGACCCCTACAGGGACCAACCCTTCTCTTGCTTACTTGAGTGACTGTTTGGCTCATCCAGAAAATGCAACAGTAACAGTTACTGGTTTTCAGTGAGCAGTGATGCAAATTTCAGTGCCTTGGGCATGCAAAACCGAACAGATTTGAGGATTTGCTTTTTTAAAAAAGCAGCCAAAAAGCTCCCTTCTGGAGCTTTCATCAGAATTATGTAAGTGGTACTTCTAGAGCTTTGCCTAGTGTGGTTTTTTTTTTTTTTTAATAACTTCCGTAGGTTTGCCCATAGAAGAAAATACTCCATTGTCCGTTCCCGAGATTGCTCTTTCCAGCTTTTGCCTCTTCTTGCCTGGAGGGCTTAATTTTCTCTTTCTGTGGGGCTGTCTTACCCCTTCGTGCGACGAGCCCGGCAACCTTTGCATTCAATAGTATTGTTAGACAGGTAAAGGCAGGATAGACATGAACCAGTTCTGCTCTTAATCAAAGCTAGCTCGTTTTTCCTTCTATCCCCGGAGGACCTCCTCAGGTGTTCCCTTTCCAGAGCGACTGCAGGCGCCTGCAATGGAATGTTGAAGTTCACGGGTGGCAAGGAACTTCCTGCCCAGTCGCTACGTTAGCTCTGAAACGCACACACCTTGGAGGGGTTTGGGCAGCCCCCGCTCTCTGTGCACCTCACACACCTCTGCGCTTTCTGCTTCTGCCCCTGGTGCTGGCGGCTCTGTGGCCGATGCACCGGCAAGCCCAGCCGCATCCTCCTCCTCCTCAGAGAGTTCCTGGCCGTGCTCAATGAGCAATTGCTATGAACGTACTTTAAAAAGCCCTTTTTATAGCCCGACACAACACTGGCCAGTTTCAACTCTAGCTGAGCGTTGCCCTTGTCTGTTCTCTCCTTCCACGTATGAACTACAGCCCTGTGATCTTCCTGCAAAGCCGGACCTTGGTCCCAGGGATCAGAACATTTCTTTTTCCACCTGAGTTGAAAAAGGAGGTCCCTGTTCAGCCAAGCTGGTCTTCTGTCCCTCTTGTTTGACTTAAGACTCCACGAGATTGCCTGCTCCCGTGCTTGCAGAAGGTGGTTCTGAAAAACTAAGCTGCTCTATGAGCCCTAAGCCCTGCAAAGCAGCTTCGCAGGGGACACTGCAGACTAGCTCTCTGAGTAGCTTCAAGTTTGCTCTCCTGAAAAGCAAGGTAGCAACTCCTCTGAGCTGTATCTCATTACACTCAAAAGTTTAAACCCCCCTGTTTGGTGATCACTGTTACCCCATCTCCTACGAGTCCTTCTCCATACACAACCAGGAGGGAGTAAGAGCTCTGTTGGGTAGATAAGCAGCCACGGGGAACCACGGTGAGCAGTGGAGTGAGCTGCTGCATGGGCTATGTGCTTTCCGAGTGCGAAGCCAGCCCCTGGCTCAGTGAGTGCCTGGGAAAGGGAGTCTGCAGCCGTGAATGACAGAGCCGGCCAGCAGGACAGCTGGCAGCCTTCACTCGGGCATTGCCTACCTTGTGACTGGCTGTACCTGTGATGATGTTAATGCTCTTTGTACACAGGTCTGTTGCGTCGTGCTGTGTTGCCAAGCAGACTTGCAGAGGCGTGCCCTGTCTGCCCATCGGAACTCAAGGCACATTTCCTCCAAGCGCAGCAGCCAGGCTTTGGGCAGCCTCGCCTCATGCTGCTTTTGACATTGCCAACCAGGATCAAGTTTCTATCCTCGGGTTTTCATGCAGGAACCAATTAGTGAACAAGTCCTGTTTTAATGGAGTGGCATCTCAAACAGTACTACGCTGGTAGAAAGCCTTCAGGAGAAGACTGGTGTCCTCTGGACTTCGCAGTAAGGCAGCCAGCAGCTCTGTTTCTGCTATAGCTACAAACATCCGCGAGTGAAGCAACCGCAGCTTTTTAAGACAGTTCCAGAGGTTTACACTTTTCTTTGCAGACACAAAGCATGCTTTTGTCTTGAACTTTTCATTAGTCTGAAAAAAAGATCATTGGTAGTATAGGATACCATGCTGTTTATTAAATGTACATAAATTAACATCTATACTGAAAGGATGTTTTCCTCATCAGAAACCATGCTGAAACGATGAGCAACTCTGAAAAGGAAGGTACATAAGGCCCTTGTGCACAAACGCCAAAGCTTCAAAGGAGAAAGGTGAAAGAGCGGTACACCCTTATGTCACAGGGCAACCTGTGACTAACCCGAGTTATGGACACTGTCACATCATAGGTAGTTGGGGCCAGTTCAGATGCACTGCCTTCTAGATCAGCCGCCTTGATGAGCTGGGTGTTTCAACTGTTATAAAGCTGCAGAATCAACCAGAAGAGACACTGAAATGACTGTACTGGCTACAGAATGGCTAGAATAAATGTGGAGGTGTGTCCTGCTTTTTTGCGGTCCTGGAGGGTGGGTGGGATTCGGGGCACCATGTAAGCTGGCTTTTTTAACTCCCTCTTCCCATCAGTCCCTAGGCACAGGCACGTGTTGTGGCTGAAAGCAAAGCATCACCACTCCAGTTCTGATTGACAGAGAGGGGGGTGTTGGCGTGGGTCCAGAGAGCGCTGATGGGTCGGAGAAGTAAGAGCGGAGTTTTTGCTGTAGCTAACCTGGAGTTAACTCAGCTAATGGAAACCGCAAGCCAGTCATGTTTGATCAAGAAGACTAAGAAAGGGTATTGTGCTGTGTGCTGCATACAAGGACTTGCACCGACCAAAGGGCAGCAATGGGTGCTCCCTTCTTGTATGCAGCAAGGTGGTGCAGCGTCTCTCTGCCAAGAATGAGGAGCGGCAAAGAAAACCTGGAGGGTTTTATAGCCTGGAACATGCTGCCCAGCAGGTCCCTCGTGTCCCTCTCAGATGATATACACCTCCACGCCCAGCACGCCCCATGGAATCTGCAGGTGACATGCCAGCTCCCCACGGGGGCAGCTGTGCCGGCTGGTGGGCTGGTGCTGACGGAGCCGAGGAGTGAGCCAGCAAGGCCTCCCGCCAGGGCTGGGCTGGCTCTGAGGGCGGTGCGGGGCCGCTGCGGCGTCGCGGTGCCCGAGTGAAATGTGCCGGCCGGAGCAGAAGGGCGCGGTGCCTCCCTCCTCGCCTGCGCCGAGGTGGTGCTGGGGCTGCATCGCGCCCTTCAAAGCCCAGGCAGCAGAGCTCATGCGGGCAATCCAGGCAGCAGAGAAAAATCGGCACCTGCAAGAAGAGAGTCCAAAGTGCTGATGAAACCATGAAGGCAGGAAGAGGCACGACTTTGTGCCCCGTTCTTTGGGCACTGTGCTGTCCAAGGGGCAGTTCCTGGCACAGGAGAGGGAACCCTCCCTGGCAGTGGCTACGGCACGGCTTTGTCCCCTTCTCCACACGTGTGACACCCTCAGAGCTCTGCAAGTTGACAGAGATGTGCAGCACTGCTTTGCTAGGCAGCAGGGCTGGGCAGGGCAGCCGTGCTGCGGTCCTTTCCAAAACCCGAGCAGCAGCATGCCTCACCGTCCCTTGCGAGAAAGCCAGGCTTGAAGGCAAAACACGCTGCTTTGGTATTGTTTGGTTGGTTTTTTCTTCCCTCAATTGTCTCAGGTGCAACGTGAGCTTTTACGAAGTGCCAGTACCTCAGGGTCTACAGCTACGTGACACAGCTCCTGGCTGCGTCTTTGCGATTCAGACACCAGCAGCCAGTGCTGGGCTTGCCAGCTGACATGAACAGAAAAGTGAGACTTTGCCTCTTTCTGTAGGGAGCGGGTCAAAGAGCTCAAAAACTTGCTATGAGCCTTGTGACTCTGCTGGGGTGTTGCTCAGCCTTGCACAAACAGAGCTGCCACAAGTGCAGAAGGAGAGCTGCCAACGCTGGAGTGATATGCTCCTCCTGACAGACACGCTCTCCCACGGGCAGCTGCGGGCTTCCTGCCCGCTGCCATCTCTGCGCACCTCAGAAATATTGCCCGTACTCGGAGCAGTGTTCGGAGCTTTGAAAGATGGGCAGCAGAGTCTGCTACACACCTGGGCTCCTCGTTCTTCTTGCCTGCCTGGATGTCCTCAGTTGCCCATCCTGCAGAGCTCTGCTCCCAGCTTGCTCCTCTCGCTGTCCAGTAGCCCGTTGCTCCCCTCTTCACAGGTTGCTCTTCCTGAGCCTGGCAAACTTTCCATTCAATGTAATTTTAGACAGGTCAAGCCATGATAAATGTGAACCGATTCTGCTCTTAACCCAACCTAGCTCATTTTACCTTCTCTCCCCAGAGGAGCTCTCCAGGTGTTCACTTTCTGGAGGGACTGGAGGCACCTGCAATGGAAATGTGCAAGTTAACGGGTGGCAAGGACCTTCCTGCCCAACTGCTACCTTAGCTCGGAAAGGCACAGCCCTTGCATGGGTTTGCTCAGCCCAGCTGAGCCAGTTCTGGTGGCATCACCGCACAACCCGCGATGGCCGTCCTGCAGCACCCTTCCTCTGCACCTTTGCAGAGCTGCCGGCTAGTGGGTGACCTTGCTTGTCCCTGCGGCAGCACTCTCAACTTCTGACAGTGCTGTCACCCTCTTTGTGGCCCTGACATACCGCTGCTGCTTCTGCTTCCACCTCTGGTGCTGGCAACTCCTTGGCCGACGTGCCGGCAAGCCCAGCCACATCCTCCTGCTCTTCAAAGGGCTGCGGGGGACAGAGGAGGACAGTTGCTTGGCTGTGAGCCTTCCTCAGGGCCAGGAGCGAGCGTGGGCGGCTCTGCTTTCACTAGGGCAGGACGCAGGGGTGGCTGGAGGTGGGGGAGGTGGGGCGCAGCCGGCTTGGTCCCCGAGCCCCAGCCGGGGTCCCTCTGCTGGGGACAGCGCCTCTGCGCAGGAGCCAGCGCCACGGGCACCCCCCGGCCAGGCTGGCTTACCTGGAGGGGCTGGGGCAGCGTGCCGTCCTGGCTGCAGAGAGCTGCCAGGGGCCGGCCGAAGAGACCCGCCCTGCCGGCACAGCCCGACTGCCCGGGCGCCTCCGCAGCGGCCAAGGTCCCTCGCCGCACAAAGGGCCAGGGCAGCCCCCTCGTCCTGCTGCGGGTCCCGCCTGCCACCAGGGAAAACAGAGCAGAGAGCCATGGAGGGCAAGCGCCAGGTGAATGCTGCCCGAGCCTCCGTGCGTTGTGCCCCCGCCAAGAGCGAGGGAGAGGCGTGGCTGGGGAACCAGGCGCCCCGGGGGCTCAGCTGTCTGCGGCCGTGCGCTGCGGGAAGGGCAGCAGCAGCCCCCGAGCAGCGCGGCTGCCGCCTGCCAGCGCAGGAGAGAGGGGCCGTCCTGCCCCCGTCTCCTCCAAACTCACCGGCCGAGTGGCCACGTCCACCTTGGCTGCCGGAGGGGACAGGAGGTGGCCGCTGCTGGGCACCAGCCTGCAAGAAATGCGCTGCGCTCAGCGAGCATCCCCGCAGCACGAAGGGCCCCTGGCGAGCTGCATCGGCCGCGGGCCATGAGAGAGATGTGGGGAAGGCCGAGATGGCAGCCCGGGGGCTCCTCACCTCTGCCAGGCCCTCGACCAGCCTCTCCAGGCTGCTGGAGTTGAGTGTTTTTGCCTGGGCAAGGGGAGAAGAGCAGCAGGTGAGAAGCGATGGGGCTGGTGCGGGGTTGGAGCAGCCCCTGGGGCAGAGTGGGGCCAGGAGGGACACTCACGGCATTGCGGCCGCGCAGCTCTTTCAGCAGGAGCTTGATGGAGGGCAGCTGGGTGACGCGGGCTCCCTCCACTCCTTCTGCTGGCCTGTGCACGGGGCAGGGGCAGAGAAAGAGCTGTGTGAGAGCCAAGCTGCCTCTTCCCTCGCCTGCCAGCCCGGGGAGCCATCCAAGCTGCCCCGAAGCAGCTGGGCACCGCCCAGCTGTCGAGCGGAGAGCAGCGGCAAGGGAGGAGGACGGGGCTGGGCGAAGCAGCTGCGCCAGCTCTGCCCGCTCCAGAGCCGCCCGCAGCCGTGGGGGCAGCTCTCTCCAGCTCAGGAGCGGCGTTTCCGCATCGTACGGCTACAGCTAGAGCATCCCCCCGTGCTGTGAGCACGGGCCCCCAAGCTGCGCTGCCAGGCAGGGCTTACCCACGGAGCGCGCTGAGCCAGAGCTCCTTCAGCGAGCGGGAGCTGCAGGAAAGAGAGGAGAAAGAGCCTGAGCGCCCGCTGCTCCCCAGCCCGCGGGCAGAGGCGGGCGCCGGCACAGCCTTGCCCCGTGGGGACGGCCGCAGAGGCAGGAGGAAGGCGTGTGGGGCCGGGCAGAAGCGCAGCCCGGCCCTGCCGGGGGACGTGGCACCGAGACCCACCAGAAGGTGACGACGCAGAAGCCGTAGGGCCAGGCGAGGACGAGGGACGTGGTGGCCTTGTCTTCCTCCTCCTGGGCGGCATCCCCGGCCGCCCCCTTGCCGCCGCTCAGCACCCACAGCCGGCGCAGGGCCAGGCAGAGCTGCGGGCGCGGGGCGCTGCCACGTCTGCAGAGAGGAGCGGCAGGGAGTGACCTGGAGGTGGCCGAGCCCGGCGGCTGCCCTCTGGCCTCCGCCTGCCCCGCGCACGGCCACGGGTGCAGCCAGCAGCAGGGTGCCGGGGCCTGGGGCTGCTCCTGGGGCGTCCCTGCCCCGGTGCCGGGGCCAGGCCTTGGGAGGAAAGGCAGCCGGGCTCTGCGCCTCTTACTTGGCCTGGGCGATGATCAAGGCATCACTGAAGAGGAGGAGGTGCCTCTTCCCCGTCACGCGGCCCTGCGTCACCCGCACGCGCTGGTGGAGCAGCGGCTGGGCTGATGCCGGGCCGGGCGCGCACTGCTGCTCGGGGCCAGGGTAGACCCTGCAGAGCAGGCGGCAAAGGGCGTGAGAAAGGCGGCTGCTGCGGGGCCCGGCTGCGCCGGCGTGTCCCCGAGCCGCGGGGGGAGCCCACCTGGAGCCGCAGCAGCAGTTCAGCTGGCCCATCGTGCCGGGGCCAGGGGAGTCCTCGCGCCGGACACGCTGCTGGGGCTCCGGAGAGCTCCCAGCCAGCTGGAGCGAGGCTGCTGAGGGGGTCCCGGTGCGGGGCAGTGCCGCTGGGTGAGAGCTGGTCTCTCCCTGGAGCTGCCGGGTGCTGGCAGAGCCGTGCCTGCAGGCACTGTGGCCGTTGCCGGGCCAGCGCCGCGACATCACAGCTGCCATTCCGAGCCCAGCGGCCGCCCTGGGGGGCGGGGCTGGGGGAGGGGCCCTGGGGGGCTCTCCCCACTCTGCCCCTGTCTCTCTTGGCCTGGGGAGCCCGGGCCTGGGCACAGCACTGCGGGCATGGCCTCACCAGCGCTGAGCAGAGGGCAAGGCTCCCCTCCCTCCAGCTGCTGGCAAGGCTTTGCCCAGCGCAGCCCAGGGCACCGCCGCCCGCCGCCTTTGGCCAAGGGCACGGTGCTGGCTGCTGCTCAGCTTGGTGTCCAGCAGCACCCACGGGCCTTTTCTGCCACGCCGCTTTCCAGCAGCTTTGCCGAGCTGCTCTTGCTCACGAGTACGTGCGCATGTGTGCCGGGATGCTTCGTGCGCGTACCGGTGCCGCCCGCAGTCCGTCCCAGCCTCTTCCCGCAGGTCCCCCCGTGCCACTGTCGTGCAGTTGAGACGGGCACGTTGCCTCCAGCCAAAGCAGCGGTCCCAGCGGAAAGGCGCTCTCTTGTGCTGGGGCTGGGAGGAAGAGGATGCACCTGGCCACAGAGCCCAGGGGCAGAGCTTCCTTACCTACAACTTGTTAAAGGCAACCTTCTTCTTCTTCTTCTTCTTCTTCTTCTTCTTCTTCTTCTTCTTCTTCTTCTTCTTCTTCTTCTTCTTCTTTTTCTTCACATCATGTCCCGCTTGGCACTTGGCCTTGGCACTCTCCCGGAACCCTGGAGAGGAGTTTGGCTTTGCCAAGTGCAATAGAAGCAGCAGCTGCCTAGCTGCCTTCTCGAGTGAGCAGCTGTCTGCAGAAGCCCAGCATCTCCCGGGCGGTGACGGGGGAAGTGGCATGAAGCAGAGCAGAGAGCCTGGTGCAGCCCAGGGGCTTGCAGGCACGCCCTGCTCACTTCCCGCCCTTCCTGCCATGCCTTGGACGGTTGGCAGAGAGAAGAAAGCCATCCTTGCACCTGCTGGAGCCAGGCCTCTTGTCTCTTTGGCTCCAAGTCTATAAAGCAGACTAAGGAGAAGCTAAGAACCAAAACACAAGCTCTTGTTTAATGTTTGGCGGAAGGGAAGGAAGAGAGGGGCGGAAGGGAGGAAGGAAGGAAGGAAGGAAGGAAGGAAGGAAGGAAGGAATGGAGTGCAATACTTTCCTTAGACCTCCTCTTTCTCGTAGCATACTTCAAAAGGCTTTTTTTGTTGTCTGACAGAACACTGGCCAGTTTCAACTCTAGCTGAGCTTTGGCCTTCCATCATTTCTCCCTACATATGTGAAGCACAGCTCCGTAGTCTTCCTGCCAAGGCTGGCCTTGCTTCTAGGGATCATTGATACAATTTCTTTTTCTGCCTGAGTTCCAAAAGGAGTTCCCTCTTCAGCCAAGCGGGTGTTCTACCCCACTTGCTTGACTTTCAACACAAAGGCATGGCCTGCTCCTGGGCTTTTAAAAGGGGGCTCTTTAGGAGGGACCAGCTCTCACGGGCCCCGCCGCCCTCCAAAGCAGATGCCCACCTTACACACGGTGCAGCTCCTCCCCCTCGCCTGCCCTGCCTGTCCCTCCTGAAGAGCCTGTTCAGCCCACCTGAACAGTGATGCTTTCTTACCATTCGGCACCCGTGACAGTAAAGCTTGTGTATATATGTTCCGGCTTCGCAAGAGAACAGGGTCACCTGAAGCGTGATATCAAATTGGTTTTGGCATCTAAGGAAGTGACTGCTTCAGAAATTATGTTTTTCTTCAGCCTGTTGACACGTGAAAGTTGACAGCACCCCAGTTTTGGGGAATCCTCTTTCCAAGAACTTAAATTTCTCCCTGCAAGTTCCAAAAGCGCTTGAGTCACAGCTGAGCATGGACAGCCATAGCCCACTCCATGAGGCTCTGCATGTCTGTCTCTCATGACATGCCATAGAGCTGTTATAAATGATTTAGTCCCAAACAGGATTCCAATTCAATTTTACAATTTATTAAGCGAATAGAGGCAAGCAAACAATGCTGGGTGCGCCGGGAGTCTCTGCTCCACCAGGACGCACGCGGTTCAGTTCCTGTTCCTGGTTTATATCCTGTCCGTTAATACATACTCATGAATAGGCATGTCTTCTTCGGCGCATGCCCTCTTCTCCTTCTAGAATCTTCTCGACTCTTCCTCAGCGTGATCCTGTTCGCTAATACATATTCATGAATAGGCGTGTCTTCTAATACATATTAATGAACAGGCGTGTCTTCTTCGGCGCATGCCCTCTTCTCCTGCGAGAGTCTTCTCGAATCTTCCTCGGCGTGCCCCCAGGATGACCCCAAACCTTATGCATGCACCTTCTTTACACAATACTATGCGGTCAGTGGTCAAACTGGTTTGAGCTGATATACCAGCAAAGTAGTTTAACTTTCTCCTGTCAAATACCCCTTTTTATGGTGCAGGAGAAATCCATGAAAGTACAGAAGATTATGCTTCATCATACGAATCAGATAAACATATTTCACAGAGCAGTAGACGCTTGTCTTCGAGAGCTAGCCAGAGATGCTGAGACCGCCCACTCAAACACGAGACACCCAGGGTGGGACTCAGCTCCTCTGACTGTAGATAGGCCTATTGCAGATATTGCGGTTAGCAAATTGCGAAGATACCCTTAGAGTTAGCAGAGGAAAGAGCTACTCATGCTGTCCTAAAGTAGACGTCTTTAGTTAGGGCCTCTTTAGACTTAACTGGCTGTATTGACTAGGGCCTCAGGTCGATTTCCTACACACGGGCAACTTCATGCCATCTCAGAGGCCGTAATGAAGCTAGCACCTAGAGCCTAGCAGACACGACACAGCACCTACGGATAGCCTTGCCGTTCGGAAGGGACAGCTGGAGGCCAGAGGACATACCTATAGAATCTCAGATCATACCCACATGATGCGCAGGGGGAGGCAACTGCATCAGGCCCTTCATCTCCACTCACTACAACGGCTGTGCGGATCCCTAGCCCGAACATAGCCACAGAAGTTAGAGCGAGCCGAATCCCACCCCAGTTCTAGTTCCCTCTTCTACCAAGGAGGTTTGGATTCTGTATCCCCATAGCTGAGAATTAGTGGGCACATTCTCCACACATTCTTTGTAGCCTGTGCAGTTAGAGAGCAAATATTGGGGCTAAAGGATGCGTTTTCCCCCCTTGTTCTAAGCATCTCCATTCGGCAAGCTTCAAGAAACGTAATGCAAAGTACTTCTGTGATGGGTTGACTTTGGCTGGATTCCAGGTGCCCACCAAAGCTGCTCTTTCACTTCCCTCCTCGGCTGGAGAGAGGAGAGAAAGTACAACAAGAAGCTTGTGGGTCAAGACAAGGACAAGGAGCGATCATTCAGCCATTCCCGTCAGAGTCAAAAGAGACTGGACGTGGGGAAATTTGTTTCCTTTATTGCCATTCGAATCAGAGTAAGGTAATGAGAACTAAACCCAAATCTTAAAACGCCTTCCGCCCACCCCTCCTTTCTTCCCGGGCTCGACTTTGCTCCCCATTTTCTCTGCCTCCTCCCACCGAGTGCCACAGGAGGACGGGGAATGGGGGTTGCGGTCAGTTCATCACACGTTGTCTCTGCTGCTCCTTCCTCCTCAGGGGGAGGACTCCTCACACTCTTCCCCGGCTCCAGCCTGGCATCCCTCCCACGTGAGACAGTCTTCCACGGACTTCTCCAACGTGAGTCCTTCCCACAGGCTGCAGTTCTTCACCAACTGCTCCAGCCTGGGTCCCTGCCACGAGGTGCCGTCCTTCAGGAACAGGCTGCTCCACGGTGGGTCCCCCACGCGGCCACAAGTCCTGCCAGCAAACCTGTGCCAGCGTGGGCTCCTCTCTCCACGGGGCCACAGGTCCTGCCAGGAGCCTGCTCCAGTTCTGGCTTCCAGTGGGGTCACAGCCTCCTTCGTGCAGCCCCCTGCTCCAGTGTGGGGTCCTCCCCAGCCTGCAGGTGGACATCTGTTCCCCCACGGAGCTCCATGGGCTGCAGGGGCACAGCCGGCCTCACCATGGTCTTCAGCAGGGGCTGCAGAGGGGTCTCTGCTCCGGCCCCTGGAGCACCTCCTGCCCCTCCTTCTGCACTGACCCGGGTGTCTGCAGAGATGTTTCTCTCATGTATTCTCGCTCCTCTCTCCCGCTGCAGTTGCTGCCTGCCAGTTCTTACCCTCCTTCTGAAATACGTTATCCCAGAGGTGCTACTACTGTTGCTGACTGGCTCGGCCTTGGCCAGCGGTGGGTCCGTCTTGGAGCCGGCTGGCATCGGCTCTACCGGACATAGGCGAAGCTTCTAGCAGCTTCCCACAGAAGCCACCCCTGCAGCCCCCCTGCAATGTTTTTAATTGCTAATAAACATTTGTACCGTAAAAAAAAAAAAAAAAAAAAAGAAAAGGTATTTCTAAATACTACAAGACATCTGAAGTGAAGAGGCGTTCTAAAGTTAGTTATCCTACAGGAAATACACAGCTCCACCTGTTACTCCTGCTTTCCCTTGAATACCAGAGTGACCTCTAATCTCAGCCTTGCTTAAGGAGAGTGTTACCGCTGTTGGTAGATCAACCTTTATTTCAGAAGAGGGAGAGAAAGAGGGGGGGGGAGAGAGAGAGAAGGAAAGACAGACAGGCAGCAAGGAAGGCTTGTTTTCCCTTGAAGGAGTCAACTCAGGCAGCACCTGGAGCATCACCGGTGTCTGAGCCTGCGCCCAGAACGTTTGTGCTGTCTGTTACAAGCTCCTGAAGGCACTTCCGACAGCAAAGCAATGCCTTGTAACCCTCTGCCGCCTTCCTGTGCATCAGAAGGCCTGCCTATATCTTCCGCAGCTTTGCCCACAGAAGCCTGAATGGCTGTGCTCCGGGCTGTTGGAAGGCACAACACAAACTTCCTCCGGTCACTCTGACACCTTGAACACAGAAACCAGCACAGTTTAATAGGAAGAATCTCACTTTCTCACAGAAACCACCTTCTACATTACAGCTTTTCATCCCGTAAGAAAGCATGTGTCCCTACATTACGTACATAGTTACCCACCAAAACCGCCAATGTGATACAACGTATCCCGCGATACAACGTATCCCGCGATACGCTCGGAGGGGTTTGCGCAGCCCCCGCTCTCTGTGCACCTCACAGACCTCTGCGCTTTCTGCTTCTGCCCCTGGTGCTGGCGGCTCTGTGGCCGATGCACCGGCAAGCCCAGCCGCATCCTCCTCCTCCTCAGAGAGTTCCTGGCCGTGCTCAATGAGCGATTGCTATGAACGTACTTTAAAAAGCCCTTTCTATAGGCCGACACAACACTGGCCAGTTTCAACTCTAGCTGAGCGTTGCCCTTGTCTGTTCTCTCCTTCCACGTATGAACTACAGCCCTGTGATCTTCCTGCGAAGCCGGACCTTGGTCCCAGGGATCAGAACATTTCTTTTTCCACCTGAGTTGAAAAAGGAGGTCCCTGTTCAGCCAAGCTGGTCTTCTGCCCCTCTTGTTTGACTTAAGACTCCACGAGATTGCCTGCTCCCGTGCTTGCAGAAGGTGGTTCTGAAAAACTAAGCTGCTCTATGAGCCCTAAGCCCTGCAAAGCAGCTTCGCAGGGGACACTGCAGACTAGCTCTCTGAGTAGCTTCAAGTTTGCTCTCCTGAAAAGCAAGGTAGCAACTCCTCTGAGCTGTATCTCATTACACTCAAAAGTTTAAACTCCCCTGTTTGGTGATCACTGTTACCCCATCTCCTACGAGTCCTTCTCCATACACAACCAGGAGGGAGGAAGAGCTCTGTTGGGTAGATAAGCAGCCACGGGGAACCACGGTGAGCAGTGGAGTGAGCTGCTGCATGGGCTACGTGGTTTCCGAGTGCGAAGCCAGCCCCTGGCTCAGTGAGTGCCTGGGAAAGGGAGTCTGCAGCCGTGAATGACAGAGCCGGCCAGCAGGACAGCTGGCAGCCTTCACTCGGGCATTGCCTACCTTGTGACTGGCTGTACCTGTGATGATGTTAATGTGTTGGGATCACCCTGCATGGCTCGACCTTAAGGAGAAGGAGCTGTGGCACTGAGAAGCTGGTAAACAGCTGGATATCTGCACGGCTCGGCCTTGAGGAGAAGGAGCTGTGATAAACAACTAAGAAGAAGCGAGGAAAACAGGAACACCTGCAAGCAACAATCCTGACTGTGTGAGGGGCGCGTGGACAGCGCGTGATATTTTGTATATAGCCAATTGCAATAGTGTGTGTAACAAGTTGTAACCAATCCTGAGTGTGTGCGCAGTGACTAAGCGAAAATTATGATATATATTGGAGTCAGACAAGACAATAAATGGCTTCGGAATATAACTCTCATACAGTTGTGAAGTCCATCCTTCTCCCGCAACTGGTGACCCTGAGGTGATACGATTTCTGGGATCTCATCGTTGAACACCGGTCGAGCGCAGAGGACGCCGCAGGAGAAGCCCGGTTGGAAGAATTGCAGTCAGCGGGACTGACGCAAGGAAAAAGAAAAAGGAATACATTGCAACGGAGAAGCACCCAGCGAGGTGAGGTGAGCAACCGGGGCGGCATGGGGCAGAACACATCGCATGAAGAAGGGGCGATAGTCAGACTCCTGCTGCACATGCTCTCTAAGAGAGGACTGAAATATGATGAATATACACTTAGAAGGCTTCTAATTTGGAGCCGAAAGAAAGGGTACCCCCCCGATCCGTCTGTGGCGTTTAAGGCAGAGACGTGGGAGGAGATAGATAGGAAAAATGTTATGGGAGCATATTGAGAAAACTGCCGCAGAGTTAGTGACGGCGTGGAAGTTGATATTAACCACATTAAAAGCCTTAAAGGCAGAGAGAAAAGCTGCAGCTGATGTGGAGGAGGCTGTTAAACTGCTTTCAACCAATCCCTTCTTAACCGAGTCAGAGGGTCCAGGACCTTCAGCGACTCCGAATGCACCGCCTGAGGTGCCAGATGCACCGGGTGAACTGGCCACATTAGGTAAGTCAGAGAAACAGATCTACGATGATATATGTGAGGGCAAGACGGGACAAAGCTGCCCAGAACAATGTACTCAATGTTCCTCTGTGTGCCCATGTGAAAGATTGATGGGGCGGGCTTCACCACCCCCGAAACCACCCAGGCTTAACCGATCGAAAGCCGTAGTTTTGAAGCCCTCAGCCGAGCCCCTGCCACCTTTACGGCCCCCGTTGCCTGATAGCAGCAACGAAGGAGAAGAGCCTGTTGTAGAGACTATAGGGAGGCAAGAGCCTAGAATGAAAGGCGACCCTAGGGAGCGGTGGAAAGACGTTTTTTTAGGAGCGATGAAAGACGAGGAAACAGAGTTACCGATGGCATTTCCTGTTAGTGTACAGCCTCACGGGCCCAATCGCTGGGACCTATTTCACTGGGACTTGATTAAGAAAGTGCGGAAGGCAGTACAAAATTATGGCTTGCAATCACCTTTCACGCAAGCTCTATTGGATAACATATTCACGGGAATGATTCTTACACCATGGGATTGTCGGCAGATGATAGATATGTTGTTGACACCAACCCAAAGGTTATTGTGGGCAGACAGATGGTATAAACTCTGTATGCAAGAAGCCCTGAGAAACCTGGAGCGTCAAGACGGCGATCCACTCCAGAACATTACTATGGGACAAATGACAGGCCAGGGACTGTTTGTGGATGTTAGATTGCAAGCTCAGCTGCCCTTAGAAGCCTTGCAATTAGTTGGGCGACTAGCATTGAGTGCGTTGCGAACAGTCCCTGAGGAGGGAAAGAGGCAACCGTCTTATACTCAAATTAGACAAGGGAGAGATGAACCATAGATGTCTTTTGTTGATCGTCTGAGAGACACTTTGAATAAAGTGTATACCAATGAAGAGGCAAAACTAGCAGTGTTGTTGAATTTAGCGGTAGAAAATGCCAATGTAGATTGTAAAAGAATTTTGTTAACTTTGCCAAAAGAAGCAACGTTAGTACAAATGGTAGAAGCCTGCAACAGAGTAGGCTCTGCCACACATCAGGCAGAAACACTCGCAAGTGCCTTTGCAGCAGCAATTAAGCCATTTATAAATGGAAAAGGGGAGAAAAAATGTTTTAATTGTGGAAAAACAGGCCGTTTTAGAGCTCAGTGCAAGGCCACAAGGAAAGGACCTAGGCAGATTGAGACAGGTCATAAATCCTTCCAACAAGGACCCTTTCAGCAAGGAATAGGCCCAGCAGGAGCACCATGTGGTCGATGTCAAAAATTTGGTCATCAAGCCTCAGAATGTTGTTCAAAGTATCATCGGGATGGTATGAAATCGGGAAACGGGCGACCGAGCGCGAAGGCACCCCACACGACGACACAAATGGGGAAGCACCACCAGGCTGCTTGGCAAGCCTCAGCGCCCAAACCAGAGGGAGCGCCGGAATGGACGTGGAAACAACAGTAGAAGTTACCTTATGGGACATGTCGGTTTATGATGTCCCGACTAACGCAAATGGACCATTAGCATACGGATTGAGTGCTTTGTTATTAGGACGATCTTCAGCAACCAAGTAGGGACTTTTTGTTCTCCCTGGAGTCATCGACAAAAAAGGCCATATTGTGCCAACCACTAGTCCTTGGAACACACCTGTTTTTGTGATTCCAAAGAAAAGTGGAAAATGGAGACTATTACATGACTTGTGAGAAGTCAATAAGGCATAGTGGACATGGGAGCCTCGCAACCAGGGCTACCATCTCCCTGTATGATACTGAAGTATTGGAAGCTTTTGATTATAGATCTCAAAGATTGCTTTTTTACAATCCCTCTGCATGAAGATGATGCCAAACATTTTGCATTCTCAGTCCCAAGTACAAACAAGGCGCAACCCATGCAAAGATATCATTGGACAGTATTGCCACAAGGCATGAAAAATTCACCCACGATGTGTCACATTTATGTAAATTGGGCTTTACAGCCAATCAGAAAAAGGTGGCCTCAATATCTCATCTATCATTATATGGATGACATGTTGTTGGCCGGTGATCTATTAAATCCGGAAGAAATGATCGGGGAGCTCGTTGAGCTTTTGAGGCAAAGTGGGCTGCAAGTGGCGCCAGAAAAGGTACAAACTGAAGCGCCTTGGAGGTACTTGGGGTGGATGATCACTGAAACGTCGGTAACCCCCCTGAAGGTTGAATTAAGAATTCAGATTAAAACATTAAATGATGTACAAAAATTGGTAGGAGACGTTAACTGGATTTGACCTATTTGTGGGATCACAAACCAAGATATGGAGCCCTTGGTTCAGCTCTTGCGAGGGGATAGCAGGTTAAACTCTCCTCGGCAATTGACCAAGGAAGCCTGGGAAGCAGTAGCAAACATTTCTGAAAAGGTAACTCAAGCATTTAGTTCTAGGATAGACCCCTCGATAGGGATCACTTTGGCAGTAATCAATCATGAGCGACATCCCTATGCGCTTATAATACAGTAGATAACAAAGCTAGAATCAAAAGCGGACCCATTGAGAATTTGATAGAGTGGGTCTTTTTACCTCAGTAGCACAGAAAAACCATCACCATGAAAGTAGAGTGTTTTGCAAATTTGATTATGAAAGGGCGCAACAGAATTTTTGATATATCGGCAAAGGACCTGAAAACGATTTTAATACCATTACAACAAGAATATTTGACTTGGGCTTTGCAGCACTCGGTTCCCTTCCAAACTGCATTAGCAGAATTTGAGGGTGACATTTAGATTCATTATCCATCATACAAAATGTTTACCTTTAAAAAAAAACAAAAAAAAAAAACCCCAAAAAACCCCCCAAAAACAACCCAAACATGAAGTAGAAGAAAAATCAAAGTGTAGTCAATATCCAGTTCAAGGTGCTACAGTATTTATGGATGGTGGTGGGAAAACAGGCAAGGCAGCAATAGTATGGCGAGAGCATGGAGAATGGAAAGAACGGGTACTTGTCGTGCCAGGATCAGTTCAAAAGGTAGAACTACAGGCAGTAATTGAAGCCTTTAAATTATGGTCTGAAGAACCTGTGAATATAATTACTGATTCTTTATATGTAGTTGGAGTACTCCAAAGATTGGAAGGTTCAATCCTCAGACAGGTACAGCAGGAACAGCTATATCAACAATTTAGAACGCTTTGGTTTTTATTGCAGAAAAGACGACATCCTTATTACGTTATGCATATACGCAGCCATACCAACCTTCCAGGGGAATTGGTGGAAGGAAATGCAAGAGCTGATCGGCTGACTGCCGCAGTATGGGCTGGACCTGTCCCGGACCGTTTAGGTCAAGCACAAGCCTCTCATGCCTTTTTCCATCAATCTGCCAAAGTTTTAGCAAGACAATTTAATCTAAGTGCAGGTGACACTAGAGCTGTCATACAGACTTGTGCTGATTGTCAACAAATAGGCCCAGGAATCGCGATTACAGTTAGTCCCCGACGATTGCATTCGCTACAACTATGGCAGATGGATGTGACACATGTTGCTGACTTTGGAAGATTTAAATATGTTCATGTTTCAATTGATTTCTATTCTGCAATAGTTTGGGCCACTGCACAAACAGGAGAAACTAGTAGATATGTACAAAAGCATTTACGAGCTGCATTCGCAGCCCATGGTATACCCCTACAAATTAAAACCGATAATGGTCCTTGTTATGTAGCCCAGTCAACCCAAAGTTTTTTTTGCTCAATGGGGAGTGACGCATGTTACTGGAATACCGCATTCCCCAACTGGACAAGCTATTGTTGAATGAATGAATCATTTCCTGAAGTGTTTATTGCAAAAACAAAAAGGGGGAGAGGCTACCATACCACCCCAAGAACATTTGAATAAAGCCTTATATGTGTTAAATTATTTCCGTCTAGCAGAAGGAGAAACATGTAAAAGGAATGACAGGAAGTCTGTTTGAGTTAACACAAAATGTGCAAGTAAAAGTTAAAAATTTGGAAAAGAATATGTGGGAAGGACCTTTTCAACTGCTAACCTGGGGACGAGGTTATGCTTGTGTCATTGCAGATTCTGGAACTCGTTGGGTACCCACAAAATGGGTAAAACCATGGGTGAAACAGTCACCATCGTCATCGTCGGACACATCTTGACACTATCAGGTGTCATCGCAATCTGGATGCCACCTCAGCCAAAAGAAAATGTATGGGTAAATCACACTGAAATTAGCAGTATCATGAGAGGAACATGGAAAGCTTTTAGGGCAAAGCGCTCTATAACTACAAATCCTTTGGTAAGATATAATATTGGTTTTCATAGCTTTATACAAGCACTTTTTCCATCACTAGAAGTAGCTTCTATCGCTAGGAGTAGTACAGCTAGAATTGTTTGCCTTGTAACATTCTGCTATTAATTTAAGCATAGTTGATATGTGACTGCTGGATTATGGTAAGATGCCATGTGAACAAAACCTACGAACCAATAGACGGGGTGGCTGTGGCGCGTGCAGCACGTCTGGCCAGCGGGCACATGCGCCATAGGTTCCCTATGTTGAAAGGTGACAACCGAGGCATGTTCCGACACTCGCTGGCCACGTGTGTTGAAACTCGTTCCTTGGCAAATGTATAAATACCGGGATTTCCCGAAGAGCAGGGGGATCGGTGTATGGCAAGGCCATCGTTGCCTCCGTGGGGACGCCCACGTAAAGCTGGCACCTACCGACTGCTGGGCTGAGATCGTGACACAGGATGATACAAGAATGTACAGATAGTCCATCTTCCTCACAGTCCTTAGGTTACAAATGATCCATCAGGTTTTGTTTTTAGATAAACAAAAAGGGGGAGATGTTGGGATCACCCTGCACGGCTCGACCTTAAGGAGAAGGAGCTGTGGCACTGAGAAGCTGGTAAACAGCTGGATATCTGCACGGCTCGGCCTTGAGGAGAAGGAGCTGTGATAAACAACTAAGAAGAAGCGAGGAAAACAGGAACACCTGCAAGCAACAATCCTGACTGTGTGAGGGGCGCGTGGACAGCGCGTGATATTTTGTATATAGCCAATTGCAATAGTGTGTGTAACAAGTTGTAACCAATCCTGAGTGTGTGCGCAGTGACTAAGCGAAAATTATGATATATATTGGAGTCAGACAAGACAATAAATGGCTTCGGAATATAACTCTCATACAGTTGTGAAGTCCATCCTTCTCCCGCTCTTTGTACACAGGTCTGTTGCGTCGTGCTGTGTTGCCAAGCAGACTTGCAGAGGTGTGCCCTGTCTGCCCATCGGAACTCAAGGCACATTTCCTCCAAGCGCAGCAGCCAGGCTTTGGGCAGCCTCGCCTCATGCTGCTTTTGACATTGCCAACCAGGGTCAAGTTTCTATCCTCGGATTTTCATGCAGGAACCAATTAGTGAACAAGTCCTGTTTTAATGGAGTGGCATCTCAAACAGTATTACGCTGGCAGAAAGCCTTCAGGAGAAGACTGGTGTCCTCTGGACTTCGCAGTAAGGCAGCCAGCAGCTCTGTTTCTGCTATAGCTACAAAGATCCGCGAGTGAAACAACCGCAGCTTTTTAAGACAGTTCCAGAGGTTTACACTTTTCTTTGCAGACACAAAGCATGCTTTTGTCTTGAACTTTTCATTAGTCTGAAAAAAAGATCATTGGTAGTACAGGATACCATGCTGTTTATTAAATGTACATAAATTAACATCTATACCGAAAGGACGTTTTCCTCATCAGAAACCATGCTGAAACGATGAGCAACTCTGAAAAGGAAGGTACATAAGGCCCTTGTGCACAAACGCCAAAGCTTCCAAGGAGAAAGGTGAAAGAGCGGTACATCCTTATGTCACAGGGCAACCTGTGACTAACCCGAGTTATGGACACTGTCACATCACAGGTAGTTGGGGCCAGTTCAGATGCACTGCCTTCTAGATCAGCCGCCTTGATGAGCTGGGTGTTTCAACTGTTATAAAGCTGCAGAATCAACCAGAAGAGACACTGAAATGACTGTACTGGCTACAGAATGGCTAGAATAAATGTGGAGGTGTGTCCTGCTTTTTTGCGGTCCTGGAGGGTGGGTGGGATTCGGGGCACCATGTAAGCTGGCTTTTTTAACTCCCTCTTCCCATCAGTCCCTAGGCACAGGCACGTGTTGTGGCTGAAAGCAAAGCATCACCACTCCAGTTCTGATTGACAGAGAGGGGGGTGTTGGCGTGGGTCCAGAGAGCGCCGATGGGTCGGAGAAGTAAGAGCGGAGTTTTTGCTGTAGCTAACCTGGAGTTAACTCAGCTAATGGAAACCGCAAGCCAGTCATGTTTGATCAAGAAGACTAAGAAAGGGTATTGTGCTGTGTGCTGCATACAAGGACTTGCACCGACCAAAGGGCAGCAATGGGTGCTCCCGTCTTGTATGCAGCAAGGTGGTGCAGCGTCTCTCTGCCAAGAATGAGGAGCGGCAAAGAAAACCTGGAGGGTTTTATAGTCTGGAACATGCTGCCCAGCATGTCCCTCGTGTCCCTCTCAGATGATATACACCTCCACGCCCAGCACGCCCCATGGAATCTGCAGGTGACATGCCAGCTCCCCACGGGGGCAGCTGTGCCGGCTGGTGGGCTTTTGCTGACGGAGCCGAGGAGTGAGCCAGCAAGGCCTCCCGCCAGGGCTGGGCTGGCTCTGAGGGCGGTGCGGGGCCGCTGCGGCGTCGCGGTGCCCGAGTGAAATGTGCCGGCCGGAGCAGAAGGGCGCGGTGCCTCCCTCCTCGCCTGCGCCGAGGTGGTGCTGGGGCTGCATCGTGCCCCTCAAAGCCCAGGCAGCAGAGCTCATGCGGGCAATCCAGGCAGCAGAGAAAAATCGGCACCTGCAAGAAGAGAGTCCAAAGTGCTGATGAAACCATGAAGGCAGGAAGAGGCACGACTTTGTGCCCCGTTCTTTGGGCACTGTGCTGTCCAAGGGGCAGTTCCTGGCACAGGAGAGGGAACCCTCCCTGGCAGTGGCTACGGCACGGCTTTGTCCCCTTCTCCACACGTGTGACACCCTCAGAGCTCTGCAAGTTGACAGAGATGTGCAGCACTGCTTTGCTAGGCAGCAGGGCTGGGCAGGGCAGCCGTGCTGCGGTCCTTTCCAAAACCCGAGCAGCAGCATGCCTCACCGTCCCTTGCGAGAAAGCCAGGCTTGAAGGCAAAACACGCTGCTTTGGTATTGTTTGGTTGGTTTTTTCTTCCCTCAATTGTCTCAGGTGCAACGTGAGCTTTTACGAAGTGCCAGTACCTCAGGGTCTACAGCTACGTGACACAGCTCCTGGCTGCGTCTTTGCGATTCAGACACCAGCAGCCAGTGCTGGGCTTGCCAGCTGACATGAACAGAAAAGTGAGACTTTGCCTCTTTCTGTAGGGAGCGGGTCAAAGAGCTCAAAAACTTGCTATGAGCCTTGTGACTCTGCTGGGGTGTTGCTCAGCCTTGCACAAACAGAGCTGCCACAAGTGCAGAAGGAGAGCTGCCAACGCTGGAGTGATATGCTCCTCCTGACAGACACGCTCTCCCACGGGCAGCTGCGGGCTTCCTGCCCGCTGCCATCTCTGCGCACCTCAGAAATATTGCCGGTACTCGGAGCAGTGTTCGGAGCTTTGAAAGATGGGCAGCAGAGTCTGCTACACACCTGGGCTCCTCGTTCTTCTTGCCTGCCTGGATGTCCTCAGTTGCCCATCCCGCAGAGCTCTGCTCCCAGCTTGCTCCTCTCGCTGCCCAGTAGCCCGTTGCTCCCCTCTTCACAGGTTGCTCTTCCTGAGCCTGGCAAACTTTCCATTCAATGTATTTTTAGACAGGTCAAGCCATGATAAACGTGAACCGATTCTGCTCTTAACCCAACCTAGCTCATTTTACCTTCTCTCCCCAGAGGAGCTCTCCAGGTGTTCACTTTCTGGAGGGACTGGAGGCACCTGCAATGGAAATGTGCAAGTTAACGGGTGGCAAGGACCTTCCTGCCCAACTGCTACCTTAGCTCGGAAAGGCACAGCCCTTGCATGGGTTTGCCTCAGCCCAGCTGAGCCAGTTCTGGTGGCATCACCGCACAAACCGCGATGGCCGTCCTGCAGCACCCTTCCTCTGCACCTTTGCAGAGCTGCCGGCTAGTGGGTGACCTTGCTTGTCCCTGCGGCAGCACTCTCAACTTCTGAGAGTGCTGTCACCCTCTTTGTGGCCCTGACATACCGCTGCTGCTTCTGCTTCCACCTCTGCTGCTGGCAACTCCTTGGCCGACGTGCCGGCAAGCCCAGCCACATCCTCCTCCTCTTCAAAGGGCTGCGGGGGACAGAGGAGGACAGTTGCTTGGCTGGGGACAGGCCCCGGGGCCAGTGAGCCTTCCTCAGGGCCAGGAGCGAGCGTGGGCGGCTCTGCTTTCACTAGGGCAGGACGCAGGGGTGGCTGGAGGTGGGGGAGGTGGGGCGCAGCTGGCTTGGTCCCCGAGCCCCAGCCGGGGTCCCTCTGCTGGGGACAGCGCCTCTGCGCAGGAGCCAGCGCCACGGGCACCCCCCGGCCAGGCTGGCTTACCTGGAGGGGCTGGGGCAGCGTGCCGTCCTGGCTGCAGAGAGCAGCCAGGGGCCGGCCGAAGAGACCCGCCCTGCCGGCACAGCCCGACTGCCCGGGCGCCTCCGCAGCGGCCAAGGTCCCTCGCCGCGCAAAGGGCCAGGGCAGCCCCCTCGTCCTGCTGCGGGTCCCGCCTGCCGCCAGGGAAAACAGAGCAGAGAGCCATGGAGGGCAAGCGCCAGGTGAATGCTGCCCGAGCCTCCGTGCGTTGTGCCCCTGCCAAGAGCGAGGGAGAGGCGTGGCTGGGGAACCAGGCGCCCCGGGGCTCAGCTGTCTGCGGCCGTGCCCTGCGGGAAGGGCAGCAGCAGCCCCCGAGCAGCGCGGGTGCCGCCTGCCAGCGCAGGAGAGAGGGGCCGTCCTGCCCCCGTCTCCTCCAAACTCACCGGCCGAGTGGCCACGTCCACCTTGGCTGCCGGAGGGGACGGGAGGTGGCCGCTGCTGGGCACCAGCCTGCAAGAAATGCGCTGCGCTCAGCGAGCAGCCCTGCAGCACGAAGGGCCCCTGGCGAGCTGCATCGGCCGCGGGCCATGAGAGAGATGTGGGGACGGCCGAGATGGCAGCCTGGGGGCTCCTCACCTCTGCCAGGCCCTCGACCAGCCTCTCCAGGCTGCTGGAGTTGAGTGTTTTTGCCTGGGCAAGGGGAGAAGAGCAGCAGGTGAGAAGCGATGGGGCTGGTGCGGGGTTGGAGCAGCCCCTGGGGCAGAGCGGGGCCAGGAGGGACACTCACGGCATTGCGGCCGCGCAGCTCCTTCAGCAGGAGCTTGATGGAGGGCAGCTGGGTGACGCGGGCTCCCTCCACTCCTTCTGCTGGCCTGTGCACGGGGCAGGGGCAGAGAAAGAGCTGTGTGAGAGCCAAGATGCCTCTTCCCTCGCCTGCCAGCCCGGGGAGCCATCCAAGCTGCCCCGAAGCAGCTGGGCACCGCCCGGCCGTCGAGCGGAGAGCAGCGGCAAGGGGGGAGGACGGGGCTGGGCGAAGCAGCTGCGCCAGCTCTGCCCGCTCCAGAGCCGCCCGCAGCCGTGGGGGCAGCTCTCTCCAGCTCAGGAGCGGCGTTTCCGCATCGTACGGCTACAGCTAGAGCATCCCCCCGTGCTGTGAGCACGGGCCCCCAAGCTGCGCTGCCAGGCAGGGCTTACCCACGGAGCGCGCTGAGCCAGAGCTCCTTCAGCGAGCGGGAGCTGCAGGAAAGAGAGGAGAAAGAGCCTGAGCGCCCGCTGCTCCCCAGCCCGCGGGCAGAGGCGGGCGCCGGCACAGCCCTGCCCCGTGGGGACGGCCGCAGAGGCAGGAGGAAGGCGTGTGGGGCCGGGCAGAAGCGCAGCCCGGCCCTGCCGGGGGACGTGGCACCGAGACCCACCAGAAGGTGACGACGCAGACGCCGTAGGGCCAGGCGAGGACGAGGGACGTGGTGGCCTTGTCTTCCTCCTCCTGGGCGGCATCCCCGGCCGCCCCCTTGCCGCCGCTCAGCACCCACAGCCGGCGCAGGGCCAGGCAGAGCTGCGGGCGCGGGGCGCTGCCACGTCTGCAGAGAGGAGCGGCAGGGAGTGACCTGGAGGTGGCCGAGCCCGGCGGCTGCCCTCTGGCCTCCGCCTGCCCCGCGCACGGCCACGGGTGCAGCCAGCAGCAGGGTGCCGGGGCCTGGGGCTGCTCCTGGGGCGTCCCTGCCCCGGTGCCGGGGCCAGGCCTTGGGAGGAAAGGCAGCCGGGCTCTGCGCCTCTTACTTGGCCTGGGCGATGATCAAGGCATCGCTGAAGAGGAGGAGGTGCCTCTTCCCCGTCACACGGCCCTGCGTCACCCGCACGCGCTGGTGGAGCAGCGGCTGGGCTGATGCCGGGCCGGGCGCGCACTGCTGCTCGGGGCCAGGGTAGACCCTGCAGAGCAGGCGGCAAAGGGCGTGAGAAAGGCGGCTGCTGCGGGGCCCGGCTGCACCGGCGTGTCCCCGAGCCGCGGGGGGAGCCCACCTGGAGCCGTAGCAGCAGTTCAGCTGGCCCATCGTGCCGGGGCCAGGGGAGTCCTCGCCCCGGACACGCTGCTGGGGCTCCGGAGAGCTCCCAGCCGGCTGGAGCGAGGCTGCTGAGGGGGTCCCGGTGCGGGGCAGTGCCGCTGGGTGAGAGCTGGTCTCTCCCTGGAGCTGCCGGGTGCTGGCAGAGCCGTGCCTGCAGGCACTGTGGCCGTTGCCGGGCCAGCGCCGCGACATCACAGCTGCCATTCCGAGCCCAGCGGCCGCCCTGGGGGGCGGGGCTGGGGGAGGGGCCCTGGGGGGCTCTCCCCACTCTGCCCCTGTCTCTCTCGGCCTGGGGAGCCCGGGCCTGGGCACAGCACTGCGGGCATGGCCTCACCAGCGCTGAGCAGAGGGCAAGGCTCCCCTCCCTCCAGCTGCTGGCAAGGCTTTGCCCAGCGCAGCCCAGGGCACCGCCGCCCGCCGCCTTTGGCCAAGGGCACGGTGCTGGCTGCTGCTCAGCTTGGTGTCCAGCAGCACCCACGGGCCTTTTCTGCCACGCCGCTTTCCAGCAGCTTTGCCGAGCTGCTCTTGCTCACGAGTACGTGCGCATGTGTGCCGGGATGCTTCGTGCGCGGACCGGTGCCGCCCGCAGTCCGCCCCAGCCTCTTCCCGCAGGTCCCCCCGTGCCACTGTCGTGCGGTTGAGACGGGCACGTTGCCTCCAGCCAAAGCAGCGGTCCCAGCGGAAAGGCGCTCTCTTGTGCTGGGGCTGGGAGGAAGAGGATGCACCTGGCCACAGAGCCCAGGGGCAGAGCTTCCTTACCTACAACTTGTTAAAGGCAACCTTCTTCTTCTTCTTCTTCTTCTTCTTCTTCTTCTTCTTCTTCTTCTTCTTCTTCTTCTTCTTCTTTTTCTTCACATCATGTCCCGCTTGGCACTTGGCCTTGGCACTCTCCCGGAACACTGGAGAGGAGTTTGGCTTTGCCAAGTGCAATAGAAGCAGCAGCTGCCTAGCTGCCTTCTCGAGTGAGCAGCTGTCTGCAGAAGCCCAGCATCTCCCGGGCGGCGACGGGGGAAGTGGCATGAAGCAGAGCAGAGCAGCCTGGTGCAGCCCAGGGGCTTGCAGGCACGCCCTGCCCACTTCCCGCCCTTCCTGCCATGCCTTGGACGGTTGGCAGAGAGAAGAAAGCCATCCTTGCACCTGCTGGAGCCAGGCCTCTTGTCTCTTTGGCTCCAAGTCTATAAAGCAGACTAAGGAGAAGCTAAGAACCAAAACACAAGCTCTTGTTTAATGTTTGGCGGAAGGGAAGGAAGAGAGGGGCGGAAGGGAGGAAGGAAGGAAGGAAGGAAGGAAGGAAGGAAGGAAGGAAGGAAGGAAGGAAGGAAGGAAGGAAGGAAGGAAGGAAGGAAGGAAGGAAGGAAGGAAGGAAGGAATGGAGTGCAATACTTTCCTTAGACCTCCTCTTTCTCGTAGCATACTTCAAAAGGCTTTTTTTGTTGTCTGACAGAACACTGGCCAGTTTCAACTCTAGCTGAGCTTTGGCCTTCCATCATTTCTCCCTACATATGTGAAGCACAGCTCCGTAGTCTTCCTGCCAAGGCTGGCCTTGCTTCTAGGGATCATTGATACAATTTCTTTTTCTGCCTGAGTTCCAAAAGGAGTTCCCTCTTCAGCCAAGCGGGTGTTCTACCCCACTTGCTTGACTTTCAACACAAAGGCATGGCCTGCTCCTGGGCTTTTAAAAGGGGGCTCTTTAGGAGGGACCAGCTCTCACGGGCCCCGCCGTCTTCCAAAGCAGATGCCCACCTTACACACAGTGCAGCTCCTCCTCCTCGCCTGCCCTGCCTGTCCCTCCTGAAGAGCCTGTTCAGCCCACCTGAACAGTGATGCTTTCTTACCATTCGGCACCCGTGACAGTAAAGCTTGTGTATATATGTTCCGGCTTCGCAAGAGAACAGGGTCACCTGAAGCGTGATATCAAATTGGTTTTGGCATCTAAGGAAGTGACTGCTTCAGAAATTATGTTTTTCTTCAGCCTGTTGACACGTGAAAGTTGACAGCACCCCAGTTTTGGGGAATCCTCTTTCCAAGAACTTAAATTTCTCCCTGCAAGTTCCAAAAGCGCTTGAGTCACAGCTGAGCATGGACAGCCATAGCCCACTCCATGAGGCTCTGCATGTCTGTCTCTCATGACATGCCATAGAGCTGTTATAAATGATTTAGTCCCAAACAGGATTCCAATTCAATTTTACAATTTATTAAGCGAATAGAGGCAAGCAAACAGCGCTGGGTGCGCCGGGAGTCTCTGCTCCACCAGGACGCACGCGGTTCAGTTCCTGTTCCTGGTTTATATCCTGTCCGTTAATACATACTCATGAATAGGCGTGTCTTCTTCGGCGCATGCCCTCTTCTCCTTCTAGAATCTTCTCGACTCTTCCTCAGCGTGATCCTGTTCGCTAATACATATTCATGAATAGGCGTGTCTTCTAATACATATTAATGAACAGGCGTGTCTTCTTCGGCGCATGCCCTCTTCTCCTGCGAGAGTCTTCTCGAATCTTCCTCGGCGTGCCCCCAGGATGACCCCAAACCTTATGCATGCACCTTCTTTACACAATACTATGCGGTCAGTGGTCAAACTGGTTTGAGCTGATATACCAGCAAAGTAGTTTAACTTTCTCCTGTCAAATACCCCTTTTTATGGTGCAGGAGAAATCCATGAAAGTACAGAAGATTATGCTTCATCACACGAATCAGATAAACATATTTCACAGAGCAGTAGACGCTTGTCTTCGAGAGCTAGCCAGAGATGCTGAGACCGCCCACTCAAACACGAGACACCCAGGGTGGGACTCAGCTCCTCTGACTGTAGATAGGCCTATTGCAGATATTGCGGTTACCAAACTGCGAAGATACCCTTAGAGTTAGCAGAGGAAAGAGCTACTCATGCTGTCCTAAAGTAGACGTCTTTAGTTAGGGCCCCTTTAGACTTAACTGGCTGTATTGACTAGGGCCTCAGGTCGATTTCCTACACACGGGCAACTTCATGCCATCTCAGAGGCCGTAATGAAGCTAGCACCTAGAGCCTAGCAGACACGACACAGCACCTACGGACAGCTTTGCCCTTCGGAAGGGACAGCTGGAGGCCAGAGGACATACCTATAGAATCTCAGATCATACCCATATGATGCGCAGGGGGAGGCAGCTGCGTCAGGCCCTTCATCTCCACTCACTACAACGGCTGTGCGGATCCCTAGCCCGAACATAGCCACAGAAGTTAGAGCGAGCCGAATCCCACCCCAGTTCTAGTTCCCTCTTCTACCAAGGAGGTTTGGATTCTGTATCCCCATAGCTGAGAATTAGTGGGCACATTCTCCACACATTCTTTGTAGCCTGTGCAGTTAGAGAGCAAATATTGGGGCTAAAGGATGCGTTTTCCCCCCTTGTTCTAAGCATCTCCATTCGGCAAGCTTCAAGAAACGTAATGCAAAGTACTTCTGTGAGGGGTTGACTTTGGCTGGATTCCAGGTGCCCACCAAAGCTGCTCTTTCACTTCCCTCCTCGGCTGGAGAGAGGAGAGAAAGTACAACAAGAAGCTTGTGGGTCAAGACAAGGACAAGGAGCGATCATTCAGCCATTCCCGTCAGAGTCAAAAGAGACTGGACGTGGGGAAATTTGTTTCCTTTATTGCCATTCGAATCAGAGTAAGGTAATGAGAACGAAACCCAAATCTTAAAACGCCTTCCGCCCACGCCTCCTTTCTTCCCGGGCTCGACTTTGCTCCCCATTTTCTCTGCCTCCTCCCCCCGAGTGCCACAGGAGGATGGGGAATGGGGGTTGCGGTCAGTTCATCACACGTTGTCTCTGCTGCTCCTTCCTCCTCAGGGGGAGGACTCCTCACACTCTTCCCCGGCTCCAGCCTGGCGTCCCTCCCACGTGAGACAGTCTTCCACGGACTTCTCCAACGTGAGTCCTTCCCACAGGCTGCAGTTCTTCACCAACTGCTCCAGCCTGGGTCCCTGCCACGAGGTGCCGTCCTTCAGGAACAGGCTGCTCCACGGTGGGTCCCCCACGCGGCCACAAGTCCTGCCAGCAAACCTGTGCCAGCGTGGGCTCCTCTCTCCACGGGGCCACAGGTCCTGCCAGGAGCCTGCTCCAGTTCTGGCTTCCAGTGGGGTCACAGCCTCCTTCGTGCAGCCCCCTGCTCCAGTGTGGGGTCCTCCCCAGCCTGCAGGTGGACATCTGTTCCCCCACGGAGCTCCATGGGCTGCAGGGGCACAGCCGGCCTCACCATGGTCTTCAGCAGGGGCTGCAGAGGGGTCTCTGCTCCGGCCCCTGGAGCACCTCCTGCCCCTCCTTCTGCACTGACCCGGGTGTCTGCAGAGATGTTTCTCTCATGTATTCTCGCTCCTCTCTCCCGCTGCAGTTGCTGCCTGCCAGTTCTTACCCTCCTTCTGAAATACGTTATCCCAGAGGTGCTACTACTGTTGCTGACTGGCTCGGCCTTGGCCAGCGGTGGGTCCGTCTTGGAGCCGGCTGGCATCGGCTCTACCGGACATAGGCGAAGCTTCTAGCAGCTTCCCACAGAAGCCACCCCTGCAGCCCCCCTGCAATGTTTTTAATTGCTAATAAACATTTGTACCGTAAAAAAAAAAAAAAAAAAAAAAAAGGTATTTCTAAATACTACAAGACATCTGAAGTGAAGAGGCGTTCTAAAGTTAGTTATCCTACAGGAAATACACAGCTCCACCTGTTACTCCTGCTTTCCCTTGAATACCAGAGTGACCTCTAATCTCAGCCTTGCTTAAGGAGAGTGTTACCGCTGTTGGTAGATCAACCTTTATTTCAGAAGAGGGAGAGAAAGAGGGGGGGAGAGAGAGAGAGAAGGAAAGACAGACAGGCAGCAAGGAAGGCTTGTTTTCCCTTGAAGGAGTCAACTCAGGCAGCACCTGGAGCATCACCGGTGTCTGAGCCTGTGCCCAGAACGTTTGTGCTGTCTGTTACAAGCTCCTGAAGGCACTTCCGACAGCAAAGCAATGCCTTGTAACCCTCTGCCGCCTTCCTGTGCATCAGAAGGCCTGCCTATATCTTCCGCAGCTTTGCCCACAGAAGCCTGAATGGCTGTGCTCCGGGCTGTTGGAAGGCACAACACAAACTTCCTCCGGTCACTCTGACACCTTGAACACAGAAACCAGCACAGTTTAATAGGAAGAATCTCACTTTCTCACAGAAACCACCTTCTACATTACAGCTTTTCATCCCGTAAGAAAGCATGTGTCCCTACATTACGTACATAGTTACCCACCAAAACCGCCAATGTGATACAACGTATCCCGCGATACAACGTATCCCGCGATACGCTCGGAGGGGTTTGCGCAGCCCCCGCTCTCTGTGCACCTCACACACCTCTGCGCTTTCTGCTTCTGCCCCTGGTGCTGGCGGCTCTGTGGCCGATGCACCGGCAAGCCCAGCCGCATCCTCCTCCTCCTCAGAGAGTTCCTGGCCGTGCTCAATGAGCGATTGCTATGAACGTACTTTAAAAAGCCCTTTCTATAGCCCGACACAACACTGGCCAGTTTCAACTCTAGCTGAGCGTTGCCCTTGTCTGTTCTCTCCTTCCACGTATGAACTACAGCCCTGTGATCTTCCTGCGAAGCCGGACCTTGGTCCCAGGGATCAGAACATTTCTTTTTCCACCTGAGTTGAAAAAGGAGGTCCCTGTTCAGCCAAGCTGGTCTTCTGCCCCTCTTGTTTGACTTAAGACTCCACGAGATTGCCTGCTCCCGTGCTTGCAGAAGGTGGTTCTGAAAAACGAAGCTGCTCTATGAGCCCTAAGCCCTCCAAAGCAGCTTCGCAGGGGACACTGCAGACTAGCTCTCTGAGTAGCTTCAAGTTTGCTCTCCTGAAAAGCAAGGTAGCAACTCCTCTGAGCTGTATCTCATTACACTCAAAAGTTTAAACTCCCCTGTTTGGTGATCACTGTTACCCCATCTCCTACGAGTCCTTCTCCATACACAAACAGGAGGGAGGAAGAGCTCTGTTGGGTAGATAAGCAGCCACGGGGAACCACGGTGAGCAGTGGAGTGAGCTGCTGCATGGGCTACGTGGTTTCCGAGTGCGAAGCCAGCCCCTGGCTCAGTGAGTGCCTGGGAAAGGGAGTCTGCAGCCGTGAATGACAGAGCCGGCCAGCAGGACAGCTGGCAGCCTTCACTCGGGCATTGCCTACCTTGTGACTGGCTGTACCTGTGATGATGTTAATGTGTTGGGATCACCCTGCATGGCTCGACCTTAAGGAGAAGGAGCTGTGGCACTGAGAAGCTGGTAAACAGCTGGATATCTGCACGGCTCGGCCTTGAGGAGAAGGAGCTGTGATAAACAACTAAGAAGAAGCGAGGAAAACAGGAACACCTGCAAGCAACAATCCTGACTGTGTGAGGGGCGCGTGGACAGCGCGTGATATTTTGTATATAGCCAATTGCAATAGTGTGTGTAACAAGTTGTAACCAATCCTGAGTGTGTGCGCAGTGACTAAGCGAAAATTATGATATATATTGGAGTCAGACAAGACAATAAATGGCTTCGGAATATAACTCTCATACAGTTGTGAAGTCCATCCTTCTCCCGCTCTTTGTACACAGGTCTGCTGCGTCGTGCTGTGTTGCCAAGCAGACTTGCAGAGGCGTGCCCTGTCTGCCCATCGGAACTCAAGGCACATTTCCTCCAAGCGCAGCAGCCAGGCTTTGGGCAGCCTCGCCTCATGCTGCTTTTGACATTGCCAACCAGGGTCAAGTTTCTATCCTCGGGTTTTCATGCAGGAACCAATTAGTGAACAAGTCCTGTTTTAATGGAGTGGCATCTCAAACAGTATTACGCTGGTAGAAAGCCTTCAGGAGAAGACTGGTGTCCTCTGGACCTCGCAGTAAGGCAGCCAGCAGCTCTGTTTCTCCTATAGCTACAAACATCCGCGAGTGAAACAACCGCAGCTTTTTAAGACAGTTCCAGAGGTTTACACTTTTCTTTGCAGACACAAAGCATGCTTTTGTCTTGAACTTTTCATTAGTCTGAAAAAAAGATCATTGGTAGTACAGGATACCATGCTGTTTATTAAATGTACATAAATTAACATCTATACCGAAAGGACGTTTTCCTCATCAGAAACCATGCTGAAACGATGAGCAACTCTGAAAAGGAAGGTACATAAGGCCCTTGTGCACAAACGCCAAAGCTTCCAAGGAGAAAGGTGAAAGAGCGGTACATCCTTATGTCACAGGGCAACCTGTGACTAACCCGAGTTATGGACACTGTCACATCACAGGTAGTTGGGGCCAGTTCAGATGCACTGCCTTCTAGATCAGCCGCCTTGATGAGCTGGGTGTTTCAACTGTTATAAAGCTGCAGAATCAACCAGAAGAGACACTGAAATGACTGTACTGGCTACAGAATGGCTAGAATAAATGTGGAGGTGTGTCCTGTTTTTTGCGGTCCTGGAGGGTGGGTGGGATTCGGGGCACCATGTAAGCTGGCTTTTTTAACTCCCTCTTCCCATCAGTCCCTAGGCACAGGCACGTGTTGTGGCTGAAAGCAAAGCATCACCACTCCAGTTCTGATTGACAGAGAGGGGGGTGTTTGCGTGGGTCCAGAGAGCACTGATGGGTCGGAGAAGTAAGAGCGGAGTTTTTGCTGTAGCTAACCTGGAGTTAACTCAGCTAATGGAAACCGCAAGCCAGTCACGTTTGATCAAGAAGACTAAGAAAGGGTATTGTGCTGTGTGCTGCATACAAGGACTTGCACCGACCAAAGGGCAGCAATGGGTGCTCCCGTCTTGTATGCAGCAAGGTGGTGCAGCGTCTCTCTGCCAAGAATGAGGAGCGGCAAAGAAAACCTGGAGGGTTTTATAGCCTGGAACATGCTGCCCAGCATGTCCCTCGTGTCCCTCTCAGATGATATACACCTCCACGCCCAGCACGCCCCATGGAATCTGCAGGTGACATGCCAGCTCCCCACGGGGGCAGCTGTGCCGGCTGGTGGGCTTTTGCTGACGGAGCCGAGGAGTGAGCCAGCAAGGCCTCCCGCCAGGGCTGGGCTGGCTCTGAGGGCGGTGCGGGGCCGCTGCGGCGTCGCGGTGCCCGAGTGAAATGTGCCGGCCGGAGCAGAAGGGCGCGGTGCCTCCCTCCTCGCCTGCGCCGAGGTGGTGCTGGGGCTGCATCGTGCCCCTCAAAGCCCAGGCAGCAGAGCTCATGCGGGCAATCCAGGCAGCAGAGAAAAATCGGCACCTGCAAGAAGAGAGTCCAAAGTGCTGATGAAACCATGAAGGCAGGAAGAGGCACGACTTTGTGCCCCGTTCTTTGGGCACTGTGCTGTCCAAGGGGCAGTTCCTGGCACAGGAGAGGGAACCCTCCCTGGCAGTGGCTACGGCACGGCTTTGTCCCCTTCTCCACACGTGTGACACCCTCAGAGCTCTGCAAGTTGACAGAGATGTGCAGCACTGCTTTGCTAGGCAGCAGGGCTGGGCAGGGCAGCCGTGCTGCGGTCCTTTCCAAAACCCGAGCAGCAGCATGCCTCACCGTCCCTTGCGAGAAAGCCAGGCTTGAAGGCAAAACACGCTGCTTTGGTATTGTTTGGTTGGTTTTTTCTTCCCTCAATTGTCTCAGGTGCAACGTGAGCTTTTACGAAGTGCCAGTACCTCAGGGTCTACAGCTACGTGACACAGCTCCTGGCTGCGTCTTTGCGATTCAGACACCAGCAGCCAGTGCTGGGCTTGCCAGCTGACATGAACAGAAAAGTGAGACTTTGCCTCTTTCTGTAGGGAGCGGGTCAAAGAGCTCAAAAACTTGCTATGAGCCTTGTGACTCTGCTGGGGTGTTGCTCAGCCTTGCACAAACAGAGCTGCCACAAGTGCAGAAGGAGAGCTGCCAACACTGGAGTGATATGCTCCTCCTGACAGACACGCTCTCCCACGGGCAGCTGCGGGCTTCCTGCCCGCTGCCATCTCTGCGCACCTCAGAAATATTGCCCGTACTCGGAGCAGTGTTCGGAGCTTTGAAAGATGGGCAGCAGAGTCTGCTACACACCTGGGCTCCTCGTTCTTCTTGCCTGCCTGGATGTCCTCAGTTGCCCATCCCGCAGAGCTCTGCTCCCAGCTTGCTCCTCTCGCTGCCCAGTAGCCCGTTGCTCCCCTCTTCACAGGTTGCTCTTCCTGAGCCTGGCAAACTTTCCATTCAATGTATTTTTAGACAGGTCAAGCCATGATAAACGTGAACCGATTCTGCTCTTAACCCAACCTAGCTCATTTTACCTTCTCTCCCCAGAGGAGCTCTCCAGGTGTTCACTTTCTGGAGGGACTGGAGGCACCTGCAATGGAAATGTGCAAGTTAACGGGTGGCAAGGACCTTCCTGCCCAACTGCTACCTTAGCTCGGAAAGGCACAGCCCTTGCATGGGTTTGCCTCAGCCCAGCTGAGCCAGTTCTGGTGGCATCACCGCACAAACCGCGATGGCCGTCCTGCAGCACCCTTCCTCTGCACCTTTGCAGAGCTGCCGGCTAGTGGGTGACCTTGCTTGTCCCTGCGGCAGCACTCTCAACTTCTGAGAGTGCTGTCACCCTCTTTGTGGCCCTGACATACCGCTGCTGCTTCTGCTTCCACCTCTGCTGCTGGCAACTCCTTGGCCGACGTGCCGGCAAGCCCAGCCACATCCTCCTCCTCTTCAAAGGGCTGCGGGGGACAGAGGAGGACAGTAGCTTGGCTGTGAGCCTTCCTCAGGGCCAGGAGCGAGCGTGGGCGGCTCTGCTTTCACTAGGGCAGGACGCAGGGGTGGCTGGAGGTGGGGGAGGTGGGGCGCAGCCGGCTTGGTCCCCGAGCCCCAGCCGGGGTCCCTCTGCTGGGGACAGCGCCTCTGCGCAGGAGCCAGCGCCATGGCCACCCCCCGGCCAGGCTGGCTTACCTGGAGGGGCTGGGGCAGCGTGCCGTCCTGGCTGCAGAGAGCTGCCAGGGGCCGGCCGAAGAGACCCGCCCTGCCGGCACAGCCCGACTGCCCGGGCGCCTCCGCAGCGGCCAAGGTCCCTCGCCGCGCAAAGGGCCAGGGCAGCCCCCTCGTCCTGCTGCGGGTCCCGCCTGCCGCCAGGGAAAACAGAGCAGAGAGCCATGGAGGGCAAGCGCCAGGTGAATGCTGCCCGAGCCTCCGTGCGTTGTGCCCCCGCCAAGAGCGAGGGAGAGGCGTGGCTGGGGAACCAGGCGCCCCGGGGCTCAGCTGTCTGCGGCCGTGCGCTGCGGGAAGGGCAGCAGCAGCCCCCGAGCAGCGCGGCTGCTGCCTGCCAGCGCAGGAGAGAGGGGCCGTCCTGCCCCCGTCTCCTCCAAACTCACCGGCCGAGTGGCCACGTCCACCTTGGCTGCCGGAGGGGACGGGAGGTGGCCGCTGCTGGGCACCAGCCTGCAAGAAATGCGCTGCGCTCAGCGAGCAGCCCTGCAGCATGAAGGGCCCCTGGCGAGCTGCATCGGCCGCGGGCCATGAGAGAGATGTGGGGACGGCCGAGATGGCAGCCCGGGGGCTCCTCACCTCTGCCAGGCCCTCGACCAGCCTCTCCAGGCTGCTGGAGTTGAGTGTTTTTGCCTGGGCAAGGGGAGAAGAGCAGCAGGTGAGAAGCCATGGGGCTGGTGCGGGGTTGGAGCAGCCCCTGGGGCAGAGCGGGGCCAGGAGGGACACTCACGGCATTGCGGCCGCGCAGCTCCTTCAGCAGGAGCTTGATGGAGGGCAGCTGGGTGACGCGGGCTCCCTCCACTCCTTCTGCTGGCCTGTGCACGGGGCAGGGGCAGAGAAAGAGCTGTGTGAGAGCCAAGCTGCCTCTTCCCTCGCCTGCCAGCCCGGGGAGTCATCCAAGCTGCCCCGAAGCAGCTGGGCACCGCCCGGCCGTCGAGCGGAGAGCAGTGGCAAGGGGGGAGGACGGGGCTGGGCGAAGCAGCTGCGCCAGCTCTGCCCGCTCCAGAGCCGCCCGCAGCCGTGGGGGCAGCTCTCCCCAGCTCAGGAGCGGCGTTTCCTTATCGTACGGCTACGGCTAGAGCATCCCCCCGTGCTGTGAGCACGGGCCCCCCAAGCTGCGCTGCCAGGCAGGGCTTACCCACGGAGCGCGCTGAGCCAGAGCTCCTTCAGCGAGCGGGAGCTGCAGGAAAGAGAGGAGAAAGAGCCTGAGCGCCCGCTGCTGCCCAGCCCGCGGGCAGAGGCGGGCGCCGGCACAGCCCTGCCCCGTGGGGACGGCCGCAGAGGCAGGAGGAAGCTGCGTGGGGCCGGACAGAAGCGCTGCCCGGCCCTGCCGGGGGATGTGGCACCGAGACCCACCAGAAGGTGACGACGCAGAATCCGTAGGGCCAGGCGAGGACGAGGGACGTGGTGGCCTTGTCTTCCTCCTCCTGGGCGGCATCCCCAGCCGCCCCCTTGCCGCCGCTCAGCACCCACAGCCGGCGCAGGGCCAGGCAGAGCTGCGGGCGCGGGGCGCTGCCACGTCTGCAGAGAGGAGCGGCAGGGAGTGACCTGGAGGTGGCTGAGCCCGGCGGCTGCCCTCTGGCCTCCGCCTGCCCCGCGCACGGCCACGGGTGCAGCCAGCAGCAGGGTGCCGGGGCCTGGGGCTGCTCCTTGGGCGTCCCTGCCCCGGTGCCGGGGCCAGGCCTTGGGAGGAAAGGCAGCCGGGCTCTGCGCCTCTTACTTGGCCTTGGCGATGATCAAGGCATCGCTGAAGAGGAGGAGGTGCCTCTTCCCCGTCACGCGGCCCTGCGTCACCCGCACGCGCTGGTGGAGCAGCGGCTGGGCTGATGCCGGGCCGGGCGCGCACTGCTGCTCGGGGCCGGGGTAGACCCTGCAGAGCAGGCGGCAAAGGGCGTGAGAAAGGCGGCTGCTGCGGGGCCCGGCTGCGCCGGCGTGTCCCCGAGCCGCGGGGGGAGCCCACCTGGAGCCGTAGCAGCAGTTCAGCTGGCCCATCGTGCCGGGGCCAGGGGAGTCCTCGCGCCGGACACGCTGCTGGGGCTCCGGAGAGCTCCCAGCCGGCTGGAGCGAGGCTGCTGAGGGGGTCCCGGTGCGGGGCAGTGCCGCTGGGTGAGAGCTGGTCTCTCCCTGGAGCTGCCGGGTGCTGGCAGAGCCGTGCCTGCAGGCACTGTGGCCGTTGCCGGGCCAGCGCCGCGACATCACAGCTGCCATTCCGAGCCCAGCGGCCGCCCTGGGGGGCGGGGCTGGGGGAGGGGCCCTGGGGGGCTCTCCCCACTCTGCCCCTGTCTCTCTCGGCCTGGGGAGCCCGGGCCTGGGCACAGCACTGCGGGCATGGCCTCAGCAGCGCTGAGCAGAGGGCAAGGCTCCCCTCCCTCCAGCTGCTGGCAAGGCTTTGCCCAGCGCAGCCCAGGGCACCGCCGCCCGCCGCCTTTGGCCAAGGGCACGGTGCTGGCTGCTGCTCAGCTTGGTGTCCAGCAGCACCCACGGGCCTTTTCTGCCACGCCGCTTTCCAGCAGCTTTGCCGAGCTGCTCTTGCTCACGAGTACGTGCGCATGTGTGCCGGGATGCTTCGTGCGCGGACCGGTGCCGCCCGCAGTCCGCCCCAGCCTCTTCCCGCAGGTCCCCCCGTGCCACTGTCGTGCGGTTGAGACGGGCACGTTGCCTCCAGCCAAAGCAGCGGTCCCAGCGGAAAGGCGCTCTCTTGTGCTGGGGCTGGGAGGAAGAGGATGCACCTGGCCACAGAGCCCAGGGGCAGAGCTTCCTTACCTACAACTTGTTAAAGGCAACCTTCTTCTTCTTCTTCTTCTTCTTCTTCTTCTTCTTCTTCTTCTTCTTCTTCTTTTTCTTCACATCATGTCCCGCTTGGCACTTGGCCTTGGCACTCTCCCGGAACACTGGAGAGGAGTTTGGCTTTGCCAAGTGCAATAGAAGCAGCAGCTGCCTAGCTGCCTTCTCGAGTGAGCAGCTGTCTGCAGAAGCCCAGCATCTCCCGGGCGGCGACGGGGGAAGTGGCATGAAGCAGAGCAGAGAGCCTGGTGCAGCCCAGGGGCTTGCAGGCACGCCCTGCCCACTTCCCGCCCTTCCTGCCATGCCTTGGACGGTTGGCAGAGAGAAGAAAGCCATCCTTGCACCTGCTGGAGCCAGGCCTCTTGTCTCTTTGGCTCCAAGTCTATCAAGCAGACTAAGGAGAAGCTAAGAACCAAAACACAAGCTCTTGTTTAATGTTTGGCAGAAGGGAAGGAAGAGAGGGGCGGAAGGAAGGAAGGAAGGAAGGAAGGAAGGAAGGAAGGAAGGCAGGAAGGAATGGAGTGCAATACCTTCCTTAGACCTCCTCTTTCTCGTAGCATACTTCAAAAGGCTTTTTTTGTTGTCTGACAGAACACTGGCCAGTTTCAACTCTAGCTGAGCTTTGGCCTTCCATCATTTCTCCCTACATATGTGAAGCACAGCTCCGTAGTCTTCCTGCCAAGGCTGGCCTTGCTTCTAGGGATCATTGGTACAATTTCTTTTTCTGCCTGAGTTCCAAAAGGAGTTCCCTCTTCAGCCAAGCGGGTGTTCTACCCCACTTGCTTGACTTTCAACACAAAGGCATGGCCTGCTCCTGGGCTTTTAAAAGGGGGCTCTTTAGGAGGGACCAGCTCTCACGGGCCCCGCCGCCCTCCAAAGCAGATGCCCACCTTACACACAGTGCAGCTCCTCCCCCTCGCCTGCCCTGCCTGTCCCTCCTGAAGAGCCTGTTCAGCCCACCTGAACAGTGATGCTTTCTTACCATTCGGCACCCGTGACAGTAAAGCTTGTGTATATATGTTCCGGCTTCGCAAGAGAACAGGGTCACCTGAAGCGTGATATCAAATTGGTTTTGGCATCTAAGGAAGTGACTGCTTCAGAAATTATGTTTTTCTTCAGCCTGTTGACACGTGAAAGTTGACAGCACCCCAGTTTTGGGGAATCCTCTTTCCAAGAACTTAAATTTCTCCCTGCAAGTTCCAAAAGCGCTTGAGTCACAGCTGAGCATGGACAGCCATAGCCCACTCCATGAGGCTCTGCATGTCTGTCTCTCATGACATGCCATAGAGCTGTTATAAATGATTTAGTCCCAAACAGGATTCCAATTCAATTTTACAATTTATTAAGCGAATAGAGGCAAGCAAACAGCGCTGGGTGCGCCGGGAGTCTCTGCTCCACCAGGACGCACGCGGTTCAGTTCCTGTTCCTGGTTTATATCCTGTCCGTTAATACATACTCATGAATAGGCGTGTCTTCTTCGGCGCATGCCCTCTTCTCCTTCTAGAATCTTCTCGACTCTTCCTCAGCGTGATCCTGTTCGCTAATACATATTCATGAATAGGTGTGTCTTCTAATACATATTAATGAACAGGCGTGTCTTCTTCGGCGCATGCCCTCTTCTCCTGCGAGAGTCTTCTCGAATCTTCCTCGGCGTGCCCCCAGGATGACCCCAAACCTTATGCATGCACCTTCTTTACACAATACTATGCGGTCAGTGGTCAAACTGGTTTGAGCTGATATACCAGCAAAGTAGTTTAACTTTCTCCTGTCAAATACCCCTTTTTATGGTGCAGGAGAAATCCATGAAAGTACAGAAGATTATGCTTCATCATACGAATCAGATAAACATATTTCACAGAGCAGTAGACGCTTGTCTTCGAGAGCTAGCCAGAGATGCTGAGACCGCCCACTCAAACACGAGACACCCAGGGTGGGACTCAGCTCCTCTGACTGTAGATAGGCCTATTGCAGATATTGCGGTTAGCAAATTGCGAAGATACCCTTAGAGTTAGCAGAGGAAAGAGCTACTCATGCTGTCCTAAAGTAGACGTCTTTAGTTAGGGCCCCTTTAGACTTAACTGGCTGTATTGACTAGGGCCTCAGGTCGATTTCCTACACACGGGCAACTTCATGCCATCTCAGAGGCCGTAATGAAGCTAGCACCTAGAGCCTAGCAGACACGACACAGCACCTACGGATAGCCTTGCCGTTCGGAAGGGACAGCTGGAGGCCAGAGGACATACCTATAGAATCTCAGATCATACCCACATGATGCGCAGGGGGAGGCAACTGCATCAGGCCCTTCATCTCCACTCACTACAACGGCTGTGCGGATCCCTAGCCCGAACATAGCCACAGAAGTTAGAGCGAGCCGAATCCCACCCCAGTTCTAGTTCCCTCTTCTACCAAGGAGGTTTGGATTCTGTATCCCCATAGCTGAGAATTAGTGGGCACATTCTCCACACATTCTTTGTAGCCTGTGCAGTTAGAGAGCAAATATTGGGGCTAAAGGATGCGTTTTCCCCCCTTGTTCTAAGCATCTCCATTCGGCAAGCTTCAAGAAACGTAATGCAAAGTACTTCTGTGAGGGGTTGACTTTGGCTGGATTCCAGGTGCCCACCAAAGCTGCTCTTTCACTTCCCTCCTCGGCTGGAGAGAGGAGAGAAAGTACAACAAGAAGCTTGTGGGTCAAGACAAGGACAAGGAGCGATCATTCAGCCATTCCCGTCAGAGTCAAAAGAGACTGGACGTGGGGAAATTTGTTTCCTTTATTGCCATTCGAATCAGAGTAAGGTAATGAGAACTAAACCCAAATCTTAAAACGCCTTCCGCCCACCCCTCCTTTCTTCCCGGGCTCGACTTTGCTCCCCATTTTCTCTGCCTCCTCCCACCGAGTGCCACAGGAGGACGGGGAATGGGGGTTGCGGTCAGTTCATCACACGTTGTCTCTGCTGCTCCTTCCTCCTCAGGGGGAGGACTCCTCACACTCTTCCCCGGCTCCAGCCTGGCATCCCTCCCACGTGAGACAGTCTTCCACGGACTTCTCCAACGTGAGTCCTTCCCACAGGCTGCAGTTCTTCACCAACTGCTCCAGCCTGGGTCCCTGCCACGAGGTGCCGTCCTTCAGGAACAGGCTGCTCCACGGTGGGTCCCCCACGCGGCCACAAGTCCTGCCAGCAAACCTGTGCCAGCGTGGGCTCCTCTCTCCACGGGGCCACAGGTCCTGCCAGGAGCCTGCTCCAGTTCTGGCTTCCAGTGGGGTCACAGCCTCCTTCGTGCAGCCCCCTGCTCCAGTGTGGGGTCCTCCCCAGCCTGCAGGTGGACATCTGTTCCCCCACGGAGCTCCATGGGCTGCAGGGGCACAGCCGGCCTCACCATGGTCTTCAGCAGGGGCTGCAGAGGGGTCTCTGCTCCGGCCCCTGGAGCACCTCCTGCCCCTCCTTCTGCACTGACCCGGGTGTCTGCAGAGATGTTTCTCTCATGTATTCTCGCTCCTCTCTCCCGCTGCAGTTGCTGCCTGCCAGTTCTTACCCTCCTTCTGAAATACGTTATCCCAGAGGTGCTACTACTGTTGCTGACTGGCTCGGCCTTGGCCAGCGGTGGGTCCGTCTTGGAGCCGGCTGGCATCGGCTCTACTGGACATAGGCGAAGCTTCTAGCAGCTTCCCACAGAAGCCACCCCTGCAGCCCCCCTGCAATGTTTTTAATTGCTAATAAACATTTGTACCGTAAAAAAAAAAAAAAAAAAAAAAAAAGGTATTTCTAAATACTACAAGACATCTGAAGTGAAGAGGCGTTCTAAAGTTAGTTATCCTACAGGAAATACACAGCTCCACCTGTTACTCCTGCTTTCCCTTGAATACCAGAGTGACCTCTAATCTCAGCCTTGCTTAAGGAGAGTGTTACCGCTGTTGGTAGATCAACCTTTATTTCAGAAGAGGGAGAGAAAGAGGGGGGGGAGAGAGAGAGAAGGAAAGACAGACAGGCAGCAAGGAAGGCTTGTTTTCCCTTGAAGGAGTCAACTCAGGCAGCACCTGGAGCATCACCGGTGTCTGAGCCTGCGCCCAGAACGTTTGTGCTGTCTGTTACAAGCTCCTGAAGGCACTTCCGACAGCAAAGCAATGCCTTGTAACCCTCTGCCGCCTTCCTGTGCATCAGAAGGCCTGCCTATATCTTCCGCAGCTTTGCCCACAGAAGCCTGAATGGCTGTGCTCCGGGCTGTTGGAAGGCACAACACAAACTTCCTCCGGTCACTCTGACACCTTGAACACAGAAACCAACACAGTTTAATAGGAAGAATCTCACTTTCTCACAGAAACCACCTTTTACATGACATCTTTTCATCCCGTAAGAAAGCATGTGTCCCTACATTACGTACATAGTTACCCACCAAAACCGCCAATGTGATACAACGTATCCCGCGATACAACGTATCCCGCGATACGCTCGGAGGGGTTTGCGCAGCCCCCGCTCTCTGTGCACCTCACACACCTCTGCGCTTTCTGCTTCTGCCCCTGGTGCTGGCGGCTCTGTGGCCGATGCACCGGCAAGCCCAGCCGCATCCTCCTCCTCCTCAGAGAGCTCCTGGCCGTGCTCAATGAGCGATTGCTATGAACGTACTTTAAAAAGCCCTTTCTATAGCCCGACACAACACTGGCCAGTTTCAACTCTAGCTGAGCGTTGCCCTTGTCTGTTCTCTCCTTCCACGTATGAACTACAGCCCTGTGATCTTCCTGCGAAGCCGGACCTTGGTCCCAGGGATCAGAACATTTCTTTTTCCACCTGAGTTGAAAAAGGAGGTCCCTGTTCAGCCAAGCTGGTCTTCTGCCCCTCTTGTTTGACTTAAGACTCCACGAGATTGCCTGCTCCCGTGCTTGCAGAAGGTGGTTCTGAAAAACGAAGCTGCTCTATGAGCCCTAAGCCCTCCAAAGCAGCTTCGCAGGGGACACTGCAGACTAGCTCTCTGAGTAGCTTCAAGTTTGCTCTCCTGAAAAGCAAGGTAGCAACTCCTCTGAGCTGTATCTCATTACACTCAAAAGTTTAAACTCCCCTGTTTGGTGATCACTGTTACCCCATCTCCTACGAGTCCTTCTCCATACACAAACAGGAGGGAGGAAGAGCTCTGTTGGGTAGATAAGCAGCCACGGGGAACCACGGTGAGCAGTGGAGTGAGCTGCTGCATGGGCTACGTGGTTTCCGAGTGCGAAGCCAGCCCCTGGCTCAGTGAGTGCCTGGGAAAGGGAGTCTGCAGCCGTGAATGACAGAGCCGGCCAGCAGGACAGCTGGCAGCCTTCACTCGGGCATTGCCTACCTTGTGACTGGCTGTACCTGTGATGATGTTAATGTGTTGGGATCACCCTGCATGGCTCGACCTTAAGGAGAAGGAGCTGTGGCGTTGATCTGCACGGCTCGACCTTAAGGAGAAGGAGCTGTGGCACTGAGAAGCTGGTAAACAGCTGGATATCTGCACGGCTCGGCCTTGAGGAGAAGGAGCTGTGATAAACAACTAAGAAGAAGCGAGGAAAACAGGAACACCTGCAAGCAACAATCCTGACTGTGTGAGGGGCGCGTGGACAGCGCGTGATATTTTGTATATAGCCAATTGCAATAGTGTGTGTAACAAGTTGTAACCAATCCTGAGTGTGTGCGCAGTGACTAAGCGAAAATTATGATATATATTGGAGTCAGACAAGACAATAAATGGCTTCGGAATATAACTCTCATAGAGTTGTGAAGTCCATCCTTCTCCCGCAACTGGTGACCCTGAGGTGATACGATCTCTGGGATCTCATCGTTGAACACCGGTCGAGCGCAGAGGACGCCGCAGGAGAAGCCCGGTTGGAAGAATTGCAGTCAGCGGGACTGACGCAAGGAAAAAGAAAAAGGAATACATTGCAACGGAGAAGCACCCAGCGAGGTGAGGTGAGCAACCGGGGCGGCATGGGGCAGAACACATCGCATGAAGAAGGGGCGATAGTCAGACTCCTGCTGCACATGCTCTCTAAGAGAGGACTGAAATATGATGAATATACACTTAGAAGGCTTCTAATTTGGAGCCGAAAGAAAGGGTACCCCCCCGATCCGTCTGTGGCGTTTAAGGCAGAGACGTGGGAGGAGATAGATAGGGAAAATGTTATGGGAGCATATTGAGAAAACTGCCGCAGAGTTAGTGACGGCGTGGAAGTTGATATTAACCACATTAAAAGCCTTAAAGGCAGAGAGAAAAGCTGCAGCTGATGTGGAGGAGGCTGTTAAACTGCTTTCAACCAATCCCTTCTTAACCGAGTCAGAGGGTCCAGGACCTTCAGCGACTCCGAATGCACCGCCTGAGGTGCCAGATGCACCGGGTGAACTGGCCACATTAGGTAAGTCAGAGAAACAGATCTACGATGATATATGTGAGGGCAAGACGGGACAAAGCTGCCCAGAACAATGTACTCAATGTTCCTCTGTGTGCCCATGTGAAAGATTGATGGGGCGGGCTTCACCACCCCCGAAACCACCCAGGCTTAACCGATCGAAAGCCGTAGTTTTGAAGCCCTCAGCCGAGCCCCTGCCACCTTTACGGCCCCCGTTGCCTGATAGCAGCGACGAAGGAGAAGAGCCTGTTGTAGAGACTATAGGGAGGCAAGAGCCTAGAATGAAAGGCGACCCTAGGGAGCGGTGGAAAGACGTTTTTTTAGGAGCGATGAAAGACGAGGAAACAGAGTTACCGATGGCATTTCCTGTTAGTGTACAGCCTCACGGGCCCAATCGCTGGGACCCATTTCACTGGGACTTGATTAAGAAAGTGCGGAAGGCAGTACAAAATTATGGCTTGCAATCACCTTTCACGCAAGCTCTATTGGATAACATATTCACGGGAATGATTCTTACACCATGGGATTGTCGGCAGATGATAGATATGTTGTTGACACCAACCCAAAGGTTATTGTGGGCAGACAGATGGTATAAACTCTGTATGCAAGAAGCCCTGAGAAACCTGGAGCGTCAAGACGGCGATCCACTCCAGAACATTACTATGGGACAAATGACAGGCCAGGGACTGTTTGTGGATGTTAGATTGCAAGCTCAGCTGCCCTTAGAAGCCTTGCAATTAGTTGGGCGACTAGCATTGAGTGCGTTGCGAACAGTCCCTGAGGAGGGAAAGAGGCAACCATCTTATACTCAAATTAGACAAGGGAGAGATGAACCATAGATGTCTTTTGTTGATCGTCTGAGAGACACTTTGAATAAAGTGTATACCAATGAAGAGGCAAAACTAGCAGTGTTGTTGAATTTAGCGGTAGAAAATGCCAATGTAGATTGTAAAAGAATTTTGTTAACTTTGCCAAAAGAAGCAACGTTAGTACAAATGGTAGAAGCCTGCAACAGAGTAGGCTCTGCCACACATCAGGCAGAAACACTCGCAAGTGCCTTTGCAGCAGCAATTAAGCCATTTATAAATGGAAAAGGGGGAGAAAAAATGTTTTAATTGTGGAAAAACAGGCCGTTTTAGAGCTCAGTGCAAGGCCACAAGGAAAGGACCTAGGCAGATTGAGACAGGTCATAAATCCTTCCAACAAGGACCCTTTCAGCAAGGAATAGGCCCAGCAGGAGCACCATGTGGTCGATGTCAAAAATTTGGTCATCAAGCCTCAGAATGTTGTTCAAAGTATCATCGGGATGGTATGAAATCGGGAAACGGGCGACCGAGCGCGAAGGCACCCCACACGACGACACAAATGGGGAAGCACCACCAGGCTGCTTGGCAAGCCTCAGCGCCCAAACCAGAGGGAGCGCCGGAATGGACGTGGAAACAACAGTAGAAGTTACCTTATGGGACATGTCGGTTTATGATGTCCCGACTAACGCAAATGGACCATTAGCATACGGATTGAGTGCTTTGTTATTAGGACGATCTTCAGCAACAAAGTAGGGACTTTTTGTTCTCCCTGGAGTCATCGACAAAAAAGGCCATATTGTGCCAACCACTAGTCCTTGGAACACACCTGTTTTTGTGATTCCAAAGAAAAGTGGAAAATGGAGACTATTACATGACTTGTGAGAAGTCAATAAGGCATAGTGGACATGGGAGCCTCGCAACCAGGGCTACCATCTCCCTGTATGATACTGAAGTATTGGAAGCTTTTGATTATAGATCTCAAAGATTGCTTTTTTACAATCCCTCTGCATGAAGATGATGCCAAACATTTTGCATTCTCAGTCCCAAGTACAAACAAGGCGCAACCCATGCAAAGATATCATTGGACAGTATTGCCACAAGGCATGAAAAATTCACCCACGATGTGTCACATTTATGTAAATTGGGCTTTACAGCCAATCAGAAAAAGGTGGCCTCAATATCTCATCTATCATTATATGGATGACATGTTGTTGGCCGGTGATCTATTAAATCCGGAAGAAATGATCGGGGAGCTCGTTGAGCTTTTGAGGCAAAGTGGGCTGCAAGTGGCGCCAGAAAAGGTACAAACTGAAGCGCCTTGGAGGTACTTGGGGTGGATGATCACTGAAACGTCGGTAACCCCCCTGAAGGTTGAATTAAGAATTCAGATTAAAACATTAAATGATGTACAAAAATTGGTAGGAGACGTTAACTAGATTCGACCTATTTGTGGGATCACAAACCAAGATATGGAGCCCTTGGTTCAGCTCTTGCGAGGGGATAGCAGGTTAAACTCTCCTCGGCAATTGACCAAGGAAGCCTGGGAAGCAGTAGCAAACATTTCTGAAAAGGTAACTCAAGCATTTAGTTCTAGGATAGACCCCTCGATAGGGATCACTTTGGCAGTAATCAATCGTGAGCGACATCCCTATGCGCTTATAATACAGTAGATAACAAAGCTAGAATCAAAAGCGGACCCATTGAGAATTTTATAGAGTGGGTCTTTTTACCTCAGTAGCACAGAAAAACCATCACCATGAATGTAGAGTGTTTTGCAAATTTGATTATGAAAGGGCGCAACAGAATTATTGATATATCGGCAAAGGACCTGAAAACGATTTTAATACCATTACAACAAGAATATTTGACTTGGGCTTTGCAGCACTCGGTTCCCTTCCAAACTGCATTAGCAGAATTTGAGGGTGACATTTAGATTCATTATCCATCATACAAAATGTTTACCTTTAAAAAAAAACAAACAAAAAAACCCCCCAAAAACCCCCAAAAAACAACCCAAACATGAAGTAGAAGAAAAATCAAAGTGTAGTCAATATCCAGTTCAAGGTGCTACAGTATTTATGGATGGTGGTGGGAAAACAGGCAAGGCAGCAATAGTATGGCGAGAGCATGGAGAATGGAAAGAACGGGTACTTGTCGTGCCAGGATCAGTTCAAAAGGTAAAACTACAGGCAGTAATTGAAGCCTTTAAATTATGGTCTGAAGAACCTGTGAATATAATTACTGATTCTTTATATGTAGTTGGAGTACTCCAAAGATTGGAAGGTTCAATCCTCAGACAGGTACAGCAGGAACAGCTATATCAACAATTTAGAACGCTTTGGTTTTTATTGCAGAAAAGACGACATCCTTATTACGTTATGCATATACGCAGCCATACCAACCTTCCAGGGGAATTGGTGGAAGGAAATGCAAGAGCTGATCGGCTGACTGCCGCAGTATGGGCTGGACCTGTCCCGGACCGTTTAGGTCAAGCACAAGCCTCTCATGCCTTTTTCCATCAATCTGCCAAAGTTTTAGCAAGACAATTTAATCTAAGTGCAGGTGACGCTAGAGCTGTCATACAGACTTGTGCTGATTGTCAACAAATAGGCCCAGGAATCGCGATTACAGTTAGTCCCCGACGATTGCATTCGCTACAACTATGGCAGATGGATGTGACACATGTTGCTGACTTTGGAAGATTTAAATATGTTCATGTTTCAATTGATTTCTATTCTGCAATAGTTTGGGCCACTGCACAAACAGGAGAAACTAGTAGATATGTACAAAAGCATTTGCGAGCTGCATTCGCAGCCCATGGTATACCCCTACAAATTAAAACCGATAATGGTCCTTGTTATGTAGCCCAGTCAACCCAAAGGTTTTTTTGCATGTTACTGGAATACCGCATTCCCCAACTGGACAAGCTATTGTTGAATGAATGAATCATTTCCTGAAGTGTTTATTGCAAAAACAAAAAGGGGGAGAGGCTACCATACCACCCCAAGAACATTTGAATAAAGCCTTATATGTGTTAAATTATTTCCGTCTAGCAGAAGGAGAAACATGTAAAAGGAATGACAGGAAGTCTGTTTGAGTTAACACAAAATGTGCAAGTAAAAGTTAAAAATTTGGAAAAGAATATGTGGGAAGGACCTTTTCAACTGCTAACCTGGGGACGAGGTTATGCTTGTGTCATTGCAGATTCTGGAACTCGTTGGGTACCCACAAAATGGGTAAAACCATGGGTGAAACAGTCACCATCGTCATCGTCGGACACATCTTGACACTATCAGGTGTCATCGCAATCTGGATGCCACCTCAGCCAAAAGAAAATGTATGGGTAAATCACACTGAAATTAGCAGTATCATGAGAGGAACATGGAAAGCTTTTAGGGCAAAGCGCTCTATAACTACAAATCCTTTGGTAAGATATAATATTGGTTTTCATAGCTTTATACAAGCACTTTTTCCATCACTAGAAGTAGCTTCTATCGCTAGGAGTAGTACAGCTAGAATTGTTTGCCTTGTAACATTCTGCTATTAATTTAAGCATAGTTGATATGTGACTGCTGGATTATGGTAAGATGCCATGTGAACAAAACCTACGAACCACTAGACGGGGTGGCTGTGGCACGTGTGGCGCGTGCAGCACGTCTGGCCAGCGGGCACATGCGCCATAGGTTCCCTATGTTGAAAGGTGACAACCGAGGCATGTTCCGACACTCGCTGGCCACGTGTGTTGAAACTCGTTCCTTGGCAAATGTATAAATACCGGGATTTCCCAAAGAGCAGGGGGATCGGTGTATGGCAAGGCCATCGTTGCCTCCGTGGGGACGCCCACGTAAAGCTGGCACCTACCGACTGCTGGGCTGAGATCGTGACACAGGATGATACAAGAATGTACAGATAGTCCATCTTCCTCACAGTCCTTAGGTTACAAATGATCCATCAGGTTTTGTCTTTAGATAAACAAAAAGGGGGAGATGTTGGGATCACCCTGCACGGCTCGACCTTAAGGAGAAGGAGCTGTGGCACTGAGAAGCTGGTAAACAGCTGGATATCTGCACGGCTCGGCCTTGAGGAGAAGGAGCTGTGATAAACAACTAAGAAGAAGCGAGGAAAACAGGAACACCTGCAAGCAACAATCCTGACTGTGTGAGGGGCGCGTGGACAGCGCGTGATATTTTGTATATAGCCAATTGCAATAGTGTGTGTAACAAGTTGTAACCAATCCTGAGTGTGTGCGCAGTGACTAAGCGAAAATTATGATATATATTGGAGTCAGACAAGACAATAAATGGCTTCGGAATATAACTCTCATACAGTTGTGAAGTCCATCCTTCTCCCGCTCTTTGTACACAGGTCTGTTGCGTCGTGCTGTGTTGCCAAGCAGACTTGCAGAGGCGTGCCCTGTCTGCCCATCGGAACTCAAGGCACATTTCCTCCAAGCGCAGCAGCCAGGCTTTGGGCAGCCTCGCCTCATGCTGCTTTTGACATTGCCAACCAGGGTCAAGTTTCTATCCTCGGGTTTTCATGCAGGAACCAATTAGTGAACAAGTCCTGTTTTAATGGAGTGGCATCTCAAACAGTATTACGCTGGTAGAAAGCCTTCAGGAGAAGACTGGTGTCCTCTGGACCTCGCAGTAAGGCAGCCAGCAGCTCTGTTTCTCCTATAGCTACAAACATCCGCGAGTGAAACAACCGCAGCTTTTTAAGACAGTTCCAGAGGTTTACACTTTTCTTTGCAGACACAAAGCATGCTTTTGTCTTGAACTTTTCATTAGTCTGAAAAAAAGATCATTGGTAGTACAGGATACCATGCTGTTTATTAAATGTACATAAATTAACATCTATACCGAAAGGACGTTTTCCTCATCAGAAACCATGCTGAAACGATGAGCAACTCTGAAAAGGAAGGTACATAAGGCCCTTGTGCACAAACGCCAAAGCTTCAAAGGAGAAAGGTGAAAGAGCGGTACATCCTTATGTCACAGGGCAACCTGTGACTAACCCGAGTTATGGACACTGTCACATCACAGGTAGTTGGGGCCAGTTCAGATGCACTGCCTTCTAGATCAGCCGCCTTGATGAGCTGGGTGTTTCAACTGTTATAAAGCTGCAGAATCAACCAGAAGAGACACTGAAATGACTGTACTGGCTACAGAATGGCTAGAATAAATGTGGAGGTGTGTCCTGTTTTTTTGCGGTCCTGGAGGGTGGGTGGGATTTGGGGCACCATGTAAGCTGGCTTTTTTAACTCCCTCTTCCCATCAGTCCCTAGGCACAGGCACGTGTTGTGGCTGAAAGCAAAGCATCACCACTCCAGTTCTGATTGACAGAGAGGGGGGTGTTGGCGTGGGTCCAGAGAGCGCTGATGGGTCGGAGAAGTAAGAGCGGAGTTTTTGCTGTAGCTAACCTGGAGTTAACTCAGCTAATGGAAACCGCAAGCCAGTCATGTTTGATCAAGAAGACTAAGAAAGGGTATTGTGCTGTGTGCTGCATACAAGGACTTGCACCGACCAAAGGGCAGCAATGGGTGCTCCCGTCTTGTATGCAGCAAGGTGGTGCAGCCTCTCTCTGCCAAGAATGAGGAGCGGCAAAGAAAACCTGGAGGGTTTTATAGCCTGGAACATGCTGCCCAGCAGGTCCCTCGTGTCCCTCTCAGATGATATACACCTCCACGCCCAGCACGCCCCATGGAATCTGCAGGTGACATGCCAGCTCCCCACGGGGGCAGCTGTGCCGGCTGGTGGGCTTTTGCTGACGGAGCCGAGGAGTGAGCCAGCAAGGCCTCCCGCCAGGGCTGGGCTGGCTCTGAGGGCGGTGCGGGGCCGCTGCGGCGTCGCGGTGCCCGAGTGAAATGTGCCGGCCGGAGCAGAAGGGCGCGGTGCCTCCCTCCTCGCCTGCGCCGAGGTGGTGCTGGGGCTGCATCGTGCCCCTCAAAGCCCAGGCAGCAGAGCTCATGCGGGCAATCCAGGCAGCAGAGAAAAATCGGCACCTGCAAGAAGAGAGTCCAAAGTGCTGATGAAACCATGAAGGCAGGAAGAGGCACGACTTTGTGCCCCGTTCTTTGGGCACTGTGCTGTCCAAGGGGCAGTTGCTGGCACAGGAGAGGGAACCCTCCCTGGCAGTGGCTACGGCACGGCTTTGTCCCCTTCTCCACACGTGTGACACCCTCAGAGCTCTGCAAGTTGACAGAGATGTGCAGCACTGCTTTGCTAGGCAGCAGGGCTGGGCAGGGCAGCCGTGCTGCGGTCCTTTCCAAAACCCGAGCAGCAGCATGCCTCACCGTCCCTTGCGAGAAAGCCAGGCTTGAAGGCAAAACACGCTGCTTTGGTATTGTTTGGTTGGTTTTTTCTTCCCTCAATTGTCTCAGGTGCAACGTGAGCTTTTACGAAGTGCCAGTACCTCAGGGTCTACAGCTACGTGACACAGCTCCTGGCTGCGTCTTTGCGATTCAGACACCAGCAGCCAGTGCTGGGCTTGCCAGCTGACATGAACAGAAAAGTGAGACTTTGCCTCTTTCTGTAGGGAGCGGGTCAAAGAGCTCAAAAACTTGCTATGAGCCTTGTGACTCTGCTGGGGTGTTGCTCAGCCTTGCACAAACAGAGCTGCCACAAGTGCAGAAGGAGAGCTGCCAACGCTGGAGTGATATGCTCCTCCTGACAGACACGCTCTCCCACGGGCAGCTGCGGGCTTCCTGCCCGCTGCCATCTCTGCGCACCTCAGAAATATTGCCGGTACTCGGAGCAGTGTTCGGAGCTTTGAAAGATGGGCAGCAGAGTCTGCTACACACCTGGGCTCCTCGTTCTTCTTGCCTGCCTGGATGTCCTCAGTTGCCCATCCCGCAGAGCTCTGCTCCCAGCTTGCTCCTCTCGCTGCCCAGTAGCCCGTTGCTCCCCTCTTCACAGGTTGCTCTTCCTGAGCCTGGCAAACTTTCCATTCAATGTATTTTTAGACAGGTCAAGCCATGATAAACGTGAACCGATTCTGCTCTTAACCCAACCTAGCTCATTTTACCTTCTCTCCCCAGAGGAGCTCTCCAGGTGTTCACTTTCTGGAGGGACTGGAGGCACCTGCAATGGAAATGTGCAAGTTAACGGGTGGCAAGGACCTTCCTGCCCAACTGCTACCTTAGCTCGGAAAGGCACAGCCCTTGCATGGGTTTGCCTCAGCCCAGCTGAGCCAGTTCTGGTGGCATCACCGCACAAACCGCGATGGCCGTCCTGCAGCACCCTTCCTCTGCACCTTTGCAGAGCTGCCGGCTAGTGGGTGACCTTGCTTGTCCCTGCGGCAGCACTCTCAACTTCTGAGAGTGCTGTCACCCTCTTTGTGGCCCTGACATACCGCTGCTGCTTCTGCTTCCACCTCTGCTGCTGGCAACTCCTTGGCCGACGTGCCGGCAAGCCCAGCCACATCCTCCTCCTCTTCAAAGGGCTGCGGGGGACAGAGGAGGACAGTAGCTTGGCTGTGAGCCTTCCTCAGGGCCAGGAGCGAGCGTGGGCGGCTCTGCTTTCACTAGGGCAGGACGCAGGGGTGGCTGGAGGTGGGGGAGGTGGGGCGCAGCCGGCTTGGTCCCCGAGCCCCAGCCGGGGTCCCTCTGCTGGGGACAGCGCCTCTGCGCAGGAGCCAGCGCCACGGGCACCCCCCGGCCAGGCTGGCTTACCTGGAGGGGCTGGGGCAGCGTGCCGTCCTGGCTGCAGAGAGCTGCCAGGGGCCGGCCGAAGAGACCCGCCCTGCCGGCACAGCCCGACTGCCCGGGCGCCTCCGCAGCGGCCAAGGTCCCTCGCCGCGCAAAGGGCCAGGGCAGCCCCCTCGTCCTGCTGCGGGTCCCGCCTGCCGCCAGGGAAAACAGAGCAGAGAGCCATGGAGGGCAAGCGCCAGGTGAATGCTGCCCGAGCCTCCGTGCGTTGTGCCCCCGCCAAGAGCGAGGGAGAGGCGTGGCTGGGGAACCAGGCGCCCCGGGGCTCAGCTGTCTGCGGCCGTGCCCTGCGGGAAGGGCAGCAGCAGCCCCCGAGCAGCGCGGCTGCCGCCTGCCAGCGCAGGAGAGAGGGGCCGTCCTGCCCCCGTCTCCTCCAAACTCACCGGCCGAGTGGCCACGTCCACCTTGGCTGCCGGAGGGGACAGGAGGTGGCCGCTGCTGGGCACCAGCCTGCAAGAAATGCGCTGCGCTCAGCGAGCAGCCCTGCAGCATGAAGGGCCCCTGGCGAGCTGCATCGGCCGCGGGCCATGAGAGGGATGTGGGGACGGCCCAGATGGCAGCCCGGGGGCTCCTCACCTCTGCCAGGCCCTCGACCAGCCTCTCCAGGCTGCTGGAGTTGAGTGTTTTTGCCTGGGCAAGGGGAGAAGAGCAGCAGGTGAGAAGCCATGGGGCTGGTGCGGGGTTGGAGCAGCCCCTGGGGCAGAGCGGGGCCAGGAGGGACACTCACGGCATTGCGGCCGCGCAGCTCCTTCAGCAGGAGCTTGATGGAGGGCAGCTGGGTGACGCGGGCTCCCTCCACTCCTTCTGCTGGCCTGTGCACGGGGCAGGGGCAGAGAAAGAGCTGTGTGAGAGCCAAGCTGCCTCTTCCCTCACCTGCCAGCCCGGGGAGCCATCCAAGCTGCCCCGAAGCAGCTGGGCACCGCCCGGCCGTCGAGCGGAGAGCAGTGGCAAGGGGGGAGGACGGGGCTGGGCGAAGCAGCTGCGCCAGCTCTGCCCGCTCTAGAGCCGCCCGCAGCCGTGGGGGCAGCTCTCCCCAGCTCAGGAGCGGCGTTTCCGCATCGTATGGCTACAGCTAGAGCATCCCCCCGTGCTGTGAGCACGGGCCCCCAAGCTGCGCTGCCAGGCAGGGCTTACCCACGGAGCGCGCTGAGCCAGAGCTCCTTCAGCGAGCGGGAGCTGCAGGAAAGAGAGGAGAAAGAGCCTGAGCGCCCGCTGCTCCCCAGCCCGCGGGCAGAGGCGGGCGCCGGCACAGCCCTGCCCCGTGGGGACGGCCGCAGAGGCAGGAGGAAGGCGTGTGGGGCCGGGCAGAAGCGCAGCCCGGCCCTGCCGGGGGACGTGGCACCGAGACCCACCAGAAGGTGACGACGCAGAAGCCGTAGGGCCAGGCGAGGACGAGGGACGTGGTGGCCTTGTCTTCCTCCTCCTGGGCGGCATCCCCGGCCGCCCCCTTGCCACCGCTCAGCACCCACAGCCGGCGCAGGGCCAGGCAGAGCTGCGGGCGCGGGGCGCTGCCACGTCTGCAGAGAGGAGCGGCAGGGAGTGACCTGGAGGTGGCCGAGCCCGGCGGCTGCCCTCTGGCCTCCGCCTGCCCCGCGCACGGCCACGGGTGCAGCCAGCAGCAGGGTGCCGGGGCCTGGGGCTGCTCCTGGGGCGTCCCTGCCCCGGTGCCGGGGCCAGGCCTTGGGAGGAAAGGCAGCCGGGCTCTGCGCCTCTTACTTGGCCTTGGCGATGATCAAGGCATCGCTGAAGAGGAGGAGGTGCCTCTTCCCCGTCACGCGGCCCTGCGTCACCCGCACGCGCTGGTGGAGCAGCGGCTGGGCTGATGCCGGGCCGGGCGCGCACTGCTGCTCGGGGCCGGGGTAGACCCTGCAGAGCAGGCGGCAAAGGGCGTGAGAAAGGCGGCTGCTGCGGGGCCCGGCTGCGCCGGCGTGTCCCCGAGCCGCGGGGGGAGCCCACCTGGAGCCGTAGCAGCAGTTCAGCTGGCCCATCGTGCCGGGGCCAGGGGAGTCCTCGCGCCGGACACGCTGCTGGGGCTCCGGAGAGCTCCCAGCCGGCTGGAGCGAGGCTGCTGAGGGGGTCCCGGTGCGGGGCAGTGCCGCTGGGTGAGAGCTGGTCTCTCCCTGGAGCTGCCGGGTGCTGGCAGAGCCGTGCCTGCAGGCACTGTGGCCGTTGCCGGGCCAGCGCCGCGACATCACAGCTGCCATTCCGAGCCCAGCGGCCGCCCTGGGGGGCGGGGCTGGGGGAGGGGCCCTGGGGGGCTCTCCCCACTCTGCCCCTGTCTCTCTCGGCCTGGGGAGCCCGGGCCTGGGCACAGCACTGCGGGCATGGCCTCACCAGCGCTGAGCAGAGGGCAAGGCTCCCCTCCCTCCAGCTGCTGGCAAGGCTTTGCCCAGCGCAGCCCAGGGCACCGCCGCCCGCCGCCTTTGGCCAAGGGCACGGTGCTGGCTGCTGCTCAGCTTGGTGTCCAGCAGCACCCACGGGCCTTTTCTGCCACGCCGCTTTCCAGCAGCTTTGCCGAGCTGCTCTTGCTCACGAGTACGTGCGCCTGTGTGCCGGGATGCTTCGTGCGCGGACCGGTGCCGCCCGCAGTCCGTCCCAGCCTCTTCCCGCAGGTCCCCCCGTGCCACTGTCGTGCGGTTGAGACGGGCACGTTGCCTCCAGCCAAAGCAGCGGTCCCAGCGGAAAGGCGCTCTCTTGTGCTGGGGCTGGGAGGAAGAGGATGCACCTGGCCACAGAGCCCAGGGGCAGAGCTTCCTTACCTACAACTTGTTAAAGGCAACCTTCTTCTTCTTCTTCTTCTTCTTCTTCTTCTTCTTCTTCTTCTTCTTCTTCTTCTTCTTCTTCTTTCTTCACATCATGTCCCGCTTGGCACTTGGCCTTGGCACTCTCCCGGAACACTGGAGAGGAGTTTGGCTTTGCCAAGTGCAATAGAAGCAGCAGCTGCCTAGCTGCCTTCTCGAGTGAGCAGCTGTCTGCAGAAGCCCAGCATCTCCCGGGCGGCGACGGGGGAAGTGGCATGAAGCAGAGCAGAGCAGCCTGGTGCAGCCCAGGGGCTTGCAGGCACGCCCTGCTCACTTCCCGCCCTTCCTGCCATGCCTTGGACGGTTGGCAGAGAGAAGAAAGCCATCCTTGCACCTGCTGGAGCCAGGCCTGTTGTCTCTTTGGCTCCAAGTCTATAAAGCAGACTAAGGAGAAGCTAAGAACCAAAACACAAGCTCTTGTTTAATGTTTGGCGGAAGGGAAGGAAGAGAGGGGCGGAAGGGAGGAAGGAAGGAAGGAAGGAAGGAAGGAAGGAAGGAAGGAAGGAAGGAAGGAATGGAGTGCAATACTTTCCTTAGACCTCCTCTTTCTCGTAGCATACTTCAAAAGGCTTTTTTTGTTGTCTGACAGAACACTGGCCAGTTTCAACTCTAGCTGAGCTTTGGCCTTCCATCATTTCTCCCTACATATGTGAAGCACAGCTCCGTAGTCTTCCTGCCAAGGCTGGCCTTGCTTCTAGGGATCATTGATACAATTTCTTTTTCTGCCTGAGTTCCAAAAGGAGTTCCCTCTTCAGCCAAGCGGGTGTTCTACCCCACTTGCTTGACTTTCAACACAAAGGCATGGCCTGCTCCTGGGCTTTTAAAAGGGGGCTCTTTAGGAGGGACCAGCTCTCACGGGCCCTGCCGTCTTCCAAAGCAGATGCCCACCTTACACACAGTGCAGCTCCTCCTCCTCGCCTGCCCTGCCTGTCCCTCCTGAAGAGCCTGTTCAGCCCACCTGAACAGTGATGCTTTCTTACCATTCGGCACCCGTGACAGTAAAGCTTGTGTATATATGTTCCGGCTTCGCAAGAGAACAGGGTCACCTGAAGCGTGATATCAAATTGGTTTTGGCATCTAAGGAAGTGACTGCTTCAGAAATTATGTTTTTCTTCAGCCTGTTGACACGTGAAAGTTGACAGCACCCCAGTTTTGGGGAATCCTCTTTCCAAGAACTTAAATTTCTCCCTGCAAGTTCCAAAAGCGCTTGAGTCACAGCTGAGCATGGACAGCCGTAGCCCACTCCATGAGGCTCTGCATGTCTGTCTCTCATGACATGCCATAGAGCTGTTATAAATGATTTAGTCCCAAACAGGATTCCAATTCAATTTTACAATTTATTAAGCGAATAGAGGCAAGCAAACAGCGCTGGGTGCGCCGGGAGTCTCTGCTCCACCAGGACGCACGCGGTTCAGTTCCTGTTCCTGGTTTATATCCTGTCCGTTAATACATACTCATGAATAGGCGTGTCTTCTTCGGCGCATGCCCTCTTCTCCTTCTAGAATCTTCTCGACTCTTCCTCAGCGTGATCCTGTTCGCTAATACATATTCATGAATAGGCGTGTCTTCTAATACATATTAATGAACAGGCGTGTCTTCTTCGGCGCATGCCCTCTTCTCCTGCGAGAGTCTTCTCGAATCTTCCTCGGCGTGCCCCCAGGATGACCCCAAACCTTATGCATGCACCTTCTTTACACAATACTATGCGGTCAGTGGTCAAACTGGTTTGAGCTGATATACCAGCAAAGTAGTTTAACTTTCTCCTGTCAAATACCCCTTTTTATGGTGCAGGAGAAATCCATGAAAGTACAGAAGATTATGCTTCATCACACGAATCAGATAAACATATTTCACAGAGCAGTAGACGCTTGTCTTCGAGAGCTAGCCAGAGATGCTGAGACCGCCCACTCAAACACGAGACACCCAGGGTGGGACTCAGCTCCTCTGACTGTAGATAGGCCTATTGCAGATATTGCGGTTACCAAACTGCGAAGATACCCTTAGAGTTAGCAGAGGAAAGAGCTACTCATGCTGTCCTAAAGTAGACGTCTTTAGTTAGGGCCCCTTTAGACTTAACTGGCTGTATTGACTAGGGCCTCAGGTCGATTTCCTACACACGGGCAACTTCATGCCATCTCAGAGGCCGTAATGAAGCTAGCACCTAGAGCCTAGCAGACACGACACAGCACCTACGGACAGCTTTGCCCTTCGGAAGGGACAGCTGGAGGCCAGAGGACATACCTATAGAATCTCAGATCATACCCATATGATGCGCAGGGGGAGGCAGCTGCGTCAGGCCCTTCATCTCCACTCACTACAACGGCTGTGCGGATCCCTAGCCCGAACATAGCCACAGAAGTTAGAGCGAGCCGAATCCCACCCCAGTTCTAGTTCCCTCTTCTACCAAGGAGGTTTGGATTCTGTATCCCCATAGCTGAGAATTAGTGGGCACATTCTCCACACATTCTTTGTAGCCTGTGCAGTTAGAGAGCAAATATTGGGGCTAAAGGATGCGTTTTCCCCCCTTGTTCTAAGCATCTCCATTCGGCAAGCTTCAAGAAACGTAATGCAAAGTACTTCTGTGAGGGGTTGACTTTGGCTGGATTCCAGGTGCCCACCAAAGCTGCTCTTTCACTTCCCTCCTCGGCTGGAGAGAGGAGAGAAAGTACAACAAGAAGCTTGTGGGTCAAGACAAGGACAAGGAGCGATCATTCAGCCATTCCCGTCAGAGTCAAAAGAGACTGGACGTGGGGAAATTTGTTTCATTTATTGCCAATCGAATCAGAGTAAGGTAATGAGAACGAAACCCAAATCTTAAAACGCCTTCCGCCCACCCCTCCTTTCTTCCCGGGCTCGACTTTGCTCCCCATTTTCTCTGCCTCCTCCCCCCGAGTGCCACAGGAGGACGGGGAATGGGGGTTGCGGTCAGTTCATCACACGTTGTCTCTGCTGCTCCTTCCTCCTCAGGGGGAGGACTCCTCACACTCTTCCCCGGCTCCAGCCTGGCGTCCCTCCCACGTGAGACAGTCTTCCACGGACTTCTCCAACGTGAGTCCTTCCCACAGGCTGCAGTTCTTCACCAACTGCTCCAGCCTGGGTCCCTGCCACGAGGTGCCGTCCTTCAGGAACAGGCTGCTCCACGGTGGGTCCCCCACGCGGCCACAAGTCCTGCCAGCAAACCTGTGCCAGCGTGGGCTCCTCTCTCCACGGGGCCACAGGTCCTGCCAGGAGCCTGCTCCAGTTCTGGCTTCCAGTGGGGTCACAGCCTCCTTCGTGCAGCCCCCTGCTCCAGTGTGGGGTCCTCCCCAGCCTGCAGGTGGACATCTGTTCCCCCACGGAGCTCCATGGGCTGCAGGGGCACAGCCGGCCTCACCATGGTCTTCAGCAGGGGCTGCAGAGGGGTCTCTGCTCCGGCCCCTGGAGCACCTCCTGCCCCTCCTTCTGCATTGACCCGGGTGTCTGCAGAGATGTTTCTCTCATGTATTCTCGCTCCTCTCTCCCGCTGCAGTTGCTGCCTGCCAGTTCTTACCCTCCTTCTGAAATACGTTATCCCAGAGGTGCTACTACTGTTGCTGACTGGCTCGGCCTTGGCCAGCGGTGGGTCCGTCTTGGAGCCGGCTGGCATCGGCTCTACCGGACATAGGCGAAGCTTCTAGCAGCTTCCCACAGAAGCCACCCCTGCAGCCCCTCTGCAATGTTTTTAATTGCTAATAAACATTTGTACCGTAAAAAAAAAAAAAAAAAAAAAAAAAAGGTATTTCTAAATACTACAAGACATCTGAAGTGAAGAGGCGTTCTAAAGTTAGTTATCCTACAGGAAATACACAGCTCCACCTGTTACTCCTGCTTTCCCTTGAATACCAGAGTGACCTCTAATCTCAGCCTTGCTTAAGGAGAGTGTTACCGCTGTTGGTAGATCAACCTTTATTTCAGAAGAGGGAGAGAAAGAGGGGGGGGGAGAGAGAGAGAAGGAAAGACAGACAGGCAGCAAGGAAGGCTTGTTTTCCCTTGAAGGAGTCAACTCAGGCAGCACCTGGAGCATCACCGGTGTCTGAGCCTGCGCCCAGAACGTTTGTGCTGTCTGTTACAAGCTCCTGAAGGCACTTCCGACAGCAAAGCAATGCCTTGTAACCCTCTGCCGCCTTCCTGTGCATCAGAAGGCCTGCCTATATCTTCCGCAGCTTTGCCCACAGAAGCCTGAATGGCTGTGCTCCGGGCTGTTGGAAGGCACAACACAAACTTCCTCCGGTCACTCTGACACCTTGAACACAGAAACCAGCACAGTTTAATAGGAAGAATCTCACTTTCTCACAGAAACCACCTTCTACATTACAGCTTTTCATCCTGCAAGAAAGCATGTGTCCCTACATTACGTACATAGTTACCCACCAAAACCGCCAATGTGATACAACGTATCCCGCGATACAACGTATCCCGCGATACGCTCGGAGGGGTTTGCGCAGCCCCCGCTCTCTGTGCACCTCACAGACCTCTGCGCTTTCTGCTTCTGCCCCTGGTGCTGGCGGCTCTGTGGCCGATGCACCGGCAAGCCCAGCCGCATCCTCCTCCTCCTCAGAGAGCTCCTGGCCGTGCTCAATGAGCGATTGCTATGAACGTACTTTAAAAAGCCCTTTCTATAGCCCGACACAACACTGGCCAGTTTCAACTCTAGCTGAGCGTTGCCCTTGTCTGTTCTCTCCTTCCACGTATGAACTACAGCCCTGTGATCTTCCTGCGAAGCCGGACCTTGGTCCCAGGGATCAGAACATTTCTTTTTCCACCTGAGTTGAAAAAGGAGGTCCCTGTTCAGCCAAGCTGGTCCTCTGCCCCTCTTGTTTGACTTAAGACTCCACGAGATTGCCTGCTCCCATGCTTGCAGAAGGTGGTTCTGAAAAACTAAGCTGCTCTATGAGCCCTAAGCCCTCCAAAGCAGCTTCGCAGGGGACACTGCAGACTAGCTCTCTGAGTAGCTTCAAGTTTGCTCTCCTGAAAAGCAAGGTAGCAACTCCTCTGAGCTGTATCTCATCACACTCAAAAGTTTAAACCCCCCTGTTTGGTGATCACTGTTACCCCATCTCCTACGAGTCCTTCTCCATACACAAACAGGAGGGAGGAAGAGCTCTGTTGGGTAGATAAGCAGCCACGGGGAACCACGGTGAGCAGTGGAGTGAGCTGCTGCATGGGCTACGTGGTTTCCGAGTGCGAAGCCAGCCCCTGGCTCAGTGAGTGCCTGGGAAAGGGAGTCTGCAGCCGTGAATGACAGAGCCGGCCAGCAGGACAGCTGGCAGCCTTCACTCGGGCATTGCCTACCTTGTGACTGGCTGTACCTGTGATGATGTTAATGTGTTGGGATCACCCTGCATGGCTCGACCTTAAGGAGAAGGAGCTGTGGCGTTGATCTGCACAGCTCGACCTTAAGGAGAAGGAGCTGTGGCACTGAGAAGCTGGTAAACAGCTGGATATCTGCACGGCTCGGCCTTGAGGAGAAGGAGCTGTGATAAACAACTAAGAAGAAGCGAGGAAAACAGGAACACCTGCAAGCAACAATCCTGACTGTGTGAGGGGCGTGTGGACAGCGCGTGATATTTTGTATATAGCCAATTGCAATAGTGTGTGTAACAAGTTGTAACCAATCCTGAGTGTGTGCGCAGTGACTAAGCGAAAATTATGATATATATTGGAGTCAGACAAGACAATAAATGGCTTCGGAATATAACTCTCATAGAGTTGTGAAGTCCATCCTTCTCCCGCAACTGGTGACCCTGAGGTGATACGATCTCTGGGATCTCATCGTTGAACACCGGTCGAGCGCAGAGGACGCCGCAGGAGAAGCCCGGTTGGAAGAATTGCAGTCAGCGGGACTGACGCAAGGAAAAAGAAAAAGGAATACATTGCAACGGAGAAGCACCCAGCGAGGTGAGGTGAGCAACCGGGGCGGCATGGGGCAGAACACGTCGCATGAAGAAGGGGCGATAGTCAGACTCCTGCTGCACATGCTCTCTAAGAGAGGACTGAAATATGATGAATATACACTTAGAAGGCTTCTAATTTGGAGCCGAAAGAAAGGGTACCCCCCCGATCCGTCTGTGGCGTTTAAGGCAGAGACGTGGGAGGAGATAGATAGGGAAAATGTTATGGGAGCATATTGAGAAAACTGCCGCAGAGTTAGTGACGGCGTGGAAGTTGATATTAACCACATTAAAAGCCTTAAAGGCAGAGAGAAAAGCTGCAGCTGATGTGGAGGAGGCTGTTAAACTGCTTTCAACCAATCCCTTCTTAACCGAGTCAGAGGGTCCAGGACCTTCAGCGACTCCGAATGCACCGCCTGAGGTGCCAGATGCACCGGGTGAACTGGCCACATTAGGTAAGTCAGAGAAACAGATCTACGATGATATATGTGAGGGCAAGACGGGACAAAGCTGCCCAGAACAATGTACTCAATGTTCCTCTGTGTGCCCATGTGAAAGATTGATGGGGCGGGCTTCACCACCCCCGAAACCACCCAGGCTTAACCGATCGAAAGCCGTAGTTTTGAAGCCCTCAGCCGAGCCCCTGCCACCTTTACGGCCCCCGTTGCCTGATAGCAGCGACGAAGGAGAAGAGCCTGTTGTAGAGACTATAGGGAGGCAAGAGCCTAGAATGAAAGGCGACCCTAGGGAGCGGTGGAAAGACGTTTTTTTAGGAGCGATGAAAGACGAGGAAACAGAGTTACCGATGGCATTTCCTGTTAGTGTACAGCCTCACGGGCCCAATCGCTGGGACCCATTTCACTGGGACTTGATTAAGAAAGTGCGGAAGGCAGTACAAAATTATGGCTTGCAATCACCTTTCACGCAAGCTCTATTGGATAACATATTCACGGGAATGATTCTTACACCATGGGATTGTCGGCAGATGATAGATATGTTGTTGACACCAACCCAAAGGTTATTGTGGGCAGACAGATGGTATAAACTCTGTATGCAAGAAGCCCTGAGAAACCTGGAGCGTCAAGACGGCGATCCACTCCAGAACATTACTATGGGACAAATGACAGGCCAGGGACTGTTTGTGGATGTTAGATTGCAAGCTCAGCTGCCCTTAGAAGCCTTGCAATTAGTTGGGCGACTAGCATTGAGTGCGTTGCGAACAGTCCCTGAGGAGGGAAAGAGGCAACCATCTTATACTCAAATTAGACAAGGGAGAGATGAACCATAGATGTCTTTTGTTGATCGTCTGAGAGACACTTTGAATAAAGTGTATACCAATGAAGAGGCAAAACTAGCAGTGTTGTTGAATTTAGCGGTAGAAAATGCCAATGTAGATTGTAAAAGAATTTTGTTAACTTTGCCAAAAGAAGCAACGTTAGTACAAATGGTAGAAGCCTGCAACAGAGTAGGCTCTGCCACACATCAGGCAGAAACACTCGCAAGTGCCTTTGCAGCAGCAATTAAGCCATTTATAAATGGAAAAGGGGAGAAAAAATGTTTTAATTGTGGAAAAACAGGCCGTTTTAGAGCTCAGTGCAAGGCCACAAGGAAAGGACCTAGGCAGATTGAGACAGGTCATAAATCCTTCCAACAAGGACCCTTTCAGCAAGGAATTGGCCCAGCAGGAGCACCATGTGGTCGATGTCAAAAATTTGGTCATCAAGCCTCAGAATGTTGTTCAAAGTATCATCGGGATGGTATGAAATCGGGAAACGGGCGACCGAGCGCGAAGGCACCCCACACGACGACACAAATGGGGAAGCACCACCAGGCTGCTTGGCAAGCCTCAGCGCCCAAACCAGAGGGAGCGCCGGAATGGACGTGGAAACAACAGTAGAAGTTACCTTATGGGACATGTCGGTTTATGATGTCCCGACTAACGCAAATGGACCATTAGCATACGGATTGAGTGCTTTGTTATTAGGACGATCTTCAGCAACCAAGTAGGGACTTTTTGTTCTCCCTGGAGTCATCGACAAAAAAGGCCATATTGTGCCAACCACTAGTCCTTGGAACACACCTGTTTTTGTGATTCCAAAGAAAAGTGGAAAATGGAGACTATTACATGACTTGTGAGAAGTCAATAAGGCATAGTGGACATGGGAGCCTCGCAACCAGGGCTACCATCTCCCTGTATGATACTGAAGTATTGGAAGCTTTTGATTATAGATCTCAAAGATTGCTTTTTTACAATCCCTCTGCATGAAGATGATGCCAAACATTTTGCATTCTCAGTCCCAAGTACAAACAAGGCGCAACCCATGCAAAGATATCATTGGACAGTATTGCCACAAGGCATGAAAAATTCACCCACGATGTGTCACATTTATGTAAATTGGGCTTTACAGCCAATCAGAAAAAGGTGGCCTCAATATCTCATCTATCATTATATGGATGACATATTGTTGGCCGGTGATCTATTAAATCCGGAAGAAATGATCGGGGAGCTCGTTGAGCTTTTGAGGCAAAGTGGGCTGCAAGTGGCGCCAGAAAAGGTACAAACTGAAGCGCCTTGGAGGTACTTGGGGTGGATGATCACTGAAACGTCGGTAACCCCCCTGAAGGTTGAATTAAGAATTCAGATTAAAACATTAAATGATGTACAAAAATTGGTAGGAGACGTTAACTGGATTCGACCTATTTGTGGGATCACAAACCAAGATATGGAGCCCTTGGTTCAGCTCTTGCGAGGGGATAGCAGGTTAAACTCTCCTCGGCAATTGACCAAGGAAGCCTGGGAAGCAGTAGCAAACATTTCTGAAAAGGTAACTCAAGCATTTAGTTCTAGGATAGACCCCTCGATAGGGATCACTTTGGCAGTAATCAATCATGAGCGACATCCCTATGCGCTTATAATACAGTAGATAACAAAGCTAGAATCAAAAGCGGACCCATTGAGAATTTGATAGAGTGGGTCTTTTTACCTCAGTAGCACAGAAAAACCATCACCATGAAAGTAGAGTGTTTTGCAAATTTGATTATGAAAGGGCGCAACAGAATTATTGATATATCGGCAAAGGACCTGAAAACGATTTTAATACCATTACAACAAGAATATTTGACTTGGGCTTTGCAGCACTCGGTTCCCTTCCAAACTGCATTAGCAGAATTTGAGGGTGACATTTAGATTCATTATCCATCATACAAAATGTTTACCTTTAAAAAAAAACAAACAAAAAAAACCCCCAAAAACCCCCAAAAAACAACCCAAACATGAAGTAGAAGAAAAATCAAAGTGTAGTCAATATCCAGTTCAAGGTGCTACAGTATTTATGGATGGTGGTGGGAAAACAGGCAAGGCAGCAATAGTATGGCGAGAGCATGGAGAATGGAAAGAACGGGTACTTGTCGTGCCAGGATCAGTTCAAAAGGTAGAACTACAGGCAGTAATTGAAGCCTTTAAATTATGGTCTGAAGAACCTGTGAATATAATTACTGATTCTTTATATGTAGTTGGAGTACTCCAAAGATTGGAAGGTTCAATCCTCAGACAGGTACAGCAGGAACAGCTATATCAACAATTTAGAACGCTTTGGTTTTTATTGCAGAAAAGACGACATCCTTATTACGTTATGCATATACGCAGCCATACCAACCTTCCAGGGGAATTGGTGGAAGGAAATGCAAGAGCTGATCGGCTGACTGCCGCAGTATGGGCTGGACCTGTCCCGGACCGTTTAGGTCAAGCACAAGCCTCTCATGCCTTTTTCCATCAATCTGCCAAAGTTTTAGCAAGACAATTTAATCTAAGTGCAGGTGACGCTAGAGCTGTCATACAGACTTGTGCTGATTGTCAACAAATAGGCCCAGGAATCGCGATTACAGTTAGTCCCCGACGATTGCATTCGCTACAACTATGGCAGATGGATGTGACACATGTTGCTGACTTTGGAAGATTTAAATATGTTCATGTTTCAATTGATTTCTATTCTGCAATAGTTTGGGCCACTGCACAAACAGGAGAAACTAGTAGATATGTACAAAAGCATTTACGAGCTGCATTCGCAGCCCATGGTATACCCCTACAAATTAAAACCGATAATGGTCCTTGTTATGTAGCCCAGTCAACCCAAAGGTTTTTTTGCTCAATGGGGAGTGACGCATGTTACTGGAATACCGCATTCCCCAACTGGACAAGCTATTGTTGAACGAATGAATCATTTCCTGAAGTGTTTATTGCAAAAACAAAAAGGGGGAGAGGCTACCATACCACCCCAAGAACATTTGAATAAAGCCTTATATGTGTTAAATTATTTCCGTCTAGCAGAAGGAGAAACATGTAAAAGGAATGACAGGAAGTCTGTTTGAGTTAACACAAAATGTGCAAGTAAAAGTGAAAAAATTTGGAAAAGAATATGTGGGAAGGACCTTTTCAACTGCTAACCTGGGGACGAGGTTATGCTTGTGTCATTGCAGATTCTGGAACTCGTTGGGTACCCACAAAATGGGTAAAACCATGGGTGAAACAGTCACCATCGTCATCGTCGGACACATCTTGACACTATCAGGTGTCATCGCAATCTGGATGCCACCTCAGCCAAAAGAAAATGTATGGGTAAATCACACTGAAATTAGCAGTATCATGAGAGGAACATGGAAAGCTTTTAGGGCAAAGCGCTCTATAACTACAAATCCTTTGGTAAGATATAATATTGGTTTTCATAGCTTTATACAAGCACTTTTTCCATCACTAGAAGTAGCTTCTATCGCTAGGAGTAGTACAGCTAGAATTGTTTGCCTTGTAACATTCTGCTATTAATTTAAGCATAGTTGATATGTGACTGCTGGATTATGGTAAGATGCCATGTGAACAAAACCTACGAACCACTAGACGGGGTGGCTGTGGCGCGTGCAGCACGTCTGGCCAGCGGGCACATGCGCCATAGGTTCCCTATGTTGAAAGGTGACAACCGAGGCATGTTCCAACACTCGCTGGCCACGTGTGTTGAAACTCGTTCCTTGGCAAATGTATAAATACCGGGATTTCCCGAAGAGCAGGGGGATCGGTGTATGGCAAGGCCATCGTTGCCTCCGTGGGGACGCCCACGTAAAGCTGGCACCTACCGACTGCTGGGCTGAGATCGTGACACAGGGTGATACAAGAATGTACAGATAGTCCATCTTCCTCACAGTCCTTAGGTTACAAATGATCCATCAGGTTTTGTTTTTAGATAAACAAAAAGGGGGAGATGTTGGGATCACCCTGCACGGCTCGACCTTAAGGAGAAGGAGCTGTGGCACTGAGAAGCTGGTAAACAGCTGGATATCTGCACGGCTCGGCCTTGAGGAGAAGGAGCTGTGATAAACAACTAAGAAGAAGCGAGGAAAACAGGAACACCTGCAAGCAACAATCCTGACTGTGTGAGGGGCGCGTGGACAGCGCGTGATATTTTGTATATAGCCAATTGCAATAGTGTGTGTAACAAGTTGTAACCAATCCTGAGTGTGTGCGCAGTGACTAAGCAAAAATTATGATATATATTGGAGTCAGACAAGACAATAAATGGCTTCGGAATATAACTCTCATACAGTTGTGAAGTCCATCCTTCTCCCGCTCTTTGCACACAGGTCTGTTGCGTCGTGCTGTGTTGCCAAGCAGACTTGCAGAGGCGTGCCCTGTCTGCCCATCGGAACTCAAGGCACATTTCCTCCAAGCGCAGCAGCCAGGCTTTGGGCAGCCTCACCTCATGCTGCTTTTGACATTGCCAACCAGGGTCAAGTTTCTATCCTCGGGTTTTCATGCAGGAACCAATTAGTGAACAAGTCCTGTTTTAATGGAGTGGCATCTCAAACAGTATTACGCTGGCAGAAAGCCTTCAGGAGAAGACTGGTGTCCTCTGGACCTCGCAGTAAGGCAGCCAGCAGCTCTGTTTCTCCTATAGCTACAAACATCCGCGAGTGAAACAACCGCAGCTTTTTAAGACAGTTCCAGAGGTTTACACTTTTCTTTGCAGACACAAAGCATGCTTTTGTCTTGAACTTTTCATTAGTCTGAAAAAAAGATCATTGGTAGTACAGGATACCATGCTGTTTATTAAATGTACATAAATTAACATCTATACCGAAAGGACGTTTTCCTCATCAGAAACCATGCTGAAACGATGAGCAACTCTGAAAAGGAAGGTACATAAGGCCCTTGTGCACAAACGCCAAAGCTTCAAAGGAGAAAGGTGAAAGAGCGGTACATCCTTATGTCACAGGGCAACCTGTGACTAACCCGAGTTATGGACACTGTCACATCACAGGTAGTTGGGGCCAGTTCAGATGCACTGCCTTCTAGATCAGCCGCCTTGATGAGCTGGGTGTTTCAACTGTTATAAAGCTGCAGAATCAACCAGAAGAGACACTGAAATGACTGTACTGGCTACAGAATGGCTAGAATAAATGTGGAGGTGTGTCCTGCTTTTTTGCGGTCCTGGAGGGTGGGTGGGATTCGGGGCACCATGTAAGCTGGCTTTTTTAACTCCCTCTTCCCATCAGTCCCTAGGCACAGGCACGTGTTGTGGCTGAAAGCAAAGCATCACCACTCCAGTTCTGATTGACAGAGAGGGGGGTGTTGGCGTGGGTCCAGAGAGCGCCGATGGGTCGGAGAAGTAAGAGCGGAGTTTTTGCTGTAGCTAACCTGGAGTTAACTCAGCTAATGGAAACCGCAAGCCAGTCATGTTTGATCAAGAAGACTAAGAAAGGGTATTGTGCTGTGTGCTGCATACAAGGACTTGCACCGACCAAAGGGCAGCAATGGGTGCTCCCGTCTTGTATGCAGCAAGGTGGTGCAGCGTCTCTCTGCCAAGAATGAGGAGCGGCAAAGAAAACCTGGAGGGTTTTATAGCCTGGAACATGCTGCCCAGCATGTCCCTCGTGTCCCTCTCAGATGATATACACCTCCACGCCCAGCACGCCCCATGGAATCTGCAGGTGACATGCCAGCTCCCCACGGGGGCAGCTGTGCCGGCTGGTGGGCTTTTGCTGACGGAGCCGAGGAGTGAGCCAGCAAGGCCTCCCGCCAGGGCTGGGCTGGCTCTGAGGGCGGTGCGGGGCCGCTGCGGCGTCGCGGTGCCCGAGTGAAATGTGCCGGCCGGAGCAGAAGGGCGCGGTGCCTCCCTCCTCGCCTGCGCCGAGGTGGTGCTGGGACTGCATCGTGCCCCTCAAAGCCCAGGCAGCAGAGCTCATGCGGGCAATCCAGGCAGCAGAGAAAAATCGGCACCTGCAAGAAGAGAGTCCAAAGTGCTGATGAAACCATGAAGGCAGGAAGAGGCACGACTTTGTGCCCCGTTCTTTGGGCACTGTGCTGTCCAAGGGGCAGTTCCTGGCACAGGAGAGGGAACCCTCCCTGGCAGTGGCTACGGCACGGCTTTGTCCCCTTCTCCACATGTGTGACACCCTCAGAGCTCTGCAAGTTGACAGAGATGTGCAGCACTGCTTTGCTAGGCAGCAGGGCTGGGCAGGGCAGCCGTGCTGCGGTCCTTTCCAAAACCCGAGCAGCAGCATGCCTCACCGTCCCTTGCGAGAAAGCCAGGCTTGAAGGCAAAACACGCTGCTTTGGTATTGTTTGGTTGGTTTTTTCTTCCCTCAATTGTCTCAGGTGCAACGTGAGCTTTTATGAAGTGCCAGTACCTCAGGGTCTACAGCTACGTGACACAGCTCCTGGCTGCGTCTTTGGGATTCAGACACCAGCAGCCAGTGCTGGGCTTGCCAGCTGACATGAACAGAAAAGTGAGACTTTGCCTCTTTCTGTAGGGAGCGGGTCAAAGAGCTCAAAAACTTGCTATGAGCCTTGTGACTCTGCTGGGGTGTTGCTCAGCCTTGCACAAACAGAGCTGCCACAAGTGCAGAAGGAGAGCTGCCAACGCTGGAGTGATATGCTCCTCCTGACAGACACGCTCTCCCACGGGCAGCTGCGGGCTTCCTGCCCGCTGCCATCTCTGCGCACCTCAGAAATATTGCCCGTACTCGGAGCAGTGTTCGGAGCTTTGAAAGATGGGGAGCAGAGTCTGCTACACACCTGGGCTCCTCGTTCTTCTTGCCTGCCTGGATGTCCTCAGTTGCCCATCCCGCAGAGCTCTGCTCCCAGCTTGCTCCTCTCGCTGCCCAGTAGCCCGTTGCTCCCCTCTTCACAGGTTGCTCTTCCTGAGCCTGGCAAACTTTCCATTCAATGTATTTTTAGACAGGTCAAGCCATGATAAACGTGAACCGATTCTGCTCTTAACCCAACCTAGCTCATTTTACCTTCTCTCCCCAGAGGAGCTCTCCAGGTGTTCACTTTCTGGAGGGACTGGAGGCACCTGCAATGGAAATGTGCAAGTTAACGGGTGGCAAGGACCTTCCTGCCCAACTGCTACCTTAGCTCGGAAAGGCACAGCCCTTGCATGGGTTTGCTCAGCCCGGCTGAGCCAGTTCTGGTGGCATCACCGCACAAACCGCGATGGCCGTCCTGCAGCACCCTTCCTCTGCACCTTTGCAGAGCTGCCGGCTAGTGGGTGACCTTGCTTGTCCCTGCGGCAGCACTCTCAACTTCTGACAGTGCTGTCACCCTCTTTGTGGCCCTGACATACCGCTGCTGCTTCTGCTTCCACCTCTGGTGCTGGCAACTCCTTGGCCGACGTGCCGGCAAGCCCAGTCACATCCTCCTCCCCTTCAAAGGGCTGCGGGGGACAGAGGAGGACAGTTGCTTGGCTGGGGACAGGCCCCAGGGCCAGTGAGCCTTCCTCAGGGCCAGGAGCGAGCGTGGGCGGCTCTGCTTTCACTAGGGCAGGACGCAGGGGTGGCTGGAGGTGGGGGAGGTGGGGCGCAGCCGGCTTGGTCCCCGAGCCCCAGCCGGGGTCCCTCTGCTGGGGACAGCGCCTCTGCGCAGGAGCCAGCGCCACGGGCACCCCCCGGCCAGGCTGGCTTACCTGGAGGGGCTGGGGCAGCGTGCCGTCCTGGCTGCAGAGAGCTGCCAGGGGCCGGCCGAAGAGACCCGCCCTGCCGGCACAGCCCGACTGCCCGGGCGCCTCCGCAGCGGCCAAGGTCCCTCGCCGCGCAAAGGGCCAGGGCAGCCCCCTCGTCCTGCTGCGGGTCCCGCCTGCCGCCAGGGAAAACAGAGCAGAGAGCCATGGAGGGCAAGCGCCAGGTGAATGCTGCCCGAGCCTCCGTGCGTTGTGCCCCCGCCAAGAGCGAGGGAGAGGCGTGGCTGGGGAACCAGGCGCCCCGGGGCTCAGCTGTCTGCGGCCGTGCCCTGCGGGAAGGGCAGCAGCAGCCCCCGAGCAGCGCGGCTGCCGCCTGCCAGCGCAGGAGAGAGGGGCCGTCCTGCCCCCGTCTCCTCCAAACTCACCGGCCGAGTGGCCACGTCCACCTTGGCTGCCGGAGGGGACGGGAGGTGGCCGCTGCTGGGTACCAGCCTGCAAGAAATGCGCTGCGCTCAGCGAGCATCCCCGCAGCACGAAGGGCCCCTGGCGAGCTGCATCGGCCGCGGACCATGAGAGAGATGTGGGGACGGCCGAGATGGCAGCCCGGGGGCTCCTCACCTCTGCCAGGCCCTCGACCAGCCTCTCCAGGCTGCTGGAGTTGAGTGTTTTTGCCTGGGCAAGGGGAGAAGAGCAGCAGGTGAGAAGCGATGGGGCTGGTGCGGGGTTGGAGCAGCCCCTGGGGCAGAGCGGGGCCAGGAGGGACACTCACGGCATTGCGGCCGCGCAGCTCCTTCAGCAGGAGCTTGATGGAGGGCAGCTGGGTGACGCGGGCTCCCTCCACTCCTTCTGCTGGCCTGTGCACGGGGCAGGGGCAGAGAAAGAGCTGTGTGAGAGCCAAGCTGCCTCTTCCCTCGCCTGCCAGCCCGGGGAGCCATCCAAGCTGCCCCGAAGCAGCTGGGCACCGCCCGGCCGTCGAGCGGAGAGCAGCGGCAAGGGAGGAGGACAGGGCTGGGCGAAGCAGCTGCGCCAGCTCTGCCCGCTCCAGAGCCGCCCGCAGCCGTGGGGGCAGCTCTCTCCAGCTCAGGAGCAGCGTTTCCGCATCGTACGGCTACAGCTAGAGCATCCCCCCGTGCTGTGAGCACGGGCCCCCAAGCTGCGCTGCCAGGCAGGGCTTACCCACGGAGCGCGCTGAGCCAGAGCTCCTTCAGCGAGCGGGAGCTGCAGGAAAGAGAGGAGAAAGAGCCTGAGCGCCCGCTGCTCCCCAGCCCGCGGGCAGAGGCGGGCGCCGGCACAGCCCTGCCCCGTGGGGACGGCCGCAGAGGCAGGAGGAAGGCGTGTGGGGCCGGGCAGAAGCGCACGGGGGACGTGGCACCGAGACCCACCAGAAGGTGACGACGCAGAATCCGTAGGGCCAGGCGAGGACGAGGGACGTGGTGGCCTTGTCTTCCTCCTCCTGGGCGGCATCCCCGGCCGCCCCCTTGCCGCCGCTCAGCACCCACAGCCGGCGCAGGGCCAGGCAGAGCTGCGGGCGCGGGGCGCTGCCACGTCTGCAGAGAGGAGCGGCAGGGAGTGACCTGGAGGTGGCCGAGCCCGGCGGCTGCCCTCTGGCCTCCGCCTGCCCCGCGCACGGCCACGGGTGCAGCCAGCAGCAGGGTGCCGGGGCCTGGGGCTGCTCCTGGGGCGTCCCTGCCCCGGTGCCGGGGCCAGGCCTTGGGAGGAAAGGCAGCTGGGGTCTGCGCCTCTTACTTGGCCTTGGCGATGATCAAGGCATCGCTGAAGAGGAGGAGGTGCCTCTTCCCCGTCACGCGGCCCTGCGTCACCCGCACGCGCTGGTGGAGCAGCGGCTGGGCTGATGCCGGGCCGGGCGCGCACTGCTGCTCGGGGCCGGGGTAGACCCTGCAGAGCAGGCGGCAAAAGGCGTGAGAAAGGCGGCTGCTGCGGGGCCCGGCTGCGCCGGCGTGTCCCCGAGCCGCGGGGGGAGCCCACCTGGAGCCGTAGCAGCAGTTCAGCTGGCCCATCGTGCCGGGGCCAGGGGAGTCCTCGCACCGGACACGCTGCTGGGGCTCCGGAGAGCTCCCAGCCGGCTGGAGCGAGGCTGCTGAGGGGGTCCCGGTGCGGGGCAGTGCCGCTGGGTGAGAGCTGGTCTCTCCCTGGAGCTGCCGGGTGCTGGCAGAGCCGTGCCTGCAGGCACTGTGGCCGTTGCCGGGCCAGCGCCGCGACATCACAGCTGCCATTCCGAGCCCAGCGGCCGCCCTGGGGGGCGGGGCTGGGGGAGGGGCCCTGGGGGGCTCTCCCCACTCTGCCCCTGTCTCTCTCGGCCTGGGGAGCCCGGGCCTGGGCACAGCACTGCGGGCATGGCCTCACCAGCGCTGAGCAGAGGGCAAGGCTCCCCTCCCTCCAGCTGCTGGCAAGGCTTTGCCCAGCGCAGCCCAGGGCACCGCCGCCCGCCGCCTTTGGCCAAGGGCACGGTGCTGGCTGCTGCTCAGCTTGGTGTCCAGCAGCACCCACGGGCCTTTTCTGCCACGCCGCTTTCCAGCAGCTTTGCCGAGCTGCTCTTGCTCACGAGTACGTGCGCATGTGTGCCGGGATGCTTCGTGCGCGGACCGGTGCCGCCCGCAGTCCGCCCCAGCCTCTTCCCGCAGGTCCCCCCGTGCCACTGTCGTGCGGTTGAGACGGGCATGTTGCCTCCAGCCAAAGCAGCGGTCCCAGCGGAAAGGCGCTCTCTTGTGCTGGGGCTGGGAGGAAGAGGATGCACCTGGCCACAGAGCCCAGGGGCAGAGCTTCCTTACCTACAACTTGTTAAAGGCAACCTTCTTCTTCTTCTTCTTCTTCTTCTTCTTCTTCTTCTTCTTCTTCTTCTTCTTCTTCTTCTTCTTCTTCTTCGTTTTCTTCACATCATGTCCCGCTTGGCACTTGGCCTTGGCACTCTCCCGGAACACTGGAGAGGAGTTTGGCTTTGCCAAGTGCAATAGAAGCAGCAGCTGCCTAGCTGCCTTCTCGAGTGAGCAGCTGTCTGCAGAAGCCCAGCATCTCCCGGGCGGCGACGGGGGAAGTGGCATGAAGCAGAGCAGAGCAGCCTGGTGCAGCCCAGGGGCTTGCAGGCACGCCCTGCCCACTTCCCACCCTTCCTGCCATGCCTTGGACGGTTGGCAGAGAGAAGAAAGCCATCCTTGCACCTGCTGGAGCCAGGCCTCTTGTCTCTTTGGCTCCAAGTCTATCAAGCAGACTAAGGAGAAGCTAAGAACCAAAACACAAGCTCTTGTTTAATGTTTGGCAGAAGGGAAGGAAGAGAGGGGCGGAAGGGAGGAAGGGAGGAAGGGAGGGAGGGAGGGAGGGAGGGAGGGAGGAAGGGAGGGAGGGAGGGAGGGAGGGAGGGAGGAAGGAAGGAAGGAAGGAAGGAAGGAAGGAAGGAAGGAAGGAAGGAAGGAAGGAAGGAAGGAAGGAAGGAAGGAAGGAAGGAAGGAAGGAAGGAAGGAAGGAAGGAAGGAAGGAAGGAAGGAAGGAAGGAAGGAAGGAAGGAAGGAAGGAAGGAAGGAAGGAAGGAAGGAAGGAAGGAAGGAAGGAAGGAAGGAAGGAAGGAAGGAAGGAAGGAAGGGAGTGCAATACTTTCCTTAGACCTCCTCTTTCCCGTAGCATACTTCAAAAGGCTTTTTTTGTTGTCTGACAGAACACTGGCCAGTTTCAGCTCTAGCTGAGCTTTGGCCTTCCATCATTTCTCCCTACCTATGTGAAGCACAGCTCCGTCGTCTTCCTGCCAAGGCTGGCCTTGCTTCTAGGGATCATTGATACATTTTCTTTTTCTGCCTGAGTTCCAAAAGGAGTTCCCTCTTCAGCCAAGCGGGTGTTCTACCCCACTTGCTTGACTTTCAACACAAAGGCATGGCCTGCTCCTGGGCTTTTAAAAGGGGGCTCTTTAGGAGGGACCATCTCTCACGGGCCCCGCCGCCCTCCAAAGCAGATGCCCACCTTACACACGGTGCAGCTCCTCCCCCTCGCCTGCCCTGCCTGTCCCTCCTGAAGAGCCTGTTCAGCCCGCCTGAACAGTGATGCTTTCTTACCATTCGGCACCCGTGACAGTAAAGCTTGTGTATATATGTTCCGGCTTCGCAAGAGAACAGGGTCACCTGAAGCGTGATATCAAATTGGTTTTGGCATCTAAGGAAGTGACTGCTTCAGAAATTATGTTTTTCTTCAGCCTGTTGACACGTGAAAGTTGACAGCACCCCAGTTTTGGGGAATCCTCTTTCCAAGAACTTAAATTTCTCCCTGCAAGTTCCAAAAGCGCTTGAGTCACAGCTGAGCATGGACAGCCATAGCCCACTCCATGAGGCTCTGCATGTCTGTCTCTCATGACATGCCATAGAGCTGTTATAAATGATTTAGTCCCAAACAGGATTCCAATTCAATTTTACAATTTATTAAGCGAATAGAGGCAAGCAAACAGCGCTGGGTGCGCCGGGAGTCTCTGCTCCACCAGGACGCACGCGGTTCAGTTCCTGTTCCTGGTTTATATCCTGTCCGTTAATACATACTCATGAATAGGCGTGTCTTCTTCGGCGCATGCCCTCTTCTCCTTCTAGAATCTTCTCGACTCTTCCTCAGCGTGATCCTGTTCGCTAATACATATTCATGAATAGGCGTGTCTTCTAATACATATTAATGAACAGGCGTGTCTTCTTCGGCGCATGCCCTCTTCTCCTGCGAGAGTCTTCTCGAATCTTCCTCGGCGTGCCCCCAGGATGACCCCAAACCTTATGCATGCACCTTCTTTACACAATACTATGCGGTCAGTGGTCAAACTGGTTTGAGCTGATATACCAGCAAAGTAGTTTAACTTTCTCCTGTCAAATACCCCTTTTTATGGTGCAGGAGAAATCCATGAAGTACAGAAGATTATGCTTCATCACACGAATCAGATAAACATATTTCACAGAGCAGTAGACGCTTGTCTTCGAGAGCTAGCCAGAGATGCTGAGACCGCCCACTCAAACACGAGACACCCAGGGTGGGACTCAGCTCCTCTGACTGTAGATAGGCCTATTGCAGATATTGCGGTTACCAAATTGCGAAGATACCCTTAGAGTTAGCAGAGGAAAGAGCTACTCATGCTGTCCTAAAGTAGACGTCTTTAGTTAGGGCCCCTTTAGACTTAACTGGCTGTATTGACTAGGGCCTCAGGTCGATTTCCTACACACGGGCAACTTCATGCCATCTCAGAGGCCGTAATGAAGCTAGCACCTAGAGCCTAGCAGACACGACACAGCACCTACGGACAGCCTTGCCCTTCGGAAGGGACAGCTGGAGCCAGAGGACATACCTATAGAATCTCAGATCATACCCACATGATGCGCAGGGGGAGGCAACTGCATCAGGCCCTTCATCTCCACTCACTACAACGGCTGTGCGGATCCCTAGCCCGAACATAGCCACAGAAGTTAGAGCGAGCCGAATCCCACCCCAGTTCTAGTTCCCTCTTCTACCAAGGAGGTTTGGATTCTGTATCCCCATAGCTGAGAATTAGTGGGCACATTCTCCACACATTCTTTGTAGCCTGTGCAGTTAGAGAGCAAATATTGGGGCTAAAGGATGCGTTTTCCCCCCTTGTTCTAAGCATCTCCATTCGGCAAGCTTCAAGAAACGTAATGCAAAGTACTTCTGTGAGGGGTTGACTTTGGCTGGATTCCAGGTGCCCACCAATGTTGGGATCACTCTGCGCGGCTCGACCTTAAGGAGAAGGAGCTGCAGCATTGAGAAGCTGGTAAACAGCTAGATATCTGCACGGCTCGGCCTTGAGAAGAGGGAGCTGTGGCACTGGGAAGCTGGTAAACAGCTGGACATCTGCAGGGCTCGGCCTTGAGGAGAAGGAGCTGTGGTAAACAGCTAAGAAGAAGCACTGTATAAGAAAAACAGGATGGAACCCGGACCACGTAGCAGTAACCGCAAGTAGGAGGAGTATGATAATGCAATCTTTAGGGCTAAGCCAATGATTGTAAGACAAGTATGCATAAGGTAGAACTTAGTGTATAAATATGTGTAAGGTTTTGCAATAAAGTTGAAGCTTGCTTTATCACTCATATTGAGTCGACTGCATGCCTTCCCTCGCTCGTCGCAAGTGGCGCCCGAACAGGGAGTCCCATCCTTGTTTTTCACCGGACAGCGAGATCGGAGAAGCACTGGTAGCAGCGACCAGGGAGCAGAAGATCGGCGGACGCTGCCGCGGCGCGCCTGATCCGTGCTTGAACCCAGGATAATTAAGAAGGGGTTCGCTGTCCGAAAGAAGGCTACCCAAGGGAAAAGGCCGCAAAAATAATTGACCGGATAATTAAGAAGGTCAACGTAGCGCGCAATGGAAATAGAGGTAGCATTCGAAATCTTAAAATGCTTTTTAGAAAAGCGGGGAGTAAGCCAATTAAAAGATCTGGCTGGGTTAATTGCGTTAGGGAAAGCGAAAGGGTTTTTTAAAGACCCTGAAAGTATGTTTGAAGTAGACGAGTGGCGTTCTTATGGAGATTGTTTCTGGGATCTAGTAATCGATGATGATAAATCAGCAAAAAAATTAATGAAATCTTGGAGAGATGTTATTCATTGCATGAAAAGATATAAAACTGAAAAGCGAATAGCACAGGCAACAAAGACAGTATAAAATCTACGACGCTCTAGAGGTTGATCCTAGAGACATTAAAAGAACTAAAGGCAGAATGCATCGCATGAAGAAGGGGCGATGGTCAGACTCCTGCTGCATATGCTCTCTAAGAGAGGACTGAAATATGATGAATATACACTTAGAAGGCTTCTAATTTGGTGCCAAAAAGGGTACCCCCCCGATGCGTCTGTGGCGTTTAAGGCAGAGACGTGGGAGGAGATAGGAAAAATGTTATAGGAACATATTGGGAATGGACATAAAACCACCGCAGAGTTAGTGACGACATGGAAGTTGATGTTAAACACATTAAAAGCCTTAAAGGCAGAGAGAAAAGCTGCAGCTGATATGGAGGAGGCTGTTAAACCGTCTTCAACCAATCCCTTTTTAACTGAGTCAGAGGGTCCAGGACCTGCAGCGACTCCAACTGCACCTCCTGAGGTGCCAGATGCACCGAGTAAACCGGCTGCATAGATAAGTCAGAGAAACAGATCTACGATGATGTATGTGAGGGCAAGACGGGACAACGTTGCCCAGAACAATGTACTCAATGTTCCCCTGTGTGCCCATGTGAAAGATCAATAGGGTGAGTCTCGAAAGGAGATGAGCAAGCAGGGGAGCTAGCAACAACATGGCAATTGCTATTGGAGACTGTTTTGAAGAGCCAGGGGCTAGCAGCAGACTCTGCAACAGCTTTTGAGTTACCTACCTGGGAGAAAGCAGGGAAATTGGTGTTTGAGGCAGCCTCTAAAGAGGATCATACGGCTGCAAAAGTGTTAACAACCTGGCGATTAGTCAGAGACTCTATAAAGACGATAAAATCAGAGCGGACGGCGGCAGCAGCTGCTGCTGCCACAGCCTTGGGAGAGAAGGGAGGCCGAGCTGGGGATGGTGAGAACGAGCAACCCCCGCCCGCCCCCCCCCACCCCGCCCCCCCCCCCCCCGCTAACGCAACCAACGGAGGTGGCGAGTCCTCCTTGGCCCCCGCCTCCTGACCCGTGCCGCAACAGGAGGGGGCTGCCTGGGATGATCCTTCCCCCAAGTCAAGATACGACCCTGCCCAACATTGGCGAGGCATGAGACAAGAGACTTTGGCAGAGAGGGAGGGGACGGAGTGAAGCAGGTACCGGCCAGGTCGGTACGGCCGGCAGTAAGACCTGAAGATCTTGTCACACGTCCCACGGACGCAGTCAACTCCGTCGTACCACCAGCTGATGCTTTCACTCTTTTGTATGCAGAATGATGGCTCGTTGACTGTCTCAGCGGCTCTCCCCGGACGGTCAAGAGCAGGAACTTCAATATGCCATATTTGTAAAACGGTGTTGTGGGTTTGTTCTATGTCGTTGTAATTATTGTCACAAATGTATCATTTCTTTTGCAGGGAATCGAAGAGTATATTTCAATTGCTTTTTTACCATTCCCTTAGCAGCTGAGGATGCGGAGAAGTTTGCCTTTACGGTACCATCGGTAAATAAAGGAGAGCTAGCAAAAAGTATCATTGGGTAGTGTTACCACAAGGAATGCAAAATTCACCTACGATGTGTCAGACATTTGTGGCATGGGCTCTAGAACCGGTGTGGAAAAAGTATCCAGATTTAATAATGTATCATTATATAGTTGATATATTAATAGCAGGGACACAATTGAATGCAGACCACATTTTACAGCACTTAGAGCACTATTTAGGAAAACGGGGTCTAAAAATAGCACCAAAAAAAAAAAAAAAAAAAAAAAAAAAGGCAAAAGAAGGGACCATGGCAATATTTGAGCTGGATTATTACCAGGGCAGCGGTCCACTCACAAAAAATAAAGATTAAGGCGAAAATAGAAAATCTTTCTGATGTCCAAAAATTAATGGGGGATATACAGTGGGTTCGCAATATTTGCGGAATTACTAATGATGATCTAAGGCCATTGATGCCGCTCCTGGAGTCTTCGGTGGAGGCTCCAGAGCGACGTCAACTGAATGAGGATCAACACCAAGCTTTGCAGAAAATTACTGAGAAGATAGCCAGGTCACAGGATGTAAACCCCACGTTAGCCATTTTTCAGAATGCTACCAATTGGTGTAATTATACAACGAGCAACATCTCACGCTCTACTATTGTCCCAATGAGACTCCCTAAAGGAATATTCTTGATTTGTGGTGATCGTGCATGGCAAGGTGTTCCCTCCCGTTTGAGAGGTGGTCCTTACACATTGGGGCACCTAACATTGTTAACTCCCAACACTTCTATGATATTGAACCTTACCCGACGGCATAGAATAAGATGACAGATTTGAAAATATCAGGAAGAGTGCAATGACCAACTGGATTTTTGGACTGCGGACAAAACCATACTAACCTCTTTCCTTGCCCCTGGGGTCGCTGCTGCCCAAGGCTTAACCACTTTAAATAAATTGGGATGTTGGCTAGCGAAACAAACCAATGCTACTTCTGCAACACTCAGTGCTTTGTTAATGGAAACTGACTCAATAAGGCATGCGACATTGCAAAATAGGGCAGCTATCGACTTCCTACTTTTGGCCCAAGGGCACAGGTGTGAGGAGTTTGATGGCACGTGTTGTATGAATTTAACAGATACATCACAGTCGGTAACTCAACAATTACAAAAACTGAAGGACTTAACGGACAGGTTACAGACAAGTTCACTAAACCTCGAATCATAGCTGTCAAGTTTGGGCCTAAGTGGATGGTTACAAGACTTAATAAAAGGGGCAGTTGTTATAGTACTTGTTATCTTAATACTAATGCTTATTGTACCATGTTTATTGCATTGTCTACAAGGAATGGTTCAAAAGGTAGTAAAGAATGCTTGGCTAGCTAATAACTCAAACAAGTATCTTACACACCCAATGAATGAGCTTTGTTAGATAATCACGCTCAAAACAAAAAGGGGGAGAGGCTACCACATTACCCTAAGAACGTTTGAATAAAGCCTTATATGTGTTAAATTATTTGCGGAAGGAGAAAGGACCTTTTCAACTGCTAACCAGGGGACGAGGTTGACGGTGGTGGCTGTTTAAAACCATGGGTAAAACCATGGGTAACCCACTTTGCAGGTGCCTCGAAGTGGGTGAGGCCATGGGTGGGGCAGTCACCATCGTCATCGTTGGACACATCATGACACTATCAGGTGTCATCACAATCTGGATGCCACCTCAGTCAAAAGAAAATGTAGGGGTAAATCACACTGAAATTTGCAGTATCATGAGATGAACGTGGAAAGCTTTTGAGGCAAAGTGTTCTATAACTACAAATGCTTTGGTAAGATATAATATTGGTCTTCATAGCCTTATACAAGTACCTTTTTTCTATCACTAGGAGTAGTTTATATCACTAGAAGTAGTACAGCTAGAATTGTTTTGCTTTGTAATATTCTGCTATTGACTTAAGCATAAGTTGATATGTGACTGCTGAGTTATGAAAAAATGCCGTGTGAACAAAGCCTACGAACCAATAGACGGGATGGCTGTGGCGCGTGCAGCACGTCTGGCCAGCAGGCGCATACGCCATAGGCTCCCTGTGTTAAAAGGTGACAACTGAGGTGAGTTCCGACACTCGCTGGCCACGTGTGTCGAAACTCGTTCCTCTACAAATGTGTAATACCGGGATTTCCTGAAGGGCAGTGGGCTGGTGTACAGCAAGGCCACCGTTGCCTCCGTGGGGACGCCCACGTAAAGCTGGCACCTACCAACTGCTGGGCTGAGTTCGCGGCACAGGACGATACAAGAATGTACAGAGGGTCCATCTTCCTCAGAGTCCTTGGGTTGCAAATGATCCATCAGGTTTTGTTTATACAAAAACAAAAAGGGGGAGATGTTGGGATCACTCTGCGCGGCTCGACCTTAAGGAGAAGGAGCTGCAGCATTGAGAAGCTGGTAAACAGCTAGATATCTGCACGGCTCGGCCTTGAGAAGAGGGAGCTGTGGCACTGGGAAGCTGGTAAACAGCTGGACATCTGCAGGGCTCGGCCTTGAGGAGAAGGAGCTGTGGTAAACAGCTAAGAAGAAGCACTGTATAAGAAAAACAGGATGGAACCCGGACCACGTAGCAGTAACCGCAAGTAGGAGGAGTATGATAATGCAATCTTTAGGGCTAAGCCAATGATTGTAAGACAAGTATGCATAAGGTAGAACTTAGTGTATAAATATGTGTAAGGTTTTGCAATAAAGTTGAAGCTTGCTTTATCACTCATATTGAGTCGACTGCATGCCTTCCCTCGCTCGTCGCACACCAAAGCTGCTCTTTCACTTCCCTCCTCGGCTGGAGAGAGGAGAGAAAGTACAACAAGAAGCTTGTGGGTCAAGACAAGGACAAGGAGCGATCATTCAGCCATTCCCGTCAGAGTCAAAAGAGACTGGACGTGGGGAAATTTGTTTCATTTATTGCCAATCGAATCAGAGTAAGGTAATGAGAACGAAACCCAAATCTTAAAACGCCTTCCGCCCACGCCTCCTTTCTTCCCGGGCTCGACTTTGCTCCCCATTTTCTCTGCCTCCTCCCACCGAGTGCCACAGGAGGACGGGGAATGGGGGTTGCGGTCAGTTCATCACACGTTGTCTCTGCTGCTCCTTCCTCCTCAGGGGGAGGACTCCTCACACTCTTCCCCGGCTCCAGCCTGGCGTCCCTCCCACGTGAGACAGTCTTCCACGGACTTCTCCAACGTGAGTCCTTCCCACAGGCTGCAGTTCTTCACCAACTGCTCCAGCCTGGGTCCCTGCCACGAGGTGCCGTCCTTCAGGAACAGGCTGCTCCACGGTGGGTCCCCCACGCGGCCACAAGTCCTGCCAGCAAACCTGTGCCAGCGTGGGCTCCTCTCTCCACGGGGCCACAGGTCCTGCCAGGAGCCTGCTCCAGTTCTGGCTTCCAGTGGGGTCACAGCCTCCTTCGTGCAGCCCCCTGCTCCAGTGTGGGGTCCTCCCCAGCCTGCAGGTGGACATCTGCTCCCCCACGGAGCTCCATGGGCTGCAGGGGCACAGCCGGCCTCACCATGGTCTTCAGCAGGGGCTGCAGAGGGGTCTCTGCTCCGGCCCCTGGAGCACCTCCTGCCCCTCCTTCTGCACTGACCCGGGTGTCTGCAGAGATGTTTCTCTCATGTATTCTCGCTCCTCTCTCCCGCTGCAGTTGCTGCCTGCCAGTTCTTACCCTCCTTCTGAAATACGTTATCCCAGAGGTGCTACTACTGTTGCTGACTGGCTCGGCCTTGGCCAGCGGTGGGTCCGTCTTGGAGCCGGCTGGCATCGGCTCTACCGGACATAGGCGAAGCTTCTAGCAGCTTCCCACAGAAGCCACCCCTGCAGCCCCCCTGCAATGTTTTTAATTGCTAATAAACATTTGTACCGTAAAAAAAAAAAAAAAAAAAAAAGAAAAGGTATTTCTAAATACTACAAGACATCTGAAGTGAAGAGGCGTTCTAAAGTTAGTTATCCTACAGGAAATACACAGCTCCACCTGTTACTCCTGCTTTCCCTTGAATACCAGAGTGACCTCTAATCTCAGCCTTGCTTAAGGAGAGTGTTACCGCTGTTGGTAGATCAACCTTTATTTCAGAAGAGGGAGAGAAAGAGGGGGGGGGAGAGAGAGAGAAGGAAAGACAGACAGGCAGCAAGGAAGGCTTGTTTTCCCTTGAAGGAGTCAACTCAGGCAGCACCTGGAGCATCACCGGTGTCTGAGCCTGCGCCCAGAACGTTTGTGCTGTCTGTTACAAGCTCCTGAAGGCACTTCCGACAGCAAAGCAATGCCTTGTAACCCTCTGCCGCCTTCCTGTGCATCAGAAGGCCTGCCTATATCTTCCGTAGCTTTGCCCACAGAAGCCTGAATGGCTGTGCTCCGGGCTGTTGGAAGGCACAACACAAACTTCCTCCGGTCACTCTGACACCTTGAACACAGAAACCAGCACAGTTTAATAGGAAGAATCTCACTTTCTCACAGAAACCACCTTCTACATTACAGCTTTTCATCCTGCAAGAAAGCATGTGTCCCTACATTACGTACATAGTTACCCACCAAAACCGCCAATGTGATACAACGTATCCCGCGATACAACGTATCCCGCGATACGCTCGGAGGGGTTTGCGCAGCCCCCGCTCTCTGTGCACCTCACAGACCTCTGCGCTTTCTGCTTCTGCCCCTGGTGCTGGCGGCTCTGTGGCCGATGCACCGGCAAGCCCAGCCGCATCCTCCTCCTCCTCAGAGAGTTCCTGGCCGTGCTCAATGAGCGATTGCTATGAACGTACTTTAAAAAGCCCTTTCTATAGCCCGACACAACACTGGCCAGTTTCAACTCTAGCTGAGCGTTGCCCTTGTCTGTTCTCTCCTTCCACGTATGAACTACAGCCCTGTGATCTTCCTGCGAAGCCGGACCTTGGTCCCAGGGATCAGAACATTTCTTTTTCCACCTGAGTTGAAAAAGGAGGTCCCTGTTCAGCCAAGCTGGTCTTCTGCCCCTCTTGTTTGACTTAAGACTCCACGAGATTGCCTGCTCCCGTGCTTGCAGAAGGTGGTTCTGAAAAACTAAGCTGCTCTATGAGCCCTAAGCCCTCCAAAGCAGCTTCGCAGGGGACACTGCAGACTACCTCTCCGAGTAGCTTCAAGTTTGCTCTCCTGAAAAGCAAGGTAGCAACTCCTCTGAGCTGTATCTCATTACACTCAAAAGTTTAAACCCCCCTGTTTGGTGATCACTGTTACCCCATCTCCTACGAGTCCTTCTCCATACACAACCAGGAGGGAGGAAGAGCTCTGTTGGGTAGATAAGCAGCCACGGGGAACCACGGTGAGCAGTGGAGTGAGCTGCTGCATGGGCTACGTGCTTTCCGAGTGCGAAGCCAGCCCCTGGCTCAGTGAGTGCCTGGGAAAGGGAGTCTGCAGCCGTGAATGACAGAGCCGGCCAGCAGGACAGCTGGCAGCCTTCACTCGGGCATTGCCTACCTTGTGACTGGCTGTACCTGTGATGATGTTAATGTGTTGGGATCACCCTGCATGGCTTGACCTTAAGGAGAAGGAGCTGTGGCGTTGATCTGCACGGCTCGACCTTAAGGAGAAGGAGCTGTGGCACTGAGAAGCTGGTAAACAGCTGGATATCTGCACGGCTCGGCCTTGAGGAGGAGGAGCTGTGATAAACAACTAAGAAGAAGCGAGGAAAACAGGAACACCTGCAAGCAACAATCCTGACTGTGTGAGGGGCGCGTGGACAGCGCGTGATATTTTGTATATAGCCAATTGCAATAGTGTGTGTAACAAGTTGTAACCAATCCTGAGTGTGTGCGCAGTGACTAAGCGAAAATTATGATATATATTGGAGTCAGACAAGACAATAAATGGCTTCGGAATATAACTCTCATAGAGTTGTGAAGTCCATCCTTCTCCCGCAACTGGTGACCCTGAGGTGATACCATCTCTGGGATCTCATCGTTGAACACCGGTCGAGCGCAGAGGACGCCGCAGGTGAAGCCCGGTTGGAAGAATTGCAGTCAGCGGGACTGACGCAAGGAAAAAGAAAAAGGAATACATTGCAACGGAGAAGCACCCAGCGAGGTGAGGTGAGCAACCGGGGCGGCATGGGGCAGAACACATCGCATGAAGAAGGGGCGATAGTCAGACTCCTGCTGCACATGCTCTCTAAGAGAGGACTGAAATATGATGAATATACACTTAGAAGGCTTCTAATTTGGAGCCGAAAGAAAGGGTACCCCCCCGATCCGTCTGTGGCGTTTAAGGCAGAGACGTGGGAGGAGATAGATAGGAAAAATGTTATGGGAGCATATTGAGAAAACTGCCGCAGAGTTAGTGACAGCGTGGAAGTTGATATTAACCACATTAAAAGCCTTAAAGGCAGAGAGAAAAGCTGCAGCTGATGTGGAGGAGGCTGTTAAACTGCTTTCAACCAATCCCTTCTTAACCGAGTCAGAGGGTCCAGGACCTTCAGCGACTCCGAATGCACCGCCTGAGGTGCCAGATGCACCGGGTGAACTGGCCACATTAGGTAAGTCAGAGAAACAGATCTACGATGATATATGTGAGGGCAAGACGGGACAAAGCTGCCCAGAACAATGTACTCAATGTTCCTCTGTGTGCCCATGTGAAAGATTGATGGGGCGGGCTTCACCACCCCCGAAACCACCCAGGCTTAACCGATCGAAAGCCGTAGTTTTGAAGCCCTCAGCCGAGCCCCTGCCACCTTTACGGCCCCCGTTGCCTGATAGCAGCGACGAAGGAGAAGAGCCTGTTGTAGAGACTATAGGGAGGCAAGAGCCTAGAATGAAAGGCGACCCTAGGGAGCGGTGGAAAGACGTTTTTTTAGGAGCGATGAAAGACGAGGAAACAGAGTTACCGATGGCATTTCCTGTTAGTGTACAGCCTCACGGGCCCAATCGCTGGGAACTATTTCACTGGGACTTGATTAAGAAAGTGCGGAAGGCAGTACAAAATTATGGCTTGCAATCACCTTTCACGCAAGCTCTATTGGATAACATATTCACAGGAATGATTCTTACACCATGGGATTGTCGGCAGATGATAGATATGTTGTTGACACCAACCCAAAGGTTATTGTGGGCAGACAGATGGTATAAACTCTGTATGCAAGAAGCCCTGAGAAACCTGGAGCGTCAAGACGGCGATCCACTCCAGAACATTACTATGGGACAAATGACAGGCCAGGGACTGTTTGTGGATGTTAGATTGCAAGCTCAGCTGCCCTTAGAAGCCTTGCAATTAGTTGGGCGACTAGCATTGAGTGCGTTGCGAACAGTCCCTGAGGAGGGAAAGAGGCAACCGTCTTATACTCAAATTAGACAAGGGAGAGATGAACCATAGATGTCTTTTGTTGATCGTCTGAGAGACACTTTGAATAAAGTGTATACCAATGAAGAGGCAAAACTAGCAGTGTTGTTGAATTTAGCGGTAGAAAATGCCAATGTAGATTGTAAAAGAATTGTGTTAACTTTGCCAAAAGAAGCAACGTTAGTACAAATGGTAGAAGCCTGCAACAGAGTAGGCTCTGCCACACATCAGGCAGAAACACTCGCAAGTGCCTTTGCAGCAGCAATTAAGCCATTTATAAATGGAAAAGGGGAGAAAAAATGTTTTAATTGTGGAAAAACAGGCCGTTTTAGAGCTCAGTGCAAGGCCACAAGGAAAGGACCTAGGCAGATTGAGACAGGTCATAAATCCTTCCAACAAGGACCCTTTCAGCAAGGAATTGGCCCAGCAGGAGCACCATGTGGTCGATGTCAAAAATTTGGTCATCAAGCCTCAGAATGTTGTTCAAAGTATCATCGGGATGGTATGAAATCGGGAAACGGGCGACCGAGCGCGAAGGCACCCCACACGACGACACAAATGGGGAAGCACCACCAGGCTGCTTGGCAAGCCTCAGCGCCCAAACCAGAGGGAGCGCCGGAATGGACGTGGAAACAACAGTAGAAGTTACCTTATGGGACATGTCGGTTTATGATGTCCCGACTAACGCAAATGGACCATTAGCATACGGATTGAGTGCTTTGTTATTAGGACGATCTTCAGCAACAAAGTAGGGACTTTTTGTTCTCCCTGGAGTCATCGACAAAAAAGGCCATATTGTGCCAACCACTAGTCCTTGGAACACACCTGTTTTTGTGCTTCCAAAGAAAAGTGGAAAATGGAGACTATTACATGACTTGTGAGAAGTCAATAAGGCATAGTGGACATGGGAGCCTCGCAACCAGGGCTACCATCTCCCTGTATGATACTGAAGTATTGGAAGCTTTTGATTATAGATCTCAAAGATTGCTTTTTTACAATCCCTCTGCATGAAGATGATGCCAAACATTTTGCATTCTCAGTCCCAAGTACAAACAAGGCGCAAGCCATGCAAAGATATCATTGGACAGTATTGCCACAAGGCATGAAAAATTCACCCACGATGTGTCACATTTATGTAAATTGGGCTTTACAGCCAATCAGAAAAAGGTGGCCTCAATATCTCATCTATCATTATATGGATGACATATTGTTGGCCGGTGATCTATTAAATCCGGAAGAAATGATCGGGGAGCTCGTTGAGCTTTTGAGGCAAAGTGGGCTGCAAGTGGCGCCAGAAAAGGTACAAACTGAAGCGCCTTGGAGGTACTTGGGGTGGATGATCACTGAAACGTCGGTAACCCCCCTGAAGGTTGAATTAAGAATTCAGATTAAAACATTAAATGATGTACAAAAATTGGTAGGAGACGTTAACTGGATTTGACCTATTTGTGGGATCACAAACCAAGATATGGAGCCCTTGGTTCAGCTCTTGCGAGGGGATAGCAGGTTAAACTCTCCTCGGCAATTGACCAAGGAAGCCTGGGAAGCAGTAGCAAACATTTCTGAAAAGGTAACTCAAGCATTTAGTTCTAGGATAGACCCCTCGATAGGGATCACTTTGGCAGTAATCAATCATGAGCGACATCCCTATGCGCTTATAATACAGTAGATAACAAAGCTAGAATCAAAAGCGGACCCATTGAGAATTTTATAGAGTGGGTCTTTTTACCTCAGTAGCACAGAAAAACCATCACCATGAAAGTAGAGTGTTTTGCAAATTTGATTATGAAAGGGCGCAACAGAATTATTGATATATCGGCAAAGGACCTGAAAACGATTTTAATACCATTACAACAAGAATATTTGACTTGGGCTTTGCAGCACTCGGTTCCCTTCCAAACTGCATTAGCTGAATTTGAGGGTGACATTTAGATTCATTATCCATCATACAAAATGTTTACCTTTAAAAAAAAACAAACAAAAAAAACCCCCAAAAACCCCCAAAAAACAACCCAAACATGAAGTAGAAGAAAAATCAAAGTGTAGTCAATATCCAGTTCAAGGTGCTACAGTATTTATGGATGGTGGTGGGAAAACAGGCAAGGCAGCAATAGTATGGCGAGAGCATGGAGAATGGAAAGAACGGGTACTTGTCGTGCCAGGATCAGTTCAAAAGGTAGAACTACAGGCAGTAATTGAAGCCTTTAAATTATGGTCTGAAGAAATGTGAATATAATTACTGATTCTTTATATGTAGTTGGAGTACTCCAAAGATTGGAAGGTTCAATCCTCAGACAGGTACAGCAGGAACAGCTATATCAACAATTTAGAACGCTTTGGTTTTTATTGCAGAAAAGACGACATCCTTATTACGTTATGCATATACGCAGCCATACCAACCTTCCAGGGGAATTGGTGGAAGGAAATGCAAGAGCTGATCGGCTGACTGCCGCAGTATGGGCTGGACCTGTCCCGGACCGTTTAGGTCAAGCACAAGCCTCTCATGCCTTTTTCCATCAATCTGCCAAAGTTTTAGCAAGACAATTTAATCTAAGTGCAGGTGACGCTAGAGCTGTCATACAGACTTGTGCTGATTGTCAACAAATAGGCCCAGGAATCGCGATTACAGTTAGTCCCCGACGATTGCATTCGCTACAACTATGGCAGATGGATGTGACACATGTTGCTGACTTTGGAAGATTTAAATATGTTCATGTTTCAATTGATTTCTATTCTGCAATAGTTTGGGCCACTGCACAAACAGGAGAAACTAGTAGATATGTACAAAAGCATTTACGAGCTGCATTCGCAGCCCATGGTATACCCCTACAAATTAAAACCGATAATGGTCCTTGTTATGTAGCCCAGTCAACCCAAAGGTTTTTTTGCATGTTACTGGAATACTGCATTCCCCAACTGGACAAGCTATTGTTGAACGAATGAATCATTTCCTGAAGTGTTTATTGCAAAAACAAAAAGGGGGAGAGGCTACCATACCACCCCAAGAACATTTGAATAAAGCCCTATATGTGTTAAATTATTTCCGTCTAGCAGAAGGAGAAACATGTAAAAGGAATGACAGGAAGTCTGTTTGAGTTAACACAAAATGTGCAAGTAAAAGTTAAAAATTTGGAAAAGAATATGTGGGAAGGACCTTTTCAACTGCTAACCTGGGGACGAGGTTATGCTTGTGTCATTGCAGATTCTGGAACTCGTTGGGTACCCACAAAATGGGTAAAACCATGGGTGAAACAGTCACCATCGTCATCGTCGGACACATCTTGACACTATCAGGTGTCATCGCAATCTGGATGCCACCTCAGCCAAAAGAAAATGTATGGGTAAATCACACTGAAATTAGCAGTATCATGAGAGGAACATGGAAAGCTTTTAGGGCAAAGCGCTCTATAACTACAAATCCTTTGGTAAGATATAATATTGGTTTTCATAGCTTTATACAAGCACTTTTTCCATCACTAGAAGTAGCTTCTATCGCTAGGAGTAGTACAGCTAGAATTGTTTGCCTTGTAACATTCTGCTATTAATTTAAGCATAGTTGATATGTGACTGCTGGATTATGGTAAGATGCCATGTGAACAAAACCTACGAACCACTAGACGGGGTGGCTGTGGCGCATGCAGCACGTCTGGCCAGCGGGCACATGCGCCATAGGTTCCCTATGTTGAAAGGTGACAACCGAGGCATGTTCCGACACTCGCTGGCCACGTGTGTTGAAACTCGTTCCTTGGCAAATGTATAAATACCGGGATTTCCCGAAGAGCAGGGGGATCGGTGTATGGCAAGGCCATCGTTGCCTCCGTGGGGACACCCACGTAAAGCTGGCACCTACCGACTGCTGGGCTGAGATCGTGACACAGGATGATACAAGAATGTACAGATAGTCCATCTTCCTCACAGTCCTTAGGTTACAAATGATCCATCAGGTTTTGTTTTTAGATAAACAAAAAGGGGGAGATGTTGGGATCACCCTGCACGGCTCGACCTTAAGGAGAAGGAGCTGTGGCACTGAGAAGCTGGTAAACAGCTGGATATCTGCACGGCTCGGCCTTGAGGAGAAGGAGCTGTGATAAACAACTAAGAAGAAGCGAGGAAAACAGGAACACCTGCAAGCAACAATCCTGACTGTGTGAGGGGCGCGTGGACAGCGCGTGATATTTTGTATATAGCCAATTGCAATAGTGTGTGTAACAAGTTGTAACCAATCCTGAGTGTGTGCGCAGTGACTAAGCGAAAATTATGATATATATTGGAGTCAGACAAGACAATAAATGGCTTCGGAATATAACTCTCATAGAGTTGTGAAGTCCATCCTTCTCCCGCTCTTTGTACACAGGTCTGTTGCGTCGTGCTGTGTTGCCAAGCAGACTTGCAGAGGCGTGCCCTGTCTGCCCATCGGAACTCAAGGCACATTTCCTCCAAGCGCAGCAGCCAGGCTTTGGGCAGCCTCGCCTCATGCTGCTTTTGACATTGCCAACCAGGGTCAAGTTTCTATCCTCGGGTTTTCATGCAGGAACCAATTAGTGAACAAGTCCTGTTTTAATGGAGTGGCATCTCAAACAGTATTACGCTGGTAGAAAGCCTTCAGGAGAAGACTGGTGTCCTCTGGACTTCGCAGTAAGGCAGCCAGCAGCTCTGTTTCTGCTATAGCTACAAACATCCGCGAGTGAAACAACCGCAGCTTTTTAAGACAGTTCCAGAGGTTTACACTTTTCTTTGCAGACACAAAGCATGCTTTTGTCTTGAACTTTTCATTAGTCTGAAAAAAAGATCATTGGTAGTACAGGATACCATGCTGTTTATTAAATGTACATAAATTAACATCTATACCGAAAGGACGTTTTCCTCATCAGAAACCATGCTGAAACGATGAGCAACTCTGAAAAGGAAGGTACATAAGGCCCTTGTGCACAAACGCCAAAGCTTCAAAGGAGAAAGGTGAAAGAGCGGTACATCCTTATGTCACAGGGCAACCTGTGACTAACCCGAGTTATGGACACTGTCACATCACAGGTAGTTGGGGCCAGTTCAGATGCACTGCCTTCTAGATCAGCCGCCTTGATGAGCTGGGTGTTTCAACTGTTATAAAGCTGCAGAATCAACCAGAAGAGACACTGAAATGACTGTACTGGCTACAGAATGGCTAGAATAAATGTGGAGGTGTGTCCTGCTTTTTTGCGGTCCTGGAGGGTGGGTGGGATTCGGGGCACCATGTAAGCTGGCTTTTTTAACTCCCTCTTCCCATCAGTCCCTAGGCACAGGCACGTGTTGTGGCTGAAAGCAAAGCATCACCACTCCAGTTCTGATTGACAGAGAGGGGGGTGTTGGCGTGGGTCCAGAGAGCGCCGATGGGTCGGAGAAGTAAGAGCGGAGTTTTTGCTGTAGCTAACCTGGAGTTAACTCAGCTAATGGAAACCGCAAGCCAGTCATGTTTGATCAAGAAGACTAAGAAAGGGTATTGTGCTGTGTGCTGCATACAAGGACTTGCACCGACCAAAGGGCAGCAATGGGTGCTCCCGTCTTGTATGCAGCAAGGTGGTGCAGCGTCTCTCTGCCAAGAATGAGGAGCGGCAAAGAAAACCTGGAGGGTTTTATAGCCTGGAACATGCTGCCCAGCATGTCCCTCGTGTCCCTCTCAGATGATATACACCTCCACGCCCAGCACGCCCCATGGAATCTGCAGGTGACATGCCAGCTCCCCACGGGGGCAGCTGTGCCGGCTGGTGGGCTTTTGCTGACGGAGCCGAGGAGTGAGCCAGCAAGGCCTCCCGCCAGGGCTGGGCTGGCTCTGAGGGCGGTGCGGGGCCGCTGCGGCGTCGCGGTGCCCGAGTGAAATGTGCCGGCCGGAGCAGAAGGGCGCGGTGCCTCCCTCCTCGCCTGCGCCGAGGTGGTGCTGGGACTGCATCGTGCCCCTCAAAGCCCAGGCAGCAGAGCTCATGCGGGCAATCCAGGCAGCAGAGAAAAATCGGCACCTGCAAGAAGAGAGTCCAAAGTGCTGATGAAACCATGAAGGCAGGAAGAGGCACGACTTTGTGCCCCGTTCTTTGGGCACTGTGCTGTCCAAGGGGCAGTTCCTGGCACAGGAGAGGGAACCCTCCCTGGCAGTGGCTACGGCACGGCTTTGTCCCCTTCTCCACATGTGTGACACCCTCAGAGCTCTGCAAGTTGACAGAGATGTGCAGCACTGCTTTGCTAGGCAGCAGGGCTGGGCAGGGCAGCCGTGCTGCGGTCCTTTCCAAAACCCGAGCAGCAGCATGCCTCACCGTCCCTTGCGAGAAAGCCAGGCTTGAAGGCAAAACACGCTGCTTTGGTATTGTTTGGTTGGTTTTTTCTTCCCTCAATTGTCTCAGGTGCAACGTGAGCTTTTATGAAGTGCCAGTACCTCAGGGTCTACAGCTACGTGACACAGCTCCTGGCTGCGTCTTTGGGATTCAGACACCAGCAGCCAGTGCTGGGCTTGCCAGCTGACATGAACAGAAAAGTGAGACTTTGCCTCTTTCTGTAGGGAGCGGGTCAAAGAGCTCAAAAAATTGCTATGAGCCTTGTGACTCTGCTGGGGTGTTGCTCAGCCTTGCACAAACAGAGCTGCCACAAGTGCAGAAGGAGAGCTGCCAACGCTGGAGTGATATGCTCCTCCTGACAGACACGCTCTCCCACGGGCAGCTGCGGGCTTCCTGCCCGCTGCCATCTCTGCGCACCTCAGAAATATTGCCCGTACTCGGAGCAGTGTTCGGAGCTTTGAAAGATGGGGAGCAGAGTCTGCTACACACCTGGGCTCCTCGTTCTTCTTGCCTGCCTGGATGTCCTCAGTTGCCCATCCCGCAGAGCTCTGCTCCCAGCTTGCTCCTCTCGCTGCCCAGTAGCCCGTTGCTCCCCTCTTCACAGGTTGCTCTTCCTGAGCCTGGCAAACTTTCCATTCAATGTATTTTTAGACAGGTCAAGCCATGATAAACGTGAACCGATTCTGCTCTTAACCCAACCTAGCTCATTTTACCTTCTCTCCCCAGAGGAGCTCTCCAGGTGTTCACTTTCTGGAGGGACTGGAGGCACCTGCAATGGAAATGTGCAAGTTAACGGGTGGCAAGGACCTTCCTGCCCAACTGCTACCTTAGCTCGGAAAGGCACAGCCCTTGCATGGGTTTGCTCAGCCCGGCTGAGCCAGTTCTGGTGGCATCACCGCACAAACCGCGATGGCCGTCCTGCAGCACCCTTCCTCTGCACCTTTGCAGAGCTGCCGGCTAGTGGGTGACCTTGCTTGTCCCTGCGGCAGCACTCTCAACTTCTGACAGTGCTGTCACCCTCTTTGTGGCCCTGACATACCGCTGCTGCTTCTGCTTCCACCTCTGGTGCTGGCAACTCCTTGGCCGACGTGCCGGCAAGCCCAGCCACATCCTCCTCCCCTTCAAAGGGCTGCGGGGGACAGAGGAGGACAGTTGCTTGGCTGGGGACAGGCCCCAGGGCCAGTGAGCCTTCCTCAGGGCCAGGAGCGAGCGTGGGCGGCTCTGCTTTCACTAGGGCAGGACGCAGGGGTGGCTGGAGGTGGGGGAGGTGGGGCGCAGCCGGCTTGGTCCCCGAGCCCCAGCCGGGGTCCCTCTGCTGGGGACAGCGCCTCTGCGCAGGAGCCAGCGCCACGGGCACCCCCCGGCCAGGCTGGCTTACCTGGAGGGGCTGGGGCAGCGTGCCGTCCTGGCTGCAGAGAGCTGCCAGGGGCCGGCCGAAGAGACCCGCCCTGCCGGCACAGCCCGACTGCCCGGGCGCCTCCGCAGCGGCCAAGGTCCCTCGCCGCGCAAAGGGCCAGGGCAGCCCCCTCGTCCTGCTGCGGGTCCCGCCTGCCGCCAGGGAAAACAGAGCAGAGAGCCATGGAGGGCAAGCGCCAGGTGAATGCTGCCCGAGCCTCCGTGCGTTGTGCCCCCGCCAACAGCGAGGGAGAGGCGTGGCTGGGGAACCAGGCGCCCCGGGGGCTCAGCTGTCTGCGGCCGTGCGCTGTGGGAAGGGCAGCAGCAGCCCCCGAGCAGCGCGGCTGCCACCTGCCAGCGCAGGAGAGAGGGGCCGTCCTGCCCCCGTCTCCTCCAAACTCACCGGCCGAGTGGCCACGTCCACCTTGGCTGCCGGAGGGGACGGGAGGTGGCCGCTGCTGGGTACCAGCCTGCAAGAAATGCGCTGCGCTCAGCGAGCATCCCCGCAGCACGAAGGGCCCCTGGCGAGCTGCATCGGCCGCGGACCATGAGAGAGATGTGGGGACGGCCGAGATGGCAGCCCGGGGGCTCCTCACCTCTGCCAGGCCCTCGACCAGCCTCTCCAGGCTGCTGGAGTTGAGTGTTTTTGCCTGGGCAAGGGGAGAAGAGCAGCAGGTGAGAAGCGATGGGGCTGGTGCGGGGTTGGAGCAGCCCCTGGGGCAGAGCGGGGCCAGGAGGGACACTCACGGCATTGCGGCCGCGCAGCTCCTTCAGCAGGAGCTTGATGGAGGGCAGCTGGGTGACGCGGGCTCCCTCCACTCCTTCTGCTGGCCTGTGCACGGGGCAGGGGCAGAGAAAGAGCTGTGTGAGAGCCAAGCTGCCTCTTCCCTCGCCTGCCAGCCCGGGGAGCCATCCAAGCTGCCCCGAAGCAGCTGGGCACCGCCCGGCCGTCGAGCGGAGAGCAGCGGCAAGGGAGGAGGACAGGGCTGGGCGAAGCAGCTGCGCCAGCTCTGCCCGCTCCAGAGCCGCCCGCAGCCGTGGGGGCAGCTCTCTCCAGCTCAGGAGCAGCGTTTCCGCATCGTACGGCTACAGCTAGAGCATCCCCCCGTGCTGTGAGCACGGGCCCCCAAGCTGCGCTGCCAGGCAGGGCTTACCCACGGAGCGCGCTGAGCCAGAGCTCCTTCAGCGAGCGGGAGCTGCAGGAAAGAGAGGAGAAAGAGCCTGAGCGCCCGCTGCTCCCCAGCCCGCGGGCAGAGGCGGGCGCCGGCACAGCCCTGCCCCGTGGGGACGGCCGCAGAGGCAGGAGGAAGGCGTGTGGGGCCGGGCAGAAGCGCAGCCCGGCCCTGCCGGGGGACGTGGCACCGAGACCCACCAGAAGGTGGCGACGCAGAAGCCATAGGGCCAGGCGAGGACGAGGGACGTGGTGGCCTTGTCTTCCTCCTCCTGGGCGGCATCCCCGGCCGCCCCCTTGCCGCCGCTCAGCACCCACAGCCGGCGCAGGGCCAGGCAGAGCTGCGGGCGCGGGGCGCTGCCACGTCTGCAGAGAGGAGCGGCAGGGAGTGACCTGGAGGTGGCCGAGCCCGGCGGCTGCCCTCTGGCCTCCGCCTGCCCCGCGCACGGCCACGGGTGCAGCCAGCAGCAGGGTGCCGGGGCCTGGGGCTGCTCCTGGGGCGTCCCTGCCCCGGTGCCGGGGCCAGGCCTTGGGAGGAAAGGCAGCTGGGGTCTGCGCCTCTTACTTGGCCTTGGCGATGATCAAGGCATCGCTGAAGAGGAGGAGGTGCCTCTTCCCCGTCACGCGGCCCTGCGTCACCCGCACGCGCTGGTGGAGCAGCGGCTGGGCTGATGCCGGGCCGGGCGCGCACTGCTGCTCGGGGCCGGGGTAGACCCTGCAGAGCAGGCGGCAAAGGGCGTGAGAAAGGCGGCTGCTGCGGGGCCCGGCTGCGCCGGCGTGTCCCCGAGCCGCGGGGGGAGCCCACCTGGAGCCGTAGCAGCAGTTCAGCTGGCCCATCGTGCCGGGGCCAGGGGAGTCCTCGCACCGGACACGCTGCTGGGGCTCCGGAGAGCTCCCAGCCGGCTGGAGCGAGGCTGCTGAGGGGGTCCCGGTGCGGGGCAGTGCCGCTGGGTGAGAGCTGGTCTCTCCCTGGAGCTGCCGGGTGCTGGCAGAGCCGTGCCTGCAGGCACTGTGGCCGTTGCCGGGCCAGCGCCGCGACATCACAGCTGCCATTCCGAGCCCAGCGGCCGCCCTGGGGGGCGGGGCTGGGGGAGGGGCCCTGGGGGGCTCTCCCCACTCTGCCCCTGTCTCTCTCGGCCTGGGGAGCCCGGGCCTGGGCACAGCACTGCGGGCATGGCCTCACCAGCGCTGAGCAGAGGGCAAGGCTCCCCTCCCTCCAGCTGCTGGCAAGGCTTTGCCCAGCGCAGCCCAGGGCACCGCCGCCCGCCGCCTTTGGCCAAGGGCACGGTGCTGGCTGCTGCTCAGCTTGGTGTCCAGCAGCACCCACGGGCCTTTTCTGCCACGCCGCTTTCCAGCAGCTTTGCCGAGCTGCTCTTGCTCACGAGTACGTGCGCCTGTGTGCCGGGATGCTTCGTGCGCGTACCGGTGCCGCCCGCAGTCCGTCCCAGCCTCTTCCCGCAGGTCCCCCCGTGCCACTGTCGTGCGGTTGAGACGGGCACGTTGCCTCCAGCCAAAGCAGCGGTCCCAGCGGAAAGGCGCTCTCTTGTGCTGGGGCTGGGAGGAAGAGGATGCACCTGGCCACAGAGCCCAGGGGCAGAGCTTCCTTACCTACAACTTGTTAAAGGCAACCTTCTTCTTCTTCTTCTTCTTCTTCTTCTTCTTCTTCTTCTTCTTCTTCTTCTTTTTCTTCACATCATGTCCCGCTTGGCACTTGGCCTTGGCACTCTCCCGGAACACTGGAGAGGAGTTTGGCTTTGCCAAGTGCAATAGAAGCAGCAGCTGCCTAGCTGCCTTCTCGAGTGAGCAGCTGTCTGCAGAAGCCCAGCATCTCCCGGGCGGCGACGGGGGAAGTGGCATGAAGCAGAGCAGAGAGCCTGGTGCAGCCCAGGGGCTTGCAGGCACGCCCTGCCCACTTCCCGCCCTTCCTGCCATGCCTTGGACGGTTGGCAGAGAGAAGAAAGCCATCCTTGCACCTGCTGGAGCCAGGCCTCTTGTCTCTTTGGCTCCAAGTCTATCAAGCAGACTAAGGAGAAGCTAAGAACCAAAACACAAGCTCTTGTTTAATGTTTGGCAGAAGGGAAGGAAGAGAGGGGCGGAAGGAAGGAAGGAAGGAAGGAAGGAAGGAAGGAAGGAAGGAAGGAAGGCAGGAAGGAATGGAGTGCAATACCTTCCTTAGACCTCCTCTTTCTCGTAGCATACTTCAAAAGGCTTTTTTTGTTGTCTGACAGAACACTGGCCAGTTTCAACTCTAGCTGAGCTTTGGCCTTCCATCATTTCTCCCTACATATGTGAAGCACAGCTCCGTAGTCTTCCTGCCAAGGCTGGCCTTGCTTCTAGGGATCATTGGTACAATTTCTTTTTCTGCCTGAGTTCCAAAAGGAGTTCCCTCTTCAGCCAAGCGGGTGTTCTACCCCACTTGCTTGACTTTCAACACAAAGGCATGGCCTGCTCCTGGGCTTTTAAAAGGGGGCTCTTTAGGAGGGACCAGCTCTCACGGGCCCCGCCGCCCTCCAAAGCAGATGCCCACCTTACACACGGTGCAGCTCCTCCCCCTCGCCTGCCCTGCCTGTCCCTCCTGAAGAGCCTGTTCAGCCCACCTGAACAGTGATGCTTTCTTACCATTCGGCACCCGTGACAGTAAAGCTTGTGTACATACGTTCCGGCTTCGCAAGAGAACAGGGTCACCTGAAGCGTGATATCAAATTGGTTTTGGCATCTAAGGAAGTGACTGCTTCAGAAATTATGTTTTTCTTCAGCCTGTTGACACGTGAAAGTTGACAGCACCCCAGTTTTGGGGAATCCTCTTTCCAAGAACTTAAATTTCTCCCTGCAAGTTCCAAAAGCGCTTGAGTCACAGCTGAGCATGGACAGCCATAGCCCACTCCATGAGGCTCTGCATGTCTGTCTCTCATGACATGCCATAGAGCTGTTATAAATGATTTAGTCCCAAACAGGATTCCAATTCAATTTTACAATTTATTAAGCGAATAGAGGCAAGCAAACAGCGCTGGGTGCGCCGGGAGTCTCTGCTCCACCAGGACGCACGCGGTTCAGTTCCTGTTCCTGGTTTATATCCTGTCCATTAATACATACTCATGAATAGGCGTGTCTTCTTCGGCGCATGCCCTCTTCTCCTTCTAGAATCTTCTCGACTCTTCCTCAGCGTGATCCTGTTCGCTAATACATATTCATGAATAGGCGTGTCTTCTAATACATATTAATGAACAGGCGTGTCTTCTTCGGCGCATGCCCTCTTCTCCTGCGAGAGTCTTCTCGAATCTTCCTCGGCGTGCCCCCAGGATGACCCCAAACCTTATGCATGCACCTTCTTTACACAATACTATGCGGTCAGTGGTCAAACTGGTTTGAGCTGATATACCAGCAAAGTAGTTTAACTTTCTCCTGTCAAATACCCCTTTTTATGGTGCAGGAGAAATCCATGAAAGTACAGAAGATTATGCTTCATCATACGAATCAGATAAACATATTTCACAGAGCAGTAGACGCTTGTCTTCGAGAGCTAGCCAGAGATGCTGAGACCGCCCACTCAAACACGAGACACCCAGGGTGGGACTCAGCTCCTCTGACTGTAGATAGGCCTATTGCAGATATTGCGGTTAGCAAATTGCGAAGATACCCTTAGAGTTAGCAGAGGAAAGAGCTACTCATGCTGTCCTAAAGTAGACGTCTTTAGTTAGGGCCCCTTTAGACTTAACTGGCTGTATTGACTAGGGCCTCAGGTCGATTTCCTACACACGGGCAACTTCATGCCATCTCAGAGGCCGTAACGAAGCTAGCACCTAGAGCCTAGCAGACACGACACAGCACCTACGGATAGCCTTGCCGTTCGGAAGGGACAGCTGGAGGCCAGAGGACATACCTATAGAATCTCAGATCATACCCACATGATGCGCAGGGGGAGGCAACTGCATCAGGCCCTTCATCTCCACTCACTACAACGGCTGTGCGGATCCCTAGCCCGAACATAGCCACAGAAGTTAGAGCGAGCCGAATCCCACCCCAGTTCTAGTTCCCTCTTCTACCAAGGAGGTTTGGATTCTGTATCCCCATAGCTGAGAATTAGTGGGCACATTCTCCACACATTCTTTGTAGCCTGTGCAGTTAGAGAGCAAATATTGGGGCTAAAGGATGCGTTTTCCCCCCTTGTTCTAAGCATCTCCATTCGGCAAGCTTCAAGAAACGTAATGCAAAGTACTTCTGTGAGGGGTTGACTTTGGCTGGATTCCAGGTGCCCACCAAAGCTGCTCTTTCACTTCCCTCCTCGGCTGGAGAGAGGAGAGAAAGTACAACAAGAAGCTTGTGGGTCAAGACAAGGACAAGGAGCGATCATTCAGCCATTCCCGTCAGAGTCAAAAGAGACTGGACGTGGGGAAATTTGTTTCCTTTATTGCCATTCGAATCAGAGTAAGGTAATGAGAACTAAACCCAAATCTTAAAACGCCTTCCGCCCACCCCTCCTTTCTTCCCGGGCTCGACTTTGCTCCCCATTTTCTCTGCCTCCTCCGCCCGAGTGCCACAGGAGGACGGGGAATGGGGGTTGCGGTCAGTTCATCACACGTTGTCTCTGCTGCTCCTTCCTCCTCAGGGGGAGGACTCCTCACACTCTTCCCCGGCTCCAGCCTGGCATCCCTCCCACGTGAGACAGTCTTCCACGGACTTCTCCAACGTGAGTCCTTCCCACAGGCTGCAGTTCTTCACCAACTGCTCCAGCCTGGGTCCCTGCCACGAGGTGCCGTCCTTCAGGAACAGGCTGCTCCACGGTGGGTCCCCCACGCGGCCACAAGTCCTGCCAGCAAACCTGTGCCAGCGTGGGCTCCTCTCTCCACGGGGCCACAGGTCCTGCCAGGAGCCTGCTCCAGTTCTGGCTTCCAGTGGGGTCACAGCCTCCTTCGTGCAGCCCCCTGCTCCAGTGTGGGGTCCTCCCCAGCCTGCAGGTGGACATCTGTTCCCCCACGGAGCTCCATGGGCTGCAGGGGCACAGCCGGCCTCACCATGGTCTTCAGCAGGGGCTGCAGAGGGGTCTCTGCTCCGGCCCCTGGAGCACCTCCTGCCCCTCCTTCTGCACTGACCCGGGTGTCTGCAGAGATGTTTCTCTCATGTATTCTCGCTCCTCTCTCCCGCTGCAGTTGCTGCCTGCCAGTTCTTACCCTCCTTCTGAAATACGTTATCCCAGAGGTGCTACTACTGTTGCTGACTGGCTCGGCCTTGGCCAGCGGTGGGTCCGTCTTGGAGCCGGCTGGCATCGGCTCTACCGGACATAGGCGAAGCTTCTAGCAGCTTCCCACAGAAGCCACCCCTGCAGCCCCCCTGCAATGTTTTTAATTGCTAATAAACATTTGTACCGTAAAAAAAAAAAAAAAAAAAAAAGAAAAGGTATTTCTAAATACTACAAGACATCTGAAGTGAAGAGGCGTTCTAAAGTTAGTTATCCTACAGGAAATACACAGCTCCACCTGTTACTCCTGCTTTCCCTTGAATACCAGAGTGACCTCTAATCTCAGCCTTGCTTAAGGAGAGTGTTACCGCTGTTGGTAGATCAACCTTTATTTCAGAAGAGGGAAAGAAAGAGGGGGGGGGAGAGAGAGAGAAGGAAAGACAGACAGGCAGCAAGGAAGGCTTGTTTTCCCTTGAAGGAGTCAACTCAGGCAGCACCTGGAGCATCACCGGTGTCTGAGCCTGCGCCCAGAACGTTTGTGCTGTCTGTTACAAGCTCCTGAAGGCACTTCCGACAGCAAAGCAATGCCTTGTAACCCTCTGCCGCCTTCCTGTGCATCAGAAGGCCTGCCTATATCTTCCGCAGCTTTGCCCACAGAAGCCTGAATGGCTGTGCTCCGGGCTGTTGGAAGGCACAACACAAACTTCCTCCGGTCACTCTGACACCTTGAACACAGAAACCAGCACAGTTTAATAGGAAGAATCTCACTTTCTCACAGAAACCACCTTCTACATTACAGCTTTTCATCCTGCAAGAAAGCATGTGTCCCTACATTACGTACATAGTTACCCACCAAAACCGCCAATGTGATACAACGTATCCCGCGATACAACGTATCCCGCGATACGCTCGGAGGGGTTTGCGCAGCCCCCGCTCTCTGTGCACCTCACAGACCTCTGCGCTTTCTGCTTCTGCCCCTGGTGCTGGCGGCTCTGTGGCCGATGCACCGGCAAGCCCAGCCGCATCCTCCTCCTCCTCAGAGAGTTCCTGGCCGTGCTCAATGAGCGATTGCTATGAACGTACTTTAAAAAGCCCTTTCTATAGCCCGACACAACACTGGCCAGTTTCAACTCTAGCTGAGCGTTGCCCTTGTCTGTTCTCTCCTTCCACGTATGAACTACAGCCCTGTGATCTTCCTGCGAAGCCGGACCTTGGTCCCAGGGATCAGAACATTTCTTTTTCCACCTGAGTTGAAAAAGGAGGTCCCTGTTCAGCCAAGCTGGTCTTCTGCCCCTCTTGTTTGACTTAAGACTCCACGAGATTGCCTGCTCCCGTGCTTGCAGAAGGTGGTTCTGAAAAACTAAGCTGCTCTATGAGCCCTAAGCCCTCCAAAGCAGCTTCGCAGGGGACACTGCAGACTACCTCTCCGAGTAGCTTCAAGTTTGCTCTCCTGAAAAGCAAGGTAGCAACTCCTCTGAGCTGTATCTCATTACACTCAAAAGTTTAAACCCCCCTGTTTGGTGATCACTGTTACCCCATCTCCTACGAGTCCTTCTCCATACACAAACAGGAGGGAGGAAGAGCTCTGTTGGGTAGATAAGCAGCCACGGGGAACCACGGTGAGCAGTGGAGTGAGCTGCTGCATGGGCTACGTGGTTTCCGAGTGCGAAGCCAGCCCCTGGCTCAGTGAGTGCCTGGGAAAGGGAGTCTGCAGCCGTGAATGACAGAGCCGGCCAGCAGGACAGCTGGCAGCCTTCACTCGGGCATTGCCTACCTTGTGACTGGCTGTACCTGTGATGATGTTAATGCTCTTTGTACGCAGGTCTGTTGCGTCGTGCTGTGTTGCCAAGCAGACTTGCAGAGGCGTGCCCTGTCTGCCCATCGGAACTCAAGGCACATTTCCTCCAAGCGCAGCAGCCAGGCTTTGGGCAGCCTCGCCTCATGCTGCTTTTGACATTGCCAACCAGGGTCAAGTTTCTATCCTCGGGTTTTCATGCAGGAACCAATTAGTGAACAAGTCCTGTTTTAATGGAGTGGCATCTCAAACAGTATTACGCTGGCAGAAAGCCTTCAGGAGAAGACTGGTGTCCTCTGGACTTCGCAGTAAGGCAGCCAGCAGCTCTGTTTCTGCTATAGCTACAAAGATCCGCGAGTGAAACAACCGCAGCTTTTTAAGACAGTTCCAGAGGTTTACACTTTTCTTTGCAGACACAAAGCATGCTTTTGTCTTGAACTTTTCATTAGTCTGAAAAAAAGATCATTGGTAGTACAGGATACCATGCTGTTTATTAAATGTACATAAATTAACATCTATACCGAAAGGATGTTTTCCTCATCAGAAACCATGCTGAAACGATGAGCAACTCTGAAAAGGAAGGTACATAAGGCCCTTGTGCACAAACGCCAAAGCTTCAAAGGAGAAAGGTGAAAGAGCGGTACATCCTTATGTCACAGGGCAACCTGTGACTAACCCGAGTTATGGACACTGTCACATCATAGGTAGTTGGGGCCAGTTCAGATGCACTGCCTTCTAGATCAGCCGCCTTGATGAGCTGGGTGTTTCAACTGTTATAAAGCTGCAGAATCAACCAGAAGAGACACTGAAATGACTGTACTGGCTACAGAATGGCTAGAATAAATGTGGAGGTGTGTCCTGCTTTTTTGCGGTCCTGGAGGGTGGGTGGGATTCGGGGCACCATGTAAGCTGGCTTTTTTAACTCCCTCTTCCCATCAGTCCCTAGGCACAGGCACGTGTTGTGGCTGAAAGCAAAGCATCACCACTCCAGTTCTGATTGACAGAGAGGGGGGTGTTTGCGTGGGTCCAGAGAGCGCTGATGGGTCGGAGAAGTAAGAGCGGAGTTTTTGCTGTAGCTAACCTGGAGTTAACTCAGCTAATGGAAACCGCAAGCCAGTCATGTTTGATCAAGAAGACTAAGAAAGGGTATTGTGCTGTGTGCTGCATACAAGGACTTGCACCGACCAAAGGGCAGCAATGGGTGCTCCCTTCTTGTATGCAGCAAGGTGGTGCAGCGTCTCTCTGCCAAGAATGAGGAGCGGCAAAGAAAACCTGGAGGGTTTTATAGTCTGGAACATGCTGCCCAGCATGTCCCTCGTGTCCCTCTCAGATGATATACACCTCCACGCCCAGCACGCCCCATGGAATCTGCAGGTGACATGCCAGCTCCCCACGGGGGCAGCTGTGCCGGCTGGTGGGCTGGTGCTGACGGAGCCGAGGAGTGAGCCAGCAAGGCCTCCCGCCAGGGCTGGGCTGGCTCTGAGGGCGGTGCGGGGCCGCTGCGGCGTCGCGGTGCCCGAGTGAAATGTGCCGGCCGGAGCAGAAGGGCGCGGTGCCTCCCTCCTCGCCTGCGCCGAGGTGGTGCTGGGGCTGCATCGCGCCCCTCAAAGCCCAGGCAGCAGAGCTCATGCGGGCAATCCAGGCAGCAGAGAAAAATCGGCACCTGCAAGAAGAGAGTCCAAAGTGCTGATGAAACCATGAAGGCAGGAAGAGGCACGACTTTGTGCCCCGTTCTTTGGGCACTGTGCTGTCCAAGGGGCAGTTCCTGGCACAGGAGAGGGAACCCTCCCTGGCAGTGGCTACGGCACGGCTTTGTCCCCTTCTCCACACGTGTGACACCCTCAGAGCTCTGCAAGTTGACAGAGATGTGCAGCACTGCTTTGCTAGGCAGCAGGGCTGGGCAGGGCAGCCGTGCTGCGGTCCTTTCCAAAACCCGAGCAGCAGCATGCCTCACCGTCCCTTGCGAGAAAGCCAGGCTTGAAGGCAAAACACGCTGCTTTGGTATTGTTTGGTTGGTTTTTTCTTCCCTCAATTGTCTCAGGTGCAACGTGAGCTTTTACGAAGTGCCAGTACCTCAGGGTCTACAGCTACGTGACACAGCTCCTGGCTGCGTCTTTGCGATTCAGACACCAGCAGCCAGTGCTGGGCTTGCCAGCTGACATGAACAGAAAAGTGAGACTTTGCCTCTTTCTGTAGGGAGCGGGTCAAAGAGCTCAAAAACTTGCTATGAGCCTTGTGACTCTGCTGGGGTGTTGCTCAGCCTTGCACAAACAGAGCTGCCACAAGTGCAGAAGGAGAGCTGCCAACGCTGGAGTGATATGCTCCTCCTGACAGACACGCTCTCCCAGGGGCAGCTGCGGGCTTCCTGCCCGCTGCCATCTCTGCGCACCTCAGAAATATTGCCCGTACTCGGAGCAGTGTTCGGAGCTTTGAAAGATGGGCAGCAGAGTCTGCTACACACCTGGGCTCCTCGTTCTTCTTGCCTGCCTGGATGTCCTCAGTTGCCCATCCCGCAGAGCTCTGCTCCCAGCTTGCTCCTCTCGCTGCCCAGTAGCCCGTTGCTCCCCTCTTCACAGGTTGCTCTTCCTGAGCCTGGCAAACTTTCCATTCAATGTATTTTTAGACAGGTCAAGCCATGATAAACGTGAACCGATTCTGCTCTTAACCCAACCTAGCTCATTTTACCTTCTCTCCCCAGAGGAGCTCTCCAGGTGTTCACTTTCTGGAGGGACTGGAGGCACCTGCAATGGAAATGTGCAAGTTAACGGGTGGCAAGGACCTTCCTGCCCAACTGCTACCTTAGCTCGGAAAGGCACAGCCCTTGCATGGGTTTGCTCAGCCCAGCTGAGCCAGTTCTGGTGGCATCACCGCACACACCGCCATGGTCATCCTGCAGCACCCTTCCTCTGCACCTTTGCAGAGCTACCGGCTAGTGGGTGACCTTGCTTGTCCCTGCGGCAGCACTCTCAACTTCTGAGAGTGCTGTCACCCTCTTTGTGGCCCTGACATACCGCTGCTGCTTCTGCTTCCACCTCTGCTGCTGGCAACAGCTTGGCCGACGTGCCGGCAAGCCCAGCCACATCCTCCTGCTCTTCAAAGGGCTGCGGGGGACAGAGGAGGACAGTAGCTTGGCTGTGAGCCTTCCTCAGGGCCAGGAGCGAGCGTGGGCGGCTCTGCTTTCACTAGGGCAGGACGCAGGGGTGGCTGGAGGTGGGGGAGGTGGGGCGCAGCCGGCTTGGTCCCCGAGCCCCAGCCGGGGTCCTTCTGCTGGGGACAGCGCCTCTGCACAGGAGCCAGCGCCACGGGCACCCCCCGGCCAGGCTGGCTTACCTGGAGGGGCTGGGGCAGCGTGCCGTCCTGGCTGCAGAGAGCTGCCAGGGGCCGGCCGAAGAGACTCGCCTTGCCGGCACAGCCCGACTGCCCGGGCGCCTCCGCAGCGGCCAAGGTCCCTCGCCGCGCAAAGGGCCAGGGCAGCCCCCTCGTCCTGCTGCGGGTCCCGCCTGCCGCCAGGGAAAACAGAGCAGAGAGCCATGGAGGGCAAGCGCCAGGTGAATGCTGCCCGAGCCTCCGTGCGTTGTGCCCCCGCCAACAGCGAGGGAGAGGCGTGGCTGGGGAACCAGGCGCCCCGGGGGCTCAGCTGTCTGCGGCCGTGCCCTGCGGGAAGGGCAGCAGCAGCCCCCGAGCAGCGCGGCTGCCGCCTGCCAGCGCAGGAGAGAGGGGCCGTCCTGCCCCCGTCTCCTCCAAACTCACCGGCCGAGTGGCCACGTCCACCTTGGCTGCCGGAGGGGACGGGAGGTGGCCGCTGCTGGGCACCAGCCTGCAAGAAATGCGCTGCGCTCAGCGAGCATCCCCGCAGCACGAAGGGCTCCTGGTGAGCTGCATCGGCCGCGGGCCATGAGAGAGATGTGGGGACGGCCCAGATGGCAGCCCGGGGGCTCCTCACCTCTGCCAGGCCCTCGACCAGCCTCTCCAGGCTGCTGGAGTTGAGTGTTTTTGCCTGGGCAAGGGGAGAAGAGCAGCAGGTGAGAAGCGATGGGGCTGGTGCGGGGTTGGAGCAGCCCCTGGGGCAGAGCGGGGCCAGGAGGGACACTCACGGCATTGCGGCCGTGCAGCTCCTTCAGCAGGAGCTTGATGGAGGGCAGCTGGGTGACGCGGGCTCCCTCCACTCCTTCTGCTGGCCTGTGCACGGGGCAGGGGCAGAGAAAGAGCTGTGTGAGAGCCAAGCTGCCTCTTCCCTCGCCTGCCAGCCCGGGGAGCCATCCAAGCTGCCCCGAAGCAGCTGGGCACCGCCCAGCTGTCGAGTGGAGAGCAGCGGCAAGGGAGGAGGACAGGGCTGGGCGAAGCAGCTGCGCCAGCTCTGCCCGCTCCAGAGCCGCCCGCAGCCGTGGGGGCAGCTCTCTCCAGCTCAGGAGCGGCGTTTCCGCATCGTACGGCTACAGCTAGAGCATCCCCCCGTGCTGTGAGCACGGGCCCCCAAGCTGCTCTGCCAGGCAGGGCTTACCCACGGAGCGCGCTGAGCCAGAGCTCCTTCAGCGAGCGGGAGCTGCAGGAAAGAGAGGAGAAAGAGCCTGAGCGCCCGCTGCTCCCCAGCCCGCGGGCAGAGGCGGGCGCCGGCACCGCCCTGCCCCGTGGGGACGGCCGCAGAGGCAGGAGGAAGCTGCGTGGGGCCGGGCAGAAGCGCAGCCCGGCCCTGCCGGGGGACGTGGCACCGAGACCCACCAGAAGGTGACGACGCAGAATCCGTAGGGCCAGGCGAGGACGAGGGACGTGGTGGCCTTGTCTTCCTCCTCCTGGGCGGCATCCCCAGCCGCCCCCTTGCCGCCGCTCAGCACCCACAGCCGGCGCAGGGCCAGGCAGAGCTGCGGGCGCGGGGCGCTGCCACGTCTGCAGAGAGGAGCGGCAGGGAGTGACCTGGAGGTGGCCGAGCCCGGCGGCTGCCCTCTGGCGTCCGCCTGCCCCGCGCACGGCCACGGGTGCAGCCAGCAGCAGGGTGCCGGGGCCTGGGGCTGCTCCTGGGGCGTCCCTGCCCCGGTGCCGGGGCCAGGCCTTAGGAGGAAAGGCAGCTGGGCTCTGCGCCTCTTACTTGGCCTTGGCGATGATCAAGGCATCGCTGAAGAGGAGGAGGTGCCTCTTCCCCGTCACGCGGCCCTGCGTCACCCGCACGCGCTGGTGGAGCAGCGGCTGGGCTGATGCCGGGCCGGGCGCGCACTGCTGCTCGGGGCCGGGGTAGACCCTGCAGAGCAGGCGGCAAAGGGCGTGAGAAAGGCGGCTGCTGCGGGGCCCGGCTGCGCCGGCGTGTCCCCGAGCCGCGGGGGGAGCCCACCTGGAGCCGTAGCAGCAGTTCAGCTGGCCCATCGTGCCGGGGCCAGGGGAGTCCTCGCGCCGGACACGCTGCTGGGGCTCCGGAGAGCTCCCAGCCGGCTGGAGCGAGGCTGCTGAGGGGGTCCCGGTGCGGGGCAGTGCTGCTGGGTGAGAGCTGGTCTCTCCCTGGAGCTGCCGGGTGCTGGCAGAGCCGTGCCTGCAGGCACTGTGGCCGTTGCCGGGCCAGCGCCGCGACATCACAGCTGCCATTCCGAGCCCAGCGGCCGCCCTGGGGGGCGGGGCTGGGGGAGGGGCCGTGGGGGGCTCTCCCCACTCTGCCCCTGTCTCTCTCGGCCTGGGGAGCCCGGGCCTGGGCACAGCACTGCGGGCATGGCCTCACCAGCGCTGAGCAGAGGGCAAGGCTCCCCTCCCTCCAGCTGCTGGCAAGGCTTTGCCCAGCGCAGCCCAGGGCACCGCCGCCCGCCGCCTTTGGCCAAGGGCACGGTGCTGGCTGCTGCTCAGCTTGGTGTCCAGCAGCACCCACGGGCCTTTTCTGCCACGCCGCTTTCCAGCAGCTTTGCCGAGCTGCTCTTGCTCACGAGTACGTGCGCCTGTGTGCCGGGATGCTTCGTGCGCGTACCGGTGCCGCCCGCAGTCCGTCCCAGCCTCTTCCCGCAGGTCCCCCCGTGCCACTGTCGTGCGGTTGAGACGGGCACGTTGCCTCCAGCCAAAGCAGCGGTCCCAGCGGAAAGGCGCTCTCTTGTGCTGGGGCTGGGAGGAAGAGGATGCACCTGGCCACAGAGCCCAGGGGCAGAGCTTCCTTACCTACAACTTGTTAAAGGCAACCTTCTTCTTCTTCTTCTTCTTCTTCTTCTTCTTCTTCTTCTTCTTCTTCTTCTTCTTCTTCTTCTTCTTCTTCTTCTTTTTCTTCACATCATGTCCCGCTTGGCACTTGGCCTTGGCACTCTCCCGGAACACTGGAGAGGAGTTTGGCTTTGCCAAGTGCAATAGAAGCAGCAGCTGCCTAGCTGCCTTCTCGAGTGAGCAGCTGTCTGCAGAAGCCCAGCATCTCCCGGGCGGCGAGGGGGGAAGTGGCATGAAGCAGAGCAGAGCAGCCTGGTGCAGCCCAGGGGCTTGCAGGCACGCCCTGCCCACTTCCCGCCCTTCCTGCCATGCCTTGGACGGTTGGCAGAGAGAAGAAAGCCATCCTTGCACCTGCTGGAGCCAGGCCTCTTGTCTCTTTGGCTCCAAGTCTATAAAGCAGACTAAGGAGAAGCTAAGAACCAAAACACAAGCTCTTGTTTAATGTTTGGCGGAAGGGAAGGAAGAGAGGGGCGGAAGGGAGGAAGGAAGGAAGGAAGGAAGGAAGGAAGGAAGGAAGGAAGGAAGGAAGGAAGGAAGGAATGGAGTGCAATACTTTCCTTAGACCTCCTCTTTCTCGTAGCATACTTCAAAAGGCTTTTTTTGTTGTCTGACAGAACACTGGCCAGTTTCAACTCTAGCTGAGCTTTGGCCTTCCATCATTTCTCCCTACATATGTGAAGCACAGCTCCGTAGTCTTCCTGCCAAGGCTGGCCTTGCTTCTAGGGATCATTGATACAATTTCTTTTTCTGCCTGAGTTCCAAAAGGAGTTCCCTCTTCAGCCAAGCGGGTGTTCTACCCCACTTGCTTGACTTTCAACACAAAGGCATGGCCTGCTCCTGGGCTTTTAAAAGGGGGCTCTTTAGGAGGGACCAGCTCTCACGGGCCCCGCCGTCTTCCAAAGCAGATGCCCACCTTACACACAGTGCAGCTCCTCCTCCTCGCCTGCCCTGCCTGTCCCTCCTGAAGAGCCTGTTCAGCCCACCTGAACAGTGATGCTTTCTTACCATTCGGCACCCGTGACAGTAAAGCTTGTGTATATATGTTCCGGCTTCGCAAGAGAACAGGGTCACCTGAAGCGTGATATCAAATTGGTTTTGGCATCTAAGGAAGTGACTGCTTCAGAAATTATGTTTTTCTTCAGCCTGTTGACACGTGAAAGTTGACAGCACCCCAGTTTTGGGGAATCCTCTTTCCAAGAACTTAAATTTCTCCCTGCAAGTTCCAAAAGCGCTTGAGTCACAGCTGAGCATGGACAGCCATAGCCCACTCCATGAGGCTCTGCATGTCTGTCTCTCATGGCATGCCATAGAGCTGTTATAAATGATTTAGTCCCAAACAGGATTCCAATTCAAATTTACAATTTATTAAGCGAATAGAGGCAAGCAAACAGCGCTGGGTGCGCCGGGAGTCTCTGCTCCACCAGGACGCACGCGGTTCAGTTCCTGTTCCTGGTTTATATCCTGTCCGTTAATACATACTCATGAATAGGCGTGTCTTCTTCGGCGCATGCCCTCTTCTCCTTCTAGAATCTTCTCGACTCTTCCTCAGCGTGATCCTGTTCGCTAATACATATTCATGAATAGGCGTGTCTTCTAATACATATTAATGAACAGGCGTGTCTTCTTCGGCGCATGCCCTCTTCTCCTGCGAGGGTCTTCTCGAATCTTCCTCGGCGTGCCCCCAGGATGACCCCAAACCTTATGCATGCACCTTCTTTACACAATACTATGCGGTCAGTGGTCAAACTGGTTTGAGCTGATATACCAGCAAAGTAGTTTAACTTTCTCCTGTCAAATACCCCTTTTTATGGTGCAGGAGAAATCCATGAAAGTACAGAAGATTATGCTTCATCACACGAATCAGATAAACATATTTCACAGAGCAGTAGACGCTTGTCTTCGAGAGCTAGCCAGAGATGCTGAGACCGCCCACTCAAACACGAGACACCCAGGGTGGGACTCAGCTCCTCTGACTGTAGATAGGCCTATTGCAGATATTGCGGTTACCAAACTGCGAAGATACCCTTAGAGTTAGCAGAGGAAAGAGCTACTCATGCTGTCCTAAAGTAGACGTCTTTAGTTAGGGCCCCTTTAGACTTAACTGGCTGTATTGACTAGGGCCTCAGGTCGATTTCCTACACACGGGCAACTTCATGCCATCTCAGAGGCCGTAACGAAGCTAGCACCTAGAGCCTAGCAGACACGACACAGCACCTACGGATAGCCTTGCCGTTCGGAAGGGACAGCTGGAGGCCAGAGGACATACCTATAGAATCTCAGATCATACCCACATGATGCGCAGGGGGAGGCAACTGCATCAGGCCCTTCATCTCCACTCACTACAACGGCTGTGCGGATCCCTAGCCCGAACATAGCCACAGAAGTTAGAGCGAGCCGAATCCCACCCCAGTTCTAGTTCCCTCTTCTACCAAGGAGGTTTGGATTCTGTATCCCCATAGCTGAGAATTAGTGGGCACATTCTCCACACATTCTTTGTAGCCTGTGCAGTTAGAGAGCAAATATTGGGGCTAAAGGATGCGTTTTCCCCCCTTGTTCTAAGCATCTCCATTCGGCAAGCTTCAAGAAACGTAATGCAAAGTACTTCTGTGAGGGGTTGACTTTGGCTGGATTCCAGGTGCCCACCAAAGCTGCTCTTTCACTTCCCTCCTCGGCTGGAGAGAGGAGAGAAAGTACAACAAGAAGCTTGTGGGTCAAGACAAGGACAAGGAGCGATCATTCAGCCATTCCCGTCAGAGTCAAAAGAGACTGGACGTGGGGAAATTTGTTTCCTTTATTGCCATTCGAATCAGAGTAAGGTAATGAGAACTAAACCCAAATCTTAAAACGCCTTCCGCCCACCCCTCCTTTCTTCCCGGGCTCGACTTTGCTCCCCATTTTCTCTGCCTCCTCCGCCCGAGTGCCACAGGAGGACGGGGAATGGGGGTTGCGGTCAGTTCATCACACGTTGTCTCTGCTGCTCCTTCCTCCTCAGGGGGAGGACTCCTCACACTCTTCCCCGGCTCCAGCCTGGCATCCCTCCCACGTGAGACAGTCTTCCACGGACTTCTCCAACGTGAGTCCTTCCCACAGGCTGCAGTTCTTCACCAACTGCTCCAGCCTGGGTCCCTGCCACGAGGTGCCGTCCTTCAGGAACAGGCTGCTCCACGGTGGGTCCCCCACGCGGCCACAAGTCCTGCCAGCAAACCTGTGCCAGCGTGGGCTCCTCTCTCCACGGGGCCACAGGTCCTGCCAGAAGCCTGCTCCAGTTCTGGCTTCCAGTGGGGTCACAGCCTCCTTCGTGCAGCCCCCTGCTCCAGTGTGGGGTCCTCCCCAGCCTGCAGGTGGACATCTGTTCCCCCACGGAGCTCCATGGGCTGCAGGGGCACAGCCGGCCTCACCATGGTCTTCAGCAGGGGCTGCAGAGGGGTCTCTGCTCCGGCCCCTGGAGCACCTCCTGCCCCTCCTTCTGCACTGACCCGGGTGTCTGCAGAGATGTTTCTCTCATGTATTCTCGCTCCTCTCTCCCGCTGCAGTTGCTGCCTGCCAGTTCTTACCCTCCTTCTGAAATACGTTATCCCAGAGGTGCTACTACTGTTGCTGACTGGCTCGGCCTTGGCCAGCGGTGGGTCCGTCTTGGAGCCGGCTGGCATCGGCTCTACCGGACATAGGCGAAGCTTCTAGCAGCTTCCCACAGAAGCCACCCCTGCAGCCCCCCTGCAATGTTTTTAATTGCTAATAAACATTTGTACCGTAAAAAAAAAAAAAAAAAAAAAGAAAAGGTATTTCTAAATACTACAAGACATCTGAAGTGAAGAGGCGTTCTAAAGTTAGTTATCCTACAGGAAATACACAGCTCCACCTGTTACTCCTGCTTTCCCTTGAATACCAGAGTGACCTCTAATCTCAGCCTTGCTTAAGGAGAGTGTTACCGCTGTTGGTAGATCAACCTTTATTTCAGAAGAGGGAGAGAAAGAGGGGGGGGGAGAGAGAGAGAAGGAAAGACAGACAGGCAGCAAGGAAGGCTTGTTTTCCCTTGAAGGAGTCAACTCAGGCAGCACCTGGAGCATCACCGGTGTCTGAGCCTGCGCCCAGAACGTTTGTGCTGTCTGTTACAAGCTCCTGAAGGCACTTCCGACAGCAAAGCAATGCCTTGTAACCCTCTGCCGCCTTCCTGTGCATCAGAAGGCCTGCCTATATCTTCCGCAGCTTTGCCCACAGAAGCCTGAATGGCTGTGCTCCGGGCTGTTGGAAGGCACAACACAAACTTCCTCCGGTCACTCTGACACCTTGAACACAGAAACCAACACAGTTTAATAGGAAGAATCTCACTTTCTCACAGAAACCACCTTCTACATTACAGCTTTTCATCCCGTAAGAAAGCATGTGTCCCTACATTACGTACATAGTTACCCACCAAAACCGCCAATGTGATACAACGTATCCCGCGATACAACGTATCCCGCGATACGCTCGGAGGGGTTTGCGCAGCCCCCGCTCTCTGTGCACCTCACACACCTCTGCGCTTTCTGCTTCTGCCCCTGGTGCTGGCGGCTCTGTGGCCGATGCACCGGCAAGCCCAGCCGCATCCTCCTCCTCCTCAGAGAGTTCCTGGCCGTGCTCAATGAGCGATTGCTATGAACGTACTTTAAAAAGCCCTTTCTATAGCCCGACACAACACTGGCCAGTTTCAACTCTAGCTGAGCGTTGCCCTTGTCTGTTCTCTCCTTCCACGTATGAACTACAGCCCTGTGATCTTCCTGCGAAGCCGGACCTTGGTCCCAGGGATCAGAACATTTCTTTTTCCACCTGAGTTGAAAAAGGAGGTCCCTGTTCAGCCAAGCTGGTCTTCTGCCCCTCTTGTTTGACTTAAGACTCCACGAGATTGCCTGCTCCCGTGCTTGCAGAAGGTGGTTCTGAAAAACTAAGCTGCTCTATGAGCCCTAAGCCCTGCAAAGCAGCTTCGCAGGGGACACTGCAGACTAGCTCTCTGAGTAGCTTCAAGTTTGCTCTCCTGAAAAGCAAGGTAGCAACTCCTCTGAGCTGTATCTCATTACACTCAAAAGTTTAAACTCCCCTGTTTGGTGATCACTGTTACCCCATCTCCTACGAGTCCTTCTCCATACACAACCAGGAGGGAGGAAGAGCTCTGTTGGGTAGATAAGCAGCCACGGGGAACCACGGTGAGCAGTGGAGTGAGCTGCTGCATGGGCTACGTGCTTTCCGAGTGCGAAGCCAGCCCCTGGCTCAGTGAGTGCCTGGGAAAGGGAGTCTGCAGCCGTGAATGACAGAGCCGGCCAGCAGGACAGCTGGCAGCCTTCACTCGGGCATTGCCTACCTTGTGACTGGCTGTACCTGTGATGATGTTAATGTGTTGGGATCACCCTGCATGGCTCGACCTTAAGGAGAAGGAGCTGTGGCGTTGATCTGCACGGCTCGACCTTAAGGAGAAGGAGCTGTGGCACTGAGAAGCTGGTAAACAGCTGGATATCTGCACGGCTCGGCCTTGAGGAGAAGGAGCTGTGATAAACAACTAAGAAGAAGCGAGGAAAACAGGAACACCTGCAAGCAACAATCCTGACTGTGTGAGGGGCGCGTGGACAGCGCGTGATATTTTGTATATAGCCAATTGCAATAGTGTGTGTAACAAGTTGTAACCAATCCTGAGTGTGTGCGCAGTGACTAAGCGAAAATTATGATATATATTGGAGTCAGACAAGACAATAAATGGCTTCGGAATATAACTCTCATAGAGTTGTGAAGTCCATCCTTCTCCTGCAACTGGTGACCCTGAGGTGATACCATCTCTGGGATCTCATCGTTGAACACCGGTCGAGCGCAGAGGACGCCGCAGGAGAAGCCCGGTTGGAAGAATTGCAGTCAGCGGGACTGACGCAAGGAAAAAGAAAAAGGAATACATTGCAACGGAGAAGCACCCAGCGAGGTGAGGTGAGCAACCGGGGCGGCATGGAGCAGAACACATCGCATGAAGAAGGGGCGATAGTCAGACTTCTGCTGCACATGCTCTCTAAGAGAGGACTGAAATATGATGAATATACACTTAGAAGGCTTCTAATTTGGAGCCGAAAGAAAGGGTACCCCCCCGATCCGTCTGTGGCGTTTAAGGCAGAGACGTGGGAGGAGATAGATAGGGAAAATGTTATGGGAGCATATTGAGAAAACTGCCGCAGAGTTAGTGACGGCGTGGAAGTTGATATTAACCACATTAAAAGCCTTAAAGGCAGAGAGAAAAGCTGCAGCTGATGTGGAGGAGGCTGTTAAACTGCTTTCAACCAATCCCTTCTTAACCGAGTCAGAGGGTCCAGGACCTTCAGCGACTCCGAATGCACCGCCTGAGGTGCCAGATGCACCGGGTGAACTGGCCACATTAGGTAAGTCAGAGAAACAGATCTACGATGATATATGTGAGGGCAAGACGGGACAAAGCTGCCCAGAACAATGTACTCAATGTTCCTCTGTGTGCCCATGTGAAAGATTGATGGGGCGGGCTTCACCACCCCCGAAACCACCCAGGCTTAACCGATCGAAAGCCGTAGTTTTGAAGCCCTCAGCCGAGCCCCTGCCACCTTTACGGCCCCCGTTGCCTGATAGCAGCGACGAAGGAGAAGAGCCTGTTGTAGAGACTATAGGGAGGCAAGAGCCTAGAATGAAAGGCGACCCTAGGGAGCGGTGGAAAGACGTTTTTTTAGGAGCGATGAAAGACGAAGAAACAGAGTTACCGATGGCATTTCCTGTTAGTGTACAGCCTCACGGGCCCAATCGCTGGGACCCATTTCACTGGGACTTGATTAAGAAAGTGCGGAAGGCAGTACAAAATTATGGCTTGCAATCACCTTTCACGCAAGCTCTATTAGATAACATATTCACGGGAATGATTCTTACACCATGGGATTGTCGGCAGATGATAGATATGTTGTTGACACCAACCCAAAGGTTATTGTGGGCAGACAGATGGTATAAACTCTGTATGCAAGAAGCCCTGAGAAACCTGGAGCGTCAAGACGGCGATCCACTCCAGAACATTACTATGGGACAAATGACAGGCCAGGGACTGTTTGTGGATGTTAGATTGCAAGCTCAGCTGCCCTTAGAAGCCTTGCAATTAGTTGGGCGACTAGCATTGAGTGCGTTGCGAACAGTCCCTGAGGAGGGAAAGAGGCAACCGTCTTATACTCAAATTAGACAAGGGAGAGATGAACCATAGATGTCTTTTGTTGATCGTCTGAGAGACACTTTGAATAAAGTGTATACCAATGAAGAGGCAAAACTAGCAGTGTTGTTGAATTTAGCGGTAGAAAATGCCAATGTAGATTGTAAAAGAATTTTGTTAACTTTGCCAAAAGAAGCAACGTTAGTACAAATGGTAGAAGCCTGCAACAGAGTAGGCTCTGCCACACATCAGGCAGAAACACTCGCAAGTGCCTTTGCAGGAGCAATTAAGCCATTTATAAATGGAAAAGGGGAGAAAAAATGTTTTAATTGTGGAAAAACAGGCCGTTTTAGAGCTCAGTGCAAGGCCACAAGGAAAGGACCTAGGCAGATTGAGACAGGTCATAAATCCTTCCAACAAGGACCCTTTCAGCAAGGAATAGGCCCAGCAGGAGCACCATGTGGTCGATGTCAAAAATTTGGTCATCAAGCCTCAGAATGTTGTTCAAAGTATCATCGGGATGGTATGAAATCGGGAAACGGGCGACCGAGCACGAAGGCACCCCACACGACGACACAAATGGGGAAGCACCACCAGGCTGCTTGGCAAGCCTCAGCGCCCAAACCAGAGGGAGCGCCGGAATGGACGTGGAAACAACAGTAGAAGTTACCTTATGGGACATGTCGGTTTATGATGTCCCGACTAACGCAAATGGACCATTAGCATACGGATTGAGTGCTTTGTTATTAGGACGATCTTCAGCAACAAAGTAGGGACTTTTTGTTCTCCCTGGAGTCATCGACAAAAAAGGCCATATTGTGCCAACCACTAGTCCTTGGAACACACCTGTTTTTGTGCTTCCAAAGAAAAGTGGAAAATGGAGACTATTACATGACTTGTGAGAAGTCAATAAGGCATAGTGGACATGGGAGCCTCGCAACCAGGGCTACCATCTCCCTGTATGATACTGAAGTATTGGAAGCTTTTGATTATAGATCTCAAAGATTGCTTTTTTACAATCCCTCTGCATGAAGATGATGCCAAACATTTTGCATTCTCAGTCCCAAGTACAAACAAGGCGCAAGCCATGCAAAGATATCATTGGACAGTATTGCCACAAGGCATGAAAAATTCACCCACGATGTGTCACATTTATGTAAATTGGGCTTTACAGCCAATCAGAAAAAGGTGGCCTCAATATCTCATCTATCATTATATGGATGACATATTGTTGGCCGGTGATCTATTAAATCCGGAAGAAATGATCGGGGAGCTCGTTGAGCTTTTGAGGCAAAGTGGGCTGCAAGTGGCGCCAGAAAAGGTACAAACTGAAGCGCCTTGGAGGTACTTGGGGTGGATGATCACTGAAACGTCGGTAACCCCCCTGAAGGTTGAATTAAGAATTCAGATTAAAACATTAAATGATGTACAAAAATTGGTAGGAGACGTTAACTGGATTTGACCTATTTGTGGGATCACAAACCAAGATATGGAGCCCTTGGTTCAGCTCTTGCGAGGGGATAGCAGGTTAAACTCTCCTCGGCAATTGACCAAGGAAGCCTGGGAAGCAGTAGCAAACATTTCTGAAAAGGTAACTCAAGCATTTAGTTCTAGGATAGACCCCTCGATAGGGATCACTTTGGCAGTAATCAATCATGAGCGACATCCCTATGCGCTTATAATACAGTAGATAACAAAGCTAGAATCAAAAGCGGACCCATTGAGAATTTTATAGAGTGGGTCTTTTTACCTCAGTAGCACAGAAAAACCATCACCATGAAAGTAGAGTGTTTTGCAAATTTGATTATGAAAGGGCGCAACAGAATTATTGATATATCGGCAAAGGACCTGAAAACGATTTTAATACCATTACAACAAGAATATTTGACTTGGGCTTTGCAGCACTCGGTTCCCTTCCAAACTGCATTAGCAGAATTTGAGGGTGACATTTAGATTCATTATCCATCATACAAAATGTTTACCTTTAAAAAAAAACAAACAAAAAAAACCCCCAAAAACCCCCAAAAAACAACCCAAACATGAAGTAGAAGAAAAATCAAAGTGTAGTCAATATCCAGTTCAAGGTGCTACAGTATTTATGGATGGTGGTGGGAAAACAGGCAAGGCAGCAATAGTATGGCGAGAGCATGGAGAATGGAAAGAACGGGTACTTGTCGTGCCAGGATCAGTTCAAAAGGTAGAACTACAGGCAGTAATTGAAGCCTTTAAATTATGGTCTGAAGAACCTGTGAATATAATTACTGATTCTTTATATGTAGTTGGAGTACTCCAAAGATTGGAAGGTTCAATCCTCAGACAGGTACAGCAGGAACAGCTATATCAACAATTTAGAACGCTTTGGTTTTTATTGCAGAAAAGACGACATCCTTATTACGTTATGCATATACGCAGCCATACCAACCTTCCAGGGGAATTGGTGGAAGGAAATGCAAGAGCTGATCGGCTGACTGCCGCAGTATGGGCTGGACCTGTCCCGGACCGTTTAGGTCAAGCACAAGCCTCTCATGCCTTTTTCCATCAATCTGCCAAAGTTTTAGCAAGACAATTTAATCTAAGTGCAGGTGACGCTAGAGCTGTCATACAGACTTGTGCTGATTGTCAACAAATAGGCCCAGGAATCGCGATTACAGTTAGTCCCCGACGATTGCATTCGCTACAACTATGGCAGATGGATGTGACACATGTTGCTGACTTTGGAAGATTTAAATATGTTCATGTTTCAATTGATTTCTATTCTGCAATAGTTTGGGCCACTGCACAAACAGGAGAAACTAGTAGATATGTACAAAAGCATTTGCGAGCTGCATTCGCAGCCCATGGTATACCCCTACAAATTAAAACCGATAATGGTCCTTGTTATGTAGCCCAGTCAACCCAAAGGTTTTTTTGCTCAATGGGGAGTGACGCATGTTACTGGAATACCGCATTCCCCAACTGGACAAGCTATTGTTGAACGAATGAATCATTTCCTGAAGTGTTTATTGCAAAAACAAAAAGGGGGAGAGGCTACCATACCACCCCAAGAACATTTGAATAAAGCCTTATATGTGTTAAATTATTTCCGTCTAGCAGAAGGAGAAACATGTAAAAGGAATGACAGGAAGTCTGTTTGAGTTAACACAAAATGTGCAAGTAAAAGTTAAAAATTTGGAAAAGAATATGTGGGAAGGACCTTTTCAACTGCTAACCTGGGGACGAGGTTATGCTTGTGTCATTGCAGATTCTGGAACTCGTTGGGTACCCACAAAATGGGTAAAACCATGGGTGAAACAGTCACCATCGTCATCGTCGGACACATCTTGACACTATCAGGTGTCATCGCAATCTGGATGCCACCTCAGCCAAAAGAAAATGTATGGGTAAATCACACTGAAATTAGCAGTATCATGAGAGGAACATGGAAAGCTTTTAGGGCAAAGCGCTCTATAACTACAAATCCTTTGGTAAGATATAATATTGGTTTTCATAGCTTTATACAAGCACTTTTTCCATCACTAGAAGTAGCTTCTATCGCTAGGAGTAGTACAGCTAGAATTGTTTGCCTTGTAACATTCTGCTATTAATTTAAGCATAGTTGATATGTGACTGCTGGATTATGGTAAGATGCCATGTGAACAAAACCTACGAACCACTAGACGGGGTGGCTGTGGCGCGTGTGGCGCGTGCAGCACGTCTGGCCAGCGGGCACATGCGCCATAGGTTCCCTATGTTGAAAGGTGACAACCGAGGCATGTTCCGACACTCGCTGGCCACGTGTGTTGAAACTCGTTCCTTGGCAAATGTATAAATACCGGGATTTCCCGAAGAGCAGGGGGATCGGTGTATGGCAAGGCCATCGTTGCCTCCGTGGGGACGCCCACGTAAAGCTGGCACCTACCGACTGCTGGGCTGAGATCGTGACACAGGGTGATACAAGAATGTACAGATAGTCCATCTTCCTCACAGTCCTTAGGTTACAAATGATCCATCAGGTTTTGCTTTTAGATAAACAAAAAGGGGGAGATGTTGGGATCACCCTGCACGGCTCGACCTTAAGGAGAAGGAGCTGTGGCACTGAGAAGCTGGTAAACAGCTGGATATCTGCACGGCTCGGCCTTGAGGAGAAGGAGCTGTGATAAACAACTAAGAAGAAGCGAGGAAAACAGGAACACCTGCAAGCAACAATCCTGACTGTGTGAGGGGCGCGTGGACAGCGCGTGATATTTTGTATATAGCCAATTGCAATAGTGTGTGTAACAAGTTGTAACCAATCCTGAGTGTGTGCGCAGTGACTAAGCGAAAATTATGATATATATTGGAGTCAGACAAGAAAATAAATGGCTTCGGAATATAACTCTCATACAGTTGTGAAGTCCATCCTTCTCCCGCTCTTTGTACACAGGTCTGCTGCGTCGTGCTGTGTTGCCAAGCAGACTTGCAGAGGCGTGCCCTGTCTGCCCATCGGAACTCAAGGCACATTTCCTCCAAGCGCAGCAGCCAGGCTTTGGGCAGCCTCGCCTCATGCTGCTTTTGACATTGCCAACCAGGGTCAAGTTTCTATCCTCGGGTTTTCATGCAGGAACCAATTAGTGAACAAGTCCTGTTTTAATGGAGTGGCATCTCAAACAGTATTACGCTGGTAGAAAGCCTTCAGGAGAAGACTGGTGTCCTCTGGACTTCGCAGTAAGGCAGCCAGCAGCTCTGTTTCTCCTATAGCTACAAACATCCGCGAGTGAAACAACCGCAGCTTTTTAAGACAGTTCCAGAGGTTTACACTTTTCTTTGCAGACACAAAGCATGCTTTTGTCTTGAACTTTTCATTAGTCTGAAAAAAAGATCATTGGTAGTACAGGATACCATGCTGTTTATTAAATGTACATAAATTAACATCTATACCGAAAGGACGTTTTCCTCATCAGAAACCATGCTGAAACGATGAGCAACTCTGAAAAGGAAGGTACATAAGGCCCTTGTGCACAAACGCCAAAGCTTCAAAGGAGAAAGGTGAAAGAGCGGTACATCCTTATGTCACAGGGCAACCTGTGACTAACCCGAGTTATGGACACTGTCACATCACAGGTAGTTGGGGCCAGTTCAGATGCACTGCCTTCTAGATCAGCCGCCTTGATGAGCTGGGTGTTTCAACTGTTATAAAGCTGCAGAATCAACCAGAAGAGACACTGAAATGACTGTACTGGCTACAGAATGGCTAGAATAAATGTGGAGGTGTGTCCTGTTTTTTGCGGTCCTGGAGGGTGGGTGGGATTCGGGGCACCATGTAAGCTGGCTTTTTTAACTCCCTCTTCCCATCAGTCCCTAGGCACAGGCACGTGTTGTGGCTGAAAGCAAAGCATCACCACTCCAGTTCTGATTGACAGAGAGGGGGGTGTTGGCGTGGGTCCAGAGAGCGCTGATGGGTCGGAGAAGTAAGAGCGGAGTTTTTGCTGTAGCTAACCTGGAGTTAACTCAGCTAATGGAAACCGCAAGCCAGTCATGTTTGATCAAGAAGACTAAGAAAGGGTACTGTGCTGTGTGCTGCATACAAGGACTTGCACCGACCAAAGGGCAGCAATGGGTGCTCCCGTCTTGTATGCAGCAAGGTGGTGCAGCGTCTCTCTGCCAAGAATGAGGAGCGGCAAAGAAAACCTGGAGGGTTTTATAGTCTGGAACATGCTGCCCAGCATGTCCCTCGTGTCCCTCTCAGATGATATACAGCTCCACGCCCAGCACGCCCCATGGAATCTGCAGGTGACATGCCAGCTCCCCACGGGGGCAGCTGTGCCGGCTGGTGGGCTGGTGCTGACGGAGCCGAGGAGTGAGCCAGCAAGGCCTCCCGCCAGGGCTGGGCTGGCTCTGAGGGCGGTGCGGGGCCGCTGCAGCGTCGCGGTGCCCGAGTGAAATGTGCCGGCCGGAGCAGAAGGGCGCGGTGCCTCCCTCCTCGCCTGCGCCGAGGTGGTGCTGGGGCTGCATCGTGCCCCTCAAAGCCCAGGCAGCAGAGCTCATGCGGGCAATCCAGGCAGCAGAGAAAAATCGGCACCTGCAAGAAGAGAGTCCAAAGTGCTGATGAAACCATGAAGGCAGGAAGAGGCACGACTTTGTGCCCCGTTCTTTGGGCACTGTGCTGTCCAAGGGGCAGTTCCTGGCACAGGAGAGGGAACCCTCCCTGGCAGTGGCTACGGCACGGCTTTGTCCCCTTCTCCACACGTGTGACACCCTCAGAGCTCTGCAAGTTGACAGAGATGTGCAGCACTGCTTTGCTAGGCAGCAGGGCTGGGCAGGGCAGCCGTGCTGCGGTCCTTTCCAAAACCCGAGCAGCAGCATGCCTCACCGTCCCTTGCGAGAAAGCCAGGCTTGAAGGCAAAACACGCTGCTTTGGTATTGTTTGGTTGGTTTTTTCTTCCCTCAATTGTCTCAGGTGCAACGTGAGCTTTTACGAAGTGCCAGTACCTCAGGGTCTACAGCTACGTGACACAGCTCCTGGCTGCGTCTTTGCGATTCAGACACCAGCAGCCAGTGCTGGGCTTGCCAGCTGACATGAACAGAAAAGTGAGACTTTGCCTCTTTCTGTAGGGAGCGGGTCAAAGAGCTCAAAAACTTGCTATGAGCCTTGTGACTCTGCTGGGGTGTTGCTCAGCCTTGCACAAACAGAGCTGCCACAAGTGCAGAAGGAGAGCTGCCAACGCTGGAGTGATATGCTCCTCCTGACAGACACGCTCTCCCACGGGCAGCTGCGGGCTTCCTGCCCGCTGCCATCTCTGCGCACCTCAGAAATATTGCCGGTACTCGGAGCAGTGTTCGGAGCTTTGAAAGATGGGCAGCAGAGTCTGCTACACACCTGGGCTCCTCGTTCTTCTTGCCTGCCTGGATGTCCTCAGTTGCCCATCCCGCAGAGCTCTGCTCCCAGCTTGCTCCTCTCGCTGCCCAGTAGCCCGTTGCTCCCCTCTTCACAGGTTGCTCTTCCTGAGCCTGGCAAACTTTCCATTCAATGTATTTTTAGACAGGTCAAGCCATGATAAACGTGAACCGATTCTGCTCTTAACCCAACCTAGCTCATTTTACCTTCTCTCCCCAGAGGAGCTCTCCAGGTGTTCACTTTCTGGAGGGACTGGAGGCACCTGCAATGGAAATGTGCAAGTTAACGGGTGGCAAGGACCTTCCTGCCCAACTGCTACCTTAGCTCGGAAAGGCACAGCCCTTGCATGGGTTTGCCTCAGCCCAGCTGAGCCAGTTCTGGTGGCATCACCGCACAAACCGCGATGGCCGTCCTGCAGCACCCTTCCTCTGCACCTTTGCAGAGCTGCCGGCTAGTGGGTGACCTTGCTTGTCCCTGCGGCAGCACTCTCAACTTCTGAGAGTGCTGTCACCCTCTTTGTGGCCCTGACATACCGCTGCTGCTTCTGCTTCCACCTCTGCTGCTGGCAACTCCTTGGCCGACGTGCCGGCAAGCCCAGCCACATCCTCCTCCTCTTCAAAGGGCTGCGGGGGACAGAGGAGGACAGTAGCTTGGCTGTGAGCCTTCCTCAGGGCCAGGAGCGAGCGTGGGCGGCTCTGCTTTCACTAGGGCAGGTCGCAGGGGTGGCTGGAGGTGGGGGAGGTGGGGCGCAGCCGGCTTGGTCCCCGAGCCCCAGCCGGGGTCCCTCTGCTGGGGACAGCGCCTCTGCGCAGGAGCCAGCGCCACGGGCACCCCCCGGCCAGGCTGGCTTACCTGGAGGGGCTGGGGCAGCGTGCCGTCCTGGCTGCAGAGAGCTGCCAGGGGCCGGCCGAAGAGACCCGCCCTGCCGGCACAGCCCGACTGCCCGGGCGCCTCCGCAGCGGCCAAGGTCCCTCGCCGCGCAAAGGGCCAGGGCAGCCCCCTCGTCCTGCTGCGGGTCCCGCCTGCCGCCAGGGAAAACAGAGCAGAGAGCCATGGAGGGCAAGCGCCAGGTGAATGCTGCCCGAGCCTCCGTGCGTTGTGCCCCCGCCAAGAGCGAGGGAGAGGCGTGGCTGGGGAACCAGGCGCCCCGGGGCTCAGCTGTCTGTGGCCGTGCGCTGCGGGAAGGGCAGCAGCAGCCCCCGAGCAGCGCGGCTGCTGCCTGCCAGCGCAGGAGAGAGGGGCCGTCCTGCCCCCGTCTCCTCCAAACTCACCGGCCGAGTGGCCACGTCCACCTTGGCTGCCGGAGGGGACGGGAGGTGGCCGCTGCTGGGCACCAGCCTGCAAGAAATGCGCTGCGCTCAGCGAGCAGCCCCGCAGCACGAAGGGCCCCTGGCGAGCTGCATCGGCCGCGGGCCATGAGAGAGATGTGGGGACGGCCCAGATGGCAGCCCGGGGGCTCCTCACCTCTGCCAGGCCCTCGACCAGCCTCTCCAGGCTGCTGGAGTTGAGTGTTTTTGCCTGGGCAAGGGGAGAAGAGCAGCAGGTGAGAAGCCATGGGGCTGGTGCGGCGTTGGAGCAGCCCCTGGGGCAGAGCGGGGCCAGGAGGGACACTCACGGCATTGTGGCCGCGCAGCTCCTTCAGCAGGAGCTTGATGGAGGGCAGCTGGGTGACGTGGGCTCCCTCCACTCCTTCTGCTGGCCTGTGCACGGGGCAGGGGCAGAGAAAGAGCTGTGTGAGAGCCAAGCTGCCTCTTCCCTCGCCTGCCAGCCCGGGGAGTCATCCAAGCTGCCCCGAAGCAGCTGGGCACCGCCCGGCCGTCGAGCGGAGAGCAGTGGCAAGGGGGGAGGACGGGGCTGGGTGAAGCAGCTGCGCCAGCTCTGCCCGCTCCAGAGCCGCCCGCAGCCGTGGGGGCAGCTCTCTCCAGCTCAGGAGCGGCGTTTCCGCATCGTACGGCTACAGCTAGAGCATCCCCCCGTGCTGTGAGCACGGGCCCCCAAGCTGCGCTGCCAGGCAGGGCTTACCCACGGAGCGCGCTGAGCCAGAGCTCCTTCAGCGAGCGGGAGCTGCAGGAAAGAGAGGAGAAAGAGCCTGAGCGCCCGCTGCTCCCCAGCCCGCGGGCAGAGGCGGGCGCCGGCACAGCCCTGCCCCGTGGGGACGGCCGCAGAGGCAGGAGGAAGGCGTGTGGGGCCGGGCAGAAGCGCACGGGGGACGTGGCACCGAGACCCACCAGAAGGTGGCGACGCAGAAGCCGTAGGGCCAGGCGAGGACGAGGGACGTGGTGGCCTTGTCTTCCTCCTCCTGGGCGGCATCCCCGGCCGCCCCCTTGCCGCCGCTCAGCACCCACAGCCGGCGCAGGGCCAGGCAGAGCTGCGGGCGCGGGGCGCTGCCACGTCTGCAGAGAGGAGCGGCAGGGAGTGACCTGGAGGTGGCCGAGCCCGGCGGCTGCCCTCTGGCCTCCGCCTGCCCCGCGCACGGCCACGGGTGCAGCCAGCAGCAGGGTGCCGGGGCCTGGGGCTGCTCCTGGGGCGTCCCTGCCCCGGTGCCGGGGCCAGGCCTTAGGAGGAAAGGCAGCCGGGCTCTGCGCCTCTTACTTGGCCTGGGCGATGATCAAGGCATCGCTGAAGAGGAGGAGGTGCCTCTTCCCCGTCACGCGGCCCTGCGTCACCCGCACGCGCTGGTGGAGCAGCGGCTGGGCTGATGCCGGGCCGGGCGCGCACTGCTGCTCGGGGCCGGGGTAGACCCTGCAGAGCAGGCGGCAAAGGGCGTGAGAAAGGCGGCTGCTGCGGGGCCCGGCTGCGCCGGCGTGTCCCCGAGCCGCGGGGGGAGCCCACCTGGAGCCGTAGCAGCAGTTCAGCTGGCCCATCGTGCCGGGGCCAGGGGAGTCCTCGCGCCGGACACGCTGCTGGGGCTCCGGAGAGCTCCCAGCCGGCTGGAGCGAGGCTGCTGAGGGGGTCCCGGTGCGGGGCAGTGCTGCTGGGTGAGAGCTGGTCTCTCCCTGGAGCTGCCGGGTGCTGGCAGAGCCGTGCCTGCAGGCACTGTGGCCGTTGCCGGGCCAGCGCCGCGACATCACAGCTGCCATTCCGAGCCCAGCGGCCGCCCTGGGGGCGGGGCTGGGGGAGGGGCCCTGGGGGGCTCTCCCCACTCTGCCCCTGTCTCTCTCGGCCTGGGGAGCCCGGGCCTGGGCACAGCACTGCGGGCATGGCCTCAGCAGCGCTGAGCAGAGGGCAAGGCTCCCCTCCCTCCAGCTGCTGGCAAGGCTTTGCCCAGCGCAGCCCAGGGCACCGCCGCCCGCCGCCTTTGGCCAAGGGCACGGTGCTGGCTGCTGCTCAGCTTGGTGTCCAGCAGCACCCACGGGCCTTTTCTGCCACGTCGCTTTCCAGCAGCTTTGCCGAGCTGCTCTTGCTCACGAGTACGTGCGCATGTGTGCCGGGATGCTTCGTGCGCGGACCGGTGCCGCCCGCAGTCCGCCCCAGCCTCTTCCCGCAGGTCCCCCCGTGCCACTGTCGTGCGGTTGAGACGGGCACGTTGCCTCCAGCCAAAGCAGCGGTCCCAGCGGAAAGGCGCTCTCTTGTGCTGGGGCTGGGAGGAAGAGGATGCACCTGGCCACAGAGCCCAGGGGCAGAGCTTCCTTACCTACAACTTGTTAAAGGCAACCTTCTTCTTCTTCTTCTTCTTCTTCTTCTTCTTCTTCTTCTTCTTCTTCTTCTTCTTCTTCTTCTTTTTCTTCACATCATGTCCCGCTTGGCACTTGGCCTTGGCACTCTCCCGGAACACTGGAGAGGAGTTTGGCTTTGCCAAGTGCAATAGAAGCAGCAGCTGCCTAGCTGCCTTCTCGAGTGAGCAGCTGTCTGCAGAAGCCCAGCATCTCCCGGGCGGCGAGGGGGGAAGTGGCATGAAGCAGAGCAGAGCAGCCTGGTGCAGCCCAGGGGCTTGCAGGCACGCCCTGCCCACTTCCCGCCCTTCCTGCCATGCCTTGGACGGTTGGCAGAGAGAAGAAAGCCATCCTTGCACCTGCTGGAGCCAGGCCTCTTGTCTCTTTGGCTCCAAGTCTATAAAGCAGACTAAGGAGAAGCTAAGAACCAAAACACAAGCTCTTGTTTAATGTTTGGCGGAAGGGAAGGAAGAGAGGGGCGGAAGGGAGGAAGGAAGGAAGGAAGGAAGGAAGGAAGGAAGGAAGGAAGGAAGGAAGGAAGGAAGGAAGGAAGGAATGGAGTGCAATACTTTCCTTAGACCTCCTCTTTCTCGTAGCATACTTCAAAAGGCTTTTTTTGTTGTCTGACAGAACACTGGCCAGTTTCAACTCTAGCTGAGCTTTGGCCTTCCATCATTTCTCCCTACATATGTGAAGCACAGCTCCGTCGTCTTCCTGCCAAGGCTGGCCTTGTTTCTAGGGATCATTGATACAATTTCTTTTTCTGCCTGAGTTCCAAAAGGAGTTCCCTCTTCAGCCAAGCGGGTGTTCTACCCCACTTGCTTGACTTTCAACACAAAGGCATGGCCTGCTCCTGGGCTTTTAAAAGGGGGCTCTTTAGGAGGGACCAGCTCTCACGGGCCCCGCCGCCCTCCAAAGCAGATGCCCACCTTACACACGGTGCAGCTCCTCCCCCTCGCCTGCCCTGCCTGTCCCTCCTGAAAAGCCTGTTCAGCCCACCTGAACAGTGATGCTTTCTTACCATTCGGCACCCGTGACAGTAAAGCTTGTGTACATACGTTCCGGCTTCGCAAGAGAACAGAGTCACCTGAAGCGTGATATCAAATTGGTTTTGGCATCTAAGGAAGTGACTACTTCAGAAATTATGTTTTTCTTCAGCCTGTTGACACGTGAAAGTTGACAGCACCCCAGTTTTGGGGAATCCTCTTTCCAAGAACTTAAATTTCTCCCTGCAAGTTCCAAAAGCACTTGAGTCACAGCTGAGCATGGACAGCCATAGCCCACTCCATGAGGCTCTGCATGTCTGTCTCTCATGACATGCCATAGAGCAGTAGAAGCTTGTCTTCGAGAGCTAGCCAGAGATGCTGAGACCGCCCACTCAAACACGAGACACCCAGGGTGGGACTCAGCTCCTCTGACTTTAGATAGGCCTATTGCAGATATTGCGGTTACCAAATTGCAAAGATACCCTTAGAGTTAGCAAAGGAAAGAGCTACTCATGCTGTCCTAAAGTAGACGTCTTTAGTTAGGGCCCCTTTAGACTTAACTGGCTGTATTGACTAGGGCCTCAGGTCGATTTCCTACACACGGGCAACTTCATGCCATCTCAGAGGCCGTAATGAAGCTAGCACCTAGAGCCTAGCAGACACGACACAGCACCTACGGACAGCCTTGCCCTTCGGAAGGGACAGCTGGAGGCCAGAGGACATACCTATAGAATCTCAGATCATACCCACATGATGCGCAGGGGGAGGCAACTGCATCAGGCCCTTCATCTCCACTCACTACAACGGCTGTGCGGATCCCTAGCCCGAACATAGCCACAGAAGTTAGAGCGAGCCGAATCCCACCCGAGTTCTAGTTCCCTCTTCTACCAAGGAGGTTTGGATTCTGTATCCCTGTCGTGGTTTAGCCCCAGCCGCCAACTAAGCACCACGCAGCCGCTCGCTCACTCCCCCTCCCACAGTGGGACGGGGATGAGAATTGGGAAAAAAAAAAAACAACTCGTGGGTTGAGATAAACACGGTTTAATAGGACAGAAAGAAAGAAGGGAACAATAATGATAATACCAACAAAGGAATGTACAAGAACAAGTGATGCCCAATACAGAAATGGCTCACCACCCCGTGATCGACAGCCCGTCCCCGAGCAGCGATTTCCGCCCCCCGGCCAACTCCAGTTTATGTACTGGGCATGACGTCGTATGGTAGGGAATATCTCTTTGGCCTGCCTGGGTCAGCTGTCCCAGCTGTGTCCCCTCCCAGCTCCCCGTGCACCCCCAGCCTGCTCGCTGGCAGGCCAGCACAAGAAGCTGGACTGTCCTTGACTGCTCAGCAACAACCCAAAACATCAGCACATTATCAACAGTTTCTCATCCCAAATCCAAAACACAGTCTCACACTGGCTTCTGTGAAGAAAACCAGCTCTATCCTGGCTGAAACCAGGATAGTATCCACCCCTTATTCCATACCATTTACGTCATGCCCAGGTCCTATACTTTTCAATATATTCCAATTATTCATTTTTACTCTTACACAGATATCACTTTCTTAATCCATGGGCCATCACTTTAAAATGTCTGTGGAGTTCAGTCAGTCCATGACTCCAGGCTTCATCCATCATAGTAGTCTCTCAGGGCAGGGGAGATGGTATGTAGAGTTGGATTGTCATCTGGCACGGTCCATGTCCATGATCTGCAGGTCGAAGATGTCGGTCTCGAGGGATTTGTTGGGCGCAAGCTGCTGAAGTCAGTTCTGGTTCCATCACTGCTGCACGTTGCTTGGTTTCAGTGAAGATCATTCTTCATCAGTCTGGGTGATTCTTACTATAATACCATTGATATGGTAGATAGCAGCCATAGTAGTAATGTCATTCTGAACAATTAACATAATACAATTCAAATCATTGACTGTTTTCACCCAAAATCAAGTCTCCTTGAGGTACACATCGGACTTCCCCATCCTTCCGCATTACCCACCAAGTGCACCCAGGTCCCTGGGCAAAGGCAATCCCACGAATGGGTTTGCCTTTTCCTAATGCAGGAGTAACCCAGACTGTCTTCCCCAGCATGTTTCTCACATGCACCACAGGGACTTTATCCCCTTCTACAGTACGTAGAAGTTTTGATTGGGCAGGGCCGGCTCTATTAGTAGATCCCCTAGTGTTGACGATCCAGGTGGCTTTGGCTAGATGTTTTCCCAATGTTTGAATGTCCCATCACCCATTGCTCTCAGGGTAGTCTTTAACTGTCCGTTGTACCGTTCAATTTTTCCGGAAGCTGGTGCATGATAGGGGATATGATACACCCACTCAATGCCGTGCTCTTTGGCCCAGGTGTCTATGAGGTTGTTTCGGAAATGAGTCCCATTGTCTGACTCAATTCTTTCGGGGGTGCCATGTCGCCATAAGACTTGCTTTTCAAGGCCCAGGATAGTGTTCCGGGCGGTGGCATGAGGCACAGGGTATGTTTCCAGCCATCCGGCGGTTGCTTCCACCATGGTAAGCACATAGCGCTTGCCTTGGCGAGTTTGTGGAAGTGTGATATAGTCAATCTGCCAGGCCTCCCCATATTTATATTTCAACCATCGTCCTTCATACCAGAGGGGCTTTAACCGCTTGGCTTGTTTGATCGCAGCACACGTTTCACATTCATGGATAACCTGTGCAATAGCATCCATGGTCAGGTCCACCCCTCGATCCCGAGCCCATCTATATGTTGCATCTCTTCCCTGATGGCCTGAGGTGTCATGGGCCCACCGAGCTATAAATAATTCACCCTTATGTTGCCAGTCCAGATCCACCTGAGCCACTTCAATCTTAGCAGCCTGATCCACCTGATGGTTGTTTTGATGTTCTTCGGTGGCCCGACTCTTGGGTACGTGAGCATCTACGTGACGTACTTTTATGACGAGATTCTCTAGTCGGGCAGCAATATCTTGCCACAATTCAGCAGCCCAGATGGGCTTGCCTCTGCGTTGCCAGTTGCTCTGCTTCCATTGCTGCAGCCACCCCCATAGAGCATTTGCTACCATCCATGAGTCAGTATAAAGATAGAGTACTGGCCATTTTTCTCGTTCAGCAATATCTAAAGCCAGCTGGATGGCTTTCACCTCCGCAAACTGACTTGATTCACCTTGTCCTTCAGCCACTTCTGCAACTCGTCGTATAGGGCTCCATACAGCAGCTTTCCAGCTTTGATGTTTGCCTACAATACGACAGGACCCATCAGTAAACAGGGCATATTGCCTTTCGTTCTCTGGCAGTTCATTATATGGTGGAGCCTCTTCAGCACGCGCCACCTCCTCTTCCGGTGATATTCCAAAATCTTTGCCTTCTGGCCAGTCCATGATCACTTCCAAGATTCCCGGGCGATTAAGATTTCCTATTCGAGCCCGCTGTGTAATAAGCGCGACCCACTTACTCCACGTAGCATCAGTCGCATGATGTGTAGAGGGGACCCTCCCTTTGAACATCCAGCCCAGCACCGGCAGTCGGGGTGCCAGGAGGAGCTGTGCTTCAGTACCAACCACTTCTGAGGCAGCTCGAACTCCTTCATATGCCGCCAATATCTCCTTTTCAGTTGGAGTATAGCGGGACTCAGATCCCCTATATCCTCGACTCCAAAACCCTAGAGGTCGACCTCGAGTCTCTCCTGGTGCCTTCTGCCAGAGACTCCAGGTAGGGCCATTCTCCCCGGCTGCCGTGTAGAGCACATTTTTAACATCTTGTCCTGCCCGGACTGGCCCAAGGGCTACGGCATGAACTATCTCCTGTTTGATTTGTTCGAAGGCTTGTCGTTGCTTAGGGCCCCATTTAAAATCGTTCTTCTTCCGGGTCACTTGATAAAGAGGGCTTACAATCAGACTGTAATTTGGAATATGCATTCTCCAGAAACCCACAACACCCAGAAATGCTTGTGTTTCTTTTTTGCTAGTTGGTGGAGACATAGCTGTTATTTTGTTGATCACATCCGTTGGGATCTGTCGACGTCCATCTTGCCATTTTATTCCTAAAAACTGGATCTCTTGTGCAGGTCCCTTGACTTTACTTTGCTTTATAGCAAAACCAGCTTTCAGAAGGACTTGAATTATTTTCTTCCCTTTCTCGAAAACTTCTTCTGCTGTGTTGCCCCATACAATGATGTCATCAATGTATTGCAGATGCTCTGGAGCTTCACCCTGTTCCAGTGCAGTTTGTATCAGCCCATGGCAAATGGTAGGGCTGTGTTTCCACCCCTGGGGAAGTCGATTCCAGGTGTATTGGACACCCCTCCAAGTGAAAGCAAACTGTGGCCTGCACTCTGCCGCCAAAGGGATCGAGAAAAATGCGTTAGCAATATCAATGGTGGCGTACCACTTGGCTGCCTTTGACTCCAGTTCATATTGAAGTTCTAGCATGTCCGGCACAGCAGCACTCAGTGGCGGCGTGACTTCATTCAGGCCACGATAGTCTACTGTCAGTCTCCACTCTCCATTAGACTTTCGCACTGGCCATATGGGGCTGTTGAAGGGTGAGTGAGTCTTGCTGATCACTCCTTGGCTCTCCAGCCGACGAATCAGCTCATGGATGGGGATCAGGGAGTCTCTGTTGGTGCGATATTGCCGCCGGTGCACTGTTGTGGTAGCGATCGGCACCTGTTGTTCTTTGACCCTGAGCAACCCCACCACAGAAGGGTCCTCTGAGAGACCAGGCAAGGTGGACAGCTGTTTAATTTCTTCCATCTCCAAGGCAGCTATACCAAAAGCCCACCGGTACCCTTTTGGGTCCTTGAAATACCCTCTGCTGAGGTAGTCTATGCCCAGGATGCACGGAGCCTCCGGGCCAGTCACAATGGGGTGCTTCTGCCACTCATTCCCAGTTAGGCTCACTTCAGCCTCCAGTACAGTCAGCTGTTGGGATCCCCCTGTCACTCCAGAAATACAGATGGGTTCTGCCCCTATATGGCTTGATGGCATCAGGGTACATTGTGCACCGGTGTCCACTAAAGCCTTATATTCCTGTGGGTCTGATGTGCCAGGCCATCTAATCCACACAGTCCAATAAACTCGGTTGTCCCTCTCCTCCGCCTGGCTGGAGGCAGGGCCCCTCTAATCCTGCTCATAGTACTCGTCACCCACTTCTTGTAAATAGGAATCAGAAGTCCCTTCAAGAGGATCAGAGGTGAGATCAGCTCTTCTATTCTTTCTGGGAAGCTGCCCACTGGAAAGTGGAGCGACGATTTTCCTCGAGGAACCTGAACCCCCTTTTGTGATTGTTTTTCCTTGCAGCTCGCGTACTCGTGCCTCTAGGGTCGAGGTAGGTTTTCCATCCCACCTCCTCATGTCCTCTCCGTAGTCACGCAATTGAAACCACAGGGTGGCTCGTGGTGCGTATCCTCTATATCTTCTCTCTTGAACAGAAGAGCGCTTACTCCTAATGGCTGAGACACTGGTCCGTATGGGTGGAGGGTAGGGCATATCCTCTTTGAATTGCCGGAACTCTCGGGACAGTTTCTCTATAGCAGAGACGCAGGCCCGTAGGGAGGAAGAGAGACTTTCTTCGTATTGCCGGAGTTGGCCAGCCAATTCATCCACCGTTGGTCTCTCTCCGTCCTTCCAGGCCATTACTGCTAATGAGTTGGCATATGATGATGGTGCACTCCGTACAAACTTCCGCCACATAGGTTGCGTGCAATTGACTTCATCTGGATCTTTGGATGATTGTCCATTGTCCAAGTCACCATAAATCACTTCCAGCACCGCTAGCTCCCTCAGGTACTGGATACCTTTCTCCATGGTGGTCCACTTGCCTGGGTGACATAGAACATCTTCCTTGAAGGGATACCTTTCCTTCACACCCGACAGGAGTCGTCTCCAGAGGCTGAGGACTCGTGCACCTTTTCCAATTGCTTTGTCAATGCCCCCTTCCCTAGAAAGGGATCCCAGCTGCTTGGCTTCCCTACCCTCTAATTCCAGGCTACTGGCCCCATTATCCCAGCATCGGAGCAGCCAGGTGACAATGTGCTCACCTGGACGACGGCTGAAATCCTTTCGCATATCTCGCAATTCACTCAGGGATAGAGATCGGGTAGTTACCGTCTCTTTTATAAGTTCTTCCTCTTCCTCCTCTTCAAGCGATGACTCGCTCTCTTCCCTCTTCCGTGCTTGTGATGGCCCTGCTTCAGAGCACTCTGCCTCCTCACTCTCTTCCTCTGGCTCCTTCTTAGAAATATCTTCCTCTTCCCTTACTAAACGAGCTGACTTCCGCATCCAAGATTTCTTCTTTTGTACAGGGGCAACTGATACCGGGATGGGCTGGTCCTCTGGTTCAGCTGCAACAGTCTGAGTAGCTACAGTGCCCGCCGTGGGGGTTGGAGTAGTGGCAGTGCCCGCCGTGGGGGTTGGAGTAGTGACAGTGCCTGCTACAGACGTTGGAGTAGTCACAGTGCCTGCCACATTGCCATCAGACCCAGAGAGCCTCTCTCCCCTTTGCACAGTGTTAAATAGGGTTCTGTAGGCATGGGCCAGGCCCCAGCACATGGCAATGATTTGTGTCTCCTTGGAGCTGCCAGGCTGACAGCATACTTCTTCCAGATACTCTGCTAGTTTATCAGGATTCTGCACTTGTTCGGGAGTGAAGCTCCAAAACACCGGAGGTGCCCACCGCCCCAGGCATTTGCCCATGCTGTTCCACACGCCCTGCCATTCATAACTATCCAGCCTTGGGGCAGATCTCCGGGTGATATTCTTAAATTGCTTGCCAACCTTAGACAAAACTGAAACCATGTTCCCCAGAAGTAGCAATAGAGGTATTTTAACCAGCCAAGGGTGTTCAAAATACTGAAAAATTATTGTGATGAAGGAGGAAATGTTATGATAGAGGGTATCAAAGGTACCATTCTGCATTTCCTCCATAAAAAACCTTTCAGAGGCAGAAGTATAATTGCTAATCGTCTCCACAAGACTGTAGCCAAAATACAGTAATGGCTTTAGTACAGAGCTCAGATGATACCACATTAAGCTCAAGGTCAGTGCTCTAAAAACAAAATTCACAGGCGAGACATTACTAATCATTGCAGAGTACAGCAGCCCGCAGAAACCGACACCGATCCTTAACACGTACAGCAAAGACGAGAGCATGATGCAAATCAAATAAACTGATATTGTGACCTGCAACCGTTATTATCTCAAGCCTCGGGCCCCACGTTGGGCGCCAAAAAGGACTGTCGTGGTTTAGCCCCAGCCGGCAACTAAGCACCACGCAGCCGCTCGCTCACTCCCCCTCCCACAGCGGGACGGGGGAGAGAATTAGGAAAAACCTCGTGGGTTGAGATAAACACGGTTTAATAGGACAGAAAGAAAGAAGGGAACAATAATGATAATACCAACAAAGGAATGTATAAGAACAAGTGATGCCCAATACAGCAATTGCTCACCACCCCGTGATCGACAGCCCATCCCCGAGCAGCGATTTCCGCCCCCCCAGCCAACTCCAGTTTATGTACTGGGCATGACGTCGTATGGTAGGGAATATCTCTTTGGCCAGTCTGGGTCAGCTGTCCCGGCTGTGTCCCCTCCCAGCTCCCCGTGCACCCCCAGCCTGCTCGCTGGCAGGCCAGCACAAGAAGCTGGACTGTCCTTGACGGCTCAGCAACAACCCAAAACATCAACACATTATCAACAGTTCCTCATCCCAAATCCAAAACACAGTCTCACACTGGCTTCTGTGAAGAAAACCAGCTCTATCCTGGCTGAAACCAGGACATTGGGAGAATATTTTCTTATGGGAGCAGATATTTTTCTAGCTGTGGTTGCCAGAGACGTTCTTTATTATGTGAACATGCCAAAAAATTTACTATCACTGTTAGACAGATGTCATAGCGTTCAGATTTTGGCTATGACAGTGTAGCATAAGTTTTATTTTCATCTGTGCAAAATGACTGAGTAACATTCTGCAGTAGTACAGCATATAAATAATTCAGCTGCTTAGAGAGTGTTATAAATAAAAACAGAAATTATTTAACATCACTTTATATTTTGAAGTAAGACCACTTTTAAAATTCTTGGCTCTAATTTAATACATATTCTTTCCTTGTGTCTCTCTTTCTTCATAAATAGCAAATACAGGATTTTTCCTTCAGGAGATATTGTATTTGTATTGACATTCATAAACCCAACTTTTTTTTATAATTTTTAATTAAATCAGCAGAATATGTCCCTCTGTCTTCTTCATTGCTGCAACTTCCTCTAGCATTCACTGTATGATATTAGAGGAAGAAAAATAAATCTGTGGTAGGAATATAGGATTATTATAAGAAGGTTTTCCTTGTGCTTTTTACAGTTTTCATTATACATCAGAAATGCAGATAATATGTATTTGCCAACATCACAAGGTAGCTGGTGTTTTAATTTTCTTTGCTTAGATTTTTAGACCCTTAAATAGTGGGCACTTCATTCAGATGAAGTACTGCTTCCCAGCTATTTTTGCAGGGTGCCAATCTGATGGTACTCCTCTTTGATTTACCAAGTCATTAAATGCTGCAAGATGCTAGCTGGTGCTAAGTGGTGCTCACATAGCTCTACCAAAAGTGGTTCAAATGGTTATCGTCACCTGGAGGCCATCTGCTCCCGTGCCAAAAACATCCAACCTGATTGTGTGAGCACTCCAGATTGCTTCACAGCAAGGTAACCATAAATTACCTCAAATCGTCTTCGGCCTCAGGGGTCAGGAAGCATTGGGATAAGGTGAAAACTGCCAAAAGGCACGCTGAATTATACCCCACAGTTACCTTACTTTTTCTTTACGTTACCACGAATAGAAAGCCTTTCTGAAGTCATATGAAACAAAAGAGAAAAATAAAAGATACAGGGTCACCAGAAAGGGGAGTGGAGGGAGCAGTTCGAAAATATTCTAGGCATGGTCCCCTACTAAATGCTTAGGCTGACTTTGTTTTTAGTGGGATAGTTTTGGGGTGTGATGGCAAAGGTGTGATGGACGGTCAGAAGCAGGCAGTGGAAAGAGAAATCTGGGGAAGGAATACAAATCAGCTTGATGAGGACGGGCATAATTCCAGCACCTGGAACGCACTGGCTTCAGAAACAGTGGGTCTGAGAGCAAGAATTTCAAATAAATCTCTTGATTTGGGAGAGGTGATTGAGAAAGTGAGCCAGGCAGTTGGAAGCGCAGCTTGTTATTCGTGTTCATTTTTGAGTGGCTGCTGACATCATTTATTTGCAAACTGCCACTTCGCACGGAAGGCGAGCAAGCGTGGCCGTCACCCAGCTCCCTGCCTTTGCACGGGCTCAGCGAAAGGCTGTCGGGAGCGCGAGGTCTCCGGAGCGCAGGGGGTCCCCCGGGAGCCCTGCTGTTATCTCAGAGGACTTACCGGCGTGCAACCGTGGCCCACGCGGCGCTCGGCAGGCGTGGTGCCACAGAGCAGACTGAACTTGCCACTGGAGAAAAAAGCAATGAGGAGGAAATGAGGACAGCTGCTGAATCTACTCACTGGATTCAGCACAGAAAAACATACCAAAAAATGCCTTTTATGCTGTTAGCAGTGTTCTATAAGCTTTTACAATTCTATTGCAAAAGCATCCAATACCAATTTATTTGTATAACGCGCTCGCTGAGGTACATCATATATTGATTAACTGCGTATCATGCAATCTCACTTCATGCCGATGCGTAACTGATGCTAAGAAGGTTTTCTGGCCAGATCCTCAGCCCAGTCTGTAGGATGGCTTGAAGCAGACACATCTGCATCGTCCTGTTTAAGCTCATAAATCCAGTCTGATGTCTCTCTGACTGACTCAGAAATAGCTCAGAAAAATCCTGTTTCTGCATTGAATCGTGCCAGTTATTCCCCTAAGTGTGAGATGCTCCTCCCCTCCTCCTCCTCCTCATTCTTTTTCAAATCTGGGAATTGTCTTCTGGGTGGCAAAGGGAATTTTCTGGTTTGCACATCCTTGCCCTAAAGGTGAAAAGCGATATATGTTCAGTTTGCACTCTTGTAAGTGTGCTCAGCCCTTCTCTCTGCATTACACGCACCCCGAGTCCTCTGCAAGATCTTTCTAGTAAGCCATAGCCCAAATGGAAACCCTCCTCCTCCCCTCAGATGCTCTTTCAGCCCATTTGCTCCCGTGAATAACTCTCTTGTTAATGGCAGCGCGTTCCCATCCCCATCAAGGAACAGATGGTGGGAGTTTATAACTATGTGATGAAAGCAAACTCTGTTCATGACAATGTGTAACTTCAGGCGTGTTCTAATTACATTTTCCATTTACAGCTCTCTGTTTATTTCCACATTCAATTCTAAATTGGTTCTACCATCAATATTGAAGTGTTATCTTTTCAGCTACTCAGCTGGATCCAAGAATCGCACTTCTTGTGGTTGACATGGACCAGTATTGTATTTTCAATTTATGACCATGTATTATAATACAGAGAGACCAACGTTACCCTAGTGATGTTTTGTTTAACTGACATTCTTATGACATGTAAGAAAATAGGAATAATAGTACAATCTATTTGACCATAAGGAATTAATTACTAGAGCAAGATGCAGACCACACAAACCACTCCTGATCTCCTTTCTCTTTCTTCCTTCTGCTCAGTTTTTCACGCAATGAACACGCCCGCGGCCTCACTCCAGCTGTCATGGGACCTTTCATGCTATTTGTAGGAGTAACTATTGATTTTAGGATGATAGAAGGTTGATCACTGCTGAGTCTGTGTGTGGGACTGAGGCACCAAAACCCAATTTAAGGAGGTTTCAGGCATCCTGTGATGTGATCCCTTATTTATTAGCGAAAAGCAGTATTTTCCTTGTATTTTTCAGGTAATCACTTGTATCTATCACACAATTTGGTTTCACTCATCCCATTCCCGTAGCAGAGTTGTGTTTAGTCTCTTATGCCAGCTGATATACAAGTGCATATATATACAGACACATATTTTATGTATATGTATGTACACATATGTTATATATATACACTTATATACACATACATTGCTTTTTTCCTAGTAACTCAGAGCAGTTAAAAAATGTGCTTGTACTTCAAACAAGAGATTCAAGAAATGGCTAGAAAAGTTTCCCTTTAAAATTGCATTTTTTACAGAAATTACTTTTACTCTTTTGCCAACATACATTTCAATGGCGTTTTAAAAGTCAAAATTTTCCGTTTCAAATTTTATTGATGGCAAAATGTCCATTTTTGACCTTGTTCTTGATTTAGCTAAGTTACATTCAAATGCCAGTTTTAAAGTACTATTTTCCACACTGCCTATAACATTTTAATGCGAGCTTAATACTTGCAGAATAAGCCACACGATCACGAATAAGGAAGCAGTCACTAATCGGAATGAAGTCTTTCCTTGGTGCCAAACAAAAATGTTTGGAAAAACGCCAAGAAATCCCTGACGAGCATCAGCGAGCGCCAGTGATGGGAACAGAGCTGCAGAGCTGGTGACTGCAGTGCGTGCCGGAGCCTCTGGGAATGCGACTTCGGGCAGGAAGGCTGGAGCCGAGCTCCCCACCACCCCATCAGCCCGGGTGCCCATGCTTCCTGAGGGGATGAGACCTCTCCCGAGACCGGATAACGACCTGTGAGCAGAGCTAAACGAGAAGGTGAGGGGAGAAGCTTGCACCCCCGCCGACTCTGCTTGCTGCAGGTGGGGAGCTGGGCGCATCCTACGGGACTGTGGTCTTTCCAGTAGGTACTTGCAGAGGACACCCAGCCTGGTCTCTTATTGTGGTTCCCCTTCTGCCTGCAGTAAAACTCTGCTGGCACAAAGCCTTTCACATAAACCCCTTCCTGCCATGTGGCAGTGTGATTGTGTGATTTCTCCTTTTGGAGCACCACAACAAAAGCGTCCTTTTTTAATTTGTCATTTGTGAGTGACTGGCAGATGTCAGGGTAAAGGTCTAGAATACGATATTGTGACACGGCCCCAAAAGTAGAAGGTCTCAGATACAAGGCTACAGTGCACAAATCATCAGCCAGCACTGACCATTCCTGTAACTTCCATCAGTCAGGCTCCTAGGCTCATAGGACAATTCAGGATGGAAGACACCTCAGCAGGTCCGACCTCCTGCTCCAAGCAGGGCAAGCTGTGAGGGCAGACCAGGTTACTCAGGGCTTGTATTCAATCTTGTCTTACTTGTACTTTCCTTCAGACATTGCTTATTTCCAAGCTTCTTTATTTCCCCCAGTTTTACAGACCTGCCATGTTTACTGTTGTCCATTCCCCTGGACTACCTTGGTGGTCATGTTGCCAACATCTTTTATTCTTTTTTATGAAGTGCAGGAACAGCAAACTGCTATCGTCTGGCCTCTGCTCGGAGCGCTCTCTCAGAATCCCTCGTCAATCCACCTGCCATGTCAACTGGACTATTGAAATTCATTATCTGGATGACTTTTCTGTACTCTCCTGGTGATGTTGGCTCAAAGAAAAAGGTGGCAGAAGTAAAGTTTAGGGAGCAGATGGTTGGTGGCATGCAACCTTTAAATCTTGGGGTACAGGTTCAGATGAGACTGTCAGTGAAAAGTATGAGGTTTTTGTGGTAGCCCAGGTGATGAGCCAGTCCACTTTCTCACCATCCATTAGCCCTTCCAGGTGTGCCATGCATTTCTGCATCATGTGCCATGCACTGGACTCCCCAACAGCCCGCGCTCGGCTCCACCACAGCCAGATTTGGGCTCTGCCCGTTTTTGCCCATTCCTGCTCCGTGTGCATGCACGTCTGTGAAGGAGGAGATGGAAATAAAAATATGCAATGAAGTAATTGTTTTCTGAGTAGCATGCATTGTACCTCTAGCAATATTGTTGTTCTACTAAGTTGAAAGTAGGTTTCTTTTTTTCCCCAATATTTGAGAGGATTACGGGTGAGACAGTCAATATAAGGTCACAAAAAATAGGCATCAAAGTTGTAGTACAAAATACTCCCACAACCTTGTTGAAAGGCAGAGAAAACCTTACTTTTGAATGTCAAATCTGATTTTGATAGCAGCAAAACAAAAGGAGTTCACAAGTCCCAGGTAAAATGTAACCTTTAAGGAAGTACGAAAACAAGTGGAAGACTGTCAGCAAGCGTCCTCAAAACATTTGCTTGCAGATTAGCTGTATTAAGAGGACCTACACATGGAAATCAGTGGTTTGTAGGCTTCTCTCCAATACAATCCACTCTCCTATTGCCCATACAATAAGCACACCCACTTAAAAAGTTCCGATGGAAAAATACGCATCAGATAAATGTAGTTTTGATACAGTGAAAGCATTTCTGCTGAAGCAACTTAATGGAAAAAAAAGGAAAAAAAGTTGAAACATAATATTTTATAATATTATAATAAAATTACAATAACAATTTTTGTGCCATTAGTGTTAATTTATCTATATATATTATGTAATATCTTTATATATTATATAACACAATATAATATATTATAACAATAATAACATATAACAATAACATTATATTCTATTGTATATCACATGTACATTGTGATTAATATTCTACAAGTGTAAGATGATACTATTTTGATCCAACTTTCGGAAAGTGTAAGGTTTCAGTGTTGTAAAAACAAATGCGAAGTCCAAATGAAAATATATTTTAATTTTCTTTCTATGGAAATGTAGAAATTTCAGCTTGGCATTCAGATGTGGAAGAAAACCTGCTAAAAACAACCAAGAAAAAAATGGAATTTTATGTGCAAGTGGATACCTGATTTCTGATTAGTTCTAATAAGCTTCTGCAAGACGATAGAGTCTGAAAAAGTCTGCATTTCTCAGCTATGCCTCCAGCAGCAAAACTGCGCAGATTGTCCTAGCAGCACTAATTGGCCCAATCCTTCCATTTTTTGCTGTCAACCTTTGAGGATCCTCTTCTTCCATCTTTTCTTTTGGCGACAGTAGTTTCCCTTAATATAAAATCCGCATATATGAACATTCTGTGAAGCATAGCTGATCAGCAAGTAGAAGTATTTGTTCCATTTTAAAGAAGGAATGGATATTTTGTTTACAATTAATTTTACTCCGCTATTCATCACAAAGCTTGTGGATGACATTTTTGCATCAGAAATCTAGGCAATTCAGCCAGTGGACTAGACATCAAATTCATTCTTGCACAAAGCCTTTAGGACCAGAATATTGAAGTGATCTCTTGAAGATTAAAAGCTCAAGACACGGTGAATATGTCCTGTTGCCTAATTACATGCATTTCCTAAAAGAAGAAAATTTCATGAGCAGCTCATGAAACTACTTCTACAAAGAAGCTTTTCTTAGAGGATCATGGATAGAATTTGACAGAGATAGCTATCTTTTCCAAATGCATTTTCTTTGAGATAGAAAGTCGCACTCTATTTAAGAAAAAGGAATTAGTGTTGACCAAGATGAATAATATAAAACTTTGATGCCAGGTTCAAATGGTACCATTAAAACCCACTGTGAGCTATATTTGTAGTGTCAGTGCCATGACAATGAATCCTTGAATCCTTATTATTTTGTAATAATGTGCTAATTTAGGATATTTCTTGCAAAACAAGAGGTGTTGCTGAAACGGAAGTAGTCAGCTATACTCCCTATTGAATTTGCTGCTCTTCAAAATTCCCTGTCTAAAGTATTGATGTGCCATTAATCATCCCATGGCTGACTTTTTCTCTTCGTTTTGGTGAAAAGAGTTGTAGCTTTTCAGGAGTTAAGTCCTTAGCTGGTATGTTCCATCATTCCTTCTCTGAAGATTTCCTAATTTTTTTATTAATTAAAGAAAGATAATTATAAGTTACTATATGCTGGACCAGAGCCAGAAAACATCATGTTTGTGAGTGCATGAAGCTTTGAGGACACCATGAGGACATTTTGAGGACCAACTTATTACTGAATTTATTACTGAAATTACTTGCTGTAAAAGCCTCCTGTATCCTTCCCTAGTCAGGGCACTGTGAATTTTAAGAATTTCTCTGAGGCATCTGGGCTAAAATTGGCATCAGGGGAGGGCAGGGCCATGGTGGGATGGCATCTCGGTATCGGTTATGCCAGGCTGATTGCATGTCTGCTGTGAATGGGTGTCTTAGGATGCTTAAAGAATCACTGCCAGAGATATTAGAAAAAGAAAATATTTTAATATGAATTTATAAAAAGCACAACTTAACAGAATTCAGTGGCAAGGACAACTCTATTACTTATTCAACATGGAAAAAGCATACAAAGAGAAATCAAATCAGAATTGAGTTGGAATGATTTGCACGTGATGGGGGGAAATGATTTGCATGGATTCAAGGAAATCAAGTCAGAATTAGGTTGGTGTGTTTTATGTACGAATTAGGGAAAGAAGGTGAGGGAGACAATCCTGTTGAGTCACGAGGTTTGGAGTGGACCCCCTTGCTTTCTGAACTCCTTCCCAGAGAGGAGTCTAGGTGCAGCTGAATCCACTCCTAGTCCCAGACTTGGTCAACGGTTTATGTCTAAAGGGGTTAAGTGCAGGGATTGTGTTGTGGTGATTTAACATAGGATTTTGTGTTTTGTATAACTTTAGAATGGCAGCAATCTAATGTGGAAGAGTAGCAATTTAAAATTCACTAACAGTATGAAGGTAAACCACAATGTTAAATCATATAATTTTATAACAAATCTTGATAACACCACAAATCAGTTAAAGACTTAACAACATTCTCAGATTACACACACATACACAGATATAAATACAGCGACATACAAAGAAAGATATATATCTAAAAAGAGAGAGATATAAAGATATATATACAAAGGTACCTGATAAAAATTCCTCTTCAGTTCAGTGAAATACTCATGTTAAATGCCTTTGCATTTCTCAACAGGCAAGAGTTGAACCTCAAGGAGTGGGGACTTTGGCCCAGGTCTCATCGTCCATCTTCAGCAACAGTCCTCTGAACTTCACAAACTTGGGAGTTCATGAGCTCTGAAAGACATCCCACTGAGAGGGAGATGCTGGTCGCAGCCCACTGCGGTCCAGGAGAGCTCAAAGGGCCTCACTGAGAACCGCTGTTTATAGGGTCACAAGATGATTGACTTTAGGCATCCATAAATTTCCATCCTGGCTACAATAATTTGCTGATAATTCTTGAAATTCCAGTGATGCTGGTACTGATCCACCTGTGTCACAATTAGATAAAATATATTCCAGGGCTATCAGGGAAGGATTAGTTACTCCCACAACTGATAGTCCTAGAACGGTCAGTACCATTCCGCACCTTAGCTATGCAAGAGTTTTTGGTATGGTCAAGGGGCTCTTAACTACCAAACTCATTGAACCAAGGCCAAGGCTTGATGAGAGTTCCAGGAGCAAAGGGGGCACCACAACATCTCTGACAGCTCAGGTGGGTTTTCAGCAGCAGTTGCAGTACCTCCTGAAAAACATTCTGTTTTAATTTGAACATGTCAAATCTGGAGCTTTTGCATCTCAGCCACCAGAGAAATAATTTTCTCCAAGGTTTTTACTCTCACGTCAGTTGTGTGTTTGATCCTCAATAGGCAATTACGGAGTCACCTGCTGTGTTTGCTTGGTGGCAGAGACAAATATACGAATTTGTGCCCTCTCAAATGGAGTTTCTTCTGCTCTGTTGCAAAACTTCTCTTTTGCTAGTACAGAGTGAGCCCTACAGACTGAGAGCAAAACAAGTCACACCTCTGCTTGTAGAGCGTAGTTGCATCTCAAGCAGAAGAGGAAACCAGGCTGAGGCAACTGTACAGTGGGGTTGAGACTCTGGTGGTGTCAGCAGAGATTGGTACCTGTCTGCCTGCCTGATGTTAAAGACCAAAAGTCTGTTAGTTTGATATTACATTATGTGCTGTGACAGCCATTTCCAGTGGCTCTCCACTGATAGACAGGTATTTATGGTTGTATGGCATAGGGGCAAACTTTCTGCCACTGGGATGGGTAGCCCAGATTTTATCCAACCTCATCTCTTTCTCCCTAGCAGATATGTCTCTAGTTTCATTGAGTTTTATGTACTTTCTGCACTATAGAAATGGATTAAAAGACATGTGAATTAAATGCATTGTATCTACTGCAATAGCGCATGGCTCTTTTGAACCTCTTTTAGAATTCCCTCAGATCTTTGTGATCTTTTGGTATTAAAGTGCCTTTAAGAGTCCAACTATTTTCTAGATTTTTTCCCTCCAACTTTTTGTCTGTTTCTCTTCACTAAATTTAAAACAATTAATAGGGTGAAAACAGTAATAAATGTTTTAGTCAGTTAACAAAATTGCTACGTGTTGTCACCATCCTCGGACTATGTTTCTGAGGGAACAGCCCCTGGCTCCCCTGACTCTACCGAGTGTCTACAGCGCCGACAAAAACTCTCCTCACTGTGAATGCACCATAGTCTCCCTGGTCACACAAACACTTTGGAGAGACACAAAAAATTAAGTGGCTTAGACTGCAGCTGCATCCTAGACCAACAGATTTGGGGAAAGCCAGGAATATCAGTGAGCTACCATTTTGGTCTAAGATGGGCAGTAAAAGTTGGTAAAGTCAAAGGATGCTCCCAGGCTATAGAAGTTGCAGGATTTTTGAAGGATGGGTGAGAAAAGTGAAACTTTGTACATATACACCTTGTCTAGCCTTAACTGCATAAAAGAGGGGTTTAAACTAGTCATTAGGGCTACCTTTACTCAAGGGAAGAGGGGAGAGAAAGAGAGAGATTAGCATCTCCAGAGAGCCACTAATCCAATCGTAGAAATGTCAGTGTTACAGGTTTACGGACTGAATCGAGGGACTGCAGAGGGAACTTGGTTAACAAGCTCTGAGTCCCATCTAAATGGGTACCAGTTATTCCCACTGCATGTGGTAGACTGCATGGATTGCCAGATGACTGTTATTTCTGGAGGCAGATGTTGGTGCAAACCATGGGAGTCTTCAGAACATAATAAGGATTACTGTCTGGTAGAAAGCTTTCTAGCTATGCAATTCTTCCATTGAAGAATTTTTAATGCATTAGAGTCTACACCTTGTCAAATTCTAATGATAATTAAATCTGAGAAACAGAAGACATGAAGTGTACAGTTGAAGCTGTATTCTTTGCTAAAAAGACAAAGTTTTAAATTAATAGGTGCAAATAGTTATCCACTGAATTTTGGTAGGTTTTCCTGTCTCTTCCTGAACATGCCATATAATAACATGCTTTTTAATACTGGTCTGAATTATTGTTATTTAAAGGCCATGAAGCCTGCTTCCAATTACAGCAGCCATTGCAGGTGAAAGAATAATTTTACCAGTGGTACACTCTGTAATGAGGATGTAAGATCTGGAAAGGAGGGGGAAATCAGTTTCTTCTCAGAATTGTTATTATAGAATATCCTCTTTTGAAGATATTACATCTGGGAGTTTCCCGTGAAGAAGACTAAACACCAAGTGTTGGGACTAGCAACGTACATATAACTCACTGAAGAACCCAATGTCCTCATCCATAAAATGACCTACTTTAGCTATTCCAAGAATTAGAGATGTCTACACATGAACTAGATGGGGAAGGGAACAGTTGTTTACTCATACTAACAGTCAAATAGCTCTTATATATGAGTGACCTTGGATAGAAAGTGATAAACACAGGCATGAATCAAAACTATTTAGAGCTCTGGGAAACCTCATAGAAGCAGGAATTGTTGCTGTTGCCACCTGTCACTTCCATTCCTTCAAATAGGGCATTTGTAGAAACAGCTGTCAAATTAAGATTTAAGTACCTATGGAGAATCTAAACCTGACTGAGGTAAATAAAATAGCTACTTCTCTTTATTATTGAAATTGCCAGCTGGGAAATTGTCCATAACCATTTGGAACCGCTACAAACTGGTTTCAAATTTGTAGGAGGTAACTGAAGTGAGAGGTAACTGAACCACTGGTTCAGCTGGAGGAGAAAGTGTGAATAGCACATCTGGGTCAATCTGTGCTAGAGAGTCACCCATGAGACTCCCATAAAGATGCACTGACTGACCATCACAAGGGAATCCAGCTTAGGTTTACCTACAGTGGAAACCACTGGGAATGGGCAATTTCTCATACTTGATTACAGATGCCTCAGCTACCTTCTCCTTTGGTGTCCATCTTCTGATAGTCACTCTACAGTATGTTTTCCCACTGGGATAAGCCTTGGTCATGCTAAGTCTGATCTTCACCTTTTTTACAGTAATGTCTCCACATAGATATTGCCACCCTCAGTGTGGATTTGCACCATTTTATATGAAAGGAGAATCAGTCCTAGTAGAATCACTTTCTCTGCTGCACAATATGCCTTTGGGTGCCTGTCTGTATGTGGATTTGTATTTGAAGTGGGCCATTTACCTCCCTTCCTGCACCATGATTTAGACTTTCAGGGACTTTGTGGAGAATGGATACCTGGTAGCGGCTGAATCTTGACAACAGCAAGGAGCAGATCCACACCTCACAAGTCCTGCTAGTGGACAATCTTCTTGGGGCCACTCATTGTCAGAATTGGATGCTTTACATTTCCCAGGACCACCAGAAACATTTTCCTGGAATGTTCAGTGTCATCTGGAAAGTCTTTGTAAAACTGAAGCATATTCAGCTGCCTGATATGCCAGCTAGAGAGCAGAATTCATCTTTTGTTCTGGATTTTTTGAAATAAATTGAGTGAATTCACAGATGCAGCAGGTACATGCACTGCACACAAAACCAGGGCACTGAGTTTATGAAATGGCTGCTGTTCTCCCTCCTGAGAATATATTGTTATTATCTCTATTTGCCAGGATATTTTTGCTATTTTGAGATTAAGCTTGCTTTCAGTTTTCTGACAGATGTAAATACCTTCCTTTTACCATCTTGACTCTAAGGCTTTCAACATCTGAAGCTGTTTTTAAAAGTGCATGGAAGATATCCATCGCTTCCTGTAATACATCACACTTTTGGACTGTATCATTTGAAGTTTCCACCAATATGAGGGGACCAGCTTTTTGCACCGTAGCCCTGTCTTGTTTTTAATTATGTCATCGTATCACTCAAGAGTGTGAGTGCCCTAATTTTCTTTGTGAATAATATTACTATTTTTGAGACCTAGAAGTAAAAACTAAAGACCTGCATAGATTTCCATTTGATTGCCATTATTTTGAACCATCATTTAGGCAACGTCCCTTCTTTTAGAAATAAGTATCCAAGTGCCGTGTGTTCTAGGATTCCATCAGCAGCCGGGAAAACCCACTGTTTTGTTGTAAATTTTATTATAGTTGTGAATTTATCAGAAACTTTGTTAAAGATGGCAAAATCCCCTGCTGTTAGGACATCAGCTGTTATATGAGAGAGATGAGCAATACAGGGAACAGGTTGCAAACAACTATGTACTCAGGATTTTGAGTATATTGGAATATACAATGAGAACAAGACCTGCATATACAACATTCCTTCCTAATACACTCTGAGCTTCCAACTGTTTTCAGCTCCCAGAGACCTCCTTAAGCTGATGTTGTTTCTGTGTAGTTAGGAATCCTCTAGTTTTTCTTCCATGAAATTGTCTCTTTGAGCCCACATGAACTGTTGTTTGAACCCATATGAACTGTTGTTATCCTCAGCAACCTGAAGCAAGGCGTTTGCTTTTTTGATTATGCTTCATCTTCCAGTGCTCTGCAAGGCATTCCTTCACCAAGCGTTGACTCTGCATAAGGTGCATATTTAAGTTGAAAAAGCAAAAATACATAACACATTCAGATCAAGCATGTTGCCACTTTTGCTGGTAATTTTTATTTGTTTCTATGGTTTTGCTGCATCCCTTAGTTTGATGTGACTTGCAGATATGTATGTTAAATCTGAGTTTGCTTTGCCAGCCACAGCAACATTACAGTATTTGTGCCTTAAAATTTGGCCTTTGCACAATCTGTTTCTTCTGTAGGTTTTTTTTTTTTTCACTGCAAATTCCTTACATGTTGCTCATGACTTTTTTGCCTTTTGCAGAGCCAGACTCACAAATCAGCACTGCACTTTGCTCTCAACCATATTGTCCTCATCCTTGACATGATCTTATCTCCTCTTGGCTGACTTCAGAGTTTGCAAGATAACCAACACTCTTCAGAAAATAAATTTTTACAAAAAAGAAAAACTACATCTGCTTGTGCCCACATGTCAGACTTCTTTTTCACCCTCAGGCCTCTGTTTCCAAGTCAATCCTGTCCTATGGACTGTCCAAAGGCTAGAGACCTTACAGCTTCCAAACGCCTGGTCATCTTGCCAAAAGTTGAGCAGCCCAGGAATCTTGCTGGCCTGGACAGCTGGAAGCTTCATGTTCCTCAGCTAGTCAGTGTCTTATAACTTGCTGTTTCCAGAAAAAGGTAACACACCACCTCAGCTCTTGCAAAAGTTTCTTTTATGGTATTTTTGGGAAAACGGATTGAGGATTAGTCACAAGTTGGGGTATGACTGCAAAACATCTGGAGACTGCTGGTAAACTAACAGAACTTAGCTTTTTCCTGGCCAGCTGTACTGTGGATTATTTCAGTTGTTTACTGAAATTTAAATCTGTCACTACCCTGAATGGTCAACAGTGGAAAACAAGCACTGTTTTGCTATAATTTAGCTGCTGTACGTTAGATGTCCCCATAAGGACAAGAACTGTGCTCTGGTGTGCCTGTTTCTTTTCACTGGCCATAAAGGGAGCCAGGGGTGACCAGCTCCAATGCAGAGGTGCACATTTCATTAGGTGAATTTCACCATTACTTCTCACATTCGGCCCATGACATGACCTTAATATGTTACAGCAGTCAGTTCCAAAGAGAAGGACTCTGACATATCACAGTGCCTCTTGGTCTTATTTATGTCTTCACCACGAGCACACAGCAGTAACAGGAAGGTGTGTTATCATGTATGAGATAGCATCTGTGCGTGCTACGGTCCATTTATTTGGGCGGTAATGTTAAGCTTGTTTGGAGATCAGCCAGAAAAAGATTTCCTTTACAGTTCCCCAGCAGCTTGCTACTTTCTTATCTGCATTATCATAAATCTATAAAAAGCCCTTTATAGGATAATACACAATAAGGACAATAGATATCATCTAAAATATCACAGCAAGGAGCAACAATGAGAGTGAAGCATAGAAGATGGTTTTAAAGAGATGTTCCACTGATGCAAAATTTGCAGCGCAACTTGAGCTAAGAGGGGCAGGCAGCAGTGATCAGCAGGGCAGCTAAGAGCTGTTTCTGGCAAAGAAAACATTTACCTCCCTTCTCAACTAGTGGTACTTGTTCCCTCCCACCCCCTCCATTAATACTGCTGGGGCCAGAGGAACTGCCCAATCCACCCAGGCTGACTTGGCTGCACTTGCTGCCAGTATCCCACAATGATGGGACTCCAGACAACTTCTGAGATCTCCATTTTCTTTGCTCCTCAGGCATGCAACAGAGAGTGGCCAAAAGACTAGTGCAATGGATTCACATTACTGAAGTGACATGAACACTAACATGATTTAATGCTTGAAAAGTACATAACTTGTTGCAAAATGTGCCAATTTGATATCAATAGATCTTAAACATATATTTAAAATGAAGTGCTTTTGAGAGTGTAAGGCTTTTTGGGTCACAGCAGATGTTAATGGGCTTTAAAAGGAATGTTTAAAAGGCTTCTAAATCAGTGTTTTAACTATAAGCATTTTCATTTAATTTAGATTTGGGCTTGAACCAAAAACCCGGCATCCAATTTTGCATATCTTAAATTTGAGTCCCTTTCTCTTTAGACTTCAGTGGCCCTCTGACTGTTTATATTAGCTAGGAGTCTTGCCCAGAAAAAGTTGGCTTTGTCTAAATTGTAGTGGGATATTTATTTTTAATAAGTCTTCAGGTGATTAAAATAGTATTGCTTTACTGTATAATCAAGTACTCCTAAGCAGAGACAGTTGTGCCTGTCTTTACTTGGCTATCCTACCTGGAATGCAAAAATAGCCATAGAACCATGTCACTGCAGAAGGTGGCATTTCTTACCCTATTTTCTTATTTCTTTTTGTATAATTGATTAGCTGTAATGCTAAATGACATCAAGGAGCTAGTAGAAATTTTACGTAAAAGACTTTCCTGTAGGAAAGTGGGATCTCATTGAAATTTTCTATTAGAAATAATACTCTTTCCGCAGACATTTCTAGCAGGAAAATCCAAATGACATATTGTCTGTATAAATCTTCATGTCCACCTTAGGCACTTCAAAATCCTGTGCTCATAGTCCCGTTTCTGTCTTGATTCTATTTTCTGTTACATGCCCATGAAATGATCGGTCCCCAGCACACTGGCCTTGGCACCATCCTCCCTGCTTGGGAGGTCCTGCAGAGGCGAGGCTGCAGGTGAGACCACAGCTCACCAGGGAAGATGTGCTGCAGGAGGAGAGCAAGGCTCAAGCATTGCTGAGCTATGATTCCTAGAGGGCAATTGTCCAAAGGATGCAAAGATATTTTCTAGAACAGAAAATGTTAAAAATGTAGCTGGTTTGATATTTCACATGTGCAAGCAATTGGACTTTTAGTACATTAAGTATTTCTGTCTTTTGAATTTTGTCCTTGGGACACAAAATCAAATACAAAAACATTGACATGACCCACACAACAGAAATCTGCGAAGGGCTGATCTCATGCGTTGTTATTTCTGCTTTAATACTGAGGATATTTGTTAGCAATATGATATCTGCGACCTAGACAAAACCTTAAAAAAAGGTTGAATTAGATACAGATTTGCACATTTTGTCTGCCTTATTCCCACCCTTTCTTCTAATTTGAATTTGAAAGGCTAGAGCATATAAATAACTGGCGTACAAAGCTAGTGTTGATAGTGGTACCTGGACCTTTCGCTTTTGTGGCCAGGGACAACAAGCAAATGTTGAAAAGAATGGAAAAGTAATAAAGCCCATGCCATACAAAGTACTGTGGCAATGGAAGGAAATCTATTAATGAGGTCTACACAAACATGTAAGTTTGGGATAGGACTAGAGTCAGCTGCAGTGTGGACAAGGTAGGGCATCAGAGGCACAACTACAATGATACACCACCTGTGAGGCACAACATAGGAAGCTAATGAAGATGGGGGGGGATACAGATCCTTTTTCCGTAAATAATTACAAAATTTCTTCAGATTTGGCATATGCACCATTTCTCAATAAGCTTAAGAGATGTGAATTTTGATGCATCTGTGTTATTTCATTACTTAGCTCATTTGGAGTATGAATAGAATCTGACTCTAAGAAGTCTAAATTTCTTAGACAGCTCAGTTTTCATTAATTTTCATTATTAAACTATTTAGCAGATTGAATTGTAAAATGTCAGAAAATTAATTCAGTTCATAAAAGAGTATTAATATTGTAAGGACAGGTTATGTTTTATTACTCTAACATAAAAGAGAGAATAAATCTCTATTTTAAGCAAAAAATGGTTATATTGCTATAAATCTATATAAACTATCAACAGAGTCATGGCTTTACTTCCACAATTATCTGACGTTGATGGTAAACAGCCAAGATTTATTTTTGGGAGAAGTTGAGCTGAAAAGTCCAGATTTTTCTGCCAAACAAGTCAAAGCCATTTTCCTTTGGAGTATATGATCTACACATAAAAAATTCTCATTTTATTATGCCTTCTTTCTTTCACTTCACACTCTCACTTGCACATTGTAGTCATATTATGTAATGAAACTGCAGAAATTCTGCGTTCCCCACAAGTTGCATGTAGGATTGTTATTTACCGCCATCTCATCCTTTCCACCGCAAGGCACTGTGACAGGCATACAAATCTTTACAAGAAAGATTGTTAAGAGTAGACAGTTCAATTTTTCTGACATTCAGACCAAAAATAAGAGATTACATGACACTTTTACACTTACATGACACTTACACTTTTGATTTAGTTTTGGGGGTTTTTTCCATGTAAAAGCTGCTGAGTTTCCTCTTTTCTAAATTTCAGATTGGTTTTTGGATGGTCTACATTTCTTGCCAATGAAAGAAGATAAAAATGAAAATAACAGAAGGGAAGATTCAGAGACATTTCAAGTGATAAGCCTTGTTTACCCAATATGCTTCATGTTGCAGCCATTTTTTTTCTTTGGCCCTTGTGGTAAGAAGACAGAGTGAACAGTTGCAACTTTCGGTTTCAAGATGGTGAGCCCCCATATGTATTGCAGGGAGGGCGAAGACCTTAAATCGTCTAGTCCAACTGCCTGACCACATCAGGGCTGGCCAAAAGTTAAAGTGTGTTATTAAGGGCATTGTCCAAATACCTCTTAGACAGGCTTAGGGCATCAAGCACCTCTCTAGGAAGCCTGTTGTAGTGTTGGAGCACTCTCTCAGTAAAGAAATGCTTCCTAATGTCAACCCTGAACCTCCCCTGACTGTGACTAACCAATAAATGCCTACAGTGGAAGAAGGCAGTAGAGGCAGGCAAGAACGATGTGCCCGTGAAGCATGGAGTATAATGTAGGGTGTGACTGACCACAGCTGTTACAAGGAAGCTGGCTTTATCTCAACAGAAATGGATCAGAGGGTGGCCTTTGTTATGCACAAATAAACACTCATGTCAGTTGAGCGGGTCAGCTGAATACATCATAGGTGAGTGGATCAACTGGTGGTGTTAATGTCTCCTTGAGTTATCCAGACCAGTATAAGGGGAGTGAATACGTGGCTGGGCACAACACAGAGTATAGAAACGAAGCAACTAAAAAAAGAATTTGAAGAGAGCAATGGGCTTGAGCTGCCTTCAACCCACATATTCCTTCTGAGTGACTGGAGACACCCAGCATCCTGACAACGACCATATTATAGAGCGCGGTAACGGGGATTATTGACATGTGCATTTGACGCCTGTGAGTCTCTGACTGTGAGTCTCAGTGGGGAAGAAGGGGTGTTGAAAAAGCAAGAAAGTAGTGGAAATAGGACAATGCCAAACTGGTGGATGATTTAAAGAAGATCTGGTGTTGCTTGTTCATTTACCTGCAATAACTCGTATTTGTCCTGTTAAAGATAGGATGTAAAATCCCCTGAATTTTCAAAAGGTTTGCTAACAATGTAATTGTCTTCAGGATCTGGTCCATAGCACATAGTGAATGCTTTGCAAAATAATGAAACAACAGCGTCAATATGAGATCTTTTGTGTAATGTATCATATTGGTATTGGTCACTACTGTAGTTTATCATGCTTGCCATGTTTCTTCATTGATGCACTCTGTTGGCAAAACCAGGATATTGATCACTCATTATCATGGAAATTTGCAGAAAATAATTGATCTAAAATGCAACACATTTTTGTGTTCAACACCATGGAAAACAGAAAGAGCACAAACAGAATAATTTGTTTCATGCATATCCAGGAGAGGAAGTTTCTCTGCAGTTTTCTCATAGTCATTTATAAGAAAAAATCACTCAACTGTAGAAACAAACAGAAAATAACTAAGAAGAGATAAAAAAATATAGCTCCCTATATACAAAAAAGGTTGCTGCTAAAGATTTACTTAAAATGAATTAATTTAAAATTTTCCAGCTTTCTTCTCTTTTCTGTCTCCTGACAGAGCTATCTTCATAGGACTTTTCACATGAACTTAAATTTCAGGTCTAATAGATCCAAAACCCTTTTAAGTGCTAATAGTTTTCTTTGAACTTCAAAGAGGATACATCTACAAGAGGGTACTGTATGGATTTACAGTAAAGCAAGAGCTAAAACATATTGAAAACATAAAAAGGTAAACAATGGAGTATTGCGACTAGCTTTTAAATGAAAAGTTAATAGCTGCACAAATTTTAAAAATTATGTCAACTATACTGTGCATTTTATAATAAAATCATTCCATGTTCTAGAATTTTAGGACTTAGTCCCGTAGAGACATGGAGTTGTTACCAACATATGCTACACTGGCTGCAACAGTCACTGTACCATTGTCCCTATGAAAAAAAAAAGTAACTTTGGCAGATGTCTGTACAAGAAACATGTTCCTCTTTGTATTTCAGTAGAATGTTTAAAATGTCATAATTTTGAATGCTGGCAATTATTACTATCTAAGCTAGCCATAAGGTAGCCATAACCTTGCTGTAGAGCTATGCGCCTTGTGAAGTTATTAAAAGTTTTAAAAAAATAAAGACCTTGTCATGATTTACCTCCAGTTATTTTGAGTACCACACTGTGCTGAGTATAGCAGAGCCTTCAGTGCAACTATGCTGATTAAAGATCTTGCTATCTCTCTCTTACAGAGTGATTTCTTCGTATTTCAAAATTATGATAAACTGAAGAAGATCTATGTCAAACATAATGTCTTTTATTTTCATTTAGAAACAGGTTTGTGTGCGTAAAGAGTGGACAAAACAGCTAGGACTCATGAAAGCAGTGCTGATTAATTTACCAAAATCTATCACAGTACATTCAGCATCTCCACGGTCTGAGTGCACCTCTCAGTCCTATCCCCACATCTTGGTTAGATGGCAGTGGTGATGTTGCACAAGAACAATGTGATGTGGAGAAGCCTTGAACCATCACGATTAACTGAATATGACTTAGAGGGCCAGACGAAAGAGCAAAGATGTGAAAAGGCCATCTCCACAGACTGCAAATAACCCTGCTGCAGCTGTCACACATCACACAGAGACTTCAGGGAGAAACAGTTCTAAGTTCAGAGGAGAGACCCTTACACAGTGGAACTTCAGGAGGATCATGAAATATCAATATGCAGTTTTGCTTCAATTGCTCTTTCTCTGATGATGTGCTTGCGTGTTTCTTGAATGGAATCCAAATGGAGTGTAGATAACCCTGCCATAAGCTTCCTTGATGTGGGAGAGATCCTCCAAGGCAGAAAGAAAGAACACCACCAAAAAACATGAAAGAGTATAGACTGCAAACTGGTAATGTTTAAATGGACACCTATGGGTGTAAAGATACATTTTAACCTAACCTATATTTTTTTCTAAAGACAATTGCTATTAGCACTAGGTTCAATAGAGAAGGTAGGATGAAGCAAAAGAAACATGCACCAGGTACTGAATGAAACTATGGTATCACGCATACATGAAAACACGGGAGTTTTGGTTAGCATCCAGTCTATAACAGAGCCATGACTTAGAAAGTCAAAATGCTCAACTTGACTAGATAGGGTTTTTTAAAAAACATGTAAAATCTTTCAGGCACTTTTAAAAATAACGTTTAGGCCTAACCTTTTATGGCGTTGTTGCAATGGTAAGTCAGGAAATGAAAAGAAGCAGTAGATCAGTCCAGTTTGCCAGTCACAACACATTTGTTTGAGGTAAACATTTTTAGGGACTAGTAAAAGCATGGCTCCTGTGAGACTTCTTTATCTGTACTCCTAAGGTAGCTCCTTTAACAGACTGATGAAAATAGGGGTTTTTTTTATATTAAATGTACACTTACATTTTTGCAAATTTTTCTTTATTCAAATATATGCCTCATGCACTATCTTAATTTTTTCTACTCTTTTGATTCAGCTTATTCTCAGTTATTTGAGTTTTGTGGTTTCTGAGCTTGCAAGCGGTTCTGCAGCTTTTATTTTGTAAGGCAGAAACAACCATTACTAGGAGAAAAGACCAATAGTTTTCCACACATAGAGCCTACGAGGGAAAAGAATAAAAAAAAGCCAAACCCAAAAATAGAATACCTGCAAAAGGTAGATTAGGAGTTTATAAACAATATACAATATTACTATTGATTAAGTACTGATATTGATGAGACTGAGAAGTCCATTGGCAGGTTCTCACAGTGTATCCATGCAGTTGCAGTAGTTAACATTGTGCTAAAAATATACCCTTGAACTTTGTTATAGCAGTGCTGATATGATTTACCAAGACAGCACACACAGCTCTGGCATTCTGTATGTGGTAAATGCAGGCATATTAGTGAACTCCAGTCAAAGCCCGTAGGAAAGCCTACCAGTGGGTACTCGGTTTTTTTCTTATTTTTGCTTTCAAAGATGAGCAAGAAATCCGCAGCCTGACTCTGTTGTGTCCCTTAGGACTGCCTTCCTCTTTTTTAAAAATTGCCTCTCGTAACTATTGCCTTTTATGATATTTTCTACTTTCTCATCTTTGAGAGTAGTAGGAAATGAAGGCTTACTTTTTTTTTCCAAAGTGGCAGGTTATTAACTCATTCTTTTTGCAGTTAGGCTGACTCTACAGGTTGCTTGCAGTAAGTGCCTCTGCAGGGCTCACACTCTGCTCCCAAGGTGTGGGTATATTCCTAGCTCATCTTCCCCTTCGCTTCTCCCCACCCTTGCTAACACGTGATGCTCCCCAGCTGCATTGCCCTATATACAGATGGGAAATGCCTTGGGGAAAGCATTTCCCTCTGTCTGTCTTTGTTAAAATGCACAGAACATTTCTGGATGCTTTTGATAAGCAATAAATATTATTGTTTGTGTATAACTTCAGAACACAGACTGTGATCACTTACCATTCAGTACCTGTATTATCCCTCTGATGGATGAGCAGGATTTGCACATCAGTCCATCAAACCATGAAGATTTGGTCTTATTCCCATTGAAATAAAGCTTAATACTGACGTCAAACAGTGCAGGGTCAGGCAGCACAGATTTGAAAGCATTCTGCAGCACTGTAATTGAGTTGAATGATCTACTCAGATTTATGAAACTCAGTAAACAAATACTCCATAAAAACAAAAAGTATGACGGCTCAGTCCTGCAAGGATTTCAGCACTTTGGTTTTGATCCAACAAAGCACGTAAGTATGTACTTAGCTTTAAGCATGTTTTTATTCCCAGGGTATTCCTGTGCACTTTAAGTTAAATACCTGTTTAAGTGTTTTACTGGATCAAGTCCAGAGTATTTTCAGCATCTTTTGGGGTTGAGTTCTTACATAAGACTTTTTCTCTGAGATGTGAAAGCATTTAACAAAACACACTAAAGCCAGTTCCTCAAAATAATAAGATGAAATACTGTCATAGGACAGAAAATGATATTGTTCCCCTGGGTGGGTACAGCATTCCATCTATAACTGAGGCTCCTACCTTTCTAAATCAGTGACAGAAAAAAATTTTTTGCTCCATTTCCTGAAAGATGCCCTGCTTCATTAAATACTGAAATGAATGTCATGTAAGAAAGGCAGGCTTTAAAGCCACAATGATGAAACTCTCTAGCTACAGGGGCTTTGTTATGTGTTTTGTTTTCTATGACGGGATGCAGAGGGATGTGATTTATTTCTTTAGATGTGAAGAATTAAAAACACTAAAAAAATAAACTAAAGACCATTTATAATAGAGGCAGTAAATTGTCTTGAGAGAAATAGCAAGGAGTTGTATAAAAGATAAGCTCCTTGTCTGAGATACTGAACTAATAGTATTAATGTATTATCTCATACATCTCACTCTAAATAATTATGTTATAACAACATCAAAAGTCCCTATCTAAGTTCTCTGTGCAAGCAGTGAAACACATATGGAGAATTAAAATATATTTAAAGAAAGTCTACAGCACATTTGCCCAAGAAAGACAGAAACAAAAATAAAACCTATTATTTCTCCTTTCCTAGAAGGCATCCCTCTACCTTCCTGGACTAGTTGTTTGCCAGTCTGAAATGTTGGCCCCACCTCAGGAGGCACCATGTGAGCTTTTAGGCAGGCCTGGCCACACTTCGTTCTTCCAGTCATGCCCTCTCCCAGCTGCAGCGGGTGGGATGCTGTGGAGAAGCTCCATGCTCCAGTGCCCAGCAACATCTCAGGAGATCTGCTTGTGGGTAGCCAGTCACTCTGCCTCTTTCCTTCTATATTTTTTCAATCCAAAGTAAAATTAAAAAACAAAAAACAGTGCTGGGTGGAAAGTGCAACAACACGTAGAGAAACAATGCTTGAGAAGTCTGTGCAAATAAAAAATTATGTCTTTGAACCTTCACAATTTTGACAAATGGAAATACTATTAACCCAAAATAACATGCATGCCCAAGCAGATTACTAGCTAGTAATTTTAGAGTTCTACAATGGCAATTGCACCTTTGTTTTTCATGATGGGAAAGGTGTTTTCTCCTACATTTCATTATCATTAGAAACAGAAAAATTTTGGCTCAGCCACAGCAGAAGTACCTTCATAAAGTAAACATACCAAATTTCAGCCTGAACAGCGAGTACTGGAAATGTTGGAGGTACCTAACAGTACCTCATCAGAAGGAAAATGTTTAAGAAACCTTAATTATCAGTTTCTTAATAATATCTAGAAAAATGAGCACCTAGGACAGAGAATTAAACTTCTAAGATGTGAATAACATCAAAGTAGTAACTTATTCTCTCACATTTGTGTCACAAATTTCTAGCTCGACCCAAACTCTAAGGACTCTGCTAGAGGAACCTTGCCCTGCTCAGTTCAGCCAACCTTTGAAATCACTGCCAATTCTCAAGGCCACCTAATTTTCCCTAGTTCTTCTGTCCCTTTCCCTCAGGATCCTGTATTGCCTGAGGAGAGGAGAGAAGAGAGGGGAAAAGTTCTTCCCCTTCATCCATCTGGCCCTCAGCTGAAATCTCCTCCCAGAGCTGGATGAGGAGAGGGAGATTAGGGATAAATAAGGTGACAATGGAGCATCGCTACCTTTATCCACCTCTGTCCTCCCTGGTGCTGCCACAGGAACATGCTGATATTCAAAGGTAGAACAGCTCTGCAAATGTACCGTTCTGGCTTTTGTATGGGGGTTTCATCAACTGTGGGGAAAATTGTCAAAGGTGTTACAGACAGGCACAGCAAGTTAGACAGCTGGTGAAGTTGTGGGCACTACAGAAACTGTCCCCTTTGTTGGCACTGCTCAGCTTAGATGGCAAGGAAATGGAATCTGTTCTCTTGCACGGAGACATTTCTCACTTGATTTGTCTTCCTCAGTCCAAAATAACAAATCGCTACTACACTTTCTCATGCAATTTTGTGCATGGAAAAACAAAAAAGAAGTATCATGTAAGGGAGTCATATTTAAAAACTTCCAGATATCTATGCTAGAGGCATAAAATTGCCAGTGACATCAGTCATCTGTCACCAGAGCTATCTGAACAGTGTGCAGGAAATAATAATAGAAGTAGATACACCCTGAGGAGTAAAGGAGAGGCAGACACTGCCCAGACACTCACTGATGCACACTCTCCCCCCGTCCACTCACTAAGTCATGGCTCTGAAGTAGAGGACCATATGGTGACAGCACACATTCACAAGGAAAACAAGGTTAAATCATAAAACTATGCTCCAGTATTTTCTACCAAACTACATTAAGTTTTGCAAACGAATTCTATTAACAGGGATTTTTGTATGCAGCTTTCAAGTCTGTCTTGGAAAAGTAAAATAAAGAGACAACCATCTGGGCTGGCAAAGAAGTAGAACCTCAGGAAAGTAAAAAAATAGCTGGCCTTTCTATGATCCTTCAGCCCAGAAGTTGTCAGGCAGTTGGACTAGATGATCACTGTAGGTCCCTTCAAACAGAAAAATATTCTCCTCCTCTCCTCTCCTCTCCTCTCCTCTCCTCTCCTCTCCTCTCCTCTCCTCTCCTCTCCTCTCCTCTCCTCTCCTCTCCTCTCCTCTCCTCTCCTCTCCTCTCCTCTCCTCTCCTCTCCTCTCCTCTCCTCTCCTCTCCTCTCCTCTCCTCTCCTCTCCTCTCCTCTCCTCTCCTCTCCTCTCCTCTCCTCCTCTCTTCTCCTCTTCTCTATATTCAAAGCTAATATTGGTCCTTGTACCAGAGACATTTGCTACCAAAGAGGAATAATAAATATCAAAAACCTGGACCCACAAGGGTGAAAGTGTTGAAAGGAGCGTGTTCTGCTGAACACAGGCTGTCTACCTATTATATCAGATATGACACTGTGAATAGGATTCATCACATCTACACAGCTGTATATAGCTACAGCTAAAGTAGTTATCTAAACTTTCTGAATGGAGAGAATAGAGAGAAACAGCAACTTTTCTTTCTGGTGATTGAAAACATTGTTGACTAATTGACCAACCATTCATCATGGATATTGCCTGAGTTTGTTTTCTCTTGGTATACGACAGTGTAACAGAGTCCATACATGTGATGTCTTCAATTTTGCTAATTTTAGCAGGTAATGATTAGAGTGTTAGAATTAGACCAACATTCATTTCTGTTTTAACTCTTGATGTGAATTAATGAGACGCTTGAATGCTGCGGGATATGTTAAAATTATGTTTTATATCAACATATAAATGTTGATAAATTAAGAATACAAAATCATTTCACTTGTATGTCTCTATTTAAAATGGAAGATGGGCACAGACATTATTCTAAAAAAGTGAGGCAATAGGCTGAACATCACATTCCAGTTGTAGGTCTCCCTCATATCCTGGTTGCATTTTACAAGAGTGAGCCTTGGAAGTCAATGGGAGAGTTCAGGACTGTGGACCCAGAGCAGAGAGAGACATGTGGCAGCCCAGCCCCAGGGTATGCCTTAGACAATGCTGCAGTCCCTTAGGAAAACTGCTGAAGCCTTCCTCTAGCTCATCTTCAAATACATCCAAACTACACTGTGCACTGACAGGGATACAATGACACAGAACTTCAAATGGCCTGACAGGGTACATGAAGAAGTGAAGTCATATTAAAGCAATGCTTCATTAGGTCAGCAGGGTGGCTTAACCTGTATAATGCAGCTGGACTAATTTCAGTACCAATGCTAACCCCCTGGCTGCATCAAGGGGTTTGGATCAGAGCTATATGACAGTGTTGGAAGGAATCTCTCAGTTGTCTCCTGCTTCCAATGTCCTGGTTCACATTACAGAGTAGTCCTGGCACACAGTAAGTTATTTCTTTTGTTGGACACAAAACACTTTACTCCCCATAAGCACCTTCCCCTGAAGGAGGTACAAGGGTCTCTGAGCTGGTGACGAGACCTTCAGACTACTTTGAAACATAGGTGTGGTGGGAATGATTAATCTGGGGGATCAGACTAAATCTGTTACAGAATAAAACTCTACAATTCACTTAGTAGAGATTATGGAGTCTCTGTCCCAAAACTTCAACATACTGATGCCTCAAATTCCTTGCTAATGTAGAGGTAACCATTCAGAGACAGTCTGGGTGTCTCACCACAGTACGGGACAGTGTGATCAGCCACAGGCAAAGGTGTTTGGAGGTAGCTCTCGGCACCCAAGTCCTCAATATTTCCCATTGGCTAACTCAAGGTGGTTCCCTGGTGTATATACTCATTTTTGGCAGCTCAGTGCAGTGCACTGGCTGTTCTGGATCTCATTCAGATACATTTCAACCTCATCATGACAGTACGGTAAGCCTCCGCACCTCGCACAGGATTTGGGATTCTGTAGTGGGGAGACCAGATTACTATGATGCTTGATTGCCAGGTGCCCATAACCTTTCTTGTTCATAGACCACACTGGCATGTGGCAAACAATCATTCTGATGTTTTGGAATACATGTGGAAGATAAGTCTCCTAAATTATGGTATTTAAATATATATATTTAAATTCTGTATAGAGTGCAATGACTGTTTATGAAATGTCTAATAGTGTTGATTCAGGTACAATTCCACGTCATAAAAAATGTCATAAATTACATCAAAAGCAACAAGACTCTTTGGAATTTATTTTGCAAAAAAAGTGTAGTGTCAGAGTAGATCTTTTAAAAACTATTTTGTATTGGTAAATGCCCATCATGTATGAGTTATTTCCAAGCCTGTTTTTATTTCATTTGCTGCTTACATGTATAGAATTTTTATATCTTTTTTAGTCTATGTCTGTTCCACATTAAGTAAAGAAAAGTCCCTTTTCTTTACAGAGCCCACTGTCAGCCGGCAGGACTGGGCAACACTGCCAGCTCAGGCAGTTTTTTTATATGCTTATCTGGAGAATCATAAGCATGACTATGTTGACAGTTTTGCTCATTCTCATCTTTATGGTGGCTGAATTCTGGACCAGGTACTCAGCGTGGCAAGTTGGTGATATAATCTTTTGCAGATTTCTGCAGTTAACAGAGTTAATTTTATTGCTGGCATGTCATGGAGGTAACATTTGGGGGCCAGAGGATCTCCTATAAAGCACTACGTAAAACACTATGATCATCAATAGTATTCACATATTAATATTCTACATGGCTGAAAGAATAGTGTACACATACCTAAATTATCTGAATTGATCGGAGAAGTGGTCTCAAATCAAGAAGCCATACAATAAAGGTGAGAAATAACAAATGCAGAAATGCTAAATAGGGAAGAGCCAGCACAGCATGAAAGCTGCAGAAAAAATCTTTAGCTGTTTTAGCAGGTCAAAAAAATCTTAAGTGCGTGTCCTGATTTTGGCTGGGATAGTGTTAATTTTCTTCCTGATAGCTGGTATGGTGCTGTGTTTTGGATTTGTGCTGAAAACAGTGTTGATAACACAGGGATGTTTTTGGTATTGCTGAGCAGTGCTTACACAGAGCCAAGGCCTTTTCTGCTTCTCACTCCACCCCACCAGCGAGTAGGCTGGGGGTGCACAAGAAGTTGGGAGGGGACACAGCTGGGACAGCTGACCCCAACTGACCACAGGGATATTCCGTACCATATCATGTCATGCTCAGCACATGAAGCTGGGGGAAGACGAAGGAAGCAAGGGGACATTTGGAGTTATGGTGTTTGTCTTCCCAAGTAACCATTACACATGATGGAGCCCTGCTTCCCTGGGGATGGCTGAACACCTGCCTGCTGACAGGGAGTGGTGAATTAATTCCTTGTTTTGCTTTGCTTGTGTGCGCAGCTTTTGCTTTAGCTATTAAACTGTCTTTATCTCACCCCACGAGTTTTCTCGCTTTTACTCTTCTGATTCTCTCCCGCATCCCACCAAGGGGGAGTGAGTGAGCAGCTGTGTGGGGATTAGTTACCTGCTGGGGTTAAACCATGACTGTGTGCTGTTGCTGCAAAAAATAGGAAATTAAGTACTGGATTTCCAGAATGCATTAATAAGAGTATCATAAGGCACTGATCACATGTCAGTTGGAAAGCACTGATTAGTTCACGTCACCACACTTGGGGCAAATACAGGTCATTTGAAGAAAATGCAAAACATATTAAGTAGAGTAGTCCAAAGCCTAAAGTCTACACACACACAAAAAAAAAATATCCAAAGAACTGAGATCATGTAGCTTAGAAATGAATGGAGTAAAGGAGTTTTTGTATGGGTTGCTATAAAAAAAAGAAAGAGTATTGTGGGTGTTCTCCATGTCTACCAAAGCTAGAAGGAAAAATAATGAGCTTAATTTTCAGAAATGGAGGTATCAGGCAGATGGGAGAAAAACCTTCCTATTTTTTTAAGGCTAACAGAGAAGAAAGTGCTAAAAGGCTTTAACAGGCCTTAAAAAAGATAGTAAAATTCCCAGCCCTGGATGATTTTGGCTTAGCCAAGTATCTCTTAGAAGAAGTGTAATCTTACTCGATTATCAGAGCATATAAAAGGCTCGTTTTAGGCCCCTTTCACTCCACATTTCTGTGATTTTTATGATATCATTAAGCAATGGTAATTAAAACGCTAGGTTTTTGCTATGATCTGCCAGATGGATCTAGTGTTACATCACACTCCCTTTGGTTTCGTTTTCTCAGCAATACAGAATTTAAATGAGAGCTGACCTAGTTTACATATTCAACATGGTGTGCTTTTGCCTATTTTAAAGGTGAATCTGTTTCTAATAAATTGCTATTAAATTCTGCCAACATAATTCCAACTGCTCAGTTTAAATAAGGATAATATTTTTATTATGATTTTTAACATCTCTGACCTTAATTTCCAAAGCAGGAACATTTTCATAATACCTCTGGCACTAGTAATGAGGTCCTGGTTGATCCTAAAGGCTACGAGTACATGTTACTGTTTCACAGTGATTCCTGATGTTTCTGTCCTCCCTCTCTCTTTCTCCCTACTATCCCCAGTCACTCATCTCTGCCGTGAGAGATTTATGCCTCCTCAGCTGCCAGGTGCTTTATTACAGTATCTTGTTTGTTAAAACTTGATCATTGTTAATATTGTGTTTAGAGTGTAGCTATGCAAAGAAAATTAGCATCGACAGGAAGGAGCAGACACCAACAGCTTTGGTGGAGGAAGGAGTTACTTGCAGTGCAAGTGCAGCTCACGGAGTAGTAACATTCAGCCATTGCTTTAGACATTAGCAAAACAGTGTGCTGGCTAACAGCGACAATTTCTTCTCTTGCTTTTATTTTTGTTTCCCCAGAAAGTGGTTCCTAGAGGTTCTCTTTTCACAATTGCCAGCTAATTTTAAACCTAGCATTTAGTTCAGGTTATCAATTCCCAGTGAAATGATTCATTGCAATAAATTATGCCCTAAGGTTTGCGTTCACATTTCGCCGGGTGGGGATTTATACACAGAGTGCATACACACAGTGCAGTGAGCGATGTGCAAAGTGACAACTGATGTAGCTAGCTGTGTGGTGGCCTTCTCTTCTGCATTTAAACCTGTGTACATTTCAGAAAACAATTTGATTACTTGTCGCATATTTTATAAGCACGTCATATTCCTCCAACACAACACCATTTCGGGTGTATGATTACTTTATGCTGGGAAATGAGTCAATTTTTCTTTCAGGATTCTTGAAATGTTGAGACCATGCTGCAGACTTTGTGGACGGCTTGACAAAATGTCTGCTCTGACATTATATCTACAAAATGTGCCATATTTTGATGTCCCTGATAAATCACAGAGTACTCTTTTCTCTCTCTCTTTTATGAAGCTACTTGTTGAACAATGGTGCTTTGGGATTTGAAGGTGAACTGTAATGAACTGAGCTGAGAGCCTTCCTAAGTATACGAGCAAACTGAGGAAAAAGAGAATAAGGGATGACAGTTTAGAATATATTTTTATGGGAAAGGTATGAAAACCACAGTCACACTGGCTCTGACAATGCCACAGTCTCAAATATTAACTTGCTTATTGTCTTTAAGTATCTCCTGTTTACTCTAAGCCAGTTAGATTCCTCTAACATGCTTTTCATAATTTCTTCTAACAGTTTTCAAAATCTTCTTTTTCAGTAATATTTACAATAGGTTAGGGGAGAAAGGTTAAATAAAACTTCTTAATTAGGATTGAATTTACATCTATTCAAGTTTCCCAGTCTCTTAAGTTTGGATATGTAGTCATCCATGTCTATGTAATAATTAAAAAAACCCCACAAACTTATGTTTTGCTTTTTCTAATGTAATGGACATATTCAAGTAACAGAAATTTCCAGTGGCTTTAGAAATGCACACAGGGGTTCACAGAATCACAGAATCATTAACATTGGAAAATACCTTCAAGATCATAAAGTCCAACCATTAACCCAACACCACCATGCCCCCTAAACCATGTCCCGAAGTGCCACGTCCACACGTTTTTTGAACACTTCCAGTGATGGTGACTCCACCACCTCCCTGGGCAACCGGTTCCAATGCTTGACCACCCTCTCGGTGAAGAAATTCAAAGTTGCTGTCAGAACTGGGCAGAGGCTGACAGAAGAACTCAGAGATAGCATCCAGGACAGGGCTTGTCGCGATGGACTCTTGCAGTCTGCTCCCACAGAAGCCTCAGCTCAATGTAGACAGTGTGCAGGATATACTAAGATCCGACACACATAGGGTGTCAGGAAACAAATACCAATTGCAAGAAAATGGTGAGCATCTACTAATTGCAACAGAAGGTAGATGGTTCCCTAATCCTGCATGGGAAACTAGTTTTGGTCTTGGAAATCTTGCAGAAGGTATTATATTCTCCTTCTAGAAGCTCAGTATGTTTTCAGCATTTTTGTATGTGTTTCAGTGTGTTATTAAAGTTCTGTATCCTCTTTTCTATAGGCCAGCTAGCTCTTGAATGGAGTGGCTCTGAACCTCTTCATCAAACAAAATCGCAGGAGACCAGAAGCAAGTACAGCTGTCAGCTGTACCACCACAGGCCAAGACAAATAAGTGTCTGAATATAAAAAAGTGATGGCCTGGCAATTACTTTTTTTTTTTTAAACAAAGTGTGCTTTTTTATCTGACAACAGAAAGCAGATTTATATCCAAGGAGCAAGGGGTTAGAACTAAAATAGAGAACTCTACTAGAAAAGCAGCGAGCTCAAACACCTCCAGAGTTTGCTGTCATAAATAAACATGCTTCAGAGTTTCCCTTTTATTGCAAGCATTGTTTGCCACGGGTAATCTTTCTCCTTTTCTGTTATAATTTTTATCACACTTTTCACTACAAAAAGTACTACCTACAGAGTCTTTGTTGAAAAGGGTTGCATGTATATGTTGTCCTACTGCGCCGTGAGAAAGCACCCATAAAAGTGCCACATGTCATTGTACTGGATATTACCTTTCTGAAGAAGAAGAATGTTAGCCTTCCTTTACCTATTGGGGTTGTTAGTTTGAAGATTTTGAGATCATCTTTTTACCAATTTAATACATGCTGGGATGTTCCCTTCCAACCAAAACTATTCTATAATTCTATGATTCTATGTGCAACCAGGGATTTCTTTGTAGAAGGTGACTGATTTTTTATATAAAATGGAAATGAGTAGCCTTGCTATCTTTAATGAGTATGATGTGACATTCTCAAGCCAGCAAGGACAGCACTCCAAAGTGCCACCAGACTTTCAGTAGTTAATCAAATTACTACACTAGTTCAGAACAGAGAAGAAAGGGATCATGAAACTTTTGTGATTTTAATGAAAGCGGACAATGCAAGGTTTGTTTTATATGAGCATACATGAAGAGACAAAGATAATTTAGGCTGGCATACCGACACATCCAAAGAAATTTCAGTGCCTGTCAATGTTAAGTTACACAGATTATACAACTGCCCCTACACATCAACCATTTACTGTGGCAAGTAAAAAATTCTTCTAAAGGAAGTGAGAGGAAAATACAAACATTGAAATGTGGATTATTAACACAATTTTTATCTGCCATCAAATCCAATTTTATAAGAAAAAATATATTTAATGATTTGATTGCCATGTAAATGTTTGGCAAAGGTTTGTGCCATTAGAAGAACAACATGATACACGAAGAGGGAAAGTGTTTTCCGGGGAGAAATGACATGTGAAAGATTTTAGATACAGTGATTTTGAATTACTGCTTTTCTGAGGCTCAAATCAAACAACAACTTTGAAAACAGCCAAAGACTTGCTGGGAGTTAGGGAATTGCCACAGCTTTTCCTGCAAACCACCTAACCCTCCCCCTGCTGATAACCTTTTCACTGGAACATTCACATTTTGTTTCTATCAAAATAGAACAGCTACAGATTACCTTCTGGACTCATTTCCTATGCTGTAAAGGAAAAATGAACAGAAAGGCAAGAGGACAATTAACATATAAGGGATAGGGGTTTGGAAGTTATTAGCTATGTTTCTGAAAGTCAAACTAAAAACCCTACACATGATAATCTGGATAACTGCCCAACTTGACAGACTTGATTCTAAGGCCTTCCAAAGACCTGAAAGATCTTATTTATGAATTTATCTATTTTCCAGTCAGACATACAGTGTCAATGTCAGAAAAAATAACTATCCCTTACATTCATTATGCGGCAGCTGTAAGTAAGGAAATGGAAAATAAAAATAATATTACAAGAATGTAATGTGCAATGAATCTACTTTATCCAGTAAGCAACTGCCAACTCTGAAAGTGCAGTATATACCTTCTCACCTCCCAGTCTCCTTTTGTATCTCACATGTTCACCTCATTCCTTCTCTGCAGGGACTTTACATTCAGTCATATCTCCTCTTGAATTTTCTTTTTCTCATCTCAGTGCTTGAGGAGTAGACTTTGCTGGGTGGAACATTCTCCATTTGGGTTAGAGTGGTGGAGTGTTTTCTAGTTTTTGGGTAGAAGGAACATGATTCTTGAAGTACAGGTGATTTGACTGCTCATTTGAAAGCAAAGAAACCATTTTTTTTCTCACAGGGCTGTTTATGTACTTTAAGCAATGCCTCTTGTAGCATTAAGTTCGGAGAACAAGGATGACAACAACGCTGATTGCCCCAAGAGTTGATACATGTCCCTGTTACTTCTCTCTCTTTGTTTTCATTTCACTACTAAGTAGACTTTGAATCTCTACATGCAGAGAAGCAAAGCTTTCTAGCAGACATGGAGGCTACCCTTTGCAAAGTAAATTAAATGATTATGGAAGAATGCAATGGTCTATATTCTTACCAGGCCTGTGCTAGCTAGGAGTCTCCTGATTCTCAGACATAGTTAAGGTATTAAAGCACCTAACAGTCCAGGAATCTTTCCAGGCACACAGCTTGGATGTCATCACCTTGTTAAAACAAGGTTTACTGAGTAAGGTTTTACTAGCATAGGTGTTGGCCATTCTTGGGCTCAGCGTTCAAGAACATGGCTGGGAGCTGTTCGATCTGCTAGTAAAGACATGGCTGGAAACGACTTTCCACCTGGTCTAAGATAATAGCTTTGTGATTCAACATGCTTGCAAGAGCAACAGATGTCAATCTCTGCAAGCTGAGGAGCGAAGAGAGTAGAGGCCTTCTCCTTCCCACGTGCCAAATTGGCCATCACATAAAATGTTGTCACTGCTCTTTTTCCTCCTTAGATGGATTTTGAAAGGGAAAGCCTTGTGCGTTCAGTGCAGGACAGTTTACAAGTATCTCTCTGGAGGATATCAGAAGTTTGATAAATGGAGAGGCTTCAATGCATCTGAAGTAAGGTACTTGCACACTAGAAGGCCCAGGGGTTGAAATCTTCTGTTCTCTGCCCATCTTTTTGGAAGCTGTGTGCTTGACTTTGAGTTTGAACTAATGACCTCAATGTATTAAGAGCTGGGGATTGTCATCTGAGGGAGTCCAAATTTCCATAAAACTCATACAAAACTTTAATTATAAATGTCTGTATCTAACTCTGGAAGGACAGGACTTACATGTTAAGTGCCACACCATATAATTTCTGGCCCTAAGTGTTAAAGCATTGTCATTTAAGGCCCTCATAAATCTGTGCTCCCTTGAAAAGAACCAGAAAAATTTCCTTGACAAATGTCTAAAAGCAGTATTGATACTTAAATTCTGTAAAGTTTGTCTATCCGTCACATACCAACATCCTTCATCAGGTATATAAATGTAATATATCAGGTAGGGTTCTGTGTAGGTGTGTAGGTGAAAGAAGTGGAAATCTAAGAGCAAAATAATGTAAACCCCACTAGAGTCAACCACAAAGTTTGTGTTGATTACCTGTTGTGTTAATTTAGTAATCAATCTAGCCTATTGATTAGATTGTAATTGTAAACTCAATTTGGTCCTTGCAATGTTATGTCTTTAACTTGTCTTCATCAAGAGTCTATTTGTTTGCTCACTCTTTTTATTAAAATCCAGGAAAAATCAAGCTTTTGTTGCTTTAGTCAAGTCACAACATGGATCACAAACTCTAAAGACAAAGGTAACCTCTGATAAAAAAATTCCTGCCCACTAGGTTCTGTTTCCAAATGAAATGTAAGTTCCCAAGAGTTTCTTTGTACTTCTTAAAAATAAACTACCCTTATTACCACAGAGACAGTGTAAAATATTTTTTTGTCGATGTTTTATTTCCATCTTGTAGTGTCTGGCAGCTTTGTGAGTTATGCACAGTTTCTCAGCAACTTCAACTGTTTTCAGATGAACGTATTTTTAAAACATTTCAGTGTGTTACATTTTTAGACAATTACATTTTAAATCTAAGAATATAGTTCTATTGTGTTAAATCATTCAATTATTCTTTGAATATTCCTTATCTTTGAGTTAATGTCACAAATGTTTTCAGTTATTACCATATTCCATAAAAATGTTTCCTCAAGTGTCTTTTTGATTGTATTTCACTTCCTGCTCTAACTCACAAAATCTGTATATAATTTTTCATGTCCCTTCTTATTTCAACAAATGTCAGCAGTAATGCATGCAGACTTCTTTTTTTTTTAAATACTATCTCTATTTTTAATTTTCATTACATGCCTTCTTGGCAGTAAACCAAATAGCTTATACAATATTTGGAGAAGCATTACTGCAATTCATATCATGTGTTTTTAACCTGAACACAGCAATTATAAGAAAACACCTCAACTTTTGTTGAAGCAATTCAGCCAGAGGATAAAAGTGTATTTTTCCCCTGTGTAGTTAACACTATTCTCCTTACCTTTGGTTTGGAATTCACTGTACCTAACCTTAGCCCAGTAATGTAAAGTCTCTTTTAATTTACTGTAAGTACTGTAGCACTGAGTTCACCCTATTCTCTGACTCTTTGAGGTTTTCTTCTGGATTCTGGCATGCCATTTGCACAGTATAATGCACTGAATAAGGCACAAACCTTTTTGCTCAGCAGCAGGTACTAGGGAGGGCATTCTTCTCCCTTAATAGTCATAGACCCACTTTGAAACCAATCTATCATAACACCAGCATGCCTTGAATATTTCTACATCATCTAGCAGTCCCTTCTGGTGTTACCCAGCAAGTAACTTTGCTTCTGAACTGCTAGCTCTCCGGTTGTCAGTAAACCTACGCTTGTGTATATTGAAGCGTTCCCTGGATGCTACTTTAGAGGTTCTGCCAGACAAAGCAGGTACACAAGGAAATCCCCAAAATGGAGCTGCAGCACCATCTACGGCAGGCCCCGAAAGCCACTCACAGCCCTCTCTGGCTCAGCACAGCGGAGTGTTTTATGTGCTCTGTAACGTACTGGAAAAGGCAAAAAGTGCTCTCCAACACCAAGAATACAACAGAAGCACACATAAATAAAAACTGGTATGGTGGCTTTTGTCCTGACAGCACATGGGATGCAGGTGATGGTGCAGCCACATTTCATATGCCATGCTTTTGCAATACAGGTATTGAGTGTTCCTGGCCAGTAACAATCTGTCTCTGAGCTTTGCTTTGTGATCATTCTGGAAACAACCAAATGGATGGGTTACACCAGGGATTTTTATGAGAACTCAACTTTTGGCTGAAGGGTAATGAAGCTGGTGCCTTACCTCAGTAATTTTGGATTTGAACAATGTACGTAGCAGAGCCTGTGAAGAACAGGCAGCGTATAATGCCATGAGAAAGCTGAGGAAAAACTAGCAGACCTCCCTTTCAATTCTCCAACCTCCCACAATAACAACTTGGAAAAAATCTCCTAAAAGAACACACAGCATTGCACCTGTTTGGTTGATGTGCCATGTTCAAGACAACTATTCTACAGCACACAATGCTATATGTAAGCAGATTTCACTCCTCTTACAAACTATATAGCATTTATCCACAGAAAACGTGGAAAAACCTATGAAACAAATAGAAGAAGAAACCATCTAACTCCAGGATCACCCATTGTAGAATCCTTTTTCCTTGAAAATAAGCAACAGAAAACCACTGCAGATGTCACTCTTTAATGGAGCCCTGTCTTTATGCAAATGAAACCTCAGTTTCCCTAAGATCCCAGTTCTCCATGGAGCTCCTGGATGCACTCAACAGAAATCAAGTCAAGAACAATATTCAAATAATCTGTGCCACTTACTATGATTTACAAAATCTAGGCAAACTGAACTGGCACAGGGGTAAAATATGGGCATCATGACAACTAAGTTAGCTTGGTCCAGTAGATATATGATGAGGTAATAGCTGAAGGATTAAAAATTGATAATCTAGAAGGTGAGTCAGTGAGTATCTTATGCTACCAGAGAAAAGATGTAAACAGGAGTTCCAAACAGGTGCAGACAAGGGGGGTTTTGGCCTTGCTTGTTACTGAGGAATATACAGGCTCTTTTGGAGCTATAAAGATGAAGAAATTGCTGGAGAGTAGGGTAACAAAAGTCTAGACCATTAAAATAAATACAAAATTTGCTGAGAAAATTGGCATTCAAATGATAGCACTTTGATTAATCTATCTTAAAGATGTATTTTACTAATTCTTTCAGGACTTTTCTGGACTTTTTCTCACAACACAGTACTTCACAGACATCCTTGTCCTTATAGCCTGGGTTAGGAGTTGCCACCCTAAAGCTACTGAGCTTCCAGGCAGGTCAGGTGCTACAAGCTCTGTCCTGGCTGAGCGTGGGGTAAAGCAAGTCAGCAGGAGCTCCGAGGCCAATGTCATTGTGGGACCTGGCTGTGCTCCAGGTCTAGCCCATCTCGCAGTGAAGCAGAGGGACACTGGAGAGATATTGTCATCTCCTGTAAAGCCATAAAGGAGAACAGGGAGCTTGCAATGCTACCTGAATTAGAAAGTCACATTAAGCATTATGAGAATGTTTCATTTTTAACACAGTCTGAAACAGAGGTGAATCACTGGTTATTTTAATGGATGAGTAAATGGATGATAGTTGATTATCACTAAGAAGCACCTCATAAATGAGCGATGGTCCAAAGCAATAAGGTGTGGAGACAATACTCATAAATAAAATAGCAGAGCAAAAGGAGCATTTATAAATTAACTGACGCATATGCTACAGAATTATGAAAGCACCAGAATGGCAAAACAAGAAACTGCTGACCCTCTCTGCGTACCAGGAAACCAGGGAGTCTTACAAACACTCCATCTCCGTGCAGTTGCCTTGCACAGCAAGATGTTTCCCTGCTTGCAGCTAGTGCTTTATCACACATGACAAATGCCTTCTTTCAGTGGGACACAGGGACACTTGTGAGTATTGACTGATTCTTCCATGTATCTGCTGCACTGAAAAGCTCTGTGAGTTTGAGAATGGCAACAAAGCTGGTGAGGGGTCTGGAGAACAAGTCTTACGAGGAGCGGCTGAGGGAACTGGGGTTGTTTAGTCTGGAGAAGAGGAGGCTGAGGGGAGACCTTATCGCTCTCTACAACTACCTGAAAGGGGGTTGTGGCGATGAGGGTGTTGGTCTCTTCTCCCAAGTAACTAGTGATAGGACAAGAGGAAATGGCCTCAAGTTGCTCCAGGGGAGGTTTAGATTGGATATTAGGAAAAATGTCTTTACAGAGAGAGTGGTCAAGCATTGGAACAGGCTGCCCAGGGAGGTGGTGGAGTCACCATCTCTGGAAGTGTTCAAAAAATGTGTGGACGTGCACTTCGGGACATGGTTTAGTGGGCATGGTGGTGTTGGGTTGATGGTTGGACTAGATGATCTTAAAGGTCTTTTCCAATGTTAATGATTCTGTGATTATGTGATTCTGCGATTCTGCGAGTTTGCCTACAGGTTTCTCACCCAGAGGAGGTCCCCATGCCCAGCCCACCCCAATCCTGGCTATGGTCCCTGGCTGTGGATACCACTCTCACTTGCCCTTGCAGCAGTCAAATAAGCTGACCCGCGTTAGCTGGGACAGACAGTGTTTGGGGTCTCTCACAGGCAGTGGGAAGGGTTTTCAGCCCCTCACAGATGAAGCCGCTGCCATTTCCGCTGCCTTTGCGGGCAGCACCTGTAACCAACGGCACTTCGGCTAGGCAGCAGCCTTGAAATGTTCACTGGTGGGGCAAGGAAAGGACTGACAACAGCCGCGTGAATCATTCATCACGAAAAGCAGGAGCGCTGCTTTTATTCCTCCTTTCAGGCTAGGTGACAGCTCTAATTCCTCAAGCTCTATTTTTCTGCGATTCTGGCGATTTTTTATGCGTATGGCTGTCACAAACATTACTGCCAAGATCTATATTTGATATTGAAAATTCAGGTCGGATTATCACAAAGACCATGTGGGCCTGTCTGTCATTCTTGACAGGAATGGCATTTTACGCATTTTTGGGCACACAGGTGCATTAACGCCAGAAAATTCATCTTTTTAACAAGCCAGCTTTCAAATTTAGTTTGATTAGATTAATTAATTGGAAATTTAAAAGGAACTCGCCTTGGATTTGTGTTTCACCGACAGCGACAAGCTGTCCTCTCCAGCTGAGTGCCCTGCGACCCACCGAGGAGGCTGCTGTCAGACCGCCCGCTTGATGCCTACCCCGAGGAGATGCCTTGCCCTGAGGAAAGCGGAGGGAAAGGCTCGGCCCGGTAGCAGCCGAACACACATCTACCCATCCATGTCCCACGGCTCCGGCAGGCCCGAAAGCCCCAGCCCAGACAGGGATCTCTTGGTAGCCGTGAGGCAGCATTTTGGGGGAGCCTTGCAGAAATCTTGTCCTTCTGAAGGAGACTGGTGGGGGAGGGAGATGGAGGACTGAATATTTTCTTGTGTGAATTGTTGTTTTGAACAGTGGCCTTTTCTTTCCTCCTCACTACATTTGTTTCTGCCACAGAGGTAGCGAGTGGAGCCGAGGGAGCCCAGGAGGGCCTGAGGGAGCCTGGGCCAACCCACACAGGGCCGCAGGCAGCCATGCCCTCCCAGCGACAGACTGTATCCTTCATATCAACGACCTTCTCAGATTGATGTTTCCTTCCAGTTTCTTATGCCAGTTACCCCTCGTCTCCACACGCTATTTTTTTCAGTCAACTATAAGAACGAGGCTGAGCTGTGGGTCAAATTAACAGTCTACTGATGACTAGTTCTGTCCAATTTGCTATGTCTTTATAAGCAGTGGTCTTGCATAGTCATGTATATGAATTCCAGAGAATTCCCTTTGTACTGAGTGCATGCCACTGCGTATCACCTAGCAGGTTTAAGTGTGCAGTGTGAAGCTGTGGAGCTTACCACTGCTTCACTGATGGAGGCCTCTGCCAGCACAGCACAGCGGTGCAGGAATGATTCGCTAGTACCGTGTCACCTCCACAGTTGGACACTGAAGTAAGGGAAGGAATGAGCAACCGAAGAAGACGGGAGGAACGCTTCTCAAGTAGTTTTCCTGAAATTTAGTGATATGCTAAAGTGCAACTTCCAACGCTGATGCTGGTATTTGGAATTGAAGGAATTGCACATAGGAGTTGTGGTTAAAGGGTCAATTGCACATAGGAATTCTAGTTAAGGGGTCAAGCAGCAATTCAACCTGAAATGACTCAGGCTGTGAAGCAATGCTGTACTTGTATTAAGATAAAATGCAGCACAAAAACCAGCAACAATTTCAACAGAGACTTCATCTTTCTCTGACAACACCTGTTATCAGTTACAAAAGACTACATCACAGAAGTCCCAATGGCATTGTGTCTCTTATAGCTTTCTTGGATATACCAAAAAAAGAATATGCATCTTGAGCAACAAACTCACTTTTATATCCTGTTGCTTTCATTTTTAACTGAAGGGAAAACCGTTTTGGGGGCTTCTTCTATTTCCATGAATTGAGGTCCCTTTGATGGGACAATCAGAGAAGTTAGCCACTTCAGCATTCAGGGGAGTCAGGGTGTTCACCTGTTTTCTTGTCTGATGTTACCAAGGCTTTAATCGAGAATTTTGTATTGGCTTTCATGGAAACAGTGACTGGGTAATCTGCCCTGCTATGGCTGGTGAGCAGTTATTTGAGCATGTTCTTGACATCTCAGAAAAAAAGCATTCTCCACATGAAACTCCTGAACATTATGAATGATAATTAAATTATTCTTCCTCAGAAATCACTCATATATGTGTCATTTTTAGCACTGTTTTATTCCACTTTCATTTAAAGCAGTGCTATATTTTGGGTTTCAAACAACTTATGCTAGCTAAATCCTACTACAACTGAATGGAGCAAATAAACATAGTTTTAAGGGGACATTGCTCAGGCTATAGCGAAGCATGAAAACAAAACAGTCACTCTTCCTGCACATGGAAAGGGTTATTAAAATGGTAGACCACAACATTGCAGACTGCATAAAGTCATAGCATGCCTTAGGCCAGTCTTGTACTATCTGAGCAAGAAAAGTGCCTGATGACAGTGCTCTGGAATGTGTCTTCTGCAAGGAGTTCTGACCTGGTAGTGCACTCATTAATTTGGAAAACTCCATAGTGTGAATGTCACTGGGTACAATTTTATCTACAGGTAAAACAAGTTTTCTTCTGAAAGGTTACAGTTCCCTGGGAAAATAATCATGAGGCTTTGCTTGCAAGTCTGCTAGCATATTGAAAGTGGTCGGGTTGGAGGGAAAGCTGATGTGATAACCCAGGAGAAAAATGTCAAGTAAAAACTCCTGTCCTAACAGGAAGCGAGTTGAATAAATGTGTGGCTGATAGAAATTTGAGAAAAAAAATCACTAGCTGCAAATCAACGTTTTTGATGCTTTCTCTTTAAAACCTCTAACCAGTTCTAGTCACTTTACAAGAATGTGACAAACAATATCATGTGAGAAAACACAGTTAAATGAGAAAAAAAGAAACCAAAATCAACTGGCTCTGGTAACCTAGAATCCCTGCATAAGACAATGCCCTGTCCACACCGCTATTCCTTCCAGGGTTATAGGCTCTACAGGGCTGCCTGTGTCAGGGATGCTTCTCTTCTCTGGGGTTCCCTATGGATTGGCAGTAGAGAATGAAGGAAACATCTGTTCTCTATTTTTAAAGGATTGAAACAGGAATAGAAACAATTTCTCCCTGTGATGGTTCAGCCACTTTCCTGATGCCAGTCTTAATTAGCTAACAAACAGAACATCATTACAAACATATAGCTTTTCCTCACAGCCTGATGAGAAACAGCAGTGGCCCAATGCAGCAACATTCAAACATCACTAGATGGATGCCAAAATGCTAGGGAACTAGCTTACAGTCATAAGTTTCTATTTTCATTTTTTTTAAATGTCATCTTAGAGGTGCATTTCCTCAAAAGGAATCTCATGTTTGCTTCAGGGATTCAATATGAAATGCCTAACATTCACAGAGGACATCCTTCCTTCCATTTTATCAAAGGTCTTCCTCAACATCTCCCCTTATGCTTCTGAACATTCTCTTACCCTTTTACCTTGAGGGACACATTGCAGTTCATTGTCTGCAAACAGTTCATTGCCTGTTGCTCATCAACCAGCTCCTGCCTGAGCAACACACTACCTTTACGCCAGTCTCCTCCCTGCACCTTGCGTTTGCTTATCCTCTCTTGCAGGCGAGCTCAGTTGTTCCACACGCTCCCTGTCCATGGGAACACTGGCAAAACCACTGTCTTTGCTGACACTCTGAGTGATGGACTCCTGTTCTCCACCTCCAACTGGCTAATTTTTTGCATCTGCCTTCTCCAGTTCAGGACACTGCACCACTTCAACCCTTTACTCTCCTCTCTGTGCTAGCAGTAGACAGGACTGAGGTCCTAGCTGCTGGGCCTCCCAGCAGCACTCTCTGCAATCTTCATGGCCCATCAAGTGGGGACAGGCTTCCTCTGCACATTAACTTTTTATGACTTCAGCTCACACCTTTCCCTCATATCCAGGATTTAGTTTAAGAACTATCGACCTCAAAAGTCATGTCCCTGTGTTCCTGGACACAGTCCTATATTGCTATTTTGTGTCCCCCTCTGAACACCAGCTCTTAGGATGCAAAGGTAGAGGTCTTTTCAGTCCTCAGTAGCTTTTTTCCTTTGTTCCCTGCCTATATGTAGCTTTGAAAATGGAAAAGGGAGATTATGTAGAATTAAGACAAATGCTGGCAGTCATGAGAATCTAGTCACACAAACAACTCCTAAAAGGTCTGAGATGTCTACAGAAATCCACTGTACACAGACTACTTATTTCACTTGTGCAGAGACCAGCATTTAGCCCGAATATGTTATGTAGCTAGTACTATGCAGTGCTCAAAAAGGCACCGCAGTAAGTACATGGCTCAAATCAGTCATACGCAGGATCTTCTACACTGAGCTGTAAGCTAGGCTTCTACGTCAGGACAGCAAAATCAGCCATGATCTTCTGGTGACAGGTAGTTGCTGTTTTTGTTCATTGACGTGATGACAGGTAAGGAGATGTATAAAAGACTGATAGTGATTTCATCAGTCTCACCTGTACCTCAGGCAAGGCATTATCTCTGTTACGGCTGTGAAGGCCTCAAGAAGGCTCCTCGCTGTGATCTGTAGCACAGTCCCAAAGGAAAGTGAGAAGCAGGGAGGCTCTGCTCCTTTGCAGCTAGTGGCCTGCAGCTGATTGCATCTCAGGCCTCTGAGACAACTTGCTGAGTACATGCTAAGAATGGGATGCCAAGAAACACCAAGGACATTTAACATCATTTTTTCATGTAATCCCCACATAATTTTGCATGACTGTTATTCTCATCTTTTCATTTGCATGCACTGAATCTCAGTGCCATCCATCACTCCTCTTGGGCTAGGAACTCTTCAAGTGCCTGGGTGGATAATATGTAGAAACAGAGAGACAAACAGTACCAAGCAAGGTGTACATGTAAATTTACTGTAGTGGCCAAGAGCCTTTAGACCTTTCCACCAACTTTTCCTTCAGTCACGCTCCATGTTGCAATGTTGGCAAATGTCCACATTTGCATCTGTGGTTTCAGAAAGTGCAGAAAATCTACAGTGCTACACAGCACTATGAAATATAGGTCTAAATATGCCATGTCCCTCTCCCACCTTCATTTGCCTCCCATATTCAATATAAAGGGCCCCAGTGGCTGGGGTGGTAAATGTATCCCAGATATTACAGATTACTGAAGTCAAATACTTTCTGGTATGAGTATTCCTCCTCATTTTAATTGTTGATTGCCTTGCATAGATATGAACAGCAGTTTGACCTTTTTGGGTGGGATAGAGTTAATTTTCTTCCTGATAGCTGGTATAGTGCTGTGTTTTGGATTTGTGCTGGAAACAGTGTTGATAACACAGGGATGTTTTTGGTATTGCTGAGCAGTGCTTACACAGAGTCAAGGCCTTTTCTGCTTCTCACTCCACCCCACCAGCGAGTAGGCTGGGGGTGCACAAGAAGTTGGGAGGGGACACAGCTGGGACAGCTGGCCCCAACTGACCACAGGGATATTCCGTACCATATCATGTCATGCTCAGCACATGAAGCTGGGGGAAGACGAAGGAAGCAAGGGGACATTTGGAGTTATGGTGTTTGTCTTCCCAAGTAACCATTACACATGATGGAGCCCTGCTTCCCTGGGGATGGCTGAACACCTGCCTGCTGATGGGAAGTGGTGAATTAATTCCTTGTTTTGCTTTCCTTGTGTGCACGGCTTTTGCTTTACCTATTACCTACCTACCTGTCTTTATCTCACCTCATGAGTTTTCTCACTTTTACTCTTCCAATTCTCTCCCCCGTGCCACTGTAGGGGAGTGAGCGAGTGGCTGTGTGGGGCTTCAACGCCAACTGGGGTTAAAAAACACGACAGTAATTCATGACAGGCCTTTTTTTAATCTTACAGAGTGGACCACCCATGCACATTGCATTTTGTAGTCTCTGTTTCTGAAGATGTTTGCATTCCTCCTGTTAGCCCATGTATTCTGAAGTATTCTAGACAAAAGTTATCGATAATTTCTGGTGAGGTTTTATACCAAATGCATTGTAGTCTTTTTGCACTTGTTTTTCCCATTTAAATCAAAATATACCATAGAAAAACACAGTGCCACTAGTCACACATATTAGTTAAATGCACTGAAAACTTACACAAAATTGTGTATTAATGTTAGAGCAATGTCTCTGTCCTGCATAATTTTAAATTGGTGTAGCAGATCTTCTACATGTCTGTGGTATCCTCTTTTTGTGGAAAAAAAATTTTCATGAAGTGAGGGACAGATATAAGGCTGCCATAACATGGGGCAGAAAAATACTGACTTTCCAGAATAATAATTAGGGCAAAGGGGTAAAGACCTTTCTTTGAGAAGCTGCTATTTCAGATATCACTCTTGGAGACAACTAAGCTACTGAATTCGGCAGGCTGGCTCTACGCAGTGTTTGATTACAAGTTTAAGTATTTGGATGTTCGTACTTAAATGGCATAGTAACTAAAAAATCAAACTGACAGCTTTGCTTTGCAATCCCAGTTGCAATATAACAGCAGCAAAGTCTTTAGAGATGTTTATCTCCCTTACAAAGGTAACTTAGTATTATTAGAAAAGAAACAACTCCTGTAACCCAGAATTAGCTTGTCAGAAATCAGCCATGAATCTAATAACATCAAAATCCCTTATATCCTTTCTCAGACAAAAACAGCAGTAATCCAGAAGCCAGACAAAACTGTTACAATGGTTTAAATAATTGTCAACAACATGATGGGTGACAAGAGATTTCTCCTTTTGAGCTGGGAAGCGGCAGGCTGTGAGCATGCTCAATGCCACACGTAGGTGAACTGGAGATTTCTTTATGAGAGCAGCTGATAACGTGTCCAGAGCGTAAGTATTGCTCGATGGCGATAAACACACTATTGCCCTTCTCTTAACCTTACTGACTCCAGACTGTCAGCAATGCTATACCTGCTCCATTTTGTTCCTCTGTTAGAAATCCAAGGTAAAACCACTTCTTTCTTAATTCTTTACAAATCTGATTGCCTTTTGGAGGACAGTAAGGAATTTTCATTTGCATTGAGGAATTAACAAGGAATTTTATCTCAAGTAAGGATGCAGTAAGGAATTTTCACTTACATGATTTTAAAAAACCCTATTTTTAGGAAAAAAATGTTTACAGCACATGAGGAAATTTGATTTCATAAAATGACAGAATTGTCCAAGTAGGTTACTCTAAATTTTGATGAAATGAAACTCATTGAATGTGAGAGTGACATAAGGAAGAAATTTTTGACAATGAGGGTGGTGAACCACTGGACCAGGTTGCCCAGAGAGGTGGTGGATGCCCCAACCCTGGCAACATTCAAGGTCAGGTAGGACAGGGCTCTGAGCAACCTGATGTAGGTGAAGATGTCCCTGCTCATTGCAGGGGGATTGGACTAGATGACCTTAAAAGATCCCTTCCAAGCCAAAGCATTCTAGGATTCTATTATAAACTGATGCTTTTTGAAAAAGTACTTGACATAATAATACATTGTTGTAAACAGCAAGCTCCACACCAGTATGATAACACATTTTCTACATATTAAGTGAATAAAATAAGCATTTAACTTGGCAACTGAGTTTTTATAAATATTTCTCTATCGCAGCAAATTTTGTGGTAATTTGGGCAAGAAAATCCTTTCAGTACCAGCACATTAAAACTAGAATTATACATTTGACAGAGCACTTTGAATCTCAGAAATGATTGCCTAGAAGATTGTTTCTATGAGAAAAGTTCTTTCCCATAGAAACACTGTATATAACAATACAGAACTAGAAGCTACAGTGTGTCATTTTTACAAATTTTCCAAAATTAAGATTTTTCAGTTCCTGCACAATTTCTTTTTTAATAATGAATAGTCTTCTTATCCTTAGTAATTCCTGAAGCATTACAGAAAAGTGAATAAATATTTTTCACTGTAATTAGCTCATGAATGATAATTTCTCAGCTTGTGAAAAGATCTTTGATGAAATAGCATTTTTTTCCTAAAAATGCGTAATGGGCACGTTATAGTGTAATCAAAATAAGAAATTGAAACAGAAACTATATTACTGTGAAGAAAAGGATTTTTTTTTAAATTGCCAGCCTGTTAGAGACAGAAAATAAATATTAGAAAATATATTATTTGTTCTGTAGACACAGTGTTACAAAGAAGTTAAATATGTAGGATTTTAATGTATTGAATTTGACTAAATACTGTCTTTAAAAATAACTGGTTTTAAATCACTATGTTTTTGTTATCACTGAAGGAAATGCTACTCATGTAAATTTTTTATTTTAACATAAACTTCATTTTATTATGTTTCCAACATTTGGTTTAATACAATGTGGTTAATAAAAACCATACAATGACTCATCTTTTCATTACACAGATTAATATATCACTTTCATTGTCACAAATTTGATTAGCAGAAAAAAAGTTTGAAATAGTTTATTAGTAAATCAACCCTTGCTACGTTTTTTATTTACACACCATGAAATGTATCTTTATTTTGAACTGTTAGAAAAAATATAAATACCCACCTTATCATTCTTTCAGATTGCTTTTTCCATATATTCCCCATTAACAGTAGACAATAAGGCTTAAACCAATTTTGCCATAGATTATATTGGTTTAACAGCAAACTCTTTGTTCCCTTTAGCCAAATCGGACTAGTTCAGACTACTCCAGAGAGGGATTGAAGCTAAGATGCCGGGGCACTCCAAGGCAGTGCAGGCTCCGTCCTAACCAGGTTCCAGCTCAAAAGCCTTGGATAACCACAGGTACAAGCAAAAATCATGAGGAAGAAGACATGTATCAGAGAGATTTTTCCTGGGTGGACAAGTCCTCAAAGTCCTCCCATAACTGTGTTTCAAGTGGTACAAAAATTTGAAGAGAATGACTCTTCAGCTCCTCTCTTGCCTGCTCCTCTTAAATGTGTCTACAAATGTACATGTTCAGCATAGCAGCTTTGGGAATGTCAGAGGACACAGTTATGTCTGGGAAACCCAAATCTGTGGTGTGTCTCTGGGCAGAACATGTGGTGTAAAATGGGTATTGATCACAGGCTGGTTAGGCTTCCCTAGGTATGTACTCTACAATTCCTAGAACAGATCACAGAATCACGGAATCACTAAGATTGGAAAGGACCTTCAAGATCATCAAGTCCAACCATTAATCCAGCACCACCATGTCCCCTAAACTGTGTCCTGAAGCACCACGTCCACACGTTTTTTGAACACTTCCAGAGATGGTGACTCCACCACCTCCCTGGGCAGCCTGTTCCAATGCTTGACCACCCTCTTGGTGAAGAAATTTTTCCTAATATCCAATTTAAACCTCCCCTGGCACAACTTCAGGCCATTTCCCCTTGTCCTATCACTAGTTACTTGGGAGAAGAGACCAACACCCACCTCACCACAACCCCCTTCCAGGTAGTTGTAGAGAGTGATAAGGTCTCCCCTCAGCCTCCTCTCCTCCAGACTAAACAACTCTGGTTCCCTCAGCCGCTCTTCATAAGACTTGTTCTCTAGGTCCCTCACCAGCTTTGTTGTTCTTTGGACACACTCAAGCACCTCAGCGTCCTTCTTGTAGTGAGGGGCCAAAAAGAGTGGAAAACATCACTTGATTATAAATACTGTTGATACCTGAATGGCTGGTTAACCTTCAAAAAATGCCCTTAGCATTTACTGTGAATAAAATGCTACTGTATAAATAGATGGTCTTTTACTGCCCTCTAATGGCTGTCGAGAAACAGCTCCCTTTTTTGGCATGTTTTTTCCACCAAAAAAATCTCTCCAACAGGCCACTGAGACACAAAGTCTTCCAGCAAGAAGGAAACCACACAATTATCTTCCAACCCCTGTGGGAAGTGATTATACGGCATCCTGGGCATGCTGGAGAAACAAAACTGGCATGCTACTGAGCGGGAAGAAGGTTATTCCAATCAGAGCCGTAACTCTGTAATTGATGCTACTTAGTCAAACCGTGTCTAAAACATTAGTGACTGAAATGTCAACACTTGAATAAGTCTTATCAGTCTGAATTTATAGGACCAGGAGGATCTTCTGATTTAACTGAGAGAAAAGGTATCATTAACAACGGGTTCAGACTTTTTATATCACTGCCTAGAGATTCTATGTGTGACAAATATAAGGATAAAATATTTAAAACCAGACTTTTAAGCCTTTTCTTTTCATGATGAACTGCTGTTCACAGGAGCTACAGGACCTCTTCAGTGAGCAAGTACTTCTGAGTGTCAGGAAGGGATTTACAGTCCAGACCTTAATAACAATGCAGGCTGGTGATCACTTGAGCTGTTCATTCCTGACAATAAAAAACCCCAGCTATTATAAATGTGACAAGCAATCATATTTAAGTGTCGCACAACTACTGAGCATAAATTATAATGTGAGTCACTTTTCAACCAGGGAAAAGAATAACCTTGTAAAGGATCTGTACATTTTCCTGTGGAGCGCCATGGATGAGGAGTCTGACACCATATTAAATGAAGGAACCTTAAAGAAAGCACATTTTAGATTATGTGAAAACCTGACAGCTAGTGCCACTTTTTGTAGATTTTATAGATTTCACAAACAGATGGCATCTAATTTGCATTGTTGCTTTAATCCTGCTCACCATTCTGGCCATTACATGGATATTTCATGTGAACAATCCACAGCATTTTGAAAATTTTATGACAACAGTTCCTGCAGTTCATCAAACACCTCTACAACCTGTAGTTTGAATCTATCAAGTTGTTTTTTTCCCAGGGAAAATTTGACATAAAACCAAGTCTTTCTTTTCCCAGCCAGAAAAAACATATTGGTGAAAAAGAATGGCTATGAAAACTTGGATCTGTGTACAAGTGAATAATTTTGTGTATGTTTTAGTTTATGTCTTCACTGAAACAGGATCCAGAAATGTAAAGATTTCTCTTTCATTTTCCAAAATTTTTTACTAATTCTAAGTGCTTATGATTCAACTTGGTTGTTTTCTTTCTTTTCATCTCTTCCTTCTTAAGCAATACATGAACTTAACAACAGCTGTGTTCCCACTGAGCTCTCATTCAATAATATTTCAGTGGTTTTGAAGCTAAGTAAAGCAAACTGGCCTGTCTGCTCTCACAGTGACCTGGGAGCAGTAATAATACAATCAAAAAAATATATTCTGTTATCATCTGAAATGTGCCTCAACTACGTGCGTTACAGCTGCTCCAAGCAGTATTGATTCAACAAGGGTCTTTCACTAAACCAGTTTTAACCAGTGCTGAAATCTCTGGATCTGTCTTATTGCAAAGGAAGAGCTTTTGCACAACTTGGACATTTGCAGAGAACGTTTCAGTTTTTCTGCTTTAAACAAAACTGTTCTTACAGCCACAGTCACTGAAAGAAACAATGTTCCTTGCTTACACTACCAAGTTTACAATCAATGTATAGACTTGTTTCATTAAAGCGCATTGAATAACACCGACATGTTCCAGAACCGCGCCCATGTTGCATGAACCTAGCTGATCCTCAGTAATACGTAACGTGGTTTGGTCAATCTTTGCCGCTCAGAAATTTATGATCAGTAATAGGGGAAATTTAGTAGTAAGTAGAGAAGGAGCAATTCCATCATAGGCAGAAATTTGAAGATCGCATTTTACCACATGGTGAATAAAGAACTGCTTTTACAGCATTATTGCTTTGAAAGAGAAGCTTCCACTTTTATCTGTATCTGTTCATCAGCCAAAGTGCTGTCCGTGGGGCAGTAAATCATGAGTCTTATGGACCTGTTCCGCTGAATACTGCAGACGCTGACGAGAGTGGATGCAGATACCCAGTAGATGACACCGTTGTTTGTGTGTCAGCATTACTGGAAAGTGTGTCGGGAACAACTGCACCCATCAGAGCAGTAAATGCACTATGCTTGATAAAAGAGCAAATTAAGACAAGTTAGAATGAATTTAGAGACTCAAAGAGAAAACTAAAAGACAAAGCCCTTTCTGTTTAGGTAATAGCTGGTTTCTTGTCTGCAAGGGCCATTAACTGAATGCTGAGAGTGAAGAGAGACTCAGGATTCGTCCTCAGCTCTGCTACCCCAAACGCATTCTGTTGTAGCTTTGCTTCTCTTGAGAGGTCGTGGATACACTCAGTTATTTAAAAGGGACTGTCAGGCTATACTGAACATATACATGTACTTTGAAAAAATGCTTTTTCTGTCCCTGAATGAATACAGAAAGAACGCTTTTTCCAGTCCAACTTTTGTGCAATATCTGATACTTGAAAAAATGAGTTAGAACTAAAAATACTGGCACTACCATAAGGACTTTGATGAAAACAGCAAACTATCAGAGTCTAATTGTAACTTTATTCAAAATACTGATATACCAAAATCTATAGTTTAATCAGTCTAAACTACCTATTTTTATCCACTTAGTGGATCCCAACAAAAGCCTCCAGAAAAGCTAGTCTAACCTCTTTTTTTAAGTTTTGTAGCAAGAGAATGTTAGAGGTATCTCACTTAAAAGGCAAGGCATATCTTGATGAGATTTCCAAAATTAATTAATTTGGTTCTCAAGCCTGAGTTTGGAATCAACTATGTATTTCATCTCCTGTCATCGTGTCTCAACCTTAATTCTTTACATCATACAAAAAGCACTATTATTAGGACAGTGTTTGTTAGATAAGACTAAAACATACTCGGTTTCTAAAGATTACAGTTTAGCTGAATTTCTGCTCTTTCCATCCTTGCTGATACTATATAGCCCCTAACTGTCCAGCGGCCTCATAGGAATTGGATTACTTCACTTTGTTTCTCTCATTCCTCCCTATAATTTTTTGCCATATGTTTTATTTTAATCTTGTATATCATCCCATAGGAATCTCATGTGTCCACAGTCAGCATGTCTGCCTTTGCAAGGTGGGGCCATAGATATTTCTACCTGTTCAACTAACATTATAATCAAATTTGCTTTGTCAAATTTGAACTTCACTTTTCAAAAATGTTGCTAATACGTAAAACCATAATCATATCTGTATGATACAAAGAGCTTTCCTGTTTTGTTTGGTTTGCTTTTTTTGCAGTTTTAGCATTCTTCCATTATTTTTTCTTGGCCATAAAATCTCCTGTAAACTTTGTGAAAGGGAAAAAGTGTTTTTGCAAATGGGCATATGCTCCATACCTATTATGAAGCAATAAAGCAGATTTCCTGCAAATGTTCTGCAGAAAATCAGTCATTTGTGATGTGTGCCAATAGAGGAAATAAAAACTATTCACTTGCTTTGAACATCTTGTCTAAATGAATGATTTACAAGACTAGAAATATAATTGCTTTATTGAAAAAAAAAATCCCAAAAGAAAAGCCATAAATCTGAGACCAACTTTGCAGATTTGTACCAAGATCTGTCTTCCCAATTGCTAAAAGATTTTACTGCAGTTGCATACAATGAGTGTTCTTAATAGCTGTACCTCTCTGATCTGTAAGTGGACACTTCCCTGTTGCCCAGCTGCCTTCGGCATGGGACATGGCTTCCCACATGCTCCAGTTGGAAGATCTCTTCACATGAGACTTCCATTTCCCCCAGCCAGGAGCACCCAAGTATTACTTCCCCACCCATCCTCAGCCACGCTGCAGTGTTCTTCTACATAATGCTCACACCTCCAAGGAATCAGCCTACCAGGAAAGTACATTGATAAGTTTCTTTCTGGCCAGCAATGTGTTCTGCAGATGATGGGACAGAGAGAAGAAAAACAAACAGAAACTTTAAGCTGTCTCTTCTAAATTTCAGTTGTGGTAAGCCATTTGTAGCTGACACTGTAATGCAAGAGACAAAATTAAAATTACATACAATGCACTTTAAAGTGAAAAATTAAAATATTCTGTCACATGCTGTGGTTGTAGTTTTATCAGGCCTTTCTAATTTGAGTCATACTCTGCTGTAGAGGAAATATCTTCCCATATTTTCTCAGAATCCTGGCTGATGGAAGATATTTCAGTTGGTGTTCTCTGCCAAAAGGGTTCTTTTCCATGCAGAACTCAAATGATGTGCCTCCTGTGGGCATTTCATTGTGATAACATAAATGACTATGAAACTGGTGCAGATGAAGAGAACTGTGGCGAGTACTGCAACTGTAAGTATATATACTGTAAGTATACAGAAACAAAATCTGGTTGTGGGATGTGCTCCTTCAGCTAATACACACTGAATCACTAATAGTCGGCAGATGATCCACAAGCCTGACAAATCTGGGGTTTTCAATGTAATCAAATATTTTGTTTTCTTCAGTGAATGAAGGAATTACACCATGCTGGTCAACAAAGAAAACTGACAGGGTGTATAAAGGCATGCCCCAGGCAGACTCCAGTGGTGAGATTCCTGTAGAACCCCTATTAAATTATCCTCTGCTGCGGATAGTGGGTAATCACTGCAAATCTGTGTGGGGAACCCTTCAAAGTGGGTGCACAAATTCCTGCGCATAAGTAGGGGTACTTATGCTCAGTAAGGCTTTCTACCAGTGGAAGTGAAGAATTCTTATTCTATGATGATTTCAAGTGTTGTAAGAGTCTTAGATATATACATATGCTGGTATATGTGCATAAGCATATACACGCTCGGTGGTGATGGCACTACCATTCCTCTCTGTCTTATTGATCTCCATGCCCATTCTCAATCCAAAAGAGCAATGAGGAAGTCAGATCAATAAGACCAATCTCCTTTTCTGGCTAATAAATGATCCCTATTTTGGAGCATGATTCCCTCTACATCACATTTCACTTCTTCTGTGACTCTGAAGTATGTTGGGTCAGAAGATAATGTGTCAACTCCACTGTCATCTCCTGCTTTGTATAGTCCCTCCCCACCTGCCTCCTAGTAAAGTTCCTACATCTCTTTCACTTCCTTTTCTTCTTTCCAGGTACTTCAAATCATCTTCCTGTGTCTCTTTCCTTTTTCATTACCATTACCCCTCAGCTACCATCTTTGGATGTGGTTGTTTGTGTTTATGACTTTCCACATTGCACCTTTCCTGTTTACGGTTCACCTACGTACCAGTGCTGTTACTAGCTCCAAACTGCACTCTGTAACAGTGATTGCCCCAAAGACTGATACTCTCCATCTGTAATAGACATTCCTACCTTCTGCCAATCTATTATAAAAAAAAAAGGTCAAAGTTTTATAAATTTTAACTGATATTCTCTCAAATCTCATATAACTTGTATAATTGCCTATACATTTAGCTGGTCCAGTAATGATCTGTTCTCATCACTTTCCATGGTTTTGCCTGAAATTTGAGATCACCAAACATATTCATTTACTGAAAGTGGTGTGAACTTTCTGGTTTTTACTGAGTCTCTTTCCTACTTTCAGTCTTGTCCTGGAACAATTCCATTATCATGTGTAGATTTTCACTGTAAATAATTTGTAACTCTCCATGTTACCATGTACTGCAGTAAGAGTTTCTCCACTAGATTAATCATTCTACTTTAGCATTCAGTTCTTTTTATCAACACATCCTATAATAATATTTCGCATCAATATTAGATTTCTCTCTCTCTCTGCCATGCTTATAGTCTGGTACACTTCTGATATTCAATTTACATGAGATTTCTTGATTTGGTTTTATAATTGCTACTCATAATCAGTGAGTCATAATGACAAGACAATAAAAACAATCAGTTTGAAGATCTACTTTTGGTTCCATCCCATATAAGAAAATACATGTACCCCACAGATAAATTGGTATCAGTGTTCTGGTTTTCATTAAAAGCTGATAGACAATTTAAAGTACAGCTGACAAACGTTAACACTTTTTACAGGACATAACAGAGGCATGTATCTTTGATATGGTTTATGGAAAGCCTAATTATCTGTTTTTATCAGAAAAATTCTAGCTTAATCCTAATTCCCTTTTAATACCCTTAAACTATTTTACACTTCCAAGGCTTTTCACTGCATACACATATTTACTATAATTATAGAGATGTCTGTAATTTTAGATGTACTCAGGGAATTCTGTTACTTTCCCAGAGCTTTTTGTATGCATGCCGGAGCAGAGCAGAGCAATGCAGTGTGGAACTTACTTGTTAGTGCCAGGTTGCAGCTTTGTAAAGTTGCAGGAGAAAGGTAATCACATTTCTGGAAACTTCTGGAAAGTCAGTATTTGTTTTCATCCGACTCAGGAACAAAAGGAAATAAAAGGTTTCTCTATGAAACATTAAAAAAAAATTAAGATCTTGAAATGTTTTATGTTGATCCCTTCTAAAATATTTCTTCCTGCCTACAGATGAACAGTCGTAAACCCAAAAGCCTCAGCTCAGTCAGAATATTACAGCTCTGGGACAGTTCTTGAGATGGACAGCCAAGTTAGGGTACCCAAAAAGCCCTTCCCTTAAATCCCAGAAAGCAAGGACAGTGTCTTGGCAAGCAAGAGGCAAGTTTAGATGCTGTATTCTCTCTGGTCTGCACTAAAATCAAAGCATCCAATTTCTCAGTGAAGTGTAGTGACTTAAACAAATCTGCATTCTCCAGTGGAAGTTGTTCCATCAGCAGTTTCTCCGATGTTCTCATCTGTATGTATATTAAATTTATATGTACATCAAGTACATGTTGTGTTTCAGTTACCCTTATTGTAGCTTATGGACAGTAGGATATTAAACTTGATTTATGTTTTACTTACATTTGCTTTCATTACATGTAAAGCATTGCAGTCCTAGGAAGTGCAGTGTCAGTGTTTTATAGCTTTCCTGATAAGTGAACCTTACTAAGGTACTTTGGGGGTGTTGCATCTAGATGTCCATTGACTTTCTGAAAAGAAGTCTCAGAATGACACTGCATCTGATCAGATGTACTTGGTGGGTCATAAGTATGACATTCACTCAAGAATTCCTTTTCCCAGGTCTCCACCAATACCCAAAAGGTAGCAGCTGCATGGAAACAGAACTAGAATGTGCTGCTGTTAAGTTAAAGTCTGTTCCCCTTGTTTCAAGTAATGTAATCCTCCTATAAGTAGAGTTCCTTTTGCTCCCCAGCATAAAGCTGTTTTACGAGCATAGAGATGCCTAAACACACTTTGCATAGTGCTATACTACCAAGTATGGGCCCTCTGCGTTCAGAGACTGCAGAAAAGGTTGACCCACTATAGATATTTACTAGGTGACCTACTAGTATGTAGTGAAATGCTGTGAGCATTTGGCTGCAAGGCCCACTTCAGTGAGGAATTCATCTGACAAAATATATGTGTCAACACTGTAAATCAGTCATCTAATACAGGTCATATGAACTGCACGCAGAATATGTTTACTTCTCTCCTCTAAAGAGAGCTTGGGGTGTTAGCTGAGATGTGCATTTTGCACTGTAGATGTTTGCAATTAGGTGAGTTGAATGCTATTCGGATTTGTCATTCCTATTAATTTGTCATTCCTTAAAGCCTGTCAGCCCCAGGCCACTCACTGAAGATCACTGGTTGTGCAGCCAGCGTTGGGGTAATGAGCACCCACCAAATATTGCTGAAGTTACCAAAGCAGGAATTTCAGGATTACTGGTTATTAATGATGACTGACATCTCCCTATTTCATCTTGGCAGCTCCAGCTGCACAGGATGTCAAAATTTATATATGGCTGAATACTTGTTAGTATGAGAAATTCTCAAAGATCTGTCTGGATCACCGAAGGAAAACATTTAAAAGTGGCCAGTCTTAAAGCTCGGCAATGAAATTTGCTGGCCTTGAGCTAGCTTGTTCCAGCAGTCAAGTACCTTTACTTTCCAGACAGACCAAAGGGAGGCCTGTCTTCTCACAGCTAATCCCAGGAGGGCACTCAAACTTCAGTTTGGGATTTAAACAAGAAGGACAGACGACAAAGAAGCTGAGGTTACCCAGGCTTCACAGGCAAGGTAATGCACCCAGCATACTGCATCCGGTGTAACATAATGGAATGTGCCCCAAGCCCTTTCCAAGCTCTGACCCCGTCGCAGCTGCACCCAAATGTAAGGTCTGATTTTTGCCAGTCGCAACACTGATCACTTAAGGCGCAATTTAAACATCAGTTACCAATTACTTTTAGGTCATTCACGCACAACCATATCCATTCTCTTCCAGATTAAGTTTTCAGCAAGTGTACAAAGGTGAAGAAAATGTGTCTTGACAGTTTATTAAATTATTACATGAATCCTGGAGTATATAGAATGAACAGAATCAATATGCAGTCACCTATGTGATCACATTTTTAACAGTATGGCACAGCATTTGCCTTTGAAATTCATGTTTTGATCATGCTGGTCTTCTAATGTAGCCAGATGCAGGCAGTTTTGTATGCAATACACAGAGATCTAGTCATGCTCCCTGCCACAGAAAAATAAGAAAGAAGAAAATAAGTTAGTATAATAATACCATTTTGTCATAAAACTTCACCTTACTGTTTTAAAAGGTTAAATAAAGCATCTTTTATTTTTTCCCTTTTTCCTTTCTTTTTTGACGCTAAGCTACCACGGAAACCAATTGCAAAATTAAGCAAGTAGTTGTACACATGTCAAGTTCTCCTGTGTACAATCCTCTCACAGACCACTGATGCATTTTTTTTTCAAGCTGGGTGGTATCTTCCGTGTTATTTATAGAGTATGATGGCCTTTTTACTGGAATTCAACTTGGAAAGCTTTCAGTACAGCTTCCTCCAAGTTCCTGTAGGTACTAGTCTGACCTTCATCGAGTTATGAAGAAGGAAATCGTTCATATATACTACATTTGTCAGCTAGAATGACTTGCATCCATTTTAAATATGGCTGGTTTTAATAACAAAAAAAATCAATCAGCCCTATACCTCAGTTAAATTCTTGTAGGATTCAGGTTTACATACAAAGCTAGCATGTATGAAGTCTACATAAGAAACTAGGGACAGCTCCAAGGGTAAGAATTCATATATCAGACTTAAGATAAATCCTCATAAAACCCCTAAGCACACAGTGTTTGAGTTTAGCTCTTGCTTCTGACTGGATGCTGTACGCCTTTTATTCAACCATTCCTAATGACAGCTCAGACTGCCTTCCATCCAAAAGCAGTTAGCAGCCTGCAAGAACAACAGTCATGTGAAAGGAATGCATCATCTGAAGAGTGGGCAGAGTGCTAGAACCAATTTTATGTAAACGAAATATACATGCCGCTAATTTTCAGCTGAGTTGCAATAGCAGGTGCAACGTATGTTAGCGTTAAGTGTGCCAGGATGGTTCACATTTCACCAAATTCAAAATAATATACTTGCAGCCTGGAACAGTGTTGGCTTTTTTCCCCAGCTTCCAGTGCTTTCTATTTTGTATCTTATATTTTACACCCAATGATCTTCTATTCCAAAAGCATAATCAAGAAATGGGACATGACACACCCTGGAGACAGACACACAGAGAATAGCCTCGCCTGTACCAGATTTCTACAACACAATTGCCTTCAGACAATGTGGAGGAAAGCATTCTTTGGGCTATGCAAGCTTCAGAAAGTGTGAGTACACTATTGCCCTATTTTGCCTTTTTAAATAACTGATTGCCTCTTGGGTATGACAGAGCAAACAGCCTTCCACAGTACAGGAAACAGCACCTAAACCTCAGTCCTTCAAACTCTCATCCAACGGATATTCCACATATTCCAGTAGCTCGAGAGAGATGTGAGCGCTTCATGAATTTTAACTCCTGCTGTGACTCTAATTGCACACTGGGGCAAAGACAAATCGCTGAACTTTTTGTATCATCATCCACCCATTATAAACTTCATTTACTCTGCGTACCTGACACTGCCTCATTAGTTGATGTTCACAAACCACAATGGACAAATTTTTCAATTGTCAGTATTTACAGCATTATTAGACACCCAGGTACCCCCAGCAATTCCGACAGCTGGTACAAGCTCAGTACCTTCGAAAATCAGGCTAATCTTTCTGTTCCCTCACTACAGGAATTGATATTTTGATAGCTAAGTGTATATAAATGCAAAGCAGCATTTTTACTATGTCTGCCTTGATCTAAAAAGCATGTGTATAAGATTTAGGCAAAAGTTGTCCATTGGATCTTTATTGAGTTTGCATGGCAAGGTTTTGGTAGCAGGGGGCTGCTTCTGTGAGGGGTGGCTTCTGTGATAAGCTGCTAGAAGTTTCCCCTGTGTCCGACAGAGCCAATGCAGCCGGCTCCAAGATGGACCCACCAATGGCCAAGGCTGAGCCCATCAGCGACAGTGGTAGCACCTCTGGGAGAGCAGAGTTCAGAAGTGTGGGGGAAATATCAGCACAGCAATTGCAGCCAGAAAGAGGAGTGAGAACATGTGAGAGGAACCACCCTGCAGCTCCCAGGCCAGAGCAGCAGGAGGGGCAGGAGGGGCTCCAGGCGCCGGAGCAGAGGTTCCCCGGCAGCCCCTGGGGAAGCCCATGGTGAGGCCGGCTGTGCCCCTGCAGCCATGGAGCTCCACGGGGGAGCAGATCTCCACCTGCAGCCCGGGGAGGGCCCCACGCTGGAGCAGGGGGATGCCTGAAGGAGGCCGTGACCCCGTGGGCAGCCCACACTGGAGCAGGCTCCTGGCAGGACCTGTGGCCCCATGGAGAGAGGAGCCCACGCTGGCACAGGTTTGCTGGCAGGACTTGTGACCCCATGGGGGACCCAGGCTGGAGCAGCCTGTTCCTGAAGGACGGCACCCGTGGGGGGACCCAGGCTGGAGCAGTTTGTGAAGAACTGCAGCCTGTGGGAAGGACTCATGTTGGAGAAGTCCATGGAGGACTGTCTCGCGTGGGAGGGACCCCAGGCTGGAGCAGGGGAAGAGTGTGAGGAGTCCTCCCCCTGAGGAGGAAGGAGCGGCAGAGACAACGTGTGATGAACTGACCGCAACCCCCATTCCCCGTCCCCCTGCGCTGCTCGGGGAGAGGAGGGAGAGAAGATCAGGAGTGAAGCTGAGCCTGGGAAGAAGGGAGGGGTGAGGAGAAGGTGTTTTAAGATTTGGGTTTTAGTTCTTATTATATCTACTCTGATTTGATTCTTAATAAATTAAATTAACTTTTTCCCGAAGTCGAGCCTGTTTTGCCCATGACGGCAATTGGTGACCAATCTCTCCATGTCCTTATCTCGACCCACAAGTGTCTCCTTACATTTCCTCTCCCCTGCCCAGCTGAGGAGGGCAGTGACAGAGCGACTTTGGTGGGCACTTGGCGTCCAGTCAAGGTCAACCCACCACAATGTCATAGCAAAACATATCCACCCCCATACAGTGCAAAACTACTTATAAAAGCACATTTTTAATACTTTACCCAGCATCATTCCAACTATAGAATGTTAAAGAAGATTAAGTCAAATGCTACTGCCCTTACAGTAACAGTCAGCCTTTTGTGAGATAAAAACCTTAAAATACTTTCACTCGGCATTTTAAAATCAAATATTGCTTGTCACAGTTCTTTATCTTTCTGGTTGTCCTCATCAATTGGCTGAACGGTTTGTGTTTCCTCTCTTTAAAAGTAGTCTATCAGTTTTTAGATGGTATTATTTTACTTTCTGGTTTATATGTTTTTGTCAACCAGAACCTCAGTCGTAAATATATTACTAGTTTGAAACCTGGGGTACTCAGAGATCTCCACAAATTGAAATGGCTGTGAGTGCCTGTTTTCTCCCTGTCTGTAAAAGCACCATTCATCACTGGCAGCACGTCTGTTTATGGCATTGATCTAAAAAGAAAGGAACAAGGCAGTAAAGCTATGTCTGCAAATGACATTCTGCACAAAAGAAAATTGGAATGAGTGCTGAAGCTTGCAACTCCTTAACACGCAGGTTGTGTTTCACTTTCTGGAGATAATATCTAGGTCTAGTGATTTTGGATTTGTAGAGGAAAAGTTACCTCATATTTTCTCATCTCAGCCATTTTTCAATTGTTTCTTTACAAGGATTGGTGATGTAGTAAACTATTATTTCTTTCCAGAATTCTAGCATATAATCCAATAGTGAAAATAATTATAACAGCAGTTATTTACTGGGCTAAAGTCTTTGTTTTTTCAGTAAGTATTGCTTTTGCGCATTTTCATGTTGGTATTATTCAATAGCCAAGTAGCTTTCCTTTCTATCTTTTTGGTTTTCCTCCAAGTTCTTTTCTTTCTGTAAGACTTTCAAACATCTTCTTCATGAAGAAATCATGCTTGTCAACTCCCATGCTTACCATGTCTAGATCCAACTTTGGATTTGGATTTCTCACAGACGTCTTCCATGCTAGGACTATCTTTACTATGTTTCTGTTAAAACTAAAGCACATTCCTGAAGTTGTAAAACTGTTTAGAATGATTTTTCTTTTCTCAGACTGCCTACTGGGATCTCATGATCTAAACTGGAGAGCCTTGGATACAAACAGCAGACACCTAGCATCTCCTTCGGGAAAACTGAAACAGTATTTAGGTACTTGGACAATTTGCCATACAGATATCACTGTGATAACAGAAAATTCCATACAAGGCACAGCTTACAGTATGCGTGAGGGAGGAATGAAGTCCTATAAGCATTTTCCACCACTGTCATCAAGTAAACCAGAACCTGAACAGTATAATCTCGGTTTCTTAGAAAAGCTAGCAGCTGGTTTTAATAGTATCCAGGGAAATGTGTTTTTGGGTTTTGCTAGCAGAAAATCATAGAATCATAGAATCACTAAGATTGGAAAAGACCCTTAAGATCATCAAGTCCAACCATCAACCCAACACCACCATGCCCACTAAACCATGTCCCTAAGTGCCACGTCCACATGTTTTTTGAACACTTCCAGAGATGGTGACTCCACCACCTCCCTGGGCAGCCTGTTCCAATGCTTGACCACCCTCTCAGTGAAGAAATTTTTCCTAATATCCAGTCTAAACCTCCCTTGGCACAGCTTGAGGCCATTTCCTCTTATCCTATCGGTTATTACTTAGAAGAGACCAACACCCACCTCACTACAACCTCCTTTCAGGTAGTTGTAGAGAGCGATAAGGTCTCCCCTCAGCCTCCTCTTCTCCTCTTCTCTAGACTAAATAATCTCACAATTCTATTCAACTGGGGTTGAATAGAATTCTATTCTATTAGAATCATAGAATCATTGAGGTTGGAAAAGATCTTTAGGATCATCAAGTAAAAAGAAGTTTTTGTTGCTAGTCCCTTGGCTTAGGGCAAAGAAAATTAAGAACTTTGTGTCTTTAATGATTCATTGACTCAGCTGTTTCAGCCAAGCTCATGGCAGGCAGCTGCTGGATCAGAGCTGGCACCAGCAGCATTTAGACCAGGCTCCACAGAGTGAGTGCTGAAGCAATGGATGGAGCAGGAGCTGAGATACCTTTCCAGCCTTACCAGATCCCAAGGGAAAGAGTTTGAGAAAGGTCATAGCATGCGTGGAAAACCTGCAGTAACCGTACTGAGAATGTAAATTATTTAATAAACACATTTTTTTCTGAGTTATACAATTTAGCATATTTCTTGGTCATTCAATTAATCCATTGCCTATAGATAAAATACATTAATAAGCTAGTATCAAATGTCAGTATTTACATAATTTTTCTTGTGCAGCTTCTGTAAAATCTAAATTTCTTTACATTCCAAAGCAATGTAACTAGTTTTAATCTTAGATTCCTCTCTCCAAAAATTTACATTTGCATATACTTCTTACACTTACATATTGTGTTATGAAGTATGATAAAACATCTCGTTTTGTAACAACGTCTTAATTTATGAAGATCAATGATAAACAATTCATTTGAGACTCTTCCCAAGAAGATCTGTACTCAAATGCCTTTTATTAACTGGATGTAAGTAAATGATGCAAAAGTTTCATTTGATAATGAATGTATCTTTTTCCACAAAGATAAAAATTCATCATTTGTTTATTCTGTTAGACCAAGCCATTTTTAAAGGTGTGACATTGTTGAACCTCACAGTATTTCAAAAAACTCTCTAAAAAATACCACAGTCCTCTGCCAACATAAATCTTTAGAGCGGCCTCTTGTTCTCATGACTTTCATGAGTTCAGCAAAATACTGTCTTTCACTTTAGTTTCCCAATGAAAATGAAATCAGTTATTGTGAATGCATGTTTATCCTAAGTATAACTTAGAATATATAGATATATGTTGCAATTAAATGTAAAATCACCACTTAGTGGTCTCTCTTTATTCTGGAACGCAGATTATGCATAAGAAATGCCAATGTATTAGCCTGTTATTGCTGAAATGGCTGGTGAGCTGGGCCACAAAATTACAACAAAGAAAAGGGTATAATTTTCCTTTACTTGATATTTACATTCATATTCAAAACCAGGTAATAAATTTGGGCTAATTTTGTAAGAAAGAAATAAAGGAAGGTCAAAAAAAAGAAGACTAGCCCAGATCTTAAACTCCCTCCTGCAAAACTATTACACAACACATGAATAAAACCACTTTCCTTATTGCTATTCAGGGACGCGGAAGGCAACCATATTAAGGCCTTAACTAATACCACCTTCCTGGAATGCGATGCGCTCACTGCATTGTAAGTAAAAGAGGTGTGAAAATAAGTCAATAAAAACTTTTTGAATACGAATGACTCTCAGTCCTCAACACAGGATTTGTCTCAGTGTATGAAGCCTCATCGGGACAATTGTGTTATTGTCAAGGAGAAACTCTTTACAATTAATGGAATTATTGTATGCGCAGTCACGTGGAACATTCTGGCAATTGTCACGATCACTTGTTTCAACAAACAGAAAAAGAAACAGGCATACTGTATGATTTCCACCCTGAGATGAGATCATGAGCACCAGGGGTGCTTTTTAAACTCCACTAAATCCTGGAACTTGCAATCTGATCACGAAGCAGAAACAATATCGTATGCCTGTATTTCAACCTGCGGATATTTTTTCTTGTTGAATCCACTCCTCCTTCAGACTGGGTTTTCCATTTGCAGGACACCTGAGCAAAACATTTTGTTGCTGCTAAAATTAAACAATGGTATAAAGTAATAATTCACATTTCTATTTTTTTTATATTCAGCTATATCTCCTATAATACACAGGACAAGAAAAGCAGAATCTGAAGGAGGGTCACATTCATGAAGAAAAAATTCTACAGGTTAAGAAATATAAAATACTCCTTGACGTTATACATGTGATGTCTTACCAGTGAGGAACAGGAATTCCCTGGAGTAGGACTGTATCAATCACAGTGAGAGCAAAACCAAAAAAAGCTAAATTTGAACATGTAAACTTTTTGTCTGGATAACAAAGCCCAGGGCCTTTAATCAAACTAAATTCCATACTTCTCTTTTACTTTGTAATTTGCTTGTTTTTAATTAAAACTAAGGCAAGTTTTACTTAACTAACTTAGTCTTGCGTAGGTTTCTTTTGCACTGACTACAATAATGCACCTTGTTACAGCTTGGAAAAATTAACCAGGGCCTTGTGTAACTTCTAAGACAACTAGAAAAATAAAAAGCCAAGTAACCATACTGAAACATGAAATTAGCACTCATTAATTAGAATCATTAAGTACTTATTCTAATATGTATTTTACTTTACAGGTTTCTTCATGGAAATCAAATTTGCTTGCTGTCTGCAAACACCTTTTCCTCATTAAAAGATTTGGGGGGATTGTGAGCTTTCTAAAATCTGCTTTTAAATTATGGAGTGTGAGCTACCACGCGCCTGTACTCTGTGAGCGTACTGCACCTTCCCTGCCAACGGGGAGGCAGGATCAAAGGCAGAAGGACGGAAAGATTCCGGGCAGGAGGGAGATGCAGGTGGTGTTTAGGGCAGCATCACGGAGAGGGGGGAACTTATTCCAAGGCTTTGTGGGTTTTACAACAGACAGTTGTATGGGCTGAAAAACAAGGTCTCCCGCTATCCCAGGGACTGTCGGGCTCCCTCCCCTCTGGGCATACGAGTGCCCAGCTTCACCCAGGTCCTCTGAGACCAATTCAGTCGCTTCGGCTCACACACTGAGGGTATCTGCAATCCCTGCAGAGTCTATAGAAAGATATCTAGGGCAGCACCTCCATGCTTTGGAGGTGAACCACCCTCTCCCAGTAGCTTCTGGGAAATTTGGGCACCTACTTTAAGATCTGAGACTGCACTTCCCCTGGGGATTAAGCGTGTGTGCATTAGGCTCATCTGCGTATAAAGTAGTCACACTGCATCTGGGTTTTGGTTGCCTCATTATCTCGCATGACATGTTTAGGCAGAAACATAAAACAGCCACAGGAGGTGTAGAAGCGGGAAAGAGAAGGGAAAGCTTGAAGGAGAAGGGGAGCTGTCAGTGGCTGGAGTGACATGAGTGATTGAAACAGGCTGCTACTGGCTATGGAAGGAGAGTAGCAACTGATGTTATTTGTTAAAGACACTGATTTGCTGGAACAGTGAAACCTCATCCAGTAATACCAATCTTCAGCGTCGAATTTACTGTGGGATTTTAAAAATTTCTTTTTCTTTGTTTTTTTCCATGTTCTACCTATATTAAATGTGAAAGCTTCACATCTATGTAATTAGGCTTTGATTCATCTCACCTCTCAGCAATGATTAAGTTCATAAATTATAGAGAGACCCTCAGGCAACCAGGTTCCCAAATTAGATACCTCAGCTGAATTAGTTAGGATGAATTAGAGCTAAAAGGATCCACGTTTAGCAATCACCAAACAGCCTGTACCGACTGGCTTCAAAGGGACTGATGGATAAAATCAGAGCAAGGAAGTATTGGATGAACGAAAGTAATGGTAAAAGCTAATTTTGCTGCTATTAAAATTTTAAGTAAGAAGTAAGACAGCATCCTCACCTATGAAAAGGAGAAAATCTGAGTCTTAGAGTTCTTAAAGTTTTGTGTATTGTGTATGAATATTAAGCATGAATCTGATTGCTTTTGTTCTCTGTATTTCTCAAAGGGATCTGTCCAGCAACATGGCTACAGAATTACCACATTATCTTTTTAAAGACATGAAGTATTTACAAAAGCTGTAAGTTCTATATGAGAATTCCCAATTGAATTTAAAAATGTACTAATTTAGCTTGTCTTTTTCCTGAAATAAAATAAGAAACCGTTTTTCTTTCTTTCAGCAATCTCTTTCAATCCACTTTCTCATATTTCTGAGGATCCTATTGAAAGCTTTCAGCAGCTTCAGTCATTGTAAGTAAAACCTGAAACATCTTACTAACATAGTGCACTAAATAATACCTTTTATTCCCAGGAGAAATATTCATCAGTTACAAAAGGCGTGTGAAGTGTTGATTGCCATTCTATAAAATGCTGAATGTACATCTAATTTCTACTCCTTCAGCACCCTAAGGTAGCAGGCCAAAATACACAAATTACAACCATACAGTTTACTCAGTTTTACTGCTATTCACAAGCAATAAGCCTAGGAGCAATCAAAACACATAAATGAAGAACAAATTACACAACGAGTACAGTTACGACACCTGGGTTAATAAGGACATAACTAAATGATAACAAGTATTTTAGAACTCTTCTTTGGGGTGCTTTATAAAATACTCACTTCACAGGGCTGAGAATTTAGCCATGTTTGTTTTTTTAATTATTTTACATAAAGCTTAAATTCAGAAATTTTCTTATTTCTTCTTTAATTTGCAAAGATTCATCTTCATCTAAAAGTAAATCTTATAATTTCATTGGATTCAAGTTTGAAAAGCAAGACTACAACATCTTTCTTAAAATTGTCACTCTGTGCTGTGTAGCTTTTTCTTAAAAAGCTGCCCAGAAGAAGAACAAAATGTTATTTTTAAATTCATGCTATTTTTTTGTTAAGCAAAAGGAAAACATCCTGAATTAATCTGAATTATTAATCTGAACAACTTTCCTACAATTAATTGTTTGATATTTTTCTCCTGTGCTACACAGTGAAAAACGCTGTGAGGAAGTCAACACACAGGGTAATACTCAGTTCCTTTTTGTAGACACCCCTAAATATCCAAGGGTAACCAGGTGATCAATGTGTCTTAAGTCAATACAGTAAGGGCAAAATTCAGACCATCGGTTCAGTTGCCTACAGGTCAGATGTCTTTTGCTATTTAACATCCCTATGGCATCCCCACTCCAGAAAGTCTTTGGTTTCTCATGGGTCCTGTGTCATGTCTGCCTGCCCACATGGATGTCTCAGCACAGGATATGCCAAATAATACTAGATGGAGTATTAGTCTGGAAAGCCACACAGCAAACCAAAAGCTAGTCTAGGTTGAGACAAGCCTTTCTCCAGATCCCGGTGACTGTGTTCACCACTGGCTTATTCAGTTGCCCATGTGCAGGAGCCTGGTGCTGTTGGAGATGCTCTTAAGTATCTATCCCACCTGGCTGTCACCTGCTAATCCATAAGGCCACAGGTCTCTTGTAGGTCTTGTGTATTATCAGACAGCTCTTACATGGCCATCTCAGATGGGTGTCTCCAGGGCACTCAAATTATTTTTGATAGCTGAGTCAATCATACAGCAGCTGTGCCAGAATAACTTCTTTATATATTCCTTTTGAAGCTGCATTACAGCTCTTTGTTTCATTATTATTCACAGAATTAAATGCAGCAAGTATCAATATTCTGGTCCATAAGCCACCACAGGAACAAGACAGTAATCATAAGACAGGACATTGTTTTGAAATATGGATGGAGACGTGCTCAGCTGCTATATAAACCTTGACTGGTGAGGAAAAGTATAGTTATTTCAATCTGAGAGCACATTAACCGTGACAGATACGGTACTGACAACGTAATAGTACCACCTGCCTGCCTGTCAAAATGATTGTCTGATCGACATTTCCAACTGAGAACAAGCAGTACAGGAAAAAAGAATGTAAGACAGACATAATGTCACCCCCCCGAAAACTAACTGGGCTAGAATTAACCAGAACAAACTGATTTCAGTAATCATTCATTTTTCCAGAAGCCTTGCTGACAGGATGACAGGCATTTTATTTCATGGGATAGACAGTATATAAACCAAAAAAGAGGTTTTAAAGTTTAAAATCTCAAGGGAAAAAATGCCTCTTGGCTCAGGCCAGGATAAGAACCAAACTAAATCCTCAAATAAAATCTGAAATTCATGTCAAAAAGAATCTCCCCTGTGTCTTCTTGGAAGTGAAACAGACAATACAGCTGGCAATAGCTGAGGCAGGAATATCTACAAGGCTCTTTGAAAATACAGAAATCCCTGATTCCAGATCAAGTATCAAAGGCATGTCTGCACTAGGACCAAAGCTCTGGAACTTACAGCTTGGGATTTAATCTTTTCCTATTAATGGACATGACACTCTCATAGTCTTATTCATGGAATCATAGAATTACGGAATCATAGAATTACAGAATCATAGAACAGTTTGGGTTGGAAGGGACCTTTAAAGGTCATCTAGTCCAACGCCCCTGCAATGACCAGGGACATCTTCAACTAGAGCAGGTTGCGCAGAGCCCCGTCCAACCTGACCTGGAATGTTTCCAGGGATGGGGCATTTACCATGTCTCTGGGCAACCTTGATACAGCCAGTGATAACACTGTATTGGTCGTAAGGCTTGGGTAGATGCTACACACATATTGTCACATCTGTCAGACATTCCCTGCAGTTCTGTTTCTCGTATTCTTCACAAATGCAGAAGTCATTCCTCACCTCTTCTATCAGAGCTTTAAAATTCAGGGGTTTTTTCCCATTTTACCAAATCAATATGTTCTTCCTAAGCCATATTTGGAATACTTGGGATGAGTTATTCTTCTCTGTTCATCAATGTCATTTCAAAGTGATACAACAAGCCAAGCGCTTTTTATCTAAGCAGATCACCTGATGCGTTGGGTTTGAATGGCAAGGTTTTCGTAGCAGGGGTGGGGGGCTGCAGGGGTGGCTTCTGTGATAAGCTGCCAGAAGCTTCCCCTGTGTCCCAATGCCAGCCGGCTCCGAGATGGACCCACCACTGGCCAAGGCCAAACCCATCAGTGACAGTGGTAGCACCTCTGGGAGAACAGAGTTAAGATGTGGGAAAAAACCCACAGAGCAGTAACTGAAGCAAGGAGTAAGAATATGTGAGAGGAACAGCTCTGCAGACCCCCAGGCCAGAGCAGCAGGATGGGCCGGAGGGGCTCCAGGCACCGGAGCAGAGGTTCCCCGGCAGCCCCTGGGGAAGCCCATGGTGAGGCCGGCTGTGCCCCTGCAGCCATGGAGCTCCACGGGGGAGCAGATCTCCACCTGCAGCCCGGGGAGGGCCCCACGCCGGAGCAGGAGGATGCCCGAAGGAGGTCGTGACCCCATGGGAAGCCCACACTGGAGCAGGCTCCTGGCAGGACCTGTGGCCCCATGGAGAGAGGAGCCCAGGCTGGAGCAGGTTTGCTGGCAGGACTTGTGACCCCATGGGGGACCCAGGCTGGAGCAGCCTGTTCCTGAAGGACGGCACCCCATGGGGGGACCCAGGCTGGAGCAGTTTGTGAAGAAATGCAGCCCGTGGGAAGGACTCATGTTGGAGAAGTCTGTGGAGGACTGTCTCCTGTGGGAGGGACCCCACGCTGGAGCAGGGGAAGAGTGTGAGGAGTCCTCCCCCTGAGGAGGAAGGAGCAGCAGAGACAACATGTGATGAACTAACCACAACCCCCATTCCCCGTCCCCCTGCGCTGCTCGGGGAGAGGAGGGAGAGAAGATCAGGAGTGAAGCTGAGCCTGGGAAGAAGGGAGGGGTGGAGAGAAGGTGATTTAAGATTTGGGGTTTATTTCTCATTACCCTACACTGACTTGTAATTGTCAATAAATTAAATTAATTTTTTCCCGATGTCAAGTCTGTTTTGCCCATGACAGTAATTGCTGAGTGATCTCTCCCTGCCCTTATCTCAATCCACAAGTGTCTCATTATATGTTGTCTCCCCTGTCCAGCTGAGGAGGGGAGTGACAGAGCGGCTTTGGCGGGCACCTGGTGTCCACCCAGGGCTGACCCACCACACTGGTGTGTACCTGTGACGCAGGGTGAAGGAAAGGGCATGCTTCATGACAGCGAATTAGGATGTCTATACAGCACACATTCTATCCTCTCAATGAACATAGACGGCTTTTATTCATGGTGTCCAGCCAGGGTCAACCCACCACACCTGACTTGGTAGGTATTTTTCTTTCTGGTTCAGTTGTGAATTGTCCCTTTTCAAAAACATGATCAAAACCTGTCTTTTGTACAGCCTCTTGCCATCACTGTGAACCAATCTAAGGTGATGCCAGCTGCATTGTATGAATAGAATGGTTTTGTTTTTCGTGTTCCTGGAGCATCATTCACAAGATTTCAGTTCCTGTCACTCTTCCAGTATTTCATGCACCTTTCACTAAAATATCATCTGGGATGAGGTAGCAGGTATTGTATCAAATCCCTTGAAATGCTATGGCCCAACAGGTGAGGTGGAAATGATACACTGCAGTCCAAGTATGCCAGTACCGGCACCGAGTGCCTACTGCAATGGCCTCACTCAGTATCACCGGTTCCTTTAGCATGTTCACCTCTGTTTGGCAGCTACAAGTTGGCTTTGATTATGCCAGAAGTTTCTCCCCCTGTTTGGATCACAGCTAATCAAATATCCTATTCCTGTGGCTTCGCTTCTTTTTCCATTATAGCCAAATGTGCAAAATAATGAAGTTCTGTCACTGTTTCTGGTCTTTTTGGGTTTGCTAATCCTCCAGCACATGCACTCCTGACACTGAATTTTTAGACTGAAAGTCTATTGGGATGATGCAGAATGAAGCTCTGCTTTCAGACACTTCAGGAAATGCTTACTGAATATATTCATGACACAAAGGGTCCTTTCATGGCTCTGTCGCTGTTAGGATTGGAATCTATCGGGGAAGATTATGGAGCGGTTGGTCTTGAGAGTGCTCACAGGGCATCTGCAGGACAACCAAAGGATCAGGCCCAGCCAGCATGGGTTCATGAAAGGCAGGTCCTGCTTGACCAACCTGATCTCCTTCTATGACCAGGTGACCCGCCTAATGGATGAGGGAAAGGCTGTGGATGTTGTCTACCTGGACTTTAGTAAAGCCTTTGACAGCGTCTCCCACAGCATTCTCCTAGAGAAACTGGCGGCTCGTGGCTTAGACAGGTTTACTCTTCGCTGGGTGAGGAACTGGCTGGATGGCCGAGCCCAGAGAGTTGTGGTGAACGGCGTTAAATCCGGCTGGCGGCCAGTCACAAGCGGTGTTCCCCAGGGCTCGGTTCTGGGGCCAGTCTTGTTCAATATCTTTATCGATGATCTGGATGAGAGAATCGAGTGTTCCCTCAGTAAGTTTGCAGATGACATGAAGTTGGGTGGGAGTGTTGATCTGCTGGAGGGTAGGAGGGCTCTGCAGAGGGATCTGGACAGGCTGGATCGATGGGCAGAGGTCAACTGTATGAGGTTTAATAAGGCCAAGTGCAGGGTCCTGCACTTCGGCCACAACAACCCCATGCAACGCTACAGGCTTGGGGAGGAGTGGCTGGAGAGCTGCCCGGCGGAAAGGGACCTGGGGGTGCTGGTTGACAGCCGGCTGAACATGAGCCGGCAGTGTGCCCAGGTGGCCAAGAAGGCCAACAGCGTCCTGGCCTGTATCAGAAAGAGTGTGGCCAGCAGGAGTAGGGAAGTGATCGTGCCCCTGTACTCGGCACTGGTGAGGCCGCACTTGAATCCTGTGTTCAGTTTTGGGTCCCTCACTACAAGAAGGATGTTGAGGAGCTGGAGCGTGTCCAGAGAAGGGCAACGAAGATGGTGAGGGGTCTGGAGCACAAGTCTTATGAGGAGCGGCTGAGGGAACTGGGGTTGTTCAGTCTGGAGAAGAGGAGGCTGACGGGAGACCTTATTGCTCTCTACAACTACCTGAAAGGGGGTTGTGACGACGAGGGTGTTGACCTCTTCTCCCAAGTAACTAGTGATAGGACAAGAGGAAATGGCCTCAAGTTGCTCCAGGGGAGGTTTAGATTGGATATTAGGAAAAATTTCTTCACTGAGAGGGTGGTCAGACATTGGAACAGGCTGCCCAGGGAGGTGGTGGAGTCACCATCTCTGGAAGTGTTCAAAAAACCTGTGGATGTGGTACTTCAGGACATGGTTTAGGGGACATGGTGGCGCTGGATTAATGGTTGGACTTGATGATCTTGAAGGTCCTTTCCAACCTAGTGATTCTGTGATTCTGATTCTGTGATTCTGTGATTGTTATCAAGTTGAACACTTTTAAGGGTCTCAGTGCCTGTACTGGTTTTGCTTGCATGCATGTAATATTATGCATACATGTAATATTATACAAACCTTTTCCTTTTACCTATATTTAATATCACATTTCCCTGATGTATGGAGTGTATGTCCTGCCCACCCAGCAAGTCCCATTGAATTATGCCATGTCATGGACAGGGGAAGGGCTGTATTTCTCCCTTATTTTGTTTTCAGGGTTCATTTTAATTGTTACTGGCATTTCCGCAGGATCTGCTCAGCTAATCACATACACCCATTGTTGTCCTGTTCTTGTTTGTATTACAGAAGAACAGAAGTCAAAATTTTGTATAACGCGTCTGCTTACAGGTGTCCCCTGTTGCCTGCCTCATACCTCTGCAGCCCGTGCTTTCTTCTCAGCACATGGCGTGAGCAGAGCCGGTTGCCCCATGGCGCTCCGTATGAACATTTTTCAATGCTCTGCATCTCTCTCTCCTTGTGTAAGGCAGCCTACATCTGCTGCAAGCACACCACATTTGCCCTTGACTATACCCTTCGTCGGTTCTGTGCTCCTCTGTCACTCGTGGGGTGGGAGAGAGGAACATACCTGCACACTAAGCATCCCTCTGTCCCATCACATGCATGTCATGCTTGGTCCTAGTAGGTGTCTTTGGTTCCTAGGCTCCATTTCTGCTAGTAAATACAACTGTCTAACTAGCCCACAAGAGACAACACAATGAGGCAGTACGGATAGCTGCTTATGCCCACGTCTTGGCCCTCTTCATTTTACCGATGCAGGTATAACCTGAATATTTTATGTGGTCTGCTTATTCAAACTAATATTTTCTCATGTCAAATTTTCTCATCTATTTTAGCCTATTTTTCTAAAGTTTCTTCTCTGTGACGCTCCCTCTACAGTCAGAAGACAAGAAACCTTGCAGGACAAGAGTAATTTGACCCAGCTGTGTCTGAGGAGATGCTTCTCTCCACTGACTCTAAAGGAAACTCAGCTGCAGTGAGGAGGTCTGATGTCAGGCAAAACAAAACCCAACCCAGATGCCTGTATCTACAAAATAAATTTTAAAAATCACTAAAAAATTCAGTGCTTTGGATGGCTAATGGAGGAAGGCCCAGGTCCTTACCTGCAAACACACACTCTTCAGTATTCGTACTTCTAGTTGTACACACCATTGATGAATCATTCACTGCTGCAGCTTCTGCAGAAACATGACAAAATATGCAGCTTCCCTCAACCTACTACACTGTGTCTATGTTTGTCTGTCCTTCCAAAGGGAGGTCTGTCTGTATTGTCTACAGCTGCTGCTTCCAGTAATTCAAAGCCAAAAGATTTTCAGTCTCCTTGTCTTTCCTCCGCTGGCCCGCAGCTACCTCCCATACTTTGGATTTCTCATCAAAAGCTTGCAGGTCAATCTTACCTTGAACAATAGAGGGGATTTCTCGCTATACCCAGGGAAAAGCTGAAAGAATTATACATTTTGCCTTCTTGTCTTATTTCTTCCTCTCTTCTTCTGATTCTCATAGCAGAAGCTGTCTTTTACCTCGATCTGTTTTGGGCTTCTTAGTGCTTTCAGTTCTGTGACTTCTTTGCTACTTGGAAGGCCCTCTGGCCAAGGTTTATATTATAAATATGATATATTTATTTCTATAAATAAATATATTATTTATATTAAAATAGAATAATAATTTAAATCACACTGCTGTGAGCAGCTGAGCTTAGCACCCAGGGAAAGTGACAAAAACCTGTGCAAGTCGCTTCTTGTGTTTCCCTTAAAGGATATTACATTAATTGTTGAATGGCATAACTACAAAGGGAGTTCAAGCTAAATACATATCCCTGTGACACAATCAAAAGCTCAATGGGATGAACAGTCGTAGGATCATTCCTGCTGAATATAGCCAGAGTTCTTCCTTAACACAGTTTCTTTAAGAACTATGATTTGAGAAAAGGCTTGTTTGTGTAATTCAAAATTTGATAACTACAGAAAGCCCTATTTCATATAATTTATTTACAGACCATAACATTTACATATTTTACAGATACCTGGAAATGATTGAGATTCTAAGTATAAATGGAAGAATGTTTCAACGTATGAGGAACCTCTCCACATGTATGTGCGCAAAATAAAAGAAGGGATAATAAGGGGATGGGAGGATTCACTATTTTAAACAGAGGAAACATGCTCCTCATTTTGTTCCCTCATTTCTAGATCATATCACATCACTTCTTTTTCTGCCCTTCACACTTCTTTTTCTGGCTGAAGCAGAATAAATAAAACTGTTTGTTTACTTGGGAGTTACTGTAGCCTTAAGCTCAGCAGGCAGAAGTAGAATACCTCATTCATGTGCACCGAAATTGGGAATTCACTTAAGAAACAGAAAAGTGATTATATTTTGGACATGAATAAAAGCCATCTATGTTCATTGAGAGGATAGAATGTGTGCTGTATAGACATCCTAATTCGCTGTCATGAAGCATGCCCTTTCCTTCACCCTGCGTCACAGGTACACACCAGTGTGGTGGGTCAGCCCTGGTGCCTGCCAAAGTCGCTCTGTCACTCCCCTCCTCAGCTGGACAGGGGAGACAACATATAATGAGACACTTGTGGATTGAGATAAGGGCAGGGAGAGATCACTCAGCAATTACTGTCATGGGCAAAACAGAGTCGACTTCGGGAAAAAATTAATTTAATTTATTGACAATTACAAGTCAGAGTAGGGTAATGAGAAATAAAAAACAAATCTTAAAACACCTTCCCCACACCCCTCCCTTCTGCCTGGGCTCAACTTCACTCCTGATCTTCTCTCCCTCCTCTCCCCGAGCAGTGCAAGGGGATGGGGAATGGGGGTTGTGGTTAGTTCATCACACGTTGTCTCTGCTGCTCCTTCCTCCTCAGGGGGAGGACTCCTCACACTCTTCCCCTGCTCCAGCGTGGGGTCCCTCCCACAGGAGACAGTCCTCCACAGACTTCTCCAACATGAGTCCTTCCCACGGGCTGCATTTCTTCACCAACTGCTCCAGCCTGGGTCCCTGCCACAGCAAGAACAGGCGGCTCCAGTGTGGGTCCCCCACAGGGTCACAAGTCCTGCCAGCAAACCTGCTCCAGCCGGGGCTCCTCTTGCCACAGGTCCACAGGTCCTGCCAGGAGCCTGCTCCAGCGTGGGCTTTCCACAGGGTCATGGCCTCCTTCAGGCATCCCCCTGCTCCGGCGTGGGGCCCTCCCTGGGCTGCAGGTGGAGATCTGCTCCCCCGTGGAGCTCCATGGCTGCAGGGGCACAGCCGGCCTCACCATGGGCTTCCCCAGGGGCTGCCGGGGAACCTCTGCTCCGGTGCCTGGAGCCCCTCCTGCCCCTCCTGCTGCTCTGGCCTGGGGGTCTGCAGGGCTGTTTCTCTCACATGTTCTCACTCCTCTCCCTGGCTGCAATTGCTGTTGCCATTTTTTTCCCACCTTCTTAACTCCGTTCTCCCAGAGGTGCTACCACCCTCACTGATGGGCTCAGCCTTGGCCAGTGGTGGATCCATCTTGGTGTGGGCTGGCATTGGCTCTATTGGACCCAGGGGAAGCTTCTAGCAGCTTCTCACAGAAGCCACCCTTGCAGCTCCCCGCTACCGAAACCTTGCCACACAAACCCAATACAGCCACTAACAGCAAGTGCCTCCGAACTACAACCCCTGAGCTGAGGTGAAGGGCTATAGGAGTGTCGCACATTCACACTGAAATGTCAGCCAGGATCTATACTCAAATGTCTCTTGCTTCTCTAAATAATTAAAATGCCATTCTTGATCAGAAACCTTCAGCCTTATTTTTTCCTTCTAATGTTTGTCTTTCAGTCTAGAATCACTCCCAGTTATTTATATTTGCTTATTCAAAGCCATGAATGTAAGGATTTTCTTCAACTGTGCAATGTTCTTTCTGACTTTATTTCTAAAGAACTTTCCTCCGCTCTTTACTATTTCTTGAAAAAAAAACCTCAGCTACTGTCCACTCACTTACCAGCAAATAGTGGATACAATCAATAAGACCAGATCAACATGTAAAATTTGATATATCATTGTTCATGTATTTCACGGCTATAATTATATTACATTAGAATGTTATTTGCAATTGTATTGTTCATGTTTTATTTTTTGTATATACCAGAACATGTTTTTAAATCTTGTAGCAGTCAATGAGATGTAAGGACGCATTTCAAAACAACCCTGCTCTTGCAGGCTTCACTGTATCAGAGCCTTTATGTCCTGTCCCACAAGCCTTCTTTATGAGAGCACTGCCACTGAAGCAGAGAACTATTTATTTGAATAATGGTCAAGGAATTGAAACATTTAAGATGTGATAATGTTCATCACCAAATTTAAGTCATTCCACAGACATTCCACAGTCTGTTAAGGCAGGCAAAATCCTGCCAAGGACAGTAAAAGATCTGCTTTTGAAGCATCTTAGCATGAAGAATGTCCACCTGCACTCTGACAACAAAGAAAGAGTAGCAAAGCAAAGTCCTTGCAATGTTTGTGAAAACAAAAAATACACCAGCTCTGACCATTCCTCTCAAGTCATATATGAGCAACAGGCAATGCCCTAATTGCATATTACAGCGACCTGAAGGAGGGTCTACCCCTGTACTCAGCACTGGTGAGACCGCACCTCGAACACTGTGTTCAGTTTTGGGCCCCTCACTACAAGAAGGACACTGAGGTGCTCAATCATGTCCAAAGAAGGGCAATGAAACTGGTGAGGGGTCTGGAGAACAAGTCTTACGAGGAGTGGCTGAGGGAACTGGGGTTGTTCAGTCTGGAGAAGAGGAGGCTGAGGGGAGACCTCATCACTCTCTACAACTACCTGAAAGGGGGTTGTGGCAACGAGGGTGTTGGTCTCTTCTCCCAAGTAACTAGTGATAGGACGAGGGGAAATGGCCTCAAGTTGCGCCAGAGGAGGTTTAGATTGGATATTAGGAAAAATTTCTTCACTGAGAGATTGGTCAAGCATTGGAACAGGCTGCCCAGGGAAGTGGTGGAGTCACCATCACTGAAGGTATTCAAACAATGTGTGGACGTGGCATTTTGTGACATGGCTTAGTGGGCATGGTGGTTTTGGGCTAACGGTTGGACTTGATGATCTCAAAGGTCTTTTCCAACCTTAATGATTCTGTGATTCTGTGAAATCACAGGTGATTGTGACCAGTACCACCAGCATTGTTACTGGGGACCAAAAGGATATGAGCTTCTACCAACCTCCTGAGTAAATCCTCCCTTGATTTAATACCTCTCACAACATGCCCCTTATATGCACCAGGAATTATTTTGTTAAAATGTTTTCTCTTCCAGCTCCTTGCACCTCATTGCATAGCTGGTACACAACTGTTACGTTGGCTTGTGTTTAACCAGCAGCATTACATGTTCATTTCTTTACTTTTGGCTACATCAAAAAGTTTCACTTATTGCTTCTACGCACTCCATATGCAAATACACACATCATTAGCAGATAGGATTTCATCATTTGAAGATCTCTTAGCTAACAATGTTCTGAGAGTATTCGTGTAGGTCATAGCTTGTGTTACATGTTTTGGGAATCTTGTCATCAGAATGAGATCATTTATCAAAGCAGAAAATGAGATGCACAACACATCTATCAAAATTTTGTAAGTATGTATTAATGGTATTCATAATACATTGATTTGATTAGTAGATTAATTATATTAATATATTAATATAGTATTGTATACTACATTATGATGTTCCATTATATATAATACATAACATTACATATGTTCAAATAATCTCAGTTTGCATTCTTGACACATACTAGTTTCGAAACACTTAAAAATATTATGCATTATCTATTTTTGCACTATTTTCTAATATCCTAAATGAAAGTGAGTGTCAAAAAATAACCAAGGTCCTTAAATTCTTTGACTTTAGGTAGTCAAGATGTGTAGAAAGAACCTATGAAACTTAAACATTTTACTTTATTAATTGCTACTATTCATTCTGCATTAAAGATTATGGACAAGCTAGCCAGCGTTAGACTACTTGCTGTCTGAATTTATTCTGTGATGTGTCAAATCATCATCATATGAAGTGGTCAGGCAGTTGGACTAGACGATTGTTGTAGGTCTCTTCCAACTGAAATATTCTGTGCTATTCTGTTCTATTCTATTCTATCTCCTTTTTTGGCACAGGAACTAATAAGTGGTTCTGTTATTTTTGAATGATGTATTTCAAAATCTGAGTACTTCCAAATGATTGCACCACATCCTGTCCAGCAGTTGTTCCCAAATTAAGAATCCTCGAGCCAACAAAAATGTGGAACCAAATTCATACTTGTTATGGCCAAATCCTATTTCCTTGCAAGCTTATGGTGCAATAGTGTGACACTGTTTTCGAGTGATTAACCCTTTAAAAATATATGAGACCTATTATTACTTCCCCTCTCTTTGTTCAAGTTAGCCAAGCCTACAAACTCTACTTTCTGACTGCATGTGAACTTCACACAGGAAAGATTTTATCTTGCATGACTTCCGATGCTTACAGTGCAGATGTCTATGAACCAGTCACTTTGTGCTCTCCTTATAGCCAATGAATTGTGCAATTTCCCTAATTCTAAAAGACACCCAAAGTAGGCCTAGTGAATCATGTCCCAAAAGTATCTGTTGACTTCATTGACTGTAAAGACAGCCAAGGCATGACTGGCTCAGATCTTCAGCTTTGTAAATGGCTGAAATCAGGTAAAATGAATTCACCGTGTTGAGAGATACATACTGTGGATGTATAAAATTAAAAGAGGTGAATCCCAGGCAAGATATCAGAGATCATCTGTGTATTTATTATATAGTGCCTTGTATATACTATATAGTGCCATAGACCTGCCAGGTCTCACACGCTCTGCCTGAGACTATTTCAGCTTGCGCCTTGCTGAAACTCCACCACTGCAGTACCCGTACCCTGAGCCATGCCCAGACACTGCTGTAGCCTCTCTCCAGGGCTGGCTGCCTGTGTGCCAAATATTGCAGCGATTCAATATTCCGCTGTCTGCAAGAGCCACCATGCCAGCCACAGCCAGGGAGCTTGACTGTGGACCATTGCATGCTCATGGGAGCCCCGTTCGGCAACGTTTCCACTTTTATATCCTGACACCAACTTCCACCCTCCTGTTTGTGACCAGTGGGCTCATAGCCCCATAGCACATGAATTCTGATGCTGCAAACACAGGGTTAAATTATATTTGAACGTCAGCCAGTGTCTGGCTAAACATGTACATATACTATATATAAAGCATTTAATTGCTATTTTTCAGTAAACTGTAAAATCTATTTCTGAAATAGGTGCTCATTGTCTAATGGGGGTGTATTTGTTCCTCACTGGAGTTTTTGATGTTAAATACTGTGGAGAGTATAAAATTATGCTGTGCTGTAGATGGAAAGTTTACCATGCCATATCACGGGGTTCATCACCATGCTATCTACAGAAGTGTCAATCCTGTTGTTGACATACCTGATCTTGGAAAACTACGTAGTGATTGCCTTTCCCTTCAGTAATATACATCCTAGAAAGAAGCACACATTAGTTATTCTTATACCCACATGGATTGCTGGATTTGCCATAGCAATAATCCCATTCTGGGATTTCCCTGGAAATTATTACAGTGAAATTAGAGTTTGCTTCCCATTGAATTCTGATCAAATAGAAGAAATTGGAGGCAACAGGTATTCCCTTGACTTATTTCTTGGTAAGTTTAATTTTTACTATGTTATAATTACTGATTAATATTATTTTGCTAGAAAAACTGACAGTCAGTCTACAGAACATTCACTGATAGATGCACTTTTCACTACACTGTTAATGCTCGTGTTGCAATACTTCCCAAAGGCCCACAAAAGGACCAGAGCCTCATGTGCTGTGTGCTGGCTGCACGCTTATCACAGAATCATAGAATGGTTTGGGTTGGAAGGGACCTTTAAAGGTCATATAGTCCAAGCCCCCTGCAATGAGCAGGGACTTCTTCAACTACATCTGGTTGCTCAGAGCCACCTCCAACCTGACCTTGAGTGTTGCCAGGGATGGGGCATCTACCACCTCTCTGGCCAACCTGGACCAGTGGTTCACCACCCTCATTGTCAAAATTTCTTCCTTCTATCTAGTCGAAATCTACCCCCTTTAAAACCGTCACGCCTTGTCCTATGGCAACAGGCCCTGCTAAAAAGTCTGTCCCCATCTTTCTTATAAGCCCCCTTGAAGTACTGGAAGGCTGCAGGAAGTTCTCCCTGGAGCCTTCTCTTCTCCAGGCTGAACAACCCCAATTGTCTCAGCCTGTCCTCACACGAGAGGTGTTCCATCCCTCAGACCATTTTTGTGGTCCTCCTCTGGACCCACTCCAACAAACAGGTCCATGTTTTTCCTGTGCTGAGGGCTCCAAAGCTGGACGCAGGACTCCAGGTGGGGTCTCACCAGAGCAGAGTAGAAGGGCAGAATCACCTCCCTTGACCGGCTGGTCACATTTCTTTGGATGCAGCCCAAAGGATATGGTTGGCCTTCTAGGGTTTTTTTTTTTTTGGTCTGTGTCACCTGAAGAGTTTAGCATCTAATTTTAACGAAAAAAGTGAGTGTAACAAAGAAGAGGAGAAGACATAGATGGAAGGAGTGATTTGAATAACAATGAGGTAATGCAATTTCTTACCTATACTGTGTGTACAACTCAATGGTTCGAAACCTTTTCATTTTTATAGTTCAGTAAAATCATAAACCTTCAACTACTACTCAGTAAAGTCTGGACTGCAGAAAATGGTGGTAAAATAAATAATATGGGAAGAAATTTAAAAGCCTAGTTTTATGTGCATTATACTGGCAGGGAATAATGATTAAACATATATATATATATAAAATAAACTGGAAATTAACAGAAAAAAACCCAGAAACTTCAGCCTGAAATATGTATGAGGTGGTCATACTCAACCTCAGAGCACTGAATCACAGCAAAGACTGAGAATTATTCAAACTGCTAACAAATGCTCTTCTCCCTGATCCGCATTTGCAGAGCCATGAGGCTTATTTTGCCAGTACATAAATATTTAACAGCTATTCCTCATTTTATCTCTTGATATCAAAAACATGAAAAAGCTACATATATAAAGATAAAAATATTTTTTTAGAATTGTATTGAGTATAAAGTAAAAAAGGCAATACACATATCAAATCAGACTCATGTAGTGACTTCCCATCAACAAAATTATTATGTTACGCTTTCCAACTCTTTAAGTTTGTTTCAGTCCATATTTCTGAGCAAGAGACTGTTTTCAGGTTGTGGTGGGTCAACCCTGGGTGGACACCAGGTGCCCACCAAAGCTCTGTCACTCCCCTCCTCAGCTGGACAGGGGAGACAACATAGAACAAAAGGCTCGAAGGTCAAGATAAGGGCAGGGAGAGATCACTCACCGATTACCATCATGGGCAAAACAGACTCGACTTGGGAAATTTAGTTTATTGCCAATTACAAGTCAGAGTAGGGTAATGAGAAATAAAAACCAAATCTTAAAACACCTTCTCCCCACCCCTCCCTTCTTCCCAGGCTCAGCTTGACTCCCGATCTTCTCTCCCTCCTCCCTGCAAGCGGCACAGGGGGACAGAGAATGGGGGTTGTGGTCAGTTCATCACACCTTGTCTCTGCCGCTCCTTTCTCCTCAGGGGGAGGACTCCTCACACTCTGCCCCTGATCCAGCATGGGGTCCCTCCCAATAGGAGACCATCCTCCATGAGCTTCTCCACTGTGGGTCCTTCCCACGGGCTGCAGTTCTTCACAAACTGCCCCAGCCTGGGTCCCTTGCACGGGTTTCGTCCTTCAGGAACAGACGGCTCCAACGTGGGTCCCCCACGGGGTCACAAGTCCTGCCAGCAAACCTGCTCCAGCCGGGGCTCCTCCCTCCATGGGGCCACAGCTCAGGCTGCAGGGGCACAGCCGGCCTCACCATGGGCTTCCCCAGGGGCTGCCGGGGAACCTCTGCTCCGGCACCTGGAGCCCTCCTGCCCCTCCTGTTGCTCTGGCCTGGGGGTCTGCAGGGCTGTTCCTCTCACATGTTCTCATGCCTCTCTCCGGCTGCAATTGCTGTGCCAATATTTCCCCCCACACTTCTGAACTCTGTTCTCCCAGAGGTGCTACCACCCTCACTGATGGGCTTGGCCTTGGCCATTGGTGGGTCCATCTTGGAGCTGGCTGGCACTGGGACACAGGGGAAGCTTCTGGCAGCTTCTCACAGAATCCACCCCTGCAGCTCCCCACTGCCAAAACTTTGCCATGCAAACCCAATGCACAGGTGCTGGGACCTTGACATAAATGGCTCCTTCAGATGACTGTTGGCTACTTATCGGAGCTCTCCAGTCCATGGAGCTGCCATCTGATGAACTGTTAAAAGCCTTCCTCTGCCACACAGCACAGTGCAGTTAAAATCCAAGCTGCACAACTTGCTCTGCACATGTTCTTCCATTAGTAATTTGGGACGGATATTTATACAGAAGTGAGGAAGCCGGTCTGAAATGAACACACGCTTCAGATCGGTTTGTCGCTTTGCTGGGGAATGTGTCATTCTTTCCGTACTACATGAGAGTCCCGCTGGTGGTTTCTGCTTCAGATTCACTGCAGCATCTCCAGTCAGGAGACCAGATCCCTGTGGAATCACGAGGCCACCCATACTGTGCATTAACTGTGTTTCTATAGTAACTTCTTACAACTTATTCACATCTCACTGTGTAACCGATGGGAACACATGGTATGTGAGCAGGCTGGGTGACACTAGACAATATTGAGGAACTGTTTCTAACATAAAAATGGTATCTATATACTACACATACATCAATGTAAAAATTATAACAAAATAATGGAAGACAGTGAAACAGAGAAGTGGTTGGGAGAAAGGGAAGAAAGGAAAGACCATTTAATGCGATTTGTTTCAAATCTTGTTTCTCCACAGGTGTGAACCTGCTAGCCTCCGTCATCATTGTGTTTCCATAGGTCAGCATGTTTTGTTCTGTTCAAAAAAAACACCCTTCAGGCATCAGAAGTAAGGAATCACACATGCAGGGATATTGCCGTTGCCAATCAGTAGGTTTTTTTAATAGTATTCACTGATGCCATCTGCTGGATTCCTGTCTTTGTCAGGGAAATCTTCTCCTTATTCCAGGTGGAAATTCCACGTAATACTGTGTGTCTGTGATTTCTTTTGTTAAAGACTCAATTTAAACCAAACCAATTCTGCCAGAGGAATTCTAATTAACCATTGAGTAAGTATTGCCCCAAATATCTGACTTTTTCTACGTTCAGAAATTGAGTTTTAAAGTACATACATACAACCTTCAGTTCATGTATGTAGGTGGGAACCAGAGCAGGCTATCCAGTGAAGAGGTTATCCTCATCTCCAGCGGCAAAATCCCATGGTAAGATGTATGAGTAAGTCCGTTAGTTGGATCATCGCGAAAACAAAACTACAACAGGAGGATCTTTAAGCAACCCAGACACCACATTTATAAGTGTGGGCAATGATTTCCAGGGGATCCCGAGGAGGCTACAGGCCCTCCCTGCTCCCGCGGGGCAGCGCACACTCTCCTGCCTGCCCGCGGAGGACCTATACCATCTCACAACTCTCCGTCACCGCACTGGTCGTATGCAGCCCTGCTAACCTTGTGGCTGCTAACCGATAACACTGTGGTGAAGGCATCCTGCTTTCCCATTATAATTCTAGAAAACTGATGCCCCATGTCTGTAGAAAATTATGGGTAAATAATTCTCCATAAAATGAAAGGCATTAAAGAAATGGAGTAAATTGTCAATGATTTTAACATAAAACCTGCTTAGCCTCATTGGTAGTGCTGAATTCCATTTGCGTAACCAGGAGAAAAGTGATTACATGTGGGTTGTTAAAAAAAAAACATGGCCACCATGAGGATGTTCAGAAGGTGTATGACTGTGGCTGCCATGGGATTGACAACAGTGAGGGTCTATACACAACTCAGCTTGTGGCCCTCTGAGCAAGTCAATTCACCCCCCTACAACAGGTTCCCCTTTGTAAATTAAGAATAACAATAGCTTTTGTAAGGCATTTTGAAACCTATTGATGAAAATTTCCATATAAAAAATAGGTATGGGATTTGGGTTTATGTCAAATACTATCCTAAAGAGAGATGGACTTCAGCCCATATTTACTGCTTTTATTAAATTCCAGTAGATGGAGAGAAAGACACTCGCTGGTGAAAAACTCTTCTTTTTTCCCCTTCTCACGAAAACCCATGGTGAACTCAATGAAATCCACAATGAGCAATGTTGAATTCAAACGCCTTTCTTGTAAAAATAATACTCTGGTAGTGTTCTGCAAAAGATTATATAAAGTGACATAAATAAAATAAAGGACATAAAGTAAAAATGACATAAATATATGTTTGTGTCTTTATCATTCCTACAACAGAGCATATGAAGTTATCTTATCATTTTTTCCTAGACACTGTCCCTTCCTGGATAGTGGTGTTTGTTCTGCCAATACACAGTGCTTTGAAATCCATTCTCTATACTCTCACAACTAGTTTCATTAAGGAGAAGTAGAAGCGCAGCAGTCACTGGGCAGTCATTGAAGAAGGGCAATTTTCAAAAATTATGAAAAAACCGTGGCCACTTCAGTTATGCAGACAGACAATTCCCTCACCTACAGCTCTTCATTTATGCTTGGATTTTTAAAAAATAACTCCTGAGGACAGTACTAACTTTTATTTACTGATCTACAAGTGGTTGTTTTTCAGCAAGATAAAGGAAACAGGACCTAACTGCCTTAGAGCCACATTAATGTCTTTGAGATTCCTATGTAGGCCCTTTTTGGCGATTACCATCTATGTATTCATCTTCCTGCAAAATAAAAACACAACTGTTGCATTCACCAGGGCAGATTTGTATTGCAGATTGAAACACAGGCAGACTGTGCACTGGGGCTAAAAATTACAATTCTTTTCTACTGTTCGTCCCGCTTCCCCAGAGAGTCAGTGTATCTGTACTTGCTAGCTATAGTGTTCATATAATACATATAGATTAAGGGAAAGGACTTTCGTCTCATTTGGTCTGTACTGCCAATTTCAGGATATATCCTTGTGGAGAGGTGTTTCTCCCAGGGTTGGAAGTCCTTGGTGGGAGAAGGCCAGAACACTCTATGCAACGTGTAAATCTATATTAATCTTGTAAGATTTAAGTAATATGTGAGCTCTGCAGAGTGGTGAATGTCTCTTTGTGCACATAAAGTCACTACTCAGAACTGCAAGACCCAAGTAGTGTTATTACAATATTTTTAAGGTACTAAAAGTCAAGTGAAACTTCCTGTGTAAGCAACAGAGCCCAGACTGAAATAAAAATTAAATAATGAAGCTCTCAGAATGAGCCTTGAAAGCAGTCAATTCAGTTTTCATTGCATCAGTTTTTATGAAGCATAGGCATCTGGGCAGCATGGGTAAGCACATGCTTGGGGGAGCATTTATGGGACTGAGGCACTTGCAAGGAAGAACAATTCCCCGTTATTAGTTATGTTTTCATAACCACCTTAGCTATATTTTGACTTCATTGCATATGAAGTCTTGCATTGCCTACCTGTTATAAATAGAAGAATCAAGCTCTTAGAAAAAGAGTAAAGCAAAACTTTCAGGAGACTTTTACTGTGGGTTTTTTTTTTAAGATTTACTAAAGAAAGCTCCAGAAAATGTTTTAAAAGCTCCAGTTCATAGATCATTCTGAAGTGATATCAAACAAAAGGAGTTTGGATCAATGAGAAAGAGCCAGAAAGGGAGTGAAAACCCCAAGTGAGTGGGCACATCACTGAAAATAAAGAAGAGTCTGAAGAGTTAACATTTCTCAGCTGAGGTGATGAGACTGAATATGTGCTTTGGGCACACCCAGACTGTGAAATAGGATGGATATATTTGAACCACCATGAAGGCAGGAAGTCAAGTCCAATAATAAGGTCATTGTACTGTGGCAATGAGCCCATCTGTGAGGTTTTGACCCAAGTATTCACACAGCACACACTTCAGCATGGGATTCTGCCTGAAGAAACCTAAATTTCCATTTAGATATCAGAAGATCCTCTCAGCTAGTGACCCAGCTGACCTACTTTCCAGTACTGACAAACCCACTTGGTGCCTTAATTTGATAGACATGGTCCTGCTTGGCCTGAACAGTCCCTGGAGTGTCCTGGGTTCAGCATGTGCCTGGTGACAGCAGAGCAGGAGTCCAGGGGCAGAGAAGCTATAGCAGCTTGCTGGTTCATACTGGTGGTTCCTCTTCTTGTAGTTGTGGAGGTAAAGTATGTTCTGGCTGCTGTAGGTGCTATAGGAAGTACCTCTCCTCAAACAGAGGAGCACTTTGGTTACACCCAGGCTGTTACTATGGTTGGAGATGTCAGGGAAGGAGCAAAGCAGACCCGCTTGTTGGTACCACAGAAGGGGTGGTCACATGCTGGGGCAGAAGTTGGAGGGCAGCACCCCAGCAAAGGTGCTCTACCACCTAAAATATGTGTGGCGTCTGCAAACAGAGGTGCTGTCAGCTACCCATTGTCCAGACCTCATGTGGCTGCCCTGGAGAAGAAATTTCTTCCCCTGCATCCTCTCCTGACATACCAACTGCTGTACCTCTGCAGCAACCCATGTGCATTGCACTGGCTAAATAGTGGGGATGGGAAGGGAAATGGGTCTTGAATACACCTCTCCGGGCACTTCCCTAGGATAATGTAGACACTACTTGTCATGTTTTCCTCTTCTTGACAAATTCTTCACTTAAAACTGTGGGGTTTTTTTTCTTGAACTTTGGGATAAAGTAAAACTTGATGTTTATATAGCTTTGCTCTCCACCCAAATTTGATTTAAAGAGACGGAAGGATACTTTTCCATATCCATTGGTAATCTGTTCCAAGAGATTATTATTTAAGTATGTCATTTATTAAAATAAATTAATTCAAATTTGTGTTTTCTGGGTTTCCTCTTGCAGTAACTGAATTGCATATGAATATGAAAGAAGAAAGCTTTTTCTGACTAAAATGTCTCAAAAGTCTGTTTCTCATTGTTAATACTTAACAGCTATTTGCTTTTTGCAACACTACTACTCTTTTTTCTCTAAGTTGTAAACCTTGATGGCATCCTCCTCTGATAAGATGTAAAAATGAAAGACAATTTGTTAAAAAGCAAAAAAGGAGGAATTATACACAGAATCAGAGATTACAGAACCACAGAACCACAGAAAAATTGAGGCCGGAAGGCACCTCTGGGGATCGTCTAGTCCAACATCCAAGCTCAAAGTTGGATCAGTTAAAGCAGGTCTTCCAAGATCATGTCCATCTTGGTTTTCAATATCTCCCAAGGATGCAGACTCCACAACATCTCTGGGTTGCCTCTTCCAGTGTTTGATCACTGTACAGTTAAGAACATTCTTTATTACATTTAAACAGATTTTTCCTGTATTTAAATTTGTGCCCATAGTCTCCTGCCCTGCCATCAGGCACCACTGAGGAAATCTGGCTCTGTCTTCTTTACTCGCACCCATCAGGTATTTACTCATGCTAAGATCTTCCCTGAGACTTCTCTTCTCCAGGCTGAGCCGTCCCAGTTCTCTCAGCCTCTCCTTGTATGTCAGATGGTCCAGTCCCTGAATCGTCTTCATGGACATCTTCCTTGGACACAGTTCAGTATGTACATGTCTCTCCTGTGCTGGAGAACCCAGATGTGGTCCTAGAACTCCAGACGTGTGTCACCAGGGCTGAGCAGAGTGAAATGATCAACTCCCTTGACCTGCCGGAAACACTCTTCCTAATGCAGCCCAGGAGGTTTTGATCTTTTTTACTACAAAGACACATTGCTGGCTCATGATCCACTTGGTGTCCACTAGCACCTCTAAGTCCTTCTCTTCAAAGCTACCTTCCAACTGGTGGGTCCCCAGTGCATACTGGTGCATGGGGTGATTCCTCCCCAGGGACAGGGCTTAGCTTTTCCCGTTGTTGAATGTGATATTGCTGTCAGCCCATTTCTCCAGCCTATTGAGGTCCCTCTAAATGGCAGCACAACCAGGTGGTGCATCAACCCCTCCTTCCCATTTTGGATCCTCTGCAAACTCTGCCCCATTGTCCAGGTCATTAATAAAGATGCTAAACAGTGTTGGCCCCAGTACCAACCCCTGGAGTATTTCACTGTGACTGGCCTCCAGCTGGACTGTGTGCCTCAGTCTGGCAGCTCGGTTTTCAATCCACCTTATGGTCCATTTATCTAGTTCATATTTCATTAGCTTTTCTAATGGACGTTATAGAAGACAGTGTCAGAAGACTTACTAAAGTTGAGATAAAGAGCATCTGCTGCTCTCCCTTTATCCACCAAGGCAGTCATCTTTGTAGAAGACTATCAAGTTGGTCAAGTATGACTTCTCTTTCATACAAACATGCTGACTGCTCCCAGTCATCTATTTGTCTTTCATATATGTTTGGAAATTATTCCAGGATTATTTGCTCCATCACCTTCCAGGGATCAAGGTGAAGCTGACTCACCTGTCGTTCTCTGGATCCTCTTTCATGACCTTCTTGAATATAGGAGTAACATTTTCTTTCTTCCAGTCCTCAGGAATGTCCTCTCATATGACCTTACACAGTTTCTTAGCATATAAAATATTGGCGGGGGAGAGGGGTGTATGTTAAGAAGATTTGTGGGACTTTTTTTCCTTCTTTTGACTGTAATTCTTTAAAAACATTTTCATGGCTGTATTTGCCTAATTTTTAATTTAAAAAAAAAGAATAAGATCAGAACAAACAGCTGTGCCTGAACAAATATTGCTCATATAATCGCCCACCATGAAGAAGTAAAAGGAGATTTGCCTTTGTACTGTGTTAAACATTTTTACTCTGCTATTACTGGGATCTGCTTAACAAGCAAATGGGAAAAACCTAACAGTTGGCTTTACAACATAATTTTTGACAGAACACAGTGATGAAAAATTTCTTGTCCCTCAGAGCTAGTATGTGATCAATGATAAATGAAACACAGGAGCAGGAACGGAAGGCGAGTAGTGAAAATCTCAAGTGCAGTTCAGTGCAACATGTGCCCGATGGCTGCAGAGAACATTCTCCTGTACGTTTTATCAGTGAATGACTGATCAACAAAACACTTCAGCCTTGGAAATCCTAACAGGTGATACTCTAACTCAGAGCTAGATATTTTAGAAGGCAATCTTTTATATTATCTCTCTACTCAGAAGAAAAGATAAAATGGATCAGACAGGACTGGCTGCAGTGATACTAAACTATGTCCAGAGGATGATGTATTTTAAAACAGGGACTTTAAAACTCTTGCAGAAGCCCATTTTATTCAGCATTTTCAATGTTTAGTGTTTTACAATAAGTATGTGCCCTTAGGATAGTTCTAAAATATTGTGCATTATTCATTGTTTGTTCAGGATAAAAACACTTAGTTTTCCTACTCTTTCCTACAACAAAGGTTGTTCAGGAGGTACACTATAGTATCAACAAAGGTCCCCTCAGGACAATACATGAATAATGGAACAGAAAGTAAAGTTAGTCACCTTCCTGTCTGCATAAATCTACAAAAAGTATTTCAGTAGGATAGATGATGGTGATGGTGGACTGAATGTTGAACTACAGCTCTGCATTCAAGCACACAGATGCCTTAAATAAATTATGTATCAAAAGAGAGCCTCTTAATTCTAAAAAAAGGCTGCACTAAAACACATTCATGGCTTGGGCTGCCTTCTCCTATTATTCTACTGTTTAGAAATCAATAATATCAATAGTTTCTGAAAGGTCAAACAAGATGATGTGTTCATTGGTGTGAGTAACATTTCAATGTTATCTGTTCTGCAGCCTAAAAATGTAAGAAAAACAAAACACTGAAATACCGATCGCATGTAAGGTAAAACATTGCAATGCCATTTCTGCACACTAGTTGAAAATTAATTTTTAATCTAGTATCTTTGTTTATAATTTGACTGTCACTAATAAAAGCAAAGGTGCAAGTAGTGCACCTATCTCCTACATGACATTGCTCCTTCTTTGAAAAGGCTAGCAAACCCCAAAAATGTTCTGGGAATTTTGCCTGCACCTAAAAACAGAGTTTCGGTGATTGCAACCAGCCCTGCACTTCCTGAAGCACAGTGTAATTGTAATGCTTGTAATGACACTATATATTTCATCACCTTATTGCAAGCCAAGCCAAGAAAACTAAAACTAAAGAGTTTAATGTGAAAAAGGAAGATGCTCTCCCCTTTCAAGGTTTGTTATCCTTTTCTTTTATGCTCCCTGCCATTTGCTGTCTTTTCTCCATCTGCATTTTATGTGCACTGATAATAACATCGTGTAACTGAACGAAATGCTGCTTTTCAGAAGCTGACATTTTAGTTACTTTTGCTTTGCTTCTGCTACCACACATAGAAAGGGGCAAGAGAGAATGACAATGGAGGAATTGGAGAGTAAATAATCTCATTTATAAAGGTTCAACAAGCAGCACAGCACAAAGGAATTAACAAGACGCTCATGGCAGCTCTTTAGCTCTTTAATCACTTCTCTAACATGTGGGAGACTTTCAGTGCAAGGGAGAAGGTATCTCAAGAAAGGAGTTCACTTTTACTAGAGATATTTTTGCCCTTCATGATAGCACTATTAAAAGTAACAGCAGTCCTTGGATTTTATTTTCATTTAACATTTAATGTCTCCTATGTACTCCCAGAGACCGCAACTCTACGGCTGTTTCAAGGATCTCCATGTTGACTACCCTGAGCAGATCTACCATATGTTCCTCCAGAGGCCCTTTGGCACTAAAAATGTGCCACCAGGGTTTGTGGCATCCATAACAAGTCCCCGCTGACCTTGGCCCTAAGTCAGACATCCTCCATCACACCCTGAGAGGCCACCACACAGCTCTAAGGAAGGAGCTGCTGCAGTCTCTCAGCGTCCACATAGGTCCCAGTGGTCCCCACGTGACAAACCCACGAAACTGAGAAAACAGAGACAGGAGAGCTGGGTGCTTCAAACAGCTCCAGGCAGTGGACGAAGCACCATCTGTCATTCTGCAACACCCAGTGCATAAAACGACCAAGGAGTCGTGCCACCAAAACTGACGCCAGTCACAATTTTAGGGTCAGGCATTTCCCAATGCTTTGGGAGCATGGCCGAGGGTTATCCAAGGGCTACTAGGCAAAGGGGAGAGGCAGGGAATTTATTCATTAGGGAGGTGGCATAAGCAGTGTAACAAGACTGCAGACACAGCCTGTAAGGCTTTAATGTTTTTATATCAATCAGCAGTTGGTCACACAGCAAGGAGAGCTCACACTGTACCTGTCTAAAGGGTAGCAGAGCTGTGACCACAGCAAGACATCCCTAAGGACCTCCAGGGTTCAAGGCAGCTTTGCTACATCTGACCTCTCCCCACAGGACTGTGCTGGCCAGAAAAATCATCCAGCTACCCAGGGACTGCATGCTGCTTTGCTTTTCAACACGGTCAGTATTAAAGCATTGGAGGCATTTGGATCATGAATAATATCAAGAGGCAAGATGAAGCTAAACTGTATGCAGGCAATGATTTTAAAAATAGCATATATAGATGGACCAATATATAATTTAAGTGCAAAAGAGTTATTGAACCCTGCACTTACCAGGATTTATTGCAGTGGCAAAAAGCGTTAATGCCATAATTCTTATAAATCACCCATATATAACCATTCAGAATCCAACACGAACAGCTACTGTGGGCTTTGTGTCAGGGTAAATTGTTCTTTGCCAGCCCATGCAAATGTTTTCTGACACTTCTTTCTATTACAGAACACTTACTCAAAGGGAGGAGTCCCTCAGCTTCACTTTTTGATGTTGGATGATGCTTGATGACATGTAGTTTCCCAGCTGAACAGGATGAAATGGGACCAGGGTTTTCCAGTTGTGAGAAGTCCAAAAGGGACACAGACCCAAAAGTGTGGCTCTTGATGGCACAAGGCAGAAGTGTTTTAACTGAAACCTCTACGGCATTTCTGTTACCATTTCCTCTCCTTGAAACAGTCGTGCACCTTGGGTAAGAAAACAGTGAAATAAGGAAAAGCGCTTGCCTTGCTGACTACTGTAGGGAGCCCTCAGATCTCTAAAATCAGCTCCCCTCAGCATGAGAGAAATGCTATTCCAGCACTGGAATATCCAAACACAGAATCTGAGATCATGCATCGAACAAATCTCCATTGTTTCATACCTACAGAAGAGATTGCAGTCTTGTTTAGGGGTATATCCTCTGCTCTGATACCCTGGGGTCTTTTAATAGCAATTGTGTAAATCAGCCTTGGGCACACAGAGGAGATGGCGAAGAATCAAGGTCCGTTGCCTGAGAAGGTGAGCTCCAGCTCTGTGAGTGCTGGATTTGCTGGAACGATTTTACCGATTCTTCTTCACACACATACAGAGTCAGATCATCTCACCAGCATACAGCTGCAGCAGATGTGCTCTGCCACCAGAAAAACGCATCCTGGAGGAATAGCTTTGGCCAAGGTGCTTCCCTGCACCACGTCTCCACTGCTCTGTGCTGAAATGCAGATTCCCGTTCTTGCTCCCACCCCAGCCTGGAGCTAAGCCAGGATTCCTTGCAGGGCTGCCTCTCAGCCGTGTCACTACCCTGGCTCAGCTCGCTGAATACAGAGAGAAAAACCAGCATTGCTGCAAAGGAGAGCTCAGGAAGCCGCAAGCGGTGATGGAGGAAAGCATGGTGCCACTTTTAGTGGCTGACAATATTTAAATCAGCTTAAACAGGTCATGAGACCACAAGTGGAGACTCGGGCAATGCTCCTTGGAGCTGCACTAACAGAAATTTCACTATTTGCTTTACTATTTGCAAGTAAGGGAGGAGAGAGGGCCACAGACAAAGGCCTCTCTTCACCTCAAACCAATGCTAACAAATAGCTTAAAAAGCATAAAGAAATTTAAAAAATTATTTAATATGAAAATACTAAAAAACGTTTTTCTATTCTGTGTTTCTCTTAATGTGTAGCTCTGAAAGCCATTACTAATGATTTTTTTAAAACACAAAACCTTTTTTTTAATTCAAGTATTCTTCTGGTATATCACAATTAAAAATGAGTATTCATACAACATCCCTGGAAACAGACTGAAAGATGTGGACAAATCAGGGCCTGTTGCGATAGGGCAAGGGGTAATGGTTTTAAACTAAAAGAGGGCAGATTTAGACTAGATAGAAGGAAGATATTTTTGACAATGAGGGTGATGAACCACTGGCACAGGTTGCCCAGAGAGGTGGTAGATGCCCCATCCCTGGCAACATTCCAGGTCAGGTTGGACGAGGCTCTTAGCAACCTGCTGTAGTTGAAGATGTCCCTGCTCATTGCAGGGGGGTTGGACTAGATGACCTTTAAAGGTCCCTTCCAACCCAAACTATTCTGTGATTCTAAAAAGCATACTGGCTTCCTTTCAAAACAGCATAGAAAGCTGCATCTTATGACATTATTTTTTACGTGTTAATTTAGTAAGTGTACGGAAGCTTTTGTTTTTTCTTAGATTACATTCTGCTTTTGAGAAATTTTGTAAGCCAGCAACTTGGTATCGCAAAGGAATATTGTTCATGGTTTCAGAAAGCAGAAATCAAGAATAAATAAAATGGGAACAAAATATTTGTGTCATTATTACTATTTCCATAAATACTTAAACTATAAATATGCTAAAAGTTATAGTGTCCCCAGTAAACAGTTTATAATCTAACATAAAAGGGCTTTCAGTCTTAGTATTCTGGGATATTAAAAAACTCAACACTAGTAAATTTAGCTATCTAGGGTTCTGCTTTGAACTATCTAGACTTTCTGGCACCACTGACTGAAATCCCTTTAGAATTGACTCATCCTTGATTTTCCAGAGTGCGCTAAATTGAGCATATTTATGTTTGGACCTTTTAGACCCAGGCCTCGCTCTCAGGATACATAAAATACCAGATTTTTATAATGCCAAGACCCTCAAACTACAAATTAAATGTATGTGCCTAAATTTTCCTGCATTTAGATTTATGAATGACACAGAGCTGCATATCTCTTAGTTACTGATCCACTCAAAGCATTTTACCTATTTCACAGGTTTTCATTGCCCAAAAACATTTTGTTACATGACATGTTTGTGTGCTGCCTTCAGTTTTTGGAAGTATTTTGCGTACAGAAAACCTGTATTCACATTTTGAACGTGAGCTCTGAAATATCGCTTCAGTTGGTCAAAGTGCTAGCCTTAACTTTTTGGTAGTAAAAAGCTGAACCAACCGCATGAAAAAGTTGCGTTACACAAGGCTGGCACCTGGCAATCTATGTGGAAGCCAAGGTAAATGCAAACAAACTTGGACAGAAAGCAGCATGCCAAACACTCAGGCTGGCATAGGAATCGGTATCTCATGACTTCGTTAATCCAGCAGTGACCATACAAAATCTGACTAAATATACAGCCTAAACTGGTTCAAGGTGGCTCCTTTAAGGGATCTGGTTCTGCACAGCTCTATACCAACTGCTCATGAAATCCATGGCCTAGCACATATTTTGGCCATGAGATCTACAGAGCTAAGGGTAACAGTAATACCCCCATTTCCAAGTACTCTTCCAGTTGTGAATTCTGGTTGTGGTTATACAGGCGGCTGATTTACCAAAGTGGAGTGTCTTGCTCTCATTGCTTCTCCGCTTTACCTTCTTCCCCACTTTTCCTTCTCTGTCCCTCTTCAGTGCCCAGCTACATGGTCCTCTTCTTTTGTATTATCTCTGGCATTTATCAGACCTTTTTGGGAGCCAGTTCAAATTGTTAACCCACATGAAAATTACTAATTTTTTGATGGACTAGTTTTCTATAAGGTTGGTGAATTAAATGAGCTTGTGCAGAGTTCAGTGAGTAGCAGAGCTGGCATAAGGTTAAGTAACAGAAATGTGCAACCAGGAGCTTGGAGAGGGGGACAAGGGAGAGCCTTCCTCCTTCTGGCAGCAGCAAACCATTAGATGAGTTTACCGTGAATGTAAAACCAAGCGTGAGTCTCCAGTGAATCCTGCTTCTTAATCCTTTGAGACAGGGACCAGATGCACTTGCAAACACCTTTGATGGCTCTACTTCAATCAGGCACCCCAGGATACCCCAGAATTGGTTCCAAATTTCTACTAGAAATGGTAAATTATACTGAGGCAGTGACAAATACGTTGTCAAAAGGACTTCATTACAAGGGGGTACAAAACAACAGTTCTTGAAAGAATACGATAACATAAAACCAATGGATCAAAAATTGTAATAATACCATTATTTCTGACAGCAGTAACATTTGTCCTTAACATTAAGATGGGGGGCATAAATTTGGGATTAAATTATATGTCTCATTAGGGTATTATTGTACTTAAGTACTGTACAAAGTTATGTATTAATTCTGCACTCCCTCATATTGCTGAATATCTGAAATTATGCTTCCAAAATTGATGAAATTGATCTGAATTTTCAGTCATACAAATTAAATCTTAACCTGGATTTAAATACTTGCTTCTTAAGGGCTTAGCTCTGGACAAAAAATCTAAATTAAACAAAATGCCTTGTGTTAAGATTCAGACCCTTCCTCCCCCACACTTTTTTTCATCAAGCAGACAGACATTCAACTAGTAGTTGCTTGAAAAGACGATGACAGCAGCCAGCAATAGAACCCCTATATGCTGCTGAGCAAACTTCCACTAAAATTAAACCCAAAATGAGCATTAGGACTTCTAAAGCCTGGAAATGTGTATCAGGGGAATTCTGCCAAGCAAGTCCTTGCCAGAAAGGGGGAAATTCAGCTGTCTAAACATAGGTGTCTAGTGCCATTTTAGAAGTCTAGGTATGGTCTCTGGGAGAGCAGGCGTCTCCACAGGTCCCCACCCATATCTGCCAACCATCTGCAGATGTCTTAGCTGCCCCAGGGCTTCTCAAAGGGCACCAGACGGCTGTGCTGAGGCAGCTGAATCCCACCCAGAGTGTCTACCATGCAATTAAGGACAACTTAAAATTCTTCTTTAAGGAGGCTCTGGAATGAAAAAGGTAACTATTGTTAAGTATTAATTTTATCCCATAAACAAAACGTGTTTAAAGGTGCTCTACCTCCTTGTTTAAAAAAAAAAACCTCATTACTTTTAATCTATCTAAACATACCCATGAGTTTTTAGGTTTGTATTTTCTTTCAATAGCCCTAAAAACTACGACTCCTATGACAAAGATGGTATTGCATAAGAAAACAGAGCCTTTGATAATAACCAGTTTCAATTTAGGTTGGTGACACACTAAGCATTTATGTGAAATGAGCATAAGCAACAGAGTGCATGAGATTATTACAGCCCTGTGCATCATATGGTTACTTCAGCTAAAGAATTGAATGACATCATAAGGGCAGCCTAGAAGCTTCTGCTGCACGTTTGTGTCTGAAGGAAGAAGAAACGGAAATTTGTGACTATTCCTAAGTCTAGAGGTCCAGGAAGCATGTGCAGTCCTGCCTATCTTTACCAGTTCATAAAGGTTAAATCACTGCCTGCTGATTTGTGCTGCTTCATCCTTGCACTTACGATCACCAGCACACACTTAGCCAAGGTGACATTCACTGCTATCTGTTTTATGCTGAAAGGTACTGTGTAAGGAGATAATTCCTGTACACCAGAGGAATGTAGAGGAAGAGGAGGCAGTAGGACAGAGGAGATGTAGAATTAATTTTCCACCCACATAAATGAGAAACAAAGGCTATAGAAGTTGCTGAAGGCCCTCATCTTCCTGCCAGCCCACAAAGCAAAGGAGAATCTGGTGCTCTGCATGACAGCTCACCAGCATGGTTAGAGAAAAAGGCTGAAAATACACAGGGCTGTGCCTGTGCAGATGTACATGCACGTGCCCGTGATACATGTAACCAACATATTTCAAAGAAATCAGGGTCTAGGGCTGAACTCTGCCTGCTTTATGCTACTTTTCCACCTTTTGCCAGTCTGTCCAACTGATTTTTTGGGATAAGTGTTTTGCTCTGAGGTGAAAAGCCTCTCCTGCTTATTGCTTCACTGTTTAGTATATTGGCAAAACAGTTTCAACATTCATAATAAATAGAAATAAATGTAAGCAAGGGGACAGTTGCTTAAGTCACCTGGATTCTAAGCACAAGCATGAAAACATGGTCTAATTATATCTATTTTCTTTCTAGAGTTTCTAGAAATGTGATGATGTTTCAAGCAGCAAAGGGAACTAGTTTTGCATGAGCAGCACACACATACAGTTGCCTTCTCGGCCACTCTTCCTCAAGTAGCCCATACCTCAGCATGTCGCTTCAGTCATGTATTTTCTACTAAGACCACTAATTCATTAAAAAAGGTCTCACCTCCCACTTTGGAGAAACTCAGTTTCCACAGATGTAACACCTATGAAAACCAAGCAGTATATGCTCTGAAATGTGAGAAAGGTCTCTTATTTGCTATTTGACTCATTATGCAGTAATATCCAGCCAGCCCTCACACTACTGAGACAGCAGAACATTTGATATGAGACGTAGTAACAGTCAGACATAGAGGCTGTTTCTATGAGTTTCAAATAGCCCATGTGTTAACACACACCAGGTCCATTACCACTCTTGACAGAGTCTCCAGGTGAGCATGAGAAATCTTAGTTCTAAAATTAGGGTCTCTGTTCTCGCCAAAATCTGCACAAGTGAAAACATGCTGTATCTTATCTTGGTCATGCTGCTACACACAAATCCAAGCAAGCAGACTGAAGTTAGATTCCCATATATCTTATTCAAGGCACCGCAATGTCATTCACCCGAGCAGATCAGGGAAGCTGCACACAGATGAAGTTGGTGCAGCATATATTTAGCAAGTAACATCTTCTTCCTTATGCTCTTGAAATGTTCTAACATGGGGAATATAATTTCAGTAGCTGGTCTAATATTGCAGTTCCTGTTAAACAACTACACTTCAGTAAGGCTTATTTCCCAATCAGCTATGCCGTAGTCACAATTGCTCTGAATCAAATCACGCTATTAGAGAAGTTGCTTGTGCAAAGTGTCACAAAACATCACCTTTTTGCAACCCTTCTGCACTGGTAAAAAAGACAAAGAAAGGCAAGAAGCCACAGAGAACTGCACTGCATGCCTGAGTCCCTTAGGACAAACAACTGCAGTTTTATTTATTTAGACTTTGGCAACCAATCTCTACCTTTTGGTTCCCCTGCCAGAAAAATCTGTACAATCAGATGCAAGTGCAGAGTTTGTGGAAGGCATCTGAAGGATGTGTAGGCATCTGAAGGATGGTGAATGCAAGTACCTCAAGACACTGCCTCCCTCCATGAACTCCAGAAGGCCGTTGTCAAAATGCATTTCCTCCATTTTTCCCCGAGAGATGAATCTCCATGTGGCATGTTTTGCAGGTGGTGTTTTGAAGTCATCATACATAACCCTGCTCCTCACTTCTGACAGATGCCAAAGTCAGCTCCACCATCATCTGTCCACACTTAGCCCAAGTAACAGAAACCGGCAGAGGTCAGTTCACAAATCTGATGAGTCAGTAGTTGTCAAAGTCCTGTCTGAAATCTTATTGTTGGAATAAGAGACTTCTGGACTGAAGACTCTGCAAAGGAAATGCAAATTTTTAAAAGGTTAAGTCACTGGAAGTAATTGAGACTGTATTTGAAAATGTCATTTCCATGATCCTGGCCTCCAGTGAATGAAAACAGGATTTTTTTGGATTGTTCTAAATTAAAATAAATGGTCAAGTTCTGCCTAATATAAAGTGATGTAATTTTAGATATTTTCACATTACTTAAAAATAGTTCTCAATGTCAGGAGAGAAAGGAAGTGTCAGCTCTTAGCAATAACAACTTCCCCTTTTATCTCTCTGCTAATGTAGCATTTGTCAACGTAGGAAAAGGAGTTTGCAAACTCACATATTTGACAGAACTCATCACAACTGTTTTGAGTAAAAAGAATTGACCTTTGAGTGTTATCAAAGCATAAGTAAATGTAATGCAACAGCGTGTACTCTGTATACTTTAAAAAGCAGGGAAGAGTCAAGCAGAAATGCCTCCCTCATAATTTCTAATTATTTGAATTCACTCATTTTGAAATTTTCTGGTTTTCCTTTCTCCTTCACTGTCAGGCCATTAACTGAAGAAGAGGAAGGAAGCAGAAAAGAGGGGGACTTCAAGCCATGTTAGCTGCTGTGAGAGTTGCTCTCTCTTCCAAAAGATGCTGTAACAATATTCTGCTCTTAGGTGTACCAAAATGCCCAAACTAGGAAAACTATTTGTTATGCATTTCATCAAACTGATAAATTATCAGTTGCAACTCTGCATGATTTTTCCAGACATTCATTTCAAGCATGTTTCCTTGTTTCCTTGGAAACTGAGAAATGAAGAAACCAAGGGAACCCAAACGGTCATAGCATATCACTCTCTTTTTGTCAGTGTACAAAAACCCTTCCCATTAAAAGTTGGGCTATAAAATTTCTGTTTTGTGTGGCTTCCAAATATCTGTTAAGTCATCAAAATAGGCATTTTTAAACCCAAACAATGCAGTTAAAAACCCCCAACTTCCTACTCTAAAATATATTGAGCTTTATGGAGACCTTCCAAACTGTATGATTTTAAAAGTGTGTAGGCCACTTTATTAAATAACAGCCCAGCTCCCAGCCCTTCAGCCGGCATGCACACATTGTGAGTAATCATTTCAGGCTGGAAATTCAACCTTCAGTATCCTTGTAAGAACACAGGTATTCTAATTTGCTTGCAAAGGACTTAAGTATCATTACTTACTCTTATGAACAGCTGCCACTGTCATTAGATAAAGAATAGAAAATAAGGCCAAAGGAGTTCAGATACTCCATTCCCTCCCCCTTGCACGCAGTGACCTTTCTTGCACAGATTCTAGTTCAGTATTTTCTCCACATAGCTCGTCTCCTTTACAACATCCTTCAACTTTCCACTTCATACCCTTTTGCCCTGGTCCCCACATTCAGCCACCCAATACTCTTCCCCAGTATCCCCCCATAATACCTTCTTCTCTACCTTCCTTCCTCGTTTCCCTTTCAACACATTTTTATTCCTTTTCTTCCCTCGTACATTCTTTTTCTCAGCCCACCTGTCTCCCTTCATCCTCCCTGTCATTCCAATCTCTTTCCAAACCTGCCTCCTGTTCCCCTCAGGTTGTTTCAGTGCCCTGTTTCCTCACTTCTAACAGATGTTTCCTGCTCTTCAACAGTCTTTCCCTCAATTTCACTCAATTTATTTCACGAAGTGTATACACCAACACCCTACAGTCCTTCATCACTACAAACTCCTTCAACATCACATTCCTGTTAATTCACTTTTTCTCCACCAGCTTAGATTGCTCTTGCCTCCTAGCAGCTTGTTCTAGCAAGGTTTTGATCCACAGTTTAACAAATTACTGAATAGATTACCTGACAGCTGAAATGCTGAAACAATCACTTCTCGCTCTCTAATTATAACATATTTTTTGTGTTCATAAAAACAGCTGATCATGTTTTATGGGCAGGATGGGAAAAAAAAACACAACTTGGGTGATGCCCATCTGCATTTGAGGAACGAGCTTTCCTAATTAAGTGAACAATGAAAATAACAATACCTGAAATAAGATCATTCTAACCCAATCTGAAATCATTCTAAAACACAAAACAGAGCTAAATTCATGAACATCCAGCTACCTTCTTCTGAAATCTTTTAAAACATTCTTGGTGTGAAAATCTCATAGCAGGAGATACTTGAGTGACACGAAGATAATACTGGCCCTTTCCCAGTCACTGTCTAACACATCTCAACTTGACAGTCAACTCCCTGTTTTGTGTCCACTTCTAGTATTTGTCAAATACGGGACACAAGGACAAAGGACATAATGGGTTTCAACTTCTTTTTAATAAAGTCAAGTATTTCAAAGTTATAAATAAATAAAGCATTATGTTGGCATAGCCCCCTCCTTCCACACACAAAGGACAGGTGGGATAGAGTTGCCTTCTACAGGAAGCCACTGGTTCTCCAAACTGATTTCTACAAACATCAGAAAAACAGATTTAGTCTAACCCGTGGGTTTAAGAGCAATCCTATTTAAATGCAATTACAAATCTAGCTGCCCTGAGGACGAGGGGGCTCACCCAATCCTTTCTAAGTCACGATTTCCCCTCTGCTCCTTTTTTTTCCCCAAAGGGTAGCAATTTTCTCCCAGCATGCATGATCACAATCAGTCCCGTAGTGGCTCAGCTGCCTTGGTTAGTATACTCCAGGGAATCAGCCAAGATTTAACTTCTTGCCTACACTACACACTCTCGGAGATGAATATTGTGTATATAACCTTTAAATTCTTGGATCCCAGTGGCTTTTGAAAGTTGTATGGTTAGAGATTTAACTGGGGTTCTCACGCAATCTTGCAGTCCTACAAAATTCCAATATGCTCTCAAGGAGTTTAGTCTCAACCTACAAGATGGCACAGCTTGCGAAGACGTAGGTACTAGTGGTAACGACAATGCTTTTGCGGTATGTCCTCAGAATACCCTTCTGTTTCTGCTAACTATGCCTTATCTTCATTAATTGTTATAAAGGTCAAAGTCTAAAATGAAGATGCTGCTTTTTCTCATTAAAAAATCCCCAAGATAGAGGTCTGGGGAGACGAAATGGTTCCAGACCAGAACAAAAAACTGATTTCCCATGCAGAGTAGAGGGATGCGATGAGGAACACTGTAAAGCTGGTTAATCGTGAAAAGGGAACAGAAAACACAAACACAAAAGGGGAATCCTGGTGCTCAGGTGTGAGTATCTATTATACAGTTTTGCTACAGAACATCACAGATGAGATTTCAGGGAAGGCTGAAGCACTGAATTATCTGGTGGTGTGGAAAACAGTGTCTCCTACTTCCTCACTCTGAGTATATGCTAACTTCGAGCATGTAACCCTTGTAGGAAATATATGATAGGGTTTTAAATGCTCTGACATTGACCCAAAATATTTAAGAGCGTACATCACAGAATGCCGTGTGTCGCCAGAAGGCAGGCAAAGGTCTACTACCCTACTCTCCCCTAATGGGTCTGTGCTGCCTGGCCGTAATGCACAGCACAGATGGTGTATGGATGAGGTATAGACAACAATACCTACTTTTTCATTAGCCTGTGACACCATGTTAGATACGTCCTTATTTGATAAAGGATGCACATTCATAATTACTCTCTGAGATTCAAGTGTTTTAATTTCCAAACTCATTGCTATGAGTTATATATGTTATATGTCACACAATAATTCAGTTGCCACAAAGGTGTCTAACTGTAATATAGCATATGGATTAGAATGGATGACGAACTAACTTAAGTCATACATGGTCTGGTTTTGGCCTGGAATCAATCCTAAATGGTGTGGGGCTTATGTGATTATTTTCTTATTCTGTCCTTTTGTCTGTCAGCACATACCCCTCACAACTTCTGAAGCCTTTGCCAGCTTGACAGGTCAAACGGAGACTTGGGATACAAGTCTCCAAGACACTATATTCTTTGAAATTTCATGAGAATTCAGAGAGATGTAGAAGAGACACCTCGATTTGTCTCCCCACTAATTAATGTTGACACTAATTTCACAGTTTTACTTGAGGCTCTTATTAATTTGGAAAGATTAATGACGTTCTTGACCAGCGGCTCTGCACATGGATGCCAGCCCAGCATACACACAGGAGGAAAAAACTACAGGTGATTTCAGCAGGAGGGAGAGATGGAGAAGACTCAGTGGAAGGATACAGGGAGGAAGAACATCCATCCCTAGGAAACCAGGCCTCATCAGCTATGCTGTTTAATGAATAGTGTGTTTCTTTGTAGGAGAAGGACACCAAGCTGCTTTTGCAAGCCTATTTTCCTAAAGCGGAGTAGAAGCTGGTATATAGCTCAGTATCTTACAGCTGACGAACGTTTTATTTCCCAAGACAACACGTTCACCCCTATAAGAACAACTTTCTCTCAACTCGTCTGTATTCCTACCAGTGCTCCTCAGTATTTTTAAAAAATGATGTAAAACAACATGAATGGGTTTGAGTCTTTCCCGCTTGACTCCTTTTGTCACTTTGCAAGTCACCTTTCTGAGTATATGCTAACTTTGAGCATATAACCCTCGAAGGAAACATACGATAGGGTTTTAACTGCTCCGACATCAACCCAAAACATTGAAGAGCGTGCACCGCAGAAGGTGGTGCGGCACTACAAGGCATGCAACCTTTCCCAGCGCAAAGCAGCGCACTCACTGCAGCTTCCCTTTCTGCTGTGTGCGATTTCATTTTAGACCCACGCCCCAACTAGGATTTAAGACCTCCTTGCTGTCAGGTACTACCGACACTGCACGTTTCCCTGAAAACGCCCGATTTTACACCCTTTGATGCTCTCCCTTTTACCGCTTCGCGCACCGAGCACCTCCCGAGCGGGGTTACCCGACCCGGGACACTCGCTGCCTGCCCCCGCGGAGAGCGGCGCCGGGATCGTGTGACACGGCGCCGAAACCGTTCCCAAGCTCTCGCCGCTGCGAAGGGAAGCCTCTCCGCCCCTCCTCCGCCCCACAGCGCGGAGGCCTCCTGCCGACCCTCCGCTCCGGCGGGCTCTCCCGGGGCTGCCTCGCTTTCCTGCCGTGACGCCCGGGTCGCTCCGTGCTTCCCCCGGGGGCAGGACGCAGCTGCACCCGCCGTGCCTGCTTCACGCCCCGCCGTGCCCGCCTCACGCCCGGCACGGCCCAGCCTGCCTCCACCCTCGGAGCGTCCCGGCGGGGAGGAGCCGCCCGCCCCGCCCCACGCAGGGACCTCCGGTCGGGGCGGTGCGATTTCGCCGCTGACTGGCCGGGGCTGCCTCCGCCTTCCCCCGCCCTCGCTCCCCCCGCGGCGGCGGAGGCGGCAGGACCCAGGTGAGAGCGGGGCGGTGCCTAGAGGCCGCTGAGGGACGGTCCGGCCGGTTGCGGCGGCGGTTCCCGATCGCGAAGGAGGGGTCGGGCGGAGGGAGGCCGGGCTCAACTTGACAGGAGGGAGGGAGCGAAGGAAGGAGGCGCCGGTGGCTGCGCTCGCCGGGCGCGGGTGAGTGAGCGAGCGGGCGGCAGCGGGCGTGGGGAGGGGAGCGGGCGGCTGAGGCGCGGCGCGTCCCCGGCGGATGGCGGGCGGCTGGAGCGGGGAGGTGTGGATCGGCCGCGCCCCGGTTAACGAGAAAAGGCGGGGACACCGGTCGATCCCCGTCTCTGCTCCGGGGATTTGCGTCGTTGTCTCTCCCCTGGCGGCCCGGAAGAAAGTTTTGGGGATGCCGGTGAGGTGGGGGTTCCCCCTTCCCCTCTGGCAGCCGCCCGCCCGCGCCCCTTCGCCTCCACCACAGAGCCCGGTCGCCAACAGGCGGTCGCCCACCCTGCCGCCGCCTTCGCTCAGTGCCCGATCGGAGACAAAGCCGCCGCCCCACCTGCCTCCCCGGCCCCTCTTCCCTCCTTAGACGACCCGGCGGCGGGGAGAGGGGCCGGGGCCGACCGGCTTGTCAGTGAGGGGCGTGTGGAGAGACAGTGGCCCGCTGAGCGCCGAGCAAACTTATTTTTAGATGTGCCTCCCTATCTCAATGCCTCTTAAAAATAGCACTGTCCTTGTTTAAGGAGTGGGAAGGAAAGTGGTTCTGGAGGCCTGGTGGTATTCAGTTGTTTGTTGTTGGTGGTTTTTTTTTTTTAAAGCCATTGTTTAGAGCAAAAAAATTGTTTCAGTGGTGTAGGCGACTGTGGGCCAGTTAATATCCACAGGTGCGTGCTGGATGCTTTCACTGTATCTTCATTAAGGTCACCCCGTAAGCACATGAACAACAGCTACTCATGGCTTTGTCCTCCGCAGTGTGTCTTCAGCGTGAGATGCAAGGTCTAATGTACACGCACACCTGATTGATGCACGACTTTTTATAAGATGACTAGAGCTTTTTCGATCTGTCCTTTTCTTCATTTTTCTGTCCTGTCACTTCTCTCTGGAATGCCTGCAACATGTGGGTGATGCAGGTTGAAGGAGTGGTAACGGGCAACAAAAATCAGTGCTGTTTATTATTTTGTGAATTAACCTTGTGCTTTTGTTTTTGCTGATGTATATCTCAGCTGATTCTAGTGGCAGAACTACTATAAAATAAACTGGTCTTGCTGGGCCAAATAATAATACAAATAATACAAATAATATTATATCATTTGTACCAATGATCTGGTCACGATCGCTCACAAAGGAGAATTTTGATTTTTATTTTAAAACCATTACAGATATATGGAAGACTGGTGTAAATGAAGTGTAAGTGAAAAAGGAAAAGTATCTCTCAATAGGAAGAGGAATTCTAAGAAAAAAGCATTGAATTGTAGAGTATTTTATATTGGAAAGGACCTCTGGGTGCCATCTATTCTTTTCCCTGCATTCAAAGTAGGTCCAGTTGGATCAGGTTGCTCAGACCTTGTCCGGATGAGTTTTGAGCCTCTCCAAGGATGGAGATTCCACAGCCCCCTCTGGTTGTGGTGTTGCCAGTGTCTGACCATCTTTGTGGTGTATTTTTTTTTCTTTATCTACTGGCAATTTCCTGTGTTGCCGTTTCTTTGTGTTTCCTCTTGTCCTGTCACTGTGCACCTCACATCCATCTGTGGGTGATCGTAGCCATATGCAACTTAGAAGCTAGTAGAAACCACGTTAGTGTTTTGGACCAAAAGGCTAATTGTTTCATGACATAATTCTAAGTTTAATTGCTAGATTTTATTCTCATAAATTGGAAATTTATTCTTCCCAAGCATTTGTTTAACATTTCCTATTTATTTGAATGTGGTTAATAGCAGATTAGCATATTAATTTAAAATGCATAAACACGAAGACTATTTTGTGGTTTTCTTTTTTTTAATCAAATAAATGTTTCAAATAGTTTACCCATCTCTGTCTATTGGCCTTGTGTTCCTTAAACTGAGGTTGAGACAGTTTGCTCCCAACTTTTGCTAGAGTCCTTTTACCATTAACAGTGTCATATAGTCTCTTGGAATGACAGAGAGTCTACTCATTTTAATAGAAGGAAAGCCTTTTGGCTTTAATCTTGAAATAGATTTTCCTTGGGAAGGGATGTGCCTTGAACAATAAGAATACAACCTGTTATTACTGGGAAGTTGCCTTTGTACTATATAGGCATTGTTTAATGCTCTGGAGAAGCCTTGGCTGATATTTATGATGCTGTGGATGTGGTAAATGGTGTGGGCACTTTTTTTCATTCAGCAGGAAAAAAGAACATTTTTAGGCTGTGCAGAATAAAAATCTGTATGTTCTCCATTGTGACACATGGCTGCCAAAATTACTGGTTTCTTAATTTGTGTGAATTCTTTGATGTTGCTGATAATAGTTCAAAAGCAGGAGAATATATTTGTAATGTGATTCATAGTATGTCACTTCTGGACATGTCTGGGTAGAATTTCAAAACGTTAGCATGATGCTGCTTAATAGTAAATGCTTCTGAATAGCTTATGCTTTCCATTAGAGCCATATCAAATAATTTATTAGAAGCCATTTGAATGGCTGGCTGCACTGAATTTGTTGATATTTGGAATCATTTGATAAATAATTTAACTTACTTTTACAGATAGCATCTGCCATTTTATAATGATGGGAGCACCTGACAGTTATGCTTACTGGCTTGTATGAATTGTAGTGAACTTTCACTCGGCAATAAATCAAATGTTTGGGGTTTTTGTTGTTGTTGGTTTTATTATTTTATTTATTCCTGTAATGCCTATGTGAGTCCTAGATATTCTTGACAGGCATAAACCTCATCTGTAGGCTCACTGAACTCTAGATTATGTATCTGAGATTTTAGATTTTATCACTGCTAATATTTTTAGGGCTTTTAAAATTATATTTTCTGTTTCAAACATGGACTAATTAGTTTGCTTATGCTTTTCCCAATCTGTAGTAATCTCCTGTTAGCACGTTGTTATGGTAAAGTAAAAAAACTAATCGTAGAATATCAGGTTGGAAGGGCCCTCAAGGAACATCTGGTCCAACCTTTCTTGGCAAAAGCACAGTCCAGACAAGATGGCCCAGCACCCTGTCCAGCTGAATCTTAAAAGTGACCAATGTTGGGGAATCCACCACTTCCCTGTGGAGATTATTCGGATGGTTGGTTGTTCTCATTGTGAAAAATTTTCATCTTGTGTCCCACTGGAATCTTCCCAGGAGTAAGTTGTACCCATTTCCCCTCAGTCTTTTGCATGTGACTTCTTGTAAAAAGGGAGTCTCCATCTTCTTTGTAGCCACTCTTTGAATACTGGAACCCAGTGATAAGGTCTCCCTCAAGCCTTCTTTTCTCAAGGCTGAACAAACCCAGTTCTCTCAGCCTTTCCTCATATGTCAGGCTTCCCAGTCCGCTGATGATCTTTGTCTCCCTTCTGGACCCTCCCCAGCCTGTCTACACCTTTTTTTTGCACAGCATTTGCAAAACTGAACACAGTATCCCAGGTGAGACCTTGGAGTAGAGTGGGACAATGACTTCTGTCTCTGCTGGTGATGCCCTTGTTGATGCAACCCAGCATCCAGTTGGCCTTCTCTGCTGCAGCAGCACATTGTTCACTCATGTTGAGCTTGTTGTCCACCAGGACCCCAAGCCTGTTTCCACAGAGCTGCTCCCCAGCCGGGTAGCTCCCAGCTTGTGCTGCACTCCTGGATTATGTTTTCCGAGGTGCAAGACCCTATGCATGTCCTTGTTGAACTTCTTAAGTTTCTTGTTAGCCCACTCTTCCGGCCTATCCAGGTCTTTCTGCAGGGTGATTCTCCATTCCCAAGTGTCTTATTCCCCACTCGGTTTGGTATCATCAGCAAACTTCATCAGGGTACACTTGATACCATCATCCAGATCACTTATGAAGATATTAAACAGCATTGGGCCCAATATCAATCCCTGAGGGACCCCACTTGTGACAGGCTGCCAGTTTGAAAAGGAGCTATTTACCACCACCCTCCACGTGCAGCCTGTCAGCCAGTCCCCCACCCACCACACAGACCACTTGTCTAGCCCATAACACATCAGTTTCTCTAGGAGAGGCTGTGGGAAACTGTATTGAAAACCTTGGAGAAATCCAAGTACACAATGTCACCGCTTGCCCCACATCAACTGAGCAGGTTACTTTGTCATAGAAGGTGATTGTTTGTCAAGCACGATTTGCCCTTGGTGAATCGTGCTGGCTTTTCCCAATCACGTGCTTCATTTGACTTCTGATAGCTCCCAGGAGGATTCATTCCATAACTTTCCTGGGGATTCAAGTAAAACTGATGGTCCTATAATTTCCTGGATCTTTCTTTAAGCCCTCTGTGTATATGGGGGTGACATTAGCCTTCTTCCAGTCTTCTGGGATGTCCCCTGATCTCCATGACTTCTCAAAGGTTATGGAGAGTGGCCTCACAACAACGTCAGCCAGCTCTCTTAATTGGGTGGATAATGTCAGGGCCCATCGATTTGTAGGAGTGAAGCTCCTGTAATAGTTCAGGTACCAACTCTTTTGCTGATGGTGGGTCTGTGGTTGCATCAACCTGTATTTTTGTTCCCAAGGCCTGGGGCCCCACAGTGCTGGTAAAGACAGAGCTGAAGAAAGTGTTGAGAACCTCTGTCTTTTCAGTGTTGTTGGTGACTAATTCACCTCTCCTGTTTAACAGCGGGCCAATGTTTTCCTTCTGTTTCTGCTTGTTGTTCATGTATGTGAAGAGTCCTTTCTTGTAGTTTTTGACAGCTCTGGCCAATTTCAGTTCGAGCTGAGCTTTTGCTTTTCTAACTGCATTGTTGCACACCCTGGCAATGCCCTTGTAGTTGCTATTTTGGACCCTGCCCCCCAAGTCCTTCAGTGTAAAGCCTACCTCACCAGGTTGGCCAGCCTGCTGCCAAAGATTCCCTTGCCTCTTCTAGACAGGGAGATCCCATCCCTCACTAACAGGCTATGATCATCAAAGAATGTCCTGTTGTCATAAAAGCCAAAACCTTTATGATGGCACCAGCCGTCGAAGTCAGAAGTTGGTTTGCATTATACATTTATTTCTCACTGCACCCTTTTCCTCTAACTGGTAAAATGGAAGAAAAGATCACTTGGGCACCAGTACTTTTTTCTTGCACACCCAGGACTTTGAGGTGTTCCTGGATTCTGCCCAGGATCTGGTTTGCAGTGTGATTCGTGCACACATGAAAGAGTAGCAATGGATAACAGTCTGTGCTCTTGACAAGTTGTGGCATCCTGTTGGCAACATCGTGGACCTTAGCTCCTGGAAAGCAGCATACATCCGTGACTCCCTGTCAGGCCGGCAGATGGGCACCCTTAACAGACAGTCACGCACTACAAGCACTCGTTTCTTTTTGTGGTATCCAGTGTGTGCTGCTGGTACAGTTTCTCCTTGTGGACCTTGGTTATGGGTATCTACAACTGTTAAAGCTTCGTATCTGTTTTTGTAATGCTGGAAGGTGGGGACTGAAGCAGAGTCCTGCTTTTGTGGGTCACCGGCATCCAAGGTGCCTCATTCTCTGTGGTGTCTGACACAGGAGCTTGGTTCTGAAACTACTTACCTGTCTTTGTCTCAGCCCCTCTAGTACTGCGCAGCCTTTTAGCTGTTTCCTGGAACTCGGCCACCTGACACAACAGATCATCAACCTGTACACATCTTTTGCAGGTACTTACTTTTTCTGCAGGAGAAGAGTCTGGGCACTTGTTGCAACCTACCATCCGTACTGAAGTCTCCTTCCTTACCATAGAATCATAGAATAGTTTGGGTTGGACGGGACCTTTAAAGGTCATCTAGTCCAACCCCCCTGCAATGAGCAGGGACATCTTCAACTACATCAGGTTGCTAAGAGCCACCTCCAACCTGACCTGGAATGTTTCCAGGGATGGGGCATCTACCACCTCTCTGGGCAAAATTGTCAAAAATTTCACCACCCTCATTGTCAAAAATTTCTTCCTTCTATCTACTGCAAATCTGCCCTCTTTTAGCTTAAAACCATTGCTCCTTGTCCTGTCACAACAGGCCCAGCTAAAAAGTCTGTCCCCAACTTTCTTATAAGCCTCCTTCAAGTACTAGCAGGCTGCAGGAAGGTCTCCTTGGAACCTTCTCATCTCCAGGCTGAAAAACCCCAACTCTCTCAGCCTGTCCTCACAGGAGAGGTGTTCCATCCCTCGGATCATTTTTGTGACCCTCCTCTGGACACGCTGCAACAGGCCCGTGTCGTTCCTATTCCACCTGGGTGGAAGCATCAGACATCCATGGGCTTTCTCTGTAGAAACACTGATTTTATAACTCTGAGGCGAGTGCCCACCGTCGTGGCGGAAGCCTGGGGCACTTCCCTGGGCTGTGGGGCTGCAGGCGGCTGTGCACGGTCCTTCTCACGCGCTCTTGGGAGCTCTCTGCGGCGCCCCCTGTCGGCGCCCCCTCCATCCCTGTTTGGCTGGCGCTCCCCGGGGCCGTTTAAATCTCCCGCGGTTGCTCACGGCAACGCCGGACCGCGTCAGCCCCTCTCGCGAGAGCGGCCGGCTCCTGGCGGGGTCCCTGCGCCCCCCGAGCGTCCCTGGCGCCCGCAGCCCCTCTCCATCTCCGTGTCCATGTCCATGTCCATGTCCATCTCCATCTCCATCCAGCGCCTGGCCACAGAACTGGCTGCTGCAGCAGCTGCCTGCCTCGCAGGCAGCTTATGACTCCACGTTATGACTAATGACACGTTATGTTTCCATGAAACAAAACTTTTTGGGAGGATATAAAGGCTTTATGTGATCTGTCAGTATTTGAGAATGATTTGCATAGCTGCTAAAACAGTTTATCTTGGACTGTGAAGATCAAAATCTTGGAAGGGGTGATGGTAATATGTCGCAGAGCAGGGTAGCAGTGATTTATGTAATAAATTTCAGTCTGGATTTGGACAAGAACATGAAACTGGGAACACGCTTGTTAGACTCATGAATTTGCTTTTCGTAGTGTGTACAGAAAGGCTGTCAGTAGCTTTAACGTTATTGTTACAGGGCAGAATTTCATAACGCAGCTCATACGCTTTCAATTTTACAGCCGGGAGGGCTGAATGTTGGAACGGCTGTGCTAAATTAAACCTGGGGTCTGTGACAATGACTAATACCAGATGCTTCAGAGGGAATTGTAAGAACGAATGTGAGATAATTTGCATCCCACATTCAAGGTGAATCCAACGCTTTGTAGTTTGGAATTGGCTTAAAACCCAAACAATGTTGAATAGCCTCTTCAGATGTTATTATGCATAATTATGATAATTTTGGACATACTTGTTGCTGATAGAAGTAGCCAGTCTAGATCTATGGCTAATTTTGGGGGCAGCCAGTTTATGTAGAGGTTTTGTTTGCTTGCTTGATGCCAGACTGCTTATAGACTCAGGCCAAATTTGTGGAATGTTTTCCACTAAATTCAGGTATTAGTGTTAATGTGACATTCGGGGAAAAGAGGTACTTCTGCCCACATCCTTATACTTTGAACTGCAGTGGTGACAACATTCATCTGGGTGTGAAACCTGCCCAGTTTCAGATTCCTTTTCTGTTTGTGTTTGAGCAAGGTCTGGAACAGAAGCTGCTTCTCAGAGAATCCCATTATCACCAGTTTGTAGGATGGTCTGAGGTGTGTATCTCTCAGCTTCTCCTGTGGAACTGAAATAGAGATTGTGGCCATGCTTGCTAGTTAGGTCTTTTATTTTGGACTTGGGAAACAAAAGTTTGTGTTCCAAAGGCTGTCCTAGAGAGTGTTCAAGTATTTTAGATATAAACGGCATCAACAAACAAGAAAGTCTGAAATGACCCTCTAGCCTGGTATGTACTTACTTGAGTCTCCTGAGCTATGGGCTTGACTTAAAGTGGGGGGAGGGTAAAAGCATTGTTGTAGTACAGTCTATTTCTGAATATTGCTCAATTCCAGTGTCAGCATCATCTTGGATGTGGGATGCTTATCATCTCACATTTGTCCTTAGAGTCCGTTTCTGAATACTGTTAGATTCCTGATGTTGATGGCTTCTGGTAAAAATAAGTTGTGTGCTCTGTAAATATGTATTTATGAACACATCAAAATCATACATGGTAGAATGGTACCAGTCAGTATTATTCAGTAAATACAGAATCACAGAATCACAAAATCATTAAGGTTGGAAAGGACCTTCAAGATCATCAAGTCCAACTCTTAGCCCAACACCACCATGCCTGCTAAGCCATGTCCCAAAATGCCACGTCCACACGTTGTTTGCACACTTGCAGAGATGGTGACTCCACCACCTCCCTGGGCAGCCTGTTCCAATGCTTGACCACCCTCTCAGTGAAGAAATTTTCCAAATATCCAATTTAAACCTCCCCTGTTGCAACTTGAGGCCATTTCCCCTCATCCTATCACTAGTTACTTGGGAGAAGAGACCAACACCCACGTCGCCACAACCCCCTTTCAGGTAGTTGTAGAGGGCGATAAGGTCTCCTCTCAGCCTCCTCTTCTCCAGACTGAACAACCCCAGTTCCCTCAGCTGCTCCTCATAAGACTTGTGCTCCAGACCCCTCACCAGTTTCGTTGCCCTTCTTTGGACACGCTGGAGCACCTCAATGTCCTTGTAGTGAGGGGCCCAAAACTGAACACAGTATTCGAGGTGCGGCCTCACCAGGGCCGAGCACAGGGGCACAATCACTTCCCTGCTCCTGCTGGCCACACTATTGCTGATACAGGCCAGGATGCTGTTGGCCTTCTTGGCCACCTGGGCACACTGCCAGCTCATGTTCAGCTGGCTGTCAACCAGCACCCCCCGGTCCTTTTCCACTGAGCAGCTCTCCAGCCACTCCTCCCCAAGCCTGTAGCGTTGCATGGGGTTGTTGTGACCCAAGTGCAGGACCTGGCACTTGGCCTTATTAAACCTCATGCAGTTGACCTCTGCCCATCGATCCAGCCTGTCCAGATGCCTCTGCAGAGCCCTTCTATCTTCCAGCAGATCAACATCCCCACCCAGTTTGGTATCATCTGCAAACTTACCAGGGACCTGCTTCTATACCTGTGAACCTAAGCACAGATTTTGTTACGGTATTGCTTAGGAATTTTTGCTGGCGTTTCTGAACTTCATAGGCTTTGTATGTAGCCCTGTGGAGGTTTTTGGATGGTTTGCAGTTTGCTGGTAAGATTCAGCAGTACCTTCCACAAGCTCCTGACAGGCTCCACGCTACATTTGAGGACTTCCATGTTTGAACTTAGATTGAAATTGCACAGAGTGCTGTTCCAAATCAGTGTTCCTTCAAATTCTGTGTTCAGTGGATGGCTTTATGTTTATTTTTTCCAGAAAGAAATCCATGACGGACTTACGTATACCAAACTGGCCCTGAAAGGAGTGCCGTGGCTCCTGCTCGAGGGTTACCTCTCCTAGACTAGAAATCAGTAGGCTAGCTGGAAACTCTACCAGTTTAAGTGATTGGTCGTTAATATTTGTACTATCGTATTATCAAAACCTGTTTTCCACAGAACACTTTCTGTTTGCAGCATGACCACTCGTTCTGTTCTCTGCTAGCAGCATCATTGCTGCAAGCATCCATAGCAGGAGACTGCTATAGATGGCAGTGTCAGGCTGGAAAAATGGTGGGAGAATTTTTGGTGACTACAGTCACAGGAGGTGAGAACTAAATTTAAAACCTGGATTCTGTCCCTGGCAATTGAAGCTTTCTTTCCCAATATAGCCTTGGTAAAAATCATAGCTTTTATTGACTTTTTGTTACATTATCCATGTCAACCAAGAAATCTCCTTAGATGTTTTAGGAAAGTATCTAAAAGCATAGAGGTAAAAATGTAGCACGTGTCCACTCATACTTAAGACTCAATTCTTGAAAATTGTACTTTAGAAAAAAAAAGATTCCCATAAATCCCTCATCATGTTTTTAAATGAGCTGGAACAAAGCATGTGATTAGTAGTGTTACTAATGTCTATAAAATATTAGCTCATACTTCATGGTAGAGCATTTTGTTTTATTTCAATTACATAAGACCACAGATAATTAGACTACTTTGAAAGGAGTTTAAATACAAGTGTCAGTCATCATTGTAAATGAGTCATTATTAGGATGCGGATTTATTTTATTCTTTGCATCATAGTATGTGGTTTGTCTTGGAGCAGAAATTGCAAGGCATCCAGACCAGCCCGTGGCAGGATCTACAAACGTGGCATAGGAATCCACACTAGAGCACCTCCCCGGAGTGAGGTTGGAACTTTTCTGTGTGCTACGTATGTCAGGGAGCGAAGACATTCAGCAGTGCTATGGGATATTGCTGTCTTCTGAATTGAATACTAGGTCTATTCTTATTTGGATAGTAATTGGTTTTCAAAGACAGGCACAACAGATCTCTGAAAAAGAATCTTTATCTGAACTCGTGGAAAGCTTTATTTGGGAACAGAGCACCTGTATTCATTCACTGCAGGACTTTCACTGGGATCATCGTATGTGTACCTGGCAAGTTGTATAAAAAGAACACCACGGATTTGGGGGAGGGTGCGGTTAGGGATGAAATCAGCTAGTACATCCTTTTTATTACTTAATATTTTCTTTCAGATGTCTTTCCTGAAAATCTGATTCTCTGCAAAAGCCAAAAAAAATTGGATGGATGCTATTTTCTTTGGCAAAAATGCTATATACTTTTGTACTTACTATAAAGAAAATACAAACTGATGCTTCCAGAAAGCAAGCTGATTTTTTCTTATGGTAGAAGCAGGCTTACTTGTTGAGAGTGACAACCTTACTGCTGCTGGGCAAGAGCATGACTTTAACCTCTGTGCATGTGATGAAATACCACAAGTGATCCTGCATTTAGTCTTGGCACTGGGACTGAAATGACAGACAACAAGTGACATAATTGTTTTTAATTGTACTGCAGCAGTGTAGACTCTTATTAAGTGGGTAATTCCATACATTTCATACACAAGTAATTTTAATAGACTTCACAGAATTCATCAATCTATCCTTTTTTTTTTCCCCAGTGTGATAAGTTTTGAAATGAGTTAGAAAGGAAGCTGTGTGCATTAACTTAATCAGACTTTGTTCTGAAATTTTTTAATGGATCCTGGTTAGGATGCGCTTTCAACTCAGTTGTTATGAAATGAGCATTTTCAGTACCTTAAAATTCTATATAAAAAATTCTACATAAAAAGTTGTATGCATTTCTTATTTGAGATATTTGTAGCAATACATATTCTGAGAGAACGGTTATTTCAGCTATTAAAAGTTTCATTAGACAATCTTTGTTGGAAGATTTAAAATTTGGAGTAAAATAACATAATCTGCGTCTTTCATATTATGTTTGCCTATTTCTTCTGTCTCCTGATTAACTGTGATCATCATTAACAGCAAGCCTGTCCTGCCATGAGGTCTGGAGCTAGTAAAGCTCATTTTCTTACAAGTTTTTATGTTATGGTTTATCTGATAATTATGATGAATGGTTTTACTATGTTGCAGGCATAGTAAAGTTTCTCTCCATGTGTGCTCTGTTAATGTGTAATATGGTGTGAATCCATACCCCAGCCTTTATCTCATTCAGGGCATTTATTGGAGCTTTTCATCATCAGAAGCTTGTTATTCACTTGGCCATCTGTTTCCATAAAGCATGTAGTAACTACTTTTGAGGTTGCTATCCTGTCAAAAATCAGTAATATTTGCCAAGTGGCTGAAAATTATTGGGAGGGGAAGAGAGAGATGTTCACAGACCTCGTGATCACATAAGCTTCTTAGCTTCAGCAACGCAGACCTGAAATCTGTATTTTAATTATTCTGCACCAGTTGGGATTCTATGGTCTCCTTAAGAAGATATATCTCAAAAAAAGAAAATTGTTTGTGTATGAGAAATTTAAAACATGTGCCAAAAACAGATAATATTTCTTGGAATGTCTACTGTCAACAGGAGACTCCTAAAAATACTGGTTTATTTTTAATAAAATATCAGACCCACGTTTTTAATTTTTTTAAAATAAATTCTAAGTTTTAAGGGATATTTTGAAAGCAGCAATAGCTACAATTTATTCAGGCAAGACATTTTGATGAGTGTGTATCTTACATCTTAATATCCTGAATATCTTTGCAAGAGTTTGTACAAGAAGTGCAGAGTCACATGTGGGACTGGAGCATCTCCCAGAAAGGATAGCATTAGCATATACTGCAAATATAAAGCTCCTGCTCCTCCTATTAAAAATACTTGTGGAGTCACATACTCCAACACAATGTTTGACTCAGTTTAAAGTAGGAATGTTTTTTATGAAATGTTATTTCAGTTCTGGCCTGTTGCAGTGTCATTTAGCAGTCTTGTCTGGAAGTCCTATTACAGAAGTCATCTTGAAATCACTCCTTACCATGCAAGTAGGAAATCTTCCCATAACAAATTAAAATCAATATCCTATTTCTTTTAACTGCAGAAAGAAGAATAGAAAACCGTTTTCTGTCGGTAATGATTAATCATAATTAAACCTTGCAGCACTCAGAAGTGTGCTATTGGTATTGACGTGCTGTACGTTCTCAACAGTTAGGTCTTACTGTATAAACAGGAGAAGTGAAATCCTGAAGGGGGAGATAAAAGGAAAAGCAAAGATTGCAAAAATAAATATAATTTCCAAATTAAGGAAAATTGATAAATTGGTATGAAGGCATTGGAGGGAGTGAGATTTGGATAGAGATGAGGTGAATGAAGAGCTGGACAAAGGACAAAGGGGGAGAAATTGCTATTTAAAGGAGAAAAGAAATGAGAGCAGGTAAAGCCTTTTGAAAATCAGCAGTGTCCAAGCTGAAGTACAGCATATAACTCTGTGTCTACTAATTTGAATACATTCTTCAAAAGAGCCTGTGTTATTCTATTTTATGTCAAGCTGACTTTTTGAATAGCTTCTTAGATTTCATTGCATGATTTGTTAGTTGTAACTACTTTGCTAGTCATAAATCACCTGGGACCGATTCTTCACTCTTCTCAAAGTTTGTCTATTGAGGAGAAAAAGTAGAAAACATTGTAAGTCTGGGCAATCAGTGTAAGAACCACATGAGAATTTTGTAGAGCTGATTTTCCCTGGTTAGGGACAAAACTGGCAGGTGTAACAAGGACTTTCTGTCACAACATAGGCTTAGGAAAGTCATGCTGCAGTGATATTTCTTCCCCAGTCTAAGCATGGCAAGCAAAGGGACTATGGCCATTTACAGCAGTCTCATGAGAACACATGCTGGTGCTCATCAGAAGAAAAACAATTGTTTTATGTTGCTCTTGCAGTTCATAAAAGGCTTACTAATGTCATCTCAGAAGGTAAAAATATGTAGTTTCCATTTTTTGTATACATACAGTATCTTGTATACTAATGGAAAACACTGCCGTCATAAAAGGAACACAGAATATATGTATGTATACATACATACATACATACATACATATATATATATATATATATATATTTAGCCCTGACTGTTGTCTTTTGGGTCAGCTTGAGTATTTCTGAAAGGAGGAGGGAAGGGCAGTTACCCTCGAGGAAGGTATCATAGAATCATAGAATAGTTTGGGTTGGAAGGGACCTTTAAAGGTCATCGAGTCCAACCCCCCTGCAATGAGCAGGGACATCTTCAACGCGATCAGGTTGCTCAGACCCTCCTCCAACCTGACCTTGATCCAAGTGGAGCAGCTTCTGAGGTGTAATGAAGAGGAGGAAGAGGGGAGAGACCAAGAAGCTGCAGTGCAGGTAGAGGTTGGGAGATGGAGAAGCGTGGGTCTGCCTCCAGCAGAAGTCAGCCCTCAATGGCTACTTCTGTACCACTGCGTCCGCAGGTCAGGACCTGGACATGATGCTAAGCTGACCTCAGTCTGGAGTAGCTCTGTTGTAGAGAGAATGAAATCAGATCCAAGGGCGAGATGACTGGGGAGCAGTATGGACATGGCTCAGAAGTAATGGGGAAATAAAAGGTTGGTTTTTAGGGACCTAGAGCTGTACAAGCTTATGCAAGTACCAATTTGTTAGTGCTCTTATTTAGAAGAAGTTGTTCTAAAGATTTATTAGTCCTTGGAGGAGACTGTGTGGGTATTTTCCTCCCTAGGAAGCCGCTGCAGATTGGTGGGTTTGAAATAAGGTCCAGAGTAAAGAACAGTTCCTGCATGGACATAGTTTTGGGTTAGATTTGGGTTTGAATTTTTTAAATAGTGTCAACTGGCAACAAACCAGCTTGGATTCTTGTGTGCACTTATATTGCTTAAGGTTCCTATTTCTGTATTTTAATAAAATACAACTTCAGAGCCCAAAAGCTGTAGTTTGGGGCGTTCTTTTCTTCTTCGTCTCTCTCTCTTTTTTATGTTTTTTTTTAACAGTCTCACATAAAAATAGGCTGGGGAAACAAGACTGTTCCCTCTGAAGTCTGCATTGGGTTTAGCTGCAAATGCTAATGCAATTTAGACAAATATGAGGCCAAAAGGAACAGTGAAGAACATGTTTTTACCTCTGACAGATTGAAAAGTGCACGAAGTTCTGTGTAAATACAGGTATTTTATATGATGACATGACTGGCTTTTGCCAGCTTTCCACTGAATTTTTTGTGTGAATTTACAGTTTAAATTTGTAAGCATATTAAAAGAGTTTGGTGTTCCTTTTTTTTTAAATGCGTTTTTAATTATAAAAATAGGAAAGACTAAGATTCCTTTAGTTCCTATTGTCAAAGTTACTAGTGGAGGCAAGCACACTGTGGGAAGGGAAGGTTGCTGTAGCTGCCTTTTTTTTCATTGTCTTTAAAGTGATTTTTTATGCTGTCTTTTTCCTGTCGCTACTTTCTTTCTTCTGCCTGGTAAGCCTTGCTGTGGAGTCTTTTTTTCCCTTAATAATTCTGGTCTAGCAATTCACATGCTAATACCTAGCTTTGAGGTATATGGTAGCAGTATCTAAGGTCTCGCTATTCACAAATGAGTCTCTGTTCTTTGAACAATCTGATTATGTTCCCCGTCCCTTGGGAGCATCCACGTGCTGCCTCCAGGACTCTAGAACAATTGGTGAGTGATGAAAGTCTGGTGGTACCTAGGCCACTAAATCCATCTGAGAAACAGCAGTATACAAATGGTGTCTGAAGCAATCTATAATATTATGACTCTGCTTCTCATTTCTGTTACTATGAAAAGGTGAAGGAAAGGAGGAAATGGCTGAGCTGGTTTTCTCTTGTTTTCAAAGATTTAAATAAATTGCATAGGTTGTTTGGTTTTTTTTCCCCTGGGAGATGGGGAAGAATAGATGTGTCCTTGATAGAGCACATAAGTCATATTCAAGCATTGCTGTGGCAGGTACTTCTTATATACAGTTTGTGGGACTGTGGAATTATTACAGTAGCCATTACAGTAGGTTAAAATTATAGATTAGCATTTCATTATATCATAAAAACTGTGTTTGAAAAAGAGTGCAAAAGGCAATAGTTAAACTGCTACCTATTGATAGAGTACTGTGATAGTGTGCTGGGTGAAAACTAAATAGCAGTACATCTGATAAAGAGAAGGTCTGCTTGCAGATGGCAGATTATTTTGCTTAGTGGAAATTACAGAAGATTCTGAATAAGTTTGTCTTGACATATATTAGGATCTACTTTTTCAACAAAAGGAATGAAATACATCCACACCACTGAGACATCAGAGTAAATATTCCTCTGTGTGGCTGATGGCTTAATAGGTAAGATAGGCCCCAAATGCTTTTTTTGCTGACACGACCATATTGAATTAGTTGTCAGCAAAGACATGAAGATCTCTGTTTACGAACAGCCATTTGCTGTCCAGAAGGAGACCAGAAATAGAAGTCGGAGACCGGCTACAATGATAAATAGGCTTTGGAAAACCTTCCATTTAAAGCAAGATTGAGAAGATTGGCACTTTTCAACTTTTTCCACTTCGAACTATATGCAGAATACTAGCCTTTTAGATGAAAGGGAATTGTGTGTTCTGCCTACCCTTTTTGACGGAAGAGTAAAGACTGTGTAATAAAGTCAAAAAACCTCAAATATGCAAGAAGTTGTTTTTAGATGGTGTGTATGTATGGTAGTTTATGTAATTGACAAAAATATCTGAGCAATAAGATGCTGATATTTCTACAAGAGTAGATGCTTAAATGTAATATATGCATGCAACATTTAAATTACTTCAGTATTTTTAAAGTCCTTTCTGCTATAAATCCGTGTGCTTCAAAATATAAGCAAACTAGATGGAACAATTAAAAAAACACTTTGCCAATACAGAATTGTCCACTGACGAATTTTTTGCACCTTCTGTCAAACCATCTGCTACAGGCTAATGAACAGACAGCATGCTGGATTAGATGAAGCACTCGTATGAGCTATTTTGATAGCTCCCGTGTTCCTTGCAGTGGGAACTCCGCGGTTAATGAAGCTTAGAGTTAAATTTTTGAGGGCGGGGGCGGGCAAAATGTTCTTGCTACGAGCTTCGGCACTGCAGGATGCTGTTGACAGAGAGGGGTGATGAACCCACATCGCTGTTTTGGAAGCATGTTTCAATGTTTTCTTATAAGCCTTCATTTAGCAGAAGAACATCTCAGTAACCTCTGTCATGTGCCCATGGGAAGTAACGACTGAATTGAGAGGAGTGCAGAGTTGTGCCTGTTTTGGGCTGGGGGGATCTGCATAATTCCAAACATCATGCATCACTCTCTAGTGCAAAGCAGGTATCAGTGCTGGAGCTAAAGCCTAGCTAGAATAAATACAAGCTCCGTTTTGGGATGTACCTGAGATCTCTGTCTCTGAGGAGGCACTGCCATCACCTCTTAGAGTTTCTTCCTTGTGCGACTCTGGACATGGTAACTCACAAATACTTTTTTCTGCCAGTGGCAGACACAGATGTGGTGTCTGAAGCTGTATACAGACTAGCAGAGGAAGTATTTATTTATTTCCAACATAGGCCCTTTTAAAGTATTCTTAAGTATGCTTCATAAGAGTATTTGTGAGGCATCCAATTTTACTTTGTAACTTAATCATTCTTGCATTTGTCAGGGTTAAAAAAGGTTCATGAAGCCATTTGGTCCCTGTTTAATGATCCCTATGATTACTGTTGAAGTATGAGCTGCCTGTAAGCATCAGAGGTCCAGTACCAGAGGTGGAAGTGACTGGTGTTCTGGTGTGTTACCATCAGAGTTGTCACCACTGCTGGTGGCTTTCTGGTCTCTAAACATGACCAAAGGGGAAGCACACCACTGAACACCAGCAGGCTGCTCTAAGGACAGAAGAGCAATGACACAAAGGACACTCTTCCTCCAGTACAGTAGCTGTGGGTTTGCCTGCTAAAGCAGTGTTATAAGGAGTTGGACTGAATCTGTGTTGGCCTATCAAGACTCTGGAATCTTCTGCTGAATTACATTTTGTCTATTTTAGACAATAATGTGCCTTAGCATAGCTTCTAGGAGGATCTGCTCCAGGATCTTCCCAGGCACAGAGGTGAGGCTGATGAGTAGGTAGTTCCCAGGGTCCTCCTTGCTACCTTTTTTAAAAATGGGTGCAGTGTTTGCCTTTTTCCAGTCTCCAGGGACTTCACCTGACTGCCAGGACTTTTCAAATATCACGGAGAGTGGCTTGGCAACTACATCAGCCAGTTCCCTCAGGACTCTGGGATGCATCTCGTCAGGTCCCATAGACTTGTGTATGTTCAGGTTCCTCAGGTGCTCTCGAACCTGATCTTCTCGTACAGTGGGAGAGATTTTGCTCCTCCAGTCCGTGTCTTGCGGTCCATCCACTCGAGAGGTGTGGGAAGAGACACTGCCAGTGAAGACTGAGGCGAAGAAGTTGTTGAATACCTCAGCCTCCTCCTCCTCCTTTGTTACCAGTTTTCCAGTCTTGCTCATCAAGAGGGGTATGCTTTCTTTGACCTTCCTTTTCTGGCTGACATACCTGCAGAAGCCCTTCTTATTTTTCTGAATTATCTTAATTATCTACTTATTATCTTATTATTACCAAGTAATGATCTCCATTTCATAACTGAAAAGGCTTCTGACATCTCTGTGTGCATATTTACTTTTATTCTTTTATTTGTGGGCATGACAATTAAACCCAGAAATTAAAGTTGCTGATTATAGGCATTCTGGTGACTAACTAATGTGTGATATTGTATAATGCAGTTCTGTAGGGAGTCTGCTTAATTTTTACACAAAATATAACCAAATGATCTAAGGTTGATCTGTTCAAATTTATCTTTTTTTTTTTCTCTTTCTCTGCCTCTGTATTTACCAGTTTAGATGCTTTAAAAATATTTCAGTTTCCTGTTTCCTGTTTCACCTTTGTGAGACCTGTGTCCCCCTCAGTTGTCACCTGGGGACCAGGATTTGCTGCAGCATCTCAAGCAGCACTAGATGCTTGTGTGTGGACAACTGAATCAAGCCCCTACTGTCATTTGAGAGGCTGTAAAACTGTTACAGTATTTCAGAGCTACAAAATCCTATTAATTCCTGAAATAAGTCCTCAGAAATATCTTGCGGAAAAACATTAAGCTCAGAAATTTTGTAGCATTACATGCTTTTAATGAGACTAGGAGCATCATTAAATGAACTTTTAAGATACAGGTTGCTATACTGTAATTCTTTCAAATTTGTCTATATCCTCACTGCTGCTGGAAGGAGCAATCCCACTCAACATCACTGAGTGCATTAAGCTTTAGCAGCAATTTGGGCCAGATCCAGTCTATCATGACAAGTAATCTTTCAGATCAAAAACATCTTAAAATTTGGAGTGTAGTCATATCTATCTTTGATAGTCTTGCTATTTTTAATTAAGTTTGAACTAGTTTATTTCAATTTAACTTCCATTTAGTCTTAGCAGTCAGAATCAGGAGGTACTGCATCCTGTAACCATCTGGCCTTTTCTTTTTTGTTTTCAGTTTAAAAGATTTGAAAGCTGTTTGTATGTTAATGTGTATAGTGCAGATTGTGGCAGGACAGAAAGCTGGGTGGGTTGTTAATCTAGACTTTTTTTATAAAGTTTGAAAATAAATGCACTCTAGATTGTTTTATTTCACCTCACACTTCTGAATATCAGCTGTAGAATATTGCTCTACAATTTGAATGGAATAATGCCAATAGTGAGTCTTCATCGTGCTACATATGATTCAGAAAGCCCTGTGGATTTTGTTCCTGGTCAGATGGAAAAATATATTAGATGGGAAAATAACCCTTTCCAGCATAGTTTTATTTAATATTCATTGTAGGTGTTTGACCACTTAAACAAAGAGATTGTTGAGACTTAGTTGGTGGTCAAAGTGAAAGATGACAAATACAGCATTTTTTACATAACAATGTCAAAATATCTGAGTTTGTTCAAGGAAAGATTTTCAAGTAGCAGTTTATTTATTTGTTGTTACTTCAAATAAACATTTTCTTCTCTAAAGAAGTGTTTTCCATATTTTTTTAATTAATCTTATCTAAGTTTTATGACAAGGCTTAACAATAAGGTCTCATTTCAGGATGCTGATAGTTTTCCAGCATAAATTTGTTAGTATTCTCAGTTCCTGTGATTAGGCTTTTGTAAAAAATTCCTGCTTATTTGCTTGAATTACTTTACCATTATAGTTAATTAGGAAGTATAATATGGGTAGGCAGGCTTATACTGTTCTCCTTTTGGATCAAAATTAGAATGAGAGTCTAAAGAATTGAAAGTTCAAGCTTTGAAACCTTATTATCTTAATTTTATGCCATAAAAAGTCAATTAATGCAAGATGTATTTTAGCCAAGCCCTATTTATGGAGTTGTTCATAGCTTCTATTTGGAAAAGTGTCTGAAGTTTGAAGAAGAAAGCTTTCTCCTCTGTGTAGTATCCGTCTGTGGATTGGTACCAAACGTCGAGAGCAGATGTGAACGCAGGGGTTGCTCTTCGTAGTCATGCAAAGAGGACAAGTGTGCGCACAAGTCCTAATTTAGTTCTATTGATAAACTTCCAAAAGTGTTTCTACAAAAGAGTCATAGGAGACATTCTCGCATTAGTATATGATGCTTTTGCTCCTCTGGTATCACTTGTGAAGGCTCTCTGATGGGCACTGTGATGGCTGCAAGGCGTTGGGGTAGTAGCCTCTAGAGCAGCCTGCAGCCTGCTGCAGCCATTAGCTTTGTGGGGTCTGTTTGCCAGGTGGGCTCGGCTGGCTGCAAGACCATCTCTTTGAACTCCTGTAGTCATAGCAAAGGACTGGTTTTTTTCCCCTCATAGAAAGAATTGTAAATTGTACTGCGATCCAAGAGGACTACACTTCATGACTGGGGTTGTGATCTGTTTCTGCATAGCGCAAATTGTGTAGTTTATACGTCAGGGGTAAGAATTGGCTCCCGAGGTCATTTGGTGTATGTGCTAGCTAGCGTATTAATGAAGAAATTTAATCAAGAGCATGAGCTTTGCCTTGTGTGTGAAAGGCAGTCAGGATCATCCAGTTCCTCAGCGAGCTCTGAGGAGATCACTGAAATTTAGTGACTTAGCGAGTGTTTGAGCAGCAGCAAAGCAGCTGAAGCAGGAGAAGTTGCAGTGTGTTCAGCTGAACTGAATGGTAAGTGCCCTCTAGTTGCTGGTGGAGCAGCTTCTGTGGGCTGAAAGAAGTGCTATGTACTGAAGGCTGGTAGTCTTCCATCTACATAAGGAGAATTATGGTTAACTGTGTGTATTGTGAGTGTGTGCATCACTGGGGCTGACTCAAAAATACTATATGGAGGTGTTGTGACCTTGTCACTGATGGATGGGAAAAAGTACTTTAAAAAGTGTAACTACATGCATTTTTCAGTGGTATTTGAGGCTATGGTTTTCTTAGGCAGGACTTCAATGTCATTCCTTACTGGGAGCTTAACACTTTTCTGTGTGCGAGCCAGAATGTCAGGGAGCAGCAGGACAAGGCTGCTCTGCAAGGGAGGCTGTGCCAGCAGCTGAGTGTGACAACAAAAAGCATAATCCCACACTACCCAAACAAGAAGAGCAGAGCAGTCTGGAGAGAGTATCCAGGGTCAGCCAACAGCCCCCTTTGCTAGACAGGCCTATAGTCATAAATCAAGTCCAAGGTCAAGTCAGAGTCATCAGGGCATGTGGCCAGGCACTGGTGTTACCAGCAGCATGGCCCAGGCAGGGACGCAAGACAAGACTCTGAGCTTAAGCATATCTCACAATCAAAAGTGGGAAACCCCCAACAAGGGTTTTCATAACTCTTTCCCGGGCAGTGGAGCTAACCTTAAGCGTGGCCAGCTGACCCTCTAGGAGGGGAGGAAGAGGTGGTGCGCAGTGCCTTGACACTGACCACTGAGCATCGTCTCTTTGCCTGGAGGAGGTAGCTTCAGTCAGCTGTGCTTTCTTCTCCTGTGTTCTTGGATGTATTAATTTACAGTTGTGAGTCTGTGAAAATATTAATAAACTTCTGATCCAATTTGCTTCACAGTTTACCCTGTTATCTTCAGGTATATTGAGCTGTGTGGGAAGAAGGTGGATCCCTGTGGGACTCCACAAGTGAAAATTTTGGAGGAAAGAGCAGCACAAGGAAACCACAGTGACTTGCTCAGCTTCATCACAGGACTGACACCTGCTCAGTACAAGTCTGATAATTTCTGCTTTCGAGAGGCAATAGGAGTCCACTGATGATCCTACCAAACCCAAAGGAAACATTCATGAAGGGTTACAGATCTACAAAGGGCAGTGGGGTCTTAGCCAAGTGTAAGCCACTAACACTTTGTAGGTAATATCCATCCTACTGCAAGATCCTGAAATGTCTTATTTTTTTGAGTTTTTCTGGTATGATAATTCCTTCAGAAAAATGAATTCTGCCTTTTTTTCCATTTAACTGTGGTGAAGATGATTGATTAATGGTTAAGGGAAATACCATGCAGTTCATCATTTTGACAAAGAATGATGAGGGAACAGTATCAAGGACTTATTGAGAAGGGCCACGAGCTCTCAGTGTATGTCCCTGTTTCAGTGCTGGTAATAATTATAGTTAGATTTTTACATATTAAAGAAACCTTAGAAATTGCTGCCAGGATGATAATTAATTATATGCTCAAAAGCACGACTTGAATCGGTGCTCCCTAGAGACCCAGTAGAGATACCACAAGTTGAACACCTTTGTGAAAAAGCAAGTGTAAGAGTGGGGAAACAGGAAATGTTTGCTAAGGGAAGGAATGGTGCAGCATTAAGGTGTTAAAGATGTCTCTTTTGGATTAACAAGCTATATAAGCAGTCCTCACAAACCATAAGGGGAAAGGAAGTATGATTGCGTGATAGAACAGCAAAAGGAAGGTGAGAATTAACAGGATCAAGCATATTGGAGAAACACAGGAAAAAGGGGTGAAAAAAGGCAAATTACAAAGGAGAGAGCAGAAGAAACCCTCTGGGAAGGACAAATAGCTGCACCAAAAGCTGCTAGAAAAAGATAAATTTATTTTGAGAAGATGGAAAATGACATGTATAACAGTACTGAGAACATGAAGAAGGGAAAAGAAAGCATTGAAATGTAAATTGTATCTTCTGTAAATTGTATAGTACTGAGAAGACTGTCAGATGTGAATAGATTTTAAAATTAAGCTACTTGCTGAAAAGAACAGATTTGGTTCTAAAGCTTAATAGTGATTTTAAAATTTATAGGTTTTGAAAGGTGGACAATTTCCCAATTTGTATAAGGAGCATAGGGCAGGTATTGCAGCAGGACATCAAATTTACTCCTTTTTCACTTGGAATTTTGCTGGTGGAAGTTCAAAGATGCCTGTTTACAATTAGCAAGTAAAAGAGGAACTAGCTACTTCTTAGAAAAGTTACCATCTCAACATTGCTAAGCAAGTGAAAGTTTATTGATATCCTGGAAACTGTCTATGGTTCATGGTGTAATAAGATAGACATGGTTCATGTCTACATTCATGGTGTAATAAGTAGAATATCAAGTAATCCAACAGCTAAATCTAATATTAGTTTATAGATTCACTGATTAAGGTTAGGAAGTGAAGAATGGTGTTGCCATGGTGAAGTGTATACGATAAAGCACAAGAAGAACGAGCTGGTGAATAATTGATACATGTCTAAGATTAGAAACGATCATTTACAGTGTGCTCTTTGATATTCATGCATGCTTTTTACTTTAAAAAACCTCAGAGAAACACATTAGCATAGACTTCGACAGGTTTTTGCATAAACTTTTAAGCAAAGTACCAATGGCTTATGTGTGCAAGAGCACACAAATATACAGTTACTGCAGTGCTAAGATTGAGAATTCAGAAATAAACCAAAAAGTTCAAAAATGGAAGGCTTTTAGCATGGGATGTATTTGTCCAGGCTGCATGTATTACTGTATTTCTTGAAACTATAACAGAAATAAATAAGAATGTGGGTCATAAGATTCAGCAAGACAAGTTGTAACCTGGTGCCTATGTGTTTATCTCCTTCTGGTTTTAGTCATATAAAATAGCTCTTAATTTAGTTTTTAAAGCTTTAGGTTAGAGGTAATTTATTAAGGTGTCCTAGGCCATCTTGAATTAAGGAACAGTACATATAAGTGTCCTGATAAAGCTTAAAGACATGCTTTTTCAAAACGGATGAAAATCTGACTGCTGTTGCGAAGATATTCCTGATGTAAAGTGATGGAAAGCTGTTTTCTGGGATAAACATTGTGGATCTGCTGGAGAAAAAAACTGCAGGCATCATGCCTTTATAAACAGTTTTGCTTAATAAATGTGTCATTTGTTTTTATAAATGTATGATGGAAATCAGTCAACATACACAATAGTTCTAAATACAGTCCAGCTGCCCTGTAGCAAACTTGACTTGTCATAAATTCTTTTTTCGCAATCCCAGTAGCAAGAGCTATTTTTCATTATTAATTAGGCCCATTAAAATAAGTAAAATACATGCAGTTGTCTCGCATACAACAATCCTAAGGTTGAGGGTGTTGTTTCTGCTTACAAGTGGAAGGAAATCATTTCAGGGAAAAAAATTACTTATATGAAGTAATCTCAGTATAATTATTGTGTGCTTAATTTCAGATTTTTTTTTTCACTCTTTTAAGGCCTCAAGTTTGCAAACCGTCTTATAGTAAATGCCACATTAAAACAAACATCTCTTCATGTTCTCTAGTGTAAGTTAAGTTATAACAAGGTTATGGCCGTATATTTAGAACTTTAAAAAGAACAGATCAGAATGATGCAAAACTAATTCAATAGTTACTGTGAATTAGTGATGGCAAATCTCAAGGGACAGAATTGAGATATGCCTTAAAAAAGGATGGCAAATATCACAATCAGGTTCAATTCTAGATAATTTACTACCTAGAATAAGTAGGCAGTAGCATACTGTATTGGGTTTGCATGGCAAGGTTTTGGTAGTGGGGGGCTGCAGGGGTGGCTTCTGTGAGAAGCTGCGAGAAGCTTCCCCTGTGTCCAACAGAGCCAACACCAGCCGGCTCCAAGATGGACCCACCGCTGGCCAAGGCCGAGCCCATCAGCAACGGTGGCAGCACCTCTGGGGGAACAGAGTTAAGAAAGGGGTGCAGGAGAATGGCAACAGCAATTGCAGCCGGAGAGAGGAGTGAGAACATGTGAGAGGAACAGCCCTGCAGCCCCCCAGCTTGGAGCAGAAGGAGGGGCGGGGGGGCTCCAGGCGCCGGAGCAGAGGTTCCCTGGCAGCCCCTGGGGAAGCCCATGGTGAGGCCGGCTGTGCCCCTGCAGCCATGGAGCTCCACGGGGGAGCAGATCTCCACCTGCAGCCCGGGGAGGGCCCCACGCCGGAGCAGGGGGATGCCCGAAGGAGGCCGTGACCCCGTGGGAAGCCCACACTGGAGCAGGCTCCTGGCAGGAGCTCTGGCCCCATGGAGAGAGGAGCCCAGGCTGGAGCAGGGTTGCTGGCAGGACTTGTGACCCTGTGGGGGACCCAGGCTGGAGCAGCCTGTTCCTGAAGGACGGCACCTGTGGGGGGACCCAGGCTGGAGCAGTTTTTGAAGCCTGTGGGAAGGACTCAGGTTGGAGCAGTCCGTGGAGGACTGTCTCCCGTGGGAGGGCCCTCACGCTGGATCAGGGGCAGTGTGTGAGGAGTCCTCCTGCTGAGGTGGAAGGAGCAGCAGAGAAAACCTGTGACGAACTGACCACAACCCCCATTCCCCGTCCCCCTGTGCTGCTCAGCGGGGAGGAGGTAGAAAATCAGGAGTGAAGTTGAACCCAGGAAGAAGGGAGGGGTGTGGGGAAGGTATCAGGATTTGATTTTAGTTCTCATTACCCTACTCTGATTTGATAGTTAATAAATCAAATTAATTTCCCCAAGTCAAGTCCGTTTTGCCTGTGACAGTAACTGGTGAGTGATCTCTCCTTGTCCTTATCTGGACCCACAAGTGTCTCATATTTTCTCTCCCCTGTCCAACTAAGGAGGGGAGTGATAGAGCGGCTTTGGTGGGCACCTGGTGTCCAGCCACGGTCAATCCACTACACATACAGCACATAACGAAAAGTTCATATTTTTATTACATGATGAGGCACTTGATTTCCTTTGTTAAATTCTAAAGCTGCACAGGCTTCCTGCACATTTTTCTGCTTAAAAGTAGGCAAACTGCCACTAATGATTATAAATTAATCAAGACATGCAAGCTGAGAGGAAAAGGAGAGGAGTTGTCTTTCTTAAACATGGTAGGGACAGACAATCATAGAGGTACTAGATACATATAAAAGTGATCAGCATTTTTGTCAGCTGGTTTGTAGTACGCCTAAATATTCCTATTTCCCACAGATAGACATATTTAAAGATTGGGTTTTCAGTCTTGGTTTTTGTTGTCTGTCCCAGAACTGAATCAAATGTAAAACTTGCATTGGTGTTCTATACAGAGCAACCATGGTGTGTGTAGAAGAAACTGTATTAAAAACGTGTACATTTTTCATACTTCTATTATATGCACAATGCTTTAACCAAGGATTCGTACTGAACAGGAAAGAGGCTTTGTGTTTTGTCTGAAGCAATGATCCATGTATATGTAATAGCAATACTTTGTGGTGTACTCTTCAAAAAGATCTTGATGTAGTTGCTTGGTGGAATGGTTGTGTTTCTTCCCGCATTCTTCAGTCAACGTTACGTTAGATATTAGAAAACAGCCTTAGTAATTGCAAAAAAGGGTAATATTTTCCAGTACATTGAAGGTCTCGGATATACATTTCATTGGGGAACATGAACTTGATACGTGTACCTTTGAGAAAAGACTTGTGAAGTTTCTTTTTGAGAGAGGGGATTCTAGCTGGGCAGTTAAAATAGAAGTGAAAATGATAGAGATCAAAAGCTAATAACCGTAATTATCCAAAGAAAAAAAAAGGAGAGCACAATAGGAAGTCATATCTCTCTTCATCCTTGTCTTATCTTTTAGCATGGCCGCATCATTAACGGGAGACTCTTCAGTGGCTGTTGCCTGGTCCTTGCCTTCCTATTAGTTCCTTTGAAATGGAAGTTAGAGAGCTGGGAAGGTTTCCCTCTGGACATTGGACTCAGCAGCTCCTCGGGTGCCACACCAAGCCAGGGTCACGGCCTTGGCAGCAGTGGTGCACTTTCTGTGACGGGTCCTACACTATGTTGTGACGCTCTGCTGAGAGGAGCGGACATGGGCTGGGTTTTGAGGTCTACTGGTCAGTTAAAATGGTGTTACAAAATTATACGCAGAGAAGGAAAGCTGTTGTTGCATAAACACACTGCAGACACAATTATTTTTCTTAATTAGCTTTTCAGAAATTTTGAACTAACTTCTTGGAAAAACTGGCATCATCAAAGCCTGTCTGTTTATCTGCATACGCCTCCAACAAAGGCAAAGGGGGTGTCTTCTTTTTAATAGATTAGTGAAGGGTTAAGCTTGTATTTCAGCCACCTGGTATTTGCTGTTTTTCTGTTATATTCCCATGGAATTTTTTTTTTCTATGCCTTATTTGCCATATAGGTTGCTAAGCATCAGTAAATGAATTCTGTATGTTACTACCTATAATTTGTATACAGGAGAACATTAACATTGAAGTTGCATGCATCTGTTAAAATTTGTTTACATTATTTCTTTATAAGTGGTTCCTTGCAGAAAAACAGATAGATAGTGCTGAGTCTTACAAAGCACATATATTCTCAAGTTTCTCTCTCAAAACTTGAAACTGTATTACATATTTTTTCCACCTGTTTTTTTTTAATAGAGTGATAGGCACTGTCAGAGGCTTCAGTGCCAGAGATGAACAGATCTGGATCTTCCTCTGAGCACAGTGGAGAAGAAGAATGCATCAAGGGCTCTGCTCACTATTAATGCTTTTGAGAAAAGGATGTTTAGTTGTGATAGATGTTCATCTTGCTTTGTTAGCGTAAGTTTTGAATAAAGTGTTCTCTGCTTAATTATGAAGCAGTTCACGGGCAGCATGATTAACAGTGGTTTATTGTATGACTGAAGAAAGCAATAGTGATTGCAAGTATAAAGGTGTCCTTACAGATGCTTTCTGAATTGTTTAGTTTTCCTAAATGAAGTAATCATTTAATGAATTTTGCAACTGAAGATCTTTTTTTTTTTTAATTTATCTATTGTTTTGGAAGTCTTCATGATTCTGATTCCTATTTCATTTTTGAGATTGTCATATACATGACAGCTAGAAAGTGCAATCACTAAAGGTATTATTCAGAACATTATTATTAACAAGTTTGGGCACCTGGAGTTTGGTTTTATATTTTTTTGGCAGATTACCCATATTCAGAAACTTCAGCTCTTAATAGTTCAGATTTTTCATTTCACATTGGGATTGATATTTCTTTTTTGTCTTTTTTTTTGCATTAAATATTTTAGTAAGTAACTGGGCAGCAAACTGATTGGTATTCCCAACTAAAAAAATTACTTACATGCTACTTCTGTTAGTCTTTCTTCTTCCTTATTCATTCTGAAGGCCTTTATGTATGAAAGCATAACAGATGGATAAGTGAACTCTAAGCCAAGGGGAGGCCTTGCTTGGTCGTTATTTAGATTTATTATTCAATTTCTACTCTTTTTTATCTAAAATAATAAATATTTTTTTAGGATGGAAAAATAAAAAAGTAATGCTGCACTACAGAATTTCCCTACCAATTAGACAAAGGAAATTTAAACTAAATTAAAGAGAGGGCTAATTATACAACATGAAGGGAAGGTACTGGCTGCAGTGGGTGTTTTGTTTGTTTTTTTCCATAAGCTGCTTAGCTGAGGAAAAAATTTATACAGATAATGATAGGAAAAGGGTCTCTGGAAAATAATTTCTATTCCACCTTTTTTGATACTTGTCTTTCAAATTGTTCCTCCTGCTCATTCCTGCAAGAAAAGCTGGAAAAGTTCAGGTGTAAATCTCGTTTGGGATGCTTTGTACAGATTGCATAAGAGTGTCATCCAGAGTTTATTTATTGAAATTTGCAGTGTCTGGGTCACTGAGGTTGCTTGCATATCTGATTAATCAAAACAGCGTGGGGCGTGAGATCAGAAAAAGTAGAACTATTTAATGAAATGCGAGTTTAGTGATCAAATTTAATTAAATGTAGCTAAACAAAACTAGTAGTTCCTATCTGAAAACTATTGCCGCCAGCCACATCAAAGAAGCCTACTAAAATAAATATCAAATATTTGGTCCCAATTAAATATTTTTGTTTTTTTTAATAAGAGGATTGTTTTTTATATTTCTTCCAAAGGGACTTCCACTCTTATTGTAGTCACCAAATCAACACTTGATGCACCATTAGAGATACTAGCAGTATCAGTAGCCACAGAACTCTTCTGAGAATGCAGTGCTGTTCTGGTGGTGGCAAGTGCAACACCCCACCACCATATGCCTTACTTTTTAGTCATGTGTAGAAAACTCCTTATGTTTTAAGCCACAGAATCATAGAACAATTTGGGTTGGAAGGGACCTTTTAAGGTCACCTAGCCTAATCCCCCTGCAGTGAGCAGGGACATCTTCAACTCGATCAGGTTGCTCAGAGCCCCGTCCAACTTGACCTTGAATGTTGCCAGGGATAGGGCATCTACCACCTCTCCAGGCAACCTGTGCCAGTGGTTCACCACCCTCATTGTCAAAAATTTCTTCCTTACATCCAGTCTAAATCACTTTTAGTTTAAAACCATTACCCCTTGTCCTATGGCAACAGGCCCTGCTAAAAAGTCTCTCCCCATCTTTCTTATAAGCCCTCTTTTAGTACTGGAAGGCTGCAGTAAGGTCTCCCCCCTGGAGCCTTCTCTTCTCCAGGCTGAACAACCCCAACTCTCTCAGCCTCTTGTCATAGGAGAGGTGTTCCATCTCTCGGATCATTTTGGTGGCCTCCTCTGCACACTCTTCAACAGGTCCATGTCTTTTGTGTGCTGAGGGCTCCAGAGCTGGACACAGGACTCCAGCTGGGGTCTCCCCAGAGTGGAGTAGAAGGGCAGAATCACCTCCCTTGACCTGCTGGACACGCTTCTGTAGATGCAGCCCAGGATACGGTTGGCCTTCCGGGCTGCGAGCACACACTGCCAGTTCATGTCCAGCTTCTCGTCCACCAGTACCCCCAAATCCTTCTCAGCAGGGCTGCTCTCAGTCCCTTCATCCCCTAGCCTGTATTGATACTCGGCCTTGCCCCGACGTAGGTGCAGGACCCTGCACGTGGCTTTGCTGAGCCTCATGAGGTTCACATGGGCCCACTCCTCAACCTTGTCCAGATCCCTCTGGATGGCATCCCGTCCCTCAGGTGTGTGAGTCACACCACTCAGCTTGGTGTCATCTGCAAACTTGTAGAGGGTGCACTTGATCCCACTGTCTGTGTCATTGATGAAGATATTAAACAGTACTGGTCCCAGTACGGACCCCTGAGGGGCACCACTCATCACCGATGTCCACCTGGACATTGAGCTGTTGACCACTACCCTCTGGATGCAACCATCCAACCAATTCCTCATCCACTGAACAGTCCACCCATCAAATCCATCTCTCTCCAATTTAGAGAGAAGGATGTTGTGGGGAACCATGTCAAAGGCCTTACAGAATTCCAGATAGACAACATTGGTAGCTTTTCCCGTGACCACTGATGTCATCACTCCGTCACAGAAGGCCACTAGGTTGGTCAGACAGGACTTGCCCTTAGTGAAGCCATGCTGGCTCGAATCGCCTCCCTGTCCTCCATGTGCCTTAGCATAGCTTCTAGGAGGATCTGCTCCATGATCTTCCAAGGCACAGAAGTGAGGCTGATGAGTCGGTAGTTCCCAGGGTCCTCCTTGCTACCATCTTAAAGAATGGGTGCAGTGTTGGCCTTTTTCCAGTCTCCAGGGACTTCACCTGACTGCCAGGACTTTTCAAATATCATGGAGAGTGGCTTGGCAGCTACATCAGCCAATTCCTCAGGACTCTGGGATGCATCTCGTCAGGTCCCATAGGCTCGTGTATGTTTAGGTTCCTCAGGTGCTCTCGAACCTGATCTTCTCGTACAGTGGGAGGGACTTTGCTCCTCCAGTCCCTGTCTTGCAGTCCATCCACTCGAGAGGTGTGGGAATAAGTAACAAATAAATAATGAATAAAGTGTTTTCCCCATATTACTTATGTGATTACTTTCACCAGGAGTGAATCAGTGCTGATGCTGAAAAATGAGATCCCTTCATCCTGCATCCTGCCCGCCAGCTCTCTTGTGTTCGCTGTGCTCAAGTCTTCCCAACAAAAGTTAATGTGAAGAAGGGGGAGGGTTGGCCTTTTTTTTCTTTGGGGTTTTTTGGGGTTTTTTTAATCCTCTATCTCAGATGTTAGGGCCTTTTTAAAATACCATCTGATTTTGTCCTTTTCACTTTTGAAATCCTTGACAAATACAAGTTATTAAAGACTGATGGGCAGTTTTGAGGTGAAATTTATCTAGAATTGTTGTGTTTTGAAAAGTTCTCTTATAAAATAGCCAGAGACACAAGAGTTTAAAACTAGAATGGGATGGCATTTATTGATACTAATTTTGAAAGTTTTAATCAATATGGAGCTCTCCAGAGAGCGAGGATGGAGCTATCAGTGACCACAGTGGGGGGCAATAATCCATGTACTGCCATGCTGCTGGCAAACAAGGTTGATCCTGGCCTTCACTTACCAGTTTTTACTAGTTGAGGTGTTTATTTTGTATCATTTTATTTTCTTTTCTACTAGTGAATTAAGTAAATGTTTTTAGGACCACAGAATATTTGTTAGCAAACTGCCTTTGCTAATACTAGTCAGGTTGCGTGGGTATACAGTCAATCAGTAAAGTGAACGTTTTGTCACAAATTGGGTAAATGTAGAAGAAACACGTGACCTTAATCTATGTTTGGTAAGAAATGATCTGCCAAGTTGAGCTCCAGGGATTGTATAATAACACATGAGAGAATAGTGCCTTCCGAGTACCGGTATGTTTATCAATGTCTTTCAGAGCGTGAAAGATGCATCTCTGGCTCTTCATTTAGTAAATGCACTTAGTGCATTAAGTATAGTCACTGTGCAAAGTGACATAGTTACCAGAAAAGGCTCCTGGATAAGAGACCAGTACGTTGGCGTAAGAGTTGCAGTATAGGTAAAGACTAGTTGTCTTCGGGAGCCTGAGGAGAAAGCACGAGGACTGGAGGTGTGTGTACAGTGTGAGCTGTATCGTTGTGCAGAAATTCTCACGCTGCCTTTCTGAGCTGTTTGCACCAATTCGGAGCTGCAGACTGCTCAGGCCTGGCCAAGAGAAACCCCATGAGAAGTGCAGTTAGTTGGGCAGATGCAGGCAACTGGTACGGTAGAGCTCTGCTCCTGCCAGCCCCCAAACCAAAAGCTTTACGTTGTGCTGTACAGCAATAGCTGGTCTGAAGCAAGGGCTGATGTTCCTGAAATGACATTGCGCTCCATGGGCTGGCACCCCTTGCTCCCTGGGAGGTAGTTTCTCCCCTATGCATGAAATACTTTAAAAAATGAGAAATAAAAGTTCTAAATGAACATAAATGGATAACTTCCCCAGCTAAGCTTATTCTCACTGTGGTATTTAATCATTTTCTGGGCAAGCATAGGAAGGGAAAGGCTTTCAAATTGGGGAGGGTGGAGAAATCATTAAATGGAATAATTTTTATGAACAATGAAGTGATACATGGCCAAATAGGTTTTTCTTTTTTCTCTTCATTCACTAATATTTGAAGTACTGTTTTCACTGATTCTTTCACAAAATATCTATTCATAAATCTCCAAAACAAGGTATTTTCTCTTGCAATTTTGCCTACTTTTAACCAGCACAAACTTAGTAAATTAAATTAATAAAGTTAATTTTATTCCTAAAACTCAGTCAACAGTAATTTTAATGACTGCCTTCACTTTTTTCAATTTAACATCTCAACATAAATATACTAATACTGAACCTTTCTGTGTAAGTATTCAAAATATCCAGCTATTTTACCAGTAACTTTTTTTAACAAGAATTTTTTATAAGGCAACATTGTTCCAGTATTCAATGGAAAGGGAAGATTAGTGCCAGAATAGCAAAGTATTTACACGATCCTCTGCAGGGATTAACATGTTCTCTGCATGAATTATTTCTCTTAATAATCATTATCATATTATGATCTCAGAATTAATTACAACTTTGAGTGGGAAATATTTTAGCTGCTGTTGGTTCATTCTTCTATGTTGTTTGTTACCTTCTGTTTTTAGTAAGTTACATTTGTCATGAAGAAAAGCAGTACTTCCCCTCGCACTCCCCATTCCTGCATCTCTTTTTCCTTTTTTCCCTCACTTTTAGTTGCAAAATGTGACTGGTGCAGTTCCTGTTTTGAACCCCACCCTTAGGGTTGCTAGGCAGAGGAACTTCATTGCGTAAGTAACCTGTTGCTGAACAAGCTACTGCAGCCCTAACCAGCCATCTAACAAACAGACAAGTCTTAAAGCAAATAATTTCTACCATTTACTGTTTGGAACCCAACCTTTCAAACGTGGAAAAAAACAAAGCGGTGAATTTGTGTTAAAATAACAAAACAGCTAAAGAGAAGGAAATCTTTGCCAGCAGAAACTAGTATAAAGCAAGAATATGAATGCCTGAAAGTAACAGGCAGAATAGTAACTCCTGAAAATGGATGATAACATCATGCATTGCAAATGCTCAATTTGCCTTTACTCAGTTCTGAGGTGTAGGGATGTGGATTCAGTTTGGGTCCACCTCTGGATTCTAGACTGGTTAGTGGCCACAAATGAACTGCACAGATTTCATGAGATAGTTTCTGCTTTGTTCTGTGCAATAAATGTTTCACTCTAATAATTAAGATCTTGCCATTCCAGATCAAACAGATTTCTCCATCCCTGTTAAGCGGTAAAATATAAATTACCCAAAGTAGAAGCATGTGTGTAAATATTTGAAAGAGGGTTCTTAAGGCTTTCTAACAAATAGTACTACAAATTTGGTTGGCAAAAGTTTGTCTGTATTTCAGCATTCTGGAGATTATTATCTCACCGTCAGTTTTTATTAGCACTGCCTTAAAGTCGATAAACACAGAAATATTAGGAGAGAATCACATGAAGCTGCATGTGGGAAAGAAGAGAAGCAGAGAGCAGAGCCTGGAAGGGTGGTGAGATAGTGGGTATGAATTTCAGGTGGGCTGAGGATGCTGAGAAAACAAAACTAAGCAGATAGAGAACTGTACAGAGCTTAAAGATGCAAGTTTAAGAGACAATGTTAGGACCAGGTTTGCAATAGCTGGTGACATTTCTGAGACTAAATTTTTCCCTGTCATTAAACTTAAGGCCAGCTAAGAAAAGCTGTTTTGTTGGTTCTTTGGTTTCGGGTCAGTGTTGGCTTTAGGTGTAGCTGTAGGTAGGTGAAGTAGGCAGTTACTCGACCATTCGGCTGGTGGAAGCAGCCAGAGAGCTCAGTAAGACCTGTTTTGGTCTTGCCTTTCCTTTGCCTGTGGCTTTTCTTGAGCGGTGGCTCAAGGACTGCAAGATGGCCGGGCAGCAGGTCTTCGCCTCCTGTGCATAGCTGGGCACAGGCTGCTTTCTGCTGTTCTCACCCACCAAGGGGCCAGAAAGGACAAGGCAGCCCCGATAACGCCTTGGGTGGCTTTTCTCAGAAGCAACCCATACCACCCTTACCCCCCCAGCACCACGAGAGCACGGCTGCTTCTCCATCTCAGCCCTACCGCTTCCCCCTCCTCTTCCTCTCCGCTCCCCGCTGCAACTTCGCATCTGCTGTTGCAAAGCCATGAGCCGGCTTTGCGCAGCGGCTGCCGGGCTCGCGGGGCTAAGGGCCTTGGCTTCTGGAAATTACACCATCTGGCCGCGCACCAGAGCACAGTAGATGAAGTTTATATTTAGATCACCTTGTGTCTGGCATCTGGATTTTATTCATCTGCGTGCTTGACAAGACATGGTTTGAGCACTTTCTTTTGTGGATGGCATTCTACGTAACGCACGTATTGTCAGTTCGCAGTTGCCACAGTGAAAGGCGTTCCATAAAAATAGTTGTTCTTTCTGGAGAGCTGTCATTTCTATCGGTGTGAGCTGCCCGTGGGATGCCACTTACTGTTGGTATCTATTAGAAATACCAGACACAGAGAGGGCTGGTAAAGAACATTTTGCCCTTGTAATTAGAGAGGACAACCTGGACCATCTGCGAAGATGGGCTAATGCATGACAGGTCCAGCAGTACTGAGTTTTCTGTTATTAAGCTGCGTTGTGCTATATATCTCAAGTTTCTATCAATAGGGCTGGGTTGTGGGGTGGGTTTTTTTCTGCTTTTCGTATGTGTTTTTGTATAAAGGAGTCTTTGTCCGTAGCTTGAGGATGAAACAAATGACGCCCTTAAATGAGTACGCAAAGTAACGTGCTTGCAGGAAGGCCAACAGAGGGTGCTGGAGTGATGCAGCTCTACCTTCACTATGGATTTGCTTTCTGCAGAACAGTGTGCATTTTGACATACCTCCTTATTTTGGGATGTCTTACTGTACCGCTGTGGAGTTTACTGCATTGTCTGTGCGTTTAATGCCATAATTTTCATAGTTTTAAATACTACCTTCTGTTACGAAGATTATTTCAGAAATGTCTGTTAAGCAATAATATTGACAAGAATACATTGTACTTACACTAAGTACTTACTTAGGGTGTTTATTAATTTTCTTTACTTCTAAAAAGAGATACAAATGAAAATCGTGCTTTATCAGAAGAAAAAGTTGGGCACAGCGGAAGTGCCACTGTTCTTCTGTGATTTGTACATGTATTGCACATATTCTGATCTATGAAAGTCATGGTTTGGTGTAAATAATACCTGTGTAGAAATAACATACTTACCAAGAAGTGCCTCAAGGAGAGTGAATAAAAAGTTAAATAGCATATGACCAATCATTGTGCAACACTTCGCAGTTAAACTAAATTTATCTGATGATCTATAATCTATCTGATGATAAGTATATCAGGTTCCTTGTTTTTGTCCTTGTTCAGGGTCTGGTTTCTGCTGTGGTTGTAGAGGAGACTTTGACCTTTATATACTGGACTAAAAAGGTGGCATGTCTGCACATGGTTGTAACGTTTGGCTGGAGGCTGTTTGATTTAGCTTGCCACTGTTCTGTGTGGTAAAGTTTGTCCATGAAAGTCAGTATTTACAGAGTTGCCTGAGAGTCTGTTATGGAAAGCACTCCCTTCCTCTCCTCCTGACCCCCCTCCTCCTGGCAAAGCGAAGGGTAATGACTTCAGGCCACCAGAGAGTGGAAAGTGCAATTTGTCACATGGATATGCAAAACCAGGCGATTGCTTTTAAGATGCAGCCTCTCATTACTGCACAGATGTGATTTGAGTTTGATGGACTAAATCCATTCTGTTTTACTGACGATGATAACCTGAAGTATTCCATGTTATCGGAATTTTCTTTGATGAGTTTAAAACTTGATAACCCATTTTTGTTCAAAAATCTTGTATGTCTGTGACAGCATCTCACAGACATTGTCAGACTTCTCAGCAGGGAGATGAGGAACTAGACTAGTTTCAGGAACCTGTCAGATTTACTGTCTGTCACTTCTCATTTTCTAAAACCAAAAGTCTCTGAACAATGGGACCTTATCTTTAAAATGCATCTGGAGTATAGCATACAAAAAGATACCCAAATTTGCAGAAAGTTTGAAGGAGCAGATCTGAGCCATGACTGCGCTGACTGTCTCAATGGCTTTTGACTCAGATGCCACAGTTTCATAGTTCTCTTAATGTTCAGGAAACCTCAACTCTTGCATAAGCATCCAAGAAGACAATTATCCAAACTTACAGTAGTGCTTCCTAAAGTTAAAGTGTGGGCAGAACTATTATTGTGGGTTTATGGCAAACAGCTGCAAAGGGCTATCCAGAAAGAAAAAGGCACTTAAGAGGGAGAAATAAAAATGTAGTAATACATGGTGAAGTGGTGAGGGTGGTTCTTGCTGTTAAGGGAAGGGTGGGGAGAGGAGACAGGGCTGTAAAACACCCCCCTCTGAGATAGCAGAAAACTGAGTATCATTTGCTAATATTGACTCAGTAGATCTTTTAATTAAGTGAGTGCCGTATCAAACATTGCAGGGGTAAAGTAACGTTGTTGGAGTTGGACTGTCCTGTTTGCTGCCATGGGTCTGGAGTATTCAGATTGAGATCCACTGTTCAAGAGGCTGCTCTGACAGCACTGTGGTTGTCCAGACAGGTCGTGACTCTGTCGTTGGAGGTATTCAACACTGGTTGGACAAGGCCCTGAGCAACTGCATCTCATATTCCAGTTAGCAAACAAGATATCTTACTCATGTCACAGATCTATGTAGCATTATCACTCCCCAGGCTCACAGAGAACATTCAAACTGTCCTCACACTAACAAAATTCAAGGTGGATTTGATAATCCACCGTTATGGGCCTCAGAGCATATCCATCACGGGACAGCGCTCTCCCTCCCAAGTGTGGTACGTATATCTGCTGCCCGTGGTTCTCAATGCAGACATGGTACAGGTGGCAGTTTGGGTTTCAGAGCCTTTGTGCATGTTGGGATCTGCTCAAAACTCACAGCTTCTCTTCCACCGCCACCTTTTAAAACAGCATTAAAACCTAGGACACACTGGCAGTAACATGGCTTTGTGTGAGGAGCATGTTGCTCAGAGGAGGAGCACCAGAGACAACTTCGTTCTCCTTTGGTACCAGGGAATCCAGGACATAAACCTGATATACAGTAAGAACAATCTTGCAGTCCAGAAGCCATCTCTGTGTCGGGATTTTTGGGGGCTGAGAAGACTTCAGCCAGCCTGGGTGAGGAATGTTGCAATGCTAACTTTGTGCTGCCTTCATATAGCACAAGAGCAAATGTACATAGCCTGTCTCAAAGAATGGTTATGGGTGAACAACTTTTGTTTCTGACCCTGCAGTTGTTACTAGACTGAATTAAAAAATTGGCTGCCAGATGCCTGTAGCTGCACCAAATATAAGGTTTCCTGTTCTGATAGGGAACTTGCAGTTACACCTGAGTAGTAAAAGTAGGTGCCTACTCTCAGCATTTTTATTTTCCAGAGGTACCATTCTTTTTAATTTTACTTGAGGAATTACAGCATAACTCAGTTTCCAGTGTTGCTTGTAGCTTCTGACCAGAAATATATATATAAAAAAAGATAGTAGTTCATATTGTCAGTGTAAAGACAAGCTGTAATTTAAAAAAATTACAACATTTGTTTATAAAATTTCCCCACTTGTTTTATGTCTCTATCCAAGAGCATGAATTCCTGGTAAGGAAGTATGCCATAATTCTTTTAACAGCATCTATTATGAAATGTTTCATAGATAAACACAATTTTTAAGGTCGTGTTTTAAAACTTGGATTTTGTTTAATCCTTTGTTTAATCTGGGAGCAGTAATATATCATATTGTCCAGGTGACTGAAGGTTAAGACGACTGTTATTTTCCCTAGGTAGTTCTGATGGCTCACAATGCAAAACAGTGATCTCCAGGAAGCAAGCAAGATAGCATCCAGACTGCTTGCAGTTAACCCATCTCTGCCTGAACTAGAAAACTGTTTATGAAAATTACATTGCAAAATTAAAGCGTTAAGAGAGGTCACTGCTGGAAGCTGTCACTTCAGGGAAAGGTAAGACTTTGCATCAATTATCTAGTCATTACGGATTTACATGAGATTTTTCTGTTACAGTTGTAGTGAATTTTATGTATGAATGAATTTCTTTACTGAATAAATGTGGCAACTATTATAATTTTTTTAGTAAATAGTTGAAAGTCTTCTGCATAGGTGAAAAATGTAAAGCATGCATATTGGGATTTGGAACCTCAAGTATATGTATTTCTTACTGAAAAGGATTGAATGCATGAATTTAAATATTTGGCAATGACAGGTTTTGGTTTCTTATGGCCTCACTTTAAATATGAATTACAAAGCTAGATTAAGACCATCACATGTGACATAAGATTGTGCACATACTTTACCACAAGTATTTATGGACTCTTCGTCTTAATGTTAGTGAAAGCTGGCGAACCATTACCAGGAACTGAAGAAACTTGTGGGTTTTAGCAAATCTGATAGAGTGCAAGTGTTTAGTTAAAGCCCTCCTGGGGCTGAAATTCCTTACAGAAAACAGTTGGCTATATTTGGTTTTGTAAATGCTGATATGTGTTTGAAAACAGATGAATAAGCATTTTGCGTGTGTACTAAGTAAGTATGTGAAATAGATGCAATTGCTATCATACATACCTAACTCAAAGAACAAGGGGAAAAATAGAGAGCAACATGAGTAGAAATTTCATCAGTGTCCTTCTCTTGAACAAAACAAAACCTTTTTTTCCTACTAAAAAAGGTTGGATGTCTTTTAACCTATCATTATTAAGCTGTAGTTAGTCCTTCTGTCATATAAAAATAAGATTTCTTGGAGTCAATTAATTTTGCCCTGTAATCAGCTGTAAGTCACAGCAAATTATATTGTTAGCAGTATTTCTCCTGGAGTAATGGCTTCTATAAGTGCTCCAAATTCTACACCACTCAAGAGTGAAATATTTTCTTCTGCTTTTAAAGAGGAGTACTATAAAGGCTCTTGAAGGGGCCACAGACTTTTATATCTGAGTAGTTATTTTTATGTTCTTTGTTGATTGCTTAAATACAGATTTTTCTGTTTCAGGTTTTCTGGATTTTTGAATGATGGTTTTCAGCACATTGGGACAATTATTATAACTCCATTTCTTATTCAGTGCCTGTTTTATTTCGATGTAGTCTTCTTTTATCCAAGACAGTGCAGATCAAAACAAGTAGAAGGATGTATTTTTGCAGTAAGGCACAGATGTCTGTAAATGAGTGATATATATTCTACACCTATATGATCATTACGAAGATGGTGATTTTCATTGCCTTCTAGATAAGCCGTTCCGTGCAGCAGGGCTGTGTACATGCATGCTGACACAAAAAGGGTTCCGTATGGCTGAATCTCTAAGTTCAGTGTGACTTGTGGTAGGGCTCTAGGACACACCTCCGCAGCAGCATGTGCGATTTTAACCTGGTGTACCTGGTGTACCATTGGAACGTGCTGAAATTCCCATGTCAGTTACTGAAGGGTGTAAGGGTCTAATAATGCAGCCACAGGAGTCTGGAGCACGGTCGCTAGTGCTCTGGACAGAAGATTGAGCACGTATCGTTGTGCCATGTGAGCCAGAAGGGAATGCATGGTGGCTCTGGTCTGGAAAAGTACAACTGTATGTAATTACCAGCTCTAAGCTGGGAAATGAGAGCACCGTTTCCTAGACTACCTTGTGACTGCAGTTCTAGGACCTCCTATGTCCCGGTTAAGCAAACTCAGAAAATACTAGGTTGGACCACTTCTTGACTAGTTAGCCTGTTTTCCTGTTCCTTGAAACAAGATTATACTAATGCTTCTCCTGCACTAAGCAGTTTAAGAAGATACAACCTCTCAGCAGTTAAGTTAATGGCTTCAGAGAGAAAACGGTGTCTCACGCAGCAAGGCTTCCCACTCCAATGAAAGTAAATTTGGGATATTAGCAGGTGTCTTGTAAATGACCCTGAACACAGAGTTGTAATTACATGAATATGCAAACACAGGCATGGGCTTCTATTTTCTAAAAGGGAGATGAGACTAACAGACATGATGTGCTCTTGTGAAATCTCATCTTTTACATTTTGGAAAAAATACCAGGGCATGGAGGAAGTGTTTTAGTTCCATTTAACTAGAACAGTGTTGGTTTTTAATTACGCTAGTGGCATATCAGAAAAAATAGCAGTCGTAAAGTCTGATGAATGTGGCACCTATTGTCTTTTCATTGTTTCTCTCAGGTTTTGGGGGATGATGTTGCTGGCATCAGTGAGAGAACGCTAGATCTCTCATATCTGTTGATCATATCTGTTGATCATATCTGTTGCTACTCATAAAAATAAGTGCCTTATTTCCTCTTATTTATTTTAATGCTGCACTATAAATTTATGCTCTTTGATTTATTTGATCTGATGATACTTTAATAGTATGTTTGTCCAGCTCTAAATTGAAGTCAATCAGTTCTGTGCCTTTGCCTTTTGGAAGTAATAGATAAAACCTGTCTATTTAGACCCACCAAGGCATGTGACAAGCTATCTGGCAGTAATCTAGGAATGCAATTAAACGTGTTTAATTATGCACTTTGTTTGCTAGGTTAGACTTTAGAATTTTGCAAGGTAGAGGCCTCACAGGACATAAAAACTCAACCATTTTATTTTAGTGCTTTGACTTGATTTGTCAAAGTTTGAAAAGCTCCATAATTTCTTCACTCAGTTGATGGTGAAGCCTGTGTTACCTATGAATGTCCTAATTTTTACTTAAGTTCTGATAGCAAGCATTGGTTTATTCAGTGTCAAGGAAAAGTGCAGATCCCAGCAGCTATCAGTTCAGGAAATTGTTCTCCATTTCGATCTCCCTTTTTTGGAGACATTTAAGCCTGGCTGTGTGAGAGAGTCCAATTCTATAATTGCCTAAACTATATACATACATACATGGATTATAGTACTTCACAAGATCATGGATGAGATATTTAAACAGGTTGGGCTGATAAACAGGAATAAATGAGAGTTAAGTGTCCAAGAGTTGAGACTGAGCATGAACAGACCAGTAGTTTAAAAAATAAAACAAGAAAAAAAACAGAAAAGGAAGAACTAAAAATAGATTCGTTTTGTTATTTTTAGGGCTTCCTGCTGGTTGCATAAAAATCACTGAACTTAAAAGGTCATACTACCAATGCTCAGTACCTTTCAAACATTCCTTTTAATCTAGTGCAGAGATCCAAATGAAGACTGACACTTGGAATTTGGGGGAGGCAATATAATTTTTTCCTAATTAAAAATATCAGTGTTCTAGCTTGAAATCTGTTCAGGAAAACAAATCAGCATCATTCATGACATTATGACCAACAGCATTGGTATTGACATGAATAAGTTAATAACATTTTAGGGCTGATAAGCATAATTTAATATTGCCTAAGAGTGGGTTTTGTTTTTCTTTTCATGTTAAGGTACTGCAATGTTTCATGAAAGGAGTGTGTCAATACAAATCCCAGAAGAGTTCTTCAGAATCTCTATAGCTATAAGATGTGTGAGTGTTTAAATAATTTGGTTTTTGCTTGTACCTTTTTACAGCCTTAAAAAGTGGGGGGAAAAAAGGAAAAATAAAAAGTGGGAGACCTGCATCTGATATTAAAGAAAATATTTTTTGTTTAGGAGTGTGCATAGCATGAAAGATATCACAAAATAGTCAGCAATTCTCATTGAAACAGCAAATACTTTTTAAAAAAAATCACAAGATGAGCAACAAAATCACAGAAAGTACGCCGTTATTTCCAAAGTCAATATTTTACCAAATAGGTTTTTGATACAAGGAACAAGATGTGCAAGGAACATGATGTGATACATATCCAGTACAGCATTTTAAACACATTTTAAACTTCCTGGCTTTTCCCTTGTTTGTATTTAGCCAAAGCTTAAATGGTTCCACTCAATGCTGTTTTGCTTTGGTTAAAACAGATAAAATTTTCCCCACGTAGGTGGCTGATTTGGGGGCTTTTTTATGTATAAGCGTTTTTTTCTTGTATGTGTTCTTCCATATAGTAAAATAAGGGAAAGATTTTCATTCTCCATTCCCCCTATAGAGAAATGAGCTAAAAAATCCAAAGATACAGATACACGACTTTTTCTCTCAGTGCTGATGTGCTATTTTGGGCTTTTGTGCTGACCTACTTTCTATGTTTCCAGAAAGCGAGCTGAAAAATTTTAGCTCAGGTTGCAGAAAGATTTGAATTTATTTTTCAGTGGATTTTTGTACATCCTTTCACATAGATATGTGTGCACATACACACACTTTGGCTAATGGGGGGGTTGATGTACAGTAGCAAATCAAGGTTGCCAATTTTTGGTACAATTTCAACAATAATAGCAGCAGAGATCTGCTACTAGACACCTACCTTTAGAGGGTTTGACAGGAAGATGTTTCCAATCTAGTGGTGCAGTTATTCAGAGTTACATGATAAGACAGAAAGCTTTCAGTTCCCAATTTTGAATAAATTTGATACCTAAGTAGAAACATCTAAAATCGCTCTAAGAATCTTGCTACTATATTTTTTTCCAGTTTCTTCAACATTATATTAGAGACTGGAAGACAAGACCCTTTTCAATCATTTACTTTGACTCCATGCATCTCTTTATTCAGCATTCTGATCGCCAAAGAATGTTCAGCCCATTAGTTTGCCATTCCCAATTAAAGTAATGATACATAGAGCTTGGGAATTGTACAAACAAATTATGAGAGAACAAATAAAGAGAGATGAAGACCTGCTCCTGCCCTCTGCTTTGGGCATGAAGAATTCATCAGCCTTGGCAACACCACTGTGCTCACATGTGGACTCTCCCCAGCACAGCAGCTCTGCTGGTGGAAGAAAATCCTTTTCAGTTTATTGTGCTTCATCTCACGATGACTGTAGTGCGGAAGGTCTTGGTGTGGCATTCCTCTCATCTAACTTGTATGACCATACAAAGCTTAAGCGTCTGTAAGTCTCGGTGAAAGTCTGCAGGTAAGGGGAAGACAATTTCCCCTACCCTCAGATTAAGCCCTCAGTTAGGGCAGATGAATTCTGCCTTGCTGAGGTACATCTCTCCCTCTGTGTGTTAACTGTAGATGGAGTTTAGACTTTTGTCAACTTAATCTAGTCTGCAGCTAGGTGAGAGAAATCCAGTCCCCTCTTCTTTGTATATACCACAGCTAGAGTAAGGACTTTTGTTGATTTACCAGTACGGATGTAGTTCCGCTGGGAAAGGCTGGACAGTGTAAATGAGGCCTCAAAATACCATGAGTGGCAGGTCTGAATCTTCCTATGACTGACAGACAGCTTCTCAGTTCTCTGGAAAGTACTTTGACCTACTTAAGCTAGCCTGTGGATATGTTATATGTATATTTTTCTAAGGCATTTGATTTGATACTTCTTTTTAAATTTACATTGTATAACATAAAGACTACATACAGTACATTTAAAAAATCTGGCTTTCAGATCTTCATTTATAGATGATAGCTCTGTGTGAAAGTTACATTAAGAATCCTATACATTCAAAGCTTTTTAGTAGCTTTTTTAAGCATTTAGATGATGTAAAATTTTCACTTGTTAAGTATCCTCTGCAGTCCTGCTACTTTCCAGGGTGTCCAATATTGGTGGGATAGTAGAAAATAATGAAGTTGAATCAGTATTACAGCTTGATAGTTATATGTGAATAGCCTAGTTTGTGCTCATGGTAGAACAAAATATGTTTTTAATGCTGCTACATCGAAGGTAATACAAGCACAGATTGCAGGGTTACAAATACAGAACTCTTCAGGGTAGTAACCTGAAGGAAAGCCAAGGGACAATTTAAGAAGCTTGTTCAGTTTGGCTGTCAGTGTGATGCCAAAATACTGCAGTACTCAAATATTGTACTCAGTGCCTTGATATTTCCACTTAACAATGAGGTATAAATAAAGGAGAGAGTTAAAAAAGAAGCCTGTGGAATTTTTCAAGATCCAGAGGGGAAGCAAATGACAATCTTTTTTTATGTTCCTGTGCCATACTCTTTCCCGTGCAAGAAGATGTGTCCTGCTTGCTATACTTGAGAAACGTATCTGGGAATCTCGTTTCTGATGAAATGTGATCTGAACTTCACTCATTTCTCCGTGTGCTTCCAATCTGTGTAGGAACCAAGGGGATCTCAGGTTATTTCGGTCCCCTTGGGAACCCCTATTTGTTTTCACTCTCCCCAAAAATATTTATTACAGTTGTACACTATGCTGAAAGAGCTGTTTCTCTAATACTCTGCTGTTTGGAGTCAAGACTTGGAAAGATAGCCCCAAATAGTTTTCTCCACCTAAGAAAGATAGAAATGATGTGACCAGCAGTGAAAAGTGCCTGATCCTTGCTATTGTAATTTCTCACTTCCATAGCTGAAAGTTGTTGTCAGATGCAGAGTTGCTTAATCAGCTAAATTTATAGTGCTAACAAGTAGTGCTTAACTACAAAAATGTAAGGGTAGTGATTCCTGACGCAAATTGATTGAAGGACTTATCTTACTGATATATGTCTTCCAGAAAATAATTATTTTCTATAGTATTACCACTTTTTCTTGGATGCTTGCATGATTACAGAAGTGTTCAGGAATGTAGTTTTCATCTTTGCCTGTCCTAGAGACTGGTAACAACTTGAGTTCCCAGAGATAAGCCAGGTCATGGTATTCTATGCTATCACAGGCACTACTTCTTCAAATTCCTCTAGAAACTAATCTGAAATGTCAGGAAATGATAGTTTATCCAAGTGATGTGAGGATATTGCAACAGGGCTGCACAGTCTTTGAGTATCTTTGAATCTAGATTAATTTCAGGATTATCATTTTGAATTCTAAAAGCCCTAAATGGCCTACAGTCCAGCTGAAAAACTTATTGCTTCTCAATATTTTGCCACTTACCTTAATTTGGGGGTTATAAAGCTTGGAGGTGAATTTATAAGGAGGAGGAGGACAATGGTGTTCATGCACCTCCCTGGACTGTGGAATGAATTACTGGAAGAGTCCAGTGGGAGTCTCGCTATGTTTTGGGAGTGTTGCAGGATTTAACTTCCTTGGCAAGCTTTTTTTCTCTCTAACTAAGCTCTTAATTGACTTTGTGTGAAATAAATTCCCCAGTTCTGAAGCCCTGTGTAGAGATAACAGTAGAAGACAGTACGGAGTACAAGAGTGTTTCCTTTTCTGGGGAGAACTGATGTATGTGTTGATTAATGTTCACAGTCAGTGGGCAAACAAGCGTCTTAAAATGTGTACTTGCTACACCGAGAGCCTGACTTAAACTAGGTTATTGCACAGTTTTCATTTAACAGTAACGCTACGTTTTTCTCAGTTGTTTCCATATGTGTTACTAGTCAAAATAAGGTTGTGTTGTCTTGGTTTAAAATTCACCGGTTGCACAGCTGACTTTTCTGTTCTGTTGTTGCAAGAGTGATCTTTATTTCTCATTTTCATTGCATACAATAGTGTGTGTATTTATATGGTGTTTATCTGGTGAGACTTGGGCCACCGCAGCTGTGTGCAGGGACACACTTTCAGTAACGTAATTGCTCAAGGGACCATCTGCTAAACACATGATCTCTTTTGTCACTTTGCCTGTATTACAGCGCTTGCAAAGGGGATCCAAGTACTCTCTTCTGCTAATACTGTTTAGAATGCATCTACTGTCATTCTTGCAAATCAACTATTGTCAAATTAGTCTAAATTGTAGTTAACTCAAGCTAGTACATAGCCGCAAAGAATCTCAGCCAAATTCTTAAATGTTTTTCTAATTTGTTCTTGTTCTGCTTGTATTAATAATAGCTGTGACCACTGAGGTCCTAATCTGCGTAATCATAGGGTAATTGAATAATCAGTATACATCTGTAGAGTTTTATTAGCCACATTAAAAAAAAAATACATATGTCAAAAATGCACTTAAATCTAACATTGGTATGCAAGCTATATAAATTGTGTCAGGTTTGTAGCAGTGTAATACAGCATGATGTTTTTCCAGTTCATGTTTCAGGCATGATTTGGATGCCATCTTGTCATGCAGCTGATGCTTTAAAAAGTCAGCAGAAAATAATCAGTAAAATTGGGAGCTTTTAATGACATTGTTTAAAAAGGCAGTGCTTTTTAACTGGTTAGGTTCTCATACATCTTCAGGAAATGAGGTAGAGGAAAGAGAACCCCAAAATATCTCTGACTTTAAGTAAGTCTTTACAGGGAATCTTATTTTTCCTTTCATGTTTTGTGGGTGTTTTTTCCCCTTTTTCAGTCTTTAAGCACTTGGAATTTTTCTACTTACCTTAAAGCTTGCTTTAGGGGTCAGCCCCTGCTTGTGCTTGCCAAGCAGGGCTTAACCGTTGCTCGAGGCAGCACTGTGTGTCGGTTACTTGCCGTTAGCCGCTGCTTCCTGTGGTTTGGAGACCCAAAGCTTCCTCACACCCTTTCCTTTTCCCTATTTTTTACACATGCACTGGCTGTCATCTTTCATCTCTGACTATGGAAAAAAAAAATGAAGAAAATGTAGATTCCATATTTGGGTAGCTGTTCCCTTCCTTGCTTTGTCTTGCTGTCCCTGATAGTGTAAAAGAAGAGCTCCAGACTGCTTCTAAACCCACATTTATGAATTTGTGAAGAGTAACTTACCCTCAGCCGCTCTCATTTTACCCAGGCACTGCTTTGCTGACTGAAGATGGGAGAGGGAGAGGGGGAGAAGAGAGGGTTGCAGAGAGGGAGAGAGAGAGAAAAAGAGACTATTTATTTGCAATATGGAGTTCAAATTCAGGAGCACTTGCAGAGCATGAGTAACTGATTCATCTAATTCAGGTGCAGTTGGCAAGAGAGGTGACAGAACTCTGTTTTAGTCTGTACACAGAAAAATGCTTATTTTATCAAAGAAGCATCCTATGGCATTGCGGTGTTAGATGCAATAAGTGGATATTATTAATAGTGTTCAAATGCAAAGTGAGTATTTATAGTAAAACCACAGAAGTTTAATATTGTACAATTAAACATGTACAAATCAGCTGTGGGATATTTGTATCTGTACCTGGAGGTTTTAAAGATAATTTACACATCTGTGCTTTACAACACTGTAGCAATGTCATGTCAGTTCTTGTATACTGCTAATTTCTGTAGCAGGGCGTCTGAGCTGAAACTCATGTCCTTGGGGTTGTGCCTCAATCAGGCATTCAAAGTAGCTGGTAAGGACGTCTTCTGGTGTTTCTAGAGCCCTGGCCTCAGGTGGAAAATCTTCATTTTCCTGTTGATTGGTCTCACACTTGGGACAGTTTTATAAGTAGTTTTGTGGAAGCTGAAATATAGCCAAGTATATAGGGAGCAAATTGAGCATTTCCCTAATACGAGGGAGAGCAGTGTATAAAAATCTGTATGTTACACTTCTCATGAAAGGGGATGCTCTGAAAGCATGCCAGACAAATAACTTTAAACCTATTCCTGTGTGCCGAACACCAGGAATACGCGCATGGTTCTGACTTCTCTGCGAGTGTGACAGCTAGGAAGGCGGATGGTTTGCTGACTGATGGAGATGGAATGCATTTGTCAGACAAAAATTTAAGATGCTTTTGTAAAGACTGCTTTTGTCTGTTGGGAAAACTGAAGGATAGGTTCACATCTTGCAGTTTGTGTGCACCTTTGTCCAATAGTGTTGCTTTAATAGATACCTTTATGATCATTTGATGAAACTGAGAGCACTAATTTAAAGAATCAGTTAAATAAAACTAGGTTATGTTTTTATCACTGTTAGGGATCCATCTACATTTACTGTACTGTTACTAAAGCTCTAGAATTATCATAGCTAAATGCCGCTTTCCTATTCAGCGCACCACACCATGCGTGACAGTGAAGTAGGCTTTTGGGGAGAATATGGAGAAGCTGGGAAGCTACAGGCTCAGCACATAATTAAGCATCCTCTGAGCTGATGCTGAACAATAAAAATTTCTATGCTCCAATTTCTTTAATAGTAGTTACGAATACACTTATTTCTGAAAACTAACAGTATGATTTGTGCATGTGAATTTAGGTGTGGCTTGAGTACATGTATGAGATCCATCTGCCTGAGGACTCAGGCAATATATAGGTATTTTACATATTTGTCTTGAATGGAAAACGGGGATAAAAGCTACATGTGGCTGCTCAGACCACTGCACTCTGAAAATGAGCAGGTGTCAGTGTTACAGATCTCGCCCTGTCCTTATCTCTACCCACAAATGTCTCATTATACTTTTCTCTCCCCTGATGGGCTGAGGAGGGGAGTGATAGAGAAGCTTTGGTGGGCACCTGGCGTCCAGCCAAGGTGAACCCATCACAGTGCTAGCAAAATTTAATGTATGTAAAATACTGAACACTCAGAAGTGGTTCTAAATAGAAAATCATCTCTGAAATCTGTAACCTTCATATTCGTATCTTGCTTGCAGTATTCACTGCCTACACAGAACGACGCAATAGAAAAACAAGGATATCTGCCATGTTTTATGCAGGACTAATACTATGCCCTGCTAAATAAAATTCCTGCGTAGCCACTAGGTCTTTTTCTTAGCACTCTGTCCATGGCATAGGCCTAATGTCACATATTGCCGTGGAACAGCAAGCATGATTTTGCCAGTCGTGATTCCAGTAATGAGGATTCCAGCAAGTTCCATCCATCTTTGGAAGATGTCCAGCCTCTGGGCTGCTGCTCGGGCAAAGCCGTGTGTCCTGACAGCTCTGAGGCTGTCTGCGAGGAGCCCTGTCACCCTGCTGGGTGCCTGCGCTGTGCCTCTTTACCCTTCCAGAAAATGCCTATTTCCAGGGTTTGTGGAAATTTCTGTTGGAGAAGGATCAGCTTTCAAGTCCTCGTGAAGATAAGGCTGCGGCAGCTATCATGTAATGGGAACATCAGCGTGAAGTGAAATTACTACAAATGTACATTAGCATATGAATCGTTCTGCTTATGAAATGCTGTGACATGATTCAGCTTCCCCTCTTAATATGGGAAGTGCACATTATGATCAAACAGTAAGGGACTAATACTATCATAGAACTAGATTACAGCTTTAACTGAGTATTTTGTTTGTTGTTAGCAAACAAGAATATGATTACAAATTAAAGGTGCTTATCTTCTTTCAAAGGAAAGACAGTGCAGTTGAAAGACTCGGCCAAATCTCCTGCCAATATGCATCTATAAAAATCAGCATGCCAGTTTAGAAAGCAACTCTGGAAAATACATATTCTTTTCATGTTTTATCTCTTTGTCTTTGAGGGAGGCAAGTTTTTTTGGGCTAAAAGCTTATTTCTCTCTTCTGTGACTGTAATTCAGTATTAAGTTATGTATTGCAAATTAAAACCCTAGAGGTAGTGCATGATATGACTGGCATCTAATACTCTGATTTAGCTTGCTCTAAGGTCAGGCATAGCCTGGCAACTATGTCCTAATTGCACTATTCTATGAATCAAGCGTTTGCTACGAGGGTAGAAATTAATGTGAACCTAAAATGATCTCTTTGCTGTCTTTGAGAGTATGACCGTGACTGGTTATTTGTTGACCTTTTCCTTTTATACCCACTTCTAAAAAACAATGCTTGATTAAAGAGAGGTTTTTTGGATGCTGAGGCTGTATCAAACCTAGGCTCTTTGCTTATAACAGCATTAGACTGGAGGAAATGGGTTAATTCAAGCAAAGAACGTGTCAGATGTTCACATCCTATGGATTAAGACAACCAGGTTATTCCAGAAAATTAAACAAATCATTTTGGAGTACCAGTTGGAGGGTTCAAACAGCTGTATGTATACCTCATTTTCTCTTCTTGCGTTGTTTAACTTTCCTATTTGAAATGCAAAACAGAAGAGGTTCGAGACTTCATAGTTCAGATATGCTTGCAGATCTGTGACTGTTCTGCTATGCATAGGGAATGAGACCTAGGTAATAAATGCTTATGGGAAAAACAGAAAAAACGTTTTCTAAATGGGTATGTACTGTTAAACGGTCTCCTCTGGGCAAGCAGGTACTCAAGAATATTCAACCAGGTTGTTATCAATCAATTTGATTTCTTTAAACACTTCTGGCACCTGTAAAACCCACCCAAAATGCAGTAAGTAGCCTGAACATTGCTTTTGTAACCTTAGCTTTAAAAATATGAGCTATACAAATATGTTAACTAGGGATAACCTGGCATAGTCACTAAAAGAAACAATTCATATATCCCTGCCTGGATGCTTACTCCTGTCTTTTTGTGCCTTGTGGCAGCATGGCTAAAAACAAATAAATAAACAAAACGTTAACCTAGGTTTGTGCCATGGTTTTCTGTGCAGCCTTGCAAAATGGGTGTTAATGCAACAAGGAGGGACACTCTATGGGCCACAGGCGAGAAGGAGAGTGAGGCTTTATTGATAGATTGAATTATGCTGGTTTAAAATGTTAGTAAAGCTCCAACTTTCTTTTCCTGCCATTGTATTTCCTCCAACATACATGGCTAAGAGGCCTCATCCTCCCTTGGAGGTATTTACGTATCATTCTACTCCGGTACGTATAGCATGGTAGGAAGGTTCATGAATCAATGAACACTCATGTGGACGTTACTTTACGAAACCAGATGGAACTCATTGTGGTGTTGGAGTTTTTTTGTCTTCCATAGTACAGATTTTTTGAGCTGTGCTGGCTGACATATCGAGAACACTTTTTAGGAAACCTTTTCTTTTTGCTACTGTTGATGAGCATGAATATTTGCTCAGCTGAACATGAGAATGACAGCTCTAATGCAGTCATAATAACATGTGGATTACTAAACATGAAATATAACAAGGTTTGCTGCTGTATTATTAAACAAAAAGCTAATGATAATTCCTCCTGCAAGAACACTTATTTTTCTATGACCGGGATCATGCTAATTTTGTAGCCTTAAATCTGTATTTCTGAAGTAAAGTGTATAGTTCAAACACAAGCTAGTTATCAAACATCAGTTTCCCTTAGCCTTGTATTTACCAAATTTTAATCAAAAGAAATAGTAATAGAAACTGCAGAGCCTACAGTTGGGTAGTCTGATGGAGGTGAGGGGTATGATGTTCTGATTTAGCCTTCGACCCTAATGGATAAACCAAATGATCTGTAGTTCAGCTATCTAAATCTGGCACTTTTTTATTTTACTGACCTTTCACACAGAATCATTAAGATTGGAAAAGACCTTTAAGATCATCAAGTCCAACTGTTAACCCTACACCACCGTGCCCACTAAACCATGTCCCAAAAATTCAAAATTGTAAGAAAGTACTGAACTACACAGAACCTACTAGAGAATCCCAAAGCCTTATAAACTTTTGCCAGCCTGAAAATGTAGCTGAATTATAATTCCTGGGCTCTGCTTTTCATCATTTGAGCACTTTCGTGATTCAGTTCTGAACACAATGATTACTTTCTTTTAGTAATCTCTTCTGAAGGATCTTGTTTAAATCTTTGATGGGATAAATAAATAATTAGTCTTCTTTTATCTCCTATGCTCAAACAACTGTAATAGATTAATGACACTTTTTTTTTTTTTAGAAACCATGTTGATTAGTCCTATTGTGTTGTAATCTCGGTGTTTTACTCAACTCTTAATTATCATTTTAATCACCCTTTCAGATAAAAGTCTTGATGAAGTGTAATTCTTTATACTATGGTATATCCTTCTAAAAAAATATGTAAATATTTCATTCTCTAGTCTACTGTAATTTTCAATTATTTACTTATTTTTGCAAAATACTTCAACTATCTGATTCTTGATTTCCTTCTGGGTTCCTGCATGTATATCATAGGCACCTAATGATTAATTGCATATAAGTTAACAATATTTTCACACATCATGCTTTCTTTTATTGTTGGGTGTTTTTTATGGTTTTTTCCTGGTTTTATTTCCATCTATAAAGGTGCAAAGCTTCCATCTTTAAGTAGGAAATAGGTCTGAGAGGGATGTTTTCACTGCAACCTTGGTAGAGGAGAATCTCAAATTTTGCCAAGAGTGTTCTTTTCCTTTCTTCCCATGCTGAATCTTAAAATATTTTTTGAATGCTCAGTGCATCTGCTTTATTTTTTTGTTCTTATAATTAATAATCAGCTCTTCCAAGTCCTTCTTCCGCCCCCATTCCCAGTTTTGTTCTTCATACTGAACTGTAACTTACTCTGTGGTGGTCTCACTTGGGAGTAGGCTGTCAAAGTTTTACATATGCCCCTCAAAGATGAGAAAATTACCAACAGGAGATACAGAAACTAAATCACTAAAAGAGTTAGACTACTAAAATGGCACTTAGGCACCTCATTCTAACAACCTTCAGACACCACCAGGGCCCTCAGCTTCTGTTCTACTGCTGCCTATTCCTTTACTTTAGCTGCTTAGCATTTTCAGTTTTTAGGCCAAGTATTTGCCTGTCTTGATTTTTAGGTCTAAATGAATTTTCAAAGTATGTCTTCTACAAAAGGCAATTTAGTGATGATATGTTTGGGGTTTTCATCTGTCCTCTTCTGGATTTCCACCTGAAGGCCACTCAAGGGTAAACGGTTCTTAGATTCCTGTGTGCTGCTGCTCGACCAGGGGCTTGAACCCTTGACAGATATTCCCCCATCTGAAAAAGCATGATCGTTGTCACTCCTTTGAGTATCCCAGCAGCCATTTCTCTTATTGGAAATGTTCCACTTGGCATGAATATTCATTGGGCTGGAGAAGGTGGGATTGTATTGTGCAGCAGTTGCATCGCTCAGCTAGAATATGGGACAGTCACTTTCAAGTCACTCTTCTAATGAATATTTAATTATTTATACAGGTTGGAGTAGTTTCAGCAGGAAAACTTAAGAGCTGCTTCCAGAATATCCTGTAGCCTGGTAGTTAGGTCACTTACAGAAGATGTTGAAATTTTATTTAAAGCTTCTGTCAAATTGCAGTTTAAAGCTCCTCAAGTGTCAGTTACTCCATTTGGTATTTATTATTTCTCAGTCTTCACAGAGAGTTCAAATATATTTATATTTGCTCAGATTTAGTCACTTTCTGTTGTTTTGAAAAGCATTTGATTCAGTTACTTTAGTTTAGTTGGGCTATCAGGAATGGACTGAATGTTTTTATATTGGTTCAGTCAAAGTTGAAAAAGCAAGTGGAGTTGGAAGAGAAGGAGAAGCAAGGAAAGCTTCTCTGAACTGCTTTTTTTTAGTTAATTGGGAAAAAAAGAGGATGAGATCCACAGATTCTACAGATCTGAAGGACATGAAAGAAGTATTTTGGCCTCTAATGATGAAGACCAGTGCCTAGAGGAATTTTTTAAAAGTACCTGAGCAATTTAGACATAAAATTCCCTTTGGTTATAACTTAATTCTTGCCACCTAACCTATTTTGGAGTCCAGTGGGATTTTCAAAAGCTTATTTCTGCATGTAAACAGAGCTCACAATCCTTTGAATACTCAGCAAGACTAGAAATAATCAGTTTTCTATCTACAGTTGGTGTTCACTTGGTTTAAATCACTTTGGTTTAAATAATCAGTTTGTTCGAATGCAAGGTGTGGTTTCTGGGTCCAGTGTATTTAAGATTGGATTCTTAGGTTCATAGTTTCAACTTCCAGCTAAATGCAATTTAATTTCCAGGGGAAGAAGACAAAATCTAGCAGGCACTTTGCATCCTTCTGCATTTCTAACACAATAAAATATTTTTAAAAATACATAGATATATGTTAAGATACATTATTTCCCCCCTTCCCTTCCAAAAGCATGTAGGTGAACACTTTATTTCTTGTCAGCCATAATACAGGTTGTACTGAATTTCATCCAAAAACTATATTTGGAGCAGCCAACCTGTTGATCATTACACCAATCATACAGTGTACCCTATCTTTAGGAAAGTAATTAAAGCATTCAAGGTTTAAGTGTTTTAAATGGTTCAGAGAAATCAAGTTCTATCTTCAGATGTTAAAATCAGTTTGCCCTAGCTATCCACAGTTGAAACATTAGTAACTGGCACTTTGAATTACCACTCTGCTTATTCACTTTGTCATATTAGAAGTTATTGTTATTTAACAGCAAAGTGTATGTAGTTAGAAGATTTGTTAGTTTTAATTTACTAATTAATTTTGTCTCATTTATGACAGAGTTCAAGTAAGAGAATTAACAGGTTCCTAGAAAATGTTAGGGTTTTTCCTTTCTTCTTTCTGAACATTTGAGAGAGGAAGATCAAATCCTTTGGAGGCTCAAAAGATTTCATTGGGATAGCCAGAACAAAACAAGAAAAGTACTTTGGCTTTTAGTTAGATGGAGAATTTACAGACCATCTTCGTTATACACATGTTTAAATGGATTCTTTTTATTAGTCAGCAGTTATATAGAGAGAAAATCAGTCACACTGGCAGATCTTTGATTCTGACTCCAGTAGAAATAACATTATTGCTTCTTGAGGAAACCCCAAACTGATGGCTGTGGCCATAAAACCTTTGTGCTTTGGACTGTTTTTCAGTCTTTAAAATGTAACATTGTCAAAGGACAGAACTAAAAACCCAAACGTATTGTTCAGGTTGTACCGTTCCCCAGACAGGTCCTTAGGCTGGGGACTGGGTTGGTTTTTTGCTGCTATTTGTTTGTTGGTTTTTTTCTCTCACTCTATTTTTTTTTTTAAGGTTTAGCAGCACTTGTTTAGCTTGCCAAGTTAATGAATTGTTAATGAACTGATCTGAGAAATGCCATTGGTATAAAAAAACTATACTAGCCCTAGACAAGTGCCTCATATTAAATTGTATTTTCCCCTTTGCACAGATTGTGCTGCTGAGCTCAGGTTTGTTGAACTTCCTAATTACCTCAAAACTTTCAGACGAATGAGTTCAGCACATCTCCTCCCTGGGCAAGGTTTCACTGATGCAAGGAGGGGCAATGCAGTAACTCTACACCTGTTCCAGCACACACCTATCCACTTGCTCAACTTCCCCAACGAGTGCCGAGTTGAGCATGAGAACATCCGAGATTGCCTGGGTCTGTAACCACCAGTCCAAATACTTCTGGAAGTTTAGATTGGCTTTGCGCTGGGGTGGCTTTAACAGTTAGTGCTCTATAATGGCAGTTGACGACAGCAACTTGTACTCTAGGACTAAGAGTAATCTCAATTCCTATCATCAGACTTGTTATAAATCAACAAGACGGAGAAGCCTACCACCAGACATCCTGCTAGAAAATGATTTCAAAGGAAAGTTTCAAAGAAATATTAGGAATATAGAGCCTATACATCCAAGGCGCCCTAAGAAAAGACCTTCTATATTTTCAGGTAGGAAATGCTATGTTAATAGTATGTTGGTGCAATATCTTTTAAACCTTTTTGGTAATTTTTGTAGGATTCAGTAGCTAATTCCAGTCAGAATTTATTCTGTTTTAGAACCTAAATCTATCTTCACAGATAGATTTAATCAAGTACAATTTGTGTTAAATTATGTCAGCCATTAGAGTTGATATGATCGAGACAAAAAGAGAGACTCATATTTTTTACTTCATGTTGCTTGCTTCTGGGGATTTTTTTAAAAATATTTAGCATTTAAAGAAAACCAGTTGTTTCTCTACAGCTTTAAACTGCATTTTGCTTAACCCCACATGTAAGCAATGCAGTCAATAGCTGCAGTGTAAGTATAGCTGCAGTATAAGTATCTCTCTTGCTGCTCTACTACTGTATCTCGTTGCTTTTCTGGAAGAGAGTGGTTTGGGGATACACAGACTTCCTGAGTCTAGCTTTTTTGTGTGTGTATGTGTAGCCAGAAATTAACATCACTAAATAGTCAAATGCATGCTTTGAATTCCTGGCTTGCACTGGAGCCTGTAATGTCTGTAGTTAATAGTTCAGTTTAACTCTCTGATTGTTAAGAAGTAGGAACAAGGTGTAAGAGTGTATTTCAGTCAAGCTAATGGCAAGTCTGGATTATTTGGGTTTTTTTTATATTATTATTTGAAATATGCCTAAAAATAAACAACAGATTGGCATGAGGACACAGGATTTGTCACAAAACAATCAGGTCATCTTTACTAGGAGGACTTAAGAGGTTTTGGAGGGGGGAAATCAATACCAGCTATCCTTACTGAAACTGAAGATGTGTTTCTGTGAGGAAATCAGAGGAAGTGAAATCCTTTCTAGAAACAAAAATATACTGTTTTTTAAATGTAGGTATCTCCATTTCCAGATGAAAATGGTGATTTTTAAATTCTAGGAGGAAATAATACAATCATACAGATCTTTGAAGAGCTATGAAGCAGATTTTAAAATGTTATTGCTTATTTAAATATTAATATTATATTCCTTAATCACAGCTAAATTTACATGGGTACCTTTTCATGAGCTGAAACACTGCTGAAGGAATGAGAATACAATGTTAAAAGATGACACAGGGCAGCATCCTTTGTGTGGGAATTAGAGCCTCCATTGTACCTTTGTTAAGGTATTTGAAATATTTCAACACCTTAGGAAATAAAGCTTTTTTCCCTTCTTCCTATTCTACTTCTCCAGCTTTAAAAAAATGCAAAAAGCCTTATCAGATCTGAAGTCAGATGACTCGGACATACCCAAGGCTCCTGTGCTTCCCAGTGCCTGAACAGGCTCTTCCTGAGGTGATGTGGTCTGTTGGTGACTGTCAAAGCACATTATTTTGGGTAGGATAGACCCTCTGTATCTTATTCTTTCTCAGTTGCTGCTTTTTGCCTTCTAGCTACCTTTTCTGCTCCTTAATTACTTCTGTGTTTGTTTTCCTTTTTCTCCTGTATCTTTTCACTTTTTTTTCTGCTGTACGTCAACATTTTTGTTAGAAAAAACACATTAAATAGCCTTGTGTTTGGTCTCGAACACCCATACTCTGTTGTGCCCACTCAGAGTTCTCCTTTATTTTGTGATCTTTTTTTTTAAATACAATTCATATTTCTTTCTGTTCTCTTTCCACCCTCACAAATTACCACACTAGCAGTAATACTCCAGCGTTTGTGCTGCGTCAGATATGAGCACTCTAAAATAGTTTGTGTGTCTGGAATGCTGCCATTACGCTTATGAAATCCACTGCAGCTGTGTTACTGTACACTCAAGGGTACTTAAGTCAAAGTTAATGCAAATTGCTTGCTATAAGCAATTGATGGAGCATGATGGAAAGATGGGTGTAGCCTTTCATTTGGTAGGTCAACAGTATACACGGGAGAAGTTGATTTGCGTTTGAAAACAGGTTAACAAAGTAAGCCTGAAGTCTTCTAGACCATTGTCTTTCATGCTGTAAATGTAGGTGAGAATGGAAACAGAGCTGTATCATAGAATCATGGAATGGTTTGTGTTGGAAGGGACCTCTAAAGATCATATAGTCCAACCCCCCTGCTGTGGGCAGCGACATCTTCCACTAGGTCAGGTTTCTCAAAGCCCTGTCCAACCTGACCTTGAACACTTGAGGTAGACATTAAAAAAAAAAAAACATATATACATATAAAATATATATATTGAAATACTTGCTCTTCAGTCTTTTGGATCACTGCTGAAGCCTTCTGAAGAATGTGGTCATTCATGTTTCCTTGTTTCAGCCTAGTCATCTATTAGTATAAATATTTTAAATCTATATCATTTTGACTCTTCCACCTTCTTCTAATGCCTGTATCTCTGCTTAGTCTTTTACATAACCATGAACCTGTCTTAGTTTTAGGACATACTGATGATTTAGTCTGAAGTCATGTACATCTTGTTTTCTTTCCTTTTATTCTGCCTTAAAGAGCTTAGCTAGTAACATAGTGAATAGTGACACATCAAGGCATCAAGGTGCAAGGATATAGGTCAGTTCGTACACTGGAACTCTTGTTTCAGACTTGGTGCAGACTCAGGGTGGCATCTTGCATGCAGTAGGCTTGTTTTACAATTTTTTCTTAACTGTGATAGCTAGAAGCTCACTCTAAAAATGAAAGCTGAAACCTGAGAAGAGTGACAAGTCTGTCTGTCCTGTCATGAAGTTAGTCATTCACGTATGCCTAGACAGGACTATCCAAACAGTGATATCACTGGGTTATTGTGTTCATTCCCTCTTGGCAAGGGGGGACAGAAACTATGACTGTGAGGAGAAAGCATTGCCAAATGGATACGCTGCACAGAGATACCTTTTTCTTCTTTCAACAAAACATTTCTTCTTGTTCTTTAAATTTGAAATGTTTACAGCTGTTGCATACTTCAGGGCTTGATTAGTATCAACTGCCAGTATCATAAATTTTTGGGTTTACTATTTCATGCTTACACTTTTTTTTCTTGAAAATGACAACACAGGCACAAGTGATCAGAATCAACATTATAGGCCCATTTATTGTCAATAGAGAGGTTCATAACCTTAATTAGTTGAGTTTGTACAGATCTGCTGACATGCCCTCAGCTCAGCATGCTATCATAGCCATGACTGAACCTTACCTTGGCAGGACCGTACAACACAAATGGTGTCTTGTCTTAACCTGAGGATAAACCTGTGACTTGTTAATGAAAAAAGAAAGAATTGTAAAAAGACAGAGTGGGCAATGAAAGGATCTTAGGAGGCCATGTCTTTACAGAGGTACCTAGGAAGGATAAATTGAAATAACTCCAGGGACGTAAAATTAAAATGAATTAACTACACATCAACATCTATGCTGACTCATATTCAAAAGCACAACAGCCTGAAGAAAATTAGTCTGTATTTATGAATTTTAATCTAAGGAAGTGTAGGGTGAGTTTTTACTTTTGCTTCTTTTTGGAAGAAGGCTGCCGATATTGTTGTTGCTTGAGTTTCTTCTTTATATATGCAAAGGCATGTGAGATTTTGGCTGGGATTGTCAATTTTCTGAAGAAAGCAGGATAAACAATACAGAAATTACAAAGGTCGAAATACTAAAAAAGAAATAATTAAGTTCTACTTGGAAACCATTCGTATTGTGAGCTGGGGATGTTAGTTTAAGTACGTACCATTGAAAATCCACTTTTAGTAGTTATTAGTATCTTGTGGGCTTTTTTCTTCTCCTTCATTTTCATATGCAGGTAGCTTGTGTTATTGTTGAATAATGCTTGTTGACTGATGTGTCAGTTTTGAAGGACAGGAGGTGAGAAAAATACTTCGGACTTTCTGCCTCTCCCAGGACCAGGCGCACCTCCATTTCATGGTCGTATGCCTGTGACTCAGGTGTTGTCTTCACAGCCAAAATAAGCTCTATGTATTCTGTGGGACAACATGTTTTCTCTACCTTGGTAAAAGCATTGTGGTGTTGCTGTGAGTTAATGTAACGAAGGTCAGTGGTTAACAGTACTTTATATAGCCACTCAAAGTAAAAATGTAGGTTGCTGGTCTGTGATTTTACAACAGAGTAGATAGTATTCTGTAACAAATTCACTGCTTTTTTTTTCAGTGAAAATGTTGTCGCAGTTAGAAGTCTTGAGGCACTCTCTCAAAGCATTTCTGGAGTTCAGACCAGCATACAGTCTAGCAAAGTCACTTTCTAAAATAAGTAAGTTAATCTGACACCATATTTGTATGTAAATTAAAATACTGAAAATAATGTAAGAAAGAAAGGGTTTATATATAAGAAAAATATTTAAGAGTTATTCAACAGTAATATGAATAAATGATTTAATTTTTCATGAGACGTGGGGATAAAACAGCCAGTATGTATGATATTTTTTTTTTCTTTTGAGTGACTACATTAATTGGGAGAGACTTGCCAAAACCTTATTACTTTTAATAAGGATGCTTAAAATCATGGGTACAGTATGTGTCTTATTCAAATGAGTTATAATGATCTGTGTTCAGTGTTTTAATTTAGTGAAGATTTGAGTATCCTACCTCCTCTCTGAATAAATTGTACTGCATGGTAATAATGTATGCTTGTAATCTGCATAGCATAATTGCTGTTCCCTTACAGTACCCCTAGTGTCACCCTGCACATTGACGTTTGGTAGAAAGGCTTGTCTTGGTGCTGCATTTTACAAGTATCATCCACTGACAGCAGAAGGGAAGGCAAGACTGGCATGTCCCAAAGTTCTTCTCTTCCGTGACTTGAAAAATTTGGCTTGGCTTCCCCTTAACACTGTTAGCAAGACCTTCTGCTGATTGAAAATGCAGGGGAGGCATTGCATTTTTTTTATTTGCTGTTCATATTGTAGACTGGCATTAGTTTCCTGTGTTACTGTGTTTATTGAGCCTTATGTTAAGATATGCCACCATGCTATAAAACTGATACATTGAGTATATGTCCACCCATTGATCTGGGTGAGTGACCACTGCTTTATTAATAGAAACTATCAACTTGATAATGTCTTGCTTTTCTCTTGGCCTTCTGTATTTTTATGCTCACTTACATATTTCTACATGTATTACTTAATATACTCTTTAGCATTTTAGTTCTTGAATGGTATTTTTAAAGTGTCATTTTCTTCAGAAAGGATGGGTCGATGATTCAGAGGAAAGCTCTGGATTCTGCATTTTGAGGTCTGATGTAACATATGCATGTTGTCAAACTTGTTTTCTTCTTTGGTTCACTGGTATTTTATGGACTGTGGAGATTGATTTCCTAATATTCTTGTAGGCAAGTGGTGAAGATGCTGTCTCCCTTTAATTTGTATTTGGGACATAAGGGAAACTCTTTATGTCCATTGGAGAGTGACTCGAATGTGAAGCTGAGGGGGAAGATAAGGAGGAAGGTGAGGTTAAGATAGGGAAGGCTCCTTCTGTTATTGTGGCTTGAATTTTCATTTTCTGATTTGTTGTTTGTTTGTTTTAAAAACTGTTTAGTTGTCTCCTAGATTTAGATTGCCACCATCAGTTGTTACAGATCATAGAATCATAGAATAGATTGGGTTGTAAGGGACCTTTTAAGGTCATCTAGTCCAACCCTGCTGCAGTGAGCAGGGACATCTTCAACTAGAGCAGGTTGCTCCGAGCCCCGTCCAACCCGACCTTGAGTCTTCCCAGGGATGGGGCATCTACCACCTCTCCGGGCAACCTGTGCCAGTGGTTCACCACCCTCATTGTCAAAAATTTTTTTCCTTATGTTTAATCTATATCTACCCTCTTTTAGTTCAAAACCATTGCCCCTTGTCCTATGGCAACAGGCCCTGCTAAAAATTCTGTCCCTATCTTTCTTATAAGCTCCCTTTAAGTACTGGCAGGCTGCAATAATATCTCCCCTCCGGAGCCTTCTCTTCTCCAGGCTGAACAACCCCAACTCTCTCAGCGTGTCCTCACATGAGAGGTGTTCCATCCCTCGGGTCATTTTTGTGGCCTCCTCTGGACCCGCTCCAACAGGTCCATGTTCTTTCCTTTGCTGACGGCTCCAGAGCTGGACACAGGACTCCAGGTGGGGTCTCAGCAGAGCAGAGTAGAGGGGCAGAATCACCTGCCTTGGCCTGCTGGCCATGGTAGATGTTAAGACCCTGCTTTAAAGCTAAGACTGTGGTGTTCCAAGTGAACAAAACCCATTGTACACACAGTAATATACCTCAAATCTTACGATGTCTAAAGGTTCATAGACTTCACTGTACTGAAAGAGCTTGTGAAGGGATGACCGCACATGCTTCCTGATTTCAGCACAAGTTTCTCTGTGTGCTGCTGTAGAAATAGCATGTGAAAAAGAATCTGGTTTACTAACATGGTTTGCCAGTTTGATCCTATGGCTCTTTGCTATGTCCTATCTAGAGAATAATAATTAAAGTGTAGAGTAAGGTCTTGAAACTTGTGCTGAATACTTACCTTGTGGGAAACGTAACAGGCTCTTTCTTTTGTAGGTTTATATAATTTTCAAGAAGGAGCACTGAATTAATATTCAGCACTGGTTTTATCTCCAAAAAAGTATGTTAATACAAAATGTATTGAATTTTAAAATAGAAAATCAGAACCCTAAGAAACGTTAAGAAAACAGGAAACATACAAAAATGTTTTAAAAGATTTAAGAACAAGCCAGTCACTCTTTACATCAAATGGTAGTTGCCTTAACTACATTTCATGTACAGTAAATCCATGAGGGTTTGTTGACATTATTTTTGAGTAAATCTTTCTTTGGCCATCATGAGACAATAGAATCTTTTATTCTCTTTACCTGATTTAAGATGCACCTTGAAGGGCAGATTCGCCGTAAAAATATGCCTGTCTTTGGGCCTTAAAGGATTATTTTTGTGCTAATGGATTGGAAAGATTGTCTACAATTATTTTTTTAATAGAGTTGAGGAATACATAAAATTTCATTACGTGAAAGACAGACATTGCTTTTAGTCTTACAGTAGTGCATTTGCTGTAATCAAAAGCTTATCAACCAAGTAAAATGTATTTAAAAAACTAGACTTAAAGGTTATCATAATGGCTTTGATTTGACCTTTTTCCTGATATATATTTTCTTCCTATTCTGAAGTGCAATCTTCACATAAGCTAATGTAGTTAATAACATTTAAGTGTGTTCTCTTCAGTCAGATGGTCTATGGACTGCATATAAATCACTCAAAATATATTTCTTCTATAGTGTTTATTTGTAGATACTTTTGTAGACTTGTTGGGTGCATTTGGGAGATAACTCTTTTTCTTTCAGCTATTTATACTTTACCTAGCCTTACACATTTAATAGGTGCATACTGTATCCAAGATAAATCACCTGATAATCTTGGAATCTCTGAAATAAAAATTCTCAATGTTTTCTTCATTTTCATTTCTTTGCTGTCTTAGTGTACCTGAATTTAAACAACAACAACAAGTGTAGGAGTTTCTGAAAATACTTAATTTTAATAAGAATTTCAAAAAATCAGTATTTTGTTAGTCTGTTTCAGTTCAAAGACTGTTTTGCCTGAAGATGGATGTAGATGATAAAATTAATCTTAATTATGAAAGACTACCTGATGAAAACTCTTTGAACACAACTGGAGTTACCTGGAAGATCTTTTTGTACTGCTTCTCATGATGAAAGATGGTCTGATAGTGAAATTAAATCCTTATGGCATTTCTGGTAATCCAGCTGTAAGCAGATAGATACTGAGTTCATACATTTAGGTTTTCATAAAGAACAAATTTCGTCAACTGTATCTCTCATATTAATTTTCTTTGTTGCTACTAATTAAGAGTGGTTAATTTGGAATGTGATTTTTCTGAATTTTGGGGATCGGATCTTAGATTAGGAACTTGACTTGAGATCAGGACATTATTACATTTGGGTTTTCTAGGACGTTGAAATTGCACAGTGCTTCACAATATGAGATCAATTTAAATTCTTCTTGCAGAGGATATACTAACGTCTAGCTGCTACACAATGTTGGAATGCAGTTTTATAATCAGATACAATGCCGAAGACCCAACAAACATCTGTTCATGCTTTTTAATCATACGCTTAAGTCACACTTAAATTAAAAATTTCTTAAAATAAGGAATCTTTACCATCCATTACTGGAAGACATTACTGTTTCCAGGAAAAATTTTCTGTAGATAAGCAATGTATATTGTGTGTGATACAACTCAGTGTCTCCTCTTTTGAGGACCTGGCTGTGTAGTGGGGTTTTTGTTTATTTGTTTGTTTGTGTTAGAACTGCCTGAGGGTATTGCTGTGATTTTCTGTGGGGTTTTGCTCTGTGTCTTTGGAGTTACTGTTTCTGCAATTTCACAGTGACTGTAATAGCAGTGTGCTTTAGTTGCAGAACATGTTATTGTGCATCCCTGTGCTCACTTCGTTGTGAATTAGCTGCTTTTCCTAATAAACCTTTTCTGGGGTAATTTGTGATGCAAACAATAGAGGGTTGGCAAAATAATTTTTAATCGTAATGTTTAGTGTGCATATTGTTAAGGAGAGGGGAAGTTGACAAATGTCATCTTCCTTACTGTAATCTCAGTTGTCCTGTATTTCCTACTTTATTTAGGATCTTTAAAGTAGTCAATCTCTCGCCAGCCTGTCTGTTCTCTCCTGTTCCTCATACGCAAGTCAGAGAAATCCCTCTCTAGCAAAGCTGGTCCACTTCTTCCCCATTTTGCCTGGACCAACCTGCAGCCTCCCCTTACAATTCTCAGGCACAGTTCAGAAGTTGGCAGGTGCTCAGGAATCAAGACAGTTGGATGTTGCCACCAGCATTTAGATAATGTTTCACTGTAAGCTTGTAGGCTGTTTTGTGCCATCTGGCCTCGTGGCCAGAGACCAGCCCCAGCTATTAAGGTAGACATAGCATTTCTGGTCTAACATAGTCGAATCACCAGTCTGTCCAGCAAGACATAACTTTAATAACTATAAAGTTCATTAAAACTCAGTACGAGTTTGTTCAATGAGTCACCTTAAAGTAGTTCTGAGGGGACTTGTTTGGATTTATCATGGGTGGTTATTGACTCCTGTACGGAGAATCATTCAAGCATTAGATTTCCACTAGATGCTGAGGCCTTACTCCAAAGTAAAAAGTCTAATCTGCAGCAGAGGTTTTACTATCACATGAAGATGCCAGGGTGAAAGAAGGACGGCAAGAAGAGCAGAATACCAGAAACTAAATTAAGGTCACAACATGGAATTTCATGTCTGAAATGTATTTCATTTTCTGCTGAGCAGATTGAGGATAAACAAAGCATATGTGTACAAGTCCAATTCTAAATCCATTCTGGAACTAGAAAATCAGCAGCTTTAGCTTTAGAAGCTAGTAATCTCATAATTCAAGTTTAGATTTGTCGTACTAAATGTTATGGGACTCTTAAGTAAAAGAGTAGCATTACAATTTGTCCTTTATCTGGTTTCAGGGTTAAGAATACTTCTGCATGATCTATTAGTTATATTTTGATTCCTCCAGCTTGAAAGCCTATCCTGAAAGAGGTCTCGGTGGCTGTGTAAACTTCACTCAACAGCAAGAAGAATGATGGTGATGGAAATGGAAAAGGCTGAGGCAGTCAATGCCTTCTTTGTATCAGTCTTTACCTTCAGGAGGCCTTCAGGAATCCCAGGTCCCAGAGACCAGTAGGGAGGCTTGAACTAAGGCAGACTTACCCTTTGTACAGGGATAAGAGGTTAAGGAACATTTTAAACAAACTGGACATACATGAGTGTATGGGACCTGACAGGATGCAACCGCAAGTGCTGAGGAAGCTGGCTGATGTCAGGCCAGTCCTGATAGTCTTTGAAAGCTCATGGCAACTGGGAGGTTCCAACCTAAGGACTGGAAGAGAGCAAATGTGACTCCTTTCTTCAAGAAGGGCAAGAAAGAGGATCCAGGGAACTACTGGCTTGTCTGGTCACCCTCACCATAATCCATGGGAAACTGGTGGACCAAATAACCCTATAACCCATTTCCAAACATAAGACTAGATGATTAGGAGTAGTCAGCATGTTTGTATGAAGGGGAAGTCATGCTTTACCAGCTCGATAGCTTTCTGAAACAAGATAACTGGCTTGGTGGATGATGGGAGAGCAAAGGATGCTGTTTATCTCAACTTTAGAAAGGCTTTGACAGTACCTCCTGCAATGTCCTCATAGACAAAATGATAAAATACAAACCAGATGAATGAACAGTGAGGTGGGCTGAAAAATGAGCTGCCAGGCTCACCAGGCTGTGATTAGCAGCATGAAGCCTAGCTGGAGGTCAGTCACTAACAGTGTAGCTCAGGGCTTGATACTGAGGCCAGTACTGTTTAACAGGAATCTCATGAAGCTCAACAAAAGGAAAAGTCAAGTTAATATGACTTTACCACAGTTTTGTTCAATATTTCCTTACTACTTCTACAAGTACTTTGGTTCATAAACCACTCTGTATTACTGAAAAACATACCAATTCTCTTACTCTACTTTCCGAGATCATTGTAATTGTTTCGGCATTTCCTGTCTTTTTATTGGCAATCTTCCCCACTAAATATTACCAGAAAACATAATCTTTTTTTTTTTTTCTCTTTGTGAAAGATAAATGGTAAAACTGTCAAGCAATCCTGTAGACCTACATTAAACTTCACTGGGTGTTGCCTAGAGGCAAGACCCATTTTTGCAGGAGTTGCAGACACCTTTCTATTCTCATCTTCTTTGCTTTCTTCCACTCCTGATACTTGCAGGAGGAATGGCAGAAGGAACTTCCATGTGCAGTAGCATCGCTCCTTCCTCACAGCAGAGGTCTAGAAGGAACAGGTGCAGTTCCTTCAACAGATTTATCATCCTTTTTATTAGGTGGTTTCAGATTTTCACTTTGATCCTACTTTTAGGTATAGGTGGCTAAATGTATTATTTAAAACAGTTTTTACAGAAATAAGTAATCTATATGTATAAATAGAAATAGTTTGTGCTTCAAGCTGAAGATGGTAAGAAATGTCTTTGTGCTCTCCTAGTGGTTTTGCATCTCAATCCCAAAAGAGGAACAGCCTGCGGAGAAAGCCATCATCACTATTTTGGGGGTCTTAACTAGGAGTGTCTTCTGATCTGCACAACCAGGGTGTCATCTTTCCAAACTCAGACATTTGCTGAATACATGTCCATACCTAAGCTAGTCACTTCAAGTTCCCTTTACAGTCACTGGAGAGAAACGGGTACAATTAAATCCATGTGATCTGTTGTAGATCTCAGTGTTAAAATGGGATGAATCAGCTCTTATTTCTTTGTATTGACTGGAAGACATCCAAGCTCAGTAGCTGAAATGGGGTTATATTGTAAACATCTGCATTATTATGTTTGCTGACACAAAATTCATACACAACAGGTTTTTTGGTATTCCATCAATGCCGTGAAACTTAACCTGCACTTTATCGCTAACCAGGGTAGCATGCTGAGGTGCCTCACCTGCAGAAGATACAGACTGTCACTAGCATTGATGCCAGTTGCCACAGTCCTGTTTTCTGCTCTGTAAGCTCTGAACTGCTGTAAGTAACTTCTTATGGGTGTTCTGGCATGTTAAGTACACAGTGTAGCATCCTTACTTCCACTTATTGTTAAAAAAATCCCCAACAAACCCCTTATCTTGCATCCCCATCCATTCATGCCCAGCAGAATGCTGGAAAACATTAAAATACAAAATATTATATCCATAGTATTTATTCAAGACCTTAAATGACAGTCATGTGTTAACAACAAATGGGACCTCTAACGGTATTCTGGTGCAATGTTGTATCACCAGGTGGCTTGTAGTGAAGTTTCCCCGAGAACTGAAGGGATGGTACTGTCTTCTTTCATTTGTTGCTCCTGTTATAGAGCAATGCTAGAAGAAATGGATGTTACAGACAGTGTTCTGCATTTGACTCTAGTGAATCTATGTAACACATGCATGTCCCTGTTGTGAAGATATCCTCTGAATTTCAGGAGACACTAAGCCATCGCCGTTCAGAATAACCTTTTGAAGAGTTGGGGATTTTGTCTGTTTGAAGGCTTTATTGTTTTGTGACGGGCAAAGTAAGATTTCTTTCAGAATTTTTGTGGATGATCTTGATGCAAACAAACCATTGTGAAAAAGGAATATAATTAGTTATGTGTACTGACAATATGAATGACACTTATGTTCATTTAACTATCTTCAGTTCAAATTAATATTCCTTAGCACGCTCAGCACTATTTCTTTGCATCAGTCAGGTGCTGAATGCACATTCTTTTCATTTCATGCATTATAGGTACACTTTTTTGTAAAGACTTTTGGATTGTTCAGTATTTAAGATGAATTTAAAAGGAGAAGGTTGCTGCATGGAAGCTCCTTTCCATATCCCCAGAGAAACACATTAAAAGGGAATAATATGTATGTGCATATACACTGATAAGGAAAATATCTGAGATATTTAATTCATGGTTCTGTAATTTTTTTAAATTCTTTTGATTGGTTGATTTTTTTTAAGATCACCATACCTTCTATTCTGCAATCCAATTTCACTTTAGGTACAGATTGCCAGCTGTGTCTCCATGGGCACAACTACACTGAAGAACTAATTATAGAGGATCTTTTGGTTAGGTATGCTCCTTTTTCTGCTGGAGCTGACCTTCCTCTCTTCAGCATTTCATTAGCTGGGTTCTGCCTCCTGGCAGAGTAAGTCTGTGTGTGCTGTTTTGCCACCAGTGTTTATCCCAGGGAAGAAAGCTAGACCAAAACTCTGTAAATTTGCATTTATATTCCCATATCCCAGAACTGTAGTGAGTGGATTTTGTTTTAAGATTCTCTATTTTCTGAATAAAATTTCTTTATTTTTCTTTTTATGCCATTTTCAATCTGATTTTCTTTGTGTCATATATGGAGTAGGCAATGTAGGGTTCTATATCAGATTAATATTGTAATCTGCTGATGAAACCTCACAGAGTTGCTTCTTAATAATAGTGTACAGCCTGTTGTCCGCACAGATGGATATCTTAGATTAATTATTTTGATCTGATTGTATATTATTGAGAATTAATAGTTTTGCTTATATAAGTATATGTGAAATGTTATGTTTATGTCTCAGACTAGAGCCAACTCCATAAGTACCTGTTTTAGCATTTGCACATAGTTTAACCTGGATCTAGCATTAATAGGTCTGTAATAGGTCTGCCAGAAGGTTTTTCTGTCTTGTCTGGATACTCTGAATTACTGTACATGTACCAGAAGTAAAGACATTCACTGGCCTGACCTATTCAGGAGATCAGACTGATTATCACTGTCCATTCTGGCTTTTAAGATTTTCAGGCTCATCGGCTGTCTGTGCTTCTTGCAATTAGACCTAGAATGTACCTGTTCCTGCAACAGCCAAAGTTTACTAATGGGTCAGCCAGAAAAGTGGCTTGGAAGAGTGTTCTTACTATAAAATGCAGTGCCTGTTATAGGTGTTTGTAAATGCATATGAGCAGTTGGGAAAGCTGTTTATCCACGTAGTACCTATGAAAAGTATATCTTTGATTTTTTAAACATCTTTTTTTCAATTTAGAAACATTATTTTCCCTTGCTGCTTTTCCTCACCTAAACACCCATGCAGCCTCCCCTGTGTTGACCATAGTGATCATGTGCCTCTGTGGGGAGACTCATTACTTCATTCATCAGCTGAAGGTAACATGGTAGCCCCAACCATATTCCCTAGAACAGCCCCACCCCCCCCAAATCAAATTTCTGCTCCTAACTAGTGCCACCATAAGGAGGCCTGATGGAAATTATGGGAGAAAGGGAGAGGATGGAAGAACTTCACAGCTTTTCCAACAGTAGCACAATCTTAGATTAGCTTAAGTCAACATGAAAACATACTCTGGATCAAATCTGTCGTATTACCAGAAGAGGAAGAAGTATCCTTATATACTTGGAGAAGTTTCCATTTTATAAAGAATTCTGTCTGTGCTGATGCCATGTTTTTAGTTCACTGAATTAGTCAGTAGCTAGCGATGACCTCCCTTGATTTGTGGAAGAGTTCAGGCAAGGTTCATGCGTTAGTGCCCTGCGTGAGTTGTGAGGGTACGGTATCATTGAGCGCCAGTACCTGACCAAGCATAAGTTCAAGTTCCACATCCAGAACCACAGCCCAGTGCTGCTTGCAGCTCCACAGCAAGATTTCAAAGCAGGTGAAAGCCAGTTACTATTTTTTATGATCACCATTCTCCTCTGAATTAGGTTGTTACAAAATTTAACTGGGTTTTCTCCAGATCTAAGCATCATATTCAAATACTTGAATAAAAGTATTCTGTGTCAGTGGATTCTTTTCAGCTATACGTCCTTTATTTGAGATTTGTTTCATGGCTAGGAAGCCAATCCAGAGATGAAAAAGAAAAACCTATTTTTCTCTTCTGAGCTGGTGAAAGAAAAAACATGTGAGAGGATAAGATCTACTCATTTTAATAACTTAAATAGAAAAGAGTTTAGATTTTCAAAGCCTTTAATGATGCAGTGGACAAACAAGTACTAGGAGTTTGATACTTAACCAGATTAGGCACTTAATAATCTACAAAGCAACTGTTAGCTATTTCAGGAGCTAAATACCTTTGAAAATCTAGCCTGTGGAGACTCAAAAACATTAATCATTTTAAGTGTAGTTAAAGTAACTAGAATTACTACTGTCTTTACTAGGAAATTATTCCATTTTAAATGTGACATATCTTTTTGTGCTTTCTTCCTTGGGTACTAAGCCCAAAATAGTGTTTTTTCTTTTAGTTAAGAAAAAGCAGATTCTAAGATTTGTTTTGTACATTTTCTCACTAAATTGCAACCTCCATTCAAATGTAGCATGAAAGAAACATTGAATAACATTAGCCCCTTAATCGGGAGGAAGTTCATTTGCCTTTTTCCAACAGAAGCAGGGAGCTGTGTTAGACCTTGTAGCTCTCAGAAAACCAGGATGTTTTTTAGGTTATCAGGAAGGGATGGACTCTGAAGGATATAACAGACCCAAATACAAAGACTACCTTGGCCTCTGTGAGGACAGTGGTACTTCTATAGAGAAGCATCAAGTTGTAGGATGCTGGAGCTCTATTTATCTGTTACATGTGCCCAGATGGAAGGTTTTGCTATTGAAAAACCTTCACCACAGCAAGGGAGAGCCCTTGCACAAATGCTCACCAGCTAAAAAGTACCGTGTTGTGAGGGGGAAACCAGCAAAGAAAAACTTTCTCTCTGATATTGACGTCTCTCCTGCCACAAGTTACTTCAAAAGGTGAAACAATGCATCCTTATAGATAGTGTCTTAATTTAAAAAAAATAAAATTGCTTCCCTATACTTTAAAAAAATATAGAAAAGATCTTCCAAGACAGAACAAGTGTTCTTATGTAAGACCAGTGAGATTTTTTTTTTAACCCAAGCATTACCTCCTATCTAGCCAACATCTAAGTATGCTGTTGTGCAAGCAAAGGTATTACATAGTAAACCCCATATGCTGTGTCTCACCAGAAGTTGCTTAAGAGAGTTACAGGGAAAAGGATTTCAAAACTACATAAAAAAAGACACTTGCCCTTCAGCAGCTCATTGGGACTGAGATGGTTTACTGGCATCAGTTCTTCGAAGAATGGATAAAATAATTTCACTGTAAAACCATATGGCCTGATTGGGGTTGTTCAGCCTGCAGAAGAGAAGGCTCTGGGAAGACCTTATTGCGGCCTTCCAGTACTTAAAGGGGGCCTATAAGAAAGATGGGGACCAACTTTTTAGCAGGGCCTGTTGCCATAGGACAAGGGGTAATGGTTTTAAACTAAAAGATTTAGACTGGATGTAAGGAAGAAATTTTTGACAATGAGGGTGGTGAACCACTGGCACAGGTTGCCCAGAGAGGTGGTAGATGCCCCATCCCTGGCAACATTCAAGGTCAAGTTGGACGGGGCTCTGAGCAACCTGAGTAGTTGAAGATGTCCCTGCTCATTGCAGGGGGGGCTGGACTAGATGACCTTTAAAGGTCCCTTCCAACCGAAAGTATTCTGTGATTCTATGATCTTTCTGTTAGCACTTCTGAGTAAAATGAGAAAAAACTCCTTATCCTGTAACTCGCTGGGGCTCCAGCTATGCCAACCACTTCACTTGCAACAAGGGCCTGAGTTGTCCTCTGAAGGATGTGCAGTCTTGTTTGAGATGGTGTGTGGCAGTATGTGTCAGGGAAGTGGGGAAAGCTGATGCCATGCTACATACAATTTGATACTTCATCATTTGAAAGAGTGGTAAGAACCGCTGTTATCTAAGGTCAGCTAATCCTGACGGCACTCAGTTTCCCTGTTTCAGCCACGTAATTCTTACGCAGGTATTGCAAGAGGCAGCATTTTCTGGAATAATTCAGAATGACCACTGTATGTAATAAGACCCACCTGAGGGAACTGTGGAGGTTTTAACACTACACGGGCATGCGTGTGCTAGCTCAGACCCGATGCCCGGCAGGTCTGATGGCTTCTCTTTGACCGTGGGCAGAGCGTGATACCTGATAGGAAGGTCTAAGAAGCAGCAAATGCAGTACAGTCTGATCCTATGTCCATCTCGTCTTGATCTGTAGTAGATGGAAGTTGGTTGAAACCCCTCCAACATGTTTATTCTCATTTTATGAGAGAAGAGAAAAATCAACTTCTCTTCTAAGGATTATGTTGCTAGTGGAGCAAAGGGACATAAGCAAAAGGATACCTTTCTACAGAGTAATGAAAATGTTGAGGTATGGGTATCCAAATAGGTCAGCCAGAAAGGAAGAAGTGTTAATAATTAAAGACAGAACTAGAGAATGGAAAGGAAGTTTAAAAAAAGAAGTAAGCAAGTAGCTTATTACAAGAGCATCTTACTTAAAGTCAGGGAAAGCTTTAAGAACTGCCATGGCAGAATTAAGAGAAAGAAAATATATCTGTAAATGTATTTGAGATTCAGGAAAATATTTGTGTTAAAAATTACTCTGCAAGAAATGCATACATTGAGATAAGAACTGTCTGAGGAGTGGACCGGTATTTGAGAACAAATTGGAGCTACTGCACTGAAAATTCCTCCTCCTAATTAGATAATAAATGAAAACATAATACATATGCAGCATGTTACAGGGAGGTATCTTGTGGAAAATTAGTGTTTTGAACATGTCATTCTAAAGGGAACTAGATCAGGAAAACTGAAGTGTGTGATGTGGTTTGTGTTTGGGTCAGGGATGCCTTCATTTTGTCGTCAGCTTGTCACTCTGAGTGGGTACAACCCCCTCCTTGTCTCTCTCCCTCTGCATCCCATCACATCTCGGGTACCTCTCTGAAGAGCCAGGAGCTTCTCCTTTTCCAAGGCAGGTTCCCAGCTGGCTGCCTCCTGCCTGCCTGGGGAGGGAGGGGAGAGGGGGGTTTGCCCCTGCTCTGGGGCCTTGGGACAAGAGGGGGAAATCTGTGCCAGGGTGTGCCTGCTAATGGTGAGGAGAAGAAAAGCTGAGAAGTCTTATGATCTCAGCTACTGTATCATGCAGGAATTGTTACCCATCCCTGGAGACCCTAAAGAAACAAGTAGGTTGCTTTGAGCAACCTGATCTAATTGAAGATGTCCCTGCCCATGGCAGGGGGTTGGACTAGATGATCTTCAACGGTCCCTTCCAAACCAATCTATGATTCTATTAATATCTGGTGATGGGCATGCTCCAACCCTTCCCCTTCTTCGCTTCCACTTCTCTGCCCTCCCGCAGAGCTTGCTGTGAGGAGGGTAGAAGAGATACGGGTACATCGCAGGTGGGAATTGGAAGAGGCCCTAAGTACGACTGTTAGTTTTTGAGTATTTGGGGATTTGGTCTGAGCATTGTGCAGGGACATTTTGTAACTTGAGGAAAAGAGGGACAGCCACAATGCCGGCGTTCCCTCCGTCCTAGGGTCTCTGTGACCTGGTACCAATCTCTTAGGCATAAGTTACCTAATGCAAGTGACGCTTTGAGTGGGTGCGTAGGGTTTGGTTACTAATCTTGTCCCTGAACCAAGCACCCAAAATTAAAAGCGTCATCAATGGCTGTTTGGAAATTTCCTGATATAGGGAAGTTCTGACAGGTTATGTCATGCTGGCATATTTGGAGAGTATGTTACATAATTTTATCTCAAATGTAGATGAAAGCTTGTAACAAAATTGTGAAGGAAATAAATTTAGAAGATACTAAAAAAAAAAACCCCAGCTTGTTTAGGGATGGTGCCTGGAAACTAAGGTGAAGAGCAGGAAGAAAACACTCCTCAAGTTATTCTTCATGCCTGCTGACGTCTGTAGGTTGTGCTTGCAGGGTGCCCACTGCATTTTGGCTTGCACAGCAGCATTTCTTGTGTCAGTGTTGCCTGAGTCCGTTCCCCAGTGATAGTGGTGCAGATTTCAGATTGGCTTACAGGATGGTGTATTTTTAGCACGTGTATGGTAGGTCTGAGAAAATGAAGTTTGTTCTCAGCTGGCTGATGCTTCCAGAGGCTGTTCAGCTAGGGGGAATGTTAGAGGTGAATGGCATCGTCCTAAGAGGACATCTCAGTTTGACAGTTCCAAAATAAAGTCAAGGGAAGGCTGACAGTACTTTGAATCTTGAAGGTATAATTCTGACATTAAATAACAAATCCTCTGCCAAATGCCTAGTAGGTATTTATCATTTGTTATTTACAGATAAATCACAAACCCCTTACGACCTATTCAATTACTCTTGGGAATTCACTAAACAAGCCGAGGATGGGAGCTAGGTGATACATGAATAACCCCAAATGAGGCTTCTATTAAAATATTTTATGCGATTGTACCCAAATTGCCTGATATCTTTTCTCCAGAAATACAGACATGTCCTTCATTTCCATTCTGACACAGTTTACAATGTAAACATGTATTCCCTACGCATTATTTGCTGTTCTACTGCTTCTGCTTGTTTTGCTTTTCATCACTAGGTGGCAATATCTTAACAGTCAGTTACAAACACAAGGCAAAACAAAATGGTGCAGCAAAACTAGTGAGACATAAGCTAAAAGGATTTCTGTTGCTTTATGTAGAGCTTATCACATTAAATTGGGTTTGCTTAATGAAATCTTACTTTGTGCTGTGCTTTCTGCCACTCTGTACTTTTAATTTGGATCCTAGCAAGATGTTTATTTTACCTTGTTAAATCATGGGATATTATAGGTAAATAGAGCTCAGTTGATTTAGATAAAAACTCTGATTTTCATTTTGTCAGAGGACATTAGTAAAGCATGTGTACAAGCTGTTTTGTTAATGTTTGGCTTGAATTGTTTTGTGTTATGCAAGCTGTAATAAGAAAAGCGAAAAATAACCTTGTTAATATTTTAATATAAGGAAAGAAGTGCATAAACTCAACAAATGCAAAATTGAAGAAAATAAACTCACTACATATAAATACTGTGTATTTTTCTGCTTAAATGTAAAAATATTATTCCTTTTTTATTGCTGGCTTACACATGAGCTTGTCGCTTCACAAATAATACAAAGACATGTCATTTTTTTCATTGTTTCTTTTTTTCTTCCTGAAACCAAAGGAATACCTAAACATAGGTGTATAGCAGAAAGCCTCCAGCTGCTTCAGAAGATCCAGTATAGGTCTTATGTGATATCTGCCAGGCTCTGTGAATAGCTCACATACCTTAGGGTATCTATATTCACACAAGATACCTATATTTAGGCACCTGAATACCATCCGACTATGACCAGTAATCCATCTGAAAGCTAGTGCAGGTGAAGAGTAAGATCAAGAGCGGATCATAAAGAGGTTCCAAGTAATTTTATTGAAGAAGGGAATGTTAAAGCATGAATGCAATGCAATATATCACAGGATGTGATAATATAATAGATCCTTTTTGTTTTCATCTGTTAGGTGTGTTCTGCACTGGGATCAAATCAATCTGGGAATCATTCTTTGTAGGGTTGCTTTATTTTGCCCAAAAGGACTAGATCATATCAAAACCACAGAAACCCTAACAAGCAGCCCTTACCTACTCCTTTGATGAAAAACTCCAGATGGCCAAACTTTTATAAAAACTGTACCAGTATAAATCCAAGCTAATTCTGTAGAAATCAGAGGTGTAATTCAGCATACAGCACTATCTGGATAAAAGGACATAGCATTTGACCCATATTAAGAAGCTGTAGGACTTGGTGAAACCATAGAAAATCAAAAACCATGTTAAAACTTCCAGCAGTTCAGTAGAGCTACTTTAGGCTGTGGGATCTATGTCGACCTCACCACCTGGAAGCTGTAGGGAACTGTGCAGGAGCAGAATGATTGACACCTAGCAAAGACAGAAGCAAGGTATTGAGCACAAACTGGGCAAATAAATAGTTGTGTTTTGCTTAAATTTTTGCTAATTAGGACTGAAGTGCTCCTAGCTTGCAGGATGCACTGTAGGAGAGACTGGGTTATAGAATCATAGAATCACGGAATAGTTTGGTTTGGAAGGGACCTTTACAAGTCATCTAGTCCAACACCCCTGCAATGAGCAGGGACATCTTCAACTTGATCAGGTTCCTCAGAGCCCTGTCCAACTTGACCTTGAATGTTGCCAGGGATGGAGCATCTACCACCTCTCCGGGCAACCTGTGCCAGTGGTTCACCACCCTCATTGTCAAAAATTTCTTCCTTACATCTAGTAAAAATCTACCCCCTTTAGTTTAAAACCATTGCCCCTTGTCCTATGGCAACAGGCCCTGCTAAAAATTCTGTCCCCACCTTTCTTACAAACCCCCTTTAAGTACTGGAAGGCTGCAATAAGGTCTCTGCAGAGCCTTCTCGTCTCCAGGCTGAACAACCCCAACTCTCTCAGCCTGTCCTCACATGAGAGGTGTTCCACCTCTCTTATCATTTTTGTGGCCTCCTCTGGACTGGCTCCAACAGGTCCATGTCTTTCCTGCGCTGAGGGCTCCAGAGCTGGGATAAAGACGTATCACTGCAGATCAAGGAGAGGCCACTGTGGTTTATTGATGGAGTTTGAAAAGAAGTCTTTAGAGAACAAAAATATAATCACCTGCTATGTAAGTTAAAAGACTCATTTTGTTAGCAACAAATACACAACACACTGTTCTACTTAATGGTTTCTGCAACTAGAAGACAATCAGTGTGTGAGGACTAGGAAAGAAATTATGTGTAAAAAATTTGAATCTAAAATTTATATTTGCTTTGTTACTGTTGTCATCCCTTAGAGGCTTTCAACTACTGCTTGCATTTAGCCTCAGATTCTAAGGAGTTCAGATTGCAAAAGCCAAATAGGTTCTTTCATACCAAGCTGAAATGAACTCTGAAAAATTGTGCAAGGACTGTGCTATATTCATATCTCCATGTGCTTTTTTAAGGATTCCTGCAAGTATTGCTCAGAATGTAGAGGACTAAACTGCCTGTATGACTATTATAAATAGTAGGCACTAAAAATGTAAACAAAATGGGTACTTATACTACTAAATATTAAGAGTCTAAATAAAGTACCCAATTTACAGAAGTAGTTACCCTAAGTATCATGTGTAGACAGTGAAGAGAAATAGGCTGCTTTGGAAAAAAACTGTGCTCTGTACTGGAACTCTTGGGAACTCCTGAGTCATGCTGAAGGCACTCACCTCCCAGCGTAGGCATCCTAGCTGGATGCCTCAAGACAGATATTATGAATACCTCCAGTGGTACGTATTTTTGTTCTTTTTCTTTTAGTGAATGAAAGTTTTGGAAGTCTATTTTTCAGATGTTTTGCAATGAAAATGGCTCTTCATGCAGTGTTCTGCTAACGAGAACACTTCTGACCATGCTGACGAACAGCTTATCCCAACCTGTTTTTTTCCAAAGTTGGGGCGTGGAAACTCATGGATATGTAACAAGGACAAGTGTAGAGTTCTGCACCTGGGGAGGAACAACCCCATACACCAGTACAGGTTAGGGGTTGACCAGCTGGAAAGCAGCTCCATGGAGAAGAACCTTGGAGACCTGGTAGACAATAAGTTATCCATGGGACAGCAATGAGTCCTGGTGGCCAAGAGAGCCAACGGTATCCTGGGGTGCATTAAGAAGAGTGTGACCAGCAGGTCGAGAGAGGTTATCCTCCCCCTCTACTCTGCGCTGGTGAGGCCTCATCTGGAGTATTGCGTCCAGTTCTGGGCTCTCCAGTTCAAGAGAGACAGGGAACTTTTGGAAAGAGTCCAACGGAAGGCTACGAGCATGATTAAGGAACGGGAACATCTCTCATATGAGGAAAGGCTGAGAGACCTGGGGCTGTTTAGTCTGGAGAAGAGAAGGCTGAGAAGGGACCTTATCAATGTCTATAAATATCTGAAGGGTGGCTCTCAGGAGGATGGAGCCAGTCTCTTTTCAGTAGTGCCCCATGACAGGAAGAGGGGCAATGGGCATAAACTGCAGCACAGGAAGTTCCACCTCAACGTGAGGAAGAACTTCTCTACTGTGAGGGTGACAGAGCACTGGAACAGGCTGCCCAGAGAGGTTGTGGCGTCTCCTTCTCTGGAGACCTTCAAAACCTGACTGGACGCGTTCCTGTGCAACCTGCCCTGGGTGATCCTGCCTTGGCAGGGGGGTTGGACCAGATGATCTTCAGAGGCCCCTTCCAACACCTACCATTCTGTGATTCCGTGAACTCTACGGACTTGGTTCAGCCAGAGAAGGGTATAAGCCAGGTACCCAAGGCTCCTGGATGCATGCTGCCTCTGGTCTCAGAAAGCAGATGTGAGAACAGAAGATGCACTGCACGTCATGAATGTGGAGTTTGAGTTAATAAAAATGTTTATAATTGAAACAATGCTTCTATTATCATGGTAATCAGCAGGTGCTTCATCATGGTAGACCTATGAAAAGCCTTACATTATGGATCTATGATTTCTTATGGTGAAAAAAATGTTAAATTAGCATTAACTTATCGTAAACTCCAATGCAGTAATAGCATAAAAAGAAGCCCACTGTATTTGTAGATATGTGAGATTGTAATATTCATCATCAGAAAGCTTACTTACACTGCCAGATTTTGTGTGTTTATGCCTGTTAATCTTTCACAGCATGGAATACATAATTAAATTCTAAATATCATGAAGTCAACAAGAATTAAAGTGGAAGCTGTATAACTTCAAAACTTCTTAGCCTTGTCGGCCGCCCTAAAATAAGTTCAGAATGCTGCTGTTTCTGCCTTTTCAGTGTGTTATACCTGTTTTAGGAGTGTTTCCAAAATGTGAGCAAAACCATGATATTATCTGGAGGATGTCCTATTTGAACAAATTTAGACTGGCAAATATTTAAATGAAGTTTAGCATGTAAAAGGGTTTTTTTCATATTTTATGGTTATTTAATGATAGAAATTAGTAAAATTTGAATTGGTTATACTTTTAATTTTAAAGAAACCGTTAGAGCAAAAGTTAAATTTGGAGGCATTTATGTTCTGGGTGGTACTTTCTAAAGCAGAACTGATAGTGGAGGAGTATCAACCCTGAAGTAAATTGTAACAATGGTATTGAATACTGTGCTGTGAACACCTGTACTAAAGTAGCACGGCAGTTTTTCCTCTTATAGCTCATTAGACTGCTCTGGGGACTGGAAACAGTTCCTTAGTCTTGTACCTGACCTTAGTACAATTGTGAGATCAGAAAGCATAATGTAAAAGTTGTATTCTGTATGAACTCTTTCATACAATGCCATATATATACAATCTAAGAGTGGTAGCATTTTTCTTTAATATGCTTTGTCTTAAGACATCCATTAAGTTGTTCAATATTTTAGTACAACAGCATATTGTCAGTGGAAGTGCACAATGGTAAACACGTTCTTCAGAAAGAATACCAAAAGGTGAAAGCGGTGAGATTCTGCATTGTATATTAACATTGTGATGCCATGTTAAAAAAAGACAACTATACATGAAATGGAATTACTTTAGCTCCAGATCACTTTGGAGAAGTCAGTAAAAAAGGTGCTAGGAGATCTTCCACTCCTAGACAGAAGGCCGAATGTAGCTATAGACTTTTCAATGTTAGTCCACAGGGGAGTGCAAGTAGGCATTGGGTGATACTTTAACATCCCAGACACAAACTCTGCTTACAGTAGTCAAATCCAGATATCCTTGGATGTGAAAGCCCATTTATTTCTTTGCCAAATGATCACAAAGCCAAGAAGAGATTGTGCTGGTTAGACTTAAGAACTGGTGAAGACCAAGAAGGGCAAGTGACAGGAACATTTTTGGATCGTGTTCGTACAAGCTGATTCAGGATGAGCAAGGATAGGCCTCCAGTTTTGAAAAGACAAACTATGAGAAATAAAAGGAACTGGTTAGTGACAGTGAAGAAATCATAACTCGCCTATGGGGGATGTCTGAAATTTCTTTAACTTGAAAGCAGCAAAATCAACCAACCAACAAAACCTTGAACTTTTCATTCTGCCTGGGACAGAAACGTGAGCCCCTCAGGAGCATCCCACAGGGTCCCACCAGTCACCCATCTCACCAGCTATTCTCCTCCCAACAGCAGCAGTAGAAGACGCTGGGAAGAGTGCACACAGGCGTAGCCACTTTCTGCAGCCCATCCCTGTCATACACCCTAGCATGTGCATTGCTGTATTAGGGATGTTAGAGGTGAGTACTTTCCTGCCCAGTCCTTTTAGCACCCTTTATAGACCTAAATTTGTGTTTATTATCAGCTTTTTGAAGCTGCTAATGCTGTCTCCCACCAGTTGTCTCCAGTAGCAACAAATTCCAGAAGCTCACAACTTCCTGAAGAAAAAGAAACACTTTCATTTGTTTGTTTTAAACTGATCTCCCAGTCATTTCATTGAATGTTCCACCATTCTTACAGAAAAGACTGCAGATTTATTGGAAGAGTTGCCATTGCATTGTTAGCGAAGACAGTTCTGGCTTGGAGGTTAGAGGGTGTCAATTTAAAGTGAGCACTATCAAAAGTTCAGCTGAGTAAGAATATGTGAAGGAATTAAAAGGAAATAGTTAAACTTCCTTGGTCCTTTACAATTTTGAAACGAGAACACCAATTTTAAAGGCTCCAGTATCCAATGACGATAAGAGATAGAATAACAGCAAGATATGACCACTAAGTGAATGCCTTGCCTTTATTTTCCGTAAGGATGAGGCCTTGTAGAGGAGCAGAGGTAGGAAGAATAATACAAACAAAACAAAAAATCAATTATGAGGTGGGAAAAAACCCTCAGAGATCTTCAAATTTGCGTTACAAAACCCAGATAACTCCCCATTCATAATAATGGAAGAGCAGGCATATGAAGTTGCAGCTCTGGTAATAAAATTTTTGATGAATCTATCAAAAGAGAGATTCTGCCTTGTAAATATAAACCATAGAATTTATGGGGGGAAAATGTTCTATATCGAAAGAGAGGCTGCTTGACCTCAGCCAAACTCAAGGCTTTGAAACAAAATTTGGTGGGAGATTGTATTTAAGGGTGTGGATTTAACTGAAAATTGGATAAAATCCAATAGAGATTTAGGAAAGACAACTATTTGCAAATTAACCTTGTATTTTTATTTTTCAACAAGATAATTGTGATAAAATTAATATATCTGTTATCTTCAGAAAAGCATTTGATGCAGCACCCCAGGGGAATTATTACTTAAGTCCTTGAACATAGGAATTAATGCAGCATTTGTGAGGATGAATAAGGACTTGCAAACCTACCTGGCATTGTCTCTGCTGAAAAATCAATTAGTGGGATGGTAGGAAGTCATCAGTTCTAGGTCGTGAAACTTGCCATACTTGGTATTAAATTTAACTTTAATTGTAAAAAGTTGGAGCGCGCTGGTTAAAACGGGATGGTACAATGAGGAGGCATTGTCGGGGGTGGGGGGCAGGGATGAGGGGTTCTCAGAAAAGAAATTGCATGCCCAGACTGACAGCAATGGGATGATATTTAAGAGTATAGGGAGGAAGAGGTGATCAGATCTCTGATAGCTGGTGAGATCAAACCTGAGATACTCTGAACATTTCTGATAGTCCATGTTCAGGAAAGGCTGTAAACAGGTTTTGAGTAAACTTCATTTAGGAACTGCAAGAAGGTTTATAAAGTGAGTTTCTACAACAGGCTTCCATTAATGAGCACAGAAAACCTTATCTCTAGATGAGGTATGTTTACAGAAGACATTTAACATATTTGCAGTGAGAACCACAGGAGTTCGGTCTCAATGACCCTTGTGTTCCTCAGTTTCCAATCCAAACATCAAATATTCTGCATACTGAAACTAAAAATAATGTGCAAATATAATTGCTGGGAAAGGCTTTAGAAGAATCAGCAGCAGACAAGCTCTATTTTGGCTCAGATACTGTAATTATGAGATGCTGCAAGAAATTTATTCCACTACGTGAGAAAAGTAGTTATTCCCAGGAAATAGTATATGAAAGGATGATACCAAGAATACAGGAAACAAAAAATATTTGTGAAACTGATTCTTCTTATTTTTCTCCACTAACATTAAAATATGCGTAGTGATGTACTGTGATTATTTAAAATAAAACCTTAGGGATAGGGAAATTTTAGCCATCAATTAAGTATTTTGTAGAAGATACAGAGAGATTAACAAGCAATGAATTGCTTCCTCTCTTTCCTTGAATTCCTTAAGTGAATTCAGCTCCATTTAAAAAAAAAAATAAATCATTCTAGATAAAAATTACATCAAACTGAGAATTTTCTGTGGCTTTTTCGGAGGTGAATACCCAGCAGTGAGCTCTCTGGTTTATTTGCCGTTATGAATTCAGGTTGCTGTCTCTCATCTTTGTTACTAAAGGGGGGGGGGGTGGTCAAGAAAAAAATGACAACACATTTTTCTGTAGCAGTGGAAGAAAAGCAGAAGCAGCCAGTTTGAATGCCGTGTTTTTAGTCCTCTGAAGCGCTTCTCTTGTGCAACTGGGCTGAGGGAGAGCCTTTTTTTTTTTTTCCCCTTGCCAACGTCACTGCAATCAGAGCTATGGGCGCAGCGCGGCTTTACCGCAGCGTGATGCAGTTGTGCGTAGTTCAGCGCGCTCTGCTTGGGAGCGAGCGGCGGGAGAGCGGCTGGCCGGCGCGTCCAGAGGGGTGTCCATCAGAGGGTGGGTTTTTTGGTTGGTTTGGGGTTTCCCCCCCGCGAAGCTAAATAGCCCGGGTGATATTCCTCCAGCTGCAGAAGAGACGGTTTCAGTGGGGCTTCAAGTTGATACTCGGTTCGCAAGAGCAGGCGCCTACGTCGGGGCTGTCAGCTTCTGATGGAAAAAACGGCTTCAGAGGGGCAGACTGCACGTTACTGAAAGCACAGCTCAGACACGCCTCGGGAAAATACTCTTCAGTGTGCTTATGGAACAAGTGCTGTGGTACTGCATATGCCTTAACCGACCGGCAGGAATTTGCCCAGTTGTGGAACGGAATAAATGAAAAGACATACTGAGGGGGTGAGGGAATATAATACTCCGCAGATAGAATTCAGTACGAGCCCCGGAGGAAGAGCAAAGGACAAAAATCTCATGGTGTGTTTTTGTTGTTGTTGAGCGCCTTTTTTTTTTTTTTTTTTAAATGAGCTTACCTACCATGAACGGAAGAAGTGGATCTGCGGAGACTTCATTTCCTCCTCTGACCCCTCGTTTACATCACTAACTGGTGACAGTCACATCTACATACATAGTACCTGCCACTTCAGCTGCTCAGAATTATAGAAGCCTCTTTGTATGCAGCAGACATGGCTAGCCAGCAGGATTCAGGCTTCTTTGAAATCAGTATCAAATATTTACTGAAATCCTGGAGCAATAGTGAGTAGCAGAAGAGTAATCTTTTCATATTACGCATTGCTTGGTAAATAGCTAGGATAACCTAACGGATAAAATCTTATATTTCTGTATGCTTGTATTATATAAACCAAATAATTTTTGCTTTCGTCAGCTCTAAAAATCAGAATGTCAGAGATATAAATAGGTTTCATTAACTGCAAAGGCTGTAATGAGATTATACTAGATTTTGCTTGATTGAATTCTGAAGTTAGGCTGCTTTCTGGCTCTCTCCAATAGCACATTGCAGGGAGTGCATTCCAAACAGCGTTTCCTGCCTACATGTTTATTTGATTTGTTCAGGCTTTATCTAAATATTTTTGAAAATACTCTTTAATCACAAGGGTGTGGCATTGCTCAGAAGTTGATTTTTATTAATTGTGCAGTAAGGACAAAAATATAACGATGCAGGTCTCAAAGTCATTATTTTAGTGGGATAAAAAGCAAAACATCAGTTGCTTATAGATGCACTTCCCACCCTCTATGCTTAATTTCAGAATTTTATGCAATATTTTCATCCAGAAAGAATCGATCTGTTTATCTAATCCAGGCTGGGTTTTACAGCATGTAAACAAGTGGCATTTTACTCTTCCTTGGTCTTTTCAGTATTGCTGTTCCTGATTACCATTGCTGTTTAAATCAATCACTCTTTGGATTTTTAACAGTATTATGTAATAAAGATTTCTGAATCAAATTTAGTGCTTGCAAATATATTCAGGTTAGATAAGGCCGTGGCATAACTCTGGCAGAAATCTGCTTTTTAATTTAAAATACATGAACAGCATACTCCTTTTTTATAGAAGCTTGTATTAACAGTGCTAGATCTTCATAATTAACTGTTTTTAAAAGATAGAACACAATGTCTCTGGAAAAATCCAACTTGGCTACCTATGCAGTAAGGTTCTGATCATCCCACTCTCCATAATTTAATAACTTCTGCATAAAAGACTAGTATTTTAAAAGTCTATGAATATAGATATATATATTCTGCATAATACAGGCCGTGTATCTGAATACCTGCAAAGAAATAAAAGTAACACTATATTAATTGTGTGACATGTAAGGCTTGTCTTCATTAAATGATATCCATAGAAACTGTATTTTTCCAGGTCATTTGTAACCTCAGTAACACTGTACTGCTTGTTTGAATCCGGTTTTCTACCACAAGTGTGAAGCCACCAGGGAATAATACTATTACCTAAACAGCATTGCTTATCTGCCCTCCTTCTAAAATATTTAGTGCATGTTCATTCAAATCACTGATCCCACAAGGACTGGAGGACAATTTTATAATTTAGTGACTTTTTTTGACTAATGTTAACCAAGTACTGAGAACATAAGTGTGTTTTGTCAGAACATACTTTATAACAAGCTAGTTACAGTTTATGACAGAAGAAAAACAAGTCACTTTATGGTGCAGAAATTCTGGCATTATTTTTGTAATAGGCTACTGTAACTTTAAGTAAAACGAGGACTTAAGAATATAAAAATTACTATGTTACGGAATTAAATATAACATTTTAATCTTTTTTTTTCCCCTCTACATCGAAGTATATGGAAAGTATTTCAAAACAGCATGGATGTTTTTAGTCTGAAATTAGAAGTCCTTAAATGAGATTCTGTGTTACAGAAATGGAAATAGTATATGAAAAATTGGTATTGCTGACATTCTTTTAGCTGATAAACACACTTTCTGCTGTATTTGAATAAACAGTAGGAAGAAGTACAATAAATTAATCCAGGTTGACTTAAACTTGTGGCCAATTATATTTAATTTTTTTTTGCTTTCGGTCTGGAAGGCTGTATTCATAAATCTGTAAATATCCTTTCCAGTTGAAAAACAAACAATTTGATAAGAAGACAGTAGGGACTTCAGAAGACCTAGGGCTTTCTTCAGCTCTGCTGTGTGATGGGTGGAGCAGAGGAAAACACTTCCCTTGCTTGAGAAACTGCTGGGAAGCCTGCACATGCATGCACAGGAACATGTTTTTCAGAGAATAGGTGCTGTGTCTGCATACCCAAGAGCACAAGTAAGCTATAAATTATGCCGTGGCATTTACCTAGTAGAGAGAGATCTAATATAATGTTTTAAAAGAAAAGTAAGTCCTACAGTGTATATTTTGCTCAAATGGTAATAGTGTAGACGTGCTGTCCATGTATGTTTCTGTAAATTGGCTATTCAGAACAGTAGCTGTAAATAGCATTTATCCTTCCCAGGCTTTATAGTCCCACCAAAACCAATCCTTTCCATCGATTTGTGTTTTGGCTTAGACAGAGCATTAACATTTTCTAATAGATCGCCAACCGCACCCAGTGCCCATACTGTACCGTGAAATACACTCAGTTATGCTACCTGGGATGACAATTTTCTCCCGTTTTGCGATCTGAAGTCTTTAACGAACTAGCGTTCTTGTCACGCTAGGCAGGATTTTAGTTTGGTGTCACACGGCACTTGCAGAGGTGTTCGCCTGGCACACTGCTTGGATTTTCATGTTCATCAACCAGCTAAGGAGGCAGGTAATTTATGGGCACTGGAGTCAGTTCAATTTAGGTACCTGTTAGCTGTTGCAATCGGGATGATACAGGCAGTGGTGTATTCTCAGTGCATGCACTCTTGTTCCTAGGGGACAAAAAAAGCCGAGTCACAGTCTGGCCTTTGAATCATCCCACCAAACTGAGAAACCTGAAAATACTCCTTCGTGCAGCTCTCAAAACAGACGTTTTCTCTGCACATGTCAATAAGATACCATGCATGTCATGCAGTTCTGGAAAATATTCCTGTAATGTGTTGGAGATGAGATCAGAATTGGGATTCTCTGGTTGGAAAATAAGATTTTTTTTTTAGCTGATCTCATTTGTGTTCTGATGTTTTCTTAAATATGCAAGTATTTTTGATGAATTCTGCATTAGTCAACAGCTGCATGAATCATTTGCATGACTTCTGAAATTACTGCTAAAATGGCCATGCATACTCAAGGTGAGTAGTACTCACTTGGCCCACTGAGGTCAGTAAGACAGCAAGAATAAAATAGGGCTTACCAAAAGTAGCATGATTAAGAGTTTTCTCCTCAGATTCGGTATGGAAATATTGCAAAATACTTTTTGTAAATAAATATTTGTAAAACGACATATGAATCCAAGTGATAAGAATTTGAATCTGCAATTTTTCACTTTTTGAATGAATCAGATGATGGACTTACTCTGAATTTAATTTAAAAACAAAATCTGAATAGAAGTTTAAAAATCAAGCTACAAGAAGCTTCTATCAGTAGAAACTGCAGGACATTCTGTAATTCAATTTTTTGCAGTTTCTAGATCAGATCAGCAATTAAGTTTATTGGAGGAAAGGATGCTGTAGAAGAATCCAAACGGCACACGTAGATGGCTTACTTGTGCTTGTGGGCTGGTAGAACTGCATTTCGTTGTCTCCGAGTTACTAGAGAGATTTTGGAGTGTCCTTTTGTGCAATGAAACGAGCGGGCACATTTTGCATTGTGAACAATTTTATTTGCCATAGAATGGCATTATCTTCAGGGCCTTATTTTAAGGATTACAACACTTGTTTATCTACCTTTGAATGGCAAGATGTTTTTTTCTGTGGACTTGCATTTAATTCAAATTTGGAATAAGGTCTTTTTCAGTATTAGGACTTCAGGTCTCTTTCCCACCGCCCATACTTCCCTCTATTCTTCCACAGTAGCCACCATCCACATCAAAATCCTCGTATCATCATCCTCTTCACCTTGTGCTGTACAAAGCCCATTGCTCAATCCTCCTCCTGCACACCCCGTGCTCCTGCACGCCCAGGCCCTGTAGTAGTGGCGGGTAAAAGCCGCTGGCTCTTTACTAGGGGTGGCAACATTGGAGGCGGCTTAGTCCTGGGGGCAGACAGGCCCCCACGTCAGTTATTGCTCGCATGGCTCAAACACAGCAGCATCCCAGAACGCTCCCAGGAGGAGCTCTGGCTCCTCCGCGGCTCATTTGTCGCGTACAGAGCCGAGCACAGTGATGGTGTCCAAACAAGTTACGTTGTCAGAAGAGCATTAGGAGTTAGAGAAACTTCTTGATGGCCGATGTGAAGCCTGCGGGGTTGTTGGCTGCCATGTAGTCCTTCATTAAATTAATGTAATATATTCAGCAATGAAATTCAGCCTTTTACAGAGAATATTCACAAAGCCCTGTGTCTGTGAGCATGAGAAAGGGAAGGCCGTGGGCGGTTTCTTAGGTAAAAGTCCGCGTTACGTGTCAAATCTGCGGTGCGCTATTTCGATACTCCAGTACGATTTCATTGTGCGGGAAAAAGGTAACAGCCGTTCGCAGGGGTGGCTTATCAGCGGGCAGACACGGCCTGTTCGAGGCTGAGTACGCTACGCACGCTGCGCCGTCAGGCTGGGTGGCTGCGGCAAGATACCAGCGAAGGGAAGAGGCTCCGTCGAGTTTCTCAGTGCCCGCCTAAACGCGCTCCCGGAACAAGGAGAACCTATGCTTCCCGGCCGTCTCTCGTGCTCTGGTGTTCCCACTCTTGCAGACCCCAAAAAGCAGCTGACGTGCTGCAAATTCACCCTGCGGGGCAAGGCTCGACTCTTGCCTGACGCGAGTGGGTGGCCTGCACTCGAGTGGGAAGGGGCAGGGCGCGTGGTTGTGGTGGGCGGGAGAGCAGGCTGGCACTGACCGGAGAAACGGCAGCCTGGGCTAGGCCCGTGCTTGGACCTTCTCCTCCTGCTTGCGACGGAGGTCTGACCCCAACACAGCTGCAGAAAGCTGGCCCCTTCCACAGCCCCCGCCTGCGGGCGGCCCGGGGGGTGAAGGTGAGCATCTGCGCAGGCCTTGGCATGTGACTCTGCCTGGCACAAAGGATGCTGTTAATTCAAGCTGTCTTGCTGCATAAAGGGAATTGATTGCTCTGTCCATCGAGCCTGAAATTAGGGTGCTTAGTGTATTCTTTCAGCTTTAAGTAGTCTGTGATTGTCAGCAGAAAAGTGACTTGCTTAACAGCGGCGGCTGTTATCACCCAGGACAACCTTCTTTGTGTTTGTCTGTAGATCAGATCCTCCTCTCCACGGAGCTGTAGGGAAAGGCTTTAAACCAGAGTGTTCGGGCTGTGTGCTGGGTGATACCCATTTTAGAATTTGCATTTTGACACGGTTCTTCTTAGAAGGGAAAACGGAAGTTTTATGACTTTGGGGACACGACAACTCTTAACAGAGGATTTGTGTTTATTTTGATGTTTGCTACTCTCTTCAGGACCTTCCAGAATTGTTTTTACCATATTGAGAGGAAAAAAGCATGAGAGAATCCAAAATGCTCTATTGTAAAATTCCGTTTATTTACAGAATGAGTTTGCTTGCCATTAAGAAGTTCGAATTGTTGTCGTAAACATCTACAAATAGTTTGAGTGCAGTCTTAGTGCATAGATTTTTGTGGCAAAACTTCAGTCTTTATCTCAAATTATAAAATAGGCTGGAAACAAGACAACATAAACTAGGCATAGATAATTACTGGTACATATTCCATAAAGGTTCCAATAATTCTACTCGTGGTAAAACCAAAACTATTCTGTTGTACTATTAGTATCCACTTTGAGTGATTAATTTGTGATAGCTGATGTTGCAGTACTGTTGGTTTGTCAAATTACCAGCAGGTTTTTTTTTTCCAATATAGCTAGGTACTATTCAGAAAGATCAGGGGAAGAACTAACAGTTCATGTGGTTTCCTCTATGCATGTAAAATACCACTGAAGAAGCTGTGGGTTGTGTATATTTATGTATATAAAAATTAAAAGAACATGTATAACGGGACTGATAATATACAGATTGCCGTAGGTGTATAAAGCGTACAAAAGTGTCCGTGGTTTAGTAGAGGAGGATATAAGCCTAAATGCTACTTAACATTCCTTTTGTATTTCAGTCACTTTTGATGCACTCATTTCATTAATAGTTTAAAGTCTCTGTATTGACCTTGTGGACAGTAGGACGCAGTCTCTGCACTTCCAGAATTCCGATTGCATGTGCTTGTCCAGCTTTATTTTCTGTATTCATTCCTTGGTTTCTTAGCGATTGGTGAGTGCTCTGACACTTGCTATGAGTTGGTAGCCCTAGAGACTGGATTCCTGCGGGTATCGAACCCACGATGAGCAGGTGGGGCATTGCAGTAGCTGTTGCTGGGAGGGGCAGTCCCACCCCAGCCTCTTGTCCCTGTCCCCGTGCTCCTACTCCTCCTCTCCCACCCTAACTCTGCATACGGTTAATATCCTGCCAGTTGAAACTTTCTAAAATGGTGTATATGCTCAGGTCAGTGTAAGGAAAGGGACAAGGAGACATGGCTAAGAGTGGGAGGCAGTTTTGTCCGATTCCTGATATTAGACTGGTGGAGCTGTATGGTAAATTATATTTACTTTCTTTAGTGACTCCTCTACTTGTGCCTGCTTCTAAATATCAGAGCTAGTTCCTTCTACAGGCCAGTCTAAGCTTTTGCATCTCTCTCTCCTCTGCTTCAGAGCATCAGCAGTGAATGTTTCTGTAGTTGTTTCCGTGATAAATTTGGGCTGCAGAATAATTTCACAGAGGTAGGTAGCCGAATTATTTGAGAGTTGGTGACTTCTCATTCACTGCAATTACCTAAAATAGATTTGAATTGATTGTCCGTAGAAAGAAAACCCCTTCTCCTTTAGTGTACTTTCTTCTGAATCAACCATTCCTTTGCCTATTGCTTCAGCAAAAAGGTGTACTAAACATAGTGTTCAAACTTGGCAGCAGCTCTTTCAGCCAGAAATTGTAAGTTCTTATAATGTTTATATTTTTTAAGAATGTAAATTGAAAGAAGTTCAATAGTATGACAAAGTGAGGCAAGACGTCTGCCGACCAGCTCATCAACCTGCTAAGAGCTTGAAACTAGGAATGACAGTAGAGGGAGATTATGACCCATAGTTCAGTTAGGTAGCAGTGACCTGGGGTGGAAAGCAAAGGGTGCAGGGCAGAGGGAACAAGAGACACCTGAGGAACTGCAAAACAGGATGAAGAGACACCCACCTTAAGTGTATGTATGGAAATACACGCACTCTGGAAGACAAGCAGGAGGAAGCTGAGTGCTGCATGCAGTCACAAGACTGCAACATCATTGGAGTAGCAGGCGTAGTGTTAACAGCTCACACAGTTGGAGGGCTGTGATGGATGGGTACAAGCTCTTCAGGAAGGACCTGCAGGGAAGATGAGGAGTGGAGGTTGCCATCATTGTGAAGGAGCTCGTGTGTGGAGCTCTTGTATGTGATGGGTGGGTGACAGTGTTCTTAAGAGTTTGTAGGTCAGGAATAGAAGAGAGGACTTTAAGGGTTACATGATGGTGTGAATCTGTTACAGGCCACCCCATCAGGGTGAGGAAACAGGCAAAGCCTTCTTTAAACAACTTGAAGAAGTTGGTGAATTGCTGATGTTGGTTCACATGGGTGACTTGGACCTCCTGATGTCTGCTAGAAGTGCAATGTAGTAGGACACAAGCAGTCAAGATTTCTTGAGGGTGTTGGGAGTAACTTCTTGATACAAGGTGGACCAACAAGGGGTAAAGTGCAGCTGGATTTGCTGTGCACTAAAAAGAAAGACCTGGCTGGAGCTCAAGAGCCTGAGAAGAGTGAGGGAAGAGGGCAGCAGAGTACAGAACCTGGACTTTAGGAGAGCAGATTTCAGTTTTTCAGATTTCAGGAACTATTAGGTGAGATCCTATGGGGGGCAGCTCTGAAAGGCAAAGTAACTCAGGAAAGCTGGCAGGTCTTGGAGGTCAGCATCTTCCGAGTGCAAGAGTGGGACACCCCAATGCTCAGGGAAACAAGCAGATATATGAGGAGACTGGCTTGGCTTATCAGGGCCCTTAAAGCTGAGCTGCAGTGCAAAAATGGCGATATATTGGAGGCGGAAGCAGGGGTTAGCTACAAAGGAGGAATTTATAAACATTGCTGGGGCATGCAGGGATGGTGCTTGGAAATCCAAAGCTCAGCTGGAGGTTGGAATTGCAAGAAATGTCAAGGGCAACAAGATGACTTTCTCTTCCTTCATTAGTGGTAAAAGGCTGAACAAGGAAAATGTGGACCTGTTGCTGAATGGACTGAGGTACTGAGTGCCACCTTTGCCTCAGTCTTCACCAGCAAGTTCTCTCCGTCCCTCTCTCTGCCAAGTGCTGGAGTGGCCCTTGATAATGGCACCTCTAATTAAGGGGGGAAAGGTAGAACTTGTGCGAGTCCAGAGTTCAGGAGTACAGGAACTACTGAGAAGCCTGGCAATTCCATGTATATTTATGATCTTTTATATATTTCAAATTATAGTCACATTGAAAACGGAGGGATAGCAAAGGTTTTCAATTCCTAGCATACAGCAGAGCTTGCTAGAACAAGTGGCTGAATGAAAACCTGTGTGAGAAACACTGGCTTCCTAGTTTGCTCATAGCCAAATAGCAGTGGTTTCAATGAGTTGTCGAATGCTGCTTGCTTCCTCCTCTACATGAGAGATCACCAATACAGAGAGACCACCAACAGCATTGATGTTTGTGCATAAATATCAAGGTATTGATACCAATGCAACTGGTATTACAGAGCCACCTGAGAGATTGAGCTCTGTCACATTCCAGAAGGGAGATTTTGGGGTGCTTTTCAGGCCACTGGTTTGAAAAGAAATCAGAGTGGTGTTTTGTAAATAGTGAGGGATCACTGTAGTGACATGTATCACGTGTCTCCGGGGAATGTGTTGCTGATAAAGAGCTTAGTTAGGTGTTCGGATCCTTAGCGGGGAAGTTTCGCACACAAAAAAAGTGAGACCCTTTTGAGAGACAGGCTATACAATCTTTATTCTGAATACTTTCCATGCTTTCAGAAATTTGGTGTCATCAAATATAGCACTAATGCATACAAGTAGAGAGGCTGCTGTGGTTTTTACTAGTCACAGAGGGGTTCAGAAATCATGATGTGTGTACGGTTGAAATGTGAAGATGTTGCATGGATTGGTGTTAGACAAGGACTGATCAAAAGCATGTAACAGACTTTGATTATTATTCTTGATTTTATTTATAATTGTGAAGTTGCAGATGGCTTTAGTTTTATTTTGAAAGGCTTGACTTTGCAAGACTCATTTATATTCCGTTGAATTCTTAAGTAACCAGTAGTACCTGGTTCAGCACAGAAGTCTGCAAAGGTATTGTTTTGCAGGAATTCTCCTATAATTATGTGATCATTATACTAACATTTTTTCCTAATCTCTATCTCTCCTCTGTCTCTGTAACTTTGAAGAGTCTCAACTTGTGTGTGCAGTAAATAAAACTTTGAAGGATGTCCATTTATCAATTTGTTTCTTTTGATACTGATTCCCTTGAACAGCTTTTTTTTGAAAAGAATATATACAATTACCTTTCTTACTGGATTTCTGACGGGTTGTTATTTATGAATGTCATCAAATCATAGAATCATAGAAGAATTTGGGTTGGGAGGGCCTTTTAAAGGTCATCTAGCCCAACGCTCCTGCAATAAGCCGGGACATCTTCAACTAGATCAGGTGGCATAGAGCCTGAACTCTGATGGTTTGCCTTCTGGGCTGTGAGTGCACATTGCCAGCTCCTGTCCAGCTTTTCATCCACCAGTACCCCCAAATCCTTCTCAGCAGGGCTGCTCTCAATCCCTTCATCCCCCAGCCTGTATTGATACCCAGCCTTGCCTCCACCTAGGTGCAGGACCCTCCACATGGCCTTGTTGAACCTCAGGAAGTTCACATGGGCCCATTCCTCAGGCTTGTCCAGGTCTCTCTGGATAGCATCCCATCCCTCAGGTGTGTCAGCCACGCCACTCAACTTGGTGTCATCTGCAAACTTGCTGAGGGTGCACTTGATCCCACTGTCTGTGTCATTGATGAAGATATTAAACAGTACTGGTCCCAACATGGACCCCTGAGGGACACCACTCGTCCCCGATTTCCACCTGGACATTCAGCCGTTGACCACTACGCTCTGGGTGCAAGCATCCAACCAATTCCTCATCCACTGAACAGTCCACCCATCAAATCCATCTCTCTCCAATTTAGAGAGAAGGATGTTGTGGGGAACCGTGTCAAAGGCCTTACAGAAGTCCAGATAGACAACATTGATAGCTCTTCCCTTGTCCACTGGTGTGGTCACTCCATCACAGAAGGCCACTAGGTTGGTCAGGCAGGACTCGCACTTGGTGAAGCCATGCTGGCTGTCTCGAATCACCTCCCTGTCCTCCATGTGCCTTAGCACAGCTTCCAGGAGAATCTGTTCCATAATCTTCCCAGGCACAGAGATGAGGCTGACAAGTTGGTCATTCCCAGGGTCCTCATTGCTACCATCTGAAAGAACGGGTGCAATGTTTCCCTTTTTCCCAGTGGGAGGGACTTTGCTGTTCCAGTCCCTGTCTTGCAGTCTATCCACTCGAGAGGCGTGGGAAGCAAGATTGCCAGTGAAGACTGAGGCAAAGATGTCATTGAGTACCTCAACCTTCTCCTCCTCTGTTGTTACCAGTTTTCCAGTCTTGCTCATCAAGGGGAGTACACTTTCTTTGACCTTCCTTTTCTGGATGACACGCCTGTAGAAGTGCTGCTTACTATTCTTTGTGTCCCTTGACAAGTTCAGCTCCAGCCACGCCTTGGCCCTCCTGACCTCATCCCTATACAACTGGGCAGTGTCCCTGTACTCTTCCCAGGATAGCTGTACCTGCTTCCACTGCCTATGCATTTCCTTCTTGCCCTTTAGTTTGCCCAGCAGGTCTCAACTCAGTCATGCCAGCCTCTCACCTTCCTTACCTGATTTCTTACACCTGGGGATCGAGAGCTCTTGCGCTTAATGGAAAGCATCCCTAAAGATCTGTCAGCTCTGTTCTGCTCCCTTGTCCCTGAGGGCAGTTTCCCAGGTCGTCCTATTGAACTCCCTGAAGAGCTGGAAGTTTGCTTTCCTAAAATGTAGGGTCCCGGCTTTAATCTTGGCCTGTCCCATATCCCCCAGGACTGCGAACTCCTCCAGCGCATGATTGCTGCAGCCCAGGCTGCTTCCAGTCTTGACATCACCAATTAGCTCACTTGCGTTGGTGACCAACAGGTCCAGTATCGCATCCCCTCTGGTAGGGCTGTCTTTTACTTGGCTTAAGTTATCCTCAGTGCACACCAGGAGTCTCCTGGATTGCCTACAGCTCACCATGCTAGTTTTCCTGCAGATGTCAGGGTGGTTGAAGTCCCCAGCAGGGCGAGAGCCTGTGAATGCAATGCCTCCTGTAGCTGGAGTAAGAAGGCTTTGTCAATAGGCTCCCCTTGATTGGGCGGCCTGTAGCAGACAGCAGCCACGGGGTTCCCTTTGCTGTCTTGGTCTCAGATTCTTACCCATAAGCTTTCAGCCTACTTGTGGCTATTCTTCAGAGACAGCTCTTCACACTCTATCCATTTCTTGATGCAGAGGGCAACATCAAGGTCTAGATCAATTTGTCTTTGTAGTCAGAAGGGTACGTTTATAGAGTTCTAACCCAAGTTCTTCTTTGAGAAGTTTGTAGAGTAGGTTTCTGCATATACTGATAGTAATACATTGTTGCGTATTTTCTGAATCAGGTTTATTCTGTGTGTATTACAGAGATGTCACATGTTGAAAGTAGTCTAAGCTACCTGACATCAGGTTTTGCAATTTATTCCCTTGGAACTGGAATTCTTTTAATTCTGCTTTCCAATGGAAGCAAAGTTTATTCAGTCTGTTGCCTTTTTGAACATGCTGACCAAATTCAGAACAGTTCAGAGAAGGGTAGAGTTCTTAAAGATACCCAAGTTTCTACAGAATTTATAAAACGAGGCTCTTTGTTAGATAGTGAAGAGGGAAGTCCACCTGATGAAAAATGGCAGCATAAGCTTCCCATCTTCTTACACATAAGAAAATCCTTGCTGCCACAGCTTTTGTAAATGCCCCGTGTGTGAGACAAGCTTCAGTCACAATTTGGAGAGGATTGCACGCAAAACTCGTAGTGTTGCTTATTTTGAAATACATTCACAAGATGCAAATTGACATTCATTAGTTCAGATGCAGGGAAACTGCTGCTAATACCTTGCTTGCAATGGTCTGCATTATAATAATACTCATACAGTGCTTCCCATCTAGAGGCTTCACAGACTTAAATTCTTTCAGCATTATTACATGAATATGAAAAACGGAAGTATTATTCCTTTATTGCTATTACTGGGCAAATTGAAACAGAGCAATTAACTGAGAAACACAAGTTTACACATGAAACCTGTGTTAGAGCTGGAAATGAAACCCCTTATTCTATTCGTTTACTGAAAGAACATTTCTTCCTTCACATTCTTGGTAGGCAAATGACACATTGTGAATCATGACTCAACTAGTTATTATTTGTAACAAGATTTTTAATTGTCAGTAAGTAGTAATTTTAAAATTTAAATGTCCTTGGATTATTTTAAATTCCACAGGGTGCATATTTCTTGCTACAGAGTAGCAATGAGTAGAGAATTACTTGGCTATAATTCTTTTTCTTTGAAGGCAGATGTTTGAAACAAATAACCTCACCACAGTCTTTATCTGTGTGCCATCTGAACCAAAGCTAGGCATTTATTTTGATTTTTGTTCTATTACTCATAGGCAGGAAAATGTGGCAGAGCAACGTATGTATTCTTTACTGGGGTGAGTGCTTGATCAAGAGCCGTAACTCCCTGCGAAACAAAAGTTGGAGAGTGCTGCCTTTGAAATACAAAAGTTATTAGGGATTATAGTAAATTAAGCAAAGTCTCAGCTTGCCCATAGTGAATCTTTAACATTTATGTCATAAAATAGAAAATGGAAATATTTTCAAAGGGAAAGTGAAATTAAAAATTTTGATTGTTTTGCTTAGTTGTCAGTCGTGTTTAAGCACTAAGGGACAGGACAGGTAGAAGTGGGTGTTACAGGGAGCTGCAGACTTCTATGGCAAGTGAAATTACTGTAATCATTGTAATTATTATTTTAATGAACTTTTAAAACTAAATTGATAATATAGACAGGTCGGAATTTTATAAAAAGAAAGAAGAAGTATAATATTTGTTAATAATTATGTGTGTATAGTGCTGTGCCTACTTTTTTATGTAAAAAAGCTCTTTCCTGTTACCAGTAATTTTTTCTGAGCTCAGCAGTTGGGGCTAAAGCACTTCTAAACTTAATGTCCCGGAAGATGAATTTTGGAATTTTCTACAGAAATGGTTCTACCCTCTCTGAGAGTGAGAAAATGCAAAAACACTGTTGTGTGTTTGTGTTAAAAATTCTCTTGAAGAGCATCTTGGGTGTGGCTGGGGGACAGAGACCTTGCAGCCAACTGCTTCTGTATGGTGACTGTCATGGGGGGAGTGGGGGGGGAGATTGGGTTTGGATGAAGAGCCCAGGAAGGAGAGGAGAACAGGCAGGGGAGTCATCGTGGGAGGAATCAGAAATATGGGAATTGATACTTCGCAGACAGTGGGAGTAGAAATTAAGAGTGGCTGGTAGGAGATGGGGCCAAAGGGAGGCTGGAAAGGGGTGGGTGAAGAGGCAGGGACGGGAGGAGGGATGGGATGGGCGTGAGAGGACTGGAAGGACAAGGTGAGCAATGTTTGGCTGGGCAAGGGGAACAGTGCATGGGAGTCTGGGACTGGAATGGGGAGCCTGAAGTGGGGAAGACGCAACTGTGAGGAGACACCCGATTGTAGAGATGGAGTAAGAAGAGAGCAGCTGGGGAGATGGGGGAGGTGAGAGACAGAGAAATCCCCTCCCAAGCGCAGAATGCAGTGCAGGAATTCTGATTTCCATCCTATAGCCTTGCTTTCTAGCAAAGCTCTCCAGCAAAGGGTATGCCTTGTTTTGCCTTAGTGCTTAGGTTAGGTGGCAGAAAGTGTTAAATGTTGTCCCGTGAGGAGGGCAGCAAGTGACTTGTGTGTGCTGTTAAGGTGACTGGGTCAGTTGGTTCATTTGGCATCAGATTAATCATATGTCCAGTGTATTACCTCACTTTGGAAAGCCTGAGTCCAATGAGGTAATGCAGCACACAGTGGAAAGCACATAGATGTACGAAGAAATACTCTTACCTGATTATTGTTCTACTTATTGCTACTTACAATGCAGTAGCAGATAACTTCCTAACGGATTTCTTCTTCAATACAGCAGGTAGTGTATAAGCTAATAATAAAAGCTAGTCTGTCTTAGGATCTCCCAAGGAAGGTTGTCACAGCATCATTAAGGTTGGAAAAGACCTTTAAGATAATCAAGTCCAACCATCAACCCAACACCACCATGCCCACTAAACCATGTCCCGAAGTGCCACGTCCACATGTTTTTTGGACACTTCCAGTCCAAATGGTGACTCCACCACCTCCCTGGGCAGCCTGTTCAATGTCAGACAGGTCTGGGGGCTTTTGACAGGTGAATGAAGAAACAGACCTTGTGTTTGGGTATTAGTGAATATTTGAGTGTCACTCAGCATACTTTCAAGTATAATAGTTTTATAAACAACCTGTTAAAAACTGGGATGAGGCATTGTAAATAAAGTGTCCTTGCTGATGGGTTGCTGTCAGGTTAGATTGAGCTAAGCAGTTGGGTACCGCAGGGGTGGACTCCAGGATTTATTTTATTTTATGTCCTCAGTAGGGATTTGGTAGAAGGTAAATAGCACGTTAATGATATTTGTGATAATCTTTACATGAAAGCATGTAAGTATTGGCAAAGAAAAAGGAGGAAAAAAAAGAATAATCAAATGAAATGAAGGGTTATTTAGAGTAAAAATCTGAAAATGTACTTACCATGGGAATCTGTAAATGTCTTTGGAGACAGAATTTATTTTTGACACATGAAAAACAAGACTGGCTACATTTTTAAACTGTAGCGTAAGGGCCAGCGCTTCACTGGAAGGAGAGGCATAGGGTTGACTGTCTTCTGCAGCTGCAGTGAGAGAAGGTCCGTGCACACGCACACGTGCTGCACCTGGGCCAATTCCCGGCTCTATTTTGCCCACAGTAGGAAACCCAGAGGTCTGTCCACTACAGCAGAGCTGCTGAGAATGGCAATTACAAGTAAGGGTTTTTTATTTTTTTTGAGGACAAACAGTAAACATTTTACTTCCAGCAGTAAAATGGAAGCGTCACATTACTGGCAAGTTAGAGATTTGTTTAAATTTATTATGTGCTTATGATATTAATAGATACTTAACAATGGCTTTCTGCCTAACATTGATACCATTCTTTCTAGTTGACCATAAAGGCTATTATTACTTCATGCAGTCATTTTCTTGTTACAAAAAGGAATCTATTTCTGCAAAGTAATGAGATAGAGAGTTTCTATAAAGTTGCTGCCACTGACTTTAATGAAGCATTTTTCTCAGTTAAGTACAGAGGGATGTATAATACTAGTCAGATCCTCTTGCACAGCTAGCACATATCCTAAACATTTACATACCAAATTTCAACCTTATTCGTAAATTATCCTAAAGCCTACCTGACTGAGAAGTCATCCATTTTAAAGCTTACATTTATATTATGACAATATCCTCAGGACATGACTTTTATAAAGTTTTCATTTTTATAATACTAAATCCAGAAATGACATTTCACGTTGATATAGTTTACATTTATTATGTTGGACATGTTTACCTACTTTATAGAAGCAGAGTTTGAAATATTTGGCTGGAAGGTTTGAATCTATACATTATTGTTATATATGGGGGTGTGTGTGTAAATATACATAAAAAATTATATCTTGGTAATTAATGCAGAAAATGGTCTTCAATCATTAAACATGACACAAATTATCAGTGTGATCAATGACAATCTTTTTCAATCTCTCTTTTCTGTTTTTAATCATACACATCATATGCATTGTGGATTCAAATTATAGCTATGTTTGTCCATAAACTGCACGAGAACTGGCACAGCGTCATGAAATTCTGATAAATATCTGTGTTGGTAATTAAAGTAAGATATAATGAACAGCATTTGCACAAAGCTGAGCATTTGTCCTAAGGCTTTTTCACTGAAGACAAGGGAGTATTTAACTGTTTACATCAATGGAATTGGAGTTAGACTGATTTCACGTACATTTTTAAAAGCCCACAAACTATATTTTAAAATTACTGTATTAGGCTATTCCACATAAAATTACAGACTATACTTTTTTCAGGAAAAGAAAATTGTCTTTGATTTCTTTTTACAGAATCATAAAATCAAAATACAATGTAAAGTTTACATAATACAATTTTTTATCAGTCCCGACAATTTCATCTATTATAACTCACTTCTGTGACATCATCTTTTCTGAAATACTGAATGAAAGATTACCCTATAGATTTCATCATTTCAGGATGCTTATCCAGCTTTACCTTTCAGCATATATTTTAAATTAATTCATTCATTGTGTTGCATTTATGGTAGAGTTGGACAGCTGCCATGAAACAGCTCCTTTGGTTGCTTCTGTCCCTGTTCTTCTGTCGGTCAAGGCAAAGTAGCTTGGAATAGCTTCTGTTTACTGAGTAGCTAAGGTGGCAGTTTGAATCTGAATTCCTCAATGGACTGAAAAATGTGCATACAGGTTTTAGGACTGTAAATAACGAGCCAGTGTGTGTACCTTGCAGACTGCCTGAGATCTGCCTAAACACATGAACCAGGTGATCGTGTTTCTTTGAACAAGTGACTTTTCTCATCCGTCCTTCCACTTCCTCAGGAGTGTTTCATTCTCTGTCATGTCTCAGATCTGATGCTCAAGCGCTCATCAGCCCGACAGGTAAAATCTACTGAAGTGGGCCTCTGCACAAAGTGTGGCATCCCGGGGTTTTCACTGTGCCTCCACCTCGACAGAGTAGGGGCCAGTTAGCCTGGGTCTAGCTGCAAGAGAGAGCATCCATCCCTGTGGTTTTGGTTAAGTGCCTAGTGTATGTGAAGGTAGCATTTAACATACCCAGAGTCTTTAAAATAATCTGATTAACTGTAATCCTTTCACATTTTCATTTATCTTATTTAAAGATGTTAAGAAAATGGTATGTGATAAACATTACTGTTACAAATGCACCATTTACTGTTGGTTAGAATGAAGTAGAAGGAAATAAATAGGTGTAAGTGGACATTCATTTTATTGGTCATTATCCTGGCATCTTTTTATCTCATGTGAAAGACTGATTTATTTTGGATTAGGAGCTTGGTCCTGGACTGGGTATGTAAAGAGCATAACATCCCTTTTATAGCATTTTAAGGTTCCTATATGTTTTTTGTGCAGCTATTACTTCGTGGCTTTTAATATCACAAGGTTACACTCTGCCAAACCGGAGATGTCTTTACGAGGAAGAGAGGGGCATCTGGAACAGTTCTTGCTTTGGATTCTTGCCCTACCCATTGCTCTGCTTTGTGGGACAGTAAAGCTGAACTTAAAATGAAGCCCAGGATGAAGACAAATATGACAGAAATTACTTAGCATGGCTCAGACACAGGCAGAAACAGGTAGAAATATATGAAAGGTCTGATTCGGAGGCATTCGCGAAGTGTATCTAACACCCAGTGACAAGAACAAGAGGCGATTTACCAATATGGGCATTCCTTTGCCCAAACACCTTTATTGTTTAATGTTATTTTTTATTGTAATTTAATCGATCATATAATTTTGATTGATGAGCTGAGTGGCGACTACTGAGCTAGAGCCATGCTTGTTATATTTCATTTCTAATTCAAAGCATGTTGAATTCTTTCTTCAAATCTGGCAAACCTCAAACAAGAGGAACATGGGTATTCCTTACCATTCTGGCCAGAAAATGAGAGTGCTCGCCAAGAAGGTGGGAGATGAGAGTTCAAAACCCTGAGGTTTAAATAAGTATTTAACCCAAAGCTACCGCGTTCTGTGTGAGTACTCTAGCTGTTAAGCTGTTACATAAAAAGCAGGTACAGTCAAATTGAAACGGAGAGGAACTGCTTCCCTGCTCTGCTTTGTACATCTGAAGTGGCTCAACGATGAGAGGTCCATGTGGGGATGTATCTCAGGAGGTGTCGGGCCCGGGTTGGCTGTTGGGGTTCCTGTTCTGAGCTGCTGCTGGACTCACTGGGAACCTGATCATTTGGGTCAGTTTTCTGGTTTCTGTTCCACAGACCAGGTTGAAGCACCCAACTTCTCAACTGACATGAAGCCTGAGTGAAAGCGTCTTGGAAATGCCAAGTCCCCACAATGGCGATGGTCGGCTGAGAATGTACTGAAAATTTCAGTGCTTCTTTCTGTGTATATATGGAAAGAAATGTCAATGTTGATATTTAAATTCTTAATTTATTAACAGCCGTATGTACCATTTCAGGTACTTGAGGTTTGTGCTTCATATAGTTTTGTACATGCTTTCTTACTGACAAAGCTGTTCATTATCATTGGGTTGCCATGGAGTACTGATCACACGGATCTGGGAATAATAACCCATTATGCTAATATAGCTTGTCATTGTGTTTGATGCGAAGTGATGTCCCATAGCAACAGCTGATGTTTGTAACTAATACAGTTTACGGTAAGATCACAGTTTATGGAACAGCATTGCCAAACATTGCCTACCTTCTTTTCTTTGAATTATCTTTTTGATTCCACACCTATTTATAAAACCGTTTATGCATTTTTTAGGTCAGTATCGTTCTGTTCCTAATTTCTTTCTACAGTGAGAATCAGGGTTTTCTAACAGAACGATTCTGGCCTATTTGCCTAATGCTAGAAATGTGTTTGTCTTTTGAGGTCTCCTGCCCCCTTGGATCCTCAGCTTCATGTTATAATGTTCCCTTTGGGACAGAGGCAGGACAATTTACTGGATTTGGTGAACTTCTTAGGTGCCACAAGAGAAGAATGAAGAAAATTATGTTCAATAGGTGGAGTACATAACTGTGTAATGCAGACAGCATTATCTTTCTTACACCTCCAAGTATGGGACTGAATTTTATTTCAAACTGTGCTACTATACAAGGGACAGGCTTTGAATCTTTATATTGATTCAGTTTTGTTCTGTAGCAGATGACCTGACGTTTGTTGGCGATCTGTAACATGCACTAAGATGTGGTTTTAGCCTTTTCCACGTTCTCAGGACAGTCCACCTTCATATGTATGTGAACATACTTTCAGTAATAGCATTTCAGCCATGGTTCTTCTGTGCTCCTCAGACATCCACTCAGACAGTGGAATATGGCTTCTCTGGAGCATATCGCTGCACCTTCAGAAAGCTTCACTTTTCTGTACAAGCATTCTCTTAAGGCAATAAGGTATGGTTATTACTTTTAGTTATAAGGCATATTTATAAATTATTCTGGCAATGTACTTTTTTCTTTAAAATATTCCCTCAGAATTGAATCACGCCAATAAGTTGCCTCCACTTTCATGTTCCCCTGAGGTGTATTCTAGAAAACAGCCCTTAAAGTCAGCTTCTGTTTTGGCAAAGTGTGTTTGACAAGCAAACCACCATGGCAGGAAATTACTACATATATCACAAAGTTACTCTGTTCACACAAGTTATATTTGTACCTGGATGTGCAAAGAGAAATCAAGTACTGATAGGCGTTCAGACTCCTGCTTCCTGATCTCACCAAGATTAGAGATAGAAGAATCCTTCTTAGAACATCTGTATCGTACTTTTACCAATGAAAGATTGTTCTCAGCAATGTTTTCTACTAATGTATTCAACGAGTCATACATTATACAACCAGAAAAACCATTGTGTCATCCAGTCTGTTCTCCTCATAGAGCGGGCTTTATGGCTTCTCTGAATTAATTTCTATTTGAGCTAAAGCACATCTTAAAAAAATAATTTAAAGTTTCCACTAATGGAAGAATCAGCACCAGCCTTAATGGTGCTTTGGAGGTTAATTTCCTTCCCTTTGTGTTTAACTTCTTTAATGCATTTGTCTAGTTTAAAACTCCAGACATTGAATGTTACTGAAAGAAGAGCTGTCTCTTAGCAAATTTCTGTTCCTCGTATTTGTATTTAGCAGGCATGGAATTAATCTCACCTAACTTTCCAGCATCCTCGGTGTTTGTATTACATCTGACATAGTCAAGCCTGGCTTTCCTGATAGCCAGTGGAGGGAAGTACACACTTTCAGGGTACAGTTCAGATAAGCTGCTTTAGACGGGTTTATTAGGAGGTAATGAATTACACCTTGAAGTGCTTGAGTGCTTGGGTTGTCTAAAAAGGCATTTTCGGTTGAGTAGCTCCATGTAAATATGGCTTGCAAATAGGTGCCATTGTAGGTGCAGTAGGTGCAAATTCCTGCCATTGGAGGGTATGATTAAATGACTGTGTAACTTTCTCACGGTCAGACTAAACTAAGCTTTAAGGCAAGTTTTCCAGTCATTAATTATAGTTGCCTTTCCTGAATGTCCGCTAGTTCATCAGCATCTTTGTCAAGTTGCAGACACCAGAACAGGACTGAGCATCCAGCAGCGTTTGCAGAGACACTGGCAGTGAAGCAGTAGAGCTTTTCTGCTTTTGCTTTTGTTTATCCTGCTTGAAAAGGCTCTCCATAGCTCTTCAGGTCACAAGAATAGCAACCTGTTTTCGACACATTAGTCATCCTGGTCTCAGGCCTTTTTTCATATTCAGTGCTTCCCAGGAATAGAAAGCCTTATTCTGTCCGTGTGGCGTGCGTTTGTTGTCTCTGGCTATGCCATTCTTCATAGGTGAGAATTAATACCTCATAATTCTCTACTTGCATCTAGTTTTCAAAATGCTATTCAAAGTAGAAGGACCTTTTTACTACTTTTTCTGTCTACCACTTTTAATTTTTGCTTTGCCTGTAAACTTGATAGAAATGTTTTTGTTTTTCTTTTATGTCATTAACAGTAAGGATAAATAGTACAAGACCAAGAACTGGTCTCTGTACCTCCACTAGAAGTACATTCATTAGGATGTGATTCTCCCCTAACACGTGTTGAGAAACATCTGTTACCTAGCTTTTAATCTATTTTTGTTGTGAACATTGATTTTTTGGTTCTCATTTTACATTTTGCTAAGGTACCAAATTTTACAGTTTGGTAAGATACCAATCCAGTTGCCAAACAGAAATATAAGACTACACTTTTAACCTTGTTAACCAAATATATGATCTCATAAAAAGGTACGGTTAGTTCAATAAAATCTACTTTCCATAAGCCTATGCTTATGGCGTATTATTATACTTTGGTTCTTTATTGAACAAATGCAGCCATTCGTGGGTAAGTATCAGGCCAGTTGTGTTGCGGTTGCCTGGATTGTCCTTGCTGACACTTGCTGACACAAGAAAACCTGATACAACATTGGTTTTGTCCCAGTCCTCGGGAATACTGAATTTCCCTGTGAATATCGCATAAAGGGAATATTTTTATTATTTTCAGATGTAATTAGGCTCCTCAATTTTTCTAAGGAATTACTCTGTTTTCTCAGTATTTAAGCTGTTTATTTGGAAAACCCAATGTTAACCTTGGGATTCTTTATTTTCATAACTAACTGATGCAGAGTTCATCTCTATAGATGAACAGGTGCCTGTTCCTCTCCAAATTTAATAACATATTTCTGGCATTCACTTATTCCAAAACATTTATACATTTCAATATATGGAAGGAGTTTTCTGTCGTGGCCCACAGACCACCATGAGAGCAATGTCCTGTCCATGTTGTGTTTGGTATTTGCAACTGTCTGGTCATGCAGAAGGTCCCTCAGACAGGAGCTACATTCCATGTGCTTCACTCATCTGTTCAAGTGACAGTTTTTCAGTAGGCAGCTGTACTCAAGCCAAACTTTCAAAAACCTTCACTGAGCTCCTGTGGATGGTAAAAGTCATTATCTTGTCCCTGCTGGTTTTATATTTCAGAGCCACCACAAGAAATATTTATATCCTGGAGTCTGAGTCTAGCAAAGCAGCAAACATTTACATTTGCCTTTAGGTTTGTGGCTAAGAAACAAGCGAATTCCACTTTCAAAGAAAGAATTTTTGATGTAATGTTAGTAACAGATTATTAGATCCTACAGCATCGTCTTGGTGTGTGGCTTATAAAACACATTGTGTATTGGGTTGTCTGTAAGCAAGGAGGCCAAACAGCCTTTAAGGTAATATAGAAAATAGACAATGTTGTGAATGTACTGCTGCAGCCAGTATTAAGTAATGACAATAATGATTTAATCAGGCATAGAGTAGGGGATTGATAAGGATAATTATTAATCCAGATTTTGGCTGCAAAATTTTTTCTCTCATTTTTCTTTGTATAGCTGTTACTTTGCATGCCTTACTTTAGAGGGAAGCATGAATGGATGTCTGACTTACTCTCATGTTAGTTGTTATTCACAGACATCTCTCCTGTGGTTTCATCACAGAAAGCTTCATAAAATTTTGTAAAAGTCGTCTTGGTCTGTGAAGGTTTAGCTTGACAGTTCACAGTGCCAGGTTGCGGCTTGGTTTACTCCTGGTATTGTGCCATTTTCCACCCACATGAGCAAGGGTAGGAATCCTAGCCAGCAGCAGCTGAAATGCACCACGGTGCAGTTCAATCTCTACAAGATGCTCTTGAAGAGTTTACAGACTGAGAGTGAAGAGACATCTCTTATAACTTTGGATGCATATCTTTGTTGTCAGTTCTCCTTCAGTAATCACTGACAAGTGATAGGCACCTCTAGAAAGTGATTTATTCTGTCTTCAGCTAAGAATCTAAGGATATGATGAATCACCTAGAAATGTCAGTCTCTCTTCATTTCCTCTACTCAGAGCCTAGATGGTTAGATTAAATTTGTTATTTGGCTTGTAGGTGGCTAAATTTGAACCTTTCCCTAAAATGCAGCCATGGAGTAGATCAGGTCAAGGAAGCAAGTACAGCTTTAAAGATTTTTTTTCAGTGTAGTACTAACATAACTAAACATGACATCATATTTGTTGTTATGGCATGGAATAAGCAATATTCTTTAGGAAATCAACTCTTAGCCATTGAACAGGGTTAGGTCAGTTGGACTGTTCAAACCATGCAATTTCAGAGGCAAATGAGCTACAGGCTGTTTCTTTTTGTGCGTCAGTAATAAAATACTGCTTATGTTTGCACAAGTGCATTACAACACACTCGGGTTTTCATTCACATGTCTACATTGCACAGAAGTCACATCATCCATAGCCGAAATGCTCTTTTCATTCTAGTGAAACACATGAGTTTTTGACAGCATGAACCAACATTTGTCGGTGGTTTGAAAGAGCAAGTGTGGCCAAACAGGCAACGAAAATTCAGGGAAGGTTCTGGTTCTGCTATTTGAGGTAGGTATTGAAATTGGAATAGGAATCAGGTACAAGCATTTAATGTCTTCCTGTAGTAAAAAATAAGTAGTTTAATTGTATTTTTAAAATTCCATCTTATCCAGTCTTTGACAGTTTTATTATAAAATGTTTAAGGAGAAGAGGAAAAGTATACTCCAAGGGAAGATGTGTAGGGAAGGAAGATACAGGTCATACCCTCCCTGTTTGCTGGTCCCTCTTTTGGAACTATTCCTTCTCTGTTGGACTCTTTTAGCCTTGTGCTTCCTCGGCACTTTTCCAAGTTCCCTAAAAATAATCCTTCTGCTAACACCCATCAACCACAAAATGATGGGAATATTTTCATCTCCCTGCTTCTGAAAAGGAAAGCAAACCCAACAAAATATCTGTCTAAAAATCTTATAGGAAGCTATTTTCTGATCCAGCAAAACCAAAGTGGAGGCTAGCTTTTTCCCCCAGTACATAAAAAAGTATGACAGAAGAGTATGAACATCTTCTTTTAAAATAAAATGCTTTTTAAGCTCTGTTTGACCCCAAAGAAATTCTGGCATAGTTTCAGAAATAAACCTTTCAATTGTTTTTTTTTTTAAATCAGTTAATCTACTCATTTGAAAATGATGTTCTGAATATGTCTTTCAACCCTTACTTGGAGTTTTTACTTTTGGAATAACTGGCAAAGACAACAAAACTTTTGAAGTTATCTAGAAAAGATACCAAGATTTTGAAAGTGTATTGTTAATTTCAAGTCAGCCTTTAAGTCAGCATGTCATTACCATGTAAAATGCAGAAACTAAGAAGTATTTATGCTTGATTTGGATCCCATCAGAAGCAATACAGATGTTTCCTTTAGTGAGAAGTCGCCCCCAAATGGCCCACTCAAATGGCAATTGAAAATTGTTTTGGAATTGTCCACAAGATTTCCCATGTCATTTAGCTTTTTCAGTCTTTTATAATAAACCAAGCAAATTCTAAAATCAGCGCAGCTAAAAATTTTTATGTTATGTGCCTAGATACCCACATATCATCAGCACGGTGGTACATGTAAAAAAGAAAATAGTGATCTAGAGGGAAAGGAGCAGAAAAATAAATGGTGAGCAAAGCGAATGGGCAGGAAGGAAAATTGCTTTCCTGCCTCACTCAGATGTCTTGCAAGGATCTTAGATAAGAACCTAGGGAACATTGTTAAGCTGCTCAATCTCCAACCTGTAACTTAGGAGAAAGAGAGAGGGAAAGACTACATCTTACAGGATCATAGTAGGAGCTTTGCCAAGTCCATGAAAAAGACTTTAGAAAGTGGATGGACGTGTATGACAGGATTTCCTGTTTGTTTGTTTGTTCATTTGTTTGTTTTGGCAGTCATCATTCTTGAATCCTCTGCATATGGAGACATGGTGTCTTGCAAGAGGAGAAGATGTGTTCCACCTGCTTCTTTCCTCTAAAGGGTGACATACAAATTACCACTCTTATGCACAGAATAGCAGTGCACATCTGAGGGTTACAAAGCTTAACAGCTACCTGCCAGCAGCTGGAATGTGAGGGCCAGAAGGTTGCTAGTGGCTAATAAAGCCAAATGAACAGTTTTAACCTTTCCAAGGTACCAGGATGAACAAGATCCTTCGCTTCGAAACCAACAGGCACTTCACCACATCCATCTCAAATAAGACCTGTCAGTGTGTGTAAGGACTGTTCTGATGTTTCCCTGAGTATTAAACGGGTTATTTACTAATGGGGTTCATCTAGAAGATGGCTGCTTCGTAAGCATCTCTGAGTGGAATAAGCATTTGAGCTCTTCGTAGACGTCCAAAGAAGAGCATCCCCCACAAGTGGTATTTTAGCATCCATCAGGCCTACTTGAGTGGCCATATACTTATTTTCATGGATGCTGCATTTTGTTTCTATCCTGCAGAGGACTGGATCTTATTGTTAAGAAATGACCACAATCTGGGACTTGTTCTGAGGCTTTGTTCTGCAAATCACTGTCCACCCCTGGAATCAGGGTTTACTACAAGGAGTTGGCCTTAGATCCTGAAATGTTCAGACTCACTGAGGATATCCTACAGTCTGTTTTAGGTCTGCTGTTTTACAACATACCCAAAGATACTGAAAATAAACTGAAGAGTGGCATGTGTATGCACATGCACGCACAGACATGAAATTCAAGCCTCCTTTTTCTTGGCTAGAGTATTTGGATTGGCCAAAGCTTACACTTTATTGGCAACTCTGCCACTTAGAATCATAGAATTGCAGAATCATAGGATAGTTTGGGTTGGAAGGGACCTTTAAAGGTCATCTAGTCCAACACCCCTGCAATGAGCAGGGACATCTTCTACTAGATCTGGTTGCTCAGAGCCCCGTCCAACCTGACCTTGAATGTTTCCAGGGATGGGGCATCTACCACCTCTCTGGCCAACCTGTGCCAGTGGTTCAGTTCTTAGTGGATGCACTAATTAGTCTTTTGTCTTCCGGCTTTGCTGTTCCTTGTGTTCACGCAGAATTTACACTCTCTTGTTGTCGTAAAAGGAATAGAAAATTTGTGGATGGATTGCCCGACCAAGTCTACAGGGCTTGGACCTCTCTTCTGTATTCAACAAGTATTTTGAAAAGAGTGGAATAAATATATTTAAACCTGGCAACAGCATTTTTTCACTAAGTCTTCATACAGAAATAATTTAAAATGTTGGTCTTATCTCAGTTAAATCTGTGACCAAGTCCTGGAATGCCTTTATTACTGAAGATACCTCCTTCCTTTCTCTTCCCCCCATGCCATTTTACACAAATGACTCTCCTGAGACATGTCTCTTTAAAGAAACGGGGTAATCTGACATTTATAAGTAAGCCTTTTCGCCCTTACAGTTTCAGCATAATCAAGTAGTTTGAGAATTTCCATTTGGAAGAACTTCGGACATGTCTCACCACCTTTTTGGAAATCCTCCCAAATCTATTATTCCCTTCAGACTTGTTTTCAGCATGAGCCGTTTTGCTCCAGAGTCTTGAACTTCTTTTAACTTTTCCCTCCTGACCTCAAGGCCTCTTCCATTTTATCTTCTAGACTAGATAGTATTTCCTCTGGCATAGGGATTTACATGCTATGCCCAGGCTTCTGTTTTGCATGGAATTGTTGGGTTTTATCTTTGTTACATTGCAGACCATCTATCTAATTGGTCAACCAAAGTAACTCTTCCTGAAAAATCCTGTATTTGGATTAAATAGGCTTTTGAAAGACAGGATGAGTTGGGATAGTTTCATGTCATGTTCTTGTGTCAAGGTGGCTGCACAGAACAACCTAGTGTTTTCTCCCGGTAGTTGCTTGAACAACAGGTTTTTTAGACACCTTTCAGAATCTGGAGTTTTAAAATAGAAGTTAACTGAGATTTCTATTGTGTGTATTTTTGGAGACAACTTTGTTCTACTGAGAGGGAAAATATGTTTGAGCTTTTTGCAATATAGACTCTCTCATACGTTCTTATTGTCTGTATGCGCCTGTATCTACTGTCTGAGTCTACATACTGCTGTCAATGAGTGGATTTTTCACTGCAAAGAATTCCGACACCTGCAAATGAGCCTTCACAGGGAGGCTTCATCACATCACATCAATTTCATGCAATATGAATATTGGCCTACATGTTTTGTTTACTGCTTGTTGTCCATTTTTTGTTAAAATTGAGGAAGCTTTGCACCAGTACATTCAGTTAAGTGTAGTATCAAAGCTCCGCAGTTGATACTCTCTGCCTGGGACATGTATATGCGAACGGTAGTTACACATCTCCTCCTCCCTAGGAGGATGCGTGCAGGCCTCACTGCAGTTGGAAGTGTGAATGGTTTCCTGCACCAGAGAAGGAAAGCTACATCTGCGGTGCTGTTGCTTATGGCAGATTCATACAGCAGCTTCTATATGGACCTTAGAAACTGCTATAGGCTGTACAAATAGGTTTTCTTACATTTATTTTAGTAATTAGTTTAAATTGTATTTAGGTGAGTATGCAGTTGAGGAGAGGGGAGGAGCTTTTTAAAAAGGGTATATTTACTCCCTGGTTTATTTTTTAATAAAAAATGGAAAATAAGCAGTAAACAAAACATGTAGACCAATATTCATATTGCATGAAATTGATTCCCTCGGAAGAGTAAGGCCAACACTGATACCACCATAACTTTCACTTTCCAAATAGGCTGGATGTGGGACTCAGATGTGCACTGATCTTCAAAAAGACCTTCCTGGTCTTTAATTTCTGAGTGTAAATCCTCCTAAGAGAGGATCAGAAACACAAAAAGATTAAACATTAGAGGTATCAATTGCTCATCATAAAGTCCTGTTCTTTAAATAAATTTATTTCCTATCAAAAATATATTGCAAGCCATTAATAATATGTTTTATTGGTTAACTTTATGCCTTTATGGTTATTTTTTTATTGAAAGATGCAAATGAATTACGAAAATAATGCTTACATTGAAATAGTGCTACTACTGCATCGTACTAATATGCTGGTATAACATTTTCCTTGGGAATCTTACAGTTTCTTTCACCAAGGTAAAAGTGTATCTGCTAGACTTTTAGTTTGTTTCTTTCAGCAAAAGTTTGCTTTTAATTTTATTCTCTTTGTCTATCAAGCTCAAACTAATTGGAAATGTTCTCCTTCAAAAGGTGAAAAAGCTACCTTTTGGTAACCTTGGCACATGTACTACTACATCCTTGTAAATTAAATTCTTCACACTTTATATAATTATGTGTTTTCTTTTTACTATTACAATTGCAGTTTTCAGACAAAGCAAATTTTCTTATGAGTTATTTCAGTAGCTGTATAATCATCCTTAATGATACGTGGTTTCTCACTGACTCTTGGCATGGGAAAAGAAGAGATAACTGGGTTGGTTTTATCACAGAGAATTTAAACTGTATGTATTTTCAGCCAGAAGACCTTAGTTACAAAACAAAATCCATCCTGTGTTGTCTCTGTGCTTTGCATTTCTGTACTAACTGCTTTCAGCATGGACTGTATGATAATACGTGCGTTTGATACACATGGTTTGTTTGTGTCGAACTCCATTATCCTGTCTCATGTTCTTGGAGTGCCTGAAGTAGTTTTGCTAATCTGTCAGCATAGTATGTACTTGTGGATAAATATAGACATGCAGCCACTCCGTGAGTGGTCATCATCATATGCTGAAGCTAAAAATTACCCCTTTGGTTATGGAAAGGCTGATCTGATCCGGAGGCCTGCTCTAGCTCATACATTGTAGGTCTTCAGCACTTGTCTATTAAAAAACAAAACCAAAAAACTAAAAGGAATGTCTACCTCAATGCTGGAAAATTTATAGTGAAGTATGAAACAGGGTTATGAAACAACTGATTTCCTTTTTTATTTTAGTTAGAAAAGGATTCTAACTTTTCTAACTGAAGGAGTGGAACATTTCAGGTATTCACAAGCTCATGGATATTACAGCAGCATGTTGGAGAAAACCCAGTGTGATCGGCTTTATAAAGGGGCTTGGTAGGTATGAAAATACTGCAAATACATGTTTTGGTTTGTGTTACTAGTTTGTTCATTGTGGCTAAAGTGTAAGTTTGACACAGCTAAAAAAATACAGTAACTTTTTCTTCTGCTTAAAGATATTGAAAAATCAGTAGCTGTTTGGCTGAAGCTGTATCCAGTGTAGCACAGGCTGTTGGCTTGTGCATTATAAATGTTCTGTTGTTTTGCTTCCTCTTAGAGCTTTAAGAAAAGTACCTGTAGTGTCAATCATAGCAGAGACTCTCCTATGATAATTTAATTTTGTACTGATCCTCATTATCAGCTTAGTGACTGTGTGTGTGTGTGTGTTAAAGCTACTGTGCTTTTTTACAACTATTTCCCTGGTTAGGGAAATGATCAATACAGGGAAAAATTTAGCAGTGATTTTAGTTCAGTAATTCTTTCTGTGGCAATAGTATATGATTGTGGCAATAACCATACGTGATACTGCATTGCTACTTCCATATTTACACCTTGGTTTTAACTTTTTAAAAATACATAACATTGAGAAAATCTTATGGTTATAGTCTGAAGCAAATGAAAATATTCTGTAGGAAAAGAAGTACAGCTTGTTATGGTAGAAAAATAGAGAACATATCTTGGAAACAAGAAAATGGGTTGTTTGAGAGAAGTAGCCCTAGACAGAATTTCACGCCAAAATGGTACAGACACCTTACAGTTATCAAGCATAGTTAATCTTTTTTACAGATTTTCCTGGGAGAGGAGCTTTAAATATGTGTACAACTTTCTAAAACTGACCTACAGATTCCCTGCTATTGCAGGGCCCTTGAGCATCAGGCTTAACACGGTGTGCTGCATGTGCATCGCCATTCATTCCCCTCGGGAATGAGCTACTTTTCTCTCTAGGTGAAGGGTTCAGTTTTTTAATGCAGTACTTCTGTGGTGACCAGTACCCTACAATATGTTAGGAGTTCAAACTAAATGTTTCAGTGGTCCATTCTGGTACTTCTCTTTCTAGAACATTATTATATTGAAATTAGATAGTAAAAATTAATTTGTCAATGAAATAAATATTTAGAATTAAGTATAACCCCTTCCTCCCACCCCACCCCCACTAGATATCTTCTGCATAAACTGAAACAAACTATATGTGGTGATTTCTCATGTAAAAATGATGCCTTTTATTTAATGGGGCAGTGTTTCACTGGCATAGATGGCAAAAATGGACACATCCTTTATATAGCTATTTTTGAGGCCTAGATTATTATGTGTCAACATAAAAGGACCGATCCGCTTTAATGCAGCTATTTCTTAAATTTTGAGTCTTTGATTTCCAGTTTTATGTCTCAGAGGCAACTTTTTTTTTATGAGCTTTGTAGGGCTCGGAGCCTAGGAAAAAGAACTATATTCTGTTAAACCTCATATACTATCAGTATAGATGACAGTGATAGTCTAGTCACTGGGCCAAATTTTTGCAATGCAAATATCAAGCATATGTGAATACTTGAGATAAGGGAACTGAAAAGATGCACTGGAAAGCCAAACCTGTATATAATAGTTCCTGACCAAGTCATGATCGACTCAGAACCCTCACACTGTTGGCAATGTTAACTTCCACACTGAAGATGCTTATATGGAGTTAGCAGCTACAAAATGATCTTTAAAGAATTTGTACTAAATCAATGTCATATGTCAGTCATTTCTCTAACTGCTGTAATTGCTGTAGCAATGATAGATGTTAACCCCCAGGATATGGAGGAAAGGCTTTACAGTCCTATATTTCAGAGAAGAGCTAGAATAAAAATTCTTGGTGCACTGACAAATCTCACAAATAATAGCACTTCTCTGTTACAGTGTGCAATCATTGATTTTTCAGTTGGATATCTGGAAAAAAAAATTAGATCAGCCTGTGTCACCAACCTAGCGGCATCGTTGTTAAAAGGCTTCCTATTTGCAATGGCTATGTGGATTTAAATTGCAGGCTCAAAATCCTGGCTGAATGCCACGATGATTGAAGATAAGGCTGGCAGCTCCCAGGTAGTGTAACTAGGGTTTCTTAAGCTTAATTTCGTAAGGGTTTGAGGCGTGCACGATCTCACACACTACATTCCTTCCTTCCATTCCTCCTGCATGTCCCTTCGTAGTAAATTTTGGACGTAGCAGTCAGTTTAAACCAAAATTGCCTGAGGAGCAGAAGGGAAGTTTGCATTTGATTAGGTTCCTACAGATTCCTTCAAGAGGGAGCCCGGGACGGTTGGGCTGGCCAGAGAGAGGCGGGCGGCCCAGCCCGGGTGTGCTGTGCTTGGCAGAGGCTGGCCGGCGGGCAGCCTGCATGCCCAGCCCTGTCGCAGAGCTCGGGAGGGAGCCTGGGAATGGCTGGGGGCCCTTGGGATGATGGCGGTGGGGAGGGCAGGGCTCCTACTGCACAAAGGACACAAGTCCTTTGGTTTCACTGCTCACGAAAAAAACGTTTTCCCTAACTGAGCACTTGGCGACCCAGCTGGTTTCATGGGTAGATGTGAGCCAGTCAAAACCACGCATTTGGCAAATATGTTAGTGATTGTAAAAGTACTGTCTGACTCCTTCCTAAAGCTATTTGTGGAGAAATTTCCATTACCTAGTATATTCGATAGTCCATATAAGTCTGCATCTGATCCTTTGCATCCCACTGTCTTCATGCTTAAACTTTAGGAGAGCCTAGGTGATGACAGGAGAGGAGTAGCACTTACGCTCTTCTCTGGTGTCTCTTTTTTCATTACTTTGAAGTTGATTATTATTCAGAACAACAGTGTATTTTTAGAAACAGTTTTGTATAATGTAGAACTGTTCTATACACTTTGTTTTATACAAAGAGTCATAATGTCGGCGAAAGTCTATTATGTTTTTGCCTTCAAAAATCAAGCGAAACTTTGCAGGAAACAAATCTGTCAGGAAAGATCTATGGGAGTGGAAGAAGTGGTGCTGCTGTGCTAGAGAGTGATGGCATACCCTGATTGATCAGGGGAGTTATTTTCAAAGTAAAGTACAGATGTGTTACACTTGCAGAATAATAGCTACATGAACAAAAGCATTTCTATCTTGCATTATAGTCATGTAGTGGACTTCTAAACTGTGATTTTTCTAAAGGAAAATACATCCTTTTTCCTCTAATGCATGTTTTTCTATTTTTCAATGCATGAATTCGGGGTTTCATTCTGCTACATCTTGAATACTCTCAAACTATAATGTAGCCTTTTGGATTTATTTTTTTCAGTTTTTGACAGCAATGAAGTGTTAAAGTGTTAAGGAAGGGTCTAAAATCTCATTTATTCTTAAAACATTCTCATGTAATTAGTAGATGACAGTTACTTTCAGTAGTCGTTGCAATTCTGTTCCTCAAAAGGAAAGGCTAAAAGCTTTAGATATGTGGCATCTGTCCTTGTAGTTCATTCTTCTTTCTTTTTTCCTTTGTAACTTGGATGAACCATACAATGTAATGCTCTGGAATGCAATGCTATGGGGAAATGCTATAAATGGTATTAGTTCACAATATTTTCCATATTTTGTGTTGCATTAAAGCACCTCTGTCCCAATCACCAGCTGTGCTCACGGGTGTTACGACACATATGGCATTCAGAGTGGTTAATCGCTGGTCTTCCCAGTGTTACTTAATTTGCTACTTTTAAAGACTCTGGCAAAGCTAATAGATATGCTACCAGTATCTGCCTGAAGACCAGGAGTGACTTATATGGCCAATAAGATCTAAGCCTGAGGATTTTATTTTGGAGATTTTATGTGTAGAATGGTAATACTTGAATTAATGAGGTGTTGTTTCGTAGTACTTCAATTTATTTGTTCTTCAGTTTCCCAGAAAAAACAGTAAGTAGTGCTAAGCCTAGTATATAATATCTTGATACCGGTTGTGGGGAATTCAGAGAGTCACGGGATGATTTAGATTGGAAGGGATGTCTGGAGGATGGTTAGTCCAACCTCTGCTCCCCAACTAGAGAAGGTCTCTCAGGGACTTGTCCGGTCAAGTTTCAAATATCTCCAAGAGTGGAATTTCTATTATTTCTGTGGACAACCTGTACCAGTGTTTGATCACCCCCTCACAGTGGAATTTTTTTCCATATATCCAGTTGGAATTCCAACTAGTCTCTGTTGCTTCTCTTTCTGTCACCACACTCACAGAAGACTCTGGCTGCGTCTTTGCTGTACTCCATAGCTGAAGACTGCAATAAAATCTCTCCTTAGCCTTCTCTTCTTAAGATTGAACCAGTCCAGCACTCTCAGCCTGTACTCATTGTAGCAAGCATGTAAGTCCCTGACCACGCTTGTGGTCTTCTCTTGGCCTTGATCCTGAAGAGCTCCAGTACTCCACACAGTACTCCAGATGTGATCTCACAAGTGCCAAATGGGACTGTAGGGTTTGGTATTTTCAGGAAAACTAATACCCAATGAACACATTTTGGCCATGGAAAACATGTCGTGTCTGACTCTTCATGTAAGGTTTGTTGTACTGGTGAAATGTCATTGTTTTTAAAGGAGTCATTGTTGACTGACCTCAGTATACCTGAGAGGAAAATGAGGTCCCTTACAACTCATGTTAGTCAAAAGATCAGACTCCTGACTTTTGCAAGGATAAGTCAGTTTGAATAGCAATAAATTATAAATTTGGTATTTGGCAACTGAGTTACAGATCTGCCTGACAAGATGAAGGATAAGAAATGAGGATGTTATTCAAACAGTTAGGTGTCAACAAGTGTTACCATGTAAAAAAAGAGGAGTGGGTGTGCACTGCATAGTAAACATTACTCAATTTTAATACATAAGATTTCATCTTTGATTTCTTCTTCCTCTATATATTATGTAAATTTTACCCTTAACTATACCATGGTAGTTGTATTTATGTATTGCGTATTTTTTTTTATTATCGCCTAGTCTCCAGTTTTTCTTTGACAGTATATTGGGCCATTCAGATGCTTAAGACATGTTGAATTACCCAAAAGTAAATGTGTGTTTTCTACATTTCAGCTTCTCCAGTTGGTAACGGATATATCAAGCCACCTGTCCCACCTGTTTCTGGTACACAGAGAGAAAAAGGACCTCCAGCCATGTTGCCTATCAGCGTTGACCCAGACAGTAAACCAGGCGAATATGTCCTGAAGAGCTTGTTTGTTAACTTCACTACCCAGGCTGAACGCAAGATTCGCATCATCATGGCAGAGCCTCTTGTGAGTAAAAAGAAACTCTTAAGTAGATACGTACTTTGAATTTATTTTTAAATCAGGCTTACTTGCTGCGCAATGCAGAATATTTTGCTTGTAATGTGCGTTGGAGTTCAGTAGTGTTTCCCAAACTGTAAGATATGCTACTATGGCAATTAGAAGGTTGTGGGAGAGGACAGAGGTATGCAAGATATGCCAAAGGGGTGACATGAAAAGGAATGAATATTTTATTTCTCTTGGCAGTGTGGGCATGTGTTAATGTGATTGAGAGGCAGAACGGGTGTCATCCGGCATAGATTTCACAGCTGGGGGGGAGTGGTCATGTGAGTCAAAATAGATTAGAAAATGCTGAAATACGATAAAAACAGTATTTCTGAACATTACCGGTTTTCAGCTAAAACATGAAAATGAATAGCATTGCTGGTTCTTATTTTAGTTCTGACAGTAGTAGGTTACATAATCTAACAAAGTGCTATAGCACCTATTTTCCAGATATGAAAAAGCATACAGTGTTTGAAAAAGGAGCTACATTACAAGGTTTTGCGCAGTCAGTGAGAGAGCCGTCGTTATTTATATTTTAGGCAAAATTAACGTACAAGTATGTCTGTTGCTAATTGGCTTATGTAACTGAACTTCTGGGAGTCTGCTTTTTTAACTTGAGACTACGTTTTATATACATTCTTGTTATTTTGATTAGGGAAGAATAGTTCTGTAACCTATATTTTAGATCTGTCATGGTAAAAATAAGAAAAAAAAAATAACCAGGAACCTGTATTTCTGAACTGTAGCGGAATTTTTATAAAATCTTATAACTTTTTTGTTTTAAAGCACAGTATAGAATACTTAGTTCAGTTCCCCTTTTTTGGGTCTGGATATTCTGAACTGAAATTAAATTGTCTTGATTCTGATGGCATCTGTTTTGCTTCATGTTTTGATTTAGATTCAGAAGCATTTGATGCTTAGAAATTTTTTTGAGACTTTCCTCTGAAACATTAGGTGGATGTAAGATGACAGAAATATCTTACGTAATTTGGAAATAACACAAAAAGATAACAGGAAGGAATATTTTGACAAAGATCCAGTTTTTTCTTTCATGAGTCCTCTCCAAATCACAAAAAGTCGAATAAACTGACAGTCATACTGCAGGTCCTTTTAAAAAAAATGCCAGCAGCTATATATTAACATCCTATGAGGACAGGCTGAGAAAGTTGGGGTTGTTCAACCTGGAGAAGAGAAGGCTCCGGGGAGACCTTACTGCAGCCTGCTAGTACTTAAGGGGGGCTTATAAGAAAGATGGGGACAGACTTTTTAGCAGGGCCTGTTGCCATAGGACAAGGGGTGACGGTTTTAAACTAAAAGGGGGTAGATTTCAACTAGATAGAAGGAAGAAATTTTTGACAAAGAGGGTGGTGAACCACTGGACCAGGTTGGCCAGAGAGGTGGTAGATGCCCCATCCCCGGCAACATCCAAGGTCAGGTTGGAGTGGCTCTGAGAAACCTGATGTAGTTGAAGATGTGCCTGCTCATTGCAGGGGGGTTGGACTATATGACCTTTAAAGGTCCCTTCCAACCCCAACTATTCTGTGATTCTATGATCCAGTCTTCATGTGATGCACAATGAACATCTTTAAAATTTTAAGACAAAACATGTTGTAAAATTACTTGACAAGACCACGGAAACAACAAAAAGATTAGCACTGAGAACATAATTTCCTTGCGGCAGCTCTGTTACTCTTCCTGTAATATTTCAGACATAGATATGAATCAGTGACCCCAATTTATTCCCATTTCACCTTGTGATAAGATGATTTTGAGTTGCTGTGTGTTGATGTATTATTTTTGTCTCTTTGTGAAACTATGAATATCTGAATGTTGATCTGATCTTATTCCAGAATTTGTTCAGTGCGATTTTGTTTGGTAAATTCAATGTAGAATGTAAAAATATGACTAAAGACTGGAATGTCACCTTCTTCTTGTCAATGTTTTCAGAACGTGTTTCTTACAGAGGTCTAACCATGAGACACTAACAATAATTCAGTGACATACTCACATCTTATTAATACTAATAGGACTTACAAGTCATGGTATGCTGCTATTTGAGGATGACTGTGACAAATGTGTAAGCAGTTTTTTGTAGACATTCAAAGTGATCTTGAAATAATTAGGTTGTAATGAAAGAAATGACAAAGGAAAATGGGAAAAATTATTCTGGAATAATGGCTAAGAATTTAAATCCACCCTTTTTGTGGGGTAGCCGTTAGATGTTTAGCAGCCTTGTTCCCACATTTCTACTCTACTGATAGAATTGTAACCAGGAAGTCCCAAGGATTTGCGAGACAAAGTTCATAAATCGGTGGCACAGAGCCACCCTTTGGCCTTTTTTCACAATAGGTAGTCAAATAGTGAGCTCTTTGAAGATCTGTTCTAATTAAACTCAGATGTACTTCAAAGAAAATCAAACTTGCAAAGTGCTCTAACACTGAGATGTTTCTAGTTTGAATTCTCTAAGTCATTACAAGATATGACAGTCTAATTTTATAATGAGTGATGAATACTTAAGATAGCTTTAAGAGAAGCTGAAGTGATCTGTTTATAATATAATTGCTTTTTCCTCTCTTTTATCACAGAGTTTAGCTCAGATTCAAGCTCTGAAGCTATTATGGGATTAAATTAAAGATTTACTGATGTATTTTTTTACCTGGATATTTCTTTTAATATAGAAATAAGACATGTTGCCCGCTTATCCTTACTGATTATCATTACTGTTGTTTTTATGAATTTTCCTCTCAGTTTGTTTGGGTTCCATATGCCTGTTTGAGATATCCATCTCTTTCTTTTGTGATGGACGCAGAGCCCAACTGTAAATTACAGTGTTCTCACAACTATGGTGGAAAACCAGGTTTCTGTCCTGCCATGAGTTGCAGATGCTAGCAAGGCAGAAAATTTTTTTGCTATTTTCTAGGGCAGCAGTGAAGGGCACACCACCCACCGCCGCCTGCAGCCCCCTGAAATCTCGGCTGGGATAACAAGATTCCGGCGGCAGAGAAAGCAGAGGACAATGTCACCTACTCCTCCTGCTGCCTTGGCTGCCAACTGAGTATGATTTGACATTTTGGTTACTGGATCTGGCAACGATCATCATAAAAAACGCACTCCCCAGTTAATATGTTTTCTAGGCTTGAATCTAATGTTGACTATTCACTGCTAAGCCTTTAACAAGTTAGAATGGAAATCATTTGTTTCCATATGTTATTTTTTTTACTTTACCTGTAGAATATTTTATTTGGAATTTCAGGTCAATTTTTCACCTTTTTAGGGTATCTGAAATACAAAAAACATTATGTTCACAATCGTGTGGCTAATTTTTAATGATTAAACTACTGTACCCAGATTGTCAAGTTATATTAATCCAAATTAAAGGTATTTGAAGGCAGAATTAATTAAAAGGGTTTTTCCAGTTTATAAAATTAAATTCACATAAATGAAATGTACATAATTTCTTCTTGATAACCTTTAATAATTTTCTGCTTCTTTTCTGTAAATAATAGTTTTCCTTTATAATTAATATTAAGAATTTTTCCTGCAGGCCTTTTTCCACAGCTGATTGCATTCATTTTTACATTTTTATCAGTATATATTGTAAATCTTCTTTGCATTGCTTCATTTACAAACACAATTTAATATTTTATTACTGCTGATCTTTTTCAAGCAGTGGTGACCTTAAAATGAAGCTAGAATGAGGAAGCCAGGGAAATATTTGTGCCAGTTTGAATGATAAAATGTGTTTACATATCTTAACACTGTAAGGAAAAAACCCAGAAAACAGTTTCTATTTTAGGAGTGTTGATTATCACATAGGGTAATAATTCATTCTGTGCATACTGATCAGGCTAATCTTTAAATACGGCTTTCAGCAGTACTTACACACAGCTGTAGACATTGATAAAACATAGTGAGCTACAGTCATTGACAGTGGTTAATGGTTAATTTAGCTGTTGGTAAACTTTCATTATGCTTTTCTCCTGCAAGCATCTTCTTTTACTGAGCTTGTGTAAATTTAGGATCTCTGAATACTGAACTCAATAACAGAAGTTACTCATTTTAGGATTAGGACTATGAGCATAATCATGTATTCTGCCTCCAACTTTCTCCTTTTATTAGGTAGGTATATCTGGCCATTGGAAAAAAAATGAAAGCAGTGATGTGACTGATAGTAGTGTATTTATTACTTCCATTTCATTAGAAGCTCAAAGGCATTAAAATACAGCCCTATATCAAAACAGAGCTGGTGATAACAGCCAAGCAGGTGGTTAGGAAGACTTCGAAGGGCAAGAATAATGCAAGCTTGTTTTTCCAAAGGCTGACCAACCAACACATGTAGTGGCACTGCTGTCCGATTAGCTTTAATTTAGGCTTCATTTTCTCTAGGCATTGCAGAAAGAAATACGCTAAGGACAGACTTGGAGAAAAGGAAGTAGAAGGTTCTTTGGGTTTTGAGGGCTGGGCTGTGATAACTAGCAAGATTTATGCAGGCTATAGTAATACCAAGCAGTTTTATCACACATACATCTGTAATGTAGAATTTTCTGGTTTACATGGACTAAAACTCCATCTGCATCACATGAGGAATGACTCTTTTGTTCTCATCTATAATGAAACACAATGCCGTTAGACATTGTTTACATTTGAAATCTTCATGAATTGTTTGGCATACACAGGGACTTTGGACCCCTATTTATTCACAGTGCACAGACCCAAGTTACTATCAGGAACAAATAATTTCATGGAAAAGAGGAAAGGCAAACTGCCTTGCTCTGTTCTCACTATCTACTCAGCGTGTGTGTGCCCAGATAAATTAAAAAGAAGACAACTTCATTTCAATAATCTTATGCAAGTATATATTGAAAATGCTGTTCTTTTTTCCCATACAAATTATCTTCCCTAGGACCTTCTTCTGTAAATGCTACAAACATGCCACATTCCCATTGTCATCTGTCCCTGTCTACCTCTGTGTCACTTTGTATCACTCAAGGATTATGTCACCAGTCATTAATATAAGTGGTTTATTCCCCTAGTGTTTGTGGAATAAACAGTAACGGAATTCTGTAAAAACTCAAAATTCTGTAAAACATGTGGGCAGTCCATCCCAAGCCTAAGGAGTTCATAGTTCATAATAGCATAGTTCTGTATCTAACATATCGTAACTCTTTATTTCTATTCTATTCTATATCGTAACTCTTCTATTTCTATTCTTTATTTAGTATTTAAATTATAGAAATAAATATTAGTGGATTAGTTATTTTACACCCAGTTATGACAAATAATGTGTAGGACATTAAGAATAATTATCTATTATTTCAATAATAGTCTCTGAAGTACTTAGGATACTTCTTCATGAAATTGTCTCACTTTATTGTGCTGTGCTGAGGACTGTCTTCTCAACTATTCATAAGAAAGTGAAGCATTTACACATCATCTTACTTTTAATTACTCGATACATAACCTGAATCACAGAAACACTAAGGTTGGAAAGGACATTCAAGATCATCAAGTCCAACCATTAATCCAGCACCACCGTGTTCCCTAAACCATGTCTTGAAGCACCACATCCACACGTTTTTTGAACACTTCCAGAGACAGCAACTCCACCACCTCCCTGGGCATCCTGTTCCAATGCTTGACCACCCTTTTGGTGAAGAATTTTTTCCTAATATCCAATCTAAACCTCCCCTGGCATAACTTGAGGCCATTTCCTCTCGTCCTATCGCTGGTTACTTGGGAGAAGAGACCAACACCCTCCTCATTACAACCCCCTTTCAGGTAGTTGTAGAGAGCGATAAGGTCTCCCCTCAGCCTCCTCTTCTGCAGACTGAACAACCCCAGTTCCCTCAGCCACTCCTCATAAAACTTGTGCTCCAGACCCCTCACCAGCTTCGTTGCCCTTCTTTGGATATGCTCCAGCACCTCAGTATCCTTCTTGAAGTGAGGAGCCCAAAACTGAACACAGTAGTCGAGGTGCGGCCTCATCAGTGCTGAGTACAGGGGCACAATCACTTCCCTACTCCTGCTGGCCACACTATTTCTGATACAGGCCGGGATGCTGTTGGCCTTCTTGGCCACCTGGGCACACTGCCGGCTCATATTCAGCCGGCTGTCAACCAGCACCCGCAGGTCCTTTTCTGTGGGCAGCTCTCCAGCCACTCCTCCCCAAGCCTGTTGCATTGCATGGGGTTGTTGTGACCCAAGTGCAGGACCCTGCACTTGGCCTTATTAAACCTCATACAGTTGACCTCTGCCCATCGATCCAGCCTGTCCAGGCTCTGCAGAGCCTTCCTACCCTCCAGCAGATCAACACTCCCACCCAACTTCATGTCATCTGCAGACTTACTGAGGGAGCACTCGATTCCCTCATCCAGATCATCAATAAAGATATTGAACAAGACTGGCCCCAGAACCGAGCCCTGGGGAACACCGCTTGTGACCAGCCACCAGCCGGATTTAACGCCATTCACCACAACTGTCTGGGCTTGGCCATCCAGCCAGTTCCTCACCCAGCAAAGACTAAACCCATCCAAGCCACAAGCCGCCAGTTTCTCCAGGAGAATGCTGTGGGAGATGCTGTCAAAGGTTTTACTAAAGTCTAGGTAGACAACATCCACAGTCTTTCCCTCATCCACTAGGCGGGTCACCTGGTCATAGAAGGAGATCAGGTTGTTCTGATCAGGACCTGCCTTTCATGAACCCATGCTGGCTGGGCCTGATTGCTTGGTTGTCCTGCAGATTCCCTGTGAGCACTCTCAAGACGAACCACTCCATGATCTTCCCCGGTATGCAGGTCAGGCTGACAGGCCTGTAGTTCCCAGGATCCTCCTTCCGGCCTTCTTGTAGATGGGCATCACATTGGCAAGCTGCCAGTCTTCTGGGACCTCCCCTGTTAACCAGGACTGTTGATAAATGATGGAGAGTGGCTTGGCAAGCTCCTTCGCCAGCTCTCTCAGTACTCTCGGGTGGATGCCATCAGGCCCCATAGACTTGTGGGTGTCCAGGTGGTTTAACATCTCCTTAACTGCTTCCTCCTGGATTATGAGCGGGTTATCATGCTCTGCATCCCCATCTTCCAGTTCAGGCAGCTGAATACCCTGTGGATACCTGGACTGGCTATTAAAGACTGAGGCAAAGGCGGCATTAAGTACCTCAGCCTTGTCCTCGTCCTTGGAGACAATGTTCCCTGCCGTATCCAGTAAGGGATGGAGATTCTCCTTGCCTCTCTTTTTGTTGTTAATATATTTGTAGAAGCATTTTTTATTATCCTTTACAACTCTGGCCAGACTGAGCTCTAGCTGGGCTTTTGCCTTTCTAATTTTGTCTCTGCTTGACCTAACAAGATCCTTGCACTCTTCGTGAGTTGCCGGCCCCTTCTTCCAGAGGTGATAAACTCTCCCCTTTTCCCCGAGTCCCAGCAAAATCTCCCTGTTCAGCAAGGTCACCTTCCTCGCCAGCTCTTCTTACGGTACATGGGGACCATTTGCTCCTGCGCCTTTAAGATTTCCTTCTTGAAGACTGTCCAGCCTTCCTGGACCCCTTTGTCCTTCAGGATTGTCTCCCAAGGGACTCTCTCAACCAGTGACCTGGACAGGCCAAAGTCTGCCCTCCGGAAGTCCATGGTAGCAGTTTTGCTGACCCCTCTCCTTACTTCTCTCACAATTGAGAATTCTATCATGTCATGGCCGCTAAGCTCAAGATGGCCTCCAACCACCACATGTCTCACCAGTCCTTCTCTGTTTGTAAACAGCAGGTCCAGCAAGGCATCTCCCCTAGTGGGCTCACTCACCAGCTGTGTCAGGACATTATCCTCCACACACTCCAGAAACCTCCCAGATTGTTTCCTCTCTGCCGTGTTATACTTCCAACAGATGTCCGGTAGATTGAAGTCCCCCACAAGAACAAGGGCCAGCGAATGCGAGACTTCTGCCAGTCGCTTATAGAATGTCTCATCTGTCTCTTCGTCGTGGTTGGGTGGTCTGTAACAGACTCCCAGCAGGATATCTGCCTCATTGGCCTTTCCCCTCATCCTTACCCATAAGCACTCGACTTGGTCTTCACAATCATTGATTTCTATGCAATCAAAACACTCCCTAACATACAGAGCCACCCCACCACCTCTCCTTCCTTGCCTATCCCCTCGGAAGAGCTTATAGCCATCCATTGAAGCACTCCAGTCATGAGAAGCATCCCACCATGTTTCTGTGATGGCAACTACATCATAGCTGTCGCGCTGCACAATGGCTTCCAGCTCCTCCTGTTTGGTGCTCATGCTGCGTGCATTGGTGTAGATGCACCTGAGCTTGCCTATCGATTTCAACTCTGGCAGGTTGAACGTACCCCTAGGTTCAACTCTAGTGAGCCCGGTTTTATCCCCTCCCCCCTCCAAATCTAGTTTAAAGCCCTCTCAATGAGGCCTGCGAGCTCATGAGCAAGAATCCTTTTGCCCCTCGGCGTCAGTTGCACTCCATCTGCTGCGAGGAGGCCCGGTGCCGTGTAAAACACCCCATGGTCAAAAACCCCAAAATTCTGATGATGGCACCAGCCCCTGAATATACTATCCTTTTATTCAGTCACTGTCCTCAGGAGAATGCCCCATTTCCTAGTGCTCCCATCAAGTGTCAGCTCAGCAGTTTCTTTCCTGCAGGTCGTTGACTGGATCATGGACCAATTTTTTTAGACTAACAGTTGTTCTCAGTATTTTATTCAGCTCCCAGCCATATCTAAGGACTAAGCTTGCTTTCTGTGTGGATTGTCCCCTTGGTTCTATTTCTTTTTACGGACTTCCCAGCAGCTGACTTCGCTGTTTCAGGAAATCAGTTCAGGAAAGCAACGGTCTCAGCCATCACTCTCCCCTCCTTCACTCACTGGCTGTTGTTGGAACTTCACTGGCTTTCCAGGTACAGTCCAGTCTTACCAAACTCTGCTTCACATACCCTGGCTCTGCCCAAAGTGAAGCCCAAGATGGGCCAGATCAGCTTGTTCTTTCTCCTAGCAGAGAGAAGCAGCTAAGCCTGGGAGATACCATCCATGAAATAAGCAAACTGTACTCTACTCATGTTCTCAAAGGATGTGGAGGCAGAAAAATACAGGAAAAATCAAGCTTCTATACTGAAGATGGAGGCCATCAAATATGAAACACAGGAGTTGAGGGAAAGAGTATGAAAGACACTGTCGGAAAGACAGTTAGAGACAAATGTAGGATTTCAGAAATAACCATGGGGAGCACAGGAGGATGGAGACAGGATGGAGCCGGGGTCAGATTCCAGCTTCCATATGAGATAGAGGGAAAAGGTGCATGCCATTTTAGCAACCAGAAAGGAAAAAGACACATTTTTGCATAGCCATTGGCATAGGCATTTGCAGTTAGATGCAGGTCCATAAAAGCACTCATACATTTCAGAGCCAGGCTACGTCAACAGGAGCTTTCTCAGTGATCTCAGGGTTTCCATAGCTGGGTGTGTGGGCAGAATGCTGTTTGAGGCTTCAAATCTAACTCTGACATCAAAACTCTCCAGGATGCTCATTGTCCCTGGCCTCTACCGCATGGATGTAGTTGGAGGATAGTCAATAGTGCATGTGCATGTGATAGTTCAAATCACTAAGAGGATTTAACATTGGAAGGCAGATTCAATCCAAGGTCACAGAGACTGTTACGCTGTATTACGTGTTGTCTGATGCTTGCAAATATAGCACAGAGCCTACCACATGCCCCTAATCACATTTTTGTGTCTTTTAAGGATACTGGTTATTCCACTGTTCAGAAAATCAAAGTCGTACTACAGTCATCCCAGGCCAGCCTTATCGCTGGTCTGTCATCATGAAGGATTGAATAAAAATCAAGTATCTACTTTGGTAGTGTTCTTGCTGGATAAGTAGCAATTAATTAAAGAGCTGTCTTTCCATATTTTTGCAACGGCTTCATCCTTTTCATGCTTTCAGAGTCATGTTTGAAGTCAGTGAGGTGCTGCTTCATCAGGACTACAGTATGTTTTTAAGTTTAAATTTGTGCTCTTTTCTGGGCCTGAGTCTGGCATGGTACAGTTTACACATCAGACAGCTTGAATTATGCCATATTTGATGCTGTATATCTGCTGGCATGACAAATACAAGAAAAACTTAAATACTTCATGTAGCTACTTTCCCAGTTTGGAAATCCACCCAATAGGGTCTTGTTTTCTTAGCTGGGCATGTAGTACGGGTGGAGGCTATGGCTTTTGTGGCCATGGGTACTTGCAGCAAAACAACAGTGAAGGCTGACATTAGCTCTTCAAGGGCACCTGGCACTCACCTTTAAAGTCTGTCAGATTGATACCAGGAACAGGGAGGAAAAAGCTTCAGACCAAGTCACCTGGGGACATGTCTTTTATGGTACAGCTACAGCCTTTGAGATAAATACATAGCCAAGAAAGCCCAAAATAAAGGAAGCTTAAAGAAAACTGACAGTCATGAGAATGTCATGAGTTCACTTACAAAAAATATACCTTTCCTCACCTATTGGTATATTCTATGAAAATAAACGTATCGTTTATGACATTAAGTAGCTACCTGACGCTAAAGCAGCAGTGGCTGTGAGACAGCAGACCGTTACTGGGGTCAGTAGCTGTTGTTTATTACCCCGGCTATCTGAGGGTCAAGTGAGACGTTTACAGAGCTTTCAGCTGTGCCTGGAGCAGCCCTGCAATTGCAACTCTGCATTTATTCAAATCAACTGATAAAGGCTTCCTATAGCTTTGATTAAATTAGGTCACCTTACTCTGAATGGGCAACCAGAGGTCAGGGCCCTGAGGGCACTAATAAGCCTTAATGGCCTCCTCTGGGTCTCGCCTACCCCTGCCCCAAAGCCCAGGACCCCATTCCAGGTGCTGGGACCATCGGTCCCTGCCACAGCAACACCACAGCAGGGCTGGTCTGCAGCTCCCCACAGCCCTGCCGAGCCAGGCCCACCCGCAGGCCCACGTCCTGCTCCTGGCTGGAGCGGTGAGACAGGCCCTGGCTGCCAGTCCCTGCCCTGCTGTCCCCACAGGCGCCCAGCCGCTATGGCCGACCCTGCTGGGCCCTGGCACCAGCAAAGCTGCGCAAGCACTTCAGCAGCTCATCTCGCCGTTAACCGAAGCATGTCCTGCTTGGCGCTTCCCATGGAGGTTAAGATACTGGGAAAATAGTGGGGTCATGGGCAGTTCTGTGTCAGAAACAACTGTGAGTCTGCTTCATGCAACCACGTCTCAGTGCTCTGTATCTGGTAGGATATCTGTCCTGCCTGGTCGTAGGGTATTCTGCATCCAGGCAAGTGTTCTGCGTTTTACTCTGCTGTACCTTTTATCGGAGGTCAGGTGCCAATCCTGTATTTTTCATCCCAAGGCTCACAAATGTGGGAAAATTGCCCACCCTTCCTGACCTCCCTGTTTTTATTGCATTTTACCAGTTCCATGTGAATGTACTAAAAGAAGTAACTGCATCTACTGCTTGGAACATGGAGGTTCCCTAAATCTTCATAGCGTTGCTCTCACCATGGGCAGGAGGTTTGACTGAAGGTGAGGACAGAACTCTCGTAATACCTCAGAGAACGTGGTGAGTTCAAGAGGGAAGCTGCGCATCCCCCATTCTGTGCAGGAAAAAAAGCTTCCTGCATTAGTCTACTGTGTCCTTCTTGCTCAGACGAAAAAAACTGTGCTCATTATAAATCAGTTGGTGTAAAACTCTTTGCATATAGGATTGAAGTGTCAGTTAACTTCTCAGTTTGGGAAACAAAGATGTACCAAATGACCAGGGTACATCACGGTCAGGGAGGAGCATCCTCTCACCCTCTTCACCAGTGGTCAGAAGTAATGTCAGAGATGGAAAGGGGGAAACAGTACTGTTCAAGTTACACACTTGACTGCAGTGACTTTGTATCCTAAATCTATTTAATTTACCACTGGATCTTTCAGTGTTTCTATTTCACAGAAGTCTGCTGTCACAAAAGCCTTCTCTTCAGAGAAGTGATTATTATATGCAAACCCCTGGATTTTTGTGCTTTTTTAAAATAACTATATTGGCTGATGAAGAGTGCCGAGCTGAACCACCTTGGTAAACAGCTGAAACAGGGCTTTGAATAGCAGTGTCACGCAAAGGTCTTAACATAGGTGTGGAAGTCCAGATCTCCACAGTCTAGTGTTCTTTGGATGCTAAAATTACATTACTTACAGATCACTGCGAGTGCTTTTTCAGAGCATTATGTCTATTCCAGTCCCACAAGCTCATAGATAAAAGATCTTGGACTCTCATGCTGCATGTCATGACACCACTCTTGACTGAAGCCTTATACAAGATATCATTAATTATTAGAGTATGACTCCAGAAAGCCTTCTTTCTGGCTTCATGTTGAGAGCAAGGTGGAAATAGTGTTTTTATGGAATATAGCTTGCTCTGGGTGTCTGTATTTTGAGCATGTTCTTGTTCCTATTATGGAGAAATATTTTTATGAAAGTGCATTGTAATGGATCTTGGGACAAACAACAGAAGAAGAAATCTGTATTTACTTCAGTAGTTTTTGGGAAGTAAATCCTATATTTCTTGCTGACCTTGAAGAAAATGCATCATATAAGAAAAAAACCATGTCTTCTGCAGTCAGGCTTTGCAATGTAATAGCCATGTTGTTTTCCAACTCCACAACAGTTTATTACTGCGGCTTCCTATGACAGGCCTTTCTCATTTCATAATACCAGTTTAGTTAGTTTAGCAATGACTGACTTAAAATGCTTTAGGGTTTTTTTTAATATTTAAATTTACAATCAAATAGCAGTTTAGCCGGTAACTCTTTTTAGAGTGTAAATCACTGAATAACTGGTTATAGGCATAGAAATTGGGAATATTGATAGTGTCGAACTTAATCCATGTAAATCATTAGTTGGACTTGGGACTACTAATAAACTCAATCCTGCACCTAAAATTCAATTAGCACTGTCTTAGTTAATCCATTATATTAACTTTATGACCCTTCCCCAAGCTGTACATCATGGTCCTTCATGAGTTTTCATCATAAGTAAGGATGCCACCAAAACTTACTATACTCCGCCCCAGCAAATTAGGTACCAATTAACAAAATTTTATCTTCTTACATTGGACGTTTTTAAGTAAGAATCCGTCAGTCTACTAAGAGAGGTCTATGATGGAACGAGGGTATCAACATTAAGTGTCCACACTTCATTTCTAGATGCAATTTTGAAGTTTCTCAAACTTACAGGTTGTAAAATTCACCTATTTTCTGTACACTGGAGTACTGGAGTAATTAAAATAATGGAAAACCAAGGGAAAGTATTGTGATACTAGCCCGCTGTCGTGGTTTAGCAAGTTTAATACAATTTACTAAAAAAACAACTCCAACCCAGACGAAACCAGGATAGCCGCCTTAGAACTTGCATGTGTTCAGACAGAGGATTTTGATCACTAAGTAACAATTTTAAAAAGGCATTCCTATTAACACAAAACTCTGAAAATAAACAGCCAATAGTTCCAGTTTTTGGAAGTGGTCCACTGGTAGCCATCAGCTTATTTGGGCTTAAAATGCCATAGTAAAAGGAATTTTTTTACTTCTTACCTACAATAAAACACCTTACTTCATGGAAAAACATTAGAGAAGATACAAATGCTGAGAGCATTATGGGTTTTTTTTGCAGTTACTGCTATATCTGTAACAGTACTTAACCTTTTTTTAAAGTTTGTGACCGTTTATTATCAACACCGAGTTAAGAGCATGTCTGGGAATTTTTTTACTGATCAGGTAAGAATGTCAGAGTTCTTGAGTTGTTTGCTCAAGGTAGGTGAAGGAAAGAAAACTTTCATATTTGTTTTTTTGTGATTTTTTTTCCTTAAATTCCATATTATTTTGGGAAAGTTGCAGTGCTGATTTTTACACTGTGCATCATGAAAAGCAATCTCTATTTCAGTGCATTTACTCCTCTCTTGAGGCTGCTTGGGATTTACTCCACTTCTGTGCAGTATTAGTTCTGAAAATGAATTTGCTATTCCTTTGGCTTGTTTGGTCATTTTTTCTGATACAACAGTTACCTCAGGTTAAACATTCTCATGACAAAAATTTCTGAGTGTCTGCATTTTAATTTTGTCAGTAGACAGCATAGGTAAAAGATACCTTTTACAAAGAATGTGATAATCAGACAAAAATTAGCCTGTAATACCTGATGTGATGACATAAGCTATCACTGAGTCAGGACAGAACATGACATGGATGCCAAAGAGGTAAGAGTCAGAGCCAGTGAGTGAAAACCTGTATTTGAAGCTGAACTGATGTTTTCTTACACAGCAGCACAGCAGTACTGGGCACATCTTTTTCCACATGAATGAAACGGAAGAGCTGTTACAAATAAAAGAGCAATTGCATAAAGAAAGAATAGATCTGAGTAATGCTGAGCCTGTCTTCTAAACATGCACCTTTCATTATTTTTGTGCAATAACTGTAATGACAAGTAGGGTTTTGCCCTTAGTTTGCTAAAATAAAAATTTATGGCAGGTGTAGAATATTTTTACATATATTTCATAGCCACTTGAAATATGCTGATTTTCTCCATATGAAATACCATGTACAATTAGCATTGCTTTTTCATTTAATTTTCAAAAGTTACATGACATTCATCAGAGTTTTCTTTAACATTTTTGGAGTCTATAATTTTGTGTTATGCAGAGCTTTGGTGTTTTCTTGAAGCTATATTATCATATCTTTTTTGTTATGTTTGCCTTTAGACTTTTCTTTTGGTGTATGCTTAGAATTTCAAAGGTTAATAAAGGAAATTCCCTTTTCTGTTTATTTTACTATCTGTGTACCATGGTCACTGACACAGTCTGTTAAAAGAGGTATCTAGCAGCTAATTGATGCTGAGCAGATCAACAAGAGAAATCAAAGATTCTGTTGTCATCCACTGAACTGGCAATTTATATTTTTATACATGAGGACCTGCTGACTTGCAAAGAATGGCTGTGAAAACAGGACACTAATTGCCTGTTTCATAGAAGATCCAAGTGGGAGACATTCGAGAGACTATCAGAGTGAACAGATTGTGCTTTTGAGTCAAAAACCTTGGTTCTTTTAATTGCTTAAGTATAAATTAACTAGGCTTCCTGGGGTGGTGACAGGAATTCCCAAATAGTAAAAAGGTAAATAAGATGAAAATTATTTCCCAACAAGTTGAGAACTATATTCAGTACAACAGCTTTTTTATGGGACCATAGACTGGTCTCTCCATTTTTGAGAGGGCAAAACAGAAGTAAATACATGCAAGTTCAGCTGCATGAACCTGCTTAGTTCTGGGAGGGAGGAGGCAGGAGCACACAACCAAAATGGAGGCAGGGGCCAGACAGACAGACTGTCCCTTTCAGAGGCAACTGGCTGCTAGGTCAGCTGTATCTGAAGGGTAGGTGCTCCTCAGTGGAAGTTTCCTTGAAAAAGTTTTCCTTGAAGTTTCGCATGGCCAGTCTTCAGAAGCAAATTGGCATCGTGGCATTTTCTTCTAGATGATACAAATAAGGCTTTACAGAGCACCTGAGCACAAGATTGACAGCGATACATTTTCTGATCTTTGTACAGAATAACCAATGGCAAAATGAAAAATTTAGCGTGTTTGATCCAGCTAGTTTTGGAGCAGACCTTTTCTCACAAAACACCACATTCATTTCCTGCTGAAAAGAATATAATAGAAAGATGTTCAATTTCTTTTGGGGCTTACGTGGTGATTCATTGTAAGCAGGAAAAAATTACGCTTACGGGTTTTTTGGTTCTTAAGATCATGCTCACATGCATTTTAGATCTATTTTAGCTCTAGTAATAGAACGTGATCAATGTCTACTCCATTTTACATGAAAAGGTCCATTCTTCTGCTGTTTCATTTTGGTAATTCTTCCATCCCAGCAGACTAGTCGGTAGCATTATGCGTGGTTGCTTTTTAGCGTGCAGTGCAAAACTTACATTTTGTATCAAAATACCCTTGCGTCCTCCATGCTCTTATAAAAAGAGGAGTTTTATCTTAGTCATTAATACAGTATCCAGCCATAGTTCAGTAGGAAACGTGCCTACTGGTTGCTGAGGTTAGAAATAATTTTAAGGGGCATTATATATCGTTATAGCATGGTGACATAGTGAAGCTTAATAGGCACTAGAACGTCCTTTTATTTTCATGTTTCCCTGAACACTCAGTTCTGTGGCAGGTGGTCGAGAAAAGCTATTCCTGTGTTAATTAATTTACCCAATTATATTTGTGTAGCAGCCCTGAAAAAGCATTAAAATATTAACCATTAAAAGAAATTGACAGTCTTTGGAGAAATGCTTCAGTGTGCCTATGTGAATAGAGGGTTTGACTGATATGTTATTTTTTAGATAAATTATAGATATTATATTCAGTTGATGCATGCAAATGTGGTAACATATACATTTACCATTGCATATTCAACATATTCTATTTTATTATATTCTATTAATGTTTTCATAACAGAAATGAGGCAGAGGAAGGAAACTAATTTTTAGGTGAGCATTTTGTTTTATAAGCAGTGACAATGCAATATGTTTAGATAGTTTTATTGAAAAACAATATTTTCAAATACTGAATGCAAAATTGTCTTTGCTGATCTTTACTGATTATCTCTAACATGTATTCATATCATGGGAGTTTCCACCATAAACAAATACAGAGTATACAATTGAAGGCAGCACTTCAAACAAGAAGTAAGGATGTTTAATTTAGTGATTAAAAATGTAAATGTTATTATTGAGAGTCCATTCTTTTTTTCTGATGTTTTTTTCTGGTGTTTTTTTATAGCCCAGAAAGCTATAGGCTCTTTCAGATTAATCAAAAGTTTCTTTATTCATATTTTGTTGTTGTAAGCTTTGGCTCCAAATTCAGCCTACCTATTCATCCAAAACTTGGAAGACATTTCTGTAGAATGTATTAAAGCTACAGAGACTCAAACAGAGTCAGCTCATAATATAAAAGAGCCTCTTTACCATTTCTGAATTGGGTGGGCAAGAAAATAAATAAAAATAAAATAGTGCCTTGAGGCTGGAAAACATTTTAAAGATTTTTAAAAACTTTTAAATAAGTGTACCGCCAGGGTAAATAGACTACTCTGGAATCTATTACTCAGAGGCAATTTCACATTATTATACTTTTTAACCTTGTCTTTGCCAGTCCTGAACCTTTGGTATATAATGAAAATGTCTAACATTGAGTATACATGTATTTTATATAGTATCTGCCATAGCAATGATGTTGAAAATACTGCATAAAATGAAATGGTAAGGTTTGTAAGGATATTAGAACTAAGTGGTATAGAATAGGCAAGTTGTTTACAGTAGATGAGAAGAAACTATCTATTGCATAAAGAAAAAATGCTGTTTTTAAAGGACATCTGAAGCACCTGCATGTAGCTGAGCTGTCTTTGAATTTACTCAGAAGTGTCTTCCTGACATGGTCACTTGTTATACTCCGAATCCTTTTATATTTTAGGAGCACTTAGATGCCAAAAAACATATTTGTATCTGGCCCTTCATATTTATTCTGTTCATTATCTATTCAGTACTCACCATTAGTAATAAATAGTAGTAACTTCTACTTTGAGTTTTCTCACATCTCCAAGCCCCAAGTATAATTTTCCATGGTTATTGCCATTCACTGCAGGAGTACAATGAGTTGCTCTGACGTGGGTATGTGCGGAGACACTGGCCTTCACGGGGGTCACCTTGGGTCCAGCCAGGCTGAGCTGTCACTGCAGTGACCGCAGTGGCTGCAATGGCTGCAGTGGCTGCAGTGGCTGCAGGCAGAGTCAGTGGCAGTGCCATACTTGGAAAGAGTGGAGGAAAAAGCAGCAACAGCAGCAACCCGAAACGGGGGTGAAGAAGAGGCAGAGAGACAGCTGCAGCAGCAGCTGCTGCCTGGCAAGAGCAGGGAAGCAACAAGAACAGCAGTAGGTGCAGGATGGGATGAAGGGAAGAAAAAGGCCTCAGTTAAAGCCCTGGACTGAAGTCATTGAGAAGTTAAGGCAGCAGAACCCTTCCTGGCTTTTGCTAGGTGTCTTTGGCTGGTCTCCGTTCCAGGGCTGCCTTCTACTAAGACTTAAGTCCGTTGCATAGCCTGTGAACAGTTTCTTCAGTTGAATGTACCATGGTTGGAGAAGCCCTGGTCTAGTCACCTGTAAGAGGGCAAGAGATGGGTTGTATTGCCTTGTCAAAATGGAGGGATCTTCACTAACTCAGAAGCGTAGCCCCTGGGGAACATCATCATCAGAAACTGAAGTATTTGTGAGGTGTGTGGGCTTCCAGAGATAGGTAATGGGTGAGTAGGACATCTTCAGGATTGCAGTTCCAGACCTGGGTTCCCAGAGCATGTTTTGTCTTGTTTAATTGTGTCCACCTTACAGATAAGCATATGATGAGGAATCCCATACCTCATTTCTGCCTGAAACATTGAATGCATTTCTGAAGGATTTTAGATACTACTCTGAAAGCCAAGCATTGCAGTGTTGGGCACGGGGACACAAAGCTTCTGCACGCTGAAGCACTTTTTATTGAAACAGACCTTAAGTAACTTCTCTGTGGTAACAGATTCATAACAGGATCAGAAATTTAATTTGAAAAAAAGTTGTATGTTGGTTTTTTTTTTTCTTAACTGCACTAATTCTCATTATGTTGATTTGTCCAGGACCCATGAAAACTTAAGAATCTTTCACATACTAAATAAGTTGAATGCTACTTTTGAAATATTATCTGCTGTCCTCTTCAGTGTGCGCCAATAGACAAAAGAAGTATTGTCCTCCCATGAGACACAACTAGGTAGGGTCGCAGCGAGTTGCTGATTGAGGACGACTGCAGGTGTGGTGGTGTCGTGTGTCTCTTTCTGGGCTACAAGATTTTACTGTGTTCATTATCAATAATCTGTCATAAAGTTCTAATTAATAGTTGTTGTGCCCTTAATGTAACCTGGAGGAGTCACTTTAGATATTAGAGATAACAATGAAAAATATTGATGACTGTCCTGGAGAAATCAGTGACTCAGTAGAAAACATTTTGTTGATTTTTCTATTTGGTAAGTAGTCAGGGGATACTGCAGTCACCCTGCCGCCAGCCTCCTTGCCAGCTGGCATTACAAGTGGATCAGCATAATTAATTTCAAAATCGGTCAGCAGATTATACTGGACAACATTTTCTCTGGAGAGAAACATTAAATAATAGAAATCTTCGGACGGACTCAAGTCTTTCCATTATCTCAGCAGCTTTACAGCTGAGCTGGTGGGAGAGCCCCAATATTGCAGCTGTAGGAGAAGAAAGATGCGTGATTTGTCAAAGAACAAGGCGCTGGCACGTTTCAAACACCAGTGACAGTAGTACAATTCAGCGCAGAATCATGATGGTGACAGTGACATGTTTCTCAGACTGTCATCTGCCTTCATCTATTGTTTATTTTCATTGTGGTTTAGGAGATTCATGTTTTGTATACTGTTACATGTATCTAGAATACTGGACTATGTACTTCTACATACCTCAGCACCCGAGCCTGCTTGGCAAAAAAAGCCATAAAGCTGAATGGATGTTCACATGTGGGGACTCAGATTTCTGAGTTGGGCAGTTCTTCTTGGCCTTCCCAGGTACTCTGACAACGTGTCCTGACAATTTGCTCCCATTCCAAAAATGCTGGGGTTTTCTTGAGGAATACAGACCTTTTTTCCACAATTACCTTCCTTAAAAATGAACTCTATGGTATTTGATTGTTCTAAAATCACCTTTCCTTCAGCATGCACTGCATGATGCACTATGTGGACATGTTTGTATTGTCTGGTAGTATTATAACAAGAATACATATTAATAAAAAGGTACATCATGTAGCTAAATAGAGCTGCTTAGTTACCTGTTGGAGGAAATACCAGGTGCTTTTTAGGATTTTGAAAGAATTTATTGTCAGTGTGAGCACCAAGGAACTTGGATGTAATAAATGGTTAATCCTTTCCTTTCTTGGAGAGTCACTAAAGACACCCTCTCAGTATTAGGTCATATGTATGCAGAGGTCTCCTTTGCATGTGAAATAAACAGTATCTCCAGCATGAGACTGATGAGGAGGAAAATTATGGGAGTAAAAATCTAACAGAAAGATAATAGTAGAGTTGATAGAACATATGATAGTATTGATATTAAATAATACATATTTAATACGTTTTCTTTTAGGAGAAGCCACTGACCAAATCTCTGCAACGAGGAGAAGACCCCCAGTTTGATCAAGTAAGACACTTGAAATTATGTTATTTTCATTCCTCAGGGTATAAGACAAATACTTGGAAGGCAGTCTAGTGCCCTTATATTATCATTGAATATTGCAAAAGCAATTACCTCTCAATGTACTTTAGTAAAATGAGGAGTGCTTTGCCTAATCATTCCTGGTTTTAAATTAGGAGTTTTTTTCCCATTGTTTTCAAGCTCCATATTTTTTTGCCAAAGAATGTCTTGTTTTTTACAGTGTATTAGGCACATGTATTATTTCCTGGCCATTTCCCCTGATGGAGGTTTCGAAGCAAAGTTTGTCTCTTTTTAGAATATCTGGTTTTTGAAACAGGCGCATGCCCCCGAATCTTTCCTTTATGGGATTTCTTTTATAGTTAATATGAGAGTCTTCAGAATCGTTGTCATTGCCATCAGTCTCATTAGTCTATTTTGTCTCTGTAGCTGTGGCCCAGCATAACTTACATATGCTGCACTTTACATAGGCTGAGCCAACCTGTTGTATTTAAAATTAAGCATAAATTCAGTTGTCAGGATAAATTCCTATATATGGCAAGGTAAATCATAATTAGAGAAAAATGGTTGGCCAGGAAAAAGAACTAAAAACTAAACCAGAATTTATATCATGAATTAGATTTCATTTAATAAAATAGTAAAAATGTAATTAAAAATGAAACTTGTATCTGGCATTAGATTAATAAATTGATTATGTAAAGGAGATGGGACAGGTATAAAAATAAAACCAACAGCAATGTATATGCTTTTTAATGATGGTGTAAGTGATGGTGAAGTGATGGTGCTGCCAGTGGTGCCAGAAATCAGGACGAAAGACTTGGCAGAAGCAGCAGCAACAACAACAACTCTGAAAGCAACTGTGGCTGATGTCATAAGCTGCAGGTACCATATTGATTAACATAACTTTGGGAGAGGAGATAGGTGTGAGTAGGGCTTCAGGACCTCGGCTGAATTTAACACGTGTTGTGTTTTCTGGGACATTAGATCCGTTGCACCAGAAGCAAAGATGCCTTGTGAGACCCCACTGGCATTCACAAAGGCTCACTTCATAATTTTAGCTTGACAAAGTGATACTCTCTGGCTGCTTTTTGGGGAGAGGTAGCCTGGTCGGGGGGCTGCTCAGAGCAGGAGGCCAATGGTAGGACTTCGGCATTGCACTGGGGAGCTCCCTGCCTGCCTCGCTGACCACAGAGAGACCCAGCAGGAGAGCCAGCCACTGCAGGCTGAAGGAGGCTGCTTTGTGAGTACTCCCCAGCTGCCTAACAAAAATTTTTGTGGTATTCTGACCTTAATTTTATATATATTTTCTTTCCTTCCTGTGGGAAGAGTGTCACATGTAAATGGGAAGGAAAAACAAATTAAGCCACCCATATACAAACCTTGTGATACTGTTCCTGCAGTGTATTAAACACATAACGGGTTGCTGTTATTTGATTAAATATTCATGGTTAAGCAAATTAATTCTTCCTTTACAAGTAAGAATTAGAAGACTTATGCTTCTCCTGGTTATTGGTAAGTAGAGAGAAAATGGAACAGTTTGGTCAAGATCAATTAATGAGAACAGTGAATGCTTCCTGGAGTGAAACAACTGTGTATTTACTACTGTAGCAATTTACTCTGAATGCTGCGGGAGGGGCATGTGAAAACAGATGCAGGCAAAAAACAAAGGCAAATTTTGCTATACACAACATTTGTATATATTTCTAACTGCATATCTAGAGTCCTATCTGTGTGTAGAGTTGATAGAAAAGTATAGAGCTGAGATTGCCTTAAGACATCCTGTCAGAAAACATTGTTTTCAGTTCCTTGACATTTTCCAAACAAACTATTCAGATTGAAATTTTCAGACTATCTTCTGCTTCAGCCTGAGTTGTTGGCAGTGTTTCCCTTTTCAGGTTTCACATTGGTTTCTGCTTGAATAGCATGGTCATTTTGAGATGTTCTAATGCTCCTGGAACTGATGTATGCCTGTGATCAGGAGATGCAACCTGAACCTGGCTGATGAGCCTGTTCCAAGAACATGGTTCATACTTAGCAAAATCATTTTAGTTTGGCTAAATTGTAGTTAGATTTTCATTCAAAAATTTCTAATACACAGTAGAGATTTGATGGAACTCAGCTAGAACAGAGACAGAAAGATAGAGCAAAAAGTGTTTCTTTACTTGTCATGACTCGCTTGGTAGATTAGATCAGTACATCTCAGTGTTGTAAAGCTGTTTTGCGAATGATAACGTGCAGTATTATAAAGGTGTTACAAAAAATACAGGTAATTTTGCTGATATTGGAAATGAAGGTGTGGTCTATCTGGAAAATTCTGAAGATCCTCATTTCACATGATACTAAATTCCAAGTAAGAGGGCCTGTGATTTTAAGTCAAACCATTTAAGTTTTATTTTTTAAGTTAACTCAAATATTTAAAGAGTCTATGGGATGAAGGAAGACCAGGTTGATAATCCCTTGCTTCTCCCTTTCAGGTAAGGTGTGGAAAGCTTTGGTATTTATTCCTGGAACACATAAAGTCATCTAGCAAAAACAGGAAAGGCCACACATGACATTCTTGACATTTTTACTACAGAAATGAAGGAGGAAAAGAAGGAGGATCCCCATGAACAAATATTTTCAAGGGGTGTATAATAATTTTGACTTTGAATTTTAAGGCATCAAAGATGACACACTGTCAAAGGAACGTAATTTTCTTTTTTTGACTCTATCAAAATTATCTCTGTTCAATTTGAATGAAATTGATAGGTGATGCTGAAGCAACCAGGTCACTAGTCACTTTAAAATATCTGAGCTGCATCTTCTAACTGTAAATTAAAAAGCAGCAGAAGTAAGACGTGACCTGTTTTAAAATTTGCCTTTTGCAAGTCAGCTTCAGATGTGGAAAAAACCAGCCAAAAAAACTCCTTTGCAGTAACTTAAAGTGAGCAGAATGGAACTTCTACCCGAGTAATCAGCATCAAGTTTAAGACTGAAGCGCCCAAAACACGTAAAACGATTCAGAAAGCGTGGCTGACTTGCCCTAAACAGTTTTATCTCTGGCTCTCTGAGAAGCAGCATGTTTTCCTGCCAATTCTCAAACACCATTTCAGGAATGCTAGTTGTGATGGTGGTGGTGGATCCAGCATCTAGGAACCTGACTGTGCACAGGCAGAGCTGTTTCTCTCCGTTTGGATGTAGTACTGGTGCCTCCTGTTAGGCAGACAGTGTTGTCCTGTGGGCTCTGTCTGGCTGCCAGGTGCATCACCCTCCTCAAACTCGTAATATATCTTGAGCAATGTGTGAAGTAATCTCACTTATCCTGACTTGTAGAATGTCTCACCATTAGCTTCACAAACTGGATTCCGGTTGCACTGACCGTGTTTTCCTTTTTAGGTGTGCAGGTAATATAAAGAAAATATATACAGGAAATTATATAGTTTTTACATATCGTTTTAAATATCTTCGTAGTATATTTAAAATAGTGTTTTAAAAATTCTTGATTAGACAACCCTAGTTGCCTGTTGGCAAAGAGCATTACTGCTCCAGCATTGGCATTCTGTAGTTGTGTCCCCGATTACAGAAATGTTATTAAACATAGTACTACTGAACTATGACTTAAACTTCCTATTACAGGAAACCATGAAGTTGCAGTACATGAAAAGATCAAAAGCTAGGGTGAAAACAAAACCATAATTATCCAAGAGACTTATCCTCACCCAAGGAAACATTTTTATTAGTCTTTTCTCAGCCCCTACTAAAGTATCTTCTGTTCTTACCATGGTATATAAATGTTCTGTCAACAGACAACACTGGAGGCAGAAAAAGGGCATGGTGTAATCTTGGACCAACCTGCAGACATTTTTCCATATGAAAATACAGAATTAATGTAATGTTTAGGCCATGGAAGTGAAAACTTGACAGCAAGACTTACTTTTCATATGAAACTGTATGAGGTGCCTGTTGCAAGAGTTTCAGCATAAACTGCACAAAATTTTGTGCTCATTTTAATTATACTATTCTCTTAGAAGTGCACTGCGTTGGAGAATACAGATTGGAAAGCAAAAACATTTAATGTTTTATATACTTCTTGGAGATGGAAGCGAAAAATAGGTCAAGCTAAAAAAAGGACAGTAATGAATAATAATTTAAAAATATGGAAAATACAAATATAAATAAGACACTAAGCAACATACTAATGATTAAGTGTCCCTTTTTCATAACAGCCTAAACATGGTGAATAACTTGATGATAATTATTCCCATCTAATATTGTATTTCTTGGATGTAGTAAGTGAATAATGGTATCATCATCGTCCCAGTAGCACTGCAGTTGGCTCCTTCTGTGTTTTCCTTTTCCTTGCATTTTACACATTGTCCTTCATCATCAACAGAAGTGTAAGAAATGAGCAAGAACAACCCTTGGCTCCTGATCAGAGGTTTGGGTTGAAGCAGTGTGTAAAGAAGTAAATCTGAAGGCAAAATTAAAGGTAACACATTCAGACTGAACTTGCTGCACCCTAGAAATAAATGGGTTTTCATGTAAATTGTTATCCTGGCAGTAAAATAGCTTTATCATTGCTAATGTATAAGCAAGCTAGGTGAAATTACCCATCTACAAAATGATGGTAAAAAATCCTGTTTTCTTACTCACAAAATCAAGGCCATAAATGAAAACTAGTGAGTCCAACTTAACAGTTATCAGTTTTAACAGTTCCCAGGGACATTTAACTTCATAGAACTGTCCAAAAAAATGCTTAGAACAAAGATGTGAATGAAAGGAGATGTTCCCAAACACAACTGCACTACTTCCTCCTAATGTTTCATTTTATAGATTTTTCAATTAGAGATGACCTGTCTCAAAATCTGTCTTTAGCAGAAAAAAAAATGTTTTGTCTCGAAGGGTCTAACAGAATTAGAGCATGTAGCTGCTTTGATTAAGAGCTTAGTGCAGTTCATCTCTCCACTTTCCCCCTGCCCCAATTTAGAGTATTTGGAATAGGAGTTGTTAACTTTACCTCCTTAATGTCATATACTGCATACGAAATCCCAGTCTTACTGTCGTCCATGAGAGTTTTGCTGTTGATTTCAAGGAGCAAGGATTTCATTGCAGCTGTTACTTTCCTTGAATCTGTACTGTTTGTAGTTATGAGGCTGTCTTATAGACATGCATGAAGTGGAAAAAAACACTGAACGAAGGGAAGACATGTATAGGATACCATTAGGGTACCTCATCTCATGGCTATGGGTATCCTAAATATAGCTAAGACAACGTTTGTCAAATTCTGCTTTCAGTAACATTGATAGAAAGTGTAAAATCTCACTCCAAATGTCCATTATTTGGAATCTACACAGCAACAGTTTGAAGACAGAATATGCAGACACTGTGCAAATAATAGATTTGCAAAAAATAAACCAACACTGTACAAAAATGAAGTACTGCAATTCTGCATTATTAAAATGGCAATAAAATGCACATTTAACATGCATGCTGACATATATGGTATATGAAAAAAATGCAGAGCCAAGAAATGAATGATACTGTTGGAAATTGAATGCATTTTTTTTAATATATTTGCTCTTAAAGCACATAGAAATACATATGTAAAATGAAAAAAAAAATCAGCATCTATCTGCTGTTAGTGGAAACATTTCTTGTATTTGCATTTTGGCAATACAGCAAGACTTTTATAGAAGTATATAAAACGTATCAAACTATCTGGGTAGAATTTCATTACTTTTACTCTTACATATTAGTCCAAAATAAATATTAAGCTTTAACATAAGGTATATTTAATGCTCTGTGAACACAAGTTTTAAACAGCCCCCTACTTGTGCAGCTTTCTTACCCTTAAGCTACACAGTAGGTAGGTCATTTATGATGGAAGAACATGATCATTTGTCCAACAAGGACATATTTGTACATCTGTGCACTCCCTTCCAGGAGCAGCACAGAGCTAGAATTCATCTCACTCCTGAACTAACTTCCAGTAAATGAAAGGGTTGAGTAACCAACGTGCTGGCTAGACTTCCCTCCCTTCCTGTTCCCTGAGAGCCAGGTCTTTGCCCAGTCCACCCTTCCTTCCTGTCTTAAAAGCGCAATGACAGAAAGATTAAAAAAAAACCTATATTGACCTTTTATCCCCACTAAAGACACACTGTAAATTCAGCAGAGAAAGTATGGCTTGAGGTGATTTAAAAGGAATCACTCAGACTTTTTGTGGTGAGTGAAATTGTGTAGCTGGGATTTAGAGAACAGCATTGATATATACGTCAGTGATTGTGCAGGAAGACCTGATAGAAACAACTTTTCACTTACAGGTAAACATTGTGATCTCTTGAAAGGTTTTTAGGCCTGCTCTAGCCTTCCCCGGCAAACCCTTTTTCACTACATCTCATAATTAACAACCGGTGTTATGCCAGTTTCAGAAAAACTTTTGGAAAACAATAGAGAAGCAATTGAAATTTCTAAGTGTCCTGAGTTGGTAGTGAATAGTTTGCACTGACACTGGGTGACTCATGTCTTCTAAGTATTTATCTGAAGTCTTAACGCTTGAAGGATTTGGTGTAATTGAGCCTTGGGCTGCTGTAGTAAGTCTTCATGAAAAGGCCTCCTGTCACTGCTGGAAGCAGTGCCTTCATGCCATCTTCCGCAGCAACTTGTTTCATATTTCAGGTAATAAAACATATTGGAAACACTGGATTGAAAGCTTTCCTAAAATAGTACTTTCATAGAAACTTTTTATTTTTACAGGAACGGTTGTTAGAGCTTTCTAATGCTCCGTGTCTAGTTTTAGGCCATTAATACCTGAATCCAGTCAAAACAATACTACTTTATCTTCAGAGTATCTCATCAACTTTAGACCACAGCATCACTGTGAATTAGTTAAATTCTGAGGCAGAAAAACTGCAGAAAAAGTTACTGATCTAAACTAACCGTCATCCACAAAAGTTGTCATTTAAGACTTTACTAATGTTTGGGAATTGTAAGTAAGGTGCTCAGTCTCCCAGTTTCACTCTTGTCTTAGTTACAGACTTCACACAGGATCAAGCCCTACATGATCTTGAGGTGGTCACAAATCTCCAGATCACTAATTTATTCCTATTTTAAATACTTTTCTATTTTCTTAGAATGTACACAAATGCTGTAGCTGTGAACATTCAGTTGCAATACATATATAATCCTCTTGTATAATAATAATGGGGGGGTCCACCCTTGCTTTTGATCTTTTCATGTTTTGCAGCTTTATGGTTTCCTGTAATAGGAAGTTTAAGACATAGTTCAGTAGTAACATGTAATATTTCTGTAATTGGTGACACAGTTTATACTGAGTGAGCAATAATCTTTTCTAGTATGCCACTGGAGCTGTTTAATCAGGAAATTCTAAGGACTGATTTTAAATTATGTTTTACATATTTGTGCACACAAAGACCCAGGAAACTAAATATTTCCCTGTATATAAAGAGAAGTCTAAGTTATTGGATGTGTCGGCCTAATAGTAAGATGAATGCATCTGCATGTTCAGTTGGTTAAGATTATTGCAGAGCTTGTGGGGTTTCTCAATATATTCCGAGTTTCAGGAGAGGCATCCAGGAGTCAGATACAGCCCATGAGACAGTATCTCTGTTTCATCACTTTTGTTTCCTTACAATGTGCTCAAGGTCAAATCAACATCGTGTAACAAATAAACCCCTTGAAGAACTAGATATGTTGTAAGATGTGATACACAATTTTAATGCATTTTAGTATCATCAATGGAAAGACACCATTGACATACAGCCTGTTGTAGTTCTGCTTTATGTTTCAACATGAAGTGCAGAATATTAAGTGACTGCCTGTACCATGGATCTCAAAAATGAGATGAAAACAAGAAAGAACATGTCTAACCACTGAATTAGTACTTTTTTTTTAAGGAGGGAACTTTTGAACACCAGTTGATTTGTTGTTTTATTGTATTTTACCCATAGGTAATAAGCTCAATGAGCTCACTTTCAGAATATTGTCTACCCTCTATCCTGCGCACTTTGTTTGATTGGTATAAAAGACAGAATGGCATAGAAGATGAATCTCATGAGTACAAACCAAGAACAAGCACTAAATCCAAAAGGTATGATTTTGAATTATGCATAGATACATTATCGACAGATTCTAAGGCAAAAAGTAATACATTTTTGTGAGGTTACAGTTGTTTGAAAGTTGTTTTCATCTTTTTCTGCTTGTTCCTGGAACTCTTCTCTCAGCTTCTAGATGGATGGAGTAATTGTGTCTTTAAACTTATTCTCCTGATAGTTCAAACACTGTTTCTTACTGCTGTTTTTGGTGCTGTAATGTCATTTAAATATTCATTTGTATAAACTGTGTCTGTCTTCAGACATTTGAGCAGGCAATAATTCCGTGACACTTGGAAGGATATTTTTTTATACAGTGCTCTGCTTAGTCATAGAAATTTCACATGCACCTATCCTCAATCCAAAAAATTGTAAATCAAAGAACATGAGCAACATTGACTTAGCTCTTAAAACAAACAAGCAAAGAAAAATGAAGACCCCAAAACAAATATATTGATCTCTTATAATATCAGTAGCTCCTCAGTGATAAGGCAACAGATTGGTCTTGGTTTATGTTGAAGTCTGTCGGTTTGGTACAGGTATATTCTTCAAACTTAACAGTTTTTCTGAATACTTTGGTACCACATTTACACACTTTAATGAAGCAGCAGGAGAATCAACACTGGCAGACCAGGTGTTTGGAAATGCACAGGCAATTTCTTACAGTAGGGTTACATCATAATCCAGTAACAACTGAAGGCAGTAGTTGCTGGAATGAAGGGGTAGGGGCTTGTTTTAGATGCCAAGGTAGACATGAACCTGCATCAGAATCTTCCAGACTCTTTATGTCAGTAGAAGTAGGCAATATGAAGGCATGATTCATCAACTGGATGTCTGCTTTTGGATGAGACGAATCCTTGCCTTAAAGTGCCTCTTTCTGTTGACTTATTTCAGGACCACCTGCTCATAAATAGATGTCTTCAGGAACTCCATCCAAAATCTAGTTGGAAGTCAGCTTAGCAGTGTTAGAGCCTCTCTGTCAATTGATAGTGTTACAGAGAGAACGTATAACCAGTCCTTTCTCCAGTTAATGTGAAACTAAGAAAAGCAAAATGCAAATAATTTATTTCATCACTAGTGAAGCATAAGTCTTAAATGCCTTTTTTTATTATAAACGCGTAAGTACAGTTGAAATCACTAAAGCTCTTAATGTTTCTAAGAATTGTGCTGAATTTACACAAACAAAAATCTCACTGAAATCAGTGGTAACTGCTTCAAACAGACTGCAGAACTGTCCCTTCAGTGTTTAATTTTACCAAAAGTATTGTGTATTTCTTGTTATCTTTTCAGTACTCTCTGAAACTGTGATCAGGTGATCCAAATGGATATTTTTTGTATTTGTAGTGCAAGCTACTCACCTCAGACATTTATTCTTCTGTGTTGTTCTGAACAAGAAATGCATTTGAACGTTTGACAAGTGATGCCACAGTTAAAAAAAAAACACTGGAACAGTTTTAAAAAGAGAATGTAGTTTGCTTATGAATTCTCCATCAGTCCTTTTAAGGCATTTTTCAAAATTTGTCACAAGTCTAAATATAAATTTGGTAGAACAAAATTATTTATTATGTTTCTCTCCAAAGTGTAATTGACAACTGTCTAAATGGTGCCATCAGCAAAAAAATTGAAATTATATCCATTTCTTAGGATATAGAATCCAAAAGTTTCCTTGGTTTTGTTTTGGGTTTTTTCTTGAAAAAGTTTTGTGTTGATCTTAAAAAGGAAAAAAGAGGGAGGGAATGGAGAGTGACATTTAAACATTTGAAGAAAGGTGAAAGTAACAAGTTAGATTTGGTCTATTTATCTCAGATTGTAAGAGCATATCAATGCATTAATTTCTGAAATGCTGGACTGCAGTTTAAAAGGTAGAACACAATCCCCTGTTATCTGTACTTGTGTAATTGAGGAAGGCATATAGTATGAATTATGCACATCTCCTAAATACTCTGTTTCCTGATTTGATTTTGCAGTGACGAACAGCAGAGGGACTATTTAATGGAGAGAAGAGATCTGGCTATTGATTTTATTTTTTCTTTAGTATTAATAGAAGTTTTGAAACAGGTATGGAATTCTTAAATTATTCATTAACTCATAAATGGTGGAAATTACCAATACAGCCGAATTTTAGACTCTTCTTTCTATTTCCATCTTTAAGAGTTTAATAAAAATATGAGATACATCCTGTGTCCTTGTTCATTGCTGTCTTTCTTGCAACTGTAGGATACATAGTATTCTGTGCTCATACAGACTTCACTTTGCAAAGTCTTTGAGCTAAAGTATTTCTCTTCAGTACTAAATAAATGGCTGTCTCATTTCACCTGCTTTGTTAGCTAGATACTAGCACTAAGGTATGCTTGCAGTGTAATGTATGTGTGTAGTCCTTATGTTTTATCTTGTGTTTTCAGATTCCACTTCATCCTGTAATAGACAGTTTGGTACATGATGTTATTAACTTGGCTTTCAAGCACTTTAAATATAAAGAAGGGTAAGGCTCTTTTTCATACAAAAATTCTGTGAAAAAATTTACTTTCTGAATTTTTTAATAGTAGTACTTTAAACAGTGTGCTTTCTCAGCCAAAAATTCTTTCTTATCTCTTGCTAGGTACCTTGGTCCTAACACTGGAAATATGCACATTGTTGCGGATTTGTATGCAGAAGTAATAGGTGTCCTAGCTCAAGCAAAGTAAGCAAAAATGAATATTATAAATCTGAAAAATTTTACTTGCTTAGCATATGACTATTCTAATTTTCTCACTTTCTTAAAAGATATGTAGGAATGCATCATTTTAGCTCTATTGGCCCTCTATTCATCCGGGTGCTTTAGAGGGATCACAGGAATCACAGGCTTTTCTGCATCTAGTCCAGTGATAGTGAATAAATTCAAGCAATGACATCTGTGGAAAGGCCAAAGGGCTGAAGAGAGTTATTTTAATTAATTTTTTTCTATATGCTATTTGTTCTCTAGCTGGGCAAACCTAAAAATGGCTATCCTCCAACATAGCAACATTTTTAAATCTCTCTGCGGTTATTTCTGTTTAGAACTTAATGCAACTGCTTCTGAATCCTTCATCCTGCACTTCTTAGAGTAGATGACATAAACCACTTTGTGGATTAGGTCTTAAATTTTGAATCTGGAAGCAGACAGATTCAGAAACTCATGTACCCAGTATAACAACTCATCATACGCTTGCACCACAAACTAAGCACAGGGTGAAATTTCCTGCCTCAACAGAGTAATCTCTGTCTCCTGAGTTCCCGGTGTTCCTGAGAGTGAGTCCACTCTACAAAACCAGTCAACTTAGTGTGCTGCAGCCAAAACAGTTTGACTTCCTGGTAATCATATAATTTTCACAGTCGTCAGATAAGGCCTTACCCAGGCTTCTGAATTGGCTGGGTCAAAGGCAAAATGGGAAGTGACAGCTGCATCCAAGGCTTCAAGTTGACTGTCAAAGAGAAAACATGCCTTTTTCTCCATAAATACTGCTTTTCTTCTCCAGTTCTGAAGGGCCTTGCCAAGATGTTACTAGCACTAAAGGGCTTCTTCCTGCCAACCTGCTTCTTTCAACTCTCCTGTGTTCTCTATCAGAGGCAATAACAAAACGTTGTTACATGCCCATAAAAATTACATTCTTTGCATTTTGTCTCAAAAAGAACAGGAGGTACTGTTGGATGATCTTCCTATATGTTATATTTGTGGACAGTGTGTCTCAAAAGACACCTCCAATAGATTCATGGGGGAGATCAAAAATCACCACAGACCCGCCCCCCATCCCAAGTTGTAGTTAATGCTTAAGTGTTACTGTAATGTCAGTTGGAAAAATCTGAAGGGAATAACAGCCTGTATGAATATTTTCATCATTATCATTTAAGCATTTTCTTTTGAAAATATTGCATGTACTTACAAGAAAGCTATCTTTCATCTTGCCTTTTTGAAAAACATGTGAGGGGGCTATTCTAATGATAGTGTTAGCTCTTGTGTAAAAGAAGGGTGTGGTAAGAAAATAATTGGAAAGATGTGGTTATCTAAAGGGACTAAGATCAGGCTGCATGCTTCATTTTCTTTTCTGAGTTTATCAGAAGGGAAAGAAAACTAAGCAAAAAGAAATCGATTCACATACTGACTGAAATGGTATTTTACAACCAATGTTGAGTCTTCTTTAGGTTTTTCCCCATTTATATACCTTACAATATATTTTAAATATTAATGTGTACTTTTTTGTAACTAACCAATGTGAATTCATAGATTTCCTGCTGTGAAGAAGAAATTTATGGCAGAGTTAAAAGAGTTACGGCATAAAGAACAAAGCCCTTATGTAGTTCAAAGCATTATCAGTCTTATAATGGGAATGAAATTCTTTCGCATTAAGATGTATCCTGTGGAGGACTTTGAAGCTTCTCTTCAGTTTATGCAGGTAAAATTCTTAAGTATGTAACTGTGGTTCCCAGACCTTTTAGAATGGGCTTCCCTTCATCTTTTCTATAATACTCCTGGAGATTTTCCGTGTGTCATTCCCACATAAATATATGTGCAGCTTCTTTCTGCTTGTCCTGAGCCTCAGCACTCTAGTCTCTGGAGTGTATCATAACCATACCAACTTTTCATCAGCCATACACCCCTAGTCTCTATATCTTGCCCTCCAACAAAAAGAGGTTTTGTTCTGTAGTCCCCAGACTTTCCACCCTGATATCCCACAGTCGTTCCTTGCCCTGTGTCCCTGCGTAGCTATGTCTCCCTAGCAGCTCACTGCCTTCAAAGTGAATCTTCCACCCTTGACATAGTTGCCAGAGAGGAGAGGCACTTCTGATGGACAAAAACACAGGAGAAGAGACAAAGAATTGAGGCAAAACCTAGATGGAATTTCCCTTGGATCCTTCCAAGGGATCCTTCCAAGGGATTCCCATCTCCTTCCACCACACCTTCACTCCCCGCCTTCCTTTAGAGTACATTCTGTACCTACCTGGTTTGAGACCTGCTAATGCAGAGCGTAAGTTGACTATCATGAATGCTTTAAATTAACAGATTACATCATTTTGTAAAAGGGAAGAAAATCTTTCATGTTTAAACATTTTTAAAAGTCCACATTTCTTACTGGTAACAAACAATGGGTTGTGTTCTCATCTGCAGATTTATTTAGCTTAACTTTTTTATTCTCCTGTTTTTTCTTGGGATCACCCTTATGGCTACATGGTTTGTATTCACTCAACCAGTAAAATACATGATTTATATAAATCTCCATGTAAAGATCAGCTTATTGATGGTGTCAACGGAGTAAAAAATCAATGTTAGATGCCCACAAGTAAGGATTTGATGGTGGAATACAAATACGCATGCGTACAGACATACAGAGCCATTTGTCTAAGTCCTGAACAAGGAAGCACATTCCAGTTTAATTTTCGCAATGTGTTTTAAACCATATTTAACATCACAGAAACATCTTATTTTTCTTCTTACCTTACGCTTCATTATGTGAATACATCTTAGTATATGTTGACTTAATGTAAGTTAACTGAAGCTGGCAAGATACCAAAGTAGTGTGTGTTCAGTGCACGTAACTAATAGGAGTGAATGACTTTGTGGCACAGCTTTATGGCACAGCACTGCTGGGATCCAGTGGTCGCTGGTATAGAAATCAGTAATAAAGCTCCCATACCGTAGGTTCAAAATTTGAATGCAAATGATCTCTGCCTTGCTCATGACTACAGTTTCTCAGCACCAAATTAATTCTTACATATACTAAAAGCATCATATGATGCACTGTGTATGTAGGAAAACCACTTTTTCTCAGTTTGGTGAAATACACTTAACAGTTCGATTCTGTGGCAATGCCTCTGTTGGTCTGAGTACCTACATGCAATGCCTCAGCCACAAGCTCTGTCACACCAGCTCTGCTCTACGAGAGAGAGGCACTTTCAAGGGGTGAGCTAATCTCAGGAGTGAGCTCCAGAAGAGCCTGTCTTCTGCCATGGAGTGCAGAAACAGCCCAGAAAGACTACTGTCTTTGCATAGAGCCCTCAGCTCCGTAGCAGAAATGGCTGGAGAGACTGAAGCCATGTGGTGTAGAATCCTGATTGCAGCCATGAAAAATTATGCATGGTCTAAAGTGTAAACAGCTCTGCACGCATGTGCAGGAAAAATGGTCAGTGGGGACCTTCCTTATAACGTCAGTGGCTGTTTGGGCCTTGGACCCAGAGAGGGAGAAGTCACTGGAGCAACAGGATTTGTTATCCTCAGAGAAGTTGTACAGAAACACAAGAGTGGGTGGAAGCTTATCTCCCCGCCCTCACTTCCTGAGCAGCACAGCTGTGTGGATAGTAGCTCACTGCATGTTTAGGACAAGAGTACATTTTTATTTTCTCTCTCAGTCCTCCATTGCAGGCTGGAAATTGAGGTGGTTTGTACCACAGGTCTCTTCCCTCACATTGCACAGTTCTGTATGGACCCTTAATCTGCAATGGATCCTAGCAGTTTATGTATCCCAAAATATTTACAGGAATTTTTTCCCTTGCCCTGAGGATCTTCCCAGAGAAGTATGGTCTTTTCCAGGCCTCTCAGAGCATTGTGTAAAGCCGTCCATACGGGCTATTACTCCTGCTCCTGAAGGTGTACACAGGGAAGGCATGAGGTCAACCCCTGAATCCAACTATTTTTCCATCCCCAAAACACCACCAGGCACAGCTGGAATTGGTGGAGAGTTTGTGAATTATCATGGTTAGAGTAACAGATCCTTGATCTTGACGTATGCCCCGCTTTGTACATGATGCAAAATGCAGATTTAGAAGTTAATAGACAAATGTTTTCTGTGGGATTTGCAAGACAAAAACAGTCACAGTTAATGTGTGTTCAGCAAATGTTTAGAGGCCTTTATTCCAGCTGATACGCAATTTATGTTTCTTGTTTTTGTTTTGTTTTAGGAATGTGCACATTATTTCCTTGAAGTTAAAGACAAAGATATCAAGCATGCACTGGCAGGACTGTTTGTTGAAATTCTTGTCCCCGTAGCTGCTGTGAGTTTATTTTTCACATTGTTTGTGTAATTTCTTTAAGTTAGATAAAACAGCTTGTGAAGTAGTGTTTCATTAATATGAAATTTTCTTTCAGGCTGTTAAAAATGAAGTGAATGTCCCCTGTCTGAGGAACTTTGTTGAAAGTCTGTATGATACAACACTTGAACTTTCTTCACGAAAGAAGCACTCATTGGTTAGTACCCCGAAGAAGCAGAGGCTAAAATTATTTGTCAGAAATGTCTCTGAGCAAGACTCTGGGGACACTCCCAGAACTCGTTGCAATACTTTTTTCAGTGTTCGGCTTTATAACCAGTACATTTCTATTTGCAGAGATGGTTATTGTGTTTGCAGAAAATAACCATATTTATTTTACTCAGGATGATCTAAATCAGTCTGAATCAGACAGATGTTTTCAGCTTCTGGTTCTGTGATTATTAAATGCTTAGGTTTTCTCATACTTGTTATGTGTAAACATTAGGAGGAGAGGAGAAAGAATAGAGTTCACTTTTTGTCAAGCGAGAACAAATGAGGTATGCGGGAAGAACTCTTTCACGGTGCTTAAATAATACATTGTAGGAACAAAAAAAAGTATAACACATGCCCTTTTAAATCTGTAACTTGGCTACTGTGCAGCTCCCTATTTCTCTTTTTTCTTGTGAGATGAACAGTGGCACTGCGGTGTATTTTTGGAAACATGAGTTGATCTGAATTAAATGAGTAACTGAGTCAGTTTGACACTGGCCGCCTTAAGCAGTCTGTCTCTCCAACTGGGTCAGTGCACGTCAGCACTGCAGTGTTAGCTAATCAGTTTTGAAGTCTTGGACCTTTTAAGCGAAGAAAGTTGTCATCCATCCTCCCTCGTTCTATGGGAAAGTCAAAAAGACTTCCCTGTTCCCAGCGCTGTCGGCAAATGCTGGTCACTGGCACTAATGAATCTGCTGGGAAGCCTGCAGGAATGTGCTTGAGCTCTCTGCTGCAGTTACACCAGTCCCAGGAGAGAGTCAGATCATCCCCTGGAGCACAGTTCTGATCCGGTTTGAATTAGTGGGAGTCTTGGGATGGATTTCTGATTTCACTCTGTTTGCATTTGTGTGGCTCTATTCCATTCTGCTGAGTTAATAAAACATTGTTGAAACTGCAGCAGGGTAAGAGCTTTGCTGTACGGTTTTTACACTAGATAGAACTTCCCCAAACTGGTGGCCGTATTTGCCAAAGTCAATACTATGTGCTTGAGAAAGAATTGCACAGCTGGGGCTTTGCGTTTGGTTGCTTTTCTACACATACCACACTGGAGGCTACATAGTTAAAAGTGACAAAATAGAATAGATTCTTGTGAGGGTGTGATTAGAAATACAAACATTATGAAAAGGAGGAGGAGGGAAAAGGCAAACAGTTGGCAGAAATAGCTGCAGTGCATATTTTCAGGCTTCCAGGAAGAAAGCACACTCTTTAGAGTCTGAAGAGGACCTTCCTTTCCAAGATCAGTGTTTTGTGAATCGATGCACTCGTACAGGCAGGATGGGGGCATTCATCTTGCCTCATTTTCTGTCTGAAAATATCTTGCATGTGCTAGTTGCTGAGGTTTTCTTGATAGTGAGTGGAGAGAATTAGGAAACTCCAGGAGATGGTTTGTATTTTCCCTCCTAGGACTCTTCCTTAGGATGGGTTGTAACACTTTTGGGATGCTACTAAACTTGGGATGTTACTAAAGACTTCAGTTATCCTCTCCCATATGTATTTTGGACATGAAGATTATAAAAATAATAATGTACATTTGCCGTTCGCTCGAGAAACTCGGTCTAACCTGGCTGGAGACAATTTATGTTATGTATTACAGGAACAGAAGTTGAGGGCTATGGTGTATTTATACTTTCAGCTGTGACTGAAGTTAGAATTTTAGGGTTAGTTTTGAGAATCATTGGTCTTTAAGATAAAGTTACCTTATTTGTGACTAATAACTTTAAAATCCTGATTGGGTATATTAACAGGACAACTGAAAGAGAAAAGTCTTGCTGAACAGCAAAGTCAGTTTCAAAATTAATAGGTGCATTGTAGCTTAGTTGTTTTAGTGTTAACATTTACAAGATGAGTGTCAAAGTAAGTGTTGATAAAGAGACCAGGTTCCAGTATTTGAACTTCTATGTTCTGCCTTGCTTCTTTTTATCTTTCACTTTGCAAGATACAACTACCAGCAGATCCAGGCATTGCCTGTATTTTAACACAATTCTTTGGTGTGTTTGACCTGTCTCTCAGTAAATATTGTGACTGCAGGTTTTGAGGAGTAATAGGCATTTGAGCATTCACAAGTCCCAACATTCTCTGTGGGTCCTGTTGTTATTTTTATAATGCTTAGTTATTTCCATGCTATCATTTCTCAGTTAACAGACAGAACTTTGCCCTGTGAGTCTGTAAAATTGTGTCCCAGCTTTGGATTTATTATACTGCCGTAAGCAGGCATTTGGTTGTTTTTAGTTCATCCATAAAACATATCTGTAACAGCTTTAAAGAAAGATTCCTTTTAAATTGTACTACTTAATAATGTGTTTATGTTGGCTAACGTGTATTGCACAAAATGGAGGAGTTAGACCTTTAAGTTTACAGTAGCTCTATTAAGTTGCTTTTATGTTGTGTAGACTTGCAAATAATACAGTATGACATCCATTTCCTGTTTAGGCTTTGTACCCTTTGGTAACATGCCTGCTTTGTGTCAGTCAGAAGCAGTTCTTTTTAAACAGATGGCATATTTTCCTCAACAACTGCCTATCCAATCTCAAGGTTAGTATCTTCTGGTTTTAATGTTGTATTAAAACTTCAGTATGCACTACTGATCTGTTGCAAATCCATTTTAGATAAATGTGCCAGACTGTTGCTATTATGTGATTCCACACATAATTTTATTCCTGACAGTACACATTCTTTAGCCCTGCAGATTTTTTCATTAGCAAAAAAGTATTCTTGTGCCTAGTTTGAATTTCTGCTGTTTCTCTAACTCAAATCAAGCCTGAGTCAAACAGCTGTGAAACAGGCAAGATTGTTGATGAGACTTGTTAGCTTGAGTGACATAGCAAAACTGAACCAATATTAACTTGATTTTTTTCACAAAGGCCTTCTCAAACAAAACACTTGTTACTACTTTATCAGAACGAAACTAGTTGCAGGACACTGATTCCATTGCCTGTTTCACTCTCTTAAGCTGCATTAAAAAAAACTAAACAACTTAAAGTATAAGTTGTTTCCTCCACAACTTTTCTTATTCCTTTACCATTTGTTAGATCTATGAAATTTAAGATGAACTACCCACTGCAAACTCCTGTGGGTTCTGGCCAGCACAATTTGATCCGAGGGTGCAGAACTTACTTTACAAAGAATGGGTCAAACAATGCCTATCTCAGGAATGAATTCATGGGTACCAAGACAATATCCCTTTGGCCTGAATGGGCCAAACCTAACGCCATATTATTGGAAAACAGAAATAGAGGAATTAAAGAGAATATGCCTCGCTCCTGGCAGTCCAGTTACTCCTCCACCAATCACAGAAGAAGAAGCAGAGGCATTAAAAAAGAAATTTCTAGAAAAGCAACAGTGGATAAAAGCCAGCAGCACTTATCAATCAAGAAACAGAGCAGATCCTGGCAGAGCTCTGGTCTGGTCCCGTGTTCAAAAGGACCATGTTGACTTGAACAAATTCTTCGGCACCAACTGTGAGTTGGGCACTGCCAGCAGTGGTAAAGGAGCTGCATCCAGTGCCAATACCTCTTGTTGGGAAAGTGAAGATGTCAGATATATTAGGCCAAATACTCCTTGTCCCAGTAGGATTACTGCCTGGGTTTTTCTTGTTGAAAAAAATCCGCAAAATAATGAAGAGGCTCAGTTGGTGGTGGACTTCTCTCAGTTTTCCAAAGTACTGGGCACCCAGCCACCATGCACTTTCACAGATCTTGCCCGTGGACATGCCTGTGATTTCCCTGGATGTTTCTCAGGCTTTTTATCATCTTCCTCTCAATCCTGCTGCTGCTATGCAGCTTGCTGTTTCTGACAGAAGACTGGTCTACTGTTTTCAGAAAGCTCCAATGATATCAGTCTCAGCCTTTTACTCCTCTATCTCTTCTCAACGACCCTTGCAGCTGAAATATCTCATCACTGGAATATTTGGACTTCTGCTTATAGGCATGACGTCACAAGCTCTCGTTAGTTTAACTCAGTTAGCCACAGTGTCTGCTGTTTTCTTGAAAGCTTTGGAGTAACAATAAACTTTGATAAAGGTACTCCATCACCTGTTGAAGAAAACGGATTCTTAGGAGTGCGATTTACAAGGACTGACATGATGTTACCTGATGAAAAATGGATTGAAAGTAAACAGGTTATTAAATAAACTGATTGTAACAAAAGTTATGATTTTAAAATCCTGCAAAGATTAATAGGCCACGTAAACTTTGGCATTCCTTTTACTACTTATTCTAATCATGTGCTACAACCATCATATGCTGTTATAAAAAACAAAATGTTTTTCAAATTTCTGTTCCATATAAAGCTTGATTGTCAAGGAGTTAAATGACAATTGCAAGCCAAGGACAGTGTTCCTGTTCCTAAGCTTGTGACAGATGCCATGTTGGAAGTTGAAGCCATATCCCTATCACTATCATCGGTGGGTTGTCTTCCTTCCATTTTGCAGGACCTAGGTCTATACACATTCAATAATTATTGATGGTGTTGTTTGCAGATTCTTTGATCAAGCCATCAAACCACGGTCTTTGATCTGTGACTCAGCATGAGTTGGCAGAAAAAATTCACCTCTCTGCCATGGAGATTTGCACTGTGGGCCAGGCAAATCTCTGGTCAAAGTGTACTGGACTCCTTCAAAGTTTAGCCCAGTGTATGGCCCAACACACAGGAGACCATCTGGTTGGACTGCACGTACTTGCACACTACTCAGAAAGCCCTTGAAACTGCCACAGAAACATAAAACTGTATATGACCAGAGAGATCCAAAACCACTCTTTTACTAGTTCAAAAGTTTCCAAAAATAAACAGCCATCCAGGCAGCTAATCCAGTTCAGTCCAGCTGATCCCGGATGCCATGTTAATTAGGCCAGCCTAAGCATCCACAGATTTTTTCTGTTCACTTTTGAATATGTGCAGTGCCTCTCTTTATCTGCTGTGTTCTTCATACCAGGTCTCCACCGTAGGGCAACAGCTTTTCATTTAACAACATGAACTGAAGATTAGGTTTTCTTTTCAGAGTCAAATTGAGGTGGTTTTCAAACAGAGATTTTAATTTATAACATGTATCTAATTTAACTAACTTGAGTCTTGGGATTTTTGACAACTTTAATACCAGGAGGGGTAGGTCAGGTGCATAGGTGTCCTGCAGCTACAGGAATGGGGTACTGGGCAGCTGTGAGGCTGTATCTTTTTTGTAGGGTCATTATGAAAACTCTGAACCTAGACATCCATTAAGTGCTGAACTTCCTTTCTAATTTGTGCCCGAAGTTTATTCTTCCACTACATATTTCTCTAGAATAAGGACCCAAAAATGGCTCGAGTTGCACTGGAATCTCTGTACAGACTACTGTGGGTTTACATGATCAGAATTAAATGTGAAAGCAACACAACTACCCAGAGGTAAGGTGCTGTATTTTTAATGATAATCAGGCCTTGTAGAGTGGATGTTGCCAGTGAAGAGGTTTTACAGTGCTCATGAATTCCTTTGAATTGAACCTATTCCTGTTGTGAAATTAAAAACTCAGCTGTACACAACAAAATACTCCCTTTTGTGGTACTGTCAGTCATTCTCCCACCTATTACTGTATAAAGTGTTTCTGCTTTTGGAAGAAACAAAAATCACTCTTTGCCTGGTTAAAGTTAGAAATATTTTTGTAGTGCCATGTCATTGACTGGTTTATTGTTACTTGTAATGTAGTAATGAAATAAAATAATCACATTGAATTTGTAACAAAGGATCAGAACAAGATACACCATTACCTCTTCATTTCAAAGGAAATACATTCTAGTCTTTCTAAGTAGAGTAGGATTTCCAATTTATGTTTCATGGTAAGTGAAGGTCTGCAAGGTCCAGAAATGTCTAATGATTTTTTCCCTTCTTTTACAGTCGACTTATTACTATTGTCACAACGCTTTTCCCAAAAGGGTCCCGTGGTGTTGTGCCAAGAGATATGCCTCTAAACATCTTTGTGAAAATAATACAGTTTATTGCACAGGTATGGGACAACTGTGCATATGACTTTCTAATTGATGTTTTCCCAATAGCAAATTAACAAATAAATTAACTTCCATTGTCTGAATTTTTTGCAACCACACTGTCAGTACCTTTTGTCTAGGCAATGATGAAATTATAGATTGAGCTGGGGCAGGCTTCTTTTGAACAACAGGTTTTGATTTACTTTGTTCCACTGAAAAGGAACAAAAATGTTTTCAACTCAAATGTATTTTTTGTCAGTTTTTTTGAATTGCCAGCAAGTCAGAAAATGCATTTGTTGACAGGCTCTGACTGTCAGTAAAGTTCAAAACAATAAGCCATATTTTGTCCTGATACTGAATCATTCCTACTATATAGGACAATGAGCTGCAGTGCTTTTAAAGCAGTAAGTCAGAGGAAAACGAAGTTCAACATGTAGTTGACACATTTAGTTTTCATCAGTTCACATGAGAATTGCTAAAACAAACTAACCTTCAGCACTGGAAGTTCCATCTTTTTTATTACTTAAATTCAGAAAACATTCCCATTGAGCAAAGCACTTAAGCATATATTTAAAGTCTCTGAATAGGAATGAATTAAACAGGTGCTTAAAATCTTTCCTGAACTGTGCCATCTGTGAACAAGCTCCTTTTGTGTAAAATACTATGTTAGTAACATAATTACCACAGTTTAAATGAAATAATTAAAAGCTTTATTTCCAAAATATATCATCTTCTATTTAAATGCTATAAATTTTTGAATTTGTCAACATAGAGCAGTGTTGAAAGCTTAGATCTGATCATATGTTCTGCATACTTCTGACAATCTGTTTTTCCATACATTTTAATAAATCCTGATTGAACTGGTTTTCAAAATTCTGTTGCCTTAAAGCAAATAAGTAGCAGAAGTGAGCAGCTTAATGATTTGCAATATTTTTACTATTTTAGGAACGTTTAGATTTTGCAATGAAAGAAATTATCTTTGACTTCCTTTGTGTCGGAAAACCAGCAAAAGCTTTCAGTCTCAACCCTGAGGTATGATGTGCATCTCCATTTTTCAGTTAATATATATTGTATTGTGCTACATTTACTTTCTGGTTACATTCTAAGCATGCTTTCACCTTTGTCCAGTTTTCAGGCCAGATCTTGAACTTGATTTATTGGTAAAATACATCTGTGGACTTTGATTTGTGGAATGTCACATTGTTTATGCCTATCTCATGTTTCCTTGGTGAAGATTATCGAATGTGAAGTAGTGAAAATGTATAACAAAAAGAAAACTATTGATCATAGTATTTCCTTATCACTCTGTTGTTGTTATATGCAATGCCTTAAACTGTTCTAATACAAAAATAAATTTTCTTAAACAATCTAAATGTTTTTCAAAACAGTTTTACTGGAAAAGAGTACATGATGCAAAAAGAATTGAAGGTGACAAAAAAGAAAAACCTTCTAATAAAGTTTTACTGCTCTGACCAGTAAAGCTCCACTAGTGTTAGTGTCATGAGTCAGCTTCCTAGTGCTTTGCCTAGAGAAAACAATCAGAAATTTGAAAAACTTGTAATAAATGAAAATAAAAATAAGTGGTAAAATAATGAAAGTTTCTCTTGAAAATAATGTATTTGCTTATAATTTTGAAAACATTTTAATTTGAAAACTAAGAACAAACACATGAAAAATAAAAGGCATTTGCGATGATCTCTTAAAATATGTCCAACTAATCTTGCAGTATTAAGCAGTCATATCTACTCACTAAGATGCTATAATAGAATGAGCTACCTTACAAAAATTATATTTGATACAAAAAAATATTTGGAAGAGTAGATTAAACTTTTTACTGTTAAAAGCAGCAGAAGTGAAAGGCAAGCTTTACTTTGAGCACAGCTTTCATCTTTCTCCAGAAGAGTAAAGAAAAATGAAACAGAATTCTTGAGCAGGCAGTCCCCACCACGTTCTGGGTCACTCACCTGCAGTATTCACTGAGGAAGGTCCTGCAAAGGACATTGTGTATTAGCATTGCATGGAGCTGAGCTTATAGGGAATGGACATAGTCCTTAACTTCTTAGAATCATAGAATCATAGAATAGTTTGGGTTGGAAGGGACCTTTAAAGGTCATCTAGTCCAACCCTCCTGCAATGAGCAGGATTCATGATGAATCAACATCTGAAATTTTACTGTTTCTCAACAACAATGTAAGTCTGAAAACAATGAGTAAAAGGGCTACTTTTTGATGTACATAGAATTTAACATTCTAAAAAAAATACCCACAGTCTCCATAAGTGCACCTCTGGGAGACTGTCAGTAGGACAGCCTCTGTGATTAGGAATGCGTTTCTGAGAAATTGAAAACATTCTGGTCTTAATCATTGCAATGCAAAGCCTGCAAGTTTTCCTCTGGTGGATTCCCGGAAGGCATTCAGGTCACTTAGCCCCATCTTCACAAAGTTTCACGCTGCAGTTCCAGTGCTGAGCACCATTCTAGACTTTTCACTCAGTGTGGTCAACCCTGGGGTCTTTTGAGACAGTTACTGATCTTTTTTTGTAATGGACTACACAGGACATTTGTGTTTAACTGAAGGTCCAGTTAAGACACATTACTAAACTCCAGGTCATATCCATGTGTTTTATCCTGAAGATAAAAAGATAATAATAGACATAAATGTTTTGAGAGGGGAGAGCACTGCTCATAGTGCAGATATGGATTCACAATTTTTTTTCATAGGCATTTTTTGTAAAATGTATCAGACTACTTAACCTAGTGAAGATACAGAAAAAAATGCTGGAAAGTGCATACTCAAAATTTCAAAATGATTGAAGAATATAAGTAGAATGTGATTATATTATTATAATACTCATTAATCTTCTGAACTTTACAGAGAATGAATATTGGTCTGAGAGCTTTCTTGGTAATTGCTGATAGCTTGCAGCAAAAAGATGGTGAGCCTCCAATGCCAGTGACTGGAGCTGTCCTTCCCTCTGGAAACACTCTCAGAGTGAAGAAAACGTATTTGAGCAAGACTCTTACAGAGGAGGAAGCTAAAATGATAGGTCAGTAAGAGAACAGACAATATAGAAACTTGAATGAGAATGAATGTGGAAAAGTCTCCAGTACCTGAGCAGACTAATTTACTGTTGTTAAGTATTCAATTGATTTCTTTATTGCAAACATTTACTTTGTTGTGCGTTCTAATGAAATGCATGCTTTAGTTTGACAAATACTGTTTTTTTTAATTATTTCAGGGAAAGTCCTCAGTTGTGCTCCATAAGTGGTAGCAACCCTGTATTCTGGAGGGGCGTTAAGTACACAGATGGTTAAGAATTATCTTCTTTCAGTGCTGAATAGCTGTGTTTATTCGTGAATATTAATCTTATTAGAAACAGTGCTTGTCCTCAGAAGATGTATGAGCTTTGAAAACCAGCAAAGAATCCTTTGATATCCTCATTTTAATTGCAGAATCTCACACCAAGTGTAACTTGCAAAACAGCAGAAACTTCTAAATGTAAAATAAGGCTGAACTGAAGTACCTAGCTGAAAAGCACTGTTGCCTTGGGCTTCCTTTGTAATCAATGTAGAGAGAGAATCCTGTGCTGTAGAAGAGCTTCTATATCATGCCCTGAAGGTGTCTGTTTTTTGCTGGCAAAAAAGAAAATTTGGCTACTCCCCTTAGCACTTCATTAAGTCCCCAAAGTTATGTGAATGAAACAAAGTCCACATATTTTTACACCAGTGACAAAGACCTGTGTTGTACTGTTGCTAGATTATTGTAGTAATATCAAGAAAATGACCAATGCAGGACCCACTGCTGTTGAAATGTACAACAGACAGAGTATTTAGTCCTGTCACTAATTCAGTTCATTTTGGTTATTCCTCATGCATTTGTTAATAAATGTTTGCTTTATTGAATTTTTATATTTTATTAGCAATTTCTTCACTATTTTATGATACAGTATTCTAGTTTCCATGTATAATATGTGAGACTAAGCTAGGTAATTCCTGTATTTTCTTTTGCCTTCTACTCTGCCATTGAATTTTTGATCATATCAGATCTGAAAACTGATGTAATTTTGAAATTCTAAGCTTACATTGTCAAATAGAAAAAGAATTGACTAGAGAATAGATGATTAAAAATAGAGTGTTCAGTGTTAGTATATAAAATTTCATTAAGAAAATTAGAATTTTAGCCTTTGATGAATATAGAAAAAGAGTTAATCCAAGTTTTATTTTTAAAGTATTTGATGTCCATCAGCTGCTGTAAAGCTGTATGTCTAATACTGGTTTTCACATAAAATCTCATGCCATTAATTTCCATACCAAATAAGTTTTAGGAGAGCTCCTTTTCTTTAAACCTTGCTACTGCATCAGAGCTTTTACTTCTGTCATGAGAAGTCACAAAATATATTGTATAACTTGGGAAACTGTGTGGCTTCATTTGACTATGTAAGGGCATATTTTGACTAGGTATTTTTTAATTTTTTCTCCAGGAAAAATATGTACGCGTGTGTGTGTGTATATATCTCTCTCTCTCACTTAGGCTATTTTTACATACAGTAGTATTCTTTTTGGAGAGGGCAACATAGTCCATCTTTGAATCAGGATATCATTACTAGTGGAATACGCTATCTCATGAGGAAAATATTTTTCTTTATTCATGCAGCACAGCATGAGTAAACAGCTTGCTTTTTCAAAATATACGTATCTATAAATTCCCAAATTACACAAAGATGCATATTGTTGCAGGTATGTCATTGTATTATTCTCAAGTAAGAAAAGCCGTGGACAACATACTCAGACATCTTGACAAGGAAGTGGGTCGGTGCATGATGCTAACCAACATACAGATGCTTAACAAAGAACCTGAAGACATGATTACGTGAGTGCTAAAGAACAGTAAATCCCTTAAAATATTTAGATGTAATTTCAGAACTTTTTCTCTATTTTTGTCTGTCATGAGTCATCTGAGAAATAGCAAGAAACAAGAACATTTGGCTTAGTATATACTTTGAAAAACTGTTTATGACAAGTTGATTGTACTTCTTTGCACGTTGCAGTGTTTGGGATTGAACTGATGCTCTCGGTGTAGCCAAAATCACATCTGAAGCCTATGAATGTTTGTTTAGACGGTAGCAGTTGAAAGCCCAGAGCAGGAATCATGTTAGCCTATGCTCAGAACTGTTTCAGGGTATATTTGCGTCACTGAACTTCAAAATGAATGCAACAAATTCTGTAAATCCCTATTAATAATAATATTTCAAAATTCCCATTACTATTCATGCCTGATAATCAAAATCAAATATTAATTAAAAACCCAAGTAATTTTGTGATGAGTCTTGGATTTAAGCAGTACCCCACTGGAACAGAATCAAACCAATACGTGTCAAGCAGTGTTGAACAGCAGCATTTTACACTCTCATCTAAAATTATTAATGAGGGAAGTATCCTGGAGAGAGTTCTAGTGAGCTGGACATCTAGCAGACTTTAGAGACACAGAGACAGCATTTGACACATGCAGAGCACAGATAGTACAGATCCCAACTGTAAGGAGACCTTGCATATCTTTCCTGTTAGGGGGGTGGACATGGTAGTGATGCTAGGAGAAACAACCCCTGGAAAAAAGTTTGAGGTGTTATGAAAAGGACATTGGTCTCTTTGAGACTGCTTTTCTCAGCTGCTGTGAAAAAAAAGGACAACTTGCTAAAAATACCTTGAGTGTTTGATAGACTGCAATGACTGGCCAAATTCAACTACCTTTTACAGCTGATATAATCTTTATTTTTTAATGTCATTCCTCTGTCCTTGTTTCTTGCTGTGACTGTGTAGATGAGATTGTAAGCCCTTTGTGTCTTTAGCATTGTCTTACTTTGTTACATTAAATGCCAATATAACTATCCAATAATACTTCATATTTTTCCTACAGTACTGCCCAGTACTATAGTACCCAGTACTCAGTATTCACAGCCAGTTTTCAAAACCATTTTGGGTATCTAGGCTTTTGCGAGAGGGAAAGTGAGTTTTGAAACTCACGTTTTATTCCCAAAATATAATTGCATAGTAAAACCTTGAGCACTTAGATAAGAAGTGTACTTAACCTTAGCTATAAATATCCTTTCTATGGTTTCTCAGCATCACCAAAGTGTTGTTTACTTTTAGAGTCAGGGAACAAACAGACTTAAAAGAGTTTTAAATTTCAGGAAGTCTTACGGTTTGGCAGTAACTTTTGTCAGAGATATAAAGATTTTAAGGTTGGAAGATCTAGACATGTAAGTTACTGTATTTTTGTGTTGTACTTTACATCCAGATAAGCTGTAACTTAATATATACACTTGGAAGAAAAAACACATTAGAACACATTTTTACTTGTTCTTCCAAGGGAAAAAAATATCTGGGATGCTTAATTATCAGTCGATCTAAAATCATGTGAAGTCGTTGAAAACATCATTAGCTGTTACTATCAGCATTTTAAATGACCCTTTTAAAACTGCATTGTGCATGATAACTGGAAAAGCCGATAAATTCTTTTGATGTAATTGCTTATGATTTTATTCACAGAACTTCATGCTTCACTAGAGTTAGGTATTTGTTTTGAGTTCTTATGGGCTTTAATATATAGGTACAACACCAGATTTATCTATATTTTAAAGTTACGGCTTTTCTTGTATTTACATATAGTTAATGTTACTGTATAAACTGAGTATCATAATGATATTTTTAATAACAAATAAAATAAGAATAAAAGGAAGGTAGCTAGGCAATGAATAGTCATAACATTTTAAAGTATACAGATTGTGTAATTTTCTTTGGCAGTGTTAGAAATGCTTCTGTATTTAATGACTGATCCTTTAACCATCTATTTTTGAAGTAGTAAATGCCTCTTTGAAGAGTCTTACTAAAATCCTGACTAAGGAGTGTCCTTTGCATCCTCCACTGGGGTATGAATTTCAATACTCATTTTAATTACTTTCCAACATCTAATCAGAATAGGGCATCCATTTTTCTAACATACAAACCTGTTCTTGCAAGTACCTCAAAGATTTTTTCTGACAATACCCAACTAAAATCTGATACTGCTGGTATGGAAACACAAGCTTCCAGGTGAGGACAGCTGTCGGTGTGTTCATCCAGAGCTCGTCCCGTCGGATCCTGAGTGAGCCAGAGATGACTGCAGAGCCCTGTGCGGGCCCCCTTGCCAGCACTCCGCGTGCTGCGCCTGGTAGCCCAGATAAGTTGGGAACTTGAGCCTCAGACTTGGATCTTCTCCTGCTCCTCCTCTCAGCAGCTGATAAGCCACAGAACACCCACAGATTTTATATTTATAAATAATTACTCATTTGCCTTTGGAAGAGTTTCCTCTCAGACTATTATTTTACATGCCTCCATTTTAAATGCAGTTTACCCTCACTGAGGACTGATATTAAGCAAACTCTGTGAAGTTCACTTTCCATTTCAAGTCAGCAAGGAAGACTCATTGGTTTGCCTGCAGATAAAATTACCAATGGCACTTTACTCTTCACAACTATAAATATATAATATTTTGTCCTATTTATTAATCCAAATAGTATTTGCATTAGCAATAGTAGTTTAAAGGTTTTGTTTATAACCAAATTCTCAGATAAGGTGTTGTATTTACTCTTTTTCAAGTCAGTTGCTGGCACCTTCTTTCAAATTCTATCTGTTAGGATATAGATACAGTGAGACAGAGATATTTCATTATGAAAACAGTTTTTCCTCTGTACAATTTAAGTCAGTAGGTTAAAATCATATCATCGTTTTATTAATGTAATATATATCCAAACTGATAAGTATACCGGTGTTAAGAGAAAGAATGGTATGCACTGCAAAACTGTTTTTAATCTTTGAATTAAGTAAGCCTAATGTCAGTTTATGCCTTGTCTATACCAAGTATTTCAGTGAATACTCAGTGTTACTCTATAAATCTCGTTTTAGGCTTTTGAGATGGTATTGCATGCAGGCTTTCTCTATGGCTGGACACAGAAGTAAGGTATCCAAATGCAATGTCCTCTGCTGGGTGGAGAGGCAGAGTGATGTAGTAAGCAGGGCATTGGACTGGGGTGCAGGAAAGCTGGGTTCATTTTCTGTTTTGTCACTAAATTTCGATGTGCTGTTAAGTACAATGCTTCTCGGTGTCTTTCTTTTTCCCCCCATTCTTTTCTAGCTCGATTGGAAGCATATTAAAGCAGGACCAGTCTTTCTCTGCATATTTATAGTATGGTCCCTAAACAGGACCTTGCTCTTTTGATTCTTCCAAAGCATATAACAGGCAAATAATTAATAATGTTGTGGGAAAGACTGTACAGTTTGAAATGCTGTTATGCTTTGGTTATTTCCTCAATACTCAATCGTCAAATAATAGATCACTGAGTTAAAAATGAGCAAATAAAAAACCCCTCATTTTGGGATCTGTCTGAAGGACTTCTTTAATCTGCCTTCTTAACCAAAAAATATTGGAAACAAGTCAGAAAACAACTGCATCTGTTGTGAAAACAATCAGCAGCTGAAACTTGAGCTACTTTTAGAAGATTTAAGGACTCCCAACCTAGTTTTTGGTTCATGCTGAACTTTAGACTCAACCACTTTCCCAGGCTGTTAGGGAGCAGTTGAGGCATTGCACAGATTAGAGCAGCCTTGTGGCTACTAAAATGTATTTTAACTTATAATGGTTGCTGAAGTGCTGCTATCTCAGGCAGGGATCAACAGAAACTCTCTGGCCACTGTGTCTCTAAATTACACTCCTTTTTCAATCTAATAAATTATGTGTGGTGTGCAGTTTCTACAGATCTCTGCCATATTGAGGGCAACTGTCTGGATCTTCAGTCTTGTTATTTGGGCTTCTTAGGTATTTGCTATTTTTTTTATACAACTGGTATAATATGGCTGCACTGTGATGGAGAACACCCCAGCTTTTTCCCATTGCCTCATCCAAAGCTTGCATCCTGCAAATGCTCATCTTGATGGAGGAATCCTCCTACATTATAACTCCATCTTGATATACGTGCCAGTTGCTCTCAGAAAGAAACAAATTAATCAGTAATAATTGATTTTTCAAGTACTGTATGGATACAATGCATGAAAAACATCAGAATCAAAACCATTCATTCAATGGAAACATGTATTCATGTTTTTCTTCTTATTTCATTTATAGTGTCTAGCTTTCTGTCTTGATGTTCTTAGTAGATCGCTGGCACTCCATTATGTCCAGCCCTTTTCTGAAAAACTGTAGGTGGATCATTTAACACAGTTACATGTTAAACAGTCAAAATTCTGTTTTAATTTTTCAGTGGTGAAAGAAAACCAAAAATCGATCTGTTCAGAACATGTGTTGCTGCTATTCCTCGATTGCTTCCTGATGGAATGTCAAAACTTGAGTTGATCGACTTGCTGGCTAGGTAAGCTGTTTGAGCATTAAATGACTGCTCAAGGGGAACAGAATGACAAACTGAGCTGATGAATGTGTAACTGTTTCTCAGACAAAATCATATGCTTATGTAATTTGCTATTAATGGATAAGACATGGAAGTCCTAGCATCTTTTTACAGTCATTGTGTTTGTATTACAGACTCCTAATTGTATAAGAGAATAGATGCATCAGCCAGAACTCTTTTTCTATCAGTTTGTAGGTTGCATGATATTCACTGTTCTTCACGATATTCATCATTTATTACCTTTTTTTAACCAGCACAGCATTCTGATTAACAGGAGAAAACATCTCTTCTGTGTACTGAACAAACATGGAGACATTTAGTTTTAGTTTATGATTTCCCACATGTCTGTCTGTGGTAAAACAGAATATGTTTGATGTGGTATCTTTCAAAAAACAGTTTTAATTTATAATAATTTTTTTTAAATTATTATTCTAAGACATAAGTAAAGAAAATGGTAAGTTTAAATATCATATCCTCCCTGCTTGGGGTCCATTGAATTCATCTAGATAGACTTCACTTCACTGAACAAGGTATTCCACAACACGACTGCTAAAACAGTTAGGTTTCAGGGTGTCAGATCAGTGACATACTGCAAATAATTATGATAACAGGTACTGGTCAGTACAGAAAAGTCTGTTACATTTCAGTTGTAGTATCCAAGTCAAAGATTCCAGCATGTGTTAGTTATGTAAGGGGATTATGGTAGTAAATTGAGCCACGAGGTGCTAACATCCTATTACTCTCAGGTAACTGTGACAAAGCAATCTTTGCCACTCTGTTCTTGTTTTTGAAACATCTATGAGGAATGGCAGATGTGGGAGCCAGAGTTACATGCAAAAGCATTTTTTTCTGCTCTGTGAACACCCAACTCCTAGTGATGTGCTAAAACAGTGAAACAATTAATTCTGCTGGTAGTAAAGAATGCAGACAGCCAAACACACCGAAACTGCAGCCAACGGTAGGTGTGCTGTGGTGCATGGCCAGCTTGATTTCCTTTTGCTTACATCCTCTGCTGTAAATCACATGTGGGTTGTTTTAAATCATTACATTATGAAATTTTACAAATACCATCTTAAATAGTTACATCAATTCTGCTTAAGGAAAATTTAAAAGGACATATTTTCCTTTAATCCAATATTTTAACTAACTTTCTAACCTTAGTAATGGCCTTTATCAGCTGGTAGAAAGCACGTATCCATTCTGGTCACAGCTCTTCAATCACAGAGGATTGTCCAGGTCAGACCCATCACTACTCTTAGGATGGAGACCAGTTTCTTTCTAAATTAGTGCTTCCTGCCTTAAGTTTCATGACTGTCGATATAACCACTGGTCTATCTTTATCATCAAACTTCATGCAGAAAAGGTCAGTTGTGATTCTTTAGCAACAATCAGTTTGTAAGCATTTCTTGGGTAATTTCCATGCTGGGACAAAGCAGGCAGTAGGTCTTCTGGGTTATCTGACTGACTGAAAAGAAGTGAGACATCAAAGGAGCTGAGGACAGCATCTTCAGAGTAACTTTGGAAGTAATTACATGCTCAGCCTTTCCCCAACACAGGGATCTTTGGGAAGTTGTTCTCATCTCCTACATGTACTCATGCTCCAGCATCTTTGAGACACTGTTTTAAAATAGATTCTCAGGTATAAGCAAGGGAAACGCAATTTATGTAAAAGTAAGTGGACGCATAATGGCTTGGAAAGCAATTAACAGACAGTTCAGGGTTCAGGACACGTATATTTCAACACAACATGGTGTTGAAGTAACTGGGTAGGGTCTCAGTATTGCCGAGCAGGATCACGAACTGAACACATACAGAAAAATGGTGTTCCTGTGGAAAGGTAAACCTTATTCACATGTATAGATAGGAATAAATCTGAAAGATTTTTTTTAAAAGTTCTGGTCTCATCAGTATCAAGGATTCCTGATTTGGAGAGCAATGTCCAAGCTGGGACATTGCGGTTGAAGAAGAGACTGACCAGAGAGCAAGGGAAAGAAAGAGATCAGTGGACTGAAAGAATTAGGTCTATTTAGTCTGGGACAGCATGGACTGAAAACAGTCTACAAAAATACAGCTTCAGAGAAAAAAGTAATAAACTGTTTAAGGAATTAATACCTGGCCTAACCTTAATGTAAATCCAGAGTACCCCAGCTCCACAGCTGCTTCTACATTCTCTACACTATCCCATGTTTATTTGGGTTCAGATTGACTACTTCTCTGACTTACAAAAATGTAGTCCTAAGGTGTCTTTCCTGTTCTAGAGAACACTGCATTTAAATATTGTGTCTTCTCTGGGTCAGAGTTTAAAATCAGTACAAGGATAAAAAACTTTGAAGAGGTGAGGTTTCAGTTCCTCCCTGTTTTTGAAAAGAACCTGAGAAGCTGTTCTGCCAGGGTTTTGTTTGGGCCTGTGTTGTTGGGATGGAAGGCTGTTAAATATTTTCTTTTCACTAAAGATAAAATAACATATTTGGGTTAATGGGTTCTTTTATTCACAGTTTGGTTTGAATTTTTCATCCTCACAACAGATGTGTCTTTTGGCGGTTTCCTGGAGTCTGTAACTCAGCAGCTAGACTTTCTTCCAGGACAGCTGTATTCAAATTATAAGCCGTAAAGCAGATGTCAAGTATATACTGTACCTTTTGGCCTTTAACTGCCCACTGAAACCATTCATTACAAATTCCTAAGTAGGTCTTAAATTTAATTGACTGAAGTGCAAACAAACCAACTAACATTCACTTCCTTCCTCAAACTGCCTGTCATATAGTGGTAATACACAGGTGCATTCTTATGCTCAGTTTGAATTTTGTCTCATTTGATAATGACATTGTGAAGTAACTTGGGCTTAGAGATGTATGTCTTTCGTATCCTCTTTTCCATTATTACTTTGTGTCATTGCAGAAGTCATGTCACAGATGACTTCATTATCGTCTCAGGGGTTTTGCTTGTTTTTCTGTTTTTGGCATTCCAAAGAGGAGACAAAAATGGTCCATTCTTAGCATAACAAAATGCTGTTTCCAAATTGATAGAGAAAGTCTCGTGGACATTAAAGCGTAACAGTTATTTTTGGAGTCATACTCACCAAGGGTGAAGTTTCATGGCAGTCACTTTCCTTTGACTTAACTGAAATGTCCCCTGCCTCCCAATTAGGCAGCTATAATGAACCAAATTTGTTATGAGCCACATCTCATCATACAGTTCCACCTGAATGGAGTTTGTTTCCACTCCATTTGGTTTTCTGGTTGTTTTTTTCCTAGCTTTCTGGCCATTTCTTTATAACGCGTCCTTGTTTTCAACTGTGTAGATTAAATGTAGATAAAATACTTTGAAAATAAGTGCTAACACACTACAGAAAATTCCTGTCTTCTGGGTAATTAAAACAAAATACATCATAAAGGCAATGAACCAAAAATTGCAGAACACACTGATCTGAATTTACTTTATTCTGCCATACAATTGCACCATCTTTCAGAAGGACTTTGGGGGCGTCCAGTATGTTTTTAGAAGTATGGAAAGTCCTGAGGCTGTTTTTCCCATTTCCCTATCCTAAGTTGTTTAAAACATGAAGCAGTTTTTTAATTGAAATGCTTCTTTTTATTTCTTTTGAACATTTGCTTTCAATAATTATCATTTGCTTCTTGGCTAAAGATTCATTTTAACTGTTAGGCAGCTGAGGTGTTGTGATTATGTACTTTAAAGATACTATCTTTCAGGAGTGGGACAAAGACTTATCTTGGATCCATGAATATGTTTGGACACTATTGTAGCAAGAATTACTGTGTAAAAACAGGTTAAGTATGTTAATTTTGGTCAGTAATAATGAAACCCTGATAGCATCACTGAAATTAACATTGTCATTGGGAATTTTCCATCAGTGTTAGGTAACTGAGAAACATATGCTCCTTACCACAGTAAACATTCCTTAGATTTTTATTACCTGACATTTACGTTTACTTACAGGCTGTCTATCCATATGGATGATGAACTTCGACATATTGCACAGAATTCTCTTCAGGGTCTACTTGTTGACTTTGTTGACTGGCGGGAAGATGTACTCTTTGGTTTTACTAATTTTCTGCTACGTGAAGTGAACGATATGCATCATACCCTTCTTGATACTTCACTGAAGTTGCTGCTACAGTTGCTTACACAATGGAAGCTTGTAATACACACTCCAGGAAAAGCTTCTGAACAGGCAAAAACCAGATCTGCAGAGGTATGAAATCAAGAGATCCGTGTCCTAACATTTATACTAGTTGAAGGCAAATTATGTTCCCTGGTATTGCTGTGGTTTATGTATTTTGGATTTACTCACCTGAGAAGAATTCACTACATAAGTTTTTTTATGGTAATTAATTCAGCTGTCTTTTGAGGACAGCTATGTCCTTGTGTAACACAGCAGATGTTATTGTTGTTGAGCAACATAAGAGAATGCATGTCCAACTGAAATATGCACATGGACAAAAGCACATAAAGTGAAATAGGTCTATGTAGATGTGGCAGAAGGACATTTTCCCAGGACTGAAACTGATTGATAATGCTAGTGGGAAGATTGAGAAGAGCAAAGTGGGTCTTCCCTTCCCATAGCCATTTCATTTGGTTGATTCAGAAATATCAGAGAACCCAATTTTTTCTACAGCCTGCTGTCTGCATGTGTTACAAACATTCCTGAGAACTGAACAGCTTTTCTCCAGTTCTTTGCATCTGCACTGTCCCAGGGATAATTTTACTATGAGAGATGATTTTCAGGCTTCTTATCTCCTAACCCAATCACATTGGAAATTTTTTTCCTTTAGGCAAGCATGATGTCTGCTTTATATCACAGAGGACTATTAATTAATAGGTAATAAGAGTATTACAAAAAAAGTAGAAAAGGGAAAGCCTCACATATTTTTCAGAAAATATTGTTAGACTTTACTGATAGGCTGAAGTTATAGAAGCCACCTACCAGGATAAGGTGTTGCCTGCTACAGGATCAATGAAGGACCTGAGGACCAGCTATCTGAAGTAGAAGAATCATGGAGTTACAGAATCACAGAATCATAGAATGGTTTGAGTTGGAAGAGACCTTTAAAGGCCATCTAGTCCAACCCCCCTGCAATGAGCAGGGACATCTTCAACTAGAGCAGGTTGCTCAGAGCCCCGTCCAACCTGACCTGGAATGTTGCCAGGGATGGGGCATCTACCACCTCTCTGGGCAACCTGTTCTAGTGTTTTACCACCCTCATTGTAATAAATTTCTTCCCTAGATCTAGTCTGAATCTGCCCTCTTTTAGTTTAAAACCATTATCCCTTGTCCTATGGCAACAGGCACTGCTAAAAAAAAAAAAAAAGTGTGAAGTCTGCACAGTCTTGCTTACCCATTAATATTTTTTTAGTGGAGGATGGAGTGAAGCAGGTCAGTGAATTGCAAATTAGAGGGAGGGGTTTGGCCAACGGACTCCGCTCATATATTGGTTTTGTGGAACAAGGTAACTTAAAGGAACAAAACCTGGCTGGTTTGGAGAATGCTGTCAATCTCCTACTTCAGCATTTACATGGTCTCTGCATTTTGTTTCTTTATATGTCCTTGTTAAATAGAGCATTTCTTGGAGACCTGGTTTTCAAACATCATCACTCCCATTTTTCCCCCTTGCACTGTCCTACAGTTGATACCAAATGGATCCAGCCACAGGATACAGTCTGAAAGAAGCCCTTATTCTAATGTACTGCATGCAGTAGAAGGATTTGCACTGGTTCTGCTGTGTAGTTTCCAGGTTGCTACACGTAAACTAGCTGTTTTAATCCTCAGAGAGATCCGTGCTTTATTCCTGGCCCTTGGCCAGGCAGAGGTATGTTTTTCCTTTTCTGGAACTTTGAATTAAACTTTTCCAAAGATAAAGCTCAAAACTACTATTACAGTTGCTTTTAACATAATTGCTGCAGTGTAGCAGATACGCACATATTGTACAAAAAAGCATTTGGGTTGAGCTTACCATTTCTATTTGCCTTTGTCTGCAAACCTTTCTGTGTACTCAACAATGTAACGTTAATAACATGTGCCCTGTACAAGGATTTGATGGGAAACGTGTACAGCAACTTAATATTTTCTCTTGGCATGATAGCAATGTAAAAAACACTGTAAAACCTTTTTTTACTGCATGGCTCATTTTTATGTTCTCAGCATTATAAATTTGTATTGCAAATGAAACTTATCCTGTAGCATACGATTTTGCAAGAAAACACAGCATAAGACACATTTAAGATTATTCACATACATTTTCCTTGTATAGTAAAGACCTCTAAGGTTTTTCTTATGGATACAGAAATACGGAAGGTCATGTTGTGTGTTGGCGGTCACAGCTCAGTGAGCCATCTAAATGCCGAAGAACACAAATATATGTGTTCATGACAAAGGAATGCTTTAATAAACAGTAAGCTAATTTTTCAGTCTTTTGATACCAGCTATCCAAAGTCATTTGGGATTTTCTGATACGTGCTTTTATTCAGTAAGCAGTGAGCTATAGCCACAAATTAACTTTGTTTCAAACCACAGCCTGGACTTGGTTTTGAGATTAATATGAAAAAGACAACATGCACCCATCGTTATCAGTGAATTTTTTTAGCACATTTCAGAATCATGTCATAATGTTTAGGTGTTTTTATTTCATGTACCAGAAAAATAAGAAGGGAAATAATTTATTCAGAAGAGCAGTTAACTTGTGTTTTCTGTGTTATGCAGGATGATGACAGGCCTATGATTGATGTCATGGATCAGTTGAGTTCTTCTATTCTTGAAAGTTTTATTCATGTGGCTGTTTCGGATTCAGTAAGTACAACTTTACTGTTACTGCTACTAGTAAGTACTACTGCTGCTGTTACTGCTACTACATAGTGCATGGACATAACAGATATCAGACGTGAAATACTAAAAATAAAGCTGCTAGAAATCAAAGAAATCATTCAGCTTTAAGGGTCCAGCCATCTACCCAAGAGCTCCAAGGCTCCGCCATGTCCCATACAATCTGTTCCATGAAAATAATCATACTGTGGATATGGAAGATACTACAAATAGAAAAAAAAAAAAAACCCCAAACAAAATTTATAATCAAAATTATCTAGATTCTGGACCTGTGACCTGCCTCCAGAAGAACCACTGAGAAAGTTTTATTGCCAGCGCCACCTAATGCATGGGGCTCTTCGAAGTCATTAACTGCTGTCATCTGTTTCAGAATGGAATAAGCTTTAGCTCCCTTGCATGCTCAGAAATGGCCCTGCCTGCAAACCTAAGCCTAAGCTCTAGAGTAATTCACAGCTGGAGTGAATCTCTGCTTTTGCTCTTTCATGGGCCTGCTGAGTCTAACATGCCACCAGAGGAAGCAGAGAAGCATTTTGAACGAAGAAGTATCAGCAGAACTGAAGATAGGGCAGCTTGTTTTACATGCTACCTTAGAGATTAGTGCCCTTGTCCTGAGAGCAGAAAGTTCTGACTCTGCAACCCAGGAATTAGGAAATTCAGCTGTAATAACAGCATCTGGGTTTGGATGTTGCAGTCTCTATAGGCAAAAGTTTAGATTTTGTGCCTTAATTCTATGCACTAGTAATACAGCAAAGCAAACGTGTTGCCTGTGTACCTGGTTCTGACAAGTGCAGCAGAGAGTGGTAATTTCACAGAATCACAGAATCATTAAGGTTGGAAAAGACCTCTAAGATCATCAAGTCCAACCATCAACCCAACACCACCATGCCCACTAAAGCATATCCTGAAGTGCCATGTCGATTTAGTGGCATTACATTTAGTAGTGATCACTTCTGTAACGCTGGATGCAGGATGCAGGCAACTGTTACATCCTATTTGAGGTCTGATAAGTGAATAATAAGGATGCCAAATTACATACTTTTTCAGTTTTCATTCCACAAAGTTGTTCTCTTAAGACAACATTTAAATTACAGTAGAGAAATGGTTTGTTGATATGAGAACCCTACTTGTCACTGAAGGTCACAGGATTTAAAGTGGATTAAAACTGCTTAAGCACCTGTTTCAGCCACTTAATTGCCTACATGCATATTCAAATGCCCTGATGAAGTCTGAAGAACATTTATTAATAGCGTTGGAATTTATCGTATTGTCATAGCATGTAGGAGTCTTAATCGTGGGCTAAGGCTCTGTCTGGCTGTTCAAACAATGAACATAAGGACAGTCTGTAGCTATTACATATTGCAGTCTCACACAAGAGACAGTGGATGGGTGCAGGCAGCAAGGAGAATAGAAAATAACAATGAGATCATGTTGATCAGCATAATCAATAGTTATCGTAGGGTTTGTGGGCAAGTTATTATGCCTATTGCAGAAAATAGGAGCTTTAAAGAAGAACAAGAGGGGAAGTAATGAGGTAACTATTATTAACATTTGTAAAAAGCTCCTCATGAGTGAAAAGGCAATGTGATGGGAAGCACAAAAGGTCTAAAAAATCCACCAGAAGTTTTCCATGGAGCTTGACAATAAAGACAAGTACTGAGAGGGGACATGACAGAGAATAAATGACTGTCACTGTGATTTTTTATCTTTTCTCTCCATAGACAACAATCCCATTAACACACAGCGTGGATTTGCAGTGGCTGGTGGAGTGGAATGCCGTCCTAGTAAATAGCCATTATGATGTGAAAAGTCCTTCCCACGTCTGGATATTTGCACAGTCCGTTAAAGACCCATGGGTTCTCTGCCTCTTCAGTTTTCTTAGACAGGAGAATTTACCAAAACATTGTCCTACAGCTCTCAGCTATGCTTGGCCATACGCTTTCACGAGACTACAACTGATAATGCCTCTTGTGGATCCAAAGTAAGCAGAAATCTGCATTTATTTTTCATTTTTATGAGTTGTGTGATTTTAAGACAAAATTTTTTTAGCCTCACGTTTCAGTATCAGTCTGTAAGTCCTGCAAGGTGCTACCCAAATATTCAGTTTTGAGTTTCATAATTGCAGCTTGTAAGATGGAAAACTCTAGTTTTCTACCTTTATTGATTTTTCCATGTATCGTATCATGTTGAATAGTGGCTGGTGGCTACATAGCAGGTAGTATTCCCTTTTAAAGTGTTTAAAGATACTGTGTAATTAAGAATGGCCAATTTTTTTAGTAATTTCAATTTATTTTTAAATTCTAGTATTCCTGTTAATGCAAAGAAAACAAGTACAGCAAACAGTGGCGACAACTATGTTACTTTGTGGAGAAACTATCTTATTCTCTGTTTTGGAGTAGCAAAGCCCAGTATTATGAGCCCAGGACACTTGCGTGCTTCAACACCAGAGATCATGGCTACCACTCCTGATGGAACAGTGAACTACGATAATAAGGTGATGCATCCTGTTTCAAACAAATTATTCACTTAGGAGAGTTTTAAACTGCATCTGCCTGCAAAATCATATCCTGATGAAAGTATTTCAGTTAGGGGATTATTTTGATATATGCAAACTGCTTAAGGCACATAATTAACAGTTAAAACACCTGTACAATCTGTATCAACATGATGTGTCAATAAATATTTGGCAAAAGCCATGGCATTTTCAAAATACAACTTCTTTTTTTTCACATTATGGGTGATACATATTCAAAATATAGAAGTTCTGGACATACGTGTTGAAGTTAACTTTAGTTTGTCATCCCGTATCTTTCCTTGTAGAGCACTGCAATTTTTGAATTTGTAAATTTATTAAGCAATAAGGCAGATTTCTGAATAAACATTGTATGCCGGTCAGACATGAAGGAATATTATATGAAATACAGTTTCAAGTAGTAGCAAGCTGAGAGGAGCAGTAGCTCCACAAATGTAGTTACTGGAGTATTTTAATGAAAGAACAAATTAAGTAAATTAAATTTCTGAATGAAAGCAAAGAGATTTCCCATATGTATTTATTTGCTAAGCCAGTTAGGCTGGTGTATTAATATCCATAATAGTAAAATCATTTCAGCATGCTTTTTAGATACATATTGATTCTTGGACAATGTTTTTTGTAAAAACAAGTTGTATTTACTTAATCTTGATAATCCTGACAATGAAATGTCAATGATTTCTTAATATATTTTAGGCTATTGGAACTCCATCTGTTGGAGTCTTACTAAAGCAGCTAGTGCCTTTGATGAGACTTGAAAGCATAGAAATAACGGAATCACTTGTATTAGGATTTGGAAGAACAAATTCCCTTGTTTTCAGGTACTTCTTCACTTACCATATTCTCAATTATTTGCCTCTAATTGAAATGCATTACTTTTGTTGTAATTTAAATACACTCAAGTTTTTATTTGCACTTTAGACATTAGTGTTTATGTATTGATTAAAATATTGATGCTTTTCAGAGAAGACCATGTTTTGTTTACAAATATTTTTTAGGGAATTAGTAGAAGAACTTCACCCGCTAATGAAAGAAGCCCTAGAAAGAAGACCAGAGGTTAGTTGAGAAAATTAAATGTACTAGTTTCATTAAACTGCAAAATGAATTTAGAAGTAGTAATTTTGTCTCCTTGAAAAACAAAGAAATTCTTTTGTACTAAGTAACAATTTAAACTCTATGTGCAACAAGACTTTTGTTAATTGTGTATAAGAACATAACTTAAAATAATTCCATAAAAACTTAGTTTAATTTAAATGCTATCAGTGATACAAACTGTGCAATATAGGAGTCTGTTCTGAGGAAAAATTTCCAGTCAAATATGGAACATCTTCAGAGGGAACTCAAATATATTAGAAATCCACTTTCAATATCTGGAAAAAAATACCTTGTAACACAGCTGGACTACAAGCACATTTCGTGGCAGTGTTGTGATGTGCTTTTATTTGCAGGGTAGGCATGATCATGTCTCTCAGTTTCAGTTGACTCTCATTTCTTTATTCTAAGTACAGCCTGTTAACTGGCAAATTCAACATTTTTTTCACATTCATTATCATAGAATCATAGAATAGTTTGGGTTGGGATCACCTTTAAAGGTGATCTAGTCCAACCCCCCTGCAGTGAGCAGGGACATCTTCAACTAGAGCAGATTGCTCAGAGCCCCGTCCAACCTGACCTGGAATGTTGCCAGGGATGGGGCATCTACCACCTCTCTGGGCAACCAGTGCCAGTGGTTCACCACCCTCATCGTCAAAAATTTCTTCCTTAGATCTAGTCTGAATCTACCCTCTTTTAGATTAAAACCATTGCTCCTTGTCCTATGGCAACAGACCCTACTAAAATGTCTGTCCCCATTTTTCTTATAAGCCCCTTTTCAGTACTGGACGACTGCCATAAGGTCTCCCCGGAGCCTTCTCGTCTCCAGGCTGAACAACCTCAACTCTCTCAGCCTGTCCTCATAGGAGAGGTGTTCCATCTCTCTGATCATTTTTGTGGCCTCCTCTGGACCCACTCCAACAGGTCCATGTCTTTTGTGTGCTGAGGGCTCCAGAGCTGGATGTAGTACTGCAGGTGGGGTCTCACCAGAGCGGAGTAGAGGGGCAGAATCAATTCCCTCAACCTGCTGGCCACGGTGCTTTGGATGTAGCCCAGGAAGTACTGTCCTTTGTTATAACAGAAAGTAGTGCTAGAAGAGATCTCAACAGATCATCTGATCTGTCCAAGGGAGACATTGTGTCTTGTGTCATTCCTGACAGATGTTGTCAGTTTTGGACCATTTCAGCTTTCTCCAAGACAGAAGTCTGAGATGGCTCTGGAGGCAGCTCACTCCCAGGAGCAAGTCTCAGAAGGCACCAAGCTACCAGACACAGTCCTCCAAACTACCCCAGCTGCTTTTGCTCTGCAATGCTCCCCTCATCCCCTGCCTCCCTTGCGTGCGGCAGCGCAGGGGCCAGGTTACAAACCCACTGCTCTGGCTGCAGCACAGCCCTCTGGTTAGAGCGGGCAGTTTGTGATAAGAAAACATGAAGTGATAACGCCTTGGGCCGGAGAAGCGTTGCACAAGTCCCACTAGGCAACATGGACATAGCCAGCCTTCTTGAGGTCTTCTGGAGCAGTGTGAGTATGAGGCAGCCTGTGCCACTTGACTTTAGGGCCACAAAACAGTCCCTGTCTGTGTTTACCAGTGTGGACACAGATATTTTGTTCATGCAGCTCTGCTGAGAACTCTGCAGGGACATGTACAGCAAGCAATGTCGCTGCATTAATACTGTCCTTTGCCCAGGCTTGTTTACCTGGTTCTCAAGCAGTTTCAAACTGTGTGTTGACTGCTCTATCCTCCACAGCAATACCTTTCAATAAGGTATCCTCATGGTGACCTGGTGTGCTGTCCTGTCTTGCTGAGTCATAGTCTTTGGTGCAGAAGCCGCACAGAGCATGGTGGTCAGGAAGAAGTTAAATCATTAATAGGTGGACAGAAGCTCCCAGCTATGCCTAATATGGAAATAAACAAAAATTAATTCACCTAGTGGGTGTTTCATTCTGGTTAAGTTTTATGTGGACAATTCTTAATAATTCTGTGTCTGGCAAACGTCCACTACCATTTCCACTCCATGTTGCTCAATTCACTTGTGTGCCTTCCATCCCCATGAATTCATTGATTTGAAGGTCACTTGTTTTGATACTGGGCAGAAGTGGACTAATACACGTTAGCGCAGCCACTTGCCTTTGCATTTCTGCCTGTGCACCACTGAAGACAACTTAGACTTGAAAGGCCTTTTCTGGAGGCGTACATATCCAGTCTACCCTCAGGAAAGGGATCACAGGAATGCAGAGGTTTACAGTGTGCTGTAAGAGCAAATTTAGTACATGGAACCATCAGTAGAGGAATATGAGAACGTGAGACCGCAATGTTAATTCCTGTATTGCTACTGATATGAAGAACTGGGCCATCTTCCTGCAAGCAGCAAGTAAACCCAGGAGTGACTGTATGGGTCGTGTAACTATAGAGAACACGGCAGGCTTTGTTGTCAGCAGGCTTCCTGTCAGCAGCCAGGTATCCGACACATCCGAAGTAATGTCCTTGAACTGACATATGCTATGACTAGAAAGGGAATTACCAGCACAGCCAAGAACGGCAGGGGTAAACCAAAATGGACATTACACAAGATCTGCCATGTGGGCACTGGCACAGAGCTTGCCAGACCGCCTCTGACGCAGCTGTGCCTGTTAAATACTGTGTTACAATAAAACTGCTTTTTTCTCTACATGTGCTTCCTGGAAGCTTTCAGGTGTAAAGGGAAATAAACAGGACTCTGAGTAGGCCAAATCAAATGGCATACTGATTTGAATAAAACCTTCGGCTGATTTGAATAAAACCTGCAGACTGCCAGTCCTGGGTCAGAATGCCAAGGAAAGTATCATGTCCTTTTCCCAAGCATCTGCTGCTGGCCATCAGCAGAGTCAGCCTTTGATCTGACTCAGTCTTGCCATTCTTAGGTTATGAAGAGGAAAATTTGAGCTTTCTCTTAGCGTCTCTCGTTCTGGCAGCAAAGTGCAATGGCAGCTTTTTGATCTTCTCATATTTTTTTACTTAGTGGAGATGCAGGATACAAAGAAACAAATCAATTTAGCCCTTAAAAGCAAAGAACAGGCCTTTTTGCATTCACATCTTTCACAGCAAGATAGAAGACAGAAAGGACAGCTTTCTGGAGGGTGATGAGATACAAGGAACCAGTTAACAACAGTGCAGTCCTGTTCTACCGGAGGAGTATGTTAACTGTGCGTACAACCACTGCAGTCAACACAACCATGAGTGTACTAGAGTGCTGTCTGCTAGGAGCTAACTTGAATATGGGTGGTCATCTAGCTGTAGCCTTGTCAAGTTCAAGAATGGCTAACCACTAAAGTATTTTCCTGGTGTCTGGATATCTGTTCTGCACTTTACAATGCTTCCAGCGCTCAAACTAGGTGGTATAAAGCTAATATGAATATCCCTGCTACCTGATAGCATGTTTGTGGCACAGGAACCTTGAATGTTAACTAATTTTTATCCAGTATTTCACTATTTCATTTCCACATTTTCAGTGAGGACTAAGGTAGCTGTTTACAGTTGTTGAAGAATAGTTGAAAGACAAAAATTTGATCATATTTAGTTCTGTGTTGAGGTATAAGCACACAGTTATTATGAAATATCCAAAACTAGTCAAGTTCCATCATGAAGAAAATGCTTGAACTGAAGTTCGTAGATCTCACTACTGTGCTGACATTTCTGGAGTTACTAGTTTCTAATGTATGCACTTATGCATGTAAAAATGGTTGTTTTTTTAAATTCCAAGAACAAGAAACGTCGAGAACGCCGAGATCTACTAAGACTACAGTTACTGCGAATTTTTGAACTACTTGCTGATGCTGGTGTTATAAGTGACAGGTAGGACTGTCAGTCATCATTAATATTGATCTCTAAGTGAAATAATTTTCAGTATTACAACACTGAGTTTATGTCAGTATGTTCTTTAAAGAATTGTGTAATTATTAGATATGGAGAGATTTTTATGCATTTCTTCAGAAAGCTGTAGCATAACTACACTGTTACTCTATTTTAATGTACAAATTTCCTTTATGCTAGTACAAATGGAGCCTTAGAAAGAGATACCTTAGCCCTTGGAGCCTTGTTCTTAGAGTATGTTGATCTGACTCGCATGCTTCTGGAGGCTGAAAATGATAAAGAAGTTGAAATCCTTAAGGATATGAGAGCACATTTCAGTGCAATGATTGCCAACTTGATTCAGTGTGTTCCAGGTATGGTGCTAAATTATCTCAACATATTATGAAATTGCATTTAATGTATGTATTGGAAAAGTAATTTGTTTCTTTATTTCTGTTTTTCACTGTTTGTGCATTATCATATAGTGAAGGTAAAGGGGAATGTGGACAAAAGAGTTCAAAAGTCTATCGAGAGTCATATAAAAAAAACTGTAAAGCTTTTTGAAGCTTGTAGTATTCATACATAAGAATAATCTCTTTAAAAGTCCAGCAAAGAAATGATCTGTGACCTCCGGAGCTTCAGATTTCTTTGACGTAAGGTCTTAACCTGCTTCCTTTTGACTTAGAGCCAGATTTCTCATCAGCTCAGGAAGGCCTTGAAAAATATAGGTAGGTGCAGTATTAAATGTAGTGAAAAACTTGCCCAAGGTTGAGACTGTATCCGGTGTTACCTGACTGCAGTTGTATAGCAAAGATTTCTCCAGCTGATTTCATCTTTTTTATATATTGCAAGATCAATTCAGAAATGTAATGTATGGAATTCCATTAGCAAAGAATACAAAAATGTCTACTTTAAAGGCCTCCGTATAATTACTAGAAGATGAGGTCTGGAGCTTACTCAGTCTATGTAAATCTCCTATCTCCAGATAATTTATGACAGGACATAACAACATTGGTAGCAACGAATACAAAGGAATCCAAAAGAGTACAGTAAGGGAATAAATAATGAACAAATGCTTTCATGTAAGTTCTAGTGTGCAAATTTTGTCAAAGAAGTCATACAGTTGCTTTCAGCTAGAAGATACATAAAAAGTATATAATAGTTGAAGAAGATAAGGAAAAAATGGCATCCTTGCTATTCTCATTCAAGTCAGTAAAAAAATTCTCTTTGAACCGAGTGGCGTCAAGTTCTTAGCTATTGTTAACCACCAAAATACTGAATTTCTTACCTTTATTGCTTTTCTGAATGATGCTCATTAACAATACAGAATTTTTCTAGTGGTAGAGTATTTGCAGAAGCCTTCCTCTTTGCACTTATTCTCACATTCTACAAGGTACATGACAAAGGACTGCATGTTTTATGAATTTTACACCATCAGACAGCTATGTTGTATGTTTTGAGAGAATGCCATAGTAACTGATGCAATTCAGTAATTCAGTATGTAATTCTATAGAGATGTATTTTCTGCTAACAAGACAGCTTTAAAATATATCAATAACTAAGGAAGCCATAACATTTAACTCCTAGAAGACAAATGTTTATTGTGTCAACGATCTATCATCTTTAGCCACTGTTCATACTAATTTGTGTTAGTATTGTCTACTTACACTTTGTGGACTTCCAGCACAGTTTCTAGATTAAAAATAATTGGCCAGTAGCAGTTTGCCAATCTCTTCAATAAATGTAGGACTGCCTCTGCCATCATGTTTTACTTTGGGGAATTAAAACTATTGTTTAAAAGATTTCTTTTATACCATATCTTTGTCATAAACAAACAGGTACCACGTTTCATTTCTTGTCCCTACCTATTACTGTACTAGAATATGACAAATGTATTGTTTGGGCTTGCATTTAAAGGATTGGGGAAAAAAAGTAGATATTTACCATTAGAGGAATGCAGAGGGAGTGAAAAGTCTGATTCTGTAATTAGTTTCTTGCATGCTGTTTCTAAAATTAGATGTACATGTTTGTATAAGTATACATTAATTCAGCACTGAAGGGTCTTAGAAACAAGATGCATCTTTTTCACTACATGAGATTTTTTAAAGCAGCTTAGATACTTTGGATTAAGTGTATACTGTACATTTGCGAAAAACTCCCTGTTGGTAGATATTTGAAATCCGTGTTATCATCTCTGCCGCATAAATGTGTATTTAACATTAACAAACCACACCTATTTCTATTTCTGTTCACTTAGTTCACCACAGGAGATTTCTCTTCCCTCAGCAGAGCTTGAGGCATCACCTGTTCATCTTATTCAGCCAGTGGGCAGGACCATTCAGTATTATGTTCACACCACTGGACCGTTACAGTGATAGAAATCATCAGATTACAAGATACCAGTATTGTGCATTAAAGGTATTAAAGTTTCACTGTCAAAATCAGTAATAGCAGTTTTCCAGTCAAAATAAAAGTAATTGTGGGTTTTATTTCTTTTCATTTCACAGAAATTTGAACTGGCCTACTTGGTGCAAACTTGTATACTTTTCAAGGCTAATTATTTTGAAAACAAGAATGCATTTTAAAATTTTATTAGCTGATCATTAACAGGTTATCAGATTCAGTGAGAGGATATTAGGCACTGAAATTAAATATAGTGCCAGTTCTATATCACATGCACATCTCAGGACTGTCTCCCACACTTGCCTGGAGACATGCTCAATAATAATAGAATACTTTTGCAGCAAAACCAGTTGCAACTCACCCACTAAGTAAGCTGGGAAAATAATAGCTTATGTACTTATATAAGGGGTATCCCTTGATGTAAAACAATGTTAATTTTTGCAGAAAGGTGCTGTTGAAACATGTGTGTATCTTAATTGTTTTGTAGGTCAATTTGTGAAGACTGGGTAAAATGACAGAATGTATTTTCAAGAATGGGGAACTGGGCTATAGTATTCCTTACAAAATGCTTAAACTGAGCATTTTCTTGAATCCAGTAACATCCATAGCAACATTAATTACTGGATTCTAGCAAAATCAGCTGTTACCATTTTCACCGTAGTTCCCTCAAAAATAAAAACAAGTGGCATTCCTGTTAGCCTGGATCTGGGCTCAAATCATTCTGAAAGGTTCGTTCCTGTTATTTTTTTGTGTAACTAAATTTCCTTGTGTTTTTAGGCCATGTCAGCTGTGCTCTGCTGTGGACCTGTGTTTGATAATGTTGGTCTTTCCCCTGATGGATATCTTTACAAATGGCTTGATAACATTCTGGCTTGTCAAGATTTACGTGTAAGTACTCCCCAAAATGCAACACTGATGAAAAATTTTAATCTCTGTACTGGGTGAGTAAAGAGTTTGTGAGTGTAAGAACTATGACTGTGTATATTTTGTTTTGTGGAGGAAACAATAGCTTTATGCAAGTTTCTAATACAAAAGTATAATTAATTTAAAAGCATTTAAATAGTAAAAGAATTATTATTTCTGAAAATACAAAATAGGTAAATAATAAGGTAAAATACTTGCAAGGGTTTTTTTTTTAAAGAGCAACAGTGTTGCTTGCAACATAAAATTTAGGTTTTTTGTCTGCTGATAAAGAAAGGTTAAAAATGTCACGAACTCAGAAATATTTGTATTTCTATTTGGAGTGCTTCTGCCCACCTGCTTCAAGTTTCTGTGCAATAAGAATGTAAAATCCCTTCCTGCTTGGTATCATAGATGCTAGTGAAACAAATCTGAGTGAAAGTGCGTGGGTAGATCTTCCAAAGAAGTCAAGACGATGTCGTGGTTTAACCCCAGCCAGCAACTAAGCCCCACGCACCCACTTGCTCCCTCTCCCATGGTGGGACAGGGGAGAGAATCGGAAGGGTACAAGTGAGAAAACTCATGGTTTGAGATAAAGACAGTTTAATAGGTAAAGCAAAAGCCATGCACACAAGCAGAGCAAAACAGGGAATTCATTCACCACGTCCCATGGGCAGGCAGGTGTTCAGCCATCTCCAGGGAAGCAGGGCTCTGTCATGCATAACGGTTACTTGGGAAGATGAACACCATAATGCCAAAGGTCCTCTCCACCTCTTCCTTCTCCTTTGTCCCAACTTTATATACTGAGCGTGACATCATATGGTAGGGAATACCCCTTTGGCCAGCCTGGGTCAGCTGTCCCAGCTGTGTCCCCTCCCAGCTCCCCGTGCACCCCCAGCCCCCTCACTGTCAGGCCAGCATGGGAAGCTGGACAGTCCCTGACTGCCCAGCAACAACCCAAAACATCAGCACGTTGTCAACATTTTCTCATCCCAAATCCAAAACACAGCCTCACACTAGGTTCCATGAAGAAAACTAACTTTATCCCGGCTGAAACCAAGACAGATGATAAGTGATTCAGGAGAAGAAAAAAACATCTTTTTTTCTTTTCAAAAAACATGTAATAGATTATTCTTGCAGTTTCTCTTCCATTTGTGGGAAGATGGGTTTTGACTTTGTAGCTATCCAGTCCTTCTGTATTTATGGCTGATTGGACTATCTCTTTGATCAAGGAGGAGCAGATTGGTGATTTACATGAAGTGGAGAGAGAGAACAATGATCTTTCCCTTTCTGGTATCTTGCACTTGCTGTTGTGGTATCTTGATCTGCTGTTGTCCCTAAAAATCTCATACCAGCAGAGATGACTGTGCTTGCTAAAAAAATGCAGACAGCAAAGCCTGAAGTGTCATGGAGCAGCTAGAGGATGCATGCTGTAGAAATGGTAGTCTATTATGAAAAAAAATTGGACAAATTAGAAGAAAGGAGGGATAGCTACAGAGAAAATCTCTTGGAAATTAGATAAGATTCTGGAATCTTGGTAGGGATGGAGCTATAAAGACGTGTACGTGATAACATATAATTGAAATTCTTATGGCTGTGGGAAGGAAATATAGAACAAGAGAAAGTAAAAGACGCCCTTTTCCTCCTGACGTTTTCATTATCAACAACAAATATTGTATCACCACATCTAATTGATCATTGGTATATACCACTCATAAAGTAACTAGGGGCAAAAATTACCTTTTTTTTAATAACTTTTCCTCTTGAAAAACGAAATTTGGATATGATAGGTGAAATTTGTTTTCCCTAAGCTAATCACTGTAATTCATGATTAATCACTGTAATGAAGGACTGTAACTAAAGTGCATCGCTTATGCAGCTAGTTCAGATTTAGGTGAGAAGGATCCTATCCTGTCCTTTAACATTAAATATCATTTGCAGTCTTTACAAGTAGTTAACTACACCTGGTGACAGAATATTAATAGGCATTAGTGTTTGGTGTTGCAGTTCTGTCCTCTACTGAAGGATCACAAAGGTGTAGTCCAAGTCTTACTTGTGTGTTGGTAGCAGTGATGGTAAAAGGATTAAGTGATACACGGTCTGTAGTCGTTAGAGTGCTTGGTGTAGCTGCATTAAACATACAAGATTTCATACCCCCAGGCTTGCAAAAGATATTTTTCTTTCTCTGCCTTGCTTCTGTGTTAGTCAAAAGAAAGATAAACATGAAAGTGTGTCACTTTATGAAACTCACATGAAGTAGGAAATAAGCATTTAACAAATCAGTTAAGCAGTACACGTGGAAGTTGCGCAAGAACACCTATCATCAAGATTAGGTGAGACTCTATCAAGTCTTAGATTTTTCCAAAGATTCTGCTTTTTTCCATGCTTAATTTTGGAAACCTCCTTTGAAAATTTATTTCATTTATGTAGTCTTTGTACATACAATTTTCTTTGAAGTGAGCAGTATTGAAAACTGAGTCACATTTCAACTGTGCTATCCCTGAAATAAGTTTATGATAAATTTTCTGATTTCTTTTTACTTAATTTGAACACTGTGTTTTCCCCTTGTTTTGCCTATGTCACTCGTAAGAGTTGTAGAGAATGAACACATCTGATCTCACCAATCATGTTTTGGCATGTATTTATATTCTCAGGTTCATCAGCTTGGCTGTGAGGTTGTAGTCCTGTTGCTAGAACTGAATCCTGATCAAATCAATCTCTTCAACTGGGCTATTGATCGATGTTATACTGGATCATACCAGCTTGCCTCTGGATGTTTCAAAGCCATTGCAACTGTGTGTGGAAGCAGGTATTAATTAATCTATTAATCTACGCTTTCAAATGCAAGGACAAATGGAGGTTCAGCTTGTGTTCGAAAGAATTGGTAGTCACACTCCTAACGTTATATAACGTTATATACTCTTAACTCTTGGGAACTGTGTCACTTTATTTCCATGATTCTGAAAACAAAGTGGCATGCTTGGTAGAAGATGATCTTACCGTATGAAATCTGTGGCATTTTTATGCTATTTTGCTTAGGAAGATACAAAATAACCATAACACACTAATTTGAACATAGGTCATAAATCTGATTTCAAAATATTTTGAAATACTTTATAAAAGGAAAAAAGTTTTAAATGTTATTAGCTTGAAAGTAATTGTTTTGTTCTTTTTCTAACCAGCTTTCATTTGATGTGATTATCTGTTACTTCTCTATAGACTGGTATCATCACTGCTGCTAACACTAAGCAAGCACAAGGTACAAGAAGACACAGATACAAATACTGCTTTTGTGTCAGGCCACCAGAAAATTTTTCATGGTTTTTTTCTGTATCTTTTCGAGACAAAAGTTGTAGAGAAATTTAATGGTAGTCTAAAAAAAAAAAAAAATGTAATTTGCACCTAATTGAAATCTGAAAATTTCAGTCTTGACAAAAAATAATTTGGTAAGATATGTGATCAGCATAGTTCAACAGAGAAATACTTGGGATGTAGCAAATCAAAACAAGTCAATTATTTTATTAGAATTTATCTGTAAAAGCGTTTTGTTCTTACAGGAACAACTAGACTATAGACTGCATTATATTGAGATTTTAAAAATATGAATGGAACTTTGTGTTTACAAATTCAGTTATTTTAAGGGGTTTTTTTGTTTAATGAGCACATAAACCTGTCAGGTTTTCAGCCAGTATTTTTTCCTCGGATTGTGTTACCTGTGCCACTGTGTCCTAAAAAATAATCTTGCCATACCTATAGTAAAAATTGAGAGTATGATCTGCACGATTTACTTTGAAGGGAAAGTCTGATTTCTATCAAGTTGGAGATTTCTATTAATATTTGAAAGCTGTTATGGTTTTTCCTCTGTTGTCTATCAATATGTATAGAGAGGCCACTGCTTAAACTACTTGTAAAATGAGCAGGAATGTATCTCATTGTTGATGTCTGTCTTTCTACAAAGAAACCACTCCCTTTCTTTTTTTTAATTGTTTTTTAAACTTATTGGAAGGGCAAAGAGACAGGTGTAGAGGGTGCATTGGAACTTGGGAATTTGGAATTCACAAGAAAGTCCCATGCCACGCATGTATTTGCAATATTTTTTAACACTAAAATACCCAAATAGGCATTCTGCAGCTACCCAGGAGCACAGTAGCTCTAGGCTGAGAAATTGCTGGTTCACAATTGAATCAGGTGCATTTAAAAATCATAATGAAAAAGCATAAACTTACTTACTGAAAATCCAACTATTGTGACATGGGAATTGCTCTTCTAGCAATATTCTTATTAGGTTAACACTTTAATATGTTTATCCGTACAATTAATGTTGACTTTATAGATAGTGGACTTCTCGAAGCAGTTCCACGTGTTTACTCTTTGAAAACAATTTTGATAGAACTGTTTAATATCTGGGAATGTTCATGTCAGAGATAGCACCTTTTCTCCAAAGGGACTGTTTTCATTGCAGCTTGGCTTAAGAGGTAGCACTTTATCCCTGGAAGTTTTCGTGCTACCCATCTTCTCTCATGAGTGTTGGCCTGTTCTATAAACAGTTTTTGTTAGAAATTAAAATCAATTGACAGTTATAGACACAGGTATTGCATTTCTCACTGTGGGTAACTCAATGCATTCCTAAGTATTAGTCTAAGGTAATTGTAAGTAATCCCTTCTTTCTTCCCATTCACCAGATGACCCTTTGATCAAGCAGCATGTGTTCATAAAAGCTCCTGTTCCCGTATTCTGGTAGTAGAACAGAGAAAAGAAAGATGACATTCTCTTTAGACCATATTACAGAGTAAATCAGAGTGAATAGAGTCCGCATTACTCACCAACGTTCATGAAAATGTACTGTTTATTCTTCTAGGAACTATCCTTTTGATATAGTGACGCTTTTAAACTTGGTGCTGTTCAAGGCATCTGACACGAACAGAGAGATTTATGAAATTTCCATGCAACTTATGCAGGCATGTATCAGCTCCTTTTTTTTAAAACAACGAAATGCATGTGTCCGCCTATCTTTGGGGTTTTTTTGAACTTCTTATAAAGTGCTGTTTATTTGCTTTTATTTTTGTTTTGAAAATAGACAATTAGTTTTGTCTTGGCTATAAATGCTTAGGGGAATTTTTATATAAAAATTAGTGGGAAAATATTAGTTGTGGTGTCTTTGAAATTTGGAGAGTATACTCCAAAGCATAGAGATCATTCTCTGATATCAAAACTTGAAATGCTGACATTTCCTGAATTAATGAATTATTATTGTCTCATTACATTTTTTTCTCTCTTTCATAGATCCTTGAATCAAAGCTTTTTGTTTATTCAAAAAAGGTAGCTGAGCAAAGACCGGGCAGTATCTTGTACGGTACACATGGTCCATTGCCACCTCTTTACAGTGTCTCACTCACCCTTCTTTCATACGAACTTGCAAGGATGTATCCTGAACTTACCCTTCCACTTTTTTCAGGTACCTACATCTATTTGACTTATTATCTACTTTACATTTTTGTACAAATGGCAGAGTGCTAAGACATTTCCACCTGTGAACAGGAATTCTGTTTACAAATGTAGCTTGACCTGGTTTTATTCTGGTTCAGGTCAAATCAGATTTAGGAATGCAATATATATTTCCTACAGAATAGCTATATAAAAACCTTGGTTGGGGATTCTGTGCCACTTGTGTCATCTTAGGGTAATTTTGAAATTACAAGGGCCCTGGATAAGTTAAAGTGAAATTGGTAAACTCTACTATAATAGGTTCTTATGTTAAGCATAGTGATTCTTCTTTTATGTATGATAACTGTGAGGACAGAATTCTTCATTTTACATAAATATGACTTGAACTTTGGGAAGATTGATTGCATGTGTCCAGTTTCACCAATGATTCAAATCACTCTGAATGAGTGATCTCTACCTTCTGTTATTTGCACATCTGCGAGTCATTAGTATCATTTTAATTTTATCAGAAATACATTTTTTCAGGGTTACTGAGAAAATGTTAATGAATCAGACCTGCAGGAGCACCATTCAGAATATGCCCACTCTGAGACCATTCCTGGGAACAATTATGTTTTGAGACCTATCTGTCAGTTTTAATCAGTCCATCTAATGTGTTGCTCTAGTTTTTAAATAACAGAATGCAATGTCTGTAATCGTGGGAATTCTTACTGTCTCTTAAAACCCCAGTCTGTTGTTTTTACTCAGTCTGTAGGGGCTGGAGGAAGGGTAAAGGATCAATACATTATACATTTCTTAGTGCCCAAGATACCATGAGTTATAAATAACTGGTGTAGGGAAATTCTGATGGCTCGTTTTTCTTTAAAAAAACGCAAACATTGTTCATTATTACTGTTAACCCATCTATTCATGTTGCTGTAGTGGCTATGTCGTTTAAAAGAACTCAGATACACAGTCCAAATCAGAGCACCTTTCTATACATCTAGAATCATAATGTGAGAGAACAGTATATCTCTTGGAGATTTTTAAAAAAAACAGGCAGTGAGGAAAGAAAGGAAACATTAACTGTACTGATTTTACAGAAGAATTCTGGTAAAGAGAGCTAATGTGGTTCACCTTGGCAGGAAGCCTGTCACTGTATTTCTTATACCAGATTTTCCAAATCTATTTCCCTTACAGTGCCAGTTCTTTTTTATAAACTATATAAAGTGCAGTATACAGCACTCCTGGACTGGCAGCCGACTATGAATTTTATAGGACTCCCCAAAGGAAGTAAGATTCCTAATATATGCAAGGTGTTTTTGTAAACTCTATAAAGTGCCTTAAGATTTAAACTATAGCTTAGAAAGGTGGAGGCTGATGGGGCACTTGTAATTCTGCAGAATACTTTTGAATGTTTATTGTAATACTCCAAAAGTTCTTGAAATTCTAGAATAACAGCCAATTAATGGAACTATCCTTTTTCCTCTTTACTGTCATCCATTTCACATAATACATAATATGGCACAGTAATAAGGGGTGACTTTCTGTTTCTAAGCCCAGACTATGTTAGTTATTTTAGACAGACGACCTGACCAATTGCTTGCTATTATTGACCATTAAATTAATGTTTCTCTTCAGGAAGGTCAAGTATATGCTTTTGTATGCTTTGGTTTGCAAGGTAAAAACCATCAGGTGGTCTAAAACATGTCAGAAATCTGATTTAAAACATGTAGTTAAGGTTTTCTTCATAAACTAACATAACATGTCCTTTTCAACTTCTACTATTTTAGAGGTAAGCCAGCGATTTCCGACAACACATCCAAATGGAAGACAGATCATGCTTACCTATCTACTACCATGGCTTCATAATATTGAACTTGTAGACAACAGACTGCTCCTCCCTGGTTCAAGCCCCACCACTCCAGAAGATGAACTGAAGGACAAGGATGGGGAAATAACAGTCACAAGTGGACTAAAAGGCAATGGCTGGGGCTCTCCTGAGGCCACCTCCCTGGTTCTTAATAACCTCATGTATATGACAGCCAAGGTAAAAAAGCAAAACAAACAAAAAAACCAACCTGTAAAACAGTTTCTGAAATATTCAGCTTATGTTTCTTAAGCAAAAGGTACTTCAGTTTCTTCCCTCTGATATCAGAAATTTTGCACTGGAACGATCTGTACTGATCAGACACAACCTTCTTTTTGAAGAAGTTCCTTCACTTTTTCTTTTAAGCACAATGCTAAAACTGTTCTCTTTCAAAACATGAAAAAAGGAAAGTGTTTTACCCCTTTAAAAAAAAAAAAACTAATAGTGAGAGCATTAAGGTTTAGTTATAGAGGAGCAATGTTCAGTTCCCTCCTATATCACATCCCGGGTTAATGCCTAAGGCGGCAGATGAAAGTTTATTTGGGGGTGAGAATGAGCATCTGGAATTTGTTCTGCTGAAGCTCCTGTACTTTCTAGGAAACACTTAAATATTCTTTGAGGGAGAGAAAAGGAAAAAATGGGTAAAAATTTCTAAGGTGCTAGTTAAAGCATTTTTCTGTATTTTACATCCCAGGTCCTGATAAAGGACCAGGGATTCCTTTTCTCCAATTACTTTTTTCATGTAAAATGCCTAAGCAGCTGGTGGAGGAGGTACTGGGAATCCATCTGTTCCTTCTCTTTTCTGAGTTGCAGGCTACTATACTAGTATTCCATGCCTGTTCTGGCACTGCTTTTGCCTGATTGAGTACATATGTCTAAACTGCTGAATACATAACTCCAGGAAGTAATGCCTGGTACCTGTGTCAGATGGGACAGAGCGGTTCACATTTCCTATCCTGCTCAGGGTTAATCCTCTCTCGAGCAAAATGTCTGTATCCATGCTCCATAGCAGTTGATTCTGGATCTTGCCTCATGTTGAGGCCCTGTAAGTAAAATGTAATTATTCTTTTGTATGCATTTTGTCATATCAGCTTGTCTGAAGTAATGTGGGGGCTGTGCTTCAGCCCACCAGAATGTTAGTTTTGATACTTGTTGCATATCCAGGGCATGATACTGGCTCATGAATTATCTGGTGGTACAGAGTCTCTAGGATATTGTTAGAGGAATTTTATGGGTTGAAAACAGATGTGATGTAGTCCCACCTTTACTGCCTATCAGCAGCAGTCCTTGGAGTAAGTTGCTTCCAAAACCACACAAAGTTTTTGTTCCAGAGTGAACAAGTGTGCTTTCTTCAAACCCTATTGATTGACCTGTCTTTGAGGCTGTATGTGTGATAAAGGGACTGGCACTTGCAAGTGCCAATGTAGATGACAGAAGATGTAGATGCCAGTGACAGTATAGGTGTAGCTAATACATATTAGATCATAAATTCAGTAGAATAGCTTGACCTGGAAATTGCCTCTCCTAGCAGAATGTCAGTCAGTCTGTGCAGTGATTAAAACAGTCTTCTCAAAGTGTGAGCCAAAGATTTTACATAGCAAACAGAACAGCTTCCATTTTAGACTCCCGCATGCATGCACAATCAATTTAAAGGACTGGACAAAAGGGAGTCATTCCTATGCAAAAGAACTTGCAAAAGAAAGCAAAAGATGCTCGTTTCCAATGTGAAAGCAAAGGGCTGTCTAATGCTTAATTCTGCTAGGATTTACTCAGAGGAGAGGTACCAAATTGTTTACTGATGTGAAGGCTGAAGCACTTGGGTACAAGACATGCAGAAACAGAACTTCAGTTGCTTGAACAACTGTAAAGATGAAACCCAATAAACTGCCTGATTTTGGGATGAACTTCTGAATTTATATTCCTGAAAGACTTTTTTTTGTGTGATTTAAGTCCTTCTGTGGATCTGAACCTAAGTACTTTTAAATAGAATTAATGCTCTGAAGTCTGTTAGGTAGCTTTTGAAAATACTGTTTGTTACTTCTTACAGCATTTTACTGTTGGTTTTGCATGAGAAAACGCTCTAAAAGAGCTTCACTTAGTTCGGAGGTCTGCGTATTTCAAGAAATGTATGCCTATGATCCTTTGCAGTATGGAGATGAAATTCCCGGACCAGAGATGGAAAATGTCTGGAATGCTTTGGCCAACAATGAAAAATGGAGTAACAACCTTAGGATAACACTGCAGTTTCTCATTAGTTTGTGTGGTGTTAGCAGTGATACCATCCTTTTACCTTATGTAAGTGCAATTTATTTTATTTACTATTGGTTGCACAGGTTTTAATGAAGAAAACAGCTATCACCTGCAGAAGATTAATTTCTGTTTCAAAAATAAGTACCAACATATTCCCTAGCACACTGTACAAAATTAAATCTCAGGAATAAATGAGCCAAGAGACTGAAATTCAAAAAAGGAGTTGAGTAGTGGGGATCTCGATCTCCACCAGTGGAGCACACCTCATTTCAAGGAAGAAGTGGCTGCTCTCAAGCAAAGAGCAACTTTGCATATCTGTGTAAGGGGCCAGTAACAGGTACTGACTATAAATTGCCAGAATGAATGAGAAAAAATATAAGAAATATTTTTTTCATGTCAGAATCCCATAAAAATACGGAATTTATATATAAATCTAAAATTATATTTAAAAGAGAGAATGGCTGTTCAGAGGTTAAATCACTTTTATGAAAAATGAAGAGAAGTAAAAATACAAATGCTTATTAATTTTTCTCAGTAATCAATTTTTTCACAAAGCTTTTAGTTAAATTTTGAAAGTCCTTTAAACAGTGGATGTTATATCATGAATGGGATGTAACATGCTATGATCTTCTTAGTTTGTTTTTTGGTGTTCCTTCAGAAAAGCGTGTAGTTTTAAGAAAGTGCTACATTCTCTTCTCCTTTAGCAGGCTAAGGCTTTCTGTGGGACATCTCAAGAGACACGAGATAGCCGACCTTTTATAAGCTACTTACCACATCAACTTTTGCCTTTGCATGGCTGTCATGAATTATATAACTGTTCCTGCAATGTGCAAGTCAAACTGTGCAGGATATTGTTATTATTCAAGTTAAAATAAAACCAGGGCTGTCTGAGAAAAGCAAGATAGTCCCATTCCCATGTTCCTTATTGCTCAGTTTCTGGGTGAAAGAGAATCTAAATTTAGTACATTATCTAGCACAATTACAATATGCTGTTTTATTAGTCTCTTTCTATTGAGTTCCCTGAAATAAATTTGAAATTACTAATAATGTGATTAAACTTATCTAAAAAGCCTCATAAATATATTTCACTTACAGTTGCTGAAATAATACTTTGCTTAAAGTATTCATGATGACTGCTATGCATAATAGAATAAAGCAAATATAGAAGACCGTAAAAATTTTCAAGATGTTGTAATTGTACTATAGACATCCTCTTGGTTTCCTTTTATTGTAGGGTTTAGCTGTTCTATAGTCTCAAATCAGTGCATATACATGCAAAGTTAGTGATTTAGACTAGCGATTGCCTAGCCAGTCAAAAGAGGAAAGATTTGAAAGTGGAGTTGCTGTAAGAAGCTCAAGGTTTATATGAGAAGAAGAGAAAGGGGTTGATCGCAAATATCTTGAGGGTGATGGAGATCTTTACATCAGTTGTGACAGAGGCTTTCCATTCAGTGTTGACATGCTTTGAGCAGGAGGTTAGATGAGAGACTTCCCAGCATCTTAGCAACTTGACCGATCCTACACTCTATGACAGACATGGGTTCAGGCCCAAAGGTGACCTCCATCAGGAGGAGCTGTGTTGGCAGAGAACAAGTGGAAATCACAGAGGTAAGAAGCAAAGTGAGGGCTGTTGTATTTCTGACAGCTTACAAAAGGAATAGGGGCGGTTTTCTACGAGGAAGGAGTAGTCCAGTGCCGAGTATATGCCTCACTCCTAAATCTGTAGCCTGATTGGACATGCCTGATCACCTCTTGCCCAGGAGCCGCTCACATACCTCATCCTCCCCTCCAGATACTTGCCAACCCAGAGCTTTCAACAGATCCTTTTTCCAGAACTGTTGCCATCCCCCAGCCTACCTCAAACCCCCTTCATACCCATAGCACTTCTTTCTTCAAATTCTTTCCAACCCCCTTTTCCTCAAAGCCTTGGCTCTCACAGCCCTGTCCTCCTCTAGGACAATACAGTTCTCTTACTCAACAAAGAGAGCAGTCTGTTTTGGCATCTCCAGCTTCATCTGCTCAGCATCTCCTGTTTTGCCTCTGGGACTTTTCTGCTCTCCCTCCCAGGCTTCCAGTGGCTGTGAACCAGACAATCAGGTTTTCACTGGTGGTGGCGGCTGACAAGGTTCCTGTGTTTTCTGCCACCCTGCTAGTCTGTGGTGTACAATGTCGGGTTGAAAGTCTGATTCTCAGATTTTGCAAAATCTGAAAAAGTTTTCAGCTTCTGTAGGAAGCCTGACTGTGCTTATGAGTCACCCCTGAACTGATAGCTGTGTCTGGAGTAGGAAAACACTCTGGGCATATCACACGCATCTGCTCAGTGTTTTGATAATGCCCTGGAGTTTACAGATAAGAAATCATACCTAACTCTGCTAACTACACAAAACTGCTGATACCATAAACATATATCGTCAATTATCATGTAGATAACACGAAAACACTAGCAAATAAAGATAATTCTAACAGTATATCAGCACTGTTCCAGCTCACCTGGGCTCCAAAGACCACGCAGTTGCAGGATTGCCAGTTTACCCATCTCCTTTTGGACCCCTCTGTGCCCCAAGGCAGTCACCAGCTGCTTCACGCCTTCAGCCATCTGTTCTGCCTGTGTGGGTCCAAGCCAAAAGCATGCCTGACTTACATTTTTTAAATTTTTTTTTTCAAGCAGTCCGTCGCTTTGTCTCTTATACTTCTGTTTCCTTTAAGCATTTTTCCCCAGTGCCCCGGTGTAAATAGCTGAGTCCTTTCTTTCACATACGTACTGAAAGATTTCTTAGAATATTTGCAGTTCAGAAACATCTTCAGCAAAGACTCTTAGTGTAGGGAGCGTGACTCCTTCTGGGGTGAAAGAAGTTAGAAGTGGCACTGTGAGCCCTACGAGAAATGAGCCTCAAAAAGGAGGTGGGTTTGTATCTGGAAAGTCCCTGGGGAATTTTTAGCACAGTAGAGTAAGAGAGTTTGAATATGTGCATTTTCTCTACTTTAAGAAAAAAAAAGGAGGGAGAAAGAAGGAAAGAGAAGCAGTCAGGAAGTTACTTTAGTGGAAGTATTTAAGAGTATGAGAACAGCAGTACTTGGTGAGGCCAACAGGCACTTCCGTCCTGTGTATTAGCTCCACTATAAGCATCCATTTAGGGACAACTAAACAAGAACGCAAGCAGAGAGGGCTGCTTCCCTACACAGTCTCCCAGCTCCAGCAGTTTATGAATCAAATGTTTTTGAGCCAAAGAGAATCTCTGCTTTTAAGAGCCATCAGGGTTTTTTTCCTCAAGAATTCAGTCTCATTTGATCTGAGTATCTCAAGAATCCTCATTGCCACAGTGTATACAGTGTTTGAGGTCTTGTGAAAAGATAAAAGCTTTTTTACTGGAATTTCTATAAATTACACTCTCTCAGATTTTTCAAAACAGGATGCAGTGAAGTCTGTATATGTAATTGCTCTGCCTTTCTTCCATGTGCTATTACTTTGATTACAGATACAAGTAGGTCCTCAGAGCCTGGATTATTCTTTGTGGCTACAGCTACCTCTTTCACATCAACCGTATCTGGAAATATATCTGAAGTTTTGGGTAGATCTAGATTTCTAGATGAGAATGTTGCTCCTTTCAGGAGAGTAAGATTCATCCTCAGTGGAAATCACATACTCAAACTATAAATCCCTGAGTGTGATTCAGAGTTAACGCTGATATGCTTAAATGATAGATACAAAATTGAGTTGGTTCTGTGTATGTGTATCTTACATAGTTACATATCTAAACAGCTCATTTGTGGAAGGTAAGCAAAAACTTTGGGGTAATTATATCGCAGCGTCACTCTGCTGGGGAAATTATTTTGATACCAAAGTGAGCAGTTTTATTTCTGTATGAACAAGATGGATGCCGTTGTGTGGTTGTGGTGTTTGTCCAGGAGTAACCCCTTGTATCCTGGATCTTTTCAGTACTGCAGTGTAACAGGTATTGATTTATCCGGAAATTCACTTTGGACAGAGAGTAATAACTGTTATTTTCTTCTCTAGATAAAAAAGGTTGCAATATATCTATGTCGCAATAACACTATTCAGACAATGGAAGAGCTGCTTTTTGAGCTGCAGCAAACCGACCCAGTGAACCCAATAGTCCAGCATTGTGATAATCCTCCATTTTACCGTTTTGCTGCCAGTAACAAAGCCTCAGCTGCAGCTTCTGGTATGACCTAAATATACTTTTCAGTTATGCTCTCCTGCTCTTTCCAGTCTTCATCTCTTTAAAAAACAATCTCTTAGTTTTGCACTAATCCAGATCTGTGTATATATATAAAGTGCAAGTTTCAGGGCCTCGTTGCACATCTAAATTACAGTTCTTTTTGATTCCTAATGTTGTATATGCTGTGTAAACATATGCTTAATTCTCTCAACTATTTTAATAGACTATTGCCAATGACTGCTGCTGTTCAGAACTCTTACGAGGTGGTTCTCCTACCACTAGTTTCTCAGAACTAGAAGTCATCACCAACACTGTGATTACAGCAGATCCACCAAAGCAGCAGAGTTTCCTGAAAACAGAGAGCCTCAACTGCATGGCAGTTCTGTTTTCAAAGGTGAAAGGCTATTTCTAAGCTGCAGTAGTCAAAGATACATGACACTCCCACCCTAAATTCAACCTTGTCAATGTTTTGCCAAATTCTTGAAAAACAATAGGTTATGTCACATTAGAATGAGTGTAGTACAAGGAGTGGAAGGACATCATTATGTTAACCTACCCCTCAAAGCGTCTAAATTTTACACCATTCAGCCATGCAAGCAGGTCCTGTTTTGTAGAGGTGGCATTCACATGCACAAGTACATGCAGAATGATCACTTTGACTGTGGCTACTAAAGAAATTAAAGTTATGGGCTTTTATTGCTTTGCAAATACTTTCTGCTGCATGTAACAGGTGTTCTTACTGACTTCTCATATACAGGAACCACCTCTAGCAGTAACACTGTTGTAGCTGGCCAAGATAGTTTTCCTGATGTAGAGGAGAACAGAATGGTGAAAGAGACTGATGAAAGGTTTGTGATTTGTCTTTTTTTCCTCCAAAATTTTCCTAGGCTAAGGCTGAGATGTTGGGCAAAGTTCTGCAATGTTTTGTGAGGAGCTCTGATGCCCAGACTGATCCTAGGTGGCATTATCCCAGTAAGACCATTTTAATATGAGTGTATGTAAAAGGAAAAAAAAAAGTTATCCACATGATTCTAGCTCCTGAGTGTTGTTTAATAATACATTGCAGAGGAACATCTGTTAAACCTACATTGAGTAAATTGTGCTAAGTAAATCATGGTTTTGTAGGAATGATCCACAAAGGAGAAAGAAAATCAAGTGTGTACCAAGTAATGACTATTAAAACATTTATTAAAAGTCAGGTTTGATCACACCTTTTGATTTCATGGACAGCAAGTAAAATTTAGTATGCAGATTTGTATCCATGATTGCAAGGACACCTCCTTTGTCTGGCTAAGATGTCTTGCAGAGGAAAGCTACATAAAATATTTTCCTTGGAAATTGTACATTCAATTTAGTCTTTTACTACTTAAGGTACATACTGACAAATGGTGAATGAATAAAACAAAAGGCCATCAGATCTGTGAGCACAGACAGATATATATTTCTTTTCTCACTGAAACCCTCTTAATTTTTAAGACCACTTTGAATGACTTCTAATAGCATTAATTAGTAAGTGTATTAGTATTACATTAGTCTGTTGTTCCTGATAGTCACTAGTATGACTTCAGTAGTCCAACCCACCTTCCACAGGTTCAGAGCTTACAGGTACAGAGACAATTATGTGAGCAAACTTTTCTATACTTCAGAACCTTTTGAGTCACTTGCCTTCTACATACTATAAATATGACAAGCATTTTGTCAGGTTAGTTATGTCTGTCTGCTAATTTAAATGTAAGTAAAAAATGGCACTCATATTAGTACTTAGTAAGGTTTCAAACTGATAGTAAAGAGGATTGGACTCAGAATGATGGTTTTCAGCATAGGCACTTGAGATGTACTTAAAATGAAGATAAAACCATTTTTCCTCTGGATTAGGTTTTTTATTATTCTTTACATAAATGTTTATGGCTGTATAGTTTTGAGTTAAATCTTTGTTTAGTTGATTTGCAGGTAAGTTGAGCAAACTTCATCTCCTGCTCTGTTTTAAATTTAACTGTGTTTTCAGGGTTTCTTGTCTTGCATAAATTTTAAATGTGACTCCAAAAAGGTTTTTGGTATTCAAATCTGCCAGACCCTATATAATAAAAATGAAAGGAAGATTACAAAGTTCTGATATTGGTATTCTGATTCCTAGTGAAAGACTTCGCAGTAAAAAATGTAAAATAATTTGCCTGAATTCATAGCTGGCATTTACATTATCAAAGACACTAGAAGCTGTAAGTGTATCTACATTTCAAAACTGATGTGTCAATCTTACAATGTCCATTAATACTGTCCTCATGTGTGAAAACATATTAAATAATGTTTACAGAAGGTAACAGATTGTAAACAAACTATTCTCGTAAATGTGGGCATTTTTGGAATAACATGAAGCTAATCAGAAGATATCTGTGTTTTTATGTTGATGCGATATGATGTAAAATGCCCTGGTCTCAAGTAATTTCTGTGACCTGTAGTCTCCATTTGTTTCATACAGGATAGAATTAATCTCTGTGTATTTTTTTTTCCTTAATGTTATTATTCTTTTGTATTTTTTATCTTTTTAGGTATGCCAGATAAATATGTCAGTAATTGTCAGTTTGTACACATTTATTAAAAGAATTTGTTAAAATATATGAGAAACAGATACTGGAAAGGCAGAAAATGGCAGAATTAAGATGGCCCATTGTCACCTTCACAATGAATTTATTGTGCCCTTATGAGACAGGTGTGCTTTGGAAAGAGCGTAATATATCAGTGTATAATTAAATACCCTGCAATAATACGTATGTGCGTTAGTAAGAAATTTAATTGAATGTTGCATAGAGAACCTTCAACCTGGTTTTGTTTGATACAGTTGTTTTAACATGTTTATTTGTAATTAATTTCCTAGCTTTGCAGAAACAATGATGTTTTCACATCCTCGCTAGTGTGTGAGCCTCCTGCATGACTCCCCTCACTCCACTTCAGGCCTGATTACACTGACAGCACAAGGAGGTGGAGGAAGCCAAAGGAAATCAGCAGTAAAAATTAGCTTATCATGGATCTGTGGCAGCTGTGAACAGTTTGTTCTGGCTCTCATATCCCTTAACTCCTCTGCTGGATCTGCTCTGGCAGTGCCTGGGCTTTCTTCTTGGAGGGTGATCTGCTGCAGCTTTTGCTGCTTGATACCTGTGCAGGCTTGACTTTGGACTGTTCAGTCAGTTACTGTTTTAGCAGGTTGCCAGAATTTCACCCATGAACACAGGCTGTGAAAAATACTAGATGTGAACAGTTTATATCTCAGTTCAGCCTTAGCACAGCTTCTTGCTTCAAGAAAATCACACATTTGTAGCAAGAGAATTTTCCCTCTGCTAAATTTTAAAAGCTTGTGACACAGGAGCACACTGTTAGAACTTCTCAGAAACTGGCTGCAAAAATCTTCTTTTGTGGAAAGAAAGCATTATATTAACATTGCTCTCTACATGTCCCTGCTCAGTGCAAGGGGGTTGGACTAGATGACCTTAAAAGATCCCTTTCAACCCAAAGATTCTATGATTCTATAAATGTTTTTTTTTCCCCTAGAGTAAGCATATAGTCCAGCTGTTTAATGTCAATCTGTGCTTTTAATAAGGATTTTTCTTGTATTTGAAGGTTCAGTAATGTAATCAGAGCACATACCCGTCTCGAATCAAGGTACAGTAATAGCTCCGGAGGATCTTACGATGACGACAAAAGTAAGTTCTATTATTCAATTTGATGAAATTTCTGATGTTTTGGTGGGGGAGGAAAGCATTCTTACGGCTGGTGGAGGCTCTCTGTTTAAGTTCTGTATAAACAGTAATGTAACATTACCATACAGGGAGCATCCCTATTTTATCTTCATACCCAATTTAATTAATTTATTTCCTTTGTTTAACCATGGGCTCAGTCAAACCTATTTAAAGGCCGGAGAATTTCACAAAAGGCAGCAGCAGAGAATCCTCCAGACAGTAACAACTTGAACCATTTGCACATGGCAAGGCAAAAGATTCCCAAGATCATTACAGCAAGTACTTTGAACTGTGCCCTTCACCAGTATTTCCCTCCAAATCATGTGCTGTTATATGAGCATGAAGAAGAGATCCAGGGGTTTGCAAAAATGAGCCCTTATCTCCTCTCTAGCTTTTCTCTGCTCCCTGCAACCAATTTCTGGCTGCATTGTGCAAACCTGTGTTAGAGGGGAGAGTGAGATGGGGCTCCTGAGCACACTTGTTCTTTATATATTTCTGCTCAACAGACTATAAATGGACATTTGATGCTCAGCAGAGCATCCAAAGAAAGCCAAGCTATTTCTGTCAACTGTTGAATGACAGTGTAAATTTTAGGAGTTGGATGATCGGAATACCATAATTCTGGAGTGAATTGTAAGGAGGCCAATCTACAGATTTCAGTTAGGCCCTAACCACATGTAAAAAAAGCAAGACCTTTTTATAGACTCTCATCTCTGGCTTAATAAAGCCGGGTCAAATAATATAGAGGCTATAATGGCTTGTCTTGGTGCTATGGACACCATTTTGGGACAATATTTTGACATAAAAAGTAAAGATTTTATAGGGTCTTTAATTCAAGTAATTTTTTAGCAATACTCTTCTGCAAAGTATGGAAACACAATGTCAAATAAAATATGATAGGATAATTTAATGTATATCAATAACTATTTTTCATAATTATGAAGCACAGTATTTACAAAATATTGTGTATATACATACTGCAGTATTTAAATACACAAAAAAGTGTGCAACGTATTAAACTCAGTGGGGTTTACTACACTTGTCTTGTTTTTCTTATGGCTTTCTAATGCTGCAGCTACTAAAAATTCCTCAGCAGATGTTAATTGGAGCATCTGCACTAATCTGATCTGCATGAACAATCTTTCAAAACAGAACAGTGTTTGTATTATCAGAACATTCTTCACAAGTAGCTGGTTTTGACAAGAGCTTAGAGTAATAAAAGGTTAAAAACGACTGAAATTTTCTTTGTTCTTTTGGAATGTCTCCTTAAGCCGATGCCCAAAAATTTTTTCCTGCCTGTACCTGGAAGCTTTGTAGTACTGTGAATGTTTGTGCAGGATTTGCTTCTCACAGAGGTTCCTTGCACAAATATACAAATACCTCGATGTAAAATAAGATACATTTTACTTAGCTACTGACATTTATATAGAACTCTAAAAAGAAAGAGTAATTCTTAAACTATTTGTCATTCTACAAGATAAATAATGCAACCTGCATTAAGAAGGTGCAACTTATTCCCTCTGGCAGGCAGCCCAGGCTGCAAAGGACTTGGTGGTATGAGTTCTTTCTTCTCTCCAGTCTACCTGAGCATATATGTATTGCTGAGGATATGAATAGGGAACATACCTCTTCAGCACAGAAACTCTTTTGTTCAGGCAAAGGCTGTATGTTAAGGTGCAAAGTGCTTTTTTTTTTCTCAGTCTGCACATAAACCTATGAAAACATGAGTGAGCAACTAGATCTTAGTGTGGACTTCATGAAACAGTTTTATGTGAAACACTTAAATTGATAGTAATAAATAGTGACTGTGCAGATCTTTTTATGTGAAAAGCGTCTGGCAAACATAATTTGTTTAATCCTTAGAAGATGAATACGTGAAAATTCTATACTTTGCTACATTATTAGGTCAGTCTATTCTTTATCTGTAACTAATAAATCTAAATAAATAACTAAATAAATGTAATAAGTAGAGGTCAAAATCATAAAGGTCTGAAGTGCTCCTTGGAAGACTTAACACTGAAGAATGGGAATGATAAAGTTGGCATTTTAGTAAGAGCTGGAGGAGCAGCTGCTGCATTGAAAGGCTCCTGAAGATCTGGGAACCTGAAGACATTTTGTCAAAACCAAGAAGTGATGTGCATTAGAAGAAGCTAGCTCTGATACTTCTGTAGGCACCCAAACAGTTTTGTTTCTTGTGGCAAAGCCGACAAGCATCAGATAGATGCTGTTAAAGGAAAGTGCTGAGAGTTTCAAACCTACCTAAAATGCAAAAGTGTAACAAAATACCAGAGCAAAAAATAATGCTCCCATTAAAATTTCACAAAGGGCAATGTTTGGATATATGCCAAGAACAGGCCTAGAGAGGATACTTGCCGTGGCAGTGTATTGCAGACTGCCAGATCTGAGAAATAAAAACTGACCAATGGAAAAATTGAGAAGAATGAGAGGAAACAAAATGCAGGAGAGATGAACAAAGCTATGCAGCTGAGAGAAGGCAGAAAGTGGTGGAAATAACTTACTTGACCCACATCATTGCAGATAAGCAGATGGAAGGAAAAAAGCCTATTGCTAATTAACATACAGCAGCTGTCATACTGAAGCAAAGTTAAATACATCTCTGAGAAATTCAAGAGATAAATCATCCCTGTTGAAAGAAAATTACCCTGAAGATGTTTTTTGCATTCCTTATGCCTCCTTCCTAACTCAGGACGTTTAACTTCTGCCTTTGTAGCATTGCTCAGCAGGGCACTGGTGGGGAGCTGCAAGAACGTGTCTCTGGTACGCGGCTCCTTGCAGCAGATGGCTTCCCACAGCAGCTTCATCAGCTGAACTTTTCTCTCATTTTTGAAGAGAAAGTCTGTTGCTTGGTGCTTTGTGATCTGGATGCACAGCTACAAAGTGACAGCAGGGATTCAGCTGCAGCTCCTGCCATTCCATGCTGCCTGCCTGGAATCTCTTTAATTTCCAGCAGCATGAAAGAGGGATTAAAAATGCATCACTTGTTATTGAACACAGGAATTTGCAAACCTCATGTCATCTTACCATGTTATTCCAAACAGCTGAACTGATATGTTATGATAAACTCTATTTTATTATTTCTCAAAAATGGGTAACCAGACTTGTTTTTTATCCACGCAGATGATCCTGTTTCTCCATATACAAGCTGGTTATTAAATATTGTTGAAACCAAACAACCACATCCCCTGCCCATGCCTTACAATGGAGGATGCTGGGCACCACTTGTGGACTACCTCCCAGAAACCATCACACCCCGGGGACCCCTTCATAGGTGAGCAGTTTCTCATTCTAACATTTCAAAGAGTGAGATGCCTCCTCTTAGTGGTTGACCAACACTAATCCAATTGTCTCACCACTCAGAACATCTGAAAATCATACCTTCCATTTCTGCTGATTTCCAGCGCTAACATCAACATGCAGTGCAGGCTTGCTATTCTGACAGATTTCCACCAGTAAGCCTATTTACAATGTAGGACGTCACTTTCTGATAAGAATCAGACTGAAGAAACAACTAAAACAGAAAAGGAAAATTTCTTTCCCAAGCCTCTGTGGCTATTATGCATAGCACTTTTCCCCCCTTGATCTTTTATTCTAACTAGGCTATGCATATTCTGAAATTCATCTTTTACACAATTTGTATTGTCAGTAATAGTGTTCTTTTTTTCAGTAACGGGTACTTACCTGCTTAATACTGTAAATAAGGTGCTTCAGCAGTAATCACAGTGAGAAGAAATGCTACAAATTTGAAAATCTAGAAGTTTTTTAGCTCTTCAGAAATAGCCATCATGTTACTGTTTTCCCATCTCCAAGAGGTTTCAAACTGATACTGTGATTTAATTTCCAGGTGCAATATTGCTGTCATCTTCATGACTGAGATGGTAGTCGATCACAGTGTGAGGGAAGACTGGGCTCTTCACCTCCCTTTATTGCTACATGCTCTCTTTTTAGGTAAGACCAGCAGAACAAAAAATAAAGTATAAATGTAGTCCTGTCCTTTTATTTTAGTTTTGCTGCAGCCTTAGAGTTGTGTTTCTTACATGTTTTTAATTATGATTTCCTAAAAAAAAACAAAGCCTGAGGCAATTACAGTCTGTGAATTAGTCTCAAAACTTTGAAGCTTTTGAGTTTTTTGGCTAGTTTCACCCAAGTTTGAGAAGTAGGTAGAAATTTGAAGATTAATGCCTTCCTAAATTATCTTTAAAAAAAAGTAGGCCCCCCGCGCCCCCCTCTGCTGCTGTGATGGGCAGCTGAGCAGTCAGCACATGCTTTAGACTTGGACTGCACACACCAGTGCTGTCTCTTGCTTTTGCAAAAATGTTGTGTAAGAGAGCAGAGATTACTGTACTGCAGAGATAGTGAAGGTGGGACAGAGACCAAGCAAGCTTCATTAATTTCACTGCTAATGGAATACTTTATTGTCAGTGTCTTATCTTATATACTTGAGCATAGAGGCACTGCTTTTTCCCCACTGCTGCATCTGTTCTTGACCATTACACAGTTCGGCTGAACGGTCGTGCCTTCCTTATCCTGCCACTTCACATTATGAAAAGTGAGTGGCCTAATTTTTTAGCGCACAAGAGTATTTAGCATTATAAAGCCATTCCCTAACTTTCATGATTGATAAGTACTAATTTTCACAAATAAACACAGCCAGATACTTGTGAAATAAATTTATTATAATGGAGGATCACAGTCCACTTCTTATTCAGTCACCATAGTTACTACTAAGCCTATTCACTGGCAGTCTGGGAAGATTCTGTTGTTCAGCGAGCAAAAAAGATTAAATTGGGAGGTTACAGCACAGTGGTAGAATACCCGTGATATACTTCAATATATAGTTGAAGAATATATTTCATTCTCCTCTTCTGCTACTCTGTTACGAACTGTTCTGTGTGAAATTTTTTGATGAAATAGGGTTTTTTTGAAAATGCATGCTCATCAAATACTTGTTTCGTATATTAGTACACTGATTTCAACAAACTTCTGAAGAAACACAGGAATAACAGCATGAACCATGTTGGATGGGGCTTCCAGGGTCAGTTTCAATATGTGACATTCCACATATATTCTTCACTTAAAAGTTAAATCTGTTTTGTGGCTGCCCGTAACAATTTTTTACTTTTTTTTATATTGTTGCGAACTTTCTAAGTGTAAGAGGAAGCTGAAAGAGAACTGGGTAAGTGTATGAAACAAATAGATAACCATCAACTGACGGAACAACGTCTTTAGTATGATTTGTAACAAGTGTGAGAAAACAGTTAGAAATTCTCACAAGAATAAATGAATAACTTAATGCAGGAGTAGTATACAGCAGGGTGGCCACTTAAGACAGCTTTAAGGAGCCATCAGGGAGCCATGCAAATAAACATATGCAGAAACAGAGTTATGATATTAGTAATCCATTATAAAAATATCTTTACTGATTTGTTCATGCAATAATGTTTCAACATTACGTTATTTCATAAGAAATAAATAGAAATTGTGAATACCATTTGAGACAGTCCCTTGGCTAAGAACTTTCAATTCTCAAATGCGAAATTAAAGCTAAATGTAACTGGTAACTCAGTGTAACTGGTTTAGTGGTAACTAAAAGGAGATCACAGCCTCCAGGCTTCAAGTTCTCTTCCTCTGTAGTTGTTATGCCTCCTGTGGAAAATTTTTCTATATTTCATAGTCGAGTTCTGTTCTGATGGCGTAAGGAATTTATGCGACACATGTTAGCCAAAGGTATGAATAAATGTGATTGAAAATGAAGTATTTCTGTCGTGTTGGAATGTAAGCAGGCAGATGCATCTGACCAAAAAGGAAACTGGAAGCTGGTATGGTGACTAGGTGGAGAGCCTGTATCCTTCCATTTATTGGAAGGAGTGAGAAGTTACTAAAATGAAAGGATTTTGCAATGTATGTGTTTAATAGGCTATTGGATGGTGTGTAATACTGATAGTGAAGTAGAGAGGCAGAACTGCTGATGTGAACCTGCCTATCTCAGTAGTGCATGAAAATCACTGCTGTTTAAAAACTCTTTTAACAACCAGTGTGAAATGAGTCGAGCAGCTAGACTCCTTTCCCATGGAAATGTGTCCACATCACAGAAGTTTACCTCTCGGGAACTCTTCAAAGTTAAAGAAGGGCCCAGCACTGGACAAGCACAAAGTCTGAACTGTCCTTCTCACTTCGTAGTTAGCGTATCTATGTCAATACTTTCATACAAGCCTAGGGTTTAACAGGACTTCAGTCAGAAGTGCTGCCAATACAGAATTTATTTTCAACTAAAAGAACTTTTTATGTCCTTTTCAGTGTATGTTAGAACAGGGTAGGATGGGTTCATTATCTTCTGGCAGGTGGAAGGAAATGGAGAAAGGAGAATAGGAGCACCAACCCGAAGAAGCTGAAAAAGACGTGGGCAGGTTGGGCATGGTTCTTCTGGGGGAGGCTATGGGCAGATGAGTAAGACCAGGGATCACAGGACCTCCAGAGACCTGCCTGTAGGAGCCAAAGACACATTGTTCAGACTACGGCAGTATGAGCAGCTTCATTTCTGCAGGCTGGACAAGAACCAGTGTGACAGGAATATATTAGAAAACACCTGACTTGAAAAACCTGTTGGCTGTTGCCTCTTAGAGTAATGAAGGAGCTGCTTTTTAAAGAGGAATATATCCTGAGAAGAGAGGAGCTGAAGAAGAAAACAATTCGATTTTTCATCAGTGAAACTGCCCCTAAACAGAAGACAGTATTTGTAAATATCCTGGAAGATACTGAAATGGAATTGAAAAGATATTACTATGACAGAGTTCAGCTTATTTTACAAACATCTGTTTCTTTTATATCTGTAATTTGTGATTAATTCAGGTTGTGTTGAAAGCTTAGAAACGGCAGTAGTGCTAACCCGATCAGAATCTTTCAGTGCTAGGCCTTCGGTTTCAGTTCTGCAGCCTGAGCTAGTGGCTGATTTCTCGTGCTGCTCACTGGTAGCAGAAGTTCTTTTTCAAGGGATTTTGTCCATCATTTCCTTTCTTAATAAATCAGTATCTGCTGCTTACAGTTTGCACTCATTGTAAAACTGATGTCTGTGCAAGGAAGCCAAATACTGAGGTAAGCAATGTAATTACAACCACCACCAAGAATGTCTCATCTTCAGAGGTTTTCCAGCCCCGTCAAATTAACACTGCAGTGAAACAGAATGCATAAAGTTGTATTGCCACACATCGTTTTGTACCTCCCGTATGGGACCTCAGTCTGGAAACTAAATATACACACCCAATGGAAGCAAAACCACCAGTAACTGTGTCCGGAAATACTGCATCTTTTGTTTGTTTGCACTGTTGGCGTGAACTGCCTTGGAATTTTTGCTATTTCTGCAATGTGAACTTGTTTATTATTACTTCATATTCAGTGATTGCTGTAACCTTTTCTGTTAGGTCTTGACCATTACCGCCCTGAGGTCTTTGAACACAGTAAAAAGTTACTGCTCCACCTTTTGATTGCATTATCTTGCAATAGCAACTATCAAGCCATTGCATCAGTGCTGCTTCAGACCAGAGAGATGAATGAGACCAAGACTCTGACAGTACAACCAGCATACTTACCTGAATATCTTTATACAGGTAATAAAGCAAAAGAATAAAAGGACATTGCATTATACTGTGAGGTTTTTGAAAGTAGGATGTCAGGGTTACTTTCCTAAAATGTAACAGTTTTGATAAATTGAAGTGGTAAAGTGGCAGATATGAACAGGTCCCATTAATATTAATTCCATGTGAACTACCCGAGAGATGCGCCCGAGTTATTATTAGATGACTTTTCATGATAGTGAGAAAGCTATCTGATGTAAGGCAAAATATGTAATGTAGACTTTTAAACATTAATAACGGCTAATAACTTCCTAACTTCCCCCTCAGGGAGCCAGGACTGCTTTAAATGAGGGCAATCACTCCTCAACCTTTCAAAGAAATGAATAAATAATTCCAACACAGGAAGAGCGGCAAGAATATGCAGCTCAGAATTTCAATTATTAAGTTAAATTTTACATGATATACACCCTCCTTTATATCACAGATACACTTAATTTCTGTCCTGGAATCTGAAATCTGTTTCTGCATTAGGAAACTTACTTCAGACCTCTGCTGAAATGGGTGTACTGTTAACTTTTAGCAATTTCCCCGTTCTTAAGGGGTTGGTTGGGAACAGTTTGCAGAAAGCAGATAGCTAGATTTACTATTACCATGTAATATTACTAAATGCAAACATACTGTTGAGATTTGAAGGAATCACAGAACCACTGTAGAGTTATGGAGGTAGGTCTAGTTGTCTTGGAGAGGGTAAGAAATGAAAATGAAATTAGTGGCATTTCCATGGTTCATTAGGAATATAACAAAAAGTAATAAATAGTTTGGCTTTATAAAGAATATTACGTGATAAATGATTTTTTTATGAGGTACAAAAAATATTTTAATGTAATGAGAAGACGGGACATGTATTTCAGATCAATGAATTCATTTGGTCTTTTTAGGCTTCATTCTGAATAGTGTCTGTGCAAAATTACCTCACACATGAATTTCCCATTTTTGAGTTATTTAGATCTCTCTTCCGATGCATATCCATGAATCATTAAATACAGAATAAAAACCTTAGATTAAAATTCTATTACTGCTTTTCTGGCAAAATGAAAAACTTTTCATTCCTGTCTCTGAAAAACGTAATTGTTATGCTGTGTCTGAGCCTCTTAAGTCCAAGAAGTTACCAAAACTTTGTATTTGGATTCTGGTTTTTATCAGCTAATATAAAGAGTGAGAGTGTGTGTGGGTGAATAGCTATAGCAAAGAATCCTAATTGAAATCTTTTGGCTCAGGTTCTTCGCACATAATGTCAGGCAGCTAAATTAAGAGTCTCCTGACCTGCAATGGATTTTGTCAGTAGAGAGGCCACTCCTGCTCCCAGTCTTCTCGCAAGGGTAGTTTCTCTGTTGGAGAAACAGCCTAAGATGACTATCAGTCTAATATTAAGAAAATAGGTTCTAATTCCAGCTCTGAAGCTGTGTGGCAAGCTTGGTCTAGCAGAACTCTTACTCAGATGCTTAACCTTAATGCTGAAAACGTTTAGTATGAGTAGCCCAGCGTTTACAGTTACTAAAGGTGTTGAACAGAAGCCTTAAACGTTTGTGTCTCAGTTTCCATTGCATTTGTAAAATTGAGACAACATCATTGTCCTAAAAATTTCACCCTGCAGAGGTTTTCTTCCTCATCAGCCTAGCCCAGAGAAGTGAGCTGAACTTGGCATGTACTTAGCCAGCTTCAAAATTCACTTCCCAGAAGTACATAGTTCTGATTGTAAAATGCCATGAAACATTTGTTTTTCAAGAACTGTAGCTCTCATGCAGTAAAAAAAAATTAGTCTTGACTTTGGTATTTTTCATTTTATATTGGATTCTGCACTTTTAGGAACAGAGTACTGTTTTCACCCCCGTCAGCGGTTGAAGGTTGTTGTGTTCTGCAGGTTTTCCCCATGTTTCCCAGTAGAAGGTTTCTGCTCCTGACTCTGAAAAATGCTGCTTGGTGGATGCTTTCACCTGTAATGCTGGCCCAACACTGCATTCCATCTTTATCTCCTCCCTTTCGGCTGGCAGGTGGCTTTGACTTTCTGCGGGAATACCAGTCATCTCCAGTACCAGACTCCGGCTTGAGCTCCAGCTCCACCTCCTCCAGTATCAGTCTGGGAGGCAGCAGTGGAAATCTCCCACAGATTACACAAGAGGTTGAGGACATGGACACTGCTGCTGAAACAGATGAGAAAGCAAACAAATTAATTGAGTTTCTGACAACCAGGTAATGGAGCTAAGCAGAGGTTACGTTCGTACTGGAAACACATACTTTCATGTCTTCTCTACAATTATCTGTAGCAACTAAAAGACTCAAAGGAAAATGACTGAGCATTTGTAGTAATTACAGACTCCCATTTCTCTTTTATTGATACCTATAGAAGTAGGTACTTAAAAGCATTACAGTCAGGAGTAACAGAAAAAAATCTTGCCTGACAGGAATAAAATGTTTAATTGACTGATATTATTATGTTCAACAATGAACTAATGGAAGAAGACAGCTTTATTATTATAAAATTAGATAGGAAGTGTACAGGGCATCGTGAACGGCCATGGTGAAATTCATATTAACTACTGACTACAGCCAGCAGATCCTAGATGCAATGTTAAATTAAAAAACAGGGATTTGTTTGTGCTGCTCTCCACATGGAATGACTTATATTTTAAAAGAGAAGTTTTGTAAAATACAGCATAAAAATATTTATTTATTTGTATTTTGCTCATAAAATTCTATTCAGTTGTATGTTTTCCAGGCTATGGCCCTGGACATATCAAATTGCCTTTACCGTTTATATATTTTAACTGATTACATTTATTTCAGATAACTAAAGGAAGTTTTTCACTTTGTTATGTATTTCTTTAAGGGCATTTGGTCCACTTTGGTTCCATGAAGATATCACACCCAAAAATCAGAACACCAAGAGTGCTGAACAGCTTACTAATTTTCTGCGTCATGTTGTATCTGTATTTAAAGATTCCAAGTCAGGTAGTAATTTTTTTTCCGTTCATAACTAAAAGACTATTCCCTCAAGGTCACACTGAATGTTTATTGTGTGATTTAGGAGAGCTGCATATGCAGAAGCATGACATATTGTATGTCTTAACAAGAATATATGACATATGAGGGAACTGCTTTAAAAAAATCATGTTAGATTTGACTGTGGCTGAATGTTAAATCAAACATTTCTTCAAAGCTGTTAGTAGAAAGACTTTTGGATGATTCTACCAGATAAAAACTCCTCTATGTCCCGTTTGTAAAATGCATCATAGTATTACATAACTAAGTAAATGTACTTTGTTAAGTTTCTTCTGTGAATTAAAGTTTAGTTTTAATTTATTATGTTTTTAGAGCTTAGGAAATGTACTGATTGTATTTTGAAAACCAACACAGTTACTAATTAAATGTCTTCCAAGGTCAAAGCAGGATGCGGCATCAGTATTTATATTTAAGATCTTATCCAGTAGCCTGCTGCAGGTAACAGAAAGACTCCTAATTCAGCTTGGCTTTAGGTTTGGGAGTGTTTAGAAGTTACTGTGTTGCTGCCAGCAAGAATAATGGATGGCTTCAAACTTTGTCCAGGAACTGTAAAAAATTGCAATCAAATTAAGAATTTCAGTTTTTTGCTGACAAACATTTGCAGACTCAAATTTATTTTCTTACCTACTTGGTGAAATGAATGTAAACAGTGGGAAATTCTCCCAAAACCAGACATTCCTGCATCTCCATTTCTCACAGGGTTTGCAGGATACACTACAGTGCGTATCCTCTCCAGAGAGTTGGTTCAGCCTGTTATGACATACTATTCTTTTGCTTAGGTTTTCATTTGGAGCAGCATCTGAGTGAAGTTGCTTTACAAACAGCTCTTTCAAGCTCTTCAAGACATTATGCAGGTCGCTCTTTCCAGATATTCAGGGCCCTAAAGCAGCCCCTTTCTGCACATGCGTTGTCTGACCTCCTGTCAAGATTAGTGGAAGTTATTGGAGAGCATGGAGATGAGATTCAGGTATGCATGTGTACATAATGCTTCTTAGTACTGTTGATTTAATATATGTTTAATTTAAAATTACCATTTTAACAAGATGTTCTGGAGTCAAGTCATGCAAAGTAGAATGTGGCCTTAGAAAAGGTTAGCTCTGAGTTTACTGAATCCATATGTATTTTATCAAAGTCTTCATCCGGCTGTTAAAATCTTACATAGCTCTAAAGAGAACAACTAGAAAAAATCTAGTAAATGTCACTCAAAATGAAACCTTTGTGATGACCATTTTTCCCTTTTCACATCGTTAATTTAACGATTTAATTTAACGTGCTTAAAGACCCCATCATCTTATTTGCTGATGTAATCTGACAGCGTGGAGTAGACACGACATCATTTATCAAATGTTAACATCTTTTGGAATAAAGAAACCCATACCATCCATAACGATACAAAACTTACACTGGCCTAATTTGATCCAGTCCTCCCTTAGTGAACTATGATGTTCACTTGGTTTAGCTAAACAGACTGCTCTTTCCTGAAATTTTACAATCAGAGCCTATTTATTGTGAGATTCAAGACTTAATAAAGAGAACTACTAGCTCTTAATAAGAAATAGACTGACATCACCTCCATATTTTACTAAGGTAGTGAAACTGCCACAAGATGACAGTAATACTCTGTCACAACTGCTTGCAGGGCATGTAAATCAGTGACCTGCAAGTCAGAGGTTCTGTATGCCATTACCAATTGCCTGATGAGATACATGCCATTCTTGCATGCCTTCATAGATCATTCAGAGGCAGAAAATAAAACACGTTTGTAATGACATTTTAATGTTTGGGGCAGTGGCATTGATGTGAATGTCCTTATTTCAAAAGAAATTACACGTTTCCAGTAGGTGCCTATTCCTTTTATGAACTGAAGACTTTTAAAAGCTCACTGTTTTGAATGTCTTTGTTAAAATGGTTAACCTCATGCATTGATAGGGGTATGTAATGGAGGCACTACTTACTTTGGAAGCTGCTGTGGATAATCTGTCTGACTGTTTGAAGAACAGTGATCTTCTGACAGTGTTATCACGGTAAGAACCTGTTCTCCTAACAATAGATTTTTTTCAGTGTCTCATGATATTAAGCATGCAGTTCTGCAGTCTGACAGCATTAAATTATTTTGATAAGACTGAGCTCATTTGTAACCTTCAGAGAACTAAACTAAGAGCACATTTTAGACAAATTTTGCAATAGTTGAAATACTGTTGCTAGATCTAATGGAACTTTACAATGCATTGTAAATTCTGCCTTGCTGCCACTTGGCTGTAACTTACTTTAACATCCTTTATAAATACCATATTTTTTTCACCTTTGTACCATATACTTGAAAGCGTATCTGAGAAGAAACATGGTTTTTGGAATATTGGTTTCATATGACCTGTTGTTCTCAGATGAAGTATTCCCCAAGAAGTAAACAATTATGGTTTCTTCTCTTCAATAAAACTAGGGAGGATTTTGTCCCATGTGTACGTAACCCATGGATTTTGCCAGACCTGTAGGCCATCTCCATGAAACCCTTGGCCTTAAAGTAGAACTTTGTACATGGAGGGCAAGTGCAGGCTCCTTCCATAACACAGCTGTTGACAGTACTGAGGGAGATTAATGTCTATCTGACTCCTAATAGCAACAACAGAATAGGGAATGTGTTTGAAAAACGTCTATATGTTACCGTGCTTTACACACAGAACAAAAATACAAGGGCTATCATTTCTGAAGCTAGTAGGCAGGGTTGCTACGTATTATTATACTGCAATGGCAGAACACAAGCATTGCCTTGTGACAGAGTAGAGGTGGGGAAATACGGCTTCTACTTTATGAACTAAGAGGTATTGATCTTCTTTAATGCACATTTCAGGAAAGAGCAAGATGGAGCAGAAAATAAAAAATACTCCAGAAAGCAGTGGGGTGCAATATTCTTTACTCTGACGCTATTAATCCTCTTCAAATATTATAGACAGTAGGGACTCACAGTATGTGAGGTAGGAATGGGACCAGAGAGTCAGGAATTAATTGTTCTTTAGAACAAACTTCCCTTACATGTATCAACACAGCATGTTCATATGTACAGATAATTGAAGGGATTGTCTGGATCATCACATGGTAGTCCATGAGGAGGCATCAGTCACTGAAATGGAAACACCTCTGCTTTCTGTAAACCATCTTGATGAGATCTTAGGATACAGACAAGGGAGGATGCAATGACAACAAGGTTTCTGAAGGACCTGTGCTAGCAAGAACCTAGGCAGCCACATGACAGGTTTCTTAGGATAATGTGGCGTATTTGTGGTTCTGCTTAAGTTTTTGTCTGCCCACGGTTCTCACATTAGCCAGTAAGCCATTGTGCATTTTTCCTGCCAGCTGTGCCAAGTTTGAGGTTTGCTCCACTGATGAGGGCATTTTAAAGATCAAAATTGTTTTCTACCACTGCCCCATTATATGGGCATTTCCACAAGTCACTTCACAGCTCTCTATCTCCTATCCTCATGTTCTTACCTACCTGGACTGTGGGCTATCCTGCTCTGGTTTGGTGCACTTCTGGAAAAAAAAGACAAGCTGCAATAGACAGTGTGGTGTTTTACTTTTCCTATTTAAATATTTATGTACAGTTTGCTGAATACTTAACTTGCATCCAATACATACAAAGTTGAAGCTGTGCATTCACACATTGCAATGTATGTTATATATTTTGGGTTCAGTTCATCTTCGCCAGATTTAACATCAAGCACCAAACTGACTGCAAACCGGAAGAGCACAGGACAGCTGAATGTGAATCCTGCAAGCGGTAACACAGCCACTGCTGAACGAAGCAGGCACCAGAGGAGCTTCTCTGTACCCAAGAAGTTTGGAGATGTGGACAAGTCCTCGGACCCACCGCGCAGTGCCACACTAGACAGAATTCAGGCGTGCACCCAACAAGGCCTGTCCTCTAAAACCAGAAGTTCATCTTCCCTAAAAGACAGTCTCACTGACCCATCCCATATTAACAATCCAACCAACCTACTGGCCACCATCTTTTGGGTTGCTGTGGCTTTGATGGAATCAGATTTTGAGTTTGAGTACCTAATGGCATTGCGTTTACTGAATAAACTCCTGGCTCATTTGCCACTAGATAAAGCTGAAAACCGGGAGAAGTTAGAGAAGCTGCAAGGGCAGCTGAAGTGGGCAGACTTCTCAGGGCTTCAGCAGCTACTCCTGAAAGGATTCACCTCCCTTACTACCACTGATCTCACACTACAGCTCTTCAGTTTGCTGACACCAGTGTCTCGAATATCCATGGTGGATTCCTCTCAAGCTATAGGTAAAACCAGTATACTTTCCATTGCTTTTGACATTTGATGACCAGCCTCATTAGAATATCTGCACAAACCCAAAAATGGTATATTTTCTTTCTCATCTAATACAGAATTCTCTTCTAATAATGTACTTTTGCTTTGAGTTGGCTGGGCTTTTTGGAAATTTCATAACAATATGACATGTTTCTGAAAAGTTAATCTATTGCACAATAAGGTTTTGGAGGACAGCAGTCAAGTATTATTTCACATTTCATGTCTAGTGCTTAGCACCATAAAAAGTTTCTGAGTGCTGACAAAATGTAAGGAGATACTGTCAAATTTTCTAGAACCTATTTTGGCCAAGTTTTCCATTGAATTATATCAGAATATTGCAAATTATTTTATTTTAAATTAGTGCTTCGTGGGATTTTTCCTAGAAATATAAATATTGAAAACTCTTGTACACTTTTTAGGTAAACTACAATAGCGCATTAGGGAGTGAGGAGAGAGGCCTGGGTTATAAGGGCATAAGGTAACATTTTGAAATTCCCAATTATTTAGTTGAGGTTGTGACCATTTCTTAATTTTATTTCTTGAAGGGATTTTCTGTATTGTCCAAATATTTACTCCTCTCTCTCAGTCAGAAACACAGATATTAAGACAATTGTGCAGGCTTCACGAGTAAGTCATAATAAGCTCAGACACAGAGTAAGGGGATGAATGCCATGAACAGCCTGCCCATCTGTAAGCACCTGTCTGGTGCCTGCGTTCCAGACTTCGGTTGGGCAATTCACGCATGGGCTGTGACGGTGCCATCCGGAGGTATCTTTTTCTTTTCCCTGGGTATAGAGGAAGCCAAGGGAAATTATGCTGCTAACGTAGGCAACTTGTTTAATTATGTAGAATGAGAGGGAATAAATGGTTAGAAAGATACTTTCATAGATCGGATTCTTTCTTTTCAAAAAACAGATTGTGTCCGGATACAATTTCTTCACTTCTGAGCTCTGACCTCCCAGCTGATCTGGAGCAGCTTGTGTTACAGCCAATGCCTGTAGTTCATCAACTACCTTGAGCTATGAGTTGGTGCAGAGAAGCTGAATCCCAGCTCCAGACAGAGTCCTTATGCTAATGACAACAGCTAGCACTTGGCACTGGAGCCATCTCCTAGCTTCAGAAATACCCATTTGAGTAGTCTCATCTGACCAGTTATATCAGAATTTTGTTTCATTATTATTATTAACTTGAATAGTATCAAACAATGGAAGCTGTGCCTGGCAGCCTGACCAAAATAGCTGTTCATTTATCAATACTGACTGAATTTTTTGTGTGTTTTAGCAGCAGTAGTGAAAATGCCACCAGTTAAGATTATCAGTAAGCCACTTAAGTGGAAAAAATAAACACAGTCTCTAACAGGAATAAGATACATACTTTTGTGAGATATTTTGCCCTGTAAACACCTGTTTGTGTGGTAGTGTTTGTAGAAATAGGTTCATGCTTTATAACAGTACTGTTTCCTAAATGATGTACTGGATTTTCAAATTAAGGCCCCTTTAAGACAAATGTGGTGTGGCCAGTGGCGTGAACGACTTGACAGAGTCTGCTTGAGTTTACAGCTAACGTAATATTGAAACCGTGACCTCCTACGAAACACCAACTTGAAGATCACTGTGGCTCTTGCTGTCCAAAATGGACATTTTGTTCTGTATTTTCCTCTTCTAGGATTTCCGCTGAATGTTTTGTGTCTCCTGCCCCATTTAATTCAACATTTTGACAGCCCAAACCAGTTTTGTAAAGATATAGCCGAAAGGATTGCTCAGGTATCAAAGTTATTTACTGTTTTGTACATCCTCAAACCCTGTAAATGCAGTTGCCTTCTTAATGTGTATTGACATTTATATTTAATTAGGTTTGTTTGGAGGAGAAGAACCCCAAGCTATCAAATCTCGCACATGTCATGACCCTTTATAAAACTCACAGCTATACAAGGGACTGTGCTACCTGGGTAAACGTGGTTTGCCGTTACCTTCATGAAGCATTTGCTGATATTACTTTGAGTATGGTTACGTATTTGGCTGAGGTAAGTTTTCAAAGTTTCTTTTACTGTTTTAACTCTTCTGTTCTCTAACAACCCAAAGAGCTGAAGTCTGCCTGCAAATTACTTGTGGCTTTCTGTAGCTGTTATTTATAATTGAGTGAAAAAGCAGAAATTAGCAGCAAGAAAGGGAATTACTATAATAAATCAATATTGAACACTAAAACAAAAGCCAGCAAAGGTCTGCAGGGCTGATAGATCTTAAATCAGTTTCTGTCATCAGCCAGTGAGATGCTCCACTGCCAAAGAGAGAGTAACGGGATAACATTTCTTTAGATCCCACTGAGGAGAATAAGAGGAGGACTAATTCCAGAAGGAGTTTAGCAGCATAAATAAGATACTGATCTAGTTGAAGATGTCCCTGCTCTTTGCAGGCGAGTTGGACTAGATGACCTTTAAAGGTCCCTTCCAACCCAAACTATTCTATGATTCTACGATTCTATGATTCTGTGATATCATCTGCTATATAAGGATCTGGTTCTCAGTACAAGTTTGTATGCATTCCTTCAACATTGATTGGGATCATCTTGCTGCCCAGGTTTTCCTCTGTGCTCATTGCTTACTCCTAACAACATTTCTCACATTTGGAGTATAGAGCTGATGCAGTGTTGTTACTGGGGATCCAAGGCTCAGTTCTGCTCTTTAAATTAAGGTCACTTATCTCTGCCTCCTATGTCAGATCAGTATCAGGACACCATTTTCTTGTAGAGTTCTTAGATTTATCCTTTCACTTCTGTGTTGTAGTGAGATGCCTTCATTCTGCCCTTCTCATCCAGGGAGAAATCAGTTCTGTACTCATGACATAAATTCCCTAGCTTCTTTAGAGCAGGTTTGGTTTTTGGAACAGAATCATTCTCTCCTCTGCCAAAGGTTCTACAGAAACTGTGCAGGCGTCTCTGATACTGGCTATCCACAGATTTTCAAGAGTCTGAGGCCAGGCTGTGCTGCCACACTCACGCAGACTTGAGAACAAACTTGGCCCTGCTGCCTCAAGCTGCAGTTTGTCACCTTGTTTGCACATGGAGGCTCTAAGTAAACAATCATATCAGATCTTGACTGTTGGTGAAAGCCATGACCCTCCTTAGGAGGCTAAAACAGTGCCCTGGGATTTTTCAGTCTGTTTTCAAACTCAAAGACTCTGAAGAACTATTAGCTCTTCAAACATGATGACTCTGAGTTCTCCAGAGTCACGTGTCTCCTTCAGAGCAGAAACTCGTGTTCCTAATAAACAAATATTGTAAAAATTGAGGTTTAAACTCTTCCTCCTTTGCTTTCCCAGCCGTAGGGAAGTGTTTGCCCCGCTGTTTTCCCTCTGGTGCTCTAAGTACAGTTACTAGTGCTGCAGCACCTCCACAAAGGTCATTGCACATGATCTCCCTGCCCTCAACAGGGCCTTCGACTTCCGTCTGGAGACTCTTTCTCTGCACTTCCCCGTTGCTGCACGTTGGCACCAGGCTACTATATTAACAGCAAGTCAGGCAGGCTCTTGACTGTAATTAAGGCACATTCCTCACATAGCGCCATCATTGCAGGATGACAGAGTAGTGAGCACGACTTCCTCTCTCTGTATTTACATTGACTGCAGCTCTGTTGAGTCATGTCTGGGAAATATTTGTACGGGCATAGGGTAGCAGCCAGTCTGGAGGAGGAGCAAGAGACAACAAACCATCTTGTTCAGCCTGCTGTGGCCATGAAAAAGATTTTTCCAGCATTCAGAATATTTTTCCCCTTTTCTTCTTACTTAATCCCCAGACCAGGATAAACAATGTGCTCCTGTCTCTTATAAACTGGCTGTGGCATATACTGTCCATAGGTAAAGCCAAATGGGTTAACAGCCCCACTGGGCTATGCGGAGTTGAATGTTACAGCCGTTGGCTACAGAGACTGGAGCTTTAACAACTCTGGCGCATTCCCCAGTGCTTGGGCCTGAGGGAAAGGGTGAGACATGGAGTGCTTAAGGATAACTAAGGAGATCTGTGTTGCAACAGTGACGCCTCCAAACACACAGGTATACCTTCATAAGGGGACTTTGACCACAAGTTATTAAGGCTATTAATGCTATTAACCATTTGTTCTTATACAGATGCTCTCAGCAGAAGGTAAAAGCTTCAATTATTGCCACTGAGACAAAAAATTGCATTTCATCTATTTGGTGGCAGGTAATTGCTTGTCAGCTAGGGGTATGATCCTGGCATAAAATAAGACATTTCAGCTGTGTTCTTATCCAAACATTACAGTGACCAGCAGTGCTCCTTACTGAGTTTTATGTATTACAGCTCCATCCATGAAAAATGATCATTTCTTCTAGATAAATACTTGGGAAAAATAACTATTTAATAATGTGGTAGAACTTTGAACCTCCACTACCAAAATCAGCACACAAACACATTACTGAAAGCTTATTTTGATTTTATGTTAGATTTTTGCATATTAAGTTTTAAAAATCAACTTTGTACCATGAGAGCACAATCATTCTGGGACCATATCCACATTGACATGGGTCATGTTAAAGTAGTGATTCATTAAGTCCACAATTCTTCAAAGCAGTTCATAGGGACCAGAGTAAAAAAAAAAACAAACTGGGAACAGGTATGATTTCTTCTCACAAATACAGTGGAAACTCTTTGTTCTGGAACTCGCTGATCCAAATGGTGTGTCACCACAACTTCATCTTACTACTGTTTTTGTTACTTCTGGCAGCAAAAGAATTCTTACTGTACTAAATGCATTTTAAATTTTATGTTCGTTTCTTAAACTGCAATACTCTTTGTCATTACAAATTCATGATGTATTTAAGTACGCACTTGGACTACCAACTACCACATATACTCATCTGAACAAGTGAAAACGGGCACAATCCACAAATGTTTAGAGTTTAAGGGGTAAGAGCTGTTTAAGTCAAGGCATTCTGTTGACAACAAATTTATATAAACTGGAATGGAAGTTAGCAGCTTTCAGAGATAACGTTCCTAGAGCAGCTTTCTCACCAGCAATAGAGACAAAATTCCCATCATTTCCCAATAATTCCTTCTCCTATCACAAAAATGATTATTTGATGCAGAAGGCTCTTGTCAGAGAACAAAAAAAAATTCTTTCTCTCCTTCAGATAGTTTCTTCTGATCCTTTATTCCTACACTGAAATGGTATACTGGCTGATGTGCTGGGTCATATAAACTACAAGCAAGGAAGGAACCAAACCTTCCATTGCAAGATCCTAATGGAAGGCAAGAGAAAGTCTATAACCCTGTTTTGAAGAAGAATTGCTTGTTTTATCTCTCAGTAAAGGTATCCATGGGCTGAAGCCGGCTACCAGCTAGTACCTCTCATTTAAAAATTCTTGCTGTCTTTTTGTAGAGGAATAGATAAATCATAGTGGGTTTCATCTATTGTGCTGTTAATGGAATTTGACTACTTTGTTTTATGAATCGCTACTTACTACTCACTTTTAGTGATGAAAGAAATCAGAAGATATTTAGTGGGATGAGATAGGTGTGTGTCCTACCTGATCATTCCATTTTGGCTGGCATGAAATGTTCTCATACAATAAAAAGAGGAGTCTTGTCATTCAGGCCAGTGAGGGCAGCTGATAAAATACAAGACTCCACTTGGATAACAGCTGAAATTTTTCTGTGACGGAAGACATGAGGCAGCATAGAGTTTCTATAAGTAATTGTTTTCTAGATCCTAATATCTCTTGTAACCAGTGTTAGAAGAACTTCCTTGTCAGCGTGAACAGAAGGATAGAGTCTAGTCTTGTGCCTCTGGTAACCTCGAGCAATAACATCTGGTTGCCTCTGAAATTTGTGGCATGGGACAGTACCTGTCACCAATGAAAGAACGTGCTACCTTCCAGGAAACTTTCAGCTGAGATATTTCACACACATGGGCAAACATAGCATGTCTGTCTGTACGCCTCCTGAATTACTGTCATGTATATATATGAGCACAGTTGCATTTCTAAGGTTCCTTGTGGTATTCCGGGATCTACGCTCGGGTGTTTCAAAATTCCAGGATTTAGATCAAGACCTTCTTTGTATTAGCCTCTACAGTAAGAGAGCCCAGGGATTCCATCTCCTTAACAGAAAATGTTTCCGTGGCAGTTACAGCCAGTGAGCACTGGCAGTGAAGTGTATTTGGATAAATACATATTGATGTCTGAATAGTAGTAGTCTTGTTTCTTCAGCATGTTTTCTTTTTCCTCACTGACTTTCAGCAAAGGTAAAATAAAAAGATACTCCCCTGTTTTTATTGGATGTGCTTCCCCAATTACAGTGTAAATTTTGCTTGACAGTTTATTCAACTGCTGACTGTGTTTTCTGGATAAGTTAGGGCAGGCATATATAAAATGTATGTTTCATTATTAAAACAGGCTAGCATTTGGTTCCCAAATTAAAACTCTTTTTTATCTCGCACTTGTGTCGTCATCTCTTGTAAAATGATTGTAAAATGGCATTGCAAAATCAGTGAGTGAAGAGAGATTAACAGTACAAATGGCATTCAAGAAATAGTAGCTTTTTCCATAAGAAGAAATGTCTCAAAATTTAGTTATTTTCCCGTTTTTTTTTTTTTAAACAGCTACTAGAAAAGGGCCTTCCCAGTATGCAACAGTCCCTCCTACAGATGATTTACAGTCTTCTTAGTTATATGGACCTGTCAGCCATTCCTGTGAAACAGTTTAACATGGAAGTGCTAAAAACCATTGAAAAATATGTACAGGTAAATACCATATCTTCTTTATATTAACATAGGAACTTAACAGTATTTACTATCGTAAGCTGATTTTCTTTATAAGAATTTAAGACTAGATTAGCAGGGATGACTACAACTGTCCAGTGTGCTGTCTAGTTTATAAACATCCTGATGCCTAACAGAGTGCACATCCCCAGATAAGATGCCCGGCTGTGTGGGAAGGGTTAGGCTGCAGCTACATCGCACTGGGAGCAAGCTTCATACCAGGCAGACCCTGACTGGCAACTCTTTTTAATTATTAGCATGAGGGAGATGTGGCATAAGCACTTCCCTTCAGAGACTTCTGCACTTAATTCTTGGCAAGTGGAAAATGCGTGTTTCCACTAGGAATTCATAGCTGTAAAGAGCCTGTGTCAACTCAGCTTTTCTGTTAAATGGGGATTCTGCAATGACTCTTATCTTTATGCATGCCGATTAAGGCATTCAGGTAGGAGATTTTAAATCCTTTGCCAAGTTGGCCTTGCACTCAGGTCTCCCACGCTGCAGGCCAGTTCCCTAACAGTGACGCCTTACGCAAGTCTTGGCCTCTGCTGTTGAAATTATTCTGCAAGTATGTACCTTGTCACTGGCCAAGAAAGAGAAAGAATAGAATATTCTAATTCCACATTTTTATTATGTGGCAAAAATATGACTGTAGAATAGAAATAATCTTGAATGTGTGTGAATCTTTCCTTCTGTTTGCTGATTAAATGTGCCTATTTCTAGAGCATTCACTGGAGAGAAGCCTTGAATATCCTGAAGTTGGTAGTTTCTCGTTCTGCCAGTTTAGTTTTACCATCCTATCAACACAGCGATCTTTCAAAAATGGAAATACATCGAGTGTGGAACAGTGCCTCCAAGGAGCTACCAGGGAAGACTTTAGAGTTTCATTTTGATATTTCAGAGGTACTATTTGTAATTCTGCTACTTAAAACCTTAATTCTGTTATTCTGATAATCTTAAAACATGTGTTGCAGCTGCTTAAGAAACATGAAAAATTGGGAAAGAAAGGCAAATTACCAAACTGAAAGTCTCTTAAATTCTTTTCCATCCACAGTGACATATTTAATGACCTATGCTGGTGGGCTGTTTCTGGATTTTTACTAGAATTTTTTTTGTGAAGGAATTATTAGTTGTATTTAAATTTATCTGTTCAAAAAGCTGTGCTGTAATTATGTCAACTGTAATATATAAGTATATTACGTGTATAAAATCTCCCTCCAAGCATTTTATACTTGGATGCCAAAGTTCTATGTAACTGTTAAACACAGAATTATGTCCTTTAAGGGAATACTGTCTGACTTCTGACTGAACTCTTTTACAGCAGTCTTTATCCTGCAAGCCCTGTACACCTTTTAACTTTCTATAACTGAATGGTCCTACTTACTTTAATGGGCAACTCTATAGCTATGAAGCTGCAGGACTGTTTGCAGCACTATAGACTATTTCATAATAGTGAGCCTTCGAGATTAAAAGGAAATATGAACATAAAAATGCATCTGGTACTATTTGTGTAAAATTTCTTCTCGGTGTTTCATGTAGGTATAATTCTAGAAAATGCTGAGCATCCTATCATCAATCCAAGAAAGCAATTTCATGTTTGTTGGAACAGGGACTGAGTGTTCAGCACTCTTAGGAAAAAAACATTAAAAACCATGTGGAAGAAATGTGGATTTGAAATGAATTTCATAAGCTTTCTGGGTTTTTTGCTGATTCTTATGTTAAAAACTAGTTTGACAGTCGATTTGAGTAATAGCTACTCATGAACATAAATGCTAGCTACTAGTTACTGGCAATTGTTACTGAGATGTTCAGAGTGGAAAATAAAATACATACCAAGTGACATGAAATTTGATGCACTCCTTTTTTTACCCCTGTATATGATCTTCAGAGTAATCTTTTCCTGCAACTGAAGCCATAAGCCCCATTATAAGTTCATCCTGGAGCATAGCACTAGTGAATAATTATTCTCTATTTAAGACTCCAATTATTGGGAGACGGTATGATGAGCTGCAAAGTTCTTCTGGACGAGATGGTAAACCCAGGGCAATGGCTGTCACTCGAAGCACTTCTTCAACCTCATCGGGATCTAACTCCAATGTCCTTGTTCCTGTGAGCTGGAAGAGACCCCAGTACTCTCAGGTAAACTCCTTTTAAGTAGCCCACTATTTATTAACAAGTTGCACTGGGAGCAGCTGAATTAATGCACACTTGGGTTCTTAAATGCTTGTGCCCTCTGTGCCCTACGCAGTGCTCCCGAGTGGCTGGGGCAGCCCAGCATCTGACTGACTGACTGACTGACTGACGGACTGTCTGTGCGTAATGTCTGTCTTGGACTCAGAAATGGGCTGAATTATGTCTCTCTCCTCTCCAGCCAGTGTTTTTCTTTCAATCTGCAGGAAGTGCATCTCTTTAAGACCTCTAAGTCTAGGTCAGATTTAGCTAAGAATGACAGGTGAGTTCAGATATTAGCAAGGAGAGCAGATAGACAGCGTGTGCAACTTTTTAAGTGTTGTTTTCCTGGGAAATCAGATAAAAAGAATTCCTTGGAACAATTTTCCGAAAAGTGGTATTTGATTACCTTATTGATTTTAGTTATCTGCCAGTTAAAATAAAACCATGCAGAATAAATGTATTTATTGGGTTTTTTTGATATTGCAGATTATATAGCAGTGACTCAGGCATGAATTCTGCAAAAAAATAATTTTGCATATGCTTAGTTATGGGCTTCTGAACTGTCCTTTTGAAGTGATGCGGATGCGCAGGATCCAGTGTTGCCTTATTATGCTCAATAGCATTAATAGACTAATTTAAAAATAATAAACACCAAAATAATTAACAGCTATTTTTACGTTTCCTGGTATGTACAGTTGCTCTGAAAGCAACCCTTCGAGCACTTAATGACTAATTCTTTGGCTGGTTCCTCCCAATTAAAAAATGTTAATGTGTTTCTAGCCACCAGGAGAATGGGTGGTTAAAAAATGCTCATTTGAGAAACATCTTGTTTTCTAGAAAAGGACAAAGGAAAAGCTGGTGCATGTCCTTTCTCTTTGTGGTCAAGAAGTTGGGCTGAGTAAAAACCCTTCAGTAAGTAGCCTTGTATTGATCATTTCTTTGTTTCATTGTGTCCTAAACTTCAAAAGTGAAGAACTTTATTTCCCAGAGTTGCTGACCTGATTTGCACAGTTTCATGTCACATTACTATCATTGTCATTTGTACTGGCCCACGCAGTATTTCTCAGCGTGTAGACCAGTGAGTGAATGGCCCTCTCGCCTAAAGATCATTTACTTGCAGAGCTATATATGGTTTTGCCGTAAGAGATCTGTGATGCTATAGGTTTTACTTACACCAGCGCAGTGGATAGAGAGTAATGACCTCTGGTATTACCAATCTAGAGTCCTTATAAAGTAAAAAATGAAATTACAGGAATAAAACTTGGTGGGTGTCTGATTTTTCCTTTAGATAGTATTTCTAATGTTACTCTTTAAAAATTAATATTATCCAGTGGCAGGAAATGAGCAATAGATCATCCAGGGTAAGAAGCTCTTAAAATAGTTATTAAATATTTTCGACAGAGAAAGGAAAATTTCTGAACATTTTTTAATATATTGTATGCCACTTGTATTATGGTGAACAGCTCCTTCCTTTCTGCAAGAGAGGGACTGTTGCATTTTGGCAACTAAATTGCAGATAGAATTATTTTTAGTAGGAAAGGAAAAATTATAGCTTGCTGTGCTTTCTAATCTTGACATAATTTTGAACATTATTTTTTGATGAACTTACTACATCACCCCCTTGACAGTATTTTCTTTGCTAAGTTCTCTGAATTTTGTTCCTATAAACGTATACAAACATCCAGGCAACATCAATCTGCAGCCATTAGGAGGTAGCTGTAATATTCTTGGACGTGTTCCTGCAGTATGAAGTTGTTTCTTTGTACAAGTTTAATCTGAAGGCACCTGTCCAACATAAATAATAAAGAGTGTTCTAAAAATACTCAGTGAAGGAATTAGGTGTGTACTGGAAATACAGTCTTCCGAATAACCAATTACAGCTTTTAGGAAGAAACAACCGGAGGGAACAGTTTGTTACAAGAGAAATCCTTTGCATCGTAGGTAATTTTTTCTTCCTGCGGTGATTTGGATCTGATTGAGCACCAGACGAGCTTGGTGTCTTCAGAAGACGGAACAAGGGAGCAGGAGAACATGGATGATTCAAACAGTGAACAACAATTCAGAGTCTTTAGGGACTTTGATTTCCTAGATGTTGAGCTGGAAGATGGGGAGGTACAGTATATTTTCTCTGAAACAGCTTTTTTATTAAATCCGTTTGATATTCTTTCTACTAAACACTATGCTCTTCTAACCTACAACTTTAACTGCATAACTATAAACTTACTTTTGAGTTCAGATTATGTATAATGTTCACTTAGTGTTTATTTCAGTAGCGTAACAGTAAGAGACTACCACACCCTTCCTTTCTGAATCTACTTTAGGAAACACTGCAAAACTGTTACTGGAAGATAAAGCCTCTGTTCCAGTACCTTTTAAGTGAAATTACTTTTAAGTGAATTTACTTTTAAGTGAATTTATTTTAAAGACAATTTTTAAAGGTCTAAATTGTTAACAAAAATATATTTGCCATTTTAAAACCCATAAAATGAAATTGTTCCAAATCTGCTCGTTCCAGCGTAATCCTCCAAAACGTGAATTCAGGCCTTCGGGCTGTTGTTACTCCTGCAACTGCTGATGAAATCACTAACACTTAGAGAGATGTATCTTCCACTCTGCTTAGGTGTCCGTGATTTCATCATTTCATGCAGGAGCTAAACAGAACCCTGAGGGCCCAGATCAAGTCTTGACAAGTGAAGCCTGTCAGCTCACATTGAGCTGAAAGTGCTGAAGGGAAAAAGTTGAAGAACTGCTGTATTTTGGGGGGGCTACACCCTTCAACCTTGCTTATATCAAACTTGGAGTCTTTCTATTTGTCTGGAAAGGCCAAAAATGAATATCCACTGCCAAACACATCTAATAATTTTGTTGCGATTTAAAAGTTCAGAGATTGTTAGCTCTTTTGAAGTACTTAAGGTGCAGATGTTCAGCAAACCTAACAGTTTAATAAATTGTCTTGTCGTAATCTGGGCTTGATTTTAACATGAATTCTCTCAGGCATCACTCTTAGCCCTGAGGAGAACAATGTGTACAAGAAGAAATAATCTGTTTTCTCCCTAGTTTAATTACAGTAGTAAAATAATTTTAAGGTAAACACACCCCTCAGGTGTGAACTCATATACACCTGAATTTTAATTTTTTTTTCCAATGAAGGAATGGAATGTCGCGGAGTCCTTCTTTTCCAAGTCAGAAATCTCTCTATCAAATACAGTAACGTTGGCTCACAGCTGCCCATGACTTTGCTAAAGAAAAAAAGCAGTTGGCATCAATGGTTGAAAATGCATTAGCCGAATATTGTGAAGGAGCTTTAGTATTCCAAACAATGATAAATGATAAAACAGCAATACCAGGTTAATTGTCAAAAAATGTACTGGCTGCAATAATTTTTATGCCTTAAATGCTTTCAAGATATTGCGAGGGCTTGGGACTGCAATTTTGACTAAATACCACATATTCATTTTGTGTCTGGTGAAATTAAAGAATTTTTTCTTTCTTTTCACCAGTTAAAACCATATACAGATTTTATATAATTGTGCCGAACAATTCCTATCAAAGTTAGTTGACCGTCCTGGACTGTGACCGTGCAATGATTTGTTTTATACATGTTGCTAACTTCAAGACTGAGGCCTATATTAATCAATATACTAATTCTCTTAAGTCAGTCGTGGAACAGATACTAAGCTTCTCTAGTTTTATGTGAAGTAAAAGGAACAATGTAGTCTTTTACTTAATACAGTTTTTAAATTGCCATGGATCTGAGACCTTGCATTCCAAGGTTTAGTCCAGACTGACTTACTACTGTTTTAAATAGATACTTTAGCCAAATTCAAACCTGGTATAAGAGGCTACATCTCTCATGACTCAATGATTTACTAGTGACAGAAACTGTACCATTTTCGTCAGGTCTGAATTTGGTATATTAATAAACATGAATTAAACAGTGTTGGAAAACTTAAGCTAGCAAGAGCACAAATAGTCTTTCCAAAAAAATGTTATGATTTAAACAGACCAGTGATGCTTGTATCATCCCCAGACCACAAGATGTACTTGTTTGAAATTTCATAAAGATGTGAAAGCAAGTAATGGTTATTTTCAAACTTACAAGATAGGCTGAAGAGCTGAAGTTTCTGTGATATTATTGGTTACAATTGTGGGGAAATGTTTGTCTGTGATGTCTTTAATACAGTAATTTTACATAGATTCTTTCTATTTGTTTTTCTATCTGTTATATCTGCTACCCAGGAACTTCAGGTAAGAATGCTACTTGAACTCAGATGTGCCAGCATATGTTATGCCTTCTTGCAAATTTGTGTTATAGAATAACATCATAGTTTTGTTGTTGCTCCCCCTTCGGTGTGTGCGTGGGTGGATGTGTGTGTGCTTGCACTTCTGACAGGTGCTACATTTTTTGTCTTGTATTAGAAATATTTTTGCAGGGTTTTTTTCAAAAATTCTGTTTCATTTTAACTTTGTTTTTGACATGTTCAACAGTCTTCACAAATTTTACAATATCTTAATTCTAATATCAGCATTTTTCAAATTGAGCCATTTCTCCTTTTAGTATCTTTGTGCATAAAAAAATACGTAGAAACAAAAGAACCTAATTATTTATAATATAGTAAAGTCTGGGCCATTTGTTTCCATGGGCAAATTATATATCATTTCCAGCTTTTCAGTTGTGGTATATTGGCTCCTGTTAGCATCTTGCTAAAGCTGATACCTGACATCTCTTCAGAAAGTTTACATAATTGCCTACCAGCCTGAATTTAATTGAATGAATTAGTTAATTCATACAGCTTAATTTAATTCAGCTGTATACTTCTCCCAACTTTGCTGGACTCATTTACCCTATGAAGAAAACTGAAAAGGTGCATCAGTGGTTGCCAGTTTAGGACATAAACTTGCAGTTTATCAATGTATAGAGTGATAGAGAATTGTAATGAGTTGTACAAGTGACACAAAAATCAGCAACAGTAGTATTTTGCATATTTGTTTCTGATAGTTTGCACATCAGTTATTATGCAAACACAACCCCAAAAAAATCTTTGTCTCAAAATGCCTGAGCTCTAAAAGATACCACCATATGGCAATAGTCCCTCACTATGCAGTTCCACCATACTTTTGCCTATACCCTATAATATTTGTGCAACTCCATTAGGTAAGGATAAAAACCTGCATGAAAGAAGTTTTGTATGATTCTTACTGGCTTCATGGAGGAGCTCCACAGCTCTGCCCCACATAGGGTGGCTTCCCTTTTTACTGCCCCTTCTGGGTCTGCCCTCTCCCCTGGGTTCTGGTAAGGTTTAAAGTGGCTGCAAGGGCACATCAGCTCCTTTACCAGAGGGTGGTGATTGTGGGAAGTTCTATGTGGTACCTGCTTATTGCTGGCCAGACGCATTTATAGTATGTGACTGTTTCCTTTTGAATTGGTGTTGGTTACTGGTGGCTTTTCAGATAGGAAATAGCTTTGCTCCCGCTGTAGATAAAAATGAACAGCCTCTCAAATATATCTTCCCTCCTGCTTGTTAACTGTGAAAGAAAGATTGCTTAATAGACTGTAAAAACAACAACTCCATCTTCATAGACGTGTTGACCTCTTGTTTAAATTCAGTATGAGTTTGGGTGCTCCTGTAGCAAGCTTATGCTAACCCAAATGCTGTGAGTATTTGGGTTATACTGTGTTTCACCTCTCTTACCCTTCTACTTCACTTTTAATTCACTCCCACGCCTTCTAATTGCATGCCCTGGAAATGTCCCTGTTCATTTCTCTTCTTTTTGTTGGCTTCCTTCTTTGGTAAGACATTGCAGAGTAAAACTGCAAGAAATATTCCCATAGACATGGGCTGCAAAATTTTTTGATAGCTGTACTAGGCATCTTGAGGATCAAGGTGTAATCATGGTCATCTTTGCTTGCTTGGTTATTTATGTCATTTTGTCATTTGTTAGTTCAGTAACTGATGTGTTTGTGGAGGATGTCTCATTGCTGCATGTGTCCTCCAGCCTTTGTGGGGGAGGATGGACAGCCAACGAATTTGTTAAAATAAATAGCTGGGAACTGAATGATCATTTTTATGATTTAAAGAGACCTAATTTCTTAAATCTTAGCTGTGTTCTTTTCTCTTCACACACAAAACTCCATATGATCCCAGTCCCAGGATGAAAACACAGGGCTGTCCAATAATGTGTTTGGCTTCATAATAATTTCCTGTTAATTAGCTCTTGAATATAGTGCATTCCTTAGCTCTATGTGTTCTTGCATTACAGTTTCTTGTGTTCTTGGATTACAGTTCTTGCATTTCTGGGTTGTCTTCTCCCTAAAATTTTTTTTTTCTTTTTGCCTCCTATTTGTTGATGAACAGTGAGCTTAGTGTCATGAAACTGAACTTTCCCTCTTTCTAATCATATTTCAAAGTCCATTGCATTAAAGGGCAATGATGCAAAATGGGATCTGTTTGTGCAAGTTTGTTGATTGTTAAGGAGATAAGATTGCAGTTGAATTAATTGCACTTTATACAGTTTATTCCCCATTCAGTAAATGTCTGAGTAGTCCTGAATGGGGATTACTAAAATGTTTAAAATTACAGATCTGCCTAAGTACCTTACTGAACTGAAAACTTCTTTCTCTATGATTGCACATAATTTTATTCTGCATGAGCCCAGGGTATACTCCTTCCATAATCAGTGATTTGATAATAATGTTTATGATTTTTTTAGGCAGAACTATATTTTTGTCAACTTCATATTTAAAAGATCACTGTCAACTTGAATTTTCAGCAGCTGGTTTGCTTAAGAGTGTTGCATCTTATCGACTCTTGTTTTAAACAGTCAGCCCTGAAGCTTAAAAAGAAACATTTTTCTCTATAAATTTCCTTCCCGTGTTGTTGTAAGGTTGAAGGCTTTCGCCTAGGTAAAGTACCCAAAACTGCAACTGGATACTTCTGGGTAGACCCTTCATGCTGTGTAAGGCTCCTTTGGCCTCTGGGGTCCATGACGGGAGCAGTTATGGACAAGCTCCTGCATTTGCTGGAGAGGAACCCAGCTAGACTTGAAGAAGGGAGCAAGAGAATTAACACAATTGAGGAAAAGGGATACAGTCCACTGGAAAATAAATGAAGAAATGAAAAAATGGTGGAAAACTGTCATTTTTATACATGAAAGAAGTTGAGTGATCTTTCTATCAGTTCACCGGCCTAACAAGCAGTTACGCAATTTGCTTAATGCAGTTGGCTTTAAGTAGCTGCACATGGGATTAGAACTGAAAGTCAATATAAAATGTTTGGTCCATTTGACTGTGTCCTTTTTAAAATGTGAAATCTCAGGCAATGCTTATTAGGTTATTCTCAAAGTATAGTTTCAAATAATACAAATACATTCAAGTTACAAAAATAAGCAATATGGGCCTAGAATAAGAGTTTTAAAAGGTGTGCTGCTTTAGCTATTACATTTTGTGCTAAATGAAAGATTCATTCAAATCATAGAATCATGGAATAGTTTGGGTTGGAAAGGAATCTACCTTAATTCATCATTACGGTCATGTATATAATGAAAAGAACCTGAATTTTTTAACATACGTTTCACAATTGAACCATTTCTATGAACTGTGCTCCTAATGTTTTTAAACATCAAGGTAAAATCCTTTAAAATTGCTTCCAAACTTTTCTTTTGCCAGTCATTGCTCTGCTGATATTGAGGTGTGTTTATATGTGGACTTAAAAAAACAAATTCTTAAATTGGGAAATGCATGAAAACCTTCTAATACTGAAAAGAATGAATCTTCATTTAACTGTCATTTCCATGCTTCTGCTCTTATCTCCAGGTGAAGCGCTGGAAAATTTTAAATGCCCCTGTTACATTATTGCTTAACAAAATAATGTTTATATCATTTGTATTATATTCTTACATAAAAATATTTCTTGAGCTAACTTTGATCTAATGGTTTGTGGTTTGTATGGGATGAGTTTCAAATCAAGGAAGCTGACCCTATATCTGATTTCAGGGTGAGAGCATGGACAACTTCAACTGGGGAGTACGCAGGCGGTCCCTGGATAGCCTGGACAAGTGTGACATGCAGCTGCTGGAAGAGAGCCAGCTCTCAGGGAGCACACCCAGCCTGAACAAAATGAACCATGAGGACTCCGATGAGTCATCTGAGGAGGAGGACCTGACCACCAGCCAAATCTTGGAGAACTCGGACCTAGTAAGTTGCAAACTTGCGATTTAAGAAGAGGTAGGGTTATGTTTTTAAATAAGCTGGGCTTTTAGCTTCCTCTCGCCCAGGTGCAGTCTAATTGGGGGGTGGCACTCCGTGCGGTATTTTCTTGCTGCTTGCTTTTCCCTTATTTGCAAATGTAAACAGGAATTTTAATGGGAAGATTGAAACCCAGGAAGTGTCACATCTGATTATTTGACCTTTTTTCCACAAGTTACTATATGACAATTTTGCACAAATCACCAGTAGTAAATCTTTCTGACATATCTAATAATACTTAAAGAAATAGGACAAGACTCCAGTTTGGTAAACCATGTCGGGTTTTCATTGTTCACTTCTGGGGTGTTTGCATACAGTTTTTATGATAGAAACATTGAAAGTGTTGTAACATATTTGCATGTACAAACTAGGAGAGCCACCATCACTGCCCTTTAAGACAATGTCTGCTTTGCGTTTTCATAAAAGCAATGTGTGGTGGGGTAGCTGTATACTCAGTTCTTCTGTGCTTTTGTCGTCTTTTAAACAGATTATAACTCTTTCCCCATCTGAGGATACAAATCACATTGACTCGCTTTCTACATCATGTGACACAACCTCAGCAGAGCCTCATCATTTTAATATAGGAACATCTAGCTTTGGTGCGTCTTTGCCTGATAGGAATAATCTCCAAGTGTCTGAAGGATCCAAGGTGAACACATTTTTACTTTCAACTGCAGTGTATTTTACGTAACACTTCTACAAGTGTATTTTACTTGCACTTTCATGAAGGGTTTGATCTGTGAAAGCAAGTACATTCAGACTTTCTATACATAATGGCGTAGTACAATACACGCGTACGCTCCCGCACATACATACCCTTTCCTTTCTACTTATACTTCTTTATTAAAAGATTTTATTTATTGTTTCTTAAGTATATTGCACTACATATGCACCAAGATACTATAAGCTCATTGGAAGACAAATTCATGAACTGGTTACAAGTTACAACCCTAAGGGAGTACTCTTTTGTTCTTCATGCTGATTTAAAATACCGATATGCCAACTCATATGGTGGGTGTATGCGTGTATTCCATGAGATTTTTTTGTATGTGGGAACCTATTGTACGGTTGTGTGCACTGGATTCAGTTCTTGCCTTTTGGCAGACACTCAAAAAATTTTAAATTCATGACCGCAAGATTAAGCCATCTTGAGGGGGCAGGCAGGATTTGCAAGGATACAACAACCATGTTCAGCACAGTTTATTTCAGAAAATTGTATCAGAAGATGAACATAATGTGAGGTTGGTAAATGATTATCAATGTGGGGATTGTTTCTTTAATTTTCTGTTTGATAGTACTTGTTTGTGGGAGATCAGGTGTACCTACTCCTCTCACTGTCACTCCAGAAATATAATTGGGATTGGAGGTGAGGTGGGTCAGTAACTTTATGACACTGGTGCCTTACCAGTACAGCTTTCTCTGTCATGTCTGAATTGAGTGGCTTCTGCAGAGTGGGGCAGAGGAATAATATAGTTGTCTTAGTTGTCTTGTTTAATCATCGGCTTTCATTCCAGTTCTTGCCTTTGGTTGCCCCCAAATGCAGCCACACAAAAAATTTATACATACTGCTAGCACTGCATATAACAGAGGTAATGGAAACTTCCAGTGAAGAGGTCATAGGAACGGAGGTTGGAATGTTGAACAAATTGTGGCAGAAACCTCCCCAGGAGGAAGAAAGGACAAGAGGAGGGAATTGTGGGTAAGAATAGGAAAGGAGGGGAACCTCTCCAAATAATGGCTGTGGAAAAGATAAACTCATTATCATTTGTCAAAACAACTTGGTAGACAAATTACCACATAACAACCATAAGCAGCAGAAGTTGGCAGAATTTCAGTTCAGGAAGCTGCAGTCAGAACAGATACGTTTGCAGGTGGTGACCATGGCTAATCTCATGCATCCAGCTGCAGTAGCTATTGGTATGTACATTAAGAATTGCAAATCACATTTCATTACTTTCATATGTGCCTGGGCTTTTAGAACCTTTTCTGTGAAAATTTCTTTAGTGTCCCGATGCCCATGCACCAGTGTTCATAAAAATATGAAAAGCGTTGGAAAAAGTAAGTAAGTGAAGAATGTAAAATCACAGCAGCTTCTTGTGGGAATGACAGACAATTTCAGATAGTCCTGAGACAGGTTTGATATTGGTGCAATATATAACCCAAGTTGACAGGGATTTGACAGTGTTGCAAAGATTTTTCCATTGATAAACTTTACACAGAATGCCTTCTTAGTGGTTTTTTTGCCTCAAAGATACTGTCTTCTAGTATGCATACTTCTGTATTTTTACTCAAAACAAATTGGAGTCAGTATGAACAAAGTTAAAATGCCTTGTTTTATATTTAAGGAAGAAGTCATCCAATTCTTATTCAGAAAACTTGAAACTTTCACCTAAGTAATTTTACTTAATTTAATAACACAAACTCTGAGCTCTTTCCTGTTTCTTTTTGCCTCTTGAGTTTTTATTTGCAGAGAGCTGATACTATGTCAGCAATGCAGAGAAATTGGAAAGTTTCAAAAAGAAATCAAGAGCTTTAGGTGCAAATACACGAAAAAGGAAGGAAATTATAGAAGCATAATCCTTTTAATGGCATGTAGAATGCTTTGGATTCCTCTTGAATGGAAGTTACTATGCAAATGACATGCTAAAAATAATTTTCAATTCTAAACATGCATATAATTTTCCAGACAGTGATTGTTTTCAATATATTTTGAGAGGCTTTGGTATACTCTTGGACACTGTAAAGCGGTAAATGTCAAGGACAGCCTGACAGTAACAAGAAGCTTGTTGTTTTTCCTGAAAAAATACTTCCCTGCTATGTTGCCAAATGCATTGAAATCTGAAATTCTTTGCTAGACAAACTAAGGTGATGAAATGTCTTAAAAATAATATTGATCCAAGACAACAAGTTAAGCAAAACCAGTATTTTTGAAGAAGTGTAACTTGATTCATATCATTTATAGTCTGTGGCTTTATATCCGTGCAACTTGTTGTCAGATGGGTTTTTTCATTAAATACTTTCTATTTATTACTGGAATTAATTTATTAATTCACTGTTTCTAAGACATCATCATTCACTCCCCTAGGTCGAAGCTGTGCATGAAGAACAAGATACAGCAGCCCATGAGGATGACCTTTCAGGATCTACAAATGAACTCCCTGGAGCATTTGAATGCAGTGACAGCCTTAGTCTGGATATGACAGAGACTGAAGAGAAAGTTGACAGGCTGGAACAATTTGCTCTGGCTAGGTACTTGTATATGCTGTAATTCATAAAAGTTCTTTTACACTGTACAACAGAGTGGTGACAAGGTATAAGTTAGTTAGTGGAATGGCTATTTTGGCCACAGGAGTCATAAAAGTCTCATGAGTTTAGAGCAGTGAGAAGACAATGCCCCAATTACCTGCATAATTATCACACAACTCAAAAAAAACCCCAAGGAAAAAAACCCTTTGAGGAAAAACAAGATATGATTTGTACATCCATCTATGCAGTTAGTCATTATATATGTAATATGTTTAATTAAAAGGAAAAAAGGGATTTTTAAAGATTCACAGTAATAGAAATACTGCTTAGTTAGCTGTTCAGCAGATCAGCCATATATTCATCCTTCTGATTTCTTATGGGTCATAAGGAAGTCACAATATTGTCAAAAATCCCATCTGCATACTCTTGAGACTGCTGGTGAGTGTGGCTGGACCCCAGTATATGTTGCAACAAAGCATAAAGATTTTTCCATGCCTTATGGAGCTCTTTCAGATTTTGGATGCTGTGTTAGACTGCAATTAGCCCAAATTAGCCCAAAAAGGAAAAGAAAGAGGATATATAAATAAGCCCTCTCTCTGTGTACCACATGTTTCAGAATCACAGTTCCTGTTCTTGGGAGCCATAGGAAGCATTTCTTAATCCCAAAGGACAATAAACAAGATCAAGTAGCTTAGTACTCTTTAAAAATGGTAGTCAGCTATTTCACTGACCATGGAGTGCCAAAATAATGCTCTGTCCCAAGAACAGTGTTGAGAAGGGACGGATTTTCTCCAGTCCATTCCACACTGCAGGGAAACTAAACAAATCAGTATATTTAATGTTTGTACACACTGAGATCCTTGTCAGTACTTCTGCTATACATTATTATAACAAAGTTTTCCTAGAAGAGTAGTTTTTCTTCATGGGCTCTATCCTCCTGTGAAGTTTCAGCCTTCTTTCTCCAAATGACAGTATGATAAAAAATTCAAGTATTCTGGGATGGAGGAAGGTAGATGATAATGGCCTGAGGATAGGGATTCTGATTTGGAGGTTTTTCTAATTGTAGCCAACATCTTGCTAACCTTCAAAAGTAATCTGAAAGTTCATGAATATTTTTAAAGATACGGTAATTGGTCCTGTGATTATATTTCTCTATTATAGCATATTTTATTTGCCACCTTCTTGGTATTCTCCTTTCATCACAGTTTTTTTTTTTCTCCTTCAGTTTTGGAGATGCTGATCGAAATGCTTCCCCTCCTCCCTCACCATTTTTTTCTGCCATCCTTGCTGCATTTCAGCCAGCAGCGTGTGATGATGCAGAAGAAGCCTGGCGTAGTCATATCAACCAGCTCATGTGCGACTCTGATGGTTCCTGTGCAGTTTATACATTTCATGTGTTCTCTTCCCTGTTTAAGGTGAGAAAATAAGTTCAAGATACAACATCAAAATGTTTAGATTGTGTGCAGCTATTAGGATGGTTCTTGATAGTAGTACCACTAATGAACTACGAGGTATATAACCATTGCCATTTTGCATGCTGCAGAATTGCCATACTAGATTTTCATGCAGAACTGTCTTCTAGGACCAGTTTTGTCATAAAAACAGTGTGTATCTCATACTTGCAGGTTTAGAGATAATGTTATAAAATGTTGATCCAATTTAAAGAGTATTTTCTTCAGTAGTTTACAAACAGCCTGAAACTGCAAGAGACAGGAAATGGCCTTTTCATCTCAAACTATTGTTGATCTGTTCTTTCATCTCAAACTGTTGAAATCTGACCATGCCTATGTAAATGTCAATATTATTAAATATTCTGTCCCTAATCATCTAAATAGAAATACCCAGCTGCGATCGTGCAATATAAATTCCAGAGACTGGGTCTGAAGGCTAGAAATATATTTCTTCTTTCTAAAACTGTATGCTTGCAAAGATAATAATCTTGGGAAAAAAAAAGAAAAAAAGGAGTCAAATGTACAAGCTGTCCTAAGGAATGACTGTTTTTAACGGTAATTAGTTTTAAAGCCTTTTAAAATTTTTTCTCTGGCTTTATATGAGGCAGCTGCAAGATGTTTAAGCATGCTGCGGCAGCGTACACAGCAGCCAGGTAACTTCATGCAGAGTTTAAGTACCCATGATCTCAGAGTACGCATTTTTTTATTAGCAATGGGTACCCAGCTAAAAAATACACAATCTCAAGATCTTTTCATATTTTTAAGACTATCCTTATAAGAAAGAAGCATCATACAATAAGAATCAATTCCCCATCCTGTTTCCTCTATGCTTCACCAGAGTTAATTGCATGTCTCCTCTAGTTGCTTGCTGTGTCCTCCTTTAAACATGACACCACTGCATATACGGATGCATTACAGGCATGCTTTTAAACACTGATAAATAACCATTTGGAAGGAAAAAGCCAGTGCTGACTTGAGTGCATGACAGGTCAATTTTCAAAATTAGTCCTCTATTTCTTCATGATGTGTATTTCAGTTTTTCTGCCCTTATGTCAGTCCTAGAGATTAACAGCCCTGTTCAAGTGTTCTGAGAGTTTTTTGTCCTTTTTCTTTTCTTTGAAGAGGTGAAAAGGAACTGCTGCCACACTTCTGAAAAGTAGATAAATAATACTGTGTAATGCAAAACCTAAATGTTACCTGTAAAGTACTTGGCATATACACACTACATTTGCTGCTGTGCTTGCCCTATATTCCGAAAATAGCCTACTCATTTTCTTCAGTCAATACGGGAGGAGAAAGATACAATACTCTCTCAAAAAGTTTTCAATAACAGCAAAACCTGAACAACAGTAATAAAAAAAATCATGAAACAGATTGCAGGGGATTTGGATGAAATGACCTTAAAAGGTCCCTTCCAACCCAAAGATTCTATGATTCGGGGGCGGGGGGGGAAGGGGTTCAGAGTATCAAGAAACCAGAATATTCCAGCTGGAGTCACAGCCATATTTTTAGTTTATAAAAATGCTTTGTTCTCCTCTTCAGGGTTAAAACATAGGAGTCTTACTTTCCCAGATTTTTTTAGTAAGATCTCAGCTTGTCTGGAATTGTATTGTGTTTGCACCATCAAACTTTTCTACTCATTTGCTAACTTAAAAGGCTTTTGACCCTCACCAACAGGAAATTTCGGAAACCAGCCCAGTATGTGCTAGGCTTGCAATGCAAAGTACTGCCAAAACATTTAACTGCAAAACAAAATCCTTGTTTGGAGGAGTCTGTCAACTAAATACTTGGTGAAGTGAAAGGAGTGCATTTTCCAGGGCACCTATGTTTCAGTCTGCATGAAGTTAATGGTATCTTGGATGTTTGCCCACAACATGCTAAACTTATTTAAAATTCCTGAAATTGTTGAAGTACTTTTCCTGTAAACGAGTCATAGCTCAGCGATCTCTGGATTATCTTTACGGCTGCCTCTTTGTATTCCATCAAATCAAATGTCTTTCAGCAGACCAGCCAGTTCCAAGACAAGTAGATTTGAGAGCTAGCAAGTAGTTTCCAGAATCGAGCCCTTTTGTTACAAAAAATCCTCTTCCCAGATGAGGAAACCAGAGGTTAAGAAGAAAACATTCTGAGAATATTTTGTTATTATTTACATTGACACAAAGCACAGCAACTCTATGCAGCCATATACCTATTCATAATATGCTGGTGGTTGGCATTTTTATTCCCAATAGTCCCATTTCATAAAATATATACCACATTCAGATGTTGCTTGAAAGATTTAAGCCACTGTAATCTGTACCCAGAAGGACATAGCTGAGATGATAACTTATTGTAGAACTGATAGTCCATGTAATTGTAAAATAAATATATTTAATGAAGTATTATACATAGATACCAAAGTAGTCTCTCACTGTTTCACATTTTAATACTTTAAAACACTCTTCAAGACTGTTCTCTTCCTAGCTGTAGATTGATTTTTGCTTTTACGAATATCTGAAAAGGAAAGCAGTAAAGGAAGAATGTGTTTTCTTGAATCTAAACAGTAGACTGGTCAGCTTTTGATGAAGCCATGACTGAAATGCTTTGAGGAAATTACTTTCATAAAATAAACTAGAACTGTTAAAACTGTGAGTGGATGTGTTCTGGAAGGGACCTGAGGACTTCGTGTTCCTTATCTTGCCCAGGACAGGATCAACTATAACTTTCATTCTAGTCAAACGTTTTTTAACTTTTTCCTCTAGACTTTCTTAACCTTTAGGTGGAACTTCACAACGTTCCTAGGCAATGTAGTCGAATGCTGAACATTCCTTGAAAGCTTCTCTTGCTGTGTTTTATGCCCATGGCTTCTTGCTCTATACACAGTGATACTCTTCTCTTCTTTGCAATTGCTGCTTATACTTGAAGACCATTACCATGATTTCACTTACCCCAAACTTCTCTTATTTAACCTCAGTTCTTTCAACCTTCCCCATAAGTCACGTTTTCTAAACTTCTCACTGTTGCTATGGACGCTCTTCAGTTTGTCTGTGTATTACTGAAAAAACAAGAGCAGGTTCTGTACTTCAGCCTAAGTTCTTTCCATCACTGACTAGAAGAGGTTCACCTGTTTTATAGAAGGTATTCCTGTTTAAAAACTTCTCTTTGCTAACTGCTGTACAGTAGTATACAGTTAATTATTTTCCACTTGCAACCCAATCTAGTATGCAGATCCTGTTCTACAAAATTTTACCTTCCTGGTTATTCTCCGTCCTGAATATGCTCTATGGATTGTTTCATCCTAGGGGTACAACCTTGTACTTCTTTCTTTTCCCTACACTGCTTCTGCAGTTTTATCACGATCAGTTTGAATTTTAATCCTGGCTTCCAAGGAGTCTGCAGCCCCTGCTGCTCTATCATCCATGCATTTAATAAGCATGATGCATATTCCATTATGCTGTCTTTTCATTAATGACTTGGTTAGTGCCTGAGACAGTCCCCAGTGGAATCCTATTCAATTTATTTTTCCAGTTGGACAGTGAATTAACTTCTGAATATGGTTTTGCACACCTAGTTACCTCTAGACCAGGTTTCTCTGCCTTACTTCTAAGACAGTAAATGAATTAATATATAACGTATCAATTGCTTCTCCTAATAGAAAATTTTAGCCTTCCATGAAAATTAAGTATTTTGATATGGTTTGTTCTGACCATATCTGTACTACCTATTACTCATTTTTCATATGTTCCCCCATTTCCCAAACTTTCCATTTACTTCTTTTGCTCTTGGGTTGTTTTTTTTCTTTTTGAGATAAGCACTTTCCTCAATTTTTTACAACACCCTGCGTTCTGTGAGTTCTCAAAGATATTTCTTATGGCTGCTAGACCTCTTTAGCCAGTATTGTAACTGTCATAGCATGAATTTGCCTAATCTGCAAAGATGCAAAGATATCCAAGTCCTTACTAGCAAGATCTGTTTTCACCCTAGTTTTCATAGATGTCTCATTGTCACCTGGACACAGATGCCCTCTCTGGGAGCAATAAGGCAAAAGAAGGTATTAAATATGTCAATCTTTTCAGTAGCATCTGTTAGCTATTTCTCTCCATTGTGATTCCTTGGCTGCCTTAATTATCTCTAGTTTACTTCTTGACATTCTCTTTTTCTCTCACTAGTTTATTTGGCATCTCCCTCTCTGACTATTGTGTCTACATTGCCATGCTATTTTTGGTACCCAAGTTAGTAATTTAACACAGTTTCACTTTCTGTTCTTCTTTTTTGCATGAGTATTTGCCTGAGTGAAATATTTGTATGTCTTAATATATTTTCTATCTTTCAGTGGTATAAAATGTGTTTCTGATCTCTTTTTTTTCCTAATGGAATGGCTACCTCTCATTATCTCTCTTCCCCATGAAGTTCTTTCTAATGGGCTCCTTCCTGCAAATTCTGAATGCATTGAGGTCGGTTGAATTATTTCTGTAATCTGTCTCCTTCACTGCCTCAGACTGATAAACTCAGTTACTCTTCCCCAGGAGGGTATTGCAGCACCTAAACAGGTTACCCAGAGAGCCTGAGGAAGCACTGACCTTGGAGCTTTCAAGACTCAGCTAGACAAAACCATGGCTGACCTGATCTAGTGTTGGCAATAGTCCCACTTTGAGTTGAAGGTTGGATCAGACGTTCTCCAGACATCCCTTTCAACCAACATCTCTTGGATTCTGCTCCATAATCTATCTTTCTAAATTTCCTTCCACATTTACTTTCTTAGCTAGCTCTTTTCTGTTGGCTAGAATCAAATCTAGATCTCTTTCCTTTGCCAGAAGAGTTGACAGCAACAGTTTCACTAAGACCTGGACTGAATCTTTTTCAGATTATATTGTAGTAGTAAATCTCTAACTGCCACCAAGCCTTATGATTCAGATGATTCTATTAGTTGCTTGTAAAAATAATCATTTACCTGGTTTGGTGGTAATCAGTAAGAGCCCCTTGCCTCTGCTACAGACAATACAGCAGAGAATCTGAACCACGTGCTGAGTGACACGTATAGCGCTTTGTTTCTGTCTTGAAGTAAAAAGGTAGAAACATATAGTAAGACAAGTACCAGTTTATCTGATCTTGACTATGTTCAGATGGCCTGTTCAGATGCTTTAGGGAGAGATTCACAGACAAGCAGTTATGAAGTTGCTCTGTAGAGAAAGTTTCTCTTTAACCATTTTATAAATTATTGATAGTGTACACCCTACCTACAATGTGAGGGCTTATGTAGCTTTTTAAAAAAAATCATTCAATCCACCAGCTTCCATTATCAATAAAGTCTGAATTCAACTCACCTGATTTTAGGTACTTAACTTCAGTGCTCCAGTGTAGGAGCAGTAATAGGCTATTTATATGTCTGTCATTCAGAGTGGTATTTGGGAAGCACTTCTCTCCAGTGAAGCATGCTTACGGAAATACAAGTCCTAACCTACATTCCTCAGAGAAATACCTCTGGTAACGTGGAATGACTCATATAAAAACATTGCATGCTTTTATTTTTCAAAATATTTCAACGTTACTCCCACCTGCTGAGCAGGTCTTAGTGAGATATCTTTTGGCAGTTGGCGCAAGACTAAAAATTTATTTTTATTTATTATTCACTTTATATATTAGTCACCGAAAAGAAAGTATCAGCACTAGAATGGTTCTGGAAGACTAGGCTGGTTTAGGACTCAAAACACCAAAAAAATCTTCTGAGAAGAATAATTCCCGGATGCAATGCAGTATTTCTGGAGTCCTCCCAAGGAGCAGAAAAGTTCTAGTGAGAAGGTTTTTCCCACAGGGGAAAAAAAAGGTTTTTTCTGATTTTTCCATGCTGCTGTTTGGCATTAGTATGTTCATTAGCCACTTGACATGGAATACTAACAAAACAATGCCCGGAATGGGCAAGAAAAGTAAAGTGCTGATCAACTCTGTTAACTCTGTACAGCCAAGAAAAAAATGCTACCTGTGGGTAAAAGGCTTGATAAAGATTGAATCGTCTTTACAAGAAAGAATGTATTTCAGTAGTAGATTGTTACGAATTCTGTAATTAGTTTTACAGCTGCCCAGCTGTGCACTGTCTCTGGCACAATAACTATTATTAAGTATCCTTGAGCAGCTGTTCAGTTCTCCAGAGGGAGATGGTCTCTTTTGCACATTATTGTGCAAAGACAAAAAAGCATGCCATCTGTTTACAAAGGAAAGAAGCTTGTGCTTGAGTAAAGTATGTGATAAACTGTATTTTGCTTTACAGAATATTCAGAAAAGATTCTGCTTCCTAACCTGCGATGCAGCTAGTTACTTGGGAGACAACCTGCGAGGAATAGGCTCCAAGTTTGTGAGGTCTTCTCAGATGTTAACATCATGCTCAGAATGTCCCACCCTTTTTGTAGATGCAGAAACAGTGAGTATATTTCTTTGAAAAGGCATGTGCTGCACTGCAGTGTGTTATTTTACTCTGTTTCACTTCTGAGCAACTCCTGAACAGATATGTCAGAAAGGTACCCACCACCTATCTCTAATTTTTGTTTCTTGTTCTTAACCAAATTTCCATTAATTTTCCTTATTATTGTATTAGGTAAGTAGTGGCAGATGGGCAATATGATTTGTTGAGCCTGTGTGCCAAAAATCAAAATAAAACAGGTACCTATTGGACCCAGTTGGTTCCACAAATGGAAAAGGAGAAGCTGTTTGTTACATAGCATCAAAGATGGTTTCATTTGAGTCAGCTGTGATGTGAGCTGGAGGATAAAAATATATATTAGGGAACGAATGAGATGGCCCTTCCCATTGTTTTCATTCTGGCCCATGTTTATCCAACAGCATAAGGACAGTGTAGCCTAACACAGAAGTACAGAGGTAGGAATTTGCCAGGCGTAATCTTGGGCCCACTGCTGTGACCGTGGAAGAGGTATGCCTCACGTCATCAGAGAGCTGTGGAGATTAGTTAGGCTTTGTGCCATGTTTTATTTTAATCAAGTCTTCTGCAAAACTGTTAAACACAGAACACAATTTCAATTCCACATCAGCATAGGTGCAACTTTTGCTATTGAGTTTTCAGAATAGTATTCTATTTATGTATATTTTTGTATAAATATAACTATTTTTCAGTGTTAGTACCTGTAAATCCAAGTATTATTTTTCAAGATTTTTACTATGCTTCCTACTCTTAATATTTTTATTCTTTTATAGTGACATTTACTAACTCTTTTGATTTCATTTCTCCAGCTGCTCTCTTGTGGCCTTCTTGAAAAGCTGAAGTTTAGTGTTTTAGAACTGCAGGAGTACCTGGACACATACAACAACAGGAAAGAAGCAACACTCTCGGTATGCTCGTTCTTTGTTTTGTGTGCATGTATACTTATGCTATGTCAGGAGACTGCAGATACACTCAGATCTGTTTAAACTAATATTCAGTAGAAAAACATGCTTCAGATACTGAATTCGCTAAAAGTTTCTTCCTGAACGTATAACTCAGAACTAAAAAAAATAGCTGTCATATCCCTTGATTTTAGAAACATTGGCATCTTTAATATTCCTGGTCTTTCCTTTCTCCTATTCAGTAATTAATTCATTTCCTTGGTTTATGCAATTCAAATGCTAATAGAAATCAACACTACACTTTTTAAATGACAGTCAAAGCAAATCATCATAGTCTGTGTGAATAAAAAGTGCAATTGCAAGATTTTATTTGTTTACATGCTCTGCTGGAAAACTGAAATATTTCTTACCTTTCTGCAATTTACTATATCTGCCTTATTCATCTCTTCTTTAAAAACAGTGGCTTGCAAACTGCAAAGCAACGTTTGCTGGGGGCTCACGAGACGGAGTTATTACCTGCCAGCCAGGGGACTCAGAAGAGAAGGTAATGAATGAGCAGCATTATTTCTTTCCTGTACAGTGACATGTGTGCGATATCTTGTTCTTGGACCCACAAGAGCCTGCTCTGCTTCCTCCTTGTCTCTCTGCTGGGCTTAGGCATAATCCAGTTTTCACATGTTATTGTTGTTGCCTCAGTCCTGGCCACAGGAAATGGGAATTATGCAGAGGCAATACTTCCTCTAGATAAGGAAGCAGAGCTAACCTTGCCTGGGTTGTGTGCGCTCTCCCTTTTAGGAAGATGTTGCAGCAGCAGTTTCCCAAAGCGCAATGTCTCTGAAAATCACTCCTGGTGTACTGGGCTTCCCATTTTATCTACAGCTGTTACAGACTTGGTCTGCCCAACAGCAATACTTCCCTGGTTGAAATCCACTTAGATTAGTAGTTATGAAATAATGACTGTAAAATGGCCAGTGAAATAATTTATGCTGTAGATAAGTACTTATAGCTAAGGCAAAATATTTCTTTATCACTTTTGAACAAAAGCTTTACACGCACATGCATATATATATACATGAATATATAAATATATATATTTTTAGTGTGTTGATTCCAGTTAAGAAATCAATCTTTTCAGAAATTGGCACCATCAGCAGGCTTTGCTGTTATTTGATATACTAAGTAAAGGAAACAACTTGTATCTTAGTGGTGTCAAAAGAGCAGAGAAATGGTATTTTGTGGGTTTTTTTACTTTTGGAGGGAAAAGAATGGAGGGATCGGAAAAGGGGTGCTGAGAGAATTAGCCAAAATCAGGAAGCAGCAACAGCATGTAGGAAAAAGTGACATTTCCTCTTTCCATGTATTTTAACTTATAAAAGATAATGACATTTTCAGAACACACAGTTACCTGTTGTAACCATTATTTTTAAATACCTTGTTTTATTCTTATATTTGGTTTCAGTTTGTCTGTCTTCTCCCCAAGTTCGCTTTATTTTCTTCTGGTTTTATAGTAACGTGTCTTTCCCACCTCTATGTATTTGTCTCCCTGTCTTTGAACTCCCTTGATTTTTATTTTTTTTATGCCATTTCCCAAGAGTCCCAAATCCTTGCTACCCCTGCATTTTGGCTTCCTTGACCTTATTAGCAAATCTAATTTGCTAATCTTCTGGCTGCAATCACAGGCAGTGGGAAAGCTGTTCAATCTTCCCCCATCTGGCATTGGCACCAGCAAAAGTTACAGGCACCTTCCAATGCATTTAAATAAGATACTGTCTCTTCTGTAATTGTTATGGTGTACGGGGAAGTTACAGGTGAGCTATTCTCAAATCTAAAAAAGAGGGACCTGGAACACATGCTACTACCTGTCCTGCAAGTACGTCAGGAGAGGGAGATGAAGTACACATAGGGAAGCGTAGCTATTGGAACGTGCATGGGCTTTCTCTTCCCACTGATGCACAACACCCTGAAGAGTGACTTCAGACTGTAGTGTTACATACCTTGCTGTATACAGCTTAATTTAGCCTCTTCATCCCTCTTTTGCAAACCCATAGAATGGGATGGAGCATCACACGACTTGCTGATAATCTACATTGGGTTTTTTTTTTCAAAAAGTAGAGGAGAGAGAATGCTGAGGATAAGGAATAAACTGTGATGTGAGCTCGTATAGCAGGCCTAAATGCATCTAAAAGTTAATAAATGTCATGTCCCACTTGTGTGGGTGTTTTTTATTGTCTCAGAATTAAATGTGTTTTGTGAAGCTGGGTTTAGTATTCTTACTGCTTATCGAACTGACTGAAAAGAAGGGTTTCTCACTCCTGCAGGAATCCCTGATCTCTCCCCAGCATTATTCCTTGGAAGTTGACAGGATGGTAGACCTTTGATCAACAGGCTATTTCTTTCCTTCCCCTCTCATTCACCTGTCAGTTGATGCAGCTCTTCCCAAAGGAACATTCTGTTTATTCAACAAAAGTGTAATGGGAGGAAGAGTCCAGGGAAAATGAGGAAATGTGATTAGGAGGGGACAAGGAAAATTACTCCTAGAGTGGCAAGTACTTGTTTTCTTATCTTTCCTCCCCTCTTCTCCCTCAACCTGAAAAGCTAAAGAATCTAATAATTGTAGGGGAAAAAAAAAATCTGTCTCACAGTGGTAGTCACAAGGGAACCTGCCTAAACTCCTAAACTCATTGAAGGTTAGACCAGGGCCTGAAATCCTGCTGAAAACTTCTGCAATAAAAAATTGCTTAGCTAAGCACAAAACCAGGCTACTTCTGGAAAAGCTTCAGAAATTATTGTAAGGAAGAAAAAGCAACATCTTGCTCTACAGAAGGCAGAAATCTTAGATTCTCAGAACTCCCCACCTGGTAAAAAGCTTGAGGTGAAAATAGTCCCCTCTACAGACAAGACAGACATAACACCAAATTCAGTGTTAGCACAAGCAGTCGCATCACAAATGCCTGCTGATGCTGGTAGCTAACGTGGCACCAGTTTCTCCGATCAGATCTTATTTCAAAATAATTGCATATGATTTGTTGACCACTGTCACTGCTACTGAAAATGGGCAAAAGCAAAAACTGCTTATTCTGACATTAGAGAAGCTTGAAATAGAAGTTGTCTAGGTCAGCTAATAGAGCTAGCAACTTTTCTGACTTTGGGTAAAAGCTTCGTGTCCCAGAATGTCTTTCCCCCCCTTATTCTTGCAACAGATTACATGCTTTGGATGGGTCTGTGATTTGTAAGCTTTGGTGCCTCATTGAGCAACAGAGTCTCAAGGACACAGGAGTCAATTTATAGACATTATATTGTGCTGTCTGTCAGGTGTAACAGTCTTAAATGACTACAGCTATCAGTACATTCTTCAACTTTACTGAACAACGATTCTTTTAATCTGGTCAAATTTTGGTTGCTTGGGGTATTTTTTCTGGAAAAGAGATACGTGGAAGATCCTATTTTTCTTGTCAGTTAGCACTGCTAATTCAAAAATTTTCAAATAAGACTTTACTCTGTAAGTCCAAAGTCAGTATACACCTTTCTTAAACCTTGCTCATCCCAAAGCTCACCACGAGCTAGTGGATGTGAGCTTTGCAAACTCAGTCTGTTAATAGATATTTAAAACATGCTGCAGACCATAAAAATTTGCCCCAGAAATTCAGAATGTGCCTGTTGCTATGGGTTTCCCTGTGGCTAAAGGTTCAATTACTCCAGGCCACCAATAAGACTGGAGGTGTAGCTCTTGGGTGCCTCTTGGGTACCTCATCTGGAGTTAAGCTGAGTTACCATAAAGCTCAAGGCACAGTAAGTCTCGGCGTTAGGTTAGAAATTCTTTATAATCAATAATCAATTATCTGAATGCTGTTTGACAGATCCATGGACTGGCAATGAGGCACAATTGGCCCGAGTAGGCACCTTTGCTAAGGGAGGAACACAGCTGTGTTTTAGATTTCTCCAGACAGGATAGTTTCTACTATCTTTCAAGTCCAGTGGATATTTAAGAATGCACAGCATATGCTGTTATCTCTTTTTATCTCTGATACATATATACTCACACACACAAATTTGTGTATATATACACACTTGCCCAGGTTGTGGGAAAAGCTTTTGTCTGCTGGAATGTCAGGTCAAATATAATACCTTAATAAATTGCACTTGCAATTAAAAACCCTTGCACACAGCAGTTATTTTGTTACGGTGGGACTCTCCTGCGCCAATAAATGACTTAAAGACTGTGTTGCCGTCAAAGTGTTTAAGTCTTAAGAAATAATTGTGTAACTATCATCTCTTTTCAGTATGTAAAAACTATTCCTTGAACAGACCAAGAAGGCCCGTGATCTAAAGATTACTACTTTGCCATTTTCGTGGTCTGCTAATAGTACAGAACAGTAATTCTCTGTCTCAATAAAAAACTAGATCGAAGTGTTTCTGCTAGTGTCGTTCTTAGGTGTAGCATTTACTAGCTGCATAAAGGACTGTGCAAGTGATCCAAATACTCTAAACATTCAGTATTTTCAGCTGCCAAAACCACTAATGGTATAGTGTCTATCAGCTAATCTAAAACAACACTTCCCCTACTATAGGAATTAAATGAGAAACTGAGAAGAGTGAAGGCTAGGATCATTCCACCTGAGCCCCTGCTGCTGGGGACTAAACGAAATGTCACTTAGTCCAACAATTAGTGTTTTTTCAACTTCCAGGGAATATTTCATTTTATGCTGAAAGAGAGAGAAAGATAAGATACAATCATGAACTTGTAGAGCAATGTGGCGTTGAGCATCAGTAGTTTAAGGAGATTTTGTATCCAGTGTATTTTCTGTCAGTGAAGAAGAAGGGGTTTTTGTGTAATGTGAAAGCTCCTCCCCACCCCTTTTTGTGGCTTGCCCTGGTTTTGGAAGCAGTACAGAGAAGACAGTATTTTCTGGGGAAAAAAAAGAGCATTGGAATTCACTTATATGCTGCTTCCCCACCCCCTGCCTTCTTTAAAGTAAATTCCATGGCAAATTAGAAACTACATGTGGATTCCAATATATTTGAAAGTCCAAGTGAAACTTGGTGGCATGCTGAACTTCGGAGGAGCTTAAGTCAGAGACAAACAAAATATGAAAAACACAAGCCAGCGTACCTGTGAATTTATGAGAGCACCGTGATCTGTCTGCTCTTGTCTTCTTATCTTGAATTTAGCTTTACAAAGCTTAATTTACGTGAACTGCGTGGAAGCCAAGATATAAAGGGGTTTTTTTCCAAAAGGTTTAAATAGAAGAAAAAAAACTATTCAAGCAATGTTAAAGGCATAAAATAATATAAATAAAGGCAAAAAAAACCATCACAAGAGCTTAAAGCTTAGTTTGTCATGGTTTTATAGAAGAGTAGTGCAGGATTTGGGACAATACTTTTCCTACATTCTTTAATAGTAAGGCCCATGGAAAGAAGCCAGACTGAAATACTTGGTTCAGCTATACCAAGTTAGCATTACTTCATATTTCTGTGTTTGCTGCCTTTGTATTGATGGTAAGGTAGATTATTTTAATAAGAATTAACACTTTGTGCATATGCACTGACATCAGGCTGTAGCTGGGCAGATGTTATTCTGTTTGTTAGTTAACAGCATTTACATGATGACTTTGTTCATACAGAATGTCATGAGAATGTGAAATATATATATAAAAAAAAATAAGGAAAACTGCATTAGAAGTGCACAGAGTGCAAGTAGTCATTCTTGGCAAAGAAAAGAGGAACACTTTTTTGAGAGAAGTTAGTCCCCTAACCTTTGAAATGCTAATGTAGGTCAATTAGAATTTTTACTACTGTTGCAACAGGACTTACACTGACATTTTTAATAGCTCCAGAATTACGAATCAGTGAATCATTACTGGTGAGAGGAAGGAATACAAAGCTGTCTGAATGTGTGGCATTGCCATGTTGTGAAACCAAACTGGCATTTTCTATGGATTTTTTTTTTAACGATAGTCATAACTTAAAAGTGATATGCAAAATGTTTCCATTGTAATGTGCGAAGTAATAAACTGAGCAGTCACAAAGCTTAACCTGGAAATTTCATTAGATCTATTACATCCAAAGATAGAAGTATTTATAAGTAACAGAATATTTATAAATAACAAAGTACAGTTCTGTTCATCACTTCAAAACCCTGCCTGATTTTTTCAGTACTTTGCAATATGAGCTCTTTTTAATAACAAAGAAAGTATATTTAAATAGAAGTATTATTTCAAGAGTTTTCTAACACAATTTCATTGTGAGTTCCTGAGCTATTGAGTGAGATAAATCAAAACTAATAAACATGAAGATTTAACTGAGGATGTGTAGACTGTAATTTACCATTAGAATTAAAGCTTGATTTTATTAAGAATGCTGTGCATGTTGTATGTGGTATTTTCAACCAGTTACCAGGTTGAGGCAAGCATTGCTAATACTGCTGACAAGTTATGCTATTAAAGATGGCCTGTGCTTCCTATTGCATGCATTACACTGACACTATACTTTCTTTCCTTTCCTTTTCTCCTGTGCCATGCTTGCTGTGTAGCAAATGGAATCTCTTGCAGTAAGTCGAAGTTCTTTCATATTCTTTGTCCATCCGTTGATGGACTAATACACCCCAATTTTACTGTTTTACTTCTAAGCATGTTTTCTGTTACCATTTTCCTGTAGAATACGTGGTTCTACATGCAGTGACTAAAATAATTTACTAAGGTGTGTTTTGTGAAATCTAAAAATACTGTGCCAAAATTCTGACACCTTCATATGCTGTTTTAAATGGTCATTTACACAAATTTTAAAAAATCAGACCTTTGAGTGGATAAAATATGCTGGAGTGGACGATGAAATTTTTTGCTATTTTAAAATTCATAATTTTCAATTTGTGCTAATGAAAAACTGCAATTTATAGTTGACAGTTATGTTTCAAATTGTTTTTGTTTATATGTTGATGAACAGTTTCACCATTATTGGTTTCTAATACTTACTCAGGAAGAACAAAAATTGAGTTGCTTGATACGATAACTAAATACTGAGTGAGTCAAACCTGAGTCTTCAATTTGGCCTTAGTTTGTCTTCATTGAGGTTAGCAGCCAGAAGTGTGAAACTGAATTACTGTTCTCCAAGGACTAAAAAAAAATTGTGTTACATGCCAAGCTATCATGAGATTTATTATTTTTTTTAATGGTGTTAATGCCGTGTCCTCGTTTTCAATTACTTTTTAACTCCCTGACAACTTCAAGTATATGTCTGTTAACTGCTACATAGCGTTGCCAGTTCTCCAAAATTTGAGTAGAGTGAACCTGATCCCTACTGGAGAAGCTGGGGCTGTGTCCCTGCCGGTGCCCTAACCAGGACCAGGCAGCACGCGTGAGTCCCCAGGCTGGAGTTAGGGGTGAACGGGTCGCACCTTCCCCGGCTGGGGTGCCAGCCAGCCCCTGACATGCCCGAGCATGGTTCGAGAGAAGACCGAAGCCAGAGGCATTTCCAGGAGGTTGTATCTAAACAGTCACTCTTTATTTTGGGAGGAGAATGGTTAGCCACAGAGATGCAAGCTTGGCAGCGCTCCGTGGCCTCAGTTTCAGAGAACGGCATCTGGGCAGGTTTATTTAACAGGCAGCGTCCCTCATGCCCTACCTCTTCATTCTCTTGGCCACCCGTAGGTTTTGATCCTGCCCACGAGTCACTTCTGTCCTAGCAGGTCGCACGTCCGTTCCCTCCCTTTCTTCCCCACCAGAGATCTGCCTGGCCCCACGGCTCCTGCGGGTGTCTTTGCTGCTGTGTCAGGTCTGGTGGGATTCCTCCCTTCCATTCAGGGCGGGAACGCTCTGACCCCGCTCACCAGCACCAAACATTGAACACACCGACTCAGATACCAGAAAGTTTGTCCGCAACAGCACAGAGTTCAGACCAGGCAAATCCACAGCGCTGAACTCTGCTGCTGTGGCGGACCGACGCTGAGGCGCGAGCAGCCCCGTCTGCCTGCCCTCCAGCAGGATGAGCCCTGCCAGGCCGGTGCCTGCTGGCTTGGAGTTCTCCTTCTGCTCCCACTCTCCTCGTAAACCTCCTTCAGAAGGAGACTAGCTCTGCCTGGTTATGGCGGCGCCCTTGGCCGACTGTCCGTGGCTGGGTACGTGGTGTCCACCCCTCCCTGGCAAAAAACCTGAAATTTGCCAAAGAACCTCTCTTTTGACCTCAGCCTTGTCTGGCTGGTGCAGAAATTTTGGGAACTGGAATGCTAGGGATATGGTTATAATTTTGGCTTATTAATAAAACCCCTTCCACTTATATATTGAACCATATGTAAACACTTAAATTAATGCTTATGATGTTTTTAAAGTACTTTTCAGTAGTGTTTGTGCTGGCATTTGCAACTGACCCCAATTCAGCAAATAGTTAAAGTATGTGCTGGTAGCTAAGCATGTATGAAGTGCTTTAAGGAAGCAAGGTCATTAATAGCATCTTCTTCTTTTCTGCCATATTTGGCATGAAACTCTGCTCTAGTTCCGGCAAGCAAATGGAAGGATCACTGAGCCCACCCTTGGTCACTGTGTCTGTAAGAGAAGACAAATCAAATATGGTTTGAAGTCTGTAAGGCTTTCCTGCCAAAGGCTCGGGAGGCCTCCTGACTGGAACTTGTCGAATTTTCACTTTTTCCATTATTTGCCAGAGATTAAACATTCCTCCCTTCCCCACCATTATCCAGCTGTGGAACTATGAGATTCCCCCTCCCGATAGACACACAGATACCAGGACCATGAGCATATTAACTTGACTTCCCTGGCAGACGTGCCCATCGCATGTCACTTCAATGTGTCTGACATCTCGTGTCTGGTGCTGCGCAGTACACTGGAAGGAACAAGTTATTATTCATGGAATGGTACCTGCTTTATCTGGGAGAATAAACTGTAGAAGCCAGATGTCCTCTTACACATGAAACTCCATCCATCTGTTGTATGGCCTCTTTAAGATGGTGGAAAATCCATGAGCTGCGGTTGAAGTTGCAGAGCTGGCATTTACTCTTTCCTACTCCTGGCTGGATTTATTGCCGCTCTTCCTCTCCCCTCAGGGAAGCAGGCAGGAGTTTTGACCCTCTTGGACAACTACTTCATTGATTCTCTCTTGGATTTCCATCCTCTCGGAAGAGGTCTTTGACCATTTCTGGAGTTTTAATGATTTTTAATGTTCTATGCAGCAAAGTCATTTCCCCTGTATTCTTCTTTCCAGCTGCAAACTGAAGACAGTGAAGCTAACCTATATAAACTGCTTTGAGATCGATGCTGACATGTGCTACATGAGAGCTAGACATTATAATTCTGATTTTCAATGTCCTACATGACTTACCTGCAGAAGAACGAACCTTACTTGTTTTTTTAAATAGTGTATGATCATACTTGGGTAAAATATTTTTTGAAGAACTGAACTATTATTGAAAATTATCTGAACTCATTGATCTTTATTAATTATTTCTTCTCCTACAAATCTTTCCTTAGCAATTGGAACTGTGTCAGAGATTATATAAACTGCACTTCCAGCTGCTGTTGCTTTTTCAGTCCTACTGTAAACTTATTGGACAAGTGCATGAAGTCAGTTCCATGCCAGAGGTATGTAGCAAACTACAAAGTCTTATATTGAAAATACCACTTTACTTTCATGTTCTTATTTTTATTTCTATGGACTTACACCAAAGATTACACTATTTCACCCTGAATATAAGTCTGCAGACAAAACCCTTCAATACACTAGCATCCACATTAAAATATAGTCAAGATGCTGTATTTGTTGTAATTGACTGTACTTTCAGAGACTGGGATTTGATATAAGGATCTGATCTATGATACATGGAATCTTAACTTCAGTCACACACTTTAAATGTAAGGAGGGCTTGCACTGTGTGAACATCTGCATGTGATTTATTTTTATTTTAATTGAGGCCTTAATTTTTAGGGAAAATGAGCTGCCTTCACACATACAGAAAATAGCCTTTTCCAGATCGTGACTGATTTTATCTGAACTTTGTGGAGACACTTAGACCAGTAGCACTTGTTAGCATGACAATAACAAACTAATTTGGTACATTAATCTTAATATGGATGCAAAATTAAGATTTTTGCTGGAATAATGTGTTGTAATTTCCAGCCATATAAACTGTCTCCATTGCATGTGCATTATATTAGAAACGTCTGCAGCAGTTTTTGACAAACAGCTATTAAATGATTTTGCATTCTCTCATACTTGAGCAAGCAAAGGTGTGTAGTGTAGAACCATTTTATAATCTGACTGCAAGTGTACCGCTCGATCGTGTTCTCTGAATAAACAAATCAAAATGAGTTTAATGTTTCCAAAGAGTATTAAATATATTTTAAATATATAATTAACTAAATACCTTAATGTCATAGATTTTTTAATTATGTGATTTTTACAAGCTTTCTTCTTTAAATATTTTTGACACAGCATACTATTGCTTTTGACCCAAATATCTCTGTTTTTAGATAAATCTATATATCTAACTTTAAAAAACACTTCACAAGAACATTGCTGTTAAGAGTCAAATTTATTTTCAGCAATTGCATCAAATACGTAATACTTTGAAATATCTTTGAGGTGATCACTTTAAGTGAAATGATCTTCATTTAAGGAAAGATGGTAAAATAACTTGCCATTCCATATATATTTTTCTCCTGGTAAGGTGTATATGTTTTAAACTATTGAGGGGTAGACATTTTTGTACTTTGCTTGTAGCTATAAAATGTATTTTATGACAGATTCTAGTAGTTTACAGATTGCCTCTAAACAGAAATGGTTTGTTTTATCAGTTGGTGCTGTAGTAGTACAAAGAGTTTCAATACTTAGTGTATCTTAAGGAACAGCTCTGAAGGCTGGCTTGTAGTGTGACTGGGCTGTTCACTTTTAAGAGAAGACAGAACAATAGGCATGTAGTCTTAGAGTAGCCTAAATTTTAGAAATATTTTGTGTTCCTTAGAAGATAATTGATTTCTGTAACTGTATTTCACAGTTCCAATTTTGTTAGATTGTTATAAATAATGCAGCCTATGGACCTGGGGAACAATAATGTAGGAATAGCTGTTTCACCATGAAATTCACATATTTTTTAGAGCCATAAGCTATTATTTAAAGGAAGTTCCATTGTTAGTTCATGTGACAGTGGTTATTTTTAGCAGGTATGAGCACAAAAAGTTCATCTTTATCAATGAAATGTTGACTTGTGAATTACTGATGAGCCTTGTGCCGTATTAACTTTTCAGCCTGACAAAGGGTTGTACAATTCCTGTCCATCTGTTAATCATAGAAGATCCTGCATTTTTTTTGTAAATAAATAACAACATCACTGCTAAGAGAAGTAAATGTTTTCTTAAACTTTTCCACTATGATATGAAAAAAATAGCAGGGTGAAAAATAAAAGATTGTTTAGATGTGCTCTTGCATTTTAACAAGCCAAAAATACAACATAGGGTTAAGGGAAGCTTAAAAATCTGTAGTTCGTGTTTTTCCTATATTGTACGATGCACAGAGATCAAGAAACGTCCTTGTGTTAAAAGGGGATGTTTTCTGTAATGTATACATCTAATGTAGTAGTAGGAACAGACTTGAAATACCTGCTCCCTTTGGTGCCTGTGGAGAATGAAAATACCCATCTCCCATCTCTCTCCTTGGAACAGCTGTTAAATATGTCAAGAGAACTGAGTGAGTTGAAGAAAAATCTGAAGGACGCTACTGCTGCAATCGCAGCTGAGCCTCTGACGACGGAATCTGAGCCCACATTCAATTCTACGGAAGCAGCTATTCAGTCCATGCTGGAGTGTTTGAAAAACAATGAACTTGTTAAAGCTGTCCGGCAAATAAGAGAATGCAGGCAAGTTTTGCTACATGGCTCATATTAGACTTTCACGTTAATAGAAGAGCACGCATTTACTATCTTCCTAACTTCATACTAAATGTAATGTGCTGGGTCAGCATAATTAATTTATTATGTTTCAACAAGGTACATGGGGGCATTGCTATTATTAACTTTTGCAGGGGTGTGCCACAAGTAACAATATCAAATCAGTAATACAAACATGTATGCTTGCAACAATGAAGATGTTTAATTACATTGCGTAGATCGAAAGTACTTCTGTGTGGCTCTTAAGAATCTTTTTATAGAGCTAATTCCTTACAGGTGTATATCACTGGCATCAGCTAACATTCAGCCCAGTTTCACTTTCACTTATTTGAATGAGTTTTCTTAAGCTTTTTTGTTTCTAGATAATAGGAATTGCGCTTTTATGTGATGTCTGTGCCTAATACCAGAGTCTGAGTAACAAATGAGTAGCATAAAACAGTGAGTTGCTTTTGGCTTATAAGCGTGTGTGAGTCAGTTCTCCTTTTAGAGATCTCTATCACCTAGTTTCCGTCTGCGCTAATACACCCATAATGATACACACATTCTTTCCCTGTTTGATTGCAGGATTTTGTGGCCCAATGATATCTTTGGAAGTAGCTCTGACGATGAAGTCCAGACACTACTGAACATTTACTTCCGGCACCAAACCTTGGGTCAGACGGGCACCTATGCACTGGTGGGCTCCAACCAGAGCCTGACTGAAATCTGTACCAAATTAATGGAACTGAATATTGAGATCCGCGACATGATTCGCAGAGCTCAGAGTTACCGGGTCATCAATACTTTTCTTCCAGACTCCAGCGTTTCCGGCACAAGTCTCTGACAGGACTCTTGTGTCCTCTTTCGAGCTGGGAGTGCTGCCCTGTTGGAGTGAGGTGGCTCAATGTCTTCTCAGCCTTACAAAGGTTTGGTCAAACTGTACTCACTCTTGTTACGTTTAGGATTTCTTCTAAAAAGATATGGGCTGAACTTCAAATGTGTAGCAATACTGTAAGGACAAAGGTAGCGTAGAGCATCTGGGACAACATCCTTTGTTCTCTGTTGCACAAAAATCAGTTAGCATTTCACTGAGCAATTGCAACTCACTACTGAAGAAGTGACTTCCATTGCATACCAAAGCCTACTACACTGAACAATACTTCCTTTATAGCAAATTAATTTTAGGTTGGCAAAAGTGCAATGTTTCCTTCACAAAATAATATTTTTTGTTTAAAAAAAAAAAAAAAACAACAAACTTGTACATGTTTTCCTTTTTTCTTTTATTTGGTTGAGTGAAAGATGGGCAGAATGAAGCTGGCCACCGAATCTTGCAAACTTGTTGGTCAAAAGCTGAGAGCCTGTGTATATGAAACAAATTGTAAATGGACTACAGTTTAATGTACACTGTAATTTGAATATGATTACTGTATCTGAAAACAACGAGCTGCTATGAAGTACATTTCCTAATGTTACTAGGCTACTGTCTCTGAAGGTACTGGATCATATTGCAGAGGTCTGTTCTTAGGCCCCCAAGCATCATGAATGGTCTTGGTAGATTTTCTTTTTGTTGTTGTTTTAAAGGACCTTGGCTGCTTTTTACTAGAGGGTTGCTTTTATGAATATATTTATACTATTAAACGACAGTTGATCTAATTTAACTTGCCATTTTGTAGGAGAAAGTCCCTTCACAGAGTCAAATCTTTTGAACTGTTATGCATGCATATTTTTATTTAATATAAATTTTGAGTATAAAAAGTAAAAATATTAACGTGAAATGCAAGTTCTCATGTTAAGTTTCTTTAAAGAGATGTCTTATTTTATTTGTATTGTATATATAAAAGTCATACCTGTATGTTTTTTCTTACATTTAACTGCTGTCCAGTGTTAAATGTACGCATGTAAATCTGTTGCACATCTGAGACACTTTTATTCTGACAGCTATGTAACTTATTCACTCTGTAAATACACTTAACCGTTTTTGTGAAGTAACTTTGGTTGATATTTGGCTCAGTACATCCATTTAACTAAAATATAAAAGTCATATATAATCACAACAGAGTATGTGCTTGTTGTGAAGACTGTGTTCTTGTCTGAATCTGTACTGCTGTGGATGGTATCAATGGTCGGCCCAAAAGACACCCTTTTCATCGTTTATGGTGTTCATTGCACTGAAAGAAACCAGTGAGAAATCTAAGGATTTTTTTGTCAGTCTGTAGGTACAACTCAACCAGGAAGAGGGGGCTTATAAGATGGGGACAGACTTTTTAGCAGGGCCTGTTGCCATAGGACAAGTAGTAACGGGTTTAAACTAAAAGAAGGCAGATTTAGACTACATATAAAGAAGAATTTTTTCACAATGAGGGTGGTGAACCACTGGCACAGGTTGCCCAGAGAGGTGGTAGATGCCCCATCCCTGGCAACATTCCAGGTCAGGTTGGACGGGGCTCTGAGCAACCTGATCGCGTTGAAGATGTCCCTGCTCATTGCAGGGGGGTTGGACTAGATGACCTTTAAAGGTCCCTTCCAACCCAAACCATTCTATGATCCTGTGAAGAGTACATCGACTAAAGCATTTTCATAACTGAAAAAAATCCAGAGCTGAAGAATTCTGTTAAAAACATCAGCAATGGTCCTATTCATTTCAGCGTTGGGTTTCAGTGGGTTTTTTCCTCATGCTAGAGGAAGAGCTGTCCAGCCTACTGTATCAGCCTCAGCTCTGAGAATCCAGTAAAGCTCTCTCCCCTTCACCTCTTTTTAATTTTCAAAATGCTTGCACAGTTTTACATGGATCTTGAAAAATATTTTTATCGATGCATAAAAGGGGCACAATCGACTTCTTCTACAGGTTGTCTGATTCTGCAGTCCACAGAACTCTGTAGCACAGTTATAGCTGCGGGACAAAATAGATGCAAGGCAAATCACACAGCTATTTTTCTGAGTAAAATAATCTGCAATGGTCAGAGAAGTTTTCAGATTTCAGTTATGTATTTCACTCTTGAAAGCTATTCAGAACTGTAGTTGTGGTCTGCAAAAATTTTAGTCATTGGTAAAAGCTGAGATCTGCTCCATCACTTGGCAAAATCATGGATATTTTACAGATCACAGAATCACAGGAAAATTCAGGTTGGAAGGGACCCAGGGAGGTCATCTAGTCCAACCTCCACTTTGAAGCAGGGTCAGCCATGAGATCAGATCAGGTCCTGAAAACATTCAAGGATGGAGAGTGCACAGGCTCCCTGGACAACCTGTTCTACTTGACTGCTCTCATGGTGGAAAAGCTTTTCCTTTATCCAGTCTGAATCTATCTTTTTTATCTTATGCATGTTGTCTCTCACCCCCCTACCATGAGCCACATTGAAGGGCCTGGCTCCATCTTTCCTCCATAACCATAACCTGGCAGGCTACTGGAAGGTCCCACTGAAGTCTTTGCTTCTTCAGACTGAGTAAGTCCAGTTCCTTCAACATCTCCTCACAGAGCAACTGCTCCAGCCCTGTGACCAGCTTGGTGGCCTCCACTGAACTCCTTACAGTTGATCAACATCTTTTTCATATAGACAGCCCCAAACTGGATACCATAACCTAAATGAGGCCTAGTGAGAGCTGAGTAAAGGGTGACAATCGCTTCCCCCACTCCGCTGGCTCTACTTCTGTTCATACAGACCATGCGTGACCAGCAGGTGGAGAAAGGTTGTCCCCCCCCCTCTACCCTGCACTGGTGAGGCCTCATCTGGAGTATTGTGTCCAGTTCTGGGCTCTCCAGTTCAAGAGAGACAGGGAACTTTTGGAAAGAGTCCAACGGAGGGCTACAAGGATGATTAAGGGACTGGAATATCTCTCATATGAGGAAAGGCTGAGAGACCTGGGGCTGTTTAGTCTGGAGAAGAGAAAGCTGAGAAGGGACCTTATCAACATCTATAAATCTCTGAAGGGTGGCTCTCAGGAGGATGGAGCCCATCTCTTTTCAGTAGTGCCCAGTGACAGGATGAGGGGCAATGGGCATCAACTGCAGCACAGGAAGTTCCACCTCAACATGAGGAAGAACTTCTCTACTGTGAGGGTGATGGAGCACTGGAACAGGCTGCCCAGAGAGGTTGTGGCGTCTCCTTCTCTGGAGACCTTCAAAACCCGACTGGACGCGTTCCTGTGCAACCTGCCCTGGGTGATCCTGCCTTGGCAGGGGGGTTGGACCAGGTGATCTTCAGAGGTCCCTTCCAACCCCTACCATTCTGTGATTCTGTGATACAGCCCAGGATGGTGTTGCCACCCTTTGCTGCCAGTGCCCACTCCTGGCTCACACCCAGCTCACTGCCAGCCAAACCCCATGGACATTTTCTGATGAGCTGCCCCCCAGCCACAGAGTCCTCTATCTGTGTCCTGCAAAGGGTTCTCTCCATGCAGGAGATTCCCTTTGTGCCTGCTGAGTATCACAAGGCTCAAGCTGTCCCATTCCTCCAGGCAGCCAACATGCCTCCAAATGGTCACACCGCCCTCAGCTGTATTGTCTGGTCCCCCCAGTTCGGTGTCACCTGCAAACTTGACAAGTACACTCTGTTGCCTCTTCCAGGTCACTGGTAAAGATGTAGAACAGGACAGGTCCCAGGATGGATCACCTGCTGTACACCACTTGTTACTGTCCTGTAGAGTATAATCCATTGAGCAACTTGATACAATTGGCCCTCCACTGAGTATAAAGACCTCCAGAGGTTCCTTCCAACCTAAAGTATTCTGTGATTCTTCACAGATACATCATGTGTTTTATTGTAACCATCTAGCTTCCTTAGCATCATATCTAAACTTCAAGTAGAGTAGAAATTAGTGTATTCCCAACTCACTGAAGTCCTCAGACAACATGAACTGCAGTAATGCCCCACTGTGCTTCTACAACAGCAGTAGTTTTACTAGGATTGCCCTGGCTGCATTTTGTTCCTAGGAAAGGGCATTCAGTTATATTTAAGCCATCTACCCTGGAGTTACCTTACAGACTGGAAAGCTTCTCAGGTAAAAGCCTTTATTTGAATTGGGGGCACAGTGACTTGTGTCCTGAAAGAGGTAGAACATTAACTGTAGCAAATTTGTTACACTGGCACAGATACCCCAGCTCAAAGGTTTTTTCCCCTCCTCACTTGGAAAACAGGTAGCTTACACTTTTCCCTTGTATCTTACAGACATAGTCTTTGGTTATCTGAAACTGCTGTTTGATTTTATTTTTTTTAGTACATTTGACAAAGGCAGTGGGAAGACACACTTGCATGTGCATTTACCCCAGACTATGCTTCAGAACATTTATTTGCATCTTCCACACTAGTTCAGTTTGAGTGACTACAGAAAAACTTGCTGTTGCAGTTTTAATCTTAGCATTCCCTAAACAGATTAAAAAGAAAACCTGTTTTCTTTAGGGAATCAAATAGGTTCTGTTTCCTTCTAGATATACTTTCCTCTTTCATCACAGCAAGATGAAACTGAGGGGTAACAAACTAGCACAAACCTTTATTCACAGCATATATACGATGAAGTTAAATACTTTATAAATAATACAAAACTCTTTATCCATTTTCCAATGCCAGGTCAAAAGCCTAAAGTCAAAACATTGCAAGAGACTGACAAAGTGCAAAGCACAGAACAGAAGAGGGCATAGGGATCAGACAATGTATTTGAAGCTGTAAGTGTTATCACAGGACAGCCTCTTGCCTTTGCAGCGGCCACAAAGTTCTTGGCGATGAGGTCTCTTGAAATCAATATGTCTTTTCTTCTGAGGGCAGGAACAACGGATCTTCAAACAGGTCTTAAGAAACAAGGCATTTTATTAGTAATAGATCAAGGGTCCTCACTTCATGTTAGACATTTAGTTTTCCTTAATCATAGCAACACATTTGGGCTCATACACTTAGAGGAGCTCTTGCAGTAAAAACCCTGTGGAGTTAAGCTCCAAGAGCTTTCTCACCTAGAGGTACAAAACTCCACACTACATGCAGCTGAGCATAACATTATAAACCGAAAACCATTCTCATTAGCCATCTGCAGGAGGATGGAGTCCTATCCCATTACCCCTTCCCCAAATCACATTTCCTAGTTCTTTGATGAAAGCAATTTCTCTTCCTGATAAAGTCAATATCAGATTCAGCAACTGTAAACTATTAGAGTATGTGACAAACTCTGGCAGTCTTACCAGGATACAGAAACCTGTAACTTACCTGGCACTGGATTGCTTCCACTCGATAGGGATTGAAGCCCTTCTGGCATTTGCGACAGAGCTGCTTGAAGTACACCTGAAAAAGGCAAGTTCTCAGTTACTATAAAGACTTACTCGAAGTGTTCAGTACAGGTACCTAAATTTGTGCCAAAACATCTGTCACAGATTTGGTGCCATTCATTTCCAAGTCTCAGGAACAAGAAATTACTTGTTAACTACCTTGTTGCTTCCAGAAATGCACCACACATAAGCACTCTCCCATCTGGTCTTGCAGTCTTTACAGTGGAAATAGCCATACTTCTGCTCCAAAAACTGCAGAGAGAAAGTTCACTGAGCAGCCTCCATCACTGCAAAAGCACCCAGCCCAGCTCCCCCATTACACCACGTGTCTTCACAGGCAGGAGGCTGCACTACTGCAATGGAGCCCAAGCTGCCTGGAGCCTACTGACACAGGGTGCAGACCTGAGCAGGAAGCCAGGGTGGGGAACACTCTGCCTTTCGCTGCCCAAGAACAGATTTCTCTCAAACCTGCTTCATGGTTCGACCTCCCACCTCTTGCTCAGATCAGGCTGCACCAAGTCCCAGCCCCTCCTCAGGCCCCAGTGTCCCAGCACTGCACACCTGGAAGGCAGACCGCCGTCTGGGGGCCACAGCCTCCTCCCGTTGTGTCTCTGCTGTCTCCTCACTCGGCAGAGCAGCCTCCGCCTGGCCCTCCTGCTGCTCTCTGCTACTATCCTCTGTCATCTGCTCCTCAGGGGTCATTTCAGACACCTCTTCCTTCTCCTGGGGTCCAGCAGCCTCAGGCAGCATGAAGAGGCGGTGGTCCAGCATGGGCGAGTAGAGGGCAAGGTGCCCTTGGGTGCGGAGGGCAGTGGAGCTAAGGGGGTGGCCAACAGGCAGCGTGCGTGGCCCTAGCGAGCACTGCACAGCAGCATCAGCCCGCAGGTTCACCTGCACGCCCACCTCCTTGGTGCTGGCCCGGTGCAGCCATGGCGTCAGCCTGGGGCTCACCTGTGACAGCAGGGCCTGCAGTTGGGCCCGGCGGTAGCTGTCCAGGTAGTCAGAAGGCACGGGGGTGAGGGGCCCCCCAAGGAAGGGGCTGATGCTGCTGCTCTTGCTCTGCTTCCAGCTAGGCTGCTTCACCTTCGGGTCCCCACTGCGGCTTGGTGTGAGGCTACCCCTGAAGCTCTGGTATGTGCTGAAGGGGGGATAGACAAAGCCTTCCATGATTTCAGCCCCAGAAAAGCCAGTCCTGGTTGTCTCCCTCCCCTAGCCTTTATCTTACCTGGAGGGCTGCTGCTAATTGTAGCTAATTGATGGGGAAATTGGCTGCAGCCCGGTGGGGCTAGCTGGGGAGGAGGATTGATTGCAAAGGGAAGGCTGCAGGCCTGCCCTCACCTCTGCCCCCAGAGCTTTGTCCTTGTGGTGGAGTTGAAACAGGAGTTGATGTGTTTCCATGCACATGGTGTGGGAAGCCTGGACACGCAGACCGCAGAGCCCCTGTTCCAGCCATCACATCCAGGATTTCCCTTCCTCACCTCAGTAAGGTCTTTGTAGAAGGCCAAGGCCTGTGCAGAGCTAGGCTGCAGCTGTGCGACGTGTCCACAGGCTGACTTGCTCTGCTCCTGAGGCCTTCATCTGTGATTCTGGGTAGGAAATGCAGCCGCAGGGCTGAAGTAATAGAAGCTGCAGTAATAAATCCAGGGCTGAATAAAGCCTCAGTTGTTTATGCAGCTGTAAATCGGTGCTCTTGACAGAGCTGTGTAAACCCCGAGAAGTAATTGGCACTCAAAAAGTAGCACATCTCTGCAGGACCCTGTAAAGACGAATAGCTGTCATTCAGCCATAGCTGGGACAACCATGGCTTTCATAGTGGGGGAAGTCTGCTTGCTCACAGCTCCTTCTGTTTATGGTCTTAAAAGAAGGAAAAGGAGGGTTGGGAAACTAACAGAAAAATCGGGTACCCCACAGGCAACTGAGCAAAGAATGTAGGCAAGTACATCTCTGAAAAGGAGTCTTTATTGGTGCCAAAACTTCTGAGCATCCCCACTGCTCCATTACTTGGGGATTGTCTACATGCATCTTTTCTGTCAACTGGTTTAGGAAAAGATGGAATATACTTCAGTTTGTACAACAACCTGGAGGGAAAACAGTTATACTGGGAAAAGTGGCTTAATACCTGTATAATGAAAAAAATTATAGCAATACAAGCACTTACATATTAGCCTAGTAGCCTTTCTTCCATAATGACATCTCTTTAATTCAAATATAGTTAAAATCACATAATTAAATCATCTAAACTGTGTATCTGAATCTTTAGAGACTACAGAATCACCAAATCCCTGGACCTGTTGGGATATGAAATAATTTCTTTGCATGACTCCACACCACCTTTATAAAAGTGTTGCAATGGGCCAACAAGATCGGGGCTAGAGAAGAGCTGGTAAGGATGATGTCGTTAAACATTCACGGTGTATTTGAGAAAGATCCTTTCAAGTATCTTAAATAAAGCAGTACAAAACAACATTTTTATGGAATAAAAAGTGGTTAAGATTTAGGAAACTTATTCATCATAGTTAAAAGAAAGAGGGCTCAGGGCTCCACGTTGTGCTTGGGTTCTCAAAGCACCATCTGTATCATATCAAAGCAAAACCAGGGTATCGAGATGACCAAGTTAAAACTTACCACTGCAGCGTGGCTGCAAAAAGAGTAAATTGTTATGGTGCATTGAGAGGGAGATGGAGATTAAACTGGAAACTACATGCCATCATTCAAAACAACCGTATGGCTTCCTCTGGAATGCTTTGGGAAGAACCAATTACTGCACCTCCCCAGGACACTGCAGGATTAGAAGTTAAAGAAGTTCGTTGGAAAGAGGAGGGACGTGAAAAAATTACTCTATGAAAAGACGCTGAAGAAGGCAACTGATGAGTGAGCAGGTGATGTGATAGAATGGTGTAAAATAAGGACTGGTAGAGGTAGGAAGAAACCCCTTTATAACGCAAGAGCAGGTGAACGTCCAGCTAAAATGAAAGATGGCTAACTCAAAATTGGTAATAGGAACAATTTTCCACTGAGCTTGAAGTTATTTCATGGACTCATTGCTAAGGCCAAGAATTTATCAAAAGTGAAAATGGGATTGGACATGCATGTGGAGAATAATAATATACTCTTTATTGTAACATCAAACCCCATAATAATTTCATGTGTCAAGGTGTACAAAACCTCCTAACTAGAAAGATGAGGTTAGTACCGCCACAGGCCGTGACGCTCCATCACAGAAGATGCTTACTAGAAGAACTCTGGCGCCATTTCCCAGGATATTGGTGTTATCTGTTATTAAGCCGTAAGTTGGAACATGTCAACCTTGGACGTGATATTTCATTTCTCATGTATACAGGGACGTGTGAATAAAAGAAGGCGGCTGAGATTCGGCTCAGGGCACTCCCTTTCTGCTTTGTGAGAAAGCGGCCATGGAGGGCCAGCATTTACAAAACCCGTCTTGCTTCCTCCGCCGGCAGCCCCTCGTTCTGCCACCTGTCTGCCCTGCCCGTGGAGGGGTGGGAACGAGGAAGCGGCGGAGCGTCGGGCCGCAGTCGGGCCGACACGCTGAGGCGAAGCGGTGGTAGCCGTTACACCGCCTCCTTCCCGTGACGTGCCGGCCGGGGGAGGCGGGAACAGCGGCTGCTCTCAGTGCGCAGGCGCCCGGGAGGTGTGTTGGCGCCAAGGTTTGACCGTGGTGGCAAGGGTCGCCGCGGGAGCGCGCGGTCCGGCGGGCCCGCGCCGCCACCGCCTCCCTTCCCTCCCCCCCCCCCCCCCCGCCTCGCCCCGCGCGCGCCGCCGTCTCTGTGGGGGAGGCCGGCCCACTCGCCCACGCGTGAGGCGATGCTGCGGCCGCCGCGCCGCCCGAGGGGCTGGAGGGAGGTAAACGCCCCGCGCGTGGCCCGGCCCAGCCGCGGGAGCTGCCCTTAGGGATTGAGCCCCGCCAGGGGGGTCCCTCCCGCTGCCGCCCTACTCCTCACAGCCGGCGCGGGGTCTGCGGTTACCTGCCGGGGGGAGGGGGCTGGGGCTCGTCCTCTCAGGCCCCTCGGCGCTGCGGGGTGAGCCGGTGGGGCTTCAACGGGCAGCAGCGTGGATAGGTCGCTTCGTCTTTTAAAATGTATTTCTGAGTTTTTTTCCTGGAAGTTTTCTGTTTCTTTACCTTTTTTTTTTTTTTTAAACGCCTGTTTCTCCCTTCGTTTAGGTAAGGCCGTGTGTATAAAACAGGTATCACGTGGGAAACTTGATTTTACAGTGGAAACAATAAATGTATGAAAATAAACAGGAAAGTTTCTGTGGCAGTCTTATTTAGACCTGTCTTTTAACAGACCTGTGAAACTGGCAATGTCCGCTCCACTGGAGAGCAACTTTAAATCAAATTCTTGGTACATAAGTTGTAAGGGTTTATATGTAATAGTACATATTCTAACGTATAGTAACGAGCGTGGATTTTTTGATTTATATTTAAAATACCTCAAAAGTGTTTTACCCATTCCATCTTGATTCTTCTCATGTATTTGCTAAGTATTTTTATTATTTCTGGTATAATTCCCTATGCTTTTCTTGTCTGTTGTTTTCGTACCGTGTTCGTCATTGTGGTGTTTGCACGCACACATCACAGTCGGAAAGCTGAACAGGTTGGGTTACGACATGCCTACCAAGAAATGCAGGAAAGCAGGGTTAAGACTTGCTGCCCCATGACATTAGAATAGCACTGTATGAAAGTGTTTTCTTATTTCTTCTCAGGTTTTTCAACAACTCTTCCAGTAATGCTATGGATCAGAAAATGGCTTACAAACCTGTGGAAAGACTGACATTCTTTGAAATATTTAAGGCACGTTGCAGTGAATCAGGTACAGCTTGTCTACAGTAAATAACTTTTATTAGGGTTGCTTTCTGGACATTGCTATTCTAAACACATATTCCATACACTGTGTATTCCATATAAAAGTGTTATGCAACTTGTTAGCAGTTCTATTTGCCTCAAATCTGTATTCTCTAATATCTACCTTTTTAAATATCTGTTTAAATTGTATTTATAGCTTTTTTTTTCATAATGTGTGCTCAGTTATTTTTTGTACTTGTTTTTTTAGCTGTGACTTCCTTATGTACCTGCGTGCAGGCCAGGTTTAGTCTTTTGCCAAATCCATCTCTAGTTGTATGATTTATTAATGTTAGAAGGAACCTGTTTAGCTTGCCAGTCTGAGTAAAATAAGAGATAAACTGAAAGCCATATGTATATTTTTAATTTTAAACAAAGTGGATATTTATCTGCTCTTTGATTGGTTTTGTTAATGGTCTGCGAATTTGGGCAGACGTTCTTGTATACTTTGTGTGTATTAGAGTTCAAAGCTATCTGGAAATAAAAGGATGACAATGGAAGGAGCAACGTGGTTTGCTGCTAGCATTTAAATGTGCTGAATGTGTTTTCACACCCTGCGTGGAGCATTAAATTTAAATTAATTTACATCTAATTATGTGCTTCTCTTATATGTATTGTACATAGAATGAAGAATTCTATTTTATGTCCCAGTTTAATAGCATATGAACTCATACTTGTCATGTGTTATTTGCATGCCATTTGTCAGGTTTCTTTTCTTTTTAATGTCATTTTCTGTATGGTTTTCTTCATAGACCTGGGGCCTATCAGTCTCAACTGGTTTGAAGAACTCAGCGCAGAAGCACCCTCATATGAGCCTAAATTGTTAGGAGAACTTGATGGTCCCATTGGCTGGCTTGATCAAACATCTTTTAAAACTCCAAGAGCAAAACCCTCCACATACAGTCAGCTGGCATCAACTCCACTGATTTTTAAAGAAGAAAATATGATATTGCCACCTTATTCTTCTCCTGGAAAAGAACTGGATCAGAAAAAAATAGGAGCAAGTGAGTAACTTTTATTTTTTTTAAAGCAGTACTTAAAGGCTGCTTGTGTCCTCCAGAAACAAGAGACTTTTTTATTTATTACTTTTTGTTTAGCTGATGATTATTAATGTAATAGACAATGCTACTGCAGAAATTGACAATGCTACTGGCGCTGGGTTAATGGTTGGACTTGATGATCTTGAAGGTCCTTTCCAACCTAGTGATTCTGTGATTCTGTAAATTGTATGAGTAAAAAGGTTATCTTAGTCGGCTTCTGAAAATCACTTCTAAATATGCAAAATTAATCTTGATAATGAATTCAGCCTTGCAATAAACTGGTAATGTACATGCAAAGTTCCCTGTAGAAGAGATATTATCCTAGTCCTAATACTCTAAATACATTTGAGCTTATTAGGGTAACCTGGTGACTGAGAATCAGAGTGAATTTTTTTAGCAGTCTGACTTCCGTTTTATTTAAAAATCTCTGAAAATCTTTTCAAGAGAGAGAATGATGCTTATCGTGCTGCAGTATGAGGCCATCTGTAGGGCACTCCTTAAACTTTCTTATAAAGATTTTGAAGCATTACACTCTTTGAATTAGTAACTATAAGTCATGGAAAGAAGTTACACTTTGCCATTTGGAGACAAGGAATTTTACTGCTTTTATGAGGTACTTCTCACTACATTATTTCCAAATCCCAAGTATGCCATGAATGTACATATCACTCTGCTCCTTTTTGATGTACCTGCAAGCCATAGTACCTTTCCTCGTGGAGAGAAAGAAGGATCTTTTCTATGGAGAATGTATGCATGACTGTATATAAGAATCTTTTCAATGGAAGAATATCTAACCCTATTCCTGCAATATCTGATTTGTACATCTACTGTGTCTGTGCCCTCCTAACAGTAAGAGAAACTCTTTGAAACAGGTTACAGATGAACACAAGACACATTCTTAGATCCTAAAGTAAAGTATTTAAAGGTGTAGAACTGTGTTACTGTTCAAATATACTTTATAACATTGCTTCCATAGAATATTGCTACCCTGTTTGTTTCACTTAAGTTTATTGCTGAACTTCTGCTCAACTTATTCTCAGCTGAGAACATGGTTAACTGTTTGGAGTTCTACAGTGTAAGTCCCTACTGAATTCCTGGTAGCATTTCGTAAGTTACAAACAAAGGAACCTCATGATTCTTCTGTTGAAAATGGTTAATTTTGCTCTGTGCTTGTGCATGCAGACAGTTGTATCTGCTCCCTAAGGAAGGGAAGATGACTACTACCAAAGTTTCTATAGCTACCTGTGGCTTGCCTGAGATCTTTTTCCTCTGGTTTTCTTGGTTAGAGCCAGCTGGCTTGTGTACCTAGTTTGCCTTCTTGTGAAGAAGACTGGAGGCTTGCCAATGTGACGCCTGCCTACAAGAAAGGCCGGAAGGAGGATCCTGGGAACTACAGGCCTGTCAGGCTGACCTCTGTACTGGGGAAGATTATGGAGCGGTTGGTCTTGAGAGTGCTCACAGGGCACCTGCAGGACAACCAAGGGATCAGGCCCAGCCAGCATGGGTTCATGAAAGGCAGGTCCTGCTTGACCAACCTGATCTCCTTCTATGACCAGGTGACCCGCCTAATGGATGAGGGAAAGGCTGTGGATGTTGTCTACCTGGACTTTAGTAAAGCCTTTGACAGCATCTCCCACAGCATTCTCCTGGAGAAACTGGCGGCTCGTGGCTTAGACAGGTTTACTCTTCGCTGGGTGAGGAACTGGCTGGATGGCCGAGCCCAGAGAGTTGTGGTGAACGGCGTTAAATCCGGCTGGCGGCCGGTCACAAGCGGTGTTCCCCAGGGCTCGGTTCTGGGGCCAGTCTTGTTCAATATCTTTATTGATGATCTGGATGAGGGGATCGAGTGCTCCCTCAGTAAGTTTGCAGATGACACCAAGTTGGGTGGGAGTGTTGATCTGCTGGAGGGTAGGAGGGCTCTGCAGAGGGATCTGGACAGGCTGGATCGATGGGCAGAGGCCAACTGTATGAGGTTGAATGAGGCCAACTGTATGAGGTTGAATAAGGCCAAGTGCAGGGTCCTGCACTTTGGCCACAACAACCCCATGCAACGCTACAGGCTTGGGGAGGAGTGGCTGGAGAGCAGCCCGGCGGAAAGGGACCTGGGAGTGCTGGTTAACAGCCAGCTGAACATGAGCCGGCAGTGTGCCCAGGTGGCCAAGAAGGCCAACAGCGTCCTGGCCTGTATCAGCAATAGTGTGGCCAGCAGGAGTAGGAAAGTGATTGTGCCCCTGTACTCGGCACTGGTGAGGCAACACCTTGAATACTGTGTTCAGTTTTGGGCCCCTCACTACAAGAAGGATGTTGAGGTGCTGGAGCGTGTCCAGAGAAGGGCAACGAAGATGGTGAGGGGTCTGGAGCACAAATCTTATGAGGAGCGGCTGAGGGAACTTGGGTTGTTTAGTCTGGAGAAGAGGAGGCTGAGGGGAGACCTTATCGCTCTCTACAACTACCTGAAAGGGGGTTGTGGCGACGAGGGTGTCGGTCTCTTCTCCCAAGTAACTAGTGATAGGACAAGAGGAAATGGCCTCAAGTTGTGCCAGGGGAGGTTTAGATTGGATATTAGGAAACTGAGAGAGTGGTCAGGCATTGGAACAGGCTGCCCAGGGAGGTGGTGGAGTCACCATCTCTGGAAGTGTTCAAAAAACGTGTGGATGTGGCGCTTCAGGACATGGTTTAGGGGACATGGTGGCGCTGGATTAATGGTTGGACTTGATGATCTTGAAGGTCCTTTCCAACCTAGTGTTTCTGTGATTCTGTGAAGCTGATGGATTTCACCTTGGTGTGGTACTGGGATGCAGCCGTGCTGTGCATATGGACTCGGGAACGGAGAAGCAGAGAGAAATGCAGAAACCTAGGTGTAACTTCTGATATGGAAGTTGTTTGGAAATTTCTGAGTAGGAATTCTTTTGAGTAGTTCTTTGTTCATGTGAGGGGCTCACTGTTCAGAGGATTCTGCTGCTTTGGTGGGCGCATTCTTTCTCTTGCCTGGAGATGCAAAGCATATAAATAGATACTGCTACCAATGGCAGTGCTTCCACTAACAGTTCAGAAATAATTTTTGCTTTATGCTGATTATTCAAATCATGAAGTGCATGTCTTAAGTAAATTTGAGGGAAAGCTGGTACAAATGCACGTTTGCATGTATTGAGTTTCTCCTAAGAATAACTTCTGCAGTGACAAGAAAGGCACAAAACAGTGTACTAAAACTGAAATGGAATATGTGACCTGAATAATACCAAGGAAATACACTGAAACACATACATATCAAATGAATAAAGTGACATAATGAGCATTTAGGCTGTGCATTTGAAATGTATTTAGCATTGTTTGGATATAGAATTTGAACGTGTTCAAAACACTAGAGGAAAAGGTAGTACTTGGTTGGTGTTTGTTGGTGTTTTTTTAACTAAAAATCAGACATTGCTTGATTTTTTTAAAGATTATCCTTAAACTTCAAGTGTTACTTGTTCTGCAAGGTTGTGTTGATTATTAACTTCTATGTTGTAGGCAGAGAGAATTTTATAAGCCCAAGTATCACAAGAAGAAAGATAGATCAAGAAAATGAAATACTTGCTTCTCCTCCTGGTACCTGCCGCAACTGCCTTGCTGCTAGGTATGCTAAATATGTCAACACAAATATAAAATAAACTGATTTAAGCAAAAAGAAATATTAAAACCACCGTATTCGTATTTGATAGGTAGACTTCTTCAGAGCAGACAATAATGTTGTAGGTCTTGTATGTTTATGATACTTGTAAGTTGCTAAATGAATTGAAAATAAAATGCTAGCTAATTTTGAAAACTTCCTTGCTTTCAGGTGGTGGTCTTCTCTATTTTTATACTCCTTCACATATGGCATTTATTGACATTATTTCAGCTTCCCAAATCCTCAACATCCAATGCAAGAAAGAGTAGTAGTGATGTATCATGTGCTTCTCAAGTAGTAATTTGTAAAGCTATTTATAATATTTACTGAGGTTTTTTAATAATAACCTTGATTTCTACGTTTAAATGTATATACTTCAGATAAATCTGGTCAAAATACTCACATTGATTATAAGAATAGTTAAACTATTTATATAATTAAAACCACTTAAGCCAATTTCTGTAGTCTCATACAGCATATTAAGAAATGCCTGGTTCTATTGAAATCTGTTATATTATTTGTCAGACAAATAATCACTGAAAATTACCATATTTCACAAAAGAAGCATTTTACAGTTTGTAATAAACTTATGGTAAGGTTTAAAATACTGACTGATGGTTAGGAGAAATCTACATTTTATTTAGTCAGTGAAATAGCCATCGTTGCAAAGGATGGAGTTGGTAATACAGGTAATGTCTGAAATAGTTACTTATTTTCAGAAATTGAGAAGTGAAATTAATATTTCTTTTATTTGGTTTTGTTTTGCAGTCCAACTGTTTTAAGGAATACTTACAGAACACCTCAGAGAAATAATATGCCTGGTTTGTATTTTCACTTCTTTGGTATCTGTCGATATAAATCCTTATGTCTTGGATATTATTTAATATCCTTATTACATAATGTTTTGTAGGACCATATGTGAGCTTGTTTTGCACACCAAAACTTCTGGAGGTAAATATTTTATTTCTGCGTTTTGTTTTCTTTTTCCTGAGTTGTACATTTAGAATTCTGCATAGAAATAATTGTTAAATATATTTCTAGGTCAGAACTCCAAAACGTATTTCTGAAAGTCTGGGAGCAGAAGTAGATCCGGATATGTCCTGGTCAAGTTCTTTAGCCACACCTCCTACACTGGGTGCAACAGTGATAATAGGTATTTGTAAAAGTGAGCAGTTGCTAAGGGTTAAAATTCCTGGTTTTGACTTTTTTTTTTTTTTTTTAATTAAAAAGGACAAAATTCTTACAGCGATGCTTAATGGGTGACTTTAAATATTACAGCCCTAAAAGGAAGAAATGAAATTGTGTCATTGCTTTTCAAAAGTTTTCTTCCTTTGTACAAGGGATTAGGGAATATAAATTTAGAAATAATATAACAAAGCATAGAAAGAGGATTAGATAATGCTAACTTTGCACTGTCACAAAACTAGATACTACTAGGTTAAGTCATTTGGATATGTTTATGAAGCCTAAGGAGGTAGCCTGTTGAGTAAACTTCCAGCAGCAGTGCTGGCTTCAGCATTTTTAACCCCTCTCACTGTGCCTAACATCATACTGATGCAGTGAGACAGAGATACCGATCCAGTTGAAGACCATATTTCCTGGGTTATTTGGACAGGGCAATTCCTGGACCTCATTTACTGTGCAGCTGCACAAACAGTGTGCCAGCGTAACGGTGAATGAGAATGAGTGGGTGATGACTGTTTAAGTGGTAATTAATAGTGATGCTATTAGCCTCAGCCTAAGGTGTTGCTGTAAGTGGGATTTCATTAGCATATGATAAACAAAATGAAATTTAACTGTATGATTTGTTGATGAAAACTCTTGAGAAAATGGGAAGACCTGGATGACTGCTTATCTCATGACATTGCTCTATTTAATGTTGTTAAACTATCACTATATAAAGCATATAGAGCTTGCAAGCATATAAAGCATATTAAGAATGAATGCTAGAATTGGGAATCTCTCTTGGGAAGGAGGGGGTGGTACTATTCTCAAGGCTGTTGAGTTGTGCCATTTTGTGCATTCGTAGGTTCAGAATGATGTGACCTGAAAAGAAAGGCTGGGGGAAGTACCCATAGTTTAATGATGGTTTTGTGGGAGATAAGTTGGGAGAATGAGAGCTCAAACCACTCTTCCTGGATGAGCCTAGTACTTTATAGTAGTGATGCCCAATCTCTGCCATCTGACTCCTGTGAATGGAAAGAGGGAGTCATTTGGCTGCTACATGGAACCTAGATGCCATGTATGCCATGTCTATGAAACATGTAATTTGAATATACTGTTCTAGGCATCTTAAAAACAGGGTTCATTTTCTTCTTTTGTAATGTAGATGGAAAGGTAGTACTGCTCTTGTGGGAGGATATAGAAAAAAAACAAATTCCTGACAGAGGCTTGAAGATCTCATCCAGATCCTTTGACTGAAAAAAAAGAGAGTAGTGCCATGAATAACTGCTTGAAAGGGGGTTGGCAGTGATGGTGGGTCTCAGGGTGCTAACTGGTCTACCTACATAGCAGAAACCTCAACCTATGACTTAGGGTGTTTTGTGCTGTTATGAAACTGCTTCTATACAGTGTCCCTCAGCCTCACCTGTAGGACTTTTTAGTTAGAACTTTTAGTTAGTTTTTAGTAGTCTTTTGTTTACAAATTTCAGTTGTATTTAAAATAATCCAATGAAAACCCTCCCAAAACACAACCGTATTCAAACACACTCAGCAAATCACTTAGGAACAAATGAATTGACTTGTCTGTCTGTCTTCTGAAGCTAGAGAGAGTGATTCTGTTTCTGGAGCAAAGCAACAGGATGAAAGAGCTGATATAGTAAGTAGTTTTAAGAGCTGAGCTCTTCTGTTATTTCAGTTAAGCTATTAAAGTTACATGTTTACATTTCTTGAGCCAAGAATGAAAAATACTGTCATTTTCATTCTAGGCTCTCCTATCTGGCTATTTTTAAAAGTTACTGCTCACATAACTAAACTGGCAAAACCTGGCTGTATACTGTATTCACACAAATAACCCTCTTTGAGAAATATTTTTGTTGTTTTTTTTTTTTTTAAAAACAAACAACAAACGACTTGGATTCAGCAGCAGTGGGAGTCATTCAAAGAAAAATCAAACCTAGGAATTGCAGTATGCTATTTATCTGAGGGTTTGTTTTACTTTCTCTTTTGTCAAAGTTTTGGGAGTTACCGATTGGCAATACCTTCTGTTCAACCACTACACCAAGAGTTGAAACTGAGTACTAATTTCAGTCCTTTGATAGTATTAGGGAGACTTCTGGCATAATTGTAATTTTACTCTGTATATATGAAAGCTGAATTATTATTTAGACTAAAAACTGAGGATGGCGCTAAGAGGATTCATTTACAAATTTATGTTTGATTCTTAACTACCTGCAACTTCACAGTTAACAAACTGCTACAAGTTAAAATAAGAAAAAAGTTTTTCTTCCTCCTATCTCCTATGTTCTTTTTTGAAAGGCTTGCTTGTAATAAACTGCTGAACCCATTCACTGCCCTTAAGTTGACTGTAGAATAGAACCTGATTTGCACTGAAAATGGAGATTATCTGCTTATTTATTTTCAAGTGTACCTGTGAAAATGTTACTTTTCATTTTAAGAGATGCATAATTATTCAGATACTGCAATGAATTTTTAGAGTTGCATGTTTTACTGTTGAAGTGATACTTACTGGTATGTAATATAACAGCCTCTGTCTTTTATTTACAGATTTTGCACAACTTTTTTTCCGACCGTGATAAATGTCCTGGGATGAGTGACAAAAGTATGCTGTCTGTACCAGAGGCAGTAAAACTAAATGCTGAAGATGACATCAAAGATTTTGGTATGCATTGATGCTTTACTACTGTGAAGCAAGACTGAGGGTGAAGTCACATTGTCTGTCTTGAGCTGATCTTATGGCTTATTTACTTTGCCAACTGTGTACTCCCACTTCCTGAATTGATTCAACTTTGTAAAACTAATCTAGCCTTAAAAAAGGACTCAGTTTATGCTGAGTCATTGAATTAAATCAGGTTACCATGCCACTGGATGACAACCAGATGAGTACTGGTGTAAGTGAAGGTATGAGACTGTATGGGAGAGCTGAGAGAGAAAAATGGTACAGGCGCAAGACTACTACTTCTAGCTATTGAATAGGTTTAGCTTTATCATGAAGTTTCACCCCAATACTCATTATTCTGTGGTGAGTTTGTTTTTTAATCTTGCTATATCCTTTCTTCATTTACTTCACCTATTAGTAGTTAAAAACGTGACAAAGCCTTTAGGAAAAAGAAATATTAATTTTTTAAATGAATGCAGAAAAAGCTCATCCATGGGGAAAAAAAGTTTTTATTCTACATTCTTAGATCATGTTAGTGAACAAGTGAAAATGTACACTACAGTGTGAGCTTTTTTATTTTTGTTGAGAAATAATGGCAGAAGGGAAGATTATTAACTGAAATTTGTTCAGCATGGGTGTAAAAGTGTGTTGTAGAGATTGACACGGGCTAGATAGGACAATATATCCTTAGGATTGTATGTCTCCTTGTCTGAATTGAATGGGCTGCCCTAAAAATACTGTTTGGTGGTACATGTAAGAATCAGTTTAGAATTTAACAAGGAGGGCTGAGAATGCTGGGGTCAGGAAGCATTTTTGCTTGCAGAGTGATATATACTGCTATTTTTATATTGTAGATTCAAACATGCTGAGAAAAATGTAGTTGGTAGTAAACATATTCAGGTAATCTGTAGTCAGTAAAATACATTTAGAAATTAAGGACAAATTAATGTCTTCTTCTCTGTTCCAAAATGGCTCATTACATCCCATACTACAATAAAGAAGAGTAGTTAAAACTCTTATGTCTCAGTTATGTCTGAGTCAACATAAGAGGAAGAAGAAACCTATTTCTTTTGAAGTGCAAAATAACTTTTGCAAATGTCTCTTTTCCTCTGTCTTCCCTTTTTAATAATAGTTAACTTGGCATTTGAAGATGCAATGTGAAAAGAAGGATAGCTCAAACCTTCTCATTTGTAGCTTTCAAGTGTTGGTTTTCTTTTGAATAGTGTTGTATGATCATGAAAGACAATCAGTTTTATTAGGTATACATTTTGTTTCAGTCAAAGAAAATAAGAGAGGTCATAATATTGATGTGAATACCTACCTGATTTTAAGGATATGAAAAGATTATATTGTATAAGTTGTGACTGTAATAGCAATGAGACTGAGTATATGCACTCAGTTCAAAGTAGAAGAACTACCACATATTTCAAAGTTTTTTTGCTGTATTTTTTTTTAGTTGTAATTTGGAGGAAGAGGAGAACTTTTTTTAACTGTTTACATTTAGTGTAACCATGGACTGCAAGATATGTACTGTCATGTATTAACACTTAAGAATTTTACAGAAGGAGCTAAATTTGCGTTTATTCATTAAGCATATTAATTTATAACCCAATCATTAATTCCTAAGGTTTATGTCTCTAAATAAGTCTAAGGCTGGTCATTATAACACTAAGCTTTAGGTATCTGGCCCTTGTAGCAGAATTCACAGCTTTACTGTAGGTTTATAACCATGGATTCAGAGTTAAGATTCTTCAAATATATAGTAATCAGCATGTTGACTGGGAAGCTATTTAAATTTAAAAAATGATGGGAAACATGAAATTCTGTAACATTTTAGATACTTTTACCCCGGCTTGTTGCCCTAAACTTCATATTTAAACTCTTTAATTCAAAAACCAAAATTACATCACTCATTCCATTTATAACCCTGATCACAGTAAATGGTCTGTCTTTAACCTCAGTGTCTAGAACTATTCATGACGTAGGAGGAATAGGTTCAATACCCTGAAATGGGGCAATATGTTCTAACAATGAGTCAATGTATGATTACAGAGCAGAAACATCTAATACTTAAGCCTCTTTTTTCTTTTTTTTTTCCCCTAACTATTGTATTATTTACCTAGAAGGAGAGGTGCTGAGGAAACAAATTTAAGAAGTTATTGCCTAGTTAGGGCACTTACTGGGAAAACAGGAGAATTCTGTTGTGCAGTCCTTGGTTTTGGGTTTGTCATTTCACTGACCCTCCAGTGTGTTCCGAAGTCAAAATGAACATCCCTGATTTTGCCCTCTGCCCTCCCCAGCATCAGGTTGTTCAGTGTACAGCCAGTATCGTTCAGATACTCCTGGTTTTCTTTTTCAGTTAAAGGTAATGGATCCTGTTTAAGTGAAAAGAAAAACAGCTGTGTCTTTTTGAAAGCTCTGTTGACAAATTATTACAGGATGAAAGGATGTGGACACAGAAGTTACTCGAGAGGAACGCACGTCAATAAGGGATAAGGACCTGTACACTCAATCTGTAGTGTTACAGCTTCTTCTTTTTGAGATCTTGTTTAGTGATACCTTCTGCCACTCAGACAAAAAATAGAAAGTAAAGAGAATGGGTAACTGTTAGAGAGATGTGATGAGAGAGGTGGCTTTATGTCTACAGCATGAGCATAAACTGTTAATGGATGTATTACAAATAGTTGGATGTGTGTGAGCAAGTATTGGGAAATCTTCTGTGGACTTCCAAATGGAAAATTTTTTGTACGCTAGGTTATTTAGAAGTTCCAATAGGCAAAATAGTTCTAAATTATAGAAATTCTACCTAAAAAAGGCTTATGAAAAAGTTAAGCTATTGGTTATGTGCCCAAGGAAAACAGGACAAGGATGTTTTCTAGGTACTTGGTTACAATTTATTTGATATGAAAAAGCCTTAAAAAGTACTCTCAAAATAAAACCTAACTATCTTTCTGAATGTGAAATAATTTGATAGGTAGGCCTAGTTTCATACGTTTGAGGAGGTAATATTTTTATTTGGTGTGTATAAGCTTTTAAGGCTCTCTATGCTGTAGAGTTTAGGTTATTTTTTCCCCACTGCATGTTATTTCTCTACACAAACAAATCTTCTCATTATTTTTCTAGTATTTGTGCCAATCATTTGGAACTTGTTGAAAGCTTCCTAATAAATTTTAAAAATTACAATCTTTTCTAAATTCTTCTAGACACTATAGTATTCTATATAAATGCAAAAGATAGTTTACTAGAATCATCTTTACTTAACAGTTTCCTTAGCTGCCAGTTATAGACAAAAATAGGCCGTTTCTTAAGGTATTTCGTGTCTACCATCTGGTATAAATTTTGGAGGAAAAAAAATCTAGACATTTATCTTGTAAAATTCATTCTGTAGAAAAACCAAAATTCTTTTGACACCCCTATGTTTCATCTTGGAAACTGCTTAACCACCACAGTACGTAGGAGGCCAGGGAATCTGCATGTATGTTCTTAGTCTCCTGTTTCCTCTAAAGCTGCTTGTTGAAAAGTAACCTACTTTAAAGACATGTAGATTTACTTTTCCAAACGCACTCCTGAGTAAAGGTAATTGCCATGAAATTGAAAGCTGTATTTACCTATAAAAACACAATGCTGTTCCTAAGTTATTTCCTAAAACTTAATTTTTTACTTCTTTTCCTCTCCCCATCTTCTCTAAACTATTTAGAGTCGGAGATGTTCGATGGCTTATTTGGTGAGATGAATAGCTTTGAGGATACATTCAACACGCCTCCTAAGTCCAATGGAACCCTCCAGCTGATGCCACATGCTCTGGATGCAGTAGAGAAATGTGAAATAAACACAGATAAAGCACAAGGGAAGGGTCATGTTCCTTCCAAGCGGTCTATTAGAAAGACTGGTATTTCACAGGAAGTGAAAACTAGCTTGACTGAAAAAAGCCACTCATTTGAAATGAAGGATTCTTTACTCCAAATCACAGATGAAGATACAGAGGATGGTAAAGATGGCTGTTTAATAGGACATGAAAAGGAATTGGAGTCACTTAGGATTGCAGGAGTTGCACAAAATTATAGAACACACAAGTCATCTGAGAACGAGAAGCCTGTGACAGAAGACGTGCCATCTTCAAGCCAGTGGTCTCAACTGAACTTATCTGATCTTGATGTAACTCACTTGGAAATGTCTACATGTTGCTTTCCACCCTCTGACTTACGTAGAGAGACAAATTTAGAAGAGAATTCAGTACTAATGACCCAGGATGATGCTGTGGAAACATCTTTACTGAATACTTCAGGCTTGATAAAAGCACAAAAGCTCTTAAGTGTCAATTTGTCAGAAAAGTGCTATGAAGCGAAAAATTCTGAAAACAACCCAACATCGGAAATAACTCCAGTAAAATCTGTGCCTCTGAGTGTTCAAGATCCAAAGTTAGTAAAAGGATGTGCAGCTGAGAAGGTTTCCAAAATGAGCTTCTTAAACTGTAGTTCTTTTTTAATTGAAAGTACAAATGTCACAGAGTATTCTGTAGTCTACAATGGCAGCTTTTCCAAGCATTTAAAAGCAACTTCTAAATCTATCATCACTGATGTTCTGTCTCACCCACTTGTATGTAGTGCTACATCTCCAGATAATTGCAATGATCCACATTCAATAAATAGTGAAAATACTCTTACAAAGTCTGACTTTAAACGCCTGAATATGTTATCCAGCTTAAGAAAGAGATCCAAGAGATTTATATATACAATAAATAATACTTTACTGTATCAAGAAGAAAAAATAGAGAAAGAAGTAACCTCCGAATCACCTATTCATCATGTATTACCACATTTGGAATCTGATTCATATGAATTTAAAGGCTGTCATGTGCCCAGTGTTGATGAGCAAGGTATGTTATTAAGCTTTTCATCATTTGTGGAGGATTCTTTATTTATTAAGAACCTTTTATGTACATGTTTCAGATAAAATTGTGTAAATGTTGTGTGTGTGATAAACTAGCTCTGCAACTGGGAATCAAGATATGGAATTAGTCTGTTATAATAATAGTGACAGAATAGCATTATTTTTAAGTAGTCTGGTGCTAACTTACTGGTTTAGTCTCAGATTAGCTTCTGGAGTAGAAACTTCCACATTCTCATAGACAAGCTTAACTAATTGTCTTTGTCAATGCTATTTAGACATCTGTAGTGTCAAGGGACATCCTGTCTGAGTTTATAATAAAAGAATGTTAAAGTTGTATTGTTATTTTTCTAAAATTAGGGGGTTTAAGACTGTAAAACTATTTCTTCTAGAAGCACAAAATATTTTAAAAAACAAATTGTATATGAAAGCAAGCACATACTCCTATTTTTAAAAGCTGTTGTTCTTGCTAGAATTACTTAATATTAGGAGTTTGAAGTACTTCTCCTTAAAGTCTGAAACAAATGAGACACAAGGAACGGAAGCCCATCTCTTCAAATTTCATTGCAACTAAAATTGATTTTTTTTTTTTTTTCAACTGATAGCATTAACTGCAGCCTACTCACTTGTTTCTGGCTCTTAGAACAGGATTAGATTAAACAGATCTCCAATCTTGTCAAGGCATTCACATTTGAAAACAAAGGTGATATTTATGGTACCAGTGTTAAGCACGTGTAGAAATGATCTTATAGGCCAAATTAACTTTTTTTCTTAATGTCTTCTCCTGTAGATTGCTTGCTTCTTGCTGAGAGAAAGTGTTTGCAATCAAAGATCAACGAAAATAATTTCAGCACTTGTGCTATAAAAATGGATAGAATGGGTAACTCATCTGATAATTCCCTCAATGATAGGCTGAAGCAACAAGACCTGAGAGACTTGGGGGAAAATGCAAGAGAGGGCCAACCTGCTGCATCATTAAAATGCTTAGAAGTATCTAATACACAGGAAGAAGACAAAACAAATTCTTTAAGTAGTGAAATAATTTCAAATATAAAACGTGAAGTTCTAACTTCAGCATGCCTAACGGCAAGAAAGCATTCCAGACTTCTCCCTAAAGGCTGCTGTTTAGAGAAAGGCGAAGAAGACAAGTACATGAGTGCTAATATGAACAATGGAGCTACTGTACCTCGGAGCCTGAAAGAAGAACTTGCGTGGTGTTCTCCTAGGGATAATGAACACTTGATTGATGTGCACCATGACACTATGTCTGTGACAAATGGTAATTTCAATAACACTGTGAGTCAGATCAACTTTGGCCTAAGTGGAGTCAGTAGTGACTGTTGTAATAAAATGTCAACTGATAAAAGGCATGGTACAGACCAGTGGTCACTAGTTGACTGTAGAGAAGTACTTGGACCTTTGGGAATAAACTGCTCAGAAAATGATAGTACTGAATTAAAACAAGGGGAGAAAACAGATGCAGCTGCCTTTTCAGAAGTTTTAGCCAACAATGAAGAGCCAAAGTCAGTTGAAAACAATGAAAGCCCTCAAGCAGCTGCTTTCAATAATGTAGCTGTAGAGACTGCTAATGAATTGTTAGATTGTATAGATGATAATTCTTTAAATGAAGTATTTTCTGAAAAAGATAAGCAAGGAGCACCTACGTATTCCAGCAAAAAGCCAAATGACAACCTAAAGTACAAAGGGAAATCATCAGTAAATCTTAATGTATGCAGTGTGAATCTGGGCCTTGGTGGCTTTCAGACTGCTTCCAATAAGCAGATTAAATTCTCTGAAGTCAGTATAGCAAAAGGCAAAATGCTGTTCAAAGATATTGAAAATGAATGCTCTGAAGCCTATTCCATGGAAAGAGTCAGAAACTTTTCAAATCAAGTTAAAAAGGAGAATATGTTTTTCTCAGATTCAGAAAGCAAGTTGGGCTCTAATTTATCTGATTCTTTAGATTCACAGACAAGTTTTCTTGAGCCCAGGCATACACAGTTTATTCCAGATAAAGTTGGCTTGTGTAAAAGCTTTCCTAGAAGTCCACAATCCTTGCAAGAAACAAATCAAACCTTGACAGCAAGCCAAGAAGCTGAAATTGCTGAACTTTCGAGTATCCTGGAAGAAACAGGTAGTCAGTTTGAATTTACACAGTTTAGAAAGCAAAGTAACATGATACAAAGTCATGCCTTTCAACAATTAGGAACTGTAGAAACACGTGGAACAAAGAATGTGGAAAATATTTCTGAAGCAAGGAAAGATGCTGATTTTTGTAACACTTTTAAATCTGAAAATCAAGTAAAAAGTGACAAACATTTTACTATGCAGGAAGACACAAATGAAGACTCTAAAGTGGTGGAATATGAGAAAAAAAATGCAGTGGTTTTCCATAAAAATGACAGAAAGGTTACTTTTACTAACTCAGACAGAACTGAAGGTAGAATATCTGATGAGAGCTTTCCAGTAGCTAAACAGGACAGCTTTTCTAATTTTGTAGGCTTTACTTCAGCTGGAGGTAAAAAAATAAACATTTCTAAGGCTGCTTTGAACAGAACTGCAGAGCTCTTCAGGGACTTGGATGATGATTACTATTTGTTTAAATCTTCTGGAACTAGTGCTAGATGTCATGGTTCAAATGGGCGTATGTCTTCTAACTGTAATTTTGTCAGATGCCTGACAAAAGAAAACAAAGGAAAAACAGTTTGTGTTTCAGATATCAAAAGCATAGATGCCATTTCCCCCGCAGGTTCTTTTTCCCACCATGCACAGAAAAAAAATGAGGAAAATATTAGTACATTGTTTAAGGAAAATATGGAAAATCAGACAAAAAGCTCAATAAATTATTCTGAAAATGTTAATTTCAATAGTACTAACACTATCATCAACAGTCTATCATCCATTAAAAAACATAACCAGGATCATAAAAATTCCAAACTATTTTTGAATCAAGGAGCTTGCCAAGTTGAAGGCAGTCTGCAAGAAGACTCATTAGATGTAACATGTCTAGGAGATGCTCTTACAACTGCAGAAGAACATAGTTTAAGTATATCAGATGAAAACCTGTCTCCTAATCAGAAAGGAGAAGACAGAAAGCAGGAAAATGAACACTTGTCACAAAAATTTCGAACTCCAGCTGGTGGTGATATATCCACTTCCAATGCAGCTTTGGATAATTCTCTTCAATTGCTTAATGTACAATGTGGAGAAAGAGATGTAAATGTTTCGGAGAACTCTGATAAAGAAAAGACAAATAGTAAAAATATGGAAGGAGAAGACACCACCCATGATAAGATCCTGTTAGTGAATGAAAGCAGAATAAAAGAAGGTTCTTACCATCATCATCAAATACCTTTCCAGCAAGAGGTGGATGTTGAAAAAAATGAAGTGAAGGGGAGTTATCTGACTGGTTTTCATACTGCTAGTGGCAAGAAAATAACAATCGCTGATGGATTTTTGGCTAAAGCTGAAGAGTTTTTTTCAGAAAGTGTTGATTTCGGAAAGGAACATGACAGTTTTGAGAACCCCTTAAAGAAAAGTAAATGTGGTAAAGACTGCGACTTGCGTATTGAAAGCATCTCTCAGTGTGATCCAGAAAAACTTAATTTTAATAAAAAGCTTGTTCCGGAAGAACCAGGAAATCAATTTAAGCAGACGATAGAGAGCAGTCCCATTAACCACGCTGTGATTCTTGATACTGTTGAAGTAGATAAATTTGTTAATCCAGGTGAAGATTGTGAAAAAAGTTTGGTAAATTCATATGCACATAAAAAAGCTGATGTCAGACCTGCAAAGTCAGAATTGGAATCCCTTCCCAGACAGCAGAGTGAAGCTTTAAGTAGAACTCAGACGTCTGAAAATGTAAAACTGTTTGTGGAGAGAGTGACAGAATACTCAGCAAAAAGGAGGGATGATTCAGAAAACATGCAAGATTTTCCTGTGCACTCCGCTGCATCTCTGCATTTAATGAAGGTATCAAATGACCTCGAAGATAAATCTGTGCCTGGAGTTACAAAAAATACTTTATTTGTTGAGGATAGTAACAATAAATCTAATCAATCCCTCCTTTTAACTTCAAAAAGTAGCTCTTCTCATTTGAACAGTGACAGTAAGGAATTTGACTTGGAATATTTAAATGAACCTCGTGCTGATACAAACTGCTTCACAGACACCATAGTTAATGCTTGCCAAAACCAGTCACTAGTCAGTCTTCCTGAAGATGAAACTAATTTAAGCTGCTTAAAAGAAACAGTACTTAATGTTGAAAATCAAAAGGGTGATCTGAAACAAACTGTGTTTAGTACAGCAAAAGGTAAAGCAGTTTCTGTTTCAGAAAGTGCATTAGTAAGAGTCAGACAAATGTTTCAAGAAGACTACAGTGAATCTGTAAAATGTGAAATTGAGACTAACTCAAGAATTAATCAAACAGAAATTGCCAGAAATTCATCTTCAGTCATTCATGCTAAGTGTTCTAATTCCACTAAGTTTTTAAATGCTACAAGAAGTGAAGAGATTAATTCAGCCACATTCCATTTTTTTAAAGTAGATGCAAGTGCTAGTGGAAATGGTCACCAAGATACAAGCACATTTGCAGATGCAAAGTCTGTTTCAAATTCTCAGAGGCAATGCTTTGAACAGAGTATTACGCCTTTAGGGCAGTTGCCTGTTTCAGATAAGCAGATAAAGCAGCCAGATTCTTCTATAAGCAGCCTTGGATTTTTTAGTACAGCAAGTGGTAAGCCTGTACAACTATCAGAAGAGTCACTCAGGAAAGCTAGACAGATCTTTTCTGAAAGGGAAGGTATTCATTCATTGCATGTAGAAGAAGCATATTTAGTTGAGGAAGGTGCTGAAAAGTCTGAAATGCACTCTGAAATAGTTCCTAGGAAAATGAAGATAGCGTTCCCAAAAGGGGAAGAAAATGCCAGTGCTGAATTGATTTCAAATCCAGTTTTTGGGTTCAGCACTGCAAGTGGAAAGCAGGTAACAGTCTCTAAAAATGCCTATCAAAAAGCAAAGGCAATTTTAAAAGAATCTGATGGCTTTTTAAGCAGTGGGCTTTGCATTACAGATCAACTTAGTTCAATTAAAGAGAGTGGTCAACATGTAAACACTTTAAATGATAAAGTGATCTCAGAACCCAAAACTGAGAAAAGCTGCATTCAAGACATGGTCTTAAAAAGCATCTACCCTGAGGAAATGAAGTCTTTTCCAAGCACTCACCAGGTCAAAATGCCTGAGTACATACCACATAGTAAGAAAAACAAGCAGTTAACATTATTTAAAAATAGCTTGCTGCAAGAGGAGACAAGGTGTTTTGGAAAAGGGCAGCTGAATCTGGGGATGAAGACAGAGTCAGAAGCAGGTTCATGCAGTGCTACTGCTAAAGCACAAATGAATATTAATCTTCTTGAAACTCCAAAAAATTACTTGGAAGTGGAGGCTGTAGAAAGTGCAAGAGCTTTTATGGAAGACGATGTTTCACATTCTGGAACACAAATTAATGCTGCACAGTCCGTCAGTGGCAGGCTGGATAAAAGCTTTCAAAATAAGACCTTTGGGAAGAGGCACTTTGAAGAAAAAAACTCACTTGGTAGGTCTTTGTCTTGTATATGTTCAACTCCCTATTTCTGCACAGTGGGTGGTTTTGGGGTTTTTTCTGCATGTCACATTGGTTTTTAGGTCATGTAGAAGCTGAAGGTCTTTCTTCTTGCTGCAGGCAATAGTTCATCCACTCTTTCCAGCTTTAAATGCACAGTACAAACTATGTTTGTGATCAGTAATTTTGATGGTGTGCAGATTTTGCTGTTTTATCATGTTATGTTGCTGTTATGGAAGAAAGCTACTGCTCCTTTTCTTTTTGAGCAGACTTTTTTTTTTTCCTCTGCACAAATCTAATGTTTTTTCATGAAAAAATAATTAACAGTATTTCCATATTTACCTTTTTGTGCCTTGTAGGTGAGGACAAGGTTTCACTTGTATTGAGATTGCGAAGCTGATATGAAAAATAGTTGTTCGTCTAAAAGTGCAATTACTCACCATCTAAAACTAATCTGCCTCAGGGTTGAAGTGTTGGCACTCAATGCTTGCACAGTCACTTAGACCTGTTCAGGGACCTGGGCCAGCTGAACACTATTTATGGAAGGGTAAACTGCAACAGAGTGCAGCCTAGCTGCATAAGTTCAGGTCCAAAGGTTGGGCAGGCTGGCACAGGGAAGTTTGGGTAGGCATGAAAGGGCAGAAATGACTCTATCAGTCCAACTTCAAACAACTGTGACACAGTTAAACCACATCCTTAGATACGCTTTCTGTAAAAGATGTGTTACATGCCTTTTTAGAATTCTGTAGGGACTCTTTGATTACTGAAAGTACAAAAGAAGATGCAGGTGAGGTGTGCTGCTGAAGTCCACTGTGGTGCACTTTGAGGCAGACTGTCCTGAGTATGTTTGATAACTTAAGGCTCACAAATTTTGATTTGGATGGAACAGACATACTGACCACAAAAGATTCTGCAACAGACTTCATTATATGGAGTCCTGAAATCATTCTTGGTAATACAGTATACAGTCATTCTGTACAGAAGAAACTTTGTAAACTGTGGTGAAGTAGCTCTGTGTTCAAAAAGGCCTTTTAATACAGATGTATGAAGACTTGCTACTTCTGCTTGGTCTGACTTCTTGAATGTTTTATTTAGAAACTATAATTAAGTTTTACAGTATTGGTAGAAAACTGAACTTAAAAGCAACATCACTTTTAAAAATCTGTGTTTTTATCCTAGGAGAGCCTCCAATTAAAAGACAGCTACTGCTTGAATTTAACAGAACAAAGAATTCTCCCCGATCTTTGAAAGCTTTGAAAAGCACCCCTGATGGTAATTTCAGTCTTCTTGTGTTCTAGGCAGTAATCTGATCTCAGTTGTTATCTTTAGAATTCTTCAATTTCCAGTAAACTAACATATAAATTGCTTAACTGCTTCTTTTACCAATATAGTCATGGAAATTCAGGGAAGCTGCTATGGTAATGTCTCTGCTGACTTGAAATCACATGATTAATGGTATGCCTTATTGTGTAGAATCCAAATATATTACAATGTACTACTTCTGCAAGAACTCTAATTTCTAGCTCAGTAAGAGTTTATCCAGTTTCTCACAATCCTAAATCTCACAAATTCTAGTCTTACTAGGACAAATATATTTTATTGATCTGTAATTTCTCAAAAAATATGTCTACAGGGAAATTAGAAGGTACTGGTAATTTCGTATAATAATTTGTGAAGAATATACTTACTGATAGGTGTTTACATTACAGATGCTTTTAATATTTTGAGCCAGTAATACGGAGTCTTATGAAAGTGAAATCAGGGTTTTAAAGTTTGAGTTGATGCTTTATGTGAAGCTAGTTAGTGATTAGGGTATTAGGATAATGTGATTTTTGGCTACGGTTTTTGGTTATGGGATAAAGTGTGTTCCTTAAAGAACTTGTTCTTTCCAAGCACTGCATGCTCTCACCTAGAATTCAGTAGCAGCACTCATCAAATATATTGGTTTAACCAGTATATTAGTTCCTGAATTCTGTCCCAAATCTTTTCTAAATATAAACCCCATGATTTAAAGAAAGTTTTAAATGGTATTTCTAAGTTGCTGATAGAGAATAATTTTATACCCTTCATATGTAAATATTATCTTGCCCTGCAGCAGGATCTGAACACTGTTGTTGTTTGGTGGAATGACTGAAAACAGTTCTAATCTCCAGTACAGTCTTGCCTCTAACTTCTAGAATGTGTGGCATCTTGTATATGTGACTTCTCATCTGAAACTCAGCATAGCACAAATGAGTTTGAATTCCAGGCAGACATGATTTAGTTATGTTCCTAATTCCAAGATAAGCATTCCCTCAATGATGGAAGGAGGAGTGTGTGCAAATGTGCCCTTTTCTGTTGTAACTTCAAAAAAAAAAAGTTACTAAAAGAGTTCTAAATTGAATTGTGAGCCTACCACAAATTAAATATATGATAAACATTTCCATTGTAGGAGCCTAAAAACATCTTGCTGGCTGACAAATAGGAACTTTTGGGAGTTCCGCATTGTGGTCACTTATCCTTTAGATCTGTCTGCAACTAGTATGAAGTGTTATGTACAAAGATTTTATTGGGGGAACTGGGGGGAGAACAAAGCTGTTTGAATCCACTCTGGAAACTTTTCTATATATTTATAACATTAGTATAGAAAAAACATGTGCTGTAAATATCTAGCCATGTAATGTACCCTTTCAAACTTTTTTTTCGAATTACAGGCATTTTCAAAGACAGAAGAAAATTCATATACCATGTTCCTTTAAAACCCATAACTTGTCAACCTTTTGGGTGAGAAATAATATATTTTAGAATTCCTTTTAGAGAATGCAATTTCTTAAAATCTTTTAAGTTCTTGTAACTTTTAAAAAATATATGGTAGTAATTTGCTATCTAACTTTATAGAAGACTAATACTTTTACTTCAAAATAAACATATTAAATTACCATATAACACACATTGCTGCAGTAGACCAGTGAGACGTTAAACAAATTTTACACTTGTATTTCTCTTTTTTCAATAGATAGAAATGAAGTATTCAGTTTTTAGAATGTCAAAGACTGATATTTTGTCTTTTTATTGATGTAGTGTTGAAAGTTTCATTACTAAATTAAGTATATCAAAATCCTGACAAAGATTTTTCTCAGAAAGCTGGAACTTGTATGTTTAAATGTTTTCATCTCGATAGGGCTACTAAAGAACGACAAGAAGTCAAGAATCCTACCCTTACTCTACCAGATCAAGACTTCAAAGGATTCAAATCGAAACCTGCCATTTTTCAGCACCGTGCACTAAGCCACTCTTCAAATGGTACTTCAGGGTTTTCTACTCCACATAAGGACTCAGCAAAAGACAGCAAAGAAATGAGAAGTGTGTATAAGTCTGGCAAAACTGTTAAAACTTTTATTCCACCCTTCAAAACCAAGCTGACATTTTCTACAGGTGAACAAGGCAGCAGCAAAAGATATGACTCACCAATCAGCGAAAATATGACTGAAGAGACAGAATTAAATCAGATCGCAACTGAACAAAATATTGCTGAACCTCAAGATCACCAGTCTTGCATCCAGCATGCAGCAGACACTGAGCTAGAAGATGGCAACTTAGGTATTTTCAGTTTTTGATCACTTAGCTATTGTGAATACTATCATAATTGAACTTTTAAGGGTTTTGCATATTTTGTCAGACTTCTTTTTTTAAATAACAAGAAGCTTTTTAAGTTGGTTTTCTTTCCAAATTAAAATTTAGGCTTAACCACATAAATGGCTAATTGTGTCATTTTCAAAGAGGCAGAGTTTAAATGCTCAACTGTTTGACTTTATTTAGCATGTGGGCTTATGCCTTCTAAGCTCTCTGAATGTTCCCATGTGTATAATTTCGGTAACAATTACAATCAAATCATCTGGACTTTTTCAGAAGGACTCGTTCTGTATATTTGAACAGGTGCATGAGCATTTGCAGAATTAGATCCCATATTTACAGGTTAAAATCTCAAAATTATGGACTTATAGTCATCATAAACTAATTTCTGTTCACTTGGAGTTTTCTATGAAGATAGAGTTCAGTCTAATGAGAAAAATATGTGGATTTAAGTTTAATTCAGGGAATTATAGATTCATTTCCTATAAATATTATTCAAATGCCTTCAGTAAACAGTGCTTTTTAAAATGCATTAAACTTTGAATATTTAGACTGTTGCAGTTCCTAAAAGTCTGCAGAGTGGCTTAGAAAATATGCTTCTCTGAATCTGCTGTTATAGTGTGACTGTATATCTTAAATCGATATGTACTGTAAAAAGGTTTTGATGTTTTGGCGTTTTTTTCTTTGCAGCTATTGTCAAGATGATAACAAATCTCCGCTGTGCCAGAGATCTGCAGGAAATGAGAATTAAAAAGAAATATAGGCAAAATATTAGCTCACAACCAGGCTGTCTTTATGTCATTAAAACATCTGCAAGAAATAGAATCTCTCTGAAAACTGCAGTAAAAGAGAAATCTCCTAGATTTTATTCTACAGAAGAGGTATATTGGTATCTTTTTACTGTGTGTCTTTCCTGGAAACTGTTCCTTAAGACAAGCAAACAAAAGCTCAGTAGCTTTTGAATGGATACACTCTTCGGTTTTGAGATAAGTATTACAGTAGCTGTTATCTCAGTTGCTACGGTTTTTAAGTAGCTTTGCATATCTATAGTTTTGAAGACTATTCCAAATAATAAGGGTCATAAATGTCTCTGTAGTGTTATAATCAAACAAGAGAAACATCAAACAAGGAAGAAATCTACCAATTGTAGTTGCTATTGACTTTAAACCCATATGAAGAGCTGGTTTAGGATAACAGTCAAAATTTAGGCTTAGGTAAGTCTGTATCAAAAGCTTCTTGCTTTTAGTACAGTGAAGGCACAAAACCTTTTGATTTTTTTTAAACACTTCTAAAGTACACTGTGCTGCTGCTGTTCTGCTAAAATAGTTGCTGTGAATTCCTCCATTCTCCTTGGATTACATACGAAATGTCAAAGTCAGACAAAAGCTGTCTCAGCCTCAAGGAAATATTTTATCTGAATTTATATTCTGGTTTCAGCTGGGGTAGAGTTAATTTTCTTCGTGATAGCTGGTATACTGCTGTGTTTTGGATTTGCTGGGTTAAACCACAACAATTTATAACATTAGATATAAAAACTCTCAGCTGAATTCTTACTGTATTGTCATTATTTTGTCTTTTACATCTGACTTTTTGCAGCTTTACACATACGGTGTTTCAAAACATTGCATAGAAGTTAACAGCACAAATGCAGAATCTTTCCAATTTCTCATCAAAGACTTTTTCAGTAAGGAGTATTTATTAGCTGGAAATGGGATGCAACTTGCTGATGGAGGATGGCTAATACCTACAGATGAGGGAAAAGCTGGGAAAAAGGAGTTTTACAGGTACTGTTATTTATGAACTTGAGACAAGTATGCTATTTGTTAGTTCTGTTATCCCCTAGAATAAATCCAACACAGTGATCTTGTAAAGCCTCTGACTACTTTACTGTGCATTTTTAGTATACCTCTGTTAGTGTAAAAAAAGATATTGTAGGATTGTAAATTTACTATGTAGACTAATGTTGTTAGTGATCTTCACTGACCATTTAAAAAAGCATACAAAGTCAATTTAGAAAATTTCTGAGGATTCTTCAACTTTGTAAACAAGCTAGAAAAATATTACTATTTTCTGTTAATTCAGCCCTTTACCATTAATGCTAATTAGTGGAAAAGGATTTATTTCTGTTGGGCTCTAGAGTTTCTTGATGGGAATGAAGGTTGACAGGGGAGGTGCTTAGTGCTTTTGTGGCAGGACAGGACTGAAAATATGTTTTTTCAATATTTTTTTAAAGCTGGTGTATGATTTGGAGGAAGCCAAGACTTCAGCAGTAAAACTCAGGGATTCATTAAAGCTTTCTTTTGAGTATATGTAAGAAATTAAAAAAAAAAAAGGTGCACAAACAACCCTTGCTCTTGTGCTCTTCCTGCTCCTTCTATCCCTCCTTTTGCAGGTCATTTAAGACAAGCTGGGAAAAAAGTGTATGTGTTGAGTGCATCTTTCCTAAACGCTTTCATAAAAAATATGTTTTGTTTGATTGTAAGCATGTTTGTACATTATAACTTCATCAAAAGCATGTGCAACAGAACAAGGAACTACCAGTGTACTGTTGTTCCAGCAAAACTTCAGAAAGTACCTAACCATTATTTTCTGATTTTCTCTGTAAATTTGGGGTGTTCTTTTTTCAAGTCAGTGTCATTGTTGGTATGCATTCACACAAACACTTAAGGCAGGGACTGTATTTGAGTAGTATTTGTAGTCAAGCATGCGTTGCCAACCTACATATAGTATCAGAATTCAGGAGGTTTGCAACATTTGCTTTGCAGTACCAAAGTGTGACAGAGAGAAGTCTGTTCCAAGCTGAAGGACTGTCTGTATTTGAAAGTTTGAGTTGATGAAGTTGGTGCCTGTAATCCAATATAGGAAAATTGACTAGTATAAGATGTGTACTTCCGCATTGTGAGCTATACTTCCTCATGGAAAAAAAAAAAAATGCTTTTTGCTCTTGCTAGTGAGTCAGCATCATTATTGGCTTCTCCCACATGACTTTGGGGAACATTTTTTGATGCCAAAGTCATTGCCATGACTTTGGGAAATGTTTTTAATATCAACAATTTTTGTTAATCTTGGGAGAACTAGAGATGTTCTGTATCCATACTCAACAACTACTCAGTGAAGATCAATTAAGTGCTGGAGTTCACAGAATCATAGAATAGTTTAAGTTGGAAGGGACCACTGGCTGTCATCCAGTCCAAGCCCCTGTTCAATACAATTCAAATTAGATTAATTACTCAGGGGCTTATCTAGCCAAGTCTTGAACATCTCAAAGGACAGAGATTCCACAATCTCTCTGGACAGCCTGTGCCAGTTGACCACACTTATGGTTTAAAAAACCCAAAACAACCACTTTTATCTCTGATTAGTATTTTCCATGTTCTGACTTGTGTTTGTTGCTTCTCATTTTATTATTGTGTGCTTCTGAGAAGAGTCTGTCCCTGTCTTCTCTGAAACCTCCAGTCAGGTAGTTGTGGACAGCAATAAGATCTCTTTGTCTTCTCTCTTAAATTCAAACAGATCCAGCTCTCTTAGCTTGTATGTCATGTACTTAGCCCCCAAGAGCACAGGGGGATCACCTGGATGGCCCCTGCGGGATTTGCTCCAGTATAGCAGCATTTTTGTCCTAGTGAATCCAAAGCTGGACAGAAAATTCAGATGTAGTCTCCCAAGTGCTGAAAAGAGGGTAAGGATCACTGCCTTGCTGGCTTCACTCATAATACAGCCCAGGATGTGCTGCTTTGCTGCAAGGACACATTGCTGCCTAATGGTCATCTTGTCCACTAGGACCTTGGATCCTTTTCTCCAAAGCTGTTTCTCAGACAGTCAGCCCCAGACTGTTACTGTTGCATGGGGTTGTTCCATCGCAGGTGCAAGACTTTGCTTTTGTTGAATTTCATTAAATTCCTGCCAGCTTGTTTCTCCAGCCTGTCCAGGTCCCTCTAAATAGCAACCCTGCCCCCCCAGTTTATCAGCCTTCTCCCCAAATTTCGTGTCATCCATAAACTTGCTGCAAGTGTGTTCCATGCCATTATCTGGGTTGTTAATGAAGACATGAAACAACACTGGTCTCTCTATTGATATCTGAGAGGTGCCACTAGTTACTGCCCACCTGCTGGATTTTGTACTGTCAATCACAATTCCTTAAGCTCAGCAGTCCAGCCAATTTTCCACCCACCTTTTCTACTTACCTAGCCCATATCTTGCTAATTTCGTGATAAGGATACTGTACGAAATTGTGAAGTCCTTGCTAACATATGCAACATTCACTGCCCTTCCCTTGACCACGGCACCAGTTACTTCATCACAGAAATCAGTTGGGTTGGCTAGACATGATTTGCTCTTAGTAAATCCATGTTGGCCATTCCCAGTCACCCTCTTGTCTTTCACTTGTTTAGAAATTGCTTCTAAGAATTTTTGCATGCTGCTCTGGAAGTTCCTGAGTCTCTCTGACAATAAACCAAGTTTGTCTCAGAGCAGTCATTAGAACTGATCACGTTTTTTTTCTAAATACTGTAAGGCAGAGCTAATTCTCCCACAGTTCCATTTTGCACCCTGTGGCATCGCATGCTCTGTTTCATGGACAGCTGTGGGATGTGTGGGCATACACATTTACATAGTCACTCAGAGGCAGAGTATGCAGAACTTGACCTAACTTGCTACTTGTCTGTTTCCTCCTCATTTGGCAATGAGTGATACCATCCCTGATTCTGCCTTTCTCTCCAGTGGTGACACGAGTGTTGAATGTTTTGGGCATATACCTTGCCTAGATGGAATGTTCCTACAAAGCGTTTATGGTAGATGCGTAAAAGACTGTCTGGGATGTTCATCCGTGTGCAAATTACAGTGCAGGACCTCTTGCCTACATGTCAGTGTTCTGGAGTTGCATGCGTTTTAGAAAGCATGCTGGTCATTTTTTTTCTCATGTGAAATAGCTATTTCTAGGCTGACAAGCAATGCCGCTACACAATTTAATAGGAAACATGAAGTTTGAGGTTGTTGTTGTCAAGAAGCAGTAGACCTCTGGGAACAACACATCCAACTCTGGATCAGTGTATTTGCAATCTGCTGCTTGTTAGAAGCAGAAGTAATCTTTGTTAGAAGTAATCTTGTTAGAAGTAATCTTTATTAATTTCACACAATTTTCCTGTGAATGGCAAAGGTATTAAAGTATTTGCACAGCACATCTTATGCCTATGTGTGCCAAATATTGGCCCCTTTAGGCAGTCCAACTTCTTGTTCCAGAGGCAGCTTGTCTTAATAATTATTTTCAGATGTGCTTCCAATTCTATGGTCAGGCCATCAGAGATATGACTTTTCCCCCATTCATTTTTTTCAGAAACAGAAGAGAGAAACCACCAATATACTGCTAAATATCCCAGAATAGCCACGATGGTTTTGGTGTCAGAACCTGTTCTGGGTGGCAATGTCAATCTGATGTTGAATATCAGATATACTCTTGAGCAATTTGTAGAGGTTGTTCTACAAGACGTTGCCTTCAGTTCCTGTATCTTTTCTGGATTTGTTATATGTTAAAGCATATGGTTGAGAATAAATACCTACTAGTTGGTCAGCAGAATCAGTCTTTATATCCCTTTAACTATATTAACTAGGTCTCCATCAACTAGAATAGATACACCTTCGTTTAGTCTTCTGTATTTAGGATCTTAATATTGAACTGAATTCTGTTGCATTGTCCTTCACAAAAGATTACTGAGTATCTCCTAAAGTTTGAGATTGCTTTGCTCTCTTCTAATGTAGTAATAATTAATTTGATGGTCATGCCTGCTCCTTAGGTTCCTGTATATGATTTTTTGGCTTTTAAATTGTTTCTTTTCTTCACCCAACTGCAATACAGTTCCTTAAAAGTCTTCTTGAGGCTTTGTGACAAGTTGGAAATCGACTTTTTGATAGGACTTAACTTATGTTTTAATCAGTCTAATGGCTCTATTTGAATATCTGGTCTAATTCTTTCTCTTCCTCCTTTAATGAAGTGGCCTTCCTAGTGACTGTGAGAGCTGGGAAAAACAGATGTTTCCAACCCAGCTGATGTATGTCATGGTGGTACAGTTTTGACTCAACACAGAATGAAAGTCCATTTGAGACGTCACTCAATGGAGAGAAGAAAGTTTTTCAGTAGTAGCTGAAAGTTTGTTGAAATGTGTTGTCCACATGCATGCTTAAAAAAAAAAGAAACAAAACCAAAGCACTCAAACCACAACTCTAGAAACTGTGAAGTAGAAGGGGATGGATTGTAATGAACTCATCAAGCAAGCAGGGGAAATTCCAGGGCTGAAAGGGAATAGAGCACACCACTCCCCCTCTATGCTATGTGCATAACTCTGCCCCTGGAGCGACTGCTAGGGCCAAAAGTCTTTGTTTCTAGAATGCATGCATGTATGCACATGCATGCTGCCAAAGCGTATGAGGACAAAACTTCAGACAATAACCAGATCAGGTTATGGAATGTAACCTTCCTGTTTTCACTGTAATAAATATTCCTTTGTTAATGTTGCCTACTTTGTAGGCAAGTAAAAACTTACAGTAGATTTCAGGTTAATTTATTAACAATTTATCTGCAGGGCCCTTTGTGACACTCCTGGTGTGGATCCCAAGCTAATAACAGAGGCCTGGGTTTACAATCACTATAGGTGGATTGTATGGAAATTGGCAGCCATGGAAGTGTCTTTTCCACATGAATTTGCTAACAAATGTTTGACACCGGAAACAGTGCTGTTGCAGTTGAAATATAGGTATGTATATAGCAATGTATTTGGAGTTGTAACTTGTAATACTGTGTGCTTGTTCAATATCTTTATTGTCTGGTTCAATATCCTTATTGATGATCTGGATGAAGGAATCGAGTTCTCCCTCAGTAAGTTTGCAGATGACACCAAGTTGGGTGGGAGTGTTGATCTGCTGGAGGGCAGGAGGGCTCTGCAGAGGGATCTGGACAGGCTAGATCGATGGGCAGAGGTCAACTGTATGAGGTTTAATAAGGCCAAGTGCCAGGTCCTGCACTTGGGTCACAACAACCTCATGCAACGCTACAGGCTTGGGGAGGAGTGGCTGGAGAGCTGCCTGGCGGAAAAGGACCTGGGGGTGCTGGTTGACAGCTGGCTGAATATGAGCCAGCAGTGTGCCCAGGTGGCCAGGAAGGCCAACAGCGTCCTGGCCCGTATCAGCAATAGTGTGGCCAGCAGGAGTAGGGAAGTGATTGTGCCCCTGTAACTCGGCACTGGTGAGGCCGCACCCTGAATACTGTGTTCAGTTTTGGGCCCCTTACCACAAGAAGGATGCTGAGGTGCTGGAGTGTGTCCAGAGAAGGGCAACGAAGCTGGTGAGGGGTCTAGAGCACAAGTCTTCTGAGGAGTGGCTGAGGGAACTTGGGTTGTTCAGTCTGGAGAAGAGGAGGCTGAGGGGAGACCTTATCGCTCTCTACAACTACCTGAAAGGGGGTTGTGGCGACGAGGGCGCTGGTCTCTTCTCCCAAGTAACCAGCGATAGGACGAGAGGAAATGGCCTCAAGTTGCACCAGGGGAGGTTTAGATTGGATATTAGGAAAAATTTCTTCACTGAGAGGGTGGTCAGGCATTGGAACAGGCTGCCCAGGGAGGTGGTGGAGTCGCCATCTCTGAAAGTGTTCAAAAAACGTGTGGATGTGGCGCTTCAAGACATGGTTTAGGGAACATGGTGGCACTGCACTGATGGTTGGACTTGATGATCTTGAAGGTCCTTTCCAACCTTAGTGATTCTGTGCTTACTAGTTAATAATATTATAAAATAAGCACCTCTACCTTTATTGTTTATCAGAATGCCTATATTGTTAAACTTATGCATATCAGTATTAAAAATGTAGTGCATTTTATTTGCAGAAATGTAGGTAACATTTACTTTGCTACAGTGGTAACTTAATCGTGTAGCTTGATTAAACAATAGTTTGCTACAATTGTTTTTAAGGAAAAACAATGTGATGGAGTTTGTTTTAACAAAGCATCATGAATTCTTTTTTGCAGGTATGATTTGGAAGTTGATAAAAGTAAACGATCAGCCATCAAAAAAATAACAGAGAGAGATGATGCGGCAGGTAAAACACTTGTACTATGTATTTCTAAAATCATATCGCTAAACACCGTTGTATCTCCTAGCAGTAGCACTAAGAACATGGAAAGTAAAAATGCAGCTGCAATAATTGAAGTTACTGATGGCTGGTATGGGATTAGAGCTCTTCTGGATCCACCTCTCAAAGCTTTCTTACATAGAAGAAGGCTGACTGTTGGTCAGAAGATCATAGTGCATGGAGCAGAACTTGTTGGCTCTCAAAATGGATGTACGCCACTGGAAGCTCCAGATTCCCTTATGTTAAAGGTAAAACAAAATATCAGTTCAGCTTGATTGGATGTGCCTGAGAGATGTGATAGATGCTATTTACTTGAGCCACATTTTGTAAACAGAAAAGGTTTTGTCAAGGCTTTATAGACAGGGAAAGTTTTGTCAAAGTTTAATAACCAGATTTGTAAGACATGACACAAAGTAGCTGATGCTATTTAATAGGGTTGGAAGTGAAGTTTATAATATAAAATTCTGCCAAGTTTTGTTGCGTGCTTTGTCAATTCCAGCTCCTTAATTTGGTTAAGCACCAAGTTAGAAGAAGTATTTATCCATCACAGCCAATATGGAAGTTGGAGGAAGAAGGTGGGGAGGGGGAAACAGGTTGTGAGACGGTGGGTTTTGACTTGTTTGAGGATGATTGAAGTGCTGGGTGAAGTTTCAGCACAAAAATTTTGCTCCTCTGGTATAAAGCAACGGCTTGTCTCATAACTGCTCATTTCCTAGAGAATTTTAACTCATCAAATTTTTAGTTCCTGTCTAAAATACATTCTTCAATGTGAAAAGAAACCATGAAATTAAAATGTAGTATGTTCGGGTGCAAAAATGAGATATTCTTAGTGAGGTCAGCATGAGAATAGTCTTTCCTCTAGATATAATAAGTTGGATATCCTTTTGACCTACCAGTGACAGTTTGTCATTCAACACTTGATTTATTCAGATTTCAGCGAACAGCACTCGATGTGCACGATGGCATGCAAAACTAGGATTTCATCAGGATCCCAGACCGTTTCCTTTGCCTTTGTCATCGCTTTACAGTGAGGGTGGTGCAGTGGGGTGTATTGATATAGTTATTCAAAGAACTTACCCTATTCAGGTACGGTATAAGTATTTTATGTCTCTAACAGCTTTTATGAGGTCTAAATTATGTTAGTTAATTGCTGTATCATTCCTCAAATCAGATATAGTATAGACAGCTAAAAAAATTAAGAAAAGGTACCATTATGTGTAAAATGAACAGGATTGGTTCTTGCAGTGTGCATGTATTTAATATTTCAGGACTGGAGTATCCTGCTATACCAAGAATTTAGGTTTGTGCTCAGTATCTTCTGATTGACTTTGCTTTCAGCTTCAAAAAGCCAGAAATAATTAAATTTCAGTTCTGTAATCTAAAAAGGACAGTGCTTGTTTTAAAGGAGAAAAAAACATTGACAGTTTCAACTCCAGGCAGAAGTGAAACTGAGTTTTTTCTATTATTAGCATACATATCCCTGCAAAGAAATTAAATATTTTATATTTAGTAAAAAGTAAGATTACTTTTTCTTACATGTAGCTGGCTATATTGTCTAAGATCTATTATTTAAAAATATTACTGAAAATCCAATGTGATTGTGTGAAATAGAATAAAGATGTTTTAAGTACCACTTGATATCCAGACATTTCAAATATGGTCGGACTTAACTGTAACTACTTGCTTTTATAAAAATACCAACTACAAAAAGAAACAATATTTTTGTTTGTAATCAATCCTCTCAATGTTAACAGTTTAACCAGGATACAACTTTCAGATTTTGTTAACTTTTCTTAAGCATGTTACACTTGGCATGTACAGATAAGGGATTTTTTTCATTGCTTTCTTCTTAAAGTGTTGTATAACTGTTGGTGGATGTAGAATGAATTCTGCAAGGGTAATAGCAATATTTGGTTTGGATCATTACTTTGATATTTAGATCATTACTTTAATGGAGGAAATTGCATCACTTACTATGTGAACTGCCTGATAGAACTAACATTTGTTTAGGTCCCAGAAAGGGGACTGTAATCTGTAACCACATCACAGTAGACGGCTTCCAGGCTGGGGAGGAAAATGATGCTTTGTATCTCACTTTATCAAGAGACTGATGTGGATTTTTTTTTTCTTGAAACACTGATACTCTTGCTCAAACCTACCAAAATGATAGGAAGACTTGGGCTGTCTGTCTCCTTTCTATCTCAAGAGTCAAGGAGTGTAGGAATCACAGTAACCCTAATTAAATGTGTCAAACTGTGAATAGTGCAGGAAATAGATGGCATGCAGTTAATGAGGCAGGCAGAGCCTATTTCAACAATTCACTGCCTCATAAGGATCACTCCTTCAATCCTTCCTCATCCTGCTCGCTCTATGCTCTCTTGCTGCTTCTCCATGCTAAGCCTGGAGCTCATCTGGTCCTGTTGCTTAGCTAATTTAATTCACTAAACCAGGAGTAACTAACTAATAATAAAAAAAACCCAAACAAAACCCCCAACAAACAGCCATCTATTGTATTACCAAACTGATGTAGTCTGACAGGGTTGTATATGTGCCAGAGCCAGTGCAAGGGAGAAGGTGGGATTGTGCAGCAAAGAGGAAGGGAAGGGACCACTTTCAGCAGCAGTGACCTCTTTGTCTCGCCTGTCTCTTCAAACCAGGCACTTAAGGCATCAGGCAAGCCAGTTCTGGCAGCATTGTGGACAAGGCTGTAGGTCTGTGGGACCATTTCAGGCAGAAAAAGTTTAAGAGCGTGTGCAGAACATCACCACAGTTTTTTTTTTTTTACAGCATCTAATCTAGCATGTTAAAACGGACAATACAGTTGATGTGGAAAGACAAATTGGGTAGAATACAGTTGTGGTATATTTTTTTAAGCCTTGAGTTTGATGGTTTCTATCTTAGCTGTATCCCACTGGTAGATACATTATTGTCTAAATTATGTCACTGATACCTATTACTATAAGCTGTGGTTTCTTCAGCTGTTAAATCATGCAGTTTTGACTACTGCTGCATTCTGTCTGTATATCTTTAAAGCGAAGATTTACCAACCAATGCTGTAGGTTTTTGCTTTTTATCTATTATACTGAAAGAACTTAGGATCTACTGCCTGATCATTTTTTAAAGCATTTTTGCTTAGCAGGGAGTATTAGACGGAAGCTAGATGAGGTTAAAAGTAAAAAAAAGTCTGGTTTTTGTTTGAATTGTTTTATTTCAGTGGGTGGAAAAAACATCAGCTGGTTCATACGTGTTTCGTAACAGCCGAGCTGAAGAAAGGGAAGCTGCCAAGCATGCAGAGGATCAACAAAAGAAATTGGAAGCTCTGTTTGCAAAAATCCAAGCAGAATATGAAAAGCATGAAGGTAAAGCTTTCATTGTTTCAGAACATGTAATAAGAACACAAAAAATTTTTGGCATTTACAGAAGAGTTTAAAGAAACTGACAAAAACTTCTCTGGTCATAGAGAGGCAGAGATAGGGTGTTGGGTTGTTTTCTTTGTTGTTTTTGTGTGGTATTGTTTTAGGTTTTTTACTTCCTATGTATCAAGACCTTTCAGAACAAAACAGGTGCATATGTATTTTCTTGGCATTGCCGCTATTTAGGAAACTCTTCCTGAACATGTTGTTAGCCAGGCTACTAAAAAATTACCATTGAGATAATGCTTGGGGAAGTGCTACAAAATTGTAGAATTGGTAATTTCATTCTCTTCAAAGACCTGACACTGTAATATTTCACCCAGAAGTGGGCACTCATTAGGATGTCTCTCAACAGACTTGAGCACCAAGACTGGGCATGTTTCCTCACAACCATTGTGTGACTGTGGAGATACTGAGGTCAGTGGAGCTGCTAAGTGGGACAGGGACCCTGGTGACACAGGACTTGGAGAGGGCTGAGTTACCGAGTACCCTTTTCACCTCAGTCTTAACTGCAACACTATTAACCAGCAATACCAGCTTTCAGTAATCCCAGGCCCTGGAGACCATGGCAAAGTCCGGAGCAAGGAAGACATACCCTTGGTGGAAGGAGGATCAAGTTAGAGAATACTTATGCAAACTGGATATATGTAAGTCCATGGCTGGTGATGGGATGCACCCACAAGTGCTGAAGAAGCTGGATGATGTCTTTGTGAGGCCACTCTTGATCCCCTTTGAATGATCATGGCGATTGGTAAAGGTTTCTGAAGACTGGAGGAAAGCAAATGTCTCTTCTGTCTTCAAAAAGGACAGGAAGGAGGTCTCAGAGAACTAACTACAGACCAGTCAGCCTTACCTTGATCCCTGAAAAGGTGATGGAACAATTAATCCTGGAAACTATTTTGAGGCACACGAAGGACAAGAAGGTGATTTGGAGTAGTCAGTAGGGATTCAGCAAGGGCAAGTTATGTTTGACTAATCTGACAATCTTCTGTGATGAAATTGCTGGCTTGGGTAGATGAGGGGAGAGCAGTGGGTATTGTCTACCTTGACATCAGTAAGGCTTTTGACACTGTCTTGCTTAAGATCCTCATAGAGAAGCTGAATGGAGCATGGGCTGGATGAACAGACAGGTGGATTGAAAACTGGCTGAACAGTTGGGCCCAGAGGGTGGTGATCACTGGCACAGAGTGTAGTTGGAGGCCAGTAACTCGTGGTGTATACCAAGGATCAACACTGTGTCCAGTCGTGTTTTAACATCTTCATTAATGATCTGGATGATGGGGCAGAGTGTACTCTTAGCAGCTTTGCCAATGATACAAAATTAGGAGTGACTGATAGCACTAGAGAGTTGTGCTGCTATCCAGAGGGACCTTGACACACTGGGTAAATGGGCTGACAAGAACGTCGTGAAGTTCAACAAAGGGAAGTGCAAATCTTGCACATGGGGACGAGCAGCCCCATGCACCAGTATATGCTGGAGGCAGCCCCGCTGGAAAGCAGCTTGGCAGAAAGAGACCTGGAGCTCCAGGTGGACAACAAGTTGAGGAGTGTTGCCAGCAGGTCTAGGGAGGTGATCCTTCCCCTCTATTTAGCATTGGTAAGGCCACATGTGGAGTACTGTGTCCAGTTCTGGGCTCCCCAGTACAAGAGAGACATGGACATACTGGAGAGAGTCCAACAAAGAGCCAGGAAGATAGTCAAGGGACTGGAGCATCTGACATAGGATGCTGAGAGAGCTGGGACGGTTCAACGTGGAGAAGAGAAGGCTCAGGGAGATCTGATCAATATACATAAATGCATGAAGGGAGGGGTGCAAAGAAGATGGAGCCAGGCTTTTCTCAGTGGTGCCCAGTGACAAGACTAGAGGCAACAGGCACAAGCTGAAACACAGGAGGTTCCCTCTGGACCTTTTTCACTGTGAGGGCGACCAAAAGTGTTGCCTAGAGAGGCTGTGAAATCTCTACCCTTGGAGGTACTCAAAAGCTCAGTGGATATGTTCTGGGGCAGCCTGCTGTAGGTGGCCCTGCTTGAGCAGGAGGGTTTGCCATGAACTGCACACCTCTGCCAGTGAACTTTAGCAGTATTTTCAGGTCTGCTGTTGCTGTAAGTGCTGCAGCTGGCTGCTGATTTCTACAGCTTCATGAAGCTCACTGCTGCACCAGAAAGGTTTGCATCCCTTTAGGTTTGCAACTGGAATAAGGTTCACCTAAACTGGAATGAGGAAGGGTGTTAGGATTCTTGCCAGATTGGTTATGAAACCCAGCTGCCTTGATACTCTGGTCTGTTTTTTTGGGAGGAGTTTTTGTTGGTTTTGGTTTTGTGTTTTTTGGGTTTGTGGTTGTTTTTTTTTTCCCCCCAGGAACAGATAGGATTTCATCACTAACGGTAGCCTGTGCAGTTCAAATTTCACAGGGTCATAGCTACAACCCAGATAGCTTCTCCCTTTCCATGAATCTTTCCTGTGGTGATTTGTAACACTGAGAATTTCTCTAACTGCTTTCTCAGAACCTGAAGTCCCTCATGAATAACAAGAAGTCAAATAAAGCCATACCCTAAAAAACAACAAAACCCCCAAACAAAACCCCAAAACAACACACCACCACTGAATTCTTAGTTGAAATCAGAGACTGCTTTATAATTCTTAACTTCACTGGTATGAACTTCCACATACCAGTCACCTCATTGTGTTTTTTATGTTTGACTGATAAACTTGTCTCTGGAATCTACTATGCTGAAGAAATTCATTGAAATGCTAGCAGCAAACTGACTTACCTAAGAGGGCAATAGTTTAACATAATGAAGCTAACTTGGCTTTTAGCTGGCGTCCTAAGGAGGCTTCATGTGCAGGCCTGTGGTCACCTGTTGTCCTAGATCTTGGTATCTTTGAGACTTTTCTGCTTTTCTGCTGTATGAGAGGAAGCGACAGACATACAGAAAATATGGTCAAGTATCAATGAAGTTTCATGGCAGCCTGCCAAGTCTCCTGCCTTCTCCTAAGTGCAGACACTGATACTGGCTTCCACAAAGTTTGTATAATATTCTGATCTATGTTGTATTTAAATGAACGAGATTTTTTTTTTCTGCTTGTATTTTCCTTATATATATACACATATATCAGTTCCTCTATCCTATATATAAACATTTTGTGGTTTTAATTCTGGCAAAGCCTAAGTACTGCCATGCTTCTTACATAATTATTTTTTCCTTCACTTTCAAAGTGTATTGCTGTACTCAACATAATGGCTTTTATTTCAACAGAGGGAACTAGCAGAAGAACACGGAGAACACGCATAGTCACAAGACAGCAAATCCATAATTTGCAGGATGGTGCAGAACTTTATGAAGCAATTCAGAATGCATCTGATCCTGGCTATATGGAGGTAACTGTAGATCCTACTGGGCTGCTTTTGAAATGCTTGTGAAATAATGTACGATTTAGTAGCTTCTGCTAAAAGCAACCATTAAATTACTATTTTTTTTGCCACCTTTTGAGATTTTCTACAGCATGCTTATTGCTAAATAAATTGAGATTTAAAATTTTGAAAATATTTTCCTGAAGGTTTGTTAAAATAGATGAAAAATATCTTGGATTGCAAAAGAGAGTAAGCTATTTTCTCTTGATATAAAGATCCAGGAAAATAGCACAATTAAAAGTTAATGTTACTTGTAATTTAATGACTTTGTTTTGTCTTGCGTATATGAAAACTAAATGCACCTCGTAAGTCTTGAGTTTCACACACTTATTATTGCATGCTGTTCACTGAAGTGTTTGAGTGATTAGATTGTCATTGTTCTCTTCAGTCCCTCTTCCAGTTCAATCACAATTTTTAAGTGTTTAGTCCTTGCCAATTGTTAAAAATTAAATGCATGCCTTGCATTTTTCAAGTCACAGTCCTTGACTGTCATACAGCCATAAGATCTGTGACTTTATTTGATAAAATGTTACACATATATGTGGTGCTACATGTAAAGGTGTCTGGATCTTGAAGGCTTGGTCAGAAAGGTAACACTCCTGATGCATTTTAGTGTAAATCACTGTCAGCTGAGAGATAGCAGCCTGCTGAGAGGTGCAACTCCTCATCTTACAGAATTTTTTCCTAATATTTCTTCTTTCTAATGAAACAGGCAAGCATGCCTGTGATACTAAATATTCACCTTAGTTATGCATTCTTAAGCAGGCTTCTAATTATCACGTAAGAACAGTGTGTAATGTAATACTTTGACAACAGAGCACCAGTAGAGTACCAGTCAAGACTGCTTACTCCTATTGTGTTAACACACCTTCAAGTCCTAATAGTATATCCGTTGAACAATAAATTGCTTGTAACAGACGAACACTTAAGAAAGATGCTATCTAAAAATCTTGGCAGGATTTTTTCAATTAATAAAAAATATACTGAATGCACTTTCTCTTGGTTACAGGGATATCTCAGTGAAGACCAAGTAAAAGCTTTGAATGCTTACAGGCAGTTGATGAATGATAAAAAGAAAACTCAGATACAAGAAGAATTCAAGAAGGCTTTAGAGTCAGAACAGGAAGAAAATGGTTGTTCCAAAAGAGATGTGTCTACTGTATGGAAATTATGTGTGGTAGACTACAGAAAGCAAGAAAAACATAAAGGTTAGTACTTGGAAAATTATAAATAACTTCTATCTAAACATGGTAACTGGCCAACATAGCAGGTAGATTTGTAGAGTTTCCCAACAGTATTCTAGCTTGCATGTTAATATTTCCAGTTTTATTTGGGTTTTGGTTTAGGGCTTTTGGGTGCGAGGGAGTGTTGTGGATTTATATTGTTTAAAAGCCTTCAAATTAGTATTGCAGAGCTAATATATCTTAATCTGCTATTATTAGGAGTGATACTGAGTATCTGGCGTCCACTGCTAGATGTTTGTTCACTGTTAAAGGAAGGCAGTCGGTACAGAATCTACCAGCTGTCAACATCACAGTCCAAAGGAAGATCAGACTCAACTAACATACAATTAACAGCAACAAAGAAAACTCAGTATCTACAACTATCAGTAAGCACTTTAACTGCATAAAGATGTACCATTAAAACGTATCGCAGTCTATATAAGTAAAAACTTAAAAATTTTGTGTTTCTTCAGGTACCACAGGAGATGCTGGTACAGATTTTCTTTCCAAGAAAAGCTCTAAAATTCACCAGTTTGTTGGATCCTTCTTTTCAGCCACCATGTGCTGAAGTTGATTTAGTTGGAGTTGTAGTTTCTGTTAGCAGAACAGGTATGTTGTGGATCACATTCATGCCCTCTCATTGGATAAGCATTACGTTTTTTTATTTCAAAAGTCAAAATGATCTTGGTGTTGCACCTACATCTCAGGCCTGTGAAAACATGTTAATATAGCCCATCACTGTGATATGCTGGCAGATAATCTGCTTACCTAAAGAAAAACTGTCTTCACTTATTAACTCAGGAAGAATTTTGTAAGGGAGGATCTAAGCTCAAGAGAAGCTTTTCTTTAGTTGTTTCCATAAATAGTGGATGTAAGTTCTCACACCTGTGTTCAGCATCTGCAGAATTAGCATCATGCATACGGCCAGCTGTATCCTGGGCTGTGTCAAAAGAAGCGTGGCCAGCAGGTCGAGGGAGGTGATTCTGCTCTGGTGAGACCCCACCTGGAATCCTGTGTCCAGCTCTGGAGCCCAGCACAGGAAAGAACATGGACCTGTTGGAGCAGGTCCAGAGGAGGGCCACAAAAATGATCCGAGGGATGGAACACATCTCCTGTGAGGACAGGCTGAGAGAGTTGGGGTTGTTCAGCCTGGAGAAGAGAAGGCTCCAGGGAGACCTTATTGCAGCCTGCCGGTACTTCAAGGGGGCTTGTAAGAAAGATGGGGACAGACTTGTTAGCAGGGCCTGTTGTGATAGGACAAGGAGTAATGGTTTTATACTAAAAGGGGGTAGATAGATAGATAGATAGATAGATAAACTAGATAGAAGGAAGAAATTTTTCCCAGTGAGGGTGGTGAAGAACTGGCACAGGTTGCCCAGAGAAGTGGTAGATGCCCCATCACTGGAAACATTCAAGGTCAGGTTAGACGGGGCTCTGAGCAACCTGCTGTAGTTGAAGATGGCCCTGCTTATTGCAGGGGGGTTGGACTAGATGACCTTTTAAAGGTCCTTTCCAACCCAAACTATTCTATGTGAGCTACCCCAGTGTAACGGAATGAGTAGTACCCAGGCTCTGGAGCTCATGGGTAGGAACAGGTCAATAATCTGCTGAATGACATGGAAAAAACCCATAGTAGTATTTTTTTTTAAGCAGTGGAACACAGACTTGGAGTCGTTTTTGATAATCAGTAGGGAGATAGAGTAGAATATCACAGAATCATTAAGGTTGGAAAAGACCTTCAAGATCATCAAGTCCAATCATCAACCCAACACCACCAAGCCCACTAAACCATATCCTGAAGTGCCACATCTATACATTTTTTGAACACTTCCAATGATGGTGACATATGAATGAAACATCAAACATCTGTTACCATGCAGATAGGCTGCCATGTTAGATTTGTCGATTCTCTTTCAGGATGTGTGTGACTTTTTTTATAGATAAAAATTGCTGTAATCAACCTTTACTTAAAGGGTTGAGGTTTAATTCAGACTTTTTTCTTGCTTCTAGGTTTCACTACTATGGTGTACCTCTCTGATGAAAGCTATAATCTGGTGGCAGTGAAGATCTGGACAGATCTTAGACATTTTGCTATTGAAGATATAGTTGTCCCCTGTTCATTCATTTCTGCAAGCAACCTTCAGTGGCAATCTGAATTCAGATCAGAAATTCCTATGCTGTTGGCTGGAGATCTTTCCGTATTCTCAGCCAGTCCAAAGGCAAACTATCTTCAAGAGAAGTATAATGAACTGAGAAGTACAATAGAGGTAAATCTGTAGATTTTTAGTTTAATGATTAATTTTAGTTACTGCTTTGTTACATTCTTCACCAAAAAGTCAATTAGTACTAATAAATCTTTAAAACAAGTAATGCACATAATGTTCAATTTGAGGGGATTTTCTGGGAGATGGAGTAAGGTGTTAATGCGCTTTTCCTGGAGGACTCTCCATATCACCTATTGAATGTCTTTTGATTTTTTTTTTTTTTTAGTTTATTTTTTTAATTCAGTTCAGCCAACACTGTCTTTAGGCTGTGCCACAGAATCTTCTCTGGCTAGCGAAAAATATTGTACCTGTCAACAGGAAATCTGTCATGCATAGTTTGGCTCTTTGGCCTTTTAAAAGTTGAAATTTACTGTCTTGCTCAGCTGAACATATTCAGTATCAGATTGTTGGTTTTATTTATTTATTTATTATTTCCATTTTCTAGCTGTGCTAAATAGCATGTCTTGGTCATGTATTCTTACTGAAAAATACATTTAAATACAAAAGAATTTTTTTCTTGTTAACAATAAAAGGAAGATATGATACCTCTGTGGAAAGTGCAGCAGTCTTCTAAGTTGTTGGTTTGATATAAAATAAACTTCTAGTGGGATTATGATGAGAAAACAAAGTCCTAAATACATTGTGAGCATAAAAACAACTGTTCCGCATTGTAATCTGTTCTCCTTTATAGAATGTGGCCTCCTTTTGCTCTGATGCAGAAAGTAAATTGATGAATTTGCTACAAAAAAATCTCTCACTTCCACCCAGTTTAATGAAAAGATGTGGCTTGGAATGCCCCTCTCCTTCCTGCAACTCAGGTCTTTATGCAGAGGATAAAAGTTTGGTAAGCTTCTGGTAATTAATGTTGTGTTTATACTGACAGCACATACAGTAAGGATATAAGCATGTTTTATACTGATAGCTGTGGTGACTGTTCTCAGTGGTGACTGTTCTCACTTCTCAGTCCACTCCATAGGTTTTCTTCAGGGCAATGCAGGTTGATAGGCAGCTTGGTCTGTGTGTGGGTTTAGGATTATTCCCCAGGAGGAACTGTGAGACTATTCTTCCTCAAAGCAGTACATGAAAATCTCCCCTTGTGGCCTGTGTTTTCACAGCATACTTTAAATATTCAGAATTTTATATGAGTAAAATGAATCATCCTTTCCCTGTAGACTATTTATTGCTTCCTTGGTCCCACTGTAAAGATTATCTGACGTGGATGTCACTGGAAGGAAAAATCTTGATCTGTAAATTTTTCTTTCATGGCATTCTGCAGTTCCTGTCCTTGCTTAGAGAATTTACCTCCTGGTCTTTTTTTCTTAGATATTGTTCACTACTTCCAGGATTTAAAAGAGGTATCACCTAGTAAATGTTTACATTTTATAGCAATCTTGACAAAAATGGAGTTAAATTGTACTGAAGTTTCCCATGAAAGCTGCTGGTGGCAAGTTGTTCCTGATGCAGAGTACTGAGTGCAGTCAGAACAAAAATTTTTCCTGCCACTCATTGCAGGGGAGGTGGAAACACCCTGATGTGAGATCAATTCCTGGGGACAAAGTTTAAGCTTATACGGCATTCTTTTCCATTTCAGAAAGAGTGCTAATATTTAATTCTGAAGGTTTAGTTTTTATCTGTCTATTAAATGTATTAGCCAAGTTAAAACAAATGAGGCATCAAGTTAAGCATGTGTTTGAATGAATTGCTGCTTAACGTCTATCTTGTGCATGTTGTTATCTTCAAGTTGTTTTGGCCTATATTCTATCCCTCTCTTCTTCATGTTTTTTTGCCCTATTTCACAACCTGTTGAGGACATATCCAGTGCAATAGAAGACTTAACCTTTCTTTTTATGAGTGCTTTGATTTCTTACCATCTGGCACAGAAAAATTCCCATACATTTAGCTTAGATCTCAGAAACAGAATGTATGTGTGCTGTCTTAGTGTACATGTAAACAGTGATTTATGAAACATCGATACTTGAAAAAATAGTATTAGTCACCATCAGAAGACATCAAACTAAAGTTAAATTGGACATGAACAATGACATAGTATTTTTGTATTGGTGTTTTTCTCCCCACCCTGTTTCGCGGAAATAATTGAGGAAGCTAATGAAATAGGACGTTCTATTCAACATAAAACTTCTCTCTCTTTAACTAGATCTCTTCTAAAATTGAAATAAAGCATCCAAGCCCTTTGTCAACTAGCACACCAAATGCGAAACTTGTTGCACAAGGGTCAGCAAAAACACCTTCATCTGCTACAATTAATGAAGACCATCCCAAAAACAGCAAAAAGAGAAAAGCGATGGACTTCCTCAGTTCCATACCTGCCCCTCCACCACTGACACCAATCTGTTCAATCATTTCTCCATCTTTAAAAAAAGCATTTCAGCCTCCACGAAGTTTGGGTTTACAGCGTAGCAAGTCATCAAAAGAAACAAATCAGAATATTAGTCATGTCACCCCCTGTAGAAAATTGAGAGAAACTGTCCATCTTCCTGAGAATGACCTCGTTGCTGATGAAGAACTTGCAATGATTAATACACAAGCACTCATGAATAATTTGCCAGAAGAAAAGAAGATTGGATATGTAAATGAAAAGAGCAGTACAATAACTACTAATTTATCTGATGGTCTTTCACCCAAAAATAGTTCCAAGTCTACTGGGGAAGCAAATAACTCATCAAAAAGCCGTTCTGAAGTAGCTGAGGCTCTTCAGAAAGACCAGAAAGACACAAAGGAACCTGACGACTTGTTACCAGGCCGCAGAACACTGCAAAGACAAAAACCCCGAAAATGCTACTAAATGTACATGTACAGTATTGTTTATATTTCAAATTCAAATTATTTTTACACTTTGTATATTAAATCCTGATTGTATTTAATAAAGCTGTATTACAAAAACAGACTCATGAAATGACATTTCATCTGCAAAATAATGTGGAGTTAATTATACATTTCTCACACAAACATGTCATACAATAGCATTAGTGTGGATGAAGGTTTGATGACATTTTATAAACCATTGCTTTGATTCTGAGGTATTCTTAAATTACAGCAGGATCTTTGTTTCAGTCTAAACCCATCAGTTTTGTTACCCTTTGTAGTACTGGAATAGTTATTTGGCTGTCACAAGTAGCACAGGGCAAAATAAACAATCCTCTAAGGTTATTGTTGCCAAACATAACACTTCAATTCTGACATATTGCTCTGTAATTCTGCCATAGTTCTTGTATTTTTTCCCCTCAAACTTTCCATATAGCCCTAAAAGAGTTTTAGAGAACAGCTATGATTATTTGATTCATAGCAAAATGCCACACAAAGGTATTAATGATAGATCCTTGGTCAGTGTTTCTGAGCTACTCCTGCTTAAAGAAGCACTTGAGGTCACAGCATCACAAAGGATGAGATTTCTCTTTGATTTCATCATGAGATGTTTCTGCTGGGTGTTAGAACTTGAATTCATTACTTTGTTCTCATTAATTTCAACAGGTGAAGCTTCTCAGAATTGGAATTTCTCCACTGGAGAGAGAAAGTCCTGCTAGACTGGCTGCCAACTCCACATTTTAGTGTGTTTGTTGTCAGGCTGCCCCTTTGCCCTGCTGCTTCCAACCAGGCATGGGTCCAAGGAGGGAGGATGTTTCAGAACTGAGACCACCAGCTTCCCACTCATTAACTTTTCAGGGGTCCCGCGCCGTTTACTTGACTCAAGTGCTGAACAGGGGGTGGCTCCTGTGACCAAGTTGGACATTGTAGCTGGACTGGAGAACTGTACAGGGCTGCCACAAGCTTGCTGATAGTTCTGTAAACCTGTCTTCATTTCTTGCTGCAAAATAACTCACTACTGTTCTATAAGCACTGCCTAATAATCCACACCTACTTTAAAAAAGTTGCTATCACAAATGGTAAGTTTTAAAAATGTTTGATGAGGCTTCTTGATAAGGACAATAATCAGCAGAATTTAACAATATGGATAAAACTACTGCAGGATAGCTGCTTTTCTTACCCATCAGTCAGTGGCTTCTCAGCACTTAGTGGTGGAAGGAGTTGTTTTCTGACCGTACAAGAACATTGGGGGTTTTTTTCCTCTCCTTTCTTAAGTCATTATTTTGTACTTCTGAGTTAGTTTGGGTATTAGGTAGCCTTGGGCTTCAGCTCTTCCGAACTGCTGCTGTCACCCTGTTCCTACTTAGAAGTTAAAAAGCACTAGCCTAACACTAATGTTTCCTTTTAGGAGCCTCCGTATATGGACTCATCTCAGGATCAGTTGAATTCCTATGTCTTGGCAAGATAAAGTGCTTGGTTTGGTGTGTTAGAGCATTTCACCTCCAGGCTGGAGAAGCTGTTTGGCTGTGGTAGAGCTGAGGTAAGACCAGCATGAATCCAGACAGCAGAGACAGAGATGGGGACAACTTTTTCCACCATTTGCTTTGCCTCCCTTAAATCTGGCAGTAATGCTCTAGGCAAGATGGAGTGGGAAGATAGAAAAGGTTATACAGCCAGATATAAAGTATTAAAATGGCAAGAAATGACAACTGCATGGAGAAGGAATTGGCCACATGGCCTGGAAGAAAGAAAGAAAGAGTTTAGGAATATTTATTGTTATCTATTGGTGACAGAGCATGATGCAGGAAAAACCCCAAAAAGTGTGTGGCACAGCCAGTAAATTTCACTGTAATCTTGAATGGATTTTTGTGGAGGAAGAGGGCTGAGAGGGAGTACACTTTGTACTGAGGATAGCGCTGTTGGATCTGTCATGTAGAGCTGTGAGATCATAATCCAGTAACATTTAAAGACTTGTCAGAAATAAAAGTAATTTAGAAATGTAGTAGAAAAATACAAGAATAAAAAGTTTAGAAAAAGAATGTAAAACTAGAGATTTGTATACCCTGATAATTAAAATACACTGAGGAGTCCCCCTCTTCAGTTAAATGGCACGTTGTTTGTACGTGCCACGTGAGATCTTCTGTTTGAGAGGGCTGGAGGGGGATTGGAATGGGCACCCATGCTGTAAGCTGCATTTGGTCCACTGGAGCATCTCTCATCTCTGCTTGGTTTTTCAGAGTGAAGAACACTGTGGAAGGTAACATTGTGCTCATACTGTTCTTTCATCCGTTGTATCTTTTGTCGAGGGACATGATGAATATTTCTTCTGCAGAGTCAACATTAACAGAAAATACAAGTATTTAGCTGCCCCTATATTAAAGGTGATCTTAAGCTTGCTAAGGTTCCTGATATGTTCAGGACAACAGTTCATGTCCCTGCTGATATACTTCTCGTCCTTTTTTGCCAAATTGTTCTTCACTTCCACCTACTACTTAAAAATATTTTTGTGACTGCTGAAAAATGTAATGCAAGTATTTTTTCTAGGCAGCCAGAACATAAAAAGTTAGACAAATGCTTTGAAATTTAGGCCAGGTAAGAAACAACTATTCAGAAGACCTGTGTCTTCATTTTTTTTATATGGGTTTTAGTGCTAATGGCTTGTTAGCCTCAAGGTGAGCTTTTATAAATCTGAGGAAATGCAAACAAGGACTGTAGATAGCCCAGACACTGACTTATGATCAATAAATATAGAGGTCAAAAATATGTTGTTTTGAGTGCAAGAGGGGAAAAATCATACCTGATATGGCCACAGTCCAGGACAGGTTTGCAAATGAAGATGAGTCTGATAGGGAGGGGAACAGGATGATCAAACATGCAGGGCTTTCTGGATAGACCAGAAATGACTGCAGTCTCTCAACGCATTAGTGGGAATTGTTGTTCCAAAGATCACCAGGGCTTTCTACTCGTGAGTTCACAAACTCTGAATATCTTTGCGTTTGCCATTTAGCTCTACTAGGCACAATTCATTATCTAGAATCTAAGTTTGTCCTGCATCCATATTTTCAAAGCCTTAGGGTGTACAAATCCTGCATCACTCAACATGTTTTTTTTTTTTTGTCCAGTGGAATTAAGGTGACGGTGAGGCAGCAGGTTGCCAGCTGCAGCATCCCTCTTGCGAAGCGGGCACAAGGTGCTCCAGCAGCCAGTGCCCTATGCACGTGTGCAGCCTGTGCCTGGGAGCAGCAACCAGCACAAACTATATTGCCAGTAAAGACACAATGTGGAACCAGATTGGAAACAAGCTTCAGCTGTTCTCTCAATCGCCTTGCCAAAGAGCTGCTCCAAACCGAGTTTATTTGAATTATCTTACAGTGCTACTGTAAAAAGCCAACTTGTTTCAAATGATTAATAAAACAAAATACAAGTTACTGAGTAGCTTGGCCTATAATGAATGATTACTAGTAAAATTGGCCTCTGCAGTGATGCCCTACAAATGTCTCCCAACTTGCGCTGGTGAAGCAAGAGCTGACACTTGCGGTTGACTGATCTAGTTGAAGGTGTTCCTGCTCATTGCAGGGGGATTGGAGTAGATGACCTTTATAGGTCCCTTCCACCACACTATTCTATGACTGCTAAGGCTGTTGGTGTCCTCGCCTGCCTTCAGCCCCAAGCCATTGGCTGCCATCTGCCATGTCCTGCCTCACCCTGGAGCCAGGAGTGCACTGGGACATGGCCCTCTGCTATTTGTCTCTGTCACACCCAAAAAGGAGCAGTGCTGATGTTTGACTAGAGTTCCTAGCTGGTACAAAACAAATAAATCAGTTTGAATGAAGTACCTATACCCTGTTTTTTTGTGATAACAAATAAGTTAGCACGTGTTAGCTTCTGGATCTAGTAGGCGGGAATGCACTTGCCACTATAACATAGTTTACAGCTGGTTGGTTAAAGGTAGAAAATTGGCCTGCCTGGAGTTTTTTAGTGATATAACCATTAACCCCTATCCACTAGCCAAACTAACATACTTAGAGCCATATTTGGCTACCTCTGTGTCCTGCCACATTATGCAGAGTTGATATATTCATTGTATCCCTTTTGCATGTGCATGGTAGATCTTCAGAAAGATCCTCTAGAACCCCGTTTCTTGACCACACAATACAGCATTCCACCATGGCAAGACAGTATTTGTTATGGTTATTTTTTTACGAACAGATGTCTGAATATTGTCTGTAGCACTTAGACATGTTTTGTGCCCAAATTGAAAGAGTGCTGCCCAAAAGACAGAATGAAAAACAGGGGTCCTGCCCCAAGAAGCTTGCAGTACAAATACATGATTCAGGGGGGTTGCTTCTCCTACTGCCTGACTCACTTCAGCACAGTCAGGCTCTTTCAGGGCTGAATTCACTGCAGACCAGATACTGAGTAATAGAAGTTTTCCATGTCAATCCTTCTGTTGTGATTTACTAGGTCACCTTTTAGGGCATCTGAAGAGGAAGAGTGCTGAACTTTCTCAGAACACATCAATAAAATGAGAAGCTGTCTGCTATATCAAAGAGAAAAAGATGTACCTTGTCAGTTCTTGAACATTGAATTTCCAGGGTGTATCTGGTTCTCGGAATATAACTTCATATCTATTTTCACGTGCCTGAAGAAGTACACAAAAGTTTTAGATGTACGGCTGCTGAGCTCAGGAGTAGCCAATCTGCCAGACCCCCTGAGAGTTTTACCTGGTTAAGAGATGTATCATATGCACCAGGAGCCAGGAAAAGGATGATAACCATGACTCCCATCAAGGTGCTGGTCTGAGTCCCAGCTACTTCATTTCCTTCTACATCAAAGGATTTGGGTCTCTCAGCAAAACTTGCCTCAGCATTGTCCCCCTCGGCAATGGCATCCTGGCACTTGAACTCTCTGGAAGTCACAAATGGCTCAAGAGCCACAAGTTGGCCATGCCAATCTAGCACTTCTGGGAGTGTGAGGTCAACATCTATCAGTCGTGCTACTTCCAGCTCCTCAGTCTACAAGCCTTAATTTTTTTCAAGGTAAAGCAACATATTTGTGTGTTATTAATACAGTTATTGATTGCTTTGGGGTTTTGATTTGGGGGAAAGGAAGCAGGGAAATGTGCTGGCTTTTTTACATCTTGTCCACCTCTGGCCATGCTCTCTCACTTGCTTTCACCATACCCACAGGCATTCACAACTTCTGCTACTGGAGTGGCAAGTCCTGGCTTTCCAGCACCACTGTTAATTCATGCCTCTTTTATGCTCCCATATAAGCAATACTTAGACCGAAATTTCTTAACCGACAAGGCCATAACCCTAGAACAGAAGCATGAGTATAGTGTCAGCAGACAGGCCACATCATGAAACTGTACTAAAAATATTGCCATCTTTGCCAGAACTCCTGACAAGAGATACCAATGAGTCTTCGAGGACTCTTTATGGTGTATTTTTCACAAGTCATAAACTAAAATTGTAAGTCATATCTTGAGATATTTGTCAACAAATAGTTTGGGAACTGTTCAGTTCATGTCACTCCTGGGGAAGGGGATGACATCTTGATCATCAAGAAGTTACAGGGCAAGTTCAAAGACACTTAATCTTTTCAAGTAATTTTGCCTTCACTGAGGTATATAGCTGACTAGATAAAGCAACTACACTGGCACCTTGTCCCCTGCTTTGTCACAATATCAATCCTTAACTATAATTGGAGAACTAAGGGAAAATGGATGTAATTCTTTTTAGCCATGTTAAGACCATTACAGTCATATCACCTCTTAAATGTCACAGCTAAGCATATAAAAGCAATAAATCAGAGCTTTCCCTACCATCATCACATATGGCTTCATTTCCCAAGCATGGATGTTGGTATTATCAATAATAACCGGGCTTTTCCCATTCTTCATTGCCTTGCGTGCTGTAATGTAACACATTAAGTAAAGCTAACATGTATTAAATAACAGATTGAGGAAAGTCTTACTAGCCCCAAAGCATCCTTCTTTGCCCATGGCTAGCACACTTGCTTCCCTACCAGAGTTGGGTTTCTAGCTGCCACCCAAATGTGAGCAGAGGTCAGTGCCCAGCCAGTGCTCTCCTGGAGGAGGTGATGCAGCCGCTGGCTATACTCAGTAGTAAATTCTGAACCTCCCATAGAGCATGCTCAGTGGTATCACAGCAGCAGGTATGTACAACAGCTGAAAATGACTTGTTATTTGCAAAAGACATCTGTTAACATGATCTCAAAGTGTTTTCCATTGCTAGAAATGAGTTCAGAGCACAACCACAAAAGCATGTTACATTTTTCTCTCTGAAGTAGAGACCTGGGTTGTTTCGTTTTCAAACTCATAACTAGGTTTGCAAGTTTTCCTCCTGGCTGTCACCAGCTCCCCCCTGTAACACCCCCTTCCCAGTCAGGACAGACATCGAAGAAGTGACAGTCGAAGGATGCGGTGCCTAGAGCTGTCGCGAGCAGCTGCTGGGCTGGTATTTGCGTGCCACCTGCTGTTACCAAGCTTCAGCAGTGCTACCTAGTAGTCACCAGTTTACTTTCTAAAATAACATCTATCAATCACCAAAGTTTTTTCATTCATAAATTTTTCTCTTCTATGATGTCAGAAGAAATAAAATCCAAAGTGGTAAATGTATTCTTTTAACCAGTACCCCATGAACTTCCATGTATGACACCACTGAGATATTTTATTTTGGGGGCTAAGTTTAAAGACAGACTGCAAAGAGAAACTATTCTGCAAAACCCCTGGATCGATTTCAGTCACCTCTCTTTTGGTTCCATTTGTGTGCATCCTCTAGGAAGTCAGGCTCAAACACGTATACGCCATTTTCGATAAAGAAGTCATCAGTACTAAGAACTACAGCACTGGGATAGTCACGTTTCAGTTGTCTGGGAAAAAAAAAAAAGATGAAAGATTAGTATATGCTAACGCATGCCTTTAATAGAAAACATTAAATCAAGAGCCATATAAAGGCTCTGCAAATACGCACAGTGCTTCATTTTGAAAAATCCCAGCTTAAAGGATCTGAAAGTAATGTAATCAGTGCATGGACACATAGGAGGAAAGGAATGGAGCTTAAAATCATGGCCTCGATTTCTTTAATTCGGCAGAGAAATCTACAATGGACTGCCAGCGAGAGACTTTAATCATATTAATAGATTCAGGGTTTTTTTCTGGGTTATCTGAGAAAGTATGACTGTAAATACAAAAAAAACCCCAAACCTGCTAGTCCCAGGGAAGTTAGTCTCAAAAGACAATTTGATCATGGCAGTTTTGCCACAGAGAGATTTTTTAAGATAACTAAGAGGAATGATTTGTCATTTAGTAAAGATGGTCTGTGTTATCATCAGCTTGCCTGTGCCTTTCTTTTTTGGCTACAAAGCACATAGCAGTTTTTTAAAAATTTGCAAATATCTGAGTGATTAGTCAATATTTCCTATTATTTGTCACAATTCTACATTTCTCTTCGCTTTTCACTTGTCCCTGTTGTACTTAACCCTCCTTTTATAGAGCTGACTCCTTTTTATTTATTATCAGCTTTTAAATATGTTTTATATACAAATCTGAATTGACTAGATTGGCAGTCCCATATGCAACAGATCCCTAAAACTGGACCCCTGTGGTCAGTGGCAATCCCTCTTCTCTTCACACTGTCCCACACTGACGCTCATTCAGACCCAGGAGGCCCATGGAGGGTGGACACGTCTCCTGCCATAAGCTGACCAGCTCTCAGGCAGCGAGTGGCTCTAGGAGGTGAAAGTGCTGGCTTAAGTGGTCGCTTAAATATGATGCATTCCGCTGCCAGTCCTTAGAAAGCATTAGGAAAAAAAAAATCTTAATGCAGAATTGTTTTCCCTTTTGTGTGTAATCCAGACATTTGTATCCGTGGAATCATAAAATCTTTGGGTTGGAAGGGACCTTTAAAGGTCATCTAGTCCAACTCCCCTGGAATGAGCAGGGACATCTTCAACTAGAGCAGGTTGCTCAGAGCCCCGTCCAACCTGACCTGGAATGGTTCCAGGGATGGGGCATCTACCACCTCTCTGGCCAACCTGTGCCAGTGGTTCATTGCCCTCATTGTCAAAAATCTCTTCCTTCTATCTAGTCGAAATCTACCCTCTTTTAGTTTAAAGCCGTCACCCCTTGTCCTATCACAACAGGCCCTGCTAAAAAGTTGGTCCCCGTCTTTCTTATAAGCCCCCTTTAAGTACTGGCAGGCTGCAGTAAGGTCCCCCCTGGAGCCTTCTCTTCTCCTGGCTGAACAACCCCAACTCTCTCAGCCTGTCCTCACAGGAGAGGTGTTCCATCCCTTGGATCATTTTTTGTGGCCTCCTCTGGATCCTCTCCAACAGGTCCATGTCCTTCCTGTGCTGAGGGCTCCAGAGCTGGATACAGGACTCCAGGTGGGGTCTCACCACAGCAGAGTAGAGGGGCAGAATCCCCTCCCTCAACTGCTGGCCATGCTGCTTTGGATGCAGCCCAGAATACAGTTGGGCTTCTGGGCTACAAGCACAGATCGCCAGCTCCTGTCCAGCTTTTCCTCCACCGGTACCCCCAAGTCCTTCTCGGCAGGGCTGCTCTCAGTCCCTTCATCCTCCAGCCTGTATGGATATCGGGGGTTGCCCCAATCCAGGTGCAGGACCCTGAACTTGGCCTTGTTGAGCCTCATGAGGTTCACACAGGCCCATTCCTCGAGCTTGTCCAGGTCCCTCTAGTTGCCATCCCATCTCTCAGGAGTGTCAACCGCACCACTCAGCTTGGTGTTGGCTGCAAACTTGCTGAGGGTGCACTCGATCCCACTGTCATTGATGAAGATAATAAACAGTACTGGTCCCAGTACAGACCCCTGAGGGACGCCACTCATCACCGATCTCCATCTGGACATTGAGCCATTGACCACTACCCTCTGGATGCGATCATCCAACCAATTCCTCATCTACCTGACAGTCCACCCATCAAATCCCTCTCTCTCCAATTTAGAGAGAAGGATGTTGTGGGGGACCATGTCAAAGGCCTTCAGAAGTCCATAGACTGAATGGTTTATTTGTTTCAATCAAGAGGGTGTTGGTGGGGAGGGAGTCTCTGCACAAAGTCAGGGAGAGCCCATGGCATCATCTCACTGCTGTCTGTTTCCCTAAGGCCCAAAACGTCACTGTGGCGACACAGACAGAGCTCCCGCTCAGGCACGTGGCTGTCCAAGTATCCGGCTGCAGAGAGTGCCTGAGCCTGTCGGTTGTCCCAGAGACCGATGGGGACGCTACCTGCGTGCGGTGCGACCAGGTCAGCGACCTGTTCAGCCTGGTGGCAGAGCTGAAAGAGGAAGTGGAGAGGCTGAGGAGCATTAGGGAGTGTGAGAGGGAGATAGATTGGTGGAGCCACTCCCTGGCGGCCCTGAGGCAGGGGCAGCTGGTGGAGGCTCCACAAGCAGCAGGAGATCCCCTGTCCTCTTGCTGCCGGGCAGAAGGAGAGGACCTAAGAGATGAGGGGAAATGGAAGCAGGTCCCTCCTCGGAGAGGTCGGCGAATTCCCTCCCGGCCTCCCTCACCGTCCCAGCTGCCCTTACACAACAGGTATGGGGCTCTGGAACATGAGGGACAGGAACATGAGGACCCTGATGAAGGTCCATCCGAGGGGGTGCCTAGGGTATGTCAACCATCCCCACGCATCAAGACGTCCTTAGTTAAGAAAAAGAGGAGGGTGATTGTTGTAGGTGACTCCCTCCTAAGGGGTACAGAGGGCCCAATATGTCGACCAGACCCAACTCACAGGGAAGTCTGCTGCCTCCCTGGGGCCTGGGTGAAAGACATCACCAGAAAACTCCCTGGTCTGGTTCGGCCCACTGATTACTACCCACTGTTGGTCATGCAGGTTGGCAACGATGAGGTTGCGCTAAGAAGCCCGAAGGCAGTCAAAAAGGACTTGAGAGCACTGGGGCGACTGGTCAATGGAGCGGGAGCACAGGTAGTGTTTTCGTCAATCCCTTCAGTGACGGGGAAGAACGCTGAAAGGAACAGGAAAGCACACCTGATCAACACGTGGCTCAGGGGCTGGTGCCGTCGTCAGAATTTTGGGTTTTTTGACCACGGGGCGGTTTACACGGCACCAGGTCTCCTCGCAAATGATGGAGTGCAACTGACGCCGAGGGGAAAAAGGATTCTTGCTCATGAGCTGGCAGGCCTCATTGAGAGGGCTTTAAACTAGAATTGGAGGGGGGAGGGGCTAAAACCGGGCTCACTAGAGTTGAACCTAGGGGTAGGTTCAACGTGCCAGAGTTGAAATCGATAGCCCGGCTCAGGGGCATCTACACCAATGCACGCAGCATGGGCACCAAACAGGAGGAGCTGGAAGCCATTGTGCAGCGGGACAGCTATGACGTAGTTGCCATCACAGAAACATGGTGGGATGCTTCTCATGACTGGAGTGCTGCAATGGATGGCTATAAGCTCTTCCGAAGGGATAGAATGGGAAGGAGAGGCGGTGGGGTGGCTCTGTATGTTAGGGAGTGTTTTGATTGCATAGAAATTGAAGATTGTGAAGACCAAGTAGAGTGCTTGTGGGTAAGGATGAGGGGGAAGGCCAATGAGGCAGACATCCTGCTGGGAGTCTGTTACAGGCCACCCAACCAGGATGAAGAGATGGATGAGACATTCTATAAGCGACTGGCGGAGGTCTCGCATTCGCTGGCCCTTGTTCTTGTGGGGGACTTCAACCTACCGGACATCTGCTGGAAGTATAACACGGCAGAGAGGAAACAGTCTAGGAGGTTCCTGGAGTGTGTGGAGGATAACTTCCTGACACAGCTGGTGAGTGAGCCCACCAGGGGAGGTGCCTTGCTGGACCTGCTGTTTACAAACAGAGAAGGACTGGTGAGAGATGTGGTGGTCGGAGGCCGTCTTGGGCTTAGCGACCACGACATGATAGAATTCTCAATTGTGAGTGAAGTAAGGAGACGACTCAGCAAAACTGCTATCATGGACTTCCGGAGGGCAGACTTTGGCCTGTTCAGGTCACTGGTTGAGAGAGTCCCTTGGGAGACAGTCCTGAAGGACAAAGGGGTCCAGGAAGGCTGGACAGTCTTCAAGAAGGAAATCTTAAAGGCGCAGGAGCAGGCGGTCCCCATGTGCCGTAAGAAGAGCTGGCGGGGAAGGCGACCGGCCTGGCTGAACAGGGAGATTTTGCTGGGACTCAGGGAAAAGAGGAGAGTTTATCACCTCTGGAAGAAGGGACAGGCAACTCATGAAGAGTACAAAGATCTCGTTAGGTCAAGCAGGGACAAAATTAGAAAGGCAAAAGCCCAGCTAGAGCTCAGTCTGGCCACAGTCGTAAAGGATAATAAAAAATGTTTTTACAAATATATTAACAACAAGAAGAGAGGCAAGGAGAATCTCCATCCCCTACTGGATATGGCGGGGAACATTGTCTCCAAGGACGAGGACAAGGCTGAGGTACTTAATGCCTTCTTCGCCTCAGTCTTTAATAGCCACTCTAGGTATCCACAGGATATTCAGCCCCCTGAGCTGGAAGACGGGGATGGAGAGCACAATGTACTCCTCATAATCCAGGAGGAAGCAGTCAAGGACATGCTAAGCCACCTGGACACCCACAAGTCTATGGGGCCTGATGGGATCCACCCGAGAGTACTGAGAGAGCTGGCGGAGGAGCTTGCCAAGCCACTCTCCATCGTTTATCAGCAGTCCTGGTTAACAGGGGAGGTCCCAGAAGACTGGAGGCTTGCCAATGTGACGCCCGTCTACAAGAAAGGCCGGAAGGAGGATCCTGGGAACTACAGGCCTGTCAGCCTGACCTCTGTTCCAGGGAAGATTATGGAGCGGTTGGTTTTGAGAGTGCTCACAGGGCATCTGCAGAACAGCCAAAGGATCAGGCCCAGCCAGCATGGGTTCATGAAAGGCAGGTCCTGCTTGACCAACCTGATCTCCTTCTATGACCAGGTGACCCGCCTAGTGGATGAGGGAAAGGCTGTGGACGTTGTCTACCTGGACTTTAGTAAAGCCTTTGACAGCGTCTCCCACAGCATTCTCCTGGAGAAACTGGCGGCTCGAGGCTTAGACGGGTTTACTCTTCGCTGGGTGAGGAACTGGCTGGATGGCCGAGGCCAGAGAGTTGTGGTGAATGGCGTTAAATCCGGCTGGCAGCCGGTCACGAGTGGTGTTCCCCAGGGCTCGGTTCTGGGACCAGTCTTGTTCAATATCTTTATAGATGATCTGGATGAGGGAATCGAGTGCTCCCTCAGTAAGTTTGCAGATGACACCAAGCTGAGTGGGAGTGTTGATCTGCTGGAGGGTAGGAGGGCTCTGCAGAGGGATCTGGACAGGCTGGATCGATGGGCAGAGGCCAACTGTATGAGGTTGAATAAGGCCAAGTGCAGGGTCCTGCACTTTGGCCACAACAACCCCATGCAATGCTACAGGCTTGGGGAGGAGTGGCTGGAGAGCAGCCCGGCGGAAAGGGACCTGGGGGTGCTGGTTGACAGCCGGCTGAATATGAGCCGGCAGTGTGCCCAGGTGGCCAAGAAGGCCAACAGCGTCCTGGCCTGTATCAGGAATAGTGTGGCCAGCAGGAGCAGGGAAGTGATTGTGCCCCTGTACTCGGCACTGGTGAGGCCGCACCTTGAATACTGTGTTCAGTTTTGGGCCCCTCACTACAAGAAGGATGTTGAGGTGCTGGAGCGTGTCCAGAGAAGGGCAACGAAGCTGGTGAGGGGTCTGGAGCACATGTCATATGAGGAGCGGCTGAGGGAACTGGGGTTGTTTAGTCTGGAGAAGAGGAGGCTGAGGGGAGACCTTATCGCTCTCTACAACTACCTGAAAGGGGGTTGTGGCGATGAGGGTGTTGGTCTCTTCTCCCAAGTAACTAGTGATAGGACAAGAGGAAATGGCCTCAAGTTGCGCCAGGGGAGGTTTAGATTGGATATTAGGAAAAATTTCTTCACTGAGAGGGTGGTCAGGCATTGGAACAGGCTGCCCAGGGAGGTGGTGGAGTCGCCATCCCTGGAAGTGTTCAAAAAACGTGTGGATGTGGCGCTTCAGGACATGGTTTAGGGGACATGGTGGTTCTGGATTAATGGTTGGACTTGATGATCTTAAAGGTCCTTTCCAACCTAGTGATTCTGTGATTCTGTGATTCTGTGAAAAGAAAGGCCAATCCTGAAACCTCGTGGCTCTTCAGATGTGAGTGCTGCTGCCCTGCTATGTCACACCACATGTGGTCTCCAGTCCCTGGGAGTCTTTTCAGGTTCCCTGATGGAACGCTTCTCTCCCATCCCCATAAGCTGCAAAACAACTATTTCTCAATGGCTTATCTAATTGAGCAAGAGCAAGGGAAAAGGTGCCTCTAGGTTGTCGGAAAAAACAGACACACAGAAAAGGCTTAATTTTCTCCTCTCACACTCTGCCCTAGCCATGTACTTACCAATTTTATTAACTATATTTACTTTTTATTACTTTATTACTTTTTTAACTATTTTATTATTGTTATTGGTACTTACTTAACCAATCTGCATCCTAGCAGCAGTTCTTCACTAGGATTGCATGTTGCATTTAGCTGAACAAAGGTCAGCTTCTGACTTTGTTCCACCTCCACTCTAACTTCTATGATCTGATGATTAATTAATATTCATTTGTGGTAGCAACCAGCACAGAGAGCAGAGTCTCCCTGCTGATGGGCTGCCCAGGGCTGTCTTCACAGTGCTGGGCTGCAGCCACTAAATGATGCATCATTTAGCACCTACATGTCATTATCTCCAAAGAGATGTTTTATTTGCATCATTATTGCTGGGCAAACAGATCTAACAAAAGTCATGTTGCAAACTGTTAGCAGACAGTCAAATTAGTTTTGCCTTAGTTTTGGGCAAAGAATTCTTATCATGAAAAGCATGGGAGCACCTAATGCTTATCTGGGTACTCTTGTGCTGATAAACTGATATATCCAGCTCAGTATAATTCAGCACTTCGCCTTTCCCACTGCTTTACCCATCTGCATCGCAAGCTCTTCTCTAAGAAATGGACTCTGCTAAAATATGTCACCCCTTTAGCTACTAATATGCGCATAAAATTGTACATAATAAAAGATGTCAAGATTTTTTTTTCGTGCTCAATGTTTCTTTTAAAAATGTTCTCAATCAGTGCAAATTGTAAGAATTGTTTTTCTTAGCATATATCTTACTAAATTTTTAACACACATGTGCAAAGTCGCATGAGAGCTCTGATATTAACCCTTTAAGCAAGCTAAATAGTACATGATTACCTGTAAACTCTGTCTATCTGTGTATTGGTGCTAATTAAAGTAGATAAAACTTGTGCTTCACATGAGGCACAAAAATATGGCACAAAATGTGCTAAGAACTATGAATTACTGCTATTTTTTCTGCATTCATACCAAACAAACTCCCACTAGCAGCAACATAAGAAAACATTAAGTGGGAAAAAGATGTTTTGCCTTCTGCTTATTTTGCTGTTTTTAACTTTTAGTGTTCTAAAACAACCAAACTAACACTAAAGTTTCCAACCATTTTCTGTAATCCCCTATTGCCCATGGCGCTGACAAAAATCCCGTTTCTTCTGTCCTTATAATTTCAAGGGACACCCAAACCTCTTTAGTGCATTCCTTGAGAAATAAACCTTCTACGATCTACACAGGACCACAAGTTGGTTTAGAAGAAAGGTTTTACATCATTGCATCAGGCTCCTAATCAATCTATGCAATAAAAATGCCTATATTTTAGCAAAATATACACCAGCTATGCAAAATGGGAGGCCTTGTGACCACTGTTACTAATTAATAAATTTTGAGCAGCACTGTATAAAGAAAATTACGCACTGCCATTAAATCAGTAGGTGTAAAGCATGCCAAAGAGGAAAGGAAAAATGAAATCTCTTTGTAAGGTCAAAGGATACATATGAGATATTCTGTTAGCATATCAGAACTGAACTTGAAGCGCTGCATTGTGATAAGCAGTATCTGTCAACGGTTCAGTATTAATTTGCCTACTTGGGACATTTAATTGCACAGTGTTACAGCTCTTTATCTTGCAGTAGATACGAAATACGGCGTGCTCTGTATCTTGGTAAAGAAAAGTTTGCTGCTTTTCAAGAAAGTAGGAAGGGTGAGAAAATAAGAAGAGAAAGGGGGATGTTTTGTCTGCTTCCAATAAATGTCCCCAGCCCCTTTTTTGCCCCGTTCTGCAAGGCAAAGCAGATTTCCACACCAGGCACTGTATCTCATTAGATTGGCAAATACAGTTGGGAAAAAAAAAACTTTCAGGTGCTTCTGCTCTCCAGCTCTTGACACAACAGCAGCAAACTTCATGTGTCCACCGGCAGGGCCTGCGCACTGATAAAGCCCCCAGAAACATGATGCTGGGCTTAGGCACAAGCTTCGTTCCCTGCTCACACCAAGCCCACCGGCAGCCCGGGTAGCAAGGATGCTTCTGAAGGATGTGGCATCTTGGCTAGTGTTGGTGCACACTCATCCGCCGTCTCACCTGGTCAGGTTTAGGATGGCTGCTGTGATTCAAAAAGGAGAATTTTTCTGTTGAAAATACGTCTGTGTTTCTGTTAGACCACAGCAGCGTTGTAACAACTGCCTCAGTGGTTTTAGTCTTCTACGCTACTCATCTGAAGATCTGCTCCCATGATTTACACAGTTTTTGAAGTCCCCTTTTTTCCTAAAAAGCATCTTCAGTGCTTTCAAACAATCATTTCAGATTTTAACTGTATTATAGACAGCAAAGTAATTATTCAGGGTTTCAACTAGCTGGATGCATTAGAGTACTTAGGAGAAGTCTCCATGTTCACTAATAATATCATTGGAGAGAAAAAAAATCCCTAGCTGTATTTCATAGGCTGAAATTCAATTTCCATCAGAAAATTTGAAAATAAATAAATTCCTGACATTGATGTCGGTAAGTAGACTGGAAGGAACACTTTCAGCGCTCAGATGCTAACAGAATGGTATCTCAGGCGGACCTCGGAGCGGTAAATTCTCAAGCTACTTCCAATGCAACGGAGATCGGAACATGGATGTGCTGACCCCACCACATACCACCACTTGCTCTGGTCACTCTTCCTAACACAAAGCATTCCCGTGGCGTTTAAAAACCTTTAGTTTCAGCAGAAAATCAGAAAGATGAGATCCGGAGCGCGTGCCTAGCACTATCAATCAGCTGCCTGCCGTGTTTTAACAACCAGTGCCCTGAGGACTTCGCCCCGGCGGCCCAGCACGTACGTGCCTTTGTGTCTCACCCGCGGGGGTTAGAGCAGCGCCTGCGTTTTGTAAAGCACCAGGCTGCATGTCATATTTGATAAACACAGCCGGGAGAATCGCCCGAAGCGGTTTGATGCAAAGGTAAATGTTTTACGACGTGTTTGCCGCCTGGAAGCAGGAGCGGCGGAGCTCAAGTCCCTGAAACCCCGTCAGAGGTGCCATTCTGCAGCAGCGGGGTGCGGGTAACAGTGGCGGGGCTGGCCCAGGGCCGGAGGTGCCGGGAGGAACTGGGCAACAGCAGCAGAGAGAACCAGAGAAGGTACGCAGCACGCCAAGCCGCAATGCCTCAGTGCCAATAGCATTTTTCTCCTTCCTGTTCTGAAAGATTACTCCCTCTGTGCTTTGCAAGGGCACAAAAGAACCAACTAATTTCAAGCAATAAATCCACAGCAGTGGCTGAAAAGTTGCGGGTCCGATCATGCCCAGCCTAGTGCTTAAGCAAAACTGCTAGATAGAGGCTGACGTGTTACGTGAGTTGTGCATCATTGCAATATATTGTAGAAGAGCTGGAAATACAGCTTCTGTGCAGTAGAGAGTCTGTTGGGGAAGCAGGCATGAGCTTGTATGCGGCTCATTTGATTTTTTGGAGACATTTTTAGATGTTATACCTGTTACTGCACCTCAGGTAAATGTTTTTTTAGCAGTTGTCCAGGTCTGATCATGAAATCTGTACTGTGAAGTCGGGGGGAATGCATTCAGGAGGAGGGTGCTACGCACGCCTGATGGAGGCTATGGGAGTTGCGGCCGCCAGCTACCCCTCGTCTCCTACGCAATTCTGCTGGTGGTGACGTACAGTGAGTGGTTAGATGGAGATGGTCGGAGTCACCTAAAATATGTGGTTCAGGGAAGCATATTCTCAACTGTGAAGGAATTGGAAAGGTTTGGAGCTTGGTGGTGAGCAGACCAATGCCTCGTTCTGCCTTGACGATTCTATATATCACAGGTGGATCCTTTGCTGCCTTTACCAGAAACCAAAAACCAGACCAGAACCGATCCAGGCCAGTGTCGTGCTGCTCTGAGCTGGGGGAGCAACTGGGGTGGGGCAATCATTTTAATGAGGATGCCGTAACTAAATCTTACAAAGCTGTGTCCAAACTGTGCTGGGTGACAATGAAAGGTCAGGGAAAAAAGTCATGTATCTGAGGTTGTTCCTAGGATCGTGTGATGAACTGAAAAGGGGCTTTTCTGCTGGAATTATCAGCGAGTTGCCATGTGATAACATTCACGATTCATGACCCTTCTGAGCACTGTAATGATGTACAGGTTGTAACAGAAGTACTGGCTGATACGAACAATGAATGAATGGAGGGGCGTGTGAAGGCATCAGAAGAAAAAACAGAGCAAAGGGTAAACCCACGGCACACACTGACCACCAAGAACATCGTTAACAGCAATAAGACTGGGAAAGGTGCTCTTTACGCCCCCCCAAAGGCCAGCACTCAGCTAAGGCCCAGCACAGATGGTTTACTGCTGGAAGACCCATGCTCTGAGAGCGGGAGGATGGCCAGCGGGTCACATCAGCCTCCACACACCTTCCTTCTTCCCCTTGTACCAACTAGGGAACAGGCTGCAGCTGAAAAGACCCCAAAATGGGAAAATGAAAATAATGGGCAAAAAACCCTGCCTAAGATTCATGGAAGCGCTAAGTAAGCAAAGTTCAGAGGCAAAAAGATGGCAGCACAGAAACTGCTGGCTGCAGGATGGCACAGCAGACCTGACCTAAGCCCACCCTGTCAGTACCAACCCAGAGGAAACCAAAAGAGAAAGTGAGGATGGGACAGCTGGAGGATGGGACAGCTGAAGGATGGGACAGCTGAAGGTCCTTGTCCTCTCTGATTTTGGGCAGACTGCCTGTGCACATGCATCTTGGCGCTTGCAAGTGTTTGGCTGTGATAGTGTGAGTGAATAAAATCTGAGAGAAAATTGCAAATAAATATTACTTTCCTCCTCCATAGGAACTTGCACTGGGCTTTGCTGCAGTAACTTTCGGCAAACATTGCTTTGCTTACCACATTGCATTTACCAACACCAAAAGGTACACAACATGGGAACAGCCAATCTCAGAATTTTCTTGGCACAGTCCTTTCATAATCTGGGCAGAGTTAATGGAAAGGTACTAAATGCAGTTTTTAGAGCTGCCCTTTGATCCGCTGAATGGCCAAATGCAACGGCACAGTCAACAGGGGCTAGCAACAGAATGAGCTCCTCAAATGTTCATCTCACAGGGGATTAAAACAATACTTACAGCTGACTTTGTAAACATGTCATTAATAATTGACCTTGAGTTTTAACCTAAAAAAATAGGTCAGTCATTTGGACTGGTTGAGAATATTTTGTTCTTATTGTACTGTGAGAAGACCCAAACACCTCTGAAGAAGGGCCTGCACTTAGACGACCTCTTAGGGAGAGACATGTATTTTGGGTGGCAGTAAAAACACAGCGTTTTGCCGTTGATTAAAGAACTTGGCCTTGCAGAAGGCCTGCGAGGCCGAAGGCACTGTGTGACAGGAAGGACTGGGCCAAGGAGAGGAAATGGTGTGTTAGCCCAGTGCATTGCATGGCTTCGTGCTGCCACCTTTCACAGCAGAGCCCTCCCTGTGGCAACCCGTGATCCCAGCACGGGTTCCTCACCCGAACATGGGAACCTGAGTGAGAAGACAGCGAATGTTCCTCTTCTGATGGAGAGGGGCTGCGAGGTCCCAGACCACAAGATTTTGCAATACCAGTCTGCGGCTACACTGCGTCACGCCGCCTGCGGCCCCGTCTCCTAGCACTCCCCTCGGGGTTTTTCCGCCTATTTTTAATCAGCCTTGGAGCTGTCAGAGAGTGGAATGGTCCCTTCTGCCCATTCTATACACCCCTATGCTCTGGCCGGGAGTGCAGGACTCGACGAAAACAGAGGTCAGAGTTGTTGGCAGTTGTCACAGAGAGAGGATGTGCTTTACCGTGTTTGTGATTAACCACAAAGGAGAAAAGTGCTGGTCTGGTGCTTTTTAGAGAAGAAACAACAACTACCTTGGCTTCGGTGATTAGCCCACCTTACTCGAAACACCCCTTTTGGTACCGCTCACTCAGAGCAACAACATACAGTCCCGCAGCGCTGCAGCCCCACCAGCCCGCGACAGGTAGGTAGCTGGAGCAACAAAGCCCTGAGCTGTTGCTGAAGGCAGCGGAGGTTTCCAAGCGAACCACGGTTCCCCCCCGAGCCCGAGAGCCCGCTCCAGCGGCTGCCTCCGCAGCGGGGGTGCCCCGCTCCCCGCTCCGCCGCGGCAGCCGGCTGGGCAGCGGGCTCCCCGGAGCCTCACTCCCGCACCGCACCGCAGCGGGCGAGCCCCGCCGCCTCACCTGGCCAGGGTGCTCTTCCCGGCGCCCGGCAGCCCCCGCAGCAGCACCAGCCTCCCGCCGAAGCGGCCCCGGGGGGGCTGCAGGCTGAGCCCTCCCAGGGCGCGGAGCAGCCGCTCGTCCATCGCCCCGCTGGCTCCGGAGGGAGGCGGGGGCCGCCGGGCCCAGCCCGCACGGCGGGGGGCTCGGGCAGACGCTTCGGACCCCGGCCCCGGGGGATCCTCCCGCGGCGGCACGGAGGGGCGGACACTCGCGTCCCTCGACGGAGGGTGTGTTTGGGAGCTGAGACTGCCCCAGGCCCAGGCTCTTCCCCTGTGAAAACGAAAGCTGCCTTAAAGAGAAACACGCGGAACAGAAAGGACATCTGCGGCTCACGCAGCGAAAGCGTTCAGTGACGGCGCGGGCTTTCTACCCCACACATAGCCCAAGGTACGGTCTTTAATTCTTTAAAATCGAAATTTATCTCCAAATTCTTAAAGACAGGAGAAGATAAGCCAGTGCTGAAAACGTTCGGTCCCATGTGCTGCCCGTACCTACCGCGAACCACAGTCCCAGAAAGGGAATCATCGAATCCCTTCAGCGGAGTGGGGCTACCCACAGTGCCCCAGATACGGACTGATCGAGGGTTTTTTTTCTTCTTCTTCTCTTTTTTGACAGTGATTGAGCTATTGGAGTCAACCTCCTCCCTCCCAAAACCAAACCCAACGCAACCCAGCAGACAAGGATTACAACCAGATGCAGGTGCCCCATCCCTAGAAACATTCAAGAGGCTCTGAGCAACCTGATCAAGTTGAAGATGTCCCTGCTCATTGCAGGGGGGTTGGACTAGATGACCTCTAAAGGTCCCTTCCAACCCATTCTATTATTCTATGTAGCTAAATAGAATATTTTTGCCCCACACTGCATGAATGACCCTGTGCATCACCCTCACTACATCAACTTTACTTTTTTCAAGTGTATTATCAGTGTGCCCAGGTGGCCAAGAAGGCCAACAGCGTCCTGGCCTGTATCAGCAATAGTGTGGCCAGCAGGAGTAGGGAAGTGCTGGTGCCCCTGTACTTGGCACTGGTGAGGCTGCACCTTGAATACTGTGTTCAGTTTTGGGCCCCTCACTACAAGAAGGATGTTGAGGTGCTGGAGCGTGTCCAGAGAAGGGCAACGAAGCTGATGAGGGGTCTGGAGCACAAATCTTATGAGGAGCGGCTGAGGGAACTGGGGTTGTTCAGTCTGGAGAAGAAGTGGCTGAGGGGAGACCTTATCGCTCTCTACAAGTACCTGTGTTGGTCTCTTCTCCCAAGTAACCAGCGATAGGACGAGAGGAAATGGCCTCAAGTTGCGCCAGGGGAGGTTTAGATTGGATATTAGGAAAAAATTCTTTATGGAGAGAGTGTTCAAACATTGGAACAGGCTGGCCAGGGAGGTGGAGTCGTCACCATGCCTGGAGGTGTTCAAAAAACATGTAAACGTGGCACCCTGGGACATGGTTTAGGGGGCAGGGTGGTGTTGGGCTGGCAGTTTAGCCTTGATGATCTTAAAGGTCTTTTCCAACCTTAATGACTCTGTGATTCTATGATTGCATGAGAAACTATAGCAAGTTTATCAAGATTCATTTCCCCTGCAGAAAACCTGACCTGTTTCATCTTGATCACCACACAAGCCAAAGAAGGAAATGATAGTTTCCAATTAAACCAAAAATAGCTGGTGTGGTATTACACTCCCCCTCTCAGAGCCATACACAGTATCCACCCCAGCTTGGTTAGAAGCCAGTCTCAGGTGTGCCATGGGGACTATACCACCGAAGCTTTAGGTTTAAGAGTTTGCAAACAGTGCTAAAGAGTGTGTTCATATACTGTGAGAAAGCTTAGCTCGCTGGGACGTAACACACCATCACTAGATGAATCAAGTGGGGGCAAAAATTGGCATGAAATAAGATACATAAATTTTGGAATTCAAATATACCTTTTTTTTGTTTTTTAAAGTAAACTTAAACTGACAACACCCTACTAAAAGATGAAACACCTTTTGTCCATACAAGAATACTGTGAGATTTTGAAAATTGTTTTTATTTTAAGCATTTTGGAAGGTCAGTATTCAGTAACAGAAAATATAGACATTCAGATTTCTCTCTCAATAAATAGAAGTAGGAAGAAAATATTAATTCTTGAGTGACATTTTCTTGAAATCAGTCTAACTTTTCTGCTGCCACTGGTAGATCAAGTAAGACCAAAGCTGCGCTTATGGCCAGCATGAATTATCTTTCTCCTCCCCATTACATTTTGTATAACGTTCTGCTGGTAGAAGAGCAGCACATTTCCAACCAAGGAAAAGCAAAATCACACATGTACTTAGGAAATGCATGAAAAAAGTGCAGCCAGTACATTTTGCCAATGGTACACATTAATTTACAAATACATACGTCTTTAACTGCTTACACGTATACGTGGTATTTGTTTAGGTGGAGAGTGGGGACACAATGGTAATTTAGACTACGGCGGAGCTTCCACACGACTGCAGTCACGTACTGGCTCTTCAGCTGATGCACTATGAAAAGGGTGCAGGGAAAGATGAGGAAGAGGAGATGAATGAATAAATAGGTAAATATTCTATGTATTAGAAGCTGTGGAAGTAGAAAGTATTATTTCTGACAAGTACCCACCACCTGAACTTCCTCCCTTCTCTTCTCATTGATCTTTTCTCACCCTTTTCACCATAACTGAGGTGATAGTTGTCTTTTCTGTCACTCCCTCTCACTACAGAGAAACTTCCAACCTTATATATGACAGTTTATCTCATAGTTGACAAAGGCTGCTCTTTCTAATTAATTTTCTGATCAAGTTAATTAGGTGTACTTTGATTTGTCCTTTCACCTGCCTCCATTCTCTATTGCCTGTCTCACCTTCATTATTTGCTGTTTCAGCAAGCACTCATGATTTTTCTCATCATCACTTCCTGATCCTCCCCTGCCCCCATGGGCCCCTTCTCTTTCTGTCCATCCCACCAAACCTCCTGCTTTCTGCTTCCCTCCTCCCATTTGTGGTTACTCTCACGTTCTTCTGGGGGTGAAAGGTCCAGCCACCTCGGCATCATGAGCTGGTCTACCCTCAGCACTCCCTTCCCAGGCAATGCAAGCACCGCTTTAAAGATAGATGCACAGAACATGTCACAACATTTATGGATCACAGCAATACGTCAGGACAATTTTGTGCTTCTCCAGAAAAGCAAAAGCAACAGAGAGCTGGTGGAGAAGCCTTGCCCTGTTTACAGCCTCTACAAAAGAAGGAATGTAGATGAACCCAATCATACCTTGGAAAAAAACCCCATGAAATTGTGTTTTAAAAACATGGGATGAAATTAATCCTCTACGTAACTGAGCTCACTCTACATATGTAAATATTTCCAACTTCTCTGATGCCTGTGTGAGCCTTACATAGACAGTTATATGAGCAAAATTTTAGGTTTTACTGTCAATTTCTGCTGCTCATCTCCCCCTGGAAATCAATACTCTAACTCATATTATTGTGACAATTTCCTCAGTAACAGACTTGCTACTGGTAAGGTTACTGTTCCAGTTGCAGAATAAACACCATGCTTAATTTTGAAGGAAACTCACAATATTTAAAAAAAAAAAAAGAAAAAAGAAACAACTGCTTTTAGCTTATATTTCTCCTCACATCATAACAATTTTAAGTAAAAAATGGCAAAAGGAATAGTACTAACAGAAACATCAAATCACCGGTTACTAGTGCTAGTTACAGGTCTTACTAGCCTACCACAAACGGTACGCATCTTTCCTCCAGTGTGTTTGAATCAGGTCTATAGTGAAATTTTCTCCTTATTTCTATAGTTCCAAATGAACCTAGTTGAAGGGAAGCATTAAGCCTGGTTTCAGGGGAAAAGAGGGTAAGTCGTGCACCTCTGGGTGAAAGAATAGGAGCAAGTGATGAAGACTTATTCCACTTGAGGTTGGAAAGAGGCTGGGATGTAAATATGACTGCCGGGATGAAAGGCAGAAGTGGGGTAAGACACGTAACAGGCACCTTTCCCTGCAGGCAGGCATCACTACCAGTTCATGTGCTGGTTCATGTGGCAACATCTTGGATCCTGATACAAGTGAATTAAATACCGGAGCCTGCAGCTCACGCCTCATGCCAACAGATACCTCCTTTCTGCTTACTGGTCTCTGCCCTCAATCTCTTTGTCCCACACTCGAGGATGTACCGAGAAGGTAGAAATCCCAAATGGCTTCAGAAAGTGACCTTTTGCCACACATGACAAAGTTATCTCAATTTTGATTTTTATTACACGGACAGAGAGGCTGATATCGGGAGGCTGTGCAGGGGAAGGTGGCCAAAGATTCACACGAAAAAATCTACAGTGGTTACTTTCTTCCAGGTTGTTCCTCACACTTAAAATCCTTGGTGGTCAACAGAAGTTCTTCCATGGTGGAACGAAACTGAAAAGTTTCTGAAATAAAAAAATAAGAGATTTTGCTGAAACACCACAGCACAGCCTGTAGAAAGACTTTAGCGGTTGCAGACCCGACCCTCAGACTGAGAAGAGTTCACCTGTCTCATATTTTTAAAAGTCTCTTTCTTTCTCATACTCAGCTGTTGGTTAGTTGTTTAAAAAGTTAAAAAGAACAGAGAGGAAGGAGGTGGTGGAAAGCAAAGGAAAAATTAAAAAATGCAAGATGAATGGAAAAGGAAGAGAAGAAAACCTGGATGTCAAAACTAGAGACAGTAAGGACCCAGCAAACTCAAGGCTGAAAAATATGGAGTAACACAGTGGGATTTTTTTTTTCCTCACAATGTGTATATCATGAATAGCTGTTCAACCAATGCTACCGTAGCGTAGCTACATCTCATAATTGTTTTATGTTGCTAATTTTTTCCCCTGTTACATTCACTCAGGACCCCACAGGCCTCCAAGCTCTGGAGTCCATGTGAGGCACCAGCACAACCTAATGGCTACTCTTTTCCGAGACCTCCAGAAAGAGTTCTGGGCAGCTTTTATTCCCCCTGGTAATTACGCTCTCTGTGCAAGTAAATTTTAGGCCAGGTTTTCCTGGTTAGCACTGTAAAAGACAGGTGAGGTTTTTTGGTCATAATTCTGTACACTTTTTCTTGCTTCATTTTGTTTCAAATTAGTGGTTAATTGCCAAAGGACAGAGAATTTATTATTGTTATTATTGTTATTGTTATATCAAAGTAGCAACTGGAAGAGGTTTGGCCATGGAATGATATTTTCTGTGGCACTACTGGAAGCCTGCTTTAGTTTGCTTTGTATCTTTTAGATTCTTTTTTTTTCACGCTATCCAAAAGACAGTTGACTCAAAGAAATTCCTTGTTTCACAGTCCTGCCTGTCCCAGCTATATATGTTCCTGCTCCTTTGCCCATGTCCTGCTGGTTGCACGCCTCTAGGACAATTTGTTTCGGCTTGATGGTCCAGCCTGAAACGTTTTTGGATGCTTTAATGCATTGGGTGATAGAGCTGAACTGCCTCACTCTCTGGCTGTGGAAGCACCACGTCCCGCAAAGGGAAGTGACGGGACTAGCACGGCCAGGGAAAGGAGGAGTGATAACGTGTGTCATCAAGAGATTTGCCTCATCAAAACCACGAACGTACTAGGCTGCCGCAGAGGGAGTTACTGCAAAGTGATCGCTACTCTTCAAAGCCAAACATGCCAGCTTTTATTTTTCAGTATTCCCGCAGATAAGTGCTTAAATTGACATCGGGTTGTGTGGTCTTGCTCTACATTTATAGAGCATGTGGCACGCAGGAGAGCTTCTAAGCACTGAAATAATGCTGTTTTCACTGATCTCAGCATTTTTTAATTTGGAAGCTCTTGCTTAACCTCCAGAGCAAATACTGATGTGCTGCCAATGCTGCAATAAGGAGCTCTCACAACAACTTGAGATTAACCCTGTGCTTTCACAGAGGAAGAACACCACTGTTGGCGTTCCCATTTGAATAAAAACACACTTTCACAACACGAATACAGAAGCATGAACATCTGGCTAACAGATAAAGTTGCACTTGGCCACTAATGCTTAGTTTACTTGCAAATCTAAAGGGACTGAAATGATGGTATTAGCTCTCTATTTATTTTCTGTGATTTCAAAAGGTTTTGGTAGGAAAGCCTCGGTTTTCCTGCTTTTTTTTTTTCCCCCCTGGTATTTGATGAAATCAAATCCATTTCAACATTTATAGTTCTTCACTTCAGCAGTTTTACAATCACTCCTGGACATCATTCTTGGCAAGTCTGCTTTAATCAGCAACCAGAAAAGAATGATTTTGTGGTGAGGAAAGACAACCTTATCCTTCAAAATCAGCAGGATCATTGACCAGAAGAACTGACCTTATTTTACAGCGTTTACACATCCAGACCTCACAGGACAGCTAGAATACCTACGTGGTATCTGGCCAGGGGTCTGTGTTACCCAGTATCCTGTGCCTGACAGCAAGCATGAGTCAACTGAAAACTCGTGAGAGATGCTTTTTCCTTTGCACATATTTTTTTTAAAAATTATTTTTAACATCCTAACATTTGTATAAGCTTAAACGCAGTCTTTCATCTGAAGGTGTGGTTGCACACTATGTGGCCGCCTGGTATCAGAACTGACCGATAAAAAGCCCTGCACGTCCTCCCCCTCACGTCTGCAGCAGCACAGCTCCATCTGTGCTTCAGCATGATGCTTCAGCCCCAGCACAGCTTCACCACGGGCGAGTTCTGCCTGACGAACCTAGTGGCCTTCTATGATGGAGGGACCACATCAGTGGACAAGGGAAGAGCTATGGATGCCATCTATCTGGACTTCTGCAAGGCTTTTGACACAGTCCCCCACAACATCCTACTCTAAATTGGAGAGATACAGATTTGATGGGTGGACTGTTGGGTAGATGAGGAATTGGTTGGATGGTCACATCCAGAGGGTAGTGGTCAATGGCTCAATGTCCAGATGGAGATAGGTGATGAGTGGTGTCCCTCAGGGGTCTGTACTGGGACCAGTACTGTTTATTATCTTCATCAATGACAGTGGGATCGAGTGCACCCTCAGCAAGTTTGCAGACAACACCAAGCTGAGTGGTGCAGTTGAACATGCCTGAGAGATGGGATGGCAACCAGAGAGACCTGAACAAGCTTGAGGAATGGGCCTCATGAGGCTCAACAAGGCCAAGTTCAGGGTCCTGCACCTGGATTGGGGCAACCCCCGGTATCCATACAGGCTGGAGGATGAAGGGACTGAGAGCAGCCCTGCCGAGAAGGACTTGGGGGTACTGGTGGAGGAAAAGCTGGACAGGAGCCAGCAAGGTGCACTCGTAGCCCATAAGGCCAATTGTATCCTGGGCTGCATCCAAAGCAGCGTTGGCCAGCAGTTGAGGGAGGGGATTCTGCCCCTCTACTCCGCTGTGGTGAGACCCCACCTGGAGTCCTGTATCCAGCTCTGGAGCCCTCAGCACAGGAAAGACATGGACCTGTTGGAGAGGATCCAGAGGAGGCCACAAAAAATGATCCAAGGGATGGAACACCTCTCCTGTGAGGACAGGCTGAGAGAGTTGGGGTTGTTCAGCCAGGAGAAGAGAAGGCTCCAGGGGGGACCTTACTGCAGCCTGCCAGTACTTAAAGGGAGCTTATAAGAAAGATGGGGACAGACTTTTTAGCAGGGCCTGTTGCCATAGGAGAAGGGGTGATGGTTTTAAACTAAAAGAGGGTAGATTTAGACTAGATAGAAGGAAGAAATTTTTCATAATGAGGGTGGTGAGCCACTGGCACAGGTTGGCCAGAGAGGTGGTAGATGCCCCATCCCTGGCAACATTCCAGGTCAGGTTGGATGGGGCTCTGAGCAACCTGCTCTAGTTGAAGATCACAGAATCACAGAATCATTAGTTTGGAAAGGACCTTCAAGATCATCAAGTCCAACCATTAATCCAGCGCCACCATGTCCCCTAAACCATGTCTTGAAGCGCTGCATCCACACGTTTTTTGAACACTTCCAGAGATGGCGACTCCACCATCTCCCTGGGCAGCCTGTTCCAATGCCTGACCACTCTCTCGGTGAAGAAATTTTTCCTAATATCCAATCTAAACCTCCCCTGGCGCAACTTGAGGCCATTTCCTCTCGTCCTATCGCTGGTTACTTGGGAGAAGAGACCAACACCCGCCTCACCACAACCCCCTTTCAGGTAGTTGTAGAGAGCGATAAGGTCTCCCCTCAGCCTCCTCTTCTCCAGACTAAACAACCCCAGTTCCCTCAGCCGCTCCTCAGAAGACTTGTGCTCCAGCCCCCTCACCATCTTCGTTGCCCTTCTCTGGACACGCTCCAGCACCTCAGCATCTTTCTTGTAGTCAGGGGCCCAAAACTGAACACAGTATTCAGGGTGCGGCCTCACCAGTGCCGAGTACAGGGGCACGATCACTTCCCTACTCCTGCTGGCCACACTATTGCTGATACAGGCCAGGACGCTGTTGGCCTTCTTGGCCGCCTGGGCACACTGCTGGCTCATATTCAGCCGGCTGTCAACCAGATGTCCCTGCTCATTGCAGAGGAGTTGGACTAGGTGACCTAAAAAGGTCCCTTCCAACCCAAACTATTCTATAAATTCCATGATTCTATAATCTGCTGCCTGGCCCCAGCTTTGGCACCGAGTTGGACCTTACACAAGCTTATCTAAATTCACCAGCAGAAAATGCTCCATTTGTTTCCTGTGGGGTTAATGAGTTAAATTATAGCCTTTATGTCAGCCAGCAAGTGCCAGAGCTGATAACTGGAGCAGGGCAGGGAGGAATGGCACTTCCCGCTTTCGGCAGCAGCGAGCCATCATACCAGCTTGGCCCAAGGCAGCAGACCGCAACTAGAGTGGCATAAACCCAACCAACCTCTAGTGTCTCATCTCTTCCCTCCAACAGTCATCAGGACTTTACCTGACGCATCTCAGATGTTGAACTAAAAGAAAAAAAAAAACAAGCCAACAATCCCCCACCTCCCCAACTAACTTCCCTCCACCTCCTCCCAATACAAGGCCCTAGCCAGCTTAGCATTCCCAAATCAAAGGCTTTGCTGAGCACCAAAGCTGCTGCAAGAAGGATGGGACCATGTGGCCAGGACCAGGGTAATCAACCATTACAATAGGCTTCATCTGCCAGCAGGGACCTCCAACATAACCATGCCACCTCAGCACAGATCTTCATGGCTTTCAAGTCCTTCTGTGCAGAGTGTGCAATGCGTTTTGTTGTTGTTTTGTTTTGTTTTTTTTTTTTAAACCAAACACCGACTGGGAGTCTTCTTTCATGGCAAAGTACGTACTGCTTTAATTCTATATTCCCTAGAACTAACATAAGCCAGCACCACAGTATTAGACTGCAAGGTCACGTAACGCACTGGGATTTAACGACGTTTTGTTTTGGACCAGGAGTCAGTGGCCAGCTCGCAAATGCACAGAGCTGCAGATCGCTTCTGCTGCGCTCGGGACAAGTGGGAGAGGAAGGCTGAAAGAATTTTGGGACTAGCATGGCAGACAGACAACGGGCGTAAGTCTAACGGAAAAACCAGGCTGTTGGATTCAGCAGCCAGATAAAGGTGTCGACAATAAGGCAGAACACTCTGCTAACGTATGCCTTGCCTTTCATGAAGTACACAACCCCCCAAACATCAATTTCCAGGTTAATGACAATTTTCTTCAGGGAAGACAGCAGAGCTCTCCAAGTCTGTTTCTTTACGATAAAAACATTTTAATCAATAAACCTGGACATTTCTGGGTAATAGCTTAGGTTACAAATCCACACAGAGATGGTCAGTCAGTATCATCAGCAAAAATCTTGCCTGTGCAGTGTACACATCCACAATATTACAAATAAGTAACTTCCAAAAATTTGTGGCTGACATAGGGCTAAGTATTTGGTGAAAATATTTTTTTAATTTGCTTATCAAATATTTTAGTATTTGATTATGTAAGAGGACAATACCACTACCAGATGTTCTTGATTTTATTAATAATCTGTGCTGACAGCACCTCTGAGATCAGTGCTGTCTGCACTATGTGGTTCAGAGATATTCCCCTCACCTTCCTACATCGGCAGTTGGTACAGGCTAATCAGCAAATGACCTGCAGTGTCTTTTTTTATCATCAATGATATAAAAATGCATATAATCAAATTAACCCCCATTGAAGAGGTTTCAATTCCAACCTAAACTATTCAACTTCTGTCATGAACCTCCACTGTGAAAATTAAGAAACCTTTTAAAACATCAACTTCTGCTTTTATAACTGTCCCAGCACAGCACAAGTCTCCTCTTTGACTCCTCCTTCCAGCCATCGACTCGTGCTCACGTCAGGCACAGGACACGGGGTGACACAGACCCCTGGTCAGACCCCACGTGGACAATATTCCAGCAGTCCTGTGAGGTCTGGATGGGAACAATTTAAACCTCAAGATCTGGAATGTTTTCTTCTGGCTCAATTTGCCCACGGTGGAAGTTATTCTATTTCTATGTACCCCAGTTTCCTTATGTTAAAACTACAGATTAATGCCTTTTCCACTTTGGAAAGAAAAATGGATGGAAAGCCATATGGGAGTTAAGCTAGTGTTTTCCGGCTGGATCCAAAAGTCCTTCCTTCTTATCATATTCTACCTAAAATATCTCTCATAAACAAACTGAAGAAACTTTGCCAAGTTACCCAAGGGTTCAAAAGTTCACAAGACAAGCATGAACACAATAATACTTTCTAATACTTGGTAGCACACTTTGTCATACTGAATGAAAACATTCATGAAAAATTAACACTTCAATATATGGAGTCCTATTGCGACCTCCTGCTGCTGATTCTCTACTGAAAAGCAGAACTGCCACATGTTCTCATAACTTAGTGAAATACTGTTTTATTGTTCAGACAGTGCTCTTCATAATTAGACCCTTAACACAACGTTGCTCTCCATGCTGAAGGGACAAGGAAAATAGCACTGAGATGACATGACTCACTACAGATCACTGCAGTAATTAAATTGGGAATAAAGCCCAGCTCTTCGGCATCCTAGACTACCGCTTTCACTCCACCAGGCAGGTTTTAGATTTTTGAAGGGGAAAAATAAGATGGCTTTAATAAAAAAAGTGCTGCCTTTCTCTTTTCCCAACTCGGGATTAAAAAACCCAGCAACCCTCATCCCTAACCCGAAGAAAAAGAAATAAAGTAGATTGTGTGATACTAAACGCACCTTAAAAATTATAACAAACAATGTTCTTCAGCTGTTTGGTCAAATATCATCATAGAAGAATGAAACACATTCACAAGTGTAACTGATTACCTTTTCCTTCATGCAGAATTTAAGATGATCCGTCATGACTGATGAAATACAGCATCCAGACAGCCAGTGCTAGCATAGGTTGTGGTGCCCTCCTCAATCACTCCTTGAAACAGCTCCATTTCTGGAAGTGTTTCAGAAGAGTCTTCATTGTCTTCACCATTTTTATTTAGATCTTCAAGACTAGTAATATCATCTAAAAAATAAACAAATTACAAACTGCAGCCAAAATCATCTGAAATGATCTAATTATCTTATGTAGTCTGTCATTTATATTAGCTCAGAATAGAGTAGTTATAGAACAAGCTTTCTTTTCATCAAAATACTCTTGATTTTGACTCCTAAACGGCCTACAAAATAAACTATGTTTTTCAGGTTTGTCTCTGACAGGAAAAGAGTGTGTGTGTGTGTGTGTATAGATATATATGTGTGTGTATGTATACATATACATATATATATTCCTACTCTTATGCTTCCTCTTAGCTCTCCCAGAGCGTCCTTTTCCCTTTCTTTTTTTAAAAAGGAGGAACTCCTCGCCTATTTCAGACATCAAATCCTATCAACTTCCAGGAAGCTACTATTGTGTATTTTTCATCTCATATTACACAACTTGTGAAATTATACTCACTAATATGGAAATCATGGAAAAAGACAACCAACAACCTTATCCCGTAACCTACACACAGCAGGAATTAATGCGTGCAGAAATCCAGAGCTTCCCATGGACCCTGGTACCTCTTGCTGCTCCAGAGCCTGAACTATTATTATGCTGGCAATCTTTAGTGACCAATAAGTTTAATGAAGCTGAAGATGCTCAACTTTTCAAAGAAATAAAGTCTAAAGAAAGACTTTTTCATTATAAATGTTCTTCTGATCTGGAATCGGGTAAACGAGCTAAGTATTGGATGAATTCCATACGGGAAACTTTAAAAGAATTTCCGCACTTGCATCAGGAAATACAGTATGATGATTCTCAGCAACCGTAGCTCTGCCGTACCATGTACACAATCCACGGGGGCACAAAGTCATTTATCACATCCCAGTGCTTTTGCATGAAGAGGAGCGTTATCACTCATTTGTGCTGAAAACCTTTGATGCACTTCAGCATTAACCATTTTCTCTTCTGAACCAGAGATATTTTATGCAGGTTTTGTATCACTGAATACACTTACCAGCCAAGGTGTTTCCCTTCTGCAATCCATTTGTTTTTTGTTTCTCCTAAAACAGATAATAATAGTCCAGAGGGGGAAAAAAAAAAAGAATGTGACAAGAGATTTTCGTATTTTGGGAAAGAACAAGGTCCATGCTCTATTTTATAGTTACTGTTTCATTGTATTTACAGGGTTTTCCTCATTTCCAGTACCAGACACTACAGTGCTCCTTAAATAAAAACAAACCTTCACAAAGCAAGAGCCACAGTGGGAAGTAATTTGTAAGGTAACGCTTTCTATCTAGACAAGGAGAATTAAGCTGCCATTAGTCACTCAGAATAACTGCTCTGCTACAACTCTTTGTAGAAGTAGCCGTGAAGAAGCTACTGTTAGCAGAAGATGAAATTTGTTCAGATGATGGGAGAAAATTCTAAGAAGGAAAACAACTCGATGATGGTATGTTGTACTTAACAAACATAGGCCAGGTCAGGACACACGTATCGAGGAAAGGACTGTTTTTTTTTCTCCTTCAACTACTTCGTATAAATTTCTGAAGCTGATCTTTCAAAACATGAATCCTACCATGGCCTGGAGCTGGTTATGGAAGTATTCAGAAGACTACATAAAACATCCATCTCCTCACTGTGGGTATTATAAAACAAAGCAAATTTATGAGCAAAGGACATAATCTTGCTTATGAATTGAAGGATTCCTCTTTACACCTGGAATATTGGAAAGACTTCCAAAATCCCCTATAATTCGTACCTCCACAGAGGTCTTCCACAGTAAATAGATCATCTTTGAAACTTTCCAGTCAAGAGGAACTATATAATCATCTGGCAACAAGGATTCTGCAGAAGAAAATATTTTTTGCAGTTGAGTGTTCAGATCTCTCCATAGCCAAAATATATCACTGAATTACATTTTTTGCACACATTGTATGTATAGACTTTCTTTAAAAATCAGAAGATATTTAAATGAGCCAGCAGCAAAAACAGAATTCAGGTTTTCTAGATTCTAAGGCCAGTGCACAGGACGGGGAGGAGGGGAAAGGAGATTTTGGTTTGGTTTCTTTTTTTTAGGCAAAGCCTTGCCTACCATACTTTCATTTCCCCCACAGACTCGCCCAAAACTAAGCACAAACAAGAAAACCAGAAAGCGTTCAGCCCATAAATTAAACAAAATGCAACTTAAGTAACAACCTCTAAATTTTAAAATGTTTAATTATAGGAATTTGTGCAATGTCACTAAAGAAATTTTTTTTTTAATGTTTTAACTCTAACACTGTTTAAGAAGTTGAAAAGAGATTCTTTGTAGGAAAACAGTCTAAAAATATATTCTATGCTTATATGAGAATCATACAAGCAATTCAGTCTACTAAATCTTCAATTTATAAATAACCAAAGACATTTATTTAGAAAAATTCCCCCCCCCAACATTTTCAATAAAAATTGATTGCAATTGCCAGTGTTGTAAAATACTGCAGCTCAAATCTGTACATGAATAAATAGTAGGCTATCAATATATAACAGGCCACAAGAAAGCACAAGAATCTTTCAAATTGTAGGAAAATTGTAGTCAAATCAGAATGTGGCCAGCCTTCTGCAGACAGCATGCACAATTATTGATGGACCCCCCCCAGACATCACAAGCTGGAAGGGCTTTAAAGAGGTATCAGGGTGGGCTTGTATTTCTTAAAGGTTATTTCCAGTGGAAACTCATCTAAACACCAGAGAATTTGACCTGTTACTGGCTCAAAGAACGACATTTGGTTCACTAACCTATTCAATTATTGAATGCCTGTTTTTGTTTTTTCCCCAGCAGATCCCTGTTTTCAAGCCATGGCCAACTCCACTCCCTCTTAGATGATGAAATTTCAAATCGCAGGTATGAAGACGCACCAAGTTTGGAGAAGAAGAATGTTTTATATGTAATAGTTGAGGACATGAGCAGTAGTTCCTGCTCTGTTTTGGCTCTATACGGCAAGTCCTTAGGTGTGTGGTGCCAGCTTTAGATAAAGCAGCACTGTGGGTGCTTTGGCCACACCAAACGTACCAGTACCAAGCCTAGTAGTGCTGCCAGTGGTTTGCCGTCGCTGTTCTGGCAGCATTGCCATCAACTTTTGCAATAAAAACAAAGAATCCCAAGGTCAGTTTGGGCAGATAAACAGACATAAGCTACTCCTCAGTCGTCATCTTAAAATTTTCATATGAAAACACATGCTTGACTTTAATTTCTACTGAAACAAACAAGTGTAAAGGTCTATGTGCTGAAAAAATGGTCTGTGTTTTTTAATCCTATTTCTTGGCCACATCAAAGTTACTGTTTTTCTACCGACTAAATTTGGACAAAAGAAGTTGCAGAAATTTAAGCACAGGGAATGGGGCTCTCTCAGCAGGTGCATACACAGCACCATGTCCTGGGGTGATCTCCAAACAAATGTCTGTTGTGGTTGCTGGCCGCAGCTCTGCACGGTTAGGCTAGTTTGCAGTAAGTTTGGAAATCGTGGTTGCCACACACAACTCCTTCAAGGACTGATCATCATACTTATAACCGCTAACTTAAAATGATTAAACTGAAAGCACCAAAATATGACAACTGGAGCTCTGGAAAGCAAGTATGCAGTGTGATGCTTCTTAATCATGCATGACTAAAAAGAAGGTATGCACTATCAGAAAATGCATCTTGTAATTTGATTTTCAATCAAATCAATTAAATTTGATTCTGGGAAAGTTTTTCAACAGTATCTAAACTACTTAAGGGTCTATGAAAAAATTACTAAATAAAGAAAAGGAATGCTGCTGTATTAACTAGGTGGAATATAAAACCAAACATGCAACCTTTATATAAAAGCAGACATTTTGTACCGTGTTTTCATTTAGTTTTGTAATCAACACAGTGAAGTCATACAGAGTAGGATTTGGGTTTAAAGTTAGTAAGTCTTTGTTACTAAAGAGACTACAAATATGAGGCCAAACCCAACAGCACCTTTGACAGAGACTGAAGAAGATTTTTAGGTAAAAAAATAAAATAAGATAAACAAAATAATCACCAAGCAGCAGTGATTCATTTCAATAGGATTAATATTTGATTAATTAGTACCTGCAATAAAAATGAGTATTTAATCATAGGGATTTGGGGAGAGGTTTTTTGATTGTTTTGGTTTTGGGGGGATGTTTTGGTGGTTTTTTTATTTGTTTGGGGTGTTGTGGGTTTTTTTGTTTGGTTGGTTTTTTACATAGGAGTAGTAAGAATAGTATTACCCAGTGGAAGACCTGGAGAACCAAAGAGCTGCACAAGTTGAAAAGCAAATCCTAATGATAAGGGAAGTCCCAGAAAACTACATTTCATATTCACATCTTGATTATCTTCAAGTTGTGAGGCCTCTGCTGGCTCAGGGCCATCAGCTTCATGAACATTTTCACCACAGCTTGCCAATATACTCGAATCTTCTGGATATTCAGAAACAACTTTAACAGAAGACAAAATATCTGGTTGTCTATTTGTAACCTCTGAAGAAACTTGTTCACTCTCACCCTCTTTTTTGTCAACTACGTGTTGTTGCTTAAGAGTTCTAGCTTGCTCCTCCTTCATCCTGGAAACTACACAAACCCTGCAGGAGTATTTTGCCACAGGAGAAGATTGTCCCAAATGAATGTAAGAAACATCATGTAATTGAGCATCTGCATTTGGGGAGGGTAAGGAATAGCTTGCCTCGATGACACTGTAAGGTGCAGAGCATTCCTGCAATGCACAGTTCTGCTCGTGTTCCTCTCCATGGTCCTCGCTTAGAAAGCTCTTTTGCTCCACTTCTAAAACACTTTTTTGGGGAACATCAGCTTTTCTTGGGACTTCCTTCCTTCCCTCTGTACTACCAGCAATCTCTCTTGGTAGATTAAACTTTGGTGCCAAGTTGACAATTCTTCTGTACCTTTTCCTCTTCGATGTAAGTGATGCATCATTTCTTGGAACATTTGCTTCACTCGAACACCGCATGAAGGTGGCCCTGGCTTCCACAAGGGAATCAAAGTGCACTTCATCAGCTGGAGATGCCGATAGACCGTTGCTTATTATATTACCAGCCTCCTCAGTTACTGTTACCTGATGGGCTTCCTTTACCAATCCTTCATTTGACTGACAGCAGCTTAGCTGTGTTGAACCGTTCATATGAGTCTGGTTAGGTTTCCTCATTTTTTGGGGTCTTTGTTCACCTACAGATTTATCCTCAGACCAAGAAGAGAGAGAAACTTGTGTATCAAAGCCCAGGTGCAATTCCTCAGTAGGTAAATTAATTGGAAAAAAAGCCCAGGCATTAGAGCTATTCTCTTCTGCTTTTAATGCACCTTTGTCCTCTGTGTTATTATCAGGCATGTTATCACGTACGGTTGAATTGTAACACTGAGAGATTTCTTTTTCTTCACCATTTGAACTTAACAGCTCAGCTTTCACGTCAGGTTCACATGCAATTTGATACGATCTGAGTTTGCTTTCTGTGCTTAACAGTGGCATGTTATAATCCTCAAAGATGCCTTCTGTTTCCTGGATGGAATTTTTATCATTGCTTATTTTTAGGAAACCACTTCTGCAAAGTTTTTCTTTGCGCTTTTGATTTGTTTCCTTATCATCAAATGCATTTTTGGTTAGGTTTTCAGTAGAAAAAGGTTTTACATCTATTAGAAGTGAACTGTCACTTTCTACAGGCAATTCATTTTTCAATGCACTGTTCAACATCGTTGAGACCTCAGACACAGCGACAGGAAATCTTTCCCTTGAAACCACTGCAGCTTCTTTTAGGCTTTCATCATCACTGTTAGGCTCCTCTTCACGAACTGTTACTGGATCCTCTGCAGCTTCACTGAATGTACACAATGATTTGCTGTTTTCTTCTTCTGAATCATCCCCTTCACTTTCTGATGTGTCCTGGTCATCTGGAATTGGATGATGAGCTGCTCCTCCTGATATTTTCTTTGTAATTTCTGTATGATTGCCTTTCATTTTTTTGTTTCTTTTTCGTTTTTTCCTCTGCTTTGCTTTTGTCAACAGGTGCCCAGGGTTCTTCAAAATCATCCCCCTATGTGAAAATAAAAAAAATTAAATGTTAAAAAAAAATCAGTAATAATGTATTTACCGTGTTCAATTTGAGTAATAGGTATTTTATGTTAATATGATGATCAATCACAGACCATTTGCTTTTTAAAACAGATAAAATCTCAGATAAAACCTCCTATTGATTAAACAAATGTACACCTTACAATTCAGAACAATCTTGAACATTTTAATCAATTTAAATAAACATAAGTGCCATCTCATTAACTTTGCTTTTACAAAAAGTATCACAAATCATTGCAAGACCAAACAACATGTTTCTGGATGTCTTTCTAAATGATGTTTGAATAATATATACTGAAGAGCTACTGCTATTCTGAAATTTCATTAAACATCATGCTGAGCAGAAAGGTAACTAAGTGGAGGACATAGTAAGAAAATTTAATCCATTAAGATTTAATGGACTATACATAGATAAGATGGACTCTAATTCAAAACATATTAACCAAAAATCTGAACAATGTAAAGGTACAGTGACTACAGCAACTCTGATATTTACTGCTTTGTATATTATGTGTGGACACATACGTATTTGGAAAATATATTTCATATTTTATTAGCGACAAAATGATACCCTACAGAAAAATTAACACAGTTGTAGGCAGTTATTTACAATTAATTTTGTAGCTCTTTTCAGAACATCTGATTTTTTTTGGTCCGCATTTCTCATTGAATTTAACAGATAGCAGCCCTAACAGTGACTTCTCTGAAATTTTGATGTTAACCTGTCCACCAGCTAAACCTGAAGTGAACACATGTAAAAAAAACCTAGTCCAGAAATCTAACTTCTCCCTATGCAACTCTTCAGAAAGAGATGAGATTTTCAGAGCTAAGTTTGACTGATAAATCTTCATATTAAACATCTGCTCCTTTTCTGTAACTCTTTGTTCAGGATGGTACTTCACACAACACACTAAAGCAAACAAAGCAGTAGCTAGAAGAATTATAGGGTAAAATTAGTTATTTTCTGGGCATTTATATGTAACATAAGCTGTTTTAAGTGCTGTATTCTGAAGTTCTTAAGAGAGAAATAAAAAAAGGGGTGACGGTGCATGCAGAGGGAAAAGACAGTCAATAGTAGGCAACCTGAGACCTAAAGGTCACCTGTGGAAACCTATCTTTACCCTTTATTAAATTCTTAAATTTATTCATTGTTAGTCTCATATAAATTCTTTCTAATTTGAACTCTACATAGCAAACCCTCCCGATTATCTGAGTGTGAACAACCTCAGCAGCCTTCTCGGCCTCAGTATAGCCCCAAAGTCACTTGACTGGAAGAGAATTCAAAAGTCTTGGTGCCTCAATATTGCTGCAACAAGCACTACGCATCTGTGAAAAGATCTTGCTGGAAAGCACACAAATTTGATTGCCCTATAATGGCATCCAGGTGAGACGTCCTGCTAAGAAATGGGATTTCCCTCAAATGTTGGCATTTAAGTCCACATGGTACTTTCCTCCAAGTAATGAAAATTTACTTCCCCCTTTCCAAATCAGTGTATTTTCAGTGCAGCGCCCTATGGTTTACGTGTAGATATCTACAGTGCAGGTGCTTGAAGTTAGCCAAGACAAATTCCACCCCAGATTCTGCTCACAATACGATCCCTACTCAGCAACATGCCTCCTTTCTCCCCAGAGAAGAGACACTGGATGCCAGATGAAGTTTTAGGATTGAATAGATCTTATTTGTCTACTGAATTAAATGATATAAAAGTGAAGTATCTGCAATGGTAGTCGGAGAGATTACATTCTTACATATAACCCCAATTTGCAGAAATCATATACTAATCGCAGATCATGTCTTAAATCCTGACATTAACTTTCTTCTTTGGTAATGAAAATTCATGACTTGAGAGTGTTTTTAGACAAAGAAATTCTCTGAAGTTTTCAGAATAAACCCCCTTACCAGTGAAACAGAAAATAATGCCCCATTTTTAATTGTTTTTAATGGAGTGGGGGATAAAACATCAGATCTGTGCACCGATTCCAAGAAGAATTTAGTATTGTACCTAAAGGCCCTTGTGCTGCCGTAACAACTCTGCAGAAATTAGAACCAAATTGCCAATGTCAGCACTGGCACAGGGGAGGAATGGACTTCTCCAGTCTTGGTATTATTGTAGCTATACTCTTGCTTACCACTCACTTCTTCCAGATCTGAATTTGCACTGCTGCTGATGGAAGTGAACTTCTCTAGTACTGATTCAAGCATGTTTCTGATGCCTAACTCCTGATACCTCTGACACCACTTTCAGGACAATGCTTGGCAGAAACTTTCTTAGGCTAGGATGCCACACCAAAAGGTATTGTAGAACTTTGCAGAAATGAGAAAGAAAAAATAAAGTCTCAGAGGTCAGCACATTTAGCTTTCCTCCTCACCATTCATTCTGAATCAGGAAGGAAAACCACGCTGGACAGGATTCAACTTTAGAATGCAAGACCAGCAGAAATATATCCACCAAAGAAGAACGTGGATGATCCAGAGAAACTAGCAGCTATTACTGCATTGCAATTGTTGCATGTCAAAACAGTAATGAATACAAATGTTGGTCCAGGCCAATGATTTAGCACACCTGGATATGACCTTCAATAGTGACATTCAATAGTTCATAACAAATACGTCAACTATGTCATTCCTGTGCTTTGGGAAGAGAAATTATATAGCAGCTCAGAAAAATTAGTTTTCTAAAGGTTCAGATTTCCTAAAGAAATGACTAAAGCAAAATGGAAAGTGATAGACTACTAAGTGCAGAATAATGAAATTTATTATTCTTCACTTTTCCAGACAACTGCTTTTTGCCAACTGATTCTAAGAAAATACTATTCCAAAGAAACACTAATGCACCATGATGGCATAGCTAAAAATTTCCTGCTTGGGTTAGACCCAGTATCATGTTAAGGTTTTTGCATTTAATGGAGCAAACTGTCTACTAGTTTTCTTTAGTTTTATCTTAGTTCCTCCTCTTGTAGTCCACCTACATGCCTTTTGAGGAGTTTTCCTTATTGTAAAACCATATGGCACACAAACACTGAGAAAATGCAAGAACCAGCATGGAGATAGACTTGGGGCAGCGAGTTGTTTTTAAACACATACAACACACACAAAAGGGAAAAAATGTGCAGTTTCAGTTGATATTTAAATTTTGCTATATATTAGGCATTTTAAAAATAATGGTTAGTAATAAATAGACCTGAAAAAATGTAATAGTATTTTTGTTGAAATAGGAATTCACTTTCTCTAACAACACTTTGAAGTTTCCCAGCCTACCGTTTAGACAGTATTAAAAGCTTTTTGCCGTAACTCTGTTACACATGACTTCAAGGTCAACCTACAGCTCAAAATAGCAGTGTCCAGCTTGATTTGAGAGTCAGTGCTCAGATGATGTTCTTCACTGGAGAAAGAAATGCATCTTCATGATTGGTGAGAAAGAACATTCAAAGTAAACAATCTAGAGAAATTAGTCACATTTTGCTGAAAAACGACAAAACCAGAGAAGAGTTATTTGCAGTTGTACAAACTTCAGCTCTAGCATACATCTAAGCTGATGTCTGCCTGGTGTCAAAAAATGCCTGCAGTCATTGCTGTAATGACATACAGAGGAAACTCAGAAATTTAAAAAGCAATTCTATATGACATTTAGCAACGAGGTACATGCTCTTTCAGAAATGTCCAATGTCTCTGGAGTGGGTTTTCAACATCAAAATTTTAGTAGAGCTGCTTCCATAAAATGGCATTTACTGGGATACACTTCACCTTCTCCACCTGGTAAGTCCAAGTGCATTGCTGAGCTCCTTGTGACCTAACTTTAGGTCATGGTTTAGACCTTCAGCAACAAAAAGAAATTGAAGTTATAATTTTGGAATAATAAACAAAGTCATGGCACCAGCCTTTTTGTTACATATCTTCCCTTTAATACTGAAATGAGTGATAAAATTCCTCAAACCCAAATGGAATATTGGTGTTAGGTGATCAAGCAACTGCAAAAAAAAAAAAAAAAAAAAAAGGCATGCAAAATAACTTGTCAGCATTATTGGGCTTCCTGAAAGGTTAAATTTCATTAGACAGCTGAGCAACCAACTTAGCATTTTTTTGTTGCTGAAGAAAGTCTTAGACACCCTTTTCTACTTTGTTCCAGATGCTGTCCTTGCACTTCCACTACCTGTCTTTTGCTGGATCTATCACCCTCCTTGTGGGTGGATTTACCTGCTTGAGCCTGCACGAAAAAAAAGCAAGTACTTGCTTTGTTGTTGAGCTGATTTAACTCACCAAAGCAAGAAGTAAAGTAAGTGTCTAGCTAAGACAAAGGCAGTGGTCGGTGGGAGCAAAGCGACTACTTTCAGCACCAACATGTTAGGCTGCCTCACAGCCCACCTTAAGGAAATTCACCATAAATTATTCATAAGAAATGTTTATATATTACAGTGTTGCCAATTAATGCTCCCACCCCAAATAAGTAAAGATCCTACTAATTGCATTCAATCTTAAGTAACTCGCTCTTTATTATTATTTGTCTCTCAACAGCATTGCCATCATAAAAGACTATTCTATCACAACGCTCAAAGAGCTACTCCAATCTTTACCATTTCTACAGGATTGCTGTTTATACAGTTTGGTGCAATGTGTAATCAGCTATCAGGCTGCTGCCCTGTTTATAGTCCAGACACAAGAGGCATCGACCTGTGGAGTACACAGAGAATAGCGTACAATTGGTTTGATCAAAGCATGCCTTTAGAAGCTGTTCATTTAATCAAATACATGCCAAAGTGCAACCATTTGACTTTCCAAAGTAAAAAAAAAAATTAAAAAAAAAAAAAATCAACAAAACCCCCAAGTGCCTGAGGTGCCAGTAACAGCAATTCAGATTCAAATGACAGTCCATTCACTCCACAAGAAGTTTCAGGTGGGGTGATCTGACTGATCTTTGTCCTGCCTGGTTTCTGAAAGTCATAAACGTCTTCTTTATGAAAGAGCCAATCTCCTATTTCAGCTCATAGTCATAGGATGTTGAGCAACATTAAGGAAATCATCCTGAATATACAATTGATATATACGTACTGAATATACTTCTGCTCAGAATCAAACACGTACTTCCTGAACAAAACAACTCAAAAGCTGCTTTCAACCTCATTTAGGTGCCACAAATATCTCACCTGACACAGGGAGGAAAAAAAAACCAACAACATAATCAGCAAACGAGATATTGATGGATGCTAACAGTCAGAGAAGAGCCACCATGTTTTGTTTTACTGGATTTCTCTGCAACACTACGTATGGCTCAGTGTTAAAAAGCAGGTTAAGAAGGAGGGAAAAAAAAAAGATCACGTGAATTGCTCCAAGTGATCTGAATCCATCTTAGGGGGATGCACTTACAAGACAGAGAAGAAACTGCAGCTTTATCATCAGCCTTCTCACCCATGAAGGCTCACGGAATCAATTTTCATTTAAGTTCTCCCTGTCAAAATTTAGTCTTTTGGAGAGAACATGATGGACACAGATGCCAGTGTTATGCACTGGAAGTACAGTATGAATCATCCTGTCAAGTTTGATCACATCGGTTCTATTACTTGGATGATAGCAGCTCAAGCATGAAGCCAACCTGATTGAAATTAGTCCAGGCTAGACAAGAAAGACGCTGCTTTGAGAAGTAGTTTGGAGCAATACGAACTATAGTCAAATTTTCTCTAGTTAATAAAGTTTGGTGTAATGTGCTGTGCAGCAGTGCTCCTTAATTTTCTATTGATATAAAGACATTTCTACAGGAAATTTTAAGGAACACTTTCAAAACTCTGTAATAGGATAGAAAAATCCCACCTTCCCAGACAATGATCAGTCTCAGCTTTTCATCATCTTCCGGACAAACTATAGCATTACTATATATGTGGATATGAAGCAATCAGTCCTCACTAAATCCTAAGCACCCTCCTTCTCAGCAACACTGGAACACATTTCATACCACCGTATCAAGCTGGTGGTCCAGGTTGAAGACCATGAAGCACGCTGGTGAAGACTGCAACTCGCCACAGACAACAACATTATCCACTGCAAACGCAAAGCCCATTTGCCTAATGGCCACTTCACAGCTATTGAAAAAATATGCAACTGTAATAAATACCTTAAAAATCTCAACCTTTTTCTTTCCAAATGAAAAACACAGTTGCTGTTACAGTTATATTGCATAATGTATATATGATCTAACCAGTTCAAATACAAGACAGTATTTAATCTGAGTGGATCCTTGATTTTAGGAGAGACAAGATCTGTGTTCAAAATTTATATATGTGAGCTACCTCACAATGCATTTTTTCAGTTCCTCTCCCTTACAATCTGCTGCTTTCTAGGCATGTGCTTATGCAATTCCACTCAAGAAGCTCTACCCAGGAAAAGGCAGATTTACTGAGGCTCTCATGAGGTTGTGAAATAAACCATGTCCTAAAACATGCTCCACAACCAAGACAGACTTTCCAGATCCCAATTCCTAAAAAATATCCTCATTGTGTATTTAAGGCCACCGTAGTGCCTACTCTTTAAATAAATAAACAAACAGATGGATTAAAAAATAAATAATAATTTTAACCAGAAAATAAAGAAAACTACATATTGTGATATATCAGCATAGTACTTGAAGGCCTAGATGGCAGCCTTCAAAACAGATTATAGAGATAAGCAAGTATGACAAAAAGGTTTTTAAAAGTCAAAATTAGTTTTACAGGGTGAAGTGTTTGCCTTTCTTGCCAAGGCATGTTCACACACAAAACAAATGTAGAATGAAGTTTAAGATAAGATGCAAGCAAAATCAAGTTGAGGAAAAATATGGGTGGGAGTGTAAGGAGTGTATTCCTCTCACTGTACCTAAAGAGCCATGAGAGCAGAATGGAATATTTGCAAGTGTGTAATACTCTATTTGCTCTCAGGAACTTGCAATGAAAGATGACTGATTTTAACTGCATTTAAAAATCAATCAACAAAATTGTAGCAAAGACATGTAATTAAATATCCACCAAAGCACCGACCATAATTCTGTGAACGTAAGTATGAGTTCCAAAAACACAAGAAGACTGCAAACTTAATGAGGCTAAGAAAAAGAGGAAAGAAGAAAAATATATTGCATGACAGAAAATACTACTTTCAGCAGAACAAGAAAAAAATTCAAAAGGATGGCCTGGGTGGGGAGGGGAGTACATATACTCATTTTTTAAGTCAGCATCACTTTGAACTGAGGCATTAAAATAATAGAGAATAAGGTGTAGCTCTCCACACAAGTTTATAGTTCAGGGAAAAAAAAGGAAGGAGGAGATGGATCCAGAATTATGAAGACAACTGTAATAACCGAACACACAGGACTGAGACAGACCAGACAGATGAGAAGGATGCAGTTCAAAAATAGGCAAAAAAAGGGAAAAAAGTTACAAGAGAAAAGCAGTACAGAAAACAGTATCAGTAAATACTAAGCAACCAGCCTCTAACCTATATTATAGCAACATTAAAATTCAAATACTCCTAACTGCAGACAATGTTGCTATTCAGAACATCTGCTCCAGGTATTGCACTCAATGCATTCTATGCATCTCAAATGCTATATGAAATACTAAGAGCTACACAGCATTGAATTATAACGTGCATGCTCTGGAAGGTACTACACCTTTTTCAACAAATCTCAGTGTTTTGTCATACTAGCATCCAACTTTTACTTACTATTTCTACACACTGCTCTTTGGTATTAACTCATTTCCCTTTTAAACATCTTTCACCAAAAGGCATGATGAATTACCCCTTGAAGATATCACTTTTTACACAACAGCCTTGTATTATTCCTAGAGTGTTGGGGATGAACAGATGCAGAAAACTGTCCTTCAATGCTGCAATGTAGTAAGTGTCAATAGAAGTCTGTCTTTGGACAGAAAATGAAAAACTACTGCAGATAAACACTAATATATGCCAGTATTTTCTAAGTCTGGAAGAACAGTACAACTAACAAGAGACAAGTGGTCATGGACACTGCCTGAGGGAGAAAAAAAAAGGATCAACTAAAGGTGTTGTCAGGAACCCGTGAGCAACTCTGCCAATAGAGCTATGAAGCAAAACAATTGTAATAAGTGGTACAGCCAGTTTTGCTGCTACAGTTAAAGCCAGAAACTTGGTGTCCATCTGAGAATAAGAAGAGAATCATGGACTGCTGTAATAATGCCAGCCTGTATCTGACACCCTGAAACCAGGCAGCAATTCTGTTAGTGATTCAAGTCTTCTCTGATAGATAAGACCTTACTCTTTTGGTATTCTGGACACTGCTCTCACTATACCCATTAGAACAGAATAATTTATGTCAGAAAGTGCCTCTGGAGATCATATAGCCCAACCTCTACTCAAAACAACACCAACCGAGATCTCGTTGCTCAGTGCCTTGCCCAGACAAGTTTTGAATACTCCAAGGATGGAGATTACACAACCTAATATCTAAAGGGAATCTCCCATGTTGCAACTTCTACCCATTGCATCTCATCTAAGAAGAGCCTGGCTCTACCTTTATACTCTCCCATCGGGTAGGTGAAGACAGCATTAAGCCACCTTAGCCACTGCCTTCTCTTCTTAAGGCTGAACAATCTGTTTCTGCCAGCCTCTCCTTGTATATCATGTGCTCCAGGCCCCAACCACTCTGCATAACTCACTCAAATACGTCACATCTTACTTGTACCAGTGAGCGCAAAGCTTGACATTCTCAACAAAGCACCACAGAACTAACCAGGCAAAAGACAAACTCATTTAATCTCTTTACAGTTCAACTCCCTACACAGCTCTAGAAAGTTATACCATAGTTTGCTATCTTCACTCACAATAAAACCTCTCCTCAAGATCTAGGTCCAAAAAGGGCAGCATTATGGACAGATTCTAAGTATTCATTATTAGAAACAAGAACTCAGTCTAGACTACTGGATCAAAACAGAATGAAACACCATGTTTTAACTGTGCCTTCTACGTACACATACACAGAATTCCATTCATACTCCTATATATAATGCAATTTTGCTGCACAGCCATAAGCACACAGTCTTCTCTAACTGCCCGTTTCATAAAGTGAAAAAAGTTTTGAAATTTTATCAGGTATACTTCATTGAATCTTTAGTCCATGTACCAAACAGCTGCAAAGAGCTGCAAATGAAGCTCAAATATGTATACTTGTCTTGCTTCAGGTAAAAGATCTGATGTCCATACTTTTGTTGTCAAGATCCCTGGAAAGTAGGGTATTCATCATACAAGCAATACAGGAAAACTATCAGGAAAAACGCTAAATGGGGTAAAAGTAATATAGTCAGTCCACTCTTAAGTCAAGTTCATGAGCTTTCAGAAACACTTCACGGTTAAGTGCAAGATGTGGGGTAAATTGGTCAGTAACTTATCACAGAATCATAGAAACTTTAGGTTGGAAGGAACCTTTAAAGGTCATCTAGTCCAACCCCCCTGCAGTAAGCAGGGACATCATCAACTAGAGCAGGTTGCTCAGAGCTTCATCCAACCTGACAGACTTATTATAACCTATAGTATAGATTACCAAAATCTATGGCTGATGAGTAAAGAAAAAAAAATTATTAGAAGTATCATGAATAAAACAGCCAAACAGTATTATAGGCCCATGACTAAGACCTATTTGTGAATGATACAATAGACCCCTTAGAAATAAGCAAATGTTTATTCAGTCAGCTAAAGCAGCACTTCTTAATCTGTTAGCAATTTAAGAAGAGATTAAACAACATCCACTAAAGAATTCCTGCTTTTTTAAATCGGTACAGTTAGATGTCATGCAAGCACATGTTCCAAACATTTTCCTCGTAAAATGTTTTTCTACTACGTTTCCACAAAAGAATACTTGCAGAGTTAGTATCAGGAAAATATTTAAAAAGGACAAGCAGGATGATCCACACAATTATAAAGCAGTTATTCTGATATCACTTTGAGGAACCACAAAAGAAAAGCTGAATTCAATTAACAGCTTGTCGTGGTTTAGCCCCAGCCGGCAACTAAGCACCACGCAGCCGCTCGCTCACTCCCCCTCCCGCAGTGGGACGGGGGAGAGAATTAGGAAAAACCTCATGGGTTGAGATAAACACGGTTTAATAGGACAGAAAGAAAGAAGGGAACAATAATGATAATACCAACAAAGGAATGTACAAGAACAAGTGAGGCCCAATACAGCAATTGCTCACCACCCCGTGATCGACAGCCCGTCCCCGAGCAGCGATTTCCGCCCCCCCGGCCAACTCCAGTTTATGTACTGGGCATGACGTCGGATGGTAGGGAATATCTCTTTGGCCAGTCTGGGTCAGCTGTCCCGGCTGTGTCCCCTCCCAGCTCCCCGTGCACGCCCAGCCTGCTCGCTGGCAGGCCAGCACGAGAAGCTGGACTGTCCTTGACGGCTCAGCAACAACCCAAAACATCAGCACATTATCAAGAGTTCCTCATCCCAAATCCAAAACACAGTCTCACACTAGCTTCTGTGAGGAAAACCAGCTCTATCCTGGCTGAAACCAGGACAGTATCCACCCCTTATTCCATACCATTTACGTCATGCCCAGGTCCTATACTTTTCAATACATTCCAATTATTCATTATTACTCTTCCTGTCCTTTAATATATACACACAGATATCACTCTCTTAGTCCATGAGCCATCACTTTAAAATGTCTATGGAGTTCAGTCAGTCCATGACTCTGGGCTTCATCCATCATAGCAGTCTCTCAGGGCAGGGGAGATGGTATGTGGTGTTGGATTGTCATCTGGCACGGTCCATGTCCATGATCTGCAGGTCGAAGATGTCGATGTCGAGGGATTTGTTGGGCGCAAGCTGCTGAAGCCAGTTCTGGTTTCATCACTGCTGCACGTTGCTTGGTTTCAGTGAAGCTCATTCTTCATCAGTCTGGGTGATTCTTACTATAATACCATTGATATGGTAGATAGCAGCCATAGTAGTAATGTCATACTGAACAATTAACATAATACAATTCAAATCATTGACTGTTTTCACCCAAAATCAAGTCTCCTTGAGGTACACATCAGACTTCCCCATCCTTCCGCATTACCCACCAAGTGCACCCAGGTCCCTGGGCAAAGGCAATCCCACGAACGGGTTTGCCTTTTCCTAATGCAGGAGTAACCCAGACTGTCTTCCCCAGCATGTTTCTCACATGCACCACAGGGACTTTATCCCCTTCTACAGTACGTAGAAGTTTTGATTGGGCAGGGCCGGCTCTATTAGTAGATCCCCTAGTGTTGACTAACCAGGTGGCTTTGGCTAAATGTTTATCCCAATGTTTGAATGTCCCATCACCCATTGCTCTCAGTGTAGTCTTTAACAGTCCGTTGTATCGTTCAATGTTTCCGGAAGCTGGTGCATGATAGGGGATATGATACACCCACTCAATGCCGTGCTCTTTGGCCCAGGCGTCTATGAGGTTGTTTCGGAAATGAGTCCCATTGTCTGACTCAATTCTTTCGGGGGTGCCATGTCGCCATAAGACTTGCTTTTCAAGGCCCAGGATAGTGTTCCGGGCGGTGGCATGGGGCACAGGGTATGTTTCCAGCCATCCGGTGGTTGCTTCCACCATGGTAAGCACATAGCGCTTGCCTTGGCGAGTTTGTGGAAGTGTGATATAGTCAATCTGCCAGGCCTCCCCATATTTATATTTCAACCATCGTCCTTCATACCAGAGAGGCTTTAACCGCTTGGCTTGTTTGATCGCAGCACACGTTTCACATTCATGGATAACCTGTGCAATAGCATCCATGGTCAGGTCCACCCCTCGATCCCGAGCCCATCTATATGTTGCATCTCTTCTCTGATGGCCTGAGGTGTCATGGGCCCACCGAGCTATAAATAATTCACCCTTATGTTGCCAGTCCAGATCCACCTGAGCCACTTCAATCTTAGCAGCCTGATCCACCTGATGGTTGTTTTGATGTTCTTCGGTGGCCCGACTCTTGGGTACGTGAGCATCTACGTGACGTACTTTTATGACGAGATTCTCTAGTCGGGCAGCAATATCTTGCCACAATTCAGCAGCCCAGATGGGCTTGCCTCTGCGTTGCCAGTTGCTCTGCTTCCATTGCTGCAGCCACCCCCATAGAGCATTTGCCACCATCCATGAGTCAGTATAAAGATAGAGTACTGGCCATTTTTCTCGTTCGGCAATATCTAAAGCCAGCTGGATGGCTTTCACCTCCGCAAACTGACTTGATTCACCTTGTCCTTCAGCCACTTCTGCAACTCGTCGTATAGGGCTCCATACAGCAGCTTTCCACCTTCGATGTTTGCCTACAATACGACAGGACCCATCAGTGAACAGGGCATATTGCCTTTCGTTCTCTGGCAGTTCATTATATGGTGGAGCCTCTTCAGCACGCGCCACCTCCTCTTCCGGTGATATTCCAAAATCTTTGCCTTCTGGCCAGTCCATGATCACTTCCAAGATTCCTGGGCGATTAAGATTTCCTATTCGAGCCCGCTGTGTAATAAGCGCGACCCACTTACTCCACGTAGCATCAGTCGCATGATGTGTAGAGGGGACCCTCCCTTTGAACATCCAGCCCAGCACCGGCAGTCGGGGTGCCAGGAGGAGCTGTGCTTCAGTACCAACCACTTCTGAGGCAGCTCGAACTCCTTCATATGCCGCCAATATCTCCTTTTCAGTTGGAGTATAGCGGGACTCAGATCCCCTATATCCTCGACTCCAAAACCCTAGAGGTCGACCTCGAGTCTCTCCTGGTGCCTTCTGCCAGAGACTCCAGGTAGGGCCATTCTCCCCAGCTGCCATGTAGAGCACATTTTTAAGATCTTGTCCTGCCCGGACTGGCCCGAGGGCTACGGCATGAACTATCTCCTGTTTGATTTGTTCGAAGGCTTGTCGTTGCTCAGGGCCCCATTTAAAATCGTTCTTCTTCCAGGTCACTTGATAAAGAGGGCTTACAATCAGGCTGTAATTTGGAATATGCATTCTCCAGAAACCCACAACACCCAAAAATGCTTGTGTTTCTTTTTTGCTAGTTGGTGGAGACATAGCTGTTATTTTGTTGATCACATCCGTTGGGATCTGTCGACGTCCATCTTGCCATTTTATTCCTAAAAACTGGATCTCTTGTGCAGGTCCCTTGACTTTACTTTGTTTTATAGCAAAACCAGCTTTCAGAAGGACTTGAATTATTTTCTTCCCTTTCTCGAAAACTTCTTCTGCTGTGTTGCCCCATACGATGATGTCATCAATGTATTGCAGATGCTCTGGAGCTTCACCCTGTTCCAGTGCAGTTTGTATCAGCCCATGGCAAATGGTAGGGCTGTGTTTCCACCCCTGGGGAAGTCGATTCCAGGTGTATTGGACACCCCTCCAAGTGAAAGCAAACTGTGGCCTGCACTCTGCCACCAAAGGGATCGAGAAAAACGCGTTAGCAATATCAATGGTGGCGTACCACTTGGCTGCCTTTGACTCCAGTTCATATTGAAGTTCTAGCATGTCCGGCACAGCAGCGCTCAGTGGCGGCGTGACTTCATTCAGGCCACGATAGTCTACTGTCAGTCTCCACTCTCCATTAGACTTTCGCACTGGCCATATGGGGCTGTTAAAGGGTGAGCGAGTCTTGCTGATCACTCCTTGGCTCTCCAGCCGACGAATCAGCTCATGGATGGGGATCAGGGAATCTCTGTTGGTGCGATATTGCCGCCGGTGCACTGTTGTGGTAGCGATCGGCACCTGTTGTTCTTTGACCCTGAGCAACCCCACCACAGGAGGGTCCTCTGAGAGACCAGGCAAGGTGGACAGCTGTTTAATTTCTTCCGTCTCCAAGGCAGCTATACCAAAAGCCCACCGGTACCCTTTTGGGTCCTTGAAATACCCTCTGCTGAGGTAGTCTATGCCCAGGATGCATGGAGCCTCCGGGCCAGTCACAATGGGGTGCTTCTGCCACTCATTCCCAGTTAGGCTCACTTCAGCCTCCAGTACAGTCAGCTGTTGGGATCCCCCTGTCACTCCGGAAATACAGATGGGTTCTGCCCCTATATGGCTTGATGGCATCAGGGTACATTGTGCACCGGTGTCCACTAAAGCCTTATATTCCTGTGGGTCTGATGTGCCAGGCCATGTGGGTCTAATCCACACAGTCCAATAAACTCGGTTGTCCCTCTCCTCCGCCTGGCTGGAGGCAGGGCCCCTCTAATCCTGCTCATAGTACTCGTTACCCACTTCTTGTAAATAGGAATCAGAAGTCCCTTCAAGAGGATCAGAGGTGAGATCAGCTCTTCTATTCTTTCTGGGAAGCTGCCCACTGGAAAGTGGAGCAACGATTTTCCTCGAGGAACCTGAACCCCCTTTTGTAATTGTTTTTCCTTGCAGCTCGCGTACTTGTGCTTCTAGGGTCGAGGTAGGTTTTCCATCCCACCTCCTCATGTCCTCTCCGTAGTCACGCAATTGAAACCACAGGGTGGCTCGTGGTGTGTATCCTCTATGTCTTCTCTCTTGAACAGAAGAGTGCTTACTCCTAATGGCTGAGACACTGGTCCATATGGGTGGAGGGTAGGGCATATCCTCTTTGAATTGCCGGAACTCTCGGGACAGTTTCTCTATAGCAGAGACGCAGGCCCGTAGGGAGGAAGAGAGACTTTCTTCGTATTGCCGGAGTTGGCCAGCCAATTCATCCACCGTTGGCCTCTCTCCGTCCTTCCAGGCCATTACTGCTAATGAGTTGGCATGATGATGGTGCACTCCGTACAAACTTCCGCCACATAGGTTGCGTGCAATTGACTTCATCTGGATCTTTGGATGATTGTCCATTGTCCAAGTCACCATAAATCACTTCCAGCACCGCTAGCTCCCTCAGGTACTGGATACCTTTCTCCATGGTGGTCCACTTGCCTGGGTGACATAGAACATCTTCCTTGAAGGGATACCTTTCCTTCACACCCGACAGGAGCCGTCTCCAGAGGCTGAGAACTTGTGCACCTTTTCCAATTGCTTTGTCAATGCCCCCTTCCCTAGAAAGGGATCCCAGCTGCTTGGCTTCCCTACCCTCTAATTCCAGGCTACTGGCCCCATTATCCCAGCATCGGAGCAGCCAGGTGACAATGTGCTCACCTGGACGATGGCTGAAATCCTTTCGCATATCTCGCAATTCACTCAGGGATAGAGATCGGGTAGTTACCGTCTCTTTTATAAGTTCTTCCTCTTCCTCCTCTTCAAGTGATGACTCGCTCTCTTCCCTCTTCCGTGCTTGTGATGGCCCTGCTTCAGAGCACTCTGCCTCCTCACTCTCTTCCTCTGGCTCCTTCTTAGCAGAATCTTCCTCCTCCCTTACTAAACGAGCTGACTTCCGCTTCCAAGATTTCTTCTTTTGTACAGGGGCAACTGATAGCGGGATGGGCTGGTTCTCTGGTTCAGCTGCAACAGTCTGAGTAGCTACAGTGCCCGCCGTGGGGGTTGGAGTAGTGGCAGTGCCCGCCGTGGGGGTTGGAGTAGTGACAGTGCCTGCTACAGACGTTGGAGTAGTCACAGTGCCTGCCACATTGCCATCAGACCCAGAGAGCCTCTCTCCCCTTTGCATAGTGTTAAATAGGGTTCGGTAGGCATGGGCCAGGCCCCAGCACATGGCAATGATTTGTGTCTCCTTGGAGCTGCCAGGCTGACAGCATACTTCTTCCAGATATTCTGCTAGTTTATCAGGATTCTGCACTTGTTCGGGAGTGAAGCTCCAAAACACCGGAGGTGCCCACCGCCCCAGGCATTTGCCCATGCTGTTCCACACACCCTGCCATTCATAACTATCCAGCCTTGGGGCAGATCTCCGGGTGATATTCTTAAATTGCTTGCCAACCTTAGACAAAACCGAAACACTGTTCCCCAGAAGTAGCAATAGAGGTATTTTAACCAGCCAAGGGTGTTCAAAATACTGAAAAATTATTGTGATGAAGGAGGAAATGTTATGATAGAGGGTAGCAAAGGTACCATTCTGCATTTCCTCCATAAAAAACCTTTCAGAGGCAGAAGTATAATTGCTAATCGTCTCCACAAAACTGTAGCCAAAATACAGTAACGGCTTTAGTACAGAGCTCAGATGATACCACATTAAGCTCAAGGTCAGTGCTCTAAAAACAAAATTCACAGGCGAGACATTACTAATCATTGCAGAGTACAGCAGCCCGCAGAAACCAACACCGATCCTTAACATGTACAGCAAAGACGAGAGCATGATGCAAATCAAATAAACTGATATTGTGACCTGCAACCGTTATTATCTCAAGCCTCGGGCCCCACGTTGGGTGCCAAAAAGGACTGTCGTGGTTTAGCCCCAGCCGGCAACTAAGCACCACGCAGCCGCTCGCTCACTCCCCCTCCCGCAGTGGGACGGGGGAGAGAATTAGGAAAAACCTCATGGGTTGAGATAAACACGGTTTAATAGGACAGAAAGAAAGAAGGGAACAATAATGATAATACCAACAAAGGAATGTACAAGAACAAGTGAGGCCCAATACAGCAATTGCTCACCACCCCGTGATCGACAGCCCGTCCCCGAGCAGCGATTTCCGCCCCCCCGGCCAACTCCAGTTTATGTACTGGGCATGACGTCGGATGGTAGGGAATATCTCTTTGGCCAGTCTGGGTCAGCTGTCCCGGCTGTGTCCCCTCCCAGCTCCCCATGCACGCCCAGCCTGCTCGCTGGCAGGCCAGCACAAGAAGCTGGACTGTCCTTGACGGCTCAGCAACAACCCAAAACATCAGCACATTATCAACAGTTCCTCATCCCAAATCCAAAACACAGTCTCACACTAGCTTCTGTGAGGAAAACCAGCTCTATCCTGGCTGAAACCAGGACACAGCTCAAAAAACAAACATTTACCATCACTAAAAAGACAGCAAGTACAACTAAAAAAAAATTACTTCATGGATACAACATGTTCTGACTTGGCACAACATGGTACTGTTACAACAGCACTATAAACGGTCAAGGACTGCCTGCCTACCTGAGATATGAAAAAGTAGCATGATGAGCTACAAGGAAAATGCAAAGACCCATTCCAGGCGCAATACTTCAATACTTTTAATCCAGAATGACACTCACAGTCTATCTCAGGCTAAAACCACCACTTGCTGCTTCTGCATTCCTACAGAGATGTATTAGACAAATTTGAGATGATCTGACCTTGACAAAACTTGTTACTTACTACTTTGTCTTCTAAATACTTAAAAGACCAACTATGTTTTCACATATTTTTCTGTAAACTTAAAGAAGCTGATTTATAGCTAATTTCAACCAATTAGCCTATAAAAAGAAAAAACCAAAAAACAAAGTGATGTACAAGTAGATTCTCACCTAGGAAATGATTACTAAAGAGCTTTAATCTCTGCTTTTGCTTTTATTTCCAAAGGATGAGAACATAAAACACTGAAGTGAAATATTTCCACATCTGACCTATATGAAACACCTGATCACTCTTAAATTGAGTACTTAATTTCAATTTTATGAACTGCGTTTCAACACTATGTCTTCTTATTGCTCTTTACTGGGAATTGTAATAGATGTTTCTGTTCTTTTGTATGGAAAACTCTCAATTCTCAACATATACCTAGTCACCTCATCTCCAGGACGTACCAGCAGAGAAGGGAAACATTTCTTCCAGAAAACCTGATTGCTAGGAGGACGCAGCAGTTAAAATGACAGGTATCATACATGAATGCGAAAAGACAAAAGTAAATTTTTTTCTAAGTCATTGAAAATGAATCCTACTGGTCAGCTCAAAGAAAATCGTAACGCAGTCTAAATTACATCAGATAAGACAGACACAAAACAGTCAAATATAAATGTTATGGGTCCCACCTCAGCTAGACAAAGCCTGGTTTTCAGTTATCTATTAGCAGAGAAACAAAGAAAAACTACTATCTCTGCAGAAGATTTGAAGAGATAGATGACAAAAGACAAAAATCTCGGCTTTCTTCTTAAAGACAAAGAGCTTAAAAAAGTATGCAGCATGGCAAACTAGATTAAAATGAACCTAAAGAGGACATGATGACAAGAACAGAAGTGTTATATTAGGTTGTCATGGTTTAATCCCAGCAGGCAAGTAATCCCCACACAGCTGCTCACTCTCTGCCCCCACGGTGGGACGAGGGAGAGAACTGGAAGAGTAAAAGTGAGACAACTCGCGCGTTGAGATAAAGACAGTTGAATAGGTAAAGCAAAAGCTGCGCACGCAAGCAAAGCAAAACAAGGAATTAATTCAGCACTCCCCATCAGCAGCCAGGTGTTCAGCCATCCCCAGGACAGCAGGGCTCCATCACACATAACTGGTACTTGGGAAGACAAATGGCATCACTCCAAATGTCCACCCCATTCCTCCTTCTTCCCCCAGCTTCATGTGCTGAGCATGACATCATATGGTATGGAATATTCCTGTGGTCAGTTGGGGTCAGCTGTCCCAGCTGTGTCCCCTGCCAATTTCTTGTGCATCCCCAGTCCACTCGCTGGTGGGGTGGGGTGAGAAGCAGAAAAGGCCTTGACTGTGTGTAAGCACTGCTCAGCAATAATGAAAACATCCTTGTGTTATCAACACTGTTTTCAGCACAAATCCAAAACACAGCACTATACCAGCTATCAGGAAGAAAATTAACTCTATCCCAGCCAAAACCAGAACATAGGTCTTCTAGGGTTTGGTTTTGTAGTGTTTTGGGGGTTTTTTTTGTGTTTGTTGTTTTGTTGGTTTTTTTTAATTGTTTCTTGTTTTTTCTTCTCCAAACAAAAAGAAAATAAGAACACTAAATCATCTGTCACAGACAAGGTTGATGAACACTTTTGATAATTCAGGAAGTAAACTAATCAAACAAGAAACAGTTTAGATAAAGCAGTAAAACTAGAACTATTTTTTTCTATAGCAACATGTAATCCTATGTAGCTGATACTTACTGGTCAGCTATATCAACCAAATTATGTATGTATGTTCTGCAAATTAATTATCATTTAAATGTCATGCTTAGAAGAGTAGGATGTTAAAACTACAGCTGAGTATCTTAACTATTCTGGTTACATTTACTTATCAAACATCTCACTAGTTTGAACTATGCAGCAGATACTTAGAATATGCATTTGTAACATTAAGGTTCTATGCATTATTTACATTTAAAAAAATTTCTGACACTATTATTTCATGAAATATGATGAACTAGCAATTTACTAAAAATCTAAACCAGGAAACCTTCATTCTAGATACATTATCATCATCAACAGGTGTATTGCATAAAAGCTATGCCAGATTGGAAAAAATTTTATATCCCCAGTCTAACTGAACAGTGAATTCTTAAATTTCTTGTACATACTTTTTGACTAAGTAATTTTTCTCATTTATGAGGGAGCAGGAGAAATTCAATACTTGCAACATGTATGTCACATCATCTTTTTATTATTTTTACATATAAATATTGTAGTGTAAAAGCAACTTCTGAGATCTACGTATGACCATGACTGTCATACCCTCATGAAAATTAATTTAGCATGAACCAAAAATGTGTTAGACAGTAATTCCAGTGTTTTCACCTACCATGTCATTGTACTTACCTTGGAACACAGCTTTATAGATTAAGCAGTTTACAAATGTTTGATACAGTGCCAAGCTGCAAAGCATTCCTTTCCTGTTATGTGTCCTTTGCAAACTGCAAGCCTATTATCGATCAACATGCTTTACATATAAAAAATACTCACCATCCACCAAAAATTTATTAAAGATAACACAAAAAAAATGCTGCACCATTTTAAAATAGTATGAATTCACATCTATTTAAATACAAAATTCAGTTAAAGAGAACTTAAATATCAACTAAATATTGCTAAAAAAATCAATTTCCTTTAAAAACTCAAGACAGAAGGTACCAAAAGATATCGTAACATCAATTTTCAATAATCAGCTCTTTTTTGTAATACCTTAGCACACTGTGTGACTACTGCATAAAGCTTCACTAAATTTTATCACTTCATCGGTGTTTAAAGTAATATAGAGTAAATAAAATGAGTCTTTCTAAAACCTTTTTATCTTCCTCCCACTTGAAATATGCTTTCATGTTTAAATAGAAAAACTTTGGGATAATTCAAGTATTACTGACAATTTACAATGATTTCCATGATTCTTTTGAGACATGGAAAAAGATAACCATGAAAACTAAAATACAGTCACATAATTGGTATCAATAACAGACAATAAGGGAATACAATTAATATAGTTGGAGAGCTTCCTTTTTTATATATACACACATAATGCAATATATTAACAATCCACGCGCTACTGAAGCATTTTAAATTGTTTTTCAAATAATTAAAGCAATTACTAAAATGTGAAACTGCACACTTCAACTTCTACAGTTAATCTCTTATGTAAATGTTATTGCAGATATACATTAAATTGTACAAATTTAGATTTGCACAATAGGTGTAGAAAGCCAAAGAATTCTGGATTTTCAACTTTCATGGTATTCAGACTTTAAAGATGAAGTAATTTTTAGGGCCTATTCAAAAATTGTTTAGAAGTAAAAAAAAAAAAAAATGCTGGCTTTGGAATTTTCAAAATTCTGATGGTTATTACACCAAATTAGTAACAGAAAACCATGAAAATTCTTTTAGCTATGTACTCAGGTTCTTGACAAAACTTCCTATTAGGGATTTACTCATTCATTATATACGGAAATAAAATGTAGTTAGACCTGAAGATAGGTTATTTCAGCTAGCACGTTAGTAATAATGTCCATCTGTATAAAACATTACAAGTTTGAAAATAATAAAAACCTTTGCACTGAACTACTAAAACAACACTGAAGACAAATACTTTTTATTAATACAGCAAGCTGTTAGAAAGCAAGCAAAGTAAAAACTTACAAATTCATATTTTTTAATGAGAAAAAGGGCAGTAAATTAGTCCATCTCCATGCTGGCTCATTCTTTGTTATGTACTAAACAGATTACATTGGCTGTGCCAAAATTAGGAATGCAACATGATTTTACAGAATTACATCCACTATTTATGTTGAATTGATGCATCCCAACTGTGGGCTGGGACTTGACAGCCTAATGCTTTAATACTTCATTTTTATCGTAAATGAAAGAAATTGATTTAGAAAGACATAGCTGTGAAATTTTTGGATTTTAGTGATAAAACAACACCTTAAGTTTTTTTTAGTCAGCACAAAAATTGGTGGTGTACAGCCACCATCATAGTTTATATACTACCACTGAGAACAAAAAAAAAAAAAAATTGAGGTTGCAGAGTTTAAGGCTGCTGAATACTGTATTGGCAGAATGTAGCTTCAGCTGCCAGATGAGCTTCTGAGACCAAAACCACCAAACACCACAACTAAAACCAGAAAACACACACCAAAATTTTGACAATTGGCAATACATGCCAAATAGAAAAAAAGGACAATCCATGACATAATGGTTCAAAAAAAAAAAAAAAAATCTCCTAAAAGATAAGAAGACTAAGTAACAATCGGTAAAATTGGTTATTACAGAAATAACCTCTTCTTCTGTGGCTTTAATTCTCATTTAAAAGACATCTAATACGACCTATTCTTTAAAAAAAACTGCTCAACAGTTACTTGATATATGACAACATCATTGTCTTAGGTTTATGAAGGAAGACTTCATAAACTTTATATTTCACTAAAATCAAAGTTATTACAACTGTAATAAATATAATTTTAAAAAACATTTCATGTACAATTTTATTTACATGCAAGCCCATTAAAGAACAACCTCCAGAAGAAAATGGTCTCGAAATAGGCCTATTTAAAACATGGAAGATCCGCTACTTTATTGGAGGTGATGATGCGTTTTAGAAGGGCAGGTGACAGATTGTTATTAACTGACTGCAACTGTGTTATCAGCTACTGGAAATACTGAAAGAATTCCATGAGTCTGTATTGCCTCCCCACCTATGTCTTCGCTGCAGAGGTGGCCTTTGAGTGTTTTTGTGGGGAGGTACCACTGAATTCATGACAATAGGTATGGATATTTGATATTCATATCGTTCCAACATCTGAGCAATCTTCTCTCGAGTGACCCCATGCTTATTCCTCCTACAAAAATAAAAATTTAAATAAATTGTCTGGTATGTTTATATGTTTACAGTCTTTAAGAAAAAACCCTCTAATTTTACAATTTTTCTTCTTGCTTTTCATATTTGAAATTTCACTTTTATTACACTGTGTCCTCATTCTCTCAGTATTCAACTTGTGTTAAGGTTTACTTTAACAATTTATTATTAACAATTCACCACTGCATATATTAAATAACAGAAAACAATACAGTCATTCTTCATACAGAAATGTGATGTTATTCACCAGGACTATGTACCTAAATAACCCTAGAAGGACTTTGCTTTCTGTTTATTCATCAGACTTTATATGGTATACTAGCTAATGAGGGATGAATCGTATTATAGACCACTACTTATGAAAGTAATGTTCAAACTAGCATAAAAAAAATTGAAACTACATGGTTCCAAGACTTAATGACAGAGTATTTTCTCATCAATAAATCTCTGTATAAAATAAGGAGCAATTTTAGTTTTGAACTAGAACAGCATGCCCATGACACCTTTATCTACTAGCTCTTACTGATACTTGCTGTAAATTTAGATATGTACCAAAACACATAAGGGAAGGGAGGCCAAAAGTATTGTCCTGTTCTTGCAGTGTTTTTTGAACAGCTACTTTCAGTGAGAACTTGATCTATTAAGAACCCAAGACATTAGACATTACATTAGAATGTATCTATCTCCTTAAGTATCTATGGAATAGGATCTTAAAATCCATGTTAGCAGAGAGTTTCGGTCTCTGCCAAAAAGAAAACCACAAGACTCACACACAAACAATGTCAGAGAAGTGCCAGAACTGAATCTAAAAGAACAGATATAAAACAAGCAAAATGTTTTGATGGTGTAGACAAGCATTCATCATAACCCAATGCATTCCTGTCACCAAGAAACTTTGTCCAAGCTGAATTATTTCCAGGCCATACCAACAGGGAATATATGCCTGCATCTCTGTGCTTTCTGACAGGGACAGAAGAGGCATGGGCCTCCTTACCAACTTGCTCAGTTCTACAGAGGAGGAATCAATACTGGGAACAAACAGGCTATACTGGAAAGAGAATTCTCTATACAGAAATATTTTAAAAGACTGATCATCCCCCCCTCCCCTGGAATTTGTGCGTATTATGACAGCAAAGAAGTACATATCATGTTGATGAGGGTTCAAAGTATACTGCAGGTAGTACACTAGTTTCATATTCAGAATGGAAGTAGAATTGCTGATCTCAGAAGTATTCAGAATTATGCTGTCTCCTTAAGGTGTATTTTATCAGCTTGCTTTCTGGGAAGAAAAGGCTTAAGTACAGTATTTCTCTCATAGACACTCTTCCCTGAGACAACATCAGAAGCTAGAATGATCATCACAAGCAGCTCACTGTTTAAATCCTACTAACTTCTACACTGTGCTTAAAGAAGTCCAGGAGCAGCAGTATGTTGAACTTATCAGTTCACAAGTCTTAACAGTTTTGATTTTATTCATGAATATGAACAAGGTTAACAGTAGAGAAAAAAGCCAGTCCGCTAGAACTATGGGGATTCTATAAAACATTTGACTCTCATGGCAGAAAAAAACTGAGAAAAGGAAGTTCAAGTCCTTTTATGCCAAATGGTGGAAGCCAAAGTTATTCAATATTTTCCCTATCAAAAAGATCACAGCTCAAGTGCTCTGAGCATGAAGTGCACACCAACAACTGAATGGACTTGTGCATAATCACTTCATAAATAAGCAACTACTTTTCGTTAAAGAACAATGCAAGATAAAATCACCAACAGCAAAATCACATCAAGCATAGAAATTAGTTTTAAAAAGGAAACAAATCTGCTGTATAGTGTCATTTAATACTGGGATCTCCTCTTCAGGCATGTCTTCACTCATCCTTTCGTGGCTTGGTTATGCTGAAAGAGCATAAAACCATCTGTCCTTAACCAATACAGATGTACCAGCAAAAGCTCCTAACAGATAATTACGCTTTGGAAGCTGGTTTTGCTTTCAGGAACACAGAATCTATTGATAAAAGCAAAGTTCTGTCACTATTAAATGCTTCCACAGCAGAAGAGTCTTACATACCAATATACTGACAAAGTAATCATGCACAAACATGACTACTTAAAAGAATCAGCACAAGTTTAATGAAGTCAATACCAAATTGTAGTTTTACGATCATACATGAAGGAAAAAGGATTATATTAAACATGTTTGCATTTCACTTCTGCGTGAAGTTACACAGCAGGTAACTTTTTAAAATTAAAACAACATCCATCCCAAAATACAGATGATACATAGAATACTTATTACCCCCCAAATCCTTGAATCAAACTCTTTTTTTTTTTTTTTTTTTTAAAGAGAGTTCTAGTTGCCAACTGACCAGCTACTCAGAAAGCATACAGACATGACAGAGGGCAATTTTTTCATCCAACACTGATTAAATACTTAGAAAAGAAAATAATAATAATAAAAATATTTCTCTCTGCTGCCAGTGATTTTGCCACTCAGTTTTTCTCTTGCCTGCAGTTTTCAAGACTTCCTAAAAATGGTATCAAAGCACAAAATCCTTATATAAAGGTCTAAATGCTATGCAGGAAGTCTTGAGCACTACCACAAGACATATGTCTGTGGACTGAAGATGTTTTCACAAGAGTTATGTGCACAAAAATAAAAGCAAAATCACACATGCGTGACTCTAAAGATAATTTGTAACTCATGGGCACACTTGAAGAAAACAGACCCTGACACCTATTCCACACTAAAACATCTGCCACGTTCTTGACATCAAGAATTCACCAGCGGCAGAAAAAAACCCCTATAAAAATAGTATCCAGAAATGCATCTGACTTCTAGAATATTGACATACTGTATCACTTGATGAAAGTTACTAACAATCTAGACAGCACCACTAAAAACAAATAAATGAGAAGCATGTATCTGAAATATAAGAAAAGGTTTCTTGCTAATTAAGGTAGGAGGTAGCGTATTTTTTATTCCAATTACCAGAAACAAAGAGTCTTAAGTGATCTTGTTTAGGAGGAAATTAGAATGTATGACTTCAGACAACTAATAAAATTACCCAAATTTATTATTAAAACCAGTATTTGCCCAACTACTGCACAAAATGTTGATCTCAAAATTCATAAGGGGAATCCCAAAACTACAACATCATCTCTATCATTATCTCTTTCCCAAACACATGAATATGGAAAAAAACCCCTACAACCTTAAAAATTGAGCCCTCTCCCCAAGCAACTGAAAACCAAAATGAAACCTCATATCACCACCTTTCCTAAACTCTCAAAAAATAAAGTTTCCAGTCAGTGAGTCTCTATTCAAATATTTAAAGCAACTGGAGATGCTAAAACATTTTTAGGGAAAGATACAAACTTCACATTAAATAAATTAATGGTAGCTTAGGAGCAAAAGGTGAAAATTTTAAAAGATTTGTAAACACAATACAGTCCAAGTCAGTAATGTAAGTATTATAAACACGTACTTTGTGCATTGTAGGGGCTACTTTACAAAGCTGAAACAATTGTAAGCCAAGTCAGTTGGAAGCATAAAAGATGACAATCAGTGACAAAACTCTTTGTGATCAAGCATGAAAATATTACATTACATTCCAAAAAATGAAATATCCCTAAGGTGGTTTGATATCTCATAGCTTCTTAAAGCAGATACATCTGAGACAAGAGAGACATTAACCAGGAATAATAAGCAGCTTCCTAGGCACTCTCACAACCCAGAAATCCAATGATCTATGTCCAACAGTACTCTAAATCAGATCCTCTGAAGACTGGGGACAATTTCAAAAAATCCTGCAACAGAATAATCTAAAATAAGAGCTTTCTTTTCAGCCTTTACTGATTAGTAATGGACTGTTGTTCTTTGACACTAAGACACCTATAAAAGCAGACAAAACAAAGCACTTATATTGATAGACTCCTTGCAAAATGTGTAATTTCTTTTTGTCTTCTACCTATTTCTTGCTGTCAGCATTTTGTAGCAACAAATATCTCAGAATAATTATTAATTATAATAGCAGCGATTCTTATGGGGTGAATAATTTTTCTACTTCTGTCCAACAAAATTTTAATATTGACTTTTTGGGCCAACAAGACAGGACCTCTATTCACTTGTGTTTGTTTATCCATAACACTTCCATTTAAAGGTATATCTCAAAATGCTTATTTAACTACTAGTATAAAATGTATTTTATTTAAGCATTTAAAAAATAAGATAATGAATAAAATATAATGTACTACATATATATTTATATGTGCATATTTATCTGTCTATCTATCTATATAAAATATAATGTTATATAAACCTTACTTTTCTAATTCTTCAGGATCAAACTTCCACCAGGTATCTGGCTCATGGAACTCCACTCTGTATCCCTTTTCTAGAGCCTGCAGCAAGCAAAGTATGTCTATTAGTATTACATAAAATATAACAAAAAGTTTATAGACCAGTATAATAAACAGATGTAGTTAAATGTGTGGTGGTAGCATGCTGAATTTCACTTACCCCAACCCAGTTTAGCTTTCATTCCAGGCTAAGCAGATTAGATCAAGTCAATACGTAAATTGGTCTGAACTATTACCATACCAATTACTGAGTTTATCAATAAATATCTCTTTAAAAACTTGAGTAAGGAAAATGTTTCTGGACAAAACAGGCCATCTTATCACACATGAAGGCAAGTTGTAAAGTTGTAACAGATGATACAATCACAGAACAAAACCTACCACTTCCACATATGGCTTCATTTCCCACGCTTGAGTATTAGTGTTGTCTATTATAACTGGAGATTTTCCCTGCTCCATTGCTTGCTTTGCTGCAATGAAAAATAATGCAAGTTAATAAACAACTATGTAATACAAAAATAATGGTAAATGTAAATAAAATGTTCCAGATGTTTTTTGCACTAATCTAGTCTGACTGAAACACATTGTTCTAAGAAAAGGAATAAAAACACTGAAAAGTAGAGACAGGAATAGAAAGAAGTAGAAGCAAGAAGATAAGAAAAATTAAGTGAAGGACGTAAGAAACAGGTGGTGGTGAATTGATGCAAAGGGGTAAATGGGATGTGTAGAAGTCAAAACAATACAACAGAATTGCTCCAAGTCTGGGGCCTGCTGAATAGAGAGATCCCTGCATGAAACCATACCCTGGTTCCAGCTTTACCAGCCCTGCCAGATAACACATGGTGCATTCATAATTGAGACCTGTGGTTAGGTATTGCAGTACTTTTGCAACAAAATGCTAAGAAATAAGTGATCTTCACAGAAAGACATCACACATCTGAAATCTTTCTGAGATCCATTGAAAAAAAAAAAATTACAACCATGCTGTCTCTGCTTGAATAATGGTTAAACTCACTGGCCAATTTCTACCAAATCCAAAAGAGGGCAGAAGTTTCAGGAATAATAAGCTACAGAACAGCAACTGGTAAGAAGGCACATCCAAATTAGCATCTTTTTTGAAGGAAAGACAGACAGAGCACTGCCATGATGCAATTTGTTTGGCAGGACCCACAAGAGTATACTGCTGCTTACCCAGCAGAAGCATCCTAGAGATTACAGTGCAGAACTGAGATTGGTTGAAGGAGTTTAGGGGGCAAAACATGCAAATCTGTTAGTTACTTGAGATTCATCATCTCCACAGCACAGAAAACATTTTAGCATTACCCTGATGCCTGAAATGGTATCTCTTCATAAGCCCAAGACTGCTTTAGTCTTGATAAATCAATTAAGCATCTATCTTATGCCTAAACCAAACTTTGACCTTGAGAACAGGCATTCTTCTAAATCCCTTACACACTTAGTCCACAAAGCATTCTCAGAGGACTCCTAACTAGGATTTGTCCCTGAAAAAAACCAACATTGTAGAATCATTTTTTTGAGCACACCCAGAGAGCATGATGATGACATTCAGCTTCTACATAATGCTACACAGGAGACTTACCCAGGAAAGTGAAAAACTCAAGTTCTATACCCTTATCAGCATGATATCCACCTCCATTTTATACAAACTGGGACAGTTTGTATAAAATTATTTTTATTCTTACCAGAAGTTCAGAAGGAACTCCTGTAGAGGAGAGCACCTTGAGAGGTTACTTGAGTATCCCACTTCTGAGACAAATGAGCTACCTTAATTCTAACTCTGAACCTTCTGTAAGTTCAAAATTTTATGTGTGTATATACATTAATTAAAATATAAAGAATACTTTAAATCTATACTTCTATATACCCTATACTAAAATATACATATATATACTCATTTTCATATAGACTACTAACAGACATGCATGTTATGCTATACTTCTATTTTCTAAATATAAGAATAATTTATATAGGATGCCTCTTATGCATTCAAACCTCTCTTCTGGTTCCAGTCATGGGCATCACCAAGCTGAGCAGCATTATATGTGTATCCATCTTGTTGACGAAAATAATCATCGGTGCTGAATACAATGCCATCATGACTTTGACCAAGCAGAATACTGTTAAACAAAGGAAAACATAAAAATATTTTAACTTCTGTTTTTCAGGCAGAAAAGAAAAAGACACAGAAGAAAATAAATTCAACTGTGCCCTAGTTCTGAACTTCCAACAGGTTTATAAAAGTACACTCGTATGTATAAACAATAATTCTAATCCAAATTAAAGCAATACATTTCTCCCCTTTCTACTATTTCTGCATTTGTTGCTGCTTCTCCTCCTCCCCCAAGAGACGTTTGCACCCATCTAAGTTATGGTTATATTGCAGTAAGTTCTAGGTACCTCATAGTAATTTAATGTATTTGCTAAAATTTTCCATATAAATGCTCAACTGGAATTATCTCTAGAAACCAATCTGGTCATGAGGAATTTGGATGCAGCCGAGACATGAACTGGATGTTTAAATCCTTTTTCATCACCTTAAACTCTCACCACGCCCTCTTCTGACCTTTGCCCATGCTGCTTGCACATACAATGTGGGTCGAACAGGAATAGCAGAAGAAAACTACTAATAGTAGTAGTAGTAAACTACTCCCTATTTTCAGGAGAAAGTAAAAGATCACAATAAACTTTCAAGATTGTCCTACTAATGAAAAATCAGGATTACAGAAGAATGTCCATATTTCTTCAAGATCCTATACTCTTCTATTCTAGTTCTACGTCTTCTCCAATCCAGGCAACACAGTCTTAACTTGCCTCTATTTTCTCATCAACTCTGGCATTCACTGGATCTATAAGCCACTGGAATTCATGCTCAGAAGAAAGCAATCCTTTTCTCCTCCCCTCCACTTGGTTACTTTTCTGAAGCTTTAGCAGTTAAGCCTATTTCAGAAAAGGCCCTAAAAGGTGATACAATAGAAGTGGCAAACTATCAATGGAGACCTCCCCTAGTTGAGCAGCAGTAAGCTGTTATGTCTTGTAGAACTGTAGTTTCAGTCGAATAGATGCCAAGAAATTTAAGACAGGATTTTTTCGTATCTCGGTTTCTATCAAGGAATTACACTGTTTTTCCCTATCATTCATACTTTAGTGCTAAGAGGTTGATAGGATAACCATGCGTTTTACTAGCCCTGCGTGTATTACTTCAAATCAGGAGAAAAACAAGCACTTCTCTAATCACTTAAACGACTTGATTAGTGTTTTAGCTTGGTTTCCTAAGGCAATGCCATTCCATGGTGACTTCTGGACATATAAGACCATTTTCAACAAAATCTGACAGAATATTCTCTCAAAAATACTATGCATTTGGGGGAGGGGGGGGGGAACCAAACAGATAAACCAAAACAAAACAAATTTGTGAACAGAAGGGTAAAATGCAGAGATTCAGATTAGAATGCATAAAGATAAAAAGACTGCAATGCAAATTTCACATTTATCCAGGCTTTTAGGCCTGCCATTTCCAAGCAACATAAATATTTTACTGCTTAGAAGTTTACTTCCTTTGTAGGTCAGTTGCATTACAATCTGCTTCTTGCACAGCTAACATTAAAGATTATGGTAAACTGTATTTTCAGAAAGTCCTTGGAAATTGGGGTTTAAAGGAAAACCCTGTAAAACTGAGACAACAGTACAATTCTGTTTAAAGTCTGATCTACAGAATAAATGTGATTACAAAACCTCCTTGATTGTTTCTGTTTTCTATAGTATATTTAAATTTGAAAATAGAAAACAGCCAGTTCGTGCCACAGAGCATTTACAGCCTATTGCAACACTCAGATATCACTGTCCTATGGAAATTGAGGCAACTGTTCCAGCTCAGAAATAGGCAATGTACCCAAAGGCTTCAAAAACCAAACTGCACTAGCAGTATGTGGGATGCACTACTGATGAGGTGGCAGGAAGAGAAAAGAACGGGCCAAATCCCAAATAATGGAGGGGAACAAATGTACATTAGTTCTAAGTTACCAAGCTTTCCTATATATATCTGCAGGAAGAGTTACTTAAGTTTAGTTCCTACAGAAAGGATTTGCTGTTTTGCTACCAGTCGCCAACAACAGACCTGTTATGGATCATAGTTTAGAGACTGGGACTCTGTATTACATGTTAACTTACATTCTTACACATTTATTGTCCCCCAGCTATGTTGTTGGTTATTTCTGCTTTTAAAATAGAGATCTGTAACAACAAAATTCAGATTACTGAGGACCAGAAGAAACCACTCATGATGTAACTGTCAAGTAACATGATCAGAGCTGCATACAAGCTGTTTTTCTCTTGTTGCTCTTTCTCCCTTTTCCAGAATATTAAGGTTATCTCAGGACAAATAGCAATGCTATTTCAGAAAGCAAAGCATGATACACCAGAAGTCCAGCCACTTTTTTTGGACGTTGTTCAATAATTATTTTTGTTAGAGCCTATGTCTTTTAATAGGATGATGTGTATCACATAGGTTTATGAGAGCACAGAAGGCTTCAAAGCCTGTTTTTGTTCTTCTAAGTAGATAAAATGGCACCAGAAAATCATACACCACACACAACAGTATTTTTTCATATTGATTCCTCTCTTGTATAAAATATTTAACGGGGATTTAAATTCATTAAGTTACTTGTCCATGTTTTCAACATGGCCCAATTTTCTTATTTACAGTATGCTACATTTGCCAATTAGTAATGCTAGAAAAACTGGATCCATCTTCCACACTCACTTTTTGTGTGCTGAATGTATATGCACACATCTCAGGGTAAAGACCATCTGCCTTAATAATAAAAAGAGATAGCAAATAATAACTGGAAGTCTTCTACTAGCTGAGTAGACAGACACACCTCTACAGCTCCTCAGAGCCTGACCATCAGGTTTCTGTAAGAATAAGAACTGATGAATCAACACTAATGAAACTAATGGGGCATTCATTTTTATTTTTATTTCTAGGAACTGACTCTGCCTGCTCAGAGTCCTGGAGAACAATTCACTTACTCAAATTCTTATGTTGTATCTTCCAAATACCATTAGTTGTAGCAATAAGAAAGCACAATGACAAGGGTTCAGGAGTCTTGCAAACCCATCAACAAAGTTCATTCTTGAAATATTTTGTTATTATTCCTTGAAGTTCAGAATACACCACAACTTATTTATGAACTTATATAATTAATACAACAGGTTTAATGCAGTAAACCATATTTGCAAGAATAATCCTAAACCTACAGAATCTGGGAAGGCAAAGAGACTACCAAAGAGGCCAGAGTAACAGAACCCTTACCCTACACACAACACACAAGCTATCACAAATTCATGAGTTTATGAACTGAAACTTATTACAGCAGTGATCATAGTTTGTTTCTAAATTGTGAGATTAAATCATAAACCATAAAATTTAAAAGCCTGACAACTCCCTCCTTCAGAATTCACAGTAAATTGTAAAATTTAAACCACAAACACACTTGTCAACGTCATATGGACTAATTCACATATTTCTAACATGTATTTGAAAATAAAATTTATCCCAGGCTCATGAACTAGGAAACAGAAGACAACAAAAAGCACATCTATGTGAAGAAATCATCATTACTATCTAAACGCACAAAGAGATGATATTCCACTTTTGAGGGATGGAGAAAGGAAAAAAAGATAAATATATTTCTAATAAGAGAGTCAAATTACAAATCAGTCAGCATCAATATGCACGCATGCCTGAAATAAGTAGCAGTATTAATCAATTGCTGTAATCCAGCTTTTTCACCGTAAACCTTCCTTGCAATTGAACACCCATCTTTGAACATAGTAGCACAGTGAAATTAAAGCAGATATAAAAATTAAAGCAGCTCACCTACTTTTTCCAGACATGCTATCTGATCTAATAGAAGACATTAGCTCGACATACAAAACTTATCTTGAAACCAAAACGCTCATTTTAACTAGTCAGCAAATCAACACACATTTTTTCCAGTGCGCTAGTGTGCACACACACACACAAATTCTACCTTCATTTTTCTTTAAAACCTTAGTGCCGCAGCCTGCATCCTGGTTAGCCTACTTTGATAGATGATTTTATAATAAGGAAGAACTCTTAGAATCTAATAACTCACCTACTTAAAATAGCTAAGATATCACAGATGAAGAAAAAAATAGACAATAACTAAATATCATTTTAAAATCTGTAGTATCACTAAGCTATGCAAATGCTACTTTAAAAGCATTGCTTGTAACACAGTTTAAAGAAATACATAATTAGAAACAACAGCATGCAACTGTTTCCACATTCAGCCATAAATACTAACTCTAACTCTTCCCTTCCAGAGATCAAGCTCTCAGGAAGAATGGCCCCAGAGAAAGATGACTGTCTTTATATACTCCTGACAATGGATTTAATGAAACATGTACTTCTTAAATAACACCAATATTTGTTCTTTCAACCTCATTAAGGTCCTTTTTATTCAAATTCATGTTCAGATATTTAGGGAGGAATGGGAAATTGCAATTGCTGCCAAGTTTTGTAGCAAAATATCCTAAAAATCCAAGTCTGTTTTCTTGTAACTTTTTCCAGCATTATAAGGTCACATTATAATCTACTTCTAACTGCAGCAGACTTTTGTTACTTGGGCTAAAGATGTATCATTGGTGGGCAGCTCTCTGGCTAAATTGTTTTAGAAAATTGTACCTAAATGGTCAATCATTTCCAAAACCAAGGAAGAAATACAGCATTTTTATTATGTTTTGTTATTCCAAGCTTTTCTCCGAGAACCTTTGGGTTGAGGAAGTGACATCTGGCAAAGTACATGTGTTTGTTTTTCCTGCAAAAGTTTTTCGTAAATCTGACCAAGCTGTAGGACTTGAAAATGTCACGCACACAGAAAATAGTAGTAAAAAGTTCTCATTTTTATACAAAGTAGAGCAGAAAATGCAACAATTCTCACTGCAGTAAGCCCATTCCTGAACAGAGCATTGTTGTAGTGGCAGAAAGCTGAAAAATGTGTTCCGCATTGTAGGAACACATTTCTCCTAACACAATCTTAACAATGGCAAGAGAAGGAACAAAATTGGCCTAAAATAGGAAGGACATGGGAAGCATAGTGGTACAAACACTGGAACAAGCAACTTGGTACAAGCGGCAGAGCTATGAAATAGGCACAAGAGTGAAGCACAAGGAAGGAATTCGTACAATGAAGCTGGGAATGAGATAGTATCACCAGCTGAAACAGGGACAAGATGAACCTGGGAAGAAAGGGCGGGAGAAGGAACTAAAAGCTCAGAATTTAGAAGCAGATGAGGAGCTAGTAAGCACAGACCAAAAGTCATGGCTGGATAGCAATGGGAAAACAGAACTGGAAATAGATGGAGAAAGAAACAATAGGAATTCAATGAGCCTCAGGAGGCTGGGAGTGCCTAGGTCAGGTGAACGCAGGAAAGAAACTCAGGACATAAGGGGAGCTCCCCAATGACCAGGAAGCTTCTAATGTTATGCTCATATTTAAGGCAATTAAAGACAAGGACCCAAGGAACTAAAGGCTACTCAACCTCACCGAACCTTAGTTCGTGGAAAGACAACAGAATGCATCCTCTCAGAATCTATTTCCAAACATGTGAAGGAAATGAAGGTAATCAGGAAGAGTCAATGTGGGTTTTGCAACAGACAAATCATTCTTTACTGACCAGAATGCACTCTCTGACAAAACAACTGCCTTTGTGGATGAGGACAGAGTGATGAATGTAGCACTTTGAAATTACCAAGGCTTCTGACATCATCTCCCAGTCAGTAACAAGCAGAGTACAGCGAGGGTTGATAGTAGGACCAATGTTTTTAGTATCTTCGTTGTTAACCTGGATGATCCTGGAGGGATCAAGCGTACTCTCAGCAAGTTTGCAGACAACACCAAGCTGAGTGGTGCAGTTGACACACCTGAGGGATGGGATGCCATCCAGAGGCACCTGGAAGAGCTCCAGGAATGGTCCCATGTGAACCTCATGAGGTTCAACAAGACCAAGGGCAGGGTCCTGCACCTCGGTCAAGGCAACCCCGGTATCCATACAGGCTAGGGGATGAAGGGATTGAGAGCAGCCCTGCTGCAAAGGACTTGAGGGTACTGGTGGATGAAAAGCTGGACAGGAGCCAGAAAGGTGCGCTCCCAGCCCATAAGGCCAACCGTGTCCTGGGCTGCCCCTAAAGCAATGTGGCCAGCAGGTCGAGTGAGGGGATTCTGCCCCTCTACTCTGCTCTGCTGAGACCCCACCTGGTCCTGTATCCGGCTCTGGAGTCCTCAGCACAGGAAAGACATAGACCTGTTGGAGAGTGTCCAGAGAAGGGTCACAAAAATGATCCGAGGGATGGAACACCTCTCCTGTGAGGACAGGCTGAGAGAGTTGGGGTTGTTCAGCCTGGAGAAGAGAAGGCTCCAGGGAGATCTTACTGCAGCCTTCCAGTACCTGAAGGGGGCCTACAAGAAAGCTGGAGAGGGACTTTTTACAAGGGCCTGTAGTGATAGGACAAGGGGTAATGGTTTTAAACTAAAAGAGGGTAGATTTAGACTAGACATAAGGAAGAAATTTTTGACAATGAGGGTGGTGAACCACTGGCACAGGTTGCCCAGAGAGGTGGTAGACACCCAATCCCTGGAACAATTCCAGGTCAGGTTGGATGGGGCTCTGAGCAACCTGCTCTAGTTGAAGATGTCCCTGCTCACTGCAGGGGGATTGGACTAGATGACCTTTAAAGGTCCCTTCCAACCCAAACTATTCTATAATTCCATGATGAAGCAGAGAACTTGCAGATGATAGCAAATTAGTAGTGATACCCAACATACTGAGCAGTAGGGCTTCTATCCAGAAGGACATTGAGAAACTTGAGCACTGGGCTAAGCAAAACATCATGAAGCTCAACAAGGAAAAGTGCGACCTTTTGCAACTGGTGAAAAAGAAACCTAAGTGTCAGTACAGACTGGTTGAGCAGCTCTGCTGAAAAGGATCTGAGGATTACCGTGGACGTCAAACTGGAGATGAGTGAATGGTGTGCTCCCTTGAAAAGAGAGGGAAACCACATGCTGGGCTTTATTAGAGAAAACATGGTCAGCAGATCAATGGAAGATATCATCCACACTCTACCTGACTTTTGTGTGGTCAGTTTTGAAATACTGTGTCCAGTTTGGGGCTTTCCAGTCCAGACGACATCCTGAAAACTATAAAAGGGTTGAACAGATGGCTATGATGCCTAAGGGCATAACAAGCCATGAGGAGAGGTTAATAGCAGCTGGGGTTGTTTAGTCTGGCAATGAAGACAGTAAGAGGCCATCTGATATCAGCCTATTACAGTCATTAAGCCTATCCCCTGACCTGAAGGGAAACTGCAAAGATGATGAGACAAATTCTGCCAGGTAACAGCACATGGTATAACACAGGAGAACGCAAGCAAGTTATGGCTTGGGAACTTCAGTGTGGAGATTAGGAAGAACTTCTTTACTAGGAGGGTAGTACTGCACCAGAAATTTTGGTGAGACTCTGGAATCTCCATACTTGTAGGTTTTTCAAGATCAGGCTACACAGACACATCTGATCTGATCCAACAATGTTGACAGGCCTGCTCCAAGCAGAACCATGACTAGTTGACCTCCAGAAGCCTCTTCCAGAAAACATGCCTGTGATTCCAAGCAGTTGGGATGGAAGAGTCAAAATGAAACGCAGACTTCAGTGGAAGATTCAGGACAGATATGGGTCAAGTTTGGGAGCAAGAGGGAAAGTGCCTGTACTTACAAACCGTCACTTTGCACAAAAGGCAGACAAGAATTCAAGATTCCTAGGACTCACTACTGCTCTGCTGTCATTTCATACTTGGGAAACCCGCTTGCAAGATGTGTCTCATTCCCTTTTAGTGATGATCCGCATAGATTACATCAATTTTCTGCTTTTCTGTCACAGTCATTTTGCTAGCAAAAGTGGTAGAGGTTTGTCTAGAGGTGCTAAAGATGCCAAGCCTCCAAAGATATCTGTGGGTACTAACATGACATCAGAAGACTGTATTTACTGTCCTAGTCTACACTGCAGAAGTCTATGATGTTACACACAAAAACATAGTCAATTTATATTACAAATAAGAATTAATTAATACATATATTTTCCTCATAAGTAGACATTAATTCTGGGTTCCCCCACCAGCAGCACCACCACCAGGTACCTGAGACCCTGAGACATTATTTAATGGGAATTAACAATTGCAACCAAGCTTTGAACATATGAAACTGCATATAATTGAACACACTGAAAAACAAGTCCCACACAGTTCAAATTCTGCACCCAAATTTGGTGACTATTCTTGACTTTGATCTCATAGTACTCACTTTCCCATCTGCTAAATGAAATTAGTGATTGCTCTCACTAGCAAGAGATGAAAAAAGTAAGAATATAAAAGTTAAGAATATAAAAACCTTAAGATATTTAGAATCTTTAAAATAATATGAATAACATATTTGGAGAAAGATTCAAAGAAAATTCAGCATACTAAACACAGAAAACAAAATAGTCTATTCTATTAAGATATCTTCACCTTAAGTATTATCCAATTCCAGAACTGAATGAGGCCCCATTTTTTCCAAAGGGTTATTATTTTTAATTTTCTGTGTTGCTTTCATATATTAAAGAAATTATCATAATAATACCCACCCAGGCTCATGCAGCTTCAAAAATGCAGGTTTGCAAAATAGAGCACTTAGTAACTAGAAAACATTACAGTTTAAATCATACAAATATGTAAGCTAGGAATTTCTAATAAGTATTCTTCTATGATATGGAGATCACAGTCTCCTAAATAGCGTGAAAAAAAAAAAAGGAACAGCAAGGGTACTCCTTTATACATAAAACAAGGAAGAACATGATCAATTTATCTATTTAATAGACTCTTAGCATACAACAGAAGATAAGCACAGAAGACATTCCATTTGTGATGTACAGTTTCCAGATGAAGCTCAATCATTAAGTAGTGATATAGTAACTTCTTTTTTTTAATGCAAGAGAAACCTATTTTCACTTAACACAGATGGTGCCTGTGCTCTATGTCAACTTAAGTGCTTTTTAAACTAGGACAAAAAAAAAAAAAAAAAGTAGTGAAAATGCAAGTTGGAGGTGGCACTCACTTTTAAACCATCTTGACTTTAACAAGTATATTTTTAAGGAAAAAATAATACTTCTCTCGTGTGTTGTTCACAAATAAACAGAGAAGTTGACAGACCACAGTTTGAAAAAAGGGAATGAGGGAATGAGATTATGCTCAGTTTCATCAACACGCTGAAAACAAATTAAGTATTTTCAGAGTAGCAAAATTCTTCTAATGGTCTTTGAATATTTTTGCATGGCATAGAAGAAGTACTTCTTTTTCAGTCAGATTAATGCTGTTAGATTTGATGGAAGATTTTTTTAAATTAAGGAATTTAAGAATAAAAAAAAGAGGCAGACCATCACATACTGCTACACCTGAAAGTTTCAGAGTAAGAGACTGTGCAATTCAATGGATACAGAACATTTTAACTTTACTATAAACCAGCTCCTGTTCATCAAAACTCTAAAGGAGATACCCCCCCAATTTTTTTCAACATTTACTGTCATATGTCCTCATTAAATAAAAATTATTGCATTTTAATAGCCTAATTTACAAATACCAAAGTTTGCCAAGTGCTTACAGATAACTTTAAAAAAAAATTCTTAAAAATTTTGATTTGAATAAGCTTCCCAAATTTTAAGTCTTTACTTACCGAGAAAGTGTTGATTTCCCTGAACCAGGTAGGCCTCTTAAGATTACGAGCAACTTCTGTGAACAACCAAATCTTTCTTCAGGTAACTGCAAGGAAGAAAAGCTGTGCAATCCTTCTGTATTGTCAGTTTTTGGATCCTTCCAACACTCTTCCCTGGTTTCACAGAAACCATTAATTTGGAGTCCATTCTGGTCATTATTTCCATTTCTGAAGACCTGAGTAGTATGGATATCAATGGGACCAGCATAGTTGGTACTTTGATCAAGCAATGGACCATGACTGTTGGTATCAGTATTTCCCTGGTAACCATGATAATTTTTGTAAGGAAGTTCACCATTCTGAGAAGCAAGGGGGTTTGTTTTTTGTGGTGGAGAATTAAGTATCTGAAAATGCGACGGATGGTTGACTCTAGGTGGAAAAGGTCCCTGAGGTACTATGAATGACTCTGTTGACTGCCAAGCAGGTCTGAATTCAGGCACTGAATAGTTCCAATATTTAGAATCTACTTGTCCATTAAAGGTATTTTCAGTTTTCCAGCCACTTGTTTCTGTGACAACCTGCTCATTGCTTGTTTTCTGACTGTTCTGTTCCCCAAAGAAACACTGTTCATTCTCATAAAATGGTTGTGGGCTGCCCAACAGTACACGTTGATAATCCTCTTGTGAGGTTTGACTACAGTTATATGGAGAGTATTGCTCCTGAGAAGTTTCAGTTTCTTTTTCCTGCAAATTAGCATCTAAATTTTCACTTTCCAGCTGGTGAATTTCTTTATAGAACTGGTCCAGTTCATCATCTATTTCTGATACAACAGAAGAAATAGTTTGCATGTTCTTTGCCTCCTTTCTTTTAGCTCTGTTTTCATGCAATTCATTCTCATCTCCCTCACTGCTTCTACATTCATTGCAACCACCAGATTTGTCCTGTTGGTTACTTTCCACAGGTTTGTAAATCGGTCCGATAAATTCTTTGCTTGTAAAAAACTCTTCATCTGATGCATTTCTATTTACTGAGAACGTTGTACTGTTATTTACAATATTATCTTCACCAGCACTACTTGTTATAAAAGGGCCTTTGTTTTCTTCAACTTTAGCGTCATTCATTGATGCACATGGAAGATTTACATTTTGCACAGTTTCTGAATCCACTGGCTGAGTAAGTGCTAGATTATATTCAGGGAGAACTTCATTCAGTGTTCCCAGGACACGAGTAGGTATTTTCTCTTGCTTCTCCATTTCATGTTGCCCTTGGTTATCTGAGGCATACACAGATATTAAATCATTTGATGTTCTCTCAGCGTCCATCTCCTCTTGAATACCTTGGTTATCATCATCAGAAAGTTTCTCGTAAGCCCCTTCTGTTGACTTCATTTTTTTAGAACACGGTTCAATTGTGTTTTCATCCTGACACTCCAAGAGCCTTACTGTACTTTCAGCATGAAGCATCTTAGAAAAAAATTAATACATTATCAGTGTGCACATTTTTAAAGTAAAGTATAAAAAAGCAGAAATTATTCAGGCCTATGATATGCATCCTCACACCCTCCATGGCCACAACTAAAATGTACTCAACCAGAACAAAAGCAGACATCACCTACTGGAAGTCTTGGCTAAACAACATTGCCACGTTATTGCATATCTTCAGCAAAGAAATGCATTCAGGCTGTACCAGTCTAGCAGTCACATTTTATGATTGTTGTGGTTTACAAATCATGCTTTCTAAATGTGAATATTTGAAAAATGAATTACATCAACAACCTCTGTTCTCTACTGACCTATGTTAATCTGCCAAGTGTTATAAATTTCTTTTACAGCATAAACAGTGCACAAACTGATGCCTGACATCACTACTACTATGACCAACAAAGATAAAAATACTTCAGTTACAAGGATTATTTCCTGTGATATTGTGAATTGAACTCGACTAATTCATTTAACACCAATCAAATAGATGCTAGACGGCATTTATCATTTGGTACTAGGCAAATAAGACTTAAAATTAAATCTGCAATCTTTTATTATGTTTCTGGGTTTGGAACCAACTAAAGACCTTTGTTAGGGACCAAGACCACTTGGTTGTATTTATTTTTAGAAAATATGCAAAAAAAGAAACCCCTGCCCCAAACAGACTGCAATCTAAGAACAAGCCAGTAAGTTCCAGAAAGATTCAGAGACAATAGCAATTAAAAACAAAGCAAGATGGCAATGACCACTGTGTTATGCAGTCATCCATCTGTTAGAATTACTTGGATTTTCCTTTGTATCCCAGAGGTCTAGATAGAATGCAATAAAAAGCAATACATAGCTTAGTATAAATCAAGTACCAAGTAGTTTATTCAGCAAATCTTCCCACCAAAAACAAATGCAGTCCCAAACAAGTATTTTTCCAACTAGGATTTTATCTCTACTAGGATAAACTAGGGTTTAGTCTACTGCTTTCTGTGAACATTTCAACTTTCTAGGAGTAAATATTAATAATATGTCACATGCTTTTCACTCCGGACAAGAAAATAAGTTTTTTTCTTTATCTGAAAAGGATCTGTAGATAGTATTAAGAGAAGATTTGTAAGTAACATTCTTCATCTCATGTTCACTTGCAAAACTGGCAAGAAAAAGTGTTACTGAGCACTTTCACATCTCCTATCCAAAGGGAGAGAATTCTGCCATCCTCACTCTCCAAATGTCTAAACCAAGGACATTTTACTGTTTGCATTTGACTTTACTACTTGTCAGAAGGGGGAGAAACATGGCCAGGCAACTATCTATCTTCCTCAGAACTGGTGGAACAATGTTGTAGGTACTATGGTCTCTCCTTCTCTGACGATATACATGTTTTATGCATACCTCCAGCTTCTCTTCTTTTTGTAAATTAGAAAGCAAGAATGATACCATATGAATCAGGCACTCTATTCCCCATCTATACAAAAATGTTACTCTACCTTCACTCAAAAACAGGGTTAGAAAAAAAAAGTTGCTTTATTAGCTTCTATATCCTCATCCATCTTCTGGGATAGTGTTTAAGTAAAGCACATATTCTGATGTGGAATGAAAAGAAAGCATGTGAACACTTGCTGTGCAACTGTATCTCTAATGATGGAGTTACTGCTCTGTGACTGTCCCACACAAGAATACCTTTTCTTGCTAATCTTAATAGACTTTCTCTCTGACTATCCTTTAGGACAGTGAAGTTGCATGCAAAAGCATCTCCACCTGCATTCTTGGGAAAGACAGAGCAAGTATGTACTGAGAAAGTGCAATCTAAGTGACAGTCTTGTCTCTTGAATGGATAGGCACAAGGTCTGTCGTATTCCTGTGAGGAACCAGTTGTAAGTGTTGAACCTGAGCTGCATATGTGATTCACTTGGCTGGCACTCACAACACTAAATTACCACTTTAGGAACCTGCCAAGCATCCAGAAGACTCAACCAAGTAACTCATGGCCTTAAGCTCCACCCGTACAATAAATTTCCAAATGGAAAAAGAGGACATATGTGGCAGAACCTAAAGATGGGGGGCCTGTTTTTGCCTGTGTGGCCACCTCTTTCCGGGTAGCAGCAAAGCATGTGGGCCAGCGTCCCTCACACAGAGGCAGGCCACATCGCAGAGCCAGGGGAAGCTGGTACTGCTCCCGCACCGCGATGGCGGCAGCAAGGTCAGGAGCCTTGGGGGGTCAGGTGCCTGAGGGGAAGGGCGGCTGCTGGCAGCCGCCAGCCCCAGATCTCGGTAGGTGTGTCAGCCGCTCCGTCCCTCCCTCCCCACGCCCCAGTGTAAGGCACCCCCCCTCCCCGCCCCACACACGCTTCCCTCAGCCCGGCACCGATCTCCCACAACCTCAGCAGCCACCTCTTGTGCACCAACACCGCCGTCCCCGCATTGCCCCTCCCTCCGCCCGGCCGCGGCGACCCGAGCACTCGGCCACGGTCCCCCTTTGCCACACGTTGGTGGCAGCGGTGGTGGTGGCGGGGAGAAGCGCCTTCCCGGCCCCGTTGAACAGAAGCCAAGCGGGTGGAGAGACCAACCTCAAGGCAGAGGCGCCAGCCCGTCTTCCGCCGCCCCGGCGAGGAGCGCACTCCCGGCAGGCGGGCAGGGTGGGGGAAGGGAGCGCTAGCAACCCCTCGCTCTCAAAATGGCGCCACCGCCCTCTGCCCCTTCAATCCCTCAACTCCCAGCTGTTATGGGACTTGTAGTTCCGCCCGGCCGGGCGTCGGACTGCAACTCCCAGCATCCCCCTCCGGTGGGGGGGCGGGGCGGGGGCGGAGCCGTCAGTGAGCGCGCGGCTGTTGGACGCGGGAGAGAGGAGTTACGGATAGGTCGCGCGCGGGCGTCGGCGCGCGTGAGGGTGCTCGGCCCGGGGGGGTCGGGCTGGGATGTGAGGAGCGGCTTTCCTCCCCGCCCCCCCCTCCCCGGAGAAGGCTCTAAGCCAGCACCGGGAGGGGGTTTTAGGCCATTTTTAACTCACTTGGGGATTTTTTCACTCGGCGTGCGGGGAGACGTTGGGTTGGTGTCCAGCCCGGCTGGCGAGGGCAGAGGCTGTGTCTCCCTGGGGGGAGCTTCGGGGGGCTGCTGGCTGTACTGCAGTAAAATCGGCAAGCTCGTTTCTCTAAATCAGTATTAAAACATCTGGTGTTTTAATCTTGGTGGAAGAAAAAAATCTCTGCTGCTGAAAGCACAGGGCAGCTGCTCCAGACTTGTGGTGTTCCCTCGGTCTTGTTTCTCCACTCTGGCTTGGGCCCACACCTCATGTTGACTGGTTTCTGTGGTATGGTCTAGCTTCCTAAAACTGTTTGATGGTTGTGTTTGGTTTGTCGTTTTTTGGTTTTTGGGTCTTTGTGTTAAAATAATGAAGTAACTTTGCAGGCATCTTCTGCCTAGACATTAGGTCTGTCAAGGTTAATTTGAGTAAAGCATTATTGGTTTTTGACTGTAACCCTAAAGGAGAACATCTATTATAATGTGCGAGATTAACTTTCTCTGACCGCTCCGTTAATGATAAAATATCTTCTGTAGAGTTTTGAGAATCAGAACATTTATTTTGCTTTAAGTGGTGTTCTGGATTTTGTGTAAGAATAACAAAGATTTTTAGCAAGATTATGAGGTTCTGATGAGGATTGTCCCTGATCTAAGAGCCACCCAAGTTTTCCAGATGTGTATCATACTTCTTACATGAACTTGCATGAACTTTTCCCTGCTGCACAGAGTACATTTTTTCCATGATGTGGCTACATTCTGCTTTTCAAATCTTGTGGTATTATGCAAAGCAAACCACATTTTTCCTAAGGAACTGTCTTATAAAAGTAATTCCCTGATTTTCATGAGTGCACACAACAGCTCCTGTGATGTGCCCATTCCAAATATCTGCAACATTTATACTTTCAGATGACCTGAATAAATTATGAATATTTTAAAGTTTACATTGTTTATAAAGTCTATGAAATTAGTATATTTGCTACACAAGGTAAAGAGAAAATAGTGATTGTTAAAACCCACTCAAGGCATTCCTTCCAGCTACCCCTGCGACCAAAATACAGTCTCCTTTCCTGTGCCAGGTGATAGCCTTGTTTTGTTAGACAGTATGGATGTGTGTTTGGTAGCATCTTAGTTTAGGTCAGAAGTGAGCTTTTGAAGTGAATCACCCGCTTCTTCCTGTTTATCATGCTTTGTTAAGATCAGTGCTCTTCCAATTTAAAAGCTGCTGAAATGTGTGTTGTATGAATGCCACAATCTTAGCATCAAATACTTTTCCATATTGATTTGCACTTAATGGCACTACACTAGTTACGTAGACATTATCTGCATCACAGCCAGACCTGGGAAATCTGTGTGCAGCTTCTTCTAAGGAGTACGGGTGACATAACCTTGTCACCCTACTCCAGACTGGAAAAACGACGTGTGAATTCTCCTGGAAGACAGGAGCAGTCCTATGATTAGACATGGCCTTGCTGTGGCTTTAGGGCCTGAGTTTTGTACCATATTTTAGAATCCACAGTCAAAGAGAGAAATTCTAAAGCTACTTTGAAGTAAAGAAAAATTCAGAAGAAACTGGTCATTTATACTGTAAGGAGTTCTTTCAGGAAGGAAAATAGGAAATGTCGTAAAGGACTGACCTTTGCTACCAAGAAAAATGTAGAGACACAAGATACACAAAGGAGAATATTATTGCAGGTTGGTGGAATATTTCTAACGCAAGTATTTTCAGAAATACAAAGGGCTACACTGCTTTATTCCTCTACCCTTTTTCATGAGATTATCTAAAGATAATAAGGCTAGTCCTTAATTTTAATATGAAAAATATTTTGCAACCAAGATTCTTGGCGAATTCTTTTCTAATAGTAATACTACTGATTATTTAATCCTAAGGAAAAAACTGTTTTCCATCTGAAATAATAATTATTTGCTTCCCTACACAAGCTAGATCATGAAAAGCCCAAGTTAACCATTTAGAGAGAATAAGAGTGTACTGCACGAGGACCTTTTGAAGGTAGTGTCTGGAGAGCAAAGCTCTCAAGTGCTTCATGTTATGTATCTAGTAATTGTCTCGGATGTATTTCATTTTGGGAATTCTCCCAGTACGTGTGTACCTAATTAAATAAGCCACATGTTACAACTGACAATACCCTGATGTAATTTTTTTAACCTCATTGAGGGTAATAAAATATGCTTTCCCTGATGCTACTACAGCTGCTACAGATCCCATATGGGAAGATGTTGTACTTATTTGAGACAAAACTACAAACAATTCCTCCAGAATCCTCAGGCTGCACAAGATTATAAAAGTTCCATCAGAAACATCAGTAGGAGAAGCTGATAGGTTAGGTAAAAGTAGTGTCCAAGGGGCTGAACACTGTAATGGTGAAAATATTTACAAAGAAGCATTAAGAGATTGTGGGTTTTCTTTGTTTGCAGAGTCATCTGAATTTTATAACTTAATTTTTTTCAAATGTTTATATATTTGCTTAGAACTCTATCAGGTACCAGGTAGAAATCTTCTATGTACCTTTGCTATACGTATGTCACCCAAATCATACTTCCTGTAAAAAACCCTGAAAAACTCACCTACGATTTTGGTGGGAACTTCTCATAGAAGTAAAAATCTAGGGAGTGCAGTGGTATTATTGCATGGGTAACAAATTATGAAAAATTATCTGTTCTTGTGTTCCTTGACATTTATGCCATCACCTTAGTATTAGACAAAGAAATGTTGGCTTTAACTGCTCTAAGAGAAGAGTGAAAAGAAAATTTTGCACTTTATATAATCAGAATTTGATTCAGTTTTACAAGAGTCTCATAAGTCTGAATTATTTGAACATTACAGATAGCATCACAATTTGTATGCATAAAGGAAGTGAATAAAATTCTGTGGAAAAAGATTAGTTTTGACATTATGTAACGTGAATGTTTGAACTTGCAAATGGAGCATTTTCTCAGAGTAGTGTTTGCATTTGATTTCCTTAATTAAAGAGGGAAGAAGTCAGCTGTCCACTTTGGAGGATCATCCTGATTCCTACTGGTTTACCAGTATAGCTGATGCTTTAGATCTACGGCAGAGATCACTGGTACCTGTACTAAGGTAAGTAGTTGCACTAACTACTACTAACTCTCTTCTGCATGGGCCCAATTTCAGGTTCTGTAGAAAAGCATGCCTTCAGGTGCAATTTCAAATTACGACTTAACCACACTAAAACTAAACTACTGTGAGAAAAGGTGCTCCTGCTACTCCCTTCCCCTGCACAGTGACGCCTAGGTGCTGTCCTGCCTCCTCTCTCGTAGTAGCTTTTCTTCTTGTTTGACCCCAGAGAGAGCCAGTGCTCCTGCACCACTGGTGGGCCCAGGCTGGTCAGTGCCAGGGAAGCACTGGGAACAAGTAGCTGGGGAGGGTGCAGGGACGGGTGCTCCTCCTTTCAGCAGCATTCAGCCATATACAGTTTAACTGTATCGCCTCACCCTCACCCTAGGGGTTACCAACTAACGTGACCCTACCCACCACATTGCTGTACCCAGTGCCTCCTTGCCACTGTTGTTACACTCCAGTGTTTCTACCCACTGCGACTGCTGGTCTCTTCTTCGCCTTTACTGCTCCTTTCCAATACGATCTTGCTTCTTGCCTGGTTCCCCTTATTCTTTAACATTACATAGTCCTGTATCACTTCCTACTACTAGTGCTGTTCTTTTTCCCTTTTCCTCCCTTTCCATTTGATTCAGGGTGTTCTCTTCCTCCTGTTTTTTATCACTTTCCTCTTTCCTGCAAAAGACTGATGTGCTGCCTTGATCTTCTCCTGCAAGTCTGGAACACAGCATCACAGTGGCATGCATTTGCTGAGGGAAAACTACAGAGGATACGTATGTTCCCTGCAGAGAGAGCATACTGTTTGGGTACACTGTAATGGCATCAGGGAGAGGAGTATCACAGAATCATAGAAGAGTTTGGTTTGGAAGGGACCTTTAAGGGTCACCTAGTCCAACTCCCCTGCAATAAGCAGGGACATCTTCAACTAGATTAGGTCTTATCTTCTTCAGATACCTCAAATTGCCAGTTCCTATTTCATAAAAGGGGAAGCACTGGGTATTTTTAATAAAAACATTACACTGTTCTTTTCTGTAAGGAAAGATTTCCCTTAAATTTGCTTCTAGAAACATTTTCTATAAAACTTCCTAAAATAACTCAGCATGAAGAAGGTAGCTGGTGTGAAAAATATTAACAAAAAATTCTAAATATTGGCAAAGCAATAAATGCCTGTATTCTGCCTTTTAATAGAAAAGATTAGGCACATTTGAGATAGACACAATGAGGAGACTCCATCTGTAATAAAAAGGAAAAAAAATCAAGATAAATATCCAGCGGGCACTACTTGAGATTGGCTTTTACAATTAAGAGTTAATATGGAATGATAGCTCAATCATTTAGATCTTGAGCCTTGATCTTGTTATCAGGCTTGAGGTAGCAGAGTACTCTTTCTTGTTCCAGTAACATTGTTGTTCTTCTAATAACACTTTAATAAGGCATGCATTTGAGTTCAGAGGACTAATTACATACTTACATTTAATCATGCCTCTTTCTAAAGGATAATCACCTTGGGTCTTAGTTTGTCGTGCCACCCTGTACTTCACTAAATCATGTTTGAAAAAGTGAGGTTTCAACATGATTTAGCAAATACAGGAAATACTCTTGCATAGTTCTTTGAATTTAAATTGAACTATATCTGGAGAGAAATTCTGGTGAACATTAAGAGAACTGGTTTACTCAACCAACTAGGAATGTTGCTTGCCAAATGGTTTTCTGAAATTTTTATATGGCAAAGAGGTAAATGTCACATCAAAGTTTCAGTCATAAATATCCAGTAACAGTTTTTTACTTATTAATTTCCACAAAGTGGAGGTTTTTTTATCTTCCATTTTCAGCTTGAGAATTAACTTAGGAATTACAGTTTTGATGAAGTTATATCTTTTAACCAAAAAAATTTCCCTACTAGCCTGCTGGTTATGGGAGATAAGAGTATTTTTTGATACATGCAACAGATTCTAGTAAGTGATGTTTAAGCCATGGATAGATTAGTATTTCTTTTGACTATAAGTAGTTTGTCATTTAAATATTTGATTCCCTTTCAGAATAAGATGAACCCTTTTGGAGATAAAAATAGTGGGGAGAAAATAAAAGGAACACCTAATTAGTTTATTTTGGAGGCTCCTGAAACCTTTGATTTAATGGGGGGTTTTTTTTAGCTGAAATCTGCACAATATGTAGATTTTTCTTCTTGGCAGTAAAGCACCTCTTTTGTGAGTTAGGTCTCAAGCACTATAGAAAAACAGAACAAAAGGAATGGTAAGATTTAACTTTTAAGGCAGAGTGCCTTAGAAAATGTAACGACTGCTGTCCTGCGGCAAAGCTGAGCTCATAGGTTGTGAAATATTACGGAAAAACAGGCCAAGAAAACACAATTCTGAACAATTCATGTATTTCAGAGTAGAGTATGAGGAGTTTCTGGGAAGTGATGCTCCAGGTGAAGGTCCAGGCACTGCTTAGCCTGCAAGACTATCTAAATAGCAGCTCACGTTTACATAAAAATGGAGCAGACTGAGTGTAATGCCTTCAGTAGATTTAATTCAATGAGACATTAAAATAAGCAGCTTTAAATACAAGGCAGACTATGGAATGGTAAAAGCAAAAAGTGTGAGTAGAAGAACAAGCACTTCAGATAAAGCAACTGAAAAATACCCAGTGTTTTACACAGCACAGTATGTTTAAGTATCTAATGCTTAATATACTAACCACTGTTTAAGTGAGAGGAAAAGAGATGAGGAAATACTAGAGAAGTTTAGTGCAACATGCTTAGTTATGGCCATGTTTTGTAGAATACTTGTTAATTTTAACCACTCAGTTGTTACCTGAAATCACTTTCACTTGGATACTTGAAGTTTAAAAAGTTTAACTGAGATGCTCACCTTTCAGATACAACTTACAGTAAGAATTTCTTAAATATTTTCCCCATTTTGTCATACTAACAACGTTGTTCAAGAATATTTAGGTTATGTATTCTCTCCCACCTCATATCCTACATCTCAATTAAGGGCAGAGAGCATTTAAAGCAATTGAAGGTAACTCAGAGGAGAAACTAATTTAATTCACTGACAAACTGAGCTAATCACCAGGGAAAGAAAGACTACTGGTACAGACTCCCAAAATACTAATTCTCTACTGTCATACCTGTCATCAAGGTACTGAGGGAAGAAAATTTTTTTTTTTCCCTGACTACTATGGCCTTTTAGATGCTGGCTGACATAGGTTATATTAGTGTTAATTTGTAGAAATAAACGATGCAGATAGCTGTAGTGGTCAGTGGTCAGCAAGAAGGTACCATGACATTTAGCAACAAAACAGCTGTGTTGCATTCACACTAGAATGAAAAAAACAGAACAGCAAAACCAACAACAGCAACAAACTGGTATTAGAAGCCTTAAAGATTTGTGTATTAATGTTTTCTAACTTATTCGTATCAGACAGCAAGATGGTTATGGCTAGACTTGTTTACCTAAAGTGTGAAGGATGCACTGGTTGGCAGCAAAATAAACACCATCACTTCCTGACTGCTGTAAAGAGACAGATTCTGTTTCAGAACATTAACAATCTAAGTTTTTTTTTTTGCTCCTATGGCTACTGTAATATGAAACATTTTGTCGCTCTCTTCTAATACATGTCTCCAAAAAGGCACTGACCTCTTTTGGATCCCCTCTAAAGAAGAGAGGTCACAGATAAAGATACATCTACAGCTGACTTGAGATGGCATGTTTTCGGAGGGGGTAATAGTTTTTGTTTTAATAGAAAGACTTACTTTCTATTTAAGAAAATAGAAATAGGTCACTTAATCTTACTAGTGTCCCACTGTAGCTGTTAACTATTTCACAAAGAGAGCAGATGAGTAGGTGGAGTGAAAGGCTTCCTGCAGTCCTCACCCTGAAAAGTAACATAATATAATCTCTAGTAATTTTTTTTGGTGAAGTATCATATCGTACTTAATGACTCTTGTCTTTTTATTAGAAAACAACCACAAGACAGGCACAGACAGGTATTTTTGGTAGTCAGACTTGTTAGCACTGAGATTAAAGTGATACTTATTTAAACTTTAGAATTAATATTGCACATGTATTAAAGCTAGTAGCTTCTGAGCATCACTGTCTTATTCAGCTGTTTGATTTTTGTTTACAAGGAAACAGTGTTGGCAACAGCACTCACAGAGACAGTAAGAGTCTAAAAATTCCAGTCATCTCTAAGTCACTGTTTCCATGTGGCTTCCTTGCAAATTACTTGAGACATATGAGATACTAAAATTAGTTGCAAAGTTAATTCATGTTCATAATAATGTCAGCCATTTAGTTGAAGAGCCAACACTAATAAATGAGCAACTTTTTCTTTCTGTGAGACAAATCACCTGCAACTTGAAGGTGTATATAGGCACTAAGTCTCCTTCCTACATGGCAAAAACCTTTCCGTGTGAAGGGCTCAGTGTATAAATGACGTATAATTCATTTGAATTGTTTTTCTAGGAAAATATTTTTTAAGCAATTGTTCAAGAGTCTTAATTATAAGAGAAACAAAAAGAAGGGAAAAGTGGTTATACCTATGCTGGAAACAAAAGTATCTCTTTCACAAACATGCTACATTAAGAAAGGGAATTTAGATAAATGTTTAAAAAAGGAAAAAATGCACCCTTCTATTTCTTAAACTTTTTCAGTTTTTACTTTTCTGTTTTGCCTTGATTTTGCCCAAACCATTTGTAAAAGGAAACAACAGCTACTTTAGGATTCAGTTAAGTGGTTTTGATTTCTCTTGGGTAAACATGTGATGTTAGAAATGTAACTTGTAGTTTGCATTCAAATAAAAAACACATCAATTGGCTTCCATTCAAATTCTTTGTTATTTGTGCTGGCCCTTCATCAGACTCTGGTGATGACTGTATGGAGGGATTTGCTCAACAGTCACTCTTAAGTCACATAATGTTAATCTATAGTTAGGGAAATTAATAAAACAATTCACAATTTATTGCTATCCAAAGCAGGTGTTCTTGGTATCTGCTGTGTAGTCCTTCCCTTCTTCCTGTGTTAACCCTTCTGAGAGCTGACTGAGCTTGCTGGCCAGGACAGAATTTTGTAATACAGTTAAGCTAAAATATCTGCTTCCCCTGGGGTGGAGGGGGAAGATTTTGATCTCTCCAATCTATTTCTTCCCTCGTTCTGCCTGGGACTATAGGATTTTGTTAGGCAATTTTAATATTTCATTGTACTGAAGTTGTATGGATTGGTGAGGTCTACAGCACTGAGTCATTCTAGGACCCAGCTTCCTTCCAACCGTTCTTCATCCCACAGTGCGATGCTGGGGTGTTTTGAAAGTCTATGTCACTTCTCACCTGTCAGATTTCTTCCTGCGCTCCCTGTCTGTTCAGTCCTGTGAGGTATATCTTAGAGCTCTTATTTAAATAAGGGTATGACTGGTAAAGTTAGGATGTTTGTCTGTTCTGTTTTTAAGTATCCTACAAGTTGATATGTCTTTATATACTTCTTTGGTTCAAGTCTATGAGTGAAAAAAATGGAGGAACTTAAAAGGCAAAACATATAGAGAGATTCATACATGCAAATGCCTCAGTGTTACTGTAATGAGGAATGAGACTCAGTAAAAATGTTTAGTGACTCTTCTGGTGGTGATGTTACCTTGACAGTTGTTCCTACTCTTATTCACACTGAAAGGCCAATACCATAAAAGAGTAAGCTCACTGGGCCCATGGATAAACATAATGTCTTGGGAAAGCACCAGCACAGTTTCTGTGAAGGGAGATATTGATATCATCACAGACTTTCAGCAGTTTGTGAGTCAGGAAGCATGTGGACAGAGACAGACCAGGGAACATACTTGTATTTTGAAAAAGCATTTGTGCAGGTTCCTCACTAAAAGCTGTTAAACAAAATTACCACAGAATTGGAGTCAATGTCCTATTCTGAGTTGGAAATCTGTTTGAAGGATGGAAGCAGAGAGTCAGCTTAATGGTTACTTTCCAGGGTTGAGAAAAGTCAGCAATGCTCTCTTCCAGAAGTGTTTGAGTTTACTGATGTTGTTTTATGCAACAGTCTTTGATCTTCATCAGTTAGGCAGAAAAGGAGGTGCACACTGAATGATACTTGGATGGTGTTAAACTCTTTTGGGTCATCAAATGCTGTGCTGGTGGAAAGAACTCCAGAAGGCCTCGCAAAACTTAATGGGTAAAAGATGGCAGATAGGCTTTGAAGTAGCTCAGTGTAAGGTAAAGCACAGAATGACCTGTCAATCCTGGAAGTTTAAGCTCATGAAATCTTGAAGTCACTGTTGTCAGCTCTCTGAAATCTCAACTCAAGCTGAAGGAGCAGACAAAAAAAGCCACTGAAAAACAGACATGTAGGGCATCATCAGGAAGAGTACCAAGAGCAAGACAGAAGGCAGTTTGATGCTCTGTGGGAAACCTTGATGCACTCCTATCTTGGGTACAGGATGCAGATCTGGTCTGTGAGGGCACAGCAAATTTAAAGATATCAAGAAAGATGACTAAAATGATCCAAGGGGAGAGATCGACAGTCTTAAAAGGTAGGGGCTAAAAGGGTTTGGATTCTGATTGTGAGAAGACAAGGCTGAGTAGTATATGATCAAATTTACAAATGAAGAAAGCCCGGTTTAAGATGAATGCAGAAATAGGATTCTTGACACAGTGGGTAAGTGGGCTTCTGGAATCCGCTGCCTAAGTAGGCTAGGAGAGATACATGCTGTCAAGAGTTCAAAAAGGAATTAGACACATTAGTGGACAACAGGTCTGTAAACGGATTCTGAAGGGAACAGACAGGTGTGTACCATCCTTTTAACAAACCAGACATGTAGTATCCCTATTAACAGCAACTGTAGATGCTGGGAGTATAAGATAGACAACAGAAAGTAAGCAGGTCTCCCTGAATAGGATCTCCCTTGTTATTATTCTTTTTTTATACAGATGAATACTACTACCTCAAATTTTGCATTTAAGTTCCCTGCATTTGTGGAAGTTGCAGGGACAAGCAAACTGGAAATGTAAGGTATAGGTCTCACTCCGGGAAAACTATGTTGCTGCTGGTGGTGCTACTGTGCTGGTTACCAAATATGAGGCTAGGTGGAGTGTTGGTCTGACTCAGAAGGGCATTTTCATTGTTGAGAAGACTTCTGTCTATTTCTAAGGTGCAAAGCTGCCCTTGACACCATAGTCTACTATTTTCACACAATGTTTTTACAGACAGAAAGCTGTGAGAAGGACACTGCTGTGCAGGATGTTCTGTGACTGGGATGTTCATCGTCACTTGAACACTGAGACATGAGCAGTGTCTTCAAGGCACATATTCTGTGTAAAAAGTCTGGTCTCTGGAGTTCTGTCCTCCTGGCTTTCTCTGTGTGTCAAACTGTAAGCAAAATATTTATTTTGCATAAATATTTTTGATCTTTCTCAAGTATACTGTTTCGGTAAGTGACACACATTTATACTTACATTTGCCTGCGCTTGTAGGAGGTAGCAACACTACTAAAAATGAGTCTGCTTACAGTCGTCCGTGCCCTGTGAGATGTGACATTTCATAGAATCACAGAATCATTAAGGTTGGAAAAGACCTTTAAGATCATAAAGTACAACTGTCAACCCAACACCACTGTGCCCGCTTAACCATGTCCCAAAGTGCCATGTCTACATGTTTTTTGAACACCTCCAGGCATGGTGACTCCACCACCTCCCTGGGCAGCCTGTTCCAATGCTTGCCCACTCTCTCAGTAAAGAAATTTTTCCTAATATCCAATCTAAACCTCCCTTGTTGCAACTTGAGGCCATTTCCTCTTGTCCTATCACTAGTTACTTGGGAGAAGAGACCAACACCCACCTCACCACAACCCCTTTTCAGGTAGTTGTAGAGAGCGATAAGGTCTCCCCTCAGCCTCCTCTTCTCCAGACTGAACAACCCCAGTTCCCTCAGCCGCTCCTCATAAGACTTGTACTCCAGACCCCTCACCAGCTTTGTCGCTCTTCTTCGGACATGCTCCAGCACCTCAGTGTCCTTCTTGTAGTGAGGGGCCCAAAACTGAACACAGTATTCGAGGTGCGGGCCCGAGTACTGGGGCACAATCTTTGCTGTGGGAGAGACGGAGCCTGCCCTGGGAAACATAGCGCTTGCACAGATTGCACAGCGCAGCTCTTTTCTTTTAGGACTGCAGCGAAAAGGGGCTGGGTACTTGTTACTCCCTCCTGCAGGTAGAGTATTGGTTCCTAACACTTTCCAGATTATTTTCTGAGGAAACTCCCGCAACACGTCTAACCAAACGAGGGTGTAAAGAGGTCTTCCGCGGTTAGTTAGTTGATGGATTTCGCCGGCGCTGAGGAACGGCAGCTCCATGCTGCCTCCTGCCGGCCTCGGTCCCAGCCCCGGCCCGGCGGCCCGCCTCCCAGCGCGGCCCGCACCAACTGCCGCTGGGGCGGGAGCCGCGCGGCGGGGCGGCGCAGGCCGCTTCCCTCCTGCCTCCCTCGCTGGAGCCGGCGGCGGGGTAACGGCCAGGCCGGCGGGGTGGAGGTTAGCAGGCGATCCCCGGCCGGCGGGAGGAGCGGTGTCGGGCGGGCTCCCTCCTGAGGGCCGCGCACGCTACTGCGGCGGGGCGCCGGCAGCCGGGCGCCCGTCCCGTTGAGGCGGCGCCTGTAGCGAGCGGCGCGGTGCGGGGTTCCGCGCTTTGACGGTCGCGAAACCAAAGAGGGGTGTAGGAAGGAAGGCATGAAGAATTACCTCCAAAATGTCGATTTCTGACATGTTAGAGTCTCAGTGCAGGCACGAAATGAAGGGCAGTAACTGTGGAGAGGCCTCCCTTACACCACACCTCGTTCTGCTTCTCCAAGCGTTCACTGCTCCAGGCGTCCTGACAGGAGCTGGAAGTGTGAAGTGCTCCTGTAACCTTCATGTAAAAGTATATATAAAAAAGTATAGCAGCACAGTAGTTATTTTCACAGTTATACACCTGGTTTTGCAATTTCAATAGCTATAGGAATGTTTAACTTTTCTGCCGGTTTGTAAGCATCCCCACAGACACATGCAAGCACTCCAGAAGGAACAGATGTGTTCCCCAACCTAACGTTTTATATCTCTGTAAGCCCAGAGAGATGGCAATGGGGGAACTGAGGGGAAATTGTTCAATGTGCACCAAAAAATTATACCCTTGACTGGAAGTGCAGGATCCTTCCCAATAATAAAGTAATATAAAATTGTCAGCTAAAGTATTCCTCTCTGCTGCTCATACATAGTGCTTTCGTTTTCAGGAAGAGCGGGAGAAACATAATTCACCCAAAAATGTAAACAAGGGGAGTTTTGGGGCCTGAAAAGTGAATTTTATGTAATAGTTGTACCAATTTATCCTGGTAGGACTGATGTAGTCCATGTTAGAAGATGAGGATATTTAACTTCGTTTAAAACTTGTATAAAAATAAGGAAAGCCGGTTACAACGTGTTAGCAAGTTCCGAAAGCTTGAGGAAACTTACGTAAAGATTTAAAATAGTAGTTACAATGTCTGGGCTAACATGCTTATCTAAGTAAGTTTCTCACATTAGTATACTGAGTATATTTCAGCAGATCTGCCCAGTATAATTTATGTTTTTTTAATCATAATACTCTAAACACTTCCATTTTCTCCTGCTGTGTCATTCATAAATGCAGCACTTCATCTGTAGCAGTGAGACAAAATTACATCACTTTTCTGTTTGCATTTTCCTGTGAGGGCGCCCCTGAAACTCTTGCACTCACTTGAAGCAAAACCAAAGGGTTTGATGAGTGCTTTCTGCTACTTTTTCTACTCTTTCTGCACAGTTAGGCAACTTTATTCCTGATTGTTTTACAATAATCAGTGTTGTTCGGGGGACTTTTTGTTTGTTTGTTTGTTTGCTAATTTACACAGTGCACCTGGGCAGATAATCGACCGTAGTTCATCTGTCAACTGACTGCCCGGTCCGCTCGCGGTCCGGGCCGTTTGCTTCACCTCCTGTTCACGGCCGCTGCCGTCGGTAAGCGCTGCGGCGCCCGCGGCCCGCGCTGCTGGAGCAAGGTGCTGTGCCGTCCTCTCCCCGCGCCGAGATCCTCGGTTTTGGCCAGGACTCGCCAGGGGCTGTGCAACTGCCCGTGGTCTTCCGGGGGAGGCCGGTTTAGGCGTAGGCTTCCCCGGCAGGAAAGCGGGAGCTGGATTGGGCCGCGGGGCGCAAGCACGCATGGGGAGGGGGTCGTGACTTTCTTAACGCACCAATCGCCCCCCGCCAGCCGCTACCGCCTGGCAGCGGTTCTCCACGGATCCCGCCGCCGGCGGCGCGGCGGGCAGGGCTCGCGGGGCGGCGCGCAGCGGGCCACCGTTGCGAGGAGCGCTGGCCGCGGGCCCCGTGACCGGCGGCTCCGGCCGGTGCCCGCGCTGTGGCGACCACCTGGGCCGGCAGGGGGCGCTGCTGCCCCGCTCTGGCCCCGCTCGCTTCCCTCGGCGGTTCCATTGGAGGAGCCGGAGACGAGTTGGCGCCATTTTGAAGCCGACAGGGGGACCGGGGCGAGCTGCGGAAGGGGAGGGGGTTAGAGGCGATTGGCTGCGGCTACGGCGGCAGCTCCTCTCCGAGCCCGGAGCAGCGGCAGCGCGGAGCGGACCTGCCTGGGACCAGCGAGGAGAGGCGGCTGCGGCGGGGTAAGGAGCCCGGTGCCTCGGCCGCGGTTACCCTCACCCCGTCCCCGCTCCATTTTCCCTTCTCGGGGGCGGGGGGCGCCCGCTCGGACCGAGCTCTGTGGCCAGCGCTCGACGAGGGGGAGCGAGGGGGGGGCGCGGAGGAGACCTCCCCTTGGCCCGTGGCGGAGGCCCCCCCCCCCCCCGCCCCTTCGCGGGGCTGCTCCCCTCCCCCCTTCCCCGTGGCCGGCGTCACAAATTAAATTTGCCGCCCCCCCGCACCCCCTCCCCCGCCCCGGGCGCGGCGGGGCCCCGCGAGGGGGTGACCTTGGCTGGGGTGCGCGCTGCTCCTCGCGCAGCACGGGGGCCTGCGGGTCACCTCCCCCCTGCCCCCCAGATGGCCCGGCGGGCGGTGTCGCGCGCTTAGCGCCGGTGGCTCCTCGCGGCGGCGGCGGGGGGGCGGGGAGGGCCGGTTGCCCGTTGCGGTGAGTGATCGCGGCTCCCTCGGGTGTCCCTCCCTGCCCCGTGCAGCCGGCCTAGTCCCCGCCCGGGCTGCGCCGGGGCTCCCGCCGCCTCGCGCCGCTGCTCGGGCTCGGCGGCGGGGGCACCCCCTTCCCCGCGCCTCCCCGCCTGGTCCTGTCTCTCTGCTCCGCACTTCGCCGTGATCCTCAGCCGGGAGGAGCTGGCGGCCGCCGAGGACCTCGGTTTGGTGGGTCCCCACTTGTACGAGCCCGTTTCTTTCATGCTGGCTTCCCCCCCACCCCCCCTTTTCCCTCCCCCTCTGCATCGGGCTGTGTTAGAAAGCGCTCGGAAAGGAAGGGGGGGGGTGCCGCCGCCTGGTAGATGAAAAACTATGAATTTTACATCCGAATTGCCAGATGGAGAATGGTTAATTTATAGGTTATGTATTGTTTACGTTGGGAGCCTCTGGTCAGGAATCTAGGTCTGTAACTTCATCCTGCCGCAAATAAATCACTATCTGTTCTTCAGAACAAATCAACAATTAATGACGGTGAACAATCCTGGAAAAATGAACTGCAGCAGACCAGCTCCTACAGAGCTGGATTTTGTTGTGCAAGCCTTGTTCTGACTTTTATGTTTGCTTCCCGCACGGTTGCTGCCTGAGAACTGTGATGATTTTTTTAGGTGTTCCGTTTTCCCATTTAACGTGGCTGCTGAAGTATTCTTGTGTTGGTCTTTGTTTTTTGCTTGCCGGGAAGCTGCTGTGGCTGACTTCTCTTTGCTGGGGATGGACTAGAAGGACTGTTGAAAATCTGAGTGGCTTTATAGTTGAAAGCGGGTGTCACATTTTGGGAGGAAGATAAGATGACATGCATTCCTTCAGATTTTCCCCTTCCAAACTAGTGGAATTGTTCAGTTTTCAGATGATGGAAATTTTGCTTGGTATGTCTTGTACGTAATATAGATATGCTCTAAATATTTTATATACTCGTGTCAAGTAATACATCAGAAGGATGTGAAACAGCTGAATGTATGTTATGCTCTGACTATACTTAAAGAAAACAGAGAGTGACAGGCAGTCAGGTAAAGATAGCGTAACGGAGGTGTATGTATCGTGTTCCTATCGTGTTCGTCACCAGCGTTTGAAAGCGTGCACTGCTGGAGAAAGTAGTTTAGTACTTGCATGACATCTTGTGTCTGTGTTTGAAGCAAGGTTGTGCTTTATTACTGTGTGGTGTCATTGTGTGTGTGGTGTTTTTGTTTGGTTTTTAAATAGTTTTTATAGAGTAGTATTTGCCTATGAGTCTGTTGCATTCCCTTTACTAGTTACTATACAGGCTGGATAAACTGTAGTTCAGTTTTTGATGAAACTGCTAAATAAATCCAACTAAAATAGAAAACTATGTGTATAACACTTATATGCTGATTTTTTTTTTTCTTGTGTGCCATAAATATTGGGTTTAGACTGTATCTAGCAAGCTTATTTATGGACTTAAATTGAGCAAGTCAGCTAAGTTATTAAGCTGTAATTAATAATACAAAAACCAACAATCATTGCTAGCATTTGGAAAAGCATAGTGATGAAACATGGGCATGACCTCAGGTGTTATCCATTTTTGGCGCTAGAACAGGAGACTCTTTTGCCTCCTGTAGATCTAAAGAGATGCATTTTCTTTTGGGATACGTTGCTTTCTACCAGGCTCTCAGGTTAGGCTTTTTTTGCTCTCTCTTTCTTCAGTCACACAGTTTATATTTGTACAAAAGAGGTTGTATGGGTATGCGTAGGAGTCTTTTAGTAAGGGAGGTGTTTGGAGTAAATGTTCTTTTCTTTAAGCCTAAGTTTGGAAGAGGTGATAAAGGCTACTTGTTGCACAAGGAAAATTTTCATGGGTGCAATGAATAAGAAAATGTGAAGCTGAGCAGTAAAAGCATGCAAAGTAGGAAATGGAGGAAAATATGATACTACAACTTACTATTTTTCCATACCAGTTTCATTCTAATATCCCTTTCCCTTAATATTACTTAGCCCAAATACATATTTTCCTCTTCCTGGACATAGTCTTCCCCTCTGGCTTCAGACAAGTTCCTTTATTAGAACCAAAAAGTAGTTATGGTGTGTGGTACCGACAAGTGGCAGGATAGTGCAGCATACTGCTTTTAACAGGTTTCTAAAGTAATGGTGTTTTTACTTTTAGCACAAAATGTCAATACTGCAACCTAAAATAATCTTTGGAAAGACTGAGAGAATATTGGGGGCTTTCAGTCAGTTTTGAAACTAACTGGTAAGGAAAAACCGAGGAAACCTTTTCTTTAAAAGGATGTGTTAGTGTGACGATCCTCAGTGGTGAAGTGTTGTGTTCATTTACCAGATCTATAGATCCTATGGTCTCTTTGAACGGCATTGACAGATCCTCGGCGGAATCATGTGCAAGTTTTTAAAGAATTGCAAAATACATGCTTTAAAAAATACATGCTTTTAAATAACTTTGTTATTTTAGCAAGTTAGTGATCTATTTCAAAAACTCTTTGGACCATTCTGGATTCCACAATAAAAATGCTATTAATGTTAATTACTGTAGCACATCTAACTTGAAACAATTCCATGAAATACAATTAATATTTTAACTTAGTTTTTAAGAATCAAAATGTTAATGCCTCCACTCTTTTTAAAGGTTATTACTGTTTGTCTCTGTATATACTGCTTTTAAACCTTTTCTAAAGTGTGAGTAAGTCCTTGAAGTAGGTTCTGAGGATTAAGACCTCCATTACTTTTGTCCCCATCTGTAGAATTTACTCTTTCGCATCCCATCCCAAGCATTGGAAAAACTTTCTGGATCATTCTGCTTGTTTTATACTGCCTAATCGTCAGCTCTGTTATTTCAGCTCGTGACAACTTTGGTATTAATATGCTTCGAGATATAATAATAATAAAGCACCATACCTCGTTGGGAACAGATGGGAGTGTTTGTAGTAATCATCTTGTGTCTGTCACCATTTATATGGTAGCACCGTAACCAGGGATCAGGACCCCATCTGGGGTTTTCTAATTTAGTCCCCGTTCTTTAAAGATTGATTCCAGACAATACTAACTGTGTGTACTTTTTCTCTGACTTAATTAGAAATCCTTGTGGATGCTTCTGCTGCTGAAATGAGGTACTTCACTTGCACACTTTTTAACGGACAAAAAAGACACGAAGTTAGCAGTCAAAAGTGCTATTGTCTTAATTGCTTCCATTGTATAGTCACCTAAACTACATTTCTTAGCTCTTCTAAAGAGGACTAGATTCAACTAAAGCATAATTGTTAACCACTTAGAAAGTAACTGTTGAGTGAGGTTTTCCACCTTTTGCGTAAGTATACCAATTGGTTGCCTACAACTTCTTTCAAAGCAGCCTGTGGTTCTCTCTGAGACATGCCCAGTGTATCCACATTGCAGCTCAATTCAACATCGAGAGTCAGGATTCTGAAAGTCTTAGAAAGGAGGGGGGAAGAAAACAACCCACAAAACCAACAACTATTTTTTATTGGGGGGGGGGGGAAAGAAAAAGAACAGTTACCTGCACTGAGTGCAAACATGTTGCTTATGAGGAAGTCTTAAAAAAAATCTGCATCAAAACTTTCTGTATGTAATCTTTGAGCCACCTTGAGTTTGACTGTTCAACTTCTGTTGGTACTGCTTTGATACTTGGATGTGGAGTTTCAATGAACACAATCAGATTTCTGGGAAATCTTTGTTTGGCACCACAGTTGTTAGGTTTCTGTTCTTAACAAGAAAGAATTGAGATGAGTTGTCACTTACGAGAAGTGAGCAGAAGATACTTTATGGAAACTTTATTGCCTTTAGGGATTTTATTTTTTTTTCTGCATCCTCCTACTTAAAATTTGAAAGAGTTTTTCTGGGGGAAATGTGCAGAGGTGCTAGGCGGTTTACCATTCAGTGTGATATTGCCTCTGTTAATTATTTTGTTGTTTGACAGTTCAGTATGAAGCATTGTGTGTAGTTCAATCCTGTACATAGAAACAAAGTGTATAGAAGAGACTATAGGTTTTTATGCCATCAGTTTGTGAAAGCTTTTGTGCAGGATGATGTCTGTGGACACTCTGTGTGCCGCCCAGAGCTTTTCAAAGGTCTAAGGGAGACAAATCGTGGACACCTAATTCATATTGCAAATCCTTTTTAAAAACAGTTTTAATTAATCTCTGTCCTCTCTAAGTACATGTTATGGTAGTCTTTAGTTATGATTTGTATATAAATTTTTTTTTTTTAGCTTGCTGTATTTAGGAATTGGAGCTACATATAAAAGTTGGCTGACATATTTTCCAAAAGCTGGAAGATGTGAAATAAATTGACAGGGGGCTGTGGGAAGGGAGAGCATATCTAGTGATCTGGGTGACTGAATGTCACTTTGGAATACTGGAATTCTTCTTGTCTGTCAGGTTCTGGTGATCCCAGGTAAGTCTGTTTAAACCAAACTTTCCACAAGAGCTTATTAGTAGTGTGTTGACTTCCTGGGAGACAGGCTCGAGACCCTGACTACCTCTGCATGGCTTGACAGAAGCTTTAATTTCAGACGCAGTGCTGGATAACATGGCGTGCTTTAAAAGTTGTGCCCTAAATTTCTTTCACCGTGCAGGCAAAATTGGTGGTCAGTTCTTAAATTTCAATCTGTAACGCAGGTTACTCCTCTATGAAATGGAAAGAATACCCATTTTTATGAACAATTTTGTGAAAGTGTTGTGAAAATAAGTTAGTTTTCATGGCATACTAATATATTACAGTGGTCAGTCCTGTACAGATGCCCAGTAGGAAATTAAGTCTCTTCAGAGCATGGTTTAAATAGGATGTAATAAGGGACACACAGTAAATTACAAGGAGAAAAGTTGAGTAGCTGCTTTGCTTTGAATTAGAAAGAAGTCCTGTGGTGTGGAAAAAGGTAGTGAAGGGTCAGGTAAATCAGCTCCTTTGTGTGTGTTCTGATTAATATTGTATAAGAAATATTAATTCTGATGTTTCTAGTTAATAACTTTTTTTTTAGGACCTAGCTAGTTAATAACTAGTTAATAACTGGTTAATAACTGGTTTTGCAACTATTTCCATACTTTTGCAGTTCCTTTTTAAGCAAACTTAGTGAACAAATTCGCTGTATAGATGTGCTCCTGTGAGTCACTAGGTTGTAACCTTTAGCTACATGTAGCTACTACTAATTAAATTAATGGAATGCTATTAGCAGCAATAAGTTTTTCTCTTTTAACCAATATTAAGTGGGATGAGGTACGAGAGCTTTTCAGTGGATTCTTGCAAATACTCATTATTGGTAGAAGAGCAGTGTAACGTGATGATTGCATGTTGTACTGCAGTTCTGCTGGACGTGTATTTCACTCCTGCCTGCTGCAGCTGATCTTTCTGCTCTGGTCTCTCTTTCTAGTGACTTCTCTGTCTAGCTTGTCCTCATACCTCTTCAGGCTTCTGACTCCAATCTTTCATTGTCTGAGTGAATACTACTTCCTCTCTCGCCTTGTTCAACACTTCTTAGACTTCCAGCCTTGAGGTTCCTAAACCGTGGTGCATGGCATTTGTGTATGTGTGTTTTTTTGTGGTGTGTTTCTTGGGGGGGGGGGGGGGAAGGAAGAGGGAAGGGATGCGTTCTTCCCTCCCATTAACTTTGGTTCTAGGTTGCATGCCTTTCCCATAACACCTAAACTTTCTATTCTATTTTCTGATAGAGCTTGTTGGTCCCTGCAGTGGAGTTGGTAGAAATAAGTGTGTCCACACCTCAGCTATTTACATGCTAAGCTGAGCCTTTTGTCTTAAAGACTTAAGACAGACTGCTCTTGAGCTGAGAATCTAGCTGAGGTGTGGACAATTCCAGCTTCTTCTGTTAAAGAGGCAGCAGCATCTGGCTGTGAGCAGACAGGTGGGTTAGAGATGGATTCAGTTGTCTACAGGATTTACCAGAGGTGTTTGTTAAGTCTGGTTTGGCTACATTAACCTTCTAACTTCAGGGGAATCAAGAAAGTGCAATTTATATTGTGCACATGAACAGTTCTTGTACCTTAAGTAATAGATGGAAACTCTGAGTTTTGATTGTATGCTTACAGTTGTAGTTCAAGCAGCTATATCTATTAATACTTTAAAGCTTGCTCCTTTCAATTGCAAACCCCATCTTTTTAACTATGAGTGAAGATTAGTTTCTATTAGTTTTTTTTACTGTTATCTCCTATTGGAGTTACTTGTGTCCTAACTGTTTCTGCTTATGGGACATGATCCAGTGGGGGGTGTGTAGGGTTTTTCATTGTTGTTTTGATTTGGTGTTATGTGAATGCTGATGTGCTTTAGGTTTCTCTCCTGGGTAGATTTTTGTCCTTCTTAGGGAGTGGGTTGCTACTGGGGTATTGTAAGGAAGTGATCCAGTCTACTAAGATGAAGTGTGTGTCCTTACTACATACCAGCATAGATCTGAGCCTGATCGAAAGCATAACCTACACAGTAATGCACACAAAAAGTTTGGCTATCACTGTGCAGTGAATATGTCACAGAATATCTCAGGTTGGAAGGGACCCATAAGGATCATCAAGTCCAACTCTCTGCTTCTTGCAGGACTACCTAAAACTAAACCATATGACACTCCTTGAACTTGGACAGGCTTGGTGCTGTGACCGTTTCCCTGGGGAGCCTTGGAACAGGCCATCTTCTGAGTGAAGAGCCTTTTCCTAATGTTCATTCTGAACTTCTCCTGACACAGCTTCGTTCCATTTGCTTGTGTCCTAATGTGAGTGATGAGCTGCAACTGAAGGAAAACTAAATATTAAGCATTAATTTCAAAAGGGAAAACAAACCACGGAGTTTGAAAATTTACTATCAAGAAGGTTGGTATAGCTGTAATAGTACACCCATTCTGGTTTGTACCTAAGCCAGGTTTAAAATGTATCAATGTATTCAGTGGTGCCCAGTGGCAGTGGACACAAACTGAAACACATGAGGTTCCCTCTGAACATCAGGAAACACTTTTTTACTGTGATGGTGACCAAGCACTGGCACAGGTTGCCCTGGGAGGTTGTGGAGCCTCTATCCTTGGAGATGCTCAAAAGCCACCTGGATGCAGTCAGTCCTTGGCAACCAGGTTTAGGTGACCCTTCTTGAGTAAGTGGGTTGGACCAGGTGACCTCCAGAGCTCCCATCCCATCTTAACCGTTCTGTGAAAACACAACCCCACAGGGCTCAATAATTATAGGGGATGAATAACAGTATAAAAAGAAGTTACAGGAGTGAATAGATTCTTGGCAAAGAGAGCTTGCATGTTGGTCAAGCATAGAGATAGATGTCAAAGGTAAGTTAGACTTTGCAGATTGAAACGTCAAAAGAGCAACTTTTTCAAGTGATCGTACTGATAAGTTCATGTATGATAGCAGGTGACTAGACCCTGTCACTTGAAGTTTCATTTAGACCTATGGTCTTAAAAACCTACCACTAATGCATTTGGTTCACCTTGTAGTAAGTCTTCATCTAATTTGTGCTTTGTAATTACAGTTACAGGTTCTTCCTCTGTCTTCAGGGACACGATTGTTTTTTCAGTCTCTGGTTTTCTGTCACTCACAAAGTTTTGTGAAAAGCAAATAAAAATGTTCTAGTTAGCTAGGAAAAAAGCTAAACTATTACAGGCCATCTGAGTAAACAACTTCTATTTGTAAAACACGCATCTGAATGTGATTTTAGTACTAAGAGTCTCTATGCAACCCTTATATAAATGATTATTTATAATTCATATTGATTAGGAGTGGATGCAGTGTTACTTAGCACAACATTTGAACATCTGACTTTGCAGTGCAATACCCATGCTTTCCTTTAGGTCTTAGAATTCAATCCATCCTACTAGCATTTTTTGATTGATCTTCAGGAATTCTGTGTTGAATCATCTGCAGTAGGCTGTGAGGCATTTAATTTTGTACTTTTTAATGTTATATACAAATTTAGAAATGGAAAGGAGTCTCATGTGCACAAATTCTGACTTGTTACTGAAACAATTTTATACTAGTTGTCCATCTGTGAAATTTTACAAAATATTGTTTTGCTTCTGTGGTAGTGTGGTGGGTTGACCTTGGCTGGGTGCCAGGTGCCTACCAAAGCTGCTCTGTCACTCCCTTTTTCAGCTGGACAGGGGAGAGAAAAGTTTAATGAGACAATTGTGGGTTGAGATAAGGGCATGGAGAGATCACTGGGCAATTACCATTGGGGCAAAACAGGCTTGACTTGGGGAAATTTAATTTATTGCTAGTCAAAATTAGAGTAGGATAATGGAACTAAACCCAAATCTTAAAACACCTTCCTGCCATCCCTTCCTTCTTCCTGGACTCAACTTCACTCCCAATTTTTCTACCTCCTCCTAACCAATGGCACAGAGGGATGGGGCATGGGGGTTGTGGTCAGTTCATCACACATTGTCTCTGCTGCTCCTTCCTTCTCAGGGGGAGGACTTCTCACACTCTTCCCCTGCTCCAGCCTGGGGTCCCTCCCACGGCAGACAGTCCTCCATGGACTGCTGCAACATGAGTCCTTCCCACAGGCTGCAGTTCTTCATGAACTGCTCCAGCCTGGGTCCCTTGCACGGGTTTCGTCCTTCAGGAACAGACTGCTCCGGCCTGGGTCCCCCACGGAGTCACAAGTCCTGCCAGCAACCCTGCTGCAGCCTGGGCTCCTCTATCCACAGGGTCCACAGGTCTTGCCAGGAACCTCCTCCAGCGTGGGCTTCCCATGGGGTCACAGCCTCCTTCAGGCATTCACCTGCTCTGGTGTGGGGTCCTCCCCGGGCTGCAGGTGGAGATCTGCTCCAGCGTGGAGCTCCATGGGTTGCAGGGGCACAGCTGGCCTCACCATGGGCTTCACCAGGGGATGCAGGAAAATCTGTGCTCTGGCGCCTGGAGCACCTCCTGCCCCTCCTGTTCTGGCCTGGGGGTCTGCAGGGTTGTTTCTCTCACATATTCTCACTCCTCTCTCTGACTGCAATTTATTCCATGTGGTTTTTTTCCCTCGTCTTAACTCTGTTCTCCCAGAGGTGCTACCACCATTGCTGATGGGCTCAGCCTTGGCCAGTGCTGGGTCCATCTTGGAGCCGGCTGGCATTGGCTTTATGGGACACAGGGGGGAAGCTTCTAGCAGCTTCTCACAGAAGCTATCCCTGCAGCCCCCCTGCTACCAAAACCTTGCCACGCAAACCCAATACAGGTAGTGTGCCAGTATTTGTAATGTTTGGTGTTTTTTGTTTTTTTTTTTTGTTTTTTTAAATATGATTTTGGGGTGGTTTTTTTGGGGGGGTAAGAATTAAAACTTTCATGGTAAGGTTCAATGAGGCTTTTTTTTTTCCTGAATAATTGTTATACTGAAATAGTATCAAGTGCTGTTTCCTTCCAAGGAAAGTGATTAAACTTGATTTGTACTTAATGTCTGTCTGTTCTAGTTATCTTCTGCTTTCTGTCATGTTCCCCTTATTTTTTCCCATGGCTTCCATGCCACTCTTGCATATTTTCTTTTGTCCCTTTGTGTATAAATATTACAGATGTTAGCCTTCTAAAATAATGTCATGCGAGATATCTGGGGTTTTTATGACTACATTAACTCTGTTTTTTATTTGTTATGCTGTTTTGAAAATAAAGGAAAACAATAATTCCTGCCTCCTTCTCCCCATTTCTTTCCAGCTGTTGGAGGAAGGGAACAAATCATTCTTGCCTTACTAAATCTTAAAGTAGCTTCCCTGTTAAAAGAGGGCCACGTTAAAATTATGTCCGTAGACTAGTTATATTGTGACATTTCATAGGCTGGTTGTCAGTTCTTCTCTTGTTTTAGAGTACCAGTCTAAGAACTTTCTGTCAGTGTTTCTGGTGATTCTGGTAAAAGAAGTTTTTGCAGAGTGGAATGCCTGCTTTTTCTAATAATTATTCATGTAGCCTGCAACAGCAAGATAGTAATCTCCTTTGTCTACTCATAGAGTTCTGCCATATTCTATTTGGATATTTTGCTTCGGTTGTCCACCACAAAGTTGTTCCAAAACTTTAATTTAAAACCTAGAAATCTTCCTTTAATTATCAGTTTTTCTTCATTGTCTGAGCTGTTTATCTTTTGAGCTTTTTTTCTTACAGTGGTTTGTTTTCTTTGGGTGGAATCTTCGAGTCTTTCTGGTGTTTGTAGTGATTTCTGTCTCTCTTCCACATGTCCATCTGACTGTCTCTTCTTGTTGCTTCTGTAGATATGCTCCCCTGATGTAGTAGACTTTTATGTGCACTTTTTCCAGTTTGAATTATCTTGATGATAGGTCCTGGTAGTTGTACATAGCATTCCAAGGAAGTTCTTGTCAGCACCTTAAAATCCATGTTAGATGTTGACGTTTTGGTTTTGTGGGAGTTGGTTTGTCTCTGAAGTACCTTGTCTAGAATTAATGTGGCATAGCACTAGGTCATAGTCTTGTGGTGATTTTTTTGTGCCTGGACCCAGGCACAGGACTTCCCTTCAGCCCCCTGTTTTTTTCCCCTTACAGTTGATTTTCTCTCAGACTTGTAGCACATATTCTTGTTTGGGGTTCAAATGCAGACTTTATACTCAAAAACATTTCTGTTCCTCTAATCTTTTCTTTCAGTGTTTTACTGAATGACAACCTGATCTATCTCTGCATCCATCCATCTGTGATTTCCAATTTAATGCTTATGTAATAAATGGTTTGCGGTGCAAGGAAAGTGCAGATCGTTTTATCACAGATGGATCAAACACAAAATGTCCCAGGGTAGTATGAGAACCTTAGAATTTACATTTATCCCTGTATTTAAAATTCTTACTTTAGAATGCAGCTTTTTTCTAAACTCTTCCAGTATTATATCTCAGACTAGTGTAGCTGTACTGGCAGTATTACTTTTTTGGTCTGCATTATTAGTGACAGTGTCGCCTTTATTTTCCTGTACTCACCTTAGTTTTTACAGTAAATTTAGATTTCTAAAATTGAAGTGTATTGCACCTTCATTTTAAAATATTTTTTAAAAGCTTTGTATACCACACTAGTTCATGAATTCTCAGATAGTGTCTATGCTGTTGCTTTGATTTGAAAATATGAAATTCTTAAGTGTAGACAACAGTAAGTTCTGGTTGAATGTACCTGTTATCAGTTGCGGCGGGAATGAGTTTTTACCTGCTACTTCTTTGAAAACAGGTATTCAGCTGATTTTTTTTTTTAAGGGTATTTAAATATCTTCTTGATACCCAGTCATTATTATGCGGCAGTACTTTATTTTTCTTTGTTTTACCTATTGAAATGCTATTTTAATTTTTTGTTTGTTTGTTTACAATGGCCTTCTCTGCTTGGCTGCAATTCTGTCTTTATTTTTGTATTTCCCAGTCTTTGTGGTGCAACTCTTCTGTCTTCAGGGCTCTGATTACTACTTACAACTTCTACTAAGTGGTTGTTTGAATTCACTTAGCAGTATGAAAACTTTCCTTGCACCCCAATCAAGGGGACAAACAGCTTAAAACTCAGTTTTATTCCTTTGACATGGATGTTGCCTGTGACCACTGTGTTGTAATCATATACACCTCCAAATCACTTCTGCTTTCAATTTGTGCCTTTCAAAAAGGAGACTTTATGCACTGTTTCTGTCAATTTAACACAAATATTCATTGTCTCTGAATGTTGGCAACATCATATCCTGTGGGATTGCATACTTATGTGATGTTTTTTGAAACTTAGTTTTTGTTGTGTGTATATAGGCTGGAGAGTAACCTATATCCTGGCTAAGTGTGATGTAGAGGGTAGCTTTGGTCATCCAAGTATGTGCATGTGCCTTTCCTGACAGAAGAGGGTTTTTTTCTTTTATTCCAAACTTCCCACTGAGAGCGGTGTGTGTGATAATTCTCCTTCCATTCCACCACATGAAACTATCCTGCGGCTGATCCACATTTGTGCTGTTTGTTCGCTCTCTGTGAAATGCTGAAAGATGTCCAGAATGTTTATGCTTATGGTCTCAACTGATATTGATAGTTCACCGAGTTACACTCTCTGTTTTTCTGGAGGTATAAACAGGATTGCAAGTGTGTCCGTTGACACAGGGAGCACCTGTATGTTAGATTTCTCACCAGCACCAGGAAGGCAGGGTATCTAAAAGGCGTTCCCTAAAGAAGCCAGGTGAATGTGTCAAGGTGAGGTAATGTACAAAATGAGTGTTCATTTACCCATGGTGGGCTTAATGGGCTTTTGTGGGCTTTACAGTCTTGCGTAATTCTTCCTGAGTATCATTTATAATAATGAAATTACGATGCTTTATTCTCAGATCTTGTCAGTATTATTTCAAAGTGGTGTGCCTTCACACAAACACTCATGTTCTCAGTTTAGTACTCATGAATTTGAGTCTTCTGTATGAGCAACAGAGTTCAATTTGTTGTTTTATTGCAGTCATAACATTAGCAAGAAGGATGGGAGAAGTCTGATTTCTTGAGTTAGGTCAATATATGCAGTTTAATTTTAGTCTTGTTTAGACCATGCTTTTATTGTAGACTCAGTGGGGTTTTTTTTTTTTTACTGTGTTCTTTCCCAAACTCTGTTCAAGTCACCCTGGCGTGTAGGCTGTGAAGGCATGGACATAATCAATAATGACACTTTTTGCAGGCTTCATTATTAAAATCAAGAGTCTAGAGAATATGTATATCATGTAGCTTTTCAGAAGATTTGGGCAAGTTTTCTTGGGGACAAAGAATATGCTATAACACTCATGCTAAAGAATACTGCTTCCCTAAATTGATATTTTTATTCTAGAGGACAGGGAAACTAGCATCTTTTTAGACAGCTCTGTCAGATTTGTGATACATTGAGTTTAGTTTATTTCATCTTGGATTTATTCTTGGATGTGGTTGAGCCACTAACACTCAACTGAAGATGCTCTACCTAGGATAGAACATACAAGTATTTCAAGTTTTTCAAAGCTGAAGTGTCTGAATTTAATTATTTTTTTAAGGAAGGCTATCAAGAAAACATAACAAGAAGTGTTAGCAGCCTCTCTAATGTAGCTAAACTTCATAGTGTTTGATAGTGAGTGACCTTTAATATGTGAGAAGATTTCATCCTTTGAGGGTTAAGGTTAAAAGGTCATTGTCAAAATCTTAGTGGCTTTTTCTCGGACTTAATGAAACTGAACTACTGTCCTCTGTGCATGCTGTTTTCCCTGCTTCTCCTCCCGACCAGAAAAGTGCTATCTTTTCACAAAGTCCTTTACATCCGAGCTGTACATTCAACATGACGTTTCTGATTTTGTGAGTATAATGACATCCTGCCTATTTGCAGCTTCTTCTATGCATTCTTTTTCCATTTCTTTAAGGAGTTGTATTTTTGTAGAGCAAAACAAATTACTTACTACAGGACTGGAAATGTTTAGTAAGTGTTTTAGATGAAAACTGTCATGCTCCTGTCCAACCAAATTTAAGTTCAAGCCACTTTGAATGACTTATTGTACTTTTCCCCCCAATATTACCATTTTTGTTATTTCACATACTTTGCCTTCAATGATGAAAACTCTGAGGACTGGTCATAGTCTGCTTGTTACGCAATTGACTTTTTAAAGCTTATATGGTATGCTTGCTTAATATGACCACCTAACAAGCAATGAGGTGGAATTACCTTCCCTAGTATTTGACTAACTGACAAATATATTGCAGATGTCTATTTTACTAACATCATATTTTGTCAGCCTACGCTCTTTTCCAATTTATGAAACAAATAGTTATACTTTTAAAAATCTTAACCAGTGTTTCTTTGGTCAGTTATGTTTTTTGCATTTTTCTTTCTCTGTTGGCATCTTTTGCTATAGTCTTCCAATTTTTATCTCTTTGTAATTTCTTTTCTTGCAGCCATGCAAAGAAATAAGAAATTATAACTGTAATGCATACAGTCTATTTCCTTAGTCTTGGGTAGAAGTATGAAAGCTGACATCCCACAATAACAAGGCAATTTTGTTTTTCCTTAGCTTATTGATTGGTTTAGTGGTGAATCCTGTTTGTAGTTTCTCATCCCCCCCTTTTTTTTTTAAACTGGGCTTATTTCAGTGAAAATGCTGTTTTGTAAATGACAAGCAAAAGAACAATTTTATTATTGTCATTTCTTTATTTTAAAGTTGAGTCACGTCTTGTGGAAGCTGCAAGTGTCTGCAACACCACTGGAGAGAGCTGTATGCTGAGATAAGTTGGTACTGAATACTGTCTACTTGCTTAATCTTTGGGAGACTTTTGCTAATAAATGAAAAAATCTTAGCAGAAATGGAGACTTGCCTGGGATCATTTCCTAACTGATTGCAAGGGGGAGTACTATATACAATGTAAGTTGCTTGCAGGTTTTTTACTGTGCAGATGTGACTTCGGTGTCATGGCTTGTCTTAACATTTTGTTCTTCATTCTTAGTGTTGGCTGTTTTCCTGAATCCTCCAAATCCTCTGTACATTATCAAAATATCTCCTCCTGCACAGTTACTACCTGCACATCTTTTCATTTTCGACAAAGTGTTTACTTAATATGTTAATAAAGAAAATGTGCTTTGCCATATTTTCTAATGGAAGGTTGAAAAATATTTTCCTAATTGAAACAGGTGTCATTACTTACATATTGATGCAAGGGGTTGCCTTTAATGAGACTTCTGTAGTGAAATCTAGTATTTTTCATGTCATTTGCCAGGCTGTGTGTGTTACTTTTTGCCTTACAATGTGGTTCTTCATTCCAGAAGATCTTTAATTAGTGATTTCTGTAAATTGTTTCTGTATCAGTCCTTACTATGTATAGTGCTGCCTTAGAGAAATAGGGAGCTAACATTTTCTTGATGCTATGAATAATACTAGAATCTTGATTTAACGATGGTTAAGTAAACAGTATAAAATAATACAGCATTACTAAAAAAGAATGGGCAGTATTCTTCTAGACATTGTATCTCAATCAGTGTGAAAAATTACTTGGATTTACATGAGCGTGCTTGATCCAACACTAAAATTTTCTATTTTATTCAACAGCAGAAAATTAACTGCCAGGTTTCAGCTTGGAGTGGCTTTTTATAGCCCAGTTGTAACTCCTTAACAGTAGACTACTTATTGAAATAGATTTATTTTAGTGACACATATAATGAAAGTCTTTAACACCTTCTCACCTTGATCAGTTGTTGTCAATCAGCTGTACACAGAAGGAATTTACCAGGATGTAAAAATTTTCTGTGTCTTAATTAAATTATTTGTTTTTTTAATAATCCTGCTCAAGTAGAAAGATGCCGCCTCTTCTACTTCTGTAAATTGGTGAGTAATCTCTTCAGAATACCTTTTTGTATCTTTTGTAGAAATACAGCTTGACCAATTTCTATATTGACCAATGCGATCATGTGGACACAAAGTTAATGCCCTCAGAGTATTTGTAATGGTTTATGTTTAATCATACAAGGTTGTTACTGAGGGTACAAAAATAAAAAAAAAGCTTCCAATAGTTCTGTGAATGTGAAGAAAGTGTTCTTCCCAGCAGCTCATTGTAATAGGTCTTGCAAAAATAGATATAAAAGTGTAATTGTTTGTATAGGTAATAAGCTTTCTTAAATTTTGTGTACCTAACTTAAAAATAGTGATGTGAAGATGTAACTACATGAATAATTATGTGTGGTTCAATGAAAGTTCTGAAGAAGAATGATGGCGTTTGTAAAGTTGATCACTTTTTCTGGTGATATTCTATGTCCTCATGTTTGGATTTTGGGTTTTGAAGAGGAAGCAATAGTAAGGCAGGAGACAGACTTGCAAGGAATAGAGGAATTGATTTGCTAAAGCTTGCTTCATCTCTTAGAAAATATTTCTGCAAAAATATGTGAAGGATTAAGATTTAAACACATGTATGGATCTCTGAAAAAAGCACTGTTGACATGTGATTTCATGTATGTTAAGGCATAGTTTGTTTAATGATTAGCGCAGTTAATTAAATGACCATAGGCAATACAAACTGACATCCAAACAAAATACAATTAAATGGAGTGTGATTTAAGTCCTTCTTTTAGATCATTGACTTAACATCCTGTAATGATATTTATTGACCTATTAAATATATTGCATAGGTACTTAATATGCAAGATGTCAATCAATGTTTTATTTGCATGTGTGTAATCTGTATTTTATACTATTGAACAAGTAGAGTATGTGTAGTTAAACTATTCATAAAGAATTACATACTATATAGAAACCATCTGAATATTGGATCTTTTAATATTTAATATTATGATTAATAGACTTAGCTGGAACTGACTAGCTATTGGGTCTTGCTAATTATGTACAGAACTAGTAATTGTATTTTATTTATTTGAGTTTGGCCAAATTTTTGCCATGATACTTGTTACTAAGTAACACTCATGAATTGTTCACCATCTATGGTCTGACTGATAATCTTAATTGTACATTAAATATGATCTTTCATTTAGCTTTTGTCACAGGAGGTGGATGACTTTAATCAGTCCTATTTTAGTGTCCAATAAATGCAACTTCCACTTCTGTTGCTTTTTCCATGCTTTAGTTTTCCTGTTATCATTGTACAAAGAATATGTATTTTGTCTTTTCTGTTTCTTTTCTTGTACTAGTTTCTTCAGTTTTTAATGTGCCGAGCTTTTTTATATGTGCCATTTTTCCCATGTACTTCTACAGACTTGCTCTTGGTTCCTGATTTCAAGTCTTTCAAGCTGTAGTTACAGTGGTGCTTCTGGTGCTTCTGTGCTGAAAGAAGCAGTGCCTAGACACCTTAAGTACTACTGTATCATCTGCTGCTGTACAAGGAGTGGAATTCATATTTTAAGTGCTGTATTAGCTTAAGCTATGTTTATTTTCTTTGTAGGTTTTGAAGACTTGACTTAGTTTACAGTACTGCTTAACATAACCAAAGCCTGACAGAATCATGATTTTTATACCTATGTATTAGGATTAGCATTTGTTATATATTTGTTGGAGTTTCTTGTTATATTTGTCTCCTTTTTGTTCTCATATAACAGCAGAAACATTGCACATCTTCCTGATTAGTTAGTAAGTGTACATTCTGGCTGGTGCAAAGCATCTCGGTGCCCAGAGTGTTTTCTTGCCTTAAAAAAGGTATCCATGTGACCTTTTTCCTTTTTCTTTGCCTTCTGACTGTGTATATGGAATAATACTGGATTTTTTAAAACATTGGGGAGAACATCTAAAGTTTTGGCTGTTAAAAATAGAAAAGAAAAAAAAAAAGATCTGTTAGTGGAGTCTCTTGTTGAATCTCAAAGAAACTTTCAAAGAATTGCTGTTTTTCAAATTGCTTGTCATCTTGCAGTGTATTCCAAAAGAAGACAGTGCATCTTTAAAAACAAATTTAATAAGCTTTTTGAAATTCAGTCATTGGATAGCACCTCACTGCCTTACAGACTTTCATGCTCAAACATGTTCTAGATACAGCTGGCCTTGAGGCTGCTGTTCTTAGTTGTCATTGTCTTCCTTTTCCCTGACAGAAGTTAAAACAGCTGGTGTAACTGTTACATGAAATCATGGAGACTTCCATTTGGCTAGAATCAGGTTAAACCCCCACCCTCACCCTACCCCCCAAAAAAAAATCCTAAATCCTACTAAGTGTTCAACACAGATTACTTTGACAGAGCTGGGTATGTGCAGCTATATTGTCAGTCCAGAAGAGCAGAAACTTCTAGCAGTGGAATGTAACAAGCTAATTCATTTATAATTAGAAAATGATTGAAGTGATAACTGTTGTACAAAGGAGTAGTTTAGCATTGAATTTTCTCTTGTTGAATGATAGATTTTATTTTTTACTATTTTGTTTAAATGATTTTTTTTTTTTCCCCCTCAGTAAAGCTTACCATTAATCCTAAAAAACATTCAGGGTTGATCTGCAAATTTTTATTACATAGGAAGTTCAAAAGGTGGATTATTCTTTGTCCATTGTGGTCTAAATAATAGGCTATTTCATTGAACCTTTTAAAAATAAATTTTTGGTCTTACAAGGTTAAATATATTACTTTTATAGAAAATTAATTCACATCTAGTGTTTTCTAGCCTTCTGAGAGGGCTAAGTTGTTATATACCCTGTGTAACTGTAGACTTGTCAAGCTTTATCTTTGTTATAGTTGCGAAATGAAGTTTAAATGAAACTTAACCTCTGGCCCAGTACCTCTGTAAGTGTGTTCTTACCAAAAATCCAACTCATCTAACCTATAATAGGTTTTCTAAATCTCAGGCTTGCAGGGAAGTACAACTCTGAACTGGTGAAGATTGCAGTGTTAATAATGTTAATAATTAATGTGTTAATACCCTGTGGTGGTCTAGATCCTGTATTTGTTATTTCAGAGTCAATTTGATGGACAGGGCAAATTGGTCAAAGAGTTTTTTAATTTTAAAACTGCTGACTGTTCCTCCTGACTAAAAAGAATGGTTTGTTTTGATAATTTCCAGCTATAACAGCAATCTCTTATTTCATGGGGAGGAAGAAAAATCTTTCCAGTGATTGCTTTCTAGATGGTGTTGGATGTTGTGGTGGGTTAACTCTGGCTGGCTGCTAGGTGCCTGCCAGCTGCTCTCTCACTCGCTCTCCTCAACAGAACAGGGGAGAAAATAAGGAAAAAAAGCTCGTGGGTCAGATAAATACGAGATTAGCGCAGGGGAGATAAGGATGAGGGGTTGTAGGCAGTTCGTAACCCTTCATCTCTCCCATTCCTCCCTCACATTTTTTTCCCTGCTCCAACATTGGCCCTAGCCAAGGGATGCAGTCCTTTGCAAACCTCTCCAATACGGGTCCTGTCTGTGGGCTGCACTTCTTCAAGAACTGCTCTAGCATGGGCCCTTCTCATGTGGTACAGTCCTTCAGGAACAGACTGCTCTAGTGTGTGTCCCCATAGGGGACACAGGTCCTGCCAGGAGCCTGATCCAGTGTGGGCTCCTCTCCACAGGCTGCAGGTGTTTTTCTGCTCCAACATGGTCCTCCATGGGCTGCAGGGGTACAACCTGTTTCACCATTGTCTTCTCTGTGGGCTTCAGGGGAATCTGCTCCAGTGCCTGGAGCACCTCCTTCCTCTCCTTCACTGACCTTGGTGTCTGCAGAGTTGTTTCTCTCACATTTTTCTCACCCCTCTCTCTCTCTCTCCACCCCCCCTAGCTGCTGTACAGCATTTTTTACCATTTTGTAAAATATTTTATCACAGAGGTGCCTGATGGGCTCAGCTTTGTCCTGAGTGAGTCTGTTTTGGAGCTGTCTGGGACTGGCTGCCATGAGGGCAGCCCCTGGTGTCTTCCCACAGAGGCAATCCCTGCAGCCTCCTCCACTACCAAAACCTTGCCACGTAAACACAATACAGATGTCCAATTTCAAACCTAGACCTTGGATGCCACTCAAGCTTAAAAGCTTGGTTGGATGTCAGTTAGACATATCAGCTGGGCGGTTCAACTTGACCATAATATATGAGTTTCTTTTGAATTATTTCATAATGTGTTCCAAATGGGACTATATCACCATGTTCTAATGAAGTTTCCACTGCAGTTGATCTGATCTGATAGCTATCAACCACTGGAAGGGGGAGTTTTGTTCCCTGGTTCCCTTAGTTCCTGTTCCTTCTCTTCAGTTAGCTTCAATGCTTGTCATATGCGTTTCAAAACCAATTAGACTTGTTTTTCTCAGTTGGTGAGTTTGGTTGGTCCAGCAAAGCATGTGATGCTTTTATACATTCTCAGATTGAAGGGACCAAGATTCCCTTCTGCTGTGATGAGCTGTTAAAATGAATTTAGCTATGACATATAATATCATTCCATCTAAAGGCTAAAATGAATCATCTATATCTAACAGCAAGAAGAGTGAACTTAGTTACATCATCTGTGTGTTTCTGAGGAGTCCTAGGCTTACTGTCTTGATGGTGCATTAAGAAATAGAACAGGGATAAAGGTGACGACATATTTTCCTGGGTGTATTAGAAAAAGTTACTTCAGTGAGTTTTGTTCTGTCCCAGCTTTCTCATGATCTGTTTTTACTACAACTGCAAGTATATAGCACTTGGTTCAGCTGCTGTGTGTATGTAGGTACAGAGAAGATGACAGAAACTGAGTTGGCTTTTGTGCAGCTAGTGAACTGCATCCCATATCAGGCTTGTTGAATTACATTTTGATTTATCTTCATTCTAGTATCATTTTCCCCATTTCCGAGAATGAAGATAAATGTTGTGTTGTGCTGTATGTATTCTTTAAAAAAATTACTGAAATGTCAACATAAACTTTCTGTTTTGTAAAAGATTAGCAAAGATGAAGCAAAATCTGTAACTCAGGTTGTTAACATAAAATGTGGACTGAAGAATACAAAACGTTGGGATATTTTTTGAGGGTCGTTGAGTGAATATATTTTATGTTCTAGTTTTCCCTCAGTGTAGAATGAGACTTACTGGCCCAAGCCAAGGTCAGTTGTGGCAGGTTACACTATACTGTTATGGAACATGCTTCTGTCCTGTCTTTCCTTGTGGATTCTGGTTGATTTTTATTTCTGATGTTACAGTTCTGAGAAGTTTGAAGTGTACATAAATCCTCCTTGTGTAGGAGGTCAGTAGGAAGAAAATGCTTGACTTGGAATTCACAGTTCAGAAAAGTGGTGACTGTGAGGAAGTGTTTCAAACATTCAAATAAATAAATAAAAATATCAAGGCAAAGGCAGAGAAATCTTATTTCCTTTTTTTTGTTTTGTTGTTACAAACCTAACTTCTGACTGCCCTGATACACTCTTTTTCTAAAAATCCCAATTATCCCAACCCATGCTGTCTAGTTGGTTTTTTCCCTGTCTTTTGTATTAATTACTTTTATGTAAGTGTAATTTTCAATTCAGCTTCCTTCTCTACAACAGTGGAACTTTGCATACCTTAGCATGGATTAGGTGGCAGTTTGCATTTGCATCAATTTAAAGGGACTGAGAAACCAAGAAACTGAGTTGTTTTCATAGTTGGAATTTAGGAAGAGGCTACCATTGTTTATCTGCAGTCTTTTGCTTAAAAACTTGGCTTTATGGCATAGAGGAAAGACTTCCATTTAGTCTGCTTTGTTCCTGTCCCTACTTCATTCTCTATCTGCTGCTTTTCTGGCAGTACTGGCAAACTAAAATTTAGTGATGTGTGACACTTAACAGTACTGCTATTTAGGCTTTTGGGAATATTGTGCTCTATTTAATTGTTTAGAAAACACAAAGTCCACTTCAGATCTGCTCTCAGAGAGTCTAAAAATCCAAGCTGGCTAGGATTTATTATTACCAAATGGTGGTAACAGTTCATATAGTAAGATAAGATTCTTGGTTGCATCTCTAAATGTGAAGATCAAATACGTTCAGGAATGAGGGGTTTTAGCTTTTCTGTTGTGTACTTCTTGAAAGTTTTATTGTAGGGTAGGACAATCTACCTGAATATCAAAACCATTGCTGTCTGCCACAAGATATATTACTGAAAACAATCAATGTCTTTTGTTCAGTTTTTTCTTTGATTGTATGGGCTTTGTCTGTGTATATCTAGTTGAATTTTGTTTGTAAAAGTGGGACAGGTAAGATAAACATAAACTAGCTAAACTACATTGACTTCTTAATTTCTTTTCACAGTTTTAAAATCGTGAAATCATGGCTCATTCAAAGACAAGAGCCAACGATGGAAAAATCACCTATCCTCCAGGAGTCAAAGAAATCTCTGATAAAATATCTAAAGAAGAGATGGTGAGAAGGCTAAAGGTTAGTAAGCAAGTAGCTGTTTGCAGGTTGAAGTTTCTTTTATACAGCATTCATCCTGTTACTATATTTTCTGCCTGAAATTATTATTTTTTCTTCTTTTGGGCTTTACCTTTACCTTTTCTATGCTCAGAGGAGGAACTTGTTGGCTATTGTGCCTTCTGTTCTACCACTTTGTTGAAGTGACTTGTCCAAAATGGTTTAAATGAGTTTAAAAAAAATCACAAATGGAAATAAGATATATTAATTTCAAATACTATTTAAATTTTATTTCAGCTTCTATAGTGGATCAGTACTTACTAGAGAAGAAAATACTGGACAACATAAAAAGAGAGTCATAATTTTGTAAATAATATGGATGCATCACAATACATTCCTTTTCTGCATTTGTGCTCCTTGAGTTCATTTTTTGATTTTGAGTTGAATCTACTTTATTCTCATTATTTTAGCCTGTATCATAATGAAGGTTGTTGATTATACTACATATTTCCATCTCATGAATTTCTTGGCTACTTTATTTGGCCTAACTCTACAGGAAGGTTGGAGAGATTTAGGGGATAATTACGTTACTGTGGTTCTTTATCTATCCATGTACTCTTGCAAAAAGGCAGGCCGGTTGGGATTGTGCAGCAGGAGTGCCTGCAACTTGCGTTTGCCCTGTGAAACAGGAGGGAACGGATGCAGGAGAGGAACCTTATGTATTCTAACAGCTGGAAGAGCTTAATTTGGAGGTTTTTTCCTTAAGAAGTAGTTTTAAGTCTGTTGGAACTACTGGTAAATGAACAGAAAACAATAAAACCCGAAAGCACAAGGATTCTTTCTCCCCCTGCTCCCAGTAACCTATCTGTGCTTTGGGAATTAGGCTGATAAACTTTAGTTAGTATAGTGCATTCTATGACGTTGAACAGAAGACAACTTTTATAACTTTATGTATGAGTGACTCCTAACAGAAAAAACTATTTGTTAGCAATTGCATATTTTTTTCACCTTGTGAAAATGCACACGGTTCTTACGGATACTTTTTTCTTCTATAGTTTCATTTTATTTTTGGCCTTGAATGTCTAGTCCCTTAAGTTCTGTCATCTTGATCTGTCTTGCAGGCAGGATGTCCTGTATTTCATGTTGGCTGCTTATTCTGGCTGTGCATTCATCAGTGTGCAGGCAGGGAGGAAACCACAAGGTGTTTTTTTTTTTTAATGAGGGATTGGATGATTTAGGCTACACTACAAGTGTATAGACCTACAGTATAAATACAGTTTCAGGTTCTAAAGAACAGTCATTGATAAATAAGTGAACTATGAGCCTCTTTGTTTCCCTGACTGCCAAATTCATATGTGTTAGGGACGAAGCACTTTTCTGTGGACTTTTATTTTAATTTACAGAAGCAGATAGTCTGCTGTTCATTAATGACAATATATTTATATTGGGAATAATCTGAGAATTATTGGGGAATTTGAGAATAAAAATATTGGAAAATGGAGAATAAAATGGAAAATATGCACAGTGAATTTATATATTAGTATAACTTACTTCACAAATTACCCATTTCTGATCCACACCATGTCCAAGTTATAGTAGATTTGGAAAGGAGATAGCAACCAAATGATTGCAGTTATGAATGGAGATGGAAAGAAGGTGGTAAACATTTGGAAATGATGAATAGTGTGAGAAGAGCATTTTTTTCCACAGTTTCTTTTCCTATACAAGAACCAAGGCATCATCTAATGAAATACATTAATTTTAGACCGGTAGTATAATAACATACTTTTTCATAAGTTGTATAACTAAATTCCAAAGCTTATTACTGTAGAAAGACGTAGGAGCCAGAAAAATTGAATGGGTTAAGAAATAAGGGCCACGTTTGGAAGATGAAGCTCCAGGAGTACTAATCATGGCGGTCTGGGTGTGATTTCAGGCTCAGGAATCCTCTAAACTATTGATCTGCAAGAAGCTAGAAAGGTGTGTTAGGAGAACTGGCTTGTTTTTCTTTGTTTTCTCTTAAACACTGTTACAGATTACTCTGAAGACAAGATGAACAGTTGTCCTGATTGTTGTCCTGACCAGTATGGAAGTTCATGTTGTCAGGGAGAAGAAACTGAAGGCTCATTTCTTGAGTAGAAAAAAGCCATACTTGTTGCAAGAACTTTTGTGGTAGCCGAATATTTATTCGTTACCGTGTTAATTATATAAATCTAACTATTTTCAATAGAAGTTATTTAAATAACTTAATAGTGTGTAACGGCACCAGTGCACTTCACATGGTTCATCTTGTGTCTGACTGGAGAGGACTTTATTTTTCTCTTAATGGAAATTATATGGACATAAGCTACTAGTCTTTATTTACCTTTTAATGAAGGATTGTAATATGCTTGAAAACTTTATAGCTGCTGTGATCCTAATGATGTAGGAGTCCTTCCATTTTAAAGTAGGATTTGTTGCTACCTGGCCAATTATAGTAAATCTTTTTGGGGAAAAAAAACCCCCAAAACACCCCCTCCCCTTTTTTTTTTAATAAAACAAACTATAAAGTAAAATAACTTGTAGTTGTTTCAGGGCTGTGGGGTTTTTCATTTTGTTTTGCTTCTTTGGGGTTTTTTTTGTTTTCTTTTTTTTGAGGAATTTCACTCATGACATTATCCTTGAAAAATTTCTTTGACTTTAATTCTCAGGTTTGTCTAATTAAGACTTTATAGCCATTTTGTTAATTTTAACAGGAGTTGAAGTCCTTAAAATAACTCTGAGTCTATGATTCAAATAAGAGACTGTAGAAAAACACAATTACTTTTTGTCAATAAGGTTTTCTCCTCCAAACAGTTTTTTAAATATAAGAATTCTTGCCAGCTAGTCGTTATTAATTATGGCTTTTCTTGCTGTTGTTCTATTTAGGGTATTAAATACTTGGTGTTGCAGACTTTTTTTTTTTCTTTTTCTTCCATAACTTTAGTCTACTGGATCCTAATAATACTAATGTGCATTTTAGTCCTTTTGGACAACATGCATGCTGCTGGGCTGCACTGAATTTATATGTGTTTCCACTGAAAGTGTGCGCTTTGCTTCTGGGCAGCACAGGGGATAAACTTGTCCTCAGAGCAGTGGTAGAGAAAAACCTGGAATTGAAAGAGAATAGAGGGGAGAAACATTGTAACCCTAAATACTTCAGGGAGAAATAAGCATTTTGCATAAAATTTTGCTGTTTTATAAATTTTTCAGTGAATGGTTGTAACAGTGAATGCTGTGGTATTTTCTGAGCTGACCAACTTGCTTATATGGTTTCTCAGAAAGATATGTGTAAGTACTACAGCCTTTCTTACAGGCTTTCAGTAACTCTACGACTGTCATGTTGGGACAATTGATGGAGGACTTGACTTGGCCCTTCCTGTACCCTACCCTGAAAAATAAGACATTGGTTACTCAAATAAGTACTACTGCATTGCTAATAATGCTTCTGAAAGAAGTTGCACAAAACCAGAAAAGGAACTTTCAGTAAGGACCCTGTTACACAGAGTACTTCATTTTATGTACTGATGTGTGTCTCTCTTTTTAGATGGTTGTAAAAACTTTCATGGATATGGACCAGGACTCTGAAGAAGAAAAGGAGCTCTACCTAAATCTTGCTTTACATCTTGCTTCAGATTTTTTCCTCAAACATCCTGATAAGGATGTACGTTTGTTGGTAGCATGTTGTCTTGCTGATATTTTCAGAATTTATGCCCCCGAAGCTCCGTACACTTCACCGGATAAACTTAAGGTAAATTGAATTAATCTCTTTCTCTATAGCAGGTTTTTAATCAGAATGATTGATATAATTGATAACTTTTTTTCCCCGCTCCCTTTTATTTCTGATTGAGCCCAAGCAATCCAAGGTTTTCACTTGATTCTGGGCTGGGGGTTTTCGGTTATGTCAAATGTTCATCAAATAAAGTGATATATAGTACATCTTTCAATACCTTGTATAGTTTTGGATTTATATTGAAAATAAATGATATATTGAACTGTCATTGGGATTTGCAGATAGTGGTCTGTTACTTTAGAAATACTGAAGCTTTTATCATAATCTCTTGCAAGATAGCTAATTCCTTCAATTGAAGAAATACCCCTGCTGTTCCCAATTAAACTACTAAGAGATGATTACTGTATTTTTATAGATGAAGTCTCTATTGAAACAAAGGAAAAGTATTTTTTTACAGAGTATCATTATTTCTGATGTGAATTGGAAAGTTTTGCCATCACAAACATCACTGATCCCACTAGATGGAGATGGTTGATAGAGAAATGCCATGTCTGAAAAGGCAGTACAGGTCTGCCCCATTTGTTACAGAAAAATTTAATTTTAGGTTGCTTTGAGTTTTTCTTTTTTATTTGTTTTTACTAGAAAACTAACTTTTTTACCAACTCGCAAAATCAAACTCCGTCCACCACACAGTCTGAATCTAGAGTCATGAACTGAATCTTAAAGAAAATCTTGCAAGGGAAAGTAACACTGAAAACTGTGTACTCCTTCTCCCCACCCTCATTTAAGAGTGTGTGGGCTTTTTTGTTTTGTTTCGTTGTTTGTTTTTTCCACAGCAGGATAAAAAGATGGCTGTAGTGGAAGGTGTATCTATTACAGTGGAAGAAATCAATCAATTTCTGATCTAGTGGTCACACTGGAAGTGCCTCTTGAGTAGGGCAAACAGTACTGTTTCAACTGTAGTACACCCTTTTGTTACCAGACATACTGGACAGATACCTAGGGGTTTCTGTTAGCTGTATTTTTGTAATTCTGAATTTTTGCACCTCTGATTATACACTACCTAGATACCTTACTTATTCATAAAATCTTTGGGTTGGAAGGCACCTTATAAGGTTGTCTAGTCCAACCCCCCTCCAGTGAGCAGGGACATCTTCAACTAGATCAGGTTGCTCAGAACCCTGTCCAACCTGACCTTGAATGTTGCCAGGGATGGGGCATCTACCACCTCTGGGCAACCAGTGCCAGTGGTTCACCACCCTCATTGTGAAAAATTTCTTCCTTATGTCTAGTCTAAATCTACCCTCTTTTAGTTTAAAACCATCACCCCTTCTCCTATGGCAACAGGCCCTGCTAAAAAGTCTGTCCCCATCTTTCTTCTAAGCCCCTTTTAAGTACGAGAAGGCTGCAATAAGGTTTCCCTGGAGCCTTTTCTTCTGTAGGCTGAACAACCCCGACTCTCTCAACTGGTCCACACAGGAGGGTGTTCCATCCTTCAGATCATCATTTTTGTGGCCTTCCTCTAGACCTGCTCTGACAGGTCCATGTCTTTCCTGTGCTGAGGGCTCCAGAGCTGGACGCAGGACTCCCGGTGGGGTCTCACCAGAATGGAGAAGAGGGCAGAATCACCTCCCTCGACCTGCTGGCCACGCTTCTTTAGATGCAGCCCAGGAGGCAGTTGGCCTTCTGGGCTGCGAGCACACGTTGCTGGCTCCTGTCCAGCTTTTTGTCCACCAGTACCCCTGAGTCCTCCTCGGCTGGGCTGCTTTCAATCCCTTCATGCCCCAGCCTGTATTGATAATGGGGGTTGCGCCAACCCAGGTACAGGACTCTGCACTTGGCTTTGTTGAATCTCATGAGGTTCACATAGGCCCATTCCTCAAGCTTGTCCAGGTCACTCTGGGAGGACCTGATTGGACCTGATTGATTACATCATCTTCAAATGGAGACAAACATTAGGCTTTCTCAATCGTGTTATATTTAAGTCTGTTTTTGAGGCATTCTGATTTCTACTTCAGTTCTGAGTGTATGTTTTCCTTTGCTTGTTAGGCTTAAAGGTTTTTTTCCCTTTTTCTGAGTTGGGCTAAGAAACGATACATCAAATTCTCTAAGAAGAAATTTTATCAAATGCTACTAAGCTTCAAATTTTATAGCATATAATATTGGAAGATTTACAGTACTGTTGTTATACTTGTAGTGTAAGCTTACTACTACTTGGGTAGAGCTCTGAACAGAGTAGGAACTTCCACTGTCACCGTTCAGTTCTGTAACCTGTGCAGATTTCAGAATTCAGGTTCTTGATGCAGATTTGTAAACTTATTTCGAGAAGTAAGGAAAGGACAAACGATACACCTTTGTTTGGGGCTATTGCGGTAGGTTTTTGCAAACCAGTTTCTGCTGAACACAGCTTTTGTGGTTGCAGGACAAGTTCTCATATAAATGTTTGAGAGTTCCCTCCGCTTCATGACAAAGAGGTAGGAGGAAGAATGCTTCCTCTTGGGGTATATCTTGGCACTATTTTTACCCAGTATTTAATATTATATCCTTACTGTAGCTTTAAGTCTTTTTTAGTATCTTTAGCACCAAAGTTGAAGATGGAAAAGGGAAATGCTGAAAAGAATTATTTCTTGAGAGGGGAAAATGTAAATACTAAGTTTTTGCCCTTGCTTCATACTCTTCTGATCTCTTTAACTTGCACATCATGCAAGTGAGATACTGAGAGAAGGGATAAGAATTTGAGGTTTCCCTCTCATATATGTATCTTCAGTATAAACCTTACATTCCCTGCTGAGTGTTGAAAGAACTTTGATGACAGGCATGGAAAATGCCACAAATAAGCTAATAAAAGCAGAACTGAACCAGGATTGTTCTTCTGGGGTCTGGAAACTTATAACTTGAGGCCTCCTCAGTCTGGGGAAAGCCTAAAGCCCAAGTCTAATTTTCTGGAGGGAAGTTGTTCTAGTCACTGATGTGTGTCTAAGAAAACCACTTGGGCAAATGGACTCTCTGCCTGACTTGGCTGAAATGAAGACTGTTAAGGGTGTATATGGTAGCAGAACTTCAACTTATCTGAATACGTTCTGTGGTGAAAGCCGTGGTTCTCATGCTTACTGAAGCCATTATGTGGTTAACTGGTATCAAGACAACAATCCAGAAAAAACTTTCAGTGTTATTCCTAAAGTTGAAGTATGAGGACTTTTGTTTTTAGACTCCGGGTTCTAATGTAGACCTACCTTATGGAGTCTGATGTGAAACCATATTGTCTAATTTGTGAAAGGGCTGCAGCTAAGAAATGGCAAAAAAAGCTTATTTTATCCTGTGTTTTGTGTTTATAAATGCGTGTTCAAATAGTATATTCTGTATGCTCAAAAAAGGGAAAAACTTTTGGGTCTTATTATGCTGGATATTAAAAAGTAGTGAGTACTTTTGAGTTTAGTTTGTCTGTCTTCCTTGAAAACAGGAATAGGAAAAAATAAATAAAATTAGGAGTAAATTATTATTTTTTCAAATGATGCCATTATTATTTGTGAAGCTTTCAGATGCTAGACATAGGTACATGTATGCCATTCATTAATCTGTGTAGTCATATACAATACAGTGGTGTGTGCTTTATAAAAATGACAAAAATTATTTTTGGTCTCAATAGGGTCTTTGAATCGCAAGTAAATAAGTGTTGCATACTGACCTGCAGGATAAAATGAAAAGATACCTTGTTAAATGAACTGATTGAGATTCTTCTGTACAAGTAAAGTTTAACAGAATAATTATACCTAGAGCTTGAGTTGTAAGATGAAGTAGTTTTTATATTTGGCATTGGTCATTCAGGTGCTCCCTTTCTTCTTTAATTGAATCTTGTCCTTCATTGAGGCTCAGTTTGTCTTCTAAACTTCACAGCACCTTCTGGTACACTAGTTTTTCAGATGATATAACTCATTTTGGGTGGGCTGCTGGCCTGCTAGTGGTTCAGGCACTGGTTTTCAAGTGGGGATTCTTCAGGCTGGCTTTTGCCTGTGAACTGAATGCTCGTGAGTGGTTGGAGTCCATTAGAGGTGTCCTTTGGACTGTGTCTTCTGGTTTAATTTCAACTAAAGAGTCAAGTTGGTATGCTCTGTAACTGATCTGAAATGTGAACTAAGCAGTGGTTCTTCTGATCATCCTTACTTAACACTTACAAGGCACAAACGTTAATGTAGTTGTATCTCTGAACACCATGCTTGCTGTCCTTTTTTTACCAAGAGATGATGTCACGTGTCATGTAATTCTTGTTTTTACCTAGAACCACAGTAAATGCTTGGCTTAATGATTTAGGCTGGATTTCATGGTTGTAGCATTAGAAAAAAGGAACCCCATTCTCATCTTTTGTCCATCTCATCATTCTTAGGGAGTAAGGGGAAATGGTCATTTGAAAACGTTACAGAAAAGCTTTCTAGACTATTTTTAGGATAGTTTTTTTCAGGGCTAACTCTAAGGCTTTCTTGTATTTATTATGGCAACTTTATGCCTTTGGAATGTATTTGATTTATTAGATCATTAGATAAAACATTATAGATACAGTTGAGATTGTGAACACTGTTTCTGGTGATATGTACTTCTGAATCTTTTGATTTAATACAGTAGTTATGACTTTCCAGCTGTTAATTACCTGAACGTTAAAAGCATTTTAAAAAGATACCTTCCTGTGTGTTTCCATACTTTTCATAATTGCCTGTTTGTTCCTTATAACCTGCTTGAATTAGTTTTGTGTGAGACTTTTTTTGGAAGAAGTCCTGTGGTGCTGAAAGTTGGTAAAGAAAGCAAAGAAAACTGGGTTTATTGTTTTTTTTTTTTTGCAAGAGACATGATCTGTGTCAATAGCATGATGATTGAGAAATGCACAAACAATACAGTGTAAGCATATAATAATACTCTTAGGAAAGCTGCAGTTGTCCAGTGCTTTTTTCCCCTTCTGTTGAAACCAATTGCAGTATAAAGTAAAAATGTAAAATTCGTTGTCTGTCTGAATAAGCTTTTGACTTCTGCAATATGTCAGCCAGTTGCAGCTCTGTTTGTCAAGTTGAGTGTTTTTCTTTTGGAAAAAAACCTTTTGCTTCCTCAGAAAAAGGTTGCTTTCTCAACCCTTTAAAGAACCATGAAGCATTTTAGAATTCCTCTTTGGCATTCTCTGTGATGTTTTGCAGATCATCTTCTTTTGGACAGTAAAATACTGTGTCTGTCACTGCTGCATATTTTGTAGTGATGAATAATACTAGTAATTTAAAAAGGTAATAATTTTTATTTTGAAAGTTTCATTGCAATTGATTAAATAACTACACTTCTTTCTTTTCAGGATATATTTATGTTCATAACAAGGCAACTTAAGGGTTTAGAAGACACAAAAAGCCCCCAGTTTAATAGATATTTTTATTTGCTTGAGGTAAGCTTCATAACTTACTTCATAATAACTGTTAAATGTAATTTTTCAACTTAATCTTGTATTAACTACTACTGTCATTTTTTCCTGTTCAACACAGAACATTGCTTGGGTCAAGTCTTATAACATATGCTTTGAATTAGAAGACAGCAATGAGATTTTTACACAGTTGTATAGAACATTGTTTTCAGTAATAAAGTAAGTATTGTCACCCCCAATTTTAATACATTATTGCATGGTTGAGGTCAGATGTTTCTAACCTAGGTATTCAGTGACTTTTAGCATTAACAAGCTTAGTTTTGTGATTCAGTTTAACTAAAGGTAGCAGTATAAATATAACAAGCTGTCAGTTTGGCCTGTTTTAATTAAACAAAACACACTGCAAATCATCTTTTTTTCTAAGCAGCTTACTGTAATTGTCTTTTCCTATGTTTATTTTATTCTGTTCTTGAAACTGAAAGTGAATGGTGTAATATGCAATTTGAAGGAATTTGGAGGATTATTGCTATAAAAATATGAGTCAGAAAATAATGGACACTGGAAGGTACTGCTAGAGATTGTCTAGTTGGCCCCCCTTGTTCAAACCAGGGTCAGCTAGAACAGATTGCCTAGAACTGTAGCCAGTTGGGTTTTGAGCATCTCCAAAGGTAGAGACTCCATGGCCTTTCTGGGCAACGTTCTAGTGCTCAATCACCCTTATGTTTAAAAAGTTTCTCTTTTCTTATGTTTGAATGGTATGTCCTGTATTTCACCTTGTGCCCATTGCCTCTTGTCCTGTCACTGGACACCACTGAGAAGAGTTTGGCCCTATCTTTACTCTCAACATAAACACAATTATAAGTTCCTCCCTAAGTCATCTCTTCTCAAGGCTAAAAAAAAGATTTTTGCTCTCTCAGCCTCTCCTTGTATGAGAACTGCGCCAGTCTCTTAATAATCTTAGTAACTCTTTGTCGGGCTGACTCCAGGATGCCTATGTCTCTCTTGTGCTGGGAAATCCAGAACTGGACACAGCACTCCAGATGAAGTCTCACCAGTGTTGAGTAGAGGGGAGGGATGTTCTAATACACTATCTCTTCATGGTAGGGACAGATACAGTCCTCTTACTCTTTTACTACAGTAGTAAATGAAGAGGGCATGAGATTCAAGAACATTTTGGAAAGTGGTATATGCAGCCGAGACTCTTGAGTATTTTGACTTCTAAGAAAACTTGTGATTTTTATATTATATTCCTTGTTGTTCGGCATAGCCATAGGCAGTACTCTGAATGGAAGTTGTACTTTATATGACTAGTACACTAAGAATTCTTGTTTTTAATTTCAGCAATGGTCATAACCAAAAAGTACACATGCACATGGTTGATCTAATGAGCTCTATCATTTGTGAGGGAGATACTGTGTCGCAGGAACTTTTGGATACAGTGTTAGTTAATCTAGTGCCAGCACATAAGGTAAGACTTAATAGTGGCTTAAGTTGTGGGGTTTTTTTTTGTAATTGTGATTTATGTATTCAGGTATTTAGATTTCATTGAGAGAATAGGTGTAGCAAATGTGTTCCTATTACTTGGATTACTTTTTCTTTAGCAAACAAATTTTTATTAGCCAGAAAATTCAGTAGTGTTTCATTGCTTTGACTCACTTGCATGAACCAAAGTGTCAGTGGTCATAGTAAACTAAAAGCTTTAGTGTCATATGACTTTACACACAGGTTTTTTTATATGTGGTCAATACCAGTAGAACTTACTATAAAAGATACATATATCCTTTGGAAAGCTTTTAATTCATGTAATGCTCTATCAACAATGCAAACTAATGTGCTGCCCTAAATGGGAGGGGAAAAAGCACTGATTTGTAGTTGGCTCTGCATTTCAGAAACGTTGACTTGATGTTACTGAAAGCACCTTGGTGTGTTTTTGATGCAGCTATAGCGCTAACCATGTTCAGAAATGGTGATTCCTGAAGAGCCCAAGTAATGGCTGTCTTTCCTTAATGAATAATGCTTTGTCCAAAAAAAAAAAAGTGCCGTACAGATGAACTGAGGAAAAACTTCAAACTTTACATGTGTTGTGACACGTAAATGTTTAAAAAGTAAGGAAGTCTGACTTCTTTGTTTAGAAAACTAGCTGGGTCCTACTGGAATCCCTTGGGCTACAGTGTAGAAGATGACTTGTAAGTTGTGTTGTGACAAAAAAGATTCTGGGAAATTATCTAGGAAATGTGTACTTATCTGGATTCTGGACAGCTCAGGCAACTTTTTTTCTTTAAGTGTCTTCAGGAAAGGGCTAACTTTACTTTTTAGAAACTACAGTAAGGTTAAGTGTGTATTAACTGAGAGATTTTTACAGTTTCGGAATGCTTTTTTAGTTTTTGGAAACAGTGGTGTACCTGAAGAAACTGAGTAGACTTTTCATAAGGTGCTCTCTGAAGAATATAGCAAGTAATGCAACATAGTGTGCCTTACCACAAATGATAAATTTCAGTAAACAAACAGCACAAAAATTATTTTTCTATTGATAATGAAAGACTAAATGCTTAGTATACATCAGTCGCTTTTTTTTTTGCTGTAGATGGTTTAGCTGTGTCCTCCAAGGAATCCAGTACTTTTATTACAAAGTAAAGCCTTGAAATACAAGAAACAAAAGCAAGACTATGCAAAATACTTCAGTTTTGTATTTTCTCACTTGTTAAGCATCTATTTCAGTGTTACCTGTGTTCAACTTTATTTGACTGTACCGTTTTTATGATTCCTGTTTAATAAACTGATTTTGAATTGAAGAATTTGCATCCTGTTAGATTGGCTGTAGCATAGAAACATTCGTTTTATAGTGGATTCAAAGTTACTGCCTGAACATTTTAATAGGATAAGGTATTTGAGGTTCGGCATTTTATTCTGCTTTTGTTTTAATCAAACTGTCTCTTTGCATAGGATATTAGTTCATAGCTTGATTTCTAATTTAAATAGTTTCATAACTTTAGACCATATTCTGTATATTTATTTTTGTTTGGATTTTTTTAACCTTTTTCATACTAATAGAAAGAAGCTTCTTATATTTTTCTGTTTAATTTCAATATCTTCATATAGTGTTTATTTAAAATTTTGGAGCTTACATAGTCATCTAACTAATGTCACGTTGGAAAAGTGTAAAGAATTCAGAGTGAGAATTCTTCCACTCATATCCATTGAGCACAAAACTACAAGGGGGTTAAGATCCACCATAAGAAAACACTATGTCTTAGCTCACCTAGCTGTTAAGCTGTATAGGGTCTGGGAAAGAGAAATTGAAAAAATCAGACTGGCCACCAAAAATGGCATAATGGCAAGTGTTGATGTAATGGCGAGTAGGGAATCCTCATCTAGTCAGGTTCCCTGGGGACCGAAGGAATACTTCTGGGGTAGTAGAAGGAGCATAGATTTTGTTACTAGCTTAGGTTTGAAAATGATGAGATGGAGAGATTGTTGTAGATATGACAACTATGTTGGTAACAAATGACACAGGTGAGTGGTGTGTTTTTAGTACAGCCAGAAAGAAGGTTGTGCACATAAGAGAATGTGGAGTGCCCTTGTGAATTGAAGGACTGTATTCTAGAAAATAGTGGTAGAGCTAGTATGACTTTTGGTGTATAAAGACTTGTATCAAGTAATGCTAGGTTGAAGACGTGAGGAGCTTGATGTGTATAATTTATCAAAGGAGCAGTCTGTAAGTGTGTGTTGGGAACAGAAGGGTCAAAAAGCTCCTTTAGTTCTGGATCCTGGATGCTAAGGTCCAGTAGCTGAAATTGAACACTAGGTTGATGTGAAAATTATATAAATATTTTTAAGAGTTGTAGTAACTCGATGAACAGTTTACCAACAGTTAATTCAATGCTCTTACCTCTTAAAATCAAGGTCAATATTTTCCTGAAGAGGAATGCTAGATATGGTCCATAGTCCTGAGCAGTAAGTCTTAATAAGCAATGGTGCTAGCAGGACGGCTGCAAAAACTCAGGCATAAGGAGCATATATAGGGGACATGACATACTATCAAACATCTGTCTACCATAATTAGTAGTCACTGAACCAGTCTAGGCTGCTGTAGCTCACTTGAGTTTGTCATCCATCTCAGTTGGCTAGAATAAAAGCCATATTGATGTACACCTGAATGAAAGTGGGTGACGCTTCTATCACAGATCAGGTATGTTAGAGTATGTGCAGGCTTACGTGAGTAGTACAGCAGATACCAGGTGATTGAATAAAACAGTAGACTTAAGAGTTGAGCACATGGTCAGACAAGTTAATTTCTTTGATGTTTAATTTTTTTTTTCCTTTTCTGGTTTCTCTTTTCTTCTTGTCTATAAACTCTTATTTAAATTCTTTTGATACTATTATATTAAGAGGGAATTAAATAAATAGTGAAGTAAACCCAGAAAAGACCAGAAGCCAGGGAGAGGTAGTCAATATGAAAAGGCAAGAAAAAAATTTCCTTTCCTTTTTAATTGCTGCCTTAGATTACAAAGCCTTTATGGCAGCACCTGTAAACAATTTTGTGTTTGTGCAGTCTGTTAGAAGGCAAATTGTACTTTATTTTCTTGAGTGTTTGCCAGAGTTCCATTTTCAGCCTCAGGAGTACTACAAGGAATCCCACATCGCACATTCCATATGCTTTACATACTTAACTTTTTGAAAAGGTGCTATTGACAATTCCTAACTGTCTCTACTAGGAACTTGCTTAATAATTAGTGTTATCTATCTTGGCAACACTTCAGCTAAGCTTTTTCTTTGTCAGCCATCCTTAAAAAACTGTTTCCCTTCCCCCGCAGAACTAGAGAATCTGTTTAAAACTGTTTTGTTAAGTGCTCTTACAAATACTGCCGCTGTGCATCCCATTGAAAATAAGAATAAAATTAAAGGCCCTTTTCAAATGCCAAGAAAATAATATGTTAAAATGTATTTTTTCTTAAGAACAGTTGCTCTAGATACAGACTTAACATTTGATTTTACTCCTAAAGTTGTAAAATTAATGACTTAATTTAATTAATCCTTTCTGAGACAAAATAAGGGACATGCATTTGTTTTCTGTTGTGTGGCTTGGGTTGTTTTTTCTTTTAAGGATGAGTACAAGTTATTGCACTCTTAATTTCTTTAAGCTGTGTTAAATAGGACATTGAGAAGCGACTGGAATAAGTAACTGAAAAAAATCAGTGGGTATGCATTGCCATCACTGCCGACCCCATTGTAGCAGTACAACTGATTTTTGGCTCTGTGGCAAATTGTCCTGGAGAACATTGTCTATATATACACGAAAACATCTGTGCCATGCTGTCAGAGAGGTTGCCATTACTTCTTGTGTCTGCAGTAGGTGTTTGTCAAACATTCTAAAGAACAACAGTTACGAAAAATGATATAGCAAAACTTTTAATGTCTTCCAGAAGTGTAAGCATCCCGATTAAAATGATCGTCCCCATCAGTGAGGGCTTTCTTAAATCATTGGAAGATCTTGAAATACATGTCATTTTTTTTTCCCCGAATGTATGGAAATAGCTACCTTTCTTAGCCAGTTGTGATCTAGACTATTTTTTCTCTTTGCAAATTTTTGTAGATAGAATGAAGTCTAATGTGAATGTTACTCAGGGTTGCAAATAGCTACTTCTAGCATTTATCTTGGCAAACATTAAGGTGTTGGGAGATTTTTTGCTTGTCCTTTAGTGGCTTAATTATGAAAGGTCTCTGTTCTTTCAGACTTCCTTTCCTAAGGCTATGTGTGAGAATTTGTTTAATTTTTAAAACTTTAGTTATTACTAGTTGTGTAGATGAATTACAGCAGCTGTTAAAAAAATGAACTGCTGTGTGAAAGATGCAAGCTGAAACTAATTAATGTGAATCAAAACAGATCTGCCTGTTGGAACTCTTCTATGCTAGGTCTGCTGTTCGGACTTGTTTTATATGTAAATCAGATCCTGCTCATGATCTAGAGTTTGCCCCTACCCAAGTGTAAGCAGTTTTCTTTGTTTTGGTGGAGGTGAGCTGTGGAAGTCAAGAAGGATTAGAGCAAGTATTGCAAGTGGCATATATTCCTTGTTACAGTTCTCTGTGCCTTTTACTTCCTGAACAGTCACAACTCTAGCTAAATAACAGAAAACAAATGCTGCAGGTGGAAATATTTTGGGGTTTTTTTTTTTTAATGTCTTAACTGTAAAGAGCAATCTAGCATGCAGAATCTTCTCTGGGACATGGAACAGCTGTACAATTTTGTAGACTGCCAATGTTGACCCTTGTATCTTGATAAGGGAAGAGGAAATTACAAGGATGTTATCATCTTCTGTAAGCATTCAAGTATCTTTCCAGAATTGGGATTTCTATTCACCTTCTGTAATGGCTTGAGTAAAACAGATACTTCAGGCATGAATGTTCATAGTCTTTTGACTTCAGTCATGTAACTTAATTCTTTCAGTAGGCAAGTCAAAGACTACTTTTGTTTTATATTAACAGAAAATTTTAACCTCTTCCCACTGCTGTCTAGAACCCTATAGTTTTACACAGTTTTTGAAATTACAGGCAATACTCTCTATCTCTGCAAATCTTCTCTTTTTCATTCAGATAGCTACAAAGGACCAAGCACAAAGAAATACCCTGGGTGTGGCAATGCATCTTGTGTTTGCTTTTCATGGTGCTAAAAGGAAGGGTTTTTTTTCCTCTTATGGATGAGATATTTAAAAAGAACAACCAGAAGCTGTCCCTTTCTACTGTTGTCTTGTTAATGGAATATGCTGGGCTTTTTTTAAATTGCAAAGACTAATCAAAATTGGGGGAACTATATTTTTACAGAAACTTTTAGCTGTTAAAAGACTATATATTTTTTGGTATTGAAGACTTTTTCCTTCATTCTTGTATGTGTTAATCAAGTCTGCAGTGTGTGTCACAAAGTGTGAGTTGCATTTGCTTCTGAACATTTCTGAAAAATAATTGTGATGTAGAAGTTGGAGAAAGGACATAGCAACTAGAGGGTGGAGAATGTGTGCTGCAAAAGGAAGGAAACAATGATAGAGCAATAACCCAGTTAGACAAATGGAGGAGTAGCAATGTTGTGGAGTGTTCGGGTTTTTTTATTATTTTTAATATTAGACTTTTGCAATTTTGCTCATGTATTCAAATTTTAGGTGATTTGTTTTTTTGTTTTGTTTTTTTTTGTTTGTTTGTTTGTTTTGCTTTGCTATCTCAGTCAAACAGACTGAGAGTATATCTGGGAGATACTACGGAGAGACTGTGGTGGTGGTCACAGATGGCTGCTTGATGCAAGGAGAGAATTTGTACTTTCTACCACAATCCTGTTCAGAGCCTTGCTTCTGTGGTGATGAAATGCCTCAATGTTGCTTTATGTCACTTTCCTGTTTTTTGGAGAAGCTGATAAGGAGCAGCAGTAAAATGCAGGAACTGACTTCACTGAATGTCAGGCTTAGATGGGCAACTGAAAAGTAAGCCCCAATTTGCCAGGGAAGAGCTTTCTCAGTAACATCAGTGGAGACCACAAAGCTCTGTTTGGACTAGGTTTGTTCTTACTGTATTACCTTTGCTACTAAAAGTATAAGAGAATAGGCTCTTTCTTTAATGCATTTACCAGTATGTGGTAGCTTTAAATTGTGATATTTATTTTTGAGATTAATGCATATGCTTAAATTTTTTCTTTTTATTTTTTTCCCTGCACCCCAGAATTTAAACAAGCAAGCCTATGACTTGGCAAAGGCTTTACTAAAGAGGACAGCGCAAGCAATTGAACCATACATTACTAACGTAAGTGAAGACTGCAGACAAATACGTAAATCAGTACATTTTTCAGCTGAGCTGTATTATAAAAAGAATGAAGTGCATATAGTCAAATAGGGCTGTAAAACAAATTTTTACAGTAAGATTTTTACGAACTCTCAATTGTTGTTTGAGAGAACTGTTGTATTAATGAAGCACTGCGAAACTTGTCTGTTTTGAGTCTAATGCTTTACCATATAGAAACTACTAAGCCCATAACAGTTTGGATTTATGAAATGCTGTCTGGATTTATTTTCTGCTGTCTTGGGACACCTTGCACTTCAATCCTTAATGTGACCGGAAGACCAAATGTACTTATATGTATTGTTCTGATAAAAATTATTCCTGTGGCAAAATTCTTTCTCTAGTGAGGAGATGAGACTATTTAGGAGCTAGGTGAAGATAGAGTAGGATTTTAATGCCGTTGTCACAGGAAGAAAGGAATCTAAGAATTAAGTCTAAGAATCGATAGTAAGGAAGAAAGCCAGTGAGTGGATTGAAGGTTGTAGCCAAGTTGTGTAGACATCATAGACATTGCAAGAACTGAGGGATGAGAGTAAATAAAGATCAGACAGGGGTATGCTTGAAATTAAGTTGCACAATAAAAAAAAACAAAACAACCCACTTAAAAAAAAAAAAAGTAGTTAAGGATTTAGCAGGTCTCATGGCAGCTATCCAAAACCTCAAGAGCTTGAAAACAATAGAAAATTTTCCATGTTTTCTGTTGCTTTCAGACTTGTAACATTTGTGGTACTTGGAAAATGGATACCTTCTAAGATTTCAAAAAAATCTTCAGTGAAAGCTCTTATTCCAAACCTGTTAGTCAAACCTGCTGTTTGGGAAGGCATTGCTGCATAGGAGTGTGTGTTTAATGTTGTTCATCTGTCAGGTTAGATTACAAACTGGGTGACATTTTGTGGGTCTTAAGGAAGTCTGTACAATAAGAATCTTCCTCCTATGGAAAATATGTACATGGATTCTTCTGTTCTTGGTTTCCCACGAGTGGGAAATATTATGCTGTCTGGTTTCTTTGTTTTGAAAGTTACTTTCTTTGTTAAAACATGTGAAAGACACAGTAGGAGTTAGTTGCCTAACTGGGAATGTATACATTCCGGGCAACCCTGTGTCCAGAAAAGGAAAACATTTTCTGTGAGACAGTACGGAGTCTTTAACGTGAATAAAATGCACTTATCTGTTGTTTTCTAGTCATTATTTCTAGAAACTGTTGACTTTTTCTATTGTGTCGCTTGCTGGGGTTCACTTTATAACCTTAGAATGTGCCAGTTTTCATCTTAGTTTCTTTGCTGAGACGATTAACTTTGTCAGGTACGGAGGGTCACGATGTTCATCTGTCCCAAGTTATAGGAAACTGAAGTGCCAGTTAATTGTATTTGGTTGCCTTAGTGTCAGGTGGAAATAGTATAATTTTTTTAGCCACACATGTGTATTGTTTTAACCCAAAGAAGAGAGAAAATTTCCAAAATATGTCCTCTCCCTTATGAGTAAGGGTGGAATACTCCTGTTTAGTTGCTTCTTGCCCATCTATGATGAGAGGATATATAGTTGACAGTAGTGTGGAGGTAACGTTTGATACTAGAAAATATTTTCTTTAATAAGTAGTATGAAGTTTCACTCAAACCCATCAAGTTAACTAAGAAAGAATAATTGCTTTACAGTTGCATTATGCTGCTTGTAAATAGAAATTCTGGAACAGTCAGTTATTAATTCCTACGCTTTTGCTTACAACTCCTTAACCTGTCAACTGTGGAGTATAGTAATTATCCAGTTGTTTCAATCTTGTTTTAACTAAATGTTAGAATGTTTTCAAAGTGATTGTTCTCAACAGTGAAATAACTAAATATAGTCACATTATAAAAAGATCTGATGCACTGGAACTCCTTTGAAGTTGTGTTTCGTAAATCATTTGTAGACTTGCTCTGTTAAACTAACCATCAAATTTAATGTGTTTTCCTTTGCTAGTATTGAATACAAAAGTGTTTTAAGATTTCTACTACAGAATTGTAATCTATGCATGCTTCCCCCCCACTTTTTAAAAATTGTTGTGAAATAAATGCTGTAAGATTGAAAGGTAGGCTTAGTAGTAGACAAGCATAGGATTTAGAAGAGTGCATATATACTCTTGTTATTGACTCTGTTTTATTTTACAGTTCTTCAACCAGGTCCTCATGCTTGGTAAAACTTCAATTAGTGACCTGTCAGAGCATGTGTTTGACTTGATTTTGGAGTTATACAATATTGACAGTCACCTCTTGCTTTCTGTTCTACCACAGCTTGAATTCAAACTTAAGGTAAACACTTTGTATACTTTCTATGTATTTGAAACATGTCCTTTGACTATGAATATTTTTTTTCACTGACAAGTTTGTCAAATTATTTGGCATATAGAACTATATTTTATATGTAAAAATGTATCATCTGCATTGTTTAAAGGAAAAAATAATAAAAGCCCTCAAAAAGAGGATAACTTAATTTAAAATGTGTTAACTATAACACATGTGTGGATATTGCTTGGGTTTTAGTTGTTTGGGTTTTCTTGGCTTCTATCTTTCAAGTAATAACTTGATTTTTTGGCAGTGTGAGAATCTGACCTGCTTTGTTCCTTGGTTTACTGTAGTATTTATTGTGAAGAGCTTTAATATGTTGAAAATACCTTGTGCTGCTAGCTGTGCAGAGAAACGATACCTGTTCAGAATAGCAGATTTTAACAGGGAAAAGTTGGGCTCCACACTAATGGAAACGGATGTATTGACAGTTTTGTCCAAATGGAAGACCTGTGACAGGTGGAAACAGCATCTGAGTGATAGTGCTAGCTATCTATTTTAATAGGTATTTTTCTTTTTGATTTTATACCATTTCAGAGAGTCTCCATCACTTGGAAAAATTCAGTATAACAGCTGGTACTTCCTTGATTCTGCACTGCTTTTATTCCATTTGTCATTCCATGGGGCTTCTGTGGAAGTGTGGAATTTGATTCGTTTTGTATTACTGAGTTTGAAAGTGATTTGTTACTAACCTTGAGGGCTAATGTGCAGTGGGCAACTTTTACATTTGCATGTGTTTTTACTATCAAGGGCAGATGTCAAGTCTGTAGAACCTTTGGCCTGTTCTCATTGAAGTATTTATTATCATAGTGGCTTGTTCATGCTTATTATTTTTTCACTAATGTTGCTAGGCAGGCACATTACTTCTGTTATATGAGTTGTTTTTTAATGGTTATATCTTTCCATTCATATTTCCGAAAGAAATAGGTTTCAAGCAATGTTTGCTGTCTGTGTCTTAAGGTAGACTTTTTTCAGCCTGTAATTTCTGCTTTTACAGATGGTGAAAAATTAGTGTTCTCAGTCCAATAAAAACAGTACTTCCGCAGCTGAAGCTGTTATTAAAGAGATTTAATCTTAACTGCTATCACATCCGGTTTTTTCCATAGCCATAATTGCAGAATCATTAAGGCTGGAAAAGAGCTTTAAGATCATCAGGTCCAATCATCAACCCAACACCACCATGTCCACTAAACCATGTCCTGAAGTGCCACATCTACACGTTTTTTGAACACTTCCAGTGATGGTGACTCCACCACCTCCCTGGGCAGCCTGTTCCAATGCTTGACCACTCTCTCAGTAAAGAAATTTTTCCTAATATCCAATCTAAACGTCCCCTGGTGCAACTTGAGGCCATTTCCTCTCGTCCTATTGTTAGTTACTTGGGAGAAGAGACCAGCGCCCTCGTCGCCACAACCCCCTTTCAGGTAGTTGTAGAGAGTGGTAAGGTCTCCCCTCAGCCTCCTCTTCTCCAGACTGAACAACCCCAGTTCCCTCAGCTGCTCCTCATAAGACTTGTGCTCCAGCCCCCTCACCAGCTTTGTTGCAGTAACCTTTCGATCTTTAGGTCCATTTAAAACTGCAGGTTCTTAAATTGTCTTCCTGCTCCTTCATTGACTCTCATATTCCACTATTTCAATACGGACTTCTTTTTTGTATCCTATTTTACCATTGGAATTGGCAGGTTCAGTAGCCCAACACTGTCAAGCTTTTTATTTCCCAGCCCCCAGGAACAACTCGTGGTCACTTCCTTCAACTGGGGGATTTCAGCCCTAAGTACTTACATGTTTTCTTTGTACTTCTTAATTTACAGCACTTTTTGTTTCATGTTTGCATTTCTGTTCTTTGTTTAGTATATCTTATTTAGATTATGAACATCTATTTTTGTTGCTTTTTGTCTCCTTGATCCTTAGTGTAGTTTTCTACTTGTGGCCTGAACCCTTGAGGGTAAGATGGTTCACGTTTGACCTTTTTTAAGATCCAGATCCAGTTTAACAATGTTTCCAATAGAAATGTACATTTTGATAGTTACATTCTTACTACTCTTATTCCTTGTTGTCTTGTTGAACTCTGTACAGTTTGTAACTATTCTGAGAGCATGGGGCTTCTGTTTGAATCATCTTGTTCCTTCAGGTGTGTGTTTTTGATGCCTTAACCTGCCTATTGTGTCCTATTGGCTGTCAAATGTAGTTTGACCCATCTTTTACAGGAAAAAAAATCCAAAACAAAACAAAAAACAACCCCCAAAAAACCCTCTTCTATTTGGAATAGGATAATCCTGGTTTAAATCCTGAGAGACTGGAACAGGTTGCCCAGGGAAGTTGTGGATGCCCCATCATTGGCAGTGTTCAAGGTCAGGTTGGACAAGGCTTTGAGCAGTCTGATGTAGTGAAAGATGTCACTACCCATGGCAAGGGATTTGGACTACACAATCTTTAAAGGTCCCTTCCAACCCGAACTGTTTTATGGTTCTAAATTAATTGAGAGGTCTGCAAGATCTTTCTGTGGTTAAAACAGTATTTTTAAGATGTATGTTGTGAAATATTAATGAAATATGGTCAGCTTATGGTTTTTCTGAGATCAACACAAGTATGTTCTTTATGCTGATGGGATAAAATGTTCTTTATGCAGCAATGATAAATAACTTTCCACTCCAGCAGTAGCTGTAGCTTTATTCTAAACAGCAGCAGCTAGTGTCAAAACATTTTTAATTCAGGGTAAATAGCATGCTAGAGTGTTGAGAAGAGAGTGTGATTTCAATGGAACTCAGGCTTCTTACGGTAGACAGCAGCAAGTGTTCTGCTGCTTTGAATGAAAGGAAACTGGACAGCAGTATCCCTGTTAGCTTGACAAAGCCTTGATCAGGTGGGTGGTAAAGGAGAAAACTATGCTTGGCAGTCCATACTGAAATACAGGAGGGGGGAGAGATCTTTTTGAATAAAGGTGAATTAAAGTTAATGATACAGTAACCATGAACTTCAGTGATCTCTGCATATCATTCAGAGCTTGAGCAGATGATTTTGGCTTTTCTAGATTTGGTATGTAGTATTGCATCTTTATCCATGCCCATAGATGAAGAGCCTTGTCTTCTGAGGTCGCTCACTGTGGACTGTACTGGGTATTTCAGTAGAAGTTTGTGGAGTACATTTAGGTCAAATGCATAGTTTCACAGGGACGTACAGTTTTTGTTGTATGAGACTGATATGGGTCTTGAATATATAGGTGCAATAATAGAAGTCAAATACGAGGAGCAAATACTCAATGCTTATGGGGTTAGCTACTGTATTCTCATATTGCTGCTAAAGAGCTTTGCATTACTCTTACAGCAGGTGATGTTAAATGAAAACTGTCGTGTCAACTGTTGAGGTGTCAGTTTTGAGGAGTGAGGATGTGTCAGAATAATCTCATCTTGTATGCATTGAACACATGGAAGTGGACATATGAGCTGTGCTTCTCAAAGATAAATTAGGTAGTTGCTGTTTTTGAAAACATGTGTTTTCTTTATAACTGGCTTTAAAAGCAGTGAGTAAAAAAAAAAAAAAAAATTTGGCCAGATGGAGTAGACTCATGGTAGACTTCCTCTGAGCAAGACACCAAGTGTTCTGGCACATTTTAAAGCTGATGATTTAAAAAAATATTTTCAGGTGAAAACTTGGCAAGTTCTGTGTGAATTTGAACAGAACCCTGTATTTTTCATCATTTCAATGAAATTTAAAATAAGTAAATTTCTTAAAGCATTTTTCAAATTGTTTTTTTAATGTAGCTTGAGCCATTTTTATCCAAGTGCTGTTCTTTTTAAATTCTTTTGCCATTGTCTAGAAGGTCTTTTGCCAGTAGAGAATGATAAATTGTTACTTTCACACAGATGTTAAACAGTTTTTAATGTTTTTTTTTTTACTGGCCCTATCATGTAAATGCTGAAGAACAATGAAGGTTGGCTCAGTATGTCACAGGACTTCAAAATAAAATTGGAAATAATAATGAGGTCTTCATATAAGAAAAGAATGGTGTGACATGGGATTTCCGAAGGCAAATATTATAGAACTTGATTACCGATAACCTGAAAAAAATTTCTTCATTTTTTGGGATGTCATTTGGCAAAAAAGTGGTAAATTATTACCCGAACGAGAGAAGACAGGAATTCCTGGAAGAATGATCATGTGGTTAAAGACTCTGAAGGATCATTCTTGAGACACTCCATCTGTTCTAATGGTATATGTATTTTTCTTCCTGTTACTGAGCTCTTAGAGATATATGGTTTAGTTTGTTCATCCTTCCTTCCTTTTCATTTGAGATGCATCAAGGAGACACATGTTCTGGTCCTGGAGCCATGTGATTATCGACAGATCTTATTTGGTGAATGGGATGAATCTGTTTATGCTGAGAGTTGCCTTTCCAGCTATGCTTCCTGCACCGAAAGCAAAATGCTCATTCACATCAATTAATTTGTAGTAACATTGCTGAAACTGAGATGTACACCGCCATCATGATGTCCTCTGGAGCAACTTGAAATACTTATTATATAGATGTTGTTGCTGATGGAGAATTATTTCTGTGCTGTCTGCCTTTTTGATTCTGTACAAACATTCCTCCTGTGACTCCTCCATTTTCTTGTGTTTGGCACTGCTGGGATTTTTTTTCACTACACTTTATCCAAAGGACAGTAGGTGCCAGAGACTTAAATGTCACACCAGCCACCTTGCTCTTGTCTTAACATCATTCATTACTGGAGCTTAGTGGGCTGATGCTACTACCACCAAGCATTATCAGCCAGTAACATCTTTGGATGGAGTGGATAGAGTTGTTCTGTAAGTCTTCTGGTGTCAGATCATCTCTAGATAATCTGTTACCTTTTGGACAACGGAGGGAAGTGGTCTGAATTGTCTAGACTGTAGCCGTGTAGATGGCTTTTGAGGAATGCTAAGGGCGTGCTGAAAAACTAGTGCATGTTTCTCTGGGAGAATGTGGAAGTGTGGTGCTGTTCGTAGACATGCTATGCTATCAAGTCTTCTGGACTCTTCAGTCTGGCTCATCTCAGGTGATGGTCTTTGGTTGTCTTGTGCAAGAGAGAGGTAACCACCGTTATCAGGTGCCAGTGGAGATTATCTATATGCCATTTTAGTGCTGTCCCCTGCATAAGAGAGAACTTTAAAAGTACGTCTTTGATACAGAGTAAATAGCACATTTTGGTTTCACTTAGTACTTGGAAAACAAGGTCTGGATCTCAGCCCTGCTTTGTTGGAAGCTGTTGAAGTTTCAACAGTAACCCATTGTGGGCAGTTCATATGCCCAATGTCTCCAACTGCCGACAACTCCAACTAATCATCTACAAAAAACTGCAACTTTGCTTAGTGGGAGGTCATGTCCAGACTTCTTCCATGAATGTGCTTAGCTTACGGGTGGATCTGTATTCTGCCTGGGCATATGAGAACTACCGAGTTCTGTCTGAGGATGGACTGAAATCCATCTGTTGGATGTACTCCTGTTTCATGATTGCAAGGGCTGTCATGCTGCCTTCCATTAACTCTAGTTAGAGTGAAGGAGGAGGCATGGAGGAGAAGATGCTCTTGATCTTGATTGATCCAATTTTGAAGGACCTTATCCTGTTCATGGAGGATGCTGAAAGCTCTTAGTATTCTTGACTACTTCTTTCACGTATGAGCCACCTGACCGTAGGGTACTCAGTCTCACAGTATGGGTGCTGGGTGTTTCTGTGATAGTGATCCTGTTTCTCTAAACTGATTTTTCCTGGTATTGACAACTTTTCCACTAGCTGTATATTCTGTACGTGAACCAGAATTTCCATGTAGCACCTTATTTCTTCGCTTCTAAACATTTTATGGTACATTTTGAAAATGAAGTGGTGCTGGTTTTCTCCCAACAACAAGGTGAGCTTCACTGGGCAATCTCCACTACCTCTGTGGCTGATAAGAGTTTGACTATGTGAACAAATGTCTGTGTGCCTGTGACTCATTACCTGACAGGATCCAAGTTTCTTGCTCTCCATCTCCCTGAATGTCTTTTGAATTCTTTGTGGCAGGAAGTCTCTTGATTTATCTTAATGGGATCAGGGTCTTATGGAAGTTCTAGATTGTCTCTTTGAGTGTGGGAAAAATCCAAGGGTTTTCCTGTCAGTGGCCAAATATGTTTTTGCCCACATATGGAGGGGTTATGAAACTGTTAGTATGGAACTTGTGAGAGAGCTTAGGTGCCTCAGTAACACTGTTGTGCATATTTACTATTTTGGGGGTCTAAACAATGTGGCCATCTAGTGTTCAAGCACCTTGCCATTTTGGTACAAGCAATGCCTGTACAGGTTAGTCATAATTCCAGGTAATTCTAACTGTTGTGAGAATTGTACATGTTGACCTGAGTGAAGAATGAAAGGTTGCTGGCAGTAACTGGTATTCTCCTGAAATGTGCAGCTTTTGTGTGCTTTACTCCCACAGTTGCTTTTTCTGTCCTATCTGTCCCAAGAATCTTTTCAGTATGTTTGAAGAGAATTGAAATGCAGTCAGGTGTTTGCCATGCTGTGTCACGTACCAGAAAGAAGTGGACAAACTAGTTATCCTAGGTCTGGCTGGGATGGAGTTAAATTTTCTTTGTAGCAGCCTGTATGATACTGTACTTTGTGGCTAAAACAGTGTTGATGGCATACTAATGTTTTCGTTGTTGCTCAACAGTGCTTGCATAGGTAAAGGCTTTCTCCTCCCATCACGAGTGGGATAGGGCAGGGCAGGAGGTTGAGAGGGCATACATGCTGAGCAATAAAAGATTAGGGGAAGGAGGAGGAAGGGGGAGATGTTTGTGCTAATGGTGTTTGTCTTCCCAAGCAAGTGCTATGCATGTTTAGACCCTGCTTTCCAGGAACTGGCGGGACATCTGTCTGCCAAAGGGAAGTAGGGAATTACTCTTTATGCTTTACTTGTGCATGCAACTACTTCTTTACCTATTAAATTGTCATTGATCCATGAGGATTCTAACCTACCTTCTATTTTCTGCCCTTCCCCTCTATGTACAGGAGAGGAGAGTGAGAGAGAGGCTGGGTGAGTGTTTGGCTTTTGGCTGGGGTCAACCCCCTATGCCTTTATAGACTTCGTAAAGAAAAAGCTCCTAATTTCTCATGTGGCAGAAAAGGAGTACTGTTAAACTGTAATGCTCTGAGAGCAGTGTCAAATTATGGTTGCTTCTTACTGGTTATTTTTTTTTTTAACCTTATTTTGGAAAGGAGTCTGGGGGATTAGCAGGAGAATATGCACTGAAATTCATTTAATTTGATGTCTTCTGTAAGGGGTAGTGATTTGTGCTTGATCTTGGCATTATAAGGTGGTGTGTTTAGAGATCTAGCATTGACATGGAAGCATTATTGATGCAGGAGAGAACAGTGGTAGGAATGTATTTTTGTGTAGGTCAACTTGTAAAGGAAATTGATATTCCTTCATTTGAGTTTGATATTTGAATTTTAGAAATACGTATTACTGAAAGTGAATATCAATTTAATGTTCAGGAGAATTAAAAGCTTATGACTAGTGTATTTAGGAAATAACCATAATGGGTTTCAGGTCTTGTTGTGGTTTAACCCCAGCTGGCAACTAAGCCCCACACAGCTGGTCGCTCACTCCCCTGCCTTGGGATGGGGGAGAGAATTGTAAGGCTAAAAGTGAGAGAACTCATGGATTGAGATAAAGACAGTTTAATAGGTAAAGCAAAAGCCGTGCACGCAAGCGAAGCGAAACAAGGAATTCATTCACTGCTTCCCATCAGCAGGCAGGTGTTCAGCTGTCTCCAGGAAAGCAGGGCTCCATCAGGTGTAACGGTTACTTGGGAAGACAAATGCCATAACTCGGAACGTCTTTCCACCCCTTCGTTCTTCCCCCAGCTTTATATGCTGAGCATGACTTCATATGGTATGGAATATCCCTTTGGCCAGTTTGGGTCAGCTGTCCCAGCTGTGTCCCCTTCCAGCTTCTTGTGCACCCCCAGCCTTCTTGCTGGCCGGCCAGTATGAGAAGCTGAACAGTCCTTGACTATTTAGCAACAACTGAAAACATCAGTATGTTACCAACATTATTTTCATCCCAAATCAAAAGCATAGACTCATACTAGCTTCCGTGGAGAAAGTTAACTCTATCCCAGCTGAAACAAGCACAGATTTTTATTTTACCATCCTACTAAACCAATATGACGTAATGAATAAAATCAATAAAATGTTGACTTGTATTATTGTAGAGCTACCTTTCTTCTGGATATGGTAGTTAAAATTTTTGACAGGTTTCAGATCATGTGTCCACTTCTCCCAATTCTCATCAGATCCTCAGTGCTGACTGTGTGTTTGGACTTGGTAGTGATAACAATGTGACCAACTTCAGCTGTTAGTGATATCTAGGCAGAAGAGCCACCTGCTGTATGTTGGGAGCAAGTATATGGAACTGAAAATATTGGTGTTCAATGTCAATTTTTATTGACAAATCATTATGGAACATTACTAAACATAAAGAGTGCTGGATCATACCTAAGAAAAGAGGTGTAATTAAGTAGTTAAATGTTTAGTGTACTGTCCACCCCCTTCTCTCCCTCCCCTCTGGGTGTCTTGCTTTGGATCTGTGTTGGTTACCTAGAGGCATGCAGTGGAGTTTAATATTTTTAATAATGTGTTGGTTTAAGCAGGAATGGATGGGACGTGAGTAATGGTGATTGGACTAATATAGGCTACAAAAAATTGTAAAAATTTTTAACAGTGAAGACACAGAATAAGAATTTGTAGTGTAATGGACACTTATAAGCTGAAACTCATCAAGAAAAAAGGTATAATTTATTGCAGATTAAGAGGAGGAGGCTGTAGATGGCTTTCAGTAATGTCAACCTGAATTTAAATTGGAAAAATTAGTCAAATGCAGACAAAGGTACCAACGGGTTTACTAGTAATGTTGCTAATACTTAATACTAAAGTGTATTTGGAAGAATTATAGTCTTTTGTAATGTAGTAATGTATCAGTGTTAGAGATTTCATCTTGCTCTGTTACTTTAAGGATTTTACAAATGCTTTTACTGTTCTTAGAGAGCTGAATTAACCGGACATACTGGCAAACTTTTCAGACTGTTTATGGTATTGAGTCAGGAGAAATAGTTGGTCTTTAGGACTGTGGTGTCGTATTAGAGAGCTTTGGTAGCTACATTGTGCTCTTACTTCTTGTTCACATTCAAAAGGTGATGCTGAACTAATAAGAAAGATGGTAGAAAAGATCAGTGTGTTAAACAGTCCTTGTCTTTATTGCCAGAAAAAAAGACTGAAGTAAGGGGTGAATAATAACTAGTTAATATGAACTAATTTTAGCTATTCCTTTTTCAAAGAAGTGTTGCAGCCAGCAGTTCTTTTCTTTTTTTCTTTAATAAGCAAAAGACAAAAATTGGTGAACAGCAAGTACATGCTAATGGCACAAATGTTAGCACAGATTTCCAAAGTATGTATTAAGCTTCAGGTGCTGTGCATTATATTAAACAAGTATAATGCTAACAAGTGATAAGGAGAAAATATTGAAGGCGGCCTTGTTTTGTCTCTGTTAGTGCTAATTTTAAATATGAAAGAAAAATATCTGTTATAACTTAGCATTTTTAAATGTAGACTTAAATACAGGATCTAATCTTGTGCATCTCAGATCTTGGGTACTTAATGTGATGTTCTCAAACTTGTTTTCTGAAAAATTTTTGCTTTTTTTGTAATTAAATACTATTCTAGAAAACTATAAACTTTTATGTTCACACAACTGTAGAATGAATTTTGTGGGTTTTGTGTTGTGCTTGAATTTGTGTAAGCTTGTACAGGCACATACTGGATTTCGTAACAGTAGCAGTAACCAATAAATGAGTGTTAAAAAGACGTATGTATCTGTGTATTTTTCACCAGGCTTATTCACATTGCTTTTTGTCTATGTTGGTTTTTGTTTTCACTGCCTTTATTGTTTTGTCTTGTCCCAACAATAGTGAAGGGGTTTTTTTTTGTCTTGAGATACACATTTGTGTACAAGAAAACTCTGTTAATTTGTATTACGATATCTGTAGAGGTGTATAAGTGTATTGGTGTAAAAGCTGTACAAAACAGAACTGTTTCGTTTTTTTTTAATTTAAAAAAAAAAAAAATGTGTTCTTTTTCCAGAGCAATGACAATGAAGAGCGCCTGCAGGTTGTAAAACTTCTAGCAAAAATGTTTGGGGCGAAGGATTCAGAGTTGGCATCTCAAAACAAACCACTTTGGCAGTGCTACCTGGGGAGGTATATGCTGGTTTAGTTCCCTTTCTAGGAGGGGAAGAATATTCAGTGAAGTGTAATACAACTTACTGTTTTAAAGTGACACAGCTAAGTGTGAGTTCCCTCCTGCTGCTTTATCTGAATGCTGAAGAGGTTATTTTACATACATCTTCTGCATCTGTGATTCTGCAGAGTGAACAACTACAAATCATCCCTTTTTAGCATTTTTTAACTATCTTTATTGCCATTGTCAAGAAAAAGGAGTAATTTATTTTAATTTCTTCGCAAGTGAAACTGTTCAATGATGGATTAATTCTAAACCAGCATCAAACGACATTTGCAGTATCAAGTAGTATTAGAACTCGTTTTGAGGCTTTTATGTACAGTGTTTTGTATACTGGTTTCAATTTTTTGTAATGGTAGGAGTGCCTTAAAAGAGGTATGTAGTATTTACAATGCTACAAACACATTTAGTCTTTTCTTTTTGAAATATTCTTACTTTGAGATAAAAAATACAGCTGGAGCTTGTAGTCTGGAGAAATTTAAGTATGGTTACTAGGATGAAAATGTTTTTGATATGAGTAAATGAGGATAAACTCTATAAATCATTACAAATGCGGTAGTTTTATCAGTTAGCATTCAATTGTATCAAAATCAGAGTCTTCAAAGAAACTCTACTTTTAAAAGTACAGGAAACTCCATTGAGGGAAGACCTTTTGCTTGAAAATGTATAACTATTTAAAACATTGGATGTAGTCAAAAAATCCCAGATCTAATTGGGCCCAAAGGAAAATGTTTCATTATGTTAGAATGTGAAGCAATGTGAATATGTGCAATCTGTTGTTCATAATTACTGTTTTCAACTAGTTGTGAATCACTTATACATATTTACTTTTTTGTAAGGATTTTAACTAAGTTACAGCTGTGTTATTAAAGGAACCATTCTTAAAATCTCTTTATTTTGAAAATATACCTGGTTTTTACTAAAACAGTTACTCCTTAAAACCTCTGTATTTGATAAGCATTTCAACAGCAATAATCTTCTAAAATTTGATTTTTAATTTGTTTAAAACCAAGCATTTTGAGGATTGCTTGAAAATGCATTTAATTTTTCAAGAGTTGTTTGTAATTCTCATTACATCAATAATTTTACTGTAAAAATACTTATGTCAAAATTAAACATGAGAAAATACTAGTTTTCAAGTATCAAACTTAATTCAGTCTTTTGAAAGGAAATTTTACAGAAGTTGAAGTGATCCTTCTTGGAAGAACTTTGTACTAGGCTAGATGCCCATTTGTTTGTTGTGCCTCATACAGTTTAAAGAGGGTACAAATATTGCTGTCTTATAAAACTTTTAGTTGCTGATACATGGTTCATGGTTAATTACGTGGAGCATTATGGAGAAGATAGTTAAAATAAGTCAGTCATCTTTCTAATAAATAGTTGTTGTCTGCCTGGGAGTTTTTCATGTGTACCAGGAGAGGATAATTCTCTTCACGTTCAGAACAGGAGTTTTTTCTTAAGCTAAAACAGTCTACCTAATACCTGAAAGCAGGGATGTTTTATGCATGTAACTGTGCCTAGGAAGCATAAAAATATTTTCAAAGGTATTTGAGATTGTGTAGAAATAAACTAATTGCTTTGGTAGAAGTGATATTTTTGTTGTTGTAATGCATTGTGTTGTTTCTAAATAGGTTTAATGATATCCATGTACCTATTCGTCTTGAATGTGTGAAATTTGCAAGTCACTGCCTTATGAACCATCCCGACCTAGCAAAAGACTTAACAGGTACCAGATTTATTATAACATTAAAATAAAATTTTAAGTCTCCTGGAAAAGTCAGGAAGCTTAGTTGTGGAGTAACATTGTCAGATGTTGTGGAGGACATAATTGAGGTTGGACTTCTAAGTCACAGAGTCCCTGCCTTCAGTGCTGCTTCTCAGGCTGAGGGGATTGTACGTAAAGAATGCCTTGACCAAAGAGATCATTCTCCCTCTCTTACAGTAGTGGTGTTCCCATCTGCTCTTGAAATTAAGCACCATGGGATCAGGCAAAGACAGCCTGGCTAGCCTAATAGTCATGGCATTTATTAATTAGGGTGCAGAGTGGAGAGTTCACTTCCACAAAGCTGAAATGTGTAAATACTGTGCAGCCACTGTCTAAAACATGACAACAGTCCTTGTAACTATGCCCACAGCTGTTGGTTCCTGCTCTTTCAGATCAAACACAGCCTGTAACTCAAGACTGGCATAGATAGAAGTGTTTAGTATTGGTTGCTCCTGATGTCTTAGTGAAAAAAGAGTAATTAAAGAGAGTGGGTTGGGGTTTTTTCCCCTGAAAGTGTATATGGAGATGATATCTCCCCCTTATCAATAAACTCCTACTTCTTGTAAATTTTTGGTGGTAATATCTTTGTCTATTTGCTCTAAGGAGAGACTCTAAAGGGCTGTTAAGTGCATGGGATTGCTCTCTCCTGCTTGCTGAGTGTTTGTGGAGTTAGACACAAATATAGGCAGGCTAGAGTCATCCCATAGTTACAGGTATTGTTAAGCCAGCTTAAAAAAAAAAAAAAAGTTTCTGGACCTTTCCTTAATGGAATGGTAAAGATATTTAATCTTTAATTATCACAATTGTATTTTCAAGGATATTTTTGGGGGTCTTTTTTACATTGCAGAAAGACTTTGTGCCCCCTCTAATGGTATCCTCTGGGAAATGTAATTTTGCTTGCCCCTCCTCTCTCTCCCCACAGTGCTTATCAGAGTCAAATTGTTGAAAAATTTCTGACTCACTGGTGTTTGTTTGAGACTAGAATTGTTTTGGCATTGTTCTTTGTTTTAGTTTATTTTGTGTTCCTGTGGAAGAAAACTGTTTTTTAAAGAGTCTTACTTGGTTTTCAAATTTCATAACCTCTATAAGTTGCAAAGCTTTATTTCTTGATGTGCTCTTTCAACACTTGTGCCGATTACCAGAAATGCTAATGGCCAATGTTTCAGATGAGACTTGAAAACTTTCACTGGTCATAAGAGAACAGTAACCTCTGGTTAGTTCATTCAGAGTAAACTTTGAATTTTCAATGTTTCTGAATGTTCTCAACGTTTCACTGATGTATGCTGTGTACAGTGATCTTAACTTTTGAGTGCATTTTCCTACCCATTTCTGCTTCTAAAGTAACCTAAACTACATCCTTCTAAAAAGATAAAACTTTGCTATTTTATTTGTCAGCTTTCTAAAATGACAATTGGTAGCCAGCATTTTTTGTGCTTATAACCAGAAATCTTAAAATTTTGATAGTATAAGATTATTGATGCTACCAAATAAGTAGCAATGGGACAAAATAATCTAGAAAAATTGTTTTAAGATTAATAAACTAGGATGTGTCTAAATAAGCATTATAGCTTGGTCAAAGAGCATGCTTTTGAAGTATGTCTCTTGATTTGTGCCCGCTTACAATGCTTACATGGCTTACACTATGGGGTGCTCCTGGAACATGTGAACTAGATTCCTTGTGGATAATACAGAAGTTGTGGTCAGGAGTGCAACTAATGTGCTCCAGCAGCCAAAGGGGATGGAGTCTGCAGGAAGAGAGTAGCCTCTGGCCTGAAGTAAGACTTCCAAAATGTATATAGTGTGGTTATCAAGTTCTCAGCACTGTTGGTTCCACTTTACAGATCCAATTCTGTTTGGCTATAATAGTTGCTAATGTAGATGTAGCCTAACCATTATAAGAAATATTAAAAATGAAAATGTAACCCCATAAGTCTTATTTCCATAATGCCAGAAATGTAAATATTTTATATTCTAAGCAAATATAAAGTTTTACTGACATTCCAGTTAATGTTAGAGAATGACAGAATCATAGAATGGTTTGGGTTGGAAGGGACCTAAAAGGTCATCTAGTTCCAACTCCACTGCCATTGGGCAGGGACACCTTCCACTAGACAAGGTTGCTCTGAGCCCCGTCCAGCCTGGCCTTGAACACTTCCAGCCATGGGGCATCCACAACTTCCCTGGGCAACCTGTTCCAGTGCCTCATCACCATCATAGTGAAGAATTTCTTCCTTATGTCTAATATTTACCCTCTTTCAGTTTAAAGACATTACTCCTTGTCCTGTCACTACAGGCCCTTGTAAAAAGTCCCTCTCCAGCTTTCTTGTAGGCCCCCTTCAGGTACTGGAAGGCTGCAGTAAGATCTGCCCAGAGCCTTCTCTTCTCCAGGCTGAACAACCCTAGCTCTCTCAGCCTGTCCTCATAGGAGGGTGTTCATCCCTCGGATCATTTTTGTGGCCCTCCTCTGGACCTGCTCCAACAGGTCCATGTCTTTCCTGTGCTGAGGGCTCCACATCTAGACACCATATTCCAGGTGGGGTCTCGCCGGAGTGGAGTAGAGTGGGGAGAGAATCACCTCCCTCGACCTGCTGACTACACTTCTTTGGATGCAGCCCAGGATATGGTTGGCCTTCTGGGCTGTGAGTGGACATAGGAGGCTATTGTTTTTTTGCTGTTGATGCTCAAAACAGTAGAAAATAATGTTTTCTGCTTCTGTCAGTTGAGTACTGTCTAGAGAAGGAAAAGTAGCTGAAGTTGTATACTTACTGTGAAATACTTATGCCTTTTTTTTCCAGAATATCTTAAAGTAAGGTCACATGATCCTGAAGAGGCCATAAGACATGATGTTATAGTATCCATAGTTACTGCTGCTAAAAAAGATCTTCTGCTTGTCAATGATCACCTGCTTAATTTTGTCAGAGAACGAACACTGGACAAGCGGGTAAGACATAATTAGTACTAATGATGGCTGTGAGTTATACTTCTAGACTGTAATTCAGCTTTTTAAAAAGCAACACTTCTAGAAAAAAATGCTGAACTAATTTTAAAATGACAAATGAAAATGACTATAATGCAAAAACTTTTGAAGCTGTCTATTCAGTGAGGCATCTTTTGCCCCTGACTGGAATGCCACATTTTTCATTGTGCCGTATTTTTATTTAAGACAGTATGATGATAAAAAAACAGACTGAAGCACAACAGTGTTGTTCCAGTTGTCTAGTTTTAGTAAAATTTTAAAGTGAGATACTTGTAAAAAATTCTAACATTTTTTCATAAGAAATTTTGCAAGCAGGTTTAAGAATTTATTGTAGATCACTGATGAAAAATGTTCCATCATCAGAGGTAGCTAGTTTATCTGCTTTTAAGTAGACCATTGGAAGACTGCAAATCGGTATAGTAGCTTTCAAATTTGAATAGTGTTGAAATTTTGTTTAGGTATGTTTCATTACTTGGTAAAATTTGAGGTTTTCTGGTTATATCAAAGTATGGTAAACAGAGGTGTTGATGGCAAACTTTTAAAACTAATATTATCACTTGATTTTGTTGTTTGGTGACTTGCTTTCCCCTGTTGCACCCATAATACAATCACAAGTATTCAGTATAGACTGTGAGAAAGGATGTTGGCTTAAATTTTTAACAGTTCTGTGTTCGAGGGGCATACTTGCGTAGTAGTTACTGATGTTAAAAGGTGCAGCCTAATAGATATGATGCTACATATGTTCTAATGAGAAAGTGTTGACTCGATTTAACGTTTTTGTAAATTAGATTATTTTATTTTTGTGTAGAATAGGAAATACCTACCAGAAAATTCTGCAGTGTTTTGAGTTTTGAACTGCTAAACTGAGTACTATTTCTTTTTCTCAAGTGGAGAGTGAGGAAGGAAGCTATGATGGGACTTGCACAGATATACAAAAAATACTCATTACAGTCAGAAGCAGGAAAAGAAGCTGCAAAACAGATATCGTGGATCAAAGATAAACTTCTGCATATATATTATCAAAACAGTATTGATGACCGGTAAGTCAGTCGTGAAAGCTAGGTGATTCCATGGATAAGTGTGCTAACTTTTGGCTTAAGTGCTGACAAGATGGCGGAGACTTGATAATTCTGCATGTTTTGATCCAGTGTGTCATCTTATACAGCTGCAGCCAAATGTTCTTCTGTATTGTTTTCTTCTACTTTTTTGTCCTTAAAACCCCAACAACCCAATTCTAAAGGATGAGACAGGTTGGAATATTTCAAAATTTTTAGCTGTACTTCACCACTGCTTGAGTAAAGGAGATTTTTGTTTATATTTCAGTAGCTTGCTAATTTTTATGTTAAAATTCAGTAAGTAAAAGTGCTTTACCAGTCTTGCTTTAGATTTGCATGTTGTTCGTGTATGCTTTAAAGATAAGTCTAGTACATGTAGTGACAACTGTTAAGGCATCTCACTCTGCAAAATGTTAGTTTTTCTGTACTGTAATACAGCCTTGTCCTGAATTTGTGGTGAAAACTGTGCCTCTGTCATACCAGCTATAGTCTTGTATATGGTGGTTCGTACTGAAAAAATAGGTGGTTGCACGTGGGGAACTAGTTTGGAATCTAGTCCGCCTTGACTAATCAAGGCTGTCGTGGTGGCTTTGGAATGAGCCTTTGGTCTTCACAGCATGATCAGATACACATGGCATTGGAAACCCATACAAGTCTTCTCAAAAATTTGCGGCCTCAACAAGTTAACTTGTAAATAAGCAGTTAATTTCATGGTACCATGGAACTGGACAGAACTGTCTGGATCTTCATGTCCAGTCTTACCCACTCACGTTTTTCTTACGCTTCAGGATCTTTTTAGACTGGCTAGGTTTGGGTTTTGACCACCTGCTCCAATTCTGTATAAGGATTCACTGATAACATCTCTTTGGGATGATAATTAAGATACATTGTTCTCTGAAATCCTTTGTTTCCTGTCTAGATTAATACACCTGATTTTGATAATGTCATCTGTTAAATGTCTTACTACTAGCATTAACATTATGACCTCTGTAATGATGTATTTTTGTTTCGTCTATGCTGAGTTATATTGGAAGTAACTCAATCGTTAGGTTTTTTAATAACCTGGTCTGTATGTGCAATAACTGAGCTCTAGATAGGTCTGAGAATTTTTGAATTAATGTTTTAGCTATTCAGGACCACTTAATTCCTTTACAGTTTGAGTTTTTCTTAATCCTCTCTTCCAGGTTACTTGTTGAACGCATCTTTGCTCAGTACATGGTCCCTCACAACTTGGAAACAAATGAACGCATGAAATGTTTGTATTACCTTTACGCAACACTGGATTCAAATGCTGTGAAGTATGTGCTGGTTTTGACTTCTTGCATAATAATTTTGAATATAAATGTTATTGTAAATTAATTTTTAAATGTATGAGTAGTGGAAGCCAGCTCACAAAAGTAGTTTACAAACTATCAGAAAACAGAATGTAGCAATAGTATCTGCTTTTCAAGTGGGATTTTAAAAAAACAAACCAAAAACAAACAAACAAAAAAAACCTAAAAAACCCCCCCAAACACCAAAAAAAAACCAACCCACCAACAGCCTAATATGGTGTTTTCTAAGAGGGTGTGGTACCTTTTAACCATAAACAACTGAAAAAAGGGAGTGTCAAAGATCTAGAAAGAAGCTTGAGTGCATGTCAGTCCTGTATCTGAAAAGAGATAGCATAGTGTTGACTAGCCCTAGATCTTACCTGACAACTTCTCAATTAATATTTTCCTCATTTTAGCAGCCAGAGTGACTCAAGAGTGGGAAGGAATTGCTTGTTTGTCTTCCCGCCTTCAATATGCATTTTACTTATGTTACATGCCTTCTCCAGCTTAAAATGGATACATGCCCATGATTTTGACTAATAACAGTTTTACTCCTGTAATGTTCAAAATTTGATTGAAACTAGTTAGTTTTACTTCGGTTTTCATTTAGTAGTACTTCGCTACTTGCAAATCAAGTATAGTGGGCTTTTTCCTCATGAGGGAGACTAGAAAAATATGTCTATGAAAATGGCTCAAAAAATTCCAAAGCCTTCAAATACTACAGAAACTGTTGTTTGAATCCCCTGCATTTCTTGTATTACCTGCCTAAAGATATTATAACTGTAACAAACTAAAACTAAGTATAGTATATTAATAAAAAGTTACTATTCTAGTAATTTTTAGTATAAGTTAAACAAAAATGCAGAATGGATTCTTTTCAGTACTTATTTCAAGCAACAAATAACTTCTGAATTCTACAGTTTTCATAAGCAGCGGTACTCATTTTAAAGACACAGTATGTTCAGTTATAGAATTGACTTTTTACTTGTGGATTCTGAAAGTTTAAATGAAGCTGTGACTTCCATTTTTTTATTTATGTCTTATTTTTCCTGGAAAGTGTGCTAATTTTCAATTTTGTCAAATATCTCTAATGCATCTCTTACAAGTCTAATGATGTCCATTTTTCACAATTTAGTCATCTAGTAGCTGCTTTCTGTGTGCAAGAGAAACATGGTTTTGATGATAAAAATCTTAAACATCTGTTTTAGCCTGCTTCTTGGAATGTTTTTAGAAGAGTGATTTCAGGCTTGTACAAATGAGTTCTTTATAGGCCAAACATTAGTTACTTCCTACTTCTTATAAAGGCAGCGTAGTTAAACATCTGAAATGAAACTTGCTTCAAAAATCTCACTTTGTTCCAATCTAATAAGACCAATCAAATTTTCCATGTCATGCCTTTAGGAAACATTTATCCTTTGCTCACACAACAATGAAAGTTCAGGTGATAAGCACACTTCTGAGTCTGAAGTTGAAAAGAATTTAAAAGCTCTTATTGGGCAGTTGTGTTATTTGTTGAATAGATGGTTTTGACAACTCTTTTAAAACTTTTTATTTTTTAGAGCATTGAATGAAATGTGGAAGTGTCAAAATCTGCTACGACATCAAGTAAAGGATTTAGTTGACCTAATAAAACAACCGAAAGTGAGTTCAATTTATATTTATCCTACAGTGAATATCCATAGTTCTACTTAATATGCTATTTTAAAATTCCATGTTTGACTATCTCAAGCTTAATTTCAATGACAGATGGAAAATATTGTGCAAACAGACTGATATTCCATTAGACTACACTTGCAGTAGGAAGTGTGTATACATTTTGTTAGTAAAATGGAAGTAGAAGGGGTGTTACCGAAATTTTTAAAATATTTTACCAATCATTTGATACTAAAATATTTGCTGCCGGTGCTTGAGGTACATCTTGCCAGGATTGTTCTGGCTCTTGAAAGAGGAGGAAAAAACAGTGTATTATTTTTGACTGACAAATAGAGTAATTTAAGGGAAAAAAAAAAGTACTTATACACCCTAATGTCTTATGTATGATTAGTAACATACAAGAAATATTCATATTTTCATCCCAAGAGGTCACTTGTTTCTCTTCCCTCTTAGAAACTTCTTAAATGTTGTATTGGAGATACCAGGCTACAACTGAATTCTTTGTTTACAAATTTGCTCAGAAGGAAATAAAAAATCAACATTTATTGAGCATTTAGGATATTCTCATAAAGTAAAATTTAGATTTGTTGTAGTTGTATATATGTACATATTCATGTTTGGGGGGAAAAAAATCACAAGATGAAATCATGGATATAATTTGGGATGTGATTAAAACTTGACTTTAATGCTAAAAGTGTAATTTTTTGCTTTTTTTAATAGAAATAATGTGTAGTAGAAAGTGTTGCCACACTTGCATTCATATATATGTGCGCGTGAGTCATGGGAAACAAAAATACAGAATATATGTGTATATACTTATATACCACAGTAAAATTAATGAGTTCTTCTGACTGAATTATCCACTTGCTGGAATTAACTGATCCAGGAAGAGTGGGTAACTGTGTGGTTGGATTATTTAATGTATCTGCTTAGAAATACTGCTGTTTTGCAGACAGAGAAAGACTTATTAGATCAAAATGCATCCCTTACTGTTTCAGTGTTGATTGCAGTGAAATTACTAATTTTGACTTAGTGCATTTAAAACATGCTGTAATGTTGTATTAAATTCTAGGTGCAGTAATTGGTAGTACAACAATACTTCATTGTGTTTCGGTGACGGTATTGAAATATTTTTTTGTGTACTGTTTTACATTCTTTGGTGTAGTCTAAATACACGTATGCATTTAAAAACTGAGTTAGTTTCTTGATATTTTCTGCATTTCAGCTGGAAGTGAAATTTCAACTTTTCCTTCCGTTTTCAGGGACATGTAATGAAACCTCTCTCAGTTGTAAAATATCAAATATGATACAGAGTTAAACATGTAGATTTTGATAAATGCCAGCATAAGCATCACATTCAAAACAGTGTATGCTGTTGACATGTTTGCATTTGTCCATGTGGCTTTCATCCTATCTTTTGCTATTACGTGCTAATTATTTACACTTGAATATTCTTTTGAGTGCAGAACTGCATGGGGACTTGTGACAGCCTGAGATGCTCTTGCAGGCAACAAAACAGTTTTGAATCAGGGAATGGTACTTAAATTAGCTTATTGTCAATTAACAAACTTTTAATTATCGATTTTGGCATTGAGAAATAAAAGTGAACAAACAAGCTCTTAGAATGACAGCCTTCTGCTCCCCTTTGGACACCTCTTCCCTGCTTTGCAGTCTCCAGGCCCCAGGTTGCTGTGCTCAGTCCCTTCGGTGAGGTGATGGCAGCACAGGAGAAGGAGGTCAGGGCATGGTGGTTCCTTTCCTTTTGCTGTTCCTCGTTTCTTACCCACTGCTCCAGCATGGGTTCTTCCACCGGCTGCAGTCCCTTTAGAATCATACTTTCTCCAGTGTTTCTTCTCTTTAAATGTTTTCTCAGGGGCACCATAGGCTTCTCTGACTGGTTGAAGTTTTGGTTGGTTGGTTTGGTTGTGGAGCTGGCTGGAAATGGCTTTGACTGGTACAGGGCAGTCCCTGACCTCCTCCTGCACAAGTCGCCCCAGCAGCCCTTTGCTACCTCAAACCCTGCCTGTTATGCCCAGTGCAGACTTTTATTTCTGTGATGCTCCTTGTATGGTTTGTTTGTTCTCCCATCCATGTGTTCCCCCTGCAATTGCTAATTCATTTGTATAACTAAATTATTGTGCTTAAGAGTTTATTTTCATAATCATAAACTGAAGGGGCATACAGTCCAAGGCAGTAATAATCTTGAGACAAATATGCATTAGCCATTCAGAGCTGTGGAAACTTTGTTTTCTTTCAGGAAACAAAACTGAAATGAACTAGTAACCTTTTAGAACATGACTTGGTGTTACCGTATGTGCTTTTTCACTTTGGTCTAATTTCTCCACCTAATCATTATAGCTTAATTGTTAATTTGTTCTCCTTTAGATGTTGTCCCTGTGGCAAGTGTAGACATTGTGAGAGCTTCGAGATGAAGAGTATAGGACAAGAAGCAGTGTACAGAAGTTGCCACAAGGAAATTTCGATTAGGTAGTAAGGAAAAAAAGATTGCAGTAAGGGTGATCAAATATGGGAACAGGTAGCACAGAGAGGTGGTGAAATCTTCATCCTTGTAAATACTTAAAATGTAGCTAAGATGAGGCCTGGAGCGAAACCTCATCTAAGTTGGCCCTGCTTTGAGTCGGCAGTTCAACTAGGTGACCTACAGTTGTCGCTTCCAACCTTCATTATTCTGTGACTGTAGATCTTCGAACTTTCCAATCCACTGTCTTTCTCATCTTAGAAGACCTTTTTGCTGTTTAGTGAAACTCTTCAGGCATTCTCCCTGTTTCTTCTTCAGGCTCTGCTCAGTGTAAGCACTATTGAGGAAACTGAAAATGTGTTAAGAAACTTTCCATTTTTGTTGATCATAATTTCTTCCAATCTGAGACAGACCAGGCATCAAACTCACCTTTAAGATGAGTTAATTTCCTGAAGATTAAAAGCATAAATCACAGCTCCTCTTGTTTTCTCCTACCAGCAATGGTATACAGTTAAATAAAATACATAGATTTGCCCGTTCACATGTGGAAAAATGGATGAATTCTGGTTTGTCTGTATTTAGAGTATAAGCTTCATTTGCTGCAGATAGCGGCTCTTCCGATGCTTCCATATTGTGAATGCAAGATAATGTAGATAGTGCCACAATATATCTTCTAAAAAGCAATGTTTCTTGATCTTCTTCAATCTGTCATTATTCAGCGGAGTTACACTACAAGTTAAAAGAATACTTCTGACAAGGGTTGTTTCATGTTTGGCTGAATGATTAGTACTTTGCTCAAATTGAGGTCTGTTTTAATGGGAGCTTTAGCCAGTATTTGAAGACTTAGCCAGTATTAGAAGACCAAACCAGTCAGAACCAAAGAAACTCCACAGTACAGTTTTGGTGTTTTACTTCTGAGTTGCAAGAGGTGTGAATATGGACATTCTGTATCTGTTGATGTCATTATTTGAATCCTGTGAAAGAGATTTTATTTCTGGGTTTTTTTTTTTTTCATTTCTTGTCTTAACATACCTGTTCAGCTGTGACAGCCAAAAGCCCTGAAAATGACAGCATTCTTCCAGCACTAAGAAGTGATGGAAAGTTCCGCCAAAATACTTAATGGCTGGAACTATGTGCCAAGTGTCCGTGTCACAAGATAAAGAGGATACTTGCTAAAAACATTGCTTGTCTTAATCTCATGCTATATTTTTGTTCTACTGTGATCTTTCTGAGGTTGTCACTATTCTCAAACACTGCCACATTTTCCACAAATTTGCTAATTAATTTCCTTTTTAATGACAAAAAAACTCTGTGAAAATATGTTAGAACTCAAAATCCTATTTTCTTTCATAGTATCTAGTCAACTGCAGAACAGAAATTTACTCTGAAAATCAAAGGATACTCCTTCTGGAAATACATTTCCATGTTTTAGCCAAGGTTATTTTAATAAATTGTAATTTTGTTATCTCCAAAGCTGATACGGCTTGTTTGGACCTTATTTGAGATCTATATGCAGATTTCGTCAATAATATCTAAAGAAATTAGATAAGCCTGAACAAGACTGACATCTGTCTTGAAGTTTTACCTATCTGGTCCATAATAATTCTAAGACTTTTATAAGCAAAAGTTAGTGTCTTGCAACACTACCTCCTAGTAGCTCTTTCCTGATATGAACCTGAATAAAAGGCCCAGTGTAGGTCTTCATTTGCCTCATGTTAAGTACATTGGTAAGAAGAGTTCTTTCTCTTCTAAGGTGAGCCTCCTTTCTGAGCTGATTTGACATTGTTTTCTTGTTTCTATTTTTTTAGGTTTGTCTACTGTCACTTTTGTCAGTTATAAAGGGAGTTCTATAAAAGACAATTCTAGCAATGGTGGTGGCCAAACAATATTCTTATTAAATGTAAATACTTTTTGGTGAAAGCTTACAAAGTTTTTATTCCTATTTAATTTTTTTATTGAAAGAATATAATTTTATAATTGTAGCCCATAATTGATACTATTTGCATGTATTTAAGAAGCTTTGCAGGCTTCCTAAGTTATGTCACTAAAGTTGATCTGTCAGAAGTCAATTGGGAAAAGAGCAGCTTCCTTTATGGTTTGGAAGCTGATGGGTCTATATGCTTTTGACAACATTGCTGTAAGCTTGAATTTTATTTCCGGTTCCAATTCTAATTTTACTTATGAAGATTTCAGAGTTGTTGAAGAGCACTTTATTACACAGCAATGAAAGATTTCTATTTCTTTTTTTCTTTTCATCCACCTTACAACACTTTTCTGAAGATGATTAGGGTGTTACCTTCACTGTACAGTTAAGGATTCCCTTTGTCATTTTTACTGACAATTCCTTAATATTTCAGACTTCAATGTAATTCCATAAAATTTCCTAGTCTGTAGAATACTGTGGATGAAAGTGGGCAAATGTGTCGTGGCAACTAGTTTGTCTACCTTCAATAGTAGGTGATATGTTGTAGAAACATCACTTACTTGTCAGAAATACAGTGTTATAAAGAAAATGTACTTGCTATGTAGTTTTACTTGGCTGTGAAATTCGTTGTATTCTTTTTTCTTCTTCCATTTACTTAGTGTTAGAACTAACTCTTAAGGTGGACTTTGCAGGTGGAATTTGAAATCCTGTACTAGAAGAATTACTGACAAAAGGAAAATAAATGAGATTAAAAGTCTGTTTTGTCCAACTTATTTTGTTTGTAAGGTGCTGTTGGAGGACTTTATATTGGCAATATTTTCACTGAAATCTAAACTTCACGGATACCCTGAAATGCAGTCATGTTTTCGTTTTTATGTTGTTGTCATGTTCTCTGATTGTTGGTTTCACAATTACACTGCTATTGTCTGCCTTTTCTGTTCAAATGAACAGGGGTAGCAATTGTCTTATTATTGACTTGCTTGTTCTTTACAATAAGATGGGAGCTACTGCTGAGACTACTTGGAATCAATATCAGAACAAGAAGATAAAGTGAATTTAATGCTTGCTGTTCATCTTATATTTAAAAACAAAGAGGCTTTAGTTGGAAAACAGTTGCAGAAGTAACCCATTTGTGCTGTTCATGAGTTATATAGTAGATTGAAAAATAATAAATGTATTTTACATAAGTATATGTGAGCCAGAGTGATACTGTCAGCATGATCTACTTTTTACTTCCTGTTAATGTCTAGCATTAACTTTGCAGTTGTGGGTTTTTTTCCAGCACACTGATGTGTTAGCAAAATGATGGGTGCTGGCTTGTTGATAATGCATTATAGCATTTTGCTTACTCAGTATTCAAGTGGAAAAAGATAATGTAAAATGGATTATGTAAAATTTTTTTCTTTTGTGACTTGCAGACAGATGCCAGCAGTAAAGCTATATTCTCAAAAGTGATGGTTATAACAAGTAAGTCAGTTGAAGTATTTACACTGTCTAAAAATTACAGTTGAAATATATTGCTCTCTTGCTTTAAAAACCATTTGAGATAAGCTTATAAAAAAGTTTTTTAACAAATAAAACTTAAAACAAATCATGATAAACATGATGTAAGAATATGCTTTAAAGAATTAAGACAACTGTAAGCAGAACTACTTCCTTACTGTGAAAAGTCTTCAGTCATGAAGTTTATCACATTACATTGTGGCTGCGTCTGTTATGGACTAATTCGAAATCTAGATGACCTAGGGTGTTAGTGTATACTGTATAATAAATGCTAAAGTAGACATTAACTGATATTAATTAACCTACTAAACTATCTAATAACTTACCTGTCTGTGAGGTGTTGGTATTGTAAGTGCTGTTGGGAGAGCGCAAAAGAGCTTGAGTTTCAGCAGCAGGGAAGTGACTTTGGAAACTGAAGAACTTCTATGCAAAGAAAAAACCACCAATCCCAAAGCAACACTTCTGGTTCCCCCCAAACCACCATGCCAATAGCATTAACACCAGTACAAAGAAGAAAAACTTGCTTTACAACTCTGAAATTTTGTTTTTAAATCAACCTTTTTAAAAAAAATGCCAACTGTTCTGGAAAAAAAAAATACTACTAAAGGCTATGTATATATTTGAAAAAATGTGGAGGAAAACGGAATCCTGCTACTTGATTGGCCATATTCCAAATTCTTTTTTCCTTTTGTTTATAATATAAAAGTTGATCAGTTTGTAATTTTTCTGATTCTGTTAGTTCTTGGTCACATTTAAAAACAAAAATGAAGAAACCAATGCAGCAAACCAAATATTTAGTAGAACTTGTTTTGAACTATCCTGTAGACCTGTACCATTTTCTGTGCCAACTTTGCTTAACACCTACTGTACCAAAAACATGAACGATCTCAGATAGTATACAGATACTTTGCCAATAAATTGTCTTGCTATAATATAAAATGTAAATATAAAATTAATATGTAGTTTAAGAAACTTATTTTAAAAGTGTTTTTTTAATGTTGCAAGCTGTTGTAAAGCTTATGTTTAGTGAAGGGGTAATTTAACAAAAATACCCTTTTGACATTTTTCACACTGGTCATATCAGGTGATCTATATACAAGACTGTTTTTCTGTGGATTATAGGCTTTGTATTCTGAGATGAACTTCAATTATTAATATGATTAACAAGAACAACTAGACTTGCTGAAAAATGGGTGTGAAGTGCAAGAAAAGCAAATGGCCAGGGGAGGTCTGTGGGTACAGACATTTTTAGAAATTGGTGTCCTTATAGGTGTCTGCACATGTTAAGGTGTTCTCTGGGTTAGTTTTTGGTGGGTGGTTTTTTGTTTTGTTTTGTTTTCACCCTTCTTGGTTAGCTTAAACACAGATAGAAATTTTCCTGGTGTGTCGTTTCAAACTTCTGTAATTTACAATACTGATACTTATTAAAATAGTGATTTCTTGTGCTTATTTGAAGGAAACCTTCCTGATCCAGGGAAAGCTCAAGATTTCATGAAAAAGTTCACACAGGTTCTAGAAGATGATGAAAAAATAAGAAGTCAGTTAGAAATGCTTGTTAGCCCGACATGCTCTTGCAAACAGGCTGAAGGATGTGTGGTAAGAATTGCTCTTAAAATATGTGCATATTTTTGGAACTGAATTGATTATAAATTTAATTGAAACTTACCTTATATTGCAGAGGGAAATAACAAAGAAGTTGGGCAATCCAAAGCAACCAACAAATCCTTTCCTGGAAATGATAAAATTTCTTCTTGAGAGAATTGCTCCTGTGCACATTGATACTGAATCGATCAGGTATTTTCATGTGTGTGTTGTTGGCTGTAGAACACAGGGTTTGAAGTAAGGTTTTCTTATTTTGCCTTTAAACGCAAGCAGTAATGGATTGGGTGGGTGCAGTTTAAGGCCTGGTGATCAGCAGTATTTTCTTCTGTTTCCCCTTGCTTAGGGTTTTTGTGTCCTCATTCAAAATGTAGCCACAGAAGCAATTGAATTGTCATTTAGCACAACCAGGATAACCTGTCAGTTAAAATGTATCTGTTGCTGATGGGTGAAGTTTGGTTTGGGACTGACCGACTTAGTTTGAAAGAACTTTCTGTCCATGGCTATTCTTTGAAGCTTTCCACTCAGAATATTAGCTCACAGTGACATACACAGTAATTTAACTGAGAAAATAAAGATTGTGGTGATGAGGCATCAAGACTATAACGAAGAGTAAGCCAGTGAAGTTTTGGGAGGGGGAAAAAAGTAGTTGCTGAAATAATTATTTAACAGTTGTATTGGAGAGATGCGGTACCTTATTAGAGACAACTAGTTCTAAATACTGGTAAATTCTTGCCTGTTAATTCCAACTATAGTCATTGTCTTTCATGTATTTGAGCTTTTCAGTTTCTGCCTGTCATGTATGTAATGTAATGGATCCACTGAGATTTCACTTAAAAATCTGTTTCTAATCTTGGATTAAGTACAATGTATAGCTGCATTTTTACTTGCAATTTGAAAATACATTTTTTCACATTCACAGAAGCAATATGAAATCTATATTTCAAGTAATATTCACATGTGGCACTGTGTTGTAATATTTCAATCTGACTAACTGCCATACAAATACACAAGCAAAAAAAAGTAGTAAAAAGCACGTATTTTCAGCTTTGCCACAGAATTGGTCTTCTCCCATATTTGTAAAATTTGACTAAACTTATGCTTCATTTTTGAGACTCAGACTGTTTGGTTTTATAAATAGATGGTAATTCTTCGTCCAGTTAGGGGCAGAAAAAAAAAAAATTGGAAGTTTGGGAAGTCTGACTGGGAGGTCTCTCCCTTGGTTTGCTACCAGTTGGGGTTTTTTGTGTTCTTTTTTGATTTGTTTTGGTTGGGTTTTTTGGGTTGGGTGTGTTTGGTTTTTTTTTGTCTTGGGATTATTGTTTTTCCTCAAATATAGCTTAGAGAATGTACTGAAGGAATATTCTCAATATTGTTCACTTCTTGATAGGGAAGCTGTCTATACTACTCACGACTAGGATCATTTGGATAATCACCATTTTCCTTCCTAGGGTACAGTGTAAGAAAAAAACAAGCATTACTGTCAAGGTGAAATATGGAGCAGAGAGGTCTATTAAATTTTTCATCAACTCTTAGCACAGATGTTTAATGGTTATTTTTTTGTCCTGGCTATAGACTAAACATTGTAAACAGTTATTTTCTATAAATTATTAAGAATCCATAGTGTCTAGTAACCTCACCATAATTCTTACCTGAATTTGTTGCCTGTAATGCTCAAATTGCTTTCTTATTTTGGTCATCCTTCCAGAATAATTTGTACATAGTTCTTAATTCATGATGGATAAACATTTTTGAACTTAATGCTTCATAAGCTCTGGTTAACATAGGAGGTGAGGGCAACGAGATGATATATGTAGTTGACTTACATTTAACATTTACATTATTATTTGTTTTCTAGCAAGCTTATGTTTTATGTTCCTTTAATAACATTATATCTTGAACTTATGGAAGTGGTCATACATGGTGGAATACAAGGCCATGTTTTGTTTTCCCTCTTCAGTGCCCTTATCAAGCAAGTAAACAAGTCTATAGATGGAACAGCTGATGATGAAGATGAGGGTGTACCTACTGACCAAGCAATCAGAGCAGGTCTTGAATTGCTTAAGGCAAGTATACTCCTCATGGTCAGTGAGCATGTGAAACTTTCTGAAGCAACTTTGTTAAAATAAATTTTTAATTAGCATTCAATATTTTTAGTCACAGACATGTGGTGGCTATTTGGAACAATACTGGTTTGTTTTTTGTTCTCTATGCTCATGTTATGTAGCACCTAAGTAAGGTTATCTTTTAAAATTATTTTTCTGGAAGTCAAAGTAGTTGCATGTGTGACATCAGCAACTGAGTTTTGATTGTTAGAGTGTGAATTCAGTGGTTTCTGCATATAATTGCACTACTTTTGGAACTGTACTTGTATATCAGTACAATACTGTGGTTCCCCTGTGTTCCTTCATCAATTGGGGTCTTATGTATTTCAACTATGTGTAATCTTTGAGACTCAGTTAACATAGCAAACCCCACCAAGATGCATTTTTGGGGACACTGTACAAAATTTCTTACTCTGTTCTACCTTTTTCCTAGGAGGAAAAAGGCTGATCACTGGGTTCTTTACAAATACTGTTAAAAGCGTGAAACTTTTAAAATGCAACTACATAGGACTTTGTGTTTCTCTTGGTCTCTCTCTCACACTTTAGCCTACAAGCACTATGTAGTGTCACATAGAAAGGTACTTGTAGCATAGTACCACCTGAGTTATGTGATAGTGTCGGGAGTAGTCCAGCTGTGGGTTGACTTCAGAGGCCTCAAAATCTAAAGGACTCCTGTACTGAAGTTTTCAGAATATCTTAGATCAGCTAAGGGCCTAGTAGATTCATCTGAGAGTATATGACTCTTTAGCCAGATGTGCACGTTTAGATAAAAGTGCAAAAAGCCAGTAGCACAAAGATGAATCTGAGTAAGAATGAATCATATCAGGAAGGACTATGTATTTGAAAGAAGGCTTCCAGGTCAGTACTTACATATTCATATGAGCTGACATGACACATTTAAGGATGAGGAGTAATTTTGTCCTGAAGGAAGTGGTCTATACATCATAAGAATCCAGAAAAGGACAAATGTAGGAGTCCAGAAAAGGGAATGCTGTACAAGGAAGTTGGGAGGAAGGTAACTTGGTGAAAATAGAAAACTGCATGTGAAGAAGTTCTTAGATTTTGAGGATTGTTTGTTTGCCATGTGTCAGAATTATGGAAGAGGGCTAATAATCAACAGCCAATTAAAAATGAAGAGAAGGCAAACTTTCAGGGAGGATCAAAAGAGGACTGTTGTTTGGGTTTTGTGGGTTTGGATTTTTTTTATTTATTAACATGGGAGGACTGTCGTATTTGAAAACAGAGTCCAAGAATCTGAAGGAGAGGTACAGGATCTGGTAAGCTGCTGTGGAAAGCTTGAGAGACTAGACACCTGCCTGGGTATGTCTATATTACTATTTTAGAGATAGGAACTTCTCTTCAGAGCACAAGCAGTTGTTCCACTTAATAAATGAGCATGAAGTCTGGGAGCACACAAGCTGAATTCCTTTTAAAGAAACAATATTGAGATGAGCTTCAGAAGCACTTGTTTTGTTGCCATGGCTAAAGTGGGTTCAGTCAGCCTAGAAATACTCTGACGTAAAACTACTGAAATGTGAATATTGCTTCCTTAGCATCAGTTGTTTAAAGACCTGCTTCTGCTGTAACCCAGTACTCGCTAATGTAGATGTAGCCACTGAGAAGTACTTGTTCACAACAGTAGAAGAAATTGAGACTGGATAAATAAGTTAAAACTGATAAGATCATGTATAAAGACAGAGAAGTTTGTGAGGTACTAAAAAAAAAGTCACAAGAGAAATGTGGAACATGATAAAACTGGGCAGAAGATTATAAATATTCCAGTATGGCAGAGGAAAATGACTCTTGATGGAATGTTCTATATAAGTGGACCTTTAAAAATATTAACATGGCTTTCATTTTATCTTGCAGGTACTTTCATTTACACACCCTATCTCATTTCATTCAGCTGAAACTTTTGAATCTCTCCTGGCTTGCTTGAAAATGGATGATGAAAAAGTGGCAGAAGCTGCATTACAAATTTTTAAAAATACAGGAAGTAAAATTGAAGAAGACTTTCCTCATATAAGATCGTAAGTTACGTATCTTACTCTGAGTAGTGTTCTTTACTGTATTTCAGAAGGTCTTATTCTTTTTACATGTTATACCATTATTCTGTGTTCTTTTGGAAGAAAGTTTTACTTTGGGTAAAACAGGAAAGAGATTTAAATTACTTCAAAATGCAGTGCTTTTTGAAGAATGGAAGTGAAATGAATATAGCCAAAGCAGCGACAGCTGATGTGTCACTGATACTACTATAATTTTTATCATTGCCCTTCAGAAATACTTACGGTTTGTCCTACATTAAATATACAGCAATGTAAAAACATTCTTTGTAATTTAATGGGGATGACAAGAATATTTCCAAAAGAGCATTTAATAACTTGTGCAGATAAAATGTTCGTTTCATCACATGATATTTTTATCAACAAAAATCAGGTGGGGTTTTTTTTTCCAATTGTGAGCCATATAAATAACCCTTTTTTTTCTTTCTTTGAAGAAATTGCCGAAACCAGGACAATTAGCACTTTTGCAGAGGTGTTGTGCTCTATATATGTATATTTGTACTTCTTTGATAGTTTGATATTTTCGAAGATTTTAAATTTGTGAAAAGGTACTTATCTCTTTTTTTTTTTAGTGCTTTGCTTCCAGTTCTGCATCATAAAGCTAAAAAGGGTCCCCCTCGTCAAGCCAAGTACGCTATTCACTGCATCCATGCAATATTTTCCAGCAAAGAAACACAGTTTGCACAGATATTTGAGGTAAAATTAAAATATTTAAGCTACTTTTTATTAATCTTTTATATTGCATATGTAAACTAAGGGATGTAGTGGCAATTTCTGTGGCAAGTTGTATCAAATTTAGAAAAGATATTTTTCACCATTCCCTTTGTTCTTACACAGTTTTGCCTGAAAAATGGTAGTGGAGGGTGTTTTTTAGAATCCCATGATCCACTATGTTTAGGGCTATGTATTTCAACAAACAATAGAGTAAAAACAAAGTGTTGGACTGTCTACTAGAACTATGAACTATTCCTGGAAAGAGGAACCATACACCACTCACTCCTCACCCTTGTTGGGACTGGCCCAAAATATTTAAATGGTTACAGAAATTATGGAAAACCGAATTATGGTAGAGACTACTTAAAAAGATTTTATAGTTATAAATGCTAATATACTTTTTAATTACTGCCCATCACCCTTTTATCTTGAAGGCTGAATCATAGCCCATTACTGAAATTGCCATCTTGAGATGTAGCATGCCCACCTTTTCAGCAAGAAAATATACTTTTTAATCCATTGTTTCCCAAATGGTCCTGCTTGAGCTGCCACTTTTTGGACCACCTAGATGTGACAAACTTTTTATCTTTCTTCTTGATTTTTTTCTTTTGATTTGTAGGAGACTTGTAGGGTTGGTGAATGTGTCTTTAAATCTAAATAGTCAATAGTTCTTTTAAAATTGTATTTCTGAAATAGTAGACATGGACAACTTGGTACAGAACTCTCACTCCCCTCCCCGCAGTAAGACACAGATTGTATCAGTAATACCTGAATTTTTTGCCTTTATTCTAGCCACTGCATAAAAGTCTGGATCCAAGCAATTTTGAGCATCTCATTACGCCGTTGGTTACTATTGGCCATATAGCCATGCTAGCACCTGATCAATTTGCTGCCCCTTTGAAATCTTTGGTTGCCACTTTTATTGTTAAAGATTTGTTAATGAATGATAGGGTAAGTATTTTTAAAACCTTGTATTAAGATTCTGCTTCTCCTGTGATATGATACTCAGCAAATACTTGCAAAAATTTTTGGCTTGTTGGTTCTGCTTCTTGTATATGGTTGTCTTTTGGATTTCCATGTGTACTCTTTGACTCAGTTAAAAACACACAGCACAGGAAAGGAGACAGTACTAATTTGGTAGTCCTTTCAAAAGCGACAATCTGTATAGCACAGTATTTCATCACTCAAGACTTGCCTTTTAAAAATGGGAAAATTGCTGTTGACTTCACTCACTTTGGCTCTTGTCTTGAGCAACGAAGTTGTGATTTTTCCAGGAAGTATAATGCATTTGAAACAAAAGTACACTTTTAAAATGTGTTTAAGACTGTGAATTTTAATTTTTCTAATATTTCTATTGATAGTATTGATAGTGATTATAAAGTGAAAAAAGTAGTTGTGCATTGTCAGCCATTGTTTAGGGAATTTACTGTCTAAAACTATGCACTTGATGTTCCAATCTACTGGAAATTATTTTCAAAGCAATGGCTATTACACTCTAAAACAATAGTTTTCAGGTGACAACAACCACAAAAAACCCACCCCTTTACTACTGTTAAATTTGCCAGTACTTGAATAGTGAGGTAAGAACAGTATCTCACTCCTGTAATGGTTACTTTATAAAATACAGAAGGCATGAAGCTAACCAGTGAATGCTGCTGTGTTGTTTTCAGAAGCAAACAGGAAAGAGATTACAGCAGGTTTCACTGAAGAGTAACAGTAGTGTAATAAAATGTAACATTTGGTTTAGCTTCCAGGAAAAAAGACAACAAAACTTTGGGTCCCAGATGAAGAAGTGTCTCCTGAAACGCTTGTTAAAGTAAGTAGTGCTTGTTATATTTTCCTGTGATTGTGTGTATAATACTTAATAAAAGAGGTTAAATATCTGGATTCCTAAAGCTGTCAGCTGCTTTTCTCTGTTTCCTTGTCACCCTTCTAAAACTAACAAAGAAGTGACTATTTTGAAATTTCGTATCTTACCAGAATACACATTTTTGGATGGCCAGAAGAAAAGAATTTGCTTTTGGGGGCATCTACTTTTTTTTTTTTACTTTTGTAAATAAATTTACATATGAACTTTATTGACTTTTTATTATAGCTTTTTATAGGCTTAGCTTTGGTGTGCAACACCTAAGTATTCTAGATGTTACCACAGTTAAAGTAAAATTATTTTTTCCCTCCTGTTTAATGTAGGAGTTAACTACCATAGAGACTTTGTTGAAAATCTTCCCTTTTTCTGTTGATTTTTTTATGACATTCCAAGAAACATCCAGTGCTGGTTTGGAATAAAAAAAATGGTTTTGGATTTGTCAGTTTCCTCAAATGAATAAATGTGTTAGTTTGCTTTTCTCTGTGTACAATGTTTATTAGAGGGAAACCTAAATTTAAGAAAAAACCCATCACTTCAAAATGGTGGTGGGGGTTGCTGTTTGTTTGTTAATTTAAAAATGTCATCTTAAACTTGTTCTTCTTTTGGACTAAGTTTATTATTACATGTTCTGGTCTTGGTAATCGATATCCTCACTCAATTTTTAACTCAATCAGAAATAGACATACTGTGGAAGATACATCCTATGCCTGTATTTGTTTTTAAGTGCACTTTCTTCAGAACAGGGATAGATTATGCTTTGATATTTTCTTTCAGAATTAAAGATGTGTGTACTTTGTGGCATGCTGTTTTTAAGTGAAGTATAGCAGTCATTTAATTTCAATGACTTTTGAATAAAGTTGCTCTGACGATTTTAAAAAGTTCTTTGCCTTCTCTTGAAGTTATTAAACGCTTTGTAGCATAATACCTCCTTCTGTGCTGGTTTAGTAAGTAGTCTGGTTTCCAGCTTGGTACAGAATTCATTACTGGAAATGCTCAGTTGTGTTTGGAGTTGATTTACTAGCTTTTTATTCATTTGAATTTGCAAGGATATTTTTCGTATTTGTGCAATTCCATAGTTACACAGCACACTCCAAGAACAGTTAAAAGAATGCATGTTTGTTTTGATTTCATGAACTGGTAGTTTAAAATAGACACGATTTTACTTCAGTGATTATACATGTAACTTGAAGTAGTAAATATTAATTGTTTTTCTTAACTTTTAAATTATTTGTAAAGCTCTAATATTACTCTAAAATGTGCTTTTATGTTGATAAAACTTTTCATATAATTGGCTACTTGGAAACAAATTGGCTTATAGAAAATCTTAAGGCAATTTGAAGTCGAAGCCAAGCCTGAAAACTCTAAGAAGAATTTATTGGCAAATGAAAACAGGTTGTTGTGAAAATTGATTTGCAAATTTAATTAGTTTTTATTACCACTGAGAAGCCTATATTTAATGAATGCTGCAGGCCACACTATTAGTTTAGAAATGATTTCTTTCTGACAGTGTTGTCTTCTTCACTCTGGTTTTAAAAGCCTCTTTCTCCCTTTGTAACAACTGTATAATATATCTAATGGGGATCTTAAAGTTAGCAAGTTTAAATATGAAAGCCGGAACGACTGATGAAGCCAAAATTTTGGTATCACCCAACCTAACACAGACTGATACAGACTAGCCTTAGTTTTGGATGCTAAACCTTAAATGAAATCATGTCTGTGGAGAAGTGTTTCAGTGCAGTATTAAATATGAATTTGATTAATTATTGTATGAGTTAGACTTGAATTCCTGCGCTTGGCACTTGAGTGTCTGCTCTAAAGCAGTAATCTCTCTTGATAGTGACCAGTACTGAATACTTCTGTGCACCATGCAGTGGATTGAGATTTATGTAGTAGCAGTGATACTTCTTGTTTCCTTCTATGTACACTGCAATGTAAGGTTTCTCATCCTATTTCTCTAACTGTGCTTTGTGGGTATTGTTTCATTCTTCACTACTGTACAAACCTGCAGCCTTTGTGGCTATGAAAACTCAAGTAGTAGAAACCTGAGCTAGCTGTTGTCATAATGTTGATGTAGTAGGAAGGCATTGTTTTCTAGGGTCACTACATGGGATGGGATCCCATTATACTCTTGCAACAGAGGCATGATGATAACCTCTAGATCAGAGAAAAGGGCTATAACTATCTGTTGATTATTTTTAATTGTTAATTGTTTTGGAACAGGCTGCCCAGGGAGGTGGTGGAGTCACCATCACGGGGAGTATTCAAAAAACATCTGGATGTGTCACTTCAGGACATGGTTTAGTGAGCATGGTGGTGCTGGGTTGATGGTTGGACTTAATGATCTTAAACGTCTTTTCCAACCTTAATGATTCTGTGATTCTGTAATTTTAATCTTAAAAATTAATACTTACTTGCTACTGACAGTTTATGTAAAGCTAGTAGTTAATTGCAGTTTTCTCATATGACAAATTGGAGATCTGTCACATTATCTGTGTTCACTGTCTCGGAAAGAAATGATCACATCCTATCAATTTTGCTTGCACTTCATGTAGTTTGTGTTGTGCTGCTAAGTCTAGTACAAAGCAGTCATTTGTGGCCTTTGATATGGTTCTGACCCATGTTGTATTTTGACTTTTATTACATACAACATTAAAATATAATGATTTTTATTCTCTGAGGAGAATTCTAGGCTAATGGGACACAAATTGAAACAAGAGGTTCAGACTGGATATAAGGAAAAAAACCTGAGGACAGTCAGGCAATGGAACAGGTTGCAAGAGACAGCCTGTGCAATCTCCATTCTTGGAGTCTTTCAACACCACAATGAATAAAACTGAGACCAATGTGGTCTGACTGCATAGCCGACCTTTCTTTGAGCAGGAGATTGGGCTGGAGACCTCCTGACATTCCTTCCAACTGGAATTATCCGTTGATATCTGGCTGCAAAGAAAAATATTTAAAACGTGAGGGCAGTGCAAGCTTGTGTCATGTTTGTTTAAGTCTTCAAGCAGCCAGAAGCAGTGACTGGGAATTCTCATGCCCTGTACTAATTTCATGGGAATGCTTGGTTCTGAAGGATTTCTGGTATGTCATCACAACATCATTAACACCAGCAAAGAAACAGGGAACATAGTGAGGTCAGAGGAGAATTCTGAAGGAGGTGGGATTAGGACTTCCTACATGGAAGGAAGACTAGAGTAGATTCAGACAGTAAAATTGAGGGAAGGGAGTTGTAGAGGGAGAAGAGAGAAGGTAAAACTGAAATTACTCAGGAGTTGACCAGATATGTTGAGGCACATAGCATGTGGCTCTTCCCTGGCTAAATACATCATTTACGTGAAGACCAAATAGAGCTAACGTATTTCCAAATGGGAGGCACTAATGGTACAGGTACTGGTTATGGCATGAAGAAACTGAATTGGTAAGCTGTCAAAATATCTGCTGCTGCTGTTGTTGTTGTTATTATTATTGGTTTTATTGATATTAAAATCTTCTGGTGCATACTTACAGTTGTATCAGTGGAAGGCCTTTGAAAGCTAGGGCAAGACATTTTCATTTCTGTTCCACAAATGCTGTTTGCATTTTGAGTTCTTGAGTGACAGACACCCTACCTCCTGCTGGTGTTACCCAATAGAATTAGCATTCTTTAGGTGGAGTAAATGGCTTACAGTGCTGATAATTTTTAGCACTCGTGTATAGGTGACAATCCTAGAACTTAGATCTGAAGTGACCATTGTGATCAGTTTGTTACATGGAATAGATCAGCTGTATGATGAACTTCATTTGTTGATACTGTGAATGTTTATATAAAGCTATTAGAACTGCCTTTTCCATTAAAGAGAAAATTTGAAGTTACTGTGTACAAAAAGTGCTAGCTTCCTTTCCACCATATCTTATTTTTTTCCAAAGCCTTTTGTGTTTTTAACTTCAGGTTTTGGTGTTTTCATTTGTTTGGTTTTGGGTTTTTTTTCTTTTTTTCCTCAAGGATTTCTCAAGGATTCAGATGAGCATTTTATTTTGCTGTAAGAGGATATTCCTCTTTCTGTTTTCTTTATTGTCTCTGCTGTCATATAGAAGGAAAATGAAAGGACAAAGGGATTCAAATACTAAAACTTAATTTCAAAATTAATTCTTTATTTTCACTAAAGAAAGGTGTGAAATTATTCAGTGTTTTCTGATAGCTGCTGGATTCTGCATACTTTTAGAATCTTGCCTCAAAACACTTGATATTTCCATTGATGAAAGACTAGTTATTCTAAGTAACAGGCTTTGAGGCTTTTCTTTAAATAGCCATGAAAGAAATACTCTTCCAGGATGAGTTACCTTAATACAGGTTGATACCGTAACAGTCAAAATGTCTGTGAAGGATTTTTTAATTTACATGTCTTAAAATTTAACTCAAATATTACATACATGAATAAAGAATATATAGGGATTGTTTAAGCATAGGAAGTATAGAAATATAGTAAGATGAAAATGTGTTCTGCTTTTTGATCCAGTAACATTTTCCTAATAAGTATAAATTGTTTTGCCTATTCCACAGTGTTTAATAGATGTAATGTCAATTAAGATGTTTTCAGAGGACAAAGTATGTGATTACTTAGTAGAAGAAAAAGTTCAAATTTTAACTAAATGTTGTATGATTGTTGTTTGCTGTGATAATTGCTTGAGACTTTCAGTGAGAAGTTGTTTAGTGAGAGTATGTCTAGTTATCTTTCAGTATTTAAATGGTATTTTGCAGCCTTGACAGGCCTGTGTTCATAGCAGCAAAAAGTTCTTGGGAACATTACTGTAGGATTAAATTAAGATAAAGATTATTTTAAAAAATGAGGCTCATGGTGTGATTTGACTTTTGCATATAAAATGTTTTTTCAGATTCAGGCCATCAAGATGATGGTTCGATGGTTGTTAGGAATGAAGAACAACCACAGCAAGTCAGGAACTTCTACTCTGAGGTTGCTAACAACAATATTACACAGTGATGGAGATTTAACAGAGCAGGGGAAAATTAGGTATGTAACAGATGGTAATGTTTTGATGTCTGTGATACGGTGGGGAGAGTTTTAGTCAAATTGTACGTAAACTATTCTGTTAGACTGCTTACCAATTTATATATCTTACTTCATAAGAACTAATGGTAATCTTGGCTGGATTCCTGCTTAAGTTTGTGAAGTCTCAGGCTTTTTAACACTGTAGATATAGCTGTATTTTAATGTTTTTATCTTCTTCATTTTACCCCTTTCTTTAAAGGGCCATTACTCATACTGCAAGAATAAACTGTGTAACTTCATCCTTCCCATTGAAAATCAGTTTTAATTTGTCTTTATGCAGCTTGATTTTCTTGATGTACCAATTGCTGTGTATGCGAAAGGCTGATAGGCAGGCTTTCTAATAAAAAATAATAGCATGTTGCAGTAAACCAGGTGGGAATAGCTAGTACCTAAGGCACTTCTGCTTGAAGGCAGACTTTAATCCCTTGAGGCCTCTAAAAGCAAGAGGAAGAAGGAAATGTGTAAAGAGGATTAAGTCTCAATAAATAATTTAGCTTTTAGGTGATTGTTAGACAACTTGCTTGTTTTTTCTGGGTACCTTCTTAATCCTCTGCAGCAAGAGAAGTGACAAGGTGTCAGCCGTTATTGCTTGCCAAACATTGAAAATTTATGTGTACAAAAGCCATTAATGGCATGGGTGGATTGTGCCATTATGAGTAAAAAGGTTTTAATTTTGGACTAAAGTTTAATGCTATACAGTGATTATGCAGACGGATCCTATGTTGTGTGTGCAAAATTGCAAATCTGAGAATTGTCTAGTATGTTACCTTTTTAGCAACTGTGTAGTCGTTCTTAAAGTTCCTTGTAAATAATTGTTTCATAGTTTTAAATACTGTGATATGACCATTCATAGCAGTAATTTAGCTTTTCGGTATAGCTGCTCAGAGTATATTGTTGGCTTATCCAGTAGTTTGTGAATAGATCAGTTCTGTAGATCCTGTGTGTTTTCATGCTTGGAGTGATGATTCCTTACTATGCATGATTTAGAAACTTAATTTTCTCACTCTTTTTATACTCAAAACTGTAAATAATAATAGAAACTGTATATAAAGATGTGGTCAATTCTCCTTGATTAAAGTTAATGGGGGCTGGGGATACTTTTAGGGGAGGGAGAAAGCTGCAATGACATGTGAAGTTGCTCTGTGTTAAAGGCAACCCTTCAACCCCAGAGACAGGACCTCTGCCTGAGGATGGATGATGAGCCAACTGAGACCTTATGGGTTAGGATTAAGACTAGTATGGGTGACATTGTAGTGGGTGTCTGCTGTAGGTCCCCTGACTAGGAAGAGGAAGTAGAAAAACAGCTAGAAACAACTTTATGTTCGCAGGCCTTGGCCCTCATGGGGGACTTCAACCACTCCAGTATCTCCTGAAGGAGCAACACAGCAGCACATAAACAACCCAGGTGCTTCCTGGAGAGCATCAATAACGACTTCCTGACACAAGTGATAAAGGAATCAATGAGAAGAGGTGCTTTGCTCACTAGCAAGGAGGGACTTGGGTGTGTGAAGGTTGAAGGCACCCTTGGCTGTAATCAGAATCTTGTAAGGTTGGAAAAGACCTTTAAGATCATGAAGTCCAACCATCAACCCAACATCATCATGCCCATTAAACCATATCCCGAAGTGCCACATCTACACATTTTTTTGAACACTGACAGGGATGGGGACTCCACCACCTCCCTGGGCAGCTTGTTCCAATGTTTGACCACTCTTGCAGTAAAGACATTTTTCCTAATATCTAATCTAAACCTCCCCTGGTGCAACTTGAGGCCATTTCCTCTCATCCTATCACTGGTTACTTAGGAGAAGAGACCAACACCCATGTTGCCACAAGCCCCTTTCAGGGAGTTGTAGAGAGCGATAAGGTCTCCTCTCAGCCTCCTCTTCTCCAGACTGAACAACCCCAGTTCCCTCAGCTGCTCCTCATAAGACTTGTGCTCCAGACCCCTCACCAGCTTCGTTGCCTTTCTCTGGACATGCTCCAGCAGCTCCATGTCCTTGTAGTGAGGGGCCCAAAACTGAACACAGGATTCAAGGTGTGGCCTCACCAGTGCTGAGTACAGGGGCACGATCAGTTCCCCACTCCTGCTGGCCACACTGTTTCTGATACAGGCCAGGACGCTGTTGGCCTTCTTGGCCACCTGGGCACACTGCCGGCTCATGTTCAGCCGGCTGTCAACCAGCACCCCCAGGTCCTTTTCTGCCAGGCAGCTCTCCAGCCACTCCTCCCCAAGCCTGTAGCATTGCATGGGGTGGTTGTGACCAAAGTGCAGGACCTGGCACTTCGCCTTATTGAACCTCATACAGTTGACCTCTCCCCATCAATCTAGCCTGTCCAGATCCCTCTGCAGAACCTTCCTACCCTCAGGCAGATAATGACCATAAATAGTCATTATCCTGAGGGCAGCAAGGAGGGCAAAAAGCAAGATAACAGTGCTGGACTTCAGGCGAACAGACTTGGGCCTCTTAAAGGATCTGCTTAGTGAAGTCCCATTGGATAAGGCTCTGGAGGGAAGAGAGGCCCAAGAAAGTTAGTTAGTATTCAAGCCTCATCTCTGAGCTCAAGAGTGATCAAAGTAGAAGGTCAGGCAAATATCCAGGCAGGTCTGCTGAAATGAGCAAGAAGCTCCTGCAAAACTGAAGCTCAAAAGGAGGAATTGAGAGCAGCCCTGCAAAGGAGGACTTGGGGGTACTGATGGATGAAGAGCTGGACAGGAGCCAGCAATGTGCGCTCGCAGCCCAGAAGGCCAATCACATGCTGGGCCACATCCAAAGAAGCGTGGCCAGCAGGTCAAGGGAGGTGATTCTGCCCTTCCACTCCGCTGTGATGAGACTCCGCCTGGAGTCCTGTGTCTAGCTCTGGAGCCCTCAGCACAGGAAAGATATGGACCTGTTGGAGTGGGTCCAGAGGAGGGCCACAGAAGTGAACTGAGGGATGGAACACTTCTTCTGTGAGGACGGGCTGAGAGAGTTGGGGTTGTTCAGCCTGGAGAAGAGAAGGCTACAGGGGTACCATATTGCAGCCTTTCAGTACTTAAAAGGGGGCTTATAAGAAAGACGGGGACAGACTTTTTAGCGGGGCCTGTAGTGATAGGACAAGGGGTAGTGGTTTTAAACTAAAAGAGGGTAGATCTAGACTAGACATAAGGAAGAAATTTTTGACAGTGAGGGTGGTGAACCACTGGCCCAGGTTGTCCAGAGAGGTGGTAGACGCCCCATCCCTGGGGGATTAAACATCGCCCCCAACATTCAAGGTCAGTTTGAATGGGGCTCTGAGCAACCTGCTCTAGTTGAAGATGTCCCTGCTCACTGCAGGGTGTTTGGACTAGATGACCTTTAAAGGTCCCTTCCAACCCAAATTCTACTATGATTCTATGATGTATACAGAAGGTGGAAGTAGGGACAGGTAACCTGGCAGGAATACGGAGAACACTGAGGCACAGTTAGGAAAACCAAAGCCCAACTGCAATTGAATCTAGTGAGGGATGACAAAGGCAACCAGAAGAACTTCTTTAAGTAAATAGGTGACAAAAGGAAGACTAGGGAAAATGTGCACGCAGTGCTGAACAAGGCAGGAGCCCTGGTGACACAGGACATGAAAAAGGTTGAGGTACTGAATGCCTTCTTGTGGGAGGTTGACCCTGGCTAGATGCCAGGTGCCCACCAAAGCTGCTCTGTTGCTCCCCATCTCAGCTGGACAGCGGAGAGAAAGCATAATGAGATGCTTGTGTGTCAGGATAAGGACACGGAGAGATCATTCAGCAATTACCGCCACGGGCAAAACACACTCGACTTGGGGAAATCAAAATTTAATTTATTGCCGATCAAATGAAAGTAGAGATAATGAGAACGAAAACCAAACACCTTCCATCCATCCCTCCCTTCTTCCCAAGCTCAACTTCAGTCCAGATTTCTCTGCTTCCTTCCCCTGAGTGGCACAGGGGGACAAGGAATGGGGGTTGTGGTCAGTTCATCACACGTTGTCTCTGCTGCTCCTTCCTCCTCAAGGGGAGGACTCCTCACACTCTTCCCCTGCTCCAGCGTGGGGTCCCTCCCACAGGGGACAGTCCTCCACGGACTTCTCCAACGTGAGTCCTTCCCACAGGCTGCAGTTCTTCACCAACTGCTCCAGCTTGGGTCCCTTCCACAGGGTGCAGTCCTTCAGAAACAGACTGCTCCAACGTGGGTCCCCCACAGGGTCACAAGTCCTGCCAACAAACCTGCTCCAATCATGAGCTTCTCTCTCCATGGGGCCACAGGTTCTGCCAGGAGCTTGCTCCAGCATGGGCTTCCTATGGTGTCACAGCCTCCTTCGAGCATCCACCTGCTCCAGTGTGGGGTCCGCCATGGGCTGCTGGTAGATATCTGCTCCACCATTAACCACTGTGGGCTGCAGGGGCACAGCCTGCCTTACTATGGTCTTCACCAGGGGCTCCAGGGGAATATCTGCTCTGGTGCCTGGAGCACCTCCTGCCACTCCTTCTTCACTGACTTTGGTGTCTGCACAGTTGTTTCACATCTTCTCACTCCTCTCTCTGGCTGCAATTGCTGTCCTGTTCCTCCCCCCCCTCCCCCCCTTCTTAACTGTGTTATCCCAGAAGCACTACCACCATCGCTGATGGGCTTGGCCTTGGCCATCGGTGGGTCCGTCTTGGAGCCGGCTGGCATTGGCTCTATCGGACATAGGGGAAGCTTCTAGCAGCTTCTCAGAGAAGCCACCCCTCCAGCACCCCCGCTACCAAACCTTGCCACGCAAATCCAATACATTTCTTTCACCTCAATCTTTACTAGCAAGATTGGCCTTCAGGAATCACAGGCCCTCAAGACCAGAGGAAAGTCTGGAGCAAGGAAGACATATCCTTTGGGAAAGAAGGTCAGGTTAGGGAATACTTAAGGAAACTGGATATGCATAAGTGTATGGTCCTTGACAGGATACACCCATGAGTGTTGAGAGAGCTGGCAGATGTCATTGTGAGCCTACTCTTGATCCTGTTTGAATGATCATGATGATTGGTGGACATGCCTGAAGATTGGAGGAAGCAAATGTCTCTCCTGTCTTCAGAAAGGGCAGGAAGGAGGACGTGGAGAACTAGCTACAGGCCAGTCAGCCTTATCTTGATCCCTGAGAAGGTGATGGAATACCTGGTCTCCCCAGTATGAGATGTGGAGCTGTCTGTAGCCCACTGTAGGGCCATAAAGATGGTTAAGGAGCATCTGACAGATGAGGAAAGGCTGAGAGAGCTGGGACTGTTCATCCTAGGGAAGAAAAGGCTCAGTGGTGTTCTTATCAATGTGTATAAATCACTGAACAGAGGATGTAAAGAACATGGAGTCAGGCTCTTAGTGGTGCAGAGTGACAGGACAAGAGGCATTGGGCGGAAAATGAAATACAGGAGGTTCTGTCTGAATGCAAGGAAACACTTTTTCACTGTGAGCATGACTGAGCACTGACACAGGTTGTCCAGAAACATGGTGGAGTTTCCATCTTTGAAGACATTAAAAAGCCATCTGGACACTGTTTTGGGCAGCCTGCTATAGGTGACCCTGCTTGAGCAGAGACGTTGGGCTAGATGACCTCCAGAGGTCCCTTCCAACTGTAACTATTCTGTGATTCCCAGTATTGCATTTTGGGAAAGCTTTAAGTTGCAAAGAGGGCAGGTCTCCTTTATTCTTTCTCTTTGAGAATGCTATGAGGATATCTTCTTTCTGGCAGTGCTTACTGTGTCCCTACAGTGCAAATCTGATACTGCCCCTTTCAAATTAGAGTAGGCTTTGGAAAGAGTAAAATTGTCTGTTCAGTACGGAACATAATCTTTTAAACTGTACTTGATCGGATGTCATTCTTTGTAGAGTCAATTTTTGTGCTCGTGGCTTGCATTTGTCTTTTAAACAATGTAGAATTTGCTGAAGCTAATTGAATTAACTGAAAGTGGCAGGGTTCGGGATACATTTGAGCTTAGGTAGGCCATTAGTCATGTTGTAATCATCTTGGTGTTATTGTCCTCATCAGCTGTAAAAATGACTCTGTTCCCATGCCTTTTTAAATCTACACAACTTGTACTTTTCAGTGACAGTGTAAGGAAATGAGATTTTTTGAAATTTCAAAGCATGGTTCAGCCTAGAATATTAGATGAAGGCAAGGTCTCACTTGGAAAACAAACAAATCGTTACTCTTGTTCATCCTTCTCCCTTTGAGGAAGTAGTATTGATGACTGTTGAATTGCTTTTAAGACAGCTGATTGCTTTGAGATGTTAGCTTATGTAGGTTAGTTAAATTCATCAGCGTCAGATTTTTTTTAATACTGAATCGTGTCAATAAACAATATATCAACTGTCCCTTCCAGATCTTTATTTTTCATTTCAGAAGTCATAAACAGTCCTACACATTTAAAATTCAAGATTATACTGATTTTCTATTTGTGGTTAGGTAAAACAGCTAAGTTGCATCTTGCATGTCTTTGTAGTAAGATTTTAATTTTGTTCTATACTAAGCATAAAATAAGAATATTTCTGTATTGGAGGGCACTAGCTGAAAGTATTGATATTAGATATGAACCTGAACTGAGATTTTTCTGAAATGCTATCTGCATTTTCCTTAAAATGAAGCTTGTGAAGAGAAAAATTACTTAAAACTTTGGAGTTTAGAACTTGACAGGTCTGAGTTATAGATAATTTCCTACGCCATCTAATATATGCAATGTTTTCAGAGGTTGTATTCAAAAGACAGTTTTTATTCCATGGAATGTGGAAAATGCTTAGAAGATTGGACACTGGCATTTATTCTATGGAGTAGAAATAAAAATGTTAACTACTGGTTTGTAAAGTGAGAGAAAATGATTATGTACCAGATATGTTTTTTCAAGATGCATTTACTTGGATTATCATTGTGCAGCCCACCACCAATTAAGACTGTGTTTTGCACTTGATAACGTCTTTCCATGTGGCTGCACTTTCGTTCTCATTTCAAACGTCTGGTCTTCAGCAATAGTAATAGAGCTCCAGAAAACAAATGTCCAGGTCCCTCTTGTATCTCTTGGAGAGCTTCTGATAGGATGAGGACATCCTTGGTAGTAATTCTCAAAATTATTAGAAGTAATAAAAACCTGCAGTTATATCATACAGAAGCTTTTATTTAAGCCCTAATAATTGTGTGTTTTGGGATAACGCAGATGAGAAAGCTTTTGGCTGTAACAATTTGTTGAAAAATAAATCCTCAATTAAGAGTTTCTTCCAAGATAATCCTTTTGGGGAGTAAGACAGATCTGATTTTCATCTTCAGCTGTAAGAATGATATTCACTGTCCTCTTCCTTCACACAGTGTGCACACTTGCTTGTGGGTATTTCTGTGATACATATATCCTGTAAAGATTTGGCCAACCTTTAGGTGAAATATCTTTGATTCAATTTTCAGAATTAAATGTTATCATTACCAAAGCTGAGGAAGACTGAAAGTTCTTAATTTTATCCTTTCCTTTGGCTCAATCACTCAGTACTTGTAAGTCATTATTGCTCAGTTGTCACTGCAGTGTGAAAATTGAATCTTTATTGTGTTCACTTATCACAGTAGATGCAATTTAAAGTGAAATTTAGCATTTAAGAACTAGATGTTACCATGTTAATCTTCATGTCTTGTTTGAAAGTTAGGGCAACTTTTGTCCTTTGTTGCTTATGATCTGTGTGGGTTTTTTTTAATGTTGTGATTTCCATAAAATACTGAGGTGTGTATGGAGCCTGATTAGATAAATTTTAAAGTTTAAGCTCTCTAGTAGGTATTTTTATCATGCAATCTGTATTTAATAATGGCTTTGACTAAGTTTATTAAGGCACACATTAAGTGGATGTCAGTTTGCAAAGCTCATGAGAAGACACTTTTAATATTCTGATAAACTTTGTACATTACAGAACACTCCATTCATCTTTTGATATGAAAATTAGCAAGTGACTGGAGTGTTTTGCTAGGTGGGAGTGCAATTTGGGTGTGCAAGTCAAGTAACGATACTTTCAGCATGTTGAAAATTTTTTCACTTGCTAAATCCTTTTTGCTGTCGTCTTAAAAATACAATTCGCTTAATCACCTGTCATAATATCTAATTAATCTTAATTTATGTTGACTTGCGGCGTGGATTTTGAGCTATGCTAGAAAAAGTTTGGCAACTTTGGGGACTAGAAATGGGTGGCTACTTTGGCAGGAGCCCCTTGCTGAAGGAAAAGCAGCATGCTGAACACAAGTATCTTACAGGCTAAATGAGGTCTCTGAGGTGCGATTTGGACTGTGCTAGTCCAGCGTACAGCTAAAACTGTTTCACACCCACGTGGAACTTTTAGGAAGATCCAAGGAATGTTTTCATTGCTAAGCTGGGGCAAGGTAATAGGTATGTTTTAATAGGCTGTAAAATGTGGTGACATGGAAACTCCTTTTGGTTTGAAGTTACTTCTGCTGTTGATTTGGGATGTAGAGGTGGCGAACTCTGTGGAAACTTTTCCCTCTCTTTAAAGTATCTGTTTTTCAGCAATGCAAATAATTAGATAAATTTTTTACTAATTAACCTTTATAATCTGTGTGCTTGTTTTTCAGTAAACCTGATATGTCTCGGTTGAGGCTGGCTGCAGGGAATGCTATTGTGAAGTTGGCACAAGAACCTTGTTACCATGAAATCATCACCTTAGAACAGTACCAGCTGTGTGCACTAGCCATAAATGTAAGGAAATTAGGTGGGACTTGTGGGTTATCAGCAAATGTATGAATATGTGTGTTTGTTCTGTATGTTGTATATACTTCTACCAATCTGTTTTTATGCAAAACGTTCAGTCTTGGCATTAAGTTATTTTTCTACTACATAATCCTGAAAACTCATTTTGGATGTGAATTAGATCTATAGTATTGGGCTGCCCAATGAGAGAATGCTAACTTTAAAGTAGTGAAATATTAGAATATTGATAAACCAAGGCATTCAGTATTGATTTAAAGTAATACCCCAGCTGCATTATGACATCATTAAAAGTTCAATGAGATGATACAAAGTATGTTGGACTGTGGTGACAACAGTGACCTTGGTTTCTTGATACTTGGGTAGAATATGTTTGGAACACAGAGGTCTGCAAAGATAGTTGCATCCTTTAAATACTAGAAGAGATAGGGAGAGATTTCTCAGCAGATACTGTAATTTTCATCCTAATTTCTGCCTGTGAACCTGAAGTAGCAGAAAGGAAATAACTTTCAAAGTGTTAGTAGAGATGTAGAGAACCTCTGTGTTCCTGTCTTGTAGACTATGCAAATTCTAGAGAAATTAATTTCCACCGCAAGACTGAGGTAGACTGAGGTGATCAAAATCTGTTAATTTCTTTGGTCGTTTCCCTCCTGTGGCAAATTTTTGTTTGTTGCTAAATGTTAACCTTGCAGTTCTCGATCAGAATTTGCTTTCACTTGATTTGACTCTCTTCAGTACTTTAGGTGCAACCTTCTTGCCCTCCATTTCATCACTGTCTCTCACTTTCACTTCTTATTTTCCAGCTGTATCAATCTTGACTGTTTGTTTGTTTGAAAGGGGGTTTTGGGAGATGAGGTAGAAAATAGAAGAACGTAATAGGGTTATCAACATTTATAAACAAGTTAGTATCACATCTTACTGTAGAATCATAGAATATCTTGGGTTGGAAAGGATCTCTAAAGATCATCTCATTCCACCTCCCATGCTGTGGGCAGGAATATCTTCCACTAGATCGGGTTGTTCAAAGACCCACCCAGCCTGACATTGAACACTTCCAGTGATGGGGCATCCACAACTTCTCTGGGCAACCTGTTCCTGTGTTTCACCACCCTCATTGTGAAAAATTTCTTCCTTATGTCTAAACTTACCCTCTTTCAGTTTAAAACCATTGCCCCTTGTCCTTTCACTACAGTCCTTGGTAAAGAGTCTTTCTCAGTCTCTCTTATAAGTCCCCTTTATATATTGAAAGGTTGCAATAAGGTGTCCCCAGAGCTGCCTTTTCTCCAGGCTGAATAACCCCAACTCTCTCAGCCTTTCTTCGACAGAGGTGTTTCAGCCCTCTTGACTATTTTCATGGCCCTCTTCTGGACCTGCTTTAACAGCTCCATGTCAGTCTCATAGTGGAGACCCCAGAGCTGGACTCAGTACACCAGGTGGGGGGTCTCATGAGAACAGAGTAGAGGAGGAGAGAATCACCTCCCTTGACCTGCTGGCCACGCTTTTTTTGATGCAGACCAAGATACAGTTGGCTTTCTGGGCTGCAAATGCAAATTGCCAGCTCATGTCCAATTTTTCATCCACCACTACCCCCAAGTCCTTTGTGTCAGGGCTGCTGTCAGTCCCTTCATCCCCCAGTCTGAATTGATACTGGGGGTTGCCGCAACCCAGGTGCAGGACCCTGCGCTTGGCCTTGTTGAACTTCATGAGGTTCACGTGGGCCCACTCCTCAAGCCTGTTAGGGTCCCTCTGGATGGCATCCCATCCCTCTAGTGTATAAACTGCATCACTGTGTCATACACAGAATTGCTGAGGGGTGTACTCAGTCCTGCTGTCAGTGTCTTTAGTAAAGATATTGAAAGTACTGATCCCAGTATTGACCCCTGAGGGACACTGCTTGTTACTGATCTCCTTTTGGACGTTGAGCTGTTGACTGCAGTTCTTTGGATGTGGCCATCCAGCCAATTTCTTATCTGTTGAGTAGACCACCTATGAAACCCATCTCCCATCTCTCTCCAATTTAGAGACAAGAATGTTTAGTGGGACTGTGTCAAAGGCCTTACAGAAGTCCAGGTAGATGACATCAGTTGCACTTCCCTTACCCACCTATGCAGTCACTCCGTTGTAAAAGGCCACCAGATTAGTCAGGCATTTGTCCTTTGTCAAGCCATGTTGGCTGTCTGTAATCGCCTCCCTGTCATCCATATGCCTTGACATAACTTCCAGGAGTATCTGTTCTGCTACAGTATCACTTTTGTCACTTTTTTCTTCCCTGTTTATTGATATTTCTTTGCCTTTTGTGACCTTCTTGTTTGCTAGAATTTAGATTGTAAGCTCTGTCAGGATAGGAATTCTGCCTTTACTTTTCTCTGCAGCTTCTAATAGATTTTTGAATACTTAGGAATCACTTTTCTAGACCTTCTTGAGGTTTTGTGTAGTTTCCTCTCTCTGCTAGGCTATTCAGTTCAGATCCTCAGATGCAGATTAACTGTAACAGTTTCAGTAACTTTTGCACTTCGAAGTGGTACTGTATTAATCTCCTATGGAAACCACTAGTAAATTTGTTTTTAGAAATCTGCACATGTACATATGCATATGTATATTTATGCTTAGAATGTTTTGTATTAGAATCCATTTCTTTGTGGTAGACACTATTATAAAAGTTTATTCCTTCTTAACACTATCAAGTCTAGCGACAAATTAGGATGTTCAAGTGATGTCAAGGCCAACTCTAGTATTACATAATTTAATTACAGCAAATTTTCTTTAAGTGGACAGACCAGGAAGCAGACTAAACAAAAGGAAAAGCTTAACTTTTAAGGTTTGTAATGGTTGCACAGGTTCTGCTATGGTTCTGTGCTAGCTATTTTTTTTTCTCTGAGACTGTAATGTGGAATGATCAGAGCATGGAATACCTAATTAAATGTTGTTGCCAAGTGCTATATTAAGGTTGCACTGGTAAACAGAGACTTTATAATGATTAAATGTATGTAATGTTTTTTAGTAATTTTAAAGTAAGTTATGTATGTGGTTGGCCAAACCTGTAAGCTCACCAGCTGTTAAGTTCTTTGATCTGCAGAACAAATTTTGATGTCAGTAGAGCTTCATGTGGAAATACAGTAGAAAATAACTGAGTATACTGTTAAGTATTTCAGTGTTTAACAGGATTTAAAATGAGATTTAAGATAATAAGCTAAGCTTTGTGGAAAATGTGATTTTAATTGTATTTAGAATAAATATTTTAGATTGCTTAAGTTTCATCTGTTTGAAAAAGCTTTGGCTTTTTTTTTTTTAGTTTCCTTTGTCAACTCTGAGTGTGTTTTAATTGTTTAAGCAAGTCCTTGTCCATTTTCAAGAATCAAATCTGCTTTGCAATACTTTTTTAATAATATTTTTAAATGGTTAATTTCTGATGAATTGGCATTAAATTCAGAGATGTAGATATGTGAAATGGGGCTAATGTGTGGGTTTAGTTGTATGCTACAAAAAATGTAAAACTTGGTTGAGTTTGGTCCCCTTCCTCTCAGTGAACTAGTGTAACTGAACTGAATTTAAAATTATTCTCAATATTAAAAGATAAATAAGAATAATTCCAATTTGTACCACACAGCACCATTGGTAACAATGAACTATACCTTCTTTGTCCTCTGAGTCAAGGAGAACATGCTTCCTTCTTAGTATGCCAACTAGGCACAGGTCTCTTCTAAGCTTTCCAAAGGCTTTAGACTTAGATCTTGTTACTTGAGCAGAAGTGGGCTACATCTTATCTCTCTGCTGGGGGGTCAGTTTGCTACAAAGAGACAATAGATTTTGAGTAGGCCTCATAGTTTGGGTTTGTAGTGTCGAGTTGCTTCAACTCCAGCTACAGCAGGCACTTCAGGGTTTCAGTCCACAGAGGAAGATTATGGCTTGAAGCACAGAAGGGAAAATGGGGCTTGATGAATTTCTTCTGCATTTAAATTTTGGGTGGGAGGAGAGGGAGGCTTGTCTTATCTAATACATGATCTCTTTGATGCTACTTTTGAATTAAGCAGAATCACCAGTTACCAGTGGCTAGGTTTGTCTCTGCACCTCTGTTGACTGATAGCTGGAAACCCTCTTCAATTCTTTCTTGTTTTAAAACTGTCATTTGACTAAAATAGCTGTTTATTCTTGTTCATGTTTTTTTCTTTATATTTAGAGATAACAAAACTTCCCTCTTGACATTTTTTGGCAGGTTAAATATGCCAAGCTGTTTTAGTGACTTTGTTTACCATATGTTTTTCTGTATATTTTCTTGTAACTGTTTTCCACACCTGCTTCTGTTAACCTTCCCTTGCCTGTGTTGGTAAACCGTTTGTGGTATATTGATCGGTGTCTTAAAGTATGTAGGTTATTTTCGTACAGAGAATTTTAAAGTTCATATCTTTTCTGGAAATACGTTGCTTAATAAATTGTAGAAAGACATTTGCCACCTTTGTATTATTTTACTTCATGTTTTTTGGCAACTGTTAGACACAGGTTATTCCTGTCTCTGGTCAGTCATAGTTCATAGGTGAATAGGTTGTTTCAGTACAACGGAAATGCTTGGTACTCTCTGAAGTGTTTGTCCTTATCTTATCTGGTCATTCTGTTGAATTTTATTCAGTTTCTAATATTAATTGCTTGATGGAAATTTGTGAAATAACAGTAGTAAAATCAACACAGTGGTTACTTGCAGCACCACAAAGCAAGTGGCCCTATTGGAAACAAATTGATTAACTCCATGCCTCAATACTATGCTAAAGCTGGCCTTGAGTCCTGAGTGTAATACCTTGCTGTACAGTTTCTGAACCTTAATTCTTTTCCTGATCTTAAGGGAAGCTTCAACTGATTAATTCAGTTTAATTGCTCTGAATTGGCATTTAAAAATATTTGCACAATTCCCATGTTTCTGTAGTTTATAGTTTATGTTTCAGACCTATGCAAGGTCTGAAATGGATTTTGGCATATTTACTTCCATGTTTTATTTCAGTGTATATTATTTTTAGAAAAGTTTACTGTTATATTTTTTGGTTTTGCCTTTTTTTTTTTTAATAGGATGAATGTTACCAAGTGAGACAAATATTTGCTCAGAAACTTCACAAAGGCCTTTCTAGACTACGGCTGCCACTAGAATATATGGCTATTTGTGCACTGTGTGCAAAAGATCCAGTGAAAGAGAGAAGAGCTCATGCTAGGCAGTGCCTTGTGAAGAACATAAATGTCAGAAGGGAGTATCTGAAGCAACATGCAGCAGTTAGTGGTAAGAGAATAGAAGTTGCTTTTTGGTACAAGTGCTATAGTTCAAATGTGAGTAGACTGTGAAAATACTGATGGTTTTCTGTTTTTATACATAGAATGACTGTAAATTTCACTTAAAAGGTATCTAATGAAAACTGAAAATAGAGTCCAGATTTTCTTTTGAGTTTTTTAACAGGCATTTCTGAGATCTTTCAATTTTGTTAAAAGCTGTGCAGATGTTTATGCCTAAGTATATTGAAGTGAAGTTAATATGTAAGGCAGTTATATGTACTATTTGAACTTAATGGTAAGTTATTTTGTAAGTGACAATGATTAATTTTATTTCAGTAATTAATAATACACAGCTCTAATGACATAAACGCTGTACTAAATTGACTGTCTTTGAGCTGCTATGTTGAGTAGCATCTTACCTTGTCTTACGCTGGCCAAGGGCTTTATTTGTAGGCACTTCAGGATGAGTTTATGTAATTCTTTCTTCCCAGTGACAGCAGTCTGATCATGGGAATGCTTTGGAAGTTATTTATGGACTAATGTTAGCTTTTTTTCTTTTATAAAATCAGTTCTTTCCCCTTTTGACTTACTCAAAGCTACACACATACACAGTGTGACAACATTGGTATATGGTCATAGGAAAAAGTAGACCTTTACAAAGAGCTATGGACATTTTGAAATAAGAGTTTCTGAAGGTTTCCTTTCTTTGAAAAATTACTGGTGGTTTGGCCTTTGAAATGAAGGGGACTTTTTCATCTTGCCTTAGGATAGACCTGTTTGTGATTCTGATCTCATAGATGTTCTCAGATAACTGATTTCACTCTGCATTTATGAATCACACACATTATATTAGCCATGTCAGACTGTGTGTGCCTTAGTCCCCTTAGACTTTGATTAGAGAATAAGTCTGTGGAGAAATCCTTTCGTATATTGTTAATTAGATTTTAAAAAAGAAAAAAGAACAGTGCTTTTTCTTCCTCTTTGATAATATGTAAAAAAGAAAAATCCATTGAGCCAAAAGCCTTTAAGTCATCCTAAGATTATCCCCCTTGAAAGTAGAAAACTCTTTTTAGTTATGTAGGAGAAAAGTATAAGAATTCTTATATGATTAAAAGTAATTACTGATTCCTAACTGTATTAAGATAGATGCTGCAAAGTTACTATTAACAAATCTGTAGAAGAAATGAAGAGGAGCCTAGTTGTGTGTGATACTTTTTATCCAGCAGGATCTCAAAGTGTGCCTGATGACTTTTTTTTTTCCCTCGCTGAAAGACTTACCTTTAGTGATGCCATTGATTTGATACATACTATAATCTGTGAGGAGTCTGGATTGCAGGATTTTTGAGTATTACGATGTTAACCTTGACATTCAGATTTACTAGTTAAAGCTTTTAGCAAATAAAATGTCTTGAACTGTTTACATCTTAAAAAATCATTATTGCAGTAGTACAGCTGATCTAGTAAGATCATACTATTTAAATGTATATGTGTCTCTGTCATCCTCCCTGCTGGCTCTTGGGGTAGTAACGAGCATAGTATCTCCTTTGAAAAGCTTCCACAAAAAACCTAGAGTTGAGAATCTGCATCTTTTCTGAATCTATAAATGTGTGAATTTGCAGTATTTTTTTTTTACTTGGTACAGGTAAGGAGGATATTTTTCAGATATCTTGGGAGGATTCCAGCATTTGTTGAAAAGATGGTTAACTTCTATATACCTTGCCTGAGGAAAACTTCCTAAGGCCTGTACCAGACAGTAGAATGCCTCTTTCTGTCACACTGAGCTTCTACAGGCTGGCAAGAATTACTCTCAGGCCTCTTAAATTCCCTAAATATTATTCAGAGTAGAGGCTACTCAAAAAGAGACTTATTTTGACTGTGTATCTGTTACTAGTTCCATCTGGGTGGAGACTTGGTGTCTTTGCTTTCTAAGGCTGGGCTTTTACTTGCAAGTCAGTAAGTGGAAAAATTATAAGAGTAAAGATTAATTTTTTTAAAGAAGTGTCTTTCCTAAGTGCTCATAAAGGCCTGTCAGTGAGGGGTTTTGGCACATTCTAATTCCAAGTGCTGTTAGTTCACGTCTGTAAAGCCACCCCACCTTTCAGGTTGTGTCTTTCTTCCTCAGAGATGAGGAAAGAGTGTGTAACTACTATAATTTGTCATGACAGGGGTTAAATATGTTATGTATCAATATTTGTCCTTTTTCAGTTTTGACTGTGTCTGCTTTGCTTTGTTTTCCAGACCACGTTGGAATTACTACTGTAGTTATATTAGAAATTGTACAAGGAAAGAAGTTAATGAAACACTGAGTTCATGCTCTTGATGAGCATTCTATTGAAGGTGCTAATTAATACAGATAATAGTGGGTCGTTTTGCCTGGGACATGTCTAAACCAAGCCAATTTTGCTACTGTTCTGCAATCATAATTAGGTTCTTTTTTTCTTGGGTGTCCCCTCCTTATTTTTTTATATAGTTACACAAACAGCTGATGGCTAAAATACAGGACAACACTTGAAGTAGTGAAGGATGTTTTTAAAGTTAGTAATGGGATGTCAGTTGAAACGCATTAAAAACTGCTTTGCAGAGTACACTGGATTTCAATTACATAACTTGAAATAGCAAGATATAGGGTGATTTTTATTTTTTCTCTCAAACCTTATGATGGCTTACAGTCTATGTAGTAGAGATATTACTCTTGATAATTAACTACATAAACTGCAATGGCTGTCTAAAGGTGTGCCCTTGGAACTTGACAGCACTATCTTCTGTGGGCCTTTATTAATTGTGAATGCTTTCCTTGCTATTATGGATGAATCCAGTATTTCATGTAGGCTGTGCATTATCCCTATTTCTGCAGACCCTCAAGAATGGGATAGATTAAGACTTTACTTCTGCATGGCAATTATTTAGTTAATCTTGTGAAATCTACAACAATGATGTATTTTATTTGATGTCCACAGTATTTGTCAAGCACATCTCAAATGAATACATATATTGGAGATAGAAATGTCAGTGTTCTAATGTATTTTAAAATAGTTTTCAAATATTATTATACATAATGATTTACAGATGTTTGGACTTCTTATTCATAATGTAATACGGGATAGTTAAAAGCTTACTGAAAGAAGATTTTCCAGACTTGGTCATGTCTTTCATGACTACTCACTAGCTCAAAATGTGTTTGGTTTTTGGGGGTTTTTTGTTGTGTTTTTTTTTTTTTCCAAAAGCAGAGCCAGGAACTTCCCTCCTTCTTTCATATGTACGTTCAAGTGTTTATCCATAGGCATGTTAATACAGAGACTTTGCATTTGCCACAAGCACTCAAAATCAGATGATTTTACAATAGTAATATGCATAGAATACTAGCATGCCTTCCTTGCCTATGATCCTGCCTGTTGTACAGGGTACAGGTTTAATAACTTAGGTGTGCTGTACATCCTCCAGTTCCTCTCGGCCATTAGGCTAAAGAACGCAGTGTGGGTGTTTTCTGCAAAATGCTTCTTGACTTTTGTTGTACAACTTGTCTTTTGATTGTCCTTGCCCTGTGGGATATGACCTCTTTCATTCTGATTGTCATCATGAAACTTTTGAGGTGCTGAAGTTCACTCTCCATAGTGTTGGTTAGTTCAGGGATTTTTGTCACCTTATGGAATGTATATTTAGTGATCACAACTTTGAGGGGGCCTTTGGTAACAATCCTTACTTTTTGAATCCCAAAGGAAAATAGGCCATCTGACTGTCGTGATGTAGGAAAGACATTCTCCTGCAGTCCTTGCTTAGGACTACTTAAAGGTCTCAGAGGATGCTAGAAAAAGTTTTCAATGCTTTGAATGTCATAGTTCAGTTGTGCTGCTCTGTTCAAGCGGGATTGAGCCTTTTTAACTCGGTCCACTATGTTATAACCTTCATGTTACCTCCTATCCATTCCTTAAACTGATAAGGTAGGCGTGGGTTTGGAGAATATTGTGGCAATTTGACTGCAAAGCCTCTGCAAAGGGCACTTGTTTCTTTTCTGTTGACAGCAAAGCTGTACACTGCAATGTCCAAAGAAAGAATAATAGCATATTCTGCAATTGTGCTAGCCTTGCATCTTGCAGTTAACATGGATTTTGTGATTTGTCCTCACTTCTGGTTTTCAAGTCTTTCAGAATACAGGCTTTGAACTGAGGGAAGGATTGGGCGTAACAGGTGACTGTAGCTGTATTCTCAAGGTAGCTAGAAAATACACAGCCCTGAGTGAGAGATACTTACTTAAAATCTTAATTTTTGCATGCATGAAACATCTGCACACCAACAGTGAGATGCAACATTATAAAGAAATTATAGGCCCACATGTGCATAGTATAGACTTTATCTTAATGTATGCTGACTTTAAATTTTGCTAATTCCTCTGGAGTAGAAAAGCATATTTGTTGGTATGTAGTCTTCTGATGCATCCTTCTTCTGCTTTTCAGAGAAACTGTTGTCACTTCTACCAGAGTATGTTGTTCCTTATACTATCCATCTGCTAGCTCATGACCCAGATTATGTCAAAGTCCAGGACATTGAACAACTCAAGGACATTAAAGAGTAAGAAAGACTACTTCTAATAATGTTATTTCTGTGGTTAAAACAATCTAACTTTATTCTAAGAAGTTTTAATTTGTTGTGATACCCTGATATACGGTCCAGTGCACATAATGATAAAATATTGTGAGAATTAGTAGATACGCTTTTTTTCAGTGCTCTGTGATATCTTACAGGGGAACTTTCACCTTCTGCTCATCCTACCTTCATTTCTTTTTTCCTAAAGAATTGGTTTCCCAGACTTAAAACTGGTTCAAATTCATAATACTAGTAAAACCTAGAGTAAATCACTTTCTCAAATGTGCATTTTAAAAGAATTTCTTTTGCATTTGTATTTGAGGAGTACTGCATTTCTCCTTCAGGTGCCTGTGGTTCATACTGGAAATATTGATGGCTAAAAATGAAAATAACAGTCACGCATTTATCAGAAAAATGGTAGAAAATATCAAACAGACTAAGGATGCTCAAGGACCAGATGATCCAAAAATGAATGAAGTAGGTCATACTTTTTGATTGGAAATTGCATTTAATTCTGGCCTGCTTCTGCAAATTAGTTGCTTTTTGTTTACACACCAGCATTAAAATGTCTTTCAATAGAATTTTATGTGGGAGATGATACTTTGTGTACTGTAATGACTATTGTAGTTTAGATGAGAGCTTTATTTTCTTGTGCTTCAGTAGATCTTGCACATTTGCAAGGAACTTGTAATAGTTTGCAATCCTTCTGTTTCTGTCTCAGTAAGATTATTAAATGCTAACTTTAAATATATATAAACTAATTTTTACTGTTTAAATCATCCACTAAAGTGCTTCATAATATTTCATTTAGAAGTGCAAGAGTAAGCTTAGTGTAGGAAGAAAAATACATGCATTAAATGTCTCCAGTGCATATTGTGTAGTGAATGTATCAAACCCTGATCTTGTTGTTGAGGTTTTTGCATCACATAATGTACAGATTTGTCGCTTTTCTGCTTCTCCAACAGAGATGAGATTTTTTTTTAAAAATTTTTTTTTTAGCTTTGTTTTTGAAACCATGGCATATACACTATTCTTAAGCGTAGAAAGATCATAAAAGCTGTCGACTGCTGGGCCTACAGTGCTTTTGTCTTTTGCTGCTATATTTTAGTACCCTGCAATAACACTGTTTAAGATGCAGTCTAATGTTAAATTTTAAGATGATTGCTTTTTAAACTGTGAGTTCTTGTAGTCCTGTGCTCTAAAGATATACTGTCTTTTGTCAAGATTTCTGATGAACTTCTAAAGTGGTGTTTGGTTTTTTTTAAATTTTATTATTTACAGAAACTGTACACAGTCTGTGATGTAGCAATGAATATCATTATGTCAAAGAGTACAACATACAGTTTGGAATCCCCTAAAGACCCTGTACTTCCAGCCAGATATTTTACTCAACCTGACAAGGTATAACCTTGGCATTTAATTTTTCTTGAGATAAGTCTAAATCATTGTTAGTTGTAATTCATGTTTTTTTTATTTAGTAGTTCTTATAACTTCAGCTTTCTCCCTATTATAATGTAGTTGAAAAATGTATATATTTGTTATGTATACACACACTTATTTCCACCCCCCCACCCCCAATATTGTTGTTCAGGTTTAAAATTTCAAAAGCATAAACCATGTAAAGAAAATCTTTCAGGACCACCTCCAAAATATATATAGCTTGTTTGTTTATTAGTGCTGTGATTTTTATTCTGCTCTGTGTTCTCCCCTCACCCACGCCCCTTACAGAATTTCAGTAACACCAAAAATTATCTTCCTCCGGAAATGAAGTCTTTTTTCACTCCTGGAAAGGTATGTATGGTGGAGGGGTTCTGGGGGTTTTGGTGCTGCGTTTGAGGTTTTGGGGCTTTTTTGTTTTAGTGTTTTGTTTTCAAGAAAACTAATATGTAGTTAATGAAATATTTCAAGTTTAAGAAGATAGATTGTTTCGGCCCAAAGTGTTTATATACCAAAGGTTAGTAAACCATTAGAGAGAAAGAGATAGTAGAAGGGGAAAAAACCAGCTGCTGTCTATGCTGGGTTGGTGGTAGCAGTAGGCAAAGCCTGTTGTTTTGAGAAGGAGAGAGTCCAAAAAAATCCCAACCCCATATTTGCCCAGTTAACAAAATGGTTCTTTTCTTTTTTTTCCCTGCAGAAGATTACAATATTGCATATGAAGTGACATTATTTTTAAAATCACATAATATTTGTCAAAGCTGAATACTGTTTTACAGTATCTTACAAGATAACTGTTCTGTGGTTATATTAATTTGTTCTTTGTAAATATTGAATGGCAATGTTCTTCCTTCACTAAAACTAAACCCAAGTACTCTTTAGAATAAAATTCAAAATCTAGTAAAGGAAAAGACAAATTCTGGTTTTCATCTGGATTAATGTGTCTTGTTCTAGATTACAGCAGAACATTCATTTGCTACCTTGTAAAAGAAATAAAAGTACAGCATCTTCATTACCCTGAACTTTGCTAATGAAGCATTAGCTGCGAGCTAGTAACTTACTAATAGAGGTGGAAAGCAAGTTACAAAAAAGTGCAGACATACAGGAGTGTCTTTTTGGTTAGAAGCTGAAAGCCAACATTTATTGATTGGAATATATCACCACTGTATTGCGCATTTGAAAATGAGAAGTAGTCTATATTATGTCAAAAACTGGATGAAAGAACTTAAAACACTCTGCTAGTTTGTCCCAAACTTAATATATTAGGTGTACTGTGGCAATATTAAACAAGAAACATGGTTTATGCTATCACAAAAAATCACAGAACCACAGAATGTTTGAGGTTGGAAGGGACCTCTGGAGGTCTCCTAGTCCAAAGCCCCTGCTCTCTGACTTTCCTCACAAGAAATGCCTCAGTCCCTTCTTCACCTTAGTGGCCCGTTGCTGGACTCCGCAGTACCTCCATATCTCTCATATATCCTAATTGAAATTCTGTAATTCTTTTGAATCCAAAGGTAGCTTTTATATTATTTTAGATTTGTAGCGCCAGGTACTCTAGCTCCTTTTTTCTGTTGTTCTGAAATTTTGTAACAAACAACAGAGGTGTATTTGACCACGAAAAATTTTCAGTTGCTTCACCATCGTGAGAGCAATGTGAAATGAAAGTTGGTATAGGGAGTCTTATTTTTAGGAGTGGAAGACTAGCTTGAGTGGATATAAGTAGGGAACAGCATCTGAGGGCAGCAAGTCTTTGAGGTTCTGTGGGAAGGGAGGAACTGTTAGTGTGGGCCCTGTTAGTGTTAGTCCCTCCTTAGGAAGTCCAATCCAGTGTGAATTTGAACATCTCTCTGATTTTGAGCTCTTTCTGTATTTGCTTATTGATTAATGTTAAGTTCTAAATTCATAGATGTAAATTCTTAAACATGATTTTGTTCTCCCAAGTTGTATTTTTGGAAAAGATACGCTGTTTTTCTTGTACTTGGTGCAGAGTGAATCTTTGGTTTAAGTGTAAAATTCCCTGTGTCTATAAAAAGTATAATCACATCCATGGTGCATATCTCTGAAAAAGGAACACTCAAAGCTGTTATGATGTACATGTTGAACTTTTTTTAGCTGTCACTAACTTTAGAATCTAATATTGAAATAGAAGATGGATCATATTAGATAATGAGAAATGTGGGGAATGGTCTTTAATTCAACATTTTTCCACGTGGGTGTATGGCATAAAGGTGTATTCTCTCTAGGTGTAACTGAACTCTTTCAACTCTCTCAAAAGTTACTATAAGCTGGAGGAATTTGGCATGTTTGGAAAACAGTCAACTTAAATGAATAACCTGAAGCTCACCAGTGTCTGGAAATTTTGGAACCTATTAAAAGCCTGACATTTTTAAATCTGTGCATGAAGCATCAGAATCTTCTCCACAATATTTGATTTTTGAGGGTCTCATTCATTCCCAGTTGAAACTAGTGTGGTTTGCCATCACAGCTAAGGCAGTTTAATCGCTTCATTGCTGAAAGGGATGTCCTACTACAATTTCTGTTTTGCCAGTACAGATGCTTACCTGATCCAAATGGTGAGCTGGTTCAGGCAGCTAAATCAGCAGAAAGCAAACTGCACAAAAAGTCTTGAAATGGCTTACTGCAAGGTCAGGTGAGCACTCAATAATACCAATGAGAAGAGGACTGAATATAAGGGTAGAGGGAATACCATAGACAGCTAGCTGCTTGATTACAGCTTTGTCAGCTTTTTTCTGGTGTCTGTTGTAATTTTCATCTGAAAATGTTTTTAGGTTTGTGTTAAAATTAAGATATTCATTGCAGAAAGTGAAATCTGTGAATATTTTAACCATAGAACATGTTACCAATATATAAAAGTAGATTAAAATAAAGGAAATATATTTTTGGTTTCAGCCCAAAGCAGCCAATGTTCTTGGAGCAGTTAATAAGCCTCTTTCGTCAGCAGGCAAGCAGTCTCAATCCAAATCTTCACGAATGGAAACTGTAAGCAATGCCAGCAGCAGTTCAAATCCAAGCTCTCCAGGAAGGATCAAAGGGAGGTTGGTAGACAACAAAGGAACTTTGATACTTCAAGTATTTGTCATGGAAACCTTAAATATTTCAATAATAAAAAATGTTTTCTAAGTGAGAAGCAGAATTCTATGTTTTTAAACTAGAAGAGGGTAGATTTAGACTAGATATAAGGAAGAAATGCTTGACAATGAGGGTGGTGAACCACTGGCACAGGTTGCCCAGAGAGGTGGTAGATGCCCCATCCCTGGAAACTTTCAAGGTCAGGTTGGATGGGGCTCTGAGCAACGTGCTCTAGTTGAAGATGTCCCTGCTCATTGCAGGGGGGTAGGACGAGATGACCTTTAACGGTCCCTTCCAACCCAATCTGCTATGATTTTATGATTCTATTTTGAAGCTATAGTACCACATTGGTATACCTGAAACCGTGAATTTGGCTTTTTAACCCCAGAAATAAATTTGCATTAAAAAAAAATCCAATCACATTCAGAGTTGACTGTAGGAGGGAAGGAGAGCCTTATATGCTTGTTTTGTATTGTGGGTTTTTTTAATATATATACACACCCCCCACATATATATGTGTATACACACACGCATACATATACACACATCTGCAGTTCCTAGGAACCTTGTCACCTGCTCTAATGTTAATGCCATAGACAGTGAGGACCGGTAGGCCGTTGTGGTGATCTTGCATGACTTCCTCCTCTATAAGTTTGTCCTGCGCTTTGCTGGACTTTGAAATTCAAAAATGTTTAACTGCAGATTCCTCCTTTGATAGAGAGGAGAATATACTGTAATGCTAGAGAAGTCTTCTTCTAGTTATCTGTCTTTAAAAATTCCAACTTATTTTGTGTCAATTTTTTAGTTTATTCATCAGTTACTGTATCTTCTTGTGTTCATTTTTTAACTGAAAGTCGCATTATCAATAATATTTTTTATAGACAGTTAGCGATTGCCTTGCCCGCCCTATACATTTTCTCACATCAGTTCAAAACTGTGAGGAAATCATATGTTTGAAAATAAGACTTCTCATTTGGTACTTCTGTGACTACTTTATATATAGTATTAATTTTAAACGTTGTGCAGTGTTTTACAAGAAATACCTCTCAACTCTGTGGAAAGTCCACAGAAAGGCTTATTTCTTACACACCATGCAGGTTCACATGATGAAACACATTATTAGCTAAAGACAGGTTGTAATCTAGATCCTTCTTTATATCCAGTGAAATGAATCTGAGACCAATACTGCTGTACATCCAGTTCATTTTAAAAAAATGCTGCACTCACAGCTTAATGTGTTCTGTCATCTTCATGATCTCCCCAGTTCACCTAAGTTAAAATTATTAGAGTTTTGAGTGGAGATACCAAAGAAGAAGAAAAGTCCTGTAGAAGTGATGGTAATGATTCAGTATGCATGGTATTACCAATTCAGTCTGACTGAACAGATGCAAGCTTGCCTGTATATATTAAAACAATGTATAAAAACTGAGCTTCCAATTACATCACAGTTATTAAAGATTTTATACTTGTAGGGGTGAGAACGTCTTTATCAGTCTATGCAGTGCCCGGGCCAGGGAGTTAAGAGTTTATGTATTTGCATACCACTTTTCATTTCAGTGCATAACATCTTTCTTTTAATTAAAAAACATTTTTAAATGTTCCTTCTACCTACCCCCAGGGAAGATGAAGCAATGACTTCTGTGTATTGACTTTTGTATATGACCTTTTTTTATCTGTGGATCTTAGTGTTTTACATATGCAGGAGGTAGTATTGTCCACATTTACATATGTAGAAACTGAAATAAAAATGAAATTGCTGCCCTAAATAACAACAGAAAGATGAGCTATGAACTGGTCTCTGAAATTTAAATCCGCTGTTTTATTGCCTAAACCTCACCATAGGAAAGTAGGTTTTGGCTGTTTTTTCTGTGGGGATCTTTGATGGGGATGTGAAAGTGTATGCAAATGTATACAAACGCACCGTTCTCTTGTAACTCAGGCTCTTCTGTTTCAAAAAGCTACTTCTCTTTCCCAGAAAGAAAACTCGACTTATGTTTGACACCTTTGTACTGAAACTTAGGTGTTCTGCCTTGTGATACGTGGTGGCTGTAGTAGCCAGACTGAAAGGTTCTTTCTGCCTCATTATTCATGGTTTAGGAATAGATTTCTTCTGAAGATTGTTGTTCTCAGTATCTTTTAAGTAACTGCCCACTGTGTTATAAATGTTTCTTTATTCTAGGCTTGACAGTACTGAAATGGACCACAGTGAAAATGAAGAATTCACACTGGCTTCGCCCTTACCAGGGAAGAAAACTGACAAAAGGGACGACTCTGATCTTGTAAGGGTGAGCTGTTTGGTTGCATGGCAGGTGTTTCATTTTAAGTCACCAGGATTTTAAAATAAAAATTAATGTGGTTGTACTTGATATCATTCAAGAAAATATGCTGAAATATGAATCTGAGTTCATGTTGTAAACTACTGGAAAATGTGTTAAGAGTTGGATATGAGAATGCAATGAAAAAAAGGCTCAATTTGTCTGTACATTATATGCATACTTACCTTTGCATCATACTGGCAACTCCTGTAAGCTTTCAAGATTGCCAGTTATGATTTGCAGGATATTGACAATATTGACAGGGTAGATTCTGCTAGAGCTAGGTTGATGAGAGTTAGTCCACAATTTGTCTCATTCTCAGGATTCATTGATGCAACATTTGGGGCATTCTTCAAGTTGATAGCTTCCTTGGACTTCTGTTCCACACTATACAGTAGAAATTTTATTTTATGTTTCTTGATGTTTAATTGAAGTATAGCTTTGGAACAATAAATTGGATTAATTTAAGAATGATCAGCTAATCTGGAGTTTTGGGGAAGCAGTTTAATCTGAAATTTCAGATTGCCTTCTAAGGTTGTAAAAGTCTGTATACTATATGGTTTCTTTCTCACAGCTATCAAAGTGATAATATCTCATTTCAGTGTTGATGCATTATAATTTTCACCTTTTTTTGTATTGTCCCATTGCTGGTTCTAAGGCATGTTGTCCTTTTCCAGCCAGCTGTGTTTTCCTTTCAACACCTGTAAGAAATAGCAACTGTTTGTTCTCTGGTGATCTAGAATACCAAGCGGGGATAATGATTTGACACTGAAGTTCAAGGAAGAGTTATCTGAATAGCCATATGGATTCCGTTTTCTTGCATGCAACTTGTACTGCAGTGAAGGAAAATGCTTGGTTCTGAGTGCCAGGTATCACAAGCAGCAGCTGCAGCATGATTTTAAAGCTCTCTGTTCATAATATGGTCTTCAACAGGCTTTTGGGGTAGAGTGAGCTAGCTAACTGACACACATAGACCAATACAATCCTATAGGATGTAAAATAGTCTTAATGATTAACAAGCAAATTGCCTGTGCTGTTAGAGAAACGAACTGTCCTGTGAGAACATTGAACCCCAAGGGGTGGCAGAATGGTGTCATTGCTGTGCTCTTTTACAGTGTCAGGATCATTCAGGAGAAATTACATGTCTCTGTCTCAAGGATTTTAGTGAATGACCACTAACCAAGCCTGTCAGTGTTGAAGAGGCATTTGGAAAATGCCCTTAACATGCTTTAACTTTGGTCAGCCCTGAAGTAGTCAGGCAGTTGGACTAGATGATCATTGTAGGTCCCTTCCAACGGAAAATATTCCACCCCTCTTCCACCTCAACCAAGGCATTTGAGAGTGTTAGGCCTTTGAAAGTGGTAGCCTTGTGCTTACTAATTCTTACTGATGGATTTATGTATTTCTGTAGCTCAGTAATGCTAATGGCTCCTAATGAGGGTATCAAAACTGGTTTGGACTCTAACTCAGATGTAGTGCTTTAATACATTAATGAAATTATATACAGGCTAAATATTGTCTCAAGCAGTATTTACACCTGTATAATAATACAGGAAAATAAACCACTAAAGGAAATTATAATTGTATTGTAATTCTAAGAGCAGTTCAAATAATAAGAATTTCACATACCGCTAGTAAATTTTGATTCTTTGTGGCTTAATAACAGTTGGCAGTCTGTAGTATTTTTGTAGTATTTGGGATATGCATGAAAAAGTAATAATAGAAACAAGATCAGATTTGTTACAACTGGATTTTCTAGAATGCATTAAAGATGTCCTATATCTGACATCACTGCTGCTTTATTTTTTTGACTGTCTCTGACATTTCTCTGTTCTCCCAGTGGCAGTCAGTCTGCATTTTTCTAGGTTGCTTGGGACATAAGCTACTGACAGTAAAAATGTCCTGAATTTTTCCTTGTCTTGAAGTGCAAATAACCATCTTGCGCTGTGATATCTTGTGGGAAAAACAAACTGCCTTATAATAAAACCAGAAGAATCAGGAGTCTCTTGCCAAAAAAACCTAAACCTGTCTTGCTGATGCTTCCTGTATTGATATGTCCCTTTAGTTGTAAAACTTGAAAACTCTGAAAGTCCAAACAGATGCTTGCATGCAATTCCTGTTTAGAAGCATTAGGTTGAATTGGTAACTGACAAAGTGAAGTGATAAAGCAAATACAGTTTAGTATTTCAAGTACTTTTGAGGGAATTTGCATTTCACTTCGAATATGTGGGCAAGTTGCTTAAGGTATTGATTCAGAACTCATTTTGGGGTTTTTTGGAGCTGAGCAGCAGATTATAGTAAGCATTAACTGAGAAGCAGAATTGTAATCAGGGACCGGTAAGTCCATGTTTTAAAGATGTCACTATTCAGGATATTGGTCCAGGTTACATCATAGAGTAACATGTTCATTCTAAGGTTGTGGGATACTGTTTAACCTGAAGGATAAACTTTACTTTGAAACTTGGCTACAACTACTTATGTGGTAAAAGCAGCTGCAATAATAGATGTTCATAACCACTGCAAAAGCTAACAGAACAGGGAATAACGAGGATGTCACTGATCTAGATCAATGGTTTTGTCACTGAAATCATGAACTGGCAGGAGATGTCATTGTTGTTAAAACATTTTTTTCTTACTTCCTTCTAGCGTGATTCTTTGTCCATCAATTTCTTTTCCTTTTTTTTTTCCCCTCATACCTTTTCTAGTTTTTCTTTCTGCATTTTCTTGACCAGAGTTTATGGCTAAAGTGGAGACATGTATTTGTAAGCTGACTTCTATTTCAAGTCACAAGGGAGATGTGAAGGAAGAAAATCCCACATACAATCTGGTTTTAAGTGGCATAATTGTAATTACGTAGATTAAATTGCAATGAGGCAAATAATAATAAATTAGTGTTTATATATGTTGAAATACAGTAACATTAGTTTGAAATAACCGTTGGTATGAAACTGTGAAATACTGTAAATATTTGAACTTCTGGACCATTTCATGGTCCAAAATGAAATAGTCATGGTCTCCATGAAATGGTAGGTGGGCAAACTTTTTTCATCCAGGGGTAAGGGTTGGTTGGGGCAATCCTTCTGGCCCTAATAGCTGCTTGTTGAAGTCTTTGCACTCTTTTACGGCACTTTACTGTGCACTTTAGAGAACTAGAGCATGGCGAGGTAAAGAATCAGAACCATTTGGGTTGGAAAAGACCTTTAAGATCATCGAGTCCAACTGTTAACCTAGCACTGCCAAGTCCACCACTAAACTGTGTCCGTAAGCACCACATCTACACTTCCCTGGGCAGCCTGTTCCAATGCTTGACAACCCTTTCAGTAAAGAATTTTTCCCTAATACGCAACCTAAACCTCCTTTGGCACAACTTGAGGCCATTTCCTCTTGTCCTATCTCTTGGTACTTGGGAAAAGAGACCGACACCCACCTTGCTACAACCTCCTTTCAGGTAGTTGTACAGAGCAGTAAGGTCTCCCATGAACTTCCTTTTTTCCAGGCAAAACAACCCCAGTTCCCTGAGCTGGTCCTCATAAGACTTGTTCTCCAGACCCCTCACCAGCTTCGTTGCCCTTCTCTGGACATGCTCCAGAAACTCCATGTCTGTCTTGTAGTGAGCGGCCCAAAACTGAACACAGTATTTGAGGTGCAGCCTTACCAGTGCTGAGTACAGGGACATGATCACTTTACTTTGCAAGGTCCTGCACCTGGGTTGGGGCAGTCCCCAGTATCAGTACAGACCGGGGAATAAGGGATTGAAAGCAGCCCTGCCGAGAAGGACTTGGAGGTACTGGTGGATGAAGAACTGGACAGGAGCCAGCAGTGTGTGCTTACAGCCCAGAAATCCAGTTGTATCCTGGGCTGCATCAAAGAAGTGTGGCCAGCAGGTTGAGGGAGGTGATTCTGCACCTCTGCTCTGCTGAGACCCCACCTGGAGCACCCTACTGCATCCAGCTGTGGAGCCCTCAGCACAGGAAAGACATGGACCTGTTGGAGCGGGTCTAGAGGAGGGCCACAGAAATGATCTGAGGGATGGAACACCTCTCCTGTGAGGACAGGCTGAGAGAGTTGGGTTGTTCAGCCTGGAGAAGAGCAGGCCCTGGGGAGACCTTCTTGCAGCCTTCCAGTACTCAAAGGGGGCTTGTAAGAAAGATGGGGACAGACTTTTTGCAGGACCTGTTGCCATAGGACAAGGGGTAATGGTTTTAAACTAAAAGAGGGTAGACTTAGACTATATAGAAGGAAGAAATCTTTCACAATGAGGGTGGTGAGCCACTGGCACAGGTTGCCCAGAGAGGTGGTAGATGCCCCATCCCTGGAAACTTTCAAGATCAGGTTGGAGGTGGCTCTGAGCAACCTTCTCTAGTTGAAGATGTCCCTGCTTACTGCAGGGGGGTTGGACTAGATGACCTTTAAAGGTCCCTTCAAACCCAAACTATTCTATGGTTCTTTAAAGGGTTGGATGTGGTTTTTTTGCTGCACAGAGCAAATTTTGAGTCTTAGTGCAGCTCTGATAGCAGTGTTTTGACAGCTACCACTAATTCCTGTGCTTCTGTTCTTCAGTGATAAATTCAGGTTGCCCAGAGTCTCTGTATTAGTCCCTTGCCACTGCCAGCATGGAAGCCAGTCATAAGCACCCTGCAGCTCACAACAGAGCTGAAGCCACAAGCTGACAATTCCCATACTCTGATCTTTATTTTTTCCTATTGATAAAAATACAGTTATGGATGTTCTAGCCAATTGTGTTTGCCGCAGCTGAGGATACAAATGAGGAAGACCTTACACACTTCAGTGTTTTAACTGTTCACCTTTGAAATATTTTTTCTGTCTTGTCTGGTGTTTTATATGTATGTGTTTATACTTTTGCAAAGGATTTTGAATTGCATATGGCAGACAATCTGTGTAACTTGAAGACTCTTTATCTTGTTGAGGGAGAGTTTCTGTAGCTTTTGCGTATGTGACAGTTTAATATGGCAGTTCAATTTTTTAATTTGAAGATTTTTATTTTTTTTAATTTAATTTGAAAATTTACCTTTTCAGTCAGAGATGGAGAAGCCTAGAGGAAGGAAGAAAGCAGCTATCACAGATTCAGAAGAGAAACTAAGCATAGATGATCTGAATAAACTGGGTCAAGAGCAAAAACTTAGAGGTAGTCAGCGAGGAAGGAAGAGACCTGCAGTTGTTTCCGAATCTGATGAAACACAATGGCAAGAGGAAAAAAGGCTAAAAGAAGATGTAATAGAAAGTGAGGATGAACAGAACAGTCCACCAAAGAAAGGGAGAAGAGGACGTCCTCCCAAAGCAAATAATGGGGGAACACCAAAGGAAGAACCAGTAGCAAAGTCATCAAAACGGAGCAAAAAAAAACAAACGCCAGCAGCTGCAGCAGAAGAGGAGGAGGAGGAGGAAGAACGGCAAACTGAAAACATTGAACAAAAACCAAAAGGCAGGCAAAATAGGACACAGAAAAGAACACAGCAAAGGTAAGTCCATCTTCTTCTAGCTGCATCTTTTTTATCCTTGGACATTAGTTATAATTTGATACTTTGCAATTTGGGTCTTCCTCAAAACAGAGCAGAACCATCTGAAACTAGTACAGTTGAATCAGCACAGTCTACGCCACAGAAAGGACGAGGAAGGCCATCAAAAACACCACCATCACAGCAAAAAAAAGTGTAAGTGGTGAATATTTTCTAAATTTGTGTTTAGTGAAAATTAAAAATATGCGCCTCTGCCCCCAAACAATCATCTACTGAAAATATTTCAGAATACTTAAATTGACAGTTAAGAAAACAAATTGTCATTGTTATTTCTAAAATGTTCTCCCTAGCTGCTTCTCCTAGAGCATCTCAAACCAGAGCAAGAGGCTACGAGTAAGTTTTTAATGTGCTCAGGTAGCATATATGTAGCTTTGCTCTTCTAGGAGAAAAGTCAATAAAGCACATGAGGGCCTTGAAGACAGGGCTTTATTACGACTTCAAGGCGTGAAAAGTGCTCCCGTTTTTTTTTGCAGAGGGAGGAAGAATCAAATTGTTACTGTGGTGAAACAGTATTGTGGAGAATAAGTTTATTCTGTTTCTTCTTAAATGAATGTTCACTTACTTTCCAATTTGTGGCCTTCTTATTATCCACTTGAATCATTTCAAATGAATAAAATGTGCTACAATCTATGAAGGATAGTAGCTCTTGAAAATTCTGAGGTGTAGTACGCTCCAAAATGAAGGTAAATTCTGTGGCTATCTTCATTTTCTTGTGCCTACTGTAGGAAACTATGGGTATCTCTACCTTTTCTCTACATATATATGCAATATATGTAAAGCAAAAGTGTACAAGTAGACGGGACTTACTGGCCCGCTGGTGGTTGTTTTGGGTTTTTTCCATACCAGAGATCTTTGCTTGAAGAAGCGTGTACCCTCTAATTCAAATTCTAGTTTCACATTGGGTCGTGTGTTCTGGCATTTTCCACACACAATATCCCAACCTTTACAGTGTTCTGTTTCCCCACCTCAGGTCAGACCTCTCCTGCTGCTTTACTCTGTAACCACCTAACACTGTCTTAGTTACTACAGAAGTCGCTGCTACTGCCATGTAGAGAAGACATGCCAACAAGTTCTTGTTGGGTGATGTGTTATGCGGCATTTGTCAAAGATGCCCTTTAGTAAATACTTAAGTAGCTTCTGATTAATTTCTTGGTGAAATCGGTGAACTCAGTGTGGTTCTTTACTGCATTTTAAACAGAAAGTAAACTGTATCAGTACACATGATTAACAGGCAGAGCTCTTGTTCATTTTGTACATACATTGTTCCTGGCATGAGGAGCCCAAGTAAGTTGGTTCAGGGTTCACAGTTGTTGGGTCTATTCCAGATTTCATCCAAAAAAATATTATGTGTATTTTTTATTGTTTGTGATCAGACCACCTGAATTTTGACTGTCCTTTTTATAAATCTGCAAGAAAAAGGTAAGACTGTGGTAATTCCTCAGTCTTCAAAGTGGATTGTAGTCCACTTTCTCCCTTTTCTACATACATATCTATAGCAGTTTTAACTGAAGGGAGTTGATAGAGCAGCACTGTGTATCACAAGATAGAATATATTTAATCCAAATGCTTAAAACTTTGTGATCTCCTTGGGGATGGATTTGGCATAAGAATTTGTGGTTTTACCTACAAGGTGATGGTGTATAACCTATTTCTGATAGCGGATTTGGTTACCAAGTAGAGCATGTGAACTGGCTCATTTTTGTAATGTGTGAAAGGATGAACCTAGCTTGTGACTAATTCTTATGCTTTTTTTTCCAATTGTGTTGCTTCTATCAGCCATGGAAGGCTTGAGCTGGGCTAATTTGTATTGTTTCTCAAAAGATGTCATGTTGGTTGGTGCTGAAAGCCACACTATAGTATAATTATAGCATGTACTTGTATGTAATATTAAATTATATATATATAATAAACAATGGTATATAATTATAATATGCAATTCAGAGATTTTATTTTGTACAGATTTTAGTGTGGTTCTCAGGACTGAAAATTCCTGCCACATGTGTGGTGTGATGCTCTCAGAGCATCTTTTGGATCTATATGCCCCCACTGGGGTTGAAGTGTGTTTGTTGTTTGCCTGGAACAGTTTCTGGTTTACTTTTAATCCATAAAGTCACCTAATTTGGGTGCACCAAGACAACTTCATGAATCAAACCAAACTGCAGTAAGCAGGATGATTCAGTGATTTGATTCTGACCTGTGCTAATGACCCAAACCAAAATGGTAATGTGAGTGCAGCTGTGTAGTTTTAGATGCGTATCTAGTTGGCTTTTTTTTTAAGGTGTGCTGAGGAAGAGTTCTCATTTTAAGCATTTTAAGCAAATGGGTGCTTTTTGCTTGTGGTTCAGCTCCCATGACTAACAAGGGCAATTTAAGATATTGTTGACTGATTGTTCTTGATTATCCTGATTAAGGTATTGTTATTCTGCTTATCCCTAACTCTTAGCATGAGCTAGCTTGGAAGACTTGCAGTTAAGTTTGTTATAGTGTTAATTTAATAAAAAGCAATATGGGTTCTTCTAAGTCTGAAAATACAGATGCAGTTATTCAAATTTTGTTGTATATAAACTGTGGAAGTAGAATGCATCTATCAGTGGAATTGAATAGAAGGGGAAAAAAAAAAAACCCCAAGTATTCAGTCACTGGCTGTTTGGCTTTTCCTTTTCATTGGTTACTGTTGTGTCGACCTTCTTTGGCCTGTATTCTGGCACTGAAGAGAAAAAAATCTGTCTTGTCTGTAGATGCAAAAATTGTTCAATTTTGTACTCCTAGCCCTCTCTTCTGGCAGAATTTGGTTTTCAAATGCTCTTGTCCGCCCTCCTAGTTCCAGTTCTATTCCGTGTATGGATGAACTAGATAGGTATATAAGGTAGAAGTGTTACATAACATGACATTTTAAGGCTGCTGTTCTTGTAAAGTAGAATGTTTGCTCTCATATGATTTATACATGTCCAGATCCATATACTGTGAAACTGATCTTTATTTTTCTTCTGATTATAGCCGTGCAGGACGTTCCAAGCAAGCAGCCAGCAAAGAGAATGAATCTAGTGAAGAGATGGATGTATTTCAGAGTAGTTCACCTGTCAGTGATGACATTCCCCAGGAAGAAGTAATGGAAGAAGAGGAAGTTTCCACAATAAATGTAAGAGAAATGCCTGAGATTTTCTTTGTGAGTCTTGGTGGTGTCCTCTGTGTATTGATGTTCAGAGAATAACTTCTGTTCTTAGAACTTAACCTTCCTCCTTTAAAATGAATGAGGTTATTCTCAACTGCCAGCATTGTGTAGTGGCGCTGTGCTGTAGTTTCCCAGAGAAGCTGCATTTCTTAGAAAATGTCAATTTTTGTCAAGCATCCTAAATTTTCTCTTCTATATAGCTTTTGTTGTCTGTCTGCCTGAGTTTTGTAGTACTTCATGGGATTATGAAAGTATTCACGGGGATTAGCTCTTCCAGGTAACTCATGCCCATTCTTCTCATCTAGATTATAAAGAAGCATTACTATTATACAAAACAGGAACACAAAAAGAATAGTACTGCAAACTGTATGGCATCTTGGAGCAGAGTGCTAAACCAATTTCTTCCTCTTACCAGCATATGCAAATACGTTAAAATAAGTTTGTTTTTATATTTATTTCATATAAATATGTTAGTAAAGTTAGTAGTAATACTAAAAATGTAGATGTGAATGCCTTCATGCTTTTGAACACATTTTTGGAGCATCTGAGTGTATGAAAACTCTGAAAAAGGAAACTAGATTATATTTGAATACTTGAAGGACGCAGGCTCAGTAACATCAAACAAAGTTACGTCCTGGTCATTGACTGAGACTTGTACCTGTGATAAAATGAGTAATGAATAACACTGTATACAGTTACTGAAACATTATTGCAAGAGTAAGCATTTTTTCCATTATAAAATATTTTTATTCTTGAATTTTGCAAAACTTTTCTGTAAAAATATTTAAAATACTTTTTCCCCAAACAGGTCCGTCGTAGAACTTCCAAAAGGGAAAGGCGATGATTGAGCATGTAGTTATCAGCCTTCCAGGTGAAAGCTTTGAAGAATGCTTTTAATATAAAGCTTGAGACTGAATGAAGCTGTTAGTGCACAAATGGGGTTGCTGAGAAAAAGACAAAACTTGTTTTACTGCCCCTGCATTTGCAGTCCCTAGGTCACAAGCTTTAGCCACACACATGTTGATATCATTAACTGTGGATTTTTGTGAAGTGTAATGTGCGCTGGCTTTGTAGACATATGAACTAAAGAAGAAAGCAACTGTAAATAGTTCTTTTTTTAATGTTTCTGACTTCTAAAGTGCTTGTATAGCTTTTATCTGCGGCTTTAAACTGACAGTACCCCACTGTTTATTGGATCTATTGATTGAAAAAAAAACGAAAGAACAGAGTTTGTTGAAAATTGATCTCAAGCAATATCTGTCAGTGTTCGTATTTGTACTCTTGTTGACATTTAACTGTGAAAAAAAAAAAATCAGTTGAACAAATAGTGCCACTTTCTTTTGCCACTGTTTGTTGAGAAGAAGACAACAAGAAAAACGGTCTTTTTCCTTCGTGAATCTAACCTAGTGTTTACCTTTAGGCACCTACCTATCATCAGAAGTGCTAAATTACTTTCTTTTACAGTTGAAAAGTGTTGGATAGAATAATGCAAGGGATGCAAATTGTGAAAGAAGTGGTTTGACTTGTTTTACACCTCAGTATTGATGCCAGACTTTTCTGGACTTCTAGTGGCATTGAAAATTCAAAAAGGATTTAAAATATTTTAATTTTAAAAGTGTGTTATTAAATAATGTACTGAATACCTTACCCATTTTATCTTGCCCTATCAGTTTTTATTAATCTACTGTATCAATAAAATTCTGTAACTGAGTTTTTAATAGTCTAGTATGTTAATGTGTATAGATATTTCCTTCTGAACATGACGTTCACAAAGACAAATTATTACTACATTATAATATGAAATCTGATATATAAACATTAGTGAAAATACGTTCTTATTGCAATGTAAAGTTAATCACAAAGAAAAATTTTATTGATGCAGTGTGTCTTTATAAACCTGTTCTTGAGAGCCAAGTGTTTTGTATTTTATAGTGAAGTTGCATGTTTATGAAAAATGTGCTGAAAATGGGATGTAATGTTTTTTGGAAACTCGTATCTAGCAGTAGTATATGGTAGGTTGCCTCATGAGAGAACCTTTTATTGAGAGTTTATTGTACCTTTCGGTTTTGTTTTTGGTTTTTGAGCCTCTTTTTTTGGTATGAAGAGCTAAGTTTTTGTTGAATAACCAGCTGTTGATTATTGCAGTCAAGGTATTCAAGATTTGAATGAAGCTCCATTTTTATTTTGTGCCGCCAGAGAGAGGTTGGTTTTTTTGTTTCTCTTTTTTAGGTATAATCTGCAGAAAAATAGAAACAAAACAGTTAAAGCAGTATCCTGTATGCATTTTTACAGTTTACAAACTGTCTTTGAACCAAAATGTATAGGTTACTACACTATGCTTAGCCAAGCACATATTATAATTTCAGGTGCTGTTTTCCTTCTGGTTCCCTACAGTTGACAACATGTGAAAAAATCAATCTCTAACTTAGGAAAAATTTCTCTCATTGAATAATGGAGCATTTTCACATAATCCATCAATAAATAAATTATAATTTCAAGGTGGCCTGTAAAGATTAGAGGAAAGGATAATACTAAAACATTGATTTAGTGATTTCCAAAGTATAAGATCACTAGTAAAGAAATCTTTAGAATTTTTTCATTATCCATTTTTTTGTTACCAATGGAAAAAGGTATTATAAACAATTAGATTATTCTGCCTCAGCTTAACATCCTCCTTGCCCCCCTCCAGTATTCAGCTTTTTAATATTTATACCTATAGAAATGAGGGAAATGCTGCCTAAAAAGGCAATTATGGTTAATTTGAATTGACTTCGAAATAGTTGGCACAGCGGAACTGGCTTGCTTATGCTTCAGCAGGGCAAATGCAAGTTGTTGGGGGGGGGTTCTGTGGTATGAAATGATTGAAAGCTAGCTTTATATTTTCCTTTTTGACAGAATTGCACTGAAAACATTTGTGGAAGATGTACCTTTTAAGTCCATTTTATACAAAAATATGAAAAATTGATGCTGAAACTGCTGCAGACTCCTGAGGCTTTATGTGCATAAACATGGTTAGGTTAAACTTCATTGAATATTGATGCACATTACTGATCATAATGTTTAATGTAAATTTAAGCTATAGTTTTGCAATTTAAATGTTGATTTCTTGAGTTATAATGTGTAATTCATTATTTCTTGAGAAATAGGCACAGCAAATATTTCATTCTTATATTCAAACCTCTTCTAAGTTCATTCTCATCTCATATAAAGAAAATGAATATTTTATGTACTAACATTTTGAGATCTGCGTACAGTAGCTACAGTAGAGTATAATTATGTATAAAAGATAAATTGCTAACATTCAGTTAGCATGCTCTTCTGCAATGATAATGTTAAGTTTATAAAAATGTACTGTATTACATTAAAAGATCAAATTGAACTCACTGTAACAAGTTCCAGTATGAAATTTTTATGAGATTACCGAAGTATCTTGCTGTACTTTGCAGCAAATTAAGCTTATTTGTGTTACATTTCCTTTTCTTGCTGCAGTGCAACAGGAAACTTTCAGTGATCTGTAGTCCATAATGCAAAATGCAAACAGCGATTGTAATCTTGGTACTAGTGTTTAAGAATAATTCACTCTGATTCCAGAAGCATGGGATTTTTTTACTTGTCACCAACTGAGATAATTAATATTTAGGGCTAGCTAATCCACTAACAGGAAGGAAACATGAAATTGCTTGAAAGTTCTAGTGTGAATATACCTCTTCCCCCTAGGATAATCTAGAATCCTGAATTAACTCTACTTGACTCTGCCAATTGACTTTATTTTCTAGAAAAATTGAACTCTTTCAAGTATTTTGACATTTGCTGTTTTGACATTTTGATCTATGTGAACAAAAAGTTAAAATTTACAAAAAAGCAGTCACATTAAAGACATTTCCACTGAAAATGTCTTTGCTCAATTTGTGAGTAACTTGCAAAAAACCTTAGACTTGAAGTTTAAATTCTTCATTCTGGCGTAGCCTTTGTCATCTGATATTCTAAAAAAAAAAAAAAAAAAAAGAAACAACCCAGCAAAATTCAGTGGTGTGTGTGTGCAGTTTTCTGGATGATTTTTTTTTTTTTGTATGTGTAGGTTTTGACAGATTATCAAAGTCTGCTTTTGTGAACGCACACAATAGGTTTTTGATCCTGCAAGTTTACATCCCTGTGGGGTTAGTTCTTAAATGCATTCATCCCATGCAAATACAAGTACAAAACAAAGTACATTGTTCTGTTTGAATATTCTAACACTTGTGCACACGAAAAGAGCCTACATGTATCTTAAAACATGTATATCCCAGACATAAAAAATTCTGAGTTTGTGGAAGGAAATTTTTTTAAAACTTGTCTGTGTTTTAAATATATATGTATAGGTATTGTAGAGATTGATACATCTCTACCTCATCAAGGTAGGTGCAGTACGTATTTTACAAAGAATTTTTTAAAGAAAGACATTCAGATATACCACTGTGTGTGTTCAAGGCAGTGTGTCTATAAACACATGATTAAGATGAGTTCTAGATGGCCATCTCAGTAGTCTGATGGCTCTGTGAGGACCAAAATGATAAAATTCACCTGACCAAGACCCTCTGTCCAGTCATCCCTCAGGAGGAGTAGAAGAACCTGAGTACATTCTTGTTTCCTGTTATGCTCACCGATTGCCATTCTAGTCTTTGCATCTTTGTTGGATGCTGAGTTTACAAAAAATGTTTGCTAATTTAGGTGCAGTTTACGAATGCTGACAGAAGTGACTTATATTCCACAGACGTAAGTAGACTTCCTGCTGTGTCAGTAGGTTTGTCCAACATACTCAAGACACCTGCTTCACTTCACCCAGTACAGCCGCTGGTATTTTGTTGCTAGTGGAAAAGTAAAAAGCTGAATGTTGGCAACTGGGATAGAAATACAGAAAAACCCCCACCCAATTTGCTTTATAAATTTCTTCAAATCCTGCTGTCTGAAAGATCTGACCTCTGTGCAGAGTTCAACAAGTGCCATGGTATTTGTACAGGCAGGATAAACATCGTACCATACAGTGTGTGTATGCAGTGATGAAAAGGTTTCACACTTGCATTTTTTTCAGTGCCTCACTAGAGTCATGGTGGGTTTTTTAGTAGTACTTTCATTTCTGTAATAACGATGTATATTGTATATTCTTTCAAGATGGCAGCATCATATCATACCTGCATAAGGAAGAAAGTCTCTCATTTGCAGGGGTAGAATCTGTATTTCAGTATGTCAGTAATCATGTGATAAGTTGAAATGAGTTTTAACATGAAGTTGCTTTGGAGGATGGATAACATCGTATAAGGTGGTTTATTTGCCTAGCTGTGTTTCTGATGCTTGTATCCTACCTCACGTATGTAGATACAAAGGAATGCAGTATTTTGAAAATCAAAGCAGTATTACTGAATACGCTGCCTGCTAACTTGGAATTAATGTTGTTATTTTTTAAAAAATTGCAGTTCATAGATTTGTTATGTGGTTCTGAATAGATACAAAGAGCTGAAGGTTTAAGATACTAGACTCTGTAAGACTATGTCAGTATTGTTGCATTTCATTAATTTTCTATAGATAGAAGACAACTAAATTAAATTTATGACCTGAAGTATAAGAGAACATGTGAACTTAGTAACAATCTAAGTAGTAGTATTGGTTGGTATTATAATATAAAAGAATGTGTTAGAATGAAACATTCTTGCCCTAAAAAGCTTTTTCTTTAATATGTTGAGAAAACACACTGATAATGTAAAACAGCTTTCTTCTAAAGTCATGGCACCTTGAAATAGTCTATTGTGGAATAGCTGGTGCTTTTGGTAGATATATTTTAAGCTTACAGGTTTCTGTGTTCCTTGTAGTATGTTTATATTCAGCAAAATGAAATTCTTGTAAACTAAAGATATTTTGAAGAACAGAAGAGTTTTTGATTCATATGTAATAAACCAATAAGGCATTCATTTTAAGCAGCGAGGGTTTTTTTAGGCATATCTACAGATGCAGTAACATGTTACATGAGTCTGATGTACACTGCCATTTCTCTGGAGCTTTTGACCTACAACATACTGCAAGGCAGTGGGAACTGCCTTTGTGTTTTCCCCAAAAGGCAAACCATTTCAAAAGAGCTGGAGGAGGGGAGAGAATAATGATGGTTTTATTTACCTTCTCTTTACCTTCTGCTATATTCTGTATGGTTTAGGTGAAGGAAAAACAAATGGTGTGTTGAGTGAGAAGTGTGATACGGGAAATGAGTCATTAATTTGGAAGGTGCTAGAGAGATGAGTAAAGGGTAGGGAATCGACAGGTAAATAAGTTACTCGATGCCAGATGACCAGTGATAGGAGTCTTCTATTCAAGATGAAAGCCTAGATGAGGGAAGCTAAATTAGTGATGGTGATGATGATATCATTATTAGTATTTATTTAAGAGAGAAGAACTGGGATATGTTGCTTTCTTTGATTTGGAGGAAGAGGTTGGAGTGTTGAAATGTATGTAAAAACACACATAGAATTGAGACTAGTGCCTGGAGTGTGTTTGTGGAAAGAAGGTGATAACTGCTGCTGAGGGCAAATGTCATTAGTAAGGAATTTGGAATAGTTAGGCAAAAGAGCATTCTGATCTCCATAGGTAGGAAGATAAGGTTAAGGCAATACCCATTTAAATGCAACACTAAAAAATAAGGCAAAAGATGTCAAAATGTAAGCCATCTGGAAACACAAGCTCTCAAAGCTGCCTAATAGCAACAGTCTTCACAGGTGCACGCTGCCAATAGCGGTATCAGTAATGATGCCTCCTACGGTGCCTCTCATTAAATCTTTCAATGTGACCTCTTTTCTTAGCAGCTTTTTGTGAAACCCTGATGACCCAGTTATTTCTACTAATTTCAATATACCTTCTTAGCAGCCTGGGATGGTTCTCCCCTTCTCTCACATATGTATGTCCTCTCCTAGGGGACAGTGCGTGTCTTCTGCCCAGTCATTGCTTCAGTGGCCCCAACCAGCCAGGTTTCTGAATCTTTCTGGTTTGTGACATAAGTTCTTCACTGAGAAGGGTGGTCGGTCACTGGAACAGGCTCCCCAGGGAAGTGGTCACAGCACCAAGCTTGTCGGAGTTCAAGGAGCATCTAGACAATGCTCATGGTCATATGGTTTAGTTTTAGGTAGTGCTGCGAGGAGCAGGGAGTTGGACTTGATGATCCTTATGGGTCCCTTCCAACTTGAGATATTCTGTGAATCTAAATGCAGCCATCATGCTGCTTGTTTCACAGCCATCAAGTTGTGAAACAAAAGCAGTGGTCAGACTACTACCCAACTGCAGTACATATTGGAAAAGGTGTGTACAACTTCTGTAGTTGAACTAGTAGTTGAACTAACTACATTTTGATATCTGTTTCCCAATATCTAGTGAACCAAGCTCCTTCCAAGGTTATAGTACTTATCCAAAATTTTGAAGCTGTCTTCCAATATCTGGCTTGCGTCATCCAATGAAATGGCAAGTAAGGACTCCCCTGAAGCCGAAGTAGCCAACTGTGTGCTCCCAAACACAAAACAGAGCATAAACCAAAAGGAGGAATAATTTGGAGGGATTTGGGCAGAAGTTCACATCACTTCTTGCTGTTTGTATTAGGGAAGAATTAGGCAAGTCTTAGGTAGGAACGTGAAAGAAAATTATCACAGTAGGGAGGATCAAGTTTTGCCAAACTATTTTCTTGTATTCATGGGAAGAACAGGAAAAGTTACTCATATGTATCACTTCGGCAACTTTTCATTATTATGTACTTGGGTACTGTCCTGACAATTGTGTGACAGTGGGTTATAGGATATTATGCTCACTCTGCATGGGATAGTATTTTAATCTCTGCAAAGATATAAAAATTGATTTTGTTTTCTTCTTCCTAAGCTGCTCTGCTACTTGTAGTGTTTATTTTTTAACTCTGGTATTTAATATCAGATCATCGTCCATTGCCAGCTTTCCATTTTTGTATTTATCCAAAACAAGGAAATGAGAGATGGTCGTAACACAGAACTAGTGTCACTTACTGCTATCATACTTAGTTTAGATAAAATACTTGATGTATTAGGAGAACACTTTAAATCAATACTGAATTCATTAATTTGTTCAAAACTTGTGAGACTACCTTAGTTTCTATGCTACTATTTGATGTTGAATTTGGAACATAGTTTTCTTTTGTATTGTGTTCTGTTTATGCAAGTTGAGCTAGAAGAGCTAATTATGCTCTGCCTTCAGAAGTCAAAAGCATTAATAGTGTAGAATATGTAGTGTGTTGCTGCTACATACCAGAGCCTTCACAGAAATGTCTTATATGTTGTTTCGCCTCAAATGCTTCTTTTCAGTGTAAACCATTTGCTTTCCTTGGAGCCTTTGGAGTTGTAAAATGCGTTTCAACAGTCAGGGCCTTCCTTCTGTTTGATACACATACGCTTATAACCTACGTGTGTTGTTTATCCATATGAATACTTGGCATAAAGCAGCAAACTGAAGGTGGAGCTTTGAAATATTGTCTATATAGTATACGTAGAATTGCAAAACCTTTGTCTCTGACTACATAGATGCACAATTACTAGAAGAACTTACTGCTTAAGGTTGAAGAATGTTTTTGCAGTCTTCAGGAGCCCTTCTACTCTGTTCTCCCTCATGTTCTGTGTGTTTGTATGGACAGTGTGCCTAATGCCATGTTTGTTTCTTAAATTTCCTGATGAAATAGCTTTTTCTGTGCCATTTTTCTTCTGTGTATTCTGTTGTCTTGTTAGCAACTGATTCACTCTTAAGACTGACTTGACCTTTACTGAGGAAGGTCATCTGTCTTCTGTCCTGACCCTGCAGGGCCTCTTGTTAGAGTGGGGAATAGTTTTTGGGTGATGTTCAGTCTTTTTACCTCTGTACTAAGAGAGAAAGGGACATGTCTCAAACCCCACCACTTTTTCAGGTCCCTTTGCATATGTAAGTGGGCCTGGGCACATTCCAGTTCTCAGAAGAAACAACTTCCTGCATTGTTAGTACTAAAGACAGGGAACAATCTTCTGAAGATACCTCACCATATCTCAACACATTTCATTGTTATGTCAATATGCACAGAGAGATCTCAGCTCAAGCCTGGCCTGTAGAGGCACAGCAGCTTACAAAAACCTGTCTTTTGAGCTGATGTGGCTTTGGCCTTCCCAAGCAAGGATCTCATGGGTGGTCTGGAGGTCACTTTGCTTCTGTACCTAAGGAAGCAGTACCATTATTACAGTTCCTAATCTTAGCAAGAAACAGTAGTCCTTAGTATTGAAGCTGTCCCTGCTTAGGACCCACCACCCTATTTAAATTCAAGACTGATGAGGACTTCTAAGTAGTTGTTAAGTAGCTGGGTCATCCCATTTTGTTATAAAGGGACTAAAAAACCCCAAAGTGTTACTCAGTTTAAATTCCTGGGATGAATAACTAAGACAACTGGGGTGCTTCTCAAGGTGGATCCCCTATTTGAACCTCTGGATTCCATTTTCTTGGTAATGAAATGAAATGCTCTTAATAGCCATTACCTCAGCTAGACACAGGGAGATGCTTACCCTCACATCCTTTTCTGTTGTCTTTCAGCCACATTTCTCCATTCCTCTGTCATGTTCATTTCAAAAGCAGTGGGTGTTTCATCTCTGCCAGGAAACTGCTTTAGGTCTTTTTCGCGTGAGCCTTTTGCTTTTAGGTCCAATTTGTCTGTCATAGTCTTGATATCAGAAGACATTTTGATTTGATTTTTTTAACTGCATAGATTCAGACCTTCAGACATCTTATAAGCTGTTCATTTCCCCTGCAGGCGTTCTGTCTAGGTGTTCCACTGTTTCTAACTAGTGACTGTTCAGGATAGTAGTCTGTGTCCAGGCCTTCTATGAAATACTTCTAGGAGGTCAGTGGTCAGAGTGGGTTCTCTCTGAAGAGACTCAGAGCAGTGCTTTAAGATCTGCTGCGTTCTGGTTATCCCCTGTGCATCTCTGTGCAGCGTCATCCATGCTTTTGTGAATCTAAAATCAGATTTCAGCACACAAATTTCACCACTGGAACTGATGGAGGTCATCTGGCACACTGATACTACACAGCGTGGTGGGGTTTTTTTGAGAAGCTTCTCCGGTGCATGATAGTAGCTAACTGCTAGTAAACTACCAACTGCACTGAAAATGGTACAATGTTTTTATGGACTGCATGCCAACTCACTTGAAGAAAAAGTAAGTTAGTGTATGCATAATGGGTGATCTTTGAGAGACATTAGCATTCTATTTGTTTTTCCCTTCCTTTGGTATCTACTGAGGGGATCGAGTGCTCCCTCAGTAAGTTTGCAGATGACACCAAGTTGGGTGGGAGTGTTGATCTGCTGGAGGGTAGGAGGGCTCTGCAGAGGGATCTGAACAGGCTGGATTGATGGGCCAAGGTCAACTGTATGAGGTTTATTAAGGCCAAGTGCAGGGTCCTGCACTTCAGTCACAACAACCCCATGCAACTCTACAGACTTGGGAAGGAGTGGCTGGAGAGCTGTCTGGCGGAAAAGGACCTGGGGGTGCTGGTTGACAGCCGGCTGAACGTGAGCCAGCAGTGTGCCCAGGTGGCCGAGAAGGCGTCCTGGCCTGTATCAGAAATAGTGTGGCCAGCAGGAGCAGGGAAGTGTCCGTGAGGGACGTGTTCAAGTCCTCATGGGAGAGCAGAGTCCACTGTTGCTTTCTGTAGCAGGCAGCATCTGAGTTCAATAAAAGATTGGCAGTAGCCATGGAAAACTCCTTAGAATGTAAGTGTGGTGTGCTAAAAGCAAAATCGGCACATACACTCTGTCTTGTTGGGTTTTCTGTATCTTCTCAATTTCTTTTTATGTTTCTGCCATGGGTTGCCATCTGCTTTATACTGTTCCTTCTTGTTAGTGGTGTCTAAATAGTGCAAATACAAATGAGGAAAACCAAGTTGCTCTCAAGAAGAAGCTTGTCTAGAACTCTTTTTTTTGTCAACAGCAGACGCACTCTGCTCTTTGCGATATGTTCACTGGCCCCTGAGGCTTTGATGAACAGTAGTGATGAAAACCAGCCCCTGAGAAGGAAAGTTCATCTCCCACCATCCCTGGAACATGCACCTGTTTGCACAGATCTGCTGTGGCTGAGAGCCAGAGCAAGAGGAAAACTGATAACAAATGAAAAATGGTGGATTGGACTAAGGGAATAAACACACTTTTCAAACCCTGAAAATATCCTAGGAAAAAAGGGGTCCAAAAGAAATGCATTAAAAATGCAAACTTGCACATTCTTGTAGATGGTCTTTAGGTAATGCACTGAATTTGAGATATTGGTGGTGTTTGGGTGATTTATTGAGAAATTTTAAAAAAATAGTAGTATATTAATAAATAAAAAAATAGAAGTATTTCAGCCCTCTCCAAAGAGGAGTAACTTCACTGAACACTGCATGAACTGATACCCAGTGACCAAGTCACACAACACTTTCTCTCCTGAAGGGAAGCACGTTGCTAGAAGGAGACTGGCAGCAGGTTTAGATTGTAGTATCACTTAAACAATCCCCTCAGTTTACCGAGCTTGTGGATCAAGATTAGCTTGCTAGTCAGAGGTTTAAATGTGCCATAGTGGGTGGAGCTGGGAGATGAAGAGGTGATTCCTGGGGTGGGAAGAAGTTGCAAGCTGAACTCCCTCCTGGGCATGGCCCAGGTGGTAATCCATAGAGCATTTCAATCCAGGCCATATTTGAATTAGATGATAGGGAATGGGTGGTCTGGCTGCTTACCCCAAAACATGGAGGTCTTCTCTTGCACCTGTAAATAGCCTTGTTCTAGACTTAGGAGTTTTCAGTCAACCAGGTGGGTAGAAACAGTGGTTAGATGATTGGACTCTTGAGGGCAATGGTTCAAGGGCTACTGTTACTGTCTCAAGGTCAAGTAACAACTGGATGCCACAGGGATCTTTCCTGGGAAATGTTATGTTTAACATCTTTATTAGTGACCTGGGGGACATGGCAGAGTGCTTGCTCATGAAGTTCCCAAATGACACAAAATGGGAGGGGGCAGTCAATATGCTGCTATACAGAGGCACCTAGAATCTCGGGAGGAATAGGACCACCTCATGAAATTCAGTAAGGACAAATGTGAAGTCCAGCCCCTGCTCAGGAAGAACCCTTGGCAACAATACAGTGTCGGGGACTGACTAGTTTGGGTAGCAGATCTGCTGCAAATCACTCCTGGGGGAGTTGGTAGACAGGATTGTGGGGTGTATTAACAGGATTAATACAGGCAAGTGATTAGGAGTGGTGATTATCCATTTGACTCGGTAGTTGCTAGACCATGCCTAGATACTGTGCTCAGTTTTGGCACCCCCCCGAGCATGAAAAACTGATAAATACCTGTGAGTTCAGTGGAGGGTCACCAAGGTGGTCAGGGCCTGGAACACAAACCCTGTGAGGGGAGGCTGATGGAGCTGGGCGTTCAGCGTGGTTTTGGGGGACCTAAGAGCAGCCTGGTGCTACCTGCAGGGAGGTTACTGAGAAGATGGGCCAGGCTTTTTGCAGCAATGCGAGGAGGAAGGGAGACAAAGTCAGAAGCTGAACCTGAGTGTAAGGCTGGAGGCAAGGAGAAACTTGTGAAGACAAACTGACCAGAATGGGATCAGTCAAGCAGTGGAACAGGTTGCCCACAGAGATTACACAGTCTCCCCTGGAGATTTTCAAGAACCAGCTGCGTAAAAGCCCTGAGCAACCTGGCTGCGTGGCTGACCCTACTTTGAACTGGATTTTGGACTAGAGACCTCCTGAGGTCCCTTCCAGCCTGATTTATCCTATAGTCCTGTTCATGTGACAGCACAACTTATGAAGTGGGAATCATGAAATAGGGAAGCTTCCCCTGGCTTGGCACATTTAAGTCATTCTATTACAGCATTCAACTTTTAGCATCACTGTAAATGAGCGTTAGCATAGTTTAGAAGATAACAAATACAAAGCTAATAGATTGGTTCATCTTAATTTTTCTGACGTGATTATATTTAAATGTGGTTTCAGAACAGCTTATCATACATTTGTGCATGTGTATCTGCCTGTATATCTGCATGCCCGCACACATGCAGGCAGCTTGAAATCAGGTTTTTACTTCTAGCTGACTTCTGGTTATTAGTACCTGGAATGTATGCATTGTTGTATTAATGTGATATGTATTATTATTATTACAAATCATGTAGTATATTTAAGGCCCTGTATGGCCATGGGCTTAAATCATGGTTCTCCTAATCCACTGAACACTAAATTGAAATGTCAGATGCTATGGTGGACTTTGGATCTAAGTGAAGAACTACTTTAGCATAGTCAGGTTTGTTTAAAGAATTTTAAAATTATTTTGTAAGGCAAGATTAACATTCCTCAGTGGACAATTGCCAGCACTGAAGGCAGACTCGGGTTGCTGGAGACACATTTGAGGAATTGCCCATCTGTCAGAGGTGGCCAACAGGCACAGCAGTCCGTACAGCAGTTTCTGGCATCTGCTTTGAAATCTGGATGTTCTGAGAGTTTCTGCTGGGGTTGGTAGAGGACTTCCAGAGCCTTTTGAGGAGCATCAGTGAGCTGCTGTATGTGAGGATACTGCAACCTTGAACAGGCCTAGCCTGTTCCTGAAAAAAGGGGGGCTCTGTGCTCCTGTTCAGCTGGTTCCTGGCCAAAGCAGACGCACACCTTTCCAGCAGGTATGGGGCAGCCCTTCACAAGCACTGGCTGGCCGAGAACACAGCTCTCCATAGTAGCAGTTAGTGCAGGACAGAGCCAGGGACCTCGCTGTGGGCAGCAGATACATGCCCTGCTGTGGTGAGTGAGGATGTGCCACTGGGGACAGACCCCAGCGGCTATTGGGGCAACTGTCCCTGCAACGTCAGCAGCCACAGCCCAAGTGCAGCTCCACAGGGCTGGGGCTGAGGGACACTGGGGACCTCTCACCAGGGCTGGGGAGATGGGCTTTTGCCCACAGGAGGTGCATGCCTGGGAGGATCCGTGTGGACAAGTAGCAGAGCTGTGGGAGAAAGGCAGTGGCTGCACAGCATCAGGGATGACAAGAAAGATAACTCGGACCTTCTCCAGCACCCTGCAGGTGCAAAAGCCTGAAATCCCCAAAAGCTGCACTCAGGGAGGTACAGGTAAGAGTCTGTTGGGTGCGAAAGCAGGACTCCCACAAAGGCTGGGAGCTGGTGCCTTCTGGCTCCAGAAGCATGGCTCCTGCTCCCTCTGCAGATCTACTGCTAGGGAAGAGATTCAGTGTCTGGCAGCAGATGAGGGGCTGGAAGATTCCTCCAGTGCAGCTCAGTACCTCAGCTGGTAGCACTGGGATAAAGCAGCAAATGGCAGCAGTGGCAAACTCCATCTCCTTGACCCAACCTGGTATCTAGGGAGGCTTGCTGGGGGCTTGGATCCTGCTTTTCCATGTGGGCACCAACAATGTGCCTGAGGAGACTAGGAATGACAGCAGAAATGGCAAACCACCATCAAGTAATGGATCAGGTTGGCAAACAAAGGGAATCAACAAAACAAGGCCTGAAAGAGGCCAGCTTTGAGAAAAGGAAGCACCTGCAGCAGAGCTTTATGGGGAAAGGTCTCGTGTCTCCTGGGAAATTGGAACAACTGCACGCCCCTCTGAAATGCCTGTATGCTAATGCATGTGGCATGACGAGCAAACAGGAGAAACTGGAGGCCTGTGTGAGTTACAGGGCTATGATCCAATTCAGATCACAGATTTGGTGAGTTAGCTTATGTGACTGGAGTGCCGCCACGGATGAACACAAGCTCTTAAGGAGGAGGCGAGTTGCCCTGTATGTGAGTGCAGCAGGGGTGCACGGAGCTCTGCGTGGGGTGGATGAGGAGCCAGGTGGGAGCTTATGGGTCACGATTAGCAGGCAGGCCAACATGGGTGACATTGTGGGTGTCTGCTACAGATTGCCTGATCACTAAGAAGTAGTAGCTGAGGCCGCCTTCAGGCAACTGGAAGAAGCCTCATGTTTGCAGGCCCTAGGCCTTGTGGGGACTTCAGCCACCGGAGGTTCCTTCCAGCCTCAGTGTTCTGTGATTCTGTATTACACTCTGCCTTCTAGGAAACCTGCAATGAAAATACCAGTGTGAAGTACCGGACAATTACATAAGAAGATGAGTGTTTGCTGCAATTGAGGACACGGAGATGATTTATCTCATTGTACAAGGACAAAGGAGTATGGATATCTGGAGTCTCATCTGCCATATTCTTCCCCTTTAATAGGCATGGTAGTGTTTTGGCTACTGCAATGTGTGTGGCTGCTTATAGCAGAGCAAGCAGGTTAGACCTTTCCTTTTCTACCATAGGAAGACAAAATTTTAGCTCCTGCATCTTCAACAGAAACACTGCATTGCTTTCTCTCCAGCAGTCTTTTTATCCCTCTAACTTGGCCAAATCATGAGATTGATGGCAGAGCTGCTCTGCTGGCAAGAACTGGAGATAAAAGGCTGATGGAGCAGCCTCTACCTCATTGCAAAAATGTTTTATTTGAACTCCTACTTTGCTTTTTCACCTAGTCCTCTCCTATGCACTTGAGACTTCCCAAGAGTTATGTTCATGGGCAAGAGGGATGTTTTCTTAAGCAGACACAGTACCATAAGCAGGACTGTTTCCACTAATATGGGATTCTCTAGAGATGTCTGTGTGTTCCTTCTCCATCATAGGTCTTACCCACTGAAGAAAAAAAAAAAAAAAAACGAACAAAAACAAACCCAACAGGCCTTTTCCTGTGTTACACATGTAATAGTTATTGGCAAGGATTTTAACTTCCCTTCTCACAAGGATGGCTTAGGGTTTCTTTTAGTATGTGGGAGGTGCCAGTGTGTGTGATGTGAATAGTAGAAACCAGGTCAAGCACAGGAGTTCATGACCGAACTGGCATTTGTTGGGGGGAGAGGCTCAGATCAAAGAACAGAAAAGTCGTTGCACTGGGAACCTGTACTGTAGCAGAGACACAGACTGAGTCCAGTAGTGGCCAGAAATGGGTGCCTGGGGGAGAATAAGAACAGGATAAGAGTATATAGTAACTCCCCCAGACATCCCTGTTGCTGTGAGCTATTTTCAGTCCAGAGGATTTCCTGAGCTTGTTGAGGTTTAACTGTTTATTAACTTGCAATGTATCTGTCTTCCAAGTCCAGTCTCCCTTTCAACCCACAAAACCCACACGTGCAGGGTGCTCCTTGGCAAGCAGCTATTGTGTGAAATGTTTCTGAATCCAATTCCTACTACCTTAATTTGACCATTCCTGGTTCTGATGGCAGAGGACATGCTGAATGGTCAGCCCTTGACCAGCCTCATCATGCCACTTAGACCTTTACAATACTGCTGCGGTTATCTATGGTTTTGTTTTCTTTGAAGGCTATAAAGAAGACATCCCATGATTTTCAAAGAAGACAGCAAGGATAATCAAACTTTTCCAGTTCTGCTATTTCATTTTGACATGAGGAGACTGGAACTACCCCCAGTTTTGGCACAGTGATGGTTCTTTTTTCCTTCTAATAATTCCTACCACTGGGTTTTCTTCTTTGAGCACTGAGCTGCTGTTTTAATGAAAGCTTCTACCAAAATGCCAAAGTCTTGCTCATGAATGGTTAACAGCCAGTTGAGGGTATATCAGGAAAATTCCCTAGCTATGGGAGAAGTTTAATTCTTCTGATTCTTTAACTTAGGTTTCACATAGCCTGTGGTGCTGTTATCTGCTTACACTTCAGTGTCAGTTTGTTCCGTGTGGTGTTGGCTTTTAATATGAATAAGATGGGCTTCGTAGTCTTGATTTTCTTTTTCCTAACTAAAAATAAATTTCAAAAGGTTCTTCAGAAAGAAGATTGTGTGAATGATTGTGTGAATGATTTTATAGATAGCTGAATGTGACCAGCAAAGGAAAAGGTGTCAAACCTCCCTCCCTGCATTTCATGTTGCTGTAAACAAGGCCTCAACATGTCCATGATTCTGTTGGGTAAGATGATGTCATGCTGGTTTTTTTTCTTGGGTACATTAGTACCAGACTTCGAGAGACTTGAGAGCTTCATGGTGTAACAGAGAGGAGGACTGAGTCAGGATGGCTCAAAAGGCTTTGGTAGTTTCTCTAAGGTAGGATAATATCTTCACGTTGGGATACCTTGTGGCTTATGGCGAGAGAGTGGTTGGGAGCTGACTCATGGCAGCCTGATCTGGGGAGCCGACCGCAGTCTGGGGTGTCCTGCTGATGGCTGCTGTCCTGAAATGGTGGCAGGAGGTCACTCCCAACAAAGAGAGAGGTGCAAAAAGACATGTGTCTGCACCTTTCCCCTTCCTCACTTGAGCAACAGCTCGTGGCCCGTTGGGTTGGGCTTTGGGCAGGCGCAGGCAGAGATGCTGGGCTGTTAGCACTGCGCATGTTGCCTGAGCAGCTGTTCCCCATCTCCTTCACGGGAAAGAGGCACTGGGCCAGGCAGAAACCTCCTGCAGGCTGGGTCTGGCCCGCAGACCCCAGTTGGGCTCTGCTGAGCTAGCCCATCCGTGCTGTAACTGTGCTGAAAATTATCTGCTTGTGCAAGATTTATATATTTTAATTAACATGGTTTGATGTGGGGTGTGTGGGTATAACCAATCACATTCTGAAAGTAGTTTCTGCTACTGTTTTGAACGTCTGTATCTATAAATCCAAGACTTGTTAACATGTATTAGGTTTGGCACTGTTTGTGAAGTGTTGCTTTAGATTAATGTCGATGTTGTATATGTATTAAATCTTTTTTTTTTTAATCCAGGAAATTAATGTTATCATCGTGAGCAACAAATAGGCTGTTCGAAAAGGCGTAAGGCTGAATTATCAGTGTGGCTAGTGGGCGTTAACATGAACTGCTTTCTTCTCTGTTATTTTAAACCACTGAAATTGCTGAAAAAGGGCTTTGAGTTCAGAGAAGAAAGAGCAAGTTTGGTGCCTCTGCTTTATAGGCAGGCATCCTTTCTTAGCTATGCATTATGTATCATAAGAAATAGTTTAAAAGCACAGTATGCAGACAAGGCAACAGTATTCAATCAGCTGACAGTAATTTTGATTGCAGTGCAGTAATTTAAAACTTTGGTACTTTCAGGAAAGATTAAGTGTGGATGCTACAGAATCTTTATGAAAAAAGGAAGTATAAGGCAAGATAGGGCATATGCACAAGGGCTTTAAATAGACAAACAGTGTGGCAATTAATTTGAATGGTGCTGTGCAGGACAGTTGCCCAGGGACGTGTGGAAGGGAGCTGGAGGGAGCATACATTCCTGGCTACTCCTGGAAGAAGCTGATGAAAGAATAAGAATTAAAGTAATTTAAATATTGACTTGTGCTCTGGGTAATTTCCATCTGACTTAGTGGAAGTTCCTTTTTACCCAGATTTTAGTCGAATCTGTGCACATTGTTATTCTGAAGGAAAATTATTTTCTCAAAGACAATGTTTACAGTTTGCAAGATGATCAAACAGATGGTTTAAATTTGTTCTGATGCTCTGTGTTTTTTCACAGTCTCTTTGTAAGTTAAATAAACTTGAAAATGATCTGTCTAGAACTGTGTCATTTCCCAGATGAGATAGCTGCTTGAGGACATGCCTGTCTTCTCTCTCCAAAGAGATAATCCTCATCTTTAGTAAATAGCAATGACTGTGGTTCCCTGCCCTTCCAGGACTTTTGCTTTTCTCTCCGCTCTCCAAAACGAACCCGTGACCTCAATGCCTCCTACCATAGCTTCTAAAAGAGGCCCTTCATTGTCCATTCTCCATGGGCATTGTCCATGTCCTTTTCTCTTCCTGTTAGTCACCCTGACAGTATGGATCCTGTCTTCCATGCCAAGAGGGAGCAGGGAAAAAGTGGGGCAGCATAAAAGAGGTGACATTCCCAGTGTGACAGAAGTGATATTCCCACTGTGCAGCTATTCAGAAGAGCAGACATTTCCTTTTAGCATCCCTCCAACAGTTCAAAGTCTCTTTTTCCTTGCTGGCAAAGCACCCACTGCAGCCCACAAATGATAGCCATGTGGGTCATCTTCTGAAGGGCTGAACGTGTAACTGTTTGTCCCATGTGTTACAGGCTGATGCTGGCTTCTGAACTAGCTCAAGTTTGTTCAGACCGGCTGGTTTCAGTCCTCTGTAGCAGGCAGTGCTGCCATAGCCCCCAGTCTGCCTCTTATGCAGTGAATGCAGTTAATAAAGATCTTTTGAAGTGCTCATGGAAGCCTTGATTAACTAAGCAGCTCCAGAAAACTTATTTGTACATGACAAAGCAGTGGAAAAAAAACCCTTATTAGTTTCTTTTTTTATGTTCTTTCTTTCCTCTTTTTTCTTTTTTTTCCTTCATTTTGGGACAGGCTTGCAAATTCAGCCTCAACTTGCTGTGCACATCGCTGGAGACATTTTAATGATATATGTCTGTTGTCACTGTGCTGAGGTAGATCCAGGGGTAGATTCTCGTTCTTCACAGAGTTTGGTTGGGGTGCTGGGCTAATTCCTTTCCGTGTTTAATTTAGGCAGAGCAGAATTAGATTGTAATTGGATACCTTTGAACTTCTCTTCATAGTTGTTGTCTCTAAATCACTGCCAGTACAACCAAATAGCCCTTCAAACCAACATAAAGACTAGCCAAGGATATTAATCTAGTGGCTCTTCATCATCATTGCCTGGCACAGAAATTCAGTGTCAGAAAGGAGTATAACTACATAAAACCTAAAAGTTCCCCTTTTTTTCCTCTCCACATCTTTTATTTCTTCTTTCCAAGAAAAGGGAAAACAGACTGGTGTGGAGATCTGTGTCACTTTTTTTTCTTATTTCCCTCTCTCCACACTTTATCTACCTTTTTTGACTAAAATCAGAATCTTTTGTTCTTTTTTGATACATATTGTGAGAGTCTTTGGGGATACTAGTGACAAGTAGAATTAAATACTATTGCAATAGAAATTTCTTTGCTGCTTTTAGCAGCAACAGAACAAAGTGGTGGACCGTGTATTCACCCCTCGCCTGCTTTAGAAAAGGCCTCAGCGATTGGATCCTCCTGAGCCAAGGTAGAGTGGTCAGTTCCAATGAGACCAGGGTAACAGCTCATAACTGGGACAAGTCTAGTGTAGACATTACTTATCCCATGCTGAATTACAATTTGCTATGAGCTCTGTGTAAAATCCACAGTAGCGGGCATAGCTGATACCATGGTAGTTTGGGAAAACTAGTAGGAAATTTTTTTTTTCATTTTTAGGATAGTGTTTGCAGTGAGAAGATCAAGGTATGTTCTTTGTAAGCACCTTTTTTTAAAAGGTGGTGTATTTTTAACAAACTTGTATAACCGTATTTGTACATCTATGAATTTGGGCTCCGTAAGCAAAAGGAACTAGCTATCAGTTCACTGCAGGTTTGGACATGTTCCTGTCTGCTCATGGAGACAGCAGGACCTCCTTGCATATATAGGGGGTTGCGAGTCCTGAGAAGAAAAGGAAATATCAGGATGTAACCATCTTCTTTAGGTTTATCTTCTGGTGTATTTTTCTGTCTCCATGAACAAATAATGTAGCCAATCTTGCAGGTGGTGTAGATGATATAATATGCTGCTTGTTTTGGTGATTTTCCTGTTACACTAGGCTGGATTTCCAAACAACAAAAAAGTTTTCAATTCAGAAATACAGTTCTAATTCTCACATATATGGAGGAAAAGTATCCAGTGAAATTATCATCTGCTCCAGAGAGGGAATGAAAACAAATACATACAAATATAAATATTTTGGTGCTTCAGTTGACCCTTTCCTGTCAGCAATAAGTAGAGATCTCCTAGTACTCATGGGGTAGGAGAAGGGAAAAGATCCACAGTGATTCCTGCAGCTTTTATAGTTTAATAAGACTGTGATCATGAAGTCTTGCACACATGATGCTGGGGCTAGAACCTGGCAAAAGTCTCTCCTGAAGGGTATGGCCTGCCAGAGCAGTCTGGTGAAAGTAAGCCCTGCAGAGGTTGCACACTTTGTATGTCTCTCTTGGGTTATAACTCACCAGATCTCTGAACCAATGTGTGTGCTTTTTTGTTAAAAAAAAAAAATCCTATTTTCCTTCTATAACAAATAACTTGTCTCAGTCATTTGGGCCAATGTTCCATTACTCTCTTGGGTGAGACCTTCACTAAGGATTTATTATTTACACTTCCATGCTCCAAGATGGGCTCTGGTAAATGTGTAGTAACAGACAACCACTGTTGTAAGAGTTTCCTGTGTAATCTAACATGACAGGAGAGCAAAGGGATGTGGGGAAAGCTAATGGAAATGCCATTAGGACTACTAGTTAGAGAAATGCTTCTCAGAGCTGGGTTTTTTGTGTGTTTATAAATGAACAAGGGATTTTCAGGGGCTGCCTCCTTAATGTGTTCAAGGACCTATTTAGGGATGCAAATTAACAAGGATTTTAATGAAACACTAATAAACCTTGCAGAAATTGACATTTTCACATTTTTCTGGTAACTATTTATGAGCTTATAATGTAATGCTGGTCTGGAGCAGGTTTAGTGCTCCTGAGAACTCATAAAGAGGAGCAGGTGTGTTTTTGGTGAGGTTAGGAGAGATTGGATCAGGTGAAAGTGGCTGAAAGATGTGGCACCAGTGTCAGGGCTATGAGTCCTTGAGGAGAAAGAAAAAACACAGAGAATGAGCCATGGCTTCAAGGTATGGATGAGCAACTTCATGTGTTCGAGGTGCATTTGAAGTAGAACTCTGTGAATCCCTTGTTTAAAGCTAATTTGTCCTGTGGCTATGAACACCGTATAGTTTGGCATTATCTTCGAGGGTTGCTGACTGCAGCTAGCATCAGTGTTTCTGAGAAGACTACAATGATGTTGGCTGGGGAAGGTGGAAAGCCTGTGTGCTACTTCTATCACTTGCCACGTGTGTCATGGAACTGTAGAACCATAGAATTGTTTAGGTTGGAAAAGACCTTTAACATCATTGACTCCAACCGCTAACCTAGCACTGCCAAGTCCACCACTAAACTGTGTCCCTAGGCACCACATCTACACCTCCTTTAAATACCTCCAGGGATGGTAAGTCAACCACTTCTCTGGGCAACCTGTTCCAGTGCTTGACACCCCTTTCAGTAAAGAAATTTTTCCTAACCTCCAATCTGAACCTCCCTTGGCACAATTTGAGGCTGTTTTCTCTTGTCCTATCTCATGTGATGTGGGAAAAGAAGCCAACATCCATCTTGCCACAGCCCCCTTTCAGGTAGTTGTAGAGAGTGATAAGGTCTCCACTCAGCCTCCTCTTCTCCAGACTAAACAATTACCCTTCCCTCAGCTGCTCCTCATAAGACTTGCTCTCCAGACCCCTCACCAGCTTCGTTGCCCTTCTCTGGACACGCTCCAGCACCTCGGTGTCCTTCTTGTAGTGAGGGGCTCAAAACTGAACACAGTTATTTGAGGTGCGGCCTCACTTCCCTACTCCTGCTGGCCACACTATTTCTGATACAGGCCAGGATGCTGTTGGCCTTCTTGGCCACCTGGGCACACTGCCGGCTCATATTGAGCCAGCTGCCAACCAGCACCCCCAAGTCCTTTTTCCACCAGGCAGCTCTCCAGCCACTCCTCCCCAAGCCTGTAGTGTTGCATGGGGTTGTTGTGACCCAAGTGCAGGACCCGGCACTTGGCCTTGTTGAACCTTATACAATTGGCCTCAGCCCATCGATCCAGCCTGTCCAGATCCCCCTGCAGAGCCCTCCTACCCTCCAGCAGATCAACATTCCCACCCAATCTGGTGTTGTCTGCCGCCTTACTCAGGGAGCACTCGATCCCTTCATCCAGAGCTTTGGTAAAGGTATTAAACAAGACCAGCCCCAGAACTGAGGCCTGGGGAACACCGCTCGTACTGGCCACCAACTGGGCTTAACTCCACTCACTACAACTCTCGAGGCCCGGCTGTCCAGCCCGTTTTTACCCAGCGAAGGGCACGCCCGTCCCAGCCGTGAGCACCAGCTTCTCCACCAGATCGCTGGGGGAAAGGGTGTCAAAGGCCAGGCCGCCCTCCCGCGCACGGACCGGACGCCGCGCCGGGGGCGGTGGCGAGGAGCGACAGCCGGCGGGCGGGGCGGGGCCACCGCCGTGCCGCGGGCGGCCCCGGAGCGGAGCGGGGGCGGCGGGTGCAGGCGGCGGCCGGCAGGTGGCGCCCCCGCCCCCGCGGCGCGGCGGGAGCGGGCGGTGGCGGGTCGGGGGGAGGGGACGCCGGGCGCCTGCGGGGCGCCGGCGGGCGCCTGAGTCGCAGCCGGGGAACCGGCTTTCAACGGGGAGAGCCGGGAGGTCTTAAAGCGCGGTCTGCAACGGTCAAAACTTTACTCCAAAGTTTAGAAAGCTCTTGCGTGTCTGTCTTACGCTTTTCTTTCCCTCCCTGAGATGCACAACACACATATTCATGTCTGCCGGTACTGTCGCGTTTAGGCCTGAGGGCGAAAGCGACTCCCAAACACAGCACCCCTTCCTGTCGCGGCGCGGAGGCCGCTGCAGCGCAGAGCTCGACCTGCCGCATCGCTCCACCGCCACCTTAAAAAACCCGGTTAGGCACGTTTTCAGTATTTTTATCCGTGCCGCACGGGAGGCGCGCGCCTGCGGTCTGTGAGGCGCAGCGGCGGTAAGTGAGGCGAGGCAGCGGCCTCGGGGGGCTTCTCCCGCCTCGAGGCTGTGAGCACCTCGCGTGTGCTGAGGTCTGGTTACTCCTGGGCACGGGCTTGGGTGAAAAAGTTTGGAAGGAGGAGGTGCACAGCTTTCAGAGTGGGATATTTGTACATAGAAAGATGTTATCGTTGCACAATGTTTTTTTTTTTCTTGGAGGCGGCTGAATCATCTAGTACCGAGTGTGTTGTGTTACAGTTAACGGCTCTGGTTTGTAGAGCTGTTCTTGCTTTAATGATGTTAAGAGGGGAGGAGTAAAGTGATGTTTGTTTCCATTTTTTTTCATCAAAAAGCAAACAAATTCAAGAAAAAACTGACTGGAAAACCCTAACCTTGAAGCAGAATACACATATCTATGCGATAGAAGGGGAATTTGCAGGTAAGTTACTTTATCACATATTGCAAAGATACGCATGTTATCAAGTACAGCTGTCCAACATATCACATCACTATTTGGCATTTTAATATGCAAGCACATGATTTCCATTAAAAAAAACCCAACCCTAAGGGCTGTTACTGTATGTTGCTTCTAGTTGCTCTTCAGAGTAGAAGTCTTTTGCATAACTTCTGCTCCAGTTTACTGACTTGTTCTCCTTTTTCTCTCCGATTTTCTCTAATACCATAGGGGAAAAAAGTAACAAATTTATATGATTTTCAGAGGAACACTTTTCATTATATAAAGAAAACCTATTAAGCATAGTATTTCCCAAGAAAATGTTATGAGCAACTGGGATTCAGAAAACGAGCAGCCAAACCAGATCTTGGAAATAGCTGCTTGTTCTTCAGATTGTCCTACTCACTGTGACTAAAACTTAATTTTCAGTTTTACATCACAGAAATATGAAACTTAATTTGGAAGTCACCTTCCCATTGGGTAGACACTGGTGAGAACAATCTTGCTCAGTGTTGATGTCCATGTTTAGTGACGTAAGTTATTGAGAGAGCAAAGAAATGCCATAAAAATGGTCCAACATCTAGGAAAGAAACCTTATGGTACAAGACTTACAGAGCAAAACTTACACAGCTCTTAGGAATGATGAAACATGTACAAATAAAAGCTACCCTATTATGAGGGGTTTTTTTCCATTTTGGTGATGTAGCTGAAAGATAATGTATTGTCTGCAAGTCACTTGTATGAGTTCATCCATGAAATCCCCATTCTTCTTACAGTAAAGCAGTGGGAGAGGGAATAAGAGGAGGGGCAGGTTTGTGTGGGTCACTGTTGCTGGGTCCAGAGGGTCCACTGATGGTCCTGTGTGGGTGTGACCAAGTGCAGGTTGATGCTGACCTGTTCTGGGGTGCTGCTGGTGGTAGTGACACTTTTCCACAGTGGCAGCACAGGATTCAAAAGACTGGCTGTCCCCTCTTAACAGAGGTGGCTGAGAGATGTCCTTGTGCTGAGATGGTTCTTCCTGGGTTTCCAAAGCAGCAGAGTGCCATGGTAGAGACAAGGGCTCTGCTGTCCTTGTGGGAAGCCCAGGATGTGCTAGAAGATCAGAGCAGGTCTACGTGAAGATGCTCAGCTGTCCCCACAAAAGCACACTGATGTGGAAGCACTTAGCTCCTGTGACTGGGTGCTTGCCTGCCCCCCAGCCTGAGTGTGGACAGCCTTGTAGGAAGTGAGATACAGTCTGCATTTCCACACAAAGGAGTGAAATCGGCCCTGATAAGGCCATGAGCAGGCAAGAGTTTCTCTGTTTGTACTGGTGGCATGGCTGACCTGCCTGGTGATACTCTCTGGACTTGAGAAACTTGCTGATGCTTTTCGTATTCTGTAAACACTCTTCTGTGTAGGGGACACCAAGGGGAGAGAGAAGAGCTAATTACCCTGACTTCATCTCTGCCCAATTTCCTCCCTGATTAAACAGAGCTGACACATGCCTTGCATGAAGATTAAAGCTACTTTGTCATGGAAAATTGTAATTAGGGACGATCATCTAGTTCTGTAGAGGCTCCAGTGAGCCTAGTAGTAGCTCCAAAGAGCCCAGTGGCTGTTTGATTTGACATGCGTGGCAGAACCCTGAATATCACGATAAATCTAACAGGCCTTTTAGCTGGTTAAAAAAAAGGCAATGGCTAGCTGTCTAGCTGGTTAAAAAGCAACAGCTAGATCTTGGGCACTTTATGTTGCTTAGCTGTCAGAAGCATTTTTGAGAAGGCAAATTTTTTAAATTAGTGTTTCTACCTTTCTGGCCTATTTTCACCAAAGAATCTAAGGAAGGTGGAAGTGAGTGAGGAATAAAATTGGTAGGGACAGAAGTTAGCGTTTCCAAAGCAGTACCACATACAAGGAAAATGAAAATAATGAGCTTCAGAAATATGATTATTTTTTTCTAAAGGAAACATTAGAGTCAGTTCCAGGCTCACCTATGATGGCAGGCTGTGATGGAATGGTGCTGAACCCAGGCTCTATACATGCCATGGGGCTGCATTCCTCACTCTATCACCTGTGCTTTGGGGGCTGGCTTCCGGCACTGTGACAGGCTTTTCATGAAGGACATCTCAAGTTCTGGCCTCCAGTCAGGTTGTGACCCAGGAGGAAGGTTAGTTTCTCATTTAGAGCTTCCCAGGTTAAGCTTAGCTCATCTCTCTCTAGATACAGGTCACAGCAGAACTCTGGAGCGTAGCACACATCACGGAGTCCTGCAGAGACAGGATTGCTCGTCTTTTTTGGACTGGTGCTGGCTTTCCTCCTTTTTCCTTAGGGGGAAGGATGAATCAGTCTCCGCCTTTCAGACAAACATTTAGCACAAGAACACCAGCACCTCTCCGATGTCATTTTTTAAGAGCTGCCTGGAGTCTTCTATCCCCTTGCGTCAGGCTCTGTCACAGGTTGACTGTTAGCAAAGAAGATGTCTGTAGTGTGTGCAAAGCTTTGGGAAGAGAAGAAAGATGAGAGGACCTACAACACTGACAGCACTTGTGAACTGCACATGCCTTTCCCACATCTCCAATGCTTCAATGCCAACGTCTGAGCTCAAGTGTGTCAGCAACAGTCTCATCACTGCCAAATATGGAGGGTGTACCATTTCTGTGTTCAGTGTGCTACTACATAGGTAGCAGCAGTGTTTCTTTTGTTGTAGCACGGTGCCACTGGCACCTGGGTACTTTTCCACTGTGACCTCCTATGTCCTTTTCAGAGCTGGTGCTTACCAGGATCCGACTCCCTGTTCCACAGGAAGTGTGTCTGTTGTTCCCAGGCACATGACCGTGTGTTTGTATGCATTGATTCTCAATCAAAGGTGAGCTGCTTCTGTCCACCCCTGGCTTTGAGCAAGATGAGACCACAGAATACGCGTAATGCTTATTGATTTAAAAAAAAAAAAATTAAAAATCACTTTTAAAATAGATTGCAGTGGCTCCTGAGCTCCAGCAGCCAAAATATAACAATCACACTCCAATGAAAGCTAAATTAACACTTTAAAGTGCTCCTCTGCATCAAGTCTGTCTTCTCAATATAAAAGAGATCCAAGAAAATTAAGCAGGAGTTATGTTTTAGGCTCCCATGCAGAAAGACAAGGAGTGCAATCTCCCTCTCAGTTTCCCTTCTGATAGGTGGTTCTGTTCAAAATGTGCCATGGAGCCAACTTACAGTGAAGAAATTTCATTTCTCAGAGATGAGAAGGTCTGAACAGAGAGGACCATCAGAAATGGCAAGGTACCAAGTGAGACATACTGAACATCAAATAAAACATAGGCTTCCTCATCTCCTGTGTGCTCAGTCCTCTACTCCTGCTGAAGTGGTATAGTGTTGAAACACTGAGATACACTGACCCTTTAAGGCCCAAATCTGAGCACTGCACCTCAGGCTGACACGTGAGTACTCCTCAGCATGCCAGGGCTCAGGGTTAAAATAAGGCCAGGAGCTGCTGGGTGTACTTGTAAGATCAGCCCCTGTTCCCATAAGGAATACAGTTCTGTGCTGCCTTATTAAGGAGAAAAGGAGAACCACAAGGTTTGTAGTAATGTTACTGGTTAATGAAGTTCAATGGTGAAAAAGGGCAATAGGGATGGGATGATGCCAAGAAATAGCATGAGCTGCAGATGTGACCTCCTAAGCTAACTGGGAGAGAGCTTGCAGGAGCACAGAAATGCTCATGTTAGACCAGGCTTTTCTTCAGACTGATGAAGAGCTGTTTACTTGCTCTGCTGATTGCCTCTGGCCAGTTTTAATCTCGAGAGTATGCCTGCCTTGTTCTCTGCTTTGATCTCTTTCCTTCTGAGTCAAAACACAAAGATGTTATTAAGATAAATTAGTAAAGACACCTCAGGAACTGGGTGGGAAATGCTGATCATCATTTCCTCTGGAGATAAAGTAATCCCCATATTCAATCAATTCAGAGTGTGTAACAGTCCTGAATGACTGCTTTGAAACATGGGAAAACAATGAATTGATTGTATTTGGCCTAATTATAGAAGACCTTTGCATAGGAGTACTTAGAAATAAATTGGAGAGAGGCTAGCATGGGCTGAGTAACCTTTATGCTGTAACATTAAATACCCTCTCTCTGTACAGGCCTGGTTTCATTAATTGTCATCAGCAAAGGAGTGGAAGTGGCTCTGGAGAAAAATGCTATATAAAGTCTGGTAAAGAAAAACACATGGGAGTGTCTGAATCATGTGGCAATGTTTCCATTTGAGAACAGCCCTCAGGAATGGTTTGGTTTAGAGCAAAATGCATGAAAGGTGCAGTTTGGGCTTTCTGTGCATGCACTGCCTCTGTGCTGAGATAACAGGCCCACTGGGAAGCACGTAGGTTAAGTGGGTTAACCCGAGCAATTGGAGATGACAAACACCCTAAAAAGAGAAGATAAATTCAGGAGTTATTCTGAACAGAGAGAAGATTGATTGAGGGTTGGAACACCTCTCCTATGAGGACAGGCTGAGAGAGTTGGGGTTGTTCAGCCTGGAGAAGAGAAGGCTCTGGGGAGGCCTTATTGCAGCCTTCCAGTACTCAAAGGGGTCTTGTAAGAAAGATGAGGACAGACTTTTTAGCAGGGCCTGTAGTGATAGGACAAGGGGTAATGGTTTTAAACTAAAAGAGGGTACATTTCGACTAGACATAAGGAAGACTTTTGTCACGATGAGGGTGGTAGAACACTGGAAGAGGTTGCCCAGAGAGGTGGTAGATGCCCCATCCCTCGAAACATTGAAGGTCAAGTTGGACGGGGCTCTGAGCAACCTCATTGAGTTGAAGATGTCCCTGCTTATTGCAGGGGGTTGAACTAGATGACTTTAAAAGGTCCCTATCAACCCATATGGTTTTATGATAATAGCATCAGGTATTTAGAAGATTCAGATAATTTCACTAAGAAAGCTCTGACTTAGGCTCAGGTTACAGCTATAATTCAAACCACTCATAACACTTCTCAGTAATTTCTACTTCTAGAATAATCACTAATAGAAACAATCACCTATTGCCATAATTTCTCCTGAATGGTATAGTAAAAAATGCATTACGTGTTGCCTATTTACAAAGATCAGTGTAAATCTGAGATTCAGAATAGACTAATTAATGTACAGTTGCTGTGATTCTTATAATTTATGAAAGTACATGAACATTTAGCGGTGTTTGCAGACCTGAAGAGCATACATCAGAAGTAGCATAAAACACCAGGGTACATTGCAGAAAACAGGATGGGGTAGTATTCCAGTGCATATAGTGATGTTCGTAACTTTGCATTGAGCCTACCAGGGAATGTCACCCTGTTAAATAAAAAATTGTGGGGTTTTTTTGGGGTTGTGTTTTTTGCCCATGGTAACTCCAAGGCTCCACTTTGACCTGCAGTCCTGCTGAGAAGTTGCTTTCCACATATCAGTGGATAGACAGCCTAAGCATCTTTTGACAAGCATCTGCTTAGAAAAACTTGTACTGTAGGGAGCAGTGAAGAGTAATTGTGAATATATAGTCATCTCTTTTTTTGTTAGTATTTTGTTAGTATTTTTGTTTTAGAGCAAAATAGAAATGACAGTATAATTGGGACCTAGAATCAGTCAGGATAGGGGGAACCTGGAATTTGAAGAAATTCTCCCTGGAAGTCAATTAAATTGGACATGTTTCTGACCTTGAACCTTAAGTTAAACATAGTTGAATTTTCACTGTCTTCAAAGTTCTATTCAGACTGGTCTAAAATGAAGAATAAATGAACTGAGCGCAAGCAGGATGTGTTTCCGAGGCATAGGAGTTGCTGTAAGAGTGTGGTAGGGAGCCGCACAGCAGGAGCTAGTTTGAAGCTGGCAAGGTCAGGACTAAGGGAAGAATAATAAAGGAGCTACAGCATGAAGTATTATGGTTTTCCCCTCCTTCCTCTTTTGTGCTAGGCTTTTCCCAGAAGGATGTTGATGAAAAGCACAGCATCCCAGTGCTCACTTCTGGAATATGATTGGCTTGTGGTAGAAAATGGGAGTAAAGAAGGTAGGGCAGCTTCTTTCTGGCGGCTCATCCAGCCATACACACAGCACTTGCTTGAGGTGACTGTTCACTGGGAACTAGCGTTCAGGGCTGATGCCACATTACAGTGCGAGTTAAAAGGGTCCATGTCCGAAATGACACAACCGGCTTGGAGGTGACTTGTGGATAATAAAATAGCTTCTGTTTAAATGGTGCATTTTATCTGTAGCTGTTGAACTGCTTTGTCATAAGGTCTTAAGTGACAATACTGCCCAAATTTGGCAGAATGAAGATCAGCCCCAAGTCACAGATTACCAGTGACCTCCTCAAGGTCATGCAAGGAACTGCTGAAGAAAGAGAGGAGAACCCAGTTAAACTGGCTCCTAGATCCAGGGGTCTAGTTATGGCTCAATATTAAGCCAGGTCCTGCTCCTGAAGAAACACTTTCCTGCATGCTCTTAGCTGGGCTAAAGTGTGTGGACAAAGCAGTCACCAGCAAAAGAAACCTTATTAGGTTTTTGTGGGGGGTTTTTTCCCCCCTTCCTTTTAAAGCAGCCTGACTTTCCTCAAGGTGGGAAGGAAACAGTAGAGTCACCAATTTGCATGGCTAGGTCAGGGATAGATACAGCTGTTAACTAGGAGCAACGAGAAGTTAATTACTTCCAAGTAAAAATGAAGTGACTACGAAGAGGAATTTGAATGAGCCAGTTCCCTTCTCTGGCTGTTTGCGAGGCATTGTGACTGTGTGGTGGAGCTTTTCAAAGATGGACTACATTTGTAGGCTGTCATGCATCCAAACTTGGTGTAGCCCTGTAGCTCAGTATTTACTGTATTAATGGTAACACACATTGCTGCTGGTTGTAACAGGCCAGAGATTTTGCAGGGGCTCTGTAAGGCCCGAGGACTTAAGGCTTTGTCTGGGCTTGTCTTGACCTGCCCAGGACTTTGCTTTAGCTTGTTGAGCTGCAACAGCAATTTCCTAATGACCAGGTGACTATTACACAATTTGTTCTACTTTTTCTTAGCTTTGTACAGTTGTGTGATATAACCATAATTTTTATTTATCTGAGAGTAACAAGTAGTTATTTTATGGAGAATGAAGAATGTAGGACCCTAGCAAAATGGTGCAGCGTAGAGGACTATAGACATGGTATCATAGCAGAGGCCTCAAAAGGAAAGCTACTGGATGCACTGCAGAGGAGTACAGATATGAGATGCCAGTAGAGGGCATGGGATGATACTTGAGACCCCAGAGCTATAAACAACGCATCAGTGGTCCATGACTAATACTTAAAAAAAGGGAGACCTGAGTAAAACTGATTTGAGGGGTAACAAAGAGAATAATGGTAAAGTACCCAGTGTATGTAAGACCTCATATATGGTGTGAGGCCAGCTGTCTTAGGATCCAGGTGGGCAGTGGAAAGGTGAGTATAACAGTGGAGAAAGGGTAGGAACTGAGAGATGTGTCTAAGAGTTACACCTGTGTCATTACTGAGACTTAATAGCATTCTCTTTTTTATTTTCTTTTTTTTCTTTTTCTATAATAATTAAATCAAGATTAATCCCTATTAACTATTATATCCCTATTCACTGTTTAACTCACAATTCAATGATAGTCAGTTAAAGTTTCAGTGACAGTAACTCTGTGTTCATGGCTTCGCTCATAAGTTGTGTGTCTTTTTTTCCATACCAGGATTTTGACTAACACTTTAAACAAAGTGCATCCAAATGTCTTCCTAAAAAGATTGTCATCACGCATTCAGAATACTCAGTGAAAAGCTATGGAGGTGAAATAGCTCAGAAATTCCCTAAAGTCAAGACTACGTGCTTTTCTTTGGTATTTATTTACAAGAAAATGAATTGCTTTTTTTCTGTAGGAGGTCAAACAATGTAATAAAATTCTGAAAAGGCATCCCTATGATTTAGCTGTTTCAGTCAAATATATATGTTTTACTCAGGCTGTTTGTTACCAGTACTTCAATAAGCTTTGTAAAACATTATTTACTACTTTACACCATATGTGTTTGGGGAAGGGAAGGTGAATGTATCATTGGTTATTAAGAGAAAAGCTCAGCAGTTCTTTGTTACCAAGTCATCTATTACATACAGTAAATATTCAGCTATTTCATGAGGCTGTATTCAAAATATAATGCATTGTATTTTGTTTTGCATCATAACATAGACATGCTACAAGAAACTTGCAATAAAACAAGATTTATTGTTATATTTAGAATATGATTTGAATCAAAGGCTTTTAAACGTAAGTTTGGCACGTGTACTGTGACTTTATTCTCCCTGAGCAAGTATGAATATTAACATAGCTTATCATAAAACAAGCCTCTAATTAAAAAACATTTTTATATGTAATTTACAACAATCTGGTAGATTTATTTGAATATGCCCTCATTTTCTAGTTCAGTTTAAATATACCTCTTGAAAAATCTTCTAGTACATCAGTCAAATTTGCTGATAGTGAAAGTTTCATTTGATGAATCTTAATGACAAATTTGATTCACTATAGAGAGATCTCCATAACTAAGACTTTGGTTCTAATTCTGATAGTGCAGCTGTTGGTTATCAAGTAATTTCCTGTTAAGATACAGCACGAAAATTGTACCACTGAGAAATATGCGTTCTGAGCACCTGAATACTCTGACATGTAGAGTTCTGGACTGATTTCTGATGTCTAACTTGCAAAGATCTTGTGATGTGAGATCCTTTTTCCACATCAGACTTCCTTTTGCAAGCATCTTGGGTTTTGAGCTGCAGTTCAAATTTCTTGCCTGCATTATGGTACCTAGCTTGCTACTTTTTACTGCAGTCCTGGGACTTTTCCCCAGAGAAAGTAGGACAAGCAGGGATGGGAGGAAATTTGGACTTGCCAACAACATACTATGTCTTTGCAAATTGCAGGATTGGACATAGCAGCTTAAGAGCCCATAAGGATAAAAAAACCAAAGTGCGACAGTGGCCAGCTATCCTCATTAGCTATTGCTGATGCTGCATGGGAAAATTTCATTAAGGACTGTGTAGTGGTAGGTTGTATCAAAAATGTCTTGCATGAAGTGAACCAGTGTCTTTTCCTCCTGCCTGCCCCTGCAGTACTTGTCTGATTGCCTCTGGAAATGGGGTGTATCAGTTCTTACCTGACTCCCATGTGCTGCCAACTGGACTACAGAAGATAGCTGGAAATGAAGACGTCATTCAAGAAGTTCCGATTTTCATTTTTCTCTCTCCCCCTGCCTCCCCGAAGGTTGATGTGGCCTGCAAACATCTTCATGTCTGAAGAATATGTGTACAATATCTATCACTGTACGCAAAGGAAAATATGAGCCCTCTGCTGCTAAGCAGAGATGGCAACTCCATTGTAAAGTAATTATGCTGAGGATCCGTGTACTCTTAAATAGAACTTTTGTACACTCAACACATCTCAGTAATAACATGAAATTATTTCTGTTTTTTACGGTACTTACCATTTACTGCAAAAACCTACAGATGATGAAGTAATGACAGAAAATGTAATTTAATAAAAGTATTGAAGCTACCTCCAAGTTAAGAAAAAGTAATTAATTTGCATTTTGTTACGCTGTTTGAACAGCTGCTGCTGTTCTTGATGGTGTCTTCTGCACTGGACCACCCTTCCTTAGACACCGTCTGCTACCATGTCACTTCTCTTTCTTGCTGAGCCACAGAACAGCTCTGTTGGTGGGGCAGGAGCTGCATGTCCTTGAAGGCCTGCCCCACACTTCAGCCTCGTATCACAGAATCAAAGGAACTTCCTCCTGTGTAACTGGTACTCACCCTTCCTGCAGCCATCCTGTGGCTTGTGAATCCTGCTCAAGACTTGATAGTGCCTCCCAGGGCTTCACAGGGGGCTTGAGGCCGTCCTTACCTGGGGGCTATAAAAACCCTCATGGGAGCCTCTAGCCCACTCTACAGTTTTTTAGGGCAGATGCAGCTGTTCAGCGAGGTGCCCACAGCATGGGGACCGTGACACATAACCATCCCAGACAAGGGTGTAGCTCTGATGGGAAATCAAAATGACTGAGCCTCTTGTCACTGTGTAAAAGCTGGCAATGTCTGAGGGATCTTCTTCCACCAGCTGACTTTGCTCTTTGGGCTCCTGTTCACCTTCCTCCTGCCCCTGCCTCTCTCTTTGCCACTGGCAATATAAACGACCTCAGTCCTGGCTCGTGTCAGCGGTAGCAAGAGAAAAGAGCTGTTTTTTCTGCACAGGCCAGATGCAGTAGGACCATAATGAAAGAGAAAAGTCTGTCTTTTCCTTCTGTTTTGAACATCCTGTGACAGCCCAGGACTGACCAAGCTGTTGCTTGCTGCTTGCTGTGTGCATCTGTCTGGAAATGCGTCCGGGTAAAATTTTTTCTGGTCTGCCTTGAAAATGGCAAAGGCTGGCAGCTTGTCTTGGCCTCCAAGAGAAGCTGCATCCTACTCCAGCATGGGCTTTTTTCTCAAAGAATGTGGGCCCCCTTACTTGCCTGCCTTGTGAGTTACCTGAAATACAGAGTTGATAGCACATTTCACTAGACAGCTCCAGAGAAAAAAAGTTTAAATAATCATCTCTCTCCCCCATGCATCAGGAAAGAGTGATAAAAAACTGGAGATGAAAGGCTATTGAAGCCTTAGGACATTTCATCTCTTTTCCTTGGGGCAAATGCAGGTCTCTCTCCTATAGTAAATACATTTCAAGCTGTTCAGTTTTAAATTTATTTAGTGGCAATACTTCTGCAGCTTCCCTGGAGATGTTATTTTGTAATTTAATAGATGTCACTGTTGGGGATTTTTTTTTTTTGTTCTAATTTACTAAGCACTGGATGGTTTTCATCTTTAAAGCACATTACAGGCATTAAATAATCTGTAGATAGTTACTGAGGGGTAGCTAAGCCACCACCTCGCTCACCCTGAGCCTTTCTGTTAACAACTCTGCGGGAACTCCATTCAACTTAGCTCAGACATGTTTTTCTGGAGTTAAATGAGAATTTGTAGTCTGATAAAATGGCAGGTCAGGCACACAATTTTTTTTCTGCCTTGCGTTCTCATTTTAAATCGTGTGCAACTTGCTCATCGTTTCTGACGTTTCTTAATGTTCAGCCGTAGTAATGTTTTTCTTTTGCCAGATGCACCTCATGGTTCTGAGCTCTACCCCAAACGACGCTTCTTCCATCACCTTTTGAGGTGTGTGAAGTGTGCGTGGATGACTATCTGATGTGGCCTTGTCATTGCAGGGCTTGGCTCCCTCTCCTCATTCTGCTGTGCCTCCCCTCCGTCTGAACTAGGCTGTCTTCTGGGCTGACATCAAACTCGCCTGGCAGCTCTGAGGACCAGCTCGTGGTCACATCTGCACTTCCTCACTCCTCCCAGCAGCAAAAGCTGCTTCACTGCCCCAGGCAGCTTAGAAAAACTGCTGCGGTCTCTCCTACGTGCCACTCCGTGTAGAATGGCAACTCCACTGCAGTTCAGAGCAACCTCCATGTCTAAATACCCGAGAAATCTACCAGAAGTACACAGGTCTCAGGAGATGACACCGGTGCCCATTAACGTCCTTACGGGAAGGAAAAATTTGCAAAGAACGTCTATGATTGATTGTCAACAGATCGAATGCCTTTTGTTAGCCTGTTGTCCAAAATGGCCCAGAGCTGGCCTGGGGCCCTGCTAGGTTGCCCTTGGCTAGCCCATGTCCTTGTTCCCTTGCCCTGGCTGCTGGGCTGTAGGTGGGGAGGCTGAGGTGGACGGTGACCTGCCCAGCTCTGTGCCCTCTGGGAGTCCCTCTGCTTCCAGCATGAACCCGGAGCCAGCGGCCGCGTGGGGTTTGGTCATAACTAAATGTTTCGGGTCAGGAAGCCTGGGAGGCTGCTGGCGAGGGGCACGCGGCGGCCCTGTCTCACTCTGGCAGCTTAAAATAGATGCTTAGAAGCATCTATTACACTTGGCCGCTCGTGTTTGAGGGCATGTATGTTTGGACTAGATTTTGACACAGATATTATAAAGCAGCTCTTGACTGGGACAGTGGTGCTCTCTCTTCAAGCAGCAGTTGAGTGCTGCACGCTTGCAGGCAGGAATTGCCCGGGCCTTGCCTGTGTGAATCGCCCTGCATTCCTGCTACCTTGCAATGTGTACGTGGCTGAAAATAGCCCTGGCCTTTCAACCACCACGTTACACACCGAGCACTCACCTGATAGCAGGCAAACAACCGGTGCGTGTAAATAGGAGAATCAAGGTAACGATCAAAAGTCCTCTTTGTTTTCCTGGCAATTCCTCTCGTGGACTGGGCTGTCATTTTAAGTGTAGCAAGTCCCTGTGTATTCAGCTTGCGCCACTCCAGATGGCAAGTTCACCTGGTTTGCATTTTCTAGTCGTGTATTTCAGGGCAGTATTTAAATCTGTTGCCTTTTTAATAGTTAACTCCAGGACAGAATTACACACCGCCTCAAACCCAGTGAACAGGTTCAAGGAGTATTTGCTGGAGGACCTTGGCTTTTTAGTCTTCTAGTCTGCCTCTTGTTTTCGCGTGGGTTAGCCTGCAAGGCGCGGAGCCCCGCGTTGCCCTGGCACGCCTGGCAGCGCAGAGCAGAGTTTACTCTGATGTTATATATATATATTTCAGGTCAGCCGGAAAACACAGTTTCAGCCGCCGTCGCAAACGTGTTCGAGTCAAAGTCTGAAAGAACCATCTGTAGATTTGGATTATTAGCTAATTTTCACTGCTGAATGCCACAGAATGAAATACTGGTCACCAGCTTACTGACCCTAAAACTGGCATTTGAATTTTGGGATGATGATCTTGGTTGAAGGCCTGTATCCTTCACCGTTTCACTGACAGCATGTGCCTTCCAGGGCACCTCCTCTGGGAGGTTTGCACTCCATTTTGGTTTTGTCAACAGGACGAACACCAGCCCTCCTGAACATCACGAGCCTTGAGACAGCATGTTCTCCTGACAAAATCCCTAAGTCATGCTACAGTAGCTGTTGCAAATAGACCTCCAGAAGCTATTCCGTAGTGCCAAAGCCTGAGAATACCTGTCCTAGGTGAAAGTGATGGCACAGGAGAGTTTTGTTGACAAGTGGTAAAAGCCAGTGAGACATCTGGAGGTGCCTCTCCCTGTCCAAAGCTTAAATGCTCAACTGGATGGAGATCCTGTGCCATGAACAACATTGGGCATTTTAATGTTGTTCCCTGGTTTGCGGCTCTCTGAACTCTTACTTCCATCCTTTGTCTTTCCTATTCTCCAAATCTGCACAACAAAGTCTTTTGGAGCAATTGATTTACTTCAGTTGTTTACAGTAGTAAACCTAATGAAAGCAAAACTACTGCAAGCAATGTCAAAATGGTCACAAAAACTTGGTTTTCAGTGTTGTTCTGATCTAGGGCAGGCAGACAGTTTCTAGAGATATAAATCAAGGTGTTGGAAGTAGCAGAAAATGTGTAGGCAGGTGATCATTCAGTTAAAATGCATGGTACGTATAAAATGATCACTGCAAACTATTCTGTTAGTATTCAGTCCGTATGAATTTTATTATTAACTTTGTACTATAAATAGGAAAATTGCAGCGTTTTGAATTTCCCTTAAAAGGTGCCAGAACTAATGGCCTCTCTGTTGCTCTGTGGTGCAGGGCTAGAAGGAGAATAGATGAAATTTTGCTGTCTCAAGGGACTTGACTGTGAATGTGTTTGCAGAATAGACAGTGGTAACAAACATCCCCCAGGCTCTTTGGCCTGGCTATACCTCTTACACCCTGGCACCGTGTTACGCATGTTTTTCAGTATGTATCTCTAAAGTATGCCTGCCCTGACAACAGCTGCTTTGCTTTTCCTGTCATTTGCTTTAATTTTCTTCCCTATGTTTGCCACTCCTGGGAGGGAATAAAAGGGTTGAAATCACCACTACTTGCCTTGAATTTAACAGTATTTACAAGTACTGTTATAACTAAATTATCTGGCCATTCAATCAAAAAGGCTAGAAAAAGCTTAGAAAAGTCTCCCTGACATGGCCGCTGGGACTGCTGAACTTCACCGAAGGAATCACTGCAGATGCTTGATGGGGTCATAACTGTTTATCATGTCTGGTTTGTCCTTTCCTAAGATAAACATCCCACGCCAGTCAGTCTCTTTTCAAATAAAAGAGTGTCTGTGCCTCCAGTTGTTCTCCCTACCTCCTCACCGTGTGGTCTAACCTCTGATCATAAAACCCAAAATGAGCTAGCTTAGATATGTCAGTGTTCAAACATGGACCATACCAGAGCCTGATAAACGTGAAGACAGATGTTTACACAGCTCAACACAAATGAGATTGAAATGGACACTTTGTGCTAATGGGATGATAGCTAGTGAAGGATGAGAAGTAAAGTTTACATTTATGCAGCACAAAACTGGAACATTCCCATGAATCTTCAGAATGTTCGTCCTCCACAGCTGTGGATTGCCAGGTAATAAATCCCAGATTTAATGAGAACCTTAAAAACAACCCCTAAAAGCCCACCCTCTCCAGGGTACTTCAATCTAGAGGACATTTCTGTAGTACACAGCAAAGTGGCTCAATCAATATCCTGCAGGATGAGCCTTGTCCCTAGAGAAAAAGGGACAGGGCTGCTCTGCCAGTGACTCTTGCCCCAACAGTTAATTGTCTTTGTGCCTACACTCCGGCCAGGGAATTATGTACAAAAGGTCTGGAGAAAGAGGAAGGGACCAAAACCCTAACACTTCTAGTACAAAAGCCCCTGAATTTCATGTACTACGTGAGCATAGCAGTAGAACAGCAGAGATGAAGAGTACTGCCAATGTGTTATATGAGGCATGCAAATTCAAGCACTCTGTTAATAATGTTTCTATTACATTTAGTATTGCAGCTTAAATTTAAGAGCTAGATTTGCTCAGAAGGTCAGTATAAATAATTTAGAATATTTAGGGGAGTCATGAGAAAAGTATTTAGTAATTTTTTTTAAACTATGAAGCAGTTTTATATTTGTTGCCATGTTAATCCCTCATAAACATGTTTTCATTAGCATTCTTTTTTATTGAATGCTAAGATTACTGCAAAATGAAGGTCATAACAAAAGTTTTATACCATACAAAATTGCAAAGCAATCCTACTTACTGTGAGTGCTAAATACTGCCAAAACCTTACTGCAGAGATGCCAATGAAAATAGCTAGCAAGACTGCTGGAAAAATACCCTCATAATCTGCACAAATGGACTCCAACATTTCATGTATGGACAACCAGGAATGTCTCGGGTTTTCCCAATGGCTTGTGCACAAGTAAGCAGAGAGAGAGATGAGTGACTTGGCCCCGTGGAGCACAAAGCTGCCATGCTCCCAGTGAACCTGTTTAGGATGGAGAATTTGCATCCCCAGAAGTTGTGTGTCCTGTTCAATGTAAACAGTTGTGTTTTCATTAATTTCAAGCCCTCTGTATTCCTCAGCTTTAATAGTTAATGAATGACTCTGTGATTTCCCTGCAACTTTTCCACCTAGGATTGGGCCCCTGTTACTCAGGACAAAAATACATTTAATTCCCTCATTACTGGATGGCCGACTACATACAGATAGATATAGAAAGGCACATGCCTTTTCCACATGGAGAAATCACAGAGGCTTAAATAAACTCCTATTAAAATCAGTTTCATTAGAGTACCACAACCCTCCTGGATGCATATAGACTAGTTAACACCTGGCTAATGCTGATTTTTTGGACGTTAATGACTAGATGAAGCAGGTAGTTTCCTGTCTTGCAGCAGTAGCGTGTGCATGAATTGATTTCTGTAAACCGCATTGAAAACCTTTAATAGAACGTGTAATACAAATATATTATTTCTGTGCCTTTTGCTGTGAGAGTTAAAAACATAAAAATTTGCTGTAAGACCAATGTTATAGTAATTATATAGCTTTTTAAGTTCTTAGGGGAAAAAAGGATGGGTTTATTTGGTTTGAGATCTATATAAACAGTAGAAAATGTGCCTAGATTAGTACAATTTGCTCATGAAACAGTGACAGTGTCATGTTAGATCCTTCTTAGCACTTGAACAGACTGAGACATTCCTGAAATTAACATTCAGTGTTTAAAATAAATTTAATTTAGCTGGTGCTAGTGATCTTTAATGAATGCAAATTCTCTGATGAAACATGGGCGGATATGGATGCTGGGAGGGAGCAAATGCAGTGATTTCCTTTTGGTGTGTGCAGTGCTTCCCTTCCTCCTCACTCTGGGTGTGTGAGCTCATGGAAATCTGCTTTTGGTGCTTTTATGCATGAGTTTTTCAACTTTGCTAGCGGGGAGAGAGGGAAACATGGACAAGGAGTTGCTGCTGAAGGTAGAATATCATGGCCATATCTGAGCACAAGGGCTTTTCTTTTTCTCTGTGAATCTCCTCCAGCATTGCTAACTGCTGGCTTTGGCAGTCAGGCCACTTGCTGACCTTGGACAGACACATGATCAGAGGGAAGTTAAATGGCCTGCCTGCAGTCCGAAAGCAGAGTGTGTCATTCCCAGAAAGTTCCTGCTCTTCAGCCTCGAGGCTGTTTTTCTTTCCCAAAAGCAGTTGCCTTCCTGCCTGGGCAAGAGATACACCTACTTTGATGTTTACAGTCTAGAAAAAGGGGTTTTCGATCTGCCTCAGTCTGCCAGATTCTGCTGATGCTTTCTAATAGATCTGTGACATGTGTTGAGGAAAATCAAAGTTATTATCACTAGGCTGAACTTCACTGTACTGGAACCTTCAGTCCCTCTGGAAAATTTTCAGTCTCACATATTTAGAAAAGGTGGAAAACCATTGTCTTGAGATCGTAATTGGTAAGAGCTGGAATCACAGTTCTTATAAGGAAAACTCTACTGGGTAAATCTATCCCCCAGCTACCTCCTAATCCCACAAGAGGTTCAATTCTAGACTCTTATTTTTATAAATATTGACTCCTTCAACAGTAACTATTTAAATCTTTGTAGTTTAGTATGATTCATATTTTTAGTAATGACTATTTGCTATGTAATCCAATCTTGCAATCACATATTGATTAGAAATGCAATATTCTAGTGACAGATTAAATTCTGCATTCTTAGTGATGTGACTTTACTACATCTTAGTATTGCAGTGCTGAGATTTTATTTACTCTTCAAAACAAACAGCTCTGTATGTATTTGCTGAAGCATGGTCAGCAGTCTTTCTATTAAATTTGGCTTTTTAAAATTTGTGCAGTCCTTAATCTGGGGAGTTAAAGTAGACCAGGACCCCTAGGAATTAAATCTCTGGGCAGCCTCACAGAGGATGACTTAAAGTTGGGCAGTGCTCATTTCTTTTGTTAACAGGGAGATGTGCCAAGAGGGCAGCAATTCATTCTTTTACCCCAAACAGTGTGTTCAAGTTTCTTGCATTCAGCTGTGTGATAAAATCTCCTCCTCCTCCAAAGCAGCACTAGCACATCTCTTCCAGAAAAGGGTGGCCAGAGTAGTCAGCGAATGCAGTAAATGGCTTAATTATCACCAATGCTTTGAAAGTATTTTTTAAATTTCAGTGAAAATGTTTGGTTTACGGGTTGTTTTTTTTAAGAGTTGCCTGTGTCAGAAAAGATCAGAGTAAGAAAAAGAGTACAGAGAGGCTTGAACCACAGAATCTGAAACAGAAACACAGCCTTGAAAGTCTGGGTTGTTTATATTCAGGGCTCCATATCATCCAGTCGTAGCGAGGCAGGGCAGACACCTGTTTGGATTTCTTTCCAGATTTCCTTAAATATGAGAACAATTTTAGATGTGGGATTTTGGGTGGGGCCCATTTGCAGTTACAACAGTATACAGCTGTGGAAGAGCAGTGACACAAAGGCGAAGGTTACGTGGAGGAGTAATTACTCACAGCTGCAATGCAGGAGTAGACAGGATGTTGGTAAGGTTGCTTAGCAGCTGTATTCACACAGTCCAAGCTCTGCTGTGTTTTCATCAAGGATCTAATGTGCTTTCTGTTAAAGTCAAGCTATTAATGGTGTAGAAGGATATACTTAAAGAGAGAACAGCTTACTGGGCTTTTCTCATAATCAAAGCACAGTCACTATCCACTTACTGCTGTTGAATATTCCTAATATTCGAACTGAAAGCAGGGCTGACCACATTAGCCTGCTTTTGAACCCGTGCTTTTTACAGGAGGCTACGTCTTACAGCTTTTGCTCTCGCCAGCTGCCTTTCAATCTCACAGCCTTGGTGGAAGGACTGATGGCCAGACCCAGGCTGCCGCAGGCACTGATGTGCCTAGCTGTGAGGTATCTGGCAATCTCCGCCTAAGTGAAGCATTTTCTGCTCTCCGTTGACCTGTGCTCCTCACGGCTCCTGTAGAAGCAGCCTACAGCGATCCTAAGCAGAAGTGCCTGTGGTAATTTTTGTCGGCAGCAGCCCATCCTATCCCTTCCATTTCTCCTTACTGCTATTCGTCTGGCAACTGCTCAACAACCATCGTTCGCAGGTACTGAGATAAGTGGCACTGATTTAAACTGCCCAGGTGTAAAACGAAATGATGTATACCAGGAGCTGGTATACATCCTGGTATACAGGAGCTCAGAAGCGGCAAAGGTGTCCAGGCAGCTGTGGGGCAGGAATCTTTGCTGTCCATCCTGCAGCAGCTGAATCATGCAGCAGGACGGGAACATCCAAGAAAGGAATGGAGCAGCTAACTAGGACGGAGATTGGTTTGTAATTTCAGTTTCTCCATTTCAAAATACAGATAGCAATACCCGCAGGAATTTTTGGGGTGGAAAGCCCTGTATTAAAACCAGATATCACTACAGAACCTCACACATAAGCAGCATATAGGCTGGGAGCAGGAAAAAGTTAGTGGTGAAGTCACTAGCAAAAAGAAGGTTAAGCTGTGTGTTCAGTTTTTCATGTGTAGCTTTTCAAGATTCTGATATATAGTATTTTTCTCTTTGTCTTTGTTTAAAATGATCTTTTCCCCAACAGTGTGCATGTGCATGTGCATGTGGAACTTCAGTAGGCATGGAGGAGTCACAGAACGGCAGCAGGGAGGGATGGGCAGGTAAGACTCATACTCTTATTAATGACATTTTTCTACATTACAATTCTAGCCATAAAGATGATGGTTATCTTGCTTTTGTTGCCTGGCATAATGCATTCTGTGGAGCAGACAATGGTTCTCCAGGGAAACTGGGCATAGCTCATTCACAGCCTTGATTACTGCTCTGAATATTGTGTATCCTCTTGTGTGGCATCGTAGCTCAGTGTTCCTGTGCTGGCTGCACATCACCTGGGCTTTTCTACTTGATTTTTCCCACACGCCGCCCACCAGAGAGTAGGTCATACACATCGGAAAGTGACATGAGAAACGGTGCCACCTCCTCCTTCAAATATTAAGAAAAGCTGAGCAAGGAAACTAACTTTAAATCACGTAGGATTTAATTGCTCTCTCCTGCACTTTTAGCTGTCTCTTGTCTTCCACTATTGCTTGTTGCCCATGTGTGCTCCGGCACGCAGGACCAGGAGAGGCTGGGGTGGGAGAGTGGACAGTGGATGTCTCTGTGTCTGTGTCATTAACTCAGCTGCTGAGAGGCGTAGGGCAGAGAGGGCTGCCTGTGCCTGGGGTGTGTGGAGGATCAGACATGTCTGATTATGGATCTATTCAGCGAAAACACTGCTCAGCTTTCCAAATGGTGTGAATCCCAGGCTACTTGCTTTAATATCCCCTCTGCATCAGGAAATAATCTCCTAGACTACCCTGAAATGACTCGTGTCTTAATTTAGTGTCCCCAGCCATTTCTACAGCAGTGATAGTAGTTTAGATGAGAAGATTTATACATGAAGTTTCTCAGTTTCTCAGTGCTCTCTCTACCAGGTATCTGCCCTGCCAAGGCTCAAGGCTTGGAATAAACATGTGGGGGGAATTTTTAGGGAGTCTTTGTTACTGTCTATATTACGTATCACCACTAAGATATGTTCGGGGCGTCCAGAAGTAAAATGTGTCTCCTTGCAGCTTATAGGATATATTCATGAAGAGGGGTCAAAACGAACAATTGTTTGGTTTGGCTTTGGTGTTTTTTTTTTTTTTTCAGAAAAATCTATTAACAGTCTATTGTTGCAGGCAAAAGTATTGTGAACCTGGTTTAATAAATATTTTATTTTGGAAGTCATCTTGCTGTAGTAGATACCACAGAGAGACATCTTTCCTGGCTCGCTTCCAGATGTTAAAATTAAGGGAAAGATGTGTGTGCAGAGAATAATTTCAGAAGTTGCCAGATGAAAAACTGAAAACTAGCATTTTTAACAAACTTCACCCCAGTTAAAAATGAATATTCTACTTTGGCTCTGTTTGAGATGCAAACTGCATAATAGCTGCAACGTGTTTCTTGTTTCAGGTAAGGAGGGACATGGGATGTGGCTGAGTGGTCATACCACAAGCCTAGTAAGGTGGATATCTGTTGTCTTTTGCCCACATTGCTACCGATTGCTGTCAAGTTACTTCACCTTTCTGTGCCTCATCCTTCAGATGCACATATTGGTACTTGTGTGAAGCTAATACTGCAGTGAGTTTTAAGACCAGACCTACTTTTCCTTCTTACCTTCCAGGGGCAAAGTGATCTCAGACTTGGCCACTGCTGACTTGCTCTTGAGGTGCTTGCCTTAATGTTCTGGTTTTGGTTTCATATTTAATGCCAATATGTCTGTTATTCACTCACTGTGTACACAAGTGCCTGTAAACAACTTCAGCATTTTTCCCATGTCTGGAGAAATCGCTACTACTCTGTTATGGAAAAAGTCTCCACTTTCCATCAATGGTAATGGTCAGGTTCCACTCTGAGGTTGTTTTGACACGTTTCAGTTTTTCCTTGCTAAAGGAAAATATTTACTTGTTTATTATCAGCTGTAAAGCCAAGGTTTTACTGTTCACAGAAATAAATGACTTATTATCAATGCAATTCTTTTTTCCAAAGCCTGAGGAAAACCACTTGTAATGGAAATTAGCAATGGCTATTACTGAAAAGGGGAACAAAATGTTTCCTTTTATTATCTGTCCTATTAATAGTTACCAAGAAATGTCAGGCGACAAAGTAGAAAAAGTAGATAATATCAAGTCATGTTTTAATCTTATTTAGTTCCTCGTAATGATGAACCAGAAAAGGCCCTAATTATGCAGTTACATGACATAAATAGTCTTGCTATTGCAGATAATAACATTTGCAACATGCCTTGAAAGTGTTAGCGGAGTTATGGAGCTGATTCTAAACTAAATTTCTCTTTTAATGCTTCCATACAAAGGCAGTGATACACCTCTATTTCAAAATGGGAAATTAATTTCTCAAGTAGTGGCAATGCCACTTTTTTGAGTTTAAGGTTATGTGTGCTTCAGAGGTTGCTTCTGTCTGTCCTCACATTTTATTCAACTGCAGAAACAGAAAAGAAGAAGGTTTTCATATGTCACCCAAAATGGAGCCAGTTCCCCCAGCCATTCATTGTACCTGAAGAATTTAATGTTTTCCAAAAAATTACATTTTGTAGTCAGGACACTTCACTGATCTCTGGATTGCACTCACAACTTAGTAATTTCCATCCCGATAATTAGGCAAAACAACAAAAATGACTTTATATGATTTTATTTTGAGCATGGCAGGACAGTGATTTGTTGCCTTAATACAGTCTCACTGGAAACCTCCTCTGCCTTTCGTGTATTGTAGAGTGGATGGAAGTGCTAATGCCTGAAAATTTAGGCAAATGTTTTCCTTCCAATTTTAGCTCTCTCTCCTGACACCCCTGAATATTTATCCATTTTTATCTTTATAGCTTGAAACCACAGCAATTGTTTAGCAGTTATTGAATTTTATTTCCTATTTTGCTTAGAAACCTTTTGCCATTTAATCTGACTGTGTTGTACGAAAAGATCTTGGAATGCCAAGTATAATATGGAACTCAGAAATGTAACGTGTAATAAATGTTAAAGTGCATAAGAAGTCATAGGATTTCAGCAGAAATACAGCGGGATGCAAGGAGAGGCTCATCACCTCAGCTGCTTCTCACTGTGTGTTTTTTGTTTATACTAGAAGTCACTTAGGGTCAAATTACCTTCTCGTGCATAGGAATTTGTTAAGGGAGAAAAAAATTCTTTTCAAAAAATGTCCTTTCAAAAGTGTCCCTTGTTGATTGTATTCACAGGGAACTGAAAGACGCATCCTTCTGCAAATGCCCCTTTATTTGATTTTCTGGTGGTGACAACACCTCAACCTTCCAGTGGATTCGGAGCCGGGCTTTAGTCCTCCCTTTTCTGGCATGTCAAAAAGGTGGGTGAAACTGCTTGGATCAGGCTGAAACTCTGCCCCATCTGTTTTATTACAGTGAACAGTGCTAGGAAAAGGTCATAATCTGTATATATGCCTCATAACTCAGTGAGGAGAACGGATGCAATACTATCCTGTGCATTTTTCTTCCATGTGGTGCTTTTCCTCGCTGTGCCAAGCGCCTGCAGGTAAAAGAAAGCGACGGCATTGCAGGGAAAGCCAGCGAGATGCCAAGGCCATCGCATTCCTGCTGTCACGAGGATGGGACTTTGTCACCGTATTCGCTATTGCGAGCAAAGCACTTCCTTGTTCTGCCCCTATTCACTTACTCAACCCATTGAGCAAACCAGTGTGCGAGGCTGCACATCAGTATTCAAGACACGCCGCGAGGTGAGGACTCTGCAAGGGGGGCTTGGTTTGTTCCCTTTTAAATAGGATTGAAATTGCCGGGTACCTAATTCTCACAGAGCCCTTTTTGTCAAGGGGTCTGTCTGCAAAAATTAACCACATTTAGCGGATGATAAACGTCTGGTGAAAGGAGAGCGAAGGGTTAGCCGTCGGCAGAGCCAAGAATAGGTCCCACTCTCGCTCTCTCCGCCCGGCAGCACTGCCTCTCTCAGACGTCCCGCCCACCGTTTCTTGTCTCGCCCGGAGCTGCGGGAAGGGGCCTGGCGCACCGAGGAGCGGGGACGGCGAGTGCTGGGGCGGAGGCCGCAGGCTGCGTGCCCCGCGCCAGCCCCTCCGCCCCACGGGGGGGTCACAGCCGGGGGCGGCTGGGCGCGCGCTGGCGGAGCTGGGCTCTGCCGGGAGAGCGGGGCCCCCCGCGCCTCCCGAAACTGCCCCTCAGGCTTCCTGCGCGCGCCAGCCGCCGTCCCGGCGTGTCGCGCCACGGGCAGGGCCGTGCGCAGGAGCGCGAGGCGCGGACGCGGCGTTTCCCTTCCGCGCGGGTGCGATGAGTTCGCAGCGGGGGACCTGCGGCGGGGAGCGCGTGGCAGGCGCCGTGCGAGGCCGGGGGCCGAGTGACTCAGGGAAGCTATTCATAGTCTCCGTTGAGACGCTTATATTGCCTCAATAACACGGATCATTAATTTAGCTTTTTAATCATTAAGAAAATAACTTTGTTTGATGGGATGTTTGGAACAAAGTCAGACGTAAGAAATTTTTCTGCGTTTCTTGCTCCTGTTGCGTTAGTGATTAACGAAGTCACTAAGCTCATAACTAACCTCTTTTTGATAATTTAAAGCTGATGGAATGATTATATTTGCACGTATACAAATTAGTATGCTGCTAAATCATTATTTTGAGTGCTATTGCTTTCTGAGCACTCTGTTCGTATATGAGAAATCTGGAGCAATAAAACATGTAATACAAACAAATTAAGGGAAATGTTATGGGGACTTACCCAAGGTATTTATACTGTCTGAGTAACCAGTTCCTAATGAAATTATGAGGAAATAAACGGAATTTATTTCTGCTGCTAATGTTCATTATTGTCTTCCTTTCAAAAATGTTCACTACAATATTAAGGTGTCTTTTCCTCAAGTTCCCCCTCTCTCTGCAAAGCCGGTAGACAGTTCTGTAGTTCTCTGCTCAGTGTCGTTTTCCCTTTTTCTCCTAAAAATCAAACACAGTAAAATAAGTAGCTTGCAGGAGAGGCTGTTATTCAGAAAGGATATAAGGAGGGCACCATGCACAGAAAAATCAAAGATGTGGCCTACGGATGGGTTAAAGATAAGAGGTACAGCTGTGGCTATGTTCCTGCTGCCACCCCGTGTGATGAAGAACATAAATAGGCATTGGTGGCCAGCCTAGATCCTTATTTTGTCATAGAGGCAGGTGGTTGTCCAAGGGTCGCCAACAATAACCAGATTTACAGCTCTTCCCGAGGGTCTGTGTGCAGCAAGCCACGGTGCTTTGCCTGCAGAGGCAGGGCTGGAGCCCAGGCAGCTGAACCAGAGCAGCCAGGACTTGTGCCACGGTCTCTGCAAGCCTGCTGCTGCCGGCAGCACTCTGTAGGAAAAAGTGGCCGTGCTTATTTTTGTGTCTGTTCCGAATGATAATTACTGCATCCAAAGATCCAGAGTCAGATGTCACTGCAAGCAGGTACGAGCGGATGTCTCCCTGGAGGTCCTCTCTGCTTCCCAGCAAAGCACAAGTGCCTTTTTCATGCCCTTGTTCCCACTAGGCTGACAACACCTGCTCTACCACCAACTGCTTCTCACCCAGATCCCAGCCTGTTCCACCTGCCAAGGTCTTCCTTGTGCCAGATTAAAAAATATCTTCCACGTGTACTGAGCCCTGCATGGCTTTCTCAAAAAAGAACATCCTGCATTTAGGCAACTGCGGTTATTAATGCAGAAAATCGGTGCCAGTTTGTTACGTTCAGAGCCTTTTTAATGCTGTGTTTATTAAAATATCACCATGGTGGATTTTTTCAGTAACGTCTTTGAGAGGTTTTTCATAAAGTCTTTTTATATCATTATCAATCTTATGAAGTCCTTTTTAATATCAGCATAACTCCTGAAGGCTTTTTTAACCATAAAAACTTATCAACGCAGTTTCTAAATTTATTATGAGCCATAGAAAAGTAATCAAAGTACAAGCAAGCAGTGCATGGCGACGTATGAATTACAAAAACTGTTGCTGTCTTAATAACCTGAAACTCTAAAAAGCACCAGCAATGTTGTGGTGAACCTTAAGTACAGCCCTAGAGAATGCAAAATGTAACATAGGCAGAAAATGTCTGAACAGGGACACAACTGTCACAGGACAGGGATGCCTTTTCTTTGGGCTTGACTAAGGGCTTATCCTCTTCCCGCTGTGTAAAACAGCAAGAAGCACAGTGATGAGTAAGATCCACTCATATGGCTCATGATTCCTCACAAGCTCTTAAATTTATTTTGCTATTTTATCATATTTACTATAGAATATGCTCCAGTGCTGACAGCAGCGCAAATACAATTACAATACATCTACATCTCCCATTGCCTGTTCTGCTGCTGTTCTTAATTAGGTAATTCCCATTGGATTCTGGCAATGTACAGTTTTTGAAGTGGTAAATTAAATCATAGCATCACAGAATAGTTTAAATCAGAAGGGGGTCATCTAGTTCAACCTCCACTCAAAGCGGGTCCAGCTAGATCACGTTCCCCAGGGCCTAGTTTTCAATATATCTGAGGAAGATTTTTTTTTTTTTTTAAAATATCTACTTGGGATTTTCCTTGGGCCCATTGCTTCTCGTCCCATCATCATCTGCCTGTGGGAGGGGTCAGGCTCTGCTTTCTCTGTTGAGCCTCTTAAGGCTGAACAAAGCCAACTCTCAGCCTTTCTTTGTATGTCCTGAGCTCCAGTTCCCTGACCAATTTGATGACGCTTCACCAGACTTGTATCAAACAGGCAGCATGCAGTGAGATTGATAATTTTATGGACCAGGCGGGTTAGACAGTCCTGCGTAGCAGAGAGTATGAGAGGAAAGATGGAGAAGTTGTTCCTGGTTACAGGTTTCCTAAAAACATGAAGAGTCTCTGGAGATGATCCATCCACACTAAGGAGTGGTGCTGTGGAAGTGAAGTAACTTTGCTCTGCAAAGACACCACTTACATTAACCACTGCCAATGACTACCTAATCTGATTGTAAAGGAGAAAACAGAAGAGATGCTCAAGGAGGCATCTTCGAATGCCTCTTGGAGGAATGCTCCAACAGGCATTCTTATGGAGGCCTCTTTGAAGTGTAGGAGGGTGGCTTAGAAAGGTGTGGAGTCCTTGAGATAAGAGAAGGACAAGGGTTTGGAGAGCAGGACTGAATAGAGTACACACCAAATCTTGAGAGCTTTAAGGGATATGCTCCCTAATCTACCAGTTTTGGTGAAGTCTGAGAGACTTGTGTACAGTGGCTAAAATGAATCTGGCTGCCACAGGGAAATGTTACGAATGGACAGGGATGTGCAGTGGACAGTGTGAACAGCCAACCTGGGCTTCTGGGTGACGTATGCCAAAGTTGCTTTTGGCCTCCAAACTTTCCCCATTCAAACTCAACACCAAAAAGATCACCAGTACCAGGATTAGAGCCACACGAGAGGGTATATGTCTCCCGGTCAAAGTCAATCTCCTTGCACCCAGCTATTGGCCTGTGACAGTGACGCTCAAGATCCCAGTCACTTCAAAAAGAAAAGATTTCTTCTGTGGCCTTGGTCAGCTGCAGGTTCAGCCAGAACCTTCATCTCCCTTTCAGTGCTCTTTGCTCTGCTTGCACAACTGAGAATGTTTCAGAGTCTGTATTTCCTCTAAGGAAAATTCACTCCTTAGTGGTGCTTTAAGGACAATACGGTCAGACTCTTAATTGCGGGCAAGCTTTGTTTTGCCAGCTGAGAGACCGCCTCTAACGTACCTGACACGAGCCATGCATAGACAAGGAGCCAGCCATGGCCTGTGGGCTTGGGCTTTCAAACAGACTGTGCACTAAGCTGCACTGGAGGTTGACAGTGGTAGAAGTTCTTGAAGTCAGGCATCGCAAGTGCAACGGGTTCCCCAGGTCCGTCACAGACAGCTGCCCCCATGGCTGACTGGTGCGCATTACTCTCACCAAAATTCACATGCTGCACAGCCAGGAAGGGCCCCATCCTCCCTCCCCCTGCTTATCCTCCCTGCCAGGTAGTCTCAAGCAGCATGTTGAAGCCTTCCCATTCTTTCTTCAAGGCAGCTGGAGATAAACATGTTCCTGGTAGTTATCACTGAAGGGTGTTTAGGTTGTTGCAAGTTCAGTGTGCAGAAGAGGAGGCTGAGGGGAGACCTTATTGCTCTCTACAACTACCTGAAAGGGGGTTGTGGTGAGGTGGGTCTTGGTCTCTTCTCCCAAGTAACTAGCGATAGAACGAGAGGAAATGGCCTCAAGTAGTGCCAAGGGAAGTTTAGATTGGATATTAGGAAAAATTTCTTTACTGAGAGAGTGGCCAAGTATTGGAACAGGCTGCCGAGGGAGGTGGTGGAGTCACCATCACTGGAAGTGTTCAAAAAACGTGTGGATATGGCACTTCAGGACATGGTTTAGTGGCATGGTTGTGTTGGGTTAATGGTTGGACTTGATGATCTTGAAGGTCTTTTCCAACCTTGATGATATTGTGATTCTGTGAAGTGCTCTGCAAGTCTTTGAGCCTCTCCCTCCCAGCTCTCAGCCCCACTCGCTCTCTGGTTGCGACTGGTGCAGGAGACAACATGGCATCGTAATTCAAGGCAGGTATTGCTCAGTGGCCTCAATGCTTCTGTGTAGTGCTGGCCATTTACTCCTAAAAGAAAACTCTGCTGTCCTCGTGTTTGCATGGTAGTTGAACAGTTCTCCACGAAATGTAACTGTCCTGTAAGAAGTGTCCTTGAACAGGGTGGTAAAGGACTCTCGCGCAGACTCTCCCAGGATAAGAGACGGGGTGATGACACCATGAATATTCACGTTATTGGTTAGATTGGCAATCATCCTCCCTTCTTCATCTTTTTTTTGTTTAATTTAGGGTCTGGTTGAATACCTCTGATAATTCCGGTTTCCAAAACATTTTTGGGACAATCCATGCTATCACTGTGCTCCAAGGGCAGGACCACTGCTGGAGGCAGTGACCTCTTCCCAGTTTAGAAACTCCATGACATGTAAAGAGAATGAAGGGGCAGAAAAAGAGACTGCAATGGACTTGCGTTCACTGCATATAAGAGGCAGTTCAGGCCATCTGTGTTTGGGATCTTTACAGTTTCACCAGAAATATTGCTCTTTCTGTGTGGCCCAGGAATAGTTGTTTTAATTAGAGTATGTTGGTGGGTTTTGAGATCTAAAAACTGACGATCAACATGGGAGGATTATTTGCCTTTCACCTTGTGTGGGCTTCGGCACATCCACACAATTGAGGGCCACATTTTGGCCACTGTCTATTTGAAACGGGAAATTTGCAGGGTTGCACTTCAGTAAAAATGACCCAGTTCTGCATTTCTCCCTTCGCAACCAGCAGAACCACAGCTGCTCGATGCCAGTGTGAAGCATGTTCCTTCTGCACATGGCATGTCTCGTAGCAGCTGGCTTGTGAGTGTGTATGTAAAAAAAAAATTGCCTAAATATGTAAAAAATTATCAGGTTGATTTTGTTAAAGGAGAAAAAAATACCTTTAGTGGTTTTTCTTTCTCACTCTCCCCTAACTGTAGCAGTTGTGTAGAGGTGTCTGGCTTGCAGCTTAGTGTGCTGGTGCATGGGTTGTTCCCCACTGAGAAAGACCCATCCTTGCAATCGGAGTGGGATGTTGGGGTAGCACAGATATACCTCCACGCTTTCCCTAAAAGAGCCACAAGAAGGCATTGTGTGGTCAACCAGCTTGTGAAAAATCAATTGTGAAATCTCTGCCATGACATCTCTGCCTGTGAAAAAGGCAGACCCCATTTTAAAGCATGTAGCAGATTTACTAGTCATGTGGATTTTTGCCTCTTTGAGTTCATCTCAGCAATCATTAAATAGGAGAAAATCTGTGCAGTAGTTTACATGGACCTTCCTGTAAAATTTACATGATTTTATTTTTCAGATAGTTTCCAGTCTCCCCCAGTTAAACCCACATTTTTACTTTGATATGTGTACTGCTTAAGAGATGAGGCTTTTTCCTATTTGATTCATGTAATTTCATTTCGGCTTCAAATTTTTCAACAAGTGTAATAAATTGTGACAGAGAGCGATGTTCACTCAACATCTGGATGCTTTTGTATATTTCTTAGCTCATTATGATAATTAATACCAATTTATCATGATTCTGAGATTTTTACAAGCTTTCTACAATACCAACCTTTCTGCCCTTCACTAGAATGAAAAATGTTTAAATCTTTTTTCCCAGCTAGGTTTACAGATATGTTAAAGGTGTTTATAAATGTTGGGGTGACTTTGGCTCATTGTGGGCTCCCAAAAGGTGCCATGTGTTCCTGCGGGTGCTGTGTCCCGCAGCCCCTTCCCAGGGTCCCATCTCAGTGTCTGCCTCCCTTCTCCCAGCCCTGGGGCATCTCCAGCTGGCAGCTGTGCGGGGCTGCGCCAAACCCTGACGGGATTTTGTGCAGACTTAGGCACTCGAATTTGCTCTGTTCATCCTCTTATATCTGAGCATGAAGACAGCACTCAATGCAGAAAGATCACCACTGTTTGCAATTCCCAATGAAAACTAATTATTATTGGTGTTTTCTTAACTTCTGTGCTCTTGTAGGACCTCATTGCAATGTTCTGCATTTCAGAGGCTTAGCTAAAACCACAAAACATATATAAAAGGTTTTTCTACCAAATAAAGCCCTGAGTCTGTGTTTTAAGCTGTTTGGCTGGAGTGGGGCCACCTCTACGCAGGTACTGAGGACTGCTTTCAGGAATGGTCCTGAGCAGTCACTTGAGTCACTGAGCCTCTGCTGCTTAGTAACTGAAGGCAGATCCAGTATTCTCCCGTGAAAAGGTTCAGAAAGTGGATAAATCATGAAAGAAGTAGAGGCAATAATAAAGTCTTTGAAAACCTCATGAGGAGTCTCCTTTTCCAGAAAACAGTGAGATCACCTCATCTTCATCGTGCGATCCATTTTGACTGCTGTATGCCTGTTTCTTGGTGTGGTAAAATCCAGATTAGGGCTCTTAAGCTCAACACTAAAAATGAATAGCAAAGAAATATCTTAGAAATCCAAGTTCTCTAGAAAATTATGGCTCCCTTTTCAGACCGGCCACATGCCCTTTGTTTCCTGGAACATGTCCTCCATGCACACAAAGTGGACTAGTTGGACAAGGGCAAAATTTACCTTAGAGACACTGATGTCCTGAAACAGGAGCCTAATGTTGGCTCTGTGAACTGTCCCATGATGGAGCATCTCTCCTCACTGGCATGTGGCTCTGACTCTGAGAGACCAGCCTCCCCAGGGAAGAGCTACTTTATGAATCCCTCTCTTAATGTCAGTCGGGACTGTTGCTTTCCTCCTGCCTGACTTCTGGTTAGAGGTATTGTAGACATGTGCAGACTTGTTGGATTACTATATATCGCCTTGTTTAAGTGCGTATCTTATTTTTTGAAGTGTCCCTGAAGGTGATTGCTTCTCCCTTTTTCTATGAGTCATCACGCCATCTGCTGCATGAGTACAATGTGGGTTGACTCAACTCAACTTTGCAGAGCCCTGATAAACAATGTATTGATTAAGCCTTGTTTTCAGTGTAGAGAAACGCAGGGTCATAACAAAAACTGAAGAAAAATCTCAAAAAGTCTTTTTTCTCCTTGAGCTGTCCTTAGACTTCACTGAAGTGCACATCAGTGGAAAGAATCACAAACACAGCTTTGTGTTTCTGGTTTGACTATTAAACATCTTATGAATAACGTTAATTAAATTGTACTCCGAGCAAAAAGACTTACGGAAGTGGAAGTGTTTTCTTTTATCCTACAAATAATTGTCACACACAAACATTATATATTTTATTGCTATATTTGTTGGAAGTACAGAAAAAGTTTTTTAAGTCCAATAATGTATTAGCTCTTTCTGGCCTGGCCTTGATCATTCCCAGGAAGACTCCTCACCAGTGCTCTATGGAAATTTTCATGCAAATTTAGCAACTTTGAAAAAGAAGCATAGTGAACTGTTATGAGCTGTTCTGTACTGGCAGGAGGAACACTTTTAGCACTAAAGCTATAGCAGAGGGAAAGCCTCTGAGCCCTGTGGTACAAATACAGACAGAAGTTTTCCCTTGGAGCTTACTGTACCGACCAGGACTGCATCACAGCAGAGACCTGAGGGGAAGACACTCTCAAATAAGCCTAATGTCAGGCCCTCATTAAGAGTTTGTTGGAAGTCTGCTGTGTGAAGATTGAAGAGCCTGGTCAGAAAAAGATGAGGATCTGGGAATGATTGAGGGAAGCAGTGCGAACAATTCCTCTGGAGGGGGTTCTGAGTTATGTTTGGTGAAGGCTGTTTCATCTTCTCAGCAATCCTGTTTGAAATAAAGTTGTATGTACTGATCTCAAACATCATGATTTACAGGTATGCACAAAGAGTGTATCCTAAATTTTTCTGACTGTATATGGATGTATGTTCTACTGCCTGTGAAACACAAAATGATACATTGGGTTGAATTTACAGGAGAGCTGAAGTCTACCCAAAAGAATTACAGCTAGTATTATCTGAGTACTCCAACTTTTGTTAGCTAAAGAAGAGCCATTACATGTATCATCAGGGAATAAATAGTAGCAGTGTGGGACACAACATTTGGGGCTTGTTCACTCAACATGCAGAGGTAAAGAGCTGTCAAAGTGATCATCATCTAACTTTGTACCCAAATATTGTTCCTGCCTGCTTAGTTCTTTGAATTACATCCTTGCATGGATTGTGACCATGATGATGACTGTAATGGTTTCCCATTGATAAGGAAAGATACCCCCTTGCATCTAACAAGATGCTTTGGAATTTATGATATAAATGATAATATCACAGTATCACAGAATCACTAGGTTGGAAAGGACCTTAAGATCATCAAGTCCAACCATTAATCCAGCGCCACCATGTCCCCTAAACCATGTCTTGAAGTGCCACATCCACATGTCTTTTGAACACTTCTAGAGATGGCGACTGCACCACCTCCCTGGGCAGCCTGTTCCAATGTCTGACCACTCTCTCGGTGAAGAAATTTTTCCTAATATCCAATCTAAACCTCCCCTGGCGCAACTTGAGGCCATTTCCTCGTGTCCTATTGCTAGTTACTTGGGAGAAGAGGCCAACACCCTCGTTGCCACAACCCCCTTTCAGGTAGTTGTAGAGAGCAATAAGGTCTCCTCTCAGCCTCCTCTTCTCCAGACTAAACAACCCCAGTTCCCTCAGCCGCTCCTCATAAGACTTGTGCTCCAGACCCCTCACCAGCTTCGTTGCCCTTCTCTGGACACGCTCCAGCACCTCACCTTCTTGTAGTGAGGGGCCCTGTCCTGGTTTCAGCCAGGATAGAGCTGGTTTTCTTCACAGAAGCTAGTGTGAGACTGTGTTTTGGATTTGGGATGAGGAACTGTTGATAATGTGCTGATGTTTTGGGTTGTTGCTGAGCCGTCAAGGACAGTCCAGCTTCTCGTGCTGGCCTGCCAGCGAGCAGGCTGGGGGTGCACGGGGAGCTGGGAGGGACACAGCCGGGACAGCTGACCCAGGCTGGCCAAAGAGATATTCCCTACCATCCGACGTCATGCCCAGTACATAAACTGGAGTTGGCCGGGGGGCGGAAATCGCTGCTCGGGGACGGGCTGTCGATCACGGGGTGGTGAGCAATTTCTGTATTGGGCCTCACTTGTTCTTGTACATTCCTTTGTTGGTATTATCATTATTGTTCCCTTCTTTCTTTCTGTCCTATTAAACCGTGTTTATCTCAACCCACGAGGTTTTTCCTAATTCTCTCCCCTGTCCCACTGTGGGAGGGGGAGTGAGCGAGCGGCTGCGTGGTGCTTAGTTGCCGGCTGGGGCTAAACCACGACAGTCCTTTTTGGCGCCCAACGTGGGGCCCGAGGCTTGAGATAATAACGGTTGCAGGTCACAATATCAGTTTATTTGATTTGCATCATGCTCTCGTCTTTGCTGTACATGTTAAGGATCGGTGTTGGTTTCTGCGGGCTGCTGTACTCTGCAATGATTAGTAATGTCTCGCCTGTGAATTTTGTTTTTAGAGCACTGACCTTGAGCTTAATGTGGTATCATCTGAGCTCTGTACTAAAGCCGTTACTGTATTTTGGCTACAGTCTTGTGGAGACGATTAGCAATTATACTTCTGCCTCTGAAAGGTTTTTTATGGAGGAAATGCAGAATGGTACCTTTGATACCCTCTATCATAACATTTCCTCCTTCATCACAATAATTTTTCAGTATTTTGAACACCCTTGGGTAGTTAAAATACCTCTATTGCTACTTCTGGGGAACAGTGTTTCGGTTTTCTCTAAGGTTGGCAAGCAATTTAAGAATATCACCCGGAGATCTGCCCCAAGGCTGGATAGTTATGAATGGCAGGGCGTGTGGAACAGCATGGGCAAATGCCTGGGGCGGTGGGCACCTCCGGTGTTTTGGAGCTTCACTCCCGAACAAGTGCAGAATCCTGATAAACTAGCAGAATATCTGGAAGAAGTATGCTGTCAGCCTGGCAGCTCCAAGGAGACACAAATCATTGCCATGTGCTGGGGCCTGGCCCATGCCTACAGAACCCTATTTAACACTGTGCAAAGGGGAGAGAGGCTCTCTGGGTCTGATGGCAATGGGGCAGGCACTGTGACTACTCCAACCCCTGTGGCAGTCACTGCCACTACTCCAACTCCCACGGCGGGCACTGCCACTACTCCAACCCCCACGGCGGGCACTGTAGCTACTCAGACTGTTGCAGCTGAACCAGAGAACCAGCCCATCCCGGTATCAGTTGCCCCTGTACAAAAGAAGAAATCTTGGAAGCGGAAGTCAGCTCGTTTAGTAAGGGAGGAGGAAGATTCTGCTAAGAAGGAGCCAGAGGAAGAGAGTGAGGAGGCAGAGTGTTCTGAAGCAGGGCCATCACAAGCACGGAAGAGGGAAGAGAGCGAGTCATCGCTTGAAGAGGAGGAAGAGGAAGAACTTATAAAAGAGACGGTAACTACCCGATCTCTATCCCTGAGTGAATTGCGAGATATGCGAAAGGATTTCAGCCGTCGTCCAGGTGAGCACATTGTCACCTGGCTGCTCCGATGCTGGGATAATGGGGCCAGTAGCCTGGAATTAGAGGGTAGGGAAGCCAAGCAGCTGGGATCCCTTTCTAGGGAAGGGGGCATTGACAAAGCAATTGGAAAAGGTGCACAAGTCCTCAGCCTCTGGAGACGACTCCTGTCGGGTGTGAAGGAAAGGTATCCCTTCAAGGAAGATGTTCTATGTCACCCAGGCAAGTGGACCACCATGGAGAAAGGTATCCAGTACCTGAGGGAGCTAGCGGTGCTGGAAGTGATTTATGGTGACTTGGACAATGGACAATCATCCAAAGATCCAGATGAAGTCAATTGCACGCAACCTATGTGGCGGAAGTTTGTACGGAGTGCACCATCATCATGCCAACTCATTAGCAGTAATGGCCTGGAAGGACGGAGAGAGACCAACGGTGGATGAATTGGCTGGCCAACTCCGGCAATACGAAGAAAGTCTCTCTTCCTCCCTATGGGCCTGCGTCTCTGCTATAGAGAAACTGTCCTGAGAGTTCCGGCAATTCAAAGAGGATATGCCCTACCCTCCACCCATATGGACCAGTGTCTCAGCCATTAGGAGTAAGCGCTCTTCTGTTCAAGAGAGAAGATATAGAGGATACACACCACGAGCCACCCTGTGGTTTCAATTGCGTGACTACGGAGAGGACATGAGGAGGTGGGATGGAAAACCTACCTCGACCCTAGAAGCACGAGTACGCGAGCTGCAAGGAAAAACAATCACAAAAGGGGGTTCAGGTTCCTCGAGGAAAATCGTCGCTCCACTTTCCAGTGGGCAGCTTCCCAGAAAGAATAGAAGAGCTGATCTCACCTCTGATCCTCTTGAAGGGACTTCTGATTCCTATTTACAAGAAGTGGGTGACGAGTACTATGAGCAGGATTAGAGGGGCCCTGCCTCCAGCCAGGCGGAGGAGAGGGACAACCGAGGTTATTGGACTGTGTGGATTAGATGGCCTGGCACATCAGACCCACAGGAATATAAGGCTTTAGTGGACACCGGTGCACAATGTACCCTGATGCCATCAAGCCATATAGGGGCAGAGCCCATCTGTATTTCCGGAGTGACAGGGGGATCCCAACAGCTGACTGTGCTGGAGGCCGAAGTGAGCCTAACTGGGAATGAGTGGCAGAAGCACCCCATTGTGACTGGCCCGGAGGCTCCATGCATCCTGGGCATAGACTACCTCAGCAGAGGGTATTTCAAGGACCCAAAAGGGTACCGGTGGGCTTTTGGTATAGCTGCCTTGGAGACGGAAGAAATTAAACAGCTGTCCACCTTGCCTGGTCTCTCAGAGGACCCTTCTGTGGTGGGGTTGCTCAGGGTCAAAGAACAACAGGTGCCGATCGCTACCACAACAGTGCACCGGCGGCAATATCGCACCAACAGAGACTCCCTGATCCCCATCCATGAGCTGATTCGTCGGCTGGAGAGCCAAGGAGTGATCAGCAAGACTCGCTCACCCTTTAACAGCCCCATATGGCCAGCGCGAAAGTCTAATGGAGAGTGGAGACTGACAGTAGACTATCGTGGCCTGAATGAAGTCACACTGCCATTGAGCGCTGCCGTGCCGGACATGCTAGAACTTCAATATGAACTGGAGTCAAAGGCAGCCAAGTGGTACACCACCATTGATATTGCTAACGCGTTTTTCTCGAACCCTTTGGCGGCAGAGTGCAGGCCACAGTTTGCTTTCACTTGGAGGGGTGTCCAATACACCTGGAATCGACTTCCCCAGGGGTGGAAACACAGCCCTACCATTTGCCATGGGCTGATACAAACTGCACTGGAACAGGGTGAAGCTCCAGAGCATCTGCAATACATTGATGACATCATTGTATGGGGCAACACAGCAGAAGAAGTTTTCGAGAAAGGGAAGAAAATAATTCAAGTCCTTCTGAAAGCTGGTTTTGCTATAAAACAAAGTAAAGTCAAGGGACCTGCACAAGAGATCCAGTTTTTAGGAATAAAATGGCAAGATGGACGTCGACAGATCCCAACGGATGTGATCAACAAAATAACAGCTATGTCTCCACCAACTAGCAAAAAAGAAACACAAGCATTTCTGGGTGTTGTGGGTTTCTGGAGAATGCATATTCCAAATTACAGTCTGATTGTAAGCCCTCTTTATCAAGTGACCCGGAAGAAGAACGATTTTAAATGGGGCCCTGAGCAACGACAAGCCTTCGAACAAATCAAACAGGAGATAGTTCATGCCGTAGCCCTCCTGTCCCGGGCAGGACAAGATGTTAAAAATGTGCTCTACACGGCAGCCGGGAGAATGGCCCTACCTGGAGTCTCTGGCAGAAGGCACCAGGAGAGACTCGAGGTCGACCTCTAGGGTTTTGGAGTCGAGGATATAGGGGATCTGAGTCCCGCTATACTCCAACTGAAAAGGAGATATTGGCGGCATATGAAGGAGTTCGAGCTGCCTCAGAAGTGGTTGGTACTGAAGCACAGCTCCTCCTGGCACCCCGATTGCCAGTGCTGGGCTGGATGTTCAAAGGGAGGGTCCCCTCTACACATCATGCGACTGATGCTACGTGGAGTAAGTGGGTCGTGCTTATTACACAGTGGGCTCGAATAGGAAACCTTAATCGCCCGGGAATCTTGGAAGTGATCATGGACTGGCCAGAAGGCAAAGATTTTGGAATATCACCAGAAGAGGAGGTGGCGCGTGCTGAAGAGGCTTCACCATATAATGAACTGCCAGAGAACGAAAGGCAATATGCCCTGTTTACTGATGGGTCCTGTCGTATTGTAGGCAAACATCGAAGGTGGAAAGCTGCTGTATGGAGCCCTATACGACGAGTTGCAGAAGTGGCTGAAGGACAAGGTGAATCAAGTCAGTTTGCGGAGGTGAAAGCCATCCAGCTGGCTTTAGATATTGCTGAACGAGAAAAATGGCCAGTACTCTATCTTTATACTGACTCATGGATGGTGGCAAATGCTCTATGGGGGTGGCTGCAGCAATGGAAGCAGAGCAACTGGCAACGCAGAGGCAAGCCCATCTGGGCTGCTGAATTGTGGCAAGATATTGCTGCCCGACTAGAGAATCTCGTCATAAAAGTACGTCACGTAGATTCTCACGTACCCAAGAGTCTGGCCACCGAAGAACATCAAAACAACCATCAGGTGGATCAGGCTGCTAAGATTGAAGTGGCTCAGGTGGATCTGGACTGGCAACATAAGGGTGAATTATTTATAGCTCGGTGGGCCCATGACACCTCAGGCCATTAGGGAAGAGATGCAACATATAGATGGGCTCGGGGTCGAGGGGTGGACCTGACCATGGATGCTATTGCACAGGTTATCTATGAATGTGAGACGTGTGCTGCGATCAAACAAGCCAAGCGGTTAAAGCCCCTCTGGTATGAAGGACGATGGTTGAAATATAAATATGGGGAGGCCTGGCAGATTGACTATATCACACTTCCACAAACTCGCCAAGGCAAGTGCTATGTGCTTACCATGGTGGAAGCAACCACCGGATGGCTGGAAACATACCCTGTGCCTCATGCCACCGCCCGGAACACTATCCTGGGCCTTGAAAAGCAAGTCTTATGGCGACATGGCACCCCCGAAAGAATTGAGTCAGACAATGGGACTCATTTCCGAAACAACCTCATAGACACCTGGGCCAAAGAGCACGGCATTGAGTGGGTGTATCATATCCCCTATCATGCACCAGCTTCCGGAAACATTGAACGATACAACGGACTGTTAAAGACTACCCTGAGAGCAATGGGTGACGGGACATTCAAACATTGGGATAAACATTTAGCCAAAGCCACCTGGTTAGTCAACACTAGGGGATCTACTAATAGAGCCGGCCCTGCCCAATCAAAACTTCTACGTACTGTAGAAGGGGATAAAGTCCCTGTGGTGCATGTGAGAAACATGCTGGGGAAGACAGTCTGGGTTACTCCTGCATTAGGAAAAGGCAAACCCGTTCGTGGGATTGCCTTTGCCCAGGGACCTGGGTGCACTTCGTGGGTAATGCGGAAGGATGGGGAAGTCCGATGTGTACCTCAAGGAGACTTGATTTTGGGTGAAAACAGTCAATGATTTGAATTGTATTATGTTAATTGTTCAGAATGACATTACTACCATGGTTGCTATCTACCACATCAATGGTATTATAGTAAGAATCACCCAGACTGATGAAGAATGAGCTTCACTGAAACCAAGCAACGTGCAGCAATGATGAAACCAGAACTGGCTTCAGCAGCTTGCGCCCAGCAAATCCCTCGAGATCGACATCTTCGACCTGCAGATCATGGACATGGACCGTGCCAGATGACAATCCAACACCACATACCATCTCCCCTGCCCTGAGAGACTGCTATGATGGATGAAGCCCAGAGTCATGGACTGACTGAACTCCATAGACATTTTAAGTGATGGCCCATGGACTAAGAAAGTGATATCTGTGTGTATATATTAAAAGACAGGAAGAGTAATAATGAATAATTGGAATGTATTGAAAAGTATAGGACCTGGGCATGACGTAAATGGTATGGAATAAGGGGTGGATACTGTCCTGGTTTCAGCCAGGATAGAGCTGGTTTTCTTCACAGAAGCTAGTGTGAGACTGTGTTTTGGATTTGGGATGAGGAACTGTTGATAATGTGCTGATGTTTTGGGTTGTTGCTGAGCCGTCAAGGACAGTCCAGCTTCTTGTGCTGGCCTGCCAGCGAGCAGGCTGGGGGTGCACGGGGAGCTGGGAGGGGACACAGCCGGGACAGCTGACCCAGACTGGCCAAAGAGATATTCCCTGCCATCCGACGTCATGCCCAGTACATAAACTGGAGTTGGCCGGGGGGCGGAAATCGCTGCTCGGGGACGGGCTGTCGATCACGAGGTGGTGAGCAATTTCTGTATTGGGCCTCACTTGTTCTTGTACATTCCTTTGTTGGTATTATCATTATTGTTCCCTTCTTTCTTTCTGTCCTATTAAACCGTGTTTATCTCAACCCATGAGGTTTTTCCTAATTCTCTCCCCCGTCCCACTGTGGGAGGGGGAGTGAGCGAGCGGCTGCGTGGTGCTTAGTTGCCGGCTGGGGCTAAACCACGACAGGCCCAAAACTGAACACAGTATTCAAGGTGCGGCCTCACCAGTGCCGAGTACAGGGGCACGATCACTTCCCTACTCCTGCTGGCCACACTATTCCTGATACAGGCCAGGATGCTGTTGGCCTTCTTGGCCACCCGGGCACACTGCTGGCTCATGTTCAGCCGGCTGTCAACCAGCACCCCCAGGTCCCTTTCCGCCAGGCTGCTCTCTAGCCACTCCTCCCCAAGCCTGTAGCGTTGCATGAGGTTGTTGTGGCCGAAGTGCAGGACCCTGCACTTGGCCTTATTAAACCTCATACAGTTGACCTCAACCCATCGATCCAGCCTGTCCAGATCCCTCTGCAGAGCCCTCCTACCCTCCAGCAGATCAACACTCCCACCCAACTTGGTGTCATCTGCAAACTTACTGAGGGAGCACTCAATTCCCTCATCCAGATCATCAATAAAGGTATTGAACAAGACCGGCCCCAGAACCGAGCCCTGGGGAACACCGCTTGTGACCAGCCGCCAGCCAGATTTAACGCCGTTCACCACAACTCTCCGGGCTCGGCCATCCAGCCAGTTCCTCACCCAGCGAAGAGTAAACCCCTCTAAGCCATGAGCCGCTAGTTTCTCCAGCAGAATGCTGTGGGAGACGCTGTCAAAGGCTTTACTAAAGTCCAGGTAGACAACGTCTACAGTCTTTCCCTCATCCACTAGGCGGGTCACCTGGTCATAGAAGGAGATCAGGTTGGTCAAGCAGGACCTGCCTTTCCTGAACCCATGCTGGCTGGGCCTGATCCCTTGGTTGTCCTGCAGATGCCCTGTGAGCACTCTCAAGACCAACCGCTCCATAATCTTCCCCGGTACAGAGGTCAGGCTGACAGGCCTGTAGTTCCCAGGATCCTCCTTCCGGCCTTTCTTGTAGACAGGCGTCACATTGGCAAGCCTCCAGTCTTCTGGGACCTCCCTTGTGAACCAGGATTGCTGATAAATGATGGAGAGTGGCTTGGCAAGCTCCTCCGCCAGCTCTCTCAGTACTCTCGGGTCAGATGAAGGACAGCTTGTAAATGCAGATTATAAAAATAATTTTATCTCTAAGAATGAAACTCTTGAAATTATTTTTTCATTTTGTTGCTAAAACCAACATCATGACTGGTGCAGGTGCAAGAAAAGTGCATTGTAGAATACCAGATGTCTCTGGATATCTGTAGGTCTTCACATAGTTATCACTTGATCATGACAGGAAATGAAATAGTACTATTTTCTAAGATTCATCCACATTTAAAATAATACAGTGGAAACTGGAGTTATTGCCGAAACAGATTTTTTTTTTTCTCAACTGAGAAAGCAATTAAAGGGTTCACTCAAAAACGCATATTTCCTTTCGTGGTCAATGATTCCTCAAACCATTAAATGTCAAAATGCTTTTCACAGCTTTTTACTAAATATTTGAAAGGGAAATCATCCATTGTATGATTATTTTTAAGACAATAATGAAGCTGGAGAAAGAGAATGAATATTTACTTCCACCCAAGCGCTTGTCTCTCACCATGAAAACATCCTGCGGGCAACTCATCATCTGACCTTGAAACTGTTGCATCAAAATTCTTCAATTACTTTTCCTTACCTACCAAAGAAATTTCAGAATTAACAGGAGTTATTTTATTTTGTTAACATGAATGCATAGAAATGTTGAGGCATATCCCCTTAACACTCTGTCATTGAAAGGATCTGAAATTGCTTTTCACTGTGGAAGATAAGAAGTGTATGTTAAGCAAAGATTTCCTGGCTGATATTTAAAAAATATTGAAGTTATGTAAACAGAGATAATGATGAAGAGAATTAAGTGCCTAAATACTATTTCAGTTTAGTTCATACTATATTACAAATACATCTTCCTAGAAGCTATGCTAAGGCACATGGAGGACAGAGATGTGATTCAAGACAGGCAGCGTGGCTTCACCAAGGTCAAGTCCTGTCTGACCAACCTTGTGGCCTTCTGTGATGGAGTGACCACATCAGTGGACAAGGGAAGAGCTACCAGTGTTGTCTACCTGGACTTCTGTACAGCCTTTGACACGTTCCCCCACAACATCCTTCTCTCTAAATTGGAGAGAGAAGGATTTGATGGGTGGACTGTTGGGTGGATGAGGAATTTGTTGGATGGTCGCATCCAGAGGATAGTGGTCAACAGCTCAATGTCTAGATGGGGATCAGAGACAAGTGGTGTCCCTCAGGTGTCCATATTGGGACCAGTACTGTTTAAAATCATCAATGACACAGACAGTGGTATTGAATGCATCTTTAGCAAGTTTGCAGATGACACCAAGTTGAGTGGTGCGGTTGACACACCTGAGGGACAGGATGCCATCCAGAGGGGCCTGGAGAAACTTGAGGAATAGGCCTGTGTGAACCTCATGAAGTTCAACAAGGCAAGTGCAGGGTCCTGCACCTGGGTCACGGCAACCCCCGTTATCAATACAGGCTGGGGGATGAAGGGATTGAGAGCAGCCCTGACGAGAAGGACTTGGGGGTACTGGTGGACAAAGAGCTGGACATGAGCCAGCAATGTGTGCTTCCAGCCCAGAAGGCCAACCATCTCCTAGGCTGTGTCAAAAGAAGCATGGCCAGCAGGTCAAGGGAGGTGATTGTGCCCCTCTACTCCTCTCTGCTGAGACCCCACCTGGAGTCCTGCTTCCAGCACTGGAGTCCTCAGCACAGGAAAGACATGGACCTGTTGGGGCGGGTCCAGAGGAGGGCCAGAAAAATTATGGTCAGAGGGGTGGAACACCTCTCCTGTGAGGACAGGCTGAGAGAGTTGGCATTGTTCAGCCTGGAGATGAGAAGGCTCTGAGGAGATCCTACTGCAGCCTTTCAGTACTCAAAGGGGGCTTATAAGAAAGATGGGGACAGACTTTTTAGCAGGGCCTGTTGCCATAGGACAAGGAGTAATGTTTTTATACTAAAAGAGAGTAGATAGATAGATAAACTATATAGAAGGAAGAAATTTTTGACAATGAGGGTGGTGAACCACTGGCATAGGTTGCCCATAGAGGTGGTAGATGCCCCATCCCTGGCAACATTCAAGGTCAGGTTGGAGGGGGCTCTGAGCAACCTGATCTTGCTGAAGATGTCCCCGCTCATTGCAGGGGGGTTGGACTAGATGACCTTTTAAAGGTCGCTTCCAACCCAAACTATTCTATGATTCTATGATTCTATGGTTCTATGATCCTTAAAATGAGAAGCAACAGATCGCATATACCTCGAAGTTTATGACTTAATGTGTTAAGTGAAGAATAATTTACTATGGTGAATTGACAATAAGAAGCCAAAGATCTGGCTTTCCACTTTTTTTGAAAAACAGCTGATTCTTTAGGAAATCAGAGCAGGCACAGAAAGAGGTTTGCATGTGGAATGTATGAGGCTGCGTCGCAAGACTTGTCTTAGAAAAAGGTGCAGTGTTTGATCTTTGAAGAATAGTTATCACAATATCAAAAAGCTCCCCAAAGTTGTGGCACTTCTGTAGGCTTTTATACCTCAAATTCAACAGCAGAACAGTTATTTTTATTGTGTAAACAGAAGCACATATATTACAGAAATCTGATACATATTGTTTTTTAGGCTGATCTTCTAATTAAACAATTTCAATTGTATGTATAAATGCTTTTATTAACTGATTTAAGAAAAAAGATATATTGAAATAAATAGTATGTTGAAATTGATGTTAGGCACAATTTTAAACAATGTTCAGCCCAACTGAACCCTTTGCATTGTGATTTCTGTACCATTTCTCCACAGGCACTAACTTTTTAGTGGGTGTCACTTTGATAAAAAGAGCTGAAGAGAGTTAGATCTGAGGGCAGGGCATACTTATATTCTGTTTAGAAGGATAAAACCCCAGTTTCATGTTACCTAACTTAAAAGACTTAACTGAGCTATCTAGGCAGGCTCAGCCTAGGTCAAGGCAGAAAGAACATCCTAGAGAGAGCTGAAGAGAGACACCATGTACCATAGCTTGTGGTTTTCTATAAATGGATGAAACGTAAAGTGCTTACCTGTATATTAAGAAGTTAATACACTATTATCTGTGAAACAAAGTTTGATTAATATATATTAACCTATTTAAAATGTGTATATAACTACCAGTTTTCCAGTTTAGTGGGAGGTAAGGAGTCCATCCAAACAGTTCAGAAAATCACAATGTAGTAGAAGGTGTCCCCAAAAGGAGGTTTAAGTTGGAAGGTGGTTTTGGCCAAGAAAAAGAGACACATATTTAAGAAGCCTCCTGTCAGCCTGTCCTCTAGATATGCAGTTGGCATTCTGGGGGTGGGCATCAGGAGTTGCTTTCCTTAAAAACATCCAGGTCTTGCATATATGTGGGCATAACATCTGAAGAATAGCAGTTACCATAGGATAAATGTCTATTCTTTACCAACATGTACATGCCTGTTTGTTCATTTCTTTGCAGTAAATCAGCTTAGCATGGTATTAAAAACTGAAAGGCAGAAAGCTAAGAAGCTAATTGAAACAGAGAACCCCAACTCAACCAGCTTTCCTACCAAACCTGAAACACCCAACAAAACAAATATGCATCACACTGTGCTCTCAGCAAGAGAAGGAAATGACCCTAAACAGCCTGTGCAGTTTTGCCAATGACTGCTTTCATGACTGGCAGCAGTGTAAGACCTTACAAGACTGAGAGAGGATCAGCTGGGGAAGAAAAGAAACTTGGTCTCAGCACCATGTATTTCACATAAGGGAGAAAGATTAAGGTGTGCCTGGATGTTCTGCACTTGAAAGTAGTATGTTTATAGGGATATATTTTATAGCACTTGATCTTGTGGCATCACTAGCTGTTAGATTCAGGTAATCTCCTTACCCTACTGGAGGCGATGCTGACATTGCAACAGATTCAACGTGAAGAGCTGGCTAATTTTTCAGAAAGAAATATTCTGTCCCACACAACACAGCTGAAAGCGGTAGTTACACAGGGCTAGGAGGGGAATGAAGAGCTGCCAGAACCCAAGAGCTGCCAGGTTGGACAGGAACCAAGATGAGCATCGGCCAGATCCGTGCTGTGATCTGGTACCAGGGGCCTCAGAGGAAGGCACCAGAAAACGGCACATGACAAGTGTGGGATACTTTCCACTCGGAAATATCTCTTCCATTTGTGGTGGAAACTGCACACCTGTGTAGTTGGGAATCCCTGTAGCCACAGAAAGAGGGAGGGCTTCCAAATAATTTTGCGATTAGTTTGCCATAATGCCAAGTATTCTTTATCTAAGAAACAGAAGCCTTCTTCAAATTACTGCAAATTCTTGGCCACATAGTCTAAGTTTTCATGTTAGTGGCGCAAGAGGAGTCTAGCTGAAGCACCTATGGAGGGTCCAAGACACTATGCTTTTTTCAAAGAACAAAATGTAACACTTTCATAATGAGGCCAAACCTGAAACAGCCTACATCAAGAAGGGAAATCATGTTTTCGAGGAAAAAACATATACTATAGCTGTAGTAGATACAGCCAATTCATAGGTGGCCAATGGAGAGTCTGCAGTTGTTTGATGTCTTTTTTTCATATTTATATTCTTAGTATCTTTTACTAAGCTTGGAATATTTGTTTAGATTTTGTCTTCCCTGGCCAGTGCAGATCTACACATCTTGTCAGTGATGATGTTGAGGGGAAGCATTTATTTTTCTCATGGATTTAATTCAGTTTTGAAGACATTTATTTTCTTATGAACATGCTGGGATTGCTGGAAGTTGTTCTGCTGAAGTTTGTGTTTTGTTTAGGCACATTCTATATTTACCTTTTTGTTGTTGCTGCTATCTTGATGAGATTCACGTTACTATGAAGCAAACAATTTTTGTCTAATTTTTGGACTTTTCAGATGTGTGTATGCACGTAAACACACACATTATATAATAAATACATAATATGCATTATATACATAGATTATATGATAATATATATATAATATATATAACTTGCATATATATAACTTGCATAATATCTCCAAGAAAAAAGTGTACTGGACACTTTATCAGACTGTATTACAGACACCAATTAAACAATGGTTTTCAGCACTTTTTTATTTCTATGTTTTACATTTTTTGGGGGGAGGAATTTGGATCTTAAACAGGTTTATATTTCTTGAAGACTTACCTGACTGGTCGTTTAGCCCCTGTTTAGCCTCAGGACACATGCGTTAACACAAGCCTCAGCTTTGCGTTAAAGGCTGCATCCTGCCAGCAGCAAAAGCCGTTCAGTATCCACTGAATTTGGTGGGAATTTAGGACCTGAAGCACCTTGCAAGAATGAGCCATAGTCATCGCCTACTAGGGTCCCACACCACAGAACAGAAGAGACCCTGTGGCTCTGCACAAATTCATGTGAAAATCTGGAACTTTTCTGGTGATGTGTCTATAGAGATCTGCGCTTTATGGAGATCAAAACTGTCCAATGTGTAGTGCTACGTCTATGTTGTCTTTTAGCCGGGACTGAGATGAGGCTCGAGTTCATGGAGACAAGGGGCTTGAGTCATTTGTCTCTTTATTGCCCCAGTGGGGAGCTCGGGGGGGGCCTGAAGGGCTGGTTGGGCTCAGTCCAGGCTATAGATGCTATGAAGTCAACAGATAGGAAATAGGGCCTAGACCAACAGGATGGTGTAGTTGTAACCTTGCCTGTATCACGTTACGCCATGCCGCTAACCTGTGGCGTTAAGCGTTTGCATTCACCAGAAAAATCAGGCAGGCGATTAAATTATTTTCATGTCTCAGTTTCGTAACTCAGTGGTTATCTGGTTTTGAAATAGTACAAATCCATCCCTGCTGCGTGATGTGCAACGATTAAGCGGTGAGGCAACCCCGAGGTGAGCAGCCCCGCGTTGCAGGGCCAGCCGAGGTACGGCTGTCACGCTGGTGAGTGGAAAAGCTCGAACTCAGCCCGGTGTCTGCTCTTTGGTGTGTTTTTTTGATTCATGTGTGGAGATCACTGCTTTAGAGGTTAGCTTAATTCTCTGGGAAGTAAAGGGCTTTCATGGTCCGTGTTGCCATACCGCAGGGAACAAAATTTTGGCAAGATGAGATCAACTGAATATAATGAACAGAAAAAAGAGAATGCCAGTGCTTGGTGGAGGTGGGGGGTGATCTGCAGGCTCCAGGATGTACATGGTATGGGATACAAAATTATGGGGGCTTTCAGGTCTTTTACCTCTCGTTACAACCCGAGCCTTTTAATCGTGCAGCTTGATTAACTGTCACATCTTTCTAGGGAAAAAATATATTTCTTTTAAAGAAATTGTGAATTAAAATCCAGAAGAAAATTCCTTATAAGCATGAAATGCTGATGCCATTTAGAGTCTGAAAGTCAGCGGACACTGGCTCCTCTTTGCGGCCTGACGTCAGATGGTTGTGTTGGGAATGGACAGGGTGCCTGCACTGGAGAGGGGGCTTTCCTCCTCTGCCCCACAAGCGGTTAGCATGGCAGCTGGAGCGGAGTGGATGCCTTCGTGTCCTCTCGGACAGGGCTGCACTCTGTGCCAGAGGGAAGGGGGGGATGAGCTGAGGAGAGTGACACTGCCTGGCTTCAGTACGTTGCGTCTTCTCTTGCCAGGTACCCTGGGTCTGGCGCTGCTCGAGGCTGTACTTGAAGGTGCTGTCATGCTCCCGCTTTCATCTTGGGATCAGGAGGAGAAGACCAGGCCAATGCCCCAAACTATCTCTGTCACTGTGATTGCTCCTCTGGTTTCATCATCACAAACCCCTTGTGATGGCACCTTTCAGTGCTTCCCAAGACCCAGGACGGCCATGCCTCCTGCACTGCAGCCAACCTTGATCCAACAGAACTCTGTTGCTCAGGCCTCTCCTTATTTTTCTTATAGTATATTGCTGACATAGGAGATGGGCAATGAAGATGGTGAGGGGTCTGGAGAAGAAGTCTTATAAGGAGTGGCTGGGATTGTTTAGTCTGGAGAAGAGGAGGCTGAGGGGAGACCTTATTGCTCTCTGCAACTACCTGAAAGGAGGCTGTAGTGAGGTGGGTGTTGGTCTCTTCTCCCAAGTAACTTGAGGAAATGGCCTCAAGTTGTGCCAGCGGAGGTTTAGATTGGATATTAGGAAAAATTTCTTTACTGAGAGCGTGGTCAAATATTGGAACAGGCTGTCCAGGGAGGTGGTGGAGTCAGTGTTCAAAAAAATGTGTAGACGTGGCACTTCGGGACGTGGTTTAGTGGCATGGTGGTGTTGGGTTGACGGTTGGACTTGATGATCTTAAAGATCCTTTCCAATCTTAATGATTCTATGATTCTATGCTGAATAATTCACTGGATTGCCTGCAAACTTGATTAGAAATTAAAGATTAGCTAATTCCACATCATTTTGGATTTCCTAATTTGTTACAGGATCTGGCAAAGCTGACGTAGGAGAGCAGGCAGGCTCCCAGGGCTGTGATGGGGTTTGGGTCGGGGTGGTTGGTATCTGGAGGAAGGACTGTCTCTCTCCCATAGAGACATGGTTCATCATAATGCACTTGACCAGACCCTGTTTATTTCCAAGTGATAGTATGAGTTAACTAAACAGCCAAAAAATTTACTTTTCCAGCACATTTTTACCTCCCAGGAGTCCTTGCAGTTGACAGGGATGTTTGCAATGGGCAAGGGCAATCTCCCAAGCTGTGGTTAGTGAAGCAGATGGCTGACAAGACTTGCTCTGCCTTGAGGCGCAGCTCTGTCTGTGAGGAAGTTGAGGATGTAAAGTTGCTGATTAATGACATTTTCAGCAAGAAATGCATCTCCAGCACAGATTTTTTAAAAAGCCCCAACATTTATTTATTAATTCCTTTACTATGTGATAATGCATGCAGTTAACATTGTATTTCCAAGGCACTTTCATGTTTTAAGAGAGAGGTGTCAAATAATGATGTAGAGAGGTGTTTTTTCATCTGTTTGTACTGCGTTTGTTTTGATGTTGCTTTTTGTGGGGCTTTTTTTTGTAATCCAATCTATTTCTGAACTGATTATTTCAGAACTGTGGGATCTGTTGCTACATACTTTTTGTCTGTGGTGATTATTTGTCTGAATCCTTCAACTCTAGCGAAAACCCCATGAAAAAGTCTCACCAGTACAAGTTGTGACCTGAGCTAACCTCTGTGGGTGGAGAGGCTCTGGATGTAGCACGGTTTCCATAGAGGACCGGGGGAAGAATGATACTGTGTGATGCTGGTAGTGCTGTCACAAGGGGCTTGTAGCTATTTTTTCATTATATCCCGAGCCTCCCACAGTAATCTCTGTACCTCAGAGAAGTCATCCCTTTCCATGCTGTCTTCTAACAAATGCACAGGAGACTGTCACTTAATACTGATTATCTGTGATGGAGACCACAGGCTCTGAGCACTGTGGAAGCCTGAAGAAGACCTGTGAGGCAGGTGGTCATTTCTTCTGGCCTTCTCCTATGCCTGTGCTATGTCTGGGTCTGACATGCCCATGAAGATCTCTGGTAGTAGTCTTCCCTATATTTTACTCTTGTACTGTGCTTAGTGCTACACAGTTTTTCCTCAGCTGTTCTCTGGATCTTCTGTTCTGCAAGTTAAGCCCATTTATTTGCGTCCAGCCCAACATGGATTTGGAGAAGAGATTGTTCTCTTTCTCTTTGCAGCATCCTTTCACATTCTTGAAAGCTTTATTATGTTCCTCTCAGCCTTCTCATTACGGTAAGCAGACCCACTTAATTCAGTCTTTCCTCATATGACGTGCTTTGTAGACATCTGATCATTCCTGTTGCTCTGCCTGTTCACTTCCTTCTGAATCACAGTGGCCATGACCTTCTGCCTCTTCAAGCTACAGTTCTGTTTTTATATTTGAGCATGGTGGTGTCTTTTTCACAACAGAAAGGACATTGTTGATTCGAATTAATCTCTTGCTCTGCACTAATCCTTAGATGACTCCAGCACAGTGGCTGTGTAACTAATGGTTTCCCATTTTGTATTTGCTAATGATCATTCCTGACTGGGTGCAATAATTTGCATTTGCCTCCAGAGAGAAGCACTTTTTTTTTTTTATGAAGTGTATCTTAATAATTGGGGAAGATGTCCAGCCTGGCTGAACAGGGAGATTTTGCTGGGACTCCGGAAAAAAAGGAGAGTTTATCACCTTTGGAAGAAGGGGCAGGCAACTCACAAAGAGTACAAGGATCTCATTAGGTCATGCAGAGAGAAAATTAGAAAGGCAAAACCCCAGCTAGAACTCAGTGTGGCCACAGTCATAAGGGATAACAAAAAATGTTTTTACAAATATATTAACAACAAAAAGAGAGACAAGGAGAATCTCCACCCTTTATTAGATGCAGGGGGGGGAACATTATCACCAAGGATAAGGAGAAGGCTGAGGTGCTTAATGCCTTCTTTACCTCAGTCTTTAATGGGCAGACCAAGTATACTCAGGGTATTCAGACCCCTGAGCTGGAAGGCAGGGATGGAGAGCAGAATAAACTCCCCATAATCCAGGAGGAAGCAGTTAATGACCTGCTACGCCACCTGGACACCCACAAGTCTATGGGGCCTGATGAGATCCAGCTAAGAGTACTGAGAGAGCTGGCAGACGAGCTTGCCAAGCCACTCTCCATCACTTATCAGCAGTCCTGGTTAACAGGGGAGGTCCCAGAAGACTGGAGGCTTGCCAGTGTGACGCCCGACTACAAGAAAGGCCGGAAGGAGGATCCTGGGAACTACAGGCCTGTCAGCCTGACCTCTGTACCGGGGAAGATTATGGAGCGGTTGGTCTTGGGAGTGCTCACAGGGCATCTGCAGGACAACCAAGGGATCAGGCCCAGCCAGCATAGGTTCATGAAAGGCAGGTCCTGCTTGACCAACCTGATCTCCTTCTGTGACCAGGTGACCCACCTAGTGGATGAGGGAAAGACTGTGGACGTTGTCTACCTGGACTTCAGTAAAGCCTTTGACAGCGTCTCCCACAGCATTCTCCTGGAGAAGCTGGTGCTAATAACTCAGACAGGTGTACTCTTCGCTGGGTAAAAAAACTGTCTGGACAGCCGAGCCCAGAGAGTTGTGGTGAATGGAGTTAAGTCCAGTTGGTGGCTGGTCACAAGTGGTGTTCCCCAGGCCTCAGTACTGGGGCCGGTCTTGTTTAATATCTTTACTGATGATCTGGATGAGGGGATCGAGTGCTCCCTCAGTAAGTTTGCAGATGACACCAAGTTGGGTGGGAGTGTTGATCTGCTGGAGGGTAGGAAGGCTCAGTAGAGGGATCTAGACAGGCTGGATCGATGGGCTGAGGTCAACTGTATGAGGTTTAATAAGGCCAAGTGCCGGGTCCTGCACTTTTGTCACAACAACCCCATGCAACGCTACAGGCTTGGGGTGGAGTGGCTGGAGAGCTGCCTGACGGGGGTGCTGGTTGACAGCCGGCTGAACATGAGCCGGCAGTGTGCACAGGTGGCCAAGAAGGCCAACAGCGTCCTGGCCTGTATCAGCAATAGTGTGGCCAGCAGGAGTAGGGAAGTGATCTTGCCCCTGTACTTGGCACTGGTGAGGCTGTACATCAAATACTGTGTTCAGTTTTGGGCCCCTCACTACAAGAAGGACATTGAGTTTCTGGAGTGTGTCCAGAGAAAGGTAACGAAGATGGTGAGGGGTCTGGAGAATGAGTCTTATGAGGAGCGGCTGAGGGAACTGGGGTTGTTCAGTCTGGAGAAGAGGAGGCTGAGGGGAGACCTTATCACTCTCTACAACTACCTGAAAGGGGCTTGCGGCGACGTGGATGTTGGCCTCTTCTCCCAAGTAACTAGTGACAGAATGAGAGGAAATGGCCTCAAGTTGTGCCAGGGGTGGTTTAGATTGGATATTAGGAAAAATTTCTTTACTGAGAGAGTGGTCAAACATTGGAACAGGCTGCCCAGGGAGGTGGTGGAGTCACTATCACAGGCAGTGTTCAAAAAACATGTAGACGTGGCACTTGAGGACATGGTTTAGTGGGCATGGTGGTGTCAGGTTGACAGTTGGACTCAATGATCTTGAAGGTCTTTTCCACCCTTAATGATTCTCTGATTCTGTGATTCTATGATTTTATGATTGAATTTGGCAGGAAAGATCTAAGCTTTGTCTTCCAGTGCTATTTTACCAGGGCGAGAGTGTCCTGTTCAGCCTTTCTGCAAATCAGTTAACATTGTTTGTCAGAGACCAGTACCTCGGGTATTTGGGAGACACTTCCCTTTCCCACTGGGAGAGGAGCTGTGTGTTTTCTTACAGTGCTAAGATCCTTTGAGAATCTGCAGTGTGCCACATGGTAACTATTCACAAACTGCAAGCTATGCCATCTATCATTACTAGTAACCACACTATTTACTAACTAAAATGTCTTGCGGTAGACCTTAGCTGGTTACTTTATGGTCAAAGACAGAGGTAAGCACCCTCCAGACAGTGGGAGACAATGAATGTCATCCTGAGGCAGGCATGTAAATCAGATCAGCTGAATCGTCCTCTGAAAGTGCCTGTCCCTCTGAACTGACTTAAAAGGGAGCAGGGCGTAACTGTCTCAGACATAGTCGTGGCTCAGATGAATCGCAGCCCATTTTTTTGGTAGTCATTTTACTCAGTGGAATAAAAAGGGCTCGTGAAGAACCTCATTTTCCACTGACCTATGAAGAGGGCTCTGTTTCTGGTTGTGTTACCGAAATGAGTGTAATAAACTGTCAACTAGGGGAAACCACTGCCGCCTTCTAAATCTGTGACTATAGATTTGAAATCAATGCATTTGTTAGTGCTCTTTACTCCAAAAAAGGTGATCTATTCAGTGGAAGAACCACCAAATTCTTTCCATGGACTTCAGAGGGGATTCAGTCAGAATTGGAAAAGGTTTTTCAGCAGAGGAAAGGCACATGTTCAGACAAGAAGAGGAAATTGCTTCATGAGCACCTTTAAATTTGGTTCTTTGATGGTTATTTGGTAAAATCAAGTTGCAGTAGTGTAGGTATTATTGTTGGTATTATTGTTCCATGCATTTTCCTGGTGTGTGTTCTGCACTTAGGAATGGGAATTACTCTGAGTCATTTACACCCTACTTCATCAACAGTTCTGATTTCAATGTAAAGGCTCAGGAACTGTGTTAATGTATATATAAGAATCCAATAATGCAATAAACCCATAATAATAGGATATATATTTTTAGAGATATATATGTGTGTGTATATATATATATGTATCTCCCTTAGAGCCTCTCCTATATTCAGATTCTCTTGCCATCTGTAATATTGTTGTGTTGGCATAATTCTGCTGGGGAATGCTCAGACACTGCCTTACTGGCAGTACACATTTTTCCTTGCTGCTACACTCATTATTCACTGACTGTAGCAGCAGTAAGCCTTCCACCCAACATGGTTCACTAGAGACTCTTGTTTTCTTTTCATGATCAATTCCTCAGGAGTCTAGAAACTGCAAGGAGAGATGCTTTGAAACTTGGTTTTCTTTTTGTCAAAGGGAGTTGTGCCTACCCTATTCAGAGCAGTCAGTAGCAGCCAATTTCCAGACCTGTCTATATTGTTTCCAGTCCTCATGCTACTGAGAGATGTAAGACCCTGTGAAATGACAGAAATGAAAATGTCTATTTATAATAGAGATAAAAGTATATGAAAATAAAATGGCTTTTCACGGGGATAACTGACTAATCGGAGGACAGAAAAACTCTCTACAGGATGGACTGAAATTGTTCCCAGGCACTACTAATGTTATTATGTTTGTGTGTTTTGCTCCGTAGAGAGCTTAAAGACTTTGTGGCACAAGGTACTCTATAAATATAAGATGTTGCCATTGATTTCTACAGGGATGATGCATCAGTTGGCAAAACTTCATCTATCTTAACTATAAGATATTTGAAGCTGTTGTATGTGAAGTGTAAAGGCTTACATTTATTTTTTATCCTGTTCTTGCATAATGCCTGCAAAATCCTCTTTGACTTTGAGAAACTCTGAGTTTGGGGTTTCCAACCTAAGCTGGCAATAACAAGACTGGGGGGTATGCGGGTGGGATAGTGGTCCATGTGAAAACTTGCACTGTGCAGTGCCTGATGATAAAATCATTTCATCAAGGAAAAGAAGTCACTGATATCTGACATCTTCATTGTCATGTTAAGCAACAGGGGAGAACATCAGCCCATACAGGTGATTAACCTTCCCTGCTCCCCAAAGGACTGGCTGCTCACAAGCAAGGTCAAAGGCAGATGATAGCACAGCCTGAGAAAGCTGACCCTGCCACCACTTGAAGTCTACCTGTACAGTAGATAAATGCATGTTTGGGAATACAATGTTTTTTATTCTCCACTGAAGTGTGCATACTGTTCACATTTGATCCTGGGAAACTGGCTCTAGGTGGCCCTGCTTGAGCAAGGTGGTTGGACTGGATGACCTCCAGAGGTTCCTTCCAAACTCAACCCTTCTGTGATCCTGTGATTACACATGAAAACCACACAAGCTCCCTACCATTTTTTCCCTGAATTGAGGGGATTCTGACTCAAAGTCTAGTAACTGTTTCTTCTAGCATCAGCCTGGTATTAGACTCCACTTTGTGTTAGTGTGATGACAATGTGCACAGTGGGTTAGCCGTCATGTTGCTTATGGCACCATAATTTTTACTAAGTGTGTGACAAATGCGATACAGTATGAAATATTGCGAACCACATAGTGCTTATCAGCTTAACAAGCTAAAATGTACTTGATGATGTTATCTTTGCTTTTTATTTGTGCTTGTTCATTTGCAAAATTCAATCATTTGCAATTGGCCTGCCTGTTGTTAGCGCAAGTTGGTTCTGCTGAATACTGAACCTAATATAATTTGAGAGTGTTATTAAATATGACGCCTGATGTCTATTAGTTTCATTTTAATGTGTTGGACATCTTCATAGAGAGCTTTGTCTTAGTGTCCATTACAGGGGAAGATCAGTTTCTAAGCAAGCTGCATTTTCTAAGAGAAAGAGAGAAAAACAATTTAGGTAAATATATAGCTTGTCAATCTGTGCTTTTTCTAGTCTATGATGTGAAGGGTCTTTCAAAGACTGAACACATCACATATCAGCTGGTATAAACAGGTCATACTGCATGCCATGAATTTTAGATTGTGTGTCATTTTCATTTATTTTTCCTTATTTTGAGTAGCATCCCTGAAGTTTAAGCATGAAAAAAAGCTAGTGGAAAAAACCTAGTGGATTTATCACCCAGCAGGTATTCGGTGACAGCTCTTGCCACAGGGATTATAACTCTTCTCTTGTCACTTTCTCCTTGAGCACAAGCTACACAGCCTGGGAATTTAAAATGCCAGCTAATGAGGGATTAGAAGCATGTAATTTTTAGAATCCTATACTGTCAGGAGAAAAAATAATAGTAGGTTTCCTCTGTCATTCACGCCAACCTGATCTAAATTAGCTGGAGAGACTGCAGTGAAGGACACTTCAGTTTAGAACTCTTATTTTCATGTCAACTACGTGGCATTTCCTGGTCAACCTCTTTGTCTCCTGTGAAGAATGACAGGGCAAATTCAGCTCTGGAGGTGGCTGAGAGCAGACTTGATGGCTTTTCGGACTGCAGGCTGAGATGCAGCACAAAGTATGGTGCCTATGTGCACCGCTGCACTTGCTAATTGTGTGCTTTGGGCTGTTCCTGTACGGAGCTCATTAGTGGTAAGGACAGGAGATTTTGGTGCATGTGGTTCCACTTGATCTTAAAAAGGTCTTAGAGATGTTCCCTGCCAAACAGCAAAGGAGATAGCAAAAAGTAAATGCAGAACAGGTGGAAATCTGGCAGGGATGGATCCACAGTGGACCTTGGGTCACAAACACCAACTCTGATGTTTGAAGAATGTGAAACTTGCATGTAGCTTTGTCCGTTGGGACCAGATCAAGGTTTTATCCCTTTTTCTTAGTGGTGAGATTAGTTTATTAATGTAGTGATAGCTTCAAAAAACTTTTTTTTTCTCTCTCCCCATTCTCACTATGCTTTTCTGGGTGAGCCACTGATCTTTCTCTTTTGTGCTATAGATATAAGTGAGGGTTATCTTTTAGGACGAAACAGCTGCAACAAGAAAAAAATTGACAGGACATGCAAACTATCATTAAGTACTTTGAATTAAATGAAAAGGCTATGTTACCAGAAACCATACTCCTCTGGAATTTTATTCTGTCCTATTAGATAACCTCAAATTGAAGGAAAAACTGGTTAAATTTATTGGGAATATTTGTTTCTAGGGGGCTTGGAAGACTTTGCTTTACCTTCACACCCCTCTTTAATAACTCACATAATTTCTTTTGGGGGGTTTTTTGTGATGTTAGCTCTCTTTGCCAAACTGACTGTCTGAAGAGAGTGTTTCTGGCTACAGAGTGTAGTTCAGAGCTTTTTCAGGCTTTCTTGTTTGTTTCTTAGCAAAGACCAGAACGTTTGTTTGTTTTTTTTTTTTCTGAAGACTTTGATACGGTCTCTGTATGTGATCTTTTATTCCAGAAAGTGGTGTTAATGACGAAGTTCCAGGGTGCCAGGTGTGAGGCTGGCGAGGACATGACCTACGTTACATAGTGTTGGAACTGGTTGAGAAGGATGACCGCTTCTGCTCTTTTCCCCTGTTCTTTTTGGGATGGAGGGTTTGAAAGTCCTTTCTGAGAAGGGGAAAATTCTACACCCAAAACACCTCCATACCCTTATGCTTCTGTGACAAAGTGAACACCAGGGCCACTAGAGTAAATTTTTAGAAGATTATTTTGTGGCTTTTAATTGAATCTCTTGTTATACGTAAGCTCAGCAGGCATTTCTCCAAGAGAAATGCACAGGCTGAGTACAGCTGTTTTCACCAATGCATCTGTAAATCAACTCTTCACATTTCCAGGACAGGTGAGGGAGATGTACTAACTATGCTTCTGCTTTTGGAAACAGAGTCTAAGGCCTATATTATTTCTTGTATGTTTTCCCAGGGCTCTCTTTAGAGGACCAATGTTAAAAGTTATGAAGAGGTTTAGACATAGTAAAGAGTTAAAATGGATAAAAGCATGAAGAAATGTTATTTTAAAAGAGCTCATCTTCCACACTGGTAAAGAAGAGCGTTTTTAGCAAAGGAGCAAAAGAAAAGGTCTAGTAGCAGTGGCAAGGGGCAAACCACTTTGACCTTGAATTCATATATCATCCTTAATACCATGATTCAAGCAAGCAGGATAAATAACTCCATGCCCTTTGCACACAGACTGCCGTGCACAGTGGGTACTTTCCAGCAATGCAGATATTCTGCCCAATCTCCCCAGAGACACAAAGACTTTGGGCGGAGCTCAAACCCTCTTATAAACACAGTTGAGGCTCCTTCTTTGGTATTCAGCTATTTTAGCTGACATCTGTACTAATTTATCTTTTTTAAAGTCTGTTCCGCTGGACTGCTGCCTACATCTGGAGTGTGGAAAGGAGTTACACAGGAGTGCTCTGAACAGATAGATAAGCAAGTGCAGTCACCAAAAGCAGAGCCCTTTTGACAACTTCAGCATTTCCAAGCACTGATTACCAGCAGTGGCAATCATTTCTAATGTGCTCCCTGCCTGTAGGTATTGACGTGTTTGTTCTGATTCTCAGTCTTTGTTTAGGGCTGATTACTGTGATCACTTTTTCTGTTGTACGTTTGCACATCAGCAGTTTAATTACAAAGACAGTTCTCTCTTAAATGTCAGCTTGCTATATTTTTGCTGTCCCTGTAACTATTACTGCCTTTGTACTGATTCACCAGCGTGGTTTTACGCAGTAGTCCTTGCTACCAACCTTGACGTCAATATTATTTGTCCTTCTTGCTTAAAACAGGAAATAAAAAGAAAGAGCTTCTGTTTTTCCTGCAATACGAAAATGTTTATGTAATGTTTATGTACGTACATTTACAGTTGTATGTGAGGAAAATATATATTAATGAAAATGGGGGACATTTATTTTGATGAATGGCAGGATGTTGCTTAGTGATTCATCGGGTCATGTCACATGGTCACTAAGCAACAAGATGTGATCTGACAATACTATGAATCCTTTTTTATGTGTTTAGTGGTTTCTTAGAAGTGCAAGTCTTTTTTGCCCTGACCACTAGTAATTAACTGTGAAATTCTATTTAATGCTTTTGTTTTCACTGTTTCTGTGGTTGCTATTTCGACTCTCATTTTGTCATCATTGTCCTCATCTGAGAATCCCAGAAGGCAACACTGTTCAGTTGCTCCAAGTGTGAATTACAGCTACGTGAAATCAAATATACTGTAATTTTTATCATGTTAGGTTCTGGGCCCTTTTAGCTCTCATCACTTACACATCAATGCTAAGCAGTGACAGTCATTCACTGTGTCAATTCACTTATCAAATGACAAGGATATTTTTAGCTTGGGTCATGGTTTATTAGGTAAAAATAGCTGTGCTTTCATATGACCCAGACTGAAAAGGAACTAGTGAACCCAGTCAGTAAATGATGCAGGTAGCCAAACGTGCTACTTCTGCGATCCATTTGGTCCTTCTTGCAAGCCGCCACTTCTCAAAAGCTGCAAGATTATTATCCTGGTATGATACAAGCAATAGGCCATGTACTTTTTGAAGCAAATGGTTGACTCAGATGCTACTCAGCCTTCAAGTGCCCTCCACACTATCTGCAGAAACATCTTGTGACTCGTAGGAGTGACTCCAATATACAGCTGTCCATTGGCTTGATGGAGGCCCTGTAATGCAGATGTTTTTATAGGAAAGTTAATATAGCTCTAACTTGCTCAGAAATTTCCAGTTATCTGCCTCTGCCTTCCTCTGTGCTGTCCCAAGCATCAGGACCATGGAAGTGCTGTTGCTCTCCAATGGAGGGAGATCTGCATGGGGATACCTTCCTGCTCTTCATAGCCAGGGAGCTCATGGGTTTTACAGGAGTCTCCTTGGCTTTATGTCTTGCGTGGTAGACAAACTCGAGAAACAGAAGTAAATGTTTCTTGTTTGGGGTTCACTTGGGTCACTTGTCCAGAAGACACTTGCTCATCTTAACTAAGGCTAAGAATAAGGTAAATATTAATTCCAGGTCACCTGCTGATGAACTGTGCATAGAATAGGGATGTGGCTAAAAATAGAATTGCTGCCTTCCAGTAAAAAAAAATTATTAGTAAAAGTTTTGAAGGGCAGGAGTAACCATTAACTAAGCTGGCATCCTCCCAGCTTTTGCTTGCACAGTTCCAGTATGGTGCAGTCCTGGTTCTGGTCAGGCTTTCTGAGCATTATTGAAGTATAAATACCATCTAAATGAGAAAAAAAATTAGATAACTCCTGCCTCCTTAAAAAGTAGAATCAGCTATCCTAAATGAAGAAAGAAAAAAATCACTTGAAACCAGGGCAATTTCACATTTCTTTCAAATGTGCAGACATTGGCAGTGCCCTCAAATGGTGCCATCTGTATGGGTGATAGGCAACATATCTGTATTAGTAGCTGCCAACATGATTTCCATGCTGTGGTCTATACTACTTGCATCCTTATGTGCCACTGTATGAAGCTGGTTCAGGTAAAGTGATCCTGCTGTGCCTTCGTCACATCTCCTCCACCTCCCTGTGGCTGGCTGCAAAGGCGAGGGATGGTGGCAACTGCTCTGAGCGTAACTTATGGTGGGGCAAGGACCAGGCAGGGACCGCCATCAGCTCCAACGGGTGGCAAACCTGTCCTGCAGCCTCACTGACCCCGGTCTGAAAAGGTTAATGATTACAAGATGGTTGATGTCATACCTTGCAGGGGAACAGTGTTGTGAGTGTGTCAGACAACATGGTGCAGCAACACTTCCCACATGGTCCCAGAGCAGTGACTGCCTCCCAGTCCTGCCTTACTGCCCCAGCAACGTTTCAGGAGAGCTCATTTGGATTTGGCTTCCTCCTTTTATGCATCCCCTCCCTGAAAAAACACTGTCAACAGAGAACTGCTTGTTGTGTCTCATGTCTTTTACCAGGTCATGTCTACTTCACCATACCTCTCAAAAAAGTCATGAAATAAATGGATTGGGTATGTAAGCCTCGCTGAGCAGAGTGCTGTAAATTTGAGGGTACCTGTCTCTGCCCACAGATCAGAGGGGAAGTCTAGTGCAATGGCTCAACTTGCCATAACTTCCCCTTCCTGCTTTCCCTACCTTTTTTTCAAAAGATGAAAAAAGAAATCCTGACCCATTTTTTAAAATAGTCCCTTAGACAGGCTCTGTTTGGCTCCATTTACCAAAGCCCTATATTGCATACTTGTCCCATCTCAATTTAGCCGACTGATTGAAAGTCTTCCAGGAAGTATAAACTGATGCAATTTATATGCTGTAAACTAATGCAATTTGTACACTGTAGGAAGCTCTAAGTTTTTCCATTATGTACTCACTTCCACATTTATGTCCAGAGTTCAGAATATACATCTCAGATGGGAGGGCAGGGAATCCAGACTTTGCTCTTCTACACCTGTAATAGCTCAGAAAGGATTGGATTAGGTCAGACTGGATGGGAGTGGGTAGGACTGAGAGCACACGGTAGGGTTTGTTGTGGAAAAGGAACAAGAACGTGGAAGCAGCCGTGTCAGCTGTAATCCAGTTCAGTAGATGTCTGACTGATGGATGATGCTGCCAGGTCACAACCCACTAATACCTCACTCAGGAAATGAGAAGAAAATTCTGGGTGCAGTCCTGGTTCCTGAGGCTTGCTGTCTACATTGGTAGTATTAAATCAGTGTCAGACCACAGGCTCCCAGCACCTGTAATTACCCATGCTGCTGGTCACAGTCCTTACTGCCATTTTGGCCAGGGCCAGCTTGCACTCTCTTAGACAGAATTTAGTGTGGGCTGGGGGGATGATTTCCAACTGGCTGCTTGTCTGACATCACCTCATCGCGGAGGCCAAGGGAGTTGTAGGGTTGCTGTGGGCTGCCCCATGCCAGACAGCCGCAGGGCCAAGGAAAAGTCCTGCACGCATTTAATTTGCTGGAATGGATGTTGGGAGCACACTTGGTTTCTTGGAATAATTTGCAGATTTGCTGTAATCACCAGTGTAATTAACATCGGTTGCAAACTCCCCTGCATTTTCTGGGTCTTACACATCGAAAATGGCTGTCACCACCCATCTTCCAAGAGGGACCAGCACTTCAATGAGCTGATTGGGCCAGGCACAACAACAGCTGTTGTGAAAGACAAGCCATCTGCCAAGCTCGTTCTTGGACTTGATGGGAGAAATGTCTCTAGAAGTCTCTCCAGCAACAGGTTTACACAAGGGTTTTTATTTCTTTTTGGGCTGCCATGCAAGTTTTAACAAAACGTTCCTTCTGCAAACAGCTTTCTGGCTGGGGGTGCAAGTGTCTAGCATATGTTAAAAAGAATCAGTCAGTGGAGTTTTGTAATTTCTCCTGGGGTTTTGGACTGAAGAGCATTGAAAAACATTTAAGAAGTAACAGCAACAAAGAAAGAGATGGTCTGTTTTGTTCAGCAGTAGAAGGAGCTGCATGAATCCCTCTGCCTGTCCTTCAGAGGCTGGACTGGTGCCTCTGTCCAAATTCAGTCTGGACCAAAGCTTTCCTTCTGTCCAGACAATTTCAAACCTGGAGGGAAGAGGATGAAATTGGTCGGATAAGTAAAGGACCATTACTTGATCAATAAGCCAATAGTGGTTCCAATGTTTAAATTGTTTTAGCTGTCACCTGTTCATCAACTAGATGTGTTGGTCAGTCACCAACTGCTGTGTTCTGCCTTATGGGCACTTCTGGTCCAGGTGTGAAAGCAGCTCCCTCTGGGATTGCTAGTTTGCAAAAGATTTTCTGTGAAATACATCACTGTGAATGACATACAGAGATTTTGGGGAGAGTGTGTCTATTTTGATCTAACTTTCTCATCTTATTTTTGTGAGCTGAGAACACTTTTACATCTTTGGTGTCATGGCATTTGCTTGTGGTTATTCTTTATCCTGGAAGAACAACCCAATCAAAAGAGTCAAACCAAAGTCCCAAAGCTCTCTCTCCTGTGCTCCAATCTTTATGAATGCTAAATTGCCTTTCAGATGTATCACCTTACTGTTTCAGTTGCTAGGAAATACATTTTCATTTAATTTGTAAGAAGAACAAATAGTTAATGGAGATTAATTGGATGAGACAGAAGCAATTAATTTAAACATCCAAGAATTCAGAGGTCTGTTGGAGCAAGTATGTTGGTTGTAGCTGATAACATTTTGTATAGTTGCAATTAGGATAAGACAAAATTATACAAATTCAAAAAGATCTTCTTGGATCAGTAGGCAATTTTTTTACTCTATACACAAGTGTAAAATACCTTTTTTATATAACCACTCAGGAGGGATGACTTCCCATCACTTGCATATGTGTAGGCAGCTATCCATAACCACATACACACTAATTCATGGTGGGACTTGCCGTTTGTGTCCAAACCAGAACTGCTTTTGGTGCAGCCTCGAGCTTCCTAGGCTGTGTGCAGCAAACGGTGGAAAGGTCTTGAAGGCTGGGAAGGCTCTATTTGCACCCCATGCCTTTAATGAGGAATGTGGTGGGGAATAGCACTGAGAGATGGACTCGCTCCATGTCCTTACCTACCCACCAAATCCCCGCATGAGGAAAGCCAGCACTTCAGTCTGGGAGGGAGCAGTGCTGCACATAATGCCTCTCCATCCATCACTGTCTTTTCCCAAAGGAGAGGCTCGAGTACAGCAGTGCGGCAGTACCACTTGTGCCTCTCTGTTGATCCTGGAGAATCTGAGGGGCAAGATGGGTCCTGCCAGTGTGGACCCCCAAGGGGTCCATTAATCTGCCCCAGTTAGCTTGGTTGTGAGTCCAAGGTTAGGAAAACCTCCTGCTGCAGGATATTGTATTCTCATGGCAGTGTCTCCTTGGGGTGAGGAGGAAGCCATGCACCACCGACTCTTGTTCCACTGTCAGTCTTGTGAGTGACTGGGTAAAATGAAACCGCATTAGTAACAAGCAACATTAATCTCTTTAATCTGTGTCTTTGCTTTGTGGAGTTAACCAATACATATTGTATTGAAACCCAGAGCATCCCAGTGACAGGAAGAGGGATGCAATCAGTCTCACTGATGGTAGCTTAGCTTGGGATAGCTGGTACATATATTATTGCCCCCAGGTGTCTATGCACTCCCAGTTCATGGATGTCTGACTGCTCAGAAATCAGAGCTCTTCAGTTTGGTAATTTAAGAGAAAACATAATTGATTTTGGATGTCTTAGTCCATAAATTTGAATCCTGAGAATCTGTTTCAGAAGAAACTCAAACATCCGTGTAAGTGGAGCCAATAATTCTGGCAGCATTTCCAAGCTGAGCTGTACTTGCTTGGCATTCAGAGCTCTAATAAACTTAAACTGTCCTCAGACACATCCTATAGACCACTGTAATAGAAGACAGATACATGAAGGAAAGAAATATGGATCAGGGTAAAAGCAGGAATTTGAAAGGGGTCAGTGACAGGGAATGGTGGTGAAGTGCTACTGGGCTAACCACATATCTCTGGAGGGCTGAATTTAAATCTTGCTTCAGTTTCTTCACAGGCCCTATTTGTCTGTGCCACAAAATAGTTGACAGATACAGCCTAGCAAAGATCCAGAGTTGGTGTAATAGGAGATTTGTAAGCTAAAAGTCCTAAGCACCGGCAAACCTCCACGGACACCCTCCTTGATACATACCTGGCACTTGCTAGTATTGGTACAGCAAATGGCCTGTCACAGTGCCTCCCCCTTAAACCCAAGGAAAATGAATGGACACTGGAATTAAATTCATGTCTTAGATGAACCAGTGGAAAATCTGAATCAGTCCAAACACAGAACCGGAGAAGGCAGTTTAGTCCTGCAAGCATAGCTCATGTTTCAAGATAACTGTCAAGGTCTGGCAGTAATTCATTCCCCCAATATTGGACACAGGAGCCCTCAGTTGCTGCATCTGAAAGGTTTGACAAAATGTTGATCTGATGTCAAGGAGCAAGGTAGATTCCCCTCCCAGCTGCGTGACTCTGTTGATAGGAATGATTTGCTCTCTGTCACCTTTTGATGCTTATTTTTCACTTTATTGTATGAATATTTAGTTCTTTTAGTTCTGAGAGGGGACAAATCTAATACGAAAAAGGGGAGGGGAAGGTGGTGGGGGAGAAAGTCTCTTCAGCAGCTTGCATCTCCCACATATGGTCAGAAACTACTTGCTGTGCTGTACTTGGAGCTGTCAATTCCCATTACTGCACCGTGGAAGCAGGAATTGGGGGTTCATGGTTCTTCTCTGCCTTGGCCTCAATTTCAGATGGAACTGTTGTGTTCTTAGGTCGTGTGAAGCTGATTGATGTCTAGGGTGATGCCATGTGTAGGCTGTTTATTCCTAGAGGGTAGTAGGAGAAAAAGCCTATTGTGTATTAAGAACCTTTGACCTAACAGATTTTTTTAACATCTATTCAAATTTTTTTTGCAAGTGCATGTATTTGATTTTAAAAGTAAGTAAATTAATTTGTAATACCCGAAAGTATACTTTAATTTACGATCTAAAAGGAAATAATGTGGTATTTTTATGTTTCTTCACAAGCAGAAGCCATTATATATTTTCTGTTAAAAAACAGAAAAAGTAATGCAAAACCCCAAGATCTCAGCATGCTGCTTGCTTTATAAGCAACGCAATATTGGTACTCAAACCATGCCCTCCACAGCAAGCATCCACACATCTCTCTAAATGAAGGGACATTGTTTTCTGTTGAGTTTTATGAACAGTGCAAGAAGGGCAGATATTCACTGATTTCCTGTGCCTATCTTCTTATTCAGCCTATTTACCGATAAATCCCTTAGGGTTTGGTTGAGGTTAGAGATCACTTCAAAGTCTAACTGCTTTCCCAGAATTTAGCCCCAAGCGTGGCTGGAAGTCTCAGTGTAGTAGTATGCCCTGAAGGATTTCTTGCCCCTCTCCTTGCAGGTTAAGTTTGGCAGCATGCACCAAGAACAGCCTTGGCATTCGTGTCCTTGGCATTACTGATTTCAAGCCCAGCTTGAAAACACAACTGAAATACTGTGGGAATATAAAAAGTTGGTACGGCTTTTTTCCTCCCTGCTGGGTAAAAAGGTGTTGTGTCCCAGTTTGAACACGCACAGCCCAGTAGTCTCCTCTGCAGTCTGAAGCAGGGCTGGGGTGGTTAGGCAGCTCCTGTGTTCTTTGAAGAGCCCTCTAAACACCTCAAGCTACACCATGGTAAAGTGAGTGGTCAACCTCATACCACTCTCCATAGGTCAACAAAGACACTGTAAACTTCCAAAATTGCTGAGACAGCATGGGTTCATGAAAGGCAGGTCCTGCTTGACCAACCTGATCTCCTTCTATGACCAGGTGACCCGCCTAGTGGATGAGGGAAAGACTGCGGACGTTGTCTACCTGGACTTCAGTAAAGCCTTTGACAGCGTCTCCCACAGCATTCTCCTGGAGAAACTGGTGGCTCGTGGCTTAGACAGGTTTACTCTTCGGTGGGTGAGGAACTGGCTGGATGGCCGAGCCCAGAGAGTTGTGGTGAACGGCGTTAAATCCGGCTGGCGGCCGGTCACAAGCGATGTTCCCCAGGGTCGGTTCTGGGGCCGGTCTTGTTCAATATCTTTATTGATGATCTGGATGAGGGAACTGAGCGCTCCCTCAGTAAGTTTGCAGATGACACCAAGTTGAGTGGGAGTGTTGATCTGCTGGAGGGTAGGAGGGCTCAGTAGAGGGATCTGGACAGGCTGGATCGATGGGCAGAGGCCAACTGTATGAGGTTTAATAAGGCCAAGTGCTGGGTCCTGCACCTCCGTCACAACAACCCCATGCAACGCTACAGGCTTGGGGAGGAGTGGCTAGAGAGCAGCCTGGCGGAAAGGGACCTGGGGGTGCTGGTTGACAGCCGGCTGAACATGAGCCAGCAGTGTGCCCAGGTGGCCAAGAAGGCCAACAGCGTCCTGGCCTGTATCAGCAATAGTGTGGCCAGCAGGAGTAGGGAAGTGATCTTGCCCCTGTACTCGGCACTGGTGAGGCCGCACCTTGAATACTGTGTTCAGTTTTGGGCCCCTCACTACAAGAAGGATGTTGAGGTGCTGGAGCGTGTCCAGAGAAGGGCAAAGAAGCTGGTGAGGGGTCTGGAGCACAAGTCTTATGAGGAGCGGCTGAGGGAACTGGGGTTGTTTAGTCTGGAGAAGAGGAGGCTGAGGGGAGACCTTATCGCTCTCTACAACTACCTGAAAGGGGGTTGTGGTGACGAGGGTGTTGGCCTCTTCTCCCAAGTAACTAGTGATAGGACAAGAGGAAATGGCCTCAAGTTGCTCCAGGGGAGGTTTAGATTGGATATTAGGAAAAATTTCTTCACTGAGAGGGTGGTCAGGCATTGGAACAGGCTGCCCAGGGAGGTGGTGGAGTCGCCATCTCTGGAAGTGTTCAAAAAACGTGTAGATGTGGTGCTTCAGGACATGGTTTAGGGGACATGGTGGCGCTGGATTAATGGTTGGACTTGATGATCTTAAGGTCCTTTCCAACCTAGTGATTCTGTGATTCTGTGATTCTGTGACAGAATGGGCTCGCAGCAACAGCGGTGAGCTCTGGTGTGGCAGCTTTGTGTTTTCTCCTCTTTTAACAGGGACTTCATGTAAAACCACAGATAATTGCCTATGTAATTTACCATTGGTAATTAATTTCTATAAACTCCATAGGCTTTAGTATCCCACATGCAAAATAGGCAAAAATAGTACTGCTTTTCTCCTGGCCTTTGTCTATCTTGCCAATTTAAACTGAGAGCCTTCAGAGCTGGGATCTTTGCTATTTATGTGCACATGGACTTTCATAAAGGGCTTACAGTCTCATCTGGGATACAGAGACATTGCTGCATCACAAACATTTACCAATTATTTACAATAATTATACCTTCATGGAGATGCACTGAAACTTGGCAAAGACTACTCTGGGAAAGAAAAGCTTACTATCAGTTGGCTGAATTGTTTGAACTGGCCTGCATAACAGTGCAAGGTGGAATTATTCTGCTTTACAGAATTGTTCTTGTAACTACAGAAACTTCAGAGCAGCTGCTGACATTGTTAATTTGTTTGCTAGTTAAATTTTCTGGAAGCAACAAAGAAAATAAGTTTGGGGAAACTAGAAGATCAAACGGGGCACGTAATTATTTCTCTCTCTTTTCTTTATAACTGAGATACCCTGCATGCCTCAGCAAATTATTGTTGAAACATCTGAAGTATTAACGTAAAAAACTTTAATTGAAAATGTATCTCCTGAGAATTTAAGTTCTTCAGCTGTGGGCTCAGACCTCCAAGATTTTCATACATATTGCTGAGGGCTAGCGCTCTGGGACATACAATCTTCTGCAGTGGATGATGCAAGTAATTCATTATTATAAAAATTACCCAGTATCAGAGTCCCCTTCCCACTGAGCTTGGTAAAGCACCAAAGCAGATACATTCTTGCTCCAAAGAACCTTCTTTTTATTAGCATGAAACATGTGGAGAGAAAGGGATGCCAAATCTGAGCAGAAAAATGAGGATAATTTTTTAAAAGAATCCTCACAGTTTGTCTCCATTATCCAATCTTTTCCAGGCTTTGTTTATTCTTTACTATTGGATTTTCTTAAAGAAGTGGGCTTATGAAATTGTACCAGTTTTCCTTCAGTATGCCTGCCTACAATATCTCAAAGATACTATGCCCCTGAAAGTTTCAGGAGAACTGGGGAAGTCTAAGAGCAGGAGCCTCATTCTTTGGCCCCTGTAAAGAGGAAGGCATGAACAAGAGAGAGAATCTCAGCATGTAGCTGTTGGGAATTTACCATAAAAACATGCCTTAGAAAAGCTATGCATATTTGGGCTGGGTTTTTCAAAAGAGCTCAACAATACATCTGGACATGGAAATAAAAATAAAACCTCTTATTTTTTAATCATTAAAAACTCACTGGCCTATTTTTTGGTAGTTTTTGAATTTTATTTAAGCTCATAAAAAGTTTGGAACCAATTTGGAGTGAAATTTTAAGGGCTGAGCTCTGAAACTTTCAACACGGCTCGCAGCGGGAGCTGCTGGGTTCAAACACTGTTGAAAACCTAACTGTTTCAGATGCCCAAATAGGTACCGATCTGCTCTGAAAAGTCATTAAAAGATGACCAGATATTCTCATTCATCTGGAATGTAGATCCTCATCCTGGCAGCCCAAAGGCTTTATTCAAAGGCTGCTTTAAAGCAGATTTTCCCCATTTTCTTCCTCCATTCCTTAGAAGAGCAAGTGATAGGCATCAGTTCCCAACTGGACATAACTGAAATTATGTCCATCATAAAATATAGTTCAGGAAATATTTTTACAATGGGAGCTTTGATCTCACACAGACATCTGTCCCTCCAGATGTAATCAAGGCTGAAGCCATGCCCTAGATGTCCCAGTGCTGTTTTTCTTTCTAATTCGTGTACTTTAGATTAATATTTTTTAATATCTGAAAAGATACCAGAAAGAGCAGTTGTCAGACAGCAAACAACGTCTGTTCTAATGAAGTTCCTTGGGAATCAATACTACCCATGTGTCTAGCCAACAATTTTATCAGCATTCTGGAAGTAAACCACGTATAAAATTTAGATGATGTGAAGTACTACTGGTGAAAGCAGGTCAACCACATTCAGCAATGTGAAGTACTTGGTGACTGCAGGAAAGGGTCACTCAAAAAACTTGTTTTCTTTGAGGACATTCCAGGTTTTATAGCTAGAAATAAGAAATTTAGACCATTACCTCTATATAGAAATACGAGCTGTAAAAACATTGTGGAAATAGTCAAAGAGCTGTTAAGGTACAACATTGTGATGAAGAAGGCTAATGCAGTTAATGAACATAGGATGGGGAACGGAAGAATAAGGAGATGATTTTTGTTTTGCATGTGGCATTATTGAGACTGATATGGGAAGGCTGCATCCTCTGGGAAGTATTCTTAGAGGACCTGAAAAACTGGAAAGCTCCAGAAAGAAGCATGAGGAAAGGACAAGGGGCTCCACTCACCAGCTGCAGCAAGGGACGTTTTGACTAGTCCTAAGAAAATGGTTTTTTACAGTGGTGGTGATCAAACACTGGTATAGACTGCCCAGAGAGGTGATGGATGTCTGTCCTTGGAGATATTCAAACCTCAGCTGGACATACCCCTGAGGATTCTGCTCTCCCTTCAGAGGCCACCCTGGCTCAAGCAGCAGCTGGGAAAAGGGACCTTTGGCATCCTTTCTAGTCACAACTCCCCTGTGATGCTATGGTTTGTAGCCTGCAAAAATGTTTTACACTGAGATAGAGAAAAGTTTTTGGACTCAGTATTTAACCAGCTTGTCTTAATGGTCAAGTGAACATATCTTCACTGGGAAAATACCTGATATCAAGGGTGGGGTTTGGTAGTATTCAGTTTTAACTTAAGGCACCCAAATTTAGGTGTCCACAGCCGTGTCTACATACAAGCTTGCTATCACCAGCACTCACCAAGGATAACAGAGGAGGTCTAGAAATATAGGTCAAATGTGAATGTCTACTTGCAAGTGTTTAAAGTTTGCTGGGGTTAAATTCTACCCTAAAATGCTCCTCAATCTGGTAGAGACTTCAAAGGAGCTGTTGTGTAGAAGCTGAAGCCAGTTAAACTGAAAATAAGGAACATATTTTTAACAGGAAGGTTGGTCACCCCTCGGAGTCAATTCGCCATGTCTTACATCCTCAGCTTGAAACCAGACTGTTCTAGGAAAGAACATCAAACATTAAATAAATTGAACATTCTTGTTTGATAACAAGAATCAGTGCTGACACATGAGCTCAGAGGAGACAGTCTCACGGTTCCCTTTAGTCTGAACTTCTACATATCTAAGAATGAAAACATTAGATACTGTTGTCTTATATAACCAGAAGCATTAGGTTTTTGCAGCCAGCTCGAACTGCTGTGTTTATCTGAGCTAGCCTATGCTTAGCCGAACTACATCAGTTAAAGACCTCCACTAGAAGTAGATGAACTAAATGAAAGGGTCCCCTGCCAGCTCCACTGTGATGCAATTTGCCTGCTGTCTGGCAAAAGAGGCTGCAACACATTAATGCCTAGTGGGAAATTTCATTCCAGTAGACAAATCACTGTATACAGTTATAATTTCACTGTATACAGTTATAATTTCATTTTACCAATGAACACAGATCTTGGATGTGGTGATTTGAAAGGTAAAAAGATGCAGATTTCTTCCTAAGAAAGCACAACTATCTGATCTGGTAAATGCTATTAACATCTTGGGTAAGATATTCAAACTTGTGACCAGAATATTCTTGCCTACCATGTCCCCCTAAAACACAGATTACAAACTCTTTAGAGCAGGGCTATCCTTCTCAGTGTTGGGCCCACTTGCAGAATGGTGCTATCATAAATAATAATCACACTGGATGCAATTCATTGACTTCAGATGGCCAGATGACCTTGACCACATGCTTTTTAGTCCAGTATCCTGACTCTGTCAGCAGCCAAAACCGGGTTTCATGGGAAGTTGTAAATTTTGTAATGTGCCCCACACAGGAAGGCATAAATTCTCTAAGTTTAACTTTTAATTCTAGAAGTTAAACTTGTGGCAGAGTCTCTTTTTAGTCTCAGTAGTTTTGTAGGTGTCTTATGCCCTAAAGCATGATAACTCCTATCCCTTTAAAAAAAAAATCTAATATAGAGATGGATATGCTCATTACTTCAATACGCCTCTAATCTTATTATATTTTTAAAATCTAATAAATTATTTTCCTCCTTGACAACTTGTGCTGACAAATTCCCTAGTTTGTTTATGATAAACTATTTCTTATACCAATACAAATGTGATACCTTTCAATGATATTAAAATGCCCCTTAATTTTCATCTTGGAGGGGGTTCCCTTCATTTTTTTTTGTATTGGATATCTGCCAATATTCTATCAAATGTAGGATTTAGGCATGACAGACACGTTCAATAAAGTTCAGGGCTTGGTGCTCTGTGACCCCAGAGAGAAATTTGATTTAATCCTGCCTGTCTCATGCAGGTATGGATATTTGTAACACCCAGCTCTCACAGGACACCTTCTATCAGCAGACCTTGGAGCACTTTACAAATGATTTTTTGTGATCTTCTCTGTTTCTCCTTCATAGAAGTTGAAACGCAGAGAAGTGGTGACAGATTTTTCTAGGGGCAGACATGGGATTAGAGCCCGCGCTCTGTCACCACCTCTGCCCTGAGCTGCCCACCTGAGTTTTCTGCCTCCTGCCTTCTCTGAGCAATACCATAATCTACAGCAGCAGCTTTCAGCCCAGTCATTATCAACTCATTATTTCAATTTTTTTTTTAAAAGAGTGGAACTCAACTGCCCATTGCAGATCAGTACCGGATCCTAAATATTGTCCCTCTGCAAAATGGGTAACAGTGCTGTTGCGTCGAAAGGATAGTTTTCTCTGAAACCAAAAACTCCTTTTGAGTGAGCTAGGCAAATCCTGTTGGAAGGCAGCTCCCAGCACGAATATCAAAGCTCTGATCTAAAGCATTTGGTAGCTCATAATTATGGGAAATACCCCAATTTAATTCCAGCTATGTAGGGGTATGGGATGTTAACGGCACCAGTGAAGGTGGGAAGGGTTACATTTAAAGAACAGAGCGTAAGGTTTGGACTCAGACTATGCCTGGCTTTCTTTCCAGTTCTGCTTTTAACTTGTAGTGTAAATGTGAACCAGCCTTTTATTGTTCCTATAACTGTATTTTCACATTGAAGAAATGTGAATAATATTTCCAAAGTTTTAAAAAGCTCTTTGAAGTCCTTCACTTTAAGGCATCAGAGGTCAGTAATTGTGTTTGCTGTTTGGTTGTATTTTTTCACAATGATCCATAGAGAAGCAGTGGGTAATGCAAGGCAGTTAATTCTCATAAATCTGTATCTCATGAATATCTAGAACCAAACAATAAAAGATAAATTCAGATTTATTAAAGACCATAGGAAAAATGGAACATGCTGCTGTTTTATACTTGGTGCACTTAGTTTAAAAGAAATGTGGTGGTTTAATTTTTGTGTATGAAGTACGCCTGACATTTTCTGTTCATTTTAAACTATAGGATATAAAAGAACAATATTTCTCTTTCTGCTGTTTTTGAGACTTCATTTTCCCAATTTTTGATGTGATGAACTAGGAAACACTGAAGCTATTTGCTAGAACCATTTTTTTTAGCTGCTCTTATAAAACTCCTATCACAATTCACAGGTTTTGTCTGTTATGGAAATGTCATTAAAGTCTGTGAGCTTTAAAAAGCATCTGTACTTAAGAAGAAAAAGAAATATCATATAATAACAAATACAACAACAAAGCACAAAATGGAAATGGTAGAGCTGCATTAAATGGTTTTTGCAGTAAAGTGCCATAGAGTTATGGCTTAATTTCCTGCGGATGAGTTGAAGTTGAATATTTTGAAGATAACTTATTGTTTTCTGTGATTTTTTTCTAAGTAAAATCTTTAAAAAATACCCAGCAGTCTTACCAAAGATTGATTTGAAGACTAGATATCTATAAAATTCCTTTTGCATTGTAGTCAGCGAACCAGGACAAGACTAAGAAAAACAAGTCCAAGACCTGTACACAAAGTGTGTACAAAGTGTGTTTAGCTTCAGTGATTACTTGGGACTCTGAACCACTATCATCACATTAATTGTTAACTTGGGTAAATACATTTCAGGCCATTTCAAAAATTAAAAAATTAAAATGCTTATAGTATGCTCTTGGACCTGCCCTAAATGTTAAAATTCATAGGTGGTGTGTAGGGATGTATTGTGGGGTCCTTCAGGATACTTCAAGCCATGACTGAAGGACTGTCTGGTGTGCTTTGGAGGATGTGCACTTCACGATCACTTCGAAGTCCCTTGGCTGACTGCAACATTCACGTTGTAGAGTGTGTGATGCCACATATGGACAGTCTGTTCCCAGTGCCCTCACTGCCAGCTTCGCACTGATTCGTGTGGACATAGGCCTGGGGTCCTCAATGAGCTCATACATTAAGGACCAAATGTTTTTGAATCAGTGCTCTGTGGGTCTTCTTTACTTTTACGAAATATACACGTGCCTTTGATTGTTACTTGCATGAACTGAAACTGAATTAAGGTGTTCTTTAAGACTCTGTCTTGTTTTTTCTCCTGGGTCAGCTGGGACTGGGATGATAGCCCATATGACCTCTAGGACAAATGCCTAACGTATGGAAGGAGATGCTAATATATGGCCAAGGATATTGTCTTGGAAGCAGGAAACATCTTGCAATGGCAGAAAAGCGTATCATCCTGTTCTGAACCATTTCAACATAACACTTTCCATACTATATAGAAATTGCATATGCAGTAATTTTTACAGCAAGTGCACTACAAGGAGAATGATAGCTTCATCTTGTCGTACCTTATAAAACACTAAGTTAAGAAATCCATAAAGGCATAATAATGTGGAAAAAGTAACATTTCAATTTATATATACAGGGTGTGAGGACACAGCAGATTCTAGCTGGTCCCCTCCAGTGTTAAAATCTGAAGTTTAGCCACTCAAAGAAGCAATTATGGTTTAGAAATTTTATAGCTGTCAATTTTTCCTGGCTCATCCAGAATACCTAGGGAGCTGCTTCATGTGTGGATAAACCCTCTTGTGTATGTTTTTTACCATTGCTCAGTGTTCATCTACAAGCTTCATTATAGGAAACTTTCTTGTAATCAGTAATGGAATAGTTAATAATTATTGCATGTTATTTGTTATGTAAGATTTTCTTTTGCTTTCTTTTATTTTGCTATAGCAAATATTGCTCTACTAGGAGCAATACAATGTGGATTTTTTTTATTTCTAACATTATTAGTATTTATTTACTAATTTTATACTGAATTTGGTCCTGTGAATTTACTACCATGGTGATTTGTGTTCCTTCTTGTTAGGAAACAATTATTTTTTAATTCAACAGTTGAAAAAGTATTCTGATTGAAACGAGTAAGTGAAAAAAGAAATGTATATGGTACTGAAATTAAAGAACACAAGCATTTGGAACAAAACAATTGAAGAACAATATGAATATACCACAGCAGCCCAATTTTTAAACCTTTTAACTGTATCTTAGCATGAAGACTCAATAAATCTCAGTGTATATTAGTGAAATGGTCTCCCTGGTCAGGTAGAGAAGCATATACGTGGAACATTTCTTTTGGCAGCCCAGATGACCTGCCTTAGGTAGCCAGTTTTTTAAATTGGTACACAACATTTCTCTACATTACAAAGAAAAAGAAAAAAGGCCTCAACAGCTTGGGCTATCTCATCTTCACCCTTGAAAACGGCCAGAGCGCACTGTTAGAGGCAAAACCCATGACACTGACAGCTCTGCAGCAGCCTGCGCAGGTGAAGTGTCTTGATGGACTGTGCTTGAGATTGTCCTAAGGATGTCTTATCCCTAGTGTGATTATGGATGCTTCTTTTCCCTTCAATATGTAATCATTTTAATTTCAGTTATGTAACATTGGTATGAGAAAATAAGAAGCTACTCAGCCTTGAGAGTTTTTTCAATGTGACATTTCCCTACCTCCCAGTTAGATAGTGCTGGATGTGCACTGGTCTGATTTCCGCCAGCAGGTGGAAAGGTGAAAGAAGAGAAAACATTCAAAATTAAGACATTATGAAAAATGTGAAGTCTTGGGGGTTTACTCTTTAATTGGAGTGAACATTCTCTTTTGTTATCTTACGGCAAGCATGGAATAAATTTGTATTCTTATTAAAAGGAAACCTAATTCTAAGGTGAAATTGAAACAAATGCATTGGCAAGGAGGTTGATTGGGCCTGATCATTTTAGAGTGAAGAGACAAATGTATGCTGACTTCAGTAGGCACTAGGTCAGGTTTTAAATATTTGTGACATTGGATTCTAATCTTGAGTTGTTTGCCATCTTTCACGTGGAATGATCCCAAGAATTTTTAGAGTTATGCTGTTATTTTTAATGTCTGCCCAGTTTTTCTAAGAAGTATTTTCAACTACTTCCCATAATTTCCCTTTTCAATTTTCTTTAATCTATAATCTATTTTGGAGGAATATTAAAGGAACTAGACAGGGATTAGGATTTTACTGTGGGCTCCAAAACTCAAAAAGATGGTTCTTTTGCCCAGGAGACTTGCAGTGCAAGTAAAAAGGCCTAAAAGCATATGACAGTGATCTATGAGATTTCTGTGGTTTTGGGTTGTAATCCCACAAGAATCACACATTTCACTACTACTGAACACTAGCATTAGCCTAACTGTATTCTGGAACCAAATGAGTTTCTGTTCTCATCTGTACATGACCTGTCTGAACATTTCTTGATTGATTGTATTCTGCCCCACTGGATTATCTGGAGAAGCAACAATTTATTCTACAAGTCATTTTGATGTCAAGTGATTTTCTGATTTCTTCTCAGACATCAAGACACCAGATGAGAACTGGGGTCTTAAATTTAATCATTATCTGCCCTGGTTGTCAAAGTTCCCTGACAGCCTTGGAATGTTTTTACTGGTCTTGATGATTGCTTACAGGCTCTTTTAGAAGTAATTTGTTATGAATCTTATACTCCCAAGAAAGTAGATCTTTACGCTGCCCGTATGTAGTTTGTCTTCTTGCCCGTGCAGACCACTGTTGCTTCTCGCAGGAGTCTTAAGCTTCAGGAGAAACAACCCAAAAATCTCACCATACTAAACCATGATTGCACCTGTATGAAGTCCAAGTTTATAAGAACTTGCAGGCCAAATTTCAAAAGCACTCAACATGATAAGACTGAGTGAAAGCCAAAAGCATCACAAAAATGGTAACAAAAGTGATAAGAGGAAGCTATTTCAGCTAATGCTGTAATTTCTGGTACAGAGAGATGCTCTACTTTTCTCATCCCAGTCATCTTTCAGAATAGCTAATCAGGAGAGGGAAGAAGGATGTACACACAGCCTAGTTTCAAATGTTTAGCTCTCTAACATCCTCATCCCAGGGATACTGAGCATTTTTCTGCTTTCTGTGCAACATTTTTTCCAGCTCAGATCATAAAGCAATGGCAATTAGGCTTCACTATTGAATTTTCTCTTCTCCCACTCTTGGGCACCAGCACAGAGTATGCAAAACAGGGAATGAAAAGCAGGAATTGTTTTGCTACTAATGGAGCAGGCAGGTGGTAACCCCACTTCCAGTTCCTAATGTGTACGGGTGATGGAGAAAAGCTGTAATCATCCAAGTCAGAATAAAGTGCCTTCACACAAACCAATCTTTGAATGATGCAAAATGATGGTTGCCTGGCAATCTTTTTAAGCTTTTGATGCTGCTGATTTGCTCCGTATTTTTGACACAGCACCATTCTTAGATAATAACCGTAGCTGGTGCCATAGAAAGGAATCTTTAAATTGTATATATTGGGTGGTTTTGCTAATGAGATTGCCTGCTAGCAATCTTCTTATTGTCCTGTGATGATTCCAAGTGATTGTTTCAGACCGTGAACATGATCTGGAAGCCTGGGAGTTATTGGATCAGAGTTCTGATTTTTGGCAACAACAAAACATGTTGACATTATGTGAATGGCAAAAATCCACTGTGTTCCCATATCACTGGCTGTGCCGTGGAGAAATGACAAGAACCGATGCTTACCTCAAGCAGATGTGGTTAGACTGTGTTACGACAAGGGATGGTAAAAGTTTCTGCAACGAAGCAGTGAGCATACGCAGATGGTTATGTGGACAATTTATTAGTTGTCCTACAGAAGATACTGAAGGTCTTGCTTTAGTAGATAAATGTCACCTGAGCTACTGTTGCTTTGAATTTCCTCACCTGCCAAATGCTGCTATGGCTGACACACATACTTTTAAAATAAATGTAATTTTTCACATTTTCTCTTGTCATATGCTTCCAACTCTTTTTTCTTTCCATTTTGTCATCCAGATCTCACCTCATCTCCCCTATTTCCCTTTTCTCACACCTCTGTTTTTTCTCCTTGTCTTTCCCTCCTTTATATTTTCTTTTTCTTTTCCTTCACAGTATTTTGTCCTCCCTTTCTTGTATTTCACCTTCCCTCTTTCTTCTTTCTACCACTACATTCCATCTCTCTTCTTCCTTTCTACTCAGTATGATAATAAAGAATTTGAGAATTTAAATATTTTCTGTCTCTGCTCTTCAGGCTTCTGAATTGTTCCTATAGCTCTACCAAAACTTCATTACCACATCAAAGAGGAGCTGTTCTCATTTATGTAGGATTTCAGCCTTTGCACATGTTTTTTTAACGTTTGACCTAATTAGAAGGCCCATTTAAAAATATACTTCTACAGAAGCAGGAGGAAATCGTACAAATTGTTGCCAGGGTATTGAACATGTCTTACACAGAATTTGAGAAATATGAAAATGTCAGAAATCTTATTGAAAACATGAATTTTATAAAAAACTTACAAGTGAGTTGTAGGTGTTGAAATAATACTGATGGTTAGATACAATAACATCCCACTTTTATGATAATAACAGATACTTTATCAGGTAAATATGATCATTTTAATGTAATAAGAAATAATCATGCATCAAGACTTGTAATCACAACACTTTATGATAGGGAACATTATTTTATGAACTATTTACAACAAAACCACTTATTTCCATCACATACTTTTTATGGTTTCCTTGTTCCTGATGAAGTAAATTCACTTTCTGCAGAGTCCACACAAGAACTGTATATAATAAACTGGTGAGTGCTGTGAGTTGCCTTCTGTGAGTATAAGTTGTTACATTCTCCAGCTATTCAGTCTTTGTATGTAAGGTTATGCTATAACTGCTTATTATTTTAACTCCAGGGTTAAGCAGTGTGACCAGTGCATAATCAGTATTTCAGGTCCCTTCCAGCCCTGTTTCTGAGATGGTGAGTCTGCTGTTATTAAATCTTTGTTAAGATTGGCGGTAAAGTGAAACATCTTAATAATCACTCCTATTAATCAGGAGAATTAAATTCACTTAGGAAAATGGCAAATTCAAAACTGTGTGGGAATTGTAATCAAGACTACAAGTCCTTCTGCACAGGGATACTCAGGCTGACAGTTGTCATTTGTTTAGCATGAAGAAAAATTTCTTCTTATTCTGCAGTAAAGTCTCTGGTGTGTGTTTTGTAAGAAACCACTACACTGGGATCTCCCTGACCTTAAAAACTACAGGCAGCAACTTCTGCTGGGTTAATTCTGTTGACTTGGATGGAGTTAAATGAGCAGAGAATTATTACTGCATCCAATTTCCTTAATCCCTAGGAACATGTGGATGCCTCAAAGTTATGTCTTAAAACTGCACAGCATATCTTTAGTGTATAAATAAGACGGGCTGTTGTGAGAGTGAAATACCTTACCTGTTCCCTTCTTCTGCAGCTGAGCTCTGTAGGGCAGTAAGGATCCTAGTTTGCATATTTGCAAGTCTCTGAGATAATGACTTACAAAGCTGATATTTTTCAGACCTTTTTCAGTCTCTACCTAGTATTCATTTGACTCTGCTATAAGAAAAAGGTAAAAAGGAATTTTTTTTTTTTTTTTTTTTTTTTTAAATGAACATCTCTATAGCTGAAATGGCTGGAAACCAAAGGTTGAATGTGGGAGAAAATTTGAACCAACTGAATAATGTAATTCTGCAAACACTAACTTTGAGTAGGCCACGTTAGGGTATGTTGTCCATCACACTTTTTACATCTACAATAACTATGCAATAAAGAATGCCCTAAGAAGGTCATATTCGGAAGAAGGCAGCCTGTGTATATGTTCATAGCTAATTTAGCTGCATAGCAAACATGCGCTTTAAATAGAGTGAGATTATGAAGTTACAATGCATGTTACTTTCGGTGGTCACTGTAGGATCCCTGCATCTTCCAATGTGACAGATCAATAAATCAGAGATTGAATAAGCCTCATTGAATATGTTTCTTGGCTCTGATTCATTTTCTCGTGAAGTCCTTGGGCATCTGTTTACTGCCTCCAACTCAAGGGGGAGAAGGCTGCTAACATGAAACAGAGTACTTTCATGCCAAATAGCCTGAAGCCAAATGGTTCTGGATTATGTATGGTATTCACCAGCAGAATATTGATTTCTTGAATGTTAAACCTGACAGAAATGGGCCTTCGTTTGACTGGACCCTGCAGATATTACAATAATGTAAGCGTGCAATAATGCTTTTCAAGATGACATTCAAAGTCTTGTGAAATTTACCATATAAATTTTGTTCTTTTCAGTGTTTCCTAGTTCTTTTTCCATGTGATGGCTGATGCAATGTGTTTTCTGACTAAGGAAACTGCTCCAGAAATGGCTGTTTCTTGGTGTCTCACGTTTTATCTGTGATCACCGTGCTCCGTAGCTTTCACGACAAGAAGCAGTTAAATTCCAGTTGTTATAATAAAGCAACCACTATTAACTAGTGGCTGTAGCTGTCAGTCCTGAGGTTGGAAGATATTTGTCTTATGTTGGCATATAAATTATCAGCATTTCCTCTATTCTTGACCTCTTAGCAAAAATGAGCGATACGTGAACAATATATTCCCTTGTGAGTAGCAACTTTCTGAGCATCACACATCGCAGCAGGAGTGCTAACAGAAAAATAAACAACAAAACATAGGCAGCAAAAATCTCACAAATTCTTTAAAACCACCCTCCTCTTTTGCTATATAAGATGTGTGTCAATAAAGGCAGTCCCTTTGCTGGATAGTAAAGTGGCAGATTTTCCAAGAAGTACAGAGCACAACTAAATATCTTTCATTAAATACCATTAAAATAAATAGGTTTTTTGGTATCATTTTGTGCAGTAGCAGATTAGCTGTGGGAAGCAACTTACGCAAGAAATGATACCGCATATTATGGGAGCCATTAAAGCAAATTGTGCTACTATTCCATTAGTTTAAATGGGAAATTAGGATTGTGATAAACCATTAAGAGATTTTGCTTGCAGCAAACACACTTCTTTTAAAAAATGAGAATCTTGGACTGTTCCAAGCAAAATACCATTTGGTAGACTAATGGTCATACTGGGTACCCTAATTTTCCATTGGCTCACCATCAGCTGGAGGTGCCCTGCATCCCTCAAAGAAACCAAAAATGAGACCTTGTGCTCCAGAGATATGTTTGGGACATGTCTTTTCAGATATGAGTCAAACTATTCATGGAAGTTTCCAGGAATGAGCAATTTTTGATAGTGCACTAATCCTGGTTGCAGAAGCATCATGTTCACTCTTTGCCAGTTGAGCAAAGTGGTTTGTGACCTTCTCAAAAGAGCTCACTGTGAAAGTTACTGTCTTAAAATATAGCCTGTCTCAACAGGGTGTTAAACTTACTAGCCGATATGAAAAAAAGAGATCTTTCAGCTCTGTGTGGATGGACTCTGGGAACAGATGGTGGATATAACACTACAACAGAGATAGTTCTTAGGCATACAGGGCAGAATTTGTCATTGCTGCCAATTAAATCTTGAGTTTCTCTATGGTAAATACAAGACAATGCAATAGTATTTAAATAACTAATGCAACTGAATGCATTTTACAATAGCATTTCTACTATTTCTTGATTACTTGTAGTAAAGTAACATCCATACCCTAGCAGTCTACTGTGCTAGATACTGTGCAAATGTGAGAAAAATTTCATTCCTTTCATATATGCTTTTTTTTTTTACCATTTGAACAGGAAGACAGATTGCTCAGAGAGCAAGTGGAATGTGCCTCCCTGGACGTATTCACAACTCAACTGGACAAGGCCCTGTGCAACCTGCTCCCACTTGGAAGCTTTGAGCAGTGTGTCCAGAGGTCCCTTCCAACATAAATATTGTATGATGCTACTCTATCCTCTGAGTTATAAAAAAGTATACACTTCTATTACAATCTAAAAGGCATATGAAAAGATACTTACAATGTATTTTGTTGCACAGAAGATGTTTGAGGTGTGTAGGAAAAAAAGAATCATGGACAGAACTCATTTTTCTATTTACCCAGTGATACTTATCATATTCCTTGACTCCTCTCACAAACTCAGTTCCAATCAGACTGCACTAACTTTTATGGAATAAACTTCTTAAGGTGCAGAAAACAGAACAAGCCAGACAAAACAATTACTTTCAACTACCTCTCAGCTGCAAATGGAACTTTTTGCTGTTTATGGCTTAAGCCACAAATGTAAAGCCATGGCAGTAAATTCTTTGTTTTGCCATGTTTAGGTTTGGATCTTTTTATGAGGCTTGTTATTCACATGGATTTCCAGCAAAATAAAATCAGGATGAAGAGAAATGTCCCCCTGACCTCACATATTATCAGGTTCTCCTGCTGTGAGGCTGTGCCATGTCCCACAAATTCTTTCTCGATATGTTTGCACTCATTGGAAGGATCTGCTCTATTTGTGTCTCATTCTCTCCCAACAAGATCAGGGAGGCAAGACCACAGAAACACCAGGTGATTAGGGATGCTCTTAGATTTGAAATTCTTGTGTTTCCTAGATATGATACCAATAGTATTAGTTCTGCTTACGTACCTGGCAGGTATTTGGTGCTGAATGTAGCCAAGAAAATACTGTACAATGCATGGAAAAGATTGCACTCTACATACCTTTAGGACCATCAGGCTAGTTTTGTGTTAATGCCAGAAATCTGTTTTTCTGGACGGTTGAGGAAGAAAGAGAAAGTGGGAATAGTGTGTGAAAAAAGTCATGAAAACCCTTCCACCACTTCTCAAACCAACTATTTTGTTTTAGATTGCCAAAACACTGTTTTACCATTATTTTCCTCCATTGCTCTGGGGAATAGAAAACCAAATTTTTAATGCCAGCTATAGTTTTCATTGACTCTGTTGCAGGTTGATAAAAACTCTGCAAAGTTATTCTTTCTAGTAATTCTCTCTAGTGGAGCAGAGCTGGGAACAGTCCTTTTCTCAAGTGGGTCTGCAAGTCAAACAGTTGCAACAGAAGTTGTAGAAGCTTATACCCATTCACCATTACTGATGGGAGACCCCAGAGGTCCCTTACATGTTTCCCTACCTCCAGTACATATACAGATGTGAAGCATGATGTTACACTTCCTCAAGGTCACTGGAAGCTGTGGGTTTCACTCTGTTCCTAGTTCAGTCTTATAGTTATGCACCTCATGCCCATTTTACACCAAAGGAAAATCCATATTCTCTCTGGGTTAGGGTATATTTGAAGTTGCAAATATGAAACTTTTTTAGTGTTGTCTTTTTGCTGTTTCTCAAAATATTCCTCTTAATCACTGGCTTCATTCCAATAGTGACTATATTTAGTACCTTTTATTTGACATGGAAGGGAATTTATGATTCCCACAGTTCTAAAACAGGTGGCCAAAGTTTGCCAAAATGCTGGCAAATGCATTAATTAGACTGGAATCAAAGTTGTCTGCAAACACTACTTCTTTGCTATTATTTGTCAGAGCGTGGGTTTTTTAATGCTTTGACGCATTGGGGAAAAAAGCAAAACTGCAAAACATTATGAAAAACTCTTAAAAAATGAACAGATGCCATTTTAATCTCCAGTAAGTTTCCCTATTGTACATCCAAACAAAACTGAAAGAGTTTACAGGAAATGCTTCTTGCTGTGGCTTAGCTATTGAAATTAATGGGACTGTAATACCATTCAGCTGCTTGAAAATGGAATTTATCTTATCATACTCTTCGGGTGTAAAGAAATGTATCAGGCAGAATATGTCTTCCAAAGGCTTCTATTGTAATGAATGTGGTATTCATTATTTTTCCTAGACAAGTTTATTTTAGAAAAAGAAAATTATTACAAATGGGTTATTGAAAGTCATTTGTGAATTCATTCAATGTTTTGAAAGGATAAGAAAAATGTCATGACCATTGCCACATAAAATGGATATCTTTAATATTACAGAGAGATGGTTATACAACACAGGCTGATCTCTTTCCTGTCCCTTACTACAATTTGTGAAGTTGCTGAGTACCTGCATTGTGGCTTTCTAACTTGTCTTAGCCACGGAGTGCGGCTCCTTTCTTCAGAAGTGCTCTAATAAAAGACCTGTCTGCATTTCAGGTTCTGGTCGGCACTACACAACTTTCATTTTCACACACTTGCCTTTTATACAGGCAGGCAAGGAAAGGAGGGGATATGAGTTGTGTCTGTCACCTCAATTTGAGCTTTGGTAGGTGGAGGTCCTCATGGGCTGGAGGACAGCAGTTAGCTATTTGCTTCTTGAGAGATGATGGGAGATATAGACCCGTTCCTGAGCCTTCTGCTCTGTGCGGCTCACACACTTGCTCACGGTTTAAAAAGCATCCTATCCCCACGTGTACAGCATAAAGCTGCAAAAATGGGGGGGCCGAAATAAGAGGAGTGAGGGAAAGGTGAGGTAGTCAGAAAGTGGCAAAAGCCAATTTTCTGCAGGCAATTCATCCGATTAACATTTCTGCACTATTCTATGGGAGTAAATGAGGACTTGGGTCCCAGTCATGTAATACAAAGAATGTAAAGATGGTCCCTGATTGTTAGGGCTTCTTGATATGGGGCCTGCTTTGTGGCATTGGGGGTGAAAAGCTGGGGTTCAGCATAAACTTCTCCAGGAATTCTCCGCTGTGTGCAGTGGCAGAACTGCATAAATCAACCACTTCGCTGGTTCAGGGCCAAAAAGGTGAAGAATAATCACTAGTTTATATCAATCAGAAAAAACCCCACCTTTTATTCTTTTGTCACTGAACAGAATAGGTCATATGTAACAAAATCTAAGGAATGAGGCCATCAATTCACAACATCAGTGAAGGGGACGTGTTCCTTTGTAATGCTCCAGTGGCTGAGTCTAATGAAAAAAAAAAAAAAAAAAAGAAAAACGAGCCCTCCAGCATTTAAAAGCATCTCCCTCCCTCTTCCCCTCCCAGAACAGCTCCAACACAGTGCTATTGCGTAATTGCGTATCTCAGGTGGGCTGCTCTCATCTTGTAAGAGGTGTCCTGTAGGATATAACAGGCACCCAGAGCTGCTGAAGCAAGATTTGAAACTCATGTATCCTTCCTTTGAGGTATGTATCTTACTTACTGGGTCACAGGGAGAGGTGATAGCTTGTATGTGGAAGATGGAGTACCTACGTTGTAATTACTGCTTTGGCAAATGGAAATCTGTTTTATCAAAGTGGAACAGTTTCAATAAATTAACATATCTCAATGTTAGTCTCATCCTTTCTCCTGAAAATTCAATAAAAAGCTGTTTAGAAACGGCTCAGTTTTTTTGATTAGAAAGCTTCTTAGATACTGGCCTTTAGGCTTATTTTCTTTTGGCCACACCACTCTCCAACGTTGCTATTAATAAAACATTCTTAAGGTATCCAAACAGCTCTATTTATGGCACTCTTAAGTTTGACAGAGGTCCTCTGTTTAATTACACACTTCCTATTCCGTTCCTATATTCCATACCATATGACGTCATGCTCAGTATATAAAGCTGGGACGAAGAAGAAGGAAGGGGTGGAAGGACGTTCAGGGTTACAGTGTCTGTCTTCCCAAGAAACCGTTACGCGTGATGGAGCCCTGCTTCCCTGGAGATGGCTGAACACTCGCACCTGCCCATGGGGAGCGGTGAATGAATTCCTTGTTTTGCTTTGCTTGTGTGCGTGGCTTTTGCTTTACTTATTAAACTGTTTATCTCAAAGCATGAGTTTCCTCACTTTTACTCTTCTGATTGTCTTCCCCTACCCACCGTGGGGGAGTGAGTGAGTGGCCGTGTGGTGCTTAGTTGCTGGCTGGGGTGAAACCATGACAGTGACTCACATAGAATCATAGGATCATCATCTCATCCAATGTCCTCTGCCATGGGCAAGGGACATCTTCCACTAGATCAGGTTGCTCAAAGCCCTGTCAAACCTGACTTTGAACACTTCCAGGGCTAGAGTATCCACAACTTCTCTGGGAAACCTGTTCCAGTGTTTCACCACACTCATCGTTAAAAATTTCTTCCTTATATCCAAGCTAAATCTACCTTCTTTCCATTTAAAAGCATCTCCCCTTGTCCTGTCACTACAGGCCCTTGTAAAATGGTTTCTCCATCTTTCTTATAAGCCTCTTTCATATATTGAAAGGCTGCAGTAAGATCCTGCCAGTGCCTTATCTACTCCAGGCTGAACAAGCCCAACTCTCTCAGTTTTTATTCATAGAAGAGGTATTCCATCCCTCTGACCATTTCCGTGTTCCTCCTCTGGACCTGCTCTAACAGGTCCATGTCTGGTGTTACTACAGGCTACTCACCTCAAAGGTTGCTCTGATTCTTCCTTCTCTCTATCCTCCTTTGAAAACAACTGTCTCCAGGTCTACTGTGATCTTCCCCGAGCCTTTCCTCCTGTGCAAAATACAGAGCTCAGCACATCCAGCTTAATACTGCTTTCACAGCTCTGCAGCCACAGGGGCTTGAGGGGGCACTGGGCTGCCAAGGGGCTCACAGCCCCCACTGGCATCAGCTGCTGTGACGCATACCCTCCAGGTCTTGTGATGTGGTGGTAGCGGTATGGCTGTTCAGTCCCATACCTCCTTTCCCCCGAGGAATTAGGGGACTGAATCTGTCCTGCCGCTGCTGAAATGATGGAATTCAAGAGGGCCGATAGCTCAGCAGGGGTGCCAGGGTTCACCCTATATGGACACTCTCCTATTCAACCTATTATCTTAAATGTTAGAGAAAAGCTCTACAGCAATTACTATGCACACTGAGACACGGGGATGACATTTGATCTGTTTGTGCCTGAACAGAATTAAAGTCAGGATATAAAGCATATAGGTGATAGGGCCAAAGAGATGGTCCTGGTAATTTTATCTGAGTAATAGGAACCACGAGACTTCTAAGCTACAGCTCAACTTGTAGAAAAATAAACTAGTCTAGATTTCAGAATTACCATTGATGGAGAACCCCACATAAACAAGTTTTCAATGCATAAAAAATCCATTATTTATTAGATGAACTTGTCTAGATTCAGCTTCCAGCACCAATAAACCTTTTCTTTGCAAGATTCCCTCCGCTGCATTGCTGTTGTCTGTGCAAATACTGTGATCCAGCCACCCTATAACCACTCTTTTCTGCCAGATATGTAGTTTCAGATGCTTGAGTTTTTCATTCAATTTTCTTTTCTTCTCATCCGTTTTAATTTTCTCAAACTTTTTGCAGTTAATCATCTTCCTTCTTGGATTGCACACACCAGTCCAGAGCTGGATATTCCAGGAGCAGTTGTGGCAATGCCAAATGCAGCAGAGACTTCCCACCAGCTGGGAAGGTTTCTGGACACTGTGTTGGAGCTCAGCCCACTGGACTTTTACCTCCTTAGGTGTTCTCAGGTCGCATGATGCCGTAACATGACCTGTTACTATCACCTGCAGCAGCTATCACCTGTTAGCAGGGCACAGTTATTCAGGTGGTCATTTTTTTCTGAGAAGTACACCCCACCAGCTCAGCCTGCTGGTAAGTGTCGGGTGCCCAGAAGTTTATGCATAGTGTTTCCCCAAATTTCTCTATAGTAAGCAAGCTGGAATGACTGCTTACTTTTGAATAAGGGTAGCAGATAGTCAGCATAGCTTTTGCACAGGATCCTTAAAAAAATTATTCTTTACTTAGATGTTGGGGGCAATATACCGATCGAAACAAAGATTTCAGCTGTTTACCTTAATTTGCCTTTCTCAGCCCAGCGATCTGCTGGCTATTCAAAACTGGAAGAAAAAGAGAAACCAAGTCACATTTGGAGGTAGTGCAACAACCCTTAAAGCTAGAGGAGAAGCAGTGATTATTATATATCTTGTGCTCAGTGAATATTTGACTCACCCTTACGTTCCTTCAAGCAAAGGGAAACATGGTCTAGACGAAATGTCTGTGAAGTGAGTGCAAAAGTGTTTGGAAAATTTTATTCACAAAGTCATTATCATTTGTTCCCTGCCAAAGGAGAAGGAGGTATTGACTGCTGTTCTGCAGAAGGTCTGCCCAGCAACTGACACTGTAATCAATGGGATAATTGAGTGGAGACCACATTTTTCATTTTGCAGATGATATTGAGCTTGGAGGGACTGCAAGGCTACCAGGGAACAGGCTCAGGCTTCCAAGTGATCCTGACAAATGTGTGAAAACCGTCTGACCTTTCCCATCTCCGCCAATTCAGTTCAATGGAGGCAGGCACGTCTGCCTGGGAACAAATGCAGGAAGGGAGATGACTGATCTGGCAGCAGCTCTGCAGAAAGCCATCTGAGAATCACAGGGGATGAGAAGAAGAACATGAATCAGCATTGTGCAAAAAAGGCAAACATCATACAGAGACGTATAAATAGCAGTCTTAAATATAGGCCAGTTAAAATAGTTCCCCTGTTCCACTTGGCACTTTAGAGGACTTAGCTGGCATAAAGCAGTTCCTGACTTTGTAACTATAAAAATATTCTAGGATTTTATTTTTTTTTTAAATCAAGAGAGAAGAAAACTGAAAGGATAATACAAAACTGATGGAATTAATCAGAATCAAAGCAGTTCAATGTATTAGCTCTTGATGCATGTCTTAATGACAAGGATAGTGAGCACTGGTAGGTAGCATTGGCTGGGAGGTTGCAGAGTATTACTGGATGTTTTTAAAAGTAGTTTAGACAAACATGTTAAAAATCTAGCTTGTGGAAAAGGTGATCCTACCTTTCGGCAAGAGGATGAACTTCAGGGAGTACACATGCCTTCAAGAACCTTCCCAGCTCTACCTCAGCCTTCCCTCTGATTTGGCACATTTGGATGAATGACATGACACTGAGAACTGAGACGTGCGGCTGAGAAACAACAGCTGGAGACCTGGGTTGTTGAAGGAAGAGAAGGAACAGCGTCAGCACCTTTGTACTGGCCAGAAGGTGACAAGGAGATGTGGAAAACATGAAAATGGTTGCACATCCATGCCACATGTGGCCCCATTTTCATATAAAGAAGAAAATTAATAATATGTCAGCTTGAAAATAAATTGCATGACATATATTATCTTTTGTACAGCATCAGTAGTGCTGTAAAAGATGGACACATGCTAAGACATTTTCTTCTGGGGCTTGACCTTAAATAGCTTTAGGAGAACTCTTACAACAACAGATTGGCAAGATAAAAATTTAGCAACTCTGCAAATGCCACTTGCATTTCATAGTATGCAGGCAACAGTCTAACTCTTCCAAAACCTTAATGTTTGCATATGCAGATTCACTTTTGTGCAAGGCCAGCAAGAAAAGCACAAGCTCTCTTTATCCAGCCTGAGCAAAAGAAAAATGAATTTGACAGCTGGCCTTACACACGTTCTCCCTGATGATTCAAAGAAAATGGAATCCATCTGAAGCTGTTGATTAATTCTTCAAATACAGATGGAGAGCAATACCTTGAAAATCTCCCCTTTACAAGTATAATAAATGAATGCAGGGTGGGGAGGGCTTTCTTCTACAAGGTTTTCAAACAGCTCTTTTCAAGGGATATAATACCTATTTCATATTACAGGATGACTTTATCTCTACAGTGCATGAAATGTAAGAGAAAGGCTTTATAGATTCTCATAAAGGTGATATGTACTACACAGACAGAGTCTAGACTTTGAGGAGTTACCATGGATTCAAGTTAAACAATCTCTTCCTTTTCATACAGTCCAAATAATTATCTGAGGCAAGAGGCTAGTCAACAGTGCAGATAAAATATCTTCTAAAATACATTTTAGTAGAATTTTGAAAGAATAGCAATAGCCATGGATTACAAGGTACATTTCTAGAAAATACCAGAATATTTCATCAGATAATTCAAATGTTTTTTGACATATTTGAGGCTACCTAATCATTATAATAGCTCTTTAGGGCTAGTTCCAGCACACAAGAATTTTTTATTTTTGTTATCAATAGTATGGGTTGTAGAATTAACCAAACTAAAAGTGTAAGAATACCTCTAAATTCCTACAAGTGTATCAGAGTTTTCCACATTGTTTTGTGGAAGCAAAACTGAGCACTTTATCATGACTGAACTAAAATCTGCCTCTACTTTAAAAATATTACCATGGATTTGGTGAAATATATATGTGTTTCTGTGTTTATAAGTACCTTTAAGAGAGAGGACAGCAATAAAAATTTTATTGAACACCCATATGTACCCATTTCAGTGTACTATAAAATACCTGATTAAATCTAAGTAAAGAAGAATACTACAATTAAAAAAACCCTTCTTTTACTTCTTTTGAAACTGGCACATTTTCATTAAAATGAATGCAATAGAAATGTACAATTTGCAGGAACTAATTTATCTTCTCTTTTTTATTTCTTGCAAAATCATAGGAGGCTTTTAAAAGTCATTTCCTCCACAGAAAATAGGAAATAAAATACAGTAACTTTTATTGCATCTGGAGAATATAGTTTCCCGACTGTGCCATTCAGTGGTAGTTACATGGCTCTTCTAGACATGCTGACATTAAAAAAACCCAAACAATTTTTGAAGGATGAAAAGAGAAATTTCAGGAATATATTTCTCAGGATGTCCACATTGAAGACTGCAACCCAATCTTTTTTTTGAGCCATCATTTCTAATATCATGCAAGTAAAACATATTAGCAAAGGAAGGAAGCAAGTCAAATATATTCTTTCAAGGCAGGGCACACTGTGCATGCAAATGAGATCATGTATAAGCCCAAGTCTTCCCACTCAGTGAAATACCGCTTTGGAGCTCTTTCAGAATGTAAAGTACAGAGAAGCATATATAGCATTCAGATGCCTTCCAAACAGAGGAAATCTTATTTTCCTTTGAAAATAGGGACTTTAATCAGCAGTCATTAATCCCCAGATAGAAATGAAATGGATATCCACATTCCACTAATTAAAACGGTTCATATATGCTTATACTACTGTTGCAGTCGTCGTTTAGTAGAAGACCAGAAGTGTCTCAGAGGAAGCTGCTGCTGGACACATCCCTGTGTAGATGCATCCACTCCCCAGGGCTTCTCGGCTGGAGAAGAAGAGGCTCCCACGCCACTACACTGAGCAGGACACTGTGGGCCACCTGTACAGGAGCAGCGGGTGAGCTGAGCTCGAGGTTTGGTTCCAGTTCATCCCACTTAGCAAATGACACCGGAGATGAAATCCTGATTTGAACTGGCTGTCACCTAAGAAGCTATCTACACCCTACAAACATAAGACAAGGCAAAGCACACGTGGTTTTGAAAAACAGCAGCAGCTCCCCGTGCTCCAGCCCCAGCAGCTAAAAACCACCTGGCTTCACCTACCGTGATCTCCTGCCACTCTTACAGTAATTAGTTGGTGAGTTTGCATTAGTGATGAAGACCCTGGGGTGAAGTACTTTCCTGGGCCAAGGCTCAGGACAAGATTTGTGTGTCATTTAACTCCTTCCTTTAAATAGTTAAAGTTTTAAGTGAGAACTAAAGAATCCATAATATGTGTTTTACTTAGGTGGAGGGGTGCACTTCAGAATTCAGAAAGAAAAATAAAAATGTAATGGAAAGACTGATGTCTGGTTGATGAAAGGGGATGGTAAAGAATAGAAAAATGTTATTCTTTACACTGAGCCTAAGAGGCTTTGTATAAAGAATAAAAAATAAATTTATAAGAGGCTCGGTAATGATTAATGAATATTATAAACATGTTACCTAGCTACAGAAAATCAGTATATTGTATTTTGGAAGACAGCAAACAATGTTTTCAAAGCAGCCTGTCAGGCCCCATGGTAAGCTATTGACTCTAAAGTAATAATTTTAATCTACTTAAAGCCATTTGTAATTGGATTTTTAATATAAAATACGACCAGGAAAAAAGATTAACAACATTATCTATGACTATATCTGGTACAAACAATATAGTATGTCTGAGAACAACTTTCATGTATATGAAAATGAAAGCCAGATAGGAAATATTTGAAAAGTGTTATTGCTTTTCTTCAGAATGAACCTTGGACCTTCTACCTTAATCAGACAGAAACTAAGCAGACAAAAGAATTTCAAGTATTGCAGTAGGGAAGGGCTTTCAGCTAGCCTCAGTATGAAGACATTAATGTGAAGGTCAGGTGTTCCCACTATACCAGGTACAAAAATCACATCACTACGTGATAGTTTGTAATGGGGAACAAAGCACAAACTTAGCAAATGTTTATTTATGGCAGTACCTGCCATAAATGGTATTTTTCATATATACCAATGTATATATTTTTTTTATACATACCAAAATACCAAAAAGGTATTTTTGCAGCACTGAAGGAAAGCATGGGTGACCCTTCTCCACCAAGTATGCGCCTTCATTTTATGTAATAAACTTTCCATGACAAATTTCATATTTAATTTCTGACTGGCTATATGCATTTTTCAAGGGTACATTGCAAATGGATATATGATAATTCAAAGAGTGTGACTTACAGCTTGTTATACCCTTTGCGTAAGGCACATTGGTACTTAGGTTATGCTATCTACACTTGTGCCTGGTCATATGAGATAACACAGTTGTTAAGCAAGTCACATTTATTACCTTGCTACAGCATGTTCTTTTATTGCAATGGTGTGCTTACTTAGCAATTTTGAATACCCAGAGAAAATCTGAAATGGCTGCACTCCTGTCAAGAGATAAAATATGTGGAGGCAAAAGCCTCATATTCTCACAGTTCACAAGGTGTTTCTCTAGAAGGTGCCTGTGCTTTCATGGTCAGTCACTCCCTTGGAAAGATGAAATACCTTTTCCTTCTTGAGTCCCTTCTCCGTTTGTAGTCCTTTATAACTTTGGAATACCATGTTCTGAGGGTGTCTGCCGCCAAGTGTGTTTTCCATCCATCCTGTGGCTGCTTGCAGTCACAAGATGCAATCAGCTATGAAATGGGACAAGGCAGATCAGTGTTTTAATCTGCTCATTTGTATTCCGACCAGAGACATGAACCTTGGTTTCTTTTTGAGTATGTTGGTGCTACTGTCACATTGCATATCTTTGGCAACCGTACTGCACGTGCGAGTTATGACCGTTGGGCTGCAGAGCAAGCCTCATTTTCTCTCTCTTTTGTTTATAGATGAAAAACAACTCATCCTAGCATAGATGGGTGCAAGGACTGCAGGTAGAAAACAGATCTTCAAGACTTCAGGCAGAGTCATGCACATCCAGACACCTCAGTCTTCATTTCCCACAGTGTGCTGGTTTTGGCTGGGATAGAGTTAATTTTCTTCATAGTAGCTAGTACGGGGCTGTGTTTTGGATCTGTGCTGGAAACAGTGTTGATAACACAGGGATTTTTTCGTTATTGCTGAGCAGTGCTTACACAGTGTCAAGGCCTTTTCTGCTTCTCACCCCATCCCACCAGTGAGGAGGCTGGGGGTGCACAAGAGGCTGAGAGGGGACACAGCTGGGACAGCTGATCCCAACTGGCCAAAGGGATATTCCATATGATATGAAATACAGGGATATACCATAAGATGTCATGCTCAGTGTATAAAGCTGGGGGAAGAAGAAGGAAGCGGGAAATATTTGGAGTGATGGTGTTTGTCTTCCCAAGTAACCATTACATGTGACGGAGCCCTGCTTCCCTGGGGATGGCTGAACCTGCCTGCCCATGAGAAGTGGTGAATGAATTCCTTGTTTTGCTTTGCTTGTGTGCGTGGCTTTTGCTTTACCTATTCCACTGTCTTTACCTCAACCCACAAGTTTTCTCACCTTTACTCTTCTGATTCTCTCCCCATCCCACCTTTGAGGGAGTGAGTGAGTGGCTGTGTGGGGCTTAGTTGCCTGCTGGGGTTAAACCACAACACACAGCCAAAGTGAGCCAAGCCAGAGGCTGTTATGACTTAGGCTTCTCCAGCTCTTTGATTTCTGATATGAAAATTCTATCTGTATCAAAGCTGGTATGTACATTTCCATAAAAAAAAGCCGTGGTTTTGACAAAGTTGCATTTTCTGACCAAAAATACTTTCTGTTGGAAAATTCCCAACCTACCCTATAAAATACCGTTTGGATGATACACTCACTAAGATAAAATCACCCTAATAATAGCTTTGGGCTTAATATGTATTTACCAGCAAGAAAGCTAGTCTCAAAAAATTTTCAGCAATCTTTTAAATATAATTGTGCCTCATCTATCTGAACTTGTTTTTAAAGCGTTCTGAACATGGATATTTAATGAGATCCTTTCTGCATCATCCTTAGGGTCTTGAGCTCTGGAGACCAACCTTTGTTGGAAGTTTCTGATAACCACCACAACAACTTGCATTATTGTAGTGCCTTTAATCCCTTTCCAAAGCTTCACATTCACATTGATGATGTCTTCACTTTCCCTTCTTCCCTCAGAGCACCAGGAAAAACTTTCAGTCTAGGTAAAAGTCAAGATGGTTATAGATTGGGGATTTTAAAGAAGCAAATAGATAGTATTAATGAGGATGGCAGACAGTACACTAGCAACCAAATTATTGTCAAGTTTTGGGGCTTAAAAACAAAGGAAACTTGTGTGAGAGAATGTGTAGGTCAACTTTGCAAATGTAACCTTGGGAGGAAAAAAAGCACTGCTCTGCTGTGTAATGGTAATCTCAAGTTATCACCACATCGCACCAGTTTTATCACCAGTGTTGAGAAATATGTCATGCATGTATGTACACACTGATTTTCTTCCCTGTCTTGTTGGTGGTCACGTAACTTTCTCAGAAGTGAGGGGATTAGTAACGGTGGTAAACTTGTCTGAGACATGGTAACTGCAGGGGTTTCTACACTGTTCCTTTAGACCATGTATCTAATGTATCTAATATACATTGTCTATTATAATATTTTTTCCCTTCTCTTAACATAAGCGAACCATAGCTTTTATTTACACTCCTGAGCTCACTAGAAAACATTTTTACTGCATCATTGATGGGCAATGTTCCAATGCTTGATATACTGTTTGGTAAAGAAATTTTTCCTAATATCTGATCTAAACCTCACCTGGTGCAACTTGAGGCCATTTCACCTGGTAATACAAAGCACCACAGCAGGTTAAAAGCTGCAAAGAAAAGTTTGTAAGCACTATAGATGTTTATATCCATTTTCAGAAATCTGCACAGCATTTTGAGCATGGGCAGATGTGTCCTTTGAATAGGAGCTGATGGATTAAGACCTTATCAAACACCAGTTGGGAAGGCTAGATAAGGTATGGAGATGCTTTACTGGTTATTGGTGCCCGTGTAGATTTTAAAAAAATAATCCTGGTACCAAACAGTAAGGGCTAATTGAACTTTTAGCCATTTCCATATGCTGCTGAAGAGAAGAGAAAAGAGAAGAGAGAAGAGAGAAGAGAAGAGAAGAGAAGAGAAGAGAAGAGAAGAGAAGAGAAGAGAAGAGAAGAGAAGAGAAGAGAAGAGAGAGAGAGAAGAGAAGAGAAGAGAAGAGAAGAGAAGAGAAGAGAAGAGAAGAGAAGAGAAGAGAGAAGAGAAGAGAAGAGAAGAGAAGAGAAGAGAAGAGAAGAGAAGAGAAGAGAAGAGAAGAGAAGAGAAGAGAAGAGAAGAGAAGAGAAGAGAAGAGAAGAGAAGAGAAGAGAAGAGAAGAGAAGAGAAGAGAAGAGAAGAGAAGAGAAGAGAAGAGAAGAGAAGAGAAGAGAAGAGAAGAGAAGAGAAGAGAAGAGAAGAGAAGAGAAGAGAAGAGGAAAGAGGAGAAGAGAAGAGAAGAGAAGAGAAGAGAAGAGAAGAGAAGAGAAGAGAAGAGAAGAGAAGAGAAGAGAAGAGAAGAGAAGAGAAGAGAAGAGAAGAGAAGAGAAGAGAAGAGAAGAGAAGAGAAGAGGAAAGAGAAGAGAAGAGGAAAGAAGAGAAGAGAAGAGAAGAGGAAAGAAGAGAAGAGAAGAGGAAAGAGAAGAGAAGAGAAGAGAAGAGGAAAGAGAAGAGAAGAGGAAAGAAGAGAAGAGAAGAGGAAAGAGAAGAGAAGAGGAAAGAAGAGAAGAGAAGAGAAGAGAAGAGAAGAGAAGAGAAGAGAAGAGAAGAGAAGAGAAGAGAAGAGAAGAGAGAAGGAAAGAGAAGAGAAGAGGAAGAGAAGAGAAGAGAAGAGAAGAGAAGAGAAGAGAAGAGAAGAGAAGAGAAGAGAAGAGAAGAGAAGAGAAGAGAAGAGAAGAGAAGAGAAGAGAAGAGAAGAGAAGAGAAGAGAAGAGACGAGACGAGACGAGACGAGACGAGACGAGACGAGACGAGACGAGACTGATTCCTGTGCCTCAGGCTAAGTAGCCCCATTAGCACCATTTGGCTCAGGTCCACAGTGGTTAAGGCTGTTCCCCTTTGTAGCAGATTTGTCTTGCAGAGAGTTATCCAAAAGCAAAGCCAGAGAACAACAATTAACCAGTGAGATGATTAGGGGATGAGTGTGCAAGCCCACCACAAGTCTCTTTTATTTACCAGCACAGTTGGACGTGTAGGTTAGTTTAGGACAGAATAGCTCTGGCAGGACCATCCTTGTTTCATTCCTTATAAGCCTGCTGGATTACTTCACTCAAACAGCAGTGCTGCAGGTGACCAAAGCATCTCCCGGTTCCAAACAGGAACAGAAAATAAAATCCTTTGCAACAGATGATATTTTTTTAATGTTTCAATCTCAGAAAAGAGAATTCCTTCTTTTTTATCAAGTTTGTAAATCACATTTATTCTAACTTTATTTTTTCTTCTCCATGAATTTCTCTTTTGCTTTTCTTTTTCCCCCACAACCTCTGTTAGTGTGCCTCTGGGGAGGGGTTACTAGAAAAACATGTATGAAAGAAAGAAAAGAACATATATGTAAGAAAGATCCCCGGACTAGCACCAGTACTGAAAGACTACTGGGTCGAGAAGCTGTCCTGGGAGAGGGTGGCAGGTGAGGAGGGGAGGCCTTTCATTTAAAGGGTAACAACCATTGCCATGTACCAAAAATACTGGGATGAACTGTTACTGCGGATCGGCTGGCACTTGCTGCCATCCAGAGACCTTCTCATGGATCCAAGCCCTGAGTTAAAGGAGCATAAAAGTGTTTCCGCTGGTGAAGATGTTTCCCATTTTGGAAGAGGTATAAACTAAGCCACAATTATGTGGTTTTATACCTACACCCATACTACAGCTTTTACCAATATTACTATTCCATAGTGTGTTAAACAGGATTTACTAAAAGGCTTCACTCTTTTTACCCAGCTTTATTATGGTGTAAGTAAAACTGATAAAAGACAGTCCTTTCAGGTTCCATTATGTTTCACAGTAAAGAGCCTTCCTGCCTTTTCTTTAAGGAATGGTCACCTGCCCACAGGTATTTAGCTGACATTTGTTGTTTGAAGAGGCTACTCTGCAGCACCATTCAGTGCTGCTCATGCATGGGTCCAGTAAAACACTGGCCAAAGTAAGCCTGGGCAGTGAATTGAGAACAAAACATAAGCTAAAGCAAGAAAGTAAAAGCATGTGCAAGATGCTGCTGTGGAGTGACGTTCTTTCATGAGATGGGTGGAAGAAGTGTTTGTGTTACATATGGCATGGCTGGGGACTCAGGTGAGGAAGGGGAGCAGGGCAGGATATAGCTGAGCAATTGTATGTGTGAAATGAGATACGTGATCTGTTTTGATTGCTGCAAAAGAGGAGTTAGAAATCAAAACATTTTGTGTTAGCCCCAGCGAGGCTACAGAGGGTCGTGTCAACACCTTGTTACAGGCAAACATGCAATGCCTCGTCAGTTAGGTCACACGTGTGTAAGGGGCATGACATGATAGTAAACCAGGTGGAGCCTTTGCCACCAAGTTAAGCCTGTCATCATTTTTAAGAGACAAGAGCAGTGCTGCAATCTCTGGAGACCAGATTCACTGACCTCAAGGTCTCACAGTGCTGACTGCACCAACAGCTGTGAGGCAGGTCTGGAGATGCCCTTCGCCTTGGGAAGCACGCTTTCTCCGCAGCGTGAAATTTTGCTGAGCTTTTTTCGGAGATACCTGCCACACTTTGAGAAATCACCATTTTCCTGCTTTCATTTGTGATCCTCTGGAAACTGCTGCTGGCCTGCTGAAATAATAATTGCAAACACACCAAGACAAGCCTCACACACTGCAGGCATTGGTGCTCTGCCCTTATACAGCATATCCACTGTAAGGCAACATCCAGAAAAGCCACTGCATACAGAAAGGAGATTCTCATGAGGCAATGAAAAAAAAGGCATGAAAAATAAGTGGATGTATTTAGTAGATCACCTTCCGCAAAATTTTCAGCTTTTTGAATTAAGAACTGATTTGAACTGAAGATAGAAATAACTGAAGTGGACACAGATGCCTTCCTTTCAATGAACCTCTGTTTGTCAGCTGCAAGTCAGGCCTACAGGAATTTAAATGCTAAGTTAATTTTAAAAATGACAAAATTAACTTCTCTTGGTATCTATGACTAAGCTACAGAGTTCAGGCAGAAGAGTGCCATATCAGCTTTTGTGACCATAAATTGCCCAACTGAACACGTGCTCTGACAGCATGACCCAAAATGTGTAGCTCACTCAATAGCTACCACCCTTTGGTACCTAAGTCAGAAATTGTTCCGTAAATATAATTTCTCCCCTGCTTCTCCTGCAAAGAGCCCTTTCCCTGTTTCAGCTGAAAGGAGGAATTGCTTGATGATGCCTAACTGTAGTACATTTTTTTAATATCTAATAGATTTCAAACTCACTTCCTGCTGTCTCCTGTGAAGCATGTTTCATAATGCCAGGGGTCTGCTTTCCTCTCTGCGGGTGGGACTGCCTCACTGCCTACACCTGAAAGATTTTTTGCTACAAAGTAAGTCTTCTGCAATTAAAAAAAATTAGGTTTAAATGACGAAACCATGCAACATGCTGGTGAGGGGGTACATTCTTCCAGCAGGGAACGCATTTGGACGTAGTTACATGGACTCCAAAGCATTTTTTTTGAGCTGAATTTTTGCATGGGTTACGTTCTGGGCACATATAAAAAAGCACTGTAAATCAAAGATTTACACTTGGAAAATGCTTACTTTAGATGCTTGTACCAAACAGTAGATAACCTTCCTACAGGCCTGACTATTTTAGAGAATTAATCTGCTTAACTTTCTTACATATAGCTCAAATATATATATATCAAAATTTAATTGATACCTTCTTCAGCCACGATTTGGGACTTTCCTCACAACCATTGAGCAGAGATACCAAGCACATTTTTGGTAGAATCCCACCAATATTAACATTTTCTGAAGTTACCTGCTGGATGAAGAGAACTAAAACACTGGTGTGCCAACATGTGTTGCTTAATCCTTGTGGCATTTTTGTTACTCCTACATTCAGCTACCTGCATTATAATTGCTGCATAGCTCCTCCTTCCTTATTATATTGCTCATCCTTCTTTGATTTGCAACAGATATGGCACTGTAGGGGTGAATCAGAGTGTCTGGTAATCACTGACCTTGAGAAAATTCAAAATAGTCTCATAAACAATTAATCTCTCAGAACTGAAGTCAGTGGTAGCACATATGGCTTCCTGATTTGCCCCTGCTGTTTTGGTCTAAAGAAGATGTTGTAAGTCCATCACTTAAAGAGGGCAATAAACCTAAAACATGTAACAGTCTGGCTCCTGCTCAGGAACTAGTATTAAGACCCTGACAATGTGAAAAAATATTACCCTGGCTCTAATTTCACCCTAAGGAAGAGATGGGCATCTTATTGCTCAAAAGCTTAAACCTCCTGTGATTTCAGACGTGGGTAAAGCAAGGCCGAATATTAATTATGGTAGTAGATTTATGATGTATAAGAATGTTATTAATGGTGTTAGGAAAAAAATTTCTATCAGAGTACTAGTAGAGTGAGATTCAGCTTGAGATTCAGGCACCTGAATGTCTTCAACAAGAGCTGGGTGATGCAGGACCCACAAAAGTCCGACCATAGCAGACTGTGTAAAGGGAGAGCTGAACAGCCCCTGTGGTCAGGACTCCCATCCTTACACATGGCTTTGGGTACCATTCTGAATGTATGAGGGTGTCCTATTTGACTTCTAACTGCCATTACAGGACGACACAAATCTCCCCACATTTGGTTGCCCACAGGAACGTAGATGGTGTCATCTGATGACCATTGTGTCATGCCATAGAGTCACCATGTCATCCACCCAAAGCTGATAGTTATGACAGGATCTACAGGACACCTGTGTTGTTTTGGAATATTAAGTGGAAGACAGGTGGGGTATCTAGCCAAAAGTCATGTCAACTATATCTGGGCAGCTGAAGTGAACCCTCTGTGCAATATCAGCAACTCCCATGAAGATGTGCCAGACACCATGAGCTGCTGGAGATGGAACCAGACATACATATTTGGGCAGGTGAATCTCTCCTTGGTGCTTACCAAGGGTGAGCTGAATCACTCTCTAGGCTGCATGTATTACAGTGGTTAGATGTCCTTGAACTGTCATGGACTCAATTCAGTTACTTAAACATAGGCATCTTCTGAGATGCTCTGGGGCCCCTAAGACATTAACATGGAATTTCCAGGTTGGATGCAAGTCCAGTAACTTCTGAAGTGGTAGACAGTGGTCTGATGGGGTACACCACAGTGTCTACAATGACAAAAGATGTCTGTGTTTAAGCTACTGAATTTGTTTCTCAGTTTACGTATAGAAACCTGTAAGTAGACAACTACATTCAGGTGCCTTAATCCAAAGCTAAGTCCCACCCTTAGTTCATCAGTTTTGTTAATTTTTGAAGACTACAAGCCGGATGATTTTTGCAAGGGTCCGCCTCTCACTGTCATAACTCTTCATATTTGAGGGATTACTGACTCCAAGCACTGCAGGAGCCAGCTACTGCTCCCCTAAGGTGTTCTTGACATGCCCCAGCCCAGCTCTGGAGCCTCTTTCGATGGCCCAGCTTGCTTAGCCTTGCCCAGCCCCACAGCTCAACTCAGCATGGGAATTCTCACAGAGGTTTCTTTGCTCAGAAATGGTAGTCCTGTATGGTAGACACAGCGCAACACTGCACTGTGAAAACATAGCAGTGATTTCAGCAATCTGAATCCGTAGAATCCAAGTCCTCTTTACACACATTTAATTAATCTGTCTCTGTTTTGCATTATCTAATTGGCTAATTATTTTTTCTATAAGGTAATCATCCAGGGAAGCTCTAGTCATTACCAGAATGTGTGTTTACTTTAGGCTATATATCTTTATGTACCATATTTGGATGTTTTCTGGTCTGTGCATCATCCTCCCTATATGACATGTATCCTGTGTAGGTTTCTTACTTCTTTGACAGACTACAGACATCCCATGTGTTAATCTAGTACCTTAAACTTCTCATTACCTAGCTGCCCAGCTACAAGCTTTAAATTTCATAACTGAAAACCTTTATAGAAGTGCTTTAGTCTCTGCTGCTGGCCCACATAGAGGATCTAGCAAGAACCTGCAGATATTCCTCCAGTCTTTCCATGGAGCCAGATTACTTGGATAGCTGTTGCTTTTAGAAACCTATAGGCTGGTGACTGCCACTCCACAGTGTAATAAGTAAAAAGCTATTTCTTCAAATAGTGTTCAAAAATCACAGGAAAAGTACAGAAAAAAACCCAAAACTTACTACAGAAATGATCTGTCTTTCAGTTTTTGTAGTGCACCGATTCTTCTGGACAGGAGCTGTGAAGAAATGCTTAATGCAAAATGTTTTGGCTGGCCATGCATCTATGCTTTAATCAGAGGTGAAATTCATTGCAGTAATCCTCAAGGTTTTTTTTCTTTTATTAGAAAAGTCTACTTTTCAAGATTGGACTGTTGCAACATACTCTATCTTGGCCTGATCTGGTTCAACTCCTCAACCACATTTGAAGAGGTAGACCCTAAACTGTGCATACTTACTGTTTTGGTAATAAATGTCTTGACTTCCCAATAGTTTTGAGCCAATCTTGGAAACACAAGACTAAAACCTTGCTAGAGTATCTGGGAATAGTTCCCAAGTACATTTTTATGAGTATGAAGCAGCATTAAAAGACTAAATGGCTTCTCAGTTGACTATAAATCACATTTCAGTACTACACACTTCACGCTACAGATACTGTTTTTGCTATTCGGTCAAAATTGATTTTGTATAATATAGTAGTTGTGTTTATTAAAGAGCATCTTATGCCTGTAGCCCTGAAAAATGTTTATGCCTTTGCAGCCAGTGTTGCCTGTACATTTAGAAAAGCAGCAGTATAGTGCAATATAGTTTAAACGACTAGCTTACAAAGTTTCAGCTCAGTTCAGTTTAAAATGATGTAACTCTTAACTGCAGAAGAGCCCCTTAGGCAGAAAATCTTAAAAAGAATTAACACACTACAGTAGTTCTTAAAACCATTCCTATTTCTTGGTGAGCTAGTCTTTGCCTTGCAGTAAAGGAGACCAATATTGGCATGAGCTGAAAGCAACAAGAAATAAGTATCTGAACTAATGTGTCATTCAACTGCCTATTGAAATACAGATTTTAGCAAGCACTAACTTGTCCTGCTGTATGATTTTAGCAGGAGTAATTCTTATCAATTTACCTAGGGAAAGTGATTTAAAGATATGATGATAGAAGTAATTTTGCAGGATGTTCTTCCCTGACTGAATTTAATGCATAAAAAATTCAACTTTCATGTACATAAAACTCAGCATTGCATTTTCATTTTTTAATAGTAGTGCTTTTTATTTCTTCGTTTAAGCCCCTGTGGATCTTTCTTTTCACAGAAGATGTGGCATTTTGCCAGAGGTTTTAAAATAGTAAGAATTTGTGGAGTGAAGGGAAATGCTTCAGCTGTGCCTGAACTGAAGAGATAGGATGACTGTATATGAAAAGTCACCATACATGTCTCTAGAGTGCCCTCAGCTATAGACTGAGCCACAGGATTCAAGCTTTCGAGCCATCCTGTGGAGACTGAATGAAATTGGTTTCAAAATGATAACTGTATCACAAATAGAAATTAAAATAGAAGTGAGAACAGTGAAATGATATTTCTGCTCCTTTTTATACTGCATCAGAGACCACAAACTGGGATTTTCACAGGTATCCACCTCTTACGGTTGAGATTCAGTCCATCCAGATCCCATCTAAATTGTTAGATCTATTTCACCCCTGTGAGTGATCCAGTCCTTCTGTTTTCCAGGATTTCCTACCCTAAAAATTCTGAAACTCATTAGGCAACTCCCTGTTTGGTCTGTAACTTCCCTGGACACCCACCTTCACTTGTTCACACAGGCTCAGCAGAGTTTGGGGGGACAGGCCTATTTCTTCAACCACTGCAAGCAGGGTTCAGTTCCTGCCTAAAACAGAGTTGAAGCCCATGGCTCACAGGCTGCATGGCTGGCACTGGGAAGGACCACTCTTTTCTCTCCTCTCTCCAACACCCCTGACTCTTCTCCCTCAGCTCTGGACCCTTCTTGCCAGCCAAGCCCGTGTCCCCTGCCCGGGACAGGAAGAGAGAAGCTACACCTACTACCTTCACTCTGTCCATTCCTGGGAGAGAGGTCACAGATTTTCTCTTCTTTCTTTGCCCATCCTTTCTTCCACCAGTTCAGAAGGCACTTTTGAAGACAGGGTGATCATCTGCAAACTCTTGTTTCATTGTCTGGATAACGGGGAGGTGTTTGAGGCCTCCCAGAAATGAAAGATGGCTTTTCCAAGATTTCATTACCAATGAAATGGCATCTCAAGATGGTGTTTCACCTTTCTTCCTGTCCCCATCACCTTCTGTGATTCAGGGTTTGAAATGGGTTTACTGGTTCCCCTGAAAGAGGGTTTGCAAGACTGGGAAGGCTTTGTTGCCTTTGCCTTCCAGGTGTGAGGAAGCATCCAGACACTACATGTCCCTTCCCAGGTTACAATGGGAGTGTCCTCTCTGTCCTGTGTGAACAAAATAGAATTTCTAGGCTTGCTTTGAAGTCACTCCCCATCATCCTCCAATATAAGAGCAGCCAAAGCATTTGGAATTCCACTTTTCCTACAAAGGGGTGTTCATGATTTGCCCCCTTCTTGGAGTCACAGTTACAAGGGTAAAGAGAAAACAACTGGAGTTTACGATTCACATTTCCCACCTCATACTAGATCCTACCACAGAATAAAGGAGAACAATTGAGAGTCCTTTATGGGATAAAAAGAATTTGTCACACTTGAAACAGGAGCCAGCTAGAGTCCTCAGGATTCAAAAAAGGGCATTACAGTTTCTCAACCACCCTTTCCAATTACAAAAAAGGGGAGACAAAGAATGATTTGGTACTTACAGCTAGAACAGAGGAGGATTTGACATCTTCGCAAGCATCCTTCAGCACTACACTAATTCATTACACTAGCAGGGATTTTTGGACCTGACAACACCGTGTTTCTAATTTCAATACAGTCAGTTAATAGGTATCTTTAAAGTCATTTTGAATGTACAGTGAATGCATATAACTAGCGCAATCAAGAGAGAAAGAACAAATAGGTATGGAAGGCTGCATTTTCTTCGACAAAATTGGACTTGCAACTTCTTCTCTGAGAAAATTGAGGCAGAGCTTATTTGCCTGGTAGGCTATGATGTGCTGGCAGGGTTGAAGAAGGTAAATCTAGAACACTGTTGCACAGCTTTCCACTGGGAACATCTAGTTCATCGGCAAGTGGAGGTAAAATTTGACGTCTTAGCAGTTTGTATTTAACAGACAGAATAAAGAAGTAGTATTGTTATGCAGTGATGGAAGCAGTAGCGAAAATGCTCAAGTCTAATTCAGGTGGTGACTTTTTTAAGCAGTGTCCCCAACTGGTAGCAAGTACTTTTGTGTCTTGAGATGAAGTGCTGAGAGTGTAAATCTTTTACACAAGGCTATTTTCAACAGCCTGTATGCTTGTATATGCTTGGCAATATGCTTGTGAACAGAGAAGGGGCATTAAAACAGAAGATGGCTATTTTAGGCACCGAGACCACTTGTTCTACCACAGTGAGGAGCACAGATGCTACCAGTGTAAGGCTGCTAGCTCTTTGGCAGAGATTTTAAAATGAGGAAGGGGTTTGCTGCATTGAAGCCAGTGCATGATGTGACCTCAGGGAAAGCTGTTAAATTAATCTAAAGCAGTAACAGAGTTACTTTACCTAAAATTAAGTATCCCAGAAGATTCAATCTCTCTGGGGTAGAAACAGAAATCTCAGTCAGAACACTGTTGAATTTGATGGCACGGACTGACTCCTAGCAAATAAAATCTCAGCACAGCCTGAGTGAAAATTATACTGACACTTACGGTATCCATTACACATATCAGAAGTTGATCGTTCAGTAATCACCAAAACAAAGAGGTTGAAAGGTAAATCTTGATCTGCTGATCTGGGGCAGAGTTGGAAGTGTGCTTGCTCAGCAGCACAGACGTGATGGAGCCATGCTTTGAACTGAAGGAGCAGTGAGAGAGACCTGGATGTCTGCAAGTGTTTGGCTGACCTTTCTGCATGGTTAATATTGCACAGGGTTTGTTAGACTGTCTGTTAGAAAAAAAAAAAATTGGCTCAGAGCAGTGGGCGATTGTGTTGTGCTAAAACATGAAAACAAGCTTTCTCTAGAAGAAAAAACCAAGCAACTGGAGGCCACAGTGCACATTTTCTGACATTTACACACAGAAAAAAAAAGTTTTCATCTGACAGACATACAGGTGAAGTGTCAGCTTTGTGCCAGCAACTTATGGCCAGATTTCATTTCTCAAAAATAGGCTGCTTGCTTCAGGACCACAGTCACTGTAGGCTTCCTGGACAGTTTTTGGAGAAGGTAACCACCTCCAGAAGTTGACAAAGATCTTAGCTAGGCTGACATACTGTCGTGGTTTAACCCCAGACAGCAATTAAGCACTACACAGCTGCTCGCTCACTCCTCCCACCCCCGCTGAAGTGGGATGGGGGAGAGAATTGGTAAAACTCGTGGGTTGAGATAAAAACAGTTTAATAGGACAGCAAGAGAGGAGGAAAAAACAATGATAATGATAATAGTAATAATACTGACAAAGAAATGTACAAGAACAAGTCATGCCCAACAGAGTAATTGCTCACCACTTGGTGATTGATAGCCTGTCCCTGAACAGCAATTCCCACCCCCCGGCTAGCTCCAGTTTATGCACTGGGAATGACGTCATATGGTAGGGAATAGCTCTTTGGCCAGCCTGGGTCAGCTGTCCCAGCCATGCCCCCTCCCAGCTTCTTGTGCACCTCCTCACTGGCAGAGCATGGGAATCTGAAAAGTCCTTGGCTTAGTATAAGCACTACAACTACCTACCCACAACTAAAACCTCAGTGCGTTATCAAAATTATTCTCATACCAACTCCAAAGCACAGCACTATACCAGCTATCAGGAAGAAAAAAAACCTCCATCCTAGCCGAAACCAGGACGCTTGCACTAACTCCATGTGCTGGTTTTGTCTGGGATTGAGTTCTAGCTGGTGGTAGCTAGTATGGGGCTATGGTTTGGATTTGTGCTGGCAACAGCTTTGATAACACAAAGATATTCTTGTTATTGCTGAGCAGTGCTTACACAGTGTCAAGGCCTTTTCTGCTTCTCACACCACCCCAGCAGCGAGGGGGCTGGGGGTGCACAAGAGGCTGGGAGGGGACACAGCTGGGACAGCTGACCCCAACTGACCAAAGGGATATTCCATACCATATGACATCATGCTTAGCATATGAAGCTGGAGGAAGAAGAAGGAAGAGGGGGACATTTGGAGTGATGGTGTTTGTCTTCCCAAGTACCTGTTATGTGTGATCGAGCCCTGCTTCCCTGGGGATGGCTGAACACCTGCCTGTCCATGGGAAGCGAATTCCTTGCTTTTCTTTGCTTGTGTGTGCAGCTTTTGCTTTACCTATTAAACTGACTTTATCTCAACCCAAAAAAGTGAGAATTTTCTCACTTTTACTCTTCTGATTCTCTCCCCCAGCCCACTGGGCGGGGGGTGAGTGAGCAGCTGCGTGGTGCTTAGCTGCTGGCTGGTATTAAACCACGAAAGACTGTGAGGCTATTTTTTTTCCTTTGACTGTTCAGAGGCTCTGGAAGAAACGAGCTCCTAATGAACGTCCTTCAGTTAAGCACCTACTTATTGGTGCTGCCTAAGTATAAACAGGGTTTTAGTTAATAATTAGCAAATGAAAACAGAATGTGTCAAGATATGTTTTAAAGTCTCTTGTGTCCCTGGATACCCAATGAAGTTTTTTTTTCCTTAAATGTCAGCAATGAAGTTAGCATCACTAATACCCTGTTTGAAGCCGAGGTATTTCTGAAGCAAGTCTCAACATCCTGATTTTCAAAATACTTAGGCAGCGAACTCCAGTGAAGGCATTACACTTCCATTGAAATCAGGTCAGTAGCTGAACAGGAGCCTGGCTCTTCACTCCTTGCACAGGGACAACTGCAGCAATACCGCTCTGCACTTAACAACTAATGTCCAGCTTCTGCAAGTAACTGCCATGTGATGCTAACACCCAGCTCTGTTGCTGCAGCTCCGTCGCTGGAGCTCAAGCTGTCATTTACTTAGACTGTAATAAATTTCATCAGCTTGTTGGACTGTATAGCAAACTCATTTGTGGAAGCCGATGACCAGCCGTGGTACTGGGCCTGTCACCCCCCTGCTCTTACCCCACAAACTTCTTCCCTTAGGGAAGAGGTGCCGATGGAGCTTCATCTCTCTTACATGAGAATAAATTAATCACCACTAATGGAAGACTAACTGCAATCCTGTACTCTACATCTTTGGTCTTTTCCTTAAACACCACAAAACACCTGAAGCCAAACTGAATCAGTGCAGAAAAGGTAGAAGTTGTCTGCACCCCGGAGGCGTGACAGCCCAGTTTGCGCACTAGAGGAAACCTTCAGCAGGTTGCACTTGGCGCTTAAATCCATCAACTCATTAGCGATTACCTATAATTTTCCCCCGAGGGATTTTATTTTCTAAAAATATAATGAAATTATCTAAATGCCTTCATTCTGTAGTTAGACAACAACTTTATCTCCTGGGAACATCTCCCTGTCCTTAACAGCTGATCTAGTAGATGTGTTTTATTCTTAGATGTCCCTCGTGTTAAGAGTCCACACATCTGACACCAGGTTTTTGCAATCTGTTGAGCTAGTTCTTGCTTCGCAGCCCTGGTCGATTTTTTTTTTTTTGAAGGAAACGAGAACATCAGCCCCAGACCTGCCTTTAAAGAGAGGTCCATGCATCACGCCCACTCAATCCGTTAAAAAGTGTTAACTCAATAATGAAACTTAGCTCGATTTGTTTCCTCCCCGTAAAGATCTGTGAGGCATTTCTAATTGGAACTTGTTTTGCATGGGGTAAACAAGCAAATATACAAACCTGCTACTCCAGAGAACAAGTGTTATTACTGGGAGGTGACAGTCCATGAATTACTGGGGGGGTGTGTGTGAGTGTATGATGTCCCTGGCCCACGAGTTCCTCTTTAATCACTGTTACACGAGAGATCGCAAATGCGATGTCTCGCGCCAAGGTAGCACGAAGGAAATCCTGGGTGAAGGAAAAAACATTTCCTCGCCTTTCCCCCCGCCGCGGATCGCTCCATCCCCTCGGCCCCGCCGCAGGGACCGCTGCCCGCCAGCCCCCGGGCCCCCGACGGCGGCCCTGCGGCGGTGGGGGCGGGAAGGGGGCTGCGCGTAGCTCCTCAGAGGGGATGGATCCGGCCGTCGAGTCTCTCCGTGGACTCCTCAGAAAAGCCGTTTCGGGGAAGGAGTGCAGGGAAGCGGCGAGGGTCCCGCCTCCGAGGGAGGCATCGGAGACCCAGCGAGGTGCTGGCGCCCGGCGGAGCGGGCGGAGGGCTGCGGGGGCCGCCCCTGCCACCCGCGGACGGGGATCTCCGCCCTAAGGAGCTGTAGGGGGGTGACAACTACCATCTCGAAGGTGAGACGGGGTCCAGCTCTCCCCCGAGGAGCCCCCGCCTCGCTGCCGCCCTCACCTCCCCGCCCGCCCCGTCTCACCCCCTCGGAATCCCGCCTCCGGAGGCAGCTCTCCCCGAGGGAGCCGGGCGGTAAGGATGCGGAGGGCAGCTCCGAGGTAATTATTAATAGCCGTGCCCACCGGGGCGGGCGGGGGAGGGGGGGGTGGAGAGGCGAGGTGAGATAAAAGGGGGCGGCGGGGGGCTGGGAGAAGGTAGCCGCCGTCGCGGAGCCCCTCCGGGAGCATGGCCCCCGCCGCGCCGCCGCCGCCGCCGCCGCTGCTGCTGCTGCTGCTGCTGCTGCTGCTGCTGCTGGGGCGGCCGCTGCTCGGGGCTCCGGGGCAGGGCGCGGGCACCTGGTCCCGCTTCGCCCGGCTGCCCTACCCGCAGGACCAGCTCTTCCTCCACGACACCTTCCCCGACGGCTTCCTCTGGGGGGCAGGCAGCGCCGCCTACCAGACGGAGGGCGGCTGGCGCCAGGGCGGCAAAGGCGCTTCCATCTGGGACACCTTCGCCCACCGCCCGGCCACGCCGCCCGGGTCCGCCCCGCCGGGGCCGGCGGGCGGAGACGTGGCCAGCGACAGCTACAACAACCTGTACCGCGACGCCGAGGGGCTGCGGCGCCTGGGGGTCTCCCACTACCGCTTCTCGCTGGCCTGGGCCCGGCTGCTGCCCAACGGCACGGCGCCCCTCAACCCCGCCGGGCTGGCCCACTACCGCCGGCTGCTGGGCCGCCTGCGGGAGCTGGGTGTCGAGCCCGTCGTCACCCTCTACCACTGGGACCTGCCGCAGGGCCTGCAGGACGCCTACGGCGGCTGGGCCAGCCCCGTCCTGCCCCAGCTCTTTTGCGACTACGCCGAGCTCTGCTTCCGGCATTTCGGCGGGCAGGTGCGCTACTGGCTGACCATGGACAACCCCTACGTGGTGGCCTGGCATGGCTACGGCACGGGCCGGCTGCCACCCGGCGTGCAGGGAGGCCCACGCCTTGGCTACCAGGCGGCCCACCACCTGCTCCAGGTAATGGCGGGCGGCGGGAATGGACCCAGTGGCTCCTTGGTGCCCGGGTCATGCCAAGGGGAAGGGTGCGGAGGCTGCCCTCAGCCTGCCCTGTTGTGTGCCCCTGTTCCCTGGTCGGCCTACAGCAGCGGAAACCGAATCGATGTGCCCAACCGCGTGTGGGCAGCTGCCTTATGGGCTAAAGGTGGCAAAGCTCAGAGATGGGAGGCAAGAACTTTGTATCTGCAGTTACTTCAAGTTAGTGGAAAAATGCCGAGTTAAAGCGCGCTCTGTGTTCTGCAGAAACGTTCAATCCTGCTGCCAGCGCTTGCGAATGCCATTCTGGGTGGGTGAGTGGATGCATTCGGCTGTGCCAGCCCAGCGCTGGCTTACTCAAGTTACTGTGGAGATGCTTAATATCACTGTAAAGAGAATTCATGCATTTGATAAAAAAATCTGACTGAGTTAATGGAGATGGTAGAAGTGGCTGAAATGTCATACTGAGTGATTTTCTTGACACAGGGTGGGGTTCTTTTTGGCAATGTGAACACTTTTTTGGGAAAAAAGACCCTCTGCTCCCAAGCTAATCTACTTAGAGGCGTAAGTATTTTGCTAGACATAATTTTTACGCAGTGTATCTACATATGGTGTGATTGTAATGATTGCTGGAAGCAAACATTGTGGATTCTCAGGGACAATTAAGCAAAAGTGTGTAAAAATCCTTTCAGTGACAGGGGAAAGGATCCAGCCTGTCTAACTGAAATGGTGTGGCCATTAAGGTGTGATCTGTTGTACCTTAAGACATATTCACAAACTCTGCTAATGTCTGTCTGCTCAGTGTATACTTACTGGCAGGAGTTCTATCCTAATGAGTATCATATATGAGATGTGAACACGGAGAAAACACCTGACGCATGTCTTAGTCAACTTTTTGCCCCTTTCCTGCATTACCCATGTATTGTTTAGTGCTACAAGTAACTCAAGAGAAAATACAGGTGGGGAAGATGTGGGTAAAAATTCAGATTAAATTCCTGGTCCTGAAACCTTTGAACCCTTCATTTACTACCTTAAGGTGTACTTGACTGTGTTTCACGCTGTGCTTGTACGGTTCACTGAACTAAGTGAGTCTGCTTATGGTTAAAGTTATTCCTAAATTTCAGCAGCACTTGCAGGTTTAGCCCCAAATTTTGCACCAGGGCTTCATCACCTATAATGACCGTTACACTTTTCACATGGTCACTGAATAGTTGGCAGTGAGTTATTTGCTATACTTTGCATAGTTACTCTGAAGGCAATGGGGCTGCGCAGAAGGGCTGCCAGCTTCGTGCCCAGGGTGCAGGACTTGGGGAGAAGCTCCATTTCTCTGTCTTCCTACAGTTACTATGCAAAAGAAATCATTAAAGCTGCAAATTTGAGCACTCAGGTTGTCAGACCTTGGAATCCTTCAACTCCAAGGGTTGTAGGCTTGCTGAGGTGGAGTTTTAATGTTACCTGTCACTTTATTTTCTCTTTAAAGCCCCTCCTTTGCTGCGCAAAGTGGACAGTTAATGAGTCCGTTCACATTCTGTGTGGTTCTCCCCTCTGCCCTTTGTTGAATTTGTCACTTCAGACCTGAATTAATACAGGGCTCTGAGAACAGACAAATAAAGATGAACACCTCTTTTGTCCTTGGCTTTTATATAGTGCTGTCTTGAATATTTATATCCCACATCGCCAGAGTATCTGAGTCCCTCGTAGTCTCAAGCGTATGCTTGTTCTTATAAAAGCCCTATGGAGAAGGAAGGTGCTTTTCTATTTAACAAATGAGAAACTGAGGCACAGACTTGCCTACGCCATGTAAAAAGGATCATTAAACCAGGAAAGTCTACCAATACTTGGTTAGTGACAGAACCTCAGGATTAGTTTTGTCCTAGTGACTGTCATTCAGGGTTTTCACAATTAGTGGACATTTCTTTTTACACAACAATGTAAGGCAGCAAGGTATCATTTTTTCCACATTTCATGAATGAGGAACTGAAACACAGATGCAATTAAGACCTGACGTGTCCACTGATTTTTAGTGCTCTTTTCCTGGCATGTGATATTTTTACCATACTGGTCGGTTATATTATACTTTCAGCTCTTCTACAAGTCAGATCCCCAAAACTCAAATCACCCATAGAGAAAATAAGGGATGTGCAGTTTATGCAGAAGAGCTCCCATCCCTGATTCCTCCAGGTAGGAGTCTTCAGAAGAGGCAAGAGATAGAGCCTAACTCTTCAGGACAGAGAACTGAACAGATTTAACCCTGAGATCCTCCTTTTCCTTCTTACATCTCCGTAGCTTATTGATACTAAACCTATTGACTTGTGCAAGCAATGAAGTAGGAAGCTACACAGTATGGTTTCTTTGACTACACAGCCCGATATCCACAGAAAAAGTGTGCGTGTAATGAAAGATTAAGTCATACCACATATTGTAAGGAGTGAATTACATTTCCACATGCAAATTCATTTCTTCTCTTACATAATTCTTGAGTGATTGACTTTGCAACTTGAATAATGTTCTTTAATGTGTGTCTTTAGATTGCATATAATTTTGTAGGTGAGTTTGGTCAGTTGATCTCAGGAGCACACTCAGCCTTCATTTGGATCAGAAGAATATATAATAGTACGGCTTCATCACATAACCTGGAGGATGTGGGCAGCACCAGACAGTGCTGCCAGGAGATACAGTCCTCATAGGCCCACCAGAAAAGATATGGTTGTATCAACCCCCACAAAAAAACCCCTTTCAGCTGCCTAACCTTTTGGTGCTTTGTCTTACATTACCCAAAAGGTCTGGTACCAGGTTTCTTCCAAATTGTTTTTACTTCTTTGTGGCATTCTTGTCTCTCTTTTTTTTTCCCAGGGAAATTGAGCTTGCAGAACATGTTTGCTTTTTAAAAGATGAAACATGTTGTCATAAATGTTTGGTTCTTAGCAAATGGGCAGACTAACTCTTAATATGCAAGTTTTCTGACTTTTTTTTCTTATTTACAATATACAGTTTTAAGCGTCTTCTTTCTGCATTTATTCAAACCAAAGACCCTTGTAAGTGGAAAGCTTAATGGCTAGTGAAAGCTGATGTCTACTAATTTATTTAACTGGATGCTAATTACATTGAAAGACTAAATAATTTCCTTGAAGTTCTTTAAAATTCAACAGATATCAATGTGGATTTTGGGGCCTGTCTTTGAGTGAGTTATTTATTATCTGAATAAATAATCAAACAACAGTTTGATCCAATTCAGGTTGTTCAATTCAGGGCTGGTGAAAACAAGGCAATGAAATTTGATCTGAATAATGATGTTTAAATTTAGCTTGAATGGATTTCATCTTATTGTACTGAATTTTTCAATTATGTTTCATTTTTCTTAACTTCCACAAGTGAGTCATAACAGATGCTAAATGGACAGAGTAAGAGACTTTTTTTTATAAAGAGCAAATAAGAATAGTGTAAAAAAACTTCTAAGAAAAAATGTTTTATGGATGCATCCTTGCTTTGTTATTGAGGGATGCTGATCAGTATTCGGTGAAGACTTCATCCTTTCATAGTATTTCCACGGACACTTGTCGCTTTTGATATGTCTAAGCCCTTCAAACATGGTAGGAAATGGAGGAAGCTGTATGTGTTTATTCACAAAATAAATGGAATGGATCAAGAATAGTTCATGAAAGTTGGCATTCCCTCGAGTAAATAGCCAGAAAATGTAGTGCCAGCAATTTGTCATGTATATGATGCATCTCTTTCTCCAGATAGGAGTTGAGAGGGGTCATTGTATTGTGTTCTGGTTTTTGCAAATGCATTTTTTCATTACTGGTTCACAGTATATTGTCTGAATTGAACATACTTGGATTTACTCAATATAAACAGCATTTGCAGAAACAGAAGAACACGTTGTTTCCCCAAAGAAGTGAGTGGAGTTGCTGCCTGGAAACCAGTCACATAGCAACAGACTGATACCCCTTCCAAAACTCTTTCCAAAAACAAAAGGTAAGTACTCTTTCAATGCTAAACCTAATAAAGTATTAGTAATTGCAGCATAGGAGAAGGGTCTTTTCTCAGTGCATGTTGTTTCAAAATTCAGACAGCCTTCAAACTTTCACTCAGTGCAAATGGAGTGATTTTGGATTTTCCTGAAAGTAACATGGCTTATCATAGTTGTGACGACATGCAGAATTTTTAGAAAAAAGAAGGAATAATTCTAAGTAATAGTATTTTAATTTTTTTTTTCCTAATCTTGCTTTCTTAAGACTTAATTCAAAGATGAAAAAAGAAGAAATTGCTTCTGTTCCTGGTTTTGAATATCAGTTGGGTACTATATATTTGCAAAGAATTTATTGCAGTTGTGATTATTCTAATCACTAATCATTTGAATCAGGTATCTTTCAGATGTCAGAGATGACAAACAAGTGCAGTCAAACCATAGAGCAAATTCAGATCTAATATTGCAGTTTTCAATGCCAATGGCTATGAATGGTTATACTGTGTTCACAAATTATATTAACAGCTATAGTGTACCTTTCTCAAGCTTTAATCATAAAAAAAAAATTGAGTCTCATATTAAAATGTGAAAAACAGAAGAGTTTGGAGTTTCAGGGATGCTCATTTTGTTGAAATAAGCTCCGAAGATAGAATATGTAACTTTCCCCTTGCCATTTCTACCTGATCACATACCCATCTGCAAAATGAAATGTTGTTTTCAAATATAACAATGTAACAAAAAAGCAGTGTTATATTTACAGAGTACTTTGATCCTTAATTATAGAAATGTCAGGACTGTGTGGAGAATAAGGTGTTGTCATGGAAAAGTAAGAGTGGGCCTTCCTCAACTCTAAGGGTTCTAGAACTTGAAAAGCTTTTTAGAAATTCATAGAATCACAGATTCATAGAATAGTTTGCATTGGAAGGGACCTTTTAAGGTCATCTAGTTCAATCCCCCTGCAATGAGCATGGACATCTTCAACTAGGTCAGGTTCTTCACAGCCCCATCCAACCTGACCTTGAATGTTTCCAGGATGGGGCATGTATTACCTCTCTGCTCAACCTCTGCCAGTGTTCTACCACCTTAATTGTGAAGAATGTCTTCCTTAGATCTAGTCTAAATCTGCCCTCTTTTAGTTTAAAATCATTACCCCTTGTCCAATCGCAACAGGCCCTGCTAAAATGTCTGTCCCCATCTTTCTTATAAGCCCCCTTTGAGTACTAGAAGGCTGCAGTAGGGTCTCCTCAGAGCCTTCTCATCTCCAGGCTGAACAACCCCAGCTCTCTCAGCCTGTCCTCACAGGAGATGTGTTCCACCACTCTGATCATTTTTCTGATCATTTCCCAACAGGTCCATGTTTTTCCTGTGCTGAGGGCTCCAGAGCTGGATGCAGGACTCCAGGTGGGGTCTCAACAGAGCAGAGTAGAGGGGCAGAATCCCCTCCCTCAACCTGCTGACCACGCTTCTTCTGACACAACCCAGGATATGGTTGGCCTTCCGGCCTGCGAGCGCCCATTGCCGTCTCATGTCCAGCTTTTTGTCCACCAGTACCCCCAAGCCCTTCTCAGCAGAGCTGCTCTCAATCCTTTCATCCCCCAGCCTGTATTGATACTGGGGGTTGCCCTGACCCACATGCAGGACCTTGCACTTGGCCTTGTTGAACCTTATGGGGTTCACACAGGTCCATTCCTCGAGCTTGTCCAGGTCCCTCTGGATGGCATCCCGTCCCTCAGGTGTGTCAACCGCACCACTCACCTTGGCATCATCTGCAAACTTGCTGAGGGCGTACTTGATCCCACTGTCTGTGTCATTGATGAAGATTTTTAAAGGGTTCTGGTCCCAATACAGAGCCCTGAGGGACACCACTCGTCACTGATCTCCATCTGGACATTCAGCTGTTGTCCACTATCCTCTGGATGCGACCATACAACCAATTCCTCATCCACCCAACAGTCCACCCACCAAATCCATCTCTCTCCAATTTAGAGAGAAGGATGTTGTGGGGGAACGTGTCAGAGGCCTTACAGAAGTCCAGGTAGATGACATTGGAAGCTCTTTCCTTGTCCACTGATGTGGTCACTGCATCCTAGAAGGCCCCTAGGTTGGTCAGGCAGGTCTTGCCCTTGGTGAAGCCATGCTGGCTGTCTCGAATCACACCCCTGTCCTCCATGTGCCTTAGTATAGCTTCTAGGAGGATCTGCTCCATGATCTTCCCAGGCACAGAGGTGAGGCTGACAGGTCTGTAGTTCCCAGAGTCCTCCTTGCTACCTTTTTCAAAAATGGGTGCAATTTTTTCCTTTTTCCAGTCACGAGGGACTTCACCTGACTGCCAGGTTTTTTCAAATATCATGGAGAGTGGCTTGACAACTACGTCAGCCATTTCCTTAAGGACTCTGGGATGCATTTTGTCAGGTCCCATAGACTTGTGTATGTTCAGGTTCCTCAGGTGGTCTCAAACCTGATCTTCTCTTACAGTGGGAGGGACTTCATTCCTCTAGTCCCTGTCTTGTGGTCCATCCACTTGAGAGGTGTGGGAAGAGAAACTGCTAGTGAAGACTGAGGCAAAGAAGTCACTGAGTACCTCAATGTTCTCCTTATCCATCGTTACCTGTTTATAGGTTTTATATCATTTGTTGCCAGGTTATAGGAAATCTTATTAAAACTGAACAGGCAGGACCTGGAAAGGCTACATCAGTGACTAAAGTGGAATAGAAGCAGAATTTGAGTGTTCTCTGTGTGGAAGAGCACCAGGTCAAGCTTATAGGTATGTTAAGTCCCACCTCAACTCTTTTGCTGTTCATTATGAGGATGAGAATTTGTTGATTGCGGTTCATTATTAGAATTTAAGTGCTTAGTAGCTGTGGTTTTTATAGCTACAAATCTCTGTATTTAATTCTGTAGGCATCCCCAAATCTGTGTTTTCATATCTCATTTTAAGTGCCACGTGACTGATTTTTAATTGTTGCAGTAGCTGTTGCTGGAGGTACCTAGGTGATATTTCTGGTTCCTATCCAAGGTAATCTAGTGTGCTTCCTTTTTAAAGAGCATGCTTTTAATGTAAGATCAAAATTTTTATTTAACATGTTGGGCAGGGCTCTGCTCAGTGCCAGAAAGATCATGACTACTGATTAACAGCAGTTTGATGTAAATAAGGGCACTTAGATAGGCAACAAAAAATTCACATCTTACAAAGCCTCACTGGGTACATGAGTGTAAAGCTGTCTGCTCCTTGATAGTCTTTCATTTTGCATTAGTAAAACCTCATAAAGTATGGGACATTCTTGGTTCTCCCCTTCAACCTCTTTCCTCAAGCAGAAGAGATCCTATTACTGTTTCGGGGGATCCAAAGTGAGGTGTGTGGAAGGACTCATGTTATTGTGCATTCTTTTGTATGACGAACTTTTCCAGTTTCCACTTCACCTTGCTTCTATGGAAAGGTTCCAATACTTAAGGGAGTTGACGGGCATAATTCCTACCTATACTTAAGGATATTGTTAGGACCTGGAAAATAAAGCCTAGCTTCAATTTCTGAAGGGTGAAATGTGTATGTTAATTTAATATAGGTCACCATTTTTTAAGTCCCTGCCTTTCCCTTTTGATCGAAGGCAAGGAGCTCTTAGAGCTTTTCCCTTGATAGGTCAAGCAGAAACCTCTACTGTGCAACCGTCAGCAGGTCAAAGTGCAGAGACAGTCTTTTCTGTTGAAAGTGTTGTCTTCTATGAGGAAGAAATGCTTGGTGATGTAAGAAAAAGTTGCTTCACTCATCACATGTCCACCTTCTAGAAAGTCAAATTCTGATCTCTAATGCTTTGGTAGAAAATTAAGTCAGACTGGGACTCTGTCAGTTCCTTGGGCAATTATCTTAGCTTCATTCCTCACATTTATTAACTCTTTCTTTGAGTAACAGCATCTCCTTCCCAGGAATATCTCCTTCCCCTTCCATTTTTTTTTTTCCTTTTTTTAGTATTTCTTCAACTAGACGGAAGCAATGAATATGTCTATACAGCTCATAGGACCACTGGCAAGCGACAGCCTCTAGGACAGTGAATAGAGAACAGTGCAGGGTGTGGGCATTTGGAGACGTTGCGTATTAACTATTTTTGGTGGCTATGATACATATCTTTCTTACTTTGGGAGGAGCAGGAAAGAACAAACAAGACGCATGTAGATGCTGTGTAGTTTGCTTAGCTCCAGTTTGTGGTGTCTTGTGGTTTACAGTTTGTAGTTGACAGTCTGAGGGCTATTTGCTAATCCTTGCAACTGAGTGTGTCATTTGTCTGGTTGTTGCTGATGAGTAGTTAAACTGCTGAACTTAATCTGACAGTGCAAGGCTGATCTTGGCAAAGTTCTAAAAAAGCCAAGAAGCCAGCAATCAAAGTAGCCTGTAGAGACTTCTAAGTGAAGGAGTGTACACAAGGAGATTTTCTTCTTCCTTTCCATGATGGTAAAAATAAAGATGAAGGAATTATGAAGTCCTTCTGAAGAAGTAGGGGAGTTGACCTCCACATACAATGATGACAGGTTGTAGAAATTATAGGATGTGTGCTATTTATTTTAAGTACCAAATAAAAACTACTCATGCTTGAATATTTGCCTGCCAAAACTTGTAGAAGAGTGTCTCAGGTAAAGCTGTGAGTGCTGATTTTACATTAAGTCTGAGAGTATGGTGGCAGAGAAGAATTAAGATTGTAGAAAGCATGTCAGGATGTTTAGGAAATTACTGAAATGAAGACTGGACAGATCTCTGATGGAGAAGGTGACCCATGGAATATGACCATGAATAAAACATGAAAGAAGGGGCTAGCTTCTGGAAGAAGAACTGAATTACAGCACCTGAGGGAAAATTTGCCAGCAGAAAGAGAAGGTGGATTGTCAAGAAGGAAGAGTAACTAACTAAGCACAGGAGGAGAAAGGAATATTGGTCATGGCAAAGAAATGGAGCCTTCAGTTAAATGGGATGAGTAGGAGACAAATGATACCAAGGAAGGGGAAGAATTAGATTCACATCAGTGCTTTATAAATACTCCTGGTAGAAATATCAAGGGCAGGGAGAAAATTTAGAGTTAAAGGAAAATATGCACACACACAAAAAAGGATAAAAATTCAGTATCGGTAAAATTAGATTGGCTATTAGAAGTCATTGATAGCCCTTGGCGGAAAGAGTTTTTGGAATAGCTTTTAAGCATTAATGATAGGAACAAAAGTATCATTTTAAGACAGCTAGAGCAGCTTAAGAAAAGAGACTCTTGATGCATTTGGTGACAGCGGTGGTGGCAGGACTTGTAAACCTGTGTTCTTCGTCTTTGCTTGCAAATTCATAGCAGAATGATACCTGGCATGATTTAAACTCTGAGAACTTCATTCAATGGAAAATAAATGAAATACAATCTATATTCACAGTAAAAAGTCTGTTGAGGATATTAGTGAAAGCAACTTCTGGTTTGCTGTGACAGTTTCAACACTACCCTGAGAGCAGAAAACAGTCACAAGAGGCCTGGTCTGTAAAGTTTGTGGTATATCTTCCTGGAGATTTGGCAGAAAGTGTCCTTCTAGATGGACACTGGAGTAAGGTAAAGCAATTTAAGAATCTCTGGATTTGGACACATTGAAGCACGTTTGTGTTGCTTCATTTTAATGTATGTTTAGTCTGAGAAGAGATAGCATTCTGTGTTACGGAGAACTGCAAAAGTTTAAAGTTTAGCTCTGTTTCGGTTCTGAAAAAAAGCCCGTATTCTGAATTCTCCCAGTTACTGAAATCTTTACAGGTGCTGTTTACAACAGCTGGTGTAGGAACCAAGGGACTGGGACCATGGGTGGTTCCAGTGCCATTGGGCAGGCGGGGCTCTGTGACTTTTTCATGACAAGAAGCACAGGGGCTTTTGCACGTCTCAGGATCCATCCAGCTTGGGGTGCTGAAAGACGGAGGAGTGCTGCAAGACACCCTGCAACATGCTCTTCAGCAAGAGGGTGAGCTACAGGGAGACACGCACATTTCCAGTGGACTCTCACTTTGGTCAGCACGTGATAATTTTGTTACTTGCACTTTAGGTGTCATGATAACAATTGAGCTTTGATTTCTGTTTCAGTCAGTTTAGCACACCTCTAAAGACAGCTGAATGGTTTAAAATTGGCCAGGAGAGATTATACTATGGAAATGCCTTGTTATTTTGTGAGTCCAAAAGTCAACCCAGGAGTCCTTTTGTAGGTTAATCAGTTTAATACCCTTACTAAAAGCTAAGAAATATTTGCACCATTGGGATTATATCTTGCAAGGTACTTGCTCTACAGTTGAGAAGATAGTAGCATCTGCTTGTTTTGATCCTGCTTCTAGAAAAGACATCAAGAGGTTGGGTCAGGAGGGGGTACAGAGTTGTAGCTGTTGGTCACATGTTCTGGTAAAAGTTCACTGTGATTTTTCCAATGCCTTTTCTCAGTCAGCTTTTTTCTTGTTCTTTTGAATATGCAGTAGCTCCACTGGATCAGTTGTTTTTCAAAGCTGAGGGCAAAGTTTACTCAATTTGTTTATTTAACTTTCAGCATTTTAAGGAATAATCTCATTTTTGCTGCAGGCATGGAATTGTTGAACATAGTTATTGATTAATTATTCTAACTGTGGTTCCTTAACTCAAATATATATGGAAATGGTAGAATTATGCAGCATTTATTTTCTTTAGAGAAAGTAGATTGGGAATATATTGCACTGTCAGGCTGAGTGATTATTTTTTATTTTATATATTGTAAGTAATAACATTTTGTGTCAAAATGAATTCAATAATTCTGACCTCAGGTTTGAAATGAAAGTTCAAATGGCTCCTGACTGTACAGTGATGACATGTTTTTTGTAATACACTTATTTAATTCTTCATTTCTTTTCTTGTCATAGTACAATGCTAACTCGGGTATAAGTGGTGTTTGGAGGGAGAAGGGCCACCACAAAAGAATGGCCATTGCCAGTTATGTATTCCATCAGGAGGCAAAATCCAGGCCAGAAAGAGTTGTAACAAAACATGAAGTGGTAAGAAAGAGGAGTATTGCAGAAACAGACAATGCATGAAGAGCTGGTGAGGTGTGGGGGTGACTGGCCATGAATGGGAATACAGGACCTGGGCTTATGAGACAGTACTGCATTTTTGTGTGTGTATTTAGCATTAAAAAATAAACTTGACGTGAAATGAGATGGCCTGGAGTCTCCCAAAGATGAGTCATTCTCTGGTTCATTTTTATTTAAATATGTCATGTGAATTTTTTTGAAGAAGCTGACTGGTGATTTAATGAAATCACAAACCATGCTTCACAGTGATGGAGCCTAATTCCAAGAGTCTGTCTTGGCTTATGGTGTTCCACTTGCTGTCTTCATATTGCCACCAACACTGGGAATGGGGGACACAGTGAGCAGACTGCAAAAGCAAGAAGGAGAGATGCTACATAAAGGCTGGGTTTCTCAAAGGAACTTCAGGAAAATAAGTGAAAATTGAATTTTCCTTAAGTTTTTTGAGAATGCTGTCACTTTCAAGGAGTTAAGTACATTAGCAAGATGAACAGATGTATTCCCCTTAACTTAAAGAAAATGTGCATTCCCATATTCAAGTGGCACTTCTGCCATGTGAAGTGTAAGACCTTGGAAATGCACGAAAGGAGCTCTTGAACTCAGTTGATCATGCTACTTTCCTTCCCAGCCATGAACATGCCTCTTGTTTTGAATGAGAAGAGAATGTTGGGGTATACCAAGCAGGGCAAGGAACAGAGCTGCGGGAATATTATTCAACTGCAGTTCTGCATGTTAATAATATGCTTGGTAGTATAAAAAAATCCCTCTTCTTCTTCTTCATAGTCAGCTGTGATTACTACCCCCTCGTCATATCAGCTAGCTTTTTCTCAGATTCCTAATACTTCCTGTTCTCACAAAGTAATATAATGTAATTAGAGCAAGTCAGAAAGATCTAAAACCTGTGAAACTGGAATTTGACTATTGATTGAAATTAAATTATTTTAGAGAGAGACTTCCGTTTCCCAGAAAAACGTAATAAATTTTTATTAATTTATTAATATAAAAATCAGTCCTTTTATTTTTACTTTGCCATGGAAATTCTTGGTTTTCCATTTTGATGTGATACTGAAAAATTTCATTTTGATACAGTGAGTCAGTCATTTCACACACTGCCTTCTGTGTTCTTTCATTGGATGAGTGCCCACTGCTTCAAACTGGGTCAGTTTACCCTTGTGAAATTGCTGTATAACCTGCTGCAATATGACTGACTTCTTGAAGCTGCAGATTGATGGCTTTTATTCTTTGATGAAAGAAATGAAACAGTCAGGACAGAATTCTTGCACTGTAGCAGTTATTCTGTGTCTCATATTTGTAGCTGGGCTGCTTGTGCCACTTTTGTGAGAAACTGTAATTATTCAGTCATTTATCCTGCTCCTCTTTCCTATTTCTGGTAAAAAGTGGTACTTGAAGGTACTGTTTAAAAGAGGGAAAAAGTCTAATAAAAGCAGTGTCAAATTAGCACAGTCCTTCTGAGTCTGGATGTTAGAACCAGCAAACTTTAGCACAGAGCAGCTCAGAAACAGCATTTTTCCATAGCACAGCTTAGGGTAATGAAATGGAGACCACTTCAAAATTGGTTGGTGGTGAAATGGTTATAGAAACAGTGTTGTAACCACGTAAGCCATGAAAGGTGAGAACTTTTACACCAGTCGGATCCCACTTTACGCAAGCTGGACTCTTCTGGAGAGGAATGCTTCCTGTGTAACTGGTCGTTTGGAGTAGGTTTGTAGAAACCAGAGAGTGTTTCTAGAGTGTAGGTATGAATGAGATACTGGTGCTGACCTGTGGGATCTGGTTTTGGGGGGCTCTGGACTGATGATCAGGAAGGAAGTTATATTGTCAAGGAACAGAGGTGTTTCTTGTTGGGCCTCTTTTTTCCCTGTCTCTGTGCTGTGGAAGGCGGTCAGGTTCCCAGGATCATTAAGGCATTTTACCTAAATAATTTGCCCTCTGTTGCAAGGGTTTAGGATTCTGATAATAATCTTTGTTTTTTCCTTTTTTTTTCCTGTGGCCTGTTGTGATGTTTGGAGAATTTGGGTGTTTTTTCTTCTGTTAAAGGTCTCAGGATTTGTTTTGTGGCCCATAATGCCATGAACATGGGAGAAAAGGGGACATATAGTGGATATTATTGTGTAGTGTTTGGGGCTAAAAGCATGCTACACTATTGCAGGCAACTAAACTTGATGATCTATGTATCTCCTTTCCATTTTTTGCTGAGGGACTGTTCATTTTGTGGGAATGATTCTGGGGGAATATTTTTAGGACTGAAGTGAGTACGGAACAGTGAACTACAAAGAGAGCAAGGAATTGGAAAGGGTCAAACGTACATTGGAGCAGCATGTTCCCAATGTGGGAAAGGACCTGGAGGGTCTGGAAACAGACTTGTGGGGCACTAGCATTTCATAGACCTAAAATCATGCAGAAATGCCAGACTGAGCTATTTAAACATCTAGGGGAAAAAGTTATACCAGGAGGTATACAAGACACGGGAGTCAATTGGTAGTCAAATCCATACAGTTATTTACCAGACTAAACAGTTAACTATCAGACAACAAGGCTTCCTGTGACATGAACATTGACATTGAACATAAGATAGAAACATTAGCAATGACAACTGCCCAAAAAGTTGCCAGCCAGGCTCAGCTTTTTTCTTATATCACTAGTTGTGTAATAAAGCAATTTCAGATTTTTGAGCGGCTGGTGCAAGCAGCTGAAGATTTTTCTCTGAAGCACCTTATTCTGGAACTGCTTCAATGATAATGAGATCAGTTGGACAGCCTGACCCATTGCAGTGATTCTTATATTCTATTATTATTCTACAAGTGTACTATTTCTACAACTGTAAGAAAATATTACTTTCTCAGTCCCTACATTATATTTCTGGTAAGATTAATTATCCACCCCACCACTGAATAATTCACTATGGTTTTGTGCAGTAACTATGCATAGGTTTTGGAAGCACCAGCCCAAAGCCTCAGTTTTGTGTCTCAAAATCTTTAAGGGCTAGAGCATGTCCAGAAGACAGATAGGCAGTAAGGTGTCATTCTGGAGTGTGTCCAGTGAAGCCACTGCAGTTCTGTGCTGGTGGAATGACACCGCCAATGTAAATGCTAAAACGCAATGTAGATTATTGGGACTGTAGGATAACATGGTAATTTGGATACAGATAAATACCTTTTCTAGGTGAAAAAACTGTCTTTGTTGTGCTGAATGTGAAATGGATGGGTTAACTGGAGAGTAGTCTGCGAGATATGCGAGTAATTTTTTTATCAGCTTGTCTCCTCCAGATTGAGGACACAGGAGAGCGCACAAGGAAAACCAGTATGCCTAATCAAGGGTGGACATGGCTGGTACAGAAGTGGTCTGTCTCAGTGTCAGTCTGCCACCAGCTCTCAAGCTCCACGTTATGGTGCTAATAGGTGAGTTGGATGGGGAGCCTGCAGAATCCCCACGTTCACCTTTGTGTATAGCATGATAATAATTAATTGGTGTTGGCACTGGGTACAACTGGGACAGTCTTCAAACTGCAAAGATTATCAATAGAAAATTATATTTATCCAACAGCTGAAAAAACAATGTTAAACTAGCCAAGGTTCATGTCCACCCCGAGTTACAGCTGTCAGCAGCAGGCCATTTTTCTAATTTGAGTGAGGCTGTAGCATGGAAAATTGCTCCTGCCCCACAGTTTAGCAGTGTCATCGTGCTCTCTTCCAGGCAGTGTTTGCATCAGCTCTGAGACACAGTTTGGCATCTGCTTGGCCTTTCAATAGTTGGCTTTTCAATAACCGTTATAAAATGTGGTCTAGTGTAAAGATATTTCTCTTAAAGTGGTTTTGGCAGCATTCCCAGTGATCCCAGAGGGAAGAGCAGCTAGGACTTGTTCTCCAACTCTGAGCCAGTTGTCCACTGGGCTGACCAGGAGTGTAGCTGTGTGTACTTTGGCTCTGCACCACAACTAGCAAGTGAAGACATGGACTAAACTGTCCTTGGCTGCCTGCAGGCCTTTGGCATAGAGCTGCATAATTTGAAGTGATGGGCCAGGAGCTCAAGTGTCATACAACAGTGCTGTGTCAAGGCTGGTGATGGCTGGGTGAAGATGGAGGAATGCAATGCGTGTGCTTTGCTAGGTAGATGCTTCATTGCAGTAGAGCCATCTCCCTTGCAGGCTGTGGAAGTAAACACGGGGGAGAGCAATCACACTTGAGCTAATTTTATACATGTTCATCAGATACATCTACTTTTGAGCTTGCCATCCTAGGGTCCTTTCACAGGTAATGGAGAGAAGTGAGCATGGTATCTCTCATTCTATGACCAAAAAAAAAGAAAAAGAAATTATTCCATTTCTGTCTGCAGGGTATAGACAAAACCTGTGGTGACAAACTCAAACCCAGATTTTTTGTAGACAGACTTTTACACTTAGTCTAATGAGGGTAGGGAGAGGTGGGGTAGATGACAGAGAAGGGGAGTACTGAAGGGCTAATTCAAAAATTGGCTTGAGGTACTTTGTGTTCCTGTCACTTCGCAGGTGGTGGACTCTGACACACAGTCTGGATCATATGCAAATTTTGCCTGAGTCACCTATTTCAGGCATGTGGTATTTTCTGCCTACCTTTGGGGAAATCCTGTATCTCATGCTCTCCCCTGGTTTTCCTGAGCACTGAGCTCAGCCCTCTGACACAGAGAGCAGCTGATACACGTCAGTGCAGTTACCCCCTGCAAGGGTGGTCAGCAGGACCTGCTTGGTCCTGTAGAGCTGGAGCAAGCAAATAGCCATGGTGTCCCATGTAAGATCTCATGGGCATCGAGTAGCCCCATCCTGTGGCTCTTCACTCCCTTTTGCCAGTCAGCTGCCGCTGACCCACCATGACTGTTTTCATGCCTTCTCCAAAAATGTAAAGAGAGCACAGTCCTTGGAAAACGTAGTTTAAAACATCCAAAAATGTTAAAAATTTTAAAATTAACACAGTCTTTTTTCCTCTAGTTGGAACTGATATGCAAATGGAAACCATATAGTAGTTGTTACAGTCTCCCTCTGTCTGGAAACAAAAGATGTCTCTTTCCTTTAGGGCCCCATCATTTTCTCCAAGGAATTAATTGAATCCCATTTCAATTTAAGTAATACAATAGGTATTTACTGACTACGATAAGCAGAAAAATTAAAATGTGCATTAAGTCTTAAAAATAAAAAATGGCATTATTTTAAAACAAATTGCAAGATATCCTTCAATCACCTGCGCAATGGACACAAAACACTATCAATTTACAGTATCGAAGTCAAGCCAGACCCATCTCATAGCTTTCTGTGATAACTGATTATCTAAAAAAAGAAAATGGGATAAACCTAATCAATCTGTTTTTTCAGTAGGACACTTGAAATGGTGGCACATGGTGAATTACTGTTTTAAGGTCAGGAGGAAGGGATTTTTCAGCAGTAGCTAGGAAATTGCTAAAGCAAATATCACAGTAAGTTGCACTGAAAGTAGAAGCATCAGGCTCAAGGGCAGTTCCTAGCTGAACTTTTTAATATATTTTAATTCTCGTGCTTTGACACAGACTAGGATTGCACTAATTAGGGCATGAGCTAAATTTGAGGAAACAGTGCCAGTGCAAAGAATAATCAGGATAATAAACAGATGAACAGAAAGGTTCATTAAATTTTTCCAGAGGATGAGAACTTGCTGATCACAGCATGACCATCAAATGCCAATATAATCCAGCTGTGATAAAAACATATTTGTTTCCAGTCTGTATCAGGTGATGTTTCCAGCAGAGATGAGGAATTGCCTGACTAGAACATAGCTTATTTACCTGAGCAAGAACACTGGGAGAGGATATACTTGCCGTCTATAAATAGATCAATGGCAGAAATAAGCGAAGGAAAATTAACTGTCTAATTCCAGGGAAAGTTTTGATTCAAGAATCAAAGTGTTTAGACTGAACACGAATAAATTTGACCTGAAAATACGGAAAGAAGGAAACCACTCATGAAATGTGATTCTGTATCTTCTGAATATTAGGAACAAAATACCTAGCCAATGTTAAAGTGAATCTGGGCCAGGTTATAAATAGGATTGTGTCATATATATGCCCATAGCAGCTGGGGGTTGAACCTGATGCCCTTGAGGCTCCTCTTAACTTTATAATCCAGTTTTCCTAATCCCTGGCAGACAGTAGACTGAGGATCATAAAGATGGTAATGACTTTTTCCAGTAAGGTATTTTTTGTATTTCTGTGGAAATTCTCTAAAGTCATAATTCTTCTTATACTTATATTACTATGAATCATCACCATCTTCTGGAATATTGTATCATTTAACAAAGCATTTCCAGTGCCTTGCTCAAAACAGAATCATAGAATCATGGAATAATAGTTTGGTTTGGAAGGGACCTTTTAAGGTCATCTGGTCCAACCTTGCTGCAGTGAGCAGGGACATCTTCAACTAGATAAGGTTGCTCAGAACCCTGTCCAACCTGACCTTAAATGTTGCCAGGAATGGGGCATCTACCACCTCTCTGGGCAACCTGTGCCAGTGGTTCACCACCCTCATTGTCAAAAATTTTTTTCCTTATGTTTAATCTATATCTACCCTCTTTTAGTTCAAAACCATTGCCCCTTGTCCAATGGCAACAGGCCCTGCTAAAAAGTCTGTCCCCATCTTTCTTATAAGCCCCCTTTGAGTACTGGAAGGCTGTAGTAGGGTCTCCCCAGAGCTTTCTCTTCTCCAGGCTGAACAACTCCAACTCTCTGAGCCTGTCTTCATAGGAGGGTGTTCCATTCCTCTGAGCATTTTTGTGGCCTCCTCTGGACCTGCTCCAACAGGTCCATGTCTTTTCTGTGCTGAGGGCTCCAGAGCTGGACGCAGGACTCCAGGTGGGGTCTCAGCAGTGCAGAGTAGAGGGGCACAATCACCTCCCTTGACCTGCTGACCACGCTTCTGTAGATGTAGCCCAGGATACGGTTGGCCTTCTGGGCTGGAAGCACACATTGACATCTCATGTCCAGCTTTTCGTCCACCAGTACCCCCAAGTCCTTCTCAGCAGGGCTGCTCTCAATCCCTTCATCCCCCAGCGTGTACTGATACTGGGGGTTGCCCTGACCCACATGCAGGACCCTGTACTTGGCCTTGTTGAACCTCATGAAGTTCACACAGGCCCATTCCTCAAGCTTGTCCAGGCCCCTCTGGATGGCATCCCGTCCCTCAGGTGTGTCAACCGCACCACTCAGCTTGACGTCATCTGCAAACTTGCTGAGGGTGTACTTGATCCCACTGTCTGTGTCATTTTTAAAGAGTACTGGTCCCAGTACAGACCCCTGAGGGACACCACTTGTCACTGATCTCCACCCGGACATTGAGCCATTGACCACTACCCTCTGGATGCGACCATACAACCAATTCCTCATCCACCCAACAGTCCACCCACCAAATCCATCTCTCTCCAATTTAGAGAGAAGGATGTTGTGGGGGAACCTGTCAAAGGCCTTACAGAAGTCCAGGTAGATGACATCGGAAGTTCTTTCCTTGTCCACTGATGTGGTCACTGCATCCTAGAAGGCTACTAGGTTGGTCAGGCAGGTCTTGCCCTTGGTGAAGCCATGCTGGCTGTCTCGAATCATACCCCTTCATGTGCCTTAGTATAGCTTCTAGGAGGATCTGCTCCATGATCTTCCCAGGCACAGAGGTGAGGCTGACAGGTCCGTAGTTCCCAGAGTCCTCCTTGCTACCTTTTTTAAAAATGGGTGCAGTGTTTCCCTTCTCCAGTCGCAGGGGACTTCACCTGTCTGCCATGACTTTTCATGGAATCTCCAAATTTCATCTCCAAATATCATGGAGAGGCGCTTGGCAACTGCCTCCGCCAATCCCCTCGGGGCTCTGGGGTGCATCTCCTCAGGTCCCATAGACTTGTGTATGTTCAGGTTCCTCCGGTGGTCTCAAATCTGATCTTCTCTTACAGTGGGAGGGACTTTTTTCTTCCAGTCCCTGCCTTGCAGTCTTGAGAGGTGTGGGAAGAAAGACTGCCAGTGAAGGCTGAGGCAAAGAAGTTCCTGAGTACGTCAGCCTTCTCCTTGTCCATTGTTACCAGTTTGCCAATCTTGCTCATCAAAAGGGTTACAGTTTCTTTGACCTTCCTTTTCTTGCTGACATACCTATAGAAGCCCTTCTTATTATTCTTTGCAACCATTGCCAAGTTCATCTCCAGCCATGCCATGGCCTTCGTGACCCCATCCCTACACAACCAGCCAGCGTCCCTGTGCTCTTCCCAGGATGCCTGTCCCTACTTCCACTGCCTGTGCATTTTCTTCTTGCCCTTTAGTTTTCCCAGCAGGTCTTGACTCAGACATTCCGGCCTCCTGCCTTCCGTGCTTGAGTTTTTACACCTGGGGATTGAGAGCTCTTGCGCTCTGTGGAAAGTGTCCTTAAAGACCTGACAGCTCTGTTCTGCTCCCTTGGCCCTGAGGGGAGTTTCCCAGGGAGAACATTGACTAACCCCCTGCAGAGCTGGAATTTTGTTTTCCAGAAATTCAGGGTCCTGACTTTATTCTTCGCCTGCCCAATATCCCTCAGGACTGCAAACTCCACCAGCGCATGATCACTGCAGCCCAGGCTGCCTCCAGTTTTGACATCACCAATCGACTCGCGTTGGTGACCAACAGGTCCAGTATCGCATCCCCTCTGGTAGAGCTGTGTTTCATACTTTTATGTGAAATCCTTTGTTGTGTCCACAGTGAAAACATAGGAGATGATTAGTCATCATCATGCAGGAACTTAGGGGGATTCACAATTAGCAGGACTAACTCCTGGTCTACAGTAGATCAGGCTTGTGGAAGGACTTTACTTTCATTTCACATTTTTCTCCTACAGCACAGAAATTATCCCTGAAAGGAGGGTTTATGGAGGCAGGACTCTTAGAGTAGCAATAAATTTCTCTTACTTCATATGTATCTCTTAAGTATATTTAATTAAACTGTGCTGAACTATATACTTTAAATTGGAAAGGACCAATTAAAGACTTAAAGGGTGTGGTTCATGTCAACGTCACTTTAGATGTTTGCATTGTACATACACCTGAACTAGTTAGATTATGCTCCCTGTGTACTCAGAGGAAATACTTTTAAGGCATGATAATTCTGACCAATTTTACCAATGTATCTACATTAGGGTAAGATAATTTTCAATCTAGATTTTCCCGTTTCTCTCCATGGAGTATAAAAGAAACCTGGAGCAAACAGTTCAGTCCTTTTTACACAGCAGGTCATGAACTTCAGGAATTTATTGCCATAACAGGTTCTTGGAAGTAGTTTGTACCAGCAGACTCAAAAAGGGAGTAGGCAAATATGTGAACAGTGGGTCCATAAGCAGATATTAAACAAAATAGGCAGGAATGTACCCCCTAACATCCTCAGCAGAACAGTGTGGATGTCTGGGAGGTAGGAGGCTAGATCTCAGAAAGTGACTGGGCTCACTTGCTCTCTTAAAATAGCACCACGTCCTGTTGTTGCTATCAGAGATGGTTCTGGGCTCGATGGACTGTTGATCTGACCCAGCAGAGCATCCCTTTTGTCCTTATCTTCTGTCCCTGTATTACTGAATGTACCCAGTGGCTCACTTGGTAATAAATCTCTAATGCTTCTAATGGACTTGACTGTAAATCATATCCTAATACTCTTGAATTATTTTATGTTTCAAAATATGTGCACAAAATCCCTACCATTTCTTCAGTATTTCTTTCCAACATCTCTGCTTTCTTGCATCTCACTAGTATGAAGAAAGTGGGTTTTGATTGGAGCTTTACTTTTTTCCCAAGTGCTCATTTCTACAGACTTTTTTTTCTTCCCAGTGAGACAGTAAGAACTTATGTACATGTCTCATGCAGAGTATCTTAACTCTTATATAAGACCGTTCATGTATAAAACAGCTTCCAGTGAAAAAAGTTCAGTTAATGCCATGCAGCCTCGTCTACTTCCTTCCCTCCTGCCTTCCTGCTTTTCTTTCTCCCTCCCTGCCTTCCTCCCTTCATCTCAGCAAAATTCCTGGCTCTTCAAGCCCTTCACACCCTGATTCAGGCCAGCAATTTGCTTTTCATTGGTGTTTGAGCAACTAGTTAATTACTGAACTGCCAGCTGCTCTGCTTCCTGTAGCATCATTGATTGAACCATGATTCCATGTAAGCTGTGTAATCTGTGAATTTCTTGATATCTAAAGAGTCATCCTGATTTAATGTATCCTGTCTTAAATCCATTTTTTCAATATCCTTTGTACCACATACTCGTTGAAGGTTGTGTTGGCATAGCTGTGGCTAGTGAAAAGCTTTTGCTCTAGGACAAAATGGCTGGACAGCTCTCTCACTACCTTATGTGTTGTATGTGATCCCTCAAAATGAAAGATTATTTTCCTGTTTGATTTTGATAAAAAATGCAAAGCTTTTCATGCTTTTGTAGCATTAGGCCGTTTAAGTGTGTGTCTACAATAGTATTACAGTACACATTAGGAGTGTGTGTGCAATGTGAATCTCCTCATTGCCTCCATTTGCTGTACTATGGTTTGTAGCCTGAAGTGTTTTGGAATATCCAGCAGGATTGTTTTTGGATGAAGGTAACCTGGAAACTACTCTGCAGGAGCACACCTAGTGTAATCCAGCGGCTAATCGGCTTCTGGTCCATGGGTTATTGTAGCTATTGGGTCCTCAGCTCTACTGTTTGCTAAAGCAGATGTAGGTACTATGGCTGGAAATTCACCAGCTATATAGTATAATTATATTAGCACAGGGGTACAATTTTATGTCCTTTTCCATCTCCTTTCTCCAATCTCCTTTTCCATCTAAAAAGCCCAGAATATATGTAAGCCATCTGGCTGCTTACATGATCTTGTAGAGGTCTAAAAAATCAAAGACAGTATTTTAAAAAAATTCAGTCACTGGATTTATTGCTCTTCCTGTCCTCCTGTATTTAAGCCTGAGATGTCTCTGATCAGTCTGTTTTCTAGGAGTGGGGCTGTAACAAATACTGAGCTAGTTTACAAAAACCTCTGTGGCTCTGAGAGTTTTGATGGATGTCTTCATGGCAATCTGTTGAAAGTTTTTGCTATACCTGTATAGCTATTTTTTTGGGTCAATTACTTAGAAATGAGGCTTCTCTCCAAAACCTTTGAACTGCCCTACTTTAAAACAGGCAATATGCAAATGGTAGGCACGTTAGATATTGACCTAATTACCATAATTGTACGTGGCCTCCTGACAGCTGCTAATGTTCCTACCCTCACGTGAAGGACAGCAGCATTACTTTCTGGCATATATATAGCTGGACATAAGAGGGTGAAATTATGCCGTTACAGGAAATGAGCATTTCTGTTGTCCTAGCACATTTTGATCTTAAAACTGGGATTTCTCCCTGAATAAGTTTTCTTTAAATTGTTGAAAATACTATTGTACTTTGATATTGGATATTTATATATGACAGTGTACTGACAGTATTTCCAAAGACATGGTTATACAGAAACAAATGCCAAGCCCAGACAAGTTGCTTAAAAAGTGTATCTGAAGCTGTGAGTTGACTGCTTTGTTGAGGCTTTAATTTCCCCTTATGTTTCTGTACCTATATGTAAAATGGCCATGGGAAAATAAAAGTTTTTTAGCCATATGTGGAATCTGTAGGAAAAAGAAAAGATGGATATACAAGCATTTCATTTTTTATATGCATAATCCCATGAGAGATCTCATTCATGTATACAAATGTCTTGACATCGCTAGCTTTATATTTTGTTCTACAGCAATTTGAAGTTTAGTATTGCACTTTGAAATAGTAGATACAAGATAAATTCTATCAGTTTCCCCTTGTGCCAGTTCCTTCAACTCAGATAGTATTTTTTAAAAGACTTCATTCTGCAGCAGTGTTAGTCAAATTGAAAATAATCTTTTGTAGGTTTCTTATGTAAAGAAAGCTTAGTAACGCTTCTTCAAGTGACAACTGTTTTCTCTCCAGAAGAGAATATATACAGAGAACTGGCGAAGAGCTGGTTAAGGGAACCTGAAATATGCTAAGTTGTTCTTTTAAAAAACCCACATGCTAGGCCTCTAGAAGTGCTTATTACACTGCCAGAGTGAATTCTAAACCTAACGGTGCTAAATACATTTAAAATTTTTCCATAAATATAAAAATATTTGTGAATGCCTCAGTCAGTTAATATGATGTTAATTCTGGTCAAAAAGTGTTGAGCACTGTGGTGGTGAGAGCACAGAAGCTGAAACAGGGATTGCTGAAAGAAGCATAGTTAATTAGCTTTTACAACTGCATGTATTAACCAACACAGGCCCTTTTCTGTGTGGCCTAGACTAAACAATTACCCTGACAAGACTGTTCCTTTTGCTGTTTTCTACTTTTTTTAATTTTTCCTCTTATTATAAGGATTGGATAAAAGCTGTTTTAGGTCTTTTACTGTGATTTCTTTTCTTGATTGCTAAGGTTGAGATTGCAGTACATTGATGTAGTAACTTCCCCTATTCTATATTGCATCGTATAAAAATACAGGATATACTTTCAAAAAGGAAACAACTGTAGCTGGCATCTTGATATCAACTTTATTAACATTTAGCTTCTTAGCAACTATGTTAAAACATTTATTCAATATTATGTCAGCCAAACCAGTTGGATTCCTTGTACACAAACAGGTGAAACCCAGCTTAATTTCTATAGATAATCAACAATATGAAGAATGTGTTTATAAAGTAAGAATTAGATATTTAATTTTAAATGCTTTTTATTTGTTGCAGTTCTCTGTTCTACAAGTTTGCAACTTTTAGCTCAAATGGTGCTTTTTATTATGTTTGCAGACCACAGGAATAAAGCAGGAAAACTTATTTGTATGCTCTTCAGTTAACACTCATCTGTAGTAGAGAAATTTTATATCTACCATTAAACATGCATTTAGAAACAGACATAAAGGGACTTATTCATACCTCAAAAGTATATTTTCATGATTTTGGCACGCTTTGGATGAGGTTCTAAATATATTTCCCAAATCAAAGGAGATATAAATTGAATCCAGTTTAATCTGTGACTGCAGTATAGCCAAAAGCTCATAGAAAAGACTGGATAAATGCACATAAATCATACTTGCCCCTGAAGATTCAAAAATTCAAAAAATTCAAAATAGATTCAAAATTTTTTTACACCATAAAATTGGATGCCCCATTTTGTCCTTCCATCTCTTGACCGAAGTAATCGCTCTGTTATTTGAGTGCTTAAAAATGTGATACCCCAAGAGTTTATCTTCCCCCAGTGAATCTCATTTCCCTCATCTTTCCCTGCACTGGAATTTTTCTTTCCTCTTCTGGGTTCTGATTTGAAGAGCTGCACTTTATCTTTGTGATGGCTGCTAAGGAGTGTGGTGGTTCCTCAAAATAAAGGTGTCTGACCAAAGTTTGCCTCCTCCAGTGACTGTATCCCTACTGATCAGGTAGTGTATTAATTAAAATTTTTCAGTTAACCTTATGGTTCCCTGTATTGTTGCAAAGATGGGCAGACGACTGAGGCATCAAGACCACTAGGTTATGAGTCAGTCAGTTTTACTTGCCTTGTCCATCTATGCAATCCTATGATTCACCATGTCAGCCTTGCAGGGGTTGTTGCTGGTGTAAGACTTTTGGAATGAAAAAGTCTGGCTTAGGTTTCCTTGAATCTTTTCAGGATTTTGAGAGTCTTACATAGTCTTCCACAGTGTATGTCCTTCTCACAGGCATAACTTCATACAAGTGCAAGGTTATCTTTTTAGAAGCAACCAGGTCTAAAACATTGCACATACAGACAAACGTGCCATTTGAGAAGCCTAGAGTATCCTGACTAGCCCGTCCAGAAGGCACATTTCCCACAGGTCTTGTGTTGTATCTGTCCATGCAGATGTCTTGATAGTCCAGAACATCCCAAATGGTACTAGATGCCTCTGTGTAAGCAACTGAATCTTAGGTCACAAGTGGTTATTAACACTTCTGACCTCTAATGCTGTGTGTCAGGATCTGGAGCTGCTTTCTACTCCATAGGAGTGGGATTCAGTTGCTTGAGCTTAGATGTCTGTTGCCATTCATGTTGTGGAATGCATTTGCACTGGCTCAAAGGTTTGACAAAAGATTCACAGATGACCCATACTCTTTTGTAGTAACAGATCTAGGTTAGGCAGGATCTCTGTCAGACCTAAGTTGGCATTAGTGTTGGGATTCAGTTGCCTAAAAGTAGGCCTATAATACCATTTAGATAGAACCATACCACCACAGAGCTGGCTTTAAGCAAAAGGGGGAAAAAACCCCAGCAAGTTGGGCAATAGTTTCTTCCTTCCCTGATCATTGAGCAGTTTTGCAGCTAAAACAGACACATCAAAGCAGATCCCAATGTCATGACTGCTGAGTTAAGAAAAAGTTCATAAGCGTCCTGTAGCTTGGTACTAGCAACAGAAATACTGTATTTACTGGGCTATAATCCCCTTTTTTAGTCGTCTGCAAATTGTGAGCTATTACTCCTGAATCTAGCAATGATGTTGTGCTTCCTCCTACAGTTTCTATGGATTAGGACCAAGCAGTGGTTCTTCTTGGAGCTGTTAGCTCTTTCTTGCCTGGTACGGCCTCCTGATAAGCTGTGTAGGTCTGAGGGTAGTCCACACTTCTTTCTTCTAGGGTGTAGCTCTTCCTTAACTTGCTCAGCACTTAATACTCTTCTATTTTGTACAAATTATGAAGTATAAAAGTATAAGTAGGATGACAGCTACAGGATGTAGAGCCAAGTTCACAATTACTGCAGCTGAAGGGGACCACGCAAGAGGGATTCCCATCAGGAACGGAATCGGAAGGATTCCCTGCCTTCTCTATTGCAGTTGTTCGAGAGTATTTTGTTTGCCATTGCAGTGCACTGTAATCATTGCTTTTGTGGGTTGTTTTACAACCAGCTAGACTTCATATGTTACAGCTGAATGCTTTAGTATCTGCAACAATCACACCAAAGCTACTCCAAAAGTTGGATTAAAGTTAATTTAGTATACAGTTTCAGTGATTTTTGCAACTTCACTATTACTTGTAAAGGTGTATAATTGAAATCACAGCCTTCAATCAGCTCTATTACATGCCCACAAACGAAAGCATTTCAGGCAGGTTATACACAGTGTGACAGTTTGTAGTCATTGCTTTATATTGGGTATGCATGCAAACGCAGTTGGATCTCACACAGTTGCAGACTGATTAGAAAGAGAAGGAAGAATTCCATATTCACATCTGGTCAAATTGTAATCTAAACCATTGTCTGAAGATTGAAAACGGGTACCTTCACATATGTATTGCTTATCCTGATCAGCTGCTTTTTCCATCCATCTGGAAGGCTGTTTGGAACTTTCCATCTTACCCCATAGCACATTATCATTGATGCACCACTCTAATCTCAGAAGGATTAAATTTAATAGCCAAACTTATAGGAGAGTAAACTCAGGTTATCATGTGAGTGACTAAGCTACATTTGTTCATGAACAACCCAAATGTTTGGTTTAAAAAAGAATCTTTGTAGACATCACCTCAACTAAGTCCCTTTTGTTCCAGGTTGCATTTGCCTATGCTATAGCACAGAGCTCTAATCCAATAATTTTTTTGGACTTTGCTTAATGATGCTCAGCTCTGCCTTGTGCGCACACACCAGAGTCTTGTTACATGCCATTGTCTGTCTGACAGCCTGAAGTTGTAGTAGAAACATTTACTATAGTACATATCAAATAATTCTGTACCGATTGCTTGATGTCTTCTCCCAGAGGGGGCTACATTTCTATTCTTCTAGCCTCTTCGAAGTGACTTTTGTGTGAACAAATTGGATCAGATCCCCATGGTATGCTCTGGGGACCACCTATTGTTGTAGTTCATTCTTCTGCAGAGCCCACACTATTCTGTTGATACTCTTAAATATGTTGAGCTTGGTAATTACACCTTTCACCCACTCTGTAATTTCTGGGTCACCATGTGAAGTCTCCCAGGAGCACCACATGCTTCTTTTCATACAGAGTGAACTGACTGCCATTCCTTGATTTGGTGATGACATGGCCTGTACTTCTTCTGGAGGGGTAACAAAGTGCAAATAAAGTGGCCATGCTGGAACAGCATCTGCAGTGTGGCTACCTATGCCAGCCTTTTCTGAATGTTGAAGAGGTCAGGTTTTGTCCTGATCTCCACTCCCATTGCTTCTTTAACAACTTGGTTAAAGGCTTAATAATATCTGCAAACATGGATATAAAATCCAGAGTAAAAATAAACAAACTCAGAAGACATCTGAGCTCATGCAGGCTCGTAGAGCAAGGAGCTTCCTGTTAATTTTGCTTGCTGTTGATAAGGTGATCAGTCTACTTCTAAATATTTTACTCTTTCCTGTGCCACTTGACCTGTTCATCAATTCACTTAGAATTGTGCTTCCAAAGTTATGGCTTAACGCTTGTTTAATTAACTCTTTCAGCTCCGTTTGAGTCTGCCTGTGGGTTAATACATCATCTGTTCATGAAATTACACGGATTTGATCAGCCTCTGATAATTTTTCCCATGTTTGGATGATAGGAATAGTGCAGAAAGCTGAAGCACAGTGATATATTTGCATGGTGGGTGCATATAAAGCAGTACTGCTGCCCCATAAATATAGGGGGAAAATCTTCCCAGCCTTGCCCTGATAACAAGATCACAAAGACAGCATATGCTGAATCTGTTAGGCCAAACTCCAGCAATTTTGCTACAACAGGTGTGGTTTATGGTGTAACAGCATTCATTGCTCAAAAATCAACTGTTAGCCAGTAAATCCTGCTGTCTGCTTTTATGATAGGCCAGACTAGAGCATGAGAAATGCCTGAATTCGTGCAATTATTTGTTGCTCCAATAAGCTTTTCTCTGTGGTTTGGGGATATTTTCACTGCTTCTGTGGCTTATGGTCAGGACTCATAAACACTTTGGCATGAATACTCCTGCAATCTAATTTCTTTTGGGACCATAGCTGGGGAAAAGCCTCTACCCATTCATCTTTAAATGGCTTAAAAACTTCTGAGGTTTTTTAGGGCAGCACATTCAAGTACCTCAGGAATAATTTCTATCTGCCTTTCTCAACTTGACAAACATTGGTTTGCCAAATCCAGTATCAGTTAATATTCTTGTAATAATGGTATGGCAGGGATTTCTTGCAATCTTTCTCCTGGGAAACTCTTAGCATTAAGTTACACACAAAATGTTCCAGTACATCTCCAGGAACATATACATACTTCAGTTGAGTCAATTTATTGCTAATCTGATGGTGAGCCCAGGATAAGATTCTAATCATTAACACCAGAGCACAGAACTTCTACTCTGGGTGCTTCAAATGCAGGGATATGGGTACTGAGTAACCTAGGTTCTTCATTCTGCCATTTCCACCCAAAATTATAGATTGTCTTTGACATCTTTCCAAGCTGGCCTGTTTGTTTAGCAAGTTAGATTAGGCCCAGCATTTTTGCCACTTCCATGTCTGTCTGGCTCACATGTTGATGATGGGCTTTAGTTTTATTTATGTTTACCTCTATCTCTTGTCAAGAAAATTTGTCGTCCTAACACACTTTTTTAATTATATGGAATCAGCCATTTTTGTTTGTTTAGCTTCTGCCAGCTGCTCTGACACTTTCCAAACAAATTCTCTTCATGTGCTTCCACAATTTTTCCTTGGTATCAGACTGCTGTCCTGTCTGTGTACCCTTTAAACCATCAGAAATACATTCTTTCTCCCTGTGAAACACCTGGGATAAGAAACATAGTTCAGCAGTGTGTAGAACAAGCATTTTGAAGTGGTATGTTGTCGTGATATACCCTAGCTGGCAACTAAGCACCACACTCACTCACTCTCCCTGCCAGTGGGATGGGGGAAGAGAATTGGAAGGGTAGAAGTGAGAAAACTCATGGATTGAGATAAGAACAATTTAATAATCAAAATAAAACAAAAGAAAACAATAAACATTATAATGATAATAGTAATAATAATAAATTGTAGTGAAAAGGAAAATAACAGAGAGACAGAAATAAAACTCAAGAAAGACAAGTGATGCAAATGAAAACAATTGCTCACCACTAACCAACCAATACCCAGCCAGTCCCTGAGCAGTGGCCCCCCACCAATTTTCCCCATAGTTTTATTGCTGATCATGACATCATATGGTATGGAATATCCCTTTGGCCAGTTGGGGTCAATTGTCCCTGCTGTGTCCCCTCCCAGATTATTGTGCACCACCAGCCTTCTCACCAGCAGGGTGGTATGAGGAGAAGAAAAGGCCTTGACTCTGTGTAAGCATTGCTCTTAACTAAAACATCCCTGTATTATCGACACTGTTTTCAACACAAATCCAAAACATAGCCCCATACTAGCTACTATGAAGAAAATTAACTCTACCCCAGCCAAACCAGCACATACGACCTGGCCTGTTCAGCCAGGCCAGTCATCTTCCCCGACAGCTTGTCTTATGGAGCAGGTGGTCCCCATGTGCCATAAGACGAGCTGGCGGGGAAGGCGACCAGCCTGGCTGAACAGGGAGATTTTGCTGGGACTCAGGGAAAAGAGGAGAGTTTATCACCTCTGGAAGAAGGGGCAGGCAACTCAAGAAGCATACAAGGATCTTGTTAGGTCAAGCTGAGAGAAAATTAGAAAAGCAAAAACCCAGCTAGAGCTCAATCTGGCCACGGTCGTAAAGGATAACAAAAAATACTTTTACAAATATGTTAACAACAAAAGGAGAGCAGAGGAGAATCTCCAACCCTTACTGGATATGGGGGGAACATTGTCACCAAGGATGAGGACAAGGCTGAGGTACTTAATGCTGCCTTTGCCTCAGTCTTTAATAGTTAGTCCAGGTATCCACAGGGTATTCAGCCCCCTGAGCTGGAAAACGGGGATGGAGAGCAGAATAAACTCCTCATAATCCAGCAGGAAACAGTTAAGGACCTGTTAAGCCACCTGGACACCCACAAGTCTATGGGGCCTGAGGGGATCCACCTGAGAGTACTGAGAGAGCTGGCGGAGGAGCTTGCCAAGCCACTCTCCATCATTTATCAGCAGTCCTGGTTAACAGGGGAGGTCCCAGATGACTGGAGGCTTGTCTACAGGAAAGTCTGGAAGGAGGATCCTGGGAACTACAGGCCTATCAGCCTGACCTCCGTACCGGGGAAGATCATGGAGCGGTCCATCTTGACAGTGCTCACAGGACTTGTGCAGGACAACCAAGGGATCAGGCCCAGCCAGCATAGATTCATGAAAGGCAGGTCCTGCTTGACCAACCTGATCTCCTTCTATGACCAGGTGACCCGCCTAGTGGATGAAGGAAAGACTGTGGATGTTGTCTACCTGGACTTTAGTAAAGCATTTGACAGTGTCTCCCACAGCATTCTCCTGGAGAAACTGGCGGCTCGTGGCTTAGACAGGTTTACTCTTCACTGGGTAAAGAACTGGCTGGACGCCTGAGCTCAGAGAGTTGTGGTAAATGGCTCTAAATCCAGTTGGTGGCCAGTCACAAGCGGTGTTCCCCAGGGCTCGGTTCTGGGGCCGGTCTTGTTCAATATCTTTATTGATGACCTGGATGAGGTGAAAACCAGAAAACCAGGTGATGCATCAAACACTGAAAAATGCTTGGCATTAGTCACCTCTTCCAGAATTTTTCCCCTGAAAGATATTGGAAATGTTTGCCTTATATATATTTATTTAGTTGTTTTGATTCTGTATATAACCAAAAGTAGTTTCTGTTTTTAAACTGATGTCATTAAGAGTGTATATGTTACTGTGATTGTCCTCCTCACTGTATGACTTCTGAGAGCAACAGGTTTATCTATCTTCTCTTTCGTCTTCTGCCTTAGCACAGGAGAGAGCTGTGAGTTCAGGGGCTTTTCAAGTTCCGTTCTGTAGTTTGAGATCTTCCTGCAGGCAGTCCTCAGCTCCTTCCTCAATTGTTTTGTTTCCTTCTCTATCCAGTTTGTGCAAACCTTGATGAGACAAAAGGTTTGGAGCCATATTGGATGCCTTTTCCTCACCAGTACTATTACTGTCTTTTCCGGTTTTTAGCATCCATTTAATCTCAGTGCTCTGACTGGGCATTATTTCATCAGTTTCATATACTCTACATAGTATAGTTGGTATATCAGTTCTATATGAGTTTTCTGAGAGTTTTATATGCTTAACTTTTTTTCTCACTACTGTTTCTAGAACCATCTTACTTCAACCAGAATGTGACTTAAAATCCATTAATGTTCCTTTTGGGTTTCGGGCTAATAATGTATTCAGTTGCCACAACCTTTATGACTGTTCCCATTAAGGGTTCCTCCAAAGTCATGGTGTTTTTTTCATCTTCCTTGTGCAGCACATTTGTCTGATGATTATAAACTCTTGCAAAGTGGTGTTATCATCTTGGTTTGTGCTTTTTACTACAGCTTATGCACTTCTGTGTGCTTGCTTTTGTGGATTACAGCTAAATTCTCCATGTCTTTCCCTTGTATCTTTTTTGTCAGTATTTTGTATACTTGAATATGTCAGCATGATTGGAGCCTGGTCTGTCCTCCAAGAGGTTCATGCTCTGGTAGAGGGCTTTGCTGGGCAGTCTCAGTTCTAGAGCTTTTATATGTTTATGCAGCTCCAACATGCCCAAAACAATTTTGATAGCAAAGGTTATATCTTGGTCTTCCCCTAAATACTTCCTGAGCATTGTGTCCCAGATTCCAATCAGTCAAGTTTTTTATCAGGGACTATTTTAGCTCCCTTCAGTACCACAAGATTGTCTCTCAGCTTTAAATCACTCAAACTACTTTGTACTTTTATCTTCTTTTTGTACTCTGTTTAAGAATCTCTCATATCTTTAATATTCACATGGGTCACAACATTCCTTGAACTATTTTTGTGTAGATCCATAATTAATCTTTTCTGTCAGAGGTAACAGAAAATGATTAAACACATCAAGTGTCTCAGAAGCACTTGTTGTCAGAAATAAAGCTATTTTTATCTCGTCTCCCATTGCTTCTCAAAGTCAAATGCCACTTAATACTTTTCCAGATGACCTTTATATTTTCAGAGACTGTTATGTCTTAGGAGACTTCAAATCGCTTTCCCAGCCTACTTGTCTCTTAGTGCTTCAGTTTATTTGGACAGATGTTGACTCCAGTGGCCGTGCCAGCCTGCCTGGCTGGTGAGTGGAGGGGAACAGGCACTTTTCATCTCACTCCCATCTGGGCTTTAAAAACGGCTCACGTGAACTGTGGCCTAGAAGCTTTCCCCTTCGCCGTGCACGTGAATTGCTCAGACGCAGGTGATGACAAAAATTAGGTGAGATGATGTTGTGGTTTAGCCCCAGCCAGCAACTAAGCCCCAGGCAGCCGCTCCCTCACTCCCCCACAGTGGGACGGGGGAGAGAATCGGAAGAGTAAAAGTGAGGAAGTTCATAGTTTGAGATAAAGCCAGTTTAATAGGTAAAGCAAAAGCCGTGCACGCAAGCAAAGCAAAACAAGGAATTCATTCACCACTTCCCATCGGCAGCCAGGTGTTCAGCCATGTCCAGGGAAGCAGGGCTCCATCATGTGTAACAGTTTCTTGGGAAGACAGACGCCATCACTCCAAACGTCCCTCCACTCCTTCCTTCTTCTTCGTCCCAGCTTTATATACTGAGCATGACATCATATGGTATGGAATACCCCTTTGGCCAGTCTGGGTCAGCTGTCCCAGCTGTGCCCCCTCCCAGCTCCCCGGGCATCCCCAGCCCCCTCGCTGGCAGCCCAGCATCAGAAGCTGGACTGCCCTTGACTACTTAGCAACAACCCAAAACATCAGCACGTTATCAGCATTTTCTCATCCCAAATTCAAAACACAGCCTCACACCAGCTTCTGTGAAGAAAATGAACTCTCCTGGCTGACATCAGGACAGATGAGTCCCCCACCGAAGGCGTACGCCTGCGTTTGCGCAGCCTCTGACGGTGACAGCGGGGTGCGCAGGGTGCACTGCACAGTCCAGCCGCTTTCCCTCTGACCGCCATGCCGCAGGGCACCTGCTGAGCGAAGGGCCTGTCAAGGAGGAGTGAGCCTCAGAGAGGCTTAACTCAGGGCTTGTGCCGTAACATCTAGGCTTTCTGTCCTCCAGAGGAGAGGTTTCCTGCAGCAGCCACCTGACACAACGAGATCAAGGGGATGTTGGTTGCCTTCTGTCACACTGTGGTCACTTTGTGCCTCTCTGTCACGTATCTATCTGTGATAGTGTTCACTTAGGCTTATGCATACAGTATGTGAAAGTACAAGCCTCCCCAGACTTTCATCTGCTATAAAATTCAAAATCAAAGTGTAAAAATAACTCTTATCTGCTTCCTTATCTTTTTTTTTTTTTTTTTTTCTCCTTTCTGCTAATATTTTTAGAGTACCTGGAGTATCTTGATACTTGTGGCTTAGCTTCATGCTTTCAGGTTACTTTCTCCTTTTTATTCTCGTGCTAGCAAAGCTCCTCTATCTTGCCGGTGATAGGGAGAAATGGTGTTTTAGCTAGCTACTGTGCCTTCAGACAAGTATTTAAGGCCATCTTTGGTGCTTTTTCTGTAGAGCTGAGCGTCATACCAAACAGAAGCATTGTTCTGGAGTTAATACACCGCTCTACAACTTAATTTTTCTCCTTCTGTGCATGTTGTAGTATCTCTGTTCCCAATTTTTAAAATAGGAATGATACTGCTTCCTGTCTTATGTATGTCAGGCATAAATTCATTCGTGTTCATGAGGTGTCAGCATGTTACAATGACCAGGACAGTGTGAAAAACGGCGGCTAGATTGTACTGAGAAAGGAACTGGAACAAAACAGTGTAGTTCAGGTGTGTGATCAATACTTAAAGCCATAATTGTAGCAATATTTACATTAACTGGTTATAGACAGAAAAATGTTTACTTGGCGTTCTGTATACCATTTACAAGCCTAATTTTGGTCCCACGTTGTTGAGATTGAACAAAAATAGCAAGTTTAATGAATTGATCATCTGCGGTAATGTTGGCTAACAGACTGTAAAAAGAAAACTAGAAAAATACATATTTGGGAAGGATTTACAGAGGAAAAATTAAGTTACTACATGACTACTACTACCTATAGCAAAGTGCTGTATACATGAAGGTATTATCTTACCAGTTCTGAAATATGGGAAAATCCTTAAGCAATTTCTAAATACCTGTATCTGTTCATCAGTAAGAACATAATTTGCTTGTGAAAGAGAACGTTTGCCCAAAGGCTGTGTGAGTAAAACCTACTTGACTTTGGATCTAAGGGTGAAACATTACATGGAATGTGACATCCTTTGTTGTAGCTTTTGATTAAAATACTTGCTTTTGATGATATGGGGAAGAAAACCACGTTATATTTTTCCCCTTCTTGGTACAAAGCACATTCTAACTAATCATATACTAGACTTTCCCATGTCATTCCAATAATTATTTCCATTCCCAAAGGGCTTTTGATGTAGGACTGAATAATGACATTTTTGTCGGAGGTACATCGGCCCAGTTTCTAGTAATAAAGTTTAAAAGCTTTCCTGGCAGTCTGTCCCTGAAAAATAGAGTGTAGTAAGCACAGAGAGCACCCATCCTAATCCGCAGCTTTCCCAATACCGGCGTAGCCCAAGGCTCAGCATGTTCAAGAATATAGAGTACTATCCCCCAAAAAGGTGTCAGTCAAGTGTTTGGTATCTAACCATATGTGCTACTCTCTGAATGCAAGTAATAATGACCAGACTACCCAAATTCAGCAGCCTGGAAACCAGCATACAGGTTTTAGCAGTTAGTTCTGCTCATAACACATGGGTGACTGCACAACCCTTCCTAGAGGCAGTTTGTAACCAGTCTTTTTTAGTAAGGTTTTCCAGTCAAGCCAAGTGATCTGTTGGCACTGCACATCTGTTTGAGCTAACAAGGAGCAAAGAAAACCCCTCAGCACATTGCAAAACCAGGGACATGGAGTGACCTTGCTGTGTGTCAGTAAAAGTACTGAAGTGTGGATTGCCATGATCTTAATCCTAGTCAGCTATGAACTAAAAATAGGTACCAGTAAGTAAGTCACTGAGATCAGGCAGTAAGATTTCAGATAAATATAGGTGGTAACTGATGGTAGGTTGGTTCCTACGTATTTTCTCTGCACATGATCTGGGACAGATCTCCAGTTATAGGTAATAGACATCTAGAATGTTCCAGTTGTCCCAGCAGAGGTATAGTGTTGCTTGAGCTACCCTAGGATATTCTGCCTGGCCTCCTGTTGCTCTCCAGAAGACCCAGGTCTCCCATTGGGTCCTGAATCACGTCCTCCAGCCTCATTCACGTAAGACATCTCCAAAAGATGTAGACACCTACATTAAATCCTACGACTAATCCATACAGTTATTAGGACCTAGCTAGTGGTCCTGCTGAGTGCGACGATATGGCTGCTGTACTGTACTGGGGAATCGCTCACTAGACCCCAGTGAGTAGACTGACTTGGAATGGGATGCCGTTAGCTCGGTATAAGTAGTGCCATGTGAGGCATCCCAGGCTATTTAGGACAACTGCATGGAAACGGCAGATGTGACCTAGGCCTATATTGTTCTGGAGTGGCAACTAGATGCCTGTGTTCAGGCAGCTGAGTGGAGCCTGAGATGTCCATTGCCTATAGTAGGAGCTTCAGCATCTAGCTCACATGTGGGCAGCGAAATATAAGGTGTCTTCAGCTCAAAATGAGTCCCACCCTAGGAGAGGGATTCATTTTTCTGAAGATAGATATAGGTGCAAATTATCATTTGACACATTCTGTAGTATCCCAGGTGTCTCTGTGGAGCTGAGAGATGAGACTTAGAATTTACGGGAGACTCACAGCTTTCTGAAAGTGGCTGCAATTCAGGCTGGAATACTCTGAAGTCTCTAAAACTGCCTTAGACACCTAATTTTAGGCAAATGAATTCTGTCCCAGATCTCCATAGAGATTCTGCACTGTCACTGGCTTCTTCCAGCTTTATTTTAATGCAGTTTTGAACTACTTCATTAATCTATGTCCACAGAGCCTGGAGACTTTGATGCAGTATTTTCTACGTTTAGCTGTTGTGTTATGGAAATAATATAATTCAATTTCATGCACACTCCAGAAGGCAGACATGTAAGTGGGCTTCTTCTCCCTTGCTTTCATCAGTCTGTAGAACATGTCGTGTCTAAACTGAGTCACAGGTTTTGTCTGTCATCACTGGAGAGAGATGCACTCCCAAAGAGTGACTTACCCTGCATATCTTAGACAACAGTCTTCTCATTTTCTATAGAGGCAGACTAGATGACTGGCTTAGAAAGCAGAGCAAGATAATCCCACATTGCTACATTTCATATTTTTTAATTGTCATGAGAGAGTAAACAGCACCTCCTTAACTGTATAGAGGGATAACCTGTGGGATTCCTTCCTCCTTTCTTCATGGTAGAATCAAAGCTACTAAAATGCTGGAAGATCTCTTTCCACTGATAGGAATAGGGAGGGCTGAGAGTTATGGGACAAGTCCTCCACAGTCCTCAAGGTACTCTGTGGGTGGGCAGCATACTTGCAAGTGCAGATGAGTGAGATGAAATTGTGTGTTGGAGAGTGTGCATGGTGGTATCTTAAGATCTGAGACAGGAAATCAGGGGATGAGCCAGGTCCAACAGAGGAAGAATATATGGCATCTTTATGAGGGAAAATTCGGGTGTGCAAGTTTGAGTTGCAAGTGGTGGCACATTTTTTCCCAATGATATTTTAAAAGTCATATTTAAAGTGTTGGGTGTGTAGCATTTTGGTCATGGTGCATAATGTCTTTTATTCTTTCATCAGCGTAATGGAGGTTCAGCATGAAGTAAAATTAAGTCTGTGCTTAGGTCAGCTCTCATTTTTGACAAGAGACTTTGAAGTGGTAACTATATTTAGTTTCTCACTAGCATCAAAATCCATTGTATTAATATAGACAGATGGTAGGACTGCATCACATTTATTTGAGCTATTGATGTATTATAAATGAGAGCATCTACGTTGAAGTTTGCAACTGAGAGCTTGATTCAAATACACGCACAGAGGTGTGTACTGTGATTCACAGTTTCCAAGATTGTTTTCTTTGAGTTTTGGTGGCCACTCTAAATGGGCATGGGTCTAGTCTCCTGTAGAGCCGGTGTCAGATCTGCACAGATGTTTTATATGCCCCATGATGACTCAAAGGCAGCAGGTTTCAGTATGGGGCGCAGCTGAACTGAGCCTTGATTATTGATCTTACCTTTAGTTATCCTTCACTTCCAATTTTTCTCCCAGCAGTGAGAATTAAAATTCTGCAAGAACAGTAGAATGATAGAACTCATTTTTTTTTCCTGGATAATTAACAGTGTCTATGTCAGAAATGATTAATAATCTTAATTGCTTAATGTTCCTAGTAATGATGGCAACTGGAAATCATTGTGGTTCAAAGCTTGAATGGTAAGAACGTATGAAAAGGAAACTGTGAACAGCAGCTATCAACGTATTAATGATAAAATTTGCCAACATACCAACTACATGGAGTGGAATTATAAGGCTTTCTATATGGTTTATATTCCAGGGAGGGCCAAAAATGCATGTGACATTTTGATTAATAATCTGTCACATGTATTCATCACACCTGTGACTTTGTATGACAAGAATGGAGGTTCATGTCATCACAGCACGTATGAACAAGTACTAACTGATGAATCTCAGAATGCAAATGTAAACTGGGAATAGTTATTAGGTAGGCTTTATTCTAATGAATAGATGTCATATTTTTAATGTTTTTATCAATGACCTAGAAAAAAGCATTACAATTTCTACTAATGTGTAGACTGCAAAAAGATGGGATGTTGATTAATGGAGCAGTCAAAATTCTTTTATAAGGTAGGTGCAAAGGAAAAATATGTTTTAGATGGTGAAGGGCTCTGGAGATAAGGTAGTTTAGATGAGCATATGCTCACAGTGTAATGCTATGGCCACATACAGAAATAGGGTATTAAATTGTCTCTGGTTTTACTGCTGGCAAGACTACCACTGGCATATTATGTCCAATTCTGTTTCTGCAGCTTAAGACAGATGATGACAAACTGGAAGAGAATCAGAGGAAAGCAGTGAGAATGGTTAAAGGGCTTGAAGCTATGCCTGGAGATAATGCAAGGCTCCAGGAACTTAATCTATTTAGCTTTCAAAGGGAACATCAAGAGACTGTTTCAACTTACTCTGTAAGATCACAGGAAAGAAATTTGATAGAAAAGATCTCCTCACAGTAACAGATAAAATTACAAATTCAACCAAGACAAGTGGTTGAAATCTGATGCTAGAGGTAGATAGCAAATTTTAATAAAACAAATTAAATTGAATTATTAGAATAATTTTTCAGGAGCTGTGATAAATTGTTTTTTACCAGACTTTTTAAAATCCAGATTGGTAGGTTTTTCTATACTGTGTGTTGTGGTTCAAAGAGGTATAAGTTCAAGAGTGTTTCTTTGCCTTGTATTGTTTGAGAGATCTGGGCAGTTCTTAGGAATAGACCTTCCTTCTTTATATATCTGTGAATCGAGAGATAAAGTGATATTCCTATAATGAAAACATACTTTGAAACATGTTTAGTTAAATGCATTTTCATTTTTGTAAACACTGGAAGTACGTCTACACTCAATAATAAAAGTTAATAAGGTGTCTAGCTGATAACAGAAGTGTGTTCAGTGCCTGGAGTAGTATGTCATGGAAAACAGCGATGCTTTTCTCCAGCCAACTAGTGATTTCTAGTTGATATATGGTATTAATATGGCATTAAAGAAAAGTTAATTTAGGAGTTGGAAACTGCTGATGAACGAATAGAGCTGAGCCCTCAAATGCTGTGTTTATGTGGTTACTATGTGACACTGGATGTCAGTGCTTGAGACTAACTGTGTTACTTGAAATGGAATTTCAGGTGCATTTGGGTAAAAAACTGGCTGGATGGCTGAGCACAGAGAGTTGTGGTGAATGGAGTTAAATCCAGTTGGCGGCCGGTCACAAGCGGTGTTCCCCAGGGCTCAGTTCTGGGGCTGGTCTTGTTCAATATCTTTATAGATGACCTGGATGAGGGGATCGAGTGCTCCCTCAGTAAGTTTGCAGATGATACCAAGTTGGGTGGGAGTGTTGATCTGCTGGAGGGCAGGAGGGCTCTGCAGAGGGATCTGGACAGGCTGGATCGATGGGCAGAGGTCAACTGTATGAGGTTTAATAAGGCCAAGTGCCGGGTCCTGCATTTTGGTCACAACAACCTCATGCAACACTACAGGCTTGCGGGGTGCTGGTTGGGAGCCGGCTGAACACGAGTCAGCAGTGTGCCCAGGTGGCCAAGAAGGCCAACAGCATCCTGGCCTGTATCAGAAAGAGTGTGGCCAGCAGGAGTGGGGAACTGATCGTGCCCCTGTACTCGGCACTGGTGAGGCCGCACCTTGAATCCTGTGTTCAGTTTTGGGCCCCGCACTACAAGAAGGACGTTGAGTTGCTGGAGTGTGTCCAGAGAAGGGCAATGAAGCTGGTGAGGGGTCTGGAGCACAAGTCTTCTGAGGAGCGGCTGAGGGAACCGGGATTGTTTAGTCTGTTTAGTCTCGAGAAGAGGAGGCTAAGGGGAGACCTTATCGAGACCTTATCGCTCTCTACAACTACCTGAAAGGGGGTTGTGGCGACATGGGTGTTGGTCTCTTCTCCCAAGTAACTAGTGATAGGATGAGAGGAAATGACCTCAAGTTGTGCCAGGGGATATTAGGAAAAATTTCTTTACTGAGAGAGTGGTCAAACATTTGAACAGGCTGCCCAGGGAGATGGTGGAGTCACCCATCACTGGCAGTGTTCAAAAAACATGTAGACGTGGCACTTTGCGACATGGTTTAGTGGGCATGATGGTGTCAGGTTGATGATTGGACTCGGTGATCTTAAAGGTCCTTTCCAACCTTAATGATTCTGTGATTCTATGATTGTATTATTCTATGATTAATTACAGTCTTTCTTTTCAACAGGCCCATGCTAAAGTTTGGCATCTCTACAATGACCATTTTCGTCCAACTCAGAGAGGAAAAGTGTCCATTGCCCTTAGCTCCCATTGGATAAAACCTCAACATATGACTGAAAAAAACATAAAAGAATGTCAGAAATCCCTTGATTTTGTGCTCGGCTGGTTTGGTAAGCCCATATTTATTGATGGTGACTATCCAGAGAGCATGAGGAGCAATCTCTCATCTCTGTTGCCTGAATTCAGTGAAGTTGAGAAGAAGTATATCAAGGGAACGGCAGACTTTTTTGCTCTTTCCTTTGGACCTACGCTGAGTTTCCAGCTCTTGGACTCCCACATGAAATTTCAGCAGTTGGAATCAATAAGCCTGAGGCAGCTCCTTTACTGGATAAGCAATGAATATAACAACCCCCAAATATTCATTGTGGAGAACAGCTGGTTTGTTTCTGGTAGTACCAAGAGAGATGATGCCAAATACATTTACTATCTAAAAAAGTTCATTATGGAAACATTAAAAGGTAGGACTGAGATTGTATTATGTGCTTGACAAAATCATAATGCAAAATAGCCTACAGAGACATGCTAAAGAACCAGACTGAAAACTGATTTTGGTCTTTAACATTCATCTTGGCACTTGTGAAATAAGACCCCAAATCCCTTTCCTGGGTTTGTTCTTTTCAGCTCTTGAAGACCCTTAATATCTGCAGATAGCATTTGTTGAGCTTCATGCTGCTGTCCTTGAAGTCAGTAGAAAAATTTCTACTGTCTTTGGTGGGAGGAAGTGCAAAACGTGTGTGAACTATACTTGCAATGGACATAGGGAAATTTACTGTGTTATCTATAAACAGTTTTTTTTTTTCATATCTGACATATGAATGCATATGTACAAAACATAAGAATATATATGTGAGAGGGTAAGTACCATGCAGTAGGAGTTCCTCTGAAGAAAACATAAGGCTGAAAGAATACATTTTTAAATGAAGAATTGGAACCTTTTCATTCTGCATCTCAGTGTTGCCCTTGCACAAATTTTACATGGGTACAGCTCTGGACATCAATCACAATAATCTGGATTTACATCATTTTAAGGAGAATGGAATGTTTGACGTTATATAATCTACATTAATAATCTACATTAATCGTTAACCTATTATTTTTTCTAAATAGCAGGAGAAATACACTACCTTCTGTGAGAATTATTTTCTATTTTCCTATTTCCTTGTGGCGAAACAGATTTTTTCAATCCTAGTAGTCACCAATAAGTTGCTGGGGTTCCCATTTCCACTTTCATTGTCTTTTAATTTCTTAATTTACAATTTAATAATTGATTTACTTGTCTATAGTCTACTGTTCTGGGTTTAAAAACAGTGTTATTGTAGCTGTTTGTTAGTTCAGATGAAATAGCCATTGTGTTGCATGGCCATTTTCATACAGGGGGTGGGCAAAAATGGCTTTCATTTTATTCTCAGTGCTCATGAAGATGCAGAGGAGTCTCATGTTTGTATCATCTGCTTTTCCAGAAACCGTAAGCCAGTGCATCCAAAATGGGAGGACTAGAGTGTAAAACAGTTACTAACTACTGGAAGTACAGTATTACTAGTTTGCATGAAGTCAGATAAAAGAGCTATAAGGAAATTGCTTGACATACATACAGGGATCTGCCTTTTAATCACAGCTGGCTGGAAACAATCTCAGTTTACAGAGTTTCTTTCCTTTTAATGTGCCAATTACTAAATGATAATAACAGCAACAACAACAGTAGTATTGTCATATTAAGTTAAGAATACTAAAACTTGGCTAAACTTTTTACAGAAAAAAAAAAAAAAGCGAAGACAAACTGGATCCGCAGAAGGGACTTTGCCATCATTATGATGAAAATTATTGCACCCAACTCCTCTTCCCATTAGAATCTGCAAAGTCCAATGTAAATACCAAAGTTGTCCATGTGAAACCTAAGGGAATTTAGTTGAGAAAGATCCACAAAGGCATCATGTTTGCTTTCTCAGGGACTGTGCAATAAAGCACTGTAATGTAGAGGTTCATGAGCTAGTTACCACCAGATTTACTCCACACTTCTGTGTCTACGTTAATGAGTAAGTGCAGCCCTGTTGGAGCAAGCCTGTAGCGTAAAAAGAGTTGGTGTTGAGGGCCTGGTGTCCACACTGTGTGCATTCCTGAAGCCCATTTCTGGATTAATTCCACCTCAAAGGAACCCAGGTCATGCATCCCGAGACCAGTCTGTGATGTGACGCTGTCGTGGTTTAGCCCCAGCCGGCAACTAAGAACCACGCAGCCGCTCGCTCACTCCCCCTCCTGCAGTGGGACGGGGGAGAGAATTAGGAAAAAAAACCTCGTGGGTTGAGATAAACACGGTTTACTAGGACAGAAAGAGAGAAGGAAACAACAATAATAATACCAACAAAGGAATGTACAAGAACAAGTGATGCCCAATACAGCAATTGCTCACCACCCCGTGATCGACAGCCTGTCCCCGAGCAGCGATTTCCGCCCCCCGGCCAACTCCAGTTTATGTACTGGGCATGACGTTGGATGGTAGGGAATATCCCTTTGGCCAGCCTGGGTCAGCTGTCCCAGCTGTGTCCCCTCCCAGCTCCCCGGGCACCCCCAGCCTTCTTGCTGTCAGGCCAGCACGAGAAGCTGGACTGTCCTTGACTGCTCAGCAACAACCCAAAACATCAGCACATTATCAACAGTTTCTCATCCCAAATCCAAAACACAGTCTCACACTGGCTTCTGTGAAGAAAACCAGCTCTATCCTGGCTGAAACCAGGACAGACGCAAAGTCTGGTAAAGAAGGAGATTTGCTCAAAGATGTGCTCCTGGTTTTGGTTGAAGAGCTGATGTTGATGTCCATTCTGATACAGCATGCTGTACTCAAGGACCGTACATAATTTTTTTCTATTTATTTTTTGACTCCGGGGAAGGGTCTCTTTATTTGGGATTCACAGCCCTAAATCCTTTTACTGTTTACTATTATTGATCTTTCTTCTTTTTCCCCTCAAATTCCATATAGGGTTGAATAGAGTGAATCGAGCTGTAATATAAACTAGTTAAATATTAATTAGAGCTGCTAATTGGTTGGAGATGCCTTCTCACATGGGTATCTAACCACTTACTGTCGGGTCATATTCACTTCCCTGCTCTGTCTCTGATGCAACAAATAAATTGATTGTTCCTTGTAAAGTAGAGCATGTTGTCCAGGAGGGCACGCAAGCTCCTCTGTGCCGTGTTGACTAGGGGTTAGGTCATTTTCTGGGGAGCCAACAGGACTGAATCCAAAGTGGCTTAAGGAGAACAGGAGCAGCCAGGGCCCTGACTAGTCAGGACCGAGCTATTCTCAGGTATGTCCAGAGGCAAAACAGATCCTTGGGCACCCTCCACATGGAAGCAGGGGCCATGTGAAGGCACCACACCTTCATGCACTGGGGTTGTACAGCAGCTGAGCGGAGGATTTGAAGGATCTGTGTTTGATGGGTCTGACATGCTTCCTTGGACTATTTCTATACTAGTGAGTTAAATAGAGCGTGAACTGAAGTGTTGTTTAATTTTTAACCCAGTTCTGACAGAGTTCTGGCCTGCACAGTAGCACACTTCTAGACATGCTGTGGGGGATTGCTCAGGTCAGGAGTTATTTCCAGTAGGTAGTATGGACAAGGCCACTCAGTTTCAGGAGCAAGGACAACGTAGTTTTCAGTCAGCCTGGCTTGGACACCAACAGACATAAAAAAGCAGGGAGATGGACAAAGGAGAAAGAAAAAAAAAACCCTGACAGTAAGTTTCATTGTGGTTTTTCAGTGTGGGATACTATGTTTGAGACTTCCAAACTTTTTGGAACTTCCAAAAATTTTTCAAGTTGCTTTGTTCGTAGGTGACATATAAAAATTAATCCATTTTTAGAGAAGGATTTGAGGAGAATTTTTGCGAGGTACTCAGGAAGTGTGGGAGTGCTGTGTGATGACTTACGGAAGGGGTGAGATGCTGTTTGAAGAGAAATTCTCACTGAAACTGGTTCACAAAGTGGACCTGTATTGGCTTTTACTCTGCTGGTATAGCAGATGTCATCAGGGATATATGCAGAGGTTAGAAAAATACTGGCATTTGCCAAACACAGAAGAATGATGCCTTTAGGAGGAGAAATATTCCATTTCCTTAGACATTTTCTCATGACCTCTCATAGAAACTGGGCCAAATTCATTGCTTATTTAACTGCAGTTCATTTAATTGATTCAAACAGGGTTGCAATCAAGAATCCATGTGGTCCTTCATAACTGATTGTAATAAGGTACATTAATAAAACCAGGAAATGAGGATCTTGATATTCTGGTTGCCTGAAATAATGCTTTCAGTGTTACTAGGCTGGAAAATATATTCTGTCAGTACCCAGTTTGGGTTGGCAGAAGATGGTGAGTAATAAAGATAAATTCTGCTGGCTGTGGAGCCAAACTGGAGTTCAAAAGAACATTTAAGAATGTGCTTAAATGCATTGCTGAGTTAGGGTGGGTCTAATTATGTAATTAAAATAAGCACACTCCTTTGTACTTTCCTGAAGCCGAGCCTTGCCCAGGAACATTTTGCTGAATCTGTGTTAATACAACTAAATGTGAGTAGTATAATTTGGAATCTCAAAATAAAACTGTGATGCTGGCAGTACTAACAGATGCCAGTAGACACCGATTTTAGCCTATGAAGTGTGTGGTGATCCTGAAAAGTCAAACAGTTGACCTAGAATGTTGTTGTGGTTTAACCCCAGCCAGCAACTAAGCCCCAGGCAGCCGCTTGCTCACTCCCCCATGGTGGGATGGGGGAGAGAATCGGAAGAGTAAAAGTGAGAAAACTCATGGTTTGAGATAAAGACAGTTTAATAGGTAAAGCAAAAGCTGCGCACACAAGCAAAGCAAAACAAGGAATTCATTCACCGCTCCCCATGGGCAGGCAGGTGTTCAGCCATCTCCAGGGAAGCAGGGCTCCGTCATGTGTAACAGTTTCTTGGGAAGACAGACGCCATCACTCCAAACGTCCCTCCACCGCTTCCTTCTTCTTCGTCCCAGCTTTATATATTGAGCATGACATCACATGGTATGGCATACGCCTTTGGCCAGCCTGGGTCAGCTGTCCCAGCTGTGTCCCCTCCCAGCTCCCCGGGCATCCCCAGCCCCCTCGCTGGCAGCCCAGCATCAGAAGCTGGACTGTCCTTGACTGCCCAGCAACAACCCAAAACATCAGCACGTTATCAACATTTTCTCATCCCAAATTCAAAACACAGCCTCACACCAGCTTCTGTGAAGAAAATTAACTCTATCCTGGCTGAAACCAGGACAAATATATACATATTTTTAGAAACCTGTAAATGTTTAAGCTGGAAAACGCTATGCCATAAAAGGTGTAAAGAGACAGAATTACCAAATAAAGAGGGTCTTCCTGCACTGTGACTTCTACTTAAAATCCACGGTCATAAAAATTTATCAGCAGACCAAAAGTGTTGTCCAGGTTTTCTCAATCTGTATTTGTAGCGGAGGGGAAGGATCAAAAAGAGGTTAACTTTTGGTTGCATGCGGGGTAGCGTGCATTCATGGCACTTGGGCTACCCCGGAGTGAGCCTCAGCGCGTGCTTAGCGCAGCGCAGTGACTCGCTCAGTTGCTGCACGCAGTTCGGGGGTGGCGAGCTCTGCTCGGAGGCCGGCGTTTGGCACGCCTCGTTAGCCGCACTGCTCAGCCGCTGGTGCACTGCTGCTCTTTCTAAATCTGGCTCGTTTAAAGCCAGGCCAGGTACCTCTACTGCCTTGCACAGTGCACCCGTGCCCTGGCAGCTCCCTGAGCAGAGTTGAAATATCTTCCCCGAACAGTCTTTGAGGCAGGCCCCAAGATACTTATCTGACCTATTGCTTTGTTCTTCTATGTGGATACCGCAAACATTGCTGATACAGTGCAATCTACAGAGGAAAAATGAGCACTGCGATAAGTTTGGTTTTGTTCTTTCCTCAGCCATCCGGTACGACGGTGTTAATGTGTTTGGCTACACGGTCTGGTCCCTCCTGGATGGCTTTGAATGGCACAGGGGATACAGCATTCGGCGCGGATTGTTTTATGTTGATTTTCAAAGCCATGACAAGAAGTTGATGCCCAAATCTTCTGTCTTGTTCTATCAAAAGCTGATAGAAAAAAACGGCTTCCCACCTTTGCCTGAAAACCAACCCATAGAATGGATTTTTCCCTGTGGCTTTGCTTGGGGAATTGTTGACAACTACATTCAGGTGAGTCTGATGATAAAGCCGACAGGCTGTCCAGCCAGATCAGTGCTCAAGTTTATATTGATAAATTTGCTGGATGGAGTGTCTTTGCTGATACGTATTACCACGGTGCTGCAAGGAGATGGGTAAAAGGCTTTTGGGCCAAACACTGTGTCCTTCAGCCCTCACTAGACTTTCTGTGTATGACCAAGGAGATCCAGTCAGATTGAGATACAATAAATAACATTTTAGGAATACATACGGAAATTGAAAGGGGTGTGATGCTCATCTTCCCTGGACATGTTATGTGATCAGTTACTGGAAGTCACTCCTTTTCAAATGGAAGTTGACTACATCTGGTAAAGTGTATTTCCAAATGTCCATGTCTATGAAATGGGAAATAATACTGCTTTTTCATGTCCATAATTTTAATGGTAATATATTTGTGTGCTGTGATAATATATGTTTTAGAAAACTTCCTGAAAGCTCTTAGATCTCCAATGGCATGTTTCTACATCTTATGCATATACATTCAGGTACTGTTGCTAGAGAGCTTTTATGTAAAAAAATGTCAACAATATTAGATTTAGATTAAATTTCTCTACTCCTTTCTTATCATTTTGTGCAGTACTGTGTCAGTGCCCCTGGATAGCACTGAGCTAGATCATGGATCCAATTCATAGCTATCACTCTTTTTATTTTAACTAAATCTGATACTTCAGGAGAACCTTTCAAATTTTAAGACTTCATAGCATGTGTAAAAATTGTAGCTTAGTTACGGTCTCTTTAACAGTTTGTCTCTGTAATTTTCAGATGCTGTTTTGGCTTGCAGGCCTTCTCTAACCACAGTAAAGAGGTGTAGTTAAATTCAGCACTGAGGCCGGATCCAAGAATAGAAATTTTTAATTTAAATTTTCCACAAAGACATAATCTTTCTTAATTCTAGTGTACAAGGGGCTTATTTGTTTTTTCTCAGTCCAAAAGTAAGATCTGACTTTGTTCTCTTGAAAAATACTGCAACCTCCTTACCTGGTACACCTATTTCCAAGAAAAGTAAACAGTCATTATCCTCCCAGCACCCAGATAGGTTAGGAATTGGAAATGGAATTGCTGCCTTTGGGATCGATAAGAGCTATAAAGTTGCGGAGTCAGTCATCCTAAGACAGTTAAAAAATCCCTCCCATCCCCAAAACCTCCAAAGCTGAATATTTTCATTTCAAAAGGCCGTTGAAACATTTTGTGCTGTAAGGCTTAGGTAGCGTGATTTGTAGATGCTCTTTTGACAACATTCCCACAGTATTAGTGGCAATGCATGCTTTAGTAATCTACAAGGGACAATTCTCCAGAAAAGCAATTTCCCTCAGACATGCTGTTTTTTATTACTTTCTTCTATAAGCACAGTACTGACCTCTCCGGAGAAAATAGCAACTGATTTTCAGCAGCTTCTTTATACAGTCTGCAGAGCCTCGGCTACAAGTTGAACACTGGTTGTAGGCTGACACCTGCTTTTCAAACAGAGGGCAGGACAAGGAAATCTGAACTCAGGGGGAACCTTGCACCAAAGGGAAAAAAAAAAGAACAAATAAACAGAGGTGGGACCAGTATCTTGTAGTCTGGGTTTTTCTTGTAAGAGTTACGCTAAAGTATGAATGAGGAGATTTTATACTGTGCATTATCTTTAAGTAATTCGTTTTTCCATTTTCTAGTCGTTACTGTGATATTCATTAAAAAGTGAAAGTGTAATTCTGTGGGACCATGAGAAGTTCATCTTCTACTGTGTCCGGTATATCACACAGGCAATTCTGACATCTGAAGCCCTAAAGACTTATGGGAAATGCATTTATTGTTGGAGTTACATATAGTGGGTTTACTTGGAGGCCCAAAGAAAATTGATTCAGACATCAACAGACTGCTGAAATAACTTGGAAATAAGTTCAGTATGAGTTAAATAAAAAAGAACGTCTTTAGCAAGAGGGAAAAATTTTGCTTGTCAACTGAATTTGTGCTAAAAATCAAGTGCAGAGCATTACTCATCTTTCATCATAGTCAGGAAAAGAACTGAACACAGAAATGATGTTGCATTCATTATTTCTTTTACTGCATTCAGGGAGTGGTCTTGAAACTGAAGCTACTGGGTAATTTACAACAGACAGTCTGTCTGTAGGCCCTTCGGTATAGCTTCTCAGTCTTGAAAGAAAAACATTTTAAAAATTACTGTAGTCTTTGCTGAAGATCTGCTTCTCTGGAGATCTGTGGCGGGCTTAGTGCCTCATTGCTGAGCAATCCCTTGTTTCCCATACAGACTGAAGCAGTCTGGAGAAGATACAAACATGGTGACCATTCATAAGCTTGTTTGGAAAGTAGGATGAAAATGATACGTAAATTTTGTACTTTTCTGACCTCACATGTTAACAGAAGATTAATTCATTCATATGAGCCAGAGATGTTATCGTATCAGAGATGCGAGAGAGATGCTAAATGCAATGTTTTGACTTGCGATATTCTTTCACTACATTGTTCCCGATGGTTATGATGTTCCCACCTACCTAGAACAAACAGCTCAAATCTGGTATGTTTCTTATTCTACCTAGGTAGACACGACACCCGCCCAGTTTCTTGACTCTAATGTTTATGTGTGGGATGTTCACCAGACGAAAAAGCTTATTAAAGTGGATGGAGTTTTCACCTCGAAACGCAAGCGTCACTGTGTTGATTTTGCTGCTATCAGGCTCCAGATTTCTCTTCTGCAAGAAATGCATGTCACACACTTCCATTTTTCACTGAAATGGTCTTCAATCCTTCCTTTAGGTAACCTTTCTCTAATCAACCACACACTTGTACATTATTATCAGTGTTTTGCTAGTGAACTTCTCAGAGTTAACATAACTCCTGTTGTTGCTTTATGGCAACCTATGGCCGAGTATCAAGAGCTTCCAGTTTCCCTTGCCAAATACGGAGCTTGGGAAAACCCAGAAACTGTTCAGGCTTTTGTTCAGTATGCCAAATTCTGCTTTACAAATCTTGGGGACCGTGTCAAATTTTGGATCACAATGAATGAACCGCCTGTGAAAAACTTGACATACACTGCAGGGCACAACCTGTTGAAAGCCCATGCAAAAGCATGGCATCTTTATGACAAAGAATTCAGGAGATCTCAGAAGGGTAAAATATCTATAGCGCTGCAAGCTGACTGGGTAGAACCAGCTTGTCCCTTTTCCAGGAATGACCAAGAAGTTGCTGACAGAATTTTAGAGTTCGACATTGGCTGGCTTGCAGAGCCCATCTTTGGAAATGGTGATTACCCACAGGTGATGAGAGCATGGCTTCACCGAAGAAACAGTGTTGACCTATATAATTTCCACTTGCCTTATTTCTCAGAAGATGAAAAGAACTTAGTCCAGGGCTCATTTGATTTTTTTGCCTTGAGTCACTACACTACTACCCTTGTGGGCTGGGAGAAAGAAGATGCACTAAAATATGACCACTATCTTGAAGTTCAAATGATCAATGACATCACATGGCTGCATTCCCCCAGCAGAGCTGCAGTAGTGCCCTGGGGACTGCGTAAATTGCTCAAGTGGGTTAAATCAAAGTATGGCGATGTCCCAATTTTTGTTATGGCTAATGGAATTGATGATGACCAGAATATGGTGCATGATAAGCTCAGAGTGTATTACATACAGAATTACATCAATGAAGCTTTAAAAGGTAAGGAACCGTAGATGGCTTATATGTCACAAATCCCAGTATTAGTATACACTGTGTGATAGAGTATGTTTAAGAAAAGAAACCCTATCTAGAATACTCCATAAATGAGATGTTATTACAGCGTAACAGATAGTTTTTCCTTTGATTTATGATTAATTGGTGTTACTAAACATCAGGAATACTGACCTTTTACATATTCTGCGTAAGACAGCAGAAGAAACTTTTTATGGATTCAAGAAATTTAAGTAGGTGTTATGTGAATAGCTCCACATGTATTTAGTTAGATTTTCTTCCTAGTGCATGCCTACTGTTCTTTTGCTTTGTTGCCTCTCTCTGCTGATGTGCCTCAGGGCTGGGTATGAGTTCTGTTCCTCAGCTGTCTCTGTATCTTATCCAACAGTGATCTTGGCTCTTCATAATAATTCAGCTATCTACCTCATGATACCATTTCTTGGACTCTTTCCTGCTATTCAGAACCCAAACCAGTCTTTTTCTCTGACTCAGTGATTCATAAATTATAAGGCAAAAACGAGGCATTTTGAGTCATCCTGTCATACAACACCCACTATTTTTTTTTAAAAGCACAGGACTTGAATGAGATAATTTTTACTGATAAAGAAATTTCTACATCTCACTGTAAGCTGTTGCAGTGGCTAATTATTTACTGGTTTTAGATATAAGTGTATGTATAGATATATAGAAATCTTACTTCTAATATTAATTTTTTTGGCTTCAGCTTTAAACTATTTTGTTGGTCATTTGCATCTATTTTACCTGTGCAGGTATTTACAGACAGAAAACAAGCTCGCTCTCATTTATCTCTCTGATAAATAGCATAGACGAAGCTCTTTGTGTCCCTTACTATAAAACATTATTTAGAACCTTTCAATTATTAAACTTTTACCCGTTTGCCAGCATTCTTCTTGAGAGGGATAAACCCAGACTTGGACACACTGTTCCTGTCACAGGCACACCTATATCTCAGACAGGTATAATGTAACCTCTTACCCTTTTACTCCTCTTTCGCACATCTAAGCAGCCCATTAGCCCTTTTGGCCATGGCAGCAGGTTGGTTACACACACTTTGTGGTTATCTGCTGAGATGTCAAACTCAGTTACAGATTCCTGTGCCCGAGGCAGAACTTCCTCTTCTAAAGTGTGGTCTGCTTGTTCTTTGACATCCTCACATTTGGTCATGTTCAAATGCCAGTTGCTTGCTTGTGCAAAGCTTGCTACACTAGCTAAATTATTTCCGTAATCTTTGTATTATTTGCAAACGTTGTGAGGAATAGTTTTACTTTTCTTTCAGGTAGCCAATATACTTAAGATCATTAAATATCTTAGTGCTAAAAGGTAATCTTCATGACCACGGTAGAAATACACCTATGACACTTACTTACCTGCAATTACGTTTCTAGACTTACTAGTTCTATTTGAAATCAGATGAAATCTGTTTATTATGGGCTCCCCTTGAACTCGTAAGATTCTATTTTCTTGATCCAAATGCCTTATAATACCAAGTCAGTTGCCTTGTGAAGTTCTAAGTATATTACAACAAACATCATTACTTTTATTGATCTGCTAATCTCATAAAAAAGATGTTGTTAATTTGACAAGATCTATTTTTCATAAAGCTAAGATGATTGGCATTAATCATACATATCTCAAGCCTTATATAATCGATTCCACTCTTTTGCTAGGTGGTGAAGGATGGCTGGCAGTTCCATAATTTGCTACATCATCCTGTCCACTCTGTTAAGTATTGGCTTTAATTTCCTCTGTAATTTCCACCTCTTTCATGAATTACTGAACACAAATATTAAGTGACCAAGAGTTCCTTCTCCAGCTTTTTGAAGCACTGGATACATGTTTTCTACATCTGTAGTTAAAATCATATCTTGGCTATACTTGGGCTTATGGTTTCAATCTGTTTTTTCTGTATTACTTCTCTCCTTCCTACCACTTTAGACCATACCCGTTCTTGGCACTTCTGTTTTCAAAGTATGTATGGATATGGGCTTTTCTCCCAGCCAGAACACGTGCACATCCCCCCATTTTTTACAGAACTTCGTCATTCGTACTGATCTGGTATCAGTATCCCCCAATCATTTCCTTCTCCCCTCTTCTATCCAGCCTGGAAATAGCTTCTATGTTTTTCAATTTAACCATTGCATGTAAGCCATATTTTCCTATCTTTCCACCTTCTTTGTCATAGATGAATATGTTGGGTTAACTAGCCATAGTACTTGCCCTAAAGCTCATTATCCCACTTTTGACATCATACACTCCTCCATTGTGTTTGGTCTGTCAGTAATACCAGCGTTTTAATTTTCTTTTCTTCTCTCGCTCTGGTGTTGTGCTTTTGTCCATCTTGTCCTTACACAGGGAGCAAGATCTTAACCTTGGCATCATGACTGATCAAGGTTTCTCCAAAACTTGCATTTTTTCTGCAAGACCCTGTGCAGTAACTGAGATGAATTAGAGATCTTGTGTCCTTGCCTTAGTGTCATGCTGGGGAGGAATGAGAGGAGATTTGGTACATGTGCTCTCGCCTTAAAGTTCCTGTTTTGTCTTCTTCCTCTAACTGGTCTCAGGGACTGCACGTGGCAGCATTTGTGCATGTAATGTTGCTTACATGCATTGTTCCAGGGGAGCCAAGAGGTTTGTGCTGATAAATGATTCCAGAATACAGTACGGGACCCTTTGGACAGAGGCTATATTTTTAAGTGCTTTTTACACTGTTTAAGTACATCTTTGCCAATTGAAAACAAAGAACAGCAGTAACCATTTATGTAACACCATTAAATCCACATGCGGTTTTACAAACACAAACTAATTATCCTGGGTAGCAGCTCTGTAAAAGGGCAGGCAAATATTATTTCTTTTTACACATGAAAAAGTATGTTAGAGGTGCTAAATGTCTTGCATGTGGCTGCAGAAAGAATTATGTTCAGAGGCACATGAAAATTCAGCAATTGTTAACTTTCAGTCCTGTGTTCATCTGATAGATGTTGCTTTCATTTATTAAAAATAGTGATTTTGAGAGATAAAATATTACAGTTTGCATTTACTACTATGCATTGATGGGTTTTGTTAAGCAGGACTAATGGCTCAAGATTAATGCTCCAACTGCTGGACCTCTTCCAGTAGCCAGGTTAGCACTGTGGACATGTTCTCAACAAAGACTAATACAGGTCATCTTGGATCAGAAACTTGGGTCAATAACGAGAGGACTATGATCTGCATAACCTTTCCACTTGCACTGGTGATATTCTAGTACATGACCTTAGCATGGACACGTCTTTTTCTGGTGTCACTGTGCCTTTGTTAGTGAGAAGTGCAGCCTGGTGTCCTCTGTTCCTCGACCATCCCCATCAGGAGGTGCTCTGCAAGAGAGAAGGAGGAATCAGAGAAGCAGGTTGCAGAAATCCAGGTGCAGGAAAACCAAAACCTGTATTCTATCATACATAAAGAGCCTTCTTTTCATGATAAGCTCCACACTGATCATTAAACACAATCATGCACTCACAGCTGTGCTTACCAAGCACAAGGAAATAAATTGCAGGGTACTCACAGATCACACTGGCAATGGCTGACAAATTTTTACTTTTTATGACAAACACTTCATAGATGTACATGTACTTTACCTTCTTTTTGAGAAGAGAAGTGCAGATGTGGGTTTAACATGCCCTTGCCCCTGCTTTATGTACTGGCATTTATGTAGCAAGCTTTGCACAAAAGTCCAAAATGACATTTATTAATTTTTTCAACCCATTGTTTTCTTTCGCAGCTTACACCTTGGATAACGTTAACCTGCAAGGATATTTTGTCTATTCTTTTAATGACAAGACTGCTCCTAAATATGGTCTCTACAGTTATGTTGCAAATCAATACGAACCAAAGCCTTCTATGAAACATTACAGAGAAATAATTGACAATAACGGTTTTCCTGGTCCTGAAACTCCTGAGTTGCTGTGCCCAGAAGAGATTGCCTCATGTTCTGAATGCCACTTCTTCCGAACCAGAAAATCATTATTAGCCTTTCTCTCTTTCACATTTGTTGCTTTTATTGTTACTATATTCTTCATTACTTACTACTCCAGGAGGGTAGAAAGAAGGTATAAATAGAGCTGCCCCTTCGAATACATCACTCGCTGCCCTTTCCCTTCCATCCCCTTGGGAAATCTGAAATAAGAGCACACAATGTCATGACTGCTTCAGCACCAGGAAGGCATTTACATTGCCTGATACTGCAGTATATTGACACAGGGAAGAGATTGCTAGCATATGGCTTCCAGAAATCGTTTTCTCTGGTTTAGTACATTTGGTTTATGACCAGTCCTTAATTCCTGTGGTTGGAATTATCTCATAACTTTCCCTGGGACCTTTTGTTGAGCAGATGCTTTCCCCTTCTTGTTTTTCCTTCACTGAGTTGGACAGGTAAAAGGTATGTTTTGAAGACATGGAGTGATGGAAGAGCCTGAATGTCAAATTCTCCAAGAGAAGATGGGGGAGAAACAAAATAGATTACTTTTGCAAATTAGGATTCAATGCTGATGTTGTGTGATCAGAGCCAACACCTGACTGGAGCAGGGAATGTGACTGAGCAGAGACGGAGAAGAATTGCACAAAGCAGCAGCAGGGGAAAGGACACCCCCTTTCCTAAAGCAGGTGCAGAGGGAAGAACAGGGGGACACAAGTCTCTGCTGCTGAGAGCTCTCGGTAAATTAGTTAACTGCTACTCAGGTTGCTGACGGCTGCATCTGACTTCAGGATGTCATTGGGGGACTTCAGCTCAAGGAACTGTGTCTTTTTCAGTGGGGAAAGCACGAGGGGTATGTCCAGGGGTTGCAGGGGTCATGCCATTTGATAGGAAGAGATGGGAAGGGTGAAAAGGCTTCTCTTTGGTTTGCTCAGTGAAAAAGCAGAGAGCAGGAACTGGGATGTCCTTGCTGTCTCAGTTGTCAGAAAACTGTGTGCCTGACCCTGTGCCTTGTTGCCCTGTACCCATGGACACAGCAGGGCTGGGGCACCCCAATTCTGCACTCCTTGCAGCAAGTTCCACACAGCTGGCACTCCGCTGCTGCCCGGCTACTTACCTGCTGGGTAATTTACTTAACTTGTGGGTAATTTAGTAAGATGGTCTCCGCATGCCATTTGTGTTGAGCATGGAGACTTTAAATCCCAGCATCTTGGCGTGATAATCCAGCCCTTTGTTGCTGCTTTTGCCAGGGTCTGAGATCTTGGAGCTGTTGCTCCAAGCCTCTTCCAGCTTGGCTGGAGGGTCTCCTTTGAGCAACTGAATCTGTCCCTGGCAGCATTTCATCCCGAAGTATTGCTGAACGTCTGTGGGCCTCTCATTTTTCTCTCAGCAAGATAAATTAGCAAAATACTAGCAACACTGTTTATTAGTAGGAACAGAGAGAGAATGGAAAAAATCCTACGTTATTTTGCCTGCCTTGTGAATCGCTACATTAGGAGTGTCCTCGGTATAAAGCAGTGAGGTCATTTTTCTCCACTCTCTAACTCTAGGCCTGCATCGCCTTCAGCGGTAATTGTATTTTTATTGCTATGTGAATAATGTCAGTCACTGGAAATAATATTTTAAAGGAAACGTGCTCTGTGTTAATTAAGAATTATTTATCTACTAAAGCTGATTATGCTGTATTAAATGTGATGTTTATCTACTAGATGACTAGCAGATGACTAAATGACCTGCCAGGGTTCCTTTCAACATGAATACTCTATGATTCTGTGATTCTATACTGTAAATTAAAATTTACCTATGAAATATGATTTTCATTTGCAATTTAAGATTATATTTTTTCTTAAATAATCTATAGAAATAGAAAAGAATTAGTATCTTATAATAATGATTAATATATTTGTCTTCTAGTTCCAATCTTAAAGCAGTCTCTCTTTGCACTAATGTATATTTTGGTATTGAGATTAAGATCAAAAGTTCAGGGTAAGTGATGAAGTATTAAAAATATATATAAAAATTATTTATAGCCTGATAGGACTGCTGAAGAAGACCAAATTTTAAACTGCTGTATATTTATGCATTGGTGCCTGCGTGGATTACAAAGAAATAGCTCTCCCTAAATGTATGAAATGCCAAATGGCTTTCTCCATGGCATGGCAATGAATCACCTTGCAATACATTACTCCGGTAGTCAGATGCCTTCACAGTATATAACAGAAAGTGACATCCATTTAATATAAACTGTAGCCAGGTCATGCCTAACTTGTATGTTATGTGTGTGCGTGTATGTATCTTATAATCATTTTTCTGTTGGTAAAACGAAAAGATTCTGGAGCTGATCTTTCTGAGAAGCTGAGCGTATGTGCCTCCCCTGGGTTTGAGGTGGTTCAGGGGGCCTGGGCAGGGCAAGTCCAGAAGAGCGCAGGTGCCGTGCCGGTGAGCACTGGCCCATCCTGGCATTTCACTAGCCATTAACCGCCGAGTGAGTTGCTGTCCTGTGCTATTTCATGGCCCAGCCACAGCGCAAAGTGTGAAACAGCAGTCCGAGCACGGAGGAGATGCTGTAGGCTCTTCGCGTAGAGGCTGGGTGATATGTAACCACCGACAGGCAGATGGCACCAGCTGGATATCTAATTTGTAGGTAAATTGGGTTTTGTTGCAATGAAACTGTCTGATCACACCCACTCATGGTGCTGTGGCCTGTAGAAATAACTCAGCCTTTGGTGCTCTTCCCTTCACAAGTTTTTAAATATCACTGCAGAGCAGCGACTGGCTCGAGCTGGGCACAGCAGTTGCCAAAGTCTTCTCCTAAGCTGTCTGCCTGTGGTGCTGCCTGTACGCAGCAGTGCAGAGCTCTCGGCGAATGAACTGCACAGTGATGGGCCAGCGAAAATACAGGCTGGTCTGATGGAGATAATGGTATGGTTTTGCCTCAGGAAACTGCTTCATTTTATGTAATGAGGGGCCAGCGTGAGTTTCTTGTCAATCTTCTTGGAAAAAATCAACCTTCACTAACAACACAAAAGCCCTTGAATAGGCAAAGGTTAGGTACCTGTCCAAGGAGAATTGCAGTGTGCTCATGCAAACTGATGGGGTAATCACCTCTGCGGTCAGGCTGTGGGCTGTGGGGCACTTCTTCCGTTCGATACCCACGTGTGAGCAATGATCTGGCACTTCCCCGTCACCATCTGTGCGCCGAGAGCAGAAGTGCCGACAGGAGCAAAGACTTTGAGCTGAGGGGACTCCAAACTCAGGCTACAAAGACAGCTCGGGGGAGAATGCTATTTTCTTTTCTGAAGAGCAGCTGGAGTCTGCATGTGATGGATGTTAACCTGCCGTATGATATGTAGACCAGTTTCTTGATTTTAACCATGCTTCTAGAATGAAATGTTGTTGCCAGTTTGCTCAATGCTCCAGGTTAAACATGTTGTAAAATACAAAATTATATTTTTATTAAAAATATTTTTGTGATGTTGAGTGCAAAGCTTCTGTTTCATTGCTTGAAAAGATTGTGCAGCCTGACTGTGGGAAGGATGCCTTTGTTAAATGAAAGAATGAATGTTACATTGTTTTTATAACAATCTCAGAAAAGAAATAAGGATATGGTCTGTAAGAAATTGTAACATCATCCTACTGTTTAATCTGTCCAATTTCTCTGTCTGCCACATGAAGTATAGAGTACCTTAGGAGAGGCTGTTATGATAACTGCAAGTGGTTTCTGTTGCTATTTGTTTTTCCAATGACAAATAAATAACTGTAACTTCTGTTGGAGATTGCTGGGGCCAGTGCCTAAATAGAAGTTTTTAAATAGAATAATAGGGTAGTTCAGGTTGGAAGGGACCTTTTAAAGGTCATCTACTCCAACCCCCCTGCAATAAGCAGAGGGACATCTTCCACTACATCAGGTTGCTCAGAGCCCCATCCAACTTGACCTGGAATGTTGCCAGGGATGGGGCATCTACCACCTCTCTGGGCAACCTGTGCCAGTGGTTCATCAACCTCATTGGGAAAAATTTCTTCCTTGTGTCTAGTCTAAACCTGCCCTCTTTTAGTTCAAAACCATTGCCCCTTGTCCTATTGCAACAGGCCCTGCTAAAATGTCTGTCCCCATCTTTCTTATAAGCCCCCTTTAAGTACTGGAAGGCTGTAGTAGGGTCTCCCCAGAGCCTTCTCTTCTCCAGGCTGAACAACCTCAACTCTCTCAGCCTGTCCTCACAGGAGAAGTGTTCCATCTCTCTGATCATTCTGGTGGCTCTCCTCTGGACCCGCTCCAACAGGTCCATGTCTTTCCTGTGCTGAGGGCTCCAGCGCTGGATGCAGGACGCCAGGTGGGGTCCCACCAGAGCAGAGTAGAGGGGCAGAGTCCCCTCCCTCGACCTGCTGGCCACGCTTTTGTAGATGCAGCCCAGGATACTGTTGGCCTTCTGGGCTGGAAGCGCACATTGACATCTCATGTCCAGCTTTTCGTCCACCAGTACCCCCAAGTCCTTCTCAGCAGGGCTGCTCTCAATCCCTTCATCCCCCAGCCTGTACTGATAACAGGGGTTGCCCCAACCCACGTGTAGGACCCTGCACTTGCCCTTGTTGAACCTCAGAAGGTTCACACGGGCCCATTGCTCAAGTTTGTCCAGGTCCCTCTGGATGGCATCCCGTCCCTCAGGTGTGTCAACCGCACCACTCACCTTGGCATCATCTGCAAACTTGCTGAGGGTGCACTCGATCCCACTGTCTGTGTCATTGATGAAGATTTTAAAGAGTACTGGTCCCAATACAGAGCCCTGAGGGACACCACTTGTCATCGATCTCCACCCGGACATTGAGCCATTGACCACCACCCTCTGGATGTGACCATCCAACCAATTCCTCATCTACCCAACAGTCCACCCACCAAATCCATCTCTCTCCAATTTAGAGAGAAGGATGTTGTGGGGGAACGTGTCAGAGGCCTTACAGAAGTCCAGGAAGATGACATCGGTATCTCTTCTCTTGTCCACTGATGTCGTCATTCTATCCCAGCAAGTGACTAAGTTGGTCAGGCAGAACATGCCCTTGGTGAAGCCATTCTGGCTCTCTTGAATCACACCTCTGTCCTCCATGTGCGTTAGCATAGCTTCTAGGAGGATCTGCTCCATGATCTTCCCAGGCACAGAGGTGAGGCTGACAGGTCTGTAGTTCCCAGAGTCCTCCTTGCTACCTTTCTTAAAAATGGGTGCAATGTTTCCCTTTTTCCAGTCATGGGGGACTTCACCTGACTGCCAGGTCTTTCCAAATATCATGGAGAGTGGCTTGGCAGCTACATCAGCCAATTCCCTCAGAACTCTGGGATGCGTCTCGTCAGGTCCCATAGACTTGTGTATGTTCAGGTTCCTCAGGTGGTCTTGAAGCTGATCTTCTCGTACACTGGGAGGGACTTTGCTCCTCCAGTCTCCATCTTGTGGTCCATCCACTTGAGAGGTGTGGGGAGAGAGACTGACAGTGAAAGCTGAGGCAAATAAGTCATTGAGTACTTTTGCTTTCTCCTTGTCCATTCTTACCAGTCTGCCAGTCTTGCTCATCAAGGTGGGTACAGTTTCTTTGACCTTCCTTTTCTGGCTGATGTACCTGTAGAAGCGCTTCTTACTATTCTTTGCATCCCTTGCCAAGTTCAGCTCCAGCTGCACCTTGGCCTTCCTGACCCCATCCCTACACAACTGGGCAGTGTCCTTGTACTCTTTCCAGGATACTGTCCCTGCTTCCACTGACTGTGCATTTCCTTCCCAGTTTTCCCAGCAGGTCTCGACTCAGCCATGCTGGCCTCTTGCCTTCCTTTCCTGATTTCTTTCACCTGGCGTCTTACATCTGATTTTTCCAATAGACCTAGGGCTTTGGAGGGGTTTTGGTTCTTTGATTTATTGTTGGTTGTTTTTTAGAGTGACTGTTGCTGTTTAAAAAGTCTATGGAAGTAACCATGCCAATATAAGAGTGTTTTGTTGCAATAGCTTATTCCATAGTAACACTGCAGTAAATATGACAGCTCTTCTCTTCCAGTTGAGTTGCTCACGGGCTTGAAGGATTTTGTCAGCATAGTTGTGGCACTAAGCAGTCAGTTTGTGGCATCCTTGTTAAACATCCAAAGGAAAGTAAATGTCAAGGTTAAAGGAAGTGGAGCAGAAAGGGACAAAACTAATGAATGGGACAGTGACCGAACAAGTGTCAGCATGTTTAAACACATAACTTGCTCTTCACTTCTCTCCTTGCGTTTTATTTGTTTGCTTTTGAGTCACTTACTTAGAAAACTTGATCTGTTCACTCTGCTTGCAAAAACGCCTTAGGTGAAAATGCCCTTATTCAGGGCAAAGAAGTCAGTTCTAGGTGCTAGATTTCACCTTCAGCTGAGAAAGTTCAGTCTTGTTCCTTCTTCACTCATGCAAAGCCGAGAAGAGGAGGCAAGGAAAAGAAAGGGGAAAGAAAGCTCTTCCCATCTTTGATGTGCCATTCGTGGATTGTCAAATCACTCTTCGCCAGCTGTCGCAAGGCTATGGCTGGTGCTGCCCTGTTAAGCCCACGCTTTTTAAGAGATTGGAAAAAGAAGGAATAACGAGGTGAGATGAAAGTGGCAGGGTCCAACATGTCAGAGGGTTTTATTTTGTTTAGTGAGTTGAACAGAAACACTACTGTCTGTCAAACTGTTCTGAGAAAATTAAGATTGTTAAGAAACCAGAAAGTTGAAATAACAGCAGTTTACAGCCATAACACTTGTGGGTGCTGACATTTTGCTGGCTATTTTGTGATGCTTTGTGTGTTTGTGAAGGAGTGGCAAAAGGGCCAACGAGGCAGAGAGAAGCCAGGGAAAATACTAACAAAACAGGGCAGAAAAGCCACAGGCATAAGCGGATGCGCAAGTTCCTCACCCTGGGAGTTGAGGGAGCAGTCCCTTGGCGTGGGAATGGGCCATGAGACCTTGAATATTCTCTGTTAAAAAAATAAAAAAACCTCTGAAAACTCCCAACCTCCCATATTTGTCCCTTAATGATACACATCCTACATGATGAATTTTACTGTAAAAGGACTTTTCTTCATCGCAAGAGTTACTCATAACACAACACGGCGAAGCTTCATTATCTGGTCCCAGCTCCCCTGAGCTCATCCAAACGTGTTTCTGGCCCAAGTCCCAGGAGGCCCACGGGTGTCTGAGATGCAGGAGGAGTAGTCACTGTCACTGTCACACTGATCAAAGCAGTGGGAATGTCAGTGGTGATGCTTTCTAAATATTGCATATTCACATCAAGTTGGGTTAGGTTCTACTTTAGTTCTTTTTTATTAGTGGAAAGAGTTCCTTCCTTACTAAGAGAGTAACACAAGGGTTTTTCTGGCAGGGAGGGATGAGTTTTCACTCTTTCCCCCCTAACGTGGGATATATAATGTACTTCTCACTGATTCTTTTCTGGCATTGGTCCTTCCAGGGAAGGAGAGGACCTCGGCAGCACCTTCTCAGTCCCACCTGCTTGGCTCTCAGGAGCCAGAGAAACCTCCAAGCCAGAGTTTCCCGCCGGGGCAGTGCCTTGCTGGGGCACGCATCCCACCCGGAGTGGTGCCGAGCCCCAGGCACCTCCCAGGCGGGACGTGCGGCGGGGCCCGGAGGAAGAGCAGCGCTGATGGCATGTCCCGGCGGGATGCTGGCTGAAATGGTGGCTTGGCTCTCACCAGCGAGCTGGCTGTTGCATTGCCACCTTCTGTGCTCAGGGCTCTGTAACAGGCTTTCGGCAGCACCGTAAACCAGCAGGGCTGCACAAACACAACACCTGACCGAAGAAATCTGTTTTTCCTCCCACCGGAGGGAACCACGAATTGGCCGAGTGTTTAGTTCAAGAGTTGTAACCGTATAAACTACCTGTGCTGTAAAGTTTTACGAGGTGACAAACTTTTGCTGTCTGGCAATAGCACAATCAAGCTGGAGACCATCCAGGAAAGGGATGGGAGCAAGCTGGCAAGGAGGACTTCCCAGCAGACTGCAGCCTCTCCGGTCAGGCTGGAGGGTGCCCCGAGGGGTGCAAGGCTGCCGCTCCTCCACCCTGGGACAGGCGTGATCCAGGGGCTCAAGGCTGCATGAAAAACCAGCTCCAGTTCTCTCACCACCTCTTCTTCCCTCTTCGGGCACGAATCTATTTACAGTTGGGCTATGAAATGGGGAGCTAAACACCAAGGTATGACATAGGTATGCCAGGGCATATAGTTTATTTAGAAGACAAAACACTGTTTACAGGCCTTACAAATTTTTTTGTTGATGGTTATTACTTTGCAGCAACCCTTCTGCCTTCTTCTCTCCACCAGGATCAAATGGGTCTTATTTCCAAAAGCTGAGAAAATAAATGCTCATGAAGTAAGCTGCCAGTGTTGCAGTCATCTCTTCCAGCACTAGCTGAGCCTTTAAGTACACTTCAGATGGAAGTTTGTGAATTTTATACACATTTGTAACTCATTTATCTGCCACTTTTCTGCAGGATCTGTGAGCGGATATTGCCTTTCCTTGCACCTCGCAGCGGGAGGCAGTGGGGTCCTGCACTCGGCAGCATGTGGTTGCTCCTGCTTGGTATTCACAGGCACATTCCTCCAGCTGGTGATATATTATTATTGGGCTGGAAGAAAAATAATGCAACCAAGCGCTTATTATTTTCTCCTTTTATCTGTTTGGTCATATTAATGTGGGATAATCATTATATAAATGCACAGGAGACGCAGTCAAGGACACATTCATTTTTAAAGTCCTCCAATGCTCTTGTACTTCAGTCATACATCTTCTGTCTTTAATTACAGCAAGTGATCTCAGAGGCACTTAAAAGATTAAATTACTCAATTATTTGAAAAACCCAAATGCAATAACTGTATCTCTTTTCTGATAAATACAAGTGATTGCTGAAAAAGTTGCCCAAGGCAGGAAATACTGGGAGGCCAAGGAGGCCATATTGTAATAGTTTTGCTTAGAGCAGTGATACCCATTTAATTTTTCATTATTTGCAACCATTATTTTTATTTGCATTGATAATAACCACGAACTTTTCCGTCGCTGCCCTGGTGGTTTCAGCAGTGATATGAATGTCACTGCTCAACTATTTACAGGTGTCCCAGCACCTCTTTGAGAGAGGTGGAGAGAACCATACAAGACAACCAGAAGATAACCCCAGCTCAAAAACACACAAGATCATAGTTGGGCATCAGCATGGCCAGGCAGTAAACCCCATTCAAGGTGATGTTTGTGAATGGTGTTTGGTCTGGGTGTTTGAGAAGGGTATGTGAATAAAACATGACTGGTGGCTCACTCCATGTTGGGGTGGGTTCACCACTGGTGGGTCCAGTTGTGCAGCAGTTCTGTGCTGGTGGGCAGTCTGGCTCCACCTCTGCAGCCTTGTGGGAAGTGGAAAAATTGGACTGCTAAAAGTTGGCTCTGAAATGGTGCTCATGTTGTCCCATGGCCCCAGCAGGGAGCTGTTTGTGTGTGGACACGGCCACCAGTGCTGTGACAACGCAGCTGCAGCAGACCTCGTCTTTCTGCACCTGCAGCCCTATTGCTTATCAAAGATCCCCAAGTACAGCCACTGAAGAATGGGAGATTTTCCCTAAATCAGTTTTTTACATCTTTGATAAAGCAGCAGATGTGTGATGAGCCCAATGCTGCAAGCCTGGGGAAGGAGGTGGCATGACCCCTCCTCCCTGGGCCAGGAGGAAAGGGACATGACTCTTCAGGGAAAGAGAAATCCAGACTAAGTTTGCAGATGACACCAAGCCGAGTGGTGTGGTTGACACGCCTGAGGGACATTGAACCTCATGAGGTTCAACAAGGCCAAGTGCAGGGTCCTGCACCTGGATTGGGGCAACGCTGGATATCAATACAGGCTGGGGGATGAAGGTATCAGGAGCAGCCCTGCCAAGAAGGACTTGGGGGTACTGGTAGATGAAAAGCTGGACAGGAGCTGGCAAGGTGCACTCATAGCCCAGAAGGCCATCCGTATCCTGGGCTGTGTCAGAAGCGTGGCCAGGAGGTCGAGGGAGGTGATTCTGCCCCTCTCCTCCGCTCTGCTGAGATCCCACCTGGAGTCCTGCGTCCAACTCTGGAGCCCTCAGCACAGAAAAGACATGGACCTGTTGGAGCAGGTCCAGAGGAGGCCACAAAAATGATCCGAGGGATGGAACACTTCTCCTGTGAGGACAGGCTGAGAGAGTTGAGGTTGTTCAGCCTGGAGAAGAGAAGGCTCTGGGGAGACCCTACTACAGCCTTCCAGTACTCAAAGGGGGCTTATAAGAAAGATGGGGACAGACATTTTAGCAGGGCCTGTAACTATAGGTACATTGCTATGTACCAAACAAGGGTTAATGGTTTTAAACGAAAAGAAGGTAGATTTAGAATAGACATAAGGAAGAAATTTTTGAAAACGAGGGTGGTGAACCACTGGCACAGGTTGCCCAGAGAGGTGGTAGATGTCCTATCCTTGGCAATATTCAAGGTCAGGTTGGACAGGGCTCTGAGCAACCTGATGTAGCGGAAGATGTCCCTGCTCATTGCACGGGAGTTGGACTAGATTACTTGGGTCTTCAAACCCAAAGATTCTGTGATTCTATGATCCTATGATTCTGAGTTCTTGTCCCATTGGGAACTGGCTGACACTGGGCAAAACCCTGGAGCAACTGTGAACCCAGTGCAGTCTGCACTTACAGCCATGGTGGGCTCCTTGGTCGTGCTGGTTAGCCAGCAGTGTGGCCCATGAATGGGTGTTTGGTGTTGATAAACAAACTCCCTGCTTTCAGCTGCCACCATGGCAAGTCTCTAAACTGAAAGAATCTGGTGGGGAAGAAAACCTCACTGTTTGTGGTCAAGCCAGAGCAGGTGTGGTGCTTCTGGTCCTACTGCCATGAAGACCAAGCCATGGAGTCAAGCGAGGTGCAGCGGGGCGGCCGAGCGGGCTGTCTGGCCCTGGGCTGCTGCCCCTCTGGGGTCTGGGGTCAGGCTGCACGCAGGCACCCAGCCAGAATCTGTCCCGCACGCGTGGCGGGTCACTGCTGGCTAGCAGATGCTGCTGAGAGGGTTACTGTCGTCTGCTCTGCCACCTGCGGTTCCCACATTTCTTTAATTTTGGGAAAAAAAAAAAAAGAAATTTTATATGTATCCTCTCAAGCAAAAGGAGTAATTCCAGCAAGGAGCTGGCCAGGCGTGGTCTCGGAGGGGACAGATGGCCCTGCGGCCAATTTGCTCTCATAAATCACAAGCTGTTGCAAGTCCTCACTGTAGCAAGTGCTGTCTCTGTGTTTCAGCCATGGGTCTGTCTCAGAGCTGCTAGGAGCAGGTGAAAGGGAAAGAGCAATCTGCAGTTTTAGGCTCAGTTTCCCTAGTGCCTTTTGCAGAATCGAGTGTTTTGATTAAGAAATAAGCTGTGATCCTCTAGCTGGCTGCCAGCGGAGCTCCACGCAGCTGCTCTGGCCAAGCAGGGCAGTCTTCTGCTGGAGCAGAAGCTCTTGCCACAGAACAAGGTATTTTCTCGTTAAAGTGCAGTCACAGCCGGGACCCCATCCTGCCTCCCTGCAAACTGTTGCCAATGAACTGCACGCTGTGGTTCAAGTCTCTGCTCAAGGCAAAGAGCAGTTCACTGCATTCAGAGCGCGGCTGCCTTTAGCCTTCCCATCCTGCTGGACACACACCTCCTGAGAGAGGATCAAAAGCCCCAACTCGTCATTGTGGTGGGACTGAGGAGCACCTCTGTGGTGGTACAAGCTCTTGGTTATTTTCCTGTTCTTGCCTTTCTGCCTCCTTGGAGGGGAGAAGCTGAAACAATCTCTCCTCACCCCAGAGTATTGTCCCTAGTGTGGGACATGGGACTTTTGCAGAGTCGAGCCCTGGCAGGTTGGCAATGCCTGACTCCCCCCTGTTGCAGTTGCAGCTGGGACCACCGACCGCTTGGCCATGATCACCCTGCCCCGAAGGCTGAACCCTGTGGCCTCCTGTGAAGCCTGGGCTGGGTGAATGGGGCACAGGCTGGAGCCCAGCCTGCAGACAGGCATGTGGGGACTGAGGGGGGAAGAGGGCATGTTGGGCTCAAGGGCTGAGCTTAGGACAGCAGAAGAGAGCAGTGGAAAACAGCCACCTGTGGGAGGTCAGTAGTAAGGCAGCGGGATAGAGACCCTACTTTTGGAGTCAAAGGGGTGGAAGGAGGTAAGTTTTCTGCAAGAGATGCTAACCTTCACAAGAGGCGTAGAGGCGCTGGTGTCTGGGACCTGCTGTGGATTAGAGAGGGTATCTGGGAGTGCGTGACACCTCCCCAAAATTAGCCTATAAAAGACAGGCAAATAGATATCTACCTGCAGTGTTGTAATGTTTTCCCTGTCATTTACTCATTAACCCAGACCCACTGCTCTGCTCTGTGTTAGCCCCTGGGTTCCATGTACCTGTTGTGTTTGCTGAGCTGAGTTTCTTGCAGACTGAAGCAGGACAGTCTACAGTCAAACAGTGCAAGATGGGACCTGCTTTGCATCCCTTGCTGCTTTGGGGGAAAATGTTAGTTTTCTACATAGTACAGCTGAGTGACCCATGATATTGAGGGTCACAATTTAAATTGTACATTTTAGGAAAGTCCAAACACCCACCTTGTTATGGATCTGGGGTTTGGTTCCCCATATTCATAGTCCTGTCTCACCATGATGTGCAACTGCAGTTGTAACAAAATGGTCTGCCTGGCCTAGCACCCATCCAAACGAAGCCCTTGTGCAACTGTCCACACATCTGGCAAGAAGGGCATGACATGGCCATCCTAAATCCCCAAGGGACTGTGAGTGGGTCATGCCATTTAAGTGCTGCTTTCTGTCTGGCAAGGTCTGTGTTCACTCCCCAACTCTTCCATGTCATTATTGAGCTGGACCAGCAGTATCAGTTTTCATTCTCTCCTATTTCATTTGCAGGCTCCAGCAGTCTTCTGGATATTTCTTCCAATATTTTAATCTCATTAGTCATTTCAGTGTGTTCAGGAGCTGAAACATCAGTGCTGCTAGGGTTATGACAATCTGTTTGCCCTGACACTGGTGCAGGTGGGAGTGGGGGGTTGGGAATGAGAGTGCATCACATACTGTATTCTTTTGTGAGAAAGGATGGTCTTACACAGCTGACCATCTCTGCCACGGCAAAGTTGAGAAAATGCTTCCTTTCAGGCCAAAGTTTAATACTGAGCTTTCCCTGAGTGGTGGGACATAAGCCTTATGCCATCCACTCCTAGATGGTCTCTCATAGCTGACTGCCTGCTCAGCATCCTGTTTTCTGAGACTCTCCTTCTTTTGATAATTCAAGAGAGAGTTGGAGAGATGTAGGCCCATCCAAACGGACATTTATTCCACCTGTAGATCTGTGTAAGGCAAACCACAGGAATCACTATCCTGCTGTTGCAGCTTTTTCTCTTTTGCAGTGGCTTGATGGATTTGAGATTGCTGAAGTCTGATAATGGGAACCCAACATTCAGCATCCCAGCTCACCGTCACTCTGATGAACCTAGACTTAGATTATTGACAACAACATAGATGCAGAACCATGGTTGAATTCAGTGGGAGTCAGGGACCTAAACATCACTGAGGACCCGAGTTTACCTTTCTCAAGCCAGCCATCCTAGCTTAATGGCTTCTTTGGAAGACATAATCTTTGCCATGAAGCTCATGTATACTTAATGACACTATAGGATAAGTGTAATGGACAACAATATAATTTTGTACCTAAAATCATTGTTGAAGTCCCATATCAGAACAGTTTGGTGTACAGGTTGCAATAAAGAAAGGGCTTAAATGTACCATGTTTCTTGTGCCAATGGATTAAATGACTGCACAAAGGAAATGTGATTCTTTAGTGTATGCAAATTTATTCAACTCTGCAATTATTTATTTACAATTAATGACTGATACCAACAGATGAGGTAAAAATATGAGGTATTGATATGAGTATAACATTTAAAAATGCAATTATCATAATGTATTCTCAATGGCAATGTAACAATACAAAATACTGTGGTAGCTGAATGGTAGATGTGGCGTAATGTGCATTTTAAAGAAATCATATTTCATTGATACATGGCTTAGAGATGCCAGAAGCACATGACAGAGCTTCTGCAAGGGTAGGATGACAACCCTACCTTGCTAACAGCAGCCGGTGGCACAGGGCCCCTTCCAGCTGAGCAATGACTTGTCAGACAGGATAAAACCACTGTCCAGGTTTTCCCTTCATTTCCTTAAGAAATTATTTAGTCAGTTACCATTCCCAGGGCTAAAAGTTCTGCACCCATTAATACTGAGGCACTATTGTATTCATTTATGCAAACTAATGTAGCAGAAGTGCTCTAATTACTCGTGTTTTGGAAAACAGCCCCTATGAAACCTGCTGCCATGGCTACAGGCATTTGGGGAGGAGGTGCCGCTTTCTGGGACGGCAGTCCCGCTGGAACCGGGGGACTGGCCTCACCCCACCAGCTCTGCAGCCACCTCTTGCGCCTGGGAAGGCTGGACCTGGGCAGCGGTGGTGCCCTACAGCTGGCTGGTGAGTGCCAGACCTCAGCACGGCCGTGTAGGGCTGTGAGCACTCCCCTGTCTTTAAGACTTTTAAAAAATACAATAGTTGCATATTGCAACTATTGTTGGCCATAAGCTCAAGGCAGGAGCTCATGGGCAGCCAACCTCCCTGATCCTATGAGAAGCACAAAAAAACACATGGGTGAGAAAGCTCATGGGGGAAGACAATGGTGACTTTTTTGGGGTCCTGCTGCTCCACAGGGACACCGTGCTGGGTCACCCTGCCCCTGTCCACCCTGAGCTCCCACGGGCTTGCCTCCTCAGATTGCAGGGTTGTCCCTCACCAGCACAGCCCTTATGCCATGTGCACAATGGCATGTGGGACCATGCCTTAGCAGCAATCGAGGACTGCACATGGTCCACCCCACAGCCCCCATACCTGGGGCAGATTCAAAGCACTGGCTTTAAAGACACTGCCCTGTTTACTGAATCAGGGCACAAAACTCCGTAGCTTCATGTGGGAAATGTATCCCACTTAATTGACCTCGCACTAAATCTTGGTGCAGTTTGTTGGAAGGACTGAGCTGAAACACTGGCTATGAATGACTCAGCTGGTTTATGCAGCAATAAATAAAGTCAAAGTGAACAAACGTGATTAATGAAGAACAGTATTAACAGGTTTGTACATTCTTATTGAATCATAGATGTAATACAATTTTTGGTCTTAGGTTAGTTAAAAACAAAACAGAACCCTGCCTCAAAAGGTAATGTTGACAAATTATTATTATTACTTTTAAAGCATTCTTCCATTAGCAAAATCATAGCTCCCTGAAAATGAAATGACATAATAGGCTTAAATGGCTCCTACTCCTCATAGTCAGGGGCTAATCCTGCTCCTACCCATGCCTACAGAGGCAGGATGATGCAGATCAGTGCAATATAATATGAAAATGCTTGCTGTTTCTATAAAAGCAATCTTTCCAAGCATAGTCTGCATTTAGTCTTTTAAATCTCCAAGATGTGTTTAAAAGCTTAAAAAAAAAAAAGGTTTAGTTATCTGTAGAGTAAGAATATTAAAAGGCATGGTATTCATCTGCATGTCTTTGTGTCCACTGGATGTGGAAAATCTGCTCTGGAGTTTCTTAATGATTGGCTGTTTCTATGGGAGAAGGAAAGAACAACATAGAAACACTTAGTCAGAACCTTGACAAAATGCTAAAAAAAAAAAAAGATTTACAGCTTAATAACTGTATTAAGCTTAATAACTTACTGGTCTGATTTCAGACACCTCAGTACACACAGTGTTATCTTGTACTCTCCAAGAATGAGCAGTTAGTATGAATACTGCACATAGCGAGGTTCTTTAGTGGCAGATATACCATTAATTAAGGCAATAGGTAAGTTTTTAACACCTTGTGCACAAACTTTCTGCAGCTGAATATAAATGGCCTTCAAAATGTTTCTCTCGGTTACATTTCCATGTATTCGATTTGGTGAAACTGATCCACTCATTTTTAAACATACAGTAGCTTCCCTTCTCCTTAGTTCTTTTAATTCTTCCTACATCTATTTCTAGGTACCTTCTCACAGCATACACAAACATGAAACATATTTGAGAACAGGCGTTTCTGTTATCACACGGATTATGCCCGGTGGCCCTGTGATAATAGCAAACACAGCTTATGTAGCAGTAACACACTAAGCAACGAGTGACAGATTCACTTCAGGTCCAACTGATACAAGTGATTTGCACTGAGTTATATACAAAATAATTAATTTATACATATACATATATATAGATACAATATAGATATATACATACTGTACATAATTTATTTACAATTAAAATATGCTTCTTAGAAGCCTTTTAAATACCAGGTTATGTAACACACAAGTAATGGCAATAGTCTCATTTGAAAGTAATAATGATAAAAGCTCTCTGAAGAAATGTTTACTTCAATAATTGAAATTAATACAGAAGGAATGTGGTGGGGGGAGGCAAAGTCTCCAGAATAAAAGAACTTTCCTATAAAATTCCTGTTTCAGCTTTGTACAGACCTGGGTCTGGTCAGATTTATGCAGCTTAAATAAGATCTTTGCTTTCAGTATTCCTGTTCCCTGCCAGACCCTGATTTACGCTTACACGCTCCCAGGAACGCTTCCTCAGATTTTTGTTTCTGGTCCCTCGGCAATCAGAGGCTGAAATGAGTTTCTGATCCTGGCAACTTCTGCTGCACACAGATGTCCAAAGCCTTTGTTGTACCACTCTGGGGAATGTCCTCTGAAGAAATGGAAAGGGAATTATTGAGAAATTCAAATAAGAAACATGCCCCGCAGGAATGGGCTTGCCATGCTTCCTAATCCCCGCTGCCTACGGTGGTGGTGGTAACTTCAAATACTTGTCACTGTAAGCGTACTCTGAAGTTCTCCCTTGCAGTAATCAAATAAGCAGATTTTATTTCTACGATCACATCATAACAGTGATAGACGCTGAGCAGAGAAATGAGCTTGGTGGATAGAAAAGACTGCAGGAAGACTCCAAAGAAGCAAAGCTACATTGACCATGTCCTCTGTTCCCAACACCTCCCCTCCCTGAGATGGAGGTTTTTGGCCTGCTTTTTGCAGGTGGGATACTTACTTTAGGTCAATTCTGCAGATGTGGGTCAGCCTGGCTTTTCCTGAGCCACATGGCTCTATCAAGTACTGAGAGTCCATCACGACGGCTCGCACAGCTCCCATAAGAGGAGCCTCTTCATGCTCCACGGAGATGGCAACCAGCATGCACATCCCCTTTGGCAAATCTGTCCTCCATGTCCTGCAGCAACACATTCAAGATGGAATCACTTTAGTAATGAAACTTTCAGCCTCATGAGTAAGAACCAGAATTAAAGTTACAGTTTACTTGTCTGCCTATCCTTGTTGTTGCCTGCAATGCCACCGGACTGTCCTAGCAGTCCCTGGAGGAGTTTCGTGTTCCCCAGCTGGGAGTCTGATGTGGAATGGCCACCCATCTATGTTGCTGCAGGCTCCAAGTGGAGAAGTTTTGCCTCTCCACATGAGCACTTTGTAACTGTTATGTATTACAGGGCACGATACAGCCTTTTGCAGACAGAAGTTTTGGAAAGGAAATAAAGTGAGCATAAGCCATCCAGCGAAGGCTGAAACGTTGCATTGCATCCATGCAGACTTACAGGACAACAAATACAGTTTAGCACAGCAGAAATCCTCACTACTACCCGCACTGACTTCTGAAACTCCCGGAACATGTTTCAAGGGCATCGGAATTAAAACCAAAATGTCCTTTCATTTTTTCCCTTTCTCAAGTTTCTAGCATCTCTTACATGCTGCAGAACTTTTCCACCAAGTTCAGGAGACCTAGACTTTTATATTTAACATTTTTTTCTTGTTCTGGAAGCATTTTCTACTTATTCTGGTGTCTCACATCTTTCTCGTCTGCCTTGAATCTCACGGGATATGTCTATGCTCTTTCCTACGCTGTGGGAAGAAATGAGAAATTCCCACTGTGCCGTGTAATGTGCATCGTCTTGCCATGGCCTGTCTGAGACAGGGATTATGCTACCTTGGGAAATATTGTGTTTTAGCAGGTAAGCAGCTTTCAAGGACTGTTGAAGTTTGGACTTCAGCAGATAATGTTAACATTTTGTATTTTTCTTACATGAAATTGAGCTATTGCTCAAGACAGTGCAGGAAGATACTGACTTCAGAAGGTTTTAAATGTGTCTGTGCATTAATAAAAATTATGAGCTATCTTGGTAGATGAAACACATGGGCAGTAGGAAATCACACCTCAGATCTTCTGTGAAATGCTGAACCATCTACTCTGCCTGCACAGTGCTTAGCTGTGACCGTATCATTCTGGTAACTACGTGGCACGCACTTGGGCCATTTGTGAAGTGGAAAGCTGTATATCCCCGAGACTGCAGAAGACTTACGATTCCTTTTCCCAGTTAATATGGATTTAGACCAGTTCCTGTACTTCTCTAAATACCGTACAATAGTAAAAACGGGCGTGGCACCTAACTCATAAAGATGCTGTGAGAGTCCGTGAACACTAAACATTGGAGGAATCTTTAATGAAAAACAATGCCTGTGCAGGGCAGCTGTGTGCTGTGTCAGATCCCAGGCATATGAAACATCACCCCTATCCTCTTACCATTAGAGTCTTCTCAAGGGAGCCTAATCCCCTTGTTATGACTGCCGAATTGGGGCAGTGGTGGGGGGAACCCTGGAACAACTAAGTTTATCCTTTCACAGCCAAAAGTTTGACTGGGAAGAAGAAAATTGCTGACTGTTAAAATACATTTATTCATGTCCCCAGAGGTTAATTATAATTTCACTGTTCACTTCCCACCAATCATAAGGTATCAAATTGACTGCGATATCACTGGCTAACCTTGCTCTAGACTTAATGATATAAATCAAGAGAGATAAACAACAGAATCTGACAGATCTGCCTGATGGCTATTTTCAGCCCTTAAAAACCCACCAGTTTTATGATATGTATTTCAGTCCTTGGGGGTCATTCTGCCTGGGTTAGTGAAAAGAATGAGAACTCAATGGCAAGATTTTTCTTTAACTGATGTGACTGCACAGCAGGTCTTTAAAGAACATAAACCACCATGAAACCTAATAGTGAGCTAAGTGGCAAATAAGAGGACAGAATTACGGCCATCGACACCTCCCCGCTACTCCCAGACAATCTTCTTGGTGCTATGTGGAGGGCCAAATTTATCACTGGTTTAAGTCAATAATATTATATAAGAAAATTAATTATAAAATATTTATTATAATATATATAATAATTATGATAAAACAACTAATTTAGCCCAGTATACTGTGGTAAGGCAAAGGAAATAGAGTAATGGGAGAACTGGTGTTTTAACATTATAAAGAACTTACACAAAACATTTTTTAATTCTTCTCCTAAGAGTTCCAATAATTCTTCCCTTATACCGACAATATCTGCATGTTATCCTTCTCTCAGAGAATACTGAGGTTCATAAAAAGGATGTACTTTTATAATTATATTTTATTTGGCTCATCTTTTTCCTTCAATCTTTATTCCCTCTAATAAAATTCTGACTCACTGACTATTTCCTTTGTCAAAACTGCTTAGTATTTCTCTGGCACATCATTTCAATCAAAGAAAGTAGAGACCAGGAACAAGAATGCACAAAATCATCCTGAAACAAATAACTATAGGACTGACCCTGTAAGTGAAATATGTCAGCAGTTCCACAATAGCTCTTAGCAAGCAAATGGCCAGGATTTCAAAGGCAGAAGGTGCATAAGAGGAATTTTTTTTCTGTTCTGTACAGGCAGATAGACAATGGCAGAACTGAGATTGAATTTGAAATATTGATACACAGCTATACATTTATTTGAGAGATGTCATCCCCTGGAAGACAGTCAGAATAAATATCTACTGCCTCTTTCTGTTCATTTCCACACTAGGATTTTTATGGATAAGCATTTCTTGGTCTATGAAGACTGCAACTGCAAATCTAAAATAACAACTTATATAGACACCGTATAACAACTTTAGCTTAAAAGCATCACTATCTTCTCTACTAAATATTTGGCTCTTAAACATCAAACATTCCCCAGAGAACAGCAAAAGCAGTATAAAAAACAATTGGGTTCTATTTGCACTGTTTTGACAACAAACAAAGCTAAGAGAGAACAGCAGCTATTATCAGACATCTGTTCTAAGGAAGAAATTATATTTATGGCCTCAGGAGTATGTGCTGCTCAAATTACATCAGAGAAAAGGTCAGCACGCTCTAGGTGCACAACTTTAATTCAGTTTGAGAAATCAACACTGCTGTCCAGAAGTAGAGTTCTCAAAGCACAATTATACAAATGCAAAGGCTGAAATAAGACCAGACCTTCCTTGTATGCCCTGCGGGAAGCAAAGATACTGGAGAACTGCCCTTAGCTTACCTTAGAACGACAAAGTCTCGGACGGGATGAGGAGCCATGCTGTTCAAAACATACTGGTAAACTTCTGTCTGCTTGTCCAGGCTCTCAATCACCTTCCACTGCAAGAAGTCTTCATCCCAGAGGTGACGTTCTCTCAGCACTCGGTTCAGGACAACTGATGGGGGGGCTTCAACTTCCACCGAGGCTTTCCAAAGCCTTAGCGGGTTCCCGTCTCCAACCTAGAACATAAACCTCCATGACTTATATGCCTATGTTCAGCAGAGGATAGCTGAGGACAAAATCTTGATATAGGTATCTGACTTTAGCTTAAGAGAACACATATTTCCCTGATAATCATTACTATTATTGCTATTGTTGCTGCTCTACTCTATGTAGAAACACATGCATACTAGCGCTGGATGGAAAACTGAAGTGATACGTTACTTCTGCTCTCACGCCATTGTATATCTGGACCAGAGTCCATAGTGTCAGTGGAGTTCCTGTGTGGTTGCTGGTGTGATGCTTTTTCAGTGCCAAGCATCCTAAGTGTAATGAAGAATACGTGTGTGCAGATGTAAAAACAGAGGGAAGGAGAGACTGAAACCCTGGACTGAAATAAAGCTATCACCTTGGGCAATCTGATGCACTAGCCAGGACTGAAGGGCCATTAAACCTCATGGTTAATTGGTGGAAGAGTAGAACATACGTTGTTTCAGTTATGTATCAGGACACAGATGTTTGCTCCTCAAAATAGCTGCAAGGGAGGTGTTGGGAAAATGCCTTTCCTTTCAAAGAAGGAAAACACAAACTGCTTACTAAGTCTTCCTAGCTCACAGATCCTGTTACTTGTTACACCTCCACAGCATGCAATAAGGTGAGTGGAAAGTGCTGGGCTACGCACAAGATGGATATCCTAAATTCCACACATACAGCTTTTCTGCATGGTTTCAGGGGTCATATTACATGCAGCAAACAAGTTAACTGTAAGCACTGGATCTTGCAAGCCCTGCTTTTCTAACCCCTCCCTGCCCTAGCATCCTCACATACCAATGCTAGTGCTACAGAAGCCTCCAGCACCTCCCACAGACCCATGACTGTGTCCCCAGAAACCCACCTTCCACCCCTCCCACCCTAAATTATTTTATGTTGTTATAATTCTACCTCCCCAAAGCTCTCAGTTCCTCAGCCGTCCTGCCCTAGAGCCCCAGGGACTCCCAGTCCCCTCAGTAGTCTCCCGCACCCTTCACCCCAGACCTGCGCGTGCCCCTGCTCACTCCCTCTCCTCTCCCACCTCCCACCTGAGCCCTGTTACTCCCTCCCCGACCTCCTGCAGTCCCTCCCTGGAGAGGTCACTCACAGAAGCTGACTGCAAACCAGAGTAATTGTGATTTCTTTGCCCCAAAAGAGGGGTTGCGCTTTCCCAGATAGGAGTGATTCTGCCTCTTGCCCCCTTCCTGCCCACATCCCACACTCCTCCCAGTGCCCTTCCCCTACCTAACTAGCGTCACCCACCCCAAATCCATCCTCTCCTCCCGCTAGCTGCTGCTGGTTTGCAGACCTCTGTTTGCCATTGCATTTCCAGCAGCCCTGAACAGGTTGCGTTGTTGCGGTATCACTTGCTTTATCCATTTTGGAGACCCTAGTTTGCTTTGTCTGCCTTTTCCTGGAATCTCGTACTTCAGTCACTATTACGTTATATTTTTAACTGCTTTTAGTCGACTTTTAAAAAACAATCGTGCGCCTCACCAGACAGAAGGGTATGTATTTAGCCATGCAACAAGTCAAGGTGTCCCATAGCTAGGCTGTATTTTGCTTTGGTTTCTTTATTGCTGCTTCTACGTCTCCCCAGATCACCTTTTTGTAGGCGAGTTCTGTGTTCTCTATACTGGAACACGTGACCCATCCTTTGAATTTCTCTTTTGCTTCTTTCTGGAGATTCTGCATGAGACTTTCCAGGTACATCTGATAGTTCCCTCCCTCCTCATCCACTTGTTTCCCGAGCTCGTCCAGGGTGGGAGAATGTACTTCTGCGTCGACATAGGAGTTTCGGGACTGGGTGACCATCTCATGTGGGACCTGTGCCACAGAAGGGAAGGAAAACACCCAGTGAAAACCTCCTGCTGAGAACTTTTCCTTAAGGCAATGTGTTTCTGGGCTGATGGACCATGCAGCATCCAGCTGCAATGAGCCTGTGATCTGTAACATGGATACCTATTTCTGTCTTTGCTGCAGGAATAACTGCATTTCCGTATGTGATTTTAACTTTATTGCATGGCACACAGAAATAAAGAGTATCAGCTCTTCTTTTTGAAATGAATAAGTTTTAATTGAGGTGTTAAAAGCATTATAATAAAATGAAATGCTAAATAAGCAGATTTTTATTTTAATTAGACTAAAATTTCCTAATACAGTAATTTAGGTTGAAAACTGCCACAGAATAATTACCCTGCATTTTTAATAGTTGTGTCTTTGAATGCTAGAAGGGAACAGTCATAAAGAAATGTGATAAATAAAATTTAGATGGAGCACGTTTACAAATAAGTGAGACACCATCAATCTCTGAGCTAATATAAGACAGAAAATGTAAGCATAAACATAAATACTTCAAAGAATGCTGCATGAATAATGCTGTTTGAGTCTCTCAACTCACCTCAAAAAGTTTGTTGCATTCCATTATCATGTGAGCAAGTCCCTGAGTAGCTGCCAGATTTTCACTGAGGTCCTTCTGATCTGGCTTCCCTGTTGCATATTTTTTCTGTATTACCCTGTAATTGAATTCAGTGTCTCAGGTAAAAAGAACTGAATCTTTTTAATATGAAAGCAAAGAGGTGCAAGATGTTCAGAACACCAGAGAGAAAAGCCTATCTTTAATTTTTATTTATCACAAAGATTGCTCAGACTGTTGGGCCTTTTTTAAAGGAAAAATCTTTACTGAAAATATTGTTGAGACAAAGGTAAAAGCAGGAAAGGTTATGCATGTCCTGCATTAGATGTTGTACATTTTGAAATGGATTTCTAACAGATACGATGTACGGTGGCTTATGTTGTTACTGCTTAAAGCACTTGCTCAGACACTGGTTATGCAGGCACATGACCAAGAAACTCAGTGTATTCTGAACCAGAAAAAAAAGTCGGGAAGGACGTCAAGTTGGGACCACTAATGTTTACCAGGGTCTATGCCCTGTTTAGTTTACACTCACCATGCTACACACCATCTTAACATCAGCCGAAATAAACTTGGTTTCCCAAGCGGCAGAATGTAGCCAGAAAATAGAGAGTGAAAAAACACTCACTGAAAAATCTATGTATTAAAATCCTTTAAAACATGCTCAATCTTTTACTTGAACCAGAGCAAGATCAGGCCCCTTCCCTTCACAGGACCAACACTATGCAAAACCCACTAGTGCCCCATTGAAATTCCGCATGGAAAGCCGGCACTGCATACTCACAACAGCCAGCCAGAAATGCCTGCTGGGCTTGTGAAAACACCTTCTACGCATGTTGAAGTGTGCTTCTGGCTCTGCAGCATGGGCTTTCCCCTCTCACTGAAGCCATGCCCTGGGTAATGTGTGCTGGAAGCAGATGCTTTGGAAAATTTTATCCCGTGTACCTTTAGAAACGCCAAAAGCATCGTTTTGTATTAAGGATAGAACTGTTTATAGTGTTGGGAAGAATCCTACCTTGGTGAGCTTTCTTTCTTCACTATATTGAGATGGAAGAGGGAAGGGGCCAGACAAACAGCTATGTTCATAGGAGTCATCTGATTCTCCTCCACGGAGGTGACGTCGCTCAGGAAGCACAGCAGAGTCTGCAAAACCTCCCGGTTCTCGTCCGACATCAGCATGATGGCTGCCTGCACCGCCTGCAGCCGCTGCTCCTTGGGGACATCTGAGGAAAAGCAAGTGACGTCCACGGGTGTCAAATGTAAGATCAGACAATGAGCCAGGAGCACGATAGAGGTAGCATTCACATGCTGGGAATGGCTTTCTGAAGAGGCAGATGACAGGGCACGAAGGGGCAGGGACCAGCTGCTTGTTGGAGGGCCATGGGATTTGCTCCTCCATCAAGCACGGCTCGCCTAGCCAGTGTATGACTTTTCTCTGCTTGTTTGAAAGGCTCTTGCCCAAGACAGAGACTGAATTTCATTTAAAGTTTATGAAGGGAGAGCAGTACTCAGTACTCATATCTTTAAATGGTATTTTTCAGGTTTCTTTTGCCCCCTGGGAAGACAGTTCAAAAGTCTTAGGGAAGCTTTGGGAAAATACTTACATTTGTGTCCTAAACCATAAAAAGAGTTTAATGAAAGAGATAATGGATATGCTTAAATAGCATCTCAACAGATTCATTTCTAAAACTACCATAAGTTTTCTCAGTTTGGACTTGAAGCCCTCCTTTGGGTATTACATACGCTCTATATAATCGAATGGAAGAAGAACAAAAGTAGATTTACAGTACAGGGAACTGCCAGCTTTTAAGCTCTGCCTGCTAGCCTTGTACAAGCACTTTATTCTAAAAGCTTTCAGACATGAATGACAAACTGAACACAGTCCAATGCTTCCAATTTTCTAGAACCAGCAAGGCCAGGTCTTTCTGAGAAGTCAGAGGAGCTTTTGCTAAATCCATGCAATGTGTCTTTTCTCCCCACATGGCCTCCTGGTACTCCTTCACCTGTACTGTTGCACTGGTGGGTCTGATGCATAGAGAAGACAACTGCCCAGCCCTTCAAGCCATAGCTAAACATTAGGCAACTGAGAGTTTTAGGGAAATGGAGAAAGTTTCATTGATGCTATGCCATATAGACTACTACACTGATCATCTCATCCTAAATCCTCTGTGTTACAGCAAATCAAGCCATGCTGGATATATGCAAAATGTCCTGGATATAAGAAAAATATATTTTTAGTGAGTCCCAGAAAATCAGAAATCCCTTGCCAATACAGTAAGAGAGGAAAAATTCTTCCTAGCTTCACATTAGTAATTTGTTAAAGAGAATGAAGGGGAAGAAAAACTCACAGCTACAGATGCATTTAATTGCAGACATTATGAAATACAATTGGTATCCCAGTAATTTGCAACATTTTTCTTTCTGTGAAAGAAGTTTTGTCAGTATTGTCTAAATCAGAAAAATATATTTGTTGGTGGTGACATGGAAAAAAACCCACTGCTACTTACTCTTAATCCAAACGTTGGTCTCCAGTGTCTACACAGCCCATCTTTTCTTGTTCCCACCTTGATTTAAACAGACCCATCCTAAAGTGTCTCTGAAATCCTTTAAAGTATTGGTGCAGTTCAAGAAAATAATTCCTAGAACTTCCCGCCCCCCCCCCCCCCAATCAGTGTAAAGATTTCTTCAGACTTCCCACTGCAGTACTACGTAGTGTTACAGAGTCAGCCTGTGCCCCTTTTTACATTTTTTTGTCAGCTGGTAGCAACGTTTCACCGTCCAGCCTTGTGGCTGTTGTGAATCCTAACGCCAGGCTCCCAACTCAGACATGGGGAGTCCTTCTGGCTACAGATCTAGTAATGCCAAAGACATCGAGATTCACCATGTCTCGCTTCCTTTGACAAGGGGTTGTTTACTTGCAGTCTCTCCTGTGCCGAGATAGGACAAATTTTCATCAAGCAATAGTTTAAAGGTGATTTTTTTCTAAGGTCATGTAGAACATGTCCTTCTAGTGGATAATCTAAGGACATGTTCTACACGTCCTTCTAGTGGATAATCTTCTCCTTGGCCACTTCACTGTGGAAACAATTGTGATTGCCACTTTATTAGCACCAAGAATTTCTGTTGCTTTTCTGAACAAGGTCATTGATGTGTGCATAGGCAGACAAGACCTGCAACTTGTGAGCAGGAAAGAAGAGGGGGAAATGATGATCCAGGGCTAGGCACCAACTGTTTCAGTTCACTTGTGTCCCAAGACATCATGCATGACCAAATCCACTAAATTTATTTGTGATGCTGTCTCTCACATGCAGGATCACAGCATTTCTCTACCAGCTACAGACACTATGATGTTAAATGTATTAGTGACTGTGTACCACAGACAGATTTTTACAGTAAAGGAGACAACGGAAGTAGCTTAGATTCTTTAGCACTGGGATTAAAAATGTTTAAAAATGGCTTTCTATTGTTTTGGCAGCTGAAATGTCTGCAAGTGAAAAGACTAGACACACTTCTCTTTAGTGCTGCCAATTATTTGTCTTAGGCTGGCTGGGTATGCTTTCCTGTATCTGCCAGAGCACCGGCCTTCATAATGGACATTGTCAGGAAAATACACTAATTCCTCTGGCTTTTCAGTGTTTTCTTCATTGTTTATTTCTCCCTCAGTCTGGAGAAGAGATACACAGTCAATTCCTGATTTACAGGGATTTTCACCATTCTGATGCATTTGAGTCTCAGATTTTGCTGAAGACTGCTTATGCTGAAATGAAAAGAAGAAATCCTCATTTTTTTTTCTTTCTCTATGAGATCTTTACATAAAAGCTGAGGATCTAAATGAAGGCAGCTTGTTTTTTGCATGTACTATATTGTATTCTTGACTATAATAAAAAAGTAAATAATCAAAAGTCACAGCAAGAAAGGGGACTGCATGGGCACACATTCTCATGGTCAAGTACCACTTCTCCATGCCCAGAAGACTCACTTGTATTGAGATGTCTGCGTTAAATAGACCCACAGTTTAAAGAAACCTGACCAAAAAAGTGAGTTTTTGTGCTTTTTATGTCCATGGCAGCCTGTCCTTCTGGCTTCTTTCTGATTGTGAGGCTGATATTTTCAAAGCTTCCCAAGATTTGAATGCTGTCTTTCCATTAAAATTGCTAGTATTTTGGCATTGAAACTTTTAGGGTGTCCCAAAAATCTCTTAGTCTCCAAAATCTCTTAGAAAGATTTTGAGGGCAGAGAGGTTCTTTAATACATCTCAAAGGTGAGCAGAAAAAATCCCACCCAGTGTTAATATACCAAAATTATTTGCAATATATTATAATATAACATATAATATTTTCTAATTGTTTATAATAATAAAAATATTTCAACTTACATTGGTAGATGTGTAGAAAAGTCTCTCCTAGCTTACTTGTGAGGAGAGGTTCCGGCAAGTCCCTGAAAAATTGCTTTACCATGTCTGCCACATCATATGCTGACTGGTCTTCATAGCTGACGTTTTCTGGGGAGCTCTCATTCATCTGACGTAGGGCCTGGATTCGGGATTTCACTCCAGATTTTCGAAACAGACCCACCTAAAAGGGTGAATGAGGTGAAAAGAAGATGTTACTTAAAGAATATATATCTATATTAAAAAAAAAAAAAATCTATTACAAGGGACTTGAACCATGACCAAAGCTTGGGTTGCATATTTTACTCTAGGCAAGAACAAGGAAAACATGCAAATGTGATGGTCATGGCTTGCCCACAAGTCTTGTAGGCAAGTGCATGCTCTCACAGCAGGACTGTAAGAGTTAATAATGCTGCTGCTCTGTGTTCTGTCCTAGAAGGAGAGTTCAGAGTGCATGTGGTTTCCCTGCTGCCTGAAGAGTTTCAGCAGGATGCTCGGCTGATATAAATCAGTGTGGCTTGCTCGGCTTGGGTGACTGTCTGTTGATTTACTCCAGCTGAGAATCTGGTTCCTGATGTTTATTTGGGTATATATTTTGAAGACTAACACAAAAATATTATGCTCAGCTAAGTAAGAAATGATGTGGCAAAAGATTAGGACATCCTGGTAGAGCTTTAAAATCAAGACCAAATCTATTTTTTACCCTTGCTGCTCTCTGATTCCAACAGTTCCCCCAAATACCACTGAAAACCCCAGTTTGAAAGCAGGGGCCACAGAGAGATTACTTGTCCGGTGTCACATTTTTTTCCTGTTTGCCTTCTCTTCTAAAGGAAGCAGTAATTCTTCAAATGATGCCTTCACTGCAGTGCTGCCCTTTTATGTCCTTTTCACCAGTGGAATTCCCCCGGGGCTAATTCCTGAGCTAATTCCTGAGCCTCAACCACGTTATTTACTCCCAAGTGAGTTTACAGCGTTTCATTTGGGAAGTGTTAGCACTTCAGTTTTCCTTCAGTTTTGCAGGGGGAAAGGTGAAATATTGAGAAAGACCTATGAAAAAGGCGCATTTCAGGTTTGGCATTACAGACTTCTGTTCCTCCGTGCCTGCTATCTGGCTGGTGGTCAGTTCAGCATTCTGCGTGGCAACAAAAACCCGTGAAGGCCTTTTGGCCTTCTTCCCCTTACTTCTGCCTGGACAGAGTTCACGTAGGTTCCTCCTCTCTCTAGAACACCTCCCATACTCAACTGTATCGTATTGAGGACTTTTGTAAACTCACGCATTAATGACACTAATTACATAAATCACACACTCCGCAGCTCTGTGAGAGGGTGTATTTATTTATATGGAGATGAGCTGCTACACCAGACTGGCTGTGAGTGGCTCTTCTGCAATGTCTTCTTACTGATGAATTTAGTGTCACTCGTGAGATAAATTTATGTGTAGGAAGTAGAGGATTGGAGCGTGCCCTGTATACATCCCCGTGCACTGTATTTCTGTTCACGAACGAAGCTCTGCTCTTCGTTCTGACAAGAGAATACAAGAAAGAACATCTGGCTCTTTTCATTTGGTTTTCCCTTTCCATTTCTCATCTACTTTTTAAATCCCTTTTCCTCTTAGAGATGTGTGCTGAAGATGCAGAAGGACACATGGTAGTTCTATCCAAGAAATACAATTTTGGCATGTGGTAGATAAATGCGAGAGCAGAGGCTCAGTTCTCTGCTTTTGATGGAAAGTGTCCTTGCTGGTACAAAGAACCTTTAAAAACCTCCAACTAAATCTGATTCCAGAGGTCAGACATCAAATCTCACCTGCGCAATCTCCTGGTGCACATCATTCTGCTACTCTTGATCCCTGTTTTTGTTTAATGATATTTATCCAAACTCCTATTTCCCTTTTTATTGGAAAATTAATAATTAATTGAAAGAGGACAGTCCTTCACTTGATGGAACAAGATGTTTTAGGCTCTGTTCTGCAATATTACAGACTCATTTTGTAAATAAAATAGGACTATAAATCCAGTGATTTATCTGAGTTTAGTCTGGCCCAATCTCTTTATTATCCTTATGCTGTGGATCATCTGCCCTGCAAGTAGCCATATGATACATGACAGAAATAAAGATGCAGTTGACAATGGCAAAGCAGTTTCTATTTCACAAGTTGAAACTGAATAATAAATCCTGCAAATAATGGTGAGGCTCCTCATACCATCTTAGACATTTCAGCGCCAGAAGCCAGACCTTACAATGATTGAGAGCAATCTCAACTTTACCAAGGGCGTGCAGTAGAAACTCTGATGCCCGTTCAGGACTCTAGGCTGCCTTCTGCAGTGCACGGAAGAGACACGTAAGCAAGACTGGAGGCTGCTCAGACCTCTGGCTGGGCATTAGGGGACTTTGAATTAAATGGGAACAAAGGGACTGTAAAGCAGAGAAGCTGAATTGCTTGGAGGGTTTTGGCCTAGAAAGGTTTTTGGTGGAAAGATATTGTAAATGGTCCCGATCTGTACTTCTCCTCCTTCATTTTTTATTCAATATTTTCGCAATTCCACTCTGAGTGGAAACACAAGCTGAGTTGAAATGGCCCTTCACATAGCTCTGCTTCTTACCAGCAAGTAAACTTTCCCTCTCAGAGCAGATACTTGTCTGAGACTGCCCACGGACACTCCTTTGGCCACCTCAAATCTCTCAAGAACCTTTTCTTTCTCTTTGGTTTTACCCTCCCTTTTACTGTTACCTCCATTTATACCCTCTCTCTTCTCTCTTTCTTCCTATTGCTCTGCTCCTTAGCTGACAAGTCCATCCCTATCCCCACATCTCCTGTTCCTCATACTTGGGCAAGTGTTTCTTCCATCAATCCCATCACTGATTCCAGGCTTGCTGCACCACTTTCTTCCTATACTGGGTTTCCCCGCTCAGTACACAAACCCAGATTACTACAGTGATAACCAGGCATGTTAGCTACTGAATATATTGCTTCTAGTTGTCTCTATTCATTTTCTATTAATACATTTCCAACAGGCTATTCCTCCCGTCCCTCAACTCCTGTGCTATGTATGACAGGCAGAACTCATCTCACCTCACTTTTGACATGGAGGAGTTAGATGTCAAGGTCTGACCCCTACAGAATCTCCTTACAGTCAACAGAGAGAAAGGACAGGAAGGGCCCATGTGTCCCCACGGGCTGTAAAGGGAAACAGCTGTGATTCACAGCTAGGCATCTCATTTTTAGACTTCTGTTTTGGGGAACGTGACTGTCACCCAACAAACCAACCTGAACAGCAACCAGAATGGTGATCAGAAAATGGAAAGATTTAGAACTGACCACTTTTACCCTTTTTGTGTGCTCAGAGCTAGGAAAGCAGAAAAGTCTGCGGAGTAAAATGCTGGTTGCTCCTTTTGAACTTGCAACTGTCTAAAAGCAGTTATGGAAGAGATCATATGACGTGAGGTCAATAATAGTAGAGGACTAAATTCAATCAGCCAGGGGGTTTCTCCCAGTCCTATGTTCATAAAGACACATATCCTCATCCTTAGGGGAAGAACGGTAAAAATATGATTGGTATGTCCCTGCTCTGTAGCTAAAGGCAATTGAAAAATCTGAAATACTTTGAGCATGAGGGTCTCCCAGCTGGCTTGGTGCAGCTAAGAACTCTATAAAAGGAAACGTACTGTAATGGTTTTGGCATTGAACCCCTGCTGACCTAACTCTATGTGGATGTATCTGACTTTGTCAACAGAATACTTTGAATATTTTGCTGAGTTTGCTCTCTATTCTTGGACTTTTCTTTCTTTGCTAAGTAAATACAACCTTTTGTACCATATCTTGTGAAATGGCGAATGCCGTTAACCCTCAGTGGCAACAGTCAAGCATAAGCAGTGCAGATATGGGTAGAAGCTGGGAGTCCTGAGCTCTGATTCAATAGACATGAAGATCTCTTTGAGGTAGGCTATTGTATACAAATCAACAGGACTGTTAGAGCTACAAGAATTCAATTTGTAGCTGGATACAAATCCCAATACAGCAAACCATTAGTATTGGCACCAAGTCTCAAATGACCAGAGGGGTAGTGATGCTGGCCCTAGCATGAGATATAACAACCTTGAAATAATTCTGGTAGTAAGTACAAAAAGCTCCACCATTGCTTGTTTACGGTGGCTGTTCAGAAAAAAAAAATATCAGCTGAGTCCCTGGACTAAAGTTCATACCTGATCTAGACAATTGTTCCGTAAGTAGCGTAGTGCTTGCTGTATGCTCTGGGGAAGAGGCTGTCCTGTTCTCTGGACGTGAACTATCAGAGGCACACCAAAGACGTTCTTGTCCTTGTAGTCAGGGACTTTCATCCTTTTCATGAACTTTGGCACAGACCTGAAAATTAACATGAACAGGCTGCATGAACATATCATGGTATTTACACAGTCTCTCTGAGTAACACTGCTGGCAGAAATTGGTAACTGGGGCCACCTCCTTTTTTATAAAGATAGTGAAATATTGTTTAATGCACAATACATGGACACTTTGCAATCTGTATAACTGATGGATTTCTTGATAACTTTTGTAAGAGGTGGCCTCTGGTTCTAAGATATAGCATAACAATCTGTTCTAACAAAAAATTTTACTACGCAGTTGTCATCCAGCTGAAGGCACTGTGGTTTAAAGCATCCATTAGGGACTTAAAGGAATGGCACAGCAAAGCATAATGGAGAGAGTATCTGAGAGAAAAGGAGGTTCAGTCCTCTAACATGCTGAGTGATTTTTATACTACCAGTTACATGATTTAGTATTTCTATTGACTAACAATTTACAGTAATAAATGATGGTGAGAAATCCCTATGTGCCAGATTCATCCCTGGTGTTATATGATTTATTTTAGTTGAGTAACTTAAGCGAAGCTAGTGTGCTTGCTTTCTTCCAAAAGTGATGGTGAAAACAAGAACAAACTGGATTCCCTTTGTGGGAGTCATGACTGCAGTGGAATTAAAAAAAAAAAAAAAAGGATGACTATGACCTGAATGTGACAAAGATTTTTCTCATCTGTGTGGGAAGGAGATAAAATTTGGATTAAATGACCTACTGAAGGAGTACAGCGTATAACTTTACAGAGTTACTTTACTATTTAGAGTCCCACTCTTATAAATCCTTAGAGACTGATTATACAAACTGAAGAAATATTTGTCAGGAGGGAAAACCTCTGTACAAACAGCAGGATCTAGAATTTGCTGTATTCTAGTCTGCTTATTTGGAGTTGGTTATGGTGAGATTCATTTCAGTACAGATGTTGTCAGCTAGCCACAGGGAGCTGCACCAAAGGAGAACAGAAGTCTGGGGGTTCATCTTATTGAATTAGCTCACTAACGGAGATTTAGAAAGAGTTAGCAGTCCAGACTGCCTTTATACCCACTGTGGAGCGAGGGACCTCTTGGAGTGTGACCCAAACCCTCAGCCTTGGATAGAATGAGCTGCCTTTGGAGTTGCCCGTCTTTGTTCACTGACCATAGACAGCTGACCTGGCTTGCTCAGATTAGACTTACAACTTTTCAGAGTGGCTGATGTCAGTGAGGTGGATCTTACATGTAGTCCCTTGTATCTGTTTTTCCATTTCTAAAGGCAAACTTTGTCTTATCCAGCTCACAGCTGAATTTAGTGGGATTTTGGTGAAGTGCTTTGAACATGGCAATCACAATGTAAATATCAAGTTGTATTATTTTTGGACTCGGTGTCTCTATGTATTATGGAAAGTTTCTGTTATCCTTTTATTATTTCTCAGATACTTATTATCTCTTATCTATGACCATTTCCATTCCAGTATACCTCAGTCTGCATGGTCCATCAGGGTTCATATACTATTAAACACGCAGACTTCTGTAGCCAGTTGCTACAGAAGGAGCCATGCAGCATTCACGTCCGTCTGCCCTTCACTCCACTCTCTGAGTGACCAGGTAGCTGTTACAGCTGCTACAGCTGCAAGCTCCCTCTAAAACAGGTCCGGGACTAGGCTAAAGCTTGCATCTTTTGATCTGCAGAGAAATGTCCCATAACTGTTCTAACCCTTCTTTTAAAGCACAAACAAACCAATATCGAACACATGAAGTATCATCACCAGCTGTTTCTTTTCAACTCACAAAACGAATTCTGGGGAGGACTTACTGTAAACATTTCCTACTTTTAATCACTCTCTCCTACTCCTGTTTATTTTTCTGGAACTGGAGTGTTGGTAGAGAGGCCGGGGTTGTCCCTCCGTTACAGAACAGGAATGAAGTCAGATTTCCAGGATCTATTTCTGATTTTGCCACTGAGTCACTAGGCAGCAATGGATTAAAAGGGACAGTTTCAAATTCTACAGTTGAAGTCAATTGCTTCTCCTAATTGCATTTACTAAATTTACTACCAGAATAATGGAATCAGGAGAAACTATTTTCTTCTAAAAATATCCCTTTTCCAGTTATTGATGGTACTCACCAGGTCCAGCCATGTTTGTTTGACATGGAGTACTTTTCCATGATGGCAGTGAGACGAAGCAGAGAGAATTTCTGCAGTAGATTCAGTTGGGCTGCTGACTGATTGCTGATGTGAAGTGATGCGATGGAGTGGCTCAGGCGATGAGAGATTTGGAAACTATGCCATCGCAATCGCCTTTAGCAAAAAAAAAAAAAACAAACCAATAGAAAAATCAGGCAACTGCCTTTAACTGGCCAGAAAAAAACAGTATACTGTGAGACAGGGCTGGGCAATAAATAAAACGTATAGAAACATACAAACACACATTCTGGCTCGTGGTGTGTCAACTGAAAGAAAATGTAGCTCAGAGGCAAATAAAACAGTTTGCTCAATCTCTTTAATTTTGGAAATGCCCAAGCTTTGGTTTTTTTAATGTTAAATTCACAAGTGGATGTGGGTCCCGTCCATGTACTCAGGGAAGCAGTGCTGCCTGTTATGCCCTTTAGCCCACATGTTTCCAACAGGATGTGGGAGATCCAGATTCAGATGTTCTCTGCCTGACTCAGAACTGGGGTTTGATGCCTGGTCCCTCACCTCCCAGGGGACCGGCCTGACCACCAAGGTATTTGGAGATGGGGTTCTCCAAATATCTCTGTTATTGAATACTGAAGGATTTTTTTGGAGAAGGGATTGAACTCTGTGTCTCCTTGGCAAGAGCTGTAACCACCAAGCTATTGAGCCACTCACATCTTCTCTTTACTCCAATGCACTTTCTCTATATACTGGATACATGAGAAAAAAACTCGTTTAAGTTTCTTGTTTTGCTAAACATGAGTTCTGGCTCAAATCCTAAAAAATTTGGCACTGATCATTTACTCAGTAGTTTCCTCGAGTTCACTTGCTTGTGATGGTGGTGAGCAAGCACGGGCAGCAGTAAACCATGGCACAGCAGAATCCTCTGTGAGGATGTGACAAGACTGGCGGCAGATCAGAAATACCAGGTATTTTCTCATGCTTTTGCATGTACAAAGCCACCCTACACACAGTAATATGGATCCAAAAAGGCCTTTACCCAGGACCATGCTCCCTTGGCTCAACAGGGGCTCATCCTTCTGACTTAAAACATGTCTGCAAACTATTAACAAAAACCCGCTTTTCACTTTTATGAAGAAGTTAATTGTATTCCATCATTTCATCCCATCATGTAAGGGACTGAGACAGGGTAGGGAAATTCTCTTTGAGCACAAAGGGACACATTCTTAAAGCAGATCAATGCATAAAAAAAGTGCACAAGGCTCCTAATGCATAAATACTAGGGTGTGCAACTTAGAAGACACATTGAAAATACATCCCACAACACGTACAGGGTCCCACTATGTAATCAGTGGATCAAGAGAGAAAAAAATACCTTAGTCTGCTCTGTTAAACCAATTCTCCATTGATTCCACATGAGAATTTCCATAGCAGGATGTCCCTTCTCCCAGTGTCCCGTCCTTCCCTGGGAAGTCCCCATCCCCATACAGGATTACAACTGTCATGGTAACCTGCACCTTCTGACTCCCAGGCTGAGAGCCTCTGCTTCATTATACCATATTACACAATCTATGGATTGCTGTACAAAATTTTGCTACCTACCTGCTTGGTCTTGTGAGTGATGCTCCCACCCCAGAGTCTCTCCTGTCCCTAACGCCAGTGGCTTCAGATTCATTCAGGGATGTTCCATCTCTGTCCATGTCACTTGGTGTGGTCCGGCCATCAGAGACAGAGTTTCCTTCAAAATCAAGAGTGATCTGTGTGGGTGACTGGAAAGGCAATGACGGAGATTCCCTGACTGACACATCATCAGCTGGAAGACCTGGCAACACATTCTTTGACCAGCCATCTACCACCTCCTGGAGTCCATTGACATGTTGCAAAATGTCATCTAAATGAGGAAAAAGGACATCTTTCTCTAAGTCCAGGAGGTCCCCAGTACTAGCATACAAGTGGGAACCTGGCACATTGTCATAAATACTAATTCTGCTCTCTTTAGGACAGCAAGCCATCAATCCGGACTCTTTTGGTGTAGAGCAATTCTGCTTTCCCAGAGAGATGCTGCCTGTCCTCCAGTTTACACTGTTGCTGTTGTCTGTAGGTGAGAGGCTTTCAATAGAAAGTGCCTTTGGGAAGGTCCCCGGTTTGTGATCCTTGGGAATATGCACAACCAAGTTCTCTTGGGAATGAAATTCATTTTTGCGGTTTTGGTCCACCACTTGCCGTAAGGCTGTTCCTGCCAGAACATCTAGGTCCTCCAGGTACATTCCACCTCTCTTGTTTGCTTCATGGCATTTGCGTTCCTTCAAACACGGTGTGCTCACCCCACTGCTGCTGTTTTCGGACTGACTACTGTCACTGCTGGATTTGGCAGAAAATGAAAGTCCTCTTTTGACTGAATCTTGTCCTAAGTTTTGGAGATTGCCATTGACTATCTGTACACAGTGCATGTCTTTCAAGGATTTTGGCTCATACTGAAGAACAGGTCCGCTTATCTCTAAAGGACCTGTTCTTCCTGGGCCTTTTAGTTTTCCATGCACACCTTTTGCTTTTAATGTCTCCATGCGTTTTAAAAAGGTTTTTGCTTTGGTTCGTGTTGGTTTCTCATTCTTCAGGTTGTCCTTGGGGGACAGTGCGGTGTTTATCGCAGTGGAGTCTTGCAGCAGTGTGCCTTCTACATCATGCTGGCCAGAGCAGTCGCAGGTCTCCCTGGCAGTACTGCTGATGCCGGATTGACTTCTGTTGTCACTTCCCCCACTGCTCTCGCTGTGAATAGATGAGACCTCAGGTTCACTCAAATCTGTAAGGACGCTCTCACTGCTTGTGGTATTTTTCATTTTAATGTCCCCAGAAGATCCATGTCTGTCTGGTCGGTGAAGCAAAGCGTCAATGTCGTCCACCCGAGACCATCGTCTGCTTGTTCTTTGGAAAGTCCATTTATTACTGATAGCACAGAGGTCTTCTTCATCTGAATCTTCACTCTGGAAAACAGCAAATGGCATGTGTTAAAAGCAGGTGCTTTTATTAGTTATTTGAATTAATGTGATTGTGCTGCTCCATGTGAGCAACAGGTGGTAAAAGTCTCAGTGAACCTAGCTTATGAAAGATTGGTCATCAGTCCTTTCATAACAACCTCTTTCACTTAATTGTAAAGACTGCAGGCGAGCATCTTAACAAGTAAGGAATAAAAACCTGCTCGATGTTAGGGAGCTCATGAGTCCCACTGATGCCTCTTGGCTTCTGTGGGGCAGATTGCCTGTGCACTGAACTGTGTAGGACTGATGCCCGTAGTGACTGTTTAGAAGAAAAAGGGTTTTGAAAGGTCCAGGTAGAGGGATCCTGACTTGCAGGGATGCTGTTAAGATATGCACCGTAAAGACTGGGAAGTAGCTGGGTACTATGGCAATGATGTGAGCCATTTAAGAAACCAAGACAGCAAATGTCCAATGCTGCACATAGCTTTGCAGTGAGAACTAAGTAAACATCTATAAACTTCACAGACCAGGTACATCTAACAAGATTTATGTTTCAGGAACATAAATACAGATAAATAGCCATGATGCTTAAAATAACAACAAAAAAATTATATTTGGTGGTATTACTTAGGGTAGGTCTGAGCGCAAGCAAAGGAAGGCAGCAAAGGCAGTCATGGGGGTGTGGGGAGGAGGAGCAGCCAGGCTCAGTCCTGGATGGGGCAGCATCTACAGTTGAGGTGAGCTTTCCTACAGTGGCAACCCCTACCTTCATGGCCTTTGCCATCAGAGGCACCCCAGACTTGATGATCTCCAGCCTGCCTTACTGTCTCCACTCCCTCCCCTCTCCCAAGGCAGCAGCAGCCCCACAGCCTTTTCTGGTCTCATGCCTCATCCTGGGGCACGTGGTGCTGTGCTTATGTTTAGGCAGCTCCAGGACTCTGCAATGCAGACAACATGTGCCTTGAAAAAAAATTGGATAAAAAAGCTCTCACTATGACATTTTTCTCATCTGTTTGCTCAAACAAAAAAAAAAAAAACGTCTTCAGCATGAAGCGCACAGTCAGTGTCGAACTCGCTGTTCTCTAAGGATGCGAAGCCCACAGCTGCTAATGAGTATCCTTCCCCTGACTTTGAACCGGGTTTATACTGCATTATTCTTGTACATTTGTTTTAAAGCAGAACAAACTAACTGCACCTACATGACATCCAAACAGCTCTTCACATTCTTGGAAGCAGTATGAAGGCAGTAAAATATGACAGGCTGTCAGACTAAAATGAGGTGCTAAACCAGAAAGACTATTTTGGGACTGGAAAAATTCTCATTTTAAAAGTCTATTATTAGAAGTATTTTTCTATGAAGTTTTGATGGTAAAGTTGTCTCCCACCTCTGACTAGATCTTCGCTGGCCTGTCTAATTGAAAAATGTAAACCAAATTTTACAAGAACGCCCAAAACCTTAAATAATGCAGAACCTCAAAAGGTGGAGATTGGGATCAGTAGTGTGCCACGTCTCACTACTGCCATAAGCTTTTGCCAGTTTATCACTTCAAGTTGGCCACATGTTTTAGATCATGTCCAAACTATAAAATAAAATATAGCTATGAAATTTTGGGTTTAGTCGTTCCTCTTTTATCTGTTAACATTGAGGTGTGCAGCGCTCCTGCAGCTGATGTTAGTTCATAGGAATGAATGGAGATCTTAGTTCTGTGGCTAGCTACAGAGAAAAATTAAGCAGCTAGTGAAGCGCCAGGAAAGGGGCTAGAAAAGGCTAAGATTGCTTTGGCCATTTTGTCTGCAGGAAAGAAATGGCGTATCAGACAGCTTGACCTTCATTTTAGCTCCACAGTTTGCTGTATGCATATATGGAGTGAAGGACTGCACAGACTCTTGAAGGACTGCACAGACTCAGGCACTTAAAAATCCATCTGTTGTGGTCTTAGTAGTGCCACAAAGTGGATATTTTAAAAACCGCAAGGGTATGTACTTTTAAATATTTAGTAATGGTAATTATATCTACAAAGCATACCACTGCTGAAGCGTTGATGGCACCAGCCGTTAGGATAAAAATATATTTTTTTTATTTGTTGTACATCCCAATATGCCAAAGGGACCTTAAAGAAGATTCTTGGCTGACACAAATCCCTATAGTTGCACTGACATTACCGTATGAACTGACAGTGTTTAGCCTGCATTTTCTTACAAGCTGGGATCGATTAAACTAGCCAAAGTGGTAGAGACATTGTGAAAAACACCAAGAGGAGAGCACAGAGTAGAAGACAGAAATAAACATAAATTCAGTGGTGAATATACTTTAAATCATTCTTAGAAGAAAATAAGTTTGGATTTTTTTTTTTTTTGAGAAAATAGAGATGAACAGAAATGGATGTTGGTAGTAAACAAGTTTTGCCTCCAACCACAACAAAGACAGGATTACACTCTGCCCAAGAACCACTCAGAAAATAGAGAGGGTTTTTGGTGTCAAAATTTGCAGCTCAATTAAGAAAAGGTTTAGTTGTTTTGGGGATTTTTTTTTTGTGTGCTTTTTTTTTTTTTAATCGGTAACGAAACATGCTTGTGTTTCATCAGAAGCAAAATCCGACAAATGAAGTATCTGGGCGCTGAAATGCTGCCATGGTGAGTCACTCCAAGTTCAGCTGCACTGTGAGTCCTGTGACATAATGTGCTTTTCTTTTGATGGGATCAGTAGAAATTCTGGAAGCCACGAACATCCTGAATGACCCACTGTTCTTGTTAGATATCAGAGTACCCTGACAAACGAGACTGTCCTAAAAAAAAATGCAGAGAGCACTTTGCCAACCAACATGTCACCAGCTACGGGGACAGTGGATCAAGAGTAGGTCTGAAAGCAACGATTCATCTTACGCAGGCGGAGCAGACATCTTGGAGCAGTGACTGTACAGTTCTACTGACCTAGGGTGAAATCAAGTGCATGGCTTTGGAGCATATTCAAAAGTCCATTTAATACCATTATGTTTGGGAAGACGAGAAGGGGCAAGTTTCTTGAGGAGTGACTGATAACATTTGCCAAAGAGAAAGAGGTTTTGATTCACAGATTTGTCACAGTTGATTTAAAATAGTACAGCTTTTCGACTGAGGGTGTACTCGCCTGAGATACGGAGGGATGTTAACAAAATGCAAAAACTGGTTTATTTGCAGTGGAATTCTGCCACATTTTTCCAGCTGGGGGCATGAATTCTCATAAATCGACAGCTGCAGAAGGCAGTTAATCCGAAGGCTAATCTCTGTCTCTCCAAATCGCTTACGGACATATTTGTAACACATACATGAGGATTTCTGTATGCATCTCAATGAAGCCAAGGGGCAGAGAGCAGCCCACAGCGGGAATGGTTCAGGTGGGAGAGCAGGCGGTGGGGAACGCTCACGCCGCGCTGGCTTTCACCGTAACCTTGCCGGGCAGCCTGCTTGGCCGTATTTTGATGAATCACTCAAGCAGCTGCGCTAGTCCTGTGCAAACCTGGTATGCTGAACCTCCAAAGCAAGCTGATTTTGCATTTCATTGTTCAGATCACCATAGAGACTATTAGGAAAGGCAGTATCTACAGCAAAAATGTTTTCTTGGTTCAGTGTACAATTCCAGAGCAAATTTTCCAGCTTTTACACTTGCGTTTACATTTCCTCCTGTCAGCAGTCTCTCCTCCCTCTTCTTCTGTCCCCCACACTCTCTTCTACTTTCACATGCTCTGCATCTGTCATCCCAAATATCCTTCATCCCCTCTTTCTCTACATTTTTCTGTGCTCTGCTTCTCCCTAGCCTTGTGCAGATAGGGACCCAACTAGCTTCTTTTCCCCTGAAAGGGTACCAAGTAGGGCAATCTCACTTCCATAGCAGACTAATGGTCATGTGCAAGGAGAGCAGCTGTGGGTTTCAACCCATTCAGAACTGTGAGGAGTGGCAGAAAAAACTAATAAAAACCAAGGTAACAAGAAAATTCTCCTTTTTTTTTTAACCCAACATAATCAAGACACTTAAAGAAGCAAGCAAGGAAGAATACAAATCTCACACCAAATCCAAAATACTTGTTGAAGAAAAGAAGGACAGGAACTAAACAAAATTTCCAGAGGACAATCAGCATTCATCTATAGGTTGCTTTTTGTAATTCTGTCTCTCGTGGAGCTCCAGTATCTCTACGTGAACACAAGTACACGGGCCCAAGGATGCAAACCAGACACTGCTCCAAGCAGGTCACTGACACAATCAATGGAGTTAGTTTTTGCTGAAGCGTAAAGTTATCATGTAGTCAGGGGATTTTACTACTCCTTTTCTCAGGTGTGATGTGGGTGTTTGATGTGGAAAGTGCACTTATCAAAAATAAGAAAAATCCATCAAGTCTGAAGAGAAGAGGTCCCCGTGGCTCCAGTGGATGGACAAAACACATGCTAAAGAGCCTACATACACAGCAGAACAAATGAGCACATGCAGAAGGCACGATATCTGGACATTAAAACCATTCTTTGTTCAAGTTCCCTCAAACAGTAAATAGAATATGAATAGGCTGAATCTGCAATGATACCAAAAATGCACCTCCCAGAGGCAGTCTTTAAAAAGCATTAGACAAACACTCTAAGGAAGGAAAAACAGACACCAAGATTTCTCAAAGAGTCGACAACTACCATTGAACACTACTGAAGGGCTTGGGGGAATTTGTCACCAGAAAGTCAAACGTTCAACAGTTAACGCTGGACGTGTTACAAAACTCTCAAAATCAATAGGCAGCTTCTGCAATCCTTGCCGAAACCCTTCAAGCTCAAATAATTCCCATGTTACACAGGAGCTCGGACAAATGACAGAGTTTATTTTCATATTCTTAACCAGGAATAAGTCAGTACAAGAAATAAAGAAAAGCTATTGTTTTTGTCTGAGCAGCTTCCATTTTTTCCGAGCAGGATTTTCCATTGTGTACTCACACGGCATTGGCAAACAAGCCAGCCTGATGAAACGGCACTGTCTTTTCACCCACTAACTTGAATTGCATATACGTAAAGTTTTATGTACTGTGTGTGCCCTTTTAACACACACACTATTGTTCCTGCTGTATTAGTTACAGTTTTTTTCTATTTTATTTATATTTTCCAGATTCAGCGATTCACATTATCATGTGTCCAGATAATGCTGACATACATGTTCAAAGTCAAATACACTTAACTTACTTTTAAGAGCATTACTGACTTAAAGCCTAAATTGGGGAGGTCTTATCACAAAAGCCAGGGCAAAGCCAGCACATTTCATGAAGTTTCCTTACCTTTTTTCTTTGGAAGTTCACATCGAGTTTCATTGAGGCGCACTTGTTCAGTGTGTTCAGTCGTCTACAGGGCAAAGCAAATTCAAAAGATTAGCAGCCTCTGATTAAAGGGCATGACTTTTCATAAGTTCAAAAGCTTTTCTCTTATCTGCCTGTAGGGTGCTACCTGCATACAACAGGCTTCAGAAACAATACCGGTTGTATTATTCCAGGTTAATAACAAGACCACTGCATTAAATGTGTTAGCTTCACATTACTTGATAGCCAGGTTTTATATATTGCTTTTTAATTCATAGACGTTTAAGTACTTAGTAAAGGAAATAGATATAAACAAACACTTGTTTTGGGGAAATCATAAAAGAATAAGGAGGCAAGTTGCCTTCTGCAGGAACGTAACATAATTGGTCTAAAATGATTTAAGGTTAATGTTAGGAGATTTCAAAGTACTTGTAAAAGACAAAAGAAAAAGATGCAGTTCCTCACTTCAGGCAGTTAGTACCTCCTTTAAAAAGTTGACATAAAGAAGACCTTTTAGCAATTAGCTAAATGTTTCTTCACTGCTAATAGCTTCTTTCCCATACCTATGGATTTTATAGACAAGTAAATATCTTTAAACAATTTTTTTTAGTTATTTTGGGACATGTTTTGTTTGTAATGATGTTAACCAGGGGCACTGCAATGCTGCTGTTCTTTAAATCCAAGGCTAGCCCGTGATGATAGTGGGTTGAAATGACAATCTGACAAAGATGGAAGGTGAATCCATGTGCATGTGTGCACAAGACAATAAGAGGACAAGAAAACGTGCTTTTTCAATAGTGAACTTACCATGCTAATCATAATCGTTTAGTTTTATTTACACTTAAAGTGCCTGATTAATGAAAGCATCCATCTTCTAAAAGCAGAGGCTCAGAGTTAAATATGTTTGACTTTTGAACATTTTCCAGATTTAGAGCTGAATTTCACAATGAAGAGAGGCAGAGTGAGAGAGCCCTGAGCCCACCGCACTCTTCTGCAGGCTGCCTGCATCTCCTGTGTCTTTGCAGCAAGAGCTGCCCCTGTTGCTCCTGGGTCTCAGGAAGAGGCTGCAAAACTGCAGAACTGGTAACATTTGAAATGCATGTGACAAGTTATAAGGACACATGAAAAAAAATCACATCAATAATATAATCTCTCATGTAACATAAGAACATTATGGCATTAACACATTCCTCCCTAGGAGTTCTAATATTAGAAAGCCTTTCAAATTGCCACTGATAAAGAACCAGCCCACAAAACGTGGATCTTAAAACCAATTTCCTCACAAAATATCACCTGCTCATTTGTAGATAAAATACTCCTCCCTAACTCAAGCTGATAAACCCGTTATGTCATATGAGAAAAGTCCTGCGCTCATCATATTAATGTGAGTATAATGCATGCACAAGCACACCCCGCATGCATGATAGTAATGTTCTTGTAATAAATTTCAGGCTTTGTGGCTCTGTAGCTGTATCTTCAGCCTTCTGCCCACAAATCCTCCTCCTCAGGGATTACATCTATTATTGCAAAGTTCGTCTTTTGCCCAAACATGGAATTTCTAAACTCAAAGTTACATTTTCTTGGGGCCCTGGGGCTGAATAATGTTCAGAGCTTCTTTTGAGTACAAAATGTTTGAGTTTGTGTATTGTTATCAATTCCAAAGATACAGAGGCATGGACACATTTTCAAAGGACTCAAGCCCAACTTTCTGTCCTTGGAGACAGCTTCCTCCAAGAGGTGAGCCGGAGGCTCAGATCGGAGTCCCTGCACCTCTCCATTAGCCGGCCTGTGCTGGAGGGGCAAGCTTGTAGCCACATTTCCACACTGACATGCCACTGTGTGCCATGCACCGCTGGACTGCCTGACCACCTGAGTGCTCGCAGCTGAATATCTAAATCCAGCTGCCACAGTGTCCGCACACCTTTACATGGTGAGCAGCCAGACCAGGGACAGGGAAGAGCTCCCTGCTTCCTTGACCGAAATATGTCCTGCAAGGCTGGCCAGGAGACAGGCGTGAGCTGAATTAATGCCCAGAGACCCAGAAACCTTGAGAAACCACTGCCTCCTCTCAAGCTGCTCCTCAACTCTGAAAACCAAGCCATCGACTCCACCTCCCTCGCCTCCATGAGAGCAGGCACTGAAGAAATTCCCCAGAGAAAGAGGGCCACAGAGCAGGCCCTGGTCTCCACAACAGCTGCTGGAGGTGATCCCGGCAACTGCTTCCTCAATAGTCTACCAAATACCCCTCCACTCACTGCCTCTTTGCAGCTGTTAAGGAGAAGATGCAGAAGAAAACATTTTAAACACAGGGAACAGTGCTCCTTCCATTCCCTGCGATGCCGCTTGTCTTCTAAAAACCGAGGAGCAAGCCGCTCGCTTCAGGAGTGGGAAGACAAGAAAGCGACAGCCCTGGACTTATCCATCTCCCTGTTTGCACCCAGGTACCTCTGCATGTGTCCTGCCGACGGCAGAAAGTGCCGTCGCATTCCTGTTAAGACGGGCTGCTGCTTCAGCGTGGAAAGGTGCAGAAAGCACATGGTGAAACCAAGGCCGTCCAAAGCCATCGCTTTCCCGCTAACAGCATTTGAGAGCGAGTTTGTTTCAGCAGGGACTGAGAGGTCAGCTATGTAAAAGTGAATATTGTTATTTAAACTGGAGGCTTGGGAAGCCAAACTATTGTCCTGGCTGCTTTCTAACCTGGCTTTACTGTGAAGAATTAGCTCCATCAAAAACAAAACTACTTTTTACTGGGTGCCAGGGACTCAACCTCAGGTTTTAAATTCACCCATCTACAAAACGTCAGCGGGCTTTCTGGGGCTCTTCCAATGCTATGGGAAGATTTGCCAGTGAAATTAGAGAAACTAATGATCATATTTGTGAGCCTGCCTGGTACTAACAACTACAATCAAAGCCAGTTTGTTTCAACTTCTTATGCCTTGTTGATGTGCCAGCGGTGTCAGAAAGCTTTTCTCATCTGTTTAAAGTCATTACATGACTGACAGCCAAGTCCTCAGCAAATCTTTCAAAAACCAAAAGAATAAAAGTCTCTTGCTACAAAAGGCTGTCACTAATGTCCCAGTCAAAGTGAGAGAAGCACTACACTTTCACATCACTGCTTATAAACGGGAAAAGACTGCCTGTAATGCTAAGAAAACACAAAATCTGGACTTGAGAAAAGGCAGGAAAAAACACATTAAATGAACACAAGAGAGGTGGCTATATAAAAACCAAATAATCTCAGATACATTTGAATCCTTGTCAGGGAAGTTCTGCAGTGTTCAGGGGAAGCCTGCAAAATATTTACCACAGCAAGTGCTTCACTGATGTTAATTTTATTTCTTCTCCAGGCCATCACAGGTAAATATTACCTTTATAGTTTAACACTTATCTCTGTGATGAAACATCATGTCTACGGTGAAACATCACCTCTATGTTGAAAAGTGCCCCTTGAAACAACACTTAAATGCCAGCGGAGCAATTCAGGTGCCCAAACAGAGGTATCTGATGCTATTTAAATCTCCTAGAGCATCAAGCCTGGCCTTTAGCTGCTGCAGGTCCTCTTAGTCCAGCCAGCCCACAGAGATATCTTGGGAGATCTAAGACACAGGCATTTAGGGCTCTGAATCCCAACATCAGTGCTGTACTTACAAACCCTTATGATGGAAGTTTTTTAGAAGCAGGAAATCTCTGACGTTCATATCAAGGACAGCACTAAGCAGCATTTACAAATAAATACAAGCCTGTAGCAATGCAGGATCTGATTAGCTGAAACCTCATGCCTGATGTGTTGTCCTGCTTGAAGAGCCATCCAGATAATGGGAAGACAGCTTTAAAGTGACTTGGAGATCCATGCATTCCCCTGGACCTGTTCTGCAGCTGCTTCCAAGCAGCTGGTGGGGAATGCAGCCAGGAGCACCAACTGGTTGTGCAAGAGGAGGCACCAGGAGGAGGCACCATGGGGAGGGCTAGCATAGACAGCACAGCGACTCCTACACCTGCAGATCTGCAAATGTCCTCTCTTATGGATTGTGGCCAGGCAGACACATTATATGCTTCTGTAAAGTCCTCTCTGAGGGAAACATGACACTATTTCTTTTTTTTAATCATTATTCCTAGACAAGTTTAGATGCTGCATGCCCATGCCCCTAGCTGGCTTCTTCTGGTGCTGTGAAATTTGGGGAAGAGGACATCCAGCTCCTTGTGCTGGGCTCTGCTGAGGTCTGAACACTGAATAAGGGTCCTCCCAGTACCAGCAGAGCTGGTGTGCGAAGCTCGCGATGGCATAGCCCTGCTCCACCAGCTTTGTGCGTGAAGAGAATATGCTGTTTTCCATTCCTATCACCGTTTGTCATGGCCGCAACGGAGTTACTTTATAGGCTGCATGCTGACATGAGGTGAGTCAACTCTCCCTGAGGTCAATGAGAGCCATTCTACTGACTTCAGAGCAGGGTTTTCTGTCCTGCGTGTGGAGAGCCGGGCTTACCTCCCACCAGCACCCAGAGCAATATGGCTCAGCAGACTGACTATACTAGATTCCGTACTGACTATACAGCCACCACTTCAAAACTCTAGTGGTAGGATGTCCCATGGGTAGTGACCTTTGGAGTATTTACAAGCTATCTAAGAGACACTAGTTATGGAAAAAGAGGCTGCTGGCTGCTGGGCACAGTTCAGGTTTTAAGAGCTTGGTTTAGGGGTCTTTGTATCAGACTTACATATTTGTTCTTTATATCCTTAGTCACTGTGTTTACGTGAATACAGAAAGTACAACATGGCTTGGCTTTTCCTTCTCACCTTCTTATCACAGTGGCCACAAAAGTTCCCAGGGCAGAGTTAGTTGCTGCTATTTTGGAAATGACACAGAGATCCAGCTATAAAATTTTCATGCCCAATTATTATTTTGGCAGGCTGACAGCACTCGCCTGCAGATTGCATGGCAATTTTCTATTGTTCGTTACTCAATAAAGCCTGAGTGGAATCTCTTGATAGATACGCCTCTAACCCAAAGGCCTCAAATTTGGTCTTTACTCTGCCAAATTTTCAAATGATATTTCAAACAGCAGGAGTGTTAGACTATCTCAGAAAGGTCACTGAAATCTTTTACAATGGGGAGTCAGGCTTTCTGAATAAAACACTACAAGCTGCCTTAAAAAAGAAAAGGTTCCTCTGCATTTGTACCTCATGTTGTCTTGTATACTGCAATGCCATAAGAAAATGGATTATAAAATGAGGTTGAGTGTGATTTCAATCCACAACAGCAGAGAAATTCAGTGTTTGTGCTAGAACAATTACCGTTCAGAGCTAAAACTCTGCTGAAACTGATCATGCACTCTGGCACTCCAGCTTTAAAATTATGCTCCAAATAAAAATGAGAACACCATTTTGTTCAGTACTCCGGGCTGAATACGCTATTAGTCAGTGTGAAGGCTTGGTCATGCATAGCTTTGAGGGCAGGTTTGGGTATTTGCATAATGGAAGTTTGGCTCATGACCTTGGAACCGGTGCATACAGAAATAATAACCAACCTTTTTTTAACTTTCTATTTCATAAAAGTGAATCACAGCTTGCAGCTCTAGCATGATATACTGGCATGCACCTTATAGTACCACAGAGCAAAGCAAGGGTAGAAAACCAGCCACAGTGGTCAGCTGAGCTGTGAAGATTTCCAGTGCACTGGAAAACTTGGAAGATGTTGGTTTGATAACTAATACAGTAACAAAGCTGGTACCGGGGGCAGCTGCTGACACTGTTTAGTGTTTCTGATGAATATGAATCTTGACGTTTGGCACAATTGCTTTCACGGCTTGCTCTCAGCTAAAGGTTTGGAGCTGCTGAGTTACAGCAAATTAAATGTCTGCAATCCAAAAACATAACCTGTACATAATACTTGTATTTCTACCAGGCTAGTATATGAGGTGTTATTCCTTTTTTAGATGTAAACTGTTTAAAAACTGCTAATAAAAATTTAAGTCAACAGGTCAAATGATTTATCTTTGAATAAAATAATTTGGAAAGATCTGTGTCTATGCTTATGTATTACAGGTCTCAGCAGTATCACTCGATTTAGGCTAATATAAAGCATTTTGTCACACGAGTGTATCTCTCCAGCTACCAGTTTATTTTCCAAAATCTATTATTTCAATAAAAGAGAAGAAAAACCACCCAGCCCTTAGCTGTTCATCTCACAAAAAAAACCCCTCATAAATATATAAACCTAGTGTAATTGTTATAGGTGTATCTTTGAGTCTACAGGGACGCCAGAAGAGCAAGACATGAGTTCCCATTTAGCTGCATCAGTGTTGGATGCCTGGTGACCACAATTGAAGTACTACCATTGCTAATTACTTCAGAGAAGAAAGACTGGGGAGAGTCATAGAGCTATGCAATGACTGCACCTCACCATTTGCTCTCACAAGAAAGGGATGGGGACAGGCATCATATTTGCACTTTTGGATGGTCCTTCAGCTTTGTGGGAAAGGACAGAGAGATCTCAACCTCCTACCACTCCTACCCAAACTACAGCAATGTCTTTCATCATGCCAGACTGAAGCAGGACGATGCATGTATGTGTGGGAAGAAGGTTTCTTAGGCATGGGCATAGCAATCCCTCCCACTAAGCTGTACAGAACAACAGTGGATCAAGTCTGCGGTTATTCTGCTCCCTGGCATCCTTGAGAGCAATCACTGAAGGATCCAGGTATTTCCTACTGATTTGTCTTCAGCCACAAAGACTACTGCAGAGGTAAAGAGAACATTCTGTTCCCCCTATCTGTAACAGACAAAATGAGAAGCAATAGGTCTCATTTGCAGCAAGGGAGTTCTGGGAAACCATTCTAACAGCTACGGCCAGGAATTACCTGGATCCTCCAAGGAAGGAGGACATCTGGAATGGAGAGATGGACCAGATCAACTCTCTTCCAGCACTATTTTCTATGGTTCGCAGAAACCCTCTCTGTAGTCCTCCATTACAGACTACTTAATCCCTGCAATGCATGGTATGATGTTCAGTGGAACAGCATATACTTTCTGATGACTTTAGCCACAGTTGCAGAAGGGGAAACAGAGTTTTGACCAATTATCTTGATGTTGGTGTTGTGAAAGCTTCCATAACATGTAATAAAGCCTGCTTGGTTACGGGCCAGATGCTCCTTTGTCCTTGCTGAAGAGGAGAGGAGCAGGACCCAGCTTGTGCTGAGCACCGGAGAAAGAAGAGGGGAACGATGCCTCTGCAACGTGGTTTTGCAAAACTACCGCAGAATCGCTGCTTCTTGAGTCCTGGGGGACAGTACTTGAGCAATGCAATACGGTATGTTCATCACAGGCAGAGCATAAAAAGCTGGATAAACAGTAAACACAAGCCCTCGGGGAGGGGCAAACCAGTGACTAGCAGCTGTAGTACTGCGAGGTTCTGATCCCACTTGTGCTACTGGTGCCAAAAGGAGAGTACCAAGGGAATCACAGCTGCATGAAAACCACGCCTGCTGCCAGAGAAAGTGCTCGCTGAATTCCGTGCAATGAAGTCTCATCTTTTCTGCTGTGCTTGTACATGAGAGTTACTCATTTGCGACTCAAATGTGACTCTCATTTATTCAGGGTTTGCTTGTACTACTGCTAATTCTTTCCTAAAATGCAGGTGCTTCCAGTCAATGCGGTTTTCTTAGTGAGTCCTACTCCAGAACTTTCCGTAAGAGAAATTAATTCAGAATGGTATCGTTATAGATATCATTGCTTAATCCACGTGGACAAGCAAACATCTATGCTGCTGCTTCTGCTGCTGTGCTAACAATAACAAAACAGCTTATGTTTGTAAATTATCAGAAAAGAAACTTAAGGTGTTATTTACCTGCAAAGAGGTTCTACAAGGTCCTTGTCAAGGAAATCATGATCTTTCTTTACTGCAGCAATGTCAATGGGAAACTGGGAGTCTATAAAAGGAGACACAATATTAAGATGACTGCTTGCTATTCAAATTAAAATACACTGTCTGCATCTAAAATGCTTTGCATGTGCTTGCTCACTGAAATCTAGTATGACCGATTTCACTCAGCTCTGGTTCCCTTCCAGCTGTATCTGTGACCCTTTCAGTCACGTTATTTTTTTTTTTTTCTGCTAAAGATATAGTTGAACATCCTGTACACCAAAGAGAGAGCAAGATTATTTCATTTTGACTTTAACAAGATACTCAATACTTTGCTGTTCTTTCTAGTGCCTAACACAAACAAATGAGATCAGGGAATTACCACCACACTTTCTTCATCCACATAAGCAGCAACTTTCTCCATTCCCATCACAGTGACTTAATGAGTTATTTGCTAGACAGACTTCTCCCATGAAACAGAAGTGTTCTGTGCTTTTTGCTTTTAACACATGTCCCAGTAACGACAATTTCAGACAAAGGGTTACTCGAGTAACAGAGACCAAAAAAATGAGCTGAATTATAACCCCCAACATTAGCTAATAAGCCAGACTAGCGTGCTGGAAGCTGACATTTGTAATGAAAAGTGACATGGCTGCAACACATTAGTGGGCTCCGTAACGGTGGGATGGGTTCCAGTGCTGTGGCTGCTCTCCAGACCACGCTGCCGTGCTTAGGTACTGCAGCAGGACACGGGGGTACAGGAACCGCAGCCAGCATTTTCAGACACTGGTGCCTAACTCTGACATAATAGATGCCTGTAAAAAGGACCTTGTTTTCAGAGACGCAGGCTGTCTAGAGCACTTATTGACTGTACGGTGACTGTGGGAGCCCAGCACAGGTTGGTTTTTGGAGGGAACGTCCCTTTGAGTTCGGCCATCAGCAGGCTCTCCTTTCTCTGGGGCACGAGTATCTGAGGGACTCTGATTAAAAGGCAGATGCAAAAGTACTACTGGGCACCCAGGAACTGTGGTAGATACACATCTGTGTCAGCTTTGGGCTGGCAGGCTAACTAGTCTTAGTTTCTTGCTGGGTTTACCAGAGCCTGCATGGCTCCTGCGGAGCCGCCTGAGCATCTCTGCCTGGTGCTCCTAGTCCCTGGGCCCTCGAGCAGCCCGTCAGGAGCCAGCACCTGAGCCTTGTGGGACCTCAGATGGCCATCAGAAGCCACGGAGGTGTCCCTGGCATCATGCTCCCCACTGCCCTCAGCCCCGCGTGAGGGGATGGATGGGTGTCTGAGCTGGCTCTCAGCAGAGCTGGCTCTGACCCACAAGGTTTCTTGGCCACGGCTCCACGCGTGGAGTCGTGCTGCCTCCAGACCCAAGCTGACCCTGGAAGGTGTCCAGCAGCGTTTGGCGGAGCTGCACTTCAGCTAATAAGCCCAAGCGGGCCTGAGCTGGCTCTGTGTCTCTGGCAGACAGAATATGCAGTTTGGGAAAAATGAGGATCAGCTGCAGTTTCCCTCTCAGCATGGAGCTAGGGAGAGCCGGAAAAACCCAGCCCCGGTCCCTAAACTGCTTCTGAACGCAGCAGCAGTGCAACCACTCGCGCTGCCCTCGGGGACGCTGCTTCCCTGGTCACAAACTTTACAGCTAGGAAGGGGACATGGACATTTGCTTTGAGTGAGCACCAAAATACTGGCTTTTCTTGCTTTGCAAATGTAAAATGCAGCTCAGATTATTCACTTTTGGTAACTTTGCAGAGTTTTCAATAAGATTGACATTTTCAGCAACTTTCAGTGCTTTTGACACAGTTCAGGAAGTTTTTTAAAAAAAAAGACCTATGTATTTGGACTTTTTGTACTTGTTTTTGTTAAACTTTGAGATTTACACAAGCTATCTCTCTCTTTTTTTTTTCTTCACATGGCTGTGAGGGCAAGAATCTTACTTTTCTTTAGGTACTCATATAACTCCAGCAGCTGAGGCTTTGTGAGGCAGCCAGCCATGGCCATAACTCAGTCAAATGTAGAGTTGGCCAACTGCAAGCTCTCCTGGCAAGGGTCCAGTGCACTTTCAGTACTGCACAAAGAGGGGAGAAACCTACTTACCCTCATAGAACTGAGCATATTGGGGAAATCCAGCTGCACGTAGCCAGTCACACGCTTCCTTTGCTTCAATTTCTGAGCAGAAAGAGAAAAGAGAAAAAAGTTGACACATTGTTATTTTGCATTTTACAAGGAAATAGTGAAGAGATTTGGTAGTATCTGTTTGTTGCTTAAAAGTACTGCCATCACTCTGAAGTATTTCTTTATAGCACCAGAAAATAAAATAGATTCCCTCAAAGAAATCCACCTGCCTCCACAGGACTCTGAGGTTTGCGTAGCCACTTGGTGACCTGGATGAAGTGTTAATCATCTCCACGCAGCAGCAGAAGTTGCTCAGCCAGGTTTGTGGTCCTGTGTCCTATCCTCCCCCAAGGGTAAGTTGTTGGGGAAAAATGAAGATGAAGCAGGGTGGAAATGGGACGACAAAGAGCAAGCACTCTGTTTTCTTCTGCTCTGACACTTGTGGAGAACAATCCCATGTGAAAGCCACTGAAAGCTCTGCCAGGAAAACCCCAGGGCAAGTCTCATGTTACTACTGTCCCCTCAGACTTCATATTACTGAAGGGACAATTGCACAGGTAGGATGCGCCTTCCTACCTTCAGCCATCTGAACCCCATTATGTAGATTCCCTCCATAGTGAATAGAGAGACAGTTACTTCCAAAGGGTGATTCATCTCACCTTAAAGAAGTGTCTAAAATAGGTGGGATAAATCAACTACTGACAATGCTTTTCCCTTGTGGCTGCAGGCAGAGGGAGGATAAACAGATACAGGCATGTCTGTGCAGCTAAATAAAATAGATACAGGCAGTAGCTTCAAGCAGTGGACCCCAGACTGCTCACTCTTTAATTTTAATCCACTTCCAGGCCTGTTTTGGACTGTTTCAGTTATCTATCAAGACAAACCTTTTCTTCAGAAGGCTAATACTAAGCAGTGAAGAGAGGAATCAGTCTGTGTCATTTTGTCCCTGCCTCTTCACTATTTAGAAGTATGGATAAAGCTGATGCTGGATTAGGCTTCCCCTTTCAAACAGCTTTCACTGGGTCAGATGTATCCCACCCCTATGGAAGATGTGTGGGAATCATCAGCTGGACAAGAGAATGGTCCCTCCTTATTTTAGGAGTGAGAGTAGGTATAGGTGAGCATGAGGAAATGGAAGAAAATAGTGTTCAAGATGGGCACTACATAAGACCTAAAGTGTTTTGCACAGTAGGGGCAGATCCACCCCATGTAATTACTAAAGCAGCAGTAAATAAATGTCAGCTACGCAAAAACAGAGGATAAATTTTGAAGTATCTCCAGGGAAACAGATTTTGTGCACTCCAGCAGTCACACACATGGTTATGCACCCAATCTCTGAGATGGCGATGCATGTTGACAGTAGGGTACCTCAATTTTTACCAAGCTCCATGGGCTCATTTTATGGAAAGCAGTGTGCCAGGTCCGGCTCTGCCCAGCGCCCACACTGCCTGCATGTGCAGCTGCTCCCAGAGCAATTGGTGGAACAACTGAAGGTAGAGGTTCACCCAGATAAATATGGGTTGCTGAGGAAACCTGGGCAACATCTCCTTGCTGCCCAGATCTAGATCAGGATCTACCACTTGAACAGGTTTGGGTTACAAGATCAAAGTCAAAACAACTCCTACATTTGCAAAACACTAAGGAATGGAGTGTGAGGGTGTTGAAGAAAGTAGACATTTTATTTTGCTTATTATGCAACCTGAATGAACAAGTCAAGGGTTTTAACACATTTGTGGTTGTAAAACCTAGGCAGCCATAATACAAACCCCTAAATATAAACCAAGTAATAGAACTGGAAAAAGAAAATCAGGCTTAGTTGCTCTTCTGCTGTTCTGCCTTGCATGCAAAAAAAATTCCAGTTGTAAATCTGTTTTCTACTAAAATGCATTTTTATACATAGGAGATGCTGGTGTGAATTTTTCCCCATGTTATTCTGTTCAAATCACTCATTATACCCTTAATGACTTTACCCACTGAAGCTCACCATAAAACTTGCTTTGAATATACCCTGCAGTATGTGACCCACACACCTTTCTGATCCTCTAAATACTGAATCACACCAGCAAATTTTGTTGCAGAAATAAAAATTCAGAATACAAAGTCTACTTATCAAAAGCCCAATTTCCCTGAAGATGATTAGACAGCCAGTAAAGGCTCCGCAATGGCCACACTCATTAGCAGTGCTGAAAAGGATTTACCACCAGGTCTTCATTTGCTTTGACATTAGTTCATGTCAAGGCCAAAAAAAGGAGTATGAAAGTACATTCAGTTCTTAACACTGCACAAAAGAATGAGCAGCTTACATAAAACGTGGCTCTCACTACTGCACATCTGTGTGCTGAAAGCACATCTCTATTATGTTCCAGTGAGACTGAATATTTTTATTAAATGCTTGGAGAAAAGACAAGTCTTTATACTTTTTTCTTTTGCTTAATTCAATCTCATGAAACACAAATGAATCAATCCCATTTCAAAATGTATTTTACAACTCAGAACAGCTGTACGTACATTCTAGTTTCATCTGGCCTGGAAGCACAACTAACGGAGGCTGTGGGTGATGGAGAATGCTACCATTTAATGCTCTTATATGCTTATCATATTTCGATGTTTTTTGCAGTTGGCTGCTGAGAGGAGCTTGCTGAGGAATTTTCCTGCAGCCCAAGCGAGATCTAAAACATCTCAGGTTGCAATAGGTGAATAATTGCAGGGAATAACCAAGGAAGTAAATCTCACACTTTTTTGGGTTGGTTGTTGTTTGGATTTTTTTTTATTAGGCAGTTTGTAACACTGCAACCAGTCATGACTGACTGATGTTTCTCAGGGGTATTGTGACCGGTGCTGTTAACATCTTTGTTGGTGACATGGAAAGTGGGATTGAATGCACCCTCAGCAAGTTTGCCAACAACACCAAGCTGTGTGGTGTGGTCGACGTGCTGGAGGGAAGGGATGCCATCTGGAGGGACCTTGAAAGGCTGGAGAGATGGGCCCATGAAGACCTCATGTAGTTCAAGAAGACCAAGTGCAAGGTCCTGCAAATGGGTCGGCACAATCCCAAGCACAAATACAGGCTGGGAGAAGAATGGATTGAGAGCAGCCCTGAGGAGAAGGACTTGGGGATGTTGGTTGATGAGAAGCTCAACACAACCTGAGCTTGCAGCCCAGAAAGCCAACCATATCCTGGACTGCATCAAAAGAAGCATGACCAGCAAGTCGAGGGAGGTGATTCTTCCCCTGTACTCTGCTCTCATGAGACCCCACCTGGGGTACTGCATTCAGCTCTAGGGCCCCCAAGATAAGAAGGACATGGACCTGTTGGAGCAAGTCCAGAGGACAGCCATGAAGGTATCAGAAGACTGGAGCACCTCTCCTATGAAGAAGGGCTGAGACAGTTGGGGTTGTTCAGCCTGGAGAAGAGAAGGCTCTGGGGGGACCTTATAGCAACCTTCCAGGACCTAAAGGGGGCCTACAAGAAAGCTGAAGAGGGATTTTTTTACAAGGACATGTAGTGATAGGACAAGGGGTAATGGCTTTAAACTGAAGGAGGGTAAATTTAGATTAGATATAATGTAATATAAGACCTTTTTTGTCTTATTCAGAGGACAGCAGAAGGGCAGAAGTGCAATGTACTGCTGGCCAGCCAAAGATATGACTTTGCTCATACGAGTGTATTTCTACGGGCTAAAGGCACCTGTTCCACCCATTCCCCTCTTGGCCGCTCCTACAGTTTAGGTGAAAATGAACAGCCAAGGATTTACTCCTCAGCAGTCACGAAGGGTGATTTCTATTATCTCGCTCTGAGCCTGTAATCCAAGTTATAGCTCAGAATGCAATACATTACCGGATATTGTAATGCTTAAAACGTCATTTGAGATGCTCAGTTTAACCTTCTCTTTCTGTGCACATACTCTAATATTTGCTTTTTGTTACTTGCTAGTTAAACATCAGTGAAGAAGTCTTTGAGAAGGGATGAGTACAGAACAAAAAAGACCTAGCTGAAGCTGTCAATGGAGGGTTGCAGAAGTATTTTTGTCAGTGTTGGTCCAGTTCTGTTTGCACATCAAGGCTAACGCAGGTCTGAACCAGCCTGCAGCAGCTGCACTGTCTTGGTACAACCCTGTAGGACCTGAAAAACTGCAAGTGTTCACAGGTGACTCCCAGGCAGCTTGTGAACAGCACAGAGAATGGCTGTCACGCTGAGAAGAGTGATTTGAGAGAGGACATGGCTCGTAGTCTTGCGCTCAAGTGCTGGCAGGAGCCACAGGTCCTCGCAGAAGCATGTGAGCCACCACCGACCCACAAGCAGCATCTACCTTGACATGACCAAAAGGCTGCTCACCCCAGCGCACCTGATGGTGGGTTTGTGATTATGCAGTACTGCTCTGCTCTGCTGACTGAAAAAAAAAGTCAGGTATAATCTACCTATTGCTTTCCATTTACTTGAGCAGCAGTTAATGACAATCATTAATTATTAAAGCTAGATGATAATCCAGTCACAAATATCGACAAGCATCAATATGTCTCACAGTACTTGAATTCTCAGTGTGGGGTTTTTTTTCATTTTTTTAGTTGAAGTTTGACAGTCTCTCTTTTCCATTTCACTTTTCTACCAGTAGCAATTTATAATTGGGATCTGCACACACAAAAGCCTTCTTTGAGAAAGGATGACTACAGCACCAAAAAGTCACATTTCTGCATAGATCATGTGGGTGCTCCGGCTATTCTGGGGCTGAAATGGAGACAGTTGCTTGCTGTCTTTTTCTCTCTCCCAACACTTTCTCTGATTCTTCACAATCTGCTCTGACAGTGCCCAACACCAGAGGAAGGCTCGAGCAGCTACCTGCCACCAAAGGGGACATCTTGCCCTTCCTGCTACCACCCTGGCTGGCTTCTTCTCCTGCTTCCCTTCATGCCACACCAGCTCCTGGCTAATGCTTCGCAGATCTAGCTGAACCCTCTAAACTGGTAGAAAGCTAACTGCCTCAAACTGGTACCAGACTGCTCTTGGATTAGCAAACTGAGCGAGATCCTCTAAGGGTCCTGTTTAGTCCACATCAGCTACATTTTAATGAGCCCAAGAAAACCAAACCACTGGGACAGTGAAAGAGAACTGTCTAAAAAGTTGTTTGGAGAAAATTGATCTGTCAAGAGAAAATCATGTAAGTAAATGAATTTTCTAGCTTGGGACCTTTTCACTGTCCCCGAATATTGGTGCTAAGACCTAGATATTACAGTCCTTTCACTTTTCCTGTCTAGAAACCAGCACATTTCGTCTTGTTTCTGCCTCCCTGCCATTCTTCCCCCTCTGTCATTTCTATCTTCTGTTTTGGTGTTTCTCCCTTTTTTTTAAAACTATATTTTTTATTTAAGATTCAGATATCCTTTTGCACAATGCAGTGAAAGAAATAGCAACTAGAATAAATAAGGTACATAATTATCCCATCTATTGCATTTATGTCAATTTTATGTGATAACTTTTATTATTCATCTGTCTGTAACAAATCACTGTTTGCGCTTACTTTTTTATTCCCCCTATATTGCTCACCACTTAAATCTAATTTACAAGACTTAAGATAAAGTATCTGGGAGTGTTAGAGCAAATGATTAATCAAGTCATTGGAAAGGAGCGCATTTTACTGTGCAGCCGCATCAGTGAACTCCAGTGGCTATCACAAGCCGGTCTGTTAGGTGGAAGAGGTCTCACTCCTGCAAGCATTGTTTGGGAGCAGAGTAACAGCTTGGTTACAGCTCATAGGCTGTGCAGGTGGTTAGCCTGGTGCTATGCTTTACATTAACTTTGGGTCCTTGTCTTACTCTCTCCTTCAAGAGGAGGAAACCTGTTGGGATGACAGAGATTGTACCGCATCCTCCAGAACAACATCTACCTGGAATTTTAGGGTCAGTTTGGAGGCTTAGCTCAGCCCTGAGTTTAATAACACCTTTTACTCTCAGGACCCTCTGTGGACCTGTGTGAAAAGTGAACCAGAGAACACTCCTAGGGAGGAAACATTCATCGTGTCTTACACGCTCAAGGCAGCTGTAGACACTGTGTGGGAGAGCTTCCGCCTTGCCTAGCTGATCCTTGATTCATCCCTTTTGCCCCATACGCTTGTCATGTCACCAGCAAGCCGTGTCACAACCCTGATGTCTTCCCAGAAGGGCACTAGGGCACTCATGAGGACAGATGGGATCTGCAGGAAAGCTCAGTTCAGGCTGAAGCTGTATGAGAACAGGTCCAGCAAGTTTCAGCTTCTTCTTGCAGCCCAGTCTAAGATACTTCTCAGTGAGTGGCCCCCATTACTCTCCTGCCTCTACATCTCATAGTCTTTAAGATAGTTATCTGTGTAACTCTTATTCTTATTTTACAGATGGGGATTTAAAGGAGTTCACAAGTACATAAGCTGGTTAGAGATAAGGTTGATGGCAATTAGGTGCTTGACTACCTTACCTGCCCATGAAAAGAGAATCATAGAATCATAGAGTCTTTGGGTTGGAAGGGACCTTTAAAGGTCATCTAGTCCAACCCCCCTGCAATGAGCAGGGACATCTTCAACTAGAGGAGGTTGCTCAGAGCCCCGTCCAACCTGACCTTGAATGTTGCCAGGGATGGAGCATCTACCACCTCTCTGGGCAACCAGTGCCAGTTCTTCACCACCCTCATTGGGAAAAAATTCTTCCTTCTGTCTAGTCAAAATCTACCCTCTTTTAGTTTAAAACCATTGCCCCTTGTCCTATGGCAACAGGCCCTGCTAAAAATTCTGTCCCCATCTTTCTTATAAACCCCCTTTAAGTACTGGCAGGCTGCAGTAGGGTGTCCCCAGAGCCTTCTCTTCTCCTGGCTGAACAACCACAACTCTCTCAGTCTGTCCTCACAGGAGAGGTGTTCCATCCCTCTGATCATTTTTGTGGCTCTCCTCTGGACCCTCTTCAACAGGTCCAAAATATGGCTATGTCACTCCTTAGTTAGTAATACGTTTAGAAATCTGGTCTGGACAGACCAAATCCCAAATTTCTGATACCTAATCCCATCAATTTGTTGTACAGCTACTCTGTAACACTAAAGGCTGAGAGGTTTCCATTGAATGTCATTTGCAAGGCTACTTCAGAGATAAGAAGTTAGACTTATGATAGGGTGTAGGTGCTAAATTGTAAAGAAAAGGAAAATATTTGTAAATGTGAGAAAAGATTACTTTCCAAGGTCATGTAGGAAATTCACAGCAAAATAGAGGCTCACATCTATAACTTGCAAGGAGCAGGTTAATACCTTAACTACTAGATTATTGTCTTGCTTCACTACTGCAAGCAGGATGGTGTAGATCATGGAAAAATACAAAGCTTCTCATATTCCCTAAGGAAGAAGTCCCATGTAATTTAATAAAGACAGATAAAATTTTCTGTAACCTTTCATGTTGCATTATACCCACCAGAATTCTTTAAAAAGGAAAATTCTAAGTTTTTATTTATAGTATGGCATAAATTTTTGTGCAAAGGATATTGATGTCTCTGAAATTATTTAGGCTTTTAGCATAATTTCCTGAGAACTCCATTTGAGGGAATGCTTTTAGATAGAGCTCTAATGGTGTACCCCATTCCCTTCCACTCTGCGGGACTCTTCCAGAAGAATTCCTATAGTAATGCAAAGGTAATTGTACCATGCACCCGTAAAATTACCATTTATAGTACAAATATATCATAAATAGAATAAAACATAAGCATACAATGAATTTATATGATTTTACTACACCATGGTGCATACTATCCTATAAATCCTGATAATAAGGTTTTCAAAAGTGGAATTTCATTGGAATTATTTTATATCATACTGTATAATTACTGTTAGAGGCAAGGTCATGTTTTGCAAGCAAAGAACAAATAAAGCTGTCAAAGTGTTATTTTAATAGACCTTAAGCTTTTGCAGAATATGTGGTACCAGTAATAATACAATAAAATATGGACCTTTTAAACTACTGTGGCTGAATATAATTCAAATGTCAATAGAAAAAGATCCTTTCGACCTCATGAGTAGTTTCTTTATGTGTAATTCTTTACACTTGGTGAATAATAGTCAGATGATGTCCATTCATGTTCTGACTTCTTAGAAGGGTTGAAAGTGAGAAGCGTGATTATTTATGGACATGAAAAAAAATCTCATATGCTGAGAGATGAAAAGATTGGGACTGTTTACCTTGGAGAGCAGATGAATAAGGAAGGGTTATGATAAAAGGGTACAGAATCAGGGGTAATACAAAAATAGGAAATTGGAAACTTCTATTCACTCTGCCTTGCAGCACAAGGACAGGGAGATTAATGAAAAGGGAGGAATGAAAAAGAAGAAAGGCAATTTGAAGTGATAGAGTATTTTGTTAAAACAATCTATAAAATTCATTGCCAAAGGACATTGGCATCAGATGAGTGGGCTCAAAACTGAGCTGGTGTCTTATCTGGCTACTCACTGCTACCACTACAGATTTGGAAAAGTATTCACCAGAATGGAATAAATTAAACCAAACTAAAGACAGTGTTATGAGATTTTTTTTTCCCAGTTAGATGACCCCTTATCGAGCTTTTGCTTCTGAGCTACTGACATTTCTATTGCTCAGACATAGTCCGGGACTATATAAAATGTTTCTTTCAACCATGATGACAATTGTTTTGTTCTCTACTATAACCAATGCACAGCCCAGCTGGGAGAACTATCATCAGCCTTTTATCTTGAGCATTTCCCAAGAAGAAATGTGTGTTATTCCAGCAAGGAGTTAGGAACTTAAGTCCCCTTTGGGTGAAAGGATTATGCTGAATTCCTATTCTAAATTAATGGGATACTGGTAAAACTGGTAGGCCTGAGATTTATAGCAGGTTCGCCAGGCATGAAACTTTACAGGTCTGGGAACAGGGTGTCTGTATTAATATTTTTTATATCTAGATCTCATCAGAGCTAGGTATACGACATAATGTTTTCACTCATGCTAATAACATGAAGGTATCCATGCAAATAGCATTGCAACAACGGGGAAACCACTAACAGTTCACAGTGTAGGAGACACATTTGTACGATGTGCTACACCCCACCAAGTTTTTAAGCTGAGAGGTGACTCGTAGGGGCCATTGAAGCAGCCAAGCACAACAAGCCAGCAGGGACGGACACAGGGACACATAAAGATCTCAGGAGCAAGAAATAACCTGAGGGACTCCTAATTCAGAGTAATGAGCCCCCCTTCCAGATAGCCATCACTGTCCCTAAGAGTCTTTAGCATAAAATCAGTTCCCATGGAATTCTCCCATTACGTAGACTTCTAAGTAACACCCTCTGCTGAGGTACAGGGTGTTCACACAATTAGGTACCTAAATATGAGAATGCAATGAGATTTGGACACCAAGTTGTCTTAACACTTGAAAGTCTCAGACATAAGGTTAATAACACAGCAAAGATGTTTAATAGCACCAACCAATGGTGAAAAGTCACATCCACATTATATGGCTCAACTATGTGATAAAACCAAGAGATTCAGGTCTTCCTTTGAGTGACCTCTCCAGGACTTTGGTTGCTACTTATCATCATGATAATTTCTATTTACTGCTGGTTTCCCTTTCTCCTTTTCTTTCTGTGTCTTCCATTCCAAAATCACTTAAAGCTAACTCTGTCATCCATTTCTCTGACATTTTTGCTACCCTCTGTCCCACATGTCCACTCAGTTTATACAACATTGCTCCATGCTAGTTTGTTTCCTTTTTTTGTCATTTTCCTTTTTTTTAAATCCATCCTAACCCAAAAAATCTCTCCCTATCTTCAAGTATCACTTCAAAACCACTTTTCTTCTTAGCTTACAATTGATTTGTACAATGCAGCACTTTGTGATGACACTAATAAAACAGTAGCTTGCATCCCACATCTCATTTTGAGGCACTTTAAATGGTTATAAAAACTGATGCGAAAGTTATATATAGGGTTCACTTCATCCCTGGGTGAAATGCAGCTGCATTACAATGAAATGTGGCAGCTGCATAAACGAATGCTGCAGCAGTTTATAACAAGAAACAAGGAGAATACTTTATCCAGCTGAAACTACTAAAAGGATTTATGAGATGGATAAAATTCAAATAATATATATATATAGGGAGCTGACAAGGACACCAGGCTCTCCTCCCTTTATTCTTAGGAAAAATACTCTGGTATTGCTAATGGGCAGAAGTGATTAAAGGCTTGGTTGCCTTCACATTAGGATTTATATTCCTTTTCTTGCCTTCTGACAGCCCCCATGAGTCTTGTCTCAGCACAGACTGGGAGGACAGAGTACCACCCACCCATTCCCCAGTACCACACTGCCCTTCCCACCTATTTGGCCTGCCATTCAAAAGCTGAGCACCACGGACTTGAGAATTAGCAGGGCTTTGATACATGAGCACTGTATGTTCACTGAAAAATGTGTTTGGATAAAGGTCTGGAAAATGTGAGTCTTAAAGGGCTATAATATAAAATATATTGTATTTTTAATGTGGAAGGAACATTAACAAACAGGTAGAGAAGGGGTAGCAATCCCATCCCTTGGGATCTATTCCAAAACTTCTGGTGACTCATAGAGTTGCTATGGGCCAAATTTTGAAAACAGACTCTTATTTTATGAGTTTCTGCCTTTGGGTTCCCAAGTTAAGAAATCTAGGTGGCATCTAAACTTCTATGTATTACGGGCCAAAGAGTGGCCTGAAGACCAAAATACCTGCTGAGCTCATATTGAAAAGGGAAATGTTGAGTCCTGCTGGTATTTAGAAAACCTTCAAGTGTATGCTCCCTTGCCACCCTGGTATGCTATAAAGCAATTTTTACAATGTACCATTGATAGTTCCATAACTAATAAGTATTATTAATAACCAATCATTGAAACATTGTAGCTATATGTACTTATTAATGTTGTATGTTCATGTTGCATATTCATGTACCATGTTCTTGTTACATATCTTCTATTGGATCACTATTTTTGAAGAGTGAAAGAGCGAGTGGCCCACAGGCTGCAAAGCAGCTTTGTAGAAAAGGACCTGGGGGTCTGGTGGACACCAACTGGAACATGAGGCAGACAGCATGCTGGGCTGCATTAGGAGGGGCGTTGCCAGGTGATCTTTCCAGTCTTCTCAGCACTGGTAAGGCCACACCTGATGTGCTGGGTCCAGTGCTGGGCTCCCCAGTAAAAGGAAGATACAGATTTACTGAAGTGAGTCCAGCACAGGGCTACAAAGGTGATTAAAAACCGGAAGCATCTGAACGATGAGGAGAGGTTGAGAGCTGGGGTTGTTCAGTCTGAGGAAGAGAAGTCTTGGGGAAATATCATCTCATGTGTACAAATATCTGACAGGAGAGTGGAAAAAGGGCAGAGCCAGGACCTTCTCAGTGGTGCCCAGTGACAGGCAATGGGCACACAGAGAAACACAGGAGGCTCCATCTGAACATCAGGAAACACTTTTTTACCGTCAGGGTGATCGAGCACTGGTACATGTTGCTCAGGGAGGCGGTGGAGGCTTTGTCCTTGGATATATTTAAAAGTCATCTGGACATGGTCCTAGGCAGCCTTGCTTAGGTGGCCTTGCTTGAGCAGGGGGCTTGGACAAGATGACCTCCAGACATGCCTTCCTACCTCAACCATTCTGTGATTCTGTGACTATTTCAGGAAATGTGTAAAAATAACCCTAAACTGACGCAACAGTGGGGAGGAAAAAATCTCCACCAGCAACATCATACTTCTCCTAGTGGAGAATTTCAGATGAAGCCTTGCTGTAATCTCCTCTACACCTCTTTTTTTCTTGAGGAAGACTAGCGCCACTGATTTTAGGACCCAGAAAGTCATAGGAAGGGTAAGCATAACACCAGGGTGTGGTGTAGCTAGTAGCAAGTATATATATATCAATGCCAACTGTACCATTACTGGAAACTTGCCATAACTTTATACTTGGAATTGTAAGTGTTATTATCTTTGTCCCTAGACTAACTCTTTGATTAGATTGCTAATACATTAATTACAGGAGCAGTAAATTCTTCAATCTGTACACAAGGTATATTTTTTCAGTGCACATAAATTGCATAAGGTGTTTTGTCTGGTACTCTGCCCTTGAAATCTGGTCTGAACTTGGATGCAGCAGATGGACGCCACTACATGCAGCTTGCAGCTACCCTCCGTCCTTGCAAGGTTTTGAAAAATGTCATCTCTTGCAAGGCTAGGGGAGATTTGCAGTCAGCTTGAGTTCAAGCGGCATGAGAGATGCACAAGGTCTCTGGAGTGGCCTGACATTCAGAGAGCTCCCAAGAGGATGTAGTGCTGGTCTGAGCACTACTTTCAGCTCTCATGGGTACTAGTAACTCCAATTAAAGACAGAGATTTAATGTCTCTGGATGTCAGGGTTTTCAAGCTCAGTGTCCTAAACCGGAGGTCAAGTTTCAGACTTCAGTGCCTCGCTTAGTTTTTCCACAATACCCAACATGGTTTCCATGTGTGCGGTGCTGAAATTAATTGGTCAGACAGTAATTGGAGCTCATCAGATGAAAGACACTATGGAATGCCGGAGAATGCTTCATGTTATAATTTGAGTGAAAATGTAAACAATACCCCAAAAGATAGATGTTGTCACCGTAAACTTTCTCTCTGAATTATGCAGATAAGTAGAACAAAACACAATTCCTTATCAACATATTAATTATCCTTTGATTATACCCTTCATGTGCTGTAGATGTTCAAATTACATGTGGGCAATCAGATATACTTCAGAGAATCTCTACCCATCTGAGGTGGTCTTCATGCTGTGAATTTATATTAAACACTGAACATTAATATAAAACTAAATCCCCTTGGAGATAATACTTTGATGTATTAATATAAAAGACTTCTCAGTTCTTGTTTATCATAAATTAAGATTAAAGCACTTTCTTTTGGAGTTCTGGGTGAGATCAGTAATTTGTAGTGCAAGAAACATTGATAAGATACAGCACATACAGAAGAGCTCAAATATTCAAGACAGATGTCCGAATCCATGGCTTGTGCACAGCGAATGTAATACAAGGTGCTGAGCTCCCACCTGGTGTTATCAGTATTCTCTGCTGTTATCAGCTGATTAACACTACAAGCAGATCTGCCTTTAGATCCCACTGTTTCCTTATCAGCTCTTTCCATGAAAAGGCCTGTAGAGAAAGACGTCCTGTGTGTTTCTTCTGAAAAAACTAAAGCCCAAAAGCAGAATGTTAGTTGTTCACAAAGTCTGGAAGAAGCTGTCATCTAGATACGACCCCATAACAGGAGGGCTGGCATTATCCTGAAAGCACAGGCAAGGGCTGTACCTACAAACCCAGATGACTTTTTCGATTCACAACTATATCGCAATGATTATCATTGAAGTATACCAGCACTATTAACATTTCGTTGTGCCTCGAGACTGTAGTGAAAAATTGTTTATAAAATGAAGGTTAACACAATTCATGGATATCTACTTTTTTATTCTTATTTTTTCTGAGAGGATTAAACATCAAATACCCATATCTCTTCAATGCTTTTTTGCAGCTGCTATTTACTACAAGAATATTACTGATGAGAGCTGCCAGGATGTCTTCTTATGACTGTATGAAGAAATGAAAAATCAGCAAATTAATACTAAGCACAAATATTATTTTTTTTTAACTGGATATTCTGAACTTGGCCCATCTTCCTTTTTGGAGTTGGATTGATCCTATGGCAGTGCCAGGTGTGATAAGCTGGCTTTGCCATGAGCAGGGGTTGGACCAGATGACCTCCATTGTTTGATGGTTCTACTACTTTTTAAAATTATTTCAGTGATTGAAGAAATAGCATATGCTTACGTAAAGATGTTATTGTGAACTAAATTTCACCCTTTGCTTTGACTGTGCAGTGCTGTAAAAACAGTGGAATCACACTAGTGTGTGTTTCAATGTGATCTAGTCCAGAGCCACTAATTACATGGCTCTATGTTGATCTTTATACAGTCATGAGAAAAACAAAGAGATTAAAGGAGACAATTACTCACTTACTAAAAAAAGAAAATCTTTCCTCACTCTGTCTTCACAAAAGCACCCGTTTTTACAAAAGTGTTTTCCAAACACTTCTCTCCAACACAAAAACAGTACTAAATGTGGAAAAGTCAAATTAAAGGTTCTTTTTTAAAGTAGCAGTGGAGCTACTGTTCAGACAGCATACAGGCAGTTTCCATCATCCATCACATGATGGAAATTTTGTTTAATTTTACTGAATAGATACAGACAACTTTCAATATCAAAGCGGTGAACTCAAAGGCCAGAATTTTAAGGATATTTAAATTTCCTAACTGGTAGGGCGCAGATCTTCGAAGATGTCTGAAGTTTTTAACTCTCATTTGCCTTCCCAAGCACCTTTGATTCTGGTTCACCTGATCCTGCCTTCTACTACTGGGTGGCTGCCGACATGAGCGATTAGGATGGCAGCATGTGAATGTTCTAGACACTTTGGCACGTACTCACCTAAATGCACTTTGAAAAAACAAAGAGAAGATTACAGAGCAAACAGTTTTACCAATGAACTGGAAGGTTTTGAATATCTGAAGTAAAATACTTCCAGGATTTTTCTTCACACAAATCGTTTTCTTTTGTTCAGTCCCCTTTGCCATGAAAGCTGCAATCCATACGGCTACAGAGCAACGCACAGAAATCACACTAAAGCAATTGCTACGTGATAGCTATGCATAAACATTTATTCGTCCATACGGGAGGGAGGAAGGAACAGATAACTTGGCTATGTTGGTATAGTTGTTATTTTTAGCATTTTGGCTGAAGTGTCTGGTTTCCTTTACATACATTTTTTTATAGAAAGCTGTGGGGGTATTATGGGCTTCTTCAAGTAGAGAACAGACTTGTAATGTAGTGAAAATACAGGTTTTCCATTCTGCAGCTCACCTAGGTCTGTTTCCATCTATTAAAACCATTGTACAGAATAACTGTTCCGTATAATACAAAATTCTGCTATGGCAGAAATAACACTGGATAGCCATAGTACTGACACTTCTCATTTCCTTACTCTTGTTACACCACAGAGCAAATGGAAGCCAGATTCATAGGAACTCTGCAATTACTCGACAATAATCATTGCCAGCAATAAAGCAGAATTAGCAAAGAACTAATTAGCGTACCACCCAGGACTAACAACACTCTACACTTTTTTACTGTTATTTTTAGCTACAAGCAGGAAAGATATAAACTGCTCTTTTATCAAACACCATGAAAGAGTTAGATGTTAGTAAGTTAGATGTTTGCAGTTATCACTCTATTAAGATGCAGTCTGCCCTCCAGCGATGTGGCACACGTTACCCTGGAAGACGACAACAGGAAGGCTGGAGACCTACCAGTGCCTGCTCCTTGCCGATGCAGGAAACTGGGTCTGTGGGTGGACAGTGGGAGACATCAAAGCTGCCGAAGCACAAACCTACTATTTTCATGTCAATGTCTCTAGCTGGATAACCAGAGGGAATACAGCAGGGTTGGCTCTGCAAATGTCAGTGAAATACAGACCCTGGCACTTTTCAACTTGCTGCCTGAATTTCAACCATTTCATAATCTTCTAATAGTTATGGGAAATCAGTTAGACAGTTTTAGTTGCCATCTCATGGACAGAGTCCCTTTGATTGCTGGTGAGCACATTCCCACTTGTCTGAATCATTACTTGCCTGACTGAGGGCAAAGATGGTTTGGTCGCTAGGCAGTGCTACCAGCTAGATATTTGGAAAGCAAATGACTAATTCGTTGCTCAGCCAGACTTTTGGTGGGAAATAAGACACATCACTTAACACTTACACTTCAGTTTAAAAAGGGAAGAAATGTTCTTCCTTCCCTAGGAAGGAAAACTGTGAGACTCGGTATGTTGAAGTGTGTGCTAAGCTCAAAAATATGCTCCAAGTACATGAGGACCACATAGCTACCTTGCATGAAGTGGTCTTCCTTCCTTTACACCTTCAACAATCAAGTGGCCTGGATATCAAATACAAGAGGTTTTTTGGTGTTATTAAGGATTTGGTCCTCAGCTGATCTCTAGACATAATAAATAAATAGGAGCACCTGGCCATAGACACAAGACACTTGCCCTTCCAGCAAATATTTCCCACTTGGAGTTACGAATTGTCTTAAGCCATGACCTGATTCCTGATCATTTAGAGAACATTCACCAGGAGATCAATGAATATAACTCCATGCTATAGCCTGAGGTCAGTTTAGTCCAAGAAAGAGGCTAGTGAAGTAAAAATAAGCAAATAAAGAACATGGGCTTTTATAAAAACCTGAGAAGAGTGCTGAAGTGCATACTAGAAATATTTCCTCTGGACTCTGCAGCGCTGCTGGCACGTGGCTCTTTCAGCACTTGGTGCTTGTTCAACGTGTGCTACGTGGATACACCAAGGTCTGTGTACATACATCTGCCAAGCGGAATCACAGAAGTAATGTGGCTATTTCTGAAAAATGAATAGTTTATGGCTTGCTCAGTTTCAGAATATGTTTCATAATCTTCAGCACTCACAGTATGTCACTCATGGGTTTGCAACATATTCCCTCTGAACAGAAGCCTCTTTGTGCTCACCACTGAAGAAGCATGTGCTGTGCGAGTGCCATACTATATTTTGGCAGTAGCTGCTAGAAGTAAATTTACAGAGGATTAAGGAGATGGAAGGCAGTGTGCCTCGTACGGTAATTCTGCAGAGCATTAAAATACCCTGTTCAAAGAAGAGATGAGCGATGTCTGCTATTCAAAATCTTGGGGCCTGAGGTTCAATTTGTTGGGCAAAATTTCTCTTTCGTCTTCGGGAAAAAACCTCCCTGAAAAACAGCAGCTGCCCTTGCCCAGGGGGAGTGCATGAGGACACCTCCCTCCTTTGGATGTAACCTCCAGCATGAGGTGGGAGCCCTCCCCAGGGGTACAGGGTCACCCGGATCCATGCCAGCTGGAAGCTCCCCGCCGGCCGCTGTGCCGCCTCCGGGATCAGCTCGGGGACCTTCCCCATCTCCAGATGTGCTCCACGAAAAGCAGGATCCAGGGGCTCCTCTGGCTTTATGTCCCCTCAAGGCCAGGAGAATGAATGCATGTGCTGAGGACATGAGCCATTTTTGTCTGTCTGGTGCTACAGTAATGGGATATACAGATAAAGACAAAGATTGAAAACTGGTGGTATATGCTTTGAAGGAAAAGGCAAAGCACTTTATTTTCCAAGTCTAGCCTTTTTCTAGACTTGACCTTGGTCTGCACTTTTAAGAATCTGACATTTTTTGATGCTTTATTTCACTTTCAGATTTTGGCAGGGTCTAGCCTCAGATATGCCAGAAGTATGATGAGATTAAGTTGTTCTCCAGACAGAAACAGAAGCAGAAAGCAGGCAGTTGCCTACAAAAGATGGTATCTCCTACAGATTTCACTGTAAAAATGCCTGGCTCAGTTTTCAAAAGGAGAAGACTAAATCTGACAATGAAACCTCAGCAAAATGGAAGTTAAAGATTTAAATAATCATCCTAAAAGCCCACACGTTGTTCTGAAACCACTGGTTAAAACTGAACACATGATAAAGGTGTTTAGATTTAGGAGATGGGCCGTATTTTGCAATATTTTTTTACACTGTCATGGTAGTTAGAAACCCAGGACCCATGATATCCTGTGGCCACTGTGTTATGCTCTGAAAGCTCACTTATTACTCATACCTTATTTTCTGGTAGAGCTTCATCTTTGAAGACAAACAACAACCCAAGCAAACCAGCTTGGACTCCACTGGTTTACGTGCGCTGGAGTACATGCAACACTGTCAAAAGGTGAAAATTATACCTGTGATGCTCCATTGGCCGACTCTGACTTTGGGAACAGAACTGGGGCTTTCATTAATCTTTCTGCAACTCCAAGCCAAAGCCAATTGCTAAAAGTAGCCTCAAAACTGAGTCTACAAAGCTACTATTTGCTGAATGTATTTCAAAGCATTTCCTTTATTCATTGTTTACCGATCTGGCCTTTCCTCATCAGGGGTAGAAAAACATAATGAATGCTTATCACCTGCAAGCTCAAATCCCTCTGGAAAGAACTTTTTCAGGAAAATGTTATTGTGGTGAGAACTTTCAGAGAGTGCTGGGGTTTTAAAGTTTCTCATGATGTTTTGCATTTTTCTTCTAAACGAACAGGAAAAAACTCATCTGGCTCTCATTTGAATTCTCAATAGACTTTAGAAAGGAAATTCCAACTAGAAGTGTATTCTTACACCTAAAATCTATGTGGGAATGATGCTATGTGCTTGTCTGAAACCAACAGCAGCCAGAAGAATCAGAGCTAAGGCTGGGTGAGGAGGAGACCCGCTTGCTCTACACAATGGTGAGGATCTCAAAAGAGGGGCTGGTTTTATAAACCAGGCTTCAGTAGGACATATCTGAAGCTTAGCATTAAACATATACTTAAATATCTAGTTGACCTGTCTTCACAGCAGCCATTTTGTCATCCATCTAGAATATTTATTCACATACATGGGGATTTCTGGATATAAAGGGTGGGAATCATCTCACCTATCTGCAGCTGCATTGGAACTATTCATCCCAGGTGCTGCTGAAGGCTATGGAGAGAAAGAGATACTTCCATGAAAATATTTACCTTAACGTTAAAGTCTAAAGGACGTCAAATGGCTTGGGCCCAGAAAGTGCTCATTCTTCTCTAAGGACCATATAGAGAATCTGGGAGGAACAGGCATATAAAGCTAGAGACATTTCCAGGGAGCTGAAATAAATTCTTCTTTGAGGCATCTCCTGTTAATGTACTTGTGACTTAAGGTCCATACTTTCACCTATTTGCACATGATTTTCTCCATTTGTAGTGATGGCGTAAATAATCTGTATCTGTGTTTGTAAAGGGATTTGAGATTTATGTAGGAACATTCCTGTGTAGGTGCTCAGTGTTTACCACAAACAGCATGTATTTCCCACACAAAGTATGTCGTTGAATTAGAGTTACTTGATCTCAGAATCTACTAATCTCAAACACAAGCAAGGAAGTAAGTAGTTGAGTTGTTCACCTCATCTGTGTCTTATTCATCAATTCACCCACTGGTTTCCATAGGATGTACGTATATCTCACCTACCAGAACTAAGCTGCACTTATCAAGATTTCTCCTGCAGTCGACACTATACATTCTTTGTATTCAGGGTTTTTTTAAGTATCTGAAGCTTATGAAAAACTCCAAGTACTTCTAATTTTTAGAATTTGCTAGAAAAATGCCTTTCCCTAAAAATGTGGGTTAGCTCTGGGCAAAGACATTAGCTCAAAGTACAGGGCCAGCATAGCTAATCCTAAGTTAAAGTCAGGTCTTCCCAGACCTCTCAGGGAGGTAAACACCTCTACTTTCCAGCGCCCCAAGAGCACTGTTCCTAGCTCTGCTTGGATATATCAAATTAACTGGTTGCTCAGTGCACAACAGAGACTAATGTGCGAACATGATGCTGGCAAAGGCTCACCAGAGGATTCTTATAATTGATGAGAAGGCAATATAACTGATTCGTAGACACATAACTCTGCACCTTGCTCACTGCGTTGGTTTCCTACAAATGTTGTTGATTGCCTTCTTCCCTGCGCTTTTCTTCTCTTTCCATTTACAAACATGGGGAAGAAACTTCTAATAGCAATTTGTTTGTGCAGTGCCTATTTGGCATGCCGCGCTGCGCTATTACACAAATCAACAGGGAACACGATGTAACACCACACCAGCAGATTTAACTAAGATCCAATTGTACTTGATGCCACCTGGATGTGGGAAGAATGTTCCCTTAAATGAAAAATCTTTGACAGAAAAACAAGTTCACCAGTCACAAGTATGTACCATAACATAGGACAATACACCATCTTTGAGTTATGACTTCATCGGTAAGAAATTGGCCTAGCAATGGCATTTCTCCTCCAACAGGCAGATGTGCTCTCTATTATATCGTTCCTTCCACACAGATCTGAATTGGTGTACCCTTTAGTGCTAGTATGAAGCCAATGTTTGCTGGTGGAAACCTGTCCTGTATCACCTCCCAAATAAACTACCTCCGGCTCAACTACCAGGGTTAGGATGGGGGAGGCTACTGGTTCTTCATTTAGATTATGAGATTGTAAGCAGCTAAAACAAATAGTTTGCATTTCCAGGTGCAATTTCTTAATTTAACTCTCCCATTTTTACTGTGGTCATTGTAACAGAAACTCAGTGACAGTCTGAATAAATACTTTGACTTGTAATACACAGTCACCTAAAAAATTAACGATGAGTTGTTTTCACAAAAGACTTAAGGACAAACACATTTCCAACAGCAGGGCCTCTGAAGAGGAAGTACCTCAGGGAGAATATTGTTATTAGGTGACACTGAGCAAATGCTTAAGGAGGAGTGATTGAAGCAGACTGTGTACGCTAAGGATTTAATGAGCATCTTGGAGGAGCTGATGGCCTGAGGCATAGCCTCAGGTCATTAAACCTCAAATGGTTATTAATCCCCAGGAAATGCTTTCTGTCAAGGTCATTAATGCTATTATACAGTGGAAATTGAGGGCATATCGAGAAATTAGCATGTAGCCTGTTTGCAGGAGAAATGCTCTCAGTGAGCATGGGCAGGTCATTTCCAGGAGGATGCTGCAGTGTCCATGAGCCACCCGGCTTGCCTGAGCTTCCGTGTCACTCTCTGCACCATTTCTAAGCTAAGTCACTCTTTTGCCGAGTGTCACTACAGGAACTCTATCACGCGTTGAGCAGTTAAATTAGCAGCTCGGCGTAACTCCAAGGGATAACATTATCTGGAGTCCCTCCTGCTGAGTAGAGATACCTTAACATATGTTTTTAGGTCGGAGTTCTGCCCTGCTATTGCCTCTTTTTAGAATAAAAATAGGAAATTTGATTTAATTGACGTATACACTGGTGGCCTTAAGCACTTGACTGAAGGGTGAAACTGTACAGGTGTTAGGATCATTACCCTTTTCTGAGAGTTTTCTAGGATAAAGGTCTCCCTCCACCTCACTGTCTTCAAGGAAATACCTGGAACCAGAATAAATATATCCACTGGCGACGGTGGGGCTAACAGCAAGAGCCTGACCAGCAGGCAGGGAAGGGCAGTATGTGGTGAGATCCCGGTTTGGGGCTTTCCTCTTGGACCCCTTCTCTGCATTGGGTGCCTCGTGAATGAAGCCTTGGCTTTACCATCACTGCTATTACCTTCCCATCAAGTATGGAAAATGCTGGTGTATGGATCCCATGAATTTTTACAAATAGGGTCTCGATTTAGGCAGTTATTTGTCTGGTGCATTTTGTGGAGCTAACAGTCCAGATTGGAAGTCAGACTTGGTGATATTTTTTTTCCAGATCCTGCTGCTGGTTTATGATTTGAATTGGGCAAATCAAACCCTGCAATTCTATTAAATTGTCTTTAGGCATCAGATTTTCCTACATTAAAAGGGCTATAACCGTACCTGCCACACAGATATTTTGAACTTTGAATTAGATCAATTTACAAGGGACCTAGAGATCTTCAGTTTCAAAACTATTATGTTATAATGATCAATGCTTAATTTTTAAGTCAATAAAGCAGACTGCAACCGCCTAAATCTGTTCCTTCTGCTTTAAACTAAGCAGGGAAAACATAAAATTGCTACATAGTAGGATCATTTTGACTACATCCCTGAGGATGATTTAGCACCCCAATTATGCAGCTGTCCAAATTAAGAGAAGAAATCTTTCTTTATTAAAGAGCCTGAGGAGATTTAGAAAGCAACAGTATATTATACTAAGTAAAAAGAAAGAATAAAAGGACATAATGATCTATTTAATTCATCTGACAATGTCTGCATTAAATGATCAATGCTTAGACATGCATTGCTATTTACTGTTTGATTAAGTGCCCTAACATTCACTGGCATCAGTCAGTGCATCTTTACTAAATGGAATTTATGCAAATGTTATTTCAATGACATGTCTCTACATAGGTGTCAGGAATACACCCATCTATGGGGAACCGGAGGGTAAATTCACTACTATTCTTTTGTCTGATTGGTTTCCTGAGAGATATTCAAAGAAATAGTTCAATTATTGGAGTACAGAAAAGTACTTTAACAATTATATTAAGAAAAAAACACCTTCATATGATATGACTACACAGTTTTTGCATGTATTTGACTCCTCGATTTCAAAAATGCAAAAAACGAAGTTGCACTTTAAAAATATAAATACAGCTGAATATTTCTAGAAAGAAACTGTCACTTAATTTATATGTTAGACATCATTCCAAATACCTGAAGAAGAACCGCACACATGTCACAGTAAAGAAAATTTTATTTGGCAGTACTGGCTTAGACATGGCTGTGAAGCCATAAATCAGATCAAATAAGTATTAGGACACTAAATTATTTTTGGACTTGGAAAATTCCACTAATGCTGTACTTTTATAGCAGTATGTTCCTGTAACCTAGATCGCAATCAAGAGATACATTTAAAGTTGTTGTCTTCTGAAGACAAGATGAATTTAAACTTCTGCTGTAAGGGGTCCACTGTGCAGTTTAGTGCAGTCTTGAATAAGACTGCTTTCCTGATCAGGATTTTCAACAAATTTGTGTTATTGAAATCCCTGCACCTAAGCATGTCTTTCTTACATTGATTTCCTTGCTTGCTTTGAGGGATGGTGCCATAAAGCATGCATTGTACTATTTATGTAAGAAATAGACTTAGGAAAAAAACACACGTTCTTGATCTCTCCTGTATTTTCAACAACATAGAGAATTCCTTACTGCTGGGCTCCTTTTCTTTTTCTTTTATTTCAATAAGTATACCTCTTCTTTCTAACTCTTCAACTGTTTTTTATTGTCTTAGTTTCCACACCTATCCCAGTAAAGTTCAGGTTACTTCAGTGAGTCTCTGTCAAATTTCATTCCTCAATTTGCTCTGGTCACTAAGTTTAGGAAAATGTTGAACTCCACTGCCTGTGAAGGCAGTCACATTTCCTTGAGTGGATTTTATGCAAACACAGAGTAAGGAATAACTTGGTAATACCACCATCTGACTCATGTATTTAGAACTGATAATAACTGTAGCCACATCCTGTAAAATGACCAGTTTTTAAAAAAAAATTAACTTGGGTTTTTCTCCTCACCAAAATGACCATGCTCATTTTTATCTTAAAAAGACTTTATCTAAGAACTTGAAATTAGCCATAGAAAATATGGGCAAAGTGGAAAGTGAAAGTTCATCTAATCCACTCTCTGCTGAAACCTGCAGGACTAATATTTACTCTTCCTTAGAGGTATTTAGGATTCAGGATAACTCTGAAAAATATATAGTCTGAGATACACCTGACCAAACAGGTTGCTTTGGTCTCAAACTGTCTAGGTGGCAAATTTAATACTCTTTGCTGAAGTAGATGTTTTGAAGATACAGTTCCAGCTCTGTTCTCAGACGGAGACATTAATTCGCGCAGTGTTTGGCCGCTGCGGCTGGAATGCACTGCTTACTTTTCCAGCCCTTGCATTTAACTACCTCTGGATTGCCACACCTGTAGCTATTCAGCAGAAACTCAGTAAACTCCTCTTCTTTTCCTGCAAATAGTATCTTATATTCCTGCCGTGCTGGCATCTCAGCATCATTTGCATCCCTGCTAATAGAAATGGTGCCATTTCATACAGTGCTGCTTTCCACGGCTTGTAAGGGACAATAACCTTGGCTGCAGTGCCCAGATTAATTAACCCTCACTTCTGATGAATATGAACTATCACAGATTTGTTTGGATGAGAGGTCTGAACAACTGTGAGTTTCAGAAGGCAGAAGAGCGGATTCCAGGAAAGCAAAAATACCAGTGAATGAAAAGCTAAGAACATACTTCGGTTGTAGCATGGAAGAGAGAATTGCCAATTCCTCAAATAACATTGTTTATTTAACAGTATCCTGTTGGGGGGAACTACGTAACTGCAGTGACTATGAGTAACTATGCGTACACACGTCATGATAATGTGATGGATTATAATGAAAATCTACTCTTAAGAAAACAATACTTGCGTCAGGCAAATACTACTCTTCTAAATAGCCCATGGTTATTCTGTACAGGGCACAATGAACAAAAAGTGTGTCTGACCAGCTAGGAGCATGTTCTTTCAGATAAATTAAATCCCCAAATTATAATTTTAGTGATAAATACCTCTTCAAAACAATATTTCATGGTGAACATTTTTGCCAAACACCAGATTCTCTCACTACTAATAAATAACCTGAAGGGTACATTCCTATTTAGTATGAGTGAAAATATCAGAATTTAGCCCTAAAAGCTTTTGTATACAAAGCCTTATGAATATTTCACAGACAGCGATGACTGTTTTTCTCTGCTTCTGCGAAAAAAATGCTCAAATATGTGCTTACTTATATATATCTGTTCAAAAAGATTGACAGCAGTTGAAGAACCAAATCTCTCTATGTATAACCAAGTCTCTACATTTAGCTGGTGTCTCTGCAATGCTCAGCATATGTAAAGTAGTAAATCACAGAATCACAGAATCATCAAGGTTGGAAAAGACCTTTAAGATCAAGTCCAACCATCAACCCAACACCACCATGCCCCCTTAACCATGTCCTCAAGTGCCACATCCACACATTTTTTGAACACTTCCAGTGCTGGTGACTCCACCACCTCCCTGGGCAGCCTGTTCCAATGCTTGACCACTCTTTCAGTAAAGAAATTTTTCCTAATATCTAGGCTAAACCTCCCCTGGTGCAACTTGAGGCCATTTCCTCTCGTCCTATTGGTAATTACTTCAGAGAAGAGACCAACACCCACCTCACCACAACCCCCTTTCAGGTAGTTGTAGAGAGCGGTAAGGTCTCCCCTCAGCCTCCTCTTCTCCAGACTGAACAACCACAGTTCCCTCAGCTGCTCCTCATAAGACTTGTGCTCCAGACCCCTCACCAGCTTCATTGCCCTTCTTTGGACACACTCGAGCACCTCAATGTCCTTCTTGTAGTGAGGGGCCCAAAACTGAACACAGTATTTGAGGTGCAGAAGCATTAATTGGTATTACTTTGCTGTCACATTGTTGGTTATTATGTAGGTGATATTTACTCTCTTCCAATGCAGACAGACTTTGAAGCAAGGCAGTAGATCTATCCCCAAAAAATGGAGTTTGCTACATTTCAATTTGCACACATTGAGTGTGAGCGTTACTGAAGGCAACTCCTGTACCCCTAAACAGATGTACATCTGCTTCCCCACGTAATACCTGTTGACTCAGTTTTATGCTTCAGTTTACAGTCTGTCTTGGTATGTGCAATGAACAGCATCCAACTAGATTTTGCAGGGAATTGCATTAAATAAAGCCCCAAATGTCCTCTAATATTGTTTTCCATTTTTTATGATAAGAAAGTTGTCATTGTGGTCAGAAAAGAGAGAAATACAGATACAAAAAGAACCATTTAGAAAGGTAGTCTTAGGAAAAACTGCTATTCAAGTGTCTTTCAGGGGGATCAGGTACAATTGCTCTGCTTCATTAATTTTTAATCACATCTGGCAACCGGCCTCAAAAGTCTCCAAGACTTTATGACTTCATTTTGGAAGAGATCAGAGCATTAGCAGCTGTACTAAGTGTAAAGACCCTTCCAAAGCAGCCTTTAACAGCTGTGTGCTGACAGAGCTGCTCAAGTACGCCAGTCAATCGTAGAGACCAGCTTATCTATACCATGATGATACTATACCCCTAAGGCAAATATGGCTTTCAGAAGATAAAAAAATGAGAAAGGACAGCACCACAAATGAGTCCCAAGGAATGTCAAGATGGAAGATTATCCTTAACTGAAATATAATACATAGCTTTAGTCTGGGTTTTTAGCTTGGAATTACCTAGGAATTTATTTCATAAATATTTAATCCATAACTCTACAAAATCTGTAAGATATTTAGATCCCTTCTAATAGCCCACCAAAAAATAATTTTCTACTGGAAATACCTGTAATAGCCACCAAGAATGAAAAGCACAGAGTGCTGTGCATCTACCTTGACTCCAAACCGTGATATTTGTAGCTTGTTGTTGTGTACATTAGAGGCACATGCTTTCACAGTACTCACAGGAACTTCTAGTTAGGGGTAATATCCTTCAATAAAAAGCGCAACTGGGTATATTTAGAAACAATATTAGTTTCCAACTTCATGTTTTTCCTAAAATCCTACATCCTAACTATAGTCAGAATCTTTTTCTAAAGAGCAGTCACCAAATCGCCAAATTCTTACTTGCAAGAATTATTTTTCTAATATCATTGCTGCCTCCTGTTTTCTCTGATACATGAATTTGACCATCTATGTTACAAAAGCTTTCAGGAGCTCACTACAGTAACCTTACAGTCATCTCTTCCTTTGTCCGTTTTGGACATTTGCAGTAAAATACTTAAGTAGGGAGATAATAATTCATCTGCAATGAAACCATGTTACCTTGAGACTACCAAGTCTCTTCCTCTCTTTAATAATTTCCTAAGGATGATATGTTGATTCAAATAGGAAAATGTATACCTGCAATCAAATATAAAAGATGTCCTGAAAGAATTATCGATTGGCCCACTGTGAAGACAAGAGGGCTAAAGGGGAGACACATCAGAAGTATTCAAATTTGGGCTTATACTGAATATGCCCCTAATCTGAAGATATTTTGATTCAAGGTACATACTGGTTCATGCTATCACTTTTAAAAATCTCCTTCTGTCCTTAGGTTACAAAAGACTCTCTCCCTAAACTGTTTTGTGACTATAGATGAAAATGTACTCAGTGCTTTACCTGTTAAATTCCCCACTCGCCTGTATTTCTTCCTGGATGAACACTCTGCCACATGGAAACCCCTCACATCCCTACCCACACTGAGAGAAGTTACATTTTCAAAAGCAGAATTTAACTTCTATCAAGTTTCTGAAGGAGTAACATTGGCATTGTTTTTTTTAATACTACGCTCCTTTATTCAGGAGGGTTGTTTTGCTGCCAGTCTAGGAAATGAGCATTGAAGGGCTTTCAGATTAATGCTCAGGGCCTTCAGGTCAGATGTTTTTCCAAGAGTTCTCTGCTCCCTGAGGGCATCCTGTGAGATAAGGATGCTGCTCCCACAGCCCAAGACGGTGCTTTGTGTTCTCTCCCTGAGAGGACCCAGTATCATCCCAGAAGGATTCTGCAGTGATATCCAACAGTGTGAAGAAGTCTGATTTGAAAAATAACAAATATGAGTATATTTTTATTACTGTTCTTATGCAGGAACTATATGACCTGCTATGCAAATAGCAGAGTACACTCTCCCTAAGATTAACATTTTGGATCAAGCTTTTCAAGCAGAGGTTTCTTTCTTGAAGTGTACATGTACACAGCTCCTACTCGGTCCAGGAGAGAGTGCATATAAATTGGCATTAGCTGAGAACAGAGGATTGTTTCATACATGGAGTAAGACAGAGTTCCTCTCCCCAGTACAGTCTAATTCAAAACAGTTGTAGACTAGACACGTCATACATCAGGGGTAAAAACTTCAAAGTGATGGTGCATTTTAGGAAACTAAAGCAATGCAATGTTAGGTTCCCTCTCTGAACAGCTTCTCCTCACTAAGTACTGGGGTAACCGGGGAGACCTACCTCCTCAGGCTGAAGCCAGTCCCTGGCCAATACTCTCCTAACTCCCACTTTCATAAGTGGCGACAGCATGAGAAGATCCTAAGCCAAGTGGGCACCCTGTGAATCACGACAGAGTGAAATAGCAGAATGATTATGCAGACTCAGACTGATAAAAAAATACTAGAATAGCTTAAGGAAGAAGCTGCCTGAGGTCTGAAAGCAAAGGATAAATCCTAGATTATAAATACTTTGGTGGGTTCCACATGCTAAATATTTTTGGCACTGTAATATATTCAATTTCTGTGACTTTTACTGAACAATTTGTGTCAATCTGATTTTCAAGAGGAAAATTAGTTTTCAAGAGTAGCCAGTAGCATCTCTGGATGCCTTTTTGAACTGCCAGTAGCTGAATTGCCCTTAGATGATTCAAGACAAGCTCCAAATCAATGGAGAAACCTCCAGCTCATTCATAGTTAACCTTTCTTTTTTTAATGTATTGTGAAGAATAAACCATATGTGTTGAACCACAATATTCCTATTATTGCGGATAGGGAGACATAAAAGGAGATGTAAGATGAAATACAGCATTCATGAACTTCTAAAACTCTCCTTGACTCTACATACATTTTTAACATAGCTTGAGATGTTATATGCAAGTTTATTTCTCTTTTAAATGTTATTAAATAGAAGGCAGCTAGAATTAATAATACCTTTAAAGGTGTCAGTGTAGGAGATGACCAAAATGCCACTTTATAGGTGCAATGTACTGATATACCTTTAGTCTTCTATAAGCTGTATTGTTGTTTACTATGCTTGATAAGCTCAGACCAAATTCATCACTGGTTATTTATCTGCTGGGCTGGAATACATTAGGGATGAATTGGCAGGGTGAGTTCCATATTTTCCTTATGATGAGTTGCTCATCAATTTTTCACTATAATAATTTAAAAGATTTTATGGCAAACCTAAAAATGTGTTCCTTTTATGTCTGTCTCCACAACACAACTCATAGAGCTTCACCTACTCATTTCCTCATAATGTTTTTAATTTCTGCTTGTGTTACAGTATATTTCTAGTATTGCTTCCTATGGAAACAATATTCATGCTACATGTCTCTCTGGGACACCCCGCTGCACCCCACTATAATTTCAGAATCTAGTGGCCAGTTTCAGTCATATCTGACAGGAGGAGACAAGTCTCAAAGATACTACGTTTTAGAAAATCTGGTGTTGGGTAGACAAAGGCACACAAATTAGTATTTCAGTAAGGAAAAGGCATTTGTGGGGTGACCCACTATCCATGCTGAGAAGCAGCAGACTGTTGGCTGAAGAGTACACAGTGCTCTGCATCAGCCACAGCGTACATATTACTTTCCTGACAAACATTTAAGGGATGGGAGAGACATCTGGGGATTAGCATGGGAGAGGGGAAGTAAGGACTTGGATTCAGTGAGGTGGGGGGAAGGAATCCAAATCTGTAGGAAACTAGGCTGCACTGATGCCAGTGCTCAGAAAGCAATTCATTTGGCTCAATTTTACAATATTCTCTATGGTGGGAATAAAGGTCAACCACTACTCATCACTGGGCAATGGTCTGCTCCAACTTTTGGCAGCTCCAAAATGACTCATACAAGGAACATATCACTGCTGCATTCTTCGCCAGTGTTGCAGGAGTGACTGCATAATGTCCTCACAGCATAATGCCCTCACTTCGTCCTTGCAGCCCCATTCCTCCCACCTCTTCCTTCTTTAGAAATTCCAAAAGAAGAAGATGCTAAGGGGCTGTTGCACTGAGTAGGAGCTCTGTAGCCTACCCTTGCCCTGAGCTGTGTACCTGCCTAAGTCCAAAAGCTCCTAAAAGAGGCAGTTACAAGAAAGCGCGGTGGAGCACCGTATTTCCTAGTGCTACAGATGTACTAAGCTCTGGCACAAATGTCCCTGGAAGAAACAACCAAAAATGAGGAAATAATCATGCCTATAGAAAACCAACAAGCAGACAGCCTTTCCCCGAATACACATCAAGTCCAACATCTCTGGAGACTCATCTTCTCTTCCACAAACCATGTCACAACCAAAGGCTATACAAACCCCATCTTCTACCAGTACCAGTCAAAACCATGTAATGCATCTACCAGAACAAAGCTTTTACTCAGCATTTTTTGTGGTGTGCGGGGAGAAATTTGCACAAGCATTACTATTCTTTACATTTTATTACAAACCTCAGCCAAAATCAGAACCTTATAACAATCAGTGCTGCTCAGACATTCAATGACAAATGAGCTTGTAACTTACAGAGTTTACAGTCCTCACAGGCAGAAAAGGAGAAGATAAGAAACAAAAGCACGGAGACTTACGGATGGTCATCATATGAAGGAAGGAATTTAGCTCCTCTGACTTAAATGTAGAAGATATGAGCTCAACCAACTCAGACCAAGTAGAGCCCAGGACCTCCTCCCTCCAGGGTGAGTGCTCTAATTCTTGGGTTGTTATGCAAGAGGAAGATAAGTCACATCCATCTTCAAATGAGTAAATGGATCCCAACTGCATGGAGGTGCCAGCATTTATTTCCTATTGTTCCTCTATATTCCCAATGGAAGAGGTATTTACTTGAATGAGGTAGACTGAATCATCCTCGGGTGGGTGGATGGATGGAGAGGGGGAATGGATCTCCCTCTGCAGGTCTTCAGTAAGCAACTGTTGCTCTCCTTAGACTGTACAAGGAATTTAAGCAGCTATGACAAATGGACTGGACTATCTGCTTAAGCCCAGGTACCTGAAAGCTTGAATTAAATGGACTGGGTTCTCCACAAGACACATTGTCTCTCTAGCAAATGCCAGTGTTCTTCATTTTTCAGACAAATACCATAGTATTGCTAATTATAGTGGGCCTGACTTTCATCTGGAATAAATTAGTGTTGTTGCTGCCAAAGACTGGCCCAGAAAAATCCATGTAAAACTGCAGGATACTTGCAAGAAAATGAGGCTCTGTGTTAGGTGGAGCCTTGTTGCTAGGAAGGCCTGTTGTTGAATGTTTTAATCCAAAAGATGAAAAACATGATTTCACATTATGGTCTCTGACTTAGCATGGTAAACAGACTTCAAAACCACAATGTAGTAACAGTGCCCTTGTCCCTACTTGCCATCAATGGCAGACTCTTTTTTTCAAAGTTATCCACAAAAATAAAACAGAATAAACCCAGAAACCAAGCGCTTTTTCAAAGGTAGAACATAATTTCATCTTTAAGACAGAGAACAGAGGAGCATGGGTTTTCTCTGACTATGTACTTCTTGTAATTTAACTGAAGATAAATATTTAGATAACAACCAATGGGATATTTAATTGTCAGGAACTATTATATTTAAAGAAAGTGCTAGAGATTTTCAGACTTGTTTTCCTATGTGTGTTGACAACCCATTCCCATCATTTACACTCTGTATGACATATAAATACAATCACTGCTATAATTCGTAAATTGTTAATATTAGGACTGTAGGAATGGCTATGCTTTCAGCTCTACATAAAAAAGACAGCTTTTACATCAACATCTGGCTGAACATTACTTTCCCATCTGCTATTTGTACTCCTCCTCCTTCTCCTCAGCCTCCCTATTTTTTTTTCTCATTGCTCCCCTGCCTGATTTGATCCGGGAAGCTGCACAACCCTGCCTGCTCTTGGCTCCTGTGATACTCATAAACCATGAAACAAATAAACACAAGAGAGGAAAAGACAAAACCAAAAGCAGGAGGATATTTGGGATACCTCCAGCTGAGCATGTAATGAGGCAATGGCACCATCTAAACCGAGACGTGGTTCCGCTCCTATCCTCTCCCCTACTCAGTTTGTGTGAAAATGAAAAGTCTTCAAGTCAGGACCATGACTTCTCATAAATGTGTCCAGCACTCAGGGCAATAGGACTTGCAATGGAACAACTGGTTTGTTAAACGCTACTGTCCTAAATCAGGAACTACCCATTAGATCTGACAAACCCACAATGGGTAGAACAAGAGTAAAAGTTTCTTGAGTTTCAGGAGCTACTCTTAGTGCTATTTCAGACTTACTCTTATTTGAGGGTAAGTTTTCCATATCTCATCTTATCTAAGTGAAAATAAATTCTATAATAATACTTAGTTCAAAGAGATCCTGCAAAGTATTACTAATAAATAAACAAACAAACAAACAAATAAATAAAATATTAATATGCTGTACAGGGAGGTGGTGGAGTCACCATGACTGGAAGTGTTCAAAAAACGTGTGGATGTGGTGCTTCAGGACATGGTTTAGGGGGCATGGTCGTGCTGGGTTAACGGTTAGACTTGATGATCTTGAAGGTCCTTTCCAACCTTAATGATTCTGTGATTTTGTGATTGGAATTTGAGATCCACCAGGCAGTATCTAATAACCGGAGCTGCATGGACAGAGTCTCCAGTTGGTTACCAGGGAAGTTACAGATGAGATACTAGGTTAACAGACATAGCTAAAGAACTTTAATAAGAAATGCATGTATCAACAGATAAAGTATTTAATGACTTTATCAGCATGCATTTGTCAAACTTTGTTGGCTTTTGTGTACAGCCACAGAAACACCTCAAAAAGAATCAAAAGAATGTTATTTCTCCTATCAGAAAAATAATTTAACTCAGAGAGTAAGAAAATGAAACCACTTCTCACAAAGAAAAATGAACTTGTAAGATAATGCACTCTGAAACAAATTGTATATATTCTACTAATCAATAAAATACAGTTGCCAAGGCAACACTGACATCAGAAAGTAAAATACAGAGGTTTGTCTTACATAAACACATACACATACCAATATGTTATGTGAACTTTTGCAATCTAGCAGTGACTTCAAGGAAAAATATGTTTTTACAAAAGAACACATATTTTCCCAGGCTTGATAGATTCTTGTGTAAGAGCTTTTATGAGATTTTAGACAAGTTGTATTTTGTTTGGTAGTCTTTGTTCTTGTTCTTTTCTTACTGGAAACAAAGACATGTTGGGAAAAAATTGCTTTCAATGAAGATTAATTCTCTTTATTAAAGTGACTTAAAACAGTGACAACTGGATGGGGGAAGAAACTCTACCAAAGTATTTGAATATTGATCCTGAGCATAGTTAAGACTAAAAAGTTTGAATTTGTAGATCATACTTGTTTATATTATGCAGATCTCAAGGGACAAATTCTCAGTACCAAGACTGTAAATAAGAATGCATTTTTTTTGCATGGTACTGACAATTCTTGTTATATCTGTCTTTAACCTAAAGGCTCAGGTCTGCTGCCTTATTCAACAACTACTATAATCCCACTGAGCTGAGTGGAATGAATCCCAGAGTGGGATGCTATTGAGGATGACTACAGGTGATACCAGCCAATCCCTTTTAATCTCTAATTTTGTATTTAATTTGAACAGTTCAGGATATTATTTCATAGCTCACTACCAGAGCTTCTCAGTACAAATGTAGGTTGCTGGTACAGGCTGCTGCTTGCGCTGTAGCTAAATAAATCCCAGGTTTCCCAGCCGTGTTCCCAACTCCTTGTCTCTTTTTGCAAAAACCATGCACAATACCCACTGGTCGTAGGATACCACCTCATGGCTCCCTAAATTACTGCTCGTGTTTCACCCATCTGTGTGCTCAGCCACCTGGAGCTGGCAGATATTTTCCTAATTGGGATGCCATAGCAACGAAGGCTGAGGAATTAAGGGAGAACTATAGCTGCCTTGAATTCCCTCTGGAAGCTCAGGCGGGCAATATAAATGTAATATAAATAAATAATATGAAGTGTGAGGGTGTTTGACTGCTGCCTTAAAGGTCTGCCAGCATGCTCATTATCAGTGCCAGGCTTTCAAGACTCTATGTTCTGAAAGATGATTTTCAAACAATTTTTTAAAATGAACTGGTTTAGCTCGTTCAGCACCTAAGTTCACTCAAAAACTCCAATGGAGATACCCCACTGAGATCTGGGTCAGCCTCCTAATTTTCAGTTTCATTAAAAAGTGAAGTTAACTCATTATGCAGCTGTCTGAAGTGTTCTTGTGACGACAAACTCGTGGTGTTTTTACAAAGAACTGAGAATATGGGATGGTATTTTCAGGTATGCATAAGCAGTTACAGTCCAAACAAAATAGTGACTTCATTCCTCATTGGGTTAAGTGATGAAAAGATTGACTATTATGTGTGATTACCCCTTCTATTAATTAGGATGCATAAATTAGACATGTTCGTACAGGCCTATGGAGACTTAATCCATTATGTAAGTGCTAAATATTAGCATACTTCTATATTTTGATTTCAGTGGCTCAGAAGCACAAGAGAGGTACACATCATTGTGCCTGTATCTACCACATTCGCTCCTGGTAATGTGTGCATATTCCTGCAAACCAAATTAATACGACAGAGCTGCCCAAGTAGGTCATTAGCCACTGGTGGAGGGACGTGACAAATTAACGTCTCCTGAACAAACAATTTGTTAAATCCTTCTTCTCTGACAGGTGAGGGTGCATGCCCTGCTCAAAGTGTACCAGCTGGGACACACAGACACGGAAGAGGCATACAGGGAAGGAGTAATACCTGGATGCTCTGCTCTGCTGTGCTGAAAAAGACGACACAGAGGTGCTTTTTGGAGTTGGGGTTTAGGGTGCAGGTGTGGGAGTCCCGGGGACACAGGCAGCAGAGTGTAGGTGCAAGCTCCGAATATTTCCCCAAAAGTAAGCCAGTTGGAACCATGTTGTGACTTTTCAACTGTACGTCAGTGCTCATGGCTGGCAAAGGACGGCCATTCGCAGTTTTAACCCCTGCTCAGAGCCTGCGTAACAAGTGCTAAAGCATATAGTACTCCTATTTCCCCCAAAGTGACCCTGGTATGGAAGTGCCATTTCATACAGAATAGGTAAGTCCAGCCTTCGCTCCTCCCACAGCACTCCACGAAGATGCCGCAGCCACCAACAACTTCTGCAGGACCGTCGGTTCTCAGTCACCTTCTACCCAAATTGTTGGCTGCATTGGCAGATTTCAAGAACTGGGACAGCCCTAACCAGTGATTTCACAAGACCTTCCATTTAATTTGCAATTCAATAACTAAATTCCACCTTTAAAAGGCAGCTACTGCTGCTTTTACCTGTATGTGGAAGGCCATCTCCACAAAAGTCCCCCCAGTCAATCCCCTCCCCACAAAGTCCCCCTTCTATAATGTCCACAGATTTAACAGAAGCTTTTACGTGACACAGGATGATTATGTTTTACTGGGTCTACTCAGTAGATCTACAAAAGCATCAATAAATCAACAAACCAGAGGTAATTAAGGAACAAAACAATGTTAAGGGCTTGATTTAAATACGCAAACCCCAGAACATTCAGGACTCAACCTCAGCCCATCCTGTCTGTCCCTCTGTGCAAAAATGTTCTTCAAACAGCAAGTGAGCTTAGCTCATCTGGATGTGTTTGGTGGATGGAAACCGAGTTTAATGTAGCTGCCCTGGCTTTTATCTGCTTAAATCAAAATCCTATTATTGTTTTAACTTTACAATCACTTAATTAAAGCAATGTCCTAGCCAAAAAAAATTGCCTGGGTGGCCTGAATATATTATACCCCCATATTTTTTACGAGGTGACCTTTCTGCTGAGTTCAAGAAACCATGCTTGATCACTAGATTTGGGTGGGAGCTTTGCTTGTGAGGATTATGAGTACATTACAAGCAAAGCCTACTTGATTTATGCATAATTTTTCACTGAAGGTACAAAACAAGTAGCCATCAACTTAATGCCACTTAATGCTGAAGGCTTTAAAAGGTGACATAAAGTCATCCTTTTTATGGGACAGCAAAAATTCATGATTCTAGGTTAGGTTTATAAATGAATAAGTAAATTACTTATGCATTGCATTCAGTTGGCCTCTACTCCAAACTCGTTCAGCACATAACAGCTTTGCTGTTACCATATGTCCTGCGCAGACATCGAGTGGGAGGTTTTATAATGTTCCACAGCCTACAGAGCTCCCTTTTTTAAATCTAATTTTCTGTTTTTAACAATATCTGATAAGAAAACAAGAGGCAGCTGTAGCTCTACCACCCAGCCTATGCTTGTCATGTACTATATTGCAAAGTATAAAAGAATGAAATTTATAAAAAAATGGAATAATAAGCAAAGTCTGTAAAATATGTTCCGAGATATTTTACCTGTAAGAAGTAATGCATTCAGAAAGGCACCTTTGCAGTGGCCACGTGGAGGATGTTTCCAGGTAATGAAGAGTCTTAAGAGCTGACTAGTTGTCACGACACTGACCAATCTGTAGGGACCATGCAGGCAGCAGCAGAAATGGCTGCTGCCTGAGCAGGCTAATCCTTACAGAAGAGGAAGGGTCGTGGGCTGGCAGTCCTCAAGTATGCTCCAAATTACCAGGAGAATGCAGTCCCATTGGATGAAAAAACAAGTTTCCATCAGCTTGGAGCCCTTTTTTTCCCTCCTGCCCAAATATAAGATTAAAGGGAGACACTGGACTTTCACTGGATCTGCTTACAAGCTTACCAGCACTACCTCATTACCAGTCCTCTCGACGAGGGAGATATTCCTGCTCAAGGGCCCCACGATAAAGGCAGACCTTCTGAAAAAGTCACCAGGGCACTATGTTTGCTCTGTGTCATAGGGAAGCTTAGTGGCATACCCAAGTAAAAGAAATGGTACCTTCACCTAAACCCCTCTGCCCTCCTTGGTTAGATCTACCAAAAGGCAGGAAAAGCTCAAACTCAATTAATCAAGAGGAAAACTGGCTACCCATATGGGAGGGTCCAACAAGAAACTGTTCTGTGGGAGGATAACCAAAACACGTAGTGGCTGAAAAGGAGGCTAAGAAAATTAAGAAAGTAGAAAAGGTTATGATTAATCTAAATTCCTGTAAACTTACAAACCACAGGTCAACACATGAGTAACAAAGAGATGTCTGATAGCTGTAAGCACATCCTCAACAAATAAATAGTCACAGAAAATGGGTGCAGATCAAGACCGCATGATGACCGGTGAAGCCAAAGAACCTCAGTGGGCTGAACGACACTACAGGGCAATAGCACAGGATGCTATTCAGAAGGGAGGTGAAGCTGGGTTTATTCCTGGGATACTTAATAGCTCCTACCAATAGTAAGGTGCTTAATAGCTCCTACCAGTCTGATAAAAATACTTGATAAATATGTGAAGCTCCCTAGCCGGTTGGGATAAAGCAGAAGAGCTTTCTTTCTTTCTTTCTTTCTTTCCCACTCTGTCAATGAAGAATGTCTTGACTATACTAAGGGTTATGTCTGGGAAACTGGATGTGATGGGAGAGACACAATACTTTTCAGTTTCTCCAGGTCTGTTACGTGACCCTGCATTGGACTTGGCATTGTAGCCATCAGTAGAGGGCCCTCTGAAGAGATTGACAGGTACAAAATGAAGTAGTATTGTCCATTGAAAAATCCATTTTCTCCCCATTTTTGTTAAACCTCAGCACAGGAGCAGTGTACTGACTAGGAAATGTATACCCTCCCTCTTGCTTCATCATATGAAAATGCTGGCACTGATTCCCTGCAAGATGAAAGCAAATGCCTGTAGATATGCCTGGTATATAACAAGTGACTGTCATGCTGTGATGTGAGACTAATTGATTTGAAGGCAAACACCTTGACAGAGCACACACAAAAATAACAGTCAGGTAAAGGAAAGAGACTGATGTACAGCACATCCCAGTTGACTCTACCGTGCTTGACAAGCTCTTTATTCCTTACAAATAAAGAAACACAAGGAATCGTGGCTATTTTAGCAACAAGCATCAGAAGAAAACAATATCATCATCCTAGCATACAGACTTCATGTGCCAATGCGGGATGAGCTATTCCAGCAAGTCCTGTGGACTGAAAACAGACTTTTCCTCCAGACCTTTCACACATTCTTTCCTTCCTCTTCAATAGCAGTACCCATCATCAGCCAAGCTACCAGTGGGCTACAGAGACCTGGATCCATTTCTGTCCATTCCCCTTCAGACTTCTGCAGATCATAATTTCCAAAATGTGCCTGGCGTGAGTGGAAGCAGAACCTGCAACTTTTAGCTCACTGAGACCCAGAAAGAAGAAGCAACCCTGCCTGTGTGTAGTAGTAAAAGCAGTGGCAGGATATACTGGGCTGTCCAGCATGGTCCAGTCCCCTTTGAAGGTGCCAACAACCCTAACCAGAACAGGATGTTGCGATAATGTAAAGATTCCACTTTTTTTTTTTCCCAGTTGTCCCCGCCATCAGTCACGATGCCCCCTCCCCCTAAGTAAATGAAATCAATCAGCAGGGATTTCTGTAAAATACATAAAACAGTCATCTTCCAGACTCTACCAGAAGATAAATGGTTCCAGACATTGGACTGCAGCCATTTTCCCACACATGCTACAGTGTTTTGTCATCCATATTGGGCCATAATAGTGAGTGGGTTTTGGTTTTGTTTTTTTTTCTCAGTCAGCAGCCAATGCTTCTGCTTCTAGCTCGTACATTAAAACCACTGCAACAAGAGTAATTTTTCTGTACAATTTGTAATAGAACAGTTTTGTTCACAATAATACAGTCTGGGGTCTTGTACAGAACTTTGACACTTTTCTGCTACAGCTAATATCGCCTTACCGCTCCCAGCTGGAGCTTCACAAACCGTTTTGGGATTAAAGCACATCACCCCAAATACAAGCCACTGAACTGAAACAAGCATGAAACGATGAGCATTGCAACCCTGATCTGAGAACCTGCTAACAAGAAATAATAGGATTGCTTACAATATCTCACGCTGGCTTTTGTGCTAGTTTCAAATAAGGATACAAGTACATGACAAAAGATGCATCACAAAGTGAGTTTACAATTACTTTTAATGTATCTTAAAGCAAGTCCTTAATAATCTGTTAACATAAAATGCTCTTTGGAAAGAACCATGGGGCTTTTTCATTATTAAGAAATGTGCAACCAAATTCTATCCTTAATTAAATCAGGAGTAATGTTATTAACTGCAGTAGACTTAAACCTGACTTACATCAGTGTAAGTGAGGGTAGGATTTAGCCCCAGGGTGTTTATACACTGTAGTTCCAGTTAGTTTAGATCTATTTGGGTGGGAACTCCTTTCCCCTTTCCAGAAAAAATATTCTTGCCTACCCTTTTTCACCTCGCAACTGGGGCCAAAGCAGTCTTTTCTTCCATGATATTTTTCAGAAAGGTTAGGAACAAATCTTATCCTCGACAGGAGATGACCTTGTTCAACAAAACCACCCTCTGAAGTGATGGACACCAGCAGTTTTAAAGTTTTTCTACATGTTTTTAAACAAGCCGCCTCAAACAGATAAGCTTATTTACATCTTAAAATTAAAAAAAACAAACTCTAAGTCAAAGCTATTTTATAAAGAAGCTACTTATGTCTGTTTTCAAAGCCGAAAAGCCCTTCCAAACAGTACTAGCTGCTGTATTAAACATCCCTGCTACAGCATAGAAACTTACTGTCCACAGATGTCCTTGGGCTTCACTGTACCTTTGAACCAAAATCACTTTCTTCTGTACTTCATTTTCTGCTCTCTGGAAATCGGATTCCCAGTTCCTGACAGATGGCTCCTCTGTCACCGAGCGCTGCTTCCGCCTCCTTATCGCTGCCAGCTAATACTTCCACGATGCTTAGCTGTTGTCTGCCGAGCTGTGCTCTACATCATTTCTACTCTGATCAATGCTCTGCTTGGTTTTAGGTTGGTTTCTAGTCCCGCCTCCTGCTCTTGAAGAAACGAAAACTCACAGCTGGATTTTCTATAAATCATCCCTTTTAACAGTGGCTGAGCAAGTATGGCAAATACTACAGCTAAGACCTGCTGCTCTATTTGAAACTTCAAAAACAATTCCTCATCTTAATGATGCACACATGAAAGTTAATCATGTACTAAAATCACTAATACTGAAAAATAGTGGCCAGATAATTGTGACCTTCAGGGCTTAGAAGCTGATTAATGTAATACAAAACTCCTCTCTGTTCCAGAGGGGGAATATGGTAAAACATACTGCCTCAGTGAACTGCTTTATATAATGCTTTGCTTTGAACAGGAGCTTGTCATTCTTACAAAGATAAATTTACATTTGCAATACAGAGCTTTTTGACAGACTAACCCAGCGTACATACTGTTTAGGCTAGCAGCCCTAAGCTTGAAAGAGTCTTTACCGTCGCAGCAGTTCTTTTGAAGTGTGGGCAGGAAACACTTTTATTTCTGCACAGCACTAAGTGCACTATACAGCGCTGAACTCATTATCATGTTTAACAAAGCGTAGAGTATAAATGCAAGGTGGTACATAAAACCAGAGCTACGAACTTTGTTCCCATGAACAGAGCAAAACAGACCTGAGTTCCTGTAAACTGTAAATTTTTTTAATCCTCCACCCTCCAGATCTTAAGAAACTGTGCTCTGGAAATTAAAAATGACTGGGCAGATTTGGATACAGTCTGAATGGGCTGCAAAATCCAGGGGTTCTCAGTTTTTTCTACGGTGGGAAAAGCTGAAATTGTCGGAAGGGCTGAAACCGACTCCTTCCTCGCTAACATTGATCATGCCCTGCTGGCACGCCGGGTCCCCCGACCGCTGCCCACGGCTGCCTCAGCCGGGCATCGCTGGAGAGCAGCGGAGCCGCTGCCGTAGGCTCTATCAAGGACCCCTCGAGTTTCAGCTCCGCCAGCGGCTCAGGGAAGGGTGCGAGAGCAGCGCGTGCCGGGAGCGGCTTTTCCCCAGGTGTGCGCTTGGCTGCCGGCAAGCAGGGACCTGGGGACTTCCCTGGCCTGCTGGAGGAGCTGGATGACTGCATCACCAGTCTTGTACGAGTGGATGTGGATCCCTTTTTGAAGTCGCTTCTGCCCAACCCTAACGCCTTCCAAAAACGTAGCAGAAAAAAACATGAAAAAAAGCACTTCTGTCTACTTACAGCAACTCCCTAACCAATTCGTTACATGCCTCGCCATTCTCACAAGTTCAGTTTTTCCACACGGTAGATGACTTCACGGGCTTCTATCAGATCCCTTTTAACTCTCTTTTTTTCCTTAAGCTGAAGAATCTCCTCTGTTTCATGCCGGGGCTGGTCAGCCTTGCTGCCCATCCCTGTACGTACTACTGCTCCCATAAGCGATGCAGGTAGCCCTTTAGTTCACGTGGTACAAACGGATGTTACGGCACCCGAGCTCAAGCCTTGCTCCCAGTCTGTGACTGTCATTTGTGGAAATGGGAAAATATTTTCATTTTCTATGCTTATAATTCTGTGGACAGTAACTGAGGTTGTCCTCTTGCGATCCGACAGCTCTCCACAGCCATCTCATGAGTGGCCAGCACACAAGAATTTGAGAACAACTACACCAGACAGATTTCCAAATGGTTACTAGCCAGGCAGCCTAGAAGAAAGTGGTGTGGATTAAGTAGCCATGAATGCTCTGAGCCGAGGGCAGCACCGCTCTGATGCAAGTACTACTCTCTTAATCAGCAGCCGTAAGACATGGGTCCTGGGCCCCCATCCAGGCAGCTGTGACTCAGATCTGAAGTGCTGCAATGACAGTGCTCTCCTGTGGATGTACTGGTTGATCAGTGCCAGTAGCTTGATGACGGAGAGTGAAATGAGCAGGGGAGAAGCACCACCCCTGCGCCCGATCCAAATATGTAATGGTAAATGTAATTAATCTGCTTTCCAGGTGCTGTTGTACATTCAATACTTATCAGCTGTCAAAAAACACGACTGATTAAAATTACTTGCTTGACCTTTAAAATGTACTTGAAAATCCATAAATGAGACCAATCAGTGGTACATACCCATCTGAATAGTAACAGAATTTTGAATCTCTAGCAAAGGCTGTAAGAGGAGATTTAAACACTCGGTATCACAGTGTGACATGCACTACATGAACCCAGGATGGGGATCTTCCAAGGACTTTTACAGAGCATTTGGTTTACTGCCTGGAGTAATGTTTATGGCACATAGGGGAAGATTTGCTCTTTCTCTGCCCTGAGACTGTTGACCATTATCTGAACAACAAGAAAAAAAGCCTGCTGCAGGTGAAAAGAAATATATTTACTCTACATTGTCCTCCATGTGCTTTGGTTCCTGACAGTGCACTGAGTTCCTTAGGGATGAATTGGAAGATCTGCTCCCACTAGTGAGCATTCAGTTCACAGGCTCAAACCAGAGTAAATCCACAGTAAAGCAGCAAAATTTCGTAGCATATATGTTGGTTTATATCAGAACTGTTTCTCTCTGCAAATCTTCTCCTATTGGGCCACACTATTTGCTAATTGTGAACACAACCCTACAGTAGCCCAGTATAGCTGAACACAAGGTGGCCATGGAATGAGCTCCGGTCCTGGGAGCCAGATCATCTGTACTGCTTACCTGCAAGCTATTTACTGGTTCTCTTTGGCCCTGTTTTGGACCACTCCTACCAACCTTCTTGTAAGCAGTGTGAACATGAGTCAGTCTACGTCCCCTGGCCATGGAATCCCTGACCCTTCTTGGTTTGGTAGTATAGATGTTGCCCCAGGGATGAAGGACAGTAGGATAGTTCCTTCTGCCACTGCGGTGCAGATACTGCAGCCCCCTCTTCCCCCTCACCTAGAAATAGTCATGAGATCTGCTGGGACTGAATACCAGGTCTGACTGCCATAAAAAATCAGAGTACTTCCCAAACTGTGACTCCACAGACCAAGTACAAGAGGTCACATGCTGTTAATTAGTCTCATTATCATTTAAAAAGAGCTTAGAAAATGTCATATGAAATGAAAGACTTGGAGACCTGTAGATTTATTCAACTTGTAGGATGATCCCTTGCCCAGACATTCAACAAGCAAGAAAGCTCTGCTGAGGAAGAGTTTAGGATGCTACACAGATCTTCATCTGGGCCTTCTGACCTGCAGCCTCTCCCTCTGCTGACACTTGGGGAATGAGCAAACATTTTGGAGGGTGGACTTTTGTCAGAGCGAGACCTTTCACCTTGATGTGAAGAGCTCCTTTGCAAGGAGCTAGGACTCCATCCAAAGACCTTCAGTGCTCACAGACCCTGTGATGAAAGTACAACAGAGGGAGCAACCGCAGAGCTCCTCGGGCTCTGCTGAAAGTCTGCCCTGCCTTGTCCTTAAAAATGGTAAATCATAAAATTGCAGGTCCCTAGGGTAACTCAGGTTGGAAAGGTCCCCAGGAGGTCTCAAGTCCAACAGCCCCTTTGGTCTTCTGCCCTTGCTGAAACACAAAGTTCAGAAATAGTTTCAGCTCCCCACAACCAGCACTGGAGGCAAGGAGGAAGAATAAATTACTTGCCATTTTTGCCCCAGCGACTTGTGAATAGAAAAGCTCGACCTTCTCAATGCAACCAGGATGGCTATGCCTGCTTGGCCCTGGACTCTTTTCAGGACTTGAATGAGTTTAATAAGTCAAGCCTTCTACCATGAGGCTGTCAGGGGAAAAGTTTTAATAGTTTAAAGGCACTCTAACTGCAATGTATTTGCTTATAATGTGGTAAACAGAATTATTAAAAACCTTATATTTTGCATCTTAAAACTCTTAAGACACTCAAGAACACCTTATTTCTTCTTACTCTCAGAGTTTGATTTGCTAAGACAGCATACATAAGCTGCTAGATAGGTTTGGAAACACCTTGAGCCCCTTGAGAAGAAGCAACAGATATGAAGACACTGTTGGAAGGATGAGCAAGATGAAGATGCTCATCTACATAGATGAGCACTCGAGTCTCCCAACATCTCCTCTCCACCACTGCTCTGCAGCCTTGCTCCTCCGGTGGTCTTGAGCTCCATTTTCACATGAAACTTCTTCCACAGGTGGTCTACATGGTCCTCCAGCTCAAAGGCTGTTCTCCCCTCTTGGTGATTACCCTCCAGTTGTAGGCAATGAGAGCAGCCTTGTTCTGTCTGTGGACAAGAGACTAAAACACAGCCACTGTTTCACCCTCCTTTGATAAAATAAGCCATTTGCCCTCTAACAGCTTTTCTGAATCCACTGACACAAGTTGAACCAAAGGATGGATCATGGGGAACGAGAAACAAGTGCAGTATTGCAGATGGGGCCCCACGGCCCCACATCTTCACCTCTCCTGTGGAAATACGTCGCTGGATAGAGCTGGCAGCCAGGTTGTTACGCCAGGCCACGTTTTGGGAACGACTTGCAATTGTTCTCCACTCTGCAAACACATTCAAGCCTTTGATCTCCTCCGTCGCTCCCAATTGCCAGCCTCCCAGATTATGCCAGTATTTCCTGCTGCTGTCCCCTAATCACGATACCACGCCACCGATAACCACTGTGCAGCTGCCAATTGAGCTGCCCGCAGAGGCAAGGCACACGGAGCCAGTGCCCCACTGCTTGCCGCTTCCCTTTCATCCCATTTTATTATTGCAAGTCCTGAGCTAACCCTGGCAGCTTCTGGAGGAGAACTCCACGCAAAGGTTTTATTTTGTGCTACCAGGACCAGGCAAACCCTGTCTTCAGGTTTCTCCTACAAACACACTCATTTTTTCCTTAAAGATTATGAAATTTTGAAAAGTTACAGAGATGAGGGAACATAAAGTGCTGCATATCACACATATGTTTTAAGCAAAAGGACAAGGGGAAAGGAAAAATAATATCCAGGTTATTACTATTTGAAACTGCATTAAAATGGATATTTCAAGGCAAAACCAAGAGAAAAAAGAGATTTGAAAAGTTCCCATCTATAGCAGAAAATTGTAATGATCATATGTTGAGCGGGAATTTTTTTTCCCGGGCAGTGTACATGCAGTAGATGCTCTTACCTAAGGCTGCTGTTTCCCAAAGGGATCCTGAACTATTTGCCATTTGTTTACTATTGCGGTGGTTATGTAAAGTAGGACAGCTGTACTATCTCCACCTGATGAGAAAGCCATACACTTTTGCACTTTAATATAAAACACATTATTTGAAAGGATCAAAATATGTATTACCTAACTTATTTTTCAGGAAAACCTCTCATTTATACTTGGTACTCATTTAGCTTTTCAGAGTCTTTCTCCTGATGGAAAAATCTGTGTTTACATGGCATATCTCTGTGTCACATGTGTTCCTTTTAATAGCCAATACAAATGTTTTTTCAACTCTAAACTCTACAGCTCAAGTCTCACTTATGAAAGTCAAGCAGCGCCTCTCTGCTTTACTCATCATGCGACCGAACAATTGCTGATCTTACCCACTGGCCTCGCTGCAAAGCAGGGGCTCCCAGAGCCCAGCCCAAAGCAGTTCACTTTGGTTTGATCAAACCCAGTGATAAATACCATCCTGATTCCCAACACTCTTCAGCAGGATCTGTTCCCCAATATTCTTCCTTTCCCGGGGACCAGCAGTGTCGTACTCGATTCAGTGGCATCTCCTCCTTGCCTCTCTCTCCGCAAGCTGGGACCTGGCAGAGCATGGCTATACGGCTCCCGCTAATGTGATCCTGTGGGACTAAGCATCTCCAGGGGCCCCAAAATGTCATTTACTGCACTTCCAACGATAGCAGTTTAACATGAGGTTCAGTTTGTGCACGGCAGAGGCACGGTGTTTCATTAGTTCGTTCAAAAGCTTCAAAGAGCTCAGAAATAAAAATTCTTGGAATTGCTGCATGAGTCAAACTTTTTAAAAAGTTTATATTAAAATGTGAATTACTGGCTTGCTTCAGGGGAGGAAAAAAATCTTGTTTTCAGCAAAAAGTTAATTGGGTGTCCTGAAAATCAGTAATTAAAACCACCACTAACAGACAATAATAATCTGGAGTGCTAATTTCCTTCTGTACATAAAAGGCTTAAAAAGGACAGAGTAAGAGAGAAAAGTTCAGCATCAGCATTTGCCTCAAGACCCAAGGCACCCGGGGGCTGGCTCAGGACCCCTCCTGCTGGGAGACGAGAGCTAGAAAAGTTATTTTTGTTGCTGTGAAGGAAAGTTGGATTTCTGAAGCTATACGTCTGCACTGCTTTAAATGACCTCAGTCACAAGCAAACCTGAAATGTCATCCCGAGAGACACCACTGCCGTTGCTATCACCCCCACGCTCGTGTCAGGCAGAAGTGTCGCCGCCCTGGGCAGAAAATGCAGCTGCTGTTTGCAGGGCAACAACACAAGACTGGAAGCAAAGAACATGGTTTCCAAATTAAACAGCGGGAGTAATTTCTGCCGACGGGATGTAATTACTCCTCTTGTAAAAGAGCTGTGGAACACTTCGCGGTTTCGAGGACTGATACCTACGGAAACAGAGCGCTCCCCAAATACCAGCCAAGCGCTCGCTTAGCGCTGGCTTGGAGAGCAGTAAATGGCCGAGAACACATCCTGCACTGCCTAAAACTTCGAGGGCCTCCTTCCAAATACTGCTCTAGCTTGACTGCTAAAGCCTCTGAAATCAGGTACGATCACTGCCCGGGGTGAAATTTCTTCCCCCTCTCACAGGAGCTGGAGGAGTGTAGCAGCACTGACTGTGCTGCAGCCCTAAGTATAGTTTTTCCACCATCGTATCTCAATGACAGGTCTGTGACTATTTCAGGTAATTTATCTGACAAGACTACTGTGTTCCCAAACACACTGTTTATGAGCAGCTAGGATCTGAGACTACGTAAAATATATCAAGGTAAACGCAGTAGGATATATGGCATCTCAAACTTTACATGCTTCTGATATTAATTTTCTTAAGGTCTGACCAAAACGCATTTCCAGATCAGCAATAAGAAGCAGCATCTAAATGCAGAAATGCTTTAATTATGGCCAGAATGCTCCCAGCATCCAAAAACCTCTTTGTAGAAAGTGTGTTGTATGAAGTATGCCAGGCCTTAAATACTCTATGGCAACTCAGCTCTTACGTTTATGTGCAAAGATTCATAACCATACTTAGGAAAACAGAGAAGCAGAGCTCTCCACAAAGCAGCTCTCCTGTTACAAGGTTTTTACTAGCTATAGTAGTGCAGCCTGGAGCTTGGGAGGAAACAAGTGTCCCAGCACCTCCTCTTTCATTGCTACCAAAAATAAGATGTTTTCACAGCACGTCCGTATACCTAAGACCTCCTCGTTGCCTCCTGCAACAAAACCAGAGAAGGCTAGAAGGCTTACCTCACCTCTTGCAGGGTATCATGCATTTCCCAGAGATTTTAAAGTGGGATTCGTTAAAATAAAGACGGGTGCTTCTCATCACAGGAGATTATCTCTAAGCAACAGGAAAAGACAAAGTTTTTCTGCACAGCCCTGCCCCAAACATCAGCAGAAAAAAATGCTTACTTGCTGACAATTCAACTGCTCTGGAGCTTAACAGGCCGTGATCGAGACATCAGAGGTTTATTTTGAAAGAGCACTTAGGGGAATGGTCGTGAATTCTCGGTGTTAGTGGTGCCACTCAGCGTGTGATTCTCCCATCCTTACATTGACTGAAGAGAAAGCAAAGGAGTCTGGTTTGTGACTATTTCACAGTATAAAATTTCATTTTAAAATGCATAAAGATTCTTTTTGAGTAAAATTCAGCATGCTCGAGGCATGAAACGTCGTCTCCCTGACCTTTCAGAAACCCAGAGAACTAATGTTTGCTTTTGTGGTGAATTATGCTATTGACTAATTTGTTTTCTTTCATCACATACATGCGTAAAAAACTTTACTAATCATATTTCTATTACCATGGTCCTCCAGATCTTTCAGCGTGATTTACAGAGGGGGAAAGAATGAAAGAAAACCAAAAACTGGCAGTACATTAGACAGCTTTGGGCAAAGAAAATGATGGATTCTCCCAAAGTAATTTCCTGCAAGGTGAGATTTGTTTTAAGGATCTTGATTACATATGTCAGTGCTGGGAAGCTACCCGGACACGTGAGACTATCGTTTACAGCCAATGCAGCCAAGACAGAGGCCACTACTAGGTTTTAGAAATGAAGAGCCCGAGTACAAGAGAACAGAGAGAAAGGATTTTTCAGAAGAGTCGGAGACAGTGAGATTTGATTTCATTTGCAACACTCTGCTACCTCCTAAGATGGTCCCAATTAGACATATTTTTATGTACCAAAAGCATATGATGCCATACTAGGCCTTGTCCTGCTCTAACTCTCTTGGCAAAAGCAACAAAGACTTCCTAGCACAAAAAGGCCACACTGTGGTTTTGTCTTCAAGCATCACTTCTAGGAAAAATGAGAGAAAAAAAACCCCACCCTCTGCAAGATATTCTGTACCCAAAGAAAAAAGCTGTATGGTTCCATGGGAGTCACTTTTAATCTTCACAGGCTTGGCATTTGTGGTATGAACTCAGAAAAGTCATTACCAGTAAATTTGTCATTTCAAGTGTCTGCAACACATGAGGAACAAGTACTTTTAAAATGAGAAGTCAGATCCTAACCACTTCAGGGCCAGATCACCTTCCTACAACTTCAACCTAAAACCGTTTCACTATGGTTAAAAAAATACTCTAAGATGCTCTAAGTAAAGCAAGGCATCTAACATCTGATGTGAGAAGGAGGTTTTCAAATGAAAATGAAATGCTACAAGAAGTGAGACATGATGAAGGAGACAATATGCCTCCCTCTTGTTCACTTGAAGGACTGCCTTTTTTGTTAGATTAACCTAAAGTGAGCCTGCAGTCCACCTGTATCTTTTCTGTCTTCTTTACTACAGCTAAGCAAAAATAAGGAGAAAAGGTATCACGCGTGCAACCATTTTTCAGGAATTACTTTCTTAATTTTATGTAATCTAAAGGACTTATTTCACAGTCAAAGCCAAATTCATTCCTTTGTTCTTACTGACATATGGGAACAGCTTGTCTGAACTCTAATGAAGAATCTATCTATGAGCTTCATTTTTATTTGCTATATTTTAATGACTGCTATTATGAACCGGTCTGAATAGGGAAGCTAAAATGAGAAAGAAAATGCAAGTATCAAGGTGTCTTTCAAATACCCGTTTAGTTTTATAAGCGACGAAGCAGGAGTGCACTGTGATGGTCTGGGCAGTACCAGCAACCTGGAGTGTCTCCCCTCTCCCTTCCCAGAAGGACTACCTGACCACATCATGGAAGAGACTAATGTTCTTTGAGTCTATACTAACCAAATTAGCAAAAAAATTAAGGGTCAGGTCTTCTATGAGCATGTGAACAAATAAGCCTGATTCACAATGGATTTACAAGCAGCTTTTCCATATGCGTAATCTCTCCCCTATGCCCATATTTTGGTGTCTTTTACTGTGTGAAGCTGTACAGTAACAGCCTTGCTGTTAGGAAGAGTGTTAGAAGTTTCTCCTCGACGCAGCCACCTCTACTGACACAAACCCTAGGGGCACCGGCTGCGAAATCTCCGCACCTCTGTCAAATTAACCTGAAATCAGGCTCAGATGCTGAGGGTCTTGAAGTGGAGGCAGTGCACACAGAGGGACTGTTTGCATACGCCTTGTTTCCATAGGGAACCAGGGAAAACGTATACCGAATTTTAAAAAAATAGTTTTCCATGGATTTATGTAGTGGCTGGGAAGTCCTGCAGCTCTGGCCGTTGCCCGCTAGAGGCCGTGAAGCCCTTACACCTGCCCTGGGCCCGGCTCTTGGAGCCCAGTGTAAAGGGGATGAGGAATGGGAAACACCAAAAATGAGAATTTTTTTCTTCCAGCGTTAAAATCATAAGCTCTCGTTTGTGGAGCAAGGCACAGGCTGGTGGGAGCAGCAGGACCTGCTGTGGGCAGCCAGATCCGCTCACCTGCAGCTGGAAAACCAGGAGGAGGAAGAGGAGGAGGATGATAAGGAGGAGGAGCGGGCAATGCAGCTGGCTGGAGGGAAGCTGTTCCCAAGGTAAACAAATGAGTAGTTAAACATAATGGACCACTTTTAAAATATTTTTTTCTTTTTGAGCATCACTCATCAGAGCCTGGGAAGCTGCAGCAATCAACGGAAAGGATGTCAGGCATGAGCGGGATTTAACAAGTGCAGTTCGCTGGAGACCTACAGCAACAAACACATGTGCACTGAAAAACCACGGTGAAGGTTGGTGTGTGGGGAAGAAACCTGAGGACGTTTCTGGGTACACCGAGAAACACATAGGGATAGTATAAGCGAAAGAAGCAATACTGGCAGAAACTCAGTTCCTCCAGTTCGAGTTGAAACTGGGGTTTGCTGGGTTATTCAGCGACCATACCACAGCCCTGCATGAGAGAGACAGTGAAATCAGCAAAAATTTGGAGACGAGACCTGCACAGAGCTGTGCTCTAAGGGAGGACATTAAATCGTGACTTCTATGGGAGGCAAATGAACACGGCCCCTACAGAGCCTAGGGCTGGAAATCGGATCTAAATGTCTTCTTGCAAACTTAATTTGTGAGAGGTTATCTAGAAACCTGCAAAGGGTCAGTGTAGATCAGATTATTTCTTGAAGTTATTGATTGCTCTGCTTTCTGCAATGTTGAATTTCATCTGCCATTGTGCTGTTCACATACCTAGACTAATTATGTACCGTTTAAGTTCCTTTATCTTCTGCCATCTCGATTAATTAAATACTTTTGTGTCTTCTGCAACCTCTGTCATGTTTTCCACACTTTTGCCACACATCATTGAACAGCATAGCTATGTCACACAATTCCAAAAATGAAATTTCAATAAAAACCAATGACTTTTGTGAAAATGTATATTTATTCCTCTTCCTTGTGTTGCTCTCAAATACCTGGCAACCTTATGGTCATGTATTCTATTAAGGTTTGGGGACTGTGGATTTAAGTCCCTTTTGGTTGGTGGGCAGATACCTCAAAGCCTTAAGGTACCATGCAAAACGTGAGTGTCGCTTTGTCCTTTGACAGCTGTTTTGCAAGAAACAAGCGATCAGGTAGTCTGTGCCCAAATATACAACATGGGTAGTCCAGCGTGGAAGAGGATTTTGATTTTTGCATTTCACAAGGATAAATGGTAGCTGTCCCCTCCAACGGGGACCTTCTGGCCATGGCGTGTGGCTCGGCCCCAGGCAGGGTGCAGGGATGCCCAAGCCGGAGCTTGCGCTGCGGCTGCTGCTCCGGAGCGGGAGGTCCACACCAGTGTGCAGGGAAGCACCGTGCAAAACAGTGTCCTGAGCTCTTCCTGGGACTTGTCCTTTATCAAAGGAGGCTAAATAAATATGTCAGATGTGACTGTGTCTGTCAAGAAGAGAGTTTTTTTTCCTTGCAGGGACTGTTGATTTGCTAGCAATAATTAAATGTGGGAAGGGGCATGAGCATCCTTCCACGTTAGGAAGGAGGCAGGGAGGGAGAGGGGTGTCTCAGGATGCGGAGGCGCATCCCCACCTCACACTTCCAGCCCCTCTCCACCAGGCACCACCACAGCTCCTCTGGCCAACGCTCAAGGAAAAGTCGAGTCCTTATCTCTACCACGTCCCAGTTAGTAGGCGGCCCTGAGAAAAACCCCAGGTGTTCACATACTCTCTAATCCCATTAGGGCTCTTTTAAAGCAAGGTTTTCTGGTGTCGCAGAAGTTACACTTAATGGGTTTGCAGTTATTAGACAGTTAGAAAAGTTATTTGCACTTTGCAATTTGCTGCCAGAAGTGTAGCAAGAGACAAGCACCAAAGTCCTTGTGAATCCCACAGCTGCTGTGACTTTTCCATATGAGGAAGGAACAGTTGCTTCAGGCATTTTGGAGATATGCGTGAACAGAGGAACAGTTTATTAATACTGGAAGTGAGTTTGCAATTACTGAGAGCAGATGGTCAGCTTGCACAGCGAATGAACCTTAAACCATCTCCACTTACAGGACTACTGCAAACATTGAAACAGTACCAAATTCACAAAAAGAAATCCTATGTGCTCACAGTCAGAAGTTGGCTCAGATTTGGATCCTATATACAGTCGCTTAAATCCAGATACAGCTGTCAATATTAAACTGAGTCGATGGATTTACCCCAGAGTAAATGCTCCTTCTTTTTACTTGCATACATAACTCTCAGAGCAGTCAAAGATAAGCTAAAATAATAAGGACCTTAATAAAATAACTATATCAGCATCATTAATAAAGCGAGGAATCAAGCTAATCCTCTCTTATAGCACTGCTGTATCAGAGATGTGGTAGCAGCATTAACAAGACTGGAGATACGGAGCTGAAGTTACATGACTAAGTTTTCCATTAATCTATGGTCCGTTAACAAAAAATAGCCATACACACATTGCTTTAACAAATGTATCTGTGATGCACTCTAGAGCTTTTGAATTCTTTCCATACACACGCTGCTTGTAAAGATTCTGTGAAAGAGCTTAATAGAGATGTATATGTTGAATTAGAACTATTATTGCTATAGGTACGTAATAGCATGTATGTGCAAAGGGAAGGGCCTCCTTAGCACCATCTGCCTTTCAACCAACATTTCAGCCTGCCAGCTCTTCGTTTGCCTAAGCAAATAGGACAGGAATTACTGGGGGAAGAAGGGAGGCTTTAAGTGAAGAGCTCTGTGGCACGGCTCTTTCTGCCTGTGTCCAGGGAGTGAGCTCCCGAGGGTCGTCCAACCCCGCAAAGCCCATGCAGTCATCCTCCAAAATCTTCCTCCCTGGGAGATAACGTTTCAGCATCCCAGCTGACTACCTCTGGACTGTCAGCAGTGAAGGATCATTAAGGTTAATTTGACCCGCAGTTTACAGGTCTTTGCGAATGGGTAGACAAGCGCTTGAATGTTGCGTATCAGCCAAAGGCAACCGGCAGGGAAGAGTCGGCACATGCCAGATTTGCCGGTGCTTTGAGTAAGAAGGTAACTGCACACTGGACTGCAGTAGGGCTCTGAAGACCGAAAGGTTACAACAGCACAAATGACAGAGACGAGACGTATCTGATGGAAAAAAGGATGGCAATTGTATTTTCAGCAGAGGAAGGGACGTTGATTTGGTGGCGCTTGTGATCAATGTCACTTGCTCACCAAGGAATAGCACAGAGACATAGACATTGAGACAGATTCCTCCAGTCCAGATCAACTGCTAACAAAGCACCTCAAGATTGTGCCTCATTTTCCCTGGCATAGCTGAAGGTGCATGAACTTTCACTTGTAAGTGGGATAGAATTTAAATTTTCAGGGATACACTTATGGCAGAAAAGCTCAGGTTTATATCGCACAACCAAATTCATTCCCCTCTTAAGCCAGAAGTCTACATAGCAGGCCACTTTGTTTCCAGATCACTGTATAATTCAGCAATTTCAAGATCTGGTTTCATGGCACAATGTACAAAAATATGTTCATGCATGTGGCAAGCTCATACTGCCAAAAGGCTATTCCTATACCTGCAGCAAGGAAAAGTGTGAAGTGTTGTAGCCATTTTCAGAACCCTTTCCTTTACACTTCCTTTTCTCACACTCAAGCTGGAAATCAGAAGATACTTGAAGAGTCCTGCAGTGCCAGCTACGACATTGTTAAGACATTGGTGTGTTGACTCAATACCTCAGAACTGCTTTAAACTTAAACTGCTTTTTCCAAACCCTTAAAAACCCAAAGTTTATACAAGAAGTTATTTTGACAGAATGTGATTTACATATGCATCTACTTGCTATGTTGAAATTTAGCATTAAAAAACTTGTTGACTCTAAAAGAATATTTTTACAAATATTTTAATAACCCTGTCTATTATTGGAAACATTTTGCATTTCCCTGAAATTTATGTAATCCCACAATGTTTAGCAGCCTACGCTATTGTATATGCCACAGCCATTTCCTTTAGCGTTGTGCAGAGATCTCTCAACTTTCTAAAAATCTTTAGGTCCAATTCTGCAGCTGGCTTGGGCCATTAAAAAATAAACTGAAATCCTGTTTCTTTAGCCAATATTCATCCCAGTGTAGATTGATTAAATATATGGTAGCATTTGAAAACTGTTGTGATCACACAATACTCAGACTTCTCTCCATTAGGAAAGAAAGATCTGGAGCAGATGCTGGCTTACATACTCAAGGATTTCAGATTTCCAGACACATTTCTAATTTTGTATGAACTTTTTTTTTTTTTGTCCTTTCTAAACCTGACATTGCTTTTCATTAAGGGCTGGGATATGCTAAAAAAGCAGAAAATCCCATGGGATTGAAAACAACAGATGTTGTCTGTTTTAAGCTTCATTTATTCCAAATCGCTGAATTTAGTGCTTTTAAGATTTTCCTGCCTCTCTTTTCAGAGGCCTTCAGATTGCCTTTTAAATGGATTTTCAAGAGGCTGACTCTAAGTGAAACGTTTGTGAGAAGAGATTTTCAACATAAAATGTACCTTTTTTCAGGGCAGTTACTAGAAACCTACTAAAAATATGACAGAACCAATATCAGGGCAGTATCATTGCATATCCATACTGTGAGCAATAAACCTAACACACTACCACCCGGAGGTACGCGCTACTCGTTTCCCACTCAAATGCCTTCATGTTTCCTGCTCCTCCATTTCAGTGCTGCTGAACTGTCAAGGTCAAAATGTAGTATCCTACCCCATGACAACCACAACAGGATTTTCAAGCTTTCCTTAGAAACAAAATTATTTTTTCCCCATAATCTGTAACTTTTCTGCACCTTCTCACCTGCCCTCCACCACTGCAGATATGGCCAAAGAGCCCCTGCCCTTAGCAGGTAAAACTCATTCCTTCTTCAGGTGAGTGACTGCATCCTTTGAAAAGATGCTGTGATCATGAAGTCAGAGATTCCAAAAAGGACTGAGTGGAGAAATAGCTCTGTAATGCTGTGGAAAAAATAATTGTGCAATTTGATCCTTAGGGGTACGTCAGGGAAATAATAACTAGGGAAGGATGTTTGGGACTGCTTTGACATCCTTTTAAAAAAATCTGAGAGGTTTCAAAAACCACCCACAGGAATTATTTAAGTATTGGATAAAGTAGTGGCATAGTGAGCAGCAGTAACTTTGTCTATCTAAAAAAGAAGTTTGAGACATATATTTATCAGAGTGCAGTGGTACCTGACAGTGAAGATCTCTCCATTCCAGGATGAGAGCATAACAAAAATGTCTGGAATGTGAAGACAGACAAATTCAAATTAAAAGTTAAGCATATGGTTTTCACACGAGATAAGTTAACTCTAGATTAAACTACCAAGGAATGTGGTAGACTCTGCTTTTTGGTTTTTTTAAATTTTTCTCTCCAAGGTAAGGCAAGGCGAGTTTCAGGGAAGGATGTTGAAACTAAACAACCAAATTCTGTTCTCAGCACAAGCCATGAGACAGACAGGAGGCCAGGCCAAATGAACTAATGGGTTTAAGCTTTACAAGGTCAAATCTTTCTATTAAGTGTCAGAAACTCTATGTTTACAGTGGTTACAGCTGTGGTCATTAATAAAAATAATTGGAAGTGACCACCCTTTTTATTTGATGAGATTTGCATTGGTGCAAGTTCAGTGAATTGCAGATGGAAGAAATATTAAACCTTGTCTCTTCACAGATGGCAAGATGTTAACAATGCCTTCATAAAGCCTCGATTCATATTTTATGCCTTGACTTCCTCTCGCATCCCCCTTTTTACTACAGAAGCAATAGAAGTTAAGCGCTAATACATTTTTGTTGGTTGCCAAGCTTGAATGGATGCAAACATCAGTCCTTGGGGAATTCATATTCTTTTAGAAATAAAAATCTATTTCCAAGTTAGAAAAGAGAAAAAAAAATACAGATTTTCCGGTCTTCAGTAAGGACATCTCTGCTTCATAGTCTGTCAAACTTTTGTTCCTTCTGAGATTCATGAACGCTGTCATTATTTCTCATAGTTTTCCATTTGCTCTGGGGTTACTGAGCAGCTGGGAAGGTATGTGTCTGCAGTGTTTGCCCCATGCAGGAGATGTAGAAGTTCAGTTTAATTTTCAGCAGGTTAAAAAGCGATTTTTCCAAATTCTCTTCCAAACTGAAATTCAAACATATTCACCTTTCAGAAATACCAGGAATAAAATGTTTGGCTCTGGCCTTTGCTAATGCCTCTTGATTTCCCATCTGAAGGACAGGATGCAGCATCACATTCTTTGATATGAAATCAAGAAAGATGTCATTGACAACAGCAACATCAGGAGCAGCCAGAACTTGTCATGAGCTTGAGGCTTGACGGTTTTGAGGTGTTTTGGGGTCACCTGTCTTAAGTCCATGGACTTAGAAGACGCACATATGAACAGAAGTGCTCTGAGCTGCATGTATGAAAGTCTTTGCCGTGATTTCCCAATGCCTAACTAGGGCACAGGGAATTTGGAAACTTAACCCTGTACCATCACAGGCACCCTGACAGCATTGGCTCCACCAGCAGCCCACCAGCTGAGCTACTGAAGGACACCTAGGTTAACCAGAAGTTTGTCAAATCTAGCATGCTTTTACTAAATGTTTTAAAACCATCACGTCACCATAAAAGGCCTGAAAAAGTTTAATTTTGAATGATTAAAAGACCAGTATGCCCAGTAATACTTTAGTGTATTGGACTGAGCTGCTGGAACAGCTGAGATAGCTGAGGTGTTGCGTAGCAAAGCAGAGGGGAAAAAGATTTCAAACTTTTGTGTTGAGTGTGTGTACCCAGATTTGTTAGGATGAAGAAGCAGACATCCAGGGATATGGTGGAATAGTACTGGCAATGGAACAGCAGCAACTGTGGGGTCAGGAGAAAGGGGTGCACAAAATTACCTTGGATAACTACTGATAAGGAACGTCAGCTAAACTGCAGATTTTTGATTTTCACTAATGGCTGAGGAAACTCTCAACTATGTGGCAGTTCAGCCAGTGGCTGCTACCATGTTACTTAAAAGTGCCTATTGAAAGGCAGGTACCAGGTAAACTGAAATGTGGAAAGTTGTACAAAATGAAAAATATTGAAGTTAAGCACTTGCTAACACATTCACTCCTGACGGCCTTTCAGAAAGGATGTGTGAGCTTTGACATGTTCCTTCTTTTCAACCTTTTGTTCTCAAATATAAAATTCATTGTCATAGCTCTGTGAATTTACTGAGAGCTCTGAACTCTAAATTGCAAGCTGCTGCAGCTCTGAAATTCACACCAGCTCCCGAGAAAACTGTGCAGAAACTATATTTTTGTTTGACAATCCATGTTTGACAAACAAAGCATTTCCTGTAAATTTCTGTAATTTAGCTTTATGAAAAGCATGCAAAGGTTTCATGAACTGTAAGGGGGAAGTGTAGTCGCAAAGAAAAGAGTAAAAAATACGTCCACCAGCTTTAACACGCTCATCTGGAGAGAAGAGACATAAAGATAACATGTTTTTTTGAATTCTGTGATTCTGTGATTCTGTTTTCAAGAAGCAGCAGCAAGTTCTATCCTTCCAGTGTGTTACTGGGAAAACCCTGATGAGTGCAAAGAGAACAACTGCGAAACACTAAACATGCTGCTAATGCGCGAAGCCCTATGTTCTGGGGAGAGAAGGGCGTTCAGCAGTAATTGAATCATCCAGGGCTGTGCTCAGTGGATACCCTAAGGTGATTATGTTCAGAATAGAAGCTTTCAGAATGCCATTTAGTAAATGAAAACAGAGTTGGATACCAGTAATAAACCAGTGCCCTCAAGCTACTCATTTTTTATAGCAACTTAATTGAAACATACAAATCATTGAATGGCAGATGCCTAGGAAAGGCGGCAGCACTGAGACCAGAGCCATAGACACTGAAATCAAGCAACAAACTACGATTTTGCTTCCAGTAAAGAACAGTTTACTGATAAAATTTTCTTTCTCTGGTGATAAATAGGAGTCTGTCATATTCTGAGTGCTGAATTGTATTCCCAGGATGGGTACAGAGCTGGGTACCAGCTTGTTTTCTGCTTTCCAATTGCTGATGAACCTAGTAAAGTGAAACCGAGAGCATAATTTAGTTTCCTCTTTCTTATTGTAACAAGAAAGCTGTTTTAAATGGCATTAGCTCCTTAATCACACAATTTCTATTACCTAATTTGCAAGAAGCAGGCCTCTATTATCTTTAAAAAGCAAGCACACATTTAAATCATACTATTGTCATTTAAATGACATATAAATATTACATTTTGGATTCTTGCTTTTTTATATACATTTAGTACTTTTTATCATAAAAATAAAAAAAAAAAAACTTCAGCAAGACGTATTCCAAATTTTTCAGATTAATAGTACTTCTTGCAGAGAGACATCCCTAACGTATAGCTGTTCTATCAAACAGTGCACCGAAAGAACTAAATTAGCTTTGGAAATGTAGAATTGTAGTTTTCCAAAGCTGAAACTTAATAAGAAAAAGCATTTCTTTGGATGCCATAAATCATCAGTGAGAGTAAAATATGAAGGAAGCCTCTCGAGAGCAGAGACACTCCTTTCCCTTCTAATAACGTCCTGCGAGGCAGAAACCCCAGCCTGTCATTCTACACACTAACAGTTAGCAGAGTGGTTGAGAATGATTTGGACCTGAGTCTGAACATGAGACTGGGCACCGACACTACTTGCTCAAACCTGAATTAAATCATCCTGGGCAGGGCAAAGGCATTGGAGAACACCCTCAGCCTCCAAAGGCAAAGAACCACCCCCAGCCTGCCCATTCAGCCCTTCCTACCAGGTGTTGCTTCACTCAGTAGTTCTGGTGGCAAGATTTCTACAAAGCCTGAGTCTCCAGCCAGTGTCCCACACTCTTCTGGCTATTCTCAGCCCTTTTTCCATTGCTGAAGACTGAGCATATCACACAACTGTAGCTATCAGAGGGTTTTGCAGCCTGTCTCTCCCATGCAACAGAACTTCTTCATTTTGTGCAGAAGATTAGTTAGTGTTAGTTGCTTTGAAGATAATTGCTCAACAACAAATTCAGTTCTTAACCCTCATTTACATTTCCTAGAAGTTCTGTCAAACTAGTGCCTTTGGGGCTGATGCTTTCTGGGCTTATTCTCAACCCAGAGGTGATTTCCATGCATGGAAATGTAAATTCAAACAGTTTACCTGTTCTTAAATCAGACACACATATGAGATGATTTTCCCTGGGAGCCGCATCCAAAAAGCTCCATAATTGCTCAGTATTAGAAAAATATTTCACAGATCTCCTTGAGCTCTAAGGAATACACCAAGTTAGAAGAAAATCTGGTTTCAGAGACATGAAGGTGAAAGGAGAAATATAATTAATGCAGAATGGCATTGAGCCAACTGAGGTTGTCTTTCTGGACTTCTGTAAGGCCTTTGACAATGATGTCCCCTACAACATCCTCTCTCTAAATTGGAGGGATAGGGATTTGATGGGTGAACCGTTGGGTGGATGAGGAACTGGTTGGATGGTCACACCCAGAGAGTAGTGGTCAACGGCTCAATGTGCAGATGGAGATCAGTGATGAGTGGCGTCCCTCAGGGGTCGGAATTGGGACCAGTACTGTTTAAAATCTTCATCAATGACATAGGCAGTGGGATCGAGTGCACCCTCAGCAAATTTGCAGATGACACCAAGCTGAGTGGTGTGGCTGACATGCTTGAGGCATGGGATGCCTGAGGGACCTGGACAAGCTCGAGGAATGGGCCCATGTGAATTTCCTGAGGTTCAACAAGGCCAAGTGCAGGCTCCTGCGCCTGGGTCGGGGCAACTCCTGGTATCAGTACAGGCTCGGGGATGAAGAGATTGAGCACAACCCTGGTGAGAAGGATTTGGGGGTACTGGTGGATGAAAAGCTGGACAGGAGTCAGCAACGTGTGCTCGCAGCCAGAAGGACAATCACATCCTGGGCTGCATCCAAAGAAGTGTGGCCAGTAGGTCGAGGGAGGGGATTCTGCCCCTCTATTCCTCTCTGCTGAGACCCCACCTGGAGTCCTGCATCCAGCTCTGGAGCCCTCAGCACAGGAAAGACATGGACCTGTTGGAGAGGGTCCAGAGGACGCCACAAAAATAATGATCTGAGGGATGGAACACCCTCCTGTGTGGACCAGCTGAGAGAGTTGGGGTTGTTCAGCCTGGAGAAGAGAAGGCTCCGGGGAGACCTTACTGCAGCCTGCCAGTACTTAAAGGGGGCTTATAAGATGGACACAGACTTTTTAGCAGAGCCTGTAGCAATAGGGCAAGGGGTAACGGTTTTAAACTAAAAGGGGTAGATTTAGGTGAGACATAAGGAAGAATTTTTTGACAAAAAGGGTGGTGAACCACTGGCACAGGTTGCCCAGAGAGGTGGTAGATGCCCCATCCCTGGCAACATTCCAGGTCAGGTTGGATGGGGCTCTGAGCAACCTGCTCTAGTTGAAGATGTCCCTGCTCATTGCAGGGGGGTTGGACTAGATGACCTTTAAAGGTCCCTTCCAACCCAAACTATTCTATGATTCTATGAGTCTATGTTTTTCTCACTGGGGTCAGTGTGGGAGACTCCTCCCACACAGAGTAACTGGAGTAAGTAACTAATGCAAAGCCTGAGTCACTCAGTTTGGTCCCCGGCCTCTCTGCCAGTCCTGCAACTGCCTCTGGCTTTGCTCAGGACCCCCTGAGTACTTGTATCTGCCCCAGCGTGAAGATGGCCTGAGCAGCATCTGGATCCTGGGGATGTCAAGCCCTGTAAAGGGAGCATCAGCACCAGCTGATGTGGGTACCCACGTGCTCAGTCACCGCATCGTGTCGGACAATATTCATTACCCAAGTTTTCAACAGTTCAGATCCCATCTTGATATGCATGAAAAGAGTTAAGAGTTACAGTCTTTACCTTCCCTACAAGGTGGGAGCTGGGGTGAAAAATACGGTTTTATTCATTCCACATCAAACTCCTGACTGCGTGGTATGCTATCATTTGTTCACCCTCAGGAGAGAGACTATTAACTTAATTATGGTAACTGGTGTGGGGAAATTAATGATCACTGAACACTGTAAAATAGAAATCAATACTTTTGTGTCTTTCCCAAATGGTCTACTGCTAGATAGTTATTCATGGTTATATTTCCCTCATCCAGTGAATATTAATAAGGTAGCAAAGACTGGATATATATATCAAAGCCTTGGAAACAAGGATATTGCTAATGCAGGTCCTCAGCAGTAACTTATTATAGCTACCAACCAAGTGATTTGTGGGATGCTGAGTAATAGCTCTGGTATAATATAATTCTTCATTTTTTATTCTGATACTTGTTTACTTCTGTCACCATTTATTAAAATACTGTCCTGCTATAATTAAAAAAGACGGAGCAACAATAACCTTTAGTACCTCCTTGCCGTGCTAAGAGAGATGCTTAAACAAGAACTCGGGCACTTGACAGATAAGTACAAATGGGGCTAAATTCACTCTGATGAGCTGTATGACAGCTTCTTCTACAAGTGAGTCACAACAGAGAGGCAGGTCATTAGAAATTACCCCGCAACAGGATGACTGGCAGGTACAGCTTTTGCAATCCTATTAAGCTGTTGCCACCAAATGAAAGAACCTGCTCATTGCAGGGATAGGGAAGAGATGTATGTACCTGATGTGGTGGGCTACGTGTGCCGGAGACACCGTACTTGAGTAAATACGCCCAGTACCTCACACAGCCGGACTCTGGTCCTGATTCAGCCTCAGCAGTGATACGGATCTAAAATTAATTTCTAGGCATTAATTATATCCTATTACAAAATGGACTTAATGCTGAAAGCCTCTATCACTGTATCTGTTCCACTATGTTATATCATTACTTAATAAATCAGCAAGCGTAGAGGTAACAAATGGGTAAGCAGCCCAAAGGATTTAAAGTGTACATTGCGGTGCCACATAATGCACGGGCCCCTCAGGACTGGACAGAAGACCCTGGTGGGAAAGAAGCCCCAGCCTGCTTCAACCTCTGACCAGGGGTATCAGATGCTCCACATACAGGGTATTTGCTATGGCAGCTGTGTCCCATATGAAAAGCATACAGGACATAACTTCTGATTTTTTGCAGCAACAGGACAGTTTTCAGATGCCCAAGAGCACCCACGGTGACCTGTGCATGCAGGGTTAGCAGTCCAGGACTAGGCACTCCCAGTCAGCCCTGGGTGTGGGTTTTCTATAAGGCCATGAAGACAACCCTGCTGCATTACAGTAACATAATGAAGCAGCTATACAATTATGACTAAGGTCCATAGGTATTTATGACCTAAGAATATTTCTGTCCCTATTATAGGGCAAAGTAGAGACAAATGTTATATGACAGTCTCATTTTACCATCTAATGCAATTATATACCACTTTTTAATGTAAGAAACCTAAATTTCCTGCCAGAAAATGTTTTAAATTTTTTAATTACTGAGTGGAGAAGAAACATTGTATATGTACAGAACATAAGCCATATGTACATATCATGTGCCTCGGGCCTTATTGTGTTTTCAATTGCCGATAGTCATATCTTTCTTAGTATGTGCTCCTCCTGTCTGTTGTAACCAACTGTTGTCCTTAAGCCTACACTCAGCTTCGATCCTACAGTGACTCACCCAGTTGCTCAACAATAACCTCCTTTGTTTGGGTGGAACTACATGCGGTGCATAAAGATAAGGGTTAGAGCCACCACTGTAAGATTTTTGAGGCAGTAAATTTATTTTGTCAAATGTCTGTTGAAAGCCTGGAGCCCGCGGCTGTGGCGGCAATGCAAATAGCACTGTACCTTGAGCTGACATGGGCTGATTTAAGAGACTCACCGTGAGCAGATTTGAACTCTCCAAGTAATGCCAGAGCTCCTGGGCAGATATGACACCATAAAATGTACATAATGGCATTGCAAAAGAGGTCCATGAACTGGCAAGTCAGACGTCCATGCCCACTAGGTGCAAGTTTCTAAGCAGATCCCACTGCCACAGCTGGACGGTTGCTTTAACTGAGTAGGCTCTTCTGGAACAAATACCATTGCTGTGTTTCAGGGCTTGTTTTGGGCTTTTTCTCATGCTGCATTTGAAAACTAGGGAAAGGTTCCCCTTTATAAGCTGAAATTCTCTTCTGTTTATTATTATAAGCCAATTCTTAATTTAAAACTTGCAGAAAATTATATGAAAGAGATCTAGTCCACAAAGACTTATTCTAAGAATTTGTTTGTACAATGTGTATTTAGCCTGATTTCCTAAGGAAATGCCATTCACCCAACCATGCTTTGCATGTTGCTCTGTCTGTCTGTCTGTGTCAGGCTCCTCATTGCTTCCCCCAATAACTTTTGAACGAATTGGCTGATTTGAAAGAGAGACAGATGGCTCAAAGGTATTAAACTCTTACAAGTTTTGTGAAAATAAGCAGCAGGGTAATGGAAAGAGAGCCTCTTAGTGGCTCACTAAAGAAAAGGCTTCGGAACAAATTCGATCCTTATTAAGCCAGAGAAAATCTGCACAAAGCTCAACACCCGCCATGCAAACTCACCACAAAAAAAGCTGGGTCTGGTGTTCATGAACCAGTTCTTCTTACCTATTGCTAAGCAAACATCATCATGTTTACTGCAGAAATAGCAAGTTAAATTTTTAATAAGGACACTGCTGAGGCAGTTAATATGCAATGCAATGATATTCATTAATAAGATAGCCTAAGCCATGAGCCTTGCTGTACTTATACGCTGCCTAACTTTGAAATTGCATCTGAGAAAAGTATTATGGCAGCATTTAGCACTCAGATTAAGATATTTGACATTGGCAAGTGCATCTAACCCCACTCAGGAGGTTTGGCATTAAACAAATAGCACTAGTTGAACAGGCCCTTGAACATTCCCCCCACAACATAGACGTCCTACAAAGAGCCTAGGTGAAGAAAGTCTGCACTCGAATCTCACAAGAAGCTTTGATCAGACAAATTAGGCCAGACTTTTATGCAGAGTTCCTGGCTCTACAGACGGTGTGTTTGATGGCAGCATCCCTGCTGGAGACTCCACTTCCATTATCACTCACTGCTTGATGCTCAGCTTCCAAAGGACACTGCACTTCCCAATTTTCTTGCCTATTCTGCACCACTTAATTGCTATGAGAACACTTGAAATGTTGGTATTTTAGTGCGTGCTTACTTTTTAATCAAATATTATATCCCAGAACTGTGCCAGTCTCTGAGAGCTTAGTTAAGAAAGAAGAGGCACAAACCTCTATGTAGAGCTTTTAGTCATATTTCAGTCTCATATAGGGACACATAAGCAGTAGAAAACAAACAAGATGTGAGACTGCAACATCACATGGCACTGCACTCCCTGCTATAGTGGTACCGAGGGGTGCCACTGGGATAACAGTGTACAAAGCACCTCTTTTTTCCCTTTCGAGCCTACACACAGGTACAGTGATGAACACTGCACTTTCTGGGAGCATTGGAAGACATTGAGCACATTGGCTCCTAACAGGCTTTGAAGGCACCACCATGTAGCCTTTAGTCAGCCAAACGTGCACTCTGCCAACCAAACCGGCAATGAGATTTTCTTCCTTCTGGTTGCGGTCATCCAAGGATGCAATTGCATACACAACAGCAGCAGCAACCTGGTCTCTTCAGAGAAAAAGGAGATTCCTTCTCCTCAAACAGGTAAATGCCAGATCTTCTGGTCATGTCAGCACCAGGCACATTGCCAGCAGATCCTCTTCTACTTGCTTTTGTGGCCACCTTATGTCCACAATCCTTTGTATTGATGTGCTCCTTAAGGCAAAGAAATAATGCCACCACCAGCCCAACAGAGCTGAACCAACCCTTCTTGAGGCAAATACTATCTCACATACTAGCCATGTTCACCACCCCTGCGTCCTCTCTCAAATCCCCACAAGGACAATGCTCATTGACTTTTGCACCAAGGCAGCCACTCATTAAAACCACTCTTTTAAATCTGTCGCTATTTAGTGATGGCACCTAATGTCTGGTCTGGGATAATGTTCAAAACCTACATCTGCATGGTTGCCTCTAGCTAACCTCAAGAGCCTTATGCAAAACTACTCGATACATTCCTGGTCGTCTTAATCTCCGTGACCGTGTAATCCCCTCACTGGCGTACTCCCTCCGCGCCAGACATTCCTGTCTGCATGCAGCTGTGCCACAGGGATTGCAACAGACAACAGCTGCTGCCCCAGCGGTCCTGTCAGTATTCAGTGCTCATGATCTCACCATCCCTGTCTTAGGTCACAAGCCATTTTGTAATATCCCACAAATATCTCCTACGCTGTGTCTACACCATGCTGCAAGGATGGCACAGCCCACTGCAGAACAACCCATCTCCGTGCACTTGGCTCCGCACCTGGCCATAGCTACAGTGGTCAGAAAGGAGAAGCGTGCACAGCCAAAGGCCTTTCATTTACCGCGTTACTCAAAAGCTCAGTGGGGACAGCCACAGTGCCCCACAATAAACTGCTACACAATTTATCAAGGGATCAAACCAACAAGGTGCTAAGAGCCCTCTGGGAGACACCTCCTGGAGTGTTGTCCTTAGGTGTCCACAGGGCAGAGCAGGATCTCCTGCGTGGGTTTGAGCTGGGACATTCACAGGTGGAACTGGCCAGAAACCTTGCTGGGGAGAGGAAGAAACAGGTGACTGATGGCTGCCTTGTTACTGAAGCGCTTCCAAAATTCTCATGTGCAGAATCAAGAGTAGAGAGTTTCTTCCATAGATGTGTTACATTTTCTCTGTGATGCATGGAAGAGTTGTTGAGGGCATATTGAGTATATATGCTGTAATTCTATAGCTGAATCATGGCTTATTGCAAGTGTCGTAGAACACAGAATCATAGAATCATAGAATAGTTTGCGTTGGAACAGAAAATTAAAGGTCACCTAGTCCAACCTCCCTGCAATGAGCGGGGACATCTTCAACTAGAGCAGGTTGCTCAGAGCCCCATCCCACCTGACCTTGAATGTTGCCAGGGATGGGGCATCTACCACCTCTCTAGGCAACCTGTACGGGGTAGACTAGAATCCTTAATTCAGTCTACCTTCTGTGAGCTTTAACTCTGCACTTATTATTACAAGGCCTGAATATCTACAGTTATGGGAGGATGCACTCAAAAGTAAGACATGACAGCATGTGGTTCACAAGCAGCCATACTCCTACTGGTATGATTGCTTCTTGGACTGCTTCAGGGCAAGGGCACATGAACAAGCTATGGACAAGAAACCACACTCGTCTAAAGCAAGAAGAACCAAGAACACCTTGAATGAAGTAAATCACCCTAACCCTAGGAAAGGAGGAAATTTTCCTGCTGCCTTTTTGGTAGTGTCCCTGTAGGGCCAGGCACTTGCTCAGAACAGCACATGGCCACCCAAAGGGACTTCCAGAGCCTACCATTGGGTTCCCCTCTGTCAGGGAAGCTCTATCAGTGCTGCCTTGCACCCAGTCCTGCTTCCCCAGCTGCTGGGGAATTTGTATTACAGCCTCTCCAAATGACACCCACTTGGGAATGTGTTATTTTTGCTCATGAGTGTGTCTGCAGATGAGTGTTCATCTCTCTGATTTGTAAATGTTCAGCAAAGTAGGCACCCAAATATAAAACTGCATATTTTTAGCTACAGTGGCTATATAATGAAAACATTCCAAATCTATGATTTTTTAAAATTATCAGCTTATGGGCATATTTCCATTTGATTTTGTTTACAGACTAGAGAGGCAGTAGGAGAAGAAAAAAAAGGTCAATGGGGCAACTATACAAGCCAACTCTGTGCAACCAAATTAAAATATTACATAAATACTGAAATAAAATGTACATAAACTAAAAATAAATATGAAGATTTTGTTTAGACAGCTTCTTTTTATTGATCAGTGACCACACTAGAATTCTGTCAAACATGTAAAAGCACATTGTTAGCATACTTTGTAAGGAGATTTGGAAGAGGTAGCATGTGTGTAGTGTGATAAGGAAGGGGAAAATACCAAAATGAAAACGGCAGTTACAGAAAGTTATCTCTGTAGGCAGATGCAAAATATAGGGACGAAATCTGTGTTGTTATTTCTTGTGGCAGAGAGTGATAAGGCAAGAAAGTAAAGCAAATAGAGGAGAAAAATCAGACTGGGAGAAAGATAAGCAATTGAATCAAGAGATTAGACCCATTTTGAATCTCTCTGCATTTCCCAAGCATACTCAAGAGCACTATGATATTACTGGCACATCACAACCTCCTACCTGCTGATTCACATGAGCTCCCAATATTTTCCTTTATGAATAATGCCAGGAGAATCTGGCTTTCGTCTGCCTGAGCACTGTGTGCTTTGCTTGCGCTGATCTCTCTTGAAATGTCAACTTTACATTTCCAATATCCATGAAGAAATTCTTAATAAAAAGATACGATCTGCATTTCAGAATTAGACCTTTAAACCCTTTAGCCCTACCAGTTTCTAGGGAACTTTTGTTAAGAATGAGAGACCCTGTTTAATAACACTGCTTTCCAATAGTAATCAAAAGAGTTGCAAACATCAGCGTACCACAGATAATAAAGGCAGTACAAACCAGGCAAATGAAAACAGGATTTTATTCCGGATTTTTGTACACGAACGTGCAACAAAAATTTTAAATTTGTTCTGTGCATAACCTTATTGTGTTTTAATTAGATTTCCAAAAAAATACTTTGAAATGTCTATTTAAAATAATTCTGCTGAGTTATGAAATAAGGACACATTAGAAATGTGCAAAGAAATCCAATACACTGAGTTGCTTTTTTGCCTCTATCTACATGGCTTGTGTAGCTACAGTCTTTGCTTTTAATTCAGCAAGGTCGCTGATTGACATTAAAAGGGGTAGTCCCATCCCTCACTACATATTCTTACTATTTCCCTTGTAATAAAACCACACAAGCACAGTCATTTATTTTCTTTTGGGCAAACAACCTGACCCAAGTCATCCTGCAGTTGTATTTTTACCAGACTCAATCCAAGGGAGGGAAATGGCCAGGGACAAAACCACCCCTTTTGGCAAGAATGTGCATTTCAGCTGGATTACGTGTCCAGTGACACTGCCCAGCGAGCTGCTCACTTCTCCAGACCAGCACCCAGGTCACAGCCAATGCTGCAGGAACAAGCCCCAGCCCTTGCCCTGCTCACTCTGAGACTCAAACCCATTGCTAATATTGCTGTCAGTACAAGAAGCTTCGGTCTGGTGTTTAATGGGGTTAATGTTGGCTATAGATTCGGTTCAGTTATAAGACAGAGGTGTTATGTGTTGTAGTTTTTAAAAAAGGTCAGGGATTGCCCCCAGGGTGCTCCATGCCAGCTACCTGCCCCAACCTGTATGGTCTTACTGTCATGCAGAGATGTTACGCACCCGGCGGCTGCCACATTTGCTACTGCCATACCGGTATCTTCACCAATTCCTTTGGCAAGAGCTGTAGGTGAAAAGCCCCAGGAAATAAATGGTATTATTTTAGTGCTAGAATGCCTTTTGTACCTTCTTCTATTCTGGAAAGGCAGTGTGATCTAATGTACTTGAACACAGCATGGGGGAATCTGGAATTGTAACTCTGGCTTCTCTGCTCTGTTACCACCTATCCTCCATCAAAATCTCTGAGCCGTGTGTGTCCATCCTCTGATCTTCAAGTTGTAGTAACAACTACAGATTCCACATTACCGAGCTGCTACCAGCATTTTCAAAGGGTGCTGAACACCTGTCACTTCTGCTTTCCTCAAGGGTTTCAAATGGGCTGGGGAAGGAGGGTCAGGGAGGTTCAAAACCCACATCTTTAAAGTCACGCTTTACTTTGAAAACACACAGTGCCACTTAAAATAAATGGTAAGCTTAATTATTTCTGCTAGCCAGTGGGAACTGGTTCTAGTTTTTGATGTGGTACAAAACGTTCCAATTAAGAGGAGACTCTAGTAAGGTTTTCTAGATGCAGAATCACAGTGGACTTATAATCTGAAGCCCTTCAGACTTTTTTAGGTCAAAATCCTTTAAGCCGGTACTTCAGAGCTTCTTTTTTTTTTCCTGTGTTACTTACTTTATTATTAAAGCCATCAACAGTGAAAACCAGTAAAACCATTTACCTGGCTAAGCTAATTCCTCCAGACCAGTTACCCTGATCATAAAAAAGAAATCTTTGATGGGCTTTTAAATGTTTGTTATAAAGAATAACTAAGTATTTTTTACATTTGTTGTCTGGGATTTTTATTTTTCCTCTACTGATAGGAATTGGGGCAGAGGATATAAAAAAAGGTAGGTAACAATAACTAGATGCCTATTTTTAGCTCCAAACTCTTCTGTTTTCATAGAAATAAAAACCGGTGCAGATTCATTTTCTTATGCGTACATCCCTGCAGCAGACCTGCATGTACTTGCCCTCATTTACCTGAGTCATATATGTAATCCTGGATAGGTAATGGCAGTCTAAATACACCTCTCTGTTGCCGCTGGCAAGAGTAAGAGTCAGAAGTCAGGGTGAAAAACAACTTCTGATTCAGCAGCCCTGGATATTTTTGGTGGACTCCTTTATCTCCTGCAGTAGTGACAGCAGTGACCCACCTTGTGTGTCTCCTTACCCCTCCTTTGCTTTATATTTGATCTCTGTTGTGGCTTCTTCAGCTGCTCTGCCAGCATGGCCCCAGCTCACGCTGCGCATGGGAAGTAACGATACTGGGAAGGGTGGAACAGATCTGCCGCTCCCCTGTTATCTCACCCTGTATCTCTCCTTTGCCCCGTATTTTCTTAAACTAATCTGCACCTCCTCAGGCTGGTATAAAACAATTCAATTCAAATGGTATCAACTCATTGGACTTGACTGAATACACAACAACAGCTTACCAAGACAAATCATACCTAAACAAGGCTGCAGAGTCAATTCATTTTTCTCTGCTTTCATCACATTTTCCTGTTTAAAGACTGCAGGGGAACTGCAGGTTAGTTTCATTCAATGAATTATGATACAATATGGAGTACCCTACAGAAGTGGAAGGTCTACACAGACTGACGTTGCAGCATAGCGCTCATGGCACAGATCAGTGAAGTTGGAGATCCTGGTTCAATTATCTGTGCTGATGTATAGTTATTAATTTATAAAAAACTGAAGATGACAAGAGTTACAAGTGAGAAAGGTTTGCCTTGCCTATGCCGTAGGAGTGTGGGCAAGATCTTGAACTTGGGTCATTCATAGACACAGTATTAAGTACACCATAACCAATGGGCTGTTCTCTGGTGCTTGTTAGGGAAGAAGAACAAGTAGGCTTGTCTTTGACTTGGTCTCCCATAGCATCCTTATAGCCAAACCAGGTAACTGGATGATAGATAACATGGGTGACAACTGGCTGGACAACTAGTCTCACAGTTTGTAACCAGCAGTACGAACTCCAGCTGGTGGTTGGTTACTAGTGGCATCCTTCAGGGATTGATACTGGACTGATACTGTTTAATATCTTTAATAACAAACTGGATGATGGAATGAAGTATATTCTCAGCAAGTTTGTGGATGATACCAAGCTGCAAAGAAGTGGCTGATATGCTGGAGGGCTGCTCTTCAAAGTGACCTTGACAGGCTGGAGAATTTGGCTGACAAGAATCTCATACCAACACAGGCAAATGCAAAGTCCTGCAACTAGGATGAAATAACCCTCTGCAACAGGGCAGGCTGGGGCTAACTGGACAGGGAGGGCCCTTGTGGAAGAGAACTCAGGGCCGTGTTGGACAACAAGTTGAACATGAGTAGGCAGTGTGCCCCTGTGACCATGGAGGTCACTCTCATATTGGGCTAATGTGTTAGGAAGGATGTAGCCAGCAGACCAAGGCAAGTGACTGTTCCTCTCTAATCCAGACTTGTGAGACTAGTCTGTTCAGTTTGTGGTTCCCCAGTGCAAGAAAGTCATGGGCATACCAGAGTAAGCCCTGCAGAGAGGATCATCAAGATGATCCAAGGGCTGAAGCACTTGACGTAGGAGGAAAGACTGGTAGAGTTGGGTTTGTTCAACGTTAAGAAGAAAAGGCTAAGGCTAGGAGAGCTTATTGCTGTCTTCATCTACTTAACAGGAAAGCGGAGCCAGACTCTTTTTAGAGGTACACAGCTATAGGATGAAAGGCAATGGAAACAAGTTGCAGCATTGCAAATCCAGTTAGATATAAGGGAAAAGAAAATTCACCATGACAGTGGTCAAATACTGGCACAAGTTACCCAGAGAAGTTGTGGAAGTTTTGGTGTATCAGTCCTTGGAGATACTCAGAACTAAACCTGACAAGGCCCTGAGCAACACTATCTAGCTCTGAGCAGGGATTGGACTAGATGAAGCCCCAATGTCTCTTGAACCTAAATTATTCTGCGATTCTGTTAAGTCTTTGGTCTCGATGACTAGGAGGTTCGTGTTCATTGAAGTTTTGGAGGTTTTAATAAGCTTCAGTGAAGTAGACTGTTATCAAACCAGCAGTCATGGTTTCTGAACACCAGACTACAACTGGGTGTATTTCTTGCACTTTGTGATGCTACTGTGATGCTCCCGCACAGACTATTTGTCTGCAAACTATAGCTATTTTGTTTCAGCACAGTGTTTTTCTTTGCTGAGGTCTGTTCAGGGATCTGAACTCTGCGTCTCTGAGACAGCAGAGGAAAACATCTCTTATATAGCTGGGGTGAAGACAGTATGGAACCATATGTGCGCTGCGTGTTTTCTAGGAGTGAATGACAACTGAGTCCTACTTAAAACTAGAATTTTAACTATTTCTGTAGATTGTAATTTGATTAAAAATCAGATTGGGTGAAAAATCAAGTCCAAAAGTCAATAATCTTTTCAGTAAAATACAAATACTCAGAAAAATACAAAATGTGGAGTCTCATGCATATTTTTAATACATATTGAAGAATTCCTTAAAATGTCAAGAGTCCAGTCTGCTGAATGTAGCACTTCCCTCCAGGTTAAACTTCAGAACAGAAACTGTCAAATCTCAATCAATCACTCGTGTCAACAAGAAAGGGTCTAAAATTGCCTTCATGCCAACAACTAAACAAAACATTTTACAGATTGCCTGATAACTTTTGTTCTTTGCCAGTGCAAAATTAAAAGAGATCACGGAGAATATAAGGTAATGGAAAATCTAGTTCATCACAAATTTTCCAGTTTGGAGAAGATGCAGGCTCTAGATATATTGACAAAGAATCCGCCATAGCTATGTGTCTTTCTACAGGTCACTGAAGCATAAATGTTGCACGTATTTCTTGGTGTCTCAGATTCTAAAGAGTACTTTAATGTCATTAAAAAAACAAACTGTGCTAAATTACACAATAATAACAATTGCAACATCTGATTTGACAACAGCCACTGCCATAAAGAATTCCACTTCTGCTAATAGAAGGATGACATGTAAAAGATAAAGGTTTCTGTTTAAATCAGCAAATTAATTTGTAACTTTTTTATTGTGATAAAGTTGTAGTAATTATTACTCAAAGGCAGAAAGTCAAGTTTTACATTTATATAAATGCTAAAACCATGACAACAGGGAATTTGATTCTTTTTAATGAATTGTTAAAAAAGCACCACAGTTCAATATTTTAAATTCCTGTTGGATGGTATTTGCACCTCTTACATGAAACATTAATTGTGATTTTATGAAATTTTATTACAGCTTAAACAAAGATGTGAACCTAAATGCAGTATGAATGACATCAGTAGTTAAGTATCTAACAAGAAATGATCATCACTATAAATCTATTTTACATTTTACAATGATTGTTTAAGACAGCTGAGCCTCAGATGAGCTGAAAGAGTATGTCAGCATACAGCAGCTGCTGATAATAACCAGCATGTGTTGGCAAGAGCTTTTTGGTTTTTGCAGATAATTAAAACTTGCTATAGTTTTCCAGCTGCTACATAGTCAATAAGGGATACTTTTAAAAAAAGGGTGGTCTATTTTTGATTCACTTTAAATGCATTGTGACCATCTCTACTGAACATTCCCTAAAGACAATTATTCTACAATTTCAGTTTTTCATATGTTTTCTTCCAAACAAACTATATGGCAATAGTTCAGACCAGAAAATTGTTTACTGTCAGCTTCAGGTGCTCAGGAGGAAGAAAGCATTGTAATAACAGAAATGTTCTTCTGAACAAGAAAACATATGCACGCAACTACTTGCATCCTTATCCTTAAAATTCTGTATAATCTGTATTCAGCATGTATTTTAAAAGCTACAGTCTCTCTTTATTGGGACCAGCGTGTTTTGAAAAACTTCCTGCTTTCAGAATCAGTCAGCGGGCACCATGGAGCTATAAAAAGTCCTGCCAGTGTGGGGAGTAAATGGCTCTGTAGACCTACAATTAAAATGCCAGTAATTTTATATTGGTTCTCATTAAAGCCTTAAGATGGGATATTTCCAGGATTTTACACCAGAATCTTCCTCTAGTTCTCACATAACTTCATACGCAGTGGCTGATGAAGACTGTCTTTCTGCGTGTACAACAACTTCAGGCCCTATGCCCAATGCAGTATTTTTCTTAACCAAAGTCTTCTACAGAAGTGGTCCAAAACACAACTTTCTAGAACAATGCAACTTCAAAGGCCTGAGCCATTTCTGATTAACAGATAATTACTTGTTTAAAGTCAAGTACGCGAATGGTTTCTTCAATAACCTGTGTGTGCTTAATTATTAAAAAATAACTGGTTTGAAGCAAAGCCTCTGATGTCAGGGCATGACTAGTCCAAAATACCATTATTGTCAAGGAAGCAGGAAACATTCCCAAATCACGGCTATGATAAAGTAATATCCACTTTTTTTTCCATATCACACGTTTTGCAGGCTGCTGTTTGTAGAGCCAGTCCAGACAAGCATGCCTCAAGTAGCCCTGGCCAGTGGTCCTAATTAGAGGCTATCAAAGAGCTAATGAACTAAGCTTCCTGAAGACCAGCTCCCACAGTGCCAGAAAAGTCAGACAGGAGTACTGTCAGAATAAAGCAAAGCAGGATGGTGAAATGATACTTGCATGGGGCAAAACTATGAATTTCTATACTTTCTGAAATCTTGATTTCTATATAAATCAGTTAAATGACTACAGAACTGTATTTGTTTCATGCCTCTAAGAGCCGGCAGGATATTCTGCGGAAAGATGAGTGCAGATTGCTGGGTCTGTACTTAGCAGCCCTCTCTGTGCTCTGGGAGGATAAGAAAATTCTGGGTCATTGCAACTTTCAGCAATGGTGAACTGTTTGAATCTTTGTACTTAGAGTGCCTACTGCCCTCAGAAATCTAATTTTTAGGCTTATAAAATTATATAAATATGTATACAAATGTCTATACAGAGAGAGAGAGAGAAAACCAGGCAAACTCTGGCTGCTCAGCTTCTACACCATAGTCCAATCACCCGATATGATCTTACTCTGCTCTCATATAAGGAATGTGTCCACCTGATGTCTCATATCCATGAACCTGAGCTCCAGTCCCCAGCAAGCTTGGCTGCCAGCAGTGACGGATCCACAGCAGTACTTCATGGCTGGGTTTTGGGACACCCACTGGGCTCTAGGCCACTTCACATGTGTCAGGAGTTGCCCCTGGACTAGCAACTGTGGGACGTAGCAGTGTACAACAGGGCTGATGGGAATGTTGGCTCTCACTGCTGTTGGCTTTCCGTGAGCACCTGAGGTACAAAGTGGTTTGCAGTCTCAGACTAAAAAGATAATCCAAATAATGGAAAAGGTACTAAATGTCCCTCAACAATATTCCAGTTCTCTCACTCAGCTTAACACCTCAGCCATGGATGTCAGAAGCCAGATTACAGCCTTGATATATGGATCATCTGCTTTGTCAGTCTTAAAATAGACTTTCAGAACCCAATATTAGAGAAAATAAGTATTACTGGAAAAAAGTTTAATTTAGTTTTTTTTTAGCAGCTGCAATTGTTTCCTCTTAAACTTCAGAGGCCAGAACTAATGAATTGATCTTAAGATAAGAGGCCACTTGAAATAATAGGACTTTCAGCAAAAAACACTGCCATTATTCACCAGGGAGCTGAAATGCTTATTATGCAGTTCAGTGAAAACTCAAAAGACACAAAGCATTTGACATGACTGGCAGCAGCACCATCTAAAAATAGTTCCACATAAAAGAGAATTAAAATGTCACCGGAAATTTTTTCCTTCCTTCAGAAGCTGCTGGTGAATAGATGGCTCTTGGTCTGAACAGACCCATGTGCAAGTGCAAGGGCACCCCGTTGCCTCCCGCCGGCGCCCGCGGTGCCTTGATGAGGATGTCAGGGCTGTGAGCTGCTGGGGATGGATGGCCTGAAGTATCTCAGAGCCGAACCGCAGCCACGCATTTCCTTAGGTAGCATCACTCATGCGATGTCTGAATGGCCATCGGAAGGATGAAGACAGCTCTGGCTTTCGCCATGAAGCACTGGATGAAAATATACTAGTCCCGGCCACAAATCAGCACCGGTGTTTTTTGACCCAGGCTACCTCACTCAGGCAGCGATATGAAATGCAGCTTTTGCTGCAATGGCGTGGGTTTTGGCAGGGGTGTCTGGTTTTAATGCAGAGTCAGCAGTTTGAATGATAAAGCAGTTTTGAACAAAGTATTCTACGTAATTTGGAAGGGACTTTTAAACCAGATATAATCCAACGCTTGGTGAATTTAAAAGAAAAGAAACTCTTTTTAACTCTGGATAAGACCTAGGCAGACTGCCACACTTTTAATGAAGTGAAGCTGACAGAATGGCAGTTTTTAAAAGCCCTCAGAAATATATATAAATATAGCTGTAAAAATGAAAAGAAAAAGGAAAAAAATTAAAAGCCAAGGACTTACTGCCTCATTGTCTGTGCCAAGCATTAACTTTTGGATTTTACATTATCCCTCTCAGATAAATGTTTGCAGGAAGAGAAAGCCATTATCTTTGAAGTTACATAATGATTAGATATTCAGCTGCTGCGATCAGATGCATTTAAAGACCCAAAACTTAGATTCATCCCACAGAACATTTGAGTTTGCCAAATATATTACAAAAAAGCCACATTGTGCGGTTCTGAGAGTCTTGTCCTGTCCAGCCTCCCACTCCCATAGCAGTTGGAGACTAGGAAAAACTAATTGTTCTGCCTTTTCATGAAGCCCAAAGGATGCAAAAGGACTGTGCCTTTCACACAAGTCCTACGCTTCTGCAGTCCCAGTGTTAACAGAGACACTTCTTCCTTCTCAAATCTAGAGTCGTCTTTGGTCCCTTTTCAAGTCTTAGGTGCTTTGAAAGGGTGTTTGATGATGCTGCAGTTATTGGGACAAACAACATAATCTAATTATTCGGAGCAGTCTCGCTGGTTAGGTTCTGACTGTACAAAGATTTGGGATATTGATTTCAAAAGAAGAAGAATGTGGTTGTGGTTAGCTAACGTGAACTGTCTGCTGTATAGTATGAAATAATGACAAAGACTTAAGTAGTTGCCTTTTTAGCAGAATTTACTTCTGCATTTATGCAGAAATTAAAAGGCAGTTCATGGTAAGATACATTTACTTTTGCATAATTCCTTCAGAAACTTCAAGCATTAAAAATCGTAGTACAGCAAGAAACTTTTACCTTTCTTGGGGTAAATACTACAGAAACATTAATGTTTAGATTTTTAGACCTGTGAAATATGGTTTCTCCTCATTTTACACCTCTTGTGGAAAGAGTGGTTACGTTTACACAGTTCAATGAAAGACAGCCTGACTCCCCGTTTTTTGCTCAAGTGGCATCACTCAGTTCATGTCCACACCACCTAGGACTAGTCCTCTCTCCCATAAACCTGCTCTGGGTTGAGATAGCTGGAGAAGGCCAAAACAGAGCCAGGGAGTCATCTGCTTGGTGCAGCAGTAGGTGCTCCAACTCACCTCCCATCCCTCTTATTTAGCAGTACAGACATGCCCACTCAGACTTAGAGGGACATTTTACTGCCATAAGCCTAGTACCAACACAGGAACATGATGCTTTAACACCTAACGTCTTCAAGCAGGAGCTTGTGGATAACATGGGTAATCCACATTGAAGTATTGGCCCAAAGGACGCATGTAGTAAGCAAGGGGAAAGAGTTAGAGATCTAGGGAAAAGCCACAGGGTTCAGCATGTGCTGGGGGGTTTGCAGAGGCAGCAACTCCCTTGTAGAGAAGCGTTAGAGAAGGTTAAAAGCTGTACGATCATCCTCCCTTCTGGACACATTCAGCAGTAAAAGCTGTACTGCAGCCTTTAAGGAAATGCCTTTCCTTAATGAGAGGGTGTAATATTTTCCTCCAAATGTGATTTCAAGAAGGAAGCTGAAAAATCTCCCAGAAAATGGCAGGTATGTGGTGTGGGGGATGCTAGCGGGTGTGTGTTTGTGACTAAAGAGGATAAAAGCTACAATTAAATTAGAGATTCCACTTTGAACTTACTGCTTTTTTCCATATTCCTAAACCACTCGATGGAGAGTTAGAAATAAGCATGGCACAATCAATAAAATAAACAGACCATGAAAGACACTAGTGACACATTAAGGGGGGAAAAATTCAGATACCCTTTAAGCCATTAGGACTAAATGAGAGAGAAAACAATAAATATATATACAGTTTTTGCTTCCAAATCCTGAAAACTTTGCTCACACAAACAGACCTTCCTCCAGCACTACCCTATTAAAAGAGAGCACAACTATTGCCAAAGGCCTGTAACATCCAGCTCATTAAAACAATGCCAGTTGACATCATTAGGATTTATTATTTTGCTCCTTTCGTACAGAGGAAGATTCATCTAAGTAAGTTGCAGGGCTGAGTCCTTCTTTAGCAAAGGAGATTGGGCTCAAGGGGCATTCAAGGTCAGGTTGGACGGGGCTCTGGGCAACCTGCTGTAGTTGAAGATGTCCCCGCTCTTTGCAGGGGGGTTGGACTAGATGACCTTTAAAGGTCCCTTCCAACCCAAACTATTCTGTGATTCTATGATTCTATGAAAGGACTTTGAGTGGAAAGTGAAATGTTTGGTATGTTCCAGCAAAGCAGCTTCCATGCTTGGCAGATGGTATTTACTTAAGACGTACTGCACAGCCCATATTTTAAACTAAGTTATTCCTTCAAATTCACCTAACTTATCACAAGGACAGAAACTTTTGCTCATCTGTGAGAGTATGTTAGTCAAAACCCCATGTAGTCTGAAATGCTATGCAGCGATTTTCTGCTCCTGGTAGAATTAACCTCCTCAGTCCTGTAACAGATGAGAGACAAAAAGCCACAGTTTTCAGTCTCACACACATTCTTTTCAGCTAAGCCATAATGCTCCCAAGCTCTCTGAATCATGCTGTCTGCTTTTCAATAGCTTCTAAATAGTCCAGCTCAAGGTGCTCAAGCCCTCCTCTCCCCCACTATATCACAGTGTGCAATTAGTGTTGTGATGATTTGCTCTAGTAAGCTCAGCTGACCTGTTGAACTGAACCTGAAAGGGGAAACTCAACAAGTTTTTAAGCAAAAAGTACAACACATGAGAATTTTACAAGGCATGAAGATGAGGTTTTACTGACTTGCCCAGTTTCAAATACTGTAAAATAAGTATAAACAAGAAATTATATGACTAACATATACTGGATCAAGCCCACAGGTCACATAATTCATCATTTTACCCTTGAAAACAGCTATTACAAGGTGTAACAAACTCAACTACAAACAATTGTTCAATTGTTAACTAATAACCCAACTACAAGGAACCTGTTTTCTCAGTCCCTTCCATTAGAGGCTTAGGCGCGAATCTAAATATATGTGATGGCCTATATGAAACAGCTCATATAACTGTTTAACTGCAACTAAAAGTCTGAGAATATTGTATGATACAAGTAAGATTAAAACAATGACTATGGCTAAGATGCTATCAATGACTTTGTAGTGTTTGCATCTGAACCAAAATGGAGGGAAAAAAAGCCCGTAAGGGTCTATTGCCTAGAGAGAAAAACAGTATTTTTTTCTCTGACAAAAATGAGAAACTGAAGATTTTTTTAATTAACACTTATGATGATCAGGGCACAAATACCACGTTTTATTTTCAGGGATTTATGTATAAGCAGAGACATAAGGGTCTCCCAGTAACGAAACTGCTATGTACAGATTCTTTTAATTAATCTATTTTTGTGAGCAATATCTATTTTACTTACATTACATATCATTTTATATAACCCAGTGACTTATCACTACTTCTTCTAAATTTAAACTGAAAAAAATATAATTATTATCACACTATGAATAAATGATTCATTTATTGACCACACATCCTGCATTTATTGGATTAAATGTCTTTTAACATCACTGTCTCTAATTATACAGTAGGGTTAATTTGAAAATTAAAAACCTTCTCAGTGATCAAAACAGAAGATATATAGCACAACCACAAGTGTTAATTTCACCACAAGAAATTTCAAAACAAAAATGTCTCAAGTTAAGATTTCACTTTTGCTGAAACCCTGCTTTCAGTGAAATAGAGAGCGGAAGGCCCCTAACCTAAAAGAAGAGCCAAGATTTCCTTCTCCATCTCCAATCTGCACGTGTCAGCAGAAATGTCACTGACACTCAGCAGCTGTGAAGTTACAATGCGAGAAGGAACCACTGTCATTGAGTCTGATCTCCAGTACCAGACAGGCCATTTCTTGATACATGCCACACAGATATTTCTTGATAATTTCAGCTTTTGAACCTCTTTGCCATGTAGTGGCTCCAGTGAAGGTTTCTCTTGTTCAAATATGCTGCTGTCTATGAAGAACAAATCTGTCAAACTTTAATTAACTGGACTGCAATCTTTTGCACTACCGTTTGTTTATTTTCTGTTTTACAAGCACACCTCAGGGCACTTCGAGCTTATAAATACCCCTCAGGATATTCACATTTTTTGTGTGAAAGTTTCACACAAATACTTCAACTATTTCTGAGTATGAGTTTAGAAAACAAATATTTTAAAAGTAATCCTACAATTTCATTGAAAAACTCTAGTTTCTCCAAGTTTAGGGCTAAGGAATTGTGGAAAGAGAGTGTGTAAGGAAGGAAAGATGATGGTGAGGAAGCTCCATGTGTTGTAGGACCTCAGTTTCTAACGGACTTTCAGATACTGTAAGAAACAGTTTTCACAGATTTAGTCAAGACTTAATATTGTTTAATGGATCCAAAGATCCCTCTGCTGTGAGCACATGCCAGCCCCACACACGTTTGACACTGGAGAGGATGAGGTCTGCAAGGCAGCTCTGCAGCTGAGCACGATCCTCCTGGTTCTCTGGGCCACTCCAGCCCCAGACCCGTCCTCTCCTGCCTGCCTGGGCTGAAGCACAGCCATGGGGCCACCACAGGTGGAGGCACGGGAGGTTGAAAGGGGACTACAGACTGCTACTGCCATGAGTTACCTCATGAGCTCTAGAGGCAGTAGGTCACTGGCACTGGTCGGGGAAGACCTAAGTGGGGGTGTTTTGTATCATTACCAGCAAGGCTGAATCTTGTTGATTAATCTTTTACTTTCCTGGGTTCAGCCAATGAGGTTAAAAGATGTGTAGGTAAAGTGGCCAGCATCCAGAACGTGGGAAACAGCATGGTTCAGATTGCCTGAACAACCATACTTTGCCTTCTTTGTATGTCTGAACAAAACCACAGTCTTTAATTACTTAATCATATCCCATTTCCCATCTCCAGGGATGGACAGGTACTCCATACCTGTGAGCATACCCAGAATATGATCCAGGCTTTTTTAATGCAGACTGTGACTGCAACATTTTCACTTACATGACTTCCAAGTTCTCCTTTTGAGTGCTGTATGGGAGTATATTACAGATGTCTATTGCTGATATTTGCTTTATTGAATGTTAAGAGTTGAAATTTCAAGTCACTTGAAATGTACAGTTTTTTGCCAAGTTACTCACATTCCTTTGGAACACTTTCCACAAACTGTACTCAGGCTTAGAAAAGAGAAGACTTAAACACATTGACCTGACTCTGAAGGGAAGACTAGACAGAAAAGAGCATTTGTTCGTACCTCAAATGCTCGCTCAAACCAGACAAGCGCAGGTGACACAGAGGTAACAGATAAAAGATCAAAACTGAACTTGCAATGTGTAAGAGTATAAAAGGTCTGCTGAGTGTTGAATGGAGAGTTTGTCTTGAAAAGTGAAAGTATTCTTTGAGATCACTCCATCGAACGATTCTCTTCAACTGCTCTTGCCTGTGGACATGAACTGAGAAATCACAGAGCATTGCACACTGTGGGCAGGAATTTACTCACTGAGAATAGGAATTTCTCTTATTGTTCGTTCTTTCTTTCTTTCTTTCTTTCTTTCTTTCTTTCTTTCTTTCTTTCTTTCTTTCTTTCTTATTTTCATTTATTTCTTATTTTCATTTATTTCTTCATTATTTTCTTACTGAAAGTGCAGTCTAAGAATCCAATTCTACTGTAGATGAACGGGGACATTTCTTTACTGGTGATGCCAGTAAACATTTTCAGAGTATGGCCTTAATTCTTCATTTCTTTCATACCTACTGCTACTTTTTATATTTTCTGTTCTCCACTGAATTTAGCCATGTACTCTGAAAGAAATAACAACTTTGTGACTCATGTAATATAAATTCTTGAAAGTCACCACCTTATTTATTTAAAGAGAACATGAGTAATCATTAATGAATTCTCATACAGTTACTGCATACAGAGTTTGAATAAATACCTCAGACCAAGCATGCTACACCCTGTTCCTTTATGCTGAGGCATGTGTCCCCTTCAGCGTGGAAACTAACGGGCTTATGGGGGAAAGGGAATCATCAAAAGATCACATTTTGAAAATACTTATTTAATATACGACAGATAATTACTACTCACATTCACAGGCCACCACATAATTCTGCCTCAAGGAGTCGGTGGTGTACATAAACCAAATATTTAGGACTTTCAAAGTATGATCTGATTAAAATAACAGTCTAGTTCCTTTCATTTCCCTTGTGGTGGTTTTCTTTTTAGAAATTATTAAATAGCATAATTCCTCTAATGATTCATTTAGTTTATTTTTAACTAATACCAAAGGAAAATACAAAGGAAAGCTTCTTCAGCAAACGCGTTTATAAAGGAGGAAGAAAAGCTATATTGCACAATATGATAAAGTAATTTAGCATCATTTAAAATAGTACATGCAGCTAATGACCAAAAAGATAGAAGTATATGCAAAACTTTGTATTACACTGCATTAGTGAACCTGGTTCCTGTCCTGGGATTGAAGCTCTGACTGCTCTGTACATTGTAAATTGTATGCATCGTGAGTTTGTAAATCATTCCTTTCCCTAGGGAAAAATATCCCTGATGTAAAAACTTCACTATTTCCTCCTGTGGGTGCCTCCAGTCTGAAAACCATGAACCGAAAAATATCTGCGCAAGAAGTAGAGAGCAGGTATTCAAACAAGCCCCAAGGCACTTAAACATGTGGCAGATCTGTTTTCAGCAAAGCAATTAACCAGGCAGGGTTCATCGTTCCAGCGATATTAAAATGCAGGCTGGATGTTTTTCTAAACATACGCTATAATTCAAATTTTGGATTGGGGGGGTGCTAACACAAGAATTGTGGTAGCAGGGTTAAAATACATGGTCTTAATGGCCTTAGAATGCATGATTCTGGGACGTGCGAATTCAAGGAGACTAAATAATGATTTACATGCTTTACTCAGTTGGGTGCCTGACAGCAAGTTTTTTTCATCTGGCATCTCTTTGATTTACTTTTCGATACATTCTTGATAAGCTGGTCTGTGGCACTCCACTAGTAACAAATCCCACTTGCCAAGGGGTTAAAACTCACTCGCCTCTAAAGGGACAGGCTGATACCTCCATCCATATTACGGTACTCTTCTAGTACCCTCTGGGGCTGGGGCTGGGGCTGGGGCTGGGACTGACTGCAGTGCCCTCACACTGCTTACAGTCTGAACAAGGCAAGCACAGAGGGTGACATGCTGACCCAGAGAAACCTGGGTGAAAGTCTTGTCAGTGACTGATGGGTCCAGGCTTTTCATCCAGAGTGCAAACTTGAGGTTTCAGATTGAGTTACACTAGCTAGACTTAGCTTTTTTTGGTATTGCTAACACAGCTATTTGTATCAAAATTATTAGTCGTTACTTGGGGCACTGCAGAAAAAATGTGTACCTTGCCTATAGTTTTGCACTAGATGTGTGTATCCTACACATGTGCTCATACACAGACGTCAGCATCTATTCGCACACATAAATTCATTATCGCTAACAAACTGACACTTAACCAACAGTGGACTCTGTCCCCAGTTCTCCATCAATCAAAGAGGTGAAGGAAGCAACAACATATTCTTAGTCATCCAAAATACACAAATATTTCATATACCGAAGTGCAGCGCATACCACATCATCAAGGCGCTACACAAATCCCATTTCCCGCAGCTCTGTGCGGGACAGGTTGGAAAGCTGTGGCAGAGGAGCAGAGGTTATTCACCGCAGACTGACCATCCCTGCGACAAGCTGCAGCCAGGAACGTTACAACTCGGAAACCCTTCCCTGTCCCACCAGGCAGCCTCTCGAAAGACTTGGCACCGCTGGGTGGCTTTGGCAGCCCTGGCTGTCCCGGACAGCTGATGGGTTACGGGTTACAAGAGGGAACATTAAACAGCACCACGACAGGTAGAGGAGCTGTGTTCATCCATCCCACCCACAGCTGCTGCTTGAAAATTAAGCTGGTACTAGCACTGCACCCAAAACACTTTCAAATAAACCTGGAGAGAAGTCAATTACCCTTTCTTTCCATTCAATCCAGGCTGTACACTGGGTACAGAGAATGACATAATATCCTTCCTGAAATCAGAGCTGCAGTGAGCACCAGTATCCTTCAAACAACCAGTTCCTGAGACCGCCTTGCAAACAACTGCATTTTCCTAATTGCCACAGAAACTATCTTTTTCATCTTTTTTAAAAGCTGGCCAAGGAATTATATATTGTTTTCTTTATAAATGCAATAAAGGTTTCATCACTATATCCCTGCACTTCTGCCAGAGTTTGACAGCCACGGATATAGAGAATCTTACTGGAAAGCAACACACAGAAATAGCCACTCCATTTAACTGCTGCTGGTCAGAAGCTCACACCAGTATCTGTGATATTTGCCAGATTTGACAGTAAACGATGTTAACTCTATGCCTGCCCCTAGTTAGCAGAATCAAATATCTTTTTGCAAGCTGTCAGGAAAGTGACTATTATCTTCAGGATTTTATTCTTTTATGAAAAATACATGACATACTCTTTTTCTGCATGTAGGACCACATCCACTTTGGAAACTCGTATTCTTGGAAACAGGATGCTATACAAAACTATGATCAATACAAAACTGTGTATTGATTTGCTTTTTAATTTGTAAAAATCTGTACAGTTGGCTTTTTTTTTTTATCTTTGCATTAATGATTCTGAAGATGATTTTAACTTGCACACACAAGCCAAAGCATTTGTTCTGAGGCCAATCTGCATTTAGCTTTACTGCCATAGACACACATTCAGAAAAAAAAAAAAATCAATACATCTGTAATGACTGCCTAGATAACTGCATAAGCAGCTGCAGAAAGCCAAGTCAGCAATTATTTTTAAAGACATGTGACACGTTTTCTAATCCTCTGACAGATACACATGCTTGTTTCCAAAGGATGTTATCCCAGCTGCCTTCTTCCAGCCGCTCTGGACTTCTGCTTTGTTTTTAACTGGATGATCAGCTGTTCTCTCTCTGTGCTTTACCATGGGCAAGTTTTACTTGTAGCAATCGGAGCAGATGTACTGATGCCAGTAACTGCACTGACAGTCGGAAAAGACGAACTTCAGCACTTCAGCTACCGCATAGTTTATGATTAAAAGACAATTTAGTTAAATAGCTAATCATGCACTAGTGTTTGTCTCTTGGTTCTCTGTGTACGTGTATGTGTAGAAACAGAAAGGTATGAATGACTATTTCAAACTCTGACTCTTAGCCAGGTTAGTTCAGAATAGCGATGGGGAAAAAAGCCTGAAATACGGGGCATTAAAAACTGGTCTCATACGAAAGAGGGGACCTGCAGACCCTGCCACAACAGCAGGCTAAGGAGAGCTTCTGCCAGTAACTCACCTTGCTGAATTTTCGTCAGTAGCTGGTGACGGGCGAGGATCCTGCTCGTCCGGTAGGGAGGGCGCCTGGCAGTTTGATCGAAGCGCAAGTACATGTCCTGGCCCTCAGGTGACACCGAGTTTAGGTAGTAACAGCCTGTGCCCGACGTCCTGGGCACCTGCTTAAACATCTCTGCTCCTTTAAAATCACTCTGTCCGTCTCCGCTGTGGCTACTCCAGATTATAATCAGGGTAATGAAAGGAGGGAGGCAACAAGCCCTAGGGAGCTGAAAAGAGCAAGCGCTTTAAAAAGAAAAAGGAGTGCCAAAAGCTACAACTCAGGATTCCTGCTTCTCCCACATGATCCGCACGGGCCAATCGCTCCGAGTCCAGCCTGTGGAAGCCGAGCCTGCCTGAGCGGGACAGCCAGCCTGCCCCAGCCCCGGCAGCCCCGGCAGCCCCCGGGTGGACGGAGCTCATCCGGCACGGAGGGGCTGCACCGGGCCGCTTCGGAAAGCAAAGAAGAAAAAGTTGAAGCCACTCGGGAACGCCTGTTTTAGCACACGTAGGGCTGCTGAAAACCTTTTCCTCCTCCGCTCCACACCGCCCAGCTGCCGACTCACCGCCAGAGAAGATGCCCTCGCTAGTTTTCTAAAAATCATACTCCTGTTTGCCAAGACAAAGTCCATTTACGGAAGGGCCGTCTGAATCCCCAAAACCACACAGTACAACGAGCACTGGAACAAATGAAGCCCTTGGGATGAAAAAAAAAATCAACAACGCCTAGCAGCAGGCACACAGCAGTAAACAAACCTCAAGAGCCACTAATAGTAGTGTTACCGAGAACCGGTCACAACCTGGAAGAGGGGAAGGGGATGGAGAGATTCTGTTCTTCAGGTTTCTCACCATAACGTCTTCTGGGTGTTTTTAATGGACAGAGGGGCACCTGTTTTCATTCAGTCTTACATATGAACCACTGAGTTTGCAAAACATGCCATTTCTTTGGAAGCAGAACACTGCCATTTTTATCAGCAAGCAGGCAGCAAATCTGGGTAAAAATACACCGAAAAATGCCCTCCTAGTATGCCCGTCAATGAATTTTCCATCACATTTTAAAATAACAATATTTTGATTTAATACATCCCTAGCATGAGCTGATTTCTAAGGGAGCAGAGCCCTTGCCAGGGAGTTTTGTGATCAAGACAGCTTCTGATATGGGCACCACTGGCCCACGGGAAGCACTTTCACAACCCTGGAGATCAGCTTCACAGGATCACAAAACTGGAAATGATGGCGACTCAGAAGTCTCTTCCACCCGCCCGACTGAACGGGCCCCTGCCAACACCCGTGTGCAGGCAGCAGGGAGGGGAAGGCAGAGGGGAGGCAGCGGGGTGGCCAGCCAGCACGGATCCTGCACAGCTCAGGAACCGTGTTGCCACCTCCCGAATCCGTGCCCCTTCCCAGGAGGCCAGAGTCAAAGCAGGGAGACGGAGAGCCGACCACTGCTGGTGTGGCTGCAAGCCCCGGGGCAGAAGGGGCTCAAGCCCCATCCCAACCTATGGGGGATCTCATCTCCCCCGTCTCCACCCTGATATCTACCTGTGGTGACATTGTCTGGGTCCTGTTCTCTGGCCTTGAGACCAACAAACTGTCACAACGTGCCTTCGTACGACGGAGCTCTCCTCCCACCCCAGCCAGGGCAGCCTCGTCCAGGCTGCCTGCCCGGGCAGCGCCGTGGGGTGGCACTGGCTGCGACCTGCCCGCTCGCACGGGATGGGGTCAGGCCAGTTTGCGATGGCAGAGGTAGCTACCTAAACGTGGTGGGGGGAAAGGACAGTGTCTCATTCACAGTTGTTCATTAAAATTTCACTCTATGCAAAACCCTTAGGGCAGGGTTTTACTGCGATTCAATCTGTTCTCATTATACCTTATGGATTCTATTCCTCACCGATGTGGGGCCTTTGCAGTGCCATAAAATGGAGAAATATAATTCCAGGTACTAGAAATTTAAAATGCTCTAGCCTGAAAGCCTCCAGGACCTTTATTACCGTCCACAGCACCCGTGAGTCCTATATCTGCTGGTTTTGGCTCCCGGTGTGGCTGTACAGTCTTCTCTGAGACTCCCAGCAGGGACTTCAAACTCCAGACAAAAGAAGCAGCACCACTACCATCTATACTCCCAAACAGGTCTGGTCACTGGCTGCGCAAAGCAGAGAGGCAGGAGAACCACGCAGGTGCAAGTGGAGAGATCCGGAGCAGCGGGGAAGGGATGGTTTCTGTTCCCACCCCAGCTTGCCCCACTCCAGGAGAAGTCAGCATGTCAGTCCCTCATCTGCTTGTCTTTTGAAGAATAAACATCCCAGAGACTCCCCGGTGTCAATGGGGTTCACAGCTTTATCCAGAGAGATATTATTTATTTATCCAGAGAGACATTACCACCATGTGGGGAAATTCTTATTTGATTAATCTACAGTCTTTTGATCTAATTCTACTTATAAAATGCTATTGCTAGTGGAAAAAGCAATTATTAACATTTCATAGCACTCTGTTTAAATTTTCATAGGGATTTCTTTTTCTGTTGGAAAATGCACTGACTTTTTCAGCTAATGGGATTCTCCATTCTTCCTTGCACTATTTCCAAAGACTAGGAAACAGTTTAACAGAAATGCAATGCTAGCCCAAAGAAACAAAAACCAAGGCAAGAGCCTGAGTAAGGTATTGACTAGGGAAGAAGTCCATTAAGGGCTCAACAAGCCCAGTTATATGGCTGTAACTCAGAGCAAAGCACCAGCCCCAGTGCCCCTGTGGCTGCCCATCCTTCCCTCATTCCCACCAGAGAGCAAGGGGCAGGGCAGGGCCCATGTTCCCCAACAGCACATCTCAGTGGCCACGAGGGGCAGAATGAGGAGCCTCCTTTGCAGGGCAATAACGTTCCCTTCCTCCCAGACACGAGGGTCCAAACACAACGTCAGAGCCAGAGGGCTGCTCCAGGCTCAGCACTGCCGAGCGCTGCCTCTGCTGAGGCTGAATTCTTTGGCTCTGGTCCAGCACTCGCATAGTAGTCAAATAAAACAAGAAACAACAGGAGTTAACTGGTCTTGCGGTATTCTTCTGAAAGCTCCTGTGCTTGAAGTTGTGCAGAGTGGAGGAAAGAAGTAGTCCTCAACTGCATACTTCTAAAGCGACTGTCTCCTTGTTCGGTGACTGCCTGGATGCTCACTGCTTATTTTAAAAAATGGATCATTCAAATGAGGAAACCCCTTTGGCCATCAATCTTTCACACAAAAAGTACTACAGAAGCCTAAGCTGTTATATAAGAGTGCTAATTAATATTTCAGTCTCAGTCTACAGACTATTTCTGGAATAGTTCATAGAGCAACATTTAACTTCATGCTAATGCATCTCATAAAAGCACTTCAAGATGAAAGCTTCCCCATGCGTTTTACAAAGGCTGCAGGGAGCTCCAGCACACACCTGAAATTGCTGCCTGTCACGACAGCAGCAGAGCCCATGAGATGGAAACGCAACCCCATGTTCCCATGTCGTGACTGATCCATGTAGGAATGGAGAATCCTTCATAAAACCACCGCTGGAATTACTAATTTTTTTTTCTGAATCAGAAACGTCCACATTTGTATCTATAGTGTACTACCTACACGTCACAGCTAGACATCTAACATGACAAACGGTCATTTGATGGATATTGAAATGTTCTGGAAGATCAGGAAGTTTCACTTAAAGGTTTATTAATAAAGGACAGCACTACTGACACCTGCACAGTGTTTATTAGTATAACTGACAAAGTCAATTCAAGGGTGCGTACTCTTCTCTGTATGCATTCATAGGCAGAACTGCAACACTCGATTTTCTATTCATTGATTTTTATGTCTCTCTCCTACCTTTTCTCCCTGAAATTGCATTTGGTGCGAGAGGGAAAGAGCAAACTATTTGCAGAAAAAACCTGCCCCAGGGCTACCCAAGTATCACAGGTGATACTTGAGATCTGCTTCCATGTCACTAAGAGCGGGGTGACCCAATCAGCTGGAGAGAACAAGGCGGTGTACTCTAGAAAAGCTAAAATACATCTGATAATGAACTATGCACTTATAACCAGCTTTTCTGAGCAAAACAACAGTGTGAGTTTCTATTATTTTAAAAAATGGATCATTCAAATGAGGAAACCCCTTTGGCCATCAATCTTTCAGACAAAAATCACCTTGGCCTTAGAGTAGTAGTCACATAGGCAGGAGGCAATGCTATAGGCAGTGGGGTAACTGAGAGTAAATTGAGATGAACAGCACTTTCCCACTCGTATTCATATATATGTATATATAAAAAAATAACAGGACCACTTACTCTTGTCTTATAATTCACCCCTCCTAAATAACTGTGAGACAGGTCCATGATGCCGTATGTGGCACAGAGTTCTTCGGGCTTGGATTGAACCTGCAGTTCTCACACAGCAATCAGCCACTTGATCTTCCCGCTGTGACCCATTTCCCTTTTATTGTTAGTTGCACTTATCTTGTTATATCGCATCTGAAATTAAATGGCGACTTGATGGCTTCTCTTCATTTGAAAGCACTGGTGCTATGAGAACAACACAGCTTCCTAACCACTGGAGAGGCACAGCTGTTATTAACATTAGTGACTTGTATTTAGAAGAAGCCGGAAACTCTTGTTTTCATGTCACAGAAGAAAAAAAATCAGGCGTCTGCTTTTAACTTGTTGATCTCTCAATTCCCTTCTGTAATTCTGCAAGTACAAGAGTAGTTTGGTTTGATGGATTATGGCCAAAACTCCAATATCCTATATCTGCAATATAGCCTATATTGGATATTGGCATCCTATCCACATATCCTACCCCTAGCCTATCCACACATCTTATATTGCTTACCTGTATCTGCCTTTACAGATGCCTGCACAGCAGTTCATGTCTTAACAGCAGGCAATTCCTCCTTTCTCAAATTTAGGAAGAGAAAAAATTCATATGCAGGGAACCCAAAGCTGTGTTTATGATGAGGCTTTCACTTACTTCACGTGTGTTGGGTCCTGTCTCTGGGACTGGGACTTTTAAAAGCAGAAGCTCATTACCTGCAGTTTAGGAAAAATGCTTTATGTTTGAACGTAGACGTTTGTTTGAGAGCTGAGCTGGGATTACTACAGGCTGCAAACTCATTTATACAGGGCATGAAACAGCAGGGTCTCTAGCGCAGCCAGAAACGTTTCCCTCTGGCTCAGCAGTGCTTCGACCATCTTCCTGAGCCGTGCCGTGGCGCTGAGGCTCTGCGGCTCGTCTGGGGCTGCTAGGAATCGGACTGGGGCAAAAGGAAAATAGTTTATGCCAGATTTCGACACCGCCGGGAAGCGGGATGGAAACGGCTAATAGCTGCACAGCATTACAACAGAGGATCGTTTCACTGGAAAGCCTGATACTGATGTGTTCTGGAGGCAAGTCAGCTGCTATGTCAACTGCCTGATAGTGAGTTTTAAAAATGAGTACTGCTAAGCAAGGCTTCTTTTTATGCATGAAAGAGAGGCTTAGAGACACCCTTGATAAACTTCAAACCAGAAGAGGCTTCTGACTAGTACATGATATCTTTTCCCTCTGTTCTAGCATCCCCATTCCAGCATTAGAGGATTATCCATCTGCATTTTAAGACTCACATGTTTAGTGGACAGCACTGGTGTAAAATGTACCTCCTGATTACAAAAGCGTTAGTGGCCTGGCCAAACCACGCCAGGCAGCTCTAATACAAGCAGAGGATTAGAAATGATATGCAGGCTTGCTACAACAGTAGTGCGTTTATGGGCACAAAGGACGGCAGGGAGAAAAGGGCAGTAACTGCCCCACCAGCCACCCAGGCAAGTTTATAGAAATAAGGACACATGCAAAAAGCTGAGAAGATGAGGGTCATGGCAATAAAGCTGAAATGATTCTTCCCATCAGTCCTCCTGTAGAGGAGCTCAGGGATGTCAAATCAACAAAATGAATAGTAACAGATTTGAAAAATGCTCCTCCAAGATCCTCTGCCAAGAGATCATAAAGAAGCTCAAGCTATCAGGGATAAAAAGGAAAAGGCCACTTGTGGCTTAAAGGCTGCTTAAAGACAGGAAACAAAAGTAGTAATAAATATTCCATGTTCACAATGGCGTGAGGTTCCCAATGGATTCCCACAGAGATTAGCACTGGAATCTGTTTTGTCCACTGTCCATACATTTATTTAAAGGGACCGAGTAGTGAGGTGGCAAAATGTAATGATGATATCAAATTAGTCTGGAAGTCAAAATGCAAATTGATTTGAGCCATTGAAGGTACTTACAATATTGATTGAGAAGGCATTAAAATTGTAGGTTTTGGGTGCTGATAAATGTACCGGAGAAAAAACACCCTCAAGGTACACAGTACACAGTGCACAGTGATAGGATTTAATGGAGCTGTTATCACTGAGGAAACAGATCTTCAATAGGTTTAGGAAAATCCAGTACAAGTGCTCAGTAGGAACAAAAAAATCAATGAGCATTTAGAAACTTTTTTAGAAAAGTAATTGAGAGCAAACCAACAAAGATGGTTACGCTATTACAAAGGTCTGCCATGCACTTGGCAGTGCTGGGGTCTTTTCTCACAGTGGATGGAACATATAAGCAATAACTTAAGAAAGTGTTTAAATAAACTTAGTTTCTTATGTTATCCAAATACATTGTAAATCCCTACGCTGGCCTACTGCTGGTGTCACACTGAAATTATCATGGAGAAAGTTCAAAACAAATGAACAGAAAAACAGCATAGCTGATCCCTGGAAGTCATCATTAAAGGATGCTGTGGCTGTCAGAAGTTCAAAGAGTTCAAAAAAAGATTAGATAAAATCCTGAAAGAAAAATCCACGAGGGCCATTAAGCACAAAATTCTAGTTAGTGGCTCAGATCCTCCCTGAACCACGTGAACACAGGTAGGATATATAAGCTGTACAGCATCACTACATGCTTATGTCATTGTTATATTTTTCCCAAAATAGTTGCATCTGCCCGCTGGCTGACGCAGGATACAGGGTTGGATGGGGCTGTGGCCTGACCTGCAGTGGCTGGTCTGTATTCTTACATGAGCTAACCAGCCTGCACCCACCCCGTGGACTATATAATAGTGGGGTCCTAAGAGCATTGCTAGTGCATAAATGCATCAAAATAACTGCTCCTGTGATTTGTGGCTGGAGCCTGCAGAATAGCCAGTATTTCCCTGGATACAACCTCTCCGTGCCCTCTTGGCACATTTGCTGGTCAAGTGTAAGCCGGTGGCCCGTTGGTCGCAATGACTGGCTCAGGGGATGTGACCTTCCCATCCCTTCTGCTCTCCCTGGGGATTAGAAGGGACCAGGTGCTCCTGGCCAGTGCATAAAGTCATTGCAAGGGGTTGGTTGTTTCATGCAGTGTTTGGCTGCTAATTTAGGCTTTATGGTTTCATTCCCGTTCAGTTTTAAACATCACTTTTTTTCTCAGTCAAACCACACCAGCTTATGAATATAGACTCCACTGGCCTCAGCTGAACTCGTCCCAAGCCAAGAATAGCTAGCATCCCGCAGTGTGAAGTCCCTAAAGACAGTGGTTCTCAACAGTAAATTAAAAAAAAAAAAAAAAAAAAAAGTTGGATAATAAATAGAGGTCAAAATAGAAGTCAAAAAGAGAGAAAGACTTTTCAGGTGGCAGACCTCCTCTGCCAAAGCATTCAGAGAGTATTATGAGAGGAATGAGCTAAAAGTAGTTTCCATACCCTTAGTGCACTCCCTCTGCTAAATGTTCCAAAAACCAAACCCACAGGAATTGTATAAATACATTTAAGTAGTGGTGGGCTAACACATATCCTAATCTCCCAGTCTCACTAACAAAGTGTTTGGATAATACAGCGATAACTTAAGAAAGTGTTTAAATAAACTTAGTTTCTTATGTTATCCAAAGACATTGTAAATCCCTACGCTGGCCTACTGCTGGTGTCACTCTGAACCACAGGCAAACATTCCTATCTCAGCTGAAGGTTCATGTCTTCGCAGACTTCATGTGAGGGCTTCACTATTTATTTTCTTTCAACAGGACTCCGGCACCATGGTGATGAAATAGGTTTTGATCTGGTTTTGAGAGAGGGTTTTTTCATCTCTCTGTCCTAGAGAGACAATGCCAAAGCTACATTTTGTAAAAATTAAAACAACCCAGCAAGACAGAACAGAATAGCTCTTGGCAGCACTATTTCAAACACAACAGCATGGGATTGGTGCATGGGAACATCAAACTCTCCAGACTCCTTGAAATCAATGAATATTAATTGCATGATTTCGGTCACTGGTTCAGTGAGGCAGACTGGCACAATGGTTAAGGTACAGGACTACCTGGCCATGATTTGCTGTAAGACTTCAGGGAAGTTGTATAATCTATCTCTGTACCAATTTCCTGACTGCTACCAATAACCTTTGTGTTGCTTCACTACTTTGGTACCTATATGTAAAAAAAGGAAATATAATTTTGTAGGCAGGTTCATTTTCCTTACAAGCAACATCAGTCCACTGGAGGCAGGCTAAAGTCTACTGTAACTGCATGAACTAAGGAGAAAATAAATACCCTTCTAAATGGTCCCACACCTGTAGGGGGTTCCTTCAGATGAGACACTTATTGCCTAAACTTGCAGAACGCTACAGATTTCCCAACATATTATTAAATGCATGTTATCAGATCTTATAAATACTGTATAACAAGGATGTAGTGTTTGTACATGTGGCTCTACAGAGCAATATGCACTAACTGGTAAGCTGGGTTTTGACTCTAGGGCTGGACTGCAGCCTAGCATGCAAGGAAGTGCTCTGCAGGACACGTATAAAACATTTTGTTCACTAACAGCTAAAATGTCTCCTTTTTTTCTACAGCCCCCAAGCCATCACCAACAAGAAAGCCACTAGGTACAGCAAAGCCTTCCCTTTGCTGGTTACTCTTCCTGGAGATGCAGGAAAGCAGGAAAAAATTTTGGCTGATGTGTGCTTGGGAGTTTGGGCTACATTGGGCAGCAAGTGTTCCCAGGAGGGATGTGCCCTGCAGAAGCTGCAGTGACCCTTTCTACCTCCACCTTTCCTACCTCCCTGAAGAAGCAAACTGAATTAAGCCCTGTGGCAGCCAGCATCCCTGGCACAGTGCAGGACCATCTGGCCCGACATGCGGCAGTGCCGTGCTGTTGCTGCAAGGGTGAGTGAGGGCACTGAATGCAGCACAGAGCTGAGAGGTCCATCCCCATGGCATCTGGGTATGTGCTTGCCCATGTCCCTGGAGAACAGGGTGCACATATTTTCTTCCCTCCCCCAGATTACCAGCTTGGGCAACCCAGAACCAGAGAAAAGGTCCTGCCCAGAAAGTAATATGGATGAGCAGTGAATGTGGTCAGTAGTCCAGCTTTAAGGCTGACCCACCATGTCACTGCAAGTGCAACCAACACACTTGCACACTTAGCTGGTTGTATAATTTTAGCCATACTGGTGCCTAAATGGCAACCTCACAAATAAAGAAGCGGGGGAAATATGGGACATGCATGTATCACTTATCCTTCACCTAAAGCTAGAATTTAGCATAATCTACATCAATGGCTCTGTACAGTACATTAGTTGCCCTGTATGTCTGACATTCATGATGCCCATAGCTTTTAATCCCAAATTTTTTCTTTTCATATCAGAGGATTTAGGAGCATCAAACAGTTATAATTTTATTTAAAACAACAACAACAAAAAAACCCACAGCCCAAACCAAACAATCCCTTGCAGACCTTCCACAATAAACCAGCAGTGGAACAGTTTACAGTATAAATATATATTCATGAATTGGACAACTGCAGGATTTTCTGTCTCCCAGCAATCAGCTGCTCTGTGCACAACTTAAGCTTTCCATTTCTAGACTCTGCATTTCTTTCTTGCACTTTTGTTTTTAAACTCAGTTTGCACTGCACTAGATAGACACCATAGAGGTGATGTATCTAACTAGATAAAGTAATTTTGGCCAACAAGTTGCAGGTATTTTTTTTTTTCCACAGAGTGGAAGCCTGCCAAATAGCAGGAGCCATGCAGAGGAAAGGGCTTCACATAGCTCCTTTGCCAGCCACCATGCTGCTTCTCCTGAGAAAGGGCAGGCAGCCTACTCCTCCTGCCCCACAGCCTGCCTTTGGAAAATGATTCCAGTGAGCACGAAGGACCAGAGAGAGCCTAAAACCTGCAGCAATGCAGACGGGGTGAATTATTCTCCAGCAGACGTTCCCTCCTTCTCCCCCACCGTATCAGCTGTCCTGCCTTGGAGCATATTCTCTTTCTCCACCTCTCCCCTCTCTAGCTCTGTACATCTACACACTCCCTTGCACATCCTCCCCCCTCCTCCAGCAAACACTTACCAAGACTTCTTCTCCTCTGTTGGTTCCCCCTCTGTTCAAAATAGGCAGACCAAGAGAGTTGGTTGATAAAGTCCATACCAGCCGTGAATTTCGTTTTTACTCTCTTGATTCCAGTGTGATGAAAATATTGCTGCCTATCCTGTGTTTTTCCTGGCACTCTATCAAGTCCCTCTACCAGGCTTCCTCGCTGTCCCACTTTCTGAACATACAGCTCTCTTTCAAATCAACCCCACGGTGTTCCTCATTTGTTGTTGTCTACTTAAGGTGTTGCTCCATGTTTATGGAATGTAGTTTTACTGGAAAAATTCCTTGGCCAAAACCTTCAAAAGGAACGACTCATCTTGGGTCGATTTTCCATGACACTTGCAAAGCTCTGACTTTCTGGGAGCGTTGGTTTCCTCAGTCTGAACATAAGACTTCTTTGAAGTATCTCAAGTCAGGCAACTAAAAATTGCAGAACTGAAATTGCACCTGACCTTTGAAAAAGGTTGGTCCTGTTTATGTTTGCTGATTTTTTTTCCCTCGTGTTCAATTAGAACTTGACAGGTAGGTGCTGTTCTCAGCTATGAAATTAAGGCAAAACTGAGTCCTGAAATAAGAATTTCCAGATCATGCTGCTGTAGACGTCTTTTACTCCAAACGAGAATTCATTGATTACTCTGTAAATGCTCAGGATTTGTACTTGTGTAGCTGAGATCAGAATTGGCTTTGAAGGACTTTGTATGTGCTGTATACTTGGATGGCAAAAGAATGAACCAGAGATTCATGTACTTCAGTCTTTATTTTTCCTCCTTTTATGGCCTGGGGAACTTATGACAAATAATATACTCACTGGTTCCTAATATGTTACCAAACATAATAGGTTGGATGATAAATTAAAACCAAATGGAGTTCTGAACGTTTTGCTTTCAAAGCACTGGTAAACCTCTATTGCTTTAAAAATAAACTTTGTTCCCACTTTGCTCAGACTAGTGAAAGTTCGTGCGACAGGGAGGCAACTCTAGCTGTGACACCTGTGAATGATTTGAAAATAACTTTTAAAAATAGCAATTGTGATGTGAGGGATTACACGTCTCCAGAAGATTACAAACGGGAAACAGACTCTGTGTCTCACCAGTTTAGGAGTAGCTCAGCTAGGAAGTGCACAGTCACATCGTAAACCTCCCTCTTACTTTGTTCCTAATTGGCAGCCTTGTTAACAACATCAGCAAAGAACTATTTACTGAAACCTAGAAGCTAAGAGGTCATACCATAAACTTGTCATGTCCTTATACGCTTTCCTAAGTATCCACTAGCAGCTGCTGTGAAAAACAGGATACCTGAGGCTGACGGACTTTTGCTCTGACCGAGGACACTGTACCAAGTACAACAAATATTCACACATCGGATAACTAACTAGTAGTTTGAAAAGTGAACATTCAAACACACTTTAAAGTATGCAGTAAGAAATCTGCATGGCTGCTGCCACTGTTGCTTAGTTAACCAGCCTAGGATCACAAATAAAATCACACAGGTTTTATTATGATAAATTCGGTATGTGTTTTAAAGACATGTAATTCACAATCTGCCCCCCCAGAATAATCTGGAAATGGAGAAATACATTTATGTGAGGTTCAGGTCCACTGGCTGGTTACTGTCGGAACATCTAACTTTAAGTGCATGTTCAAGGGCCACTGAAGTCACAGGCACCTCGTCAGCTCAATCTGCTGCTTTGCTTACTTGAGCAGGTACCTTAAAACGAAGCCAGAGATGCTATAAGCACCAATACCTAAAATTAAACTTCTGCAATGCTAGTGGCTCACTGATTTCCATATCAAACACACTCAGGTGGTAGCTGAAGGTTTTTTCCCCTGCCTGTCACTGATGCAGGCAGGTCTTTGGTGCTGTCACTTGGCTAGGATTATGGAGAGAAATAAGTACCACGAGCAGGCAATTCAACCCCCTTGTCTCACACACCTCTTTCAGGATGACAGGACTTGTTTTCAGAGGTACCTATTCTTGTCTTGACTGTAAAGGACCTCGTGTGACTAGTTCAATCCTTTCCAAAGGCATCCCCACTAGATTCACTGATTTCAGCTCAGGGCAGATGCTTTTCACCCTGTCCATTATTTATAACATGAATCAAGACTATGTGGATAGTGCATAACATAATGCTTGTACTCTGGGACTAAATGAAACCTAAGTGGAAAAGGAATGAAGATTTCTTTTCTCAGGTATTCCTGTCAGTCAGTGCAGCTTAGCTGACTTGGCTGCTACGCTCCCATTTTGGGATCCAGCCTTGATCTGGAGATCAAATTGAAACTGTGCTTCAACAGGGTTGAGAGGTACGTTAGTGGCTGTGCCACATACCTCAGGAAAGCCAGTGAAATGCTGACATGGATTGTATTCACCTTCATGGGCAAGCTGGGTCTCGGGATACCGTCCTTGGGATGGGTGGCTTTGTCTCTACCATCTCACTAGCAAGGTCTGCATAAAGACTGAAAACTGCTACGTGCTGAGGAACCCAGAGAAGAATGAAATGTTAACTGCGCAAGAATTACTGTATTCCACAACTTCCTACTGATTATTTCCTACTTATTATGTTATTGCTGACTGTTTCTTTGCTTGAAATTGGGTGGACATGTTAAGTTTTACTCAGGCATCTACTGGCAAAACTAATTGAGAGATGCGACTTCCGATGCAAAACAATGCCCCCCATTAAAGCACCAAGTCATTAAGTAGGAGCACCCATAAATAGAAAGGGTTGTAAAAACAAATAGGGGAAAGCAGCTGGTTTGCAACATCTTTGCACAATTTGCAGTAGCTAAATCTGGACCCAATTAATGACCTGTTTATTTTCCAAAATTTCAATAAAATGCCTTGGCAAAATCTTAATCTGTCTCTGGAGAATGTCTTATTCCCTTCCATATGTTGCCTGATCTGTCATAGCAATAAACTTCTTCCCAGTTTCAAGATCCCTAACGATTGCACCAACTGATCCTTTCCATAAAAGAAGAGATAATGGTTCCAGCCCTCTAAAAGTCATGACCCTACCTTAAGAGAAAGCAACACGAAGGAGTGAAAGAGCAAGTACTCCGCATCGTAGCCTCTGCTGTGACCTAGAATCCAGAGATTTAAAAAACAATTCTGTGGAGTCTGGAGTTCCCACCTACAATTCATCCCGGCTGTTTCATAATCCCTCTGAATTCGATAGTCTCTTTAAAATGCTGCCATGCCACAATTAGTGTATATGCCTTGGCTTTGTGACACTTGTCCCGATGTCCTTGTTGTTTAGGGTGCCTTCAAAAGAAACAGCTTAGGTCATTTTGTAATTACCCATGTTTATGGTTTTGTATAAAACAAAACAGATGTTTCAGAGTCAATTTTATTTGGTGGTATCTTGACTAACCTGGATTCTGAAATGTATTTGATCTCTATTTGAATCAGATTAGGTATAGTATCCACTATCTTATTAGAAAAATCAGAAAAATCAGAAAATCCTACCACAATGATTTAACAGATAATATTTTAAAAAGTGATGTGCTGTTGGTTTACAGGTTAAATGTAACAAAACAGATGAGTCCACGTGAGTTGAACACTTAACCATTTAAATTTACAAAGTATTTAAGTTCTCTGCTGAATTAAGGCCATGATCAAATTATCAGCTTTGTTCTGAAATAAAAGCACTTGGAGTTGTTGGGGAGATAGAGACCAAGCAGCTGTAATTATCAAAATACTCATTCACCAAGCTGGTGTAAAACTATATGCTTCTGACCCTCTAGGAACTAGCATTTCTTTATTTTCAGGAGTGATGGAGTGAGTCAAGTCAGAATGATAAAGTCATTCTTACATCAGAATCCAGAATGTTTCTGCTGATGTTTAGAGAAGCTGCTCTTTATTTTCCTCAATGTAACAGGAAGAGAAAAAATGGTCCAAATCTTTAACAGAGCTGTAAGAATTCTTCCCAGGAAAGAAACTGGGCAAAACCCCAAATACCTCACCATGTGGCAGAAATTCAGGTAGAGGTTCAATGCACGTATGTTTGGTTACGGATGTTAATGGCAATTACTGATGTTTTGAAAGCTGACTGTGTCTTTTTGGTCATGTCATTGCCCAGTCTGTTCAAAGGTAGTTGATGGGCTCAGTGTTGTCATGGGGCTTTGAAAATCTCAACTGAGAAAAGTAATAGAAGATACGGTAAAGGTAGATGAAGCAATAAATAATACAGAAAAGAGGAATCAGTTGTCATTTTTACCTTCCTGTGATACCAGAAATACAGTGATGTTCAGTAAAATTTTAAATCTCCAAATTAAAGTTTAAAAATTGAAGAGAAATAATGCATGCCACGCACTGGTTTTACTTGAAAGTACATGATCTGAGTCACCAGTCATACCATTACACAGCAGTCCTCCTCCCATCAGTTTTCTCATAACTATCAGCTCCTCTAGTGCTTGCCCATATTGTACCATTTTCTTCTCTTTCTGCTACTTTATTTGGAGAGCTATTCTGAATATGTGAATTTACCTTCTCTCAGACAGTGACTTCCACAAATGGAAAATATTTATCTTCCCTGAAAAAAGCAGTGCCAGCCTTTGCTGAAAATCCTCACTTCACTACATCTGTAAAGACACCCACCCTCTGTGACTTTATTTGTAATTCAAAACATTTATTGCATCAAGGCATAACTATTCTCCATTAATAGCACTCCTTGCTAAATTTCAAGTGAATATCATATGCGTACTCACAATATTTTAAAGTCACTCGTCACTCTCTTGTTCTGTGCCTTGAGACAGACAGATAGTTCCATATTTGTTTCTGAAGTAGCATTTGCAAGTTGGGATTGCTGCAAAATATTTGCTAAAAAAGAGTGTGAATAGTTCACGCACTTGTCAGAATCCATCTGTTTGAGTCTATTAATGGATGCATTCCCAGCTGTGGTTGTTCTAATGTCATAAATAAAAAATCTTTTTCTTACTACAAATCCAATGGCTGAAATCTCCCTGCAAAATTGATTTATTTAGATAAAATCTGTTCTTATGTTAAAGAGACCTCTTAAAATGAGCAAAACTGTGAGATGCCAACTGCATATTCTTTCAGCGGTCAACTGACACATAAACGACTCACAGTCTCAAATAATTTACTAAGCATTATCCTGGATAAGCTATGAAACAGCATGTCATTCAAACCAGGATGAGTGGGACTGGGGTGGGGAAAAAGAGGTGCATTTACCAGAGGAATGAGGCGCATTGAAAATAACCTAAAAGTTGGGATAGATGCTCAGATCCTCACTCCTTCATGCAGTGAATCCAAAATAAACTTACACATGCATGCAACACGCTTCAGGGAAGTCCAAGCTATGAACCAAAGCAGGAGGTTCCTAAGTCTTTCGGAACCCATTTTTCCAATGCTAAGTGTAATTCTTCAGTATTTTGACTGGGAGAAATATAATTTGTAAGATTGCTTTTTACTTAACTCTTTTGACATTCCCTTAAGCTATCCCCTTCTTAGAGCTGGCAGCTACCCTGAATTTCTTCCTAAACTGCAGTGATGGAAGTCCAAATACAAAGATATTTCAAGCAACACTTAGCTGAGATTCAAACAGATCTACAGATGATACAAGGTATATTTGAACTATGCTTCTGTGCTGAAGTTAATTTCCCTTCAAATTCTTTTGATAACAAAACCAATACTACATTTTGTTGGGGTTTTTTAAGTGCTGCTGCATTAAATGACCTGTGAAGGTTCAGTGTCTTCTGCCTCATCATGGCCTGGGACACTAATCCCTCCTCCCCAGAAAACATGCTGCTTCGCTTCCTGGGACACCAGTGCCATTCATTTAGCTCTAGCAACAGAAGAAACCAATTATCCCCACATTATTTTAGATCTGTGACAAGTAAAATTTGCAAAGTATTGACAGAATTAAGAAAGCTGTTTTGGAGTTAGTGAACTTATCTTGCTTCTGAAGAAGTACTTGCAGATTAAACAACTTTAGCTACGTATAAATTTTAAATGGTAGTGGATTTGAAATAGATTAGGAATCAAACTGTTACCACTTCAAGAAACCCAATGATTATACGTTTCAGTGCCTCCTCTTCCACCATACTACAGCATGTTGTTGGATCTGTAAAAATGATCCCTGGACACAAAAATTTTCCTATGTACTTACTGTTCAGTACCTCAGTGAAATTATCTGTCAAAATACAGTTGACTCTGATGACTATATACAGCAGAGTATGTTTTAGTTTTGATTGGCATGCTCGCTGAAAGCATCTCAGGTTTTTTAACTCTCATGAATTCTGGGCTACTTCTACATTGCTAAGTGTGGTAATTGCTGTAAGTAATCTCAGGACTCTACGCCAAAGGATGGAGAATTGGTTTGTACGCACTACTACAGACTGGCACCCTGCAAGTGAGAGGCTACATCTGCACTGTATAGTTTTGGATGTCATGTGATTACCCTGGGATCCAAGCACATAGGTTTTGGCATGTTTTCTTGCTTTAAGTGACCCAAGTAATGTAAAAGCTGTGTCACAGTCCCTTCAGTCTGGGGGTTTTATGGCATTAAACCGGGGGCATGTGTTGCACACCTCTGCGTGTAGTATTGGGGCATGTGGAGGTGATTTAGTTTAGTGAGCTGAGTACGACTTTCATAAATTCTAGTGTAATTAAATGTGATTAAGTCCTGATGCAAAAGCACAGAAAATAAAACTTCAGGGTGGCACTCTATCCTTGAGGGACTTGATATGCCTTGAATATTGCACTATCTTAGTAAAACCACTTATTGTGTCCAGTATTCTGTGATGCATATTGTGTACACATACTAATTGATATTACTGTATGTAAATTACTGCCTTCTATTGGAATGATGGGCAGAGTATTTAATGTGAAATAATTGTTTATTACCCAAAGTAATTAAATTGATTTTTGGAGTTTGGGGTTTTTTGGATTTCGAATTACAGATGTTTCCTGATCCCTTCTTGTACCATAGTTACTTGCTGCACTCATATCTGTATACATTCAATCTTTGCTTATTTGCAGTATAAGCTGCACCAGGATGGTCTGATTGTCAAATATTTTCATTTTTAAGTGTAAACAGGATGCGTGAAGGAGCTACAGAAGTGCAATCTTCTTGTGGATGCTCTAATGTCAGTCAAGGAACCTCCTACACGGTCATAGTTTTAAGCCTGTAATAATAAAAAGAAATCATCACAAATTCTTTATTAATTGAAAATAATATTCCCCAAACTAAATTTTCAAGAATCATAATACAGGAATCACTTTAAAATCATGAGGCTGGCTTAAAACTATGACATTTTACAATTTTTTTTCCCTGTCTTTTCAGACCCTGAAATTCACATTTTCAAGCTTTTCTTTTCAAAATTGATATTAAAATATGCTTCAGTTGAAGTGAAAGCTGGGTTTCTCAATGAATTATGACTCAGGGAGATGATTTGTAAGGGAATTATGATATATAGCAGCACAGGAATTGGCCATGCTATGACAGAAAAACAAAAGAAATCAGGAAGAGCAAGACAGAATATCTGTCTCACAAGAAATGCAAGAAATACAAAATACAAGAAGACAAACATAAGTCAAACCACTGCTGTGAAATAAGGCCATTGCCTGGCGAGTATTACACAAACCAAATTGTCAAGTCATCTAAGTTCTCAGAATCTTTAAAAACATTACAGTATGGGACATTTTTGAAGAGCTTTCTGGACATGAGTTGGACATAAGATGGCAATGTATGCCTGCAGCCCAAAAGACCAACCGTATCCTGGGCTGCATCCAAAGAAGCGTGGTCAGCAGGTCGAGGGAGGTGATTCTGTCCCTCTACTCCGCTCTGGAGAGACCCCACCTGGAGTCCTGCATCCAGGTCTGGAGCCCTCAGCACAGGAAAGACATGGACCTGTTGGAGTGGGTCCAGAGGAGGCCACAAAAATGCTCAGAGGGGTGGAACACCTCTCCTGTGAGGACAGGCTGAGAGAGTTGGGGTTGTTCAGCCTGGAGAAGAGAAGGCTCCAGGGAGACCTTATTGCAGCCTTCCAGTACTCAAAGGAGGCTTATAAGAAAGATGGGGACAGACTTTTTAGCAGGGCCTCTAGCGATAGGACAAGGGGTAATGGTTTTAAACTAAAAGGGGCAGATTTAGACAAGATATAAGGAAGATATTTTTCACAATGAGGGTGGTGAACCACTGGCACAGGTTGGTCAGAGAGGTGGTAGATGCCCCATCCCTGGCAACATTCCAGGTCAGGTTGGACGGGGCTCTGAGCAACCTGATGTAGTGGAAGATGTCCCCCTGCTTATTGCAGGGGGATTGGAGTAGATGACCTTTAAAGGTCCCTTTCAACCCAAACTATTCTATGATTCTCTAATTTTTTCATTCAAACAAAAAGCAATGACACAAAATTCACTTCAGAACTTCAGACACTTCACTGATTCCTGAAACTACACACCATGTCCTACCGTATCTGGAAAAGCAGAAGAGTGGGAGTCCAGTCTCCAGAGCCTTACTGAGTCTGGAAATTTCCCGTTTGGGAATTTACTGGGCAGCCACCAATGAGGCTGTATTGATGGGAATTATTATGGTGTTCGCTTAGCAGCTAAAAGTTTATTGTGGATATAAATGTTCTATATACACGTTCTGGCATAGTTATTATTATAAATGAAGTCCTTTGTGTGGGAATATAAAAAGTGTTCTATAGAATTAAAGTCATACGAATAAATACAAAACACCTAATAGGAAATAACTGACAAAATACGTAATTTAATATGCCATGACTGGTATTAAGAAGCGATCTTGGGATGGAGAAATGCCATTACAGTTTAATGTCAGACAAATTAGTTTAATATTTATACCAATCTATATGAGCTCCCATATATCATAGGAAAATATGAGTAACAATAAACACATCCATCTAAAGTTATAGGAACTTAAACAATATTGTATTATATATTCTGATTCTGGAAAAACAGTACTATGATTTGTTTCCAATATTATAGTCTGCAAACATCAGCAATAATTACAATGCTTACAGGAATCCTCCATAAAGGCATGGTGTAGCATACTGATGAGTTATCAGCCTTTTTCTAGTCACACGGAAAATATCTACAGATGGAAATAATGGAGACCATGTATATGTGCGAAGAAACAGGAAGAAATATTTTTCTACTGAGAACTGAAAGAACCATGTGGATGCTCAAGGAACCACACAAAGTCAGTAGCAAAAAAAAAAAAAAAAAAAAATTAAAAGAAAGTTGTACTACAAAAAGGACTGACATCATAACTTTCTAGAAAAAAAAAAGAGGGTCTTTTCAAAAGATTAATGTGTCACTGGAATCGGTGAACAGACAAGCTCCAGAAAAGAGACCTGTGAAGAATCTTTTCTAAATAGCTATCAAATAGAACCTGACTGATTCAAATGGCATCCAGTCCTATTACCAGCACTGATTCCCCATTTTATCAGCAGAGTTTCATATCTCATAATGTTAAGAAATTATACAAGCAAAACTGAATTTCTCTTAGGAAAATAACCTCTGATATATCTTTCTTTGATGGAAGCAGGACTTGTTTAAACAGGCAATTTATGTGTTAAATGTAAAACCAGAGTATGAATGTTGTCACCCCCAAATCTCTGCTGCCCCTCCACAGTTACTGCATCTTACATGGCGAATGGCAGCGGAGCCACCGGAGTGGGTATGAGAAAATTACATCTTTCGCTGGAGTTTGAGACAGCGGGGAGTTCTCCATCACCCCCCTCCACAGTCTCATGCTGATACAGAAATACTTGGCAGGTCAAGCATATTGGTATTTTTGTAATTGTATTTCTGGAATTAACTTCTTGTTGCTGAGGGTCATGAGAACCCGGCAGCAGCAGAACTAACAATGGTGGTATTTTGCCACCATCACCCTCTTTTCAGATTCAAACCACTGGTCTTCTGGGAGTGTCTAGGGAAGGAGATGGAAATTACAGAATACTGACATAATGTGCATGCAAAGAAGATCATCTATATACTTTAAAGAAATTCACCTTTAAAAAGTTCTAACTTTAATATAGAATATGTAGTGTGATTAATACGGTTTATGAGATCAATGACTACTTTCTTGGCTATTACATTTTCTTCAGAACTGATACAAGAGCAGAAAATTTCCTGGCGTGCCTGACCAAATGAATCACTCATAAGTCACTTTCTTTCTTCCCTGAAGCACTCCATCCTTAATAAAGAACATCTTTCATAACTTTTCTCCTTGACAAAGGATAGTTTTTTCCCATGGATGGGGTCAGATTGGGGGGAATTTACACATATACATCTTACCAACATACATGAGAACCAGCATCTTGTACTTTCCAGTGCACTAGCGGGGGTACAGACTGCCACCTCTTTAGTTTGCTTACTAAAAACATATGTGCATGATGTTAAAACAAAACGTGCCCACCAAACCGGCCACAACAAATACCGCATTTTCTACATACACATCTCCCACACTCCCTAATGAAAACTGACCTGGCAAAATTATTTTGTAAAAAAATCCACTACCTTCTTCAAGGGCTTTAATTAGATTAACTTGCTGCATTTGCACTGTACACAAAGGGTTTAATTAAGAAGAAATTTCAGTAATAGAATAATATCAATCAGTCCATGGTATGTTGTCCCACTATACATTTTCATGCTGCTTGATTGAGAAACTAGTGCCTCATCCTTTGAAACAGAAACCTGTAACCTCACAGCAAAGGTTCAAGAGTCACTCTTGCATCGGTCTCAGAAAAATCTCTCCAAACCTGGCCAAGTTATAAAACTTTGAAATGTCAGTCTGAACAAACCACTGGAGACTTGGTGGAAAACTTGCCCCCATGTTCCATTTACCCGGAGCATGGCCAAGCCCAACACAGGCTGGGAGCATCTGAGATCCTTCCCCAAAACCAGCCCAGGCAGTTGCTCCCGGAGACCTCTGCAGCAAGGCAGGAGCTGCGACAGTGCTGCGGGGTATCCTGCCCTGTACTGCTGTCACAATCAGGCAGTAGAGAGGACATCAAAGAAGAGATAAGGGGAATTGTACCTGAAGAGCTAGAGCAAATCGGATGAGGTTATAATCTCCTCAAGAACACCGAACATACAAAGTATTGTGGGACACGAAGCTCAGGTGAGAAGAGATTTGGCAAAAAGCTTGAAGGTGTATCTACACTGCAGACACAGCAGTGGCAGCCTTGCAGAGCAGAAATCCCAACTGCAATCTCTGGATTGATAAACCACAGCTAAAAGCTAAACCTAGGAAATTAGAGACAAACCTTTCTATTATTAGAAGAATGCTAGGGCCACTAAGTCAAGTGTTCAAACTTCAGGAAGTCTCAGAATTGAAGTCACCTGTTTGATCCTAACTCAACCCTCCTCCCATCAGGCACTATGACAAAGTCTTTACCTCATCTGTACATGCACTTCCCTAGGATCCCGTCTGATGATGGACAATGACCTAGTCGTGTATCAGAGTCATGTACCCAGCTGCTGCAGGACTCCTGTCACATCTCTTGCAGATGCTGGAAGGCATGCAGGAAAGGGTGGGAGACAGCACACAGGAAAAAATTATGTTTCTGAAACTATGCCAAGCAAACGGTGCCCCTGCAGTTCTATCCTTCTCCGTCTGGTTTTCAGCAAGTCACTTGAAACAAAATCTGACCAGACTGCCAGGAATTGCAAGTTATTCATTCCCTGGGTGCAGTAAAATTAGATCCTGGAGGGTGATTTGCACAAGTGCTGCACAATAGGAGCCACCAAGAGCCATAATTTGAGTATTAAAGTAGAAAAATCAAATTCTAACACTCAGAGTTATTGATACTCCTGAGCTCAATCTCACTGCACCTCTGGTTCCTATCTGTAAAATGGGAACAACATAACCTTACCGATTCTAGGAACACAATTAAAACATTAATGTACAAAGTACACAAGACTCAGTACTCCTAAGCACTGTGCTCATGAGCACTTGAGGGAATGTATAGTTCTGTACTCCAGGATTTGTGCAGTCCAGGATTTGAGAAGGCTTCAGTACAATGGGCTCTAGGTTAAGAGATTCAGCAATGGGGATCGTTACTTTGTGCACTGAATGAGGCAGAAAAGCTCTGTGCAAAAAAGGGGGATGTGATTGTGTCATTAAAAGACAATCCTACACTGTGAGGAAGCTGCACAACAAGGCAGCAACAGGCATCCTTACCTCTGGTGTTTCCTGACTTTGAAGCACTGAGCTTAATTATATTCTTTGTGATTATTTCTTAGTATGTAGTAACTGAAAGAATGCCAGATAGAGGGTGGCACTTTTCACTTACATACAACGGATGGAACAATTACAACTTGTTGTGTTTTACTGTTACAAGTGATCATGATTTGAGCTGGGATCTCAGAATCACCTTAGGGTCCATCACTTTTAAAAAGTTGGTTAAATGTGTAAGTCAAATTCCTAAAGCAATGGATTTCATTAATGGCAGTTCAGAATTACATTAAACCAACAATATTTTATGTAACTTTTCAGACAAATAGATCCCCACTCCAAGAAGGGAGTTAAAATTCTGGTTCACTTCCTGATCAGTTTGCGAATCCCAATTTAAACCGTACCCATAGTGGGAACACAGACAGTGTAAACTACCTCTGCAAAGCACAGAAAAACTAGGGCTGGGATTTGTGGCACTGTAGCGGGTACATTCATTGTTTGAAAAGCAAATCCCGGTCAGTGAATCAGAAAGAGTGACTAAGAGCTGCTGGGCACCATAGATCTGTCCTGAATAAGAGACAGTACGGAGCAGACCTGTCCCAGGAGCACGCCAGGAGCCAGGCTGCTGTTCATCACCTCCGCTGTAAAGGGTGAGGGAGGAGGGAAGGAGCACACTGTAGCAGTTTTTCATGCACAGCCTTACTTTCCACAGCAACCCAGCCATGCTGTCTGCCTCGAGAGCCGCCAAGCCAAGGTTCAGCTCTCTCCTTGCTCTAGCCGGGGTTCAGCTCCTTGCTCCAGCTCATACACCCGCTGCCCAGCCATGTACTGCTGCCCTCTGCTCCAGCACATGGACACTGGGGCAGAAACTCTTCCCAAGCAGCACTGGGGAAAGCCCTGAGCAACCTGTCCTGCTCCCAGAGCTGATCCTGCTCCGAGCGGGAGGCTGGACTAGAGACCTCCCAGCGTCTCATCAAACCCTGACGTTTATATAATTTTTATGAATTAAGCTGTCTCGTGCTTACTTTCTTTACAGGTATATGTTGGGCAACTGGTATCTGAAACCTTAGTAGGTGGGCAAAAAAGTAAAATAGACCAAAAGTGCCTGCAAAGCCACCATCACAATGAAGATTTAATCACAAGTCTTTATTTGGCTTGATAGTCAGAGTATGACAGCACACTGATGGTTAAAACCATGTTTTGTTTCGGTCACTGCTTTTAAACACTATTTATCAGTTACGTTGCTGCTCCAATCGTCAGTCAGGGCTGAACCACAATTTCAACTTTGAGAAAACAAAAGGGAACTTGTACAACTGTCTACCTGACTGGGATTGGGTCTATTGTGATGGAGAAGAAGCTGGTCTGCCAACCAGCAAATAATGACACGTTTAGATCAGTTTAAATTCCCTGCCTTCTCATTAACAAAAGCTGGAAGAAGAGGCACAGGAATATGCACTGCAGCTACAGGGGCCAGATGGACAAATAAATATAAAAACAAGGACAAAATCCAAGAGACATAAAAGCATCGGAATAAAAGAACACCTCTGGAATCAACAGATGTTATTTGTACATATTTTGTTATGTTGTCAGATAATCCATTTAATTAAAGGGCATGTATGTATCAGTGTCTCACCAGCATATTAGGAATAGCACTTAAATTATGGCAGTGCATAAACCATAAAACATTAGTATTCTATCCACCTTAAACAAAAAGTCTGACTCCATCAATTTTAATACCCAGTTACTTTAAGAAGTTGGCTAAGGCTTCATGGCAGCCTGCCCAGGTCCTTTGCTCAATCAAGCAATAGTTGTCTTTGACCAAAAAAGAAAAAAATAGCCAACAGTATCCTTGCTGAATGTCTGCTGGCATCTGCTCTTAATACAGGAATAAGTAGATTACATGTAAGGACAAATTAATATTTTGGGTAACCATAACACTACAAAATTAGCTGCTTTAGTAATTCATTGTGGAATACACACTTTAGATTCATTTTTAAAAAAATATCATGCAATTTTTATCTGTTATTTTAATTGTATGTACATAAGAACTTATGTGCTGTAGACACAGTTGAGACACCTATATCACACTATTTACCTCTGTATTATACAATACCAGCATGTCACAGTGCCCTAGACAAGGTCACCAAACGCCTAACAATGCTGTAGGATGTGGCAGAAGAATCCGTCTTTACAAATTAGCTTTCGTTATACATGATTCTGCTCATAAAACCTGATGTATTGTTTTCCAGTATAATGTTACCTTGCACTTGCATGTGTCCTCTAGATATTTTAATTAACGAAGTATTTTATAAATACAAATTAGCGGTATGTTTGCATGCATAAAGCGAATGTGCTGCTGCAATAGCAGTGCTCTAAATGTGACCCAACATCCTGGAGCACTCATCCTGCTCTGTGCCCTTCTGGTCTCCACCTGGGGATGGTAAGAGTGCAGAAGCCCGGTTTTTCAGAGCAGATATAGGTGACCTAAAGCTATAAAAGCGCCTGAAATGAAACAAATCATTTTTCTTTGGGAGTTGTGGTGCTCCTCACACGCAAATCCTACGAGCAACCAACCTGGACCTGCAAGTGACTTAGAAAACTGATCAGACAAGCAGGTGAGCCAGCTTCTCGGTGGCAGAGTCAACTCTCTTGATTTCTGAGACGCTCAGACGGTGCCTCCGACGTGGCATTACCTCCAGGTTTAGCCCTGAACCCCACTGCTTGTGGCACCATCCCCGCCGTGCCCGCCGGGAACGGGGCAGGTGCTGCCTGCACGGGGCTGGGGGGCCTCTGACCTGCCTGCACCCCGCGTCTTGCCTGCAGCCCGACCTGCCCGGCCACTGCCAACTGCATCCGTGCCAGTAGCCGAGGCGGTGCCGAGGAGCTCCCCGTCCCGCCCGGGCTGAAGCCCCGCGGTCTCCACGCTCCGGCGCCGCGGCGGCAGCGGGGCGGGTGCCCCCCAGGCGCCCCGGCCGTCCCCCGGGCCGTCTTCTCGCAGCGGAGAGCCCTCTGCGCCGCCGGGGCCGGGATGACCCCCAGGGTCTCCCCTCAGGCGGCCGCCGGCAGGTAGCGGCAGCCGCGGCGCGGCGGGACTGACCTGCAAGCCGCCGCTCCCGCACATTCCTCCACAGCAAGTCCCAGGCTTTGGCGGTGGAGTCCCGCAGCTGCTCGCTCAGCGACCTCCGGAGCTGCGCCTTGGCCGGGCGGCTCTGGCTGCTCATCCTCGGCGGCTCCGCATGCCGCCCCGGGCAGCCCCGCTCAGTGCCGCCGGCGGCTCCCCTCGCCGGGGACGGGCGGCAGCGGCGGCCACATGGGGCCGCGGGGCAACCCCGCCGCGCCGCAGCCCGCGTCACCGCCGCTCCGGGCGGGCGGCCCCTTCACCTGAGCGCCGCCCGGCACGCCGCCCGCCCCCGCTCCGGCCCCCGGGGCAGCAGCGTCGCCGCCAGCCTCCCTCAGCGCCCCGTCCCGCGCCCGGCGCCTCGCCGCCCTCCTCCCTCCTTCCCTCCCCCGCGCCTCAGACCCCGCGGGGCCCGTCCCGGCTCCTGCCCCGCAGGCGAGGAGGGTCGTCGGCCCCGCCCGAAGGCCGCGGCCGCCCCGGCGCGAGGGTCTCCCCCGTCGCTGCCGGTGAGGGGCCGGCGGCGGGAAATGGCCGCCCCCGCCCTCCGGCCCGGCCGGGACCCCGCGCCCCTCGGGCTCAGGCACCAACGACAGCCCCGGGCCACCTCGCGGCCCAGCGCCTAAATTTCGTGACCCGGCTTGTGCCTGTGACCCTTCATTTGGGAACCGTCCGGCCGAGCACTCCCCGGCCGCACTGCTGTCAGCGCCCGGTCGTGGGCTGCCGCTCGCCGCCTCCCGCTGCCCACCACCCGCCTCAGGGGACCACCGGAGCCGGCCGGGCTTGGTGGTCCCTGGACAGCGGCCGGGAGCCGCCTGCCGCCACGCCAGCCCTGCCGCCCAGCCCTGCGGGAGCCCGGCTTGCCGAGAGCCGGCATCGGCTGCTCCAGGGCCGGGTCACCCACCACGAGGTGACAGAAAACCTGGCTCGCAGCGAGCTGCCTTTTTCTCGGGAGGCTGTAATAGGTGCTTCACCCACGCCACGACTTTTCCCGAATTAAAATTGTTTTTTTCCGAGGTCTCTGTTTATCAACTCTTCACCCAAGCTCAAGCCACCGTCCTCGCAACATAGCCTCTCCCACTTCTTTCCCACTTTCTCTGCGTTCCACCCACTCACCTCCCACCTCCTTCCCCCTGCTTCATCCCTTCCACCCCCCCTGCATCACCTCCTCTTCTCTAACAAGCTCTTATGCTCCTAAAAGGTTTCAAAATGAAACCCCTGGCAGCCACTTTTTGCACATTTACGGACTGAAAGGAATACCGATTCCTCCATTCCTATTCGAGCCAGAGAGCAACACCAGGGCCCTTATCCCTCTTAGGAAACCAATTTTGGGTCTCTGCTTCCCTGAAATCTGGGAAATACTGTTGTAACAGCGGCCCCTGCCCTATCCCAGACACCGCAGAGTGGATGGTTCACAGCGTGACTGGCAACAGAGAGTCTGGTACAGAAGGACAACAGGAGCTTCATTTCATTTAGTCACAATTAGTTATTGCTTACTCTTTTTGCAGTGCATTTGTGATGTGCAATGAAAGATGCTGATGTTCCCGAAAGCGAGTGCCACACACTGAAACAGCTGAATACCCTGGTGAAGCAGTCATGTTGAACATTATTGATATCTCTGTCTTGTTTAAATTAAAACCATAGCTGCAATGTCAGTAATACCCATAGGAGCTAAAAACAAACAGATGTATTCCATGTTACCACTCAGTTTTAGTAACATCTTCTGCTTACTCTCTGATGTGAATTTGTTTTCTGTTGTCCCTGTCCTAAAAACGTTCATCTTAAACTACTTTATCTGACATGGTAGAGATGATGTGCCTGCCCAGAACTTGTGAAGATGTTGTATGTCACTCCTCCTCCTGCAATTCCAGCTACCGTGTCCTCCAAATGACTGGACGAACTCTTGTGAGAAAAGGGATGCCTTCCAGGGACAGATGCAACCAAGATCTGGAAGGGGAACTGCCTAATTACATAAATACTCGCACATCCCATGATCCAGAGCAAACCCCTGCTGATGTTAATGGGAGAAGAGCGGAATACAGTTCCTACAATCAGCTCCTCTGCCCCATAAATCTGCCTCTGACCTCTGCCTCACTTTATTTAATTCCCTACCAACACAGCCATTACTGGTACATAAGATTTACGATCCTAGTTTTCTGCCATGGGCTCATATCCGCTAGGCACCAGGTAGAGACGAGCAACTGATTTCTGACATTGTACTCAACCACCATACAGAGATCATCTGTGACACATTCTAGAGGGAAATCACAGCATCAGTTTTGAAGGTTGTGTATCATAACGGTGTGTAACTACCCACAAACACCAGTCTGCGTCAGCCTGTACTGTAACCTTCAACAGTGCTTTTCTGGCAGCCACACGCCAATGTGCTCTTTTACCGTGTCCAGCCTGTCTGGAAGATAGATCTCCCTTTCTTCAGTTGCTTTCTGTGATGGCCAGAATGTAGCAATACAACAATAGCTATTCTCCTCCCTTTTATAGCATTTTTTAAGATGTTACTTTATCAAAAATGTCCCTAGACTTCTGGGTTTATTAAAGCAGTTGATTAGCAATGAGATACTAGCAATTGCTAATACCATGCTATCTTACCACAGGTTACTAAGATAAACTCGAGTGATATGGCTGGATTTCATAATCAGCAGCAAAAGAGAACTGGCAAGCCTAGACCAAACTCTGTGGCAGATGCTGACAAAAATCTTACTAATTTCAGGTACTTGCCTTTATTGTGGAAAATTAAATCCAGCAGCAAGATAAGATGCCGTACTTTTTCCCCCCAAATAAAACAGTGCTATTGAGTGATGAGAAAATATCTCATGCAGCAACTGGCCCATTCCTTTTTTATGCCTTTAATCATAGTCAGCTGTTCAGAAGTCAACATAGGTATGTTTGATGTACTACACCTAGTAGTAGCAGTTACAGTAAGAGCTGTTCTACGCAACCTGCTTGAAGAAAGGTACATGTTAGGGATCATTCATAGGCCAAAGATGTTTCACTTCCTTTTAGGATGGTAGCAAGCATGACTAAGAGGTAAAGTTCCGGTCTCCCTCCGTGCATTTTCATCTGTTGGTTAAGTGCATAAGTAGCCAACTGGTCAGTGCTCTTGTCTACATCTCGAAACATTTTGACATCCTGAAGAGGACAGATAATATTTCTGAGGGAAAGAAAAGGAAAGAAAGCACATTTTCCACAGAAACAGAGGTTTTCCTGCTTGATACTAGTCACGCCAAAAGGATTCTGTTCAGAGTAATTGCAATAAAAACACTGTATATGATGAACAGAAAGGAGGAAATTCCCAATTGCCTTAAAAGAAGCTGGACTATGATATTGTTTTTTTCTCACTGATATCAGAATATTGACAGGAATGAAAGTGATTTTTATCTGTCTTAAAATCTTGCAAGCATGTAAAATGTTGGGGAAAAATCTAAACTAATTGCACCCATGCTCTGAAGCCATCGTGGCACAGAAGTCTGATGTTCTAATTATACATTTAGCAATTTATAGTTCCTCCCAATCACCATGGTAATTAAATGCCAAGTTAATTGATACTACATAATAATCTGGCCTCTAATTAGCAGTGTGTTTTTAATTTGTTACAGATTCCATTATGCAGTCTGATCTAGTCCTAATAAAGTCACTGTAAAAACTCCCATGCATCTGGTAAGAAGAGAATCAGGCCTAAGGAAAGAGAAAGATGACTACATTTTGGTTTGCCATTTGTAAACTACTGAAAGATGACCATAAAAGTACAACTTCTTTCCTTTTCTTCCTCTAGTCCTTAATTATGGCAAGTCAGGTTTTTTTGTTAGATTAACCACTTCACAATATTTGTCTGCTTGCAGAAGAACAAAACAGGATAGCTGTTCGCAGAGGAAAACGCAAGAAGAGTACATCCTTGGTTGCTGCGTGCTGTTTAGTGGATACAAGCTCCTTTATGCTTGTATCTCTTAAAAAGCGATAATAAAGCAAAAGAGGAAAACCATTAGTATTACAGGATCACTGATGCAGTCTGATGCTAATCGGTACAATACCAAATTTTATAATACATCTAATTCTTCAGGAACTGAATGTAAGTTAATGAACCTTCTTGATGTTTATCATACTCAAAATGGTGTTGCTGTGCTTTTGTATCTTCAAATAGTATCTCAGAGAGCCTAGATATAAATACATGAAGTAATATTTATAACTTTGGCAATGGTCTTTATCTCTTTGGGGGTCCTAGAGCTCTGGAATTTGTTTTCTGTCATAGGCTAAATGTCCTGAGTGTGATGTTGTAAGTCTGGGTTACCACTGGAAGGGAAGAAAAGATTTGAGGTTTTCCATTGCTTGTTTTCCCAATAGCAGACCGCAGTGAGCTGCATACTTATTCTGCGGTTGAAGTTATGTGAAAAGCACCACGGGCATATGAGTAGGTGTCCCTTTTGACATCTAAGTAAACAAACAAACATTTTGGATAGAGAAAAATAAGAATCCTTGTGAACGAGGACAAAATGTTCGAGCTTGTTCCCTGGCACTCTCTCCTTGCTTGTTATTTACATATGCAAATTATCATCATTTTAAGGTAGCTTTAATGAGGTTCCATTTTAAAGCAGTTCTACTCTTTCCCAGTTTATCAAGAGATTGGCACCTATCTGTTCATCCTTATCCATTTCAGCTTTCTGAAGCTCTGGGAAAGGATCAGTCCACACTTTGCCAACAGCAGAGCACTGCTGGCTTTCATTAGTCAGGGCCAAATTCTTTCACTTTTGTTCACAGTGATTAATGCTGAAATAAACGGGCCTTCTTGCAGTGAAAAGGCTCTAAGTATGCTCAATACAGACTACAGTAACAAAGTATCTGCTGTTTGACTGTGCTCCCTTTCCCTTCCTAAAACTGGCATGGAGGGGTTGGGGGCAGAATTAAGCTTTTTTCTGTTCATAGGAGAGAGGATAATATTATTATTATTATTATTATTATTATTATTATTATTATTATTATTATTATTATTATTATTATTATTATTATTATTATTATTATTATTATTATTATTAAACTGTATTATCAAAGCACTTAGAACCAGAAACTGGATGGAGCAAAAGTATAATCTTTGCCCTCAGGAGATTACAAGCTAAATATAAAACAAGACACCGGAGAGAAGAGCCAGTTGGGGTAGGAAGGGTGGAGTACAAGAGAACAATAAAACAATACTGGCCAATGTTGTAACTACTGGTGCTAGCACACCAGATTAGCTTTTGGAGGCACTGACGCAAAGCGAGTTAGCAAGAGGGTTTCCAAGGAGGTTAATATTATCTTTATATATCCAGAGGACCAACTCTCACGTGTGAGGGGCAGTTTTGGAGAAAGCACGCAAATGTGTATTTGAAAATGTAATGAGTAGACAGTGAAAGCTGGCATCATGTAGAGACAGGCTGTGGGAATCAAGCTTTTAATATTGAACAAATGATAGATAGGGACCTTCAGCCTTAAGCCAAGTATCCTCCACTTGATGCAACAGAAAGGCAGGATGAACTGCAATGAATAGTGACAGCAGAGAACTGCCAGAGTATTTGCATTTGGGACGCACTGAAGTAGACCAGACTGTCTATCAGGCAGAGTAAGGGAAACCAAAGATGAGATGGCAAACATGGGATGAAAGCTTTTCCAACCACGAATTTTCACCTAGAAAACTCCTTCTGACAAAAAAAATAATTTCTTACAGAATAAAAATTAGAGAAAATATCAGTTGCTCTGGAAAATAACTGCCATTTCCCTGGTTTTACCACGGACAAGGATTTTCACATTCTGCCCAACCTTAACTTGGACTTTTCTCTCCATCTCACATCCTACTTGTATCTAGCTCTTGCAGATTATCTTCTAATAAACCCTCTACTTCTCTGATCTTGTGTCCTTAACTCAGCCTAAGCTGTCACAGTAGAATGATGAACTCCAAGTGTGACAGGGTAGGAGGATGCTCTGTTCTGTGAGAACGGTGAAAAAGGGAACAGGGAGGGAACTGTGGCACAAACGGTCATTGGATGGGTTACTGTCTGAGTAAACAGAGCACCTCTACTGAACTAAGCTGATACTTAAGCCGAAATTCTGAAGAACTGCAGCCACAAAAGCCCTTGCACATCAGATAGCAGAGGAGAAGAATGGACAAAACAAACCGAATGCCAACAGACTTTCACCTCCTTTCATAAGATGCTCTGTGGACATCTTTAAAATATAGTATGTTGCAGATATGAAAGCCTGGGCTGGGCAATGCCAGTCACTGTAGAAACAGCCAATTATTCAACGATTAAGCAACTGGGAAAGTGGAATAAATTTTATAAGTGTAGATATAGTGTGTTTTTTTTACTGGAGCAGAGCTTGACATTTTGAGGTGATTAATGCCCTTGAAAAAGTGAGCAGCTATGTTGAAACAAGAAATGTCTCAGCACAGACTATTGCCTCTGTTCTTCTCATTCCAGCTTCTGGTGTCTAAGTTTCTCCCTCCTTTTTAGTTGCTTGACAAAAATATATTATTCTAAATTATATCTTTCTTTGCTCTCAAAGTACTCATTTCCTTAATATTGTATTGGGACCTTGTCTAAACCAAGGTATTTTTTTTTCCAAACTTCCAACTGTTATTACCATCACAGTAGAAATAATCGGAACATTTGTGTAAAAAAAGCCTTGCAGCAGTCAGCAGCAATTTAGCACACATCATATCTGGATATTGGTTCAGAGACCTGGGAGCTTGTTCTTTTTTTATAACTCTCCTGGATTACACAGGAAAACATGATCAGTCTTGACAACAGGTTCTAACAACAATGCAACGGAACTGTTCCCCAAATCAATTTATTTTTAAGAGTAAGAACTTTCTTCAGATACACAAGTACTCATGTGCACACACTTTCCTAGTAATCGGGCTACTGACTGATGGGAGCATATTGCCAAGTAACAATATTACAAGCTATGGATTTTTGCAGAGCTTCCTTCAGTCCTGGTCACAAAACTACTATTTTAACTTATTTAACAGATTTTAAATATATATATTCAATGGAATTGAAATGCAATGCTACAAACATTTTTGGACGGGAAATAAAGAATATCATGGCCAGTTGCAGTAGGGGATAGAATTTCAGGTAGGCAGATTATAACGACCAGAATCAAACCTTGTCTGAGGACCAAGCCAACCCCTATTAACCTAAACAGTTCTACAGGGTCTTGAATCATTAAGGCTGATTTTAAATTTCTTCTTGCTTCCACAGTAAAGAAGGGCCAATTGGCTGCTCACAGTATTGTCTGAGTCTCACTCGAAGTGAAGGCTGGTGGCGATTCGATTGTAAGCATCATTTCCCACAGCCCCGTTGGGAAGGTTTCCCAGCCAGCTCAGAGCCTGCCTAAGCCCACTCCATCATCCAGCTCTGGCATTACAGAACTCTCTGTTCCAGCAGGCTAAGTCGTACGGCCGTTCCTGCTCGTATAAAGGAGCTTAAGCTTAGGAAGAATGCTTGTTTCATGACATTTAACATATCTGGGTATTCCCACTGAGAAGCAGGATATTCATGCTGTGAAGAAGGGGCTGGACTAGGTGGATCTGCAGCTCTTTCTATCCAAAAATGTCTCTGTTTCTGTGAGAACATTTTGGTAGCATCAGGCAGCACCTGTATTCCATTAACTCCAAAAGCATTTTAGTGTTTACAGTAACCAGGAAATGTCGATGTCTGTGTTATATTAACAAGTCAGCAGTAACAACTGTAGTTGCAGTTTCTAGAGCTGCGCAGAGAACGGTTTACTGTGACTTGCTGAGAGTTTTAGTATTTTTTGGTTGAAACACAAACAGGCCCGTAGTACTGCCCTTGAAACCATCGCAGAAAGCTTTGGAGAAAAAAGTTATTAAAAGAAGTCAAATATTCAGCAACGGCTTCATGTAATCAGGCAGGCAAAAGCATAGCTGTGAACTGCAAGTCTAAAAAATACGTGTGAGACCAAATTTGCAGCTTCTTCACCTTAGTTTTGCTTACACTCTTCCTGCCTTTTCCATGTAGGTTGAGGGGGTTTGCATAATTACATAATTTCATTCAAGATCCAGTATCTTGGAAACAAAGCTATGTTATATTTTTATGTGGGCTATACTACATATATGCACAGAGACGTAAGCTATAATGTGTCACTGCATAGCAGGCAGCAGACTTTATGAGAGCACTGATGTGCTGCTGTATAATTATAGTCTATATGAAAGAATTCAACTGTGAGAAATGAAATAGTCCACCACACAAAGCATAACTTATTGTGGTCTTCCAAATAGACTCCAACTTCCGCTTGCAAGAGGCAAAAAATCTATGCTATGCACCCATTTGCTTTTCAGAACTGAATTTTAGTAGTGACATTAAATTACTCTTATATAAATAGCAACATCAAACACCACGGGAGAAAGCTAGAAAAGATATTTTTCTTTTCTCTTTTGGGATTGAAAGCAGTACTTGGTACAATTTAATTCCCAAGAAAGGCAACAGCAGGGACTGCTCTGTAGCTGGCCCGGCATACCAAAGGCGGAGCGAGCTTGAGAGGTGTTTCCCCATCGCTGGCTGCTGTGTACAGCGATGTGAGCAGAATGATGACAGAGGTCACAGCCACTGCTCTCTACTGATAATGCCACCGCTCACTTCCCAGCAAGGGCTCTCTTTTTGTTTAGTATTACTTGAAAAGTTGATTCCAGAAAGAACAGAGCAGGCTTCGCCTGCCCCTTGCACTCGGAGCACTGTTCTAGCCAGCCTGACTCCCCCTCTTATTATTAACACTTTAATTTTGAGACTCCAGATACACAATTCCCCTTGACTTCAATTAAGTGCCACGCCGATGAAGGAGATACGTATTCAGGACTGTTCGAGAAGGCAAGCAAAATTTGTTATTTTGCTTGTAGGTATTGCTGATTCCAAAGTTCCTTTTCAGTGTTGCAATGGTTTCTGGTGAAACTAGTTCCTACGGATGATGTCAGGACACCTTTACGGTGCTGCAGATACAGATGTTGCTTATAGTGTTTACTTACACTACTGTCGTGCAGACTTACTTCAACAGTTTTTCATCATTTTGTGCTGACATAAATCTGCTCAGTAGTAATTACCTGAAATTGTTCTACATTTCAGGAATTTTTTCTGAATCATTTACATTACAAAAACCCATGTAAATTGCTGGAAGAGTAGGTGCTAAAGGGATTATAACTCAGTGGGATCTTACCCAGTGTTAGTTTTTGAGACAGAAGATCAGTTAATTTACCTGACAGAGAATATTTATACTAAGTAAACCCTGATGCTGATTTGATCAAAATTATCAGACACATAGTTTCAGAGTTTAGGCCTTGAAAATATTTTAGTGAATGTCACTGCTAAGGGGGAAAAAACCCTTAGGAAGTAAATCTGGAAACCAAAACCTAGTGTTTTTATGCCTCAAATTGGAGGCTATTCCAAATTTCTCTTCTGAAATACTGCTAAATGGTTTTGCAGTGACCTCAAGTAGTTCATTGCTGTCATTCAAGTCATAAAGAAGACCGTTTCATCTGGAAAACATTATCCTTCTTTAGGACTTAAACAGATTTGGATTAGTCCTCCTCCCTCCTGTCCTATAGCTCATCTTTTATAGCTGGGCAGGATAAATGCAAAGTGGGTTGTATGTACTACTAGAAAGTAACAGTAGGCTCTTACTCTACTTTGTACAAGTATGTATTACCCATTTAATTCAGAATTGATGAAACTCAAGGTCTTCTCAGTAGTCACCAGGGACAGCCTTCCTGCCTACAAGAACTGCTCTAATCATTATTTTTTTAAAAAAACCCACAATTTAGACCAAACACTAGTGACAATCTCACATTAATGGTGACATTCTTGACTTGCTGAAGTAACTGTAAAAATTCCTATATGCTCCACTGAAAAATTTCATCCACGTGGGTACTTCCCTTTCCCTGCTCACTCCCATCATGCTTTTTAAGAATACGTGAGCATAAAGCCCTCAGTTTCTTGCTGATTTTATGATCCTCATTAATAGGAGAAAGAGGTTGCAGCACATGAGGGTGCTACATGTTTTGTATCTTATATTCATTAGATGTCCCCATGACTTAAAAGTGAGTAGGAATTTAGTGCTGCAACATTTTTCATTAGTTAAGCAAAATTATTATCTTCTCTGCATATCATCGTTCACTGACTTCTCTTAATGTTTCTTTCTGTAGACAGTTTTGTAATGTTGACAATGCTGGACGTCATTGTGATATAGTTCCTGAATTTATATGATGGCATTATAATAATAGCAATGCTGTTCTTTATGGTTCATAAAAATTAGCATTTTATTTGCTTTCATGACTAGTGCTGCAAATTGAACAGCTGTTTTCACTGAGCTGTTTTAATTAAGCTGTTCGTAATGTTGCCTAGGTATTTTTCCAAACCGGCAACACTTCATTAAGTATGTAGCATCAGCGAAGGCTTCAGATCATTCCTGAGCATTACCTCACACTTAGGTAAATTGAAATCCCATCTGCTTTGAGGTTGTCAAATCACCTTGCTTTGGTGATTTGAATTTGGTTCTCAGAAATCTTTCTAATCTTTAGTACCCTAGGAAATCTTGAGTTTGCTACAGATTTTGCCATCTGTTCACTCACTTGTCAAGATAATGAAGCTTTAAATGATACTTGTCCTACTAAAAATCTTTTAGGCAACCTATTATTAGCCCCTCTTCATTCCGAAAACTGACAAGTTTAATTTGGGTGTCTTTGGATCTTGTATAAAGTTTATGTTCTATGACCAAAATTTCCTTCCCACACTGATTTCTCACATTATTTCCTCTCTGTTTTGAAGATTTCTCAAATATTAGTTTGGAGAGCTTAGATAAGTTTTATCTCTTCCTGTTTTCCTGTGAAAAAGCTGTTTCTCTTTTCTTTTACAGGGCCATACTGGATCCTACATCTGTATTCTCATCTGGGCGTATTACAGGTTGCTTTGTTTTTTTCAGAGACATATATGATAATTAATATGGGAAGCTGTAATTATTTTCATTGCCCACAATGACTTCTTTTCATCTTTAAATATGGGTATCATTCTGGCTGCTTGTACAGCTGAACTGAGAAGTATATTACAACACTTTCACCTTTAGCTCTGTTTCTGACAGTGCTTCATCTCTTAATTGAGAAGAGGACTCCAGAATGCACTCACATCATAGAATCAGAATCATAGAACGGTTTGGGTTTGAATGGACCTTTGAAGGTTATCTAGTCCAACCCCTGGGCACTAAGTCTGGAAATACTTTGCCCAGGCACAAAAAAAATCATGATTTTAAAGATCGTGTCCCTAAGTCTTACACCCTAAGTCACTGTCTGATTATCAGAAGTGGTTACCACTCATCAGCCACTTCTGAACTCCTTTGTGAAAATGAGGTGATTTATTTAAAGGCATAAACAGCAATTTGGAAGTTCAGCTTTGGTCCTCAGATTTTAAACCTTCCTTCTTACTAACCCAGAAAGTTGGCTAATCCTCAGCCAGTCAAGCAGACATAACCCATGGGTCCATGATAGGTCCATTAACCAGCAGAAGGAAAAGCAAGAAATTGTTTTTGATGGCACAGGTAGAAGGGGAGTATTATGCATAGCTTTAGAGAGCTGGCAGAGCTCTTTGCCCATTTCACTGAAAACCAAAGAGAACTAAGAAGCTGTGGAGAACATAGAGGTATGGGGTGGAGGTGACAGGAGAGGCAGAAGGAAGAGAAGGAAGGAAAAAAGACCACACTAAGGCATCCTGAGCAGGGGAACAGTAACCAGACTGTGACATGTCAGTGCATTTAAGAGGAAACAGAATAGCGAATGGAAATGATAAAGAGGAAAACTAAAGCTGGATTTTGCAAAGAAGGAAATGGAGAGAAAATTATCAGAAGTATGGGAGTCCAGAAGAGAGACAAAAACAGTAGGTAGGATATGTGCTTGTGTAGAGAAGTGTGCAGAGCAATGAACGAAGTGCTCTGGATATGCTGTTGTCTGTTTGCATTGCTAGTCCAGGTTAACTGAAGCATGGGAGTTGAAAATAACTTTAAAATGCTTGTTTTTAGACTTCATTCATTTTAACTTAATCTATGAATCAGAAATGCTAAGAAATTTTCAAAAGCAATAGGTATCAGAGTCCTATTCCTTGCATTTTAGGCACCCATTGTTAAAAGAGAACTGAGGGAGGTGAGGAGGTGGGAGGGGGAGATATGACCCTCAGAGGGTGATTCATTCCACCCCAAACCAGATGCGTAAAAGAGGTGCTAGAGCAGACCTGTGGAGGAGGACTCGCTCCAGCGGAAGAAGACGTTACACTCTAAAGATGCCTCTCTCCCCGCATTGACAGAAGACGTGCTTAGCGAGCCACCTTAGACTGTAGGTAAAGCTGAAGCTATCAATTTCATCTCACGTTTTCTGTTTCTGAGGAATGTTAATGGGATTTCAGTATTTAGCTATTGTAGGCTCATTTGAAAATCTCAGGTTGAGTATTTTTCAGTTTTACTCTAGACTTTTAAAGCCTCTAACAGATTTAAAAGCATGGTCCTCATGACTCTCAATAGAATTTATGTTCTGAAATCCTATGACATTTCCCCTTTTGTTCTTTTTTAACATGGGCTACGTTCTGATGTGGAGACACTGGAATTGTCTTGCGTTGAATACAACTTTTCTCTTGCAGCACCAGCTGTAAAACATGAACACCTTGTTGTATCACACCCCAGAAATCTGAAATGAGAACCCTGCTAAAGCTCAGGGCTTCCTTTTTGTTTTGAATGTTGCACTGCTCTTGCTTCTGTTAGTATCACATTCCTACCACTTGTGCTTTTCAGACACCTACGGCCAAACTCGTTCCCAGTGTAACTCCACTGAACTCAATGGAGCCGCAACAGAATTGAATTTGTCTCAGTATGTCTGTAAATTAACCAGTCATTTAAGCTGGAGAGTGACATTGATAAGCAATAACAGCACAGGAGTGGTGAAAGGAAGATATCTCCTAGTTAGCTTTGGACAGTTGACACTAACTTCGTTGTCAGATAAGTCTTACTGACTGTGGGAAAAGCTGAGTGGGAAAAGTCACACTCACCGCCTGCTAACCATAGGAGGAAAAGAGATCCGGAATGCAGAGGAAATCTTGACATTATCTGTTCCCCCAACCCCTACCAGCCAGGCAATCAAAATAGCTAGCTGAGTATCAGCTGTCTCTGTTCCTGGCCCAAACAAATGTGTTTTCTTGACAAAGTTTTTGCTCACAGGAGAAGGGGCAAAGAGAAGAAAACAGTCTTAATGTGGGTGCGGGGAAGTGTTTCCTGCCAAAAAACAGGAGCTGCTTTTCTGTAACATCTAAAAGGATCATGATGAAATAAGCGTAACGCTGTAGACAGAGGTGCCTCTGTGGTTTCCGTAGGACAGCGATGCCTACTCGACAACCCAGCAGCCCTACAAAACAGAACTCCAGTACTTCATCACTCCACTTGGCCTCTGTTGACAATGTCAAGGACAGTTTGCCACAGACTTCAGTGAAAGAAGGCTCAAGCCCAAGGGAACAAAATCACTGGAAACGGCTTCTCTGTGGCCACCCAAATTGTGTTGTGTAAGAATAAAATGTAGCCATTGCAAATGAACACTTGAAGATTAAAGGCATTTCCTGCTCATAAGACACAGGGTCTGTCAAGACCTAAGGAAGCACAATATGCTATACTTACATCAATGTTCCATATACACAGCAAGTCAGAGGCACTCTCATGTATTTCTGTACACACTCAGTTATTTACCTATGTGTAGCTTAATACTCTGGATATCATCCCTATATGGTGGTTGTTACGCTTAAAAAAATTCCAAGGCTATGGGGCCGTAGAAGAGGAGCACGGCAACAAAAGCAACAAATGAAAGGGTATACTTTAAACTAAGTTATTGAATATTTTCAGTCCTCCAATACATCATCCAGCCACTGAATGTACTGCATCAGTCCTGTCTGTCTTATAAATAGGTGAAAATATATAGCAGGAGAAGTTTAGTTTAACTTTGGAAACTCATCTTACATTTTTGTTACCAAACGAGAGTCCAGAGAGCTGTAAATTGATGATTTTGACCACGTGTTGGTGAGTAGACAAGAAAAGAAAGAGTGTGAAAAGCAAGGCTAACTTTATGTACTATGTATTTATAAACCAAACAGATGCCACCATCAGCAGCCTGCTAGCGATGCCAGAGTACCTATGGCTTTGGGCCTGCTCTGCCTCCTAAAAGACCCTGGAAATCCAAACTAGCAGCTTTTCTTGATGGAGGCCTGGCACGGATAGTAAGGCAACTACTGCTGGGAAAGGCTGTAAGGAAGACCAGTCAGTCAGGGGACGTTGCAATCATTCCCTTCCATATTCCCTCTCCATTGCTTTGGGAAGCAGGCACAGTTCTCTGCGTCTCTCCCTCCTATTTCTGCGCCCTTGATCCTTCTGTCTTTGGCAGGAGTGGACCACCAACACCCTGGGCTTTAGCCACTGGTTCTCTGACTTTTCTACACTGGGAAGCCTTGACTGCCGGCTGCGACGATGCTCAGATGAGTGCACTGGCACGCAAGAGCAGAGACAGAGGCTCTCCGTATAACCGCAGCGCTAACGGAAGCTCCTCCTGGTGCTGAGCTCTGCGTGGACAACGGGCGCAGCAAAGAGCACCCAGCAGGATGGGGACCGTAACCTGGGCACCGATCAGCTCATGGACCAACATGCATGAAAATAAGCTCTTGAAAAATTATTTGAATGATGGATTAGAAACAAATGTAAACGTTTTAACAGTCACCTTTTTGTACGAAGAACTTTGATGATAACATAAGGCTGTAAGGTTTGTGAGGGAGGGACTCCCATTCTGCCTCTACGGTACTCAAAAGGACACTACTCCAGGCCTGAGGCCCACTGTCACTGCCTCAGTGCAAACAATTTAAAAATAATAAATGACTTAATTAGCAATCCAAGTAAATTGTAGTTTTAAGACTTTGCTAAAAGAACTATACACATTTTATGAAATATAATGCTCCTGGGCTTCCCATTTCCTCAGCTACTTAGAGGAGTTGTTTGATTCTGAAATGCTGTGTAAAGCAGAAGTTGTGGGGCTTTTTTTCTTTACAGATATAAATAATCCCCTATACAGCTCTAAATGTATCATTAAGAGACTAATCCTACCCCCACCAAGTCACCAGTGACTGCAGTTGGTGCAGAATTAGGTTCTACAAAGGAGGAATCCTTAATACTCTGCAGAATAAACCTACAAGATTCTATGCTAAAATCAGTTTACTTCTCAGAATTAAGGCAATTTTAAAAGAAATTGATAATTATGGACTTGAAAACCGTTCAATCAATCTAATAACTTCAATGATACTTACAGATGGGCATTTTTCTGACTTTTAAATGCAAGCCTTTCTCACTAGCAAGTGTTATCTTAGTGTTAATTACATATCATATGTTATCATATATTGCAATAAGAATTGGATTTAGAGTCATGAGAAGTACTTACACCCCTGGTAAGCTAAAAATTCCAGAAAACAGTAGTTACTGCTAAGCAGGACACAATGACAACTGTAACTGTTCAAGTAATTAAAGAAATGTTATCAGTTGTAGTTCATAGAAGAAATGAATTTTCAATCAACTTTGCTTAAAAGTAAATTCAGCATTTCCCGTTACATTTTCACGCAGAAGTCATCCAAACCAAATTTCAGACATTGCACATGTGGCAGTCCTTGCTATTCATAAATTTGTAGCTAATACTGAAACCCTGCTTGGCAATCAAGCAGACCTATGCCTTGCACAGAATGTGCTGTGCAACTTCTTGAATATTTAATCATATTGCTTAATTTTAAACCATCACTGCATTGGTGCTTAAGTCAACTGATTTAAAAGCATTAGTTTTCACTAGAATTACACCAGGGAAAAATTTGTCCTTTTGCTTTAAAACAAATTGTCCTGACATACATACTAGCCTTATATAACAAAGTCTTTGGGAACGAAGAAGTATTCCAGGGTAGGTATGGACCTAATATAAACAAATTTCAAATAAAAGCATAAAGCCATTACCTTCTCAGACCCCATGTCAAAAGCCAACACTTCACCAAGGCTGGAATAGCAATTTCAGGTCCACTTAATAATACCCATAATAAAGCAACCTTTTGGCCATCTGTTTTCTTGAACTTGCATTTCTTATTGCTCTGCCTTCATAAAGACACAAAGCCAAAATCACAACTGACAAATGTAATTATATGCAACAGAATTATACACGGGATGGTTTTGGCAGGTCTTTTGCATTCGTAATGCAGCTCCGGCCTCCTCCTATTGCTGCACTTCAGCTGTGGCTTGACAGCGTGATGGAAATTACTAATTTGTTTTTGCCTTATGCTGAGAGCTCCATAAATACCAGCATCTCTATGTGCATTTCTGTTGTAGCAACTTGCTGGCCTGGATGGAATCTAATACTGAGAACAGGAAGGGCAGAGACTGGATGGTTTTCAGTTGAAAAGCTTGCTAAAGCAACTCTCCTGTTTCTTAGGAAGGTGCCCCTGTAGTTGACATTAACACTACGCAGCTCTTTGTCCTCCTCTAGTGGTCCCATCATATTTAGGGAGAGGCTTATGCAGTGATTACTTCCTTCAAGTTAATGTGGTTATTACTCAACTGCAAGGTGTTGAGGCTCTGTCCTGGTTTCAGCCAGGGTAGAGTTAATTTTCTTCATAGAAGCTAGCGTGAGGCTATGTTTTGGATTTGGGATGAAAAAAATGTTGATAAGGTGCTGATGTTTTGAGTTGTTGCTAAGTAGTCAAGGACGGTCCAGCTTCTCATGCTGGCCTGCAGCGAGCAGGCTGGGGGCGCACAGGAAGCTGGGAGGGGTCACAGCTGGGACAGCTGACCCAGGCTGGCCAAGGAGATATTCCATACCATATAACGTCATGCTCAGTATATAAAGCTGGGACAAAGAAGAAGGAAGGGGTGGAGGGACGTTCGGAGTTATGGCGTCTGTCTTCCCAAGAAACCATTATGCGTGACGGAGCCCTGCTTCCCTGGAGATGGCTGAACACCTGCCTGCCCATGGGGAGTGGTGAACAAATTCCTTGGTTTGCTTTGCTTGTGTGCGCGGCTTTTGCTTTACTTATTAAACTGTCTTTATCTCAAACCATGAGTTTCCTCACTTTTACTCTTCCTATTCTCTCCCCCGTGCCACCGTGGGGGAGTGAGTGAGCGGCTGCGTGGTGTGTAGTTGTAGTTGACTGGGGCTAAACCACGACAGGCTCATGCCTAGAGATCCCATGTTCAACCCTATCACAAGCAACAGCAAAAGGTTTAATCTCTCTGGTGCTCATGGAAGTGGAAACCATAGCCAGTCACAGTCTTTTTGTGCCGTGGTCATCTCCTCTGAGCAGACGTTGCACCCAGGGCAGGTTGTTCAATAGCATGAAACAGTGGCATGGTCTGACTATGGTCCCACAAAAGGTCCTATGCTGCAAAAGGTCAGAAGTTGGCTGTTTCATTCGACAGCTTTATTGCCCCAAAGAACTTGCATTAAGCATATGTTCCAGACAGAAGCATTCCTCTGTGTTTGCCTGCCTGACTTGCAAACAAGGAAACAGTGCAGAATCTATCTATCTTGTGTCCTGAGCCTTTCAGAGAGGAGCTACGTGTCATTCAGATTCAGCACAAAACCTCAGAAGTTACTCTTTAGGAATTGATCCTAAATAGTTAAATAGCAAAAACTGAACCTAGAGAATTGTTACATGAAGGAAATGTTTTCTAATGGTGAACACTAAAATTACTGGAATTGCTACCCATTAGAAATGCTTTCTGTGAAGACAAAGGGGTCCTGCTACATATACTCATTCTTCCATGTGTGTGTGCCTCTCTCAGAGCTGTAATGCTCAGTTAGCATTACAAAAGACTAAAGATTTATTTTGCTGCTTGCACACTTTAATATGTCTAATCTTCAAATTTTTGCAGTTATACTTTACCCAGAAAAAAAAATACAAGCACGTAGATTGCACTGTGGCTATAAGAAAGGTCTGAGGGAAAGGTCTAATTGAAATAGAAAAAACATATACTAGATTTTTTATTATTTAGTGAATTTTTTCAAGACATTTGTTACTTTTCGAATAAATATTAAATGTCAGAATGTGCCCCCTGTCATGACGCTTGGAGAAGTCAAGTTTAAAGAAAGTTGGTTACTCAGATGCGATGAAGGTGAATAGGGCTGTTTGTCCACAACCTTTGCCAGACATTTGTTCATTAATAGAAGAAAATGACTTAAGAATCCTACGGCTCCATGTCTGACCTTAGTTGCTGGAAACCAACACCCCCTAATTCCACAATGGCAAAACTTTAGAGCAATTTATCAATTTGCGTTAGATCACCATTTACAACAAGGTCCCTGTCACGACTCAAGAGCAGTTACAAACCCAGGCTCATCTATCAACTCTTCAGTGTTCAGCTCTCCTTAGAAGTCCACGCTGTAAACAAAAATGTTTATAATACCTTAATTCTGAAACCACCTATATTGTTTACAATTATTGACTAGATATTATTTTTTAAATTTACCATCTCTAACCTTTTCAATATTTTTCTTTCTTATTAAAAATGTTGACTGAAAATCAAAGTTACAGAAAGAACTATGGAGCAAGGAAATGGAAGAAGGTAATTACAATAACATTGAGTGTTAGTATGTGTATAAAGTGTCTTTATACATTACTGTTTCATTATTTCAGAAGTTTCTTACACAAAATTCAGAGTATTCCTTAATAGATCAAGCTTTTGTCTATAATTCACATACTAAAACAATAAACGTATATGTTTTTAATCTACACTTTTTTTTTTTTAAAATAGCAATATCCTGAGATATAAATAGTAAGGGTTCTCATTTTCCTCTTGCTTTTGAGAGCTGGAGATCACAGTTTGCCCTCAGCTGCTCCAATACGTCAGTAGGAGCCGAGTAGCAAAGATTTGCCTTTTCAGAAGAACAAAGAAGGGATTTGTTCTATCATTGCTGATTATGAAAGGAACACAGAGGCAGGAAGAGGCAATCTCCCTGCCTAATTTTGAGAGCCAAACCAGCACTGCACAGAAGTTAGAACAGGAGCCAAATGAAAGGACCCTCTGATGCACTGACTGCAGGACAAGCACTAAGTCTACCAACTTCTAATTTGAGTAGTACAGGGCTTAACCAGTTAACAGGCCAAGGCCGCCAAACATCTGGGTTTGCTCAATAGTTTATTTTCACTATACCACTGCTGAGGAACAGGAAAATGAACAACCTGTTCATTTTTCCGCTCAAAGTAAGCATCTCCACTTCGTGTTGGAAACATGACAAAGTGACCCCACTCTGCTTTCTAGTAAATGCACAGGATCTTTGGATGAGGATGTTTCATTTTTCCCAGTTATTTAAGGTCAGGTTCTCATCCTGGGTAAACTCTTGTAGCTGGAGTAATGACAGCATGAGACATCAGTACTACCTAGGTCTCGGGAGGGACTCCAAAACATCTAATCCAGCTGCTGCTCTCCCCTGCAGAGGATGGGACAAGGGAACTCATGGCCACAGCTCCTGCTCCACCTCCAGCACACTTGTCAGGCATGCATGGCAAGTGAAAGGCTGAAAGGGATCATCTTCTCCATGTCCCCATGAGGAAGAGGGAAATCCCAGAACAGGTTATGGTTCAGTGAGCCACATCCATTTCCCTGTTCGCAGCGTAATCAACCCGTAACTCTTGCTCAGGGACTGCAGCAAACATAAAATACAAACATGAGTGTAAAATGTTCTATGACCAAGGAAACACAAAAATATGTGGTCAGTGGGAACTAGAGCACATGGGTTTGATCTTGCAATGAATCAAGCGCCTGCAGTTTATAACAAGGGCCAGATGGAGTTGCAGTTCCCTCTCAGTTGCCAGAATCAGGCCCTTTGTTGGCAGCTGTTCATATACAGCTGCTGTATAGCACAGTTCTGGTTTCTTAAGCTATGGAGACCCCTCTTTGATGTCAATTAGCAGTATGCCTGGACAAATGTTGCAGGATCAGGCTATTTGTTAAAGCCCTGGGACCACCACTACCTCTATTTGAATGTTGTAATATATCAGTCAAGGATACACAGTTATCCACAGAGCACTTCTGAAATGGCCAAGGTCACATGAGGATTTTATCATATTACTGCAGTGCACCATCTTCCTTGCCAGCTCATTGCTGTTCTGCTTCAGACTACATTACCATGCATCAGCAAATAACACCAGCATGCTGCTATATTTAGTGTTTCATACATACCACTAAAATAGAGGATGTGTCAGCTTTTAATCTGACTTCACATTTTTGTCAGCAAAGTAAAAGCTCATTTTCCCTACCCATGATGAAGTGTTCTCTGTGTTAGTCATATTGAGCTATGTGGTGATAACTTTAAAATACATTAGGCAGCCAGAATGCTCAAGCTGGATAGAATGATTTTTACTAAGAGATATACTAGGAGATAGTAAGGATGCATAGTGTCAGTCAGACAGGTTTTAATAGTGACTACCACAGGCTATCTAAAAACCCAGCAGCAATCTGATGGCAAGAGGAGCAGCTAACCAAGGTGTTCTCTGTGGTACCACTGCAGGTAATTACGACTGGGTCATGATTTTTTTTTTTTTTTTTGTAATCAAAAAATCCCAGGTTACACGTCCAGAGTGGAGATTGGTGCAGATCAGGTTTGGTGTTCAAAGATGTGTCCAAAGAAGGGCAACGAAGCTGGTGAGGGGTCTGGAGAACAAGTCTTATGAGGAGCGGCTGAGGGAACTGGGGTTGTTCAGTCTGGACAAGAGGTGGCTGAGGGGAGACCTTATTGCTCCCTACAACTACCTGAAAGGGGGTTGTGGCGAGGTGGGTGTTGGTCTCTTCTCTGAAGTAACTAGCGATAGGACGAGAGGAAATGGCCTCAAGTTGCGCCAGGGGAGGTTTAGATTGGATATTAGGAAAAATTTCTTTACTGGGAAAGTGGTCAAGCATTGGAACAGGCTGCCCAGGGAGGTGGTGGAGTCACCATCACTGGAAGTGTTCAAAAAATGTGTGGATGTGGCACTTCAGGACATGGTTTAGGGGGCATGGTGGTGTTGGGTTGATGGTTGGACTTGATGATCTTGAAGGTCGTTTCCAACCTTAATGATCCTGTGATTCGTTAGGTACCTGGCAACATGAGAAGAAAAGCACTGACAATGATGACTTGACCAGAGTGGTCTATTGCATGGTGACAGGCCTGGGGCAGTCCTATTAACGACATCATCTATTAATGACAGCAGGAATGTGGTTCAGTGGTTGGAACCACAGTTACCACCAGGATAGCCATGCTCATTCTGAAAGAAAGTAGGGCTCAGTGGATGAAGCTGGCATTTTCACGGATCTTGGTAAAGCCACAGAATAGGATGTTTTTTACATATTCATAAAACTTACTTACTCATGCCATCACGTACAAGGATTACAAGTGTGAGCTGCACAAGTGTGAATTACCTCCCTGTCTGCTGCTTCTACACCAAGCCAACGGGCAACTTGCTAACCTACAGACCAAGGATAAGCCTGTCTACATGAAAAGCAACTTTTCCACTCTGAAGTGCTTATTCTTGCAACTCTCCCTTGCACATTGCTAACTACATCTTAAAGGGCGTGGGTGACACCACATTTGCAACCTAGATCTAACTCCTAATAACACTGTATTTACTTAGTAGTGTGCAATTATATATATACATTTCCAAGTCTTTGTGGAGCCCCGCTCCAGCCCAGGGTTGTCCATCCCAGCCTCATGACGCTGCAGCAGGGCTGGTCTCCAGCTCTGCCACAGCCCTGCCTGGCCAGGGTCCCACTGAGCTGGGACGACCTGCAGGCTGACATCTCGTCTCAGCCTCAGCCCATCCCCGTCCCCATGGCCCTGCCCAGTCATCCTGGAACCGTCTCTGACCCTGTCCCCGTGTCTGTCCCTGGTCCCCAGGGAGTCACCGGCCCATGCTGCACCCTGTCGCTACTAAAGAAAAGAGAAAGCAGACTAAATTCGTGCCTCTAGAGTCACACCTTACCACTAATTTTTTCCTAATGCACAATTTTTTTCATGTTCAGAACATCGTTATTTCCAGTGCATGCACCAGTACCAGCATTATTACTTCTGGAAACAACGGTACTAGGCCTGCCCAGCATGCAGCAACACGGCCAGCCATACCGGTCCCTCCAAGGAGGTTCCCCTGGGGTGGCTGAGCCATCCGCACAGCTGCAGCTTTCCTTAGGAGACGTTTCGGGTATTCTGCTTAACAAATTGCAAGGTTCTCACTGTAAATCCAGGGAACGGAAGCCCCAGAATAGTACACTTCTTCATTTAAAAAAACAAATTTAGAATGCAAGCAAGAGAGAGAACAACAGCACAAAGGACAAGAGTTTTTTTTTCCTCTCACACAAAAATACGGCTTGTATGGAGAATGCCTAGAAGCCAAGGACAGCCCTGGGAAAGGGCTGCAGGACCCTCTGGCTGCATCAGCTTTCAGCTGCCCTGTGCATCCCCAGCTCCTGCTGGGATGGGGTTAGAGGGGCCGTCTCCATCCGAAATGCTTGATGCTTATGGTGGGGAGGACAGGGTGCTGTCCCACTATGACCCACCACTACTCCAGGAAATTACTCCTGTGGGCCTTGCGAGCTCTAGTTTGAGAGAGTTTTCCCCACACTAACCTGAGAAAGAGGTCAGGAGAAGAAAGGGAAGTCACAAAAGGGAATGAGAAAAAATAAGAAGCGGTAACGTAAGAGGAAAGTGGTGGTGCAGAAATGAACTTGAGGAGAAGAGTGCTGTGTTCTGTACATGGCCGATACGGGCAGCACAGGTCTTCTCATGCAAGAAATTCCAAAACAGAAAAAAGCTTCTCATCCAGAAAGCAGAGAAAGCAACAGACATATTTAGGAACTGAAAACCTGGAAGGAACACTGCCCCTCAGTTCAAGACATAGATTAGGCCAATTTTTAATTTTAAATCATGTTTTCTCTTTTTTTTTTCCCAACGCTTTAACATAAAAAGTTTCAAAGATGAAAGTTTCAAAGCCAAATAAAAGTTAAAACTTCTCACTTTGAAAACTGTTAGAACATCTCATGTCAAGACGTTAACACTTATTTTACAGAAATGATTTGAAATAGAAATTAATGGATGCTAACCTTTTCCTGTAAAATGGTTCCGTTTGAAGAAATGGTCATTTTCTGCCAAAAGCATTTTAATGATAAATTTATTAACAGCTTTATCATATGCTAGATTTACATGATTAAAGTTCCACCTCAGTGACCAAACTGTGTCAGAAAATGACCTGTCATTCTTCCTTCATTCCTGCAGTTATCAAATTTTCAACCATCATGTTCTACTATAAAGATGGGTGCTAAATTTTATCTCTTTTGGTGACAAAATTAATGTTATCATAAAAGTAAAACAATTCAAAAATTAATCATAGTAAAAAATGGGAGCGCTGCTAAAATAATCAGTTTTATTTAAAATTTATGTACCATTGATGTGTTTTCCTTTTCTTTATAAAGCAAGCCCTCAGTGTCACATAGAGGTTTTGATCCAAGCAATGAAAACAATAAAAACAATTGCTAAATCGGTCTCAAAATTGATGGGATTTGTTTGGCTTTGGAAAAGCCCAGGCACATGGTTTCATTGGCAAATACCGTCACGGAATAAGTACACACACAACTCATAAACCAGAAAAAGTTAATGTGCACGGAACTTGAATGAAAATACTTATATTTATACTATGCTCAACAGCCTTCATGTTTTGTTGAGCTGATGCTAAGTACATGAGGACGAAACTGCCGACAGAGGCCTGAGTTTTCTGGGCCAGGGCTGCTGGCATTTTGCTAAGTCAGCACGTTTGCCAGCAGAGCCATTGAATCAGTGACACTGGCTGCAAAAGGCTGCATTCATCTGTTTCTAACAGAGTTAAGGTAGCCCTTGGAAAGAACCGCGGATGCAATTCAGAGCAGAGACAGATGCTACTCCGAGCCAGAAGGAATCACTGAGTTCGCAAACTGGCTTAAACTAGTCCTTCAGGCCAAAAAAAGATGCTAAGTCATCTAGGGACAGAGGGGTAATTACAACAACCATCTCCAATTGCTTTCATTTTAATTGACACACACTGCATACATATTGACTAACGAAACAGAAAAAGCAGTCGGAAATGGGTGACTCCAGAGGTCAGTTGTTTTATGACTGAAATATTTCTGGCTGGCAAAGGCTTTTGTGGGAGGATTCACTTAGACTTTGGGGACACTTCTTTTTGCAAAACTGTGGGGCTGTTATTAAATTCCAGTCACCCACATTCTGGGAAACAGTTTATTTTCTCTGTATTTCTTAATTGTGCTTCATTACAATTTAATAAGGACATTTACCCTCAATTAAACAAACCATCCAAGCAGTTGCTTACTCCCTGTTGCAATGATTTGGTTTTGTCCAACGCAGGTTTAATTGTGTCTTAAGCATCTTGCTGAATCAGGATCTCTGTGTGTCTATCTGTCCAAGCCTTTCCTTAGCTCCTGGCATGCGCGGGGTTCAGGGTATCTCAGTTTTAACGCCACTTACTGCTCTGATCTTGGTGCCTTCCAGAACATCAGCCGTAATGAAATAATTTCCCCAGAATAGTCAAATTCACCAGTGCTGTTAATATTGACATCCGCATTAACTGGCTGGTGAGCTCATGCCAAGGAGTGATTCGGGCACCATGACTCTGTCACTGGGGACAAGGCCCAGGGGGATGTTACTTTTTTTTTTGGAAAATGTGCCTGTGTAACGAGCCTCTTCACCAGACTCAGCTTCTGTGTGAGTGCTGAGCGAGAAAAAGAGCTCAGGTACATCTCACCTCGACTCACCCTACGCCCGCCAGCGCCATGGCCAACCCTTCAGTCCCACTCTGACATCACTACCAAATATTTGGTTTTATCCCCGTTATTTCAGAACTCACCTTGCAAGGTATGTCAAAAGTTGCTGAATTACCAGCTTTCCTAAGAAACACATAAGTCATACACCAGTATGTCATGAACAACAGCATGGATGTGATTGTAGCAACTGCATGAAATAACTGAAACGGAGCGCAGCAGAGATGCCCGTGGGTCCTCCATCAACGCATGCATGTCTACACAAGCCGCCAAGAAACTTTCAAGAAGTAATGCAGTGTCTTACCTGCTTTTTCCTTACACAGCTTCTGAAACAGCACCTGTAAAAACAAAATTAATTTTTGTTTAATAACGATACATTTTTTTCCTTCAAATAAGTTCCTCATTTCAGGATGACAATATACGTCATTCTTAAACATCAACACCACCTTACACAGGGCATAAAATCAAGAGCTCATCAATGAAAATCACAGGGAATGTCTAGTTTTGCTTGCTGAGAACAACCTGGTGCCCACTCCCAAACCCGGTCCACCTGTCTTGCAGGGAGCGAGCTTAGGAGCAGTCTCTGGCACGAGCAGGGTGTGTGCCACAAGGATAAATGAGGTCTGGCACACTGGAACATGCCTGAAAGCGTCTCACGATGCCGGTGGGGCTCGGGGAGGCAAAGCAGGCGCGGGCAGCTGTACCGACAGCTGGGGAACAGAGGACACTGCGGCTACAGCAGCTCGGAGCGGTGGAGCGATGGTGCTTATTCATCTGTGACCAGGAGAGAGTCCCTCTGTCTGAGGGACATGGCCAAACTGACTTGCCGTGTTTTATTCTTCATATTTTTAATCTCCTTGCTTTGGGTCTGTCATGCTAACTGAAAGTGGTATCATAAACATCATATTGGATGCACCTCTTGGTTTATTATCGTTCTTTTTACTTTTCAACGCCCAAATCAGGAGGCTGTTGCCAGTGATTAAATGCATATCACCTATTCTCCTTTCAGATGATAGATCCATCAACTGTCTGAGCAATATGCCTGTAAATGAACCTAGCATAATGGGTGAAACTGCACCTAATTTTTATTTTTTTTTAATTAAACAGAAGGCTGAACTGATTCTTCCAGAAACCAGTTAACTCACAGGTGTGAAGTGCCCAGCCTGCAGCCAGCTGAAAGGCAGCCCCTCCTGTACCTTGCAGTGACACACTCCTTGTTCTTGTTACCTGCTTGTCCCCGTATGGACAACCATCTGCACCTTTCTGTCGGAGGCACCAAGTGCACCATTATCTCTCCAGTCACAACTGCCTCTGCAGCCTTGATAGGAGTCTGTCTATAAAAACATGGGTTTTATTCACCTTTTATTTAGCAGAGAATTTTACTGAGATGTTGGAAAATTCCTCCCCTAAGCATGGAACTGAATTGGTTAAGCATCTCAGTAATAGAAGCGCAGCGAGGCTACAGTTGTTTTCCCTTCTGCAAGGCACTTTTGTTGTAAAAAGGCCTCTTAGTCTGCCTGAGCAGCAGCTGAAGTTCGCCTGTCTTAAGTCAGCCGGGACCAAGTGAGGTGGTCACTTCTAGATGGGAAAATAACGAGCGGCTGAGTCCAAATCAGGTTTTGTTAACAGCCATTTGTAGCTTGGCTTTAGCTCCAAGTCGCGGCCCACGCACGCTGCTGTACGCTGCCCCGAACTGAGCTGATGTGTACAGCTTTCACCCAGGCTCCCTTTTGACTTTTAGCTCAGTGATGGTGAAGTGGCCACAGAGGCTGGAGCTGAGCCCCCTTCCCCAGTGAGGGCCTGCCAGTGCCAGGCTCTGTGGTACCTGCACAGACCCTCATGCCAGACCTCTTCTTCTCTTGCTCATAGAGGGGCTGGAGGTTTCACCTCCCCCTAGGTCTTCTACAGCCCAGAAAGGGAGAACGTCCTTCCGATTCCCATCTGGCTGAAGAGGAAATTCAACCTATTTCCCAGGTCTTTCCACATTGGCCCATTCTGCAAAGAGTAAGAAGCAGAACTACAGTGCTACAAGCCAGAATTTCTCCAGCAGCATCACTTAAAAAGAGTCAGTGCTGAGCTCTCAGGAGAGTGCTCTGGCAGAAGCATCTCGCTTTCACAGAGGAATGGGAAATTCGGACACATGCCGTGTCAACTGGCAAGGGACAGGCAGGTCCCACATCAGCGTGACAGCGTGACAGTTTTGGGCTGCCTCTCAGAGTGAGGGACATCATTCTGTCCCTCCACTCTGCAGTGAGCTGTGTTGTTCTCAATCACCCTCCTGGGGATAGGCACCTGATTTTTAGCATCACGATGTTGGCTCAAGCACGCTGGAGGCGGGTGCCTAAATTGCCATATTGAATCTTGGAACAAACACTTCTTGAAGAATACATAAACAATATGTGAATCAAAATAAGTATGTCAGTCCTGCTTGGATAGCTGGTTCCTGTGTTCTGGCGCAGCCAGAAGGGCACCAGCTATTATAAAATCAAACCCAGGCTATGTTAACTTCCAAAATCTTTTTAGGACACCATACAAAAAGGATGCAAATTGTTGCTGGAGCAATCCCAAATGGCAACAGAAAGCTGCCAACTAAAAGTGATTTATGGAAATAATAATGATAATGCACTATATAACTGATTGTATAACAAAATACATTTATTGGAGGACTAGTATCCCATCTGAGCAGCATGGCACCATCTAATCAAATATATAGAAACCATGGACCAAGAGAGTACAACTCTAGCCAAGAGGCTGTTGCAGCACCTGCTGCTATGAATAATAAAGAAATCATTTGCTTACAACTCCAGCTGTAGCAATTTTGCGAGTGGAAGTGTCAAACAGAAGCCAAAGACAAATGCACTCTGCTGATATAACCATGTTTTATTTGCTGAAACATGTAAACCAGCACGCAGAATCCAGGTATTTATTAGATATTGGGTCCATTTCTCCCCCCTCAGCACTCCTGTGTCTCAGTGGGGAGATGTGTCCCATGTTCACCTACATGAGCAAAGGTTCCCAAGAAGCCTGCCTTTGCTTTATGACGGGAGCAGGATGAGCCAGTCTTGTGAACTAAGCAAGTCTCCCTCAGTGGCGGTGCAGCTAGTTCAACGAACAACTTAGAATTAAGTGAAGCTCCGAGGGTTCACCTACACAGCTAAATAAAAGACGGCCATTGATGAGGCCAAAGCACCGTACAAGGGTTTTTCCACCCGACTCAGCAGCGCTGGCTTTGTTACGAACTGCTCTGAAGAGCTCTGCTTGGAGCAAGGCAGCTATTGGAAAGCATGCCCTCAGCAGTGGGGACGAGGGGACACCTGGTGCCACTTGGCCTTGGGTGAGGGACTGGTCCCTGGACCAATGTATATCACCCTATAAACATAGCCTCTGAGTCTGTAGTATTAAATTGTTGGGTCCTGTACAGATGAACAAGAGAATTTGTTAGACATCATTACCTGAATCTGAACCCCGTAGAGAAAAATGAAAATAATGCCTCTGTTCAACAGATACTTAAAACCAAGGACACCTGTAAGCGTGTGAGTGATCCCATTATAGCCACTTACAGAGCCATGCATGTGAAAAAGTGCATTTGGGGCACAGAGGAAAGGAAGGAAGAAAGGCTGTGGATCTATCAGGGGGAGGAAAGTGAATATAATGCATTTACAAAGAACCTGAAAGATTTTCCTGAAAGGCATTTTGTGTAGAAACAAATTACTCAAATGAACTCCTTGGATTAAGTGGAAGTGAAGGTAGAAGCAAAACACCAGCATTATAAACTCAACAAGCAAAATAAACACACTCATTAAAAAATTGTTTGTCTGATTTATACATAATCTTTCATGATTATAAGTGATCAGGGCATGGAACTCATCAAACTGGATTAAATGATTTAATAATGTTCCAGTAAACTTACTGTCACATAAAAGCTTTTTTACGACACAAAAGATGAATGCAAAATGGTTGACTTAAACAAATTCAAAACCATTTTAATTTGTAACAGCACAGGGATTCTGCAATGCCAGCCAATCCCATAATATTATATACCATTAAAAAAAATAAAAGACTGTTTTGTATCCATGTCTTTTGCTTCCCTCTTCCCCGTCATCTCCTATTAGTTATTAGATATTCTACGCTCTCATTTCAAATATGCCCAAATTAATCATTCACTCAGGAAATCACACCCTCCACAAAAAATTTAAAAAGTGATTAATGTATCTGTCCAGCATGCAAATCACTCTTCTGGATGCTTAAAAAAAAGCCTGAGAATTTATTCAACATAGATATGGTATAAAAAATATCACTGCTATCAAATAATCCCTGGCATTTTGATAGGACTACTTGACATCTGCTATTAATAAAAAAGGCTTTGGATTCTGCACACTTAGGTTCTGCGGTGAGCAACTGGCAGCACCACTCTGAAACACAACACCTCCTTCAGAGGAAAAAAGGATAAATCTGTACAACTCTTACTGGTTAACTGATACAGGAGGAAAGCACTCTGAGCTGGAAAAGATCCTGCAAAGCATAAAGACTGAAAATCCTGCTAGTTCCTCATTCTACTAATTTAATAATCTGCTAGGCTTTAATTAAAGTGACATATAGACAGTTCTAAAAGAGGAAACTAGCAATCCACATGCAAAACTCAATCATCTGATTAGCAGGTTTATTAGATCCTTTCAGAAAGATGTTGACAGAAGGAAAGAAAATCCTAGTTACTACTTCAAAATAAAATTCTACAGCCCAAAATGGAAAGTAATATTATGACACTCAGCAATGTCAGCCTTAACTTGAAGTTGCCCAGCCCCAGTAATGAGATCTTCAGTCTGGATTACACTTGCAGGTTCCCTAGAGAGCATTAGTCAGATGAAAATAATGGCAATATTGAAGTTATCCCATAGAAAACACTGCTGACACTGCTGTGTCAGAAATCTGATTTCTCTCAGAGACTTGGCACCAATCTTTGGTATAGGCTTCAAACCTCAGCTGGATTTAGGTGCTTATGTTGTATCTTCAAGGCTGACAACAGGGATCTTAATTTTCCTACAAAATACAGCCTCTGCAGCAGTGTTCTTGGAGACCATGTTTAATATACAGCCTGAGCATTATTAGAGAAGTCACTTGGGGCATGGAGGACAGATATTCTTGGCTGGAAGGGATTCAGTCTCATACCTGCTGCATCACAACATTTTGGACTCCTTGCCGTGTTAGAAAGTAGGGGGAAAGGGAAATTCTCAATTTCTTCCATTGAAGCTGAGCTATTGCACTGCAAACTATTAACGACTGATGGAGTCAAAGGAAGAAAGAAGAGTAAACAGCTCCCCACTCTGCAGTCAAGCAAGTCCACTTGCTCATTCACAAGAAGCGTGGCCAGCAGGTTGAGGGAAGTGATTTTACCCTCTACTCTGCTCTGCTGAGACCCCACCTGGAGTCCTGCATCCAGCTCTAGAGCACTCAGCACAGGAAAGACATGGACCTGTTGGAGCGGGTCCAGAGGAGGCCACAAAAATGCTCAGAGGGATGGAACACCTCTCCTGTGAGGACAGGCTGAGAGAGTTGGGGTTGTTCAGCCTGGAGAAGAGAAGGCTCCGCGGAGACCTTATAGAAGTCTTCCAGTACTTAAAGGGGGCCTACAGGAAAGATGGGGAGGGACTCTTTATCAGGGCCTGTAGTGACAAGACAAGGGATAATGGCTTTAAACTGAGAGTAAATTTAGATTAGGTATCAGAAAGAAATTCTTCACTATGACGGTGGTGAACCACTGGCACAGGTTGCCCAGAGAGATGGTAGATGCCCCATCCCTAGAAGTGTTCAAGGCCACGTTGTATGAGGCTTTGAGCAACCTGATCTAGTGGAAGGTGTCCCTACCCATGGCAGGGGGGTTGGAACTAGATGAGCTTTAAGGTCCCTTCCAAACCAAACCATTCTATGATTATATTCTATTCTATGAAGTGGGGAAACTTGGGTCCAGGTCCCCTTGTCTACACTTTTTGATATTTGGAATAAGAAAACATTATTATCAATGCTCTTACGCTGTTTTCACCATGGTATTTTAAAACAGTGTAAGACATTAAGAATACCCACGACACTGATGAAAGCAATCTTGTTGCTCATGCAAAGGTTAGCTTCAGTGCTTGTATTTGTTACTGGACAGAGCGCCCTTGCTGGACCCAAAGCCCAAGGTGCATTTATGAGCCCTTGATCAACCACACTGCGTAACTGCTGGGTCACCCCTAGCTCTGTTTTGAACTGCTCCAATTAACTATCTACAAATTAAACCTTAGCATAGTTCAAGAGATTGGGGACCACTCCTAAATGGCAGAATGGAGGTAGACTCTGCTCTAGACCTGCCTTTTGCCATGTTGAAGAGTCCTCCAGCACCACCTCTCCATCCTTTGTACCCTTAAACACCTCCTCGTGCCATACTCCGTGGCATGCAGCACATGTCCATCCCCTAAAACGCGCACCTTGTGGCTTGTAGCACAGCTTTCACTTCACCGCGGGTACAAAAGATCCCATACACAAAATAACAACTGGAGAGCACGAAGAGCACAGTGGAGAGCCAGGGCCAAGTCCTACAGAGGATGAGCATGCTCAGTCTGCTCTGCAGGGTCCCTCAGCACTCTCTCTTGTACACACTTAACCTAAATGATTTAACATTAAAAATATTTTCCCTATGTTAGCTTATAGCACCGCTGTCATAGCGACAGGTGGCTACTTCAGGTATCCTCAAATATAATAACGCTTCATATTTTTGAAGCTGTACAAATATGTAAAAAATAATTAATATTGTTCCAGTTACTGCAAAAAAAACACATGTGGCCCAAATACATATCAGCTTACTTGAAATTAATGAGTAGATGTACATGTACCCCAGCGAAGCAGAGATTTGGCTGGTTTTATAAATGAACATTTATAAAACTTCATGCAACTTAAAAGGATTTCTAAGGCTTCTTCCATTTTCTAGCACAGCTCACTGAGACATTTGCTGCTGTCTAACCTGCACTCCACTGTGTTACTGAAAACAAACCGAACCGAGTCCAGTTCTGTAGAAGCACTGCGAGACACCGTGTTTCCACAGACATTTTAAACCTCTGACACTTCATCTTGTTTTCTGGAGCGCTATGTAAGGTTTCAAGGGGTTGTCAAGAAAAGAATGTAAATAAAATAAAATTGTTTTTCTCTGTAGCTGACATGGAAAAAGTCTAATTTAGGGATTCTAATTTATTTCTTTGGTTTAAACTGGCTAAATCATATAAATTGTCTTTTTCCTGGTTTCTCTGAGGAGCTAGCATTTAGAACCTTTTAATCCTGTGCAAAGAAAATTGAACTCTAATATTTTTACGATGATATTTCTAAAATGAGCCTAAGGGATTCAAGCATCCAGAAGAATTCAGAGGATACAGAAATGTCTTTTGAAAGCCCTAGACTTAATATGCTGAGTTGTATTCTAAAAAGATTAAATACTGTAAATAGTGCTTAAAGATACAAAAGCATATTTAATCATTGTGCACAGCTTTAAAGAACATTTAGTGAACGTTTGAAAATTATTTTCCGTGGGTTAGTGTTTTAGTTGGCAAAATAAGACTTGTTTTTAAAATGCATTTTACTTAATTCTAAATATTTCTTTCAATTTTTACACCAAGATCAGTGCTGGCTTGAAAAACACTGACATAGAAAGATTTACTCAACTGTTTTCTTCTGTTTGCTACAAATCTGTATCTATTCTGTCCATGTACTATTATTGGTAAAGTCCAGAATTTCACGTTGCTGTAGTTCTGAAAGCTTTGATCAAATAGAAAACTGGCTGAAAAGTATTTTATGGGGAAGACTTTTGAATAACATATTAAATAAGAAGGTTTACAGTAAGTGCAGCAGGGTGATAAGAAAGTCTGTAACAATGAAAACCATTTCAACAATGTTCAAAGTGAAATCAGAAGAAAATGAGCTGAAAGACTAACGGTAGAAGTACATGCATTTTAGTAACTGTAACTTATCATACTTAACTTTAAAAATGTATTATATTAACAGACCGGGGAGATTTTTACTTCCACCAGCTGTTAATATGATTTCAAAATGTCAAGCAATTATGGCACTGGTGGTTATACCCAAATTTTTATTCAGGAGGAATCCAACACATGAGGAGCAGCCACCTGCAGTGAGTGTTAGTGTGTGCCTCTATGGAATTTGTTACGATATTAAATCAGCCCAGTTGCTCATTTTGCCATCCAACGGGAAGATGTCATTCATCCCTGTGGCTCGGCTGGCCATGCCTATCCATCTGTGGGATAACACGACACTGTTCGCTGTTCCGCGGTGCTCTTTGAAAGTAGATTTTAACCTCCATCCTTCGTAGCTCTGGTTCTGCCCTCATAGGACAGATGACTGACATTGCAAATGGTACAGGCGGTTTGAAGCAGCAGCCCTGAAGAGCTAATTATCTGGTCTCCTGAATCTGGCCCCAGTACAACGAGTTGAAATTTGAACATGAAAATTTTTCTATGTGTAATGAATAGTGACAAGCCTCTGCGTTGAGAAGAGCCTCTTTGCTGCCTACTACGCCATACAACATATGCAGGTATGCTCAGATACCACCATTCACATTAGGGAAACAAAATGATCCAGAAATCCCACAGAAGGACGAGGGCAAAGGGTACCAGAATCCCTAGGAGAAGTAAACTGGAGACTGCAATTATTGAGGTATTTTTCCACTCCTTTTTCTCATTCTAAAATGCTGCAGCAGACTGACTCGTGGACTTTGTCTAGCAGAGCTACAGCACAGGCATCACGGTAAATATCACCTGGACTAGACCGGTTTGGGAGCACAAAGGCGGGATGCAGGGACTTGTGAATCGACTCAGCTTCGTCTCACCTTGGCAGACCCTTATCTATGCGGAGATGGCTTGGGGGAGCTGCACAAACGGCACAGCCCGGGGAACAATGATAAGAACCGAAACCGGAATGGAGCCTTAAGTATGGCACTTAAGGAGGGCACCGGACAAGCAACGAGCCTTCCCCAGCATCCGAGAAGAACGTGCCGCGTGGGCACTAAGAACGTGACGTTTCCTCGGGCAACCGGGGTGAAAAAGGCAGAACTATAAAGTATAAAAGGCGGTGCCCACAGCGACTGGGGGAACCCCCACCATGCAGGAGCGACAAGAATCAAGAGGACCAAGGGGACGCCGCTGTATCCACGGGTGGTGATATCTTCGTTGCCTCTGTCCCTGTCTGTCTCTCTTTCTCCTCGTCTCTTTGCCAAACCGCGAAAGACGTGGTTCACGGGACTTGTTGGTCTGGTTAGATTGTTTAGTCTACTATTAAATTGTTAAATTGGTTGGCTGGTGTCGTTTCACCTTAATTCAGTCCAGGGGGATCACGAATCTGGTCGTTGGTCCTAAGGGGAGGGAGGTCGTCCTAAACGGCTCTTTTCGGGCCGCGACAAATGCTAATTCAGTTGACACAACTTTTCAGCAGAGAAAGCAAATTATCAAATACATATAAGCAAATTATTGGCATTGTTGAAATGTTTCAATTTTATAGCTTTCAGTGGAAAATCACCTTTTTGTGCTTAAAATATGTTTAATTAAAAATTAACTAGGTTACATTAGAAAAGAAATTCACAAAATCATTTTTACCTGGTCTTGGCTTGTGACCTTGAACCAGATAAGGAAATACTACAAACTGACAAAACATTTCACAGAACAGAAAAACTCTTTCTACCAATATCTCTATTTCAAACCATGAAAAAAGGACCCCAAGGTATCACAAGGTCAGCAACTTTTTCATCTTTAAAGATTTTATGATACCTGTGATTTTTGGAGGCCACTGGAATGAATTTTTTAAATAGCTCTGATCAGTTAAAATTCTGATTTTTTTTTTCAGAAAGGTAGACACTTAAAACTCCAGAACATTACTTCACTGTAACATATCCATGCTCATTTTCTTAAATCTTCAGGGATTCTAAATTATGCCTGTGGAAGTCCATGTTCTAACCAAAGCAAGCTGTGACAACAGCATATCTGTTGTGCTTTATTTGCCCTTTGTGGCCAGCTGGATGTACCTGCGAGACAGAATACAGACGTTCCATGCAGAAAAAATGCCCCTTCTCCCTTCAAGGTGACCCGGGCAGCCAAGCTAGTCTGGTCCCACCCAGCAAAACATGGTGAGGTACCCTCCTCTCCTTCACTTACACAAGCTCTTCATAACTCATCCCACTTTTTTGCTTTTAAATGGGCTTTTTTGTAGTTGATATTTTAAAATGTAATCAAAATCAAACCTGACAGTTTGGTATTGTGCTTTTGCACAGTCAGAAGCAAAGCAGGTGCAGGCAATCTCGAGTGTCTAGCCAAGGGAACAGCTTGAGGAACACATATCCAAGTATGGTCTACACGGTGTCCTGAACATTCAAGTTCATCCTCCCCAATTCCCAATACCCACCCTCTGTGATCACTTCCTTACAGCACACAGTTCTGCCACGTTTCAGCAAATTTGGTTCTGGTAAAAACAAAAAACGTCCTCCTTCTGATGCTTTTACCTTTGGCAAGTCCCAGGAGCTCTTACTCATTTTGAACTCTCAACTGTGCAGCAGGACTAACATCAACATGCTCAGAACTGTGCAAATATCAGTTAATGCTCAGTCCTGTGTTCAGATAACCAATTATGCTTCTGTATAAACAAAGGCAGGAATAAAAACTAGAGATAACAGGTCAGTTGTCACAATATGTGGGGGGGGGTCAGGTGGAAATGTGATGGGGTGGAGGTGGGAAGAAGAAGGATAAAAAGAAGAGCAATGACTGCGAAATGGAGATGGACAAGAGTGAGAAGCGAGAGCAGTCCCCCGTTTTTTACAGTCCTGGAACAATGCAGTGAGTCACACATTGCTATCATTTTTACCCTCTTGACTAGGAAGAAGTGCTATATCTATTTTAAAGATAAAATGAAGTGGGAAAGGTACTCGAGGTCACACAACAACAGAGAGGCGTGAGAGCTGGGGACTATGCTATCCTGCTATGGGAAATGAGCGACTTCTAAAGAAAACAGCAGTTAGCAGTAAGCCATGGTAGGACATAAAAACCAAGCCTTGTGAGCTCTGGCTAGAACTGTGGTGTTATTTTAGCTTGGTCTAGAGTAGCACTTAGCTGGGAATGAACTTCAGACTGACATTACAGAATCACAGAATCACAGAATCACTAGGTTGGAAAGGACCTTTAAGATCATCAAGTCCAACCATTAATCCAGCGCCACCATGTCCCCTAAACCATGTCATGAATCGCCACATCCACAGGTTTTTTGAACACTTCCAGAGATGGCGACTCCACCACCTCCCTGGGCAGCCTGTTCCAATGCTTGACCACTTTCTCAGTAAAGAAATTTTTCCTAATATCCAATCTAAACCTCCCCTGGCGCAACTTGAGGCCATTTCCTCTTGTCCTATCACTAGTTACTTGGGAGAAGAGGCCAACACCCTCGTCGCCACAACCCCCTTTCAGGTAGTTGTAGAGAGCGCTAAGGTCTCCTCTCAGCCTCCTCTTCTCCAGACTAAACAACCCCAGTTCTCTCAGCCGCTCCTCATAAGACTTGTGCTCCAGACCCCTCACCAGCTTCGTTGCCCTTCTCTGGACACGCTCCAGCACCTCAACATCCTTCTTGTAGTGAGGGGCCCAAAACTGAACACAGGATTCAAGCTGCGGCCTCACCAGTGCCGAGTACAGGGGCACAATCACTTCCCTACTCCTGCTGGCCACACTATTCCTGATACAGGCCAGGACGCTGTTGGCCTTCTTGGCCACCTGGGCACACTGCCGGCTCATGTTCAGCCGGCTGTCAACCAGCACCCCCAGGTCCCTTTCCACCGGGCAGCTCTCCAGCCACTCCTCCCCAAGCCTGTAGTGTTGCATGGGGTTGTTGTGGCCAAAGTGCAGGACCCTGCACTTGGCCTTATTAAACCTCATACAGTTGGCCTCTGCCCATCGATCCAGCCTGTCCAGATCCCTCTGCAGAGCCCTCCTACCCTCCAGCAGATCAACACTCCCACCCAACTTGGTATCGTCTGCAAACTTACTAAGGGATACAGGGTGTAGGCTTTCCTGACCTTGGCAACACCTCCGGTGTATCTGGACCATTGTCCATATCATCCATGGACTAGCCTTCCACATCCAGAGCTTCATACATGTTGTACAGAAGCACCTGGAGAGGCAAGGTGAGCAAGGAGGGGAGACCTTATCGCTCTCTACAACTACCTGAAAGGGGGTTGTGGCGACGAGGGTGTTGGCCTCTTCTCCCAAGTAACTAGTGATAGGACAAGAGGAAATGGCCTCGAGTTGCGCCAGGGGAGGTTTAGATTGGATATTAGGAAAAATTTCTTTACTGGGAAAGTGGTCAAGCCTTGGAACAGGCTGCCCAGCGAGGTGGTGGAGTCACCATGCCTGGAGGTGTTCAAAAAACATGTAGATGTGGCACTTGAGGACATGGTTTAGGGGGCATGGTGGTGTTGGGTTGATGGTTGGACTTGATGATCTTAAAGGTCTTTTCCAACCTTAATGATTCTGTAATTCTGTGATACATAGAATCTAGTGTGAGGCTGTGTTTTGGATTTGGGATGAGAAAAAGTCGATAACGTACTGATGTTTTGGGTTGTTGCTAAGTAGTCAAGGACTGTCCAGCTTCTCATGCTGGCCTGCCTGCAAGAAGGCTGGGGGTGCACCAGGAGCTGGGAGGGGACACAGCTGGGACAGCTGACCCAGGCTGGCCAAAGGGATATTCCATACCATAGGACGACATGCTTAGTATATAAAGTTGGGATGAAGAAGAAGGAAGGGATGGAGGGATGTTCGAAGTGATGGCATTCGTCTTCCCAAGTAACCATTACATGTGATGGAGCCCTGCTTCCCTGGAGATGGCTGAACACCTGCCTGCCCGTGGGAAGTGGTGAATGAATTCCTTGTTTTTTTCTGCTTGCGTGCGCAGCTTTTGTTTTACCTATTCAACTGTCTTTATCTCAACCCACGAGTTATCTCACTTTCACTCTTCCAATTCTCTCCCCCATCCCACCATGGGGGAGTGACCAAGCAGCTGCGTGGGGCTTAGTTGCTGCCTGGAGTTAAACCACAACAGCTTTTGACTCAACTCAAGTCTGGAGAGACTGGAGCTGGAAGCCTCCGTTACCACACACATAATGCATGAACCACGATCACTCCCTCTTCGCCTTCTCAAACAATTATGTACACATATATATACACACATATATATGTGCCTCTGATTCACACATCCTTCCAATTTTTTCCCTTCAAAAATTGCTGAGGTTCTGAGAGAGCAGAAATTTGTGTGCCCATATACTGAAGGTGCTGCTGACTTAATCTGTGACCTCCAGGAAGTCAGTGCAGCACTAACTGAATGAAGGAATGGATGTTCTTCAGATAGTCATGAGCATATTCACTCCTACAGTGACACTTGGATTACTGCTGTCCAGATCAAACCCTTAATTAGTTTGGTCTCTAATTTCTGCATCTGTGTCACTACTAATATACATGTCCAAAGCCTAACTGAAAGGCAGAAGTAAAAAGTGTTAGGGTATCCACAACTATAACCATATTTCATCATTTATAATTTCCTGCCATACAGATATCATAAAATGTCTGCACAGAAGCATTAACATAGTGACTTTTCTGCATCATACCATGTTTAAAATGATGGACAAAAATCGTAATGAGAGACTTAGTTGCCTGCATGTACCCTTCTCTCACAACAGAAGAGAGCAGAGATTTGTTAGGGACTGGCTCAAATTCTCTCCCCCTCTCTCTCACTCACTCACTCATTTTCACACACAGACACATGCGTTCCTGCATAGTCTAAAGCAGCTTCAAACTCATTTAAATATATGTACTACTGACTCAAGCTATTTTAAAGCAAAAAGAAGACATACTTTACTTCTTGAAATAGGATGAAATAACTATACTCCCACAGAGGGGTTTTAAAACTGGCATGTGTTATTTCTCAGATGTCATGGACAGCCAAAACAAATAAATTCACAGAACTATTGCCATACCTTATGCTCCTATATAATGAACTGATTTTATGCTTCTGTGCAATGCAGACAAACATTTTATTTTGATTCCTTTTTTGTTGTTGTTGCTAAGTGCTATGACCTTCCTAAAAATATTCAGGGATCCTTTAGTGGAAAGCTCCACAATCTTCTCAGAGTGTTACTGTTCTGGGTAGCTCAGTAGGAACTCTGAACTGAATTTAAGATTATATAATTAAAAAAAAAGTGGTATTAGGCAAGTTTCAGACAATTAAAATAAGAAGAAATATTTCATAAAATAAGAAGAAATATTTCATAGCATTGTCTAACATGTATGACAATATTTGTTGCATAATTTTTATACCACTCCCATACATATCATGGACTACAACTAAACACTGACCAAATTAATGAAGATTTTTCTATCACCTTGAATATCTTGTTGCCCTTAATCACTGTGAGACAAATATAATCCTTTTCTGTTCTCCATTTCATAATTCAAGTTAATGGCCACTGCTTTAAATTTGTTTTTACAGTTAGATTTAAGGCACTATTCATCTTTTGAGAAGTACTGATTTGATGAAAACCACCATTGCTTCAGCTGGTCTTAAATCAAGGTAGGTCTGATTTATATGAACTGCAAGTTAGGTCCAACAAGAATAAACTTTTAAAGTGAAAATTATTGCTGTCAACTCTGAAAATGGAAAAACCCTACAGTAAATGATGCACCTACCAATCCACATCTATCCTCTGTATAGTTTTACTCACTCAGCCGTAACAAATAAAAATAATACTAATTCACAACACAACATCTGAACTCAGGAAGTGGCTGTTGCTATTCTGTTTTTAAAAGTATTTCTTAATTGGTGTATTCTAATGTTCCAGGAAGAATTAGTTAAATGTGAAACATTCATAAAGGGCCTCTTGGTGGGCAAAACCTACTAACTAATGCAAGGAAGGAATCTGAGCTTCCCACGTCCTCTGACCAGGCTTCCAAAATGCACATCTGTCAACAACCTTGGTGATACCAGCTGCTGGGAAACTGGATGCTGAGATGCCTCTCTGCCTTTACAGCTTGAATTCTGTTGCAGCATGGAGACGTACATTTGATTAGTAATTGTTTTGTTATATTATTGGGGGGATGATGGTGGCTCTCACAAAGTTTCATGGCTGTAAGACAACCAGCTCCCCACTCCTTGGGGACCTCCATGATGTACAAAGAGTAATAGCTGTCAGCGGCACCTGGATGTGTGGATGGGGCAAAAGCTGCAGGACTTTCCACCAGAAACTCCATCTGAATAATCAGACTTGCTGGGGAGCAGTTTGGATGTAACCAGTATAGCCACAGTTCTGGAGACAACTGTGCGAAACAACCACTTGTGCGAGTGCTTAAATTGCCCGAGTGTCAGTATGCTTTTATGGTAGATGGTGGAAAACAACTGGCATCAAATCATGCTTCCCTTTGCCACAAACCAAGAAAGTGGAAGAAGTTCTACCAAGACTTAGGTAGCTCTCCAAAGAATAAATAATAAACAGAATAAAAAATAAAAAGAAACAAATCAAAGAATAAAAATGTAACACACCCAATTTGCTCTGTTATGGGACATAAATGTCTTTCCAAGAAAAGGCCTGGAGGACAGCTCTGCTAGCAAGAGTGGCAGACAACAGAAGCATTAGCAGTGGATTATCAGAGCAGATTTTAGTGGCCCAGATTCTCAGCTGTGGTATGTCCCAGGTAGATTTCCTACAAGACCGAGAAGTTGGAGCCATCATCTTATACTTCATGGGGCAATGACATCACAAGAAAAGAGAGGTGCTACTTCACAGTCCCCCTGCTTCCTGTGCTCCAATTTACAGTGACATGTAGCTGAGGACATGTCCGTACTGCTGATGCAGTAGGACAGGACCTTTAAATAATTATGAGCAGCTGTTTGGTCACAGAAGCATGTAGCTTCATGCATCTGAGTTTTCAAAGACCACTGGCCACTTGACAGCTGATAGAAAAAGTCTGAGGTCCTTCTTCCAGGATTAGCTGTACCTCAGGACTGGTGCTTAGGTCTTGAGTTAATCTAGGACCTACTACACTTATGAGAGCTTGAAGGAGATCATTAGATACATAAAACCTTACTTTGAGCTGCTAGAGATCTGCTGTGAATTAATTACAGAATGTCTGGAATTCTGATCTGCTTATTTAAGTTCAAATGTTGCATCCCTTACGGCAATAGCTGTGACTTAATGGCCACTTGCATTTTCACATTTAGGGCCCTCCAGTGTTTTTAGGCTATTTTTAAAACCCATCTGTCACTAGAAATACCTATTAATATTTTACTGCTGGTGAAAAGAAGAAACATTCAATTAAAACATTAATTTAAATATCTAAGTGTTTACACTAAACCAAATACAACAGCAGAAAATCAGATACAAGGATGTACTTTGTGACAGCCTATTTTAGCTCATTGGGTATATCATCCATGCACTGTGCCAAGCCTCCTTATCATATATGTGATTAAAGAATGAGAATGTGTAATTCTGGCCAGATGATTTAAGGGAGGAGAGGCCTTACCTATAAATTAATTTGCCTGTGAGTTTAAGGAATTGTAATTATTTCACTGACTTTTTTTATATTTCAGAATCTTAGTATCCCTTTAGTCTGAATGCACAGCTACGCAAGCCCAATCAGGCAGCAAAACCTCAGCATATGTATTATCATCATACACTACCTGGAGTTCATCTGGTCTTCGTGCTAAACATTCTTAAGGCTCTTTATAGAAAACAGTCTGATTTCTTGCTGCATTCTCTCTGCTACATATTGCAATATTCACCTTCACTCTGCGCTGAATCTAACATAATCCAAATCTAATCTTAGGCAAACCTAAGCTCATCCTTGACTAAAATGCATTCTAGCAAGAACACTTTGATTTTAGTAAATGATCAGACAGACAAATGATAATTCTAAGATGACTTTTATCTTAACTGGTTCTGGAGGAAAGAAAAAGAGACTCAAATTACCTTCTACACAAGGGTTGTTCCACAGTTTGGTACTAGCGTGTACCCATCTCTCTCGGCTCCAACAGTCTTTTTGATCCTTTGTTGTGATTTTGCAGTACACTACCTGCCAGGTTTTTGATAGTCATAGTGTTTTTGAGTATCTATTGAGAGGGTTTTTTTCATATGAGCTTAAAGCACCACTTCAAGACAGCAACATGAGAATGGAGCAACTTACCACTAATGTAGTGTTATATTTTATTACTTACATTACAAAACACCCCACATTCAGGATGCAACCAGCAATAAGATCACTTTTTGATGGGAACACACAATATATGAAAAACTAGGTGAAAAACTATGCATACGTATAGGATGAAAAGATGATCCTTGCATCAAAGATCTTACAGCCTAGTTGAAACTTTCACTCTGGATGCTACGGCAAAGATGACATCTGACATGCAGCTGCAAAGGGAACAGTCATTGCTCAGTTGGGTGCCTGTTCTCGGAAGTGTAATCCAAGCTTGGATCTCAAGTGGATGGAGAATAAAATGTGTATGTAGGCACAGAGCTCCAGAGGGGGACGAGTAGCTCAGAAACCCCCAGAGCTCGGCATTTCACACCAGCCAGTTGTAGATTTCTGTGCCAGGATAGAGGCTGTACGGATGGCTCTCAGGAATTGTAGCTGTCACCAGTACAGGATGCTCAGGTGCCTACTACAGATGCTTATAATTTCTGAGATGGTGCCAGTGGATAACGGATGTAAAAAAATAGGTGATCTTTTTCCTGCCACTCGTTCTGCCTCTAACAATGTCTGTAATTAAAAACTGAAACTTGCCATTTTGCATACACAAGGAAATATGTATTTACAGGTGATTTCAATGTAGCACGAATTTTTCAAGATAGTGTGTTTCAGCAACCACTCGATCATAAAGCACAAGATCATGAAAAAAAGTTAAGAAAAGAATGTAATGAATTCCTGGCAAGTTTTACATTCCCCTTTAAAAAAAAATACATACATACTCCCTTCCTCCCTTCCCTCCAGCAAATACCATTCACGTTTAAGATTAGATTATTTTTTTCTCCTGATTCCTCTTTAGCCGCCAGACTGTGACTCATTGTCAGATTGATTTAATTACAATTACAGGCCTTGTTCTTCTGATGTTACAAGTAAAAACTAGGAAACACAGAGGAAAAGGTCAGTACAGAAAGATTCTACAATGGAGATATCTGTATGGCAGGAAATTATAAATGATGAAATATGGTTATGGTTGTGGGTACCCTACGGAGATGTTAAACAGTGCCAGCAGTGATTGCAGTTGATTTCAATTGGGTAGCTGTTGCCTAATCTAAGATTTTTTTACAATAATACAACAGAAATCAGTTACACTTCTCAGATACCTACCTGAAAGCCTGGTTTTGTTTCTGTGCCACATGTTACGGTTTTTAAATCTTGGGCATAAGAGTGAAAGAAAAAGGTAATAGTTCAATAAAAGGGACATTGCTAACATTACCTTTAGCAGAATATGAAAGATCAGCTATCCATATAACACATGTATGTGTCATTTTGAAAGATTTATAAATTTGGTAATAGAGTTAATATAACATCAGCTGTTCTTCTAAGGCATTAGCAAAGTGGGAATGTTTTTTCAAAAGACATTTGCAAAGTTAATTTTTTTTAATATTATTACCCTGGAGATATCATAATGTAAGTGTAATGTTAACTTATGGAACAAGGCATATTGAACATACTGTGCAGTGTCTGAACAATGGATATAGTTTATGATTCTAATTTATACACTTTGAAGGTAAGAGTAAAACTCTTCCTGAGAAGACCTATCTGTTGTTTTTTCTTTAAGTTGTTCCTGGGAAGCCAAAGAGAAAGGTTGAGTCTAAGGATCTTGCTTTGTCAAAAGCTTATTTAGTATTAGTAACCAAGAACATTAAACTTGTACCTTACTGTAATAACTGTAATAATTTTCATACTTTCATGTACTTCTCATTTTCAGAGATAACCTAATTAGAGAGTAGGTATTAGTGCAGTAGTAACTGCACCATCCTCACCACTGCCTTTATCTAACAGCCTACATTATGCAGCTAAATATTTTACCCTTGAGAGTCTCCTCAATTTGTTCTGAGATGCTGACACGGTTGTAATAAAAAGCACAGCCACCTTAACGGTTTTGCAGGGGAAACAATTAGTAAACCAGTAACATTTGGCATTTCAGAATCTATTAGCTCTGCTGGAGAAGTTCTACAAATACAATACTGATGCAGTAACACCTTGGAAGACGTTACTAAAGCCAGAGGAGGGATAAATATAATTCAAATTAACAAAACAGGCTAAGTTGTTAGGCCTATTTAATGCTTAAATTTTATCCACTATGTTTTATTCGGGGGGAAAAAAAAAAAAGTAAGGCTCATAATTGCCGATAATAAGACTTTGCCTTTTTTATTTTGGAGAAGAGATATTAGATGTAACAAGTAACATTGTTTGTGAGTGGTTAATTAAACAGATATAACTTTAAAGGGGGCTAGGAACATAAAGTGCAGGTCACCTGGAAAACTCTGTACTGAGAAGGGACATCTCCTGGTAACCTGAACTCCTTTATCCACAGGGGCATGCCTGTTACAGAACGTGAACGTCCTCAGCAGCGGCTAAGGCAGTTCTACTGAGGAGACTCAGTTCAAGAACAGAAAATGGTAAATAAAAATGAGGAGTTGAGCGAAAATCTAAATTTTCATTGCAGCATTTTTGTCATAAATAATAAAAAAAATCAAAATTATGTAAGATATGAAAAAATTAACAAACCAACATTGGAAATGCCTGATTAAAATGAAGATGAATGCTTTGATAATCCCAGTCATCAAGATGTCAGATTTTGGCACGTGGAACAAAACAAACTTTGAGTCAGTCTGACAGTCCATTGCATGGATGGGATTCATTTTGTGTAGTAATTTGTACCTACAATGCAAACATCTACAGCTGCGCCAGTCATTCTATATGGGGTATCAGTCATCTCACAAAATAACCTTCTGAATTGTTTTGGCCTTTGAGCAGGATAAGCATCTCCCCTTATACGTAAAAAGTCAAAAAAATCCACACATGCATTTTGTAGAAACAGCATTTTCCACAGAACTTTAGCTGTGCAGCATTTGCCTTGTCTAACTGAGTGGTCCCATGAATGTCGGCAGCGGTGCTACCTGACCCCTCTGCAGTACCGAGGTTTATGGAAGGTAGCCAATAAATGTGAAAAATTTGAAACAAAAAAATGTAACAGCCTCTTACGAGGTGCGATTACTCCAAAAGACTATTTGAAAGTAGATGCTAATACATAAAGCTGCTGATGTCAAGTCGCCTTCTTCAGTGTAAATACATCTCAGTGAAAAGCATATATTTGGTACCAAAGCTGCCTCCGAGGAGACAGTAGGTGTTTGCACAAGTTTTTCAAAACTCTTCTATTTCCAACAAGCTGAAACGTAGGATTTGATTTATATAGCAGGGCTAGCCCTTATAAACGTATTTATTGAATGCTCAACAGGTGAATTACAGGGGAACTGACAGAAAAATTGTTGAGAAATACTAGGTAATGCCTTGTAATGCAAAATAGTATGATACTATTTCGGTTAGAGGTTAATGGCCTCTACGTTGACGCGTATTCTCCGTTGGTGGGGCTGTACCACCTGCAGGTCGCTGGCCCCTGCTGCTCGGACACTATCTCCCCGAGACCCTGCCCTCCTCGCACGTACCACTGCTCCTCCCCTCTGTCCCCCCAAGATTTGCTGTTGGAAGGGTTCTCGTGGGCACCTCTCCCACCTCTTCCAGTGAAAAGGCAGCAAGTTACCCAAGTCCTACCATCAACACCATTTCAGCTAACCCGGCTGAAACAGGCTGCTGTACCACGAATGAGCAGCTCGAAAGCGAGACCTGGGGAAGCAGTAACTGGCAAGGCGGTGAAGTGCAGGAGGATATGGAAATACTTGCAGCTGGTACAGCTACAGCAAGAAGAGGGTGTGTTTATTTCCAAAAGTGTGCCACTGATAGCTCAGTGGTACTCCGCTCTCCGGCTTGCTCTGCCAAAAGAAGCTGATGAGAGGTGTTAGGATACACACAGAGTAGAAAGGAGAAGGACACTGATAACATGATAATGTTGTTCCATGAATCAGGGTGCAGTGTCATGTAGGACATTGTGGAAGCACTGGTCATCTTTTCCTAAATGCAGAATCACAAACTTGGACAGGGTTCATAGAGGGACCACTGAGACTTGCCAAAAACTATGGAGAGAGCATGAAAAGAAAGGGATGGTGGCTCCTAGGAAGGAAATTAGCAGCATGGGAGATGTTCAAAAGTGCATAAACAATAAAAGGTATATCAAGGACTCTGTCTTAACTTCATTTGTATGTCCAGAACAAGGACATCCAAAACCACGGATTTTAAAAATAGTAATATGAAACAGCTTTTTCACAAAACAGGAAATTATACTATGGCACACCTTTCTAGAGGAGCAAGAGCTTAGCAATAGGCAAAAGAACTCAGACACCTTTTTGGATATCAGAAATATCCAGTTCTACTATTTTTCAAGCAAATGCATTTTGGAAATTAAATTACTTGAATAAACCTATTTCCACATAGGAGCCAAGTTCTCAGGGTGGAGGATGAGACCCATATACTGTTAGCATGTTCTGTGTAAGCCAACTCACCAGGCTAACCAAGTATTGATGCTCGTCTCTGAAAAAGGACACTGTCGATCTCATCCAAATGACAAGTCCTATGCCCCCCAAAATGTCTAGCAAACATTCAGAGAGGAGTAACACTAGAAGATACTTTTAAGTTATCATTAATTATAATTATATTTTAAAGTCATAAGTAACAGTCATGAGTGAAGCGCCTTAATTTTCTTTGCCTTCATTTTTCTTTTCTTTACTTTCCTTAGTAGAAAAGACTAGATAATCTGGGCTGTGCAACACAATCCATGCATCAAACTAATTACAGTATAAATTTCTACTCAATTTGTTTAACTAAGCATTAGTTGGAAACTTCTTGGAAAACCCTTACCAACAAAGTGAAAACTTTCCTTTATGTAAATCAATTGAAGGAATATAAGAATATAAGGGAAGAAATCCATTGAAATTTAGCTCTTAGAAAGCTGATGAATAAGCTAATCTGTTATTGAGTGGCTCAATGTTCAATTGTTTAAAAATGGCATAGGAACAAAATCCCAGGAGCATGCCATTGTTCTGAGCTATTTTCTTTTCTTAATTAATCCTAATGGTATTTTATAAAACTATTATTTTCTTTTTTGTGTATCTTCAATCTGAGCACATAAATATGTAAAATGTAGAAAATGAGTACCACAAATAACTTCCAAAGTTAAAACTTGCACCTTAAATTGGAATAGCAGTACTAGGTAAATGATTGAATTTAGGCTTCTTTTAGGATATAAATCAAATATGTTAATTTTATTGATTAAAAACAATGGCACAGTGCACATATGTACAAAACCCACCAGAAATGAGGGAAGGTCACCAGGCTAATCATTTTGGCTTATTTCCCTTTTCTGTACTCCCATCTGCCTATTTTCTCTGCTCTCTATATTTAAAAGGAACTTGAATGTCATTAGGCCAAGATTTGACCTATTCATTTTGCTCACTTTAATTACTTTCTTTTTTTGGCAACATCTCTGTCATTTCTATACCTTGTACTTTATATGTGGTTTCTGTTTAAAGCAAACTAATAACGCCGTGATTCTGCCACCGATGAGAAAACCTGTAACAGTACACTACTGAATCATCATCACCAGGGATGGATGTTTGCATTCAGATGACATCCTATGTAGGATGGGTGTCTGTACACTGAGAGGTCACCACCAACACCTACAACAGGTCACCTTAAGCCTACATGAAATTAGAATTAGCAAGGCTGCAGATTAAACTAACAGAAGCAGAAGAGCGTATTTCAAGAACAGGGTTACTTGGAAGCATTTTTTTTTTACATGATTATGTGCAAATAGATTCACTTCACTTCATATTAAAATGCAGTATTTTGCTCTGAATCACCTCCTCCCAGGCCTGCACAGCCCATGTTACTTATTAATCAAAGATTGTGGAAAAGGAATTTTATCAGTAGTTGAGTACAATCATTTAAGAGGAAAGAAAACAACCTTAAGTATAGAAACCAAGTGCTACAAAAAAGTACTCTGTTCTGGTATCAGTGATGCCAACTTTTGAAAATGAATATTTAAAATTGCTTCAGGATGGAAATGGAGCCAAAACTGACTGCAGAAACAGAGAAACCTGCCAACTCCTTATAACTGATCTCAAGACCTAATAACACACCGATCTGCAAGTACACTCCCGCAATTGCTCTCAGATCAGTTCAGGAGTGACTGGGACTCACGGACCACAATGGCTAACAACTCACGAGGGCTCCGTGAGCAATGAGGAACCCAAGCTAGAGACTTGAAATTGCAAGAGATCCTCACTTACTGCTTTCTTCCCCAAATTTATCTCTTCACTCCTTGTTTTATTTTTTGGGATGGGTAAAGTATTAAAAAAAGCTAACAGAATGAGGACTGAATACAGGACAAAGAGGAGACCATGTAGGCAGACTTAATTGGAAAGGGAAAATAAAATATATAAACCAAATGTTTTTTGAAAGAACTGCTTTTAGATTTATGGGCCCCACTCAGAAATCATGTCCCAGCCCCGACAGAATTGTCTTTCCAGCCTCTTCCCATGCTTGGCAGATAAGATGCGGAGGGAAACAGTTTGGGTGTAGTTGCCAACCTGAATTTTATGGGACCATGCCAGGCTAGCCTAATCACATTAATATTATCTTGCTTTAGCTTTCTGAGGTCTCTAAGAAGCAGCAGATTTGCAACACAAGGTGGCCCAAAGAGAACCGAAAGAACAGAGTGCCTGGAAACAGACTGGCTCTGGAGCAGAAGAGTTGGTATTTCCTGTTATTTCTCATGGATCCAAAGCAAACTCAGGATGTCATCTTAGATTTTCCACCAGCCTCCAGCTAGTCTGAGACAGTTTATCTCACCTGCTTACACTTTCAGAGCTCTTGTGAGATAAGTTGATGGTGGCAAATTAAGTGGTTGGTGCTGGATGCAACTTTCAAACACATGGACTAGTGTAATTTCTGACATTACTGGGGTTAAAGAATAGCCCAGCAGGTACTTTGAAGGGCATTTTACTGCACAGATATATTCACATTTCCTCCAAGCAGACAACAATCAGCTTGCCTGAAGGCTGTTGTGGTGGGTTCTGAAGCCCTCCGGAGAAGAACTTCATGAAGGCTCTGGAAAAAAGGGAAGGACTGGGCAGGACCTCCACCCCTCTTCCTCTCTGGTGACTGAAACAGAAACTTAGACTTCCCTCCTTCATAATTATGAAACTACACGAGATCTGCCCCATTTGGGCAGCACAATACCAGAGAAGGCAGAAGAAAACAGCCTGGCTCCTCCAGAAGAAGGGGAGAGGGAAGAAATGGATTCTTCATCTTTCCAGTGCACCTTCAAAGAGGCTAAGCTGGAGACTGTAAAGGTGATAAAGAAATGTGGGCAAAGAGTTTGTGGCAATGGTAGCTCTATTTACCTTCTCAGACAGTCTTGTCCTGAAGACAAGAGTGTAATTCCCATACTAGAGAAAATTCATACGATAAACTAAATCCCATAGAGCAGTCCTATCATTGTAGTCCTTATTTAGCAAAAGGAAAGCATTAAACTATTCTGTTATAGTGTGTCACACATCCGGGACAGCTGGCAAAGCAAATGTGGAAGACAAGTTTCTTATTCTTGGAGAGGTAATCTCTTTCATCCTCTCCAGAACCATACAGTTTCATAGGGTATGAACCCTGTCCCAGACAGCATGGTTTAGGAATTTGCTATCCTCTACTGGAGAAATGCTAATGAGCACAACCTTCTATCAAAAACAGCTAGATGTCTGGAGTTCTTGCCAATTTGTTTGTTTGTTTATTAAGAAATAAGATTGCTCCTCATGCTGGGAAGTTGCAGCAGCAATTGGAAAGGCTGTTGTAGAGGGGAACGAAGAGAAAATGTGAGTCACGTTTGGCAGCTTCTGTCATGACACATAGCAGAAGCTGCACTTAAGCCAGTACTTGCTAAAGCAAATGAACTAACAGAAATAGTCTTATCCATCAGCATCACTCTATAGGTCAGAGCTGGCAGATGCAGCGTATCAATTTGACCTGGGATGCTGTCCCAAAAGACTTCAGGAGGGCTTTCACAGAATGATTCCAGTAACTCTAGAAAGGCCTCAGGCTATCTGAACTGAACAGCAGATGTAGGGACAGATGATATTTCTCTCAGGTCTAAAATGGATTGCCTCTGCTGGAAACGCCACTAGATATCAAAGGAGAGAAAGAGTGAAGTCAAGGCTGTCCTGTCCCTTCTGCCTGAGGCTGTGGCATGGGAGCTGGAGTGCAGGTCTGCAGTCAGAAGCATCTTTGACTTTGATGATGAAGGATTCAGTCACAATCTGTATCACAATTCAACCTGTATCTAAAGTCACAGCCTGGGATCTGGGGCAGAAAAAAAAGCATCTACTTAAGAGAAAATTGTAGTGCTCCCTCTGGTGCTCCTTCCCTTTCACAGGTGCAAACCCTGAACATTCAGAGCGGTTGTTTATCTCACTCAGGGAAAAAAAAATGTGCTTTTACAGAGAAAGGGATCAAACACACACAAAGAACTGCAGAACTTAACTGCACAAAACTCAGCATAGAAAGACACAACAGTGACCAAAATCATGGCTTTCTCATAAAAACAAGACAAATAAGATCCACAAACCATTATCACCAGAAAAAGGTAACACAAATGAAGAAGACCAGACCTGAAGACAGGTGAGATAGGAAATAGAGAGCAGAAAGCTCTTTGCTTTTGGTAGTGCTATATAGAAATAAGAGTTATAGATCTAGGTCCTAATTTGGTGCTGAAAGTAGGTTTCCTAACCTAAAGAGATGGAATTTGCAGCAGATAGGTGGTGAGGAGCAGGGCCTATCTGGGGAAGGGCACATGCTCTAGGAAGAAGCGAGGCAGGGAATACAGAAATGGGCACTAATTTGGAAGGGATTCACCAATACAAAAAACTATCTTACCTCTGTTTGGGAGTCCCAGGGCAGAAATGTATACAGGTGTATACAGGTGTTGTGCATCACGCATCAGTGAAACAGGTAGCATTAATCCTACCAGACACACATAGTAAATTTGACAGTCTCGAGAGGCGTTAGACTCGTGACTGAGTCAAGGCAGGCTGAAAAGCTGATGCATGTAGTCACAGCAAGGCGTACTGCAGAGTGTCTGTGAAGCTCGTGTCCAGCATCAGGTCACACACACCCTGCAGTCAGTGCTGCTGCATAGTGGCAAGATGGCCCAGGCTGCCAGGAACCTTGGACGAACTCAAGCCATCTCATTCTGTCTGGACTGAAGTCATACCCAGAAAAAAATATTGGACTTACAGCTGCCCTGTGGCTCAGGCAGTCTGGAGGGAGTGCTCCTATTGCCACTGGTGGCATCTGTCACCACTGATGGTCACAGAGAAAGCAAGTTTGGGACTTTTGGCTCAATGCACTCAAGTTAAGCTTATATTTAGTTCACATAGCTACTTCCAACAAATCTACATTTAATTTAACTACATAAAGCAAGTTTAGTTCTCTGGATGCCTGAATATCCAATCTATTTATCCACACTCATATTTATGTCATCAGTGGCACGTTTAGCAACCATACTTTTTTTACATCTATATGCATACGTACATATGTATGTATAAATGAGAAACATTTATGTCTCCCAGTCTTCCTTCCAGTTATGTAACTGTTAAGCTATGTATTCAGCTATTACCCCACTAAAACTGTTCTTCTGATCCTAGCTCAGTTACAGTTTGCTGCACCTTGTTTTCATTATGTTGTAAAACTAAGGCAGCGGAGGTGGAGCGCTGAGAGAAAACCATTTGTTCAATGAAGAACCTCAGAAAATTGCAAAAATGTTTCATTGAGCTCTTATGGTAGGAGATGTGTTCTTCTGATAAGATAACAAAGGAAGCTTTCTCTCTCTCCCGATGGAATGCAGTTCCATTTTTACACACACACATAAAGGTATCACAAATAGATGTTGGATTTCATATTAATATAAATATATCTCAAACCAATTAACTGTTGTACTACGTCATAAATATAGTCCTGCTTTTATGAGTGTTATATCTTTTGCTGCTTGAGTGCCAAAATCTCTTCTCAACCATTTCACTTCCCAGACAAATTGTCAGTATCCCCAGTGGCATGTATTACTTTATAGATGAGCAGGATCTTCATGGGATTACCAGCTGCTCTTCACATTTACATCTTTTGCCAAGATAATCTTTCATAATATTTTCTTGAACCACTCAATTACATGGAAAAAACTCTGCAATGACCGGGCCTTGGCTTACCTTGCTCTCCTGTGGAAATACTATTAAAGCATAATTCTATGGGTTTGAAAAAATACATGAGGATATAAGAGTCGTCTCTGAAATATCTGGCTCCTTGCACAAGGAACAGCAGGCTCTGCATAGGGCAGACCATAGACGGGTTTACTCTTCGCTGGGTGAGGAACTGGCTGGATGGCCGAGCCCAGAGAGTTGTGGTGAACGGCATTGAATCTGGCTGGCAGCCGGTCACAAGCGGTGTTCCCCAGGGCTCGGTTCTGGGGCCAGTCTTGTTCAATATCTTTATTGATGATCTGGATGAGGGGATCAAGTGCTCCCTCAGTAAGTTTGCAGATGACACCAAGTTGAGTGGGAGTGTTGATCTGCTGGAGGGTAGGAGGGCTCTGCAGAGGGATCTGGACAGGCTGGATCGATGGGCAGAGGCCAACTGTATGAGGTTTAATAAGGCCAAGTGCAGGGTCCTGCACTTTGGCCACAACAACCCCATGCAACGCTACAGGCTTGAGGAGGAGTGGCTGGAGAGCTGCCCGGCGGAAAGGGACCTGGGGGTGCTGGTTGACAGCCGGCTGAACATGAGCCGGCAGTGTGCACAGGTGGCCAAGAAGGCCAACAGCGTCCTGGCCTGTATCAGAAATAGTGTGGCCAGCAGGAGTAGGGAAGTGATTGTGCCCCTGTACTCGGCACTGGTGAGGCCACACCTTGAATACTGTGTTGAGTTTTGGGCCCCTCACTACAAGAAGGATGTTGAGGTGCTGGAGCGTGTCCAGAGAAGGGCAACGAAGCTGGTGAGGGGTCTGGAGCACAAGTCTTATGAGGAGCGGCTGAGGGAACTAGGGTTGTTTAGTCTGGAGAAGAGGAGGCTGAGAGGAGACCTTATCGCTCTCTACAACTACCTGAAAGGGGGTTGTGGCGACAAGGGTGTTGGTCTCTTCTCCCAAGTAACTAGTAATAGGACAAGAGGAAATGGCCTCAAGTTGCGCCAGGGGAGGTTTAGATTGGATATTAGGAAAAATTTCTTCACTGAGAGAGTGGTCAGGCATTGGAACAGGCTGCCCAGGGAGGTGGTGGAGTCGCCATCTCTGGAAGTGTTCAAAAAACCTGTGGATGTGGCGATTCATGACATGGTTTAGGGGACATGGTGGCGCTGGTTTAACGGTTGGACTTGATGATCTTAAAGGTCCTTTCCAACCTAGTGATTCTGTGATTCTGATTCTGTGATTCTGTGAAATATCTCTAGCACATTTACCAGTATTGTTGTTAGTATTATCATATTAAGTATAGGAAAAAATACTGTGTGAAGTATTTCGCATTTGACACATAAAAGATGCCCTATATTCCAAAAAACTTTCTTTGTAAGAGTAAAACAGACATGAGACAACAGCATGTAAACAGGAGGGAACAAAGACTCACCATAACTGCGTTGGGTTGGTGCACTACCAAGTTGCAGCACACAAGTAGCCCAACTCCCTCCAAGTTTTTCTGAAACAGAGTTTTAAGAAGGTTTTAAAAGGAAGATTGTCACTGAGCCCTGGCTGTTTACAAAGAGTTTTCCTAAGTGTGAGACCCCAAGTAAGACAAATCACAAAGGAACTTCCTTAAACCTAGGAATCTGGGAACGGAGAGGTGGAAGGTGTGGGAGTGTGCTAAGAGAATATGGTAAGAAAGGAATAGGCTGTTAAGGAAGTTGCAAGTGACAATAAAGACCTTACACTTGATACAGCAAAAAACGGAGGCATGGCTTGAAGAGTGCAAAAAGAATATGGTTGAAGTGATGGATGAGGAAAATTAGCTCTGCAGTAACGTTTGGCAGATCTGAGCGGCAGGACTGCACTCCTTTCTCACACTGAGAAGCATTTAGGTCAGTGGCTCCGCTGAATCCAGAGGGATTACTTTTGTGAGCTATCAGTTTCCAGCATCAGATAGAGCTCCATGAACTTCAGCGTGATTCCTGTTGAACTGCATTCACCTGAAGCATCGGACAATATACGTCAAAAAGAGCATGGACCAGAGGAGAGAAACAAAAAATGATCACGTGTCCTGAAAATGTGAATTGCAAGGAAAATTTGGTGGATGTATGATTGTTAATTTAGAAAAGAGTGGTCTGAAACACGAGAGCAGTTTTCAAACATATACCATAAAGAGAAAGAAAATAATTTTTTTTCCACATCTGAGGAGGACAAGAAGAAATTAATTAATGTAACATGCAAGAAAACTTCAGACTACACTTTAAAGAATAAACTTTCTAATGTTATAGTGAAACACTGGTTGCACAGTGAGATTGTGGGGTCTCCATCATCAGAGGTCTTCAAGAACAGAGTACACAAACATCTCGCAGAACTGACACAGATCTACCTGATCCTACACTGTGGCCAAGGAAACAAAGTACATAACAGAAATCCCTTAAAGATTTTTTTTTTCCTCTCTTATTCTGTTAACCTTCAGGCAACCATTTTCAAATAAACTTGTAATACAAGGTATTCTTCATGACTTGATCAGTACAATGAGATTTATACTACCCTTGAATTTTACATCTGTAACCTCACTTAAAATACTGTTTCATGAATCCAAATACTGTGCTATTTCAAGTGTCTTTCAGTGATTGGAACAGGAGTCAATTAGAGATCTGAGACCTCAAATGGATCATTACTCTTCAGGTCTTCTTTTACAACTACTTCACATACGGAGATGTGGTACAGAAGTATTCCTCATAGAATCACAGACTCATAGAATCATTTAGGTTGGAAAAGACCTTCAAGATCATCGAGTCCAACTGTAAACCTAACACTGCCAAGTCCACCACTAAACTATGTCCCTAAGTGCCACATGTACACGTCTTTTAAATACCTCCAGGGATGATGACTCAAATGCTTCCCCAGGCAGCCTGTTCCAATGCTTGACAACAAATGAAGAAATTTCTCCTAATATCCATTCTAAACGTCCCCTGGCACAACTTGAGGCCATTTCCTCTTGTCCTATTACTAGTTACTTGGGAGAAGAGACCAATACCCACCTTGCCACAACCCGCTTTCAGGTAGTTGTAAAGAGCGATAAACTCTCCCGTGAGCCTCCTTTTCTCCAGGCCAAACAATCCCAGTTCCCTCAGCCGCTCCTCAGAAGACTTGTGCTCTAGACCGTTCACCAGCTTCGTTGCTCTTCTTTGGTCACACTCCAGCACCTCAATGTCCTTCTTGGAGTGAGGGGCCCAAAACTGAACACAGTATTCAAGGTGCAGCCTCACCAGTGCCGAGTACAGGGGCACCAGCACTTCCCTACTCCTGCTGGCCACACTCTTTCTGATACAGGCCAGGATGCCATTGGCCTTCTTGGCCATCTGAGCACACTGCTGGTTCATATTCAACCAGCTGTCGACCAACGCCCTGATGCCCTTTTCCGTCGGGCAGCTCTCCAGCCACTCCTCCCCAAGCCTGTAGCGTTGCATGGGGTTGTTGTGACCCAAGTGCAGGACCCGGCACTTGACCCTATTAAACCTCATACAGTTGACCTCGGCCCACCAATCCAGCCTGTCCAGATCCCTCTGCAGAGCCTTCCTGCCCTCCAGCAGATCAACACCCCTGCCCAATTTGGTGTCATCTGCAAACTTACTGAGGGAGCACTTGACCCCCTTGTCCAGATCATTGATAAAGATATTAGACACAATACTACAGCCCCACTACTGAGCCCTGGGAAACACCGCTTGTGACCAGCCATGAACTGGATTTAACTCCATTCACCACAACTCTCTGGGCTTGGCCGTCCAGCCAGTCTTTTACCCAGCAAAGAGTACACTGTCTAAGCCATGAGCAGCCAGTTTCTCCAGGAGAATGCTGTGGGAAATGGTGTCAAAAGCTTTACGGAAGTCTAGGCAGACAACATCCACAGCCTTTCCCTCATCCACTAGGCGGATCACCTGGTCATAGAAGGAGATCAGGTTAGTCAAACAGGACCTGCCTTTCATAAAGCCATACTGACTGGGCCTGATCACCTGGTTGTCCTGTATATGCCATGTGATGGCACTTAAGATGATCCACTCCATAACCTTTCCCAGCACTGAGGTCAGGCTGACAGGCCTGTAGTTCCCCAGATCCTCCTTCCAGCCCTTCTTGTAGATGGGCATCACATTTGCTAGCCTCCAGTCAACTGGGACCTCCTTGGTTAGCCAGGACTGCTGATAAATGATTGAAAGTGGCTGGGTGAGCACTTCCTCCAGCTCCCTCAATACTCTTGGGTGGATCCCATCTGGCCCCATAAACCTGTGTATGTCTAAGTGGTGTAGCAGGTCACTAACCATTTCCCCTTGGATTATGGGGGCTTCATTCTGCTCCCTGTCCCTGCCTTCCAGCTCAGGGGACCCCCAATGTAAGGACATGGACTTGTTGGAGCAAGTCCAGAGGGCCACTAAGATGATCAAAGTGCTGGAGCACCTCCCCTATGAGTATGGGCTGAGAGTTAGGGTTATAGAATCACAGCATTGTTAAGGTTAGAAAAGACCTCTAAGATCACCAAGTCCAACTGTCAACCCGACACCACCATGCTCACTAAAACATGTCACAAAGTGCCACATCTACACATTTTTTGAACGCCTCCACTGACGGTGACTCCACTGCTTCCCTGGGCAGCCTGTTCCAATGCTTGACCACTCTTTCAGTAAAGAATTTCTTCTTAATATCCAATCTAAACCTCCCCAGCACAACTTGAGGCCATTTTCTCTCATCCTATTGCAAGTTACTTGGGAGAAGAGACCAACACCCACCTCACCACAACCCCATCTCTGGTAGTTGTAGAGAGCGATAAGGTCTCCCCTGAGCCTCCCCTTCTCCAGACTAGACAACCCCGGTTCCCTCAGCAGCTCCTCAGAAGACTCATTCTCCAGACCCCTCACCAGCTTTGTTACTCTTCTTTGGACACGCTCCAGCACCTCAATGTCCTTCTTGTGAGGGGCCCAAAACTGAACACAGTATTCGAGGTGCGGCTTCACCAGTGCCGAGTACAGGGGCACAATCACTTCCCTACTCCTGCTGGCCACACTATTGCTGATACAGGCCAGGATGCTGTTGGCCTTCTTGGCCACCTGGGCACAGTGGTACTTCTTGATACTCCTCAGACTGCTCCTGGCTGTATCACTGATCCCCATGTGAAACAACTGCAGCGGATAATAGTCAGTGGAATGTATAAGGCTTGGTAGTCTCTTCGTGATGTCCCTGATATGAGCCCCCAGTAAGCAGCGCACCTCTAGAGAGTGCGTCAGGTTGGCAAATGAGTGACTCCGTACCTCTCAGAAGAGAGTCGCCTACTACTATCACCTGTTGCTTTTACTCAGTTGTGCTAGTTTGGTATACAGGGAGCAGATTGGGCTGCCTAACTCAGCTCCAGCATCTCTACTGATGTGATGGGTCTTTCCTCTTCAGTCTGCAAAGCGGTGAAGGATAAAGGATGGAGATTCGCCTTAGCCCTCCTATTGTTGCTAATGTATTTGTAGAAACATTTTTCATTGTCTTTTACAGCAGTAGCCAGATTAAGTTCCTCTTGGGCTTTGGGCCTTCTCATTTTCTCCCTGCATAATCTCATGACATCCTTGTAGTCCTCCTGAGTTGCCTGCCCCTCTTCCAAAGGTCATAAACTCTCCTATTTTTCCTGAGTTCCAGCCAAAGCTCTCTGTTCAGCCAGGCCAGTCTTCTTCCCTGCTGGCTTCTCTTTTGGCACACGGGGACAGCCTGCTCCTGCGCCTTTAAGATTTTCTTCTTGAAGAATGTCCAGCCTTCTTGGACTCCTTTGCCCTTCAGAAGTCCAAGGTAGCAGTTCTGCTGACGCACCTCCTTACTTCTCTGAGAATTAAAGACTCTATCATTTCACGATCGCTGTGCCCAAGACAGCCTCCAACCATCACATCACCCGCAAGTCCTTCTCTGTTCGCAAACAACAGGTCCAGCGGGGCACCCTCCCTAGACCTGTTTATGAACAGAGAAGGACTTGCGAGTGATGTAATAAGATCCTTGCAATGAGGTAAGCAGTAAAGATGTAGTCCCTGGAGCTGTGACAGGAAGGGATAGGTAAGGAAAAGACTGTTCTCTGGGATCAGTTTTGTCCCAGAGACTAAAATGAAAACAGTACCAGAATAACTCTCCAGCAAGATGAACCACTCCCATAGTAACTGTTGCTGGTACAGAACTATCACCTTTCCTATAAATTAAGCCAAAACACATATATGCCCATATTTTAATTTAAAAATAACTTCAAAAAAATTTAAAGACTACCTGGTTCCCAGTCTGTTATGTTGCTATATAAGTATGGCTACACTTAACACAGAAATTAAATATTTCTTATAATCAAATTCTGTGGGCACTCTAATATTTTCAAGCCTTATAATGAAGTTTCCTGGACAGTTGGAAGTGATTAACCTTTATGATACTTTGAGATTTTAGTGGGGTCGAGGGACTATGAAAAGCAAATACCAAAGGACTCAAATTTGGAAAACACTATTCCCATTCATGTCACCAAACTCACTACAGACACTTGAAAAGCAGTGATTAAAAATAGCTAGACTACCATGTGTGTCAAGCTACAAGTGTTCCCAGAGGATAATCGCACAGATGTCCAAGCTCACACAACGGAAATTGCAAGGCAGTGTGCCTGCCACTAAAGAGACATTTTTCCTTCACACAGAAAATGGGAGACAGTCTTCAGAAAAATGCTGATGCCTTGTTCACACAGATTAAACGTTGACATCCCTGAGGGTACTTATTCTATCACGAGCTGTGAGATAAATAAAGAGAGAGTATCTGAAAATAATCAACTCTTCCAAAAAACCAAAACAGCATTATTGGAAATCTAAATACAAACAAATCGCAACTGAGGTCAGGATGTTGCTTTTAGTTCCCATGCCAAATCTTCCAAAATCAACAGTGTGGTTTGGCTGTATGTTATCAATAACTGCTTGCCATGCATTCATATGACATGACTCACTGACGCTCAGCTTCCTTCCTGCACTTCCTTTGGCTCTCAAACATAGCTCTGTATTCAAAATTAATTAGTAATGATGTCACACGCCGGCCTCTCACAGCAGCACCGAGTCAAGCCCTACGCTAACGCAGGCAGAAGCCAACAAGTAGGTATGGCCACTCAAGATGGTAAAGTGGCTGGCTTTTGAGACTCTGCCATGGAAACACAGAAGAGCATTAAGTTATTGAAATCTGAATTCTAAAATAAATATTAAAGCTGGCTAAACCTTTTACAAGTGTCTGAATGACTGAATCTCTCTGCCCTGCTTCCAAAGGCACGGATGCAGGTGAGGAGTCTGTGTTAGCAGGCAATGTGGCTCGGGCACCTCAACATTTGTACTGGTTATCTGCACAGTAAACATCTTTAGCTCTCAAACTTTCTCACTTTAATCAAGAGCACATGACACATTTTTTTGTGGTTTTAGGAACCTCAGATTATGTCCCAAACAGAAGTTTTATGTAATTTCTTTGAAAAATCAGTAGATATGCAGGAAAGCTTGTTGGGACACCAGACAATATAAGATGAACATTAGTAATGCGCTGTCTTTGCCAGTCTACAAGTCGCATTATTTTGGCAGGTGGGCAATACTAAGCTGTAGCTGCTTTAAAATAAAAATAGCAAGTTACTGCTGAAGATGTCAGTGCAAGGCAGTTGCTTTAAGAGGAAAGGCAGGCTATGCTTTCTGAATACTGACTTCCAAGCTACTTTGCTGAATGGGTGTTGTTGTTTGGAACAACTATTTATTACAGACATGTTTACCACAGAAGTATAGCAAACATTAAATTTAATATAAAAACAAACAAAAAAGCTGCATCACAATTTCTGTTTCCGGAGACAGCTTTGAACTGACTTTGCTACTGCTAAATGTTTTATACCAAAAGCTTTTTAGGTTCATAGTTCTTCACAAACACTAAGTAAAAATAGATGTCTGCCCTTGAGTCTTAAGCCAACATAAAATATTTACAAGGATGGCATGACAACCAGTATGCTTTAGTCTCTGTAAGAAGTTGGAATTCCCCTGATAAGTGGAGCTTCTGTGAAGTGTTATCACACTATTTATATCAAGTGTTATAAATTAAATTCTTATGCTGAGGTACATGTATCCAAAGAAAATGCAGCCTACTTAATATTTTTACTGTTGATTTTCACAAAAATTAACTTTTTTTCCACCTGCGAGCAAATTCTTTCTAATTGTTCTGCATTTTTTTCTTATTTGTCTGCAACAGCTCATTAACTACACAGAAATAAATTATTTTCCACTGTGAATAAACTGACTCCATGTCTATGAAATCATTTGCAATGGAGTTAAAATGTTAAGCACTCTTGTTCAGAGTTTTCTGATGGATGAGGTGGATCTCAGTGGTGACCCATGAGCATGTCACAGATGAAGCACGGAGAGGGAATGAACAAGCTCTATCTGATCCGTACAGATCCATGCAAAGCCAACTTGTATGTCTGTGTTATGTATTCCTACATCAGAATGACATGAGAGCATGGTGCAGAGACACCCCAATGACTCTGGGTGATGTTAGCCAGACAAAGTCAGGTTTTTAAATTCACTCTCAGTCCTAGAACTGTCAGCAAAGCTGGCAATGGAGAAGTAAGGATGCAGGATCGGTATGATGGCAATTGCAGAGCAAGAAAGACTATAAAGAAGAGATACACGAGACCTGAGAGAGATTTTTGTGAGGAGCTGAAACAACAAGACGCAAAACATTATCAATATTCTCCAGGGAGGGGTCAATTATCTAAAAGTTGGGAACAAATCGTCCCTAGTGTTCACCGAGGTTCTAGGTTCACCTAGTGTTTCTGGTGCTGCTGAACTTTACCCCAAGCACCGTGCTCTGAGGTCTTGAAGAAATTCCTGTAGAAGTACTCCTGCTGACCTCTGTGGGAACAAATGTATCCCCAGACCTGCAGGACTAGGACTACAGCTTTCCTGTGCACAGTGTCTTCCTGCATCATGTTCACAACACCATTCGCAAATATTCAAGTAGCCAAAACTTTGCCTGCTTTCCCATTATGAACAAAGCAATTTTAAGTTGTAAGGATATGTCTTAAATTATTGGTCCCAACAGTGAGCCTATAATGTAGCAGTGATTTGCAAAACACTTGCAGAGAACCTTCAGAGAACCAGTTAATGATAGGATGTCATACAATGTCAAGATACTCACTCAGAAGCCATGAATCAAAGAGAAGAAACAAGCCACAACTCTAATCAACATCTTCTTGGGAGGGAGAAAAAAGGGAAGACAGTCTTCAGCAATAAAAGCCATTATCTCTGAAATTCCCTGGTCAATCTTTTGGCTGTCAAAAGACAAAATTCATCAAGAGTTCCTCGCTTAAGGTAGGCTAAACAGAGAAAAAAGATGCCTTCACCACAGGCATCAATAAAGTTGCTGCATTCTTCAAAGCTATTACAATTTTGTGCCCAAGCCCACTGGCACTCAATGTGCTTCTGCAGAGACTGAACTGCCTCCAGTAAGGCACCGTGCCTTATGCTTTCTCTATCTGTCCCCTAACAGCCCATGTGCCTACTGCCTAGCTATCTCTGTCCCCATAATTGAGATTTTGGTCTACTATATACCTTCCTGAAGAGTGGGTTTCGATCTTCACAACGTGACATTCAGGGCACTATTTTTCAATATAAAAAGCAGCGTAATAGCACATTGGCAAAATGTCAGGTAAATACATAGGAATAAAAAGCAGCCTGGGCTCATTCCCACACTGTGCAGCATTATCATCAGGAGAAGTCTGGGGAGAGGAAACGCTCAGAAAGGAAACTCAGAACCAGAAGTCATTAGGGTCATAACTCATATGCAAGACAAAGCAAAGTGTTTACTTTAAAAATTATTTAAAGTGAGATACGCCTGAACACATCATTTCCCCAGGGATAGCTGACAGTTCTCTGGCATGCACTTAAACCACCCATGCTCCTGGGATAAAGTTTTTTGTAGACAAAATGCTACCAGTATTGATTAGCATAAGAAGGAGAATCTAATTAATTTTCAAAAGCACACAATTTCTGAAAGTTCAAGCTAGTCTGGAAAAGTGGTACCATGTGCCAAATGCCAAGATGGACAGTGTTAGGAGATCTGGCCCTGTCTCTTAGAATTCGGTTAGAACTTAACAGGAGCAGAACTAGTGAGAAAATGCATTAGTCTGAGTCATTTTCTGCGAGGGAAACAAAACAAAATCAGAAGAGAGCAAACAAACCAGCCCCTAAACCCCAAGCTCTCTTTTTTTTTTTCCTCTTTCTTCTTCTCTGTTCAATATGCACAAACTGCACAAACAAAAATGTTTAAGTAATTCAGAACCTGTCTCACCCACCCTCCACTGCAACTTGGTCTTGTTCTGCCTCCTCCCAGAAGGAAGGCCCACGAGGGGTCTTCTCCTCACATAGCTCCTCTCAAATCCCACTGGGAGTTTCAAGGAAGGCAAATCTGCCAGGTATGTGGCACACACCATGAGACAGTCCCTTTTCATCATTCCCAGCAATCCCCTGCCTTTACTTATACCTAAAGGTGTCTATGGCTCCTCCCCAAATATTTTCACTATACTGTTACTTCTAAGACCTCCAAAATTCCTACACAGATTCCAGCTCTCACTGTCACTCTAAAACCCAGCCTTTTTTGCACCTGAGGAGTTGTGTAAATGGCTTTTCCCAGCCCATCTTCCACACGCGCATCCTGCAGTGGATGTGGGAGCTGAACACCCTGATGATGATACAGTAAATCTAATTGCGTAGTTAGAGCCACCTTAAAGGGAAAGCCAAACTTTCATATGCCTAAGGGGAGTGGTTTGACAAATTTATATGCAGATGGAAGCATATTAAGAGCAAACAGCTAGTCATTGACAGAATAAATATTCCCATAATAAGTGTATAACAAGGAGCGAAGGTATAGCATGCAAAGCAGATGGCTGATCTGTGCAACTAAATGTGCGGGTCCCAGCTGCCTCATTTAGGCTTGCACTTTCCCTTTTTTAGACTCTGGAGAATGAAAATAACAACAAAAGAAGGGAAAAAAGGGGAAAAAAATGAAAAAAAAGAAAGAACTGGCAATTCCAGCAGATTAACTGCTGATCCAACTGAATGAGAACTGCCAGATGATACGCACTGGAAATCAGGACGCCCCAAGATCTGCGGTGTTGAAATGCCTGCCACAAATGTGTACCTTTCAGTCAAACCAGGGGAATGGTTACCCTTAAGAGCCTCAGCGGTGTGCTCCAGCTGAGTGAGGTATCTTCTTAGCTGCCAGAGCCTTTGCTTTGCAAATGCAGCCTTTGCAGACAGAGCAGGGTGTAAACTGGGAGGCTACTGGGTGTCAACCGTGTTACTGGGACGCAGAGTCATTAAAAAGTGTAACTACACTGATTTTGCTGGGACATTTGTCAGCAGTGCCCCGAGTGCCCCAGGCAGCAGCGTTCAGGACTTGCCTTACTGTAGTCTGGAGGAGTAAATGGTATTACAGAGAATGTTATTTTGCATATTCTGCGCTAGGTACGAAGGTGCAAAGCAAGTGTTGATGGGAGTGTACAAGAAAGTTCTGCACAGCAGGATGGTGCAGGACTGAAGATCAAAAGATCCCGCTGATCTTTTCAGTACTGTGAGAGACCTCATGTGCGATGCTGGGCAATGATTTGCGTTCTGCCCTTCTGCCTTCCAGCTGCAAAATGAAGACAGTGAAGAACACGAAGTGTCCTTCTTGGGTCTGAAAGCCTAAATATTGCAATTCACCTCTTTGCATGCGGCCTTTTTTCTCCTGACACAGAAAGCAGGGGATCCAAAAATTCCAGAGGCAGACAAAATGCATTATTACAGAAATGCCTGTCAGGAAACACTGGATGTGAGCTCAGTCATGTTTACAGAATGCTTTCAGGTCCCCACACTAAAATGCTAATCACCAGTAGAGTTTATAGTTGAAAAGGTCTGATGAATGCATTTGTACAATGAAAAGAATATAATCATTCACTGATAAACCTACATTCATGATGCAGGGAAGGGTATACATTTCAGTGTTTTATCCTCTTATTTCTTTCACAGTGATTTTTCAAAGCTATATAAAATTTACAGCCTGCTTTGCTGTAAAATTTGTTTTCAGCAAACACTCTCTTCAAATTACTGAATATTTCATATGTGCCATATGGTACATAATTTTTGTTCCCATATAATGACCCTGAGGTCTTCAGAGCTGGAGAATGTCTGATACCAGTAATTCATTCCAGAGCTAAGGGGACCTTTTTAACGTAATTTTTAATACCTTAGAGTAATACATCTCTTAGAGGATAAAAAAACCCTCCCAGTTTGATAAATGCCATACGCACAGTTGCTGTCAACCAACTAACCTCACTGTCCAGCTGTTAGTATTGTTAAGTGAAACAAACTCATAGTAATGGTTCTTCTGTGTACATACATAAATCTAATTCTTACTGGAAGAAAATAAAGCACCTGTGACAGTGCAACCAGGGGATGGATCTACCACAAACAAAAGATGGACTTGTTTGATATAAGCATGTCTACCATGCACATGCGCTTCCTATCAATGCCTGCTCCTGCCAGACTGGCCCAGAGGATTTTATTGTCAGGCGAGTCTGGACCTCCTCTAGTCCTTACTGTGGGTTTTTAGTTTAGTCTGAGATCATGAATTATGCCATGGAAATCATCTCTATCATTGACTTTGTGAACCTCAGATATGGTGAAAAAAATTCACCCTGAACTTCAACCACTGTGGGCTATACCTCAGATTTGCTGGGAATTATGGATAATTACTTCTCAGAGAAGATCACATCATGCTTATACCTGCTGTGAATAAACAAGAAGTACTTCCTCTGAGACCACTCCCAGGAAGCCCACCAAACCAAAGATGGACACTTCTTGGACACCACCACCACAGCCACTGTGAAAAAGGTTGAATCGGTCCTTCCGCAACCACCTTTGTAAGACTCCCCACTAATGATCAATCTTGTCCCACATGCAGTGAACTTGGCCACACACTTCCAAACGAGCTATGAATATTAAAAAAATCATTGTCCCAATGTACTTTGTGTAAGACAATCAACAAAACTCACCACACTCTGCTTTGCCACATCCTAAATGAATGGCATTGCAGGAGACTGCTGGACAGTAAGTGTGTGAAACACGTGCCAGCCAAGAGGAAGGGGGCCACAGGTATGATGTAGGCTAGCCAGGACTGTAGGGAGCAGCAATATTTTGATTTCCCAGGAGGCACAAGTAATTCTTGCTGAAGAGATTTCAATCAGGTCCCAGCAGTTGGAACTCCACATCACAGAGGCATATACAGCTGGACGGTTCAGCAGCAAAATCAGTCTCTCTCAGTGTAAAAGAACAGGCCAGCCAGTAAAGCATGACAAGTATGTTTAAGCTAAATGTCCTAAGGAGCACTCTCAAAGAGGTGTATATAAAAACTAGTGGTCAGCAGAAAAGGTAGTGCTTCTGATAGACCTTAATAAAAAAAATACCCTGTGGAGAGAAATGTCAATAAATTGACTCAGAGCTACCTACCATCCAAAACTCCCAAAGAGATTATGACAAAAGGAGGCTCCTCAATTAAGCAAAGCCAACAACTGTGCAAATTTTATCAACCCAGAACCAGACAGTCCTGACCCTGGGTTGAATCCCTGCTGTGAAACAAGGACTCAGAGGCAAGTACTTGGTGAAGCTCCAGATACGCCTTCAGAAAAAAACACACCCAAAGAAAGCAAGCAAAAAATCCTTGAGGCTTTGGTACAGGTACAGCTTGGGGATTAAAGCTCATTATAACCATTTATTGCCAAAACTTCTTTTTCTTTTCTTTATATCGCCATAAGAGCTAGGGGTGGGGTGAACAAGACACCCTTAATCACCCGAACCAGGTTCCCTGTTAAAAAGGGTTCATTAAAAAGATGGGGTACATTCATACAGTGTTAGACTTCAAGTGTATGTTAGTTGTCTAGGCTCTCACTAAATTCACTCTGCAAACAGACTGAATGACTGCTTGAAAAGCCAGTGCAACGCAGAAAACAGTCTATAATAATATGAAGATTTGCATCTCTAAATGCTCCGACTGTACAGACGAGACTCACCACTGGCCTAGAAAGACAGTTACGTCTGACATCAAAGTTAGGATTGCACTGCTTGAACAAGGAGCGAAGAATAATTTACAGAGCCAAAGCTATAGATAGACATCTCATTAGGCAGATTACCTGAGCTGAAATTTCAAGAGCATTTGGTAAACTATTTTTATACACAAATCAGGCCGACTCCATTAAAAAAAAAGAAAAAAAAAAAAAAGAAAAAAAAAGAAAAAAACCCCAAGCAACCCAGCGATCAAAGGAGGACCAGGCTTTGGATTTCACACCGCATCCTGAACTGGTGTGTCAGCAGAGCGCGGGCGGCGAGTACCGCGGAGCAGCCGCCCCCTCCCCTGGCTGCCGATGCAGAGGGAGGAGTGGCACCTGCTGAGCCCTGCTGCCGCGGCTCCCCCCGCCCCTGCCCCTCTCCGTCCTGCTGACCGCACCTGATGCCCCTCTGGCCGTGGAGTATTTCAGGTTGCTCCCAGATACCACGGGCCTGCCATCAACACAGCCTCCTGCTGTGCTGCAGTTAGGGAAGGGAGTGAGGAGGCGTTCAGCCTGGGAAATTAAAGGAGACTAGGATTCCCTTTTCACTTACGCTGGTAGAAAGCCAGCAGGAAATCTGAATCAGGCTGCAGAGCTCCTGGGAATTGCTGTCTGGTGGTAACTGTGTTTTGATGAATTATTTTATATTTATCAGCACAGCGATCCCTTGTATGGTAGGCACAACCACGGATCACAACACAACTACAACATATTTCTTCGGACTTTCTAGTACTAAGGACATGCAGGCTACAGGGAGTAACACCAGCAGTAGGAAACATGTAACTTTTGCAACCATGATCATGGAGAAGATGAAAGTGAACAGTAAGAAACAAGAGAGAGGTTCTCTGACTTTTTGTCTGCCCAGTTATCTTCTTTGCTCCTCTTTTGTTCTTTCATTTCATCGTTTTCATGAAGCTTTTGCCTTTGTGCTGAGAAACAAGTGGCCTCCTTTCAACAGAAAATGTTAATGATTTAGTCAGTTCTTGGATTTCTATACACTCGGTACCGTGCCTTTCTTCAAATGACCATCAAATTTGCAAGTCTACCTCCATATGAAGTCCCTTTCAGTTATCTCTAGGTGGGCCATCACCATCACTGCACAATCCTCCTCTGAGTTTCAAATTATGTTCTTCTCTTTTCTTAGTACTGGTGATGGCTGGCTTATGGAGGATGGTACACCACTATCCACTTCAATGCCCATGCAACTCACCAGTCATTGTGCATTACAAAGAGCCCAGATTCTGCTATGGCCTCAACTGCTAAAACTCTTCCCCCCCGCCCCCCCCCCCCCCCCCGCCCCTGACAAAGCTGTGAGACACATAACCAGCTCTGGATGTGCTCAAATTAACATTTAGTATGCAGGTCAGCACACTAGAAGGAATAAGGAGTCTGGAAACCAGGACCTACAAGGAAAGGCTACATAAACCAGGTTGACCCGAGGAAGGAAGGCAGAAGGGAAATAATAAAAGCATAACTTGTTCTGCATATTGATGATGAACACAAGAAGATATTTTACAGCAAGAAAACATAGTAAAACTTTCTAATGGTAAGCAGGGTACTGAAACGTATCATCTGAACAGCCTCTGCAGTCTGTCAACGGGAGTCTTAAAAAAGAAGCTAGTCAAACTTGTGTCATGGAGACACAGGTATAGGCGATTCTGATTTGGTAGAGGGGAATAGCCTAGAAGTCCTCCTGAGGCCTCTCAGACCATAGGCTGCTCCAGTTCCTCTCTGAGGCTGTGATAACTCTGTTTCAGTCCAGATTCACAGTCCCAGATGCAAAGTCCAATTTGTTAGCTCAGGTTTTAAGACACGCAAGCACTTCTGGAAAATTTCAGTTAAATTTGCAGCACGCTGGCTAACCCACAACATTCTCAAGCTCTACTTTAATGGCTCATCTGAAAATTTGTGTTAGGACACTTTGCAATACAGAAGCTTCAGGCACTTCTATTTTCTGAGCACTTTGGTTTTGTATCAAGTGATCAGCCATTGCAATACTTAAACCACGAAATGTCAGTTTAAAGGTTATAATTATGACACTTGGCTGCTTCAAATAATGTGTGACCTTTCTCCTACTGTGGATTACCAGCAGGGCCCATCTAACAACTAGCAGTTTATCCCAAAATCACTACTTTATCAGTTCTGGGAATTTACCAAAATGAATGGTAGCTACATAGAAACCTTCTGCAAATAATTTTTCTGAGGTTGTACTTCCCTCCATACACCAAGAAATGACAGGAGAGAAGTTCTTTTCTGAAGCTTTTGTCTGTTTTCCCATGTGTACATCAGGCAATTATAGTAGCAAGGCTTCCACATCTGAACTTTCTCCTGTCCAGAACAGGAAAAACTGGCTTCTGTAAAAATGAATGGGGAAATGGAAAAATTAGAGAATATCAACCTACTTTCTCACTCTTGCTATGTGTTTTTTGAAAAGAGCTTTTTGGTCCGGAGCTCCATGAAAGCAAGGATGAAGGTTGCTGAGGAGCTGAGCTCTCACGCTACATCTAAGGCATGGGGTGTGGAAGCCCTGTCTATCATCTGGTTCTGGCTGTGCTTCATGACTCTGGGTCAACATGAGACTTGGGCACATACCACAGCCCCATACTCCCTGGTTCCCATGGGACACAAGCATGGGGTCCACTCTGGATAAGGGAGTAAGTCCTGTGTAGCAGTGATCCCTCTGTAAAAGAGCTGAAGCGCTGTAAAGGCTTCTGCAGAAGCTATTTAAACACAGTTCAGTGAGGCAACAGTGCCCAGGGGACTGGCTACTAGAACCATACAGCAAGCTACCTGTGTACAGGTAGATACACTGTTAAAAAAATCTGAAGTCTATCAAAAACATATACATATAATGTATATATAAAATGTATATATATACACATATACAAGTACATATTTAAAATATGCAATATTTTTTTTTTTTTTTTTTTTTTGAGAAAAAGAAGTTGTGACACAAACTTGTACGAGAAGTTCTGGGAAATGATTGGGTATACCTGAGAGAAAAAAAAACACAGAGGTGTCTGAAAAAGCTGCTCAAGTCAGGCAGAATCCTGAGCCTTCCCACATCTACCAGCTTTAGTGCACATCACTTACACAAAAGGGCTGCATAATCCCATTTCAGCACTGTGAGACACCGTACGTCCCAGGACAAGGGGGTGGCAGCTGGGCAAAGATGCCTCCTCCCAGCAGAAGCAGAAGAGAGAGCTGTACCTTGAGAGGGATTATCTGTCAGAGAGACGGGATGCACGATTTGCTGTATTCATTTGCATAAAAAATGCTCTCCCTACGCATTGAGCCAGCCTCTGTCTCTGGTGTGTTACAGATGGAAGTCCCTTCTTCCCTAGCGTGGGAAACGGGAGAGAGCAGTCTACAAGCTCTCCAGAGTACAAAGACCCTGGAGGCTTGTATTATGAGAGACCTTTGCATCACTGCATAAGTGGGACTAGGGGTCCGACTCTACCCAAGCTCTGAAGCACCACACAAGCACTTCTACATCCAGGCAGGACACATTTTTAACGATATGTGTCTGGTAATGTTTGAGTCTCTCCACTTTCCTCTTGCTGTAAACAACTACTGTAAAAGTCAAAGGCTCCAGCTCAATTGTGCGCGCCGTCCGATCAACATGCGAAGTAGCTGAGAGAACCCTACCTGAATAAGAATGACACAAGTCCCAAAACTGGGGCCAAGATGGTGAAAATGAGTAATAGCTACACTGGAAGAGAAATCACTTTGATAAAACTATATACATAGAACGTATTCACTCTTCGTTTTCACACTGTTGTAACAAATATACTACAGGGCCAGAAAAAGAGTAAACAAAACTCTGACAGATAGGTAGACAGATAAGGTATGATTGTACATACCTCCCTGAAGAAAACTGTGCTCAACAAATCCCACAAACAAAAATACAACAGGCAGCCTGGCAGGGTCCAAGCCAGCGCACGCCTGCCGATCTCACCCGTGGGAGCCGGTGTACTCTATCGCCTGTTCTTTCCTGTGGCTGCTACAAAACATAGTACAAAATTGTACTGACAATTAAATAAACAGTGTGTTGCGTTTAAAAGCATGAGCCCAGCTGCTGGTATAAAACATGCAAACAGAAGAAAAGAGAGATAAATTGTTTCCCTTATGCACTTCATTGAGTATTAAGTTAAACGTAGGGAAGTAAGGTTATCTCTCTTTATATTTGCATATGCAAGATATAATTTACCGGTATGGTTCCTGATAGCCTCTTGTTACGCATTTAGAGAGATTCTTATTTTGACAGCTTACATCCCACATCTACTGACAGAGGATCAGGACATTTCAGTCTGTCCTTGAAAAGCAATGCATTTCCGAGACTGCGTACTAACGCTGAAATGTAAGTCAGCAATTTTAGTGTCTGTGATTAATAAGATTGCATTATTATGAAATGCGATTGTGTTCCTGAAAGCAGTCACTGTTATCAGAAATACAACACAAAAAACAACACTGAAGAGTACTGGTACCTTACAGTATAGTTTCAGCAAAAGAATTCAGCTAGAAGATCTGAAAATTAATGTAATAACATTAATGTAATAAGTCAATCTAGATAATATATATAATAATATTAATAATAAATTATGATAAAAAGATAATATTAATATATAATTAATGTAATAAGTCAATCTAGAATACTGAATATTTCTATTTACATATGATAAATATGTCTATAAAAGCCAAGTAGCATACATAGGCTTAATTGGGATGTATTTATTAACGAAATGCCTGCCCGCAGCTCTCATTTTGTCGCTACAGCTGGACCTAGATGGCAAATCTCACTGAGCGTGCTTGGGACAGTTATTAGGAGACAGGGACTGGGCTGGCTCAGAAAAGCGCTCACTCAATGTATGTCGCTGGCAGTCTCTGCTCACGGGGTTTCGGCGGGATGACCAGCAAGCCCAGCTGCTCCGCGGCTATTGCTGTCCCTGGTGGAACGGCCAGCTGCCCTTGCAGAGGTGGGTCACCTCCACTTCCCAACTGCTCCTGCCGTCGCTCGTTTGTTCAAAGCTTTTCTTACAAGGTAAACAAACGTTATCAATTGGAACTACATAAATAGCCATGTAATGCCGAGCAATAAAAATAACCAATTCTAGTCTCCTCCCAGGACAGATTTGGCCTTCATACACCTTTTGAACCTCATCAAATGAACTTTACTCCAAAATGAGTTGGAAACTTCGGTTTTACTTTGTATTGTATCCAAAGAAATGCATATAAATTATCTTGTCCGCATCCATCCAAAAGTAATTAATTAATGTTAAATTATTTCTCAAAGCTGTTTTATGAATAAGGATAAAAAAGCTCCTTCCTTTCTTACACAGATAACACAATGAGGGTTTTTTTAAAAAACATAAATGTACAAAGCATGTCCCCGCCTCAAAATAATCCTTATGAAAATTAAAATAATGAATTTGATGCAAAATACTGTGTAAAAAGAATACTGTTAATGTAATTTAAAATTAAATAAATATTTTCATAGATCGATTTAAACATAACAGTTCAAGGTAACTTTAATTGCTGTATAGCTACATTAGGATTATCATCTTCAGCTGACTTCAACATTTTTGTCAGGAAAAAAAATGGAACTGAGCTAATTATTAAGAAAAAAAGTATGTTAAATATTTTATTTAAGGCATGTTGTGATATTTGACAAAGAAACTATTTGATAAATACTTTTTGGTAAGTTCTGAAACACACCACAATTTGGTCCTAAATGAATCAGAATGATCTAAAATTTTAATTTCCTTGGAACTGACACTAAAATCTCACGAGTCTCATCAATTGAGATGACAAGGTCTTTTCAGTCCATTTGGAGTTCAGGATTACTATGACCAAGAAATAAAACAACCCCTTCACTATTCAACTATCTGTATGCAGCGTACTTCTGACGCAAGCTGTTCGAGTCTCCTCACTAAAATACCCTGAGCAAAATTTAAGAGTTATGCGGTAAATCAGAATAAATAAGATGGTTTATAAGTGTGCATTTGGAAAAAAACTTTTGGGGCTGTGTATGTTTGGGAAGACTTCAGTTTCTCTGGTCTGTTCGTGTACTAGTGAAGACAATGCTGCTCACACACAGAAAAGAAAGAGAGTAAACTCCAAACAAAACAACCCCTTTTTAATTCTAATCAGATAAATACAAAAGCAAAATACCAAGAAAAAGCTGCGATAAAATTAACAGGTAACAATCCTGTCCTCCCTCAAAAAAACATTTTGTAGTAACATGATAGCATCTCCTATTGTTATACATAAACCCTGCAATGCCAAGTTCCAGTTTAAAATTTCTAAGCATAGTTAAAAGGGACGTCATCTCAAGACAGCATTTCTAAAATGAAAAGGCAGTGGCCTGCCAACTGGCCCTGTGACCTCTTTCTTTATAGTAATTTTCAATATAAAAATCAGTAAGAATGTGTAATGCAACAGTTTGTTATTAGCCAGTGCTGATAAACACAATAATTGTATACTATTCACCTCCCTTTTCTAATTCAGGGCCTCCTTCTGCCACCATCAGAACTGAACCTCTGAGACAAACAGTCTTTGGCATCAATCTTGTAAAAAAATCTAGTAAATGCTACTCAGATGATCGATCTGCTCAGTGAGATGGAATTAGTGTTTGCTGTTTGGGTATATCATAGAATCACTAGGTTGGAAAGGACCTTCAAGATCATCAAGTCCAACCATTAATCCAGCGCCACCATGTCCCCTAAACCATGTCCTGAAGCGCCACATCCACACGTTTTTTGAACACTTCCAGAGATGGCGACTCCACCACCTCCCTGGGCAGCCTGTTCCAATGTCTGACCACTCTCTCAGTGAAGAAATTTTTCCTAATATCCAATCTAAACCTCCCCTGGAGCAACTTGAGGCCATTTCCTCTTGTCCTATCACTAGTTACTTGGGAGAAGAGGCCAACACCCTCATCGCCACAACCCCCTTTCAGGTAGTTGTAGAGAGCGATAAGGTCTCCTCTCAGCCTCCTCTTCTCCAGACTAAACAACCCCAGTTCCCTCATAAGGACTTGTGCTCCAGACCCCTCACCAGCTTTGTTGCCCTTCTCTGGACACGCTCCAGCACCTCAACATCCTTCTTGTAGTGAGGGGCCCAAAACTGAACACAGTATTCAAGGTGCGGCCTCACCAGTGCCGAGTACAGGGGCACAATCACTTCCCTACTCCTGCTGGCCACACTATTCCTGATACAGATCAGGACGCTGTTGGCCTTCTTGGCCACCTGTGCACACTGCTGGCTCATGTTCAGCCGGCTGTCAACCAGCACCCCCAGGTCCCTTTCTGCCGGGCTGCTCTCCAGCCACTCCTCCTCAAGCCTGGAGCGTTGCATGGGGTTGTTGTGGCCAAAGTGCAGGACCCTGCACCTGGCCTTATTAAACCTCATACAGTTGGCCTCTGCCCATCGATCCAGCCTGTCCAGATCCCTCTGCAGAGCCCTCCTACCCTCCAGCAGATCAACACTCCCACCCAACTTGGTGTCATCTGCAAACCTACTGAGGGAACACTCAATTCCCTCATCCAGATCATCAATAAAGATATTGAACAAGACTGGCCCCAGAACCGAGCCCTGGGGAACACCACTTGTGACCAGCCGCCAGCCAGATTTAACGCCATTCACCACAACTCTCTGGGCTCGGCCATCCAGCCAGTTCCTCACCCAGTGAAGAGTAAACCTGTCTAAGCCACGAGCCGCCAGTTTCTCCAGGAGAATGCTGTGGGAGACGTGTCAAAGGCTTTACTAAAGTCCAGGTAGACCATGTCCACAGTCTTTCCCCCATCCACTAGGCAGGTCACCTGGTCATAGAGGAGATCAGGTTGGTCAAGCAGGATCTGCCTTTCATGAACCCATGCTGGCTGGGCCTGATCCCTTGGTTGTCCTGCAGATGCCCTGTGAGCACTCTCAAGACCAACCGCTCCATAATCTTCCCTGGTACAGAGGTCAGGCTGACAGGCCTGTAGTCCCCAGGATCCTCCTTCCGGCCTTTCTTGTAGATGGGCGTCACATTGGCAAGCCTCCAGTCTTCTGGGACCTCCCCTGTTAACCAGGACTGCTGATAAATGATGGAGAGTGGCTTGGCAAGCTCCTCTGCCAGCTCTCTCAGTACTCTCGGGTGGATCCCATCAGGCCCCATAGACTTGTGGGTGTCCAGGTGGTTTAGCATGTCCTTGACTGCTTCCTCCTGGATTATGAGGAGTACATTGTGCTCTCCATCCCCATCTTCCAGTTCAGGGGGCTGAATACCCTGTGGATACCTGGACTGGCTATTAAAGACTGAGGCAAAGAAGGCATTAAGTACCTCAGCCTTGTCCTCGTCCTTGGAGACAATGTTCCCCGCCATATCCAGTAGGGGATGGAGATTCTCCTTGCCTCTCTTTCTGTTGTTAATATATTTGTAAAAACGTTTTTTATTATCCTTTACGACTGTGGCCAGACTGAGCTCTAGCTGGGCTTTTGCCTTTCTAATTTTGTCCCTGCTTGACCTAACGAGATCCTTGTACTCTTATGTACATCTTCTTGATTCAGAAAACCTGATCCTATTTCCACTGCGATTTCGCTGATCTGCAGAGATGGGCTGACTGGGAAATTAGACCTAGAATTTAGGACTGTTCAGAAGATGTATTAGATGAGATTTTAATGTGCTAGTTTTCCTTTCAGAAGTTTTTGAAAGTTTATCCACTCACGTACAAAATACTTATACTGAGCAAAAGCTAAAATTTATACTGAGCTCCCCCTTCCCCTGTTCTCTGAACTCATCGTGGCATCATCATTTCAGTGTAACGTGTAAGCACAGTGTTGCCTGGTTCATAGACAGCTTTGTCTTAGACCCGCTAATTGCTCTGTGAAGGAGCTGACTGATGGGAGGAGGGAATAAAGACAAAAGGGAAAAGAGAAGGGGCTATGCTGGGCTCTTATGTTTGCAACCACTCCTTGCTGGGAGCAGACGTTGGCCAGAGCGCCACTGGAAACAAAGCGGATGAGAAAGCCTGGAGTATTAGATAGTTATATAGTTATAGAATAGTTATATATATATATAGGAATATATAGTTCTTCCTGTTAAAAATGGGATGGACAGATGGATGGACAGAAGGAAGGAAGGAAGGAAGCAAGCAAGCCGTTTGCCCTTCACTCCCTGTTAGCCTCCTTGTTTTTTCCTGGAGCTAGTACAGGCTTTTCCCGGAACAATGAATCCCTCTACTACCAAGAAACCAGTTCATCTCAAAGTGGGGAAGAGTCTGTCTTTCAGGAGCGCTTGATCGTCTCAGAAAGGCCTCCAAGTCTACAGTGCTCCTCGGCAAGAAGGGTAATGTCCTCACTGTGGGGGCAAAGCAGGGGACAAATGGAAATGCAGCCATCCTGCAAGAAAGTCCACCGTAACGGGGTACAGCTGGAAGCAGAGTGGGTCACTGTACCTGACTCTTTCACTATGCCTCTGTCTCAGTGGAACGCACATCATATTACGTACTGAAAGCAAGAAGAAAAATCCTGCAAAGATGATGTTTCAGGCTATCTGCATCTATACGGGAGAGCTAATTTGCTGATGTGATTAATATCAACATTAAGGATACACAGGAAAGCAATTCTCCTGACTAAAGGACACAATTTGAAATTTATTTTTGCAGAAATGGGAAGAACTGGAGTTCGCACTCTTTATGAAGAAGGATGGTCTGGAGGCAAAAACACAGGCCCAGGCTTATGTCCTGATTCTGCTCTTGACCATGCTGCAATCAACCAGTACGCCTTGTAGAAAGTCAGTGAGGACCTGGTTTCTACAAATATTTCTGCCTCTCTTACCTCCATGAGCTATGCTCGTCTTTAGCTGAAGTACAGACAGAAATCTTCAGCTCCAACAAAGCCAAATAACCATGTCTTCAAGCACACCGTTTCTTTGAGAAAACAGAGCATCAAACACTATGTCTCCCTCACTTAGGACTAGGCTTCTTATTTCATCATCTTGCACTTTGTGGGTCATACAAAGTGACCCAACAACAGAATGGGCAGAGAGCTCTCTGAGGTAAGAAGTCTTTGCCCTGAGGTTGCACAAGTCTTCTTGGGGCTTTACTATCAGCTTTTTCAATGGGGGCAAGGTCAGAGAAAAGCATGATCTGCCTAATCTTCACCTAGGGAAACACACCCTACTAGATAATGGACATTTCAGCTGCTGTAAATTGTACCGTGAACCAATAGATTTATGACCACATCCAGCAGTGATAGTGTGTGAAATATATTTTAGAGCCAGGTTATATACACTTACCTTCTAATCTCGGATGTAAAATGAAGACTCTGTGTACATATTTCACGGAGAAAAGAAGGATCAGCCTAAAGTTTGTAAATATTTTAAGATCCTCAGACTATGAAAGAGTGCTTAGTAGAAATACCAATTGTTATGAGTTGTCACATTATAACTTCCTTCTGCACTGGACCTTGGCAGCTATCTGATAAAAGGCTTGTCACACATGCTCACTAATGGAATAATCTCTGATCCCTGCTGGTCCAGGGGCAGCAATGTTGAACAAGTAGTACATGAGAAACACAATGATTCTTATTTTCCTTCAGCTGTTTTTACTTTGAGTTTCTCTGGCCTCAAACAATGTCAGAGGGTCAGGCAGGCATCACGCTGCCTACAGAGGGATAATGACTACTACAGTCATAGATTATGGTATTATTGGTTTTACATTGCTAAACAATGTCAGAAGAGATCAGACATCTCTGGAACCTCTGACCTAAACTCCGAGACACTGTTTATAGTATCAAATAGCATTTCTCAGGACAAAAAAAAAAGAATAATATCTTCTTAAAAGAATCACAAACACTTTTCAGTCATGCGGGTTACAAGGCACTGTCTTGTTTTCCATTTTCTGAATCAAGTGGCTTAGCACGGGTAAACTACAGTTCTACAAATAGTTTAAGCGATCAGAAGCTGGCACTGATGCTGAGAGAAGCAATTCACCCTGTCTCATCTCCAGCCACTCTTACCCACTCTTGCACCAGGCTACATATTCATGTGGCTGAGGAGTGTACCACACTGAGAAACCAGGTTAAAACAAGCCAAAAACCTATAAAATTAATTTTAGCCCGATTGGTTTAATGAACAAGCTACCTGTGGAACTAAAGCACGAGAAATCAAAACCGTGCTCATCTACTGTACTTGCAAAAAAAATTAAAATCTACTTGTACTTTATGAAAACATAAAAACAGACTTACCACAGATAAAAGGGAAAAGCCCACCTTATTACCAATACATGAAGTTTTGTTTCCTTACTAATCCACAGAGTGCATACTGGAGAGGATATTGTGTTATCTGCAAGAGCTAGAGGGTGTTTACTGATGGGGTTTTTTACACCACCTAGTATTAGATTCGTAAGGTAGACCACTGGGGTCTCAAAGTTTCCTCTGCTCAGTGCAAGGAGAGGCAGGCACTGTCCATCAAAGGCCAGACTGTAACTTATACACCATGGGAGGGAGTTAGCTCACCCAGCTCTAACACCTATGCCTCAGCCAGTCGCTCCAGCCTCTTCAAATACTCAAACTACCAACATCAGCAATCTGGGGACACAAAGAACTTCAACCAGGTGACCTACGTTCAGATGACAACTTCAGGGAAAGATGGACCTTGCTGTAGAATTGTGTTTTTTCTCTCTATTAATGGAATCTCTGTGATGTAGACATGGACTTACAAATGCCAGCATTTGTCAGGTGCAACCTTGCTGTTTGTCTCTCAGGCACCTGACTTCCCCACCAGCTGAGGTACGTAATCTCCTTTAGTACCTCACACATAATGTTTCCCACAGTGAAGCAACTTTTTGGGAGGAAGGAAGGAGGGGAGACATGACATGATATGACACATCATTGCCTTCAAACCATGATTTTTACTATTGTTCTATCAAAAAGTTGTAACAAATGTGAGTCAACTTTTAAAGGCTTATAAACAGCATACCTACTGTGACCAAAGTGTGCCAAAGAAACCTTCATTGCACCTTCTCAGCTGTCAGCCTAGTTGGTATCCATGACAGTGGATAACGTCGACAGCTAACATTGCTGCCTTGTATTGAGAATCGAATGACTGTGTCCTGCATAATTCTCTGCATATTATTCCTGAATTACAGCATCCCTGTTCTTTCTAACATTGGTCTTCTCTGCTATATTTGCTAATCTCAGTAAGTTAAGGAGTATTTGGTTCTCTAAATGACTGGGTGTATGACCTCCTGGGGAATGGAGACAAATAAGCTCTTTTTGACCTCTTGACTCATAAAAAATTGAATGAGAAGAAAAACTAGCTCAAAATACAACACGTCTGACTTATCTCTGTGTTACTCCCAAGTTATACATTATACCACTTGGATCATGGGAGTTAAATGGATGCAACCTGGGTGTGACACAGAAGGAATTAGGCCTTTTGTCATTTGGATTCATCCCCTTTACTGTAATTAAAGAAACTTTGGCATGGCCTTTTTAAAAAATATGGAAAAGCCTGTATCTTAAGGAATAAGCAGTGAAAATTCATGTATTGGAGAGACATGACAGACTCAGGCAGACTGCAATGCCGGCAGCTAGACATGGCATTATTTGCATTTGCCTGAAATATAGCACGTACACTAAAAGCAGCACTTTGAAGGAAGTAAAATGATCTACTGTCCTGAATGAAATTTGCAAACACCCAGCTTCAACATTTATCCCTAATTTAAAGCACTGGCCAATTAAAAAAACCTAGCCCAGTAATTTCTAAAGAAATTCTGTGCCTCCCGTAGGTTTCTAGAGTAGATGGTGCCCTAAAGTACTTTCACAACAGCAGTACTTTCTGCATCACATTGCTGTTACTACAGTATTACAAATGTTTGATACAATACATGGACTGTACTGATGAAGATTCGCAGAACTGCTATTTATTGTACTAGTATTTCCTGAATTTCAACAAAAAGAGAAATGATGACTTCAGAAAAGAAAAAAACCCCAAAAGTTACTTTCTCTGCCTTCTCTCCTACACACTTCTAGCCAAACAACAGTATTACTGCACCATCACTTCAAAAATATTTACATAGTACTACTGGGAAGGCAGTTAAGCAATGACACTTGTACATGCCTGAACATTTGGCTGAGGTAAAAACCAAATAAAGTTGGCAAGTATCTTACTTCTTACTGAATTCTACTATCTACTCCAACTAGAACATGCGACAAATCAAAACAAGTGTTTGTGCTTTTGCACAAATGGAAAACAGCAAACTTATTTGCTAAGGAAAGAAAATAGCTGGTAGGAAGACAATAATGTTTTCAATTAGTAAGCAAGTGGAGCCTACCTTCAAATTTCCATTTCAATGAACAGGAGTAGGCTCATTTAATGAAATACAGAATTTATATGGTGGCATGTACATCATTCTTTGGTAGATGAACAGTATGACAGTTTTAAAGATACCTTTAATATAATTGATTTTGCTTTAATCAAAATTGCATAGATAACGAAATAAGCACCTCATCAGGAGAAAGAGAACTGCTGAGCTACTGACTTAATGTGTAATTATTGCTAAAATCTATTTGCTTTGGGATCACAGAAATGGAGGGTGGCATATGTGATGCCAATATTTGAAAATGCCTCTGAAGCTATTCGTGGAAGTGATGCTAGTAGGACTGCTATGCATGGCAGAAAACTGCCAGAAAGTATGCTTAAGAACAGAATAAACACACAGATAGTAACACAGGTTAACAGGGAAGCATACGTATGGCTTCTGGAAGCCATGTCTCAGTAATCTACCCAAGTTCTTTGAATGGTCATGCAGATATGGGTGATTTGGCTCATACAATGTACTTCCATTTCAAAGAACTTCTGATGAAGTTATCCATCAGACTCAAACTATGTTGTCAAGGAGGAATACAAAAAAGACGTCAAGAAATAAAAATCTCTTTTCGTTGCTAACTAAAAGCGAAAAAAAGTTAGGAATAATCGGTTGCTTTCTTTTACAGTGGACAGATATTACCTGGCAGCCTCACAGATATATATTCAAAAAACTGATAAATGATCAGGAAAATGAAGGAATAAAAAGGGACAGAGTTTTCTGATGATATTAAATTACGGAGGCTAGTAAAAACAAAAATTGACTGCCAATTGCTGCGAAATGATCTCATGATGCTGAATGAACATAAGGTAAACAGGTAGATAAAATTCAGTACCAATACATACACTGAAAAAACAACCCCAGCCTCAGGTATTCAATTCTTCCTACAAGATTGCTGAAATTCAGTTTTTCACAGTACAAGAATTACCGACAAATTAATAATCCAGTAGCAAGTTTACAACAAGAAATAAGTGTTGCTATCTGCTTACCCTGCCCTTACAATTCTTTCCTGAAACATCCAACGTTGGCCACTGCCAAAGAGAGGATACTGAACTGTAAGTACCTTTGATTCAATCCGGTGCAGCCATTTTTATGTTGTGTGGTGATCACGGACACTGCTGGCACCCAAGTAATTTGAAACTGAGAGGCAAAACCATCTGCATTTTGTAATCAAGACACTCATCCTAAAATAGCTTACATGTAGTTGTTGAGGGAAGTGAATCAAAGCCTTTTCAGAAAACCCTCTGATAAATTTTAACAGACTTCAACTGCAGAGTACAGCATCACCTCATAAAAAAAATTAAAAAAAAATTGCTATTATTGGTTAGAAATAGGGCTTAACTAAACCTCCAGAACTGAACACTTCTGCTTACACAGAATGCAGGGCAGAATCCACCCTGAATTGGGCCTAACCAACAGCCAAATTAAAAATCCTAAGAGGCTAATTCTAAAATAAGCAAAGAAGATGCAGTGGTTGATCTGATGCCTGGAATCCATCATGTTTAACCTCCAGATGAGTTTACTTACTCTTTAGAAATGCCCGTTTCTTTCCATGGAGTATAAAGACAGTCCAAGTGACTTGTTCAGATGTAGAAGTCTTCCCTAGAGTTATCTAAAATCAGGTTAGACTGACTTAACTTTTATCTATACCTCTTTTGCAAACCAAACTCTGTAGAGTGCAATATTTGCAGAACAAATTACTTTGAAGAAACACAAGGACAATTTTAATGATAAATAGTAAATTTTGAGGTTACTGAACCTGAGAGTCAGAGAACGTTGTAAATATGCTGTAGCTACTTACATCGGTTTTAGGTCGTGCTCCAGCTGACGCTGGGTAAGGTAAACAGCCTAGATCCTGGTAGTCTGCTCTTCTGTTTTTCCAAGATCCCTTTCCTTGATGATCTCCATAAAAGCCTGTCTCCACTTGAACAGGGCACTGTAAGAGAATTTTAAAAACCCTGTAAATAAAGGTAAGTCATAAATATTTTTAATGTGAACTGCAAGACAGAAACATTGTAATTTTATCTTTTTAAAGCTGTTTTTCTTTCATGTAAGGTAAACATTTGACCTCAGTCTTTTTTCTTAAAACCACCTGCTGCCATTTTTACATTTCGCTAAGTTAGACATCCAGATATAATGTGAAGAGGTTTCTTGCGGTGCGGCTGCACAGGAGGCTGGGAGGGGACACAGCCAGGACAGCTGACCCCAACTGACCAAAAGGATATTCCATACTATATGATGTCATGCTCAGCATATGAAGCTGAGGGAAGAAGAAAGAAGGCGGGGACATTCAGAGTGATGGCATTTGTCTTCCCAAGTAACCAAGTAACACATGATGGAGCCCTGCTTCCCTGGAGATGGCCGAACATCTGCCTGCCGATGGGAAGTGGTGAATGAATTCCTTGTTTTGCTTTGCTTGTGTGAGCGGCTTTTGCTTTACCTATTAAACTGTCTTTACCTCAACCCATGAGTTTTCTCACTTTTACCCTTCTGATTCTCTCCCCCATCGCACCATGGGGGGAATGAGTGGGGGGCTGCGTGGGGCTTAGTCAACCTCTGGAGTTAAACCATGACACTAACTTAAACAGAGACCCAGCAAATTTCCATTTTCAAATCACAGCCACTGAACTTTCCAAATTCACTGTTCCTTGTCCCCCAAACCTGGGGAGATCTTACTCAATTGCTCCGCTCCCATACCATTTTTTAAAAGATGCACATCTTAACTCTGGGCTCACATGTACCTGACCACACTGAATGCAATAAGGGTAGATATAGACTAGATCTAGGGAAGAAGTTTTTCACAATGAGGATGGTAAAACACTGGCACAGGTTGCCCAGAGAGGTGGTAGATGCCCCATCCCTGGAAACATTCAAAGTTAGATTGGACGGGGCTCTGAGCAAACTGGTCTAGTTGAGGACGACCCTGCTCATTGCAGGGGGTTGGACTAAACAACCTTTAAAGGTCCCTTCCAAACCAAAGATTCTGTGATTCTACGAAGAGACCAACTCCACAACATTCCCCAACGTATCCTGGTTTGTTTCAAAAGAACAATGAGGTGCGCAAGCAAGGAGCAAGCCGTGCTGCAATCCAGCAGGATCTGTGCTGGGAACAATCAGGGAACCAGGATCGGGGGTGCACTGCAAAGCAGTTCCAAGCTGTTGGGTACAATCGATCAAAACCAGTTCATTTTCTGGCTGCTCCCCTTCACCAGAGGACATATTTGCTGCTGGTCTTTAACAGCAACTGCCTAGTTCCCAGATAGTATATTTTTAGGGCTGTAAAATGAGGAGGCTTTACAAAATTGACAAAAGTATCAGCACGTGGCCCAAAAAAGTTTGAAGATAATATACTGTTGCAAAAGAATTAAGAGAATGTGTAAGTTAAAGACAAAAATTTGTTCAATGAAAGTCGTATCTTTAATAGAAGACAGGGTAATTATAATCAAACAGGATTTCTGTGTCACTATTCATGAATGATAAAGGACTAAAACTGAAAAACCTGATTCTCGTTCTTCAGATCTGCTGTTTTTTCTGTACTGAAACTAGTACTAGACATCAAATGGCAACGAAGCAGATACATTAAACAACAGTGTTTACAGCAAGACTGTTTTATCTCTGATATCTCATTTACAAAGTACCTCCTTCTATATTGTTAAGACAGACTTTTTTCATAGGAAACATGCAGGTTTTAGAGGAGCAATACTATTAATTGCAGTTTTCTGAAGCTAGCAGTTTTGTTGTTAGTACATTCAGATAGCCCAGCTTTTTGTGCTTTTTATAGCATTGGTGACAGATTGTTTCAGAAAATAATTTGATGCCAGTTAATTTTTTTTTATATCTTTTCTCAATCAGATACAGAGTCATCCAGCCACTGCTACTGCCCAATGCTACTTCCCAATTAAAAAAACCCACATAGAATCCTAGAATCTTTGGGTTGGAAGGGACCTTTAAAGGTCATCTGGTCCAACCCCCCTGCAATGAGCAGGGACATCTTCAACTATGTCAGGTTATCTAGCTGAAGATCAATGGTTGAAGAAAAAAAATGTTTATACAGAAGACTGACCAAGGGAAGTTAAACCTCTTAGCATTTTTCTAGAAGTTATTATGTTTTGGAAAATATCTTAAATTTGTTCACCAAAATACTCCAAGACCCCCTACTCCCACCCAATAACTCCCAAAACATTTATTCAGCCAGTCCATTTTCATTAACTAGCAAATATTTTTTCTGGAAAAATTTTTGTCCAATGGAGTATTATTAATGACAGATATCTTCACAATAGGAAAATGTAAAGACTAACAAAATAACAAGGAGTTACTTCTGTGAACAGATGAAAAAATCCTTCAGTAGAAAACTGACTGGCTCAACCCAGTGATTAAAGTATGGAGTGTATTCCTGAGACACAGCATCTGCCATATAAAGTAAACACTGTCATCTATTAAAAATTGCCTACATTCTCAAGAAATCAATTTTCAGAGCAGCAGCTCCACCAAAAATGCTGCCACTCATACAGGAGTCACCTACTTCTGAGACGTCGGATCAAGACACAAGCTGACCTTGCATCTGTGAGCACTTCACCCCAAATCCTTTTCAATCATACTTTCTTGTGTCAGTTCCCAGTTTATATAATCAAAATAGCATAAAAAAATATGAAGAACCCAGAAGTGGTTCATCATTTTATAGAAGCCAAATTTACACAGTTACTAGTAAGCATATGTCTGAGATAGATCTTCCTATTGAAGTTTCATTGTGAGTGACAAGAATAAAACATTTGATATGTGCGGGTAAAGTAAAGCTATAATAAGAAATACGGACCAAATGGGATGAATTAATAGAAGATAAATTACTGATACAACTTGTATGAAAACAAGAGTTTTCTGCTGCAACTGTCATTCTCAGGTTTTCAAAATCTGCTTCTTCACAGTAAATTAATGGAGAGATTTAGGAGAATGTAGTTCACTTCTTTGACCATATGGGAAGACTAAGGTCAACCCATTTTGAGGCAAATTATTCTTAAATGTTTACATTACAGGAGATGATTCCCTTGTTCAGAAATGGTTTGACTACAATTACCTTTGCAGGAGACAGCAAAGGGCGTTCCATCATAAGTTCCACAACAGATTGTCCCTGACTCTTTTCTTGGTCTGATCTTGCTGGTCACATCAGAAAGACCTTTGTGTTAACTGACCTCTCCACCTCCCATAGTGACATTGGCTCTTGGAGGTTTAAAGGACATTTCCAGTCTGCCAAATTAGGCCACAATAGAAATGTGGCTGATTCACATGATGTTTGCCTGTCCACAATTAAAATGAAGGAAGCTCTCCTGCTTCAGAGCGGAAAGAAGATGAGACCTGATAAAGAGGAGTGCAACTGCTCAAAAATCATTGTCCTGGTTTCAGCCAGGGTAGAGTTAATTTTCTTCATAGAAGCTAGCGTGAGGCTGTGTTTTGGATTTGGGATAAGAAAATGTTGATAAGGTGCTGATGTTTTGAGTTGTTGCTAAGTACTCAAGGACAATCCAGCTTCTCATGCTGGCCTGCAGCGAGCAGGCTGGGGGTGCACGGGAAGCTGGGAGGGGACACAGCTGGGACAGCTGACCCAGGCTGGCCAAAGAGATATTCCATACCATATAACGTCATGCTCGGTATATAAAGCTGGGACAAAGAAGAAGGAAGGGGTGGAGGGATGTTCGGAGTTATGGCGTCTGTCTTCCCAAGAAACCATTATGCGTGACGGAGCCCTGCTTCCCTGGAGATGGCTGAACACCTGCCTGCCCATGGGGAGTGGTGAACAAATTCCTTGTTTTGCTTTGCTTGCGTGCGCGGCTTTTGCTTTACTTATTAAACTGTCTTTATCTCAAACCATGAGTTTCCTCACTTTTACTCTTCCGATTCTCTCCCCCGTCCCACCGAGGGGGAGTGAGCGAGCGGCTGCGTGGGGCTTAGTTGCCGGCTGGGGCTAAACCACGACAATCATATTGAGGAAAATGGTGATTTTGGCATTGATGTTAGAAACATCCCTGAAATCTTTCTGGACTTATGCATACAGATGCAACTATTGGTAAGGGAAACAAGTGTGTCAAGATCAGTGAGACTGGCTTGGAGGTAGGTCTTATCAGCATATTAAGCATAACCAGCTCTGTAACACTAGCACAGGCTTTTGGTGGGAGGCACGTCCCAGGCAGAAGGCTGTGCTCAAAGTCCTAGCATCCGTACTCAGAAGATGTCCTACCACTAGGCTTCAATAAGAGAAGTGCAAGCACTTGGGATGCTGGTGTTGGCATTCTTTATGCAAAGACTTTTGATGTTATTCTTATGTATCAAAGGGCATTTGAAAACATTGTCTATTTGGATTTTTTTTCTGCTGGCTACATACTACATGGCCTTCACTGAATGCTCCGGGAATGGATTTGAAGTCCAGTATCTTATGATGTTCAAGTCATCATGGAAAAAAAATGATGCCTAACCAAACCATGGCTTTTGTCTTAGTAGGACAGGCACAGCCATAAAATCACAGGTGTTTGGATCACTGGTTAGCAAAACCAGACTGCGTCACAACGGGAAGTGCTTGAACTCTGATGGCTTGGATTTCACTTCCAGGCAGAAAAGCAGACTACACTGCCACCGCATTTTGACAGAAGACATTGAGCAGCCTCCTACAAGAAGACAGAACACTGTCCATTAAGACAGAAGTTAATGATGAAATTAATTCAGTTGGACAGACCTCGTTCTGACTTGCTGACATGTACAATAAGAAGGAAATGAGAAACAGTCATGGCCACTCTGTTATTAACACTGTCTCTGCAGAATATCAGAACAGCTACTGCAGAGGGCAACACTGAGATGCAAGATTCTGAATGTCCCACCTTGAGGGACATGAACGTTTACAGTGTGATCCGCACAGACATTTACTTAAAGAATTTACTTTTACAAAATGAAGCAGCATTGAAACAGCAGTGACAGCAAAAACATTCAAACAAGCTCACCTTTCAGGAATTTCAAGCCAGCACTAACATTCATAGCTGCAAATCCAAACAACTCTATCTTAAGAACTCACTTTAATCATAGCCTAAAGCAGAGAACAAACACTCCGACTTCTCACACTGTTCACTCTCCAGTCACTTGCTTCTATAAAAAAACCTCCTTATTCAAAAATTACTGATATCATTGCTCCTTAATCCCATTTGCCCTCAAAATAAAAGCTTGGGAAACTGTGTGTCATCAACTGATGACATCTGCCATCACAAAATATTCTTAACTAACAGAATGCAGTTCTAAATCAAATACCCAGATAAAATAAACAAACAAAAATATTAATTCACCTCTCGATGAAGATACATAGTGTCTCTCTTGCTATTTATGTCTTTACACAAATATAACATGTGTAAATGGGCTAGCACTGGAACTTTAAATTAACAATATTCTATCCTAAAAAAATATCAAAGGCAATTATCTGCATTCAAATTTCCCTCTAAAACAGGTGTTTAATGATTTTTAAGTCATACTGACACACAACTTACAAGTTTCATCCTATGACGTTTCTCATTATTTGGCCGTTAGTTGTCTAATGAAATTAAAGATTTCATTATTATCGAGTGAAAACTGTATCTTTCTTCATCCTTGAACCTGAGCCCCTCAGTCTATCCAGAAACACAACCAGATCTGAAAGCCATGGCTTGATGAGCATCTGATAGCTAGATGTTAGATAATGCTTCATATGACACATGCATTCTTACCAGTTGCTTGTGCCTTTGGGTAGAAGGAGTACCGGAGGGAGAAGAGCCAACACTCAGAGCTTCTTCAATATCTAAATTCAACTGTTCCAGTTTCTTCATAAGACTTGACATAGAGTCTGACCATTCCGATCCTTTTTCTGGTTGGGTCTAAAAGAAATCAAACATACGTGAAGTCTTAAAACATTCAAGCTTTTGTAACTTGAAGACTCTCATTTTTCTTCTAGCCCTCAAGGAAAAAGCTGACCAGTTCTTTCCCTGACCTTGGATAACTTTCTCCATTTAGAAAGCCTCAATTATCACTCCAATTCTGATGATACATATTCATAGCTGCTGTTCATACTCAAGTGATCACACTCCATTTCTGTATATTTGAATGGCTTTCTAACACTTCATCTTGGGTGAACCACTGCCAGCTCAAGCTAAGCACAACCAAGACCAAAACCAAAGTAACTTTAATGTCTCCTTCTTAAGCCACTTCTATTTTAGCATCTCTCTGCTGATTGCTTGTTGTCAGTAAGAATGAGAACATTGAAGGTCATCATGTACACTCTATTTTATTCCTTACTATAATTCCAGATTTCATCAAGTCGTGCAGCTTTCTTCTGTCCATCCGTTGGGAATACTTCACTGGTCTCAAGCACTTTCTGTTGTCATGAATACATCTCCCCCTTTTACCCGACTGCTTCACTGTATAATGAAAACATTAATCCAAATGTTTTTGGATTAAACTGCCAAAAATACTTTCCTTCTTCCTTAGTTTCCTCAAAGTCCTTTCCAGTGACTCCCCTCAAGCATTTTTCCATGGCAGTCCCTGTGCATGCTGCTGCATTATGTCCCGTCTTCCTTATTCAAATAACTTCTAAAGATTCACGAGAAAAATACAGTCACATTGACCTCCCTGTCATCACAGGCAGCTACAGCTCCCCAGATTAGTCTCTGTCCTGAAGCTACCGCAGCTCTTTCATCTGTCTTACTTTTGCAAACAATACATATCTTTGCACAGAGGATAATTGCATAGCAAACAATTCTAACAGGCTGAGTATACAAAGAGTAATACTGCATTGCCATCCTGCCAAAATCCTAAGAGCATTGTACCAACGCTCCAAAATACCTAGGAGAGCTAGATCAATATTGTTATTATTCTTACCTGATAAATGTTTACAGTGATTTGTTTCCTTATGAGGGTTTTGCAAGTGGGACAGAGAGATAATTGTAATTTGCTCGCTATTGTAGAAAAAGCTTTATGAATAGAATCCAGGAAGCTCACTCCAGTATTACACTGACATATATTATTACTAATGGAATTGCTCATCTTCACCACAGTAACTAAGAATAAGGCCCCAGATCGTCAAACTCCTGGACCCATATTACCAACAGATGTATGTTCCCTTCCGAGAGGCTAGTACTATCTTTGTAGGGATTATTTTGAAGCACAGAAAATTAAAAATCCAAGATTTAGTCTTCAAAATCTTTATTTGGAATTTCCCAAATTTTACAACCTCTTGAGTATTTTTCCTGAAATGCTGTTAAAAGAGCTAAGCTGTATTGCAACCCTGTAGCTATTGAAATAATTTAAGCAGATACTTTGATTGCTTCCCATTGTCTTCCCAACCATTCTAAAGTAAAATATAGGATGGCCCACAGAAAGTGAGGATCAAAAGACACTCTTCATGCTGAATCCATTCTGAGTGAGATGATCTTATACAGGAAATGTGCATGTTGATATATGTCTATCACAGTCATTTATAAACAAAGTAAAGATTGTACACTTTCCTGTAGCTATACTTCCTCACATACTGATCTTTCCAATACTAAAGAATGCTCAAAAAAACTCAGCAAGGACAAAACACACAAACCAACCCAAACTCCAGCAACAATGGATGTAGAAAGTCTGTCAAAATCTAATATGAAGGTTTTATTTCTCAACACAGTTAAACTGTAATTTAAGAAAAAGGAGCTGTAAGAATGTGCTTTCTTACTTATCAGTGGTAAACAATTCTGAGGCAACAATAATGAATAAAATGTGTTTGATTTCCATGAGCTATGCAAAAATTGTACTTGCCCAGTGACAAACATTTAAGATTTACATTCGAAGTCTCAATTTTTGAGTTTTGTAGTAGGAGTGATTTATGGAAGTGCAAACAGTTCATTTTCTGTTCCATGACAGAAAAGAGTATTTCGAGGGGCTGGAGAAGTGTCTCTAATTTAGCATTTTCCATAGAAAATACAAAGATGAAAATTCATGAGGACTTTAAGAAAGGCTTAAAAATATTTCTAAGACACTCCGAATGCATGTAACGATATGCATTATCTGTGTTACAATAAAAAATACAGTTCCATGCGTAGGGAAGCACACTCCACCTTTATCTTGACAAACATTTACCTACTGGAACAGTATTTCCAGCATTCACCAATACTCTGCAATACATCCATAGGAGCTAACACCCCTGATTTTTATAAATTTCTTGTTTTATTGTAACAGAACACAAACCACAGTCATTCCTTAAAAATAAAAGTCCTGAAGAGTTTCCGCAAACTATAACTCTCCTAGCTTTCTCCATTGAGTTCTGTCTTTTTTAGTTCAGTAAGACTCTATATTGTGTCTATTAAGGGGATGAGGAAAAAGATGGGTTTTCATTATCCTTCAAGATAAAGCCAAATGGGCCTAGTTAACAAATGCCATTCACTAATTGGAAATTTGGCACAAAAGTGCCATTTGGAACAAAAGCTGATTGGCTACATATTTCAAGGTTGCCTGAAATTCCTGCTGAACAGCAAAAACACGATGCTACTTACATTCAAAAATATACAGCCTGCACAGTGGGGCTTCTAACTAGTGAATAAATTCTGCCTAATCCATTCATGAGGAACACAGCTCCCCGGTGTTCAGCCCTAGTAACTAGGTTGGACACTATCAAAGTGCTCAGAAGAGCTGAGTATCAGTGCATCCTGCCCATAGCAACTGCAGAGGCAGTAGGGTCAGAGTATCTTTGGAAGCTTTTGTGTCTTGCCTTTCAGGAGGAAAAAAATCTTACTTTAAATTATCTAAGAAATATGGTCTGCTTTATTCATTGTTTTTCCCCTAAAAAAGTGTACAGGGAGAACGCTCCTTTCCATACACTCTCAAGGTCTCCCTTCTTTCTTGGAGCTGCATTCAGCAAGTCACAGGAATGATGTTATCTTTTGAAGAACCTAAAAAGCTTAGAGACAGAAGTGCATTACAGGAACACTTCTTGTATATTACCTCGGGATGTAGAATCATTTAGGTTGGAAAAGATCCTTGAGATCACCGAGTCCAACTGCTAACCTTAACACCGTTAGGTTAAAGTCTATTACTAAACATGTCCTTAAGCACCTCATCTTTTAAATACCTCCACGGATGGTGACTCAACAACTTCCCCAGGCAGCCTGTTCCAATGCTTGACAACAAATGAAGAATTTTTCCTAATATCCAATCTAAACCTCCCCTGGTGCAACTTTGGGGGAAGACGTTTCCTCTCGTCCTATCCTAGACAGATGAGCAGTAGTAAAGAGTGAGGCCAGAGAAACCTTTGTCAAATAAATCTTTCAAGGTGGAGCAACCTTGTCTATGAAGATCATAAAATCATAGAATAGCTTGTGTTGGAAGGGACCTTTAAAGGCCATCTAGTCCAACTCCCCTGCAACAAGCAGGGACATCTTCAACTAGATCAGGTTGCTCAGAGGCCCGTCCAACCTGACCTTGAATGTTGCCAGGGATGGGGCATCTACCACCCCGCTGGCCAACCTGTGCCAGTGGTTCACCACCCTCATTGTCAAAAATTTCTTCCTTAGATCTAGTATAAATCTACCCTCTTTTAGTTTAAAACCATTTTCTCTTGTCTTACCACTACATGCCCTTGTAAAAAATCCCTCTCCAGCTTTATTGTAGGCCCCCTTTAGGCACTGGAAGGCTCCTATAAAGTCTCCCTGGAGCCTTTTCTTCTCCAGGCTGAACAACCCCAACTCTCTCAGCCTGTCCTCACAGGAGAGGTGTTCCATCCCTCTGAGCATTTTTGTGGCCTCCTCTGGACCCGCTCCAACAGGTCCAAGTCTTTCCTGTGCTGAGTGCTCTAGAGCTGGATGCAGGACTCCAGGTGGGGTCTCAGCAGAGCAGAGTAGAGGGGCAGAATCCCCTCCCTTGACCTGCTGGCCACGCTGCTTTGGATGCAGCCCAGGATGTGGTTGGCCTTCTGGGCTGTGAGCACACATTGCCGGCTCACGTCCAGTTTTTCATCCACCAGTACCCCTGAGTACTTCTCATCAGGGCTGCTCTTGATGCCTTCATCCCCAGCCTGTATTGATACCGGGGGTTGCCCCGACCCAGGTGCAGGATCCTGGGAAGATCATGTTGTACATTAGGCAGAGAATGACATAATGGCCTTGAAAGTGAACTCCTTTGCCATATGGATTTCTCAAGACCCGTATATTCAGGTTATACAAAAAAGAATAAAAATATAATAAAACAGAAGTATCATCCTCACTGCTAAATATAAAATTAAGTGGTATTCACTTTCTTGAACTTAAAGCAGTTACAAATGCAGCTATTATGCTTCACATAGTTACTGCAGATGAAGAACTAACTCAGCTGTTTAATATTTATTAAGACACATTTAGCAATCAGCCAAACATAAAATTTAGTTGTAGGTTGCTACTTCCTACAGCAACCGCAGCTTGGTTTAGGACAGCAAGCTTAAATATTTTTATTATATGTACACATTTGTATCCAGATTCTGTTTTCACTTAACATAGCTTAAATTTCATCACTACCAGTAACAAAACAGAGGTAAAACAGGGTGCAAGATTATTGTCCATCACTTAAACAATTACTTGTTCTTTCCTTCGATTGGGAAGTAAATACATTCCAGACATTCAACAATCTGTGCCTTTTGGACCAAAGGCTTCTGCACCCTGTTTTTCAGCTTTCAAGTGTTCTTCACGAATCTTATTCAGCAAAAACATCTGCGATAAAAGCATATTTGTTTCAATGTTTTGCTCATGAAGCTTATTGCAATAGGCATAATAGCTGCCAGTAAATCTAAATTTAAACTGAAAGAATGTGGCAGAAATGAACAAGTCCATATAGAACACTCAGAGGTCAGGGTTAACCTCGCTGCCAGACCTCATCATATGCTGGAAGCAGAAAGGCTTCCAAGTGAAGGGTTATGAGAAAATTACACAACTCTAAATTTATCAGATAACTTGTGGCTTTCACTTCAGAAACTTTCAATAGGTCCAATTGTTCTGACAATTAATGTATTGTACAACTTCAAGTCATAAATTACTAACCTCCAAATAAAAAAATACCAATGCTATTTAACCCTCCTGCCTAATATTAAATTGGTTTAGATAAAATTCTCTCTGATGTACAGCCTAGATCCACAAAGAAAGATTTCATGGAAGTATTTCAGACTCCAAATATCATATTTTGCTCTTGCTGCACTGATGGGGTTCCTCCATTCTCAAAAGAAGCTCTGTGTAAAAGAAGGTCTCAGCCACTGGTGGCTTTGCCTACAAGGGCTGGGGGAGGAAGCCAGATTTGTTCCTTACACAAAATCCTTCCGAAAAAAAGTATTTAGAATACAAAGGACTCTCTTATTCTCAAAAGAGATTTGTGTGTGCCTTCTATATTACAGATAAAATATTCCAAAGGGAATTTTCCCTCCTATCCCACTACAGAGTTGCTTAAATATTTACAGAGCTTTTAGATTGACAGCTATCTTCTGGCACCTTCATCCTGGAAAGCAGGTAAAGTAAACTTTGCAATTAGCCACCTTTCCACTTCTAAGAACTGTACCGCTATCCATCTGAAACCATCAAGGAGAAGCTCTTCAACCTCTCAAGTCAGCAGGCAAAACCATGCACATAGCTAGTCACTGGGAAAGTTCTTCAGGGACTTCTCATAAAATTCAGAGCAATCTCGATCCTTCTGAACCCTAAAACATGAAAGCATTCACCCAAGATGGACTATTAGGATCTCAGCAGTTTTCACAAAGAAAAGGTACAGAAATACTGGGATGAACATAGTGCTAATTTAATTGGTTTTAAAGAAAATACCTTTTCCAGGAGGAATACTTTTCCCCCAAACCCATGAGATTTATACTTCTTAAATACATCTGTATGGATCTTCATTTTTCCTTCCTATCCAGTCACTTTCTCCTTTGTGCTTTTCTGCCTGAGGGCATGCTGCCCCAAGCTACTGATTTCTTCAAACAGGTTTTCAGAAGTGACACAAGCCATAACTGTATGAATCTGATAAAACCGTGTAAGTGTTTGATGCTCTAGAGCAAATTAAACTGATTTTTACAGACACTTAAGGTTGTTTCTGGCTTTTCTCCATTTCCCCTTACAGTGCCACCGCATAACTGATTTCATCTTCTTTCAAGAAGCTTAACCATGCATTTCTATAACCTACACGTTTGCATTTTAGTAAACCACCAGCTATGTCTTTGAGGATAAATACAACAAAATACAGAAAAATATTGTGGAAATGCTAACTTCAAGACATAGAACAATAAAGAGATGCACTTGGTTTTTTTCATGATTAAAATGTGCGCAACATGGGAGAAAAGGGAACCCAAGGAGGTGGTACCACGACAAAATAATGTAACAAACCCCCTTTTGTGTATTCGACTGCTTGACTTTTTAAAGGCAAACTCATACCAGCTCACAATAGACTCAATTACTTTTTATAACAGCTTTTAATGTCTCAGAGAGTGAACTGGTAAACTTGGCCTTTAATTTGCAATCAACACATTGATTTTGCATATTGATAATGTCCATCATATAAAAGAAAATAAAATCCTGAAGTCCCGTCTCTCTCAAGGGTTCCTGCATCAATTCTTAAGGATTATTACTCTAACCTAGGCAGGACAGGAGCCCTGGTACCAACAAAGTCTTCCAAATATTAGTTTATGGAAATATTTCCCAGATAAAGAAACCTGAGTTAATTTCTGATACTGAAGGCCATAAGCTGTATCCGCATGGTGCTTCACCCAAGACATGACAGAGAGCATGGAAAGGGAAAAGAAAGGAATTTCGTTGAAGAAAAGGTGTGGGGCAAAAAGCTTTGGAAAACAATTGCACACTACTGCATAAGTTTTTAAGTGCAGTAACCCATGGCTCCAGACAGCCTAATATGAAAACTCTGTTGCAGGTTTGTTTTGTTTCTAGTAAAAGCAACTAGTTTCGTACTGGATGTCTCATTTGAAAAATGACAACTTAAAATAGCATGTAGTTGGTTTTAACATCAAATTGTAATTTGTGTTTGCTCCAATGATTAAAAAAATGCTTTTTTGTTTTCCCAGTTCACAATGCCTACAGCAGTTCTCCACCTTGTAACAAATTACAATGTCAAGCAACACCAAATTTCACAAACAGGCTGTCCGACAAGCCTGTGCTGCCAACACATGCTATAGAGCTGGCACCCGAATGACCAGACAAGCTGTCTTAATTGACATCTGCTCCTCTTTCAGCACATAAATTATCCTTTTGGGTTATCCCATCTTCAGGTGCTTCAGAACAGATGCCAGCTCATCATTTATCTATTCTACCTCCTCGTGAGGTGGAGGAAGTGAACTTGTATCCCAAACACCTGCTCTAAGCAGTAGTCAAATTCCTGACACAGTCCATTTGCATTTGCTTTGGCACCACCTACAACAGTGGTTGTATCTGCACATCACAGTCAGTGGCCATGAATGTCAAAATAGTTTATACACATAGATATTAAGACATATTTTACAACTTCACCAAAAAACTTCAAAATACAGTAACTCTTACCATGACTATCTTGGAAAACGTAACCAACCTGTGTCTACTTACAGAAGGGTATCTTCCTGCACTGCTTGTTGACTAAGCAATGGTGTGTTTCAGACTGGGTTTCACAAAAGCTGAGGGGTCTCAGGCCACTAAATCCATGAAAAATTACATATTGGAATAGGTAACTTACAGATCCTTCTCCCCAGTGTGTTTAGTTGCACCTATGGACTACCTTCTGAGATTGGTTAGTGCTTAATCTGTTTTCTTAAAAAAGGGTTATCTCTTTAGAAAATGTTGTGGTTAGAGCCATCCAGGATGTAGAAGAGCTGGGTTCAGCTTCATCTTTGGCCTAATGCATTTTATATCAGCTCTCCCATCATTTTAAAAATCAGCAGGGAGATGAAAAAATAGTATCACGTTAGTAGCAGGTACAAGTGGCTGTGCATGAAGTTCCTCCTCTCCTTCTGGCCAAAGAGGAAACAAGCGTGAAAATCTACTTTACCAGCTGTAGCACCTACCTTGCGGGGAACAGATCGGAAGAGTTTTAGCCAGCAACTACGCTCTATATAATATATAAGCACTTTGGTAAGACTAGTGTATTGGTCTTCAAGTCCTACAAACAGGATTTCATCCCCAGGCTACAGATTTGAGTTGCTTCCATCACATGTAGTTTCTCTTATTTGTCTGACAAATCTTGAATTATTTTTGCACAGGCAAAGCTACCAGAGAAGAACCTATGCCCATAAAAACTCACCAGCAAAAGTTCTTCTGGAAGGTAGAAAACATAGCCTAGTGTCTTTCAAACAGTTGAAAAAGCTGAATCCTTCTTGTCTGGGGGAGACAAACCAGTAAATTATGGAAAATGGTAATACAGTACCTCTTTCTTTTACAAGGAAAGCAGTAGCTCCTATTGCATTTTGTGGAAACCTTAAGCCTCAGGATATACATGTAGGCTCTACAAGTATGTCCACCAAAGTGACTCAGAGCAATCAGTCCACCTATGTGCTGCCTCCCAGTCAAGGTTAGCCTCAAGATAAGCATCAAGCTCTTGGTCTTGGAACTAATTGACCACAGGAAAAAGCAAACAAGGAATCTTAAATTGAGAAAAGAGTCCAGAAAATAACAACCTCCCCCCTACTTTATCAATGCCTGGCTAGCCTAATAGCACGTCTCAGAGAATGGTCAGCAGCTGATGCCTAAAGAAAGGGGTAAGAACGAGGCAATAATAACCTGGTATTTCACACAGGATGCTCTCCCAGTTTTCAGTACCATAAGCTGCAAGTTGTACAACAGTGGACATTAAACAGCACATTCATGTCAAGCAACCAAATTCTGCCTATGCCCTAAATGTTCTGAATTTGATCCAAACATTACAAATTCAGTGCAGTTCTGGACAAATTCTCAGATCTTAGCCAACAAAACCCTGACAAGGGCAGCTCTTCAGTTATGACATTTTCACTTAGACATGCACACTACAAAACACTGCAAGGTCCACTGCTCCGTCTGAAACCTCTATCTTCTATTAAACATCTGATGCCTGATGGAGGCCCAACAGAAGTAACACACTGTTCTGAATTCTTTCTGTGATAATGTTTGAGGTCTTTGGTAAAGAACTGGTCTAATCTAAGTACTAGACCATTACAGCATACAAATACTTCAGCCTGATCTAGGTCTTCCAACACACAAATGCAAACCAGGTCATGTCGCATCTTAATACAAATAGTGAGAAAAAGAACTTCTTCTCCAAAGAGTGAGCAACTGCTACCACGGTAGCTTTTAAATGCTAGCAAGATTTAAAGCTCTAATGCTGTGCTTGTGCACTACATAGAGACCTCCTTATACTATACTACTAAAAGAAGAAAAACTTCATGCATACTTGCTTCTTCCTCACCAGATCCTTGTTCTTTTTCTGTTCTATGTAGAAATGAGAACATAGTTCTCCTATACTGAAAGTGTTTTTCATATAGAAGAATGTAGGGAAGACAAATACTCATGTGGAGCCCACAGACATCTTCCCTGGTGCCATGACCTTGCTGGACACAAATTTGTATATAGTGAACTTCACCCCTACTGGCTGTAGGAAAGAAAAATTAATGTGACTAGTGGAAACTACACAGCCTTTGCTGGAGACAAGTAGTGAAAAGTAACATAACGAAGCAAACAGTTACAGCAGGTAAGAGGGATAGTGACAGGATGATATAAAAAATGATTTTGTGACCCAGGTGTCCTGGTTTCACCTGGGAGAGAGTTAATTTTCTTCACAGAAGTTGGTGTGAGGCTGTGTTTTGGATTTGGGATGAGAAAATGTTGATAACGTGCTGATGTGTTGGGTTGTTGCTGAGCAGTCAAGGACTGTCCAGCTTCTCGTGCTGGGCTGCCAGCGAGCAGGCTGGGGGTGCCCGGGGAGCTGGGAGGGTTCACAGCTGGGACAGCTGACCCAGGCTGGCCAAAGGGGTGTTCCATACCATAGGACGTCATGCTCGATATATAAAGCTGGGACGAAGAAGGAAGGGGTGGAGGGACATTTGGAGTTAAGTCACCTGTCTTCCCAAGAAACCATTATGTGTGATGGAGCCCTGCTTCCCTGGAGATGGCTGAACACCTGCCTGCCCATGGGGAGTGGTGAATGAATTCCTTGTTTTGCTCTGCTTGCGTGCGTGGCTTTTGCTTTACCTATTAAACTGTCTTTATCTCATCTGAGTTTTCTCACTTTCACTCTTCCAATTCTCTGCCCAATCCCACCGTGGGGGAGTAAGCGAGTGGCTGCGTAGGGCTTAGTTGACGGCTGGGGTTAAAGCAGGACACCAGGTAAAGCTCAGGAGGTCCCAGACACAAACCCCCTAAGGCATAAAGCAAATTTTGGGGAAAGGCCTTTGAAAGCTTGAGAGGAAAAGCCACCAATAGGCTTACGTGCAGCATAAGGCAATGGAGGCTCAAGAGAGGAATCACTAGTGCCTTGGAACCAGAACACACAATAATAACGCAATATGGGGCAGGGGAAGCACTACCCCACCCTGAGCAACATAAGCCAACACGGGTGCCCTTCCCCACTCGCCTGTCAGGGCCATGGACAGCATGTTAACAAGTCACCGATCCATCCTGCGCTTCACTGGTTGTTACAACAGCTGAAGCAGGGTTATGCTATTAATAAAATGGTAACCAACATTAGTAAAGTAATAATCTTATCTAATATAGTAGTTGAATGAAGCAAGGATTTCCCTGCTTCCTTGGCACATCACCACCCATGCTAAAATGACGACACAGGTCAACTGTCAGAGCATACCTTGACAAGAGCTGGTGCTCAGTGTGTGGGCAAAGAGTATTAAAGGTACCGAGAGCCACAAATCAACTCCTGCGTGCCAGCGCCAGGGCTGCCCTGGCAATCTAACACTCAAGTTGTGTCATTTTTTCTAAAAATATCAATGTTTCCTCAAGAACTCTGGAGTAGATTCTGAAGATTAAGATGGTAAAGGATAAAGACTGAGGTCTAGTAATATCTGGCAGATTTCTAAATGTAAATATAGAACCTCTCTTGAAACACAAAGTGCCAGAATACTTTTAAAAAAAAACCTCTCTGTGTAGATAACTGTAACCTTAACACTTTTTTCCTTAAAATGCCAACATTCTTATGTACCTACTTTTCAGTTATTTTATTTTAAAAATCCATATAGGCAATGAAAGAATTTCCAAGAAAACTGGTAATAGAGATTGTCTCCATGTATCATGGAACTTCAGCTGTTCATATTTTCTAAGTCATAGGGTGCTTCTTTGGTGCCTACACTACATACAAAAACATAACAAAAAGCTATTGAAAAATATGAAACTGGTAAAATTACTGTAATACTATCATTATATTTATGAGAAAGTACCAAGAAAACCCCAAACCCCATTGCACAGGATAAAAAGGATACTCTTTCCAATATTCACAAGCATTCATGGAGTTCTGTCAAATTTGACATTGTTCCCTGCCCAACAGTTCTTGCAATCTACTGTTGAGAAGACATGTTAACCTTAGCAATCCTCTTCTAAGCAGAAATCATAAATTAACAGAGAAAATAAAGAGTGAAAGGCACTTTCTGGAATTAAAGAGTACTCAAGGACAAATAAGAGAAAGCTTGGTAGAAGGGAAGATATTTTTGGTGGCTAAGAGTGGGTGGTGATGGGAAAAAGCATGGAACATGAATTATGAGAGAATAAGAGAACAGCAGATAATCGAAATAATGTAAACCTTCTAAATTATATCATGAACCAATTTTCCTCAAACTAACAATAAAGAGAGGGCATTAATCCCAGGCCCAGGAAAGTAATTAGGCATGATTCCCAGATCTTCACTGGAAGTTTGATACCTAAGTATCCAGATTTAACTACCAGGCTTCTATATTATTCAAAATCAAATTAAATGCAATCTATGGATTTGCTGTGAGCTAGATAGTTATTGATATATAAATATAATTTATATAAATATAAATACATTGATATATTTAAATGCATTTTAAAAAAAAAATCCATGACTATTATTAACCACTCTTGAAACTCTTTGAAACATTTAGAGGAATTAAAATAACAAGTTATATCATAGAATGGTTTGGGTTGGAAGAGAACTTTAAATGTCACCTAGTCCAACCCCCCCTGCAATAAGCAGGGACATCTTCAACTCGATCAGGTTGCTCAGAGCCCCGTCCAACCTGACCTTGAATGTTGCCAAAGATGGGGCATCTACCACCTCTCTGGCCAACCTGTGCCAGTGGTTCACCACCCTCATTGTCAAAAATTTCTTCCTTAGATCTAGCCTAAATCTACCCTCTTCTAGTTTAAAACCATTTCCCCTTGGTATCACAACAGTCCCTGCTGAAAAGATTGTCCCCAACAAATATAACTCATATTGCTAACATTATGTAATACAAAAGTCACATATCTGTTTTCCTTAAGTGAATGCAACTATAATTGTTAAAACATCCCTATATTACTTCACATTACTTAGCTTCATGCCAAGTTATGCTTATCTGTTAAACTAAAATAACGACAAATGTTTATAAAAAGTTAGTTTGCGTATAGTATGTACAAGGACCTGGGCCAAGTTTCATCACACTGTAACAATATAATTACACAGAAGTCCTTGTGGTTGTCCCAAATGTAACGCAGACCTGCAAGCTTTATAATGCCTGGGTGTAACCACACCAAATTAAAGGTGGCATGTACTTTAATTTATTTTGTGACAAGGCACACTCTTAACATCACATCGGAGTTGGAGAGAAACCGGATTCTGAAACAGCAGCTCCCACAGCAGCAGAGAAACCTCCCTGGGATTTCGGGCAGAATACAGTACCACCATCCCGTAAAAAGCACCACAAAAGCTTTTTCCTCCAAAAATAAGAGCAGACAAAGAACAACGGAAGGTTTTCTCCATGACCTCCAGGCCAACAGCTTTCACCCAGATCCCTCCAACATCTAGCCCCAAATAATGTGATTTTCAGTAGCATACTGAAAAAAAAAGTTGATTTTTCCCACCCTTCACTTGGGGAAGCTTTATTTCACCAAAAAAACACAAACCAGGACGCGCTGCCTCCGCACCCTTGTGCTCAAGGGCACTGCACAATGTCACCCGCACCGCGGCGGCACCGCCGAGGAGGACGAGGGCCAGGCCCGTCCCGACCCGGCGTACGGCGCGGCCTGGCCCTGCTTCCCGGGCCGAACCAAGAGGCCAGCGCATCCCGCCGAGCAGGGCTGCGGGAAGGCGCCGGCAGGGCCCGTCCCTTCCCCCGGCAAGGGAGGGCGGGATCAGGGCACATATACGAAGCCAACGCGCCCCTGTCCCGCCGAGGCGGCAACGGCTTCTTCTTCGGCCTTCCTCCTCCGTGAGGCCGCCGGCGAGCGCCGTGGGTCCCCCCCTGCGCCCTCCCCGCCATGCTCGCATGGTCCGGCCGCGGGGGCAGGGAAGGAGCCGGCCCCAGCGGCTGCTGCGTGACAGGAGACGGCGCCTCCCTGGAGCCGCCTCTCGCCACCCCCTCCAACAATGGCCGCGACCCGACCCCCCGCCCTTTCCAGGAGCTCGCGCGCGCCCGGGGAGTGAGGGGAGGAGAGGGCGGAGCTCCCGCCTCGGCCAGCGCCCCGAGCTGCGCGCGCAGTCCCGCCAGCTTCCTCTTTTCTTTCTGCGCCCCGCCCGCGCGGCGCCGTGACGTCACTGGAGGGCGGAGCCGAGAGGGGAGGGCGGGCGGTGGCCACCGGCTCGCGGGGCGGCAGCGCCACCTGGCGGTCAGGTCTCGCGGCGGCGCCCGCGGCCCGAGAGCGCGCCCTAACGTCCCGAGAGGGAAGGGCGCGCCCGCCGCGGCGGGGAGGGGCTCGCTCCGCCGAGGGGCTCAGCAGCGGCCGGGTAGTGCGGGGCCTCTGGGTGAGGGCACTGGGCTCCAGCTCTGCCTTTGCCCACTGCCCCCTCCGCGCCCCGCCCGGCAGCTGTTGGCCCGGAGGGGCTGCCCTCGCAGATCTCCGGAGAACCGCCGTGCCGGCTGCGCTGCAGTCAGCGGGGAGCCGGTTCCTCCAGAGGGCGAGGCTGAGCGCTTGAGACGCCTCCCGCCGGCCCTGCGGGAGCGGTCTGGCGGTCCCCTTGTCCTCAGGGTCGCCGGGGGCCGTGGCCTCAACGCCTCCGGGAGCGGGTGTGGGGAGCCGCCGGGGTGCCAGGGCCGAGAGGGGGCCGCTGAGCTGCCCCCCGCCGCCCTCCTTCCCCCGTGCTTTGTCTTGGTATAAAAAACTGTCACACCTGGGGCCGGCTTCCCGCAGTCCTGACATGACTTCCATCGGGCTGTGCCTCAGTTTACCCCGTACGAAAGAGCACTCCAGCTAGGAGGTCCTGCTCCAGGCGGAGCTGGGCGTGCGGGACCTGCTACTGACGCCTTGCCTGCACGTCTACGCAGAGGCAGACAGGGCTTAAAAGTTAATCTAAAGGCAATCAGATTTTCAGAAATACTTCTGCAACTGCGCGCACTGGTGAGGAAGTTACTGCTTTCACCTTCAAAGCTGCAGTTACTGCCCTACAAGCATCTCACTTACAAATGGCTCACTGCACGTCTAAATAGTTACGTACACGCGTTTCTGAAAAGTAAATCCGTAAGGTGCTGCACAGACAATCTGCCCCTCTGCCATACCTGACAGATGTCGGGATAAAGCGTGCTGACTCAGTCGAGACTGATTCTCTTCAACCTGAGGAAAATAGTTATGTCAAATCTAAGATCTGATTGCTTTTGTTAGTGGTGAGACAGCCTGAGCTCAGCTCTCATATTGAACACAAAAGGAGACTTCAGGTGACAGAGAAAATTCTTCAGACTCCTAGGTTTCAGCACAGCTCAAGAGAAGAATGCCTAAAATAAAGCATTTCCGAAAGCATTTAAGATTTGAATATTTGGTTTTGACACACTAAAATGAGCCTGCGTGGGCAGATTTGGGCAGGCTCATTTTTTATCTTTCTGGTGATATGAAAAGGTTTTTCTTCATTATATTTTGGGGCATGAAAGGGAAGGATACAGGGAGGGAGGGAGGAAGAGTAGAAATTCTGGATGCTGGAAGCCAAGGTCAGGCTGTAATCACAACTCCTTTAATTACCAAGAGTGAAATCTGGCAAAGCATCAGATCCAGATCTGGAGGATCAGCCTCCTGTCTTGACACCACGAGACTCAGGAGAAACTGGTAGAACAGAGAATCAAGGCTTTGAAACCTGAATTTGAATCCTGTTACAGTACAGCTCCTAGTGCCAGCAGGACTTAATTTTAATTGTGGTCCTTTGTCATTTGGTTCAATACAAATGATAATAAGTAAAACTCCAATTCCTATTCTTCCTTAATAAATAAAACCCAAACATATTGGACCACATAGATCAGAATATTTTTAAATACCTTTTAAAAATCAGTTCTCTTAATTTTTCCTTCAGGATGGTCTAGTTTTCTAGTTTCATTTACTTTTTGTAATAGGCCTTTCCTAAGTGTTCATTATCGGAATTTATAGTTTTAATTAAAATGCTAAACGTATTATTTCCTCTGAGTTTCTTCCATTATATTTTAATGGTACTTATATGTAAAGTAATTATACTTTAAGTAATTATTCTGTACTTTCTCTCTTTTTTTTTTTTTTTTGTTTGGTGTTTTAAAAGAGTCATACTGTTCTGTCTTGGTGTTGCTCAACTGCTGTGACATTTCCCCCACAACTTTGGAGTATTTTAGACAGTTTCAAGCCAGTTTGAAAGATGGGCAGAAATATCAGAGAGATCAAACTTTGAAGTTTAATCAAAATTTGTGGCTGGATAGATACAAGAGACTCAAAATGACGGCCCGCTATAAGCTAAAAATGAGGAGATATCAACTCATATCTTTTCTGAGCAGCTTCCCATGAGCATATATGTGCTAACTGGCTGGGCAGTGAAAAGATACCTCTAGCTAAAGCACATGTTGTCTCTTGCCAGAATCATGGGGAGTTTGGGGAGGTTCTGGGGAAAGGGAAATAGAGGAGCCATGGGCAGGTACAGAGAAAATAGTGGGAGGTGGAAACTGGAGATGGTGCAAGAATGCTGGGAGAGGGCTGGAGTATAGTGGAAAAACACTGAGAGATGGGGAATGGATCGGGGCGCACGAGCTGCTGAAAGGGGTGAGCCGGGAGGCCACAGGAACGCAGGATGCATTAGTTTGCAGAATGTCGTTGTGGTAATCGGAAAAACACTTTGGAACAATTCTTTTCAGAGATAATCATCTGGGGGTGATCAGGTGAGTTCTGTAGAAACAGCAGGACAATAATTTTCACTTCCTACCCTAAGACACTGGATTTTTATAAGTGACAGTTTTTCCGTCATGAAGGGCAATTCATCCCCAATCAAGAAATTGAAGAAAAATACATTGTGAGGGAGGTGATGGGTTGTTCAGTTCTTATTTGATGATTTTATAGGATTTGTATCACTCATCCCATATGCTGTTATATATTTTCATAAGGAGGAAAGGGGTTTCTCAACAGCTTCTGTTTAGGTGTCAGCCCTGCCAAGTGGCTCCTTGCAGAGCCTCGATGAATTCAATGAACTTCATTAGAAGCCCATCTCTACTGGCCAAGGATCGAGAGAGGGATGTAGTTAGTTCCTTTCTGAATGTCAGCCAGGAGGAAGAGTAGTGGGTTAAGTAACAGTTACATAAAAGAAAATAATTCTTTTATGTGGCAAAATTGCAGCAGATAAAGTACATGATTAAAAATCTTTTCTGGGAAAAAAAGTTGTTAGGACTGAGAAAGTAAACTAAAGATATCTGTAACTAAAGATACAGTTTGATACAAACGGTAAATTATTTTTTTTTTTAAGTTTTGAATTGGCTAAATTTAAAGGGAGGTGGGAGTAAGTTTGAGTATGCTGTTGAAATCAGAAATATCTTTATAGTTGGTGGCTAGATAAAACTAGCTCCAAGTATTATTTATAGTACATGTACGCTGTTCAGTTTTAATGTTTTGTATCCCCTATTTTGAGAGGGCTTATGAGTTGCAGCATTTCAATTATAAGAAGCTTGTCAAAATGACATAAGGACACTGATCATTGCAACAAATAAATCTCCTTGTGTAGATTTTTGGAAGCGACAGAGATGAGTGAAGAGGCACATTTTTCTTTTCATTGTCTAAGTCTCTTAAATGTCTGCACTTAATCAGATGGGATCTCCCTCTGGAGGTCTTCAAAGGCATCAATGTCTTTTCCTCTGACTGTATAAGGAATTTATGTGCTTCATTTGACAGATTGCTTTTTCTATAACGTGGAAACTGGATACGTTCCCTAATACCCAGATCCAGATAATACTCTGCCGATGTCTTAACTCCGTGTTGGGACAAGACCTGGTGTGCACCATCTCCACTCCCACTCCCTTTTGCCATCCTCCCTCATCCCTAGTTTCTCTGGGAAGGAAATTAGCAATGAGAGCAGCAAGCCTACTCCACCAGGCCATGTGGATGATCAGGAACCACAGATAGTTAAACGTCTACATTTTAGATGAAAATTAATTGCCTCAAGTATGGAGATCATCTTTCAACCCTCCCTTGCTAAGCTGATAAAACTGGAAAAAGCTTTCAACCTGGAGAAGCATGTAGTCTTACAGGAAATGTTCTGAACAGGCCACAGGCTCTACTGATGACACCTCTTGCAAGTCACCTCTCTGTGAGGTTTCTGGGTTTTTTCACCACCATTCTTTGGTAGACTGAGATATACGTTCCTGCTACACACCTATGCTAAAAGCCACAGTATCAGGTGGGCAACTAGAATACTCTGCTGTAGTTTATAGTCTTTTTTTTTTATCCCCTCTAAATGGCACGAATACCCATGCCAAACGCAGAAACTAAGAAGCTGAAGGAATTAGGTAGAGTTTAAATGCTGAATTTAAGATGGTCACCTAATGCACAAGAACAATCATCTATGCATGCATATGTTCCTTACTCCCGTATTAGTTTATGTAGTATGTATTTTGTCTTATATTTTTAATTGTTAATGCTGGTTATCTGCTTAAACCTTTCAGAATTTTAGCTATATTTCGTCTTTCAGAGATCAGAAACAGAGCCAAATACCATGTGAGTGATCAAAACAACTTTCAGAAACTTAACTGTTCATGTTATTTACTAATGGTATTTGTAAACGGCTGAAGCCCTGTTTTGCCAGAATAAAAAAAATTTAAAAAGTAACGGTGCTAGTATGTGGAAATGTATTATTACTGCATAATGTTGACTTGTGTATTTTGCTCCCCTTGGACGTCTGTCTTTTTGAAGACTCTGTCATGGCTTTTTTAATCATAAACTGAGAAACAGAACAGTGATTATAGATTTTAGCAAGTCCTTTTCATCTTGGAAAAAAGATAACTGTTAAAAACCATAAAACATTCTTTTAAACAAATCGGTTTGATTGCAATTTTGAAGAAAAGTTGCCTTGATAGAGTAGCCTTAGGCATCATTCTTGGAGGAAAAGAATAATTCCTGTATCCCCAGAGCAGGTAAACATATTGCTTATAGCATATAAATATTTTTGTATAACAGAAAGGTTGGAGATTGTGGCCTAGAGCTCAAAAAATCTGTCTTATTTTCAGAGTACGATGTCACTAAACGACAATGACTACTGTTACCAGAAGCTCAAGGCTCAGACAAGTTCCCTGTGCCCTTGCTTCAGACATCATCTGCTGGAGTGAGAGGGGTTGAGAGAGAGGAGTGATCTGTAGCAGCTACTTTCCTAAACCTACAAGAGTATTGCAAAATCTTCAAGACACAAATGCACTAAAGATGTTCTGAGACAGGTGAAGCTGTAAACATGAGCCTGTCCCAGTGTTTGCACTTTCAAGCTGAGGTTTAGCCTAACCATTATTGACTTCCAGTTCTAATATACATTATATTTTGAGTACTTGTGTTATTTGCACTTGCTTGGCTCTTTGTGAAGTGTCGTAACTGGAAGCATTTGAACATTCTGTTTATCTATGTTAAGGTATTTGGTAAGCTTTGTTTATATTTAGAAAAGTAATGATTATTAAAAAGAACAGGAAAACATCATTGTTTGGAATTACTCAGAGAATTATAAGAAAGAGAAAAAAACCCTGCTGTGGGATGATTATCAGCAGTGATATTTTCTATTTGCAAATATTTCCATGTGATATGAAATATTTTAGCAAAACCATAATAATCCAAATAAAAAAATCTATTGACATAACTCTGGCAAATAATTGAAAACAAACAATTCCTAGCCTAATTCAAGGTGGCTAGGTCTTCAGCTAGTCCCTCCAATTATATGCCTGAAAGAAGGTTTAAAAAGCATATTTTGAAATGCAAGAGACTTAACAATAGCAAGAATAACCAAAATCTTCCTAGCAAAAAGCAGCAAAACGTAGGATCGCAAGATTTGCAGGTGTAAGAGGCACATCTAGATACCCTCATATGGAGAAGGCTTTAGGTGCTGCATTAGCACTTGGGCTGTATCCGAGTTGGAAGGACCATAGTTTGTATTTTAATAGTTTGTCTTAATGTAACACTTGAGGAACTTAAAATCCCACTTGCTCTCCAATCCTGCTCACCTCCGCATAGTCCTGTTGCGATATTGCCACCTTTTTTTAAAAGCAACAACAAGGGGAAATGGGCTAGAGCACACTTAGAGTGAGAATGTGCATAAACTGATCGATAAATAGTTTATCCCTGCTGGAAAAAAAATGGGTAACCAATGTAGAAAGCAGTCTAGTTGCAACCCACCCAATATATGTTTAAATTTTAAATTTAAAACGCCAAAGTGATAGCAATTTCCTTTGGAATCTAAGTGATTTTTTTTTTCATTTAATTGATATTTGTCAATTCATCAAACTTCAATTACTTTTCAAAGACAGCTTAATTCTGACGACCTTCCTCTGGGGAAAATACCTTTACCTGTCAGTTAAACTATACAAGCTCCTTAGTAGCCCACCTAGCAAGCTGCTGGAGGCTCCTGACATATCACGCCCAGGCTGAGGAATCATTAACTTTCATGGAGAATTTTAAATCTTTGTGGAGTTTTTTTCTGAAACTGGAGTAAACCCCAATTTTAAAAGAATTACTTTCCTTGCAAAACTAAATGCTTTTATTTGCCATGCTATACCTAGAAGGTTTTTTTGGGGTATGTACTGCAAATTTTAAATTGGGTGCATAAACTAAATTTTCCTTCTTAGTTTTGTCCAGTTTTTGTCCTCATGCTTGCTGTTCTTACATTAAATTCATTTAAATTTGCACTGGAACTTAATGCTGAGTGTCCTGAGCTGTGTGTGTGACCACGTCTTAGCATTTGCAATCATCTGAACAAAATTTCTGAATAAGAAAAGAACACCCATCAAGGTCTAGTCTTTTTTAGCTTAGATATCTGCATTCCATTTAATGCAACTTAACTTAATTTTCTTAAGAACATTATACGAAACTGGAAACATTGAGCACAAGAGAAGGTGATCCGAGATAAAAACTGCAAATGTATATATTCCAACTTACAGCAATTCTTACTATTTTAGAGTTTGCCGTTATTTATTGTTTGTATTCCTGGTAAATTCTTTTATTTGAAAAAGTTTTATATGAGAACATTGAAGTGGCAATTTTAGTTTTCAGTCTGTCATTCACATGCAAAATGCAGGCTTTGTCATGTCTGAAAACTTTCATTTCAAAAGCATTTTCTGAGCCTGTATAATGCACTTTTGCCTTTATTTCAGAAAGAATTGAGTTCGTCCCTGCTTGCTTGGAATACTGGGGGTTTCCCACTAAGGCTTTTTAAACCTGTTTCTCTCTTTTAGCATTCCTTTTTTTAATTTTTTTTTTAATTTTATTTACCTCAGTGGCATTAGATAAGACTAAAAGTGTTAAGTCCTTACAAGACTTGGACAATTCAAGATAGCACATGATCTATACTATACAAAACACAAAATGGAGGGTTATCTTGACAGCCCTCTTGCATGAGAGATACATGGTAGTATTGCAACCTTTATTTAAAAAAAAACAAACAGTGTCTGTGGAATATTTTGGGGGGGTAATCTTTTTTAGTTTAACCATCTTTCATATCCCAAACATAATCTTTTTTTTTCCATACATCTATATCTACGGTTATGTGTAATATCTTAGCAAACTCTGATAACACAGCAGTTAAAAGTACAGCTTGAGGTGAACTCGTGGAGGCGAGATCCTCAGCTGCACGAGCAGTCGGTACTCGGCTTTCGCCCAGCACACACATACGTGTTCATACACAGCAGCTTACTGCTGATGGCTAACGCTCTCTTGCTGTCCTGGCCAGTCTGCGTGGTCCTTCTTCTAGTCATCGGCTTTGCAAACTTTCCTCTTGGTCTTGATGTATGATGTATGTATTACAACATGAAATACGTACAAGTTGCAGTGTTATAGTCTGTTGTTTCTTGGCAGGTTCAGCGGCTTTTTTTGATTTTTTAATTTAAGGAGCTCAGTCCCCAGTCTAAGTGCAAAGGCTTTTGCCACAGTGCAAAATCGTCGTTACGTAGCTACTGAAATCTCACCATTATACTGTTTGAATATGAACAGTAAATACTAACTGCAAAACTTACAGTAGGTTATATACCGTATCACTAAGTACTTCATCACAAAGATTAGATTAAGGCCAGACGATGTTTCTCTGAATATACAGTATAAATGAGATGCTAAATCTTTGACACTAAAATATTACCTATTCTACACCCAATTTTTTTAAACATTGGATTAAAAGTCTAAACGCAGAGAATTTCAGAATCAATAGAAAGCATGGCTAAAGAGAGCCCAATAACACAATCCAAAAGTCTGGTGAGATTTTACTGAAGTTAATTTCTGGAAGAAAAATGTTTCAAATGCAGGAGCTGGCCTCAATGCCCTGCCCGTTTTATTTCTGGAAACTCCAAACTAATTCAGGGGAGGTTTCACTTAGTTACACTGCAAAGGTCTTAGTTCTGAAATAATTCAAAACTAGGCATGACTTTTAGTTTGGACAAAAACATAGATAGGTAAAAGCAGTCCATTTCCATTTTTATTACAATTTAAAATACTCAGTAGTTGGAGTGATTGTTAAGCAAAGTCTTGAGGGTGATGACATTCTCTGCTACAGGAAATAACCACACAGGAATGTTATAAAATGAAACCTCAGATCCATCATCCTTAAACTTCTATGCATTTCACTACATTTTAAAAAAGTTTTAAAGTTTCTCTGAATTTTTTTCAAATATGGACCTCAGTGTTTGCACAGATCACTGTTTATATGATAGCTGGTGATGTGGCAGTACCAAAATGATCATAGACCCTTGGCTATGTCAAATGACATGATACTCTGTGGTCCCATGGTACTACCAAGGAAATATGTCTGTTACAATATGAAGCTAAGATTATTTTATTGGAATTTCACACAAAGAAGGACAGAGTGATCCTAGGTAGAATCTAGAATCACTAGAATCTGATTTTATTAGCCGGGTATATGTTACCTCGGAAGAATTTTCAAAAGCACCTAAATGCTTTACAGGAAGTGCCACAAACTTTCAGTGGGACTTTTGTGCATGTGAGGAAATTTGTATCTCATTTTTCTTACACTGGCTCAAGAACTTTGCCATTTTATGAAATATACTTTTAATTCAGTAACATTCTGTTACTTTTTCAGTTCTATCGCTGGATTTGAAAAACATACCAAATCCTCACCTATCGGCCAAACGAGCTTGAAAATGCAACCCAACCCAGTCCCCTCATCTTCTGCGCAAGTTTCCGGTCTCACAAGCTGTTCTGCTTACTGCCCATCCCGGTTTATCCAGAATCTCCATCTGCACCTTGAAGGAATATCTTCATTTCAATGGTAAGCAGATTAACAGATTTTTACATGTTTCCTCTGGTTCTCCCCACCTAAGACCCAGTCTGTAATTCTCACAGGTGCCTGTTCCCATGCTCTGACAGAGGAATGTAGTTCATCAGAGCCTTGACTTAGACAGGGCTTATTTTCTGTTGACTTTTGCTCTACTTCTGTAGAGATACATGAAACTCTTGAATGGTCTCACATTGCAGAAGTTCCAGATATTTTCAAATGTTTGCAAAGGAGAATCCTGATATACCTCTTTTATTTTATGGGCTTAGTGCGACCATAAACACATAATCTTTTTTATGTTTTCTGGAAGAAGCAATAGTAATATTGCTGTTTCCTGAAGTGGCTGTATGTCTATGAAGTATTCAAATACACAACAAATAAAGGAGTCAATATCTGAAAAAAATAATCAAGTTGCATACAATGAATACTGTGATTCTGTGATTCTGTGATTCTCTCCCCTTTTAATATAGTACACCGATTATGTTAACTATTTATTCTCCTGAAGCTTTAAAGATAAATATAAACCACACATTAATACTTATGAACAGGCTAAAGCAGGAGGTCTCAACATTTTGTTCATGGGACCTCTTAATGTGTGTGCATGGGGCCACAATGGGCCTGTGCAACAAAATTCGTCGGTAGCACAGCATGATCTTAATAGGATAGCTACAGCTAGGATAGGCAGCATAAAACCTTTGTCAGATGCCGGTAGCAGGTAGCCGCACTTTGGAAAATGCTAGCCTGAATATATTTCATAATGTTATAAAAAATACTTAAGGGCCTTTTAATGTGCTTTGTAAATTTTCTGAAGGAGTTTGAAAGTCAAGGTGAGTTGTCTTTTTGAGTAATTATCTGATTCACATTATTATTTTGTCCTGGAATTTTAAATTTCTCAGAATTTCACTGTATAGGTAATATATACCATATACTACACATATTTGGAGAGTGATGGTGTTCTGCAGCACAAATTATTTCAAACTGCATGAAGGGTCAACTGCAAAAAAGCCCGCTGAATTTTTTGAGTGCTAGTCCACCCATCACATGGAAGTTTGGTTAGCAGTTTTGCTTTTGAAAAAGGACAGATTTTGCCCCTCTTGTATTACAGCTTTTCTTCAGGAGGATTTTGGCAGGGCCCAAGATGGGACTGCTGAAAATATTTTTTTTATAGGTTGATATTCACAAAGCCAGAGTGCGTATGTTTTCTCCAATCTCAATCCAGCAGCCATTGATGCCTGCTGAAGACAATCTTGTGATTTGAAAGGCAGGTATCTGCTGGTGTCAAGAAAATTAATCTTTTAAATTCTCTGTTAATGAATAATGAATCATGCATGTATATTAAAACATGCAAGCAGCATGCAAGTATACTGAAGAGATAAAGCACAATCATTTGGATAGTATCTACTTGTTTTCCTGCATAACTCCAATATAACTATTCTTGTTTATATGATCTTTCAGCACATCCTTAAGTTACTATTCCTGACTGTACTGTACTGTTATTTTCCAAAGTTCCTATAATTTTATAATAGAAACATCCATACAGTTAATTTTCTTTTAGTAAGATGCAACTTTGAACTTACTGCTCCCTTCGATCACAATAAGAAGTAGGATACAAGAAATGCCATATCCTAATGGAAAATGGTTACATTAAGAATAGTGGGATTAGAGAAAAATGTACTCTGTACAAAATGCTATGTTTATCATTAGTCCCTCAAATCTGTGAAATTAATAAAAGACTCTTTCTTTTAAATTAATAATTAGAGTCCCTACGCCAGCATTTATCTGACCTTATTATTAAGAGCTGATTGTGGCTGTTTATTGACTGGTAGTAATGCGTAATTGCTGAAGTAATCAGCAGTTCAACTCCTTTCCCAGGCAGGCAAAAAACAAGCAGAAACACTACAAACTTTGCAAAGTTGAAATCACCGCGTCTCCTTCTGTCAGCTCTAGAGAAAGTCTAATTGAAATGCAGAAAGTGCAAATTTCACAGACACGCAAAGGAAATGCAAATGTACAAAGCCCAGTGCATCACTCCTGTCTTAGACAAGCTATTTCCCATTTTCCTCCCCTTTACTTCCTACTCTCTTCTCCCTGGTAATTATTTCAGCACTCAGCTCTCCTACCTGGGTAGACAGCCCATGTCTGCAGATGATGAACAAAAAGGAGATAATAATAACCGTATTACTTCTCATGAAGAAGTCATCACAAGTTTGCAACCATTCTCCTCCTCTAGTTTTAGAGTTTCAATTTGATAGGGTAAAGAGAAGAACAAACTTCCAAAGTATGGGAGGAATGGAAGAAGGAATGTGTGCTTCACTGATAGGTTCTTTACTAGTTTTTGCTCTTGTACAACTGAATCAGAGAAGAAACTATTGCAGGGCAATTTTCAGATAGCTTAAATTCCACCTATGTTCCAGTGCCTCATTAATGAAAACAGCAAAGTACCTCTCAGAAAAGTGCTTCAGAGTGGCTAAGCAAGGCACTGAGCAGGAATACAAGACGTATAAGGACTTAGCAGAATTTAAGTCATCCAAATATGAGGGTAAGAAGCTTACCTTGGCAGGCCCAGTTACATAGTTGTAGGGCTGGCTGCCGCTCTCTTTTGATCATTTAAATTGAATGAACTCGATCTCATTTGAATAAAGCAAATTCATTGTCAAAGCCTTCAAACTTTCTGATTCTTTTCTCATTGGATATCACTACTTGATTGAAATACTTACAAGCCACACAGACAACACATGTCTTTTAAGGAATGATAATTAACTACAAAGACTATGGCTTTGAATAGATTTTTGTGTATTTATCCCCTCGTACGTGTCCTTGTCTATTTACCTTGCCTTGCTCCTTTGCTGAACTTCTGGTGTTTGTGAAAACAAGAATGGAGACACAGGCCAGAAGCTGACAAAATGTAGGACAGATGCTATGGAAACTTCCACATTACGTCCCAGCAAATTATTTCAGCCTGAATATGAACTCTCATGGTCTAAGCTTATACAATGATTTTCAAACTTGTCACTCAGTAATGATTGTATAATGACAATGAAATTTACCTAAGTGTAGTACAAGGATGGAACAAGGAAATTAATGAAAATAAGTGAATAGTCAAGGAAGGAGAGACTGGAAGGCCAGATCATCCATCTTCCTGCCAGTAAAGGACTGTTTTCTGTAACCATTTCCAGAGTTCAGCTGGCTTAGCTTTAAATGTCAAAAGCAATGGAGCTTTCACAAATCTCCTTTAGAACACTACAGTTTCACTTAAAATAAAGATTTGCTCACGGTGAAAGGTGATGGCACAGCTACCCCGTTAACATTACCCAGTGCTGTACACAGAGACTGGGTCTCCTGACATTGCACTGGCCACTCCCATGACTGTGCAGCCTCCTCCAAAAGTCTCTGAGTTTACAGTCTGAAGGATTTACAAATCCTGACAAAGATACGCATTGTGAATACTACCTCAATTACCAAAATTATCTGTTTGGGTCATCTTGTTTCCGTTGCTCCTAGGGAGTGGTGTCTCACTCTTTGTTTGACCCAGCTGAACAAGCTAATATTTAATGCAAATATTAGACCATCAGCCTCTAACTTTAAACCAACAAGAAGGTTTGGTTTAGATCTTCCGAACTGTGTTGAAAGAAGCATGATGTAAATCTGTGTGCAACTCAAGCCCCCCAAAAGGTCTCCCAGGTTCCTGTGTAAGGGCTAGCAGATGTGATGCTCTGGGTGGGACACACTGCTCACCAGCTTGCACAGCAGGGATGGCAGAGTGCAGGGGGAAATAGTATGACGGGGGCTCCCTAAATGGATTCCTCCTGGGTTAGGAAGGACTCTCATTTCTTTAAGAACAATTATTTTTCTGGGATCCTCTTGGAAGTTACGCCTATATGCAAACCCACATATAGATAGAAATGGACAACCATAATCCTTAGAGGAAACTAGACCCAGACAGACAACACTTGCCAACAGTTAATCCTTCAACTTTTCCATATATATTTTAGATAGAGGTGACCTTGTTTCACCAAGCAGCAGCCCTGAGAGAGGACTCATTTGGAGAACCCTTAACATCCAATGGGGAGACATACCCAGTACGTGGTCCTGGTGCAGGCACTGGAGGCCGCAGAGGGGCTGCTGGAGCATCTAGCATGTCCTGACAGTTAGCTCTAAGCGGTTCCTTGCCAGCATGTGGGCTTCCTGGCTTGCCCCCTTCTCTCTCTGATACAATAGAGGAAGCTGTGACAACTCACTGCAGTGCCCCTAATAATGTCAACAGCGACAGAAGCGTTTTTGGCTCTTATAATAGCTAAGATGGGCTCCCAGAGAGAATTTCCAGTTTGCTACCTTGTTGGTAAGACTATGCTTGACTCTTTGCAGCCGCCAACATTAGCAGGATTTCTATACAATCACTGAGGTGATGGAAGATCCATGACAACGCACTTTGTCAAGGGTATGATTTTGTAATACTTCTTTTTGCCTAATATCTGTCAAATATCTTCAATTTTTTACTTGACCAAAATGCTACTCCTGGAAGTAACACATTGTTTTGAGACTATGTAAGGGTAGGACAAGATTACTGATGTAAAGTTGCACAGTTCCTGGTTAAATATGGTTATCGGCTGGGTCCTGTTCAGAACAGTTTGAAAAAATGGCAATGTAGAAAAATGTTATGTTTCAGAAGTCATGCTGAATAGTTTATTGCCATTGCAAACTGAGCTGGTTGCATGTACAAAGTAGTTTCATATGAAGACCTGAAGCAAAACAAGCAAGAAAGAATGGCTCAAGATACCACTTAAGTGCTGCTGAGAAAATCTCTGGACAGAACAAAACAATCATAAATAATATTAGAAGGATATGAGTGATGTAAAAAAAATTCCTGCTCAAGATAGAAGGGGACTTTTGCAAGGAAGGTGGCAGAGAAGACAAATCTATAACAAGGGTATAGAAACTCAAAGGTGTGTTTAAGGAAGTACTTTGTTAGTGATGAAATTACCTAGACGACCATCCCAAAATGAGAAATAACATGAACAATATTTCAGACATATATATAGAGAGTTGTTTTTAAATCTTCAAAATTTTGGTCCCTCAGTTGAAATAAATGTTAATTTTAATTTAAGAACTCTATGTGGGCATTGAAATGTACCACTGGTTACACACTCCTGACAAGGGAAAACGGTTGCCAAATTTAGATTTGATGAGAAGGCAAAGGAAATATATATGGACTGGTCTAAGGGTGGAAACTCAGGAGCTGTACTGAATTCATAAATTGAACAGAACTATCATTTGTCTTGTAGCACTCAGAACAGACAGATGCTGTATGCCTTTGGAAAACGAAAGAGCTTTTTTTTTTTAATGGGCACCATTGTATGAATTGTTTTCAGCAGTTTCTTCCGCTTGTAGCAGTGTTGGCAGCATACCCAAGTTGTATTTTTTCCCTCTTCCTTCTACTTGTTTACTGTTCAGTGTACTTGGGGATTTGCTTCTGCTTATTAATTAGAATGAAATAAGAAGTTCAACAATTATCACTTAAATGGGTGTAACAACTATTCAAGATGAGGTTTGGACACAGGCTTTGCTCATGGTGACTGCCTGCAAGGGCCAGTGCTTCCCAGCCTGGAGAAGGTGGCAGCCTTTCCTGCTTTCTACGTATAAAATAGGAGATTTGCAGTCAGTAACAAGTACATTCATTTAGGAATGCCCCTGCAGGGTAGATCTTAATCACCATTTCACTGTGAACTCTAGTAGCAAGGATTTAGCCAGGATCTCGGTCAGGGTGCTATGTGTGATAGCCTGTATCTGTACGGCCAAGGTGATTTGTTTCTTGTACTATTTTTAAGTCTAAGGCTTAGCAGTAACGGTCGCTTTTGACAACATTTTTATGCCGTGCTGTCTTTATTTAGTTAATTTATTTCCACTAGAAAGACATTTTTCCGCGGTCCCATTTCTAAATAATAGAAATAAGCAACTTGACAGCAACATGCATTTGCTTGATCCAGAGTCATGAGGGGAGTTTTTAGTCTGAACAGTAATGTATGACTGCTGCTAACATTTCAGAGACAAGATAATCCTTTTTTTTTAATTCTTGGAGGCTTTACTAGAATGATACATACTTATTTACATAGAAAAAAAATCAAACCCAGGACTGCATCATTGCATCTGTGCAGTTTTTGAAACGTTTTGACATGTTCTCTGAGATTTACTAGGTAATTTCACATGCTTGTCTGGCAATTTATAATCCATTATTTTGCACTACAAGCTGCATCCTTGGGTTTATTTTATGTCATAGACATAAGTAAACTAAATGACAACAGCCCCTGGCCTCTCCCTTTTATCTGTGGGAATGACCTTCAGTAAGCAGAATGCAAGGCATGTTGCACATGCATTTTGATATATATTTATATTAATGGGAACATTTCTGAGTAAATGAGGAAGCAAGCCTTGGCTTAGGGTAGAGCAACAATGCGATTATTTAATAAACCATGTGTCACAAGAATCTCTCAGGCTCAGTATTGCATCAAAAGGTGCACTGTTTTGGAACCATCTTTGGGCCTTGGTTTTCTACTGTTAGCCGCTGAGAAAAAGTTGTAAAAATCTGGCTTATTTCTCTGTGAGCTGATGGTTTTCCACAGGAAAGTTGGGATATGTGTGAAACACAACCACAAAACTCCTGCTCAGTTAAGGGCAGAATTAGTCCCCCCAAATTTGTCATAGATTAATATCAAAGGAGACAAGTAATTAAGTATTTTATACCAATATTTTGGTGTTAATATGGACATTACAGTCCCAATCCTACTTTCTTTCATTTAATCAGAAATGAGTGAACCAACTGTGTGTTATAAGCAGTAGAAGTAAAAGGAGAACTGCAGAGAGAGAAAAATAGAACACACCAGGTAAAAGACCAGGGCTCCACCTTGATTTTCAAGGTATAAAGCTGATTTAGATGAAAAATATCTTTAAAAATATGGAGGAGGAGAAAAGAGAGGAAGGAAAGGTATGCCTGGCCTGCAGTTTAAGATTAATTTGTGCTGCAAGGTCAGGAACGTTGGAATTTTAAGCGTCTGCTTTGCCCACTATTTGGAGTCACTTCATATTTTTGTACTAGAGCTGAACTTCTCCAATGATAAACATGTTTAGCTCCAGACATTTGGTTGGTCACCAGCTGGGAGCAGGGGGAAAGCCTTGCTTATTCTCCAGACTAGTGAGAACTCACTTGGAAAGCTTCCGTTCCTCCAGTTCCAAAAAAACATAGCTAATTTACTCAACCATTTTTTTCTGGAAAGGTTATAGTTGGTTGATTCTTATTACAGAGCGTTTTTCATTTTGTGCTAAATCTTATGTTTTCATTTTGGAAATTGGTCTATGGAGGATCATGATGTGTACCAGTACAGATACAAAAAAACCCTCGTTATTTTATTTTATTATAGACCAGATTGTAACCTGTTCTCCATATTATTTTAATGAAATAACAATACAGAAAACACTGTTATTTAGCAGAAGCAATACTGTGGGTTAGAAGGCACAGTGCTACAGTGCCACTACACTAAAAAAGGCCACTTTTCAGCACAAAGAAATATATTCTGCTTGCAGTGTAAACCTGAGCTCTACCCCCCTGGAACAGTCCATAAACTCAGGGAATATATGCTGTACTTGGCACGATATCTTGTAGGAACAGGGGAAACTGAGGTAATGTTCCCATTTTAAAAAAGGAAACAGAAAACAAGAGTTTGAAGTTCAGAATAATGGAAGTATGGCCAATCTGAAGTAATAGATTTGCCTAATGTAAAAGCTTAACATTATATTTTAAATGTTTAATGTATTTTAGAGTTGGTTTATATTCTTACTTACATAATTCACATTCGTTATCACTGTATAACAACTTGTGCAACTCCTCCTCCTCCTGCAACCAAGCTTAAAGCATACCACTTATTTGAAACACACTTGGAACAAAAGAGTAGCTTGTGTTACCTCCAGCTCCATGTGTTTTTCTTCTTTGTCATGGTCCTTCAGTTCCTTTTCAGAAGGATCACTGCAGTCTTCTAAATGATAAATGTGTTCGTATTTAGTAAGTTCATGTTTAGCTTGCTTTTTTGGGGAAACATTCCTTCTGTGAAGACCATTGAAAAATGCCTCATACAGTGGCAGTTCTGTAAACACATCCTCATCATCTCTGCCATCTGCTTCTTCCTCTTCAGATGAAAAATCTTCTGCATCTCCCACCTCGCAAATATGGAGTTTAGTATTAGCTTCACGTGATAAAAAATCAAAATCAGAAAATGTGATAGCACTTGGTTTGTGTTTTATGACTCTGATCTCATGACTTCTTTCTGGCTCCTTGTCTGATTTTTTTCCTGCAAGGGCTGGCCATTTTGTGTGTGAGGGAAGGTTTAAAGGATCTCCCCGTGGCTTGTGCCTTGCAGAGCACAGTAACTCTTCACAAAGGTGCTTTGTCTCAGGCTGAGTGGTGGCAATGACGCAGCCTGCAACCCTGCCAGCTTGCAAGGATGTCTCACGGTGGTCTAATAAGGGTAATGCAGACAGCAAACTCAACTCAGGTTCCAGTAAAACATTCTGAAATTCAGATGGACTTGCCTGTTTTTCTGTGTGTCTTTGGTATTTTTCATATTGTCCGTCCTTTGGCGTTCCCGGAGACTTTGCAGATGTAAGGTAAGGTGAGCCCTGTTCTTCTTCATAGATGTTAGTTTCCATTCCAGTGAGTTTCATCCATCAGAGATCAAAATTACTTCATTCTTGGTTTTCTCAAGAAACATAACTCCACATATGTAGCCAGGAAATATCTTCTTATTTTTCTAAAAGCATGATCACACAATCATTATGAATGCCTGGATTCTTATATAAAACATCTGAATTCTCTCTGCTCCTGAAAATGAAAAAAAAAACAAAACCAAAAACAAAACACCTTATTGATGGTAACATGCTTGCACTGGAGTGCTTCAGCAAAAGTCATCCTAAAACATTAAATTCCTGTATCAAATTTACTTATAGGTCTCTTCAAAAATATTTGATGTATGCAGATTAAATGAACTTAAAACATGAGAACCTTGACCTGTTTACCTTAGAGACTAGGAAAGAACTGGCAAATGCAGAAATGGGTTTTAAATATTGACTTTATGTTGATTATTGACACAATGGTTCAGAAACATTCAAAGTGATGTTAGATATATGCTTGTTACTGAAACATGCCTCTGTTCACTATATTCTTATTGTCCGTTAAATTACTGAAAATTTTTATGCTGTTCTGATAAAGCTACTAAAATGCCATAGGAAAGAGCAAGAAAAGAAAGAACATTTCAATATAAGTACAATTTTCTGTCTCTTGGCCTCCGTGAATTGCCAATGCAGTGCAGCACCTGTCCACTTCCAATAAATTTGCAAAGCAAAAAGAGGAGGCTAAAAATACAGAGAGCTTTACTACTACATCAGAGTTGGCCATGTCTGGTTTAAATCAGGCTTGACTTCTGTGCCCACATTTAGGCTGTGCACCTCCAACGCATGGGAAGAAAGGAGCATCTGAAGAACCAGTCTTGCATCACTGAATAGCTTACATCCACCCATGTATGTAATTTAGTTCTTGTGACAGATTGAATATTGATAGTATTTATTTTAATGGTTGTTTCAGTATTCCATCTGTGAGAGAGCAAAGCAGAACAGAAGCTTGTCAAAATAAAAAGAGAAGCTTAAGCCTTTGATGTATGAAGCAAACCTGTCAGTGATGAGGAGGACATGTCAGAAGGCAGTGCTGTGATTGTCAAAGTGGGAAGCAAGCAAAGTAAGATGCTGGCATGTGATGTGCTTCTCACTGCATGTGCCATAAACTGAGCAATTCATACCAGCTAGGCATATTTTAGTGCTCGTTAGTGTCTATTTTAGTGTTATAGACATAACGTTGGGTAATAGAAAGAATATTGTTACGTGTACAGAAAATATGAATTCATTATATTACCTTTGTTGTTTGAACTGCAGCTGTAAAAGGTGTAATCATGCAGGTACACATTGCTTAGGTAGACTTCCTCTCAGCTATTGCTAGTTATTTAAAAGTCAGTCATTATTGTAAGCTAACTGTCCAGCCTCCTGCTGGAGTCAGCGGGGAGGGAAAAATGCTTTCAGATGGTAAATGCTCTCATTTATCTTGGATACCTATTTTGACATGGGATTAGTCTCCCTCATGGCATGACCACCTTACCCAAAACTATGGAGGAAGTCTAGACAAAAACCTTACACCCAGCACCCAGCTTTTAGAGGGACAAACAAAGGCAAGAAAAATCTCAGCCCATACCTTTGTTACACCCTAATAATAGATTACATTGTCTACATGTGAATGAGAAACTTACTTTTGAAACCATCATTTTCTCAGAAGCTTCAATTAAGCCATCTACATGGAAGTGACTACACTCTCAGAAGCGCTGAACACCTTTGGTTCTCCCTAACGTTATGTGAACTAGTCGAGCCCAGTGTTCTTGAAACAGAAAACACATTCCCACATTGTAGAAAATGATTGGAATAACTAACATTTCACATAATATTTTGTACATTGTGGGCACAGTGGAAAAGCCTCCTGTCATTTCAGGTGGGTATTATTATCTGTGTTTCACTATGAGCCATCACCTTTGTCTTTCAGTCCCTGGCACCCAGTACTCTGCAAGAAGGCATGCTGCTAGCACCCATACTCCCACCATGCAAAGCCAGATATAAGCAAAAAAGATTTGCCTATTCTAGAAGACTCCCCAAAAGGCAACAAAAGAGCTTTGGCCTCGCCGGCCACTCCAGTCTGTTGCCATCAGATGAGAAGATGGGTTGTGTTCCCCAGCCATTGCTGCTGCTGGCTGCCAGGTTCCTCACATATTGGTAGTTCCAGTAGCATACTCATGTCTCCAGGTCTCCGCCACAGACTCTCTTTCCCAGCTTCACCCTTTCCTATTGCCACTCTTGCTTTTCTGGCAGAAATTGCCCAGCTTTGGCCTGTTCCCTGGACTGTCTTTAGTTCTGGTAATACTGCGGAGCAGGCTCTGCTGTGACGACATCTTCAGAGATACACCTCTGTTTTCACAGGAACATCTTTGCTGTAACAAACACAAAATACAGCAAAAAATGCTCCAGAAGAAGCCACAGAAATTCTACAGCAGGCAAGCATGGGGTAACTGAATTACATATTTTTTATTTCTAGTATTTTAGGATGATGCTTTAGGCTCCAAAACATGAATTCTCATCCCTGCAGAAGTTTGTATTATTCATTATCTGTGGATATTCCTAGCATCTAAAATCACTACCCAGCTTCTTTTAAAATTTTGCTAAGTTCTTTCTCTCAAATACGTTTTGGATTTTACAGGATGTGGTGTAAAGCTGTAATTCTAACAGTTTAAGTACAAAAGGCATGAAAGAGTTTTTCCATTTATTAGAGTTGCTTACTCCATTGGACTCTTATTTTTCCTGAGCTGAGACTGGAACAAAGAAAGTATGCAAAAGCAGGCTGGTTTTGTGCAAGTATGGCAAGAAATCTCTGAAGAGGAAGTGGTAAGAAGAGGGAGTGTGAGTTTACCCTTATTCATCTTGTAGAACATATCTCTTTACTCGATCTAGCAGTGACTGGGAAAACCCCCCACCCTTATACAAAATATCAAATCCCATATTTTATAAAGAGTTACACAGAGACATTTCTAGCTCCTAAAAATGGAGCATTTTTGTCAGAGCTGTGGATTGGGAAATCTTGCCCATAGCGACATGTGTAACTCAGAGAGGTCTGAACATTCAGAGCTAAAACTGTACATGTTGTAAAAGGCCCATAACACAGCCCTGCAAAATAAGATAATTCTCACCACAGTTCTGAATGTGTGCACTTATAAATTCTGAAAAATAATAATCTTTCTGGAAAACGTCTTCAAGGCTTTATAAATAGGGAAATTACTTTACTATGCTTACATAGTTCTAAATACTGTAGCATTAGCTCTACTGGTAGGCACTAGTGTAGGTAAAGATGTCAAATAATAAAAGTCTCTTGGGCTTTTTCCAACTAAAAAGGGAAATTTAGAGCTACGACAGCTAAAACCAAAACTGACTCCAAAACAGCTTAAGGAGGAGCACAAAAGAAGCAACGCAGGATTATTTTTTTAAGCTAAAATGTGAAATGCATATCTGGGAGTAGCAACTTCAGCTTTTTACACACGTGATTTTAAAACTTACAACCCAAATATTATTTTCTAAGGAAAGCTCCTCACAAATCAGCAATAAATTAATACAGATTCGTGCTAAAGCTAGTGAAGTGCTATGGAAGGAAAGTTCTCATGTGATCTGGCACAAGCAAATGTTTATGTGCAGACTCACAGATAAATTTTTGTGTATCATGCGCTATTGGCTTGGTTCCCCTTTACCCAGACAACTGGAATTTGTATTAAAACTCACCAAGTTTTGCGTAACGATCACACAAAAAGCACGTATTAGGCTTAACCATTAAATAGGAAGATTTTACAGAGACTTTAATATTCGTAGACTCATTTCTATTTTCTTGAGTCAATACAAGGACAATTGTTTTCTGGGGCAAATGATTATGTTTTATTTCATAGGGTTGCTATAACAGCAAGTCACCTAAACTAACTCTTCAAACATTGCTTAAATTAGTGCATTTCAATACCCATTATGTATTTTGGCATTAAAGAGCATGTGAACGTGTGGCATTTTCTTACTATAAATTCAATTTATACTTGAACTGACATAGTAAACCAGCAAATCAAGTGCTGATCTTTTCTGGAATAGTACACCACTCATCGAAAATAACAAGTTTTTACCCCTCAGCCCCTAATGCATTTGTTTCCCTTTCACAATGACTTCGCTTAATATTTCCCATTGACTTAAACAATCTTCCCCTGAAAAATTAAGCAAACAAGCCAAGAAACTGTGAGACACATAGACTAAGAGCAAATGGAGATAGGAATTTTTTTTTCCTGATGATAATTTTACCTGTTTTGCAAGGTAACCTCATATTTTTCAATTCAGTTAATTTCCATAAGCGTAACAACAGGAACTCAGTTAGTAGCCAAAAGATCCTCCAAGCGTTGGGGCAGAACAGAAAAAGAAGTGAGCAGATCCTTAACAAAAGGCATTTCAGCTTGCTTGCTGCACAAGAACTCTGTCAACAGAAGTATGTGTGAGAATCCCTGGGGCAAAAACAGCCTTCTTGCAAGCACCGGCCAAATTATTCGCAGCAAAAGGCAGAGAAAAAGGAGAGGGAAGGAAAAAAATAAAAAGAGAGAGCGAGATCATGCTTCACAGGAACACCAGGCACTTCTAAAAATACAGTGTGACCTCATTCTTCACATTATGCCAGACCTTAACATTGTGCTTTGCTTTATCACCTGGAGCACCTGGAGTCAGGTTCCCACTGAACACACTCAACTTTGGATGCTGTCAGATTTTGAAAAGGTAGGCTGTGAAATGCCTTTTGATGTAGTATAAAGCCAGTATAAAGGAATACCAAAATTAGCTTTCCATGTCACTTGCAAATTCTAATTATTGCTTGCCTGTGTTTCTTCAAGACCTGCATTTGCTGCCAAAACTTCACAAGTCTTCCTTTTTATATATATTAATAGGATCATAACTTGCAGACAGACTTCTGCATATGCTGCAAAGTGTAGCTATAGTATGGGTCACTGGACATGTGAGTTTCTGAGCGCCTTTATAAATCAGCTATTAGCAGATCTAGCCTGGAAAGGAAAAGGATGAGTTGTCACTGGAAATATGGGGTGAGAGAGTTATAGTTTAATTTGGAAGTGTTTTTCTATATTGCTTTTGATTAGAGCAAACAGCAAAAAATGGAAAAGCTGCAATACCCTTCTCATGTAATGGATCTTGTGTGCTAGTAAGTAGTAGATTATATTTTTCACCTTGAGATATCCAGGCAAAGATATTTGGCACAGATGCTGCCAAATCAACATCCCTCCTGACTCATTTCAGTGAGTGAGGGAGGCGGCATTTAGATGCCGATTTCTCTTACACCTCATGCACCCGATTGCCTTCGCTGAAGTTAAACGGTATTTTAGTCAGCAAAGAATTTGGCATATTTATGAATGAGTCACTCAGCAAATGAAGCCACATCTTGAGGCAACCATTTTACAGAAATTACTTTATATGACAGTTTAGTGAGGCTTGTCTCAACTTAGAAGTGTTTATTATCCTAGGAGAGCTGTACTACCAAGCCTCTCCGTTAGCTTTGCCATGTCTGTCCCCACCTCCACCGTGGCAGAAGCTCATTTTATGTTGCCAAGGAAAGTAAAATATCTTCTCAAATGCAGTAAAATACAATGATAAAGAGACACTTTGTTAATTTAACTGTGCTAACATTCATGTTTGTCTTAGGTGCAACTGTTGGTCACAGATGTGCCGTTTTCCAAGCACCATCTTAACTAGCGCAGCTATGTCAGCAATTTATTTACAGCTGGACCTACCTGCAATATATAGGAGGGAAAGACTCTGCTCCAGGAGGGATCATTGGCACATTTTGTGTGGTTAGCTGAGCCTGAAGTTGAGTTTAATCCAGCTGAGGTGCTAACATCCTGCCAGTGTGCTGACTCAATTGCGTTTCCGTCTAAACCAGCATTCTCAACACCACTCACATTGTCACCTCACCAGCATGTGGGAACAGTAGTTTAATTGCAAAGGAAGAGAGAAAATACCTTCTGTAATACAATTATTGCCATTTCTAAGAACTTAGATCCATGGGCAATGTTTAGCCCTAGTTAATTTACATAAAGTGGCCCTTGACTGTGCAAATTATTCTGCTCTGTGCAGCCCATGAATAGCGTGGTTATGATTGTGAGCAAACCAAACAGCAGGAGTATGTGACCACCAGTAAGGCAAAGGACTAGATGTGGTTCTTCACACTTGGAAAAGTCTCATACCTCTTGCATACCTGATTGCATCCTCTCAAAAGAAGGTACCGAAAAGGAGTCAGGTATGAATGGGAAACTAAGGGCATATGTCTTTCAGCATGTCTCTGAGAACATGAATGAAATACATTTCAAGAACAAGATCTGGTTTTCCTTCTGCCATTGGCTTCTTTTAGCATTGCATTCAATGTATTGCTTTTGTACTCCCTGTTCTCCCCCAAGGATTTTGTCTTGCACCTATGAAATGCAGCCTCAAGCTCCTGATGAGATATTGTCCTGAGGTTGTTTGAGTACATGCTTTCAGAAAGCAATTTTGAGTGATTTAAGATTACAGTCTGAACTACTTGAGAAATTAAACTTGATGTGAAGTTGCTGAAAATCCTAATACTCACAGGAAACAAGCAGTGAAAGGTGTGTGTGTGCATATGCATTTATCTAAAATCTGTGGTATTAAATGAAGACAAGTATTTTTTTATATATTGCCCTAGAATACATTTTTGTATGAATGGTGCAATCAACATGAAACAGGAAGAACAGCCAGTCATACACAGACAGTGTTCATAAACACAGGCCCCAAAATGAACCAACACCTAATAAATATTTTAAAAATAACACTGGATAAACCACACAGGAAAAAAAAAAAGCCTGTCTCCCCTTAGGTTGAGGATCTTGGCACTGGTAAGATCCTAGCTCTTCGTCTAAGCAGCCAGTCCAAACCAAAGTCGGGAAACAGCCTTTCTGCAAGCAAAGACACACAGGTATGAGCTGCTTCTTCCTCCAGTTTAAATAGTATGGCTGTTTCTTCAGCCTGTAAAGTGAATTCCATTACATATGCTCATGGGATGTTCAATAGACTGGTTGGAAATTAATCTTCATTTTGCTCAAGAGGAAAGAGTCTAGAAGAAGAATTTTTCTCAGATGGGATGATGTCTATATTAAGATGGACACCTTAAAAGTCATATTCGCATCTTTACTTTTTTTTAAGCTCATGAAAGAGATATGACATAAGACAACCACTTCTCACTCTACAAGTTAGGTAAATAGCAAGCTGCTTGGTTTGGGTTTTTTCTATTTAGCTCTTGCCTATTGAAAGTTGTGTATCAGCACAAAATTGTCCTTCACAATAGACTGAAAGTGCATACACGTTGGGTGGCTTCCAGAATTGCATGCTCTGAGAATTTCCTTTTGAGAAATCTCTGCTGAACCCGTGACAACCGCCAGCAGCAAGACACTGGCGAATGGCAGTTATTTTGGTACTTCATAAGTGCAGAGGCTGGTATGATATGTGTTTACCGTATGGTTCATAATTCCTTAAAAATGAAAGAAATGGAGTTAGACCTTTAAAGGTCATCTAGTCCAACCCCCAGGATGAGAGGTAAAGGTTTTAAACTGAAAGAGGGCAGATTTAGATTAGGAAGAAATTCTTTACTGTGAGTGTGGTGAGGCACTGGAACAGGTTTCCCAGAGAACTTGTGGATGTCCCCTCCCTGGAAGTGTTCAAGGCTAGACTGTACGAGGCTTTGAGCAACCTGATCTAGTGGAAGGTGTCCCTGCCCATGACAGTAGGGTTGGAAGTAGATGATCTTTAAGGTCCCTTCCAACCCAAACCATTCTGTGATTCTATGATCCTATCACTACAATTCCTGATAAAGAGTCCCTCCCCATCTTTGCTGTAGGCCCTCTTTAAGTACTGTAAAGCCACTATAAGGTCTCCCCGGAGCCTCCTCTCTTCTAGGCTAAACAACCCCAACTCTCTCAGCCTGTCCTCATAGGGGAGGGGCTCCAGCCCCCTGATCATCTTTGTCGCCCTCCTCTGGACCCACTCAAGCAGGTCCATGTCCTTCTTACTTTGGGCACCCCAGAGCTGAACACAGTACTCCAGGTGGGGTCTCACTCCAGCGGAGTAGAGAGGAAGAATCACCTGCTGGCTACACTTCTTTTGATGCAGCCCAGGATATGTTGGCTTTCTCACCTGTGAGTGCACATGGCTAGCTCATTTTCAGTTTTTCATCCACCAACACCCTCAAGTCCTTCTTCATTGGGCTTCTCTCAGTCCACTCATCATCCAGCCTGCATCCATGTTTGGGATTGCCCCAACTAAGGTGCAGGACCCTGCACTTGGCCTTGGTGAACTATATGAGGTTCACATGGGCGCACCTCTCTAGCCTGTCAATGTTCCTCTGGATGGCATCCCTTCTGTCTAGAGTATCAACCGGACCACTCAGCTTGGTGTCTTCTGCAAACTTGACAAGGGTGCACTCAATCCCACTGTCCATGCCTCTGACAAAGATGTTAGATAATACTGGTCCCAATATGGGCCCCTGAGGGACACCACTTGTTATGGATCTCCATCTGGACATTGAGCTATTGACTGCAACTCATTGAGTGTGACCATCTATCCAAATCCTTATCCACTGAGTGCGCCACCCATCAGTTCTTTAAAGTTATTTCCTTTGAAGAATGAAAACATATCACTGCCTTGGGTCCCTTCAAGAGAAGGCATCAATTCATATTCCTTTCACTTTTTATAATTGTTATTTACCATCTGATATAAGGAATTGGAAGCTTGCATCTACTGTGACCACACAGCAGAAGAGATGTAAACAAGAATCAAAGTTTCTTTACCGCTAAAGCCATGTCATAATCACATCTCATTTTCCAGCCATAAAAATTGTTTTGTTTGATTTACTAATTGCCGCAATTGAATTTATGTAAAGAACATAAGAGACAGAGGCTTCAATAGGCATCATGACTGAGGATCAGCACTTATTTTAATAAGCTGAACTCTTCTTGTGAATTCTATTTATAGACAAGACTTGCATTTCATTAGAAATGTCCACCCTTTTTCCCCTGAACTCTGAAGAAAAACTTTTTCTCGTGTCTTATCCTCTTAAACAGGGATAAACCAATGATCTTAACCAAACGCTACTCCACCCAAGCCCTTGATTTTCCCAGAATCTCTTAAATTCCCCCAACAGCTCCAATAGCCTTCAGCAACTCTTTAGTGCCCTGCTTTTTCTTCAAGCTTCCCTCACATCAGCAAGTTGACTCTTGCTTCAGCTCTCTGTCCCTGCAATCTGTGGCCATACCCACCACAGGGGTGAAAGCCTGGCACAGGAGGAGAGGCTTCCCAGCAGCTGCCAAGATCTACTCTGCTCAGCTCATGAGAAACCACAATAAAAATAAATCTCTCTTGCTGTTTTCTGAGCAAAGTATAAACAGAAAAATAACTCACAGGACACTGGTGTTTGGGATGAGAACAGGCTCAGGCCTCTGCAGAAATTCCCAGCTAGTCCTAAAGCAGCCAGCCTGGGGAGCTGGAAGCAGCTGGACCGTGGTAGCTACTGAAGCTTGCACAAGTTTATTAATCCTGCTTACAGGAACAGGCTGTTTCTGATACCTAAACCAGCTCACTGAACATCTGAAGGAAAAATCAGGAAAAATTCAATTACTTAAACATAGGTTTCCAGTGCCCTCTGAGATATCCTAGACTACCTCACCCAGCCTTCAGCCAGGCAGAGAGGTATGAATCTTCTCCAACTCCTTTGACACATCTACTATGTGTCTGTTGTAGGATGGGTATCTCAAAGGGTACTGCTAGGCACCCACAGGTAGGCACTTGTTTATGCAAAAAGATTGAATCTTCAGTTTACTTTGTAGGGTATTAAAAAAAAAAAATTACCTTCAGGCACCTAATTTCAGTGATTAATTTAAGACTTAGGTAAAAGCCTCAACCTCTCCTTTGCCTATATAAAAATCCTATGTTCTTGACGTGTGCAGCTAAATCCAGTTGGCATAAGTACTATATTGTAAAAAAAAGAAAATTACATGAGAGTCTCCTGGTTAAGCAAAGAATCTCCTGTAGGAAGCCAAATTGATCAAAATTGCCAGCAGCTCTCTGCTGGGTAAGGACCTGTATCTGTGCTGCAGTACATTATTATGGAAAGTTTCAAGGCTAAATCAGAACATACTCAGAAAACAAACAAGAACGAGTCCTTTAGTGCCACGTGTGTTAAATCACTCCGTGGCATTTCAGCTCCCCAGGTTTGTGCTCCTATCAGTCTTTTAAAGTTTCTGCAGTGTTTTGGCAACACACTACATTTCTCAGTTGAAATACGCTGCTTAATGCAAGACTGGTAAACAGCTTGAATAGGCAGGGCTTTGATTTATGAACTGCATCAATATGGTAATGAGGATGTTGGCTGGGCAATTAGTTTTAAACTGTATAAGCTCACACTAGCTCTTGTTTTTATGAGTACAAAGGTTTGTCAGAACACCTCTGAGTTTAGTATTTCAGAATCCTCTGGTGTCTTTATACCTATTAGACCAGAACTGCTGCAAATTAAAGCCTTTGCTACACCTTCTGAATCTAATATCACTAAACCATTTGTACGAAAACATCAGCACGACATAGATGCATTCGTTTAAAATGTTACTTTGCGTACTTCCCCCCCCCCCATTTCAAGATGGGCTTTGGACTGCAGCAATGTCTAATATCTCTCTAATCAGCATCTGTAACGAATGCTAAAGTAATGGTGACCCCCGCAATAAACGCCTATTACTACAAAGGCCATGCTGGAGGGCAGACTACTCCTCTCCAGACCTACTGCGTGCATGAGATATAAATGGCAGCAAGGGAGGACTGTGTCAGCCGCAGTGCAGATAGATAAGTTATTTCAGAGGGGGCGAAAGTTATTCTGGAAGAACCTCCTGTGATCCCTATCTGAATGTGTGATAAGGCCAAGGCAAATCCTGCTCAATCAGTTTTGGTCAAGAATTACTTTTTGGTAAAAAAAAAACAACAAATTTTTCATGCATGACACATTTTTGTTTAATCTGAAAAAAAAATCATTTATGTTGGGGGATATTTATTCCTTTTGATTAATCTATTTAATTTTTCAGAGCTTTCAGAAAAAAGAAGTGTTCAAATATAAAGTGTGCAGTTGAGTATTAGAGTATTTTCAACTTTTCTATCTCTTGCTTCCCCGTGTGATTTTTGGTTTTTTTGGGTATTATTTTGTGTTCAGTTAATTTGACAGAAATTCACAGTTCCTTTGAATTCTTCTTTTTTTTGGAGAAGTTTATGGGGTTTTTGCCCAGTTATACCAGGCGAGGTCAGAACACCCAGCAATACTTTAGTAACAGCTGCTTTAGAGGTGTCCAAAGTTTTATTTATGTAGAGAAGGAAGTGTTTCTTAAGCCAAAGTGCATATTTGAAGCCTGAATAGTTATTTTGAACAAATTCCCTGTTTGCCTTTCTGCTTGTCGGTTATTTCTTCTCTTCCCTTTTGAGATATTCCAATAATTAGTTGCACTCTTTTTTTTTTTACACTAGTTCTTTTTTACACTAGTTTTCCAGTTTCAGTTCTTAAATTACAGATTTCTACTTACAGAGATTTCTTCTTGTCCTTGCTAAATTTAAGAGACTTATGGTATCAGATGATCTTTTTTCCCCATAGAAGAGGTCTTTCTAGACTTTTTATCAAATAACAGCTGTCCTTTTTGGATAAACTCAAACAACTAAACATTTCAAATGGTGTAACAAATGCAGTATAAAAATATCTAAACTAGCTCTAAGCTTACTAGCTTAGGTCCCACAAATAATAAAGCAGTGGAGCTGAGGGATACTGCTGTGATACACCTTGTTTGTGGTATCCAAAGAGTTAACTCAGAGATATTTACATAGCACATGACATAAATATGCCAAGTTCAGAAGTTTTTTTTTAAGTTTTTCACTGGACCCTCCATAAGTTTGGTTTCTTACAGTACAAATTTCTCCTGTGAGACTTTCTCAGATTTTCTCCACCCATGACATCTCTCCTCTACACAGAATAAAACTGCTGTGGGGATTTCCACATGACTCTGTGGAATGAAGCAGCAAATAACCACCCCATCATGGAAAACTGTGTAATCCACTAGTACATGCTGCTAGAAATTTTAAAGGGTCTACTACACCTGAAGCACAGTCCACAAACAAAGAATGAGCTGGATATTTTTTTCCAGAAAGAAATTTGGAGTAGAGAAAAATATCTGAAACTGTCGCTTTATACCCAGACTAAAAGGTAGATGAAGCAAATGAAGGAAATGTATTTCTTAACTTTTTCTAGTTTTCCTTTCCTACATAAGCTATTTCTTTCCAACTTTTAATAAATAAAAACAAAAGATAAGTTGAAATCTTAATCAAAGGGGTTGTCCATTGCCTGGCAGGATGAAGCTCACACAGAACATGAAATTCAATTAATCTCATTCCCGTGGAAACACAACATTGATGCAAACTCTGTTACGGAGCCCTTTAAACAAGCAGAATGGTTATTTCCAGGTTCTATGCAGTATACAAGCATTCAGTCAAATGCTCAACACCCTCCTCTCACTAGGCAATGGCCTTTGCAACTCTTCCAATATATTAACCTCTGAGATAGATGGTGTTTTTCATCCTTACTTTTACAAGTACAAAGTATGTTGTGTTAACGTGGAAGAGATTTTCTTTCCTTCAGAGTGCTGCAGATAAGTCATTAATTCAGATATGAGAGGAGCAAGACTAGTCATTTTTTTTTTTCCCCTTGAGACAAGAAAAAGACTAGTTGCCTCGACTGAGCTTTAGAAGTGCCAGAAATTCAGTTTCACACTTGATTCATTAAAAAAGCTGGGGTGTTCATTTGTGCATATTGCACATGCTTTGTAGAGGCTGTTACGGTGCAGGATGCCTGGACCATCACAGTATGAGTTAAAGATCTGTCAGTAAATCAGTTTTTCATGGGTATAAACCTCGGTTACTGCAAATACGGCTAAAGTGTATGTGTCTATTTGTCATGTTAGATATAGAAACTTTTTTAACAACGAGGAATAATCACTGCATTGGTAATTTTTAGTTAAAAAGCAGAAAAGCAAGTAAATATGTGTATTTGACAGTTTCATTAGCTTCCTGATCAAACAAATGGTAGAATAAATGCTCTGTTTATGGTCTGAGTGCCTTTCTACCCTAATGTTCCATGTAGTTTAAGGCCGAAGTTTTTGATATTTTCATCACAAAGTCTCTTAAGAGGGCTTGATCTTCAAAAAACCGTGGGGCTCTCCTTCTGAAAAATATCAGCCACTTCTAAAGTGTCCTTCTCCAAAGGGATCGTTTGTGTAATGGTAAACATTCTGATTTCAAAATATCAAGCTCTCTTTGTCTGGTTTTGAAAACATGTTTTAGTCCCCACTGTTCTTAAGAGAAGCTTAAAAATTGTACGAGACTGTAACCAACGCAACCTTGGCTCCCTGAGCCAAAGCGATGACAGGGTGAAGCAGCTGTATGAAATACGGACTTGCCCGCACACCTCAGCCCGGCATAAATTGCAAACCACCCACGCCAAGAAGAGCGGCCATGACAAGAAACGAGCAACGTCACCGCCTCCGGCCACCCGCACCAGGGCACTTACTGCTGACAGGTTTCTCGCTGCCACCTCTCTCTTTCTTTAAGCTGCAGGAAGTGATCACTGTTTGTGCTTTTTGGTGGTGGTGGGGAACATGGAATCGGTCTTGTTCGTCTTTCATCACCGCAAGTCGTGCGAACACACGGCGGTGCCTGCAGCCACGAAGGCACTGTGTGTTATTAGCCGTAGGGCTGCGTTGCGTTAGTCAAGCCCCGCTTTGCACGATGATGCCCAAAAGCAGTGAAAAGCAGAGTTACTCTCAGGCTTTTTTTGGAAAAAATAAAGCACCGTGTAGGAAACAGCAAAACAATTGTGGTAAGTGGGAAATTAGCTGTGCCACTTCCCAAAAACTTACATCCTCAGGGCTGCAACAAGCCCTGGAACAATCATGCTCTGAGCTTAAGAAATAGGTTGCACAATAAGAAATAAATGGGCAAATGAAGATTTGTACGTATTCAAAATTTCTGCTGCTCCAGTAGATGAAAATTAAGTGCCTTGGTCAGGGTCAGATTGTGTACAGATGTACAGAAATTTATAACACCTCCCTTAAATTGCTTAGATTTGCAACTTAACGTACTTATTAGCCTTTTTCTGTCTCATTCTAGCCTATTATTTTTATGTTCTAAAAACCTAAAATCCCGTACACTAACAGAATATTAGCACATATGCAAATGCTCACACAAGAACTCTGGTTATTAGAGGGTCTGGGATGTACTCTGCATCCGTGTGTTACAATGCATTACTGTCACCATCCCTTTAAATCATTGGGAGGACTGTTGTGATTTTAGATTCCTAGGAGTTCCCATTGCAGTGAGAGATTGACAAGTACGAGAGTTGCCTACACACCTTCATCTTGTTCCCATTGAAAATGTTTATTATAGTATATTTCTTAACTACACAATCCTACAGTTTTGTAGCCCTTGGTTTCCTGCTTCATCCTGCACATGAGACAAGTGACCAAACAGGTGTCAATGCGGGAAAGTCAATGGTAAAACAAGACATGCTAATTTTTGACTATGTGCTGTTTTAGCATGCTTCTGGGTGAGTTATTTACACGTATTTGTTTGACCGTGCAAAAGGCTACGTTTCCATTCGATTTTAAAATGGCACCTACCTGATGGCATCACATTTTTAGTGAATTCCTGTCATACATAACCTTCAGCTAAGTGAAGAAATGTTAACTTACATAAACAATTCCAAAGATATTTGAAAGTATCCTAGATAAACACCATACCAGTGAGGGTACAGGCAAGTAGAAGGTTTTTATGAGCTTCTAACTGAGCTATTGTTGAGTTTCTTTTTCTCAGAGGAAGATGTGGAGTGCCAGTGAGTTCACCTGCTATGAGTTGACTGCTACAAAGCTTGCTCACCACTCTCCATTTACCCACACAACACAAAAACATGGCAGAACAGCAATGTGTACCATGAATTCGCACCAACCAACCTCCAGGCTGAAGACAGTGTCAGTATTCTGAGTGCCCAAAGTAACTCTTCCAGTTGTGAAACTCCACCTATGGAAATAAAATAAAATGCTGGCCTACTAACTATCAGAATTTGCTTTGGGAGAGTTTTTATGTAGTGGTGTCAGTAAATACTTCATATGGAAGCGATACGTCAGAGGCAGTTTAAATGCTAATGTAGAAATGACCACCATCCTGAGAAAGTTGTATTTTAAGGGTTAACTGGTATTGAAAAGACAACTGGGAAGGTTCCCTCAAATGTGTGTAATCCATTCATAGCTGGCAGTGGCAACTAATTACATACTGCCCAGTCTAAGTGCTCTTTACCAAACACCATAGAATCATAGAACCTTTGGGTTGGAAGGGACCTTTTAAGGTCATCTAGTCCAACCCCCCTGCAATGAGCAGGGACATCTTCAACTACATCAGGTTGCTCAGAGCCCCATCCAACCCGACCTTGAACGTTTCCAGGGATGGGGAATCTACCACCTCTCTGGACAACCTGCACCAGTGGTTCATCACCTTCATTGGGAAAAATTTATACCTTCTATCTAGTCTAAATCTACCTTCTTTTAGTTTAAAACCATTACCCCTTGTCCTATGGCAACAGGCTCTGCTAAAAAGTCTGTCCTCATCTTTCTTATAAGTCCCCTTTAAGTACTGGAAGGCTGCAAGAAGGTCTCCCCGGAGCCTTCTCTTCTCCAGGATGAACAACCCCAACTCTCTCAGCCTGTCCTCAGAGGAGAGGTGTTCCACCCCTCTGACTATCATTTTTGTGGCCCTCCTCTGGACCATCTCCAACAGGTCCATGTCTCTCGCGTGCTGAGGGCTCCACAGCTGGATGCAGGACTCCAGGTGGGGTCTCCCCAGAGTGGAGTAGAGGGGCAGAATCACCTCCCTTGACCTGCTGGCCACGCTGCTTTGGATGCAGCCCAGGTTACAGTTATCTTGTGTTATTTTAAATTAACATTTGTGTGGCAAGATTTCCATTTACTCTGATGAGTACTGGACCAGGTAATTAAAGAAATAAAAGTATACCAATTTCAAGATTTTCAAAACTCTCCTTTTCCATTTGTTTCAGGAAGACTTTATAGCTTTGTTTTGTGCAGCATTTTCCATATGAGGTGTGCTCCATTAGCGCATATTTGAGGAGCTTATACTAAACAGAAGTAAGGCAACTGAGGATAAGCAGTCACATATTTGCATGCCTGTTGTTACAAATTCATCAATGCTGTAAGTGTCTCTTACTCTGGAAGAGCTAGTATGACTCTTAGGGATTTCTAAACACAAGGTACTTCTACATTTAACCAGGAACAGTGACTGAGGCTGAATCAAATGCATTCAATTTTTTTCCTCTCTCAAAAGCTACGTAGTTACGTGACAAATCACTCCCCATAGAAGTGCAGAGGAGCTTAGAAATCCCTTGAAGGAGCACCTGACAGACAGAAGTGTGTCTAGCATGGGGAACTGGCTGGGACAGCAGAGGTAAACTGACCACTAGTGATGCAGGGAGAGAAGGCAAACACCTTCAGAAGCTGAATTATGGGTGAAAGATGGGCATTGTATGCGAGGTATGCTGTAAAATTGAGTGTTCTTTGGAGTTAAAACAACTGGAGATTTTCTAATGCGCTGTTTTTGAAGCATCTTCTTTTGCTCCTACGTATCTCCCATGATATTCTTCACCCTCTCACCCAGGCTAAAAACCTTTCAGACTGAAAACATTGCCTCTAGAAATTAAGCAACTCTAAAAATATCGATCTTGCAGAACAAGTTCAAATAGCCGGCTACATTGAAATGAACATCTGGCTTCACAGCTTAATTTATCCTGTCATTTCTGATATTTGCTAAACATTAGCTTTTCCTCTCTTGCAGTGCTGTTTTTCTACAAGCTAGAGCACTGTAGGTATTACAGGTAGGCATATACTGAATATTGGAAGGGACTGAGATCTATAAACATTACCAGGCTGAAGACATCGCAGCTTAGTATCGAACAAAGTTAGCCAAACTGGGAATGCAACTGTCTTCCTCCTATCAAAGTAATTTCAGATCTTGAGAACAAAAAAGAGACTTTTAAAGGGACTGTTTGGAGAGGAAGAGAATAAATGCAGCCATTATTCATTAACAGATCTGTCAACTCACCAAAAAAGTCTGTTTCATAGGCTAGTAGAAGATATTGAGCCATAGGATTTATATACCTTTTCTATCAGTCCTTTGCAGCCTCTGGAAAGTTTTTTTTGTATGATCACCATTATTAAGCTATACTTTTCTACCTCACCTCTGCCGAACAGTTAGCAATAATGGTCTCTGCTCAAGGGAAGGTCAAAGGCCAGAAAGGCAAAGCTCTTAGGGCAGAAAGGGTTGTGGCAGTCAGAGGTGTAACCAGATGCCTGTCTGCTACAGGGGTGTGAAAAATCATGGAGTCAGAATAAAAGGGAGAGAGAGAGAGAAACACAAAAAGAACTAATTCCAAGCTCTTCCCAAAGTCACCCCCAACAAAACCTAACCGTTCAGCTCCATCTGCCCAATGCTTGTCCTCTGCCGGAGACTTCTCTGCCAGTCCTTAGCACCCCATTCCCACTTATTTTCCCCTTCACATTCCCCGTGTGGCCATTTGTCCTACCTACGCCAACGTGTTGGCACTCCTGATGCTCCCCTTCTCTTGATGGATGCTCTGCAGTGAATGATCCCTTGCAAGGAGGGACACGACTGTCCTCGTAGGCTTGGTGGGGCAGGCAAGAGAGAGCTGCCCCACTGCACGGTCCGTGACCTCCCGCCGGCTCCAAAAGCTCCTCTCTCAGGGCAGCCTGCAGGCAGGGAGCAGGCAGCCCAGGCAGCTCTGCCTTCTGGCAAGCCCAGGCAGCTCTGCCTTTTGGCAAGCCAAGTTGTCTGACTCTGGTGGTGCCTCAAGCATGCATTTGTAAGCTTATTGTACATGAATAACACATCTGGTATTAGGCCTTTTGTGTCTCTAGCTTGACTTGTGAAGGGAGGATAAAGATTAAAGGGAAGGATCTGCAGAGCAGAATTGTCTAGTATGGCAAGGGAGGGACCTGGGGGAGGGCTCCCATGGGTGGAAATGAAGGCTCAATTTTCCAGAGAGCTGGAAATGCTTTAGATTTAGGGTGAAGGTTGATAGTTTTGAGCTATATGTTACTTTGAGTGATCTGCCACCTTACTGGCACTGGTCAGAGAACTGGCGAGCTCATACTCTGAAGTTACATGTGGAGCCATAACTCAGCCCAGCTTAGAGAGACTTTGAGTGTCTGTGTCACAAATGAACTACAAAAAATAAATAAGTGGGAGCAAGGAGCAGGGCCTGGGACTTCCCCTTCTCACGGAATTTGCTCTTGTAACAGGCCAAAGGCCCCGGTACCATCTTTCTTGACAGCTTTTGCCCTGTAAATCTCAAGACCCTTTCAACAGGGTGTTTGGTGCTGGCAGGAGAACTGTTCCATGCTAGATTATGTTGCAGCCTGGTGGCTGATGGACTTTCCTGGAAAGTAGGAGCAGTGTTTCAGATTGAGGGTCTAGAAAGCAAATGTTCCGGCTCCTGGGCAATCAGTGAGAACCATCCTCTGCTGCCATTAGAGCATCATCTCTTCTGTGTTAATGGATCCATCTACCATGAATGCCATTAAGCAGAAAATCTGTTCCCAGGAACAGGTCCTGCTTTACAGCCTGGGATGCTAAGCATAGGTCACCGTGAGGGTCTTGCTATGGGATGGGTCAGGGGAATGTGGAGGGCAATGCAACACTCCAAGCTCCCAGACATTTGCAGGACTTTGAGGGGGTCAAAGTGCTGGTTGCTGCTGGCATCCAGTCTTTTTGCTAACCAGGCCTGAGTTTCCATACCAGGCAAGCCAGCAGGTCCCTTTTTAGACTTAAACTGCAATGGAAGCCAACATATAGACAGCACTGGCAAGCCTGGTTGTCAGAAGGGAGGATATGTAGAAGCTGAATTAATCAGTGTGGATACAAGCACAATAAAATGTTACTGCATGTAGACAAGAAAGAAACTGCAGAAAAAGATCAAGAGAGTAACAGAAAAATACTAGTAGCGTATTTCTCCACAACCTGGTTAAATCACTGAATTTCAGTACTAACAGCTAAAATGTAGTGAGATAAAAATGGAAAAGTAAAAAGTCATCTTAAAGCAAAAATTCAGAAATGAAGTTGTGATGTAAAGATGACTTACAAGCAGCACTTTGGATTTGGCTGGCATGCAGAGGGAACTACCCTATTAAAAGGAGCTAAAATTTTGTCAATGCCACAGGGCTATTACAACAGAAGAGTTGCTTTAGCCCCAAAATGGTGTTTTCTAACAATGCTCTGCCTCCTGATAAGGGAACACCAAAGCTGACTCAGAGAACTCTGAGCTGGGACTCTGCCCAGAGGAATAATATGAATCATCTAAACCACTCTTACAGCTCCCGCTGTCAATTTACTAAAAGCATCATATCTACAGTTGGATCTGTGGTTTAGAAAATGTGGCCTAAGGCGGGTTTTTTTTTTGCCACTATGTCAATATCTTACAAGATCCAGAATGTATTTAATACTAGGTTGATATGGATTAAAAAATATCACTAGAATTCTCAAAATATAATTCTTGCTTTCTCTGGATAACACCTCACAGAAAGACGTGCTTCAAAAAACATGATTTTAAAGTGATGAAATCTCTGCTTCTTCACTGCCTCTTTCCATGACTCCTCCTTTGACTTAAAGGAGTTGTCCCAATACCAAAAAAAAAGGTACTTATATTGTGATAGGGCCAGGGCACCATCTAAAGAATCAGTTCTTCACTGTGCGAAGAGCAGTAGATTCACCGGGATGAGTGTCCGCTCTAGGAACTCGCAGCCTGTTCCTCTGAAGATGACACGACATAAACAACTATGGAAAGCACAAACAGCTGTACAGAAGGCAGATTGTGATGAGCATATATAAACACAAATATTGGCCAGCCAGCCCTCAGAGGCCCATGAGGCTGGCTGAAGGCTGTAGAAATACTGATACGTCACATACAGTTAATTTTACAGTCACATCAGGAATAATTTTTAAAAAAGCATTAAAAAGCACTTTAAAAAAGCATAAAAACATTGCTGAGTTGTGCCTCAGTACATTAGGGTGTTGTGGAGTTTTTAGCCACCCTAAATTCAGGTGGAATCAAGAAGCAAAGGATAATTAAAAAGTATAAGTGAAAATATTTTCAGGGATCTTGTTGAAAGACCACTTAGCTAGTTGCTGGTTTTATACTTTCTCTGTAGAAGTTTGACTTAGGGGAGACTTGAATCATTCTACTCATCCAAACTACTTCAGCCATCTAAAGTAAGAATATTTTTAAAGTGTTGCATAGGTCAATGCAACCCCACAGTTTTCTGTTGTGTGTTTAATATCATTCTTTCTTCTAAGCGTATTTTCAGTCCATTTTGAAGATTAATGAACCATTTATTTCTCAGCCAGAAATGAATTAAAACCCATTCATTCAAATGACAATAATTCCAGCTTCTTAAAGCCATTTTCCATCTTTGTTCCTCTTTTCGAAGTTTCCATAAAGTACTAAAAAACCCCCAAATCTATCACAATAATGGGGGAAAAACTATGTAGGAAACAAGAGGAGAGAGATGTGTGTATAATACTTAGAACATTTGCATCTTAGAACTTCTGGAATTAAATTTTATATCAAATTTAAAGATTTATTTTATAAATCTTTATTTTATAAATCTTATCTAAATCTTTATTTTATAAAATTATTTTACCCTTCATCTTAAATAATGTGTTACTGGAAAAAAAGATTGATTTTTACCCACAGAGCATTTTGTGAAGTAATTCTCAGTGTGTCACCATGTTTACTCTTAAAAAAAATTAAAATCCTGGAGAACTGCTCTCCAGAGAGATGCAACTTGTTTTGGCAAAGTAAGTCTTCAACCAACTTGTTTTGCTAGCATAACATAAAGCAATTTCCTGAGTGAAATAAGCTATATGGGCAACAGGAACAGTTTGCTATAACAGCTGAATCTAGAATTTCTTCGTTGAGAAGTCTCTTGGTCAGAGATGTGATTCTCCTCCGTTAGTCTGATCTTATTTAACGCAGTTATTTAAGACAGTTCTTCAGATGATACCACACCAAAGAGCAACAGCAACAACAACAAAGGATTAAACCCAGTTGGTGGTTTGCTCTGAGTGACTGGCTGAATCAGAGCAAGATAGATTGCTGAGGTGTGTCTTTGCTGAGGCTCACACAGCCTTGGTTTGGCATGTTTACGGCTGTGCTGTCTAGTTGCATTTTGTTAAAGTTGATTAATATAACTAGATCTTATAGATATATCATCTACTAAAGCAGTCCACAGCAGTACTCTCAACTTTTTGTAAAAAATGTTATTGCTGCATTATTCACTTTATTGACTAGTGCACCCAGGGAATTAATCTGAGCTGCAAAATAAAATAATAAGTATTAGATTTTTTAGCACAGCTCGAAGACTCAGCTGAGGAAAGATGCAAAGAGATGGGACAGAAGCAAAATTAAAGCTCCTCAAAGATATTTTGTTTAAAAAATGATTCTTTTCATTAAACTGTGAGCAAAATGATTTCCTACAAAAAACCCTCACGTATTTTGAAGTAGAAAAAATTTAGATGAGTTAAAAGTAAATTTATGTTTGTGTAACATTACACTGACGTGCTGTGGTATGACATCATAATAGGTAAAACACCCTAGTTCTTCTTTTATTTTTTAATTAATTTAGGGAAGCATTTTACCAGCACTAATAAAATTCCTTTTCTGAAATGACAGAAAATAAATTGAAACTACAGAAAAAATAGTTTTTAATATGAATTCTCTCAGGAATCCCTGTTTTGAAGAAATTAACAAAGTTGTTTTCATCCTCAGCTGCTGTGAAATATATTTTAAAATGCTAAATTTTCTTGCAGGATAAAATCTATGATTTCTGCTATGCACCAGTCCAAATCCTAGAGAAAATAGTCTCTGCTCTAGAAAATTCACATAAGTTGGCAAAATTGTTTAAGAAGGATTATTAACCTCATTTTAAAGATCATTATCTCTGTCATAAATACTGGTCTAAAGATATACAGATGAAAAAAAGCTGAAGCTAGTAGAAGACAGCCTCAGTTTTAGTTACTGAAGTTGCCTTGGGATAGAAGTGGCAAGGAAAGCCCTGGAGAAGACACAACTGTTGAGTTTGGGTGGTACAATTCTGGCAACTGGGATAAACCTTTCATAAAGTTGCAACCGTAACTTGTGAAAGTACCCCAGGAGCCCAACCAGTCACCCAAGACTTACTCCATAATCCAAGCTTAGGAACAGAGCCCATTAGGCAGAGTCTGTGTTACCAGTTTTCAGTGTTTTCTTCAAAATGAATTGCATATTAGAAGAGTCTGCTGCTCTCCAGGTACAACAGAAGGAGCATAGGGTGACCACTATATATAGGTTGTCTCTGCTACCCAAATGAATCTCACCAGGACTATCCAGGTCAAAACCCACACGTTCTACCAGGGGAGACCCAAAGTGATCTCCTGGGAGTGTTTGGTTTAGCTAGGAGCATCTCCCCTCTAGCACAGCGCTCTGATGTGCTATGGGAAGCAATCAGTCTCAGTACTTCAGCAGGGTCCTTTGAAGGATGTAGCAGTTCTAGGCATATCCCGTCTCCAGTTAATCTACAGGTGCTATATACTTGGGATTAGTCTACCTACCTAAGTTGTTAATAGGAAGTTTCCCATTAAAAAAAAAGTGAACGTGTAGAGCGTACACAGCGATATTGGCAGAACTGCTGCCTCAACTCATTATTTTCTTGCACTTCTGGTGGAGTAAATAAATCAACTCTGAACTTTGTTTAGGAAACGTGAAGCATGAATGTAGACTGTCCAAAATAATAATCTGCTTATTGATGCCCCGTAAGTCCAAGTTAAGTCTCACATTAACCTTTTCTCTGAGCAGCTTTTCCATTAGTAGATGATTAAGTGATTGGAAATGGGTGAAAACAAAGCTACTCAGCTTGCAAAGGGGCAGATCATTGTCCCAGTTGCCTCCGCGTGTTCTGACATTTTTCAGAGTCAGAAGTACCAGCTGAAACTGGGCCATCTGCTGCTCAAACTGATCAAAAAAACTTAAACCCAAAAACTTAAAACCTTCAAGCAACCATGGTTCACATGCTGTACTCATCTTCCAGATTAGATCTTTTATTTTTCCCCTACTACCTAAACATGAAAAAGGTGAATGAGGTGGAATGCCCAGTACCATATTACTATTTTCGATGTCACAGAAACCTTACTTTTCACCTGCCATCAATTCATCAGAATTGTGCAGTATTTGCTGTGCTCTTCTGCAGCACCAGACCATAGAGGGATTCATGGCATTTTGCAAGACCTACAATACTATATACATAAACCTTCAAAGCATTTAATGAAAAAAATAGTTACGTATTTCTTACCGTTAGCCTTTAAATATTGTATCTATTTTTAACCTCTGGAAGCTCAGCTTCCCCAAAGAGAGCATTGTAGATTGAAACACCAAATGATGCACAAAAAGAGCCATTTGTGACTGACAAGAACCATCAGCAGGGCAACCCGATCGCACCGCAACAGTAATGAACAGGTTACCTCACCTACTACCAGTTTCTGCTGCCTTGTTTGCCAGATTATTACATACACAGAGTAGCCTTCTGCTGAGAGAAATACACTTTAATTTCAGCCCATGACCTCATATTTTACCTTTTTGCAATAGATTCAGACCTAGTTCTGTGTTCGCCCCCTTAGGTACTTGTACACTGTAATTAAATCCTCTCTCACCTGCTCTTTTTTCACGGCCCAACATGTTAAGGTCTTGGAGCCATTTCTTCAGAAGATGTATTCTCCCATCTCCTAAATTAGCCTTGTTCCCTGGACCCCTTCCAAACCTTCCTTAGGGAATGCACCAAATTACAAACCTCTTGAAAGATTTAGAGGTCCAGCGGGGCTGCACGTGGTGCAATAATTGGGGGAGGCTGGCTTTAAAGGATATGGCTGGGCAGGTTAAAGTCAATGGAAGTTCAACACGTGGAGAGATTAGAGAATCAAGGCTTACCAGTCTGTGACCTGGCAGTATGTGACCTAAAGTCGTTAGCAGGTGGTGTCTGTTCAAATCCCAAATCTAGGGCTAACTTTCCTTTGTCTGTGTGCATTTTAATACCTGGTGTAAATAGTTATGGCTGTGGGGAAGCCCATGGAGTAACTGCACTTTGCTGTAAGCCGTGTGTAGCTGGAGGGAGACACCTGAGCATGTATGAGATGCTGCAGAAAGGAGGACAGCAAGGGTCCCTGCCCCGGAGGCTGGGGGGGTGCAGGGAAGGAGAAGAAGCTCTGGAAGCTGCTGGATTCTCATCCTGGCCAGAGCCAGGGCCAGGAGACTGCCTAGAGCCGCCAGACCCCGTCCTCCAGAACCACTGGTAGGGGAGTGAGGGGGACCAGAGCTGGAGCACCAGCACTCCCACCTCCTCACCCCCAGCCACGCTGGCTGCCTTGGCCAGCTGTGGGAGGCTGGACTGTCGCCCGTCCCACCTGGCAGGCACCGTGCCGTGGGTCTGTGCCTCCCGAGCCAGCGTAAAATAGTCGCGGGGGATGCCGAAAGGCAACGAATGAATCACGTAAATAAACCGTAAGTGTAATTTGTTCTGAAAGCGAAAAGAAATGCTCTGTTTAACTATGCCTTGGTTGTTCGGTGGTTGCAGCGAGCGCAGTGACAGTCACTATGATGTACTGTGTTCTGCTGAACAGTCTCTTAATAGCAGCTGTGTGACAACTCATAAATGACATTTCTCATATACAACACCCGACAATGTCAGCTTCGCTACACTAATACACCTTTTTCTCTAATGTCTAAGTATTTCAGATATCTGGAGAGCAATGTCCACCTAAAAAGCAAAACCATTTTTGTGCTATTTTTCAGAAGACTTTGCACTTTGTTTTCCACAGAAAATGGTGATGTCCTTTCTGTGTCATAGGATAGTCCTAATTGCAATAGGAATATAAAACATTAAATAAAAATAAGAGCAGGAAAATAGATCGCAGTATTTGCCCATTTTTCCCATGTAAATGAGCCTATAAAATGAAGTTATTTTGAAAAAGCAGTACTGAAAATCTTTCAGGGAGTGGGTCAGGAAATTCTGGAACACTTTATTCAAAGGCCTTTCCTGTAAGAAGTGGACTCCTAGGGCTAGACAGCACATTTCCAAAAACTGTGGAGCTTTCTGAATATCAAGAGCAGGACTGTTCCTTAAAACCCTCCAGTGCATATGTTGCTTGCTAGTGATCCCTATAAAATATGTCTCAAATCTAATATTTTGTGTATCAATTATGCATCCTCTAGAAAAGACCTTGGCCATGGATCAGCTAGTCTTGTTTAGTCTTTATCTGATAACTGTATACTCAAACACATAGAATCACTCGTTTTTTTCTATCTTTTACTCTACTTCTTTCTGTGTTTTCTTTACTCTGTCTCCTTTCTTTCTATTATGGGAGGAATGAAGAACTTTAGTGTAAGTCAATACCTATAGAGTATTTACTTCCAGAATCCACACTGAAATGCTGTTCATTTACCTGTGGTCTTGGCAACCAGCTAGCAACATGATTTTTAAAATGATAAGGGAAAAAGTTCAGGTAATGAAACAAAATCCAAATAGTGGGGCTAATGTCAAAGGGTTAACGGCTTTGCAAAGGATTAAAATGTGCACAATACCAGAATGTTTTAGACAAAGTGGGAGAGAACTGCTGAAACCTCCAGCATGAGTGGCAGCCATTGCCAGTTTGACTTACAACATGACCACAGACAACAGACTCTACTAATCTCTTGTGAGAAATGGACCTTGTCCGAAGGAGTTTGCAATTTAAACATGCAAAACAAGAGGCTGGAGGAAAAACAGATTCAAAATACTCAAAGTCAGGCAGCAGTTATGTGATAAAAGTCAGCAATTGTATAGATCCGGATCCTCTTCCTGTCTGGTTTCATTCAAGGTCTCCAAGTCTTAGGTTATTCTCACAGCACTACAAGCAGAGAAGTGGCAAATTAAGGTAGCCAAAGTCGTTATCACTACATCTAAAACATGCTAAAATAAAATTTAAGATTTTTTCATTATTTCAATGAGTTTTAAACAGGCCTTGAATAGGCTCTGCAAGGCTACCTAGCAAGTTGGTGGCAAATCCAGGAGTACAGTTTAGGAAGCCCAGACTTGGTTACAGCCCACGCTGACGGTGAATCGGTCTCACTGCACCTTCTTAACTTAGACCTTCACTGTTCCCTCCAACTTAAATGCAGGATTCAAAAGGAGAGCACAATGATTGCATGCTACATTGATGTAAAGCTTTCTCCTCTGATTTTCTAAAACTGCATTTTCATTTTTGTTTGTTAAAAGACTTAATGTTTAAATCATCTGTTTTAACAGACAAGAAAATGTGTTCTGTTAAAAGATTCCTACAGTGCATGTATGGCCTGTTTAAATAACCTTTTTCCCATCTTCTCTGTAATCAGAGGATTTGAATTCTAATGCAACACATTCATGCTAGAACCTGATTATATCCCAGAGCTACAATTCTGAGTGGCATCAGTCCATGGTATCTGACGGTATTTGCCAAAAACATGTCAGGACTCCCCTATAGTTCAAATCACCCCATAAATTCTACACTTACACAACATCGGTGACCTCATACGCAAAGCATGCCTTAATGATCAAGCAAGTGGAAACGTTCAGTAAATACATTGAATGTTTGACATTGTTATCAGTGGGTGTTCCCTGGGTCTCTTGTGAAACAATCCCAAGATTAATGCAAGGCCAAGAAGTGTCAGCCAAGTGAAACCCTTAAAAGTTACTTAAGAAATTTGAATAGACGACAGTATTTTTCTGTGCTAAAATTCAGCAAAATATTTCTTACAGAAGTACTGGCAAAATGAAAATGTATTTTTTGAACTGTGAGTTATCTTCATTGCTTTGTATGAATTTCTTTTAAGTCATTGCTACTGACATTATGAAGCTGGGGGAAGTACACTAGCCTCAAGAAGAATTCCGAGAAATTAAAGATTTTGAAGTCTACAAAATCTTTGATAAAGTCCATTAAAAAAATTACACTCAATATAGACAACTATTTCAGCCTTTCAGTGTCTCAAAATCTGGCCTTAGAAATACTCCTAATGAAAAAAAGGTTGATTCCAAAAAGCAGAGCACGGTGCCCCCTCTACAGTGCATGAAGGACTTGGCTGCTTCTGATGATTTCCATATCAGCAGAAGGTATTGACATGCTATAGCAACATAACAGAGGGAGAAAGGAACAGAATCAGAAAGAAAACCAGACAAACCATATTCTTTCTATTTCTCTGTCTTTCACTATATAAACTGTATTAACTTTATGTATACGTGAGTGCTTTCCCATGCTGACCATCAAGTGACAACCTATATTACACCTATGGGGCAGCCTCTCAAGCCCACACAGACAGTGGGGTCTATCCACATGGCTTTAATCACCTGAGCAGTACATAAAAGAAGAAACATGTAACAACTTTGTGTCACAACCACCATGCTTAGCATGACCTTTCTTTTGTAGTCTTGTCAGGAATTAAACCCTGACCCTGTAAATATTATACACACCTGATTATGTACCTGATTAGTCTGCTGAAGCGAATGGGACAACTCAAATGCTTTAAGTACGTGTACAAAGAATATACAGGGCAAGGGTTGAGTTTGGAAACTTCATGTTTATATATAACATATCAATACAGAAACATAAAAGAGACATTTAAAAAACAGTCCCATAGCTAAACGTATAAACAGCAAGAAGTGCAAAACTGATTTCCTGACCTGCTGGCTGGCACCCAGTCAAAAGCATTGCCTGGTTACCTTTGCACTGAAACAATTTCCATCAAATAATTCACATTCATAAACTAAAGAACACAAACGGAACACTACAAATGACAGATTTGCGATGGCCTGAGCTGAAAGGAACTTGCTGCCTAGGATTACCGGTACCTGTATGACCCTACAAGTTGGCTATAATCCTGCTCAAGGTGGTGGTAAAAATGATGGATTACAACCACATGTATGTGCGCTACATTACTAAGTAATGAGCTGCACTGTACTACATGTTTTGCCTCCAGGAACATCTACTTATGTCACTCTTTTTATTCATCTTTTTGCAGCAGAACATCATAGTTTGATAACCAACATCTTCAGTTTCAGGGGTGTAGCCTTGTGCCGAAATTTTGGTCTCAATTACTGTGTAAAATGGAACATTTACATCAAAATAGTCCAAGGATTCTACAGATAAAAAAATAATGAAGTGTGAACGTTCGTTAGCAGAGGTTTCACACTTTCCCTCCCTAACTGTGGAATTCAAAACCTTGCCCTGTCAATGGGCGCATTCACAAGAAAACACGTGTGAGAGGGAAAGCAGTGGGAACACACCTCCCAACAGTGCTTGTGTTCGCAGCTCTGTCACACCTCTCAGGTGTCCTTAAACTAATCTGAGGGCCTGACTGTCAACAATGTCCAAATGCCCAAAGAAACAGAAAAGCATTGAAAGGGATGTGCCAAACACCGAAACAAATTAAGCTTGTTCCATTTGCTTGTATACTTTGGGAATGAACTTGCAAACCCTGGTGCTGAGGGAAAGCTTTAAAGTCTTCCTTAGGAAGAGCTGAGCCTGGACTGGGAAAGGACTGGTCTGACATTTGTTCCTACATGGGATCCCATGGTGCTGAAAAGGCATTATGAGCATCCTGGTGCAGTGCTCTGGCCTGAGGTGGTTTCTTTATTCCTCATCAAAGATAAAGTTTATTTTTGTTTTAGTCACAGTTTGTTTGTTTTTTAACTTAGGGACTTCACGTGGATAGCACCTTACTGGAATAAGTGATACCAGCTGTTATGTGATAGATGATGGCTCAGTAATGATTTTTAATGTGGATAGAAGGCTATATTATAATAAAGAGAAAATATGTTTATCCTATTACAGCTAATGCCAAGGATAAAATCCTCTGTGACTCCTCCATGTGCACACAAACCAGACGCTGACAGGCCCAGCTGCAGACCCATTTTACCAGTTTACCCAATTCATCCTCAGTGAGTAATTGCATCTTGTCTTGTTTCTAATCTAATTCCATCCATTATCCAAGATGGATAATTTCCAGGGATGCAGTACAGGGGCAGGAATGTCTGCAAAGAATAAAAACTGTGCAAATCTATTTTCTTATACATGCAGCCCACGACTCTTCTGCCTACACTTCTTCCATCTGAGTAGGTCTGCATGTGCAGAGGAGAGGAAATCAGAGGCACAAGCCACTATCTGAATATCCAGTGTTTATGCATCCTACATGGCAAAAGCGAGCATATAGCCTGCTGGTGGTGATGGCATGCTAAGACCACTGCCTATAGCATGAACCCATATATTTGTTTGCTCTCTTTGCCTGTCTGCATCTCTGTTTTTTGCCTCATGTCAGATGGGGAGCTTTTCCAGGAAGCCATTGCCTTCTTGTTGTGTGCCTGTATGGCAGCCGAAACAGGAGAATCCCAGTTCAGAAAGGGTGTCCTATTCCAAAAGGTAGCACAAATGAAAATGCCTCTGTGTAAAAAGGACGTATATTAGGTCATTCCCTACAAGAGGTGAAGCAGCCTAGCAGGATCAAGTTGTCCACTTCTGGATGGGCAGAGGTCTCCTCTCTTCAGCATTCTCCCCATTTTTGTCCCTACAAAGCCATCGGGGGACAGAAGGATGTCTTAGCAGCTTCTCAGTAAATGCCCTCCATCACAGTGTCTAAGGACTCAAAATTCAAGCCAGTGTTTTAACTAGCTAGTGACTTCATTTGGAAGTGAATCTGAGGGAGCAAAAGGTGGAATAACTCCTTGTCTCCAGGAAAAGAAAAGCAAAATGAAAAAGCAGAGCCCTCTTTTCCAAAGGTGTAAATCAGCCTTTTAAACTCACAGCCCCAAGGGAACTGCATACACTATCCATAAAATCAGATTGTTTATGAAATTGGATGTTTGTTTAATTCATGGGTGTTCATGTGCCTGGCTCATCATAAATCCTAATATGTAAATCATCCAACTACATAGATTTCAGCAGGTTCAGGGTTCACACTTATTTCCATACAGAAGATACTAGAGAATTCGCGGTTTAGTTGTTAGCACTGTTTTAAAGGGTATTTACAGAGTCAGAAATGTGTCTCCTGCTCTCAGTCCTCCACCAGTGGCCTCACGTCCTACAAGATGAAGGTGGGCTTAGGGTCCCAGGCCGCATTCCAGCTGCAAGCGTGGGTGCCAGTATGGACCCTGCTGCCCTCTCCCCAGCTGAGGGGTACAGAGCTCTAACCCACGCCTCCGCAGTGCTTATGTCTTAAGCCCATGTTACGGTTTGGGTCCCTCAGGACACTCATTTGGGCATTTAGGTCCCTCCGTGCCTATTTCTCAATCACAGAGGGGCTCCAGTGGCACCGAGGACATGGAGCAGATGCCCACCTCCGTGCTATGTGCAGGATCACGTGGATGTTGGGTTGGTGATTGGACTTGATGATCTTAAAGGTCTTTTCCAACCTTAATGATTCTGTGAGTCTATGATTCTGTGATTCTGTGTGACATGGGAAAATTTAAGATCTCACTGCTTCAGCTAATAGATAGCCTGAACTGATCTTTAACTTCTCAGTCCAAGTCCAGCCCCTGAGCCCATGTCAGGTACCGAAGCAGACAGCAGAGTACATTTTTAACACAGAGTTTATCATGCCAGTTTATGTGTTTTAAGGCTGTCAGAGCCAGGATTCTGTTGAGCTTATTCATCTCACAGAAGACAGCAGAATGATGGAGCATAAAAACATGCCACTGACACAAAAGCAGACTGAAGTTAATTTAAAAACAAAGCTAAACATCTGCTCCAAGAACTAGCTCTCTAATGCATAGATGGGAGCACTAAACTTTGAAACATTAAGGAGTGTTTAACCAGTACTACACCAGCTGTTAGACATTTTTGGCAATGGTGCAGATATTATCTGGCAAGTTCTCATGAGCAGCTGACAAGAATGAAGAGCGACAGATATAAGAAAATGCCAACCATATGGCATGAATGTTATGCTAATGTTTCAGGTGTCAAGCAGTAGTCGCTTGTGTTTAATTTGGGTGCGCAAAATTTATGTGGATTTTAATGATTACACAATGTTAGACACTATTACATTTACATCTCCATATTGTTACAACTCTAATTTTGTCATTGAACAGTAATAGACACTGCACTAAATTTGTCTGCTTAGGAGCAATGTTGTTAACTTTATGGCTTTAAATAACACATTACACCTCAGAGGTGTAATATTTATCCCCACAAGCAGTGCCACCGCAGCCAAGGAATACAGTTGTGATCCAGTCTGCAAGACATCGCTGGCTGACGCTGTAGCATTAGGTTGGTTGGTAAATGCTAACAGCCCACGAGAAGCACAGCAGCCAAGATGTTTGTGGGTATGTCTCCACAAGAGTCAATGATGCTGATTTGATCCCCAAACCTCTTCAGGCTGCTGCTGGTGGTGTATTTACCATGCATTTTCAAAGAAAGGGCTGACCCCTGCCCCTGAGCAGGAGGGAAGCCTCATGGTGGACTGGGTGTCTGAGCTTCAGGCAGTGAAGGGGAGCCCCACCAGCAGCTCAGCTCTGCTAGGCTTCTTGAAGGGACCTGCTGCTAAGCTGTTTTACGGATCACATGCCACATCGAAATGGATTTTCTCCCTAAGAAGTGGAAGTAGTGAAGCCTAGTGCCATAAAACTGTGTGTCCTGCTTGCTCTGCATCTCACACTTGAGGAAGCTTAGATCACCCTCATATCTCTGACAACAAAGGGAAAAAAAAAACAGCCTAAAGTGCTGGGATTGTCAATAGCTGGCTCACACAGACAAGGCATAAAAATGTCTGTTTGGAGCGAACAGACTTGTTTGATGGTTGATTTTGGGCTGAGGGTGCCTCTCCGTCAGCACGTGAAGCAGTATGTAACACATGTGACATCTGTGCTGAGGCATGGGGTGGTGGTTTGGCTGACTGCGAAGAAGGCCAGCACTACCCCTTGTGTCCGTTCTACAGAAGGAATACAAAAAAAGAAATAAAAAAAGAAGCATAGGGATGTTAAGTAGAAAACACAATGTGGAAAACACTCAGTGACTGCTTTTTCATTACAAAAAAAAGGTTTATGCTGGTAATAAATGTCAGTTCAGGAACTAGCCCTCTTTCAAGGAGCTGGAGGAAACAACAACCACTACCTTACTCAGGAAATGGCAGTAAATTTCAAACTCATGAGTTGATGGATTTCCATGCAACAGGGAATGAATGGAAAATTATGAATGAAGCAGAAGCAAAGCTCCTGCTAGGGATGAGGAACCAGGTGCTGGTGGACTACTTTGCCAGGAGAATGGACTTGATGCAGAGATTGCTGACTGTGACATTATTTGCATCCATATAAAAGAATGAACTAGTATAAAATCTCCTTTTAAACACATTTGTGGGGAGACTTTCCACGCCTCACGGCACTATATGGTGACAGTATCATGCAGATACAATCAGCATTGGCCAAGCTGTGTTATGAAGGGAGAAGAATCAGACACACACAGCAACTGGTGGAACACACCTGGGAAAGATGCAGGTGAGGCTGAGAAGTCTGGATGCTCCCTGGCTCTGAGAGGAAACAAGGAATTCAGCTACATCTTGCAGGCATGTATTCCTGCATCATCTTGCATTCCTGGATGTAATTTGTGATCCAGCTCTTTGCCATGCTCTTGAACTACACTGGAGATTGACTGAGTAGATAGAAAATGTCTGCCTGGCCCCCCCGCCACAGTTAGAGTGATAACATTAAGCTAATGGAGGATATATTTGCTTCAGCTGGAAGTAAGCACTTTCTGTCGTGAAAGCACCAAAAGACAGCTCAGATGTTGCAAGACAGCCTGAATACCTGCCTGGAGATAAAAGTCTCTGGAGAGTGCCTCGTGACAGAAGCTCGCTGAAGGGCGGGTTGCTCCCCCTGTGTGGCTCTGACAGTGGCCTTGCCGGTGTGATAACGTTTCCATTTCCCTTAGATGCCATTCACGCTTTCCAGGTTCTTTCGGGAGCAGCATCTTCTGCTGCTTCTAGCAGGCCTTGGAGTCGAGCCAGCATTGGGGAGTCCCCTGCCAGCCCTCAGAGCCCACCAGGGTCCCTCAATTTACAACTTTCCTGTCACCCTAATATCATCTCGGCGTGTCTGTCTGTTCCCGACTGCTGTACTGGTACCCCCGACAGCAGTGACAGCCAGCGCAGTGCGCTCAGTATTTTTATTTCCTTGCTTTTCTGAAGGGCATAACCAAGAATTTTCCTAAGTGCAGTCTGTCTTTTTCCTCTTTGAAAATCCTCAGGCCAAGCCTGCATCTCATTTTTCTTTCCTGTGTAGAGTTAGCTGACAATGTTTTCAAAGTAATGTCCAATGTATAATTCATATTAACACAGGACTGATTTCCCATGTCACACCACCAGCTTTCAGGTTAAGCTCTGGAAACTGCATTTTTATACATAGAGAACAGCTCTGGTCATAATGCCAAGTGCAATAACAATTCCAAAAGGAGGAAAAATGTTGCCCTCCAATTATCCCGCAACTGCTACAACGGCAAAGCAAGGGCAGTGTTTAGGCAGAGCCAGAAGTGAGATCCGAGCCCCGTAACTGGAGGTAGGATGCAGCTGTCCCATAGGATGTCTCTGCGCTTTCAGTATAGTATGTTGCTGGTCTTGCTGTTGCACCGAAGGTATCTTCCACCTATATATAACATAGCGATTGTTTTAAGCTACCCGTTTTATTCTGCTCTGGGAAGGCACGAGGCCGTCTGGTCCTAGTTCGGAGGTGATGACAAACAACAACGCCGCCGGTAGCAATGACTGCCAGCTCAGCGGTGAGAAAACAATGGAAAGACAACAATTTCAGAAGCGCGGCAGAAGCGGCCACCTGCGCGGGCGCAGCCGCGGCACCCGCGCGGAGCAGGGGCAGACGTGCCTCCTGGCACCCCCGGCCTGCTGTCAGGCCGCGGGCCAAGGCGCGGTGAAGAAGAACAGCGCCGGGCGAGGAGGACGTGGAGCCGCTGCAGGCGGCGGAGCCCGGCGCAGATATGGTGGGCAGGCAGGAGCCCAGGGACGTGAGCGCTACTGCTCCCTGCCCTGGTACCGATCCTTGGGTTGCCTTGGGGAACGCATTTCACATCTCTGGGTGTCTGTTCCCCCTCCCGCCCCTCATCTGTGATATTTTCCGAGCAGGACCATCTCCTGATACATGTTTATACAGCAACTAGCACGACGAGGCCCTGATCGTGCTTGAGGCCTCTAGGCACGACTGTAATACAAACGATAAATCATCATCATAAAACAGGACTGCACAGAGCCATAACTTCTGCCATAACTCATGGCTGAAATGTCAGCCGCTCACAGACACATGGCAAGGTCAGGGAGACCGTGAAAGGCCAGAAGATGTGAATCCACACAGAAAAGAGGAGATGCTGAATGTCTTTGAAATATTTTTGATAGCTGTCAGTGTTACACCTGTGTCAGTTCACAGCTGATTGCCTTTATTGATGCCACCTCCCGAGAGCAGCGGCGTGGCTGGGAAAAGGATTGAGCCACATATCACAGCAGGAGATGATGGCCGTCACCGGGCTGCAGCCGGCAAGAAAACCTGCACGTGTGGTCTGCAGGTGCCTCCCACCCATGTCTGTTGTGCCGCGGTCCCCCAGGCTGCACTGGGTGCACCAAGCAGGCAACCAAGCTTCAGCAAAGGCATTTCTTTTATGGAGGTCTACAGACCCTTATTTGTATCTCTTCTCTTTTTCCCCCTCTGCCCCGTGGAAGAAAGCTGCGTGGGTATCTCGTGCAGGGGGTTTCAGCAGCTCTGGAGACTCTCCCTCCCACCGGCGAGTCAGCCCAGACCTACACATGGCATCGCCTCCCCGGCAGGCGATCCCGGGCAGCCTCTGGGCACGTGGCTAAATTCCCCGGCGGACCCATCGTTGCTCAAGTCGGCACCAGTCAACAACACACGCTTTGCAAAAGCTGTCAGCACACTCTAGGGTTACACATTTTTTCAGTGTCCCCTAACCTGTAGAGGCAAGGAGTTTGGGAGACCCGGAGCGTAACAGGAAAGAGTTTGCTGCAGGAATGTAAGGAGGTGACGGTACAAAACCCAGCAGTTATGTCCATTCAGAGCAAGTCAAGTAAGCACACAAATATCTTTAAATCATTACATCTGGCAAGAAGCCAGGCTGTGTTTCAGCTGAAGTGTGATGCTTTGAGAAAGCATAGCTTCGGTGAGCTGAATATCAGATGAAAAAGAAGGACTAGGAAAGGTTCAAGCTGTATTTAATGGAAGAATATTTTGTTCTTGATGAACTTGAAGGATTTATGCTATTTATCCCTGTAGCTTCGCATCTTCTGGGTAACAATGACCAGTCTCCTCTTTATTCCTGAGATTAGAAGTTTCAAAATATTTTTAAATGTTTCAAAAGAAATTTAGTCTTCAAAGTCTTCCTTGCTGTAGGCCGCTGAAGGCTAGCCTGTCTGTCACGGTGGTTTGATGCCTTAACCAAGAGGGAATGCCATCGTATTACCAGTTTTGGCTGTATTGTCAGGAGCTTCTTTAGTGACTCCTGTTTGCCAAATGAGGTTGTTTGTTAGACAGACAATTACAATAAGAAGGGATTTTTTTTTTTCAGAATTCATCTTCTAAAAATTTTCAATTTGTTATTGAGTACTCTAAATGAAAGGAGGTTATTATTCAATTATATTGCCAAAATCATGCATGCTATTGAAAGAAAGAAATCAGCCCCAGATTCAGATCCTGGTGTATCAGCAATACTGGAATATCTCCTCTTACTCCATCTTTGTGGAGTAAATCTCCATAATTAGGATGAGAATTGGGCCAAATAGCTTTGGCAGAGCCGACAGCATAAATCAGATGACACAGAGAATTAACAAGGGAGCAGGAAGGAGAAAAGTGGGAAGGACTGCGAAGTGACATCAAATAAAGGAGATGTGAAGCAGATGTGCTTGAACCTGGGCAAGGATGTGCTTGAACCTGGGCGAGGATGTGCTTTGTGATAAATGAAATAGACAATAGCGCAAGAGGCAGTTTTCGCTAGAATAGTAAAGTGCTTTAAAGAAGAATTTGACTTCAGAGAATATGCCATAGACCATATGATAACGCATGCATTAGGCACTGAGAGAGAAAAGCCAGCATAGAAAAAGATCCAGAGGAAGAAAAGGACAAAAAATGTTCAAACAGCTGGAAGGCTGGACAAAAAGCAGAAGTTTTGAGAGTGTGCAGGAATCAGACTTGGCCAAAGCTGGACACTACTTGAAGGCAAAAGGCACATCAATAATCCTAAGAAAGTAATTAAAATAGTTTGGACTGCCTTTCAGGATGATGTAAGTGGGCTACTGGCACACTTAACATTAGATTCAATGCTGCTAAAACATTGCTGGTACATTCTTGTCCTTCATTTTACTGCTGCCATGACAATGCAACAGCCCACAAAGTATCACCAAAAGGGTCCTCTCTCTAGGCTGACTGTGCTTGTCTCTTGCTACATGCAGGCCAGATCCGGGCAATGTTAGGCCAGCATCTCATACTCATTGCAATGTTCAGATACCCTCTGAACCACCTCATTTAAATCCATACAAAACAAAGCTCTTTGCATCCTGGTTTCAGAACATCAACTTGTCATCCTCTCTCATCCTCCCCACAGACACTGATTTGTGGTCCTCCCCGTAAGGTCCCCCGCTTCAAGCTCACCTTTTCTATCAAATCTTACAGTTTATGGGACTGACTATTCCTCACTGTGCCCAGCTAACAGCAGCAGGTTCGACTTCCAGTCTATCACCTGCCTCTCTTGCTTTCCCTCCACTCACATGTAAAGTTAACCTAGTACACTTTAAACATAGTTTTTAATATGGTAACTTTTAATTTTTAATATAGCTAACTTAGTAAATTAATCTTCAAAATCTCTCCTTGGAACCTACTTCTGTTGTGGTGCCCTGCAGCTAACGTTCATTTGACAGTGGTTAGAGGAATGTGGACTTCTGTTGCTACTTCTGCTTTTTACTTTCTACTTCTACCTGTTATTTTTTGTTGCCATCTCATGTCCCCAGCCCTCAGTGCAGGTAAGTTTGGAGCAAGGTGGGGCTGTGAAGCCATCTGTCAGTGCAGCCACTGTACCATAAAGAAAGGTCCTCCTGACATTGAAAGTCTTCACTATGGGCAAGGCTAGGGCCTATTTGCTCTCATTACCATTATCTCCAGGAAGGCTAGGAGACATCTGTTGAATCAGTGTAGTAGCCTTGACCTCCATTTGCCCTTTGTCTTTGCAGCTGTAGAGACCCACCCTGATCTCTCATTAACAATGTAAAAATAAAAATACTGTCTTTTTTTCCCACCTCCGAGCAGCTGCAGAACCTTTCCCAACCAGCTGTAAGCCAGATCTGTTGTCCCTGGAGTCCTAACGCTTGGGAAACCCGCTAAGCGGTCTTGGTTTGCAATCAGTGAAAAGCAGCATTTTCCCTCGTACTCCATGCCTTTCAGCTAACTTAATCTGAGATCAACAACGGGGGGAGATGATACAGGCTGAACTCACGGAAAAGGAATGCAACGGAGAGAATGGCAGTGGTAGAGGAACAAACTAGATACTAGGTTATTTCATTCCTCAGCTGTATAATTCGCTATTTCAGATGAAGACTACCATTAGTGACCCTCCCTGTTCTGAATCCCAGTGTTTCTGTTTCCTTACTGCCCTGGCTTGGGCTCCTCAGAAGGCTCTTCTTGGCCGTCTTGGCTCTGCAAGCTGTTGACACTGACTAGAGCTGTTGGCCAAATAACGTAGTTAGCAAAGGCTGGCCTCCTTGACTAACTTGGCCAAAGATACGTTGCGTGCAGAAAAGATGTGGCGTTTACTTATGGTGCAGCTCTACCAGGAGAATCCTGCACATGGTCTTGAACATTTTTGCATACTTTCTAAGCCCTGCCAAGCTTCTGAAGACTTTCCCATTGCAGTTCTGTCCCCTTAGTGTCTCCTGGAGGGAAGACATAGAGCTGGCCACACCACGGAGAATAATATTCCCTCAGCTCACAGTCATGTTGCCACCGGCTGCCTCCAGCAGGCAACCTCATGGAGAAAGGGGGAAAGGGACTGGGAGTCAGTCACTCCCATTTACATCAGAACTACATTCCCACTGACAGATGTGGCCTTATTTTCATCATTTTCTTGGCAGTTTGGAGGTTCATCATCAGATAGGATTGCTGGCCAGATCACGTGTGGGTGTGGGGCTCTGCAGCGCACTCAGAGGCACAGCTCCAGGAGTTCCCCATCCCTCGTCCCACTGAGGTCAGGGCAGAGTCCCCATCAGCCGCCGCACACACAAGGACATGACCCTAAAAGCACAGCTCTTTAAACATTTTGGAACACAAATCGCTGACAGAGACTTTGAGGTAATCTAAATCTTAGGTGAGGATGAAAACTCTGTGAACCTGGCTTCAAAGAAAGATTTAGTCCGTCCATATCTTTAATCTGGGGATTGATTAAAAGAAGAAGAGTTTCAGTGACTAATTTCTACAGGGGCTGAAATATAACAGGTTATTAAACACACAACCCAACAGCTGCAGAATCTGACAGAGACATTGTTCTCCCTGAGCATTTGGTAATAGAGTATTTCAGATGATTAAATAGCTAATAAAGTCAGAGTCTTTGCTAAGTAGATGGATACCAGCAATATTGCAAAGGTAATTACAGATTTCTATCAAAAAATTCTTGACTCTTTATTGATATTTATTCTCTGACTGAAGCTAATACGTGGGTCTCAGTTAAAGAGAAAATATTTTAGCCACTATTAAAAGGTTTCCAATTCGTTCTACTGTAGTGACTTTCAATTACAACCAGTTTCAAGGTGTACGTTTTCAGATTGAATATTTCTTTTTTCAAGGTAGGTTCTCACCAGCTGTCACATGAAACTATTTCTTCCATTAATCATGATCTTATGCTTTTTTGGCAGCATAGGGATCTGCATCTTTAGGTTGTTTATTTCTATTGCTCCTTCACAAGCATTAGACAGTTGTGATATCTGTACCTCTCTAAAGTTGCAGAGTGGTAAGAAAGAGCCAGAGGAACAGAAAATAGTCTTAGGGCTGCTTGCAAAAAAAGCTACAGGAGAGTCCTGCATGCACAAAATTATTAATTTTCCTCTTTGTTGCTATTTCAGCCTGTCTTTTTTTCTGCTGGTCTTTTAGATCCTTTCCTTCTTCCCTGTGAGGGCCATTAGAAAGCTCCTTCCCTGTTAGGTCCATTTTTTTATATCTTGCATACACAGCCATGTTAGCTAATTCACAGACTGCAGAAAAAAGGTTCTTTGTATCAGTAAATTATCCTGTTATCACAGAGGAGCACGCAGCAGAGCTTGTATTTACACTGAAGCTAGTTTATCTCTACCTACGATTGTTTTTGCCTGGCTTGTAAAAATGTAATAGATGCTCATTTCCATTTAGTTGAGCCCAGACTCATCATACAGTAATGCCCACGTCTGCTTTGCTTTGCATTTCTTGATGTCTTCTATGTCTGCTTTACCAACCCCACCCCCTGCCTCAATACACTCTTTCTCCTCTCTGAAGCTCTCTCTTGAGGACTCATTTCTATCGTAAAAGCAGTGAGAAATTAGAGGGCAATGGCTTAACTGTAGAGCAATAAAAGACATTTTAATACATATACAAAGAAAACATGTTATTGCATTCCTCTCCTACCGTTTGGGCAGCCCTGTGTTTCTCAGACAAAGCATTTCTAAGAAGCTGGGAGCTGCTGGGTGTATGCGTACGGCACCCGGGCTGGAGGAAGAGCGCTGAGGACCAGCGCGCTCCTGCCGCAGATGTGGCTGCCTCTGCCACCTCCAGCTCCAGCATCACCGTCCCTGGGGTAAAGGACAGCCCATGCTCGCCCCACCTATAAGACGCAACGTGGAGATGGCTGTGACTGCAGCTGCGTGGGCAGCTTAACCTGCTGTGACGTTGTTAAGAAATGCCCTCACAGATTTCATGGCCACACGTAGTAAAACACACGTCCTGAATGGGTGCCAGACCCTGAGCTCCAATCCTCCAGGAAGATCTGCCACGGCCAAGAGAGGATTGCTGGTGCGCTCCATCATGCTGATGAATTGTAAAAATAGCCATATCAGAACCACAAGTAGGACTGCCCCTTAGTTATCCCTTATTCACAGGAAGATCAGTCTGACGAGCTAAGTGTAAATAAAGGATTTCAGCAGCAGGCACGTGGGGTCCCTGCACGGTCAGAGGGGGGTGTTGCGCCGTGGATGCAAGCACGGAGTGCGTTACAAGTGACTGAAAGCTGTAGAGCTTGCAGCACACCTGTGCAAGCACTTGAGTGCGCAGGATCCAGCAGGTTTTGGAGGCTACTACAATATATATTAACCCACTTATTCTTCTGCGCCTAAATACAGATGCCAGGTAGTTGAGAGTTAGGTCCAAGCCAGAAATTTGTATCAAAATCTCAATTTATATGACAGCGTTCAAGGAGCCTTGTATCCTTTTTAAATTTTTGTTTGTTTGTTTGTTTATTACCAGCCATTGAAAGAGATCCTAGCTGCTAAATGTTTACTTAGGTTTTCAAGGTACTTACACTTAATGCTGTGGTTGTATCTAGGGTTTCGGTTTATTCCCATTTCTAGTGAAGTTTGAGTGTAATAAAGAGTATTTTAACCTTTATTTACTGCACTGACCATCAGCTAGCTAGATCATTTATTTCTACTGTCAGTGACAATAAGAAATTGGTGACAAAAAGGACTGTTGTGGGTGTAACAGCAATGTTATTTATAAACACCGAGATACAGAAAAAATACAATTTAAATTTCATTGTGAGCAATATTTAGACCTAGAGCTCCCTAATGCACAATTCGTAGCTGCTTAAATTGTAGTCATTACTCTCATACTGCAATACTGTTTGTCATGATAAAGGGAAATTACTTTTCTGCCAATTACTCCTGCAAGATTAGTTAATTTACATTTGCAAAGGGTATGGAGCAGCATCTCAATTCCATGGAGATGTTTCTCAGAAGTATTTGGCAATTTAAGGTTTGGGGGAAAAAGGAAATAGAAGTCAACTTCAAAATGTAAAAAAGGGACAGTGCATGCATCCCTGGAAACATTCAAGGTCAGGTTGGACGGGGCTCTGAGCAACCTGATCGAGTTGAAGGTGTCCCTGCTCACTGCAGGGTGGTTGGACTAGAAGGTCTTTAAAGGTCTTTAAACTATTCTATGATTCCATGATTCTATGATTCTATGATTCTATCCCAAGGTCACTGTACCCCAATGAAGAGCAGCAATGAAGAGCAGATACACCACTTACAGACTGCCAACTTTAGTGTTGCAGAAAATTGTATTGAGGACCTGGAAGAGGCAGGCTCCTCCCTTCTTCAGAACTGGGCAGCCAAGCTGACAGCATTTGAAATCACTGCTCCTGACTACATGTGAGCTGTGGGTGTAAATAATCTATATAAAACAACCTACCCTTTGGCATCCCCTTCTGCTAACATCTGTATGTTTGTTTAATCCATGTTGGGATGGAGATACCAAGAACCAAAAACATGAGGAGGAATGTTATTTTTACTTACTTGCTTGGAAATTCTGGGTGAGTTTTAGCACGCCTGACTTGGATACCCACCTGAGGCATCAGAGCTCCTGTTCTTAGCAGCATAATTTAAGGTGTTGAAGTTTGGTGCCCGAGTTCCTTGGAGGGGCGACGGAGTAACTGAATGCAATGGTGCCCGAGGGACAACACAGCACTCTTCCACCATGCCTGAGAAGCTGCTCAGGAAGGAGTGCCAGAGCATCCCCTGGGATCCCTCTCCCTAAAATCAGGGGTGGCGTGGGAGGGAGCAGCAGCTGTGCCTCCTGCAGCCTGTGCAACGCTCTCGGGGGTGAGGGTGCTTGCTGCGGACGTGGCAGACGCGGTGCTGTCGCTCCCCAGCCTGACGGGATTCACACCGTCATGTTCCCGACAGAGAGAGTAAAATTGTCTCTTCTCTCCAGCGAAATAGTGGAAAGGTCTTCGGAAGACGCAGCGTTCAAGCGAGGCCTCAGCTTTAGCCCCGAGAGTGGGCAGGGTTATAACCTACCTCTGCCCTGCAGCCAGGCAGGGCTGCCTAAACCACCTCGAGGTTGAGGTCACGGGTATTTTTTGGGGAGTAGAGCAGAACCTGCAGAGTGCAGACACACCAAGTAGGTGTACCGCCACGGACTACGCGCAGCTGGCACAGCAGAGCTTAACCTCTAGGTGTTATTGCAATTAAAATGATGAAATACCAACAGCACAGGCATCCTCAACACTGACGCTTGTGTTCAGGCATGTCGGACTATGCTGCTACTGATAACCTGATCCTATATTGGCATCACAGCTCTCATGGCGTTTTGCAATGTTTTAAATTTTAACCCCCGCCAAATTCCAGCAAATATAGTCACAGACCTCCTTCCCGATATCGTTCTCCCGATACAACAAGGGGCAGAGTATCCTTATGTTTCCTCTCCAGCCTGAGCTGTGTGCGGTTGCTCTTGCTGTGCTTTGGTGCAGAATGTTTCAAAGGCAGAAATCACACAGGAGGGAGTTCTCTGAAGAGGTTTGAGGGCACCTTAATTCTTTGTTATTTCTATTCCCGTTAGGTTTAGTGGATTTGCAACACTGCTCAACCCAAAACTGGAGTCTGCTCCAGCCACCCATTAAAAAGCTCACAAAGTGATTAAAAATCATGAATGTTTATCTTGCCCTTAATTATTTTTCATTTCAGTTGCCTGGATTTTCTTTTGAGATGCATTTTCTTGGTTAACATGAAGGCTAGAACCTTACCTTGCACAAAAGGTAAATCCACGTATGTTTCCAAGAATGAGAATTAGGTGGGCCTAAATTCTGCTGGTTAATAAAGATCGATATGAAGACACGCAGGTAAGTGTAAAGATATAAAGGTGTAAAGATATGTATCAAGGTGTAAAGATATGGATTGGAATTTTTGAAGTTTCAGTTTGAGAAGATGAGACACAATATCCAAAATTATTTTCAGACCTTTTTTTTTCTTTGGCTAAATTCCAAAATATTAAAGTCAGTCCCACTGGTTTGCTCACAGCTCGGGTCTTTAAATGCCCCCTGTTTAAATTAGACTGAATTCCTCCATTTGTGTCCCTGCAATAATCTGCCAGGGAAAGGGCTCTTAGCCCTTTGTTCATAGAGGGACAGACATAACTTAAACCACACCAGTTGCTGGTTCTGTATGATATGTAAACTGGTAGGGGTTTTTCCGATGGCCAGATATGCCATTCACACTGCCGTAACTTCAGGACATAATGAAAACAGCTGGGGTTTAAATGTTGAAAAATCCAGTTGTGGTTGTAAAGGTTTTGGGATCAACTGCTTTTGGGATCCCTCTAATTTTTCTGGATAGAGCCGGAGCGCTCGTGGCCTGGGTTGCTCAGCAGCACACCTCCCTCCTGCCCTGCACATCCCCCTCACAAGTGTGTGAACCCAAGTGATGCACCTACTTTTGACACATGGATACACCTTCTTTTCTGAGAACCCACAACCAGCAATTTAATTAAGGTAATTCAATTTGTCTTCAAAACAATGTATTATGCATTAATTAAGGTAACTTAATTTGTCTTCAAAACAGAGTATTATTCATTCACCCTAAGGCACAAAACACATAGCACAAAGGGTAAAAAACAACATCAGAGGTACATGACTCTTACTCATACCTTCATCCTTCCCCTTGCCAGCTTTTGTGCTTTCTCATTTTCAGCTTCAAGAAGCGTTTGTGTAGTACTAGCACGAGTCTGTTTTTTCAGTGCTTTCCTTTGCCCTGTAACTCCCTTCCTTTCACACGTTGCTTCTGGACAGCTTCTCTCAGGTGACTCAAAGGCCCCAATTTCACAAATAATTTATGAGATTATAGTGTGATACTTCCCAGGCCTGAAAAAACAGTGATATTAGTAGTGTTGCAGCCAAGGTGTTATATCTCTTAGGTCCACAGACCTCCTTGAATTTGCAGACTCTTTTGTATGTGCTAAGACACTGCTTCTCTTCTGCTTGATCCCTTTCACAACTCTTACTAACTGCACGACAAATATCCTCATCTCACAAATGTGTATGTGGAAGCAGAATATTAATTTTAAAAATAAAAATATCAGTTTCTTAGTGGAACTACTTCTTCCATAATAGCAGCCTGTGATATGTTCTTGTCATCAGCACCAGATGCAACAGAATGAATACTTACAAAAGGTAAGATTTTATAAAACTTTAAAGATTTGATAAAATATTATAAAACTTTATAAAAGTTTTGTAATTAGGCTGCATACATCATATGAATATTTAGCATTACAGGTAAAACTTGTGCCCATACAGACAGAATTTGTTAAGTTATTTTGGACTAATAGAGTGCTGTTGTTGAGAACAAGCTCACATAGCAAAAAAAATATCTGAGTAATGATAAAAAGTACTTCAAAAGAAACTATTTTAGCTACAGTTCAGCTGAGCCTTAGCTTCATCTAATCCCCACTTCAGTGGTAGATATAAGCACACTTCATTCTAGGAACTTGTGAAGTACCAAAGAAGAACAGGCACCCTCCTGCCTCTTGGCTTCGTTGGTGTTTTTTCTTGGTGATGTGGAACATTTAGAGAGTTGAGTGTCCCTGGAAATCCACACAGCAGGTAGCACTTGTAATGAACTCCTTAAAATCTGAACATACCATGTTTTTGTTTCCCGTTCAGAGTAACCAGGAAACCAGCCTCACCCCAGACCTTATGCAGAGTCCTCCCCTTAAGATCCTTTTGTAGCTTTGGCACTTCCAATTAGGAGAGATTAACTGCTATTGGTAAAAATACCACAGAATTTAGTTCTTTAGCTGCAGCAAGAGAGGTATGAACCAGCCATTTCTGATGAGCAATAGCAGTAAGAGCTGACTCTTCCATCTGAAACATGGCCAACTTATGCCTTTGGGATGAATTTCAGGAGATCAGCCAGCGTCTGCAGGTAGCCACACAAATCCTCTCCTCTCTTTAGGGCAGCAGCTCTGGACTATCCTAGCATGCAGAGCAGGGAGATCAGAGTGATCGTAAGGAAGCCCCACCTATAGTACAAAATAATCCCATTAGTCTCTCCATGACAAAGACCTGGGAGTTATTTGGCTGGGTAGGTGGCCATGGGAACAGTGTGGTTATCATCACGAAGCAGAGGTGGAAACAGAACTTTCTCTAGGACTGGGGAAGCAGCTTCCAGAAGGTCCCAGAGTATCACAGAGACCAGCACTTTCACAGCAAGAAGCCAAGCTTCCTCAAACATCATCCCCCGTAAAGAACAACAAAAACCTAAAAGTTGTCAAGGACAAGCTAAAACCTTTCTGAGCAGGAGGAAAGAAAATAGAGTAACACAGTAAAGGATTTAGCACCTTTCTGCAAAACCACGCATAGTTTGAAGAGATTATAACTGAAGTTGGTGGAATAGAAGTGAGTTTGTCCTGGTTAATCTTTTTTTTTGTAAGAAACTGCAGGTGAAACCACAACTTGGAAGCTGGCAGGACCACAGCCATCCTTCTGCTAGCAACGTGCACAACTGCAGTAGCTCTTCGTTTACCTCCTTGGCCAGCCTGGCAGGGATGCCAGCTGCATGTATGGAGCCACATTCCAACTCTGGTCACACTGGAACAAATCCAGGGTCATGTCATTGTCTTCAGTGAGGTTACTCTTTATTCACGCTTGCCTAGCTGAGAATCTGGCCCATTCTATCTAGGTTGCAATATCTAATAGAGAAAAGACTGCCAAATTAAGGGAACAAGAAGAACCAGACTATGTCACATCAAGAGGAAACATTTTACATTATAAGGGTTTTGCAGGTCCTTCAGTTTAAGGACTTTATCAGCATTGAAAGGACAGGCCCCTGAAAAGCATTTCTGTATATGCCTAGATTTTTTTTAACCCTCATTTGCTATTTTAGCAAATGGAAAGAAAACGGATTGATTTTAACATTACTGAAATACAAATACTGCAATTTGTTCAACACAGAACACTAATTCATTATGCATTTATTAGCACTTTGGGTTAAGAAGTCTTCCATTTAGGATTTCATCCATGTCAATTAAGATGGCCTCTCTGGCTGAAATTTGTTGAGTTTATGATTTTCTCTGTGGAAGCATTTTTCTGTCAGTGCCAAATTCAGCTTTGGGAAAAACACAGTGATTCGCTCTGCTGGACAAATCCAGAGCGTCCCTACTGTAGTGACCAACAAAAGATAGAGGAAAAGAATGAAGGTAAGGGAAATTTATCATCACTGCATTATCTCCAGTAAGTTCAGGTTCACTCAGGCCATGGCTTGGTGATACTGTAAATCTGACTTTAGAGATCCCAGTGCTGTAACAAAAACTCTGCAACCAATGCTGTAGGAGTAGCAAAATGGTATAGATTTACTCTAGTAGTTCATTTGTTAAAGAAATATTGACATTTACTTCGTAGCAGGCAATGGACTGAATGTCCTCATCACCAGTTGTACAAAGTTGGTATACATCCCATGTTGTGTGCTCTGACCAGTTCAGCAGAAATGCACTTGTATGCCCACACCTCATCTGGCTGCTCTTTGGGTTGCTGTGTGATCTGGAGGTGCCCAGATGGAGAGTGAGTGGCAGTGGATCCGCCGGGGATGGGTTTTCTGCCATACCAAGTTAGCAATAACATGCCACTGATTTTTCTTTTCATGTCACCTTTGGATTTCACCTGGGTCCACCAGAATATAGAAGTATAAACTGATGCGATGCCAAGGCTCAGAAGCATGAAGTTGCCTGCTTTCTAAGGAAAATGTATGTTAAATTGGGAAGGGTGTTGGATTGTTTTGGGTAGCTAGAGCGAGCTGTAGAACAATCCAGACAGAATTTGACACAACTTTTTTTTTTAAAAGCATGTATCTCAGCTTTTACTAACACGTAAGTGAATCAAGAACAGTTCCAACATATATCTCTTTTTGCTCAAGACTGTATATAAAATAACATCCTAGGATGACAGAGGTCATCTGGAAAGATCCAGACACCATCCTGGACAGTTCCCATATAAGAAAACAAAAATACCACAAGCCTGGAGTCGCAAACTGCCTGCTCGGGTTTCGACACCTGACCCTAGAGCTCTCCCACAGGAAACCATTTCATTATTCCTATTCAAACACGTGCAAGCAAGAGCAGGTTATTAATGCTTCAGATACAGGAATGTTCATCCTGTGCACTAGTAAGTGCTAGGTATCTGTTAAAATTATTTCTATAAATCTGCAGCATAGTGGACAATATTCTCTTAAACTAATTTCCCGCAATCATTAATCATTAATCATTAATTGGCCAGCTTGCTAGCACCTGGTACCAACAGATTTTTCATCTAGTGAGCGCAGTGCCACATAATGGCAACAGCAGGTTTTAACCTAATCCCTCTCCATACACAAGCAAACATCAGATGACGCCCGTGACAGACACACAGACCAGCCTGACATTTGCTGATAACTCCCAGGAGATTCTCCCTCAGCACAACTCATCCTGCTCAAACACATTTTCCAGTGGAAAAGATAATTTGAAACCATTTCTAGCTAGACTAATTGCTTTCGCTGAAAAGAGCATCCTCCTCCTCTTCAGTACACATTTATTAGTCCAGCCACAAATGCAGCTAACACTTTGTGAAGTTTTCCAAAGCAATAATTATTTCATCTTACGAGAATTCGCAACAGCTTGCTTGATAATGGAAAGTTATTATGCAGATATATATACTTCATGCAAAGTTATATACATGGGAAAAAAAAGAAGTAAAAAAAAAGTAAAAAAAGAAAAAAGTTTAAAAAAAGTTAAAAAAAAAAGTAGGTGTTTAAAACTGATGTTTAAATTCCACTCACGGTTTTGAAGTCTAAGCATAAAACTTCTTACTTTGCAGCTGTAGCTTCAAGCCGTCTGGAAAGATACTGCAGTCCATCAGATATCCTGGTTTTGTTTTCTTGCATAAAAATATCATCTGTCACAGGCAGAGGAGCTGCCTTCAAGGACCAGCCCCTTCTGCGGAGCACACCAATCGGGAGACCCTGGGCGCAGATGTGGAAAGCCGCTCGCCCGCGCCCCGGTCACGGGCAGCATATGCTCCGTGGGACCCAGGCGCCGGGCGAACGCGGGTGCCGGTGGGACACGGCGCGGGGGGTGCCCCAGCCCGGGCTGCCCGGCCCCGAGCCCAGCCGCGGGAGGCGAAACGGGGGCGGCGGGAGCAAAGGCAGAGCCTTTTGCAGACGGCCTCAGCGCCGCCGGTCCTGCGAAACTAGCCATAAGGACACCAAAGCCTGGGGACAAGAATTGTGTCTTGTTCCTTTTGGCCTTATTCCTTACTGTTTTAATGAAAATAATCTCATTCACCATTGTATTAGATGCTTCTTCACTTTTTCTCCTAGTTGCTATTCTAACCCCATTTATGGCTTTTTATTCCAAACCTCATTCCTGCAAAACCATGCCTGTGGAAAAGCCCTGGGCATCGCCAGCCCCTCATAACAGGGGGGCTGGCAGTACTCTGGACCAGCGGGTCAGCCTCCCCTGGGTTTTCCTCCCTCTCCCCGAAAGCTCACACTCTCCCCTCGCCGCACGGCCGGCTGCCCAGGGGCTCCCTGCTCCTTCTCTGCCTCCGCCGCAGCCGCCCGGCTTCGCCGTGCAAGCTCCCCGCACGCAGCTTCGCTCCGTGCCTGTCAGTCGGAGAGGTCATTTTCGTCCTGCATCTGTTTAAGCCGACGGCATTTAAATTCAAACCTCAGAGGCGTACAGCCACAGCTTGCTGGCTCGCTGCGTGCTCAGCCCTCGCGCAGAACCGAGGGTGAGAAAAACGCGTGTGCGTTAACGCGGGCTGAAAGCGCAGCAGCAAGGCAGGGCGTAAAGTCAAAAATCAGACCGTACATAGGTGAGCGTGATGAACTAACGTCTGTAGGTTTGTTTTCACTCCTGGAAGCGTGCTTGCAAGTCACAACGTGCTGGGAAGGGAAACCAGTAAACACACCAGTGCAAAAGCCGTGCCTTTTCCAGCGGAAGTACGAGACCTAAAGGCCTTCCCATCTCGCACCTCCCATAATAGAATCATAGAATCTTTGGGGTGGAAGGGAGCTTTAAAAGTCATCTCGTCCAACCCCCCTGCAGTGAGCAGGGACATCTTCGACTAGATCAGTGCTGGCTTTATCAATTCATAGTAGTAGCTTTATTTGATCAAATAGCCTTACTTTCACAGACAGGGTGCAGGTTAGGGTGAGCTGGCTGTAATAGAAACTGCTAGCTCCAGTCCATGGTTTAATTAAATTAATTTTGCTTCTAAATTCTAGCCTAGTAGATTAGGAATTTACTAAAGGCTCATTTTACAATGCTTTTCCTATGGCGGATATAATCAGGCTGGTTAAAAATTTTGACAAAGCTCCATTTTCCACCTCCAGAACCCACCGGTTTCTCAGAGGAAAAATTCCCGCAGAAGGACACTGAGGCGGGATGGACTTCGCTCAGTGAAATGAGTTCCCGCCGGTTTCAGGGTGGAATTTCCCATTTCCAGAGGCTGAGGCCAGCAAGCCCCGAGCAGGAAATAACTCCCCGTTAGTGAGAGCCAAGAGCCGTAGTGGAAGTAATTTCTTTCATCGGCCGCCGGCGGGTTGGGGAGGAGCGAGAGGGACCGTCTTTGGGGTGTGTAAGGTCTTTTTCAGATCTGCAACAAGGAGCAAACTTGTTTCCAGTTCCCAGCCGGGAACATTTTGTTCGGAGGTTTCCGAGCTGGGAGTGGCCGGGGAAAGGCTGGCCGGAGGTTTTCCTGCCTGATCCCGATCCTGATCCCGGGGCCGGGCATGGGGTTGGAGCAGGGTCAGCCTGTCCGGCTCTCCCTGGGGCTGTGCCCTGCAGCACGGCGGGGCAAACCTTCACCCCCTTTTGCTGCTGGAGCCGAAGCAGCATCCAGCAACACTTTGGAGGCAGAGGTGGAGGAAAAAATGTTGAGCCCTGTAAAATGGTTATTTCCACTGAGTCTGAGATCTTGCCGGGGCAATGCAGAGGAACCCGAGCGGAAACCTCCCCGGTACGGCCAGCCGGCTGTTACCCCAACATCCTCAGTGGCTTTCCACAAGCTCTCAAAGGGTCTAGCTTCGTCGTTCCTTTTTTGGTCCCACGCAAGGTGAAACCTCCAGAAGAGACAGTTCTGCCCCATCCAGCCTCACACCCACCCGGCAGCGACAAGCGGGACTGCGAATCCGCACCGGCACACCTGAGACCTGCCTTAGCCTTCCGTGTGTTGGTATCGGCCACAGCCACAGAGCCACAAATTCACATCAGGCCTGGGAAAGTCAGCCTGCCAGCCTCCTTTAAACACGCAGCCAAGCCAGCTCTTGAATGCTGAGCATATATGCGTTAACGGCTGAGATTTAGCAAGTCACCTTACCACAGCAGCTCAAGAGGAACGGTCCTGTCATCTCCCCCAGCCTATTTACTTACCAAGACGGTGCGGCTCCCTGCAGGACGTGCGTGCCATCTATTAATCCCCAGGTCTATTGCATCTCACTGGCAAGTCTTTTTCCTCAACGTCTAGCATATTTTTTTTTTCCTCTCATTTTAGTCCTGATTATGCCGGACTGTGTCATACTAAATTCCTGTCCTCGGTATTTACAGCCTGCAAATATTTGTAGACTTACCGCATCGCCTGTGAGCCACCGCTTCACCAAGCTCTATGTGTTTTTTTCCTCATTAATCAGTTCCTCCAACCCCTCTATCTTTGCTGCTTTTTACCGTAGAGTTTGCAGACTTGGTTTGTTTTTAAAAGACAGCAGAGACAAGATTAGGTCTCTTTTCTTTAAAGAAGGGCAATAGCTGGATGAAAATAAAGACATATTAAGGAGAATTTAAGGCAAATTTGTATTTGAGCTGACCAGCTCTAACCTTCATACCTGTTTCTTTTTATTTGTCACATTTGTTTGGATGACTAGAGTTTTACTAAAACCCTGACGTTGCAAACATTTGCATCCGCTTTTGTCAAACACACTAATACATAATTCAGTGTCTTGGGTAAATGCATTGACTCGACACTTGGGTAAATGCCTGTGCACACAGTTGTACAGTTGCAGCCTCAGGTCGAGACCTTCAGAGATACCTGGGAATCCAATCTGCACCATTGCCAGAGAGGTGGGGTGTCTGCAGCCGAAACCCAGACCCCAGGAGGAGCATCATTCCTGCCTGAAATACCAGTCACAGGCGGCGATTTCGGAGCAGGCTTCTGGGCCAGTGGTCACCTGAGAAGGTCGGTACCTCCAGCAGCCTCTGTGTCTCCACATCTCCCCTGCGTTACCCCGCGGTCAAAGTGCAAACAGGCGCCTGAGTAAAGAGGACTGTGTTGCAACACGCTGCGAACACCATGCGTCTCTCCAACCTTTGCCACCAGATGCTGCGTGGTTGCCTATGGCACAAGTAGTACTTTGCTAAAAATCCCACTGGAATCTTACTATACTTACGAAGCTTAGTGGGAATTGAAGGAGAGAAAAATAATCCCCAGACAATTTATATAAGGTTTGATTATTCACATGAGCAGCGGGGGAATGTTAAAATACACCCGGGTTTGTTGTGAGCCGCTGGCGTTGCCCCAGACTGCCGTTTTCCAGCCACCTCCTTTGCTTGGACGCCCCTAAACCCAGACTGTAACTTTAGGTAAGGGAAATTCCTGCACAGACGATGAAGAATCAGAGGACAATTCGGAGCTGCCTTCCGTCTGGTGTATTTTGGGTACCTGGTGGGGTTTGGCTCCTTCCAGATCCTGGGAAACAGGTCAAACTCCGCACCTTCTGTCCAACGGTTTCCCATCAGGGGCTATTCCCTTTGGGCCCCAGTGTGCCTGTGCAACGCAGGGGCCAGAGAGAGAATGAGCTCTGTAACTATATTCTAGTTATATTAGGCTTATTTTTATTCACATGAACTACAGCAAGCTGTAGCCGTGCCGCTGGTGTCACTGCTGCGGCAGTGTTTCCATTAGGCTGTTTTACCATTGAAAGGCAAACAAAAGCAACCCAAACAAATGCAAGATCAAGGCAATGAAAGAAGTGCTTCAGCAATGAGAGCTAGTTGTCTTTGCAATAATTTGCATGGTCTTGTGGTTTAGGCCTGTTTTATGGTCCTTGTAATTTCATGAAAAGTGTAGCATGCTTTCAGTGTTTTTTCTGGCTCTTTAAATAACTGATAGGCAGAGTGTTTCATCAAAAAGCTCATAGAAAGGATTTTTAAATAATTCCTGAATTGAATTCAATCCAATCAAGTTGCTCTAGAAAGATTCCTTTAAGACTTGTGCAAATGGGCAAACCAAATTTCTATCTAAACTTCACCAAGAAAAGGCTAGAATGCCTTCTGTCTGGTTTGATTAACAGCTAGTATATCATATACTGATAGCAGCATCATAAATGAATTTTATTTCTCCCTAGATCATTTCAGTTAGTAACTAGAAATATCACCCAGCCCAGAAATTAATTCTAAATAATAAACATAATGAACTGCTGAATTCCTTTTTTTTTTGTTGTGTTTTGATTCAGAAACTGAGGTCTGAGTTCTGGTTTAAAAGCTTTTCATCTTTTCAGCACTGTTAGCAGGTTTCAGCCCCATAAAAGCAGTACTTTGGGAAAGAATCCAAATATACTATACAACTTCTGAGGGCAACTGTTTATATAAATCAGCTCAACCAGCTCCCCTCAACAATACAGCACTTGTAAATGTGATAGCACCGTCCACTTTCCATTAATATGCAGCTATCAGTTGGTGAGTCACACTATAAAGCATTTAACAACTGTTCTCATAAATACCATACACCATCTGTCAACTGAATCAAAGGGCTATGTGCCAATTTTACTTCTGGATAGAAAGGTCTGTTTTAAAATTACTCCAGCAGTCTAGGGGTATACAGATGTAAAAAATGAGTATAGAGACATGTCATTCCACCCAATTCCCAAAGAGCACAGCTGAGAAAGAAAACGTTTTTATCCAGTGGGATACTTTGACATTTCGCCATTTGTTCTCATCGTAAGTTGGAACTACAGGACTTGAAATTTTCATTATTCATGGCAGGAAATACCAACTTGATTTTTTAAATATTCTTAGGAAAGATGTCTACATTAGGTTTCTTACTAATTTATATTGAAATGAAGTGTTCTGACATGCCCAAAATGCAAAAAAGTTTTTATCCGAGTTTGCCAGAGTGACCTGAGATAACTTCGTTTCACAGCAGTTCAGTTTAAGATTCCATGTGGTGACAACGGCAGGTCGCCTTACAGGAATGCTAGCTCGGGCCATGACCCCATCCCTCAGGCTGGGCACTAATTAGGTCACTTCTTCTCTACCGCAAGGAGGAGCAGAAGGTCCCTGATGCAACCTGCTTAAGGTTAAATTATAGGAGAGTTAACAAGAGGAAGCTTTGGGCATTGTCACTATGTTGGCAACCGTTGCACAGTTGGAGTACAAAACTCAGATAACAAAATACTATGAGGCTTATTGTCCTGATACAGAAGGTAGGGATATTTTAATGGGAAAGAGTTTAAATGTCTAAAAGATGTATTAATTGGTCTAATGAAATGTACTTGTCATAAGAGACTTTCCCCCTGCTACCCATACATTTTTCAGTTTCTATTTTTCAGATATAAACCAATTACTATCTACCGTCTTTCACCGAAGCTGCCTGCAGTCGATTATAGAGTCTGAACTTAAACTTGCTACACTCCAGAGGTCATGGTGGGAGGGAAGGAACAGTGGAGGTGATGGAGGGACTGAAAGTGGCTGAAATACGACATGGGGAGATGGAGGTGAAGATGCATTATAGTGTGTGGGCCCAAGGGAGTGGATCCGCGAGAGGTAAGCAAGAATAAATCAATTTAGAGTGTAAAATAAAATCCTACCAAATGACGTATATCTCCCTGACGTGCGGAAATGTGCAACTGTGCACGAAAAGGACAGCCATTTCGTTCTCAGACAATTTTTACACATGACAAAGCTCTTTCTTAGAAATGAAGGCGTGGGAGGGTACAGAAAAGAAAGGTGCCCTCTTTCTTGCCCAGTCTAATCACAACAGTTATGCTGAAAGCGAAGGCGAGAGAAAGTGACTGCACAGCACCTACCAAAACAGGGCCCCAACATCTGTGAAGTCCATACTGCAGCAGTTCTCTCCCATCTCTGGAGGGCTTATATTTTTATACTTTATATTCTGGTATCTACTATTATTTATTATCCCATTTTATGTAGTGTACCTGCTTCTTACAGCACCAGGTTCTGTATCTAGCAGAAACACTCTGGAAAGTAATTGTATTAAAAACCCCACTTGAATCAATTGGATTTCTGCAGTTCTCTTTCCATTCATCTCCTACTTGACCTTCCTTGTCCCAGAGCAAATGAGTCACTGTTCCCTGTCATGCCTCCACATACCAGTTTCCGCACAACAGAGCAGCTCTGACCCTTCAACCACCCTGCCAACCTAGACCTTCCTGGGGACAGACTTTTGGCTTGGTGCTCTGCTTCCTTTCAAGCCCCACTCACAGAGCAAGAGTTGAGTTGCAATCTGGAGATTGATCGCTGACCCTTAGGTTGCTGCTCACGTGCTCCCCCAAGACAGAGGGCTCAGCCACACAGAAGTGCTGTTAATGGAGCTGGACCCTATCACAGGATCAAAAAAATATTGAGATTCTCAAATCTGGCTGTAAAATTAAAAATCTTGTTCTATGAGTACTTTAGAAACACTCAATGTGTCTCATCACCAGTGTGCACATTGTGAGCAACACATGTCTTCGCCATGCTCTGGGCAGAGATGAACTACCTCTGCCTTTGATCCAAGCAAAAGAAGGGAAAGTGGATGCTTTAGGAATGTGCCAGCCCTAGGTTCGTGTACTATGCTTGCCAAGATCATATGGCTTTCTGGTTTTGGCACGGCATGTGGCATGCTCTTCTCTTTTTGGCAAGTGGATGCATCTTGGCAATGGCACCTTTCAGGCTTGTGTCTGCTTGCAATATACAGGGAAAACACACTGCCCCATCACCCTCTGTAACTACTGAAAGAAGAATAATCTTAATTTTCTTGCCAGAGGAGCACATTTAGGAAGAGATCATAGGCTCACAGAAATGCTGGTTGGAAGCGACCTTTGGAGGTTCAACCTGCAGCTCAAAGCAGGACTACTGCCAGCAGTAGATCAGGTCAGCCATGCTTTTTCTAGTTGAGTTTTCAAGAACCCATTCCAAGGATGGAGATTCCACCACCACGCTCAGCAACATCTTCCAGCAATCATTAGTCTCCCAAACTGTTTCCCAATATCCAGCCTGAATCTCTCAAGACACAACCTGTGGCAATTGCATCTTCTGCCACTGGGCATCTCCCACTTCCAAGAACTATTTGATTCTGTAGTCTTTGTAATACCCCTTTGCATAGTTGTAGGCTGCTCTTTGATCACCTCCTGGCCTCTTCTTCATCTCAAACACCTTGGCATCTCCTTTAGGTAATGCTTTAGGCCAAAAACTGTTATTCAAGATGTCACCTCTCCAGTGCCAAGCAGAGGGGATAATAACACCTCTTGACATGCTGGCCATACTCCTTGTAATGAAGCCGAGGAAGCAGTTTGTCTCATCTGCGAGAAAAACATACTGTTGGCTCATACTCAACCTGGTCCATAGACCCTCAGGTCTTTTACACTGGGGCCAGGCTGCTACTCAGCCAGTTGTTTCCAGCCCATACTGGTGCAGGGGTTATTCTGCCACACATGCAGGGCTTTTCCCTTCTCCTTGCTGAAGAAGTGAGGAGTTCATAGTGTTTGTTGGCCCAGTCCTCAAGTTCCTCAAGGTCATGCTGAACTGAAGCACACCAGTCAACATCAGTTGTTGCCCCCGGTTTGCAAGCTTGCTAAGGGTGCACTTGGTGTCATCACTGAGGTAGTTATGAACATGTTGAACAATATGGGCCCCGTGCCAACCCCTACGGTACTCTGTATGTTACCAGGCTCTTGCTGAGCATCTAGCCACCACTGATTACTCCTGATGAGTCCAATGGCGCAGTCAAGTTTCAACCAGTCTGACAGTCTGTTTTTCCAGCCCATACATATGTCCTCAGCTTCTGAGTGAGAATGCCATGGGTGTCAAAAGCCTCACTACAGTCAAGCTATAGCACATCAACGACATTCCCCTTGTCCAAAAAGAGAGATGGTAACTGGACACAATGATAAGCAACAGGACAAGGGGTAACGGTTTCAAAATAAGGGCGGGCAGATTTAGACTAGATCTAAGGAAGAGATTTTTCACAATGAGGGTGGCGAAGCAATGGCACAGGTTGCCCAGAGAGGTGGTAGATGCCCCATCCCTGGCAACAATCAAGGTCAGGTTGGACTGGCCTCTGAGCAACCTGCTCTAGCTGAAGACGTCCCTGCTCATTGCAGGGGGATTGGACTGGGTGACCATAAAAGGTCCCTTCCAAACCAAAGATTCTATGATTCTATAAGGGCTTAAGACTGGATAGCCTGTACTATAGTGCCAGCACAGTTTTTCTGAACAAGGCCTTTCAGGCACTAGAGGCAATATAACTGTGCTAACACAACATTCCCTAAAAGCCAAATGGCTCTGCTAGTCCCAGGGACTGTGGAGGAGTGAAAGGCACTAATATGACTATTTTGCTGATGATGCCTTCATCAGCTTAACTCGCCTTTGGCTCCAGCATTGTGCTGCATAAACATATGCAAAGAGTTGAGTACTAGCTTTTCATTTCACCTCCAGTTTGCATATTGTGAAGATTTGTGTTAGTCATTTCAGAGCCAGTTTTCACTATTGAACATGTAGTGCTAACCACAGACTTCAACTAGAATTATGGAGGCTTAGTATCTCTGTAAAAACTGCAAAACTGAGCCATTTTATCTTATGGATGAGCAGAAAATAAAAGTTTGAAAAGATATGCAGGCTGGCTAACAGTTTACAATCTCTGAAATTCAATGGTTATGTCAAACTGCCAACAAAAACAACAACAACAAGGTGAAAAATAAAATTAACCAGAAGATGCTTATTCCCCAGATGAGCGAACACCATACTTTAGCACTCAGTCTGTACAATATTGTAGAAAAGGGACTCTAAAAGCAGCTACAGAGACTTTTATACCTTTGTATCTGTGCAATGTCATTATCTGCAGATCACGTCCTCAGTGACACCCATGCAGGAATCTGAACATTAATGATGAGAACATAATATGGAGATTCAGGTGTTTCATGAGGGTGGCTGAAGGTCCGATCTGTGATGTGGTAAGGGGAGAGAAGGGCTTGATTGTACAGGTCCTTGGTGAGTTTGAAGGATGGGCATTCAAGAAGAGGAACAGAAGAAATTTCATGGAGAAGCTAATGAGGGACCCTGAGGTGGAAATCCTTGACACTGCATATTCAGGGACAGTTAAAGTCATGTGAGTGTACTACTTGTACACACGTACACGCTTGAACGCTGCCATCTTTTAATGAAGTATAACCTTAACCTGGAATGCAAAAGTGTGTGGCAGAATGCATTAAAATTCATGACACATTATCTGAACTTTACAACTATATCAAAGAACTTCATTACCAATATACACTCAAAATTTGTTTCAATTCTATTTTTAATATTATTACTGCAGGCTGCTTTTGTCAATATAGTGGCATTTATGGAATCCAATAGGTGATAAAATAGAAATGGCATCATCATCTTTCCTAGCAAGTAAGGAACATGTTGTGCACCGCTCTTTCCTGTGTCCTCACATGATAAGATCACAGAAAATACAAGTAATTTTTTCCTTCAGGAGGAGAAAGCATTTCAAGAGAAGACAGCACACGCTGTCACACTGGTGTTAAAACCAGACTGGGGCAGTCATAAGAATAAGCAATGCTACTGAGTGAGAGAGAAAAGCTGCTGTGTTCTTAACATATCTCCTTTTATTTTCCAGAATGCCGCAGCAAGCTCAAACTTATCTGTATTTCTTTGAAGCAACGTTGTCAGCAATGGCTACTGCAGCCATTTTTTACCATGCCAGACCTTGTACCTAACTTGTACAAGTTATTACTATTTTTATTTGCATGCATATGAAGTACTGGCGTATGCAGTGCTGACAACAGCATCAATCCAATGTGTGCCTCACTTCACTGAAGTGGTACTGAAATACCCAAGAAGCAGCTAAGAGTTGGGCATGCAGAATTTACAAAGTACAGAGCACTAAGACGATCACTAACCATGAAGAGGAGAGAAAATTTTCAAAAAGAACCAGAAAACAAGCAATGGGTTTCTATTTTCCAGTATGTAGCTTAAAACTTCAGAGCACTGACCTTAGTACAGTACAAATCAGAGCTCTTAACATGTTATCTCGTGTACAAAGTAACATCTATTGGACAAAGCCTATTACTTGTAGTAAAATGGATGCACAAAGCAGGGATGCTCAGAGAAATGTGGAGCATGAGATGTTCTCACTCAGGCAGCAACCACAGTATTCTACTTGGTAATCCAATTGCCCTTATCAACTACAAGACTGGCATGTGCTCTGGTCTCCTGAAATAGGAGCAGTCTCATTATAATGAGCCGCCTGCCAGATTTGTAGAAAAAGTAGAAGTTTTATAATCTTTAAACATAGTCCCAGAGCTGCTTTCCATGTAAAATCCCTCTCTTGCTCTCTGAGATGTCATCTTTGTAGGATTTCTAGAGTCCCAGTATTAGATCTGTATGTACAATAACAAAGGACCTTTGAGATATCACAAATCCTTTAATGTGCCCTCCTTACAGCCAAGAAGCCTTGGAGAAAAGTGAGAAATACAGAAAGTAAAATACAGAGGCCAGCTTGGGTAACAAATGGTGAATACTCTGTTTTAAATGGCATGTATCACACCAGTACGAGATGATGCCAAAATATTTCATTTTGGAGAGGAGTGGTGAGCTCAGCTTTAGAAGAGGATGGAAAGAGATAGCTAGATCCTCAGTCTACAGAACAGATCTTCTGGGTCTACTTGTCTTCCCACTGGAGAGCTACAAACATGAAGGAAGCATTCAGCCTGGATTTTATGACACCTGCTCGAGAAAATGTCTTTCGATGAGGCACCAAGGAGAGATCGCACGGTATCGCAACACATACCGATCCTGTGAGCGTGCAGCATTTAATCTTTTCTTGCATAGGGAGGCACAAGATAGACATCCCTGGACATGCTGTTCTCACCAGGCATCTCTTCCGGTATAGCAGGCGTGCAACCACCAACAGTGCTGTTTGGTTCACCTTGTCATATGTAGCACAAGGTTCAGCGAGAGCCTCAGGCACCTCAAAAGAGTTTGCCATAAGTACAAGAGCACCACCTTGTGATACCTGAAGCACAGCAGGCCAACTGAAGAAGGAGAAGGCAGGAGTGAGCAGGCTCCTGCCCATCCCCGAGAGTCCTCTGTCCCTGGGACAGTCAGCATCACGCAAACCTGGATGCCCTCCCTCTTCATTGCTTACTGCCTTAATGATACAAAAGACCAGAGAAACAAATGTGGAACAACGTACCGCTGATATCTGAGCTGGGGGACGATGTAGTACAGCCAGTGTTTTCTGATGTGTGTGAAGTTCTTCTGCGTGAAGCAGAACAACTTCCAGCACACATAATGTTATACATCCACCCAAAAGGATGTGGCATTTGTAGTAGTAAATCACCTGGCTATAGCTACAGCCACCAGCCAAATGCCCATACAGCTCAACAGCACAGAGGATTTATTAAATGGGACTACTGTAAACCAGGTAGGATCTCAGGCTAGGGCAACAGATTGATTATTCTGAGTTTTCTACTCTAAGAGTGGTTAGACAGCACAGTCTTGCACTGCATAGCAGATCAGCCTTTGTCTTTTGCTTTGTCTTCAGCAAGACCATTACAACTGCCAGCCTCAAGTTACCGTTCCAGGTCCTAGTGAAAAAAACTACATTTGAGGCAAAAAAGAAAGCTGCTTTCCAATTTTTATAAAGCAGCACATTCACTCAGAGCTGCCTTTCATGTTATAGCTAGATCCCCATTGCCGTGGGGAATTTTAAAAAAGTTTGTAGAAGCTGAGGGTGCTTGTCTGGCAAATAAGGTGTAAAGGTCATATATAAAATGCACAAGAGTCCCTAGATGCTATCTGAAACAATATTCTGGGATAACAAAAATCTGGTCTCAGAATCATGTTTGCAAAAAAAGTGTTTGGCAAAGAAACTTAGGAAGCCCTGAGATACTGGCTTAAAATTTTAATCATGTTTGACATATAGCTGTGGTCAAATCAATGAAAGCTTTGGAAATGACGGATGAATTTAAGACCTATTCTGGTAATTATGTTAGGAACATGAAGTAGTATTGAAAATTTTAAAACATCACCTCCTACTCAATTACATAGCAATATGAGAAACCATTGGAATCCTTGCCATATTTTTGAAACAAGACATTTTTATAAATTCAAATAATTTAGGAAAAGATTCCAAAAGCCTTTAGGTGCCTATGGCATAGCTGAAGCAGAATTTAGATGCTTGCATTCAAGTGAATGAGTCACAAAAATTCTGCCTGTGGCACGCATACCTGAAAGGCACCTAAGCTGTCATCAGTAAAGTTATTTAGGCACCTAAAGTACTTCTAATGCATATTCCCAGAGGCCTTCTTATCTTGGATGAGATGAGAGTCTCAGCAGATATTTTGTTTCACAGTGTGTTTCGGCATTCTCAAACTAGTTGTTCAGATGCCTAAAATCCCTTGTAGATGAGGGATAGCTGCACAATGCCTGGCCGGAACCAGCACACCCAGCTCGGCACGACGCAGAGCGTTCCTGCGCCCGCGGCGGCTCCACAGCCACTCGAAGGAACACCCCTGTGGGGTGATGCCCACCACCTGCGCTGCATGAAAGGTGAGGAACGGTACCGCTGCTGCTGGGCATCTTCGTTTAACAGAGTATACAAGTTATGCATACACAGGCAGCAGCTGATGTGGCTAAGAGGGACTTCAGAGCTGTAAATCCCTCTCTCGTAGGTGCCTGAATCCCAGGGACGGGGAGAGGGAACTTCAGACACATCCCTTGTTTCAGCGTTTTCTCTGTCGCCCTCGGCTTGGCACCCTGGCTGGTGTAAACCACAGCCTGGTGCCTGACTCCTTCCCTCGGCTGCTGCGGATAGTTAAGGTGAGTAACTCAGGACTGCAAATTTCGGCCTCGAATGGGGCACCCGAGGGCCGGGTTGGATGTCATCAGGCCTGGATCCCTGCGCATCTGGGCCTTTATGACTTTCCTTTTTCATCCTAACACAGGTAACTGTAAACCCAGATCCTGGCAGCCACTTTTCCAGAAATGCTAAATAAAGACAAGACTGTCCTTGTATCGCCGTGCATTCTCTGAGAGAGTTTTGGAGGCCTTATGAAGTGTCAATATGCATGAAATTTTGTGATCAAAGGAATAACCTGAAACTTTGAGTTCTTATTTTTTTAAAAAAATAATAACTTTTGAAAGACACTCCTTTTAGGAATAAAAGACTCTAAATAAAGCACCCTAGATCATAGCAATCTTACCGAGTATTCCTGCTGCTATACTGAAAATGTCTTTAGGAGCGTGAAATCATTGACAGGATTATTTTAGACACTAGACAGCACGGCAATATTCTCTGTAGATGAGAAATATTCTAATTATAGATCAACACTGCAACCAGCAATACAGGAACTGGGGCTACAGTGAGAGCCAAACCTTGTGGCACAGCTCTGTATGGCAGTATCTCGGCACAATGGCTGGGAAGGACCGAGTGGATTTGCCACCCTGCAGACCCACAGTACGTGTTATAAGTAGCTAAAGGCGGAAAAAAAAAAGGGCAGTCTGCATCTGTCATCTGACCACCTTAGGGCTGAAGGTTTTTTCCCTTTCAGAATTAAGGTAACAGCCACTAGCAGAACATACCCAGAAATGTGATTAAAAATAGCGTATCCACAACAGACGTATCCAGAAATGTGATTAAAAATAGCATATGCATAACAGACAATTTAAGCAAGTTTTTAATGCTGTGAATAAATACGTTGGCCAAATGTTTTCTTTACAGGAAAACACATGAAAAGGATTGTGCCCCCGAACATAACCTACGGAAAATGTTCATCTGTTGAGGGCAAGGTGAGAGACACAGTAAAATGAAGGTCATTATTTCTTTAGGTATCTACTACAATGGTGCTGTTCCCTCTTCACATTTTTTCCACTGTTTGTTTTGGGATATTTCCCTGCTGTGGGCCCGCATACAGAAACTCAAAACCACCCCAGTGGCAGGTGTCCAGCAGCAGCCTCCTCCACGCTTTCCGAGGCCCACGGTCCCGACCGATCCCCTCAGAGGTATTTCTGCTGCCCGGGCAGTCGTGTACCACCCCATCCTCCTGAGAAGTGACTTTTAACAAGTCTGGGGACAGAGGTGGAGCGTAAAGCTGCAGCTAAAATGGCTTCCACTGGTACTCTGAACACTACGCTAATTGTGGCTCTGTCTACATCTACCTCCCGGTGGCAGTTTCTAGAGCTCTTAAGGCCACTAACGCTCACAAATATTTAGGAGTAATAACCCGCCAGAAATATCAGAGCCAGGAAGTAAAACGCTATCCCTGCAATTCTTTTTGTGTTATATTTCACTTTCATTAAAGCATAACAAAACAGAGAAAATAGCCTCGGAAAAGTTCATTAGGCCGATTAGAGAAAAATGTGGGGTTTTTAGTATGATACTGGCTTACATATGTATCCATTTTCTCTGCCCGACCTTTTCCAGATCAGCCTCTGTTGTATAGAAAATAGGCTGTCTTTGAGTCATGCTGGATTTCCACCCAACATCAAAGGGGTTTGCATACATGGATCAAGAGATCAAAGGTGCCGATAATCTCCTGAAATCTCCTTGGCTGTGCCATTCAGACCAATACACCGGTAAGTGTTAGCCTCGACATTTATTATGTTAAAGAAAACACAGTGAGTTTGGGAAGTTTTGCTTGCGGTGTTGGTTGCCATTCACAGTTCTGAGACAAACTAGATTTCTAAATATCCCTAATTATCCTAACTCTCAGGCTGATCTCTGTCCTTCAGCAACTGATGCTCCATTTCACTTCATTTTCGAGAAGTGAAATTGCGAGCTAAGAAATGTTTGCAGTATCTAAACAGGCTCAGTCTGTCAAGGCTTGAACAGATGCACAATTCATGAACTGAAACTACGTGATATAACAGCTCAACTATTTATTGACTTGATGAAGCAAAGCTTTTTACTAACAATAGGCTATTCAGACCATCTTTCTTTTCTGATAAACACACTAAAACAAGAATCTATTTGGAATTCTGGTTTTTGAAATACAGATGAACCCGTTTTAGTTCTTATCATAGATGGGAAACATTTTCTGGTTTATTTTTCAGATAATTTTGAGCATAAAGTTTTTCTTCTAAAATACTTCTGCAGCTTTTTTTATAGAAGGGTATTCCAGAGCTACGGAAAAAACTTTACTTGGATTCATATTCTCCATCAGCTTGCTTATTTCAAGGTTATAACAAAGTTCATCCCAAAATGATGTCAATAATTTATGGCAGTAAACATCTGTGTTCCTAATACACTGAATAGTTCATAATGCACATGACTCATATTTAAATCATTTATTCCAAGTCTTTGAATTATCAAGTGGAAAACAAGAAGAATGGAACAAAACTACTGCAGTGTTTTAAGAGAAAATCTAATTTGAAAAGCTGTGATATTCTGACTAATCTCATAATAATTTAAAATGGTATGCAGCAACAGCAAAAAAGCAGTAAATGGGCATTATGTTGCAAATTGTGCTGCAATCCGTGTTAGATTCTCAGTGAAGTTGGAAAAACATGCATCTTTAAATAGGAGCAACATGTATATTGAAAAACATATAGTTGGATGAAAACAAGTATCAGTCAATACTGATACAAATTTTGACCTCCTGATTTCAATAGCAAAACTGGAAAAATTGCTGTAATCATTGCACTAGAGAAGAACAATGCACTGAATTTACAGCAGTTTAATATCTGCTATGGATGTAGTTTTTTAATGCAAAGCAGACACTGAACTTCTCTGCATGATTAAGAGGCATTTTGTGATGGATGCAGCTGCATAAACTAAGAGCATTCAGCCAAAGGACTCAGGAGGTCACTGCCACAGAAACATGTTTTTATTTGGATAGGAAGCCATTATACATTTGGTAGAAAAGTATCAGGGCTCTTGATTTCCATTTAATTTAACTATTTAGGCACTTAATGCAAAAATGGAGCATCTCCAACTGGAAAGATTGGTGCATACCCATGGGAAACCACAATGTACTTCAGAAGGGAGAAAATGATGTTGGGAAATCCCAGTACAAATCACTCAAATAAGTTGTCCAAGAGAATTACATCAAAGTTTTAAAATTGTCAGCAGTCTAACCTAATTACAAGCCTCTAGATTAGCCTTAGTGGAAACTGCTTTAGTTTTTCTTGTGGGACTTGGTGGGTTTTGTATGACATAACTAAATAGACATGGAAACACAAGGGTGAGTGTCAGGATGTATCTCCAGTCCGGTGGGTTGGACATCCTTCTGGAAATCTGCTGCCCTGGCTTCTCAGTAACATTTCTATGTGAAATCGTGTCATTAGGAGAGAGGGACTGCTTTCTCCTTCCGTCTTGCCACACTCAGTTGGCTGGGATGCCAGTCCAGAGTATGGGAAGCTTTAACTTGGCCCTCACACCCAACATGAGCTACATGTCAAGCTCCTGGAAAATAAACCCTGAAACCTTTGGGTAAATTCAGCCCAGCTGAGGTGATATGAACAGTTCCCATCCTGTGAGGCTGGTTTCCTGGACACCCTTGCAAAGGCTGGGTGGTGGGTCCCAAAGGCTAGCCAGCCCACGGGTTGCCTTAGCCGCAGAGGAGAGCGGTGGTGGCTTGCGGGTGTCCTGTGGGCTACGCTGCCTCTTTCACTGCTGTGCCAGGCACTGAGGGTGCTTTGGGACCTCTGCTGTGAACAAAGCCTTGGTACTGAGTCCCCAGGCAGGTACAGTGCCGGGCTTGCTGTGCACTCCCGATGGCATGGGCTTGCTAGAAAATTGCCCTCCCTGCCTGGAGATGCGCTTGGGTAAGGGGCGTCTGCTGGGATGCAAAAAGCCACGTGCAGCTCAAGGCTCCTGTAAAGAGTTGCCAAGAATAGACAAGCCATAGAGTGCCTTGCTGTACCTGCTGCTCTGACGTCCACGGTCAGCCAGGAAGCTTCCACTGACAGTCCCTGAATAGGGACATGAAGAGGCTAGAAGCACCATCTCCCAGCAGATCGCTGGGTTAGTTCTCTTACTCATCCGAGAGACCAGTTCTGGTGATTATCTTATCTACTGCTCTGGCTTTTTGATGTAGGATCACGTATGTTTAGTTAGGAACTTCACATTAGCAATTGTGATATACCCATTCCTTTAAACACAGCATATAGTTTTTGAGATCTTGTAATCAGACACATTTTATAAAATTAAAGAATGTAGGAATACTATTACATGTAAATGGGTATTGGAAAGAGTATGTGGGTACCAAGGAGAATGCATTTCTACTGCAGATCCTGTACCAAATCTTATATAGTCATAAAATTCCCTAGAAGTACCTTTTCAAATTATTATTGTTTTCTGCCTTCATCAGTTCATGAACACTCAAAACAGCTAACTAAATTTCTTTTGAAAGGAATTACAAATTCTGAAGAATCAATAAATACAACTGTATTCCCAGCAGAACATTTTTATATTGTGCTAGACAAGGATGAAGATGCGTTTCCTGTAAACTTAGTTATGAAAAAGACAGCTCAGAGACTACAATTTAATTACTAAGATATAACAAGACATCTGGGGAAATTGCTAGATTGGCAACTTTTGAAAGAGTTTACAAAGTGATTTTACAGAAAAAAAAGGAAAGGCTTATCTTTTGTCTAGTGTCTTTTTTGCGATGGAAGTTTGGACATATATGTGGAAAGGAAAGTTTGTCAATATTGTAAAACGGGAAACAAAAAAAAAATTAAAAATTAAGAGCCAGATATGAGGCAGTAGATGTCACTTCACAAAAACAGAGGAGTCCTTTCACAACCAAGCATTTGTTCTTCCTTTATTGTACAGTAACATTCATAACAGATTCGATACCACGGTGTTTGTTAACATGAAGAACTAATAGTAGAAATTATCACTCTCTTAGCCTTTGAAAAATTTACTGAGTGAGTTTATCATCAATGATATTTATAAATAGCCTTGCTGATTTTTCTAACCTTATCATTTAATAGCATTCCATATTCCTACAGTATTTATTATCAAAATAAGCAAACTAACCCTTGATGTTATTCTCTCTTTGAATTCAGAATAACATTTTTTCCCATTGTGTTTTTCTAGTTTAATGCTGGTGAAATTCCATTGAGTTTATGGGCAGCTACTCTGCTATAAAACTGATATAGTAGAGTATTAAGCTTTCCTACTCAGTTTTTCTTTTATCACCTCAGATAAATACGACTTTTTATAGAAATACAGTCTATTTTTTCTAAAAGGTCCCACTTGTCTGGTTTATTGTTCAGAAGCTTTTATAGATGTTTACCCAAAGTTGGACATAATGGTTGTTCACAGCACATGAACAGATAAATAAAACGCCACCAATTTCCTTTATCCCCCAAATTCTCTTCCATTCCTCAAAATCCAGCCTTCTTGGATTTTTCATCATGCTCTAAAGGTAACTTTGGAAGATGTGTGTCACTGGCCAGAATTACCAGCTCACATTGCAAGAGCGATACAGGTTGTTGCAACACCAAAATCATGCGCTTTAGTTATAAAAGGCCTTGTAAGAGGCACCAGTATGAAGCCAACACATTTTCTTCACTGCATCCCTCCAGGTACCAAGAGCATTTCAGCGCTCGAATGAAATGGCAACCAGCTGGCATTCAGAGAAACTCCAGGTTTGCCGATTTGTTCGTAACAGTGCCACAAGCAGACACAGGCACAGACCTGAGGCCCATCAGCCTACTACACATTAAACTCCTGTTCTCTGTCTTTTGCACTGTGGTTTCATATGTCTGATGTCATGTCCAGAGAGCATCACAGCCATCATGTGGGCCACATCAACAAGAGAAGCATAGTATATCACTTAGGAATAATTTTGCTCCTTTATTATAATGAGAGGAGTATTATATAATCTGGCTTTCAACAGATGTGGAGAAATCAGAAATTAGGACCTTTTGACCAAAGCTACAGCCAACCATCCTCAAGAAAAAATGTGATGTCCAAGGGGCAACAGTAGCTTTTAAAAAACCCTGAAGATTCTTGACTTGGAGACAATCAAAATTGTGCTGGGACTTCTGTGGCACCTCAAAGGAGCCCCAAGCCATGTTGGACTTTTTGCCCATCAGTGGCTTTGTCCTTAAACAAGCAGCATCCCTATGCAGCCAGCCAAGATAACCTCCTAGCAGCTCTGTGCCATCAAAGTAGCACAAAGTACCTAGAGTGTCCCACTGAGTGAGGCAGCCAAGCCCTTTGCCTGCCCAGATACAGCTTTGGAAAGATCTGACACATTCGTTACTCACATGACATGCGTTACTCATTCTGAGTACAATATAGCAAGTGTTACTCGGTATTAGGATGACTACATGTCCTGTACTGACAGTGTAATAAACAGAATGCTGTAATAAATCTTCTTTGGCAAGAGCCTGTCTTGCTCTTAGTGACAGTATCGCCATTAAAGCTGTGTCTGCAGGTTTAATCTCTCTGGCTGCTCTTTTTAGGCTGGCGGTCTTTTCTGAAGTCCATTTCCTTCCTTGCTACGTTATCAGTTATTACTGACAAAGGGTGGATGGCTCAAACATTTGCAAACAAATGTGGTAAGATGGTCCCTGCCCTGAAGAGAATGTCATTTACTTTGGATACAGACAAATTAATCTTCTACTCTGAACTTCTGATTTCCTTACCAAAACTTTACCCCCACTAGCGTGCAGCCAGCAGTGCCAGACCTGCGCTGTGGGAGAAGAGCAAACCACAGACCTGTGGGGCAGGAGGGGAGATGGCTGCGGTCCCAGCCTTGCACCATGGATTGATTTTCTCATCTGAAGGGCAGTTAACAAGAAATGCATGAGCAATGAAGGAAACAAGATTCCACGGTTTTCCCCTACCACCTACACTCTGTGTTGCGTTCGGCCTCTGGGTCTTACATCTCCGATGCAACAGTATCCTGGCTGTAACAGCAAGGGTGGAAGTGCCTTCTCCCCTTTTCCTCCTTAGCTTACCCATTAAAGCGATTTCATCCATGATGGGAGCTGCAGTGCCAAACCTCTTCAGGCACAGTGAGCCCAGAACTAGGGCTCCTGTCTCCTGATCCCCTGCTCAGGTGCACCCTGTCAAAGATGAGGGGGAGGCATCAACTCTGTTAGGGTTTTGAGTAGGTCCACGTAGTTCCTTGGTCAGCTATAAGCTAATCATAGGACAGAAACAGCTGTTGCAGTGCCCCAAGGGCTGGAGAATAGCAGACAGCCAGGATTGCTGCTTGGGACTTACCAATGACACCCTGGCCCCTTCCAAATTCAAGAGGTCAAGATCTGTCCCTGATTGCATGTCACACTAAAACTACTTCTGCTTTAATATGCTCACTGTTAAGCCAAAATGAACTCCTCTATATACAAAATACTTTTTTCTGAAAATCTGGCCATGCTGACTTATTGACATGACCTTCCCCAAAACAAAAGGCATCTCTAAATAGCTCACACTTTGTGAGGAGTTGAGAGTGAAACACAGGTGAAACCTATTATTTTAAACTTCTGTATTAGTAGAGATACATTGGCAGAGAAAAATAAAATAAACCTCGCTATAACCTTGTAGTTCAAACCCTTTTTTAGATAGTTGGCTTCACTTTCAAACAAGTTTTATAACAAGAGCAAATAAACTCAAAATATTTGATGGTAACCATCCAAAATGCTTGGAGTTTTTGACATGCTTTCACATGTACTTCTTGGCTGCTATAAACAGCAGGTTAGTGTCAACATGTGTTTCTCCTGACTGTTGCCCTTCCGAGTCCCCAGGAGGCAAAGGCACTTCATATCAGCCTTCCTGAAGGTCACATTTGCTCCTGCTCACACGTTCTGCAAATACAGAGCTCAGTTTCGTATCGGTCAAGGCAGGGACATCAGTAAATGTGCATGTTCTGCAACACCAGATGAGCTGTTACTATTCTGTTACTATACTGAGATTTACTCTCTTTGTGTCCTGACTAATCAATCCACTTACAAATTATTTTCTGCCTTCAGCCACTGTGATTTTAAAACTATGTAGCCCATTTGGATTTCCTGTATACCTGCATGACAATAAAATCAAATGTTATTTACAGGAAGGTTTGAACACTTATCCTGGACTCCATGTGTTCATGTAAAGTTTTTTTCATGCTTTTTTCCTTTGTGCCTTTGCCCTTTAATAACTTTATACTTACGATTGCACAAATATTACGTTTTCACTGGGGCCACACCGCTTGTCCAGACTCAGAAGTTCAACCATTCAAATGGCACATACAAAACCAAGAAGCGGTGCAAATACGTACACCTGCAACCCGCAGGTGCAGGTAGGAGCAACTGAAATTTTAGGCATGCATAAGTTGAGGCCAATGTTTGAGAGAACAGGTCCCACTCCTCACAGTAGCTGTTACATTTACATATTCTGACAGGCTTCTGGCAGTAGGCAGCTGAAAGTGATGAGCTGTCTCAACAGATTAAAATTAAATTCTGTTGAAGAAAACAACATACAAAAATTATGTTTCTGTATAATCTGTGTGATTAAATGTTATTTGTTTCAAAGCTAATGTTTCTGTCACTTTCAATTACAGCTTTTGGAAGCTTTATTCTGCATCATTTAATCTCTTTAAATAACTCTCCTGTTCAGCTTTCTTATAGGGATTGGCACACTTAGTATGAATATTGCACTTCTACTACAATAACATCGCTGACTCTAATTTAGAATTATGTTAATAACATCTGCCCTCCCTTAATGCCTGGAAGTTGAAAAAAGAAAAGGAACAAAATCAAATGAAGACACACTCAGGAACTTTTTTACTGGTCAAGTTATATGGAACAGGCTGTATACGTCACATTTCTGTGACGAACAGATAAAAAATTAATCCTTTCTAAACAGTGACAGACATTTCTTGTTGGAGAATGTTTTTTGAAGCATTCCTTTTTTTTATTTAGTATTCTAAAAGCTGAAGCTTTGAACAAATTTTTCATTTGTTTTTGCTGTTTTCAAGTTTTAAAACACTGAAATTGAGTTAAATTATAATGAGGTTAAACAAATTACAACTTGTTCAACTAGTTTGAAACTCTTGTTGACATAAATGAAGTTAGAGAAAAATTCCTATTTTGTTGAGAGAAGAGCCTTTGAATCAAAAGCAGTATAAAAACTGATCTCCATGTCAACATTTGACTGAATATTTTTCCTTTATTAGTCTAAAGAAATTATCATTTATGTCCAAAGAGGAAGCTACACTTGCAATTAATGAGTAAGTGGAAGAAAGCGGGGGAGAGAGCTTTGCTAGCAAAAAAATAAAAGGGCTTTGTCACCAAACGCTGCTCTCCAAGGCGAGCTCTGCCACCTCGTGGGCTGCTGCCCTCTTACAGGGTAGAGCCTGGAGCTGGGGGGGGGAGCGCGAAGCAGCCCCTAGGAGAGTACAAAGCAGTATAGGGAGAATTGGGGGGGGGAAGAGTATTTAAAATAAATTGTAGAAAGAATTTTGTTAACACGAGGCGTTTGAAGTATAATCCTTAAAATTGTTATAAAGAAAATCACGTCATCAGGGCAGCAAGGCATATTTTTCTAGCTGATTTTTCCAGCTGATTTTTCCAATTGGTATTTCCAGATTTTAGCTTTTAAACCGTCGTTAGGTGTAGTGCAGCTATTCAGTGTTTGTATTGCTAGATCCGGGAGTGTTTTTCAGCTCCCAGGTCCAGGTACAAAGTCCGTGCAAGTCCCAGATCCCTGTAAGAACACGACCTGCTGTGCTGCGGCCACAGGCCCTGGCACCCTGACTCGCGGGTAAATTTATCTGTACTGACCCCAAAGCATCACAAGTTACACCCTGGCAGGCATAGTTCAGCTTCGTGACCCAGATATACTTCTTTTGTAGCTGTTTGTCATTTTTTTAAACAGAAGTTCACAGAACTATGCAAACCACTGTTTTTTCAATTTGCTGACCTAAACAGAAACCTGAATAGAGTTACAAACAGACAAGCCAAATCGATTTTTTCTTGTCAAATGAACAGCTGGAAAGAGAGGCTGGATCAACCTACAAAATTTCTTTGACTAAAAAGAGTAATCATTAAGCAGTTGAAAATACAAGCTTGGTGATTTCCAGCTGAGAACGTTATTTAGTGAACGTTTCCTTTTTAAAAATGTCGTGCCGCTTTGGCTCTTCTTGCATTTCGAGGAAGGAATAAAACTACTAATAAATCAAGGCAAAATCAGCAAATACTTCCAGTTGCCCCCAGTTTTAGCATGCTCCTGATTCAACAGCTCTATTTGAGGTGCATAGACAGCCTTTTGTTTTTTGACTTGAGATTTCTCATGGTGACCTTCCTGGCTAGCAGCACCAAACTGGGCAGGACTGGTTGAGGGGCGTGGGGAGACCCCTTGTTATCTGATGGTTCCAGTGTCATCTCACATCTCTGGCTTCCTGACCTTGATTAGGTACAAATATGTGATCCAGCACCGAAACAAATTACTCAGCCTTGCAATGGAGAAAGTCTCTGTGCTGTAGAATGTGGCAGATAGCCACACAATGATATCACCTTGTGACATAAATATAGCTGTCCTCGTCACATGTATGCAATTTTAGCCATGTCAATCTAACCAACAGTTTGCATGCAATCTATCAGAGGAGGTACAAAAAGATTTTTAATATTTGACTTAATTCTTTGAACTGAAAAGCCACAAGAAATAAGAAAGAGGAGGATGTCTGTGAAAATGTCACATTTACAGGGATAAATTTTTGTATTACAGAGTTTGGCTATTCTTGGCTAAACAAACACGCTCAGCTCTTAAAGGAAGCGGCTCCTTTGTTATTCCGCTGTGACAAAACTGAAGAAAAGAGTGAGCTGGAAGAAAATTCTCAGATATATCCATATGGCTTTGATCCCTTAGGTCTCATTTCCAAAGTAAGATGAGAACTTAAAACATCAGGCGCTTTCAGGAATTGTAACTACTTGTTATAAGAGAAATCTCTGAATTTCTAGCGCTTGACAAACTGCTAATGAAAACAAGGACCTAAATGAGATGTGTACAAAAGATACGGTTCAATTTTGTTTCTCAAGTGACTGAGCACATAGACAAATCTACCTGAATTGCTGGAAGTCATTGGGGTAAAGTTAAAAAATAAGGAAGGGGGAAAAAAAGGTGCATTTCAATAGATTTCAAGCAATATACTTGGAACCATGTTTATACATTATATACTTTTTAAATTATAAATTAATCAAATATACTGAAGCATCAGAGATTCTAGGTGACTGCTTTTGTAGCTGCCTTTGTACTGAAGGCATATACAATAGTTAAATAGATTAAGAAGAGTTAAAGGTTAGCAGTAGATAGATAGGGAAAGAAGCTGTGATTTTGATTTATTTATTGATGAATCACATGCTACAATCTTATTTCATTGATCGGGGCTATAAACTAGCCATACTTTCATGATGATGCAAAAATAGGAAACTCTATTATCCTACTAAACGTTTTTCAATGAGCAGTGTTTTTTTTAATAAGTAGTCATCCGAATTGCTGAGGTAATCCATATTTTAATGTAAACTCTGGGGAGTTTACATGACAGTTCCTTACATTTATTTTTAGTTTTATAATGCTCATTTAATAGCATCAGATTGATGAGATGGGTTTGAGGGAAAAAAGAAAGTAGCCTGGATGAGGGATGCAGGTATCATGTTTACCATTAACCTGTGGCAGAAAGAACAGAAGTCTGTAAATCAATGAAGCAGAAAGGTAAAGATCTCCTGTAGCAGCCGACAAAAACTTCTAATTTGATTCCATATGATGAAGAAAAAAAAATCCTGAAGAAAGATGACCTCTCTTCTCTCCCAGGACCATTAGGAGAGCATTTATTAAATACAGTACTACCAACGATATTTTTAATAAGCACTATGCATCGTATTTGCAGTCACTGAGATTTAAATCAGGAAGATAATCTTTCTCTGCTAGCTCACCAGATACATGGAAGCAGCAGGCAATACAGTTTAGTTCTCCCTCTGCATTCTCAGCTGTTGTGCGACTCCTACTTTTCTCACTTAGGAAGGTCTGGCTGCTCTGGAAAATATGATGTGTCACCAGACCCTTTAAAATGTGGTCAGTATTCACCAAGATTATCATAGCAGTCATATCATAATGAGATTAATTTAATCTTGGTAGCAGAAGCAGAGCAAAACAGATTATTTGCATCTTTTCAGGGTGGTTAGGACCAGGATGAATCTAGCTCAAAATTAATGAAATTCAGTATTTCTATGGTGGTTTTAAAAGGAATTTGATGGACTCTTTCCCTGGGCTGCTGACAAGAATCCATATCATAAAACCCTCCCTGAATCATACTAGTCTGATACCTTGGTCCAGAGAGAGGAGAGCAGAGCAGTACAAGAAAGGACCTCAAAGAGCCCACAGCATGCTGCCTTCTCCGATTATGGAGGGTCTACTCAGCTTGGCTTGGGAGTTAAGGCAAGGCTTACAAAAGGTAAGGCAGAGACTAGAGGAGCACATTCAGTTGCAGCTAGATTTGCATCCTTTATCTATGGGGAAACAACCTGATGATTCAGGCCAGTGCAATAAAACTTCCTGCTGTTCTGCCCTATATACTAGTACTTGAGTTTTTGTTACCATTCAAATTCTGCCACAGTAGGAATCTGCTCGTGCTGCACATCATTCTTGTGTCACCCATGATTATAAACCACCCACCTCCTGAGGTTTTTTACAAGCAATAATTTATTTTTAAAAATAAAAAAGCATTTTAGGTTATTTTTAAACAAAACCAAACCTGTGAGTACGTGAGCAGCAGCAACTATAGCTGAAGGGGCCAATTTGTTTTTCTCATCCAGAGCCTCATGCAGTGTCATTTTTCTTTTCACATCCCTGTGCTTTTCAAAACACCAGTTTATGGCACAATTCATAGGGCTCACAAACGCACTTTCCTTCGGAGTCTTGTATGTATTCTCCTGAGGACCTCAGACAATTACAGTAAAATATAGAAGCATCAATTGCAATCTTTTCACACAGCATGGTATTACTCCTGCTGAGGTTTTAATTTGTCCTGAGACTGTACATATCAGCAGTTTTTCAAAATTACATTATAAACTGATACTTCATTCGGCCTAAAATCCAGATTATTTTCTTGTTGTACCAAGGCTGCCCAGACACTGAAATGAGTGTGGTTCCCAAGCTCGTAGGCGAAGGGACTTGGGATTTAAGGATTCAAGAGTTGCCCAGATTGGTAATTACGGAACCTTGCCAGGCTGGGAAGCAGCAAGGGTCTAAGGACCTTCCTCTGCACATAACACTAGCACCTGGCAGAGGAAGCAGCAGAAAGCATTAGATACAAGACTATATGATATCCTGGGATATGGGGGAAGAGAACGTGGATAAAAACTGGTGGAAGAAAGTGTGGAAAAATCTCCCACCTGCAACTCTGCATGTTGTTTTTGCTATTTTGTCTACGACAAATTTTTCAAAGTCATCTCCTGTTCCCTCCAAAATCAGTGGGACTTTTAGTCTACTTACAATGACACACAGACTGCTTGAAACAACATCCATACAAATCAGTGGGAAAATTTGAGTTTACATAGATTTGCATTAGGTTGCACCTTCACATTTCCTTTCAGTAAAACAAAGAATCCCTATTCTACTGCAAGTGGGACATAGTTTATCAAATATATCTAAAAATCATAGCCCAAATGAACCGCTATATAATACAAGTTAATAATAGTTATTCTAAGCAGGATCTGAAGAAAGCCACCTCATGCAATGTAATCATAAAAGCTAGGAAAAAAGCTACATTTTTTATTTTCTTCAAGTCGTTTTTCTGAGGCACTCTGTCTTCTATGCGATTTTCAAGAAGTTTTACAAAGCAATATTGGAAAGTTTCACTGGTTAATATTCCACTGAGAAGCGATAGGACTATTTTCTGAGTATTTCACTACAGCAACAAGGCTATAGAAGGCTATATATTGTTAATAAAGAGATTTTAAAATTCAGGATTTCCTTATATGGCATATAAAAATCAAAGATGCCATTCAGCTAGATCAGGAATAAAGCATCATTTAATAGAACACACTTTGAAACAGAACAAAAAAAGCCCAAGAGCCGCTCTAAATTACTTTTAAATAGGAACAATAGCCCTTATTACTTCTTTAACTCTTACCTCCCTCTCAATACCTCCAAAATAGTTCTATGTAACCTTGTAAGTAATTTTTAGAATGCTGACAAAGTGTAAATTTTGCTAATTGCATCTGGCCTCCTTCTCGGCAAACCTAATACAGAGATGACTGAATTGCAGAATAACATTCTGTCATGCCTGTGTGCCTACAAAATAATTCCAAGGTTTAAGAAAGATAGGATTCTAAATCAGAAAGACAACAAATCAACAGATCAAATGCTGTTTCAAACTCTGATCAATATCTGATATTGCATGATGAAGTAAAAGCTCTGTTCTTAACTATCCACCTATTTATCAGTTATTGCATGTGAAGAAAGACATTCTTTCTGATCTTTACAGGCAATCTGCTTACTTTTTGATATGTAAGACTTAAATAGCCCTGTTTTTACCTTATTTTATAAATTTAATAGGACATAATTAGCTTTACATAAATAATTCATCCACAGTATTTGATTGTTAGAAACAAACAAACTTTGGACAAACCCTTTATTCTGAAATCACAGGATGACTGACACCAGCATGTGTACAATAGGCAAACAGCAAGCATTATATTATATTGATGAATGATGTCAAGGACATGCACCATATGGTGTTCAATGATAAACTGAAGTTGAAAAAAAAAAAAAGGGGAGAGGAAAGCAATGACTCTTTACTTGAGGGTGCTTCTGTAACATTTAGCAGAACAGCTGAATGGCCAAGAATGAGTATTCCACTATACTACTAAATATATTGTAAAGTTAGTAAGATTTTAAATCTAATAAATCAAAGTTTCTTTGTATATAGTAGACAAAAGCCTGAACCTATGGAAATCTACAACAAAATAACCATTTCCTTCACTATGATAATAATTTCCTCCCATTTCTATAATGATTTAATAATTAAAGCTTTTGATAGTACCAAAATTTTTAACAATGTCATCTTTTAAACTTACATATCTGACTTTTCACAGAGGTTCTTTGACTACTGATAACAGTATGGGCTTCACACGTATCCAAGCAGCTATACAGTAAAGCTCATCAGCTGCCTTCTGAAATCAGTGGAAGGTTTCAGAATTGTTTTGATAATCACTAGTTTGATAAAAATGATTTTTCTGAAAGAATAGTGTACCTCCTAGAACAAAATTAAGACTTTAGATGTCTATTAGAAATACACAAAAATTTCTATTTAGAAGTAGAAGCAAATTGTCTGTTTGTATCTTTAGTATTACCAAGTTTAGATAAGGTAAAATATGCAAGATAGGCTCAGTGATGTGGTTCTGAACGTACCTCCACATCTACGTGTTTGTCTTCTTCCACAGTCTTAAACATCTAAGAAAACCCTTCCTCAATCTTTTAGATACCTTGTTCTAAGGCACTTCTCCTGCAATGCCTACAGAAGTTTGTGAGTTTACACTTGTATCAATGCTTAAATAAATTTTTGTATGTGATATTGCTATAAGTTATTTACCCTTATCATGTTCTCTCCTTGCTGTTTACTAGCTTCATTTGTTATGTCACATTTCAAATTAGATTGGGAGATATTTGGGGAAGGAATCATTAGCAGGTTGCAATCAGAACTCTAATTATGCTGCTGCTGGAGGGTGCTGAGGAAGCCATAGCTGAGCGAACAGATGTACTCATTTTTAATAGGGGAAGTCATGTCACAGTAAATCACTGCTCTGTTTTCTAGAATATGGGCCAATTTGAAGGACTTGCAGGTAAAAAGTGGTAACAGAACTGAAATTGAAAAGGCGTGACATACCTGACATGCTCGGTGCAGACACTTCGTGCTGCTGCTCAGACACTGCACACTGCTGCAGAATGCAAATGGACCCAAGACTTCTTCCACTGGTTACCAACAAAGCAGCAGAAAGGCCGAGTTTCTGGAAAAGATAAACAAGATGCTGACAGGAAGAGGTACAAGAGAAAGGAAGGGTTTATTGCCTGGCAACGTTAAAGAATCACAGTAGCTTTTTCTGAGGGCAAGATAATTTACCAGCAGAGGCACTAATGGCCTAAAAAGCCAAATTTCTGCTTCCTAGAAGAAATAGTCTGCTCTGGCTGAGTGGAAGAATGACAGAAAAGATATAGAAGCTAATTAAGAGCTTACTAAGCTAAGCAGGAAGCTTACAATTACAAAAGGGCCTAGGTCTGTAGGCCCTGAATAAATACATACAACTTGACCTTGTCTGGACTAAATCCCCACATAAAGCAATGGAAAAAAAAAAACAGTCCAAGCTGCAGGCAGACACTGTACATCTGAGTTCACTAGACGCAGGCACAGTGATGGAGATGAGACTGAAGATAAATGTGGGAGAACACAGCAGCTGGACCAGAGAACTCTAGCTCAGCGCCCTCTCGCAGCAGCCGAAGACGCACAGGACAGAGTAGAAAAGCAGGGAAAATAGAGTGAGAATTTCTCTGGACATTCTCCCAGCCTTCAACAATTGTGTCCCAGGGGCTCTGAGCTAGATGCGGCTCCCACAAATTTAGTCAACATTACAGATTTTTCTTCTGTGAGTTTATGCAGCCTACTCCCTGAACTCATGTAATCTTTCAGCCTCCACAGTACCCTGTGGCAAGGACTTCTACCAGCGTAACTATGCCCCGAGTTGAGAACCACATTCTTCTCCTTGTTTTGAACCTGTCAAGTGCTACTTGGAGTTCATGCCCCTGAGCTCCCACAAGCAGCACAAGCAATCCGTCTCCTGGGCTTAAGGTTTTCCAGGAGGCAGGCAGCATGCCTGCTCAGTGAGGACTGAAGCTAGGACCAGGAAGGCATACAGTACTTACGCTTCTTTATACTGGTGAGAAAGGACAAGGAAAGCGTGTCAGCACTGTATCATCTATACTACCCAAGACCAAGCATGTTCCTCGGCGCAGTTTTGGCCCATTCTCACCAATGCTTTCTAAGCCAATGCCAAGGCATGCTCTGGAGAACAGCACATGCTAGGATTGTTCCTAACAGGCAGCATGGAGAAGACTGCACCACGTCTGGCTTCCTCCACCTTATCCAGTCCTCCAGCACTACCCTAGCAGGCCCTTCATCCTCCAATACATGCCACATGCACTCATGTCGTACCCCTGGATATGTCATACGTATGTTCAGTGTCGTGCTATGAAAACTTCATTCTGGTGGGATGCAACTCAGCCCTCACGTTATATCAGACACTCAAGGTGGAAAAAAACACGTAAAAAATAGTTCTTATGTCTTAGACACTCCCCATGGGGACCAGAGATTGAGGGCTAAGTGTTATGTAGTCTCTAGGCTAGGCACACCAAAGTCTGTATTGCTCAACTTCAGAGCATGGTCCCTAAGCCTAGTTTGATTTAGTAGCACACATATAGGCTTAGTTTACACCTATACTGACATATCACAGAGGGTCAGGGCCCATAACATTAAATTATTTACATGATCCTTGGCACGATTTTGACTTGGGCCAATGAATACTCACTCAAAGGGAAGCCTAGGTGTTGCCTGGGTAATAGCAAAGGTCAGGAGCTCTTCTCAGTAGGCCCCATGGATGGGAACAAACATTTCGGTGTCCTCCATATCATTTGGTGACAGCTGGTCTCATTAATAGAGAATGGTCACTCTCTGGTTTCATTTACTAGTACAGGCATTTGTTGTGATTAGCAAGTAGAACTGTACAAGTTATATAGCCTTTCAGATATGACCTGCAATGTAGTATGTCTAGAGCACTCCAGTGGAACCCACTGGCCAGGTCCAAAAGGATGTGCTGGTGCCCAAAGAAGCAGGATATGCTGATCTGGCTCTTTACCTCTTTCCTATAAAGCTTGTTAGCTTATCTTTTAGGTACAAAGAACTCATCTCAGTTCTGACCTCTGATACAGACTTCTAATTAGCCACCATACAAGGATATTACAAATTGCTAAAAGGAAAGATGCCTAAGTGCAGAGAATGTAGTAGAAAAAGAACAGGTTCCAGAAAGGAAAATTTTGTAGGTAGCAAAAGTGACAGTCTGTGCACATGTACTTTGAATGTTACTCATAGCAACAGGATCCCTGTAAACAATTGTCTTAATGAAGAGCTGTTTAGAAACAAGGAGGTCCCTTATCACCCAGATCAGAAGCTATGAAAAAACAGAGGCCATTTACAAAACTATCAAGAGTCAACTATCAAGTTGGCACAAGCATGGTCTTGCCAACCCCTTACACACAGCTGACTCCACAGCAGGAATTCCAGGGATCTAGACTGGTAAAAAACGATTACGTTTATTGCCCATTTAGCTCACTGGACCAGCTTTTCATGGAATTAAATGAGCACAGTAAAAGAAAAGGGTACAGGGTAGAAAGTTGTGGAGGGGAAGGAAGCATGGCAGCCACAACGTAGTTTAAAAATGTTATAAAGTGCTAGCTTATGCACCTTGTTTCTCTATCACAATACTCAGTGCTGTCACATACATGCAGCTAGAAAACAATCCATACATTTTAACATCTGTACATCTGAAGAATGGACTTAACGATTCTTCAAGGCCTGAATACTCTGATGGTTTAAACTGATTCTTCCCGATGATAGACACCTGAGGCAAAATGAAACAAAAGAACTGCTTTGCCATGAATACAGCAAATTAGTCATATGAACTCAGTCCTGCTTGCACTAAAGTTAAGGAATAGGCTCTTCACACAATTGAAGATGAGTTCTTCACTGTAAGGAACTGTAAATTCAGACAGATATCTGAAGAAGCAGAAGTGTAAAATGAGATGAAGAGAACTACTGCAAAATATTTACTCAATCTATTATGTCTAATGACAAGTTATTCTTGAATTTTTTTTCTTAATTTCAACAGCATAGCAGTCTGTTCCTTAAGGTGCGTTTAACAGTTAATGCTGAGCTCTGCATTGCCTACTTTAACAAAACCCACTAATTTTAAAGTGATCTTGCCTTTAAGAACCAGAGGACCAAACAGAAGACCTTATGACGCAGTTTTCCTTTTTGTCCGACAATAAGAAAAGCAGTAGTTTTGTCACTACAGACTTGTAGTATTGGAGAACAGGAAGTCAATCATCTAATCTCAGCAGGTGAAGCTTTTCAGCACAACGAGCTCTGGGATTGTGGTTCATTCCAATTCCCATCAACAGCAATACAGCTGTATGAAGATGCATCAATACTAACAGCTCTTCATAGCAGGTATTGCTCTGTGGTAATTTTCCAAGACCACATTTATGTAATAGTGTTATGTGCACAAGTCTACTGTTAACAAAGACAGATAAATCTGTGGTTTTCTATTCCTAGTTTCTTTTGTCATTGTGTACTGGACATTTTAATGTGTAAAAACAGAAAGTTGAGCATGTTTTGTTGTTATAGATATGTTTATAACAGAAACACATTTACATCGAGTGTATGAGAATACACTGCTTTTAACTGAAAAGGAAAGTGGGAGTATAAATTTTTGTTGGTCATACACTCAGCATTGCTTTTCACACAGATTACAGAGAACTGTTCCCATCTCAGTAAGCAGACGCCACCTACTCACATATGAACAGGGCTGGCCTTAGATTAGCTAGTAAATCCAAGTAAAACTCCGATGAATTTACTGACTGACTAAAATGTAAAAAATCAAAAGATGGGCAAACTTCACTGAAACTGACATTGAACGTCAGATGAAAGCTGAAAATGAAGAGTCTCGGGAGAAAACTAGGAGATTCAAAAGCTTCAGTATGTCCAGATTCAAAAGCTTCAGTATGTCCATTGATCCAGTAAAAATGGAATCACTTTACAAGGGAAAAGACAAATTAGGACATGAGAAAGACCGATGAGACCTGGAAAAAAGAGAGATCCTTCAAATATAATTTTATAATTTTATAGGAGATTAAATTATGGTAGTCAAGCTCTAATATATTAGTGGATTCATAAAACATAGTATATTCTATAGAATCTTCAAGTTTCAGTAAATGTGTGGGAAACATGATTAGGGACAACCAATGTGTTCTGCCAATGGCACAGCATAGATACAGGCTTGGGTAACATCGGATTATAGAAACTTTCTTCACAGGAATGCAATGGAAATCTGATTTTTGTGTCCCACATTTATTGTCATCTTTGGAAATACATTAAGATGTGTTCCGAGGTGTCTGATTTAATTTATTAATGTTCTATGAATTCAAAGAAGCTAGGCTATTTATTGTCTGGAGGAAAGTTAAAAAAAAAAAAAAGCTATAAGATGCTAGAAATCTAGAAAACATCTATTATCTTAGGCACATGAGTTAGAATATTACAGGCAGAGCTAGCTAGGAATTTTTTGATGTAACTTCTTTCCTGTACATTCATCTGACTTTTTGCAAAAATGTATTATTTTTCATTAATTTTTCATTGTAAAAGTATCTCAAGTCAATAAAAACATCACTAGTTCAAGTACTGGTGAGAATGAAAGCAAAACCCCTCACATTTCAAAATAATTGATAGTCCTTAGTGAATGACATCTATTCTTGCTCAGAAAGAGACAAAAAACATCATAAGTCAACATCTTCACAGAATTAATTCCTAATTACAGGTCAAGCACCAATACTTGTTCATATATTTAAATATCTGACAGCATGTCATTCTTTAAAGAGCTTTGTGATGAGCTTCCGTACAGAACTTGTATGTCTTGTTTAGAATACATGCAGAAAAGAACGATGAATATTTCTTAAGCTACTGAGTCAGTTTCAGAATACCTGCAAATTCAAGTCTGCAGTCCTAAGTGGGCAAGAGCTTCCTTTGTTTCAGTTCTTCTGTTATGGCAAAATGCTGGCTGATGGAAGCTGAAGAACATGGCTATATCTTCTAGTTAGCGACCTTGTAAATCTCAAGGGGAAAGACCTAAATTACAAATTAGAATAGCCTACATTTTTTATCAAAATCTTCAGCAGAAAATAAGCATGTATTCAACATAGCTATAGTTCATCTGAAGAATGGTTCTGTAACTCTACATGTCCCCAGACGGATGTTTGAATTTATGTTCAAAAAAATTTCAACTGTCTCCTTATGTTTTTCTATCATGATTAACTGTGCTGCTGTAAATCATTCTTAAATGTGTAGCTGGACAATTCCTAATGGCAGAAATAAAAGGTTTTAGGTTTGCACAGCTACCCACAATTGAGGCCACAGAGCCCTGAGAACAGCAAAACATCTCTCATCTCCTTTTCTTCTAATTCTCCACGCACACTAGAGAGTAGGGAACCTGAGCAGGGTCTGGCCCTTAGCAGCAGGAGTTGGAACATGAAGAAGTACCAATTAAATCAGAACAGTTTATAATACTGCCAGATCCTGAGTGCATGAAAATGTGATACTTCTGCCTTTTCTTTTTCATACACCTATTTCTTTTCATTTTTCTACTTCTTTAGTAAAGGGCTTTGCTTAATCTTCTCCAGGTGGACAAATGTACAAAAGCTTTTGCAGTAATGATTGATTGACAGGATGTATCCTCCAATTAAACGTTATGTCTGTAGCCTTTTCCAGAACACACTTTCACGGGCTGTGAACACGTATCTTCTTATATCTTTTTAGTTTGCCTCATTCTTGCATGGAAAACTTCTATGATGTTTTTATTACTTTAATTTTCCAGACTAGATAAAGGATTGTAAGATAAGCCATTAGACTCTCAAAGAACTAGGATTTCTGGGTTTTACATCTCTTATAAAGAAGCAGCTTCTTCAATGCTGCCAATCTATATGGGATATATTTATGGTTTTTTTGGCTACTACCATTATATGTTGTTCTTTTCAGTACCACATTCAATCTGCATGACATCAGCATGTCACCAGTAGAACAGATGTCACTTTATTAGAGTTGTCTTTTTTTTTTTTTCTCCCCTGCATTGTAATTAGTGATCTGGTCTTTCTTGACATGCTACAATTCACTTGCAGCAATACAGGCACTCTGATGGGGACAGGGTGATATAACTTAGAGTGACAGCCAACACGGTGGCAATAATCTACTAAAATAGTTGAAACTATCTTGCTCAGCTAAGCAGCCTGAAGGATCAAAGGATGCCAAACAGTCTTCTGTCTGAAAAACACAAGTTGTTGTACAGCAAAAGGGTACTTGGACTTGTTACTGGCTACTTGGATCACTAGCAGCAATCATGCTGTAAAGATATGTAGGAGGTCAGTATAATAATGCTCTAATTTGTTATAACACTGTTTCAATAATCAGTTTAAAACTGGTTAAAATCTCTCTATATATATTTAAACACTGGAACCAGGTCTTGTAATTTTACTTAATTTTGGATATAAGATGGAACTTCTTTTATAGTGCCTGACATTGTGTCACTTTCTAATAACACGGCTGCTGGTAGTAAAAGGCTGAAAATGCCATTTGTAGTTAAAATCTCTATTTTCAGATACCTTGTCTGGTTTATTCATGCAGAGAAGTCATTTTACCTTTTGACCTTTCTGCTGGACTGAACAAGTGAAGACATACTTTAACAGTCCTTATGTTTGAGTGAATTGTGACTGCAGCTGAAACTGCCACAGTCTCCTGTATTATTGATATTAATTTATTTGTAATACACTTGGCCAAACCATTCCATTTTATGTATTTACTTCTTTTTGTTTAGATTTATAGTGAAGTTAAAAAATTAATGAAGTAGAAAATCAAAGCGTTCTAGAGCATTTTAATCAGATACAAAGTACCACAACTGCAATGCTTCATGCAGGCCCAAATTTTAAAATGGTAAGATTTTTACTTAACAAACTGATTTCTAATTATTTTTTATAACGAGGCAAGGAACAACTTAACTGAAAGCTTAAGTGTAAGCCCACGCTTAAAAGCATCACTGAGGTCAGGCACAATTCCCAACATTTTCTCCTCGGGATAACAAGAAATTCTATGGAAGTTTAATGATCTAATAATAAAAAGAGCTTAGGGCCTCTTCAGAGATGCTACATGTTATAAATTTACCTGTCCAATTGAGTGACAGAGGCTAGTCAATTAGAAATTTTTGATTTATTAAAGCAAGCGACCAGTAAGCAAAACAGCGCTGGGCGACCGGGGAGTCTCGTGCTCCACCAACGGCCGGCAACTTAACAGGTCTTTCAGTCCTCTCTTTATACCTTTTTTCACTCGCGCCTTCTTTCGAATCTTCCAATTGCAATCTACTCCGCTCCCCCCTCCCCTTCTACCTCAGGGCATGTTTTGTCTTGTCTGGGCTTGTTTTGTCTTGTTGCAGGGCTTGTTCTGTCTTGTAGCCAGGGGTATTCAAGGTGTTAAGCAATGATTTCTTATCATGCTGTTCCATCTTACTATACAGTTCTTTCATTCTTAGCATTACCATCTAAACTTTAATGCTTTAAGAAAACTTTAGCAAACATGGTTCTAACACATATCACAGGACTTAATTGTATAACACCTATAGACAAAGTTTGATGAACAAAACAGTTTACAGTTTATCACACTACATGTCTTCAATTCTTGATCTTGTTGGGAGCTGAAAGTATCTAAGAGGCTACCCGAATAGAGTCCTACCTGCTTAAGTCTGACCTCATCCAAAAAGGATTTTCACTGTCATTTTTGAAAGCCTGGAGAATCTGGCAGAGTGCTTGCTAGAAGCTGGCACGCATTAGTAAAAACAGTTTCTCTGGGGGCTGGAAAACACGAGTAGGTTATAAGGAGCTATCACAGAAGCTGCAATTAAGTTAAGCATGACATGGATAGACACAAGAAGAGTAGCAGCTGACTCAGAAATTATTAAAAAGTCAGGTACATGATCTGAAAGAGCTTAAAAAGGCTAGTCACAAATCTAGCTAACCAAAGAGAATACCAAAGGAATGAATGGTCAAATTCAGAGGATTACTCTGAAAAACAGCAGGTGCTGAGCAGAGAGAACAGCCACACGAGAAACACTGTAGACACACAAAATGTAAATGTAGAAAATGGCAAAGGAACAGGTGACTCTGTGGGACTTGGAGGTAAGCACTGGGCAGGATATTGCTGCTGCAGCTTGCACAGACTCAATCATGTACAAGGGCAGTGCTGACAAAGCAGTACAAGGTGAATTTGCTAATTTATGGCAATCTGCAAATAAAACTGATTCATTAATGTCTATAAGAGTAGGTAATGTAAATATTTCAGATAAACAGGTGACATGGTACTAACGAAAGTGCACTCTCTTTGCCCCCATTACATTTATGTGATCTTTATGAGTAACTTGAATGTCTAGGCTAATGAAGCTATTACCTGCATTATGGCTTTCTGACTGTATGAATAAATGTGAACACAGACCTGATAAAATATGAAGTCACATGAACTTTTCATCTAATTATGCTTTTTTCACCGAAATCATGTAAGTAAAAAAATTAGGCTGACACATTTCAGACTACTCATGTGCATACCCATGTTCTATTACATTAAGAAATTCTACTTTCAAATAATATCATTTGTGAATGATGCTTCATTTACTAGGACTACTACACAAAGAAACAAAATGAGAGTTTCTCTATTATATACATATTCTTTATGTAATTCTGTTCATACATATTCTGCATATACATAAAGCCACACACATAGATGGAGCTTGTGTCAGAATATCACAGAACGCAAATTCTGTGTGATACACAGATTATGGGCAACCCATTGATTTTTAATGAGGCTTCCAGTCTGGGATGACACCAAGAGAAAGAACGTAAAGACCATGTGTCCCCCTGACACAGAAAACCGGCCTCCTTTTGCCAGCCATCTGTAGAGGTCAAGAGGCCGAATGCACGTTGATGAACCTGGTCACAGGCAGGGCGGGCAGGCCATGGGTGTCTGAAGGGGTCTTTTCTGTCTGCCCCTTGTCTCTTCCTTCCCTGCCTGCTCACCCTCTGGCTGCCGCGGCCCTGGGGCACCCCTACGGGAGCTCACCTCAGATCCCACCTTTCTGACCGAACATGCCTTCTGCCGGCTCTGTCACGGGAGGACTGCTCACGCGCCGCCGCCAGCATGCCCCCGCCGCCACCGCCCCCCCGCTATGTAGTAGCTGCGTATGACTTGTAAAAAAAAAAAAAAGTGAAGGTTAGTAAAAATAATGAGTTTGCTGCAAATAGCACGAGACCCGCTGCCGCAGGCGGGCGGCGGCGGGCCCCGGTACTGGCGCTGCCGGGCCTGCAGCCACCCGGCCATGCCGGGTGCAGCCCCAGCGCCACGGCCGGGTTTCAGCGGCGACACGCCCGGTGGCAGCAGAATACAGGACCCCGCGGCGCCATCCATCGGGAAATGCAGCGGCACCTGCCCCCGGAAGCACGAGCTTTGCGGCTTCACACGCAAAACCTGTCAGGGCACGGAAGGGAAAAACTGTCATTCAGGAGGGGAAGAAAACAAACAACAAAACCCAAGGCTGGCGGGGGACCAAGGGGGCGGCGCGACCCCCGCGGCCGGGTCGGCCGGGTTGAGGCGCGCCTGTCGGGGTTCACGCAGGGAGCCGGGCGGGGTGGGGCGGCAGCGTGTTTCCGCTCTCTCCGCGGACGCTCGTGCAGCTGGTCCCTCGGCGGCCGCCGTACCGGCCGCTCCTCCCGCCGCTGTGGGCAGGGGCTGCGCGCGCGCCGGGGACGGCGGCGGGTGGCGCGCGCTTTTCAACCGCCATGAGCCTGTGGGTGGACAAGTACCGGCCCGGCTCTCTCGGCAGGCTGGACTATCACCGCGAGCAGGCGGCGCAGCTCCGCAACCTGGTGAGGGGGTCCCCGGGCTCGCTATGCGGCGCTTGGCGGCCTCCCTGGCGGGTTCTGCCCGGTGCCGTTGCTGTCTCCAGCCCTGGCGGCGGAGGCCGCCTGAGGCGAGCCGCCAGCGGGCCCCTCTCTCCGCAGCGAGGATCCTCCAGCAGACGGGATTCCGCGGCCCATAAAGCTGCGTCTGCAAGGCGGGGGTTGGGGGCTTTCCCTCGGTGCAGGCCCTAGCCGTCGGGGAACCCTCCCTGCCGGGCGCCGGCGGCGGGAAGGTAGTCCACTGGCATCGTGCCCCGCTCGGGAGCATGGCCTTTACGCTCAGGAAGAGGCTGCGAGGAAGTTAGTGGCTTGGCTTTTTCAGGAGCGCTGTGCAGCTGGTTTTAGCTGAGAACGACCTGAGCTGAGAATAGGGCTTGTTTACGTAAAGTTAGCTGAAGTTTTTAAGGTGAGCAGCTGGCAATAAGTCAGGACTATGTGATTGCTTGGATGTTAAAGGACTGCTTCTCCTGCCAGATATGCTGACTTCTCTTCACTAGACCACTGGGTTGATTCACTGTCATGTTTTTCTATGTCTGTTAAATCTACCCAGTGTGAATTGTGACTGGGGGGTTTGGTCAGATGTTCTCCAGGTCATGCTTTTTAGCTTTTTAAGAAACAAACCTCTAACTTCATTTAAATACAGGCTATTTACAAGTTTGCCCAGATTCAAGGCTTGCAAATGAAACAACAAAGTAATTGTATATATGCATATATATACGTGATTCTATGGGTGCATATCTGCTTTAAACTTTGTTTTAATGCTTTCTACTGTGTGTTTATTGCAGCTATCACTCTAGAAACCCGGGAAAGAAGGGGTTTTTTTGTTTGGTTTTGGGTTGGGTTGATTTTTTGGTTTTGGGTTGTTTGTTTTTTTTTTTTTTAAGGGTCAAGTGTTTGGAGTTAAAGGAGTTACAGTCTTCAGAAAAATGTGATGTTTTATAGGAAATATTGCTGTGGGAAAGGAATTCAGCAGTTCTATGTTGGAGAAGTCATTCCGGAGTGAGAATGGAAGGATGAATACTCTCATCATCTTGCTCTGTGTTCAGGTTCAGTGTGGTGACTTCCCTCATCTATTGGTGTATGGACCATCAGGAGCTGGAAAAAAGACAAGAATAATGTGTTTGTTAAGGGAATTATATGGCGCAGGAGTAGAAAAACTGAGGATTGAGCATCAGAGTATAACGGTAAAAAACAAATCTTCCATCTTCTGTGAAGTAATGTAGGTATTTATAACTGATGTATTTCTGTTGTAAGACCTTTGTATTTATTTCAGTTTTATTAATAATTTTTTTGCATTTAGTGCTTTTGAGCTCTTCTGTGTAATTAATCAGACTAGTTTGGTTACATGAACAAATACTTCTGCCGGGTGTTCTTTTTCCTTAGGCCCTCATGTATGGGAGGATGTGGAGGTTTGTTGTTGTTTTCTGTGGCTTGTTGCTTGTTTTTGTGGGTGTTTTTTTGGTTGGTTGGTCTTTACAGGTCACTTTGCACAATAGTGTGTGTTGTAATAGACTAGCGCTCAGTTAAATGTTTAGCATTTCATTTGTCTGCGTGAATAACCCTTATCTTTAAAAATATTAGCACTGTTTTGGCATATATTGAATTTTAACTTGTTTTCTAATTCTCATAGTGACAATTTCAGCATTAGCCAAAAAAAAACCCCACAGAAAAAAAACCCAACACAACAATTTAAATACTACCTGCCTTGGTCTTAGGCATTTAATTGTTTAAAATGTGATATTATCCATTCAAAATCCTTGTTATGGAAGGCTTAACCAGCAAGAGGTTACTAAGCTTTATTGATAAGTAGGTTATTTAATGCTTTTTAATTCTCAGTAGTGGAACAAATATAATACTTGGTCTGGATGATGGAAATATAGGATATATTTAATTGTTCAGACCCCAACTCAGTGCTGATATAAATACTAGTATTTTCTTTAAACCAGGTATAGACTTGAAATCCTTTGCCAAAAGAAGTAAACAGTCACTTCAGACTTGTCCCGAGTTTTTCCCTCCAAAACTTTTGTTTGGAGGGACAAAGTAGCACTTATTTTGAGTGGCTGATTCCAGTGATAAGATTAGTCAGTAACTGGAGTATGCAATAATATGTACTATGTCTTGCTATAATAATAATTACTGTTATTATTTTATCATACAGTATGTATGTCAGTAGTCCTCCTTTGGGTTGGGGGGTAGGAGATGTGTAAGTCTAGTGTCTCAGCAGTTCTTTGGTTTGCCTTTGACCTAGCCAGTTGTAATCTGTAAGATAATTTTTGCATCAGATTTTTAGAACACTGTTTCTGAAATCTAATATGCTTACTTTTTACATAGGCACCTTCTAAAAAGAAAATTGAAATTAGCACCATTGCAAGTAATTATCACCTTGAAGTTAACCCAAGGTAAGTGTACAGTAAAAATAACCCACTTCAAATATAAGCTGCTGTTCATATTGCAAGTGGTTTCAACCTGGGTGTATAAGACCCTGATTGCCCATTTTTTTGCCTAAGCAAATTAGATAAAGGTTTATGGGTTTGGACTGCAAATGGGAGCAGGGAGAGGATTTTTAATTGGACAGCTCTAAATGAACAAAAATTTGCATTGCTGTATACTAAAGACAGTAATGTTCAGCTTAACATCAGTATGCTTCTGTGGCTAGTTGAGGACTGGGTAACAGAAACAATTCTGGATTCATAGATTTAACCATTTAAGTTGAAACTGAGAACTTTTATTGGAACCAACACCCCCATATTGTTAGTTTTTTCACAAATACAAAAATAAGGTACTTTGAAAATAAGCGATGTTTACCCAGTAACTCTTAAAATAGTTTAGAGCATGGGAAAGAACACCACCACAAAATACTGGTAATCCTGTCACGAGGGAGGTCAGATGTTGATTTAAATGACAAAACCTATAATGGTGTACTGTATGTCTTCTTTGACAGTTGTGAAATTGCTGGTGATAGTTCACTGACCCAAAGTAAATACTTGTATTTACCGGAAACCTTTTAATGTTCCTTTAAATCACAGGAAAGTAAATGTCATTGTGCACAGGGAGGCTTTGTTTATGTTGGCTTTGCTGTCTGGGTTGCAGTTTTAAGACAGTGTGTATCCTAAAGTAACTTTTAGATTTGTGCTTATTGCTAAACCTTTTCCAGTGTTGCTCTGCATCTTAGAAGCTATTCTTATGTACCACGTCTGCTTTAAAAGCTTGTTCCGCAGATAATATCTGCGTATTGATTAGTGAGTATCTGCTGGTATTCTCATACAGACCCAAATAATTAAAGCTGAGACTCTTTTATTGGTAATTAGCTGTTTGGATATGTTATTTTGAATGGTTGGACATTTTATATCACCAATCTTCTGCTCTGATAACGTAATACTACTAATCCTTCTATTGCTCTCCACAGACTACTTTTTAGCTCGAAACATAAAATAGTTGTATTTTACTTTAAAGGTAAAAGTCCTGGAAGTGTAGAACTGCTGTATTTGATATGATAATAGTAGTGCTGAGTTTTGACTAAGAGTTAATATATTGATTCACAGGCTTTAAGTGATCAAGCAATTGTCATGTTTATGTCTGACCAGACAGTGAACCTGTGTGTGCTGTGCTATAGTCTGTGAAGCTTGATTGAGTTATAGTACTCTGAAATCATGTTGTGCATCTTGAGTAACATGCAACAACATAAATGGCTAACAGGGAAAGGAAATGAACTTCTAGGAAGAACTCTGCAGACATTCAATTTTTTTATGGAACTTCATTAGATAGAGCTGTTCTTTTTCCTCCAAAAAGAAGATATTGTCTGAATTCCAAAGCGTTGCTTGCTGGTCACTTGACTAGCTGGGGTAGATGCTTTAAAAAGGGTTGTCCTGAGTAAGTGGGTAATAAAAGAATAACGAATGACAGAAGTTAAATGTTTGTGTGGTAACTGCCTTTGTTCATTGTTTTTCTGGAATGTTTGGTGTGGTCACCTAATATAAATTATAATCTTTCACTACGAAATTAGAACTCTGGGTTCTCTGTTATTGCGGAGAATAAGTTCTTTCAATGTTAGGAAACTATTTTAACCACTTTCCATTTCCAAAAATTGGCCTACTTCATAAGTAGAACAGTCTTATTTCATTTTGGTTTTTGTGCTGTAATGACAGGTCTGCTCTCTTGCTGAAGGACAGATCTCTGCAGTCAAAGTCAGCGTAGCCTGTTCAGCAGATTATGAACTGTTGAGCTAATATGCTTCTGTCCATTCTGCTGCCTCCTCCTTGGCAAGAATGGGGAAGGTCTGGTTGAGTGGTGACTAGAACAGGACAGATAAATGCCTTTTACATTTGTTTGCCAGTGAAATACCGCAGAGCTCCTGCTGCCTCTGTGAAGGCAATAGTCTGGGGATGCTAAAAGAGTGTGGGGTTTTTCCCTTCTTTTTCTTTGCTTTTTCAGTAATCTAGCTTGCAAGCCAGTTCCCAGTGGTTGTCAAATCTGAGTCAGGCTGGCTGAGCTACTAGCCTGGGGACTGAGAAAGCTGTGTAGCCCTACTCTAGGGGATAGTAAGGAGAAAAGGCAGGAAGGAAATCTAGTATTTCCCCATGTTTTCCTGCCTTCTAAGAGGAAAAAAAGTTAACCATCTGCGCTGTAATAGTGTCTGAGTATCTTTTGCTAGTAACTCCAATTTCACTGTGTCTGCTACTTAAATTTACATTAAGCATATAGGTTGTTCATAGCATGACATCTAATTTTCAGGGGGAAAACACCTATGCATTTACATCAGTCCTTTCAGTCAGGCATCCTGTTATGTAGTTAGACTTAATTTTTATTCCCATAATGGGTAAAAATGTTTGTGTTACATGTCTTTGCCCAAATAGCAAGTAACAAAAGTTTAGATTCCTCATACCAGAAACATTTCTATTTTAAAGAGTTAAAACATCTTGTGACGGTTTCACACTACTTCCCAATACGGTGCTACTAATCCAACTGTGCCTGCGTCAGCTTTCGGTTGTTTTTATTATTGCGAAGGTAACTCGCAACAAAGTATATGAGTTGAGCTTAATTCTAACCTCAACAGCTTCTGAATTCTTTCAGCATTTTTGTTTTCAGTTGAGCAGCAGGCTGCTTAGGAGGATATATTTAATATGCAGTATAAAATTGTTTTAAATCAAGTTTTATTCACACTCCTGGTACAGTGATGCAGGAAACAATGACCGCGTAGTAATTCAGGAACTCTTGAAGACAGTAGCACAATCCCAACAGCTTGAGACAAGTACACAACGAGATTTTAAAGGTGAGTAAAAACCGTTAAAACCAGTCAAAGTACTTCTTAAACTTGTTTTTCAGCGACTTCAGTTGACTGTGTTATTTGTACCTGTATATTGCACAAGGGCACACATGAACCTTTCCCAAACTAAACAACCTCCCATTTTTCTTCCACTGTGCAAATATCTTAAGTGGTTAAATACTCATATGAGGTTCTCTTGTGTTGGTTTCTCAGGAGGACAGGGTGTAGTTGAATGACTGCGGCTGGGCAGAGCGAGGTGGGATTCCTGCTGTCTTTTTACCAGGCCTACTCTTGAAATGCACTGTAACTTAGTTCAGTGATCTACAGTAGTACTTGAGTTATGAGTTACTGAGGCTTAATATTGAGATGAGGGGTAGGACAACCGTATGGCAAATGGTGCTGTGTAAGTTAGCTGTTTTTTTGTAGTGTTTTGAAGGATGAGCTATCATCCCAAAAGTTTAGAAGTGCTTTATCCATAGCGTATGGAAGGACACGGGTAAGAAAATGCACAGAATCATAGAATCTTTGAGTTGAAAGGGACCTTTAAAGGTCATATAGTCCAAACACCCTGCAGTGAACAGGGACATCTTCAACTAGATAAGGTTGCTCAGAGCCCCGTCCAGCCTGACCTTGAATGTTGCCAGGGATGGGGCATCTACCACCTATCTGGCCAACCTGTGCCAGTGGCTCACCACCCTCATTGTCAAAAATTTCTTCCTTAGATCTAGTCTAAACCTGCCCTCTTTTAGTTTAAAACAGTTACCCCTTGCCCTATCGCTACAGGCCCTGCTAAAAAGCCTGTCTCATCTTTCTTATAGCCTCCTTTAAGTACTGGAAGGCTGCAGTAAGGCCTCCCTGGAGCCTTCTCTTCTCCAGGCTGAACAACCCCAACTCTCTCAGCCTGTCCTCACAGGAGATGTGTTCCATCCCTCTGATCATTTTTATGGCCTCCTCTGGACGCTCTCCAACAGGTCCATGTTCTTTCCTGTGCTGAGGGCTCCAGAGCTGGACGCAAGACTCCAGGTGGGGTCTCAGCAGAGTAGAGGGGCAGAATCACCTCCCTCAACCTGCTGGCCCTGTATCCTGGTCTACATCCAAAGAAGCGATTGGCCTTCTGGACTGTGAGCACACTTTTCTGGCTCCTGTCCAGCTTTTCATCCACTAGTACCCCCAAGTCCTTCTCAGCAGGTCTGCTCTCAATCCCTTCATCCCCCAGCCTGTGCTGATACCAGGGCTTGCCCTGACCCAGGTACAGGACCCTGCCCTTGGCCTTGTTAAACCTCATGAGGTTCACATGGGTCCATTCCTTGAGCTTGTCCAGTTCCCTCTGGATGGCATCCCATCCTTCAGGCATGTCAATGGAACCACTCAGCTTGGTGTCACCTGCAAACTTGCTGAGAGTGCACTCGATCCCACTATGTCACTGACGAAGATATTAAAGAGTACTGGTTCCAATACGACCCTTGAGGGACACCACTTGTCACTGATCTCCATCTGGATATTGAGCTGTTGACCACTACCTTGTAGATTGAGTTTTTCAAGACACGTTGCTACAACTGTCTTTTTCCTGCTTATGACTAAATTGAAAGTAAAGTCAGAACTATATGAGAAGAGGTTGAAGGAGAGAGGAAATCTTGACAGGTATATTAGAGCAGAAATTAGTTGAAAATGGTCACGGACTTAGTATTTCCTGAGATCAAGATGAAGTACTATATTTCACCTAAGCTGCTAGACACTGGTTGGCTCTACCAGTTATTGGTGTATATATCCTTATGGCTGCAGTCATACCATGCACCTCAAAGTATCTGGTAAGCTGGCTGGTCTCCTTAGGCTGCGTATGTAACCAGAAGAGTAATGGGCTGACTTGTTCCTCAAAGCTGTTCTCACTGGACGATTCAGAGTACTGAAATGAGCCATCTATGAGTTTCCTATGGAGGAACCTGCAGAAGGTAGCTGGGCAGGTTAGCTGCTTCATATTAGGTGTCTTCTGGTTGTTCTGAAGGATTTTTTAAAGACATTTTTCTCTTTTTTTTTTTTTTCTATAAAAGACCATGGAAAGGTGCTGCAGCTACAATAACAAGGTAGCTTGTTGCTACTCCTTTGTTAAGCTAAGACATTGGCTTTTAAATATAAAATGTATTGAGGGGAGTCTTCAAGAAATCTTTGTTTTTTGATATGTCCTTATGCCATAAATTCTTTTGCATTTCTTCCTTAAAAATTCCTTTAAAAAGTTACTGTGCTTTTTACATCATCATCAAAGTGAAAGCTTTTACATCTACCTGGATTATTTCTCGGCATTGAAGTGTTGCAGGCCCTGCTCTGAAGAAATTGATATTCCAGAACATGAATATAGGGTGTGAAGGAGCAGAAGATTATACAAAAACACATGCAGGTAGTCTTAATCTTTATTTTCCTGCCTGTGGAACCATGCTGCCTTTTTCTGCTTGTATCATTTATCTTGGTATTATCGCTTGTATGTCAAAGTACTCATTTTCTTAGAAAGATTCGATATTAATAAAAACCCCGCTATTTTTAATCCTTTTTCAGTGGTGCTGTTAACAGAAGTCGACAAACTCACTAAAGACGCTCAGCATGCTTTGCGAAGAACAATGGAGAAGTACATGGCGACCTGCAGGTTGATCCTGTGCTGCAACTCCATGTCAAAAATTATAGGACCTATTCAAAGCAGATGCCTGGCTGTACGAGTGCCTGCTCCAAGCATTGAAGATGTATGTTGAAACAGAAGCAAAAATAAGCTATTTAAAACTTCATAGTAGACAAGTTCTTGCTGTGGATTTGTGAAATACTTTACCTCCACAAAGTGACCTAGTTTTCCTTTGTGGTGGGTGACTTGTCAAGCACGTTGTCCTGGTTTCAGCTGGGGTAGAGTTAATTTTCTTCACAGAAGCTAGTGTGAGGCTGTGTTTTGTATTTGGGATGAGCAAAGGTTGATAGCAACAACTGAAAAAATCAGTATGTTAAGTAGTTAAGGATTGCTCAGCTTCTCATGCTGACCTGCCAGTGAGAAGGCAGGGGGGATGTGGGAAGCTGGGAGGGGACAGCTGACCCGAACTGGCCAAAGGGATATTCCATACCATACAGCATCATGCCCAGTATATAAAGCTGAGTGAAGAAGAAGGAAGGGGGGGACATTTGGAGTTACGGTGTTTGTCTTCCCAAGTAACTGTTATGTGTGATGGAACTCTGCTTCCCTGGAGATGGCTGAACACCTGCCTGCTGATGGGAAGTGGTGAATTAATTCCTTGTTTTGCTCCGCTTGCTTGCGTGGCTTTTGCTTTAGCTATTAAACTGTCTTTATCTCGACCCACGAGTTTTCTCACTTTTATTCTTCCAATTCTCGCCCCATCCTACTGTGGCTGTGTAGTGCTTAGTTGCTGGCTGGGCTTAAACCATGACACATGTCTTATGAAAGACTGGTTCATCTCTGGTCCAGAAATGTTTCAAACAGGAGAATCTGTAACTACTAAACTGTTTGCTAAGTGTTGCGCTCCCCGCTATCTGTTTCCCGTCTAGATCTGCCATGTCTTGTCCAGTGTGTGTAAGAAAGAAGGCCTGACTCTTCCTCAGGAACTGGCCCAAAGGCTTGCAGAGAAATCTGGCAGGAATCTTCGGAAAGCACTACTCATGTGTGAGTCCTGCAGAGTACAACAGTAAGTCACTGCTAAAAATTAATGTAAATTATACTCTGACACATAAATTAACTTACTTCTGAGGCCTTGTTAGAAGAGGTGACAGTTTGTTTTGATTTTAATTTTTAAAAAAATATTGTTATGTAGGTATCCTTTCACTGCTGATCAAGACATTCCTGAAATGGACTGGGAAATTTATTTGAGAGAAACTGCAAATGCTATTGTTGGTCAACAGACACCACAAAGGTATGTGAATACATTTGCTTGCAGATATAAATTACGTTTTTAGTGAACTCTCAAACCTAAAAAAACAAATGTCATGTTTAAAAATGTGGCATCTTTACTTTAGCTATATATAATTTTCTGGTATTGCTACTGGAGCTGGTATTTTGCAGCCAGAGGAAGTAAGCTTTAAAATTACCAGAGGAGGCTGAATGAGCTTCAGGAACTGAAACAATTATTGGTTTTATCTGTTGAAGCTTTGTAATCAAAAGTGAGCATAACCTTAGTTGCATGTTGTGCTGTCTGTCTTTTTTTGGGGGGGAGAGGGGGCTGCATTTTTTTTGTGGGTTTTTTTTTATTTATTTAAGGCTTTTGTTTCACCATCTTTAGCATTATGCACATTTGTGAAAGAACTTAAAATGATAAATCATTGCTTTTTTTTTTTTTTTTAAGCACATTAGGAGATGCCCCCTTTATCCATCTTGGTGTCATATACTCAGCCTCATCCTTTTAATTTGTTCCATGCATTACATGAGGTGTCACTTAAATTCTTGTATTTAAATTAAATCTTGTAGCCTCTGACCTGATATAAAAAGTGGAGAATTGATAACTTTGTCACTTTCTGCCACCTAATCATTTTACCCCCTCTTGTAAACAATGAAGACTGAAAAACAGCAGAAATGAATCTTGTGGCTCTAATAAATTTTGTGGTGTCTTCTTGCTAATCTTAAGCATGAATAATAATTTAGATATGAAGGGGAATTAAAGGGAGGCAAGCCTGAGACAAATGCTAATAGCCTTGTAGCTTCCAGATTAACTGAGAGCATTGTAACTAGAGTATGTGTAACTTATCTTACTGTTTTGAATAAAAGGTGATATGTAGCAGTTGAATTCACACTGACTGACTTGTGCAGTGATTTTGGGTTTAAAGATAACACACAAAACCCAAAGCAGGAAAAAAAACTTTGCTTGGGTTGACTTTTTTTTTTTCCCCCTGAAGCATATTTCACAAATAGTGAAAACACATTAGCATGCTTTGGAGACATACTTCTGATATTTTGTGGTGTCTTTCCAACAGGCTTTTAGAGGTCCGTGGACGGCTTTATGAACTCCTGACACACTGTATTCCTCCTGAGATTATAATGAAGGTAATTCAGCTATTTAGCTTGTAATGTGTTACAAATATTATTGCCATGATGGTCTCAATTTGAGTAAAAAAAACCAACAAAAAACCCCAGAAAAAACCAGCACACCAAAACATCACAAATCATCCAAACATTGATGAAAAGCTGTGTCCTTTCCAAGTAGACATGAGTGACCAAAAGATACTTTTCTCTCTTGTTTCTTTCCACTGGAATAACCAAAATAGTCTGTGTTATTGCTCTGAAGCAGTAATTAAAGACCTTGTTCCTTCAAACACTGATACACAGCATTCACTTCTCATGATCCTCAGTCAATTAATACTAGACTTTAGTTAGGTTCATGCCTAAATATACTGAAGTATATTGTATATATAAAATTTAAATGTATTTAGGCATGATGGTTTTGAGTTGCATAGATTTTTGGAGGCAGGAGGATTCAGTTCTCTAAAGTGGAACATGTAAATGTCTAGTTTACTCTTGTTGCAGTGTTCTGTATTCACAGAATCACTAAGGTTGGAAAGGACCTTCAAGATCATCAAGTCCAACTGTTAACCCAACTCCACCATGCCCCCTAAACCATGTCCCGAAGTGCCATGTCCACACATTTTTTGAACACTTCCAGTGGTGGCGACTCCACCACCTCCCTGGGCAGCCTGTTCCAATGCCTGACCACCCTCTCAGTGAAGAAATTTTTCCTAATATCCAATCTAAACCTCTCCTGGTGTAACTTGAGGCCATTTCCTCTCATCCTATCCGTAGTTACTTGGGAGAAGAGACCAACACTCACCTCACCACAACCCCCTTTCAGGTAGTTGTAGAGAGCCATAAGGTCTCCCCTCAGCCTCCTCTTCTCCAGACTGAACAACCCCAGTTCCCTCAGCTGCTTCTCAGAAGACTTGCGCTCCAGACCCCTCACCAGCCTTGTTGCCCTTCTTTGGATATGCTTGAGCACCTCAACGTCCTTGTAGTGAGGGGCCCAAAACTGAACACAATTCACACCTCTGTTGAATGGTTTACTAAAACTTGTTATGTGATCACAGAACAGCAGCATCATCAGCAGCTGAGTAAAAACAAAGGACGACATGCTTTGTCCCCCTGAGGACTTCTCAAGCCAGTTTCTGTATTGAAGCATAGCTGTGTTTCATGGGTTAATATTGATATGGTTTTCCTTTGTAAAAGTTTTGTTGTTATAAGTTCAATATTTGCTACGTCCTAGTGGAGAGGTTTGCTAAAGGATGCTAGACCACCAGGTCTCTTCAAAGACAGAACTTGGGAGGAAGAAAAGCAAATGGGGTGTGCATGTTTTTGTTTTAGGCATGCTGAAAGGGTGCTGAAGACAGCTAGCAAAGAACAAAGATTAAAGCTAATGTTTGCAGCTTACCCTAGGTGGACTCTGCCATCGGACATAATTACAAGATAATAAATTTATTTTCACATTAACTGCTTTCTGATAGTTTTGTAGTTAGACATTTCTTTAACCTTCCTGTGTGATGGTAGGTTAGTGGATCCTGCATTGCCCTGTTTGAGCACTGTTGTCATCAGGCCAGAGGTGGATGTTCTCTACCCACTCCCTCTTCATAAACTTGAAATGGTCTAGAGATAATTCTCACTTAATCCTGACTGTTCTAGTAGAGATGTATTTGCAATGATTTTATTGCTGTCTCGGATCTAAAATAATGCATTTTTGCTTTTTGTAATGACTGAAGTATTGTAAATTATCTTGTGTGTGTCTACACATACGTATGTACATAAATGTAGACAGATATACCTAAATTTTAAATAAGCCCTTTCCTTGTTATCTATGTTGTTTCTCTTTTGTGCTCGATGCTGTTGAGACAGGAAGTGATTTTAATACACTCACTATCTTGGTAACAGTTCTCCCTAGTGCCATGTGCCTGCATGCAGTAAAGGTTATAGTATTTGGAGATTAGCTTAATTTATTTTCTTTATTAAGGTATACAAAGTTCCAATACATGATTTTTCCATCTAAGAACACAATAGGTAACATCTATTTTGACATGAGCAATTTATCCTGAAAGAAGGTTCTGAGAAGACATGGTTCCACAAATCTAGTTCTGTCAAATAGGTGGTTTAATGATTCTTGAATGTCTTTTCTGTTGGATTCATGAGTAAACTATTGGTCATAGCTTGGCTATTTTCAGAGAAATGAGGTTATCCTCTTAAGAAAAAATATATAATTTTTCAAATACTGTCCTGTTTTCTCCTCTTTTAGGGCCTCCTGTCAGAACTTCTAAATAACTGTGATGGACAACTGAAAGGAGAAGTTGCACAGATGGCAGCCTTCTATGAACACCGCCTGCAACTTGGCAGTAAAGCCATTTATCATCTGGAAGCATTTGTAGCAAAGTTTATGGCAATTTACAAGAAGTTTATGGAGGATGGGCTAGATGACATGATGTTCTAATGCTGATGCCCAAAGTCGTACATAGAATATTGTGTCATGATGCCAATAATGTTGCAAATGCTGTCTACTTGTCTATGCTTGATTGCATGTGAGTCTAGTTCAAAGTCAAATATTTTATTTTGCTATTAATATAAAACACAGTTAACGAAACAACCATGTTCAATTTTAGAAGCCAAATGGATTGTTTGACAGCCACAAATCCGTCTTTAGATCCATACAAAATACGTTAGCCTTTCAGAAAGACAACAAGTTGCCTTGGAAGTCGTACAAGATCGTAGTTGCTTTGCAGTATTTGTAGGCTGACATTAAGAAGAGACAACATGGATGCTGCATGCTTGCTTTTTGATTGTTCATGGGCAAGGCTGTAAGCAAAAGGTGGTTTTTCTGTGTTGTGCTAAGTTCCAGTTTGAGCATGTACGTTCTGGCTACAGATTTATATATCTCACTGGTTGTCTGTCTTCTTTTATTTTATCCACAATGTTTTCTGTGGCATGCTGACATAGAATGTTTTCTGACTCTTGTTTGTAAGCAGTTGCATTGAAATTGTGAATGAGCAATACTTTTCTGTTGCTTGTAAATCAGTTTGACAACATGGAACACTTTGCTTAGAAGGAATATACCTATATAAAGCAAGGCCACTTGCTGGCTGACACTTTCAACATACATAATGCTGTTCAGGTAAAAATTATTCCTTTGACTGTGGTTTAACCAAGGGTAAAGTTTCAACTTTTAACAAATAGTCTTTCACCTCTTAAAATGATAGGTGACATTTTTAAAATGGAAAAATAAATTGTAAAAAGATGAACAATGAAATGCTGAATTAGTGTTTTGCACTGTGATTACCTAGGTATGATTATTCACTTGTGTGGATGTAGACTGTCTTTCAGAAAGGTGGGATATACCCCTCCCACTAAAGGGAGCCACTGAAGGTTAAAAAAACCTCACAGCACCACCAAAAAAACACCACCACAATAAAAAAACCCGACCAACACCAGCTATGTCATTTTATGCTGAAGGCTTTCATGTGTTATGCCTACATACTATGGTAACCTAAAAATGACTGAATTCCTGCCTTTTGTTACTTCTGTTTGCTATTTAGGCTATTAAGAGATAGTATTTAATTAACTTTAAATACTGTTTCCCTTCCCCCCCCTTTTTTTTTTTTTTTTAATCAGGGAAGTGTTTAGGATTTGGGGATTTTTGTGTCAGAGCTACTTATCCATAATGGCAATTTTTTGGATGCTAGGGCCCTCCCTCTAGTAATTGATGAAAGAGTCTTGCTAGTTATTACTAATTCTGTCATCCCCTTTAAAATGTACAAAAGGCAGCATTAATCCTGAAAGAGGTAGTGTTGCGGCTGTTCTCAGGAACTGACTATCCCACGTGTGGTGTTAAGGCAGAGTTTGCCTTCACATTCACTCCCAGTAAGATGGTGCTGGCCTGCGTCATGTTCAGCTGGTCTCTTTAAAACTGAAGCAGTCTAGAAGATGGATTTTTTTTTTTTTTTTTTTTTTTTCCCAATTCTTCCATCTGCTCTTGTCACCCAAATCCACAGCACTGGTAGCTTCTCAGAGTGTGACTGTCAGAGATCCTAGAAAGCCATTAAATTCGTGATAGTGGAAACGTGTACTTATATCCATTGCAAAGAAGAGCACAAGAATGGTAGAGGAGGCATAACTACTGTGTGTTCAAATTGCCTGTTTTGCTGGAGTCTAGTCTTATCTACTAATTTTTAAAAGCAGAACAAACTTTACCATTTACCTACTACGAGTATAATGTGTGATGAAGCAGAAGTGTGAGTTCAAAAGATGATGAAACGCTTTCCCTGCCCCCCCCCAAGACAACCTCAAAAACTTGTGTTAGAAGAGGAATGTATGTAGGGATTTGTGAAATACAGTGGAAATGTGCAGGGACAGTATTGATGCAGAGAGTGGAGGGGCAGGAGCTAGATGGTAGTGTTGTCAGTTGGAGGAGGCTGAGGAGCAGCTTGCTGTTTGTTTCAGAAGCTCAGCAGCTTTGTCTAGGAGACTGAAACCCCAATGTAAATCTCTCTCTAGGTGTTCTTGCTGCCTCGTCTTGAAGATTTCATTTTTATCATTTTCTACCTGGGATGAATAAAGAGTAATCAAGGATGGAAAAATGGGAGAATCATAGAATCTTTGGTTTGGAAGGGACCTTTTAGTCCGACCCACCTGCCATGAGCAGGAACATCTTCAACTACATCAGGTTGCTCAGAGCCCTGTCCAACCGGACCTTGAGTGTCTCCAGGGATGGGGCATCTACCACCTCTCTGGGCAGCCTGTGCCAGTGGTCTTAGATCTGGTCTAAATCTACCCTCTTTTAGTTTAAAACCGTTGCCCCTTGTCTTATTGCTATAGGCTCTGCTAAAAAATCTGTCCCCATCTTTCTTGGAAGACCCCTTTTGAGTACTGGAAGGCTGCAATAAGGTCTCCCTGCAGCCTTCTCTTCTCCAGGATGAACAACCCCAGCTCTCTCAGCCTGTTCTCATAGAAGTGGTGTTCCATCCCTCTGATCATTTTTGTGGCCTCCTCTGGACCTGCTCCAACAGGTCCATGTCTTTCCTGTGCTGAAGGCTCCAGAGCTGGCTGCAATAATTATCAGGGATTATTAATTTATCAGCTGACAGAGGAAAGGTCTATCACTGTTCCCAAAAACTGGTGTTTTCCCCTGCTGATCCTGCTCCTGCCTCTTTGTCTTCCACTGTCTAGAATGCACAAATTTAAACACATGGGCACAGTATCTCTTAAGTCTTCACACACATTTTTCCTTCCTACAGTAATTTTTAAGGCAATTTTGCCTTAGTACCCATAACTTGCTTAGGGGCAACATAGTGTAGAACTGAGTTCCTGGGCTGCGCTGGAGGAAGCAGGAACTAGTAACCCCCATCCCTCATGCCGTGCACGGACAAATGGGGATGATGGGAAAGTATGAGTGGGTGGATGTCGGTAACAAAAAGGAGGTTTCTGACATTTTTTTGCCTCCTGAGGCTGCTATGTAACCTTTTTACCAGAAAAGCAGAACCTTAGCCTGGTAAGCAAGAGTTTCCCAGGGTGGGCACGGCTGCCTCCACACTCTGCGTGCACGCAGCCCAGTGACAGCGCGGTGCTGGACCTACGCTGAGCACTGCACACCTGCTTCAGAGGTGGGAGAGGCAGTGCAGATAGACTTTTCAACACTGAATAGCACAGGACCAACCTCTAGATGATCCATTTCTTCGACTGATTTCATCTTTTGAGACCTGCTTAGAATTGCTTCTGACTTGCATTCTGAGAAGATTGCCCTTGCTTTCATCCAGCATCACCTCCTGTGAGTTTCAAATGAAAATTCCAAGCTGCTCCCACCCAGGTGGGACTTAAGCACTGAACAAGTCTAAGAGGTTGCAGAGGAGTCAGCTTCATGCTAGCACAGAAAGCCAGAGGTGAAACCGATTTAAAAAAAAAGATCAAGAAACTAAAGGCAGCAGCTACTTTTGTTAAAACTTTCTCTGCTCTGCAAAGATCAGCTGTGCAAAGGGCAAGTGGTGCGTTCAGACTTCACTCCCCATTACTGAAGTCCAAGTGTTAACTCCTGTGAGAAACATTATTTTTAAAATCACATTATTTTTCAACATCCATGATAAACAACTCTACTTGAGCGTTAATCATAATAAACATATCATCTGATTGGAAGACTGATTTTTAAAATGTATTTTGTTAAATAAATTCATATGAGAAAAGCTGACATGAGGAATGTCCCCTTCTCTACCAAAGAAGTACCCTGATTATTGCAAGGTAGAAGGTAAGGTAGATAAGAAAAGAGTTCATTATCACAAATTTTCCTTGTAGTGCAGGGAATTCAAGATTATTACAGCTCATTGATATAAAATAATAGCTGTAATTTGTCTTGTTGGAAAGAGCTGAGCAGCCTTTAATCCTTCTTGCTTAACATTTTTTGCCTGTGCTAGCAATTAATGCTGTATGAATTTGCTGCACTGGATTTCAATCAATGACCCAAACTAACCCCCCGAGTTGTAGTCTGCTAAACAAAAGTTCTCTTAACGTGACAGTGAAATGTGCTTCTAGTTCTTGAAATCCAACATACTTCCCTTGATCTTTATTTTTCATAAGGAAGGAAGGAAGGAATGTAAATACATAGGCATGCAAAAGAAATTAGCCTCTACTGTCAAATGTGCCCAGCAGGCTAATCAATAGCACGTCGTGCAAGTTGCATGTCAGGAATTAGCTGCATATCACAAAATGACCAAAATGAAAAGACTTTGCTATTACCTTCAGTATGTTGAGGAATTGACTCAGAATTTTTTCTGTCATCAAAATTGCAGTTATATTCTGTTCAAATTAACTAGGACAACTGGGGCCTAACCCAAGTGTTTTTTTAAAGCAGTAGAAGCTTTGCTTGTCTGAAAAATGAGCCTACTAGCAGTTAAACATCCCTATAACAGATTTTCTTCTACATTTGTCTACAGTGTGTGCTGAACTTCTGGAAGAAATTATATACTGTTTCAGCAATCCCAGAGATGTCACATATTGTCCCAACCATTTGAATGTTAGGTGGTATTTCATTGGGGATGGGTTTGGCATCTCTTAAATAGGAGCGAGACGTAAGATAATACAGGCAGGAGAAGCCTGAAGCACATAACTTCACCACTGACACCACTGGCCCATCTGCGTTTCTCCTAGCAGAGTTGCTGGGGCACCCATCACCACCTCTGTCCTGACACCTTCTTGGAGCTGATCTTCAGCCCTATACAAGGAGTAGGCATCCATCTTTCACCACGGAGCCTGTCTTAAGAACAAGATGCTAGGAGATGTCATCTAAAATGCTGGACAACAGCTAAGGTTGCTGTCCTCTGCTTCCCTGCAGTAACAGAGTGATGGGAGCATCCTTGCTGCCACACCACAGTGCTCCATCAAAATCAGTCCTGGTCCATTAGCAATGCATGTGGGTGGCACAGAAAGAAAGGAGGCAGCCTTTCTTTCTACCTGCAGCTTGGAGGAATGTCTTGTTTTGCTATGTCAAGGGAAACCTCTGCCATTGATACAATGAGGTACTTTATCAGGAACATGTTTCTGATAGTCCTCTAAGTGACATTCAGCTCCTAATCAAAATTGCAACTTCTTAGTCCCATGCAGTTACTTTTAACTCTTTCCCAAGGACCATCTCACAGAAGTTAGTCAATCACTGTTACTATTTTTCTACAGACTTCTCAGTGTTATTCCCAAAGTAGTTTCATGCCACGGTAACTGCTGGTGTGCAGGTTCCTCGCTCCACCTTGTGCATGCTGTCTTCTGCCCAGGGTCTCTTCAAACCATGTCTGCTCTGCCCTTCAGATTTCTCCTCTGCTTTAGACATGTGAAGGGGAGCTGCAAGGGAGATGCCTCTTCATTTGGGATCCATCTACCTAGGCAGGGATCTACAAATATTCCTTGTAGGATGTGAGCAAGGCTCATGCTTTGTGGAAGGGTGGAGTAGAGCTCTGCAGTGCAGAGCTGGAGCATTCAGCCAGAAGTGGATTCTGCACTTGATCCATCTGAAAAGATTTAAACTAGGGTCATTCATTTTGTTTCTAATTAATAGGTTTATTTTAATATTAGTTATTAATGCATTTTACTGTTACCTAGCAGTGCGTTTAGGAAGTTAGGGTTTAAAAATAGCTGTTAAAATTCTGCCTTATCCATGATGGAAATCTTTTCTATTGTGTATCAGTGGCTGATCTGTTTGATGGCGTCCTTGCCTGTCCCACCCAACTGTTCATTTGAGACCTTGTGAGATTTGCTGAATCAGTGGTCTGCACAGCTGCGTTTGAGAGAAATGGGAACACTGGCATCTTTTAAAATAGCAGTAGAAGGGCAAATTGACTGTAATTTCTGAAAGTGGTGGTCAGTGAACTAGCTCACTCACCTGCCTTCCCCATCAGGCCATGGGGCTGGCAGGGCTCAGGAGGGGGCAACTCCACCCCTTTTGTTGATGTGGTCCACCGTAGCCAAGATTCATGCTAGAAGGATAGCAACCAAAAGAGCCTGGTTTGGTGCATGAGAAGGCACTGAGAAAGGGAGGAGTCCTAGGATATTTCTATGGCTACCGTATGGCCAAGAACAGAAGAAGAAAAGGCAGTTTCTGCATGATTGCCTGCCCTAAAACATGTGATCTTCATATAGCCCCAGCACTACTCCTCCTTCCTGAAGCTCCAGGCTGCTGTGTCCACCAAACCGCCCTGCTGGACAGCCACCAATGTCTAGGTCCTCCTGCCTGGCATAGTCAATGCTTCCCAACCCAGAGCTGCTGTCTTCTATTCCCTAGTGTCCCAGAGCTCCTTTTTGCATGAGGGGACACCAAATTCAATAGCTGTAATCCCCCCACCATTCTTAAATCTTCCCACTTTCAAACTTCCTTATATCTCCTTTTCTTCCAGTCTGCCACCAGAGTTGCCCTTTTTTGCCCCCAGGCTCCAGCATGTACCTGTTCTCCAGTCTCCTTGGCTGTGGCCAGCAAGCCTTGCCCAGGATAACAGTTCTTCAGTAACCTTTCCTGTGAAAGACAAGGTCTGCCTCCTGCCTGTGGTTCTTTATGTTGGAAGGGGCCGCTGTAGGTTGTCTTGTCCAACCCTCTGCTCCCAGCTGGTCCTGCCACACAGGGTTGCTCAGCCCTCAGTGGATGAGGTTTCCATATCTCCAAGGACAGAGAATCCTCCACCCCTCTGGGCAGTTCATTTCACAGTACTCACAGGGAAAATCTTTTCCTAGCTTTCTAATTTCTAAAAATTTCTAATTGGAACCTTCCTTTACACATCTGAGCTCTGTCAGGAGATCCCCACTCAGCTATGTTGGCCTTCTGCCACATCTGCTCAAATTTCTGCAAGTGAAATGAGTGCTCCAACACGTAGTAGATCAGCAGGGTGCAGTAGAAGACATTTTCAATTTTAATTTACAAAACTGTGTAGAGATACCTGAATACGGGGATGAAGGGAAAGTGGTATTGGAAAAAAAAAAAAAGCTATTGGGCTTTATCAGTAGGAAGCTTGTATTTTATTAGCCAGACCGGTTTTGTGGAACATGCTTTTTCTGTTCATGTTCCCATAAAGACTCTACAGCAACTCTGGCCTGGCTTGCTGTTAAGATACCTTTCTTGTTTCTTTTTTTAAGCCTCTTTTCAAGCCTCTGTATACAGTTATAATGAGCAAAGTTTGGGTATGGGGCAATTGAAGACTGAGAGATGGAGACTTACTGTCCTGCTCCCTCTCTTGGCTGACGCAGTGTTTCCACAAAATTTTTTCTTGTTTTTGCCTAGGACAATTTACTTTGGTGTATTAAATGTGATGCTTTTAGTTGGAAGTCTGTGACAGCTAGTGAATGGCACAGTTTCACTATAGCTAAATGTTGCCAACGTGGGCTTTCACAGCAAGCAAGCTGGTGTTATTTTTTAAACTTGCAATGGTATGTTCATGTGAAATGATTTGTTGTGCCAAATTATGAAGGCAAAACTTAGCACAGTCCTGGTCACAATGAGATCACAAAGGCAAGTTAATAAACCACATGTTTTGAGGAATCCATGGTATATTTTCTGTGCTTTTTACCACTTGGAATCCTTCTGGAAAATGTTGTTTTCAGTCTTGAGTGAGAAGGAAGGAACAGAAATCAGAAGCCCCATCAAAGAGAAGAAAGAAAGAAATCGGAATGACAAAGCAGACAAGGACAGATCCTGGGGGAAGACAGGTATACTCATTAATTGTATTTACATTTCAAAGAAGTAACTGCAGTGTTCTCAGTCATAACCTACACTTGGGTTCCCTGACACACACCATGAATAATAAATGCACTTTGGAGGATAGAGTAAGTGACCCAATAGGCTTCTTCCACTTTTAATTTCATGGGTGATCTTAATTTGAGAGGTCAGTACAAATGCCTATGGTGACAATTTTAGGCCAGTAATTACTAATTAAGACAGAAGGCAAGATGCTGGCTCAGGCGTTCAGATAGATCACAGATAACCTTGCAGGAGCTGATTAACTCAAACAGAACACTTCCTTAGGTGATAGCTACCAAATGATACTTGGAACAAATTTAAAAATTAAAAGGGATGAGGGAAAAGGATTTATGAAACTCTTGGCTGAGTTTCCTCTGGAGAAAGAATTTTGATAATAAGTGGGATTAGCTGTTTGCCAATTAGCAGACAATTAGAAGAAAGACATTTACCCAGTGGGCAGAAATCTTTTACAATAGACGCACTCTCATCAAACCTGTTTACACCAAAGGAGGATAAGCAGTGCTGCACTCACAGTGTCTTGGCTCTGTGATGGGAGCAGCCAACTTCACGTGGGCTGTGTGGGACTCCATGTGACAGTGCTTAACGTGGCAAGTTAATCCAGGCTGTGCTCGTGGATCCTGGGACGGCTGTGGATGACTTCCAAGGGGTCCATGAAAGAAATTAGAAACAGCAAACTGACTGTCTGTGGAGAAAATTGAGAAATCTCTGACACTGGGGAATTTTTAGGGACCTGCAAATCAGAAAAAACGAGAAGACATTGGCTTTATTAATATATCAGTATCTGTAAAGGTGATCATCACTGGTAGATCAGAGATCGTGTCGGTCTCTGAGGGGAGCTGCTCCAGAGCCGGCCCGGTCTGCAGGGGAGCAGCAGATCTCGGCGCACAGCGGGGCCCCCAGGCAGCGAGGTGCCAGGGCAGCGGAGAGGCCCGCCAGGAGCCTGCAGCTCTCACGGCAGATGCTGCCGAGGCCTGGGCCTTGCCAGTGAGCCATGGCCACCCCCACGCCGATAAAAAGCAGCCTGGGGAGCCCTGTGTGGCATTTTGCGTGGAAAGGTATGCAGGGAGGGTGTAGTCACCCTGCCAGCCCAAGAAGTGGGTTCAGTTGGTGGTCATCACCCTCTCAGAAGGAGCTTAGCTACGGTAGCCACCCAGGGGAAAGCCTTGTCCTCTGCACTGGCCAGAATGGATGTGGCAACCCAGACAGAGCACGGAAACACGCAGCCATCCAGGCCTCGGGCTGCAGAGTGCCAGAGCCTCTCGCTGGTAGCCCGTGGCTGTAGCGAGAGCAGCTCTGTGAGGTGTGACCAGTGGGAATGTCTGCTCAGCCTGGTGGCAGAGTGTCGTGGTTTAACTCCAGCCGGCAACCGAGCCCCACGCAGCCACTCGCTCACTCCCCCACAGTGGGATGGGGGAGAGAATTGAGCAAAAGTGAGATAACTCGTGGGTTGAGATAAAGAGAGTTTAATAGGTAAGGCAAAAGCCACGCAAGCAAGCGGAGCAAAACAAGGAATTAATTCACCACTTCCCATGGGCAGGCAGGTGTTCAGCCATCTCCAGGGAAGCAGGGCTCCGTCACACATAACGGGTACCTGGGAAGACAAACGCCATAACTCCAAATGTCCCCCCTTCCTTCTTCGTCCCCCAGCTGCATGTGCTGAGGATGACACCGAATGGTGTGGAACACCCCTTTGGCCAGCCTGGGTCAGCTGTCCCAGCTGTGCCCCCTCCCAGCTCCCCGTGCACCCCCAGCCCACTCGCTGTCAGGCCAGCAGGAAGCTGGACAGTCCCTGACTGCCCAGCAACAACTGAAATCATCAGCACGTTGTCAACATTTTCTCATCCCAAATACAAAACACAGCCTCATACTAGTTTCTATGAAGAAAATTAACTCTACCCTGGCTGAAACTGGGACACAGAGCTACAAGAGGAAGTAGAAAGGTTAAGGAGCATCAGGGAGTCTGAGAAAGAGATGGACTTGTGGAACCATGCTCTGTCCTCCCTGAGACAGAAACAGGAACAGCCACCAGAAAAAAAAAAAAGACCAAGGGTGTCCTGTACCCTGTCCTGTATCTCCCTGCACCAGGCCGAAGGCAGTAGTTTAAAGGAAAGGAGCGAATGGAGGCAAGTCCATGCTCAGAGTAGCAGGTGAACCCCCTCCTTGCCCACCTCGCCTCCCCAGGTGCCTCTGTACAACAGGTATGAGGCTCTGGATGTGGAAGGCAAGTCAATGGATGATGTGGATGACAGTCCAGCTGCACCGGCGGTATTGCCAAGGTCAGAAAAACCTACCCCCTGCATCATGACCACTCCCATGAGGAAGAAAAGATGGGTTATAGTTGTAGGCAACTCCCTTCTGAGGGTAATGGAGGGTCCAGTATGCTAGACTGCTCTTCCCTCTGAGGGAAGTCTGCTGCCTCCCTGGGGCAGCATCACTAGGAAACTTCCTAGCCTGCTGTGACCCTTGGACGGTTACCCACTACTGCTCTTCCATGTGGGTGGCGATGAAGCTGCAACACATAGTCCAAGGGTGATCAAAAGAGACTTCAGGGCCTTGGGACAGTTGGTGAGGGAATCTGGTGCACAGGTTGTTTTTTCCTTGCTCCTTCCAGTTGTGGGCAGTGAAATAGGAAGAAACAGACAGGCCCAGTCTATTAATGCATGGCTCTGTGACCAGTGTCACTGCCACAGTTCTGGTTTTTTTGATAATGGAATGGCCTACAAGGCACCTGGCTTGCTGGCATCAGATGGGATTAACCTTTCTCAAAGGGGAAAGAGTGTCTTTGCTCACAAGATAGTGAGGCTTATTGACAGGGCTTTAAACTAGACTTGAAGGGAAAGGGGGATAATATCAGGCTTACCCACGACAAGCTGCGGGATGACACACCAAGGTTAGAGGGACGGGGTGCTAGTGAGGCCCCTCAGCCTGTTGCACTAGCGAAAGACCTCAAAGGACTCTTCTTAGAGTGCTCCTCTAAGAAGATGACATGGCCTACAGCCCAGCTGAAGTGCCTCTTCTGTAATGCACTCATGGGCAACAAACAGGAGGAGCTGGAAACCACCGTGCTGCTAGAAAGCTATGACTTAGTTGCCATTACTGAAACTTGGTGGGATGAATCCCATGATTGGAGTGCAGCTACTGATGGCTACAGGCTGTTCAGAGGGGACAGGCAAGGAAGGAGGGGCGGAGGGGTTGCCCTCTACGACAAGAAATGGATAGAATGTGAAGAGCTGTCTCCCATAATGGCTATTTCTTTCCATTAACTCCACAGACAATATGGAGCACAAAGCTAGACTTACAGATCTGCATTCTAGATGCCTAAAGGAGGCCAGAAAAAATTTATCCTTGTATTTGAAAATACAGCTCAGAAAAGCAGAGAGCACAAGAGGAAAACAAATTAAGACCAAGCATGACTCATGAGTGCAGAACATTTCCCTGCTATATCCCTTGGTGCAAGGCAACGCCTACCCTGACGACTACAAATGCAGACTGTGGTGTAGAAATGAAGGAAAGAATTCAGTCCTGAATTCAGTCCTGCTTTTGCTACTGGCATCCAGATCAAAACAGGAATTTCAAATAGAGCTTATGGCTTTAGAACATTTGTGACATGCATAAAAGTGAGGAAGTATTAATACATGATGCTTCCAACCAAATGCATGTTTTTGCTTTCTTTCCCTCCATAGTCAGGGCCTTGTCCTGTGGTGGCTTTGTTTGCAAGAGGCTGAATTTGCTCTGATCCCAGGAAGCACTCAGGGCCCTCCAGGCGCAACCATTATGAATGGGAGCCATCACACGTGGAAGCAGGTCTAACCCATGCCTTAGGCAACACTTCGCTATGCAAGAAGTGGGCCTTTTGCAGTTTGTTTCATTCCAAACAAGGAGACTGACTCCCTGTTGAAGGGAAGGGTTGCTTTTAGAGCTTCTGACAGTTACCCAGAGATTAAAATTCCTTCCAGTTAGGCTAGTAGTGTCCCTGTGACATGGATCTTGCTTGGGAACGCCTGACGTGGAGCCGGCAGACCAGGGGTGTCATCATGAGAAGAAATCTAGTGGTGACTCATTGCACTCTAGGGAAGAACTAGAGGTCCAAGAGGACCAGTCAGGTTCAGTTAAAATACCTGTGTTCATTTCCAGAAAAACTAAACATCAGGTGTGCTTGAGGGCAAGGACTGGCAGCTATGATCAAAAGCATTTTTCTGGTGTCTCGTGTGGGCTAACAGCCTATTGAACTGTGGAAGCAGGCATGCAGCAGGCTCAGAGCTGCAACGTGCTGCTGCTGCTTAGTGCAACCTGAAGCTGCACTGAAAAACAGGGAGATGCTATCAAGTCCTTCTGGCAATGGAAAAAAGTGTACAAAAAAGGGGAACAGTGTCATCAGAGCCAGACAGCAGCAACATTTTGTGACTGAAAATTATTTGCTTCACTTGCACAACGATACTAACATTTAAATGTTAGTTAAAAAGGAGCACTGCAGAGGCAGTCATTACAGGTGGAGGAGACTGATTAGCCCCTCTAGCTTTTCCACCTGAAAATGCAAGATGTACTATGATACCACTGATGTGAACTCCATGGGAGGAAGTAAAGGAAATGTGATTACAGATATTATATTCAAATTGAATTAAAGCTGCATTAAAAAACTCAGATTACTTCACGGTTCCATGCTACGTTCGAAAACATCATATGCGTCTGCTACTGACAGACACGTAAAGAACATGCAGGGTCTTATTTCTCAGAAAATTAGTTTGATCTCTGACTTGCTGATTCACAAATCCACAGAAACAAAGGCAGAAAGTAAAATTGCAGACAGACCTCCCCAGCACATAAATAGCCATCAGCAAAGCAGCCGTGTTGCTTGGGATTTTTGTTTGATTTTCTTCCAAATATTTACTCTACATTGCAACCTGAAGCAAACTTAATTACCTCGGTTTCTTTATCTATAAAAATTGGATAATGAAACTTATCTTCTTTGCAAAAGGCAAATCTGTAGATAAAAGCATTAGTATTGCATGCTGATGTTAATGAATATTTTCTCAGTTGAGTAGCTGTCACTGGAACACTTTTCTGCGTTATGCTCATTCACTGTACAGGTTTCAATGAGATATTAAATCCTTCTGACTCCTCCTAGTTTTGCTGAGAGGGAGAAAGAGCAATCCAGGCTTAAGCATACATGTCAAGCTCACTTTTAAAACTAGTTTTTGGGGGAGTCATGTAGCGGCATATACAGAGGCAAATATCTCTTGGCTTTCTTGGCTGAGATTGCTAAAAGGCAATGAAAAAGATCTCTAGACTATGACAACGTCATGAATTACTGCCTCTGCCATGAGGGCTCTGTACACCTAGTAATTCTCATAAAGGACTGTCTGTCTCATAGGACTAGAAGTATCATATAGGCTGACAAAGTGAACTGTAGTAAAATAGTGCATCTTTCAATGACTTCCCATGTTATGTTACGTCAAGTGGCAGAGTACAATAATTTTAAAACAGAAAGTTGCCATGAATGATTATATAGTAATAAGTGAATAATAAATGTTATTCACAAAGATTTTTAATGCACACGTAAAAAATAATCCAGCAATCACCTTCCAACTGTATTTTACCTATTTTCAAGCAATAAAACACAGCTGGAAGCTGTTTTTTAAAGGGGATCTGTGTGCTATAAATGTCCTCAGTTTGAAATAATAACTCTAGAAAAAAAATTTCCATAGAGATGTATTTTAAGAACAAAATCAAAGAAAACAGAGTCACAGAACTCGACAGTTTGAAAGCACTCTCCTCCTCATACATCCCTGCTTCCCTAAAACAAACCCAAGGCTATAAAAAAACTTCAGGAAAGGTTTTCAAAGGTTTTGAGCTTTGAAAAGGAAGAAAGATCCAAAGTATTGTCTATGCATTTTAATAAGGAAATTCCCCCTATATCTTCCACACTTCAGCCTTCTCCATGATCATGCACCAATTGGCATGGTCAAAGTATGAGTGGATAATATATAGCTCGGGAATGTGACGCTCTATCAGCTCAGCCAACTCCCCTTTTTTAAAAATGTGGTAGTACCTCAACCATGCCCCACCACGACCTGTCTGCTGTCTTCTCTGTGTGGTCAGGGCACACTCATTGACCGCTTTCTGCAGAGAAGAGCCTGTTCCCCTTTTGTTCTGATGTTGGCAGAAAGCTCCTTTTTTTGGGTGATGGTCTATTTTAAGTTGCTGTCTAACAGCTAATTCTTTCTGACGTGAAATCAGGTCAGGTAAACAGATTCCGCTGCAACCATGAATAGTATCTGCAGCCATAGGGCGCTGTACAGTTGCTTGCCCTAATTCTGAATAGCAACTTCTGAAAGCCTTTGAGCAGCATGACATGGGCAGCACAGGTTTAACAGCCACTTCAAAAGCTCCTGTATTTTCAAAACTCTGTTCACTACATAGAAAAAGGTCGGAAGTGTGTTTCAGAAAGCCAAACTCTATGTTTTTTTTAACTTTTTTTTCCTCTGTTTAATTCATTCAGCTGAACACTGTAATTGCAGTATCTAATGAACTCTTCTCGGTGCCACTGATCACCCACATCTAATACCAAGTCAAGTGATCTTGAGAATAGAGACCATCTCGGAGATTTCTCTAACATCATGCACAGTGTTTTTTTCTCCCCTCCACAGGATGAGCTCTTTGCTGTCCTGTGTACCTCTGAAGTCCCATCCAACTTATAACACGGCTGGTTCAAAGCCAGCTCTTTGTCCTTGTGAAGAATTGATTTTTGTACTCCACGTGAGCAAAGCTCACCCGAGGAACAGGAAGGAGGTGAAGGATTCCAAGGCACAAAAATGTCTTGCTTTTAAAATCTTCTCCATTTCTGCTCCATTGCCCACACATATATCATTATCTGGCCTCCTACTCTCAAGATGTGAGCCATCTCTTTTATTGCTCGCATGCGCCTCTCTTCCGTTGAAAAATGGTGAATCACTAGAACAGAACAGATAAGGTGAATAAGTATCCCTCGAGGCACTAATGAATACAGAGTATAAGGACAAGAACTGGCTCTGACACACTGGCAGCCAGTGGTTTGCACCACAGGAATACATCATTTCTCTTCCATTGCGCTACACATTATTGTACTATCTCCAACATGTGAAAAGAGTTCATAACACACTGACTTATTTAAAAAACACAGCAGAATTTAGAAACGTTGAAACAGGTGACATTTTTCAGATTGGCAATAAGCAATGCAATAGTCTTGTTTTCTCAAGAAAAGGCTACCACTTGGTCAGTGGCAAAGCAACACGGCCCTTTTTTACCATCACCTAATGCTCATCTGCAGCCTGAAAGAAGCACTTCTGAAAGACAGAGGTCATACATGGTCCTTGCAACAGCCACGCTAGTGATGCTGCTGACGATACCCGTTAAAAATGGACTATGTTAAAACTGCCTGCCCATTTCTCCTGCTTTATTGACAGATGTCAGTAACAAAGCAGGAAAAATCAACATTCACCGTCAGCCTGGGATGCATTTAAATCATCAACATATGAGTGAAAGACACTTAGTCAATTAGCTTTTGTCTACTTCTGCCATTAACGGGCATATATCATAAAAACAAATACTTGGATAATCCCACTCTTGCTTGATAATGCCCACCACCACACACACGTGCGTGACGTGGCGAACGTTTCATTGTTATAACAGCGAAACTCAAGCAGCACAGCTTTGCTTGAGTCAGCACTGAGTTTAAATTTGACTCTCATTTCAATAAAACTTTTTGCCCCCAAAAGTGCCATTGGTCTCTGGATTTGGCAGGAATTTGCTGAATAGCAGCTCTGCAGGTTGGCTCCTGTTCTCAGACTGTGCAGCTCTAGAGCAATTCACAACAGATGTTGAGGTTGATCATGTCTTGGTGCACAGCTGGGACTTCAGCAAAGTTTTGGCTACATCATATGAATGTTATATTAGAAATAAGAATAGGAAAAAATCCTCTAATAGTGCTGGAAAGGAAAGGGCACATATTAAAGGTGCTGAAAACGAAAGCAATAGAATTAGTGATATTTATCCAACCTTATATTTTCCTCAGTGAAAAAGCCTGTGCCAGTTTGGGCAGATATTTCTACACATATCCACTTCAGGTTACAATGATAAACCAGTTTTTGGTCAAGCTGTTGAGGTGTTCGGTTTCCACAGAAAAATAACAGATCTTTCAAGGAAAAAAGAAGATGCAAGCTTTTGACTCTTTCTAGAAATGTAAGTATAGAAAATGCTCACAGAAGCCCTGTATCTGCAGCCTCTCTGTGTCTGTCAGGGCAGCCATTCACCTCAGAAATTCACCATTTTGCCTCAGAAAAAGAGACACTTTACAATTAATAGAATAACAGCATGCAATCCAGCTGAGGTAGGAAAACACTCTCCCTGCAATGAATGATGGATTCAGAGCCTCGGCGGCAATGTGAGGATCAAAAGGCAAGCTTTGAAGAAATAGGGTCTTTTAACGTTCAGTTATTCAGCTGCTCTGCCTGTAGGTTTCACTTGCTTGAGATGAACAGAAATCAATTCCAAAAGCCCAGGTCTTCCAGGTCTGGTTGAGATGTTGACATTGAAACATTATGGCCTTTTTAATTAAAAAGGCATCAAGTATCATTTAAGATATTACAGCATATTAATAAAATCTCACACTGAGCAAAACTTTACTGTTGTCAAGATAAATTTGTCAGATAATTTTAAAAGCTGTGGGTGATGTATTCCATTTAAAAATGCATAACTCAAGGAAACAGAGCATCTGCATGGGGAAACATCACACTATCCTGAAATCACAGATTATCATGCAAATTATTGCATGTGATTATTTTTAATAAAAGCCAAACATGTCAGGCTCCAAGATCACTATGCAGCCACATTTATCTAAAGCAGACAGCTTATAAAAAATAATTTCTTTTCCTTTACATTAAAATCCTTGTATGTTGAACCCGTGTTTAAACTGAACAATCTGTACTGTGCAGTTACGGTGCCATTCCAGAGACGGAACGGCTCACATTAGCTGGCAGTGAGGCAGAAACACTCCCTGAGGGCCTGACTGCAGCCCAGCAGCGACATGAGCTTGCTTCCCTCCCTGCTGGTGGAAATGGCTCCTATGTGCTTCTCCTGCAACTCCTTTCATACTCATCAGTAGATGGCACTGGGAGTGATATTCCATAGAATCATAGGATGGTTTGGGTTGGAAGGGACCTTCAAAGATCATCTAGTCCAACCTCCCTGCCATGGTGTCATGGTTTAAGCCCAGCTGGCAACTAAGGCCCACACAGCTGCTCACTCACTCCCCCACAGTGGGACAGGAGAGAGAATCAGAAGAGTAAAAGTGAGAAAACTCATGGGTTGAGAAAAAGACGCACACAAGCAGAGCAAAACAAGGAATTCATGCACCACTTCCCATCAGCGGGCAGGTGTTCAGCCATCTCCAGGAAAACAGGGCTCCATCATGCATAACGATTACTTGGGGTTCCCCCCTTCCTTCTTCTTCCCCCAGCTTTATATGCTGAGCATGACCTCATATGGGTTGGGGTCAGCTGTCCCAGCTGTGTCCCCTCCCAAATTCTTGTGCACCCCCAGCCTACGTGCTGGTGGGGTGGTGTGAGAGGCAGAAAAGGCCTTGACTGTTTGTAAACACTGCTCAGCAATAATGAAGACATCCCTGTGTTATCAACATTGTTTTCAGTACAAATCCAAAATGTAGCCCCATACTAGCTACTATGAAGAAGACTCTACTGCAACTGAAGCCAGCACACATGGGCAGGGACATTTTCCACTAGACTGGGTTGTCAAAGCCCCATCCAACCTGATCTTGAACACTTCTAGTTATGGGGCATCCATAACTTCTCTGGGCAACCTGTTCCAGTGTCTCACCACGATCATCATAAAAAAATTTCTTCCTAATATCTAATATAAATTTACCTTCTTTCAGTTAAAAACTGTTGCCCCTGACATGTCCCTACAGGCGCTGGTAAAAAGTCTCTCTCCATCTTTCTTACAAGCCCCCTTTAAGCACTGAAAGACCACAATAAGGTTGCCCTAGAGTCTTTCAGTGCTACACCCCTAGAATAATCTTTCACCAGCTGTTCAACATATTTTAAGGTGATTTCCCACTATCTAAACACTATAAAACAAGGGTTCAGATGCTTGAAAGTGCATTTGTCATAATGACTGGTACTTCAAATGAAAATTAGTTTTGTCCTAAATTACAATAAATACAGAAGCTTGCAGGTGATGAAAACAATATCAGGGCAAAGGAAATTCATCCTGGGTCAGAGTAAACATCCCTCCAGCACGGGGCTGTGGCAGCAGTCAGCACCAGATGTTTGGGAAAGAAAGAAGGGAAGAATAGTGATGCTCTCTCCCCTCACCTCCTGCTGTCAGCAGCCTAAGAGCTTCCTTGGCCACAGGCTGGAGCTTGTGTCTAATAGCCAGTGATGGACCTATCCTCCATGGATGCTTTCTTGCACTCACTTGTACTTTTGATTACACAAATTCACCTGTCAAAGGTATCTGCAATTTTTTTTGAAAAATGGCTTCTTCTGTTTTAAATCCTTTCCTGTGCTTCTCTTGTAAGAAACCACAGAAATTTACTCCCTATTCACTAATTTAATATCATTTGTTGGTTCCAGGTTGCTATAGCCCTCTCCCTCAGGAGCAGTATGATATATACACTTCTTTTATGATATTTTTATTATGATACTCTTTTTTCTTAGGTGAAGAGCCCTAGCACATTAATCTATTCTCATACATAAACAGTTTGTACCTTTGATCATTATAAGGACCTTTACCAGTTCATCTATATCCTTCCAGAGATGCAGAAAACCTGTATTTCATGTAGTATTCAAGATATGGACGCCAGGTATTTATCTTCTACCATTCTTCTAGATTTTCATTTTTGGTTTTAATATTAAAATACTTTTTTGACCAGGTTTGAACACTGGGCTAATATTTTCCAGGGCAAGGAAAATGAGTCTGACAATGACTTCATTATCTCTTTCCTGAACAAGAATAGAGGGTACCACTGTATCTGTACACTTAGTTATTTTTTTCTATGCATATTACCTAGCATTTATCCACAAGTACTTCTCTGCAATTTTGCACCCAGTCATTAGTTTCACATGAGACTTTTTTTACAACTCTTTGCAGCCTGTAATCCTGAATAACTCTATGTCACCAGCAAACTTTATCCATAGTAAATTCATTCTGTTTGTAATTATAAATTACATAGGAATCTGTTGAACAGCAGCCTTTTTACAGGTGCCATACACCTGCACTAAGCATTCAACATTGAGTCTTTCAGCACCTTCCACACTTGTCTGCTAGCATTTTACCCTTCTGGCTTTACCTTTCAATTTCCCTCAAGAGTTTCTTCCTTTTTGGTAGTAAACTTTTATGCCATAGATTTTTTACAGCGGTTTTGTTCCTAGCAGGAGGTTTGATTACGGTCACATTACAGGCAGTGAGATAATGTGGTTCTTGCACAATTACTTATTGATGTGGGCCTGATGCACCGTTTCAGACTAATAAGGGTTGTTTTCCTTTTTTGAGTTCTCAGATTAATCTTTCCAAGATGCTTCATGCCCCTGTGTATCATTTACACAACCTACAGATGGATAATTGTGGTTTCTCAATATTGTGTTTTCTGCCCTCACAGCCCTTGCAATCTCTCTTAATAATCTGTGGTCATTTTCGCCAAGTTTATCAGAGAGTTAGTGATACATCCTTGTTATTACACTGCTCTCCTCTGTAGTTGTCTACCTATAATTTCTTCCAGAAGTTTATCCTCATGCTTTTTACCACAGAAGAATATTCAGAGCTTTTCAGCTGTTATGCAACCCTTGTACCAAAAGCTAGAAAAAACCTTTAGGTTCACTTCAAAAAGGGCTTTAATGAACATTATATCATTATCATACTGACCAACACCGCGCCACAGTGATGAGGACAAGTAGGACCACATTCCATTTTTTAAACATCCAAACAAAACATTGCAAAGAAGAAATCTCAGCACAAAAATATTTGTTTGGGGTGAGTGCAGGTGATTGTCCAAAACCCCTGACAGCTCTTTGCAGCAGCAAGGCCTTGCTTCATGGATTAACTGTTGTTATAAATCAAGCATTCCTTTTAATTTTGGCCATACATTCCCCTAACGTACCTAAAAGTCAATCCAAACTAATTTTGTGCCATGTACTGCTCATTCCCACCACTTTTGTTTAAATTGAAGACTGAAAGATTTTCCATAACTGAAAAATACATAATGCAATTTTAGATTTCAAAGGGAGGGGGTGCGGAGGAAAGGAGAGCATTTCAAAGATTCTTCTCTTCATTTCATGAGAATATAATTAATTGCTCCTTCTCTTAATTTAATACTGTGACTAATCCTACTAAAAAGGATTATTTAGAACAAGCAGACAATGCAAGATACATTTTTGTGTCATTCAGCTGTCTTCAGAGAACAAAACTGAAAGCATCAACAACTTTGAATTTTTTTTTTAGAAGTCATTTTCAAAATGAATATTTTAGGTCAGTGATTCAATTTAAACCCTGTTAACTGGCAAAAAGATATCTGTGTAATCAGGAATTGCTTTTCTCTGTCAAATTTCTTTACTGAAGTTAAATCCATTCAGGGACATTTGGAAAGTATTTAAGGATCACAGAATCTTTATCTCAGAGACTCTTTTGTATATGCTGTATATACACTTCAGATGTCACTTTATCTCTGTCAGCTCTAATAATAGGAACAATTGGAACATATATAGAAGGCATGATTCTAAGTTAAATAGGATTTTTTTCTCTTCATTATGGTAGTATCAAAAATTAAAAGGGAGGAAAAATACTAATATACCAAAGAATTACTTAAAAGAATTACTGAGTAAACTTCAAACAGTGTTTCCACTAAAAACTTCTTCCTATTAAAAACATAACTCATTAATTACTTAGTTTGGAAAATTTATTCCTTCTTTAATTTTCCTACATTTATGGTTAGCATTAGCAAATGAGGATGCTGCCTTTATAAAAATCATTATAATTATGAAATTTAATTAACTTATTAAAGCCTTGATTCAGGAATATAATTATATGCTTAATTTTAAGCATTTGAGTAGCTACACTGGTTTCAGCGGGATTACGTCTGCATTTATATTAAAGAGTATTCTGAAATTCTTGTCACAGCAGCATAGAAATGGGGACCTATAGCTAAAACCAGCAAAAGAGGTTAATAAAATAAGGTCAGGTGGAGCAGCTCTTCCAGCCATTCCCCTCCTTTGCATCATGCCACCCCCAAAGCGCCTGCTCATCCCCTTTCCCCACCCAGAGCAGCGGGGCTCTGCCCGGAGCTGCTGCCCCAGTCTCACTGGCTGCAGAACCTCTGGGGTTCACCCTGTGGGCTCTCAGAGCTGGCTCAGTCTGCTCTCAAGCACCATTTAATCTTGCTTGTGCTCTCTTCCACCTCCTTTGGTCTTTTTGGCTGCAGGTTCCAAGGTATGGTGGTGGTTTTCTGCACCCAGTTTGAGGACTGGGGCATGTCCCTAGGTATTGGAAATGAGAGTTTGAAGCCCCACTGGCTCAAAGGAGGCGGGGGTAAATTGAGCTCTCCCACTTTCTGGATGAATGCCTTGAGGACTTGGCTGCACTGGAAAGAGAAAAAAAGCAAAATCTATGCAATGCTCTATCAGACACCAATCCCAAAAGAGGCCTTGGCACTAGGGATCTCTATCTAGTGAAGAAGGCTTAAATGTGCACCCAGATCAGGTGCCTTAATTCCATTCTTGATCCATTCTGGATCTCAACGTCTTACTTGGCAGGACAATAAGATTTTGGTAGTACAGAGTGAAATTCCCGTGCTCGGAAGCCTGCTGTCAGATGACGGCACAAACCTGCCAAAGCCATCAGGTGAAACCTCCTTCCAAAACCATGGCCATGTTGCTCTGCACCCCAAGAGAGCAGAGGACAACAGCCGTACACAACCAAGTTATGCAGCCGGTGAGAAGCTGTCACATCTTTTAGTGACAGCCAACAGCTGGTCAAGACCTTGCAACCAGGTAACATGTTGTAAGAACATGTAGGTGAGATTTAAAACAGGTATACTGTCAACACAACGACAGTGATAAGACCACAGAAAGTGACTGCGGTCTAAAGTAAATGATTACATTTAAAAACACTGAGCAAGGCTGCTGGCTGCTACTGTGAAAATTAAACTAAATATAAGGGTGTATTTAGAGTTTGCATTTGTTCTGCACTCCACTAACTTGGAGAAATAGAGGTGACTGTAAGGGGTAGAGCTCATTCTGTTGTGATGCATGTTTTTCTAAGAAAAAAAGCCAGAGAGAGTGAGATGTTCTGACTCGACCCCATCCTCAGATATCCACTGGAAATAAACTTAGGATATTTTTGATAAATCAATTATAATTTGCATGAAAATATCAATGCAAGGAACACAAAGCTTCTGGTTTAATTAAGTGAGATAAAAATCAGGCTCCTTGCTTGTTGCTGAGAATTGCACTGATAGACAACACTGGCACTGACAAGACCAGTGAGAGCAACCGCGTGACTGATAGATAAAGCCTGCAGGTGTTAACCACAGGCTCTCACTGCCCTACGGAACTTCTCCGCATCTCTAAGAATTTGTGATTACTAGCTTAGAAATAACTGTATTATTCGCTTTAAATAAAACACTAACAGTGGTGAGACCAAAGTTGAAATCGGGGCTTGCAGGTGTCTCAGAAGAAGCAGAGGTACTTTTTGGGTCACCTTGTCAAAACCAGAAAATCCCACTATGGGTGGCATTTCTCCTCTGTCAATGAGACCTCTCGTGATATTCAGACTTTGTTAGTATTTTGCACCTCTGACATCCATCAGGGAGGAGAGTTCACCGCTGTGAGAGGAGCTGCATTAACATTAGGCAGCAACTGGTTATAGGACAGTCAATGGATTTTTCTCAAAAAGGCCAGGTGGCCTTGAAATTAAAATAGATGCAGAAAAATAGAGGTTGTTCATTTTCCAGCTCCAAGGTAGAATTAAACATTTGGCCCAAATGTGACCCGAATTGGTCTAACCTGCTCTTAAAAGCCTTTTAATACCTGAGGTAAATAACATTTGCTGCAGGGTAAGGTGATTATTTTTTTCTTCCCATGTCAAATAAAGATCAGCTTTCTGTAAAAATCATTTATGTATTTGAAGACTACTATGTTTCCTTCAGTCTTTTATTTTTTTTCTTTCTTGACTAACCAAACCCAATTCTTTCAGCTTCCTCTAATAATTCAGATTTTCTAAACATCAGTTATTTAAAATGTCTCCATACTGACTGCAAACTTTGTAAGGCATGGTCCCCAAAAGCAGAGATGATATTCCACCTAGGATCTCAAAAGTACCAAGCACAGGAGGGTGACTCATTCTTCTGCCTTCCATGAAACTGCTCTCTCACTGTAGCCCAGACAGTTATTTGCCTGGTTTTGTAACAGCATGACATTATTCACATGTATTTGGCCTATGGTCCATCTTGCCTGGCCATTATTTTTCACTTTGTTCATTGAATGTTTCCTTCCCAAGCATGGCACATCCCTCTTGATGGTTTCTGTATGTCTTCTTGTTGATTTCAGACAACTCTCCATCATTTGTATGTCAAATCCCACCTTCCAAAATAATTCCAACTCTTCCTGTATAGGAGCTGTTCACAAATTGTTCAATATGCTCTCTAGCCTGCCGTCAAAGTTACTAATTAAAATTTTGCATAGCAACAGATGTAGGGTGGGTCCCAAGAGCATCCCATTTGACATGTGTCCTGATTGGACAGTGAACCACTGATCCATTTTGAGAATGATTTTTTTTTTCTTCATATTCTTAGCTCTATTTACTTATTTCACTAGCAACGATGACACGAGAGTCAAGATATATCATGTCCTCTCCTGCTACCCTGTCTATTGGGATGATTACCCTGTCAAAGGCAGAAAGCAGATCGGCATGCTCCTGACAAATACATGTTGTCTGTTTGCCATTACACTAGTATTCTGAAGGTTTAAATAATTTATTCTATTTAAATTAGATTATTTAAATTATTTATTCTAGTATCCTTGCATAAATCCACATTAGGCTGGCTTCCTCTTGATGTCCTTTCTCTCTCTTTTGGAAACAAGTATTATGTTTGCTTTTTTTCACTTGCTGGAGATCTTAAAAATAATCTGCTACTTCACAGTAGTTTAGGATTAATTTCATAATTTCCTAACAATTTGTGTAACCTAGTTTATCTAAATGTTCTTTAAGATATTATTTCCTTTTTCCAGTCTAAACTCCTGTCCTCTGGTTAAAACTCTACTAATTGTTGATGACTACTATTAGCTTTTTGTAAAGACAAAATAAAAATGCAACTTCCCCTGCCATCTGTTATTTGCTCTTCTTCCCTTTTTGTTTTCCTCTTGCTTTGTATGCATTTATAAAACCTTATCCTAGTTCTAATTCATGTTACTCTGTAGTCATCCTGACTTTGGTTCTTCACACCGTCCCTTATAATTATTGATAGTCATGTTTCTTGATGGTTTCTTTTCAATTTCTATGGCATTAAAGAGTTCCTGATGCTGTTAATACCAGACCTCGTTATATTCTGCTTTTCACTGGGACAGGTTACTTGTTGTGCTTTTGATACTGCTTCTTTTAGGGAATATAATTTTCTGACCACAGTGCCTTTTTGTTGGAAAAAGTTAAAAAAATGTTAGAATGTAATCCTGATTGATCCTTAGGAAAAACAGAATTTAGGAGAACTGGCAGATAGTGATGATATACCTATCTGACAACTCAGTGTTACACAGCAATAACGAAGATTGCACAGAAATATGAGGTTTCTTTATGGGGTAAAGAAACCATGTCATGACAGCATTGCAATGTTATACCCATAGTAATTGGCACTAAATGCAATATAACTACACTGATGTGATCTGATACCAACACTTGGTTTCATCTTGCTTGGCATCTCATTGAATTTTACCATAGAGGCAGAACCTTATATAGTAAGGAAACTCTCCTGGACCTTTTATTTGGACTTCTTTTTTTGCCCAAGGGACAGTTCCACACTGTAAACTTTAAGAATTATACTATTTGCAATTACGCAGACCATTTTCTCAGGCAGTGCAAGTTAGAGGAGTAGACAGAATTAGGTTCCTTAGATTCCCCTTGCTTTTTTCTGTTAAATTACCACATGACTAAAAGATCACAGATTGAAGCAAAGTTAATTTTCACATCTTGGTATCAACACCGAGGAAAGACATTTTGATGCTCTTCACTCCACACACCCTTTTTTCCCACTGGGATGAATAGACTTATCAGATATTTCAGTAATATAAAATAATTTTCCTGACTTGAGTATCTGACTCCTAACAGGAGAGGAAAATGCGATGTCTTCACCTTTGCATTTGAAGGAAAGAAATTATTTATCTAAATTAATAGAAAAAGCTGCTTCTTATCCCTTGCCCATCCCAGAGTCCAATAGATCAGCATATATAAGATTTTATTAACACAGAACATGAGCTTTCCATATATAGGAGAAAGCCACCTTGACAGAGGTAAAGCCATGCCAAAAAATTAAAAAATTATGATTTGGAACAATTCCTTAGCCAAAGTGGAAACATGAGTGCCAGTCCCCTTTCCATTACTGCAAGTGGTAGAAATACTAATTTCAATAATACAGGAATGGCTTCATCGTGCTAACAATAACAAAGCCATCAGTATATGGCAAAGGGGATGATTTCTGTTGTTTGGTGATATTATATCTCATGTAAAATTATGCTATGAATACACTGGAAAAGTGAGTATGATTTCTCTTTTAAGGCAGTGAAAACATTGTGGAATGAATTGCATACTCACAGGGCAAATTTGTCTCCTCGAACAGAAAGTTAAACATTTGAAAGCAACACTTTCTAAACATTTGCTGATGGATGATGTCTAGATTTGTTTCTTGTCAGCACAGGTTATTCCATTCATGGAAATGGTAAAAATCCTTCATTATATATGCATACAAAATAGGTGTTGAGTACAGGGAAAAATCAAGTTAGGCTTGACACTCCTCTTCTGCCAATATTTCCTACTACAGACCTAGCTTTAGAAGGCCTACAGAAATGTCCTGCCTCCTTTGACAATCTCCTGAAGATTAAGAGAATGCATGCTTACCCAAACTATAGTATATATGTACTATACTAGTATTATACTATATACTAGTTTATATATAATTCAACACTTTATTTGAAGCTTTATAATGCATCTGAAATATATTTTTCAGCAGTAATAAGGAAGCATGATCATTAGTATGGTTCATGCATGATCTGTGATGGTAAAGGCTGTAACAGAAATAACTGTGTAATCTGCAGCCATATTATAATGCTGAAAGGGCCACAGTCCATAATGATGCAGCTCTACTTGTCGCCCAAGTGTCCTTCTGGATTCCTCACTGATTCTAGCTTCTGACACAGCAACCATGCAAACAGGGCTTCTAGCTTGCTGTGTATGGGAAGGTCTGTAGTTCTGCATCTCTAGCAGCAACCTCAGCCCAGCTACTCTGCTTTTCTGTAGGCTGTTCACAAGTGTTCCTGGGGCACAGACTCTTTTGAGTCATACTACTTCTGAACATTGCTACATACCCTTTTCAACAAATCTGGCTTGTTCTTCACTTCCTTACCCTGGATTTCCAGAAGATGCCAAATCACCTTTGGGCACACGATGGTTGTTACTCCATCTGAGCAAAGGATGTGGAAAAGGACTGTTAGCTATTGGTCATGTTTCTTAAATCATGAGTGAAAGATTTTCAGATGGTACAGCTGAGCATCATTCACAGCCCCATCCAGTGACGTACCAGTAACAGTAATGCAACCTCAAATGTCCATCAAATGACAAAGTATATGATATGGACCTGAGCTTGAAAAGTAAAGTCCTTCAGGGCTTAAAGAAAGGTCACCCGAGACACAGAGAAGAGGCTGTGTAAGCTACTCACTAACTTCAAGAGATGTGAGGTATTAACATTTCACTTTGATTTAAAAAGGCTTAGAGACCTCCACATTCCTTTAGTTGAGAAAAGGAAAATCAAGCTTGCTGAGCACTGTAATTTGTTTTATTTACAGTATTGTCTAACTTTTAATTGGTATAAGCTTAATACCTAACTTTAAAAGGTGATTGAGTAATTACAAGACTCCCAAAACAGAAGAACCCTCAAAATTTAAAAAAGAAAAAAGCAAAGGCTAAAGCTACCATTCAATGTCTGCTTTAGGAGTGGCTAAGACAGGTAGTTCCTCCATCATTAAGTTACATTGAAAAGGGCAACTAAACAAAAAGGAAAAATCTTACAAGAAATGAAATCTGAGGTTATTTGATGAACCTTTTAAGACAACAGTGCCACTGAAACAAGTATTTCTGCTTGCTTTGTCATCAGTTCCTTGTTCTTTCTCTGCATTATCTCCTGCTTTTGCTGAAAATAGGTCTCTCTGCAGTGAAACAATGGGTAACTGATTTGGCTAAAGCAATCTTTCTTCTTGATGATTACTTTCCAGCCGGATCAGTGTCATGGTCATCCTCATCAGCACAAAAATGATTGTGTTGGCCGACAAACCATGGAGCATGGGAGTAAAAACCAGCATTTGTAAAGGTGCAGAAGGATTTAATACTGATCTTCGAATACGCTCGGTGCTCCTAAGCAACTTTTGTTGTATTTTGCTCCCGATAGAGCCAACATTTCAAATTTCTGCCATGTAATAAGGCAAAAATAAGGCTCTCCTTTCCTGTTTTGCACATTGTACTTTAGTTGTGCTTGGACCAGAATAAAACAGCTCACATCTGTGTGACCTACCCATACTTCTCTTTTTCATTGAATTTGCGATAACATACTTTTCTTGTGTCAATAAAGATTTACCTGGACTACAAAACCCAAAATATTCTGCTGGCCACTGAAAAAACAAACAAACCTAGAAGAGACTAAATGCTTTGGACCCTTTAAAGGCCTGACCTATAGACACTGGCAGTACACAGAACTTACCAACAATGGACAGGACAGCATCAAAGCACTCACTTTGATAAGGCAGATACAAGCTATGGCATACCATTTCTTCATGGCCTTAATTTCGTGCTGATTCCACCAACGGGAAACAGTAATCACATCCCAGTTTATAGACTTGAGAATTGATGTGAAGATATTTGCCATTTCCGCAGCCTGAAGAAATAATGAGGAGGAGAAAGAAAGGCGGTCATTTGGTGTCTGTACAGAAGAAAATGTATTCCCGACATAAGTCATGATGTACGCCCTTGACTGGCCTAATAGCTTGAAATTCTCCACCCATTTTAAAGGAGATGATACAACTGCAGTGGAATTCAGGTTATTTTTTACCATCACAGTACAATGAGCACAGACTGTTCCTTTCTGTCTAGCAGGCTCTCTGCTGCGTGACAGGAGGTGTTCAAGTGGGATTGCTAGGGAGCATTTACTTTGGCCTTCCCACCACATATGGAATCAAAAATATTTATGGTAATGGTGCTACTGCAATTCTGCTTGTAATAGACTCAAAACGCTAAGTGAAAGCATCATGTAGTGGGAGCACAGCACTGAGTTATTCCTGTGTACCGAAATGCTGATAGACAAACTAGACTGCTAAGTAATTAAGTCACTATTAGACCAAACCATTAAATCCATTGTTTGCTGTTTTAACTGCTGCTAATTGCTGTCACCATGACAACAGTGGAGTTTCTTTTTCTGGTATCTCCACATAGCTTCCTTTTCATAATGGAGCCTGTGACATGTAAATTTACATCTTCCCAAATTGAAATACTTCTTGTGTTGAAACAGAGGCAGACATCTTTAGATAAGAATGGTTTTAATGTCAGCAGTAAAACAGATCTTATCTAAATTTTTGATAAATTGTTTGCAGAATTATCTGGATCTTAACACAAAGTGCATTTTAAAGTAGATTATTGATTTTAAAAACTTGCCTTCTCACTTGCATCATAAGTCATAGCTCAGATTAAGATCAGGGAGGTAAATTCATTGGGCTAACATAATACTCTGTACCTTGTGCAGACCTTAGTTCACATCCTGTTTATAGCTACGCTTACCTCAAACATTAAGCTTGGGTCAGAGCCCAGATTTTATCTCTAATTAGTTAAAAAAAAAATAGTTATTTTGGAGCCTTCCAAATATTTAAGTCTCTATATTTAGGTTACAGTCATCCCATAGCACCTGTTCTGAAACCCTGTGTAGGTCCCTATGTTCAGTAAGGAGCCTCCCTGCCCCATCAATCTGTTATGCCATTTGAATGGGAGATGAATCATTGCTGAGCTGCAGATAGAAGTCTGCTCCTAACTGCTTGTCTAATATTAACTGTTGATCCTATCTCCCAGGAATTAAAGATATCCAGAGAAAAGCTGGAGCGCTCTCAGTTATTCCCATGCCTGGCTTCAGCACCAGGTGAGCAGAGGTGCTGTGAAACTGTGCCAGCACTTGGCTAATATTAGGCTCTGTTTTCCAAGGAGAAAAAGCAGAAGGAGGACTATCCTGGAACTCTGATGAGAAGAGAACTCCAGGACTTTTTCTGGTTTTAGCTTTTGGAGGGTAAGAATCCAGTACAAGTCAAATGACAGCTACTAAAAACATTTCCTCTAATCTGACACCAGAGGCTGCTTCCCAGGGATGGTTGGGCAGAGGAAAGCCCTGCAGGTAGACTCCTCTCCAGCGCTGTGGCACCACTGTTGGCAATTGTGTTTCACAGAAAATTCTTCTCTGGCCACGGATGCCACAAAAGCGTGCCAGTAGCCGCGACAGGCCAAAGCCCAGGAGCCAAGTCTGAGCTTAAATTATGGCATTAATGAAGTCTAAAGTCTGTGTCATTGCTAAAAATTCAATGTGCTGGTTCTTTGTATGTGTTTTATTTGTTCACATTGAAAACACTGCAAAATCTGCCAAAATCTGGTAAGAAAAATGATCAGAGGCATGGAACACCTCTCCTGTGAGGACAGGCTGAGAGAGTTGGGGTTGTTTAGCCTGGAAAAGAGAAGGCTCCTGGGACACCTTCTTGCAGACTGCCAGGACTTAAAGGGGGCTTATAAGAAAGATGGGGACAGACTTTTTAGCAGGGCCTGTTGCAACAGGACAAGGGGTAATGGTTTTAAACTAAAAGAGGGTAGATTTCAACTAGACATAAGGAATACATTTTTTAAAACATGAATGGTGAACCTCTGGCATAGGTTGCCCAGAGAGGTGGTAGATGTCCCATCCCTGGCAACATTCAAGGTCAGGTTGGACGGGGCTCTGAGCAACCTGATCGAGTTGAAGATGCCTCTACTCACTGCAGGGGAGTTGGGCTACATGACCTTGAAAGGTGCCTTCCAAGCCACAGATTCTATGATTCTATGATTCTATGAATATAGTGCCCAGCATTTAGACTGTAATAAACTGGGAAAAGTACATGGTAAAGACACCCAAAAACTTAGGGTGATTAGCCCAACCCTCAGATAGTAATTTTTCTCTTTTACAAACATTGCCATGCTATAATGGGGACACTACACATATGTGCTGCTGGAGAGGATTACAGGTCCAAAAAGCTATTTAGAAGTCTAGCCTAAACATGTAGAAATGATGAGTTAATGCCTAGATCTCATTTGGGCAACGAGCATGTATCTACTTCTGGTGCAGGGGCTGAAGCCAGTACAGAGGTTTCCCTCATATCATTTAGACAATCTCAAACCTTTGGGAATTAAATACCTGGGGACACACATTGTTCCCCAAAGGACAGTGTCATGATACTTGCTTCAAACTGGCCACACACAACACACGTTGTAAGAGCTAAACAAGATTTCAAATTCCAGAATTATGATACCAATTCACAGCATAAGCATCTACAAACAGCATCTTAATAAATTTAGCTTCATTTTACTGCTTCAGTTTAGTTCACCTGCTGGATACCGGGAAAAGTCAAACTGTCTTCCTATACCTATGAATGGTAGAGCAAAGTAGGATGTAAATTTGGTAGTCAGTCTGGCCATTTTGATTCCTCAGTTTGATTCACAAGCTCCAAACTCTTCTGTCACAAATATTGCTTGATAGAAAGAGAGGACATACTTAGACTGTGATTAGCAACACGATAAACAACACAACTCACCAATATCAGCAGTCAGGTTGCCTGGTTCCTGCTCTGAAATGAACTGCTGCACCTTCAGCCATGCCTTGTAGTGTGCATCATTGAAGTAAGGAGCAATTTTCTCATACACGCTATGAATGTGGTCCCTCTCGAGTTGGCTTGCCTCCCTCTCCATCACAGCCAAGGCTAGGCTAACTCATTAAATCATTGCAACTGTCCTACAGAAAGGGAAGGGAGTCAAACCAGTGCTGAAACTCACTGCTAAAGTGCATTTCCTTAAGTTAAGCAATATGACATTGTTTATTTAGGAAATCGTATCTCCAAATACTATGTTGCCATTAAAGAGAAATTCCTGAGGCTTTTAAAAGAAGAAAGGTCATCTATTCTATCATTTTATACAATGTATTCTTTTCTTATATAAATCTAAAAGGAATTTTATGACCTACCACTCAAATGTTTATTAAGTTGCTTATATTGTTATACTTCGGAAGCTGTTAACTTTTGCTTCATAAAGTCTTCCACTCTTTTTCCAGTCTACCCTTGAAAAAGATATTTTCTAAGTAAGTCCTTTGCTTGCTGAAACATCTTAAAAACCAGCAACTGAAAATGATAATGACTACCAAAAGCTGCTCAGAGTCTGAAACAAAAGCTCTGAGAGGCATGATTTCTCCTCCACTTCCTTCGGCACCCAGAAAGATCCATGCTTACAGACTTCTCATTGCACAATTCATTGACACCATGTATTACTGTGAACAAAAATCTTTCCAGCTTTCCAAGCACCCTTTTTTTCAGCTGTTCTGGATTGTTGTGGTGCACTGGTATTAGCAATGCCCCCAGGAAAACCCTGTTGGTATTGTGAATAGCCTATTGCGTCCCAAGTCATTGTTCGGTTCTCATGAAACTTTGTACAGAAAGGCTGTAAAAATTGTGAACTTCATTAACCTATGCTGTCCACGCCAGAATTTCCATTGATTTATTTGAAGATTTGTGCCACCACGACAGGCTGCTCCTGTTCCACTTGCATGCTGCCAACAACTCCATACAGAATAACTTCTCTTAGACAAAGGTACACATGACAGCACATCACCCAAGATCTCTGTACTGCAGGCTGGCTATTAATCTGACTCTTGATACAGTCCTTATCTGGTTCTTATTTTCAAAACCACAAGCATTTAAAATCTTGTCAACTCAAAAGACTATTGTTCCATGATTTCCTAGGCAATTACATCAAAAAGAAACACTGGAGCAGACTAAGCCCAAATTCAATCCTGCAGTAAGAGCAAGAAACTAACTCTGGAGAGGTTTTGGTTATGTCATTTATTAATCTGAAAAACTGTGCTAGGATTAAATCCTGTAGCCCTTGGAGTCTTCTGTCATATCAGATATTCACTCAGCATCACTGGGAAATTGCCCAGACTGCAAGTTTCATGAATATCCTGGGTAGATCAAAGTGATGACAAGTATTGGAGTTCAGTAAAGAAAATCTTTGGAAGATCATTGCGGTTCTCTTCATTGTATATGTTGCTAAATAACAGCCACTGTAGAAACACAGATAATTGAAAAAATAAGACAATTAATGTGAGTTGCCTTCATTTAGTCTCTCCTGCTCTGCAGTGCATCTCTTTTTAGCTCCTAGTGAGATTTAAAGCCATCACCTTGCAAGCACTTACACAGCTGCTTAAGTGTGTGTGTGTACACAATACCACTGGGGATATTCCAGGCACAGAATTCACCACAAGCATTAGGGCGTACAAAGACTTGCTCTCCAAGGCAGAAGGATTTTTTTTTATTGTTCTTCATTATAACCAAACCCTGCTGTAGAAGCTAGTTTTTTAAAAAATACCTTCATAAAAAACACTAGTTGAAATAGCTGAAGTGCTCTACTGAGGACCATTTCCAGAGGAAGCTGATGTACTATCAAATATATGGGGAAAGGCAGAAGGAGTCAAGAGAAGGAGAGGGAAATTGTTTTTTAGAAAAGCTGCAACATCATTTCAAAGCTTTGCTATTGCTTCATTTGACAAGAGGAAATAATAACTGGTGAATTGATGTAAGATCACACGAGCAAAGAGAACAGAACAGTTTCTGTTTAACTCTAGGCTTACACTCAGGATAACTCAGGCAGAGAGACAGCCTGGAAGTTGCTACCAGCTTGAGACACTTAGTTACCAGGAAAAGAAAGCAGGTGCATACGAAAGCACCTGGCAAGAGTAACCACATAGTAAGACACCCTTTCAAACCAAGGCAAAAAAATTTTTAAACGCTAAAAACCCATCATGAGTTGTGTGTAAATCAGTCCCTCCTCTGGAACAGGAGCAAAAAAGATATAACAGGGGCTATGATTAAATCCCACCTAGAACTGAGAAAGACATAGCATCTCTTGTTTTAAAATGGTAGGTCCAAGAGTGGGGGCAGCGGTCTGAACTCTCTGGAATTTAGAAGTCCAACTCTGCAAAGCATTATTAAAATAAGTTTTCTATAAGGTTCTTATAAAAAAGTAATTCTTTGTGGGGGAGGTTGGAGGAAGAAACCCATCAGGTTGGTGACCAGCAACACCAGCAGTCATGCTATGGACATTTCTGCCTAGAGGAGTCCAATAAAAGCCCATCTCTTACACTTACCAAGCCATAAACCACAAAATCCTTGTCAACACTCCATTTAATGCTTTTAACACAACAGACTGAAAACTGTATAAAATAGTGTGCTGGGGAAGAGAGCAGAGAGATGTTTGAGGGCACAACCACTAAGTTTACTGAGTAAAAATGTTCAGACAATCCTAGACAGCTGCTTATGGCCCACATTGCAGAAGTAAGGAAAAAAACCCAAATCAAAAAGCAAACAGGGATGCCCACCAACTTAGCCTGGGGGAAAATAATTTGGGGGGGGCTGACTCAGGTTCAAACATATGGAACATGCCAATCTGAACCTCGGAGACTTTCTAGTTTCTGTATGACCCCCAATATCCTTTCTCTAGTCACAGGGAAAGCCAGAAAATAACTTAGAAATCAAGCTATGCATCAGGGAAAAAAAACATTTTCTGCCCAACACAAAACTGGATATTTAGTGCTGCAAATGCCACACAGCGGCATCTTACATCGGTGTTGTTTGCTTACTTGCATGAGCAAAGGCTTTGGGGAATGCAGATATTTCCTTTTGAGCATACTTACCCCTACCTTTATGCAAATAAAAAAAAAAAATCTATTCTTCTGGGGCTGGCAGGAAAGGAAAATGAAGAGGTTCAGAGCAGCAGTTCAGCCTGACCGCCTGTCACCTAACCTTAAGCTAAATTTGACACAACTTGATTGAAAGTTAAATTAAATTTGAGTTTAAATCCATTAAAAATTTCTGAGTTCGTAAGTGATTATTAACTTCCTGAACACTATGAAGCCTCTGACTGATCGTGCGGGATGTGAGCCTCATGCAGGCTGTGCCCCACACTTCGGGGAGCCCTGACACCCCACAGCATCGCTCCCCAGGGGGTACCACAGGCAGCTGCTGGAGGGGGCTCTGGCTCCCGCATCCAGAGCAGGAGCTCATCCTCTGGCTGCAGCGTGGCAGTTTCGGCTTTGTAAAGAGCGCCTTAAATTTACCTTTGAATTTAAAAAGAAATTGTTTGGGAGGAGAATAGGCTTTCTAATTCTATATAATTTTGTTCTTTGGGTAATACCCAATGATGTCAATTTAACTCAGCTGCTCTGTGGTTCAACCTAATATGAGAGAATAAACTGAATGTGTAATAAGCTTGCTTTTGACAGGGAGTGTCTTCCAGAAGGACGTGTCATCAGAGACCTCCCAGATGCAATGAGTAATTCCTGATTTTAAAAAATGCCTATTCTCTCCCTCTGCCCCTGAGCACTTGCAGCTGTGGAGGCAGCCGCAGGACCGGGCTGCCTGGGGCTGTGCCATGGCTCCGGCCAGGCTCGGCCTGGTGAGCCGAGAGCAGCTCTGCCAAGGCCCCTCCGGCCCCTCCGGAGCCCCGTGCACATGGGCCACGCCACGGAGGAGCTGGCAGGAGCACAGGAGAAACGGGGCTGGCTCGGAGACATGTCCTGGCAGCACCGAGCTCTCCCTGCGGCTGGCTGCAGAGGCAAAACTGGAGCTGCCCAGCTGAGCTGGGCTTCTTCAGAAACAAGATTAGCTTAAGTCCTGCAGTAATTAGTGCCAGCAAATGCCATAACAGCTGCCTATCATGGCTGAAAATCAAACCCAACAACTCCAGGAACACACCATTTCTAATACCTATGAAAGAGACGGTGGTCCTTTCCTTCCCTCAGTTAAATGAGCATTTTTGTGATGATACATTTGGAAAACCTGCTTAATTCTTCTCCATCTCTGTGCTCCTTGTACCACCATCATTCCCAGCTTATACACAAACATTACAATGCGACTGCATCAAAATAGCTTTTCTGTGAAGTGCCTAATCTGTGTGTGAAACAGTGAAAATATTCAGCTGGACCGTGGTGGGTCCCTTCAGGGACCTTCAGCAAGTTTGTTCTTCCATCAGCAGCTTCAGCCACAACAGGAATGCTCTGCCAGTCAGATTAACAGTCCCTGCCCCTGTGAAGTAGATAAGAAAAGAACAAGAGAGGAAAAACTGTAAAATCGGCCTTAAAGCCCTTGAACGACAGTTCCCACGAGGTGTCAGGATCTCGGGAAGGACTGATTAACAGAAGGGGAAATGCAACATGGGGCACAGAGGGGCTGGGAGAAAAGGAGAAACGAAAGAAACTAGATGGGAAGAAAATGATAAAAGGGAATTTTATAAATAATAAAGAGGGAAAATGAGGGGCAAGGAAGGAAATGAAAAGGAAGAGAAAAAAACTGAGAAAAAGAAGAGGGGATAAAAAAAGTAGACATGTAAAGAAACTCCAGGTTAGTATTTTAATTAGTTTGCCTTGCTGCATTTTTCCCAGATAGGATCATGCACAGGCACAGCATCACAATTTGACAGTTAATCAACCATTTGGGGATTCCTCATAATGCTGTATATATATATTACCATAGCGTGGTAAAACCTTCCCACAGCCTCCCAGTTCCTGCAGCTCATCCTACTGGCCTTATCCTCATCCTTTTACAGGGCTGAGAGGCAGCAGAGCTGCATCTCTTCCACCTTCCTAAAGCCACCGGCAGCCACAGAGGTTGGTACGTGCCTTTCTGAATTCCTCCTGTGTCACAGGCGCTGCTGGGGAGGTGGTCGCCTACAGAAGAGAAGCAGGAAGGAAAAACGGGAAGAGAAGGATGGGATTTGTGTGACTGAGCCAGCACTCAATCAGAAAAAGGCACAACTTTTAGAAAAACAGTTATGGGGACAGGCTCGCCTAATCCAGAAAATGAACCCCAAAGGGCAGCCTCAATGGTTGGACTTGATGATCTTGAAGGTCCTTTCCAGCCTAGTGATTCTGTGATTCTGTGATTCTGTAATAATTGCCAACAACCAACACTGCTCCCAGTGCTGCAGGAAGGCGCAGGGAGAGAAGCCTGCCTGAAAAGACCCAGCATATTTTGAAGGCAAAATACAGGTAAAGTTAATGCTGGAGGGGAGATGGTGCTTTCTGGACATCCTCACAGAAAGCTGGAGTGTGGAGACTGATCTGTAGTCCTGGAGTCTGAAGAGCAACCCAGCAGCGGGGTCAGATGCAATGGGGGAACGCTGTGGCCCTTTCAGACTAGAGAAGGTGCTGAACCTCGCAGACCTGAGCTACACACTGAGGCTATCTGTGGCTTTCAAGATTTGAACTTTGGTCCTGATATAAAAAATAATTTTACTGGTACTTCTGTAAGGGAGGCAAAACCTCTTCAGGGAATTTGGGACACTGGATACCTGAGTGTTAAAATAAATATTAACCTACTTTGCCTTAGGCATCAATGTTACGTTCTTGGACTTCTGTTTTGTTTCCATGGTGGCTGCATTACCTTGACCTACTCAGTTATAACCAGTCATAAAATTTCCCTCTACCTGTTCTTGTTGCCTTCACAGATGGACAGAAGATCTCTTCCTGCTCACTAATTCAGACTGCAATGATACAGTCTACCGATCCCAACCCTTTGGAGATATAGCACTATAACACATCTTCTCCTAGGAACCCCTTGCAAGTCTCTAAGTAGACACAATATATTGAAGGAACAATATCTGTCTCACAGCAAAGGAGGAAAGAGACAAATAGGAGGAAAGAGCCTGAAAAATAACAAAAGCCGCCTTCTTCCCACAGTCCTAATGTGGAAAGAAAATGAACTTCACAGTGTTTGAAAAACTACTGGTGGAGCAGAGATGTCACCTCTAGAAGCTGTGCTGCTGTGCCAGTTACAGCTTGCTCTCCTCAGCTGTAGTTGTGACACAAAATTCATGTCTTGCCCTATTCATCTGGCATCCAAGGACAATTTTTACAAACACATGTTGGCAACAGCTATGAGTAATAAACCAAGCTTACATTACCATCACAGCTCGCCCTTCCTGACATGGAGCTGTCAGTGGAAGGGGGGCTTAAGTAATAAAACTTCCCTTGGAGACACATCTGCACATCCCTGAGAATGCTGATGCTGCTCAGGGGGTATCACCCTAAGTGGGGACAGAAGAAAATCCCCCCAAAGACAACGACCGACCCTGCAAACTCTGTTCTGAGACACTGGCAAACTTGCTTGTAACAAGTACACCCCTTTCATAGTTTATGAAATAACCTTTTAAAACTAGTATCTCCTTACATGTCACAGCACTGAGCCTCTCAGTAAAAGCTACATAGGAAAACAAAGGCAAATATCATGATATAGCTTACTTAGGGTACCAAGTGTACATGCGAATCCATAAAATAATCACACTTGGTGATTTTCTCCTATCTAAGAATAAGACATGCCTGAGAGTGAAAGAGTAATTGGATTATGCTGGACTGAATGTTTTAGTGCTACTTTATACCATTATAAAATTGACATGATTATACAAATGGAAAGCATAAAATCAGAACTATTAAATTGAAGTTCTTGTAAATTCACTATTTCCCTCTCCTTGCTCCAAAGACCTTGAAAAAATATTTGTTTCTCTAAGTTGCATTATGGCCAAATCCTCCCCCCACAAGCCTGAGGTACCAAGAAGAGACTGTACCTGGGAAAAAAAAGGAGGACAGATTTCCAGCACTGTGCTTAAGGTTTTATGCATACAATTTCCATTAATCGAGCTAATATTTACACTCAGAATTTCAACCTTCAAGAAGTGAATTATATTCAGAAAGATAACAGTTTATAAAAAAAAGTAAAGAACCAATGAACCGCATTTTCATTTTCAATGTTTTATTTAAAGAGTTATTTAAGGGGAAGAAAATAATAAGATGAGCCTCTGGCCACTGAAGACTGAATCGTTTTAGAGATGTAGATGCAGTTAGTCAGCTGAACAAAACAGGACATGACACCATTTTACAGTACAGGGGCTGATGGGAGCAGAAACATCATGTAAAATAAATTTAAATATATAACTTTCTGTTTAATAACAAAGAAACAAAGAAACAAAGCAAACCATGAACAAAGGCAAATTACCAGATAGTCAAGAAAATACACATTGACCACAATTTGTGTTAATAGACATGGAAAGTTCTTACTCTGTTCTTTTCCATCCTCACAGACCCTACAGTTACAGTAAGGTTTTATATATATTTATATATATTTATATATATTTATATATATATTTTATATATATATATAATACAGTAAGGGTAAGTTACAGTAAAGACAGATTTTATAAAAGGGTCTGAAGAGTGTATAAATAGACTTGTTTAGGTCTTTTTAATAGGGAATACAGCATGGGTATGTCTCCCATGGGGAATTCTTTCCAAGGCATCACTGAAGTGTCACATGTCAATACTTTTGCCTGTTGCTCTGGAGTAAAGGAGACGATGCTGTGGAATAGTGGGACTGGCAGCTTGTCTAGTTCTTAGAAATCTCTGTGAAACACATTGGCCTTCATGTAGACCCTGGCACACAAGAGGATGGTAGAGTGTGAGCAATGCAGATGGACTTGTGAGATCCCCTACCGACATGATGTTATACTCTTTTACTCCTCCTTCTCTTCCCCAGCTTGGGGCTCAAGGCAGCAACAAAAGACAGGTTAAAATACTAGTTTATATGGAAATAGCTCAAGTGTCTTCACTAATGTAGCTGACAGAACTAGGCAGGAAAATATTGCCAGTTGCTCATATCAGTGACTTTCTCTCCTGCATCTCCATGTGATGTGTTTCACTTTCCTCGTGTACTTACTACTGTTACATCCTTGCTCTGCTGCTATAAATGAGCACTGCCATCTGTGCCTGGTACTGCTTTCTTGCATGTGTCCAGCATCCCCTTGCACATCAGTGTTTTTCAGATAGAAGGAATCCATAGTAGCGCTGGTCATCTGCACTGTAACACATGTCATTTGATCCCTGTTTATTTAATAAAGAGTTTGTATTTGGAAACCACTGGCAGTAATTCAACAGTGAAGGTCTACGGATTTAAGTATTATGGATTTACGTAAGTGGGGAAAAAAACAGTCTGGTTCATGCTTAAAAGATTATGTTGAGTCCTGCCAATTCAGCTGGGGGGGAAGCTCTCTGCTTCGTAAGTCCCCACTTCTGGATTCTGACATTTGCCACAGAGGGGAAATGGCAGCTCCTTGCCTCATATTCCTTCGTGAGGACAAAACAGTAGAAGAGATGGAACTAAAATAAACCGGTTTTCATTAAAACTTCAGCATTGTAAGCAAAGCATACGAATAATAAAATGGATTAAGTTGCACAATTTTAGCCAAATGGAATGGTGTACTCAATTTTGTTAGCGACAGCTGCAGTTTTGGCATTGTAGTAGTTAATTTCTTAGCTTTTGATTTAAGATCATTTTAACAAGCTTCCCCTTTCCCCACCTCTATTATTACCTTCTTTTAACTGCAGAGCCTGAAAAAAACACTGAGAAAATGAAACATCAAAGCAAGTATGGAAGCATCATCAGGTCCTGAAACAGAAGTCAATAACCTGATTTCACATTATTTTAGACTGCCATTAAAACATCACATCCATTTAGAAACGACACAGCTGCCCAGCGTGGAAGATCCATTCTAAACTACCAGAAGCATCTGTCCCTACCCCTGCTACTTCTGCACTACTGCATGTGCTTAGATGATGTATGCCGAGAATCCAGTTCAGAAAAGGGAGCCCAAAAAAAAGTGAAATGGCAGAATGGCTACTGGTGAGAAGGTAAGAAAGAGAGAGAAAGGAAAACTGCATGCACAAATACAATAACAGCAACAGATAAAGTTCAGGGAAAGATGAGTAATCTAACGTGTGTATGGGCACATAAAAAAAAACCAGTTGTCCAACAGATTAGGCTCCCCCCACCCCGCCCAAACCTGGTGTTAAAATTTTGATGCCATAGAAATCCTGAAGAAGATATGGGTGTGAAAATGAAGGTGGTGTGGGGAGAGCTGTGCAGCAGCCCAGCCATGGCATGTACGGGGACCTGCCGCAGCAGGCAGGGCTAGAGAGCACGCCACAGCCCTGCTGGCTACAGCTCTGCCATCTTTGTTCGAATTCGTTGTTACTCCAATCTAAAAATAGCCCAAATACAACTAAGCAGAAAGTGTAGTGGTATAATCTGGCCTAACCTAAGGAGAGGACCCATGTGAACTGGGGTATATGCAGGTAAACCCTGTGTAAGTCCCAGTAAACAGACCACTGCCTCCTTTCCTGCCCTGTTTAATGCTTTGAACATGAACATTAGGCATGTCACTCCTCATTGGAAACTACCACAAATTCTGAACCTCAGTCACCCATGGATGCCCAGAAATTTCTCTCCTGAGATGATGAGGGCTGTTGTCTCTTACAGCCACAGAATCACAGCACCATTGAAGTTGGAAGGCACCTCTGGAGACTGTCTAATCCAACCCCCTGCTCAGAGAAGAGTCAGCTAGGGCTGGTTGCCCAGGACCATGGCCAGTCAGGTTTTGAACATCTCCAAAGATGGAGACTCCACCTCTCTGCACAACCTCTGCCAGTCTTCAATCACCCTAGCAGTAAAAAGATGTTTTTTATGTTTAAGAAGATTTTCTGAGAAAAGCCTGGCTGTCTTCTTTACACCCTCCCATCTTCTGTTTATATACATTAATAAGTTCTTCCTCTGAACTGAAAAAACATGCAGAAGTATCATCATAGTGTATGGTCGTAGAAACATCACCCAGGAATCAGAAAACAGCTAAAACCACATGCTGTGTAGTGTGGATGTGGCCAACCAGCTCCAAAAGAAGCTAGCCTTAAGCAGCACGAACGCAAGCCAGACTGTTCCACTTGACCTATGGGTCAGGGACTACTCCCTTGATCACTTTTCTTTAGCACTGGAGACATAACTTTCAGGTACATTGATGCCAAGTAGCTGTTGGCTCACTCCCTGGCTCTGGGTTTCAGTGCTCTAACTATTTTCTTTAAGTCTTACCTGCTATAAAGAGGTGGCCCATAATAGTGGGGGTACAAACAGTCAGAGTTGGCCTCAGGGCCAGGGATCAGTCCCTCACCTTTTATTTAGCAGTATAGACACAGCCAAAACTTCAAAAGGCATGGTGTTTTCATCCAGGATACCCTATTGCCTTGTCATTAGGAGACACTCTAGGGCAGAGAGGCTGAGTAGTGCCATCAACTCTTTGACGAAGTGCTCTGAGAAGTGCTGTAATTGCTCTGTTGAAGTTGAGAACTGACATTTCATGTTGCCCTGAAGTCTCAGAAGGAAGTTCTGCAGTATAGATCTGAGGGAGAAGGAGACACCTCACATTTCCTTCTGGCTCTTCATCCTTTCCACTCAGACAGCCAAATATTGGATTTAAGCAGAACAAATCACCCCTGGAGGTGGTCATTGGAGAAGCATATTAAGCAATGCAGTATTAACATGAGAGGAGTCCACAGACTCCATACAGCCAGTGGAAAGACAGAGGCACTGAACTTAAATAACACGTATCTCCACATGAAAGTCACTAGAGAAATCCACTTTTCCCCACTGACACTCTAAATTTGCAGTTCCATTGAGTCGAATGACCCACTCCCCCTTTCTCCTTGCTCTCCCCTACCTGAAAGCAAGCATCATGAGAGTCTGGTTGGTGTAGCAGTTCTCCCAGCGAAGCACGAAGGATTTCATTGTAAACAACTTCATCCCACTGAAATATGTACATCCAACACCACTGAAGTTGGCAAGAGCTTCCACAATGAATTCCAGCTATAGCCTCCTCTAGCTGGTTTTACAATGCTCAGCTCATCAAATTTACAGGGGTGGTATACACAACCGTTTATATTCTCACAGGCAGCTGTGGGATCACAGTGGGGCCTCCAATATTTCTAAATGTGGTTTCACAGATTTAATACAACTTATACTTGAGGGAAGAATGGGGCAGAAAAGGTAGAAGACAGTGTAAAATAGCTTCCAGCCTTACAGAAAGGATCATGAGAATTTGAATTGTGGTACTAAAATGTCCCGAGCAGGGTTTACTAACTAACCCCTGGCTGCAGGACTTCCTCTCCTGCAGCTGCTTTCAATAATAAAGTCTCAATGCCTATTGTTTTGTTCCTTACATACAAACAATTCCAAGTGGTTGCTTTAATTATGCTGAATACAAAGCTGCGATGTCTCTGGCCAGAATTACTTCTGACAGCTATAGGAGTTCAAAGGCCCCAGTCTTGCAGGCCTCCAGAATTTAACCTATCCGCAAATAGTACCTTCCACAGCCCCAAGGTTCTTCTTGCTGGGATGAAAACAGACAAAATGATGTTCACTTTGCAACACCTTTCAACTTAAAAAAGATAAAACTTTAAAAACCCTTCAGAAATCTAAAGAATGGGAATTCTTGGCTGCTAGCTCATAAAATACAAAGAAAAGAATGGCAGCTTGTTTGCTATTTCTTTTTGTCTTCAGAACAAAACGAAACCCTCTGCAACTGACTTCAGACCAAAAAGAATAAGGAAGGACTGTGGATAAATCCTGAATTATTTTCTTAAGCCAAACCAAACAAACATGATATAAAGAGAACAAGTGACACAAAAGGGAATCCATAAAAATTTCAAAGAAATATGGAGTCACTTGTGAGCTAAGGTTTGATCTGTGTCATGATAATGTAATGCCAAAGTAACTCCAATGACATCAACGGAATTACTCTGGCTGTATACCAGCATGACTGGATTCATAATCTGGCACTGAACATATTTTTATTGAAGCTAACACTGCAGTTGCTACACTCCTCAGGTTTATAGACATTTTAAAGCTGTTCAGTGAGCTGTAGTTATTTCCAGAATATGGATATAGTAAAAGATATCACCTGAAATGCTACTGGCCAAATCTTAAACTGATGTAACTTTGTACCAATTACTGACTGACGTGAGCTGTGCATCTGACCTTCTGTGTGTTGTGTATATCAGCTAGGACAAGACAGATCTGTGGAGTGTTCTCATCTCCTTGCCAAAGTGCTATACAACGTAATGAGAGCGGTCAAAATTAAATGTGAGGTCACTGAGGACTCAGACTTCAGACTGCGAATATCCCAGCAGAATCCTGTCCTCTGGCATGCGACTGAGGCAAGCCTAAGGTGAAGACCATGTTTTGCTCAGTGAGCTTATGGGATTTTTCAGCAGAAGCCTGGACTTGACTCGGGGGGTCACTTCCCTTCTGATGAGGCTGAGGGTCCTGTGTCCCTCAGCCAAGAAGCTGATTGAATTCCAGTCTATGAAAGCCTTGATGTGTGAGAAATTTGGAAGCCATGCAACATTTATAAATTTGCTCTCTGCAGCAAAGGAGCCCCAGCCCTGGCTGCTGTTGTGAAGGAGTGGTGGGGGGTGGAAGTGAAATGAGGTTTCAAGGAGGATGAAGTACAGGATAAAACAGAGGGAAGGGAACTGTGGAAAGACAGAGTTCTGTTTTCTGCGTCACAGCTGGAAGAAATAAATCCATTGTTTGCATTTTTTTAAAGCCGCATGAAGGACCTGGCCTCCCAGTAGTAAGTCAGCTTTCAACATTTCTAGGCAACCCAAAAAGAGTCAGGCTCTCCAGCTGTTGCCTGAAGAATGCTCAATGTCTTCAGCTCGTTTCGTCTCATCAGTTTTTCCCCAAAAAACATTCAAATGCATAAGTTCTGTGTTATCATCTGTTAACCCTTCACTCTGTATCTAGTCCAGTTTGGTCAAGTGCAGCCAGCCATGGTCATTCATTCCATAAGGTGGACTTACTTTGGCGGCAGCCACATCATTCTTATTGTCCCTATCCCCCCTCACTTGCTGCTGTACTTAATCCCATAACCTGATTTCACATTCTACTTTCCTTCTAACACCTTCATTTTTTTCTAACACAGTTTTACCTGCCACCTGCTGACTGTGGAATACTTTTTACCTCTGCTGCCCCAGACAACTTCAGCTGAAAGTGAGATGGAATGGGGTTGCATGGCTGATACCCACTGCCAGCAGTGGATATGGCATGGCACTCCTCTGCCAGAAGACACTGTCCTTGCATGTGTGTGTCCACTAATGCACAAAGACATCTTCACACCTATGTGCTGAGTCTTCTCATTAGGACAGGATGATATATTCCTGCCACTGAGAAGGGACAAAATTTCTCAACCATATTAGCAGAGATATGGAGTAATTTTACATTGACATAAAACCTAGAAAGTGGTGTCCGTTCCTTTCCACCCAATTCAGTGATGTTGGCAAAATCAGTCTGAGACAAACATTTTATGTATTAGAAAATTCACAAAGTACTCATAGACAAATGCAATATGATCTATAAAAAATATATTTGTTTTTGCATGAAGATAAAATGTTACAAGTTATATTGCACTACAGCATCCTGAGCATTAAGTTTTAAAGTCAAATGAATGTTCTAAAAGAGTTTTGATATACAAATCACTAAACAAAACAAGCTTCACAAGAGGAAAGAGAAAAAAAATAATGAGTTATTAGTAATTTATTTCTCATGAGTGAACTTGCTACCAATTGCCCAGTCACTTTACATAAAACAATATAAAGAGATAAAAAAATATTACAGTCTGTAGTAGGAAATGTATTCTGGAATAAATATTGGTTTAAGAGTCAAAATAATGAAGGTTCTTCTGAAGCAAAAGGAAAATTTCATTGTGCCCAACAGGACTATAACAGATGACAAAGAATAGTAGTTCTCCTGCCTGTGCAATCTGTCCTACTCAGTGTCCTTGGCCTAAGGAATGAGATAGAATGTAGGGTGCCAAAAATTCAATAACATTATATTCTGAAATTAAAGGAAAAATTGGCAAAAGAAAATCTCTCATCATTTTCCTCCACATTTTTCTTTTCATTGGAATAAGAAAAGACAATAGAATAATGATCAGCTGATGAATAAAGTGGACTATAGCTTCTCGTATGGCAAAATAATCAGAGAAGTTCAATGTTAAAGCATCTGCTCCATGCAGGATGACATCAATGCAAGCTTCTAAGGGAAGCTTGCATTGATGTCTAAGCTTTCTTTGCTGCTTAGACAGATGTTAAACCTTCCTGGAATCTGAAATATATGTCCCCTATTAGAACAGTCATTCGTGCTCTTCATAAGAATTGTCTCCTACAGTACCTCTTAGATGAAACCAGGACAATTGAAAATGTTTATAAAAGCTGGATATGTTTAATATCATGACCTATAAGAGCTTAATAAGTCAATAAAATGTTCAGAATCTACTCAGGAGATAAAACTCCCAGTGAACTACAGCAAGACATGAAAAAATATTTTTATAATAATAGAATATAGAGGTTTCAGATCTGTAAGTCATCTGAAGGGTTTCTTTTCTATTGAAAGGACTCTGGAGAGAACAGAGCTTGGCCTTGTTGCATAAGGGGCTCCTGTAAGCTGTTTGGTTTGCCCTCATGGCTTGGGCAAATGCAACATAGCTACATCTTTATGTCTCACTGCACAAGTGATCTTCCATGGCAAAAGTGACCTTGGGGTGTCAAGGTTGTATATGGGACCACAGACAACACCGAATGAAGTATCTGCAGAACCAACTCATGACAGAGACTGACCAATTCACAGGACTGTAAGTCAAAAAGATGGAATGAAGCTACCTTTTTCACCCCTCCCTTCTATCTATATTATAGAAAAAACTCAATTATCTCTTAGCAGTAAAGATTCTGAGGCACATGGATGAATGGATCTGATTCCACTAGCACAGAGCACTAGTATGCATGTAAATTAGTGTTAATTATAAGATGTTCGATCTTTCAGTGTAATTCATATCTCGGGAAGCCGAAAAAATTGTTTTATAGAAAGTAAAGGTGCCTTTCTTTTAATTACAAACTCTAAGTTATGCATTTGGAAAATTGAAAATTCTAAAAAGCCCAGTTATTCTCTACTGACTACAGAATTTTAAAGTATCATTAGCTGGAACAGATAAAACAAGATTAATTTAGATCACATTATGTCAGTAATGGCTCATAAACATTTCTGCAGACCCAAGTTTTATCCCAGAAACAAAGCAAGTGCTGCACTGGCAGAGGCTAAAGGTGCCTCTTGTCTGGAGGTCTGGCTCTGGCTGCAGCACATGCCAGAAACCTTGGGGGAGACCTGTATGTGACAGCATGACAGCCCCACAGCAGGGAGGGGAAAAACAACTCCAGTCTCCTGAATTCCTGGGAGTGATAATCTCTATCATCATCCTACTTAGAATAAATCTGGGATAGATCCCTCTCTTTTCCCCCAGTTTGAATGAAACCACAAACAACTACAAAAGGCAGCACATGTTAAATGTCACAGAACATGCTTACTGACATACATATATGTATGTAATACATATGCTTTTATATAAAAAAGTTTTGTTTAAAAAAATGTTACTAATTTTAAATTAGCCTCCTTTTTTGCCACTACATGGTTATTCTGTTGTTTCAAAAACATTTGCCAACTTTCTACAAAACTGGGCTACTTCAGTTCTATTTTATGAAATCCTTTCTGTTCTTATCTTGTTTCTAGCTGTTCTATGTGACTTTTGACTGTATTGCATCCTCTGTATCTTGCTGTTCTATTCTTCCCTGGAATATAAATGCCAGCTTTCTTAAATCTGCTGTGACACCAATCCTACACAGAAGTATTTGGTGCCCTAGTCCGATCTCATTGATGTCAAGGGGAAAATAACTGTCCTCTAAATTAATCAGTGTTGGCCAGGCAATAGGCTTGTCATGTCAATAAGGAGAAAGCTATTGCCCAGCTGTTAAATTTAGAATATTAATACAGAAAGAATTCTAACCATTTGCCAGATAACTTATTTTGCCCCACTCCCATCTCCTGCCCCGTGCTCCTGCAGTTTGCCACTTCCCATCACAAGTGCTTGTGTGAGTCTGAAGAGGGTTGAAACAGGTTGCCTATATCTGGTCAGATCCAAACCCTTGCAAAACCAACCAACCAGACAAATATCACTGTTTTGACAGATTATAAGAAGATCAGGCACATGCTGACTTGGTCTCATTGGCCAAAAAACCCACTGGCCCCTTTACCCATGTGTCCTGCTTTCTAAGGATTCAGCTTATATACAAATATAAACCAGAGAAGAGGCAATTCTCCATAGGTTAAAATTTTAATGGAAGTGCTTAGCCTGCCTTGTCACCCAGTTACTTATCCGACAGGTTACATTTACTTCTACATATGTCATTAGCATATTTGCCTACTGGCTATGTAACCTATGAATACATTTACCATTGTTTCAGCTCACATGGACAATGCACCATGAGCTCATCTGCCTGCCTAGAATGGACAGTTTGTTACTACATCCATTTTTTTTTCCTATGTATTAGTCTGTTTTTAATCCACAACAAGACTAACACTCAGTGGTTTCTAAGTTTACTCACAAAATCCTGTAAAAAATTTTTATCAAACGTTTTCAAAAGGATAGAACTATGTCCATTAGATCTTTCAGCACTAGCTTGAAGGTGCTTTCCAAGAACATGAACACATTAGAGAAACATGATTTTTAGCAGCTGGATGTATTCTAACTTTCATTTTACTACTCAGTAAAGGTTTTGTGAGCTGTGCTTTCCCCAGACCAAACACATATGCTGTGGGTTCCAGGTGGGTGACAGTGCACGAGGACCTGAGAGCATACATTACCATGAACTTCCCTGTTGACCAGAGATTATTATTTTTCACGACCTCTCTACACTTAGCAGAATACCTCCATACAGTGGAGGCCAAATGAAAACTCCCTGGGCTACAGCTGAGATACATGGTTAAAATCACTGCAATCCCACACCTGTTTTGTCTGGGGGAAATTCCCCATTTTCCTACCATAGAACATTCTTAAGAAACCATGTGGTCATTGCTATGAAGGAATTCTCTCTGTGCAGACATGAGCCCATCTTTTTCCACCTCCTGCTCCCTTCGAAGCTTGCCCTGGGCCCGTCTGCATGAACAGGCTGATGTACAAAGACGCTGAATCAAAAGGAGACAGCAGGGGATTGCAGATAGTATGAAGTGACTCCCCAGCCTTATCCCTGTCTACCTGACATGTGGTATGCCACGTGAAGGCTCGGAAATGAGTACAGAATCCATCTGGACACCACAAAATACTAGGCAGTGTTTAGGCTGCTGTCTGAGATGCTGCTGACCCAGAATTGTCTCCCCGTTTTCTTTACTCCCCTGCCTGCCAGAAACCCTGTGCTGTTTCTGGAAGCACAGCCCAGGCCACCTTTATGGCAGACATGAGCACACTGCTCTCTGCTCATGATCATTATAAAATATTTGTTCTGATGCAGTTATACAACGGTAATACAATTGTACTGGAAATTGAGTAACTGCATTAGCTGAGCTAGTACAGTTTTCTTTCTCTGGGCACAGAACTATGTCAAGGAAAAGCCTAGTTCCTGGAGCATGGCCATTCATGTTCACATGCAAAAGACTTACAGAGGTGAACTGTAAGCTCTTTTGTTCATGACTTACCGCTGCCTTGCACAACAGGGACCCAGTCCATGGTCTGGCACCCTAAGCACCCCAAAAATGCTGCTGTAACCATGCAACAACAGCTACTAATGCTAGCAGGCAAAGTATCATCCATTTTAAGCTCTGATTTTATACAACATTCTGCTTCATCCTTTTTTAACAGGATTTTAAAAAACTAAAATCATACCATTCAGCCAAAACCCATTAAAACTGATGGAGATCGGTGATGAGTGGTGTCCCTCAGGGGTCTGTATTGAGACCAGTACTATTTAATATCTTCATCAATGACACAGACAGTGGGATTGAGTGCACCCTCAGCAAGTTTGCAGATGTCACCAAGCTGAGTGGTGCACTTGACACACCTGCATGATGGGATGCCATCCAGAGGGACCTGGACAAGCTCGAGGAATGGACCAGTGTGAACCTCGAATGGGCCCATGTGAACCTCATGAGGTTCAACAAGGTCAAGGGCAGGGTCCTGTACCTGGGTCAGGGCAAGCCCTGGTATCAATACAGGCTGGGGGATGAAGGGATTGAGCACAGCCCTGACAAGAAGGACTTGGGGGCCCTGGTGGATAAAAAGCTGGACGTGAGCCATCAATGTGTGCTCGCAGCCCAGAAGGCCAACCGTATCCTGGGCTGCATTCAAAGCAGCATGGCCAGCAGTTGAGGGAGGTGATTCTGCCCCTCCACTCCACTGTGGTGAGACCCACCTGGAGTCCTGTGCCCAGCTCTGGAGCCCTCAGCACAGAAAAGACATGGACCTGTTGGAGCAGGTCCAGAGGAGGCCACAAAAATGATGATCAGAGGGATGGAACACCTCTCCTGTGAGGACAGGCTGAGAGAGTTGGGGTTGTTCATCCTGGAGAAGAGAAGGCTCCGGGGAGACCTTATTGCAGCCTTCCAGTACTTCAAGGGGACTTAGAAGAAAGATGGGGACAGACATTTTAGCAGGGCCTGTTGTGATAGGACAAGGGGTAATGGTTTTAAACTAAAAGAGGGTAGATTTCCACTAGATATAAGGAAGAAATTTTTCCCAATGAGGGTGGTGAACCACTGGCACAGGTTTTCCAGAGAGGTCCCTGGCAACATTCAGAGTCAGGCTGGATGGGGCTCTGAGCAACCTGATCTTGTTGATGATGATGTCCATGCTTGTTGCAGGGGGGTTGGACTAGATGACCTTTAAAGGTGCCTTCCAACCCAAAGATTCTATGATTCTATGATCCTATGAAAACAGTCCTCAGTTATCTTTGGAATTCACAGGCAGGAGGCTGAGTAGACAGAGACCAACAACAAAAAATTCTCCTGTTAAAGAAGATGGCACGCCATGCAAAGGATGAACAGCACTGGTGCTCCAAAAAGTATTTGCACTTCACCTCTGAAATACCACAGAGCCGCTCGCAGGGTGCATGAACAACAGCGAGGTTTTATCTCGACAAACTGACTGCATGACAGCCTCTTCATGGAAGCCTAAATTTAATCTGAATACTAATGCTGGCATTGTGTCGACTTTACAATGCAGAGTTCTCACACTGCCACTATCAGCTCAACCACCGTACATATTTCCTTCATTACTGCTGTGGTCTCACATTCCAAAACCCTCCCTTGCAGGAAATTACATGCATTTCAACAAGGACAACAAGCAAGATCTGACAAGTAAATATTCTGCTGCAGTGGGATTTGAAATCTGGACTTTGAATGTTTTCATCTCCAGATGATATCGTATCATAGGCTTTTTCACACAAAATTTTAAAATTGTGTGTCCCCCTTGCAAAGCCACAAAAAGAATCACTGAAGAGTGTAAAATTTCAATTAATATTGGCTCCCAAAAGTTAAGACAATTAGAAAAGAATATTCAGTGTATTTTCAAAAGGCTGAAGATTGGAAAAATCTTTTAAAAAGTATTTTGAAAGAGAAAGAAAAAGTTCCTGTCATCTCAATTACTCAAATGAAAATCCAAGAGTGTTAGAGTTCCTACTTCAAGTTGTACAGGTAATATGAAAAGAAAATTATACAGAATCAATGCCAGCCCTGACCTCATTATGCAATGATGAGAATTCATTCCACACAACCAAATCCAAATTCTAATTTGATAAACAATCCAGCTTGTCGCAGTTTTTCTTTGTTGGTGTTTTACAAATACCAAAAGCCCTTTTACTGGGGAAGTGCCATCTACCAAACTGAGGAAGGAACGCAGCTGGAATGTTCTGTGCTTTGCCAATCCCAGGCTGAGAAAAATTCCCTTTAGGGTCACAGGGCAGGTTTCAGTATTTTTCAGGCTGTAATATCCTGCAAAACTACTAGAGCCCAGCAGGAGGGAGATGCAGTTTACTCCATCATGTTCTTCTCTGCTGTTTCTGCAATTCAGCACCAATTCTAGGCAACAGAATAAAATTCACCTCTATCATATAAGTATGCATGATTTCCATTCTTCAGACCCTTTCTGCCATTACTTTGTGCCATTACTGCCTACAAAGCCCTGAGAGCAGTTCAACAAGCAGTAAGCTGTGTTGTACCACAGGCACCAGTACTGCGCCACGCTTACCTTATGCCCCCGCTTTATGCTTCATCTATTATCTGTGTGTGTAACAACCAGCTTTCCACTTCATTTCGTATAAACCTCATCATTTCAGTGCTCTACATGTCCCACTGCATCACACACAGCTATATCCGTGCCTTGGCAGGCAGCAAACATTCGTGAAAGAGCTAATTGTCAGTGCCTGTCAAAATGGTAAGAGGCTCAACTATAACCACCTGTCCCTTGGTGGGTCTGGATTTTTTTCCTCTACCCATACACTGAGTTTCACATGCATGTTGGAACACGGTACCTATCAGCCTGGTACCTCTCTGTCCTTTCGGTTAAAATCAGCCAGCATTTTAAGAAATTACTGGGGAAAGGAATGACCAGCCTACAAGGCAACATGGTTGCATGAGTTGTGTATCCTTTGGAAACCAGGAAATTAAATAAGTAATTGGATTCTGTCATAATTGACTTTGTCTTAGTGGGTCTGGATTAATCCAAAGGATTCATATTTGTGAAAAGAAAGAAGGAAGAACTTACAATCATCTCATTTATTTTTCCTCCCCAACTATCTGCTGCCAGCACAGGTTAGTGTTTCTCCTCTGTTTATTGCGGTTCATTTTATCTTCAGGCAGGCATGTATTTTAATCTGAGCTATTCCAGGAAATTCTTTAGATGTTGTTGAGTTGCTGCAGATTTTCACCAAGGTAACTAAACTCAGAAGGTATATAAATATATATTTTGTCTTTTTATTTTGCTTGTTTTTCAGTTCTGTGCCCAGCCTTTCAGTTCTTTACATCTGCACTGATGCATCAAGTCTCCACTTCAGAGGAATATTCCCCAAAGTCCCTGTTCCTTGAAACATAGTATTTTCTTTAAAAGGCAGAAATTACTTTGTGGCCTGACACTGGAATACCTGAGGGATTTCTACTGAACTTACCATGTGAATGTTGACAGAATCTGCAGGAGACAAATAGAAGCTTTACTCTTCTAAACAGGGTCATGGAAATGCTGCTATATTTATAACGGAATGTAAATCCCCCAATCCCTTTGCTCATTGTTCTGCAAGAACTTGCTTAAACTAAACTAAACTAAACAAAAAACACTTTTGCAGCAATTCTGTTAGATTACACCAAGAGGAATAAATGAATATGCTAGTTACAGTCTATAACAGTCTCTCTCCAAAATTCCTTGTTTTCCACTGTACTGATTTATGCCTAATGCAGAAGATGACTTATCATGTACAGGTGTATTATTAGTGTTATGTTAGAGGTAATATATGGCAAGGTCTGCAATAATAAAACAGTCACTGGACTTTGGTTGACAAAATAGGAAAAAATCACTACCTGTTAATACCTCCTGTGTTTGACTTCTCATTGGCAGGGATCGCACCAGTGGGAATATCACTGGGAGCCAGTGCTCCACTTGCTACTCAAGTACTCGAGTCTCATCTCCATTTGGAGTGCACGTGGAAAGAAGAGGTAAAACAGCCACATCCAACTCTATTCATTCTTAAGTAATTAAAAAAACCAGTGCCAAGCAGAACCTGAAAGACTCCAAAAAACTACACAGTAAGGGTGGAGTGACGGTGAGAGGACAAGACCAAGTGAGTAAACAACTAAGATTACATTAGGATAGATTTATATCTCATTCTAACCTACTTCTCTTTACAAAATGGGAAGAATTACTTCAGACATGTTTTATATGTGCACACTCTGTCACCCTGCACGCTTTCTTCAATCTTTTTGCTTCTTAGGGAGAAAAAAAAGACACGAAATCTTAAAAGAAATGTATGCTACTCCCCTCTTTCTCAGAAAAAGGCCGCAGGACATAGCGAGGTATGCAAGACCTTTACCATTTATTCTAAACTGGTAAAATGACTAAATCTGCATTTGACATCTATGAGCACACCACCACCCAGGGCACAGAGGGAAAAAAAGCAGCTGCACAAACACACACAAAAAAAAGGAGAATATGCAGAAGCCAAGAGTCCTATAGTTCTGAGGACTGCATCAAGGAAGGGTAAGAGGACATGTCTCTGCTGTCCCTTCCTGGGTTGTGTGTATAAAAATATCTGTAGCCCACGTTGGTTCCTTTGATGCAAACTTGTTTGCATCAGTGTAACTGAGGGTATGTCAACACAGCATTTAAAGGAATAATTTTGGATTGTGTGGATATACTCAACTTTTAAAATGTCTAGTCTGAAAGCACTGTAGCTGTGGATAGAGCCCAACACATGTTTTCTGACAATGTTGCCAGAAAATATAAATTACTGAAATTTTGTCCAGACTGGGTCCCATTATAGAACCCATTCAACTCCATTTTCTTTCCAAACCCAGGATAAACTAGTCACAGAGATTTTTTTTTTAAAAAAAGGATGCAACTCTTTACTCGGGTTATTCTGGCCATACTGCTGTGACACCATGTCTAGTGGCATTAGTATTGCAGCCAACAGCAATAAATTAAACGTTGTTGGAATACAAAAGCCAACTGAGACAGAATAGCCACACAAAACCCTTTTACCCCTTTGTACTGGATGGCTGCACCCATACTGCCTATTGAGAAAGTCCCTGGCCCATTCCTGCTCCTGATCCATAGCCAGTATTTGTGTATGAGTACAAGCACAGTCAAAATTATGCCAGCACAGCATTGAAGTGAGCCAGAGACCAAGCTAAAGGACTGGATCTCTGCTCATCCATATTGCTTAACTCTTTTTGGGCTAGTCTGGGTCTCTCCAAGACACTCAAGGACAGCGTGAGGGAGAGCTCACTCAAGGGACTATCTGCAACAGGCAGCAGAGGTATAACTGCACCAGGGGTGGCTTACAACAATCCTTGCTTCAGACCCTCAAACTCTTCCATATATCCTCCTGCTGCATCTCAGGGCATGCCACGTACCTTGTTTCACACTGCACAAACAAGACTGCAGAGAGTTGCAACACAGGTATCACATTATTTCAGGCAATTCAAGCTAAAAAGAAAAAGAGTCAGAAAATAATGTTTATGTCTTTGGGCCTCAAAAACACCACTTGAGTCACAGGGAGACCCACAGACAGGTACCACAAAGCTTGGAAGAAGTCAGTGTACTAAATAAAGTGCTCGCCCTGAGTAATCTGGATGTGAGCCAGCTTGCAGCAAATTGCTTTGTAGCACCCTCCTATTAATCAGTAGAGAACAGCTTATGAGGTATTGCACATATGCAGAATAATCCACCGTTTCTTCCATTCCCCTTTCTACATCCATTACATCTAGAGCCTTCCCTTCCTCGCTCTAAAATGTCCTCTTTACAACTTTCACAGCACGGACAATATGAACTTCAGTTTAGTGGTCCCTTCAAATCCTTTACAGCCCCTCTTGTGCTCTGGGTATTTACAGAAGGGATGTGATGCCCTCTAAAATGTCTGGTACTTTGGGTCATTTTTAAAGTGGCCCTTAAACCCAGGTCTGCAGGTCTACCTATACCATAAACCTCTACATTTGCCCTAAAGCAGTCTAGTCTGAAACTACCATGGTTCCAACTCACTCAATTCATCCCTTGACTGCCTCTTCCTTCAGTTTGTTCAGCTTAGGCTGAAGGTTTGAGAATGGGAGGTCAGTGAGTGACTGTCCCACTAACTCTCTCATATGCCTCACTTCCAACCCCCAGTTCTCTGGTTCCTCTCTCTGCTGTCCATATGAAGAGACCAGCTAGAAAAAGAGCCAAGAAATTCACACACCACTTCCAAGGAGGCCTCTATTTTGCAGCTAAGCAACACAAAATGTGGGCTGCTCTGCTGCACATTATGAAGAAAGATACAGATGGTGTACGACAGCTCACGTGGTTCAGAATAATTGAGAGGGAACCTCAGGATAGACCTTACATATCAATGTAGACATATTATACTTCCTTTGCAGATGGTGCACACCATGGCATATAGTTGTACTAGAAGCTCTTCGCTCCACAAAAGTAAAAGCTGCATGCCTTCTAAATAAAAAAACCCACCACCACAAAGCTAAAATGAAACAATCAATAATCTTGCCACTAGGTCTATTTCTTGAGTTTGACAAGGTGCCTGACTGATCAAAAGTAAAATAAAAAATTGTCTCTCTCTTAAATTATGGACACAAAATGATTTCAGTTTTGCTTGGTACACACTGAAGAGAGAGGATTCTCTCCCTCCTTTTTGAATGACACTGAGAATATTTTGTTTTAATCAATTAAAGACCGATGTTGCTACACTGCAATCAGAATAAGAAGTTCTGACTATATTATACTTTTTCCCCTTTCCTAAGCTGTTTCTGCTCTCTCACTGCAAAATGCTACTAGCTGTAAATTATTTCTGCATTTCAGATTCATACAGAAATATGTATAAACCAAATGAAGAAAAATGAAAATATATTCGTGCAGCTGTTTCTGCCTATCACCTTTAATCTTTCATGCACTTTAAAATATGTGCTTCCCACAAAGGGAGAGAGAGATCTATTTTTGCTTTATGTGAATATAAAAGTAATTTGTTGCCATAGCAATATTTTTCCATCCAAATGCTCTGAACACCACAGTTGCTTCAGGTTTTGGGCAAACTGTAACTATCCCCAAAAAACATGTAAAGCATTATGCTTCAATAACCTCTTCAGTTCCATCATAATCACATCTTTCTGCTAGACATTATTAATAAAAAATAATTCAATACAGATGTTTATGTCTATACAAGCTTACTCCCAAAGACCACTTTCAAAATAATTTGCTTGCATCTTGTTTAATTCAATTTGCATTAAATTTCTGTAGAATGGACTGAACACCCCCCTCCCAATCTCTATCCAGTGGGCCAAATTCTGAAGCTCACAGGAACGGTGCACAAATCTAAAGAAAGGTGTTAGTCCCCTGCATGCTCTACTTTCTTAAATTCCCCCCCACCCTCTTGCATAGTGCTCTTTAGTAGGGTTCTCAGGGATGTTAGCCCTGCTCATTTCCATAGCAACCATCTCCACAGAGTGGAACAATTTGTTAAAATTGTTGGGGTTCAGCCTTTGAAAACAGCAATACCACAAAGACTGGTACCAGAAGCCTCGCAGAACTTGGGCTAGGAATCATAGGAGCAGCAATTTTTTCATCTTATTTTTGACCATGTCCTGGGAACAGCAACTTCCATGGCTCTGGGATGACATTTTATGTAAGTTGGAGCTATGGATAATGGTATGCAAAACACAGCGCCTGGTTGAAACTTACTATGTATTCTTATTGCAGTATTACATAATGTTTAAATATAAATAAAACAGAAACCAAATGAAACTTATAAACCTCAAGATCTTAATAAAAAAAAACCCAAAACCAGAACACACAGATGTTGGCAGCGTTCCGCTCTCTTCCACCTATATCTTAAGCGCGATTTCACAATGCAAGGGATTTGTGTAAATTGAGGTTGACTGCCCCAGCCCACTGACAGTGCTCCCAGGCGTGATGCCACATTAAACTCCATCAAAACCTGGTGCTCATACATCTGGTGAAGTCCTCCAGATGTGACCAAAGCTGAATCACTGTGCACTTCATTTGAAAAGAAGGCACTGCATGTGTGAGTGTTGTTTTTTTATTTTTTCTGACTGGATAGGACTTCACACATGTAACTATCCATGTTACCTTGCACATATTTTCAGCAGCCCTGGACTGCTTGTTTGTCTGTTTTGCTGCACACTCTTGAGTTACACACTTAAGAGCCTGTAAACCCTTTGGAGATATTTATTATATATTCCACAGGGCCCCAGTCTGGTAAGCTTTTCTGTAAGACTACAGTATAAACACCAAATAAACATGCTTGTTACAGGCCAGACATACTAACACAATATCTTATTTCTTAAAAAAATCTAACATATGGTTTCTTAATGCAGATGTAAATTATCATTTACTCTTGTATTTAAATTGTCACCATCTGTTTAAAGTGGACATAAAGTGCAAAATGGTCTTTTTTTCCACTCTCTCACAGCCAACCTGAAATGCAACATGCATTTTATACTTTTGAATACAACTGACTGTGCTGCAGATGGCCCTTCGTTTGTGCAGTCCTTTGCACTGGTACTGCCTGCATGTGTCTTTTCTATAGCAACACAGAAAGGGAAAGGAGTCAGCACAAAACAGCAATGTAATTGCAAGCCCATAAAAAGTGATCAGGGAGTCTTCAATAGAAAGATATTTGCAGTATATAAACTGCCATAACATACTTGCCTTAAGGCGAAGTTTCATGGCCAGCTTAAGACAAACTAAATCTACACAGAACTGCAAAAAAGAAGTGTGTTCTTACCTTCACTTTTGCCCCAGTCTGCAAGTTTCTGTCTCCTCCCTTCTGCCAGCATTAAAGCAAGGCTGGGAAATTGACCTAGCCAAAAGCATTTTTCTGTTTTCGAGTTTTGCCAGGTTAGTTTTCAGTCAGATCAGTTTCCAGACCTGGCTGGTCATGCAACCAGCCACATAAACCCCAGTGCAGGAGTGAAATCACCCCTTTCAAGGGCATCACACACAGTGCAAACGGAGGTCAGTTAATTCCTGTTGTGAAAGAACACTCTTTAACTGACTAGATTTCATATTGACAGTGTTCTCTAAGGGGTAATATGCAAAATAACTATCAATCAGTATGTGTCAGGCAGTTTACTGCCAGAGGAAACAACTTAGCGTAAACAATGCTTCTGCAAGACAGGTACATATTTAGGCCACTATTTTACAGATAAGGAAAGAAACTGAACCACATTAGCTTTTATCCCTGAAGTCAAAGAGAAAATACATAAAGCAAGATAGAAGGAGAGATCTCTGCCTCTGAAGTCCTGTACCTTAACTACAAGGCTACCTTTCTTTGCATATGCACCTCTTTTCAATAAATGAGTGCATACATAAATACATATAGATTTATGTTTCATAAAGAAATATGTTTAACACTGTGAAAAATTGATTTTTGTGGTCAAAAGCAAATAACAAATAATTCTATAAGCTCTACTAAATTATAGGAGCAATAGTGAAAATTAACATGCAGAATGAGCACAAAGGAATGTTATATACCACCATACATAGTTAGACTTCTTGCTTAGCAGCAAAATTATTAATGTTTTTTGGACCTTGGAATAACTAACAAAGACCCATTTCATATTTTACACTGTTGGCTTCCAAATGTGTTTTGAGATGCTTTTTTTTTTTTAAATGTGAAATTCAAATAATTTTGGTTTACCAAAACAGGTGTTAACAATATCATTGCATTGAGGCATACTGCTCATTACTATTATGTTATTCTTAAGTTCAACTAAATACCACTTGATAGGTAGGGAACATAAACTACTTTAAGCACAATGGCAGGTGAGCTCTGGTTTTGCTTGTATTAACATAATAGTTTTAGAAATGCCAGCTAACAATGAGCTTCATTGTACTGAATGGGATAGGTGATCAGGCACTGAACCATTTTCCTTCCAGCTGCCTACTTTCCCTCCACAGTCAGGCAGTTCCACGACTGACAATGCTCTAAAAGGCATGGAGGTTCAAAAATGTAAGTATGTATTAAATACGCAGACCTTATGGATCTGTGCCCTGAAATATGCTTGTTCTTAAAACATAGCAACATAGTTTCCTGATAATACACAATGACATCTGACAGCTCATATTCTGAACAGATTTTGTTCTGCAAGAAGAATTAGTGGAGAATACAAATAGAGGGATACAAGAAAGTAAAATAAGTATGTTTACGGGAAGAAAGAAAATGCAAATATAAAACTCCCCAGTGTTGATCATGCTACAGAAACTCCTGACCATATTGCAGTACACAGTGCAGAAGGTCTGTTCCCCCAAATCACTTGGCAGAGGGCTTGGGAGAGTCTGGGAAAGGAGGGACGTGAACTTCAGAGCAGAGTTGTGCCAATGAATCTGCAAGCATGCAGGCTTCCGAGCTGAACTCTTCTGGAAAGAAGGATGAAGCAACTGTAAAGGTACTCAAGGGGGCAGATACACAACCCTCACAGACCGCTCCAATCCCCGGCTCATTTATCATGTTTTAGGTCAGGGCTTTACCCTTCATGAGGTCAGGGATTTGTTCCTCTGTTCACACAGTGAAGCATCCATCAAAGTTGTGCAGTAAGCAGCTTCACCAGCTGGAAATAACATGCCAGAGAAAGATTTTATTTAAATAGGCAAAATACTGGGGGGCTGATTCTCACAGCTGCCTAAATGCCCTTTATGCCACCCTGACAGCCAAAGGCAGGCGTGCGGTATTAAGCTCCCACGCAGGGAAGGCAGATTTGTGTTGGACCAGCAATAAAAACACAACTGCAGCCCAGGTCCTTGAAAAGTCTGAGGAGATGGAGCCATAGGCAGGGCAGTGCTGGTCCGGCCAACAGGCAGCCTCAAAAACTTGCACCTGAGGCACCTTAAGGGGACTGGACCCCAGGGGGTCATGAGGGAAGGTACACCCCGAATGGCGGGCCCCCACTGCCCTGCGCCTGCTGGACCCTCGGCGCATGGCCTTGGCCCCTGCAGTAACTTCTGCACCAATGAAACAGACTTTGAGCTCCCACTTACACGCCCGGCTTCTGCTGGGATGCCGAAGACAGGCTGTAGGCCCCAGGGAGGCTCAGGGAGGCTCAGGGAGTTATGGCGCTGCTGGGGGCACAGGACCCAGCCTGGGGACACCCCAGCGGAGCCCGACCCTGCCCACGGGCGGCAGCCGCCACCTAGCCCAGCTGCAGGCAGGGCTTCCCTTCCCAGGGAAAGGCCCTAGCCCCTCTGCCGGCCTCACTGCTCACCCCTCTCCCTTCCCACTTCCCCCAGAGTGGCCTGGCCTGGCCCAGTGTGCCCCTCCAGCACTTGCCCTGACACCTCCTTGCTCCAGCGGCAGCGCGGCCCACTGCCCCGCCAACCCCTGGCCCATGGGAGCTCCTCACCCGGCCCACGGGAGCTCCCTGCCTTGGCCTGAGCGGTGCCTGCGCTCCCTTCCCTGCCTCCAAGAGCACGGCTCTGCGTGCCTTGGCTGCCTGTCCCTCCATCCCCATGTCCCTCCATCTCCATGTCCCTCCATAAGTGAACAGGAGGGGGGAAAACCCCACCAGGATGGTATCACGGCATCCCCCAACCCAAACTGGAGCCAGTCTCAGCCCTCGGGCTGGCCAACTAGGGCCGTGAGGCCCTGAGGTAAGCAGCCCACCTGCTGCCGTACCTGGGGACGCCAGGTCCCTCCAGCCCCTTCCAGTGCTTCCCCGCCTCAGGCAATGCTTATAAATAGAAATGTGGACATTTACTCAGGTTCAATATGCAGTGGCAAAGAGTTTCTGTAACTCTGATCATGTATTTCAAAAGAGGGAGAAAAATCAGTACATGCAAAATCAGTACATGCAAATCAGTACAAAACAAACTCAATGTTTTCTGAACAATACTAAAAAGGATACAGGTCAACGAGGTGGGTATAAAAGAAGAGGATTCAGGGGCATGGGGAATATTGCTATAAGACAAAAAGCTTAGCCCTCAGACCTGACACATTTCATGAGCTAAAAGGAAGGGGAATTGCATATAGCTCTGGCCAGCTCTGGTTTCTAGTAGCCATTTCACCACTGACTTGCTGCAAGAAATTGCTCTGAATCATTGCATTTCTACTTAGCTTTTGTTCCTTTCCAAACAGAGATAACGTGTTTTGCCTTCCTGTGAGGTGCTTCAGCATCCATGGAAGAAGAGACATATGTGTGAGTCGTCTTGCTACTCAATGCATAAAATCTGCCAGGCAAAGTCCATCACTTTGGTTTGTACAGCACCTGGTGCAATGTGGGTCCTTCTTTTTTACTAGGGTTTGCAGGTACTTGCAGGCCAGCAGAAGTACACAGAGTTAATTATACCCATGCATAAATGCATGAGGAAAAATATTTTTTAGAAATAGAAGTTAAAAAAAATGTTCTGGAAGACTGTCTCCTGAGGCAGCCTATTTGCATCAAAACTAACTGAAACAAAACGCAGAGCAAACACATTATCTGAATGAAAAAAATAAGCTGTCCTAACAAATATAGTGTCTGTATGAAATGTTCAAATCCTGGTCTTCCTTACAGAACTAAACAAACATACTAAAGACACATAATCTTTTATTTTTGGCATTTGTTCAATTAATTATTTGATATAATGCAAAAAAACCCCAAGAGATAACCAGTTAAGGTCACAATACTATAAATACATTCATGTGAAGGTTTTCTGATTTAGCAAGTTCAGGTGATCTATCTGTATTTGAAGAAGTTAGGGATAAAACTGAGTTGCTGATCATGCTGATTTTGCAAATCCTTGCTTAGATGAGTAGTCCTCACCCATATGAAATGGGGGTTTCTGTCCATGTTTTCCCTCCCTTCCTTCCCTTCCTTGCTCCTCTCGTTTTCTTTCACTCCTTTCTCTCATTCTGTTTGTTGTTTTTGCAAGAACTTTCTCCCTTTGATTTCTAGCATTTACTCTTGCCAATAGTTTTGTTTACACAGTTAGAGAAGGCTTACCCACATAAAAGGAACAAGCTTACATGCCAGATTTCAGTGGAACAGGATTTTGCTCCTGATCTGCTGGTGTTCGTAAGAAATAATAAAAAAATTATACTGATCTTGCTCTTGGGAGAGGTCAGTGGGAACCAGTGTTTGTCATGACCAGTCTATTGTGACTAACACTGAAGAGTGACAATCTAGTCCTAAGCATCCCTGTTCTTTTTCTAGTCAACTGCACCTTGGAGAGCCTCCAAAGGTGTCCCAGTCCAGCTAAGTTAGCTAAGAGCAGGAGTTATCTCCTTCTGGATCTGGCCTGGTCCTTTTAAAGTCTTAAATCTTTGCTTTAAAGGCTGACAATTTTTTACGCTTACACTGCTGCCCTCCACTGTGCTCTTTTTCCATCTCCTCGACAGTAAATGAACTTATCTGTCCATATCATATCTTGCTTGGATTTACAAAAGCAGAACTTTGTTTTGTTGAGCCTCCAAAAGTCTTTAAGAAGTGGCTGATCATTTATATGCCAACCCCACTTAAAGCGTGAGGGCAAATCCTCTGGGTGCATGAGCGAATTGGAACCATGGAAAGGATTCTTGCTTATGAGTTGGTGGGCTTCATTCAGAGGACTTTGAATTAGCTTTGAATGGGGAAGGGGATAAAACCAGGCTCACTGAAGATGAGCCTAATGATGGCATGTCGATGTTGGGGGTGAAATCAATAGCCCAGCTCAAGTGAGTCTATACCAATGCATGCAGCATGGGCAACAAACAGGAGGAGCTGGAAGCCATTGTGCAGCAGGACAGCTATGACTTAGTCACCATCACAGAAACATGGTGGGATGTCTCTCATGACTGGAGTGTTGCAGTAGATAGCTATAAGCTCTTCAGAAGGGATAGGCATGAAAGGAGAGGTGGTAGGATGGCTCTGTATGTTAGGGAGTGTTTTGATTATATAGAAATCAATGATTGTGATGACCGAGTGCTTATGGGTAAGGGTGAGGGGAAAAGCAAACGAGGCAGATATCCTGCTGGGTGTCTGTTATAGACCACCCAACCAGGATGAAGAGGCAGATGAAGCATTCTACAAGTGACTGGCAGAAGATTCACAATTGCTATCCCCTTGTTCTTGTAGAGGACTTCAATTTACTGGACATCTGCTGGAAGTATAACAGCAGAGAGGAAACAGTCTAGGAGGTTCCTGGAGTGTGTGGAAGAGAACTTCCTGACACAGCTGGTAAGTGAGCCTACCAGCAGAGGTGCCCCACCTGACCTGCTGTTTATGAACAGAGAAGGACTGGTGGGAGATGTGGTGGTTGGAAGCCATCTTGGTCTTAGCGACCATGAAATGATAACATTCTCAATCCTGAGTGAAGTAAGGAGGGGGGTCAGCAAAACCACTACCATGGACTTCCAGAGGGAAGACTTCAGCCTGTTCAGGTCACTGTTTGAGAAAGTCCCTTGGGAGTCCTGAAGGACAAAAGGGTCCAGGAAGGCTGGACGGTCTTCAAGAAGGAAATCTTAAAGGCGCAGGAGAAGGCTGACCCCATGTGCTGTAAGACGAGCTGGTGGGGAAGATGACTGGCCTGTCTGAACAGGGAGATTTTGCTGGGACTCAGGGAAAAGAGGAGAGTTTATCACCTCTGGAAGAAGGATAAGGCAACTCAAGAAGAGTACAAGGATCTCATTACGTCATGCAGAGAGAAAATTAGAAAGGTAAAAGCCCAGCTAGTACTCAATCTGGTCATGGTTGTAAAGGATAACAAAAAATGCTTTTACAAATACATTAACAACAAAAAGAGAGGCAAGAAGAATCTCCACCCCTTATTGGATGTGGAGGGGAACATTGTCACCAAGGATGAGGATAAGGCTGAGGTACTTAATGCCTTTTTTGCCTCAGTCTTTAATAGCCAGACCAGGTATCCTCAGGGTATTCAGCCCTCTGAGCTGGAAGACAGGGATGGAGAGCAGAATAAACTCCCCATAAACCAGCAGGAAGCAGTTAAGGACCTGTTAAGCCACCTGGACACCCACAAGTCTATGGGGCCTGATGGGATCCACCCAAGAGTACTGAGGGAGTTGGCGGAGGAGCTTGCCAAGCCACTCTCCATCGTTTATCAGCAGTCCTGGTTAACAGGGGAGGTCCCAGAAGACTGGAGGCTTGCCAATGTGACACCCGTCTACAAGAAAGGCCGGAAGGAGGATCCTGGGAACTACAGGCCTGTCAGCCTGACCTCTGTTCCAGGGAAGATTATGGAGCGGTTGGTTTTGAGAGTGCTCACAGGGCATGTGCAGAACAGCCAAAGGATCAGGCCCAGCCAACATGGGTTCCTGCAAGGCAGGTCCTGCTTGACCAACCTGATCTCCTTCTGTGACCAGGTGACCTGCCTAGTGGATGAGGGAAAGGCTGTGGATGTTGTCTACCTGGACTTTAGTAAATCCTTTGACAGCATCTCCCACAGCATTCTCCTGGAGAAACTGGCAGCTCGTGGCTTCGACGGGTTTACTCTTCGCTGGGTGAGGAACTGGCTGGATGGCCGAGCCCAGAGAGTTGTGGTGAATGGTGTTAAATCCGGCTGGCGGGTGGTCACAAGCGGTGTTCCCCAGGGCTCGGTTCTGGGACCAGTCTTGTTCAATATCTTTATAGATGATAAAAAAAAAATAAAAGACTGCATGTCAGCAGAGAAATTGCTTAATTTCATATTCTAATTCTGTAGGACTTTCCCCTCCTGAAACATTTAAAGTCAAATAATGTATATAAAGAAAATGTAAAGTATTTGCAAGATATATGAAGACACATTCTGAAACCTTTTCTTACCAAATCATTTTTTACCAGATTGTTTTATTTGTGAATTCCTGAGTTGGACAGCTGTGTACAGCAAACTTCTGGGTGACTTGGAGCCATGGTTCCTCTGAATTCACACAATCACAGAATCATTAGGTTGGAAAGGACCTTCAAGATCATCAAGTCCAACCATTAATCCAGCGCCACCATGTTCCCTAAACCATGTCCTCAAGTGCCACGTCCTCAGGTTTTTTGAATACTTCCAGTGATGGCTACTCCACCACCTCCCTGGGCAGCCTGTTCCAATGCCTGACCACCCTCTCGGTAAAGAAATTTTTCCTAATATCCAATCTAAACCTCCCCTGGTGTAACTTGAGGACATTTCCTCTTGTCCTATCACTAGTTACTTTGGAGAAGAGACCAACACCCTCGTCGCCACAACCCCCTTTCAGGTAGTTGTAGAGAGCGATAAGGTCTCCTCTCAGCCACCTCTTCTTCAGACTAAACAACCCCAGTTCCCTCAGCCACTCCTCATAAGACTTGTGCTCCAGGCCCCTCACCAGCTTCGTTGCCCTTCTCTGGACACGCTCCAGCACCTCAACATCCTTCTTGTAGTGAGGGGCCCAAAACTGAACACAGGATTCAAGGTGTGGCCTCACAAATGCCAAGTACAGGGGCACCATCACTTCCCTACTCCTGCTGGCCACACTATTTCTGATACAGGCCAGGACGCTGTTGGCCTTCTTGGCCACCTGGGCACACTGCTGGCTCATGTTCAGCCGGCTGTCAACCAGCACCCCCAGGTCCCTTTCCGCCGGGCTGCTCTCTAGCCACTCCTCCCCAAACCTGTAGCGCTGCATGGGGTTATTGTGACGGAGGTGCAGGACCCTGCACTTGGCCTTATTAAACCTCGTACAGTTGGCCTCTGCCCATTGATCCAGCCTGTCCAGATCCCTCTGCAGAGCCCTCCTACCCTCCAGCAGATCAACACTCCCACCCAACTTGTTGTCATCTGCAAACTTATTGAGGGAGCACTCGATCCCCTCATCCAGATCATCAATGAAGATATTGAACAAAACCGGCCCCAGAACCGAGTCCTGGGGAACACCACTTGTGACCGGCCGCCAGCCGGATTTAACGCCGTTCACCACAACTCTCTGGGCTCAGCCATCCAGCCAGTTCCTCACCCAGCGAAGAGTAAACCCCTCTAAGCCACGAGCCGCCAGTTTCTCCAGGAGAATGCTGTGGGAGATGCTGTCAAAGGCTTTACTAAAGTCCAGGTAGACAACGTCCACAGTCTTTCCCTCATCCACTAGGCGGGTCACCTGGTCATAGAAGGAGATCAGGTTGGTCAAGCAGGATCTGCCTTTCATGAACCCATGCTGGCTGGGCCTGATCCCTTGGTTGTCCTGCACATGCCCTGTGAGCACTCTCAAGACCAACCACTCCATAATTTTCCCCGGTACAGAGGTCAGGCTGACAGGCCTGTAGTTCCCAGGATCCTCCTTCCGGCCTTTCTTGTAGACGGGCGTCACATTGGCAAGCCTCCAGTCTTCTGGAACCTCCCCTGTTAACCAGGACTGCTGATAAATGATGGAGAGTGGCTTGGAAAGCTCCTCCGCCAGCTCTCTCAGTACTCTCAGGTGGATCCCATCAGGCCCCATAGACTTGTGGGTGTCCAGGTGGTTTAGCATGTCCTTGACTGCTTCCTCTTGGATTATGAGGAGTATATTGTGCTCTCCATCCCTGTCTTCCAGCTCAGGGGGCTGAATACCCTGTGGATACCTGGACTGGCTATTAAAGACTGATGCATGGATGTATCATGCTATTTTGTCATGTTAGCATTTTAGCATTAGAATTGTATTCCAGTTAATGTGTTTGTGTTAAGTTTTATTCAAAAGCCTCTATACTGAGCAAAGAAACTGGTTACTAGTGAATTTTCCAACCTCTGTTAATTCAAGAGGTGAAGGAAATGGCTAGCAGGCAACTATGAAACCTTGTCTATCAAGTAAATAAGATAGTAATACTTTCTCATGTCATATTTTCAATAACGAGGAAATCTGATGTTTGTCATATAACAATATTTTATTTTCAGTAAACCCTATTCATCTAGAATATGGTAGTGATTTAGTATTCTAGTGATTTTAGTGATTGTCAGGGTTTTGGAAAGTCACAACAATTGTACTGTGCATGATAAACAGAATAATAGCAAATTCTGAGTCCTAAAATGACATAAAGGATTTTATCTCTTTGATTGCAAAGAAGTTGTAGAACATCAGAAAGGCAGAAAATTTTACCCATTGCTATCAATTCTAACAGATATTTGGCCAGTTATTCACTTAAATCCATTCATATTATCAGGTGTCTAGTAACTGATAATATAATTATCTTATATTCTAAAAGATCAGTGAGCCATAAGTTTAGCTGGTACTGTGATTGGTGATATGTTAATAGGATAAATTAAGAGTGACACATATGCTAACATTTGCTAAAATGCCATGCTACAATTATTTATTTAGCCATGTAAAGGATGATGTTCAGTTATTTACAAACATATTTTTTTAAGTTTTACTTTTTCAGCTGAGATCTGATATACTTATTCTCAAATATGACATAGTATTCTTAAGAAAAAAACTTGTTAAATTATTTTATAGATGGAAATAAGTGCGTGATGAGGTGAGAAAGTACTTTTATTCAATCTTCATCTGAACAGCACCCACATTACAACGAAAACTGCTGAAAAATTGAAATTTGTCAGAGACATACTTGTGGAAGGTAGATATGCTTTTCATTGGTCTCCTGAAAAATCAGATTTAAGATTATAGTGCTTTAATAACACACTTTATACACAGATAGTAAATTATATTAAATGGATAAAAGCAAAAATCTTCCATTTTTTATGGCACTCTACTTCTGTGAATATATTAAATACGTGAATATTGATTAGATGATGTCTCAGGATTCCATTAGCTATGAAAGATGCAAGCACAAAAAGCTGGAAGGAATTTAATTCTTATTTGAGGATTGCAAATAAGATCTGTGAAAGGGCATATGAATTAAGTCTGGGCCCCAGAAAATCCTTCTTCTTCTTGTATAATACAGAAATAACCAGAGGTTTCTGCCATGTGATGATGTAGCATGCAGCATGTAGTATTAATTCTGTGACTATCTATGAAATAGGAACAGGTGAGTTTTTTTCTTTTTCTTTAGACTTAGTAGATAGCAAAAATGGCAAAAATCCCATGTTTCACAATAAATCACTCAGCAATTAAGATACTTTGAGGTAAATGTTGCCTCTCTGGGCTAAACCTCCCATTTGTGTCCTTCTACAATAGTTTGGGATGAAAGGGCTCACCCCATTCCAGCTTTCATCGTAGAAAGCCACCTGCATAGGCATGGGGAAAGATGGGAGCGGTGGGTATGGTGCAGGTGCTTCAGTAATTAACTTGATACAGTCAGCCTCGGAGCCCCTGCAGGGCACACCAGAAAACACATCTTCAAAGGGTTAGGTGTGTAGGAGAGCCCTGCTCCATGGTGGCATTTCAAGGAAAAAATGGTGACATCTGTTTACAGTGGGGGTACAGTGTTTCCAAGAGGGTAAATTACTTCTCAGAGCTCTCTGCACTACATCGTGATGACTCCTGAGTCACTGAGTTGACACTTGCAAAAATCACAATGCCAAGATATGGCCCCAAATGCCCTTCGTTAAACTCTTGGAGCAATTCCTGGTGCTGTTTTGGTGTTCAGGATTTAGCTAACTCCTGAGTCAGAGACCTTGCCCAAGAGGCAGGTTGGTTGTGGCTATCCTGCTTTGGAGTTAAGGAGAGGCGAATAGTATGGCCATGGCTAGAGCATGCCATTTTGTCTCCAAGTCAGAGGACAGACCCCAGCATCCTGTAGCTAGCAGACAGTTAAGAATCTTGGATTTCAGGGGTCTTTGCTGACTTCTGAAGTTTCCTCCTTCCTAAGGCAAGCACTGTAGTAGCCCAGTATAAACCTACGTACTCATAGAGCGATGTGGTGTAGCCCATTAGCTATGTCTGGTTTAAAAACCTGTTGGTCCTTTCTTCCTTCTGCAGATGTAAAATACTTTTCTTCTCATATTACACCCCGGACAGAATAAGCCCTCTTTCAGTTACCTCATACCAAGTCAGTTCTTCACTGTGATCTTTAAACCTTTCTTGAAGTTAACATTTTCCAGGGTACATCCCTCAGTTCTGTACTACTGCTTGCTTCCTTGTTCCTAGTTGTTGGAGGTTGAACTTGGCTTTCATAAAATGTATTTTTAACAGTCCACCTTACAGATGTCTTCCATGGCTTCCTTATGCTTGTTATTATATTATATATATTGGATTGAGAACTGGCTAAGCAACAGAGCTAGAAGGGTTGTGGTCAGCGGCGCAGAATCCAGTTGGAGGCCAGTAGCGGGTGGTGTTCCCCAGGGATCAGTACTGGGTCCAGTTTTGTTCAACATCTTCATCAATGACCTAGATGAAGGGTTGGAATGTACTCTCAGCAAGTTTTCTCATGGTACAAAACTGGGAGGAGTGGCTGATACACCAGAAGGCTCTGCTGCCATTCAACGGGATCTGGACAGACTGGAGTGTTGGGCAGAGGGGAACCTCATGAAATTTAACAAGTGTAGACTTCTGCACCTGGGGAGGAACAACCTCATGCATCAGTACAGGTTAGGCATTGACCTGCTGGAAAGCAGCTCCATGGAGAAGGACCTTGGAGTCCTGGTAGACAATAAGCTATCCATGGTACAGAAATGTGCCCTGGGGGCCAAGAGGGCCAATGGTATTCTGGGGTGCATTAAGAAGAGTGTGACCAGCAGGTCGAGAGAGGTTATCCTCCCCCTCTACTCTGCACTGGTGAGGCCTCATCTGGAGTATTGTGTCCAGTTCTGGGCTCCCCAGTTCAAGATAGACAGGGAACTTTTGGAGAGAGTCCAACGGAGGGCTACGAGCATGATTAAGGAACTGGAACACTTCTTGTATGAGGAAAAGCTGAGAGACCTGGAGCTGTTTAGTCTGGAGAAGAGAAGGCTGAGAGGAGACCTTATCAATGTCTATAAATCTCTGAAGGGTGGCTGTCAGGAGGATGGAGTCCATCCCTTTTCAGTAGTGCCCAGTGATAGGACGAGGGGCAATGGACACAAACTGCAGCACAAGAAGTTCTACCTCAACATGAGGAAAAACTTCTTTACTGTGAGGGTAACGGAGCACTGGAACAGGCTGCCCAGAGAGGTTGTGGAGTCTCCTTCTCTGGAGACCTTCAAAACCCGACTGGACATGTTCCTGTGCAACCTGTCCTAGGTGATCCTACTTTGGCAAGGGGGTTGGACCAGATGATCTTCAGAGGTCCCTTCCAACCCCTACCATTCTGTGATTCTGTGATTATTTTTTCACCATATAGAATAATCTGTTATTTTCTAAGAATAACATCTGAGGGTTTTTTTTTCGAAACACTGTTATTTGTTTATGATTTCTTACTGATCATTGCTTTCTGAGATCTGTCAGATAGAGAGCTTCCAACCCGTGTAAAAACTATTGTTTTCTAGGATTTTAGTGCTCATGGTACTCTTATTCCCATGGAAGCAAGGTGCCTGTTTTTGCCCTCACTTCCCCGATATTTTTTAGGTTGTTTGTTATTTTCAAGCACATTCGCAGAGAGATAAATATCCTAAAGGTAAATATATTTCATAAAAGTAGATAGTTGTAGGAATACTACTAGAGTTCAATATCACTCTGAATAATTTCTGAATCCATTGGATACCTTCTATAGTTAAAGATGACAGCATATTTGTCATTTTGAAATACCCTGCAGCAAGAAATAATAGCCCTTTGTTGATATATGCAGAGTAAACAGAAAATCTAAGTGTAATAATGGTGAACAGTCAATTAACCAAGAGAGACATGATTCCCTAGAAAGTCAAGTTTTGTTAGCTCAAACAACTACTTGTTTAATCAGATTGTCATGTGATACTAAGGCAAATACTGTACAAACCTCTGCCACACATCCTTTATCAAATGAATTTGTAGTACAAAAAACGAGATTGCTTTGACAAGACTGATTTAACACCTTGAAATTCTGTTTCTATCTCTTGCTATAGATTAAATCTTTTACCAGTTTTCCTGTTATTGGGCCCAGGCTGACTCTGTGCTAAAAGACCTATCAGCCAATGCACTAACCTTTTTTGAACATTGACATAAGACTAGTACTGTTTTTGTCTTCTCAAATTTCTTTAGTAATCTGGGATTTCTTAAAAATTAACCTACCCCATTTGTTCTGTAGTGTCCACACCTCAGAGGCATTCAGTTTAACATCCTTCTTTACTAGGGATGGGCTGGGAAGTACTTCTTTGCCTTCTTATGAAATTAGTTATTTATTGAGTTCTTTTGCCTTTTCTACATCATTATTTAAACATCTCCTTGATTATATGTCTTATTAATGAGACTGGTGTCAAAGTGCTTCCTGAATTATTCATGGTAGTTTGTGGTGATGAAACTGTGGAACATAGCAGAAGATGAATGGTTTTGTGGTTTAGATATTCTCTTAGCATTAAGAGATCTAGGTTTTAGTATTACAGACCTCCAATGTGACATTATAAAATTAAAACACTTTTTGTGTCATATGACTACCTCCTTCTGGAGCTGTTAGTGAGGAAGTTAAAACCTTGCCTCTTTTCCTAGGTCTATTCTCCTTGCTTCCTTCATGGCATCAATTCAAGAAAACTTTCTATTCTCAATTCGCAACCTCCCTCCTTCCTAAAAGCTATCATAATCCACCATACTCTCATATCAAAAGACAATGAAAGACAGTCTCAGACATGCCCCAAGCTCTCATGCATCTTTGACCTTACTACTTCTCCTTGCTTCCCTTCATGTCTGCTTATCAAATACATTGTGTAGAACCATTATACTGAACTATCACCTATCAGCTTTCATGTACATGGGCCTGACCTCCCTCCACTGTGTCCTCTCTACTCTTCCCTCCACTGAAACTTCTGTTATATGGTCTTCTGTGATCTCTTCTTGTGCTGTGGACACTTCCTACATCACAAGATCATATTTTCCTTTGGTACCATGACTATCTTACATTGGAAATATTAATTTCTTCATTTTTTAAACATTTTAGGTTTCAGCTTTTACCTGTAGCTTTTTTTGTTGACTTTTTTTGCAAATACTTTGTTAGCTAAAGAAATTGGGAACTTTCAAGAACTTAACCACATCAACTGCTATTTTGTTTTGTTTTTCTGATAATCTCAGTTGTACTCCTTCTACCTGATGATATTTGTAACCTTCTTGCATTGCAAATAAACTTGATGGTCATTAAACTTTCTACGACCAACTTAATGCAAGAAATAAAAAAGTTCATTGATAGTCCAGTAGGTCAGATTTAATCATAATTGGAGCCAGCAAGGACATCTTTGCAAGCAATCCTGGGCCCATAAGTAGCAGTGCTATATAATCATTGAGCATTGTTTCTGGATGAGTATTTTTTGATGGCAGCAGAATGGGCTACCTCTGTGTTCAGGTTCATAAAGATACCTTCGCCTCTTCCTATTCCTGGACATAATTGCAACTAGGTGCATCTACAATCAGCTGTCTTAACCAGGTGTTACTACTAAAGATCATCAGCAAGTTGTTATTCTTTAGGCCTTTAGCATATACCTGGACTTGAGTGCAAACACGTCACCACTGCTATTTCTGAAACTCCCTTAATTTATATTATATTCTTTTTATGTTCTATCCATCGGCTTTTTCCAGTTCTCTGATTTCAGGAAGGTTTCCGTGTCTGAGAAAACTCTGTTCACCGTTTGAACCACAAACTAGACACACCTAATCCCTGCTATGGCAGGTTAAAGATAACCTATCATCATGCGAATAGTTTATCTGTGAAAGTATGCAGGAATTAGAGCTCACAGCTGCTTGTAGATCAAACATGTGGAATATAAATACCCTAGTGTAAGCTTACAACGATTCCTAGTTTGTGTTTTTGCAGCAGGGAATACAAACATGCCCTACTCAGCACCCCCAGCACGCAATCTTCTTTTCCCCCCACTCCACTTTTCAACTGGGCAATTTAATACAGACAAGAAGATGATCTCAAGGAGGAATCCCAGGTTCTGAGTAGAGCTAACATGGATCAACTGCAACCAACAAAACTCAAACAGTTAATTAGGAATGCTGATATAGCAGAGGACTTTAAAAAAAAAGGAAGACTTATGTAGGGAGAGATCTGGGAATGACACTAGGACTCAGGCAGGGGAATGCCTGGTCTTGAAACACATCCACAATCCATTAAGGCCATCTGTCTTATTTATTACCAGCTCTAAGTACATATAGTATAAATATAAACATATTTGGGAAGAATTCCCTCGGTTTTGGCCAATACATTTACTGCTACAGGAAACAGTTTACTTCTGGTATGTGGTCAGTTTCAGTTAAGAGCAGAGAATATAAAGTGACTTTCCATAATTAGTTTTCTGTCTCCCACTTCCAGATACATCCTTTCTGATCTCCTGTGTTCAAAATGGTAGGCAGAGAGGGGAAGAAAACCCAACATACAACCCTGACTGTTACATAAGCAGGCATTTGTGATTTTTACCGTGATTATAGAGTTATTTTCATAACCTAAGTAGGGTTTTTATATAACTGATTTCAGTGAGTGGTTACATCAGTCATTGCTGGGTTTTATGCCTTTTCTATAAAAGCACTGACCAGGTTTTAAGAGCATATTGTCCAGTATAATGTGCAACAATGGTAAGTGCCAAAATTTTCAGGCAGTAGCTGTAGCCTGTCCTCCTCATTTTGACTGATCCCTGGGAGAAGTTTCAGAGGGCTGGTATTTTTTGCTCAGCTAATATTAGGCTTAAAATGCTCTGATTTAAATAAACTGGGAACAGTGAAGAACTGAAAGAGAAAATGAGGCATCAGTCATTGTGCATCCTCTGAGGGAAACTCATGCTAGTAGAAAAGCAGGGGAGATTGGAGAAGGGTGGAGTGTGGAAGGGACATTTTGCCACTATCAATCACCCTGTTAATTAGTTTAGGATTAGTCTCTTTTTTTTTCCTAATCACAGAAGGTGATTCTTGAAATACTGCCTTTATCAGCAACTCTAGTCACTCCATTGTGCTCAGTGCAAACAGATTCATCTGAATATCTTGAAACAGAAAGTTCTTTCCTTTCTCCACTATAATTTTTCACAAGCAGTAACAAACAGGATAGAGAGTATAATGGCCATTAGTGGCGTATGGATGTATTTCAGGTCCCTATATTTCCTCAGTCACAGAGCTCCTCTACTCTCTGTTATGTCTGTTTCTCTACATAATAATGGTTTTGAAGATACCATCAAATATAAATGCATATGATGAAAAATATAAGAATGTTTTTTACTAAGCTGCAAAACATACAAATCATCTAGACTGCACATGGGATGCCTTATACAACTATCAGATCCAGATGTTAAATGAAATTGATTATGACAGTCCCCTCTACATCTAAAAATTGAGATAAGAGGCAGCAGACTTGAAATTCAGAAACCATACTTTAATCCTGAAATACTAACAGCAGCCTTCCCTGCCCATCTTGAGACAATAGTTGAACTTTCCTTGTGGTTCTTAACATTCATGCAGTACAGATACCTTTACAAAATGTTTACAAAATAGCCCACAAACACAATGTTAGAACGTATGGAATAACTTTTCTTGTAAATTAATGTGTTAGGACTCCCATTCCATTTAATCATTAATGTATCACACGCTTTTCTGAGCCATTATCCCCGGTATCACACTGTCAAGATGTGACCTCCTCTGTGCCAGCTCTGAACGTAGCTCAGTATTGAGGACTATAGTTTTCTGTTTGTGTGGACCAGTCAAAAAACTGTGAGTCCCCCTAGATTCTTCCTGTATAAAAGTGCTCAAATTTACCTCTGCTCTTGTAGTGCAGACTGCTACAGTCTGGATGATATTTGTCACAGTGGTATCCAAATGGTCTTTCAGTTAATGTCTGCTATGTAAATGCATACTCCATTTAACCTGCTAAATGTGCTCTCCACTGCATTACTGAAACTGCTCTGTATTTAACCTAACCTTCTTTTTCCAAGGCATATAAAGCCAAAGTCAGTCCTCCAGCATAATTGTTGGCACTAACACCTCATTGATAACAACAATGCTAAGAGGAAAATGAGTTCCTATTTGTACCAGCCTATAAATGCCAGGCTTCCTCAATACCCTGGCATTACACATCTTGCCTCTGCTTCCCACAAGGGTGTTAATGAACTCACAGTTAAGACCACATGCCTTGCAGACCCACGGTGAAGTACCTTTTGCCTCTGATGCTTTTGGTTCATCCTTCCTCAGGGCAAATCCTGGCCATACATATGACGACCAAAAAGTTTAATTTCACTGACTGTAAATTAGATATTCCTTATCCCATCCAGCCATCTGCTTGCTGTGAACCATGATAAGATCCCATTGCAATCTTCCAGCGGTGGACTGGCCAGTACCAAGCTGATTATGCACTTACCTGTGCTAGTCTGGTTTATCTACTTCCAGCAGTGCACACCCATCAACTTGTGCACCAGTGTAATCACCTTCATTTGGAACTGGGACAAGGTTCCTCTAGCAGTTTCAGGAAAGTCTGATCCTTCACCTGGGGGCTCTGCTTCCACTGCTGATATCCAAAATGGTATGATCCCATTCTCTAACTTTGCTCTTATCCCTTACAGGTACCACTGCATGTAGTGGAATTGCACAGCTGTTGCACTATTCTTGACACATGTCCAGTTTGCTCTGAATATGCCATACTTGTCCTTCAGGCTTAGCAAGCCCACAGGGATCTGTTCCCTACTTCATGTTGAAAACAGGACATTTCATCTAAGGTTTGGACTTCCACTTGTGATGCAAAGCAGACCCAAATCACCTCTGTGCTGGAATTGTGAAGAAAAAGTAAGGTGTCCCCACAAAAACCACAAGTCAGTTCTTAAGCGTGATACTTTCTGACAGTGACAAATCTGCAGCATGCACCCACAAATCTTAGTGAGCATACAGACACAGAATAAAAGTGTAGGAATAGGTATCTGAGGCACATAGTATCTAGAGCAAGGCACTATATAAAACCGAGGGCAGGTCCTGGGCTCATCTGAGCAGGATATGGGTACTCACACTGCAGATGAAGCCTTTGATATGTTCTGTAAATCTTCCCCCGCCTTAAGCCTGTAGAAATGGTTGGAAAAATTTTCTGACATGTCATCTCTCTGATATATCTACAAAAAATCCATGTTTATACCAGAAGTTATTTTGAGCTTATTGCCATTTTCCCACTACTCAGTCAAATGAGCAAAGGATGCTCGCAATACTGACAGAAAGCTGAACACATGAGAACTCAAGCTGCTAGAAGTTGATCTATTTATCAGAAATTTGCCTTCTATATGCTGACTAGCAACTGTGAAATAAAAAAGCAAAGACATCGCACATGCAAATCATATCTGACCTTTAAAGTTCATAAAGCATTGTAAAAATGCCAGAGAAAAGATTTTATCGGAGAAGACTTTTGCTTAGTAGAGATTCCTCTCCTTTTCCTTGTTGTTGGTGATAAAGCTGAGTCCTTAGACATCAAAAGGTACTCCAGTGCTATCTTATTGTTTCTCTTGCCCTTTGATAAGTCACTGACTTTCAAACAGCCACCCTGAGTGCCTCAGAGGAAGAGATATTTAAAGTTCTAGGCGTTAAAAGAACGGCATTTCTGAAAAATGGTGATTTTAAGCATCATAGTCTAGTATGACAGTATGCTAACCAACTCATATGTCAACAACAGCAACAAAAAATCAGATTTAAAAAAATATCTCATTGTGATAGCATGCAGCATATAGGCAGATGTTTATATCTGGAACGATTCTGTGAATTACAAAGCTATAGCCAGTCTAGCCTCTTAGGAGGCACACCTTCTCATATGCCATGTGAGAGAAAGAGTTTTGCTCTTAAGAACACATTCATTCATTATCTTCATTATCCTTTAGGCAGTGCTTTCTATACTGCAAAATTATTACCCCTCTGCAAACAAACAGCACAGCAATCTGATCCCAAAACATAACCTAGCTGCCAATTTTACTCCGAGCAATAACAACACATGGTATAATAACCTTTCCTGGAATTTATTTTTAAAAATGATCTTTGCTTTCCATAGTTTTCTGTCTTGCAGGGAAAAAAAAAAAAAAGAAAACTCAGAAGTAACCACAATGTCAGTGAGAGTAAAAAGCCCTGATTAATTATAACTATTGTCAGGAGAAAATTATATTGAACAACAACCACAACTGCACTTTTTAGGGATCGTGACTCATTCTTGAAATTGTGTCCCAAAGGAGCACAACAGAGACAAAGTCTGACTGCAGAGTGTGTGAACATGCAGTTGTGGGAACAGAATTCAAAGCTCAGCATAGCCCCTGAAATCAATGCGGTTGCACCAGAGTAACTGAGAGCAGAATGTACTATCTGTTTCACATTGGAAGTCCTGTCATGAGTCAGGCAAGGAAGAAATATATAGCACAAAATGTACTGCAAATAATAGGAACTAGCCATTTTCTCCAATGAAGATCTTGAAAACTTTGCATTCTGTAAAGAAAAAACTTAATTTTAAAATGTTGTGACTGTTGTACAAAGCATCACTGAAACTGTGTAACTGTTTGTTAAAACCTGTTTTTCTTTTATTGTAATTGGTTTGCTTTTATTATAGCAGGAGCTAAAGGCTGCAGCAAGGGCTGAACAAAAGTTGGAATTTCCATCCACTTTGGGACAAGAATTCAAAATGTCAACACGCACTGTGGAACAGAATGTTCTGAAAAACATGGATTCAGAAACAATTGAACATTTCATCTTTTCCCAGCTGAGCACAAAAGCTGCATATTTCTGCAATGTTACGCTGCCTGATGGGGTTTGGAGGTTGAATCGCCTATTGTGTCATTCTGTCCTCAGTGAGTAAGACTGCGGGCTCAGGCCGCGTCTCCAGTGCCACATTGCAGCCGTAGGGATGGCGGCGAGAGCAGTCAGCGCATTGTACCCGTGCAGGTAGAGTCTAATCCAGGATTTAAACCACAGGAGAGGAGGCTAGAACTACAAACCCAATTATACAATACAGTGTTTTTACAGAAACGAGGTTCCTACTGAACCAAGTTAAAACAAAACATCTTGGCTCAAAGAAAATCCACAGAGCCATTTTTTCCCATAGAAAGTAATTCTGACCCAAAACAGCCAGGTTGCTGTTTTACTTTTTGTCCAACATTGCCCTGATGATGTTAGAGGCTGTACAAACTAGTGTAGTTTTAGACAAATCAGATATTGCTGTCTCCATATCACGAACCCAGCACTGATGCACCATTAGCAGATATTTTTCTCCCTCTCACAGTGCTCTCTCTACACTAATAAACTGAACAGATTCAGACTAGGCTCCTCCAGCTTGGTTTTGGCCTGCACTGTCTAGCACTGTGTCTGGGCATGGTTTGGGAGACTGGTGCCAGTAAGCAGTATGGTTGAGATCATTCTGTTTTGGGGGAGAATATATACATGTGGGGTCCATATACAGACAGACCTTACTACACATTTTTTCCCAATGGGTTCTGTCCATGATACATTTTATTTGCTTGCATAAATATGACCAGATGGTAACACAAACGTGTGCCTATGTGGTAACCAGAATGGACAGTGGGTGTAGACTGATAGGAATCTTTTTTTGCCTCATCACTTTTAGCCCAAATCCTGCTTACTCATTCTTACTCAGCACTGCCCGACTGCTTGTGCAGGGACATGAGAAGGGAAGGAGCAGGCACTAAGTGCCAGAGGGCAGGGAAAGAGTAAGACTGCAGTGTTGGCTTAAAATGTTTGCAAATCTCTGGCCTGAGGTTCAGATCCGTAGTAGCCATACCTAACTTCAGATACTTAACCAAAGGGGTTTTTTTGAGTTGTCATTGCTGGATCCCAACTCTGCCTTCCATGAAGAGAAGTGGACATCTCATGAGAGCACGGACCACAGTGCAGGACTACAAAGTTCTCAATTTGGGGACTTCAGTAAGTGCCCATGGTCAGGCTGGAGGAGCCATTTCACAGGTGGCTTGTGCAAAAACACACAGAAAGCCTGTGGGAGAGCTGCAAGGCAGTCCAAAAAGCCTGATGCCAGCACAAATGATTTAACCGTAAGAACGTATTTATCCTCTGATAGAGGCTTGCCTTATTAATGCAGTCATTTCTCTGAACATCTTATAATTGAACAAGGTACCTGGAAATGAATATGAAGTATTGAAGTTACAGAACTGAGTGTGTGTGTACTTAAGAATTGAAAGGAGAAATTCTAGCTGAAAAATTAAACCTTAAACCTTCTTCTTTTAGTGAAATTAAAGGGTTGTTTAGAACTGCCTGCCTTCTGCTTTTGTTATCAAAAGGTACATCAGATGTTGAAGTGCAATTAAAATCCAGTGGACCCAATTTTGCAGCTAATAACAATTTGCATAAATTGAGTTCATTGCAGTAATACTGATTTTCAGCACCTAGGGATCTGCACCTTAGTTTTACCTTCATTCTTTTTAAGTTTTACTCTCCTGTGGCAGAAAGGGAGAAGAGGCAGAAAGAAGTCAGTATGAAAGAGGAAAGATGTATGTCTTCAATACCTTACAAAAGCAAAGGTAGCCATAGGGAAAATGGAAGCTTTAATCCAGACTAACCCCAATAGATGTAGGAATATATGTTTTTGTTTTGCTTGGGTGTTATTTTGGTTTGTGTCTGTAGTTATGTAAAAAAGACAAAACTACCCATCAGAATTTTATCTTGAACAGTCTGCTAAACAGGTATTTTTATCTGTGTAGAAACACATGTTTTTGAGGTAGGCCTATTGAGAAAATTACAAAAAGCTTGTTTCTCATTAAAGGAAAGGATGACTCTTCCTTCAGTTATCATTACTGTAAGTTGGTGCCATCCGTTTAAAAAGTAAATACAGCTCGAAGTAAATTGACCTGCACTTTAACATATGGGTCCTCCTTAGGGTCACATAAATGAGGTAAACTGAATGTGAGCATGTACCCAAGGGGCTGGGAGAATGCATATAGTACTTATTATGTGTAGTACTTAATTTGTTCTGGTCCATTTATAATAAATATCTATAGAGAAAATGCAGTCTTAATATCCATATTTTGGTCATCAAACACTTACTAAATGATGCTTTTGTGATACTTTATCAGTTGAAAAGGATAATATTTGATATTATCAAATGACAGCTGCACTGACTGCATTTTGCCTCCTTTCGAAATGGTAATGGTTGTGCAAAACAGCTTTGATAACAGAGCATATTGATGAAGCGTTTGGGATAGCTTTCACTGATTTAAAACAATGTTTTATTAATAGTTGGCTGCATCTGCAGAGCAAAAAAGTATCCCATGTAAAAATCAAAACAGATGAGGCTGCCTTTGGAGTCAGGGGGAAGTTACAATACCCCATTCCTCCCCTCTTAACAATTTTCCAAGGACAACAATGTCAGAAGACGCAGCTGCCACCTTGCCTGGCTGTGTTCTCGCTCCAGCCGGGCGGCGGGCAGCCCTCTGCAGAGCTGCCGGGGCTGGGGATGCTTCTTCCCACCCAGAACCAGCAAAAGGGGAAAGAAAGGCATGGTAGGACCGAAGGAGAGTGCGGGGTTGCTTCGGAGGCCGCAGAACAGCTGCCCAGGCCCCTTAATACCCATAAAGAAGCAATTGCTGAAGATGCTGAGTGCATTTTGCAGTATGTAAGAAAATCTTCAGTGGGAATTCGTGGGCAAGTGAGGCTTGTTTCTGCCTGTGATGGTTGCTGCTTGTGATCTGCACCCACACTGGATTCAGCAAGGATGTGGGGGGAGAAAGGATGTGAAGATTAGAAAAGGAAGGAAATGGTTCTTTTGCAAACAGTGAATTTTAAATATATAATATCTGTATAATAATTTGATCATTCAGAGAAAATAATAAACCTTTTACTGGAGCCACTGTCCTAAAACTATTCACAGGCATTGAACAAAGAAAGGGGAGTGAGAAAGAGGGGGAAAAAAAAAAGCAAGCCGTTGCTTGCTACTACCATCTAGTGGTAAAAAAGAAATAAAGGACATGTCTGCAGGAATATGTGGGAGGGATGAGACTGGTGAACAGAATGAAGAAAACAGAGAATTGTTATCTGGCAGCCACTTGCTCCCTCCAACTGCAAACACAGACATTATCCATCACTCTGCTACACCCACACCCTGCTCCTGACATGGAAAGTAAGCACAAAACCAGAGCCTCGAATAGAAATGGTCAGTCAGGGAAACATATTCCTCTTGACCTCAGAGAATCATATTCCTCTTGACCTCAGAATTCCCATCTTTGCTTGATGTGAGTATATGATTTCAGATCTTCCAGCCATGGCCATCTTTGCATCCATAAATATACAATAGCTGACAAAATAGGACTTGAGTTTTCTCTGTTAACAACAAGAAAATAGTAGGTCATGTACATAACTGAGTGCTGCTCCTCTCCTGAGAGTTGTACTTGGTGGAGGTAGGGAGTTTAGTGTGATGGCCTCAGCCCCTGGTCTGTCTGCTGAGGGAAGCCCTGCCACGCTGCCCACAGGACGCTCTCCCCTCCTTGCCGAATTGCCATCTGACCTTGGGAGCAGAGCCTCGGTGCCCTGCTGGGACTCCTTGACAGAGGCTGGATGCTCCCTCATGGGAGAGAACCAGGACTCCACCTGCACCTTACTAGGTCCTTGGAAATTGCCAGTGTACTAGGCAAACTTTTACCTCCCAGGAAAACAAGTTTATCTGTCTGAAACACAAAGCTAAAATCATTTAGAATCACATCGCTTCCCAACCTGGTGGGAAGGTGTCCTGGTTCCTCCAAGCTGCCTCTGTCCCCATTGCAGCCTGCTCTCTCTCCATCAGTGATAAGCCTAATGCTTTTTAGCTTGTGGGAATCTCAACAGAAAATTCAGTAGTAGACTTATGTGTCTACAGATGTATAGTGCAAAGAAGTTTTAGGAGGACAGTATACAAAACAAGAACAGGTTATTAATTTTTAAGATAATAATTAGTGGACAAGAATAAATAGTTGTTATATATTGGAAGGCAGAAAAGTGTCATTGTCCCCCAATGACTTGAACTGAAGTCAGCTGCTGCTATTCCACATTTCAATAGGGTTCCTGATGCATATGTATGAATCTTTGCAGCTTCCTGCAAGCTTCAGTAATTATTTCATCAAAGCATCAATTTCAGTGTCAGGTATAATTGGAATCATGCATACCACACCTCCAGCCACTGGTGTGTTGGGTGTCCTGGGATTGCCTCTTCCTCTGCTTGAACCAAAACAGTTTCACATGTAGCTGACTGCAATACACACACCTATAAAACATGCCTTTTCCTTCCAGGCATCTCTGAACGTAATCAAAAGTTTATGTACCTAAGTTCAGAGCATATTGGTACTGTTTGGGCAAGACTGATTTCAGCCTTAAAGTAAATGCCTAAAACAAATTAGAGGAATAAAGTACCAAAAGTACAAACTCTACTCCTCCAAGGGAAAAAAAAATCAAAACCAAACAAAAAAATCAACCCTGAAAGACACGCTTTATTTTAAACTTAATGTTTCAAACTTAAAGTTGATGCCTAAAATAGATCAACCAATGACTAAAAGTGCTTCTCTCCATTGACTGTAGCAGAAGCTGAGAAGGACCAACTCCAGTGCAAGATATGAAAGCTAAAGCAGGTAAGTTCAACCTTGGCATTAGGTGGGCATGAGTTTTCACTCCTGACTGGACAGGGAAAAACAGGGAGAATAGGACAAGGGAGAAGTTCCTGCTTGACCATTGTCTTGGGAAAGCAGCAGTTAGCCATCAGCTGATTCCAGAAGAAAAACTTAAGGTATAAAATCCTGCCCTGAAAACAGCACCATAGGCAGGTTGGATCTCTCTTAGACTGTGATATGAGATCACTGGAAAGCTCATCAGTGTTTTACCACTGCCACTGAAACAAGTTCTGTCCCTTCTATCAGAAGCATCAAATTCCACCAAGTTAAGGGGACAACTCTGTCCCATGTCCCAGGTGGCACTCAAGCATTATTTTTTTGCAAAAAGCTGTAGCAGTGACAATGATAAATAATTAATGATCTGTCTCCTTTCCATCTCCCCAGTTGCATTTCCTACAGTCATTTATTAGAATGATGCTGTCTCACATTTATTCAAGTATCTATTGCTGAGAGACTTGAGAAAATAGAAAAATAATTATTCTTCATCAGGATGCAGCTGCATTTATAGAAACATTTGTTATATTTATAGAAGTGTTATCTACTTAAACACTTATACATGTAAGTTTATATGCTAAAGAGATTCTGTACTAATATCGTTAAAGGAAATAAGGAACTTTAAATAAAAATAACATGCATATTTGTATCATAATAATTTAGTTCTGATAGAAGTTGCTTTTGTCATTGCATTTGTTTAATTAATCTCTTCATACATTTGTTAATTTCAAGTATTACTTTAGATATTGTTTCATTGGCTAGATGGGTACATTTTGTGTCATCCTTTGTACTCATAATTGTATTTCACTCTCCTCATGAAATACCCAGAAATGTATCCCTCCTTCACAAGAGAGTCACAAATGCCTTGTTTCTGACCAAAATGTTTAGATTCAATTTTCCACCTCCCACATATGATTAAAACAAAAAATACTGAATTATATCAAGATCCCCTAATTATTCTGTTTAGGCAGTTGGCATCCTGATGACTCAGTTAAAAGGGGCTTTTGCATTGTGTTTGCAAAAATATTAAGCCTGCATGTCAGGATTTAATCCTGTGAAGATGGCGTATTTTTTTCTCTGTTTTCCCTTACTGCATCAATGACACATTTATTTTTTTTTAACCCTGGTTTCATGAGGAATAAGGTTAATAATATTGTGTTATCTCACTGTCCTCCACTTCCTCTTCTCTCCCTTGTCTGTTTTTAGCCAATTTAGGCAGATACCTCAAAGATTACAAAGTTTTACAAATTTTGTAATAACCAGAGACAGACTAGAAGAGACTGGCTCTATGAATGCTCCTTCTGAGTGAAAAGAACGGAGGGTCTGATCATGACTTAGTTCTGGCTAACAGCAGCCACCTGGAAAGCCAGCTCGGGCAGTCAGGATGTCCATAGTCCTGTGCTCTCTTACATGTGTTGTCTCTTGCTTAGCCAGTAAGCCCCTGAGAGATATATGGGCAGATGGGGGTGCCGTGGTGTGGGAGCACTGGGAACAAAGCAGGAAGCAGTATCACAGAATCACAGAACCACAGAATCATTAAGGTTGGAAAAGACCTTTAAGATCATCAGGTCCAACCATCAACCCAACACCACCATGCCCACTAAACCATGTCCTCAAGTGCCACATCTACATGTTTTTTGAACACTTTCAGAGATGGTGACTTCACCACCTCCCTGGGCAGCCTCTTCCAATGTTTCATGACTCTCTCGGTGAAGAAATTTTTCCTAATATCCAATCTAAACCTCTCCTGGTGCAACTTGAGGCCATTTCTTCTCGTTCCATCGCTAGTTACTTGGGAGAAGAGACCAACACCCACCTGACCACAACCTCCTTTCAAGTAGTTGTAGAGAGCGATAAGGTCTCCCTTCAGCCTCCTCTTCTCCAGATTGAACAACCCCAGTTCCCTCAGCCGCTCCTCATAAGACTTGTGCTCCAGACCCCTCACCAGCTTCGTTGCCCTTCTCTGGACACGCTCGAGCACCTCAATGTCCTTGCAGTGAGGGGCCCAAAACTGAACACAGGATTCAAGGTGCGGCCTCACCAGTGCCGAGTACAGGGGCACGATCACTTCCCTGCTCCTGCTGGCCACACTCTTTCTGATACAGGCCAGGACGCTGTTGGCCTTCTTGGCCACCTGGGCACGCTGCTGGCTCATGATCAGCTGGCTGTCAATCAGCATCCACGGGTCCCTTTCCGTTGGGCAGTCTCCAGCCACTCTTCCCCAAGCTGGTAGCGTTGCATGGGGTTATTGTGACGGAGGTGCAGGACCCAGCACTTGGCCTTATTAAACCTCATAGAACTGACCTCGGCCCATCGATCCAGCCTGTCCAGATCCCTCTGCAGAGCCCTCCTACCCTCCAGCACATCAACACGCCTGCCCGGCTTGGTGTTGCCTACAGCCTTACTGAGGGAGCACTCGATCCCCTCATCCAGGTCATCAATAAAGATATTGAACAAGACCGGCCCCAGAACGGAGCCCTGGGGAACACCGCTTGTAACTGGCCACCAACTGGTTTTAATGCCATTCACCACAATTCTCTGGGCTTGGCCATCCAGCCAGTTCTTTACCCAGCGAAGAGTACACCTCTTGAAACCACGAGCCACCAATTTTTCCAGGAGAACGCTGTGGGAGATGCTGTCAAAGGCTTTACTAAAGTCCAGGTAGACAACATCCACAGCCTTTCCATCATCCACTAGACATGTCACCTGGTCATAGAAGGAGATCAGGTTGGTCAACTATGGGGCAAAACCTATGAGACTGTGGGCAGAGCTATGCATAAGACAGTGGGAGTGCTTGTAGGTATATGGAGAATCTCTTGTTCTTGAGGTGAGTAGATGAGATGTGGGACGTGCATGACAAATCCTCGTGAAACAACGGTTCCTTAGCACCACTGTTCATGTAACAACTTCTTTCTTTTATGTTCAACTTGTACTGTTATTTTGTCCACTTTTCCTGCTCTGGCATAGGTCCCAGAGAGCTACCTACCTACCCAGCCAGTAATCTTCTCTGCAAAGGACATGCTTTTGTTATTTTCCAGAACTGCATTCATCTTTTCAGATGCTCTTCATCTATCCTAGATTCTTTTTATAATTTCTTTCTCATGATCATCATTTTCTAAAGTGAAAAGCTATTGTAGGTAAATGTATGCTTCAGCTTTTTTATTACTTTCCATTTACCAAGAGTATTTTTTCTTGGGTGTAAATGCTTTATGTCACCTTTAGTTTTTTTCATGTTTATTTTAACTCCCTGTTTCTTGCTTGCTGCATAAAGACAATTTATTATCCCCTTCTCTGTAGCTGTTAAATACTCAAGAAGTGCAATGTCATGTGCAAACTGCATAGGTACTTCTCATTTATTCTCTGTAATCTTACTGCGGTACATCTTTCTGAAAACTTCCACTGAGCATGCATAGAAAAAGGGACGGATAGAGTTGCATTAGAAAATTTCTTTTTTTCTTTTTCTCTTGCTCTTAAAAAATAGTTTCCTGATGTTATCTGGTAATTGTTACTATGGGGAGATAAATGCTACATTAGCCCCATATTAATGAGCTTTGTATGGCAATTATTTGGTAGAATTTCATGGCCTATGGTATGCAGGTCAGGTTAAATGATACTTCTGGCATTAAAATTTATGCATCTAGAAATTTCTGTTTCTGACTTGTTCTTCCTAACATTTCCAATGAGTAAGAGCCTGCTTACCTATAAGTACCCAAAGCTAAGGTAAATTATTCTGCATGGCCTTGAATACTTTTCTGTCATTTTAGGTTCAGTCTTACAACTGTTGTGTCTCTAAAGCTCTCAGTAGGGTAGGATTTATGGGTGCCTATGGATACTGGGCAGAGCATTTGCTATACTGCCTCAGCATGAAAAATCAGGTGGCTTGTCCTAGGCATAGGTGGCTTGCCATGTAAAATCCTTTGTAACTAGTTAGCTTACAGGAATAAGCTATTTATAACTCACAGGGAACTTTTTTTCATTTTTAATGTTTACATTATGCTGATAAAAACAGGAGATTTATATTGATTTGTTTAGGAATTTATTACATTTGTTTGTAGCCCCTGCTGTAAGCTTTCTCCTGTCACCCAGGCTTTCTCTGACTGTGTCCCTGGACCCACAACTCAGCTCTGATGTGGCATAGATGCAAAATCTCCACCCAGACTGCTCACAAAAAGCTGTGAGAAAGTCTGTACAGAGATAAGAAAGGTAAAATTACAGCGGGATTGTTGAGACAGGAGCAGAAGTAGCTGGAGGATTCAAGAGGAAAATCATCAGTGTGGAAATGGGTGAGAAAGTAAAGGGAGGCTGGTCAGGCTAGTTGGGGGCTTGTTGCGAAGCATCAACTCATCAGGTCAAATTGTCGGTGCCATCAGGAGTGGTTGGGCAAGGATCACCCTGGGACACTGAGGAGCTGCAGACGCCAGCCCTGCCCCTCCCCGCTCGTGCCTGCCTGGCCAGCAAAAGCTCTTGGGGTGCTTCGTTAGGGTGACGAGCTCACCGATGCTCAGCCTGACAGCTGGTTAAAGCCTACCTACCTGCTTCTCTCTGTTTGCCATTAAATAACTGCTCTATGCTTTGCAGTTGTTTTTTCATCTTGATTGGGGAATCCCTTGTACCAGGGTAAAGATGCTGGCACAAATGGACTCAGGAGAGGGTCAGTAATACTTCCTTTAAATACCAAGTTCAAAACTCCCAAGTATTGTGCAAAATTTAATTTTTTTTTAATGTCAGTTAGCATTTTTTCATTCTTCATTCTGATTTTCCCTATTGTAATGATCTTAACAAATGCTCCTGTCCATGCTTTCTTCTGCTTCTGTGTGTGTGTTGTCACTTACTATTTTCGGACTGTTTTTAATTATTTGCCTTTTTTCTTCAGGAATTCCTGCAATGTCCTATAGTGAAAACTTTAGGTAAGAAGCAGGATTAACATATCTATTTGCAATATCCTGATGCAATATAAGCTGAAATCTTCACAAAAACCTTTGTGTTATCACTGGAAATGGTGTATGGACTACAGGGCTAGATCCTGGCAGATGACAGACTTGTTTCTCACTTCTTGGCAAACACAAGTCCAACTTAAAGTTGCCCTAATCAAGCAGCTGAAGATTCCCCAGAAGGGAGGAAGGAGAGGACCTGCCAGTGAAAGAAAACTATCAGAAATCAGACGTGCACCCTTTCCAGCCTGCCCGACAATTGTAGGTGCTCCTAAAGACCCCTTTATCGCAGGCTAGCAGAAATTAAAGCTTCAAAATCACTAAGAAAGCCTCCGTGAGAGGGATGAAGACGGGGCACTCCTACGTGTCACTCGGGCACACAGCACTCAGAGAGACCAGCCAAGGGCTGCAATTAGGTCTAGCAATCACTGACCACTTGGCAGGAGAGCAACCTCTTCTCTTCAGAACCGGCTTATCAAAACAAGTTTTCTCATGAGTGAGCTATACAGAAATTTTGAAGCGTGGAAACACACTGAGGGAAACAAAGAAACATAAGGGGCACATGCCGAAATAGGTCTGTGAGTCAGAAAACACTTGAAAGATTTTCTTTCAAATTTATTGGTGGAGGAGGTGGGAAAACACCTTCAGAGCATATTTAATACTTATTGGGGTAAATCAGTATTGTTAAATGAAAAAAATGTGGTGACTGATAGAAAGGAGCTGTTGTAATCATCTATAAAGACAGACCTTCACAACTGTCGGCATAAAGACAAGGAAGGCAAAGACAGACAAGTGTTTTTCTCATAATACTAGGAGGAAAACTGCAGCCACAGAAATAAGACATACTTGCATAGGCACAGGGTTTATTAATTTTTGATTAAATTTTATTGTTGAATCAGAAGCTCTATTGCTTGCTAATGAAGGATCATTTTTAACAAACATTTTTATTGCTATATATTATGTGTATTATTGAAGTATTTTTGTTAATGCCAAGTACTATAAAGTCATGAAAGGATTTAAAATCTCACTATTTTAGAAGTATAGGGTTCTCTGTAGTTGCTTTAATGTTCAAGTTTTTAAAGATTTCTTACTCTAACCCAAAGTACTAAGAACTCACCTCCCTCAAAATTTGATTTAATTGCTTCAGCCAAGCAGTTTAGGAACTTTAGGAGAAACACCAGATATCAATAAATCAAATAAAAATGGCACATCTGACAACAGTGATAACACCTTAAACTATGTACAATGAAATTTCTCATTGTATGTTTGAAGAGCAAAACACCCTGAAGGAGTTAGGGTTTAAATAAGTGAAACAACCAAACGGTTGAAGAAAGGAAGATATGCTCACACTGTCTCAGCTGTAGATTCCTGACAGACTCACCTGGGGAGACTTTATAAAATAAAAGACAGAAATCAGTTGTTTTGCAGTTTGGAGGAAAAGTGTTTGCAGCATGTTTAAGTTCATACATAAAACAAATATTTCTTGCTCTGATAAACTTTGCTCTCTGGGCAAAACTAAATCCTTTTCTCAATATGGTAAATAGGAATACATTGGCCATTAACTCCAGAATAAGAATGGGATTCTTAGGTTATTGAAGTTAAGAGGAAAATGGTTGGAAGATTTTTCAAAATTGACTAGTTTATGTGGGTGGTCTAAATAAGATTACAACTTACATTAGCCACATCTTTTATCAGTGTATTCACTTATTGTGCTGATGTCTGAGACAAGGCAATAAATCCTGTGTAAGAATATAGAAGTCCAGTTTGTAACCCAAAGGGAGAGAGAGAAAAAAAAATAATTAAAACCATAAGTTATTTGTTGTTTTTTTTTTTTTTAAGCAGACAAAACTAATAAAAGTTTTCCCATCTTAATAGTTAAATCTATACCGTAATTACAACCTTCCTTCACTTGGGAAGCAAAAGGAACATGAGCAGGTTCTGAGGATTGCTTTCTTTGAACAAGTCAAATGAAAATACTGCCCTTTAGTTGAGGCTGACATGGTATTTGACTGATGAGCTAAAATGTTTCATTTCTTGTCCCGTAGGGAACTTCTGTCCCAACAGCATCCTTTTTATTTTTGTTTTGATTGTTTTTTTGGTTTTTTTTTAATTAAAAAAGTTTTTTTTTTACTTGGTATTTTAAACTTTTACAACTTGGTCAAAATAGTACAGATAAATCACTGATGCTGAAAAATAAAAAGAAAAGGTAAAGGTAGATAATTAGTTATGCATATGTATAGAAAGCAATTTGCAGAAGAAATGAAACTCTGTTACTTTAGAATCTGGTAATTTCAATACAAATTTTCATACATATCATCTACTTTCTACAGAATTACAGTGTATTTTGACAGGTACAAAAAAGTCTTTAGGAAAGCTTCTAAATGTTTTTTCAATTTTTTTATTTTTTCATATACAATGTAGCTGCTTAGTGTTATAAATTTGGATTCACCATTATCTCTCTAACACATGATAATGAATTCCCAATCCCTTCCCATGCCTATGAAGGTGAGACCTTCTCCTGCACTGTACTAAGCCAGTAAATGACAGTGTGACATTCCTATTTATTGCCTTTTTCTATCTGTGCTTTTAAAGAAGGGTTAAAAGCATAAACTAAGTAAAAAAAAAAAAGGAGAATTGCTATCTGCCTCAAAGATGTTTTGTGGAAGTTTCCTATGAGTGAGATCTGGTACCTTTAGGTACTACTGACCTTATCATAATTTCTACTGCTATCTCTCCTAAGTATTTTCTTTACGTTTCCTCAAGTGTTTCCATTAAAGAGAGAGAATTTTGGGGTCCATTTCAGTATATTAATACTGAACTACTTCATGCAGCCAGAAAAATAGCCAGAGAAATATCTCCCAAGGGATCTTTCCGATACAGATCCATTCTTGTTGACAGCAGGAGTCTGTGCAGCAGTGCTCCAACGGGGCACCTGCAGGAATACCACAAGCCAAAATAAATCTGCCTGGGTTTTGGGGGATCCCTGAGTCAGAGAAACACAAGGGTATTTTGTAGGTGCCTCTGCTGCCTGGTCAGACTGTGTGTGTGGGGTTTATACATGCTTCAGTACTTTGCGGATCGTGTGCTGGCCCTGATGCTGTCTCAGAGAAGCATCAAAAGAGGCTCTAAAGGCAGTTGGAGGTGGAAGGACAGCCATCCACTAATCCCCCACAAGGTCCAGCCTACAGAAATGAGTGTCTGGTTTCAGCCACAATTTTACTTTCAGTCCCTGATGACATATTGAAAAGTTTCAGTCTCCTAATTTTCTTTCAGTCCAGAAACGTGTTAGGTGGTGACCTTCCAGAAATTAAGTCTCTGTGCAGATGTCTTGGATTCCACCTCTTCTTCAAAAATACCACGTCTGTGACAGAGAATTCCCCATGTATCAAATCCTGTCATCAGAGGTAAATGGTAGGATATTCAACGGACTAAAACAAGTGCAATTTGAAAGCATTGTTCTCCAGGCTTTACCTGAGCTTGTTTTTACATTTTACTCGTTGGCCATGTTGTTGCTTCGGGGCCCCATAGCAATCTGTGCCAATAGTTAAACTTACATTTTTTCATCCATTCTTCATTCTGCTCAAAATTACTGGTCTTTCAATTGTAAACAAAGGGTGATTCATCATTGTGGCTAAAAGGAGTGGAATTAGCCCATCGTAAATTCAAGGTAATCTGTTTTTCCATTACTAGCTTTGTTTCAACAGCTAATGAAAGCAGAAGCCAGTACATTAGAGAATTATTGTAAGGTGACATTTTAATGAGAACATAACTTTTGGGGAACTAAAAAAGGATATGTAGCCACAAAGCCCACTAGGACGTTGAAGGCTGGCCTTACTTTCTTTCATCTGAGGCAAATAACTGCCAGAACAGTTTTATTTAAATGTGTCTCAAACTGGCTGTACTTCCCATGCATAAAGAGCAAGGCAGCCCATTAAACAGAAAGAAACCAATGCCCCTGTTCAGGCCAGACATTTCAATTCTTGAGAAAAACACTCTTTACTTGAGGGTGGACCTCGAGGATTGTGTTTCTTAAGATCATTTTACTAGAAATGATTCATAAGAACATTTCTGAGCCATATCCTTGAGTGAAAAAAAAATCTGTTTATGCATACATCCAGATTCAAATGTATATTAGACACATGTTGTTCCTACTTATAAGTGTGTGCTGTGTGCATGAAGTTATGTCCTTAATCCACTTGCTATGTCTTAAGTTGGATTTCCTTTTAGTTTGTGACTTTAAATACCACACTGCTTAAATAAAATGTCTATATTTGTTTCTAGCCATTAATCTGGCAGTGTCCTTCGTATTATTGTGTGCTTATGAAAGTATTCTACACTTCATGCTATTTTCAGACAGCAGTTACCTTCTGCTGTCAAAACCTGCCACATTTCTGTAATTAATCTCTATTATAAAGGCACATGCATGGTTCTGGAGGAATAGCAAAAAAGAGAGGGCTCACAGAGAGGAGCTTTGGTAACTCCAGAGCAGCGTAAAGCAGGTTGTGGGGCTGTACCCCTGGAGAAGGTGTGCCTCTGCCCCTTGTGCGCCTGGGGGGACGGTGCTGCCTGCTGTCCACTTTCTCCAGCCAGCAGTGGGCTTGGTCAGCAGTATCCTGCGGGAGCCGGGAAGCATCATCGTTTCCGTTTGAAACCAAGGGTTTCTAATTTCTGAATTGAAAGGCTAAAAGGTAAGTTTAAAATATTGGTCAAAACCTGAACCCCGCTGTATTTTTATGTGTGAGGGTTACTGGGTAGTGAAATCTGGAAACCTCCCCAGCCTGGCAGTGGATCCCCCACCGTCCCATTCTCAGCCCAGCGGGACCTCCTGCGTGGACACACAGTAAGCCTGATTGACCCAGGCTGCTGGCTGCTTTCCACCAACAGAGGAGCAGAAAGCAGATGCTGTGGGGCCAAGGGCTTCGCGCAGCGAGGACAGGCTGGGAGAACTGTACAAGGTGCGAGACGGTGAGCTTGGACAGTTCGCTTGGACTGCTAAGATGACATGATTGCTTGTAATACCAGTGGACCAGACTCCATGACCCAGAAGGTCTCTTTCAGCTCTATGTAAACACGTTTATTATGGTTGTCCTTTTGTACATGGAGGTACCAATCTCTTGTTTCAAGGAGATAAAGACCCAGATATATTCCAAGAGCTCTGCACTTTGTTGACACGCAGCATAGTTCCATGAAAAGACGCAACCTTCCTCACGACCAGCTCTAGCATAGCCAGCCACAGTGCGGACACGAGGTTGAAGCTGCAAGAATAAGCCTCAGAAACTAGATGGTTATGCTTAAGTGGTGGCATGCTTGAGACCCAGACCGGTGATCCTGCATGCAGTGGGGAGATTTCTGCTGAATTTAGTAAAAGACATGTCCCTTTGAAGGATGTTTTCAATAGTTGCAGTGTTCAAGCAGGCATAATTAGGTCAGGATCTCTGTGACAAATGGCCTAAATCAGCAAGAACATTTAAAAATGTACATTTGTATGATAAATATGTTTGTTTCTGAATGAAATCTAGAACAGAAAAAAATGAGTAACCTGCAGTGATGAAAATTGAGTTTAGAAAGGCTTGTTGACTCAAATGTATCTTATTTTAAACAACAGTGTTAATCTTAAGGTTTCCAATTATAAGAAAGAAGAAAAAGTGCAAATGTCTTTGTGAACATTATATTCAAATGTGAGTAATTGGAGAAATGAGAACATTCTGTCCCTTGGAACTGCGCAAGCTTTATATTTGCTCAAATTTAGATAACATAACAAACTCAATGCAGCTCACGTTGCAGTTAGCAAGAAGCATTATTTTCAAAATCAAAGGGGCAATTATGAATGAAGAAAAGAATAAAATTATACAGTGCCATTTTATTATAGTATCAAAATAGAATCGATGAAGCAAAGTAAGAATTTAAAAGAAATCTGGATAGCTGTTATTTAAATTGGCTGGATATTTGTAAGGATGCCTGACAGAAACGGAATTCCAGAAATGCTCTTGAAAATATTATTTGCAAAGTGCAGTTCCCTATACTGAGATTGGTAGTGTGAGTTTTGCATATAAAAAGATACTTTCTAAATTGATAGGAACTTCTATGCCTTTCCAAATAATCACACAGGAAGGAATAATAAAAGTAAAAGCTGGAAAAGTCCTGCTCAGCCTTCTAGTCTAGGTCACTTGTCAGAGTATGATTATTTCTTACCGCATATTCTCTGGTGAATTGTTCAGCCTAGTTTTGAATTCTCAAGTGATGGTACTCGCACAGTTTTCCTTGTAAGATAACCTCAGAGTTCAGGTTCGCTATGGAGCAAGGAAATGTCAGCAGTGTCCTGATCTGTCATGTAACGACAGGGGTTCCAAGATACCCTATTTGGGGCCACAAATGTTCCATCATTGTAACTCCAAATGTCAAGAGATTTTAGAAATAACCTTTAGAGGACCCATTATTTTCTCAGCGCACTTTAATTCAGTGACCACGCCATGTGTATACCTTCCTTGATTCACCTCCAGAGCCGTAGGTGGGAAGGAAAAACTGTCCTTTTTGTGGGACACTGGGGTAAATGCGGGCTGCTGATCCTTCAAAGCCCAGCAAGGCTCAGTACCTTTCTAACACAAGTAAATTCTGCTAACAGACATGAAGGGCCTCTGGCAGTTTGTTAGTTCTTCCTGGCGGCCACTTTGGTTTCTGACAGTCTCTGTGCTTTGAAGTTAGGGGATGAAATTGAACCCTACAGCTAACTTCGGACAGAGGACCAGCAATCGTGCTGCTGTGGCTGGGGAATATGAGGAAGGTTATGCTGCTCTATAGCTCTTGGGGCAAGAGAAAAAATTACAATTTTAATTAATAGAATGTCAGTATGATAACTGGGAGAATCTGTGTGTAGTCTTGGAATTCCTATTGCTATTTGGAGAGTGCTTCAAGTGCAGGGGCTCAGCCATGAGATCCTTTAGGTGAAATTTCACACTCTGTAAGAAGCTACAGAACCAAATAAGTTGGACTGTGAAAACCAGCCTCTGACCATAGATAAACCAAGGTAAACCAACTCAGGAAAGCCAAACGGACAAACCTGACCTTGTGAGACACCCCAGAAGCTTTAACAAGGAGGCTACCATCTACTGTAATGAAAGGGTTTAAAAATGCAGCTAACATTTGGAATAAAACAGAAAAAAGAGAGTGTAGTTTTTTTTGAGGAACTGGAAATTTCTCTTGTCTGTAGGACCAGCTAAGGTTAAAGAAAACTGTTGTGAGAACAAAACAAAATGTGCAACATCCTGACTGATCATAGTCTCTGAGTGAAATAAAAACAGGGCTCCAACAGGAAATTGTAGCTGCACTCAGAAGTGTTTAACAACCCGTTGTCTCCAGGGTGCAAGATGTCAATGAGACATCAGAACATCATCCACAGAACAACTGCATTAAAAAAAATTCCCCAAATACACACACTCCTAAACATGCAAATAAGAAACACAATATGGAAAAATAAAATTAATAAATGACTACTCAAAGCTTAGGTTAATTTTTATTTGGCTGTTAATGAAAATCAGTCAAGTGATGCTTCAGAAAAATGTGGTGACTCTTCACTTGAAAAAGTTGAGGAATGGTATCTAAAGCAGCACTTCTTCTTGGTGTGTCTCATTGCTCAGTTTTTAAGAAAAAATTATGAAGCTTGAAATGTCTTTTGCCTTCTCTCTTTCCTGAACAATATAATTTAGCAGCTACCTACTCTAAGGAATCATGAAGAAAGTTCTTCATGGATTGCAGTGAAGCACTGGCTAAAATAAAACTGAGGAACTGCCCTACACAGCAGTGACCAAGGAGCGTTCAAGAATGATCAGAAAACTGAGGCAAGGAGCAGCAACCAGCTCTGTTACAGCTTTCACTTAGATCTGCATGTTTCTTGCAGTGACTAACATGGCTAGTGATACTCTTGAAAACTTCATGTAACAGCTGTGTTGAGATATCCATGCTGACTAGATGTTCTCCTGAGGCCAAAGAAGGATGTAGTCCTGCATTGCTACTGCTCAGACTATGGGAGATGCAGGAAGTCAGGGCCCAAGGGATGACCCTCCTGGATCAGGATGCTCTATGGCTCTGTGTCAGTCATTGCAACAAGGGCCAAGAATTTCAAAGTTGAAAATTCCAAACTATAAAAAGATGCTGCAAGAAAGGATTCTTTACCTTCAGCTATGTCCTGACTCCAGCTACTAGTATTGGGGTTTTTTCTGCTGTATATGTAGAATGTTGGGAGGGGGTTGTTTAAATTCAAGCCCCTATGTCTCCTACTCAGAAAGTTTCATGTGGTGATTTAAGCACTTTGCTCCATTCTCACTACCATAAGGGAAAGCTAACTGAGCTCAAAGTATGTTTGGTCTGCATGAAAAAAGAGAAAATGAAGAACTTGAAAGAGAGGATGTTGCTACTTACATAACATACTTAGCTGCCATCTTGGGCTAAAGCAAGACTGTAAAATTTTCCCCCAAAAAATGCAGCATCATTTCGTATCAGTACCCTGGGGCTTGAGGGGAGATATATAAAAAAATCAAATATTTGCTTTATTCTTAGCCTTCCAGCTGATGCATGGCAGCGTGAAACTATATATCTGTTCATTTCTTACCTGAATACAAAGATGAGCAGCTTCATCTAGTTGAAGATGTGACTGGAAAATGGGAAACATTGCACCTATTTTTAGAAAGGGTACAGTGGAGGACCCTGGGAACTACCAAGCTGTCAGCCTCACCTCTTCGCCTGGGAAGGTCATGGAACGGATCCTCCTAGAAGCTATGATAAGGCACATGGAGGACAGGGAGATGATTTGAGACAGCCAGCATGGCAAGTCATAGAATCATAGAATCATTAAGTTTGGAAAAGACCTCTAAGATCAGCAAGTCCAACCATTAACCCAACACCACCATGCCCACTAAACCATGTCCTGAAGCACCACATCCACATGTTTTTTGAACACTTCCAGAGATGGTGACTCCACCACCTCCCTGGGCAGCCTGTTCCAATGTCTGACCACTCTCTCGGTGAAGAAATTTTTCCTAATATCCAATCTAAACCTCCCCTGGCATAACTTGAGGCCGTATCCTCTCATCCTATCACTGGTTACTTGGGAGAAGAGACCGATACCCTTGTTGCCACAACCCCCTTTCAGGTAGTTGTAGAGAGCGATAAGGTCTCCCCTCAGCCTCCTCTTCTCCAGACTAAACAACTCCAGTTCCCTCAGCCGCTCCTCATAAGACTTGTGCTCCAGACCCCTCACCAGCTTTGTTGCCCTTCTCTGGACATGCTCGAGCACCTCAATGTCCTTCTTGTAGTGAGGGACCCAAAACTGAACACAGGATTCAAGGTGCGGCCTCACCAGTGCCAAGCACAGGGGCACGATCACTTCCCTACTCCTGCTGGCCACACTCTTTCTGATACAGGCCAGGACGCCGTTCACTTTCCTGGCTGCCTGGGCACACTGCTGGCACATGTTCAGCTGGCTGACAATGAGCACCTCCAGATCCTTTTCCACCGGGCAGCTCTCCAGCCACTCCTCTCCAAACCTGTAACGTTGCATGGGGTTGTTGTGACCAAAGTGCAGGACCTGGCATGTGGCCTTATTAAACCTCATAGTTGACTTTGGCCTAACAATCGAGCCTGTCCAGATCCCTCAAGTCCTACCTGACCAACCTAGTGGCCTTCTGTGATGGAGTGACCACATCAGTGGACAAGGGAAGAACTATGGACGTCATCTATCTGGACTTCTTTAAGGGCTTTGACATGGTCCCCGACAACATCCTTCTCTCTAAATTGGAGAGATAGGGATTTGATGGGTGAACTGTTGGGTGGATGAATCAGTTGGATGGTCACATCCAGAGGGTAGTAGTTAATGGCTCAATGTGCAGATGGAGATCGGTGATGAGTGGTGTCCCTCAGGGGTCCATACTGGGATCAGTACTGTTTAATATCTTCATCAATGACATAGACAGTGGGATCGAGTGCACCCTCAGCAAGTTTGCAGATGACACCAAGCTGAGTGGTGCATTTGGCAAGCCTGAGGGACTGGGTGCCATTCAGAGGGACCTGGAAAAACTCGAGGAACGGGCCTATGTAAACATCATGAGGTTCCACAAGGCCAAGTGCAGGGTTCCACATCTGGGTCAGGGCAACCCCCGGTATCAGTATAGGCTGGGATGAAGGGACTGAGAGCAGCCCTGCCAAGAAGGACTTGGTACTGGTGAATGAAAAGCTTGACAGGAGCCAGCAACGTGCATTCACAGCCTAGAAGGCCAACCTTATCCTGGGTGGCATCAAAAGAAGTGTGGCCAGCATGTCAAGGGAGGTGATTCTGCCCCTCTTCTACGCTCTGGTGAGACCCACCTGCAGTACTACGTCCCGCTCTGGAACCCTCAGCACAGGAAATACACGGACCTGTTGTCGTGGGTCCAGAGGAGGTCCACAAAAATGATCTGAGGGATGGAGCACCTCTCCTGTGAGGACAGGCTGAGAGAGTTGGGGTTGTTCAGCCTGGAGAAGAGAAGGCTCCAGGAGACCTTATTGCCATCTTCCAGTACTTAAAGGGGGCTTATAAGAAAGATGAGGACAGGCTTTGTAGCAGGGCCTGTAGTGATAGGGCAATGGGTAACAGTTTTAAACTAAAAGAGGGTAGGTTTCTACTAGGTCTAAGGAAGAAATTTTTGACAATGAGGGTGGTGAAACACCGACACAGGGTACCCAGAGAGGTGGTAGATGCCCCATAGAATCTTAAAATCTTTGGGTTGGAAGGGACCTTTTAAGGTCATCTAGTCCACCCCAGCCCCATAGTGATCCCTGGAAACATTCAAGGTCAGGTTGCGCGGGGATCTGAGCAACCTGATCTAGTTGAAGATGTCCCTGCTCACTGCAGAGGGGTTGGGCTAGATGACCTTTGAAGTTCCCTTCCAACCCAAACTATTCTATGATTTTATGAAAAGGTGACAGGAGGCAATGCAACCAAAGATATCAATAAAATCCCACTGACATAATCACTCCATGCAATAAAGTCTTCTGAAGCAAAGCTCAGTGGCAGAACCTATACCTACAGTAGTAAGTGGTGCAGCCTGGGAGGAATGTATCTGCAGAGCGAAGTGACTGAGGTTGTGGACCTGGTGTCTGTCTGCATTTCAGGAGGTCTTACACTGGCATAGGTCTAACCTTCCTTCTTGGACTGAACACCCATGAGTTGCTGGAATGCTGTAGGTGCTCCATTGAGATGCATCTGCCAGTTTAGCTCCACTGGGGGGAATCCAGCTTGTGCATAGTGACTCCTCTTCATAATATCAACAGAGGCACTGCAAGTAGGGACAACTGGGAGACTTCTTTCAAAGCTGCACACCTGCCACGGACTAAAATACTAGTAGAGATGCAGCCCATGTAACATGACTTGAAAAAGGATTTGCAGTTCAATTGATTTGATTCAGTGGATACAGGTGAACTTGATCAACTAATTGTTTGCTCTGTTGATGAGTGTTTCATGGGGTTCTTTTGTGGGTTTGTTTTTTTTTTTTCTTTCCCCTTTAAAAGCTTCTGGAATGAATAACTGAAGTAAGACAATTCTGTGAGATAAATTACTGTGGTACAAGCAGGGAATGCTTATTCAGGCAAGAGATGTATTACTGTTTGCATATTTCCAATGTAATGAGAAAAGATTTGTTTCACTGCATCTATTGATGATTGAGTGGTTTGGTTCAGAGAATCTCTTCGAGCAAAAATGACGACCAATGAACTATGAGATGAGACTGGCTAAGGAATAAGTGCCTATATTTTCTACTTCATCTTTTTCCCTTATTGTTTAGAAAAATGGGGACGGGGTACCAGAGCTTACAATTTCATACATGGTTTATCTTTATTGGGCCAACCTTCTGGCATAGTTTTCTAACATCAGAAATGGATCTGAGACACTTTTCAAAGTGAAGGAGTCAGTGTTCGTTATGCCTGCTGCCGATTTTGATATTTTTGGCCATCTGAATCATGTAAACATAGATAGGATAGAAGGATCCAGACTGAAATTACCATTGTGGAGGCAACAGATGGTTATCGGAACATTGAGTAAACTTCCATTTGTTGTTAACTGCAAAATGGAAACCTGTCAACGACAGCAGATTCTGATCATCTCTCCAAGTCTGAAGACCACTTGGAGACTATTTTAAACCTGGATAGGTTAATTTGAACAGGTGAGACACTCCTCAGGACACGAATCTGCACAAAAATAATCACTCTTCAAGGTGCAAAGTCCAGATCATACGTATTTGAAAGATTCAGGATATTAAAATGATGTTACATAACTGAGTCTCTATAACTCTTACATATTTGTACAAAGATACAGGTCTGGCCATGCTGACACTGTCTGCCTTTAAGGTGTTTCTTAAAGCAAGTTTAATTATAAATCATGCTACTGTTGCATGCTACAAATGGGTTGTTGCTGATTAATGTTTCTTCTGTAAAGTCTGGGCCAGGATTTGGATGTGAGTGAGTGTATGTTACTGTACAACAAAGCCTGGGGAGCAGTGGAGTTTGGGACTCCTCCTATTCCATGTGGGCTGTCTAGCTCTGCACAAGGGTTTGGATTCTGTATGGTAACTCAGTTAAATTCAACAGACTTCCAATAGACGTTTGTATTCAAACTTTGATCCGATCCCCTCTGAATAATTCCATACTTCTTGAAAATCAAAATGCTTACAAATTCCTAACCACTACCACAAACATATATAATTATAAATTCAAATGCACACTTGTGTACAAGCATACGCCTCAGGTTATTTGTAATTGCTGATATAAACCATCTGATTGTAACAAATCATTTGGAATCCACCCCCAAAGGGACAGCTATTTACTGTCCCTAACACAAAAGCTACTGGCTGGATAGGCTCAATGTAACAGTCTCAACAAACAGGCAGAACATTTTTGAATCATAGGTTGAATAATACAGTCAACCTTAAGGTGGTGACTTCAGGTCATGGCCAAGGCAGCGTGTGTAAATAAGGAGCTGGAAGTTCATAGAATTTGGATCTTGAAGTTAGGAAAGAAGGCATGGCATGGTAGTAAAATACAGTTTTTGACTCAAGCTTTTCTGAAACAAAATATATGCATATGTTGTTTGAAAATTGAGTTGCTATGGTAATTTGTTATTTACCAGAGAGGAGTAATTGAACAAATTTTTTTCATAACTGGTTTATGAACAAGTCACACCTGTTCCTGAGTGGGTTTAAATTACTCACCCTTCTTTTCTATGCCAAACTTTTCATGTTCAATTGCTTTGCTATTTCAGATTCCATACACTCCTTTCACTGATGACTGGTGCCACCTCATTTGCAAAAGTAATTTTTTCTAGCTGAGATCTTAAAAGATAAAAATATCCCTACTTTTTATGTAGAATCTTTACCTATAAATTGATAAAACCTATGCATTGATCATGTCTTCATATGTATATAAAAATATATATCTAGGTGTATGTATATACACATCTGTATTTCATTGCAACTCAGGTAGGCACTACTCTTTATTGGATTGCAGAGATTTAATATTCATCAGTTTTACCTCTGCTCATGCCAAAAGAATTCTCTGAACAGATGAGAGATTGTATTCACAGAAGAGAGTGTATAAAAGAAATTGTTTCCAAAATTGATTGATTTTCAACTTTGCACAGTGTGGTGTGTACTAAGCCAGCTGAAGAATAACACGTAGAGGTAAATGTCATACCTACTGAATTACAGAAACTTGGAAGCTTCCTCTGCCATTTAGTGCATGTGGAAATTTCAGGTGAGTTTTTTTGTTTTGGGGGGTTGGTTTTTTTTAATCCCTCACACAACGATAAGTTACACACTGAAAAAGCAGCTTTGTAGTAGATTTTGTAGTAGATTATAAGTGTCCATTAGTATCACCTGACAAACCCTTGCCAGAAGGAAGGAATGAGATCAGCAAATCATGGGCATTATGATTTGATCCTAGCACAAATTCAATTAGATCAAAGCTCACTAGCTCCAAATGCCCATTTTTAATTTTGTAGTAATGCCTCAGGGCAAAGAAATGGGTGCCATGGCAGACATGTTCTGTGATGATAACTGAGACATTTAAGACTCAAAATATTCCTGATTTTTAGAGCTATGATGTCGGCTTTAAGGATTTTTAATTAACACCTCCTGCATGTATTAAATATGCTCCTTTCAGCCAACAAAGATTTTTTTTTCCCTCTCCCATTCTCTGAGAAGAGTTTTGCTTCAGGTCTTTTATCACTATCAAGAAATAATAGCAACCACCACATTAAAAAGAAATTACACGACAAAATGAAAGATTTGCTTGGCTGAGAACAAGAGAGAATGCGTACAGTTGTGGGTTAGGTCTTACTTACTATTAATTATATTGTTGTATTCTTTGGAGGAGGAAACAAGATATTTTAGTAGAGATGATGGGGAATTGTAGGGGCCCGAAGGTTACGGTGAGAGGGTGGACGAACGCAGAACTCTCTCCAGAGAGACTATGAGCAACTTCAATCCTATGCATTTAAATGTCAACTACATCGTCAGGAAATATTGTATCTGCACATACAGAAATCAATACTCCTGACTAGCATGGTCCCAGCTCTCTCACCAGTTGATGCGTGGCTGAGATGTGATTCCCCTCCCAATCTGCTGGCCCATACTGCAGAGCTGACTACTACATAGACCATTGGCAGGTTACCATGAAGCTCCTTTTTCAGGTAAGAGTGTGCCAGGAATCAGTTTTGCTGCAGCCCTGTCCTGTTTTTTTGGTGGTGGATTAGAGAACCATGTAAACAAAACAATTGCTTGTTTGCATACAAAACTGCCTTGTACACAGGGCATCTCATTGCCGAAAGGCTATCAGCCTCCAGAGAACGTGCCAGGTTCTTTCTCCAAGGAAAGGCAATTTCCTCTGTAAGCATGTAAGAAGTACTCCCTGATTGGCAAGAAAAAAATATAATTTTCTTTCTCTTTGTCCCCACACCTTCTTCCCCAGCTTCCCTTACGCTTTCTTTCACAGATGCTACTTTCCTCTTGGGTTTGTGTCCTCTTACTTTTTACCTGCTTTGCTTCTCAGCCCCGGAACATGGGAGGCCCCATGGTGTCTCCTCATTCATGGTGTTTGAGCCTCTTTTCCTCTAACTCCTTTGGAGCACAGCCCTTCTCTTCCTGACCACCCCACATTACCACAGAAAATGGCGCTCTCAGCCCTTCCTTTCTTCTCCTCTCCTCAGTCCAGCTCTTCTTTCTCTTTGTGACCCCAGAAACTTCAGGTTTTGTATGCCTCTTGTGGGACACCAAAAGTGTCTGAAATGAGTAAAGTTTGAAATTTGAGGCGGCTCTTTGTACATCTCACACATTTCACTAATGACCATCCTGAAATCCTCCTCCTTGCCCTCAGCCAGCAAAGCTCCAGTATCTTGCCAGTGTGGCTTGGGGACCATTTAAGACTGGCTGTTAATTACCATGTTGGCAGAACCAAAAAGCTGACAAAAAGCTTAAAAATTCAGGACAAAGCATTCTTGATTAATCATGCAAATCACCTCGTTTTACTTACTGTGGTCTATTGAACCCTGCTGTGGCAATGCCTCTCTGTCTCGGGGGCACTACCATGCTAAATATTAAAGGGGAAAAAAAAAGTCCCTATTTGGGAGTGGTGTTATTGTTTGCAGGGTTTGTTTGGCTTCAGTTTGAATCCCTTGCATACTTCATTCCAAGATAAGATCCTGCAGTCTTATGGTCCTATTCCTGCATGACATGTGCCAGTGGAGAGACCCATGATGTCTACCTCTGCGCAGGATGAGGAGGTGTTAAGGCAGATGGTTTATTTGTAGCTCTGGAGAATCTCTTACTGTTTATATTAATATGATCTCAGTGACTAGATAGAAGAAAAAGAAGCTTTGCTTCCAGCCAGTGGATGGAATTTACAATTGAGGTGGGCAAATTGGCACGGCTCCTCCTCGACCCAGAGAGCGCTCAGCAGGAGGAGCACACTGGAGCAGTGGTGAAGGTTTGTTATGTTTCATGCAATGCTGGGTGCTCCAGCTTAGCCGCGCTGAAACACTCTTGATCAGTATCAGCACTCTCCAACCTTTAAAAGAAACAGCCTCCTCAGTCCTTCTGCCTTTATACTGTATTTTAAAACAGCTGTTCTCCTCAGATGCTTTTAGCTCCATATAAAACACTTCTGAACTTCTTACCCCACAAGGAAGTGTGCTTTGAGTGCCTGTCTTGTGGCCAATACCTGCTTCCACCTCAAACACCCTTAGCACTAGCTTTTGGGGAAGGCTTTGCCTAATGGCAGCCTTCTGGAAGGGCCCAGAATCAGCCAGGGTCGTTCAGGTACCTTCCCTCTAGGAACTGTTTATTTATATCCTGAAAGGCTGGACCTTTGTTTTTATGTTTGTCTTCAAGCTGACAAATATGAATACTGAAATAACCCAAAATCTTGGAATTAAAAGAAATCCAAACCAGCCTGGTAAAGCAGATTCAAAGATTCATAACTTTTAACATCTACAAGAGCTATTGTCATCGTATCCTCCATCTGTACAATGCAGGCCCATGACACAGACTCTTGTCTTGTGATTGAGCTAGAATACGTTTTCCAAAGATGTCCACACTTGATTTAACAACTTCAAGTGGTGGCAAATCTAACGTATTGCTTGATAGATTATTCCCGTAGTTCAGTACTTACAGTTTTGATCATCCATAGCTGCAAACAGTGACAATGTAAGAGATGTCACTACCAGAAATATTCTTCCCCTGCTACTATTTACAAACTGGTGAAATCATTACATGAGGACTATATTTCTGGATTCAAGCCCTCACTTAGTTACTGAAGAAAAAGTGTAGGACCGTGTCTTCAAAAGAGTTTTCTGTGGGTGGAGAAGGGGCTTTCATTTCACACCCGTAGTGGTACGGTTAACCCAAAGCTTGAATTCAGAAGCAGCCCGTCTCAGACATGAGGGTGGTTTGGAAAAGCTTTATCCTTTATGTGCCTCTTCCAACCCGCTCCAAAACCAAGGAAGCATTGACACAGCTACAGTTTCAATGCAAAGGCACCCTTCTGTCCCTTCTCTGCTGTACAAGTGGTGCAGAAGGACCTGAGCCTGTACAGAGCTGCCCACAAGGGGAGCAGGGGTGGCAGCCACCCCCCGGACGAGCAGATAGTGGGGTGCAGAGAGGGTGGCAGCGAGCACAGAGCTCCAGCCCGGGCTCCCCATCACGCTTGCTGAGCTGGTGCTGGAGACTGGCTAGGAGAGCTGGTGGCTCGGACAGATGTTGACCTCCTTGCTCTCCACCGTCGGTCCCCTGCCCGCACTGCAGTGCCTTTGTTAGCCAGCGTGACTAATGCCACGATTACACACCGGGATTTATCCACACTGTGAACAGACAGCTGACAATATTAATTTCTCTCTCCAAAATCCATTCTTGCTGGTGTTTTACAAGCGATAAGCTGGAATTTGTTTTTTTCTGTCTGCCTGCTTACCATGTATGCTTTGGTCAGTCTAAACCAAAATATTAGGTACAAAGACTACAAATTCCTCCTAGGTTTGTATGAATTTGCCAGATGTCAATGTGAGTCCATCTTGACCAATAATGCTTTTAACATTTACTTTGGTCCTAGAGATACCAGCTTCCACCAGAGACATAAAACAGCCTTGACCATTTCCTTTGGCCTGTATAACATTCCCCCTGCAGTTTCATTTCCATGCTGTCTTCAGGAGTGCTTTTTAAAATTGCTGTTTGGTATTAATGGGCATTGGTATACTGACTGTCTTTTACTGATGGAAGAATTTTGTATTTTAAAAAATGTAATATTAGTAAAAAATTGTGAAATCCTCGCTGGAGAAAAGCGTGTAGTTTATAACAAGTTATTATATTGAGTCATTATGTAGCAAACCTGGTATAGTTAAAGGGCTTTCATTACCACAGAAATCAGTCGCTTCCTATGTGAATGGGAGTTTTACTGTTGACTCCAGTGGAGCCAGGATTTCAACCACCTTTTTAAGGGTTTTGTCATAGAAGGAGGTTTATTGAGCGATTTTACAGTCTTGAGGGAAGAAAATCTGCCCAGCTTCCTGTCTTATTTTTACACCTATAGCTCAGAAGCAAGACCCAGACAAAACCTATAAAAAACAAATTTCTTTTATAGGCAATGGAAAATGTACTGAGTTGAATTTAGCTTGGTTGTGTTTGATCAGCTTACTGATCCTGTGACTCTGCATGCACTGTCTGTGCACAGCGAGTGCATGGTCAGCCCGCCATAAATGAACTGTACCAGCAGAAAATGTAGAGGAGACTTTTTTTCTTGAACTATCAATAACACTATGCAATGTCATATTTAAAAAAAAAAAACCACACGGTACTTTACAGGCAACACACACCCACAGCAAAGTGATTGAGTTCTTTGGGCTAATTTTTTGCCTAACCTGAACACAGGGAGACGAAATTTCAAGTCATTGGGTTGATGTGTTGCTTGGATAAAAGAGAGCATGAAAGGAACAGAGACTAAAGTATTCAACGAACTTGCAGTGTGAAAAAGGAAGAAAGAGGGCAGATGGAGAAACAAGTACAGAATGAGCACAGCAGAAGAAAGGCATTCAGAAAGGGAACTAATGAAATATTAAACACCCATAAATAGCCAGTGAAACCTGTGTTGTGTAAGGCAGCAATACTGTTAGGCTAACTCTTGAATTAAGACACATCTGCAAAGAATTCACCAAAATCCTGAGTATAATTCTTCTCTGTCATTAGACGACTTTTGAAACGACTGGTTTATGTCAGTCTTTGATGCAGCTGCATGAAACATAAACCATTCCTTACACGTGGTAATACCTTGTGCCGACTATCCTGTTTTTTTCCCGGACATTGGTTTATGAGGTGTTCCATGAGGACTGAGATATAACACAGGCTAAATAAATATGTAAGATCACTTCCCCCCCTGGATACAGATTTGAATGATGCAAAATAACTTGCTGGATCCTGCAAATCCTTCCTAGCAGTTTTTGCTGTGGGTGCTGACACAAGACATTTTTTTTTTGACCACTGTGTTCAATATGCCTGCTTGGATGAAAAATAATTTTCTAGCCATGTATTTTTGACAGATTTCTGATGGATGTTCATATGAATAGCCTTATTTTCCTGCAGTCAATTAAAGATAAAGTTTTTTGGACATAATCTGTATTTCCAGCTCTGTGGTACAGACCCTGCTGGAATACAGTACAACCCCTAAGTCTGGAAAATGAAGGAAAAAAAGGGTCTCTAAGTGGAGAAGGATATCTTTTTTCCTTCTGAGCTTGCAAGATCTCTGTAAAAATGAGGAACAATACTAGGTTTTTACAATAGTTTGTGTATTTTCACTCATGGGGACAAATTTCCGGAGTCATAGAGCAGGGCATCCAGGACAGCTGATCTCAGCAAGGAAGGGCTGAAGACTCCCATAGCAGTGCCAGGACACTCGCTCCTTGTGCAGGTTGGCAGCAGGCGCCGGTTCTCAGGATGAACTGGGAGGTGTGTGCTTATGGGAGGCCACAAAAACTCTGCCAGAGAAGTACAGCGGGGCAGGGAATCACATAATCGCAGAATCACAGAATCACTAGGTTGGAAAGGACCTTCAAGATCATCAAGTCCAACCATTAATCCAGCACCACCATGTTCCCTAAACAGAAGGGTAGACGGACACCGCTTCGCACCATTGCCCAGAGAGAACTGCGAGCGTCGGTGTTGTCTTTTGCTTCTTGCTCTGCAGCAGCGGAGGTGCTCAGGTAACCCTTGCCTGCTGCGCAGAGCTCGTGGACCGCAGCCCAGGTATCATGTCCAAAGAAACAAATGTTCTGGAAAACGCATGAAACTGTAAGCATGGCGTTCTGAGATTTACCTTGCCAGGTGATCCCGCTGAATGCCAGCTGGAAGAAGAATATCTCCTCTTGAACCTGAGACATGAAACAATGGCTGACAGAGCCTCGCAGCAGGCGTTTAATTTTACTTGGCTTCCTTCAGGATGGGGGAAACCTTCTCTTTTATATACTACAAGGTAGGTCCATCTGAAATGATTTTCCTCTTGAGAAATTGCTCTGAGGATATTGTTTATAAGCTGTTGACCTTTAAATGGCCTTCTTGTTCCATTACCGTGGTTCTTGGGTATTTAAAGCCCCAGGTCACTTTCACTTTTAATTGTTCTTTATTATTCTCCATTGTTGCAGAATGTTTCAGTCAATTTAACTAGAAGGGAGACTTATACTCTTCCCTTAATGGATTGAATTTGGATCATAACAAAATGAACAATTATTCATGCCTATTTTATTAATCTTAGTCTTGTCTCATTTCTTTTTAAGTTTCGGCAGATTTCATTCGAAGGCAGCTGTAAGCAGAGTTTATTGCAGGATAACAGGACGAAGTGTTCTCACCCGCTGCTGCGGGTGAAAGTGAGATGAAGAAGTATGAGATGGGGGAGTTCAATGCTGCTAGAATTTTGAAATAAATTTGTATCAGAATCAAGTGAAAATTAATAAAACCATGGTTTTATCTGGCATTTAATCCTGACTATATTCTTCCACTGTACGTAGAAGCTTGTTGAGCAAAACACCAGCTTGCATTCCTTTCTTTCAAAGATTTACTAAATAAACTCTAGTGGTAAAATACTAGACCTTAGTACATATGAAATCATGCATCTTCCAATTAACAAATGTGATTATGAAGCACATAAAACACATTATGGTAAGTTCAAATGCTCTTTCTGTAATACTCTGGCAGAGCTGTAAGGTGCCAATCAGCTTACTAGCTGTGAGCTTTCAACATGAAAAATGGCTGGGTTTTATTTTTAATTCTGATTGTTCTTATTTTCTCCCACTCCATCCTAAGTCTACCTTTCTCACACCCTTTTTTCTCACTTTCTTTTTCCACTCTATGCTATCCAGCTTCTATGTCCTTCTAGCACATTGTTCCCTATTTTAATTTTAAATATTATTTCGTTTCAATTGTAGGATATTTCCCATTTCAAACAATATGAAAACTGCACAATGGGATTTGGCACAAGGGGAAAAATTAAGTGCCTGAAATTCCCCGCAGTCCAAAGTTTCAATCTCAAACCACTTCTCTAGATGCCACTAAACTCTGGGAGTACATGAGCTGACCTTTGAAAGTTCTCTTTTATGCCAAAATTTTCTTCAGTCTGAGCAATTTATAGCCAGTCGATGCCTTAACCCAATGACAGCCCAGAAACCAAGAATCCTTTTGCCTGCAAGCCTTTAGGTCCTGAATTCAATCAACATTCTCCGAGAACATACAGTGCACACTGCAAAGCTTTGATTCCTCACCAAGTGCAGTTGTGGTTACTTTCCTTTAATACACAGCTAAAGGCTTAGTGCTTAAGCATATTAGGTTAAATGGCAGGAGGTGCCTACGAAGTAGGAGATGTGATTTCTTCCTCAGCATCAGTAGTTTAATGCCTTTATCTCTTGTGCCCTAGAATAGTACCCGAGCAAACAGATAGCAAAGGATGAGGAGAAAAAAAAGTCTTCCCAAATCAGTTTGTGCATTGTGTCTGAGGAACAGGAACTGGAGTCCCATCTTTTCTCCTTCCTATTCCCTTCCTTTTCCCTTCCTGAAGGGAAACTTCACCAAGGTGCTTCTCATGCTCCCTTTCTGGCCTCATCTCCACCTGCAGCAACGAGGAGCTCCTGCAGGGCATGGTCCCTCCTACTCCACCTCTGCCATCAGCAGGTGCAGTTCAGAAAATTATCTTGGGAGAAGGAAGCAAAGGAAGGAAGTGACTCCGGGTCTCCCTTTTCATGGCTGATGTGTGTGTGAGGGTATATGCACCTGGATCTTACTCTGATGTAGCCTCAGGTCAAGGCTGTAACAGGTATCGAGTCCTGGGACTTATGTCACAGTCTGAAACAATCATCCAGATCTGGGATGTAGACAGAGGAAGGTCGCTGTTTTTGGTTATGTCTCTCAGCTCTAGTCCAATACTCTCAGTGCATTTACGCTGTTGCTTGGCCTTTGTGCTGCAGACCAATTCCCAGATAAAGAAATGCTGGATACTGACAGAATTAACGGCAGTTTTGATGTCTGGTGATGGTCTAAGAAAAATGGCAACGTGAGTTTTGTTTGCAGAACTAACATCAGAACCGAATCAGCTAGCAGGGTTGCAAAAATGTGGCATGCTTTTGTGTGCAAAAGCATCCCTGGAACAGAAGCAACAAATTGCAAAATTGTGAATGGTGAGGACCATGCGGCACTTACCTGCACTCTGGTCTAGTCCATTGATGAAGCTATTGAAGCTTTTTAGCGGTGGTGGGATTCACCTCACTTAATGGTAGACATCTAGTGTGGTTGTTTATGTCTGAAACAAATCTCTGCAGACGCCCTTTAGAATTAATGGAAAATCAGTTCCAGGCTATTAGATTTAAATTAATTGCTCTGTAGAGCTTCCTATTCCCTTCATGGGCTATGAAGGGAACGTAGACAACTAGGTCACATTAGATTGTACTCTTAGATGTCTACCTTTGATCCAACAAATCTCTGCCAATGTGTTTTACTTGCAGGAGGATCATGTGGTGGTTGGCAAGCTGAACTTGTGGTATGTAGGCCAGATGACAGATTTTGCCAGGAATCAGGCAAGGATTGAGGGGCTCAAGTTTAATCCCGAAATGCTAAGCGTCTCCTACTCTCACTAAGGGGAGTTAAGAACACTCATTCCATTCAGGAAGCGCTTGTTATCAGCAAATGCACGTTCTGTAGGAAGCTCTTGTAAACCATTTACATACTATACTGTGATAATACAGTACCTCATGCTGGAAATTGGTTAATGTTTTAAATTCATAAGCTTCAAAAAGACTAGTAGTGGCAAAGGAATTATTTGACCATTGTGTGTTAAGGGATATATTAACTGAACAGTGACATGACTGGATCGCAATATTAGGATCACAGACGTCGCCAGACTGAATCAAACCAGTCGTGTATGAAGATTTGTATTACAGAAGATGGGAAACCATTGCAGGCAATTACGTACTGTATAAACTTGTCTAGGGTGGTAGCTTCTGTCTAATCACAGGAATTTTACTAGCTGGTGTCCTGAAACATGAGGATTCAAGGATTCACAGCTAAGATAATGTTTATTTTGTATTTAATTTAGCTGTGTAGGTTCCCATTATTGGTCTCACTGATTACATCTATGCTAGATTTACTGATTATTATTACTGATTTATCTGATTTTAAAAACAGATGCAGAGCCATCGTCTGCCTGAGGGTAAGTGATGTGGCACATCTCTCATTGTGGGAAGGGCAAGAAATGATCTCCGTTCCCAGGACTGATGGCACCGACTGGCTTGCGTTCACACTGCCACTCTGCAGTGTAATGTGTCTAGCATACCATGGCCTGGCCCAGGATTTCCTTAAGGCCCAAATGGTGGTCCTAGGATATTAGATTTTTTTTTTTTTTCTGTGGGTCCTCCCTCCCCCCTACTCAAAGTATCTAAAAGAGCATCAGCAATATGTCAGAGTCAGTGAGAGTGACATTTTAATAACATGAAAGTGACGACATATATTTCATGGCCTGGATCGCATCTGGGAATACCTGATCCGTTGAGGGTATCATTGGAGGGCAGAAAGAGACCAACTGATGCGCACAAGAACATCTGTATTGCCCAAAGGGAACTACTCCCAAATATTGCTTTGCAAGATAGCAAGTTGGAGCTGCTGAGAGAGCAAAGATGTAAGATAACGTTTAAGCACTGGGAGTGCTTGGAGGTCCAGCATAGCAGCAAATTCCCAGGTCCTCTTTTTGTTTAGCAGTGTAGAGATACGCAGAGACACCTTGCAGCAGTGAATTCCAAAGTCAATTATGTTTCATCAAAAAACTTGGAGCCTTGTAGCAGCTGGATACCTGTTAGTTTCATTGAACATTCTTTGCCTCTTGTGTAATGAGAGGAGATAAAGCAACACACATAGTCTATACTCCTCATACTGTATATTGGCAATGACCTTCGCCATTTCCCCTCTTAATGAAAATCAGCTGTTGGGATTTTAGTCTGCAAACAGTTTGGGAAGAAAATATCTCTCTGTTATGCGCACACAAGTGTTCTGCAAAGAGAAGTATCTGACTTCTAGGCATTATTGTATTAAAAACATGGACAGTGATTTTTTTTTTCCCAGTGACTTTCCATATAAAACTATTTCCAGCTTCCTGATTACTTCCTTTACCTGCAGTTTTCTTAGGAAATCAAATAACCCGATGTGAGCCTAGAAAACCTATTTGGTCATTTGACACTTTGTATTAATTTTGTGAACTACCTTGAACTAATGCAAATCTTCCAAAGTAGATCTCTAGCCTCAGGGCTAAGCATGAAGTCCAGTTTTCGTAGGTAGGAATACATGTCACTCCTGTGTTATTTGGGAAGTTTGGTGCTACTGGAAACCAAGCCATTCTAATTTGTATGCTCCCACACGAAGCTAACTTTGGTCTTTTTTTTCAAAGTCTAACTTTGAAATTCCGAATTGGAAAACACAGACCCAAAGTGGTTTGGCTTTTGAATCACCTCAGACCTAGTTGCTTTTCACTGAAACAATAAACTCCACTGTCATTGCTATATGTACCCTCCCCAATGCCTTTATAGTAAATTTTGTAAAAAATTCATAGAAAATGAAATGTTAGCTGTAAAAATGCAATGCAGTGTTGCACTAAGTTGTATCTGGGATTGACCTGACAAAAAACTTAACCTACTTTCAAGGACGTTCTTTCCTTGGATCATCTTAATTACTTAAACGAGTTTATCTTTTAAAAATTCTGCTTTTATTTTATTTTTGAAATCCCTTACGTATTGATCCCTGCCATTCAGCGTGGTTGTGCTTGCAGCTTAGATTAAACAAAGTACTGTTCTTTAGGAAACTGGGAAGAAATATCTGTTAAGGCTCTTATGAGTGATAAAATACCAGAATGCAAAATACCAGATATTGTGTGCTTCAGAAAATACAGTTAATTTTCAGTTCTGAATTGTGTTTGTTAATGAAGGTGATATATTTATGTATTCAGCATAATTGATGGCATCACTGGTGCTACATAGTCAAGTCACTGTTGCTTGCGGGAACAGTAATATGTCTCCCCCCCGCCTCCTTCACTGATTTATGGTTCTTAATCCTCTATCTTAAGTCAGGATTGAATTGCAAGTGCCTCAGAACAGGGTCTAAGATCCAAGAACTCTTTTTGTGAAGTAGATAGATAGGACATTATTTGTTAAAAATGAATAAACTCCTAATCTATTTTTGAACCTTAATTCTTCATTTGCATTAATTTTTATTAAAATTTGCATTTGCATAATTATTTTGCATTGAAAATCCTTTCTAAAAATACTTAAAAGGGGGAAGGAAAATCATAAGAACTGCAAGAATAATGAGAATAATCAAATTAAGTGTATTTTAAAATAAGAGTAAATTAATAATTACTTTAAGAATTATGATTAATGATTAGGAAGGGAAAAGAGAGGAAAGTGTGAAAGAACAAAAGCCCCAAATATTCCGTGATCTGGGACTACATTGTAGTCCATTGCATGGGGGTAACACAAAGCATTCAAAAAATGAAATGTAGTGACAGGAAGAATAGCAAAAAATTAGTGTTAAGTGCTGGCCCCAGCTGTGCCTTCTTACAAACAGCGTGCTGAGATTTCATAAAGAAATTAGTAAGTCAGTCCAGTTTAAGACAAGACTGCAATAACACAGAGAAAAAACATCTCCTTTGTCTTACATTAATTCTGTCATTTTGGTGAATAAAGTGGGAACAGGTAGCAAGAGCTGGACAGGAGTTTTGGGGAAAAACCTTTTCCAGTGAAAAATGCAGTCTGGCAGCATAGAAATATTTTACATTTTCACGTCTAGAAAATCTACTGGTTTTCTCTTTGTTTCCTTCTTACTTAATTGCTCATGTAGCTTTTACAAAGGCAGGTCTATATAATGGCTCCCATGTGTGAAAAACACAGAATCAGTGTTGGGTTTTTAAAATGTCTCCTGAAGTTACCTGTTTACATTATTTTCATTTTAGTTTTATCTGTGATGTGAGATGACATTCATTGCATAACTCGGTAAGAGTGCATCAGTGCAGCGTTTATAATCTGTGAAGATCCGTATTTGTCTAATCTCAGCTAAGGACTTTCAGCTCCCAGATAATAAAATGTTGACAGAATTTAATTGACCCATGTCTGATCCCTTATTGAACTGGTGGTGGCCTAGGGCTTGTAGCTGAGCTTAAGATACAATTATGTGTATTCAAACTATGTTATTTCACAACCCACCTAAGCATCTTATTTTGGATGCAGCCATATGGAATGATGATGCCAAGGCTATATAACCTACTTACTGCAATTTTGAGAACTCAGATGGCATAGTAATTGTCCCAAAGCCCTCAAGAGCCATGAATTATTTGCATTTCTTTGGGGAGTTGTTTTCCTGCAGGACAAATAGCAGTTGGCAGAGGAGTAAGCCTCAAAGACTAATTTAATTTAAAAGCATACATTTGGAGACAAATAAACACACTTCAACATGAACTGTAGCCACGGATCTTAAGGTGCAATGGCACTAGGAAAATCTGTGTTTTCAGAAATTCTTTTGAAGTACGTGACTAAATACTAATGAGGAAAATAAAAAAGGCTCACCTCATCTTTATTGTCTGAACGATGTGACTGTATTTTGTTCAATCCTGCTTACCGGAGAATGTAATAGTAGAAAACTTGTATTCCCTACCTTCATGTGAATCGGAACTAAAAGATACAGAAGGCTACATTACAATGAGATGCTGATTTCTTTGCCCTTTGATGAATTAAATGATTTTGAAGACATGCAATATGTCTTTGCTTATTTCCCAAACACTTTCTACATCTAGTAGGTTCTCAAAAGTCTGATTGCTTTTTCTTCAAAAATGTGATATATTTTGCATTGAAAATCCAATTTATTGCTAAGAAACGCTCACAAGAACAGACATTGTTCACCTCTAGTTGTATTTGCTGGCTCTTTTGAGATTATCTCAGGCACATAATAAGCATTATCAGCCCATCCATTAATAAATGTCTCTGAGACCAAGACAGCAGAAAAGCTTTGCCCATCAGAGCATATTACAGACCTGATATTGCACTCTGATTACAATGCCTTGTCTTTCTTGGAAGCCACATCAACACAAAAGAAGACAAATTAGTGCTTGAAGCCTAGAAAGAAAAGTGTTTTGATATGTAAAATACTATAGAAAAGAGCTTAGCATCTTGACCAAAATATGTCACCCTAGACATTTCTGTATCATTTTCAGTCTCTTATGATTATGTTGTTTTTTTGGGAGCAGTGGGGTAGGTATTTATTTACAGCTTATAAGTTTAATATCAATGACATCATGCTGCTTCCCCCGTGACTTTCAGCCTTCTTGTACACTTACCATTGTTGTTATATGGAGGCAATTCTGACTTTGTTATTTCAGCTTTGATTATAAGAGGCTTTGTTAAACACATGCTGTAGCAGAAGATAAGTTCCAGGTTCTGATATAATCTTCTTTTTTTTGCCAGGCCAGCTTTTTTCAAATATGTTGTTTGTCTTAAAGTTTAGTAATTTTTGTCCTAAGCAATGATGTGTCTGAAAATCCTGAATCAATTGTTTTTCACTTATCTCTGTACAAATTCATTAAAGCATGATGCTGGTATATCAGCATTTTGAGATGCATTTTCAAAACTTTGCCCCAAAACATTTTACAGCATGAAGTTTAGAGTCGCATCCTTATTCAACAAGGCATATAAGCCCGGCTTAAGTACTTTGCTGGGATGTTTTTTTTGTTGATGATTTTCATTGTTAAAATCATGTGTTGACTTATGCTTGTGTTTACTGATCCTGGAATACTAGAGGTTGCAATTATGAAGCAGAGAGTGTATTGTCAGGAACCGTATTTTCTGTTTTTCAAATGAAAATAAGCCAAATTCTTTTCATCAGGTGTCTTGTCCCTTGAACTAGCAGTGAGAGAAGCCCCCTTGCTCTGCTCCCTCAGTTTAGGGAGCTATTCTGAAAGCTCACCAACACTTCTGCACAAAGGAAACTCCTGCAGCTGTTTCTTCAAAACCTCTAACTGACTCAGGTCCACTTTATTTTATGCCTGCTTTCTTTTACTATTGAGTAACTAAATAAATCATTGGATAAGCAAAGGAAGTAAATTTGTGCTTATTTTACAAAAGTTATCTTAATCAGAAAAATAAACATTTAAAAACCTACTGGAGATGCTATTTCAGAGTATAATTAACTAAGTTATAGGGAAAAATTTTGGCATTGATCTTTAATATGCCACCTTGCATGGTGTTTTCTTTATTGAAAAAGGCATTTATGTGAAGCAGCTAGCCTGGAGATCGCCGTGCATGTGCGTTGGTACATCCTCTTATTAGAGGTCATTAGGAATGAGAAAGGAGGACTCTGAGAACAGGAAGTGTCATCAACCATTTTGTTGCTCCTGGACTATGTCTTGGGTAACGTTGTTTATGTCTTGGCTTGCAATGCTGACATTTTGTGAATGCTGTCTCATTTAATAAATATAAATGTGATTACCTTGAATAGGCTGTTTGGAGTGCACTGTAACAAGATTTTTCCCTTTTGCATTATGAGATACTTCTGAAATGTACATAATGTTTTCTTCCTCTGGTTCACTAGGACCAAATCCGAGACTCGCTTCTCAGGTTGAGTAAATGGAGTACCTGGTGGAGAAGCCACCAGAACTGGGGAGGGCAGAACCCAGTTTATCAGGACAGTCTACTCTGTGTGGGAGAGGGACTTACATGGTCTCATCGCTGCCGTCTCCAGTCTAAAACTTCTGACATCTTCATCACACTCAGGTTTTTAGTGGGAAACTGAGGCAAAGCAAGACTTTGCCATTTTCAGGTGGTCAGGGAGGAAATCTGAAGTGGTGTAATCAATAATGGAACTGATTCCCCTAGACTGCAAGGCTGATTCTCTATCAGCAGCTTTGTTGATTAAAAAAAAATTCTCAACTTCAGTTGGTTATTAATGGTGATGAGACTGTGAGAGCCTGATGCATTCTGTGCATATTCAGAGAAGGTCCGGGACAATAAACTTACAAGTTAGATACTGACCCCGTGGGACATTAGAGGGCTTTGCACAACAGAGGAATAAACATATGGAGGGTTAATACCAGGCACTAATTTGATTAGAAAATCAATACTTAAAAAACTATTCTTGCACTTTAGTCAATTAAGACAATGATCAACAAAAGTCCCTGGACTGCTTACGCATGTTACATTAGATCTTTATTGGATAAAAGCCATAGCCAGGAACCAAAACTCCCTTCTCCCACCTGAGTGCCCTAACTTTGAGGCTAGGGCCATAGTCCTTTAATCCAACTCTTTCTGGATTGTAAATATTCCTCTTTGGTTTCTCAGAAGAGCGGCTGCTGCAGCAAGAATCTCTCCCCTCTTCCCCCCTTCCAAACCCCCAGATGTCTGGTGCTTTTGTACACTCTTTACATAATAAATGTTCAGTAAATCAAACTTTTTAGTAAATCAAACCCATCAGGCAGGAGAGTGTGGGGTCAAGATCTCAGCCCCGCTGTCAGGTGCGTGCTCTGCTTGCCAGGGTCACCATGCGAAGTGCTGATGCCCCGCTTTGCTCTTTTGGTGGCTGCATTTTGAAATAAGTGAACCCTGTGCACAGGAATGCCCATCCCTAGCTGGGAGATCTGCACTCTGTGCAAAGGTGTTGGTCTAACTGGCCGCAAGTCCCCCGAAAGGGTGGGAGCATTTTTACAACCAGATCCTGTTGACTGCCTCTAGGACAGGGCTCAGGCAGCGGGATGCTCTCCAGTCCGGTTTTATCCCCTCCGCTGCCTGCAAAGGGAGTTGCAATCTGGATGCCCCTGCTGAGAGTCAGACTCCCGATTTTAGTATTGCAGTCCACAATTTGGGTACCAGCAGAGGATGGGCTGGATCTTGCCCATTCTTTTATCTTTTTTCTTTTAATTACATTTATTTTTCCCTGTCTGGACCATTGGAGGACCCAGTACCCATCCTGAATTTTCTACAGAGTCCAGGTTCATTATTTGAGTACAAATACTGTGTGACACCTTTCTTTCTGCATGAAGATCCATGTTCCCCAGCCTGTGAATAAGCAGAAACTAGGATTCCTGTCCTGCAAACTGTATTTTAGTAGTTCAAGATTTTTATAATCTGGATGTATACTGGATATATTAATAATGTAATTAGATATTAAGTTTCAGTTCATGTTCTCCATTTCCTTAATGTGATTGGATGGTATTTTATTTCCTGATTTAAAATATTGTTTCTGGATGTCAGGCTCCTAAAAAATGTTTGATTGGTAATTGCAGAATTGTGGATCAAATCAATGATATGAAACCAAGTGTGCATTTTACACATTAGCTGAGAGCTGTACCAGTCTGACCTCATTCACGCTCAGTTTTATGCTGCTGCCCTTTCACTGGTGTATTGGAGTTAATCCAGATTTACATGGCTGTGCAGACCAGAGCACAAAGAGAAGGAATGGATGTCTCTGTGCAGCTCTGGCTGTGGATGGGTGTGTGGGGAGAGGGTGAGCGTTGCTGCACCCATGTGCGTCTGCATCCCGAGAGGTGCCTGCGCCCCGGTACTCCAGCCGGACCCCTGGGCAGGAGCTCCCAGTTTGCTGCTGAGCTGCACCCTGCACCGGGAGCCGGGTTCCCCCAAGCTGGGAGGACTGGGAGGAGGAAGAAGGGGATCCTCACCCCTGCTTGCTTGGTGTTTGCCTAATTCAGAGTGACACGCTGATTTTCCTTCACCTATATTACACCATCAAGGTGCCATAAAAAGGTCTTAAAGTGGGAGTAAAAAACAAGCACTCGGGTCTTTGGGGAGAGACATGTTTTTTGGGGAAAGTTGTTTTCCTTCCATTTTGTGCTGCGCTAAACCTTTGGATTAATAGCGTTCATTATAGCACTAGTAACTGTATATCCAGAACAGCAGCTGTGGTCCAGGTGTCTCTCAAAAATTTAGACCTGGCTGAAAATTGATTTGGTCTCAGTCTGAGTTTCTCCTAGTTGGCCCCAGGCATGGATGGAACTAGATGAGTTTCTTGCTTTTTGTAGTTCAATGGGATTAATTTAATTCAACAAATTCCATAAAGAACCTTGACGTTTCTTGACCGTAAGCTTTATTTTACTCAATATATCTCTTCCACTACTTAGATTTTTATCAACTTAGAAGCAGTGCCAAAATTAGGCGCTCCATTACCCCAGTTGATGTTGCGAAGCACATTTATGTATTGATGACTAGCCGCTCCTTTTCAGCTATTTGATGTGTGCACTGAGGATGATGATAACATTGTTGAATCAAAAGTGCGTGCGTGCTGGAGATGTTGTTAGTGTTTGGTGCCAGTGAGAAATGTGATGGTACTGGGTAATCTCTTAAGGCTGGTCCTGTGTGGGCTGAGAACTGACTGCTTAATGTGCTGCTTGCTCGTCCACTGCAACGGAAGACATTTGGAGAACCCTAAATCCACCCTAACGCACCTTTTGTGGAGGAGTTGTTATTACGTTATCTCAGTTAATATTTGTATAGTGCTGATAGCATCCTGTGTGCCTCACAGAAATAAAGACAAAGTCTGTGCCTTGAAGAGCTTGCAAATTAACGTCTCCACAGAGCCCAACAGTCCCATGGACTGTAAATTGCAAGGACAGGCCTTAAAAAAAAAGCAGTAAGGTGATGCCGGGAAATGTTGTACCAAATGGTGTACAGTGAAACCCTGGGGCAGCAGCCATTAAGCTTGTGATTTGTCAGTTCTGCTATTTCTGGATCGATTTTCTGCTGTTTTGATTTTAGACATTTTGCATGCATCCTGTCCCAGAATGAAACAATAGTAGTAGATTATAGAAGACAGGGACAGATAAGTTTCTCACAGGCAAATTAGCATAAAAAAAAGTAAAAATGCTGCCGTTGCTACCTTGTTCCTAGGTTACAGGTTCTAAACTTATTACCAGAAATGTGTGAAAAAATTGCTGTTATTTAAAAATATTTCGATTTATGCTAAATGGGTCTCAGAGAAGACATCTCTGCTTTTTAGAACTTTCCATTTCTCAGTAGAAGCTTCCTTTCCAAGAGTTTCCAGTAGAAACAAAATGCTTCTAACTGTTATATCTGGGACTTCCAGCAGACCTCCTGGTTTGGATTTTCCTGCAAAATTCTTGTAAAATTTTCAATATTTTTTTCTGCCTTTTGCACTAGTGGCATGTAAGAAAATGGAAAATAGAAATGAGTATAATAATGGAAAATTCCTGAGTTATAGCCATAAGTTGGTTTGTTTCTTCATCTACTATTTGTTCCCCAGGCTAGAAAACTCCATGGAAAATACCTTTTACTTACTATCATTTTGGTCATGGATGTGATGATACACAAATCTCCGGTGAGGTTTATAATGAGATAGTAGAGAACCTAACTCATACTCCCACATTTTCAGCTTGCTTGATGCCCTTTGACTTCCAATCATTTTAAAGAGTTTTTTTGGGGAGACTTTCTGGATTTGCACATACCTCAAAAATGTATATATTTTTTAACATTTTTACCTCCTGATGTTTCTTTTCATTTTTCAAATTCTGGTTAGAGACATTGAATCTTAGCAGTATCATTGCATATTGTGCTATTTACTCTGGCAGCATTGAGGGATCCGAGCCAAAATATAACAGTTCAAATGTGTCAGAAAAAGATATGAACAAATATCAAGATACCTTTGCCCCAAGAGCACAGTGACTTTATGAGGTCAGATGAAGCTGCTGCCTTCTTTGGCACTGATGTTGCCAACCAACAACACCTTGGGTAACTGTAGCCACCCGGTCCTATAAAGACTCCCAAATTCTGCTCTCAGTTTCACCATGTCCTTGTTACGGCATGAGCTTCACCTGTTCACCGACCACGTGCTGTGTGCCTAGGCTGTCCTAACTGCATGCAGGGAATGTGGGGATTGACATCATTGCCCTGCTGCTGCTAGCCCACTTCATAACCATGGGGCAAGTCATTCTGGATCTCAACTTGGCCATCCATGAGTTGGATATCTAATCTGAGAGACCTCTCTGTAGTCAGTGGAGAGAGGTGGGAAGAGAAGAAAGGGATGGGAAGCTGGCATGGGATAGTATGCTGTATCTGAAGAGACATGCCTGAGGTGGTTAAAATAAATTCTTTGTCTCTGGAAGAGTTTCTCTCTTTCCACTGTGCTTTGGATGCACTAGGAAAACTGTCTTAGATCTCAATCGTCATTTTTACATGGCTAAAGTTACGTGAGATCAATCTCTTCTGTAGTTTATTTTCTTATTCCAGACAGTTAATTCTTCATGAGGGTAATGGAGCTTCCTACCTATTGGGGTAGTAACTAGTATAATGGCATCTAATTTCAGCTGAGACCCATAAATGACTGTAATAAAATAAAATTACTTTACTGTTTTCTGTTCTTTCAGTACTGGTTCTTCAAGGTTTTCATCAGCTTTACAATGTGGATTTTAAAATATCATGTTTCTGTACGGTACTAAACATAAACACTTACACAACAAACAGCCATTGTTTTGGGGAAGACTTCTATTATTTGAAATAACTTATGGGTCCAGTTGGCTCCTCAGATAACTGAATTCAAAATACTTGATTGATTCCTCAGGCCCATTGGCTTTTGTAATTTATTCCAGTTGTTTTATATACAGCAATGCCAGTGGCAGAATATTCATACCTCTATGCCTTTTATTGGTAGAAATGTTCTATCACATTTACAAAGTTGGACAGCACCACAACAGTAAATTTACATGGTGGGGTGTCTCTAGATATTGTTGGAGAAAGAGCCTCCCAGTCCCTCCAACTTCCCCTGCTTTGCTTCTTTTCCTTTCCCTTGCTGGAGGATTCTGCTGTGAAGCCTTTACTGACTTTTGCTGGTTTATTGCTGTTCACTGAAGTTGAAAATGACTGGAAATTCTTCTTTGCCCACTAACCTCATCCTGCCCCTTGTACTGTAGCACTGTTTGTGTCTGGGATCCTTGCTTTGCTATTTCCAGCATTACGGAATAGAATAGAATCACAGAACAGCCCTGGCTGGAAGGGGCCTCCGAAGTTCCAGTGACTGATTATTCTCACTGTAAAAAAATTCTGTATTATGTCAAGATTAAATCTCTCCCAGTGCAACTTGTACTCATTGTCTCGTGTCTTCTCCATCTGTCTCCTTGTGAAGAGAGAGCCTCTGTCCCCTTTGTAGTTGCCCTTTAAGTACTGCAATACTGTGATGAGGTGCCCCCTGAGTCTTCTCTTCTCCACGGAGAAAAGACCTAACTTCTTCAGACTTTCCTCATAGGGCAGGTTCTCCAGCCCTTTGATCATCTTCGTGACCCTCCTTTGGACCTTCTCCAGTCTGTCCACATCTGCCTTGAATTCTGGGGACCAGAGCTGGACATAGTACTCCTGGTGCAACCTGACAAGCACTGAATGTAGTAGGATGATCACATGTCTATCCTGATAGCAATGCCCCTGCAAAATGTGTCCCAGGAGCCGATTTGCCTTCACTGCTGCAGCGATCCACTGCTGACTCATGTCCAGCTTGTTGTCCACCCAGAACACCAGGCCCCTTTCCGCAAGGTGCTCTCCAGCCACAGGGAACCTAGCTTGTACTGGGCTCTTTGGTTATTTTGTCCTAGGTGCAGGACTTTGCACTTTGTTAAACTTCATACTGTTCTTGCTAGCCCACTCTTCCAGTCCATCCAGGTGTCTCTGTGAGATGGCTCTCCCTTCTGATGTGTCACCTCACTACCCAATTTGGTGTCACCAGCAAACTTGGTGAGGGAGCAGCAAACCGCCAGAAGGCTACTTCCTATACTGCCTGTATTTTCAGCTTCTTCCTTCTACTTGATCCCACATATTTTCTAACATACAAATGTCTCCACAGAGTCTTTGCCACCTCTGTTCACCAGTGCAAAATCTTTCAGTAACAGTAGGTGGATCGGACAAAGCGGCATATCCTGGGTGTCCTGGGAGTCTCCTGGAGTTACACAGGTGGCAGCTGTAGTACCTGCTCTCTCTGTGCAACAAGGACAGCTGAATGCAGATGCCGATCATTATTGGCACTTTATTTCTTACCAAATGTCGTCATTAACTGGATAAAAAAATGTTACATTTTCTTTTTTTCAGGTAGAAGAGGATACTTGCTCCTCATGATGCTCTTCAAATATTCTCAATTTCACAGTGCTGTGACTCTTCCTTCTGTCTTAGCTTCCCAGTCCTCAAGAACGTGCAACAGTTAGTCACAGGAGCAGACACTGTTCTTAAAAGTTTTTCTTCTTTTTTAGCCTCTGATTTTTTTTGTCTTTTCAGTGGAGCCCAATATGATGTTTAATCTTCTCTTTATTCTTCCTGAATCTTCAGTCCTTGCTTTTCACACTCCTGTCTGCCATCTGTGTATCAGCATTATATAGTGAATAAAAGTATTTTATGAAAATACAAATCCACACAACTATTTAGTTTCAAATGTTATGGTGCAGGCTGTATACAGTTACTGAATGTTGAGCTATTCTGCAAATCAAGAGAATGTTCTTATTTTTTCTATTTAATATTGTTTAAGATTTACTTCAATCAAGAGGAAACATGTATAAACAAAAAGGAGATTTTGAACACACAAGTCAAGTATGCATCATATATTGTAATCAGAGATCTGCTACGTGTAAACATAATATACAAATCATCAGACTTAATAAACAGGGTAGATATGCAATATTTTTCTATATAAATTATATTGGCATTCAGCCCTAAGGCATTTCATTCTCCCACATTATTATCACTTTATGTATTGTGAAGTGCTGTTGGGGCTGGTATGTGGCTTATAGCAGGCAAAGGGCAGAATAACTTCAGAAAAGAGCCTGCTAGCGAGACAGCTGCCGACGCTTTTCATCAGTGCGTCTTCAGGAAGCATGAGTCCTAGTGGCCCATGGGATGTGCATGATATAGGCCACCACCTGGGCACATTGCAAAGGAGAAATCAGAAACTGAAGGCAGTGTCTTAATACATTGAGCCATTCACAAAGGCAATCTGCTGTTTGCATGAAAGGTGGCAGAAGGGAAGGGAAGGGAAGGGAAGGGAAGGGAAGGGAAGGGAAGGGAAGGGAAGGGAAGGGAAGGGAAGGGAAGGGAAAGGGTTCTGACACAAGAAGTTGAAAACAATGGGAAATTTGTCTTCAGCTTTAAGGGAGGCAGAATGTTTTTACTGCCTAAAATAATTGAGTTTGAGGAGGTCACAGAATGGCTGTTAAAATTAAAGTCCACATTTACTAGTTGCATCCATAATGCTTTTATAGTGGTATTTGTATAACTCTCTACACAAGACTTAACAGCATGCTCACCCTCAGCTTTGGATGTTTCCCTTATAGCAACATTTATGGTACCTGTTTCTGCATTTGCTGGGTGTGCCGGCATTTCTCTACATGGAGACATGGAACTGGCAAAATGAGAGGAAAAGCTGTGTCCTCATTACCAGGGCTCAAGCATGTTTGCCAAGAGCTGTGAAAGCTGCCAGCCTACTCCCTTCCCCTTGATGTTGTCCTTCTCTGGGTGGCTCTTGGTGCCTCTGCAGCAGCTGGAACCTGCGAGGCACACTCAACACTTCTGCCGTCACCACCTTTCTCAACAGTGACCTTCTGCAGGGGACAGAGAGATCTGGAAATCCATCCTTCTGCCAGACTCAAAGCCACAGGCAAGGGAGCATTTGAAATAAGACCTGATGGCCAGCTGATGTGCTAAGTCTGAAATATATTTTTGCTGGAAAATCTCAGTCTCAATGCTTATTAAATCCATCTGTTGATCAATTGGTGTTTCTACTTCCACTGCTCCTTGGCAGCTCAAATACATTGTGACTGACTGGTTCAGACAGCTAGGTCAGAACAAATTGCACTAATTGCATGCAACCATTTTGCTTCTAAACTTCTGCCTGTGCAAGAATATCCTAGAGCTAATCTTTGGTATAGTACCTATTTGATTATTTCCCTAATTAAACACAGGTGACTGCACATTAGAATGTTGGCTCAAATGATACTTTATTTTCAGGAATAATGACTGGGTTCCCACCATTCCCCCACTCAGAGGGTGCTCTGGAGGTTGCTTTATTGTGTGTGCTTCAGGCTGTCTTCCCTGGCAGCATCAGTGGAGTCAGCATCATTTAACATCTTTGCCAGGCGCTCTCAGGCCTGCCCCAGGACAGGGAAGAGACAGCAGTGAGCTGAGCAACGCTCTGCGCTTTCCCAGTTATGCTCTTTTCCCCGGGGAGGGCAGGGGAATAGAGAAAGGAGAAACAGCAAGCAGACCGAGGCTCCAGTTTTTCTCAGTCGACTTGCTGAGGGACCTTTCTAGCCCAGCGCCTTGCCACTCCCAGGAGAGCCGTCATTAACGGATTACTAAAACACACGCCGTTCTTGTCTGATCGCTGGATTTTTTAACAACATCATTTCAAGTCTCCTGAAGATCAGTCCTGTCTTCTCTCAGGAACGCCTCGCATAGCTGTACAGGAAAAAAAAAAAAAAACCTTTCCATTAAGAAAGCTATTAAATGAGAGCTGTAAGGAAATGTATTAAGCTACATAAACTGGAAGCCTTTCCAGGAAGAGCCCCTCCCCTCTGCTTTTCAGTGAATACGTTACTGGCAGGGAGGTAGAAACTTTCAGTTGTGGTGTTGAAAAAATTAATAGCTTCCTTAAGGAGCTGTGACATTTTGAAAAGCCAGGGCTCTGAGTTCCTGCAGAGCAGCATGTTCTGGAGAACCTGAGGCTGTCCCCATCTCCATACCTTCATGACCGCAGAATACACCACTGGGAGAGTTGTTCCTCCTGATTTGGGTATAAAAATTGCTTCCTTAATTTCAAAAAAATTAAAGATTCACTCAACAACTGTATGAGAACTGGCTCATAAAAGCAATGTTTGGGGCCAGTTAGGTGGTCAGCAGGAGCAGTCATCTCCTGGGATGGCACCTGTGACTTCCTATTCATAAAAGAGAAGCCCAGACGGTTTCCTTGTCCACTCTTTTGAAGTTTACATGCACACTACAAGTCTTGAGTCATTGATCTTCCTGGTTGCACATTGACATGTAAAAGTACCACCAAATAAAATAATATAGCCTTGGACAACACAATTTAAAATAAAACCCCTGATAGAGCTTTGACTATAAAGGTGTGAAGAATGCCATGGTAATCATAAACTCCTGCCTTAAAAATAAATCGTATAAATTAGGCATAGCAATTTATGTGGTTGAACCATTATAAAGTAATTCTGTATTCTATATTGTGGTGGTCAAAGAACACTAAATCCAGAATATGTTATTTTCTAACAAAGTCATTTAACCTGTAAAATCCTGCATCTAACATACTGCAAGAATGTGATTAGTATAAAACCTCAAAGGTTAAAAAATGCCACATGTCATCTTAAAAACTCCTCAAATTATTAAAACCCAAAGGTCACCATGTTAGTTGGAGATTTAGAGTTTCACAGTTCAGTTTCCTCCCTGTTTTGCAGAGGGCTTCTCTGTTGTACAACAGAAGTCATTCCTTTCCTAAAGGTTAATTTGCAAATCTAAGTTTGATTCAGCGCTTTCCATGGATGAGCTACCTTCTAATTCAAGAGCGATATCAATACTGAGCCCTTCTTCACCAGTGGTATGCTGGCACTTTATTGGAGTGGAGGGACAGCACTGGGCTCCATATGCAGTTGTGCTGTAAGTTGCGGCTCTTCTGTAAATCAGTGGGGTTGTTGGTACTTGCCAGTACATCTGGAACTCATCCTCTCTTGTTACAGCCCTTCAGTATTTAACATCAGAGCACACCACCTGAGATCAATGTGTAGGCTCCTCCTCTAATCAGGGGAGGTGGGTAGGCTCCAACGTGTATTGTTGTATGGGATGTAAACTGGCTCTTAGATGTCTTCCTTCATTCCCTGAAGAACTACTCTAAATGACTAACTTGGGTTAGATTAATCCTGCCTCTTTGTCTTTCTAGCCAAATTTCTCTGCAGCTAGGCTCCTGCAGGAAGTTTATGGTTTGCTTTTTGGGAGATCAAGTATTCCCCATACAGATATCCTTCCCCACGGAAAACACCAGTAATTAAAGTCCAGGTAGGAAAAACATCCTACCTTCCATTGGTAGGAAGAACACAGAAAATAAATGTTTGTGAGGTACTCAGATACTGAGGTGAATATAGTCAAATTAAGCAATCAGATAATAAATGCAGGGTTTTTGTAATAGAATGGTCTTTCTAGAAAAAAAAAATCATTCTCCTAATATAAGAATATTCTACAGGAAAATGCTGATTTTTGTGAACTTTAATGGGAAAAAGTCGGACATTTTACTCCAAAGATTTTTTTGTTTCTTTTTCTGACAATAATATGCTTATATTACATTTTGTATATCTATACATAATTTCATACATGCTTATTTCACTATTATTCAAAAATCGAGGTAAAAAAAGAGCTGAACTGCACAAGTGAAATGGAGCATTTTGAGTGTCTCAGAGCTTTTTGGAGGTCCTGAATTGTTTTATTTTATTTTCCAGAAGCCTGAATTTTCTGTGAGATTCTAATGATCCTTTAGTCATGAGGAAGAATTTTAAAAACTCTAGTTGACAGAACTGTGTCTGAATATTAAGTCCTTGTTGTCAATCAGCCCTAACACTTACATTACATTATTTAACTTTCCCCTTCTCAGATGCCGGTCCTAGACGATGCTCCTAGTGAGCTGTAGTCCATGCATCTGTATGCATTTGTTTCCTACAAACTAGCAGTTTTGTCTTTAAGGATAAAGTATGCATAGGCAAACTGGACTATACAAACACAGGTGCATGCTCTAACAGTAAATGCCTTGTTGATTACTTAAATTAAGACCAATTTCAGAACACAGCTGCTTGGTACACTAGCACATCTCCCTTACCTATTGTTTTCAGTAAGTTGTGAAACCTGCTCAAGGAGTTTTTTGTCACTTCTCCTAGTAAATATTGAGTATGTGATAGAGTAGTTCTATGCAGAATAATGAGAAGTTTTGTTAAAAATATCCAAATTTCACAATGAAATTGTTTTGTTTTTTTTTTAATGGATGAGGGCTTTGAGCTTGGCTAACAGCGATGTATCAATGTTCAGCTTTTTACAAGACAAAAAACCCCCAACCTGTTCTTGGATTCAGCAGTAAGGATATTTAAGATATATCTGTACTTCCAAATCATAGTCCAAAAGCAGTGATCTAAGAATCAGTAATTTCCAATATACAAATGATCTTTATATAGTATAAAAGAACAGAGCAGGTGGTTTGGGGGGTTTCCTTTTGTCAACATCTGGTATTTGATGTACAGATTCATAAAACATTAGGATGGAGAAATGGAGGATCACTAAGTTAGGTCTAACTTAGATACCAGGATCTCACTGACCCCAGTTCTTAAAAAGAGTGCCAGGGAGCAATGGGGTTGATGCCTAACCTCTGCACAGCGGAAATTAATGCAAAAGGATCAGAATTAGTCGATTATTTGGATAAGTCACATCTAGTTCAGAAACATTGATGCAGCCTCGGGAAGGAGAGTTTTTGACTTACCAATACCTGTTGAAGTTCGTTAGAGGAATGTGGATGTGATGGTCTGGTTGACAGACCCCATTTGGAGTCTTGAAAGGTTTTCAACAGATTCTCTCACTGAAAAAGTTTGAAGAAAATAAGTCATGGAATAAAAAAGACAGTCCTTGTATTGCTGACGAATTGTTTGAAACTGATAGTTTAAGTAAATTGTTGGAGGGAGTGGGGGCAGTGGAGGGAGGTCACTGGTGGATTCCTGTCGAGGTCTGAGTGGGCACTTGGGCTGTTCAATGTATTCATAAACAATCTGGAGGAAGAGATGGCAAAGTGACATGACAAAGGTTACTGATGTTGCAGAATTATTCATAGCAGCACTAAGAACAAGGGCAAGGGCTGAATGTGAAGACTGGCAGAAAGATCTTATGAGATTGGAGAATAAAATGGCAGATAATGTGTAGATAAATGAAGGCAATGCACAGAGGAAAAAACCCTAACTTTGCATATGAAATGATGGCTTTTTAGCTGACCATTATGTCTCAAGAGTAAGGGCTTGAGGTTATAATAAATATTTCCATGAAAATGTCAGTCTCACTGCTCAGTTGTGCTCAAAGATGGAAATGCAAAAGTTAAGGATCATTAGAAGAATATAGAGAACAAACCAGAAAATGTCATAATGCCATTGTATGAATTAATGGTTTGCCCACATCGCAAGAACTGCATTAAAGCTCAAGTTCTTTCATTTCCAAAAGGAGATTTTAGAGCTGAAAAAGTTTCTGTGAAGGGCAACAAAAATGATTATGGGCATTGAATAACTTCCACGTGAGCAGCAACTAAGTAAACCAGGACTCTTCAGTACTTTCGGGGAAAAGAAGTTCTCAGGGAAAGAAGCCTGTACAGGAGGGGATGAGACAGGGGCACGAAACACCATGAGTGGTGTGAAGACGAGGATAGGTGCTGATATTCACCACTTCTGCCAATACAAGTCATAGAAGCATTTAACGTGATTGTATGAGGCAGGTTAAAACAAAAAAAAGAGACATATTTCACCCAGCGGGTAGTCAGCCTGTGAACAAAGTGCCTGTGGCTGTTGTGGGTGCTAAAGCCATGGGCTTGAAGGGGAGGCTGGACCAGTCCATGGAAGAGGAATACATTGATAATTCCTACATACCTACCACATCGTGCTCAGGGGGCACCTGAGATGAAAACAGTTGGAGGCCGGGATTGTATTAGATGAAGACATCACTTTATTAAACCAGACCTCATTACCACTTTTTAGTACACTTCCGTTGGTTAAAACGTATCTTCCATAAAGGCATCTAGTCTCGATCAGTATACACCCAGGAAGTTGGAAAAAAGACTGTGTCCCAGCAGAGGTGGTACCATGCCGAGGGTGTGCCTGCGCAACGGTGCAGGAAACAGCGCAATACAGATCTTTGAAGGGAAGACTGGGAGAGAGCAAGAAACAGAGGCAGGGAAGAAAACAACTTAAGGTTGTTGGGGAGGAAATAAATTATTTAAGAGGTGGGGTGGGGAGCAAGGTCAGAAGCAAGGAACAGAATTTCCAAAGAGCGTGACTTCTATATTACTCCAAATATCTCTTACCTTGGGAAAGGAAATAGCTCAACATTATATGCTGGTATATTTGGTAAAACTAAACACTTCTCTTCCACAATAACGTATTAAAATGAAATCTGGAGATTTAAGAACTTCAGTAGGTCTACCTATATCAATGAAGTAAGTAAAATTTAGTCCATAGTGTGATAGAGAATTGCTAGGCCACCTTAATATACTCAATCTGCTTTTAAAGCACTAATTTTCCCAAAGACGCAAAATCCTTTTTTTTCATCATTCATCTTTATGTAAGATGTATACCTTTCACCTCTGTGAACGTTGTTATTATGGTTTTCCCTAAAGACAGTGCTGGAATCTTTTACGGTGGGTAAAAAATATTTCCACTGGTTCAGCTTGTCAAAACTACTAGTATGTGAAAAAAGAATCTGTGATTAAATTATCAGGGAGGTTATGGTAGGTATTTGAAATACGATAGTCAGGAAGCTTCCCTATTATTTGACAAGCAATTAAATGGGCTTATGTGGTGAAAAGCAGAAAGGTGACAGCACTGGAGAATACTGCAAGTCATATTTTTGCCCTTAATTAGTTCAAACCTTATATCTGCTTCTGTGGATTCCCCTCCCCCCCATACAATCACAGAGGCTAAAATCTCTGCCGTATCTAGAAGGCAACATAAAGACAAGTGGCAGCAAGGATCCCAAACCTAGGAAAATTGTTTCCATCCACCGGTAAAATGTCTCAGCAAGTATTTCTTTTTTCTCCTTGCCACAAAAAGGCACCTAAAAATTAGCAAAAATTCCCCTGTTGTTTATTCGTTTACATCATCAAGTGCTTGCTCTGCATATTATGGAATAAACAGACACAGATTTCTTCAGGACAGCTTAAAGGCTAAGAATAAAGGGGGAAGTTGAGATAGTAACAAAAGAGTGTGTCTGTTCAGAGTTTGTGATCATAAGAAAGCACTGTGTGACCACAATGAGGTACCACCTTAGCCAAAAAGGGTTACAGTCTTCTCCTGGTGTTTGATCTGTAACTGGAGGAGAAGACAAATAAATTCCCCCGCCATGTGAGATCAGTCATTTGCAGTTCAAAGATAGGCACAACTCTACCGTTGCTGGTGGAGGCTGATGCAATCCTTCACCTTTGGCCTTTAACAACACTTGAGTATTCCAAGGGTCTGAAGGACAATGTTGTTTCTCTGGCAGGTACCTTCATCACTAGTCAATATAGAGCATTTTTGGTCCTGAAGTATTATTGAACTGACCAGTAGGTTCATATAAATTTCATCTTCCTTCTGATAGGCCAGTGTGGAGACCTGCAAAAACGTGGAGCAAGAAGGGAACCACCTGGGTGATGCTGTTTTTACAAATCTGACCATTACCATTGCAAAATACAGAAGGTGCAGCAACAGAGTACTTTTGAAAAGAAAGTCTTACAGACCTGTGGGGAAAAGTAAAGAAGGAGGCAAAAAAAAAAAAAAAAGGAAAAAAAAAATTCTTGAAAAGTTCTGTGACTGTGATATCACCCAAGATTTGTAAAGTCAAGCAGAAACCTTCTGCTCCTCTACCAAATATGATGAGACATATGAGGCAAAACATTAATGCCTGCAGATCTCAAGAAAGGAAATAAAGAGACAAAAATATAAGATGAGAAAAATGCTAGAGGAGCAAGAGGAAGCATCAGACTTGTATTTTTCCAAAAGACACAACCAAGTAATTTGCTGGCTTCTTGTGAGTTTATTTTCTTCTTTTTTGGTTTTAAACATATGTATGTAATTAAAGGTTTTGGTACATTTATAATAGTTTGGTGACATTTCCTCTTTATTAGTAATAGTTGAATCTTGGGTCAATAGATTTTGCTGTGCTTGCTTATAAGCCTCATTCCTTCCAGAAAGAGAAAACATCCACAGCTTAGTTTCACTGTCCCTCTCCATGTCTCTCAGTCTTTGAGGATCTCTCTGAAGAAAATTAGCTTCAGGAATTATGTCCATGTAGTGCAGTCAGCAGTGATACAAGGAAACACCATTTTAGCTAAGGTACTTGAAAGGATTGCACTCTAATAAGATTAATGACAACTTGAATGGCCATATATTCACCATTGTAAATAATTCTTCTTCTTTCCCTTGTTGATGTGCCCACCTTGCCAGTGGTGCTTCACAGCTTGGCAAGCCAAGAAACCTTGCAACGGTGTCCTTGGCGGCAGCCTCAGTGCTTGTGGTGCAGCTTGCCTGAGGCAGCCCTGGGGATGCAGAGAGCCCACCCCATGAAACCCACGTGAGGTCTCAAGCTGGCCAGTGCACAAACATGGAGAGGACACTTGGCTTTGAGTCACTCAGAGATGGTGCTGCTTTTGTTTCATGCATGCTGCTCTTACAAAGTTAAATCTAAACCCAGAGATGTTGCTGAAATTCCTCTAGAGCATGGGAAAGTCCAAGGGATGAAAACAGAGGATAAGCTGTACTCTCATAGCATAGGTTTGATGATGTTGAGAATAAAAAAAGACACGGTTGCTGAGAGATCTGAGTTCTAGTTTACTCTAGCAAACTTTGGCTTTCCTCTCACTGTTTCACAGTGAGCTCCATCATAATTTTTCTTTCCCTGAAAGTTTCAAATTGTGTGATATCAGGAAGGTCTTCAAGTTTCCTTGGAATTTTTACTTCTTAGAGTTTTGGAAAAAGCCCTGAGCCCACTAAAAGCTGAAAACACAAAAAGTTTACAAAAATAAAAATCAACATTTTAAAAATAAGTGTCTTAGCATTTCTAAGACAATTGCCTCATTTTTAATCCTGACTCAATGCTTTTGAACACATGGCATTGGCTGTAATGATTTCCTCATCTGTAGAATTGGGATAAATATAATTAACTGCCTCAAAGCAATGCTGGAAGGATAATGACTTGGAAGAACTTATGAGATGGAAGTTACTATATGCCTGTAAAGTATTAGTGTTATTAGTTACAATATCTTGGGCAATTAAAAGATAAATTTTGCTAAATTCAGGCTTTTAACCAAAAACAGAGCATAAAGTATGTTTTCCCTTTATATGAAATACCCTGGAGGAAAGCTTAGATCTCTATTTACTGTCCAACAGAAGGGATGAGTTGGCTTGTTCAAGGCAAATTGCATTAAGTGTAGAAACCCAACAAAAACATCAATTACTGTGTTAGCCCTTATGCACTCAGCTTGAAGTTGTTCACTAATCATGTGGGAACAATTATATTTATGGATTATTGATTATATTCAACCCTCAGGCAGCTGTGGGCCTCATAAGGCACTTTGTGGTTGCAAATAGGGTAAATTTTGTAAGCTCTTTCAAGAGCCTTCCTGAATGATTTGAGAATGTATTAATCAACCTCTACGGTCAGTTACCACTAGTAATCAGACTAGGTGGATAATTTGATTGATTAGGGATTCTTTAGGACATAAATAGGTACAGTAATAATGTTAGGTAAACTAGAAATACGAGGTGTTGACACAAAGGTCTAATTCATGTATAGAGAAGGAAAGCAAACTTTAAATATTTTGGGACTGGTCATTGGAAATAGCCATTGTTTTCTCCAGGGATTGACAGAGGGACGGAAAGGATGGCACATTTTTCTTCTGACAGTTGCCTCAGTGGAACATACGAACAGCAGTTTCTTCAGTTGTTTCTGAACAACAGAGGTTGGGAGCTTTTTTTTTTCTGAGAAAGAACTGACTCAAATTAACAGGATTCGAGGCAAAACCCATCAAAGTCAATGGAAACTCTTCTGTTTTGAAAGCTTCTGTACCGATATAGGAACCCTTTAATTGTGGGATGTTTGGTTCCCATTTTACAGGCAAGTCTTGTGCTTCCAGTTTGCTGCTATTTGATCTTTAAGGGTATTTTCACACTCTTTTAAGGAAATAGTATTCTCTGCATACTGATAATACAGCTGTATTTTGTGTAGCATGTCCATTGTTTTTCTCTGCCTACCACATACACTTTTTTTCCTTTTTCTCTTTTTTTTTTTTTGTTTTTATTTTTGGTTTTGCTCTGGCATTTTATGCTACTCCACTCCAGTCCATAGCAGATGGGATTTTAAATCCTTAATTCCAGCCAAAATTCTGGATAAATCTTTAATTCCAGGAGAACTCTGTGGGACAGGACTGCCCAGGAAACCAATGAAAAATATGTCTTCTCAAGTCCTTGGCAATTTAATGTCAATAGAAAGTTCCCTCCAGTTTTTCACATTGATGTTTTCCCACGTGCTGCTCAAAGGAGTGTCAAGATGTGTTTGGTACAAATACCACTCTTCAGAATGGGCCTGGCTGGGTTTTACTGGTGATGCAGATCTCACTGCCAGCTGCGTCATCAAATGAGTTGGAAACAATGAGGACTGAACTGTGATTTAAGTTGTACCCCTCAAAAAAACCTGCCTAAGTGTAGTTTGGACACATCTATCTATCCGTTTCTGCTGTTTACAAAAAATATCTTTATCTGACCCTGGAGACATAAACAGTGTCAGCCATATTTTAGGTACAGTGGCTTGTACACCTCTGAAGACAAGCAAGGTTTCAAAAATGTGTGATTTGGGCTATGGAGCCAACAAGGACTGGGTAGCCCGTAGGCGTGCAGGTCCCTTCTCTTTTAGGTGATAACTCCTGCAAGTGATATATTTACAGAACAAGAAGGCAAGAGTGCATGGACTAAATTTGCACGCCATTGCACAGATGTGTTACTAAGTACAGGCCTAACAATTAGGAGAGTGAAACTTCAGAATAATGAATAACAATAAAGCTAGATTTAGATCTAGAGCCTTAGATTTTTTTAACAAGATTAATTTTGGCTGAGCATATTTTTCTTAGAGAGAAGACCGTACCTTGCATATTAGACTTCATCATTCCCATCTCAGAGAAATTCACATCTGAAAACACATCTGTGTCTCATTCTTAATTAACAGTTACAGAAAATGTAAGCTGAATCCCAAATGCGGTATAAAGTGTATGATCAAAAATATGTGTTTATGTGCAGCCAGTTTAATACTCCTGATATGTTGTGCCTTGAACTAGAACCTCACCCAGTATGTATGAGACATTATCCATGAGACAAAAGTGTCTGGCACATTTATGTTCCTGTAATTTCTGGACAACATTTGAAACTGGATTTGCTTTGTGTTTTTAAGAAAGAAGCAGAAAGAATGACAAGTTTTTATATGGTATAGCTCTATACATTTGCTAGACATTTATTGCTAATAGAAACATGGAAAATAATATTTTACAAACAACTATCAACAAAGGGAGGAAAATGTTTATGAAGACAGAGATTTAGAGGAAAATGTTCTCCTGTCCTCTGGGAAACCCTTTCCTAAACACGTGTGAGAGAGGGGTCCTTGGGTTTTTTATGTGACTGCTGACCATACATCATAGCAGTGAAATTCCTGGAAGATAGTAAATTCTCCTCCTTTGCTAGGGATTAGTACCTTGAGGTATACCAAAGTGATGTGAGACAGCACTTTATATTTACACTGGCATTACTTTTTTCTTAATATGGAAGGAGGAAAGAGGGCAATAAATAATAATGAAGTATCTACTTTTGATCATGCTTCAGCAAACGTCTCAACAGGATTAAGGAAAGGTGCTGATCGGTGGCCCCTTGGCTGGCACCAGCAGGGCTGCGAGGTGGCAGGGGCTGCAGCTCCAGCCGGGTCCCACGGCTGAGCCTCAGCTGGAAGCGGCTCCCAGGGGCATGGGCTGGCCCTGGCAGCAGTGTCACTCATGTGTCAGTGGATGTCACTTCAGCAGCTGATGCTGTACATCTGCAAAGAGAGGTTTAGAGGAGGACTACTAATATGGAGACCAAGTGGCATCATGGAAATCTTATGGCTACTTTTCATTGTAATGAGCTGAAATTCATCCTGAGGTCATGACAGCTTGTGAAGGGTTTGTGTAGCCCGTCTTGTGTCTAGAAGTAGCTAATAGCATCTGTCCAGAAGGGAGTGTAAAAGCAGCAAGCGTGCAGGATGCTTCTTTAGAGATGTGTCACACAGGGGCTTGCTTAAACCAGGGGTTAATATTCCTCTACACAACAAGCTGTAAAGCAAAGAAGGAAAATATTATAGTGTGGGGGGAAAGAAAGAAAGAAAAGCGTCCTTATGCTGAGCAAACCACAACTCTGCGGGCAGCCTGAGGTGTTCTTTGGCTGAGGGGATTTTTAAAAGCATATGTTTTCCATGTACCTTTCATGTGAGCTGGTGTATATTCCTAAATTAATAGATATTTTCCTCCATAAGGTTTGTACTGCCTATGTTTACCATCTCAGAAGCTGTGCACCTGTCAGACCTTCTGCTTGTTATCTAGCATGTGTTCCTGGACTCCTTTCTTTTGCAGATCTGGATTTGAACTCGAGAGATGAAGTGTTCTCCCGTATCTATTTCTTCTTCTTCCCCATGAAAGTCAGGCTGTTAGCATGTGTGGGGGCAGTGCATCTCAGTTACATCCTGCCATGGCCCTGATAAATCCAGCAGCATGTGGCAGTGAAGTGGTTGGCAGACCTCAAAGATAAGTAAGATAAATGCTGTGCTCTTTTCCAATGAAGATCTTCATAAAAATGTGAAGTCACTCATGCTGTTATCTGGGCCTCTTGCTTCAGGGAGCTGCTGTATTTTCCCATCTGCTGCATAAGGGCAAGGCTTATCTGTAAAACTTGAGAGTTTGGGGAAGGGAGATAGTAGATCATGAAGGGTCTATTGTAAAAGAAGTAAGAGTATTACTAATAGACATTACTGTTACAAGTGGCAGTGAACTTGGCTTGATCTACCTCTTGCAAGGAAGAGACTCCTCCTCTTCTATCCAGAGAAGGATCAAGGCAGCTCCAAGAATCACAGGTCTCATTTTGTCCCAAACCCTCCACAGAAAGACTTGTGCAGTGTTGGACCTGGCACTGCTATACCAGGACAAAGAAAATAAAAGGGAGATCAGCAGTTGGCATATGGCTCCTTCTTCACGCCCCAGGTTATTCTAATTATTCAAGTCGGAAACAAAGTGCAGAAAGATTTTTTTTTTTTTCCTAAGTCGTAAGTGGGAGTGGGCTTGCCCTGGTAGTGGGGTGTCCATCTAGACATCAGCCCAGGGAAATATACTGGTACCAGGGCTGAGGCTGCTAGAGAACTTAACCCAATATTTAGTGTCTTCACTTTTGACAGCATAACTCAATACTGAGTGTGGATGCCTGCAAACATGGGCTGGTATCAGCTGTGCTAATAAAAGTGACAGCTGGAATTTGTAGAAAGGACAGGTCTGTGGCTGCCCCGGTTTACAGAGTGGCAGAAAAATGATTGTCACCTTTTCCTTCTACTTCCTGGCCTATCCTACTCTGTGCTATCTATCTATGCTACACTACACTATGCTGTGCTATTTATCCTATGCTGTCCCATTCTTGGGACACACACCAACCAAGGTACTGTGAATGAGGCTCTGCTGTTTTCTCAATAACAGTGGTAGGACTCTCTTCAATCCACTGTACCACAGCAGGCAGACAATTTCATTCTCTAAGCCTGTCAGTATTTTCACGGACACTAAGTTTTACACAAGGAGGTGAAGAAAATTAATTAAACTGAAGTAGAGCATTGAAGGTGGGTGGAAGATACATCATTTTGTGTTTGTTACATCTGTTCAGGCAGTGTTTTAAACAAATCATGCCCTCTTTGCCAGATAGATTTTCGTTAAATGCTTTATCTACTGGTCTGTGTAATTTTAACATTTCATTTTGTAACTCACATTGATATCTAACACAATTATAACAGTGCCTCAGTGAAAAGATGCCAACTTCTTATTGCAGTGGTTTAAGCTCCAATTAATTTGAAAAAAATGTTTCATAATTACATGTGATTGATGCCCTTCAGCTACAAAATAGGTAGAGACTCATGATTCTTTTCTTTTACTGTTGAACTTATTTGAAATACAAGGTAAAGTACATTAGTAAACCTATTACTTAAAGACCATAAAACTGTCATCTTTCTGGCACTATAGAAAGTGCCTCCAGAATGTGAACAAATGCCTGCTTTTTCCAGCTGTGATCTGTGCTTTAATTTTACTGGGATGTTATTATGCTATCCTGTGTGCTAGCTCTTTACACATTCCAGAGACCATCAAATAGCATAACAGAGTTTGATTCTGCTTACTAAGAGAAATACAACCTTCCAGTCACTCTCCGAGTTGCATAGGCATTTTCCAGGCTTGTTTTCCAAAGAAGATGTCAGAAGCACACAAAGCCTGTTGAGATATTTATTCATAATTTACATATCTAAATATATAAATATATATGAAATATTGAAAAACATATAATGTAATTTACTTATCAGGCATCAGTTGTTTATTAAAGCCTTTGACACGGTCCCCCACAACATCCTTTTCTCTAAATTGGAGACATAAGGATTTGATGGATGGACTGTTGGGTGGATGAGGAACTGTTTGGATGGTCTCATACAGGGGGTAATGGTCAATGGCTCAATGCTCAGATGGTGATCGGTGATGACGAGTGTCTCTCAGGGGTCCGTATTGGGACCAGAACTCTTTAATATCTTCATCAACAACATAGAAAGTGGGATCGAGGGCACCCTCAGCAAGTTTGCAGATTTCTCCAAGCTGAGTGGTGCAGTTGACACACTTGCATGATGGGACGCCATCCAGAGGGACCTGGACAAGCTCGAGGAATGGGCCTGTGTGAACTTCATGAGGTTCAACAAGGCCAAGGGCAGGGTCCTACACCTGGGTCGGGGCAACTCTCGGTATCAATACAGGTTGGGGGATGAAGGGATTGAGAGCAGCCCTGCTGAGAAGGACTTGAGGGTACTGGTTGGATGAAAAGCTGCGCAGGAGCCAGCAATGTGTGCTCACAGTCCAGAAGGCTAACTGTATCCTGGGCTGCAACCAAAGCAATGTGGCCAGCAGGATCGAGGGAGGTGATCCTGCCCCTCTACTTGGCTCTGGTGAGACCCCACCCAGAGTCCTGCTTCCAGCTCTGGAGCCCTCAGCACAGGAAAAACATAGACATGTTGGGATGGGTCCAAAGGACGCCACAAAAATGATCTTAGGGATGGAGCACCTCTCCTGTGAGGACAGGCTGAGAGAGTTGGGGTTGTTCAAACTGGAGAAGAGAAGGCTCCAGGGAGACCTTACTGCAGCCTTTCAACACTTAAAGGGGGCTTATAAGAAAAATGGGGACAGACTTTTTAACAGGGCCTGTTGCAGTAGGACAGGGCCTGTTGCAGTAGGACAAGGGGTAACATTTTTAAACTAAAAGAGGGTAGATCTCCACTAGATCTAAGGAAGACATTTTTCCTAATGAGGTTGGTGAACCACTGGCACAGGTTTGTTTCCCAGAGAGGTGGAAGATGCCCCATTGCTGGAAACATTCCAAGTCAGGTTGGACAGGGCTTTGAGCAACCTGATATAGTTGAAGATGTCCCTACTTATGGCGGGGGGGTTGGACTAGATGACCTTTAAAGGTCCCTTCCAACCCAAACTATTCTATGATTCTATGATTCATGAGAACTGCTAACAATACCCTTCTCCTTCATTCAGTCAATAGGTACATACGTAGTGGAATATTTACTGTTATTCTAATCGTCATACAATTTTTCCTTGAGCAGTATGTAGAGAAAGGAATGGAGAAGAAAAAACTACGGTAATTGATGATAGCAACTCATCTATTTTTATATTTGAACTGTGGTTGATTTTGGAGCCATAGCTGAGATCAAGACTCCATCAATCTAGGCAAGGTATAGCCACCCTTTAAAAGACAGTCTTTACCTAAAGATTGGGCAGAGTGGGCAGAAAATAGAGCATTTCAGGGGTGTGTTTTACCTCCACTATCAGCTGGCCCTGTGAGGAGTCACTCTGAGCTTGTAGCAGGCACTTCCAGGTTGAAGGTGAGCTGCTACCTCACCCAGCTCCCAGCATCCCATCACAGAGCACAGGGACACTGCAGCCCCCTTCCCTGTTCTGAGCCCCCTGACCTGTCACAGAGAAGAAGAACATGGTACAGATGGCAGTGGATGCTTCCCGAGCTGGACTGCTGCACCTGCTGTATTTCGGGCAGGTGAGATTTACAGGTGACTTGAGGTTTGGCTGTGGTTCTAACAGCAAATTCCCCCAGATGAATCTAGGTCTCTTTTAGCACAGCCCTGGGCACCAGGATGTGGCAAGGTGTGCCCAGAGAAATGGGGGAAGATCACTGGCTGCTCTCATCATATGATAAGGCTTTGTCAAAGGCTTTGTTAGGCAGTACAGAGAGTTTCACATCCATGTGCCGTAACAGCCCTTCCAAGAAGCTTTGCCTGGCACAGCCAGATACGTTGTCCACGGCCCTCAAAGCGCAGTGAAGATAAAAGGGGCCATGAAATGGAACTATTTGGCCTGTGTAGCGAGTAATGACAAAGGCCAGGAATTTGTGGGGAGCAAGAGTTATGTCCCTGGACATGGAAACTGAGGTCAAATAGCAGAGAGGACATAGTCCCAGGTGCCTCCTTCATACCTGTCCTTTGAGGGGTGGAAAGAATTAGGCTTTCTCAACTGTAGCCCCCAAAACAAGTCACCTTGTCTTCCAGTACAAACCAATTGGTCATGTACCCAGAAGGGCTGTTTGGGAGGATCAGTAATGGTTTGTGGCATCTGTGACAAGGACAAGTAGGAAAACTGTATTGTAATGGAACGATGTCATAAGGGCTTCTTCACTATGCCAGATCACATTTGTTTTTCTCCACTGTCTTTGCTGTTTGAAGGTGTATTTCTGCAATCATAATCCAATTTACCATATGAAGGATGTGAAATACGAAGTCTTGATACCTTCAGTTCATTCTTTGATAGATCTACATGTTTTTTTTTCTTGGCGATGAGGTTACTAACTTTTGTAGCTAGGTTTGACCTAAATCTGTGAAGGTCAGAGATAGCCCTTTAGAGTTTCCATTTTAATCTGTATATTTCACCTGTGGTATAACATGCTTTATTCTATAAAAAAGACAGTGAATGAGATATTTTTGCTAGTTAAGAGTGACCTTGGAAGTAGATCAAAAATGTTGAGCACAGTTACACAGCTGTGTGGGCAGATTGTGTAAAACTATAGCCATTAAGCAAAAAAAATCTTAAAAAAGAAACCATGCACTGAAACAATGTGGTCAGACATATGCAAAATAATAAATCTTTAAAAATTCCCATCAGTAACAGGGAAATTCTTCATGACTGGTGGGCTTTACCTGTGTCCCAGCTGATTAAAAGTCAATGGTCATGCAGCCATGCTGTACTGTATATCATCTGAAAGGCAATTTTCCCTCCATTTGCAGGAAAGCTTCAGAGTTGATTGATTACAGTTCTTTTTGCTTGCATTTTACCTGTACAGATTCATGACTACCATACTATACATGTAGTATCTGAGCAAATAAACTAATTTGCTATCATTTTATTTATGGGGCACCTTTAAGGGATATTTGAATTCTTTATATAATATTTACATTGTGATACATTTGGTTATGACAAATGGTTTTCCTTCAGGATGTTTACTCAGTTGTACGGCTTGGCAAATATGATTTCACTAAACAAGGAGTAATTTTGTTTTTTTGCCCCAGGATGGTTTGTTTGCCAATCAAAAGAATGCCTCACATGAAAGGATGGGTGCTGTCTGACAGAGCATGGCCAATAATTTGTGAGTCAGCAGTGGAAAATTACACTTCTTTTTACTCTCTTACATCCAGTTTGAGTTAATTGACTTAGAGTAAGTTGTACTATGTCTGCACTGCTGCAAGGGGATGCCCTGACCTGTAGCACCTCTTTTCCTGACTTCCTGTGTGACTTTGTTTGTTGGGACAGAGCACCAGAGAAGGATACAGACATATCTATAGGCAGGAGGTAAGTCAGGAAAGGACGTATTTATGACCCACTCCACTAATCTGTTCTATCAACCATCTAAGAACTTCTAGGAATCTAAAGTGTCATAATTTAATTTCCCAAAGATGAATGAAATGTCTAGTTAATCACCTAAAAAGCTAGAGTCAAGCAAATAAATAAGGTGGCTGCAAGTTAGGTAATGCAATAGTTTTAAGCTAAGTGATGGCATTTTGGAATGACCCAGGTTTTGCTGGTGTCTGTTGGGCACCCTCTGAGGATGCAGACTGGAGCAAGTAGCTGGAGCTAGGCAGAGGGTACCAAACCAGCCTGGGCACATAGGGTACCAGGGAATCCGATTGCCTCGCAGTAGCAGCTAACTCAGATCCAAATGGTCTGTGTGGAGGAGCCTTCTGGGCATGAAAAGCAGCAGTTGTGCTACATGTGTGGCTAGGGAGCCACCATAACTCTTAATAAATAGGACTAAACGTATAACCTCGGACTTCGGATGTTGTGTGTGTGGTTCACTTCCTGTTTTTCTATTTTCTTTTGATTTGCACTTGGTGTTTTTGGGTTTTTGGGTTTTTTTTTTTTTTTTTTTTTTAAGGTGAGAAGCTCACTCAGGGAATACAATAGGCAGCTCCTGAGAAGGGTTTTTACCCTATGGAGAAACATTCAGCATCATCACTTTTCTTGGTTGTAGGTAGTGGACCATCAAGGTGGGAAGAAAGCGGCACAGATGCTTATCAAACCCTAATGCTTCCCTGAAGATCCTGCAAGCAGCCTGGCTCCAGAGCTACTGCAGGATCCGATCTCGGAGCCCCACTTACTGGTCCTGGCTCTGAGCGATGCTTTTATTTTCTTGCCACATTTATTCAGAGAGCAAGGATGAGGAGCAGGAATTACAGCTCCCTTCCCCTGCTTTTTGTGACAGCCCCACAGGCAGCAGGAGGCTGCAGTCTTCCTTGGCAAACCTTCCTCAGAGTCCTCAGAAGGGGTTGACTGGCTGATGCTTCAGAATAAATCAAGCTTTTGTTTTATTTTTAAGTAAAAATTTGAAATAAATCTGTTTGTGAATGGGGATCAGTGTAAATAAGAACCAAAAGCTGAGTGTCCCGCCTAGTATATCCCAATTAGCACCAGCTTATTAGTCTGCCGAGGTGTCAGCCTAGAAGTAGCAGGCTGCTTTGTAACACAGCTGGGCAACTTGTTAATTGTTTTTATTAGTGAAGAAAGCTTCCCTTCCTCAGCTATTACTTAATGAAATTGTGGTTTCTTCCTTGGTTAGTAAATCAAATCAAACCACATTTGCACACATTTTTGCGACCAGCAGATTGTAGTTTGGATAAGAACAACATCTGAGTTTCAAATACAGCTCATAGATAATTAATGCACATTCAATGGTAATAATTAAAATTATTAGCACGTGAAATACTGTATCTGACTAAGAGAGATTTGTTATGTTAAGAATACTGAATCTAATACAAAAAGAGAAATATTAGGAAATAACCTTTGACATCAACTTAGATTGTATTTTTCTTGGGGAAAAAAAAGATTTATAGTTCAAATAAATATTTCAACAGCTCTTTATGGTATGATGTGATGTAATTTGTAATAAGTGTGTGACACACCAAAGTGCTACTAAGAGACTGTTATTCTTTCCCCAGTCACTTGATGCAGGTGATTGTTTTGTGAGATTAATACTCCTGTCACATAACACTTGCCTCTGTCTAGTGTTATATCTTCCCCTTTATTGTGTCTGTGAATCAAATGCAAATAAAATTATGGTGCCAACTAAATTTGACAAGAATAAAATAGCATCCTTAGTCGATTTTGCGATGCCTCTCAAAGGCCAACAGGGATTTATTTTTTTCCCCCATTTCACTCATCCTGTTTAGTGATGGAATAAAAAACCATTCCCTCCCTCGGTCCTGGACTGGATAGGGCTGGTGCAGACAGCAGCCTCCCCTGCTCTGCTCTTCTGGCTGCTACATCTGGGCTGTGGTGATGCAAGTGTACTGCAGCAAACTTGCAGCAGCTGAACAAAGAATATGTGACCGGTTGTGGTTTCTAACGTTTTCTTGCGGTAACAGGGAAGACTGTGAACTAAATTAAGACTGTTGGTCCCTGAAGTACACACTTTGAAAGCCATAGTAATTGGGACACTGGTTCATGAGAGTGTTAACAATTGGGCCATCCTTTCAAAATGTAAGTAAGAATATGAACCACAGTATGTAGGATCACATCCTGTGTAATTATAATGCTGGCACGGGAGTAGGAGGGCTTCTGGAAAACTGTATCTATCACCAGTCCCATGACCTACTGCCCCACTTACGTGCGCTCGAAGGATGCACTCCACAAGCTGATGCAGTACTCGGATTATAGCAAGGACCACCTTGCTACAGCAATCTGTCACCCCTGACTCTCCACTAAGCCCTGTCACTGATCCCTTTTCCCTTTCACCTTTCCTGTTAAAATTGCTGGTATACTGTCTTCTCTGAGGTGCTACAGAAGCAGCTCTCCACAAGGAGAAATACATAAAGGAGAACAAGTAATGAAAAGGAATTGAGAAGACAGGGAGAAGAGGGAATTCCTGAAAGTCGCTCTAGGGTCAGAGTGAGGATCTTCATTTTCTGACAAGAAGGTGGCTTGTTATTTCAGTCCAGGGTGACTCTAACAAGAGAGGCTGATGTTTTCAAGGACTGTACTCCTTGAGAAATACAGTTATCTTGGGACAGTCCATGTGAGATTTTAAGCAGGAGGGAAGGTGATGGGGAGGCACAACTCCCAACAGGAAGTATTGCTACCTTCCCTGTCTCCTATTCCTTATCCACAAGGATGGGAATACTCTCTGAGGGGAGAGGAGACCCTGGTTCAATGCAACACTGGCATCCTCTTTGGTGATGTAATGCTGGACTTCAATCCAGCCTGGGAGGCTCACATGGCCAGAGCAGCTTTAGCGGGCAGAAGTGAGAGGCCAGGAGTATTTTGCAGGACAAGGACCTGAGGAAGGTAAGATGCTGATAGTGCCATTTTCTTTCTGCTGACAGGGTAACCTAACTGTGACTATTCAGTGCATGTCTGCCCACATCCACATCAAACAACACGCTGTTTCCCTGACTGTTCCCATGAGTGAAAGATCATTTAGCTGTTTCTAAGTCTGCCCTGTGACCTCTCTGCTTTTTTTTTAAACTCCACCCTCAGCCAAAGTTTCAAAGGAGAAGCATATGGCTAAGCAAAGAAGAGCTGTTAGCAACCAGTGATTTGTTCTTAGTGATAACTTGAGAAATGGTGTTGCCAAATCAGCCAAGAAACTGCTTTTCTGTGGGTTGAACTCCAGTTAAAGTGGTAGGGGAGAAATAACAAAGTCACTCACCTCCAGATGGAGATCTTGAGAACCACTGCATCCTGGGCCCTCATGAGGAGGTCCTGGAAGCTGCTAGAGGGCAAGATGTCTTTTTGACAGAGATCATAGGTGGGACTTCTCTGTACCGATTTCAATCTTTTTAGCCACAGGTTTGCCTGTCTTTTGTGATCTAACTATCTGTTATAGGGATTTGGACCTTCCAGACACATCAGTGGAAAATTTGCATCTACCCTCATGTGTTTCTGCTGGTGTCAGCTCTAACAGAGTGTTTTTGTTTTTTTTTTTTAAAAAGATGACCTTGGTTACTGCAGCAAGAGGGAGAGGGGAGAAAGGAAGGTGTTGGGCACTGATCCCAGGACAGATGGGCATGGGGATGCTGTCCTTTAGGAGAGGTCCAGATATCATCCGAGGCCAGCGAGGGCAACCATTCTGACCCGAGCCATGTGTGGTCAGGGGTTATAAGGGCAGGTAGCATTTGTAACGGAGAGTTCAGCCTGGATGGTAGCTATAGTAGTGAGCGAGGATATACAAAATCTTATGCAAGTTTTTAACATTTACAGAACAGAGCATGTTTCTCAAGCAGAATCTCTCTCTCGTTTCAACTGATGCATGTAGTGAGGAAGATTTGATGTACCACTTTTTCCAGAGGTACAATAAATAAGATGCCAGCTGCTGCTAGGAAAGGCTGAAAAAAGTTCTCTTAAAATAGTTATCTAACCTGTACCTTTTCCTTTCAGCTGCTATAATTTCTCTGCCACTCAGCAGCCCAGAGAGCAACGCTCAGCATGTTTTACAAGCACTTTATGTAACTTGAGGAGAAGAATAAAAAGGTCATTTTTCTAATGCTGTGTAATCCTGCACACTGTTCAGTACCAAAGGTACTTTTCCTTTGTACCAATTGTACTGAAAAAACAAGAGTGTAAGTCACGGGCATTTAGAAAGTGTCCTGTTGGGCATATATGTGATCAAAGCCAGGGACAGTCCTTTGCTGAGGGAGACATACTATACATTTTCAAGTTGTAACACTTCTGTAATCTTGCCCAAGTGTTATAGCATATATCCTCAGCTGTGTCCAGTGGAGCTATGCAATGAATTGCCTTCATTTCTGTATGTCTGCTGTGTATATTGATTATCTGAACAAATGATGCTAAAGCAGCTAAATGATGTTCACCCAAATTGAGAAGATAATTGGGCAGGTTCGTCTCTGTGACTGTTCCAACCAGAGAAGTTCCATCAAGAATAAATTTGTCTCGAGAGAAGGAAAATTCTCTGCGATGTGCCTGTTAAACCAAATCAGTTTCCAAAAATAAATTAGGAAAAATAAAGCAGCTCTTCCAGAAAAAGCACATCTTACCAAATCCATGCTTCCTTGCTGGGATCCAGAAAGATGTGGCTGGACGGTGAGTTCCTCTGGCAGGGTGCTGCTTGAGGAGCTCTCATGCCCCGTCTGCCCAAGTGATTGGGCTGCAGAGACTGTTTTGATTAGACACCCAGAAGGCTTGGCCTGGGTGTCCTCCCCACCAGGTCTCCATTGTGGAGTCGGAACAGGCAAGTGCAGGTGGGAGATGATGGAGACCTCCTTACCGCTTCTACAGATCCACCTCTAAATAGAGCAGGAGCACACACCTGGGCCTAATAGTCCCAGCAGGCTTGTGTTCACCGTGCCTATGGCTGGTGCCGTTTGGAGTGGATGTGAAGGTGAGGCAGCTAGTTAATGAGGTCGAAACAGAGCTTGTTTTATTTATCAGCATAAACATCCCTGGGGGGCTGAATTAAATGTTCGCATGCTGGGGAAAACGGACTGTGCCAGCAGAAAGGATGAATCAGTCCTAAAGATGAATGCATCTTGCATTCAGTTTCTGTGCCTGCCAAACTGCCCTGCACCCTACTACCAGGGAGACTCAAGCCTGTAGTGTGGTTTTCTAGTGCTAGTGGATATTTTTAGTCAAGTTTTCTTTCATGTTTGCTCTCCTTAAATGCTACCTATTAATGCAATGTGCATTCTCTTTGTGGCATTTTGTGCTTAGAGTTTCCTGGATGGATGGCTTGCTCTGTAATGCAGGTAACCCTAATGAATAAATATATGTCAACTTGATATTTCATAAAGTAAAATACTATAGCTGTTCTCAGTAGTACACTAAAGTAATTTTACCTTTACAGCAATTTTGATCTCAATTTCAGTGTGTTTTCAAATGTACCCAATATAAATCTGAACAAACAATTCATTATGAATAATTTATGCAGCAGATTTGACCCACTTTTCTGTTTGCAAATTACTATAATTCCTCCGTAATGCTTCTGTTTTCTCCTCCATTTTTTTCTCTCCAAAACTAGATTGAGGCCAAGTAAGACTATTCCAAAATAAAAAGTAATTGAACTCTACCTACTGCTTCCTTCCAGACTATGGATGCAACTCTTCTATGAGCAAATATGATATTGAAAATACACTGTGATTATTTAAATTTTTTATTATACCTGATTGAGAAGAAAGGATAGAGGTAATTGGTTGTTTGCTGAGAGTTTTCACTGGCACTGTTATCGAATTTTCATCTTGTGATTGGTCATCTCTGTATTACTATTGTTGCTAATTAGTTAATAAAATTAGTTTTGCAAAGAATCTCTGAAAAGAACTAATAATGCTCATAGAAAGATCAGTGGCAACTGCAGAATATTGTATTTTCCTCCTTTTCCCAGAGTTTTTCTTTGAGCGTCAGTTCTAAAAAAAATTGTGGCTTCTTTCCTGATTAATGAAAGACAAAGACATGGCAAAGTACATTTATTTGCGGCTGTTCAGAAGACTTTACATTCTTCTTTTTCCTGAAATACTTTAAACAATGAAATTGTATTTGCACAGTCTTTCTCATGAACTATGTAGTTATAATTTTTCCTCTTTCTGTTTTTGATTAATTATTATAGCACCTAAGTACTGTACTGAGACATTGGGGAGCTTGTGTGTGTTGTACTCTGTATACAGTTCAGAAAAGGAACTGTGCATGGAGGAATGAAGTCATATGTGTTTACCTTTAATAATCCCAGTGGTTTTGATACAAAAAGATGTTTTATCTGCTGAACACTTCTTTTGAAATCTTATGGCTCTTCAATTTGTTCTTTTGTTTGTTTTTCAGAATACAGTGTGGCAGCCTGTATTTCAACTTCAATAAAGTACAGCATTTGGCACTCATCTTCTTTAAAAGGATTCTTATCCCTTTATAAAGATGGATAGCTTGGTCATGGAAAGCAGAATATAGCCTCTGCAAGAAATGAGAACAATGTACAAATGAGGCAGTAAAAATAAATGACACATTAGATTTACTAGCCAAGAAAGATGCTACAGTCTACATAAAGGCAAAGATGCTGACTTCACAGGACCCTGTGAACAGAGCTTCTGTAGGCAGCAGCAATTTACAATTACTGGTACATTAATGATAGTATGTGATAAGTGAATTACTGGGTCGTCAGTAAATGCTATTCTCATTAAAAGTCAATCTATTGTTGGCACTAAACTCATAGTTTTCAGAGATGCCTACATATTGAACCATTAAAAAAATGTTGTTCTGAGCTATCATCTAGCAAGGATAGTCTCAGCTGAGGGGTGAAACCTTATTTTAGTAGGTGCTGTAGAGGAAATCCTTTTAAGTCATTGAAAAGCCATGCACGTATAAGGTGTTGGAAGACACCTTTCTATTAATTTCCTGCAGAAAGGCAGAGGAAGTATGTTAACAATCTTTGAGTTACAGGTTCATCAAAGCTGTCGAAGTGCAGCTGATTTTGAAAAATGAAGAAGTGCCCTGGCAAGAAGGTGTGGGGTATTTTATATTTCAGTTGTTGGAAAGAGATTCCTAGAATGTCTTTAAGACTGCATCACTTGCTCTGTCATGGAGTGGATTGCCTTTTAGCTATTATCCTCATGGTACTCTTCGTTAGTTATATCCAAGTTGGTAAATGGATTTAATCTTCCATTTGGTTTAGGTGTTCTGGTGATGGTTGCTGGGGGGAGTATCCTTCTAAAAGACAGAGCTCAGGGAAGGAGACTGACAGGATGACTCCTTTAGAAGATATTAAGCTAGCAAAAATGTGGGGAAAATGGGGAAATATCTGTGAATGGGAATGTTTGACCTTCCCTCCTCACATTCAGCTGAAGATCTAGGCATGTACTTCTAGGTTTTTTGTGGTTTTAGACTATTTTGTGGAAGATTATGCTACTTATTCTCAAGCGGTCCAGTCTAGGAAATCTAATTAGGCAAGTCGACCACTTAGTTTTCGAAGGTTGTAGCTGACCAAGTATTCTTACATCAGGTGACCTTTGGAAAGCATTCTCTGATTAAATGATGGATCAAAATATATTCTATTCGACTTCTTGCTTATGCATGCATCTGCCAGCAAAAGTTTGTCTCACCAATTTGACTGGAGTCCCAAGTCTCTGTGAAATGTGAAGGGTCGCCAGGAGATGTGAATAGGGACACTAAGATGCATACATCCTAGAACAGGGATCTGTGACTGAGGAAGAGACCAGCAGCATGTGCAGAATTACAGGGAAGAAGACTTTGCTGAGTCAGCCAAGAGATTCCGTTCACTTTATTCTGGCTATTTTGTTCTTAGTCATCAAGGTCCGTAGATGGCAAATATAATAGTTCTCAGCCTTAGCCTTGTTCAGCTCTGTCTCTTAAATAGCTATGGACTGTGATAATATCCTTGCTTCTTTACTGGTTATTTCATATGCCATCCAGAGGGACCTGGACAAGCTCAAGGCATAGGCCTGTGTGAACCTCATGAGGTTCAACAAGGCCAAGGGCAGAGTCCTACACCTGGGTCGGGGCAACTCTTGGTATCAATACAGGCTGGGGGCTGAAAGGGCTGAGAGCAGCTCTGCCGAGAAGGACTTGAGGGTACTAGTTGGATGAAAAGCTGGGCAGGAGCCAGCAATGTGCGCCCACAGCCCAGAAGGCCAACCGTATCCTGGGCTGCATCCCAAGAAGCGTGGCCAAAAGGTCAAGAGAGGGCATTCTGCCCCTCTTCTCCACTCTGGTAAGATCCCACCTGTAGTCCTGTGTCCAGCTCTGGAGCCCCAGCACAGGAAAGACATGGATCTGTTGGAGTGGGTCCAGAGGAGGTCCACAAAAATGTTCAGAGGGATGGAACACCTCTCCTATGAGGACAGGCTGAGAGAGTTGGGGTTGTTCAAACTGGAGAAGAGAAGGCTCCAGGAAGACCTTATTGCAGCCTTCCAGTACTCAGAGGGGGTTTATAAGAAAGATGGGGACAGACTTTTTAGCAGGGCCTGTTGCTATAGGACAAGGGGTAACATTTTTAAACTAAAAGAGGGTAGGTCTCCACTAGATCTAAGCAAGAAATTTTTCACAATGAGGGTGGTGAACCACTGGCCCAGGTTGGGCAGAGAGGTGGCAGATGCCCCATTGCTGGAAATATTCAAGGTCAGGTTGGACAGGGCTTTGAGTGACCTGATGTAGCTGAAGATATCTCTGCTCATTGCGGGGCGGGGGGGGGTGGTGGTGGACTAGATGACCTTTAAAGGTCCCTTACAACCCAAAGATTCTATGATTCTATGATATTTGCATGACTCTCTTCTTGTGAAGTGTCTCTTGGGACACATGACATTTTTGGGTAAAGACCCTTTCTGTTTCCTAAATTGAGCTGAACTAAGATCAGACCTGACAGAAAGGAAGTTGTTAAAGTCGTAGTGTGGTACAGTCAAGCACTGTTGCCTCAGAAGCCTAGTGGCTGCACAACTAAGAGTTTCTGAGTAACTCATAGGCCCAAGTAAAAGAAGGACAGCAGTATTTGTGTGACATTAGTCTTGAGGTGTTGTGTAACTGCATTACATTCCTTAGGGCATTATACTAAAGAAACAGCCTCTGCTGACAGGCTGTAAAAAGAGGCTCTGGTACTGCTCGAGTCTCAGTGTCTTATGGTGAAGCTGATTAGAGCTAAAGGCTTCCTTTTGTACTGCCATTTGGAAAACATACTCTCAGTGAAGAGCATGCTCATTCAGGGTTTTAGCAAGCTCCTCAGGGGGCCTTTTCTTCCTGGAATAATTTTCTCCTTTTTGGATTATTCTTCAATCACACTTTCTGCAATAGCCTCATGTTTCTCGTTGACATGTTGACATAATTGTAGTAAGCTAACATGTAAAGAGGTACTGCACACAGATTGAAAGCATTGTATGTCTTGTGATTCTTCAAGAATCTCTTAGGAATGTTAACGAATCCCATTGTTACTCATTCCATCAAGAGCCTTTGGTTGTTTTGGTTTTTTTCCGTATGAAAAAGATGAAGTGAAAAATGTTTTAAAATGCTTATTGTAAAGTGCTGAAAGTAGAGCCTCAGAATGAGAACAATACTCTTCTCTTTACTGTGAAAGTTTTAAAGAGAAAAGGTAGTTTGAAATGCATTTTCAGTTTTCTTAACCTGTGATGCTTATTCTGAACTCATGTTAGAATCAACTGAATTTTCTTCCACTATGTGCAAAAGAACTACTGTATAATGTTACTGATTTTTACTGATACCCCCATTCACATTTTTAGTGTTCATATTGCAGAGGAACCAGATTGCCCAATGCACATCTGTAATACACAAATGTTGGAAGTTAGGATATTTGTTTTGTTTCTAAGAATGTATGCTTTACCCCATGTAATAGGGTATATTAAATTAAAATTCAGTTTTGTGTTTTTGATTGGCACATCATTCAAATGAAGAAAAACTGTCTTGTTCTGTATCTGAAAGGTGGTCTTACATGTTTTTAAGCAATAATATGATAACCTGGAACTTAAAATAATGGGAAATGGAATGGGAAAATAAATTATTCTTAATTCACATATTATATATTAATGTATATAAAATTTCTAAATATTTTATTTTTGCATGCATATATATAAACATACACACACGAATGTACAATAAACTTTATACATGATTGGCCTTCAAAGAAATATTTCAGGAATCAGTTTGACAACTGGTTAAATAATAGTTTGTGTATTGATGAGTATTCATTCATATTTAACTTTCTTTGACGAGTTTTTAAGTTCATATGACCCTAGAACACTTTTGTCACGCGCCTTCCTTTGGCAGGAACTTTAATTCTACCCCCCTGGCTCTTAAGTGGAAAACTACTTAAAATTATTTCTTCTTTTTAAAACTTAAAATTTAAAGCACAAGTCTCTGAAGGTACAAATATATTGTCCCATTGGGGCACAACTGCATTTCATTCCCAATCCTCATCTGCTTGCAAGCTGTTGCATGCTTGGAGGTTGCCATCTGGAGCACACTTACGGCTCACTAGTGTGAGCAGATATGAAGTGTGTGTGGGGTTTCAACCCTGCCCACACAGAGATCTACAAATGTACCCTTGCGATCTCGTATGCCCTTGCAGCCCTTACACCACACATCCTCTTCCCTCTTCACATACGTGTTGTACCCTTAACCGTACACTTAAAAGCTGTTTCTGGTGGAGGGTCATCAATGGCCTCTGCTTCTGGAATTCCCCCAGCCCTGGACCAAGAAACAGTAAGTGGCCAGGCTAAAGTCCAGAGAGCCCTGGGGAACATGTAGGGTACACAAAGTGGCTTTAGCAGCAGTAAACTCAACTTGCGGCCCAGGTCCAGGGGGACACCATTAGCTACTGGTCTGCATCCAGCATAAAATCTGTGGTATGAGTTGTGAGAAGAGAGGAATCAGTAGGTGCTCTGGGTGGCTGTTTTGGAGGGGATTGGATTGAAATCTCTTTCTTTATCTCTTTTTTTTTAAAGGCCTTTTTTATTATGAGTAAAAAGCTTCAGAGAAATAAAATGTGTTCTAGTAAACTGTGGAAGTTGTATAACTTCTGTACATGCTTTTCCTCCTTGCCCATTTTTCACGGGGGTCAGAACAGGTCACCTGTAGCCTGGCATGGTCACCCTGCTGGGCCAGGTTGGTAGAGGTCACTTGTCCAGCTGTGAGCTCTGTGGGTCTAAGCCAGAGCCAGTACAATGGGGAAGGATTCAAGGACTGGCCACTTGCCTTTCAGAGCATATTACAGCTTGCCTTTATGCGATAAACCACGTGCTGCATTGAGAACATTCCCTCACTCTGTAAGTGTTCTTACTGCCCGCAGTGGTGTCAGGCTGGAGAACAATCCAGAGTTTCCTCTACTGCTGTGCCCAAAAAAAGTTTCCAGAAGCTGTGATTCAAAGCACAGCTATTCTGACAGCACTTGGGACTCTCACTGAGGGTACCTATCTTGACGACTGCCCCTCAAAAGTACATATGTTCCTTCATTAAATAGTCGGTGCTGAAGCCATTATTCAACTTGTTAAGGCAAATACTGTGGGATATTGGCCAGCAGGCGGTAGGTAGTATCACCTACAGTGCAGATGGAAAAAGATATTTGGTGTTTCTTTCCAGTGATGAGAAGAGGGTGCCAGCCTACACACTCCCAGGTGGTGTGAGTCATAGTGCCCATGGAGTGGTCTCTGGATAGCAGTAATCTACCTAATGACGAGGTGATAAGTTGTTCCTTGTGGTTCCTGCCCGCAGTAAGTGTTGTACACACAGGAGGATGATAACTTATGGCTTTGTCAAGGAAACTGTATCATAAAAAATTAAGTAGTGATGATCAAGCAGAGAAGCAGAATGTTTTAGATGACTTCGCATACTTGTTTGAATGGAGCGCAGCAAGCGCACATCCAGGTGCTTTCACGGACAACTAAAACTTCTCTTCAGTAGCCATCAGCAGATAGGTTCCTGAGTTTACATACTGGTGCACACACATGTGTGGGTTTTCATGACAGATCCTGTAATTTTAACTCCAGATAATTGTGATGGCCTCTTCAGTCTTTCACCAACACCATACTGAGTAATGATAATAGTGGTTAAACTAGTAGCTTTCCATCTGTACTCTTTACATATTTTCCTCATGCCCTATCTTTTTTGTACTGTGTCTTCAGATAGTTTTTTCTAGGTTACCTCATCAAATTTCCATGTCAGTACAGGAAATGAAGAAGTGCTTTTGTAAACCACATGTAATACAAGACTTTTTCCGTAGTGAAAAGAGAAGGTGTAGGAGAGAAGAGACATGGAGTGGATGCTTTGTTTCCAGAGTGGAAGCTGAAAGGCATATGTAGCACACCCCATGCATAACCGTAATGGTGTCTGGGGACTCAAAACTTCACACTGAGCAGGACACTGTCTAGAGCTAGCCAACAAGAAGGGCTGAGTTGAAACTCTTGTCCATCTCCAGATGCTAGAAACTGAAGTGAGGGTTGCAGGGAAGCACCTTTATTCACTCTGTCTGCAAAACATATTCCTGAACATACGTCATTGTAAGTATTCTTCTGAATAATCAAAATTCATTCAAGTGGATAATAGATGTGCAACACAATGCCTTTTATACAACAGTATAAATGATGGTACCCACCCATGGAGCTGGACATCTGGGCTCAAGTTGTTCTTTGCCTTGAGGGAACTCCACACAACTGAGGGTCTTCATTCTGCGCAAGTCTGCAGAAAGCTGGATGAACAAATCTCATATTCCTTGTTATTTCCCTGGTTTCAGAAGGTGGTACAGAAAGTGATCCTATCCCAGGGTTCAGGTTCTTTCCTGGGATGATGAGTTTGAACCCTCCCATGCTGCAGGGAACCTAAACCATTCCCACGATGAACAGAGTCTCTGTTTCCTTCATTTCTGTACAACAAATGAACAATGATGTCTTGTCTTATATGACAAGGCAGTCATATGGCTTATATGATTCATCAGTCATATATTAAGAGTAAGCATGGTTTTCACAATGATTTTAGACTGTAAAACCAATTCTCAATGAAGTCGGTAAGCTGAAAATGCAAGTAGAGAATCATAGAATCATTTCCTACAGAAAGGACCTTTAAGATCATTAAGTCCGACTGTTAACACTGCTAAGTCCACCACTAAACCATGTCCCTAAGCACCACATCTACATCTATGTCTCTTAACTATCACTAGGGATGGAGACTTAACCGCTTTCCTGGGCAGCCTGTTCCGATGCTTGACAACCCTTTCAGTAAAGAAATTTTTCCATTTCCTCTTGTCCTACGGTTGTTACATGGGACAAAAGACCAACACCCACCTCACTGCAAGCTCCTTTCAGGTAGTTGTAAAGAGCAATAGGGTCTCCCCTGAGCCTCCTTTTCTCCAGGCTAAGCAACCCCAGTTCCCTCACCTGCTCCTCATAAGACTTGTGCTGTATGTAACTTAAAGAAAAGAGGACAACGTTTCAGGCACTCTGTTTCTACGTTTCCATCTGGTTGGATTAGATGTCTTTCACACAGCACATTGGCTTAAAATCATAGAATAGTTTGCATTGGAAGGGACTTTTAAAGGTCATCTAGTCCAACCCCCCTGCAATGAGCAGGGACATCTGCAACTCAAGCAGGTTGCCCAGAGCCCTGTCCAGCCTGACCTGGAATGGTGCCAGGGACAGGGCATCTATTACCTCTCTGGCCAACCTGTGCCAGTGGTTCACCACCTTCATTGGGAATAATTTCTTCCTTAGTTCTTGTTGAAATCTACCTTCTTTTAGTTTAAAACCATTACCCTTTGTCCTATGGCAACAGGCTGCAATAATTATTGAAAAAATATTGAAAAAAAATATTGAAAGGCTGCAATAAGGTCTGCCTGGACCCTTCTTTTCTGCAGGCCAAACAACCCCAACTCTTTCAGCCTGTCCTCACAGGAGAGGTTTTCCAGACCTCAGATCACTTTTGTGGCCCTCCTCTGGACCCAATGCAACAGGTCCATATCTTTCCTGTTCTGAGGGCTCCAAAGCTGGATGCAGCACTGGAGGTGGGGTCTCACCAAAGTGGAGTGGAGTGGAGGGGCAAAATGACCTCCCTCAACCTGCTGGCCACGTTTCTTTGGATGCAGCCCAGGATATTGTTGGCCTTCTGGTCTGTGGCATTGCTGGGTCATCTCCAGCTTTTTGTCCACCAGTATCCCCAAGTCCTTCTCGGCAGGGCTGCTCTCAATCCCTTCATTGCCCAGCTTGTACTGATACCAGGGATTGCCCTGACCCAGGTGTAGGACTCTGCCCTTGGCCTGGTTAAACCTCATGAGGTTCACACAGGCCCATTCCTCGAGCTTGTCCAGGTTCCTCTGGATGGCATCCCGTCGCTCAGGTGTGTCAACTACACCACTGAGCTTCGAGTAATCTGCAAACTTGCTGAGGGTGCACTCGATCCCACTTTCTATGTCATTGATGAAATTCTTTGATGAGTTTCTGTGCCCTTTTTAAGCTGATTTGTTCTCCTAGATATCATACAGGAATCTGGATTTTTAACTCAGATTTGTGATTAACATTTTCACACTTGGATGCCTCAGTAGCTACAGTGTGGAGTTAAAACAGGCCTGAGGGGAAGGGGCATCTCCTGGAGTGTGGGTCATCACTGATGACAAGTGTGGCCTCATAGTACTCTTTGCTTACTGCATTTGTTGTGGAGGAAACCTAGAGTGAGAGTTGCTGTGGGGTATCTCAGCATCTCACTTATTTATTTACACTGGGACAGTAAGAAAAACAGTATAAAATAAACTTCATCACTTTGTCCCTCGACATCATTGCTCTGATGTTGTCTTTATACTACAGCTTTCATGCAGCTTCCAGTGTGACTGACCACAGCCAGAAGGAGAACAGAAGAATGTTCTTTTTACAAATGACAAACATCTGCTTAATGCTGTCAAAATCTCCACCATGTGAAAGCTTCACTTTTTACCAGCTGCTGCCTCCATAGCCTCTGCCTCTCTCCGAAAATTGTTCAGTTCTGGGGATCAAATGGCAAATATTGTGTGATAGCCATAGGCTCCCTGACAAGTGAGTCAAATCAGAGCAGAGATTCAGTGATTCCAGTGTAAGACACTGAAGTAGCTGATATTTTGGATAGACTAAAGCAAAGCTGCCAGTAAGATCATACGTCATGGTCTGGCCTCTTGTTGTCCAGGAAAGCAGAATGGTCCCTTGTCACCCAGGAAAGCGAGCTGTGACAGGCTCTGGAATAGGTTTTGGAAGGAGCTGCCAACTCTAGAGGAGATTTAAAATGACCATAGCCAAATTAGTAATTAGAGAAACAAGATCCTTGGGATTCACTGCGACACCTTCTGACCTCCAGATACCTTAAGTCATTGAGATAAATCAGCCTACTGAGCACTTGCAGTAATTCAGTTTCAGTGGGTACAAATACTTTATGATTAAATCCAGCAGCCCAGAGTGCCAGGAGATGGATCATATAGAGCTTAACACAACCAGAAAATTGTATCTATTAAACACACTTTCTGGCCAACTTATCCATTAACAGTTAAACTATAAAAAAATTGGCCTGAAATACTGAATCTAAACAAAGCACAGCAGATGAAACACATTACTTTATGGGATTATTATAGTCCTAAATCTAAGATCATGGAGCCAAATCTCTAAGTTTCTTCTCCCTTAGTGATTTGCTGCTTGAGGAAAGGAAGGTTTCCAGAACATCGACCGAAGGTAATGCTTTAAGTACACTGACCACACCAACTACTGAAAATAATGATGATCTACAGCTTACATGAGAGCAGCATACTTCCTCCATTGCTTGTTTTAATTCAAACTGATAGACTCATAGAACTGGCTGAGTTTTGCATAAATCACCAATGGTTATATTCTTTCAAGGGTAATCGCAACATTAATATCCCAGACAGGGCAAGAAATAATTAAAATGTAGTAGATTCCATATAGAGGTTTCCAATATTCGTGTGAAGAACCTTTCGTCAATAAAAATGAACAGTAGCTTTAGTTCATAGAAATGAATATTTAAAAACAATACTCTAATGCATTTACTTTCAATTTCCTTTTTTTTTCCTTGTAATCTTCATTCTTCTTGGTAATAATGACATTTTTTTCTCTAACTAATACCTTTCGTTTTTCTTTTATAAGTTCTGAAACGATGACATATTTCACACATACCTCCCCCACCACCGGGCAACAATATATAGCTCCATAGATACATCTCAGATGTATTGGGTAGCAGATTGCTCTTTCCACAAAAGAAATCTGACTTCAAACCCTTTTATTATGGGCCCAGCTCAGCTGTCCTTGTTCATGCTGAAGAGTCTGTATAAGAAAACTGAGACTCTCTGCAGAAGGTAGCAAGCTCTGGTACACATCTGCAGCTGTTGAATAGAGCAAAACTTCAGAGAAATGCTTTCATATCCTCCAAGATTATTTTTTTTCTAATTAGCTTTGATATATAGCCATCTCTGAGCCTGATCCTATTAATGTACAAGTTACTGTGACATTTCTGTACTGTTTTCAAGTATCCACAATAGATTTGCAAACACAAAAGCAGACTAGGGTGAGATCTCTGAATTCCTTACAGATTGAGGTATTTGGCTTCATCAACAGGATTAGTGATTTTAGACTATTAAGGAAGTAACTAGTTAACCATATATTATTCGATCCAGTCTAGTATGAAAAAATAAGGATGGAGTTACAGATTCTTGGCTGCATATTGGAATTTTCTGTGGCTAGAAAATGGCTATTGCAAATAATTGAATTGAATGCAGGGAGACAGCGAAGTTAAATCAACAGCTTTACCATTTTAAAATAAGTAATGGACTGCCCATGAATAAACTGGAAACCAATGGCACAACCAAATGCCAATGTTGGAGAGTTACAGTCCAAGCCAGGCTTTGACATCTGGCCCCTGTGACTGCCAAGTTTATTCAATGGGTGATTGCAATGGATGACTGCATTAAAAAAAAAAAAAAAAAGAAGAGCTGAGAAGGGATGCAAAACGACCACCTTTCCCTCCCTCCTCCTCCACCCCCATATGTCACAGTGCTAGTGAAAAGAATGATATCCTGCCAAATTAACGGTTCAATCCCATGTCTGTGACAATATTTTTGGAATGTGAAAGCTGTTCTAAAACCTAAGCTTGTATCAAAGTCTTATCTGTGACCTACAAGATAGGATGTGTTTGGAGAGGAGCTCAGCAAACTGGCCTTTTCAAGCCCTACAGAATCAGGTCATCCAAATTCAGTGTGATCACGCTGCTTTAAAAATTATGTTTTCTACCGCTGCATTATTGCACGACAGTGTGTTGTGTCAGCAGACCGCTGGTGAAGCACAGCATGCTTACTGATACTGGCCATCATTAATGGCTGATTGAGAACTGCTACATTTCATCTTGTGGTTCTCCAGCAACTGAAGTGGACTATTTTATTTTTTAAATAATATTCGTAATCCATTCTTAACGGCTTATGCACTATAGCAAATAACTCCCATTTAGAAACTGTCTACGTTTTGATGCTGAGGGAAAATGATCTGAATTAAACATAGTGATTTTGAAATTGATTATTGAAATTACATTAATCCCCCATGTCACTAGAAACTATTATGTAAAATGAAACTTACTTTCAGTCACTATAATTTACTTGCCTTTGGATTTTGGAAGTGATGTAAATGAAATTGAATTTAGCCTTGTTTCTTTCTGAATAACAATGTCCATATAAGAGATTTAGTCTGGTTTTACAGCTATTTAGATTAACTTTACTGAGAAAGATAATAGAAATTACATGGGAGAAGGTAGGTACTAGAGAAAAGCCCTCTAGAATATGTAAATGTTCTTGTTTCCTAACCCTTATTTCAGCCTTTCAACAGAAACTGCAGATTCAGTGTCCATTTTCTGTAATTAAACTGTCATGGGAATATTGAAATAACTTACAGTGTAGGCCTTAATCATGCTAAAAAGTGTGCACATATACACTTTTACTTTTGAAATCAGTGGATTACTCAAAGTATGACAGCCAAACACCTGTGTTAACGTTCACAAGATGTTGGCCTTGAAGAGCAAGGCACAAAATGGCTGAAGGAGATGCCTAATAACTGTTGCTTATCCACTTCTGAGCTCATAAGGATGTGAAGACCAACAATGTCTTTTCACCTTCACCCGGGGGTGCATGCCACAATTCCCCTATTGCAGACTTCAATGACTAGCTGTAGACATCTACAGGGTGGACATCAATATCTGAGTTTACCATCTAGAGCTTTTTTATAGTCAATGGAAAGAAACAAGAGCTTCTAAGGTGCTGTTCATCTCATCCTGAAACAACTACCAAGTCATGCTCTGAGAGTACCTATTTCTCTCTTTACGAAAGGAGTCTTCAGCTAGGTCAGATGCTCGTGTTTATTGCTTGGATATCTAAAGTTAGGAGTCATCAGTTTGTCTTCCCAGAGACTAAGAAGGATATTAGAGTGCAGTTCCTGTCCTCTGGTAATGCGAATACTTTCTCTGTCCAAGATGGACCAGAGTGTTTCCAAGAAAGGCCATACAAAGAAAAGGTGCTGTTGTTTTCAGTTAAAAGTTTCTAGGTACGTTAATGACCAATGTCACATCTAAGGAACTCTGGGCAACTTGCTGTCCTCAGGAAAAGGGAAGATGTGGAGAGAGAAAGCAGACTTTATTTGTGCCTCTTCTGTCTGTTTGCTTTCTCAGTACCTCAGGGACTTTAGTATTGTGGTGAAGACCACTTTATTTTCACGGATCCAAGGTAAATGTTTTTTTTCCAGCTGCTTGATTAATAAAATGTACTGAGCAGATTTCTTCATTCAGTAGATCATTATAATTCACCATTTGTTTCTAGGTTTTATTTATAACCACTTTATTATTTCATCAGAAACTCATTTAAAATCATTTTACTTTGCATATAAAATTAGTAGAAAGAACAATACCAGCTATTTTAAAACGAGTTTATTCCAGCTACCTGCTTAAATGCATTTCACTCACCTTTTTTAACAGTGTGTCTGTGTGAGGTACACAGACCAAGGTGTCTCCCACTGGCCATATCAGAGGGTTGTTTAAGTATATCTTCATATTAATCTGTCTCTCTCCCACAATTTTTGGAAAGAGCTTTGCAGAAGACAGCTGTAATGGTCTTGTTCTTTGTGTGGTGGGTTGAGCCTGGATGGACGCCAGGTGCCCACCAAAACCGCTCTACCACTCCCCTCCTCAGCAGGACAAGGGAGAGAAAATGTAACAAAAAGTTCATGGATCGAGATAAGGACAGGGAGAGATCACCCACCAATTACCGACACGGGGAAAACAGACTTGACTTGGGGAAATTAATTTAATTTATTGCCAATCAGATGAAAGTAAGGTAATGAGAACTAAAACCAAATCTTAAAACACCTTCCCCCCACCCTTCCCTCCTTCCCAGGCTCACCTTCACTCCCGATCTTCTCTACCTCTTCCCCTCCAGTGGCGCAGGGGAACGGGGAATGGGGGTTGTGGTCAGTTCATCACCATCACACGTTGCCTCTGCTGCTCCTTCCTCCTCAGGGGGAGGACTCCTCACACTCTGCCCCTGCTCCAGCATGGGGTCCCTCCCACAGGAGACCATCCTCCATGAACTTCTCCGATGTGAGTCTTTCCCACAGGCTGCAGTTCTTCACAGACTGCTCCAGCCTGGGTCCCTTCCGTGGGGTGCTGTCCTTCAGGAACAGACATCTCCAGTGTGGGTCCCCCACGGGGTCACAAGTCCTGCCAGCAACCTTGCTCCAGCCTGGGCTCCTCTCTCCACAGGGCCACAGGTCCTGCCAGGAGCCTGCTCCAGTGTGGGCTTCCCACGGGGTCACAGACTCCTTCAGGCATCCCCTTGCTCCGGCATGGGGCCCTCCCCGGGCTGCAGATGGAGATCTGCTCCCCCGTGGAGCTCCATGGCTGCAGGGGCACAGCCGGCCTCACCATGGGCTTCCCCAGGGGCTTCCCCAGGGGCTGCTCTGGCGCCTGGAGCCCCTCCTGCTGCTCTGGCCTGGGGGTCTGCAAGGCTGTTGCTCTCACATATTCCCACTCCTCTCTCTGGCTGCAACTGCTGTGCCAGTCCCCCTCCTTCCTAACTCCATTCCCCCAGAGGCGCTGCCACTGTCGCTGATGGGCTCAGCCTTGGCCAGTGGTGGGTCCATCTTGGAGCCGGCTGCATTGGCTCTGTCAGATCCAGGGGAAACTTCTAGCAGTTTCTCACAGAAGCCACCCCTGCAGCCCCCTGCTACCAAAACCTTGCCATGCAAACCCAGTGCACCTTGCTTGTGGAGGACTATGGAAAGTCACACATGTAAGTGGCCTCTTCTGCCTCATTATCACAGATGCCCCAGAATCTTTGCATGCACTCCTGCCGAACAAATGGTGATTCTGCTTGTGCTTCAACCAGCCTGTGGATTCAAGGCCAGAAAAGGGATAGTGCCATGGTCCATTGCACCCCCTATTTTCTTCTCCCTTTAGTTGTGGTTTAGCCCCAGCTTGCTCGCTCCCTGCCCCTGTGGGATGGGGGAGAGAATCATAAAGGGTAAAAGTGAGAAAATTCATGGGCTGAGATAAAGACATAAGATAAAGATAGTTTAATATCTCATGTAAAAGCCGCTCACCCAAGCAAAGCAAAACAAGGAATCCATTCACCACTCCCCATGGGCAGGCAGGTGTTCAGCCATCTCCAGGGCAGCAGGGCTCCATCATGTGTAACGGTTATTTGGGAAGACAGACACTGTAACTCCGAATATCCCCTTTCCCCTTCCTTCTTCTTTGTCCTGCCTTATATAGCGAGCATGACATCATATGGTATGGAATATCCCTTTGGCCAGCCTGGGTCAGCTGTCCTGGCTGTGTCCCCTCCCAGCTCCCCGGGCACCCCCAGCCTTCCTGCTGGCAGCCCAGCGTGAGAAGCTGAACAGCCCTTGACTGCTCAGCAACAACCCAAAACATCAGCATGTTATCAACATTTTCTCATCCCAAATCCAAAACATAGCCTCACACTAGCTTCCATGAAGAAAATTAACTCTATCCCAGCTGAAACCAGGACACTCTCTTAAAAGAACTGGAATAAAATGCAAAGGGCACTCTTCTCCCATAAAGCAGGTAGGAATTTGATTAGGTCCAAGCAGTGCTTGGAGCTGAAGTCAAGTGTGTGCTGCTGGTTCAGGCCTTGACCCTTCCAAATATGAAACCCAGTTCTCCAAGCTGCTCAATCAGTAACAGACTACTGCAGAAACTCTTAAGTGAAGCCATGGGGGCTGATATCTCTGCCAGACCCAAGGATAGTTCTGAGATCAACGGGGTGGCAAATTTGAGTAACTGCCCACATGTTCACCATCTGCATTGTACAAAGATGAAAGATTTCAAATAAACTTCTGTATGTGCTCAATACCACTGGACTTTCAGCCCTGGAGCAATTTATTAAGCTTGTCATTGAGTTGTCCTGTGGTGCATTTTTAAGTGGAATTGTTCAAAGGCCACGCAGGGATTTCCTCTCTGAAAATGCCATACTACAGCATTTTGAAGAGCATCCTAGTCCCTCCAAAGAAGAAGGGTGCTAGATACAGTTCTCCAAAGAGCATCACTGCCAGACAGTCTGGCAGTCTAGCCTGACCTCCTGAGTATAGTTCAACTGTCACACAGTGACAGCCAGAAGAGAAACTGGACTCAGGGACAAAATTAGAGCCATCTGGAGAAAATAAAATTGTGCTGAAAGTAGGGCAGCAAGAAAAGAATCACCTCTATAGCTCTACACTCAGCTCCAGATTTAAAGCATTTTATTGCATTACCAATATCACACTTCTACCCTGCGCAAGTAACCAGCCAGCCAGATTTCATGCAGTAACTAGAGAGCTCTTGTCTCCATATCCAGATGTGTTCACGTGTCACTAGATCAGAAACACCTGGAACCTGTATGAGCCGCATCCATATATTCCAGAAGCTGATGGCTGATGATCACAGCCTGGGATCAATTTTTTCTGGCCTTCCTGCTAGGGATTTGTCTCATCAGAATTTAGTCTGGATCTGGAACAGGATGTCGTGTAAAACAGGATCAAGGCACAGCTGAGAAATTTCTGAACGGTGATTGCAGAATCTCATGTTCCTGCTCTCTGCCCAGTTTCACTTCCAAGGGCTTTGGGAACAAAACAGTATTTAAGACCTTTGGATGCAGGTTACATGTCATTTGGTAGAAGAGAAAAATTCCCTCCCCATGGTGCCTAGCTTGCTGAAGCAGCTGAAAGACCTGAGTTTTAGTGACAAAATGTTCCCACGTGCCCAAAATTATGCTCCAGTGCGGGTCTGAAAATGTTACCACTTAGTCTGAACTGAGCATCCAGCTGTTTGTCCCAGAAAACATGACAATTCACTTTCAAACGTACAGCTGATGAAGATGGTCCCCCTCTGCACAGTGTCAGCTGGCACAGTGTCTCAGTTGACCAGGGACACCAGCGCTCCCATTCAGCAAGTTTGGCTTTACCTTAACTCCAGAAAAACACTGTGTGGTTCTGCAGCTGGTGGGCAAGGATGTTGTGCCAGGACCCGTAGGGACAAAAATGCAAACTTCACGAGCCAGGACTGGAGCAGGGATCAGTCTTCCTCTGTAAGGATGGTACCTTCCAGAGGGCAGGACAGATGTGGTACCAGTTATCTGGCTGCTTATTCATTTGGATAAAACCCCAGAAAGGATCCTGGATATTAATCTCAGAGCCCTGACTACCACACTTTCTGAAATGCACATGCTCTCTGGTCTTGCCCAGAGTCTGAAGAGCTTTGCTACATCATGTGATCATGTTACGAAGAGGCATGGATGCCAACCACATCCAGATTAGGCTTCTTCCTGTAAACTTAGAATAAGCTATTAGAAGTTATTTGCAACCCCACAAACTGAAGTAGCAAACAGCCTCGGTTTCCTACTTTCTACATTGCCACCTTGGGACCTCCAACTCTGCTTACTGCAAAGAAGAGACTGTCTCCATCCTTGCAAAGACTGACTGTAGCTTTCTGTCCTGCGAGCAGGGCACTGGATCAGTGGGCAGTGGATCCAGACTGTATACATACAGACATATATGTGTATGTATGCATGTAACTATATGAAATATATATAAAGATATATTCTTACAGTATTGCCTCAGTTAAACTCTGTTGAGGGCAGGATTTAAGACCTTCCATTGTGCTTAGTGTTTCCTAATGACAAGACTTAGATGGCCACTGCTGAAGGTATCATGTCTCTTTTATAACTGACCTTTTGAAGCCTAATCACAGCTCCGGGTTTCACCCCGAGATCCAGGAGCACTGGCAGAGGCCTTGGAGAGGTTATTTTCAAGTACCCATACCTTTTATTGGATCCAGACCTCAGATATCAAAACAGACTTCTTGTCTGCTTCTCTGGTAACCTGGCACTATGAAGAGCATGAAGTTAATTCATGTATAATGTGACACAGGGAATCAGTTATGTACCAAAAGGAACTGAAGAGCACAAAAGGTCAAAGGAAAGATCTGTTTAAAATTTTGCACAGTGTTATTGTGTGCACCTGCATTTAGGGGGTAAGGGGATTAAAGGTTTCTCACAGTTGGGCCACATTCTTTCCATGATTATTTAAGTATTACTCAAAGCAGATTCTAGCTCACACAAATATCCGATTAGTGCAGCTAAGACTGGCATGGAGCAGGCGTTCAGTGTGTGAGGTCAGATTTGTTTTGCTGGAATCAAATATGCTTATGAAAAGTGTTTTGGTCTGCCAGAGGAAGGTTGAAGTACTTTGATTCCTTCCTGGGATTTTTTTCATGGTTCAGAATGGTGTAAACTTCACGGGGTTTATGAAATGTCTAAATGAAAAATTCTCGCTGAAGTAGCTACATTAGCGAGGAGTGTGGAAAATGCAATCTTGTAGGCAGTTTATTCTGGTAAAAAGTGCCAATATTAAGGCTGGTGTTTAGAAATATGGTGTAATGCTGCCTATAAAATAGTTCCTTTTTCAGGTATGAGCTGCATGTTTGTTAGGTGGCTTTGACAATCTAATTTCAGTAGTATAAACTAAGGCACAGAAAGTCAACTGCCCAGCCATACAGATTTTTTTTGCCAACAAGTCCTTGAAAACAATGCCTAGTGAATATAGATCAGTGCTTTAGTGCAGACTGAGTATATGTTTTGAAGAAAATCTCCCATTTGTCCCTGTGTACCTTGCACTGGGTTATGGGGCAGTCTCTGGGCATGCAAGCTGGATTGCTCTTGGTGAACTAAACAGAATGATGGGTTTCAGGAGAGCCTTTAGAGTGTTCCAGCCAGTAGTGGACATTCAGTCCATGAGATGAAACTAGAGCTACCTGATGTACTGCTCCCTGAAACAGGGATATTGTGACATGCAGATTTTCAGCACCAGCTGTCCCACTCTGCAGATTCACTCCTATTGCACGTCACTTCTTAATCATGCAGACATGAACCAGTTTTTGGAACGAAGACTTTGGAATGGAAGGGAAAAACAAGATGCATTAAAGTATTTCTATTTCTCATCCCCACTTGGCTTCAGTCTTGAGATTTGTCACTGAGTAGCACAGGCATTTTTGCCATTTAAGATCAAGATTTGCAGAGCGATTAGACTGCCATTAGGTCTTTCATACTGCATTTATTCTTTCATAACAGACTTTACTTTTCTTTGCATGAGTAAGCAGAACAGCATGACTCCTTGTCTCCCTTCAGGACTAAGGGCATAAGCTAGAGAAAGACTGATGCAGCTGAACCAACAATATTTTGACTTTACTGAAGATTTCCCTCTGTGTGGGAACAGAGATCTGTGATCTATGTGGTTTGCAATTTCAGTGCTGGTCTTCTCTTGCAACTAGCACAGCTTGTCCCCTAAAAGTAAATGCAGAGTGAACACTGTGGGTCTCCCCAGAGGAGACTACAGAGAAGAATGGTCTAGTCTGCTAGCTTTCCTGCCAGGGCAAGACATTTTATTTCAGTTGTGTTCAAGAACATTTGCTTCTTCTATGAAATGGTATATAGTATCCTGATTAGAAAAATAATTTTGGTTTAAAAATGGAACAAAATGGTCAGTTGTGATGTTTACTGCTTCTTTTTTTTTTTTTTTTTGGAAATAAACTGTCTGGAGAAATGACCTAGGTTGCACAAGCAAGGGCAGCCCAATGGGTAGGTACCCCCATGGTCACCTTGGAAGAAGCAGTACTAAAGGTAAGACAGGTTTCAGCTGTCAGAAGGCAACCTGATCGGGCTGGCTGAGCTCCTGCCAGAACCAGGGGGGAGAGACATCTTCAGAGGGCAGCATGCTCGAGCCATCTATCTTAATGTGTGATGTACTATGCTTGGGAGATGTCTCTCTTGCACTCTCGGAGATTATTTTAGATTGGATATTTAATGTTTGAAGTGATGAGATGACTTGCACCCTAAATTTCTGTTCCCTGTTCTGCCTTCTCCTCTCCAGCGTGCCACAGCAAGATTTATGTCTGTTTGTCTGCAAGACAGACTCCCATTTATAAAACCTGAGATAAAATACCTTCTCTACCTCACAGAACCATTTTTGCAGTTAACTTCAATAAATACTGTTGGTGATTAGGTTCTTTGACACTGGAGACAGAAGATCCTAAAAGATCCTAAAAATTGTCATTATGAATTACATAACTGAAAATGTTTTCACATCTCATATGATCCTACACTGAAAACATGATTTTGATAATTGAACGACAATTGTTTCTCAAGTATGTTCTTGTAAATGTCTTAAAAAGTCTGGCAAACATAAATTATACCTACCAGTTTTTCTGTGAGGTACTGAAAAATCTATATCTTTGGGTTGATTTTACACAAGGGTTAACTAACTCACTGGCATTAAATGACTTTGTTAGAGGGAGGCCAGACTACAATGCAACACGGGGCATCCTGATTACAAAAGCCATTACTGGTTAGATTGCTTGTTCTGTCCAGCATGGTGAGATAATGCCTAGTGCAAAGAGCAGTGTGGCATCCTCACCCTGTCCTTTTCTCTCCATCTTCTCTTTGTTTTTTTCTTGAAACAGAAAGACGGTTTGCAGTGAATTGCTTTTGAAAAAAATAAAGATCTGAAGAAGACTGTAAGCTAAAGGGAGCTTCATGCTGCAAATGGAAAAGGATCTGAAAAGTGGTGCATTTTCTATTTGAAAAACCCAGGGAGCTGAAAAACATGGCTCCTGGGTGCATTATACCTATGGTTGCATGGGACTCTCTCAGATCTTACAAGTAGTTCTTAATGCCATCCAAAGTAAGTTTTCTTACACTAATCACATTGTTTTTCTCTATAGTGAACTAACTACTCATAACAAGAACAAATCTAGCCAACATATGAAATAGTTCTTTCTGTAGGGCTGTTTCTGCACAAAACCTAGCTTAAATATTTGCATCTATTCACCTGTACATGTACTGCTGTAATATCAATCAGGGTAGCATCTGAGGATCTTCACCGTAATTTAGGTGTATTTAATTTCAATGCAAACTGTGTTTTTACGACTCCAGATATGTGCTTTAGCAATGCACAAATGAGATGGACCCTTGCATATTGAAATAAAGCAGTTGGATGGATTTCAACATTTATTCTGAAAAAAGAAAAGCATGGAGGATGATTGCTATTAAAGACATCTGCTAGGTAAGCAGCACAGCCAACATGCAGCTCTGCCTAACTACAGTAAAGGCAAAGTTCAAAGAGGAAGGGTGATGGCTGCTGCCATCCTATTTCCCAGCCTGTCTCTAGCTGGTGGAACTGCCTGGGAGTCCTGTAGGTACCTAGGGCAAATAATCCTAAAGCATTAGTACACCTAGGGTAAATCACCCTAAATTTGAGATAGTAAATGAAGAGTTGGGAAGCTAAATATGCTCAGATAAGATGTACTCAGCTAAAAAAATTGTCACCTTGAAATTCCTCATCCTATGGAGAACACAGAGAGAGAGCATCCAACAATTTCATTGCCCCAGCGATCTCCAAACACATACAGCCTCGAGTGATAAAGGCATTGAAAAAGAAGGCAGTAGACCTCATTCTGGATGTGGCTGATAAATAAATAGGAATTGTATTTCTATGCAATGTTTTCATTGATATCCTTAGTATCCTTTGGTTGCTATTATTATCTTTTTAGTTTTACTTCGGACTTTACCAATACAACTAATAAGTGGTGTCTGGAGAAAGGACACAGACAGATCCTGGGCCTGACACTGATCTCCCTCTTCAGTTGGTGACTTCTGGAAGAGAATAGCCTTGTCATCAAGAGGCCGCTGTCAGAGGTACAATTCCTGGATACTTGTTGAAACTTTCCCTGACTGCTGCTTATTTCAAGAGCCTTGGCTTCTCCTTGCTCTGGAGCTGGCATTCAGACATGAGTAATGGCAGTCAGGCATTTGCTTTTCAGGTGAACATCCATATATCTCAGTCAGAGGACAAAAGAACAGCTGAGGGAAATGGGATATGTGAATATTTACAGGCACATAGAACTCATGATTTCCTCTTTAATGCTAATCACAGGCTTGAAGAAATTGGACAGGGTTGGCAAAGGAAAAGCATTAGCTCAGGTTTAGTATTTGGCTGACAAACAAATAGGAGGTGTATTTTCATTCTAATGTTTTCACTGACGTTTTTAGTATCGTCTATTTGGTGTTATCCTATTTTGATTCATAAATACTTGCTGACACATGTTTGAGCTGCAAAATATACTCTGTGTGTATTTTTAGAATAAAGTGACCCCTACCCTATTTTTTCCACAGGGGAACAGCAAAATGTGGAACAGTAATTGAGCTTTGAGTTTTGTATTTACAGGGAGATTTTCATATACTAATGTGTTTAAAATTAGTGATCCTTTAATTAGTGTGACAAACCAGGAAACTAAAGCAAATATAGGATGATCAACTCTTCCTTTAAAATTGTTAGAACCTGTGAACCATGCTGATCTGAGAACTATCAATTTTTAAAATACATATTAATGAAGGTTATGAAAGCCTGCTTATGACAAAAAATCTACTCATTAAAATAAAAATAGCATTTTGGAAGTTTTTAAGAATTATTTGCATGGCAGAGAAAGGAATCCAGTTTGGAAATACTCTCATAGCACAGTTTACTAGCTGGTTTGCCTGAGATTAGACTAATCAGCTAGCACTGAAAGAGCTGGCATTTGGTCTTACTGATGCGCTACAAAAGTACACTGTTGCATTCCCTGGTCCTGTAAGCTTTGATCAAGGTTTTACATTGCTGTTAGAAAAATGCCTTGTTGCAGCAGTGAGAAAATTTACATTCTTCAGGTCCATGTGGTTGGATATTGTGAATGAGAAAGGATTGTGTCAGGAGTGTGATCTGGATTAAAACAGGGACCCTTCTGTTTGCCAGCTCTAACAGCAGAGCAGAGTGCAGTTTACCTTGTGCTTAGTAAGCAGATAAGATAAAAGCAAATGTGATCTAGGAAAAAGGAAGTCGTGAAGAGAGAAGAAGAAAAACTGGAGGAAGTTTTGCAGCTGACACCCAAGTGTGGGTGCAGTCAACATGCTCAAAGGCAAGACAGTGTTCAGAGGGACCTCAGGCAGCCCGGAGGAACAGGCAACAGCAACCTCATGAAATTCGACAAGGAAAAATGTAAAGTCCTGCCCCTAGGCAGGGAAAATCCATGGCAGCAACACAGGCTGGGGATGGACTGGCTCTACTGTGGGGTAGCCATGGGGCAGCTCTGCTACAGATGCTGTTTGGGTTGGTTTGGTAGATGGTGAACTGGGCATGAGCCAGCAGTGGGCCTGGCAGCAATGAGGGACAACATCATCCCAGGCTGTATGAATAGAAACAGATCCAGCAGGGCAAGGGAAGTGATTGCTCCCTCTGTTCAGCACTTGTGAGACCACATCTAGGTTACTGGATCCAGTTTTAGGCTCTCCAGTTCAAGACAGACATCAATAAACTGGAGGGAGTTCAGTGGAGGCCACTACAATGGGAGGGGGAAGAGTACTTGTCCCATGAGGAGAAGCTGAGGGACCCAGACTTGTTCAGCCTGGAGAGGAGATATCGTAGGGGGTACCCAACAGCAGTCCCCCAGCACCTACAGTGAGGATGGAACTAGACTCTTCAAAATGGTGTGCGGTGGGAGGACACCGAATTCATATCTGATCCCGCTAGGAGCAGAAGGTTGTGCTAGATAGATGAAATATCTTGCAAACTGAACTCTCCTGTGGTCCTATAAATAGCTAGAAAGGGGAATAAGTCAGGCAACTAAAATATTGGAGCAATTTGTTTGCCAGAGATTCACATGCAGAAGGTCTTTCCTAATCTGGATTGCAATTGCTTTTTTATGCACCGGTGTGGCAGCACAAAGAGGCAGCATAGAAGATCAGCAGATATATTCCCAGTGGATAAGCATTCAGAAAGTACTGTCATTACACCCCACGAGGAAAGCAAGGCTTCTGAAGTCTCAAAAGTGAAACAAGAAAATGGAGAGAGAAAGTGAGAAACTCTGAAAAAGTTGACTTGGCAGGGCAATAGTCAAGGCTATGAGAGGCACTCAGGCAGGCACAAGTACTCAGTCCAGGGATGGACTGTGGGTCTCTGGAGTCTCTGAGTCCTGATGAATAATAAGAAATGAAACTAAACCAAAAGAGCCTTAGAAACATGCCAGTTGGTTTTATTTTGGGAGTGACCAAGTTCTTTGTGGGTAAAAACTAAAATCAGAACGAAAGATAAAATGCATAATTCAAAGTTATAAGAGAACATGAGTCACATGCTGAATGCCACAAAATCAGGTCTCAGGCTCAGAGATACCATTAAAATACAGCAGTTAAAAATCAGCATTCTGTTTCTCAAGGAAGTTGCAGCCAATTTGCTGATTAATCCTCCTTCAATCCTGTAGAACAAGTACTCTTTGGCCTACATAAAAAGCATCAGAGGCTAAAACTCCAGGGCCCTTGAATACATTTTTTAATGAAGCTATTTTAATCAGTGTTGAAGAATTAAATATATTCAGGGAGACTGTATGTTTTGGGTGATTGGTAATGGGTGACTGAGCTTTTCGATTTGTGTCACTGACTTGAATACCGCCCAGCACTGAAGTGGTTGGAAATCATCACTGCTATCTGCTGGTCTCAGTCCAGTTTCTAGTGGACAGGTACCTATACTATGAAAAAAGATATTCACCACTGACACTAATTTATATCTTTATTGAGAATTACAATAGAGACGTAAATCTTCAACTGTGCTTGACCCCTGAAGAGCTTTTTGAGAGACAGAAATGGAGTACTAGAATAAGATGGAGGCATCAGTAGAAGATAGTCATGGCCTGTATACGTATATAGTCTAATTATAATCTGCCAAGATAAATAGTTTCCTGCCTTTTAAATATTATTGTTCTCCAAAAATTCACATTGAATAAAAGGTCACATAAACTTTACCTTCCAATAAAACTGCCTTTCTAGAGTGCATTCCTTCATGGCTTCTACTTTACCTAGTGTTATTCTCAAACTATTTTCTTGCACAAGAGCTTTTCCAAAGCAAAATCAGAGTGGAGAACTGCATCCCCACTCCTTAATTCACTTCCCTGCAGTCACAGAACGTGGCACCTCCAGAGTCCCACTAACGCTCACAGCTTCCCCCATCAGCTGGCTGCTGCTTTGCATAAGAAAGGTGTTTCAGAAGAAGGTCATTGAGTAGGGTCCTGGTTATTGGATTAATTTCAGGCTTTGGCAGCCTTACTGTATCTGAAACTGCAGGGATAGATCTGCCTCCTGGATTAGCAATAGAAAGGGAAGCCAGATCTTTGGACACCCCATCTGCAGATGAAGTCCCAGCTGGCCTCCCAGCCTCATCTAAAGCAAGAGACAGAGGGAGTTATGAGAAGGATGAGAAAGCCTTATGGCAGAGAGGCTTATAAGGATAGATTTCTTACTCTTCTAAAGTTGTTGGGGTGCTAGAATGAATGATGCAGCCAAACATTTCATGATATGGTCCATGCCAGAAATAGAAATGTTTCTTTTGGTCTTCTCCATGAAAGTGATGCACTCACCTACTCAGTTCACTTGACACCCCATGGCCTTCTGGTTGTGATCATAAAAATCGTTTATATGGTCCGATGCTAATAGAGAGAGTTGGCAGAGGAGGTAATAGAGAAGTACTTAGCCAAAATCTGGGGATATGTAGCCAAAGGGGGACATGTATCATTACATATGTAAAAGTGGGTTTGTGGGGGTTTTTTTTCTGAAGGTGTAAAGCTTCTGTTAGAATTGATAGAACTTCTTAATGATGTTACATTAATTACCATAATAAGAATCTATCCAATTAAGCCAATAAATATAAATATCTTCAGCCTAAGGAGATGACTTATCTTATCGTTCTCTTTTTTTGGCAGACTTTCTTCCTGTGGTTACCTTCTAAATGTGGCACTTGAGGATGCCTAAATCTTACATACCCCAAAGAAACCTTTTGTAGAATTCAATTTCTGACTGCTGCTGGATATTGATTGAATGAAAACAATTTGGTATTTAGCCTTGCAGGCCCAGCCAAATCTGTGGGAAATGAAGCTTGTACTCTTTCTGCTTTGTCACTTGCCACAAACACCTAACTCTCATAAATTCATACAGTAGGAACACTGTTACCTGCTTTTGTCATTTGCTGTTAAAAACATGTCTTGGAAAACAAATGCATTGTTACATTTTCTTCATCATTATATCAGTTGATTCCCAAATGAATGGGAAATGTATTGAAAACTGTTCTGAGCTGGTTTAACAGTTGTCAGGAATTTTAATTGGACTTTTGTTGAGTAGTTTTGAAGACTGTCTCTCTTGTGTCTCTATAAACACTCTCACAGTCCTTATATCAGTGTCAAAACTCTTGCATGGAATGATTGTGCTGCCAAGGGGACAGGGATTAGAAATAGTGCAAGAGTTTGAACACTTATTTTTTGCTGCTGTTGTTGATTATCCCTTTTGGCCGTTCTCAATGTTCATGTTGCAAAGTCATGGACTTGGGAGAGTTCTAGAAAAGTAACCAAGAGCCCTCATAAGTGGCCCTCACAACTTGTAGAAGTTAGGGACCTTAAAGAAATCCACAATTTACAGGACAGCATAGAGTGAGGCACCAGCTCACTTCACTGGTAAAACTAGGTCATTTTCAGTTGTAATGACAAGAGCTCCGGGGCAGAAGAAAAGACAAGTGAAAATTCATTTTATGGCCCGGTCATGAATTCGTACAGAGAGTAAAAGGGAAATCCTTGACTTCCATGGTTACTGACATTCTCAACATACGTGAACAATTGTGTAATATTTGTCTTTTCTTTTTTTAAATAAAATTGTTTTTCAGATTCATTTAAAATTATTGCTATATTTTAGCTGAGAGAAACCATTAACACCAAAATCACATAATTGGCAAAAAAAGTTTTAAGAATCAAGGGTTTCATTTGTATGTCTTGGAAAGTCTTCCCAGTCAGCTACAATAGATGGAAGGGAGAGTTCTGTCTAGAAACCTAGACAAAACTTGCTTTATGTGGACAAGGAGGGAGATATGAGACAGTTTTTCAAGGTTTGCCCATTTCTATTTTGTAATACCTGTAAGCAGAGCAGCATTATTTTTCTTGCTCATGTAGTTCGAGTAATGAATGTACAAACCTGGGGTTGTAAAAATTCTGCGGCCCCTAATAAATCATACCCTGTGCTCTATGGGAATGTGATCCATCACCCGTAGAATTAAATGAAAAGATACCCATGGTCTACCAGGCTCTGCTTCAAGCCATCCCACTGCAAGACTAAGCAGATGTTTAACCCCAAGTCATGTTGAGAATCAAGTTCAGCAAAGGGCCCTATCTCATTCAGTATGAGACTTTTATGCCCTCTCTTCTTTTCTTTGTGTTAGTCCAGTCTCCCACATTCTCTGCCTTTTTTTTAACTACCTGAGTTATGATTCATACTGAACAGCACTTCCCAGTGGTTTCATCAAAGTGAAAGGGATTATGAATCAAATCACTTTTATATTCTACAAACACAGAAGATCATTGTAATTGTGACACCTTTGGGGTTGCTTAGAGCTCCAAAATCTCAGAACAGAGTCCCTTTTCTAAGTGGGGAAAATATCTCCCTCTACAAAATGAAGACCTTCCCATATGCTGTTTTTCTGTAGAGAACAGCTTTCTTACTGTTAAAATGACAAACAGAAATCATCATAAAAAAGGACCTGGCAATCACTTGATTATAGTATTACTTGATTGACACTTTAATAAAAGTGGTGTTAAAATAATATCAGATATAAAAATAAAAAATGAAAATAAGTGTGACTTTTGGACCCTAGGATTTTTTTTTAACAACATTGAGTTACTTTGCAATGTTCATATCTTTATCTGCTGATATGATTCAAAGGGTCATCACAGCTTAATGCCAGGAAAAATGCTGACTGGAGAAAGGAAAGCCATACTGCATGTAAGAAGAAAGAGTCCTTCCAGGTGTAAATACAGTTTTGCCCAAAGAGGGTTTTTTTAATATGTTTATAATATTTTTTAATATCTTTACGGAAAGGGCAGAAGTATCTCAGCACTGTGAAATGTTTACAGTACCTTTTATTATGAATGTCCACAAGCATTAAAAGGAACTAGTACAAACAAGGTATTTTTGGAGCTTTGTTTCAGAATCCAAAGACCTCTTAAACCCCAAAGCTGGCCAGTGCGTACTAGGCAAAAGGGAGATTATCCTGTGTGAGTCTGGAGTTTATTGGGTTCAGCCAGTCCCCTCTCACATGTTATTCCTTGCAATCTTCTGTTAGTTTTCAGTCTTCTTGCCGCATTAAAGGAATTCTTCCCTGTATTTATGTCTTGCAAACTTCCATCAGCATTCATCTACCCTGAGCCCCTCAGATTTTCCTAATGCATTAATTGAAGGAAAGTTGCTAGGACAATGGGCAGAGCAGCAAAAACAGTGCCAGAGATGTCACTGATTTCCAGCTGCTTCATGACTGTGTTCATATCTTTGAGAGCTCATCAAAAAGTAGAGGGAAGAAAGGGAGGTTTGGAAAGATCTTCAGAAAAAATGACATCATGTTGCACAGAGAAGGGAAGACTCAACCTGATTTTGAAATCTGCAACTTCATCCCAACTCTAGTCTCCAGAGGAAAGCACCAGTTCATATTGCCTCTTCACATGGACTTTTCAGTGTGTCACCTAGAATACAAGGATGTTTCAATTCTTCTGAAAAGAAAATCACTAAAAGTGTGAAGTGCTATAATGGTGCTCCATCCTGTATCTTAAGGTCTTCCTGATGTTCTACCAGTAAAAAATTATGACAGTTATCAGCTTTGTAGATCCAACCTAATTCTGGAATGCTAGTCTCTCTGTTACCACTTTATCATAACTTACACTCTTCAAATCATGACTTCATTGAGAACATCATTGTCTGTAAACAAAATTTACCCTGCAATTTGCTATCTACTGCCTCCGGTGGCTTTGTGGATCTGAGATTGTAATTAGAAATTGCAAATTAGAATTGGCAATTGGCTTTATGACTGAATGTTAATAAATAGTTCTTGCACAGCTGGCAAGAAATGAAATCTAGCCCAATGTTTTAGCAGTATTGGCTCCATGGAGGTAACACAGGCAAAAAACAGCAAAAACTTACTTTTGTCATTGAAGTGAACAGACCTACTTCTGAACACATTAAAGTGACAAATCTGATGAGTTAGAAAGTAACATTTTTACAGAGTTACTTTTCAGAATAGAGCTAGACTTTAAAATATGATGTTAAAAGTGAAGGTTGCTTGTACTGATTGGGAACATATTCCACCCAAAGAGATGGGGTCACAATCACAGTTCAAAGGGGTGAGGGGAGCCACTCAGTGTCATTGAGCTGACGGCCCTTAGGAGTCCTTCCCTGCTTTGGTGTGAGATCACCAGCAGCTCTCACAAAAAACATCCCTGGCAGCGACATTTTCCCCTCCCTTTATCAGAGCAGGACCGTACCGTCCAGAGAAACTGTAATACCCAGAAGTATTAAGGAATAAGGATTTGCATGTGATTGATGGGTAGCATTTTTCATGAGGCAGAAGGGAGCAAGATTAGTGCCGTGAATTTACAGTGAACACGTGTTATGCTGTAAAAGTATGACCATGTGTGGATGTCTGGGGTTGTACTGTACCCTTCTGCCCCCCAAATTAGTGCCTGTTGCCGTGCTTCATCCTGAGCCAAAGGTACATTCACGGAAATGTTGAAGAGACATCCACCCCTTCCTATGCCACATATTGCATCTGCATCCAGCCCTCTGGGCTCCTAATTTTCAAACAGACTTCCCATCTGTTAAAATCGTTTTCCCACAGGAGAATTTACATATGTCCCCACTTAGCACACAAACGGAGTAACGAATTGAAGGTCACGATAAAAGTCATTGAAATAATGCTTTGAAATCACATGAACACTTTAAATTGCATTTTGGAGAAGATGAAGGGAAAAGTTGAATGTTTTCACCAGCTAAAATGTCTCTGCCCTTGAAGGAACTGATCACATCTCCTGTCCCACCTCAAAAATATCCAGACAAGTTAAATAGAACTAAGAATAAAATTGATTTTAGCATCTCACATGCAACATTTGCAGAAAATCAGGAGCAGAAAAGCTGAGCACAGTTTACGTGTGGCAGTCATAAAGGTAACTAAGGATGTTCAAGACAGAATTACCAGTAGATACCCATAGGGACAAATCCAGTTTGCTGTCTTCATGACAATAATCCTGTTGATAGGGACTGTAAATCAACATATGGCAAACAATGTGTTTTTCTTAGAAACTGCTTATTACATACCTGATAGATCTGCAGGAAAAAGAGGCCTAATGTCATGTGCTCTTGGATACTGTGACTGTTCATTATCAAATCAGAAATGTATTTCATAGGCCAAACTTCATCTGAAACAAATCACTTTAACTTCACAGGCTCTCCTGGGGCAAGACCAATTTACACCAGGCAAGGATATTGCAGGATATCTGCAATCTTCAGAACTATTGCCTGCTGCTGGAGCAGTGGATTCTCATTCTCCCAAATGCCAAATTGATATTTTGAAATAGAAACAATATCTAACAAATTACTGAAACTAAATGAGGACTAGCAGGCCTGATTCCTCATTATGTTTCTTCAGTCGGCCAATGCGCACTAACACGGAGGTGAATGAGGCCCTTGAAGCATGCTACAATGCAGAGCATGAGTTTATAAGCACATTTACCAGGCAGACTTGGTTTTTTTGGACAACTGAAAAATGCAAGTAGGGAAAAGCAGTAGATACGTGGATCTGAGTCATGCACACTTCTTACTGCATTTCATTAAATTTTATTTTTTAAAATGTATTCATAGTCTCAGGACTCACAATGCATGTGATTGTGTTATCATGTAGAACGCAAACTAGCTAAACACTATTTGAAGAAGGAATGTTAAGTAGCACAGTATCTTGAGGGCTAATTATTTGATGAGGTAGGAGCTCGAAGAGAAAACAAACAGCACTAATGGAACTAACAGATGATACTTTATAAAAACTTCAACACACTTGGGTAAATGGAAAAATAATTTCTGGAAGAGTTCTGAACAGAAGTAGAATATAGTAACATAGTATCAACTTCAGAAATATGGGGGGAAATGCCTCAAATAAAGATTTCAATCCGAGAGAATCAATCTGGAAAATAATAGTGGTAATATATGGTTAGGAATGACTTATCGTTATCTATTTATTAGCTGGCCTCCAACAATGTGTTCTTCATTGTACTAAACCAGCGTATTCAGTCAGTCACTGATGGTATTGAAGACATGTACACCCACATGGCAACATACTTGTGGACACAAAGATGTGGGAGTTGCTCATCTGTCCTGGGCCATATTGTAGCTATTCACTCTGGGTTTTTTTCTATCACTCTACCCTCCTTCCATGGTCTCTGGAGAGAGACTGGCCACTTGAGGAGACATTTCATCTCATCCTAAAATGCTTATATAAAGTGGGATGATCAAGGGTACAAAGTCTAGTTGGAGGCCAGTAACTAGCAGTGTACCCCAGGGGTCAATACTGGGTCCAGTCCTATTTAACATCTACGTCAATGACCTGGAGGATGGGGCAGAGTGTACTCTCAGCAAGTTTGCCGATGACAGACCCGGGAGGAGTGACTGATACTCCAGAGAGTTGTGCTGCCATCCAGAGGGACCTTAATAGGCTGCAGAAATGGGTTGACAGCAACATCATGAAGTTCAACAAGGCAAATTGCAAAGTTCAGCACCTGAGGAGGAACAATCTGAGGTACCAGTATGCACTGGCACTGAGCACTGGCACAAGTTGCCCAAGGAAGTTGTGGATTCTCCATCCTTGGAGGTATTCAAAAGCCATCTGGACATGGTCTTGGGCAACCAACTCTAGGTGACCCTGCTTGAGGTGGCGTGTTGGACCAGGTAACCTCCAGAGGTGCCTTCCAACCTCAACCATTCTGTGATATTGTGATTCTGTGATTCTGAATGTCCCAGTGGTTTCTGTGTTACTTCATGGAAGCACTGGTAGCCAGCTGAGGTGAAGGATGGGACATAGCTGTTTAGAGCTATTTGAGATGCTTCAGAGAATCCTTCCTGGTTTCCAGATGCTGTATAGAAGGACACATGTAGGTGGTAGATTGCATGTTTCAGCATTAAAGTGACATCTCAGGTTTACCCTACAACATCTCAAATGGCACTGGTCACCTCTACTTTTTCTGTTAGAGCTGAATGCTAATTACACCACTGAAGCGAGGTAAGGTGAATGTTACTCTTCCTCAGGACCTTTGGAAATATAAAAACAGTAGAGTGTTCAGGACAGTTGCCATGAACCTACTGCCATGCAACATGCCCTAGCATATCCAAGATACCCACTTGACAGTGGTCTTAAAGGAAAGACACACCATCCTGGCCTGGCATCCAGAGGACAGGCAAGATACACACTGTAGTACTGAAAGACATACTTCATGCCTGTGTTTAGGTGACTGAATCCCATCCAGCTGACGTCTTTCCCATCCCTTGTTCATGTAGCAAACGAGATACTGGCTTGCTGTGCAATATGGCAGCAACTGGCATTTGTGATTTTGGCTTATGCATTCAGAGGCATTGTACAACCAATGGTGTTTAATTCAAGGTTCAGTTAAATGTAGGTGTCTACCTGTAAGCCATTTATCTAAGCTCCTGTTATAGTGAATGAAGATATAGCCACTAAATTCACACACCAATGACTGGAAACCTGTGTTTGGGCAGCTGAATAACTTTCGAGGCTCAACTGGCTTATGAGGGTACCAGCACTGTTTTGAGATTTGGGAACCACATGCATGTTCAAAGCAGTGCGGTGAAGACTGCAAAAACTGTCAAGGAAGTACTGAGGGGTAATGAAACTCAGAGGCAGGGGAAAGATCCTGACTCTACTCAGTGTCTGAGATGGAGCATTTATTTCAAAATGTTACCTGAGTGGGACACAGCATGGTCTGGACTCAAAAGGTCTTTGTCCTGAAGGAGTCACAGCAACAACAAAGTCATAAGTCACTCCAGAAGCAGCTGTCTGTCAAAAAGAGAGATAATGGCTGAAAGAGAAAGCAGATAACAGTAACTAGCTCTGCCTCTTCACTCTGAGAGAGACGCAATATATTGTATATCTTCAAGCAAGGATGAGAAACTATTAAACTGTCATGAATATTCATGCCAATCTTTAAGTCTTCAGAAGCATTTTGAGGGGACGAAGGACAATGTGATGTGGGCCTTCAGGCTTATTGGCTTGAAAATGAATGGAAAAATAAAGTTCAAATAATGAATTATAACTACAGGTCTATTTTTAAAAAATGGCAAGTTGGAAGAATGCCCCCTCTGATACTTGGAGAAAGCCAAATGGACAAAAGAAAGAGGAGACCTTCTAAAGACTGCACTGTACTCCTGGTGACAACTTTCTCTTTTGTCTCATGAACATTCTGAGAACAAAGTAACACTTTATTGAAAAAATGACAAGGTGCAAAATGACCTGTATCATAACCATGAAGTACAGTAACATCCCCCCAAAGTCTTCACCCTAATGTTAAAACGAATGTAAGTTAAATAACAGGAAAAAAAATGGCAGCATTTTGTTTTAATTTCTGATCCTTGTAATACCTTGAGTGTGGATGGTGGAGGGAGATAATTTCTAACATGGAAATTATTTCAGTGCAATCTACTTTAGGCTGAGTGTTGCATTATTCAAACCCCCTGTTTTCCCCTTTGTACTTATTTAACCTATTTATAATAATTTTCAGATACTCCACTTTCAAAAAACTTGTGGAAGTGTCTCCTGTCATATACGTCTTCCCACTTCAGGGTGGTAGCTCATCAGGAATAAGAAGCTTTTAGAATTTGAGAAGTCCTTAGCAATCTTTTTAAAACCTCCATTGACTATGCTTATAGGTAGTCTCCAAATGCTTTCTGTCTAAATACAGATTTGCTGCCTAAGGATATTCTCCAAAGACTTTTTTGCTCATGATATTCTTGTATTGTCTGTTGTACTTTACATGATTATCATGCTCCATATATTGTAAACTGTTTACTCTCAAGGCAAGATACAGTGGTAGAAATTTATCATCATGATCTCTTGTGTGCTGATATGTCAATCAAAGGAGGAAATTCCTGGATCAGGTCTGCCTCTCCACCCACCTTTTTTTTTTCCCTGGAATCCCATGTTGCATTGCAAAAAGGCATTTTACCACTAGGGGGAAAAAAAAAATCTAGCTTCTATTTTTTCATCCATTTAATTACCCATTTTCCCATTTTATATGTGCACCTAATGACACAAGTATGAGTTTTGAAATACTGGTGGATGGATTTCTATCACCCCAAGGGGAAATTGTCAATGCCCTAATGAGAGGTTTATTGATGTATTTCCTTATACTCAGAATTATCCCACATAAAGTTTCAGAATGTTTTTCTTTGCAAAACCACATAAATAAATAATACTTCCTGAGGGCATTTATTAGTCAGGAGATAGAATGTTTCAGGGCACACTCCTGGCAGTTGGGATAATAAAATATGAAGTTCTATGCAATTTTATTTTTTTCTGTAATGTCCCTAGGTTAATTTGAATGTGCCAGGGCTATAGACATAGAAGACTTGATCTTACACTCTTTTACACCTTGTACAGTATTTAAGCAGCAGTCAAAATGGGCTAATATGTCATATGGACTGTATGTCATCACGACACGTCTCCAAACATCAAAGGCACTTACTGAAGTTTTCTGGGCATGGGTTGCAAGATTAATAGGCTTCAGGACTTCTAGACTTCCAATTTGGCAGTCGTATTTGAATCTGTACAAACTGAGAGTCATGAAAATCACCAAGGCTAAGTACATTATGAACTCTCACTTGGAGACATTTTGTATCCAATTTAAACAGCTTTAAGTTTTCAGTGGCCATAAGAAACATCCAGTTAGAGAAGAAATTGATTCACAAAATGTACAAGACTTAGATTTTATTATACAGCTTGTTCCATAAATATTGGAGTTTAAGCCTTAATTATGCCCCACCTCCTTTCTCCTTTTTTTTTTTTTATTCATTACTTCTCATGATTTATTTTGCCTTCATTTTATTTGAGTGTCTGATCCATAACCTATCATCATCAGAAAAAGTCCTGGATATGAGTTGAAGGACAAGCCAGCCATTTTTCCTTCTCTGTCATATATCAAAAGAGGAAAGAAGTTAAAAGAAACAGGAAAAATCACAAGAGGATGCAATTAATTGACCATTCCCCCCAGTTTACATTCCTTACTGCTTTCGCATAACCTCACAAGAAAACCAGTTGGACTCCACCAAAGAATTATTGAGTAGGATGTAGTTGACCTAATGTGATGTTAATCACCTATATTAAAGCAACTCCTTGGAGCCTACGGACTTATCTTGATTACCCTTACATAGATGGGGAGTTTCCAACGCCATAGTACAGCCAGGATATCTAGAGAGTACAAGTAGATCTGACCTTAGACTTATAGGAAAAATATGCCTTTAGGATCAGCAGCTAGAGGCCAACTGAGAACCTGGGAGACATCTCAAATGGTTTTTCAACTTCCATGTCTAGAATCAAGCCATGCCTTCTTTCATCTACTGCACAAGAGGTGGGATTCAGCTGCCTAATGTAACTTTTTACCGTATTATCTGCCCTGAAGCAATCTGCGTAGCCTCTAGTTCCCATGGAGGAACATGGGCATCCCACACAGTCTTTTATATCTGTCCCACAGACTTTGTCAACACTGCAAGTCCCAGGAAGATGTCTCAGTTTCCATAAGATGTCTGAAAAGTAATTAGAAACTTATGTTTAGGCAATCTAATGATGCCCTAGGGAGTCCAATAAGACTAGCATCTTATCATAGGCACCTCTGATGGGTGTCTAAAACTAGGTGGTACAAATCCCATGGACTCAGTTCTGTTACCCAGAGGTAACTTTATGCCAATGTCATATATCATGCCTTCACGTATCTCCACTTGCCTCTAGCAACTGTTCCAGATGATCATCAGTCTCTCATGGGTCCTATGTTGTGGTGGATGTCTTTCAGATACCCTAGGGCTTCTCAAATGGCAGTGGATACTTCACTGTAAAAAACTGAATCAAACGCTCTTCTCCAGTAGTTCTGGGAGAAGCCACAAAGTTTCCAGTATTATAGAATCATAGAATCATAGCATCTCAAAGGATGTCTTACAAGCCAGTGTCATGCTTGAAATGGCAGAATAGTTCTAGCTACACCCACAAGGACCAGAATTATGGAGGGCGAAACTGAGTGACATCTGAAGTATTTATATTGGGGAAATACTGATGTTTTAACAACTTTTCTTATTCTGAATTAGAACATAAGCACCTTTATGAAAAAGACTATATAAAATAATACAGAATATAAAAAATATATTAATAAAAATGATCACAAAGTTCCTTTAAACAATTCCAGTCTACTGAACTGTGTACAGTTTTTATTTTGGGTTTCTTTGGTGTGCACTTCCAAGGGCAGCTGTATTCACTGTCACTGCTCCTCCTGGGAGATGTAGCTGTAGTGCCTTTTATTCCCATCACGTTAAGTGCTTTAGACCGTCTTACAGGTGTTGTGATATATTTTCATAGCATCTGCTGAACCTAGTGTGCAAAGTTCTGCTTGAAAATGGCAATTTGGTCATACATATTTTGTCTTAATTAAATCTTTAAGTTAACATGTAGAATGATACTTAGGAAAAATAAGGAAGTTTATAAAAACCTTAACAGGTGTGAAATAATGGAGTGAATGGAGGAGGAAAAGAACCTGGTTACATTGTAAAGTGACCTTCAGCAGTACACAATTAAATGTACATTTATCTACTGAAAATAAAAAGGAAAGAAAAATGACTATTTAAATACTCCACCAAAGAGTATTCAAATAATTCAATCATGGATAATAGTATTAATTCGTACATTGTCTTCTGAAAAAGTTCCCTTTGACTACATCCTCATTTTTCTTAGATTCATGCAATGAACCACATTTGTCTTTCACACCAGTATAATCATTTAGTAATCATTTTGGATTTGGTAACCTTCTGGACCACTAGTTAGCTGCCATGCCATGTGCAATGTTTGAACTTAGAAGAAATTTGGCTAGAATTTCAAACGCACACAGACCACGGGCCAATGTCAGTCATCTGGAGCCCAGTAGAAGTGTCTGAGCAACAAGGAATAAGAGGAATGTGTGCTTAAAGCACTGCTTCTCAACAACGCTCATATCAAGCCTCTTTCCCAAAAGCAGTTACAAATCCCTATTCCATTTTTCCCATTTGTCAGAAGACCTCTTCTTGAGTTAGAGCAAGGAAGTTGTTCCTCTTGCCCAACTGAGGACAGCAGTTTTAGGATTTTTCTCAGGCTAGCATGCTACTTTGCCATTCTAAACAAGAATAGAGACTATATGTTCAGAAAACATGGAAAAATTTCTGGCAAACATAGTTCCATAGAAATCATACTACAGTAGCTGGTATGTCCTCTCAAAGACCTCAGAAGACAAATCCCCACTGACTTTGGTGTGGCCAAGTAGGTAAAGTCCCACTGCACAGAATATATGTTGCTTCCCAATCCAGGCAAAGATTTTTGCCTGTTTGAACTCTAAGTCATGCTCTTTCACTAGTGAAAATAGCAATACAACAGTAGTCTGCGTTACTATGACAAGTGAAAAAAAAAAATTGATGAAGATTTGTAATAACCTAAAAGAAATTTCATACATCACTGAAGACAAAGAAAACTGAAAATAAAAGAGATTGGGGTTATATTTCTTTTTAATAATGTCAGTCAAAAATGTTCCAGTCAGTAGTCTGAACACCATGGATGAGGACAGATTTACCACCTCACTTCACTGAATAACAATTTCAAAGCTTAGCAAAATCTTTGTAAGAAGAGATGGTGAAGCTTAAACTTCCTGTCAACAAAACACCCCAGACAAATAATGCATTTTGATAAAATAGCTGCATGATCCTTGAACTGGAATATCTAAACGAGATAAAAGGTTTTAAAGGAAAGATGAAAGGATTTTGTAAAGAATCAGTGATATTAAATGGACTCGTGTCCAGTTTTGCTGTCGCATGAAAGAGCGGGGGTAAAGCTGGGTGACACAGCCAGCCTTGTAAACTCTTAAGTAGTGGGCATAGTGGTAAACTCTATTAGAAGAGATGCGAGTAGACTTCTGACTTGGGGAAAAAAAGACAAGAGAGTGCAATCAACACTGTAACTTCACTCGATACCCAAATGATTGCTTAGAAATGCATTAGATTAATGCTCAGATTGTAATATGGGCCTCATTTATTTTAATTCAGGGTGAGGTTTTACTGTTAACCTTGTGCAAAACTACTGAAGCTTATGCTGCTACTGAAAGGGGGATCTGGCTCTCCTCCATCCACATACTTGATCATACCTGCATCACATCATGCTATCAGGTGTCAATCAGTTCCGCTCAGTTCCTGGATCCTGTTCACAACCAGTCCTACAAAAAAAATGACCCATTGTCTCACAGGCCTACCATCCTACCCGATACACTCAGTAGCTTTGTGATTGCTGGTGGATAAAAGGGAGAACGTGTGAATGCACACTGCCTTAGGTGAGCATATGGTCTCAGACTGTGAAACTGCACTTTATTTCAGAACTAATTTATTATCAACCATTGTATGCTGTAGCAACACAGAGACATTTCCACATTTGGATTCTTAACATTGTGCTGGATTTGGTTGTTTTTCTTTCACCCCAATTGATAACTCATTGGCATGGTGAGTTACTGAACTGTTTCTGTTTTCAGATTGATCAAAAAAAACTTATAAAGAGGGAGGTAACTAATACACAATATTGACAAAAGCATTTTATATTAGATTGCTTGATTTTTTAGGTTTTACAAACATTTTCATGAAAAAAGGTAAATGCCTAAATATTTGTGAGTTAACACTATTGTGACAAAGCAGAATGAATGCCATTTTGTTTATTTGTGTTAATTTATTTCTCCATTCTCCTTATTTTTTCATATTGTCCTTACTGTTTATGTTACACAAACATGCTCTGCAGAGATGTGAAATGGCTACTGTAAGTAGTTAGCAGCAATACTAGAGATGAAGTTTTACATCAGCTGCAGGCTACAAAAACAAATAAAAATAAGCATAGGAACACAATTCTAAAACAAAATTAAATTTAAGAAAGAATACATTACGGACATTCTTGTAATTTTTAAAGGATATCTAAATGTATAGTACCACTCTGCTAAAGTTGAAGGTCAAGGTTGTGCTTAATTCTGGGTGTCACACGGATTTACATGGAAATGCTACAACAAGAAATGGTTATCTATGACAATAAAAATACAGTAAATAAGAGTAGATTACTTAATTATTGACATTTGGAGTCGCCCTTTCAAAACTAGGTACACAAGGTCTCCTTGCAGAACTTGCACAATATTTGTTGAGTGTTTCAAACTTCCAATGGCATTCAGAGAGCCATTGGTGCTGCAGAAAAGTATTGTGGGGTACCTGGTTTGGAATGCTACACCCTTTTTAAATGTAAATATAATGTCAGATAGCACAATACAGTCTTCCGCTGTACCAATGAGAACCAGAGCCTGTCTCTTTGAACAACAAAGGAAGTTTTAAAATATCTTCCAATGACACAAGATGGAATACATTTTGATTAATATTTTAATTCTGTTTTCATCTGTTTTGAATTCATAGTAATACAAATTTGAGAGTGTCTGAACACTGCAGAGCTATCCCAGTGTGAGGCCAGCTTGAGTTTTGCCATCAACCCATTTTAACCCTTATTTCCTCATTTCATTTATTTACTTTCAGTAATTATTTCTTAGCTTGGCCGGACTTGGGGTGACTGCTTTTATGTTGTTGCTTTAATACAATAAAGTAATAGACCTTCAGATGTTCAAGGATGTATTTCTTGCCCCATCAACACCTTCCCATCTATGGAAGCGTATGCACAGACATGCATTCATGTGCATATGTACAAGAGAGATGAAGTTAAGAAATTAAGATGAGAGGTGAAGATGATCCTCTTTAAACTTTCATAGATCTGATTATTCCCAACAGACATTTATGTACCTGGGAGGCCTGGTGAGATTAAGTGGGTAGGTTCATCTCAAAGGTTATTATCCTAAAAATAACGTTTGAAAGGCTGAACAGTCATAACAACAGAGAAAACCATCACTGCCAGTGCCACAGAGCAGCAACAGTAGTCTTTTTGAAAGCTAAAGATAGCTGCAATGACCATGACAGCAAGCTGCCTCAGGTCCCAAGCTTGGAAAGAAGGCAGCCCCAGAGGTGGCCACAGGCAGTGGTAGTACTGTTAGTGCTAAAAAAATATTAAAAGATTCTTTATTAAAGTTCTTGCTTAAAAGCCAGACTCTTAAAAGGGTCAGTTTAACATGAAAATAGCAGGAAAAGGTCATGGTACACCTGGAAAAAGGAAGTAGACAGCAGGGTTTCTTTTTTTAAAATGAGAATGAAATACATAGAATTACATTAGAACTCTGTCAGTGAAATAGTCCGGATAGCCTCGGGCACTGGCAGTACAGACAAATAGCAACGGGTGAGGTGTGTGGGTGTCTGTGCCTTAAGGGAGTCATACTTAGTAATGGTGACCCCCAGAGAAGCTAATAAGACCAGGTGAGGAGAGGGAAAGAGGGGGGAAAAAATTAAACCCAGCCATCCTCTCCATTGCTGTGCGGTAGCAAAGGAGAAAGGCGCTGCTGGAGGCATATCATACATTACGCAAGCGCTCACAGCGGCCCAGCTCCTCCAGCTCCTCAGTATGGTTAGCACCAGCGTAACCAGCAATGCCAAATACATGACGAGTGGGTGAGGGACGAGGAGCAGGCTTAGTCACTGAGAGATCTTGAGTATTAACGAGCTTTTCTACAGAATCAAAATGGGTAACCAGAGAAGGACCTCCACGTACACTGAAAGGTGCAAATCTGTTCCCTGGGACTCTCAGCCAGGAGCTCCAGGGCACTATTCCCTGCCTTTGCCCAGCACTGATGTGAGCTGAGCGATGCCTGGGGAGCTGTGGAGGGCCAGAGGTGGGAGTGATGGCAGGGCGGTGGGGGAGCATTGCACAACGCATGGCTGCATGGAGACATGGAGGAGTGACACTTCTGAAGGGTAGTCGCAGGGTACCGAGGAGGGCTCGCACCCGTGCAGTAAAACCGTGGTGCTGAAACCGTGTGCATTTCCCAAACACCCTGAAAGGTGGTCCCCAGCCACTTCTGCTCCCTGGGTATGTTCGAGGAGCTGCGTCGTGCTACATGGCCCCATGGAGAACTCCTCCACCTTTTCCCCGTTCCTCCTCCAGCTCAGCCTCATAAATCCTCACACGCAGCGGGAGGAAAGGCCCCGATAACCCCATGCTACTGCCCTAGAGCAGCCTCCACGCTCTCTGCCTCTCCTCATCCTACCTCCCCAAAACATGATTGATTCTCCTGTGTCCCCGTGCCCCTGCAATCACTCTGACAGGACAACATGGCATCAGTGCTGAATTCCACAGCAGTTAGACCTTGAGAGGTCTAACTAATATAACGGAGAGTGATGCTTTTGTCAGACAGGAGTATGCTTTGGTATCAATAAAAACAGAATCTCACCAAGGTAAACAGGAATCCGCTAGCAGGCATTCATCTTATCTGCAAGTGGTGATATAGCTCAAGAGCAATACCTTCTATGTTACCTTTTTTTTTCCATATAAATGCTGAAAATGCATTATGACAAACATGTTCTGTTTGCAAAAAACTGCTTTAGATTAAGAGCTTGCTTTTCTACAGCTCTAATCACATGAAACAGCGCCAGCCAATATATGTAAAAGGGACAAATTGGGAAGAAATGGCCACAGCAACATCTCTGCCATTGCCCAATTTCTCCACTACTAGCAGCTTCCTGCTCTAAAGTACTTCTGCTCCATTGTCTTTCTCAGCAGCCCCCCAAGCTTCCATGATGCCAAAATAATCTGCCAGATGACAACTAGCCATTTCAAAGACATATGAAAAAAAGAAAATTGTTTCCATCCCCCTGAACCAATTGCCTTTATAGCTCTGATTTCTGTGGTGATCGAAGTGGACTTGGTGCCTCAGAGCAAAGTAAACACATATGTTTGGGAAGGCTTTTAAACTACTTGGCACCAAATCACCTTGTGCCACCCAGAGAACATTTTTTCAGCCTTATGGGCTTCTGGTGTGTATGAAGCACTGGTTTTCAGATTTCACGTGTCTCTTCGAGATACATTTGGTGGTGTGGTGCTACGTGTGACCTCAGACATCTGGACTAGCTGTCAGCCAGAACCTTTAGTGTTTGCAGCACCATACTGAGTCTCTTTCACATCAGATGGAGAGGAAAATATTCCCAGATACTGGCTCTCTCCCAAAAACAGTACTTCCCTTGGATCACACCTCATGCGAAGCTCTGTACGAACTGAAGAGAGAGATGGGTTATTGGCATATTTTGCACAGGCTGTCTGTTGGCTTTATTGTAACTGACGACAGCTCCAGCCTGGAGGAGGCATGACTGCATGTTGCTTTGTGCATATATATGCTATTTTGCCTGCTGTTTCAATTTGATTTTGTATTTTTTCATTGAAGAAGATAAGACAAATAAAAACTATCTCACTTCTATGGCAAAAATTATATGCCAGTTGCAGGTACTCCTGCAAAAATGATAAAAGTGGGCACACAGTAAAAAAAAGAAATATGTTATTCATATATATACTAGCAAACCAGAATATTATTTGAAGGTAAAATCTGTTTAATCCCTCTTCCATCCACAGGTGCTGGAAAAAAAAGGCACAAATTGGTGCTAACACTGAACAATATCACTAGGATTACTCTACAAAGTGTCCTCATTAGAAATTTGCATCCAGATCCTGTGGGCTTCTGAAGGCATTGCAGCAGAATTGAGACAGGGTTATCGTTTGTTGAGTAATTCTCTAGGATAAAATTCTCAGATACCAGCTGACTTTAATCAAGCAAAGAGCAATATCCCAAGTTAGGCAGCTTGCTTGTAAAGCCCTCTAATGGGTCTGCTGAGCAGCCGCAAAGGAACCCAGTGAGAAGGACTGCAAAAGTTAAGTAGGTGTCAAGCAGAAACTGAGTGCTTGGATGGAAGCAAACCATGAAACTCGTGGCGTCTGGTTCATCACTGTGCTGTGGCAGGTAGAGAGGGGGCTTTTCCTACAGTAGACTTCATCTGTGGCAGACTGAGTGCGGTACCCACCTCTCTCCGATGAAGATCTGATGGGAACCTGGGGCAGCGGGAATGTTGAGTTGCTAATCACAAGTCACTCCTGATCTTAAACACCACTGGAAGTTTCAAATCTGTATTATGCACCCTGGTAGATTTTGTAAGAATTTCCAGACAGGTGACCGAAAGACAGTGTCCTGAGCAGGTAAGAGTAGCCCCGTAACCCAATAGATACAAATTGTCATTGCTAGTAACATACCAAGCTTCACACTAAACTCCATGAAGCCTCCAGACTTGTCAGGCTTTGACTGGGTTTGTCCTGAATGACCACAGCTTTGATTTTGCTTGTTTTAGCTATTAACAGCAGTTTCCTCATGACCAAGTGGTTATTGCCTGATTTGTTTTACTTTTGCTTAGCTTTGTATAATCATCTGGTATAATCATAATTTTTATAACCATAGCATTTAACAAGCTGTTATTTTGTGTAGAACTACATATTTTTGACCCTAGCAAAATGATGCAGTATAAAGGAATGATATCATAGCAGAAGCCTTTGCTGAGGATGACAGAGAGTGCAGTGTGGAGGAATACAGGCATGGGATGATAACAGAAGTAAACTGCTGTAAACAGATCAACAGTGGTCAACCACTGGTAGTTAAAGAAATGCGGTCCTGAGAAGTGGGCAGATTGGTTTTAGGGTTAACAAAGAGAACAAGGAAAAAAGTACCCACCATATATAAAACCTCATGTATATGAAATCTCACATTTCCAATGGAAGAAAAGAGCAAGTAGTACAGTGAGATAGAAGATATATAACAATAGCCTCATGTGGTGAGCATGGAGGAAGAAACTCCTATCATCAGCATCATAGTCCTCTTGGCAAAGGACCTGGGATGCTGATGACCTGCAGCTCTCAAGCACAGAACATTTGCATGCAAGGGAAGAATGGAAGGGGGCGGATAGCAGTGGAAAAGGGGGCAGTCATGAGGAAGGGAGTGTAAAACAATTTGAATTGTGTAATTATTGAAATCCATTTTATAATAATATACCATTCTCTATTTTTAATGTAATAATTAGATTGAGATTAATAATAACTCTCTGATTAGATAGTTAAAATTTCAATTACACTAATAATAAATCCTTGGCTTTGTTATGTATCTTTCTGCCCATAGGAAGATTTTCAGTGTAACAGTGACTATATTCAGTGCAAGATTGGATTTGGTAATTAGTCATTGATAAGTGAAAAAATAGATCATGAGCCAAAGAAGAATTGTGGGTGGGATTTGTACCAACAAAGGTGTAAATCTAGATGGGTTAAAAAAAAAACCAACAAGATTATAAATGAGACTTCAAGGAAAAAAACTGTTTGAAGTACAAGGGTTTGGTGCATCTTAACAATGGAAAAAGAGCCTTTGTCCTACAACAAGACTTTCAGGAGATAGCTCTGAAGAACGACCATCTTGTGTCCCATAAGGCTGAGAGCAGCATTGCTGCTCAGTGCAGAACGGTTTGGTAATGGAGGGCAATGAAAATTAAATTAAGAAAAAGAGGAAGTATGGAACATGACTGCAATAAAATTACCTTGATCGTACTGTTCATTTCCTGCTTAGGGGCTATACCGTGATTCATGCAGACAATTGCATCAGGATCTACAGAAACTTCTACTCCCAGCACAGCCAAAGGCCGCTAATCAACAGTGTCACTAGCTCTAGGATTGCTCTAAGAAGTGAGATTAGAAAGGGATACTCTTTCCCATCTCAGGTGAGTGCTGTGACTCCAGCTCTTGGCTATTCTATTGGTTATGTGACCCCCAGACTATTGGCTATTCTTGAATAATTCTCTTTTACTTTTCCATAATTTTTGTTTGTTTGTTTGTTTGTTTGTTTGTGGCTTTTTTTTTGGCTCAGTTTCATTCAGCATCGGAAGAAAATCAGATTTCAAGACTTCAGAAAGTTTTCAGTTTTCCATCCTTACTGAAATCCAGTGCCAACTTCAATTTTCTGCCAGAGGTTGACTAATTCACAGTGAGGAGCAGAACTGTAGAAATGTGACACGATGGGAGGAGTAGGATACGATGGAAGAGTTTTAATTTCTTAGTCCAAGGACTCCACATCAGAAGTACATTATCTTATGAGGCCATTATTAGCAGCTTTTTTCCCAACACAGTTTTCCCTGGGGTAGGAAACCCTCCCTCCAGAACCAGAAACACAGGATGCTGACGTTCGGGCTGAAGCCATGGCATCATTAGTAGGCACGTATGAAAAACTTATTGTTCAGGTGAAGAGCTGCTCTAGCCACCAGCTATACTTTGGTCTGGGTCTACCGTCTTTGTCTTCTCTTTTTCTCATATTTTAGTGATTGTACCAAAGACTGTGCTATTGATATATATACACACTAACATAATCTGACTGTTGTCAGAATAGGTAATGTTAATGACAATGTCAAATCTTTTTTGCTATGTACGTCATCATAGGCTTCCTGATTCTTTCTTTGCTGGCAGTACTACTTAGCAAGAAGAAGAATACATGGGATAAAAACAACAGCAGTCATCTCTGGCAACGATAAGTGGCTTTAAAACATTCTTCAGGTAATGTACATTCAGAGGGATTATTCTTGCAAGCACACTGAGATGATCATTCTTGCTATGAACAATAGCTTTGCTGTGTGCCCTTCTTTGGCAGTGACAGAAGGATGCATGAGGTCATGGATAATTACCTCTCACTCCACTGGGTGTCCACTACTGACAATTCCAGTTGCACCCATGTGCACTATGCACAGTGTGTAACGTAACACATAGTGGAGAAAATTCCATTGCCTTTTTTGTAAGTCTTTTAGTGTGTGTGGCAGCAGATGTCCAAGGTTTTAAATAAGTGTACTGTGAAAACAGAAAATGAAAACAGCTTGGATGACTTCATAAGAGGTTACAGGATGAAGTGTCTATTTCCTTTCATGTCAATGCATATATAAGAAATATATTAAGTATATTTTATAAAGGGATAATTATTAGCATATTGCTGTCCATCAGTGGCATTAAGTTGCAGTAACAAACCTTTGCATGCCTGGACAATAACTGCTGTAATGAACCTAAAAAAGGAAATCTTAAAGGCGCAGGAGCAGGTCCCCATGTGCCATAAGAAGAGCTGGCGGGGAAGGCGACCGGCCTGGCTGAACAGGGAGATTTTGCTGGGACTCAGGGAAAAGAGGAGAGTTTATCACCTCTGGAAGAAGGGGCAGGCAACTCACGAAGAGTACAAGGATCTTGTTAGGTCAAGCAGGGACAAAATTAGAAAGGCAAAAGCCCAGCTAGAGCTCAGTCTGGCCACAGTTGTAAAGGATAACAAAAAATGTTTTTACAAATATATTAACAACAAAAAGAGAGGCAAGGAGAATCTCCATCCCCTACTGGATATGGCGGGGAACATTGTCACCAGGATGAGGACAAGGCTGAGGTACTTAATGCCTTCTTGGCCTCAGTCTTTAATAGCCAGTCCAGGTATCCACAGGGTATTCAGCCCCCTGAGCTGGAAGACGGGGATGGAGAGCACAATGTACTCCTCATAATCCAGGAGGAAGCAGTCAAGGACATGCTAAACCACCTGGACACCCACAAGTCTATGGGGCCTGATGAGATCCACCCGAGAGTACTGAGAGAGCTGGCGGAGGACTTGCCAAGCCACTCTCCATCCTTTATCAGCCGTCCTGGTTAACAGGGGAGGTCCCAGAAGACTGGAGGCTTGCCAATGTGACGCCCGTCTACAAGAAAGGCCGGAAGGAGGATCCTGGGAACTACAGGCCTGTCAGCCTGACCTCTGTGCCAGGGAAGATTATGGAGCAGCTGGTCTTGAGAGTGCTCACAGGGCATGTGCAGGACAACCAAGGGATCAGGCCCAGCCAGCATGGGTTCATGAAAGGCAGGTCCTGCTTGACCAACCTGATCTCCTTCTATGACCAGGTGACCCACCTGGGAAAGGCTGTGGACATTGTCTACCTGGACTTCAGTAAAGCCTTTGACAGCATCTCCCACAGCATTCTCCTGCAGAAACTGGAAGCTTGTGGCTTAGACAGGTTTACTCTTTGCTGGGTGAGGAACTGGCTGGATGGCCGAGCCCAGAGAGTTGTGGTGAACAGCGTTAAATCCGGCTGGCGGCCGGTCACAAGCGGTGTTCCCCAGGGCTCGGTTCTGGGACCGGTCTTGTTCAATATCTTTATTGATGATCTGGATGAGGGAATCGAGTGCTCCCTCAGTAAGTTTGCATATGACACTAAGTTGGGTGGGAGTGTTGATCTGCTGGAGGGTAGGAGGGCTCTGCAGAGGGATCTGGACAGGCTGGATCGATGGGCCGAGGTCAACTGTATGAGGTTTAATAAGGCCAAGTGCGGGTCCTGCACTTAGGCCACAACAACCCCATGCAATGCTACAGGCTTGGGGAGGAGTGGCTGGAGAGATGCCCAGCGGAAAGGGACCTGGGGATGCTGGTTGACAGCTGGCTGAACATGAGCCGGCAGTGTGCCCAGGTGTCCAAGAAGGCCAACAACGTACTTGCCCGTATCAGAAAGAGTGTAGCCAACAGGAGTAGGGAAGTGATCGTGCCCCTGTACTCGGCACTGGTGAGGCCGCACCTTGAATCCTGTGTTCAGTTTTGGGCCCCTCACTACAAGAAGGATGTTGAGGTGCTGGAGCGTGTCCAGAGAAGGGCAACAAAGCTGGTGAGGGGTCTGGAGCACAAGTCTTCTGAGGAGCAGTTGAGGGAACTGGGGTTGTTCAGTCTGGAGAAGAGGAGGCTGAGGGGAAACCTTATCTCTCTCTACAACTACCTGAAAGGAGGTTGTGGCGACGAGGGCGCTGGTCTCTTCTTCCAAGTAACTAGTGATTGGACAAGAGGAAATGACCTCAAGTTGTGCCAGGGGAGGTTTGGATTGGATATTAGGAAAAATTTCTTCACTGAGAAGGTGGTCAGGCATTGGAAGAGGCTGCCCAGGGAGGTGATGGAGTCGCCGTCTCTGGAAGTGTTCAAAAAACGTGTGGATGTGGCGCTTCAAGACAGGGTTTAGGGAACATGGTGGCACTGCATTAATGGTTGGACTTGATGATCTTGAAGGTCCTTTCCAACCTTAGTGATTCTGTGATTCTGTAAAAACTTACAAGTTGTCTTGAGAAAAATACCTGAAATGTACTAAAAAAGGAGGAAAACTAAGGGGACAGTTTTGAAATTCTGGAAATCCATAGGGTGATACTAAAACCCACCTGAGAACTCAAAAGGGGGATTCCCCATGTGTGGAAGCTGCCACCACAGTTCACCAGTGTGGTGGAATTCCAGGTTCAGCACCCATGGGCACATCTGCATGGGCGAGCACACAGCCCCAGCACAGTTTGTACAGGGGTGGACCAGCCTGGACACTTGGAAAGTATGTTTGCATGGTCTCAGGTCCAGCATACAAAAACATAACTTGCCTTTTCAGCAGGATATGTTAGCTCAGGTACAGCACTTCAGGACCAGCTCTGAGCATGTGCAAAGTGAACTCAATTCTCTCTGCATGTACTCATTTAGACATATTCTCATAGTTCTCAAACACATTTCTGCTGTGGTTGCCAAATTCCCAGTGGTGACAGTTTTGACAGTCACAGTCAAAATACAACTGTTTAATAATAAGAATAAATTTTCATGTGGCATCTGCTCATAAAGTCCTTTGTGACTACATGTAGATACCAAGAGACATTGTGAACTGCTGCTTTAAAAATGGCATGACTTTGGTAAAAGGTTTCTGAAGTAACTAATAAAAACATGTTATACAGTTCTGTAAGTCCACTACAGAGACAAAAATTATCTTTTCCTGTGTTCTCTTTCTTTCCTGTGAAAGATTAGGAAACTAATTGCCATGATCCTCTGAGCAGAGACCACGTAAACAAATTTGATGGTGTTTGTCTTAGAACAGTTAAGGCGGCTGCTCAAGAAAGGCTGATGTTTCCTTACCATGAAACTTGCCACTGCCAAAGAGAAAGGTAAACTCAACGGAAGTTAAGAAAAACTTTAACTGTAGTTCTTATAATTCTTTTTTTCCTTTTTTTATTAAGTGCTTAAAAACAATGGTTGCTGCAATAGACATAAGGTGGTGTCACGTGTGCATAGCTGTGGACCACTGTGAATGATTTATATGTCATAATCCTCATCCTCACTTGGATGTGAGAGTCTCCCCTTATCAACACAGAAAGCCATGATCTGTGCAATTAACTGAAAACATTGTGTTAACTTGATCTTCCCTTTCCTTCTGCTTCCTCAGTTGCTGCATATTCCTTCTTCTTCATTAGCTGTGTCTACAGGTATTTGTTTGTCTCATCTACGTTTTGAAGAATAAGACGTCTTAGACCTGTATCATCACTGACTATTTTAATCTCATCAGTTAGCTGGCATTCAAGAGCTTTTTGGATGAAGAAACAGAAATATGAGTCACTGTGCTCTTTTTCATTCATGGTAAGTCCGGTTCTACAGAATATTTCCCAATAAACTTATCAAACTATTGCTGCCTTTCCCTCTGTTCATGTCAGCCTGAGATGATATAGATCTGAATTGCCTCTGGGGGGGCAGCCACTTTGTACAAGGGTGCCATCTATTCCAGTGTTGGAAAGGAGCAAATTATTTCACACTTTTACATAAAAATGAGGGAGGGAATAGGTCAAACCTATTACTGCTTTCTTAATTCATTTTGCTTCTTGGGAGATGTAAGCCAATGTAATGAGGCACCTTAGTACAGTTCTGCAAAGGGGTCACGTTGATGCATTTACTCTGACAAATAATGAGGGAATCAGGCAAATTGTCCACACCTGAAAATTGCTATTTTGCTTCCCATTTTTGTTTTGGACCACTCCAACCAGCTCTCTCAAAACCAATGCTCAGGTACAAGTAGGCAAGTACTTCAGTGCTGGGACTAATCCCCAAAGCCAATATTGATGAACCTTTATGAGATCTGGCTCCCTTCATCCTGCACAGTTCTAGGGATCACAGAAGGCTCTTCATTCTCACAAACACCCACGTTTGCATCTCAGTGCAAGCAACAAAAGCCTCAGTTTCTTATAGATGGGCTGCAGCATGGCACTTATTTCTGAACTTAGAGCTGAGAAAAAAACACATGCAGTAATAATTATATCCTAGATCTCAGACCAGTTGCTGTGACGTTCATGACAATGTTGCATTCTGATGCACTGTAATATAGTCCTTTTCTGAGGATCTACTGCTATGCAACATCAATGTGGCCAGCCTGCTCTAGGTCAGGCTAGCCCTGAAAAATGTAAAGGACCTTTCTACTCTCTCCACCACTTGACCATAAAGTGATGAACCCTTTGCTGGAGTGGATGCATGTAACAGAACAGATGTGGTCCTTGTGAGGGTTGCAAGCAGGGACTCAGGGCCATCTTTTTATGTCCTCCTCTATTGTTATTGATTTAATAAAGGAAGTTGAGAACAATTCTTTACCTAAAGCAAGCATCTCATACTCCTGTTTAGAGCGCTAAATCTGCCTTACTGCTGACATAAATGTTATGCTCACATCACCTCTAAACCCAGCACTCGGGCAATTAATCTTTCCTATATTACATCTGTCTCCTTCAATGAAATTCTGTTTTGTTTTGGGGGATGGTAAGATTGTAATTTTGAACATAATTTACTGATGTGGAAGGAGGAAAATATGCTACAAAAAACTGCAGAAAGGTAGGAAAACTAGTAGAGAAAAACATGTGCCAAACACTCAAGGATTTAGGGCAGTAGATAGCAGCATTTTGGATAGGCTGAGGTTGTCTTCTTTTTCATAAGAATTCTGACCTCATTCAGTGGTAGTTTTTGGCATTTTCTCATCTAGACTGTGTCAGGTTATTTTTAATTGCACAATTCTCTGGCAGCTTGCAAATGTAAAACTTTCATGTTCTATTAAGAAGCACTTTTCAGTTGATCTTCTATGATAGAAAATGAAATTTCCATGTGAACCAGCCACTAGAGAGTCTGAGGGAAGCAATATCTGGGTTAACAGACTGTTTTAGGCACATTCTCTTAGGACCTTTCTCTTCCCCTTCAGCATTTTCAGCTTGTCTGCCTCTTCTTTCCTGCTTGTTTCTGCAGTGTTCAGGCCAGTTGTGATCTACTTGAAAAGGTAGACTGGATGTATTAAAAAATGGCTTTTCATACCAAGTGAAGATTTAAAATAATCTGACAGTAACAGAAATGTGTTGGAGAACAGCACTTAGGGCAGGACTGGAGGAATGGTTGGTAGATCAAGGCACATTGCACAGGACAAATAGTAAGCACACTGGCAAACAACTAACTTTTATCTCATTAGTTACCCTTGAGGTAGCTGTTTTGCTTTGATCTTAATTTGCAACAGCAATAGCAAAAATAAAGAGAAATCTTTAATCTTGTAAGTGCAGTTGCTCCATATTTACCCACATTTATCAGCCTCAAAGATATACTACTAGCATGTACATGAGTTGGACTGCCTCTACACAGTCTGTCTGTGACATAAAGGTGTAGGGACAGTTTGCACAGGTGCAAAAAAATATTTCCTTAGAACAAAAACTATATATGCATGCACATGGATTTTATTTTGCATGTTACAAAAGAAAGTTTCCATAGATTGTTCCATTCCGAAACCTCCAGACTTCCATTTGCAAACTTGCAAACCTATGTTATAAAATACCCAGATCCTGAGTCAATGCTGTGCACTGCCTTTGATATCAGTAGCCTCTATTTTTCCTCCCAGCAGGAATGCTAGAGTTCACTGCCAATAGCTTGGAGATAGGCTGATGGTACACAGACTAAAGGAGTGCAGAAAGAATAGTTATTTTGTGCCTGAAAAGCATTAGCAGGTCCAGTGAAAAAGAAATCCAGGTTACAATACCCTCAGGACTTTGAAATAACACTTGTGACAACATTGCATTCTATTCTGTTGTACTATTGTCTAACTCTTATCTGAAGAACAGGCATTTTGGACTCCACAGAGACAGAACATGGTACTTTGTAATGACATAATGATAGACTGAAGTCCTACAGGACTGTGTAAAGATCATCAGTTTCACTCAGAACTTTAGGCTAAATTATCAACAGCAACACAAACAACATAAAATCCCTTCAGCTCAATTATGTGGCTTAGTCTGGGAGATCAATGCCTCCAATTCTTACTCCACATTTAACTGCCTTGTGATGGATGTAACAACAGAGGGTTTCCATCAAGATAAGTTTGGAAAGTACTTGAGGAGCCATGTGTCAGGGTCTTCATATTAAATCCATTTAATCAATAAGCATTAGACCACAGATTTCCTAAAAAATATTATTTAGTCTTAATGCACTGAAACAGTGAAGATTATAAGAAAAAGTGTAACTACATTTTGTTTCAGGAACAGAAAAGGGTAAAGATTATGTTTTGTAGATATAAAATTACAGAATGTGATAATGTAGTAGAAATTATTTTTTCAAGTTATCTTTTTTTTTCCAAAATAATAAGCTGATCACATCAATCTAGTCTTCAACCCCATATTAATCTGATCAGACTGATTTTTTTCATCTCAGTATTACTTTGGCATTTCAATTGTAACTGAGTTGTCAAGACAACTTTCTCGATAACCAATAAAAACACAGGAACAGCAGCCATAATCTCTTATTAACCTAGTGGAGGTATCACGTGATAAAAATACCATACTGAGATACTGAAAATTGGGGATTGTCCTTCACAGATTACATGTGACTTTGAGTAAATCACTTACTGGATTACTCAACTGCAAAATAATACCAGCCCAGTCTTACTTAAGATATCAGTTTCTTATATGTATTTGTAATTACAACTGCTTGTGTTAGAGGGAAAAACATGTTTCTGGTGTTAATTCCCCTGAGGTGACGCAAATAAATGAATGTAAGCTGGAGTTCGTTCTTGCTTATGAAGTGCCAGTGTAGGTCACATGCTGCATTTCTAGGGACCCATCATTGCTGCAAAAAAGAAAGAAAAGTCACTGACACTCTAAGTGAAGCCAGTAAATCAGGCAGGATAATTCAGGTCCTAGCACTGTCCTAAAGGAATTGTGATACTCTTTCTGCTGCACAAAATGGAGAGTCAAATTCACTGTGGGACCCCAGACTGAATTTGCAAGGGAGGCATTTGGGAAAAACGAAGCTGGTACTCTTATCTATCACACTTGTGTTGGGAATCATTGAGAAAATATGGAATTATTGTTGTGGGCTTAGAGTTCAGACTAAGCCTACATTACAATTGGGGGTGAGCTGAGCTCTGTAGGGGCTATTAAATGCTTTGATGTCCAAAGAAGAAAGATGCAACAGACATTCAAAGATACCTCTATTCAAGTGATACTGTTGCTGAGCTCTAGTTCCTGTTGGAAAGATGTACTGAACGTTGCAAAAAATCCACCATGTAGGAAGAGGGCTGCGTTCGAGAGGAGAGTGGGCATATTTGGCAGTGAAAGCATCTTGACTGGAAGATTGACACACTACACAATTCCCTCACACAAGTCAAGGTAGGGAGGTCTTGCTGGGGTATAGGTGCTGGAGGCCTTGGAGGCAGAGTGGATCCCCTTTGCTATTACAAATAGGGACATTCTTTGCCCTGAAAGAATGAGTCACAGGAAAGCTGACAAAATAACCATGACAGTTTTTACTGTGAAAAAGAAAAGCCAGGCCAATCTTGTGTCATGCTCCTTTCAGGCAGAAAGGAAGTTCTTGCATTTATTTTTGGAGTCATCGGGTAATGCAAGGAGATCAGGTTCCCCAGGTAAAGGCAAAGACATGGCTGAGATTGTGAACTCCACAGCTACATCCACAGAGAGAACCTTCCATAGCCAGGTGTCCTATTATCTGAAAGCCATTGGCTATGGGCCAAAACAGGCATAAGTAAATTAAGGCTCACACATTAAGCCATTCCAATGTAGATAATGGTATCACACCATGAAAAAAACAGTTTTGGAGATTAGTCCCAAGCTCTTTGGGTGAAGACACAAGAAGATCCAAATATATTCACTCACTTCACACATATTCATGCTGAATAGTGTGTCAGCAAGTTTATCTCAACCCACAGAAATCTATCCATAAGGCAAGTACAGAAACACATCCCAACATAGTGACTAATCCTGCAGCAGAAGCACTGTTTTCTTAGTCACTTGGTGGCTTGGAAAATACCCACATTTAGAACTGAGCTGACAATTGGAAATCAATGGTTTAATGCCTTAAATCAATCTTTTCCTAATTATTTATTTGTAATATCATGAAAATTTCCTTCCATACTGTAAATATCCAAAACAAATCCCATTTTACCAGTATACACGTGTGGGATCGTGGGTTTATTGAGAGGTGTATAACACACTATTCAATGTCTTTAACTGACAATTCGTTACAGAAGTAACATAGTTCTGTCTCTTTTCCCTCAGTGGCTGAGTTGGCAATTGGACCTGAAGAAGCCAGTGCAGGGCTGAACACCCCAGAGGAGAGTAGTGTTTTAGGGATAGGTTGTAGCTAAGAGAGATAAAAGCTACTTGAAACACTTATAAATTCATCCTTTTCAAACTACATAAGACAGCACTTAGGCAGGATCCTAAAAAATCCACAAACTCCTACACTCTTTATTGGTATAAGTGCAGAATTTGAACTTAATTTTGGCTCGCACTACTCATACAAATGAATCATCTGTGGAAATGCTCGGCATGCTGGCAAAAATTATCAAAACCTGATACTTCTTCTTTGCCTTCTTCTTCAGATCTAATGTTGGCCCCAGTGGTGGCATTTCTAAACTTCCCAGTGACACCCCTAAGGCCATCAGTATGTCCCAGGCAACAGCAGGGGAGCACCTAGTCTAGGGTATGGTACAGAATAAGTGTCTGCTATGCTGTTTTTAGCCATTTATGCGGTTGATTGACATTAACCTTATGTAGGGATATAACTAAAACCCCAAGCTGTGAAGCAACAGCACAAAGCTGGACAGAAGCAAGGAGCTTCCCAAGTCTGCCTTGTTACCTCCTCCAGGTGGTCCCTGCCTCTTGCACTGTTGCTGCCAAGGGTTAAATCAAAGTTCATGTAATTTTGCAGTACTTACCTAGTGTCCTCTCTGCCTCCATTCTCTTTTACAGACAAGTTGTTCAAAACTCCACACATAATGTAAGTTTATCTCTCATTTTTTGGCAGGATATTGTGACCTTTGAACCAAAATATCCACAGCCTGCTATCATAACAGAGCTGCTGACATATCAGTATAACTCAGCTTGGCAGGCATCCCTGCAAATACTACAAAATGTTTTACTGCTTAAAAAGTGCAGCTATGCCCTACCTTGCATGCTTTCAAGGGAGCAGGGCTCATGTGTACCATGAGGAAGGGAACTTCTGTGAGTATGTGGAGGCTGCTGAGGCTGTATTTTGAGCTCATTGCTCTTTCCTAAGGAACAAGAGAAGGGGAAGGGGATGTGGAATGTCTCCAGGTAAAATAATGGATAAAGAAATGGCGAGACACTTCACCGAACTAAGAGCAGGACTGGTCACTGATGTTAAAGATGATAGCACGGGACCTGTGCAGTTCTTCCTCGGGGAGAGTCACAAACACATAAGGAGGAAAGACAAATCAGGAAGAGAGGATATGGCCCAGAAAGATCACCCAGGTGGCTATGAGGTCCACATATGAAATCAAAGCAAAGGTAAGGGATGGTTTCTATTAGAATATGTCAGTGCTATAATGAAAAGCTGATGGTAGCTGATCTAGGCATACATGAATTAGCCGCAAATTAACTAACACATATCCTCAGAATAGTGGACTTGATCAGCAATTACAACAACGAAGAATCCAGGGCAAGATTTATAATCTGTGGTGAATGCTGTGTTACTGCAGTTAAGTACTGTCAATACACATACTAGCAAGGTACTTAGCCTACATATCTTGGATAACCTATATATCTTGAAGATTTAACTTGAGGATTAAAAATGTTTTTCTATTAATGAGGAGTTAGGGTCTGGTAGCTAACATCATACCATGGCATGGACCCTCTTCCAGCAAAGACACAGACTGAACCTTACCTCCTGATTTCCAGGGTTATGTCTTAGCTGTGGCAGAAAATATCTTAGCAATTTCAAAAGGACACAGCTATTAGAATAAGAAAAAGATATGTTGCTAAGCAGTAGGACCAAGTGGGTTGCAAAGTATTGTGAGTTATCATGACGGAGAACAGGTTAGGAAGGCTCTGAATAAATTGGTCAGCCATTCACTGTGACTTGGGAAGGCATTGCTAAAACATGTGTCTCTATACTCTTTGCAGCCTTTGAGGGTCCCAGCTACAGGTTAACATGCCTTGGGTCACACTGGCTCTGTAGGTCCTCAGTGAAACCCTGCAGTTCAACCATTCTTGTACTGTCTGTGTTTCAAACTCTCTTTTTACTAGTGCTGGCTTCTGGTTTCTGGCTGATCCAAGTGGGCTTGGTCTCTGGAGGCGATTGTCCTTTCAAAGCTGCCAGCAGCAGCTGCTAACAGTGATCCAAAACAACCTCCTAAAGCACAGTTTGGTACTTTTTTCTGCAAGTTTAACTAAGTGGGAAACAGTTAAACTAGTACTCAGGCTTACCCACACCTCAGATCTAGGTTTTATTATATTTTGTTTAGTTTAGGCACCTATAACGTTTTGGCTGAGGTGGACAGGGTCTTCTACAGTTACTGCCTCGCTGTCTCCCCACATTGCCTTCCCCCAGGTTTCTTTGCTCTCCACTTCTCTCTAGGAAGATTTTTAAAAAGATAGATGTCCTTTGATCTCAAGCCATAGAAGTGGGACAATAAGCTTGTTAACCTTAGCCTGAACCAGGCAGGTAGGCACTTTCAGATTAATAGCCTACCCATTGTTCTCTGAAGGACTCTTGGTATCTCCCCTGGAGATATCTTATCTCTATCACTGAGCAAGCAGGAAATGAAACATAGATTCATAAAGTGTAAGCCCAGAAGGCACCATTAAAAGAGCTATTCTGATCTTATATATATCAGAGGCTCTTTAATTTCACCCATTTATCCTTGTAGTGAGTTCAATAACTTCTATTTGACTAAAGCGAATGCTCCTCCTAACAGATGCTCCAGATTTAAATTCATGCACTCAAACGAAAAAGCATCAAACACATAAACTGAGACAGGTAAAACAGCATTGAAAAATAATACAGATGTCTCCCTCATTCTCTGTAATGCTGCCTGGCTGTGTTTTGATACGGACCTGACATGTTTTAGTATGTCTGCATGAGTCACTCTAAAATTCACCCCAGCATGAGATCCTGAAAATTAAGACGTATGTAGTACACAGGTCAGGCACCATTATAACTATTAGGTTGATTGTACACTATAGTATATTGAGATCAATAACAAAGAAGCATAATAACCTGTGCAGGACTATGAATGTCATCGGTTTGTAAGTCTAGATTAACAAATGAAAGAGGGTTACTCTGACAACTCTCTGCTTACTTGTTAGCTCACTCCCCAGCTCAGTTTTTGCTCACCAACTTTCTCTGACCAAGACATATATACTGTTAGGGGAGTCCCATACTAAGCATTGCCAGTGCAAGACTGGCTCACCCACATGCTCACAGGGTGAGCGCTCAATCAGCTCCCAGCCCTCTTTTATTTAGCTGTGTAGACATTGTGAGTCTAGGTAACATGTAAAGAGGAGCTGAGGTCAGCAAGGAAGTCATTACAGCAAGTGCAAAAGAGTAATGTACTCTACCATGCTTTGCACCAGAGCAGAGAACACTCCAAATTAACCAAACTAACCAAACCATCTAGCAAAACTGATCTTATTGTCAAACATAAAACAGTTCAATACAGTAACATCTTTGGACATTTGTAAAATCTGCTGAGATGAGGAAGCGTTTTTTATCTCTGTGTATTACAATCGTGCACGACCATACCAGCACTGCTTCTGTTTGTAAACAGACACTGAAAACGGGGAGGTTTTGAATGATAACACACTCCCTGATGGGGTATCGTCTCAAGGAAGATAATAAGGAATGTAAATGTGGTTATAACATTCCTTTTCCTAAAGTCATTGTACATGTAAAGTTGACTTTAATCCAAGACATTGAAAAAGGTTTTACTTACATACCACTATTCACTTGGCAGGTTTTACAGAAATATTGGCCTCCAAAAGGTATGGACATGGTCCTATCCATGTCAGACAATTTCAGGACCATGTTACTTAGATTTATTTTCTGGTGGTTGTAATCTTCAGTATGCTCAATCATACAACATTTCAGTCTGGGGCATACTTAACCATGTAAGTCCAAAAGGCTAAATCTGAGGAGATTTTGAGCAGTCAGTTTCCATCAGCTTCTGAATTTGAAAATATGCTTATATGAAATAATTCAGTGAAGTATGGTTTCTTGCCTTAAGCGTATTCTATACTGCTGGCTCTAGGAGCTAAAACAGAATATGCTATTATTCCTGTGAAATTCCTGCACTTCTTATTACTACTATATGAACTTATAAAATGCACAATATCATGAGGGAATGCGATTAAGACAACATGTCCATCCAAGACGAGTAGTTTGCTGACACAGATCACAATTTCATGACAACCCTGGTCTAACAAAAATTTTACTTAATCTGTAAGGTAAGGTAACAGTTGGAGGAAGTTCCTGCAAAGCCCAAACTAGGGAAGAACGTATCTAACAATGGAAGGTAAATGAGGAGACTATAAAATTCAATCCATCTTCTGTGGGATCCCTTGAATTTCAAAAAGTTAATTCCATTAAGTTCTGATTTTAAAATTGACTAATTAATTAATTAAAACAGCAGCTCTCTACTAGAATGCATATGGTTTGATTCCAGGACTACATATTAACATAAGGAAAGAATTTGAAGGACATTGCACAATGTTCACCCTGATAAACAGATATTTCAGTAATGTCTCTGATTTCAAGAACCCCATCAAGGATTAAATCAGATGTTAGTTTATATTTTATATTTTATACTTACGATTTTTTTAGATAAGAATGTGTCTTATTCTAGCTCAGCAACCGTGCTATCAGTATTAATAACTATCAACAGACTAATTAATATGTGCCTGCCGTGTGTATTTGAACAATATAAATCACAGAATCACAGAATCACGGAACCACTAAGGTTGGAAAGGACCTTCAAGGCCATCAAGTCCAGCCATTAATCCAGCGCCACCATGGTCCCTAAACCATGTCCTGAAGCACCACATCCACATGTTTTTTGAACACTTCCAGAGATGGCGACTCCACCACCTCCCTGGGCAGCCTGTTCCAATGCCTGACCACCCTCTCGGTAAAGAAATTTTTCCTAATATCTAATCTAAACCTCCCCTGGCGCAACTTGAGGTCGTTTCCTCTCGTTCTATCACTAGTTATTTGGGAGAAGAGACCAACACCCACCTTGCCACAACCCCCTGTCAGGAGTTGTAGAGAGCGACAAGGTCTCACCTCAGCTGCCTCTTCTCCAGATTGAACAACCCCAGTTCCCTCAGCCGCTCCTCAGAAGACTTGTGCTCCAGACCCCTCACCAGCTTTGTTGCCCTTCTCTGGACACACTCCAGCACCTCAACATCCTTCTTGTAGTGAGGGGCCCAAAACTGAACACAGGATTCAAGCTGCGGCCTCACCAGTTCCGAGTACAGGGGCACGATTACTTTCCTATTCCTGCTGGTCACACTATTTCTGATGCAGGCCAGGACGCTCTTGGCCTTCTTGGCCACCTGGGCATACTGCCGGCTCATGTTCAGCCGGCTGTCAACCAGCACCCCCAGGTCCTTTTCCACCAGATAGCTCTCCAGCTACTCCTCCCCAAGCCTGGAGCGTTGCATGGAGTTGTTGTGACGGACGTGCAGAACCCGGCACTTGGTCTTATTAAACCTCATAGAACTGACCTCGGCCCATTGATCCAGCCTGTCCAGATCCCTCTGCAGAGCCCTCCTACCCTTGAGCAGATCAACACTCCCACCCAACTTGGTGTCATTTGCAAACTTACTGAGGGAGCACTCAATCCCCTCATCCAGATCATCTATAAAGATATTGAACAAGACTGGCCCCAGAACCGAGCCCTGGGGAACACCACTTGTGACCGGCCGCCAGCCGGATTTACCGTCATTCACCACAACTCTCTGGGCTCAGCCATCCAGCCAGTTTCTCACCCAGCGAAAAGTAAACCTGTCTAAGCCACGCGCCGCCAGTTTCTGCAGGAGAATGCTGTGGGAGACGCTGTCAAAGGCTTTACTGAAGTCCAGGTAGACAACATCCACAGTCTTTCCCTCATCCACTAGGCGGGTCACCTGGTCATAGAAGGAGATCAGGTTGATCAAGCAGGACCTGAGTGTCTTGCTATGTAAAAGGTGTCAGATAGTAAGGTAATTTTTATAAGTGGGCTTTATGTCCCGATTATCATTGAAAGCAAAAATTTCTTATGATCTTAGTGTAGTGCAGAAAACAAAATATTTTCAACATTTTATTCTGAATGTAGTCTATAATTTTTGAAAAGGTAACCAACTTTCAAATTTTTCTTTTTATGTGTATTACTCTCCTTAACTCCAGGGCATATTTAGAATATGTACTTTTGCCAAGCAAGAGGCCTAATTCTTTTAATTTATGCTAGTTTTATGCTGAAATAATTTCAATAATGCTGTTTTTTACCAGTGTGGCTGAGAACAAAATGAGGTCCAGTGACATAAGAAAAAAACAGATATACTAAATTTCAGTTCTGCAGCCATAATTACAGACAGTCCCAGCCATTTAGAGAATCTCATCTTGTCCACGATAGCCTCTTTACTCTACCATGGAGAACCATCGAATCTTTCACCTCATTACCAGTGTTTGCATACAAGCGCGAATTCATGTTTTACTATGAATATGAAGGAATCACTGGGGTAATGCCAGATCTCCATTTGCTTTGCTACATGCATTTTTTGTCCTTATTGCTTATTTAATATCATCATAGTCAACAATAAAAGTCATAACATTTTAGCAACACTGCTTTTACTAAGTCATGTGTGAGGAGTTGGAATAGGATTTGAGAGAATGTTATTATGCATATATACAAAAACCAATTGAGTCATTAAAGTTGTATCTGATTCTCTTGTAATGTTCTCACTGTAATATCCAATAAGCATTGTGGAGTCGGTTTGACTGACAAGAAGACAAAAATTTTCTTATTAAGTGTATGGGTACTTGGAGCCTCTTCCAGGTTTGGAAAACACTGCACACTCCTTTCCTTCACCAGTTGCGTGACAGATGTTTACAGAAACCTTTTACATTCCCAGTACTTCTTTGAAAATCTCAGCTTTTTAATTTATGCCATTTGCTGGGCTTATTAGGAGTGGTAAACACTGTAAAAATCTTCACTGGTAAGCAAATTGCCTAAAGGGGGAATATATGTGCTGTTCGCTACTGTTATGGTGTATCTGCCTCCAGAGAGACCCCAACAGTCTTGTGACAACAGGCAGATAAGCCAGCCTTTGCAGACAACGTACTTCTCACAAAACCCTTTCTGCAGTGACGGACTCTCTGAAGAAAGGGAGCCTGGCTGTCACAGGACATGGACCATATGGACCATAGTGGTGGTTTGTTCAGCACAGTCATCACCACGAGTTGGAGTCTCAGCTCGCCGAGAACTTCCAACTCCTGCGTCCCGAGACCCAGGAGGCTGAGCGTTGCCTTCCCCAGGAGCCGGGGCCTGGGTATGGAGCTGGCAGGCTGCAAAGTGACAGGGCAGGATGAGAGGACCCTCGCTGCACATAGGACACTGCCCTGAGCAGGGTCCCAGAGATGGGCTGCAAACTGCCCCCTTACTTTCCTTTGGTGCTAAAGGCAGATGTCCTTAGGCACGTAGAACATGTCCGAGGTATGGGGCGGCAGTTGTGAGGCTGCTGTTTGTGAGTGAATTGTAAGAAGCTTGGTGCTGGGGGTACTTGTCTCCATGCTCAGCAGCTTCTGAGCCATGGTGGACCCCAGTCCTGCCCACAGCCCTGCCCACCTGCACCTGTATGGCACCAGACACTCCATTATATTTTTCCCCTCAGAGCAAATATGAGACCCCAGCAACATGTTCCTCTCCTGAGGTTACAAGGGAGCCAGAGTTAGGGAAAGCCCTTGCAGGAGAAGCTCTGGTGGCTCGGAAAGGTGAGCAAGCTGCCCTGCCATGCTGGGAAGGTGACCTGGAGCGACTTGTGCAGTAGGGACTGTGCTGCCAGCAGCGAGCTGCTGCTGTCAAGGTCCCCGCTGTAACACTGAGAAGAGTCAGTTCTGTCCATGTAATTGATCATTTTGAAATGTGACAGATATATTGATGCCCTGAGAGCCTACAGCCTCTGAGGGTGTTCATAGTTTACCTAATAATATCCTGAGCTGCTAAGGCAGATGTAGTTGCTGCCAACAACAGGGAAAGAAGTGGAGCCAATGATGAACGTAGTAACACTTCCCCATATTGGAGCAAGGCAGCTGCTACGTGCTCCAGAACAGTATTTTTTTCCCCAAAGGATCTACTTCATGCTTTCTGTAAGTTGCGGGATTTGCTGATGTTTAGTTAAAACACTGAAGTCTCCTGTTGCCATGTTCCTGAGAGACTGGTAACATCCTTACCATGTATATTAAACAGATTTTGGGGCAGATTTGCACTATGATAACTGGCTAGAGTGAAAGATACTGTCTGAACTTGGACCCCACTTAGTCAGCTTTTCCTCATACTGAACTCAGCAGTAGATCAGTGTGACTGTGGCACCTATGTGAGACTCATAATATCTGCGTCATCTTATCCAATATATATAATGCCCTTGCAGCAGTGTGGTGTTTGCCATGATGGTTGTTTCCTTTAAAGAGCTCTTTAAAAGTTTGATAGTTTTTCAATAGGAGTAATTAATACTGGGAGTGATTAATTAATACGGTGTTCACTGATGTTGCTTTGACTTCATTAATATGTTCCTTTGTACTCTACTTCATTCAATATTTGCAAGTAGTGTTTGCAGTGTGCTTTCTTCCTGCCAGGCAATGAGCTGTACAGCCTCTCGTTGTTTCTGCTGGTTTACCTTCACTAGAGCTAGCAAGGCTTCTTTTGTTAATAGCGCTTTTTTTTTTTTTTTAAGTAAACACGATGGTTAAAAAATTTCTGGGACACAAAGTTTTGATTGAAAATTATTAGATCCACACCTTTAAAATCCTGGCTACAATTGCATTTAAATGCAATTTAAGCATCTCTGCCTTGACAGCAGTGCAGCATTGCATAATGCTTGCCTGCTCAAAATCAATAGCTACCTTGCAGATAACCTAAAAGCTTCCCAGGCACTGAAGGTCAGCACTCTACATGACTTAACCTGAAACCTCAGAGAAGCTGGTATCAGTGCACAACTTATGCACAACAGTCTTGCATTTGGAGCAGCCATTCAGAGGCAAGGCACTAGAATGCGGGGCGTGTTGTTTGAACAGAAATCTTGCAGTTATACTCTTCTTTACCTGCTTTTCTTTTAACCTTGTGGATCTTGCATGCCAGGCTGAGGTATGGCCAGACAAATACACTCCATCTTCCTTCCCTCCCACCGTACCCTTCAGGGAGGATCTGTAATGTGCAGGGCAACTTTCAGGAATGCAGGTCTGAGCCCTCTTCATCCAAAGGAGGTTTCAAACCCCGATCACATCCTTCTTGGACCAGTGCCCTAATACCATTGGTCTATTATAAAAAATGGCATGAGCACAGCCAGCTGACAGCCTTCAAAAGGCAGTTCAGTCCACCTGGGCAGCTGTGCAGAAAGGCAGAATATTTTCAGCCTGGATCAGAATTCGGAGCTCCAGGGAGAGTGAGGATGTTTCCGATCTCTGCAGATTTTCTGACTATCCCTATGTGGTATCCTGTTCAGTGTCAGTTTTCAAGGGCAATAGCTCTCTCTACAAACCTCTAGATGATCTAGACATCTAAAGTGGGTTGTGTGGGCCATGCTTTTGAAAGCAGGGGGAAGTGGCTAAAACCTCAAGTTTTGGATATCTCCACTAAAAACTCAAACACTCAAGGTAAACCATCTTGCAAATTTTTTCCTTACATTAATTTCCCCACCAACTCCCAAGCATGGTCTGCCAAGTGCAGAGAGACTGAGTGAGGTTAGTGCTGAAGTGGATCCCACCATGTTTTCGTGGGATTTCTACATGGGATTCAATGGACAATAATTGTCCTGATGGCAACTCCGACCAAATGAATTCTATTTCAGACGAAGTTTTAGTTTCGGTTTAATATTAAACATCTTAGAGGATACTAAATTCCCTACTATAGCCAAGCTTTCAAGCTCTGAATGCCATGACTTCAAAGGTAATTTTACTATGTTTTTTAAAGATTCCAATTACATTAACAGTAACTGAAGCTTAATCTTATATTCTGTACTGATGCTCTCATTTGCCTAAAGTTAAAAAATCTGCAGAGTCCTTATTAAACAAAGTTATATACTGCTTAGTGCCAATAATGTCAGCCTTTTGCTTCATGAAAGCAAACAAGATGACTACCTACCCCACCACAACAATGGATACACGCAATATATATTGCCATAAAAAAAATTTACTCAAACAGTTTTTGAAGCATGAGGGCAATTTTTCTGTTTTTAAATAAAGTTAGAAATAAATATGCTTCTAACAGAAATTTGATCCAACTTTCTTCATCTTCTGGTGGGTTCTTTGAAGATTTTCAGAAATTTTTTAAACTCTAGTAATTGTCTGTGCAGTTTGTATTTTTGTTTCAGTTTATAAGGGAAGTATTGGCATTCTTCCTGACATTCCAAGGAGAAGTCTTGACTCTCATAATTTCATGGCAGTCACGTTGTGATTTTGTGATATTTTGCCATAAAAATGCCACCCACTAAGAATAGGATTCAGCTCCAAACTCTTAACCTTAGGGTCTGGTTCAATGACTATTCACAGACTTCTATAGCCATTTGGGATGCCCTGAGATGTAGCAGCTAACCTCCATTTGCACTTCCAGAGGACACATGTCTTCTCTAAGTTCTCTACCATGGCCTCCAACCCTGTGTGAATCTTGGACGCACTAGATGTTTCATACCGCAAAAGATACTATAAGCTATGTGTATAAACTCCTGTCATAGCCTAGAGAACTATTGATCCCACCATAAAGTGGACACCTTCATTTGGTCAGCTGAATAGCTTTGCAGATTCCACTGACTCTTAACCCAAATAATTTCTTTTAAATGTAACTGCAATTTTGCAGATTATCCTCACCCAAACAATTAGTTTTGACAGAGATGAAATGAAGAAAATTGCCATGCATGCCTAAAATATCAAGTTCAATCTGCCTTAACCTGGTAACTCTAGTCCATATAAATGGTTACATATCCCACAGCTTTGGAGCATTCATAGGAAACAAACACATGGATGGGAGTGCACATCTGGGAGCTGAGAAAAGGTGCTTCCAAGAATGTCTTTTGATCCAGTATGTGACAACCTGAAATTTTCTACTGTTTATTCTAAATGAAGCTATAATGCTAGCTATTTTTCAGTCTCATACATGCCTTGCCTACTGACAGTGTAACGGGTTACAGCAAAAATAGTGATACCCCTCATTAAGGATGGTCTGGTGGTTTCTAACCAAACTCTATCTGGAGCATGTGGCTTCCCATTATTTGCAGCCCTTACTATATGAAAATGCACTTTTAATTTTGTGATGTTTTGTATAATGTTCATAACTTTGTATCTAACTGACCATAGAGACCTCCTATTTATTTCCTTGATAATCCAGGAGATTGTAGTTGGGAAAATGCAAAACCAGCAATACAGTCTTCTGGAAAATAACCTGAAAATTGGGAGATGCAAATCAGTCACTTATATGTATTTTGCTCTTCGTTATGGCAGCTGATAAATCATAACATAGTATAGTTTCAAAACTTGGCACAGGTGTCTGCAAAAAATAAGTGTTTCCCTTGTCCTCAGGTTTGCAAAGGGGTCCGAAAATACTGTGGGCAGATATACAACTACATGAAATCAGGATCAAAGACAAAGGGTAAAGACTTTTCCCTTGACAGCAAACATCCCACTGAATCTCAGTGGGGAAAGGATTTTGTTCCAAGGAGTCACATGTTCTTAGTCAGACACTATAGTGCCTAAGTGAAGCTGCTGTTGGTAAGTGCCTATTGCAACAGTCTCCTTGGAAGGATGAGAAATATGTACTTGGTAAACAAATGAAGAGCTGTAGCAACTGCCTAAACACACCCAGTACATGAATGAAACCGCCTCAGTGGTATGCTCCCATCAGTCAAACTCTGCTTGATAAATCTGTGCACAGAACAGCCAAGGAATGTTTGCACATTGTTGGAGGGAGAACATGGGAGAAGTCATGGCCAAATGCAGTAAATTTTCTTGCTACATAGCCATCAAATTCCTCTAATTCTTCTGAAAATCTCAATATTGCTTAATGTCAAAATCAAAATATTGCTATCCTTTGCAGTGGTCACACCTGAAAGCAAACCACACAGCTCACAGTTGTCTCAATTCCGGCACTAGACAGACCAGTGGGAATTTTCTGTTCAATTCACCTAGACAGCGCCCGAATTCTGCTTTAGCATGTAAGGATGTTTCCCTGTGGTAGTAAGATCTACCTGTACACATGTATTTACATAGATATATGTATTTAGTCATTCATATTCTCTACATAGAATCACAGAATCACAGAATCATTAAGGTTGGAAAAGACCTTTGATATCATCAAATCCAACCATTAATGCAGCACCACCATGTTCCCTAAACCATGTCCCGAAGTGCTACATCCACAAGTATTTTGATTATTTCCAGTAATGGTGACTCCACCACCACCCTGGGCAGCCTGTTCCAATGCTTGACCACCCTCTCGGTGAAGAAATTTTTCCTAATATCCAATCTAAACCTCCCCTGGCGCAACTTGAGGCCATTTCCTCTTGTCCTATCACTAGTTACTTGGGAGAAGAGACCAACACCCATGTCACCACAACCCCTTTTCAGGTAGTTGTAGAGAGAGATAAGGTCTCCCCTCAGCCTCATTTTCTCCAGACTAAACAACCCCAGTTCCCTCAGCTGCTCCAGCTTCGTTGCCCTTCTCTGGACACGCTCAAGCACCTCAGCATCCTTCTTGCAGTGAGGGGCCCAAAACTGAACACAGGATTCAAGCTGCGGCCTCACCAGTGCCGAGTACAGGGGCACAATCACTTCCCTACTCCTGCTGGCCACACTATTGCTGATACAGGCCAGGATGCTCTTGGCCTTCTTGGCCAACTAGGCACACTGCTGGCTCATGATGAGCCGGATGTCAACCATCACCTCCAGGTCCTTTTTCGCTGGGCAGCCTTCCAGCCACTCCTCCCCAAGCCTGTAGCGTTGCATGGGGTTTTTGTGACCAAAGTGCAAGATCTGGCACTTGGCCTTATTAAACCTCATACAGTTGACCTCTGCCCATCGATCCAGCCTGTCCAGATCCCTCTGCAGAGCCCTCCTACCCTTGAGCAGATCAACACTCCCACCCAACTTGGTGTCATCTGCAAACTTACTGAGGGAGCACTCGATCCCCTCATCCAGATCGTCAATAAAGATATTGAACAAGATCGGCCCCAGAACCGAGCCCTGGGGAACACCGCTTGTGACTGGCCGCCAGCTGGATTTAACGCCATTCACCACAACTCTCTGGGCACGGCCATCCAACCAGTTCCTCACCCAGCAAAGAGTAAACCTGTCTAAGCCACAAGCCGCCAGTTTCTGCAGGAGAATGCTGTGGGAGACGCTGTCAAAGGCTTTACTAAAGTCCAGGTAGACAACATCCATAGCCTTTTGCTCATCCACTAGATGGGTCACCTGGTCATAGAAGGAGATCAGATTGGTCAAGCAACATTTATACATTTATAGGTTTCTAACGTTCCTAAAAACATAAAATTCAAAATAAATTTTTTTTTCGAGTACAACAGACAATATTAGAGATGTAATTAATGCACTTTATTTCACAAGGTGAGATTTTCCTTTCAGTCATTTGGAAATAATTTATAAAGTAATCTTATGGAATAACTACCCTCGCTTGATAAATCAGGAAAATGAAGCATAAAAAGAGAAAAGGATCTGGCTTTGGCAATGGTGTTTCAGGTCATTGACAGAGCTGGAAACCAAATCAGCTCAGCTGGATCATGCCTCTCTCCAAGTAGGCAGGTGTAAGGAGTGACCTGAATGGCTCTACTCGCCACCTCTCCTCTCTACAAAAGCAGTCTGAAACAGAGATAGGAAAGCTTTCAGTGACTTTCAGTGATTGTCCATTTGGTGCTCTCAGAAACCTCTGCTGTGCTTCTATTAGTCCTCTCTGCTTCCTTTTAGCTCAGGTTTTAAAATTTGTTCCCTTTAGTTTTATTCCCACCCCCTGCCAAGAAGATACCAGTTTCCAAAGACTACATTTCATCATCAGCTCTCAGCAACTATACTAAAAGTGCAAGTTCCTCACAATACATGTTGCTTCATCCCTGAATGTTGCTCAGGGTGTTGGTGTCTGGGACCTGCCCATTCCCATGTGCTGTCCAGCTGAGGTACTGTGGCCATCCCACTTGCCCTTTGAGCCCAGAGTTGTGGAGTGGGCTCCCTGTTCAGCTCACTGACTCCCCTGTGGTAACTCATGTATGAAATCATCTCACCTGATTTCAGACATCTAAAAGGGAGCTGTTTTGTTGAAGGTTTGGTATCAAATCTCCTTGTGCAGTCAATGAATACAGACAGGTATTTCCAGAGGACAGTTCATCCCAAAGGTTGGAGTCCAGAAAATGTGTCATAAGTAGCCCTCTGGAGGTGCCAATATCTCTTTCTATAGGCTAGACAGAACCAAACTAAGTAGAATAGACAAGGTGCCTTATATTCAGATAGCTGTCATTAGGTGACGTAAAATCTACCTTTAATAACTTCACACCCTGTTTTCCCCATATGTTAACTGGGACTAATACAGCCATCAGTGGAATGCCAGGTGTCCACATTTATTATTATCTGCAATTATGGGGACATCCTTGAATGAATGACATTGTGGAAGTACAAAGAACTCATTGTTCACAACTGTGACAGATGGTAGAACTGGTTTTGGGCAGAGTTTACTGTAAATATTCTGTAGAATATGTTTTGCAAAGAGGTGTAACTAGGCAGTGGGGAGATAGGATGACTGCTTACACTGTCTTGACTACAGCACACAGGGTTCAGTAGCTGGTACCACAAGGAGGAGGAGACTAGTCTAGCCATTCCCATGAGCAGCTGGGTAGGCTTAGCTAGGAGCACCTCCCAGAAGGCTGTGTGGGGCAATAGAGGAGCTAAAGATACTGTCAGCAAGGGATGGCTGCAGTGGGACAACCCATGGGCTCCCAAGAGGAGAGAGGGCTGCTTTGTGGAGCAAGATATAGACCAAAAGCAATCCCTCTGTCTTTCCTGGGGAGTGAGAGGAAACTGTGACAGTTGCAGTATCCCAGAAAGATGCTGAAAATTAGCGGACTAGAAAGTAAAATTGGAAGATGCCCCTTGGAAAGGCATGGTGGGGAGAGAGATTTATCTTCCAACCTTTTAATTTTAATCTGCCTGACCCAGCAATGCTGAGTCTATGCCATTAAGAGAGATATTTTGTCCTTATTTATTGCTTTTGCACTCTGATAAATCTTGCTTTTGAACCATTACGAGATGGTTCATTCTTTAGATGCCTTTAAGTGTGCATGCTCTAAAGAAAAAGCAAGGTAATTTCACCTCTGGCTCACATGGAGTCGTGTCACAACCATCTACTTTCCTCTCACGCTATTCACACCGTCATGTGTGGATCCCTACTACAATTGGGTACAGTATCCAATTCAATTTTAGTGAAGACCCACATGAAATAAGTATTTAGTCCTTTGCAGGGGGTATTGGGCCTGGAGTATTTACCTGAATTTACAATTTGTTTGACAAATTTGTTTACAGTTTGATTTTACAAATGTAAAATTACATTTGAAAGTAAACGAAGTGCCATTGAAATAAGCCAGCTACAGAGCTGAATAAGCTAGAGGCAGCTACCACAGAGTAAAGCGTTTGCTGTAAATCAGTACCCTCACTTAACTCACAATAACTTCTTCAGAAATGTATGACTGACAGATGTGCACACAAGTGCCTTGAAGCTGATGGAACAGGAATGCCTTAGGCAAGTAGGGAATTTGGCCCATTACCTGCAATTAATATTAATTATCTTGAAGTAAAAGAGTATTTTCATAATCAAAAAGGTTCTCTGCTTGATGTCAAGTTACAGGCAGAAGGCTAGTTTCCCTGCTCTGTCATACCTAGTTCAAGCCACTTTGAGTTTGGTAAAAATAATAGAAAACTGAGTATTTGGATGTAGTAGTGGCAGAAATAGACATCAGATCAGCTGGAAACATAGGTTATGAAAATGTTCACAAATACGCAGAGGGCCAGGCTAGAGCACAAACTTAATGAAGATGTATTTTGCAGATTTGTTTGGTCTGAAATAAGATACTAATGTGTTAAGATGAGACAACTCATTTGAAGTCTGAGGATTTTGACAGATATTTTGATTCTGCTTTTGCATTATATATCCATTTCACTTGAATTTTTCAGCCTGGGGATTGTTTGTGCACATTGTAAAGCAGTGGAGAATAGAACTCACCATTTACCACCCTGCCCTCTAGAGTTCTCATAAACTTGATGAATTAAGTAGGCTCTCACCGTCTTCTACTTTAGATTTTCTAAGTAATAAATCCTGTTCATGGTTCTACTTGTATTGGATTCCCTTCACTTTATCTTGCAGGAATAGCACACAATATGTACCATAATACAGGGAAACTCACTGCTCACACCTCTGTTGAAAATGTCAGTGTAATGTGCAGCATCTGTTTACAGTTCTCATGAACAATTATGCTGAGTCACATCCTCCGTCTGGTGTTAAGAATTATTTGGGTGTTCTTAACGGTTTCTTTGACTGAACTGATGTCCTGTTACATACACACAGCAAACCACGATAGACTGAAAATTTCAAGAAAAGTGTTACTGTAGGGCAATTTCATTGCTTAATTTTATTTTTTATATTTTTTTACTGCAATATCTTTAAGGGGAGCAATTACTGAATATTTAAATTATTTACCTAATCAAATTTCATATAGGCAGATGTTTGCCCCTAGGAACTATTGAAACAAGAGAGAATTTCGATAAGAAGCATACTTAAGATCACGAGCATCAGAAGCGGAGTACAGCTTGCATTAGCAAGCATTTGCTTTCTGAAGATAGATGAGAGTACATTCATTTTTCTTACATATAACCACCTGAAAATTGGGAATTGACCTCTGACAACAAGTATTTCACTGAAAGGACCTGAAAACCTCTAAAAAATTGTTATGAAAATTCACCTGAGAATATGCATAGTTTTAAAACCTGTTAATTTATACAGATCTGAACCATTCAATTAAGCTTATGCTCAAAATGGTTTCCTCTGACATGAGCTCCTTGCCATCTGTTAAGTCAACTATTTCTATTGCCAATAATCTTAAGTTCATAATTTATCCTAGAGTGATTGAGATTCTTAATCATAAATATCATCTGTTCTTTTCCTTCCCTGTCCTCCCCCTCTTCATTTGGGTCATGTTTTTTGGGGGCTTTCTTAATCAGCAGTTTCTGAAAGTGAAACCACAGGAGGAAAGAAAGCACAGCCTGGGAAAGGGAAACGGGGTGTTTGTTATTGTTGCCTGCTGGTTTACAGTGATTTTTTGTTGACCACAGCGCTATCAGTTTCTGTGAATTTTCCTTGCATTTGATACACTGCCACAGATAGAAGGAATGGTGACTACAACTTTGGGTCATCTATTCACTCCCTTTCTGCATGCCAGTGTTTTCCACACAGACAAGAACCTTTTAATTTTCGTAAAAGGGTCAGGTCCCCAAGGAAGTGTGAAAGACATCTGAATCAGCAACATTTGCTTCAGTAACCCCCAGAAGTTTCCTTACACAGTTCCTGCTGGTGAACCCTTGTATCTGGAGCTCTCATATCCTGAGTGCAGCATATTTTTCCAAACATTTGTGTTTAACTGAAATTAAGCACCATTTCAAACAAATAAAGAAGAAAGGATTGTCATGGTGCCTTGTTAGTGTTTTTTGGAGATGTGCAACAAAGCGGAAGACCAAAGATTTGCTGTTGTCTTGTTCCGTTTAATAAATAATTTTCTGTTTCTGCGTTTCTGGTACTCATATACACTTATCTGTTGCTTTTTCTGGCTGTTTTATCTCCTGGCTCATTCCTTCTCCCTCGTCTTTGCAAACATACAGCTTTGCCAAGGATCTGCCGTCAAGGAAGAAAGCAAGGAAAGGAGCAGTGAGGACCATCGCCTTCTAACCACACCTTCCTGCACAGATGCTGAACACATTCCTCATGCTCCATAGCAGCATGGGGCACAGAAATTTATGCTTAAATTCTTGCCGCTGGGTCATACGCTCATCCTGAAAGCATATACAAATTGGCCGTGTGATGCTTGTAAAGCCTACCTGGTGCAGATTCTCCAGGCCTGCAGAGGAGTCAATGAGCGCCTGCCACTTTGAGAGCTGTCATGCTTGCATGAACAATGTGGACTGTAGGAACTTCTTATGGCTCATTCCACCCCCACTCCATCTCCTGTTGTGTGTTTTGACCTAATGCAGCAACTCGGGCTTTGTACTGCAATAAAACATAGCAGAGAATAAGAATAAATTAATTATTGACTTTTTAACTGTATATATCAGGGCTGTTCTATTTCTCTTTGCCTTTTTCGCTGTGGGTAGTAGGCATCTTATCTGGCTCTATGAAGAGCTGAGTGAAATTCAGCATTGAAGGCAAAAGGGTTTTATCAGCTGGGTAGCAGTGAGGGTGCTATTACTTTTGCACCACCAGCTGCTTACTATATGAATGATTTATGAAAGTGTGACTGTCTGACTTCACATTAACTTCTGTTATTTCAGCACCCCTATTCACAAGGACATTAGGAAAAATTATCATTCTCCTGTGTTTGAACAAGAATTTAGAACCTTATCTTATTCTTGTAAAGCAAATAACAACAACAACTCAAATAGATTACATTAAGAACAAGACACAATGATGTACTGAACTTCCACAACTCCCTCTGAGACAATGGAGTGAAGGCACTCTGCATTTCCTGGGATGGGAAAATCTAGTTGACTCAGTAATCTGATAAATTATAAATACACAGTTGATTTTACAACTAGGTCTTGGTGAAGAGTATATAGTGCTGGAACAATCAAAGAGGAAACAGAGTGGATATTTAAATTCAGAAATATTTAGTTGATATGCAAAAATGGACTCACATGGTATGGTTTTCTAAGCTATTTGGAATCTGTTTTGAAGTGTGTTGCCATTTGCATGCTATGTTACTTTTCCAAGAAGAAATACAGCCTTTTGATTGTAGTGTGCAATATTCCACAGTCATTTCTTCACTGACACACAGTTTATTTACTTAAAATATGTATTGAAGCTCCAAAGCTAGATTCAAGTTCACTAGCAATGTGATTTGAACTCTGAGGAACCAAGGCATAACAGAGGAGATCAAGCTGCTATTTTAACGTGAAATATGAATTCCCTTGGATAAAATGTAAATGCATTATTATTTTACTGTTCTGACACTAAGGAATTGCAATGTAATTAAGCCTGATTTGTTTGCTATTGCAAACCCTGATATTTAATTTTGTATCATCTACTTTGCTATCAAATTTAACATCTTGATATAACATCTTACTATTACATATTAATATAACTTAAATCCCACAGATAGTACGTCTTTAAACTGACTCTCCACAAGAAGCTAGATTGAATTTCATGGTATGCCATTACTGCAAGAAAAGTGCGTATTATGACTTCCATGCCAATGATCTCAAAGCAAACAGGAGAGCTGTATCTTCATGAAGAACCATATGCTACCATGAAATGGATGTTTTCTTCCCTTTAACTTTGGATCTTGAAAACTAGAATGTGGTATTAGAAATGCCTTTTTAAAGTCACTGGTAATCCACAACACCCTTGGAGCTTGTGTGTTCATTGCAGTGACAGCCATTCCATGTAACTGCATGGTGAAGCTACAGCGGTATTTATTATTATGAGGAAAGAACTTCAGTGAGGATCAGATCCCCATAGCTATTGAGATGCCTAAGGCTAATGCTGGCATTTCCAAATCTGCAGCTGAGTTTCTGCTCTTCCCGAAGGTGACTAAGTTTCCCCCCCCTTCAGTGTCTGTAAAGCTGACTAAAGCAGCAAAAAATTGTTTCACTGCTGACTAATTGCTCAGAGACCAAGGTCAAGCTGAGGCCCAGAAGATTCCCAGAAGTAAAGTTATCAAGAAAATGGACATTTTCTACAGAGAAAAAATATCTAGGTTTTGTAACCTTCCTCTCTTTCCTTTTTTAGTCCCATTTCCCACAGCATGTCCTAGTAACATGGGTGGCACCTGCCCAGGGACAGGGGAGGGTGGCTGTGTGATGCCTTCCGTAGGGGTTGTGGCAGGAGGGACAGAGCTGTGTCAAACAGTGCATATCAGCGAGGTCACATCTTTGCTGATAGCAATCTCACAGCCAGGGCCATCCTGCTGCCACTGGGCTGGTCACATCCTACTCCTCTCTAGTGACATCCTTGGGATTTGAGGAAGAGGGGCAGAATGTCATCCCACAATGTCATGTTCTGGCTACATCCACTTGTTCTTGCTTGTTTTTCTTGCCTACTGAGCCCTGTTGGTATCCACCAAGCATAGCTGGACTTTTGTACGGAGATGGAGTTGACAGTGCTAATTGGCAGAGGAGGAATAGAGCAATACCATCACAATAACCATCAAAGAAGTGTCACTCGTGGTTTGGCTGCCAGGGATTGAGCTGTCTAAGCAGGTGATTTTAGGTGTGATTAAAGTTAAGGGGTTTTAGTTGAGGACTGTGAGCAGAGGATCCATGTCGATCAACTGGTTCCACCATTTTCCTCACCTAGGCTGCCCCTTTCTCTTCCCCTCTTCTTGGCATTTTGCTCCTGGCCAGGTGGTTCCCTGCAGCACTTAAAAGTGGATGGGGAGCCTGACAGCTCGGCTCATGGCTGTGAGCACCGAGACCTTGGGAAGTGCAAGCCATATCAAAGCAGAAGTTGGGCAGGAGGTAGAAATAAAGTGGAAATAAAGTAAAAATAAATAAATACCCATGTCAAAATAAGAGTGATCTTACTTGTTAAGTCTTGTAGTCCTATAAAATACTGAGTACCCTCAAGTCCCAGAGAACTCTCTCCACACAGTTTTCACCATGTAAAGTTATTAAAATATGACTTTTTCCCATTATTATTACTTATTGCCCGAATGAAAGCACCCAGTACAAGTAAATAAGGGTTGTCTTCACTTGCCACTTGTCATGTTGGGAGCCTCTTAAAACTGTTCTTATTTATTGTTAGAAAAAAAAAGATTTTTTCTTTTGTAGAATTTAGATTATAAAATTGGTCAGCAGAGGTTTATTTGCGGATGGATTAGGGAAACAGTTTTATGATAGAAATACAAATTGGACTGTAAACTCATTGATTTTGGTAAAGATTGCCATCCTCTTCTCTGTGTTCTTATGTGTGCAGGTTAATTAGAAAGTTTACAGCCTCGCTTGTGAAAATTCACCTTTTTAAAAATGTAGATTTGAATTTGGAAACTTAATGAGATCTACAGAAATCTTACAGCATTTTCTCTTCAAAGTCAGAATACAGAAATAACACTACAGCCTGTTTCCTGACCTTTTCTTGAGCAAATTGACTTGCTTGGATATGCAAGGCAATTATTAACTCCATAGACAGTAATTACATCCATATAATATTTATTGCATACCGAAAGAGAAAAAAAAGAAAATTAAAATTCCACGGTCGAGTATTCAACACACAAACAACACCAGCATGAGCGCTGCTTGTGTTTTACTTCTGAAGCCCAGAATCATGCTTTTCAGAGAACAAGCATCATGCAGGGTAAGGCTAGGAATAAATTCAGAGAGCTCCAGCACTCAAGCTCAGGCAACAGCTGATAGCCATAGCAGGGGACCATTTTTATGGGGATAAGCAGAATATAGGATGGCACAGTTTCCCACTGACTGTCCAGCTAGCGCTAGAGAAGTGGCCAATGCCGGGAGCCTTGGGCTCCACTCCCAGGTTTGGAGAGGAGTGTGCATAACCATATCTGCCTTTCTCACACCTATATGATCATTTCTGTTCAGATACATCACAGTCCTGTTTTCTGCATACCCCACCCCAGTCTCAGTCTCTGTGCTCGTCTAATCTACGTCTATTTGCCTGGGTTTCACACCCCAAAAGTAGCTTTCCTGCATGGCTATTTTCAGTCTTCTAGTTTCTTTCCTTCAGTCTACTGAACCATAACCTCATGACCCTTCCCTATCTTTATTTTTGTCAACCTCTTTTCCCCACTTTTCCTTCTAATCATCCGCTCCCCACAGAATGCTTGTCCTCATCTCTCTACTGTGACTACTGCAGCAATTTCTGACATCACCAGTTCTCCTACAGCTTGTGACAGGTTTTCAAAGGTTGCCTACTACTCTGTGAAGATCAAACTCCCCTAACAGCTTCCATACCATTTTCTTTTAAAAGCTGGTATGAGAAAGAGGCATTGCCTTTCCTCCTTCCTCAAATTTTATTCATAGCCTGGTTTGTAGACCTCTCATCTAGGAATTAAACTCAACTCCATTTTCAGATTGAAGAACACAGATTTGTATGTTTTATCACTTCAAGAATGTGATTCAAAATACAATTTCACTGGATAGCAATGTGACACAAAACCTGGGCTGTTAAACCTACTGGTTGGCCCACTGGGATGAGGCTTGATTTTTGTCTTTGCTACCAAGAATGTATCTGCATTTGACATTAATAGTCATCAAAATAAAATACAGAAAGACTTATTGAGACTCAGAGATCCTTTTTTTTCATTTTGTAGAGATGCTTCAGCCACCATGCAATCAAATAAGACTGTATTCTCTATACACCTTGCCCAATGTACCTGGTACTTTTTCTGTATGGTCACAGAGCTTGGACCAGACTTTCACGTTAGATAGTAAGTCTCCTGTTTTGCAGCAAATGTGGGCTAAGCCATTTGAGTGGCAATAATAGTCCTGCCCTCTACGTCAGGTTTTCCTGTGGCCCTAAGAAAGTCTCACAAATCTCTAAACAGCTCAGTTTGGTGGTGCAAAACCTAGTTACACATCTCCAACATTTCTAGCAATTTCTATAAGTGAATACAACAATGAGCAGGACAAAGAAGACACAGTCACACTATAATGTGCCTGTTGCAACACTCAGAAAAGCCTAATTTTCTCAGGATTGTCTTGTGACTCCCCTCAAGAGTATTCCTGAGGGAACTGGGAGCCATGAGAGTGCAACAGTTGACACAATAGGAGAACTTGGGTAGCACCCAGCCTTGAGAACATCTTCCAAGAAACCAGTGATGGGTGTATGCCCACATCAGTATGAATGTCTGATTGCTGCCTCCACACAGCAGTGCTGCAGGGTTTTCTGCTGTTTTAGAGAAGCACTACACTCATAAACAGCACTGGCACCCTGACCCAGCTCTCACATCTCAGTATAAGCAGATTGTGTCTGTGCTGGGGTTTCTGGGAACAATTCCAGTGTCTAGAACCTGGAATTTTCAGGAGGAATTTCCTGCTTCTGTGTGGTGATGGATCCTGCAGACTTTCTCCTGCCCTTTCCAAGGTTGGGGTGTGATGATGCATTGGTTGCCCCATGCATGCAAAGAGGTTGATTTCCACTGACACAAGCCAGTCAAGAGCTCTGGCACACTTCAGCATTTCTCCAGCTCTAAGGACACACATAAACCGAGAGCTGTGGTACGCACCCATACAAGGCTGTATTGGTGGATGTATGATTGCAGCACTTAGCCCAGTAATTTGGCTTTCACCTGTAGTGAGCTTCTCTTCTGATCCTGTTGGCTAAATATTGACACTGGGGTTTGCAGGTAACTCAGATCTTCCTTGAAACCAGTGTATTCATCACTTCTTGGGCTACTTTGCTGGAAAAAGGGTTAATGCTTCTGTTGAGGGCCTGTTGCGTTGAGGCAGATGCCCAAAGTCAGTGTTAGTAGTCCGGTCGCGCCCAACCCCTTTCGCTGGACTCTCATGGGCCTGGATGCACTACTAACACCATACTACCTGCTCAGCCGGACACCTCCTGAACTCACATGGCCGCACTCAGAGGTACGGTTGCGTTCAGGGACAACACAAACACGGCTGAGTCAATCAATAGTGCGATTTATTGAAGCAACAGATGCATAAATTCTTTGGATTGCCGGTGATAAATTCACTGTCTGCAAAGCACATGCAATTAATTACAGTGAGGGTACAGACATGTTTTAGGAAACTCTATAGAGATTCCTAAAGTTCCTGGGGATTCACTCGGGATAGCCGAGTGTTGGAATCTTACCCAAAGGCGTCCCAATGGGGGCGAAGAGAGGGTCAGCCCGTCGGCGGATCCTAGAAGTCAGGAGTGATGGTGTCTTCCCTGACATCCAGCTCTTTTCACACTATTTTATAGGGTTTTACTTTGCAGGTGGAGCTTGAGTGACTCTAGTCATACATACCTTTATCAGGATTGGTTCAAAATTCTATCGCTTCACATTTAAAGGTACAGACTAGAAAAAATTCAGTGCGCACGCTCATTGAGGAGTGGTCGCACCTTGGGAGGTGGGTAACTTTTGAGAGAGGTGTGTGGTTTAGTATTGTAATGATATTATAATGAGCAAAGTTCACTCCAAGCACAGCATTTCATCAAAGTTGACAGGTCACTGACCCAGGGCATCACATGTGCAGCTTATTAATGTACACACTGTGTACCTTTAGATTCCCTTGTTCACAGAGTGTGGCCGTGACATCTCCACTCCACTCCACCCTCCATGCAATTTCTCTCAGGGTCAGAACATCAAGTTCCCCTGATGCTGCCAATGTCTAGGGTTGCCTAGGGAATTGTCATGGTACAAACTCATTGTACATTAGCTACGTTCCACCTGGTCTCAATGTTGTTCTTAGAGGGTAAATTTCCAAATTGCTTCTCAACGATTACTCCACAGGGCCCAGTGACAAGACCACAAGAAGTATTTGATATGTATCCACCTTGCCTATCACCAGCTTTGCTCAGCATCTGGGAGTGTCGACGTGACACAAATTCTGAGAAATCTTTCCCATTATCATCCTGAACTCTGTCCAAATTTAGCATCAGAAAAGCCCCGTGCCTGAGACCTCAAGCTGGTGCTGCAGATATCCACTGGCTAAGGCCTACAGACCCTCAAAACTGCAAGGATGACTGATTTCTTTTTGGGTATTTCCTTTGGAGAGCAAGTCGCCCATCTTGTCAGTCAGATCTGGTATGTAGATACCTAAACTGTGCATAACCCCATGTCCTTCCCCATCATCCTTCCAGGGCGATTTGGTGCATGGCGACCAGAGTGAGACAGCATCCTCTGAAAGGCTGCTTGCTGGGCCATGGGCATGATTCAGTCACCTACACATACATATCTAACGCTGCTTGAGATGCTCTGGGGTATCCAAGACATCCAGAGAAATGGCACATATGACACTCAGCAGAAGGAAATCTGTGCCCATAGGGGTCCAGATCATTTAGGACTAAGAGACTTAAGGGGTCTACAAACACCACTAGACTCCCATGTTTGTGCACCTAGACTCCCATGGTTATGCACCCAGGTTGTGCATGGTGTGGATTAGTTGAGGATGAGAAGGAGCAGGAATTTGCCAAGTGGTTCATCTGAGTCCAAGGGTCTACAGTGAAGGAGCCTGTGGGACTTAGAGAATTGGGAACAGGTGGAAAAGCCCATCCTGGACTGTTCTCATTGAGATGATCCTCAGAAAAACCCTACAAGAGTTTTTGCAATGTGCCTGTTCCTCACTAAACTTTACCAACAAAGTCCATCAGAACTATCACAATTATGCTCTTTTCATTAACCAAACTAAGTCCTCATTATTTTTGTGTGTTTGGGTTTTTTTTAGTTCAAGAAAGATAAAGTAGTATTTGCACATCAAACTGTGAACAAATGAGATGTTTTTATATGTGATTAGTCAGAAAATTTCCCCAGCTTGATAAATTTGGCATAATATGAAAATATCTATAACTACTACATAATCAAAGACATAAAGCAAATCATGGCTAAAGTGCAATGAGGAGATAACTCCTATTTTGTGGAAATTAATATTAGGGAGTTATGTTATAACCTTATCACAATGTTTAAGTGTGGATGATAAGAATCTAAATATTAAATTAATATTAAAGTCTGCCATTCCAGTGATTAATTATTAGGAGAGGGTAATAAAGTTGCAAAGAGGTGATATTTCATTAGTAAATTATAGTGTCCATATGACATGGCTTATCATCATTGTATTAACAAGTTCTTGCCACTAATTATAAATTCACTAGAGCAAGTCCTTAATGGCAATTTTTATTGCTTTCAAAGCAGAAGTCTTCTTATGGAGAACACTCTGGTCTCTCTGCTGCTCTTACGAAGGTGAAGAGAGAACTCCCGTTGCCTTTAGCAGATGTTAATTCACCTCTTCTTGCTTTTCCTACAGGACAGACACTGAGGTTTCTAACAGGCAACTTTCTACATCTGTCTGCCCTAGGAACAGTTACAGTCACTCTTCAGAGTGCCTGCTCTGCATGGCTGCTAGATCTATGAAAACAGGTAAACATTACACCTGCAGTAGGTACCTATAACTGGTGATCTGAATACCCCTTTGAGGTACTTCCATAAAAGACTGAAGAAAATATGTGTTTTGCTTTTATAAATAAAAGTGTTGAAAGAGATGCATCCATTCCACAACAGTAACAAAAAAAGTAAATTTATCTGAAAAAAGTTTTGGAAAACAAGTAAAGACATGCCATGTACTCTTACTGTCTTACAGATAAAAACTGCAGACTTTGATTTAGAATTTTCACAGAATCACAGAATCACTAAGGTTGGAAAGGACCTTCAAGATCATAAAGTCCAACCATTAATCCAGCGCCACCATGTCCCCTAAACCATGTCCTGAAGCGCCACATCCACATGTTTTTTGATTATTTCCAGTGATGGTAACTACACCACCTCCCTGGGCAGCCTGTTCCAATGCCTGACCACCCTCCAGTGAAGAAATTTTTCCTAATATCCAATCTAAACCTCCCCTGGCGCAACTTGAGGACATTTCCTCTCGTTCTATCGCTAGTTACTTCAGAGAAGAGACCAACACCCACCTCGCCACAACCCCCTTTCAGGTAGTTGTAGAGAGCGATAAGGTCTCCCTTCAGCCACCTCTTCTCCAGACTAAACAACCCGAGTTCACTCAGCCGCTCCTCATAAAACTTGTGCTCCAGATCCCTCACCAGCTTCGTTGCCCTTCTCTGGACACGCTCCAGCACCTCAACATCCTTCTTGGAGTGAGGGGCCCAAAACTGAACACAGGATTCAAGCTGCGGCCTCACCAGTGCCGAGTACAGGGGCACGATCACTTCCCTACTCCTGCTGGCCACACTATTGCTGATACAGGCCAGGACGCTGTTGGCCTTCTTGGCCACCTGGGCACACTGCCGGCTCATGTTCAGCCGGCTGTCAACCAGCACCCCCAGGTCCTTTTCCGTCAGACAGCTCTCCAGCCACTCTTCCCCAAACCTGGAGCGTTGCATGGGGTTGTTGTGATGGACGTGCAGGACCCGGCACTTGGCCTTATTAAACCTCACACAGTTGACCTCAGCCCATCAATCCAGCCTATCCAGATCCCTCTGCAGAGCCTTCCTACCCTCCAGCAGATCAACACTCCCACCCAACTTGGTGTCGTCTGCAAACGAACAAGACCGGCCCCAGAACCGAGCCCTGGGGAACACCGCTTGTGACCGGCCACCAATTGGATTTAACTCCATTTACCATGACTCTCTGAGCTCAGCTGTCCAGCCAGTTCCTCACCCAGTGAAGAGTATAGCTGTCTAAGCCACAAGCCGCCAACTTCTCTAGGAGAATGCTGTGGGAGACGCTGTCAAAGGCTTTACTGAAGTCCAGGTAGACAACGTCCACAGTCTTTCCCTCATCCACAAGGCGGGTCACCTGGTCATAGAAGGAGATCAGGTTGGTCAAGCAGGATCTGCCTTTCATGAACCCATGCTGGCTGGGCCTGGTCCCTTGGTTGTCCTGCACATGCCCTGTGAGCACTCTCAAGACCAACTGCTCCATAATCTTCCCTGGCACAGAGGTCAGGCTGACAGGCCTGTGGTTCCCAGGATCCTCCTTCCGGCCTTTCTTGTAGATGGGCATCACATTGGCAAGCCTCCAGTCTTCTGGGACCTCCCCTGTTAACCAGGACTGCTGATAAATGATGGAGAGTGGCTTGGCAAGCTCCTCCACCAGCTCTCTCAGTACTCTCGAGTGGATCCCATCAGGCCCCATAGACTTGTGGGTGTCCAGGTGGTTTAACATGTCCTTGACTGCTTCCTCCTGGATTATGAGGAGTACATTGTGCTCTCCATCCCCATCTTCCAGCTCAGGGGGCTGAATACCCTGTGGATACCTGGACTGGCTATTAAAGACTGAGGCCAAGAAGGCATTAAGTACCTCAGCCTTGTCCTCGTCCTTGGAGACAATGTTCCCCGCCATATCCAGTAAGGGATGGAGATTCTCCTTGCCTCTCTTTTTGTTGTTAACATATTTGTAAAAACATTTTTTATTATCCTTTACAACTGTGAAGAAGACACTTTTGTTAGAAGACACCAGTCTTTTTATACACATACCAAACAGCTAGCTTGCTTTATTAATGCAGTTTATATTGAAGGTCATATTTCTTCATAATTATTTTCTTTGCAAAACAAGATTGCTAGTAGTAACTGATTAGTTAAGCAGTGGTGCTGGTTTCCCACTGGTTAACAAGAGCCTTTGTATACACAAGGTCTCATGCATTTATCAATGGCAGGAATAGCAATTTTCTTGTTTGGCAGTTCCCAAATGACATTTTGCCAGGGCACCTATGTTAGGAATGGATACAATTTCTGTTAGTGTCTGGGAGGTTTTCCAATTAAATCAGTTGGAGCTGACAGGACTTGAATGAGTTATTGTCTGTTTTTATGTCTTTTTAAAATTTGATTGCTTGATTTTTTTAGCACTTCAGCTGGGTTGTTAACATAACTTAGAGTTTTTGTTAACTTCCCCAAAGTGACCTATACAGTTCCAATTTTATATGCAGCCTTCATTTGATCTGATTTCAATATCAGTTTGATTCCTCAACAGCTTTGTATATCTGGGCCTCTGCCTCTGCATATCTGCTTTAATTCCCATTTAGTCAATCAGATTCATTTATTTGCATGAGATAATATTTTAACTTAGATAAAATCCTAAAAGAGTAAATTGGCCTTTCCTCCTTAGCAAGAAAAAAATACATAATGTTTGGGTAGAAATAAACATCATCACTAATTATCATTAATGAATTATTAAATGTATCTTAATAAATTATTTAAAATTACAAAGGGGCAAGTACTTAGTGCCAATTATTAATTACATTTTAGAAGAACCTCTGATTTTCCTAAAACAGCATCTGCTTTCGTTTCGGATTTCACAGTTTCTTACACCAGTTTTCAACGTGTCCATTGTGTCATTCGCTCTTCAGAAAATAATAATTTTATTTGCTTCTAAAGATAATTCCTTTTATGAAATTAACAAAATATTTTTCATTTTTCTACCCGACAGAGAAAGTGTCTAAGCTATTACCTTTCTTACTCAGTTTATGTCTGTCAATTATTTTTTTCATGCAAGTTTTTCTAACCTAATCAGTTTTCACACATTTTTTTCCACAGTCAGCCTTGGAAAGTAGAGAAAATCCAGTTAGCTAAGGTGATGACTTCACTTAAACAGAATAAGGAAATCTGGTATGCTGTGATTTATTTTACCAAATGCCTACTGAATACCAAGGAAAGTTTTCTTCTTTCTTCTGTACCTGATTTCTCTGCAATTTACATGTTAATCACATTGGGCATTTGGTATTATTAATGTCTTTTGAAGTCAGGCCTTTGTTCTTCACCTATTGTATGCGAGTGAGGTTGTTTTGGTTTCAACTGCCAAACTACAAATCCTAGTTTTGCGTTCTGTTGTTTATCACTATGAACAAAGACCAACAAACCTGGAGTAGGAATATTTAAGGATACCAGCTGAAGGCAGAAGCTCAGCAGCCAGGTGCCAGACAGGATACTGCCCTGGAAGCCAAAACGTTATAGTTTCCCATTTGACGCACTGAAATCCACGATGAAGACCCAGGACCCCCTGTCTGGGCAGTGCAGTGGTTCCACAGCTCGCTTGCTGGATGACAGGTACACAGGGCCACAGCTTCTTCCCAGCAAAGATGATGGCCCCCAACCAGGTTACAGAAACCAGACGGGCTTGTCTCATCCCACGTCCTGGGAAGCCAGAGTGACGGTGGCTCCCGTATCACAGCAGGTATTGCCCAGGTGTGATCGTACTCCCTAAAAAAACACTCCTGGAGTCCATTTCTTTGGGATGAGGTGAAGGAGGACATGATGGTGGGGTCCCTTTCGTACAGTGCTGCAGTCACCAGAGTATCCTTGGGAGCTGTGTTGGGGACAAGGACAGCCACCCTCACCAGGGCCACCACCACCACAGCTTTTCCTGGAGCAGTAGCTGAAGATTTTGTTTTTAAGCCTGTAGGTAATTGTGTGTAGTTGCTCACCTTCAGAGCAGCCTGTAGTTTCATGTCTTCTCTGCACATAAAAATGTCAGGAAAGTAAGACGATATTTTAATAGTTGTTAAGGTCTCAGAAAACAAGGCCCCTTTATCTGTTTCCTTTTTAGGGTGTTTGCCCTGAAAGAAGCCTATTAAGATCTATAGCTATATATCTGTGCAACGGTAACTTCCAGTCTCAAGATGAACTCCCACGAATCCTGACTGAAATGGTTATTTTAGCTGCAGTGTGTATTCTTTCTACACTTGGTACCTCCAGATGATATCAGAGGATATCTTGTTGTCAAGGCGCTGCACAAAACCAGCAGTGAGCACGCGAGGAGACGAGCAGCCTTTGCAAGGGAGAGCACGTATTTCAGTAGATATCACAGGCAGATATGGGTAGATGGAAAGACATGTAATGTGTAAACAGGGTGACAGTTTGTAGCTCTCAGAATTACCTCCACAATATCTTTTTTTTCCTAGAGTTGTAAAGGGCTTTTGTGGTTTTTTGTTCTTTTTTTTAATAAAAGCTGTTGTCCTGAAACCCCAGAGGAAGAGGGTGCAGCAGGAAGGCTATATATAGGCAATAAACAATAGCAAAGGGCTCGGTTTTCTCCAGATATACAGGATTTTGAAACATTTTTGTTAAACTGAAGTCACAGTTGGAATCTGGAGGTTATCAATTACTATTATCCCTGATGTAATTTCTTTCCAATCATTATCCAGCAAACATGACTGGAATAATGAGTATCTTACTGTCAGTGAAATTGAGCAGATGCTGATATTTAAGCAGAACAAGACTCCTACTTCACTCTCAACATTTCTTGCTGTCTTCAGTGTTGCTCACCTTAGTTTCCTCCCCCATCTTGAATAAACAGTCCTATTATTCATCCAGAAAAGCCTGACATACTTGATTTTCTGTTATTTTCTTTGGTGCTGTTTTAAATATTTTTTCATTTGGTGACATTGGAGAAGAGGTTTGGAAGGTTTTCCTGCTTTTCCAGGGTTTGTAAAGTGGTCAAATGTTGAATTATAGCTATCTCACTGGGAAGTTATAAAGAAATTCAAAAGATCTTAGCCCTCATTTACTGATAAAACTTAATAGACATTGTTTTACATTTTTATTGCAGTGATTATGGTCTTTTTATAGTATTAAGATTTTCACATTTCACAATGTTTCACATTCAATTACACCAAATTTTGAAACTTGGTTGGCTAAAATTAAAGGCATTTGGCTATACATAAACACCTGTCTTAAGAAACAGTCTTCTGTTGGATATTTCTGGACTTCCTATATTGGATCTGTAGTTAAGTGGATTTCTCTCCCTGTTTCCAAATGAACATAATCCAATTTTCAATGGAAGTCAAGCCTGTGCTTAAATATTTTGTTGAATTAGGCAATAATTACCTGCTTGTTAAAAATAAATTATTGCTTTCTGTTCTGATTTGATACCTTAAAACACAAAGAAGCTGTCTAGATCTGCTAACATGTACTTGCACAATAGTAAAATCATCTGGCCAACTTTCTTACTCAATGATTCCTTTACATTTTTCATAGTTTTTATAAACTAAGATTTAAGCAACTGTGAATACATGCAGGGAAATATAAATCACACACTGCATTGCACATCATTATGAATTTGTGCCCCCATCTGATAAGAGGCCGAGCAACCCAGACCTGGCCCAGCTTCTACTAGCCAAGCCAGATGAAGATAAATCCTCTTTAAAACAAGAATTCTTAAACTTTTAACAAAGAAGTCATTAACGGCAGGATGTAAGACAATACAAGTGATGTCTTGCAGAGAAGATACAAAAAGGTGTAGCAGAGATACCTCTGCAATATGCAGGAATTTAATAATAGCCCTATTTTGCCTGAGGCTGCATATCTCATCCCTATAGCTACAAAGCAAATGAGGGGACCGGAAGTACATTTTGTGGGAGCTTCATCCTGGGATGAAGTGCAGTGCCCTGTAGTGCATTGGGAAGGTTACATATTGAATGAAGTGAAGCATGGGGTACAGATGCTGAGTAACAGTGGTTAGACCATAACCTTCCTGATATTTCAGTAAAATTTCATACATTCATTGATCTCAGTGATTGTCTATGGGGTACTGAAATAAAAGCTTAGGGGCACAGTAGATTTCTCTAAAAAAATGTATTTTTAAGGAATTGTGAAGGAAGATTCTAACAGCCTATGAATATTAACCCCCTGGAATGATCTGTCAAACATAAATCATTATTACCTTCTATCTATGATATAGTATATTTGTTAAAATTTCCATAATCAGCAAGGCATATATTCATATCAACAGACTGTACCCTGATTTTTCTAGTTATTCGGAGTTGAGCTCTCTTTAATGCTCCATTACTAAAGGACATATCTTCAAAGCTCAGTCTATGTCAACTTAACAAGTACTTCTACAAATGAGAGCAGTCAATATTCTCTCCTCGCTGATCCTCTGCCATTGTTTCTTCTTCAAGATTTTTCTTTTATTTTTTCCAAATTAGAGACTTTGAATGATTGTTTTCATTTCTGCCATGGTTGGGACACTACTTAATTGAGTAGCTCCACGATATATTCCCACCATCATTATTATTCAAAATATACAGAAACATGGTTCTGACCTATACAAAAAAATGTCAGGGGTGAATGAGAATGTATTGTTCAGTCCTCAGTAGTCAGCTAAGTACAAGCTCGCCTGAACATTGAGAGTTCAGAAGTTCAACATGAGTTCAAATGTTATTAAGTTCACGTTTCACTAAAGAGAAAAAGAGTAAGTGATAAATGTTTATACTAGGGTCCTGGATTTAAAAATATGTGTTATGGTTCCTATATACATTTAAAATTATATCTGAAAAAATTGTACTACTGTGTCTGGTCAAACAATTCAAGGCAGTGACCAGTTAAACATGAAGAGGTGGGAGTCAGCTTAAAGCAATGAACCAGTCCTTAAAAGATGCATCAAGGACTTTGAATCAGGACGTGCAGTTGGAAAATGTTGCAAACAGATCCAAAATAAAAACCAATCACCTTAGTGACACAGATCATAGATACTAGTAAGTGGGCGCTGTACATTTCTCCTGGCTGTATCTGATCTTTTTTAAACTTTTGTTGACTGATGAAAATGACAGCTACATAGCTGCTAGTACTTGCAAGTTTCTTTAAGCCCTGAAAGAAATCAAGGACTCCATTGAAATAAAAAGCTAGAAGGAGACCTCAGAAAACCACTGACTTCATTCACAGAATCACAGAATCATTAAGGTTGTAAAAGACTTTTAAGATCATCAAGTCCAACCATCAATGCAACACCACCAAGCCCACTAAACTATATTTCCTAGCTCCAAAACAAGTTCAAACACAGTTTCTGGGCTAGTCCTGACAGATGTTTCTCGAATTGGATCTGTTCTTCAAAATCTCCAGTGTCAGGAATTCCATAATTCAAGAACTTAATCTGGCCATGGTCATAAGGGACAAGAAGACATGTTTTCACATATAAATTAGTAACAAAAAGAAAGGAAAGGAGAATCTCCATCCTTTATTGGATGGGGGGAGAACGTTGCCACCAAGGATGAGGAAAAGGCTGAGGTACTTAATGCCTTCTTGGCCTCAGTCTTAAGTAGTCGGACCAGTTATCTTCTGGGTGTTCAGCCCCCTGAACTGGAAGACAGGGATGGAGAGCAAAATAAACCCCCTGTAATCCAGGAGGAAGGAGTTAATGACCTGCTATGTCACCCCAACTCTCACAAGTCTACGGGGCCGGATGAGATCCACCCGAGAGTACTAAAGGAGCTGGTGGAGGAGCTTGCCAAGCCATTCTCCATCATTTATCAGCAGTCCTGGTTAACAGGGGAGGTCCCAGATGACTGGAGGCTTGCCAGTGTGACGCCCATCTACAAGAAGGTCCGGAAGGAGAATCTGGGGAACTACGGCGTGTCAGCCTGACCTTGGTACCGGTGAAGATTATGGATAGGTTCATCTTGACAGCGTTCTCAGGGCATGTGCAGGACAACCAAGGGATCATACCCAGCTAACATGGGTTCATGAAAGGCCTACTTGACCAGCCTCATCTCCTTCTATGACCAGGTGAATCGCCTGGTGGATGAGGGAAAGGCTGTGGATATTGTCTACCTGGACTTTAGTAAAGCCTTTGACAGCGTCTCCCACAGCATTCTCCTAGAGAAGTTGGCGGCTTGTGGCTTAGACAGCTATACTCTTCACTGGGTAAAGAACTGGCTGGACAGCTGAGCTCAGAGAGTCATGGTGAATGGAGTTAAGTCCAATTGGTGGCCGGTCACAAGCGGTGTTCCCCAGGGCTCAGTACTGAGGCTGCTCTTGTTTAATACCTTTATTGTCAATCTGGATAATCTGGATCGAGTGCTCCCTCAGTAAGTTTGCAGATGACACCAAACTGGGCAGGAGTGTTGATCTGCTGGAGGGTAGGAGGGCTCTGCAGAGGGATCTGGACAGGCTGGATTGATGGGCCAAGGTCAACTCTATGATGTTCAACAAGGCCAATTGCCAGGTCCTGCACTTGGGTCAAAACAACCCCATGCAATGCTACAGGCTTGGGGAGGAGTGGCTGGAGAGCTGTCTGGCGGAAAAGGACCTGGGGGTGCTGGTTGACAGCCGGCTGAACATGAGCCGGCAGTGTGCCCAGGTGGCCAAGGAGGCCAACAGTGTCCTGGCCTGTATCAGGAATAGTGTGGCCAGCAGGAGTAGGGAAGTGATTGTGCCCCTGGATTCGGCACTGGTGAGGCCGCACCTCAAATACTGTGTTCAGTTTTGGGCCCCTCACTACAAGAAGGATGCTGAGGTGCTTGAGCGTGTCCAAAGAAGGTCATCGAAGCTGGTGAGGGGTCTGGAGCACAAGTCTTCTGAGGAGCGGCTGAGGGAACTGGGGTTGTTCAGTCTGGAGAAGAGGAGGCTGAGGGGAGACCTTATCGCTCTCTATAACTACCTGAAAGGAGGTTGTAATGAGGAGGGTGTGGGTCTCTTCTCCCAAGTAACTAGCGATGGAACGAGAGGAAATGGCCTCAAGTTGCACCAGGAGAGGTTTAGATTGGATATTAGGAAAAATTTCTTTACTGAGAGAGTGGTCAAGCATTGGAACAGGCTGCCCACGGAGGTGGTGGAGTCACCATCACTGGAAGTGTTCAAAAAACATGTAGATGTGGCACTTGAGGACATGGTTTAGTGGGCATGGTGGTGTTGGGTTGATGGTTGGACTTGATGATCTTAAAGGTCTTTACAATCTTAATGATTCTATGATTCTATAATCTTCAGAGATAACTAAATCCAGTGTTCAAATATGTTGACAGCTAAGAAGTTTTTATAATATCTAATTTAAATGTCTCATTATAAATTAGACCAATTTCCTCTTATCTTGTTGATCACTGCCATTGAGAACAGTTGGTTACTGTTCTAACAGTCTGAAATCTCTTAACTTGATTATACGGTCCTGTCTCAGTTTTCTTTTTCTGGTTGGAACATTTTCTTTGGATTTTCCTGTAAATTTTTAGATTACTTATCACTTTTGTTCATCACTTGAGGTTTCCCTCTTGTTTATCCATAAACTTTTTTAATTATGGTTTTCAAAATGGGACATAATGTTGTCATTTAGTTATTACCATTTGTTCCAAATAGTGTAATAACTATGTAGAATATTAACAATTACTTGCATGTTAATATTTAGCTAGCAATAGGTCTTGTATGTAATGAGATTTCAGAATGATACTTGTCTTTTTTGTTACAGCATCTCAAACACTGACTCATTTCATGTGAACCCCCCTGAGCCTTGCTTGCAGTGTTGACAGCTAACCAGTTACTTTGCTTTTTTCTCGCTTTGCATTTATGCATTTAATTTTTGTTTCCTTCCTGCCTACCTTTTCATCTGGCCTTATTAAATTTCATTATATTGATTTCAGACTCATCCTTTAGTTTATCTAGTTCATTCTTAATTCTGCTTCTGACCATTGAAGTGCATGTTGTACTTTTCAACTTTCTGTCATCTGCAAATTTTATGGGACTACCTCCATTTTTCACCATCACAATATTCAAGGTTTATATTGAATATCAATGGGGAGAGACTTTTTGCAGGGCCTCCCAATTTGTCAGGGCCTTCCGTTTTGAAAGCAAATTCTTGATAAACTGCTTCAATATATTTTCCAAATTTGCTTATGAAGAAGTTTCACAGACTGTGCCATAAGCTTTACTAAAGTCAAGATGTATCATATCTATTATTTGTATCCTATCCACTAGGCCGTGTTACCCCACTGAAAGAGGGAACTAGAGTGATGTGACTGCTCTTGACAAATCCATATTGACCTGGTTTTATCACTGTATTATCCTTCAAGTGCTTACTATCTGAGAGGTTCAGGAATTTATTCCAGTAGCTTTCCAGGTAACAAGTTTAGGCTAGCTGTGTGATAGCTATCCTTTGCAAAGGTTGAGGCCGTATTTGGACTTGGTCTTCTGGTGAGCAAGTTAAAGAAAATTATGCCACAGCTCTGGATTAGCTCCAAAAGTAATGGCAACTCTATCATTTGAATTTCTGACAAAACTTAGAATTTTAGATAGAGGGGCTGTAATACTATTACAGTCATGTTATTGTTCTTCTGTGTTGAAATGTTCCAGCAAATGGTACCTACTTGTTCTATGTTGACACAGAAAAATAGAAGTCATCTGAATTAGAGTAATGTTAACATTCCAGAGGATGTATTTATATACCTATTAATATTTACAGCTGGCTGCGCTAGCAGTATAGATGGTTTCTGCAGCAAAGACTAGAGGGAAAGCAAATAACTTCTTGACCCCATGGGAAGTGGAGCAAGAGATATACAAGAGGTATGATGACATCACTCTTTCAGCAGAGAAGTAGGTCAATACTGAGCCAAAGGGGAGGAAATTGTTTCTGCTCTCTTCAGATTATACATGAAATCCAGACTAGGATAGTTGGAGCATGTAGAGAACTAAATTGTCTGAAGGGTGCCAAGCGTGTCAAAAAGAAGTATATAGAGGGAGTATGCATGTGAAAAACAAATACAAAGAGATGTGGGAGCAGTGTCAGAAAAGGACACAACATGACGTACAGAGGACAGTGGGCAAGCAAGCAAGAGACAGAGAACAACACTGAACCTAAGCAGGTAAATCGTCCCATTAAGATGGGGTATACTGCTTCAGCAATTTTGTTGCTTGTCTCTTAGCGAAAGGTTATTTCCTAATGGAACCATTCTTGCGGGTGAGAGAGCCGGCAGGCCTGAGGTGCAAATGTGGACACTTGACTGCTTCACTGCCAGAGACCCAGACACAACCTGGGGGAGAGGAGCAGAATTTGCTCTCAGCACATGCAGCAGCCATCGGGCTGGGGCAGGCTGCTCCTGGGGAGCCGGGAAAGGGGAGGCTGAAGCCCATGGGGTGCAAAAAAAGACTGAACCCCATTTGCTATTCTTTCCTGGTTAGCTCACGAAAAATTAATGTGAACTTTAATCCCCACGCTTTCACAGTGGCAGCTAGAGGGACATCTTAAACGGCACTAGATGTCCGTGTTTAGGCAACTGAATAGAGCCCTAGATTTCTCTTGACTGTAATGAGAGCAAGGTGACATGCTTTAAGCATCCAAATTGGTGTGTCAACAATCAGAATAGAAACTGAAATGCCGTGTAAGAGGTACTAAGCAACGCAGGTCTGGTCTGCAGGGATGGTTTCCAAAGACACTCAGTCTTGTCCACTGCCGGCAGGAGAGATTCGGACCCTCTTCACCTCATTCACCCCTCAGGCAATACAAGTAGACAGCAGCGCTGCTGTTGGTGGAGCTACAAACTGAAAATCAATGCAGAGGAGGAATTATGGTACTTCCTGAATTAGGAGAGGGTTAAACAAAGGTGTCTGACAGCAGTGTCATGCTTTGGTGTACACACCTGTGTGCACCCTTGCTCCTGCTTCCCCCGAGATGCCCCCTTGGGTGAACACACTAGGATGTCCATCCTCCCAGTCCACATGATAGCCAGAAACAAGACAGTTAATGCTATCCTTGAACAAAATACCCAACACAGGTGCTCACACGCTGGGATTGCAAAAGTAGCCAGACAGGAAGGAGTGTGACTGAATTCAGTTGCTGTAAATTACAGTAAGAAAAAAACAAAGAAAGAAAAAAACACAACTATACACATTCAGCAAAGCTTTCCTCCCTAGGTTTTGGGCTAAGTGAAATCTAGGAACTATCAGGACACAATTAGGTAGTAGGAAGCTTCTTTGGACTTAGTTTTTTAGCTCTGCATACAGGAAGAATGTTTGCTCTCATTTGTCTCAGCCCACGGCCCCAGATTATTCTAAATTTAGCCAACCTACTGCCAATCTGCAGAGCAAATACCACATATTTTACCTGAATATTTGCTGAATCCCTAGCAAATTCTGTGATCTGATAGTATAATTTACTTCTTTTAAAATTGGAAATGAGGTATTAATTTATACTAAAAGGTGTAGAAGACTAAGACAACAATACCTGCTATGACACAATTGTGTCTAGAGAAGCACATAACAAATTACCTTGATAACTAGAACCAGATTATGAGGTGTCAACTGCAATCTGGATATTGAAGTACGATCAAGAACCACACTGTAAATAGGCTGTCTAGCTTGGAAAAGTGATGGGACAGAACTTGATAGAAATTAAGCCTGATGAAGCTAAGTGGAAAGGTAAGATTTACCTGAATTTAATGCAAAATTAAATTGAGTTTCCAGAAAATAGAAATAAATAAATAAATAAATAAATAAATAGATTGTTGCATAGTTAACATATTTCCATAGGCAATTTATTTCCATAGTATCACTATGTTTGATACTTAATAGGACTGAAAACAAAAATTAGCAGTGAATATAAACTAGAAGAATAATGACAGTTGAAACAAGGCACTCGCTACATATATGGTTATAAAAATGCGTACTGTATGTTAGAGAGAGGACAAGAGATCCAGCTAATGTCAACTAGTAGAGAACTGACAAACTTTTTGGGGAGGAGACTATGGTATTAATTGCTAAATTTTAATATAGAATCCCTGATCACTGCTATGAGAAGAAAAGCTGATATGATCTGGTATTCTATTTCTATGTGCATATTAGTGCACTAACCTGATCATTCTGGACAATGTCTCTTGACCTCACCTAATTCATAGATGGTGACTGGTTAATAGTCTCTTGAATAAATTTTTAGAATTACCTAACAAAAAAAACCCCTGACCACTGGTTCTCTGGGCTAAATATACCTCTAGGCATTCATTATATATGCTTGTATAATGTGTATTTATTATAAAAACACCCAAATTTAAACAAGAGATTAAAAACAGGAAGACTGGTTAGAACTGAAATGTGCTAGTGGCTTGCTTTGTCACATGCCAGCATTACTGCTCTTCTAATACGCTAAGCATGCAGTTCACTCAAAACGAGATTTTAGTAATGTATTTTCCTAATAGAAAAAACCCACAGTTTTGAGATGTTTCTCACAAAATAATGGCTTTTGAGAGAAATACATTTTATACAACTAAGGTTTTATGGTGCTTGCCTAGGATCAGTAGCAATTGCAAAGATTTAATTGGAATTAGTGATGTTTTATCTCACAGAAATCCATTAAATCTTGTTTGAAGCAAGAAACTCATAAAATCTTAGAGGTAAAATTGCATTATGTATTTGTCTTGTAACTTGTCCCTTAATCAAAAAGTGTTATTAGTCCCAGTATCCTTAAACTAAGCAATTTCCTTCATTTTTTATTACTGTATGTGCTACCATTCTTTCATTTAGCCTCAACATGGCTTGAAAATCATGGAAATAATATTATCTTCATTTTTCATAAGGGGAATTTTTCATAAAGGCAATTGAATCACAGAGGAAATAAGTGGTTTGTACAGTCTGGCACTGGAAGGCCAAGGCAGGGTCTTTCTGCTGTGTAAGAGAGCATGCAGCAAGTCCAGGAAAATGAGATCATTAGTGATTGAATGAAAGATGTGAAATTATTCAGGCAATAATATTGCAGGCCAACATACTTCAGATTTTGAACTTAACACTGTCTTTTTGCAAGTGGGTGTTTCAGCTTAGAAACATGGAAATCAAATTCCTCTGGGAGGAGAAAGGGAATCAGTCTGGGTATAGCTTATGGTCTATGTTGAGCAGCTGTTTATGTTATAGGTGTTATACTCTTTGGACCTACTGTGCTTAAATCTGACTTCTCTCATCTATGACAAGTATCATTCCCACGAGTTCTCAGTGTTGGTTGTAAGGAAGAGTATCTTCCCACCCAATATCAACTGCCCTCTGCTTTTTATTTTTTGTTTATTAGCCCAAGGAACAGAATAGTTGTTCACACCAGAATTTGAATGAGCAAGAAACAGTTGAGTAAAACCTTGCTGAGATGAATGGGGAAGTTCAAATCTCACAGTGGTTCTTCTTGCTTTCAACCAGCTTGCTTAGTCATGTCTGGTTTGAATGAGTCATGTGTGAGTTTTTTCAGAGCTATGACAACTGCAGACTTATTTTAATAAGTTTTTTTGGTAAAAAGAAATAATTAGATCATTTAGTCTGACTGATCTGCCTCTTACTATGCATCAGCTGTAAAACTCCTCTGCCCCATTATGTGGCTGCACCGGTTCTTGTAGATAATTATATTTGAAAGCCTAAGGTTGGGGTGTAACCTTGACCTCCAAAGTGGATACTGTAGATAAATGATATGGACATTCTGACTTATGTGATACAGAAAAAATTACATTGTTTCTTGTCTTATCACAATCATAGATCTTCACATTAATCATAAAAACTACTTAAACCTCCTCTCCTAAAAAAAAAGTTAACAAAACTGTCAAATTTATAACAGTATCAGTTCCACAGTGCATATTCAGTGATTCATTTTATTAATTGATTGGCGAAGTTTATGTAGCTCCACCTTGGAATGACAATTCTGTTGTGTCTCACTCGTTTCTTTTCAAAATGCAACCAGAGGATACACTATGCCTGGGCTGATGGCTTTTGCCCTTTGCGTCACACCCTTCTGGTTAGTACACTTGCCTAGGAAGTGCAAGATTTAGATGCAAGTTTACAATCTGATCCTACTTCTCTTCTTAGACTACTGTCATCTCCAGCTGAAGGCAAGCTCTGCTAGAAATACCCTTGGTCCCCCTGTTACGGCTGATTATACAGCCAGAAGCGTGGTGTTTATGAACCAGAAAGGGACGGGGGAGGCCAGCTGTGACTGTAACCTGCTTGTTACGGCACTCACTTAGGACATGTAAATGCCGGTTTAGTTTCTTTGCTCCCAGGGCTTTTTTTGCATTTCATAGCTGATAAAAGCCAGCCATGATCGCAGAAGTAGAGTCTGCAATTTCTGCTGTGTTCTTGGCCTGCCCAGAGAACGCACAGCACCTGGTTTCTCATTGAGCATGGCAGCACCCACCTGCATTTCTGGATCCTATTGGGGCTTTGGTCAATGTTACATGCCTGCCCAGTCATGCCCACGTGCAGATGCTTATAGCCAGAAGAAGAAGAGGAGACACCCTGGACCTTGCAGGTCCAACAGGGACCAATCAATTACTTCAGCTGTTTACAGAGGTGAGATAAAGGCTGAGCAGTAATTCAAACATAGCTATCCAAAGTCTTGCCTCAGGTATAGGCAGTATCCACGAGGGTCTCTGGCATTGTAATGTTTATCTCCACAACACCTGGGAGCTTCACACAGAATATTTACACAAAAAGCCCTTTAAATAAAAGAAGCAAACCTGCAGAATTAGGCAGCTTCTCTGTGGATTGCCCAGCAGTATTTTGGCATCCCACAAGTGCTATATCTGTAAGTAGAGATTATCAGAAGGTCTGATGTTTAGGCCATTGCATCATTGTGCTACCTAGAACATTTGCTATGGGTAGAATGAAAAGAAGCTGGTTCTTCACTTTTTTTCACAAGTTGATGCTAATAATAAATTTACCTGTCATTGCCACCAATTCATTTTTCAGTTTGATTACCAGTACTGCAATAATTTTTATGAACATGGTGATTTAAAATGTGAAACTTTTACTAGTTGATTCAATTTCAGGTGTCCTTAACTTGCTTTCTCTTTTCATTTGCTTGGCAAAATTGTACTAAAAGATAAGTTAAGCATTAAGCATAAGTTTACACCGTGTCTTAGCTTAGAAATGTCCTGCTTTCTATCTACATTTGTTTGCTCATCCTTTGTAGTAATAACCATGAAAACACGCTGCAGGTTTATTCTATCAAATTGAAATGATGAAAGTATTTCAGTATATTGTAACTCCAGACTATTACTCAAACGGGGTTTTGTGGGGGTAGGGAGTGATGGAGTTGTTGGTTTGGATTTTCTTTAGTCAGGGAGTGTAACTAATCAGAAAATTAAGTCTTTTTAATAGCATTTTCTACATGTTTGACATGAGTTGACCCACAAGCCTAAATATGCTCCAAGTCACACCCCATAGATCAAGGAGACTTCAGTAACAAGAAGAGGATATGCGAGTCCGGCTTGCTTGAAGCTTAGAAATGATAATGCCATTTCTACAGGGCAAGAGGGCTATTTGGCTTATTATTTTATAATAATACTTAACCCCCCCCCCCAACTTAATCCAAATAATAACGCTACTAGATGTGCTAGATGTTCTAGCCAGCTAATAAGAAAACATGCATGTTCCACCTTACTACTGCCCAGGCTGCTGCGAGTGGAGACAGTTGATGGGTCCTGTCTTTTCAAGCCATTTGTGTCTAAATACTTTTTTTTAGATCTAGACCTGAGAGCACACTGTGAAGTTCCAACCCTTTGCCTGGCATCCTCTGGAGACAGGTAGAGCACAATCAACCTAGAAACTGAAACAACATTTCTTTCTTAAGTGTGATCTTCTCCTAGGGCTCTTGCAGGTACCTGCATGGGCTTGCTTGTAAACTGAATAAGACAGGAATCATGTTTCCTCTTTGCTGGCTGAAGAAATTACCAGCAGCCCTCACCGCCACCTTTCCCTGGAGACTGCTGCTCCCTCAGATCTGGTGGTATGTTGCACACATGAGGCCTCTCTGACTCACTTCTGTCCAAAGGAGGTGGGCAGTTCAAATAGTTCATCTTTGCTAAGTGTTCTCATTTTAATGGGAATAATTTCATGAATGGCTCTGAGGAAACAGTAGCTGACAGCACGGGCCACCAACAAACGGCTGAGACAGTGCAGGCAAAGGGAAATGGTGATTTCTTTAGCTCAACCAGCCAGAAATGGGCATAATCAACCACTAACACTACAGAACCAATAAAATCTGAAGTGCCCTGATACCAAGTTGGTGGTTTCTCACCTCTCCAAGGCAGCTGTCAGGAGCACGGTTCAACAGGTGTACCTTTGGCAAGTTAAGACATGAGGCCAAACTGCAACTTGTAATTTGTCACTGTCACCATTAACATCACAGCAGTCTGTATTCTAGTTGAATGCAGCCTTCTTTCTGATTTATTATAATATGTGGCAGAGCAGGAAACCTGAACAGTTTGAAAATGAATAAAGGAAAACTGAGAATTTTGTATTTCAAGTGGAAAAGGAAAGAGAACTGTATTAATTTGAACTTAGTCTGCATGCCAGTAGAAACAAGGTTTGTGGGTACTGATAATTCAAAATATGAGGGGATTAGTCCTAGAACAGGAATTAGAAATAAATCATAGTCATCATTCAAAACAAGGCATAGAGGAAGGTTTAAAAGTACATTTAATTAGCCAAACTTCATGGATTATATAGTAAAATTAACATGTAATCCTGTTCAAAGGCTGTATTTTAAGTTAACAAATTAAGTTATATTTGAAGAAGTGGTAAATAGATTACAGCTCTACTGACAGAGAAAATTATAACATGGAGCACTTTTGCTCTTTGATAGTCCCTTTTAATGAAGCAGAGGGATGGGAACCTGCCCACACATGAATAAACTGAGTCCCATAAGGAAAATCAGCCACAGGAGGCAGTTCTTCTCTGACTTGCCCCTTAGTGACTGCCTATGGCTGGACCAGGAGGTTGCTCAGAGCATCTTGAGTTGGACTCTCACTCTGAATTGTCCCTGGGAGAAACTTCTCCCTTGGTTACAGAAGGATCCTTAAGAGATTAGACCCTCACAGATAAATATAAACTTCATCAACAACCTTCTTAATTGCCTTTTGTGTTTCCTGACTGCTGATTGTGTCTTACTGTCCTGTGTGTTCAAATATATTCACACGTCTGCCTGCACTTCCAGAGATGCAGATATCTCAAAAGAGTTGTGATATATTGCACAGTTAGAAAAGGAAACACTCATATCTTGGGAGGTCTGTTGTAGATAGACATTTAATTCGGTGTATTAAATAAGGACAAGCCACAACAGGATACAAACATCCTGTTGATATCCATCTGAACTCTTCCTGGCACAACACTTGTCTCCCTTCTCTTTCTTCTTGGATGAGACTCCAATTGCAGACCAGATGGGAACAGAAAGCTCTATAATTTAACTCCCAATCCCACCTCTCTCAAGAAAGAAAATAAGTGACCGACAATTGCTGACCAAATTCTTTTTCCTGTAGTCCTTGAAATTTAATGAACTGTAAAGAAGGGTAAGAAAAGTGAGCAGTCAGGAAGATAAGGTCATCTACCCAACTGATCATATATAATCTTTTGCTTTCTTCCACATTTAATTTTGTTATTAAAAGAAAAACGTTTCCATCAGTACAAAATGGCAGTAAGCTGTTTGAACAGTGACAAATCAGAAATATGGAGTGTGAGACACTCTAAACTCAAATAAAGAAATGTCATTCTTTTTCTTCATATGACATCTTCCTTCGCCTCCCATTTATCTTTCTTCCTGTACTCTGCTCCACCTTCAGGAGTTTCCTTTTAATGAAGGGGCAGAATATTTCAGAAGCAGAGGTTATGTTCTGTCATGTCATTTATCTGTAAGTCCAAAGACTTGACATTCTCTCCTGAGAATGAGTTATAAAACACTTGCAGAGCTGGACATGCATCTGAAACCAATTTGAAGGTTCCAGAAGGTTTTTCTTTGATGTCACCAATTACTTTCTGCATTTCATTATGTCTTTGTTGCCCTTCACTTTCATAATTCCCATAGGCATCACCAAATAAGGTTTAAATTGAAATGCATTTGACTAAACAGATATTTTCTATCTCAATTTACTTGTGACAAGCTTAATGAAATCATATGGACAACATGTATTTGTATACCAATTAGCTTTCAGAAATTGCCTGCTTATGTCCAAAAAAAGTTAGGTAGCAGGTTTCTGAGCTGTCAAAATATCTGGACAATATATGATTTACAGCATCATTACCTATCTGCATAGTCACATTATAGGACTGCTTTCTGTTTCTTTGCTTCCCTGCATTACTGGTCATGTAGTATCACTCAGAGAATGTCAGAAAAGACAGAAAATGGACTTCATTTCCTGCTGCCTTGAAGAAACTGTAGAAGGAACACAGAGCGCCACAGGTCGTATCTGTACCACATATTGATGTATGCAGAAAATGGCCACATCCTCCACCAGCGACAAAAAACAAATTATGGACAGTTTAAGAATACCCTTTTGGTGTGACTCTTGTGTTTGCAAGTAAAGCAACAAACAGGGTGGAGGGACGTAATTAAGCTAGAGGGAAGGGTAGAGTTTCTGCATAAGCGATTATGGTATGCTAACTGATAATTTCCATGAATGTATAATAGCATAGGCTATTCTTCATGTATGTAACATTTCCTGATGCCCTGAAAAGTATCCCGTGCTTAATATGGAGGAGGTATTTTTCTGAGTAAGACAAAGTGACGGCTGTGCCTTGGCTAAAGCAGATGATTATCAGACAGAACAACACAAAGATTCAAGGCAGAGGCAGTTTTTAAATATACATACTTGCTGCATATCCACTTTTTCAAATTCGTACAACAGAGTGCCAAAATTCTCATTGACCAAACCTTATTTCTTTCCTCTTAACTATTTTGTAACTAGATAATATTTTAAATGCCACAGAGCTTTGGTGTTTTTTTTTTTTAGAGTGTGTGTTTTTAATTGACTTTTTGGTTTGAAAGGCAAAGGTCTAGACAGGCCTATATATCCATGAGTTACTCATGCAAAAAAAACTATTTAGAGAACAGGCCTGTAATGTCAAGGGATTTTAAGAATCGTGTATATTCATACAGTGGTCCTGGGGCTGTGAGTAGGTCACGCTGAAGAGAAAAAAGTAAAAGTGAAAGGTCAGGATACAAGTTAATTTTGCCACAAGATTTTCCATTATATGACAGACACTTAGTGTTCAAGAGGGAAACTATATGTTATAAATTGTTACTTGCAATATAAAGCATTTCTCCAAGAACTCCCAAAGAATTCCCATTTCAAGATACTTTCCCTTACCTGCAAGCAAGGGTATTGTTTATAAGTTACAGAGTAGGATATTTTTTCTTGCTGACTCTAATAGGAATGTCTCTGGGTGATCAGCTGGCAATCAGCAATCTTTACATGATTATTCTATACTCAAATTATTTGTTCCTCATATGCCTGGAAAAAAAAGGAATGAATAGAAAACTGATGTGAAGATAACACATTCTGTAAACAGGAACCTGTGCAATAGTTTCTAATTCCATTTACATTGATTTAAGCCAGACTCAATCCTCTGACTTCAGAGGGGTATTACAAATTCACTGTGGTGTAGCTCAGCATCCAGCCCCAAGCTTTTAGAAATAAATGGTTTCCATTTGCATGGTATGATGACCAGAATTTTCTGATGTTTAGGGGACTTGGGAGTTAACAGCCCAGAGCAAAATCAGTAAGGCATAGATCAGAAAGGTAATGTGTTTTGGTTTATGGAAATAATAGAACACACATGCTGGAAGGGATCCCAGGGACTGCACATGCTCTGCCCTTGTTAATTTTTCACGGCATTTTGCATACAAAAGTACACATACAACTCACTGGGTGGAATTGTTTGTGCACGTAGAAATGGCACTTCAGCCTGAAAGCCTTTGTAAGCCTTCACTTCTTCTTTAAATTCAAAAGTACTATTCATCAGGGTTGAGAACAGCACATTACACAACCTCTGTGGCCAGCCTGTGGGTTACTGATGCAGCAATCTCTCCCCAGACGCTCTCTGCTGATGCAGGTGGGCTGCTGATTTTGGAAGAGGTGTGTTTGCACACTGGGGGATGCTTTTAGACAGTTCAGGCAGTTGCTCCTTTAGGCTATGCAAGAGGTAGCAAAGGGCACTGTCTCCGATACCTAGGCAGCACTGTGCGCTTGCTGTTCACTCATCCAGGTTCCCAGAAAGGGACTTCTCTGACCCCATGCAGACATTTATTACATGTATGGCCTAATGTGAGATAGTTAGTTAGACCCTCTCTGGTCAGTAGACAGAACCAGCACTTCCAGGGTGTTAGGATCTGCGGAACCCAGCAGCTTGACAGAGGCGAGGCTGCTGCAGCTCCGCGTCCCCAGGTCCCCAGGTCCGGCCAGCAGTGAGGCTGAACACGTGTTCCCATAGGCATGTGTGCACACGTACACACCATGCGTATGCTTACATTCATGGGAAACCACGTGAATCAGCAGAGACAGAAACTACAGAACCCACACAACATAAACAGCACCAACGACCTTGTTTCCCTCGGCCAATGCACAGACACTAGTGTCTCCAGAAGCCAGGACCTCCTCTGGTTCCTCCAGTTCCCTTTGACTCTCCCATATATTTATGATTGCCTCAGTATCTGGCTTTCAAACCTCTTCTCCTATTCTTAAGCAAGTCTACCATGATGTTCACTAGTGCCTACACCCACACAACATGTATGAACTCCATTCTCCCCCATTGCTGACACCACAGGCATGCAGACCCCCACATGTGACTTATTGTCCCCCCTCCACTTGCTGGCACCCAGACCTCCATACACATACATTCACACAGAGCCCCCTTGCTCAGAAAAGTAGTCAGAAATTGAGTTAAATGAGAAAACAGGACACACCTGGTGATCAGACAGTATTGGTACATGTGGCTGGGCAAGAGTACTGGTCAGAAACCTGTTTACATGACCCATACATTTTATTCCCTTGTTCCTTCTATTCCCACTCTGGAAGCTTCCCAAATCCCTTTGATCCCTCCCTTTCCCCACCTTTTGTCCTTCCCTAAACATCCCATACCAAGTCTTGTACAATTCCAAGATATTTTTTCCTTGCATCCCATGTGTCCCAGAACCCTCTAGGCAGTAATCCGCTGTCATAATTTAGCCCCAGCCGGCAACTAAGCCCCAGGCAGCCGCTCGCCCACTGTCCCCACGGTGGGATGGGGGAGAGAATCAGAAGAGTAAAAGTGAGAAAACTCATGGGTTGAGATAAAGACAGTTTAATAGGTAAAGCAAAAGCTGCGCACGCAAGCAAAGCAAAACAGGGAATTCATTCACCGCTCCCCACAGGCAGGCAGGTGTTCGGCCATCTCCAGGGAAGCAGGGCTCTGTCACGTGTAACGGTTACTTGGGAAGACAAACGTCATCACTCCGAACATCCCCCACTTCCTTCTTCTTCCCCCAGCTTTATATACTGAGCATGATGTCATATGGTATGGAATACCCCTTTGGCCAGGCTGGGTCAGCTGTCCCAGCTGTGCCCCCTCCCAGCTTCCCATGCACACCCCACCTTCTTGTTGGCAGGCCAGCACGAGATGCTGGACAGTCCTTGACTGCTTAGCAGCAACTGAAAACATCAGTATGTTATCAACATTATTTTCATCCCAAATCCAAAAAATAGCCTCACACCAGCTTCTGTGAAGAAAACTGACTCTATTCCAGCTGAAACCTGGATGCTCCCCTCAGTCTAAGGTGATCGAGAGAGCATCTCCTGTTGACTCACTGATTGCTGTCATCTCTGGACTATCGCACTGATGGCTCCCCTGTGACAGTCCCGGCATGAGCCAGGTCAGGGTTCTTCCTTTTCTCTGATTAGATTATTGGGGCTCCTCTGCCTGACTCAGTTCCTGTGTGTTCCTTTGTGTTCAGGGGCATAAGTCTTCTGACACATAAGGCAAAAGCCATTTCAAACTCAATGTGGATGTCTGAAAAAGGTCAAATGAATGATGCCATAAAAGCTCCCATTTTCCCCATTGGCTGCCTACGTAGCTTAGGCAGTCGTGAATATCAGGCCTGGTGGTTATATTAAATATAAGGAACCATACCTAGTAAGGAAGAGCATGAACAAAATTTTCGTCTTTACATTAATAAAGATCCTTCTCTGAGACTTAAATTCACTTCTATTATCTTAAGCCCCCCATGTTTGCTCGAAAGCAGTCTACATTCGTGTGTCCATCGCATGTTTCTTACAGTTTCAGTACAGTAAGTAAGTTGCACCACCTTTGGTTTCCTTACATATCAGAAAGAGTTTCAGCACTTAAATTAACATGGAGATCTCCATATTACTATAGGCAATTCTAATCAACACAAACTAGCTGAATAAAGAAAACAGGAAAGAAGTATTATTAATGCTGCTATATTTGTAGAGGCAAGGCTCTATTATTCCGTACTGCTGATTTATACTAATCAACCTAAATGCAATCTGAAAACTTGTAGTAAATACATAATTAGAACATTTCAGATGTACAAATCCATCAAAATACTGCAGAATGTACAAAGCCATCTCTTTGTTAGAGACAATGGTATTTTTTCATCAGAATTGTAGAAAGTATTCCTGATGGACATTTTGGCAAATAAAATGCCCACTGGGATTTTAAAAGAACATTCTGTGTTCAATCTTTCGAGATGTAGATGAATATAGATGATTACAAAGAATACAATTTATAAACATCAGGGAATCTTTTAAGGAGAACAATGTATTCTTCTAAGGATTAATTGTCATGCAGTTATGACCAGAAAGCAGGAAAACCTCCTGATACACTGCAATCTATGTGGAGCATGTAAATGTGTGCATACATATGCCAACAAAAAAAAAAAAAAAAAAATTGAAGGCAGAACTTTCTTAAATTAAAGATGATATCCGTTCAAGAGAAATCAAGACTTTGTACCAAAACTCAAGAATTCTCAGTTAGTTTTCTCATTTCAGCTAACTCTGATCCAGGAGAACCAAAACCTTCTGAATCTGGGTAGCTGAAGAAGGAAAAAATATGTAATTGGATTTGCTGTACTTTTACAACAATGGAATGAGTTTTCATTTATACCAGTACAGGTAAAAGGTAAATAAGACTTGTTGTTTTGGTGGCATTGGAATTGGTGACAGCTCATCTGAATAGTCCAAAAGAGAGCAAGGACCATAGTAATAATTAAGCTATGTGGATGTTCATGGGCTTCAGTGCCAAGCTCATTTTCTGACCCTGTTTCACTTCCCAGTACAGAGAATATTTTCTCTCCATGCTTCTGAATTGCATAAGAGAAAACTCCAGCCACTATCTGCCTTACTCTTTTCATCTTTCCTTTCTGAACAAACCATTGACATGGCTGTGGTTTGTAAGTTACAGGGTCACCTCCTACTCACTAATTACAGCCGATCCCAACTTAGGACTCAGGAAGCTCTTCTACTTGTTATGCTCATCTCAAGTTCAGGCCCATTGGGAGTTGGTGAGAAAGCGAGGACTATTCTGAATAAATTGAAAGAATTGAAGCTTAAAAAGACAGTAAATTTCAACTGTTAATTGTAGGATGACACTGAAACAGTTCAGATTACCTCTGATCCTCTCCTGCTAGAGATAAAATACCTCTTAGAAGGAGCTATTCAAAGAAAGGCATAATTTCCTCCCTCACAAATCCTGAAACCCTGTCCCACCCATTCTGAGAGGAGAGGAACAGAAACAGTTCTCAGACAAGGAACAAAGAACAAATGATGCCTTCCTAGTAAGAAAAAGGTTTCTAGACAGTTCATTGTTGGACAGTTTCCAAACGTTGCAGATGAATTAGATGGCAAAACTTCCCTTGACTTCTATGGCAACAGGAGCATTGAATGACAAATGGAAGGGCAGGTAAATCCAGAAAGGATATTATATCATGTCTTGATGTGATGGAAAGAGCATTGGCATCTGCCATCCTGCCTGGTTTTGGGTCTTAACAGTGTGTTTCAAAATGTGGATTTAACTGAAAACGCAGCTATAGTACTGTATAAAACATTAAACCAACATTTTTCCTCTCTAAATTCAAAGGCTATTTACAGTAGTGTTTGTGTTGGTACTGAATGGTATTTTGCAATGGGAGAACCACACCCACATCAATACCTGGATAATCATACTTTAGTAGCCCAAAGATCTGTCCAGTCTTAATGTGGTTGAAGTCTAAGGTTTTAGTAAGTCTGTAGGAATGGAAGCAAAACATAGTGGAGTTGCCAGGATCTGGGTTGTATGGGAAGTTTGATTACAGTCTTAGTGGAGATGGTCAAGGTCACATTCATCTGAAGAGAGTGCCAGCATTTTGTTAGGAATTGCCACTTCCAGTACACTGATAGATGTGAGCTACTCATGTCCTCAGGTCCACCCAGTAGTGAAGCTGGGCATGTATCCTGTTAGGCACACATACATGCATACACAAATACATTTATGCATGGTTGGCCACACTGATCAACATGGACAGGAAACACAGCACCCACATAGACAGCCTCATCCTGTTCCTCCTCTGCTGCTGATCAGGAGGGAAGACTGCTAGTGGACCCCAGATCCCTGGGTTCCCCCCCATGCCAAACACCAAGGTTTGCTGCCTCACTCCTTTCGCTGGTACTCAGACCTCCTCTTATTACCACACACACAGTCTGGCCCAGACCAAATGTGTCCCCAGTGGTCAGCCTTCAGATATTCTCCAGCGTCCAAGTCCTAGGCCTGTGCCTGTCTGGTAGCTGGACCCTTGGACCACTTAAACTTCTTGCTGCTGGTCTGGTTTGATGTTCACGTGTGAATAATATGTACTTACACTCACATACACACACAGGGGATTGAAGTTCCCCAGGGAAATGCCCTTCTCCATTTTCTGGTTCTTAGATCTCCCATATATGAACACACACTGAACAGAGATCCTGTCACCTTGATTAGTCAGCCCTTAATCACAGCATCTAACAGAGTGTTGTTTGGGGATTGTGTTTCTGGTTCCCCATCTGAAAGCTTTGGTAAGACAGTAGAATAAAGCACTTTTTGTGACAGGAAGCTACCTGAAAAATTATCCCTGAATCACAATCTCCACAGGTTAGAAAAGAAGCACGTTATGTAGGAGAGGAGGAGATATCATCTGCAGATCATCCTTGAGAAGATGACTCAATCACTGAGCAAATGGAAAACATTTTAGTGTTGCAGTGTGGGGCACTGTAAGACCTGATTTTAAGCACCTGGTTTCCACTGTGAAGTCTAAAACCCTGTTTTAGGTAAATAGATTCCTCTTACAATGACAGAAAGGAATTAGTGACTCAGACTGGGACTCCTAAAATCAGTCACACTGAATTGCTTAAGATCATGGGGAGGGGGGCAGGGTGAATCCTATTCAGCACCCTGAGAACTTGGTTTATTCCACTGGGGTTTAACAACCCAGGAGTCTCTCTTGCAAACACATATCCTTGCTTTTTCTTTCTTCTGAAATGAAATATAGATCACTGTTCAGGCAGAGGAGATAACGGGCAGGCCTTGCTGGAGGACTGATCAGTATGCATACTCATCTATGGTGTTTCACTGAAACACCACTCGGAGCAGTCCTCAGAGACAGCTGTGATTGATAGACAAGTTGTCTATTCAAGATCATGCTAACTCAGGTGGAAGGGTGGAACAATATGCACGGTCCTGAAAAAAAAAAAGTGTATTCACTGAACAGAGGGTGAATTAAGGTGAAACATGAACATCCAGACTGGGAGGTAGGAGCAGCCTGAATGTTGCTCTGACCAATGTATCAAGGGGAGTCAGAAACAACACAATTTAGGTTTTGGACATGGAGACATGGTAAAGCTTTGTCATGGGCACAGGTGTGCTAATACCTTGCTGGACAAAGTATTTTTGTTTTGGCTATGCCTTGGTGACAGAAAACCAGGCTATGACTTTGCTACTGAACTGCACCTACAACTACGTTTTATGAGACAAGATTAGCACTGGAGTTTCCAGAATGCTGGTAAGCTGCCACCAAGATTACAATGCCACCACTGCACATCTACTAACAGCAGACAACAACATCTGGAGAGAATATTTTTATAAAATAGCTTGACAGTATATGAGAGACTGAGTTGATTTGATTGGCCTATTTTGCCTCAGGGAAGATGTAGCTTTTAGGAATACGTTGAAAAGTCCTCCGCACAAGTTTCTCCTCTGACCAGTCTACAGACTGGTTATTAGGGTACACTCCCAGCAGACAGAAATTCGGATTCCTTTCAGATGTAGAAGTATCCTCCATTGTACGTAAGACTGCTTTAACCATCTGGCTTTTCTAGGAGGAAAACATCACCTCCACCTCCCCAAGGATTTCCAAGGAAAGCAATTTCATAGAATCAGAGATCATAGAATATTTGTGTTGGAAGGGACCTTTAAAGGTCATCTAGTCCAACACCCCTGCCATGAACAGGGCCATCTTCAACTAGATCAGGTTGCTCAGAGCCCCATCCAACCTGTCCTTGAATGTTTCCAGCAATGGGGCATCTACCACCTCTCTGGGCAACCTGTGCCACTGGTTCACTACCCACATTGGGAAAAATTTCTTCCTTGGATCTAGTTGAAATCTACCCTCTTTTAGTTTAAAACTGTTACCCCTTGTCCTATCGCAACAGGCCCTGCTAAAAAGTCTGCCCCATCTTTCTTAGAAGCCCCCTCTGAGTACTGGAAGGCTGCAGTAAGGTCTCACCAGAGCCTTCTCTTCTCCAAGGTGAATAACCCCAGCTCTCTCAGCCTTTCTTCGCAGGAGAGATGTTCCATCCACCACTGTGTCTTGTAGTGATCACAGTCTTGCATGCTCCAACATGCTGCCTGGATTAAATTGTTATAGGAAGGCCTACAGTGCTTTATAAAAAGGAGTTATATGAAAGAGTGAGCTCAAACACTGACCATCCACCCTGCTTAATTTCTGTCTCTGATTTGAACTGCTTCAGCTAGCTCTTTCCATGAGAATTCTGCTGTAAAATGGCTTGTCCTCAGCAGCATGGACATGAGCCAGTCCACAGCATAGGCCTCTCTGCCAGCCCTCCTCCTGTTTAGCATCGCATAATGAGCCTAAGGGGACACAAGCCAAACAGTGTCTCTGTTGTCTATGGAGAAATCAATCTGCTTTAGTTTAGGAAACTACAAGTCAAAGTCTGTGTACTTTTCCTAGCCTGTCTTTACAGACAGTGGAGAAACGGATACCCCTGGGCGTGACAGAACTCATCCCAGGATTGGTATCTGCACAGTCAGCTCCTGTTTCACTCCCAGGTCCTGAAATCCAGGCTTTCCAGGTCACATACCTTCCTTTGAGGGTCACCCAGCTCCCTCAGAGGTGAACACTGGGTGCTTTCAGCAAGGTGATCCAGCCTAGACAGGCAGCATGGCATGCTGCACCTGAGGTAGTCCCATACCAACACCCTAGCAGGTTTTGCACCCTTATGAGGTCCCAGCTGTCCTACACCATATTGTTTTGCACACAGCGTATTCAGCAAGTTTCACATGATGAAACAAGCCTCCTAATTCTTTTGGCCACTTTGAACTGAATCCCACCCCCCAAGGACATTATTTTATGGGGTACCACAAAAGGCCTAGAGAATATCTGGCCAAGCCTGGATGTGGGCAGTTTTGGTGGAAGGGCAACAGCAATGTGGACCTCAGATAGTGAGCAACACCTGATTGGAGGTTCTTCCCCTAGCTTGGTGACAAAGGCAGTGCAAAGCTCTCTGTCATGGTTTAGCCCCAGCCAGCAACTACGCACCACGCAGCCGCTCGCTCACTCCCCCACGGTGGCACGGGGGAGAGAATCGGAAGAGTAAAAGTGAGGAAACTCATGGTTTGAGATAAAGACAGTTTAATAAGTAAAGCAAAAGCCGTGCACGCAAGCAAAGCAAACCAAGGAATTTGTTCACCACTCCCCATGGGCAGGCAGGTGTTCAGCCATCTCCAGGGAAGCAGGGCTCTGTCACGCGTAATGGTTTCTTGGGAAGACAGACGCCATAACTCCGAACGTCCCTCCACCCCTTCCTTCTTCTTTGTCCCAGCTTTATATACTGAGCATGACGTTATATGGTATGGAATATCTCTTTGGCCAGCCTGGGTCAGCTGTCCCAGCTGTGTCCCCTCCCAGCTTCCCGTGCACCCCCAGCCTGCTCACTGCAGGCCAGCATGAGAAGCTGGACAGTCCTTGAGTACTTAGCAACAACTCAAAACATCAGCACCTTATCAACATTTTCTCATCCCAAATCCAAAACATAGCCTCACGCTAGCTTCTATGAAGAAAATTAACTCTACCCTGGCTGAAACCAGGACATTATCCACCCCTTATTCCATACCATTTACGTTATGCTCAGGTACCACACTATCCAATATAACCTCATCAACCACCACCCCCCTTCCCATCCTTTAATATAATACACAGATTATCATCCCCTTAGTCCATAGACTTCCCTCCAAAATGTCCGTGAAAAGTCTGCTGAGTTCGTTTAGTCCATGACTTTGGGCTCCATCCCTTATGGTGGTCACTCAGGACAGGCGAGGTGGGGTGTTGCATGGAGTTACTGGGCACCAAAGCCAGCTCAGGTCAGGTCACTGCTGCACTGGCACTGCTTCTTGTAAGGCTTGTCCTCCATTCGTTCAGGTGGTTCCTGCTATAGTAGTTCCTATAACATGCAACTCAAATCATGGGTTACAACAGTTTAAAGGTACTTCCATTACAGTCTCCACCCCTGGGCCCTTTGTACTGGACCCTAGGGTTTAACATTGCAATGAACTCCTCCCCTTGCCCCTGCTCCAGCTTGGACTTATCCACAGACTGCAGTCCCTTCCGTGAGCCACAGTCTCTCCAGGGGTATATCTGCTGTGGCATAGACTTATCCACAGTTGCAGTCACTTCTGCAACTGTGCAGTACACCTGCTCCAAAACGGCCGTCTCCACGGGCCACACTACCTCCAGAGATAAATCTGCTCCAACGTGGCCTTACCCATAGTTCCAGTTCCTCCAGCAATATACCTGCACTGTTGAGGGCTTCTCCATGGCCACACACTTTGAGGTGCTCCAAGCATGACCTCATGCACAACCAATAATGCTTCAAGGTGCACCTGCTGCAACATAGACTTATCCACAGCCACAGACGCTTCGAGATGTACCTTCTCCAGCGTGGACTTATCCTTGTGCCACAATCCCATCAGAGGTATACCTGCTGCGGCACAGACATAACCATGGCCACAGACGCTTCGAGATATACCTGCTTCTGTCATGGGCTTATGCACAGCCACAGACGCTTCGGGGTGTCCTGCTCCCACATGGACTCACCCACAGGTCACAGTCCCTTCGACTCGAGTTCACAGTGGAGTTCCAGCCTATTCAGTACAGCAGCACAGGAGAAAAACCAGCAATACCCCGGCCATCTGCCAGCCCAAGTGCAAGGCCATTGCTGTTATCAGAATCTTCCCAGGCACAGCAGAGTCAGACGATCAGCAGTACAGCAGCAGCGAAAGCAAAATGCAGCCACTAACGAGCACTGGACTCTAATATATGCAGGGAAGGCAAACCCATGGCAAGCACAGGGGCCTAGCAATTAATGGCTAAACAGCAATAACAGCTATAAATTCTATCATCTAGCACATTCCAATCAAACTTGTCATCATCTCAAACCCTTCGAGCCCCACGTTGGGCGCCAAAAAGGACTGTCGTGGTTTAGCCCCAGCCAGCAACTACGCACCACGCAGCCGCTCGCTCACTCCCCCACGGTGGCACGGGGGAGAGAATCGGAAGAGTAAAAGTGAGGAAACTCATGGTTTGAGATAAAGACAGTTTAATAAGTAAAGCAAAAGCCGTGCACGCAAGCAAAGCAAACCAAGGAATTTGTTCACCACTCCCCATGGGCAGGCAGGTGTTCAGCCATCTCCAGGGAAGCAGGGCTCTGTCACGCGTAATGGTTTCTTGGGAAGACAGACGCCATAGCTCCGAACGTCCCTCCACCCCTTCCTTCTTCTTTGTCCCAGCTTTATATACTGAGCATGACGTTATATGGTATGGAATATCTCTTTGGCCAGCCTGGGTCAGCTGTCCCAGCTGTGTCCCCTCCCAGCTTCCCGTGCACCCCCAGCCTGCTCGCTGCAGGCCAGCATGAGAAGCTGGACTGTCCTTGAGTACTTAGCAACAACTCAAAACATCAGCACCTTATCAACATTTTCTCATCCCAAATCCAAAACATAGCCTCACGCTAGCTTCTATGAAGAAAATTAACTCTACCCTGGCTGAAACCAGGACACTCTCCTAAAAGGATCACCCTCTTGAGTGCCTGTTTCCTTGTATAAGGGACATCTAGGGTGACATTCAGATTCAGAGATCTAACTTTTACACCGATACAGATGAGCCTTGAAAAGCTATTTTTCAGGACAAGAGTGTTAAGGGGACTCAGGAGGAGATAATTTCCAACATAATAAACAAACACATTAATCCTTATCAAGCACCACAACTTTTCCACCCATAATGCCCATGCATTATTGACTATAAAGAAAGGTTCTTTTGCTGAAGAGCACAACATATTAAAATTGCTCTGAAAAACTGGTTAATATTTATTATGCTCATGACACCATGAGAGTTTGAACAACTGATATGACAGCTACAGTTGATGATAATAGACTTAGAAACCATTAAAGATTTGATAGCACAAAATAGGTCCTTCCATTCATCACCTAGTACTGCCTAATAAAGAAGATATGATACTTGATGCATCTGTACTCTATGAAAAGCCCAGGCTGCAAGCATACTCTTGAGCCCTAAATCATCATACACTTACCAAATATGGAGGAAATCTGTATTACCATGTGATGACCACCAATTCATGTGTTCTTTTCAATGGCTGGACACACCAGGTCTGACCCAACTATAGACAAACACCTGCCCTTGCGGGCCCATCACATAGCTGCTCTCTGGTTGACAAATTACTTCTGGGTTTTTTTTTTAAAAAGGACAGATATTATACGATGCAAGAGCAAACATGAGTTTAAGAGAGTGTGATTTGTTAGTACTGGGGACACATCTAATCTAACTACCATAGCCCTGAACCCTGGTTATGTGGAACTGCAGAACTGGCTCAGGGGCATATAGAAGTGTTGCACATCTCAGCATATAGATTACAGATTTTATAGATACCCGTATTCCCATGGACTTTATCCAGTCTGTACACTTCGTTTTTGTTTCACTTCCTCAAAACAATGGCTTTAGAAATCATATAAATTCCAGGGCATTTTGTATGCAGACTGAATGCTGCAGTTTGGATTGCAGTGTTTGCAAAGGAACCAGTCCCTTCACGCTCATGATTAGATTTGTGTTAGAACTCACTGCACCATCACCTGAACATTACTGTCATCTCTGGATCATAAAACAAACATTTTCCGCACCTTCAGAATTCAGACTGAATTAGACTATCTCAAGCTTTTTTACAAATCCATGTGAAAAAAAGTTTAATAATAATTTCTTCTTCCAGAGAAAGAAATCGCATCCATACACTTAGATGTTGTTAAAATCTTTAAGCTTTTGGGAGCGAAAAGTTAGGTTCTGTTGGAAAACTGAGAGCATTTGATTTGGCACAGGAAAGTTTTATAGAACTGCAGTTTAGTTGTGTTCTATAAACTTTCACATGAAAGATTTTGGTTTGCAAATCATAGAAAATAAGGTAGGAAGTGATCTCAGGAAATTACGGTGTTCCTCACCCTGCCAATGCTGGATATGCAACATTGAGCCAACAGCCACCTGTACAGTGATTTTTATTTTTTAAATATGAAGGGATTCTTTTAGTAGAACTTCGTGGCTAACATATATTTAGCTTGTTTTTCTTTCTCTTTTACTACAAAAATAACTGCTTTCTACATCTACTGTCACTTAGACCTGCTTTTCAGTTTCTAATTGATGCAAGGTTACAACAGATACTTTCATTCTAAATGTCTGCTAAATCTGAGGAGAAAATCTGTTCAATTTTTAAAAACTACATTCCTCTCTCTACTTAGTTCTTGGCACTAATTATAATCAAAAGTTTTCTACCAGACAAGAAGGACAGAATTTTCCAAGCCATATATAAACAGTAATGCTGGTGCCAAGTCTTTCGTCATTAGTCCTCAGTTTGCTGTGCTTTAGCAGGGTTCACACCAGCAGTAACTGGCAGGCAACAGCAACACATTATAAAATGAATGTGAACTACAAACCAGCTAATTCTGGTAGCATTCAGCATGTCATGAGCTCTTCAGCCATCCCATCACACCTGTTCCAGAGGAATGACATGTAAAAATAGTTATATGTACCCATTTTCAACAATGCATAGCAGGAAACGTATATCCCAGTAAGCTGTTCAAAGCACAACTCATATTATTCTATTTACAGATCAGGCAGATCTGTAAAAAGCATTGTAAAGAAATCCCTGACAACTAATTAATTAAGAATTAAAGAGTGAAAAATTATAAAGAGCTATGTTGCTGTTATCCTTAAAAGTTGACAGAGCTTTACAAATGAAAATAAAGAGGCAGAACACACATCAGCAGCTGGAATAACAAGTAGACTAAAAGAAACTGTGAAAACAGCCATAAAATGCAGAAAAAATAATGTGCTTGAGGTCTGTTAAATTACCTCCAATTCTCCCTCAAGCCATCCGTTATTTTTCTCTTAGTGGGAATAGTACAAAGTTGGCAGGTCTGCATCCAACCCACAATATCATGGCCAGGGAGCAAAACATCCCTAAAAACCTCAACACAAAAGAAGCAGCTGCCTGAAAAGATAAATCACTGCCAAAATACTCAGACAGCCTATTCAAACACATGCAAAGGAGGTAAATACTAGCGGTTGATAAACACACCAAATGAAACAATTGATGCTCAGCTCTTGTGGCACAAGGTAATAACAGCCCATGTGCATATTCACCCAACTGTTCTCCTTTCTGAAGGGTAGAGATTGGCAAGAGGATCGCTTTCAAAAGTTCTTGCAGTGACACTTGCACAAAATAAAAAGATGGTCAACGCATTTTCTAATTTCAGGAATTCAGGATTTACAGTTCTCTGGTCAATACCTCTCTTATTTGTGCTACATCCTTGAAGTCAGTCAACCTACTCCACTAGGCTGTATTTAGTTTTGATCTAAGAGGGGAGTGCAACACGTATCCTGCTTTAAAGGGAACAGCTCTCAGTCGTGTTTTTCTTCTTAATAGTTCTGTACCTGCGCTTGAAGTTGACAGCACCGTCCACTGCAAGAAGGACTACTTCTGCTCTGTAACTTATGAAGCTGAACCAAGGAGTGAGATTTGAGCTACATCTCAGTGCACTCCCTGAGCTATCTCCATGCCCTGGATGGCACATATAGCTTTGCATCCACATGTCTGTCATGTGTAAGGCCAGCTTAAGCACAAAACACTTACAAATCTGGGTTGTCTTTGCAGCAGTCTGTGGTGGAGCCCATCTAAGAAAGCTCCTATGAATGATATATATAAAATATCAGCCATATGATGGCATTACAAATGCCAATGGGACCATGTGGTAGATATACAGGACACTGTTTAACTGGTCCATCTGCACTGGAGGTAGGTGGTATGACACTGAAGGGTAATAGAGGACCAAGTATTTCTCCCAGGAATGGATCTCAGTTGAAATGTCTAAAGCATTTTCTGAGCACAGGCTTGCATCAAAACAGTAGCTCTGTGCAGCAGCAGCCAGAAGGACAACAAAATATTAGGCTTCATCAAGAAGAGTATTGCGAACAAAACAGAAGACAACATCTCACTGCTATGAAAAAACTGGTACAGCCACATCTTGAGAACTATGTGGAATTTATCTATATTTCTAGTGTTCAACTCAAAAAATACAGTAGAAACAACTAAAGATCAAGAGGACGGAGCAGCTGCCTTATGAGAAGAGACCAAGAAGACCAGGACTTATAAGAAGAGACTAAAAAGGCCAGGAAGAGATACTTGGTCTCTTCTTAGTCTTGACGAAAAGAAAGCTGGATGAGATATAACTAAGGTTTGTAAAGCCATGAAAACAGTGGATAAGATAATGTAGAACTGTTATTCACCAAGCTGTGCAATATTTGAATTACAGACAGGTTTTTAAACCAGTAGGAGTGTGATTTAAAACATGTAAAAGAAAGTACCTCTCTCCAGTGGGTAGTGAACTTCTGCAATTTACAGCCATAAGAGTTTGTAGATGCAGATCATATTAGCAGGTTCAAAAAAGTATTAGACAACTCATGCACAATATGTCCATAAACAGATACTAAAGGGAGAAGAAAGACATGGCCTTTCCAACATCCCTGACACACCAGCTGGGGTTGTGGGAACTACAAGGAGAAGGAACAGCAGAAAACAGTGGGGCTTGTGTGCCTGCTGAAACAACATCTCCTGTTGTTAATGGACAGACAGAACAGTGGGCTGGATGGACCCCTGGTCTGACCCAGACAGACATTTATTCTGTTCTTATGTTCTTATCTTCACTCTGCCATGAATATGTGCTGGGAATTTCATATTCTGTTGACTTCAAATATTTCATTAGAAATTATCAAAAAAAAAAAAGAAAGTGTCTTGTCTAACAATGATCATGCTGAGTGGGAATCTGAATTTTCTTCCAATTCATGAACTAGAGTTGAATAAAAATGTAATTCATCAAAAAACGAAGAAAAAAGAAAACAGTAAAAGTATTCTACTATATTAACATGTTTAATTCTTTATGCAGGGTTGTGTAAGTCAAGCCCACACAACTGCTGCAATAAAAGGATGCAGTTGTTTCTGACATGATAGAGAGACTAAAGGTGGAAAATGACCAGGTAGGCATATGATTATCTAGTATTCAATTTGTGTGTGACATTCAGAAAGCAGCAGGAAGTGAATAAGGATAATTCCATCATTATTGTATAGTGCTCACACTTTAATGCTTTTATAATGTACAGTAGACTTTCTGGGCCTTTCTGCAATAATTGCTGGGTCGACTCAGAGCACCATCAGTATTCCACAACTGCATTGCACTGCATAATGCTAATGGTATTAAAGAATCATAGCAGACAAATAATTACTACATGAAGCAAAGGAAGAACAGGGAAGGGACAGAAGCATTGTGTAGACTGTATAGTGTGACTCTAGAAGAGGTGGGAAAGGAGATGGAGACACTTTGCATAGTTAAGATTCCCATCTGTAGGGTTGTAGCTGATGGGTTCAAAAAGCTATTCCACCCAGTCTGTCACCACCAGAAGACTTGATTCAGTGTGTATGTATACATATGCCTCTCCTGAGCACGTGAATAAGCCCTTTGAAGGTCAGACTCATAGAATCACAGAATTTTTGGGTTGGAAGGGACCTTTAAGGTCATCTAGTCCAAACCCTGTGCCATAAGCAGGGACACCTTCAACTACATCAGGTTCCTCAGACCCCCATCCAACCTGTCCTTGAATGTTTCCAGCAATGGGGCATCTACCATCTCTCTGGCCAACCTGTGTCAATGGTTCATCACCCTTGTGAAAAATCTATTCCTTACACCTAGTCTGAATCTACCCTCTTTTAGTTTAAAACTGTTACCCCTTGTCCTATCGCAACAGGCCCTGTTAAAAAGTCTGTCCCCATCTTTCTTAGAAGCCCCCTTAAAGTACTGGAAGGCTGCAATAAGGTGTCCCCAGAGCCTTCTCTTCTCCAGGGTGAACAACCCCAGCTCTCTCAGCCTTTTTTCATAAGAGAAGAGTTCCATCCCTCAGAACATTTTTGTGGTCCTTGTCTGGACCCTCTCCAGCAGGTCCATGTCTTTCCTGTGCTGAGGCCTCCAGAGCTGGACGCAGGACTCCAGGTGGGGTCTCACCAGAGCAGAGTAGAGGGGTAGAATCACCTCCCTCAACCTGCTGGCCACGCTTCTTTGGATGCAGCCCGGGATACGGTTGGCCTTCTGGGCTGTGAGCACATATTGCCAGCTTATGTCCAGCTTTTCTTCCTCCAGTACTCCCAAGTCCTTCTCAGCAGGGCTGCTCTCAATCCCTTCATCACCCAGCCTGTACTGATGCTAGGGGTTGCCCCAACCCAGGTGCAGGACTCTGCCCTTGGCCTTGTTGAACGTCCTGAGTTTCACACAGGCCTGTGACTCGAGCTTGTCCAGGTCCCTCTGGATGGCATCTTCAGCCCCTGAGGGATACTGCTTGTCACCGATCTCCATCTGGACATTGGGCCATTGACCACTACCGTCTGGATGCAACCATCTAACCGATTCCTCATTCACCCAACAGTCCAGCCATCAAATCCCTATCTCTACAATTTAGAGAGAAGGATGTTGTGGGGGACCATGCCAAAGCCTTACAAAACTCCGGATAGATGACGTTGGTAGCTCTTCCCTTGTCCACTGATGTAGTCACTCCATCATAGAAGGCCACTAGGTTGGTCAGGCAGGACTTGCCCTTGGTGAAGCCATGTTGGCTGTCTCAAATCACCTCCCTGTCCTCCATGTGCCTTAGCATAGCTTCTAAGAAGATCTGTTCCATGATCTTCCCAAGCACAGAGCTGAGGCTGACAGGTCAGTAGTTCCCCGGGTCTTCCTTGCTGCCTGTTTTAAAAATGGGTGCAACGTTTCCTTTTTTCCAGTCACCAGGGACTTCACCTGACTGCCAGGACTTTTCAAGTATCATGGAGAGTGGCTTGGCAACTACACCAGTCAATTCCCTCAGGACTCTAAGATACATCTCATCAGGTCCCATAGACTTGTGCACATTCAGGTTCCTCAGGTGGTTTTGAACCTGATCTTCTCTTACAGTGGGAAAGACATTGCTCCTCCAGTCCCCACCTTGCAGTCTATCCCCTCGAGAGGTTTGGAAAGAGAGACTGCCACAAGACTGAGGCAACAAAGTCGTTCAGTACCTCAGCTTTCTCTTCACCAGTTATTATTCTCTTCACCAGTTTGCCAGTCGGGCTCATCAAGGGACGGAGGCAACATTGTTATGGGAAAATTGTTCTGGGAAACAGCACCAAAACAGTCAGGTTACTATTTACTTCTTCAAGAAGAAACCAGATGGTTTTATGGATTTTGAGATCATGGCCTGCGACAGTGCTATTTCCAGAAACTGAAAAAGAATATGTGTCCTCAGGTTTCAGTTACAAAACCTAAACTGTCTTGATTCAACGAGGACTACATAGCATTTAATGATATGAACAACTAGTATTACATAGTTCATTTGGATGTCTCTTTCCTGTAGGATATTGACTGTAACCTGGACACAAGGTGACATGTGCAGGGAAAAATAAAATCGTTACTCATAACTGGGCATATTAACTGGAAACTCAAAAAGATGTCATACCTAAATGAAATGTTCACTTCACCCAGCAGTGGGGAAGAAGAAGTACAGAATGTCTACATTCTTTTCTAATCTCTTTTCCTTACAGTTAATAACAATTTTTGTAGCTAAAACATATCTTAGGCTCTCTGCAAAGAAAGCATGAACTATAAATGTAAAATGTTTAAGCTGTTTTTGTGAAAAGTTGATTTTGTGCACTTACTATTTTGCTCTCTACTAAGAGTAGAATAAACCAAAAGATTATTATCATGAAAGTGGTGTCAAAGTCCCCTGAAGACTTTTTATCTTTAAAAAGATTTATTTTGAGCTACCCAAGTTATAAATGTTTAACTATTGACCACAGCTATATAATGTATTTCACAGAATCCCAGAGGTTGGCAGAGAACTCTGGAGATCATCTAGTCCAACCCTGTGCTCAGTGCAGGGTCAGCTACAGCAGTTTGACCAGGACCTGTGGCCAGCTGACTTTTGAATATCTCCATGGATGGAAACTCTACAACCTGTCTGGGCAACCTCTTCCAGTGTTCAATCACTCCCACAGTGACTTGTTTTTCCTTATGTTTAAACCGAATTTCCTGTATTTCAATTTGTGCCCATTGCCTTTTGTCCCTTTACTGGCACCACTAGGTAGAGTCTGGCTACATCTTCTTACTTCCTTCCTTTCGGGCATTTACACACATTGATAAAATCCCCCTTTACTTTCTTTTCTTGAAGCTGAACTGTGCCAGCACTCTCAGCCTCTCCTTATATGTCAGATGCCCCAGTGTATTAAATCATCTTAGTGGCCCTTCACTGGGCTCTCTACAATAACTCCATCTCTCTCTTGCTCTGCGGAGCCCAGAACTGGACACAACACCGCAGCTGTGTCTTCACCAGTGCTGAATAGAGGGGAAGGATCACCTCCCTTGACCTGCTGGTAATGTTCTTCCTAATGCAGTCTGGAAGACTCTTGGTCTTTGCTGTGATGGAGGATTGTATTTTTGCTCATCAGGACCTCCAAATCCTTTTCTGCAAAGCTGTTCTCTAGCCGTTTAGTAGCCAGTGTGTATTGGTGCATGGGGCTATTCCTCCTCATGCAGGGGCAGGACTTGGCTTTTCTCTGTGCTGAACTTGATGAGATTCCTGTTGGCCCATTTCTCCAGACTATCGAAGTCTCTTTGAAAGGCAGCACACCCACCAGTGTGTTAGCTCCTCCTCTCAGTCTTGCATCCTTCATTGCTGGGGTCATTCCAGGCCATTAACAAATTTGTTAAACTGTACTGGACCTAGTATCAACCCTTGGGATTCTCTCCTAGTGACTGGCCTCCAGCTGGACTTTGTGCAGCTTATCACAACACTCTATGCCCAGCAGTTCAGCCAGATTTCAGCCCATCTCACTGTCCACTTCCTTCCACTTCATTAGCTTTTCTATGAGAATGTTATGGAAAACAGCACCAAAAGCCTTACTAAAGTCAAGGTAAAAAACATCTACTGCTTCCCCACATCCATCAAGCCAGCTTTTTCATTCTAGAAGCTATCAAATTGATTAACCATTATTTTCATTTTATAAATCCATGCTGACTTCTCCCAGTCACCTTCTTGTCCTTCATGTGCTTGGAAATGGCTTTCAGAATTATTTGCTCCATTACCTTTCCAGGGGTTGAGGCTGGCTAGCCTGGAGTTCTCCAAATTCTCCTTCTCACCCTTCTCAAAGAGAACAGTGTTGTTTATTTTCTTCCAGTCCTCTGGAAACTCTGCCAGTCACCATGGCCTTTCAGTGATGAACAATGGCCTTTCAGTGATGTCTGCCACCTCACTCAGAACTTGTGGATGCCTTCCATCAGGTCCATGTGTATGTCCAGTATGTTTAAATGTTCCCTAATCTCAGCTGCCTCCACCAAAGTTAAGTCTTTCTTGCTTCAGACTTTCCACCTAGTCTCAGGAGCCTGGGATTTCTGAAAGCACGTCTTACCAATAAGGACTGAGGTGAAGAAGGCACTGAGTGTCTCAGCCTTTTCCATGTCCTTTGTTACCAGCTCCCTTCTCCCATTCAGCAGCAAGCCCACATTTTCCCTAGCCGCCTTCTTCCTGCTGATACACCTGAAGAAAACCTTTTTGTTGCCCTGCACATCTCTTGCCAGATTCAATTGCTGGTGGGCTTTGGCTTTCCTGACCCCGTTACTGCACACTTGGACAGTGTCTCTATATACCTCCTGGGTGTCCATCTCTTGTGTTTCCTTGTTATATCTGAGTGTTGTCAGGAGCTCCTTGCTCATCCATGCAGACCTCCTGCCACATCTGCTTGACTTCCTGCATGTGGGAGTGACCACTTTGGAGCTTGGAGGAGGTGATCCTTGAAAGTCAACTGCTTGATCCCTGAAAATCAACCATAATAACAGGTTTGATTACTTTTCTCTTGTTTTGTCTGTTTCCCTGTCTTTTCCTATTTGTGCCTATTTAGTGATCTAATTTGCCTTGGATGTTTTCTACAAAAATAACATTTGCGATTGAAACCTGTGGCATTGATTTTGTTAACATTTTGAAATCCTTTCCGGTCTTTGTCGAATCAAGAGCTTGGGTTGTCTGTATGAATCTTAGGATAATATTTGTTTCCAGTTTACATCTGGAGAAATACGGTTTCTGTAGAGTAACTTAAGTTACAGACCTCTAGGTACACTGTATTGGAGAAGGAAAAATAAATCACTAACAAATACTTAGTAAGATAAAATTACTCACTAATTAGTAACTTAAATAATTAGTAAGCTAGCTTTAACGTACAGATGCTCATATATATACCGAAGTAGTATACTTAGATGCTCATAAATATACTAATTATAATACAGGAAGTAGTATATCAAACTTTTTACATATAATCAACAAAATTTGGTATAGTGTTTTTACCTGAATCTCAAGGTTATGTGGTGGGACCTATGTTTTCACTTTTCCCATCTGTTTTAATCTACTTTATGTCTTTTTACAATACACTAGGAAAGAAAAGTTTGAAGAGCTGGAATTCTTTCACATTTCAGAAGAAAGAATGAACCTTGAAGAAAGGTTGTGTGGTCAAAACCCTATGTGTAGGTTTTTCTCCAGTGATGTCTATTATTTTTATATCAGCTGTTTCCTTTCCCTAAAACCTATCTTGCTTTCGTTCCATTCTGTCATTGCAAAATACCATCACTGCAAAATGAGTTAAGCAATTTGCTCTGTAGGAGTTAGAGGAAATATTAAAGAATTATTCTGAACATATGGAAAGTAATTTATTTACGACTCTGTGAGAAATACTGTTCTGAAGCTGCTTTCCTTTCCTAAAATGCTGCTAAACTTCAGAATTCTGGAAACTGTTATGTACAGTCCCACACTTGGCTGGAATTTTATATAGCTACACCACTAGCAGAAGTGATACTGTACAGCAGAAAAGCGATAGAAATGTACTTGTTGAGAACAAAGAGTCTGCTCTTGCACTGAATATTCTTGCTTCATGTGTTCTATGAATATATTTTAAAACACTGTGTTGTTGGTCAATTTTTGACACTTCTTTTTACCATTTCGTAGTGATGGTACCATGGTTTTTTATTAACTTTTTTTCCTTCCTCCACGATTTTCATGAACTATAGGCTCCTAAGGAATAACTTGATGTCAGAGTCCGTTCTTGTGAAATAATAAGCCTTTCTGTTCCCTAAAACAAATCACGCTCTGAGTCCGCATTTCTGCTAACAATGGTCTCCAGCAGCAGTATGCTTGCTGGCTGTCCTCTCCTTGCAAAAGTTAAGGTTAAATGCAGCCAGTCTCACTCTGAAAGAGAAACAGAACATCTAAGTCATACTGCTGTTAACGATTAAAACCAACCAACCAACTAAAAAACTCTACCTGATTTTATGGTAGGGGGTTGGACTAGAAGATCTTTAAAGGTTCCTTCCAACATTCCATGATTTTATTTAATTTTAAATAAATAATTTTAAAATTTCTATTTAATTTTAAAATTCCCATACACTCCTTTCACAATGATGGTGCCAGCCTTTCACAAAATACTTGAATATTTACTAAAGACTACTTAGGAAAACAGTAAGAACTCATAATTCACTTTAATCAATTCCTATCCCAAAATGATTGCTATTTTATATTTCCACTTATAATTTAATTTTTTCCAGACTCAGCACTAATGTGGCTCCCTGTTCTTCTTGCGGACAAATATTTCTGTACAGTCTACACCAGATGAGACCTCACCAGAGCTTTTGCAATTATATCAGTGCATCCTTGTGGATTGGTTTGTTGGAAATTCAGCTGGATTTACACATTTTATTTAAGTATAAAGGGCTACTCACAAAAAGCATCTTAGGGAACCTGTCAGGGTTCAACTGCCTCTTTAAAAAGCACAAAATGCTGGATGTTCCAAATACAGAAAGTATAAGAAACTGATAAATGTTTTCTTTCTCCTTCTTCTTAGACAGCAAGCCAAGTCACTATCTGGAGCACTACAATAGGTGCCACTATCAGCCAGGACTGACATGTTGGGAAGAGGAAACAAAATCGCCCACCTTTCCCCTCCAGCACAGGCTGCTCAGTTTAGAGTTCCATGTCCAACATAGATGAAAACTCCAAGCTTGTCGGAACAAATGCACAAGCAGGCTGTATGTGGGCGCACCCTTTCAAGGCTTTCTCACACATCCAGGGCAATGGAGGAATTGTTGCACTATGAGATCCAGGGATTTCTTGGTAATCCTGTAGCAGTGTAAGAAACACAGTTTAACTAAAACTGTTGTTATAACTATTCATGTCAGTTGTTTAAGGAGTGTGTCTGGTATTTTCTATTGAGAACCAAACTCTCAGTTCATATGTAAGTTTGACTAGAGGATGCGAGTTTTAAAATTAAATAGAATCATAGAATGTTGGAAGGAATCTTTAAAGATCTTCTGGTCCAACCCCCTGCCATGGGCAGGGACAACTTTCACTAGATCTTGTTGCTCAAAGCCCTGTCCAACCTGACCTTGAATGCTTCCAATGATGGGACATCTACAACTTCTCTGGGCAACCTGTTCCAGAGTATCACCAACCTCATGGTAAAGAGTTTCTTTCTTATGTCCAACCTAAATCTACCCTTTTGCTGTTTAAAACCATTACCCCTTGTCCTATCAAGATGATCCTTTTCTCTATTATCTCAGCTGGAGAACAGGCATTGGAACCTGGGCTGAGTCAAACTAGTTTTGCATGATCACAATTCAGCAGACTAGAGAGCTTTCCATCACAGTTCACACTCAGACTCACTACTTGGTCTGAAGACATAAAGATGGTCCCTGAGACAGAGAGTGGGGCAAGGCCAAGTAATAGTGAGGACAATACAGAAGAAAAGCAGTTTGGGAGCTTTCTCTTTTCCATCAAACCCTCAGCAACATCTAAAGTTAAATGTCACTGCTTTTTGTTGCTAGGACATCTGGAGAAAGAAGTGGGGGGAGGCACTGACTCCTCCACAGTCTGGCAAAAAATCTCAAAGCGATGATGATTTCTAGTTCCTGAGGACACCAACCAACCATGTGGGTCAAACTTCCTAAGAAACAGAACTGGAAAAGATCAAACATTTAGTTTAGTCTCCCAGTCATCTTGCATGTGTTCTTTTTTATAATGCACATATGGGAAAAGTGCCTTTAAGAGCTTCCTGGAAGTAAACATTAACCCATCATTAAATCAGTCAGTAGATTATTCTGAATTTTTTTTAAGATCTATTTTTTTTACTGTGTATAATTTAGCATTATGTCTGTCTTCAATTTGTGATATAAAGGAGGGTGGAATTAAACACAGTTGTAGCATGCAACAGCAGTGAGATATACAGCAGGACTATTAAAGCAACACTCTTGCAAGTGTCAGACAGTGAAGTTCATTCTGATAAACCAGGAGACTTCCCCACCACTGCTGGGTGTCTTCCTTGGTAGGGGTCTTGTGGTCAAAGACTTATACTGGGTGGGTTTCACCTCACGCAGCTTCTGACTGCTGAAAGAAATATGTCTGTGTTAATCTCCTGCAGTTAACAAAGATAAACAGATACTTTTATCATCTACTGATGATGAAGTGTGCCATGAAAGTGTCCTTTTTCCTCCGGTGCCAATCAAAACAATCCAAATGACTGGCAAAGGTGTAAAGTTATATGACACCTACAGTCAGCCATGTTCTTCACCCACAGGCCGTTGTTTCAAAGCTTTCAATCAGTAGTCTGGGATGTTAGAGTGAAAGCAAACTTGTTCCTCAAATTGTTTCAGAGCAAGATTAACAGAAATGCTTATTAAACCAGAAAGGAGCCAGCAAAAAAATGTGCTTATTCAGAGTACAAGTAGGCATCTAAATCTTATACTATAGATAAAATATCATATTTTTGCCTTTTTGACACTTCCTCTTGGCATGCTTATATATCCCACTATTTCTTGTGCTCATCCTTAGGCATTCAACCTTTCCCATCCAGCACAAAAAGAGTTTTGATGCCAAATTCAGCACTGTGAATTCCATTCCTGGAATAAAGTACGTGAAAGTCTCCAATTCCCTTTGTAGATCTAACCTTTGAAATCCTCATAGACAGGTTCAAGAAAGATGAATTCAGCCTGAAGCGGGTGCAGAGAAGAGCTATTATGGTGTTCAGAGGTGTAGAGAGCACATTTTGTGTGAAATTTTAATGCTCAGATAGTTTAACAACACAAAGGTGAAAGAGAGGTGATGCAACTGATTTTTATAAATACACCAGAGAGAAAGTACAGTTATTTAGTCTGAAGGAAATGCTCTTACAAGCACAAAAAGACATAGACTGCCCAAAGAATAAATTCAAATTATATATTGGAAAAAAATAACTTTATTTGTTGTCCCAGTGAAACCCTGGAAGAGCCTTCCAGCAAGGCTAATGGGGCAGAATTGGAAGCATATAACTTCAAAGGGCTCCCAATCACCCAAAGGATGGAGTTATCTGGTGCACCTGAACTACTTGTGACAACAGAGTGCTGGAATCAGTGGCCCAGGAATATGCTCACAGTCTTGTTTTCCTTGTATTCCCAACTGTAGACATGGAGTTTTAGCTCACCTCTTTCTGGAGTCAACCTGTAGCTTTAGCAACCTATTTCAGGTAAGGAAGAAGGCTAAAGGTGCTATTTAGTTGTCATTGATAATATCAGGTGTCAATGGCACCCTCCTGCTATTTCCCTAGCTACTCTATGTCTGCACCATGACATGCCCCAGCTCAGGTCACCCAGCTACAAGGTATAGCTGCAGTTCCAGCTGCATCACTAAAATGATACAGAGATCAGAAAGAGAGGAAATTTATTCCAGGCATGCCTTACCAAACACTTTTATTTGATACAGTAAAAGTTCAGGTACTTTCTGAGCAAGGAGCAACTCTGACCTAGGAGTCAGTTTTACAAAGCAGAGCTACTGAAAAGCAAATTAAGTGCTACAAAATGCCCTTTTTGGTTTGGTTTTGGCAGGCTGGGATATGTTGTCTGATCCAAGTCTGTCCTGAAGGAGTAAGAGAAGGGCATTGCCTTCCCTTCCTTTCATCCCAGCTCCTCAGAGTGAGGAAGAAGAAGATGCCCCTGCTATAGCCCCAGGACTTTTGAACTACCCTGATAATGAAAAATATAACTGGGTGTTCCCTAATTCTCCTTACTTCCCGTATGGTCCAATTACATTTTCTACCTATTCTTCTGTGAATTGCTAGTACCTAATTGTAGCTAATATGCCCTTAGTTTTTCCTGTATCAGAGATGCTTTACTGTAACCCAGTGAATATGAAATACGATATTAAGCATTAAGGACTGCTTTTTTTTTTGTAGTTCCAAGATGTAAATGACTGCAAGGCATGTATGAGAGCATTTTGTTGTTTTTGTTGGGAGTATTTGGCATTACTGTTTCCTGACTGCTAGGGAAAATGAGATTTGCATGGTCAGAACAGTCCTCAAAGCACTATTCCTCCATTTGAAGGCAGGACTCCTAGAGGAAGTCCCTTTCAATCCCTGTGTTTGAACCATCCCAGAAGCCCAGAGCGGTGCTTTGTGATGCAGCTTCTGCTCCCAGTTGTGTCATCTCAATAAAGGACCAAGTGCGAACCACTGCCTACAGTTCTGGCCCTACAGAAGCCATCCAGTTTCGCCAGTGGCCTCAAGAGAGTCAATATTTAAAATCTCCACTAGATCTGAATTCCACTCCTGCACCCTGGCCTCATTTCTTATACATAAACCGCAGTAGTTCCCATAATTAGTATCCTGCAGCACTTAAACCTGGCGCTTTTCGTGTGGTGATAGCCATGCTCAATCTGACACTGCAAATATACTGGGCAAACCAGGGCACACTAGCTAAGCTAAACACCAAAGTCTTTCTCCCAAAAGAACCTAGATCAATTTCAGTAGAACAAAAGCTTTTGGTTAGATTGCTCTCGCACAAAAGGATTGGTGGTACATCGTTCATTTTACTGATGTTAAATGTGCCTTTTATGTTCAAGATCATAAGCAACATACATTTAACAGCCTGACATATTTAGACGAAAACAAATTTCCTCTCTGCACACCAGATGGAAATTATAGATGTGAGAGCTGGCCACAAAGCAACAATATCTATAAATCTAGTATTTAATCAACCTATTTCAGGCTGTACAATTAGAAAAGTTATCATTTACATCACAACTCATGATACATACCTGCTGAAGTGTCCCCTTTGGGAAGATCAATACAGCTAACTCATCGTGAGAGTAAAAGATGTACATCATTTAAATTACTCTACACTCCCAGGTGATGAGCCAGGTTATCTGGAAGCAATTGCACTGCACATGGAACTGATGTCAGACCCCAGGGAGTTCTTGGATTTACACTGTACATTCTCTGAATGTATTAAAAGGAGACCACTGTGATAATTTTCATGAGGTTGATAATTCTCATGATCCATACCCAATAGATGAGATTTTTTTAAAAGTGGGAAAAAATGGAATCTGGGTACATAAGGATTAGGATACCTCAGGAAGTCAGTAGAAAATGCCAGGGAAATGTATATTGGTAGCTCTTTCTCCTCCATTGCCTGTGGCACCTCTCTCAGGGGAGCAGCACCAGTGCCTATGTGACACCAGGTTGGATTCATCCCATCTTAGCCTACAACTGAGTTTGTCATCCTCATGCTTTTTACAACAAGCAGGGAAAATGTGGAAATTTCAGGCATAATTCACTTGATTTCCTTTAGACATCCTTTAAGAAAAGTGGCGCCCTTAATGCCTGTTTCTTTCATCACTTAAAAAAAAGCAGTTAAATAGAGAAACTCAGGTGTAGGCATCTGTTTTTCACCAGACGAATTCCACCCTAGGATTTACAGTTTCGAACTGCCTCCTGACCTCAAGTTTTCTTTTTTGTGAATCAGAGTGGGAATATATTGTGGTCATTTCATGCCTTCTCACTGTCTTTCAACACTGTGAGCATGATCTTATGCCACCTGATGCAGTGTGGGCTACATAAACCCTGTCTCATTCCTACCTTATTCAGATTTCCCCTGAATTAGAGCTCAGTGAGTAATAAACTTGCTTGCAAAATGAGACATACGACTTCTAGACCTGTTTCATTCGAAGGAGGCAATACTAAATCATGAGTTGTTTTCTCCTGGGAGAAAAATGTAATTAATACTTTGGGAACTCTGCTTCTTCCTGTTTAAGTTGGGCATACAGCCAGGAGTATAAGAACCGTAGGTTGGTAAGGAGAAAAAATAAAGGAGAGTGCTTGAGTCCAGTCTTGGTTTTCAAGTACTCAGCTGGGTAAAACCACTGATTAGAAAAAAGCTGATTATGCTAAACGCAGTGATTTTCATCAGGTTCATGACTATCTCCAAAATAAGGTAAGGTTTTGTTTTTCTAATTCATTACCTTGGCCTGCTTTTCTCAAAATTAACCCGTATCTATTAACATGGGTAAAATTAAACAGAAAAATTCTATTTCCTAAAAGATAATACTGCAAAGAAAATACTGCTGCAGGGAACGATGCTCCTAGCATTCCAGCTAACTGAGGGTTTGGCACTATAGAAATATGGAATAATCCATGCTTGCAAGAGCTATAGTTCCAATTATAATGCAAAACGTATGACAGTTCCCTTGCCTTTTAACTAGTGCTGCAGGTAGAAAAATAAACCTGCTGTACCGCCTTGGCCAACGTGTTTTTTCTCTGTCCGTGTATAGTTAGTGCAGTCTTATTTTTCTAAATGTGCTTCAATCATCTATTTTAATTATCTTCTTTAATAACTAAAAGTGAATGAATGACAGATTTCAATATTAAAAAAAAAAAAAGTTTAATCATGCTAGGAGGACTAAACAAGTTCAGCCTAGGATCTAGCCTAGTATCCAGTCTCTAGCAGTGAGTAATAGCAGATGCTGATGCATATAAACAGGTCAAACATGTTGTGATACTGATAAAATAGTCTGAAGCCTGTAGCTTACAGATTTCTTGAGCCAAAGGTGTGGTTTACTTACGACAGAGAAGGCAATGCAGGAGTTAAGAAGAGCCAGGCCTCTACTCATCTGCAATGGTGAGTTTATTTCTGAAATTCTATGTGTTAAAGAAACAGGGAAGGGAAAAATCTAAGTTGTTATCATCTTACATTTCTTAAGGACTTCATTGCTTCTCTTCCTCTTCCCACCCCCTTGTCCTGGCCCTGCTCTAGGATCTGGGTTCATAAACGTAACAGTTCCCAAATTTATGAGTCCAGCACCCAGCACCACACACCTTTGACTCATGAGTGAGCAAATACAACCCTTCATGGGGGGCAGTGTTCCCTTGTATTTGTGGGGTGACAGCTAGCAGTAGTAAGTTGATGTCTTCTATACCAACCTGAAGTGTGGCTGTCTGGGCCACTACAGGCAGCTGTTGAAGAGAGGGAATGCTGTCCCTCTGGTACCTGGGGTTATGCTTCAGAGCTCAGAGACACTGAGATGCTCATGGGCACACACTTTATGCCCCACTTGTACTCAATTTTGACTACTTTTAGTCTCTGCATTTTTCAGGATTTTTCTTTACCTCTAAATAGGCACTTCACCCAATCACTCCTCAATTACTCAGATTTTTTATCTTTGTTAACTTGACCAGACAGCTTGAGTTTTCTCCTGCAAATACCAAACCCAGTCTCCATACTAGCCAGGTTATTTTCCCTCACAGACCAATAGTCTTCTCCTCCTAGGCAAGTCTCAAGTTTCAGTGTCTGCCCAGGTGCCTCCTCCCCAGCTATGCATCCCTCCCAGCTCAAACCTGATACTTGGCCTCTCTGCATGCGAAACAGGCATTTTCCTTCTCCACATTTCCCTGATCTAGCGTGGGAAACTGGGAGCAGAGGAGAGAACGTGCTTCTTTATCCCAGTACAGCCATGACAAAGATTATAAACTGGATGCAGATTTTCTTCAGAGTGGCAAATGCATTACTCCTTCTAAGGGCATATTTCAAGTTGTGGCTCCAAAGTATCAGGTTGCCAAAAACAGCTGCTAGAATTTTATTTTAGAGCTCTAACTGAAATTGTCTGCAAAACTCAGGCTGATGTGGGCAGCCAAGTTGGAGAGGTTTGGACTGGTGGTTAACAAAAGTCCAGTCAATCTGAAAACACAGAAAAATAATGTGAAGTGTTGAAATGCATTAACAATTTGAGCTCTTCAGATCCACTCATTGTTACCTACCCGTGGCACCTTCCACATTTCTCTCTCTTCTGTCACCAGGTGCTGACTTGCCAGCTCTGAATTTACATTCTTTGTGCATGATGTTGCCAAAGGTTCTTGCTGCTGAGGCAGCTATGTGCTCATTTTATTGTCACAAGTGCTGTTGACTGATCCTGTTAAATCTGTGTATCTCATATGCATGAAAGTGTCATTCAAACCAGATATTCCCATGTGGGAAGGTTCAAGGGGTTTATAATATTTATAATGATGCTGGAATTGTCTAATTTGCGATTTTTCTGCTTATCAAGTTTCATTTCATTTCATTGTAGAGACAAACATAGACACAACATAAACCTTTTGTAAGCAATAAGTAGGGACTTGAAATAGTTTCCAGAAGAATCTGGTTATTGGACTCGACCCAGGCAGTCTAATTTATTATTTGGTTTGACTTACAAATGTTTACAAGAAATAAAAGTATCTTTCCTCTCTTGGCAGTAGTTTTGAAATTACCCTTCTAAAAATTCAGTTTTAAGCACTGACTTCTCCAGGAGCTTTCTGAAGCTCCACTGCTTTCTTGTCCGCTGGTAGGCAGCCTATTTCAAAATTGAACAAACAGACAAACACAAAATTCTTTGAAAGCAAAGACTTTGGAGTTCAATTCTGTTCCACTAATAAATCAAAGATACCAGTATTATTTCAGTTGCTGATGAAAAGAGCCCTACAGTTAAATCTACCTGTTTACAGATAATACTGTAGCTAAAGCTGCCAGCAGGAACCTGTCTGAAAAAATAGGTACAGAAGGAGGAGAAAATATGAAAGTATATATGGATATAAGAAAAATATTTTGATCACCAGTAGCGTATAAGGATTTCAGAAGTGATGGAAGTACTAGTTGTATCGGAAGTACTGGAAGTTGATGGAATTACTAGTACTAGTTGCAAGAGATATTAGTTACGTACAAGTGGGGAGAACAGCCAAGGCCAGAGCTGTAATGCGTCCACTTGGCAACCTCCATCCCTCACACCCACCATCACCACTCTCGCATCCATCCATCCATCCATCCATCCATCCATCCATCCATCCATCCATCCATCCATCCATCCATCCATCCATCCGCATATGCCAGTCCGTTCCCTCGTGGACTCCTCTGCATGCTCCATGGGAGGGTGGGGCGAGAAAGGGAGATGTGCAACCACAGCCTTTTCAGCTGGTCCCTGGGGCAGCAGCAGGAGGAGGAGTGTGTGCTTATTTGCTCCCAGCTGATGTCCCTGCACAGAGCTCTTCTCTCCTCCCATTGCTCCTTGCTGAGGCCTTGGTTAAACTTGTGTTACAATTTACTGGCTGGTGCTAATTAGACCGCTCTGCTAGGAGTGGTCTGAAACCCTCTGCATTTTCCCAAGATCTGGCTCTCTGCAGCAACGCTACCCTTGTAAGTAACATGACCTATAAATGTGTGATGCCTGTCAGTACCATCTCCCATTGCAACAGATGTTTTAAGGTCTTACTATGAAATAACTCATGGTCCACCGCCAGCCAGATGGCACCAGTGCAAAGGCAGACAGGAGGCATGGAGACCACTGGGTCAGATCTTGCCTGTCCATGCTGCAGGTAAGGGTATTCCTGAGGGTGTGTGTGCAGCAACATTGCTGTGTCTAACGTGCAAGATATACTGACGCGTTTTTTCCCCTGGCAGACCCTATGTTTCATAATAAACCTAGTACAAGTGCTTTTGTCAACGTAAACAGTATGTGAATTTGACACAAAGCATGCTCTAAGAAAGCAGTTCAGAGCCTATGAAGTGTTTTTGATATCCAGAGAGAACAAGAACTTGAGGCATGTAAATGCAGAGATGCGAGCTGCCTGCCCCAGGACCTGGCAGTGGTTAGAGGTGGAAAGGTGTAACAGCCCTTTACAAACAATGTAGGAATCCCCCACAGCAGCTGTGACCAGTTTTCATGCTTTAAAAAAAGAGCCTATAATTGGTGAAAGAGAGGAGTGGCAGTAATTTGCAGTTCAGCAGGGAACTCTTAGGTACTCTGGTGTTTTGAGGGAGCGGTTAATGAGAAGACAGAGTAGGAAGCTACCATTGTGATGGATCTCTGTTATTAGAACAAATAAACCAACAAACAGAAAAGATGCTTATAAGAGAAACAAGGAGGCACAAAGATCTGTTCAGCTGCTTATAGGGTGCTATCACAGATTTAACTAAACAGCTAAAGCTGGTGAAATCTGAGCATTAAATTTCAGCTCAGATTTTAAAGGGTGAGACATTGTCCCAGCTGCTGGGCTCTGCGGCCGGTGGCACATTGCACATCGAGCCAGCAGCTCCTTGCTGTCCCAAGTGATTGCTTTAGTGTGATGACCTGCAGCAGCTCACCGGGAGGGAAGTTGGGGGTGTCCACCTACGCCTTGTGAATGATGTTTGAAACCAGGGACACTCTCAACATGACTACCTCTGTCTGAAAACTCCATTTTGCTTGCAGGGTCGGTGTTTGCTCCCCTGCTGTCATCTGACCTTTGTCTCCATTAAAATTCTGCACTGAAGGTGGACAGTAGCACAGGGATAACAACAGAGGAGCCTTAAGTGTTGAGAAAACAATTCAAACAAAAAGATTACAACCATCCACTGCAGGACAGGTTTTCAGTTCTGAACTCTAAAGACGTAACTAGATCTCAGAATACTGGACTCGAGGCTTTGATCATGTACCAGAAGGTGGTGAATTTATTAGGAATTGCCGTTGTATTGAAGCATGCCTCTATTACCTAATGAAGGACAGCACAGAGCTCCCTGACCTACTGGAGATGTTTGCAGTAAGTCCGCAGAGTGAATTATTAGCCCAGCATTGTGCCTGAGACAATCTTTGACTCCTGTGAAGACTGATAAGCCCAGCCACACACTGACCCTATCTGCCTTACAACTAGAAAATCAGGGTGTTGTACCCCACTCCCCAGTACTTCTGATTCTGGGACTATCCCAGGCAAAGTGAATTCAGCTCAATAGCAGGTCATACTTGATTATTATCGTCCAGAAGTTCAGGCACTATAACATTCAGAAATCATTCTGAACAGCACATTAGTCTTACAGCCAGCAAAGCGTTAACTTTAGCTTCATTGAAACCAAGAAGGTTTTAGTGAACTTCAGCAGAGGCATGATTCACCTTGTGATATATAAAGGCTCTCAGATTAGAAACAGTTTTCAGATCCTCACAAATGTCAGCATGCTTGTTTTCAAGTGACCCTGAAGCAGACTGAACTGTTATTGCAGCATAACAAACTGGCTTGGAGTAGGATTAAGCACACCCTGCCCCATATTTTTCAGCTCTGTAGCCCAGAGTGTGGGCTCAAAACCATATTAGATGTGTACTGACACTGCACACCTCTCAGAGGGTTCTTAGCTCAGGTTGTGGCATTGTCTGACTGGCATTTCTGGAGACAATTTCATGGGAGCTCTGTGGTTAAAGTTTAATCCTGAGCCAATTTATTGCATCCAACCCCCTGTAATCTCCATCAAGCCCTTCTAACCACCTGCAGTGACAGTGTCAGGCAGTCAAGAAAGACTTATGTTGTCTCCTGGAAGGGCCCTGGCACAGCTGTCTGCAGAGTGGTGGGGGGTTGTAGGCAGAATTCAAACTGGGATGAATTCAGGCTACTGGAAAAGGCACTGTGGATACACAAATGCTGGGCTTCTGATAGCCTCAGTTTCAAACCTCTCCAAGGAATCATCTGGTACAGGATGGACAAATGCATTTCCAAAAAGCAAAGCTGTGGATGTCTTCCAGACTACTGGACCATAGTGGATTCAGCTCAGCCTGTGATTGCATACAGCCCCCCGCATAAATGAGAACTTGGCCCATGACAATGTGCCGGCTGTATTTGGCAGCTGTTGACATGTCCTGGGTACCACATCAAATGTGCTGTAGGTGAGTCTGAAGTTGCTATTGGGCTTGGACCTGCAGGTCACTGAGGGTGCAGCCTTACTGACTGTGGAGCAAAAGATAAGCCAAGATGTGAAGAGGCTGATGTCTACTTTCATATATTTCTGGGTCATCAGCCTTTGCTGGATTTTCCTGGTCTGCTTTGATAAATAAGACAGCTCAGTCTTCTGCTAGGGAAGTCATTGGACTTTCATGAAATTTATAGGTGTAAGCACAATCTAGATGATACATGTGCCACTTTATAAGGATTTCAGAAATGGATGTTTCTAAGCAATTGTCATTGCCCATTTCAGATCACCTTGAGCTTCTGGCACCCTAAAAATTGTACAGCGCTCTTTAGAAAACAGGTGCAGAAGCCATTACAGCAATGCTCTCCAAAAGGAATCTGAAAAGTGTTCTTAGTCTTCTATTTGAAACACTTTCTTTTCCAGGACTTAATTTTAATAATTAGCATCCAGTTTTAAAAATCTGAAGCAGAGGCAGAGGTATTCAGTCTCTTTCAGATTGTCATCAATAAAGTACTTTCATTCAGAGTTTCCAGATATGGAAGAATACTTATATATCATTATTGCAAATTTCTGATGATACTTCACTTTAGAAACCCAGGAGTATTTCAAACCTCATCAGCTCATCCAAAACTCTGGCAGGTCGATTTCAATCAGCTCAGATCCTTGAATGGTGTAAATCAGAATAACAGCTGTCATTCCTGGTTTTCACTTTGGTCTTATTTTTCTTTGAGGATTTGAATACATTGAAATTAAGCCCTCTGATACAGTGCTTCAGTTACATTTTAAGAGTCTTTTGAATAGTTCTTCATCCCATTAAATGCAGTCTCCTATTTAACTAAACAACAGTAACATTTTTCATTGGACTATACCTATACGAAGTGCTTGAAAACTTTAACAGGTTTGAAGCTGCTGGGTACTAAATGCACAAAGAAGTGGCCAAATGGCAGCACCATTAATGGGGCTGTCTGGATGGAAAGTCTGCGCTGACAGCAAACCCATGAAACTGGCCTCTTTGGAAGAATTTCATACAAGGTTGCTCAATTCGTGGACCTCACATGGTTAGAATGAAATGCAATGGAATAGAATAGAGTATTTTTGGTTGGAAGGGACCTACAATGATCATCTAGTCCAACTACCTGACCAGTTCAGGGCTGACGAAAAGTTAAAGCATGTTATTGAGGGCATTGTCCAAATGCCTCTTAAACACTGACAGGCATGGGACATTGACCACCACTCCAGAAACCCTGTTACAGTGTTTGACCACCCTCTTGGTAAAGAAATGTTTTCTAATATCCAGTCTAAACCTCCCCTGGTGCAGCCTTGAAACATTCCCATGCCTCCTATCCCCAGATACCAAGGAGAAGAGATCAGAACCTCCCTCTCCTTTTCCCCTCCTCAGGAAGCTGTAGAGAGCAATGAGGTTGCCCCTCAGCCTCCTTTTCTCCAAACTGGACAAAGCCAGAGTCCTTAGCTGCTCCTCACAGGATGTTCCTTCCAGCCCTTTCACCAGCTTTGCTGCTCTCCTGTGGATGCATTCAAGGATCTTCATATCGTTCTTACATTGTGGGGCCCAGCACTGCACACAGTGCTCAAGGTGAGGCCTCACCAATGCTGAATACAGCAGGATAATCACCATTCTTGACCAGATGATTATGCTGTGTTGAGAATAATAGAATCATATAATCATAAAGTCATTCAGGTTGGAAAAGACCTTTAAGATTATCGAGTCCAACTGTAACCCTCACATTGTCAAGTCCACCACTAAACCATGTCCCTAAGCACCAGATCTACATGTTTGATGCACCCCAGGATGTGGTTTGCTCTCTTAGCTGCCAGGGCACACTGAAGACTTATTTAGAGCCCACTGTCAACCAGCAGCCCCAGATCCCTTTCTGCAGGGCTGCTTTCCTGCCACTCTTCTCCTAATTTATACTTGCACCTGGAGTTACTCTGACCCAGGTGCAAAATCTGGCATTTAGTTGGTGTCATTGGAAAACGCATATTTGGCTCAATCGCTCTAGAAAGATAGTGAGTGTATTAGACATGTATTAGGCTGGTGACTAGACAACCTAGGCAGGGTTTATCTCACTTTACATTTTGGATGTCTCCAAATCAATATATCTGGGCTGGTCACTCTACACTGTCTTTTTAATCAATGACATAAGCCTTTCTATGATAGGTAATTCATCTCAACTATCTTAGAAATGTAGATAAGAATGAAAAGAAACATTTTCTGAAAGTGCTCATTCATCCATTAATGACAAAAGCGTAGATCAACATTTGGTCTTATAAATACCACCTTTTGTTTGATGGAAGGCTTCAGTACTAATGGCATATTAGGTGCTTAATGGGGCTGGGCAAGTATTTTTGGATTGCTCTCCAGAATTTAAGTGCCTCATGTTCATGTAGTTTTCATTTCAGGCACCTAAGGATTACCTGGATCTCCTCTCACTTTATTTGATTACACAGCCACAGAAAAGGGATATAACAGGTGAAATCTTTTGAGATGGTCTGGTTCCTTCCACAGCAGTATGGTTATGTGTTTAGGACAATGGCCAAGACACAGTTGATCCCATATGTATAAATATACCTTAAGACTTTAAAAAATGTTAGCCTACATAATCAGTTCATTTCCATTCCCAAATCTGTCATGTTGACCCTGGAGCACTTAACTGCACGTCATTCACAACCTTTTAGGGGTCAGGGATTTTAAGCATTCGTTGTCACTGCCATACATGCCTGGCATATCTTCCATGAGCAATCACCCAGGTTTAGTCATCTTCTTTGCCTTCCATAACTACTACTGAGTGTGAAATGACTCTCTCTGTAGGAATATCCATGACCTTTTTGTCTTCTGAATAAATCTAAAAGACCCATTGTGTGAAACAGTTCAACACACCTATATGTTGGACTGATACTGTAGTTCTTCTGAATGTATATACTATGCAGAAAAAAAGTCTGGGGCTCCGGACTTAACTGTGATGATAAGTAGGGGGTAGCTACCCCACTTTCAATAGTCTGCTGTAATAGAGAGGCACCTCAAAAGGGCAATTCAGATCTAACATAGGTAGAACTGCTCTTTGCAGGTACTTCTATCTTTCTGTCTGCATTTTACAGATCTGACCAAAAAAAAAAAAAAAAATTGTCTCATTTGAGCTAGGAGAGAATCTAGGACTTATCCAATATTAATAGAAAGACCGTGATCAGTCTGAAGCCTCTGTGTGTCCTGGGATAAATAAATTCCTATCTCTGGAAGGTGACAACATCATACTATAAAAAGCACATAGAACAAATTCAGAGCTGTCCTAATCTCACAGATAAATAATTGACCATTGGAATATTTCGGCTCTAAGTATATTTAAATACTAAAATCTTGGTTTAAACAGAACATTCAAATCAATGTTAACCCTACTTCCTTCCCTGAACTCCTCCCCTCGCCCAAGCTTTACCAGTAATTTGAAGCCTCTGGTTTGGAGAGGGAGAGAGACAAAGAAAGAATGAATCCTGTGAAATGTATTCTGTGGGAAAAAATATCAGATGCAAATAGAAATGAGTTTCAATGTGTATATATCAAAGCACTCGCATTCAGCTTGCTGAGAAATCTGCTAGTGAAATACCAAAATTTTGGTAAGATTTAATATTTTCTTTGGCTCAGCAGATTCCCTCTTCATTACTGTAAGAAATATTGTAGAGTGTGCAAAGCTCTGCATAAAATACACTAACAGTTTCAGCTGAAAAAAACACATTCATGAGTACGATACACAGGGTGAAGGGAAAGGACTTTTGCTACAATTATTACCCTTGGCCCTCACTTGCTTGTCTTCCAAGAGATGAACCTGATACATGGTCAGGTTTACAGCAAGAAAGCTATTGACTTTGAAGTGTATTCCAGCATCTGTCCGTTGTTTCAGGATCTGTTTCCTGCATTATGCCCATAATATTTTGCAGGAAATACATTTCAACATCCTCAAAAATTAAACTTCAATTTCGTACCAAAGAATGAAATTGTAAAGGCTGTGAGCTAAAGTGGGAGAATTGAATCTTAAAAGAAAAAGCATTGTCTGTGATTACAAGCAAGCAAGCAAGCTTTAAAAGGCAGAAACCGAATTCATTTTCTCCTTGCAATTTCTATACTGCCTGTGCAATGCACGAGGTTTTGCTGTAGCCAGTACATAAAGTGAGATTAAAGGGAAGATCCATATTAATGAAGAGGTTTTACCTTCGTGTCCGTTTCCAAGCTCAGCTTAGTAGAGCAGTACAAATAGTGGTAAGCCATGGTGCAATTACAGACATAATCATCATAGTGGCAGCTGTAAGATGTGAGGTACATGAGATATCAGATGTATTTTTCTGTGAGGTCTGGAGGAGTGATCTGGGCTCTGAGAGAAGGTGGTGCATGCTCACCTAACCACAAAAATAAGCTCTTTTATTTGGTAAAAACAAAAGAGCATCAGTCACAGATGCTTTTGCAGATGTCCTCAATAATGTCAGCTTTGCAATTTTATCACACACAAGCAGAAAATAAGCTATGGTATTGGTGCAAAAATTAGGTATTTGTTTTCTAGTGGCATACAATAAAACCAAATCTCTTTCTTCGTATCTTTCATGATGTTCATAAACTGGTGATTTAGAGCTTCTATTTAAAGACATGTAGCAGATCCAGTAAAGGCATGAGCATAACCTGAGGGACTTCATCTTCCTTTCCTCCCTAATTGGGTTTTATTTTGGTTTTTTTGCCCCAGTCTGAAATTAGATTGTTAAGTCTTCAAAGCAGGGACCCTGAACTCAATTATCCTCTCATTTTCTTCAAAGTCACTGGAGTTTCACTAACAGTAAACTTGCAAAAGGGGGTGAGGAATCAGAATTGCCTTACTATATGTCCCCAGAGAAACCCAAATTATACAGGTGTGTGATGCAGTCATCTGAGAAAGTTCATTGCATACTACATGGGTTGCTCCACCTTCCCCATTGTCATTTCTTTCATTATTACATGACTACAAAAATGCTGTCCCTTGCTGTTCTTGCACCGGAAGAGAGAAGTGCTTCCTTAGCTCTGCTAAGGTTGCTTCCACTTCCTAAGCTGTAATTGCAGTATGACACATTGCTTTACTATGGTCAGTTATAATTTTGGCAAGACTATTTCTCATTCCAAACATGCTGGCCTCCTCCCTATCCTACAACTACAAAATTACTTAGGTCCTCAAGTTCCAAATTCAGACTTTTTAAAAACCCCATGCCTAAAATCCTCTTCCCAGGAGGGTCAGACTGACCCATGTGTCAAATAAGGCTGAGACTACATAGCTATAAATTCCAAGCAGAGGGAAGACCTTCCCAGATGTGCACCATAAGGCACCTGACCAACTGTTTCAACAAGGGCTTAACCTGCAGCTCTCCTTTCTGCATTTATTTCTTGTTAGTTTACAGCTGCTCCTATGTCTAAGTCCTTATGCTAATGCTTATGTTCCTTCCACTTTATCATCCACTCTTCCCTAAGCACTATGCGTAGGATTTGCCACCTTGCTGCCATTTCTGGATGCAGCCACAGTGGTTACTGGGGTTTGGACCATCTTCTCAATCCCCGAGGATGTTGCTAGGAATTAGGAAGAATATTTTGTTTAAAAAGGACAAAAATCATGGGACAAAATGGGCAGAAGACACCTCTGCCCACACCATTTTCAGATCATTGTGACAATGCACGTATCAGACACAAAGGAATGGTAAGAGAAGTGACTATCAAAGGTGGTTCTGAAAATCTAAGGGAAGTCCAACTGTTTCACTACATTAAAGGGCATGCAGAGGAAGGAAACACATATTTAGCTTGCTTTACCTTTTCTTCTTGTAAAATTTCCTTTAATTTTGTGTACATGTATAGGGGTATGCAGGTATGGTATGCAGGTATGGTGCAGTGAGCATGGCTTCACCAAGGGCTTCACTAAGAGCAAGTCCTGCCTGACCAACCTAGGGGCCTTCTATGGTGGAGTGACTACATCAGTGGACAAGGGAAGAGCTACTGATGTCGTCTATCTGGACTTCTGTAAGGTCTTTGACACAGTCCCCCACAACATCCATCTCTCTAAATTGGAGAGATACGGATTTGATGAGTGGACTATTGGGTGGATGAGGAATTGGTTGGTTGGTCACATCCAGAGGGTAATGGTTAAGGGCTCCATGTCCGGGTGGAGATTAGTGACTAACAGTGTCCTTCAGGGGTCCATATTGGGATCAGTACTGTTTAATATCTTCATCAATGACATAGACAGTGGGATCGAGTGCACCCTCAGCAAGTTTTCAGATGACACCAGCTGAGTGGTGCTACCAACCCATCAGCCTCACCTCTGTGCCTGGGAAGATCATGGAACAGATCCTCCTAGAAGATATGCTACGGCACATAGAGGAAAGGGAGGTGAGTTGAGACAGCCAGCATGGCTTCACCAAGGGCAAGTCCTGCCTGACCAACCTAGTGGCCTTCTATGATGGAGTGACTGCATCAGTGGACAAGTGAAGAGCTACCAATTTTGTCATAGACAGTGGGATCGAGTGCACCCTCAGCAAGTTTGCAGATGACGTGGACCTGAGTGGTGCAGTTGACATGCCTGAAGGATAGGATGTCATCCTGAGAGACCTGGATAAGCTTGAGGCATGGGCCTGTATGAACCTCATGAAGTTCAACAAGGCCAAGGGCAGAGTCCTGCACCTGGGCCAGGGAAAGCCCTGGTATCAGTACAGGCTGGGCGATGAAAGGATCAAGAGCGGCCCTGCTGAGAAGAACTTGGGGGTACTGGTGGATGAAAAGCTGGACAGGAGCTGACAAGGTGCGCTCCCAGCCCAGAAGATGAAACACCTCTCCTGTGAGGACAGGCTGACAGTTCTCATCCTGGAGAAGAGAAGGCGCCGGGGAGATCTTATTGCAGCCTTCCAGTACTTAAAGGGGATTTATAAGAAAGATGGGGACAGACTTTTTAGCAGCGGCTGTTGCCATAGGACAAGGGGTAATGGTTTTAAACTAAACGAGGGTAGATTTCAACTAGATATAATGAAGTTTTTCACAGTGAGGGTGGTGAACCACTGGCACAGGTTGCCCAGAGAGGTGGTAGATGCCCCATTGCCGGAAACGTTCAAGGTCAGGTTGGATGGGGCTCTGAGCAACCTGATGTAGTTGAAGATGTCCCGGTTCATTGCAGGGGGTTTGGACTAGATGGCCTTTAAAGGTCCCTTCCAGCCCATAGATTCTATGATTCTATGATATTGGTACAGAAACACTCCTAACTGCTCCCCAAATATTACTTGAAAATTCTAATGTTCTGTTCATAAATGACATAGATTACCTTTATAATTACCTTTTTAGTTGTCTTTTATCACTTTTATAATTTATTAGCCATTTTATACATTGAACCTTAATATAATATGTGACGTAATGCTTTATAATGAGTTCATTTATTTAAAAGGACTGCAGTATTTTAAATAGAAGTTGTTTTCACCTAAGTTGTCTTAAAATGAGAACTATTTCTGTCTAACAATAATAACCTGGTACAAGCACTGTCAGCCTGAAACATAATGAATCAAAAATAGTTAAAATGAAATTTGACCTCTACCTGACAGTCCTCCTGTCATATTTATGGATTTTATTGTTGCAATAAAATTTGAGGGGGAGAGTGGAATTGATTGATTTTCTTTGTTCCACCTATTAACTCTACACTGCATTTTGAAAGATATATTCAGACAGGGGAAATAAGTAAACCAAAAATGTTCTTAATAACATGAAGAAAATAAGCTGGATATAATATTTTGAGTCTCCTTCAGTTACCGCAAATCATAATGATAAATTTGGAACACTTTCAAAGAGGACTGTTTTGGCTTGTTTGCTTTTATTAGGCTGGAAATGTCCCTTTAACATTCTAATCTAAAACTGAATTATGCACATTCTCTCATGTCTTGGAAGAATCAGATGAATTTTAAGGAAGCAGTTAATGTCAAACAGACTTATTCTGCCTTTCTCTTGAAAAAGTAGTAGGGCTTACAGGCTGCTTTGTTTTTTACTTCAGTATTATTGTGAGTTTATGGGTAAAAACTAGATCTGTAACAATGCTTCATTATAGATTCTTTTTCTTATTATTTGTCTGTACTTTGAAAGAACAGAGAAAATGCCACTTTATTCCAAGTGCATGAATCATACCTGCATGATATTCTCTGATTGGTGGTCCAGGGAACACTTTGTTATGCTAAAGTTCATCTACTGAAATCTTGAACCAAAAGATTAGAACATGCTACGGTTTGATGGATTGACTATTCCACCTAGATAGTTGGTATCAATAAACTTATTTCACCTAAGTTTTTAAACTATGTTTCATGGATTATCTAGCAAAACATTGGCTTTCTCTTCATCTAAAAATTCTTTGAAAAAGTGTTTTTTTCAAAGTCTGAAGTCCCTGGTGCTGACTGGAGGTTGGTTGGGTCTACCTCTGGGAGCAGAAGACTTTGTTCAAGCACTGAATACACACACCAGTCCTGAGAACTTATGGTCGGTTGTTCCTGGCCAACAGTTAAACACCCACACAGCCGCTCACTCAGTCCCCTCTCCTGTGGGATGTGGAGAAAATAGAAGCAAGGCAAGAAGACCCGTGGGTTGAGATAAAAGTCTAATAGGGAAAGCAAATGTTACCCACACAATCAAAGCAAAGAAAGAATTTATTCACTATTTCCCATTGGCAGGCAGATGTCCAGTCACTTCCACAAAAGCAGAGCTTCATCAGGTGTAACAGATTCTTGGGAAGACAAATGTCATAACCATGAATGTCCCCCTTCCTCCTCCTTCCCCTGAGCTTTAATTGCTGATCAGAACATCTTATGGTATGGAATACTCCTTTGGTCAATTCAGGTCAGTTCTCCTGGCTGTGCCTCCTCCCAGTTTCTAGCCCACCCCCAGCCTACTCACAGGGACAGAGTGGGAAAAAGAGAAGGCCTTGATGCTATGCAGGCACTGCTCAGGAATAGCCAAAACACTGGTTTTAATCAAAATCCAAACCAAAGCATCATATAGGGTCCTGTGAAGCAAATTAACTCCATCCCACCCAGACTCAGTGGAGAGTTTCAACTTGTAGAGTTGCTTCTTCTGCTGTCTGTCACTCAGTGTTTGAACTTGGACAAGTCACTTCTCAGTGACTCAGTTTACTTGGGCTTGACATAGGAGGAAAATTTCTCCTTCGAGGCATCAAGAATCACTATTCAGAAAAGTGTTTTTGGAGCCATGGATAAAAAGAGAATAGAAGTGCGATAGTATTCTTTTTAACCTTTGAATTTCAATTCTGTCCTCTCTAGGTATGTTCAGGATTTTGTCTTAGATTTATGCACATTGAATTTTATGGTTTCATCAAATCTCGCTCTCCTTCACTAATCCTTTCATTTTACATTTTCTGTGTACCTCAGATTTGGTGAAACCATGCACCCAGCAGACTTTGGATATATTTTAAAAGCAATTAAATATTTTATTCCTGGTAATATTTAGGACTGATGCTGTTTGATTTGTTCAGGTTAGCAGGTTAAAATAAAGCCCTGACTACACTTTTTTTAGGTATGAGTTTGTATGAAAAATAATAGCTACAAAATTAAGCTTTGGAGTAACAGTGACCTACACAAAAAAAAAAAAAAAACACAACAGAGAGAGATCAGACCTGCTCTAGGGGTGAATAGTGCTTGTTTAAAGTTACTAACAGAGGTTTCAGGGATAAAAAGAGAAAGGGTTTTCATAGCAACTCATTAGATGCTTCCTACTATGTGTGCAGAAAGGATGAAAATGGCCTTAGGTACTGTAAATTAAGCCAATGTTAAATTAAGAAAATTAACCAAGTTCAAAGTGATGAAGGAGAGTAATAAAAACCATGCTGGATTCTAGTGGAATGTGCTAATCAAAGACAAGCTGCATATAGATCCCAGTCAGTTTCTTCTTATTCAAATGACTAATAGGACATTACCAGGTAATACTTCTAGGAGTAAAGAAAAGCTGGAGCTGAAGTTAGAGTGGCCTCAGCTTGGACACTCAGCCTAGTATCCAACAGGCAGGTGCCTAACTCCAGCAAGGAGCCACTTGGACCATCAGTGAAGGGTTCCCTGCATTAGCAGGGTGCTGCGCTATTGAAATTACGGAGTGAAGGAGAGTGAACAAAGTCCTGCTCCTCTCAGACCGGATCTCATAATTTTCTTCTTTAATACATGAGAGTGAAACATAAAATGCACACAGCGTTTCATGAGTGAGTGCTGGCCCATAGGCTGCATATGCCTCATACCTGACTGCCAGCCAGCCTTGCTCAGTGGTGGGCTTGGCCCTGGCTTCCCACCCTTCTGGACTTATGGCTGTGGCATTGGTGGCACCTCTCAGCTCTCTCCTGGCAGTCAGGCTGCTGTGCAGCCCGTGGCTGACCCTGTGAGGGCTCGAGGTGGTGCAAGACACAAAGGTGAGGACATTCCTGCATGAGGTTGTCCTTATGTAAGTTTGGAGCACTGACCTGGAAGTCACTCGTTACCTGAGATTTACACCCTCTGAACCAATCCGATTTAGTCCTCACCCCTCTCTGCAGGTACTTTCTATCAAAATGACATAGCAGTAACAGTCAATAACATACACATAAAAGTAACCGTAAAAAATGAAAAAGTTTAATACGAGATTACCCAGGAGGTTGGGTTTTTTTATTTTTTATTGTTTAAAGACCAAATGTAGAGTCTTTACACTAGCTAATAACCAGCCAACATAAAATGTAGATTTGACTTTTCACCTGTTTCTCTTCTATGTGGTGCAGCAATGACTCAGGCTGCATGTGAAGGGCAGTTTTACAAAAACATTTTTGATCATTTCTACTCCCGAACCTTTTTAAAGGGTATGAGTTTCAGTACATTGCTATTACCTGCTAATTTCATGGTCTATGGCTGAACATAAGGCTGTAATTCAATTGTGGGTTTTTTCTGATATTATAAACAGCAAGAGTAATGCTGATTTACATTCTCATGTTCACTGAGGACTACGTATTATTATTTGTAATATCGGCAAGGGATTTTGCAGGCACCTAGTCATTAAGTTATTTAAAGTCTGTCATGCTGGAAAAGAAGACTTAATCCATAGAATGTAGAAAGGAAGGGATTACAGTGCTGGAGATCTCAAAAGGAAGAGATTACTGAGGAAAAAAAATGAGCACAGTGTGTTCACTTCCTGAGGAACAATCACTTGTAGGCAAGTAACAAACAGCATGCAGCATGTCCGCACGTACAATCAATTTTTTAGTGAAAAAATATCATGTGGCTAATCAAACACTAACAAGTCATTGCTTATAAGATATTTATAGCAGAATACACTTTCCACGTAATAATACATGGGAATTAATTGACAAAGTAATGAGGATCTCTCATATCTACTTATGCTTGTTCTGGCAGATATCTATTTCATGTTATGTTCAGATGAACAAGAGAGTACAGTCATAATTGCAGCAGGAAAAGCTTTTGAAAGATGTGAAATCAATAGCTATTCTGAAATTGGTACCAGAAGAGAAATATTTTGCAGAGAGATTAAACTTACAATTCACTAGGAGCCACGCACTGTCATAGCATTTGATCTTACAAGAAGCTGAACATTTTCCCTCTGCTCCAGCAGACCACTCATGCACGGTTGACAGATAATGTCCCATGGACAGAACTGGCACTACTCATGTACTTACATTTAAACTGGTCCTTAAGCACTTCAGGTTTTGAAAAAGGATACATAGCAAGATACGAGTAGGAGCCTTTAATAAAGATTGATTAACAGTCTAGAACCGAATTCTGCAGTCCTCAAGGTCAAAACAAGATCTGCTCATTTACAGTCTTTGACTCATGCTGCTTAAGGCACCTGGGTTGCATATTTAAATTATGGTTATCTCAGTCTCTACACAGGCAAAATGTCCTTTAGTTTATCTGCTGAAACAGATGTATTAAATCTACAGATCAGATTCTGGGCTCTTGATAATAGTTTAATCCTCTTCCTTTACTTGTTAACCATCTTCTGTATCTCAAGCCTTTAGGCTGATGATGTGGGTAACTGACAAAGGAGCATGTCTGCTGCCATCATCAGATGTAGCAGCATCCATATGGTTTGGGTGAGTATAGGATGACAGGAGGAACCTGATGTGCTCAGTCATGGGTCTTATATCTCTATCTTACCACTAGCTTATATCTCAGAGACTACCATTGTGCTGGTTTCTTTAAAGGCAGCAAAGACGGGAAGTCCGAAAAGTCGTGATGGGGCTATTAGATTTACTACCTGTCTGTCACAGGATTTGTTGCCTATTGGAAAGCAAGGATTCAGGGATGCAGGAGTCTGCTCCCACCAACATGGGGCATAAGTTCTCCCTCATAAGGGAAGTTCAGGTGTTCAGAAGTTCACCAACTTCTTCTTTGGGTGGCTGAAAATGGATGGAGAGATTAAGACGTTCCTCTGCTATGGAGTTTCCTCACTGCATCGCTAAGGGAAGTTAATTTTATTAATGCCTGCCCACTGGCTTCATGAAAACTAGAGCTTGTTCAGCTAAATTAGTATCTCTTTATAATAGGGAAGGCTGGTCAATAATGATAACAGCATTGATCTAACATCAGCAGAGAAGAAAATATTTGACTTGATGTTATACATTTTGAGTAAGAAACTAGAACAACAGAAAAATTTCACACGGTAGATGGATTAAAAAATAGTAAACTGATAGATCTCAAAAGATAACTGTAAATGAATAATCTTCGAGTGTGTGCTTCTTGGGATCCCTCCAGGGAAGCACTGTTTCATTCTGAAGTGTGTAACACTATTCTCAATGACCTGGAAGGAAACATAACATCATTGCAGATAACATTTGCAGATCACAGTGTTAAGGATGGGGAAGAGTGAACAGGCTCTGTCACTGATAAAGACAATGGTGTTAAGCAGTGCTCAGACAGGCAAAATGCAAAGCAAGAGTGATAAACATAAACTTATATCCAGGAATACAAAATGTAAATGATACCTGAAGGTGGGGGGAGTGCAACCTAGATAGCAGTTCAAAAAGAGTTTCAGGATCATACTGGACAATCTGAATATAAAAATCAAGGCTGACATTGTCCAAAGGGCTAAAACAATCCCAGATTACATAAACAAAGAAAATTTCCAATGTGAGAATAGAAAAATTATGATTTCATATGTGGCAGGAATATGCTTCCTTCTCTAGATGTCCAGAAGACTGTTGAAAAATTAGCGTTCAGGGAGGAGCCATGACAAAGATTGGAGGGTTGGAAGCTCTGCTTTATAACACACTCTAGTTTGCTTATCAAAGAGAAAGTTGAAGGATGGATATTTATGAGAATCTATGTGGGGAAGAAAACAAGAATGAAAGACTGACTCACAGACAAGCTACAAATTTTTAACAGTTAAAGCCTGTTCTGAATTCCAAATAGCTGGAAATGTCTAAACTTAAACTAGCTTTTTTTGCTAAAAGAGGCATTTTTGTGTTTTTCATCCAAATGCACAATAACGCAAGAAGGGACAATTTTGTCCAAGCTACATGAAAGGTCTGAATATGAAATCTTAATGGCTCCTTCTGGACTTCCAGTCTTTGAGTGTATATTCTACAAAATTTTTTACCTCTACAATCTCTTATTTCAGACCCAGTGTTCTGAGATTTTTTTCTTCTTCCTTCTGACCTGGGAATTTCATTAGCCAAGGAAAAACAAGTTTAGTAAATTGAGTTAAATTTCATCCACTGGCCTGTCAAATTTACACAGTACGTGTAAAACATACTGGATGCTTTACACTATTCATTTTTTTGTCTTCTGATTACCTTGCTCATTCACAATCCTATATGTTCAAGAAAGCCATATGGATTAAGGGTATAAGAATAATTGCATTTTCCATTTGAATGCCAAACCAAAACATTTTAAAATTCCTGTCGCCAAAACAAAACCAAGTAAACCAAAAGTATTACATTCAGAGTAAATCATTCTCAGGTGTTTGACAGAGAAAAAAGAGACAGAAGGACTAGAGTAAAACAGGGAGGCAGGGGAGAGGGAGAAGGAGGAGGTGTCTGGGTAGTTCATTCTACAAGCCTACTTACCTCTCATAGCTCCCACCAGACTGCCCAGTGTATTCTGCTTTGGGGTACCTGCGAACCATCCTGTCGAAGCTGATCTTAGCTAGGAATGCTTGGATACTCACTCAGCCTTAGTGAGAGAATAAGAGAAAGTATATACCTTGGAGGAGCAGTAAAATGAATGAAAGGGGCATCTGCCTCCGTAGACACTCTTTTTGAGGGACAACCAAATGGGTGCACATGGCTAAGCAGTGCAAGCCTTTAAAAGGCAGAAGTCCACCCTTGTGAGGTGAGCAGGAATCCAGAACAGCCAAGATCTGTAAAAGCCTCAGACGGGGGCTCTCTCTTCTCTTAAGAGCTGCTTTTTGCTCCCACCCAAGCTGCACTTCGGCTGCTTTGCAACCGTGACTGTGTCCCATCTTGTGCCTCCCTGATTTTGACTCTGATCCTGAACCTCTGCATTGACTTTCTAGCTTCATCTTGGACTTACCTCACCACTGTGGATTTGCTGGGTGAACGCTGGTCTGTGTCTGGTGCTGGTTGCGATCACAGGCCTGCTCTGTGCTTCTGGCTCAAGTGCAGAGGGACAGCCCTGGATGGTGAAGAACTGCTTCTGCCTGCCTTGCTGTGAATCTCAGCTCCCAGTTCCCTTTCCCCTGCAGAGTGGTTGGCCCTCATCTCTCCCTGGCAGGTAGTGTCCTCGACAGAGATTTTCGTCCTGTCTTTGATTTCCTATCACTAATTCAAATGCAGTTTATCTCAAAATGCCTGGAAGTCCCTGTGTGAGTGCAATTGCCTTCATAAAATGAATAATATTGAGCCGGCTTCCTGAAGATGGCTATCCACATCTCAATTGGCATCTCATCTAATCAGAGTTAGTGCTGGTATTCTCAGAATCAAAATGCAAGTGTGTCTGATGATACGAAATCAATGGAATTACATCTGCCTATGTGGAAACAGACCCTCTGACCTCGACTATTTAACTTCATAGATCTGACACGAGGCAAAAAGACTCAACAGTGGAAACTCATCTACTCATTGCATCATGCCTCTTACAGGGGCAAAAGGAAGACTCCAGTCTTTCTGCCTCTTGGTCTGTCACTACTTGTCACACAGGGAATTATCTCTTAAAATACAGCAGAGGAAAGAATGAATTAATGAATAAACAAATTAGTGGAAGTATTTGACAAAGTTAACACAGAGATATAGTTCATGTAATATATAGCAGGACACCTAAGGGTTTCTCAGGAACATAGGTGCTGTTACACAGATGCCTTGCTTGTATGAAGTTCCGTTACATTCTGTAAATACAAATTTAAGAGTAACCTTAGGTAGGAAAACTTAAAGGTCCGGAGGGTTGAATTTACTGTCCAATGTCTTGCCTTGTTTTTAATCCTTGGTGAACTTAAAACTGTTTACTGCTAATACTCTTCTCCCAGAACAGGAAATTAAAGAACTACCCCAGTCTCTGGTCATCTGTTGGGCAGGACAGGAGATGACTGCTGACACTCTTAGCTTAAACTACAAGATCTTTGACACAGAAGACACTCTTTTTTCTCTGTCTTTGCCAAGCACCTGCTAATCTGAGGTCCTACAGCATTGTCATGTAAATTAAACTTAATATTAAATTAACAAAAGTCTCTCTTCACCCATCCAGAATTAGATTTCTATCCACCTCCACAACAGGTGTAGAATGCAATGTTTTGTTAAAATTTTTCCCTTTTGATAAAGGAAATCTTTTTCAGCTAAGCTGAAGTTAATCATAAGAAAGAACTATAGGTAAACTGAAATATCTTTATGGCAAAGTAAGAGGAAGATAAGCAGGTTAGAAATTAATCCAGTATTTTAGTGCAGGTAAAGAAGAAAGTGAATCTAAATTTATTTTTCTTTTTAAAGGGGAGATCTTTGACACAGAAATAAAAAATCTGACCCTTATGAAGCAGTGAAATGTAAATACAAGAATGTTAGGTTAGCAAATGGTACCAATATATCAAGATCACAACTTTTGTTAGATTTCCTATAGACTGTGTTTTTCCTCAGAAAACCATCCAGATAATTATGAATGTTAGAAGTTGTGCAGAGTTCCAGCTTAGCTGTAGTTGTCCAGTACAGTCATATATATGAACCAAAACCTCACATACATAGGAAGGAGGTACAGACAGAGGTTAAATTCAGAGGAACTCTGAAGTTTACAAATTTGCCCAAGCTACTTTTGCCACTGTTGAGATAAATCAGAGACGCCAGGAATGAAGGACTTCTTTAGGTAGTGGAGGCTCTGAGTAGCAATTTCTGGTGGTCAGTGGGGGGTTGGTGCAGCCACTGCACACTGTTAGGCAGATGGAGAGGATGCAGCATATGTGATTCACTGACCTCCTTCTAGTAGATCAGCATCACCCTGAAACAGTCTTCAAGAAAAATGGACTTGCAGAACTGTGTTAGACAGAGTTGAGTGTGATAAAAGGCACCTACGGGGTCCTACACCTGGCTCAGAAGGACTTGCGTGGGAATAAAGAAACTGCCTACAAGTCAGGTGATTTAAAGTGATCTAAACTGGGAACGTGTTGCTGGGTTCAGGGGAATTTGAGAGCTATATCATCATTCTCCATATTGGATGTACTCTAATATCAACATATATGTATGTACACTTGAAGTGAGATAAAGCAACTGAAATCAGATTAAGCTGATGAGAACAGTATAAGCAAAGTTTATGCCAGCTACTGCAATTTGAATCTTTGTTTTGCAGTTTCAAAACAAGTGATTAGGTACAACACTATCTAGGAAAGTACTTATATGTACATTTAGGTTCCATTGGTGTTAGCAGCTGTTAAGCAAGCATTTAAAACCTAATGCATGGTCAAGAGCTTTACTGAATATGAAATGCAAAACTGAGGCTTTAGTTACAGTAAAAACCTTGGAAAGCCCAGCTGCCAATTGGGATACATGTGGATAAATCTCCAGTGGGGGATAAATTCTTACCCTCGTCCTCATGTTAAATAGCAATTTATCCTACCCACTGACTAATTCAAGTGAGTATCGAAAATTGGTCTAAATGGCTTAACATACTTCTATCCAAACCAGGATTTTCCAGGAAACATTTTGTAAGACCTGAGATCTTAAGGTTTAAAGCAAATTTTGAATACAAGAAGATAATAAATACATGTTAGAAGGGATCTTAGATCTACAGTTGTCATTCCTTAGTTGCATGAAAAATACAGAAAGCTTGTACATTTTTAACAAAATCTGCTTACTGTAAAATTTCTTCCAAGCAAATACTTTTATTCCAATAAAACAAAGCAGTTTCCATTACCTGAATTCAAACTAACTTTTTTTTTTAAATCAAGCCTGCCATTAAATAAAGGGTATATTTATTAAATGTCGGTGTTAGATAATCAGAATTGTAGAATGGGTACAAGCTGTGCTTTTTCATCCTAGACATTTACACCAACTGATTTCAGTTTTCCAGCAAGTGGGGAAAGAGTTCTGTAAAAAAAAAAAAAAAATTGTTTGGTGTAAAACTTGCTCTTTAAAACATTTTTTTAATCCAAGAATTTTTATATTTCTCATAAAGGAGGCAACACTTAAATGAAAACAGCAGAAATATCAACTTCAATAAGTTGTTGATAGCTGCTTTCCTTTTTTTTAAAAAAAAAACCTTTTTGTTATGTCATAATAATGATTACTTTCAACGGCTGTCATTTGACAGTCCCACACAGTGTAGGAGGGGTGAATGAAAGCTGTTGCTTCTGCCTTTAGGCTGAAGCACACAGCAGATTTGCACAAAAAGCAAGAGCTGAGAGGATGCTGTATAGCATTATCTCAGTCACCGCCTAATGATGCTTTGGGTTGTTTTTAGTTTGCCTTTTTTTTTTTTTTTTAACAAAAGTAAGCCTCCATTGCCTTCTAACCCTAGTGAGTCATATTGTGTGTTTTTTAACTAGTTGCTTCTTTTTGACTTGCATTTCAATAAACATGAGGCTTGAAGGATGATTATATTGTTCAGGCAAAGATAAAAAAAATCTCCTATTAGCCTGGACTTCTCCTCCCCTGCAGACAGTCTACACAAAACCATGGACACTATTATCACAGACAGTATTTAAATCTCAGTTACATTCTTGAGGCCTGACCGCCACCGCCACTGACTTACGACAATTTACACAGATGACTCTCTGATCCCCTGCTGACAGGTAATGGAGTCCATGAAATCGTGCACAGAGGTTCAGTTATACTCAATTGCACCTGAAAATACAATATGTGTATAGATTTAAAGTGACAGTGTCCTTTCAACAACAGCTTGTGCACACATTTAATTTTATGCATATAAGCAAAGCCATGGTTTAATCTGGAGCAAAACTAAAAGCCTTAATTTGTTCTCCTACCATTTATACTGAGATTATTTCTGTTAACTGATCCACTCCATTACTTATTTATGCTCTTAAAACATTATCTGTTACTATTTTTAAAAGCTTCAGTTTACACTTACACAAAGCACGAGTCTGATCCAGCTCCCATGAAAGTCGTTATATCTGTATTACCATTGCTATTGTAGTGAGTACGGAGGTTTTATCAGTTGGATTGGCACAGGTTGAGTACCCGCACACCCAGCTGTGTTGACACTGCAACCCTAATAGCACCTTTGTACCAGCCCTGATACATCCACCCTCCAGCTACTTACTGCCTCTATCAGCAGTGCAGGACTTCGGTATTTCTATGGCTCTTCTTTCTAACCATGAAATGCAGTGGAAGCAACGAGTGGAAAGTAAGGGGGTAAAGAAGGGTAAAAGTAGGGCACCTGAATGAGAACATTAACCCCTCCTTCTTGCAACTCAGCATTTTACAGATGGCAGCATTTCTCAGCCTTCTACCTGACCAGAAGCCCAGAATACCCTTATCTTGGAGCTTTTTGATACTCTGAAGCGTGGGACACAATCCAGTTGGAACACCATTTCTTTACAGGGATGCTGTCAGGATATACCCATCCTGCAACAACTCTAGGTCAGAAGCACGCTGTGATGGGACCATATCAGACTGTGAACATGACATTAATTGCAATGGACTGAAAAACCTTTGTGGGCACAGGGCCAGTGTCATGAGATGTGAAGCGCTAATTTTGTTTCTACTTGGGCAGCGTAGTTCCTCCTGGTGATGGAAGTTGCTGTCACAGGAAGATGCAGGGTGGAAGGAGTACATTGGATTGCCTGGTCCAGAAATCACTGAATCACAGAATCATTAAGGTTGGAAAAGACCTTTAAGATCATCAAGCCCAACCATTAACCCAACACCACCATGCCCACTAAACCATGTCCAAAACTGCCACGTCCACATGTTTTTTGAACACTTCCAGAGATGGTGACTTCACGACCTCCCTGGGCAGCCTCTTCCAATGCTTGATGACTCTCTCGGTGAAGAAATTTTTCCTAATATCCAATCTAAACCTCTCCTGGCGCAACTTGAGGCGATTTCCTCTCGTTCTATCGCTGGTTACTTAGGAGAAGAGACCAACACCCACCTGACCACAACGCCCTTTCAGGTAGTTGTAGAGAGCGATAAGGTCTCCCTTCAGCCTGCTCCTCTCGAGACTAAACAATCTCAGCTCCCTCAGCCGCTCCTCATAAGACTTGTGCTCCAGACCCCTCACCAGCTTCGTTGCCCTTCTCTGGACACGCTCGAGCACCTCAGCATCCTTCTTGTAGTGAGGGGCCCAAAACTGAACACAGTATTCAAGGTGCGGCCTCACCAGTGCCGAGTACAAGGGCATGATCAGTTCCCCACTCCTGCTGGCCACACTATTGCTGATACAGGCCAGGACGCTGTTGGCCTTCTTGGCCACCTGGGCACACTGCTGGCTCATGTTCAGCCGGCTGTCAACTAGCACTCCCAGGTCCCTTTCCCCTGGGCAGCTCTCCAGCCACTCCTCCCCAAGCCTGTAGTGTTGCATGGGGTTGTTGTGACGGAGGTGCAGGACCCAGCACTTGGCCTTATTAAACCTTATAGAACTGACCTCGGCCCGTTGATCCAGCCTGTCCAGATCCCTCTGCAGAGCCCTCCTACCCTCCAGCAGATCAACACTTCCACCCAACTTGGTGTCATCTGCAAACTTACTGAGGGAGCACTCGATCCCCTCATCCAGATCATCAATAAAGATGTTGAACAAGACCCTCCCCAGAACCAAGCACTGGGGAACACCGCTTGTGACCGGCTGCCAACTGGATTTAACTCCATTCACCACAACTCTGGGCTCAGCCATCCAGCCAGTTCTTTACCTGGCGAAGAGTACACCTGTCCAAGCCACGAGCCGCCAGTTTCTCCAGGAGAATGCTGTGGGAGATGCTGTCAAAGGCTTTACTAAAGTCCAGGTAGACAACATCCACAGTCTTTCCCTCATCCACTAGGCGGGTCACCTGGTCATAGGAGATCAGGTTGGTCAAGCAGGACCTGCCTTGCAGGAACCCATGTTGGCTGGGCCTGATCCCTTGGTTGTCCTTCAAATGTCCTGTGAGCACCCTAAAGATGAACCGCTCCATGATCTTCCCCGGTACGGAAGTCAGGCTCACAGACTTGTAGTTCCCAGGATCCTCCTTCCGGCCTTTCTTTAGATGGGTGTCACACTGGCAAGCCTCCAGTCATCTGGGACCTCCCCTGTGAACCAGGACTGCTGATAAATGATGGAGAGTGGCTTGGCAAGTTCCTCAGCCAACTCCCTCAGTAGTCTTGGGTGGATCCCGTCAGGCCCCATAGACTTGTGGGCGTCCAGGTGGCTTAACAGGTCCTTAACTGCTTCCTCCTGGATTATGGGCGGGTTATTGTGTTCTCCATCCCCATCTTCCAGCTCAGGGGGCTGAATACCCTGCGGATACCTGGAGTGGCTATTAAAGACTGAGGCAAAGAAGGCATTAAGTACCTCAGCTTTGTCCTCATCCTTGGAGACAGTGTTCCCCCACATATCCAATAAGGGATGGAGATTCTCCTTGCCTCTCTTTTTGTTGTTAACATATTTGTAAAAGCATTTTTTGTTATCCTTTACAACCATGGACAGATTGAGTTCTAGCTGGGCTTTTGCCTTTCTAATTTTCTCTCTGCTTGACCTAACAAGATCCTTGTACTCTTTGTGAGTTGCCTGCGTCTTCTTCCAGAGGTGATAAACTCTCCTCTTCTCCCTGAGTCCCAGCAAAATTTCCCTGTTCAACCAGGCCGGTCGCCTTCCCCACCAGCTCTTCTTACAGCACATGGGGTCAGCCTGCTCCTGTGCCTTTAAGATTTCCTTCTTGAAGACTGTCCAGCCTTCCTGGACTCTTTTGCCTTTCAGGACTGTCTCCCAAGCGACTCTCTCAACCGCTGAACTGTGCCCTCCGGAAGTCCATGGTAGCAGTTTTGCTGACCCCCCTCCTTCCTTCACTCAGAATTGAGAATTCTATCATGTCATGGTAGCTAAGCCCAAGATGGCCTCCGACCACCACATCTCTCACCAGCCCTTCTCTGTATGTAAAGAGCAGGTTAAGCAAGGCACATCCCCTGGTAGGCTCACTTACCAACTGTGTCAGGAAGTTATCCTCCACACTCTCCAGGAACCTCCTAGACTGTTTCCTCTCTTCCGTGTTATACTTCCAGCAGATGTCCAGTAGATTGAAGTTCCCTACAAGAACGAGGGCTAGCGATTGCGAGACTTCTGCCAGTTGCTTATAGAATGTTTCAGCTGCCTCTTCATCCTGGTTGGGTGGTCTATAACAGACTCCCAGCAGGGTATCTGCCTCATTGGATTTCCCCCTCATCCTTACCCATAAGCACTCGACTTGGTCATCACAATCGTTGATTTCTATACAATCAAAACTCTCCCTAACATACAGAGCCACCCTACCATCTCTCCTTCCATGCCTATCCCTTCGGAAGAGCTTATAGCTATCCATTGCAGCACTCCACTCATGAGAGTCATCCCACCATATTTCTGTGATGGCGACTAAGTCATAGCTGTCCCACTGCACAATGTCTTCCAGCTCCTCTTATTTGGTGCCCATGCTCTGTGCACTGGTGTAGATGCACTTGAGCTGGGCTATTGATTTCACTCCCAACACCAGCATGCCATCCCTAGGCTCATCTCTAGTGAGCCTGGTTTTATCCCCTTTTCCCTTCATATCTAGTTTAAAGCCGTCTCGATGAGGTCTGCCAGCTCATAAGCCAGAATCCTTTTCCGCATTGGAGACAGTTGCACTCCATCTGCTGCCAGCTGGCCTGGTCCTGTGTAAACCGCCCCATGGTCAAAAATCCCAAAACTCTGCCGACGGCACCAGCCCCTGAGCCATGTGTTGACCAGGTGTGCTTTCCTATTCCTTTCAGTGTTCCTCCCTGCCACTGAAGCGATTGACAAACACACTACCTGAATGGGTGGCGAGACACTGTGGAAACAGACGAAGTGAGAAGAGCAAGGCTATCCATTACCAGCACTGTCATGAAGATAACCCTACCCAGTATCATCTACACACAGCACAGGATGCAGTATGACAGATGTCATTGCTGGCTGTAGACATAATGCCTTCCCAAAATTGAGAGGGGAGTCCACAGTCAAGAGGTGCAGCTTGTTGTGCCTATGGGCTCACACGACTATTCAGATTACAAAGAGTATCACCCATCTTTCCACACAGTGGAAACACAGTGTTCCCACAGAAACGTTAGACTTAGAAGCGAAGTCCATAATAGCTACATAGTCCAAAGTTGATATAAAGCAGTACAGCCTACATGAAACAGGGAGCAGATACACTTTTACCTGTGAGTTGGTGCTCAAAGGACATAAAATCATTTCAACCATTCATTCACGCTGTGTTTTTCATGTCTGTGTTCAGATGGCTGAAGGGAGCTGTTTGTGTTCCCACGACAAAATCACCAGCACCACTCTCAATAGCACCTACGTAGCTGAGGCCTACTTGGGCATTTAAATGCTTTCTACAGCCCTATCAGCAAGTTAACCTGCATGCACCTGACACTGGAGGATAGAGTCCTAGTTTATACTCCAAAACCCGTAAAAGCTGTGATCTATATGCTTCCAGAAGACCCCGGGGCTAACACAACAAGTGGAGCTTACTGTGCCTAACCTGTTTGGATTTCTCTCTGTGCAGATAACAGGCATGGGCTTCTTGTGTCCACTCTGCAGGACCTCCAAACGCACTCACCTCTCTGCCTAGTACCTGCCTTACCTTGTTTGGTTGTGTTTTGTTTTTTTTTTTTATTCTCCTTAACTTCTTTTTAATCAAGAAGTTCTCTATGCAGAGTGCAGCCCACGCTATCTTTCTACTCTGAGCACAACACTAATCCAAACCCACATAGTAGATATCAGACACTTCAACATGTAAGTTAGCCGAGCATTTTCAGGCCTTTTCGCAGGATGGTATTCCTACAATCCTGCTCCATCCCTGCAGGGATCTCTGCAGAACCCAGATGGTGGAGTCTGCTGGGAGAGACTGGATGCCTAAAGAGATGTGGTCTTCTGTGACTCTCATTTTCCACTCCCTGATCATTTACCTCTGCTTTGGATAGCCAAGCTTGGTAAAGTCTGGAGTTGCTGCCCAGACTCACAGCTGCTGTCCTGCCATGCTGGTGTCCTGACTTTGACAGCATTAGTGCAAAGTAACAAACACAGGGAAAAAGTAGCTTTATTCAGGCATTTTTAGACTGACAGGTGCTAGTTATCTTCAATGACTCTATGACATGGGGTCATGGAGAATTGCTGTTTGAAGCAGATATGTATAAATCTACAGGTGGTAATCGCTACTGTAATATAGAGAACTAGAAAAATTTCAAATAAAGGAAACTTGGATGACCATATGACTGAAAAGGATGTCAAACAAAATAGATTAGGACCACCCAAAGTGGGAAAGAGAAGACTGAGGCAGGACATAATATTAAAAATATTAAAGGAGCATAACATGAAACTATCAATATAAAATAATAATCTTAAATATATAATTTTAAAATTATGCAGAAATGGTGAATAAGGAATGATTATTCATTATTTCTCACAATAACAGGACCACTCAACACCAGATGAAACTATCAGGTAACAGCTTGAAAACAAGACAGAGAAATTAAGCTCTTCAGTTTTACTACAATGTCTAATCTGCCTTTGTTGACGTTTCAAAATTAAGTGAGAGATGATGAATAAGAAAATCAGACTTAACAGCTACATATTGTCACAGGAATGGACAACTGAAAATTATGTTAAGAAGGAAGGTGTGAGGCATCTTTATTGTCTTTCAGAAGACATGAAAGCCAGGAGAGGTTTTTCACTACTTTTTAATAGAAGGTTTCTTCATCTTCAGAGAAGCAGTATTTTCTCTTCTGCATGTGCTGCTAGTCATACCAGCTAAGTCATTATTCCCAAAAAAACTCCTTCATTAAATAATATTGATAATATCTACAAAAGGAGCTGAAAAAGTCACCCTCTGGCATAGAAACAAGCTGTGTGCTGGCTGTTGTAAAGGCACATGCAATAGGGGAGGAAGCCTTTCGACCTGCTCCCAGCACTCCCAGCAAACGGTGGACATCCCGTTCAGCTTGCTGAACACCCAGCTGACATGGGAGGGATGGAGCCTCTGTCAGAGGACTTAAGCATCATCAACTGGTAAAAGTTACTGAAAGGCAAAAAAAGTGATGTTATCTGATAAAGGTCTGGAGAATCATTTGACAACAAAGGCCAGAGAACCTGAATTATTTTGAATCGGGACAGCATAGGATATTTTTATACACAGAGCAATATAACACTGTGAAGCGTCATATCCTTATTATTATTAATCTGGTATTTATGTCAACACAAATTGGTTATACCAAAATCGTCAGAAAAATGCAATATAAAAATGATTCCTACATTCTTATTACTCTTCAGTATGTCTCATAACAGAAAAGTAATTTCAGGGAGTACATAATAAGGAAATGATATCAAAGTATACAATAAAATAATCTTTTTTACACTTTGGAGACTGTAAATAGCTCTCAAAATAAAACTGCCAAGCTTCTGGGTGTCAGTGAAAAATTTATAATAGCTCAAGCTAAGTAAAATGTTCCAATTGCATTACACTGGTAGAACTTTGTATCTTGCTGTCAGAAGTCCTTATTGGCGTAACAGCCTCATCAGCCACCTATCAGACATGTACTATACCTTGTTAGAGGTATATATATATTACCTTACATATATTACTATGGTTAGAGCAGAGCAATGTAAAGCACAGTCACAATGGGAAATAATCCTGCTCCCTTCTGCTACCTACAGAAATAAGTCTTTGAGGGAGCTGTGGGTAGTAAGTGATAAAGACAACAGAGATGGTTCTAGATATTCTAAAGATGGAAGGAAAAGGCATAAACTCTACTCAAAAATGAGGAATAGGATATCAGTTTCAGTATCTGTAATGAAGGTAACTGCAGGATGAAAATGGCAGAGTTTATTGAGTTAAAAACAAGTGGAAAGTGAAATGGTAAATGCTCAAAATGATCATATGTATGACAATAAATGTAAAGAAGCTGCTATGGAGTGAAATCCTACTTTCAGTTAAAAGAGAAAATGGCAGTAAGGCACTGTTGACATGAGTGACAAGACCAAGCTTCTTCACTTTGGCTGGTTTTGATACATTTTTCCTCCTTCACTGGCAGGCAGGATAAGTCTCGTTATTATACAGAGGAAAGTGTGCCCTCTTTTCACAATCAATTAAGTTACTGACTTAAGTAGAATCAGATTTCACCCAAGGTGCTCAAAATGCATAAGAAGATCTCAAACCAGGGGCTGTTTCTTGCTTTTTTTTAAAAAAACATGATGCTGCAGCTAAATTAATTTTAAGTTTACTAGATAAAACACAGGGAAATTTCGTTTCAGTTGGATTGCAATGCTCTGGGTGGAAGGTCTCTGAGCATTACAACCATTGAATGCTCTGTCTCTGCCCTGGGTAAGAACACAAAGAGGACCTTTTCCCCCTCAGATTACAGAGGATAAAACTAGCTGAATATCACATCTTGCATCTGTTATCATGAAATGTTTAACATGGTGCTTGCAGAACTTTGTTTACGGGAAACAAAATAAATGCAATATGAAATGGGTCTTTTCACAGTCAGGCTATTTTTTCACCTGTAATGATTTCAAGATCCTTTAGAGATCTTGAAAGAGAATTGAGGCCTGCTTTTTGCTGTGGGTTTGCATTTTTGGTGTTTGATTTGTTTGGGGGTTTCTTTACCTACACTAAAAGACTTGTAGAAAACAAGTTGCCTGATCCTAACGTCCTCATGACTATTCTCAGAGATAACTCCAAGATAAAAGTCTTGTAAGGTGAACAAAGGAGTGCTTGTTACTTCTAAAACATCAGGTTATTCTTCATTTCTCATGCAGAAGCATCAAGCTTTTGCTAGCATAGAATGCTAGATACCAGACATAGGGCTTAAATACATCATTTTTCCCAGTAACCTTTAACTTGACCTTTGGTAATTAGCCACATTTTTTCACGACACAGAGAAACTGAGGCTATTATCTTAAAAAAAGTTAGAGACCTTAGAAAATGCTGCAGAAACGTTACTTCAGAATTCAGTTTGGAAATAGCTAGCTACTATGGACTTTTTCTTTTCATATAATACGTTTAATGTGCAACTCTGACAATAAAAAAAATTGCTTTAGTAAAAATCAATGGTAGTTTTTCTATGTAGAATTTAATGTCAGTGAATACTGCTGCATCTTGAGATTGCAGGTCCCTAATAGTTTTGGTTTATCTTAAGATCCATTTTTAAAAAAAAAATGTATATCCTCCTAGAAGCTGTCTTGCAGAAAACTCAAAGATTGCAGTATTGAAGCTGCCTGGAGAAAGTGTAATTCAGTTATCTTTTTACTGTGAGTGCATCATTTTGTTCAAATTCTTAATTTCAGCTTTTCTCATTTGACACTTTTATGCAGATCAAGGCCACTGGCAAGTCTGTGCCAGGCTTGCACTGACATTTCTGGCGGGATTCGGTAAGAAAAGTGGAGCACTAAGACACTCCAAAGTCTGTGGAAGCAAAAGGTATTTTTCCAGTCATAGAGAGATGCATCTGTGCAAGAAACAGCTTCAGCATCGATGAAGTCACATTGGCATGCTTTAGCTTAGGTAGTAGCCTTGTAGTCTCAGAGTAATATACCAGTTTTTTAATGAAAAAGAAACGCTATATATCTTTGGGGCTTTTAAAGGCCTCTGAAGTGGGGACAGGAAGAGGGGAAGGTTTCCTGCAGGGATTTTTTTTACCATGTAAAAAGAGAAGGACTTTAAGTGTGGAAGTAAAACCAGTCTGAGGCAGGCAGAAGGAGGCAAAAGACTGGAAAGGAATGATGTTTTACTTTTGAAAGAACAGTGAGACAATAGTGAGGAAACAAGAAATGGTGACATGTCACCATTATTGTCACATCTCCCACCATTTTTAAGTTTTACAGGTTTGTCAGTGAAAAAAAAAGAGGGAACAATCCAAGGCATTCTTGGACTTTATTCAAAAAGTCAGTAAAGTGCAAGTCCATTAAAACTGCCATACCTGAAACATCATGAATGTAATTAGTTCAAATTCTTCCAAGTCTGCTGCAAAACCATTTAAACACACCTAAGCAAATTATACTTCAAAACCATTATTGGTGCTCCCTAGCAACAGTATTAATTGACTAACATAAACTAAACTCACTGCAAAATCTTAATAAACAAGGCTGTCATTTAAGTACAAAAGAAATTTCAGCTAAAATTCTAGAAGAGCTTGCCGGTCACTAGTACAACAGAACACCTTGTTTTATTGAAGTCACTAATACTGGGCAGCATATAACAAAAAATACATATCACAGGATCATAGAATATCTCAAGCCGGAAGGAAGCCATAAGGATCATTGAGTCCAACTCGATATATATATATAAAAAAATACATAAAAATATAATATGTACATTCAGTAAATTTAAATATGTGCTAATGTTATAATGAATCAATTCAATTTCCAGTGTACCTCAGACATCAGAATTTCACTGATTTATTCTGGTACATTTGGTTCCCTTTGAGATTGCTTGGATTCAGCCTTTAGCTAGCAACACAACTGCTCAAATTTGGGTCAATATCAACATACTCCGCCGCCGGAATCTCCCCTCACTGTCCCCACAGCAGGGACAAGCAAGATACGTTTTTGTGAGCTGATGAAAGAGCCATCAAAGATTCCACTTCAGTATTCGATCAGGTGTCCTTTTTATTTAGATAATGGAAAAGATCACAGTCGGTAGGAGGGATTTGCTGGAAAAATATAACAAAAGAACTAATTTCAAGATGTCTACTGAAGTGTTAAAAGCATTCACTTTGAAAAGGTTTGTTTATTATGCTATTTATATCTAAACTAAAATATTTAATTCTCTAAAGCCCAATAATACAACTGGATTTTAACACTCTCTTTGTAATCCTTGATTTTATCATAGTTTTTAATTGCGAAAGGATCTTCTTAGTTTTATTTTGTTTCCTTTTATTTTATTTTATTCACTAAAAAGCTTTTTTGTAGCCCACTTTTTTCGGCTCCCCATGCTGTCGTAGCACTCCCAGAGCTGTGGCCAGAGCTGGCCTCAGTGGCAGCCTGGGGGAATGGCCAGGAACTCTACCAGGAGTGCTTAAATATCAGCATAAAGCACCCAGTCCTCAGGGTGAGGAAAGAGGCTTTTTCCTCAGCTTCTAAAACAGACCCACCTTTTGGTCCCATCTCCAGGCTTCTGAGAAAATTTCCCATTTTTTATGTCACTTCTAACTACATCCTTGGTTTCTTGTCTGTTAATACCACATCAGCTTGCTTTAGATCAACTCACAGTACAAATATGACGGCTAGGTGCAAGGACACAACTACATTTCCTTTTGATCAGCCAGAACACATTGTACAGTGTTTAGCTGGCTCTATGTCAGCTGCATGATGACAGATATCTGATCCAGCAGAAAGTATGATGGGACGAAGTTACTCCTTCAAAATTTTTATAGAAGTTTGAACTAGTAAAGTGAACTTGCACTAATTCAGTGCTGTGCATCATGTGAAGACAGCAGCTCAGATCTGGTATTTTAAACCCTAAAATTGAATTTACTGTATTAAAAAACCACAGCCTCAGCAAACCTCTAAACATAGTCCAGATGCTGGGAAGGAATCCAGTTGTTTTACACCTGCATAAAGCACAGGGTAGCACTGAGGACATCCCAAATAAAGCTCGTTCTAGAAAAGAAGGTTGATCTGTACACATATACATTGGGCATCTTTTCTTTCCTGTTATTGTGTAGATGTCCATGAAAGCTGCTGTACCATAACTACACATATCTGAGACTACCCATTTGTAGACAGGTCCACATGAGGTCCAGGTGTGACATTAAGCTTATAAGCACCAATTTGCAGGACTCTATGATGCACTAACAAGTAATGAGGACATTATGAAGAGTGAGGGAAACGGGCTATGGAAAAGATGCAAGTTATAAAGATTCAATATTGTGAATTTATAAAAAATACATGTAAGTGGTTTTATAATCATTAATAAATTATCATTGTGTAAAACACACACATGCATCCATTGTAACAGAAGGAGCTTGGAGGACAGGACACAGTCATCCCAAGATGGGGACTCAGGGTTATTTTTGCCTCCTGTGGCTGGGAATAGAGACACGCTGACTACCAGGTTGTGTTAATGGATGTGCAGGTATGGACACAGCCCTTTTCATGTCCAACAGAGCATTTATTCCTGGTTATTGTGATTTGGAAATGATTGCAAAATTTATATTAAGAGCATTCTGATTGGGGCTCCTGAAAATCTATGTATTTATTCTCAATGTTTATAGTGAATTGTATTTAAAGTTAATTCAGAAAAAAACTTGTTATTTCTAAAGAAAAGAAATGTGGCAAAGGCTGGGGTTTCATCAGACAGTTTTCTTCACATCCACATTTTGACCTGTTTGACTATTCATTTAGAATTCCCAAGCCTTTTTATTATTTGTGTAATCCTGTATGGGAGCTGCTATCTACAGGTTTTGAATTTATTATCTTAGGCTGCACAAAAGGGCCATAAGATAACCTCCTCCTCTACCATTCTGTTACAGCTGATAGTGACTTTAAACATTCTAATAACGGAAAAGATCAGAGCTTGGCTGAGCCAGCTGCTAGCTTTTTAAAAGGGTATATACTAGTACTGCAACAACCCAGAGCCGGGAATGGAAGAGGAAAAGACAATAGGTGGTGGGGAGGGGAAGGGGGAGAAATCAGGGGGGCAGAAGGCGGGCAGCAATTCCTTTTAATATAGTGCTACATTTTGGAAAATCAACCAAACTCTAAAATGAAAAAAAAGGAAAATTCAAAGTGACTCTAGAATGTGACGCTATTTCAAGCCAAGCAGTGCCTTGGAAGGCATTCCAACACAGCCCGCGCTGACAGTGACTAAGGCAGGACTAGCTGGAAGCTTCCCTGCAGCTACATTTATCCCGTATCATTTGCTTCAAGGTCAGCTGTGAGTGTCACAAAGTGCACGTGTCTCCTTCAAACAATGCGCCTGGTTTTGTAACTTACTGCACACATTTTTTATTTATCTCTCTGCAAATGAGAAAGATGGTTATGGCAGAAGAAAATTGTTCAGCAGCAGTGAAGGTCAGGAGCTGAACAGATTTGTTTAACAAACCATCTCAGTAACATCTTTTTAATCCTCTGAGAGAGGAACAGAACAGAAGTGCTGTCAAAATTCAGTCTACTTCATTATTAATTTGCCTTTTTTCCTCCCTATTAACTTATATACTATAATACCTTCTACCTCTAAGCAATGGCCCTGGGCAGAGCCAGGGTCTGGCCTTAAGCAAGAAACATGTACTTTTACAGGGGATCTCCAACACATTGAGGCCATGGAGCCTCCAGCTGAAGGAAACAACCACACATTTCTTCTCACCTTCACCGCTGCTGCCCCAACAAACCCTACAGGGAAATGCAGGATGTACCCCTAGTATTAAATCCATTTTCCATTTCAAACTTGGCAACTGTCCGCTGTGTTTACATGGACATCTGTATGCAGATGGGTGCTCACCATCGTCTCCCCAACTCTGGAGACAAGTAGCATGGGTTTAGCAGGGTGCAGTCTCATCTGCAGATTTGATGCAAGCGCAACTGGTTGTGCAACACCCGCTGACACCAACCCTGAGCAAAGCCTATGTGTAACTGTTGGGATATAACTATGACTAGATAAAAAAACATTTGGGCAATAGGAATGCAGGTGTTAAATTCATTCTTCAATCCACAGAGTAGATCTATGTACATAATAACCCACAAAGGATTGCATATATACAATGCATACATACATACAGACTGATTATACATATATACAATGCATACATACATACATACCTTGATTAAGCATAGAGTAAAACTGAAAAGAAAGTTGGAGAAGTGTTGTTATAAATAGCTAATAGTAAAATACCACACCGATTGGGTCTGTCTAGTGCAACTGCCAGTACATGTGAACTAAGAATACCTGAAACTTTACAATAAAACACTTCATTCTGATGAGTGTGGCAGCTGAGGCCTGGCAGAAAATAAGACAGCAAAGGTCCCTCAGTATTCATGGGTTTTCTTGCTGCAGTTATTCAGTGTGGGGCTTGGTTTGCAGGTGCTAAGGGCTCCTGAGAAGGGCAAACCAAGCAGCCTCTGGGGGTAAGATTTCTGCTCCATTGATTTCTGGTGCTTTTCTGGTCAAGTCTTCCCAAGCAGCTTGGCCTTTCCTCACTACAGTGGGTGCTTCATTTACCTGCAAGTTTCTGCCTCAAGCCAAGTGACTTTTCTTAGCTTCCCTGGTTTTCAGACTCTTTTAATAGGTCAACTCTTTGTGAAGAATCCCATTGGAAAGAAAAAACAAAACACCCTTAATGACATTTTCCTTAGCTAATTTCTGGGGAGCAGGAATCCATGATACAACTAGGGCCACAGACCTTGGAAGGTGAAAAGGAAAGCTCTTATCCTCAAGGCACCCATCAGGACACACATAATTATTAGACCTCCTATCCTGTGAGTATATTACTTTCTCATCCATCCTTCCCTGTTTCTTTTTTTACCCATCCTGCGGGAACTGGAGCCCAACATTTCCTTGCAAAAGTTAGGCACATCCGGGTGGGATACTGGAGTGTCTCTCATTGCACTGAACTAAGCATTTACATGATGCATGACATGTGGTACTCACTGTCCAAAACCTCCTCCTCAGCTCATGCACCTGCTTTTTCCTTGTGTGTGATGGTGGCTAACTAATTAAAAAAAAGGCAAAAACAAATACACCACACGTGAAAAAGAGGATGCTGTCACTGACGTCCACTGTGCTATGCAATGCCCTGACGTTAGACTGCTCACTTCACCGATAGATAGATGTCAGACTGAGGAACTCTGAGAGTCATGTCCTCTGCCTGCTGGGCAAAAGCTGTAGCCATCAACAGAAAGCATCTTCACACTCGTGTTAGCACTGGCACATAAGCTTTCGACTTAGTTATCTGATTTCTAAACAGTCATCACACCTGATGGTGACTTCAAATATTTTCAGGAAGTTGAATTTCACCCTGTTATCCTTATTAACCAATCTTCTGATTACTACATTGGCAGCAGTCATGGAGGACTGATGAAAAAGAGGCGTAAATCTTATTAAAACTAGTCCCAGGATGAAAAGTCTTTCCTAGGGACTGTTGGAAGCTGGTTTTTATGCCTTGTTAGAAAAGATGCAGTGGCCTTTTGACACAAAAAGTGTCTCATTAAAACTCAGACGTCAGTGAACTCTCTTGATCAGGATTGATTTTTGTTTCATTGTGTTGTGCCTAATTGAGGAAAAAGAAGCAGTATTGGAGTAAACTAGCCAAGGGTTATTCATTTAAGTACAATAGTATCTGCTCAATCAAGAGACCTCACAGAACAGCTTTTTGTTCTGATTAAGATATATACCCGATTAAAGGTTTCAAACCAGTTCCCACTCAAATCAATGGGAGCTTTCTCCACCAGCTTCAATGGTTGTTGATTAAGCCTGCAGAGAGGATGTTCTTTCATATATGAAAGTGTTCTCAGATCACTCTGTTTTTTTTGAGGTAAATTATTAGTTCAAATAGGAGGAGGAGAGTGAGACACAACATGGCCTGAGAGATTTCTGAGGTAGGAAATTTGCAGAGGCAGAGGTCAGGATTTTGTTATCAAGAATTTCTGCATAAGACCCATTTATTTCAGTCAGTGTACTTAGCTGTGAATTACAGGTGTACACATAAGTGTCCACAGAATAACCAGAAGGTTGTCTCTTTGTATTTGAGAATGCATTTAAATAAATAAATAAATAATGTGAACTAATAAATAAGAGCAGAGCTCTGAAGGATTACAGAAATGTTTTGTGGTTGTGGTTTTTTTTTTTCCTCACAAGTGCTGGTAAAATAAAATATCACTAGAGGACTATCACAGTAAATTTCCTGAAAAGACTTGTTAACTCCTGCAAGAATGTTTGAAAAAATAGTTAATTTTAAGGACTATCTGAAGAGTTTTGCAAGGGACAGTAAAACAATTTATCTGAACAGAACTACATTGATAAAGGCATTATTAGAAAAGAAGGAAAGTACCAATAGCTTTTTTGTGTCACAGAGACTGCATGTGCAACACATTTACAGGTGTCACAATAAACTGGGATTGCTTTTACAGCTAAGTAATGTTGTGGTCTTTTAAAACTTTTTTTTTTGCTACATTAATTTCCCTATAAAATTTCTTAGCCAAATGGATGAAGCAGAATTCAAATAAAGAATCATTTAAAAAGATTGACAAAGAAAGTGGAGATGATAGCTTGAAAACTTTTTAACTATCATTAAAACGTGAGTTCTTATGGCCTTTTGCACATCTGGGTAGACACCCTACACATGATTTTACAACATTTGACAACTTGTGGAGTAGCAAGTGGGTACTGGTGAGGTTGAAAACTGGAGGCTACCTTGTAAATGAGCTTAGCAGGAAAGAGGAGAAAAATCATAGTGAAAGCCGTCTTTAAGAACTCAAGAATGAAACTCCTTGAAATGTTTAGTCTGTCATACTTGAGAGTATTTATATTGTAAATAGACTGGAGGTGGAATTCCAGTGTCTGCACTGATCTGACACTGTGGGGGAAATTAACGGACACTTAAGTTTGCTAGTGTTGGCAAATAGCTGGTTTGGTTTCTCAAAGGAGTGTGGAAGGGAAATGATCAACATCAGCGTTCAGTAGGCTGAATTATGAGCTATTAACTGTTATGAAATTTGACCCAATTTGATGCCTTAAGTCTTTGTCCTAACTACAAATTCGGCATGCTGGATTCCTTCCACTTACATCACTTCTGCAAAAGCCAGAAGCCTGTATTTCTACTACAAAGTCATTGTGTGCCTGAACATGTGAGCTAGGTTGCAGCGACACATGTGGAGCTTGAAGCTGATGGTAGTTAATGTGCATGTGATAGTCATCACTTTATTAATGTCAGCTGAAGTCTTCCTAGTCCTCCTAGAACTCATAGCTTCTGTCAAAACATCCTAATCACTGGACTATGCTCTCTTTGTCACTTGATTTCTCTACCTCCATGAATGCTACATTCCTTCCTGTACTTTGACACAACATTAAGAGGTTAAGTAGAAGACATCATGACGTAGACTTTTGTTTGGACAACATCTTCAAAAGAAAGAAGTTTGGGGTTGCATTTGTCAGCATAAAAGATAATTGAAATGATGTTTCGCATGTGGTGGGAAGCTTCTAGTACCACTAGAGTACTAGAAAACTCATAAGATTACAAGAAATGAGTAATTATTATATTTTTTGTCAGGATGCTGTACAGGCTGCCAGTACATCCACTGGTACACCTACATTACGTGCCTCTGACAGGCTTCTAGATCCCAAGAGGGATTACAAGGAATGAGGAATCTAACTATTAGGACCAGGTAGATCTGTACATATATAAAGAAAGGAGACCTTAGGCAGTTTTTTGATTTGAAGTGAAGAATTACTGGCATTTAGAGACCTGTGTAAAACAGTTAATGAGTGAGTTTAGATCTGCAGTTCACCTAAATCTTATTCTGGATTTGGCCTGTAATTGCTAAATGCCACATGTCTGTATATGTTCTTTCTCTAGCTAATCTTTCTTAATTCAGACCGTATCCGGTTTTTGAGTGACTATCAAATAGCACAAAGTTAATGTATCCCACCATTGTGCATGCTCTTGCTTTTGAATGGAGAATTCGTTTGAACACTGAATATCTTAAAGAATGCCAAGGAGGTCTTGCATAATGCCAGCTTCAAGAGAATTAGTGGGCTATGTTGAGAAGAAACATTCTTGGCATCTCACAGTTTTGATCCCCTTGGCTAAACCCTGTTTGCTTTTAACCATTTCTTAGAAAATGTAAATCTTCCACTTGTCTGACAAAATAAGCAGAAATTACTAGTAAACTTTAGTTAAACATAGCACGTCTGCATTCCTTAAGTTTTCATACTTAGTCTTACTAATTTTGTCCACCCAACATTCCTATCAGAATGAATTCTAAAGCTGAAAGCATCATTCCTGTTATTGCATGTATTATTAGAGTGCCTATGGGCATATCAGCCCAGCATTTTTTGAGTGCACAGTGCGGCAAAAGAGAAAACAAGAATACATTCACTGTTTCAAAAAGACTATTATCTAGGTAAAACAGAAAAAAAACCCCAAATCCTACAGTGGTTTAATACAGACAAGTCAGCACAAAACCCATTAGTAGCTTTTTTTTCTTGTTTCTTCAGATCCAGAATTGTTCCCTACTCTTTTGTCTGTCTTTCTGAGTCATGCTTTAAATTCTTAGGCCTCAGTACCCTCACCTGCCTGCAGTGAAGATTTTCAATCCTCCATTCTTACCCCAGAATTAGGAAAAAACATCCAAACAATGACTAAGTGTTATTGTCATGCCATTGGGAAATTGAGATGAATAGCACTCTTGAAACTTTTTTTCCAAATTTTAAAATTCTGAATATAAAAGAAAATAAGCTGATCCAAACATCAGTGAAAATTAACACACTCTCACATCTAGACCCACCTAGTGTGCTTCATGATAGTCTAAGTTGGAGATGCTTGACTTAAAAGAGGAAAATAGATGCAACTGTCCTTCTCTGAGCAAGAATAACTTCATCTCTGTTAGCTTCCCAAAATATCTGGTATCTCCTCGAGGGTCTAAACCAGCATCATTTCCTCAGTATTCCATGTTCTTTGTGTAAGGCCTGTGTGTAAACTCTTCTTCTGTATAAAGCATCGCCATTAAGCAGTTAGATGTTTAAGTGACTTAGGGGATGTTTATCTTGCTTGTTCAGCTCAGTGGCTGGTGTAGGGAGCCTTCTGATTGTCATCTGGTTTGGATACTCAGATACACATTTTAGGTGCAAGGTAGCCAGAGCATGGATTCTTGCATAAGCAGTGCTGTCTGCTGCCACCTCCCCAGGGGAACTGGCACCTATGCTACGGAGTCACTTATCCTCTGATCCTGCCCAAATCAAATGGGTGAATTTAAACCACCTGTGCCTATAAATAATTATGCCTTAAGCTCCCCTGCTTGACTTTGCATTAGAAGAAATGAAGATCAGTGGTCTCAAAGTGGAGATGGCGAACAGCAGAAATACCTTTCAGCTGGTGGAAGCTGTATGCTGAAACTGTTCACTGCCTGTGAACAGGTATTTCAGCCCATTTCCAGAGCATCCTAACATGCTGTTTGTTTGCCACAACCATATTCAGCAACTTCATATGCACCAAGTAATATACCATAATAAGGAGGATTTGGTAAAACTTTGGCGACAAGGGTAAATACCCATTCAACTTTAGTCAGGAATAATTGTATTTTGGCTTCATGGTCCTCAAATCCTACCCCCTCTGATTAATCATGGAGAATTGGTGCAACATATGCTGTACAGTCAAATCTTCACTCCACCTCTGGGTTTAGACAGAAACAATGGATCACGCTGCTCACAAAAAGTCTCCTTGCCCAGATAGATGCAATACTGAATGCAGAGCAAAATCCTTCCTTGCAAGAGATGAAAGAGAAAGGGTCAAAGAAAGAGAAAGTGACCCTGGCAGTACTGTCAGGGAAGGAAGAAAAGAGGAAACCCAGCATGGAAGGACCAAAGTGGTAATAGAGCTGATGAGTGGAAAGAAGTCCTCCTTCTCACATTTTCAGGGATCTAAATGGTTATTCTCCCTTCCCTAATGATTATCTCTAGGTTATTCTCCCATGTCAATCTAAAAACTCCTGATCTTCAGACTGAAAACCATACCAGACTCAAGTGTTACATGACATTTTGAGTCCTCTCTGACATATATCATATATATCAGATGCATCATTCATCTTGATTTTGCCAGCAATTTATTTACTGTTCTTACCCCCTTCTTATTTGAACAGGACGTCACTGTTTTATTTGCCATCTGTGAGCTCCATATGGTCACAGCTAATGAAAGCAAGTAGTTGAAAAAAGATGACACCGTTAAATAACCTTTGTTTGATCAAATACACAGTCTACTTATTTTAGACTATCCTTGCCATCACTAAATGTCAAGATAGATAGTCTTCTTGGATTATCTGAAGACCACAGGGTTTGGGATAGCTGAAAAAAATGTTGTCTGTCAAGTTACAACCCCAGTGAAATTTGCAGAAAACACTCCAAAGTTAAAGTCCTGCTGTATATTTTTCGCTCAGATAAGACACGTTCATATTAGCAGCTTTCCCTGAATTTCCAGCTCCATCAGAAACAAAAAGGAATCTGATGGGCCATCACATTTTTTGTCTTCTAGCATTAGACACTTGGACCCGTCAATTCATAGAGCTTATCTCTGATTCTCTGATCTCATTTATGAACCCACTCATCTTGGTGGGATGAGCAGCATGGGAATCCCCTGGGGTGCTCCCAGGTACCACAAACACCACTGGGGTTTCCCAGCACTTTAGAGGAATGAGCAACAGCAAAATCAGCTGCAGCTCCTTCTCACTTGTCTATCTCATCAGTATCCTTTGCATTTAGCAGACAATAAAATATTCTTAGGTCTATATCTGTAGCAATGAGGCCTTTCAGACCCATGCACTCTGCCTTCCCCAGAGGAACTCTTAGCGACCAGAATAGCATCTGCAAAGTGTCCCGGTGGAGCTCTCCAAGAAAGCTGCTTTGTCTGAAAACTCTTGAGAGAAGAGGCCAGGGTTTGCTCCTGATATATTTTTGCACTTTAGGGATATAATTAAGGCTGACTTAGATCTGTGAAATGCCATTAGAGCTCTGGCAGCCAGAGTCAGGACCTTTTAAGCCAGTGGGTTTCCAAGTTTGATTTTTATAAATGAAGTTGAAATGGATGCCAGTTTTATGTGGTTGGAGCATTGCTACTGTACACATGAATAGTGGTTTTAATGATTTGTTAAAATCACTAGGGTGTTGGATGAGGTTTTAAATATTGCTTTAAAATACATTAAATGAAAATAGTTAAATAATGTATTGCTTTTACAATGCAACTAAAAAAGCTATGTAATTGGAATGAGAGGTAGTATACAATATTTAATTGTGGCCTTGATGTTCTTTATAATGAAGTTTGAGTAATTAGTGGGATGATGACTGAGTACTTATTTCTTAGGATAAGGTTTGTGCTCTGTTACACAAAACATCAATCACTGTTTCCCCATGTCAGCTGTTATGGCAAAGTCTGTCTTTTTCTCTTTTCTTGTAACTCTGCTTGCACATTTGTAGAATTCCCCCAATTTTTGATTAAGTTTTTCACTATCTGTCTTGATTGTTTTGACAAGTGAGACCAAACTCCATTGTGATCTATATAATGTAGCATGAATAACTACTAAAAGAGAGATTTATTTTTCCTTTTGATAAAACTCCTTGTACTGAAAGGTATGCTGCAAAAATGGCAAGTTTAATAGATTTTTCAGCATAGCTGTGCATCTATGAAGTTTTTATACTATGCCTATTTATTATAGAATTTAAAAGGCTTTTTTGTGTCATCTGGGCAGCTTTTTTACAAACCGCTGTTGATGGATTCTTCCCATGCTTTCCCCTGGTCTTCATGAATTGATGCCATGGGAAAATATCATCTGAGATTGCCTGACCTGATCCTCTCAAGGGTTTTGAAATGCAAAAATCGAGTGTTAATTTGGTGTTTAATTAGGAGCTAATACTGAAGAAATGCTTTTCTCATCATATTTTTGTTAGCAAAGAGTCTATTCCTCTCAACACCACCTGAAGTTTCTCCTGTATCTATGATCAGTCTGAACTTTATTACAATGAGGGCAGGTTACTTGTAAATGGATGAGTTACTTGACTGTCTGATAGTAGGGCACTTCTTTTTGTGGCTTGGGAAAAGGTAAAGAAGTTTTTTCATTTTCTTCTTGCTATATATATCTCTAACAAACACACGTTAGGGAGTGAGCCAGAGCTGTTTTAGTGACCGTGGAATAAATGACACTCTAACAGTAATGGAAAGGTATTAATTGGATCTTCAAAGGTTGAGTACTACTCAGCATTTCCTGATTACATTCAAGACAGCTGTTCTTTGTTCAACATCTGATATCATCCAGCCCTTGAGGATGGACATAGTGTTTAGGGTGAACATGAAAAAAACGACAGTGCCTTCTCAGTAAAACTAACATGTAAGGTCATAGAACCTCCTTGCTAGCCAGCCACCTCAGGGCATCCAACAGATACTGCTGTCAATTTTCTGTCAAGGTGTTTAATGGCCAGACTGAGATCAACAGGCCTCCCCTTAAGCCACACACTATTGAAGGATGAACCATGTGTATATGGTATAACAAAAAGAATTTTTTTGTTAAAGAGGCCTGCTGTGATCCCCTGTGCAAGGATGAAATGCAAATTCGTGAAGCGTTCCATTAAAAAAAAAAAAAACAACAAAGGATCAAGCCCAGCCAGCACAGGTTCATGAAAGGCAGGTCCTGCTTGACCGACCTGATCTCCTTCTATGACCAGGTGACCCACCTACTGGATGAGGAAAAGGCTGTGGATGTTGTCTACCTGGACTTTAGTAAAGCCTTTGACACCGTCTTCCACAGCATTCTCCTGGAGAAACGGGCAGCTCATGGCTTAGAAAGGTGTACTCTTCACTGGCTAAAGAACTGGTTGGATGGCCGAGCCCAGAGAGTTGTGGTGAACGGTGTTAAATCTGGCTCGCGGCCGGTCACAAGCGGTGTTCCCCAGGACTCAGTTTTGGGACTGGTCTTGTTCAACATCTTTATTGATGATCTGGATGAGGGGATCGAGTGCTCCTCAGTAAATTTGCAAATGACACCAAGTTGGGTGGGAGTGTTGATCTGCTGGAGGGTAGGAGGGCTCTGCAGAGGCATCTGGACAGGTTGGATCAATGGTTTAATAGGGCCAAGTGCCAGGTCCTGCACATCGGTCACAACAACTCCATGCAATGCTACAGGCTCGGGGAGGAGTGGCTGGAGAGCTGCCCGGCGGAAAAGGACCTGGGGGTGCTGGTTGACAGCCGGCTGAACATGAGCTGGCAGTGTGCACAGGTGGCCAAGAAGGCCACAGCGTCCTGGCCTGTATTAGAAAGAGTGTGGTGAGCAGGAGTAGGGAAGTGACCGTGCCCTTGTACTTGTCACTGGTGAGGCTGCACCTCAAATACTGTGTTCAGTTTTGGGCCCCTCACTACAAGAAGGATGCTGAAGTGCTCGAGCGTGTCCAGAGAAGGGCAATGAAGCTGGTGAGGGGTCTGGAGCACAAGTCTTCTGAGGAGCGGCTGAGGGAACTGGGGTTGTTTAGTCTGGAGAAGAGGAGTCTGTGGGGAGACCTTATCGCTCTCCACAACTACCTGAAAGGGGGTTGTGGTCAGGTGGGTGTTGGTCTCTTCTCCCAACTAACTAGTGATATTATGAGAGGAAATGGCCTCAAGTTGCGCCAGGGGAGGTTTAGATTGGATATTAGGAAAAATTTCTTCACTGAGAGGGTGGTCAGGCATTGGAACAGGCTGCCCAGGGAGGTGGTGGAGTCACCGTCTCTGGAAGTGTTCAAAAAATGTGTGGATGTGGCACTTTAGGACATGGTTTAGTGGGCATGATGGTGTTGGGTTATCGGTTGGACTTGATGATCTTAAAGGTCTTTTCCAACCTTAATGATCCTGTGATTCTGTGATACCTTATAAGATGCAAGACACATATTCAACTTTCGTGACTGGATGTTATACTGTGGGTAGAGATAAAGAAAACAGCTAGGTAATTGCTTTCTGTACTAAACTGACCATAGTGGGGAACCTAGTGACTGTACTAACCGTAACCAACAGCATATTTATAATTTTAAGATGCACAGACCTAACAGTCTAACATCATAGCGACATCTTTCTAACACCAAGAACAAGGGGAAAAGGGAATTTTCTATAGATACAAACAGACTAAATACAGGAAATGGTTCTGCCCTTTCTCTTTTTCTTCCCTTCTGCTGAAGAAGGAGAAAAAGGTTGATTATTATAACAACTGTAAGTGGCAGTTAGATAACACACTTAGTCTGAACTCCGCGACCTTTGGTTTCTTAATAATTTTTCTTTTTTTGTGTGTGTTTTTCTTCGACATTCAAGGAACAGTGAAAGACAATCTTCTTGTACAAGAAGGCATTTTCATGAGACAAATGAGCCATGTAAATATTACCAGTTTGAAGCATAGTCAATCCTGAAAAGATGCTGATCTGCAGTTGTTAGCTTGTTCAGGCTGGGCAAATGAGTAAAGAACCTTCTCTGACAAGCACTTTTGCTTCACTCATACAGTCAATTTCATTGACTTCAAGCTAACTTTGCAAGGTGCTGAGTGCCCTCAGTTCTTATTGATTTAAAATAGGTTTAAAGCATATGGAATGTAGGAAACTAATGAGATATAAGATGAAGGCAGAATAGACCCAGGAAGAACACTGGAGGTGAAATGAAAAAGTAAAGGATTAAAAAAGGGAAAAGGGTGTAAGGTATAGGGCAAGTTTAGTTTCACCTAACTTTGGTCACCTAAAAGGTAGATGTGTAGCCTGTGTTAATTGTCCAGATTTTCTCCATAGCCCTGAAAAGAAAGTGACAGCTCCTCAGAGATATTAATTTCACAAATCTTGGAAAATTATTTTAGGAAGGAATGAATCACCCTTCATGGTATCTGTGTCTCTCCACTGAATTTAAAGGGAGTCTAGGGAATATTAGGGAAAATTTATCTGGGAGATAAATGCATTGATTTGAAGGAAAACAAATCATCTATGGAGCAGAGCAGAGCATACTGCTACCCTAAAGATAAACCAATTAAAAATTCATCAGATTTGTTGATTTCTTTTAGGTGCTTTATTGAACATTAATGTATAAGAGATCTGAAAGGCGTTTTCATAGAGTAACATTACTAATTTTTGTCTCGAGCTGCACTCGTTTTTAATCAAATGAACCTAAGTGTTTTAAAGTACCTAAATGCCCATACACAGAACATAAACCAGCTGTTATGTGCTAGAAGCACCTTATATGCAGTCATAAGCATTTATATTTGTTGTGGTTTAACCCCAGACAGCAACTAGCACCACGCAGCTGCTTGCTCACTCCTCCCCCGCAACCAGTGGGATGGGGAAGAGAGTTGAAAACAAAAAGGTAAAATTTGTGGGTTGAGACAAAGACAGTTTAATAGGGCAACACGGGAAGAGAAAATAATAAGAACAAGAATAATAATGATAAAATAATATACAAAACAAGTGATGCACAGTACAATATCTCACCATCTGCTGACGGATGCCCAGTCATTTCCTGAGCTGCAGTCACTGCCCCTCGGCCAACTCTCCCCAGTTTAAACTCTGAGCATGACATAATATTGTATGGAAGATCCCTTTGGCCAGTTTGGGTCGGCTGCCCTGGCTGTGGTCCCTCCCAGCTTCTTGTGCACTTCCTCACTGGCAGAGCATGGGAAGCTGAAAAGTTCTTGACTTAATATAAACACTACTTAGCAACAACATCAGTGTGTTATCAACATTATTCTCATCCTAAATTCAAAACACAGCTCTATACCAGCTACTAGTAAGAAAATTAACTCTATCCCAGCCAAAACCAGGACAAGATTATCACCACTTAATGCATGGTGGGTATATCCCATAAGGCTGGTAAGTCCTTCGTAGTGGGCTATAACCATAGAAGAGCTGAAGCATCTGAACCAGGATTTTTATCACACATAATCTGACTTTACAACCTTTAAACCTCCACCCAATTGTGACATATCTTCTATTTGATTTCTAACAGCCTGTTCTGCCACAGTACTCTGCACAATTATTCCCATGTGAAACATCAGGTGCATCATTCATTACCAACAGATACCTATAAATAGATGCTATGAAGCTGTCTGACCACTTGCTAATTAGGTGTTCCAATGACTGTCTTTCAAGCATCTGGACACCATCCTGGTATCAAAGACTCTGAGGCTGAAGCTTAAGAAGAGGTGTCAAAAAACTCAGTAAGGAGTGACCTTTAACTAACCACTAGGAAAGGACATGAGTTGGGGAGTAGGAGAGGGTGTGGTTGGACAGGGTAATGGTCAAGGAGGCCAGAGACAGGACAGAGGGGAAAGCAAAATGTTCTCCCTGTGACTTATGATCATAAGATCATAGTGGGAGGAAGTGTGGAAGTGGTCTCAGAAGCAGAAGACAACTCTGTGTCTGCCTTGGCCCAACCACCTGCACGTCAGCTCTCTGGTCCTCAAAGTGAGAGGTTCACAATGAGGACAGCATGCCTGCCTTTAGGACTTGCTCCAAGACATAGTCTCTACTGATTGCATAGCTAGCATTGCTCCCTTCTTTTAAGGTGTGTTCAAGTGCCACCTAAGCATCTTGGCCGCTGGTTGCTTCCAGCATCTCCTGAACACTTGATTGGCAGGGGGTGGGAGCCTGTTTCTGCTCCCTTGTCAGCTTGAGGAGTTTAAACCTTAGTCTCTCACCCCCGCTGCCCTAAGACACTTATAACTTAGATTGAGTGCAGGAATTCTCTTCCCCCCTGTTGAAGTTACAACATTGTCTGAGGAAAAATAAATCAAGAATTCTATAATTAGAAACAGAATAAATATAGTCAGATGAAAAAGGGCAGTTATCTGCCTGGGAACTGCAGACCTATTTTGGAAGAGAAAAAAAAATCCTACTTTCAATGTCTTGAAACAATTTTTACCTGTCCCATACACATCCTTCCTGGGTGAACGCCCTGATTAGTAGCTGGGGAATCAAGAGGTTTCTTCTGTTTTTTCTTTCTGAGCCTTGAATTTCTGAACTGAACACTTAACAGCCCAGTAATCCCTAACTCTAGAAGAAGGACTAAAACATATATAAAAATGTTGTGGTTTAACCCCAGCTGGCAACGAAACACCACACAGCCCCTTACTCACTCCCCCACGGTGGGATGACGGACACAATCAGAAGAGTAAAAATAAGAAAACTCATGGGTTGAGATAAAGACAGTTTAATAAGTAAGGCAAAAGCTGCGCACGCAAGATAAGGAAAGCAAGGAATTCATTCACCACTTCCCATCAGCAGGCAGGTGTTCAGCCATCCCCAGGGCAGCAGGGCTCCATCACACGTAACAGTTACTTGGGAAGGCAAAGTGCCATAGCTCCGAACATCCCCCCCTTCCTTCTTCTTCCCCCAGCTTTATATGCTGAGCATGAAATTGTATGGTATGGAATATCTCTTTGGCCAGTTTGGATCAGCTGTCTTGGTTGTGTCCCCTCCCAGCTTCTTGCACACCTCCAGCCTACTCGCTGGTGGGCTGGGGTTAGAAGCAGACTGTGTAAACACTGCTCAGCAATAAGGAAAACTTCTCTGTGTTATCAACACTGTTTTCAGCGCAAATCCAAAACATAGCCCCATACTAGCTACTATGAAGAAAATTATCTCTATCCCAGCCAAAACCAGCACAGAATATTTTCTCAGACATGGCCTTTTTTGCAACCCAGAAATCTCATCTGCAAGTGGTTCAAGAAACTGATGTTTGTTCCACATGTCCAGCAGTGTGCCGTTCCTGTACAGCCCTCCAGCAATGGCAACATGTGTACTCAGTGGGGAGTACTGGACCTGTGTAAAAGCTGAAAATGTTGGAATGCACTCCAGGACTGTGCACAACACATTAGATCCAATGTTTTTTGGAAGCATTAGATTTAGAACTCATGCAGATATTCTGTGCATGTACAATAATTATGAGTCTGCCTGGAAAAATTTAGCTTATTGAGCATTTCCTAGATGTTACTCATGCACTGTAGTGATCCTTGATAGACAGACATTGCTCCATGCCAGAATACGTAGTGAGAAGTTATTTTGGTTTCCCATCCCAAGGTACAAAATTCTCCCCATGTGGCAAATAGGCATCTAGCACAGACTTGACTGTTCAGGAGCAAGCCCTACCACATAAAGCATGGTGTTATATAACTTGTATGTAATTAAGTCCTCTTCTAGGTTTGGTCCCAACTGTCTGTTCTTGTTCACTAAATAGTGATATTCTCTAGCTTGTGTTTGCATTAGTAGTCATGCAACATGAATGTAAAATGTTTTTATTCTGATTTGACAGCCTTTTGCATTAATTTTAGTCTGACATACACAAGAGGCAAAGGCTCAGGCCACCAGCCATTGAGCCTCACTCTGGTTTTAGTTGCCTCTGAATAATAACAATTTCTTAACCAGATTGATTTGTGACAGTCAGGATTAGTTTCCCAGGAAATAAGACTTTCTAGTCCACATGAAGTCCAAGAATACTGCCATGAAGCTGTGACCGGACTAAGTGCCATGACTAAAAATGGCAAGAGCAGAAAAAGCAAAATTTATCAGAAAAATAACTGAAAAGTAGTTTTTACTACTCTTAGTCCCTTAAAGATATTATGTCACCCCCCAACATTACATTTTTAGTCTTTGAAAAGTTCATAACTTCAGAAGAAATCTTATTACATGCAATTTTCCCTCTTACTCGTTCACCAGCATCAAGGATGCTGATGCTTTCTTCATCTTGACACATTCTCCATCTCCTTCCCTTACAAATGCCAGAAGATGGATTTAGCAATCTTTTCTGTACTTGCACAGAAGACAGCAACTTGAGGACAAGAGGGAATGAGTGGTGACTCTGCAGTCATGATGTCTGCTTACTTCCCTAAGCCAAATTTAGCTAAGCTGATTCTTCATATCCACCATATCAGCCTGCTAACTTTGAAGAGGCCTCCAAAACCTGCTTATCAGTCTGGCCTCTTACCTCGTTTCAAGACCCTCTTCAAAACTGACTGAAATATTAAAGTATACTTTTTAAAATAAAGGAATTTAAAAAGGACTATGCAGAAATGCTGTGCCATATCTGTCATATCCACATGGACATCTTGGTTGTCCTGCAGAATCTAAAATGTCATGAGATATGTAGCATAGCATAGCATAGCATAGCATACAATATTTAAGTTGGAAGGGACCTATGACGAACATCTAGACAAACTGCCTGACCAATTCAGAGCTGACCAAAAGGTAAAGCAAATTATTAAGGGCATTGTCCAAATGCCTCTTAAACACTGACAGGGATGGGGCATTGACCACCTCTCCAGGAAGCCGGTTCCAAGTGTTTGACCACCCTCTCGGTAAAGAAATGCTTCTTAATGTCCAGTCTAAACCCTCCCTCATGCAGCTTTGAACCATTCCCACATGTCCTATGCCTGGATACCAGGGAGAAGAGATCAGTGCCTCCCTCTCCACTTTCCCTTTTCAGCAAGCTGTAGAGAGCATGAGGTTGCCCCTCAGCTTCCGTTTCTCCAAACTAGACAAAGCCAGAGTCCTTAGCTGCTCCTCACAGGACATGCCTTCCAGCCCTTTCACCAGCTTTGTTGCTCTCCTCTGGGTGCATTCAAGGATCTTCACATCATTCTTAAATTGTGGGGCCCAGCACTGCACACAGTGCTCAAGGTGAGTCCGCACCAATGCTGAATACAGCAGGATAATCACGCCTTTCGACCGGCTGGTTGTGCTGTGTTTGATGCACCCCAGGATGCAGGTTGCCCTCTTGGCTGCCAGGGCACACTGTGGACTCATGTTGGCCTGCTGTCAACCAGCACCTCCAGATCCCTTTCTACAGGGCTGCTCTTCAGCCACTCCTCTCCCAGTTTATACTCATGTCCGCTGTTACTCCATCCCAGGTGCAGAATCTGGCATTTGTTTTTGTTAAATTTCATGCCACTGATCATATCCCAGTGCTCCAATCTATCTCGATCCCTCTGCAAGGCTTCTTGTCCCTCCAGAGAGTCAACAGCACCTCCCAGTTTGGTGTCATCAGCAAACTTGCTACAGGTGCATTCAACTGTGTGCATTCAGTGTTGATAAAAATATTGTATAGAAATGGTCCTGGAATTGAACCCTGAGGATCACCATGGGTGACTAGTCACCAACTGATTGCTCACATCCAATTTAGTTTTCTGAGACAGTTACGCTTCATAAGAAGTAGAGGCAAATAGGCACCACCAACAGGCCAATAATCTGATCTGCACTAGACACTTATCTAAGGGAAAATGAGCCTCTCTCAGTGGGTGCCTGCTTCTCTCCCCCGATTGGAAAGGGAGCCTAGGGTAAACAGACCAGGCCTTCTGTGTAAGTTCTAGATGCCTATCTTAGGACAAATGAATCACATCTCAAATCTTAGGTCAGTCCCATTGACATTTTAGTTAAAACCTTCTTCATGAGTAATGCAACAGAAATAATAACACCTGGGTTACCTGACTATTAGAACCGGACAACGTACCTTATCCTGCAAATTCTAGTCAATCCTGCTCTTACATGCACTGATCCAAATAGAAATATAATCAGTGAGAATAGGTCTCCAAAAATTTTTACATTCCTGATTAATGCAACCTGCACAGTGTAATACAGACAGTTAATTGCAGGAGAGTCCAGCTGTTTCATGGCTTCTTACTGAATGGGAATGAAATTAAACAGTTTGCAATAATTTACTAAAGAATAAAATTGTTTCAAAAAGCCCTTTGGGGACTGAAAACAGATCCTTTTCTTTGTTTAATGTGTGGAGGGTATGAGCATTTTTGTAGCCACCTCGCTGAGCTCATCAGGAGAAAATCCAGGCCCAGCTTGTGCTCTGAGACAGAGAAGGGGCTTTCCATCCCAAGACCACCACAAATCAGGCAAAGCTCATTTGAGACAAAGCTGGTATCTCTGACTTACTTCTTCTTTAGCTTTAACACTCATCCACTTTACTATAATCAATTAGTTCCATTTCATTCACCGTATTATAAGCATGGAGAAAATATTAATGGGAGCGTGTAGACGAGATTAGGCTGGTTTTGTGTAAAATGCAAGGTGCTTGTCACAGTGGGATTATATCTTTATAAATGGCCTGTGTTCCTAGAGCAGACACTGAAAGGACTGGTATACTTTTGAAATTAAAAACAATGAAACTGATTCAAACTAAGAGTATCTTTTCTTCTGGGTGGGTTTTGGTTAAAGTAGCAAGAATCAACTCTATGAAGGAAATCCTCATGCTACAAAACTAATCAGACAGAGGTTTGAGTTTGCACTTTTGTGTTGAACTAAGAACATTGAAATACAAAGGTCTGTGCAAAGCTAATTTAAAAAGTTTAGGAACTGATGGACAATTTGGAAAAAGTTCAGTTATACATAGACTAGAAAGGAAGGTCAATAGGTTTTGACCTGCTCTTTGCCTTCTTGGCCATATTTTCCCTCATTATAAAAAAAGTCATGAATTATTTCCCCAGACTTTTGAATCAGGGTGTGATTTAAAGCTTAATAAATTAATTTGAAAAACTCATAACTCATTTCAGTTGATTGGAGTCAATCTTTACCTGGCTTTTCCTGAGGTATCCTTTCCCAAGTCTTATTTTCGAGGATGTCATCTTGCTGGCCCAAGGTTTAAAAAGAAATCAGCACATTCAGAATTTCACTAAGCACTGACCAATTTGCTCTCAGAAATGAAAACACACTTTTTTTTTTCCTGCAAGGAATCCAGACATATGAAGATTCAGTTCAGCTCTTTCCGAGGGTTGAGATATATACAGATGAATGCAAAGGGTAATGTTACAGCAGTGTAACAAGTAACCTCTCATCAGCTGAGCTGTGGCAATTCAATGTGCATAGTCCTAGGCAATTAAAACAGTGAAATAAAACATTTTACCTTAAACTTCCCTGAGAGTATGGAAGATGATCACCCTGCATCTCAAGACCTGACATGTAAGGTGTTGGAGAGGTGTTAGATCCAGTTCAGAAGGGTACATCCTCTTACCCTCCTGAGTATACTGAGTACCTGACCACAGCTGAAATCTGGGCCAGGCACTTTCACTGCCACATCTTTTATTTCTTCAGTTCATTAGTTTGTATAAAACTACCAGGCAATACTAATTAGACTGCTAAAAAAAGAAAGATAAAAAGTAAGGAAAGATTAGGAGGGTGCACTGCATCTTGTAACATCATGATCAGTTAACTGTGAAATTACTGCTTATCACCACTATACATTTTCTATTACCCTATGGACATTTTCAAACTCAGTATGTTGCTGGTGGAAAAATAAACTTTTAAAATCTGCAGGTTAAAGTCAAGGTTAAGCAAGTATGCATGTATGTATGTATTTCAAAATAAAAACAAATAAACCAAAAGATTTTAGTTATATTTTTACAGCTTAAGAGAAAGTATTTGAATTCGAGGTATGTATTTTCTGAAGACAAACATTTGAATAAACAGAAATTTGCATTAAGGAATCCAGGCATTCTAAACTCTGCCCTACATGTATATATTAAGACGCTCTAAGAGTGTTTCATCATCTCTAACAAACAGTTCCCCCTGTACCATGTGCAGCTTGGCCAGACTCCAAATCCTGTCCCAGAGAGTGTATTTTCTGATGGATATAAAGGATTATATTTCTCCTTTAAGGGATGTGTTCTGCACATGATTAATTACCACAGGGATGTGATATTGATCTAGTAAGAAAACTGTATTTTAGAACCAAGATTAGGAAGTGCTAATTCATAAAAAATCCAGTAATTCATTAAAACAAAGATCCAGGGGTTGTTCATGTATTTGTTGCAATAACATCAATCATGATAAAACTGTGATATTTGATAACAACACAGGTGACATACACACTTACACGGAAATAGTTTCTTAACTTTTGCACAGCACAACAGAGACAACATTTCAGTACTGCCAAATGTCTTAAGAACAAAAAGCAAATTAATGTTATTCTACAGTAAACATCTTAAAGACATGAGGTAGCTAAATTTCAAAAACACATAACTATTAACTTCTAAAAAGCCATTTTTCTTTAATAGCAAACATTGTAATAACTCATTTAGATGATACAATTGTACTCTTAATTTTAGAAATATTTGTACAGTTATGCAAAATATACTAACTATAAAGATATCATAATGCTTTGTTACAGGAATTAACATATGAATAATGAAAAATGAAAGATCAAAAAACATTTCAAAGTTTTCCCACAACATATCTTCAGATTACCTCAGAATAGGTTACGTAACAACAAATCTATTAAACTAAATATCAGAGCCTAAATCTTCTAAGAGAAGGTAGCAGTCTACAGGAGAGACAAAAGAAATGCAGTAATAGAAATTCATCTAACTAAAGAATATTAATTCAAGAATAGAATATTGTCCTAGTCTATTACTGGTCTTCATTTTTTGTCTGATTTAACTCCTACTGAAGTTGATGAAAAGATTTGCAATGACTTCAGTGGAAAGTGGATCAGTAACTGTATTCCTTAGTAGATCTGCAAACTAAACCAAAGTTATTGGCATAAACCGAAAGCCAGTGACCTCAGTCCCAGACAAAATGCTCAGAACCTCCCATTAATAGCCGTGACAGTTAATAGTATGTTTATTAGGCTCTACAGATCATCAAAGTTTAATAGAGCTCTCTGCAAAACAGCCATGATGTGGCCACTCTCATATGCGTACTGTTTAATTACATCTTCTAACAGTACAGCATTCAGTATGATGTAAACTAATCAGCATTGTATGACATAAGGAACAACTTCAAAATAATTAACACGGACATGCAAACTTGGTATCCATTGATCACATGGCATTTTGAATCATCATTTGTGCTCTTGTAGGCTATAAAATCTAACTAAATTACATTGATTTAATCTATATGTAGTTTAGTTAATAGACTAATGTAAACACTAGTGTAAAATATGCCCAGAATTGTTACACTGCTGTAACATTACCCTTTGCATTCATCTGTATATATCTCAGCTCTCGGAAAGGGCTGAACTGAATCTTCATATGTCTGGATTCCTTGACGGGAAAAAAAACCTCTTACTTAATAGACTAATGTTTCAGTCACATGTTTTCATAGGGAAATGTATCACCTCTTGAAACTGAACTGAGCAATGGCATCCAGGTTCAGCAGTGTTGGACACTTTTAGGACAGGAGAACCTAAGATGGAGCAACCTGGACAGAGATGGGGGCTGTTGTCACTAAACTCCACCTGGGCAAGAGGCTTTCCCCACAATGTTAAAAACTGATTTACTTTTCACGAAAGGAATTGTGGTATGTAAGATGCCCAAACAGATATCAGAGGCATGTAAGCTTCTAACCAAATACCAGACCTTGGTATTTTTAGTCAGGATTTAAAAGCTTGCCCTGCTAAGTCCCCTGACAGCCTCAGCAGGGTGACACAGACACATGAAAGAGGAAGCACGAACCACTGCTGTTACCTGGTATAGTTCATGGGTATGAATAGGGCTATAGGGTTTTAATTTGTCTTTTACTGATTTTTTTTTTTTTTTCCTGGGATCAGGATTAAGTGTGGAATATGCAAACTTCAGTCACAGACATGACACACCGGGGATGGAGGAATGTTTCAATGGGCCATGTGTTCTTTAAACGCAAATTTTAAATGGCAAAGAATATTATTCTGAGAAAGGTAAATAATGAGAGGTACTATATGCCGTGTAATGCACAGGGTAGGAGATGACATAATCATTGTTAAAAGTGACCCCATTTTTATTTCTTTTGACATTTGTGCATGTTCAGTCAAGTGAAAGGGAGACAGAACAATAGCGCTGCAGGCCAGTGTCTACGGCCAGTTACACAGCTATGGCTCCACTGAAGTCTTGCCAGCATGTATGAATGCTGACAACACCAAGCTTGGCAGGAGCATTGATCTGCTGGAGGGTAGGAGGGCTCTGCAGAGGGATCTGGACAGGCTGGATCGATGGGCAGAGGTCAACTGTATGAGGTTTAATAAGGCCAAGTGCAGGGTCCTGCACTTTGGCCAAAACAACCCCATGCAATGCTACAGACTTGGGGAGGAGTGGCTGGAGAGCTGCCCGGCGGAAAGGGACCTGGGGGTGCTGGTTGACAGCCGGCTGAACATGAGCCAGCAGTGTGCCCAGGTGGCCAAGAAGGCCAACAGCGTCCTGGCCTGTATCAGAAAGAGTGTGGCCAGCAGGAGTGGGGAACTGATTGTGCCCCTGTACTCGGCACTGGTGAGGCCGCACCTTGAATCCTGTGTTCAGTTTTGGGCCCCTCACTACAAGAAGGATGCTGAGGTGCTGGAGCATGTCCAGAGAACGGCAACAAAGCTGGTGAGGGGTCTGGAGCACAAGTCTTCTGAGGAGCGGCTGAGGGAACTGGGGTTGTTTAGTCTGGAGAAGAGGAGTCTGTGGGGAGACCTTATCGCTCTCCACAACTACCTGAAAGGGGGTTGTGGTCAGGTGGGTGTTGGTCTCTTCTCCCAAGTAAGTAGCAATATTATGAGATGAAATGGCCTCAAGTTTCACCAGAGGAGGTTTAGATTGGATTTTAGGAAAAATTTCTTTACTGAATGGTCAGACATTGGAACAGGCTGCCCAGGGAGGTGGTGGAGTCGCCACCACTGGAAGTGTTCAAAAAATGTGTGGATGTGGCACTTTAGGACATGGTTTAGTGGGCATGGTGGTGTTGTGTTGATGGTTGGACGTGATGATCTTAAAGGTCTTTTCCAACCTTAATGATTCTGTGACTGTGTGATTCTGTGAAAGGTTTTCTCAAAAAATTATCAAGTGTATTTATTATGAAAGTTTAGCTTGGTCTTAGAAAAAATATTGACATCAATTTATGAGACATTGGTGAAAAACAGCATTAATCAAAGAATAAATATCTTCAAATCATTGGTATAGCCCTTCTGTTTTTAATGTACTCACAAGATAACTATGATTTTTTTAGTAATTGATACTTCTTATACATTCAAGAATAGCTTCTGAGGAGAAATGTATTAATGCACTTTTAGAAAATAGTTCACCCTGTGCATTTGCACTATCTATCTTTCTGTGGTGGAATGCATGTTATTGTTATTATATCTTGTTTCAATTATTTAAGTATTGTAGGAAGCAATATTTAGAACAGTATATAGAAAAAAAAACATTTCCAAAATGGTTTCAGGAACATCTCTGATACAAATTTCTTCTGTAAAAACAAGCAGTTTTTGTGCTTCCATTTTCGGTATAAGTGGTCAATTACTGCATGTTTACAACTAAACCGATATAAAAATTTATAAATATCAGAGCAGTAACTGTATGAATTTTATTTTCAAAAATACTGAAGTTTTTTTATCACATTGAACATAATGACAGTTTCACACCTAGTCTAAAAAATGGATGAGCTTGCATGCACTTACGGTTACTTCAAAATTTAGAAGTGTAGCTGTAGAAAGTGAAAAAGAAAATGTGAATTCATAAGAAATGTAGCCAATGGCTCCAGAAAAATACTCTTTACCCTGCCCAAATCTCAGAAATAGTCACTAGGCTAAAATTACTCTTAAAATTTTAAAAGATAAAGAAAAGAGTTGCAACTGGACAGGATAATTGGTCTCAGATGGAAAATGTGACACAGAAACTATCACTAGTAAAAAACTGGAGAGAATTGCTTTAACATTTTGAGCATATAGCTTGAAAACTTAAACATAGTGGATCAACCCATATTGACTTCTAAATTTAATTATATCCAATACAGATAGGTAAATCCTGAGTTTCTTAGGCAAATTCCTACTGCAAGGACTGGAACTTAGCCAGAACAAGCACATGCTCACAGCTGAACTGATTTCTTCTTCTTTTGTGTAACAATAATGCACCTATGTGAAAGAATTAATATCCAGTTCGTGGAGTATTTTCCCAATTTTCCATCAGGACAGAAGTCTTAGGACTTCTCCCCTCTCTCCTCCTCTGTGACATCCCTTTCCACTAAAAACCTCTAGGAAAACATTAGGATATTATAAATGTAAACCAGTATTTTATTTCTCTAAAATGAAAATTCAGAGAAAAAAAAAGTTATTTGTCATCGAATCTTATGAACCTTAAGTATTACCAAGACCACATTGTGCAAGTCAAGTTCAGGCAGCCCAATACCTCCCAGAGCCAATCTGGGCTGTACTACATCTGTACTAGTAAACGTTAATGGGCCAAGGTCTGTTCTCTAGATCTGGCATCAAGTGATGTAAGCTGTAAAAGCAAGAGGATATTCCCATATCCTGTTTTGAGATACAGAGGATATTGAGCAGCTGATGAATGGAAATGCATTAGGTCAGCTCATGGTTTGCCTTTCTTAATACAGCAATTCAGTTAACATGTATCATAGAATCATAGAATCATAGTATCATAGAATCATAGAAAGGTTTGCGTTGGAAGAAACCTTAAAGATCATCCAGTTCCGACCCAGCTGCCATGGGCAGGGACATCTTCCACTAGATCAGGTTGCAGAAAGTTTCATTCATCCATGGAAAGTTTCATCCTGGCCTTGAACACTTCCAGGGATGGGGCATCCACAATTTCTCTGGGCAACCTGTTCCAGTGCCTCACCACACTCAGTAAAGAATTTCTTCCTAATATCTAATCTAAATCTACCTTCTTTCAGTTTAAAACCATACCCCTTATCCTATCACTATACTCCCTGATAAAGAGTCCCTCCCCATCTTTTCTGCAGGCTCTCTTTAAGTATTGGGAGGCAGCTATAAGGTCTCCCTAGAGCCTTCTGTCTTCTAGGCTGAACAACCCCAACTCTCTCAGCCCATCCTCACAGAGGAGGTGCTCCAGCCACCTGATCATCTTTGTGGTCCTTCTCTGAACCTGCTCCAACAGGTGCATGTCTTTCTTATGCTGGGGGCCCCAGAGATGAATGCAGTACTACAGGTGGGGTCTCATGAGAGTGGAGTAGAGGGGTGGAATCGCCGCCCTTGATCTGCTGGCCACTCTTCTTTTTATGCAGCACAGGATATGGTTGGCTTTCTGGGCTGTGAGTGCACCTTGTCAGCTCATTTTCAGTTTTTCATCCATCAATACTCTCAAGTCCTCCACAGGGCTGCTCTCAATCCACTCATGGCCCAGCCTGTATCCATGTTTGGGATTGTCCCAACTCATGTGCAGGACCTTACACTTGGCCTTCTTGAACCTCATGAGGTTCTCATGGGCCCACTTCTCTGGCCTGTCAAGGTCCCTCTCCAGAGGCATCTCTTCCCTCTAGAGTATGGGCCACACCACTCAGCACCACTCATTGTCATCTGGAAACTTGCTCAGGGTGCACTCAATCCCACTGTCCATGTCCCCAGCAAAGTTACTAAATAATACTGGTCCCAACACAGACCCCTAAGGGACACCACTTGTCACTGGTGTATTTTCCAATTCTACTGAATCCTCTCTGATCTGTGAGTAGAACAACCACAAATGGAATGCAAAATACTGAATATAATAAGCCTATGCAACAGGATCACTATGTTTTGGTTTTTATTCTCTGGTTTTTTCCCAATATTTTCCTAATAACATTCTATGTGTTTTTGAAGGTTGCTAAGCTTTGAGCTTGCGTTTTCATACAGTTCTCATAACTCCAAGTCATCTTTCCTGAGTAATAGCTGGTCAAGATATCAACACCTGAGATCTTAATTCAGGAATATCACTTGCTTCTTGTTTATATTAGATTTTATTAATCATTTTATTACACTGTGATTCACTATCTTCAGCCTTTTTTGCAACTTTTGTTAATCAGTTCTGCTCTTGATATGTGTGTCTAAAACTTACTAATATCACCAAACTGACGCCTCACTATTTTCTCTAGTTTCCAGATCATCTGTGAATATATTCAACAGTTGCAGTGGGGACCTCCATTTCCAGTGAGGAGTATTAGCTCAGGACCACCCTGTACTGGGGAAACTAACCATTTATTACTGCCCTGGTTTTCTATATCTAACCATGCTAAAACTTTCCCTCTTACTTCATGTGAATTATTTCTGTAACAGTGTTTGGTGATTACTTGACAAAGGAAATCCATGTAGTCACACAACTCTTATTTCTGTCTTAAGTGCTTTCTTGGTCTTTCTAACATGTCTTCATAAGAAATATGCATTTTCTCTGAACATCCTATATGTTGCCTACCTACTTAATGCATTTTACATGTCATGGAAAAACATTTTACCCTGTAGTTCTCCCCTGTATCTCTTTTTAACAAGAAACAACATTTTGTCATGCTTTTGTTGTTGTCTTTTTGACATTAAGTAGTATGGTAGCTGACTGGGGGTCAGGGGACTTGCTATGACTGCAAAAATGCTGGATATAAGTACTTTCTAAAAAGCTTTTTAGTAAAAAATGTTGGGTGCTGCTCAGGAGCAAGCCACAAGTTGCACCTTTTCTTACATGCTTCCTGACTAGTTGCTCTACAGAGCAGCCAGTCACGTTGCCTAAAAATTTAGTCTCAGCATTGTCCCCTGTTGTGACGTGTCATTTCAACAGGAGCATAGCCAAACCTTCTCTGTTATTCTTCTGTTTCTTGGCCTTTTGTTTGATGATTGTTCTCAGCAGGTCACAAAAATCATTGTCATCCTACTTGGATATTACTAGATGTTTCCTATGTAGAATAGAAATTTCAAATAGCCAGCAGGATTTCAATGTTACCTGAGACACTGAGCTTATTTATTTGATTTGACTGTTTCCTTAAGATATAGTATCAATTACATTACAGTCTATGTTGTATTTCCCATATAGTTTATGCTTTGTTATTACTGTATTCCTCTAATTATCTTCCTCCCATTCAGTTTTTTGCATGTTTATAGATCCAATATGCTATTTTGAAAAAAGGTATTCCAGTTTTCCTCTTCTTATTTCATAGCTTTTTATAATTTCTACACAAAATTTTTATTTTTCAGTGCCCTGTTTAACTGGGAATTCATTTATTGACATTGTCCCTCATTATTTACTATTTCGTTTTGCCACTTTCTCTCCTCTCCTTTACCTGGGGATACACAATTCATCACTCCGAAACGCATTGTCCTTCTGCCTCTGCTGGCTTCCTGTCCTCTCACCAAGTCCATTTATTTAGCTTCTGGGGTTTTTTTACCTTTACCTTGTTCCACTTTAAGTTTAAGAAGGGAAGGAAGGAAAGGAGGGAAGGAAGGAAGGGAAGGAAGGGAGGGAGGGAGGAAGGAAAGGAGGGAAGGAAGGAAGGGAAGGAAGGGAAGGAAGGGAGGGAGGGAGGGAGGGAGGGAGGGAGGGAGGAAGGAAGGAAGGAAGGAAGGAAGGAAGGAAGGAAGGAAGGAAGGAAGGAAGGAAGGAAGGAAGGAAGGAAGGAAGGAAGGAAGGAAGGAAGGAAGGAAGGAAGGAAGGAAGGAAGGAAGGAAGGAAGGAAGGAAGGAAGGAAGGAAGGAAGGAAGGAAGGAAGGAAGGAAGGGCCTATCTACCCTGTAAATACTACTTCTGTTCCAAAAGTTTTTCACAATTCCTGAAGAATCTAAAAGCCTCTTCCCTTCTCCAGGGTTTATCCTGAAAGGCTCAGCAGTGAGGCTTTCCCTTCCCTTCCAACATTGCAACGGCTGCTAGTGTGCCGTTGGGATTGCTCAGCAGTGTCTCTAAAGATACTGTGGAAAAAAATCTGTGTCTCCCTGGAGGATCCAGCTCTGGACCTAACAACCTGCCCAGGGGATTTTCTCAGCAGGCGTTTCTGTAATGTGACGGAAGAAAACCAGAAAAAGCTAATATAGCCTTAGACCGTGAAAGTTTGATGACACAGTATAATCCTGGGGAGAAGAACAAGTTCTCAGTCCTTTAAGTAAGCCTGTGCCAAGTGTGCAGAGGGACTTTTCTGTGATACATGGAGAGAGTTGAATGTACAACCAAGACAGATGGCTTCTGCAAAGTGTGTCTCCCCAAAGTGCATACAATTAGAAGGTGCAATAAACCCAGAGTAGTTCCCTTAATGTAAGTGAAAAATTGAAGGTTGAGTATTGCATGGTAAACATCAGTGAAATAAGGTGTTTTCAAACAGAGGGTCTGGGTGGAATTTTAACTACAAATATTTTTGCAGTTCTGAAGGGAGAAACACCTTCCAGTTTAGCAAAGGATCTGAACGAAGGGAACAACTGTGGCAAAACAGAGTGTGAACACAGTAGATTCTGCCAAAAGAGAAATCCTTGAGGGAAAAGGAGGATGAAGGTGAACTCTCAGACTTTTTATTGGATTAGTTCCAGTGTAGTGCTGCATGTTGAAATGAACAGCAGTGAGGCTTGAAACAATTTCTGGTCAGGAATCTGGATTTGTTTTCTCAGTTCCACAATGCTACAGATTACGTGCAGCTTTTATGTCATGTTCATTAGTTGCATCTCGCTAACTAACCATTTGGGCTCTACAATAATTGCAAATTTATGTGACTTCATTATTCTTAAACTTTTTTTAACTTACCTGTCTTTGACCAACTACATAAAAATTCTTCATTATTTTATTCACTCACTGGAGCCTGGATCCCTCAACAAGTTGACAAGAGTAAGAACTTGCTTGATTTATGACATTGCAACAACTGAGTCAGAATAAAATATCAACAAATGGAAATAAAAGAGAGAAATAGAGACTCAGCTGTTGAGAAGGTTAAGAGAAATATGTTGCTCCTCCCGCTTTCTATCCAACACCTTTTGGAGAGTCTCAGAGCTCATAACAGACTGAGTAACCCAGGTTCTTCTTTGGAATTATCATAATTTCCTCATCCCTGTGATAATGCCAGGTACCTGCAAACCACTGCAAAACAAAGTTAGCCTCAATGTAAGCCAGAACTTTAAATTAAATTCAGTGTTTTAAATCAATGAGGAAGCCTTGCCAGATGTTTTTAGCTTCAAACCTCATTTCTTTGTCAAGACAAACATCCAAGTTCAAAGAATTGTATGAGGAAAATAAAAAATAGTGCTGATCAGTGTGACAGCAGAGGTATATTTCCTTTAATAAAATTAATTGAAAATTTGTAGCAGCTCACACAAATATGAAATAGCGGTTGGTAAAAAAATAATTATAATGAGGGACATGTTAATTAAATAGCTATATTAAGAAAGGAAAACCATGAATTGACCTAATGCATTTCCATTCATCAGCTGCTCAATTTCCTCTGTCTCTCAAAACAGGATATGAAAATAGTTTCTTGCTTGTACAGCTTACATCACATAACAAATTGGAATATTTAGAAAATAACTTTTATCTGAAATCTCAGTTTCTTTATCGAATTTCTGACTTAAGTATGATATCTTTTTTTATCATAAAAAAAGGAAAATTAAGACTGGTGAGTATCTGCCTATTAAAGAGCTACCACAAAGGTTAAAAAGATGAAGAAGCTGTGTAAGATATGAAAAAAAGCCTTCAAAGAAGTCTCCTTAGCTATAGCTACATTACTATTGTATGTAGTTCCCCAGCTTAAGCTCAGGACCCTGTGGCTCTACTCATGACACTGTTACCTGTTCAATTACCTCATGAGGCCCCTCCTGAGTAAGAAAAATTTAAACCACAGCTCAGCATCTTAATGCAAGCTTAAAAAACCTAAAGCCCAAGCCAGCACACAGTACCGAAATACAGCTCTTCTTCAGCACTGAGTGCTTTGAGCCCAATCTACAGTTAATCCAAGAACCCATAATGCACATTGAAAAATATGGATTATGGGGCTCTTGGCAGTTAAACCACTCCAAGGCAGTTTGTGGTAATCTCCAAGGAGATCTGCTAAGGAGAAATGTTGGGAATGTGCAACTTCTGCTCCTTTAAGACAGGTACAGAAAGCTTGTAATGTGGGGTTTTTTTAAATAAAGAATGCAAAGGATGGTGTTTGTAGAGGGGTTAATTACACACGGACAAATATTTACTTGTAATATGGAAAGCAGCTTAGCAAGCTATTTGGGATCTCCTCGAAACCAGGACAGTTTCCAGGCAGAACTTCATCTTTATTTCATCCTACAGAAGAGTTAGCGTGTTCCAGGAAAGGGAGCCGTCTCCTGACACCTCTGATAGGGGACAAACATTGCACATAGCAGGAAAATGGTGAATTGATTAGGTAGAAAAAGAATATGCTAATACAGGTGTATGCCCATGATTTGTGTAAGTGCACTGCTGAAGCATCTGGAGAATAATATTGCAATTATAGAACAAGTGGAACTAAAAACCCTAGTTACTGCTGTGTAAGTTTCCATCCAAACTGCCTAATTTCAGTCATTAACAACTTTCAGGAGCTATCATCTATCAAATTTTTCAGGTAGCTTTACTGTTCCCCAGTAATTTGTTTTTTTTAAAGTTAAAGCTGAATAATCCAATTACTTTTGAAAACTGGAAAAGTAGAAGAATACTATCCCCATGGCAAATAACGATAACCATTCACAATATTGTAAAAGCTCTAACATCAACGCTGTTATCAGGCCATGAATGATATCCCACATTTACACCTCCAGAAACACAGCTCACTTTCTTGTAGGTTTTTTTTTTTTACCCATTTTTTTACCCATTTACTTTACCAAATTACCAAGCACTTTTTTAATTCTTAGGAACTTTAAATTAGACTTTTTTTCGTTGTGAGGAGGTAGTCGGAGATCATATTTAAGCCCCCAGCAAGTCCAGCCTGCTGATGAGGAGAGATTTGCGAGACCAGCGTGCGCTCCCCAACCCTGGAGCTTTTGGAGTTGCATTTCAGGGAGACTCTTGCCGTTTGTCCGCACCGGAGCCGCACTGCACCGCACCTGCCCGCGTGGCCGCAGGTCCCATGGATCCAGGCCCCAAGTCACGGGCTGACAGCCTTGGCCCAGCCTCAGCCCATCCTCGTTCCCAGGGAGGTACCTGATGCCCCGGGCTGCCCCCGGCTGCCCGGCTCCCTGGCTGGGCGCGGCGGGGCGGCACCAGCTGGTGCGGTTCTGCCCTGCTGCCTTGCCGTGAGTCTTGGCTCGCACCTCCCCTTCCCTTACAAAGCACCCCGCCCTCTCTGCCTCCCGACAAAATTCCGCCCCCCCCCCCAAATTAAATATGTTGGAGCAAAAGCTTTGTGAAAAGAAAAAAAGGCTGACGGATCTACTTTAGCCGCCACTGTCCACTTGCGTCAAGCGGGGTGGGATGCAGTCCTGACCGTCAAGTAGCCGCAGATTAATGTCACCAGAAATGAGCAACTAACAGGGGCTAAAGCTAGGATCCTGCACTCTTGTAACCAAGGTGGTAGAGAATTAAAATAAAATAGGGTTAGAAAATAGGTTTGTGAATTTGTAGCAAGTTGTAACTATAAGAACATTACGCACCAGCAATGCTGCTCAAGAACCCACCTAACCCTTCCCATCTTGATTTAATTATCAAGGAGTTAAGTGTAACATTGTGATCATGGTATTATGTTTTGTTCTAATAACAAGTAGTCAGAAAGAAGGAACACCTTGGTCAGTTCTACGGTCCGGTGGGTAGGTAATTATTCATTCTATAGTCTTGTCTTAAAACAAAGGACTGTGGGGTGAATGATTGCATATTGGACTGACAGCCCGTGAAGATCTATTTAGTGTTGCCAAGTTTAAATGAACTTAGAAGGAAAGGTAATTCCGGCAGGGGGAGATCGCGACCGCCGACTCAGAGACCACCCACTCAAGAAACCCTCCGACTCAAAAGATTAAGGAAGTAAAATCCCAAGAAATCATAGTGAGCATGCGTGGTCATTTACATGGTAGGCGAGGAATACTTAACCAATCATTGTATGGACACTTGATGAATATGTATTAATCTTGCCTATAAATGTTTGATTTTTGAACCGATCGATGAACACGATTTAGGAGGAGCTATCCCCCGTGTTCCCGGCGCCATGAATAAAGAATGCCTGCCTTTTAACACTACATTGGTGTTACGAGGTTTATTCCCGATTTCGGTGACAGTTTTGGCGACCCAGGTGGGACACTGCTTGTGAATCTCGACGGATCCGTGGGATGACAGGACCTCCAGCCGGCACCGAGGGATTCTCGGGGAGAATCTCTGATCCCCGGACCGAAGAATTCTGAGCAAGTCCCCTGGAAAGGTAATAAGGCATTCTTTTAAGGAATTGAAGTAACGTAGGTTCGAGTCCCACTAGCTCGCTCGTAAGGCGCAGCGAAAGCTACGCAGAGTAGGGCTGAAAGGTACCTCTGGAAAGGGTGAGGGTACGAGACCCTCACAAGGAATGCCTGCCTATAAGACGCAGCGAAAGCCTCGCAAGGTTGGGCTAGGGGCCCAGGTAAGGAGGTTGGGGGATTTCTAGCAGGGGGCTAGAAGATCCAGAGGGACCCTCGAGGAGAGTAGGGGTCCCTCCGACTAGTGCCTGTGATAGTGCACAATCACACCCACTAGTCTTGGGAAGATGGGAACATTTCCGAGTAAAAGATCTATCCCACAAAAAACACCTTTGGGATGTATTTTGAGGCATTGGAAAGATCTGGGAGGTGATCCTCTGACTCGGAAGCAATTAATTGAATATTGCAATCATTGGTGGCCAATGTATGTCCAAGGTTGGACAGTGGGGCGAAATGGTCAGAAAATGGGACATTGCAATATAACACCATCTTGCAATTAATGTTGTTTTGTAAAAAGGAGGGTAAATGGGAAGAAATGGCTTATGTTGATTTGTTCTTTACACTAAAAAATCATCCAGAATGGCAGAGACAGTGTGGAATACATCCATATGATCCCATGGTAAAGATTGTGAAAAAGGGGAAAATGTGATGAGAACTCGAAACAGTGGTGGTGAAAGTTCCTTTTTCAATTACTGATTTAAGATCATGGAAAGAGACTGCAGGTACCCATCGGGAGGATCCCGAAAGGGTGGCTAAGGTAAAATGTTTGAAATTGCTTAGGCTATATATAACAATAGAGTAAAAGAAAAATAGGTGAGGCAAACCCGAAGGGGTGGAAAGCTACTAGCAGTTTTGGCAGGGAATAACAGGATAGGCAGAGGGAGAGGACGAGGAATGAATATCAGAGAGAGAAGGAAAATAAGCCCCGATTGGCAGAAGATCAATGTGCTGTTTGCAAGAAGTGTGGGCACTGGAAAAGAGAATGTCCTAAGGCAGGAGAATTAGATCCGGCTCTCCAGGCAATTAAATTAATGACTCTGGATGAAGAACTATGAAGGGGACCGGGGCAATCAACCCTAGCTGAACCTCTGGTTACATTGAAGCTAGAGAATGAAGAAATAGAGTTTCTGGAGCTACTTTCTCAGTATTGAATACATGTAAAGGGAAATTTAGTCACAAATCAGTAGATGTTGTTGGTGCGACAGGGCAGAAGGAAAATTGGCCATTTTTAGAGCCATTAAAGTTTAAATTGGGAAAACAATGGGTAACTCACCAGTTTCTGTATATGCCTGAATGTCCACTGTCTTTGTTGGGACGAGATCTATTGAGTAAATTAGATGAACAAATAACTTTCAAAGATGGAGAAATCAAATTGTTAATACCAGAATCAAAAGCCATAGAGGCAAGAGTGTTTATGTTACAGGATTCCTACAGGAAAGAACAGATTCCAAAAGAAGTGGAAAATGCAGTCATTCCTTTGGTCTGGGCAAGTGGAATTCTGGGACGATCTAAATTGGCAGAGCTGGTAAAGGTGATTTTAAAACCTGGAGCCAAACCGGTAAGACAAAAACAATATCCTATTAAGTGGGAGGCTCGAAAAGGATTAGAGGGGTTGATTATAAAATTTTTAGAATATGGACTATTGGTAGAGTGTGAATCAGAATATAACACTCCCATATTACCAGTAAGGAAATCTGGAGGCAAGGAATACCGATTGGTTCAGGATTTAAGAGTTATAAATCAGATAGTCCAAGATATACACCCAGTAGTGGCTAATCCATATATTTTACTGACTTCTTTGAAAGAGGAACATAAATGGTTTACTGTACTAGATTTAAAGGATGCCTTCTTCTGCATACCTCTAGATATAGACAGCCAAAACATATTTGCTTTTGAGTGAGAAAGTCTGGCCACAGGGCGAAAGACCCAATTGACATGGACTGTACTTCCACAAGGATTCAAAAATAGCCCTACGATATTTGGGAATCAATTGGCCAAGGAATTAAAGATATGGAAGAGACAGGACCAAAAGGGAAGTGTTCTGCTACCTGTTTACTAAATTTCCTAGGCCAAGGAGGATATAGAGTCTCCAGAAATAAGGCCCAAATAGGAAAAGTAACAGTAATTAATTTGGGATTTGAAATATCCCAAGGACAGAGACAATTGGGAAATGAAAGAAAAGAAGTTATCCATCAAATTCCTGAACCAAGTAGCCTGAAAGAATTGAGAACTTTTCTAGGAATGATTGGTTGGTGCCGACTTTGAATTTTGGATTATGGTTTGTATGTAAAGCCACCGTATGAGGCTTTAAAGGAATCCAAGGATCAGTATCTGACTTGGACACCTCAATGTCAGAAATCATTCAAAGAACTGAAAAAGACATTAATGATGGCACCTGCTCTGGGATTACCTGATGTGACCAAACCTTTTGAGTTGTTTGCACATGAAAGGCAACATCTGGCTCTTGGAGTGCTGACGCAACGGCTGGGACCCTGGAGACGACCAGTGAGGTACTTCTCTAAACAACTTGACAACGTGAGTAAAGGATGGCCAGGATGTTTACGTGCTGTAGCGACAACGGTATTGCTGATCCAAGAAGCTCGAAAATTGACCATGGGTCAAAAGATGGTGGTGTATGTACCGCATATGGTAATAACTGTTCTAGAGCAAAAGGGGGGTCACTGGCTATCCCTCAGCAGAATGCTGGAGTATCAGGTTGTCCTATTGGAACAAGATGATGTGGAATTGAAAACCACACCGATTGTTAATCCAGCAATATTTTTGTCAACAGAGAATCCAACAGGAAATTTGGAACATGATTGTTTGTTAACTATTGAACAAGTTTATTCCAGTAGACCAGACCTGAGAGATGAACCTCTGGAAAAGCCTGATCTGGAGTTATACACAGATGGAAGTAGTTTTGTGTAAGAAGGAAAACGAATGGCTGGATATGCTGTCGTCACCACCTCTGAGGTATTGGAATCAAGGACACTACCTGTAAGTACCTCAGCACAGAAAGCAGAATTGGTGGCATTAAGTGGGCTCTACAAATAGCAGAAGGAAAAAGGGTGAATATTTGGACTGATTCTAAATATGCATTTGGTGTGATCCATGCTCATGGAGCCCTCTGGCAAGAAAGAGGATTGCTGTCAGCCCAAGGAACATCAATAAAGTATAAAGAAGAAATTCTCCAACTCCTGGAAGATGTGCAGAGACCGAAAGAAGTGGCAGTAAGGCATTGTAAAGCTCATCAATTTGGACAGACGGCTGTAAATATAGGTAATCGATTGGCAGACAAAGCTGCAAAAGAGGCCGCAGAACGAAGTATCCTTGCACTAGTACCAGTAAAACAAACAAAATTATTAGATTTGAAACCGAAGTACAAAAAAATTGGATGAGCAATTAGCAAAACAATTAGAAGCATCATAAAATGCAGAGGGATGGTGGGTGACATCAAAAAAAACCAGGTGATAGTAACCCTGCAAATTATGACACAACTCGCAGAGGAAAAACATGAACAAACACATTGGGGAGTAGATGCAATGGTTTCAAGTTTAAAAACATCTGTAGTATGTGTAGGAATGACAGGAATAGTTAAATCAATAATAGCTAAATGTCCAATCTGCCTTAAAAATAACGCCATGAACCAAAAGAGGCCACCTCTAGGAATGATAAAACAAGGAAATTCTTCAGGAGATTATTGGCAAATTGATTTCTCTGAGTTACCCAGTCAGAATGGATACAGGTATTTATTAGTACTAATTGATACATTTTCTGGATGGCCGGAGGCCTTCCCTTACCGCACCAAGAAAGCTAGAGAGGGAGTTAAAGTGTTGTTGAAGGAAATAATACCAAGATTTGGAATGCCATTGGGAATGTCTTCTGATAGGGGACCACACTTTGTGGCAGATGTAGTTCAATAGTTCAGTAAAATTTTGGGTATAAAATGGGACTTATATACCCCTTGGATGCCGCAATCGAGTGGAAAAATTGAGAGATTGAATCAAATGTTGAAAAGACAAATATGTAAAATTTGTGAGGAAACATCTTGGAAGTGGCCACAGGCTTTACCACTAGCTCTCTTGAGAATCATGATCCAACCAAGATCAAGAGACGGTATAAGTCCATATGAAGTCCTGTATGGTAAACTGTACCAGACTCCTTTAATCCCAGGGGATATGAAGGTAGCTGGGGAAACTGATTTGAAAGCGTATCTAATTTTTTTAGGAAAAGTTCTTGGAGCACTTCGGAGATATATTGTGCTGACTAGGTCACTTGCCTTGGATATGCCTGTACATCAGTATCAGCCAAGTGATCTTTAAACTTGGAACTCTGAACCACTGCAGGAAAAGCGGAGGGGACCATCCTAGGTACTGTTAATAACTTATACTGCAATCAAGGTTGGAGGAGTGGAACCAGGGATACACGACACCTGAGTGAAGAAAGCCCCGTCATGGAAGGTCATCAATAGGGATTCAGAGACTGCAAAGTTGATTTTAAAACACGTTTAAGAAATTATCATTGGAAAATATGGAAAAATGGGTTTTGATTTGGAAACTGATGATGTTGGGAGCATTATTTGAGATGATAATAGATCAATTGGAAGGGAGAGTGAAGCAGAGCAGCTAATATACATTCCAAGGAGAACTCCAGAAGAAAATTTAATGTTAGGATTGATAAAAGAATTTGCAAATTTACAAAATGTAACCCAAATAACCGCATGTCTTCCAATTCCAAGAGCAGTAGGTGAATCAATTCCATGGGGAATCTTAACAACAAATTTGAGTGCAGTAAGCACAAGGGATAAACAATTATGCAAAGAAATAAGTAGAGGCCTCCCTGTACATGATCCCGAGGAAGCTGGACGTGTAGTCCATAATTGTGAAAATCAGACTAAGCTAGAGGCAGAGGCTGCATGGGATTCAGTGTGGTCTATGACTATTCTATCTCAATTTCAATATATGGCTGATACTTCATGGTGTTTTGCCTGGGACGGAACAGTCTTTACAGTTTTCCCATCAGTTAATGACAGGGGAACCACATCCAGGGAAAAGGAGGATATAGTACCCTGGTGGAATTGTAAAAAGATATATAATTGTAGTACAGTTGATAGAGCAGTCCAAGAAGTTCCTCCCTTAGCAGCTGCATTGAAATATGGGTGTTGGTGCAGAGGACTCAAGAACGATTTAAATTTGACTAGTGTATATAAAAGGGAACAATATTTAGTTGTAGAAGGTCTACAGTTCAGAACCCAGGACATTTAGTTTGGGCAATGAGTAATGGAACTTGGACCACCCATTTACCGGTGGATGGGAAAGTAAAAAAATGACTTTAGGAATGCCAACGTTATGTCCAATCTGAAAGAAAGCTCCCTTAAGGGGAGATTCTGAAAATTTAAAGTTAATATGGACAAAAAGATCACAAATTTTGATGATGATTGGAATGAACCCTCGACAGGAGTGAAACTTGGATGAGCCTTAGAATCCTTATTGACTCCCTTGGCAACTTACAGGAATAGGGATTAGTTATATAAGTTGACAGGTCAAGTGAAAAGATTAGCCAAAATAACAAGGAAAGGATTTAAACAACTAAATTTACAGTCACAAGCCACTTCGAAGATGACCCTACAAAATAGGATGGCTCTAGATATGCTCTTACTAAAAGAACATGGAGTTTGTGGATACCTGAGGGATAGGATAGATCATTGTTGCATACATATCCCAAATGTCACTCAGGATGTTGAATATGATTTGGACTTATTGAGAAAAATAAAAAAAAAAGGATACTCAGGAAATACAAAAAGACATGCAAGCAAATTGGTTTGATAAAATTTTCAGTGGATTGGGATGAAACTTGAGTTCTTGGGTGAAGTCCTTAATTGGTACTGTGTTATTATTATTATTAATATCTTTGGGAATATTATTCATTTATCATTGTTTGAAAAAGGAATTTACGAAAAGAGCTACCATTGATAACAGAATTACACTTGCATTGACTACAAAACACCAAAATTTAAATGGACTAACTAATAATGCTCCTACCATCATACAATAAAGTGATTGAATGTTAATAAGGAAATTAATTTGTAATGGAAGTATTGAAAAGAAATTATTTCAAAACTTCCAAAGGGGGGAAATGTAACCAAGGCGGTAGAGAATTAAAATAAAATAGGGTTAGAAAATAGGTTTGTGAATTTGTAGCAAGTTGTAACTATAAGAACATTATGCACCAGCAATGCTGCTCAAGAACCCACCTAACCCTTCCCATCTTGATTTAATTATCAAGGAGTTAAGTGTAACATTGTGATCATGGTATTATGTTTTGTTCTAATAACAAGTAGTCAGAAAGAAGGAACACCTTGGTCAGTTCTACGGTCCGGTGGGTAGGTAATTATTCATTCTATAGTCTTGTCTTAAAACAAAGGACTGTGGGGTGAATGATTGCATATTGGACTGACAGCCCGTGAAGATCTATTTAGTGTTGCCAAGTTTAAATGAACTTAGAAGGAAAGGTAATTCCGGCAGGGGGAGATCGCGACCGCCGACTCAGAGACCACCCACTCAAGAAACCCTCCGACTCAAAAGATTAAGGAAGTAAAATCCCAAGAAATCATAGTGAGCATGCGTGGTCATTTACATGGTAGGCGAGGAATACTTAACCAATCATTGTATGGACACTTGATGAATATGTATTAATCTTGCCTATAAATGTTTGATTTTTGAACCGATCGATGAACACGATTTAGGAGGAGCTATCCCCCGTGTTCCCGGCGCCATGAATAAAGAATGCCTGCCTTTTAACACTACATTGGTGTTACGAGGTTTATTCCCGATTTCGGTGACACTCTCTCATCCTCTACAAAAACTGGTGCCCTGACTCTGGAGGGAGCAAAGAAAGCTTAGCCTCCCTCACCTATAGTAAATCTTTGTAAAGAACCCCCAGGATGTGCTTTCTGTTTCACCTAGCATTAACCATCTGAAAGTTAGGCATCTGGGACATCAGGGCTCTCTAAATAGCTGACAGAGCAGGACAAGCATTTACAGAATGCAATTTGTCCCACCTATCTTGTACACCTGTCTCAGGATAGGGCACGTATCTTTTACCAGGCACAGAAGGAGCTCAGATGGCTAGATTAGAAAAAAAAAATGCAATTATTTGAGATAAACCTAAGGCTTTATTTTAGACATAAACTTCCACAACGATGGCTATTGTGGTAGAGCAGCCACTGACGTGTTGGTTAATACATGAACTTTGAGGATACTTTATGGTGATTTATTTTGGCTAAGCTTCTTGGCTGTGTATTGGAGTGAGAAGCACGGCAGCTATCAGCAGCCAGGGGCTCTCAAGGGATTTCATTGCAAGGGATGGCAGCTCCTTGCAATTACTTACAACAAATTAGTAAGCCGGTTTGCAATCTTGGAAAGGGTTTCTGCTGTTGTTTTTTCCCTGTTCTGAAACTTCTGCTGATTTGAAAGAGATTCCTTGAATGGGAATCTGACTATCATGGATGTCTTGTGACCAGCATTGTTTTTTAGCTTTTAGCCTAGAAACATGAGACTGGGAGGGAATTCCTCAAATTGTCAAGCACAACAGTTTGTTATCACAGACACTTTACACATATGTCTTCGACGACTCACCTATCTCTGCCTTAAAAATCAATCTTCTTCCTTGTTCCCACTAAAGGGCTGTGAAGAACTTCACTACTCTTGTATTTACAAGCTTTTCTCAACTTTCCAGACTGAATGTACTGATGGTAAATATATGATTGTACAGTTTTTAACGTACATTAATCATTACTGGGTTTTAATGCCCAAACTCTGTTATCCTCATGTTTAACTGGTAGACTCCTAGAATTTCTGCCTACATCATTAATAAACTGTCAAAAAAGACCAGAAATCATCCTTTAGGGACTTTGGTGGTAATCATTCCCCAGACTGATGTTTCCTCTTTTGACACAACCAGTCCTCCTCACCTTCCTTAGACTTTAATACGTCTCTCCTGTGGGTTTACTAAGTGTCTCAAATGGCACCATAGCATATACCTTATGAATGCCAGATACATTAGTTCCTTGTCTAGAAAAATAATTTTTCTTTTCTGAGAGAGACGTTGTGTCATCCTGGATTCAACTAGCATTAGTGAAAATATGTTATGTTCTAGTAGGATTTATTTCAGTGCTATTAATCAATATTTCTTCCAAATTTATTCTAAAGCTTTGCTTACTACTGGAATCAATCTATCATCGTGGCTGATGTTGCTCCATATTTTTCTGTTTTGAAATAGGAAGTTTTCCAGTCATGAAGTACCACCCAACACTGACAGAGTAATTTTTAAAACTCAGTATCAAGATCTGTGATTCCATATGACAATTTTTTCCAGATTCTGGGATGGCCATTGTCTGATGGGAGCATATTGCATTTCCTGAGTGAGGCTTCTACTCTTCTTGAGGTAATTTCTTTTTTTTTCCAAACACATGCCCATAATTTCCTCTGCCTTCACTTCCTCAGTCAACAACATGGTACTTATTTAACTGAAGCATTTGGGGAAGATGGCAGGAAGGGAAAACTAAATCTGATTTAACCTCAATACCATCCTTACTGTATGGGATTTCCATCCTCATTTTCCTTCTTAGAAACATAGCAAAAAATATACCAGGTCAGACAGGAGGTCCACCTTCCTCAGTATCATCCTTCCAAGAATAACCTAAGCATTTGCCATGGTAAAAGTAATAAGATGAAAATTTAGATGCTACTATCAACCTTTCATGACCTAGTACTGTGCTCTTCTTTTCATTAAAACAACTTGAAAAAAGTTATATTTTCTGTTTATTCTAACTTCAAATGTAGAACCTAAGCTAGTAGGACCTGGGGCAGGTCTCAGTTGTCTCCTGTCTGAGCTTGAAGATACTTGCTGTCTCATTCTGTCTCTTTTTCTATTCCTGATTATTCCTTCTGCCTTTTCAGAGATGGCACTTGAACCTGTTAGAACTAGAACCCTCACCTGCAGGTTTCTTCTTTACTTGAGATGCAAATTCTGAAAACTTTTTGCAATTTTGATTTAAGGAAATTCCAAATCAACAGCATATTAATACTGTACCATTTAAATCTCTAAAGCTAGCTCCTTTGAGACTGAGAATCTTAGACAAAAAAAGCTAGTTTTACTCATATGTAAATTTACATAGAGTAAGGCCAACATTTGATTACTCAGTCCAAGACTGTATTCTAAAATCAGTGTTTGTATAACATCCTCATATGCCTTAAAAACCCAGTATTAAACAACACCATTTCTTACTCATGAAGTAATTATGTGAATAAATCTTTGAGCCAACATCGCTAGAAATACCTTGACCATATCGTTCAACTTCATTCCCTCTGTTCTCCAGTTTGTATGCGGGAAGTTAAAATCTTCTACCACTACAGAATTCCCAACAGTAGTTCTTTCTTGCAATATTTCAGGGATGTCTGCTCCAGTTCCCATCCAGTCTTTGGATACCATATAAACAACTCTAGTCCTTAGAACATTTTTTACAATTCTTCCTCAAAACAATTTTCTCCATAAGCAGATTCTGTTTCATCTTTACAATAATTTCTTAATTTATAACCATCTATGACATCATTAATATCTAGAGCTAAGCTAATACCATAATATTTACTTCTCTTTTTTTCTCTGAAAAATGTATACCTTTTAACAAACCCAGCCCAGTCATGATTGCTATTTTACCATGATTCCATTATCCCTATCATATTTCTGTCTCGTCTTTACAATATTTCAAATTCTCCCCCCCCCTTTTTTTTTTTAATTAGCACATTCCGCAGTGGTGTAAATATGATGCATCTTGACATTGTGCATTTTTCTAGCTGACAGAGGTATGGTCTGAGAACCCCTGGTAGTAATATTAAGTCATAAGTTTTTTAAAACTTGATAATCTCATACAGTTTTAAGTGCTTGTTAAATCCATTTTTTAAGAAATATGAAAAGATATGAATTATTCAATATATTATTTTGGAAGTTAATATCAGGTTATAGATTATTCACTTTAAAATTTTTTTCCTACGTTATGTACAGTCTTACAAACACAGCCATTTGCACATACTTCAACAGGCAGTGTTTTCTCTTTGAACACTTACTGATATTTTAAAAAAAGAAAAAATGAAACGAGAATTCTTTATTAAAAATATATATGTGTTCACATGATGCACATAATAAAAACATAAAACAAAAAAATATTCAGATAATAATTGAGCACCATTGGAGGGTTTCTGAAGATTCCAAGAAAAGCTTTAATGTGCATAAATACAAGTTCCCAAGGAGTATTAATGAACTTAACTAAAATCAGGCTTGTACGTTTTTGTTTAATGGAGTTGAAATTCTCAAATTAAATATGCCTAAATGCATTAATGGATGGGAGCTTTTCCCTCTGTATACCTCAGTTTCTCATGTAGAAAGAAAAACTAGTCTTTTGCTTTCTCTTGCTTTCTTTTATTCAGTTTGTGACTTCTCTAGGGCAGTAGTGTCTCTGGTAGTGGAATTTAGGAGGGTCACTGCTGTCTGTGCTTCCATATTTCTCTGTCATGTTTTTCTTACAGTCATGCCTCCTGAAGTCATCTGAACACTCTGGAATCCAGGCTTTCATTTCAAAAATGGAAAGCTTCTATGCTTCATAGATATGGACAAAAGTTTGAACACATTCAAATTTATCTTGACAGTTTAGCAATCAGGCAACAAAAAAGGAATGAAAATCTTTAAAGCATCATTACTTTTAAATTGATCTGATGATAATTGGAGCTTCATTTACAGGTTTTGAAATGTTGAAATGGGCAATTCTGATCTCAGTAGTGCAATGGGACAAAATGTTCACTGGAATCAAACATTGCAAAAAAAGCCTTATTAGCAAATTCATGCTTTAATTCCACTAGCTCATGTACAGACATTTCTGCCCTGACTCCGTCTGGAAACATGATTGGGCCCAGATAAGAAGCTAGACTATTTGAGCTCTCCCCATCTCCCTCCCTATTTGAGGCAATTGTCAAAGAGTATCTAATGAACAGGAAGGACCCTGAGGACAGGGAGGGTTCTGGCATTCAAAATAAGCAAGAGTAGTGACCTCAGACTGGAAACAAAACTATGCAAATATTCCAAGATCTGGGGAGCCAACTGAAACGGAAAAGTCAGACATTATAGGTACAGGATACTTATTCACTCTTCCTATTTTTCCTTCCCATGTTATGAAGAAGCCTGTTCCCAAAGAACATGAATGCTCAAGATTTGCTTATGTCTATTCCTCTGTTTTATGATGAATGCAATCAATAAAACTGCTGTGTAATCAGAAGAATCTTTTTTAAAATTTCCCAAGTTTACACAAAGCCTGGACACACTTTCAGTGATTACTCTTTGCTGTATATAAAAATCCCCTCTTTCTCATTTGCTGAAAGTTTCGCTAAGTCCTTATTTCTTCCAGATCCGTTTGCCCATTGACAATTGTTTGTATTCTGTATGAATGTCTGGTCCCTAAGACAGCTTCAGGTATTAAATAAACTATGTCTCAGCAGGTTAGCTACTTATAACTGCAGCCACTTGAAAACAGTAGCAGTAGGAGAGCAAAGTGAGATTATCATACGTGTTTGAGAACAGAGCAAGAAGTCAAGGAAAACAAAAGTCTTTCAGAGAAATAAATACTAGAAAAAGAGTCCAAGTATAGAATAAGCACATCTTACATTCTGTTTCTTCCCCAAAAAAAGAATAACAATGCTTCAGAAACTGGAATTTTGTATTTAAAGACCAAGTACTTTTCAATTATGCTAAATTGAAGCTTGAGAGAGACAAGGATGTATTTTTCTCTGTACTTTTTTTCCACTAGTGAAGGTGAAAAAAAAGATCTTACCAATATATGGAAAGCAAGATATAACCTAATATCCACAATATGATAGATTTCAACAAACCCATTCATTTGGCCAGCCAGTAAATGAGAAGCAGCATAATTCCTGATGCTTTATTTGCTTAGCTCATGTCTATAGAGTGATTCAAAATTTGAGTCACGACCACTCAGGTCAACAATCCACACAACCAAATTAGACCAAAGAGTAAGAAAGGAAAGATGGAGAGCAGAAAAGCTCTCCAGAGATGCTGACTCCTCTCCACACAACTAACAAGAGAAATTCAGCAGCTGGTTCAGAGCAGCTACTGAAGTCTCAAATTAGATGATGCTAGGCAAGATGTATCACAGCAAAAGAAAATAGTGACAATACTGCACGGTCAGAATATACTTCTCATAGGAATCAAGTGTATTCCATACAGCATTTAATCTAGTTAATTATCTATCAATAGGAATACCAACAGGAATATTAATATCTATCTGATAGGAATCATCCAGAGTTTCTTTCTTTTAGAGACCTTCCTGTACTTTTTATATAAATAGTCATATTTTTTAATTTGAGTTTATGACAGTCCTTTTTCTGCTTGCAGCAGAGGGATTCCATTTCTCTTTTTAAAATATTTTGCTCTTTATCTGTTTAGTAGTGGGGAAAACATTCATAATTTTTTTTTTTGCCAGTTCTATTTGCACATTATGCTATTAACTTGTGATCCTGTCATTTAAATATTTCTACACCCATATTTCTTCCTCCTGAATGATTGGGAGGAGTCTTAATTTGTAAAAGTAAAACATGCTTGAGCTCATACATATGCTTCTGATAGGAGTCCTCACCAAGGCATTCCAGCTTCCTGGGAATGCAAATATTTAAAGAAGAGTGGAGGAGTGTTTTAAAAGAATTGTTTTTTCTCATACAAAATAATCCAAGCCTAAACATAAGCAGCAGTGAGGCAGAGAAAGTTGGATGATCAAACATTCTTCGACTTAAAACAGTAACATTTCTTTCAAGTGCAGTACATGGAAGAAGTTATCAGTAATACAATCAGATGCCAAGGCAGGAGGTATAAAAGTCACTGCCCATATTGACCGCAGCATTTGTCCAACATTCAGCATCCTGCACTTTATTTTTGTTAGTGGGAGGAATGGGTGGATCTGGGTACCTTTGATGCTGTCCTGTTTATTTACAAACAGTGGAAACTAAGTCCTTTTTCTCTCAAAACAGCAGGAATGAAAAAGCCAGAGGCAGTTTCCTTGCTTGCAGTTTCAACCTCCCTCTCAGCTCACTGCTGTTTAATAAATAGCTACCTTTCATAGCAGAAAACTGAGAAAAGGTAAGAGTACTTCTCTGCTTGTATTTTGGCCTCCTTGTTTTATTTGTGGTGAACTGTGGCACTTTTAGTAACTCCCTTCAATTTATCACATCAGTCTGCCTTCACCAACTTTGTTGTTATCTGACATTTGGGAAAATCCTGGAACCATAAGACCTAAGTTAGCATTAAGATGCTCACATTATTGCAAACCTAGGAAATTATTTCTCAGAAAATTAAGGGAGGTAATTAAACATCCCAAGTTTACTGGTAGCTACACTGCAACATTTCTATTGGCAGTTTTTCCTTTGGGCCCATCTCAAAGAGCAGAATAGCTGGTCAGGAACCAATTAATCTACTTAGCCTCAATGACAGACAACAATTACATTCAAATAATTTCAGTGAATAACATAACCGTACCGTTGGTTTATTTGCCATCTGGGGGCACTTTTTCATGCTGAACGGTATAATTTCCTCTATGATAGGCAATGTATACACTGATACTGAATGTCAGACCCCTGAGCACATCGCCCTGCTCCTGGGGATTTGTCTGCCTGGGCTTAGGGCCAACTTGGATAATGGTGCAGATGCCTGGCCTTGAAGAGAGCTGTTGGCAAAAACTCCGCTAAAAAGCCTCAGTGGAGACTCCCCCTGAACAGGTCTGGTAAGATACCCCGGTGAGGAACCTGCCTCCTTGCCCAGGAACTGGTTTTAAGCTGGGGCTTGCACCCCAAGGCGCTGCCAGAGCCACGCTGCAGCGGCGTTACGGCCATGCCGCATACATGCTGACCCAGAGCCGGACCCTGAGCCACGGCGGGAGCTGAGCTCTGGGCTCAACCCCAGACCTGCCTCACTCTAGGGACTTGCCTGGCATTCGCTGGACAGTTGGCCGAACCAGTTACCATGTCCTGCTGCCCCTGGGGATGCTCCTCTGCTCCTGGCTCCCCAGGAGCAGCCAGCCTGTGCTGAAGTTCAGTAAAAGGCAACAAAACCACCACCAAGGGAAATAAGAAGTTCAGAGACACCTGCACCGTACAGGAAAGCACAAGTTAAAACAACAGCCAGAACAAACAACTGCTCTGGCGGCGAAGTCTGGTAAGTAAACAAAAGAAAGGAGTGTCTGTACTGAAAACGATGGGTGCTACAGTCTTTCTTTTCATGTGTATCCACTGGCACTACATGCCTTCTTCCCAACTAAGCCAAAAGACACTGTGCAAACTTTGCCAATCATGAAGCACAGGATCAGGTGATGTATATCAGTATTTGACCCTGATTTATAGCACAATGTCAAAGAAACGTAAATATAATTTCTGATGCATCTCCTTATAATGGATGGCATATTCGTTTTTAATATCATTTTTTTTTAAGATGCCTGGCTTAGTTCATTTAACAAGACACAGATTTTAATGAAAAAAATATTTGACTGTCTCCAATAAGAATGATAATAATTAAAATTATTTCAACTACATTATCGTTAGAGGCCTCAGGTTAAATGAATTCAGATCAGCTTCTAACAGAGTTACACACATCATAAATCCTCTGCCTTTTTTCTAAAAAAAAAAAAAAAAAGTGGCTGTGCCTTGTTCCAATAATGCTTCCTGAAAGCTTCAGCTGATATGGAGAAGCACAATCTCAGACACTTTTTTTTTCTGCATATTGATAAAGAAGAATCTAGTCTTTCTGATCAAAGAACGGTTTACAAACAGAAGTGCATAACAGAAGGAATAATCGTGAAGGTACTTGGTAAATTCTTACTCAGCCTGTCAACTAGATGTATGTTGTACTTTATCCATTCTAAGTAAAATGCAGATCTATCTTGGTAAGTAATATCTTACTCTGCAATTTTTTTAGATGAGATTGTAAGAATAATCACACAGCAAAGTGATACCCGTTGTGAAAAAGAAACAGAGAATCTGATCATCATTGCATAAAAATAAAAGGTTGATGCTAAAACATACTGTTAGCTCTCAGGAACTCTTTCAAGACAAAAAGGAGTCTAACGATACAAAAAAACCCAGGGTACACTAATTTGCTGGTGAGCTGAAGTTTGAAGTTTGCTATACAAACCAGGATGAGAATATAATACAGGAAAACTGAATGGCCACGAAGTCTAAAGAGGAACCAATGAACAGTAGGTTAATAGTTCAAGGTGCAGAGCCATGTAGACAGACAGCTCTGAGAATTTACTTCTAAACTGCGAGTTCATACTTGGAAACTGCAGATGAATTTCAGGGAAGAGTATGACACACAGGAAATATGTCCACCAATATGATGAGATTGTGAAAACAGCAACTTTAAATCTGGAATCTATCCCTTCCTAGAGAGCGAGAAGCATGAGTATTATAGTCCTCTGGAGGTCCCAACAGGCAGATCATAAACTTCTGGTTACCTGTGCTCATGGAGATGAATTCAGATAAGCTAAACTCTGTGAAGATTAACCAGACTGTTCTAGAGAATGGAAAATACATTTTATTAGCTGAGACTGAGAAGCGTGGCTTGCTCAGACAGGCAGGAAGAAGGCTGAGTGGGGATGTCATTGCTCTCTATAAATATCTCAGAGAAAGAACAAGACCGATACAACTTTATTATGCTGAAGAGTTGCTTTGGCATAAGTATGAATGGACCATGAATACATTTTCTGCAGATCAGATTACTTCCAAACAGCACAGTGAAGTGCTGAACAGGTTGTTTGGAGACTTGAAGAAGAACACCTTCAAATTTTTTCAGTCTGGCAGTTCTAGAATAAGGACAATTGGTGCACAACAGGAGGTGAACCTGCTGGAGCTGATGACTCAGAAGTTGCCTTCCAGCCTTGTAGTACCTGGAGTGGTATGGAGAAAGTAACAAAGATTAAAGAAAAACCTGAGATATACTAGGAAGAAGTTGTTGGACTCCAGATTAAAAGTGTCTTCCTAATCTTTTACACTATATTGCTCTGAAAGACTGGAGCATTTACCATTGATAGAATTATTTACTATCTTGCACAGACAATATATATGCATTTCTATTGTAAAAAAAAAAAGAAAAGAGAGAAAGAGAAAAACTATTGTAACATTATAAAATGTTATTACAGGATCATTTATTGTATCATCACCCTTTCCTAAAGCCATGTCTGATCTGAATAATATTCTGTATTTACCATGTAAAATGGATACAGAACGGATTAGGACAGAAAGGCAATGGAGTTGTCCAGATTTTCCATACATGACATCGTGTATGGAAGTGAATGCTCTAATACTCAAAGTGTTTCTCAGATTGGTGGAGCTTGCTGAAAACAAGCCTTTTTTCCCAATGGCAGAAATCAGTTGTGTTTGGCTCTGTCGTATAACATATAATTGGGATGTTAATTCAGTCCCTCGCTAACCTTCCAGTTCCTTCTTTGGTCCACTGAAACTCAGGATGGTTCTCACCAGTGTGGATGGTAAATATTTCACTATCTGCTGCTTTTTCAGGCATCTTTCCTAGATTGCCAGCACCAGAAATTGCACTGAGCTGTAGAAAAATGGAGTTTTATAACGCTCATGCTACGTTCACTTCTTCAATGTCTGATGTGACATTTTGTTTGTCCTCATGCCTCTCTGCATGGCATATAGAATGAGGAACTGAAATTGCAGTCCTCTCAGAAAGCTGGAGCTCAAGCAGAGCAGTAAGTGACCAGGTCCTGTGGCAGCTGCAATTATGGATTTTCTGAGGATGGTTGTTTAGGGAAAGTGGCTTCTTACCCAGGTTTTCTGCATGGGCTAGGAGAACTGTTCTGAAAAATGCTAGATGCTCAGTGGCTTGTTCTGTATCCTGCATGGCTAACGCTCTGTTCACCATTTTGCTCCAAGCTCCTGGTCTAAGCTCACTCGATATCCAGTAACCGTCACATATCTCAAGCAGTGTGCCCATGGTTCTCCATACATTTCTCCGAGCTACTTGCACATGGCTACAACGTTCCACGCATGCTAAAAGGCCAGCAACTATAATCCTTTGTTCTTCTTGTGTGTGGGTCCAGATGCGTCCCCAGCATGGATAATGAATAGCAGACTGTGGCATCCCATGGGGAAGTGTTTTCCAATCCTGTATTGGTGCTACCTTCTGTTAGACTGTTCCCAAAGGACACGCCAGTAAGGAAGGCCAAGCCTGATCTTCCTTACTCATTTCAGGCTCATATAGTATCTTATGGCCTTGCCAGGTATCTTCACACTGCATGTTATATGGGGAGTCTTTGGGAATACGAGTTGTCCTGCAGGAACCTGTGGTGCCTTTGGTAAGGCCATTCCGGACCCCAGGTCATACCCTAGTTTGTCTTTAGTTCGTTCGTATGCTTCTTTTAATCCTACACGCCCTCCTGTATAAGGGAACTGCCTCCCATGGTGCCTCAGCATCCGCACCCATCCTGCTCTGCAGCACACTGACACAAACTATGACTCACAAGTTTAGGACACAGCAACAGAAACAGCAAATCTGCTGCAACATCACAGTGCTGCTGTATGACATTATACTCAGGTGAGACCACGCCATTCTTCAGAAATGGGATGATCAAAAGCACACAATTTACCCTGGCTTTGATGGTGCAGTTTGTGATGGTCCCAAACACACTGGTAATACTCAGCCTCAGCCTCTCTCCCTGCTAGGTGTTTGTCAAGTGCCTCTTGCAGACACTCAAAGCCGTCAGTGAGCCTACATCAGCTTGAAGTTGGTATCATGTGCTTCTGTGCTCTAGACTGTGATTTCTCCCAGTTGCTATTTATTTCTATTATTCCTCTTCCCTGATTAATTTGACAGGATATTTTTGTATCTGGGAGACTGGAAAGTTTATGAGTTAGCAGCTCACTCCCGGTCTTTGTCCCCTGATTGCACAGATGTTGGTTTATTCCTGGGCCTAGTTTCTTCTAAAGAAAAACCTTGGCATGGTTCTGGTGACTGATGGCTATCAAAAAGCAGAACTGACGAGAAAGCAACAGATTTGTCTCCTATAATTCTGAGTCCTTCTCCAAAACCCTCTCTTGTGCACCTCCAAAAGCCTCCACACACCAGTACTCCTGTCATCATGCCATGCTCTCGGGTGTGCAACACAACCTCAATTCCATGATATAATCCAGCAGCTATGTATGATAGACTGAAATTCAGCCCTCAAATGATTGTGGACATTTGAAACTAAAAAATTCACAAAAAATAAAAAAATATTCTTTTGTATGACCACAGAGCGTGACAAGAAGACCAAGAAGGGCAAACCTCTGCAAGGTGGAAGCTGTCAGTTTAATGTAGAGGAGACAATTGTCACATTGCCTTGTGACAATACAGACACCCTATACCAGGGTCTAAACGTTGTACCCTGGAGCAAACTCTTTCAATTCTGTAATCTTAGCCCATGTTCACATCATTTGTATTTACACACCACCATAGCCTTTAACACATGCACCAGCCAGCCTTTGCCTAGCGTCTTCTAGAGGCCTCTTCTACCCTTACTAACTTTCCTCTCCAGACTTCAAAGGAACTTCCCCTACATTTTTCTCCATGTCCCATCATTTCTCTGTTGCCCTAAGAGTGTCATAACAGCCTGATTGAACCATGGCAAATTTCTCAGACCCGTCTTATCAGTCAAACGTTTGTTATGTGAAAATACATTTATTTGTGCTGCCTTGGACTCTGACCAGAACCCACTGCAAGGCCATGCAGGCAGCTTCTCCTTCCACTTGCATATCCCAAGGCTTACCTTTAACCACACACATAATCTAACCATTTTCCAACCATTTTCCAATCCTCCCTGCCTCCTTTTGCCAAGTGGCCAGGTCCCAGTGCCATACCCTATATTCTCACTCTATTTCCTTCCCAATGTACGTCTTGGGAGTGCTCTCTAAGTGCAGCTACCAGCCTGCCTTACCCTGTGGGAATGGACCTTTTGTCCAAGGATGGTGCCTAAAATATGGTACTTGGGGCACAGTCTACCTAATCTCAGATGACATTGTATCAAGGGAACTAACACACATTAACTGTAAAAACTGTTTTTTCTATTCATTGCAAATAAACTCTAGGGCTGCAGATAAATAGGCCAATGAAAAGGGCAAACCTTAAAAAATAGCCCATGTCTAAGCACTACGCCATTTGGAAGCATAAATGAATGTACAAATCACATATATATAAAGAATAGCTGGCCTCTGGAGCCAGCATACCTAATAAAAAACCCCCTCCTGTAATACATAAGGAGAGGCTTAGATTTGTATTGAGAACATCGTGCATTACTTAGAATCAATGGCTCTAAAACATTTTTTTCCTAGACCCGTTGTTTACTTGAGCCAGCTTCAATTAGGCCAAGTGCTGTCACAGAGCAGTGACATTTCCAATATCTTTATTTACTAGAGTCACCAGGAGTCCCTCAGTGCCCCTTCAGACTAAATAGACAGATTAAATCTGCTGCAGCAGGTTATTTAAAGAAAGGCAAGGAACAGGAACACACTATTCTCTGAGAGACAGAGTTTCTTCTAGGGTCCCAGCGCCAGCTGCGTGGCAGCGCTGGTGTAACGCCTGCCCGGCGCACCGAGGAGGTGTGACTTGAATTGTGGTGAGGACAGAGGAACCGTGGGAGCCCTGCTACAGGTGATGCACAAGCACTCGTCTGCAACTATCTGCCAGGTTTGCATCCCAAAAGGGTGAGGTTTAGCATCTTGCCCTAGATGAACACCATTCTGCTGCCTGCTCTTGGTCCTTGCTGGTTTAGTAACGGGTCTCAAGCAGAATAGCAAGTAGTTTCCTGGATGCCTATGGCAAGAGGAGGCATTCACATACATGCCTGTAGTTTAACTCCCTTGGTGTGCCCTTAATTTGAAAGCCTGGAGATCTTCCTTTTCCCTCCTCTCCTCCTCACTGATAATGATGCTTTCCCCAGTCAAGACTGGGCTAAGTATTGCCAAAGGCCATATAGCAGCTTTGCTGCTGAAGCACTTCTGTAAAACCTGTTCACTGCATCAGGAATGCCCACCCCAGATGCTATTTGCCACAGTGTTGGACTTTTAAGTACTTCTTCCTTGAGTATCAGGAAGATCTGGGCACAGGCTTATAAATATTCAGTCTGTCTGTGGAAAATAAAAAAAAATTAAACTCAAAGTTCAATTCTCAAATGATTTTTTCTTTGAATTATGCACTAAAATCTACAGAAATAGAAAATCTTTGAAGAATATTTTGATTTTTTGAAGTATTTATTCCAATTGTGCCCATAATATTTCCCAGTGTTGTATTAATACAGTGGATTCATACCGCACAAATACAGTGGACAACTTTCATAAGACTATTACATTTCGGACAAGTGTAAAGAGGCCACAGGGTGAAATGCAACCAGGCCCGTGGATTTTCTTGCCCTTTTTCCTTTGGAAACTTCCCTATATTATTTTATTTTTCCTTTTCAATTGTTGTTGCTCTAGTATGCTTTTGAAAGGCTTGGATAAAGCCATTTATTTTAGTTTATTTCCCTGGGTAAAGGAGTTAAACTAATTGTCTAAGGGATCGCGCTTGACTAGCACCAGACATAAGTGTTGGAAGCCCACCATTTAAGATTTTACGAAGAGAATGAGAAGCATAATGAATATTCCTGAAGCACCAAGGTAAATTAGGTTTACGTCTGAAAGTTAAGAGAATCTTCAAGAAGCAGAAAGGCATCATGCCCCCCCCAATATACCATTTGCTGTTCGCACATGATGATCTAAAATAAATATGAAAAACCTGTAGTCCTTAAAAAAAGGAAAACAGACAAAGGGAAATGACGTCTTTCAATATACAGCAGACAGAGACATTAAAGCTATAGTAGAACACTTTAATAAATAAAAGGTCATATGAGTTAATTAGGCTTTTTTCCCTTTCCATTTAATAAGAAACAAAGTAACCATGGAGACTGACTGGATAATGCATTCTATTTAGGTGCAAAAACACCTTTTAGAAAGAACATATTTAGTGAGGAATTTTCAAAGGCAGTGAGTGCTATCAAAAAAACACCACATGAAACCTTTACTTATTCTTTCTTTTTTTCATTTGTGTGTGCATTAGTGGTTCTGTTCCTGTTGTCTGGTGGTCATCTGGGAGGAGTTCTCTGTTCTTTCCACAGAATAAATATGTGGAAATAACAATTTTGGCAAGGCAGCAGCCCTACCTATCCTGAGATTGCAAGATAACAGGACATATTACCTGCAGATCTCACACTCCTAGGACCCTTGAACAATTTGAACCTCCACTAAGTTGCTTTCTAATGCCATGGACCCTAAATTCCCTATGTCTAAATTGATTTGGGTCTCATATTACAGTCCTAACCTGTAGTAAAGCCTTCATAGGACAGAGAGAAGACTCTTTCTGGAGCTCTCCGTATTTCATTCTTGGCAGGGAGTTGAACCAGGACTAGGAAAAAAAGTGTGAAGAGGAGCAGTTTCCCTCCTGTTTTTTGTCTGGTATAGATACCTAAGTCAGAAGAAGTCCTCCCCTTTATTAGTTTTCTACTGAGACAAATTTTTCGCAACCACTTACATCTTGATAGATAGCATGAAGTATGTTCTTGGGCACCCATCCCCACTTCCCTGGACCATGCTTTGAACAGATGGCTGGCTCAGAGCTCACCAACTTTTGCTGAAAAGACACCTACAAGTTTCCACAAGCTGAAGGGGTTTCCATTGCCATTTATAATTGTTTTAATTTTTAGGAAAATAAATTTCTAATGGAATATTTGGAGACTGGTACTATAATTCTAAGACTTTGAGTTTTAATATTCTTGCTTTATATTTCTCTGTACTATTTCATTCAGATTACTGGATGATATATTTTTTACCTGAAGGAACAGTCCCAAAACATTTTCTAATTTGTAATTAAGTTTACCTTGACAACAGATTTTTCATATGAGCTTTCATAGGAACACAGCATGAATTTGCTTCTCCAGTCACAGAAAAGTTAATGAAAATAGATAATAATAATCACAAATTAAATCGTATTCACAAGTGTTTGAAATGTTACTGAATATTTTTTCATTATTCAATGTTTCAGAATACTAGTGCTTAGTAAAAATAGATTATTCTTACTCAAAGCCTATAAATGAATTATAAAATGCATATAGTAAGAATATTTTGAAGAAGAGTCATTATCTGTTCACTACATTAAATACACATTAAAATGTAAATTGTTTATGTATTCTAATAGGTGGAAAACACTCCATAATACTAAAGGTATTTTTTCTGTTTTTCTCATTCATTTTCAATTCTTTTTTTTCCCCTTGCACTGAAAACAATTTAAGGAAATAAATAACTGCACATACTTAAATTTTAATGTTTCTTTTAAATAATATACCACTCTCAGCATTTCAACATACACCTAAGACCTTGGCTGCAAGTGGGTTATTTTAAAATATGTCTCACAAAGAGTCCTTATCTATCAGGCAAGGAGGCAAAAACATCTGGATGAGCCTGATTACCTTCTCCGAACAGAGTGTGTAGTAGCTGCGTGGATCCAAGCATAATCTGTCACAGGAAAGGCTTACTTGGGGCACTTGGTAGAAGTGAGACCATTTAGAGGGGAAGTCATTTTTCTTAAATTTATTCCCTGGAGGACAAGAGGAAATATTAAATATTTAATGACAGTGCAGAAAAATAAAATTGCCAACTTTAGCTCAATTTCCAAGACTGATCGATGCTGTATTTTTTCTATGGCTACATAGATGACTAAGAATTTGACATATGCCCATAGTTTCTTATAGGCATACAGAACAGTAAGCAAAATATTGGAAATATTACTATCTTCAATGGATTTGGTAATTGACCAGAAGAATATTAGAGCATATTTCTCTAGCACACGCGCCAGACAGACACTTTGAAGATTACACACTCAGGTTATAATTAATAGTGGTAATGAGAAATTCAAATAAAGTGTTCATAATATACAATTTTTATAAAATATGTACCTTTCATAATTTTTCAGAGAGCAAAGTCATAACATAGGTCTGTTCTTACTATTTCACTGATTTGTGTTAGGTGTTTATAGAGAATGGATGTAAACTTCATTTATCAGTAAAGTAGTAAATGACTAATATATACTTAAATCAATTTAAAATATGAATCTATAATACAACTGAAAATAAAATTAAGGAAGGAAAAGCATCAAAAAAGTAAAATTAAATACCCATACCAGAGACAGCTAACAGTGTAATTAAAGCATAAAATCATGTTTTCCTTCCACCAACCATATTCTACAAAGCGTGCAGGAGAGGACCTGTTGAGTGGGAGCCGTATTGTCTAACTTAAGATTCCTGAAAGTGAGATGTCAAGCCTGACCTATCCTCGTAGGATACTTTATGATCAAGAGAGGAAAACAGGCACTATCAAATAAGGATTAACGTGACCTTTGTTGGACTCTGATCACAGGACAACATAATTTTTTTCTCTCCACTGATAACAAAAGGAGCCTAAGTTGCTTGGATATTCTAAGCTTTAGATGCTCAAGCTGAGAATGATTCATCACCCTTGTTTCTTGTGAAAACACACTTTCTTTTCAATGTATTCTCCAATTTAGGTACAAGAACTTCTATGAAAGAGGAAGAGTGCTCTGTGTTTCATTAATACCCAGAACAGACTGAGCATCCCATGGCTGTTTGCATCTTGAATCACAGGTGAGGTTCTGGGAATGTTTTTTGTAGGTTGCATATGTTGCTTACCCTTATCACAGCTATTCATTAATATATTGGTGCTTTAGCTTTGGATGCAAAGTGTAGATACAACCTCTTTCCTGTAGAATTACAGATGATTTAGTTAGATTCTTATAGCCAGAAACTCTACGGGAAACTGCATTCAAGACTGAATATGTGCAAAAAAAAATTATCCAAATACTTGTATTCATCTGATATGTGTCTTGGAATCAACTGACAACTAGTGCTCCTCATGTTTTTACAAAAGCATGACGGATTAATACACCTAAAAGATAAAGAAACAGAAGTGCCACTGTTGCACTGTTGGGCAACATGAGGTTCACAGGCAAAGGTGTCCCACTCCTTCACTTTACAGTTAGATTCATGTCTGCAAGAATCATTTCCAAGAGCTACTCCAAGGATATTCCTTCCCACTGATATTAGAGATCCAGTCAGGGAACAAAACAAATGCTTCAAACCTCCTGCAACTTCAGTATGAAAATGTTGGCATCTTCAGCATCAGCCAGTTGGACTTTTACCTTCATATAAGCAAAGTCCTCAAGTTGTATGATGAGGCTGAACACGCTGTTATCAGGGTTGACTTCTCACAAATGATTTAGCAACACCACCCTGGAAATCTTTAACTGAATCATTTAGTGTTGCTCCTTTTAGCAGAGAAACAGGGATTCCCCGACCACATTGCTGATGAAAAAACATGCACCAGATATGACTTCAATGGTTTTATTTTTCTCTTCACTTTTTAATCCCAAAAGAACTGGCAGACATATGGCTCTCTGAGGTACCCAGTAATTGCATGCTACAGACATTTTTAATTTTTCTTCTATGAACACATTTGTTTTGCTTTAATTTCTGTCTTCTTTTACACTGTCACTGGAACCCGTCCTATGAAGATTTGCTGCAGAAGGAAGATAATGGTTAGACCTCCCATGCCTGTACTACTGATCTTCCTACGTGTACTATTTTTCTTTTCTTCTTTACAGTAAACAACTTCATTATACTGTAGGTGAACAAGCAGGGACGTGCCAAGACACGCAGCTCACACTGTTAATTTTTAATTATGTGATTCTTCAAGCAGGAAGAGCAGCCTGAGAACACAGGGTTTGTTTTTCAGTATTTTTTATAGTTTTTATAATTTTAGTAATTTTTAGTAATCTATGGAATATACAACTGTGTCCATCACTTTAGTGTAATTCAAAATATGAAGTAAGAAAAGTATTTTGCAGAGAATCAGCATTTGATGAAGGATCTCAGCAAGTTTGTCACAGGTAGCAGTGTGCTTTGCTTAGGCAAACAATTTTGAGAACTTCGTTGGAATTAGCTGAGATTCTTTATAAAAGCAACAGTAATTTCATAGATGGGCATTCCTTTATGCATCATGCAGAGGGTCATTTTGTGGCATTTTAAGGATTTGCGTTATAGATGAGGGAGAATATCTTCTTCCAAGGATTTGTCCCTTAGACCCAGACTGTAGTTTATAGACACAAGTGGACAAAAGCAACAACTCCAAACCAGCAAACGGTATGTGGTTTTGACAGAAATAGAAGAAAAGAAAAAAAGTTTCTTTTTAAAAGAATCATTAACACTCAGAACTATGACACAGCTCAAAAATCCCTGCCATTTAATATTAGGGCTGGATTTTGTCATCGCACCCAAATCCTCTGAAAGTCTTACTGGACTGCTCCACTGTATTGCTGGAGGAGATAGGGGCAGGAATTTTACCTCAGCAACAATCACATTATACTTCTTCCATACTCTCTTCAAAACCCAGGATCAAGTGTCCAAACAGTTCTTTTAAATAGCTTAAATTCAGTTCAAGTTCAGGCTGCCTTCAAACTCCACATGCCCTTGTGCTTGACACATGAAAGCACTCCTAGAAAAGGTCTTGGCATCCCTTTGAGAAAGGACCCAAATCGTTTGTTCCACCTGACATCCTCACTGCAAGGTTTCCTCCAAGAATGCCAGCTGTATAGCCTCCTACTACTAACATAATTAAGTTACCACAAGTAATAACTACATTATAGCCAATGCTATGATTAATAACTACTTAATTAATATGAATTAATTTGGGCTTGGGTCTGCCCTGTGGCAGTGAAGGCACAGCCATTCTTTCTTGTAAAATATCAGCAGGGCTTTTCCAGTCTGCATACCTACATGTGCAGAACAGAACCCCAGACCAGTGAAAAACGACACAGGTATTTAACCAAAATCGTGAAGTTTCCTCACTGAGCCTTTTAGCGATTAAAGTAATTTACAGCATTCCTTTTCACTTGGGTGTCTTTCTATTTAATCTAGAATATAATCACTTGCTCTTTTCCGTGTCCTAATTTCTAAATTTGAATTTAGGTTTTTTGTTTTACTTCAAGTTTATTTTGCTTTAAAACAAATTATTTGAACACTGATTGAAGTATTTGTAGACATTAAAAGATGTTTTTTGTAAAGTATGTCCCCACTGGAAGCACTTTATAAAAACAAATAAATACACATCGGATAAAGAGTTTCAAAAATCAACTCTAGCAAATGGAAATACAAGTCAGAAGTGAACCATTATATCCTATGTGGAAACAAACCATTGCATCTTTATTGGTATGAAGGGAAAAGGCTTGAATTCCACAATTCCCACCCAAATTAAAATTGAGAAGTAGGGGTTTTTTTATCGAATTATAACCTGTTTTGAGGTTTGGCTTTGAACTTTTAGTCAAACTCACTGTACTCTCTAAGCACCAATAGTATGATTTAAACATATGTCACTTCCACATGAAAGGAAAGCCACCATTAGAAATTTGGCAAATACAGTGCATTTCATTTAGTGTTCAAAATGACAGCATAAAAAGCCAATACAGCATGTTGAAGCAAAGAGATAAAATACTCAGCAGCTTCATTCATTTAGAGAAAAATAAATTAAATATTGGCACCCTGGGAAGGAAACCCATTGAATGGGAAGGGAATAACCTGCAGTGCCCTTTCACATGTTTCTTGTTCTTCATCACTAAGGGAGGAAGTATTCTGTATTTAAGAAGCAACCATATCATAAAAATTATATATGATGTTTATTTGGTCATGGTCTTTCTATTCTGCCAAAAATATCTGAAATCTCATTAGCATAAGTCAACTTAGTGTAAGATTCCTACCTGTCAATATTTATTGACAACTGTTTTCTATTAGTAAATCACAGAAATCTGAAAGTTGTTGAAGTAATTTCTTGGAGAAAGATTCAATAAAATTGCAAGTACCCCATTAACGATCAGCAACTCCAGACAGTAGCGCACAGTTTGGTAATTTTAGACTTACGTAACAGGTTTTGGCTTGACTTTCCCAAAGTGTTTAGTTTTTTTGTCTAATTGCCATTTCCACACACTTTTATGTGATGAAAGAAAAAATCATTTTTTAAAGTGTCTGCATATTTGTATTTGACCATCTTTGTGTGTCTATGCATAAGTGTCAGAGTAAGCCACTGTGTTCTTGGGTAGGCTCCTTACTCATTCCTTGGTGATTTCCCAGGTCTAAACAGATTTGTCACGGAACAAGTATCAGGGCCACTACACCAAGGGAACCCAGGGCCAAGAGGCATCCTAACACAGTAAATCCATTTATTAAACGCTATTATTTGCAGTCTTCAGAAGAAATTTCTGCAAGAATTCCTGGGAAACTGCTGTTGTTAATTCTGTAATGATGACAATGGTTTGCTGTGAGGATGAAAATACTTTCATGTTTATATGGTCTTTTTTTCCTCAGCACTTTCTGTGCTGAAGGACACGTCTAGAACATTTTTTCCACAGCTGTCAGTATTAAATGTTTGAAAATCTAGTTCTATATTTGCACAGTATGCAGAGAATGTCGGCTACATTTTAACCCAAGCTTTCTGTATTATCTCTGAAAGCAACCACATACTGTTTCAGTTGTTTTGAAGTAAGCTCAAAATTGCTGTTTTCATGTGCCAAACATGGCAGTTGGCAGTTAATATCCTAGCCCATGCAATTAAATGGTCTTGGGCAGTGGGCCATGCCCAGTGTGCACAGGCAGGAGAGGAGACAAGTTTATGGAAACATAAATGGAGTAACTGCACAATATTCCTCAGCCTGCTGCCCATCCCCATCTGCATGCTTTGCCCCTCACCACTTCATACTGTGCAATCTGCAGAGTTTTGCCAGTTGAGGTGGGCATTGTGAGAGGCCAATCTTATTCTGTGCACATCATGGCAATTCAGGGACAACAAAAAAAGAATGAGTACCCTGCAGAGATACAATTCTACCCCCTCAGTGCATGCCTGAATTCATTCAAATCAGAGGTTCTTTCCTGTTTGTAAGGTTTATGCAGCTATTAAGCCATGGAGACCTGAACTGACAGCAGAGAACTGAGGAAACCTGCATGCTACTACAAAGTTTTATTGTTGTATTGTTATGTTTTACTCATAGGCTTTTCATATCTGCTGCTGATTTACATCCTTACAATAGAAAACTCTATTATATAGTTCACCTTAGGACTGGCATGCTGGCAGTGACTTGACAGAGTTGTATTGTTACATCAGGCAGAGAAGTCCATATTTGAACACAGCTCAGGAAAAGTTCTCTCTACAGCAAATGGAAGATCACCATACGGAGATACAAACATAGCTGTGCATGCTCAGGCTAAAAGTGATCGGAGCAATCCATACATTTTTGTCTTGAATGAAGCCATATAATGACTCCTTTATTGCCTGATGCAAGGAAATAACTAGGTCATTGAATCATATTTAACTAGGTGTTGACAATTACCAGTAATTCCTACAGCTGCCAAAAAGAGAATCATGGTTCATAGACCAGCTAGAAGATTGGCACCAGTTTTTCTAGTACAGGTCTCACACATCTTATTACAATGTTCTGATAATGGATTTTGTATGTTACTGGTAATTCTTGAGTAGAACTTAAGAAATTGATGTAAAGCTCAAAGATTGCTCCCTGTGTGGGGCTCAGGGCAGTCCATACATAAAATTAATGAACCACCTCCTTAGTCCCAAAGTCACATAGAAAATACCTCAGATAATGTACACGTTCTATAACAGTTAAGGCCACGTAGTAGAGAGGTGCTCCCTTCTTATCTTGGCAAGATGTCCAAAGGAAGGAGGGGTGAAAGACACAATCTTTTGCTATATTTAGTCCACCACTACATGAAAGATTAGTTGTAATAAATAATCACACAAAGCAGAGAGACCACAAAAATCAAGAAGTTGGTTGCTTTATTTTGGGAGAGTTGTCATTTTGCTCTCTTTGTGTGTTGACAGGGTTTTTACGTGCTAGTGCAAATGTATGGACAGAAGAGAGTACCTACAGAATCCTAAAATCTCAAACTGTGAAATCTGTCATTATTGACTGTCTTCTCAAAAAAAAAAAAAAGAAATAGCTATTGCATTCAGAAGCATCCACTGAATTTTAAGTTTCTTAAATTTTCTATTTTTATGTATGGAGGAAATAGAGCAGAAAAAATAAAACAACTGCTTTAGCAGCTATGAGCTCTAACTAGAAATGGTGAGCGGTAAAAGAGTCATTTTAGTCTCCGTACTTCTGTAAAGCTGGTAAAAACAGTTTTACTGCCTGTGTTGGCTAATTTTCCGTCATAAAAGTTCACCAACTGACGAGTTTCAAGCTGGAGCACTAGTTAAGACTCAAATGAAAGGAAACAATTTTTCCTTCAGCTATTAGGGCAGAACTAAAGAAAAAAAACACCTCTTTCTTCCACCAACTTCATGATTAAATTTAAGTAGTTGTATTAATTTGCTGACTTGATAATTTGATACCTTTGAGTTATTGATTTAATTTCAATTATTACCTTGATTTAATCCTTGCATTAGTCCTTTGTTAATTAATCTCAGACAGTAACAGTATCTTTAATCAGTGTTATATATGTTTAATCATAGGTTGTCCTTTTAGTAAAATTCATAAAAATAATCTGGCTGGATGCATTGTTCTTACTTGCAGCAGGGGCCAGTTCCTCTAAAACAAAGGTGTTCAGGTGAGGTGTTTGAAAACCAGCTATGTTTTTTTTTCTAAATTCGTACCTTTGCCTCTCACAGTGATGTTATGCCAGTCAGCAGTAAAGCTGTGGTTTGATCCATGAATTTACTCGCACTCGCAATAAGATGTTGTCTTAGGAATGTTATCAGTATCACCAGCAGGAACAGAATAAGCAGTTGCAGACTGTGATTTAAAAAAAGTAAACTGAAACTATATTATAACCTGAGTGTCTTTTGCCTCAAAATAAAACACTCAGTGCTCCCCCTTGGCCAGGCTAACATTGTTTTATCATCCCTTTCCTCTCAAAATAGAAAATATTTAGAAAATATTTAGAAAATATTTAGAAAATATTTAGAAAATAAAAATAGAAAATATCCTCTCTAAATAAAAAAATATTTTTTTTATTGAAAATTAAGTGTGAATGATATCAAGAGCCATGAAAAAAGAAACTAGACTGGAAGTGGCTTATTACATTCAAAAAAGAGGGTGATGCATGTAGCAAATCATCAGTGCATTTGAATACCTACTCAAGAGACTGTCCTAGGCAGATCTGGCACAAGAGCACATCCCCTTTGACGTGCTGGGCAATAGCAGAGGAACAATGCAGAGAGGCGGCCGATACGCAGCACCCGCTCCTGCTGCCCGAAGGCTGGAGCCAGCGGTTTGTGAACGCAGGCAATACCGCGCTGCACCGCCAGTGTGTCTGCCCGCCTCAGCTTCTGCCGACCACGTGCCTCCAGTACGTACGTGCGTCAGCTGCCACAGTCCCTCATCACGACCAAGCTTCCAGATGTAGCAATGACGCTTTCTTCTCTGTGCTTCCCAGGAGGAATGACAGAGTCTGGCACTGACACCAATGCTGACAGTGGGTCTCCGTTTTTTTCTGAAACAGACACATTCATCACAACTCCCAAGCGCAGCATTACGATGTTACGCGCTGCAGCCACCACCGTGCACAAAGCACTGACCTCGAAATGTTGCCCAGCCCACCTGTAACGATGTGGATGGCCAGTCTGCATATCACTCTCTAAGTTTTTGTTCAAACATTGGGTCATCCATTCTGCTGCATAATCAACATCAGATCTGTCAGAAGTTCACGAATGTGGCATCCTCCAGCAGGACACTGCTCAACCCAGATGGAGCGCGCAGTGTAGTCCCACTGCACTGCTTGTATGGGTCTTGCCATTTCATTTAGGAAATCATGCAGGAAGACATGCGGCCACTCTCTCATGTCTTCCCCTCCATCACCGTTCACTGTGTCAGGCCATATCAGAGTAATGCATATTTTGTGCTGCTGCAGTTGTTTTCGTCAGCTTGTCATACACTTTCCTTTTAGCCAGAAAATGCTGGTTTAGATACAACACTGAGGAACCCATGCTAAAAAGCATCAAAAATTATTTACCCATAAGAAATTGGTTGTCTGTGCTGCCGAAGGGGAACTAATGCTCATTAAGCTTTCTAGACTTTTGTAGGCCCTAGAGGACTTGCAGGACTTAGTGCATAAAGGAAATTATAAGCATCTGATCTTTTCTCTAACAATGCCATTAGATGCCCACAGGGTCTCCAGAAAAAAATTGTCATTACCTGCCACAGGCTAAAGTTTGGACTAATGCCAGAAATCTGTGCCTCGGAAATAGTTGCGTTAAAGCACTTAAGTTAACCATTAGTACCTATGCAAATCGCAACAATACGCAAAGAAGGTACGTGAATCCTTGTTACTGCTCAAAGACACAATAAGAAAACTGTCCACCATACAAGAGTCCCATATGGCAAATATATCTGTAGCTTTACCAAATCCAGCAAAACTTTCTACCCTGCATTGCAATAATCTTTCTTCAGCGGTATGAACTCAGCAAATAGGATTTAGGAAAAAGTGAAATGGAACCAAGTAATGGATGGTTATGAAAAAAATCCTGTACATTTTAAAGACAAAAACGACTGGGTTTTGAGATGTTATTTTGTCATATTGCAATTACCTGTGCACTCTGAGTTTTTAGTAACATAATTTAGTCTTTTGCTCAGGCATGAAATACCTGATGAATAAATTGGACGAATAAAGGCACTAATAAAAATTCACCTCTTACAACAAAGAGGGACAAACAAAATGTAATTTTCCTGTTTTAAACACTGAATTAGTTAGATTATTTTAAAGATAGCAGTCAGCTTGTTTAGATGTTCAATGTAGAGCTGCCTTGAATTCAAGTTATGGGACGTAGAGTCCTTGTCAGAGAAATTTAGACTGGGTCTTAACATGATGTGATTTGTTTAAGATTTGATATCCAACTTTTTGGCAAATTTTCTCCTTTCCCTGCAATTACATTTTCCCTTTGTATGTGAGGGACAGGAGGAAAAAAAAAAAAAAAGATATTTGGAAAAGGAGTAAGATACTTAGAAGGATGTGGAATGCTGAAGTAATAGAGGGACACTGTCATACAGAATTGTAAATATTTTAAGTATTTGTGCAGAGCATAGATACCGGCATGAAAATTATGTGAGCAGTATCAGGTGTATAACTTTGTGTCCTCTGGGTTCAGCTGTTACAACCGTAACATAATATGCTGGGGAATGCAACCATCAAATCTAAAATAGAGGAGGCCACTGGTGTGCATTACAGAAACCTGTCTCCTAACAAACACTGGCTGACAAGAGCATACTTGGGTATCTGGGTATATTATATCCAACTCAGATTCTAGTGCAGTCACTTGTTTTTATTGTGCTGACAACAGTATTTTACCAGATATTCTTACATGGGGAAGAATTCAATACTGGTATAGCTATTTCCGGGAAATTAAGGACATCCTATAAGGTAGAATAAGACATTAAAAAATATAAGTGATTAGTTTGAGAAATCATATTCACTTACAAGCATAATTTGCTCTTAAAATTTTGTGGATTCATAACTATCAACATACTGCAGCTGATGTTAATAACAGTCAGTCTTTCTTAGATCCTGGAAAGCCTATACACGTTTCACAAGAAAATTTTTAATAGTCTTTTATAGACCAGGTTTCCAATTGACTGACAGAGGTGACTACCTATAGAATACTCATTAACTGCCACTCTACCAGTCTGAAGAGCTGCCAGTGCCAAGAAAATTATTCACACTAGCAGTTCTCCTTTCTGTTTGTAAAACAATGCAGATCTGCAGCCAGCAATGACTGGAGGAACAAGTTTTATACATACACATACATGGTATGTGCAAACATATGTATACACTGACATTGGTGATACATATTTTCATGGGAGGACATGCAATGTGCACAGTGCCATAAAAAAATATTTCCTGTTTCCTGTTTCTCATCTCCAGCTGTTTTGAAGCTGCTGCACTAACTTGTACTTCTTCATCCATTTCAGTGCTAAGAAGTAGATTGAAGGTGGCAAAGAGGATCCCACGTGATACTTTTATTTCAGTTCTGTTTGTGTAGAGGCACCTTTGGCCAACAAACAGTACAGTCAATGTTATGTAGGAGGAAGAGAGTATTTTTTGTATTAATCCATTCTGATAAATATACTTATGAAGAGAATGTGGAATATAGATAACTTTGAATGTAGGTACTCTAACCTAACTCAATTTCAAATCTGGACATAAAAGTAATCTTGACATACATGTTCATAAGTGTTACTCTTTAAGCTGTAAGTCTGAAAAATTTCTGAAATATTTCTGATTTTGGTATAGGTGGGCCATGTTGAAATAGACTCCTGAGATCTCATTCAGACCTGTTTTCACTATTTTAGGATCTTTGCTCCTCTTCATCAGGTATACAGTAAGCAGCAATTTTAATATCACATAAAGCTTTAGAATTTCCTGTAAGGAATTAAAATTCCTTTAATTCAGAAATCAAAAATATTGTGTGCATGTTTATATACAGTTTTCCTATATTGCTACCACTTTAAGATGTAGAACTATGCAATGCCTGCTGTGATTGCATAGGCTCCCCACCAGGACTAGAAAGGGATAAAAGGGCCACCCACTGAGAAGAGGCACCACATCTGTGAAGCCTAGTTAGGTTAAGGAACAATTATAAAAGCTGACTAGAAAGGGGAAAAAAAATCAGAAACTGACTCTTACCATGAGGAGTGTGGTACCTTGCTTTCCCTTCCTGGAAAAAGGTGGGAATTAGGAGCCTTGTTTGCCTTGAAAGAGGAGTGACTCGAATGCATGGATTGAGAAAATGCTTAAAATGGAATCCCCCAAGCAAGAAGATGCATAGGACTGCTTTGCCAAACCTTCACCACATTAAGCACACCAGGCTTTTAATATCCGGAGACATCAGGAGAAAACTCTGATGTATACTCCTGCATACTCTATCTTTTTCAAACACTGAGTCCAAACTCCTTTTGGACGTACAAATGGATATTTGTACTGATAGCTTTCATTATTACCTTATATGCAAAATGAACCATCAATCTGATTACTGAAAAATATGCACTGTTGATGTCTAAATGAAATCCCCACTCCACACTTTCTATTTTTTTCTTGCAACAAAATAATTTGAAATCTTTACAGGCTCATCTGCCTTATTTGAGATGGTATTTTTAAAATAGGATGAGCTACTGAATGCTAAAAAGAACAATTTTTCCAGCATCTCAGATGATGAAAAATGTTTTGTACCTACTGCTGTTAGTATGTTTTTCTACTTGTCAAATGACTCCAGCCTAAATTGTCACCATTCATGGACATCTTCATATAGTGTGAATATCCATGCCAGTATTCTTTCCAAGTACTTTCATACATTAGACTGTACATAAAATTTGAAATAGACTTTTGAGTGTGGTTTCTTCAATAGCTTACTTTAAGACTTTAGTTGTACACAAAGAATAAATCTTTTCAGGATATTCCTTATTGCTCTTCAGACAATCACTAGGAAAAGTTTAATCTCAGTATATCAAGCTTACCCTTAGGAGACGATGATTCAGAGTAATCAATCAAAACCATTTAATTAATAGATGTCTTCAGTACTTTAGAGGACTGACACACTCAGGAGATATGCACTATATCCAGTCATATTTTCACATTACAGATTTCCTAAAGGAAGAAAAGTTTCTGCACTGGAGCATTCTAAAAAATGGAAGCAATCTATAGGCATGCTATTTAAGTCTTTCACTGTCTTCTCATTTATTACTGAGTAAGAGATATCTGGCCCTGTCACTATGATTTGTCTTTAAAAGCTGATGGAATGGAGACAAATATCTATTCACCTCAAGCACTAAAAATATCTAAATAAATAACAATATCCATCAATTATAATTTACAGTGTTTCAGTTTTCAAAACCCTGTGCAGATATCACTTCATTGTTGTAATGTGAACTCATTTGATACATACTGAAACTTTATTAGGTCCTAATCCTCATTCTTGCTCAGTCTATAGAAAACATACTGCAAAAATATCGCTTTTTCAAACAGCACAGAATGCTTGTTTTCTGAATTGGCACTTTTTTCCAATAGTCACATAAATAGACTGCTCAGTGTCTTGAAGATTTCCTCCAAAATTATTCCACCCTTCAAATAAAATTAACATCTTTCCTAACTCTGTAAATGACTTCTGTCTTGTTTCTGCTTCTTAGCTGGATCTCACTCCACCTTCCGTGAGCTGCACTGGTTTACATTCAGCTGTCATCACCTATGTGCTGCTATTTAGGCACAAAAATAAAACTTCTACTTTTGCATGAATAACTTTCTTTACACCATAGAAGAGAAAAGCATGAGAGAGTAAAAGCAAAATTCTTTTAGAAATTACAGTATATGTTTTTTTCTGTAACATGCTTGCAGCACTTTGATGGAATGGTAGATTACTCTCTTACCATTAAATGAAGTAAATCCCATCCAATGAGACTGTATTCTTATGAAATCCTGACTCCCTAAAAAATCACAGGGATTTTTTGGGGATTCATCCCTTAAACTTCATGTACTAGTAAGAGGTCTGTCTAGTGCCTTGCATTCTCTGGTCAACTCAGAAACTTTTCTGTTTCAGTATGAAAATAAACCCCTCGTTATGTTGCATCAAGTGCTTGAATGTTTCCAATCAGCAAATTATTTTCTCTGGTCCATCGAGAAGGATACAAATACTTCACACCTATAGACCTTTCTTGATCAGGGAGCAAAACTGCTGTGCAAATTGTCCTAAACAGATTATTCTCTCCTTACTTGGCCTACTAAACTAGTCACCTTGGCTCACTCTGTCTTATTGGAAAGAGACAGACACCTCTGGGGTGCAACTTCTACCTGTCTGATATTTTTCTTAGGATGGCCTCAATTGTCCTCTCTCACATCTCTTTCCAATAAATATATGAGGTGGACTTTATTATCTTCAAGGCTAAATTCAGTCAAATGAATGTCCATCTTTTTGTATTTATTCTGTTACCTGCTCTGTAAGAATCATGCTATTCTCTGCCTTGTGGTATACAAAGGAGAAGGTGAACCTAGCAGTGCCTTGACAAGTTTTCCAACCCAGACTTGTCCTACACTTTCTAAATTGTGATGCAACAATCTTCTTGTAGAAATTCACAGATATTTTGTAGAAAGTAGGGTTGCTTGCTCACTTCTCTAAAATCACCAGAACCAACATCTGAACTGAAGGGCTTAGAATTCTGAAGTTCTCAGGCTCAGGTGGGTCTTCTGCTGGGTACTAGTCTGACAGCATGGTATGACTCAGGTGCATATTGTATAGTTGCAACATGGAAGCTATGTGGTAGTTACGGTGCATTCAGGGGAGGTCTCTGATCTGATATTCAGTGGATTCAACTGCAGCGATACTGCAGTATTCATCTGCTATTCAGCCTAACAAGTTGAGATGTTCCTTTGGTGGAGTTCCAACATCTCTCCTTCAGGTAACTTCCTTCCATGACTTAAAGCACATTTTGTCAAAGGGTGTGAGGATTTGAGTAATTTGAATCCTGTAACAATGATCTTTTGATACAATTTGATGCTTGAGAATGCTCTTAGCCTACTGTTGTACACATGCTGGTTTGGAGATTCAAAACAAGATGGAGTACAAAATGCAAGCATTCAGTCACTGCAATCTTACAATCAAAATGGTGTTCACACAAGAAAATGGAGTACATCCTACTGTGTCAAAACAGTCCACCACAGGAGGATAGTGGTTTGCTATACTACTGAAAAATTAATAGAGAACTTTTTAGGCAGAAAAGTAAGTCCACATGAGTATAAACAACAGACTGGGCTGCATATATAAACAAAAGCACAGCATTTATTAGGGGAAAGAAAAAACAAACAAACAAAAAAAAATAAACCTACCTCTGCAGTAGAGTAATCAAATTATTTGATGCGAAAATTTTACCTTTCTGAACAATAAGAGAGCAAATAAGCACAGGACAAAAGCCATTTATTTTCATTAACTGCATTTAACCCCTCCACAGATAATTACTTTCCCTCAGTCTCACATTTCACTGAAAATTTGGTGCAAAAAGTATAGTTTGCTTCTTTTTTTCTCAATTTACACAAGGTTTATCATGATAATACAGTCTGTCATTCTTTATACAGTCACATAGCAAAATAGGAAACAGTTGGCTTAAGAAAAACTGATTCCAAGCTTTCCTTATATGGCACATCATTGGCAAATGCCTCTCATGGATATCACAAAAACGTAATTATAATGTCATGGGGTTTTATCATTCAGATACAGTCAGTATTAGTCCGTTTGGGTCTACCGCATGGGACTTTGAGTCTAGACAAAGCATGAAAGCAAAGCATCGGCTGACAATGCCTTTTGCTGTCTCAGATATCCTCATCAGTCATACGTTAGTGTTTCTGTATCATCTAACCTGATCCTCCATTTTGTCATGAATAAAAATGTATTTTCAAACTGGCTAGCCTTTAATACAGTGCCAGTGTTGAGAATTTATAAGACTTCCAAATAACGAGTTTCTACCTTTTCTTTACAGATAGATTGGTAATATAAATGAATATGCCACACAATCTATGTAAAAAGTAGTAAAAAAAAATAAATTAGAAGCATATCCAAGGGAGTAAAGAACAGTCTGATAGTGTCTTGAATTCTGGGAACTTCCTTTACTGTAGTCACTGTGTCACTGTGCACAATATAAACACTAGAATGTTAATGATAAGGATAAATTAGTGGTCTGTGACATTATAACTATGAGTCTGTTACAATAGCAGGACATATTATGGAAAACCCACAGTATGAAGAAATCATAGTGCTCTGTTTGCTACTGACACAAAAACAAAATTAATGAAAATGCAAATGCATTTTGTAGCAAACTATATTCAGGGAATGCAATGACAGTCTATCAGAGCTTTCATCAGTGGGAAGAGAGGACATTAGTCTTAAAACTCCAAAGGCAGAATTATCCTTTTGCCCTTGTTTCACAACTAGAAAACTTTCTTTCTCAAACTTAAGTACTATAAGGCTGTCAATCATAAAATGATCATATTCACATCATTCTACCAGAGGAAACAGAGTAGAATATCTACTTTCAATAAAGTGTAACTTTACCAAAGTTATAGATTAAATCGACGCATGAAAGCCCAGAATGTGACTCTGTTTCTTGCAAGCCCTGAGCTTGCTTTCAAATGAAAGAAACCTCTTAAGAATTCACTCACATGTCACATTTCTTCTGAGACATTTTAGCTAGGTTAAAATATTTAAACCTGACAGCATACTTTTATATATTATACCTTATATATTATACCTTAAAATACCATAGACCAAAGATTGTATGGTAGTTTAAAGAAGAGAGGCTACTTCCATCCCATTTACTGAGGCTATGTCTAGCAGCTTTGATTTTCAGATCATTTAAATATATCTTGTTTAAGATTTGAGATGCAAATATAAGAAAAGACAATTCTAAATTATGTGATATACTTCAGTAATCAAGTGCAGACAAATGAAGTAGACATTCATGGTCTCAATTTTCTCAGAAGCTGAATAGTTGCTAATTACAGTAGGCGGTATTCTATCCCATTTAAAATACCTAGTAATACTGTATCTTTGTTACTAGGAAACCATTAACACATTATAGGGAACATGAAATACAATATTAATGCATAATTTTGTTATTTAGCCTTCTCTTTTCCCTATTAATCCTTCAAAATAGGTATTTTTCTGTTCTTTATAGTGAAGAAAGAAAATATTTTCTAGCACTCATGAAAGGTATTATATTTAAGGTAGAAATCCTTTACAACACTCACATGGTTGATAATGCATTGGCAGTCCAAATTTACACAAGCTAATTTGTTAATACGTCTCACAACCTACAATAAGCCCTTTAGGCATAAAGGATTTCTCTGGCATCTCTGTGAAACTAAAAAGGTTGCCATTTCTTATCCACAGATACAGTTTATGTGATGTTACCATATCTGCTGGAAAGCAATTTAAATATGCATCACATCTTTGTTTTCTTTTTTTAAAAAAGTATGAAGTATCAATAATTCTTATGTTAAATGAGGTTGGAATTGGCTGCAGGCAAAAATCCACAATACAGTGGGTTTGGCAGGAAGGTCAGCTTAAGAGATTCTTGCTTCCTACAGTCGTGGTTTAACCCCAGACAGCAACTAAGCCCCACACAGACCTCTCACTCCCCCATAGTGGGGTGGGGGACACAATCCAAAGAGCAGAAGTGAGAAAACTTGTGGGTTGAGATAAAAACAGTTTAATAGGTAAAGCAAAAGCTGCACACACAAGCAAAGCAGAACAAGGAAAAGCAGGGCTCCATCACACGTGACGGTTACTTGGGAAGACAAAGTGCCGTGACTCCAAATTTCAACCCCTTCCTTCTTCTTCCCCCAGCTTTATATGCTGAGCATGACATCATATGGTATGGAAAATCGCTTTGGCCAGTTGGGATTTGCTGTCCCAGCTGTGTCCCCTCCCAGCTTCTTGTGCACCCCCAGCATCCTCGCTGGTGGGGTGGGGTGAGAAGCTGAAAAGGCCTTGACTCTGTGTAAGCACTGCTCAGCAATAACAAAAACATCCCTGGATTATCAACACTGTTTCCAGCAGAAATCCAAAACATAGCCCCATGCTAGCTGCTATGAAGAAAAGTAACTTTATCCCAGCCAAAACCAGCACACCTACTTTACTCATAGCTGTGAGTTTAAAAAATGGTTTGAGTAATCTTAACCCCATATTAATTCACTGATACAGTTGACACAACGAAAAGAGCAGCATGCTCCTGCATGGGGATGGCAACAAATAGTTAGGCATGCAGGATATAAAAATTTGTTAAGTCAACATTGCAGCTGAACTCCTTAAACTGAGAAACTGAGGTTCCATTGAACCTCAGTTCAACGGCTCAGTTCCATTGAACCTCAGGTCAGGCTTCAGCCTCTTCAGTCAGTACTAAATGTAAGGTGCCATTTCTGTGCTTTCAGAAATGAATGCATAAATCATAATATTGGAGGTATAATTTGCAAATTGCAATGTACAGTTAAGATTGGTAAATAGTGGTGGATGCCAATAAAGAACATCCATATAAGGAAAAACGTTTGACAAAGCTTTGGAATGAGGACTATATACTGTAAAGCAACAACTCAGAAAAGATAGAGTCACAGTGGACAAGCAGCTCAGATTGATATCTTAACATCACTCTTCAATGTAAATGGAGGGGAGTATTTGAGAAGAGCTGAGATATGATCTTTTCCATCATTATATGACATTACCAGACTAGAATACTGCATATAGTTCTTTCATTTACACCCTTAATATCTGTAGAAAAATTACAGTAGAAACAAGACTCAAATAATTTAGAGCTAGGAAAATACCTTTTAGTTGTAGACTGAAGGTGTTCAGCTTATCTTTTGATGTAATGTAAGTGATATGTGTGCATGTAAACAGATCTTCTGAGACATGAAATATTAATATGAAAGCATTCTGTTTGGACAAAGTCTTAAATATCCAACTCCATAAGTTGCTGAGACACTTCAGTTTGTAATGCCATTACCTCTTGCAAATCATTTTAGTCTTACCCAATAAGAATTCTTTGCACAAAAAATAAATGTAGTGGCTGTTTCTTAACACCCTTGTACACATGTCCCACAAATATAAGAAACAAGGATCTAGGTTTATTGGATTTTGAAATTAGATGCAATTGTTCTTCTTCTTCTCTAAATAAAAAAGGAAAAAAATACCCCTGTAGCTTTGTGACTGTACTTGGAGATGCAGGAATATCAAACTTCTATACATTTATTAAAAAATAATATGGAAAAAATTACTTCGTTTTCCAGAAATGAATGACCATATAAACATCTATGCCATTCCTTAAAATAGCATCTTCTTTTTTCCACCTGTATGAGCAGCTTTTTTAATTGTTACAAAAAATAAAAAGCTAACAGAGAAAAGTTTTCCAGCATGTCATTAATCAAAGCCTCCAGAAATTCAGACCAACTGATTTTAACAGCAAAATGTATCATCAATATATCAGAAAAATATATTACTATAATAAACAATAAGGTGTCCTTCTAACTCTCAATAAAGAAACCATCTAAGAACTACTTATTCCCAGGCAAGGTTTATTTTTTCAGATTTGCTGAGATGAGAATGAAGATCCGCTTTGGTAAATAACAGGAAGGTGTATGCAAACAGGCAGTTTTGAGTTTCTCGGTGTTGTCCATTTGCATTTGAATTAAGTGAATATTTCCTGTTTATATATTATTTATTTATGTTTGCTTAAATAAAACAAGAATTCAGGTGCAGTAGTACAGAACAAGAGCATCATGGTATTCATCTTGCACTTTCTTTACAAAAATTATTAAAGCAACATTTCATATTATTGCATCCAGGAGAAAGTATCAGTGTAATAACCCTGCAACACATAGTGCACTGGCAGGAGACTGATTTTTTTTTTCCTGGCACAACTCGCACGATCACCATATTGACTTTCACAGCGTGGGCCACGAGAGGACAGGATGCTAATCGTATAATGTTTGTACAGTGACTCATCTTCCACATAAGTAATAGAGGTGGAGAAGCAGTAATGCCTTTGTAGTAAGTCTTTCCACAGTAGACATTACCAGAGTCTGTGGGGTGAAATATGGGAGGCAGCAGGGGGAGGAAGGAAAATTAGAAAATGTGAGTAAAAAGGGAGGATGTATAGAATTGCTGAGCTTTGCAGTTCCATCTCTGCTCTTCCTCAAAAATGAAGATCATTAATTCCCTGCTCTCGCAGCCAGGGCAAATGGTAAGAGTGGAGATCTAAGCACACCAAATCTGCACATCCCAGAAAAATAAATGCTACTATGGCATTCACACTTTCAACTTTTCTTTGAAGAAAAGAGGAGGAATGTAGAAGGATGAACCTGGATCATGCAGGAGACTAAAAGAATAATAGAGGAAGGAAGCACGAGGGAAGCTGTGTTAGTTGCAGTAGAGAGTGGTAGGACAGAACAGTGACTGGTTTGTGGAAGGACTCGGTGCAGCAGGCGAGCTTGAGCAATAACAGAGTGGAAAGAATTGCAATAGGGCATCTATAGCTGCTGTAGGGTGTTGGCATGAGTATAGGTGAGTATATGGTATTGGGTGGTGTATTTGTTTTTAAGAGCTGAGTTGCCTATATAGTAGGAGAGCCCTGGTATTGGAGACACTAGAGTTGTCTCTCTTTCTCTATCATTGCTTTTCATCAGTGTAGTACTTACTTCCCCATAATTGCTGACTGTAAGATCAGTGAAAGACAAAGCAGAAAAAATCACGTGACTGGATGAAAAGAGGATACTAAAGGAAAGGAAGAACTATTGAGTAGTGTCAGCAACCCTGATGAATGTCTAGCATTCCAGCGGAGCTGCTAGAGACGTGAAATGCATGTGATGTGGCAGATTAGAAAATAAATCTAAGCCCAGAAAATGCTATTGCCTATTGCAGTCTTTCTCCTTTTACCTAGAAAGCTTTCAAGATTAGCCTTTGATTCAAGAAACGGCTATGGGTTCAACAAAAAAAGCTATATGTCATCAGAAGGAGGAGCCCAAGTGAAACACTTGGCTTCAGTCCTGAATGCAGTGGCAGAGAGAAGCAATAAGAGCTGGTGTGGTGAACACTTTGAGTATCCAAATAAGAAAGGATAAAAAAAGACTGAAAGGGAAAAATACTGCTCATTGGAGACTTTGGACTGGAAAGCAGGCTTGCTCTTGATAATACCAAAATTGAACTTTTCATGAACTTTAAAGCACATACCCAGTTGCTATTTATAAGGCACTTGGGAGACATGGGAAAACCATGAGCTGATGAGGGAACATTACATTACTTAGAGGGTCCAGTGTAACAACAGTGAATGGGAGCAGAGCAAATACACAATCTGCTGGGACGGTAGCCACAGAAGAAAGGATCTTTGAAGGCAGCAGCATAGAGCTATAGAGAATCATGTTATTTTAAAGAGCAGGAATGGTTTGGAGGAGCCCTGCATAACTGCATGCTGTAATCAGAGGGAGGAGTTAGGAGAATATTTCAGCGATATGGAGAGATATGCAAAGCAGCATTTGTCAGAAAAGGCAATTGATGAAACAGTGATGAGGTCTGTGGAAACTGTTAGACAACAGCAGGAGACACTGAGGAAGAACAAAGAAATACACTGAAAGTATGTGAGCAGAAAGAGAACTAGAGTAGGAAATAAGCTTGTGATCAGCAGGAAAGCTATTTAGCAGGATACAACAGGAGACCAGTGGGAAGGTCTGGAAAAAAAATTGTTGGAAAGACCTCAAAAGTAAAGGAAGAAAAGTATATATTCATATAATATTATACATAAAAGTCTTATGTTGAAAATATTTAGGGCTTTACATTTTTCTGAATGCATATGATTTTCAAGGAATAGGAATTGCATGATGATTCGTATTTTGTAAAGCATCTGTTACTCTGAGATCCTCATCTTTGCCTGAGTCCTCTGAAGATTATTATACTATACATACTATATTATACCAATATTACATTACACTCATTTTAGTACTTCTATACAACAACTAGCATGGAACTAATTCGGCTGTGGGTGTACTCTTTGTGTTTGTGCATGTAAGGTCATTTCAGACACACACATGCAGATAATTAATTTGGATCTAGAAAATATACCTAGAGTGCTTTGGGCACCCTGCCAGCAGGGCTATACGTAGAGCCAGAGCAAAACTGCTGACAGGTATCTTTCGGGTCATTATCACAGAGGCACCGAAGTCCTTTGCCTCCCTCATAGCCATGACACAACATTTAGTAAATCTGTCAGAATCAGCTGAATTTTGGGTCTTTCACGACCAGTATTCCAGAATCACTTTGTTTCCTGAATGCCTCTTGGAAACCGAAGAGGTCATGCAGGGCAGGGTGCCAGCAGTATCCAGGATTAAAACAGATGTTTTTTGCTGAAAGTTTGGATTAAAATTGTTCCGCTTCGGTCTTTTAACTTGACTCCTGATTTCTGTTTGTACAAAATCAAGCAGAATTAAGCCTTATCTTTTCTGACCACGATAGTAATGCTAAACAAAGAATTATTAACAAAAATATTATTAGTCAAAAGAAATAAAAGGAATAAGAATGACTTCTATATGCAGAGAAAAAAAGAAACGGGAGCAAAAGAGTCCAATTAATAAAGGAAGAGGAAGAAAATTAGTGATGATGATATAATTGCTGAGGTGCTGACTACTCAGTTTTTAATGAGGGGAAAAAGGGCGGGAAGTAAGTATAATTAGGAAGTAATGAAGCTTCTCGAAACACAGCTGTTTATAAAATAGAGGTAAGAACATGCTGGAGTGTATAATGGCTACATTCACCAGCATATTGCTGTGCACTGAAAGTATTGACAGAAGCCAGATTCTCTTCTGCTTAGTCTGCTGAGACTACCTATTTAAGGAGCACAAGGATTATCTAAGGATTTCTAGAGAAGCTACAAATAGCATTTAACCTAAGATATTGTAAATTGTCTAATTTACTGACATTGTTCTTGAAAAGTCATGAAGAAATGAGAGCACACCGTAGATATGATTCTGGAGTTAAAATGAATAAAAGTTTTGGTTTTTTTCTGGTAACTAGTGTTTGTTAGCTTGACACTTGTCTTCTAAAAGAGCAGATGCAAGAACAAATGCCAGATTCTGCACCTGGGATGGAGTAACAGTGGGCATGAGTATAAACTGGGAGAGGAGTGGCTGAAGAGCAGCCCTGTGGAAAGGGATCTGGAGGTGCTGGTTGACAGCAGGCCAACATGAGTCCACAGTGTGCCCTGGCAGCCAAGAGGGCAACCTGCATCCTGGGGTGCATCAAACACAGCACAACCAGCCGGTCGAAAGGCGTGATTACCCTGCTGTATTCAGCATTGGTGCGGCCTCACCTTGAGCACTGTGTGCAGTGCTGGGCCCCACAATTTAAGAATGATGTGAAGATCCTTGAATGCATCCAGAGGAGAGCAACAAAGCTGGTGAAAGGGCTGGAAGGCATGTCCTGTGAGGAGCAGCTAAGGACTCTGGCTTTGTCTAGTTTGGAGAAAAGGAGGCTGAGGGAGAACCTCATGCTTTCTCCAGCTTCCTGAGGAGGGGAAAAGGAGAGGGAGGTGCTGATCTCTTCTCCTTGGTATCCAGGGATAGGACATGTGGGAATGGTTCAAAGCTGCACAAGGGAGAGTATAGACTGGACATTAAGAAGCATTTCTTTACCGAGAGGGTGGTCAAACACTTGGAACCGGCTTCCTGGAGAGGTGGTCAATGCCCCATCCCTGTCAGTGTTTAAGAGGCATTTGGACAATGTCCTTAACAACATGCTTTAACTTTACATTAGCCCTGAATTGGTCAGGCAGTTGGACTAGATGATTGTTCTAAGTCCCTTTCTGCTTAAATATTCTGTTCTGTTCTAAATCTGCTTATACACAGGACAGTCCCTGATTTCAGTCTCTGAGACTGTGGATTAATTCTCACAAGTAAAGATTTCAGAGACTGTTTCTCCATAAAATACAAGAGACTGTAAAGGAATTCACGGGAGATATAATAAAAAGTAATCTGATGCATAGTAAGATGCAAGGCCCAAAATTAGGCAGAGATATTACATGTAGTACTCCAAAATTTCACACACAGAATGAACAGTCATATATATGCATGGTGATATCAACATGTGCAGTATGTATAGGAATTAAAGGTAACATGGTATAAATTGGAAATTAGTTGCCCATATTGGCTTGATAGTCAGTAAACAAGTCAAATACCAGTTTAACATGCAAGAAAAATCTTAAGGGAGTGAGTAAAGAAGGAAAAACTTGTCCTTTTTACCTGTTAATCTACAGAAAAATTAGTTCAGCTTTGTTGTATAGTTAAAAATGTGTTTCAGATTTTTAAAGGTTTTTTTAATACTTAAAATGGAGAACAGATAGTTCCAAGTTTCATTTTACATTCCCAGGTATCAAGAGCCAAATTCAGTTCTGACATCACACAAAAATCCCAATGTATCCAAGTTCTTCTCCATTGATGTTCAAGACTGTGCAGCTATAAAGGATACCAGAATTTTTTCTTGCAAATAAAAAGCATTTATCCTAGGAAGCAATATTTGCATAGTTACTATTATGACAGGCTATATCTTTATATTGGTGTCTCTGGCAATATTTAAAATGCAACCACATTTAGTCTGCTCAGTACCAAATCAAAACAATACTGAGTTTATCCAATTCAATAGCAAATATATACAAAATGAAGCAACAGTGCTATTTATCCCTATTTTATAACTCCTTGAACCTAACCAATTACATTTAATGTATTTTATATCAATTATAGAATAACAGTGGACAGATATTAAGGATATGAATTGAGTTGAACCCAAATAGCTGAAACTGAAATCCAGTTTTAAATTCCTTGAACTCTTGTAGTACCCAGATCCAAGCACTGCCTTGCACTGTCTCCTATGGATATAAATTCTGCAATGTGATATGGTAAGGCAAAAGGGTTGGTATGGTTTGGGAGTTCTGCTGTAACTGAAAACCTCTTGCTCTCTTAAGAATCTGTCACGGTTTAAACCTGGCCAGTAGCTCAGCGCCACACAGCTGCTCACATTACTCTCCCCCCCCCACCATGGGATGGGGGAGAGAATCAAAAGAGTAAAAGTATGAAAACTCGTGGGTTGAGATAAAGCCAGTTTAATATGTAAGCAAAAGCCACACATGTAGTCGAAACAAAAGAAGGAATTCATTTACTACTTATCAGCAGGCAGATGTTCAGCCACCTCCAGGTAAGCAGAGCTTCATCAGGTGTAACAGTTACTTGGGAAGACAAAGACCACAACTCCTTATGTCACCCCCATACTTCTTCCTTCTTTCCCCAGCTTTTATTGCTGAGCATGCTGTCATATGGCATGGAATATCCCTTTGGTTAGCTGGGGTCAGCTGTCCTGGCTGTGTCCCCTCCCAACTTCTTCTGCACCCTCAGCCTGATCACCGGCAGGGTGGCACAAGAAGCAGAAAAGGCCTGAACTCTGTGTAAGCGCTGCTCAGCAATAGCTAAAACATCAGTGTGTTATCAGCACTGTTTTGGTCACAGATGAAATTTCACAGAAGAATTAATATTGCAGGCTTTTTTTTTTTCTTTTTACTTTGAATTGTTGTTTTTACTTCTCATGTTTGTTGTGCTGATATTTCTGCTGGCACACTCCTAAACAAGAAGCCCCTGCTGTCATCCTGCCTTTATGGGAGGGACCCACAATACACATGGTCACAGAATTCTTGGCAGGCAGAGGAAACCTTGGACAGTCCTCCTCTTGTCAAATGAACAAAATTTCTGAGCCCTCTTGAAGGTCACCTTGCCATATACAGATGACTCTTACCCAGATATAATGGACATAATTTACCAGCCTACATTTGTTCAAATAAGATCATTGTATTCACCTCAGATTAAAAAAGTTTCCAACTGGTTTTGTTATTTTTATTTTATTTATTTAAGATCAGGCATGCAGATGAGGCCTGCTTTAGCTAAATATAGTCTCTTCAGCTCTTCTGGCTCTTCAGTGGGTGGTGGTAGAGGAAGATGGTCTGTCCCTCTGCAGACACCAGGGAATGTTGGGCCATTCAAGGATATTCTTTGCTGGTGAGTCACCAACAAAGACAACTCTATACATTGCATGCTTCAGTTCATCAGGTTTACACATTTGACAGAACTTGTGATATGTGGACCCCACCAAATATCTTAAGAAGCTACAAACAGCGTATGTTGGTGGTTTTTTGTAAATTTCATTTTGAGGGGAAAAAAGAACCTATGTGTCATATTTATGCCAATAAACTATATGGTGAGAAAATTAAAGAAGATTAATTTTCCAATTGTTGTCCAGTTTTAGCATTCTACTCCCACAGAAACCAGTTTTTCTTGATTATCAGGAACAAGTAAGCAAAGACCAACCCTAACTGATCTGTCATTCAGGGCACCTACATCCCCTTTGGCAGTAGTATAGAGCAAATAAAGAGTGGGCAAGCTTAACTTTTTTTATGCATTAGAGTAAATGATAATTCCCAAATGATAGGTGGATAAATTCTACATATCTGCATTTATCTTCAACTGTCTCAACTAATTCAGAACAGTAAAAAGGAAAATATCCTTAAAAGATCAGCTAGCTAGATTAACTCTTTAGCTCTTACAATGAACATATATGTATCAAAAACGTGGGACTTCATAGGCATGGCAAGACAAATAAGAAAGACTGCAGACAGTTAATTATCACCTGTAGATTCAAAGAGTCACCCTTAAACGTCTGTAACTGGTGCTGTGAGGCAAAAGGTGCAACTATTGTTCTCTTCTTCACGTCATTGTTTGTCGATGAATTTCCAGTGTGTAGCTTCTTCCTGTGCCTCCCTTCTTTCCCTCTTCTCCTTGCTCCTTCTCCAAACTTTACATCCTGAGGGTGCTCAGCTGCTCTTCAGGAAAGGCATAATTTCCTTCCAAAGCATCCCAACTGACCCACTCAATTTCTTCTTAAAAAAAAAATAACAGGCTAACCAACATCAATCAGTGAAGAAAAAAGACACTACCTGTCATGGGTGAATATGTTGCTACTTGATAGGAATTAGGTGCACCCTGCCCTCCTGTATGACAAAATATTTAATTCCTTTAGACCTTCTAGGTTTAGGTCAAAATCTCAGAGCTTAAGCCCGTCTTTATAACCTGAGTGAACTTGGATTACAAGATCTAAGGCCCTTTCTCTCTCATATGAGCATTAGTATGGTTGCAAGGGGCTATTTGTTCTTCAGAACTGGTTTCGAAGACTTTATCCAAGTCCCAAATAAATGCTGAACCCTGGAAAGTCCTGCCACTTTGAAAGTGTCTTTGCTCCCTCCCCTCTGAGAGCATTCAAGCTGACTGGGATAAATAAAGTATGAAAAGTAGCAACTGTAATTCTGAAAACTTGGAAATACAGGATTAATACACATATCACTTAGCTATTTGTGTGAGGAACAATGTGTCTGGAGAAAATAGAAATGAGTTCATAAGAGTCAGGTTAAAGCAGGAGCTGCACGGGGGAAACGTTATGGGTACACTGGGCTTAGCCTGAATTACATCTCAGCACACATAGCAAAGGATGCATGAAACATTTTAATAAACTTCTGCCTCTGACATGTAGCTGGTACCAGAAGGCAATAACTGTATATTTGTCAGTGGTTTAACCAGGCAGAAAGATGACTAGCTAGATATGGTAGTAGGGAAGGAGGGAGACAGCATACTACAAAAGATGGTTGAAGGGATGAACAGAAAATCATCTGTTATGCATTTAAAGTTAGTTTAACCAACATAACATTTGACGGTTAACATTTTGAGAATTAAGACCTGTAATTTCGCTCCATGCCCTCTCGGAAAGTCCATCTTCCATATACTTTACACCACGACTTTTATTTCTATACCATTATAAGAAATCAGAGGGATTGTGTAGATGTAGCCTACAAAATTATTTTACAGAATGAATGTTTAACTGTCTACAATAGTACAGCAAATGTATATAAATGCAACAGCTTTAGAATTATAGAATCAGAGAATGGTTTGGGTGGGAAGGGACCTTAAAGATCACCTACTTCCAAAGCATCTGCCATGGGCAAGGATAGCTTCCGCTGGATCAGGGTGTTCTTACTTAATACTATTTCTTAAAAAAAAAAAATCTTTCTCTTGTCCTCCTGGAAAACCAATGCCAAAAGTGTTAATACAGTTGTCCTTCTTGCTCCTCTATGACCCAGTCTATCTGCTTTCAGCAGAAAGACCTAGATTCATCTCACCTGTCTCTGGATTTTCAGCTGGAATTATAAGTGCATGGTGGTGTAAAATGATCCTAAAATGCCTCTGAAGTGAATAAAAAGAGGTATCTGCAAAGGGTCACCCAGAAATGCAGTAGGCATTTTACTCTGTGCAGATTATAAAGGGATGTATGGGCATTGTGCTCTGTATGGACATTAAGTCTAAACCCTGACAGATTCTTAGACCTTTTAGCAATTTTGTAGTACATGCCTTGTAGAACATGGCAGTTTTCTGGCCCAAAAGACATAAGTGAGATTAGTTAGCAAAGCACGGAGCTGACAAGTGAAATCAGGGTATTAGAGGTCCTCTTTTAAAAAAAGATGCAGGTGCTGTTAAATTTAACAAAAGTTGGGGGTTTTTTTGAGTGTGTTTTCACATAATCACAGAATCACTAAGGTTGGAAAGGGCCTTCAAGATCATCAAGTCCAACCATTAACCCAACGCCACCTGTCCCATGTCCTAAACCATGTCCTGAAGTGCCACATCCGCAGGTTTTTTGAACACTTCCAGAGATGGTGACTCCACCACCTCCCTGGGCAGTCTGTTCCAATGCCTGACCACCCTCTCAGTGAAGAAATTTTTCCTAATATCTAATCTAAACCTCCCCTGGCGTAACTTGAGGCCATTTCCTCTTGTCCTATCACTAGTTACTTGGGAGAAGAGACCAACACCCATGTTGCCACAACCCCCTTTCAGGTAGTTGTAGAGAGTGATGAGGTCTCCCCTCAGCCTCCTCTTCTCCAGACTAAACAACCCCAGGTCCCTCAGCCGATCCTCATAAGACTTGTGCTCCAGACCCCTCACCAGCTTCGTTGCCCTTCTCTGGACACACTCCAGCACCTCAACATCCTTCTTGTAGTGAGGGGCCCAAAACTGAACACAGGATTCAAGCTGCGGCCTCACCAGTGCCGAGTACAGGGGCACGATCACTTCCCTACTCCTGCTGGCCACACTATTGCTGATACAGGCCAGTACGCTGTTGACCTTCTTGGCCACGTGGGCACACTGCTGGCTCCTATTCAGCCGGCTGTCAACCAGCACCCCCAGGTCCTTTTCCGCCAGACAGCTCTCCAGCCACTCCTCCCCAAGCCTGTAGCATTGCATGGGGTTGTTGTGACCCAAGTGCAGGACCCGGCACTTGGCCTTATTAAACCTCATAGAACTGACCTCAGCCCATTGATCCAGCCTGTCCAGATCCCTCTGCAGAGCCCTCCTACCCTCCAGCAGATCAACACTCCCACCAAACTTGGTGTCATTTGCAAACTTACTGAGGGAGCACTCGATCCCCTCATCCAGGTCATCAATAAAGATATTGAACAAGACCAGCCCCAGAACCGAGCCCTGGGGAACACCGCTTGTGACCGGCCGCCAGCCGGATTTAACGCCGTTCACCACAACTCTCTGGGCTCAGCCATCCAGCCAGTTCTTTACCCAGCGAAGCGTAAACCTGTTTAAGCCACGAGCCGCCAGTTTCTCCAGGAGAATGCTGTGGGAGATGCTGTCAAAGGCTTTGCTAAAGTAGACAACATCCACAGCCTTCCCCTCATCCACTAGGTGGGTCACCTGGTCGTAGAAGGAAATCAGGTTGGTCAAGTTTTGTGTAACTATAGAAAAGATTGAAGTCAGTCCTGACTCTATAGTTGAGCATTCACATATTGCCCGATCAAAACATGAGTCTTAGGTTTTGTCTTATGGTATTGCCCCAATTCCTTGTATTACCTGCAAAAACCCCAAAATTCAAGTACTGTTGATATTTTTGTCATTGAATGGGAGGAAAAATTAAATTGGAATTTGCATGTATTTTAACTCTATTTTTTTTCTGGTTATCTAAGGTTTTGATTTTGCTACGTTTTGGAAGGGTGTAAAACCAGAAAACCTTAACTTGGCATTAGCAATAATTCTTGACACTAAATATAGACATCATGTACAAAAGGAAAGATGAGCTTTCTTTTCATTTGGTACTGCCATGACATAATCTAGAATAATGCATTCTAATCTTAACACTACAGAGATTTTAATAAAAATGCAGGACTTCAGAAGTGAAAAACAAATTATTAAGAAGATGGTATGATAATGTTTTTTGAAAGGTGACTTTTTCTGCAAGTGGTGAAGAAGTGGAAATGTAACAGCATTCAGAAAATACAGAGAAGAGTAAATACAGGGAATAGCTGCAGTTCTTCCATAAAATTCTGACTTGGTGAAACAGGAAAGCTATATAAAAAGAATATGACTGAACAGTGAGAACAAAAAAATCATGAATAATACATTTAAAAAGGTGATGCAGGTTTCACTGTGAGTAATTCCAAATGGTATTAGGAGGTATGTGATAGGTGCTATAGGAAACAGTTTCATATTATTAGGCATAGATCTCTTAACCTGACTCTTCCAAGTTGTGGAACATGTGCAGCCATTGAGACAACAGAATGTTCTACCTCTCTAAAATCCAGATTGCTTGCTTCAGGTAAGAGTAATCTGTTCTAGTTTTAGCAACCAAGATAACTAAGCTAACGAACTTAGACACGTAAGTCAAAGCTAGTAATCACAGATGTCCTCCATACCTAATGGACAGAAATAAGCATCTGCAGTGAGCAAAACTAGTCATCCCAAGGCATCTAAGGATCCTTGACAATGTCAGTGATCTGCATGATGGGGCAGAGAGGACCCTCAGCAAGTCTGCAGATGACACCAAACTGGAAGAAGTGGTTGATGCACCAGAGGGTTGTGCTGCCATTCAGAGAGACATCGACAGGCTGCAGAAATGGGCTGACAGGAACCTCATGGCATTCAACAATGAGAACTGCAAAGTCCTGCACCCGAAGCACCAGTATACGCTGGGGGCCACCTGGCTCGGAAGCAGCTTTGCAGAAAAGGACCTGCGGGTCCTGGTGGAGAAGTTGGATGTGAGCCAGCAACGTGCCCTTGCTGCAATGAAGGTGAATGGTATCCTGCATTAGGAGGAGTGCAGCCGGTCGAGGGAGGTAATCCTTCCCCTCTACTCAGCACTGATGAGGCCAAACCTGAGTACTGTGTCCAGTTCTGGGATCTCTAGTACAAGACCTCTCCTATGAAGAAAGGCTGAGATAGTTGGGGTTATTCAGCCTGTTAGGCTTTTAGCAGGGCCTGTTGCGATAGGTCAAGGGGCAATAGTCTTAAACAAAAAAAGGGTGGATTTAGACTACATATAAGGAAGAAATTTTTCACAATGAGGGTGGTGAAACACTGGCACAGGTTGCCCAGAGAGGTGGTAGATGCCCCATCCCTGGCAACAATCAAGGTCAGCTTGGACGGGGCTCTGAGCAACCTGATCCAGTTGAAGATGTCCCTGCTCTTTGCAGGGACATTAGACTAGATGACCTTTAAAGGTGCCTTGCAACCCAAACTATTCCATGATTCTAAGAGAGATACGGACATACTGGAGAGAGCCCAGTGAAGGCCCACAAAGATGACTAAGGGACTGAAGAAACTGACATATGGGGAAAGGCTGAAAAAGTTGAGATGTTCAAGCTGGAGAAGTGAAGGCTCGGGGGGAACCTTATTAATGTATGTAAATGCCTGGAGGGAGGGTGTAAAGAAGGTGGAGCCAGGCTCTATTTGGTGGTGCTCAGTAACAAGACCAGAGGCAATAGGCAAAAACTGAAACACACAGGTTTCCTCTGAATATGAGGAAATACTTTTTCACTGTGCCAGTGACTGAGCACTGGCACAGGCTGCCCAAAGAAGTTGTGGAGTCTCCCTCCTTGGAGGTATTCAAAAGCCATTTGGACAGCAACCAGCTCTAGGTGGCCCTACTTGAGCAGGGGGTTGGACCAGTTTATTTCCAGAAGTCCTTTCCAAACTCAGCCATTCTGTGATTCTGTGAAGGAAGCTTATATATTCCACACTCAACAAAAGCCTGTTTGTCTCACTGTCTTCACTAGATTATGAACAGAAAAGATGGTGAATAGACAGGTCTTAAAGTTTCATCTTCTAGACATACGAAGTTAGGTTAGATGACTTTGATGATTTACACTCACAGTTAACAAAATAGAGATTTAATTTCTTAATTAGTCAGATTTTGGACATATAGGCATAGGAAAGCCCTTCCTTATCAGATCTGAGCTAATTTTTTTCTACTGAAAATAAATTCACAGGGTAAGAAAGACAAAACTACATAATGTAAGCACAGCAAATACAGCATAGTTGTTGTCAAAAAACATACCACATAATTGTGACATAATCCTTCAAAATTTTTGACCTTTGCCTTATTCTTAGTAAATGTTATTCTTGTAGCTAATTTATTTTGTAAGTGGAAATTTTTCAAACCGTTTTGTTTCAAAAACAGTGAAACAAAACCACATAGAAGTCGGTCAACATGAAGTGTAATTTTTCACTGGACCTAAGGTATGAATATAAAAAATGACTGGAAACCACTCATTAAACTGACATTACTTAAAGCTTTGTAAATATAAAACTAAGACAAAATTACTGTACATATAAGTCTCCCGAATTTCTAAAGTGCTTCCTCATTTTGTTCATGCGAATAGGATCAGATAGTTTAAAGAATTGCAATTCCTCAGCTGAAAGTTACTATTCCTATTCATCACCCTCCTCAGCTGAAATACAGTCACTGTCTGCTCAAAGCAGAGTCAACACTGAATTCAGAGCAAGTTGCTCAGGGATTTACCCACAGCAAGTCCATGCTGACTCTTCTGACTTACCTCATTTTTCTCCATGCATCCAGGAGTGGTTTTCAAGCAGACTTGCACCATGATTTGCTCAGGGACCAGCCTGCAGTTCTCTGGATTGTGCTTCTTGCCTTTTTTGAGGACAGGACATTTGCTTTTCTCCTGTCATCAGGAACCTCCTTGCCCCAATCTCTGTGACCATTCAGACATGATATAGCCACCACCCCCTGTATCCTTAGGGGCATCCCATTTTGTCCCACGGACTTTGATGGATCAAGATTTCCAAGAGAACCCTGACTCAATTCTTGGTAGGGTAGGAGGGCTCTGCAGAGGGATCTGGACAGGCTGGATCGATGGGCAGAGGCCAACTGTATGAGGTTTAATAAGGCCAAGTGCCAAGTCCTGCACATCGGTCACAACAACCCCATGCAACGCTACAGGCTTGGGGAGGAGTGGCTGCAGAGATGCCCGGCGGAAAAGGACCTGGAGGTGCTAGTTGACAGCCGGCTGAACATGAGCCAGCAGTGTGCACAGGTGGCCAAGAAGGCCAACAGCGTCCTGGCCTGTATCAGGAATAGTGTGGCCAGCAGGAGTAGGGAAGTGATTGTGCCCCTGTACTCGGCACTGGTGAGGCCGCAGCTTGAATCCTGTGTTCAGTTTTGGGCCCCTCACTACAAGAAGAATGCTGAGGTGCTGGAGTGTGTCAGAGAAGGGCAATGAAACTGGTGAAACATCTAGAGAACAAGTCTTCTGAGGAGCGGCTGAGGGAACTGGGGTTGTTTAGTCTGAAGAAGAGGCTGAGGGGAGACCTCATCACTCTCTACAGCTACCTGAAAGGGGGTTGTGGCGATGTTGGTGTTGGTCTCTTCTCCCAAGTAACTAGCGATAGGACGAGAGGAAATGGCCTCAAGTTGTGCTGGGGACGTTTAGATTGGATATTAGGAAAAATTTCGTCACTGAGAGAGTGGTCAGGCATTGGAACAGGCTGCCCAGGCAGGTGGTGGAGTCACCATCGCTGGAAGTGTTCAAAAAATGTGTAGACGTGGCACTTTGGGACATGGTTTAGGGGGCATGGTGGTGTTGGGTTAATGGTTGGACTTGATGATCTTAAAGACCTTTTCCAGCCTTAATGGTTCTGTGATTCTGCGGTAAATGACCCACAAACAGATCTCTTAGTGTAATTCAGTGGACAGTATGGAAAGAAAAGCATACAGTGAAGCTAGGACTTATTTCAGCCAGCACTGTCAACCAAATAAATGCTTGTCAGACTGCATCCTGGGCTGAATAAAATTTAGACATCTAAAGTCAGACTAGACAGATCCGATCACTTATGTGTACAGAAGGTAACCCTGGAAATTTGTATGTGTGAAATATTTGAAGTTTTATTTTTAAAATAAAAGACACATCACCAATGTTTTCTGTTATTTCTTTGTATGTTATGTGTAGATAATAAAATTGTGAGGGGCTTATTATAGTTAATGATAGGTTATTTTCAAATATAGACTTAGGAAGGTGGAACAAAAGATATAAGCATTTCCAGATATGCACCATAGTTATGGGTTAGTACTTGAAGTTTCATATCTCTTGGATGTGAATGTTGGCTTAACTCATTTCCTTGTTTTTCTATTTTCACTTTGAGGGAAATTCATCATTCATTTCAGCAAATTTTATTCTAAAGCTAATCTCTTGGAGGCTTAGTTTGGAGGAAATTAATATTTGTTCTTGGTGGAAGAAATAACAAACAGCGTTTTAAAAAGTCTGTGTTCATAAATAAATATTTTGTGTATGTTGAGTTTTCTGTATTCCTAGCTTACTGTCCAAGTTTAACTTAATGTTTTTGTCTCTGAAACATTTACACTCTGGTAGACATGGTGAAGTAACTTAATAATTCAATAAATAAATGCATTCATTACTTATTTAATATAATGCCAGATGAAAAAAAAAAGCAGCCATGGATTTTCCACTTTGTTAAAAATTATCACAATAGTATTGACATTGAAAAGGAAGCAATATATATGACTGGGGTTTGCAAAGTGAAGAGGTGAAAAGGGGCTCTTATGCTGTTCCTGGTGCTGCAGTTGTTGATGATGGAATTCTCTTCCTGTTGTTATAAATGACCTGGCCTGAGAATTTCCACACTAGTGCCACTCAGATGAATGTTAATCACTTTGCAGTCCCACTTTTCTTTTTTATGTCAGTGTGCTACCTAAGTTCAAGGCACTGTCCTGGAATACATTTATGGTCATAAATTAAATCAGCATGTGATCAATGTTCAATGTTTACACTGCAGACACTTCAAGATTCTTTAACACCTAATTACATTTGTATTACCAGATTACTGTAGAAAACTCTTGGACTGGATTCTTATCCACAGCAATACATGTTATGACACTGATTTCAGTGGTGTCCCGTGGAAATGAGGACTTACATGAATTAACAATCAAATTCTTAATAGAAGAAATGTTAAAATTGAGGGAGGGGTAAGAATACAGGGATAGCCTTTTGACATTTTTCTCAGACTTTATTTGCTTTTTAAAGATGGACTATAGAAGACAAAAACCTGTCGACGTTTGTACTAACCTAACACATCTGTTAGCCTCTTATATTACAAAGAGTTACAGTATCACTATTAGCAATAAATAAGAATATTTAGCTGACAAGTTGCACAGCACCACCACCCAGTTTCCATTAGGACCAGGCTGTACATATGCTTTTATAGCACAATTGCAAAGATAGAATCTAAACATAAAGGTTCATGTATTTTAATTTTCCTCCATACCCTTCAGTTTTAATATAAGAAAACAACAGTGACTATATAGCAGAAATTCTCAGTCACATAAGCAAGTTGCTCTTCCCTCTGTTTTCTTCTGGATTCTTTAAGGGTGGTATTTCTACAGCAGGCTTCAAAAATAAGATGAGAAATCCTGTTTGCACATGGGATTACTTGTCTCATTGTACCAGTTCATCACTTGTTTTGTAATTTAACTAAAAATGCATGTTTTAAAAGTCATATTTGTTACTTAGTAGTACTAAGAAACTGTAATTTGAATCAGGGTCCTATTGCATCTATTTTATTCAAAGGAGGGAAGTCAAGTTTTCTTGGCTATCCTAATATCTAGTCAAAGACAAAAACTATAATCAGACAATAAGAGAACTGAAAACAAGAGAAAACAAAGGGCGAATTTAGCAATAGCAGTAACACCAACAGTAAAAAGTTATATAGTCACATACCCAATTTCAGTGGTTCAGAATCATATTTGTGATTCTTTTTATAAATAAAACAGCCACCAGCAAAGAATATAAAACTTCTTTATTGCAATGTATGTAAAAGTCATATAATGGTACTCATTTGTGTAAAGCATATTAACATTTGGATTACATGATAAGCTAGTCATAAATCTAAAAAAAAAAAATCACAGGAATAAATATGCACAAGCAAAACAGAAGTTGAAAATTAATACAGTACTTTTTATTCCAGGAAGAGTTTTCAGCACTTTGATGGCAATCAAGAATTCCACACATTCTGGTGGAAATCTCCGTATTTAAGGGATTTTTATGTTTTTCTTTACGTTATTTCCTCAATCGTGTTGTGCCTAGACAAGTAAACCACCTAAAGCACTATCATGAATAATTGTGACTAAAACACAGGCAATACTTGAAAATATGTCCTTAAATTTATTTCTGATAGCTATGTAGCTTTAACACAGTAAAACCTGGTGAGTTGCAAGCAGTGTCTTATTTGTGGAGACGAATAAGCAGCCTACTGCAGTATCAACAGAAAGAGTTATCTATCAAATCTTGTATCTAAGTAAAGTATTACACAATAGCACAATGTGGTATCAAACTACAGATTGAACACTAAATTGTAGTTACAAATTTCAGTCATAGTTTTCAGAAAGATTGCAGCAGAGATTATGTGAGTTCAGTCCATATAAGTTGTCATACATTCTAAGATTTTCTTCGTCATTAAAATGTTTCATATATATTTGCCGTTTGAAACCCTTCCAGACTCTTTGAAGGTACCCGCTACTCTGAAAATGTCAAAAACCATTTCAGTGGAAATGTAATTGCGGATATCATCCAGACCTCTTCTGGAGGAAGAAAATCAGTATAAATACAGCCAGGATGCAAAGCTGTGCTTTGGCTTGAGAAGGAGGTCTAGGAAAAGAAACTGCAGAAAGGAGACTTTAATTTGAGGGTTCTCCGCCCACTGCAGTGGGTCCTCCACCCACTGCAGTAGAGAACCTAAGCTGAATGCTTTCATGGAAACCTGTCTCAGACAAGCTAGTAGGAGCTCAGGAATTGCTTTACTTTCCAGTAACTAAGCCACAACAAAAGCAATCTCCAAGGAAAAGTGAAGAACAAAGCAGGTACTGCAGATCATCTAAACCAGGAACTCACCGTGTAGATTGAGAAGTACAAGTAGAAATTTTAGTCCTTTAAGCAACCTTGATAAATAGACCTAGACCAACTACTGAATGAAAGGTGGTGGTCTGCCTATTGGTATAGAGTATTCATACCACAGCCTGTATAAACTGGTTTTATCCTACAGTATAGGAGAGTTGGAGAGCAGAGAAACAGTCTAAAGGATTAAAAGCGAACATAGAAATCCTGATTTCATGCTGCAAAATCACATCTTCAAAATTATTTCTGAAGAATGATTAAAAAAAAAGCTGCAATGTTTGGATTATCTGACAGTGCCTACACTGTGGAACTTAAAAATACTTTCAATTTGTGATGCCATCTTTTTAGGGAACGGGGTCTATTTGTACTCAGTACAAGATACTCTATATGAAGTGTATCTATTTTACACACTGTTACATAGAATGTGCCAGGGACCATTTTCTGGCTTTGAGGTCAATGTTTTGGCTTCAGCTGCTGCACATCTAAACCTCATATTGAAACTTATAGATCTATATAATACACAAGTTAACACCATCTAAACACCTGAATGAGTCCAGTCTATGAGATGGTACACTGAAGACTGTGCCTGTAAATAACAGATAAGATTGAGTTCATTTTACCTCAGAGGCCAAAATTGGATACAGTGGAAATTGCAGACAGTTGTGCTGGCACTACTCAGTTTTCTCCTAATAATATACTTAACAGTACATGTAAATCTCTTTATCTGAGCAGTTTTGAACCCCTGGTTCCCAGTTGCAAGGATACTGCCCCAGCCACCGTGCTGGAATGATAAGGTAGTGGGACAATGTTTTTCTGCTGGACCTTTATGCAGGAAGAAGTGCAAAATTGATGTGAATGCAGAAAACAAAAGAACTTGACTTTCCAGTTCAAAGAGAAGGAAGCTCCCAAGGAAGGCAGAGCCCCAGAGCTGCTGAAGTGAATTTCGTGGTGAATGGAGATGCTTAATGTGCAGCCCTGATTTAAGTTCTTATTCAAATACACTCTCTTAATGACCATTTCATAGCGGTCAGCTCTAGGCTGCTCTTCATGCAGGATATGAGAATATTTGCCACCTCCGGAGGCAATTATAGACAGGGGTAGTTGCCTCAAAAAAACACAGAGAAAGAGAAGTACCTCATTTAGATCTTCCAAGGCAGGCTTTGTTAGGCAATTTCTTTTCTCTACAGAGAGACAGACCCCACAGATAATCCAAATCATACTGCTGTAATCACCACAAAATCTGTCAGTGGAACTGGTCAATCAGACCCTTTCTGTGAATACACAGGGAAGAAAGAAGACTAGGTAGAGGCATCTGTCCCACCATGCAGTACTTCTGCTGAGAATGAAAGTGGATGTTGAAACAAAATTGTATTCTGGGAGGGCACTAGTCTGAGAGCAGAAGACAGAGCAAACAGACACTAAAAGTTATCAGAGTGTCTTAGATCACCAGCAAGTCAAAATAGGATTTTACCAGTTTTGCTAAAGAAACATTTAGCCTGAAGCTTATAAGGTAATGATTCTATTTTTGCTTTTAAATGCAAGAATGTAAGTCCAATCAATAGTGCAAACCATTCACAAACTGAGCTAACTATGTTTGAAAAGAAAGCTTTATCAGGCTGAGCTTGCTAAAACTTGATTTCAGGAGGCTAAGAATAACTCCAATGAGCCTACCTATACCAGAATATAAGCAAGTGGTAGTAGTTACTCTGTAGTAAGTAGTGAACAGAGACTACTTAAACTTTGAGGCATCTTAATCACAAAAAATGACAAAAATATGGGCAAAAAAGAGGAATGATGTAAGATATCTTACTTATAATTTTGCTTACCTCATCTAAAATATAAGGATACAGGTTAGACAGCCCAGTTGTGGTGATAACAGCTCCCACAGATAGTGTTATGTGCAAAGAAAGCTGTCATGAATAGGGAAAATATGAAGAATCTTTAAAGCTTAAAAAAGAAATAAAAGTAGAAATACGACACTTTAGTAAGATCTGCTGGGCTCTTCTGTTAAACAGTGGAGAAAAACTCCATGACTGGAGAAATTATATATGCAACCTTTTTCCATACTCAATTGAAGTTAAAAGCTGAAGTAAAGACTGTCTTGTTTCCCTCACACCTACATCAAATTCAAATACCTTGCAAGCTATCTATAAAGAAATTAAAGATGACATTGATGTCTCTACCTGAAGTTGGAAACTGCAAGTAATTGAAATATGTGGAGGTTAATAAAAATGCAATCGCTATCCAAGAAAATGAGTCAAAGCTGTGAGTCTTGATGAGCTCTTTTTTTAAAAAACATGCAAATCTTTGAGATGCAATGTGTACAAGTGCGACGGACAGTTCTGATCATTAGCATTGTTCAAACATTGCAACTTAGTTATTACTTGCCAGGTCTATATAACCTGTAGGGAAAATAGCCTGATGTTATACTGCATCAAATTAATATAAACAGAAATAGAATTAAGTTATTTCAATTTAAAAAAAAAAATAGAAATTGATTAAGTTCTGTGTAGAATAATTTGTATTAATATATTCTTAAAACTACCTTCTAGTCACTCAAGAAAAAAAAAAAAAAGCTGTAGAAAGGACAATCCTACAGCCCAGAAATGACAAAGTTAAGGTTTCCTGTGCAATTATAACTGCTCCCATGTCCTTACATATTATGACAGCGTAATTGCTTGATCACCTACTAATTTTCAAATGACACATTGTAATATCTTACAATAACTTTTACGGCCCTCATAAGACACATTTTGGAGGGTATGGTTTTCCTTGGGACTTTCCCTAGTTCACTGGGTATCTTGGTAAACAAATGTTATTCATGGACTTTCAGACAAAAAAACTTGTACATTTATAAAAAGATTGCTGAAAAATGCATATTTTTATCCAGAAAATTTTATATAACTGTGAAAGTGAAGACAAATTTGTCACATTACAGAAGTGTGCAAAAAGCTTCTGTGAAGCTCAGTCTACCCTACCAACCTCCCATCCCCTTTCTCTCTCTAACTGTCCCCTTTATCGCAGTCCTAGGTATACCGACTAAAGATTGACAAGTACAGACCAAATCTTTTCAAGAACTTCAGTTGGGGATGTATCTGCTGAAGACGTTTTCAGAACTTTTTCTAATGTACCTGTTTTATGGACAAATGTGAAACACCCAAAACTTGTGGGGTTTTTTTTTCCTTCACCTATATGTAGGAGTAGTTTACAAAAAACTGACTTAGCATTCACATCGTGAATGTATCATGGCCATCAGCCAAAAAACAATATTAGAAGTTGCCTGCCAAGCAGGTAATCTAATGTGTGTGGGAGGGAAACAGGGTTGTTCCAAGCTTCTTATTTAACCAGCTCCTGGGGAGTGCCACTGACCAGGAATGCCACAAATGGTATAAAAACAGGAACTCTGCAGTCAATGAAGCAGTTCACACCAGAGGGAAAAACAAAGGAGCTTAGAGTATCTTTCTGAGACCACACAGGACTTCAAGAGTCAGCAAAATGATGATGTTGGCATACCACAATACATGCTCCCCAGCAGCCAGACTGACGGCTCCTGGCACAGAAGCCTTGGACAAGATGGAGCTCCTGAAAGAGGACTCGACCATCCAGGTGCCAGGCTGCAGACAGTCCCTGTTGTTTTTTTCCAAGACTCAACTGGAAGTTATGGTGTCCTTATCTGTATAAGGTGTGCTCTGTTCAAATCATTGAGCCACCAGGTGAAGGTGCCAAGGAAGATGAACAGACTGCATAATGTTGGAGAGAATGAATGAGAGGAAATCTACAAGGTCTTCATGGAGACTTGTCAGAGGTCATCCAGAAGGCTACATCTGCGTGCTTGGTGGTCGGAAACACTTGTGACTTCCACCAACAGAAAGAAGGCTCTTTCTATTTCTGCACATGTGCAACTGGGGGATCCTTGCAACAGTGGAAAAAGATCAACTTCCATCATGGGGTGAAGCTGATCCATATGTAGAAAAGATAACATTAAGAGGCATTAAGAGTCTACAGTGGTAAGAGACTGCTTTCTGCAGGTGACAGAGGCACTGAGCAGCTGATCAAGCTTGTCATAGTTGGAGGTACGTTTCCAGGGGCTTGGATCTAAGATGTTGCAAAAAAGACTGTCAAGGCCTGTCCAGCCCTCAGACCATTATCTATATCACCCTTGTGAGCACCAACATTGACAAGGGAATCACAGAGGTGCAGTAAGATAGCTCACATGGCTGGAGCACTGCAACGGATGGATACAGACTATTTAGGAACCACAGGCTGGGAGGAAAGGAGGTGAGGCTCTCTACTACACAGAGAAAAGGCTTGAATGCACAGAGCTCTGCTATGGAAAAGATAACAGGCAAGTCAAAGCTCACATGACAGGATCATAGGCGAAGTCAACATAGGGAGGCAGTGATAAGCATCTATTACAGACTGCCTCAACAAGAATAGGAAGTGGAAAAAGCTTTCTTTAAAGAACAGAAAGAAGCCTCATGATTGCAGTCCCAGGTTCTCATGGCGGGGTCTTAACCATACCAGTATCTGCTAGAAGGGTGGCATGGTGGTGTGTAAGAAATCCAGGAGTTTTCTGGAGTCCACTGAGGACAGTCTTTTGACATAGGTGATACATGAGATCAACTACAAAAGTAATCTGCTGGGTCTTCTACTCACAAGTGAGGAAAATGAATATCAACAGAAGCCTTGGCTGCAGTAACCATGTGATCATGTGAATTTAAAATCTTGAGAGAATAAATGAAGGCAAGTAGCAGAATATAGAAGATTTTGGCTTGTTTGGGGATTGGCTTGGCAGGATCTCATCCAAGGCTGCCCTGAAGACCAAAGGAGGCCAGGAAAGCTCATTGATCTTCAAGGATATCTTACTCAAATTGCAGGAATGGCTCCATCCTGGCATACTGGAATTTAAGCAAATAGAGCAGAAGGCCAGTCTGAATTAACAGGGAACTCCTGATTGATCTCAAATGCAAAATAGCAAGACTACAGAAGGTGGAAGTAGGGACAAGCTATCTGGGAGAATTACAGACACTGCTCGAATGTTCAGGGAAGGAATTTGGAAAGCAAAAGCTCAGTTGGGATTCAAATTGGCAAAGGACCTGAAAAGTCATGAGAGATTTTATAGGCAAAACGGAAGAGTAAGAAAAATGTGGACCTATTGCTGAATAAGTGGAGGGACTAGTGACAAAGGATATGGAAAAGGCTGAAGTACTTAGTGATTTCTTTGCCTCAGTCTTTACTGGCAAGGTCTGCCCCCAGTCCCTGGACCCTCCCAGGTCCCTGTGCCTAGTGGCAGTATCTGGAGGAGTCAAGTGCTATCCATGTTAGAGGAAGAGTGAGCTGATGGTAACTTAAGCAAGCTGGACCTACACATGTATCCAGTACTGAGGGAGTTTGCCAATGTCATTGCAAGGCTACTCGCTATCATCTTTGAAAGGTCATGATAATCAGGAGAAATTCCTGATGACTGGTAAAACACAAATTTCAATCATCTTCATCAAGAAAGTTGAGAAAGAGGTTTGTAGAACAACAGGCCTCACACCAGTCCCTGAGAATATTGTAGAGCAAGACCTCCTGGAAATAATTTTCCAGCACATGAAGGAGATGAACATGGTTACGAAGTCAGTGTGGATTTGTCAAAGCAAGACATGCCTGACCAGCCTGATTTGGCAGGATCTGTGGGTAAGGGGAGAACAGCGAATGCTGTTTATGTTGGCTTTGGCAAAGCTGTTGACATGATCTCCCATGCTATCTTTGTATATAGGAGACAGAAGTACTGGATGGGTAGATTACAAAGTGCATGTAGAGCTGGCAGTGGTCAGCAGCTCAAAGTCCACCTGGCAGCTGATTATTAGTGACAATCCTCAAGGGTAGGTACTTGGACTGATCATAAGGGAGCCCTGGAAGCCCACTGCTCTACAAGGGATGGGGAGCCAGGAGATGAGTGCAACAACACAGGCAGCAGGGCAGGGGCCTGTCAGTAAGGACCCAGTCCTACAGTACCTAAACAAGGCAAGTGGGGTCTAGCTGTGGTAACCAGAGTCAGACACTATACAGTGATTGCAAGGCAAGTCTGCAGTGGTGAGGCACAGCCAAGGTCAAGCCAGGAAATCAGTCCACAGGTCAGGGTCCAAGTCTGGATCAGCAGGGCTCATAACCAGGCACAGGTGTGGCTGCAGTGCAATGGGAGTTATAGCTCAGGTGGGGATCAACCACTTGAGCTGCAACTTAAAGCAGCTCCCAAGAGAAAGGAGTCAGCCTTTGCTAAGGCTTTCCTGCAGAGCTGGCTGGGACAGCTCTGACCAGTGACACCAGGAAAAGGGGTATTGCCCTCAGCTTTGCTATCTCTAAGTTGTCCCTAAGCCCAGGGAGCTAGACCTCCAAGGAGGGAGGATGCTCTCAGGGCTCTTGCACTGATACTGTTTAATGTCTTTAATAAAGACCAGAATGATGGGACGAAGTGCACTCTCAGTTTTGTGAACGATACCACTGAGAGGAACAGTTGATAAGGTGGAGGGCCAGGCTGCCATTTGGAGGGACGTCAACAGAGAGAGAAACAGGCTGGCAGGAACCCGCCAGGGAGCAGCAGGGGCTGGGTGTCCTGCAAGGGAAAAACAGTAGGGAGCTAAGAGTGATGGCAAGGAGGGCAGGGGTCAGACCTCACTAACAAGGACCCAGAATGTTGAGTCATTAAATCCAGGTCAGGATCAGGTCTGAACACAGCGAACAGGTCCAGCTCCAATCCAGTGATCACCTCAAAAGTCTGCAGTGGCACGGCAGGTCCAGTGCCATGTTAGGTAGGGTCTGGGGTCTGGGCTAAGGTCAATATCAAGAAGGTACAAGATCAAACACAGATGTAGACGCTACAGAACTGCAGAGTAGCAGACTCAGGGGCCAGCAGTACAGCCTCAGCTTAAAAGCAGCTCCCAAAGTAATGGAGGGGCATGCCCTCACTTCTATCTTGCTTCACAACAGCTCTTACTAGGGAAGGAACTGACCTTGGACTGAGCCAGCTACAGTCCTGAATTCAGCCAAGTTACTAGAAGGGGAGAATGTGCTCAGGAACCTGACAGCATGTCATGAAATTCAGCAAAGGCAAAGGCAAAATCCTGCATCTGGAATAGAACATTGTAATGGCACAGGCTGACTATCTAGACAGCAGATCTGTGGAAAAGGACCTAGGGTTACCTAAAGGACAAGAAGTTAAGCATGAATAAGCAGTGCACTTCTGCAGCAATGCAAGCTTAAACACACATCGGGTTGCATTAGTAAGAATATAGCCAGCAGGTTAGTTGAAGTGCTTACTCTTGTCTAGCTGGCGGTTGCGAGAATGCATTTGGAGAAATGTGTCAAGTTTGGGGCTCCCCAGTATAAGAAAGACATTGACAAACTGGCAGAGTGAGTCAGGCAGTTAGAGAAAGAGAGCACATGACATAAAAGAGAGACTGAGAGCACTGGGCTTGTTCATTTTGAATAAAAGAAGGCTAGCTGACAGCTAACTGCTGTCTTCAACCGTGCAGTGGGTGGAAACAGAGAAGATGGAGCCGGACTTCTTGACGTGCACAGTGAAAATATGAGAGGCAATGAACAAAAGTTGCAGGAGGGCAAATTCCTGACAATTACAAGTGAAAAAAAGTTACCATGAGTATGGCCAAATATTGGAAGAAGATTCCCAGAGATGCTATGAAGTCTTCAACTCTGGAGATATTCAAAACTTGACTGGACAAGGTTCCTCAGCAACCTAAGTTCAATGCTGGATCTAACTTCAAGTTTGAACCTGCTTAAGGCATCACAATGCTGAGGGTTTGGGGGCGGACACAGAAGGGAGAATTAGACCAGGTCACTGTCCAAGGACCCTGACAGCTTAGATTACTCTGTGTCATGCATCTCATTGACAGCTCAGCTTTTAGGAATGTCTTAGAACATATTTTGAAAGCAAGACTTGGAAATATGGTCTGTATGTAACTTTTATTATAAGATTATGATGAACCTATATATACTGTTCATTATAATGAAGAATAGGTATTGATGGCTCACTGTCCGCATGGAAAATGATGCCATGTATGCTTCTGCAGGGGTGACCAAGGTTTGATACTATATAATACTGTCATTAATGATCTGAATGATGGAATAGAGCATGTGCTTATTAAATCTGCAAACAACACTAGGCTGGAAGCAACTGTGTGTACATTGGAGGACAACATTAGAATTCAAAATGATCCTGACAAACTGTAGCAATGGTTTGAGAAAAACAGGATGTTATTGAACAGACACAAGTGTGAGGCATTACTTTTAGAAGGCATACTAAATTGCACAAATACAGGATGTGGCTCATCCAGCTTGTTTGTACTGCTGCAGAACAGGATCCAGAGGCAACAGAGGATCACAAGCTGAGTAAGAGTCAACAATGTCACGTTGCAGCGATAAAAGCAAACATCAGTGGCATTTTTTCTTTAAAAGGTGTAGCCTGCAAGACGTGTGAAATAACCTTTCCACTCTACACAGTGCTGTAAAGTCTCAACTGTAGTAGCCAGGCCAGTTTTAAGCACTACTACAGGAAAGATGAAGAACAATTAACTCAGGACCATAACCTTAAACATAAACCCTATTGGAAATCTGATGACAGGGTAATTTTGACTTACTTTCTCCGGGCAACTGTAAGTACATCCTTTTCCCTGCTGTGTGCCACACCCCTTCATTTACAGTCATAGATTGAACTGATTAAGCCAATATCAATGAAATATCCTGACAGGTAATTCTAAAGCAAGGCAAAATAAACAATACTTGGACTTGAGGAAGCAGTGTATCAGAGCTCTTTCTTTTCTAGATGATAGATGGCTTTTTTTTTTTGGCCGTGATGTCAGAAAACAAAAGAATAATCTTGACTAACACATTCTTTTCATTTTAGTGCAAGCAAACAAGCAACTAAATAATTCCCTTGGATAAATTCTGCACGCACTTTCACTCATGAAACTTCTCTGAAGTCAGTTGCTTTGCAGGAATATAATGAATAGGTTTACTGGGTGTTTGTTTTTTTAAAAAAATATTTCTAATGTTACAGATATAATACCTAATACATAATTTAGGATGATAATCATAGAATCACTGAATCATAGAACAGCCCACGTTGGAAGGGACCACCAAAGATCATCTGGTCCAACCTTTCATGGGAAAGAGAGCCTAGATAAGTTTATCTAGTGCCCTGCCCAATTGTATCTTGAAAATCTCCAGTGATGGAGACTCTAGCATGTCCCTGAGGAGGGTGTTCCAATGAATGTTTGTTCTCACTGTAAAAAATTTCTGTATTATGTTGGCTCTGCCAGTGCCCACTGCCCCTTGCCTTCTCCATGTAGCTCCTTGTGAAGAGTCTCCATCCTCTTTGTAGCTGCCCTTTAAGTACTGCAATACTGTGATGAGGTCCCCTCTGAGTCTTCTCTTCTCTATGGAGAAAAGACCTAACTCCTTCAGCCTTTCCTTATAGGGCAGATTCTCCAGTCCTTTGATCATCTTCATGGCCTTCCTTTGGCCCCTTTTGTCCACATCTTTCTTGAATTTTGGGGACCAGAACTGGACAACACACTCCAGGTGCAGCCTGACAAGTGCTGACTAGAGTAGGAAGACAAATGCTGAGTAGAGTAGGAAGACAAGTGCTGCCTAGAGTGGGAAATAATGTCCAATAATACTCATAGATAGTGTAGGTTCCTGCTGATAATATTAATGGTATTTTAGTAAACTGTTGACCATTCCCTGATAATAAAATTAGGCCATCAAACACATATACTTTGTTGACATAAACTAGGCTATCAATTTTAAACCTTCCATTGATCTCTATTCTTTAGTGTATTATAAATGTTAAGTCCTTAAAGTTATAATTTAATGGTATATGTTTGGGAAAATGCTTGTAATGAGATATGAGAGCTTGTGATCCTTTTTGTCTCCTGTCGTTGGTCATACAGCAGTATATTGACAAAGGTGTGTGACCAGCATCCTTTCTGTCCAAGCTTTTATTTGGTTCCAAGTAGCTGAAGTATAAACATAGAGAAGCATATAAAATAAACATAAATTGCCAATGAATGAGGTCTTTTTCTTCAACAAAGAGACATTTATAATAGCAATGATTAGTTTGTCCTATTGTTGCAGAGAATGTTTCCACCAAAAATTAATTTTCTTGATGTTCTTGTCTAGAAACATTTTAAAAGAAAAATGTCAGAAGTAACAATAATTTAGATCATACATATGGAACTTAAAACCATGCTTGCTTGTTGTATCATTTTAAGACACCTGAGTTAATTTTGTAAGAGCTACATGGTTTTAGCCCTAATTAGATTTTCAGATTTATAAGAAAAAATATCTTTTACTAAAAACAGCACATGGAAATGTAGTTGTAAAAAGTGCCTTAGACTAACAGTGGCAGTATGGACTGATTTCTTTGTGAACTGGCCACACTGTGATGAATGTCAGGGATAATTCTTAAAGTTAGCTGGCAGCTTGGCACACTGTATGCAAATAGAGTGCTTAACAAAGAGTAAGGAATACAGGAAGAGGAGAGACTAACATGATTTTTCTTAAGATCTTTACTGTTGTCCAGAAAATAGATCTTTACGGGTCCTCACATTACCGAATTCACATTGTGCAAGAGCCAACCTGACGAATCTACAGATCAAGGAGATAAGATATCAATAACAATGAAATGAAAAATCAGTTATGAAGAGAACCAACAGAGAGATCAATATTAGTTATTGACCTATTAATAACTTCAATATTAAAAATTACTGTATTCATTTCATGATTAGTCTGTAAAAAACAAAAAATGAGAATAAAATGGCTGAATTGACTAAGCAGCTCAAACTCATGGTTTTAAACCAAATTTGTGAATCAATCAGCGAAGAAACCCTTTCAAAGTCAAGAACATAACAGCTATGCACTACCATAACAAATTGTGCTGTATATTTTCTGTAATATCATGAATCTTGCTATTTACACCTTTGCATCTTTTACTATGATTACACCATAATGAAAGCAGTTAAGGAAAACAGTAGACAAATTTAATACATATTTTTATTTAAAAGTAAAAGTTATATTTTAAGTGGATCTGGTTACTGTTTAACTACTTCTCAGGCTATTAACTCTTTTTACTCTAAAACCTTATGTTTAATGAATTCTTCCCAGTAGTATTTACAACCGTCAGAACCAACATAATGTCTATTTTATTTTTACTGCTCAGAGTGTAAAAAGCAGAGAGAAATTTAATCTTGAATAACTTCATATAGCTATTAATTACATCTTTTTTTAAATTACAACAGAATTATTTGGATAACCTATTGCAATAAAAATCAAAGTAATTTACTGGCTTTACCTGCTTCACTGCGATTGAAATGTTTATAATCTCACTGTTACGGTGTTTATGAAATTGCACAGGGTGTAACAAAACTCACCTCTCGAAATACATAGAAGGTTTTTTTTTTCCTGTTTTTTCTCTTTCAAGACTAAAGAAAAAGAATTCTAGAAAAAGCAGGAAAAATCACTTATAGTTAGAGTAGAAAGAAAATTCTAACTTCAGGTTTTTTACTTCTGCTTTAATGAACCCTGTCATGTGAAATTTTAAAAACAGTGAATGGAACTATTTGGTGCAATACATATGCACAGCAGGGTAAGTTTAGATCTGTGATGGCCTTTCAGTTTGTATTTCCTAGCTTTTTATTTTAAACTTATAAGAAATCCTGGTTTTCAAGAGAAAGGGGCTAATCGCACTTCCTGAGCCTGGCACAAGAACAAATCACATTATCCTTACTCAGGAGAATAGTCTAATTAAACACAACAGGAATCCTCATATGGACATCGTAAAGCAAGCAGTATTTTGATGCCACTGTGGCAGATAAATGACAGTTCTCTAACTCTTGCAAACATAGTTCAGCCCTGACCTACATCATTTCGTTATTAAAAAAAAAAATTGCTGAGATTTAGAGTAAATATGTGCCTATACATCAGCAGTCTCTATTCACTTAAGTAGTTGCATTATTTGTAGCCAAGAGTCTGTCTTCTAAAACATGTTTTTTCGAGCTTTTTCAGTTGGATGACTACATGATCTTTTTACCCCCCCAAAATAAAGTAGTATTGGTACAATTTATTTTACAATGGAAACAAAAATTGAGCTAAAACTTTAAACAATTATTTGTTAGTTTTATTTTCTCCCCCATCTGTCTGTTTGTTGCAAGCATAAGAACATGGATGCATGTCTTTTTCTTCAGTTTTTGAAATTATATTCAAGACCACCTTCTGGCATTTATGGAGAACGGAGGCTGAGAAAATTTAAAGAATATCATGAAAGAAACCTCCCATCATCTATTACAGGTGAAGCAAAAGTATGTTCTGGGAGCAAAAGCATTGCTTTCTCTCATTTCAGTGGGGAGCAAGTGTTGTGAAAGGTAGAGAAAGCGACAAGATCAGGTCCTGGCATCAGTCTAGTCTTTGTGACAGATAAAGGAATGCATAGCACCCTTCCACACATACCACCTCTTGCCACACCTAGTCTGGGCCTGTGTCAATGACTGATCTTGCAAGCTAAACTGAAAATGGATATAATTATGTAAATATCAGGATTTGCTAATGCAGAACACCTTGCTGGACCGGGACCCAACTAGCCACCTCATGAATGAAATCATCACTGACAAATTTACAGTCTTTGTACTGAGTATGTCAATATCAAGTAGGTGAGACAAACATGATTTTTAAAGAAAAAAAAAAGAATCATGTTCTGTAGCATTTCTAGTGTACATACTCTTATTTTAATTTTCAATCTGATGAAGGAAGCAAATAAACACCAGAGCTGCAATTACTGCAGGGCTGAGATTAGTGTTACAGACTTGTTGTTCTTTCAGAATGCCAGTGCTACAATAATGCTCACATGAGCTGATGAATGGCTCACCTCAGTGAAAGTTTGCTTATCAAAAACAAACACTGTTGATTAGAGAAGGCAGCTACTTAGGAGTGTTCCAGCTTATAAAAATAAAAACTGTAAAAATGATTTTGTAAAAATTTATTTGTAAAACCAAATATGAGTTTAAGATCTGAAGGAAGTCCCTCCTATTAAACATAATGTTGGGAACTTATCTTTAGTAAGAGCTTTTTCCTACACTATGTATAGTGTATTATGGATTTCAGCAAAGGACAGTCAGACAGTTCTAAACTGGAAATTAGGTAATGAAGGATTTCACAAATACAACTTCTAAAACAAATTCATAAATTCAATGTGGAGGAATGCATTGATAGTTTTATTCAGAACAGCTGAAGTCAAGAATTACCCCAGCATTTGGGTACATGTGTAAATCACGCGAGTCTTCCATGAAGAATAGTATGAAGTACAGAATAGATAATAAAACAGGTATCAAACCATATTTTGTTATCCCACTTTTCTAGAAAAAGGAAGCTTATGTGGTTGTGCTATTGGTCCATCTCTTCCATGACATAGATTAACAACAAATCATTGACAAATTTTAAGCAAATTTAACAATAGATCTCAAAGTTACAAAGTTATTTTGGGATTTGTAAAAGTTTCTAAGTGAAAAGAGATACAAATTAATATACCTACCAGTAGAAAAGCAATTATAATTTAGCTCCCTACCCATTTATGAGGCAGCAGCCACCTGATAAATCAGAACAAGAAAACTGGTCAAATGACCAGCCAACATGAATCTTCCAGCCAACCATATTATTTCTAGCAACATGTCTCACCAAGCAGATGTGGATATGGGAATAATAAAGGCGAGAAATGTCAGGTGTTAACTGTTAAGTGTTACAATTTTTAGTGAATGTTACAGAGTTCTAGGTTTAGGTTTGTTTTGCCAAAAAATGGCAATTCTTCAATTTTCAAAAACATTTACATAACTAAGTAAGTTTACAGAAACCTGAGGACCTCCAAACTCTAAGAGAGTATCTGGTTGCTGGATAGGACCATTAGGAACATGAAATAGTCCTTTTTAAAATCAAGATGAACAGTTTTGGGCAGCCTAACTTGAACATTTGCATAATTGATTGGTTTGTAGACCCGAACAGTAATTTAACATTCCTACATAGCCAAAAGTTTTACCTTTTGGATTGGCTTTTCTTGTTTGCTTATTTTTTATGGGAAACAAGGCAAAGTATACCAAGCAATGGAATCTTTCACTGACATTTCCAAGTTAAGGATTTTTGCCAAGTTTTGTCCGGAGAATCTTTTTAAAAACTTCTGGAACAGGACTTACTTCAGCCAAGGATAAAGACAGCAAGTGCAGTTTGAAAGACACTACTCCATCAGCTCATCGTTATCCACGAACTGGAAGTTACTGTGCCCAGAACTCACCCTGTTCTATACGAGAGCTTCTCATCCACTACAGTCAAAAGTCTGCCTTGTTACCTCACTGGAACACCCCTCTTCGGGGGTTTAAACTAAGATGGGCTGACTCTGTAGTAAAGCACTTAAGCACGTGTGTATTCAGTTTTGGTAGTTTTGCTATGGGGCTGGTGGGAATGGAGCCTTTGGCACCTCTACAAGTATATGAAATTAAAGTATACCTTTACTCCGAGTAATACAGGGTTGCACATGGATGGTAGCAAATTGTAAAGGAATTTTCTTCCAAGAAAAAATTGTGCTTTCTTATCTCCTATAACCAAACTTGGGTTTTCTCCCCATCTTTTGCATCTTTCTGAAAAAATGCTGGTTCTGTGTTTCCCAGCCAAGCAGTGTTTTAGTCATGTCTATGCACCTGGGCTATGCATAGTCAAACACCTATGGACCTTGCAAACAAGTAAATGTAACATTTATTTACAAGTACGTAGAGCTAATGCATCTCATAGTACAGAGCTGAGGTCTTCTCTTTCTTCCCTTGGTGGAGTTTAGGGCAGCTCCTGTAATCCTGGAGGATATAGTGATTGAGTCCTGCTGATTCACTGTGTTTACACAGTTTATTATCTAAAGCTGGATATAAGGAGGACTGGCAATCCAGCAAAATTCCCAAATTTGGGGTTACAGAAGAGACAGGATGAATAGTATTCTGAGACCTATTGTAAAATTCAACTTTGCGATGACAGTTACTATGAAGCCAAGGCAGAACATGTTTTTGAACTGGGATGGATTATCTTCAGCACATGTAGAGCAAAGAGATCCACCTTTATTCAAGCAACTATTTGAATAGTTTGAGCCTCCTCAGGACATCAGAGGTACTTCTGTTTCTCTGATATGATCCTGGAGAGGCTTGGGAAACAGCTCACTGCCATGAGGCATCACTGAAATCAAGGGGCTCAGGGAAACTGCTGTCGACGGGACATCTCCGTATGTAACACCACCATGAAGCAGGAGTGCAAGTATTAACAAGAAGTCTAGAAAAAGAACTCTCTCCTTGAACAAGCACCACACCAGCTCTGAAGCTGACAGACCCCAGGGTTTCCCCTGCCCCTCGCCATGCCCAAGGGGACCAAAGCTCAGCAGTCCTTGCACAGCCCCTGGCACTCTCGCTCAAACTTGGCCACTAGCTAAGACTTAAATTGCTACCCCCCCAAAAAAAAAACCCAAACAACCAAAAGGTCCCTATCCAGACACTTTTCCACACACAACACTGTGGGACCAGTGTGGCAGAGACCACAGAGGCTCGAAAGCGCGGGAGCCGACTGAGGAGCCCAGCAGAGTCCTGCCCAGCCGGCCGAGGGCAGCCCAGGGCTCCTCATCAGCAGGGTCCCGCGGGAGGCGAGGAGGGGGCATCTCCCCGCGACGGAGGCCTGCAGGTGGCAGCGGGAGCCAACCGCCGCGGCGGCGGCCGCCGGCCTGCAGCGCCGCGAGCAGCCCGAGGCGGGGCGCAGCGGCCCGCCCCTCCCGCAGGGGGCGCCCTGGGGCGGTGGGTCGAGGCCGGGCCCTGTGCCGGGGGTGGGGGGCGGCCCCGCGTCGAAGCGGGCGGGCACCACCCTGTCACTTCAGGAGGCGTTGCGTAATCTCCCCGGCGCGGGTGGGCGCCGGCCGGCGGCGCTTGCGGCACCTCGGCAGGAGGCGGCGGCTCCGCACCTCAGCGCGGCCTCTCACGCCGCCGCGGTGGCAGCGCGGCCCCCGTGCACCTGCTCACCTGTCTCCCGGCCGGCTGGGGGGGCTCGGCCCGGCCACTCCCCCCGACGGGCTCGGCGCAGGCGCCCTAGCGGCTACCGCAGGCAGGGGGCGGCAACATGGCGGCGTGAGCGGCGGCGGTTTCGGCTCCACAACAACAGCGGCAGCGGCGATCGCTCGCGCCGCCGTCAGCTCCGCGCGCCGCTCGCATCCGCCGGGCCGCGCCGCGCTCGGCGGCGCCCGCTCCTCCCGCTCCGCGGTGGGGAGGCGGCCCCGGCTGGGCGGCTTTCGGCTAACGGGGCATCGGCGCCCATAATAATCCCTCATTATAGCGGAGCCGGGGAGCGGCTCCTGGGACGGTGCCTGCGCCTCGGGCCGGCTCCCTGCGGCCCGTCGGGTGCGACTGCGGTGGATGCGCGGCTCGGCCCGGCCGGGCGGGGAGACGGCGGCGGCAGGTGTCGGTAACGGCGGGGGGTAAATGGCGAGCGAGAAGCCGGTGTCGGGGTCGGACCCGCAGCCCGCGGGACTCATCTCCGTCGGGGCCGGCGGTGGAGGCGGCGGCGGTGGAGGCGGCAGCGGCAGCACCGTCGCGGCGATGGGGGAGCTGAGGGCGTCGGGCTCCGGGTCCGTAGTGCTCCCTGCGGGGATGATTAACCCGTCGGTGCCGATCCGCAATATCCGGATGAAATTCGCCGTCCTCATCGGACTCATCCAGGTCGGGGAGGTCAGCAACCGGGACATCGTGGAGACGGTGCTGAACCTGGTAAGCGGCCGGCCACCCCGCCCCGGTGACGCCCCGGCGGGCAAAGGGACCCTGGGCACCGGCCCGCGCAGCCCACCTCCTCCGGGGTCTGCTCCCTATCCCCCCCCCCCGCCCCTGTGCAACCCCAAAGGGACCTTCATTTTCCCTGCCCCTGTGTCCCTCCTACACGTACGGCCCTTCTCCAACCATCTTTCCTGCCCAAACTCCTCTTGTTCCTCTCTCTCACCGTTAATGCCACGACCTGCTCTTCTGCTGCGCGTGACAGAAGCCCCCTCAGCGCTCCCTAAACTCCACGCAGGACCCTACCTAGTACAGACAGGCCATTCTTCCCTTCCCAGTGCCTCCCCCCGGCCGCCTCCTGCAGAAGGGGAGTGTGTGCAATTCACAATGTAAAAAATAAGGAGATTAAGTAATTTGCAATTTCAGGTTCTGGATGCTGCCCTATAACCTAGTGGCTTCCTCATTGGAAGAAGAGTGGTGTGAATGTGGTATCTGTTTTTAATCGAAAAAGATACAAAAATGCTGGTATCTTTTCTTAGTGGCTGAAACATGTGAAAGGTTTAACCCTGGTAGCTCAGAGCTAGTTGAGTATTTTATGTAGGGGAAGGGGGAGGAGGAAGGAGATTTTTGCCAGGATTTAATATCTGTAATAAAGAGTTAGTTGTATTGCAGTAGTGTATTGTGTTGCTCATGTCTTAATAATCTGCCGTGCTTTCCAAAACACATTCTTGTCTGCAAAGTAACTGCTGTTGCTAATTTTGTTTGAGGTCTGTGCGTCGCAAAACACAATTGTACACTGGTAAATGGTTTGAAAGAAGAAGATGCTAAAATGTAGCTCCTTAGTCATCTGCTCACTTCATGGAGTGAAAGAGTTACTGCAGGACTGTATGACTTAATGTTTTTGCGCTACCTACACCAAAGCCCGAGGAACGTACAGAAGCCAAACGAGTGGATCTAAAAATGAATCATTTTCAATTATGTACAATTTGATGCTGCTCCTGAATGCAAGATTTGCTGCAGCAAAGCTTTTGAAGCAGTTCAGTCAATGAAATATCCCAAATTTTTGCATATAAAATAGAATAGAAAATGACTGCTCAAAACTGAATGGCAATTAACTGAAACTGCCTTTGTTTCAAATAAGTTTAATGCTTTTTAACCTCCACTCGTTTTATACAAAGTCATGTAAAGAATATATTTTGTTTTAAACACTTTAAAAGGATGTATTCTTCTGTTTGACAGTTATTTGCATTTGACCTAGCACAGACTGAATGGAAAAGCTGCAGCATGCAGGGAAAGACATGGTTTGGTCAGATCATTTTAATATTTATGGCTTATCTGAACACACAGGGTTAAAGCCCTAATAGTTTTGTAAATATGTCAAAACAGTAACCTCGTATATTTCTCACTCCTCTCTACAAGCTGTTTGACACTTAAAAATTCACAAATCACATTTCAGGTTTTTTTTCTTTTTTGTACAAGTGTGGTACGAGTCATCATAACTTTATTGGATTATTACCCATTCCTTTAAAAGTAGCACACGAAATAAGAGAATGACATGCAGATATTTTACTAACTAGTTTTGTATAGATCATGACAAATACAAAGATGTTTAATCCTTTTCTGGTTTTGTTTCTTCTTTCTTCTTACTGATGTTTAAGCTGATTTTAATTCTGGTTGTTAATGCATCAGCAACTGGACTAACATTGGCTTGTCTTTGGAGGGGAGGTTAGAATGTGGTATTTGTGTGGAGGACATACAGTGCTTGTTAAAGTGCTTGCCTATGAGATCTACCAACTATTTAGTTCCTATTGCTGAAAACTATGTTTATATTTAAAAATAAACACAAGAGTGTTTAAACGGTGCTCTCAGGATCGGGAGATGTGTATGAATGTGAAACTGCTTGGGAGTCTGCTGCAGTAGCGATGCATTCTGGATCAGTCATTACTTAACAGATGGACTCTAATACAGAATAGTCAGTATTCCCATAGCAGAGAGAGGTTATATTGTCTGCTAATCTTTTTCTTCTCAGGGCAGTGAATGTCTCAAACTTCTGCTTGTATATTTGAAACTTAATTTACTTGCATGTGAAACAAACATAGTGAATATGGCAGATACAAAGTAAAGCTGATGGCATATCCCTAAACTACTAAACATTATCTGATTCTGTATTAAGGATTTTAATAGCAACTATAAATAAAATGCAGTTTTGTATTTTAGAAGCATTCTTTGGGGGGGTAGGTGGGGCTGGAGAGAACTTGATTTGTTTTTTTGTTGTTTTGGTTTTTTTTCCTTCAGCTTACCTTTACTGTTTCTGAATGAGAAATACAACCTATACTATACCATATTAAGTATCTGTAAGCCATTTGGTAATAGCTTTTTAGTATTCGAATTCTGCATAGCTGAGACTTATTATCAGAGAGAATCAGAAGTTAAAGATGAGGATACTTTTTTAATTTTCTTATCTGAGATTACTGCTCTCTCCTATGTAAAGCTTAAATAAGTCTCTTCATTCTTCCTGCATCTGTGTGGAAGCAGCAACAAACGTCTGAGACAAAACTTTGTTTTGGCTTGCCCTTGTCATGGAGATGGTCACTCTTCTTTCCAGTTAAGTTTTCCTCTTCAGGTTTCTCTTAGACAGTTTTTACCTTTTAAATGTTTGTTTTTGTGGCCCCATACTGTATTATCTATTACAGCATTCAGACTTACTTCATGTGGTACCTTCTGATATTGATGGACACAGTGATTTATTGTATTTGTGAGCTGATGAAGTGCTTTTTACGCAGTGCTGAAAATCTTTTTCCATGTCTAATATGTTGTTGGATTTTCAGCTCTGCCAAATTTTAACAGTTGACTTTCAGATCAGACAGTATTTTGTTCTTGAGCATGCCTATGCTGTTTATGGGATTAGTTGTTTCTCTTGATGCTTTTCCTTTTCTTAGTGACACTTCTTTTCCTCCAAGCTTACTGTGTGTTAAAAGTTCTGTTATACTGGTGAATTTGTTTAATGGAATGTCACTTGGTAGGGTTTCTGTTATTGCTTGGATTATTTTTCATTGTTTAACATTACAGTGGAAGACATAATGGAGAGCATTCAGCCCTTTATATACCAGTGCCTATGAACTACTTAGAGTTATCCTTAAAAAAAACTGCTAGCATTAATACTATGAAGGTCAGAAGATGTTAAGAGGCTACGAACTGAAGGCTTTTGTAGAATGATTTTAGATTATTTTTACATTTTGTGAAGTAGGAGGGAACTCCTCATCATATCTCAGGCATTCTTCTGTAATAGTGCTTATTTTTGATTTTCAACCGTGGGTTTAATATGAATTCCCAGGTTCAGCATGCTCTCCCCAAGATGTGTGTGTACTGACCCTTGTGTACTGCCAAGCACCAAACTGGAAAAGGCTTTCCTTGCAAACAATGTAATCTTCTAATTGCTCTTAGTGATTTCTCTTTGGGGATATTTTCATACTGGTTCTGCTTTTCTATTGATGAGGAGGCCTTTCCCCTTTGAACAGCTCTATTAGTTTTCGTAGGGTGCTGTCAAGGATGTTGTTATTGCTATGATAGATGCGCTTGTTGTTATTCTCCGTAGTTCTTTTGCTTCTTGTTACACTTCTGTATTCATGATACGTGTTAGACAGATGTTTAAAATAAAGTTCTGCACCATGTGCTCCAGCAAGTACGGTATTAAGGTGGAAGTGGGTCAGTCTGTCCACCTGTATTCTTCTGCTTCAAGTGTATTTTTGTTCACTTATTTCTTAGTGCAAAATTTCCACACCTGACTTTAATTAGTTTTTCTATAATATGTCTCGAATGGTCTTTCCTTTCATTATTTTTACTGACTTGCTTCCTTAATTCTCTGCTTTTCCAGTATTTTAGTGGTTTTGGAAATTTTTCCTTCAGTGTATATTTTAAACTGGCCAGTGTATATTTTAAACAGACAACGTGACTATGTGAATTGCATTGTTTCTTAGCTTTTAGAAAACTTTCTCTGTTCTAGTTTGAATTTCCTAGAATTTTTGATATTGAGTTTTTTAGTGCTGGTAGGGCAATGCAAAATAAGAAAGGTGAACAGGAAGCTGACTGATGCTAAAAAATTGTGACTGGACCTGACACATGCTGCTTGTTTTGAAGCATCTTGAACAGATGATGTGATGCAGATTTGAACAGATTTCAGTCTGATACAGGTGTAGCTGACCAGGGGTCGTGTGCAATCTGGAAAGCTCTTATATATGTTTTGTCAGGCTAGAGAGTGTTTATAAGAAGTAGGTCAAACACCAGGCATAGTTCAAAAAGTCTCTTGCTGTTCTTGTTGGCTACAGCCCACGCTTCTGCCTAGCTCTTCTCATTTTCTTGGCTGTTCCATCCTACTTCAGTGTTAGTCACCCATCACAAGAGGTAAGCCATTTTTTAGTGCTCTGTCACATTATGTACTTGTAGGAGTGGCATTTGCAGCTTCAGAGCAAATGGGTTGGATTATGTGAGAGTTTCTTCTTGCCCTACATCCTTCCGTATTAGTGGTCATGAGGAAAAATGTAAAGGGAGGCATATGTAAGAAAGATTTTTTTTTTTTTTTTTCCATTGGTGGTACTTCAGGCATTGGTTGAGGGTCTTCTTAAGCTAAAGTTGGCTTTTCATATTTGAGTTCTTTGAATCTATTTACAGTTTTGGTTGCTGCAACATCCTGTGGCACAGTTCTACGGTTGTGTGGGGATGAAGAATCACTTTTGTTTGTTGGATGCTGTTGTACTCTGAGAAAGCGTGGGCCTCATGAACTATAGCCTCAATCATATGACTTCTGTTTTTCTTGTGGAACTAGCCTTGCAGGCTTGAGAATCTTACTCCATTTTCTTGGCAGAAGCCTTCCCATTTTTGTACAATAATTCTCAGCTGATAGACAGTATTATCCAAAAAAGCCAAGTTTGAGGGGATTTTTGAAACGGTTTCTTTTGTGCGTGTGTGTATGAGTTTTGTTTTAGGTAGTACTTAACTGGAGGTGGCAGTCCTTGTCCAAGTTACTCTATGTCCCACTGATCCCTTTTTATCCTGGTCACATTATCTCCATACTAAGCTGTGTCTGCATGTTACTGTAGAAGCTACCAGAGCCATATGAAAAGAGCAGTATCCAATGTGAGAGTTTGTAAGAGCATTCCATGGGCAACTACTTAAGAGTACTGTAGCTGTTGTCATTATCTGATACTTTGATGGAAAACTTCGTTTTGGTTACAGAAAATTTTTGAATGACTGAATGTTCACGTAATTTCTTTTAGTATAACTGATTACTTTTGACTTTTTTATATAATCTTTGACAGTAGGTGTTTACAGGTGGGAAGTTTTTTCAATCTTTGTATCAGTCATGAGGCACTAGTGATATCTCAGCAGGGGACTTGGAATCTGCTGTGGTTCTGGTGTGATGGCTTGATACATTTCTATAGGCCATAACTTTTTAAAATCTGTCATGGTGAGCATATCACTGAGTATTCCTTACCGCTTAACACTGAACAGCTATTTATTTCTTAGCTTTACATCTTATTTGTCTGTACAGAATTCAGTTCATGGTTTATAAGGGAGGTAAATACCTAAAGGCTTTTTTTATTTTATTGTCACACTTAAGTAATAAAGTTCTGAGACTGGTATTAATAAAACACTTCCACTCTTTGGCCTTTGCCCCTGCTCCCACCTGAGACCCTACCTATGATTTATCCCTTTGCATCAAGCAAAGGGTTAGCACCTTTCTCTAACAAGATGCTATTTTTACAAAATTGTGACCTGATTCCCTATTCAAACCATGTCTTTTACAAGACTAAGCATTTAGCTCTGTACTCAGTTATACACTAATCTTTCTCTCCCCTCCGTATTTTCCCTCACTGTCCCCCCCACCCCTTGTCTTTCAGATGACTACTCAAAGGGGTAGAAGTCAAGGAGCATGGCTCATTACATGCACAAGGTTGATGTCTAGGAGGCTGTGGTGCAGTTTTTTCTTTATGTTAATGATTTTCAGTGTCTCCACTCATACTTTTCAAATATATGAATCACTGTCTATATTACATCCTTAAAAGAAAACAAAACACAAAACAAACCCCCAAAAACCAGCACCGCAAAACTGCATAATCATCTCTGAATTCCTACTGAAGCGTTTGTTGCCTTTTCACGCCGTATTGAATTTAGTCAAAGTGGAATGAAACCTGTGATTGGGTTAGTACCAAAACTGAGACTTTTATATCCTCATAAATACAGTGCACAGTATTAACACAGCTGTCTTAACTTAATAAGCTATCCAAGCTATTTTAAATCAATCTCTTAATCTTACCTGTTCATTACTTGATATTGCACTTTTTTGGTTTTATATCTTACCCTGTCTCGATAAATCTGCATTTCAAATCAACTTGTGTTGCATTCCTGTTACTCCAGCATTTTGTAGTACTTTACACAGAACAGTATCATTGCAGCTACCTCATTAGTTGATATCTTTTACGCACCTGGTGGCCAAAGGGTCAGTGTAGTAGTGTGTGTTTATGTTGATGCAGTTTCATTTATTTCATGATGGAATTTGATCCTTAATTAACATTCATATTTTTTGGAAATACCCCATTGTGGAGTTTTATTAATTCTTGCATAGACAGAACCCTTAAGCTTTAAGTCTGAATCAAATTTAGAACTTGCTTTTATAATCAGAGCCAGCAGATCTTTTGAAACATCAGTTGTTAATTTGATGATCTACCTCCCACTTCTGTCTTGCAAAAGTTTGGCTTGGATGTACTATGAGTGATGCAGTATTCAATATATGATATTCAGCATAATGATAATGAACAATTAAAAAAAAAAGGATTATTTGTAGAGAGTCATGTATTCCTTCTTTAATGATAGAAATACCTGTTTCAACTATAGGATTATGATGGATTTCGGCTATTTGAACTATAGTTTCAAAACTGCCAGTTTAGGAAGATTGTTAATGACATTCGTCTCCAAGAGAAAGATTATCTGTTATTTCCAGTAGAGAAGCACTTCAACTTCTGATCAACCTACTGACTCTCTGCTAAATTTGTGTTCTGGTCATTTTTGTGGTTTAGAATTTGTTCTACTTTTGATGTACGTGGAAAATAATAATCTTCAGTAAAAAAGTAAGTCTAGTTCTGATGTTACGGAGATTTATACCAGTGATGTCAATTCATTTATATTAATGCAACCCTATAACATGACTACCCTGCTTTAATTTAAAATTGGGTTGCATCAGTGAAACTGTTCCAACACAACAATTCACTGAAGGCTTGCATAAATGTGAATACTGCTTATGCTATTCAGCAGCTTACAAATGCTTGAATTCTATATTTGGAAAATGATGTTTCTTTCAGTGCCCTTTTGTTTACAGTTGGAAGCCTTTCTTAACTATGAAGAATAGGTTTTGGAATTAGCTGAAAGTGAGATAGGGCAAGATATTCACTTACAAGTGAAATTGTTATTCATATCATGCTTTTTGGTACCTGATGGCTTTTGCAGTACTGGGACAGTGTAGCCAGAAAGATGGAAATAATCGTTCTCTGAGTAGAGCCTTCTAAACTAACTCCAGTACCAGCAATATGGCATTGTAATCAGTTTTACATGATCACACTTTTTTTTATTTGCCTTTTAAGTCTTCATATTCTGTGACAAATACTCAATTACATAAAATTTTTTAACTTTCATTGACTTTTCGTTGCCTGCTTTAAGAGCCATATAACAGTTTTTTGCTTTTTTATCCTTTGTTTTGTGAAAATAAAATGTTCTGCATATTCATAAACACAAATATGAATTTGGAAATAACATGTCCTTTGATTCACAAAGGAGCCTGTACTAACCTATTGAAACAAAGACTCTTTCCTACTACAGAATTATAGAAAACAGTAAGATATGCTTTCATTAAATATAGAATAGTAACCGTAAAATACACTTTCAAGCTAGTAATGAACTGACTGGAGCCAAGCCCTGTTTTGGTTTTCTCATGCCTGACCAATCAGAGTTTGCTTTTACTCTTCAACAATACTCTGTGTAGCTCATTGCATCCAAAAAACATTTATTGATTTAATTGTGAGCTAAAAATCTTCCTATGTCACTTTTAGTGTTAAGAACCTTCAAGTAAAAAAAAAAAAAAAAAAAAAATTACTTTGAAATCAGGCGGGCATTCTTGCTTGAAGTTGAATTTATGTTTCATAGCTGGCAGAATGGGAAAGCTGTCTGCCCCTTCCAACAGGACATATACATCAGAATGTAGCTACAGAGTTTTGTCAGCTCTAATTGTGTAGCATCTTCGTAATGTGAGCAAATGTGAATTAGTATATCTGAGGCAAATGAGCGTCCCAGTGGTCTGGAGAATGGACTTAGGGATTCAGCATTTTTGCAGAAGGGCATTAGCTGCAGCTGTTTAATTGCAGGAATTGGAATGTTGAGAGAATGGGGCAAGAGCTGTTGCCTGAAATTAGAAGAAAAAGTCAACTTTGTAGGAAGAAAGAAGCTTCATCCCTCTTCAAATCGTAATTTTTCTCTTGATAAATGAAACTTATCAGGGGGCCTCTGAAAGCTACATTATGGCTATGTTAAGTTATGGAAAGAGGAAGGAGGTAAAGAACCTTGCTTAAGTGGTGTGTTATACTTTCATGGCTGGTGACTTTTGCTGTTTTCTTTTGAGATTGAGAGCTCCAACAAAAGCCATGGTTGTAAACACAGTGTTTACACATCCAATAGGATTGTTTGCCTCAACATGTTCCTCCGTGAGAAGGAAGTTCACTAACATAAAATTGTCAAAAAAGTGATATCAGCACCCCATCTTTTCCTTCTGTTTCTCCAGTGGAATACATTATCTGTTTTGGTAAATGACAAAGTGTGTGGTATTTGTGAGTCATATCTGTGACTGATGGCTACTTGGCTGTTAATATTCATTCATTCAGCTGAATAGCTGAAACTTACAGAAACATTTGTGTAAGACTGCATGTGACTGAATAAGGTCTTCCAGGCAAGGAGGTGGGAGATAATTTATTATTCTAATTCTTTTTCCCTAAAGAGATTTGTGGAGCCCCTGCCCTATGTTTTAGTCTCTTGCATTGCAAAGACCATCTTTGCTGCTTCTTGTGTGTCTTCAGCTATTGGCTTCTTCTCCAAACAACCTGCAGAAGTCTGCTGTTGGTTTTTTTGTTGCTTTGTTTTATGCAGCTTTTAGGTGATTTAAAAGACTTTCTCATTCACTCTGTTCCTCATGGAAATGTTGCAGCCTCCATTGCATCTTTTCATATCTTAGAGAGCATTATGTGAATGCAGAAAGAAGACCCAGGTAGAGTTGCATCTGCTATCCATAGCTGAAGTGAACTGAGTCCATCTGAAAAGAAACTTCAACATACTGTCCTGGGCTCGTATGGAACACACTTTTTTTTTTTTTTTTTTTTTTTAAATTTTTCTTCTTTCATCAAAATCAAAATCTTGTTAATGGTCATGCCTCTCCATTCTTCTCTTTGGCCCTAACACTACAATAACCTCCTGGAATTTCATTGTCAGAGCACTTTCATAAACTAGCAGAATCAGAAATTTCAAGGAATTGTGAAACAGTTGAGAATGGAAGGAACCTCTGGAGGTCTCTAGACAAAAATCCATGCTCAAAGTAGGTTCAGATAGAGGAAGTTGCTCAGGGCCTTGTCTGGCTGGGTTTTGGATATTTCTAAGGATGGGGACTCCCATGTCAAATTTTTAATTAGGTACAAGTGGAGTTTCCTATGCCTGTTGCTACTTGTCCTGTCACTGGGTGCCACTGAGAAGAGTCTGGCTCCCTTGTCTCTACTCCCTGCCCAGCCTACCCCTCTACAAATACATGTACGCATTCATAAGATCTCTTCAAACCTCCTCGTCTTAAGGCTGAACAATCCCATCTCTCCTCAGCCTTTCTGTCAGATGTTCCAATGCCTTAATCATGCACACATTTAGATCTTTATTCTTCTTCAGATAGTAGTTCTCCCTTTCCAAAAGTGGGAGGTGGAATCTGGGAAGACTTTTAATTATAGCAACCCTTTTCCTCATCTCACAGCATGAGCTGCAATATCTACCACAAATAATCCAGTCAATATTGCTATGCCTAACCCAGCAAAGGACCATTTGCACCACATGCAGCCAAGAAAGAAAACGGGCCTCTCTGAGCCGCAGCAGCGAGTGTTTGCTTTTCATCTGTTACGCCTGCTTGTTAATAGATAGCCTTGGATGAAACATACAAACCGGAGTGTCTGTCAGTTCTGCAAATCACAGTTATGGTTGTAGGTAAGCTTTTTTCCTTGGATTTCAGAAGTATAAAATCGAGCTACATTTGATATTCTGCTGAAAATGTATGAAGTTAGTATTAAAGGCTTAATACTGAGTTAATGAAACTTCGTGGCTCTTAACATATACTATAAATACTACCTTCTTTGACGAATTATCATGAATTGAAATTAAACTAGAAGAGCTATTAGCAGTCTTCAAAGTTAGATGCTTGATATCAGAAGGAAAAAAAAAACCCCTAATATTCAGTATAGAGCCAAAGCTGTTGAAGTTCTGCACTGAGTTTGCTGAAAAGATTCATGGCTTTATATATAGTCTAATACTTATAAATTAAATGTTCAATCAGCTCTTTATGTACATATAACTATATATAACTTAGAAACTGTAATATATTAAACAAAGATGATTGTTGAACAATTTTTTTCTAGTTCATGTTTCATGGAAAGAAAATAATTTTTTTGTTCAAAGTAACTTACAACGTACAATAATAAATACATTGTCACTGGAACAATGTGTAGGCTTAGTCACTGAGAGGGAGTCGGTCTTTCACAGTTGATACAGTACAGTATTTGACGTTTTAAAGGTAGTGCTCACTGAATAGGAGTTGATACCTTCTTTAAAACAGACTGTTCTTCAGTGAAGCAGTTGATAGTTACAGGTATTTCCTAAAACTCAGAAGCAGGTTATTCCCAGTTCTCACAGTCATGATGATTTCCCTTATTACTAGTGTAAACGTTTTTTATAACAAGGGAAAATTAGTTATAGTAAAATAGTTTATGTCCTTTTTTTTCCCCCCCTCGTAAAAAGTGATTAAGTTCTATTTAAGAACAAATTTGGATCTGTTTGCTTTGTTGCATGTCCTCGTTCAGTTAAAAAAATAGTCTTCAAGGCTGTAATCCTTTTTCTTGCTTGAAGGTATAGTTTACTAAGCAAGTTGTCACTTTTTCAGAAACTCAACAGCTCAAACCATTGCAATACATGTAAAACATGCATTAAGAGCCCTTAGAGTAACTGTAAGCAACAATCAAAATGAAGGCTGGGAAAGGGGGAAGCAGAAGTTTCAACTGCGCGAGGCTAAACCATGTAAGCTGAAACTTTTTAGATGGTAAAAACTGGTACTTCTATAGTTGAATCAGTTCTTGAAAGTATCAGCAAAAAAAAAAGTAAATTAATTGTTTAGGTGAAGTTTAGGAATTAAGGAATGATACCGCTGAAAGGAAGCCTCGCGTTTGAAAAAACCCTTAACAGTATGAATGGAAAATCCTGAGTACAACAGATTATCTTCTCTCAGTGATGCAGTGTCTGCCTGGATTTACAGAGACCTTGAAATGACTGGCTATATGATGTTTTATTAATTTTTGAGGTATCTGAAGGAATTACTACCATCTGTTAATACCAGAGTCTAAGCCCACATGTGGGCTTCAAAATGCTTTAAGTGTTGAGTTTAAGTAAGAAAGCCTTCTCTTAAAACTAAACTTTTAAAGCAGCTAAGAGGTTTCAGAGTGTAAATAAAAAATACCTTTGTTTTTTATAGTCCAGATTTAAAACTCTTGGATCGTTTGTCACAGCCTTGGCTTGTGGTTCTAGCCTATCCTCTGAAGTTAGAATGGCTGCAAATACTTGTAATTGAGCTCTTCTCCTGCACTAGTTATGACATAACAGGCTTTTCAACTACTTTAAGTCAGTCGAACTCTGTTTTAGCCAAAAATTACTTCACCCTGAAAAGAGAGCAGCACATACAATGCATTTTCTTTTGGCTGAGATCAATCCTGAATGTGTTTTGTACCAAAACCTGATATTATCCAGATGTGCAGAAAAAGCCATAAGAAGCTTGAAGTGTTAATACGATCTAAATCCTTTCTGGAGGTAAGAGGAATCTTAGGAGCACCTTGTTTAAATTATTATTTCAGAATTCCTCTCATATGCTCCTTGTTGAGTTACAGTAGATTTTTAGGTCTTCGTTGGTAAGGAAGCTGGTTAAGCAACTTGAATTAAACTGGTGACAGCCTGCTAACATAGGGATTCAGTTTTCTGAACTGTGTCCGTGGTCATGTTATGTCTGTCTATATTACTGACTCTTAAGGTGTTGGGTTTCCCCCAGCCCCTTATAGGTACTAGGGCTCTTGGGGGTGTGTGGCATTTTTGAGGATGAGGGTTGGGTTGGGTTGGTTTTGTTTTGTTTTGCTTAAGCAATACATCTGAACTGGCTATGTATGTTTTTGCTGAATTAGTTTTTGAAAAATCTTGGGTTTAAAAATTTCCTTGTGCATGCATTTTGTAGAGTATGAACTGTTGAGACCACAGATTTCGTAGTACAAGCAGGACGTGGTACAAGCTGCAGCTGACAATGCAGTCAATGTGAATTTTGATTTAAAATTCCTTTCAGAAATCCTGAAGATTTCCTGGGAGACGGGAATGAATTGCTTGTGGTCTGGAAACAAATCCTGACTTAAGAAAAAGTCCTTGGCATTTCTATTTATTTAGAAAATTGAAATTCAACTAAATAGTCTATACTTAGTGTAGCAAAATGAGATCTTTAAAACACTATAATGAAAGGCTACTGAGGCATTATTAAAAATTAATACAGCCAAGAGAGTTATTGAGAAAAGTAGCATTTAGCAGTAATTATTAATACATTTTGGTACTGCTATATGGTAAGTAGCTTCCAGCATCTTAATCTGTGTTCAGTTTCCCTAGTATTATTTTTAATTATTTTTTCAGCATGTTTTTTCTTCTTGTGTATTTGCAAGTTAAGAGTAACCATTCTAGGTCACAAGGTTTGTTCTGTGACTGAAAACAGAGACTTGCCTGAAGTCTTCTACTGATATCAAAATAAGCTGTAGAGGAGAAATAAGTGATCAGACTGATCTTTGGGAACTAAAATGTCATAGAAAAAATATATTGTGATGCTTTGTGGGGACAATGTCTGGGGTAATGCTCAGGTTTTGAAGATGTTGGAGTTTGGGGGACTGGACTGATAGGGTCCTGTGTGTTGTATTGGGTGTATTGGGTTTGCGTGGCAAGGTTTTGGTAGTGGGGATGGCTATAGGGGTGGCTTCTGTCAGAAGCCGCTAGAAGTTTCCTCTGTGTCCGATAGAGCCAATGCCAGCCGGCTCCAAGGCAGACCCACTGCTGGCCAAGGCTGAGCCCATCAGTGACGGTGGCAGCACCCTAGGGATAACGTATTTAAGAAGGGGGGAGAAATCTGGCAACAGCAATTGCAGCTGGAGAGAGGAGGGAGAATATGTGAGAGAAACAACCCTGCAGACACCAAGGTCAGTGAAGAAGGAGAGTGAGGAGGTGCTCCAGGCACTGGAGCAGAGATTCCCCTGCAGCCTGTGATGAAGACCATGGTGAGGCCGGCTGTGCCCCTGCAGCCCATGGAGCTCCACGCTGGAGCAGGTATCCACCTGCAACCCGTGGAGGACCCCATGCTGTAGCCAGTGGATGCCTGAAGGAGCCTGTAACGCTGTGGAGAGCCTGTGCTGAAGCAGTCTCCTGGCAGCACCTGTGCCTCCATGGAGAGCCTGCGCTGGAGCAGGTTTTGTGGCAGGACTTGTGACCCCGTGGGAGACCCATGCTGGAGCAGTCTGTTCCTGAAGGACTGCACCCTGTGGAAGGGACCTAGGCTGGAGCAGTTAGTGAAGAACAGTCTCCCATGGACTGGACCCCATATTGGAGCAGGGGAAGAGGGCAAGGAGGAAGGAGCGTCAGAGACAATGTGTGATGAACTGACTGCAACCCCCATTCACCTTCCCTCTATGCCATCTAAGGGGGGCAGATACAGAATTTGGGAGTGAAGTTGAGCCTGGGAAGAAAGGAGGGGTGGGGGCAAGCTGTTTTTTAAGATTTGGTCTTACTCTCGCATTACCCGTCTCTCATTTGATTGGAAATAAATTAAATTAATTTCTCTGAGTTGAGTCTGTTTTGCCTGTGACAGTAATTGCTGATCTCTCCTTGTCATTATTTTGATCCACAAGCCTTTTGTCTTATTTTTCTCCCCCTGTCCAGCTGAGGAGGGGGAGTGATAGAGTGCTTGGTGGGCACCTGGTGTCCAGCCAAGGTCAACCCACCACAGAGAGATGGGTTTTGTTTAAATGACGGAAACTTCTGAAATACAATTCTTAAGGAGGTACAGAAAACCTGTGGGTTAAATATTTTCATTTATATTTGTAAACAGAATTACAGTTTTATGCAGAAACTGATCAATGTACACTACTATTCATTTCTCTCTATTTCCACAAACTGCTGTTTGTCAGCTTTTGAAATCTGTGGGCTTTCTTCGTTACACTGACATTTGCACGGGTGAGGTATAATTAAAAAAAAAAAAAAGTGATTGATACTTTCAAGTGATGAACAAGGTTTAGTTATACATACTGGCTGTCTTAGATGCATTGCCTTTTCTGATATACCAATAGATTCTGACTAGTTAAAATAACTGGCAGTGGCAAGCAGCTCTTCAGCAGCTCCGTGGTGACCTCTGGACAGTCTTGTTTGAAAGAGTGGAATCATCATGTTCTCTCATGCAGATTGCTGATGTCTCTCTTCATACACGTGAAGCTATTTAGAGACTTCTTGGAGGACAGTGTTGCCAGTAAGCAGCTTGTATTAAACTTTTGTGTTACTAATCCCACGTTCTACTTCAATGTGATGTGTATGAAAGTGCTTACATTTCATGCTCTATGGTTTTTACTTACACATCTAGGGATTATTTCCTACTAACTAGCACCCCTTGTGTGAGACATCCCTGGAAATGCATGTCCAGCTTTCACGCAGAAGGCTCAGAACTTGGATCTTGCAGGATTTGTATCTCATAGCTACATTGTGCTTTTTAAATCTGTGGCTAACAGAAAGAAGACTGTAACTGTTTTTCTTGTGGAGAGTTCATAGAGGTTGGGATGTTTTACTCTGGCTTTGAATATTATAATTAGGTATGTATTAAAGAGGAAATTAAATGTTTTCTCTTTCAAGTCTATCAGATGGCTCCTGCCATTTAAAACTGTCTTGTATAGGAAAAAACTGTAATTTATTTGTTATGGTGGTTGAATGGTAAGTTACAATATAAATGTAACAAACAAATGAACAGTAACTTCATAAGTTTATGTCTGTTCTTGATATGTTCAAAATGCACCGAACTAGTTTTTAGTTAAGCATCATACTGCTATGGCACAGTTTCTGTGTGGTTTCTTTTTTTAACTGGAAGGCTCTTCAGACTTTTTGTAGAAGAAAGGATCAGGGCCATGTTTGAACTCCTTCCTTCTTATCACTATCATAGTATTTCTGTTTTGGTTGACTGCCAGAGACCAGTATGTGTGTGTGTTCTACCTGGAAAGGTTTGATTGCCTTTATCTGTGTTTGGTAGTTGTACCATGGATGCTTACATAAGATTTTCTTTCTCTTTGTGTAGGTGAGATTAACATTGTTTAATTTTGTATGCTTTTTAAATTGCAGAACCATTTCTTTTTCACTTGCACAGGGCCAGTTAAGACTTTCACAGATGTCTGGCACATTTAATTGAAAAACTACCATTGAACTCCATACACATTGTTTGGTTAGAACATCTTTTCTTGTTTAAAAATTCATGGCAAAAATTGAAGAAAATGGATTGCCTAGTGAGCATCAGTAGATTATGAATGTAAATATAAGCATTTGGAGGCACTTCTGTGATATGAAAAATGTTAATGTAGATGATGTTATCCAGCTTTGAATCACAGGATTCTGAAGCCTTAAAGATGAACTTGAAGGTTGGTTAAAATCAGAAAAAAAAAAAAAGCCTTGGATCGGTTACAGAATGTTAAATCATGACTCACAGAACAATTTAGAATGGAAGGCCTCTTATTAGTGTTAGTCAAAACTGAGAAAGTATGTATTCAAGTGTAGCCTTTGGGAACACGTGCAAGTTCTAAAAATCTGATACCTTCCAATCTCCATCCTTTAGTGGATGCAAGGGGAAACAGTGACAAAGGATGAGGACGAGACCGAGTTATTTAACGCCTTCTTTGCCTCAGTATTTAGTAGTAAGACCAGTTGTTCTCCAGCTGCCCAGCCCCCTGAGCTGGAAGACAAGGATGGGGAGCAGAATGAAGACTCCATTATCCAAAAGGAAGTGGTTAGCGACCTGCTACACCATTTAGACACACAGAAGTCTATGGAGCCAGATGGGATCCACGCAAGGGTACTGAGGGAGCTGGTGGAAGTGCTCACCAACCACTTTCAATCATTTATCAGCAGTCCTGGCTAACCGGAGGGGTCCCAGTTGACTGGAAGTTAGCAAATGTGATGTCCATCTACAGGTACAGTCGAAGGAGGATCTGGGGAACTACAGGCTTGTCATCTTTACCCTGGTGCCAGGGAAAGTTACGGAGCAGATCACGTGGAGTGCCATTACATGACACATACAGAACAACCAGGTGATCAGGCCCAGTCAGCATGGGTTTATGAAAGGCAGGTCCTGCTTGACCAACCTGATGACACCTTCTATGACAAGGTGACCTGCTTAGTGGGTGAGGGAAATGCTGTGGATGTTGTCTACCTGGACTTTAGTAAAGCCTTTGACACCATTTTCCCCAGCATTCTCCTGGAGAAACTGGCAGCTCATGGCTTAGACAGCTGTAATCTTCACTGGGTAAAGAACTGTCGGGATGGCTGGCCCCAGAGAGTTGTGGTGAATGGAGTTAAATCCAGTAGGTGGCTGGTCACGAGCGGTGTTCCCCAGGGCTCAGTTTTGGGGCCAGCTTTTTAAAATATTTTTATTGATGAGCTGGATGAGGGGATCAAGTGCTGCCTCAGTAAGTTTGCAAACAATATCAAGTTGGGTGGGATGTTGCTTTGTTGGACCTGTACGGTCCTCTTGTCATCAGCAGAGAGTGTCCTCGTGGCTGCTCTTGCTTGGTTGCACTGGTGACACTTTACTTAACAGGTGAAGAAAATTTGCTTCTTTGGGATGAAGGGGCTTTACAGAACTGTCTACAGTAAAAAAAATAAATTAAAGCTACATGTCTTAAGGATTAAAAAAAGGGAAATATCTGTTTAGTGAGGCACTGTTAGTTGTTTTTAGACATTTATTGGACAGTGATTACTTTGTCACTGTTCAATTGGTTGGACTTTACTTTCTTCAGAATGGAAATTTGAATTAATGTACTTAAAGATTCACTTTTTTAAATACTTTACCATCTTCACTATTTAAATATGATTGCACTTTTAAAGTCTCCTTTTGATCTGTGATAGTAAAGTTCGCTGTAATCCGTATCATAAGTGATGTCAAACAATGAGTTATGGCTTTACTTTCCAGTTACGTAAAAATTGAGTTGTCATGGAGAACAAATATTGAATATGCATTTCATTGGGTAGATATAGTTAGCAAAGGAAACAGAAACCAAGGATCTGATGCAAGCTTTCGGTCTGGTTTTTTTTTTTTTTTCTTTTGTTGGCCCATTTGATTACATTTACATATGTTCTCCCTTCAGCTTCTATAGCTTCACTATTACAGCTTATCTGTAGCTAAAATTATTCTAATTTTTTTCAAAATTCTTCTTTTAAATTCTTCTTCAAGGTATGATTGTTACTTACTGAATGAAAGTAGGGCTACCATGGTCTTTTATCCTAAGTAAACGTTACATTTTCCTGTACTTAAATTTTCATGGACATCAAAGCTGTGCCTATTCTTACAGGATTTGTAACTAATTGTTGTGTTTTTTTAGGATTTCAAATAAAAAATACGCATATATTTCTAGCTCTGCATTCCTTAAAATAAAAACATACTTTTCAAATATTGTTCACAATATTTGAATTGTGAAGTATTTCTTCTGGCTGGAGTATTTTAGCAAAATACTTCTTTCCGTAAAAATTCTTGATGTGCTTGCATTAACTATACTAAACTATTTTCATAAAGAACAATGAAAAGTCAGTTTCAGAATTGTGGGGTGATTTTGTTGTTTGGTTGTGGGTTTTTTTTTTTTTTTTGCATTTCTTTAAAATACATGTTCTAATGGAAGAAATAATGACAAACTAAAAAAAACCCACCAAACACATAATGAAACAATCTTACTTGACTGGAAGTCAAGTCATTCCTTTTTAAACTTCTTGGAACACCAGTCTTTTAAAATAACTTTCTTTGAACTCAAAATTAAAGCTGGTTATTTGCACAACGGGATACTAAGGGGTTATTAGGAAGTCTCAGCTCAGGGTATGGTCTGTAAAAATTTTCTTTTCAGACTGATTTGTGATACAGATCTGTGAAGGGCTAGAATTAGATTACAATTTTTACTTGTGAGAGAATGCTGTGTTTTATGCAGCATCAAGAAAAGTAAAGCGTTAATTCATTTCTGCCCTGTCATGGTGGATTGCATTTCTACCTTCCTTCATGACTTCTGAACATCAAAAACATACTTGACTGCATGCCTATATACTGTTGAAGGAAAAAACAGGAGTTTTAAAAGCATATGAGAAACTATGCAAAGAAGTTCTAATGAAAAAAGTCTTTGTGGTCATGAAGTTTAATTGCTATACATTTTTCTTAAAGGGATGTTCTCAATGAACATTTTTAACTGTGTCTAAATAGCATCTAATATAACAATGGGAAAATGTTTTACTTGTAGATCTATACAAATCAAATAAATATGCATCTTAATAGAGCAACATAGATGCAAATACAACCTTTTTATTTTTAAAGGAAAAGTAAATGCGTATGACTTTTTCCGGATGTCTTAGTTGCCTTTTCTGTATTTAAGAACTTTTTTTTTTTTTTTACTTCTTCCTCCCCCTTCATGAAATCTGATATGTTAGATAGGCCATCTTCTGCAAAGTAATTAGTGGAGGAAATAATTATGTGGTGGAGATAATCCAAGCACTGTGTTTTGAACATTACTGGAGCTCTTCAGAAGTTAAGTTTTATTGAGGAGGGCAGATTTAGGTACCAGAGTGACTTTGAAAAGTGGGATTTATACATTTTTGAAAAATCTCTTCCAAATTTCTTGGTCATTAATGTAAAAGACATCCTTCAAACCCTTTTAAATATTTCCTTACCCAAAGAACCACTACTGATTGGTAAGGTCTTGTAAGGTCTTGTACTGTTAACATGTATCTTGCACACTCAGATTACCAACTGAATTTCAGATTGATTTTAAATGTTCAAGTACAGTCCTAAAAATCTTGTGGAACTCTTACATTCATCAACAAGTTAAAATATTTATTATAAGTGCTAAAAGGCACCTATGAGCCTATGAAGGCTCCTTCTTTAGCTTGAATAAATGGCTTATGGGAAGGAAAAGATGGAGGGGAAAAAAACCCTTCAACATTCAGTAATTTCTCAATTTCAGTATTTAGAAAGCTATGTTCCAAAATTACTTGGTATATTCCTCTTTTCTGGCTGAAATAACATTCTTGCTGTAAGAATGTGTGCCTGTACTGCACTAAGGTTTGGTTAAAGAAGTTATTTATTTATTTCATGAAAATACTCGTTTGTTATGGTAGTCTTGGTGTATTTTGAGGCCTGAATCTAGTGTTGCCAGTCATAAGTCCATGAGATTTCTGCTTAGGTGCTTTATTTGTGGTTGGTGAAAGCAGAAAAGAAGTTCCATCTTGTCTTTATTGTGATAATTTTTTTTATTTGAATAGCTTATTTATTTTAATAACTATATAGTTTGGTGACCACTAATTCCTGAGCTGCTGTGAGGTTCGTGCATCAGAATTTTTTCAGCTTGACAGCAACAGTATATTCCATAGTTGACTGCTGATGAAACTACAATAATTGGTATTAAGATTAATGTTGAAATGGGGTCTACATAATGCTGTCCTTAAAAGTGAAAATTTGTGACTGCATGTCAGACTCCTAACATAGAAGGGGAGACCATTTAGAAGCTCAGCTGTTTGGATCAGCTTTTGACAAAAGAGGATCTACTGATAGATCAATGTAACTGAGTGATGCCATTCCAAATTTAAATTATATTATCACTGTGAAAGATATGCTCTAAAACTTCAGTCCATTCTAGTGAGACATCAAGAAATCCTTTTAAACAGAAAGATAGGCTAGGTTTTAGAATTGTGATGCTGGAAGATAATTTTTTTTTTCTTGCTATAATCTCTCTACAACTTGGGGAAAAAAAAAAAAGCAGGTCAATCTGAGAATTGTTTTCAGATTTTAATTTTTCAAAATACACCATTGTTTTTCCTAAAACACAGGCAGAAAGCCTGTGTTTGATATAACCACCATCTGTTGTAGAAGTTGTCCTCAAAATATCTCTACCCTGTGTGTGTGCAATTATGGTTTCCTCATTTCTTTTTACCAGCTCTATTTTAGGGTCATTCCTTTCTCACAGATCACAGTATTACTATAATTTCTAAAACTCATTTTTAATATGCCTTTGTAAGCCACCTAAACCCTGATATTTTTTTTTTCCAGGTCCCTCAGGATGGAATTCTTCTTCCCCATCCCCTTCCCGAAGTCTCTTTCATATGCATCTAAAGAAAAGTTAATGGTCAGGCTTCATTATACTCTTAACAAGAAATTCAGCTTCTAAAACAGACTTCTGTGAAGCCAGTCTTGCACCCCTTTCAGGTCTCACCAGATTTATTAGGCATATCAGTATGAAGTTCCAGAAACCTTGGCTACAACCAATGTAGTGGCATGCTACCATGGACATGCTTTGCACTGCTGTTGGTCAGGGCCTTTGTTGCTTGGGACTGATTCTTAGCTGTGAAGATACTCATCTTGCTGCTGATCTTAGCTTGCTATCCTGAGGTCAGCTTGGGTCAGTGATCCAACTGCAGCCATATGCATGGCCGCTTGTAGCAGGCATAATTTCTGGTCCCTCTATGCCGAGATAAACTGCAGTCTTATATGTCCTCAAGATCACATACTCTCAGAGTGCTGCTGGCACAGTTCTGCTGAGGTTCCTTTTTCCACAAAACAATGGCAGGACCATATGATTTAATAAGCCTTTTCTTCCGAGTTGGTTGTCATTTTTCTGCTAATTTGGAAAGCTTAGTCATGTAGCCAGAGCAACATGGGCCTATCAACACTATAGAAAGAGGTTGCACACCAATACAGTGTACCTTTGGTAAGGAGCATGTGCCAGGCATTTGTCTTGTGTTCAGGATTATGATGTACAGGTGAATGACAACATGACTCTGTTGCTTTACTTCCATAAAGAAGAAATCTGAGTTTGTGTCATGAAATAGATCAGCCTTTGTGAGCAGCAGATAAATATTAATTTGCCTATCAGAAGATTCCTTTATTGAAATAAATAACTTGAAAGAAAGCTTATAAGAGCTTCTAAGAAAGACTTTTTACCAAGGCCTATAGTGACAGGACAAGGGGTAATGGTTTTAAACTGAAAGAGGGTAGTTTTTGATCAGATATGAGGAAGAAATTTTTTACAGTGAGGGTGGTGAAACACTGGAATATGTTGCCCAGAGGACTTGCAGATGACCCATCTTTGAAAGTGTTCAAGGTTAGGTTGGACAGGGCTTTGAGCAACCTGAAAGTTAAAGCTGTCCCTGCCCATGGCAGGGGTGAATGAACATTATCATCTTTAAAGATCCCTTCCAACCCAAACCATTCCATGATTCTATGAGCACTCTCTGGCAAATGAGAAATGGGCATTTCATTGGTTTAGATGATATAAATAGGACCTATAGTCTGCCCTTCATGTCCTTCTTGAGGATCTGTTTCTGTGGGATCAGTTTTTTAATTGAGGGCTCAAATGGAGCGTGCAGCCAGTCTACTTAAGTGTCAGTCTGTGTTCTCTGTTGTTTTCCTCCTAATTCCTTGGTGACGGAGATTCAAATGTAGTTGAAGGGGGGAGAGGGGAGGAGAGGAGCGAGATGAAGTGCTTGTGACCCTGCTTGTGACTGTGTGTGGAAGCTTAGGTGCCATTGTTGTTTCAGTCAGCTAAGCCTGTTAGCTACGATTTGCAAATCTGTTGTGTTCTTGCAAGACCCGATCAGTCAGAGAATGAAGGGATATCTCTTAGCTGAACCTCATATCCCTTGTGAAATTGATTTTATATGCTAGGTACCTTTCTTTGCTAAGGAATTTATTTCTGTTTTGTATCTAGAAGATATCAAGATTGTCTACAAAGCCATGGAAATAGATTCAGTTATGTGTTGGAGAAGTCTCCTTACTCGACATCAAAAGGTTGCTACCTGGAACTTCTTTCTCATTTCATCAAGCCGTGTATAATCAAAAAATATCCAGTAACAATGTTTCTTTGGCTGAGCAGTTTCTGCACGGATTATGAAAAACAGTTCCAGTAACTTGTAATTTTGCAAGACACTCCACAAGGATTGTTATTTCTCTTGCGACCACACAATGTGTTTGTGCCTTACAGATTTAAAAATAAATAAATAAAAATTATAAAAAGTTATTCAGTTACTTTTTTGTATCAGTCTTGACCAGCAGCTGGTGGTTGGAGCCACACTATCCAAGTCACAGAAGGCAAAGGCAGGGACTGGGAGGATGAATAACTGCCCACTGTAGGAGAAGAGCAGGTTCATGACCATTTAAGGAACCTGAAGGTACACAAGCCCATGGGACCTGATGAGATGCATCCGCAGGTCCTGAGGGAACAGGCAGAGGAGGTTGCTGTAAGCCACTATCCATTTGAGAAGTTGTGGCAGTCCAGTGAAGCTCCCACTGACTGGCAAAGGGGAAACATAACCTCCATTTTTAAAACACAGGAAAAGAGGAAGACCTGGGGAACTACAGGCCAGTCATTCTCATCTCTGTGCCTGGCAAGATCATGGAACAGATCCTCCTGGAATCTGTACTAAGGCATATGGAAAATAAGGAGATGACTGGTGAAAGCCAATATGGCTTCACTAAGGGCAAATCGTTCCTGAACAAACTTTGTGGCCTTCTACTATGGGGTTGCAGCATTTGGGGATAAGGGAAGAGCAACTGATGTCATCTACCTGGACTTGTGCAAAGCATCTGACGCTGTCCCACATGACATCCTCGTCTCTAAATTGGAGAGACATGGATTTGACGCATGGACCACTCAGTGGATAAGGAATTGGCTGCATCACTCAAAGAGTTGTGGTCAACGGCCTGATGTCCAAGTGGAGACCAGTGACAAGAGGTGTTCCTCAGGGGTTGGTATTGGGACTGGTGCTGTTTCACATCTTTGTCGGTGATATGGACAGTGGGATTGAATGTACCCTCAGCAAGTTTGCTGATGACACCAAGCTGAGTGGTGCAGTTGACATGCAGGAGGGAAGGGATGCCATCCAGAGGGACCTTGAGAGGTGGGCCTGTGTGAACCTCATGAAGTTCGACACGGCCAAATGTAAGGTCCTGCACATGGGTCGTGGCAGTCCCAAGCACAAATCCAGGCTGGGAGGAGAATGGATTGAGGGCAGCTCTGTGGAGGAGGACTTGGGGGTGTTGCTTGATGAGAAGCTCAACATGAGCCAGCACTGTGTTCCTGCAGCCCAGAAAGCCAACTGCATCCTGCGCTTCATGAAAAGAAGTGTGACCAGCAGGTCAAGGGAGCTGATTCTCCCCCCTCTACCCAGCTCTGCTGAGACCCCACCTAGAATACTGCATCCAGCTCTTGGGGCCCCCAACATAAGGAGGACATGGATGTGTTGGAGCGAGTTCAGAGGAGGGCCACAAAGATGATTGGAGGGCTGGAGCACCTCTCCTATGAAGACAAGCTGAGACAGTTGGGGTCGTTCAGCCTGGAGAAGAAAAGGCTTCGGGGAGACCTTATTGCAGCCTTCCAGTACCTGTGGGGGGCCTCCAAGAAAGCTGGAGAGGGACTTTTTAGCAGGCCATGTAGCACTAGGACAAGGGGTGATGTCTTTAAACTGAAAGAGGGTAAATTTAGGTTTAGATATAAGGAAGAAATTCTTCACTGTGAGGATGGTGAGACACTGGCACAGGTTACCCAGAGAAGTTGTGGCTGCCCTGTCCCTGGAAGTGTTCAAGGCCAGGTTGGATAGGGCTTTGAGCAACCTGGTCTAATGGAAGGTGTCCCTGCCCATGGTAGAGGGGTTGGAACTAGATGATCTTTCAGGTCCCTTCCAACCCAAACCATTCTATGAATCTATGATTCTTTTGTATATGTGTTTACAGTTAGCTTATGGGTGCCAATTGGGACCTTCATCTTTCTTTCTCTGAAACCTGTAGCATGACAAGATTCAAGATGTTTTACTGAGATCAGTGTTACTTAGGCATTAACTTAGTCCTTTGGCTAATGCAGGTAAGCTATTGGTAACCCAGTGATGCGATAGTGTTAGTGGGAGAGGGCTGGGTATGTCAGGATTCTATCAGTCTTTGTTGATACTTAGCTATCTATCAGTTCCATCAGCTATCTTAGCTATCTATCTATTCTATCAGTCTTTGTTGATACTTTGCTTCTTTGGAACATGGTCATCTTGTTTTTCAGATAAACTCTATCAGAATGAGAAAAGATCCCACATCAGCTGTCAGTACCAGGGATTCTGAAAAGAAACAAAAGTTGTGCAGAGGACTCAATGCCCACATGATATGCATTTTAGGGGAAGTTGCTTCAGACTAACTTAACTAAAATTAACTCCATCTCGGCCAGACCCAACACATCTTTTCTATGTAACATCACGTGCATGGCCTTCTGCATTCTTTGTCAGTAAGTGCTGAGTTAAACAACTGTCTAAAGTAAGATTCTGTTTTGTCTGTGAATGTGGTGTGATATGCGTTTAAACCCATGCGTTGAGTCCACTACAAGAAAATAAATGGTAGGAGATTGGTGCTGCATTTACCACAATGAAATTTGCACATGCCCTGGGATAATAAGTAGCCTGAGTCTGTCAGTACAACTGTTAATTCCTCAACAGTATTTAATTTTGCCTCTTTCACTGGAGATTTTATTTTATTATTTTGGGACTGCAAGCATCTCCTTTTACAGGAGAATTTTGATTATTTTTATTAAAATATGTTGGCTTAGGATGCACTGCTTATGCCAAGTTGCACTAAAGATCCTTCTAGCCCAGTATACTGTTTTTCAAGAGTGGGTGCATAGGGAAGAGTTTTAAGAGCAGGGAAGACATGTAATGAAGCCTTTTCATAATGCTGCTCTAGCCACTAGCAGAACATGGGCCTGAGACTTCTTGGTCAATGCATTTCTTCTTCCCCCCCTCCAATGAAATTCTCTGCTGCTTTTCAACATACGTAAAATGTGTTTTAGCATATATTCCTGTGGGAAGGAATTACAAAACTAATTGTGTAGTATTTATTTTTAAACCTATCTTCTCCCGCTTTAATGTGATACCCCTTAGCTCTTACATTTCAAGAGCTGTTGATTTTTGTCTGTACCACCCATAATTTTACAGGTCTCATATTTTTTCCTTGGATGCCTTCCTCAAGCTGAATAGTCCTAATTTACTTATTTCTTGTAGGAAACTACTCCATATCTAAACAGAAAAGACATAAATGATGAATTGAAAGATGTTTTAAAACCAGTGTTTCAGTTCTAAACTGGAGTGAAAAATGTTTTCTAGAATTATACCTTTCAGTCTTAACTACTGTTTGTTTTTTTGTGTTTCTTGTTCATGAGCTTGCTGGAACAGATTGAAGTCATAATCCTTTAATTTTAAATCCCCTAGTTTTGAAAACATACTCTTTGGTTTCCCCTCACCCTGCCTGCCACTGCTTAAATATGTAACACATGGAACAAATCCTTATCTGTTTTGCGTACTTGCTCCTTCTGTCTTACTAGGCCTTGCATCCCTGCTAATACTGGTTAGATTTTTGTCACAAGTAATTGCAGTAATGATGTAGGGATGACACTACTTTACTACAACTAAATTTTATGAACATTCATCTTTTCAGTGGAAAGAGAATACTGGTGAAATTTGTGAAGGTCATTATTAAAATACAATTGGAAGATTTACACAATCTTGATTTGTATTAAATTGGTTGCTTACAGGTAGCTGAGATTGTTGCTTCAGTGACATCCACAGGTTCTGGTAGTGATGAGAATCCTGAGGGAATTGGCTGATGTAGTTGCCAAGCCACACCCGATGATATTTGAAAAGTCATGGCAGTCAGGTGAAGTCCCTGGAGACTGGAAAAAGGGAATCATTGCACCCACTTTAAAAAAGTAGTGCAGTAGTAAGGAGGACCCTGGGAACTACCGACCCATCAGCCTCACCTCTGTGCCTGGGAAGATCATGGAGCAGATCCTCCTAGAAGCTATGCTACAGCATGTGGAGGATAGGGAGGTGATTTGAGATGGCCAGCATGGCTTCACCAGTGGCAAGTCCTGCCTGACCAATCTAGTGGCCTTCTATGGTGGAGTGACTACATCAGTGGACAAGGGAAGAGCTATCGATGTCATCTATCTGGACTTCTGTAAGGCATTTGACACAGGCCTCCAACAATGCCTTCTCTCTAAATTGGAGAGATACGGATTTGATGGCTGGACTGTTGGGTGAATGAGGAATTGGTTGGATGGTCGCATCCAGAGGGTAGTGGCCAAAGGCTCAATGTCCAGATGGAGACTGGGGACGAGTAGTGTCCCTCAGGGGTTTGTACTGGGACCAGTGCTGTTTAGTATCTCCATCAGTGACATAGACAGTGGGATCAAGTGCACCCTCAGCAATTTTGCAGCTAACACCAAACTGAGTAGTACCTGGTTGACACACCTGAGGGACGGGAAGCCATCCAGAGGGACCTGGACAAGCTTGAGGAATGGGCCCCTGTGAACCTCATGAGTTTCAACAAGGCCAAGTATGGGGTCCTGCACCTGGATCGGGACAATCCCCCAGTATCAATGCAGGCTGGGGGAGGAAGGGATTGAGAGCAGCCCTGCCAAGAAGGACTTGGGGGTACTGATGGAGGAAAAGCTGGACATGAGTCGGCAATGTGCACTTGCAGCCCAGAAGGCCAACCGTATCATAGGCTGCATCAAAAGCAGCGTGGCCAGCAGGTCAAGGAAGGTGACTCTGCCCCTTTACTCCGCTCTGGGGAGACCCCACCTGGATTACTGTAAGTTTGCAGATGATACCAGGTTGGCTGGGAGTGTTGATCTGGAGGGTAGGCGGGCTCTACAGAGGGATCTGGACAGGCTGGATCAATGGGCCGAGGTCAACTGTATGAGGTTTAATAAGGCCAAGTGCCGGGTCCTGCACTTGGGTCACAACAACCCCATGCAACACTACAGGCTTGGGGAGGAGTGACTGGAGAGCTGCCCAGCGGAAAAGGACCTGGGGGTGCTGGTTGACAGCTGGCAGTGTGCCCAGGTGGCTAAAAAGACCAGCATCATCCTGGCCTGTATCAGAAAGAGTGTGGCCAGCAGGAGTAGGGAAGTGATCGTGCCCCTGTACTCGGCACTGGTGAGGCCGCACCTTGAATATTGTGTTCAGTTTTGGGCCCCTCACTACAAGAAAGATGTTGAGGTGCTCCAGCATGTCCATAGAAGGGCAATGAGGGGTCTGCAGCACAAGTCTTATGAGGAGTGGCTGAGAGAACAGGGGTTGTTCAGTCTGGAGAAGAGGAGTCTGAGGGGAGACCTTATCGCTCTCTACAACTACCTGTGGCGACGTGGGTGTTGGTCTCTTCTCCCAAGTAACTAGTGACAGAATGAGAGGAAATGGCCTCAAGTTGTGCCAGGGGAGGTTTAGATTGGATATTAGGAAAAATTTCTTCACTGAGAGGGTGGTCAGGCATTGGAACAGACTGCCCAGGGAAGTGGTGGAGTCACCATCTCTGGAAGTATTCAAAAAACGTGCGGATGTGGTGCTTCGGGACATGGTGGCGTTAGGTTAACAGTTGGACTTGATGGTCTTGAAGGTCCTTTCTAACCTTAGTGATGCTGTGGTTCTGTGATACTGTGTCCAGCTCTGGAGCTCTCAGCACAGGAAAAACATGGACTTTTTGGAGTGAGTCCAGAGGAGGGCCACAAAAATGATCCGAGGGATGGTATGCCTCTCCTGTGAGGACAGGCTGGAAGAGTTGGGGTTGTTCAGCCTGCAGAAGAGAAGGCTCCGGGGAGACCTTATTGCAGCCTTCTAGTACTTAAAGGGGGCTTCTAAGAAAGATGGGGACAGACTTTTTAGCCGGGCCTGTTGTGACAGGACAAGGGGTAATGGTTTTAAACTAAAAGAGGGCAGATTTCAACTACATCTAAGGAAGAATTTTTGACAATGAGGCTGGTAAACCACTGACACAGGTTTCCCAGAGAGGTGGTAGATGCCCCATCCCTGGAAACGTTCTTTAAGGTCAGGTTGGATGGGGCTCTGAGCAACCTGATGTAGTTGAAGATGTCATTGCAGGGGGGTTGGACTAGATGACCTTTAAAGATGCCTTTCAACCCAAAGTATTCTATGATTCTGTGGCACCATGTGACAGAATGGCAAGATGCCACAGTTTTCTGTATTTCAGTGAAACCTAAACAAAACAAAGATAAAAACCAATAATACCGTTCTGTAAAATAGAAGAGGGTATCTCTTGTCCTGTAACCAAAGGACCCAGCTGCAGGCCTGTGAAATGAGTCCTTAAAGATACTGTGGAGTACCTTTTCCTGGTATGGAGTCATACAGCTGTTACAAGATTGCTAGATTGTATAGTTGGAAGCACATCCATCATGGATTCTCTGACAGGTTTTTTAGTGAGACTGTGATGACTGTGAATGTGTTGGGAGGGAAGGATAAAATGAAGTTGGAGAGTTGGTGGTGATTACAGCGTGTAATAGGTACCAAGTTTGAGGCTATCATCTCAATAGATGTACTTTATAGCCATTCAAGGAAGGGAAGAGATGGAGAAGAACTCTTAGAGAGATAGGAAAATGCCTAAGTTAGAATCTTTTTTTAGTTGATATTAGAAAAGCTTATTTTTTCCTATTTTCCTTGTCTCAAGAGATTAGCCCTCTATTTAGGAACCAACTTAGATCTTTCAGTTGCTGTGAATGTTTTTCTAATCACCTAGGGATTAATTTTCAGTTAATTTGAGGTCCGTTGTTGCATGGTCAATATTGTCTCTCTTCTTGTTGTATAGTTAGTGGTACTGACATATTCAAATCTGTGATTTGAACTTTGATATTTTCTTCTTGGAGCTTTACAACAATATTGTTTTTTTTAACACATACTTTTCTATTGTAGTCTATTTTTGTATTGGCTATGTGAATTATTGTACTGGTATCTGTAATGATTTTTGCTAAGCAGTTTTGTTATACTTGACATAAAATGTATCTTTAAGTTTCTAATGGAAAAGCTGTGAATACAGACCATATAAACAGGTTTCAGACCATGTTTAGAATAAAATCACTGAAATGCAAGTTCATTATTTTGCCTCTTTAGGCATTGTGCATTTGTCTCATGGGTACTTTTTTCTTGGTTATAGGACAACTGCCTAGTTAAAATCAGTGGTTTTATTCTTGGTGTGTTTTCTGACCCAGACACAGTCATTTTTGTGATTCTAGCTTTGCTTAAATAATAAAGCTTTTATTGCAAGCTTCATTGTGTTTTGGCAAGAGCACTCTTGTCCATTTATTTTCATAAGGTTTCAAGCCCAGAGTTACTAACATTGATAGCCTTCCTGACAGACTGAAGACTTTATCAGTTGGAACTCAGTTTAATTTATGACATTAGCCTTAGGAGTCCCAACACTTTAAAAAAAAAAAAGTATGTAATAGTCTGTTCTTGCATCTTAGAAAACTACCATTTGCTACCTGTGAATCTGAGTAATGGTTTTTGAGATTCTGAGTAATGGATTCGTCCAGTAAGAGTTGTCAAAGCTGTAACTTGTAAAGCTTTATAAAATAGATTTTGGGTACAAAAAGCCAAAAAGCAGCAGGATAAGCATGTACTCTTACGGCAGTTTTATGGAAAAAACCTCACTTTTTTTTAAACAACAAAAAGTTTGAAATCCTTGTCTCTAATTGTCTGTTCTATGTTGAATACCTAGCCTGAGGCTTATATTTTATTCTCTGCTTCAGTGATGTTATAACTGAGCATGTCTAAGGAGACTGGTGGAGATGTTAATTAGGAGTGATTCCTAAAAGAAGTAATGTTGAACACTGGGGGGCAACATTACTGTTTGCTGGAACCAGTTGGTGTCTATGTAGGAGAACCTGCACTCACACTCTGTGCTTCAGGCCTGCTACCTTTTCTACTTCTTACCCTGTTTTAGGGTTCTTCCCATTGAAGTTGCAATGAATGTGACTGTTACAGCTGACTGCTAATGTGGCCTTTGCTTTGCTGTTTTCTGCAGTGTAGTGATTTAATGAAATTGAGTACCCAATTTTAGTCAAGCTTTAAAATGACAGTCCAGGAGTGTCTAATTTCAATGAACTCCATTTACCACTGCTTGGTAATCAAAAAGTTATCTTCCATTCTGTGTAAGCTAGTGGTTCTTTAACATTGATTCAATGAGTATTTACAAAATGCATACCAAAACTATAAATTTCTTTAATACATGACTGAGATGTGTGTCAAACTGAATTTGGATGGCAATTGTGTTTCATTCAAGTATATGAAACAGCATTTTAAGAATTTTTAAAAATAATTTTAATTGTTTTATGAAGTTTTAACAATATCTAATAGTTACATACTTGATATTTCAGTATTTATCAACATACTGATTAGGAAATTGAAAAATTAATTAGATCAATGTTCCAAAACAACTTGGACAAACCTGTAGTATCAATTAGATGCCCAGGTACTTCTGAGAAACTGTTTCCACATCTGCTAAAGATGTACTTATTTTAAATCTGCACATCTCAGCCTGTTTTTTGGAATGCAACTTTTGTGTTCTTACTTGCAACTACTTCGTATAAAATATTCTGCTTTTCATTAAATAGGATAAGCCATTATCTACTTTGTCTTAAAAACATAATGCTTATCTTGTGTTATAACACTTCGGTCTATGCTTGCTTTGATATGGGACTTGACTTTTAATTCATGAATTCTAATTCCTGATGCAAAAATGTTTTTGCAAAGATGCTGGCAAATAGCATTTTCTTACTGACATCTCTTTAAGGATCACTGTTTCTTCATGGACCTGCTTCAGCATAACCAAAATTGTCTTTTACAGATAGAGAGTATTTTTGGTTTTTTACCTGAAGTCACATGGGATGTCTCAGTATTTGTATACAGGCTTGGTCTAGAAAAAAGCTTATATACCCCATATTTTACAACATACTAATTTATTTGTAGTTATTGGAATGAATAAGTGAGGGGTTTGCATTCAAATTTTTTGAGCTGTGTTAGCAGGTGTTTGAGTGTGTTTTTATGAGTTTCAATCATGGAATTGGCTTTGCAAAAGATAGATGTTGAGATCGTCACCTCCAGTTTAATGCTGAAACAGTTGTCTGAGGCTTCAGTCTCTGTGGTTAGAGAAGGCCGCAAGTTATCCAGTTCCAAGATGGATAATTTTCTGACATAAAGTCCTATTGGCAGCATAAGGTGTGTGCTTGTTGGACTTTTCCTTTTGCAAGCACTTTGTGGTATCAGTGGGCTGAGATTCACCTTGGACAAATACAAGGATTGTCAGGAATAATGTGCCTAATTCTTCTACCGTGATAAATATTTAAAAGACCTCAATGTATCTATTGATTCAAGAATATATGCTAATAACATTTATATTTTAAGTATGGGAAAAAAGGCATTGTGGGAAGTGTGGAAATGAATGAATGAGCAACTGATGGGTAAGAAAATGTAGCTATTTTGGTGAGTGGGTGAAATGGGTGAAAGAGGGGAAAAAAGAGCAAAGATAAATAAGGTGACATTTGAGTGACGGTGTAAAGAAAAGTTTTGGAATGCAGAAGATTCAAGAGGCATCGTCTCATCAAAAGGAAAGATTAATATTCTTGGAAACATGGAAGATGTGCAACAAGTGTTATAAACTACAAGAACAACAAAGAATAAAAATAACGATAATCCTCAGATTTGAGGAGTGGGAGGAGGAGGAAAGAGGAAGGATGCAGATAAATGGGGAAGGAATAGTTAAACACTATGCTTTGATTTTGACTGGAAAAATACAATCTTTAACAGTTTGGTCTAAGGATCTGGTCTTAACATTCAATTTTAATATCTTCAATTTGCAATTTCATTTTATGTGATGAGATTCTGACAAATGACAGAGGAATCTTGAGTTGAATGTTTTTAGTTGTGAAAGGTGTTTTACAGGCGACTTGCATTTCCTTTCCTTAGATCGGTGAGCCATTTAAACGGGAGTCATGCTATGAGTTCTTCAATAGTTGCATAGACTTCAATAGGAACCAAAGAAGCCTTTGGTTTTGCAATACTGCTAATCGGGTTCTAGTCTATGTATTTTCCTCCACTGTGTCAAATGCTCACTGCAGTTATGCAGTCACCTTTTCCTTTCCTCCCGGAGCCCTGCATGGGCTACCCATTGCGACCTGTCTGAGAAGGTTTGCCTGTTTGGCTCCAGTGTGCACACATCAGACCCGCTGCTGTAATAGTGGGATAAAAAGTGAAATTGACCCAAATCAAGGAAATACAGTGTTTAAACAGAAGCAGACAGCTGCTTGTAATTGAAAGCTGTTACGTGTTCATCTTCTGCTTGGTATTTGCATCTTCTAAAATAGCTTAAAACGTGTCTTGTGAAGACACAATACTGACTTACAAGAATATTTGTAAGTAATACAGTTGCAAGGTATTTAACGTATTGGAACTAAATATATATTTCTGCAACACACATATTTGCATTTTTATGTGTGGATCTTTGCATAACGTAATATTTTATTTCAAAACTTCTTTATTCTTCCTGTAGCCCATGTGATTTATGGTAGCTAGGTTTAGTAAGACAAAGTAAAACATAGAATAGAGGGGTCCTCAGAAGGCTAAATTGATTATTTCACTGTATCTCATCATTTGAACGTGTGGTTTTAATGTGGTTGGAGATTCCATAATTTGCCTTGATATCAACTTTCTTTGAAGGTTGAACTGTTACTTACGTAAATATTGTATCCATAGTCTCCTATCCACTTAATTACCCATCGAACAACCTGGTTGAAGGAAAAAAATAGGTTTTTGTGTTTTGGCTGATTTGCGTAGGTTTGAAAAATACTGCTTATGCTTTTAATGGTTATCTTCTTATTTCTTCTAATAAGCTTTCCTGATTTAACACCTGCAGACAATGGCTTTTTTCAGAGATTAGCTTGAGTTTACCTCTGCATATGCAGCAAGACTAAAATAGGGTTTGGAATGGATGTTTTACAGATAAGTCATTTAAATGACACACGTTTTGTTTGTATAGTGAAATTGTATACCTTCAAAACCTTGATCACATAATTAAAAGACTGATAAATTTGTAAAGGTCACAAACTTATCTTTAATTTTTCTAATCCAATGTTTTTAACAAGTAAGCATTGTTCTCCAGGGATTTGATTCCCTAGAAGTATGTGTGTGGCAAACCAAACAGTGTTTTTACTTGAAATTGTAGTCTAAATGCTTATCTTTTGTTGCGGGCATTTTAGGAAGGTATGCTTAACATAGATGCTAAAAGCTACGTGAACTGCAGTCCCATGTGATTTATATAGGTTCAGGTAGTTGCCAGTTAAAAAAATTGAGTTGTTGACCTAGTGTTTTATTTTGAAATTTCCTACTTTTCCATGTCTTTTGGACCATTTCAGAAAGGTTTCTCAAGGCTCTTATGAAATAATACTTCTGCTTTTAACTGGAGTCTAAGAACCACTTTCAAGAAGGATGAAACTAGGATGTTAGTTCTTCAGGAGTTTTTTGTACATTCCCACTTGTGTAGGATAAAGAAATTTGTGGCATTATCTTCTGGAACTTGTTTGTGAACTGTAGTAGCTGATCGAGTCAGGGCATCTGCTCACACAGAGTTTAGAAGGGAGGAAGACTGTCTTTTTGGTTCTTTCTAACTTCCTGGGGTGTGGTAAGTTTGCATGACCTTCACAGCTGAGATTGCTTGCTTTTGCTCTTTCTGTGATACTTCAATATAGGGGAAGAAAAAGGTTATGTGCCACCTGCAGGGTGCATACCATATCTCTGTCTGCAAAGATGGAAGCATTGCCTTTGGCTCTTCTTAAGGAGCAGTAGGCCAGGATCAAAGTCCAACAGTTAACAGTGGTGGAGCATTAAGAGCTTGTAGCACCGGATTACACTGTGTTTCTGTTACAGCATCACCATTCTGTCTCTACGATGTCCATCATCTTTCTGCATCTTTCTTACAACCGTGTATCAGTGTAGTACAGCACATGCACAACTTTTTCTACTACAGCCTGGTGAAGTCCAGGGCTTTATATACATAATGATAGCTGAAGAAACTTTTTTTCACCTTAAAAAAACACCAGGTCTCTACTGCTAGATCTTGTGTGCATATACTTAGTAAATTTAAAAATTATTAAGTTGAGGGAGAACTATATCTGGCCACTGATGTTGGACTGAATGAGTCAGTAGTTTAGATAAAAAGTTGAGCTCCTTGAAGGTTAAAATATTAATTTATTTTTCCGGGGGAAATTAGTCATTTTGTTGGTGATACCACGAAAATCTGGTAAACCACAAGGACTGCTTAAATCATTAAGAAAGACCAGGAAAAACAGTCAAAATATCTAGAATCTTACTCTGTATCACTTACTAGACTATGGATTGATTAAAGACCAGATGTCTTAATTTATGAAGTTATGTTCTAAAGGTTTTTTTTTTACAGTAACTTTTTTCTTATCGGTTAGCAAATAGTTAAGTAATAAAAGTGACAATGGAAATCTAAATAAGGAATGTTTGATTTTTGGTGAGAAGACAAAACAGGTATGCGTGGTGTAAAAATTAGAAAGGTAAGTTAAAGCAATCCTGAGGAATTGTGCCAAAGCAGTTTTGCATCGTTGTAGTACCTTTAATGTAATGAACATAAAAGATGGAATATTCACAGCCCCCTGAATTTAAAAAGATTAAGAGAAAATTGAGTATTTTTTTTTTTACGAACTGTTATTACTACCATATGATACTTCAGAACGTTATGACTACATCTAAACATTCCTCTGAGAGAAAGTAATTATTAATATTCTTATTGTAATCGTATGAAGCTGAAAGAGTCAGACAGGTCTACATACAGCTGCAGTTAAAACAGCTTGTTGAGACTTGGTTTACCTGCTTAGGATGGTATGATTTGCCTAAGGTCACGCTGGGTATTGGCATTAAGAGGTAGGTATTATCTTATTGGACTAGTAGTGAAGAACAATTAAAAGAATTCACGTTAGGAAAACATATGATTTATATATTTGTGAGTGTTGCAATTTACAGTTCATGAAGTTTATATATAAGTTATATATAGTAAAACAGCTGTGTTCAAGCACTCAATACTGTGGCTATTAAAAGGTGCCTAAAGACAAAATGTTTGTTTTAATATGCCTATGTAACCACATTTGCATGTACATGATCTGAAGGTTGCTGTCCAAGGAGATTGATATTCAAAGTCCTGAGAAGTATTGGATTCTATTTGATACCTTTTTCTTCACTTTAGTGTTAGAATATGTAAAGTGACTTTTAAGTAATAATAAAAAAATACTGCATCTGGAGTGAGATGAACATAAAATATTTGTTCTAAAGAGGTTTAGTGCTGGCTTTTCTGAGTCAGAGGTTGATTAAATAAAGACTTCGAAAAGCCTTATGAACCTAATACAGACCCAGCTACTGTGATACTAGGACTTGGTAATTCTTCAACAACAATCTGGTGTTTTAGTGTTGCCTGCAGTCTGCTCGATGCAGTATGATGTCACAAAATCAGATTGGAAGTACTCCAGATAGCGCCTGTAATGTCCTCCTCTACGGTAACCGGTGACAGATACAATCGTCGCTGTCTGTTGTTTCCACTTGCTGATAAATGAGTGCAACATCTGTTACTTAATGAGTATCTTAGGGGAAAGGGAGAAAGAGGGAATGTAAAGTTTTGCGTTTTTTTCCCCAACCCCTATTGACTTGTATATTAACCTGGTATATTTAATTTTTATCAGGAGAATGTGTAGTTTCATTTGGGGAGATTTGTGTCTGTTCTTGCATTTTGCTAAATAAAGTAGGGTATGTCCTACAACATCTTTCAGTATAAAAGAAATTTAATTGTTGGGAAGCAAGTGTGCAAACATAAAATCATGGATCTGATTCTGTAGCTGTCATCTGACTTTTGAGGGAGCTGTTCCTTACATCACCCTCTTCTCTTGCGGAGCAGTGCTTGGCACATAGTGTGTACGTGCCTTCCAGCAGTGAGACAAGTGTAAGGTGTGTGCATTTGCTCCTGGGGGTGACTAACTGGATAAGAGCAGAACCCCCCATTTCAAGAATTACCTTAAAAATAAACAAATAAATAAATTCCTTGACCCTGAACTATTATCTTGAGGTCTTTGTTGCTCCCAAATTGGAGATTTGGAGTATTATTACAATTTCAGGATGATTCCATTAAAGGTGAGTATGTGTTACTGAGGACCCATCAGCTGTGGGACTGTATGAATCTGCTGGGATTTGCAGAGCAACCATTCCGTGCTGCATGAGTCAGCAGTGTGTTCAGCAGCACGCGATCTTTTGTTATTTGGTATTTGGCTGTTGAGCTGCTTGATCCTACTCTGCTGACCCTAACAGGAACTGTACATGTCATGTGAAGCAGCAACTAATAAGCCCAAATCATCTTCATCCAGGATTTCTAAGGAATTCAAGTATGAAGAAATTGAATTATAGCATGTAATAATGAAAATGGTCCTGAGGACATCAGGGGAGGTGTAGGTCAGTACATCTGGTAAGCGTACTGGTAAGCAAGTAGAAATCACAATTCAGAATAGAATTAGAGAGCGTGTGGGTGAATTCTGGAAAAGTTTCAATGTGTTTTAAGGATCAGCATTTTCTGAAGGAAACTATGTATATGAGCAGCTGATATAATCCATATTGGCTAGATTTTTCACCAAAGGCTCTTAAAAGAATTTGACCTGCCATGATATAATGGGAGATTCTTACATGTGTAAAAACTGGTTAAAATGTACAGTGAAAAGGACAAAAATAAATGCCCCGTTTTCATACTGAAGGGAGGTCACCAGTGGAATCCCCTAAGGATCTGCACTGAGTCTATGCTCTTGATATATTCATAAATCCTTTAGAAAAGGAATGAGTAATAAGGTGTCAAAGTTGGCAGACATTACAGAGTCATTCAGGACAGTTCAATGTAAATAAGTATGTATATGGAGAGAGGGAATAATCCTAATCTTACATATAGATCTATCATCCTTAAATTGATTGTCTCTGAGTGTAAATCTCACTCAGAGAATGAAACTTTGTAATTGAAATAGATTAATTAAGTTAGCGCAATCCTCAGTCACCGAAAGGGAAGTTGTAGGAATCATTATGAACGCAGTTGAAAGGAAAAGATCAGAACAGCACACCAGTAGGGTACAGTTCTGATGAAATAATGATACGGAGAGTTGAACAGATTTGCCGTTGCTTCTAACCAGGAGTTGTCATATTACATCTAACAAGTAGAGAACATTCAAAATTAAGTAAGATGCTTTTCAGCATAATGTTTGGTTAAGTTCTGAGACAACTTGCTGTGGGCTTTTGCAGCAGAAGCTATCACATACATGTATATACATTAGCTCAAGAAGTCTGAAGAAAATACTGGAGGTTGTAGAGGGGAAAATTAGGCCAAGTGATGTATATGCTTACCCTATCCTTATATTTTTTCCATGATACGTTTTAATGTCTTGTTAATAAGCAGGTATTTTTTCTAGATTTTCTTTTCTTTTTTTATCTGACCTAGTATGCAGTTCTTATGAACTTTTTTCAGTATGAAAACTATTATTCTGACCTCAGGCTCTAATTAAAACTAATTAAATTCCTCTCGTGAGAGGGAAGGGAGAAGTAATAGTTTTGGTACCTCTTTTCCTGTGGTGGTAGTACTAATGTACAGTTCTCTTCTAGTCCTGCAGGTACTGGTGATCTGACCTTACTTCTGATACTCCCTTTGTCATACAGCTGTATGTATATGTGAAGTGGTTCCGTTTGCTTTCCTGCTAACATGCTAATCCTGTTCTCCTACTGCAGCTCTACACTTCCAGCATGCCTAGTGCTTCTTTACTTCCTTAGCTCCTTGTACCAGATTTAAGAAACTGAAGGGAAGCTACAATAATCTGCTAGAAACACAGGCTTGCTTCCAGCTTTGCTGTGGGGCAGGAGATGATGTTTGAAGCTATACTTACTTAAAGGCCTATCAAATTATGTAAACCAGCCTATTTATAAATGTTATTTCCCCTCCTCTCTCTCAACTCTTTCAAATTAGAGCAGGATAACCAAACTGGTTAATGAAACATTATTGACCTGAATAGGAATCTGAACTAGAAGAACTCACCTGTAGCTGTCCCTGAACCAAAGAAGGAGGTTGTTCTGTGCTGTGGCTCGTTAGCTTTCCAAGGAGACGTGCAATGTTAGGGTTGTTTGGGCCTTGCTAAGAAACAGTTTGGCTGTTAAATAAGGTTGTCAGAGACATGCCTTGGTGTGAAAATTGGAAAGATTTTTGATGATCCTTGGTTCTGATGACTTTCATTGGTCTTGACCTGACTCCTTTAGAAATCTGTCTGCAGGACAAGAAGGGAAACACCTCATTTTTATGCTTCAACATAAATTGTCAGCTGCAACTTTCAACACAGAATTGTAGGAGGTCTTTTAAAAATAAAAAAAAACCCAAACCATAGAACATGATTAAGGTAAATATTAAGTTTTTAATTTTGATTGTAATATTGTGAGAAAGCAGTACGGGAAGAAGTGGAAAGTCAGATAGGATGCGCTTGTAGCATTTGTTTTCTAGGCACTGAAGACTGTGCCCTGACATAATGTTCTGCAGTTGTTTAGTCAGACAAGGGCAAGTTATCATCTGCTTGGATTAGACTTCATTAATTATCTGGATTTGAGATACTACTGGATACTCATATATGCTTAGTGTCACAAAGAGGTGCTAGGAATAATAGGAAACAGGAATTTTCCTAGTTTAAACCATTTGGGGCTTCACCATAGACTGAAAACCCATCACAGTCCTTTCCTCCTTCAGTAGGACAAACTATGTTAACTTTGGGTCTTGTCAAAAAACAAATCCAAGAAATTTGCAAGTAGGCTATTGGTAAAAGATTGTAAGTTTCTGAGATCAGTTTTCTAATAGAAAAAAATGCAGCAATTATTTGAAAATCATTTTATATTTGTAAATTATTCATTTATACTGACTTGTAGATTTTGATAGTTGATTGAAAATTGCCCTGTGGTTTACCTAAACCACACTTCATTTACAAAAAAGTAACACTTCTGTTGTGAAGTGTTAAAAGTGAGCAGTGAGAACCTCCCAATGAAGAGAAACCGTGTTTGGTTTCCATTGGGGAATTTGATAACATGAATATCTGTTGTGGGTTTACTCTGGTAGGCAGCTAAGCACCACACCGCTGCTCGCTCACTCCCCCTCAGTGAGGTGGGTGAGAGAATCAGAAGAGTAAAAGCGAGAAAATTCATGGATTAAGATAAAAACAATTTAACAGGTAAAGCAAAAGCCACGTGTGCAACCAAAACAAAATAAGGAATTAATTGTCTGCTTCCCATCGGCAGGTAGATGTTTAGCCATTTTGAGGACAACAGGGCTTCATAATGCCTAACAATTACTTAGAAAGGCAAATGCTATAACTCAAAATGCGTGTCCCTCTTCCTCCTCCTTTCTGCCAGTTTTCATTGCTGAATATGATGTCTCATGATCTGGGATATTCCTTTGGTCAGCTGGAGTCAGCTGTCCTGGCTGTGTCCCCTTCCAACTCCTTGTGCATCCCCAGCCTGGTCACTGGTGGCATAGCATGAGAAGAAAAGGCCTTGAGGCTGTGCAAGCACTGCTAAATAGCTAAAACATCCCTGTGTTATCAGCACTGTTTTGGTCACAACTCCAAAACATAGACCTGTACCAGCTACTATGAAAAAAATTAACTCTATCATAGCCAAAACCAGTACATCTGGCTTTCACAAAATGAGAATAAAAATTGGTTAACGTATAATGTAAAGATCAACTCCTACCTGTCCTCGCCCCCCACCGAAGACACAATCCAGTCAGTGGCTGGTCACAAGAGGTGTTCCCCAGGGCTTAGTACTGGGGCCAGTTCTGTTTAATATCTATATTGATGATCTGGACAAGTGGACTGAGTGCACCCTCAGCAAGTTTGCAGACAGCACCAGGTTGGGTGGGAGGTTGATCTGCTCAAGGGTGGAAAGGCTCTACAGAGGGATCTGGACAGGCTGGATCAATGAGCCAAGGCCAGTTGTAATGAGATTCAACAGGCTAAGTGCCAGGTCCCGTTGGGACCATGTGGGTCACAACAACCCCATGCAATGCTACAGACTTGCGGAAGAGTGGCTAGAAGGTTGCCTGGTGGAAAGGGACCTGGGGGTGGTCGACAGCCAGCTGAACATGAACCAGCAGTGTGCCCAGGTGGCCAAGAAGGCCAACAGCATCCTGGCCTGTATCAGAAATAGTGTGGCCAGCAGGAGTAGGGAAGTGACTGTCCCCCTGTATGCAGCACTGGTGAGGCGGCACCTCCAGTACTTTGTTCAGTTTTGGGCCCCTCACTACAAGAAGAACATTGAGGTGCTCGGGCGTGTCCAAAGAAGGGCAATGAAGCTGGTGAAGCATTTAGAGAACAAGTCTTCTGAGGAGTGGCTGAGGGAACTGGGGTTGTTTAGTCTGGAGAAGAGGAGGCTGAGGGGAGACCTTATTGCTCCCTACCACTACCTGAAAGGACGTTGTGGCGACGTTGGTGTTGGTCTCTTCTCCCAAGTAACTAGCGATAGGATGAGAGGAAATGGTCTCATGTTGCATCAGGGGAAGTCTAGACTGGATATTAGGGAAAAATTTCTTTACCAAAAGAGTGGTCAAGCATTGGAACAGGCTGCCCAGGGAAGTGGTTGAGTCACTGTCCCTGGAGATATTTAGAAGACATGTAGATGTGGTGCTTAGGGACATGGTTTAGTGGTGGACTTGGCAGTGCTAGGTTAACAGCTGGACCAGGTGATCCTCAGGGTCTTTTCCAACCTAAAAGGTTCTGTGATTCTATGATTACCGTATTTGTTTAGAGAAGCCTACTTAAAAGCGTTTTACAAGCTTACTGCTCATTCTTTGGAATTAAGCATTTAGAATTACACATTATAACTGAGTAAAGAAATGACTGAATATTTTATCTGCTCTTTTTCACTGAATTTTGAAATGTGTGCAGTTTATAAAGTGTATGTGTGCACAATTAATAATACACAGCTTGAAAACATCTTTCAAATCATACTACTTATTAAAACCACTTTTAGATCTAAAGTGAGTCTCATATTTTGTGATGCATATCTCTTAAGTATTCCAGTTTAGCTGAATATGGCATAAGTAAACTTTGCCTTTAGTATATGTACAACTGTTTGTACTCAACAATGTACACTCCTGAGGCAATTGTGGCCTTTGGGTGGCCAGAGCAGAGATTCCACTGAGACACTGCAGCCCATGGACAACTCATTCCAGAGCAGCGACACCCCTGAGTTTCTGTTACATAACAATTCATTTATTGATGGACATGTCTTTTAAAATATACATTATAAATAATTTTTCCTGGCTTTTTAAAGAGCTGCTTGAGAGAGCTGGATAATTTAAAAAAAAAAAAAAATCTGACTTGGCTTACATGCAGCTCAAATTAGGCAGTTTAACTCTTCATGTCTAGACAATCAATATGTTAATTTAAAATGAAATTAATCTGCTAAACAGACCAGAAATTTGTTCTAGTTAATGTTTCACTTCGTCTTGGTACCTTTTTACTGTATTGAATTGTGGATGGTAGTCACTTGTTGTTTGCTGTTGTATAACTTCTTTGGTATGTCATTCGCTTAAAGACAAGACCATATTAGATAAAGCCAAGTTAGGACCTTAATATTTTAAAATATTGCCTGGTACACCCAAAAGAGTATTTGTTTAAAATTAGCAGAAGTTTAGTGTTTAGTTCTAAAAGGCTATTTATTTTTAGAATGACAAAGTTGCCTTTTCTCTGGGAATATCTTGGCATATGATAGATTAAGTGTATCAGTGTTACAAAGTGCTTGAAGGTATTTTTTGTTTCTGTTTGAACTTTTGTCATCCATAAAAGTTAAGTCAACTCAGACATTCTTAACATAAGTGGTTGCAATATAGGGCTGCTTTTTGGTTTTCCTTCCCTTCCCCACCCCCTCTGAAGTAAAAAGTCTAAATCAAATTCTGAAACTAATAATAAACTAATAAACTTCAATAAAGGGTTACATCACCTTATTATTTTGGAAGGTCATGCAAACACAAGGAGATGTGTATATCCTAATTTCTGTAGGTGTTTTACAGGAGACTCATCCTGATTTAATAAAAGTCAGATAATACACTTTATTTACAGTGTTCAGATAAGAATGCCATTGATGAAAAATTTGCATTAACTCCTAATATTTTTATTACGGACCCCTGTCCTGTCTCAGGGTTCTCATTTCAAATTATGGATACCTGAACAGTTGCTCCAGTAACTATCTGGGTATTATGGCAAGCAGTGGAGTAGCACAACTCATGATGTAATATCAGTAAATCTTAATTTCTCAGCAGCTGGAGTTTAAAGCTTGCTAGCCATGGCTTCCATCAGGTGGTTACATAGTACTATGCTGTAGTACATCAATGTAAAGTAGTTGTATGTTATATTTATGACATATTGTTATGTTATGTACTACATTTCTTGAGAATGAATGAGTAGCTAGAAATCAGTACTATTTTTCATTAGTTAAGAATAATTGCAGTATCAGTTAAAATTACTGTTTTCAATACTAGGCAGGTCACAGGGCCCACAATGTGAAGTGCAAGAGCATTGTTCAGAATTGCTAAGGTGATACCTAGTGAACGGGGCATTACACACATTTATACAGTATTGTTGGATAAGTGTAGCAGTGCAGTGAAATCAAGGATGTGTTCATATCTCCTTTTTAAAGAAGTTCTGTATCATTGCAGTCATCCTGTTTTGCACTTAAGCACCACCTCCTCAGTTTTTTCCGTAGATGCTGTTACTCAGATAACATTTCTTCCTTACTTCCCTTATCTTTTGGGATCCCTGCTGAAAACATGGGATCAGATTTCCATTATTTCATTCTAGGCATCCATTAATTTGCCTGCACTATTTTCAGACTACTCCCAGGCAACGTTGCTAAATGCTATGATTAATAAAGTTGTTACCATGTGAGTCTTTTTCCTAGTTGAATATGATTTTTCCCTTTATGGGAGAAAGAGGGGATAAGCACTGTTTAAGACACTTCACTGTACCATTTAATGGATGAACTGTTTTGCCTCTGCCTCCTTTGTCTGAAGACATTTCTTCTATAAGCATAAAGTGCTTCTGGCCAAGGAAGTCTCAATATCATCTGGGTGCTCAATTACTGCTTGTTTACAGAGAAGTTTCAAAAGAGGTATCAGATAAGTTGTGCTCAATCAAGTGGTTTTTGGTTTTTTTTTTCAGTTTAGTTAAGCCTTTCAATTAGTCTTTTGGGTAGATGTCTTGTTACACTGCAGTTTCCTGTACAGGAACTGCATGGGTATTTACATATCTTTAATCTAGCTCATGTGCCTGATTCATTATATCTGGGCATTTATCAGTGCCTCGATGCATGTGTAGCTAGCTTACTAAAGGATTTCATCATTTCTAACTTATTACACCACCTCAGTTAATGAGGATATGAAGATGGGGCATAACTTCTTTTAATGAACACTGCTCAGCAGACTCATCTAGGATCTACCTATGCCATAACATAGTCAGTAAGCACAACAGCAGTCTGGTAAACACAACAGCTTAGAATAGTTTTAATCTGGTGGAGAGCTTTTAACTGATAGCAGCTCTGTGCTTCATAAACTTGTCAACTGTAATAGGCTTCTGGCTTTAGGAGATTATTTCTCTACAAATACTGGCAAGATCGTGCAATATGTTTATTACCTGAATAACATATTTAAAGTTCAGGGGATTATGAAAGAGGATCTTTCCAATCATGACCAGCAGAGAGACTCCATTTTGCTGTACCAGTTCCATTTTTCCTTTTCTTGTATAAAATGTACAGTAAATGAAGCCTAAATCCTGCCAGAAAAGTTCTTGAATTCCAAATTCAACACAAAAGATGTCATAATTGTTCACATGATCTTTTTGTGCACCTCAAAGATTTTAGCACAGGTAGGTGTGATGTCTTTTATGGATATCAGCTCTTCATTTACAGTGAAGCTTATCCATGATAAAATTTCCTTTTGAAAGAGAAGCAATTTAGTGGTTGGTGTACTTATGTGGAGAGGTGAAAAAGAAATACTGACTATCACACAGTCACAAAAGAACAGCTTTTTTTGTGGCAGAGCTTGTGCTGAAAGAGAGTACTGCTTTTAAATTCTCTGCTGGCGCTTACAGATCAACATAAATTATTCTACAAAACTAGCAGAAATCTTTGATGGTTATTTTTAAAGATGTTGTAAGGCTGTATAGTCTCTTGAAATGTGCATCTTGATTTGGGCCATTTCATAGAATGTTTTGGATTGGAAGTGACTTTAAATATCGTCTAGTTCCATGCCCTCTGCCATGGGCAGGGACACCTTCCACTAGACCAGGTTGCTCAAAGCCCTATCCAACCTGGCCTTGAACACTTCCAGGGATAGGGCAGCCACAACTTCTGGGCACCTTCACTGTCTCACCATCCTCACAGTGAAGAATTTCCTCCTTATATCTAAACCTAAATTTACCCTCTTTCAGTTTAAAGACATCACCCCTTGTCCTAGTGCTACATGGCCTGCTAAAAAGTCCCTCTTCACCTTTCTTGGAGATCCCCCAGAGGTACTGGAAGGCTGCAGTAAGGTTTCCCTGGAGCCTTCTCTTCTCCAGGCTGAACGACCCCAACTGTCTCAGCTTGTCTTCATAGGAGACAATCATCTTTGTGGCCCTCCTCTGAACTCGCTCCAACACGTCCATGTCCTTCTTAAGTTGGGGGCCCCAAGAGCTGGATGCAGTACTCGAGGTGGAGTCTCATGACAGCTGGATAGAGGGGCAGAACCACCTCCCTCAACCTGCTGGTGACGCTTCTTTTCATGAAGCTCAGGATGCAGTTGGCTTTCTGGGCTGCAGGAGTACATTGCTGGCTCATGTTAAGCTTCTCATCACCAACAAACCCAAGTCCTCCTCCACAGAGCTGCCCTCAATCCATTCTCCTCCCAGCCTGGATTTGTGCTTGGGACTGCCACAACCCATGTGCAGGACCTTACATTTGGCCGTGTTGAACTTCATGAGGTTCACACAGGCCTACCTCTCAAGGTCCCTCTGGATGGCATCCCTTCCCTCCTGCATGTCAACTGCACCACTCAGCTTGATGTCATCGGCAGACTTGCTGAGGGTACGCTCAATCCCACTGTCCATGTCACTGACAAAATATGTTAAACAGTGCTGGTCTCAATACCAACCCCTGAGGAACACCTCTTGTCACTGGTCTCCACTTGGACATCAGGCCGTTGACCACAACTCTTTGAGTGATGCAGCCAATTCCTTATCCGCTGAGTGGTCCATGTGTCAAATCCATGTCTCTCCAATTTAGAGACGAGGATGTCATGTGGGTCAGCGTCGGATGCTTTGCACAAGTCCAGGTAGATGACATCAGTTGCTCTTCCCTTACCCTCAAATGCTGCAACCCTGTAGTAGAAGGCCACAAAGTTTGTTCAGGAACGATTTGCCCTTAGTGAAGCCATATTGGCTTTCACCAGTCACCTCCTTATTCTCCATATGCTTTAGCACAGTTTCCAGGAGGATCTGCTCCATGATCTTGCCAGGCACAGAGATGAGAATGACTGGCCTGTAGTTCCCCAGGTCTTCCTTTTTTTTCCCTTTTTAAAAATGGGGGTTGTTTCCTCTTTGCCAGTCAGTGGGATCTTCACCGTACTGCCACAACTTCTTGAATACGATGGATAGTGGCTTATAGCAACCTCCTCTGCCTGTTCCCTCAGGACTTGCGGATGCATCTCATCAGGTCCCGTGGGCTTGTGTACCTTCAGGTTCCTTAGATGGTCTCAAACCTGATCTTCTTCTACAGTGGGCGGTTTTTTATTCTCTCAGTCCCGCCTTTGCCTTCTGTGACTTGGGTGGTGTGGCTCGAGCAGTCACCGGTGAAGACTGAGGCAAAAAAGGCACTGAGTACCTTGGCCTTCTCCATATCCTAGGTAACCGTGTCTCCTATTTTCTTCTGGAGAGGGCCTACATTTTCCCTAGTCTTGCTTTTATCACCAGCGTACCTATGGAAGCATTTCTTGTTGTCTTTAATGTCTCTGGCCAGGTTTAATTCTGTGAGGGCTTTAACTTCGCTAACCTGATCCCTGGCTGCTCAGAGAATTTCTCTGTATTCCTCCCAGGCTACCTGCCCTTGCTACAGAGGGTGGCCTTTGGGCTTCGTTTTTGTTTTTGAGTTTGTCCAGGAGCTCCTTGTTCATCCATGCAGGCCTCCTGGTGGTTTTGCCTGACTTCCTCTTTGTTGGGATGCATTGCTTCTGAGCTTGGAGGAGGTGATCCTTGAATTTTAACCAGCTGTCTTGGTCTCCTCTTCCCTCCAGGGCTTTATCCCATGGTACTTTACCAAGCAGATCCCTGAAGAGACCAAAGTCTGCTCTCATGAAATCCAGGGTAGTGAGCTTGCTATGCACCGTCTTTGCTGCCCTAAGGATCTTGAACTCCACCATTTCATGGTTACTGCAGCTAAGGCTGCCCTTGGAGCTTCACATTCCCCACCAGCCCCTCTTTGTTGGTGAGAACCAGGTCCAGCATAGCACCTCTCCTCATTGTCTCCTCTGTCACTTGGAGAAGGAAGTTGTCATCAACGCATTCCCAGAACCTCAAGCATTGCTTATGCCCTGCTGTGTTGTCCCTCCAACAGCTATTGGGGTGGCTGAAGTCCCCTGTGAGGACCAGGGCTTGTGAATGTGAGGCTGCTCCTATCTGTCTGTAGAGGCCCTCATCTGCTCGGTCTTCCTGGTCGGGTGGGCTGTAGCAGACCCCCACTATAATGTCACCTGTCCCTGCCCTCCCTTTAATCATGACTGAGGGCTCCTCATACACACTGATGCAGAGCTCCGTGTACTCTAGTTGCCTACTACTACCATGCATCACTTTGTTAGTTGCACCAGTCTTATACGGGGAGCAGATCAGGCTGCCTTACTCAGCTCCAGAGTCACAGCAGTGAAGTAGTTCTGCAAGGGCACCTCTGGCTTTGACGGAAGCCCCTTTTTCCATTCCCCTTGCTGTTGCAACCATCCATTCTTCCGCATTATTCGTCCATGTCACTTCTGTGTGTGCCGGTGGGGGAGTTTTTGGTTGTTTGGCTGTGGGTTCACTGCAGACTGCACTTGAAACCAGCTAACTCCTTCTCAGCCTCCCTGATGTTCCATAGCCTTCTCACGGCCTCCTGTAGCTCGGCCACCTGCTGCAGGAGGTTCTCCACCCAGGCACACCTTGTGCAGGCAGTTCTGCCAGCTGTCCCTGCCCCAGGAGAAAGGTCTAGGCACTTCCTGCAGTCTGAGGTCTTCACTGCAGTCTCTGGGTGGAGGCTTCAGCCACCGCCAGGGTAGATGGCACACAGACCCCCCAGCCAGAGCTGCAGCCTTTGCTCTCAGACGAGTCCCCACAATTCTGCCTTGAAGGTCAGGTAGGATGAGTGCCCTTGACCTGTGCAGCCGGTCACAGAACGGTGCCCAGTCGCTTGGTTATGTGTCCTTCACATCTCCCACTCGGCCAGGGGAACGCCCCTCCTTTGAAGAGGTGCGGTCCCTGCACGCCCTTCTGCGCAAACTGCCGCGCTTCTGGTCGCTAGCGCATTTACCTTACGAAGTTTCAGGTTAGCATAAAACCTGAACATATTAAAAAAAAAGAAGCACTGTAAGCTAGCATAGTCCATTTCTTGATTCTATTCTCTCTGTATTTGTTTCTGCAATAAAAGCAATGAATGTATTTTATAAGGTTTTAACTCTTGTAATGATCACCTCTTGAGCAAAGCAGTTAGTTAAAATTCGAGTTAGTATTTGGGAATATGAAACATGCGGGAATAGCTGTTAGTTTTAATACAATGGGATATGAAGTTCAGCACATCTAATGCAGATCTTAGCGCAGTATGGTTGGCTGAATTTTGTAGCAGGTGAAAAGAGACTTTTTCATTTGCCTAGCATCCAGATGGTACGTAGAGGAAAATAGGTTAATCCCTATTTTGTATATGGTACTAGTACATACTTATTAGCAGATTTCTTCTCCGTGGAAGTTTCCGTCTGGTTACAGTAGAGCTCTGTTCCATTGCTGTTCAAGCATTTCTGTTTTTCTGAGGGTCTTGCATAACGTCTAGATTTCTGTGGAGTTTTTCAATGCTATGATACGTCATTTCTTAATCAAATCCTTAATAAGAAACACAATAATAAAAGATGCTTTGAATGTTGTTCATTCTGTCATGGATGTTCTGTTGAAAACTATGAAAAAGAATAGTCTGCTTCAGTGATACCACTATTTGCAACAATGAAGTCCTTCACTCATGGTAGAAAGATAAAGGGAAGTTTGAAGGTAATCATGCTTGAAAGCTCTGTTCTGATCCCGTATCTTAAATATTTATATCTCCTTTGCGCTGACTTAATAGTAGTTCTAGAATTTGCTTTGGAAAAGTACAGGGGGGTGTGTGTATCCACAGGTTCTTTTCCACAGGCTATATGGACTCCAGAGAACGCAGTCCACATAAAGGATGCCTGCAGCGGCTTACAGAGGTACGTAGGGCAAAGTGGATACTCCTCAGTTTGTGAATTACGTTCATACTTGAAAAGACGTTGCCAGAAGGACCTCAAAAGCAGAAGGGGCTTATGATCAGCCTTTGCCCAGATCAACGGTGATATATACGGCTGGACACAAGGTGAACCAGAGAGGGAATAATCTTCTTGTGGGGCAGCTGAAATTCTTCCAGAAGAGTCAAGGATGTCCATGTTAGTTAAAGTCTTTTCCATAGACAGGAAGGTCAGCTTCGTCAGGGGAAAAAGTAAATTTAGCCAAGAAGTAAGTTTTATAATTTTTTTTCTTTTGAGACAAGTCCTGTCACATTAAATTGATGGTATTAAGGTCTTGGTTTGTCAGAGTTTTCATGTCTGTATACTACAAAATGTAAGAGCAGTTATTGCTTGTTGCAAGTATCCAGAGTGGCCTCTTCTCCCTGCTCCCCCCGCCCCCCACCCGCAATTGTTAGAATGCACTCTTTTGCGCTCTTTTTTTAATTTTTTTTCCTTTTGGTCAACAACCTGACTATTTAAAGATATATTGTGAAATGACTATGGATTCCTTCCAGATAATAGGATTGTAATTTTATATGTTTTAAAGGGCTTTCAGTAAGAGAAGTTCACATTAGCATTTTCATTTAAAGAATACAGACAACAAATATTTCTACGTCAAATGAGGTGGTAGTTTGAATGATCATTATAGCAGTTTTCTGAAACAGGAAAATTATATCTAACAAAAGAATAATTCCTGGGTTTAAATATTTTAAAATGTAATTCCCCTCCTTAAATGACTTGTTTGTCTTTAGCCTTTTAGAATATTGAGTGCAGAAATAAGAAGAGGCTGATTGTGTCTGTGGAGGAAAGATCACTGTTTCTTTTGTGTACCAAGTCAGAGATGCAATGGACTTCATAGTTCTCCAGTATTGCTACTAGTATGCAGTCTCTTTCTCGGACTTGCATGAAATGCCATGGTGGTTTTCTGGGCCTAGTTTTTAGAGCTTTAGCTTGGTTTATTTCCTTTTCTCACAAGAGATTTAGAAAAGGCCATAGAGCAGGTTTTTTTGCATGTAAAAATCAAATCAGGGCTCATAATTAGTTGTCAGAACTAAGGCTGACTGCAACCATAGACAGAAACCACAGGGATTCCTACTGGTCCTATCTTTTTTTTTCCCCCAAATATTGATGGCTTTGAAATAAAACCCTAGATTCTTAATTAATTGTGTGACTTAAGAAATCAGAGCCAATTTGAATATATTTCCAATATATTTGCAATTTGAATATATTGCTGATATAATGATCTAGTGATTTGGTATACTTTTGCTGAAAGTGCTAATTTCTGGAGGCTTCTGCATGGGGGACTGACCTTATCCAAGCCTTTGTGAGTTTGATAAAGGACTTCTTTTCTAAAATTAGGTAATAAACTTATTTTAAATCAAAGTAATGTATTAGAGGAATAAATGTATATTTTCAGAGTATCTGAATCATATTAATTTAATTATCTTTAGGCAGTCAGTGTATCTTCTACTTTGTGCTTTTACAATTATCTTCCATAAAGGAAAGCTTAATGCTTGGTAGCCATTAAGATATTCTGATATGCTTCCAAATAAAGCCTCATTGCTGAGCTTGATGCTGCCTTTCTGTCAGGGAGCATCAAAACCTAGTATTTTAGAACTTTTGTTGGTAAATATTTATAATTTTAGGTATTCTGATTATAGTTCCTCAAAATCAGCTTTGCATTTAAAACAGCTTCAGAAACAGTATAGGAGGTTGGAGACTCAGTTGACGGAGTTCCTGGTTCTTCATAACATTAGAACTACTAGATCCACCTGTTCACTTACATTCATAGATTAAAAAGGGAAGTGGGGTTTGCCTTTTTTGTATCTTAGCCTGTTTCAGAAGTTTGAATGAACTGATGATGATGATAGTAATAATAACTAGACTTTGACAGTTAGCCAATCACTTTTGTCTGTTTAGTTACATTTATCTCTGAAACTTCAGATGCCCTACTTAATTAGACCGTTATTACAATGTATTTACTTAAGATCCAAGCTCATGTGATAATTTCAAATGTAATTTTAAATTTAGTTTTAATAATTGTTTACTATTAAAAAAAGAATAAATGTCTTGAAGAATTAATCAGTTCTAGATGCAGAGAATTGAACACACTTAGATACATGATATTTCCTTGGTTGAGTCTTGAATGACTTACAGATATGCGACATTCTCTTCTTTTGTCTTCTTGCTGAAATATAGGCCAAGATCTCTAAAGGCAGGAATAATTTTTCTAGCACTTTGCCATTTTGGTGATTTGAATTCCAACTGTATCTATTTTGATAAAGCAAAATGTTTGTTAAGCACATAAATACAACAGTTAATTTACAACAATAGAAAGGAGCCTTTTTTTTTTTTTTTTGCAACAAGTAATAGGAAAGAACAACAGAAAATTCTGTTAGTGTTTGCTAGTTGACTTTTGTCTTTCACTTGAGCAATTACTGTGCTGCTTTATATACAGGTAATTTTAACTCTGCTTTAAATCTTGATAATGATCCTTCAGGGCACAGCACCTGTAGGTCTTCTCAGAAACAGACCTGTGTTGTCACAAGCAAGTATAAGCTGCGGCTTTGTCTGCTGTTCTCTTTCTTACTACGAGGACAAATAGTAAGTGTCTGGGGAGAGAGGAAAAAAGAGGAAGACCTGTCAAGGTGCTGAGTCTGTACACAAGGCTTGCAGGACAGAAACTTTAACGTAGTCCAACAATATTTTTCATTTTTAGCAGAAATAAAAGGAGAGCCAACTGCATATGAAGTACACTCACTCTAATCAAGCACAGTGTGCACCTTGTGGAGGAGGAGGTAAATTGTGCTAATCATCTCCATATGCGGCACATTAGAGGTAGTATTTTTGTAGTGTTTTCTTTAGAGAATTGACTCAACAATTATTTTAGCTTTGATATTTCAGTGATTTTTTTTTAATCTTTTTTTAACTGACTTTGTAATAAAGGAAAATTCACTAACTGCAATCTGTCAATTAGGATTTTGTGCTGTGTGTCTATGCACCGTCTCCTTGATGAAGGAAACTTGGGGAAGACCTTTCTAGTGATTTTGCATTTAGAAGTGCTAACACTGACCATTGCCACTGGGTGGGAAAAAAACATCCATATCCTGTCCTGAAATGCATCTGCATTGGCAAATGCTGTTTGCTTAGAGAGCAAACACTGCAGTATTTGAAATTACAAGTTCCTGAGGAGCAGTATGGGCTATACCCATATGATAAATGGTACCGACAGTAAGCATAAAAGCATAGAAAATTCCTTTTAAAAAATTAAAATATTACAAAATTGGAAATATAGTTAAAGAAGACAAAATACAAAAAAGTAATTTTAAATCATGCTTTGACTTCCAGATTAATGATTGAATCATTGTTTCATCATTTGATCTACCAGCTGAAAACGATTGGTGAAGTTGCTTTGACCTTTTTGATTATTTAGATTGTCATGAGATGGCCTTAACTTTCATGTTTTGTGACAAATAAGCATCTCACCTCAGGATTTATACTGCATCTGGCTATGAAAATCTATTTTTTAATCCAATTTCATGATGAAGTTAAAAAACTAAAAAGGCAGATGTAATAAACAGAATATTTCCCTCCAGTCTTGTACTCTGAGATGGTATTTTACCCTCCTTTCAGAGAGTTTTCTTGAATTCACATTTCAAATATAGTATTTAATTATCTAGAAATGATAGTTTTTTCATAAAGTCACAAAATCTTCAAGAGCATACAGAGTTTTATAAACAGTCTATGGAGAAATACTGATTCTAGATGCATCTTACTGAACCTGAAAGTCATGGTGTCTTCTCACATTGACTGCAATAGACATGCTAGGCTGTTAAACTTGGCAGTTTGACTACTTTTTCTAGACTGTGCTGTCCCTGATGTAGCTTCATTTTGGAGTTCAGCTGTCATAGTTGGTTAAAGACTGAAATTGAAGTCTTAGGGTAGCTAGGTTAGGTAGATGAAGAAAAGCGAGATACTATGAAATTACTAATTAGTCCAAGAAGAGAAACTGCCGAAGACTTTTAAGTGAAATAAGTAAATTTATCACTTCTATTTTGCTCCTGAAATTGCGTAAACTCTTGTATATTGTAATAGCTGAGTTTAAATCTCCGGTTTTTGTTCCAAATTAAAGTGGTAAGCCTAGTTCAAGTAATGGGTACAGACTTTCTTCTAACTGTGTTTTTCAGGAATTTGGAACTGAAAGTAGAAATTTTGGCCAATTGAGAATGCCATTAGTTTATTCCAATGTTGAAGTAAATACTAAATGAAAGATATATATCGCTCTTGGAAGGCCTTATCGTATTAGAAAAAAAATACAATCCAATAACCAAAAGAAGAACTGGCCAACACCATCCCTATATTTGTTGGAAACTAAAATAAAACCGGGGAGAAAAGTTATGAATGTTTAATTGGTCAAAGTCTAATCAAAAATTTTCATTAGATGAAGATAGGTAGACTCTTTCTAATTTTAAGCTATTGAAAATTTTTAGAGATTATACTAATAATAGAAGTCAGGAAAGTATGTAATGTTCAGAAAATTGTTTGAAATGTCTTTGCTTTGAATTCCAAATGCAAACTTGAACGTTTGCCTTTTAAATTACAGATGGCTATTTTATCTTTTATATAAAATTTTATTTTACTATACCGAAACATAAGATAACATACTTACTTGAAGTATGTTCTGTAATACATGGTTTTAGTTCCAAAGCCACATAATACATTTGATTATTTACTTTTCATTCCTGGCATCCAGAAATACTTAACAAGGTGTCTATTTAAGTCTTATAAACACTTACTTGAATATTGTCCTTGGTAAGTCATTTTCTCTTACCGAGGTTGTGAAGAAAATGATTGTACACTGTAGTGAATGAAAAGAAGTACTTAAGTAAGAGTTTAAAAGTATTTTGACTTTGACAGTATTTTGATACCGCCATAGTTCTGAATATTGGCTTTTACCTTAGGTGAAAACTGGAAACCATTATTTATATTAAATGTTAATTATATTTCAAGTTAATGCATTATTGAGTGTATTGATTATTTGAAGGGCTTCAAATTTGTCTGAACTGGCTGACTGTACTCTAACTCCGGTCTGCTCAGTGAAAATGAGTAACAGTTCAATGCAGGCATGCAAATGTAAGTTGATGATTTAACTGTGTGCTATGACTCTGTTTGCCAGACAAGGCAGGTTTAATTAGTGAGGTCATTACAACATGCAGGTGAAGTGTAAGCAGAGAAGCGCCTCTATGGACTTGGTGGTTCTGTTCATTCACTTCCAGGCACTCCTTCCTCCCTCTAGTGCAAAAGGCTAGGTGGAGGAGAGCAAGCAGTCTGCATTGCTAAACCTGGCAAGATGCACTCTGAATGAGTACCTGCACTGCTTCTGCTTCTGCAAGTTCCTCTTCAGTGGCTGGGGCAGGAACGAAAGCTCGAGAGGATAGGCAAAGTAGAGCAGCACAGTCAGCTCGAAGTAGGTTGCTCCGTATCATCCCAGCAATTTGCCCTGGGCTCCACCGGTCAGTGATCAGCCCTCATCCTGGTGTCATTGTAGCCATTTATCATCAGCTTCAGCATCAGTATCATCCTAAAATCTGTGCTGTCCTCTACCAAAGCATCGTTGTTGTAACCACCTCAGCCCTCTGACTGTTTCTGGAATTGAAGCAAGTTCTGAAGCAGTATCTTAATCCCTTTTGCCACTCCGAATTCCCTTTGAGTATCAGTGTCACTTAGATATAGGGAAGAGAGGATTGCTCCAGCTAACATCATGGGGATTACAGAAGACTGAACAGGCATGAAGGTAGTTGGAGGAGAGGAGGGCTGTGTGAGCAAGGACAAAGAGAATTCTGGTGAGGTTTGTAGTCCTCTGCTTTGCACAAACACCTTCTCTGCAATTTATGACTTTGTTGCAGGAAAAGGTGCTGCATTAATAGCAAGGAAGTGCATTCATATATCTCTGTTTAGATAGTATTAAATTAGTTTACACTGTTAATGGCTTTTTCTTAAATAGAAATTTTGTCTGGTTTCTCCAGATTACACATAATTGACAGTAAACTAGCAGTATGGAAGATCTGAATTAATTCAGAATAGCTGAATAGGCAGAAATTTCAAGGTCGGAATGCATATAGTAAACGAGGATGGAATATATAGCTAAGGAGAAAAATGCTGTCAATCCAGAGTTTGAATGACATATATAGGTAAGGTTTTAGCTGAGTAAATTTGTAGAAAGTGATGCATATGCAAAAGGCAGTGTAAGTACTTGGCATCTCACTTCTTAAAAAAAATAAAACTGTCATTATGTATCTCTTCAGTTTTTTCTCTTTCTTCTTTACTTCGAGATTAGAAGCCTTTCCCAGGGTAAATTTATTGGTTTTGGTCAGCGTAAAATTTCACTTTCTTGAAATTAACCTAGGGGAAAAGCTGAAATCATCCCAGTGTAAACAACTGTGTCATAATTACTCTGTTAATTTATAGGAAGGGGTGGATTGGATGACTGCAAGTGAATGTAAGTAATATTTGTCTTTCTTTTTGTGTTCTGTAATACAAGTGTCAGAGGCTGCTACATATTCCACTTTATAGAGGAAAGGGGAAATCCCATATTGGAGTGCGATTTATGTGACTTTTTTCATTATGGTAATAATTAATTGTGTCTTTCATGTCTGTTTCTGTTTAGAGAGAAAATGTGGTACGGGTTTAGGTGTATGTCAGGCATAATTTGTGTTTAACACACAGTAACCCTGAAACAGAGATAATTATTAGATATTATATAGGCGGATTTTTTCATAAACTGCAGCCTGAATGAGCATCAGTACAATGCTAGAGTTGTTCCTCTGAAACTGATCTCTTTTGTGTGCACACTTGCACATGTACACACAGCAAATCAGAAAAGGTTTCTGTTAAATAAAGATTTACCAGTAAAAAGCATAGTATTAAAAAATGTGTAATAGTGCCATCTGCTGACCCGTGTCATAACGTAACTGAGCTGTGTGCGTGGGCTCTGGAGAAGTCATTGCAGAGAAAAGTAGAACTCCAGTCAGTTGACCTAAACTGAGAAATGAGCCAAATCTGGTAAGAAAAGTTAATACATGTTGAGCTTAAGCTAATGTAATGAAAACCAAGCCCAAATAGAACTAGAAATAAATGTTGATCAGAAGGAGTTACTAAGTTTCTTGGCAATTTTTTGGCACGTATGTTGATGAATGATGAAATTTCACAGTAAATTAAGGTCAAGGTGATGCGTCCCTGCTGTTGAAAAATGTTTCTGACTTTGTGCTTGCAGTCAACATTAACAGTTTTCCTGTCATGTGGTGAGACAGATGCATCTAGAAAACTCATTTATTTGAGGGTATAGGAATTTATGGCTAGAGACAAGTGGCTGATAAGACTGCTTCTTTCAGTGGCAGTGTGTTCTTGGACTGTCTTGGTTATGAGACTGTTGGTTATGAAACTGTCTAATAAAGACCTCATTTGAATCATGGTGAACATCTTTCTGTCATATTGCCTCTGTCCGCCTTTACTGCTGATCCTGAGCAGCTTTCTATGAAGTTTTCATTGTGTTATGACTGTTCTTAGAGAAACTTCATGTGAAGATTGCTCTCACTAACAGTTATATAGAAATGTACTTACCACTTAGGTTGAGTTGAGTAATAAGCTGGAGAGAAAAATACAAACTTTAATTGGGTGCAACATCTGGAAGAACAGTGATCTTGGAACTCAAGATGATCTCAGAAGATGGTTTCGAAGTCCTGAAAACTGACTAACTGGCTGGGTAGGCAAGGTTACTGCAGGCATGTTTGTATATCTTTGGAAGGAGAAGCAATATTCAGTATTAGTTAAAATGTTTGCATTGGCATTGTTTTTATTTACATGTATCAATAAAAGGTTATAGTTGCAGTATTTCACAGTATTTGAGGAGCTTTAGGGAGGGAATTATACCAGTCTGAGTTGCTCTTCCTTTATATTGCACCATAGTAAAGTAAAGGCACAAAATCAGTGGAGTGCTATGCTGCTCTAAAAACAGTGAGCAAAGTAACTGCCAACCTTCCTAATTTTTAAGAATTACTTTGAAAAATTAATTTCTATTTTCTGTCTTAACCAAAGTGCAAAGACACCATTGTAACCTCATCTCTGACATATTAAAGTACATTCTTCAAACTTCGCTGTTTAGTCCAAATGTGTTCCAGTTATTCTGGCCTTATTTTACACCATTTTTTGTCCGTTTAGTGAGCTTAGTTTGATTTTTCTCTTTGAATGAACCTTACTCGTCAACTGTCTGACTGACATGCTGCCATTAATACAACTGGACTTTCATTCTTATTGGCCCCTTCTGTTTTTTTAGAGTACCATGTTATTTTCTTCTCAGTCTTGTATAAGTAATATTGACTTCTTTTCAAAGCACATTGCTAGCTTGCAGAACACCTCATATGGCAACTTGTCATCTGTCCTTTAGCCTAAACTATATTTTAAGATTAAAAAAAAAATTTGCATGCTCATGCAATTTAAAAAAAAAAGGAAAATAACAAAACCTCAACATATATTTGTTTTACATGGAGGTTTTGTGATAGAGCCAGATGAAGGGTTATTATAATCATTATAGGAAATAATACAGAAACTTGCATATTTTTACCCGTACCTATCTGAAGGGGAAGTCTAATGGGAATTTTAATAATTTGATTTTTTGGGGGACTTTTTGTCTTATTTTCGACAGCAGTAAGTTCAGACTCCTGTAGACAAAGATGTGCTGGCTTATGGCCCCAGTACATGTGTTGGGAAGTAGAGTCAAAAGACTGATGCTCTTCAGTATTTGAGGGGGAGTGGTTGGGGGGCTTCTCTTTGTAGTGCTTGCAGTAATGGTAAGTTTTTGATATTTGCTTTGTAATTTGTGTTAGCTTTGGCCTGTTGCTGTGGTATTGCTGCTTCTCATTTTCAGGTTTTGCCTTTCTTTGCACTTGATTTTCAGATGTAATTCCTTGTTGTTGCTAAGGGAATGTGGGACTTTAGCTCTTGCTATTTTACTGTCTTACAATGGGTGTGCTTGCAATGCAGTATGTTTTCTAAGTTATTTACTATTACTCTCCAGTGAATTTCTAAGATTTATAACTTAATTTACCCATCTTGTAAAATCCATGAACTAAAACTGTAAAATTTCTGTGAATTACTTAATTTTATTACTCATTTTAAAGTTACTTGTTTCTGGAATAGTGTCTTACAGATTAGGAATGCATTTGATTTATAAAGATGTGATATAAGTTTAGTGTTTTGGTTTTCAAGTCTTTTTTAACATGTGGCAGTTGCTCTGTGTGGGGTTTTTTTTAATGTTAACTGAGATCAGACGTCTTAAGGGAATTGCATCAGAACGCTAGGGGATTTCACACTTACTTACCTTAAAGAATGGTTTAAAACTCATTGCTTCCAAATCTTTATTTTTGTTTTTACTTATTCCATTAGCTGAATATTACTAAACTTCTGCTTCACAGACTCATAGAAACATAGAATCATAGAATAGTTTGGGTCGGAGGGAACCGTTAAAGGTCATCTAGCCCAACCCCCCTGCAATAAGCAGGGACATCTTTGGCCAGATCAGGTTGCTCAGAGCCCCGTCCAACCTGAGCTTGAGTGTTTTCAGGGATGGGGCATCTACCACCTCTCTGGGCAACCTGTTCCAACCTATACTTGCATTGTCAAAGGGAAAGGAAGGCAGTGTGAAAAGAAGACAAAATAAGGGAAGTACGGGGATTGTGGGTTTTTTGGTTTGTTTTGTTTCTTTTTGCTCTCTCAGTTTCCAGGTACTTGTCACTGAATCTAGGCAAACACCTTTAGATCTAAATTGCTTTGCCACTGCCCCATGTGACAGAAATATCAGAAGATGGCCGCTCACACATGGTGGAACTTGAAAACTAAAGGCGTTGTCTACCAATGCCTGGACTGCTCACCATGGCCATGCTTTGGTTGGCTTGTCTTTCCCACTCATTGAGCTGCCTGTAGAGTTTTCTGGTGAAATACAGAACTTAGCTTGGCTTTTCCAATTATTATTTTGTTGTTGTTGTTGTTATATTAAAAATGAAATATAATCTCCATCTGTTTTTCTTTTATTGACAAGCTAAGTGTTTATCAGCTGCTTTGTAGACTTGTCAAAAGACTCAGACTAATCAGTCCTGATTAGTGAAAGTTATGCTCCTATTCCATGGTTTGTGTGGAACAGCAATCTTTTCATGGATGGCAAGGACTTCTTAGGGCACTACTATAAGAATATAGGTTCAAAAAATTTTCATGTGCATGGTTGCCAGTTGGATAGCTTTTATAGAAGAAAAGGACAAAATCTCAAGTACCTTATGAAGAAGTGTGTCCTTCCTTGAAGGAATCTTCTCTTTCTTTAAATAATTTCTTTGAATAAATGCCTGGTTCCTTATTTGGAGTCATTCCTTGCTGACAGGGTAGGCTAAGCAAAAGCTTTTTCCGATATATTTGGAATCTCAAAAAAGGCATTATTACTTTTTCAATATCAAAAATGTACTGAAGTTAAATGAAATACTTATAGTTAACTCCAAAATCATTTTAATGCAAACATTCAGTAAATAACATTTATAATACAAACCTACAGTAATATATTTTCATTGCAGAATCAAAATGATTGATGGTTTGACATTAAAAAATTCTTTCACCCTTGAAGTGTTTCTCTTTCCAGATCTTTTAAAAACTATTACAAAGGAAATATTTGTATGTTTAGTAATGCACAACAGTTTCTATGTAAATAGTTTTGTTACCTATAAAAATCTGTCAAGATTTTGCATAAAACTGCTGAAAGCAGCACTGTGTGTGCACAGAGAAGGGAGTCAAAAGGAAGCCAGCTGGGCCTGGGCAAAAGGCACTATTGTGTATCTCTGGTTGCATTACAGCAAGGTCGTTTGGAACAGGCACAGAGCACTGAGACACAAAAGCCTGTGGGATCCTAGAGGCTCTTTTGTTAATGCTTAATAACCGTAATGTAAGAGCAGCTGACAGTGGAAGCAGGTGGAAATGCTGGAAGTAATTACAAGCACAGATTTCAGAATTGCTATGGTAAAAGGTATGAATAAATTGACAACATGAATATTATACTTTATATGCTTTACCATGAGAATTTTTAAGTCTATTATGGCGAAAATAGAGGAAAAACTAAAACAACAAGTCTTTATGCCCTTTGACTAAAGTCGCTTACTATCTGGGATCTCGATATGCAATGTTGAGTTGTAATTTGCAGTTTTATATGGAACGTGTACAACTTGACTATACTGTAATTTACAAGTTCCTAGCAAATACTCTACCTCACAAATAAGACACTTGTTATTATATGGCGCAGACTGTTTTTTATCTCGGAAAACTAAATAATGAATTGCTTAAATAAAACCAAGAAACTAGGTTCAATAGTTAAGTCACTTTGCCAACAGTTTCCTCTACCAGCAACCTAAAATGACTTTCAATGCACAAATCATCTACTTTGATATGACATTTCTCTAAATAAAATATAACGGCTATGTGATGGTTAACTGAAAATAAAGTTTTAGGGACGATTATGGAATTCTTTATAACAAGATAATGAAGATACATAGTAACCATTTTTCTGAGGTCTGGTTCTCTGGACACATCTCTACAAATTGTCATAATAATTTTTCTACCTTTTTTCCTTATTTTGTATATTAGCTTCAGATAGAATTCTCAGTTGGAACCATTATTTGATTTCCTTTCTCCTCGAAGTGTTGTATCTCTAATGCAGAAAACCATTTGAAGTATTGAAAAAAGTATTGAAAAAGTATATTTGAAGTCAGATGAACCAGCTTGCATAGAGGGATTGCCTCCTGTCATTGTCCCATTAATCAACTACACTTTCAAACCTGTTACTGCATACAGATTTACAGTTAGTATGAGAATGGGTTATGGACTGTTGAGATTTTAAAAAGGATCTTGCCTCCACTACTAACGTAGTTTTCCTTACAATTACAAAGTGAAATGCCTTAGGTGCCCTTGCAGGTTGCATGTTCCAGTCCAGTGGTTTTTTACAGAAACCTGGGTAAATGGCAGTGCTCTGCTTGTCTAATAAGGTGTCATGGGCAAAACAGCCCTGACTTGTGGAATTTTTACTTAATTTGTTTCCAGTTAACACAAACTTTGGTCACTGATTTGGGTATTGAGGAGAACTAAATAATCAAACACTTTAACATAAACACTTTTTTCCACCTGTCCCAGACTGGAGGCAAGCTGAGCACCTATCCTTCCCCCAGCCCCAGCTTCCCCTGCTCTTGCTGAGCATTGTACTGGGTTTGTCCCAGCTCCTCCCAACTGTGCTGCCCATGGCCTGTTGGGCCATTTGCATTACGGTTTCTGTCTGGCACTTCGTGCTTGGGGAGCGGGTGAGAGGCACTGCTGCAGCTGGGCAAGTCACTTAGCGAGGCAAGGTTCCTGTGTGCTTCTGGGTGCCTGCACATTCCAACTTACAGAGAAGGTTCTTTTTTTCAGGTGTCCCAGACCCTAATTACAATTACAATTTACAGTCTCCCAGGGTGAGAGTTAGTGTCATATGAGAGAGCCAAAATGTTGGATGACATCAAGAAGCAGTTTGAATTTTCTAATGCAGTTATTCAGTCACAGGCAGTGGGTGATCTGGTTGCTGCAGTACTGAAAGGAAATGCTTCTTCCAAGATCAGACAGATGTCTGACCAGACTCCTGCTCTGAACTTGCTTTGGGAGAGGTGCTGCAGTGAGAATGTTGCCTTGTGAATCACCTGCTCTGATGGGTTGGTGGCACGTGTTGCAGAGAAACATGCTGAGCTTGACTGTGTTCTTCATGGAGCTCTCAACCTAATTCCCTCAGCAAGGAATGTGCATGGTTTAGTTAAAGCTATTTGGAAATTACTACAAATTCAAGCTATTCAACTGGGAAAAGATGGAGAAGAGGCTGTTTGGAATCTGTATGGAATCAGGTGATCAAGCACTAGCATATTTTGCCCACAGAGGTTGTGGAAACTCCATGCTTGGAGATGTCAAAACCTGACTGCATGTGATCCTGGGCAGCCTTCACTAGCCAACTCTGCTTGAGCACATGGGTTGGACTAGATGATCTGAGGAGGTCCCTTCCAACCTAAATGATTCTCTGATTCTGCTTCTTAGTGATCTCCTCTGCTGCACTTTGCTTGCTCATTTTCTCTGCAGCTCTTTGCTTATTAATAGATGCTATTAAAAAAATCAGTCCAGTTTTCTAAATAAAGTTTTCTTTAACCACCGAGGATTAGAGCCGAATCTTGGAGCATTCTTAATTTTTGCATATCTATTTACTTTTTAAAGGGAAAAATATACTCCAATTCACATTACTGTTGAAGATAACAGTCCTCCTTGCATGTTCCTAATAATACCAGAACTCTGCAGGGCTATGTACTGTATACCTTTATAGCTCCTTTTCCAATGGAAAAGCATGAACAACCTATAAAACCAAGAAGGTACTGCAATTATTTGTGAACTCGGTGACAAATCCACTGAATTGATTTCAGTGCATATTTTTTGAATCCTGATCACATAGGAAATTATCTATTTGTACAGTGGAGCATTAGCATCACAGAGATAACTTAGAGAATCTGTAGTGAATGTATAGCAAAAATAGATTCCTGTAAAACAGCAATACTTTAGGCCCTAAGTTGCAAAGCTAGATAAGTTTAAGTGATGGGCTGAAGGGCATGTATTATCTTTTAATTCAACATACATGCTACATTCAGGACCACTAAAATTTTAATGATTTATTCAGTGGTAAATCTTGAATTACACTATTTTGAAAAAAAAATCATAGACCAGAAGTAAGATTTAGGATAATGTAAATTTATTTGCAGGAAGGTAAATACGCAAAATAAAACACCTGAAAAATATTAATGTGCTGAAAGAATGCCCTACAGGGCCATGTTGGAATTATCTTAAATTTTCCTCAGTGTTTTGAAAAATTTCATCCAGTGTTTTGGAAAAAAGAGGCAAAACCAGTACATGTATAGACATAAACATTGTTCAGGTAAGAGCCTGAGAAATTCCCTATTTTCAGGGAATAAAAAGCAAATTTTTGAACAGGGAATAGCTAATGAAGTAGCATTAAGTAAGCAATATACTGGTAAAACTGAGCATTAATTTACAGGACAGTCCAGATAAAAAACTGCTTCTCACTTGTATTTTCATGCATATTTTTATACGTTACTGTTACGTAAATTAGATGTGTTCAGTAATTAGAGTAATTTCAGTGATTCTTCTTCTGGTACATCTTTAGAAAAATTCTTCCCAGTTCAACAAGTGAATATAAAAAGAAAGCTATGTTAGTATTCATTAAGAACATAATAGAACTTGAAGTTAAAACATTAAAATTGATTTTATAAACAACCCTTGAATGCTATTAAGCTGTATTCACAGAACAAAATGAAAAATGGGAGGATAATATAAAGAAGAAAGAACAGCAAATCAGGAAGGAAGAAGATCGAGGTATTTTTAAGTAGGAGCAAGGGGAGGAGGGTCTGAAGAGAGGATCTCCTTTTTATCTTTATTAAGATTACATGGAAAAAAATACTTGAGTCATTTAACAATATTGCAAAATTACATGGAATTAAACCTTTGTGTTTGCTGGTCTAAGATGAATAAGGAACTCTGGGATGCAGCTGTTTTTCTTAAGAACAAAACTAAAAACTGTGATTAAGAGGTGGGGTTTTTTTTGTTTTGTTTTGCTTCTTGGGAGATAACTTGAGTGCTGCTTAGGAGAACAAGTTTTCTAATTTTCCTTTTTTTATGTATTACTTGCTGTCAAAGTAGTTATAAAATTCTAAAAATAAATGACTATTAGGTTTCTCACAACTCCTCTTTTCCCCCCCCCCCCCCCGCTTTCTCCATTCTGTGGTCTAATATTTGTGCATAAACTCTTTCAAAATGTATGCTGATGTGAGTTCCTCTGTAACAAGACACATCTTTTAAAATTTTTTGTTTCTTCTTTTTTCTTTCATTCCCTGGTATGCTTAGAGCTTCTCCGCCTTTTTTTTTCCCCTGTCTCCTAGCCTTCAAAAGTAATTTGTTTTCTGTCTGTGAGAGAACATCTTGCAGGAAAGGACATAACACTCCGTCAAATGAACTAATCAAAAAAGATGAAGGGTGACTTGATTTGAACCGTGTAGGGACTTCCTTGTGATAAGATTTTTTGTTTTAAAAGTCTTGTTAATCTAGTGACAAGAAACATCATAATAACAAGTGGCCAGAAGCTGCAACAGGGCAAATTAAAAAGGAGATGTACATTTTTAATAGAATGAAAAGCCACTGTAATAATTTACCCAGGGGTAATACTACTACACATTTTTAAATCAAAATTTTGGATGCATTTATGTGGCCTTTAGCAAATCTGAGCACAGGCAAAAACATGTTTCTCTTGGAAGGACTTTATAATTTGCTTAAATTTCTATACAAAAGCAAAAATGCATTCTGACAACAACTGCTGCACTTTAAGACACTTTCCAGAGAAGAGCAACCTAGAGCTTTTCAAAGTGACCTAGTGGGTGGAAGAAGTTTTTCGTGTTGCTATATTGGCACTACACTATCAAAGGTATTCAGTCCAGAGCAGACACTTGGTGAAATAATTGTATTTAATTTCAGTTACAGGTGTTTAATGTAAACCCCATTTAAATAGGGGTTTTCTGAGTGTTAGACTGTAACCACCATGGAAGTGGAGGTCTGAATATGGTTGTAATCAAGCTGTCACATGCAAATAAAGCTCACATTCTACCCATTACTTTTGTTAGGTTTGTGTATCTGATGTTGTTAACTTCTGTAACTCTTGTAAACTCACTGTCCCTAATTTTGTTCTTAATGTCTTTGTTGTAGAGTAGTAGAACTTGAGGCCTTGTATTTCCTTCAACTGGAGCTGTTTATGAACCATATTGTGACATAAAGTATTTTTTCTTGGTGTCCTTCCATCTGATAAAACCGTGACTATGATTTTGTATGATAAATGCCATGGTATTCCCTCTTCTGTATGCAGGAACAGGAGGAAACCATTTTTACTATGAATAGTCTTTTTAATCATATGTCTTTGTAGTCAGAAACCTCTTACTTGAGAAAAGGGACATAAATCAAAGTAAAGGGGTAAAAGAACATATCTTCATCTTGCAAGGTGGAAGACTCAAGGGGGAATAGAAGACGTTCTTCGGGGTGCTCTTTATGTGGAGGGGCATCAATTAAATTTAAAAAAAGTTTCGGCAGCAAGAAAGTTTTAGTATCTTTTTCTTACAAACATTACATTAAAAATACTTAAATAGTAATACTTTCTACCAATTCTGTAAAACTAGCTTATGGTTTAATAATTTAACTACCAAATTTATGATCAAATTAAGTAAATTAGTCAGATACATGTTTTTATTTCAGTGTGTCCTCAATGTGATGATTGACACAGCAAATAACCCTGAAACTTAAAAGAGGTTGTGAACCATAACTGGACTTCTTAATTGCACCAAGTTTGCTAAGCTTCATCAGAATTAATTTTTTACTATAGTGATGGTGTTGGTTAAATCTGTATGCCAGTCTCTGAAGCTTGCAGTAAAGTACAGAAAATGACCTATTTTTTCTTCTCCCTGTCATAATAAAAACACGAAGTAAAGGCTTTTTATAAATGTATTTTGTAATGGAAATTTTAGCAGCCTTTTGAATGAACAATTATGTCTTTGTTTCCATGGAGCTAGCACAAAAATAGTTCAGCAGCAGCGTGGTGGTATTAAGAACGTAATGTTAGGGCTACTTTGTGGAACTTTCCATTTGATCTGATCATGGCAATTTCATATAAATAATTTGTCAGAAAAATATTAGCTGATCATCAGTAAAATTTAGGAGAGTATTTGTTTTGTTGAAGCTTTATTTAGCAAACACTCCCCCTGCTTTTCCCTCCACTCAAGCCTTCCCATCCATGATAGGAACTTTTTTACTTTGAGTATATAAATACCGCAGTGGTAACTTCACCCACAGCCTCTCACCTACAGGAGGCATGCACTGACCCAGGATGCTTGGGTTGGGGTGGTATATTTCTCTGTTCATGAAGAAGTATACTTGGATTCTTTGGAAAGTTTTGGCTTCATCTAATTGTGGAATTGGAGTGTGTGTACATGGAGGTGAGGAGTATTTATTTATTTAAAGTTTGGGGTGATTAAGCTGTTGGTTTTGTAGCTCTCTATATGGCTATTTAGTATATCTCAAAGTATAGAAACATAGAATCATTGAGGCTGGAAAAAACCCTGAAGATCGAGTCCAACCATAAACCTAGCACTGCCAAGTCCACCACTAAACCATGTCCCTAAGCACCACATCTACACGTCTTTTAAATGACAGTGACTCAACTACTTCCCTGGGCAGCCTGTTCCAATGCTTGACAACTCTTTTCGGTGAAGAACTTTTTCCCTAATATCCAGTCTAAACCTCCCCTGGCACAACTTGAGGCCATTTCCTCTCATTCTGTCACTAGTTACTTGGGAGAAGAGACCAACACCCACCTCACCACAACCCCCTTTCAAGTAGTTGTAGAGAGCGATAAGATCTCCCCTGAGCTTCCTTTCCTCCAGAATGAACAATTCCAGGTCCCTCACCTGGTCCTTGTAAGACTTGTGATCCAGACCCCTCACCAGCTTTGTTGCCCTTCTTTGGACACGCTCGGGCACCTCAACATCCTTCTTGTAGTGAGGGGCCTGAAACTGAACACAGTATTCAAGGTGCGGCCTCACCAGTGCCGAGTACAGGGGCACAATCACTTCCCTACGCCTGCTGGCCACACTATTCCTGATACAGGCCAGGACGCTGTTGGCCTTCTTGGCCACATGGGCACACTGCTGGCTCATGTTCAGCCGGCTGTTGATGAACACCACCAAGTCCTTTTCCAGCAGGCAGCTTTCCAGCCACTTTTCCTCAAAAGCATGCTTATTTCCCAAACTGATGTTAAAAAAGGAAAAAAGAAAAGGGGAGGAAAAAAAGTACTCCCCCCTGAAAATAGTTAAAGAGAGTTTAGGGCTTCAAATTTCCTAGTCTGTGAATTTTCAAGATGGTAGAACCTTAAACTGAACCTGTTGATGATTTTAGGATAGGTTTTTAGTAGTTGTTTTTCAACATAAGACGGAGATTAGTTGAAGGTGACTAGTTGATACTGAAAGCATAATGTGTTTTCAGCTGTGGGTGTCAGTTCAGAAGTTTGAAATATCATTAGTTGCTTTGTGGTGATTAATGACCAGGAAGTTTCATACTTCTGTTATGGGACCTCTTGTTTCTTAGGGATTAAGTTTCTTCATTTCTGCTGTCTCCACCCCTTGAAACTCTTTCCCAGCCCCAGACCAAGGGTTGCTGTATGTCTTCTGCAATGAAAAGAAAGGCCTTCACACAGGCATTACTCCTTATTACCAGATTCTGATCTGTGTTTGGGAAAGTGGGTAGTTTGTATCACAGCAGTGGGTGTCAGAAGAAAACAGGAATTTACGCCTTTTTTTTTTCTCCTCTTCCCTTTTAATCTTAGATGGGTAGCTTTATTGCACCATGTTGGAATATGTAATCAGATTATTAAACACAGTAGCAGTAAAAAAAAAAAGGAAATCTGAGAAAATAACAGATGGATCAGTATAATTATTCATTACCTCTTTCCCAGACATATCCTTTATAGATTGCAGAATAAAAGCAATGCACATTTAATGTCAGGTGTTTAACCAATTATTTCAAAGGAGTTAAAAAATGTTACAGAGTAGGTATCATGGCCACTATGTAGCAGATGTTTTTTTTCCAGCTGTGTCACTGCAAAATATTTCATCTGGACAATCTGGTTTTCCTTTGTTTCCAGTCAATCTGGTACATGTGGATTTGGGACGTACCTGGGGCTTCAGCAGCTATGGTGCTTGAAAAGCCTTTTTGAGAGTCCTGTTCTGTAGCTGAGTAAGCAGAATAAGTCCTGTCTTATTCTGTGCCCTGGATAGTAGCTAAAGTACCTGGTTGTCTGACCTTTGTCCAGCCATCCTTTTTCTTTGCACTTGTGTTTGCTGCAACCTTTGTCTTTTTCCACTACCCGACGTTCAGCTCGATCCCTGGCTGTGTTCCTGCCTTGCTGTTTGAATTGGGTTGCAATTGAATTTGAATTGCTGGGTTGAATTGGGTGCAACTAATGGCTCTCTGGTTTTAATTGTTCATTTGGACTGTGTTACGTTAAACTCCTGTAGTTGAAGGAACTTTGTCTTTCTTTAGCAAATAGCAAGAAGGGGATAGTTAAAACCATCATGTATTTATCAAATATTTACTTATAACTATAGTCAAAAGCCTGTATGAGTCAAACAGTTTTATCTGCCTGTGAAACATCTTGAAGAGCGTGCGGGTACTTCCCTAGTTACTTGTCCTTCATCTTGGTGTCATCTCCTGTGGTTTGAATTAGAGCAATAGTAACATAATTTTTTTTTCTGTTGTTACTAATTTTTTTTGTTCCGTTAATTAGTCAAAATTGGCTTTGAAATGTCTATCATGTCTATCTGTTATGCTTTATAAAAGGCTTCTGCAAGGAAAGATTAGTCTTTCAGATGTTCTGAAGTTCACTAAGCAGAAATTTGCCTGTCTTGCTTATTGCAAAGACTTTCAGGTAGACTTTTTAATAAATTGTGAAACTGTAATATATTGATGTGTTAATTACACAACATTAAGTAAAGTAGTAAGTGTTGTTGAATAAGGACATACATAAACTGAATTCCTAATGTTTACTGATACTCCAGATTGCACAGTAACATTTTTTTCTAATTGGCTAGATTGCAGCTCACTCTTCGGCGGTCCCTTACCAATTTACTTGCGGTCTGTTCTTGTAGTCACCAACTAGAATTATCGTATTATCTGGTTGAGGGCTCACCTGACTAACCACAGTGGGAATCATAGCTTTTTGTTCTCTTTGAAAACACGGCACTGTATTGAAGCTTTGGTATAAATTTGATTTTTACTTCTAGTTTACCTACATTTAAATACATGCACTTTATGCAGAAGAAATATTTACAAAAGCCTGAGGAGAACTGCAAGAAGTCAAGATTGCGTACTGTAACTTGGGAAGCACAGGAGTGTGGTCACTTCATAGACTACTGTCTTCTAGGAGATAGCACGTGAGGAGCATTATCAGGGGCTTTCCTAGCATCTTTCCTGTGCTGAACTTGGTAGTATGTGTCCCTTTTGTATGTCATCTTCAGTTACCCAGTGTTGACTGTATTCCCATTTTCAATGTGATGAATTCTGGACATCTTCTGAAAATAACTATTTGAAAAAAGAACTTGAGAAACATGCTTAATGTCTGTAGTTAAGCTCATTTCTGCATGTTGTAAATCACTATTTATTAAAGAGCAGAGACATTCACACAGTTTTTACTTCTAGAGGAACAGTATAAAGATTTGCCAGTATTTTCAATTTTGAATATGTGCTTTTAGAATTTTCTCAGATTTCATCTTGTCTTTCACAACCAGTTGCAAGACTGCTAATATTTGGACAGTATTTTTGTCAAGATATCTTAATAGCTTTACTTAATAGCTATGTGGAATGTTCTCTTTTCTGTAATTTGGAGCTCCTGTGTTGTTGTTACTGATTTTTACTCTTTGAAAAGATGGACATTACTTTCCTTTTTTTAGTTTTTTCAGATTTGAGAATTTCAGAATTAAAACAGAAGGAAAAATGGTCTGTGACATTTCAGTGTCATACGGCTTCTGTCACATGATCCCTTGTTTTCACACACTGTTAAGTCAAGTTTGGCTATGACCACATGCATGTTATAATGCATTTTCTAAAGACTATTATATTTTCATTATTTTCACAGCATGAAGTTTTTAACTTTTAATCTTTTTTATTAAACATGATGATGAGTTGATGATTGTGGTCTTGTGGTTCTGGTTGCTGTTGTTGATATAAGGGTAAATACTTCTGTGTTCATGAAAGAATAAATAGAATTTAAAATATGTGTGTCACAGAAATGTCTCCTTGTGGTAATTTAAGGTCTCCTTAAAGTTACTGTGATATAAGAAGTGCATTTAAGTGCTCGGTCTGTCAAAAGACTTGAACAGCTCTCTTATATGTAAGTACATTAAGTGTCTAAAATGTATGTGAGAGAGAGAGAGAGAAGCTTCCAGCAAATCTGTAATAATATGAAGTCTCCAGAAGTTGAGTAAAGCACTTGATATGGAAAATCCTATTTTACATTTTAAAAAGAAAAAATGCATAGAGATCTGTCTAGAGAAGTAGTGGAACGAATGTGGGGGGGGGGAGAGAGAGGGGGTAGTTGGTGAGGTTTTAAGATAGAGGTAGTAACATACTAGTTTGCTGTGTATGATTCAGTCATTTCTTTGATACAAATTATCATAGAATCATCAAATATCTCGAGTTGGAAGGGACCCATACGGATCACGAAGTCCAATTCCCTACTCCTTGCAGGACTACCTAAAATAAAACTATATGACTAAGAGTGTTGTCCAGACACTCCTGAACTCTGACAGGTTTGGTGTGATGACCACTTCCTTGGGGAGACTGTTACAGTGACCAACCGCCCTCCCAGTGAAGAACCTTTTCCTGATGTCTAATCTGAACTTCCCATGATGCAGACACATTCCTTTTCCTCATGTCCTATCGCTGGTCACCGGAGAGGAGATCAGCACCTCCCCTCAGCTGCCGCACCTGAGGTAACCTGCAATGAGGCCTTCTCCAAGCTGAAGAAACAAAGTGACCTCAGCTGCTCCTCCTAAATCTTGCCCTCAAGACCTTTCATCATCTTTGGTTGCCCTGCTCTGGACACACTCTAACAGTTTGATGTCCTTCTTGTATTGAGGTGCCCAAAACTGCACACAGTAGGCAAGGTGAAGCCCACAGCTCCTTCTGATGTAATATCGTGTGCAAACTTACTTAATGTATACCCGATCCCTGCGTCCAGATCATTTGTAAAAACATCAAAGAGCACTGGCCCTAAAATTGAGCCCCTGGGGAATGCCACTGGTGACTGGCCACCAGCGTGATGTGACTCCATGTACTATAACTCTTTGAGCCTGACCTATCATCCAATTGCTCACCCATCATATTATGGACTTGTCTAGCTGTATGGTGGACATTTACTCCAGAAGAATACTATGAGAATACTGTGTATCAAAAGCTTTGCTAAAATAAAGAAAACCAAAAAACCACATCTACTGGCTTCCCTGGGTCAACCAGATGGGTGACTTTGTCATAAAAGGAAATTACGTTAGTTAAACAGATAGTTGCAGAGAGGTTGTAGAGAAAGAACTGCCATGTAATGAAGTATTAACGAATGTAGCAACCATGAAATACCTGTTTTGCAGCTGATGGCCTACCTTTTGAAATAGGAAATACTTGTTTAGCTAATTCATCATTAACAGTCAATCTTCATGTGTCTATATTCCTAGCTTTTATGGTTTGAGACAAAATTCAGGTTATTGATCTGAGCAAAAATAGATTTTATATTATTGGTTAAATGTTTATTAGTGGTTTTAATAAGTAATTACTAATGATTAATTTTCAAATAGAGATTATTGAAATGTATGTTTATATGCAACTGTAGCCTCTCACAGGTATCAAGAAAGTTGTATTAAAAAGATGCGTAACCAAAAATAATAAAACAAATTGGAAAAAATTAACTTTTGTGTAGCATTTTGCAGAATTTTTAAAAATTCCATTCTACCAATGATCTGAAGTAAGCTTGCAATACTACTTAGGATATCTATTATACATGAAATGCATGTAGTTAAAAAATGTAAATATATGTAAATATTTAAACAAAAGGTTGTAGTGTTTTTTTCACTGCTACAAGTATTAAGACTAAGCATGCTAAGTACTTTATATTGAATAAGCTTTGATGCATTTTTAAGAATCCTGTAAGTTCAGTTTTTTGTAGAAATTGATATAGTTTGAAAATAATTAACAATGAAGTAATATCTGAAAGGACCTATATAATGTCTTTTGAAAATTCTGTTGTAAATATGATTTGATGAAATGAATCAGATGAGAGAACTATGTGGAAATTACTATTCAGTCATCTAAGATATTTAAAGTGTCTTGAGTAGGAGAGCAGGGGTTATGGGAATTTTTATAAAAGGGTACTTTCCACTAACTTTGCATTTGCATACTTGCCGTGTGGTCCTATTTTGTTAAAGGAGATTTGGATAACTGCCTCTTTTTTTATTTTTAAACCTGTTAGCATTAATGAAAGGGCATGCTGTCTTGCTCTTATGTCCCTCAAACTGTGAGTCATTTTTTTATGTAAACTTAACCTTTCTTGTATACTTAGATTATTACAGCTATACTAAGGCTGCAGTTTGTGGCAAAATTTTTATTTTAATTGGACTAACTCTGAAATCACTTCTTAAAAATGCAATTAACATGATTTTTGTTGCTTGACAACACAGTAAGTTTGTTAAGTCTCTAACTAAAATCAGAGAAAATGTTATTAATAAAACCATTTTGCATAATAAGGGATCTTGAGTGTTTGTCAGTATGGAGTCCACTTTAAATGTGCTTGTGCCCTAAGTGGATAATTTTAATCAAGTACGTTCTGTGGACACCGTGGGCCTGTTTGTTCTGGTACAAGTCTGCAAAAACTGGGGAAGCCATGGCCCTCCTCGGGTCTCTTCTACCAGGGGAGAAAGATGTCATCTAACAGTTTTCAATACTCCAGTCTGAGATCTTAAAAAATAAACAACCCATCCCAAAAAAAGACTGCACCAAAGGTAATATAATCTTAAATCAACCTTTGATATCTTTACAATCTTTAGTGTTTTAAATTAATTAAACCTCCTTTTGTAGTGCCGGTATAGAGTGGCTGACATGGCCCTTAAACCAGATTCAAACAAGACCAGGGAGTGATTATCCCCCTCTCCCACCTCCTGACTTGTCCCCCTGGGCCTTTTGCAGCGGGGTTGCGGGCTGGCAGAGGCTCCTTCAGCACAGCCACTGTACCAGAACCTCGGTGGGGGGAATTTCGCACGCATTAAACTCTTTTGTGTTCCAGTAACTACTTAGCTTTGATTGACTTCAGGTTAGGAGGGAGGCTGGTAAAATGAAGCATCCTTATTAATGAGCGAAAAACCAAATTTAAAGTTTTCCATGTCAATCAGACTTTGAGTGTGTTAGTAAAATGCTGCTCTGTGTCAACAGAGGGAGAGGGAAGTCTCTAAGCTAGATAAAATTTGCATCAATGTTGTCACTGGTATTGAAAGGAGTATTATTTACAGTACTAGAGATTACTTTTCAACACAGAGGAGACATTTGGAAGGTGTGTGTCAGTATCTCGATGGATGTTTCTTTCCGCACAGAACTTCACAAGGAGAAACATTCAGAAATAAACCCTCAAGTCTCATGTGGGACCTAAGGGGGAGTGACGTATGCTGCTTAAGGTTAAGTTTGACACCAGAAATTTCATTGGCACTTTTTGGAGGACAAATTGATACAGCTTCAGGTGCTTTCAAGTAATAAGTTTTTTTGACACTGCCGTACTTTATTCACTAACATTATGGTTCTGAGTAGGTCTAATAGCCCTGTTAGAAAAAAATCAGTTGTTTTCCAGAGCATGCCCTCTTTTTTGGGGAGTGATGCCCACTTTACGATTGATGTATTAATTTGCTTCCAGTCATTAAAAGCAGTCAGAATTTGGTTTTGCAACTTTTCCTCTGCTTTAACTTTGGTTAGGTAGTTATGAGTAAGTATATTTTCTTTTGTGGATTTTCCTGCTGTCTAGCCAAATGTACAGAAAATACAGAAACTATATATAGACTGATTGGTTAGTTACTTGGGCCTTCAGAATCAGTATGAAGCAATCCATTGTTTATAAATTATAAAAAATAGAACAACTTACTCTGGCTACTGGAGTTCAAAATTCTGGTAGTGCTATTAACATGGTTGGAAAAAGTTTTTTTTCCTCCTCCCTGTACTTCTGGATTTAGATTTGAAATTTTTTAGGAGATACGCTCCCTGACTATGTATTAAATGGAAGTACCCCAAGAAGAATTAATGGAATTAATATTTGCAGAATCCAGTCCTGATTATTGTATTTATTCAGTAAGTCAAGAATGTAATAAGATTTGCCATGTAACAAAAGTTGGGAGGAATACTGGAAAGGAAAACACTTCAAGTTTTGATCAAGATTGTACAGTCATTGTAATGACTATGTTTTTGCAAAGTTATTCTCATCTGTTTACACATGGAATGAATTATTATTTGACTTGGCATACTCCTGATTATTATCCATGCGATTAAAGCGCAACTGAATAAATTTTCTATTTTGCCAGTTGATAATAGTTTCTAAAAACCTCACTTCTGAAAGAGTTTTATGGGTTATGATTATTTATATAGCTATGCTTTTTCCATTTATGTAACCGTTCCATTTCCTCTGGAGTAACATTTTCACCTAAATCAAGTACAAATTCTGTTTTACACTGGCCAAAAGGGGAAGAACATACTCTCAGTGTTAATCATGATGAACTAAGACATAGATCTCTGCAAATGTTTGTGAACATTTTAATATAAATTAAAATTAATGTATTTTATTAATTAATTATAAAAAATAAATTAATTTTAAATTTGCATTAATATAAAACAATGCATTTCACAAGGTAAAAATACTGAATAGCAAAAATAATACTTTCAGATTGCTTAGAGTATCTTTGTTGATATTTTAACATTTCACATATTCAAGATTCAATATGGGATGTTTAAAATGAGATCTTGATAAAATCTTGATAGATTCTGCCAGGTTTACTGTATTAAATAAATATTTTTAAAGAATGAACTGTATCTACAGTTCCTTTTTATATTTTATTCCCCTTTATAAATTGTGTAAGAAGTTAAAAGGGGAGGGAAAGTAACTGAATACAGCCATTTGAGGAGGCCTTGTTTAGAAGTCCTTTCCTTTGCTTTTATACTTTCCTTTGCTTTAATACTACTACTTAGTATTTTATACTTTTCCCTAACAAACAAAATGTATGTAAGTGCTTTTAAGATGATATAAGCCAATCAAATATCAAGTTTGACTGGTGCCTTCTGTGAATTACTTCTAATTTGAATTTTTACTTTCTCATTTCAGTTACGTGAATAGAAGGGGAGGGTTGTCTTTTTAATAAAGAATGTGTATTAAACTCCTTTGTATTCTAATTTCTTTGCTAAAACAAGATTGAGGAATATGTTAGGCATCTCTAAACATAATCACTTTAGATGAAAACTGTGATTATTTTAGAACCAAAGTCTTCATTAATAAGACATGGCTACATCAAAGGAATGTAATTAAAAATGGGTTCTAATTCTGTTAAAACCATGTTTTTCTACAGCCCCCTCCCCCTGCTTTTTTCTTTGCATCAGAGACACTTCTTACTAATGAATTAAGAACTTACTTCTGCTGAGTAGAGATAAATCTTATTTAAGTATTGAGAAAAAAAATGTCATAAAAACTTTTGTACTTTGGCAAATGTTTTTAACCAACAGTACCATGATCTGTAGATTATGTGATTTGAAATTATGTTAAAGTTACGTAAATATCAATTAAACATATTGTTAAAGGAATAATCATACGTATCTCCAAGAAATTTCTCGTATAATACGATGAAGAATACTTGATTTTCCTCATTGTGTGATATCAACCCTTGTAATTATTGACACTTCAATTCTAGTTGTCTTGTAATCAAATCAAATGATATATGATCTCAGTTTTACCCAGTTCCATGATGCCATAAAAAGAATGCTTAAATTAGTTGTGCAGATGGAGTGTTTAAAACTCTGATCACAGGAATATTATTTTCAAAGTCTGGGTCTGAGTCTGGGAGAGACCATAAGAGTGCATCCTTACGTGTTCCCTCCAAGCTTCAGCTTGCGATACTTGAGTAAGTGATGATTAAGTACATATCAATGCATAGAAGAAACATCAAGATGTGATGGAGTATTTTGCTGAAAAGATATGTTGCCTGTTAAGCATATTTTTTGTAAGCACTTCTCTTGTGGTTTTTTAAGTAAACAAAGGGATAATGTGTTGCTGAGAGTGAGTAGTACTTTTTTAGGGTTGGTTTTTTTTTTTAGTGTTGTTTGCGGGAGGAGAGGGTTTAGTATCCTAATTCTTTATTAGTTCAATTATCCTTTCATTTAACATTGTATTTAGGAATTATGTATAAATATAGTTTATTATGGGATTCATAAATGGGAAAGGAGATGTTTGGTCTTGTTTACAGAGAACTATGGTACTCATGTTACATACTGCATTTATGTTGTGTACGTATTTATGAGAATGAGTACGTGGTGCAATTAACATTTTTGGAAGGTTCTTCAGAAAGCTATTTCCTCCTTATCTCATAAAGACTAATAGGAGGTCTAACTTTCGTATCTGCTACCCTATATTAACTGTACTCTCTCACGAATGCTCTTATAAATGGCCTCACAGCTATATTAGTGCTGTGAAAAAAATGTTCTGGCACTTAGTAGCAATCATAAAAGCAAATTAAATATTAGGAATCATTAATAAGGAAAAGATGAGCAAAACAGAGCATTTTTATGCAATTGTGTAAGTTAATGTTATGTCTGTATTTTGAATGTTGTATGAAGTTCTGGTAATTTCCAGTCTCAAAAGAATATATTAGATCTAGCAAAAAGTATGAAGGATAAGAAGGGTGATTAAATTTGGATTTCATGTGAGGAGTGACTGAACAAAGTAGGACCGTTCACCTTGGAAAAAAGATGACCAAGTATATTTGAGATAGAGGTGAATAAAGGGGAGAATGTGAAAAAAACCACTTGTTCTTTGCTTTTCAAAATGAAAGAACCAGAGGATTGAAATTAAATAATCCTATGGCAGATGTATAACAAGATATTTTTACACAAATCATGAGGAAACTGTGGTACTCACTACTATGGGATGTTAAGGATCCAAAAAGGTGAGAGTTCTGAAACTAATCAGAGAAATTAATGGAAGAAAATCCATCAGCTTCTTGAAACAAAGCTGTTATTTCTTGTATCACAAGTAGTGTGAGGCTGGGACTCTAAAATGGAGAAAATTCAGTATATATTTAGCCTATTTTTATACTTTTTGTAGATAGTTGGCATTTTGCCTCTGGGATAGGTTGGATAGACCCTTTTGCTGGTTTTATATTCTTGAGCAATAGTTCAAGCAGTAACACCAGGCAAACACAATGGGAGAACTGATGCAATATTGAGATAATCTTGTTCTCTGTTCAGGGACTTCCTACCACAATAATTTGGTTTCATTTCCTTATGGGTTTCACCTTTAGAAAGGTGGGTGTATACTTGTCAAGTGCTGAGATACTAGTGTATATTTTTCAAGTGTGACAAACTAAAGTCATAATACTAAGTAACAAAAGTAGGGAAGAAACACACATACAGCATTAGAATAAATAAAAGTTTTCACTCTTAATTGCATAATTGCACCTAACCCTAATTATGTTGCCCTTTCCTCTGGATCATGTAAAAAGGTGAAAAAGCAGTTGTACGTAAAACAATGTTCACTTTGGAAAAGCTGAACAATAAAGAGATGCCACAAGCTTCTTACATAAGGGAAACTCCCTGACTACTGATAAATTGTTTCTTATGCTTATTTACCTGCCTTTCGGTTTCCTCCTTTAAAATTATCTTTTGTGGTTAGGGTTGCATTATTGACCTCTCCTATTTTGCTGTATGGTTCTGGCCTTTGTTCTTGACTGTGTTATCTTCTACAGGTTAGAGAAAAGATTTCAGTGGATGAAGAACTGCATAATAAATTTAAAAGAGGGAAAAAATGCAATTTGGCTGCACTTCTGGCTTTGTAAAACAACTGTCATTGCGGTCTCTGTGGTGCCTCCTTTAGCATTTGAAGTTTGGGGTTTTATCCTTGCACAAAAAAAGTCTTAAATCATTAATGACAGCTAAAACCGTGTGGGAGGCCAGTCATAAACCAGAACAATTATCTTACACTATCCTGAGAGTTATTTAGAGAAGGAAGACAAGAGGGGACAAATATTGACAAATCTGGTTTAAAAAAAACAACTTAGTCTTTCAAATCTAAGTATCAGCTTTATAACCAAGGGGAGCTTCTGTCATTTATCAGTATCTTGCTCATTTCTGAGGACAAGAAGAATGTAGCAAATAATATACCTTCTCTTGATTTTCTTAAAAAAATAAAAATAAATGTATGGACTGGCTTTACTTGAAAATTTAGATGATGACGATTATTTAACAAACTTCAGGCTACCAAAACTGAGAAGCCGCAGGAGTTATATTCCTGTGATTCCATTGATATGGAATCTTGCTGTTAATTTTCCCAACCCTGACACTTTCATATGTATGTGTAATGTGATGGTATCCTTCTGCATTTTATCACATACTAAACAACATTATGTTGTTGCAAATTATTGTATTTACTGAGAATTTATTAATGTTTTTTGTACTAACTAGATTTGGAAGTGTATTGTTAGCTATAAATTAAAATTTATATGACAAAATGTACTTATCAAGGGAACAAAGTAAGCTTTGAGGTAAAACCATGCTTGTTTATGCATTTGACTTTGTGCTTATTGATAAAATACAGTCAACAGGCCTTTCAGTCATTAACAAGAATTAGGTAGGTTCTACAGGAAGCCTTTGTTCAAGCTCCATTAATAACTTTAACTCAATTATAGTTTATCTTTTTTGTTATTGTTTGCTGGAATCTACATATCTTTTTAATAGAAGGAATGCTAACTGGGACTTCCTCATTTACTGTTAGCTCTCTTTTACCTAGTTATGTCACAAGTAGAAAATTAAATGGAATTATATCCCATCTCCAACATTTGTTTTATAATCAATAAAGAGTTATGGTACAGAAATGCACTAGGGCTTTTCACTCTGCTTAAACACTGGCTTGTTTTCTCCCGTGTTAACTGCTGGGGAAGAAAAGGCCATATAGTAAGTAGTTAATGCTTTTGGCATCCAATTAAAAATGGAAGATGGTTGAAAATGAGCATGTTGGAATTGAATGTAGAGCTTCGCAAATTAGTGATGAGTGTTGCTGTTGGAAAGTTCCAAAACATTGATACCAAAAATGTTACTAGGTATCTCAAAATTATTGATGTAAGGTGAGCAGCATGATGTTGAGAATTAAGGACACTTCTTTGTTCTTCCTATTAACCTCCTGCTTTTCAGCAATATAAAGTGGAGGGCAAAACCACTGCTGTGCACCTCTCACTGCAGTATTGTTTGAGATCATGTATACCTGGCATTGTGGTTCTCTTGGGCTGTCACTATCATTAATCATTAATGTGAACAGGATACTTTTGACACCTATATGTGTCAGTTGGAAAATGGCACTGTCATAATGAAGTTCATTGGAATTGTTCTGCTGTTAAATATTTCATAGCCAAGATTTATAGTTTCCAGGCTTTTCAGTGTCTTAGAGTGTTTTGTGATGAGGGAAATGTTTCAGTTCAAAATAAAAGCAGTTAAAGACCCTAAAGAAAATAAAAATTTAAGAGAAAGGTGGACATGAGGTTGGGACACTTTAAAAATTAATTATTTATTTTTAAAATAGGTAATATCTAGCTTAATGTTAATGAGAGGAATGTAAGTAATTCTTTTTCTTACCAAACACCCATGCAGTGGTATAAAAACAAAGCAAGCTGGGTTAATGGCAAGTAGTGTTTAGCAAGGTGAATTGCATATGTTGATTGTTTTATAGAAAACTGATTGCAATATGAAAGCTACTTAGGTTAAACTTCTTTTTCTTTATGCTCAAATAGTCATATCCTTTAGAATAGAAAGTAGATTATTCCTTGTTAGCTGCTGAATATTTCAGGTAACCAAATTCCATTTAATATGACAGAACAGGTAATTAGGGAAATACTTTTCTCCATAGGGTCTCAGGAGGGACACGGGACATAATACTATCTCAATCCTGTTAAAGTGTATTGGGTAGAGATCTGCATGACGGCAACTGAGCGACAGGTTATACTGTGTGAATTTGCAGGGGATGCAGGGCAGAAAAGTGAGGCGCTGGGTGGGACGAAGTCTGCCCACTCTCTGTCCAGTAGGAGCTTGCAGAAGAGGTGCTAATAGGGAGGGGTATGCAAGAGAGCTTCTTAATAGTGAGGGAAAAGCAGTTGTTGCCAGCAGAGAGCAACCGCTTTGCCTCTGTGATTACTTCAGGGGAAAGAAGGAGATGGTAAAGAGCCTGCAGGCTATTCATTTAGGATTTACAGGCCAAGGGTTGATATATGATGGCTGTTTAGAAGAAGATAATAGGCTAGGTGGACCTTTGTCCCGATGCTATGTGGCTATCATTCAAACTAGTTTAAGAAAAAGAGTAGGTATACATTTGGACTCTTGAAAAAGTTTGGTTTTTTTAAGCCACCATAAAGAAATTGGTAAATGGCTGAAAAAAAGTAAGGGTTGCTGGTCACCTGCATTTGCCTCGTCACAGATTTGCCTGTTCACGCTTGCACAGTGGTGCAAGCACATAGTCTTATTAGCAGAAGAGGCTAGAAGAAGCTGCAATAGTAGTTGCAAATGCCATTTATTTTCTCAGAGTACATTTGGTTTGTGACTTTGGTAACTCTCAGTTATTTAGATTTCTGTTTCTTCTCTTCTGTCCTGGAAATGAAAGAAGATAGGTTAAAATAAAAACAAACAAACAAAAAAAGCACAACCCCAAAGCACCACCAAAGAACTTGTTTTAAAATGTAACTGGTTACTGAAGCCTGGAAATTAGAAGTTTATTACACCTGTCATGAGCTTATATTGTACTTGCATCTGTATCTTGACCTTGAAGTGAAGTTTGTGAAAGTGGAAGAGAGCCAAGAATGGGCTCTGAGGTATTATAAGCAAAATGAACTAGGAATATCTGTTTAGTAATACCATGTTTCATGCTCCCTAAGCTATGCTCATTTATCAACATCTTTATAGTCCATAAAAATAAATTTTGAAGTTTTGCTTTCACAGATGTGGTAAATCTAAGCTACTTGGTTTTGCATATTAAAGTAAATGGTCATTAACTGTTCCCTTTTTTGAGGTAAGAAGGTCCCCTTATCTAACAGGCTGATGTCTGTTTGATTAAGTCTAGATCAGAAGGAATATATAAGAGGAACTAAACCAGAGAAACTGAAAACAAGTTGTTGCTGTTAGTTCCAAGCTTGAGAATAGTTTTGATTTTACTTCCCTGAAAATAAACCTGCAGGTTCTTTTTCTTAGTCTTTCAGTATTCAGGTTCAACATCTTGAACTAAAAGCTCATTTTCTGCTGTGGCCCAAAAAGGTCTGTTGGAAATTGATATAAAAAATGAGAAGAGAGTGTCCTCTTCTGGGAGGAAGACTTCTGGTTTTGTGTTTTGGGTTAGGCACTTGTACATAAAATGCCTCTATCAATCTTCATTTCTGTCAGAAGTGACTGGATTGCTCTTCCAGATCTCCTAAGTAGGTAAAATCTGTCAAGTGTCACACTTTAAAACTGTCTGTTCTTGCATTCCTTCTAAGGTAGCACTTTTTCTTTCAAGGAGTTACAGTCTTGTGCTAATGAAGCTTTTATGAGGGCAGACATTTGAACTTTATAAGACTAAAGGCAGGTCCTGCTTGACTAGCCTGATCTCCAGGTGGACCTGCTTAGTGGATGAGAGAAAGCCTGTGGATGTTGTCTACCTGGAGTTTAGTAAAGCCTTTGACACCATTTCTCACAGCATTCTCCTGGAGAAACTGACTGTTCATGGCTTGGATGGGTGTACTCTTCGCTGGGTAAAAAACTGTCTGGCCTGATGGCCAGGCCCAAAGAGTTGTGGTGAACAGTGTTAAAGCCAGTTGGTGGCCAGTCACAACTGCTGTTCCCCAGGGCTCAGTATTGGGGCCATTTTTGTTTAATATCTTTATTGATGATCAGGATGAGGGGATCGAGTGCTCCCTCAGTAAGTTTGCAGATGACACCAAATTGGACAGTAGTGTTGATCTGCTTGAAGGAAGGCAGGCTCTACAGAGGGATCTGGACAAGCTCTATCGAGGGACTGAGGCCAGTTGTAAGGAGATTCAGCAAAGCGAAATGCCAGGTCCCGCACTTGGGTCACAAGAACCTATGCAACACTACAGGCTTGAAGGATGTTGAGGTGCTGGAGTGGAGCATGTCCAAAGAAGGGCAGCGAAGCTGATGAAAAGTCTAGAGAACAAGTCTTATGAGGAGTGGCTGAGGGACCTGGGGTTGTTCAGTCTGGAGAAAAGGAGGCTCGGGAGAGAGCCTCCTTATTGCTCTTTATAACTACTTGAAAGGAGGTTGTAGTGAGGTGGGTGAGAGTAACAAGAGATAGTTCAAGAGGAAATGGCCTCAAGTAGCACTACGGGAGGTTTAGGTCGGATATTAGGAAAAATTTTTTCACCAAAAGGGTTGTCAAGCATTGGAACAGGCTGCCTGGGGAAGTGGTTGAGTCACCATCCCTGGAGGTATTTGAAAGACATGTAGATATGTTGTTTAGGGACATGGTTTAGTAGTGGACTTGGCAGTGCTAGGTTAATGGTTAGACTTGATGGTCTTAAAGGTCTTTTCCAACCTAAATGATTCTGTGATTCTGATTTCTGTTCTACCCTGAAGTCAAGCATTTCTTACAGTTATGTAAAGAACAGCTAGAGAACTCTGCCAAATAGACCACTTTGTATTTTTGATGGGGTTTTTTTCTTTCTAAGCCTCAGAAAAGGTCTGGCTCTGTCAACTATGTGTTTAAAAAAGGAGGGGAGAGGAGGAGTTTAAATTTTCTCTTAGCAAACTATTAAGTCAAACTGTTAATGCTGTCTCTATGTTGTGGTTTTTCTAAGTGTAATTGATACTTGTTTCAGTAAATCATAGGTATACTGTGATATGTGCCCCATTCAGAAGAGCAGTACTGTGACATTTTTTTCCATTGAAATATCTTTGGTATTTTATTTTTTGAAGTTCTATTTGATATTTATGTTATCAGAGGAGCAAGTAAATAAAACTCAACTAATCTGACCTGGGTAATTACATGTTATATATGTTACTGTAATTCTAATGTACTGCAGTACTACAGCATTCCTATTATAACAGTTCAAACCATGCCTTGACATTGTCTTCTTTTTAAACTAAATAATAGGCTGTCATTTCCATCCATCAGGGTTTGGTTTTTTTTTTTTTGCTATGAAGTTTCATCCAAAGAATTTCAACACCTCATCATTATAAAAAACCAGACACTAATCACTACTCAATACAGGGGACAGGTTTGCTGAGCAGAACAACAAAATTATTTTTTTCCATTTCTTGCATCAGAGCAGCTTGTAATTTTGGTACTAAGAATCAATGAATAGTCTGGAACAGCATCTCAAGGCACATGTAACTCAGTTTAAATACACAGAAACGTTTTTTGCTTAGGTGTAGTTCCTTTAAGGGTGGTTTTTTTGGACAACTTGCTGAAGTGACTTAATGTTACCATTGCTATTGTTTAAGCATTACCATTATCATTAGATGAGTATTGACACCTGGTACTTTGCAGGGCTTATCAAGTGAGCAAACATTTCTTCTGGGACTTGGGTAGCACTGGAATCATAGGACTGGACTGAATGGGTCTTGACAGACATATACCTTGTGTCTGTTACTATCTATAATTATGCATTCTAACACGTGCTTGTTTTCTTTGGAAACCCTCCAAAGACGAAAGTTCACACCCTCCTTAAACAATGTATTAGAGCTGCATTGTCCCAGCTTTGCCATGTAAAACTGCAGGATGATTGTTTAGATAACTATAGCATGTTTTTAAATAAAGTATCAATAGTGCTTAATAAAACAGTTTGTAAATTTTTTTACAACAAAGGCATTTTCAGTTTTACAGTTGCTAGCTTTGTGCTTTCATGGTAGAAAATCTTACTGCTGGTGCCAGTGATGTTATTTAGAACTGTACTCCCAGAAATTAAAGTAGACAGTTCTTGTAATAATTTTTACTGTCTCTTCCTGGATTATGTCCCAAGGAACCTAATGTCCTGAGGAAGGTAACAACGGCAACAGGAGAACGTTTGTAAGTAGAAAGTTAATCCTCATTGCTTATAGAGCCTTTGTTCTTTCACAATATATGTTATCTTCCAAACATTTCCAATAAATTGTTATTATTTGCTTGGAAAAAAAGGTCTGAAATCTAAAATAAGAGGAAAAACTGTTGGTATTATCAAAACTATTGACTTACAGAAAATGACTGTAGGATGGGGAAGGGCATGTTAAAATGCTTTCCTTGTATAAAGTGGTATAACATGCAGACTTGTTTGAAATGGGGAAAAAACATGCTTTACAGTGCATTCAGAAGGTTTGGGTTTTTGATGTTCTGAGACAAATATTGAAGTGTGATCTTTTTGGAAGAACTCAACAGGCCATGCTTAAGGTTAGTTGGGTGCATACTCTTAAGCAGAGTTTGCTGTATCGGATGGTGGTTTGACACTTTGTAATTTACAGTTTTTCCCTTCAGTGATTTGTTAAGACCACTTCTACAAGATTCATTAGAGTTTACTGAACTGAGCAGTACTGCTCAGTGGGCAAAACTGTGTGAAGTAAATTTGAGGACAGAAGGCAAAATTTTTAAACCCTGGTGGGTAGATCCCAGCCAGAAAATAAGAACCCACTACCTTACCTGCTCCCACACAAACACCCCTCAGCGCAATGGAGGAGAGAATCAGAAAAGTAAAAGCGAGAAAAACCTTATGGGGTGAGATAAGGAAGTTTAATAAGTGTGTGTGGGGGGAACAAGTGATGCAAAGGCAATCACTCGCCACCTCCCACAAGCAAGCTGATGCTGAGCCAGTCTTTGATAGAATAGCATCATAGAATCATTAATGTTGGAAAAAACCTCTAAGATCGTCAAGTCCAACCATCAACCCAACACCACATGCCCGCTAAACCGTGTCCCAAAGTGCCACGTCTACGCGGTTTTTTGAGCACCTCCAGTGATGGTGAGACACCTCCTGTGCAGCCTATTCCAATGCTTGACCACTATTTCAGTAAAGAAATTTTTCCTAATATCCAGCCCTAGTTTGGAAAGACTGTCCCACAGTGTTCTTGCTGAGCATGATTGTGTGGAATATCCCTTTGGTCAGTTGGGGTCAGCTGTCCCGGCTGTGTCCCCTCCAACCCTCTTGCCCACCCCCAGGCTGCTCACTGGGAGGGCAGGGTGAGAAACAGGTAGCCCTGGCTCTATGTAAGCACTGCTCAGCAATAGCTAAGTCATTGGTGTGTTATCAGCACTGGTTTAGTCACAAACATAAAACATAGCACCATATAGGCTACCATGAAGAAAATTAACTGCATTGCAGCCAGAGGCAGTACACAAACCTACAGGAGTGCTCTCCTCTCCCCCCAAAAATATAAGAAACTAAAGCAAATCTTTTACTGATATCTTTTTATGCTTGCCTAATAACAAGCTCATGCTTGGAAGTACCAAAAATGAAGCTGAACGTGTTACTTCATATTTTCTCAACAGGTATTAAGGACATTTAAATTATTTTATTTTCTTGGAATACTTTAAAATTGTCAATAAGCATATTAACATTCCCTTACTGGCACACTGCTGTGTGCATACTATACATTACTCACGGTAAAAATATTTTGAAGCTAAAATGAATGAAGACTCCTTTAAAAAGGGTACAGTAATGTGGAGGACAACGTACTGTTGTAGTGCTTCAAGTGAACATCAGTCTTTTTAGTGCTGTCATTCAGTTATAAACCATACTGTGAGCACACTGGGTAAGATTAATCTGACATAACTTTTGATGTGCCTGTTCGAACTAGTTGTCCTTCTGTAGTCAGTGAAAAGTGCTACATTCCCAGGGAAAGATTTATTTCATTCTAATGTTGCATCTAAAACCAGTGAGATGAATCACTTCCCAGAAGCACCTTTTACTTTCCATTGATAGTAAATAGAATTTTGACAATTACCCCAGATACACAGACATGTAATTCAGATCTCTAAAGAGCTCCATTTAACAATTAAGCATTTAAAATTAAATATAAAAAGAGGAATATATACTAATTATGGAAAATACCTGCTTTATTTTTTTTTACCTCTGTTTTTTTGGGGGGTCATATTGATATAGTTAGATTAACAAGTGCATGTGATCAGCACACATATCAGTCACTGAAAAGTTTATTTCTTTAAAAAAGAAAGTTTATTTCTTTATTACTTCTATCTAAAGAAATCTTCATTCATGCAGCTGAAGAAGAATCTTCCTAAAAACCTGAATTAATTGTTTAGAAATCATAGAATCATAAAAGAGTTTGGGTTTTAAGGGACCTTTAAAGGTCATCTAGTCCAGCCCCCCTGCAATGAGCAGGGACATCTTCGACTAGATCAGGTTGCTCAGAGCCTCGTCCAACCTGACCTTGAATGTTGCCAGGGATGGGGCATCTACCACCTTTCTGACCAACCTGTGCCAGTGGTTCACCACCCTCATTGTCAAAAATTTCTTCCTTAGATCTAGTCTAAACCTGCCCTCTTTTAGTTTAAAACAGTTACTCCTTGTCCTATAGCAACAGGCCCTGCTAAAAAGTCTGTCCCCATCTTTCTTACAAGCCCCCTTTAACTACTGGAAGACTGCAGTAAGGTCTCCCAGGAGCCTTCTCTTCTCCAGGCTGAACAACCCCAACTCTCTCAGCCTGTCCTCACAGGAGACGTGTTCCATCCCTCAGATCATTTTTGTGGTCCTCCTCTGGACCCGCTCCAACAGCTCGATGTCTTTCTTGTGCTGAGGGCTCCAGAGCTGGACACAGGACTCCAGGTGGGGTCTCAGCAGAGCGGAGTAGAGGGGCAGAATCACCTCCATCAGCCTCCTGGCTATGCTGCTTTGAATGCAGCCCAGGAGATGATTGGCCTTGTGGGCTGCAAGTGCACATTGCCGGCTCCTGTCCAGCTTTTCATCCACCAGTACCCCCAAGTCCTTCTTGGCAGGGCTGCTCTTGATCCCTTCATGCCCCAGCCTGTATTGATACTGGGGGTTGCCCTGACCCATGTGCAAGACCCTGCCCTTGGCCTTGTTAAACCTCATGAGGTTCACATGGGCCCATTCCTCGAGCTTGTCCGGATCCCTCTGGATGGCATCCCGTCCCTCAGGCATGTCAGCCGCACCACTCAGCTTGGTGTCATCTGCAAACTTGCTGAGGGTGCACTCAATCCCACTATGTTGTGATGAAGATATTAAACAGTACTGGACCCATTACAAACCCCTGAGGGACGCTGCTCATCACCAATTTCCACCTGGATGTTGAGCCATTGACCACTATCCTCTGGATGTCACTATCCAACCAATTCCTCGTCCACCCAACAGTCCACCCATCAAATCAATATCTCTCCAATATAGAGAGAAGGATGTTGTGGGGGACCATGTCAAAGACCTTACAGAAGTCCAGATAGACAATATTGGTAGCAATTCCCTTGTCCATTGATGTAGTCACACCACCACAGAAGGCCACTACATTGGTCAGGTAGGACTTGCCCTTGGTGAAGCCATGCTGGCTGTCTCAAATCATCTCCCTGCCCTCCGTGTGCCTTAGCAGACATTTTAGGAGGATCTGCTCCATGATCTTCTCAGGCACAGAGGTGAGGCTGACAGGTCAGTAGTTCCCAGGGTCTTCGTTGCTACCCTTTTTTTAAATGGGTGCAATGTTTCCCTTTTTCCAGTGCCTAGGGACTTCACCTGACTGCCAGGACTTTTCAAATATCACGGAGAGTGGCTTGGCAACTACATCTGCCAATTGCCTCAGGACTCTGAGATGCATCTCATCAGGTCCCATAGACTTGTGTACGTTCAGGTTTCTCAGGTGGTCTCAAACCTGATCTTCTCTTACAGTGGGATGGACTCCTTCAGTCCCCATCTTGCAGTACATCCCCTCAACAGGTGTGGGAAGAGAGATTGCCAGCAAAGACTGAGGCAAAGAAGTCATTGAGTACCTCAGCCTTCTCCTCATCCATTGTTACTGTTTTGCCAGTTCTGCTCACCAAGAGGGGTACGCTTTCTTTGACCTTCCTTTTCTGGCTGACATACCTATAGAAGCCCATCTTATTATTCTTTGCATCCCTTGCCAAGTTCAGCTCCAGCCGTACCTTGGCCTTCCTGACCCCATCGCTACACAACCGGGCAGCATCCCTGTGCTCTTCCCAGGATACCTGTCCCTGTTTCCACTGCCTGTGCATTTCCTTCTTGCCCTTTGGTTTGCCCATCAGGTCTCCACTCACCCATGCTGGTCTCTTGCCTTCCTTTCCTGATTTCTTACACCTGGGGATCGAGAGCTCTTGAGCTCTATGGAAGGCATCCTTAAAGATCTGCCAGCTCTGTTCTTCTCCCTTATTCCTGAGCGCAGTTTCCCAGGGGGTCTTATTGACAAACTCCTTGAAGAGCTGGAAGTTTGCTTTCCTAAAATTCAGGGTCCTGGCTTTAGTCTTTGACTGCCTTATATCCCTCAGGACTGCAAACTGCACCAGAGCATGATCACTGCAGCCCAGGCTGCCTCCAATCTTGATATCAACCAATTAGCTCACTTGCACTGGTGGCCAACAGGTCCAGTATTGCATCCCTTCTGGTAGGGCTGTCGATTACCTGGCACAGGAAGTTATGCTCCATGCACTCGGAGTCTCCTGGATTGCCTACAGCTTGCTGTGCTACTTTTCCAGCTGATGTTGGGGTGGCTGAAGTCCCCCAGAAGGCTGAGAGCCTGCAAGCGCGATGCCTCCTGTAGCTGGAGTAAGAAGGCTTCATCAATAGGCTCCCCTTGACATGTGGGAATGGTTGAAAGCTGCATCAGGGGAGGTCTAGACTGGACATTAGGAAACATTTCTTTACTGAGAGGGTGGCCAAACACTGGAACAGGCTTCCTAGGGAGGTGGTCAGTGCCCCGTGCCTGTCAGTGTTTGAGGCATTTGGACAATGCCATTATTAACGTGCTTTAATTTTTGGTCAGCCCTGAAGTGGTCAGGCATTTGGACTAGATAATCATTGTAGGTCCCTTCCAACTGTAACTATTCTATTCTGTTCTCTCTTCATTTCAATCCAGTCTTCAGAACTTAAATTGAAGAATATGATTCCAAGGAACTCCGATTTTCACATGTAAACAATTTAATTCTGGATGTTCAGCAGCATATATTTTACTCTATTTCAAGAATTGATCTGAATATACTATCAGGCATTTGTAGGCAACTCTGTTTTGGGGGAGTATTTTGCCTCTGTTCTAGATCAAAGGGGTGTAAAAGACCAGCTTAATTTCTGCACAGATGCAGCAGCTTAGGAAGAAACACTTTTATTGCATAGCATAATGAATGGAAGCTTACTGAGGAATGGCCACAGTGTTCAGAAAAATGGAGATTCTGAGTAGTGCAGCTGCTTTTGACCATGGTGGTGTAGGTTAAGATAAGTTCTTGGAGCAATTTTTAAGGAGTGTCAACCTGTCATTGTAAACAACTTCAGTACAGGGAAGATAGCCTAATTTGCTTATAACTGCTAGTTCAGTACTTCTTCAGGAGGTCCTGAAGAGTGTTGGCCATATTCATCTGGCTTGGAACCATGATCTGAACATTAGTTTGCTGCTTCATTTCTTACAGCTGTTCTGTGAAAGATGCGGAATAGTTAAAAAGGGATACATGAGCTTGACAAAGTATGAGCAATAATTCAGGATGCTTAATCACAGTGAAAGCATGGTCTTTACTAAATATTAAAGGTTCACTTGAAGAATGCAAAATAAGACTGAGTATTTGACATAAGAAAAAAGATTGTATTTGAGACCTATGATATGGATGGAGCACTGATTCTTGGTATGGTATACTGGCTCCCGTAGGGATTTCTATCTTAGTGTTCGTATTGTACTCTAGCTGAAATTTGTATTACTACAGAAGTCTTCCACATGTTATTAAATATAAGCTACTGTATGGCAGTATGATTTAACTTTTGTGTGTGTGGTATTGCATCCAGAATTGTACTCAAGTTATAAAGTTGCAAATTCATGATTAATTTTTACAATTGCCTACTGACAGTTTTTAATGTGGTGTAGTTATTTAAAGTAGTATCCAGAGGGACTACAAGATCCCTTTTATGGCTAATAATAGCATATTTGAGAGCCTGTTGTTTTGTACATAAGGGTAAAATTATAATAACGTGGTATTACTTTGCATTTACTAACTTTGAACTCATATGTTGTTGCCCGGCCACTTGATATCAGAAAAATCTTTGCAGCTCCTTGTAGTTGGTGTTATTTAACTGCATTTAATGATTTTTGTCTCTTAAGCAGACTTTGTCCTTTTATTAGTATCCGCATTTGTTACCAGCTTATTATCAGTGTGGTTCTCCACTTATAACAACCCTCTGTTGTGAAGACTGACTGGTTATTCCTCTTTTTCTACTGTCTTTTGCTTGGGAAATGCAGGTGCAGAAATGTTGTTAGAGAATGCTTTTTTTTTTGTAGTGAATGTACTTCATGTTTTGGCTGAATTATATTTTATTTTTTAATGTTTTAAAGTAGAGATGGTTGCTTTATATTATTTCTTGAACATAATTTAACGATGGTCATTTATTTCTATACTTACTTCATTTTTGTTTGGATTTTCCTTGTAATCTTAGACTTTTTTTTCATAACTGTTCATATTTTTAATTTTTGTTGATTTTTTAAGATGACTACTTAAAAAAATTAACCATCTCCCTACCTTCTTAAATTTTTGCCATCACCATTAATTAGTTCATTAATTTGTTTCCTTTATTGAGGAAGTTGATTTTAATCATAATTGTGATAATTTTTAGTGGGTGAAATATGCTTAAACTTCAGTTAAGGTCAAATCAGGTACATTTTGATGTTTTCTTTAGTGAAATAAGCAGACACTCTGATGGACTATAAATATCTTGCTGCCAAATGGACAAGTAAAATAATTGTAATACCTACTGGACAGTCCATAGACCAGTAGAAAATTCTCCATAAAACAAACTTTCTTAACATTCAGTGTATTGTTTGATGCAGATTTACTGAAGTGTTATATATACACAGACAACTTGTTTTTAATAGTACTGAAACATCCCAAACTTCAGCCTGATACAGTGAGCTCTATTTCAGTCTTTTAATTTACAGTAGCAAGCAAATACATTTCAAATTATTTTGGTCTGCTATGAATTATTTAAGTCTTTTTTGACCATTTTATGTCTGTTTATTAATTTATATTAGCAAGAATTTTATAATGAATAGTGTTTGAGGAAAGGGGGATCGGTCTGTATTGAACCTCTGCATTCCAGCCGAGGTTTTTTGTGGTTTAGGTCCATCTGTTATCAAAAACAAATGGTGGGATTTATCTCACCTAAATTAGATATCTGAAAGTTGTATATCTAAATATTATCATAGAATTTTTGAGGTTGGAAGAGATCTCTGGAGGTTCCCTGATTCAACCCTCCTGCACAAGTGGGGCCAGCCAGAACTGGTTATCCAGGTCTATGTCCAGGTGGCTTTTGAATGTATCCAAGGATGGAGACTCTACAAATACAATTTCTCATGCTAGATTTCCTGCATGGATAGAAATGGAAAGAAGTAGACACTTCCAGAAGGTGCTTTTTTTCATCTTAGCATAAGCACTGAGAGACTTTAATTGAATGTCTTCTACAGGTGCCTGTTTTATCTCTGTGTGTTTTTAACATAGTCTTAGAGAGGCTCATCCAGGTGGAGATATCTGAAAAAACAGCAACCCAGATTGCTGGTGAAGTGTGTACCAGTTACTGCTATTTTCATAAATAGAAACTCCACCTGGGTTCTTGAGAAGTGTGGTGTTTTCCTCTGTAAAACTATTTCATGATTCTAAAGAATGACTGTAGAAATACTGTGCTGCTAATTTTCAAAGTTTTATTGTCTGCCCTTGGTACACTTTAGGTGTTTACCAGATATGCAAATAAATGATATGCAGTCACAAGTTCTAAACTAAAATTCTAATCATAATTAGGATATTAGTTTTATTTGAATGTAATTAAATATCTCAGCAGAACTAAGGAGGTGGTTGGTTTATATATTCAGTATATTAGAAGCTTTTATGTTAGAAAATTATAAATGGGTTATTAGCGATTACTTGATAGAGAAAAAGTAATTTGTAAGTAGATGAAAAGTATGAATTAGAGTAGAAGCCAAAGCTGGTTCTTGCTTAGTTGTATTAATTCTATCTGAAGATTGGGTCTAAAAGAAGTCTTTGAATATTTGGACAGGTTTAACCATCAAAAGAAGTTTGTGTAGTATTTCAGCTTGCTTCTTGTTTGGAGATTAATTTGAAGGCAATACCAACAGCTTTTACATAGGTTATGAAATAGCCTTCTGTTAAAAGTGACTGTTGAAATTATAGACTTATAAGAGAACAATTCTTTGAATATCTTTAATTCAAAACATATCATTGCAATTTTAATTATATAATTTGCTGAAACAAATAGAAAAGAATGTCTTAAAATTATTTTAGAATTCATTTATTCTGTTCTTTTGCCTTCCTGAATTAGGTAATGTATTTGCAGTTACTGAATTTAACATTGGTACTTTCAAAATTCTTCAAGGTTATTAGGATAAAGTAGGATGCATAAGTCAGGCTTTGTTTTCTTCAAAATCAATGTTTCTGTCATTAAAAGGGGATTGTTTTTTTTAAACTAAGTTTTATATTCAGTTCTAGAAGGTGTTTTGAGTTCATCTTTTTTAAGTTATGCAAGTGAATTATTGCAATTGGTGAATTCCATTCCTTAAGATATACTAGGTCTTGACTATGTCTTTTGCAAATTTTTGCTATTTTTTCTTTTTTTCCCCTGTGCCTGGTAGTTGTGCTATTTAATTGGAGCTCAGGACTTTGGATAGCATTTTGCAAGTATCTGGGTAGATAATTTAGGCTGTAATTTAATCAGTACTGTTGTTAAATCACTTTTCATCTGAATGTTTCTTCCTCTCCCAGTGCTCTCTCTCCCTTGCACTAGCATTAGATTTCTTTGGGCACATGATGAACTGATCTGTGGTATAATTAAGCAAGTTTTCCATGTGCTGTGTTGGTCCAGAGCAGATCACTGATTCTTTTTCTGAGCATGACTGCATGACTATTTGGGTGGTACAATGGAAAAGGCAGTAAGGTCTTGCAAACACATAACTAAGGGCAAATGCTGGCTTATATCAGAAGAAAACATAGATAAGTTATTTTCAGTGTGTTTTTATTTCTGAGTAGGAAATTTCTATTCAGACAACTGTAGGAAAGCCTCAATTGCTTTCTAGGTTTTCAGGTTCTGCAGCTTCTGCACTACATCTCTCTGGGCCAGGCTACCATTTCAATTACTTTATTGGAAGGAATATTTGAAATATCTTTTGATGTTATTTTATGAAAGTATTGTATTCAGCACTATGACAAAATTGAAGGTAGTACTTTATGACATTGCTGTGTATATTTTGTACAAGCTATGTTTTGCATATCATGATTGTTAAATTGCTGTCTTATGGACCATAGCTGTGAGTTTTTCTATCAAAGTTACTTCTCTCATCATGCAAAACATATTCAGTGTTGGTCACAATGAAGGTATGAAAGACACTAAACTATGTATTTCACATTGTAATGCTGCTGTTCTTTTCTTTTGTAGCTGGTTGGTGGCGAATTTGATCTAGAGATGAACTTTATAATCCAGGATGCAGAGAGCATTACGTGCATGTCAGAGCTTTTGGAGCACTGTGATGTAACGTGCCAAGCAGAAATCTGGAGTATGTTCACAGCAATTCTACGTAAAAGTGTCCGTAATTTACAGACTAGCACGGAAGTTGGCTTAATTGAACAGGTACTGCTGAAGATGAGTACTGTGGACGACATGATTGCAGGTATAAATTGCCAGCTGATAATTATTGCATCCTTGAACTGTCAACATGTTGTGATTATGGAGGGGTTTGGGGTGTCTTGGTTTTTCCTTAAAGTGATATTTTGATTAGTACTGTTATTAAGTCAGAAATACTTTTTTATCAATTTCAGAAAATTGACAAATATATATTCTTCTATGTAGATAAGTTGTTTAAAATAACTCTCTGTTAATTAATCTAAGAAGATAATGTTATCCAATTTTGAACATAATTAAGAACAGTACATGATAGACTTCTTAACTGTCTAGGTAATATTTTAGTTTTTAAGTGCATTGATAATGTTGAATTTTTCAGGTATTAGAATTGTTATTATGATCCACTTTAAACATAACCTACATCTGACAGTATATCAGAAATTATTCATAGCTGGACATTTGGATTATATTAAACAACCATTTCATAATATATAGCTGTGCTCCCTATAATATCTCCTTTTTTTTTTTTACTTGTGGTTTTTAATGTTCCATAATTTTTACAGCATTAAAAAAATAGCATACTTTGTTCACTTACTGAAAATAAGTGATGAAGTTGTTGCACAGCTAAGGTTTTCGGAGTACTTTTGAAGGAGTTTATGTTATTCCATATTACGTCTTCTCAGTAGTAGGGTACATATTGTCATCCTGAATTACTTGGTCAGTGGAGTAGGTTTGGTTGTCACATTTAAATATGGCAGCTGAGAGCTACCTATGGTTAGTATGTAACTACTCCTTATTTTTCCTGGGGAGAAACTTAAGCCAATCAGTTTTTTTCAACTCAGTGTGAAAGTAGTTCTTAATTTTAATATAATTTGGAACTGATACTAGCATACTTAAATTGTGAGGCAATTTTGAAAGAATTTTGTCTTCCATAATTCCAAGGTTTTAGTTGATGATCTGATTCCTGACAAATATGTAGGTTTTGTGTGTTTCACAAAACTACCAGGGATTTCAGACCAGAAACAAGAGGAGGATAATAGCAACATGAGAAATGGATTATTCAGGAATGTTTTGGTCCTTGGATTTTTTTCAGTATAAAGGTATCTGTAATATTAAGTATTTGAAAAAGCTGCATTCTGTATTTCAAAGCAAGTCTTAGTGAACACCTTGTTGATTAGAAATGTATGTGTAAATGCTAACACTAGAAGTGTTATGCTAAATATTGTACTGAGAGATTCAGACTGAAGTATAACAGGTCAATAGATACACAAACCAATGGTTTTCACCAAGTATGATTTGTTTTGCAGGACTTGTAAATATGTCAGAGTAGTATAAGGCCAAAGATATTGTTTTATTCCATGTTAAATAGAAGACATGAGTTGATGAAAACAAACATTTCAATCTTGAAGTTTTTCAGGGTTTCACTCATGGAGATAATGTGCTTACATCAGTAATCATATCAATAAAATTTGTCCCATTTGAGCTCCCCTAAGTATTACTTCTGTATGTGGCATATATAACTGTACTGATGTCCCCATTAGAGGGAAATTTTTAAAAATGCTTAGCTCATTGTAGAAGTCAGAAATCAAGAGTATAGGATCTGGCTTCCAGGAGCATTTGGAAATTGAAAAATCACTCTGAATTTACAACTATTAATATAAGCCAGGGGTAGTACATTAATAAAAAAATTAATGGAGCCTCTACCCCATTAATCTTTTTCTGAGAGTGGTCACACAGTACTTCAGAAGAGACCTTCTGCAGAAAAAACATCAGTAAGCTAGCTTTTGGATGAAGAGAGAACATATTTAAAATCAAAGCTGAAAATAACAATTCTGATGGCATTTTAGCTCTCCAATGCATTTAAAATTTTCTGAATGGTCTTCTATATATCATGAGCTGGGATTTAACAGAATCACACTTTGTAGGGTCTTTGATTAACTGTAAATAGATGAGAATGTGGGGTTTTTGAGAATTTTTCTGCCGAAGACATGGAAGAAGCAAATTCATCGATTTGCTTTTATCTCTTGATTTCTGCAAACGCCTCACCACCCTTTTTTAAATGGCAATAATGCTGGTAATAAGTTAGAAGTAATAAATATGGTCATGTAATAAGTAGCTCAATGGTAGGCACTTGATGACAAAATCAGTAACAATTAATGCAATATCTGCATTCCCTAATCTGCTGTGCTGATGTTGAGGTCATAATTGACACCAGATGACTGTAGAACTGCTTTGCCCCAAATAATTCTATGAACTTTCTAAGCCCAGAGAACAAAGTAAGAAATTTTGTGGCAAAATTATTTTTAACATTCAGGGAGGTTATTGGATGTTTTGAACAAGAGCTGTGTTAGTGCTTACTCCTAGGAAGTCAGTACCACTTTCTTCCCAAAGCAGTTGCTATTACTGTCAGACCAATGCTTTGCGATTGGCTTTTATCATCTGTAAAGGGTACAGTTTTCCTGGGCTTTTATTTGTTTGTTTTGGGAGTTGTTTGGGTTTTTTTAGGTCATCTCACTGGTTCCTTTGTGAAGTGCTGTGATTAGACCTAGATAAGGTTTAAATAGACAAGACAGGCATAATATCTGTTTTATGTTCTGACAGCATGCTTTCAGCACAAGTTTAAGTCTGAAGCCACTCTTCTCCGGCTTTACCAAAGACAACAACAAATAAATATGTACCCAGTCTTTTGCAGTGAGAAGAACTTATCTGTCTGTTTAAATGAAGACTGTCAAATTCATGAGACTTCTCAGCACTTTAAGTATCTCACTTCTTGAGATTTTGCAGATTCTGTGGTCAAGAATAAAATCTTGACCTTGAAAGCCACAATTACAATCCAAATGGGATCACTGCCACTTATATTCCGATTTGCCTTCCAGAAGCATCACCTGTCAGAAGTCATCTTTGTACTGTGATAATCTGTTGTACTAAAATAGGGGATGGTCAGCCATTTTATCAATGGTTAAGGGGAAGAGATTACTAAAATATTTGCACAGATGATTGGCACTTTTTTTTTAATAGCTGCACAGGATCTTCCGTGAGGGATTCACTTTTTACAGTTCTCTATTTCCAAGGGATGAGTAGTAAAGCATTTCGTCTGCTCTGAGAGACTCTTTGGGCTACTGTGTCTGTAGTACCTTCAGAGAAGTCTGAATGGTGGATGAGAAAGGAGCCTGAACTTGTACAGAGTGGATATGTCTCCCTTGAGCCCCAGTTTATTTCCCACTGTTCTGTTGTGATGCTGTAGGTAATTATTCTGGAATTCCTGGAACTGAATTCTCTAAGCACCGAAACACTTCCTAGTTTTTAAGCAAAAACATTAGGTTTTGACTGCTCTGTCATTAATGGGCTGTTAACAAGCATTTCTCTTTCAACTGGTTCCATAAGAAAAAATTCAGAACTACCACATTCTCTACTGCCGACGTGTAGAAATTAGTATACTTCACCAACAGAGTTAAAATTCACAATTTCATGGCTGTCTGTTATTAAAAGGTTAAGGAGGCATGAGGGTAGTATTCCCAAAGTTGCATTTCCAATGCTGTTTAATATGTCTTCTAAAGTTAATGCCAGCCCCTTCATTTTGATATATGCTTGTTGTTACTTAAAAAACAGGCAGGCTCTTTTAATGTTGTGTCTTCATAGTAAGTGATGGAATTAAGCATTCCTTCAAGGTTTCTGGTTAATTTATAGATCATATATAAATTGCTTAGTATGAGAGTAGTCAGAAGGTGCAATTAACTGAAATAAAACTGTTGCATTTAGTGCATTTTAGAAGTGCATTAAAAATGAATAACAGTGCTGGTTTTCTCCTTCTGGACTTAATATTATTTTACACAATCTTGTTTCTGAAATGAGATTATAAGTACCAGTTATATAGGTGATCTTATTCAATATAAAAACATGAAGGAAACATTAAAAAGATCCAATTGTAGTATGTTTTGTGACCTTTGTCCATTTATAGTTGAATGGATTATTAAGATTTGTAAACCAGATTTGGACTGACTCTTTTATATGAGATTTCTAATAATTATGAATAAAGCTATGTAATAGAGTATAGTCCCCCTTGTTATATTGAAACAAGAAATGAACCTTCTTTAGAGGTGTTTTTCAGCAATTTTTTAAAGTAGCATTAAGTGCTTTGATTTCCACAGATGTTCTTTGCTTTACCTTTACTTGTTACCTATTGGGCTTCAGTCTTTCAGGTTTTTGTTTTACCCAGAGTTATGTTATTAGGGAGCTTACATTTATTTCTCTCCATCAACGTTTTATTCTTTATTTATACATAAGTATTTCTAATGCCTGTGAGTTATCAACGTCTTCAGTAGAAATAGAAATTTTCTGTGCCATAAGGTAGTACAGGGCTATAAAAGTAAAACAAAGCAGCACGTGATCAGTAATTTTAAAAACCTGCCAATCATTTCTGTGTTTGACTGTGTTAATTTATACTTTTGTCATCTCTGTTAGAAGATTTTTTTTAATGATGTTCTGATTTTCACCAAACAACTTTGCTTCTACACAACGCTTTTTCTCTGAAAGGAAGCAAAATATGAAATTTTAGCTCTATCTAAAAACCAAGCTAAGACTACAAAATAAGAATTGGGAAATTCTCAAAGATTGGTATTCGCTTGTGCTGATTTCTCTTCTTGAGTTTTCAGTGTGTTACTGTTCTCAGTTTCTGATCACGTACAATATGTGCAATCACTGCCAGCTTCACATTGCAGGCTGGGGACTACACAGTGAAGGGGGCAGATGCTTCTAGGTACTAGAGGAGAAGCTGAGTCATAGAATTCGCTATCGTAAAAGACAAAGGGTTTTAGTTTTCTTAGCTTTATTTTGCTTTATCTTAAGAAATTCTGTCACAAATATAATATGGCACTAATTTTAAAGGGAAGGTTAAATAAACTCTTCCTTTAAAGAAAGAGGGGAAAAAATAGTCCATACTTGAACATTAGGAATATATTCAGATCTTAAGGTGAAAATGTCTGCAAGTTACAGTGTTTTTCTTTTGCCTTTCCTGACATGCTATTTCCCCTCACTGAACACCTTACTATGTCTCCTGTAAATTAAATGATGTTTCATTCTTCACACATGCCTTTTGCTTACTGAGGAACAGAGGCTGGTTTCATGGTGGAACAAGTTAAATAGATATTGATGTTTTTACTCAAAACCACATACGTAGGGATTTTCAGAGAGAAAATTTGATTTAGAAACAAAATATCAATGTGAAATATCCTTTAAAAGGATGGATGCTTTTTAAGACCACTTTTTGTCAGCACCTGTAAGAGTCATCCTTTCACTAACGAACAAGGAGAACATGTAAGTCCTGCAAATAAGATATAAGCTTATTCATGTTTTCTACACATTTTATGGGGTGAATTTTCTTATTGTTGAGCAGACTGAAAAAGTTTGTTAATGCTGATTCTATTTTGCCATAGCTTTTTTGTTCTGAAAATTCTGTACTTCACTGCTTGATCTCTAAATTAAATTTCTTATGCCACATCTGTGAAGATGAGCAAATTGTTTTTCCTCCTGTTAGAGGAAACAGTAATTCTTAGTTGTGTGTTTTATTCCAGAAGAAAGTTTGGAGTATAAGGCAAGGTCCAGCATCCCACAAGCTAACAAATCCGTAAAATGAAATTCTGTGTTTTAAAATAAAGATCTAAGCACTAGCAGTAATTTTAAACCTGTTATTCTCTGAAAGGCAGGCTATGTAATGCTACTTCTTTAAAAGTTTATTAATTTTGAGATGTTTTAATGAAAGCTGTATTATATAAATTCATTAGCAATTTTGATCACTTCTTTTCATTGTGGTCTTTTATTGTTTTTTTACTATTGTATTTTTGAGGTTCTTTGGTGGGGTTTTTTGTTTGTTTTCCTGGCCTTTCATTCTGTTAAAAATTGGAAGCATTATCACTGTAGCAAAACTGTGGGAACCATATGAATTCTCAGTATAATATGCTGTGCATAAGTTAAAGAATAATGTCAAGTATCTTTTAGGTCAGAATGTTTTTCAAAAAATACTAACTTCAGAGGAATGAAGAAACTATTACCCAAAAGTATGTAACAGAAAGGAGCAAGCAAGAAGTTCATAATGTATGATGAATGTAGTGAATTAGGAAGAATTAATTCTTCATAAACTTAATAGATACTTTGTTCAAAGTGTGATGCAAAATCTAAAACTGCATACGTAGATTTACTTTTAAAATAACTAGAACAATGAGAATATAAAATCCTTTTTAAAATATTTAGGGCAGCTAAGTGATTTTTAGAATTTGTGAATACACTTATTTTTAAAGGTATTAACTTTTTCAGTTTTGTCAAAACAATGAAATTCAGAGTTCAGAATAACTTTATTTTCCTTTGAAGATCTTCTAGTTGATATGTTGGGGGTTCTTGCCAGCTACAGCATCACTGTCAAAGAACTGAAGCTTTTGTTCAGCATGCTTCGAGGCGAAAATGGAATCTGGGTAAGCTGTGATCAGATAAAGCATTGTGTCATTCCATTAGAGCCTGAAGTTAACATAAATTGTCTCCTGGGACATATAAACTTGATTTTTTTTTTTTCATGTTGATTGAACATATGTTTATGAAGTATTTTTGCTAATTACTTTAGAGTTAATTTGCTGCGTTGTTTGAAAACTGTCCAGTTTCCGTTGTAGCCTAGAGAGTACAAAAATGGTTGTATTGACTTTCGTGCAATTTTCTTGTTTTCACAGCCAAGACATGCGGTTAAGCTGTTATCAGTCCTTAATCAGATGCCACAGAGACATGGGCCCGATACCTTTTTCAACTTCCCAGGCTGTAGTGCTGCAGTAAGTTTTCACACAAAATACTACAACTTGAGGAATAAACAAATTGCTCCTTATTTGCATTTCTGTTCATTTGCTTTTGGAAATTCTTAAAAAGGAAATGAGAGGGAAAGTACATGATTGAGTAGCCTTCCATAGGTTTGCAAGGTAGTTGTAGTGTTGAGAAGTTGCACTTGTGAGGTTGGAATGTCAAATAGCAGGTTTTTGTGTGGGGAAATGAACACAGAAGTGAAAACTGAAAATTCCAAAGAACAGTATTATTTTATTTTAATAATGTAATTAATATTATATAAAGTAGAGGCTTGAGGAAAATATAGGATGAGCTTGTGTGTGTCATCACAGTTTACAGTGACAGCTTAGTCACAAATTTTATTATATCTTTTTCTTTTTCTCTGAACTCCATCAGCTGTTTCCTTTCCATTCCCTCAAGGCAGTGATTCAGACTCAATCTTCTTTTGGCTTTACTTTGTGAGATAACTTCTGACGATGAAATTGTATCCCTTTCTAAACCTTCTCAAATGGATATTCCCTCTTCCATTCATTGCATGTACATTCAGCAAAACCTACAAATAAATTCAAAGATTGTATACAGATTTATAAATAAGATTATTAAGATAATAAATACAATTGCTTAAAAATGAGAAATCCAGATTTGAGTTTCAGTTCCATTCTGGTATGGAATAGTATATGCTTATGGTAGAATTTGGAATCTTGTATGAGGAAATAATCCTGGGATCCCTGTCTTTTCATGCCAGTGCAGGAGGGGGTGGTAGGAGCTTCTCTTGGGCTGTACTACTTGTATTTCCTCAATAACACTGATAGTTTTCTTCAAGCACAAACCACCACCTCCTCTTCTTTGTGAATACAGCTGTTGGTGTCATATATTGCACCAGGAAAATAATCTGGCTGAAAACAGCTGTTTTTCACCTGGATTATTTTTGGCTAGATCACTTCCCTAATCGTGTTTGATATTTAGCTGCACAAACAGATGTGTCAGCAAAATGCATGGGGCAGATAATGTAAGGAATTAATTACTGAGTTGTGAAAAAGAGGGTTTAATTTGCTACTGCTAAACTAAAACCACAGTTAACATCTCTTAAAAGTACATGTAGCATCAAGACGGCTGTTACAGAATATGAATGTCTAGAATGACACATACTGCTTTGACATTTCTGGGCTTCAGAGGCAAACCCTGATGAAATGTCTCTCTCAAATTTAATTTTGTATTAGAACTTAAAAAAAAGTTTTGCAGGGGAAGAATTTCAAATATTCCTCCCTGTCCAAAGAGATGCATCAATTATTGGAAATCATATTAAGTTAACTTCTCAGTACTGACGGTTTTACAGGGGCATGAAGTTTCTTGATTGAAATGCACAATAGGCATTTCTCTTTTCTTGGTTAGGATCTTGTTTCACACACCACTCATCATTGACTGTGCACCTGTAAATCAAGAAATATGAGTTTCAAATTTACATTTCTTGAGCAATGCATGTTGATTTACACTATGAAGTTCTGGAGAGGAGTCATCCTTTGAAGTGGACCAAGGGCGATTACTTATAAAATGACCCAAATAACGAAGCACTTCATTAGAAGGAAGAGAATGCACAGGACCTAGTTTAGTAGCACTGAGTTCAGGTTTATGGTGTGATGCACAGTGATGACATCAGACAGAGAAACAGCATAATGTTTACCTGGCATGATAAATATCACACTGACCCTCTTTAAAGTTGGGTGCATGCTCCTTGTATAACCAAGACTTAAGGGGTAGTATGAAAGAGTCAGCTGAATCAGCCTGAATTCAGTCAGCCAAGAGTCTGCTGAATCAGTCTGATAATCTGGTGAGTTCTGCTTCACTATCCCAGCTGAAGGGCTCTTCCCAGTACCGTGTTACATCTCTGCCAGTCTCTGTAAGTAGTACATTAGTCACTCCATGAGGAAGACATCTTGTGATGATGATAGTATTCCCAGGTGTTGTTCCTATTTGTCATCAAGCAGCAATTTTTCCTGTTTCAAGCAGGAAACTCTCTCTCAGCAGGCAGGATTGATATCCCAAAGGAGTTCCTTGAAACATTTTGTACTGTGCAGTTGGTACGAGGTTAGTAGCAGAATTGGTGTTATTTCTTTTGTATAGCCAAATAAGAGCATAATCTGAGCACGTTGCTATATCTAATTATAAAATGTACTGTGAGTTCCCTGTCATTCTTAATTACCTATTTCTCTGCTCTTAAAACTCTTCAGCAATTGCCTTGCATATAAAAATAATGAAGTCAGCCCCACTCTGTACATTTTTTTACCTAATTGACTACATTGGCATAGAGTCTTAGTGTAGTTATTGTGACTGTATTGCCCAGACTCATGTCTGTTCTCATTTTAACCAATAAATGAATTTGCTGCAATTCTTTGTAGTCTTCTGTATGAACCCGGACAATACAAGATTTGAGCGCTCCTGAAAAAGTATTTCCAACCGTGACTAATAAGTATCACACAGAATCGCAGAAGGGTAGAGGTTGGAAGGGACCTATGGAGGTCATCTTGGCCAACACCCCTGTGCTGAAGCAGGGCCACCTAAAGCAGTGCTGCCCAGGACCATGTTCAGATGGCTTTTGAGCATCTCCAAGGATGGAGACTCTGCAAACTGGGCAATCTGTGCCAGTGCTCATTCACTATCAGTAGTAGCTTTGATAAGAACACACCATCAGTACAAGGACTAGTTAACTAGACTTTAATATTTTAAAGTGAAGTAAGAGCTTAAATTATCTTACTTATCATGGTCCCCCACAACATCCTTCTCTCTAAATTGGAGAGATAGGGATTTGATGGGTGGACTGTTGGGTGGACGAGGAATTGGTTGGATGGTGACATCCAGAGAGTAGTGGTCAATGGCTCAATGTCCAGGCGGAGATTGGTGATGAGCAGTATCCCTCAGGGGTCTGTAATGGGTCCAGTACTGTTTAATATCTTCATCAACGACATAGTGGGATTGAGTGCACCCTCAGCAAGTTTGCAGATGACACCAAGCTGAGTGGTGCAGCTGACATGCCTGAGGGACAGGATGCCATCCAGAGGGACCTGGACAAGCTTGAGGAATGGGCCTATTGTGAACCTCATGAGGTTCAACAAGGCCAAGGGCAGGGTCCTGCACCTGGGTCGGGGGAACCCCGGTATCAATACGGGCTGGGGGATGAAGGGATTGAGAGCAACACTGCTGAGAAGGACTTGGGGGTACTGGTGGATAAAAAGCCAGACTGGAGCCAAAGGCTAGCATATCCTGGGCTGCATCCAAAGCAGCATGGCCAGCAGGCTGAGGGAGGTAATTCTGCCCCTCTACTCCGCTCTGCTGAGACCCCACCTGGAGTACTGCATCCAACTCTGGAGCCCTCAGCACAAGAAAGGCATGGAGCTGTTGGATCGGGTTCAGAGGAGGGCCACAAAAATGATCAGAGGGATGGAACACCTCTCCTATGAAGAAAGACTGAGAGAGTTGGGGTTGTTCATCCTGGAGAAGAGAAGGCTCCAGGGAGACCTTATTGCAGCCTTCCAGTACTAAAAGGGGGCTTACAAGAAAGATGGGGAGAGACTTTTTAGCAGGGCCTGTTGCAATAGGACAAGGGGTAACTGTTTTAAACTAAAAGAGGGTAGATTTATACTAGGTCTAAGGCAGAAATTTTTCACGATGAGGGTGGTGAACCACTGGCACAGGTTGTCCAGAGAAATGGTAGATGCTCCATCCCTGGAAACATTCAAGGTTAGGTTGGACGGGGCTCTGAGCAATCTGATGTAGTTGAAGATGTCCCTGGTCATTGCAGGGGAGTTGGACTAGATGACCTTTAAAGGTTCCTTCCAAAATCGATGTAGCCTATGATTATTTGATTCTGTGATTCTGTTCAGAATATTATTTTCTTCTGCTTTGCATTCATACATAACTTATTTCAAGAAGCAATATTAAAGGTATTATTTCTTAACTACTTTTGCGTAAGACATTCTATATTTTGTCTGATGGAGGGACAAAGAATTTATTGTAATGAATGCCTACAGCAGTTATCTCTAAATTATTACAAGCATTTAATTTATTTTTTTTTTAATTACTTCATTTTGTGTATAGCCGTCCTACTGAGTGGGGAAAATGTTTCATCTTTTAGTGGTATCATAGAAAAAACTTATTTAGTAAGTGACCGCTGAAGTTCCACTTGTCAGATTTCCTTCCTAAAGTGTGCCTAACTTCAAAGTTGGTTCAGGTATTTAGAGCCTTACCCAGGGATAAAGAGTTCTCTGGAACCTCTTCATCATTCTTAGCTCATAAAAATAAACTACTGAAAAATTAAATTTCTTCCCAGGCCATGCCTTACTATGAATTTATTTAACTGAGAATAGGGTTAAGATTTTCAACGTCTTCCCTTCATAGTGCTCTTACATCTAAGAGAACAAACTTTTTTTATACTGTATACTTTTAACAGCGAATCTCTATTGTACTATATGTTGAGGTGAATTTGATCTTAATGTTCAGGTCTATTGATGAGGTGAATACTTACTGAAAGCTGAGTTTATATGAAAGCTGAGTTTATGGTTTAATTTCTGCAGAAGTTTTTTTTCTCTTTTTTTCTCTTAATTTTGCCCATTCACAAATTTAATTTCATGTCCTCTATTGGTATAATTTATGTAATTAAGCCAGATGGAAAACTAGTGCATTTATTCAAAAGCACTATTTGAAGGCTTTTTTTATATTCTTCTTCAATATCTGAAGGTTAGATTAGGTCTGCAGATCTAGAATGACAGGATTTTAGAAAGGCATTCCATTTAACAATACTTCTCAAAAAATTTAGGTTTTGAGTTGCTGTTTTCTTCTTTTTTCTTTCTTCACCCCCAGGCAATTGCATTGCCTCCTATTGCTAAGTGGCCTTATCAAAATGGATTTACTCTTAACACCTGGTTTCGTATGGATCCACTAAATAATATCAATGTAGATAAGGACAAACCCTATCTCTATTGGTAAGTAACTTATAATGCTGCAGTTATGGTTTGTTTTGGCTTCCTAATAATAATTTTTCTCTTTGTTTTTATTTTCAGACACGCTTTTTTTTCCTCCAAATACCTACAGATTTTAATTGCTTCCCACTGTATACAAACTCTTAAAAAGTCATCTGTCCTTTTTGCTTTGCAATTTGTAAACCCATGCATGCAAGATATTGTGCCTTGTAGAGAAACCATAATATGTGGTCGTTTCTTTAGCAATATTAAAATATATTATTTTTTAGAGCTGTAAACTGAGAATGTTGTTAAATTTTCTGTTTGGTGTTTAAGATTCTCAGCTGATGTCAGTACTATAAAACAAATATGTTGTACTCGGAGCACACTGTTTGCACATTAGCTAGAGGTAATAGAAAGTAGGTCTTTGTAAGTATAGAAATGACTCATTGATCACCTGTTCCCAAAAAGGGAAGCTACAATTCCTGATAGATTAATTGCAGAAGAGACAATTTTAGTTTACTTTGGTTTGATGTTGTGATAAAAATAGGAATTATGATAGAAATGTAAAAATGTTTATTCTGTTGGTAAATCATGAAAACATTTTTTCATTTCAGATATTAATCATATATCTGCTCAACTATAGTTATCTTAGCTGAAGGAAAAAGGAATGTGGAAAATAAGCAACCTTCTGTTGTGTCAGGACATGCTGCTTACCTTTTCTCATATTCTTAAAAACCGTATATCAGCTGTGCAGACAGATGAGGATTGGACATAAAAAAAGATCTATGAAATTTTATCACCTCATGAATACAGGAGTAGCACAAGGAGGGAAGTAACCAAAAGTAACATTTCTCACTGTGCAGTCATTCCATGTAGTCTAAGGAGCAGAAGTTTTCAGTAGTCAGCTGAGGAGAGGACCAGTAGATGTGGTCTCAGGAAGGTACTTGCACTATTAATACATAAAAATCTTACTGTGTATTTACTTGGAAAACCAAAATAATTCATATTTTTATGTAACAAATATCCATTAAAATAATTTAGGTTTATTCTGAAGAAAAAAATTAATACATTTTCTCTAAATTGCCATCTGGGATAACACTTTTCCATGTGTCCTTTTTCTCCTAAGTGCTATAGTTATTTTGCCATGGAGATTTTTTCAAGCTGTTGACTGTAGCTATGTTTATTAGTATGATCTATATTTTATTTATTTTTCAATCTGTCAAGGACAGTAACAAATGCAATTATAGGATTGAACATGCATACAGGAATTTAATATGATCATTTGTTTCCCAGACAGAATTTATGTTTTAGAATTGGCAACTTTAGGAGGTATATTTGGTTTGAGAATTTGTTACTGCCTCAGAACAGGAAAAACATACTCCAAAATTGCACAGCCATGGTGTATGATGCTTTTCTTAGGGTTAGCAGTGTAGAAAGACCTTTAGGCTGATATTTGAGTGTTCTTTTTAGCATATTTTTTGCACTAAATAGTTTAAAATCCTCCGTGTGTTAAGCTTTCCTGAATATTTGTGGATACTTCGTATTTGTCTGCGTCAGGGGGAATTTACCTTTGGGTCCATTTTTAAGTATATTGATTTAGACCTTTTCTCCAAAAACATAGCCTATGTTCACTTTGCTACAAAAAAGTGGTATAGCTTAGAACAGTTGCCACGTATACTCAGACATCTGTCTTTCTTTAATAAATAGATTTTTCCTTAATTAGAGTGTTTGTTTTTAAACGTGTCAGTGAATAAACCCCACAAAGCTGCACTTTGAGTTATCAAAGAAACATGAATTTCTTCCTTCAAAAGAATTCTAGCTCTCACCTTCACATTATACTCTAAAGAATATTTTTTATGAGCATAATTCTTATTAGCTACAACCTTAACATTTCCATGTTTGCTTAAAAATATCCACTGACAGTATGATTTATCTATAGTAAGTAACTTAATAGAGTATTTATTTGATTAGAATAAAGAGTTTATCCTTCCCCATTGTTGATGTATGCTTATCTTTGTTTTCATGTTTTTTTCTGTTTTCATAACCCAGAACATGCCAAAATAATGTCTTCTGTATTTTGTTGTTGCAGTTTAGAAACCTGGGGAGGAAGTATAGCTCCAAAACACATGGAGTTTCAGCTCTCTCATTGTAGCACATAAAGGTTAACCTCTCTAGTAAGCATAGCTATTTTGCTGCATGAATAGACTCTTCTAGTAATCTTTGGGCATATCCGTGCTGAAGGAATGACTCGTTATCTCACACCCACACTCTTGCATGCACAAATCTTTAATCATAGTTCAGCGTTTCACTTTCTTACGTTGCCTCTTGTTATGGATTATATGTAAAAGGAGAATATTTATCAAAAGTGGGAAATAAAACTTCTGTGACTAATAAGGAGGAACTTTGCAAGTGCTTCCTATGAGCCACAGAAAGAAGTCAGTCTTACAGAAATCAAATGCCAAAGCTGAGTCTGTGTAAATGTAATGAGCATGTAATACACCGAAGAGGAACCGAATATGCCAACCTCAGAAAGAAATTATGAACAATGCAAATACTTGTCATTTTTATATAGTGGCTTAAACCAAGCTGTAATTAATAATTAAAATGAGGAAAAATATTCAAACTAAATCATCCATCTAAACTTCTTTATGCAGATTTTAGACTTTGACACATGAAAGGCTGTCATACACAGCCGCCACCAAGAGGAAGATACCAAAGCAAAGATTTGTTTTCTTTCAATGTATTTCATTTTTGTGTTTAACTAAGTGAAAAATGTGTCATATAGATTAACTCTTTCTTTATAGTTTCTTCTTAAAAGTCATCCATCTTTTAAACAGTCTTTATTTTAAAAACAATAACTTTGCAGCATTCACAGCTTCAAAGAGGACTCTGATTTGAAGCAGAGGTGCTGAAAGCAATGTGAGCTAAATGTCCTGGTTTCAGCCAGGACAGAGCTGGTTTTCTTCACAGAAGCTAGTATGAGGTCATGTTTTGGATTTGGGATGAGAAACTGTTGACACAGTTATCCACGTTAAACCACGACACTGAAACAGGTTCCTCAGTACCTTCTCCAGTCAAGTTTTTTAATTTCTACTCAAATGGAGACATCACAACCTCACCAGGAAACCTGTATCAGTCTTTGACCACATTCACAATGAAAAAGTTTATAAATTTCAGTTTGTGTCCGTTGCATTTTGTCCTTTCGGTGGATATCACTGGGAAGTCTCTGGCTCAGTGCTCTTTACTCCCCACCCAGCAGGTATTTATACACGCCTTCTCTTCTCCAGGCTATACAGTCCTATATATCAGCCTCTTCTCATGTGTTACTCGGTCATCTTTGTGGCCCTTTGCTGGACTCTGACTGTTATGTCCATGTCTTTCTTGCACTGTGCAGCCTAGAACTGTACACAATACTCCAGATGTGGTCTCTGCAGTGTTGAGGACAGGGGAAGGATCACCTCCCTCAACCTGCTGGCAATGCTTTTCCTAACGCAGCCCAGGATACCATTGGCTGCCTTTGCCACCGGGGCGCATCACTGGCTCATGGTCAATTTACTGTCCACACAGACCACCAGGTCCCTTTCTGCAAAGCTGATTTCCAGCTGGTCAGTACCCAGCATATACTGGTGCTTGGGGCAGTTCCTCCTCAGGGGCAGGACTTCACACTTACCTTTGTTGATCTTAACGAGGTTCTTGTTGGCCTGTTTCTCCAGCCTGCTAGGATTCCTTTTAATGACTGCACACTTATCTGGTTTATCAACCACTCCTTCCAATTTTGTATCATCTACAGTGATCTCAGGCTGGATTGTCATAATTGTTGCTTTTTGTCCTTAAAACATGCAAGTGCTTCCACAGCCATTTAATGGAAGAATGGCTAAAACATCTGCAATAGCATTCTACATTTTATTTTTACTGATGTAGGGACAAGAAAAAACACCAAAAACAAAAAACCCACAAAGCAAGCTGTCTAGACTTTTCAGTCCTTCTCTACAGCTAATAATAATAGACATAATGCAGAACAGTTGCAAAAGCACGTAATGGAATTCCAAAGTTAGTAGAAAAGAAACCTTTTTTTTTCTTCAGGCAAGAATGAATTAATATCTTCTTAATCTCAGTACTTTGATCATGTGTTAAATTGCTTCTAAAATCCTAAGCTAAAGAAACTGGAATCACTAAACAGTTTCACCAGTGGATAGAAGAATGCTATTGAAGTGTAATAATATCCAGTAGCTGTTTTTAGAAACTGGCTGAAATAAAACATAAGGACTTTATGAACGATCTGTAGTACAATTGTATACCAGCTGCTATGGGAGGTAGTTAAAGGCTCATAAAACCATATGGGTGTTGACAGTACTGTTCTTCTTGTCTCTCTGCATTTCATCTTTGGATGTGGCAAGTTCTACATGTGTAGGTAATTGGTAAGAGAATTTCCATGCAGTATCCTAGAGACCAGTCCTAGCCTACTTTAACTTTGGCAAGAAATAAAATATGAAGATTAACATAATCTGTATATTATAATGTTGAGGTAAACAGAGAACATATTTGAGTTCTTAGTTTCTCAACTACTGTTGTGTTAAAATGTTAATTCATTTGGGAAAAAAAAAAGTAAAATCTTGGCTAAGCTTCATGCTTAGAAAATCATTCATTCTATTCCAATATGAAGAGAAGAGTCCTGCTAAGAAAGGAGCTATTTTTTCATTATTTCATTGCTTTCTTGTCTTCATATGCTGAACTCCAGGAAGTTAGACATGTAAGGAAAATTCAGTGTTTCAAATTTCAGGAACAGTCCAGTTTGACCATAACGGTGACAGAATCAGCTGTGTAACTGGGCAGGGCAGGGTGGAGTGAGTAGAGAAGGGAAAAATTTTAAAGGTGTAGTCATTTCTTCAAGAGCCATTCTTTTTTTGTTTTTTTCCACAGGGTGTTCTCAGTGTATAACAAAGTGCTTCCTAGCTCCTGTTCAGTAGGATGCATCTTACACAATTTTAATAATCTTTTGTTAGGTAAAACATGATGGTATTTAGGACAACTGGCCATTGGAAATTTGAAAAAAAATACTTTTTTTTTGACATCTCTCATCAAATAATACTACACCTTATGCCAGAACATAGTGAATCCATGTATTTTTTTCAATATCCTTCAGAATGGGATTATGTTAGCCAAAAGTGTTTTAGCTTGTAGAGATGACATATGTTGCTGAGAAACAAATTTGGCATTGTGAGAGATGCAGCTACCTGGTGAAAAGTTCTTTGAATGGCATAAAGCCCCAAGGAGGTAAATCAAAGTCTCAGACTAGCCCTCAACATACTCAGTTGTTCTTATTGTAAAAGCTGTATTTTAAGTTTTTTAACCTTCATGTTATTCTACAAAATCCAGTACTGTGGTTGTGCAGGTTATTTGTGTATAAGGGTAATGCAGGTTATATCTGTATATGAGTAATGTTCTCCTGTGAGGCTGTTCACTGTTCCTTTTGTTGTGGGGTACAGCTGCCTATGGGGTCGTCGCGGATCATTGATCCGTCACCAGATCATTGAAATGTTCCATGTTATATCTTCAAGAGACATAGGAGAAAGTCAGTGTTATAAATTGTCTTCACTGTTGAGGTCAGTGGTGATGGACAGTATGTAATTTTTCTCTTCATTATCACATTTTATGTTTATTTAGAGATTTTTCAGGTTTATTAAGTGCCCTTTTTTTTTCAAGGAGGGTTGTGTGGAAGCCTGTACAAAGGGCTGTGGCAGGGAATAATGCTCCTTTCCAGCGCAGCAGCTGGAGGGGAGACAGGACTGTGTACTACATATAGAGGCAATTAGAAGAATGAGGAAACCACAGCCTGAATTTGGGAAAAGAAAGTTTCTGAAGCACCTTAACATGTTGCTAAAGGGAAAGACCAAACCAGGTCATGCCTCAAGGCCAGCAGAACCACCTTGATAACCAGAGATCGTAACGCATAGTATGCTGCAACTCATAAGATGACTGAAATCAAGACTGGAAGTAAGGACCTCTGTGCAAGGACCCATTGGGTTGCAGAAGAATTTTCTGTAGATGTTATTACTCCCGTTCTGTTTTACCTGATCACTCTGTTTTTCACATTTAATTGAAGCATTCTAATTAATTATAACAAAAATGGCTTTCTGGAATTTGAGAATTTCAATGTCTGTTTCTGACCTGCTTTAAAAATTCCCTCACAGGAGAAGAATTTCTAAGCCCTGGCCACCTCAGGGTCTAGTCACACCACCTGATAGGTGGTACAAATACAAGATTTGTAAGGTTTTTATTTTTTTCAGAAAGTTGTAGTTTATCAGCTATATTTTTGACAGTGAGGAAATAGGAGAATCTGATCCTCTCCTTCATTAGTGTGCACATACAGATTTAAGTTTAAGTTTCTGAAGATGGAATTAGGTCTATAACTGCAATTATTCTGTATATTAAAATCAAAATTGTATTTTTATAGTAGGGTAGACACAAGATGTAGAATTTCAGCAACTATTAAGTAAGATGAAATCTGAACTTAATGCTTGCATGTGCCTTTCATCTCTTAATGTTACTATGAAAAACCTAGTAAAAGTGTTTGATGAAAATATTACAGCAATAAAGCCATTTAAAACATTATTGTAAAAATATGAAAATATTTGTAATTACTAAAATTATTTTTAAAAAATAAAAGTTTTAATTTAATATGAATTATCATCTACATTAAGCAAATGAGAATTTTTAATTAGTGGGCTACAGCAGTATATACAAATGTTCAAAACTAGTAATGTTTTTTTTTTGTTATACTTGAAAATCTTAATCTCAGAATTTATGGATGAAGTTCAACATTTAGACCTTGTATTTTAGCCATTGCTTATTTTCCTAACCTTGCCAGCAATGAGTTAAAAAAAAAATAGACTAAAAGCTGTATAACCTGTGCTCCATGTTAATTATAGCAGACTTCTCTTGTACTTCGCTTTTCAGAAGGGAATAAATGACATAACTGTAGATCTAGACTTACCTTTTTAAAAATGCTCTGTGTAATGCCATTCATGAGTTTGCACCAGCTGCCTTTGCAAATGTCTTTTAAGAAGTCCAGAATTTTGCTTTACAATGCTTTTGTTTTCAAATATGAGTAGAGAAGTATATGAGCTTTATGCATTATCTGTCTTCATGATGTTTGTCACAGGAAAGCTGGAGACCCTTGCTAAACTTACTTTCTTAAAACTGTAGACCTTTATCAATTTGACAAATGAAAATAAATACACAATTCAGATAGTTAAAGCTTTATAGATCATTAGCCTAAATAAATCATAAGTCTTGAAAAAGAAATAATTCTTGTGCGTAGTAATTACCTTGAATCCAAATTTTTATGTCATACCAGCCACATTGTTCTCCCAACCCCATAAAATTGCACAGAATCTCACATTTATTCTGTGATGGATTTTTCTTTACAACTTAAATCAGATGTGTTATTTTAAGTAGTGATGAATTAGGAAGCCGAGGGAAAAACCTGACAGATACAACATTTACCATCTTGGATTTTTCTAAAGAAAAAAAAAGGTACTGATTTTTAGAATGTAGCCTCAAATCAAGTTAGTGATGAAGGTTAGTAGCTCCTCCCAGAGAAATGGTAGGGAGAGGGAATATAAAGGAAATTAAGTTCGCTTTTCCAGATACTAATTTCTTTTCTTTCTCATGGCAATGTAAAGTAATATTTGGACCTTGTTTTATTATACAATAATTCTTCTTTTTCCAATTTCATTAATAATTCTTTCTTTTCAGTTTCCGCACTAGCAAAGGTGTTGGGTATTCTGCTCATTTTGTTGGCAACTGCTTAATAGTTACGTCATTGAAGTCAAAAGGCAAAGGCTTCCAGCACTGTGTGAAGTATGACTTTCAACCACGCAAGGTAAGCAAAGTGGTATTCACAATAAAGAATAACATCGAAAATGTGACAAAGTGCTTCTGGGAAGAAGCGCTAAAATCTCTTTAGTGCCATAGTGTTACTAATAATCTGTAATTTCTTATTTATAATTAGCTTCTCTGATGGTCATGCAAAGTTTTATGTCAGTGACAGACCAGAATCAATTCAGGAAAGACGTAATAATTTATAAAGTAACACTTCTGTGAAGTCAACTTTTTAAAAATACTGCTTAATTAGCTTCAGATAGAGAAGAATTTTGAGTATTTGTAAAATGGTTGTATTTTACTTTAAAAAGGCCATAATTCTATTTCTGAACAGCCTGTACTTGGTAACTTTGTTGACAATATCTGGAACAATTTTGCTGGCAATGCTAGAGTTTTGTTATCTGTTGCTGAGACATGCAAGGATATGAACTTTCTTCTATGTCAGTGGTATTTGGGGATTTCACATTTTTCATACTAAATTTTGTTTATTTCTTTCAATCATATTAGTGTTCATTTCTACTGTATGCCTAGCAGTCTTTGGAGAACAACGATTCTGCTGGCTTCAATATTTCTGTTAGTTGACAGAAGCATTGACTTCTCTGTGCAGAGAGCATTATGTGTTTGTCATTGATAACAGCCTTGTATATATTTTGCTCTGAAGCTAATGTCTTTTTTTATGGCCTTAGAATTTGTATATTGAATTTCAGTCCTTGTTTTGTTTTGAGAAACCAATCTCATATGGAGGCAATGCCTTTGTTCACTCATCAGCTTTATGTTCTACTATTTATTTGGTCTGTATTTGTGATTCAAAAGCACTGATTCTAATTCTGTCATGTAGCTTTGAGGTCATGTGTGGTTTTTTAAAACACAGTAATGTCTTTTTCTAGCATATTGCACACAGATGTATAAAGCCTTATAAGCACATATCTGCTGAGAATATTGAAATTAATTAATTCTCTTTTGCAAATTTTATTTAATTTTATAGCCAGAAAAGAGTTTTAATGACAGTTCAGTTTTCTTTTAAAGCAGCACATCTGATGTTACTGATAAACACTCAACCTAGGAACAAATGGAATTATTAACTTTTGGATTATGTTGTTGATAACTAGCTTTTGGGATCTAGCCAATCATTTCTTTTCTTGTTGATGAAGAAACAGTCTTTCATATTTTAGCAGGATATTCTTTTGATAATTTTTATTATAAATTAATATTTTCCTTGACATCCCTGGTAAATTTTAGCTTTTGCTATTCTACTTAAAATAGTTAATTCTAAAATACTAGTACATGTATATCTCATTATATGAATATCAGTTTCAAATCATAATCTGCTGATCTGCTAAACTATGTCCATATATAACTTCCATGCCAGTTTTATATTCCTCACAGATTATGCTTCATACACTTCAGGTCCTATGTCAGATTTAGAAAGTATCTGAAATAAATCTTCTAGAATATATTTGCAAAGTGGTCTCATATGATACATTTTTTCTATTAATAACTTATGTGTACATGTATGTGGGAGGGTGCATAATGGAGGAAAGAAAACCTGTCAAAAACAATTTCTGGCTCTATCAAGTCAAAACATATCCTGTTTAACATGTAGATTGATTTTCTTCATGATATTTGGGTATTACATTTGTTCCACTGTGCAAGCATTGAATGTGTAGAGAAGTATTCAAAAAATGTGTACCCAGTAACAAATGCTAACTTGACAAGTGTGATTTTTGTCATCAGATATACTGTTTTCTAGCCATTTGCTTACAGATGTAGACATTTCAGCAATAGCTTTTGCCAGAAACATCATCCTCTTTAAACTTCTGAATAATGCTTTTTTTTTTTATTTTTTGTTGAATCACAGTAAAATTATATATTCAAGCCACCTGGTCAAAAGGTTTATGTAGGCAAGTCAAAAAAATACTATGTACATGCGAAGATCTTCCCACTGTTACCTATGTCATATAACAACATTCACAGAATAATATGTAATCTTGATTTAAAACTTCAAGGCATGTTAAGTGGTTACTTTAGGTTTTAAGTAGTGTATTTTAACATTATCAAAGCAAGTATTTATAAAAATACATGGAGAAATTTGGTCATCATATGCCAAAAAGAAAATGTGGGTGTAGTATAATAGACTGACCTCTCAACAGAGCTAAAATACCTTTGGCATTTAATATGTCTATACTGCTTTTTGGGACTCCAAAGTGAAATTTCTGTGTATTAGTAACCCCCAGTAATTTTCACTCCCTTGAGTGAAAGGGACGCCTCAGCATCAATCCTTGTAAACTTATGAACAGTTTAGTTTGCAGTTGAGAGCAATCAGCTTTTTTTTTTTGGTGTTTCTAATCCTGAACACCTTTACTAATTGTAATATAGACTGAAATAAGTTCCATATTTTGGAAATACTTGGTGTGTGATGCCTCATCTCTCTGATTGTGCTGTGCTATGGAGTAGGAGTATGACTTACTAAGCAGTGGGTGATTAAGCTTGAAAGATTTCAGCAGTATAAAAGATTGACAGACTGTTATCTGAAGTGTCTTTGAGTACTACCTAAGGAGGCTCTTGTTAGAGCAGAGAGGCATGGTCTTAGCACATTTTTGAGAAAATGATATAGAGAAGGAGATGGTAGGATGAACTTAAAAGAAAAATACATTACTGACTTCAAAAATTTTTGAAAAAGGGAATTTTTCAAATAAACATTGAAGCAAAATGTTGTATGAGATTATACAACTTGGTTCGGTTCATTGTGTAGTAGTAAAGTCCTGAAAACCATGTCCTCAAGATACAGAACAGGAGAGAAATCAACAAAATGCCTGTACATCATGCGCAAAGATCATTGACATAAATGAGACATAGGCAATAGGACAATATAAGACATGCATATATGCTTGCTTCTACATATCTAAAAAAATAAAAGAGAAACTGGAATGCCTATTTTAAATGAAGTTATTGAAATAATATAAGTATCAGAAGCTTTGCTGACTTGACCGTCAGTGGGCACTCATTTCAAATTATACTTACAGTTATGAGTGACAGTGGGGCAGCTCTTGCCAATAGAAGAGTGATGCCCTGTGTTAAAGACTTAACGTAATTAGATAAATAAGTTCATTGTAACAATAAACAGCAGAGTTTCTGTGCGCTAAAAATCAGTAACTATGTAGGAAAACCATACTGTTCAGATTAAATTGTTAGCTACACGATAAGGATAGTTATAGCATCTGTGATGAACTGGGGAAGATCAGAAAGCACGCTAGTATAAAGAAGCTCACATTACTTTGCTATAAACTGGGTGGCATCTTACTGGGATGAGAGTTCAAACTTCTAAATACCAGAATTATTTCTTTTTGAATTATTAAAATTATTTCTTTTTGAAACTTTTAGAGAACTCAGAGGTTGACTCTTGCTTGCCTTTGTCTTGAAAAATGCAGAATATGCTTGGATATGCAGGATTTTTTATTTTTATTCTTAAAGGAATTGAAAAAAAATGCCTTCGCTCCTTAAAAAAAAAAAAAAGAAACAATTAAAGATGGAGGTGTTTGATAGTGCTAGAGAAATTGCTTAAATGCAAAGATACAAAAGGCTAAGAGCAAATATACGATTAGTGCAAAAATTCAATAGGAATTTTAAAAGCTCCTCACAATGTACCTGAGCTCAGATAAATAGCAAACTAGAGATCATTGTAAGTAAAAAGAAGTTGTTCAGAAAGTGGAAGTTGTATCAAAATGAGGAATACTTAGAAAAGTCTAAGTTAGAGCAGTTTATATGTAAAACGATAAGTCAATGAATTTTTTTTTTCCAGTCCATAGGGGCAGTTGGATGACTAAGGAGCCCTTGAAGATTAAAATATCATAACAAAAAAGCTAATTGAATTAGTTGCATCATTGTTTACTACAAGACAAGTCAATGGGGATGAGTCAGAGGAAGTGTCTCAACTTGAAATGTCAGTAGAAGAGGTATAGAAATCAATATAAGAGATAGTAATTAATTACCAAGACCCTACAGTAGGCATCCCCAAGTTCCAAATAAATTTGAATATTAAATTTGTCAAACTTTTAATTGTGGTATATAATCTATTTTGTCAGACAAATGGTAGATGTAAAATTATAACAATTTTAGAAAAAGGTGTTGCTGGTATTTAGAATTACATATTATCATGCCTGATTTCTTGGCTATCAAAATGGGCTAGAAGCTATAAAAATTGAAAGGAAGGATTAGAAAACACATAGATAAACATATTGGGGACAAAGCAATGCAATATTGCACTGGAAGTCTTGTTTCCCACTTCTGCTGAATTATTTGAAGGATTCTTACTCTGCATAAGAACAGGTTTGTGAGCCACTTGATACATTCTATGTGGATTCCCCAAGAACTTTAGGCATTATACTCCTCTGAAAGCCTTAAAGAAATTATGCTATCATGCCATAAGAGAATTTATATTCATTGAAATACAGGGGTAGAAGGATCTAAATCAAGTGAGCAAGCAGAAATCTCAGAAAGACCTTTATTTTCCTGTCGAGAATGCATTATAGACTTAACTTGGAGGAGTTTGTCATCTTCTATTTTGGGAACTAGCTTTGCAAAATTGTTGCTCATTTTATCTAGATTGATGCTAGTGATAAGTATGACACAGAGAGTAAACCATTTTTAAATATTTGAATACTTCCCTGGCTAAAAATAAATTATAGTTTAAAGTGTAAATTTAGTTAATTCAAGTGCAGGAGGCAAAAGAGCAATTTTTTTACTGGATTAGTTATGATAATGAGCTGGGATAGACTCTGTGTTCATGTGGGTGTGCATGTGCATTCAAGCAAAGAAAAGTTCAATTTTTTTGTAGAGCTGCCTTGTCCGTCAGAGTAACAGACATAGGTAGTGTTCTGACATAGCGGCAAAGCCAAAGGTTCAAAAAAGTTGCATGGAAGAAAGGAAACTTGTGCTAAAGGAAGCTGCATGTGCATAAATGGAGGTTAATGTGGGGGGGAAATGATTATAAAAAGTAGATTATATAATTTTCCTAAAGGTTGACATGGACACCAAAGGTCTTCCAAGATAGCATTGCTCATTTTAGTTCCTTACAGGCTGTGTGGGCTGTGTTTCAACAAAAGTAATGTACCATATATTTCCAAATGAATGAGTGATCTATTAAGCTTAAACTACACACAGGGACAGACTTACAAACTGGTATGTTGTCAGAAATGCTCCAAAAGCACTGTAAAAAAAAAATCACAGACAGAAGATTGGATAAGACTTGGGGCTTATGGTTGTCAATCGATTTCTGCTACAAAAGTGTCAGAACTGGAAATATGAGTAAATAGTTATAAAAGGTACAACTTTGAATAGTGCTATTGCAAAGAATGCTTGCTTTTGGGATGAAAGTGTTTAAAATCATCATCACTTAGTGGAGATTATTGTTAAATTAACCTTTGAAGGAAAGAGGACATTGGAATTTTTCTTCTAAGAGTTTTATGTTGGGTGGTGTGGAAGCTTTGGGAAAGGAAGTGTTGATGAAAGCAGAGCTCTAGTTGTGCCATTTGCACTTTGTTTCTGATTAGCATCGTCACCAGTTAAGCTTCTAGACTTTGAGTTATGAATAATTTGTTGGACTTATGGTGGGTGTTACTTTCTGAAATCTGCCTACAGAATGGGAAACAACAATTTCTTATTGAATTGTGGGTTTGTTTTTTGAATTTGGGGGGTGGGGAATGGCCTACAAAAAATACTCTGTTCATGATTACTTGGGAAAAAAAATTAGATTAGACTGGCCACATGTGATTTCAGAAGCCAAAGCTGTAGCAGTATGTCCCTAATCTAGTATTGCCTGATAAATCTCTTTACTTGGATATATAAGTGAGATACTCTTATATAATGTTGTATGATTAATAGTTTTTTCCCCCTTCTATGAACAGTAGGTTTTAAGGGGGGTGGGGGTGTGAAATGAAAATGTATTTTTAAAGACCTGGAAACAGTTGTGGAAAAACGTGTATTCTAATATATATAGAAGTTATAGGTACGTAACAGCATACAGCTGAATTTGAGGACTACCGCAACAATTACTGACAAAATATATTTTGCTGCATGACTTTTTTATTTGTAATTCTGTGCTCTGTCTGACTTCAAAATCAACATGTGAAAACTTTTTGCTTTTATTTTGTCTGATAGAGAGAGGCAGATTTTTATATTAGCAGGCTCTGTATCTAGTTATCCCAGCTCAGGAATAGAGTCACCAAGCAACTTATTAAAATAATTCACTAAAGGATGCAGAAGTTCTCTGCTTTGAAAAAAGAGACTTAGCTGAGCATAAAAATCAAAAGATAATAATTGAAACAGTAAATTGTAAATTACTATTCCGAATTACTAAAATACGAAATGGCGTTGGCAAGGGCAGATGAGCTGACTGTTTCAACAGAATCAATAAGATTGGAAAGGAACGTGTTGAGACAGTCAACTCTCACCCTCTGTTCAAAGAAGGGACACACAGATCAGGTTGCTCTGGATGTTGTCCAGTCAGGTTTTGAATATCTCCAAGCAAGGAGACTCCGGTTTCTCTGAGCAACCTGTGTTAGTGACCATCCTTACTGCTTACTACCACCTTTCTTACATATGTTTAAATGGAGTTTCCTGTATTTCAGTTTGTGCCTGTTGCCTTTTGTCCTGTCACTGGATACTAATGAGAAGTCCCTGGCTCGATCTTATTTATCCCCTGCCCATCAAGTATTTATACACATGGGTAAGATCCCCCTGAGCCTTCTCTTCTCCAGGCTAAACAGACCCATATCTCAGCCTCTCCTGATGTGTCAGAGGCTTCAATTGTTTAATCATCTTTGTGGCCCTTTCTGGACTTTCTCCAGTATGTCCATTTTTGTCTGGTTTGTATGTATTTTGAAATGATACAGACACCCGTTATAGTTAAGTATGAGTTGATTTGCAGCCCTTAAAGATTAAATTTCCTTTCCTAGCCTTAGATTAGTTTAAAGGTTTGGTTTTAAAGGAAACTTAAGGTTTTCTTCTTGAAATTACTCATCATGCGTAACGATTCCTGTTGAACAGATTATTTGAAAGATCACCGTAGCTGGTTTTGGAAGCATTTAACTGTAATGCTTTATCTGATTATATAATGCATTTTTAATGATGCAACAGTTGTCAAAAAATTGGTGGAATGGTAAAGAATAGAGGAAGAAAATCATATGAAGCAATCAGGATGACCTCTTAAGCTGGGCTGTAAAATTTGCTGTTGTGAATTTTTTCCTTTTATTTAATAATTTCTGACAGAGCGCTATGATGAAAAGACAGAGATATGTGATATGAATTTGTTAAGGTAAGTGCACATAGAACTGGATTTCTCATCAGAACTCAGTTGTGGTTTTTGTTACGGCGTATGGCTTTTAAATCAAATAACACCTTCAGGAATGAAAGTGTATTCAAATTTTTAATTGTATTTATTCCCATAAAGGGATGCAGGTAGGTACATCATTATATTTAGGCATGGTTCTACAGACTGGACTTGAAGTTCCACTGACCTGACTTTTAATTTTACAAGTTTACAAGGATTCATCTGTTTGCATAACTTTTCGAGACTGGTCACTTATTTTTAGTGCCATTCATTAACTTTATGTTTTATAGCACAAAAACTGCCATTATATACTGATTTTCCATGTCTTTACAGTGGTATATGATAAGCATTGTACACATCTATAATCGATGGAGAAACAGTGAAATACGGTGTTATGTGAATGGTCAGCTGGTATCCTATGGTGACATGGCCTGGCATGTTAACACGAATGATGTAAGATTTTATTATTCTCCTTTCTCATAGCTTTGCATTTTAAAGTAAACTAAAAAAGAAAAAAAAATACTATATCTCTTTTCTCTAGATCTTGGCAAATTTTCTTTTTTTAACTTTCTCATTTAATCTATCTTCCTTAGTTATGTACTTAATAAAATGTAATATTATTGATTTTATGTATTAATGTTTTCTATAATATTGGGGGGGTGCGGCATTTTGCATAGCTATTTCAATGACATTTTCAGAGATTTTGTTTGGACAGTCTGTTATAGGTAATATTTTTAATATGTGATACTGTGTAAAGGACACTGATAGCAATACTTACCTTTTTTTCCATTGGAAAAAATGGTAAAATTACAGATTTTACAGATTTAGCTTGAGAAAAGTCCTTAAGAAATACTGATTCATTCTGCCTAATGACTATGCATACTGCCAATATATACAAAAGTACTCATTTTTATATCACATTAAGTTCTGTTGTATTGAAGAGGATATACTTGTTAATGGTTAAAAGATTTCTATGCTTTTTGTGTTACTGAATGGTAAATTTTAAGGAGGTTTTTTAATTGCAGTATAACGGAGTAGCCTGAAGTATGATCCGCATCATATTGTTTTAAGCACTTTATAAGTATAGTAAGAGGTCATTTCTTCTATGCAGAGTTTACAGTTTTAAACCAACAAGATAGAAAGACAAAAAGTAAAAGCTAGAAAACAGAAGCATGGAGAAGTGTCAAGAGATTTATAGTATTAAGCAAAGTCTGAAGTCTTACGTCTATCTCCCAACAATGAATATATTTTGCCTGTTTTTGTTTGACTTGGTATCAGTAAATAAGCAGTTGACCAATATTAAAAATGCTGTGCTAAGTTTTAAGGTATTAATATTTAATTAGTATTGTTAGCAAGTACAAATTGCCTGCTACAAAATTGGATCCCTAAAATACTGAGCAATTTTCTTGGCCAGTGACCTTTTACAGAGAGATGTCCTCCCTTATTGGCTATCCAACCCAGTTACAAGATACTGAGAGATGTACAGTTGCATAGCATTAGTCAGATCAGAGCAAAGGCACTTGCATCTGCTTGTCCCACAGGCAGAAACCAGTCATTTCTACCTGGAGAAGATTGCATGTATACCTGTAAATATACCTGTATCTGTTAATTGGACTGAGTTCAAATTAACAGTATGTTCTTACAGGAAATGCATCTGTTTTCATATTATTTATATTTAAATTCTTTTAATGAAATCTATATACGTTTCAAAAAAAATTTTTTTGCGGTGTCTTTTTGTACCTTCTACTTAGGAAGGTTTGAGAGTGTACACCTAATGATGCAGAACACAGGCTCTCTTTCTGGCCCAAAATTTTAGATGGGGAAGGCAGACAAAATGATTCACTTGTGCTTTGCCTTCAGCTAAAGCTGTGCTAGACTTTTAGAGGTGCTTCATTCATCCACTTACTGCACTTTTGTTACTAACTATTTATAATATAATTATACTAACTATTTATAATATAATTCTCTGTTTCTGACTGCTTGTCTAGGATAAGGAAGTTCTTTTGTACTTAAGGACATTAGCTAAATTCTAGAGGCAAAGCTGGATTTGAAAGGGAGAGTTTAAATATTGACATGTTAATTAAAGTAAGAGGGCTCTGCTTGCCAAACTTTCTGATCAACGTTCTTTGGTTTTTTGGTAGCATTTTTACTTGCAAGAAAAGGCAAGGCTTTCAGTTTTTGCAAAGCATGGTTTCTCCTTGGTAATATAAAAATTTTGTGATAGGTGAGAATGTGATGATTGAAAAGCCAGCTGAGGTCTCGGAGGATCTGGGCTGAGTTACTAGTTATATGGTGTGTAATCCTTAATGATAAATGCTTAGCAGGAAGAGCTGTTCCTATTCATATTTTCTTCACAATATTCCTTTCTACTTTCTCGTGTTAACAGAAGTACAATCTTTTGCTTAAGGTGGGATTCGTTTACCAATCTTCAGATGTTTTGATATAAGTCTTTTAATTTTCTGCCAAGGTTTTACTTTGTCCGCTGTAGCATAGACTAAGTTATGAAAAACACTAGTTATCATTAGCTTTCTATTTTTTAATAACAAAAATCTGTTATATCAGAAGTAGGAAACAGAATAGAAAGTAGGAGAAAACCAGGAAAGATGTATGAATGGAACAGTGCATAAAAAGCATAAAAAGGAAAATAGGGGAGTGCGTATGTAGGCTCCTTAGCACTATTATACATTATCTAGGAAGAGAAGCTCTTGTTTTAACTGTATTAGAACTTTCTTGTTTCATATAAAGGTTGAGTTGTTAAAAGCATTCCCTTGAAAAGTCTTGAGCAATTATCCAGCTTATTTGTTAACTTCTACCTTTATACCCTTCCACTTGTACGTAACTTTAGTCAAGAAAAATTTTCTTTAGGCAAGAAAATACCTTACTATAATAGCTTTGGAGGAAAAGAAAGAACTATGCAAGTCAGACAATCCTTCTTTCTTTACATTACATATTGTGCGTAACTACTTATGTAGATTATACTGATAGATTTAACAGTATAGGTTCTTTGTGTAGCTGTTTCTATCATGAATGCTGCTGATACACTGTTTCCATAGAGCCATTTTTGGCTCCAACTTTATTATTACTATTTAATGAATCATAAAAACCATAGCAATGCTGAGATTCATTGTGTTAGGATGCTACACAAGTTACAGTGGCTAGTGGTAAATAACGCATTCAGTTTATCTTCACAGGAGTAAATATAGCTAGAGATTATGACAAAAAGATGAAGTGAAATGCATGAAAGGGTGTAACATAATCAAACGTGCACTTGCTAGCTGATCAATAGTCATGATCAGCTCTGTACGCCTTATGGATTTAATTATTTATAAGAGATCAAATACACTTTGAGATGGAAGTTAAATTGGAAGCTTGGCTATTACAGGTGTTAGACTAGGAATTTTCCCCAGTTATGGGAAGTAACATGAGAGAAAGCATAAAACTTCTCTTCAAGGTCTAGAATATGGGGACATTGAGATTTGGCAGAAGCTTTTTGTTCAGATAGCTGGATGAAGATAAACTTGATGATGTCCTGAAGTCTTTCACAGAACTTTGCCTGTCTGTTGTATGATAAGGAAACTGTAGAAGGATTTAAAAACTTGACATAAGTGGTGAAAAAACAGCAGGTTGATGACATCAGTAGCAGTTGGGCTGCATTTGAAGGAAGGCTTATAAACATCAAGATTATTAAGGATAAAGTTATGTCCTTAAGTAACAAGGTCCATAAATCCCAAGAGTTTATTTCTTTATGTGAATAAAATAGGATTTGGACCAAGACACTGAATGAAGTAGATCTGTCAGTCACCTAATCTTTGGGTCATTAATGACATACTACCAGGGATGTACAGTAGTAGGCAAACAAACTTGGATCAGTTGGTGTCCATTGGGTTTAAAGCTGTTGAAATGTGAGATATGTGCAGACCAAATGGCCTATGAGTATTGGGTGTTAATCTTTAAATAAATAAACAAACAAATAAATAAATAAATATTGTTTGGCATCTGGAAAAGTGAATAAAAATTACAGGAAGATCAGGAGTTAGCCCTCCACTCTAAATAAAAATAATGGAAACAGCTAATCCAGAATGAAGGACCAGAAATTGGGCAAGTGTAATCTGGTAAAAATGAAAAAAAGACAGAACTGGAAATTACTAGAGGTTAACAGACCTAGAATGTAATGTTTTACAACTCAGAATCTGTTGAGAGCTACCACGGCTGTTCTACAATTAATGATAACTAGAAGAATCCAGGAAAATTCCCTTGTTATAGGCAAGAATGTATGTCTCAGAATGTGTAAGTATGAACTAGGAAGAAGGGTAGCTTCGGTAGCTCAGACGAATTTCTCAAATAAGCATTAAGAATGGAAATTGCTCAACATGACTTAACAATTTCTGACAGTAGTGGTGCAAATGTAAGTAAAGCCTTCAAGGCTAAGCAAGACTTTCATGAACTAACTGAAATTTGTTAGGAAGTTTCACCATTAGATTTACCAGTAGTCAGAGTGCTCTTATAGCCCATCTTTTGCACTGTGCATCCTGGATATGACTTTGTGAACCAATGTCGATATAGTTTTTTTCAGATGTTTTTCAGGTTCTGTCCAAAAAATTACAAAAAAAAATTAGACAAAAATTTAGAAATTCTAAGAGAAAAAAATTAGAAGAGGTATTTGGTCAAAACGAGGATAACTCCGGCATAATATCCTGGATACTTCTTACCTCACCTCATTGCAAAGCTGAGCTCCAGATCTTCAACTTCCTCCTAACTCCTTAGCCAGAGTCTCTTTTTCCTAGTTAATAGCTTATCCACTTAGATCAGTTGCTGTAGCAGTTCACCAGATTTGATCCCATTCTTCAGATCAACAAAAGTTTTTGTTAGGGTAAAACTCAGCAACAAAACAAGATGAAAAAGCAGGTTTCCTAATGCAGATTCGACTGGTTTGCTGATTTAGCTCAAAAAGTGAGGCCTGATCCATTTTCCCATTAAATCAAGTACACGTGACTCAAGAAATCTGAGAGAATAGCCTTGCAAAGATCCTAGTGCTTCCTGTTGTTGTCCTCTTATGCTGCATCTTGTTGTCCAGTTCCCCAAATCTTTATTCTAGACAGTTAAGTTCTGGACTTTGTTTCATCTGAAAGCCTTTTTTCTTGGAAGCAACAGAAGAACTTACCTAATTCTTCCAAAATAAATTTGAATTGGGGGGAAAAAAGCCACAAAAAACACTTCAAATCTAAAATAATAGGAAATGGACAGATGGACAACTGCAGAAGGTCTTTGTGCAGAGGAATAGTTCTTGGAAGGAGGAATGGAAAATAACATCTCTTGTAACTGTGGAAAACAGAAAAGGAGTTTACAGTCAAACCAAATCAATATAGGCTGTGGTCTAGAGGAATACTGTGCACCAGTTGCAAACTAGAAAAATTTGTATTTTTTTTCTGCTAGAGATGTTTAGCTCTGTTAGCACAACAGGGAAAGAAGAGTGCATTTCAGCACATGTTCTCGTGTGTTAGCAGTGGGAGTTCTGATTATAATATGAGGAACTTCAAGGCTTTCTTATTTCCTAAAAGACAATAGGGAAGGTTATTTGGTACTTGAATGTACTGTTCTAGTTTTCTCTGTTGTATATTGAACAATTAATAAAAAACAAATCCTAGAAACCAGTCATAATGCATTGTAATACTGACCTGTAAAACAATTAAAGTTACGATATTCAAAATCAAGTTGTTCACTACAGGGAATCAGGTATTGAAGTAATAAATGATTGATTTATTTTCTTAATTACAGTCTCACTTTATTTTTTTGCTTTAGTAGCTGTACATGAATATCATTTCATTGTATAGTTTGTATGACTAAACCTTATTAACATTGCCTCTTTCTGATACAGAGCTATGACAAATGTTTTCTTGGCTCTTCGGAGACTGCTGATGCTAATAGAGTGTTCTGTGGCCAGCTTGGAGCAGTATATGTATTCACTGAAGCACTCAACCCAGCACAGATTTTTGCAATACATCAGTTAGGACCTGGATATAAGGTAATAATGGATCTTAAAAAACTTAAAATGGGAAAAGGAAAATAATTGATAGATATAGTTGGAAGATATGCATGCATGTAGATATTCCTCTTAGGATCATGTAGAGCTATGTGATTTGTTTTCAGCAAAAGAGAATATTTCTTCAGGTATTTTAGCTAACCTTAATTTCCATCAGCTTTTTGAAAGATGCAAGTTGTTTCTATAAAGCGTAGCTGAAACATGTTTGTATGTGAAATTCATGACTTTGGGTCATAATCAGATTAGAGCAATTTAGTATTTGGTGTACTGAATACCAGGGGAATTTGCCTGAATTCCAGGGAATTTCTTCTCTACTGTTTGTGTTTAAAACCTGAATTAAGGCAGATTAACATTCAACAAGGCATAATAAACCAATTCTGTTCAAATGCATGGTTTCAAACAGTTCAGCTGAAGTAGAAGTTGAGCTTTTTACTCATGCTTTGCCAGTGACATTTAGGGGACGGTTTGGACAAATGGTGCATGCATAAACTTGGATCTCTAGTGTGAACAATCACTTATGTCTTGGAATGGCTGTGTATACTATTATTTCATCAAGAAAAACAGTGCAGATACTTTGCAGAAGCCTGCAGAAAGTGCCTAGTGAAGAAGGCTTGAAAATGGATCTAACCACAGCTAAACGCTATTGAATTTCTACCATCAGTTACTCCCAAATGTTCTTTTTCTGATTTGTGAAATTTGCGGTATCATCTGATGTGTCTAGTATCTAGATGTATATAGTATCATTTTTAGTATCTATCATGTGCTTTGAAAACAAAAACATTAAAAAATAGCAAGTAAAAATCAACATTTAGATTCTAATAATATAAATTTGGTGTGCTGAAAATTATTGCTCTCAATTATTTGATGACATCAAATGTGAATGACAGTGATGGCTGCAGATATCTTTTATGGTATGTATGTAGTGTGAATAGACAAATATGTGTCAAGGTTACTTGGAGAAGAGGAAGTCTACTACATATGGTTCACGGTTAAAACCTGCCTTGAAACTAAAAATGTTCATTCAGTCAAGAGAAGTGTATTACCTGTGCAAACAAGGAGTATTTTATTCCAAGCTTAATACTGTATTTTTTTTGAACAAATATTCCTACAAATGTTTTTTGGTCATACAAAAGAAAGTTATGTAACTTTATACTTAATAATAAATGTAGTAAATCTTTATGAATTTATTAAGTTCCTGGATTTGCAGCAGCATACTGAAGTGATATCAAATAGGAATAGTTCTTTCATTTGTTTTAAGACGAGAAAATTATTATGTAATATTTTGTGAGTGTTGAAGTGGTTCATAAGGCATACAAGCTTTCACGCTAAATGTTTCCAGTAGTTACTGCACTAACCTTATTACGGTGTTACCAAATTATCTTGCGTGATTTATAGGTTTCCCTTAAAATGTTTCTTCACACCTGTAGCTTCTTGCTGATTTTTGTAAAATGTCAGATGAAATTTAATACTTTGGAGATATTTTTCTTTGGTATATCAAGTTTTTAGGTTTAGGTCATGTTCCCAACACGGTTAGTGCCTCCTTCCTCTCTAAAGTAGTTTCCTTCCTTGTCTAAGAATCTGAAAGTATACTTTATTAAGAGCAGTTAAAAAGAGCAGGTTCCTAGAACAGGACCCTAAAAATAACACAGTTTCTTTCTTTAACCTCCTTATTTCCAAAAAATAAGACAAAACAGAACCCTTTTTTCTCACCTTCTTCCAACCCAAGATCTACCCACAACCAAAAAAGAACCATGTCCTGTAATTTAGAGATCTCAGGGTACTGATGATGGCTTTCACTCAAAGCTTGCCTATTTCATGTCTCAGTTTATTTCTATAAATTGTTTCAGATTCTGTGCAAATGCAAATGTCCATCAGCTCAGAACAATTCAGTATGGTATTTCATAGTCCAAGGGAGCCTCAACTGACACGTCGCTCAAATTGTTGGACACTGGAGATCACGTTCTTGCTCTTTCCTGACTTGCTGATGCAAATTGGCCTTTCAGAAACTTTTCTTACGTAGTTCACTACATATCCTGTTTATTTTAACTTGGTACTGTTAGCCAACAGGGAGAATCAACTGTTCCACTTTTCCAAAAGAACAACTATTCTAGACGCATTGTGAACTCTTGTCGTGTCAAAGATTTTCTCCCAAAGGAGGATTATTCAAAATACTTGAGAATTTTTGGAGAATACCTTCATACAGATGTTTTTTTCTTTCCTATGACTGTCTGTGGTAGTTCCTTTGATTTACAATTCCTATTTTAGTCCACTATATCCCAGGATTTTGATTCTCCAGGGAAAATGACCATTCCTTATTTAGCGTTCTACCTGCTTTGTTCATGACAAGAAACTATGATTTTGCCTCCCATTCAGCTCCCTTCCAAATCATTCATAATTTCCCCAGTCTACAATGACTGACATTAAGACCTCTGGGATACAGGGAAATCTGCATACTCTACCAACATACCAGAGCTCAGGACAGGGCAATAGGCACACGTCTGTGCATATGTATAGTATGTAATATTGCAAATAACAGCAAAGCCACATGGTTCAAGAAAAGGCAGATCTTGATCTACAAGGAAAAGTGAATCTGTTGCACCTTGGCCCTATTCTGTGATGCAGGTAGTAGCAACAGATTTTAGAATTAACTAGAGAAGTCATTAAAATAAGCTTTATTTATTATTTATGTATAATTTTTTAGAATTATATATCTAATGTTTATATTATATTATATATTATTTATTGCACGTTACATGCTTACTACAGAATGTTGTAACATGGAAACAGTTCATAAAACTGCATAAAACATGCTCAACAAGTCTCTCTGAATGCTGACACTTTTAGTTGCTAGAGGTTGCCAAAAGAAAAAAGGAAATGAGAGCAGGATCCTTGCTCTCACCATGCTTTTTCTGCTACCCATCGTTGTTCCTAGGCAGCAAAGAAGAGAGAGAAGCATCTCAGCTGGAATCCTGAGGGGCTGATAACCACAGAATAGAGGGGCAAGGAAGGTAATGTGGGAGGAAGAAATGCATCTGATAGCAGTGTTTGGTGCTGTTTATAAAAAGGGATGTTTCAACAAAGCCCTTTCCTAATAGCCCTGTCAGGTCTGTACCACTCTTCTTAACCCTCCCATATGCAGTTCAAAACAACTTCTGAGATCATTCCATATGTTGCTGCATCTGAGTTTGCTCTTGATCAGTGCTGCAGTATCAATCTTTTTGTCATACACAAAGGTTGGGTAAAAATGCATTAATACAAACGCACACAAAATGCTCTTAAAAATTCAAATTTGCTTAACCCTATTATATAGTACAAGGTAATATTCTACATATGGTCGCTGAACCTACAATAGCAGAATGAGGTAAATGGTAAATCAAAAAGCAGCACTCTTGTTGCTAAAGGAAAGGGAAAACTGCTGGTGTTTAAATAGTGGTCCTGATCAAGCACAGCTTATTTTACTGAAGAAGTCAGTGCTGGAGTAATTCTCAGCTCTCTCCCCTCTCCTGTTCCTGTAGGAGCAAGTACTATCCTTCATACCTTCTTTATGGATCCTGTATATATTTTTACCATATATAGAATATATTAAATCTCAGGCTATATTTTGGTGTCTTTATGCCCTCACAGTGGTTGTACCAGATCTCAAAGTTGCATTCCTTCAGTAACCAGTAACTAACCATTTGCAATTTGAGCTTATATGCCCGACAGCCTCTGCTATCCTCCTGTGGTTTATTTTCCCAAGTCCTTAGAGCAGTATGTGTATACTGAATTTCTTTTCTCTTTCTGTAGATCAATGTTAGTAATAAAGTAATATTATATATCAGAATTTGTACCCTCTCTTCCCACCCTGTTATAATAATCTTTTGGGTAGGAGACTAGCGTTTCCAATTTATGATCACTTCTGTTAGGCTTTGATGGCAGAAAGTCCCTTTAATTCTTGTTTTTCTCAAAAAAAAGTGAGGCATTATTATATTGATTCATAACTTATTTGTGCTTGACTTTCAAACAATGGTCTCTGATAAATTCTTGAGGCATAGTAAACACTGAAAACTAGGAGGTAGAATAATGCCAAAATTTGTTTATAAAACTGATTTTATTTTTAAATATGCAATGTAGAAAGTTGCAAAATTTCATGGTAATGAAATTATGCAAATTTTATGTTGGAACACTTTGACATATTTAAAACAGCAAAACTATATAGAGGTAAAACATTCTGAGCTTTGGGATCGAACGAAGCTTAGACGCATGAAAAATTTTCTGGGTAAGAAGTGTTTTCGTGTGGTAAAGCATCAAAATATAGTACATGCAGAATGCAGATATCCTTGGAAATCAGTGAAATCACTGAATTATTTCTGTCTCTGCAGAAAGTGCACACAGATTTATCTGTAGAGTTAAAAAAGCCCTCTGGGGAGAAATACATCATCACCTTCCTCAGGACAAATCTGTAATCTGTAGCAGTCATTTCCTGATAAGTGAGATGTAGCCAGCCGTATCAGAACCAACTCTCAAGCTCCAAACATAATACTCATTCTTTGGGTTTTCTACTTCAGTAAGTAGCGTGGCACAATAGGAACACATTTGTAGATTATAACATTTGGTGCTGAGGGCTGAATACCCACAGTGTGTGATTTTGGGGTTTTTACGTCAGATTGGTTGTGGTCTGATCCTTTGGGTGGAATGACTGCCATCAGTGGGAGGTCAAGTCAGTTCCAGCCAAAAGGAAGTCTCTAAAAGAAGTCTCTCAGGTTCAAAACACCTTTGCAGTATGAACAGAGCAGTAAGTGGGGATCACCAGGAGTTTCCCTACAAAATGGACTCCTAACCCAAGTGCAAATCACAGAATCACAGAATGGTTGAGATTGTTGGAAGTGACCTCTGGAAGTCACAAACAAATCTGATGCCCCAGTTGCTTCATGATTATAGTGTCCCTTTGTTGGACTCTCTCCAGTAAGTCCATGGCTCTCTTGTACGGGGGAGCCCAGAACTTCAGGTGTGGACCTACCAGTGCTGAGTAGAAGGGAAGAATCACCTCCCTCGACCTGCTGGCAACACTCCTCCTAATGAAGCCAAAGATAACCTTTGCCAAATGTAGATTAAACCACTGACTTCCCCTTCACTTTTGCCCTTCCTACTTGCGTTCTCTATTACGGTACCTGCACCTCACCCATTTGCAGCATGGCATCGCTGCCTCCCTCCCGCTTAACATCACCAAGCATGGGACAGGGCTGACTGACAGATCTGCTCCAAGGCTTCTCCAGCAGCTGCAGCCCGGTGCCCAGTCTATTCAGTCTACATCAATCTTACAACCCACGTACAAATGGATGCTTGTCACAAGACCTTATATTGCCATGTGTCGGTCACTTGAGCAGATGCGCTTTGCCATCATTTGGCTGTAAGGAGGAGAATTTTGTCAGGGTTTCCAGCAGCCTTGAGAGCTCTGCAAAAGCTTGATGGGTTTTATGGGTCTATGTAATTGGTACGAACCTGTAATTTGTTTGGAAAGAGCAGCTGATAGCCCGTAAGTTGCATATTTTAATTCTTCTAGTCTGGATAACCGAAACCCTAGTGACAGTACTTTCAATGGTTTCATGATACAGGATTTCTGACTGTGTGGGGGGAGGGAGGGAAAGATTTGGTAGGACGAAAAGAGAATTGTGATGGCTATAGCCAGTGAAAACAAGCCAAATGATTCAGAATGAACCTCAGCAACACATTCTTTTAAACTTAGTAAAGATTTTAGAAACATAACATATACATGTTGCATTACTTAAATGGTGGTCATCTCTAACAAATTTGCTGTACTTGATGTCAGTACAGCACTGTGTGTTACTACTACTTGTCTTTTTGCCACTGTCAAATGATTGTTACATGCAAAAGTAGTTATGTGCCAAGTCAATCTGACAACGCTTTGCAGAAAGGCAGAAATCTATCTTCTTGTGCTTGATTGATTTGTCAGTGTTGGCAGAAAACCTAGTTTTAGATCAGATATGAGTCATGGTATGTTTAAGAATAATAGAAAATTTCAGTCTTCCTTTATACTTTGTAAAAGCTTTGAGTTTGAGAATCATTAGTCTGAAATATGGCATTTAGAATTTTATTTGGAATTTTTTTTTAGTTTAAGTAGCTTATTTATATATACTCCTGACTGTTAATGAAGCATTGGTTTTAATGCTGTTTAAAAATAACTATTCCTTTAATCAAAATGGCATGGGATTCAATATTCTCATTTGAGTGAGTTACATAAACTAAAATACAAGGTATTTAATTTGTTCTTTATTTTTAATGTCTTGTATGCTCATTTTTTTATTTTAACATATTTATAGGTGTTTAATGTGACACATTTTTTCCAGAGAGTTATTTCTGAAACTTGTTAACACTGATGATGAAAGGAGAGAGAAATAATAATATATAAATACCAAATATTATATTAACGTGTTGATGTGGAGTAAATTTAAAAATTGGCTTCTTGTTCAGTAGCATTTAAACTACTAGAAATTTAATACAAAGTTTAGCACTTTCTATATTCCCTCTCAAGTCCAATGTATTTTATGCACATTTTGTGGCAAGGATTTTGTCTAAAATATTTACTTTGTAAAACTTTTTTTTTTTTTTTTCAGAGCACATTTAAATTTAAATCTGAGAGTGACATTCATCTGGCTGAGCACCATAAACAAGTGCTGTATGACGGGAAACTTGCAAGTAGCATTGCTTTTACTTATAACGCGAAGGCTACTGATGCTCAGCTATGCCTTGAATCCTCACCAAAGGAAAATCCTTCAATTTTTGTACACTCCCCCCACGCTCTTATGCTTCAGGTTTGTCCCAGTAAATTAATGATCTGTCATTACTGTTAACATCATTTGGATAATTAGAGGATTTGTGTGCTAGTGTACGAAGAGATTGTTATTTTGTATTTTTTCATCCCTTAATACACCTATCACTTGAACTGTTCTTCACTCACTTTCTAGAGAAAAAAATTATTATTTTTTCATTAAGAAATATATATTTAATAAAATAAGGTGTAGTTTGCCACGATACTGAAGTTTTTCTGTTTAACGTTTACTTTCAAGTATAGTGATTATCATGAAACATAATTAATAAAAATAAGTTAAAACAAGTCTGATTTAATTTGCACTTAATTCAGCGTTAAAGTGTTCCCAAGTTACGTTTGTAACTGTCCTTTAAAATTGAGACTAACTGATGTTTTTCTTTTTCTTTATTTATTTTACTAATTTAGGATGTGAAAGCTATCGTAACGCACTCCATTCACAGCGCAATTCATTCCATTGGAGGGATTCAAGTTCTTTTTCCTCTCTTTGCCCAGTTAGACAATCGCCAGCTGCACGACAGTCAAGTGGAAACAACAGTTTGGTAAGCTTCTTTCAAGCAAGATAAAAACTAAGTTAAGCTAGGATTATTTCTTTTTTCGTTGTGGAAATGTTTGATTTGTTTTCTTTTGTAAATGCTGTGACTTACATTTTACCCTTGTTTCTTTGAAAATAGTATTATGTTTTAAAAAGTAGTTTACTGTAGAGATGTGTAATTTGTATTAATCTGATGAGATTCCAGATGGAGCTGGCGTAAAATTGATCGGATTAAATAATGAATTCAAATCACTCTTGAGTTTTTAAGGAAAGTTTTGAGACAGTTTTTGCAACTTCTAAAAGAAACCAATGTGCTTTTATTTGACAGTGCAATGTTGTTTACTTTCTCAAGGTCTATGTCATTTCAGTTCATATGTAATAACATTCGAAATTAAGGAAAGATATTGCCATCCATATTAATACATGGTCAGAAAGTCATAGAGCTATGATCAATTCTTTTGTGACCATATTACAATTGCAACAGTGACTGGGGACACACCAAGAGAGTTTTAAACCGGGACACATGAAGTCTCTAGTCTGATACTGTGGAATTAATCCCTTGGTTGAAAAGCCTGCACAGAGTTAGGCGAATGCTTCCGTTTGTACCCCGAAAAGGACTGCTTAGGAATCTGTCGGTACCCATGCTGACTTCTTCAAAGCTAGCTCAGCGGTAGTTATTTTTGCAAAGAAGATCTCTTGCCACCTGCTTGTCAGGGCAAGCTCCTATTCTAGTGGCAACACAACATGTCTAAACTTGTCAGAACAAAGTGTGTCACCTAAACCTTTGGAGGTAACAAAACTGTAAAGGTTTTCATGGCTGAAGAACTGGTACGCTGTTTCCTGGTTGGATGGTATGTCACCAAAACCTGCTAGAAAAGAGTGTTTAGGGGCAGCATAAGCTGACTCTTGTATTTTAATAAATTTGTAAAATAGGTGCATAATTCAGAGTACACGGCTTATTTTACTGCTTAGAATACTATGCTATTAAATATTCTGGATATTTGCTATTGCATTAGATAGTTCAGTAAAAAATTAGTTAACTGAAAAATAATTAAATAAGACAAAAATTACTGACAATTTTGAAAAATTTAACTGAAAGTGATGCATCGGTATAATTTCTCATGAAAGATCACTTGTGTCCATCCAATTTAAGAAAATCAATTTGTTAAAGTTTTGTTGAGTCATCTGTTTTACCCTTTCATAACTCGAATATAGGTAGCTAAGATGGCTGCTGGGTTTTTTTTTTCTTTCTGTAGTGTGAAAAGTTAATGTTTTTAATGAGAATATTTCATTACTTTAGAAGTAATACCACAGTCTTAAAAATAACAAATTCTACTTCCAAGCATTATAGTGGTGCAAATTATTTCATTCCATGTTGAAGACAGAAAAGCTGGTTGTGTATTGGCTCCTGGTGGGTATTTACTTTTTTGTAGTCTGTTTTCCAATATGTACTTTGCATTGAAGTATTGTGAAGTAAGGGGAATAGAAAAAACAATGCTTGGTTTGAAATAAATTTGGAAAAAGAATTCCCTGTATTTTTTTATTTACTGGCACAACAGTAGGCAAAAATGCTTTATTCCAATTTAAGGAAGATAACGTGTGTATGTGCTCATATATCTGAATAAAATATATGTTAAATTCATTAATGAGCTGAGTCTGTAATAAATGATAAAGCAGTAACTAGGTCTGTTTAAAAATGGAGAGCTAATATAATGTAAGTTTTATAAGTCAAGATAAAGACTAATTCTTCCCAGTGTGTGGTCTTTCCAGTGAGGGATAACATTCATAAAGTTCAGCTGAAAATGTACAGAACATTTCTGGAGTTAGTTGAACTGTAAGTAGGAAAAAAAGTTGTTCTTGAATAAATCAATGCGCTTCTTCTATAATTAGATTACCTTCTAAAAAGATACCTGTAAATGATTATGCTATATGATTGTACAAATGCGTAATACAAGGAGATGTGATCCTACCTCAAGAACGTATTCAAAAGACTTAAACAAATAGCTGCTTGATGAGTTGTAATTTAAATGTTGAATTACCATGGTTTTGATATATGTGCATTATATTCTCATATTTAACTTAATAGGATACAGATATTGAGAAAAATAATAGTTTAAGTGAAAAAGAAAGTAGGCAAATAAAGGAGTAAAAGATTTCTGGAGGCAAAGAAAGGAGTTAATGGTGAAAGGGGGCTAAACATGAGAAACAGGGCTATGTTTAAGATTCGTCTGTGGAGTAGAATAAGGGAACAAGTATACTTACTGAGGCTTTTCCTTCCTTCCGCTTGTTTTTTAGACTATTCTCTCTTTATTTGTTCCTTTCCAAAATGCAGTTGTTTAACTGTATCTGATACTTGTTTATACCCATCTTACCTATGAAAATGTGTCTACAACAGCAACAGAGAGCTGCACCACTTTCTGAAAAGTAGTTGGCGTTCAGCCATTACAGTCTATGTATTTTTATAAGCAGATAATCTTTATGCTGCTTTGCCAAAAAACGAAGGTCCAGATGATGCTGGATGGTAGTAGACCGTTATGTTTGTAAAGGCTTACTATGGCTGTAGAATTTATTTCTTTCTGGTAGCCAACTGGGAGGACTCAGAAGTTGTCCCTTGAGTAGTTGTTCTGCCTTATGTCTTAATGTGTTCATGGTAGGAGGGAAGTATAAATAGCTTGATACTCCAGTGTTCGTGTCCTAGGTTTCCAGACTACTTTTCTGAATCCTTCTCACCTCCTTCTCTCCTACATGTATCAAAATCTGTTTAATAAGTTCAAGGTTCTCAATTATTTCTTTAATTTGATTTTTTTTAACATTAGGAGGAGTTTGTTAACAGGACTATAAGGGAACACCTTGCTTTTTAATCGTCGTATCCACTTATAATTTTAATCTTTTTAAATTAAGAGATTCATTGTAGATAAAAATCTGAAATATAAAGCAGGGAAATATGAATATAGAAACTTTGTGTTTTAATGGCATTCTTTGTAAATGTTCTTTATTCCTGTAATATGTATATCCCTGTGTGCCTTATCTACATCTTCCATTAGACCAAGTATTGAAATAACCTACAATTCTGCTTTTGAAGCACTATATAGATTCTTATGCTCTCATACACTGAAATTAAAAGAATGGAAACTGAGTTAATATCTTAAGTATGTTTTCTTAGATTAAGTGATGCACCTGCTATTCAGGAGAGTGGTCCCTCAACTTGAATGCCAAGACTGCTGCTTTTCATTCTGCTTTTCAGTACTCTGGTTAGAATAGAAAATTTAGCAGTTTAGGTCAATAAGGTGCTTAATAAAAAGAAATATAGAGTGTTTTTTTCTGTTATGCTACTGTTGTTACCTTTGATTATACTGTATAGGTAATATGATAGGAAGGACTTGCTTTGTTCGCTTGTGGTCCCTCGCCTATGCTTTTGCATTCTTTTGGGTCTGCTGAGCACTGACATACAGGCTGATTCTGACAAGGTGTTGGGTGTGCAATCTTCGGCACCGGCCCAATTCCATCACAGAATAAATAACAAGTCTTAATTCAGATGAGACTGTTGCTTTGGACTGTACCATATCAAAAAAATATTTGAAATCTGTAGCTGTTTGCTTAAATAGATGAAATCATTCCAAGAATTCTTTTACATACTTACACTAGAAGTTACTAACTGGATTTGCTAGATTGCATACACTATACTATAAATTAAAACTACTTCTACTGGTTATCATACTAAATAAATGCAGTGCCTAGGCCCACCTTTTCTTTCTTAAAGGTCATATATAGACTCACCTAAAATTTGTAGCGAAGTAAACATAGGCATCTTTTCAGTCAGTTTTATCACTGACATTATTTTTGCTAATATAGGTAGCCCTGCTACAGTGTATATTGCCCACCTGTTGTAAGTCAGTGAAATGGAAACATTGGTGAGGTGGGCAACAATAATATTTCAACTCATTTTCTTCATCTTTTCCTGTAAATGTTTTGTGTGTTTTGCTTTGATCAGTTAGTATCTTGTACTCTTTTTTTTTAGGTTTTTTTTATATTCAGATGATGACTTTTTGAGTTCCTGTCTGTGACTAGTTGTGTTGCTGCACCTACTTTTTGATAGAGTAATAGTTTGATAGGAAATAGGCATTTTTCCTATTAGTTTGCACAGATAGGAAATAGCACAGCTTGATAGGAAATACAATTTGATGTCTTGATGTGTTTATTAGCTTAATGTGAAAAATCTGTGAGTTTCCAATAATTCTTAATAATGTGATTAGTTTAATTTAAGATTGTGGTAGCAAATAAGATGAATGCCAAGTAGTATCATACCTACCTAACCTGTCCTCTCCAACTGTCTTTCAAGAATTTTTTCTTTTGTGACAGCTGAGAGTCAGCTTGAGAGTGGGTACAAAAGTCATCCTTTGTGAGGTTATTGCATTTACCTTTGTGCTTCTGATGGAGAGTCAAGGTCCCAGTCCATCGTGGCCGGCAGTCTACAATTTAGAATTTGCAGAGTCGGGTCCTGATAACCCTCTCCTTGTGCGTTTCAAAGAGAAAAAGGCTGAATCTTCCCAAACTATGACAGCAGCAACGTGACTTGCCAAATCAGACTGCCTGGATGATCGCTTATAATGAAAACAAAGTCACTGTATCATGCGGTAGAATCTTTTGTAAACTCCCAAACTGTGGTACCTCCACGTACTCCCAAAGATCCAGGTATTATTAAGGGTGGCTAATTTATGACTGGAGTCTGTATCCCAAATTGTTATGCCCATCAGCAGAGGTGTGTAATGACTTGCCTTTCTAGTTCTCCCACGCAACACCTATTCATCCGACCCATGTTTAGTGGCATCAGTTTGGATGAAACATGTGTAGTAATCTTATTGTCCACATTACAAGTTATGAGAGAAAGAAGTGGAAAAGGGAAAAGAAGTTTCCCCTTTCTCTCTAACAAGCTTACAGAAAGAAAAAAGGTAGTTAAACTGGAAGCTAAGGAAGCACTTTAGAGAGCTGCTGTAGCTGTAGTTCATGGGAGCTCCCTCTCCGTGCTCACCATCTGTCTGCATCTCTTCTGCTCTGAGTTTATTTAACCTCCAGCCTGGTTAGGGTAACCCTTCTTGGCTTTGCAGCACACAGGCTTTAGTGGCCATCACTGCGTAAATGTGTGAGTGAGTGAGTGAGTGAGTGAATGAATGAATGAATGAATTCATAAATGAATGAATGAGTAATTAGTAACGTAGCAGCAGAGCAATTGAGTGCATTAAAGCATGCACAGGTGTTTGATTTCATGCTTTAACAGTGAATATACCTTGATGAAAATCCCTTTTTGTATTCCCAACCGTATTACAAATGCAGTCAAAACAGTTTCTGAAATTCATACTTACCCTTTGTGCTTTGATTTTCTTTCTGAAGGAGTGAAGTAAGGAAGTGGAGATCATCTCGCATCTTCCGTGCATCAAAATACATTGCTAATATATTGCTAATGCTTCTCCCTGAAGGTTTCTAAGTCCATATTATGATACATTTAGTAAATATTCTGATGAAGTAACAGATTACTTAATGAATCAGCCAAACACATTAAAAACTGTTTGCTAACAATGAGATATAATGGGCAACCAGCAGATGAAGAGTAATAGTAGTAGTAGTACTAGTAGTAGTAGTAGTAGTAGTAGTAGTAGTAGTAGTAGTAGTATCTCAATACAGCCAGTATTGTATTTTGAAGTAAAGTGAAGGGGCAAATACTTTAGGATTTTTTTTTTTGTTTAGAATCAAAATATTAACTGTTAGTATATGATTTTCCTTAATACCACTTTATCTGTTTATGCTAAGTTTAGTTTTCAAAAGTTATCATATTAACAGCCTGTGATGGAGTTAATCATAGAATCCTTTTGTCTTATTTTGGAGAAGCTGGAAATACAAATGGAATTAGTTTATAAAAGAATCTTCCCAAAGATAATCAGACAGAACAAATACCTGCATCATTCTCTTTTACACAGCCTCTTCAAGTTAAATCATCTGTTATTAATCAACATACTGAGATCTTTATAGCTACATGCCTATTTTAATTGAAGGTGCCTTTTGTAAAGCACAATCCAGATAATTTTGTAATACACAATCCAAGATGAAACTTCAAGTAATTAAGGTAAATTTTTCAGAGAAGATTATCATGGGAAAGAGTAGACTAGAGAATTTGATCTATGTAGTGATTTATAACTACCTAACTAAATAAATAAATATATAAAACAGCAAAAAAAGCCAAGACAAATTTTACTTTAATCCCAGTGGTGCAAATTCCTGATTTCTAGGGTTTTATTTAGTCCTCCGAAGCCTTTGTCATCTGAGTTTATTTGAATATATGACTGAAGTCCCTAATAGGATGATTCCTTTTTAAGTGAAGTCATTGAAACTCATTTCATGAGAATAGTTTAAATAAATTGTCCTGTATTTTAGCTCCACAGAATAGTAATAATTGTTCACTTAATGGGAACTACCAGTGAGTTTAGAATTTGACAAAGGCAGCTCTTTGTTGTACAGTGATTCTCATAGCATAAAGAGTTTGTAACCTTGGCATTTCTGCTGTGAGCTTCTTTTATGTGTAATATGAAAAGGTTCATTAAAACTCAATAGATATCAATAGGCAGTGAAAATGAAATATTTACTTATGTGTGTAATTTTTCATGAAGAAGGAAGTGTCATATTTTTGAATTTTGAAGACTTATTTACAGAAGCTGTTGTTTTTGAGAATATCTGTAGTATATTTTTTTATATATATATATTTTATTTAAGGAGCAACATTGCATGACTGTTGACTGAAGATTGTGATGCTGAAACATTGTGTTGTTGAAAGATAATGATGAACTACTGAAACATAATAGTTATTTATGTTATATCTATATATTTAGATGAATAAAATAAGCTAGGAGATATTTGTTACTTCACAGTGCATGTCATAAAATTCATCAAGTTAAAGATGTCCCTGCTTATTGCTGGGGGGTTGGACTAGATGACCTTTAAAGGTCCCTTCCAACCCAAACTCTACTATGGTTCTATGATTAGAATAACTGTCTGAATTATAAAGTAGGGACTTCACAACTGTAATAAATACGTACAAACATGAAAGCATCCTTATGAACATCTTCCAGTCAGACAGTGTATGCTGTGAACACCAATTCTGTGCTTCTGTTTTATTTGTCAAAAAACATTTTTTTTTTTTAAGTCTTCACAAAGGACATGTATGTTTGAGGGGAAAATCAGGCAATGCTGTAACAATGTAATTAATCAGTTTTTTACAAAACAGCATTCCAGAGACTTACTGTCTCTACAATATACTAATTATAGAATAAGCAGTATCATAACCATTGGAAATACAGCATCTTCATGTTTTTGTCTGCAAGGATTTTTTTCTACTTCTTAATAATGGAAAACTGCTGGGAAAAATTCATCCTGAAATTAATTATATTTTCCATAGAAATCATAATTCTGTCTGATTTAGTGTTGGTTGACATATATACTTTCATTGTGTATCTATCTGTATCTTAGCTGCACTGCAGACAAACTTATCTGTTCTAAGCAGGGCGTGCTATAGAGGAGATGTAGGAATGGGCTGAAGTATCCTTTATATTTGCCTTTGTATCTAGGGGAGTTGAAACTAGGCAAGAATGGAGAGAAATTTTGTATGGCAGTGCACAGAATTTTGCAAGTTTAATGTGAGCCCTGCAGCAGTCCGATGCATTTTAGTTACTGGTAAGTTTGTTAAATTCTGTTTGAAAAATTGTTCATCTTAGCAGACAGTCTTCTAATCAATATCATTTCCCCTGTGTCAACAGCTACCTCTTTAAAAGCATAATTTTGGCAACCTGGTTCTGCTGAGAAAGTTTTTATATTTCACATCATCAGGTTTAATTTATTTTCAGCTGCCAAGATGACTACATAAATTGACTATCCTTAGAAATACATTACAAGTTCCAGATTCAATCCTCTAAATTAGGCAGTCAGTTCTCTAGAAGACTAAATTCTTAGAATGCAATATTGAGGACAAAAGATCCTTGTCAATAGGGATTTTTATTTTTAGATATATATATATACACACACACACACACACTTAAATGTTTGCTTGAGGTCAGTCTGAACATGTGGGGAAAGAGAAATTTTGAAGAGTCTGGGAGAACATACCTCAGAATTGTTAACTGTTGGGTGTTTTCAGGCAGATTGAATGCTGTCTATCATGAAGTATAGGAGATAGATAACATAGCATGTAAAAACAGTGTTTCATGCAACAGCTGTTATTTAGTGCAATTTTATTCCCTCCTTCCTCCTCCAAAAAAGGAGTTTCACCTGAAAGAAGTGTAAGCAAGATCTCTGGGAAAAAAAATCAGACTAAGCATGTAAGTCATTTTCTGCCTGTCTCTGATCATCTTCAGGTAGTAATACCTTCAGTACTGTATGTGCAGTGAGAACTTAAAAACACTTCATTTTGATTTTACAGTTCTTCTATCAGTTAAAATATTACAGATCTTTTAATTACTTTATTTCCTGCATAATGATGTGGACAAACTGCTAGTTACATTTAATTTTGGTGCTAATTTTCATCAGTACTGTGGTCCTATATGGTATTCACCTTAAACTTCATTGTGCCTCTACGTGACTGCCAGGTGGTTCTCCTTAACTGCTGATTTTTCTGGTACTTGGAAATTTTTATGTGCTTGAAAGTGTAAAGTGTATTGATGCAATCACATGTGCTATCTCAATATTTGAATTACTGTATACTATAGTCAACTCAGTTATTTATGGAGGCAATCTTGGATAATGCAGAAGGATTAGAAACTGGAGTTACTGCTTGCAGACCTGAGCGGACTCTGCAGAGCTGGCTTGTGGCGTCTTTGTGTGTCTGGTTTGATAGATGTTAAAAGCCATTTTGGACTTGGGAAAAAGCATGGCTCATTCACAAAGTATTGGCTGAAATAATACATTTTCCTGGAACTAGAAGCATTGGCATCACTTGCAGTGACAGCTAAGGTAGCTCTGCAGAGCTAATGTGGGCAGGCAGGATGAATCAGTTCAGCCATACCCTGCATGGTTAATATCTAAAAAATTATATTTGGGCTCTATCTGCATCTGAATTAATAAACTTTGTTCTTTCAGTCTTTCTGACATAGAACCAGCTTGTATGCTTCTCTCTCTGTCACATGGTTAAATATTAACTGGCCACTGATTATTTCTGAGTTGACCGGCGTGTTTTATGTGTACTTGAAGAGAGAAGAATCTTCATTGTTACAGTGTCAGAGTGTCTTATAATTTGTATTCAGAGCCCTATCAGAATTTCTAACAATTGCGTAGAGATTGGATTAATATGAGATAACTCCAGCCCATGAGTTTACATTGAAGTTCATAGAATGGACAAATAAACTGCAGTACAAAGAAAAGGGCTTTTGATAAATCACTTACACAAGTAGAAGTAGAACCTTTTAAACTTAAGTCTGGTGCCATGTTCAAGATACAACAATTAAATCCCTTTTAAGAATATTTGTTAACTTTTCAATATAATACTAATAGTATTTATTATTGTAATTTAGGTCCTAATCCTGCAAAGATGTACGGTTTTTTAACTATATGCATAATGCGTTGTCCTACTAAGTCATAAGGTTACTCATAAAGGATGATAGTAAGCACCATCTACATGGAATTTTCTTTGACCTATTCAATTTAAAAAAAAAAATTCTAAATATAAGTCGTCAGTCCTTCATATGAGCTTCTTATGGATTGTCATGTAGTAAAAATGATAAGTATCTCATTTTAGATGACAAATACAATAGAAACTTTCAGTCGGGGTAAGAAAAAATTGATGCATATAACCTCGTTTGAAATTGATGTGACAGATTGACAGGCTGTTTTGATAAAAGCTTTGGAGTATTGTAAATGGATATCTGTGTTCTTTTACTGCTGACACTGGAGCATTCTGCATGTGATTTTAGACTGATTATTGTGATTATTGTGACCATTCAAAAATGAAGCAAGACAAGGCACTATTTCATGTTCACAGCATGTACTTAGCCTATCCTGTGTACTTTTTGCATGGGAGCCTTGCTCACCAAATAGAATAAATCTTGTTTTCGTCAGCACACTGATTGTTTTTTGGTGCTGGCATGTATTAACCAATCTCAATTCAAAGTAAAAGAATACATCTGGAGAGCAAGTGAACCTTTAGCTGACTAGATACTGAAAAAAAAGTTGAAATTTATAAAATGCAGATTGGATATGTCCTTTAATTCATTTTTTCATAGCTGGAAAAGCCACGGTTTCCAGTCTTGTCTGTGCCCACCACCTGTGAGAGAACTTTGCAGATATTTGTCTGTACAGCTAGGAACTGTTATACCTATTTTAATTTTAGAAAAGGAATAATGACTTCATCTATGCACTGTATATGCAGCACAATGCATTCCATCATTTACCTTTTGGAGATATTTGATAAATCATTTAAAATATTTTCTGTCTGTCATAAATGTTATTTTTTTTCTTTCTCCCTTTCCTCTGGGTTTTTCAGCAACAGATGAGTGCATTTGTGTTTCCCTCTCACTACCCAAGGGCCAACTGTGATTTTTTCCCCGTGGTGCATTGATCTGTCTTACGTTTCCACTGTTGGTTCTCATAACATAGTTTCACTTTCTTGCCATCTGTCCCCTGAAGCCTTTCATACCTCTTCTGTTTCTAAACTGTAACCTTTTCTGAACACTTTTTTCCCTCCCTGTGCTTTCTGAACACCCCACTTACAGATACGGCTGGGCTGGGCTGCTGGGTGATTCCCTTGTGGCCTCTGGAGTCTCTCTGTGCTTTCCTAACTGGATGAAAGTGATTCTCAACCCTTATTTGCTCAGGCCTAGATATTATTCTCACGTTTGGTCTGGAGAAAGTATGAACGGAAGCTCTCCACCCTGCTGCTGTTCCAGTGTGGTTTGTGGTGGGCATCGTTGCCCACGTGCATGTTCAGCCATTTTATGCCTCATTTCTGGTGTAGTAGTGACTCTAGGGACTGAAAGTGTGGAACGATGATATACCAAGTGGCTGAAAATTTTGCTGTTTAGCATAGTTAGTCTGGATGGTAAAATGGTTGAGACAGCCCCTGCCTGCATCATTCTAGCAGTGTCAGCTGGATCCAGCTCCTCATCTCCTGCCTCTTCCAACTGCAAAACCTTTGGCTAGAACTGCAGGCTGGAGGACTGGATATTTAAAACCTGGGATAGTCCTGGTCAAATCAGGAGAGCTGAAAAAATGACTTTGCACTTCTGTTTGAATGTGAGCTCCCACTCCTACCATTGTAATATGTGAACAATCATTCGAGAAATTTCTCAACAGAAAAAGTAAGATTTTCTTTCAAGGAATTGTTCACCGCCTTAAGGCTGTTTCTGTTCACTTAATAGCTGGTGAATATTGAGTACGTAACAGATGGATTTTTCTATATTTGTAATCTGAAAAAATGCTTGTTCTTTACATGCAGTGCTACCCTATTGGCTTTCTTGGTTGAGCTTCTTAAGAGTTCAGTTGCCATGCAAGAACAAATGCTTGGTGGAAAAGGCTTTCTAGTCATTGGCTACCTCCTTGAAAAGGTATGTTTGGAGGGGGTTTTTATCTTTGTTCTTAGTATTTCTACTGTTGTTGTGATATTTTCAATCACTTAGTTCAAAGGACTGGTGGAACAAAAATATTTTTGTGATATAAGACATTACTTGTAATACTTGTAAGTCGCCTACAGGAGTTGTTCCACCTTCCTTATCCTCTTATATGCTACTATTCAAAGAATCAATTTCCTGGAGTTGATCCTGTTTGTCTAATTTATGCTTTTACTTCAGATCTGTTTGTGAATCACTTTAATGTATTTTCATTTGTGTTTCTCCACTCTGTCCCCCAAACTCTTGTTTAGGAAAGTTCTCTTGTTCCCAGTTTGTACAAGCATATCACAGATGTGTCATAATTTAGGTTTAAATTTCTTTTTTTGTGTATGTTAATAAAAATCAAGTTAATCCTCTGTGGCTCAGTTCTGAAATCATTGAAGAAGATTTGAAGAACTGCTTTGAAGAAAAACTGTAAAATAATTTCATTTCTGAAAGAAACTGTTGCAAGGGGCACTTCCTTCACTTGCTTTTTTCCAGACATGATGAGCAGTTATCACAAAACTGAGGTTCAGTTCAGATGCTCATCTGAGGAACATTACCTGCTTCCTGGCCTAAAGCCCTGACAAAACCCTGTTACTGTGATTTAATAATCTGAAAACAAAGTACTGTCAGCTGTACTAAGATAGTAATACTCTTACAATTGAATCTCATGGCTCTGACATTCCTGAATGTCTGCTGCTGTATTTTTCATTAGCGTGTGGTCAGTATAACAATCATTTGAGAAGAAGTTGTGACCAGAGGTTTGTGTTGTCCGATGCTGAAATTAAATAACGATAATCTTACCTTTAAAAATGTACTGAACTTTGAAGAAGAATGATTAATAATTTCTCTCTTTCTGCTCTCTATGTTATTTTCAGCTAGGGAAATACATTCTTACAGTAAAGACTTCACCTTCACTGAAGTAATACCTAAAAGCAGATTATTTTCTATGCTTTGTTCTCTGTACTAAGCAAGTGTGTTTTAGAATGTCGAAGAACTAGTCTGAGGTGTTTTTTTTTTTCCAATGGTAGGTTTTCTCATGACATAACCAGAATGAATTTACAAAGCTCTTAGCTCTCATGGAGTCCCTTTCTCTTGAATAGAGCACTATGGCTCACACACATTGAATACATCAATTTAGAATGTTGTACATTAAATTTAAAAAAAATAAAAGTTTGCATACTATTCTAATTAACACCTGCTACTATCATTAAACTCAGGGTATGTGAATATTTAAAGCATTTTGATTGATTTCTGTCACAACATAATTCTTACAGCATATGCTGTTTTCTGGGGGTATTTTTATGCTATATTCTTCCTAGCTGCAGTTTTTCAAAAGGATGTATTTTATTTTTTCAGTATATGCTTGTATTCAGTTGGCACACATGGCAGGAAAAAAATGCTTTTGTTTCCTAGCCAGGCTCAAATTTATTATTTGTAGATTATCTGTTGTTCATTTGCATGAGATCAAATACTTCAGAGGACAGAAAGCTTTTTTTCTCCCTGACTTGAACTTCAAAATAACAGTTTTGTTCTTATTAGTTGCGGACTATTTATTGTGAATTGTAAGGTACAAGCCAAAGGAAGCTCAGCATCCAGGCTGAACTTGTGTTACTGACAAATGGACTTCGCTTCCAAAAATGACAGATCTGCATATTCTCTGACTGTACTTACAGTATTAAAAGTAATTGGAACATTTTGTAGAGAAGGCAAGGGGAAGGAAGTGTTTTTTCTTATTAGTTCTTTTTGTTAACTTAGTATGTAAAGAAGTTTCTCAAAGTCTGCATGCCACATTAGTGCATAGGGGCAGGTCTCAAGAGTGACTTTGTAGCACGTGCTGTGAAACTGAAGGACTCTCTTGAAATTTGAGGAAACCTTGAACCCAACTCCTTCAAATACCTACTTATGTTTAAGAAACAAAAGCAACTCTACCAGTAATATGTGTTTACATACTGTGACACCCAATTTCAGTAAGACACATAATTAATTGAAGAAGAGTTAAGGACTTCAGATGGAGTTCTGAAGGTACTGTGCTGTAAAATGTAGAATCCTGATTGGATTTTAATTAAAAAAACCCAACGAAACAACAACAGAAAAGGATTTTACCTCAGTTATTAATGAATATTTTTAACCTGTTAAATGTATCCATTAGAAAAACTGTGCATATTATTAGAAAGTATAAGTTGCTGTTACTTTTTTTCTTACTTTCCTTTCATATTCAATGACATAAAAACATACGAGGTTGCATGTATTTAGTAAAAATGAGCCTGGTAAAAATATCACTTCATATTTGTGCTCTAAGTATATTAATGAAGAAGGTTTTTCTTTATCTTTTTCTTTCTGATTATTTTTCCCCAGTCATCTAGAGTTCATATAACCAGAGCAGTTCTGGAACAATTTTTGTCATTTGCAAAATATTTGGATGGATTGTCTCATGGAGCACCTCTACTGAAGCAATTATGTGATCACATCCTTTTTAATCCTGCTATCTGGATACATACCCCTGCAAAGGTAATTGTACACTTGAATGATGTTACAATTCTCCTACAATGAAGTGAAATACTAGTATTCTTTTATACCATGGTACTTACTGTTTTAATTTTTTTTATTTTAAAACATGGTAATAGCAAAGATTTTTTAGATCATGAAATCTATACCCTGCTTAACTATATTCTCCATTGTCTTTTATAAGTTCATAAAAGAAGTTACATTCTTGCCTAAGGTTCTGGCTTATACTATTAAAAGACTGTTTCTAGAAATCCCATCCCTTTTTCAGTGGTTGGATTAGATTGTTTTCCTAAAGATTAAGCATAAAAGCATGTATTTTTAATTGTAAGCAAAAGGTGAGATATCTGTTGTTACACATTCACATAAACTTTCATTTTAATTTAAATTATGTATTTTGGTTTGATAAAAATTATTAAAAGTTATCATTCATCTCTGGTAATGATGAATTAGTTTGTTTCCTAAATAATCACCGTTGAGGAATGTGGACCAAAATGAAAAGTGACATGGTCCTAAAATCTGAAAAATACATGCTTTTAGTTTAAAAAGCCAGAATAGAAAACAAACCAGTACCTTTATCATTTCTTAAATCATAGAATCATAGAAAATTTAGTTTGGAAGGGACCTCTGAAGGTCATTCCGGGTGTCAGTACAGCCCCTGTCCTAACTAAATTTGGAATTATTTTTTAGGTTTTTATCTCATAACCAAAGTAAATCCTAAAAAAAATACAGGTTAAGGTTACTAGTACAGAAATTACATTTACATGGATAACTATTTCATTCTTCAGGTGCAGCTGTCTTTGTATACCTATTTGTCAGCTGAATTCATTGGAACAGCTACGATCTATAACACTATCCGCAGAGTAGGAACAGTACTGCAGTTAATGCACACTCTGAAATACTACTACTGGGTGGTTAATCCTGCTGATAGCAGTGGCATTGCTCCTAAAGGATTAGGTAAGTACAATGCACAAGAAAGAAAATACAAGCATTTCTTGTATAGGAAGGTTTATGATGTAAATATGTGAAAGCTCCTTGGATCTGTAGACAAGGAGGTAAGTAAATGGCAATAATCGGTGCCGGTGGTCAACAGTAGGACTATACAAGTACTTTAGGTGTATTATACACCTCTGATGATAATTCCTTATGTTTATATGTATTCCCAGAAGATTCCAACTGTGGTCTTCACTCACATAGCGTATTCTTATGTGGGCATACTTTAGGAAACATGTTAAAATCACTGATTTTTCTTCTTCTGTAACAAAGAGGAAATGCTAAGTGTATTTCATATGCCAAAGAAAGCTTTGTGGGCTTTCAATGATTGGTAGTGTTAAGTGACCTTGAAAACAGAGTGGAAACTTCTAGTTCTCACTGCTGAGATCTCTGAAGCTGTATTTCCAGTTGTTGTGGTTTATTAATATTTTTTCTCTGCCTTTATAAAATAGGGATTGACTTAACTTTGCTTATAATCATGTGCTTAGCTTAGGTCAGGAAGCATTGAATGACAGCAACAACAAAATACAATAATACATACGGGCTAAACGCTGCATGTAACAGATGTGTATTAACCAGAGCATCAAATTATTCTAATCCTATATATTCCAGCTGTAATGTCATTACATTTAGCTGACTACTTGTGTAAAGCAGGGAGGATTCAGCTGAAAGTCTCTTAAAAAGTTAATTGATATAGCAGAACTTATTAATTATCTTTATTCTGTAACTATTACTGTCATGTTGAGAAATTGAATAATTGGAGAATGTTTTAGTGCTGTCACATATCCAAACATTTAAGAATGTTACATATATAACATATAAGATATTGGATAATTCTTCATTTGTAAACAAGCTGTATGCATAGGGGTTTTCTTCAATTTTTTTTTTAATTAATAAAAATGGAAGGAACAATTCTTGCCCTAGATTAGGTATCCTAATAGGCAGAGAAGCTGTAACTTGCTGAGGCTCACAGAAAGAGCTGCTGTTGGACTTGGGACCTCATTTATAGTTCTCTCATAGTATAATATTAGATGAACAATATTCTTCATACAATTATTAATATTTGCTTTAAATATACCCAACAAAAGCACACTGTTCCCGGTTCATTTGAATTAAAAGTTTGTAATACCAGATTATGAAGATTAACTGTGGTGGTTACTTAATTATCTTTAAATTTTTGTCAATGATAAAATATATTTTCCACTTACACTGATTCTGGATTCCCTCTGCCAAAATAGAAGTTCCTTTTCAGTACCTACAATGAAAGTGTCTCCATCTGACCTAGACGTCTGCTGATTATACACAGTGGAATGCAGGAGTCAGCTGCCTGAATATGGGTTTCTATCATCATTTTAGTCTCAGTGGGGCATCCCACCTGCCTTTCAGAGGATGTAGGTGTCCTGTACATCCTGTGTCAAATCTGCTTGTTCTGTGTAGATATTTTGGATACCTTATGGCATGTCAAATCACACTGATAAGTATGTTTAGGAACCTATGTCCTACCCCAGTCAACAGAGCCTTGAAACTATATAGTTTGAAAGGTAGTCGCTCTCTAGACTCCATTGGCTATATTGATTAAATCTCCATTGACTTCAGTGGAGGGTTGGAAGCTGGTCGCACATGTTGACAACTACACTGTAGATGTCTGAAATTAGGGTGAGCTGAATTATACCCTGGGAATGACTTTATCCAGCTTCATGCTTTCAGAGCTCTATTCTGAGGGTTACACTGTTATGCTGCATAGGTACAGTTTTGCCATCAGAGTTAATCGTGTCTAAGCTCAGTGAGGAATTAGGATGTTAAGAACTCAAATGACCAGCTTATACGACGTACATTGTATTTGTGACTGTTGAATGACCAGCTGTTGGGAGGTAAAATTTCCAGGTGCCAACCATATTTACACCTAGACAGAGACCTGGAAAATTGCTCAACTAGTTTGAGACTCTAAGTTTTATAATATTGTCTACTTGTTATGGCAGTAATTCTTTTGGGGTTTTGTTTTTCTGGGGGTTGTTTTGTTTTGTGTTTTAATTAAAGCATTCCTGTGCTTCTGTGCCATGACACTAGTCCCTAACAACACTTTGAAAATGTATTGCATATTACAGACTTCCCTCTGGCTAGGCTTGCTCTTTTGTGGAAACAGTGTGACATTTCTTTCTGTAGGAGGTATGGCTTGTTTTTTATCTTGCTCAGATGTGCCTCTCTGCAGTTAGCTGTATTTTTGGAGTATTTGCATGTGTAATGCCAGTTGAATAGCTAGAAAAAAATATATAATGTATTCATCAAAATCTGAACAGAAGGCATGGGGTACACAAGGTCACAATATTAGGAATGAGAATTGAATCAGTTAACTGTAAGTTAGCATACATATGGCTGGTTTACTTCCCTGTCTTTTCTTTGATTCTTACCTATTTTAAGCATGTAGTACACTCTCGTCGCATTTGTGTGAGTTTCAGACAATATTCTGGTTTTCTCAGGAAGGCAACCAGGCAGGTCTCTGAGAAAGAATCAGATAGTGCAAGTTACTGATGGATTGCTGTAGTAGTGTGTCAACAAAAAATCACAATTACTAAGGCCTTCATACAGTAGTTGGGAAGGTGCTTGATAAACTGTGAGGCCATGCACATTTTCAAAATACATATTATTATCCACTGTATTTGATTTTTTTCCTTTTTTTCCTTTAGTTATATTTCTAGATAAACTTGACTTTTTTAAATGTTAATCTCAACTTTCTTCTTTGATCCTTATCCTTTTCCTTCCTCCCTGTTGCTTAGACTGCAGAAAGCCCCATATAACTGATGGAACTATAAGTATTTTGTAGTACTCTCTTTCCTGTCTGTAAAAATGGCTTTCCTTGTGTTGAGTTGAAAAATTTTGGCTTATCAGGGAGGAAGATCAGTGACATAGCAATGGATGTGCAAATCTAGCATAGCTATGGAATTTTCTCCATGCAAATCAGCACTAGGACTTTTTTTGCTAGTATTTCACAGGTAGCCTCTGCTTCTGACTAATACAGCTGTAATAATTGTGGTGATTCGCAAGCAAATGACTGTGGAAATATAATAATTGCTGAGGTGATAGGTTGCTAAATTTAATTTCATATTAACTTAATTTCATATTAGGTTTTTATCACATTAATTGCTTTCAATCAATAAAATTCCTGAAAACTTTTCAAAAGGTTTAATTACTTGGGTGTTACATTACTTTTCTTCACCAGATAATCCTTCTTTTAACATTAAGTGCAATCTGCCAATGTGATATGCAGGTCTGGCTGATTCAGGCTAATAGTCTCACAATACTATAAGTAGTTGTAGGTAATACAGTTCATGCTTTTTTCTTTCCACCTCTGTTTTCAGCAGCTCATAACTTCGCCAATCCTAGTATTTCAAAAAAGTTAACTATTCCAGGATTTTGTTTTTCTGTTGATTTTTATTTGCCTGCATACAGCCACTACTGCCACATGTAGCCAACAAGTTTATCTTTTGTTAAAACGTAAAATAACGTGTAAAAAGAAATTTGCCAAAATAAGAAACTTACACTGTAAGAATACAATTATGTGAATGTTAGAGTTGTTGCATTTTAAATAGCATTTGATGTTTCAAAATGAAAGAACAAGACCCATTGTCTATGAGCAGTAATTTTACTGTAAGAAACAGAAAAATGTCATAGTGTGAGAAAATGCCATATGATATTCCCTTATCAGAGGCAGATGAAAGTCTAAGTTAACTTGACATCAGTCTTTTCAGATCTGAAAAAGACTTTAATGGAAATCTTGCCAATATCTGAAATGTGACTGAATGTGTTATACTGCCTCCAAATAATTTTATGTCATATTAGAAAGTAAGGTTATTCATGCAGACATTTTAGTAGTGTGATGCTTTCTTGTCTTCTAGGCATAGCATTTTTTATGTCGAGATACTGAAACACTTTTTAATATTAGTAGCTGATTTACTATTACTTGCAGACAGCTACTCAGCTTCAAGTTTTTATTGCCTTCCCCTGTTTAATAAAGCACAAAGTGTGTGAGTCTTCTGTACTGACAGTTCAGTATACCTCGTTTAAAGCCAAAGTAGCTCCATATTGAAGCTTCCCATTTGGCTAATGCTGTTTTCTTAAAAAATGAATGTTTCCCCCTTGCTCCTCCCCGTATTCAGCTTATAAAATAGGAGTTGTCAATGTTTTGAATTATTTAAAAGATTCAAATATTTATTTCAAATTTGGTTTTGTTTCTTTCAGTATTGCTTTCCTGTTTCAAACTGGTATTTCTTCTTGGAATCAGTATACTAAATTTGTATTGGTTTGTTTCCTTCCAAAGTATTAGAAACACTTTTTCAAAATGTATACTTATCAGCTTGCTTGATAATTATTCTTAGTAGGTTTTATATTTTAGATACACACCTACATAGTGGTGGCAAGTTTTCTGTTTAAAATGATGAATTTTACTTTCTTTATGTTGTGTTTGTGGGTTTTTTTTAAAGTATATTACCAGTTATAAATAGGTGGCAGGATGAAGCGACTTGTGTTTTATTAAGACCATATTAAAAGTAAACTTGTGAAATAATTCTTATGTCTGGAAAAGCAGAAAAAGTCGAACCAATTTCCACAGGAAAGAATCCTTAAACTTTATTATATTTTACATTTTGCTTGAACTATGGTTACAGCTGTTCTCTTGATTTGCCTCATGCATGCCTTTAACATTTTGTTAAATCATACAGAATAAGATGTGAAGGCAGGAGAAGATCATAGGTTGCCCAGCAGTTGCAGCATCTAAAGACACAGTGAAGCAGACAATTGAGTAAAAATTATTTAAAATTATATTACTTCCTTCTGTAATGATTTCCTTTTGTGGATTTTGGGAATGAGTAAGAGGATAAGTGGGAAGATATTTAATTCTTTATCTTGCTATGGTAGATCATGCATTTCAATGATAATACTTCAAGCTGCGAGAGCCATCTTAGCGTTATGTTACCAGTCTTTGTTGTTCTTTGATGTTTCATCTTTTCAAAATATATACTAGACTGATAGTTAAGAAAAGCCAAGCTGTGCGTGTCTCACAAGGGGCAAGACACACATATTTTTAATAAAAAGCAACAAACTTAAATATACTGTTTTATTTTCATCTTTGGGTGTCTACTAACTATTGCATAGTTTAATTTCTTTGTTAGCCTTTTAAAAGGAAACAAAACATTTATGCACTTGAAAAAAAATTCTCCATGTTGCTGAATTAAGTTGATGTACAATTTCTGTAAATTTAAGAGAGAACTTATTAGATTCCACCATGATATTTATGCCTTGAAAAACCCTCATTGGAATTACTTACCAATTGCATGGCATTCTCTGAAAACACTAATGGACCACCAGTGGTACAGTAAAGAGAAAGCATAAAATGTATGCAATAATAAATAAATAAACTAAATATTGTAAGATCTTTTCCTAAAAAAATAAAATAACTTAGGATACTCAGTGTTAACAACTCTCAGAACTGTATTGTGCTAAACTGTAATTTTGGACTCTGTTGCAGAGCATCCCTGTGAAATACTTGCAACTTCATTGTTTGTATGAAAGAAAGGTTCATTTCAGGCTGCTGAGTAGCATAGTTCATTCTTGAGTCCTTGACCAAGCATTTCTTTTTATCTACTAGTGTTTCCAGTGCGCTTCTCAGCTCTTACTCTGAAAAGACTTTCATGAGTGGTATCTTGCCTCCTGCTACAGAATCCATGGTTGTTAAAGTCCAATTTAACTCATGTTAATTAGAGTTTTCAAGAATGTTTTTAATGTCCAACATTTTTGAACGTGAGCTAGTAACATGGGAATTATGAAAATTATTATGAGAAAGTAACTGCAGATTTTATGGATAGAAAAAGTTGCATGGAGTTGTTTCAATGGCTGGGTTAGAGTGGAACTCAGTTCTCGTTATCTTTGTAACAGTAAGATAAAAAGTAGGTCTTTCTGTGATCTGCATAACATGATGTTATTTATGCATGTGTGGAGATCAGATTCTGCTCTCTGTATCGTGTTTTATTAATTTAAGGAATAGAAAAATCATGCTTTTTACACATTAAAAAAAAAAAACAGATAGAAGGATGTTGTGTTTGGATGCTTATAGAGCTGATAACACAGTGTTTGGAGATCATTATTTTTGCTATTCAAAGTTTTTTACACCAGTACTGATTGTACTTTGTTCTGTGAATATGTTTACTTATTCCGCCTTAATTAGTTCTGGTTTATACACCTATAATTGCTCTGTGCTGCATGGATGAATTGGGTAATTTTTTTTTAATTTATTTTTGTCTGGATAAAGCTGGCTAGCTCTCATTATGAGTGTATATTTTAAAAAAATCTGATGCAAATCATGAGCTATCTGCAATAAATACATACCAAAAAAATCTAAAAGCAGGAAATTATTTAGTGACTCATCCTCGTGTGGGATAAGGGATCCTTTCTCTTTGCCAATTAACAAGAATTTTGCTATTTTGTATGAGGGACCAATACTTTTGTATTACAGGGTTGCTGTATGAGATCGTAAAAGGATTATCTCTGTTGTTAATTTGGATTGGGTTTGGGTTTAGTCAGTTTCTAAGTGATGGTGACACTGAATTGTCCATCCAGGGCTGGGTCCAAAGATTAATAGACAATAAAGAAAACTACTTTTCAATGTTTGAGCTGAAGAACAAGATCCACTTGTCTCTCTTTACCTCAGTATATGCGTGTATAAAGTACATTTTTAAATTATAACATAAATTATACCATTGTTTGGGCAATGATGCATTTTTTTAAAAATAAATCTTCAGTTAGTAATGAAGTTCTTCAACTAGTTATGAAGCCAAAAAGTGATGACATAACAATTGTAGTGGCAAATCCACTTTATGTAGCTTTACAACTTTCCAGATTAATTTCATTCAATCTGTATCAGAGGACTGTTGCATTACTCTTGCTGCAGTCCTTTCTTCCACTATTTGTAGCTGCCTAATGGTTACATAGCCTCCAGTTTCTCCAGCCTCTCTTATTTTTCTCTACCAGTCCTCTTTTAATTTTTCAAACTATTAAAGTCTTCTGGGCAGAGGCTGTCCCCTTTTTCTGATTCTAATGCAGTGAATCTTCAAGACACAACGAAAATACAAGGAATAAATAGTACTGAAGGACTGAAGGAAAAAGCATCGTTTTACCTGCTTGGCATATAACCTGCAAGCAACAACTCCTTTTGTATCTTTCGTGTCTTTAAGAACCCTTTTCAGGGTTCTCGCACATATCTAGAGAAACTAGTGGGTATGTGAATAAGAAATATGAAATTCAGGTTATCTTTGAACAGGTGCCCAGTTAATTTGGGATATCTTCTTTTTAATCCTTCCTTAAAATTTCTGTTACTGAAATGCTTTGCAGAGCTCTCCGTTGTCTTATTGTTCTGTTTTCTGTTTCCATAATTACAGTCTTCCAGAAAAGACAAAATGCCTCAGTTTTTAGGCCTGGTTTTCAGATATTGTCCAATATTGAATCCCAGTAAGGTGTAGGAAGGAAGAGGGTGTGCAAAGAAACAGGTTTCTGTCATGCAGTTAGAGTTGAATCTGCATTTGAATTAGGGAAAAAAATAGCTATTGGCTAGAAGCACACCATTTCCATAAAAACACATTCAATATTTAATGTAGTTACAACTAGTACCAAAAAATCCAATTTCTGTTTTTATAATGAGAAATAGATGTTTAATGGTGCCATTAGGATGTATGGTTGTAAAACTATTAAAGCATATATGATAGACTTTTTACAACGATATGCTTACTGTTTTTACATATGATGGGGAGGGGAGGTTGAGAATTATTTGCTTCTTTTTGAAAAGTACCCAGTTCTTCTCTCTCCACTCCTAAACAGGGAAGAAAACTCTTTTTGTTCCTGCTAGTCAAACAAATATAATTTTCCTTCAGGTTTGCCTTTTTTGCAAGCTTGAATTACTGTGTGTACAACAGTGGCTTCACTTCGAAGAGTGGCATTGGACACTATAAAAAAAAATCTTCATTAAAAGGTTGCATTCATCTGGATTGGAAATAATACTGAGACATAGAGTGTTATTAAGCTTTGATATGTGCTTATCAGCATAAGATTAAATGGTTGATGAAAAAATGAATCAGTCTGCATTTATTTTCACTGTGCAAAATTTAGGACTGTCTATGACACACATTGTAGGAACTTAACAAAGGAATTTCCAGTTCAAACTTAACTATGTATGAAAAGGGATAATGAAAAATACAATAGAGCAAGGTTCAAGTCAATATAGTTGTTCAACCTCTGTTTCTTATTCAATTTTTTAGTTACTTCTTTTTTCCTAATGTACTTGCTCAAGCACAATTGTTTAAAGTATTATGGATCACTTTTTCTGGTTTAAATTTAATATTTTCTTTAGATGGTAATTTATCTTTGATAAAATAGATTCAGTTTCTGCTACAGGTAATGCCCACCACTAATATTTCATTAATCCTTTCTCTGCTGGATTTCATTCAGATGGTATTTAAAATGGTGGCTTAGTTATTCCAAGTTGTTATCATGTACTTTAGGTGAGATTCAACTTTGTATTCAGACCCTTTTAAGTTTACATGTCCACAGTGTACCTTGTACTAGGTGTTTAAACTCCTGTTGGTTTCAGTGGAATGCAACTCAATCTAATCAATAGAACTAATAATTTTTATCCTGAACTGCGCACTGACATTGGGTCAGTTGAGTAGATGTCGTCAGTAAAGAGAGAAGTTGCTTATGTTGGGGTTTGAAACTCCTGGCTCATATGAAGACACCTACAGAACATATATCTTAATTTAGTTGTGTGAGTCTAGACCTGATTACTACCTTTCATCTTCCTGTGTCTTTGTTTAAGAATATATATATATATGGATTTCTTTTTTTCCAAAATGAAACATCACTTATACGTATGTATATTAGTGCTGTAAAATGTGATTCTCAAAGGTTATAAATGATAGCATTTGCAAATATGAACATTTACATAATTAATAGAATACTAAATCTCTTGTAGGAACTGTGATTTCCTTAAGAAGCTGCAGTCATTCAAGGAATTAGTTTATATTTAAAAGCGGTATATTTTGCTTCTTCCAGATGGTCCTCGGCCCTCACAGAAAGAAATCATATCCCTAAGGGCATTTATGCTGCTGTTTTTGAAACAACTTATATTGAAGGTAAAAGAGTCTATTCCATATAGAAAACATTGAGATCTGTTATATATATGTAACAGGATCTTTCATACAAGTAAATATGTAGTACCGGTCAGGTATTGTATCTGTTTCTGATTAATTTTAATGTTCGTGCACATATTTCTAATCAACATAAAGGTAGTAAATTTGTAAAATATTTCTTATTAACCTCACCAAACTATGCCATATATATTTTATTAAATGCAGAAATAGTATGTGACACTCCAGAACCTTTCAGTTATTTAGGATTTTTTCGTATGATAGTAGATAGTTGCTTGATTGATCAAATGAAAAAGGTAATGGCAGTTGTTAAGTTAGTTATGGCTGTATCCTTTTTTTTGGTTCTACCACTGGTTGAAATGGTCTAGGACTCTCTCTCTGTTACAGCTGAACGCTAATCTTTGAGGTATAATCTGTCATTTGAGACTAGACTAAAAAACACTGTTTTCTGGACTGGCTAATTCCTCCTGGTTTTTTTCTGTTCTGTGTCAGGGGTTGGAGGAGTGGCAGTAATAATTTATAGTATCTGAGGGCCCACACTATAAGAATCCTTCCTAGCAGGAATGGAGGGCTGACTTCATGCTGTTTGAGTTGTCAATGTGATAAGGAAAAGCAATGGAATGAAAGAGAGAATTTAGTATTTGAGTTTAAATTGTAGGATTATTTGACTTGGCCATGTTTTTGTTGAGCCAAGCTTAAGAATGTATTTTCTCTGAATAATCCCCTCATTTTTTTTTATTTTTTTTTTTAGGATCGAGGAGTGAAAGAAGATGAACTGCAGAGCATATTAAATTACTTACTAACAATGCATGAGGTACATTTCTGTAATTACCTATCTTTTACTGTAACCAGTTTTACCAGCTCTATGGGAAGCTTGCTGTTGAGGTTAGTTTGTAGAATAACATTGATGCTTGTCATACAGGATGAAAATATTCATGATGTGCTGCAGCTGCTAGTGGCACTAATGTCCGAACATCCAGCATCCATGATACCTGCCTTTGATCAGAGAAATGGGATACGGTAAGACAGTGAAGTGAGAAAATATCTTAAAATTAGCTCCGGTATCATCACTCTCCAGATTGCTTCCTTTTCACATAAATATCATACTTGCTGATCTTTCCAATTACAATTTTTATTAACTTAGGCTATATTTTTTGTCCAAAACAGAACAGTTTTGATAGCTTGGAGGAAAAAAAATTTCCACTTAAGGTTATTGTTATGATTTTTGAAGATAAATGCACTGTTGTATTGCTTCTCAATCTCAAATAGAATATGTAATTAACAAGATGCATCAAAACACCAAGTATCTATTCCAGAATAATTTTTAATATTCTGTCTTCAGATGTTTAACATAATCTGGAGGGAAGAAGAGGAAAACAAGACACATTGTGCCCTAACCTCTCAAATTCTCTCTGAAAAGGTTAAAAAGGCTATCTGTGCAATTCATACGTTTATCTGTTTGGCAGAAAATTAATAACTGATAGTTCCCACAGAAGTGGTATTTTTGTTGTTTTCTTATGCCTAATTTGGTAATGCAAATTTTTATGCTAATAATTTCATATTTACTATAGAGTTTTGTTTTGTGCTGAAAATACTTTGAAAAATACAAGGGGATAGTAAAAAAACCCAAACATCTACTACCTGATAAATTCAAGCTTTGTTTTGCCAAAATGCTAGTGTCTTATAAATACTTGTATTTAAAACTGTTTGAATGACAATGCTAGTTGAAGGGAAGACTCGTGCTTACGGTTAGGACATTGTTTTCTGCCTATAGTTGTCTGTATTCAGACAGAATTCTATTCCTGACACCTTTCAAAGACGGGTAAGACTGAAGATTAACACAACTTTATGTAACATTTGTGGTACCAATATTAAAATTGTTTGATGGTGCAGTATCTGTGTTTAAAAATCTGTGTTGGAAAAGTCGAGACCATGCACAGAATTGCAACATTTAAGTGTTCAAAAAGCATGCCTTACATTGAATTAAGGGTTCATCTCCTTAGGTTATCAGAGGACAAAATCCTCAGAGGTCATTCGATAATGGCATAAGTCCTTTCAGAAGAAGATACTGTCTCCTAAAGTTCTCTTTATTGGAAAAAGACTAAAAAGAATGGCTAAAAGCTGGAACTCAGCTAATTTAAATGGGAAACTAAAATATAAATTTAAAAATTTGTTGAAGAACAGTCTTCTGTTCTTGTTGAAGACAGTTTTCTGTCTCGTGATGTCTTCAAATCAAGAGTGGTTTCCTTTCTGAAAGAATGTAGAATTTGTGCTTAAACCAATCATATTCATTAAATAAGTAATAAATTAAATTAGTTAAATTTTTAGGCCTTTTTTATAGAGGATTTAAAAACATGGGATGTATTATTTTTTTTTCTACTTCAAATTTTGATGCAGTGAGGATGCAGCGAGGATGCAGCTTCATAGGTGTATATGGGATTTTGTGTAATATATTGCCATATTTCACTTTTGACAAATGAGATTTCAGTATGAACATCCTGTGATAAAATGCAGGTACCCTATCCTGTGTAGAAAGAATATTGAGTAGGGTTTTTAAGAATGAAACAAGATTTTTTGTAGCATCCAGGTACTCCAGAAAACTCTAGGATGTGACCTTATGTGCTCCAGTCTGCTTCTCTTGTCTTAAGCTATAACAGCTCAGACTGTCATTTATTTGATTGTTCCCAGGTAGAAGTATGAGACAAGGTTGTTGCTTTCAGTTATGAAATCTTGAACTGAACCAAAAGACACCATGTGTCTAACCTAAAGAATTCATAATCAAAGTCTTACACTGTGCTTGGTGCTTTCAGTGTAACCTTCCATTTTGTGTAAATTGTTATTTTCATAGTTTTATTAAGAAATATCCCTGTTCAGAGAAATACAATCTATATATGTGATGTTCACTAATAAACTGAAAAAACTTGTTGAATTTGTTTTTCTTTTTTAGAGTAATTTATAAATTATTGGCTTCCAAAAGTGAGAGTATATGGGTGCAAGCTTTGAAGGTCCTTGGCTATTTTCTTAAACACTTGGGTCATAAGTAAGTGTACTTTTAAAATTGTTATAGTGATGTATTTAAGTTCCCAATTCTTCTTGTCTTTTTGTCATGATTACCATGTATTCTTTGACAGTCTTTAGAGATTACTTAAAATAAAATCATTAGGTTTTCTGATTAATAATTTGCACCTTTATACATCAGGATAAAATTAATTTTCCAGTTAACTTGTTCTGACATTTGAAAACATACAGTGATTGTCTGCCAAATATATGATATGCTGAAATCCAAGTCTTAAAACAATTGAATAACATTTTCCAAAAATACATTTTATATATGTATATTGTTCAGCTAAGGATAATGAAGAATTTTCAGTGCAGTGTCATTGCAGTAAAAGTTTCAGGGCAGTACTTTTAAAAATAACTTTAAAATTGTGGGAAAAATTAAATAGAAGAATATGTTATTCACATGGGAAAGTTTCAGAAGGAAAAGCAAATAAACTAAGTAAATGATCATAAAAAAGGAGGTGAGGACATATGTCTATGCAAGAAATATTAACGTATAAAATGTGGCAGCAGGAAATATTCACATTTGAGAAGAGCTGGTGTCACAAAATAGATGTACTTAGTCTCATCTTCCATATTTCAGTGTTAAGAAAGAATTAAAAAGCATACAGTGCTGTGTAATCTCCTGCTGCTCACTTTCCCCCTTCTACGTGTGGTGCTTGACTGTCTGCCAGGGTTAACCCACAACAATATTCCAGTGGGAGACTGCAGTGTAAAAATTAACTGTGTGCTTCACGAGAGACTTCATCATCTAAATCCTCCTTGGAAGGGAGAGGAGGTAGGGGTGCAGCCAGTGTGCGGTACTGCTAGACATGCTTTTCTCGGTAAGATCAATAAAGTATGACTGTATAATTGAGAGACAGTTAGCTGAGAATATGCTCCCAAATGGGATTTTTCTTTTGAGATGCAGCAAGCCAAATAGTGTTCGGGGAATTAATAAAGCAAATTGATAGTCCACTCAAGAATCTCCAAGGGCTTTTCAAACATTACTTATTAAAAATCATTCACATTGATAGGAGTTGCATTAAGATACACCAGATGAAGGTTTGACTTGTGCAGAAGCCTGATTGTGTCCAAATAAATAATTTGTTTAAAATATTTATCTTATCCAGTAAATTAAGTAGTAAACTCTGTCAGTGGAACATTACAGAAAAAGAAAAGTGAGATTTTTCAGAAGCTGAAATTTCATTTCCCGGTCCTTAGCATCCACTTGTAATTATGGATGTATCAGTGTAGTTTCCATTGTTGAGTGAAAGTAAGTGCTTAGCACGAAATTAAATAACTTTATTTTTCATGTAATTGAAGTCATTGAAATCCACTTGAATATTCTGTGTGACTTTCAAAGTTTTTTTTCAGACCTCTGAACATCTGTAAATGTTCACATTTTATGTAGATTTCAGCAAGTAAAAATGCCCCCCCATTTTCATCCCTTACAGCTAGCGCTAACACAAATTGTGCCTATTTGTGTACATACGTATGTGTGCATATACACGATTTTATAAAACTGTAGTCAACTACAGGAAATGCTAAGCGATTATAAAATTATAAAGCACTTAAAATTCTGTTTCACAATACAGGAAACAGGCATTGTGTTCACTACACTAAAGCAGAGTTGCATAAGGAGATGCTATAATGCGATTTATGAAATCTGAACCAATACAATATTAATAACAAATGTGTAGGTACAAAACCAGTTACCATTGCTGAAGTTCATATATATATTTATTGCAGATTATGCTGTTGAGTGGAGGCAATTGATTCTTAGGAAAAGTGACCAGTAATGTGTTAGATGAGAGCCTGAATAACTAAATTGATTTTTCTTTGTGATCTGTGATGATAGACTACTTTGTCTAATCTTAACAGTTGGCAAATCCTGTTCTTTGCATTCTCTTCCATCTTTGATTCTTTCTATGCCACCACTGAAATCATAGTCCATTATTTACTTTTGGTTTTTATCTGCACATTTAAACCTTCCAATGATTTTTCACTTCCATGTGCTACATCATAGCTCACAAGGTGAATACGTGTACTTTTTCTCTTAAGTGACTCATGAACTCTGTTCTGTGCACAGAAGAGTGCATTCTGTTATAAGTTGTTGCCACTCTCTTCTGTGGTTATTTGAAAATTATGATATAATGTGTTAATTTCAAAAGTTCTAGAATGAATCTATGTACTTTAAACCTGTGTTATCATCACCAGGAAACATGAAAAGGGGGTTTCTTAGCTTTTAAATGCATAAAATTTTACAGAAAACTTACTGTATGTTATCTTATTTCATATTTTTCTGCTGCTTTAATATAGACTATTATTTTGAATAATGACTTTTATTTCTTATTCATTACAGTAGTAGATAAATTTAATAATACAATTTACAGGAAGTACTCTATTTATGAAGTAATATCTAATTTTAAGAGAGTAGTGTTTTGGGACAGATGGAATTCACTGATGTGAGCTGTTTTCTTCTCCACTTTTTAAGATTTGAGTATTTTATGATCCTAGTTATAAAGCTCACTTCAATCACTAGGACTTTCAGAACTTTCAGGATTTTATTTCCTTTGCATTGTAATATATGAGAACCTTTGTGTATTGCTACAATTGTATTCATATTGGAAAGGGTCTTAAATGATGTTTCATTCTTAATATTTAGAGAATAACAAGTTTTAGAACTTTTTCATACAACATCAAATATATGTCTTCTAGGTTTTTGGTATCTACTTAAAATGTTCAACGTGCTTGGCATTTTCCTAATATTTTTATTTTCTCTTCCAGGCGAAAGGTTGAAATCATGCATACTCACAGTCTTTTCACACTTCTTGGAGAAAGGTTGATGCTGCATACAAATACGGTGACCGTTACAACATATAACACACTTTATGAGGTACAGTTAAACATAGAGTTTGTCTTCTCTATTATAAAAATTACAACTTAATTATATTGTCACTCTGTGCTTTACAATATCCTTATTATCAAGACTTTTCAGAAAATTTTAGAAAGAATTTTAAGAATGGATTTCTTGGTTCAGAATGTACTTTTTCATGTTTTGGATACTTTTACTAACAATGTCGTAATTTTTATTTAGTCTCTGTAAGACTTTTCACTTACGGTGATGGAACAGATCTATTTAAGCTATTTAAGACCACAGAACCATAGAATCATAGAATAGAATAGTTTGGGTTGGAAGGGACCTTTTAAGGTCATCTAGTCCAACCTCCCTGCAATGAGCAGGGACATCTTCAACTACAGCAGGTTGCTCAGATAAAGACATTTTAATAGTTCATGCAAAAGCCACGCACCCAAGCAAAGCAAAACAAGGAATTCATTCACCACTCCCCATCGTCAGGCAGGTGTTCAGCCATCTCCAGGGCAGCAGGGCTCCATCATGTGTAACGGTTACTTGGGAAGACAGACACCACCACTCTGAACATCCCCCCCTTCCTTCTTCCCCCCAGCTTTATATCCTGTGCATGACGCTGTATGGTATGGAATATCCCTGTGGCCAGTTTGGGTCAGCTGTCCCAGCCGTGTCCCCTCCCAGCTCCCCGGGCACCCCCAGCCCACTCACTGGCCGGCCAGCAACTGAACAGTCCTTGACTGCTTAGGAACAACTGAAAGCACCAGTACGTTATCAACATTGTTTTCACCCCAAATCCAAACCACAACCTCATACTAGCTTCTGTGGAGAAAATTAACTCTATCCCAGCCAAAACCAGCAGAAATAGCCAGAGGAGGAGAAAAAGGAGCTAAGTGCCAGAAGTACAAAAGATTTTCTAAGGAACTGATATTTTCCATGTTCTCTCATAAAAAGCAAAGGCGTATTTGCATTCTATTTTAAAAACCAATATGTAAAGACCCATTCAAAGATATTGTGTTTACAGCAGACATTAGTTTGAGTATTGATTATTGATTATCGATTAATGAATGAGCTAAAGTTCTGCTTTAAAATAAATAAGAATTACTAGTGAATTTATTCTATTTTGAAATACATGTGCCTGAATATACTTACTGAGAATCCCGCGTTAATATTGTTAAATTTTTAGCTTGTTCTAAAAAATAAATTTGCATACACAGAACCTGTGACAACTATCTAATTAATTAGTTTGTCAGGTACAGTTCATGAAACAGGAGAATGATCTGTCTTGCTCATTATGTGAAGCCCCAGGATTATTCCTATGGAATGTTGTCTGTGACTGTTCCTCTTTCCCAGTGGGGGAAAACCAAACCCAATTTTAAGAAATACTTGGTTTGTTTATGTATGGAATGCATGAGAATAGCTTTTGATGTACAATGCTCATGAAAGAATTTTTGATCTGTGAATGTCTAACACTATGAGGAATATGAATGAAATATCTTTAAAACACCATTATTGTGTATTTAGTCAGCTAACTAAAAAGTTAGTTAACCAGCCACTGAAAGTCTTTATCCTTGCATAGAGGAATTGTTCATTTCCATTCTTCAAGAATAAAAATATTTTACTAAAATGTTATATATGAAGTTACAGTGTAGCCGTCATAAATGTTCTTTACAAATTTAAAAATGAACAAAGAAATTCTGTAGAGTTTAATTAAAAATGGTAAAAGGAGCTTAATATTCTATTTTAGATTTTGACAGAACAAGTCTGCACTCAAGTTGTTCATAAACCACATCCAGAACCAGATTCCACAGTGAAAATTCAGAATCCAAGTAAGGACAATATATTATGTTTGTATGATAAATGTTTTGGCTAGAGGTTGTGGGAGTGTTTGGAAAGAATATGGTTCAGGAAGTGAGATCAATTCATTAGTGTATCTCAAATACATATGGGTTTCAGTTACTACTTATATTAGTCGCTGTCAACAATTCAACTTTTTTTTTTAATGTTAAAATGTGTTACGTAACTAATTTATTCTTTCAAAGTGATTCTTAAGGTGGTGGCAACACTGTTAAAAAACTCCACGCCAAGTGCAGAGCTGATGGAAGTTCGACGTTTGTTCTTATCTGATATGATAAAACTCTTTAGTAATAGCCGTGAAAACAGAAGGTATGTCACTACAAATAGTATTTTCTCATCCTTGACTTGTAGGTAATAGCAATCTGTTGTACTCTCTGTAGAATTTTACACTGTATATTAAATGGAATATATAAAAAATAATGGAATAGGTCTGGGGTAACTTTTGTTAGTTCAGCAACTAATACTGGGTTCTTCTTTTTAGAATATACTTTAGATATTTTTCATCCTGAAGTATCTTTAAGTTTCTTCCTACCATTGGATTGATGTTCAGAGGAGATGTACCATATTATTTTCCTCCTATTTTAACTATCATAATGTTAAAATAAAGAAGCTTTGTTTGGATATATTTTGACCTAATTATTTCACTTTAGATGTTTACTTCAGTGTTCAGTGTGGCAGGACTGGATGTTTTCTCTGGGATACATTAACCCTAAGAACTCTGAAGAGCAGAAGATCACAGAGATGGTTTACAACATTTTCCGTATTCTCTTGTATCATGCAATAAAATATGAATGGGGAGGCTGGAGAGTATGGGTGGATACTCTTTCTATAGCCCATTCCAAGGTAAGAAATGGCTCGTGGATCTTGTTTTAATACTGGTAAATCCTCCAAAGGGACTCGCAACAGAGTAATATAAGATGTAAAGTCATTTAGTGCCATCTGGTGGCTGTCTCCATACACATCAAGGTGGCAATTTTTTGTCATCGTTTTAGGTCCTTTGCTACGAAACAACTTGTAAGCTGTATGTACTGTGGTGTTAAGATTCTTGTTAGTTTTTGTCCAAGTTCATATAGCATATATTCATCCACATAATCTGTTCTTTTCTCTTTAAGGTCACATATGAGGCTCACAAGGAGTATCTAGCAAAAATGTATGAAGAGTATCAAAGGCAAGAAGAAGAAAACATAAAAAAAGGGAAGAAGGGGAATGTAAGCACCATCTCAGGTCTTTCCTCTCAGACAACAGGAGCAAAAGGAGGAATGGAAATTCGAGAGATAGAAGACCTTTCACAAAGCCAAAGTCCAGAAAGTGAAACGGATTACCCTGTCAGTACAGATACGAGGGACCTGCTCATGGCTACAAAGGTGTCAGATGATGTGCTTGGAAGTGCTGAGAGACCAGGAGGAGGAGTGCATGTGGAAGTTCATGACCTTTTAGTTGATATAAAAGCTGAAAAGGTAGAAGCTACTGAAGTAAAACTTGATGATATGGATTTATCACCAGAGACACTGGTAACTGGAGAAAATGGTGCACTTGTAGAAGTTGAATCTCTTCTAGATAATGTATACAGCGCTGCTGTTGAGAAGCTCCAAAACAATGTTCATGGAAGTGTGGGTATTATTAAGAAGAATGAGGAAAAAGATAATGGTCCATTAATAACTCTGGCTGATGAGAAAGATGAACCTTCTACTAACAATACCTCATTTCTCTTTGATAAAATACCTAGTCAAGAGGAGAAACTTCTACCTGAACTTTCAAGTAATCACATTTCTATTCCAAATGTGCAAGAGACACAGATGCACCTTGGCGTAAATGATGATTTGGGATTGCTTGCACATATGACAGGTAATGTAGATATAACATGTGCTTCAAGCATAATAGAGGACAAGGAGTTCAAGATTCATACAACTTCAGATGGAATGAGTAGCATTTCTGAGAGGGAGTTGGCACCATCGTCTAAAGGATTAGAATATGCTGAAATGACTGCCACAACTCTTGAGACAGAGTCTTCTGGTAGCAAAACTGTACCTAGTGTTGATGCAGGAAGTATAATATCAGATACAGAAAGATCTGATGATGGTAAGGAAGCAGGAAAGGAGATACGGAAGATCCAGACAACTACCACAACCCAGGTAGGTTTCAAGTGCTGTAGCCATGTATGCCTCTGATGTAATCGTTGTTTGTTGCTGCTGAATAAGTTAATGGTATGAGATCTGAGAGATGTTTGAAGTATATTTCTTTAATTATATGAAAGGTGTCCATCCTCTAAGCCTATTTGCTTTGAAAATGCCATAACGTCCAAGGATTGTGAAATCTTCCATGTCTGTATAGAAAATATGTATTGGAACTGTGGATGCTTTAGTTTAAAAAAAACTTACCTAAGAGAATCTCTCAGCCATTTTCCTTAGCTCTTCTGGACAGATTAACTGATACTCTTAGAATTCTGCTTTAGACTTTCTTGTTAGTATGTTTTAAGATTAGAAATATCTATATTCTACTATGAAATACACACTGTCTTTCCTCCTGTACAGGAATACTGGCATAAATAATTTCCATATTTGATCTTAACACAAGAAAAGAATAGTTTAGGGATAATAGAAGAAAAACTGTGACTTGATTTCCAGATCAGAGGTTATTAATAAAAGAAGTATGTACTTTCTTCTTGGAGATCCTTTCTTGTCTAGAACTTCTTCTGAAAAATTCTGAGAAATTAGTGTTTTTGTGAGAGCTGTAGCATTCTGAAAATGGGAAGGCCAAGGCAGAAGGCTACTCTTTGAAAGAGTTTGTACTCTGCATACACAGCAAGATATAGGATCACTTTGAAGTTTTAAAGCACAGAATTCATTTCCTCACTGGCTTTGTTCAGAGACTGTAGAATGTAATCAAAGGCGGCTTTTAAGGATGTTGTCAGGTGACAGAATTGACTACCTTCAAGATTTTACTACATGACTGCATGGCCAGTATGTAGAGTAGTATTTGTTTTCTAGGATTTTAAAGCCAAGCAGACTTCCTGAAACTATGGAAGAAGAGCTAATTAAAAATTGCAAAAATTGCTCTGCCCAGTACTGTGTAGTGTGTACCAAATTGTCAGAAGAACAAGTTTCGGAGATACACTCAACTACACTCAAAGTACATCTCATCCGATGAAACAACACAGATCAGTCTGCTTGCTTTGTTCTTGAGGGAGACAATACTTTCAGAAAAACTCCAGTGAATGGACATTTTAATTTATTTAAACAATTTATGGTTTCCAAAACTGGTACTTTCCCTTTTAAATTATTTTTTTTTAAATGGTTACTCAGACCAGTGGTCTCTGACATACAGAAAGAACACTCTCTTCTAAGTATCTCTTCTATGTTTTCTGTTTTGAAGAGAAAAGCAGATGGAGCTCTTACATTGCCTAGACAGGTATTATAATAAAAGTTTGGGGTTCTCTTGTAAGTATTTTTTCAAAACTTTGAAAATCCTCATAACATCAGTGACAGACTTGCAAGCATTATGTAGGATTTAAAAGCATTCTGTGTAACAAAGAAGAAGCCCTGAAAGCTCTCAATAGGAATAGTGTATCTATTACTATCAGTTCCTTATGTTAAGTCTTAATTTTAAGACTGTTAATACCATGGATAAATGGAATGAATGGAGGATAGCATGAAAAAGGAGCAGTCAGTTTTTATTTTGAAATGTGGATTTTTGTGTAAAGAGTAAAAGACAAGTAAAATGCTAGTATTCATTTGCTATGTACCTATACGCAGCCATAGCACAGTGAATTTGTAAGATAGATCTTTAATGAAAAAGATAATCTGACTTTGTACTAGCTACTGTAGAAAATCCTTTCAGTGTGACTTTGAGACTTTTCTGTTCTTTAATCTTTTTTTCTTGATGAATTTCACCTGTAACAGTTGAATTATAAAAATGTAAATTACTCAAGCCTATAATTATTTGTTAGGATTCAAATGATACATAAATGTTAATGAACTTTTATCAGATTATTGTAAGATAGGAGAAACAAAATGTTTTCCAAAAGTTTTACTTCTAGCTACTCACAAAATTCCTAACGTATCATTTGGATGTGCAAATTATCTACAAACTGTGTACTCTTCACGAGTGTGACTCTACAAGTTAGTTAACTCTCTTGACTCTCCATATACTACTTAAATTACAGTTATTTCCCACTAAAATCAATGATAAACTACAGTGAGTTGATTAATGTAGCCATTAATATCTTTTTAAAATAATTTTCTTAAAAACAATTATCAACTGTATAACCACCTGAATTGTTATCTCCTAATCTCTTCTTTGGGTGTTTCAAAATACCCTGTGAACTGTAAGCTGTCCATAGTTACATCTTTTCTGTTTAAATGATGTTAACCGTAATAAAAAAAGATGGAAATATGTATTAAATAAACATAAATCAAGCATTTTTTTTTATGAGTAAAGAGCATTGTTAATTTTGACATGCCTACAGTGGAGCCGGAGGCTGGAGTTGTGATTGCAGCATGCGTGGGAACTGCCACATTAGATTTGATCTCTTTGAGACCACTGAAAACACTGACAATGACTTAAACACTGGCCACCCAAGTGTAGATAGTTGGGTTTCATGGTGGTTTCTGCAATGCACTTCAAAGCCCATTCTCGTAAATACAGTATTATTGCCTAGATAAAAGCTCTCCTGTTACGGTACAGTTACAATACCATTACTGCTGCTGACATAACAACTACCTATAGTTGTAGCCAAAAGAGAACAAGTGGTATGTGAATGGAGTTGCTAACAACAAATGCTCTAAAAACAAATCTACAATAAACTCCCCTACCTTATCAGTAAGAAGTAGGCTGTCTTCTTCAAAAGGACTGAAAGAAAGCAACAAATTGCGCAGCAAAGTAGAGATGGGAAACTCCTGCTTACTTCTAAGAAGAGTTAATCCCTTTATCAATAGTAGATCAAATATTGAGAATATAAAATTAACTCTTTCCTATGGTCCAAATTAGGAAAGACTGAAAATAGTTTTGAAAACACTATGCAGAAGATTCATGAAAAAAATTCAAATCTTAGATAAGTCTAAGAAGAAAAGAATAATTTAAAGATAACTTTAAGAAAAACATAGGAAATGAAAGCAACAGTAACAATTTTGATCCCTATAGGTCAGATTAAATGAAGGAAACCTACCCTGTTCTCAAAATGCTGACGACAGAAAATCAGAGTCAGACTAAAGATCTAAGAAGTTTTCCAGCTCAATTCCAGTGCCATGTCCATTCTTACATTGCTAGCACAAATATTTCATAAATGTCTTTTTGCTTTCAAGTGGCCAGATTTAAAACAGTGTGCTGAGATCAGGAAATGAATATGTGAGCAAAGCAAGTATATTTTCTATTTTGCCAGTTTTAAGATAATCTAAACTCACTCTAAAATACTTTCAAGGATTAGACTGTCTATTTCTTCCTTTCAGAGATGTTGCATAATATAAATAATTTTGTTTTTATAAATATTTGCCTCAAATTCAGTCAAAATGTTTGTTCTTTGCTACTTTTTCCTTGATGGTATTCTCCATAATATCTTCTATGTGTATTTTTAACTTTTGTCTTTAATTCCGAAGTGGAAACAGTCATGACTCTGTAGGTATTGAAAGGGAATGAAGTTCACATCCAGCGCCTCTGGAAGAATCTAAAAAATGTCCTGAGGATCCATCAAACTGTTAACCAATTAACAAAGTGTAACAAAATTGGCAGAATGAGATTTGCGAGACTAGACTTGATTCTCTAATGCTCCTGCTAAAAAGACCAGATAAATAAATCAGTTTGGAAAATGAAGAGCTGTCTAAAACTACGCTGATTCCTTGAAGCCATCACTGTGTAGTTTGTCCATGTTTTGAGTGAAATATTCAAAGAATATTGTGTTATCAGCACAAAAGAATGGTTGTTCCCTATAAACAAAGCCTTGTCACTGCTGACGTTGCACATGCTGCATTTGTTTTTTCCTGTAATACTTCAAGTGAAGAACCTAAGTGTAAAACATTGGTGAACAGCTGAAAGGAAGGCCAGCCGTAGCCCCTCAGTGCTGATTGATTTGAATTGGAGCAGCTCCTTTACTGGAAAGGATGCTGCCTGCCTTGGAATATCAGTATCTCCTGCAGTTTATGCTCAAGTCCAGTTTTAGCCCATTCTTTCTCAAATTCTGTGACCCATTCAAAAACACATTACAAAAGGTAACACGATTTTTGAACTTGTTGTTGATGTAGGCTGTACAGGGTCGATCTGTCACCCAGCAAGACCGGGATTTACGTGTTGACTTGGGATTTCGAGGAATGCCAATGACAGAAGAGCAGCGACGACAGTTTAGTCCAGGCCCACGCACAACTATGTTTCGTATTCCAGAGTTTAAATGGTCTCCCATGCACCAGAGGCTCCTGACAGACTTGCTTTTTGCACTAGAAACAGATGTACATGTTTGGAGAAGGTAGGTGGTTGTTTCTTCTTTAACTCCTGTTTTGTGTTTCAATCAACAAGGAAAAACTAGATGTGTTGTAGACGGGATGTTACTGGGATAGTGGGAAGGGAAAGAGCTGGTGTTATCTGAAGTGCCCTTCTGTATCTTATGTCTTCTCTTTTCACCCCTTCCCAGCCTGTAACAGCTCTATTTCACAGGTAACAATTTCTGTTTTCTTGAGAGATTGTGTAACTCATACATACCTAACTAAACCGAGCTGCTCTATCAGCTTATGTTTAGTGTTAGAACCTGCTGCTTCTATTTCAGACCTGAGGAGGACTTGTGTCATTTTTTTCAACTGATCAACTAAAAGAGAGCTTTTCTACCTGCAAGCCAAATAAATAAAAACTCTTTCCTACAACATTTTCTAAAGAATCACTCTTTCTAGTTGACAAATTTTTTTTTGCATGCCAGTTCCTGGTTGTGGTTAGTCTTGGTGGTTATGTTATATTTTATGACAGCAATGTGATTTCCGGGATTTTTTGTACACTTTAACAGAGATACTCAATAACTTACTGTTATCAGAGCCCTTAGGCATGAGACATTTAATTTAATTTCCAGGACAGAATAGTTCATTTTCAGAAAACTTGAGGTTAGTTACATACGAGGACCAATTTATATTGCATTTAATTTCCAGTTTGGTGAACTGTTCTGTGATAGTCACTAGGAAATGGACAATTTTGATTATTTATTTTGGACAAATATGTGGGTTTGTACTTTGTGTTTAGGTAATGCTTGGAGGTTAAAGTTCTGTTTGTATATTTTCAATTGAAGAATTTAATTTTTGTTTGCTGGCTGGCAACAATGTTGTTTTGGAAAAAGAACATACAGAATGACTATTCCTCAATATTTTTACACAGTGTTTTATACTTTGGGGGAGTGACTGTTTCATGGGACAATTTCTCACCAGTTAGGAGTTGCTGGGATTTCAGCTAATCTATGGCTTGCAAAGCTATTGCTAATGCTAAATTTAATACTAGTTAATAAAGCTTATATTAGATTAAGGTATCACCATATTATCAAGTTTCTCCTTTAAAACACTAGCAGGTGTTACCACCACATGTTATCAGGGGTGCTTCAAACAGCACTGGTGCAGTATGGTGAAGTCTTAATATTAAACAACAACTTTTACGCTGAAGAAACAATCCCACTGCTTTCAGCAGAACTGCCTGTGAAGTGAAGTACTGGTTGTTGGGAATAAAAGGTTATGAGCCATTGTTCTCAACTGGGCATCTGAAGCTAATCCTGGTGTGAAAATAGATAACAATCATTTTATTCATTAGACTAGTCCCATTCATATTTTTAGACAATTTACATGCAAGGTTTTGTAGACAAGATTTTGCCTTTATATCGAAGAGACATTCACAGTCTGGTTGCAAAGAATAAACTTATCTAAACTTTTATTTTAACTGCTTGGTTTTAATCCATCCTTTCTTCTGTTCTTGCAGTCACTCCACAAAGTCTGTGATGGACTTTGTCAATAGCAATGAAAATATTATTTTTGTACACAACACAATACACCTCATTTCCCAGATGGTAGACAATATTATTATTGCTTGTGGAGGAATTTTACCATTGCTGTCAGCAGCCACATCGCCAACTGTAAGTACAATATTTCCACCTAGTGGTCATATTTGAAATTGTTTTTACTAATACAAACCACTGTTTGCCACTGATTTTTCTTCTTTAGGGACTCCTGTCCCCTCTCTGCTGATTCCTTCAAAAAATTTAAATTCATAATCGAAACTGTTCAACTTCAATATACAGAGCGTTTATAATATTTTGCATTTGAAATGCTAATTTTATTAGAGAAGTAGTACTAAGTAAGAATAATATTTCATAGATATTTAATATTGTGTTTGAAACAGAAGACCATTAGGATCATGGTTACAAATCATGATTACTATAACAGTATTACATGCTTTATGATGGCTAGTCATTGATATTCAGAAATTTGTTTTGCATGTCCACCATTTGTTTGCATGCCAAATGATACCAGAAGTCATCTCCTCACTACTGTGTTTACTTCTTCCTTCAATAGGTCCTGACTTTTGTTCCCTTTTTTTTTTAATCCTGTATTGAAATAGGCTGATATTTTTATCCACTCCGATGTTCTTAGGAAGTTGTAATTTCTTAGGTGATCAGAGTTCAGGCAGGCAGACTAGCCTAATAGAATGCTTCCTGAAGAAGGGATAAATATTTTGTAAATAATGCATTATTGTCAATAGTTATTACATAAATTGCATAAATTAAATTACATAAATTGCATAAATGTGATGCCTTATCTGTGCGTATAATATCTGTAACTATTTCTTTCATTCTGAATGTTTTACCTTGAACATCCATCCCATAAGAATCTGCAGTTATGATTGTTCTTTGAAAGGGGAGAAAATTAATCTGAAAAGGGACAAAGAGGCTTCTCTGAAGTAATGTGGCTAGCAGGCACTGGAGGCTACAAATGTAGTTGGGCAGTAAAAGCTCAATTTCTAGCCATTGTTTTCTGGTCATTTGTTTTCTAGACAATTTCTAGAATTTTTGTTTTATAGACAGTGTTTTCTAGATGATTTCTAGACAATGTCCTAGCCATTGTCTCAATGTTCTAACCATTCAGCAACTGAGATTACCTTGCCTCTACTATTACTTCTAGTTAGCTAACAAAAAAAAATGTTTTGCACGATTTTATTTGAAAAGTATAAATGTATGGACTAGCAATTGGCTAAACATTAATATGACTTTCAGACAGGCAGTTAATGGTTAAATGTTGTGTCTTTACTATTTTCACTGTGTTAACTGGGAAAATATTTGCTATGAGCAAAAGTGCAAAACTCACAGGAAAGACTTTAGTTCTTTGTAGTCACAAGAATGACATCAAGGTTGCTGAATAAAAGATTTTGCAAGCGCTTCTTTGTAAATATTGACAAGGATGAGAAAGTGCACACCAAGCCGTCTTGAGATGCAGGCTGTCCTATCAGTCTTTAGTATTTTTTAAAACAAACATTTTAGAAATCATTTGACAATGAAGATGATTTCTTTGCCATCTTTTATATAATAGAAAAGAGGCAAAATATTAATTAGGCTGCAATTCCATTGAATGATCTCGGTGGTTTTTAGCTCTTACCCTGGTTTGTGTCACTACGGAGCCATTCTATAGAATAATAATTTTGCAGTTCACCGTTTCCCTCTAGTCTTGATAATAAATATATGTGAGTGTGTATGTATAGATACAGCTTTATAAATTACACATCCATCTGTTGAAGATTGTGTGTTTATACTGCCTTGCTACAATAGCAGTGATTTTCAGGCGTTGATACAAAAGACTTCATTTTCAAATTTGTGTATCATAACATGCATTTCTCCACTACACTGGGACTGTGTGTATTACCTAAATGTTCAGTTTTTCCACCTGTTAAGCATAATAGAATTAAAAGAAATTGTGAAATAAATTAATTCACTGAAAGATCAGTAGCTGGCTTCAAACTGAATTAATTAATGTGAAATTTAAAAGAAAAATTGATTACTTTTGTCCCAGTTGTAGAGGGATGGTGAAGTAATTGATAAAATCACAAATTAACTTCACCTGGAAATAACTGTTACTATCTAGATGACGATTTCATAATCACTTCCACCTAGCAGAGAGCTTCTTCCCTTCCATTCTACTCCATTCCTGCTCTGTCGCTGCCTGTCCATAAACATTACCAGGGAAGGTGGATTTATGTGTCATTGTGACAGATACAAAGAGCCCAACACATCCTTCCTCCTTCTCAGAGAAGGTGCTCTCCCTCAATATTGTTCTGGATCACAGTTAGGAGGGGACCAGATGCCCTGTTGGGCATCACACCACTTCTGAATATTCATATCATATTACGAATGAAAAGAAGTTTTGTACTGATTCTCAGACTTCTAATACATTTGCATCTTTGAACAGCTATGGAGAAAGTGGGTGGACTGATGGTTAGGAATATATTTCTTCTCAGTCTTGAAAGGTCAAAGTGCTTACAAGCACTTAGTCCAGTGCTTACAATCAGTTAGAAAAAACTCTGTCTCACTCCTCCTTCCAAGAGCTGCTAACTGGAAGAGAGAAGAAATCTGAAACTGGAATTTTTATGTAACACCTACACTGCATAAAACCACTTACCGCAGGCCTTCTAGTGACACTTTCTGCCAGAGTGGCTCTCAAATGAAGAAAGACCAATACTCTTTTGCCCTCACAGATTCAAAGAATCACAGCATAGCAGAATGGTTGATGCTGGAAGGGACCGCTAGAGGTGAGCTGGTCCAACCTCCCTGCTCAATCAGGGCCACCTGAAGCCAGTTGCCCAGGACTGTGTTCAGATGACTTTTGAGTATCTCTGAGGATGGAGACTCCACCACCTCCCTGGGCAACCTGTGCCAGTGCTCAGTCACCCTCACTACAAAAAGTGTGTCTTGATTTTCAGGTAGAACTTGCTGCATTTTAGTTAATTACATTAATGAATGTTGGTGGTTTTTTCTGCAAGATACACAGCCCAAATTTTGTGTTCCATCTCATTAATCCCTTCCAACCTCAACCATTCTGTGATTCTGTGTCATTTTGTGATTCTGTAATTTAAACTGGGCATGGTACTAGAAGTCCAGTCAAGCAGTGCTGCACTACTCCTGCGAAAGCAAGCTTTCCGCGCGTTACGTGACTGGGCCAGCCCAAGGGCCCAGCTGGTTTAGCATTCTGCCTCCAACAGTGACTCTTTGCAGCTTACATCAAAATACAGAAGCCTGAGCAAGCATATCGATTACTCTAATGATACTTCGTTTCAGCGTTTAGGATTTTAACAGCTAGAGAGGGTGTCTGGGCTGTCATGTTTAATAACTACTGAGGAATTTATCCTCCTAGACTTCATCTAATCTTTTTTGAAGCTATTTAGGCCTTTAGCCTCCATAATATCCTATGGCATTGAGTCTGACAAAGTGATTATATAACCTTTGAAGCACTTGTTTTCTTTGTTTTTTTAAGCCTGCTTAAATGTATAAAGTCACTATGTGCCTTACAGTATACGCTATGAAAGGAGCGGTTAATCATGACTTTATTCATCTCCATATCACTTATGACTTTGTAGGCTTGAGCCATATCTCCTGGCATGCCTGTTTGAATCCGTAGAGTCTTCATCTTGTTTAGTCTGTCTTTGAAAGCCTCTGATCCTCCATATCTCTGTTCTGTGGAGCTTTTCCGGGGTGTCACAACCGTCACATTTTGTAGATCCTGTAGAATACATATATTCAGTTTATCAACAAGTATGGGCTTGTTTTATTTCATTTGTTCCTTTCTCACTTTCATTAATGGTGACTCTCAGATATTCCCACTTAAGTCTTTTGGGCCCATATTGAAATTTTAAAGTAGCAATTCTTACTTATTTCCTCCTAGTGTGTTATATTTGTGGCATATGTCATGTAATTTACATCTACTAGTAAAAATTAATTTACATTTTTGGTCTAGAACAATGAAATATGAGAGCAAAAAGACTATAGAACAGACAGTAAAGGTCATTCCACCTTTTACTTCAGGATGATAAAACAGGATGGAATTCAGGAAGAGACTAGGGTAAATTTAGTTATCCACTTGAAGTACTTCATATGGACTAGATTTCTAACCAGTGGAGATCTACTCAATAGAAGCAGATGATTCAGCTCTCTCTGATGTAGACGTCTAGTGGCTGGTCAGCCAGATCCCTGTGGGGTCCATTGACTGCAATGATTGTTAACCTGGAGCTGAATCCAGCCTCTTTTTATGAGGTAGCTTACTTGTTTTCTAAGGGAAAAGATGACAGACAGAAACACATAGTTCCTTTATCAGTCTCACAGTCCTACCTATCCGTAGCTCCTTGACTTCAGTGTGTCTGAGTTCAAGCAAGGTCTCATCCTGGGCTGGTCCTAAACATGTTACAAAACTCTCTTCTCAACAATCTGCTAGATTGAGTTATTTGTTAGTACATGTGTCCCATTGCCTCTCATTTTTTTAAAGGTATTTCACCTATTTCTCATTAGTAGAATAGATACTGGATATTGGATGCTTGAATTAATTAAGGCTATATTCAGAAAAGAACAAGAGATAAATTTAGCAAAAAGATTCTCAGAATAATGGAGGAATTGCAGATTTTTTTTTGCTTTTGTGCAACAGATTCTGTATTGTGTTCCCTCCCTTGCTGAAAAAGCAATTGCGGTTTCTTTAAAAAGATGAATGTTTGGGCAATTTCCCATTTCAAAAAGACTTTTTCTTTTGCATAGTGAGAATTTGTAGTGAAATGACAGTTCTTCTGGGCTGGGTCGAAATTACTCCATGATACTTTGTCTGCTGTACAACAGGCAATCTTAATTATGGAATTTCCTGGCTATTGAATTCCTGTAATAGAAATCTGCCTTTTGCTTTGTTTTTTTTAATCCAGACTAGGATGATCTGAATAGTACTGTGAATAGGAGCCTTTAAATATGAATAGGAAGAAGAAAAGAAAAAGTGCTTTAAGTGTGAAAACAACCACCCACAAATTTGTGAGTGACTGAAGAGTGGAGTGAAGGTTATATGTTTGTATGGAATACAGGGGAAAGTTTACTGTAATTCACAGTAATCTATTCCCACATGTTATAGTATTTCCCTGGATTTCAATTCTATACCACCTCTGTCTCAGGGTCTGTACAAGAACTTGCTTCAAAGTTGGTGTTTTTAAAGGGTTGTCAATTGTATATGTGAAACGATTTGAAGTGCAAGCAGATATTAACAAAAACATATCACCAGTTTTGTTGTTTTACAATATAAGCTGGAGTGTGTTCCACTTTGATTCTGATGTCTTACTTATTAAATTGGGGGATATTAGATAACTCTGTCAATATTATAAGGAGGGCATAAAATATAAAATACTGATTTTTTTTTTTTTCTTTCTGTTGGGGAGGTCTTTGAGGCTTTTTTTTTAATATTAGTTATAAGGAAGACATTTTTAAGATGGTGTACAAGTGTGAAAAGATCATATTTAGGGAGCTGTAAGGAAAAAGGTTTGCAGAAGATGCTTTCTGTTAATAGCAGCTGGTTGCCAGAAAACACTTTGAGTACAAGCAAGGAACTTGAAATAATAATTGCTTACTACAAGGCTAGCAGCTGTGACAAGGACTTGAGGACACTGAGTAAAGCAAAAGAAATTTGAGGAGTTGAAATATATGTGACAATTGAGAGTAAATTTCCAGACCCCTTGCAACTAGTTTGTTTTTCCACTTAGTCTATGAAGCCTGTAATTCTAATTCTTGCTTGCAGCATTTAAAACAGCAGCTCTCAAATTGTGATCTGAGGACTGCTGGTGTTATAAGAACGACTGTCTACAAAACTCAATTAAACATTTAAAGACAGCCTTATTGGGTCTGTAGACTAAAAGCCAAGATGATATATTTTTTTGTATGTCCTGTGTATAGTGTTAGCATTATCGTGTTCGTGACTCATGTGATGCCACAGGTGCTGTGTGATCTATAACAATTCTGAGAATCAACAGCGGCACACTGATGTAAAAATTTTCAGCTACTAATGGAGAGAAAATAGCCATAGGTTAATTCTCGAGGAGCATCCAGCTACAAAGGAGGAAGACACATTTAAAAATTGGTTAAACATGGTATTTTCTGTTCCAAAAGGAAAGCAAGCAGTTTGTTTCAGCTTGTTTTTCTTTCTGTTAGTTTTTTCCACTATTTAAATGACAAAAATACTGACATATGTTTGAAAATTCAGTTTCTTTCTCTTTTTAAAACATAACCAGTGAAAACTTAAGGATTAGTTCCTAGCTCGTTGTGGTAAGAGAGAAAGTGCTTCTACCTAAAATTAAAACATACAAATTTTACACCGCTCTTTAATTGTGAACATTGAAATTTGAAGACTAACTCAGTCCCAGGGACTTAGTGAATTTTTTTTTCCTGTGGTTCAAAAGCATTCAAATATCCAGTATAATATTGGTTTAGGTTGAGGAAATCACACCCAAATGTAATATATATGATGAGCTATGATTCAAAGGCAGGACCATTATGCATGAAGAACCAGTTTGCTTTTTGTGATTTACATTTGTTTTCTCAAAGCATTTTAAACATATTTGCCTCTTCATACAAAGATTAACTACTTTATTACATCTCAGTTAAATGGCTTGTTGTAAAACCCTCATTTTATTTCTATATAATATAATCAGTGAAAACGTTACTTTGGTTTACATTGCTTCATAAAATTTCTCTATGTACTGTATAAAAGATGGTTTGGAAGAATCATTGTTTACATGAAGTCCATAATAATGTAAGATTTACAGTTTTCTTTGTGCATTGCTCTCTCTTAGAGATCTTTATTTTCAAATGTTCATGCTGAGCTGAAATGTTTTGATGTTCTAACAATAAATTAAACAAATGTATAATTCCAAGATACTAATTTGTTTCAATTTTACATTGTATTTTTAGTTAACTTAAATAATTTTCTTTTTCTTTTATTGTTGTGATCTGTTGTCTGTTTTGTCTGTTGCATGTCCAGGGTTCTAAGGTTAGTATTGCTGCTGTAAGTTTCAGTTTTTTGCATTTTCAAAAATACCTTCTTTTTGATCATTTAATATTTTGGCTTTTTTATTATTTTCCTGTGTCGTATAGTAGCATGTGAATAGGCATATATTGGGGTGTAATCATTATCTTTTTCTAACATGTTTCCCTTTAGTAACTTAATGCGTTGTCAAGTGTGATGCTTGCTGTTAGCTGCCAGACGGAATGTAGGCAGGTCCATGAGCTAATTTAAGTTATAAATGTTGCTGTCAGTAGAAAAACTCTTTAGGGCTTGAACATGTTAATTGTATGGAAGACTTGTTACTGCTCTTAAAGTATCCTAACCAGTCATGGCATGGTGATCAGTTCACTTTTTAAAGGGTTTTTGAGCTACACCAACCTAAAACATTGCTAATACCTGAAGGCAGCTTCATCAACAATGGAGTTTATTTTAAATGTTAATAGAATATCAATGTGATGTATTTCACAGGTAGAACCAATGGTAAGTTTTGCTGTTAAAAAACTGTCACTCTTTTTTTTTCCTCTATCCAGCAGAATTTTAGGGAGATTTGTAAAAAAAAAAAAGTTGGGTGTTTTTCATTTCAAAAATTTTGGTAAAATGTTATATAAAATGAATTTATTACATAACCTTTTAAAAAAAACAATAGATATACTAAGTAGAGTATTTAAGACTATGATTGATGCAATACAGTTGAAGCTTGAGAAAAATCAACAGCAGACACGCAACTGGCTGCTAGCAAGCCTGATGTTATATCAAGCATGAGTTTGAAGTTCAAGTTCCTGTAACCACCTATGAGTTTTTCTAGCAGACTGTTATGGTTATAGATTTTTGCAAATCTATTTTATTTGGTTGAGTGCTTTCAAAAATGATGTTCCAGTCTGTTATAAAAAACCAGCAACTTTATTTTTCCAAAAAGTAGGAACACAGCACACACTAAGCGGGGGAGACCTGGCTAAAGAAGATAGGCTGGAAATCGTTCTTCTGAGAGTTGTCATTTTACCATTTTTTCTGATGTTATTGGGCAGATCAGACAGATGACAGCCCTTCCCAAATCACTCATGTAACCGACATGTTACATCCTTAAGAGAAATTAAATGAAGTGGTATCTATCATTGTGGTGACACATGCCACTTTATATCCTTTATCTTTCAAAACAGTTGTTTCCTTAATACTGTTTGGCACAGTTTACACTTTTATAATTTTTGATGTAAAACATTCTAAGTGACTCATGAGTGAAAATGCTATTTTAGAAGTATGGGAATAAAGGATTTTTTACTTTTCTGTATTTCTTTTTCTTTAGAGCACTTCTTTTTTCTTTAACAGCACAAAATATATTTTGAATTCTTTTCATAGATACTTCTAAGCAAATTAATAAAAACAAAGACAATGAAAGTAACGCTTTTCAAAGGGACCGAACTCTGTGTTCAGAAAAGCCCTGCGATGTGAAATCTTGTTGACAATCAATAAGAATCAGCCATCTGTAAAGAATTTTAAAAATAGTATTTAAGCATATAAATGCGGACACAGTCAAGTACTAAATGCTGTTTTCAGTTTTGCCTAGATCCATAGGTAACTGTGTTTAAACAGATATTTATTTTTTTAATTAAACTTACTGTTTACTCACTTCTCTGCACTGTTAGACACCTGAATGCCTTTGAAAGCATGACTCTGGACACGTAGGTATTTTTTTGGTGAAAAACATGACCCCCTTTTAGATTTCAGATATATTGAGCTCATTCAGCATTTTTCTGTGGATTCCTGTTAAGGAGAGTCTAACGCTACGTTAGGAAAGGAATGGCCATCCTCTGGGAGATGTGAGCTGCACGCCGGATAACTTGTCCTGTTTTTCCTTCCCCTGTGTTCCCTTTTCATGAGGGAGTAAACATACTCTCCTCTGATCTCTAGGAGGGTTGGACTCTGTCAGGTCCCTATATAGCATAAGCACTCCCAGGGTGAATTAATTCATGGAAACAGGGCAAAACTGTCTCGTTTTTCCCACTCCACTCCTCACATTTACTTGTTTATGTAAAGGAACATAAAAGCCATGCAGACAGTAATTACTTTCATCTGTTACCTGTCAGTTTGTTTAGCCTGTCGAAGAACGTAAGAGTTCGTTGCACCCTTATACGCTGTGCATTGTTTTGCTATCTGGTCACACTTTGTCTTTATGCTAATAACTTTCTCATTTATATTAGACTTTTTCTAAGTCAACATGTAAATGTAAACAGTTTTCTCACTCTTCATGCTGCCTTTCCTTTGCATTTCACTCACAGTTTATGTTAATGGTAATTGTAGGAGATTTTTAAATAACTTTTCAATGTATTTGGCATTAAGCATAACGATTTAGATTTGTATGTGTAGGTGCTGTCTTTGTATTTCAGTTGTGTTCAAACTGTTTAATTCAATTATCTCCTTTTAAAGACTGAATTGGAAAATATTGAAGTGACACAAGGAATGTCAGCAGAGACAGCAGTAACTTTTCTCAGCCGTCTGATGGCAATGGTTGATGTACTAGTATTTGCCAGTTCTCTAAATTTTAGTGAGATTGAAGCTGAAAAAAACATGTCTTCTGGAGGTCTAATGCGACAGTGCCTAAGGCTTGGTAAGTCAGCAGACAGTATGTATTAAATAATTACTTACAGATCAATGAGACGCAGATGGATCAAATAGCAACATATGTAGGAAAGGACTTGTACTGACTATGATGTGATAAAATAAAAATCCTGTTTATTATTGATTTGATACAGCTTTAAGGTTAATTCAATTTAGGTACAAGAATAAGTTAAAATCACATGTCTGAAATTGTTCTTTCTTATGTATTTCAAGTTGTATATATTTTGGGGGAGTGAAAATATTAAATATAAGTAAGTAAATAGAGATTATTTTTTTCTTACGACTGCTTTGCTACCTGCCTGTTGCAGGTTTCCTTATCCAAGTCTCCATGGATTTGGAAGACTACTTACTTATAGGTTATGTAAGATTAAAAGCATGGGATGCATGCGCAGTCTCTGTAGACCTTAATATATGTTGCAACAGCCTGGCACCTCTCTTCACTATTTACTATCTATCTGCTATATACTGTTACAATTAATTTAGGAAATCTAAAAATTTATGAATCATTCAAACAATTCTATGCAAATTATGTAATTTTGTCCTTGTGAACATTAAATTTTGGCTGTCATCTGGCATAATGCTGTTTTTGCTAATATTATGTCCCACATACTTTTTCATCTCTCAAAAGATAAATAATTTTTGTACTGAGATTTTGTCCTGTTATTGTTCATACCCCTTATTAGATCATTGATGATTATACTGCTTCTGGTATGAAACTTGTGGTTTATTCACAGTGATCAGTTTTCATCAAATTCTAAATTACTGCTTTTTTTTTTATTTATTCTATCTGTACATAAGTACTTTCAGATTTTAAGTGTTGATAACCGATCAATAACATATGAGAGCTCCAGTTCAGGGACTAATAATTTTCAAATTTTAATATAATGATGTAGTAGTTATATAAAACAGTTGTTCAACTAAAGAATAAAATGAGTAAGTCACCATAACACCTTCTTAGTACAGAGTCTAATGTGAGAACTGTGTTGCACTTACTATTGGGACATGGTTATTGAAATATCAAACTAGATGTACAGACTGCTAATTGATGAATATACTAATGAGCCAATATTCTAATTTGTAGTATTTTCATAACTTCTTTTTAGTTTGTTGTGTGGCTGTGAGAAACTGCTTAGAATGTCGGCAAAGGCAGAGAGAGAGAGTGAACAAGACATCATTAATCAGCAGTAAAACTCAAGACGCTCTTCAGGGTGTAACCGCATCAGCAGCAACCAAGGTAACCCAGTCTTCAGTTACCAACAGCAATGGCAAGTCTATACCGCTGCTTTATAGGATCAGAAAATTATTGTAACTGCCTTCTCAAATATTTGGCAAAAGCTTAGGTTTTTGCTATTAACTGGCTTAAAGTAAAAGTATGTGAGGGGGTTTCTTTGAAACAAGTAAATGTTAATGCAGAGGTATGACTAGAGCAATTTTAAACAGCATTTTCACTCTTGCTCGGTCAACTTCAAAGAGCAAGTCCCCTTACTCACATCTGTCATATATACCTGCACAGCTTTTTTAATCTGTCAGGGCACTTCCAGTTCTGATGAAATCCTGCAGTCACATCTTTGTTGGTGGAATATCTGAGTCCCGCTAACTTCAACAGACTTTTGCACGCACATTAGACATCAGCATTTTCTACCTGATTTTAGGAATGAAACTTACTTATTATTCTGTTACACCTTAGTTTTTCCCGTTTCATTAATTCATTGTTCATCTTTTTTTTAAACTTGTTTAGAGCTTTAAAACTTTGGGAGTCCTGAAACTAAAATCCAGCACAGCCTGTGACTAAAATACAACACTTTGTAATGACATAAAGTATCCCTTTTTCTGCTACTATATTTTCATTACTAAATTCAGTGTTTTTTCTTCTCTAAAGACTTTTTCACGTCGAATTTACAAACTCAGCTCCTTTCACGATATTATTGATTATATTGAATCTCACAAAAACATTACATTTCTCCACATTATCACATTCAGTGCAAAGCAAAGGAGACTTTTAGGCATCATTTGCAATACTTTATAATTTTTTTGAAGGAAGAATACTACTCTATGATTTTGTAATAATAGCAGTTATTCTGTAGTAGTCTGTAATAATTCTCAGTAAAATGAACATAAACTGATTTTTTAAAATATTTCTGCTTATCATTTTTAAATTTCACACATGTATTAAAAATAATTTATTGTATTGCTATGAAACAACTGTAATCTGGAATAAACTTTTGTAAGCAAATTATCTTAACTCTGGGAAGAGATACAGTTGCTCTGTCTGAGCATTACGTTGGAAGTATATTGGTAGTAAAAAAGCATCTGATGCAATATCCAAAAAAGGTGTCAAATTAAGGTTCTGACAGAAATGCTTTGATATTTGGGAGGTAAAAAAAAAATTCACTACTTTTTATCTTTAGACTCCACTTGAAAATGTCCCTGGCAATCTTTCTCCTATAAAAGACCCCGATAGGCTTCTTCAGGATGTTGATATCAATCGTCTACGAGCTGTTGTTTTTCGTGATGTGGTGAGTAATATGTACTGTAAGTCTTTCTTCTTCAAAATCATCACTTATATTTTGGAATGGATTTTGATTGTATCAGAATTAAATATATCTTGTATTAGCCAAATAAACACAGACAGAATAAAGGAGTTATGACCTACGTTGATTAAAACTGTGTTATGACCTACGTTGATTAAAACTGTGTTACTAAAGGGGTCAGCTATTTGTGCATCCAGGTTAGGAGGAAGAATTATTATATGTATTACAGAACTGTGCCAAATTGATTTATAAAGACAATTTTTACTTCTGCTAAACCCACATATACATATACTATATATAAATATCTATTAAAATGTTTTTCAGATTTGTCTGCAACTGTTTTTAGCATAAAACTGCACCACAATGTGTTTGGTTTTGAAAGTAGTACAATAGGATTTATTATTATATATACGCAAATAGATGTTATGTTTAAACTGCTCCAACCTAAGTTCAAGTGGATTGATGACTGAAGTTAGGAATAGGTTTAAAAAGAAGAAAGTAGAGCTTGACACAAAAAAAATTATCTGTCAGTATGACCTGATCATCTTGAAAGGGCAAGGTTGAATTTGGGTGGAGATCTTCTGTCACCTGCTCTTTTCTTAACTAGAGGAGAAGGGAATAGGGGAAATACTGTTTCTGGCATTTCTATGAAAGAACTTAATAAGGGGATTTCTAGTTATTTTAAGAATTGCAAAGACATGCAGACAAATTAAATAATACCCAGAAAACATGGAAAGCAAGCACTGTATTTGTAAGAGAAAATGCGTACTTGTGGAATTGAGAGAAGGTGAAGCCACTATAAGAGTAGATAGAGGCTGAAGTCTTAATTCTGCCATGTGGGGTTTTATACCATAATAATAATAAAAGACATTTCAGTTGAACTACAGCAACTTAAGCTCACTCAGGATGATATCTAAGCCATAGATGGTAGTTGCCGTAGAACAGCAGATGACATCAGGTGGGAGGAAAAGAAGACAGCAAAGTTGTTGTTGTCCTGGCATTTACTTAAATCAGAGTCCTGGAAAACTAGGATTGCTGCTGACAATCCTGTTGATGGAGAAGCCAGAATGTACAAGCTAGGATTTATTGCTGGAAGAAAAACAATGGCCATAGCCCTCCTGCTTTTACATGTTGCCAGAAGCTGTTATGCCTGCTTATGCATCCAGTGTTAGCCAGAAAAGCATCTGTGAGCTTAGTTTTGCCTCTAAGGTAAGTGAAGGCAGGAGTACCCCTCACCTTCTTGTGGCAGGAGCTTTTGGAGTCTCATCCTTGGGGCAGCAGAAGTCAGTTAGTTGCCTTTGCTGTTGGGCAGCCTTGAAAGCACTCTCAGAGCAGAGTCATGCTTCTGTTCTGAAAAGCCCATTGGCTCCACAGTTCCAAAGATTTGTGTTGCCAAATTACCTGTAAAATTCAGTACTTAACACATAGTGTGTGCGTAGTACTCCACTGAAAATCCATTAAATCTTCTACATAATCCATCTGCTACTATGCTAACAGAATACGTTTCAGAAAGGTATTGTTTATTAAGCCTTGTGATGATCTTGTGTGAAAACTCTATGAAAATGTCCACTATTAAAGCCTGTTCCTTTTCTTCCAACACAGGATGACAGCAAACAGGCTCAGTTTTTAGCTTTGGCGGTAGTCTACTTTATTTCTGTTCTGATGGTCTCCAAATACCGCGATATACTAGAACCACAACGAGAAACTGCAAGATCTGGGAGCCAGGCAGGTAGAAATATCAGACAAGAAATAAATTCACCGACAAGTACAGGTACATTTGTTTTCTTCAAATGTTACTTGATTTATCTACTTATTTTACTACAAAGTATCTTAGTGAGTAGCTTAAGATCCTAATAGGAAATTACTTGCTACTTCTTCTATAATCATTCGGTTCTTATACATACACTGGCAGATTTCAGTTATTCTCTATATTTCCTTATAACATATAACTGATTTTCATTTGCATATTGCTTTTTTATGCCTTTTTTTCTCTAATTTGAAAATAATTAAAAAGAACCAGGGTGCCTGATGGAGTTAAAGCTGTGAAGTACAAGATAGTTGACCAGCACAACTTCCTCAATCTGTTATTTGTTAGGAAGAACAGATATCTTGAACTCTATACCATGAAATGTATAAACAGCAAACACAGCTGTCTGCCCATGTGAACTCCTTTTGTTTGAGTGAGGAGGTTTGTGAAAGGGTAGTGGTAGAGGACTGAGTACTTTCTTGGAGTCCTGCTGTGTTGGTGCCTGCATTTAAAAGCCTGTGGAAACAATATAATAAAAAGGAAACATTTCTATTGCCTTCTTTGACTGAACTGTTCGTGATTTTTATTAGTAGTAGTGGTTTTTCCTAGCATGTGTTCTTCAGCCTGAGAGGGAGGGAGTCTGTTAGCTGTAAGAACATGTCAGAAATTAGGAATCCAAACCTTACCCCGCTTTGTTTCAAATATTTTACACTGTCAGTTCAGTAGGTTTTTTCAAGTCTGATTGGATTGATTATAACTGTACCTTCTGCGTTAAAAGAGCTGAAAACAGTAACTGAATTTGTCCATGAAGCTCTTTATGTATGTTTTAATTCTTGTATTGTTTTTTAATTACTTACTTTATTTGTGGAGTTGCTAATTTTTATTCTTCATAGGATTTGTCTTCCAATTTGTGTCATATTTACATTTAGTCATTATTTTCTGATTCATCATGATGTTTTAATTTACTACTTGTGCATAATTTTTTAAGTCCATGTGCTTGTAGGCTTTCCATTGGAAATATACTACATGAATGTCATCAGTTATGAGAAATCATAATTTTTTTATGCCTTCATGATTATATGTTATGGTTCTGCACTAAGAAACTGCAAGTTTCAGTGAACTGTTTCATCCATGATTGTCTTGTCCATGTGTGTGTGCATCTGTCTCTCTCTTTCTCTCTCTGTGTCTATTTTTCCCCATGAATGTTGCTCTTGAAGTGCCCAAAAAATAGGTATGCTGTTTCCTATCTCTTGATACAGAACTTGTTTCCTTCCTTTAGAAATGCATTTATTTGTTGATAATACCATATTTGCATGTTTCAATGAGATAGGATATCTGTCATGGATCCACAGTGGACCAGGCCACACATGAATATTAGCTGGCTCACATTTGATTCCATGATTTTCTCCACAGTTGTGGTCATACCATCTATCCCTCACCCAAGTTTGAACCATGGATTCCTTGCCAAGTTAATTCCTGAGCAGAGCTTTGCCCACTCATTTTACAAAGGTAATATTAACATCATCTCCTAACCTGTTTGGGTGTTCTTATTTAATGTAATGTAATTCAAGAACTAACTGTGATGTAATTGTCGATAAATAAGTATACGCCTCAGGTTACATGGAGATCAGACCTGATGATACCTTTAAAACTTTATCTTCCTGCCTACATTTCTCCAGGAAATCTCTTCCCCACTTTTACTACATTTATTAACTTTACTTATTATGAAATTTAAAAAAAGCAGTAAGTAGGAGGGAATGGATGTAGAAAATTTTAAATGCTTTTGGTTTGTGGTTATTCTGCTACAATATCAGATACATGAAAATAAATCAGGCATATTTTAAAAATATTGCATACCACATAAAGTGTGTAGCACTTTCGTAGTATTCCCTTTCCCCATATCTTTTCCTGTTCTTTTGCCTTCCTTTCCCGCTTTTTTTCTTGCCTTCTTGATGGTATGTAAACCTCTGATACTGTATGTATTGTGAATTATTTTATGCCTGTTAATTAATGTGCTGTGCTGTGCTTTTCTTGAAGGAAACCGCTTTTGTGATCAGAGCAACTATTATATGTTTTGGGCCTGATTTGTTTTGTTCGTTTGTTTGTTTTAGTAGATACTATATAAGGTAGGGAATATGTTTTTCAGATGTCATTACTTGAAAAAGAGAGAGTTACCTGAATGTAACTTTAGCCAAGTTTGCATGTACATTTCCCCTTTATTTGCATGCACTGTGCTGCGAATACAGAAATGTAAAATAGGTTAAGAAATTTAATCTGGTGAAAATGTTCTTGGTATAATTTTGAAAAATCTCAGTGGATAAAAAGAGTGATTTATAAAAAGAGATTTAAAATTGCATACTGTTTATAAAGAACAGAAATAATTAACTTCCTACTTTAGTAATAAGGCAACTTTTGTTTATCATATGCTGTTTTGGGAGCATTATGTTAAAATACTCATTATATCAACTTAAACTATCACTATGTTCATCCAGAGTTTCTTAAACTTTTGTGTGTGCATGTATGTATATTATAAATTGTTCTAAATCCTAAAAACTAGTAAGCAAGAGTTTGCAATTTTAATTAATAAGACTATTGTCTGCCATACAAACAGGAAAAAAATATTTTGGATCATTCAATTTGTCTATGTAATATTCTTTGTTGTGACATAGTTGCATTTCTATGATTTAATCCATCACTGATTAAAAAAGGAATCATTTTCTCTTAGTGCAGAAGAGTACTACAGTACTATGTGGTACTACAGAATAAACCCTTAAAACATCATTCAATCTTGCTTTCTCTTTTTTTTTTTTTTCCCACATTTAGAGCATGTTTCTGTGTATCAGTGTATCAGGCATAGGATATTTTATTTTTAACCACCTTTGCTTGAAAATTTCGATTGGTTAGACTGCCTCAAAACACAGTTATTTAAAGACATTTTCATTCGTGTTAAATTTAATAAAATAAAAATAAATTATGCAACATGAGATGATATTGCTATTTGTACAAAGCTTGACATTTGATATAATGGGGGCAATAGAAGGGGAAAACCAGTTTTTCTTCTTATCCACATATAGCACATGAATGAAATATAAGTAATAACAGCAGAAAAAAAGTTTAAGAAGAAATGGAGACAGCCATACAAATTCAACAAAATATTTCAGATAAAGCATTTTTTAAGAATTATGTCTGTTATACTATTGCATATAGTATTTGTTTTAGCTTGTGTTTAAGTAAAATATAGTTTTGTTTTTAAAATAGACCTATAGTAAAATTGTGAGCAGGATACAAAAGAAGTGTTTTGGCTTTAGAAACAAATTTTTCAGTAAAGGAAATGTGGCTAGTTATTTTATTTGTTGATATCATCACATCCTTCAAGGTTTTAACTCTATGATGTCTCAGCCTCTTATACCTGACTGCTTCACCTGTTAGAGAAGAAAAATATTTCTGTTTTTTATATTCTGAACCCAGATTCTCAGTCTTGAACGTTAGGAGGAAATTAAATAAAAAAAAATTACCAATGCTGTCAGAAAAGGCTAAAAGTCAAAACCTATTTTGTCATTTCAAGAATCTTCCGTTCCAGTGGCTAAGCCAATTGGGTTCCTTTTAGTGATCTGACATGCTTTCAGATGTTGGCAGGAAGCATGTAATATTTGAATATCATCTTAAATTTTGAAGTATTTTAACACATTACAGAGTGGTTTAATGTAGCATTTAAATGTAAATACATATTTTTAAAGCAAAATCCTATTTATTTAAAAATGGATAAAAATTCAGTTGTTACACGGAAGGAAGGTCTCTGTATTTTATTCATCTCACATGACACTAAATGGATGTAAAGAATTCATTCCTAATCAGTCCCATTCAATACAGCAAATTGTATCATTGTTGTTAGAACGATACAAGACTTCTTTGGGACAGATCTTTATGAATTAAGGGAATGGGATTGGCTGCTTAAAAAGAAATCCATCTTTAATGGATGGAATCTTAGTGGATGGAATCTAATTATCTGACCAGGAAACTTATCAGGGAAAAGGTAAGACAGGCATAGGTATATTACCAGTATTTAAGAAAGATGCTGATTTTGTTTTCAGTGATGCTGCTTTTTATTTTTTCTTTACATGGGGCAATATCTTTACTTAAAATAAATTTAAGGCTGTGTGAGACCCTACTTGTCTCAGGCACATTACAGTATGTGATTGGTGTATGCTTCTTATGAGTAACTACAGTTGTTGTCAAGTTACAAGAATTTCAAACATTATTATACTTGATATGAAACTTTTTGGTTCTTGTATAAAATGTTGACCTTTACCTAGTTTATTGATGATATTATATATTAATAAAATGTGATATTGGAATAAAAGACTTTAAAAAATGCTTTGCAGGGAAATATGTTCTACCTTTACTTACAAATGTTTTTAGGTGGTAAAATAAGGATTTAATGTTTCTTTTACTGTTAATCAAATATTGTTCACAAGCTATATGTCATCTTATGGTGCTTAAAGGAGAAAGGACATACCCAAGAAGGAAACAATAAACCAATGGTGTCCATGACTGCCATTTAACAATAAAAATGTTTATTTCTTTATAATGTTCTATACTTCTGTATTTATTTTTCTTTCTAAGCTGATCCATGGGAAGGTGAAAGAGGTGTCTTTATCTGTAGATTTACTCCTTGTCGTAGGTTTGTCACAAGTGCTTGGGTTTCTTCTACTAGTTTCTGAGAGCTTTAAGGGGTACTTCTAAAATAGTCTGTGCTTAGTCAGACAAAGCAGAACTTGCAAAATGAAAAGCGAGCTCCCTCTCTTTTCAATTTAGGTTATATATAGTATTACTCTTTGGCGTAATGTATTATCGCAGTCTCAAGGAAAATAGCAGATTAGAACTATTCTCTTGCATCTGAAGGATGTATGAGAAACACAGTCCTACAAAAGTAAATGTTGCCAGACTTGCTTCTTTCTGTTAATAATACCAAAGAATTAGAATGACTTAGACTTTTGGGATGTCAGTTGGCTCAGTTTCTCTGAATTTGTGAAGATTTCAAAATGGAGACTTGAAACCGAGAATTATTTAAATGCAAGAGCCTGTCAAGTGGTCTAAAAAGTTAACTGGCCTACAGACTTTTTGGTTCATCAGATTTATTCAGCTGACTGATTAAGTTCTTCAACATAATTAAAATATGGAGGTGTAATAAAGATGGGAATAACTTTAAAAATGTCTTTGCCAGAAGAGGAGAGTTGTTTTCACCTGACTAGTCAAAGATGATAGAAACATTCTTTATCATTCTCACTGTCTCTGTGACTGTGGGTATTGCAGTATGACCAAAAGCTCTGTACAGTTTTTATCTCAAAATCATCAGTCATACGTGAGTTGCACTTTCTGGAAAATATCAGTAGTGGATCAATGCCTGAGCTAGTCATCCTAGTCCCCCTTTATAATAGGTGGAGAGAAGTTAGGGCACATTTAGGGTACAATTCATCTGGCCTGCCTTAGGGATCTTTTTAAGAGAGAGGTAAATTGGGCACTAGAAATCTCTACCTTTTACCATTCACTATAGATGTCATTGTAGACCTCTACCTTGGTCAGATTTATCCTGGCTCCTTTGACTAGGCTTAACTGAACTCCAGGCACAACACTTGCTTTATGATAAATGCTGACATGAAATACTTTGATCTCAGGAACTTAATCCAGTCTAATGACATTATGTGCCTTAGTAATATCCCCATCCCATAGATGGCTATAATTTGTTAGATGTATGTTCATAGGTACATATTCTTCTTTATGACTACTACATGCATATGGTTTGAAAGTAGGAACTATATATCCATCTAAACAATTACATAATGTCTTCAACCTAACAATTGGCAGGCATATTCCCTTTGTACCTGGCATCTGGTAAATCTGAGCAATGCATACCATTGTCCCTCTAATAGCCCCTTATTTCTTCTCTACCTGTCTAACAGTGTGCAATGCAACTAATCTGCACCTTTCTCCATTGTAAATTATTTTTGAATACTGATTTTTTTCGTTGTATGGTTGAGGGGATTTTCAGTTTTGTTCTTTTTTGACGTATATGTATTCCAGTCTACTTTTTTGCCTGCTCCGTGCTTGAGATCCTCAAAGGAGAGTATTCCTTGCAGTCTGATGTACTAACAAACACCTTTATAAAAATCTTTGACTTTCATCTTTAGCAGCATCTTCCAAAAGATCACGTGTGAGAAATCCTAGCTGACTTGTATTTAGTAGAGAAGCAGTGCTAAAACTTCATCTCTACTCCTGGTGATGGGGAAGATTTCCATTACCCCTTGTCCTATCGCTACAGACCCTGCTATAAAGTCTGTCCCCATCTTTCTTATAAGCCCCCTTTGAGTACTGGCAGGCTGCAATAAGGTCTCCCTGGAGCCTTCTCTTCTCCAGACTGAAAAACCCCAACTCTCTTAGCTCGTCTCCATAGGAGACGTGCTCCAGCCCTTTGATTATTTTCATGGCCTATTCTGCGAAGAAAATCAGTGTGTAGCTTATCACAACATTTTATCAGAAATTGATTGGCTTTTCAACCCCCTTGATATCGCTGTCTGTATTTTTCCCAAAGCACTGTAAATGAACAGATTTCTTAAAGGCATGTGCTGTGGATGGACTGGAAGCTATTGATTTTTTTTCTTGACAGAATGAACTCTATTAAAAAGTTGTAGAAACAGCTTTTTCTGTGAAGACAAGTAAAGCAGCAAGTTCTTCTGATCTCATAGGTATACAGTACTCTGGGTATTGTACATTGCTACACTGCTGTTTGTATTCCTAAAGTAGTAGCATAGAGATTTCCAGCCTATTTTTAAACTGAATATTCGGCATAAGGGTAGCAGTCTAACTATGCAAAGTGGACTAAAGGACTAATTTACACTATCTGTCAAAATATCTTTTGCCTCCACAAAGTCCTGACAATATTCATGGCTCCATCTTTCTCAAAATCTAGTTGTACATATGTTTTCAAGAAACTGGGGGAAATGTGGTAAGAGACATGGGTGATAATCACAAGAGTCATAAAATTCAAATTCTACTGAATTTCTGCCTGCTGCTCAAAATTATCACACTGCTTTCCTGATGAAATATATGCTGCTTATTCCAACTGCCTCTGAGAGGACACGCATTTGAAGATCATGAGATAGTAATAAATACGTCTTAATATAATATTTATTGCCCTTCACCAACTACTTAAGACATCAGAAGAGAAGTTTGCCCATATATTTCGTTATTAATTGATCAGTCATTATGTACGCCCGAAGCAGCTGTAATAGGGATTTTTTTTAATTAACATCAATACTTATTTTCATTTGTTTGTACAAATTACAGATGTTTTTAAAGTTTTTGATTTTTAAGAGTAGTGCTTAAGATAAAACATTTTTAGTATAATTTTCATCATATGTATAGAACATACTCTGCTTCACTGTTAACTTCTATTGCTGGATGCTGTAACCTAGGTGACAGAATTTTTTTTATTTCTTTTGCAAGAAATGTCTAATCACAAAAACATCATCTTTCTCAGCACGGGTCAGAAATACAGATATTATCATAGGTAACTGCCAACTAATCTATTTTTTCATTATGTGTTTTTGCACTTACACAAAGACAAAAATAAAAAACATTAAAAATAGAAACTGACAAAAACTAGGGAAATTCACCTAGAAAAAAACACATATTACTGTACTGTTCCTGATTTTTTTTTATGTGAACAGCTGTTTTTGTACTCTAAATTTGACACTTCTTTAATACAACTTTTCATTTTCTTACATTTATTTTATCTTAAGTCTTTTTTAATTAATGACTTGGTAATGCATTATTTTAGGACTGCTGGCATGTTGTTTGGCAACCAGGTAATCAATCAGACTGATGTACAGCTGTCTTATCTATCAAGCACTGAGTGAAAGAGGTTTGATTAGTAAGGAAGAATTAAGACATTGATTAAAGACATTGCCTAAACAGATCAAGAGTTACATCTGTCAAAAATGGCTCTTTTAATACTCTTTTCTTTGGTCAAGGTAGAATGAGCTGCCCTGTGTGCCTTCCTGAGTCCAGGAGCGATTGCGAGGAAAAAACCAAAAGACTTTTGAGGAATTTTATCAAATAGAAGCAATTTCCAGTGTGCAAAAAGAGAAGACATGCACTTACAGGTGTCCAGCTGTGAAAAAGGGCTGATGATAACTCTGTCCTCTACAATCACTTCCCAACCTTGATTTCCCCACCCTAAGTCTCTCCTGCTCCATTTCCTTCCCATTTCAGGACTTCTCTGTTTTTCCTGGTCCAGAGCTACATCCTTTCTCCTCACACACCCACTCTGGTTAAAAGGAAATTCCCAACCCTCTGTCTTAAATCTCCTGTCTCAAGACCTGCGCCCTTCCAATTGCCAGCCCACCCCAGAGTCTTTCATATCTGACCTTCCCCACTCCCCCAGTTTTCAGCTGTTCCTTCTGCCCTCGGCCATTCATGCCGGAGCCCTGGGGTCTCCCGGCTTGTGGCTTTCACTCTTCCCAGCCAGATGCTGCCGTGGCACGTGCTCTACATCAACCTCTTCACGTACACGATTACTGGCACTCTGTTAGACAGACAACTGGATCTGCATGGTTGCATTGCTGTCCTTGCAGAAGCAAAGGGCCAGCTTTTGGTCTGGCAGGAATTTCAGGAACCTGGATAAATGGTCTGGCTAAATAAGAGGTGCAGGCTAAATGTAGGCTGCATTTATCAAGCGTTTTCCTGGATGAAAGCCTGATAGTGCAAGAATGACAAATAGTAACCCTAAGCCAGGCTCTTTTTCCTCACTTTTTTATAATTCACTTAACAAGGAAACTTGTTTACAAAATATTTAGAACAGCAAAAGAGATCTGCAAAATAAAAATCAGTGTTGCTCAGATAACCTTGCCACCGAAATAACAGAACCCCATGAACTCCATTAGAGGGGCGTGACCAGATTTGCCTGTTAATGCATAGTTGTTACATGAAGAATAATATTGACCAGGCTGCCAAAATGAGTACATGTTATGTGGCTGGGCCGTGACCACTATCACTGTACAGGGAATTTGTACTCTGACCTCTTTATAACTTCCACACAGAAACAGAAACGCCAATAGGAGAAAAGGTCCTGAGAAAAGGTCCTTAAAGTTTCTTTTAGGGTGATCCTTCTCACCATTGTGCCTGAGTTTCTGAGGACATTTCCATTGAACTCCATTCCTGGTTACTCCTTTCAGTGTACTTTTGTATCAGACCCTTATTACTCTTTGATTCTGACCCCATACCTAGTTTCTCATCTCAGTTTGATTGTGCTGCTTCTCATATATGGAAACTAGTAGACTGATGTTGCTAGGAAGAATTTTTTCACTGTGTCTTTATAACCTAGAGCTTAGGAATTGATCAGTTGACTCTGCCACCTATGGAGGAAGCTATAATATCACTGCGTGGTTGGATTGAAAGCATTTTCAGCTTGTATTGTATTGTCCCTGAAAGTTTGTAGGATACTATGAAGGGATATATAAAAGGCAGCTAATAAGGTTATCAATGCCTTAAGATAGCTATACAGAAAACAACTCTCAAATTTTCCAGTGCACATGCAGAAGGAAAGGTGGTAGCAACTCCTATATCAAGATTGCCCCAAACCTTCCCTTGCCAAATGTTGCTATATTGTTTGTAGCAGAAATTTGACAATAATTTGGGATAATATGACTTTCAAATAAATTTTCAGCCATATTGTAAGCAGTTAAAAATAATAATTTTCATACTTTTTTACTGTTGAAAATTTTCAGCTGATTTTTAGACCCTAGTAGAGGGGTTTAATGAAATGAAAAAGAAAAAAAGACCACAGGAATATAGAGACAATTTTTCGATTTTTTAAAGTAAATAAAGATTAAAAGCAGAATATTTTGTGCTGTCATTTTTTATAATGGCAAAATTGTATGTATTTATTGCAGATAAGAAATGTGTCTCATTATTAAGTTAATAAACATGGGGGGTTGTATTTTTTAGGCATATGGAAGCAGTAGAAGAGTTATTTAGGTAACTCAGTAGGTTAAAACAATTGCAACACACTTCATAAATCACAAGCAAACAAGATATTTTAGGGAAGGAGCGTGACGGATGAGGTCACCAGATATACAATATGTCATTTAGTTAACTTAAGCCCATATTTTTCCCATAATGTAGTAGATGAACTCATTAGTTACAATGAAAAACAGTAAGAAGGAGGCATCTGGCTTCCAACTGCCTATTTCTGACAGGGTTAAGATCACTAGATCTAGTAATGTTTCTGCTTTGTCTACTGACATGGCCTTGTGCTGCAGAAAACTGATGAGGTTTGCTGAAAATTTACGGGCTTACTGTCACAGTGTTATAACATAGACAGGTGCAATCAGTTATATTTTTGCTTCTGGTCATGTTTATCATTTTGCTAAGTTGCTTTGAGTATTCAGGATTTTTATAAAAGCGTACATGTTACCGGTTCAAGAGTTTTCTAAATAACGTTATAAAGCAGTCGTCTTTATTCCTGAATTCTGAAGGCAACAGAATTGATATGACACAGTATAAATGAGCATGGAATAAAACTGTTGTAACTAAAATTGGATGGGTTTTGTGATCCATGCTCAGGAGTTTATAATTTACCTAAAATAGTACTACTAATAATGCTGATCCAGAAGGTCTTATAATACATCTTTTCAGACATATTTATCTGAATTTCACAAATACTGATTTGCTAGTATTCTTATTTGAGAGGCAGTCATTAAGCAGTTTTATCTGTTCTGAGTTTACTTTCATTTGATTTACAAAAAGTAAACTGGACCTTAAAAGGTCTTTTTTTATCTGTGAAATGAAATGAAATTAAATGAAATTAAAAACGACCTTTTTCATTTAGCTTGCTAGATGTTTTAAAAATGAGAGTTAATGCACTGGATTTAGGTAGTTTTTAGAGATTGTTGTTCATAGTGATAAATCAGACTAAACTAAATTGACTTAGTGTAGCATATTCATGGTAGGTACTAGAGACACAGTAAGAAAAGATACAAGCCTGGTTTCTGTGGAAATTAAGTCTCCATATACTTCCCTGTATATGGAATAACTTGATTTTTTTTTTCCTACATAATTTTTATTAGTGTTATGTGTTGTATAGTATGTCATATCTAAATTCTATATCCACAAATTTAATATTCCTTCCATTTTTAACTTCAAATGGTGTAATCCTCTAGGCATTTTATTCTCATTTGGGAACAAATGATTATAAGGCACCCGCTGAGTAATTAAGTAGAGTCTTATTTATAGAGTCTTTAGATTAGTTCTGATTTTTGGACTTGTTACTCTTAACTGGGAGGCTATTTCAATACCTTAATTCTATAGTGATGGCTGTGACTTCTCAATCTTAATGTATTGCTGGTGAGTTTGCACTCTTCCATTTAGCTTAAATCTTTTTTCTTGAGAAAATATATGTATAATAGCTGTTGTATACCCTCTCAATACTAGTTTGGCCAGAGTATATCAGACAAACTCTTTTTTTCTGCAACAGTCAGCCATTGTGGATCTCCATAGTGGCACTTCCATCTTTCTCAAATATAACAGCGTACACAGTATTCCATAATGAACCCCACCAAAGCCTTCTTTAATGCTGTTAATATTTAAGTGTTGCAGGAGCTAATTCTTCAGAAAAGTTTGGAATCACATTTACCTTTTCCATGGCAGTGTTATATAGTTACCCAGTGACTGACATATCCAGGTTCTTCTCTTCAGACATTTCCAGTTGATGAATTCCGATTTTAATGGGAAGCTCTGTGTTAGTCACTGGATGCATAGCTTTCCACTATTAAACATAATTTGCAGTTCTGTCATAATTCCTTCTTATAATCATTCTTCTGTGCATCAATTGTACAGAATTTTGTCATCAGCAAATTTCATCATTATATTTTTACTTTTTCACCTCAAATCTTTTTTAAATTTTAAATGAGATAATTCCTGTGGTAGTTTTCCTCAGTCTGATGTTTTTTCTTTTGAAACTATTTGATGTCTCCTTCTTAGCCTTTGCCACCTTCTATTAATTTCCAGGTTCTCTTGACTAAAGTACTATCTGTTGTGACAACCCCAGCTTTACTGAATTTTACTACATTAGCCCTTATTTTCTTTGGGCAATAAATATTTTAAAAGCTCTTTTAGCAAAGTCATTTTGTAATCTGTCTCGTTCCATTCCATTACTATTATTTACTCCAAAATAAATCCTGAAATCTTGCTCACTGTTGAAGTCTCATCGTTGTCCAGATCATTTTCTCCCCTTTCTTCCAAAGAAAAATCATGTGTGATATTCTCCAGTCATACGTTGCTATCTCCACTTACCTGTTTGGCAAACGTACCTGCTACTAGACTAGTAATTTCATAGACTGTTTCCCCCAAAATTGTCTTGGAGTCAGTTCATTCCTATGATTTTAATACATTAAAATCTTTCTTCTGGTTTGGTTAGGGTATTTGAATTTCCACATCCACATTTGCATTAGTTTCCTGTAGTTTTGTGTTCAACATTGTTGGCCTTAATGAAAATTGAGGTTGTGTACTCTAACTTCACTATGTAGAAGACCATCTTCTTTTTTAATGTTCTCTTTTCATTTACATAATAATGGAACCTCATGCTACTTTACTTACCATATATTGCAAGGGCAACAATCTCCTTGACCGTCGGTCCCATCCTACTCTTCCTTTCAGTTCAGCAGTATTGTCTTTGTATGGATCAATTTTAAAGAAACAAACAAGCAGAAAATTCATTAGGATCATTCTGTGGATCAGATGTCCTTCTGTGCCAAATACAGGCAGTACTAAGTAGATACGGATTTTTTTACTTCCTGACCCAGCAGATGCTAAGTGCATTTTATGCAGCTCATAAATCCAGTTTCTACTTCCTGCTTCACAAAGCACGGCTCATATCTATTTGATAAGATGTGTTTAAGGCACTTACTTACTTAGGAGAAAGGAAAGAAGGAAGTGGCTTCAGCATTTACAGCTGTTAAAAGAAGAAAACAATACTCCTTATAATGGGTTATTCTGTTTTGTATTTCTAAAAGCCTACGTATAGTTCTACCTGTATCCATTTGTTAATACTGTACATATGAAGAACTTTACACCTACCACTATTTCAAACATAAATAATTTCATGTAGAATTTTTTATGTGCACATGCATACACATGCACTTGTACCCCTGTGGTAAATACATAGATATTTGACACCTGACTGTATCAAACAATTAGTAATAAGATAAGTGATTGCTATGAAAGTTATATTGCTAAATGACTTTGTATTTGGAATATTCAGAAGGGCAGAGCTTCATCTAAGTATGCTGTAAAATATTTTCCTTTAAAAAAAAACCAACCAAAAGTATTCCTAATTCATACACAGAACAGCTACATTTATAATCAAGACAAGTTATCCAATAAAATAAGGTAGTTTGAAAATAAATTAAAAAATCAGTTTGAGTGCAAGCTTTTTGTAATTGAAAATAGCCACAATCTGTTGCTCTCAAACATGTAACCAAAAAGATGAATATGGAATTTATTCACAACTCTAGTTAACTTTCCACTAAGCATAGCAAATTACTCTTACTTAATGAAGTTGTGTCTGTTTCACTGAAATAATTAATAGAGGTACACTTTTCTCGGTTACAAGATGTTGTGGAGTCCGTTTCAATCTGGAAATGTTCCAAACTCAACAGATTTCACTTTCCCATCTCTATAAAGCTGTGTTTATTTTGTTCTTAACATTTGCCAGAAAGAATTACAGAATTTCACCTTTTGTGGGGAAGGAGGAGTTATCTAAAGAATGAACAATAGCTTTTTTTTTTTTTCAGTCATGTATAAATAAATTTGTATTCATTGTAATGATGCCTGTGTAAAAATGTAATACACATTTTAAACAAAAGACAAAGCGAACAAAAGGTCTAGCAATTTCCTTTTGAATGCAAGCTTAATATGTACTGATGGTGATAAAAAGACTAAATTTTATAGTAAACCTAAAGCATGAGTGATTGCATTTTTCTCTTCCAGTAGTCTCACAGATCATACCGATATGCAGTCAATATGTTATAATTTTTAATATTGTTTTTGCTGGCAATATTTTGCTATTTGTTTACTGTGTGAGTAGTGAGCTGTAATTTCTAAATGTCACTGAGCTTGCATAATGCAACTTTGGGCTCCTTCTTCCAAGCCTTTATATATGCCAAACAGCTGTTGAAATCAAAACGTTTTGTATGTAGAATGAGTTTTTAAGGTGTAAACTACTAAGATTTGTGGGCTTTCTAACACTTACACTTCTGTCTTGTAAAACCTTATGATCATATTTTTAGGAGAAAAAAATCAAACTAAGCTATAAATATTGTTCATAATCTCTATTTCACTGCAGAGACACCAACTGTATTTCCAGAAAATATCAAAGATAAAGAAACACCGACACCAGTTGAAGATATTCAGCTGGAAAGCTCTATTCCTCATACAGATTCTGGAATAGGAGACGAACAGATGCCCAATATTTTGAATGGGACAGACTTGGAGACCAGCACAGGCCCTGATGCTATGAGCGAGCTGTTGTCTACTTTGTCTTCAGAAGTGAAGAAATCTCAGGAGAGCTTAACGGAAAGCCCCAGTGAAATCTTGAAACCCGCATCATCAATATCCAGCATCAGCCAAAGTAAAGGCATCAATGTCAAGGAAATACTGAAAAGTCTTGTGGCAGCCCCTGTTGAAATTGCAGAATGTGGTCCGGATCCAATCCCTTACCCAGATCCTGCACTGAAGAGAGAAGCTCAAGCTATTCTTCCCATGCAGTTCCACTCATTTGACAGGTATACGGCTGGATTCATTATTTTATATTGATGTAATTCAGAAGTTTGAAGGATTATTTTTTTTTAACATGGTTATTCTTCTGTTGGTTTGTATTAGACTATATTAAAAAACATCTGCATTACTTCTCCTTTTCTGTGTTACCAAAATGGACCTTATAGTATAGACAAAAGTAATTCACCTTGTTTTTCTCTGTCAGCAGTTAATAAAACTCCACGAGGTACTTGGAAAACAAGCCTGTTGTAACGAAATGTTTTTGTAATAAAATCTTTTTTCCTTTAAAACAGCATTTTAGTGAGGAGGAGGGGTAATATCTGCTTATATAGAACAGACTGACTGTGCAGAAATTCAGTCGAATATTCTTTCAAAGACTTAAATCTTAATTGGATCCATCATTGCACTGTTTTCTGGTACTGAAATGCTTCGACCATGGCAAATTGTTTGCATGGTCATGGTGGAAACCAGTTTCCTTTTAGGTCTTTAAAAAGAAAATACACTCAAAAGTGTTAAATTAATGTTTAAAATAGAGTTTAAAAATAAACTGCTGAACATTTCCACAAGGAGTACTTTGTTTCTTGTTTTAGGCTGTAGCTTCCCAGCTTCTTATAAATATACTTTTCTTTAAATATTCAGTCCCTCTCAATTACCTTGTACATAGAAGTTGTGATAAGATGTGCAATCAACAACATCCTTCCAGAAGAAGGGTAGCCTGTTCCATTGTGCACTTAGTCTTAACCTGTGCAGAGAGCTAACTCTTATGCCTGTTGATGTGACTACATTTTCCAGTATGACAAGATGCCTGCAGTTTCTTCATTAAAATGTTATTAAAAGTTTTTTTTAAAAACAGAGGAATCAAGGCAACTCAAAGGTATGGTAACATCTCAAAACTTTAAGCAAAGTTGTAGAAATATATTAGTTCATCACGCATCTTTTCTGGAAGAAATCAAAAATAAAACAAGAAAATGACTATGTTGTGATTTATGAAAAAAAACCAAACAGAAAACCTGTACAATTATCAGAAATGTCTTCATTAAAGTCTTAAGAAAAACAATATGCAATCAGTGTTTTCAGCATAATGTAAACAGTAAAGTACAAGAATTATATGAGAATTTTAGAATAAAAGTGAAGAAGCACTATTTCATTATATGAAATTATGAATTACGAATTCCATAGTAAAGCTGACGCCTTTTTGTCTGTACATATATATTAGTACTGACTCTGCTTTTCTAAAATAATTCAGTAAACGATGAGATGGCATCTGTCGTAACAAAGGTGATAGTTTTGAGATAGGAAAGGTGGAATGTGCTCTAGAAGCAATTAATATATCCCTTTTACTTTAGGTCTCAAAGCCATTCCAGAGAAAGCTCATTTAGCAACTCTTTAATTAAAAGGATTTTTTTTGTTCATCAATCTGCAGGTTTTGATTTTCGAGTGATTTCAGTGTGAACTAAAAAATATTTTCTTCCTATACTTTTAGGAATTTTTCCTTCTTCTCTGTGAGGAACCGTTATGTTCCAGAATGCGTTCCTGTACATTAAGCAGTACAGAGATTTGTGCTGTGTGTAAAATTAACAGCACCTAACTGTAACCATCAAAAGGTTACTTTAGGTGAACCTATTCAGCTAAGTTTTTCTGCCTTGGTCAATTAAGAAAAATACTCTTTTCAGAAGGTTATTATTAATGCACAAAATGCTAGACACCTAAATTAAAATGGAGCTTATCACCTCATGAGATGAGGGAACTTAACCTCAAGATGATTGAAGAGATGAGTTTTATTATGCATTTCTAAATTATAGCTTTGTAAGAAAGCATTAAAAACTAACAGACTGCAGTAGGTTGGCCATAACCTGTATTTAGCGTGAGCAACTCTATTAGATTGTTCTTGCGACAATGTGACTGCGTGTACATTTTGAACACCATTAGTAGTAGTTGCTAATACAGAATCATGGAATTATTTGAGAGGTGCTTCATGTCTAGAGCTTACAGATTTTGATAGGCATTTCATACTTAACAAGTTTGCTTAGAAGCCTAGAGGGTTTAGTGGTTTGTTTTTTCCCTGTCCTGTTGCCCTGTTGACCAAGTTGTGATTCCATGATTTACTGTACAAAGTGTACAGCTAGTACACTGTGCAAGTTTGTAGCTTGGTAGCACATGTAGTACTATGTCAACCCTAGTCATTGTTTACTACTTCTGCAAAAAAAAAAAAGTGGTAATGGTTCAAGTTTAGGCAAACAAAGACCCATTTGTATCAATTTTGTTGAAGTGAACAAAATATCCCAATAGATCATCCTGTTACCTGATTTTGGTGAGTGAGGTAGGTCATGCTATTTAATAAAACCAAAACTGGCAGGTTCAGGGAACTCCCAGCAGATGAGGAAACATCAGATTCTTACCTACAACTTAAACGAGTGTTATTGAACTGTGGGTATCTCACTAAAAATACTAATATTCTTAGCCCACAGGAACTCAATTGGCTGGTTGCACCTCACGGCTGCGTTACTTGAGTGATGACCACTGTTCAGGCAAACACTTCTCTGTGCACTTTTCTCACATTTTCAAAGTACTTAGTTGACCGCTATGGCAATCTTTGGAGGCAAAAGATGAGTGGTCATCTTGCTTTTCTGTTTCAAAATTACAAAGGAGGAGCAGTTTGAGACCCTGAACGTATAACTTTTCATGGGAGTTGTAACAAAGGCTGGGGCAGGGGGAGAAAAGCCTTGAATACTATATTGAAATAATATTAGAATTAATAAAAATATTAATTGAGAAAGCAACATAGATTTTAGCTTTTGATGGTTTATAAATATTTTCTGTTGCCTATAGTATCCTAATTATCATTAAAAAAATAACAGTGTGATCATTTTTCCATGCTTGCTTATCGAAACATAAGTGTGTTTACTGATGGAAACTGATAATCAATTAATACACTTTGCATATTTTTTAAAAGCTAACACTATGCCTTTGGACCGTATTTCTGTAGATTGCTATAGTTTATGCAGCTTTTGGTACGTCACTGAGCAATGTAGCTGTTGGTCATGTTTATTTTCTCTAGGGAGAACCATGGACAATGGAGTGTATTGTTTTGCCAGGTTTTATTTGTTTCAGTTCTTATAAAATACACAGGGTGATCCCATATTTATAAGCGAATCGAGGTTAGAGAAATGTATTTTTCACTTTAATAAAAAAATATTCTTATTCCTTGTGAGGATAGACTTTTTTTTTTGTATTTTTGTATTTGGATGGTTGAGTGCCTTGTAAAAGAAGAGTTGAGGCAATAAGTAATTAGTAGAAAAATAACAGTATCTTTGTTTTTTTAAAGATATCTCTTTAACTGTAATCACTGATCTTACATGCAGGTAAATGCCATATAAAGCAAACATCTGTAAATAGAACTGAAGTTATTTTATCTATTTATTTTATTTTAACTGTTTTATCATTTAATATGATGTGTTTTGTTCCACATGTTCTTTTAATTATACGTTGCTAATACGTTCATAAGAGTCATTGTGTAATAGGCTGCGCTGTATTCTTCCATAGAATTTGTGCAGTTATAAATGAAATCTAAAAGCAGAAAATGTGTCCAACATGTTTTATCAAATAGGACTTGTGTGTAGTTAATGTATGCAGCAGTTCAGGCACTATCGAATGTAAATGATGAGGTGATATTGATGAAAGGAGGGGATTGAGGTCTCGGGGGGCGCTGATGACGGATTGAACAGAAGCGGCCTCGCACCGCACGTAACTCAAGTCTGTCGTCTTCACCGCTCAAAGCCGTAATGGGAGGTGGCAGTCTGAAATGAGTTGCCACGGCAAAGAGTATTATTTTTGAAATGCTTTCACACAAATCACTAGGCCCTGCATACAACTTAGTTTCATGCTTTAATGTCATCAGGAGGCACAAATTGGTGTGTCTAATTGTTTGCCACCTGCCAGCAAAATGAGCTGCCAGCCAGCCAGACGGGTTTGATTGTCTGTCAGCTCTTCAATAGATTGAGAGTGACAACATCAAAAATTTCACTTCAAACTCTGAAGCTTTGAGCAGCTTTTCAGAGACCTCTTCCCCACAAGTGCTTCTGGACAACTGCATTTTTCAATTAGTTTTCAATATATCGCTGCCTTCTGCCTCATCTGTCTTAAGGTAGCTCTAATTACATTATGACCTATATAAACAGATTTCGGGGACACTGAAGCCTGGATGCTCAAAGTTATGACATATCTTTTAACGTCAGACTGAATTCCTTGAAAATGCCATCCAGGATGACATTTTTAGACGCAAACACAAAGGGTTATTTCACCTGTATTTGCAACTAATGGAGCATAACTCACCAATAGTTCCTTTTTGCTTTCTCATCTTTTGTCTGACAAAAATCAGTCCCCCTTATTGGGTTTTGGGGATCTCTTGTTTCTGGTTTTTTGTCAATTTGCATTTGTCCTACTAGACACAGCCTAGACCATTAATGTTTGAGGTTTTTTGTGATTCTACCTAGATTCTACTGCATTCTGAAGCTTACATTTGTTCCATTCTACTTTTTTCTAGTGGGGAGTTTTTAGAGGGGTGCTGTTATTGAAGTTGAGAGTGCTCTTGGTTTTGTGTCTCATTTATTATTTTCTCAAAGTGAGGTAATTTACATATATTTTCTGTACTTAGCAGAATTATTTCAATAGGAAGTATGCTTGCATAAGCAGAAAATCTTGAGTTCCCGGAAATGAGAAGATCAGTTATTTTTGCTGCTGTTAAATACCTTATTCCCTTTTAATCCATTATCACTTCATAAATTGCAATACTATGGGTTTGCATAGTTTAAATGCTCAGTGAAGTCTTTACAAGCATATTTTGAAATATTTTGAGGGACACACTTTTGAAGTATTTTAGTCTTGGTTTGCGGTTTGTTTTTTTTCCCTTGGGGCCAGTTTTAAAGGTATTTGTATGCTAGAAAAGGTGGACATCTTGTGAAATCTAGTCAGGGCTGATACGTGTCCTTCCAGTTAGAAGGCAGAGAAAGAAGGTCTTCAAAAAGTATGTTTGGATAAAATTCTATGTTTTATGAATGTAGGCTATATTTAGAAGGAATACTCAGAGTATCTATGTGTTTTACTACAATAGACTTTTTTTCTTTTTTTGTTTTACTGATTGACAGAGTGGGAAAAAGACAAGAACTGTGAGAGAAGATGCACTGAAGGCTCAAATAGAGAGGCTCAATATTTGTCTGGTTTGTTATTGCCCACCTGTGGGAGACCATTGATACACACTGGTCTACACCATCATTCAAATAAAATAATTGAATTAGGAGATTATATTACTGTTAGAGTCATTAGATTCTCCAGAAGATGATTGCTGAAAAATAGATTTGATTTTCCTGAAAACTTAATAAAAATTAGTTATGAATAGATATGTTTTAGTTTTCTCCCAACAGAAAAGATTACTTTTTAAAGTTCATCTGAAAAATAGCTGGAGAAAACAGAGCACCTTTCCCATGAATCAGGTAGAGACAGTTACAGGTGCTGTCTGTACTTATTCATTGCATTCCCCGTTACCTTGGGTGTCACAGTAGTTTGTGAACATGTGAATGAAAAAACTAATCAGTAATGTGGGAATTAAGTGACTCATCTGGGTGCCAGATCACTCTCAATAATATTACTGATCTTTGTGTGCTGGAGATTGTGGTCCAAAGGAAAGAATTGAGAGCTCCTCTCTCTAGAATCTCTTTTCTAAGGCAGATCAGATCAGATCCTGTTAGAAAGAGAAGGGACCTGAAGTTGCATTGTCTGTATTCCTAGAGAGTGTCTTAACCACTCGTTTACTAAATAAAAGGGGGGACAAGGTGGAAGTGCACCTCCATCTCAGCTGTTCATTTAGATCAATTGCATCCCAAATTTATTAATACATTGAAGTCAACCAAAATTGGGTATATTAACCCTCAATTTTTTTCATCTAGCTGTAATCATATTCCTCTTGTGTGATGTGTGTCTTTTCATATTCATATGCATGGCACTGTAGCTATCTCTCAGCTGAAGCTTTATGTATGTTTTATCAGGAGAAACCAACATCTCTCTACTCTTTAATATGATTCACTGGATATACAGCTGAAAATTATGCCGGATTTTTGTCTTACTTTTTTACCCCAATAGGCCACTGTAAAATCACTATTAAAGCTGTTTTGACTTTTACAGGACTGTGGCTTTTTAGCTCCTGCTTTTTTGTATTTTTTTGCCTCACAGATGCAGGATTAGGTTCCTCACCCATCCCCAGACTATACCTCATGCTCGTGCATGTTTCTTTATGTTTTTTTCTTTATTCAATTATGTTTCTGGCATTTAATACATTACATTTTCACTTCTATTCTATTCACATTCTTTAAACTCATTAGATTTCCAGTATCTCAAATTTCTCTCTTCAGCCAAGACCATTCATCTTTCTTGGTGGTTATCTTTTTAATATCTTACAGTTTTTCCTTGTTTCGTGTCAAAATTTTAGATCATTTTAGATACTTCAGCTAATTTATCCTGATTGCAAAGGAGATACTAATGACTGGGAATTTCATTGGGGGTAAATACTCACTCTCTTGCTTTATCTGAGAGCAAAGATCAATGATCTTCATGTCCTTGTCCTTAAATCACACCTGAGATGATTCCCTTTCTTCTGTTTAGAAACAAGCAATTTGTGCTTAGTAGATGAGGATCATTTTATGAACTTTAAGATTTGGATGTTTTGGTAAATGGCTATGTTATAAATGGTGTCACGTGATTGAAAGAATCCATAATAACTGGACAATCAGCACTAAGGTTTTGTTTGCATAAGTCTCAAAGATTATATACTTCTGTGAGCCTTCCATATCTCTTCAGTATACCTTACATTTTTTTATTCAGTTTTTCTTCCCCATGACTGTTGACTCTAAGTTTCCTCCTTCATTGCAAATTAATCTTATCTTGATGCAGTCAGCCTAACAGAAGGTTGTCTAAAGTAGGATTCAAAACGTGTTAGTACATACTAATGATCACTAGTTCCAGACTCAAATCACAAGCCAGGGCTGAAATCAGAAGAACAGTGAGTAACCAGCAATATTCATGTTTCATAAAGGACCGGACATGTACATAGGTATGGAGAATATCAATCACTTTCAGAGAAGAAATACTAACAGAGATTAAATTAAGCTATAGGAACAAGGTAAAACATAATATAGCAAACAAATTATCTCCTATTTTCTACTGTGATTTCTTCTGAAATGTCTGGCAGAAGTTGCTGTTTGACAGAGTACTTCTGTGAAAAATCTGCTTGAATTCTGTACTGAATTTTGAAGAGCAGTTCTTGAAAATGCTCATGCTTTCTGGCGTTGTGGGGGAGGAAGGGAGGAGCAAGAATATTAATTCAGCCTTAAGAGGTTTCACATATCCCAGAAGAGTGTAAAGTGATTCTAATTTAATTGCTGCTGCTCAGATAGGTAGCACAAGACATCCAGTATTTGAGGCTTATCTCTGACCTCTTGATTGAGCAGAGTGATTAGGTTGGAAGGCCTTTGGATTTTCAAATGGAGAAGAGGTGCAGAATGTGGATCACAGAGAAAGAGAGAGAAAATATAGTGCTGCATAACCTGATGTCTATCACCAGCACTGGGTAGCTAAATTTTTAGGGAAAGTTAATTTGAGAAGGTATTTTTTTTTTATTTCCATTTTCTCTTTTTGCAGTTCAACACATTGATGATATTATTTTCTATCTAGTTATTTCATGCAAATTACTAAAACCCAGATGGATCCTATAGCCATTCGCTGACGTTATTTAATGAAGCAGCAATGCACAAGTAGTGTGCAGGTTGAACCAACAACATTCATCTTAAACATGATGCGAATTCCAATGACTTTAGGCTTAGATTTACTATTTGAATAGGACAGTCATTGAGTGATAAAATAGTGATTAGTAGTCACAGTTCTTTTTAGAATTGTAAACTACCTGATGAACAGAGAAATGAAATCAGCTGCTACAGCCAATTGCTACTAAGCTTTTGTTGACTAAATCATTGAGGATCATTTGGGACCATGATGATGTGATTCATAAAAATGTGGACCGCTTTGGAACATTTTGGAAATCTGAAATACGTTGTAGAAAATAAGGCCTAAAATGCCATGACGGGAGTGTATATAACCTTTTCTTCTAGTCTATAGATTTTTCTTCCTCCATGAAAGAAACAGCTGAATGTGCTGAGTGGTTTGATTGGTTAAAAGAAGGTTTTTCTCATTTGAAAGCAGTAATACTCTTTCACCTTTCTTGTTCTGCTGTTCCTCTGATTGTTTAGCACATTTTTGACCACTCTGGTGTGTTGTTCATAGAGTTTTTCAGTCTCCTTCAACTGGATGTCATTTTTTATTCACTCACTGTATTTTGTTTTATCAGTAGGAATGAGACATTTTGACAAGGTCACCATGTATGACATGTCAGAAAGCTGCATTTTCTTGCAGTCTGGCATGGTAATGTCTCACTGATTTTGCCTGTTCTTATGGTAGAGAGGTTTCTCTTGATGTTTCTTGATAATTTGTAATTTAATAACACCTGACCTGTCTTAATGTCCTGATTCAGACTTAGAAAAGAATGTCAGCCATATGTAGAGCATTAGCATCTGTGGGATCCGGGCAGGATTGTCCTTTCTTGCTATAGGAGCTGATTTTCAGTCTTAAACTACGTTTTTAAGGAAAGAGTCTTTCCTTTATAGGAGGCCAGTACATTTGGGCATTGGACTAGATGACCTTTAAAGGTTCCTTCCAACCCGAAGTGTTCTACGATTCTATTACAGCTGAGGAGTAAAGGTGACATATGTGGTCTTTGCCGTGGAAAGTTAGATGATCTTTTGGATAATCTGAAAGACCACTTGAATTGTCTGAAGATAAGGAGGAAGACCTTGAATCTTGACCTTGAAGACCTTGAAGCTTCATCTTCTTTGGACACTAGCAGGAAAGTAGGAAATACTTTTGCAGCAATTTAGCAGATACCCATACCAGACCTTATATGAGGGGAAAATTATTTTACTTAAAACCCAAAACCAAACAGATCTCACTCACACTCTGTCTCATGTTTGCAAACACTAGAATGGGTGTGTGTCTAAGTAGCCTATCCAGCAGTCAGGCACCCCACATGCTTGTGTCCAGATGCCAAGTCCAGGATCTGCTGCAATGACATGGAGAGCGTGGGATGCCAGCTCTCAAGTCTTCCTCACATCTCCTGGGTTCTTCATAGATTGGCAACTATGTTCAGGTTTTGGATATGCCTTTCTTCACCCCTATGGAGCTGCCAACAGTTTCTCTGTCCTTTCCTACCTCTTTGAGTCATCACTGTTCACTATTTTTTTCTCCAAGGTCTGGTTACCTTGTGTAAGCTACACACATGCCTGTGGTCTTGATGACCTGATAATCTATGTGCCATTAGCATAGGCCAGTCTAAAATATCTTTTCCTGCTGTGTCTTTCCTTCTTGTGCCTCAGCACCCAAATATTCCCATTCATTCTTCATTCACACCAATCTTAGCTGTAGGTAAGTCCTAATTTCTGTGTTGACCAAAGTATTCATTGAGCTAGAGATCTTTCTGTGCAGGTAGGAGCTAATTTTTCAAAATTTTATGGTGTTATGGAGCAGATTAATCTAACCCATGTAGATCTAGCTTTATTTGCCTGTAGCTGTTGCTAAGTAAACACTTCATATCAGAAATGATTATAAGAGATTATTAAGTACAGAAAAAAGCAATTATTTTAAGGTCACATATCTTAATCAATAGCTATTCAGTGTGCAAACTCATCTTCTCTTAATGTAAATGGAAGGAGACAGAAAACCATCAATATGCCTAGAATTACCTTTCTAATAGTACATGCTTCAGGGTGGTGGTAAAACTGTTGTTCAGAATGCAGACACTTCAACTGGCACTGCTACTCCTCTAAAAAAAGTGGTAAAAAAATTGCTTATGAATTGTTTTATACACTGTCATCATATAAAAGGAGATTTCAAAAAATAACACTGGTATATAATTCTCACAATGATATTATCAATACAATTTGCATCACCAGTCTTTAAAATCCAGGGAGACTGAGGATGTAGACATAAATGAACAAACTACGTTACTGTAAAAAATTGTTCCGCACCTTTTGATCCATGATGTTCCATCATATTTACACAGAAGTATAACAAAACAATTGCTAAGGGAACTTCTAAAGCAAAATGTTGCCTTATTACCCTAAATAGTTGCATTTTCTTGCTATTTTATTTGATCACAATGGTTAATTTTTAAAAAAAAGTGTATCTGCTTAACCAGAAAACATGTATATGATGATGAAAATATATATTTTTAACATTTACAAATATGATTTGTTTCAGGTTTGTTTTTCACTTAGGTTTTTTGTTGAAATAGACTTTTAGGAGCAGTTTTCTATAGATAAATGGAAGAATTAAATGGAAAAATACAAATACAGTTGTCTGCACTGACAACTCTCCAGAGTTGAAAAGATATTAAATATCTCTGTAATATTTTCCTTCTTCTTCCCTTTTAACACATACAGCAAGTCTTTTAATTTTGAGTTTTGAAAAAAAAGTGGTTTAAGATTACTTGAGAAAGTGTTTGTCTGAATGCAATGTTGTCTATATGTCTAATATTATGTCAGATTTTTTGTATGAAAGCCCAGTCCTCTTCTTAAAAGCTTCAAATTCTGAAGACTTCTTCTTTAACCTTATTTTTAAATGGACATGATATCAATACTGTGAAAGCAAATATTTACTGTGTTGTAGTTTAGGTGTTCAATTTAGATCGTGTGCTCTTGATTTAAATAAGTATGAAAGTTTTCCAGAAGACTGAGGTGCTAAATTAATTTTGTTAGTTAACTATATTTGCAAGACCAGTATGTGCATGGTACTGAAGAATCAACTACTGTATTGAAATGTTCAGATGACTGGCAAAAAAATTGTCGTCTTAAAAACTTCAGTAAGATCAACAAATTAACATACTCATTAAGACTGCATGCATATAGGCTGCTAGTATGCTAGTCTGCTGGCATCATTTCCAACACGTTTTCTTGTAACATTTTCTTAGCAAATCTAGAATACAGGTGATAGTGGTGTTCACAACACATCAGGGAAGTGGTGGGGTCATTCCATTTTATGGGCACTGAAAGACAAATTAATCACATGAAGCTGCAGACAAAGGCTCGGGGTATAGTTTAGGGGTCTGTTAACGTAGTCTTACCCTGTTTTAGAAAGGTTAAGAAAATCAACATTATTATGTGTTCCTCAGCAATGGTATTATAGCACAATCCCATCAAAAACGAAAACTCTTGCTGACTCTGTTGTGCAGTTTTAGTCATCTGCCATTTCTTTTCCCACAGGAGTGTTGTTGTACCAGTAAAGAAACCCCCTCCAGGTAGTCTGGCTGTTACCACAGTTGGAGCTGCCACAGCTGGGAGCGGACTGCCACCGGGTAGTACACCTAATATATTTGCTGCAACAGGAGCTACACCAAAAAGTATGATTAATACAACAGGTATTGTCCTTAAATATTTTTGTGTCCCTCATTTTTTTCTTGTTTGTTTTTTTGTTTTGTTGCTTTTAGTGTTGTTTTGGTTTTTAATCATCTTTTTTGTTATTGTTTTTGTGCTTCTGTAATAAAAACCTGGAAGGATTAAATCTTGGCCTTTATTAGAGCCAGTGTTTTCTCTTGGTGTATGTTTATATTTGTTGATAGTGCACGTTGGAGTTGCACAGCCTTAAGTAAGTGAATAAATAGCCTTAATACTATTTTATAGGTGTAGTTTAGAATTGAAATGAGCTAACTTCTCCAGTGCTTTGCAGTAGAGGATGTTTGTTTATAAGATATATACCAATTAATCCCTCCTTACTTGTCAAATACAGACAACCAGTTACTTAATAAATATAATGTAGATTGTGGAGAGTTAATAATCTGGGCAATTACGATTTGTCAATGAAAATTATGCTATGATTTTTGCAAGGTTTTTTAGTAAGAACCTACCTAATTTAACTGTAGTCATGTCTTATCAGTAGTTGTTTACTGTGTCCTATAGGAGGAGGAGACGACCTTCTTTTTTTTATTATTTATAATAGTAATAATGGGGTTGTCAATCATGAAGGAGCCTGTTGACCACGGAGACTGTGGTTTCCATCCAGAAATGAATCCTTACTAAAAGCAACTGATGTTTACTTAAACTCCTTTGAAATGTCTGGCTATGGTCTGTTTTCTCTCTAAACTAAGCAAAAGCACTTGCGAGAAGAGCTCCCTTCAAGAATATCACAACTTCAGTCAAGGGTTGAGAAAATGAAAATCTCCCTGGGGTTGCAGAAAATGGAGGGGGAAGCTTTTGGCATCCTTCTGCTTCATGGAATAATATGAAGACAAACTCATTTTTTTTTCTTTCCTTTTGCAGATTACCTTTAATACCTGGTAATAGAAGTTTGATTTTTCTAAGGATAATAAATAAAAATTTTAAAATCTAATTATCCTGAGGCAGATGGGAGGAATGAATGCTATAAATAATGTTATCACTTCTATGAACAGTTCCATTTGTGTAGCCACTTCTGTTAATCTTGAACAAATTTCCTTTTAGGTACTCTTATGTCATGCAAAAAATATCCTACATTGGAAACCTTGTTTTCCAAATGATACTGAATAGTGTAAGCTTTTCAGTCTTCTCACTGATTAAAGATCTGAACTGTTTTGGCTGGAATGTAGTATCTCTTCTTTGTAAGTAATTGCATTTAAAAATCAGTCATTTCCCCAATACTGTTCTTAGTAGAGGACAGTATTGCAGATACCATGGTACATTCACTGTGGATTAAAGGCTGCTTTTTTTTGGTAGATCTTATAGCTTCTTTTTTTCCTTATGCAACTGTTTTTGTCTCCTAGTCTATGGATTAGCTTGATTAAATGAAAAGTATTGATTCAATGGAATTTCAGCAAGTATCAGACTTAATTACAACTGTATATGTACTGAATTTCTTTGGTGATCTTATTTGGTAAAGCCTTTTATGCCTGAATTCATCTGAAAGAGCTTTATTGATGAATTCTCTTAAGAAATAGTTTGAAGAGTCCTTCCCCTCCTACCTTTTTCAAAGTTTGAATTTTGTATCAATGTTTCAGAATTGGTAAACACATTAATGACGGTAAAAAAAAGTAATATCACGTTGAAAACATAAATATATAGTAGATTAAAATGCTCATTTTGCCATTTTTAAATAAGCTATGCCTGCAGTAGTTAAAACAGTGCTCATGTATGTCAGTTTTTGAGATATACATGTGAAGTATCCAGATACTTTCTGGTTTATATACTTGTGGTGTCTGTTATTAAAGTAATTAATAATCTATGTTATTAATGATCTTAAAGTAGTGTATAACATTTCATTAAACAGCTCTTCTTTTTTTTTTTACTATGGTAAAAAAGAAACAGTATACAGTTTTTTAGAAACACTAGATGTCCCCCCAAACCTTCTATTTACAGTTGTTTTTACAGTAGAAAATACTCTAGAAATACAGTTTTTTCTTTGAGATATATTCTGTGCTGGACTTGTGAGAAAGGTTTTTTTTCAGTTATTCATGGATTGCAGTCGGTGTTTACATTCCATCTGCCATCACTGTCGTAGTCAATGTCACCGTCACGATGTAATGAGATGTATGTTACTGAAGTCCTGTTAGTGCTTTAAATGTATCTTCTGGGAGATAGGTTTCCTTCCTTCATCTCTTTATGTAAGAATCTGGTTTTATAGGTTTTAGATTGGATTTCTGTAATTCGTATCCTGATTTTCACTTCTACGTTAATCCAATAGTTCTAAGTTTATTTGGTCTTCTCTTCTGAGAGCCTAGCTGGTTAATAACTTAGCAACTACTTTTTTAGACAAAAACCATGATGAAAACAGTTTGACTGTGGAAGGAAAAGGGGAAGAAGCAATCAAAATATGTTACCTATGTATATATGAATATAAATATGTAAATAACAAATAACATGTCATATAAATATGCACGTGTGCACACACACACATAGACAAATACGCATCTATATGAAGCCCTATCTTTGTATGCAAGCTTTTTTCAGCTCTCCTATTCCTAGCTAAGTTGCTATGAATCCTGGGTTGGGAGATTTGGCTGCCTTATATCTTTGTGTTTCCTTCTCAGTGTGTTTAAGTACATTCACAATTGGTATATAGTCCAAGTGAGAACCCGCGATGTAAGTCATAACACACCTCCCACTCACATTATTAAAGCAGTAGGCTAAATCAGCTCCTAGTCTAAAACCTGAACCTCACCAGCTACTCTAGTGTCAGCAAGCCCAGCAAATCCTGCTGCATTTTGATACTGTGTTGAGTGTAATTTTTTTTAAATGAGCCAGTCAAAGTTATTATTTTTCCCTTAATTCTTTTATCAGTAAATATTATTTGAAGGCAAATTAAAAAAAAAAACCTCATCCCTGCCGCCAGAGAATTTTTCACCATTACCGGCATTTGACTTCTACTTCACTGTCAACTGGCTGCTTAAGCACTCAAGACACCATAAATGCTTTGTAGAGCTTTGCAGGAAACTGAGAAATTAATACATACCTGTGTAACGCAAAGGACAGTGACACATCAACTGCTAAAACTGACCAGCAACAGGGAGTTACCAGTTACCATTTAAAAAAATTGGCCGAATAATGCCGTTGGTATCTAAACTGGTCCACCCCTCGTTGCTAACTTGGATGGATCTTGTTGCACGTCGCCCTCGTCCCTGGTAGCGTCGCGGTCCCTCAGGCTTTGCGCTGCGGCTGCAGGGCGGTTCGCTGCTCCCTCTCTTGCGGCGGCGTGTTGCACGAGGACTGCGCGGCAGAACAGGGACAGCATTTGTCACGGGGCTCTCGCCACTGTTCCCGGCCACTCTGGCCTTTGCTGGTTTGCTTCAGAGCGGCTGAACTCATAGTGGCGTTTCAGCAAACATGATAGATCGGCATTTAGAGTCTAATTTTAGCCCTTAGCTCTGACCCAGACCACATAAACGTATGCTCTGTCTGCGTCTTTCTTCTGGGCAGCTGTTCACAACCTATTGAAATGATACCCCCACTGCCCTCCCTACTTTTAAGATCTTAAAATTCCCCTTGACTCAAGGAAGGAAGCAGAAAAATTAAAATTAGAGTTTTAATACTCCTCAGACACTGGTTTCCCCCACTACTTACTGAAGGAATATACATTTTCTATCTTCTCTGTCATTTTTTAATTTGTATTTTATTTTCTGCCTCTAGTTGCAACTGGGCAGCCAAGAAGTATGTGCATATATATATATATATATTTAAAAAATAATTAAACTTCTATTTGCCACTCAAGCTCATCTTAAATATACCTTTATTTTAGAAAGATCTTGCTTTACAGGATGATGTAAAAATGTTTTCATCTTTGGAATATAATTTGGGAATAATGAAAATGAGGTAAGGATTTATTTTGCCTGATTTTCAATAGCTTTTTAAGCTTATTACTGTCATACTAGCAAAATAAGCTATTAATTTAATTGATAATTGTATGGAATGGTTTCAACGGTTTTAGAATAAATAACATTATTTCCTTACTTAAAAGTAGATGAATAAGACAAGGACAGTATTAAAAGTCTCTAAAAGTTACATTTCTTCAGACTGAATTAAGACCTGTATTTTTTGGGGGACAGGTGCAGTAGACTCAGGATCTTCTTCTTCCTCTTCGTCATCCAGCTTTGTAAATGGTGCTACCAGCAAAAATCTTCCAGCTGTCCAAACTGTTGCTCCAATGCCAGAGGATTCAGCTGAAAATATGAGGTATACAGGTTCTATCTTTTATTATTAATATTAATTCTATTTTCTCCTCCCACAACAACTTCATACATACAAAATAGTATAAAAAGAAAAATATTAATAAATGTATTTTAGTGCATTTAATATGCATTACTGGCATTATTAATGTAGTGTAAGATGTATACATATACTTTTTTGGTACTGAAAATATGTATACTAAAATAACACTTCACTGAAAAGTCTAACTTCTAAGAAATATGCCAGACACTAAAACTTCATTAAAAGTAGTTTTTTAGTTGACCGGCTTTTTACATTGCTCCATAACGGAACGCAAGCATACAACTTGGCCATGGAGCCCTAGCAAGTGGAAAGAGACACACAACCTCTTCTTAGAAAACAAACCCCCTATTTAAACTGGGGAGGGTGAAACCAGGCACGTATTCATGCAGCTAGCTAAATGGTGCACCAGATCTGAGTTGGTGTTGTGAGACACATGCCATGGGATGGCTAATAGCCCTCGTCCACTGACTGGCAGCCAGGAAAACGCTCTCTGAAATTCCTATTAAATATCTTTGTGTAATAGTTATTATTTTGTAGTTACTCAGTTGTGCCGCAGCACACTTCAGAGATGAATTTTTGACCTTTTCAAGGTGCACACCTGTCTTCCCTAAAAACCTGACACACGGTATAGTAAGGCGCTGCCAAGTGTCGCTTAGTTGGCCAGCCCCTTCGAGGTGTGGCTTTAAGAAGATTGGCGTGGAGGCAGAAACCAAGCTAGCTGTTCGTGAGCTTTTAAGATCATGAACAAGACAATTTCATTCCCTAAGGAACTAGAAAGGAAATAAACTTAAATCAAGGGCCCTAGGCAACCTGTAAAAAAGGGTATTGGTGCTTCAGTGATTTAACACACAGTGCAAAACACGCCGTTTTTTGCTGGCGCTATCTGAAGTCTCAGGTGAGTGGTGCAGGTGGAATCACAGCAACGGCTGCGGGCCCAGGCTGAAAGCGTGAGGGCTGTTGGCTCCACCTCAAAAAGGTGCAAATGATAAGGAGACAATGACCGTTTGCATGGCGTTATTCATTGCTTGACAGTGTTACGAGGCAGGTTAATAAAATTGTGATGCAAAACTTCCTTTTGCTTCCCGTCTTCTTCATATCTTAGGGCAGTGCTTTGATGAGGGTAAAATGTTTTTTAAAATTCAGATACTAAACTATGTTAAAATTAAACTGGATCACTAGTCTGTTTATTTTTCAGTTACTTTAACCAATGCAGTGTTCTTGTTTTTTCGCAAGCATTTTGGAAGTTTTTCTCCTGGAGTCAAAGAAAAACTTCAGCTTCAAAATCTACAATTCAAATTTTAAACTCAGAATTTTATCTCAGAAGTAGCTGTATTCTGAGTAGTAACTCACGTTAGGGATTGAAAGAACTTACGTGGAGCACAGTACCAGAAATGTAGATAACTTAAAATCTAATCAACCCAAGAAATGTCTTTTGGGCTTTTTTCCCTTTTCTGCCCCTCCCCACACACTCCCCCAAGAAACAACTAAAACTTTATTTTGATAATGTATAGTTTTTGGTTTTCTGACTTTGAGTTCGTTGTGCTTCAGCTTTTATAAGATTAAAAATCAGAGTTGTTTGGGGGGTCAGAGAGCGTGAAGTGAAAGCTAGCTTATCTAAGCCTTCCCTTATAGCAGCTGCATGAGAAAAGAGCTGCTCATGGCTGCAGACTGAGCAGAGGAGAGCGAGGAGGAGAATGATCCTGGGCTTTTAGACATTTAACAGTCTTGATTTGGAAGTAGAGGTTTGGCCTGGAATGAGGTTGGGAAGGCAGCATCCTTGGGACTGGGACAGTGTGTGCCCCCACTTCTCTTTGCACTTTCTTGGGGCCGGTTCAAGCAATAGGTAGTAAGAACTGTCCAGAGGACTACTTGGTCTTTTTGTTCACAGTTTCAAGAGTATTTCTTTTTAATCTGGTGTTGCTACTGTGTTCTTTCAATTTTTCCTGTCCCAGTTTATCACCTTTATATATATATAAAAATGATATATATTTCTATATAATATAAATAATTTATTTTCTGATGTGTATTTCCTTTAATCTGCAAAACAAATAAACTTGAATTTGGAAGCTACTAAGAGTTCATTTGCCTTGAATATCCAGAAATGGAGAGGAAAAAAAAAATTCATTCTTTACCAAAAAAAATGAAAATCTCTTAGTTCAGCCATGAAAACTAGTTACATTGATCTCCACCGGGAGTTCCCTAATGATTGCTGGATGCATTATAAGGTATAATAGATGTTGGAAACAGCTGTAGAATCAGCTAATCTCTTCTCTTATGCTCCTCTGTGTGTGTGTGTGTGTGGAAAGGCGGTAGATTGGCCACCTGCTTCACTGAAATATTTTTGGGATCTCTGTGTATGTTTTTTTTCTTAATTTTGTTTGTTCTTTTTGAAACTGAGGGACAAGAACTCCAGTCAGTTTTCAACATGTAAATGCACTAGAGATTTATATGAAGTAAGAAGGATCTTTTTTTTCTTTTTTCTCTATTTAAATATTAAGTTCTGTCCTTTGATATACATTTTTAAACAGGGCTAAACTTTGATCTCATATCTTCACAGAATACTATTGCCAATTGCCATGAATAGATCCATAATATACAAGATCCATCAGCTATCCATTTGATAACAAGGTGTTTATTAATAGCTCATCCAAGGTATTGATTAATAGCACATCCATACCTCCCATATTACTTGATTCTTAAATAAAAATTGATCTTAATTTGAAAAATTTTGAACTTTTAATTTTTTCAATTCCATGTTTTTATAGAGCTAAATGAACTCTAAAATGAGGCCTTTTAAAACAATTCACAGTGAAAGCATATTTTAAAACAAGGTTTAGAGAAGTCTGGATTAATCTAGTAGGCTTTTTATCTCTAGCACCAAAAGCTTGTGATAGGTTCATGTTGCAAATTAAAAACTCTAAGCTCGTCACCTGCATTTCAAGTATAGTCTGTAGAGTGTTTAGCATAGTGAAATTTACTTCAACTAATCATCTTAAATAAAGGCTGATATGAATCCATCCTTTAGAATATTAGAAAATCAATATCTGAATTTGGAATGGGAAAGCAGCACATGGAAAGAAAACAAGCCATAGGAATTGAGTAAAATAATTTTAAGCTAATGAAGGAAAACTTCCAATGTGTTTATAATGTCAGCTTTCTTTTTAAATGTAGGCATTTTCATGTGATCTGAATTAAAAAGTCCACATTTGTTTAGTGTTTATAGATAATAGATACAGTATAAAATTTAAATATCAGTGTTCATTCTCTTAGATTCTGTCAATAAATGTAACTTCTTCCTATAATTGCACTTTTAAACGCCAGTAATATTTTGGTGCTGTGATTCAAGCACAAAGAAGACCCCTTCAGCCACCAGCAGTCTGAAAAAGAACAGCAAAAATTCTTCATAGACTGAAATATGTATGTAATCTCATTTCTAAGTAACACTTCACTTCTTTTAGATAACACAGCGGGTTTTTAATCTTGATATAAGAGTTTCAGAGGGCACAAATGTTATGCCCTGTCAAGTTTTAAAAAGGAAGAAGGACTCTTAAGGGGTACAATCCATGCATCAAAGAGTGTATATTCTCACCAGACAGAGAAGTATAAATGAAAAGGCAAAGTGATTTACCTGGGATCATGTTCCTTCAAAGCTGAAGAGAGAGTATTGATTTTCTTGATACCTGTGCTATGATGCTTCCTCATACACTCCCTTATCCAGCATTGCAATGCTAGATGTTGTTATTTGAAAGCTTGAATAAAAAAGCAAGTTACTTGTGATTGCTTTGGGTGAATAAAAACTTCTTTTTTCAAGCTTTCAAATGTGTACAAAATGATTACATGCCTATAAGCTGAGATAGGTGAAATAGAATTACACTTGAGTATTTGACATTCTTCTTATCATATTTGAAAATGAAAATAGAAATGTTACCTGCTCTGGACTACTCTGCAAATGCTGTAGAATTTATGAGGCTGCCACACTGCTGACTCTGGCATGACATTTGCATTTACTTAAAGCCATTTAAACACTGTAAAGTTTAATCAAATTATGATTAACCTCTTCTCTAAAGAAGCTTACAGCAACTTTTAAAAATAGGTAAGATTTGACATCATTTAACTTCTATTGTTAAGTGTTCTTCCAATCCTGGTCTTTATTTTTCCACAGTATCACTGCAAAGCTTGAAAGAGCCTTAGAAAAGGTGGCCCCTCTCCTGCGAGAAATCTTTGTTGATTTTGCCCCTTTCCTATCCCGAACATTGTTGGGCAGTCATGGACAAGAGCTGTTGATTGAAGGTACTGTTTCTGTTATAAGATTATGTTATTTTAGCTATTAGTCATTCGATATGAACAATTTTTCATTTTCACTAGACCTTATATACTATTTTTGGTAAATGAATCAGTTGTAAATACATTGTTATTTCACTTCCTTGCATTTAATTTCATTTAAGGAAATTAAAAGTGACAGCTTTTGTACCCCTTTTTTTCTCTAAGTGAGATGCTGTGTAAAGATACGTCCTGTCATCTTGGAATGCAAAAACCTCTCTGGTTTGCTTTTTCCACCTCAGAATAATTATATAAATGTTTCAGCCTGGCTTTGAGAAACTAGTGAAAAAATGCAATTAAAAAGTGTAATCAATTCCCATAGAAGAAAGTAAATTGAAGACTGTGCTCCAACATTATTGGTAGGGACAGTATTTGCTCAGGTAGGTCACATATGCAGATAAAGAGTTGTTGCCAGAGGGGAAAAAAAAGTGATGATTTTTTTAAGAAAAAGTATCCTTGAACACTTTCAGGGATTCTTATGGGGTTGTATACGTTGTCTTTACTACTTCATAGCTAGAAACTTTTCTTTATAAGTGAGGCAGTACATAATGCAGAAATTATGCAGAAAATGTGTGGTGGGTTGGCCGTGGCTGGACACCAGGTGCCCACCAAAGCTGCTCTATCACTCCCCTCCTCAAAACAGACTAGGCTTGGGGAAATTTATTACCAATCAAATCAGAGTAAGATAATGGGAAATAAACCCAAATCTTAAAACACCTTCCAGGGCTTAACTTTACTCCCAAATTCTCTAGCTCCTCCCCTCCAGCAGCACAGGGGAACGGGGAATGGGAGTTACAGTCAACTCATCACACATTGTCTCTGCCGCTCCTTGCTCCGCAGGGGGAGGACTCCTCATGCTCTTCCCCTGCTTAGGCATGTGGTCCCTCTCACAGGAGACAGTTCTCCATAAACTTCTCCAGCATGAGTCCTTCCCACAGGCTTCACAAACTGCTCCAGCCTGGGCTCCTCTCTCCTCGCTCCAGCGTGGGCTTCCCACGGGGTCATGGCCTCCTGCGGGCATCCCCCTCCCCGGGCTGCAGGTGCAGATCTGCTCCCCCGTGGAGCTCCATGGCTGCAGGGGCACAGCCGGCCTCACCATGGGCTTCCCCAGGGGCTGCCGGGGAATCTCTGCTCCGGTGCCTGGAGCCCCTCTGGCCCGTCCTGCTGCTCTGGCCTGGGGGTCTGCAGGGCTGTTTCTCTCACATGTTCTCGCTCCTCTCTCCAGTTACAATTTGAGCAGAGTTTTTTTTTTTCCCCCGTCTTAACTCTGTTACACCAGCAGCGTGACCACCATCACTGATGGGCTTGGCCTTGGCCAGCAGTGGGTCCATCTTGGAGCCAGCTGACTTCATTGGCTCTATCAGACATGAGGGAAGCTTCTAGCAGCTTCTCACAGAAGCCACCCCTGTAACCCCCCTGCTACCAAAACCTTGCCACGCAAACCCAATACAAAGTGCACATATGGCAAGCTCATGCAGAAAGTCATGAGTCAGTGCGAATGCAGTTAAAATAGCGATGGGGGAATTTGCAGGAGCGTGCACTGCTCGCACATCATATAGCCAAAGGAATACGTTCAGCCAAGTAAACTTTTTGCTTCCAGAATTGTTCTTACACAAAGTATTGTTGTTTATTGAGAGGAAAAACTCTCATTAAGGCAAAGCTTATGATGTGTGAAGATCTATGCAGAAAAAACACAACTTTGTGTTCAAATTCCAAAACTCCTTCTATTATACATTCATTTTATCTAAAAGTTAGTGTACAGTCTTTCTATGGTCTCAGTTATAACTCCGCACAATGCTGGCCCTTTTTTACTCTAACCCTTACTTTTACTATTTTTTTTTATTTAATGCTAGAAATATTTGCACCTTGTAACTGAAATCTTCTGAATAGCCTTTTCTTTTTTTGTCTAATTATTGTTTAATAATATTATTGTTTCATAATACCAAGGAATGGTATAGTAGCTTAATAATTCTCAGAAACTTCAGATATTTTATGCTGTTTATTTTATAGCTATGAGTAAGTTGCGATTCTCCCTTAATGACACTTTAAGTTAGTAGTCTGAGATGCTCATCGAGAACATTGAGATGACTGTAAAATGATTGATTCCATTCTTAAGTCTCTTACTTCAGTGAAGTTGATTGCAAAATTGGTAACTGTTATCCTTTTCTGTTTGACAATTGATTAATTGCACTATAGTTTTTATACAGTACAAATAAAAATGTCTTTGTTTCACCTGAGCTCTTTTGTAGATTAAAAAAATTCTTTACCAATGCTGTTCTGACTTTGGCTTTTGGTCAGATTCATAGTGTGAACAAGGCTACAACGGTTCTCAGCATATGGCAAAAACGGAAAAACTAGAGGCCACAAGAAGCTCACAAGTAAACAGCAGTATGAGTTTATCTCATTTTCTGTCCAGAGAAGAGAGGTGGTTTTGTTGGCTGTAGCATTCTTCCAATACCCACTTGATTGGACTGACATAGATTGGACTGATATCGTCCCATCTATGTCTCAGTCACCCAATTCAGTCACAGGAATCATTGTTTATGAACTAAACACCAAGTCCCAAAATAAGTACTGTCCTTCCCATCACTTTTCCTTAATGTTATGTGTAACCTTCACTTCAATCAGTCTCTCATTCTTGATTTCTAATAACCAGTTCCTTTCTTCCCAAAATATTGAAATAAAAATCTCTAAAGAAAAAATCCAAGCACACCTTAGAATTTTACACTGCAGGACTTGAATTTCTGTTTGCTCCCTCTAAAATAGTTGGGCTTTTTTCCATCTTAGCAGAGAGCTCAGAGAGCTGCTTTTATAGTCATTGTGTACTTCTCATCTTTTCTTTCTTCATCGCCTGTATGAGATCCTTGATCTCAACTAAACTGAATTCTTGCCTACTTAAGTTGCTTTTAAAAGAGAATTCTAAATTCTCTCCTAGTCCAATACCTGATTTACTTTGACAAATTTTCTGTCATTGTGGACTGAATGCCAGTGGTGGTCCTTGAAGTGCTTGAAAGTTCTCTCCATGTAATGACTGCAAAACAGAGGTTTTTAGTGGTGTTATTCAAGATATGTGAGTACATAGAATTCCTTTGATAATTTAAATTTGATTTTTTGCTGGCAAGCAATAATTAGCTTGACAGTTTTATGTGAAATACTTTAGTTCATTGATTTATGTCTAAATGTTTTAGTTATAACAATCAAAAATGAGCAAATAAATTTTATTTAATAAAGTCTGAAGGTGCTGTCTGTTTTTCAAATTGATCACCATGAAAGTATCTGCTGCATTCTGTAAAGCATGGACTTTTCTTCTGATTATTCATGCTTGAAACATAAAAATACCATCCCTCCTCTTACTGTTTTTCAAAACCCCTTATGGTATGAAGACTTTTCCCTATCAGGTTTTCCTAAAATCTGAATACCTTCAGGCAACCTTGATGGCATGTGCTTTTTTCCTGAAGCTCTCTCTAGTGCTCTTGTGCATGCATGTGTGTAAGAATTACTAAATCATTTCAGACTTGATAAGAATATCCACGATTATGTAGCTGAGGTTTTGTATGCTGAAGAGAGAGTACAAAAGAAAATGGAACAGAAAAAATTCATTTTAGTACCTCTAAAGCAGGTTAATTATGCAAACTTTCCAGAATATCTGATGCTTTGAGATAGGTGTTGTTAATATATATTTGGAAATGTAAAAACAACTTAGTTATGATTTCACCTTTTTGTTGTAGTTGAGCTGTCTCAAACTTTTGGTGAAAAATCTTGCAGTCATACTGAGCCATCTTATTTTCCTTTAGATTGTATCATCATTCTGTCCCATGGAAGACTGGTGGATTTATTGTTTGAGAAAATTATACTTAATATCTAAGCAGTGGCACCTTAACTTTTGATTGGAGTTGAACTGAAGAAGCTGCAATAATGGTCAGTCTAGACCAAAAGTTTGGACCACTCATACCCAAAATTGTTAATTTTTCCTATTTACTCATGTAAATTTCCAAATGTGACTGGTAGCAGAGGAACCCTGTCAAGCAGTAATGACATAGCAGAATATATTTATTGATAAAATTCTTTATCTATTTACATACTGAAATAGAATCTATTCACTTATAGAATCTAATTGGAAACAAACAGGCAATGTGTGTAGGTCCCATATCTGAGCTTAAAACCATAGAATCATAGAATTGTTTAGATTGGAAAAAACCTTTAAGATCATTGAGTCAAAGCATTAATGTAGCACTGCCAAGTCCACCACTAGACCATGTCCCTAAGCACCACATCTACATATCTTTTAAATATCTTCAGGGATGGTGATTCAACAACTTCCCCAGGCAGCCTGTTCCAATGCTTGACAACCCTTTCGGTAAAGAAATTTTTCCTAATATCCCATCTAAACCACCCCTAGTGCAATCTGAGGCCATTTCCTCTTGTTCTCTCGCTTGTTACTTGGAAGAAGAGACCAACACCCACCTCACCACAACCCCCTTTCAGGTAGTTGTAGAGAGCGATAAGATCTCCCCTCAGCCTCCTTTTCTCCAGACTAAACAACCCCAGGTCCCTCAGCCGCTCCTCGTGAGACTTGTGCTCCAGACCCCTCACCAGCTTCGTTGCCCTTCTCTGGACACGCTCCAGCACCTCAGCATCCTTCTTGTAGTGAGGGGCCCAAAACTGAACACAGGATTCAAGGTGCGGCCTCACCAGTGCCGAGCACGGGGGGATGATCGCTTCCCTCATCCTACTGGCCACACTGTTTCTGATACAGGCCAGGACGCTGTTGGCCTTCTTGGCCACCTGGGCACACTGCCGGCTCATGTTCAGCCGAGTGTTGACCTACACCCGCCGGTCCTTTTCCGACAGGCAGTGGAATGCTTAGCAATGCTCATAGTGCCGTTCCATTTAACACTTGCACAGATATGTTTTCACTAACTCTAGTTTCCATATGGTCTGCAAATTCCGACCATGTAAAGTGTATTACAACATTCTAGCTTTTAGGTGAAAATGTTACAGGCAAGTGTAATCTGATCTGTATATGAAAGAAAAGTTATATCCTCTTTTTGTCAAGCACAGATGGGTAAAAATAGTTTCACTACAGCTATTCTTGGAGAGTCCTGAACTGTAACAATAGGTCCAAGATTGAAACAGTGTCACATACAGAGCTTTGCCTTCTCTTTAGTGAGGTACCAGACAAATGCTTTTCACTTATCCTATATCATTACCTGGTCATCCAGATAACCCTTCTGCAAAAGAGTTCTTACAAATTCTTTGGTGTACATTTGATATGTTTCTGATACAAGCACAATTCAAATCAGATGAAATGGAAAACATTTTTGTGCTGATAGGAGCAGAATCTGTTTCTCCTCATTAACTCATCACATGGCCCTATGAAAAAATTCAGTAGAAGTGGTGATGAAGTAGTTGTGTATAGTATTTGACAGGAGGCTTCTTGAAACAATTGAAAAAATTGCCCAAAGCATTCCTTTGGAAACCACAGATGTAACTTTGGTGCTAAATGACACGACTTTAAAAGCTCCCAAAGACCACAAGTGTGACATCACTGTGGCATCTACCAATGGTGGCACAAGTTGTTTCCGATTTCCTCAAACAACACCTAGTTTTGTATTAGGAAGAACAGGGTAACCATTTTGCTGGGATACGGTAAAAGTCCGGAAATCCCTTAGACCTCCTGGAAAAAAAGTACTTTTTGGTGCTTAGCATGGGCCTTAGCTTTCTCTTTGAGACTTTTCAGAACATGTGTATTATTTTTGTGCTCAAGGGCACAGATGCTATAAAGCAGAGAAACTGCATGCTCTTGCAGAACTTTGTTTTCCTGTTCATACTGTTCTCTCATTCTTTTATCTCACTCTGCCACATCCAAATTCTTTTTGTTTGTGTGTCCAGACATGTTTTCTTTCAACTAACCAGACTTTTGGTAGTTGCTTACCAGTCTGTAGCACAGCATGCAGCCACCATTCTGAAAAAAATACATAGATCAATAAATATTAGCAAGTAACAGAGAAAGGAAATTTTAAAATAGTGCTATAATTTTAAAATTTGCATTAACTGGAATTAACAGCACATAAGTAAAACCTGAAGCTATTCATAATGATGAAATTTCTATTAATTAGCCACTTTTTGGTCCTGCTTTGATATTTTTATTAACGGTCTTGATTACGATGGAGAATTGTTCCTGACAAAGCTAACTGCTTAGGCAGAGTTACACAAAATAAGAAGAAAAGGCATTCAGTTGGAGAGATGTGTTGAGTCATATTGTGGAACAACCGAAACTAAGAAAAAGCCAAATTTCAACACAGCCAAATGCTCAGTCCAATCTCTAGGAACAAAGAATATAGACTATACCTAGAGGGTAGGAGATCTCTAGCAACAAAGAATATAGACCATACCTAGAGAGTAGGAGATGAGGGATGAAGCCACTCAAAGAATGTAGGGATTGTTATAATAATTAGCATACTCTGGGCTCTCAGCACAGTGCTGAGGCAACAAAGACTTGTCCAATGCTTGGATGCCTAGGAAGAATAGATGAGGAAGTGATTTTGTTTCTGTGCACAACTTCAGTAGAACTCCGACCATCTGGTTCTATACCCAGCACTTCAAGAATGATATGCACACACGGCAGAGGGAACAAAAGAGAAGGGCACAGGAGTCATTGATGGATGGGAGATAAACTCCATGAAGCACAATACATGGAGCTTGATTTGTTCGATGTACCAAAGAGAAGAGCTAAAAAGAAGTTAAATACTACAGCTTGACTTAGCCTTTCTATCAGTAGAATGCCTAATGCGGGAAAATAACATTGAAAACTTTCCTAGGGCTTACCATCAGGTATTGAGAGCAATGTTATTTGTAGTCTTTACGGCTGTTTTAAACATTCTTTCTAAATATAGTCTTCAGTCCGGCTTCTCAGGAGGAAAAATGTCGTGTATTTTCTGACTGGTTTTGGAGCTTCTTTGTGGCTTTTGGAGCCTGTGAAGCTCCATTTCCTCTGTGCCATACCCTGCAAAGAATGACAGTCTGTATTGACCTTAATTTGCTCTAACATTGCCATCACTGCATTTGTTCACATGGTCATGGACAGAAATACTTCAGTGTCAGCTAGCCACCTGCAGGGATCAGTGAAAAAAAGGTGTTTTTTCCTTGTTCTGCAGTTGACTGCATCTCAACTGCAGATGCAGTCCAGAATGTATCATCTTCCCTTGAGGCATCAAAGAGGGTCAGTGTTTAACTCACTGTATGAAATAAGCCTTTCTTCTAATTTTTTATGTGGGTCCATGTGTGTGTATGTATATATATAAAGTGATTTTTATGTTTTATTTAAGAAGGTTTTTTAATCATTACCTTGAAGCTCATTTTAGCATGAGATATTTTCTCTTTTCTCTGGATAATGAAGTTTGTCTATTCAGACAAGCCTCATATAAGGCTCATGCCAGGTATAGTTTGGTCCCAGATTTCAGAGAGCCCTTGCAAGTGTATGACTGCATAGCCATACATATACTTTAATTTGATTTCTTGAGGGTATGAGGCTTATGTTACCGCACTGTGTGAGGAGGATCAGCCTTTTACTCCCTTGATAACTTTTCCATGTCCTGGGCAGTTTCAGCCAGTTTAACAGAGAATGCTTAAAACATGTTATTTTTACACAATATTCATGAATATAGGTATCCATTTAAAGAAAAGATACCCTATAATGTCTTCGCTTGACCCTATAATGTCATGGTTACATGTGTATTTCTAAATCAGCTTCAACATTTGCTCTGCACTGTCATTTGGGGTATGTCGCCATCGTGTAGTGAATAAATGGAAAAGTGAAAAATCTCATCTGGTTCATTTGCAGCTGTGTAATATACTGTGTTGGTACAACACTATGGACATTGCAGCGCAAGGAACAGGAAAACAATTGGTAAAGCAGGACTGAGGGTGAGCGCATAGGAACTCAACCCTATTAGACATCAGAGAATCCCTGTTAGAAATCTGGGTGACTGTTAAAAATGTTTCTCCTGGGAGGTCAGGCTAGTGTTATTTGCAGTGTGTGTCTCACTGGACATGGTCACTCTGGTCAGTCAGGGTCAGGAATCTTACAGAATATTTGGTTTGTAGTGGAGCAGGAATTCTGAATGGGTTTTCAAGGCTGAGGAGTTCATAACATATTTCTTCTCTGCCATGCCACCTCCCACTCCTTTCTTTCCATGTGCCCTAGGGGTCCCCCATTCTTCTATGTCTAGTAAGAGATGGTGCTGCAGGCGTAGCACAGTGCAGTTTAAAGCCATTGAATTGCCTGTCCCAGTCCTCTGGAAGACAGTCTTCCTTAATTTGTGGTAGTAGGATTCCTTCATAGATTTCTTTTTATCGTTCACTGCAAACACTTGCAAAAAGATCCCAGTGAAATCACACAGCTGTCTGAAGAGAAGCCCTGTTTAGATAATGAGGTTGGAACAATAATGAGTTACAGATAATGCTTTTCTTCAGTAAATTTAAAAACATTAATCAACACTAACAATATATTGAATAATTTTATGTTGTTACAAGGTTTGAGTGTTGATTTACACTATGAGGATTTTTTAATTGTTTACTTTTAAAAGTAAAAACTTTATGAATTTCTGCAAGTAGTTTGCAAGATTTACTTCTTAACCATGAAGAAAACAATAGGTAATTTTGAAACCGGGCATGAAAACCCTTGAAATCCTCCAATAGGTATAATTTAAAATACTGCTGCTGATTGAAATCCTGCCTGCGCATGTTGTAATTCCTTCATAAACAGGAAAAAAAAAGTTCATTAATTTCAAACTGCTCTTTATAGGCTTGGAAAAAATCTTGTTGTAAGAAATTATCTATGATTAGCTCTTAGTGTCTTACTAAAACACAGTATGCTCATGTTTCTCCAAACACTTTGGAACTGAAAGTGTTTCTTACTATAAAACATCGGTGAGTCAGATACTCATGGAGACAGAAAACAGCACCAGTTGTCCAGAAGTCTGGGGGGTAGGAACAAAGAAATGATGGAAGATTAAATGGATATTCAGATCTGCTTATTTATTTACGTATACTGCATCAGATTCAAGGTTCAAAGCTTTGCAACTTCCACACTGTTTTTCAGAATATGCTACTAGTGACAAGACAGATCCCAATACTGGCATTCAGAGGAGGAACTGAAAAGCAGGTGCCACAGCAGAAGTCTCTGTTACTTGTCCACAGTGAAATCTTCAAACTGTAATGACTCCCACACCAGTTACAGAACACTTTTCTTTCATATAGTATTCCTTTATGATGCTTATAAAGGAATATCATTACAAACATCAGAAAGTGAAGAGGATACACATTCATTCAATTCTGAAGATTTAACTCTTGAATTACTGAAGTTCCTGTGTGCAGCAGTATGTTCTGAACAGATGTTTAACATGGCAGGAAACATATAGATCAGAGATCCAGATAGCAACTAGGAAATGCATAGCATCTGGCACTTTTTTGAAAGTAAACCTGTCAATAATTAATTACACATATGAGCCACTCTATCCCTGTCTAATGAATCGGACACTTACTAAGATGTATTAGGCTACGTAACAGAGGTTAACTGCTCATGCCCTCTCCTTTGTCTTTGGCTTGTGTGGTCCCAGCATAACTTAAAGGTAGAAATTGTTGTTGGCACTCAGATCATATGTTCTTGATTATATTATCATTGTTACACTAATTAATAATCAAGACTTCTTTACAATCCAAAATGTATGGAGTTCCCATTAGGCAGAAATTGGAGCAGTACTGTTGCTTTGCCAACGGAGAAAAAATGTCCGAAAATGTGAGGCTACTTGTAAAGTTTAGAATCAACTACATATATTCAACAGAAGGGGTTAAGAGAATGCAGCACTAAAAAAAAAAAAATACATGCCCTCAGGAAAAAAAAAACTGGTGACAGTGTAAAGTTGTCAGGTTTGCTGAAAAGAAACTCTGAAAGTTATCCTTGAAAATACAAAGGCCATTAGATGTTTGAAGTTACCAAATTACTGTTGAAAGTGCTACTATAAAAATTATATTATTAGAAACCAAACAATACCAATTGCTGTTCTTTTAAAGCACATGAAGAAATTCATAAAATATTGGAGCACTTAAAGAGTGAGAAAAGGAGTTGTTTGTGGTCCTCAGGTCCCACTTGCCTTCAGCGGTATTGGGCACTTTCTCACAAGTTTCTTTTTCAAGCTAGTAGCGTGTATCTCAGTTGCAAGCCATAAGGCCTAGAAAGGACTGGTCTTTTTGTCCTAAAACTCTAGAATACCCTCCCTGACGACTTCATACTCCTTCTTTGTCCTAATGCCATCCAGGTCAGATGTCCCTCTGTCTTCCTTCTTGTTCTGACTTTCAGTTTTCATGGAAAATAATTTTTTTCCCCTTTTTTTGAAAGAAGTTTGCCTCCTACTACAAAAAAAGTAGCAAGAGAACTATTTAATATTATTTCAAGGAAATAATTTTTTAAAAATTCTTGAGAAAGTTCTTAACACATACAGGCACTACTGTAACATAGCCTGTAGGTGGACTCATCATATCAGGTATACAGCAGTGCTGCATGGTAACACTGGACTAAGTTGCACAATTTTTTTTTAGCAACAGCTACCTTTTTCCCCCTTATTATTTTCTCCTCTACTGTCCAGGTCCAAAGAAAAACGAGGTGGTATGCCAAAAAGGTATTCAGTATCTACAGGATGTTCATGCTGTGACTGAAGCTCCCCACAGGCAGAGGTTCTCTGGTTCTTATTCCACTTAATTCATCATTCGGAACTCAGCAGGGGATGCTGCCTGATTTTGGACTTGAAACAGTTAGGCTGGTATTTGCCCCACCCTTTGTCCTCTAAAGGCTTAGAAATGGTATCAATCTACTTTATTATCCCAGCAGTATTTTCCAGAGAACTACCTAACTGACAAACTATAGGGTGTAAATAACATCTCTGTATCAGATTTTGCCCTGAAAGATGTGATTATCATGAGCCATAGTCTAATAATCCTTTTCCGTGTAGCCTGAGCTCTATGTCCAGGTTCTTTACAAAACTAATCTCATTAAGGGCTGCTCACAGTTTCTCCTTCTATATTCCTTAACTTTGTGTCTACTTATCACCTGCTCTTATGACCCAGACTGAAACCTTTCAACCAGTGACAAAGTTTAACTAAAGTCCCTTACTTGTCCTAATGATTTAAAGGCACTTCTACAGTTGGATATGGATGTGCTTGTTTCCATGCCTTCAAGGCATAAGCAAAGCATATTCCACAAAAACTCTTGAATCAATTAACTTGAGAAACTACTACACTTGAATCTTAAAAATCTACCCATTTATAGAGACCTTTGGTTTTGATAGAAAAACACGTTAACTATAACATAAACATTAATGAACCATCAAGCTTGATTTATCTAGTTGTTAACAGACTCCCTACAGACCTGGGATTATTTTTGCAAGGACTAAGAGAATATATCTTTACTGTGGTCAGTCTAACTTTATGTTAAAATTCACCTCCCCCCAAAAAACCAAACCTGCTAAACATGTATTGTCTTATATTATGTCTCATTCTTGTCTGTTGGGATGTGGAATTTTATGATCCAATCTTTTTATACTAATAGTGATGTTGCCTGTGGAGATTTTCTTTCAGTGGGAAACCCTCATGCTGAAAGAACTTGTCAGACAACAGAGACAGTTGTGATATGTCAAATTAAGATGGCAAAGTGATGTCAAAGCAGGTCTAGGGAGAGCCCGTAACAATGTTACTGTCAAGTAAATAAAGAAAACTGAAACATGAGAAATACAAGTTATTTCAAGAGATCTATGACTGTGGTACAATTCTGTGTTTTGAGAGATACTGTTTTAGAATAACTACCATTTGTCAGTAGGGCTTCAGGATAGGAGCAAGATCTGGTGGCTGCTGACTAAGGTCAGTAAAGTTCAGCATGAAAATGGAGATTTTTTTTTCCTTGTTATCAAATTCTCAGAAAACAATTACCTTCTAAACAAAATATTAGTTCACCAACAGTTTGCTCAACTAGATACAAAATTAGCCGGCGGGTTATGCTACTCAGGACATCACACCTAGTTAAAATAATGGTCATCTTGGCCTTAGAAATTTAGGAAGCTGCGTAAGTTTTGTCAGGTTTTGTTATACGTCCTATTTGTAGCTGCACTGGTTCACTCACTGATCTCTCAGTATGGCCCAAAGGTTGCCAAAGAGAAGAAATATAAGGAAGCAAGTAGGACCAGTAAGGAGTAAGTGGGTTTAGTGCTATGCAACCTATCCTTTTCTCTCCTTCCTTTTTTGTCATCCACCATAAATACATTGCGGTTGCGTCATGCCATGATGATAATATTCCCCCTAATAATAGGAAAGAATATAACAAAGAACTAGAAGGTAGCAGTAGAAAGAAGGAAACAAAAGGCAATTCCTATGTTTCAAAACGGAGGAGAGAAACAAAAAAAGAATAAATAAGCACAGAAAATAGGGCATCAAATAGGAATAATTTAAAGACTAAAGCTAAGGAAAAGTTGATAAATTTCAGGAGAATAAGAAAACCTCATACCTAAGGAAAAAATAGCATTGAGTAATACATTTGAATTATATTGTTGCATTTTCAGAGAGAGTATGATATTCTAGAGACTGTCACTTGGGATCATACTTTTGATCCATCTTGTCCAGGATGTCACTTTTGACAGCTTTAGAAAGAATTGGAGAAGGTTCCTAAGATGAAGAGAAAGCGTCATAGGTGTAGTGAAGGTATAAAGTATAAACATTTGCTTGTGTTAGTGAGTGAAATTAATGTTCTGATTTCTGCTTGTATACTTCTTTGAAAATAATTCACTGTTGAGGTAATTCTTTGAAAATGTGTTTCCTGTAACAGATTTGAGAGGAGATGAAGGACTGAGAAAAAAGGGAAAGGAGGGATAGATATTGATTCATTTAAATAAGAAAACTGTGAGGGATCAATAGAACATAAAATCTCAGAATAGTTGTTTTTTTCCCAGATTTATTGAATATGGAATGACTTCCTTGGTATCAGTTGTTTTCATTTACTATTTTTTCTACAAATTTAAATCACAAAAATAGCAACTTGATCAGGAAACAAATGGCATCTTGAGAAAATATCACACGAAAAAACTTGAAAAACCTTTTAACTGCAAATTTAAATTAATTTTTAAATGGCTTTTTTTCCATTATTTTTTTTCTCACTCCATCCATTGAAATAAAATATCCAGGGCAACAGCTGTGGCAGAAACGTAGCCACAACTTTGAGCCACTATTTAAGTAGTATCACAGGATAAAGGGGAAAATCAGAAGACTTCCAGGATCATATTTTAATTTCCACAGTGGACTGTTGGGTCTTTGGAAAAAAATTGGAATGTTTTTCATTGAGATTCTTTCTAGATTAACAAGAGGTTTGGATTTTCCAGAACCTCTGTCTAAATGTAGTTTATTTTTTAGTTCTTCCAGTCTTCCACCAAAATAAAATGTTTATAAGTTACTCAAGTCTACCTGAAACTGCAGCAGACTTCACTAGAAAAGCAATAGTTCAATTTTATAGCCATTTTCAAGATCAGAGGTGTTTTAATTTGATCAGCTGCAGTGCAGTGTGGTCTCTGGTTTTGTTGTTTTGACCCATTGTCTAGAAAGAGACTTCAGAAGGGAAGGAAACACATTTCTTTTCCAAATTAAATTCTAGTACATAATAAGTATCATATTGTTTCAAAAAAAATCTGCTTCACTTAAATTTAACAGGGAATTGTTTTCTCATAATTAATATTTGTGTTGTATACTTTTACATGAAAAGAATAATTCTGTGTTATTAATACTAATTTCTCAATTGGTACATGATTGATATAAATTTTAGATCTGTCCTGATATAGCAATTAGATAAGCATATTAGTTCACTACATCACAACAGATATTTGAAAAAAGATCCATCCAAAGAGATACTGTTTTAAGAGAAGGACAGAGAAACACAAATGCATATATTGAGTAAATCCCAATGGACCGTTGGCCAAGGAAAAAATTACCACAGGAGCTAAATGAAAACTGGATCAGTTTTGAAAATCTTCAGTGAGATATTAAACTGAACAGTGGTAGTGGATTTTATTTCATAGATCAAGTGATCTCCTTCTCATTTGATGAATGAGAATTTGTGCATCCCATTAACACTAATGGAAACTTGATAAAAATTGCATAAGCTGGTATAAGGCTAGTCTCTTCAGAGTAATGTCACAGCAGCATCAGTTTTGTCAATATCATTACAGCTCATGGGATCACCGTATGAAAGTCTGTAATCTTAAAAATTAAATCCTGTATACATTGTAATAAATCCCCCCTCTGTGGATATGCTCTCAAAAGTTTTTGCCCTTCTGTGATTCCATCTGGATATTTTATAGCCCTCATTTAGATTCCTTTTTAGTAGCTGCAATGGTGAAGAAGTATAGGTTTTCTTACTTTAATAAAATAATTCAAGAAACTGCTACATAGCATTCTTATTCTTTTAAATATTATCCTGGCATTAAGATCTGATTTATTTTACAAATTTCACTAAAAAGGACCAAACAGTTTGCATTTGGTTTGAACAGCTTAACAGATATTTTTTATGTTGACCTATCAGTGTTTATTTGAGGTGTTTATCTTAAGATATGAGTTCTAAAAATTTCTGATAATATTTTAAAGGTATTTCATTTGATAACAGGGATGATAGCTTTTCCTACATTTTCAGGTACCAGACATAAAGAATATTACATGTGTTGTGCAGTGTCTTTCACCATAACAAAAAATCTTACAAGAAGTGTGACTGTCTTGATCAACTGCAAAAGCACTGAATCAAATTCATATTCATCATATTTTTCCGTGTCGCTCTCTTGCTCTGGAAAGGAGCTCTACCCGTACAAAGAATGGTCTGGAGTACTAATACAGCCATCCTTCATGCTCCCTAGAGTTGGTAAGGTTGTGTTCTGCCAGTCAAGGCTGCTGAAGGGAATTGTTAAATCCATAACACTGACTTTATTATTTTAGTGAGTGTACCTTCTTTGGAATAGTGTTTCCTTTCATCTAGTAAAGTGGAGGTGTAATTATTTTGCAACATGGCTGTGATTTCCATCTGCAGACTTTCTGCAGTTGCTGAATATTTGCCAGCCTTGGCTTTTCATAAATTAAGACCATTAGTGTAATTTAAATGTCTACAAAATATGTGACATATGTATGGTTCTAAAACCAATTTTGAATGTAATCTTGCAAAACATTACAGTCTGTTTAATACACATCTTGCTTATTTTTTTCTAATAATTGCTTTGCTTAGAATAAGAACATCTGTCATTTCAGTTAATAGTTTTACATACTTAGCATTTACTTTCAAACTTTTCACCTATCTTTATTTTTCCCTCCATAGTATCTCTTTTCAGTTCTGTAGTGAACTCACCAGCAACTTGATAATTGATTAAAAACATCAGTTTGTATCTAGGTTTCCCTGAATGAAAACATACAGCAGAGGGGGAATAATGTAGATTTAAACTATCCAAGTAATTTTAATCTATGGTCAAAAAAAGAGAATTAAAGAAATAAACGTAGGATTTAAGTTGGATTTAGTAAAACATTTCAAGAAATGTTTGCCATAAGATTTTGCTGGCAGAAGAATGACATTTTGCAAGAATAAATAAACTTGAAAGAAAATTTGCATGTCCAACCAAAACATCACCATCATTTTTTTCCTACTACTATCAGAGCCAAAACATGCCTTAGTTTCTGTCACCAGCATGAACTGTCCTTGAAAATCTGTTGCACCATTCCTAGCAAATGTTGAACAGAGTATAAGGGAATGGTCTATCAAAAATGGAGGCAGAATTTGTGAGTGGTAATTACCAGTGGAAAATTCCTACTCTGTCTCCTGGCACAGAAGTCAGTGAGGATTATAGGAAGAGATGCCACAGTATGAGTTACCAGTAGTTATAGAGAACAATTTGAAACAAAAAGTGCGTGGAAGGCTATATCTGTAGTAAATAGAAAATAGCTGACCTTACAAAAATACAGGTTAAAAAGGAGAAATCTAGTATTTTGTAATAATTTTTTGGTCTAGGTTTAGGACTTTATGCTCATTTCTAAGTAGATTTTATGCACTTTTTATATGTTAATAAAAATGCATAGAATAGCAAGTCTTTAGTTTGTCATAAACATTCTTTTCTATACAAAGCTCCTGTGGTTTTGATGACATGCTGTACAGGAGTAATAAAGGCCAAGTTTTCACTGTGAGCTGGGTTAAATGTATTAAACTTTCTCAAGCTTTTTATTTAGCCATACCTGAGACTTTCAGATAAGTAGAAGCTATAACTGAGTGAAAGATTTCTGCAAGCTCTAAAGTATAGTTAATTGCATCTTTTTTTCTAAGTTCAACATAAGATATAAAAACATTTAACTTTTGTTTTTGCTAATATTACAATTGATTCCAGCTCCAATAAGGTTTTAAGTTGACACAAAGTAAAATCATTGAAAAAAAATGCAGGAAAACCTTGATAAAGACCAGATGAAATTGTGGTCGTATTCAGTTAGACTTATACACACATTGTATTAATAATAATAAAAAGAAGTTCAAAACCGTGATCTTATTTCATAAGGATTTTTTTTTAAATTGATTTTATCAGCCTATGTTAGATTTCTTCAAAATAGAAATTCACACTGACTAGTTCAGCATGGTGACTTCGAGGTTTTGAACCCATGACTTCATTAATGCCACAGGCATGACTAAAATAGTATAGTGGAAATTAATCTTTTTTTAGACATTAATAAGTCATAGTGAAAAGAAATAATTAGCATATCTTTGAGCCAACAGAAGAACATTGAAAAAGAAGTCAAGTAAACCAGAGCATTTCAGGATAATTGCCAGGCATACATCATTTATTCCAGATTAGCTAAGGTCACGCACTTGATGCTCCCAGTTTTTGCATCCATATATGTGGTCATTGTTGCCATCAAATTGCTGAATTTTGATGGCTATATTTAATGGACTGAGAATAGACCATGAAGAAAAGTACTGAGAACAGCAAATATAAAAAGCACATACTCCATTCAGTTAATCAATGACCTTTTTAACCTTGCTGTATGCAGGAAATATCCACTTGTATTTTAGTAATTGCATTAGCTTCCTTAATGGCATTTGATACAGATGGTATAGGAAGAATTTATCTGCAGCTGAAGAATGCAGGCAACAGTTTTAGTTTGAATTGCAAATACTTTTTCTTTTGGAGTTAAGTGAGGGGAAAGAGAACTGAAAATATATTTGTGTGCTTCTCAATCACAGAAGCCATTATTTTTCAAAGCTTGCTATCATTTTTGTTTCTCATTATGTTAAAACTAATAAAATTTTGCACATTCTAAAAAGCTCTGTGAAATCTTGCAAAACTATAAAGAGGGAGAATAAATGCAGTTGCTAGTGCATTTGGGGCTTAAAAAATGTTTATTCTGATTCATGCTACAAATTCTACTTGACTTTGTGAAGATACCTCAACCAGTTTGTTCCTTCTCTTCCATCTGTAAAGTGGTAGCAGAACATTTTTTCCTCCTTTATTTTTTTTTGTCTATTAGAATATATACTGTCTGCTGAAGGAAATTATTTTAGTGTCTGTACCAAGCCAGAAGCAGTGAGGCAATTCACACAAACTGGACTTCCTAGAACAGAGGATCACACAAATTTAAAACACAGATTATTAAAATTATCTTTTTTTCTAGTCTATGTAGGATAAGTTCAGCAGGACAGGGATGATCATTCTTCCTTAACTTCTCCTACAGCTTTTGATTGTGTGGGATCTTCATAAACCAGAGGTTGCATTCTGACAGTTTTTCCTAAAAGGCAGAAATGGATCTGTCCTCCACCAGGTCTGATCTGTTTTTATCATTCTCTACCATTGACTCCACAACAGCTCTGACAGTAAACTCCGAAGATTAATTGTGTTTTGTGTGACAGGAAAAAACATATTTATTTATTTCAAATCTTTCCTGCTTAATCAGGAATAAGTGAAAATGGGAAGATGCACAAGGGACACAAAAAGAGAGCCCTTAGCAGCTAGGAAGGAGGAAATGGAGCATGTAATGGAGGGCACACACTTTCCCTCATATGATTTGAGTGGAAGGAGTCTCTGAAGTGGGAGTAGGAGGCTGATTAGCAAGAAAATTATAACATGAAATGGTGGCCCTATTATGAATGTTTCAAGTTTCTGTATTCTGTTTTACTTCAAGGAATGTGTGATATGAATAGTTAAAGGTGAATAGAAAGTATTTCTGTTTCTATTTCCTTCTTCCTACCCATCAAGATGCATGGGATTCCCTATTTTCTGTTATGGCTACTCTTGTTTTCACTTACTTATAAAAAGTGCTGCACACTTAATTTTTGCCATAGACTGAGCTCTCTGCCAAGATTCCTTGCATCCATCTTTGACACCATGAGCTTCTTTTATAAGGCTTTCCTATCTCCCTCTGTATTTTCACATGTGAAAAGTGCTACAGTCTCTAAGACAGTTATTTGTTTCTTTTAGACATGAAAACCAGCCTCTTAAAACATCAGGTTTTGAATACCACTGGTTATGAGAGGTGTTAATGGCTATTATCAATGGTTGTTTCATCAGCAGGCAATTCAAGCGCTGGTTACAACTGATGGATGTGCTGATGTGCTAACCAGATGTCAGTTCTGTATCCTCCTCTTTCTTTTTCCCAATTTCACCAAAATCAGTTTGATTCTCCTTTCTGATGCTAGAATGCTACATAGAATCATAGAATCTTTGGGTTGGAAGGGACCTTTAAAGGTCATCTGTCCAACCCGCCTGCCATGAGCAGGGACATCTTCAACTAGATCAGGTTGCTCAGAGCCCAGTCCAACCTGACCTTGAATGTTTCCAGGGATGGGGCATCCACCATTGCCCTGGGCAACCTGTGCCAGTGGTTCACCAACCTCGTTGTGAAAAATATCTTCCTTAGATCTAGTCTAAGTCTACACTCTTTTGGTTTAAAACCTTTACCCCTTGTCCTATCGGAACAGACCCTGCTAAAAAGTCTGTCCCCATCTTTTTTACAAACTCCCTTTAAGTACTGGAAAGCTGCAATAAGGTCTCCCCGGAGCCTTCTCTTCTCCAGGCTGAAAAACCCCAACTCTCTCAGCCTGTCCTCATAGGAGAGGTGTTCCATCCCTCAGATCATTTTTGTGTTTTTAGTTGATGAGATGTGATATACAAAAAGTTATCAAGTAATGTCTGTACAACTAGAAAAAAGACACCCATTTTAGGTCAGATTATCATTTTACTCAAGCCCATAGAATTATCAGGCTTTTAAAAATTATAGTATTTAAAAATTCTTGTTATCATAAACAGAACATTTTGCACTAAGGTAATTATCACTTCCTTCAATCAGAGAGTCCCGTTTTATTGTACGTTCAGCATTTGTGCCATTAAGACTTATCTAGATTATAATTATGAGTACTTATCCTAGCCTATTGCCATTTGAGGCATGTTTATTTTGATCCATGCTCAAAACTTTCTTTCATGTTGTTTGAAGCTACACAGGTGGCATAAGTACCACCAACTGTCTTTGAAAGTTAAGAACTTCTAATTTAATGAATTAGGCCAGGAAATATTCATTATGCGTTGCTCTTTAAAGTGTATATTTTACACTGAGTTTTCTATTCTTTTTGGAAACCTGGTGAAGACAGAAAGAAATTAATGCTGATGCATAAACTTTTGTTATATAAATTAATTGGTTTATTTTTTCATAACTGTGTATGATGGAGACATTTGTTCTTCTGATGTAAAATCAGAAGGTAAAGACATCTACAAATGTAGAAGATTGTAGCATAGGAATATGTTTCTAAGAGCATTATTTTGACTCAATCATATTTTAATACACCTGAGGTCTGATTTTGAAAGAAAATAAGTGAGCATATGACAGAAAAGATTTTTTTTTTTTTTTTTTTAGTTTTATGGAATATGAGGTGGATTCATAATAAACCAGAGAATATTCCATGTTAAAATATTTGATATGTTTGTGTTACCTGCACTGGCTTAACGATAGAGTTCAGTCTTCTGTTTGGATTTTCTTTGTCAGCTTTCAAACAGTGGAGGTAGCCTGCAGGTGATAAGTATCCCATTAATCTTTTGGATCCTCTAGCACTTCAGCATGAGCATAGCTGATCAATTACAGCAATTGTCTCTCTAAATGAGCTTTGCACATCTGCCTCTTATTTCATTAGTTAACTGTCTGCCCATATATCTGATAGAATGGGATCCTAGTGGCTTCTTACAGCTTGTTCTGTGTTACTGTACAATAAGGATGGGGTTGTTAGCAGAATGGGCACAAAAGGGTATTTATGCACTACCCGCAATAAATACACGTGCTATTGTCTCTAATTGCTGTTTGTAGAAACCTACTTAAAGCACATCAGTTTGCTTTTCAGCTTCCTACTTAATCCTTAGTTGTAGGCTTTATATTTGTGAATTTATCATTTTTATAACACAACTGAAGTGTTTCCCTGCCCTAAACCATGATATCACTGTCTATATGATTTTAGATAACAGAAGCTACCATGTGTACACTTAACAGTAGATAGAACTGTAATCTCCTCCTTGTCTTTTTACAATGCATCTTTTAAGTACTTAGACATTCTATCCTTCTCTCAGAAAGTAAATTTGCATTTCCAAAGCTGCCAACAAGCATTGATAATATGGAAATATTATTAGGTATTAATTACTTAAATTAAGTACAAAACAATGAGTAACAGTTACAATGCATGATTCAAAGTTTGTTTTAAGAAACACGGCCTACAAATCACGGGTTATAATTTTAAGAAAAATACAATTTCACATGAATGCCTCTTTCATTAATACTCGAGCTATCAATTACTAGATAAAAATTAAAATTATTTCTAAGCAGAGGCCTTATTCTCTACTTGTTAATATATGATCAGTTTATTCTTAAGAATTTGTAGAATTTAGTATTCAGTGGTTGTTTTCTTATGTTGATTGTATATTAAATTGCTTCAGATTATATAGATAGGTAGTTAATTATTTATTTAGCTAAATACTGAACAAGCTAAAAGCCAAAAAGACTTAATCCTTGACTATTTATTGCAGGTCTGGTTTGTATGAAGTCAAGTACTTCAGTGGTTGAACTTGTTATGCTGCTTTGTTCACAGGTAAGACAATCTCTGGTTCTAATTGTATTAGTTTCTTTGCATAGTGCTGGATTACTGCCAGACTAAGAATTATATCTTGTTTGATTCATTCTTCCATTTCCGTATAAGAAAACACAAAATAGTCTCTTCTGGTAGCATATAAAATGTAGATTTTTTAATGTTTCATAATTTCTCTATATTCACAGGGTATACAACGTATATTTACATTTGTTTTGTAAAAGTGTATGGATGTACATTATGCACTTTTTCTGTGTATGAACTCTCTTTCAAGCCAGTTCTTATTTAGAATATGTAAACAGGGTACTGTTCTCATAATTTTATGTTGAAATCTGTCTTTGAATTAGTAATTTTTAAAACCTTTGTGGTGACTTTATTATTTTTTATATACTTGACATAACTTATTGGATATTTTACATACCTACCAGAATATAAAAAGCAGAAGAACATGGCTTAGGTAGTCAGGAACTGGCAGAAGCAGAGTATTTCTATTTTTAAAATGCTGTGGTTAATTATTATTTTTTAGCATAGCTGTAATGGGTTTCTTAGAAATCTGAATCAATTGACATTTTGAATTGCTTTCACAACTAAAATAATCAAAATTAAATAATTCCTCATACTGTTTGGATTATCTCTATCTTAATTTTAGTTTTATTTGTTTTGACAGAAGTGTTATGGGCTAATTTCATATATATAGTCTTTTACTTTAGACTGCCAGTAATATGTTATCAACAAACATTTTAGAATTTTGCTCATTTTGTAAAATACAAGAAAAATATGATGGCCTAACAGATCCAAATTTCAGATGTTTTTACACTTCTTTAAAGGCTTATTAACAGTGTTTCATTTACCAGGTTCCCCACAGATTTGTAATACCAGTTAAAATCAAGCCAAGTTATTATATAAAATGGGCAGGTTAACTTGTTATATTATTACCAAGGAAAATTAATTGTTTGTAGCTTTACTTGAGCATTCACTGCTGCACATTGAGAACATGCACCATAAACCTTTTGTACTGAAAAACAAATGAGTTTCTAGGGGTAATTGAAATGAAGATCTACTTTTGAGGAATCTATCTGAAAACAATTAACATTTACAACTGATTTTGGGGGAGGGGGTTCCAACTTACCTGCTGTTTGCCAGTCTGTAGGTTGTGTTTCTTCGAACTTCTGTCATAAGGAAATCATTAAATCTTGTTTTCCTTTATTTTTTCTCTTCTTTTTTTTCTTCTTCTTTTAGCCAGGGTGGATATTGGTTAGGGAAAAGTAAAAGAAAAATACATCCCTGGCAGGAATCCTCAGTGGGGTTTGAACTTCAAACCTTCTCCAGCAGGGCATTTGAAAAATTTGTTACCTAACGTTAAAGTCCTGGGTTCCAGGAAAATTCCAAAAGATCCATTAAGGCTTTTGAGCTCTATGTTCATGTCATGCAACTTTTTTTTTTTTTTACTTTTTTTTTTAGCAGCTTTTGAAACGTTTTCTTGAGGGAAGGAATAACTTACAGTCCTTTCTTCCCTAGCCTTTGGGTTTACTGCAGTTCTCAGGAATAAAGTGGAATGTAGCATTAGGGTCTAGTGTCTTTGATGGCCTCATCATCTAATCATAGGTTTAACATTACTCATTTGCTGGCTCCAAGAATTCCTGCCATTAAGGGCCCTAGAGATGAAACTTTGCCTCAAATATTGATTGAAAGGAAGAGAGAGAAATTTAAGCTCTTTCTGCAATGCTTTTTCTTCAGACGTCCTAGTAAAGCTATGTAACAAATGCAGCTAAATCAATTTGTTATCTTTATGACTATTATATATGTTATTTATTATTTCAAAATATTTTACTATTTTTAAAATAAACTTTATTTTATACCTGAAATAATGTGAAGACCCTATTCATTTTGAAATTCTGAACTTTTATTGATTTTCTTCAATGTTTGCTTGGGACAGCTATTTTGCATCTATTCAATTACTTGTGGAAATGGCAAGCTTTTATTTTTTGTACCCCAGGTGATACTTCAGGGTTGTTTCCTTATCTTCTTAAGAAGGAAGATTTTGTCTCCTGGTGTCCATTTATCACTAAGTACTTCAGAAGCTAATGCTGTAATATTTGTTGGTGATGTTAAATGTTTCTACAGGAACTGGTCAACAGGGGGCTGTAATGGTGCAAATTGCATTCTCCTCCCCTCACCTTCCTAACTCCAAAAGTATTGGTCCTGTAAATTGCATCTTCACAGAATATTGTATTTAATCTTGTAGGCGTGCTAAACAATCAGGTCTGTAATTCTATTAACCTGCAGGAAAAAAAGTAGTTATTTTTTCCTGTTTACATTTTAAAACTATTTGTCAAAAGAAAACATGCGGTAAATGCTATAAAAATGCTGATACATAAGGTGGCTAGAAGAAAAGAATAGCAGACAGACAAATATTGTAATCCACCTGTAGTTAGCAGAACTTGGAATTAGGATCTTAGGAGATGTTCTCTGCAGTAAATGAGGTTAATTCATCTCTACAAACAAACTAGATAGTGCTGCCTGAGCTTTTCCGTATGATAAATTGAGTAATATGGACTGGAAACACCGTATAAAGTACTACGGTTTTTAATAATCCTAATGTAACTAGGACTTTTCTTCCTAACATGGGTAACTACTTTATATTCAAATTGAATGGCATTTTACAGATTATGTGGGGAAGTTTGAAATGTGTCACTCAAAAGATAGATGGCGATATTAAAAACCTTTGAAAAGTACAATTTTGTTTGCACGGAACAGAGTAACTTTAGACATTGAAAAGGAAAGGGAAATGCGAAGTTTGTTTTCCTTTCATTTGCCACAGCAAATTAGATGCTTTTATGCTCTTTATGTTGGAAATTCCATGTTAACGACTACAGATTAGCAAGGATGTCAGAATTTTTTTTCTTATCTGAGCTCCTGAATAAAATCAACATTGCCAGCGGCCCACGTCCAAGGTATGGTCTAAATTTACATGAAATATCACATTACAAATGTCTGAAGGTACATGTCATGGATAATTCAGTTCATATGGGCAGCCTTTTAGACTCTGAGGGATATGCAATCAAGCCTTTCCCCCAAAGGAATTTGGAGTTTCTGTGAAAAATACAGAACTCCTGTAGGGATAGTGCATCATTTGTGGGTTTGGGGAAGAACAAAAAGTTCTACTCTTTGTATTTTCAGAATCTCTCTTGTATTGTAACTTGCTTCCCTGCACCCATTTAATTTTTTTATTACCACCTACTTCACTAGATTAAAATTCAGGTTAATTTGAAGGCTTTATTTTCTTAATCTCTTATATAAACCAAAAGCATACGTCCAAGCACTTGAAATACATTTTTCTAGATTATTTATAATAAACATGTAATGATTCTCACTTTTCATAAAACAGACATTTTAATTTGGATTTAGTCTATTTTAACATAAAACGGATGAAGATGTGTTATGTTTGACAAGATCTGTGCTTGATTAGCTGGTCTTTGTTCCCTCAGCCTACTTAAGCATGTCACAGCTGTGTTGCTGTTGGAGTGGCAGATTTCTTCAATAAACCATACAATTTTTTAAAACAATACAATAATTTTTGCAGTGTAGTTCCTTCTTACATGAGATTTAGATTTTAATTACTTTTTTCTTATTCTTTTTTTTTTTTCCCTAGCCTCAACACTACAATAGTTTCTAATTACTTCCAGATCTTTTGCAAATTTTTCTCTTCGGGGATACAGCTTCTGCAGAAACTGTATCCCAAGGGAGTTTTATCTCATGCCACTTGTATTTTTCTGTATCTTATCTATTAACAGGGGAAATTTATTTTCTTAAACAGAGAATACTGTCTTAGTATTTAAGACATGTTGCTATTTGACCTATTTAAAAATAACTATTATAATGGATAAATGGTTACTTTAGGAAAAAAATGCTATGTCATTTGTGATTTTAGACTATGTGCAGAATATCTGACAAATTTTAGGATTTTGCAGTTTTCAATACATCATTCATTCTGTTCATTTCCCCTCCCCGCCATGTTGGAAGTTTGATCAAGATTGTAATTCATAGAATCACAGAATCATTAAGGTTGGAAAAGACCTTTAAGATCATCAAGTCCAACTGTCAACCCAACACCACCAAGCCCACTAAACCGTATCCTGAAGTGCCACGTCTACATGTTTTTTGAAAACTTCCAGTGATGGTGACTCCACCACCTCCCTGGGCAGCCTGTTCCAATGTTTGAACACTCTCTCCGTAAAGAAATTTTTACCTAATATCGAGTCCAAACCTCCCCTGGCACAACTTGAGGCCATTTCCTCTCATTCTGTTGCTAGTTACTTGGGAGAAGAGACCAACACCCACCTTGCCACAACCCCCTTTCAGGTAGTTGTAGAGAGCGATAAGGTCTCCCCTCAGCCTCCTCTTCTCCAGACTGAACAGCCCCAGTTCCCTCAGCCGCTCCTTGTAAGATGGAGCCTCCAAAGGAAATATCAAAACTAGAATGAAAATCCACTTCTGATTCACTATGTTGAGGAAAAAGATTTCTTTTAGATGCTATCCCTTGTAAATAGGCTTTTATTAGAAAGCCTCTATGAGGAGTGAGGAAAAGGATATACATAACTAAGAAATGCTTCACTTAAAACTGGCAATTAAAACCTGTTAGGAGATTCTCAAATAAATTATAACACATGGTCCCTCTTATAATTAAGCTGTAAGTAGATTCTATAAATTGTTTACTTTTATGAAAAAATACAGAACTTAAAGTACCTTAAATAAAGCAAACTATACCAAGAGTACATCCATAACCTGACAAACTCCAATATGTAATTAATGGGTAAATTGAACTTCAGCTACACCTTTCAAACATTGATTAACAGTGTGAGCCTCATAAATGAGTTGTGTCTGTCCACGTTGTCTTATCTATTAACCTGGAAACTTAGAAACTGTTTGGGACAAATCTAGTCTGTATTTCCATACCACAGGCAGCCATCCAGTAAATACTAAATGAAAAAAGATCTGTGAAGGATCTGCTCCCATGCAGCACAGTATGTAAAACACTTTCTAGCAGTTTGACACATTTAAAACATAGTAGGTTTATGCTACTGAATGTACTATAGCAATCAAAACTATAAAGTGGCAAAATGGGGCAGAAGGCAACAGAGGGGAAGGCAAATGAGTGCATTGCTCGTTGTCCAAAGTGGCAAGAAAAAATTTGAAACAATATCAAGAAATTCATCTCACTCCAAGGAGAGGTGGAAAAAGCAAACAAATAAACAAAAACCCCCAAAAGATGTGCCTTGCCAGTGCAAATTTGAAGGAAATGCTCACTGAGTAAATTTGGTGATAGGTTTAGCTCTCAGCATATAGGAAGACTCATCAACTTGATGAGGCACTGGAGAGATTTCAGTATGCACTAGCATGTCTAAATGTGCATTCTACCCCCAAGTGTGGGATAGCTCTTGGGGTCAGAAACTGGCAGCTGCCCAACACAGAAACCAAGCAGAAAAAGAAATCTTTTTCTGGTCCCTACAGCTGACCCGAAGCAGCCCTGACATGTGGGATTCGTATAATAGAAACACAATCCATGCTTCTTGATACTAAACAACTTTATTCAAGGCTTTCTAGAAAAGTTTAAGTAGGAATTCTCCAGCTCTACTGTAGAGTGCCCTCTTATCAAGCACCATTCTCACAGGTATCTTACCAGGATCCATCTTAAGACAGTTAGTTACCTTTATTTCTGTACTATACTATTTGTATGTCTATTTTACATTTTAATTTTATGCAGTATTAGAAACCTTTTCATTTTAATTATAGATTTATTTGTAATAATTTTTTATCAATTTACTCTTGTTGCCAGTATTAGATTCAACTTTAATTATGTTTGTTGGTCCTTATTTATTCCCTCCAAAGGTATTCCCAGAGTTCTCATGCTCCTTACTTTTTGTTTGATAAGTGATAGCTCTTTTAGAGTAACTGTGCTAGTAGCACACTAACAGAAGTGTTTGCTATTTGTCTTTTTGACACCACCTATAGCAGGAAGGCTGAAGAGAAGTTAAATAATGAATGTGTCTCTTAAATCTAAAGAACAATGAACCTGGGACTTAATCTCCTTAGGAAATTAAGTCTGGTGTAACTTCAATGGTGAAATTAAGATTGGTTATGCAAATTCCTATGGAAGTGTAATTTTTTAATCTTCCTTTTTCCTAATCATGAAACAAGTTGGATATTTTACTTCTGGCCATGTTTTCCCATTTGTCCTGTTGCATTATCCACTAACTCTGTATTTGTACCAGCATGACTAGGAGAAGACAATGCTGCATTTCATATCACTGCAAAAGTTTGAATTAAAATTTGATGTAGAAGGGAAAGACACATAGAATCACACATGCAAACATACAGAAACTCATATAAATAATCTGTTTTTCCAGCAGGTAAACATTTATCCTAACAAAGCTCTGGACCTGCTACACTGCTTCTGCCCTGCAGCTTCTTCTCTGCTAACTCCACTTTTGTACCAGTGCTGATATTTATAAGACTAACTCACAAACATATCTGAAAATTGTTCAGATGTTTGTTTCCTGGATTAGTGGGTTAAGCTGTCTGAGACCCTAGTTCAAAAGCCACCAGAGCTACTCAGAGAGAAAGATTCAGGATTGCAAATACTGGGAGCACAGAGGAGACGAGAGAAAATGCCACTCGTGTTTTCATGGCAGAAAGCTGTAAATTCAGATCTCTGCATCTAACTGAATCATACTCTTAGGCTGCGGTTTCAGTGATCAGCTCAGGCTTCTCTCCGGCCCAAATCAGACTGGCAGAGGTATCATATCTTCTCCATGTCTAGCTCTATAACTCTGCATAAAATAGTAATTTTCAACTGATTATATTTCTAGAATAGCCATGAAAGCAATAGATCATAGGAGGTGGCAGGTAGGATGGCTGGGGCTGTAGGAAAGACAGACTGAAAGAAAAGCATTTGAAGGGAGAGAAATAAGTTAAAACAAACAAAAAAAGATCACACAGATTGTCATACACTGGACAAAGCACTAGAAAGGTGTATGAAAATGTCAATCATGTAGCTCCAAACTGAGCCTTTGTAATTTCACTTTTTATCACAGGCTCAAAGTTCAATAAATAAAGTCTTTGTAGCTGAAGCAAGTGTTTTCTCTAATACTGTCATCCTTTTTGCCCTATAGTAATGTCCAGCAAGAGAGAAACATTTCTACTGTGTTCTTATCCATTATCAAATATGATACACCTTAACCACGTACTTATGTTCTGGTGTTCATTAGGGGCTCTTCATAATCCAGAACATGGCCTATACACAAATAGGTTGTTATACACACTTAGTGTAATTTCCAAAACCAGAAATGAACTCCAGTACGAGCTACCAGGGGAGTAGAAAACTTTTTCCTTTATAATTTTTGCTCTAGAAATTAAGTGGTTTGTTGGTTGTGTTGGGGTTTTTTTGTTGTTTTGGGCTTTTTTCCCCAGTGTTTCTCACTTGCTTTATAGAATTCTGGAAGTTTTCCAAAGATGACCATTTTGCATTATCTTTTTTTTACGCTAAAGTGGTGTCAGAATTTTCTTGCATTACTTCCTTGTCCATGTGTGGAATGTCTTCCAGACCAATTTCAGTCTTCATCTCTGTGCCATCTGCTTCTGATAATCTAACTTTCAAATGGAAACCATCAGTGTATTCTTTCCTACTTGTTGGGCAATTTTACTTTCTTGATTATTCTGTGAGATGCCTTTCCAGCTCCTGTACTTTCCCATCAGAAAACTACTTTTGTAGTGTTTTGCCTTTAGTAATAAGTAGGATCTCTTCCTCAATATCTTACACCAGAGTCACCATGGAACTTCTGGTCCTTTCTCTTGCCTGTCCTTATCAGGGTATTTTTGTCAAAAAATGTCAAAGAGTACATTTATTATACATCAATGAGATGCTGTTCTGAACCTCCTAGATTCATTGCAAAACAAGCAGGATCAGAAAACTGTAAGAATTACTTTCTCCGTATCCTAATATGGCAATGTGTCTTTCCCTTGAGTTCTCTATTAAGTTGCCTGCAACTGAGAAGGATCTTAGGTCAGAGGAAAACACCTAAAAAGTCAGAAAGAGTCAACTGGTATTTCTTAAAGGGCTGAGAAAGGGTGCCATCATTATTGATAAATATACCATAGTTGGGGGGGGTATCATTATGTATATAATGGAGGCAATGTGAGGAGTAGTTTTTTGCACATCAAAAAGTCTTCTCTTCAATGGTGCATTTTGGAAGACTTCAAATTAGTTATCCACCTCTAAAATAAAAAATTCGTTGAGTAATAAGTGGACTGGCCTTTAGGATTAATAGCCATACGTAGCAACATAAGTTGTTAATAATAAATTGAGTGTCTCTTAAATGAAGAACCATTTTTCCAGTCAGGAAGGAAGCTCTAGAAGTTATGGAGATGTGTGTATCTTCTAGCACATATCTTCTGTCTCCATTAGAAGATACGCAGACTTTCAACAAGGTGATTAAGGTTAATATTGTATCATCTAAATAAATTTGGTCGTTTCCCTAGTGTTGTTCGGATAATGTAAATGTTTTTGCAGTTGTGGAATCTTTTCCTCTTTTCTTCTAAGATACCAATGACATGTTCCTCTGGGAACATTTGACATCATTTTCAAGATAAATTGAGCAATTACCACAGGTGATCAGAAGGGCAACAGGTCTATGTGTTTCCAAGAAAACAAAAAATTAACATATTACTCCAAGTCAAGAAAATAGAGGAAAAATGAAGCTTTAGTCTTGTGAAAGTGAAATCTAAAACTGCTTATTACCTTTGCTGCATTGTTAAAGTCATATTCACATAAATAGTGTTGTGAAAGTTTCACATTCTTTTCTTTTCTGTGATTTGGCCAGAAGCCCAGTGTATTCCAATACTTGCAGATTTGCCTTCCAGGAGGATGTCGTCAGTCATTCTGCAACTTCCTTATTGTGGGAAATGGTTGCTTTTAAAATGGATGACCTATCATAAAATCCTAAAATTGATCCCAAATTTACTTGAAAGAATAGACCAAAAATACTTTTTATTTATCATCTATCAGCAGTATACATGTGAGTGTAAGAGAAGGATAAAGGCAGTAAAATTGGCGTTCTTAGATCTGATTCTCATTCCAAACAATAGTGGAAGGTTTTAAGACTCCAATATATTTAGCTCAATTCTTCTAGGATTGCTAGGGAGAGTCCTGTGATCTTAAAAACTGTATAATTTTCTCAAAAATTAATGAGTAATCTGCTGAAAAATTTATGAGGCTACATCTTGAAATCAGTTCGTTTTTCTGTTTTTACCCACTTCTAATGAATATGGTTTCCTGCCTTAAAAAAACATTTTCTTCAATCTTGTAACATATCCTTTGAATCTTTCCTCTTAAATGAAGTAAAGCAAGTTATTGGTGATTTTAGAAGGTAAATTCACAACACAGAGCTCAAACCCAAACTAAATTACATACAAGTTGTGAATTGCAAACACATTTTTATACACTTTACTCTTCCTTATCCTGACAAAAGGTAGCACCTATTCAGCTCCGTACATGATTTTTCTCCAAATATATTCAAGAGTCCAGAAAGAAAAGTCAATATAATAGAATTTCATCTGTCTCAAGAAGTTATGATTAAAATACAGTGATTGAAGAATTGTGGTATCAACTGAGTTATTAATATATTAGACAAGAAAATTCAATAAATATTCAATATGACAAAAAGAAAAAAAATACTCAGAATATTTTAAGACACAGAGAAGCGAAAATTCCAAAGAAGCTAGAATTGATTGAGACAGTGGCACCTGTACTGGAAGGAGAATGGTACGGTGATTACTACGGCAGGTATCTGTCCATTCAGTAACCACCGTTTGTTGAGAAACTTGTAATTTGTGACACAATTTTAAACTTCCTTGCAGAAACTGGAAAGGTGTAAATTATGGAAACTCTGGGAATCAGTATTCCTTTGTTATAAAGATATCGTGTCAGATCTGTTATATTAAAATATGCCTAAAATTGAGAGGAAATTGTTGTAGTAAAAATTATTCCCTTATTTGTGGATTAACGGAGGGTTGGGAGTTTGCAGTGATACTTGCAGTAGCAAGTTTGTGGTGAAGCAATGCATGAACCATGAATCCTGGTTTCTTTCTGGATCTGTATCATTATGTTTTCCACTACTTTTTGGTAGATATTTGGGCAGATTTCACATACTTTTATTGTGAATAATTAGCTGGGATAAATTGATGAGATTTTCCACATATGGAGACATAAGAAGAAATTTGTTTGATTCCACATAGATAGCTAATGTTTTTTTAGGTACCTTAAGATATCTCGCCTAAAATCTAGTTAGCCATTTTGGCTGTCCTACAGTATCTGATACATTTGCACTGAGCAGCAAGATCTGACAAAAGACTTGCAAGAATCTCTTGGTCTTTTGCAGACACAGATAGACCCTCTGTCTCTCTTTAAAAATTTAATTAGCATGCTTTCTTCTAAGCAATCTTAGGAAGCCTTTTTTTTTTTAACTCTCTTTTCAACTTTGTTCCTGAATTCGAGGCACACCAGTTCTGGTTTCCTGACTGCAGAGTCATAGCAGCTGTGGTGCAGAAAAGCATCTCAAAAGAAAATGCTAATAGGAGTTTTTATAGTGTACAGTAAAAGGCTCTGATTAGAGAAAAAAACAATGCTACACCTCAAATACTACTTCTAACACAGACTATTGTTTTTTAAAATGGCACGAGGTGCCTATGTTTAGGCAATTATCTTCTCAGAGTGACTTTGTACTATACCAAGGTGATTTAATTGCTTCCAGAAATTAGATCATTAGGCTTGTTTCAATTACTGAATTTGGAAAAGAACAAAATCAACAGCACTGAAGAAAGGACCCTGTTACAATGGTTTTCTAGCCCACAAGCTCGAGGCTTGAGTTCTGATACTCCATCTTCTCTAATAAGAACTTACATGCTCAGTAATGCGTTAATATGTTTATTATTTGGATATTTTAGTAGCTTGCCTCTTATAAAACCAACCATGAGTACAAGATTATTGTCTTTTTGTTTTTTTAAGATGCATGACTTGGTCAAATCTGTGAATTTTCATAGGATCAGTAAGAGGCACCTTGCTGATTAGTGACAAGTTTTCACAACTATTCTTTGAGAAAATTTCCTTATCTGTGTAAATACATCTTTTTTGCCCATACCAGGAAACAAGCATTGGGAATTTCTGCCTGATTTTGTAGTCCTGGAAAAAAGGAAATGTAAAGTAGAATAGTTCTGTAACTGTAACTCTCTCTACCCATTTTTTATTATAACATGAAGTCACAGACTAGAAAATTTCTCTCTAAACTGTAATCCAGCTAATGTGTTTTGATTTTTTTCTGTATGATGAAACAGAATTGTTTATTACTCTTTAAGAAAAGTTTTAAGAAATTATCCCAAAAGAATATAATCCTTACTTGGTAGAGAGAGATCTCAGCCTTTTTTAATCTCAGGAATCAAAAGTCTGTTGGTGTGATGGAGGCAGTGGTTTGTATGGCCAAAAGCTGTTTGTGATGCATTGAGAATTTTCTCTTTAACTTAGTGGTATATGAAGTAAAAGTTGTTATCTTTTAATATCTACTAGGTGGTTTAAATCAGTTTCGAAAGTTTATCTCGGAAATACATGTTAATAGTAAAAGAATTTTTAAAGCTCTGTTATTAGCAACTTTTTTTTTTTACTTATAATGGGGAAGAAACAAAGAGTGAACTCAAGGAGGGATGGATGGTACACAGATTATTGCCTGCTCTATATGATAAAATGTACAAGGCGTAACAGTGAAGAAACGTGAAGAAACTGCTACTGCCATACTTTCTTACACTTAATATGTTCTTTGGGCAACTGTATGAATTGAAGAAACAAGATGTGTTTTCATTTTCTCTAGACAAGGAAACTAAAGCTTGTTTAAAGGTGAAGCAGAAAACATAACCACCTAAAGTTTATTTGAAAATCAGAATGAATTACAGGGTTTTTAAATTATTGGATTTTTTTTTTTTAAAGAAAAGCATTAAATTAAGAAGTTCAGCCTAAATTCAAGCTCCTTAGCAAGTCATCAGGGTCAGATTCAGAAATGTGGTTTAAAATCCTTGGGTTTTGATCATGTTATATTTTATCTTCTTAGGAATGGCAAAATTCTATTCAGAAGAATGCAGGACTTGCATTTATTGAGCTCATCAATGAAGGAAGGTAATTAATTTTGAAGCTTTTGAACAAGTAGTCATTTTGCATTTATTCCATTGGGTGATAACACTTCCTCACCATCTGTTCCAAAAAAATTGTGAAAAGGCCGTATTAATTAAGAGGTTTATTGTATAGATATTTTATATAGTAAATATTTAATTTGGAAATGTGTAAGTTCTGAAAAATTTGTTTTATTGACAGAAGGAAATAGAGCTCCCATGAACTGTATATAGGTTTGCATTTATTTGAGAATTGAACCACCATTTTCTAGAGCAGCAAGGTTGTTTTACCCAGACAGGCCAGGGAGCCCAATCTGTAAACCCATCTGCTGCTCCATCTGTTTTAGAAGCATAGCATTCATTGTACGGATGCACTTCTCTGTACTATCAGTTCATGAGGAATTATTTTATCTAGAATTTCTGCTCCAGTTTGAGTCCTGTAAAACACACGGGACATTATGTTTGTAAGAGCTGTCTTGCTTTTGAAAATTGTTAAGATACTTTATCATCAATTCTCAAGTAATTTTAATGCTGTATCTGTTTATATCTTGTACTCTGTGCAATGTTTGTCAGTACTTCCAGCCAGCAAGCTGGGTAGCAAAGGGGGACTCTTTGGCCTACCTGGTAGTGGAATGCCAAAGACAAAAGAAGCCACTTATGTAATGTGTGGGACATTGGCCAGTACATTAAATCCATTGGACTCTAAGATGTCTTGATATGTGCAGCAGAAAAAAAAATATAGCAATACACCTGTTGAAGAGTTGTTGTCATTTTATGTATGGTTTCTCATTTTCACCAATAGTATGTCATTACCAAAGTAAAGTATCAAATCTTCTCTTTATTACAGGGTATTTTTTGTCTAGCTGATATTTCAGTGGTTAAATCATGCATTCGTTTAAAAGCAAATTTAGAAAACATCAGAGATTAGTAACATAGGAATATGAGTATCTGCAAAAGAGGAACATGTAGCTTATTACCCAGTTTTTGGTTGGTGTAAGTTCTCTGAGATTCCCTGCACACACTGAAGTTACACTGGAATATAGCAGTTGGAAATGTAGTCCTTTCACTGGAAATTCTTCTTGCTAAGAAGTGGCAATATGAGTTTACACCTTTATAGGGTCCATGTGAGTGGATCATGAACTGCACATTATACAATAATTATTACATGGTAATAGACTGAATAATTATAGTAAGCTTATATTCTTTGATAGTAATATACGATCCCGTTTTGACCTTTTTTATTTTCTCAGTCAGGCTAATGAGTTCAGATATTGCATGCTCATTACTGATAAAATGCTCCTCCTGAACAAATCCCACATCTGCATATTTTTAGCAGTCAGGTGTTAAGACATCAGTGGACCCTCTACTCCCCTCTAACAATAACTTTTCAAAACAAAGTAGTATTTAAGACCTGCTGCTTAAATCAAATGAAAAGTCTAATCAGGCTGCGCTTAGACACATTTTCCTCCATATACTTTTGGCAGAAAGATGTTTTAGAACAAGTGTGTGTGGATTACTAGGACACTCCTCTTTGCGATCAGTCCATCCGTTTTTAATTTACCCTTTTGGGGATAAAGATAACAATACTTTAACTGGAAATTGTTATAAATATTTATTCTGCTTAATAGCTAAACTTGTGAATGCAGTTCATCAATCATCGCTAGAGAATACAATTGTGCAGTTGTCAACAATTAACAGGACATAAACAGTTGATGAATGTGCAGCTGAATTGAAATGCTCCCTAGGATAACGTGAAATTATAAACTGGATCATTTAAAGGAATCTAACAAAGGATCTTTATAATTAAAACAAAGCAGGGTTAATGGGATGTAAAATTGCATATAATCGCTATGCAATAATGATTGAATTTTAAATTATTAAAAGCAAAATGAAGACTAAGAATATTTTGAAAGACTTTCTGGGTAAGATTTTGAGAGACCTGGGTAGTAAATCAACAGTTTTGAGAAAGGTTTTTCATCTGAGTGTGGAGGAAAAGGTTTAGATGTAATGCAGAGGGACATAATTTTTAATATCTTCAATTAGATGTCTATCTGGTTTAATATATGGATGCTATATGGTGATTTTCTGAGTACCTAACTTTTGTTGTTTCTGCTTGAAATAATGAGTGCCTTTCTGATCTTTGACTTTATTAGAAATGTTCTGAAATAAAACATTTCGGTTTAGCCATAGTTAGAAAAACATATAACTTCTATATCCCTGTCACTTTAATAAATTGCATTTTCATTTTAAATTAGTTAATTTACTGTGTTTGTTTTTTGGTTTAGGTAATGTTTTGTTACGAAGATCTGAATGACACATATTTCTAGAATTCAGCATACAAACACTCTGATACAGCTTTCTAAAAATAGGAACTGTTATAACAGTTTTAGTATAACTAGAGTATCTGGCTATAGAATTAAATTCATACTTTCAAGGAAAGCGTATGCAAAGATTCTTAATTTGGAAATGTAGAAAACACTGTCTATAAATATACCTGAAATATTTAGAGATATCCTGGTCATCATCTTGAATTTTATGTTTCTTTTTAATCAGTCTCTTGCTATGAATATGTGATGTTGAGGGTATCACACATGTCAAGATCTTCACTGATAGCAGCTTAATTAGGATTTCAGATTTACATTACGGTGTACACATAAGTAGGCTTCTTAAATTAAGAGCTGGGTGCATCTGCAATGTTAGCTGTAAAAGGGGACATGGAAAGAGTTCTTTAGGAATGATGTGAGAGGGAGATTATAACCCACGTTTAAGTGAGTGGTGATGGATGAGGTCAAAAGAAAAGGGTACAGGGTGACAAGAACAAGAGATAAGATAGGAGCAACCACCTTAAGTAAATCTGTACACAAATACATACAGCTCAGGAAACAAGCAGGAGAAAGTACTCCACATGCAATCATGAAACTATGACGCTACTGGAATGAATGAGATTTGGTGGGACAGCCTGCACTGCATGACGGAAGTGCTGCGTTGGACAGATACAAGTTCCTTGGGAAAGATAGGCAGAGAAAGCAAGGAGTGTTGCCTTCTCTGTGAAGGAACTGCTCAGATGTATAGAGCTCTTCAATGGGATGGATGACAATGTGGTTGATACCTTGCAGGACAGGATGAAAGGAGAATCTGGTAAGGGTGACGTCATGGTGAGAGTTTGTTACAGACCACTCATTCAGGGTGAGGGAAAGGAAGCAGCATTCTTTAAACAATTTGAGGAAGTATCAGAATCACAAACCCTAGTTCGCAACTGGAAATGAGACTTGGAAGAGGTATCAAGGGCAACAAGAGCTTCTACCACTTCATTAGTAGTAGAATGAAGGACTAAGGAAAATGTGTCCTATTGGTGAATGGTATGGATGATTTAGTGACAGATAAGACTGAGATGTTCAATGCTTTATTTGTCTCAGTCTTCACCAAGGTTTCTTAAGCCTCTCTCTTTAGTGAAAGGGTTCAAGAACTACCAGCAGTGGACGAGGATTGAGTCAAGGATTCCTTGAGACAGCTTGCACCCATCTTCAAAATAGTCCAAAAAAGCCAGAGAATTATAAGATGGTCAGCTTTTCTCCTGTCACTTGGAAAATGATATAGCAAGTCCTTTTGGAACACATTTCTGGCCTCATGGAGGAGAAAGTAACTGAGAACAGTTAACGTGGATTTACAAAAGCTAAATCATCCCTGACCAGCCTGTTTGCCTTCTATGAAAAAAAACCTAGATTTGTGGACACAGGGAGAGCAGTGGACATCATTTACCTTGACATTGGCAAGGTTTCCACACTGTGTCCCACAATACTCATGTATCAGAGTTGCAACACTACATTCTGAATGGATGGACAACTATATAGGTAGAAAAATGGCTACATAATGGGCCTCTGAGGATTGTGGTTAATTGGTCGTACTCTACCTTGATACCTTTGACAACTGAAGTATCTCAGGGGTCTGTCCTGCCTAACAAATGGATGTTACAGATCATTATCTATTAGTCTTTCAGAATTGGATTACTATCCTCAACTTCCATTTCCTTCCCCCTTTATGTTTTCACAACACTCACCACTTTAAAGAGATGACCTTGTTCTTTAATTTAAAATAATATCCTTACAGAATTTCCTCATTTTATATAGCAGTGGTAGTCTGATCATAATCTAAATTTGAGGAAACATGAGACTGTATTTCATTTCAGATTTAAAATTGTAAGCTTAGTTTCTGTAATTTCATCTCTGCACCTAAGTCTGCTTTCTGCCTTTAGCCATGAAAACATATACTTTTGCATATCCACCTACCTGGACCTCCAAACATACTTAAAATTCATAGGAGCCCTTTTTCTTTTAAACCCTGTTTTGTTGAGAGTTTTCACTAATTTCCTGGAAAGAGTAGCAGAATGTTTAAATAGACTGGAAATTTGTGTTTGTTTAAATTTAGATGAATCGCTGATTAAATCCTGAAAGGAGGCTAATAAAGACTTACATTCTTTCCATGTTACCTCAACTAGGATTGTTGGGTAACTGCGGCAAATGTTCTTTTGGACATCCTCTGTTGAAGTTTGGCAGTTCTGATATGTTTGGTTTGTGGTAAATGAGCTCACAGTCATTATTCACTGTCTGCAATACTTAAATGTTCAGGCCCTGTGCTAAAAGGTATATCTATGTTGCCATTTGCCATATTTGATTTATGACGTGCATTTACAGTTGGATCCCTAGATACTCCTTGATACTCATTTAGCAGTTGGGTCCAAGAAGGATGGAGAAAGGATAATTCCCCTTGTTTCTGTCTTGACAATGATCTTTATCACAAGAACCTTGAGGTCAGAATGGGGAAATCCCCTGAATCATCCAGGAATGCAAGATACTTGGTCTTCAGAAATCATGGATATTGTGTAGCTGAGGGCTACCAGAACAACTTGCAGGCGATTCCAGTCTGATGTGCAAAATCAAATATATGCAAATCCAGGCAGAAAATAGCACTGGGGAAACAGTAGCACTTAGATACAATATATAAATGAGAAAAAAGGTCTTTGATTATTCTGCCTTTGACAGATGTAACCAAATTCTGTTGCTGTATTTTCACCCTCACCAGTTGTAACTTTTGATTGGAGGAATCCTTTACCAACTGTGAGTGGCTCTTTTATGGAAATTCATCCTAAATGTCATCTTCCATCGGTAGAAGATTCCTGTCGTAAATACTTCTGTAAAACCAGGCACTGAATGTCTCTATTTCTGCTCCAGCTGAAGCATGAACTTGAGCTCCCTGTTAGATGTGCTTTTTTATAATCTCATATTCTTTACTTACAGCTGTCCTGGCTCTGCCTCCAGACTAATAGTTGGTTTGTGTTAGACAAAGCATACATTGCTATGGTAACCCTCTATTTGTAAGGTCAGTACAGCTGGAGTTCTTAGATCTGTTAGAGGTTTTGAGGCATCCTTCCACCTTCTAACCTTGCCTGAACTGGTCATGTCTCAAAGCTGAGGCTGCTTCTGAGATGCAGGCCATCTCAGTTGTAACTGCTGGTCTTGGATATTTACTGGATGGTCACTATTTCAGAGAGATAGATTCCTCTTGAATTAGAAAATTCTTATGCAAAATAGAAAAACTTTATGAGGAATGGAATGGATTCTTTGTAGTCGACTCTGAGTTTCACTTAGTCTGTTACAGCTTCTGTGGCATTTCTGAAACATTTATAGTTACCCTCCATGGAGTTTATCTTGCTAATGTGCTTATGTTGTAGTCCAGTAGCCAGTTTTTGCATGCTCTGATGTCAAACTTTTCTCTAGTAGATTCTTCATCATTGACCTTTTGCTAGAAATGACACCTGTGTTAGACATTACCTTCTAAAGTTTATAGGAATTTACTTTCAAAGTATTTATAGCAGTACTGCATCTTGCAGAACTTCAAACTCTTCAAGATAGACCAATTTATGAATCCTATTACAGATACCAAGTGCAATGATAGGTTTCATTTCTTATGAATGCCATTAAGAGTAGTAATTGTCAAAACAACTGTGTTTGGTGGAAAAGTGGCGTATTTCCAGGCTGCTTCTTGGAAAAATTAAGCTATGGGCATCTGATGAAAGTAAGTCAGAGAAACATCTGTTTCCCTGGACATGTGAGTTGGCAAAACTTCAGGAATGAGTAAAGGAAGCAAGACCTTAGCTAAATTATAACAAATGTTCATTTTGTAATCTGTTTCGAAAATTTCTTCTTGGGAATGATTTGCTTTTTTCGTTTATCTCAAATGAAAGAAAGATTGGGTAACATAAGCACAATTGTTTTATCTAGCAGTGTAACAGCTAAGAGCCCTTTTTCTCTGTGTGTGAGATAATTACTAGGAAAAAATAACTGCAGGATAGAAAAGTCAGTTTAGAATAGTCAGTGAGACACAAGTTTTCATCATTCAGTTCTGATAGGTGTACAAATAGCACTGTTTGTCACACCTATCCCAATCCACATCTAAATGTGTTGCAAACATTTTATGGTTTTTACATGTTTCCAAGACACTTTGGATTTAGTCTTATCACTGTCTGTAGTTCCAAAACTAAATAAAATTTTAAGAAAATTCTCCCGGGCTATGGCTGTTTACCTGAATGACTTCTTGGAATGAGAAACTTCACAATCCACACTTTTTAAACGACAACATCTGAAAAACATGGGCTTCTGATTGATTACACATACTTTTTCACAACTTTCTTTAACCTGTAAGCACTCTGGACTTCTAAAGTAACTTTGCTGAGGGCAGAATTCAGGAAAGCAAGCCACATGGATTTAAAATAATTTCTTACCTACTCCCAAACAATATTTGCAAATAACGCATATTTATGAACTGGCATATCCTGAGATGTACTCTCACCCAGCCTGCTCTCACTCATAAATCTGAGACTCTTTGATTTTGAGGTAAGGAAGAACCTGCCGTTTACTCTTGTTCCTACAGATACTTGAGCCCTGTCATGCTTATTTTAAAGTACCAGCATATCTTAATTCTAGTTTTTACTTCTATTTTCCATATGTTCAGCTGGAAACTTCACAGCTATCTGTACTCATAGAGAAAATATGAGAAAGCTCATTTCTCTATAGAAGTGTACCAGGAATTGAGCCACGAGTGATTTCAGACTGCTTTGTTGGTGGATTCCTTACTGAATGTCCTTTGATTCAGTCTAAAAACAAATCAAACCCATTTTCTAGTAAGAGAGCTTTAACTGTTCTTCATAAATTTGTGGGCATTAATAGAAATCAAGCTTGTCTTGGTAAAGAGAAACCATAAGTTACCAAGTCAGTGTTTAATGTCTACCTTATGTGGTAAGAATTGCCACTCAACCAGGATAAGATATTTGCTGATCATCAGTTCCTGGTTGAGATCAGCTCAGCTGGGAAAGGACACAGCAGCACATTTGCCTTCAATTCTGGTAGGAGTTTCAGTGGTATAGCTGAAGAAATGGTCACACAGGATAAAGCCAAACATTGTTCTAGGTCAATGTTGGGGTTTGGTTTTGTTTTTTTTTTTTTGGTAAATCATGAATTACTGAAAAACAGTATAAAATGTACAGCAAGTCTGTGGTGACACTTTTCAGACAGCTCCTTAGCCCTGTGGGACAACTACCATGTAGACATTAATAATCATGACCAGAAGGCTGGATTCATCACTGTCTCAACATCAATCTATCTACTAGGTCTTTTGAGGGTGTTGCCTCCTAAGGTAGGATGAGCATTTACAAGGGTGAATGAGAACCGGGGGTATAATTCAGTTACAACAAACGTTCAGTTGTCAGTGATAAGGAGATCTCACTAAAGAACGTTTTATTTCCAAAGGAGAGTAAAAATGGTACTGCTTTCAAATTTCAAACCTTCCCTCTGTTTAGCAAGTACATATGCATTTTATTCCTCAAACTCCTCCTTACTTGGATTGGTCATTCCAGCACAGGGTGATGGTTTAGCAAAGATGCAAAGAATAGACTTCTCCCCAAAAGGGAGTGCTCTGTAAAAATCTGTGGGTGGGAAGCATAGTTTGGCAGATGACTGAAATATCAATCGGAATATACTGGGTGGGTTTCAAACCTGCATTAATATAAATATTATACAATGTAATATGTTACAGAAATATTTTATAACATAATAGTACTTGGAGTCCACGATCTTGAGAATATATGCTAGAGACTGTTGGCTCATATTTTGGAAATGTCTGAGGAGATAAAAGACCAATTTATCACTGAAATTTTCTTGTGCAAATTCGTAGAATATAGGGCTAAGAAAAAGGAAAACACAATTCTAGAATTGCATTGGAAAAGGTATTTCCACTGAAATAAGGCAGCATTAATGTTACCATGTAAATAGTGACTAGAACTTGCCTGGAATACTGCTGACAGTTTTGGCTATACACTTGCAGAAAACGTAAAATCAGTGTATGAAATTAGTAAAAACCGAAAAGGCAATCTCTTTTACTAACTGTTTTGCCTTACAAGAAAAGTCAGAGACCTGATTTACTTAGTAAACTAGTAAAATAGGCATATATGGAATATCAGAAGGTCAATAGAAGGAAGAAGAGTTGTGTAAACCTAAGGGCAATATTTGCATAAAATGGAATGGTAAAGACCGCTGAAGAATACATTAGAATCAGAAAGAAAAAGGATTTTAACCTTCAGAGGACCTTCCAAAGCTGTGCTGGAGGCAAGCAACTCAATCATATTTTCATAAACTGAAGACACATTTCATGAGCTAGATTTCATGTAAATGCCTTTCATAAACTAGTTTATGAAAGAGGTTGTATGATGTAGTTGCATGTTGCAGTGAATGAGTGAATTTGCTGACCTAGAGGTCCCTGTTCCTTTCTTTTATTTGCAGTGCATGATGGGAGGTTTTTTTGATGTATTGGCAGCCTTTGTTACTGCTAAGTGTGCGAACTGTCCTGGTTTGGGATCCTTTCTGAATAATTTCTATTGTTTTCTCTGTGAGAATCCAAAAGACTGAGGTTTCTTTTTCCCCCCCCCCCCCCCGCTATCTTATGCCATGCATGTGATTGAGTTAGTAAGGTTTTAGGTAAATTGGAAAGCATTCAAAGGATGATGACATTACCATGCATGTTTATCAAGTGTAACACTGTTAGGACAGTATGCTGAGTTGTGCTGTCTCTATATGAATTTGAGATTCAATCACAGTTAGCTGGCTATGATTTAATCCAGTTGTAACAGTAATAACACTTTTGCCTTCTTTTGCTTAGAAGAAATATAGCTTGAGAACACAAAATAACTTCCTGTTAGAAATAAAAATCAGGACCAAACAATTATTTTTAAGTAGTGTTTTTAAATTTCAAAAAGAAACAAGTTTCCTTGAACAAGTACAGCAAGCCCATAAGCAAGTTCCTTTGCAAAAAACTCTATAAGGTGTTGCTTCCCTGACCTTGTAGTAGCTGCTTTTCCTTTCAAAGCTAGGATGACACATTTAACTGCTTTAACTTACTATGCTTCTGTTTTCTGCCCTACATTCTTGCATCAAAACATCCAGGCCAAGGCCTCTTTTGGAGGCATACAAGATTTCTAAATGCTGGCCTAGATTTTTAACACTTCTCTTTTTCAAAAGTCTGTCTTTCTGGCAAGAGATTTTAAGACTAGTGTCATTCTTCATGGTCTTCTACATGCAAAAGCATAGTTTACCTAGTGTTTGAAGTTCTATCTTAGGTGCATACAAGCATGTAAGGGGCGAATCACAGTATGTCCCTTATTAGCACACATTGATGTAATATTATTTAATGATTATATAGTGTTGTTAGGTTGTGGCCTCACTTTTGGCATAATCCCCATGTGCTGACCACTATACAAACCATTTTTCATCTTTGTCTTGAAGAAATCACCATTAGTGATAGAGATATGAGAGTGCATGAAACAATTGGCTAGACACAGTTGAAATAATACTGAGATATTCCATAGATATGATTTTTTACAACAAACCAAAAGGAAGAGAGCAGCTTTGTCTGTAGTTTTAAATAAAACCAAATAGCCTGGACTGGCCTATGTTCATACTGCTTAAGGTTAGCACCTGCTAGAGCAGAGTGTCTTCATTCATCCTACATAGCACTTAGCCCAGCTCTTCCCTGAAGCCTGTATGGTTCCTGTTTCACTTTAAGACATCATTACTATTTTGTCTGTGTAGTTCACATTGTTTGGAATAACATGAGGGCTACCCACTAGAATGATGTTCTATGTGTGCTGGGATATGACATGAAAACACCTGCAGAAATTTCTTGGGTGGCATTGCAGAGAGTTTAAGTTGATACAGTCTCATCGAAGTGTCTCCAGTGAGTTGTCCCTTGGACCATGCTCATACATTTTCTGGATGGAAGTTAGAGTGAGCCAAAAAATGAGTGGAGGCCAAGCTAATGATTTCAGTGCTGTGTGCAGTGAGGACCCAGTGCTAAGGCATGTTCTCTGGTCCCCTCTTGTTTGTGATCTCCTTGACTTTGGACCCTGAAGACCTGTGGCATTTTGAGGTTACCTGAAATCTGGCTTAGTTTGCCTGGTGTGCTGTCCAAAAGCTGCAGCAACTTTGAAGTTGATCCCAAATGCATCAGGTCTCTCAGTCTCTGGAGCAGAAAGGTCCATTAGAGGGGTGGGAGGTACAGCTGGGTTCACCAGCAGTTTCAGCCAGCTGATTTGAATCATCTGCTGCGTGTCTATAAAAGTTTTCATTTTCTGTAAAACAGCCAGAGACTAGTGTCGACAGATTTTATTTATTTATTTATTTTTATATCTTTTCCCTGAGTATTGGCAAGAGATTTATTTATAACTTGTGAAAATTAGCATTCTCTGGGGATCCATTTGAAGTCCCTTTTAGGTGCTTTAGTGCATAAATGGGCATAGACAATGTGAAAGCTTCTTAATACAAATAAATATGACTAAGATGAAGACGGTTTGTATTTATCATTGTTCATGAAGAGACAAAGCTTAGATTGTTTTTTGAGGTATAAAAACTATGCCCAGGTGTCCCAAATAATAAACCCAGTGGTCAAGGTTAGTCTCTATCTTTTCTCACAAAATTAATGGTGTCAGGGAGTGTCTAAGAAACCTATTGATTTCACCTAAATCCATTTGGAACTAGAAATCCTGCCTGGACCAGAGCTGACGCAAAGATACTGAATTTGCACTGTGCTCCATTTATTCTATAGTTTATTCATTCAGGAAGGGATGTACAGCTAGTAGACACTCAAAATCTGTCTGTTCTGTTTCGAAATCCTAGCTAGTTGGTTCCAGGTCATTAATGTCATATGGAAAAGTTCAGGAAGACCTGTGATGCAAAATTTGATTGGAGACGTTAAACACTCACTTCTAGTATTTTCTCATTTCAGAGAAGCTTGTTAGTCATGAATGCTCACTCCTAATCCATATCTGAGGGCAGTTCTACACTCACCTCTTAACAATAAAAATCTGAACACTTAACAGTAATAAAATACTAAAGCATGTCTTCCAGCAGGGTAGATTAAAAAATAAAGCTAAATTTTGAAGATTAAAATGGAAGCAACTTTAGTCTTTCAGCTTCTGGTTTGACAAAACCTTTTTGCTTTCAAGAATAGCTTTAATAAAAAGGCTCATTAAAAGCCTTTTTATTAAATAAATATTTAATATTTATATATCCACTGAATATCCACTGTGAAACCTCGATCCAAGCTTGTTTATCTCTAAACAGAGGCCCCAGCGTTTATATCGTTGCATGCCACACACCCTTATTAAACATTATCTCAGGGTAAGTGATTTCCCTGCTTCACAGATGGTAGAACACACCAAAGGTGACAAGAATGGAGATCAGATCTTACCATCTTATAGATGTAAGGTCTAGTAATCTTGGCTTTAATTTCTTATAAACATGGCTTTCATTTGTGGTGCTTCTAAGCACCAGACACCCACCTTGGGGTAGAATTTGCTAGAAATGCCACATTCTTAATAGAAGAATCTCTGAAAAGTGTGTTTCCCTGATGCTGCAAGAAGGAAAATCCCAGACCGTGTGCAAAATTGACACAAAGAGAAACAGTTCTTCCTGATTCTAAACAGACCTGTCAGATTTTTGCATCCTGAAAGATATTTCCTCCCTGCTGATAAGAAGAGCAAAGCAGTTTTGAATAGAACAGGCAACCTTAGATATGGACTGTAGGGAGGAGAAAGCAGTTGCTTCCATTCTTCCTGCCCAATAAGATACCAGCATTATTAACAACGCACTGTTGTTTATGCTGCAATTTTATGACGCATCTCATGGTATTTGGTGTTTTTTTCAAAAGTCTTAATTTAAGGTGTCTGATTACCATTCTCAGTTTCAGTCCAAGCTTTTTTCCTTCTTTTTAAGTAAGATTTATTAGGTTTCTAGTTCTGATGCCATGAAAACTTGGAAACATGATGCACTTTTCACTCCAGTGTTTGAAAAACCTATCAGAGATATTTATATTATTTTGCAATAGAATAGATTTTTAAATCTTTGCTAATATCATTATTTTTAATGATTTTTAAATTGGAATATTTATATTTAATGATATAATGGTATCAGTAAGAGTTTAAGCTATTGTCTAGTTTTTTTTAAATGGTAGTATAGTATTCATGTTCATATTGAGACTGCTGTTAAAAACATACTAGAAATATAATACTTATATAAAGAACTTCACCCTTCAATAATGAATAGCAAGCTTTTTCCATATAATATGATTTGTTTGTGCTTTCACAAATGCAGAAAATTTTTTATAAAATTAAATTTTTCATGTCAACTAATTTGGTAATTGCATTACAGTACTTCATTAATTATTTTTTTCCATTTTAAGTAAATCTGCTGAAATAGCTTATTTGAAGTACAACAAATTCAAAGCTTGATTTTGATTTTTTTTATTTTAGATTATTATGTCATGCAATGAAAGACCATATAGTGCGTGTCGCAAATGAAGCAGAATTTATTTTGAACCGACAAAGAGCTGAAGATGTGCACAAGCATGCTGAGTTTGAGGTAAGCCTGAGAGTTGGTGCATTTCTGCTTCTGTTTTCACTCAGTTGTCACCTAGACTGTAACCCCATACAATAAAGATTTTTTTCTTCCATGAAAGAAATTTATATTGAAGGCATTTCAAAACTAGTTTTTAAAAGCTTTGGTAAATGTCAAACACAAAAGAACGGGTTTAATTTTTAATCTCCTCACTGAAATTCATGAAAACATTTACAGCTTGAAGAAATCCCTTAATCAGAATTTCTAAACTGATATGGCAGAACCTTTAGCTTCACAAAGAACTTTTCTGATTTATTGCAAATAGTAATACAAATCACATTAGTAATTATTTTTGTTAGATTTTATCTACAGTATGCATGAGTTCAGTAAGAAAGAAAAACAATTAATGCACTTAGGGCAGTTCATGAAAAATAAGAAATAGAAATGTTTTGTTAAACAGAATTAGTAGTTTAAGGTAATTTTGTTTGACTTTTTGTTATTTTACTTGCTATAATTCATATATTGAAATATTATATTACATATCTTACCTGATAGTTAGGAATCATTAGCTATTGACAATAAGACTGTGTTTAAAATGTCTATTCTTTTTAAGTATGGAAGAAGTAACACAGCAGCTGGATCCCATAACTCTTTAATGTCTATAATTATCACTCTTAAAGAGAGTCAACATTCAATCACTTTTTTCATCAATGAGTGTTGCAGTATACAATTTAAATTACATTGCTTGAAAATGATGCAAATATACAAAAAAGCTCTTTTTAAAATGTGTTTACTTTAACAGGTTTTTGATTATTTCTTCATGATTAATTTTGTTCCTATTCAAAAAAATTTCGTGCAAAAGTGATGGATTAAAGTTTAAAATTCACCTTTTACATGGGTTTATCAAATATGGTTTTGTATTTTTATGGTGTTTTATACATTTCAACATCACTATTGTTTATTATTTCCAAACCTGTCTGTGCTTGCATACATTTGTGTATGTGTAAGTATATATACACAAACATACATTTCCACATGTTTTAATGCTCAAGTGACCTAACATTAGGATTAAGATAGACTGACTTAGTACTGATGATAATAAATAGCTATATCAATTTATTCATCTGTCAACGAGCACCTGGTGGCTAGAAATAGGATCCAGTAATCTTAGTTTTGATTAGGTTTTTATCTCCTTGAAACAGGTCTCTTAAATGTGCACTTTGATGTACTGGTTCTTGTGCTCCTTGACCTAGCTGAAAAGTGTGAGACACAGAGATATCTGTTGTCATTTTGAATACACATAACCTTTACTTCATTTTGTCAGAGCAGGCAGCAGACACTTGTCATATGGGATTGCAACAACTTTATTACCAAGCATATAGCTGATATTCTGAACTTAGATAAAATCACATTTACAATTAAGTGTATGTCAGAGTGAAGTTTCATATTGCCTCAACAATAAATAACATTTGATATTTATCAGAGCATCATGCAGTAACTTAAGATGACAACAGAAGATTGAGTTATCTGCTCTTTGAAGAATACATTGAGGTATAAGATCTGTCAGAACTCTAGACAAAATGAGAATATTCAATTAACTTCCAGCTTCTGTTAGCAAATAGGATTTAGAATATTAACTAAATTCCCTAAAGGAATAGCCTTAAGTCAGTCTTATTGTCTGGTAAAGAAACCAACACATTTTTCATATATGAAAATTTTCATTATATTTGTCAGATGAAAAACCTCAGCTACATGTTTTAGATGAGTAAGATAAAATCTGCAAGTCATAAATGAAAATTATGAAATGTAGCCTGTGTTAAATATGAAACTCAGATGTACTTAAATCAGGTGATGGTTAAAGTCTGAAAGAATGTTTTATATATTGTCTTTAATAATGGTAAGTATATAACTGAACATTTTATTATTCATCCTACTTGAAAGTAGTAGGGACGAAGAGATTTCTGGTAGTTTTCTGTTGCATAATTGTAAATCTGTCATTTTGTTTTAATAAACTGTATGGGTATATGTTCTGGGTTTTAGTACATGTTAATCATTGCTCTCAGCCAGAGAAGCGAGTGGCTATTTTATTTTTACCTTTTAAACTTTAATTCAATCATTATGGGTGAAATTATTTGGTCCAAGCTGCACCAAGTTATTGTGTCACCTGCATAGTGGGGAGGCCATGGACTAGCATCTAAATTTTACCCTGTGACTCCAGTTGCAGTCAGGGCCAGGGAAATTCCTCCCAGAATGGGTGCTTCACAGATAACTTTCATTTTGTTAACCTTTGTAATTGTTCAGGAAGAAAAATGAAAATTTAATTTTACTGTCCAATGAGCTTGTGAAATATTAACCTCATTACTAAGGCAGATCATTGTACTAATTGGTGCTTCCCTGTACAAGAAGATAAATTGAAAAATGAATTAACCCTTTATGAATTTGTGTAACGATTGTTCTTTTCCAGATAGATTACTTGAAATAATGCTGTAACACAGTGGAAAGACCACTGTTAAAATCTTACCGAATGCTAATGTGATCTGTCGTAGAAAGGTAGTGTGCAGAAATACGAAGAAGAAACTACGATTTAGTATGAGGGCAACAATTCATTTTTTGAATATTAGAAAATAGGATTCTATTCAGCATTGTGCTATTGCATTTAGTGTTGGTTAAATGTTCTAAAATTTGTGCTGCAAAAATGACTCAAAAGGTGATTTTAAAATGAGCTGTTTTGAGAATAATCTAACCTTTGGAAATTAGTATGGCTACATTTGCTTTGTTTAGACATTTTAGAAGGATCTTTACTAGGAAGAGAAATTTAGTTTGAACTTAACATGATTTTGAGAAAAGACGTGGAAATATATTGTGCTTATTATACATGAAGAAAAGATTTATCAAAACGAAAATACACTATAAAGTTTTGACAATTTTAGAAACAAATTTGCATGAGGGTCAATAACCACAGCATTTATTTTAGAGTTAGTTATCTCTTAAAGGAAACAGGATGAAAACATTAGATCTTTTTCAGTTTAAAAGATGAATGATTTTTTAACCATTAGGGTTTTTTAGAACTGGTAGTATGTTATGAAAATTTTTCATGTTGTGATATGAAATAAAAATATAGTTCTTAATTTCATAGATAAAGGAGTTTGTCTTTAGCATCCATAATAATAAAATTATCAAATGTTTCTTTAATTGTAGGCTTTATTGCAATTTAAAAATCAAAAACAGTGTACGTAATTTTTGCTATATATTATGTTGTGTGTGTTATACCTGTATTTTATACCTGAGAACACATGAAACTTTTTCAAATAAAGACCGACTTTTAAGGCATATCCGTGGTCACATATATACACACAGAGATGTGTAGCTTAATATTTTTGATTGCAATTCTGTTGTCTTTGCCCTTGATATTTCCATTTTTACATGTTCTAACTGAGTGCTTTTTCATGGATAATATATAGTAGTAGATTGATTTCAATTGCATTGTGTGTCCTATCCCTCTTAAAAGTATTTTAAAGAGTTCTTGTCATATTTAGAGTTTTAGTAAATAATCATTTTAAGGCAATTCTAAATAGCCTATCTTTTATGAAGTAGATCTACTTTCATTCCTAGTCACAGTGTGCTCAGTATGCCGCTGACAGACGAGAGGAGGAGAAGATGTGTGATCATCTTATCAGTGCTGCTAAGCATCGGGATCATGTTACAGCCAATCAGCTGAAACAGAAGATACTCAACATACTAACAAATAAGCATGGTGCCTGGGGAGCTGTTTCTCACAGGTAAGCTGCAAATGTAAAATGTGTGGGTTTTAAATGTTACTTTCAAAGTTTAAGAAAAGCAGTCATTGTATAACTGAAATGCAAATCTATTAGGAGCCAGTATTCATGAAATACATTTTCTCTGTTAGTCTTTTCTTCAACTGGTTCTTGACAAGTCCTCTTTGCTAAAGATTCACAGGTCAATCTCCTTTATAGGCTGCAAACATAATATTTTACCATATTTTAAATAAATTGTAATGAGTATTTGTTGATTATAATGCAATCTTACTGTTAGTATATCAGTAGGTTTTGAGGCTCCTGCCAGGATTAGAATCTAAGTGTTCCAGTGTAGAGATTTCTATATAGATGTCAACAGAGGAATCCTGAAACAAAGAAGAGAGAGTCAAAACGACTTGTCTAGCATTATAGAGTAAGTCAGTATGATAATAACCAGCAGAACCAGGTCGCTTGAGTCACTGTCTGAAGCTTTATTCAGTTGATAAATTTTTCTGTGCAAGTAAAGAACTAGTAAGATCCACTGGTAAATCTTAACTTTCCTACAACAAAACAGTAGTTAGTGCCAGCTATGCACAGTCAAACTCTGCTTAAAGCAAAACTTATATTGTACTTAAATGTAACATGTTCAAAGCTAAACATAACCAAAGTGCAGCTCAATTCTACAGATACTCGTTAAAAAAATAAGAAGATAAAAAAGCGTAATCCAAAATATAGAATTCTTAACGTATGCAAGTGATAATATAGTATTTGAGATTTTAGTCAGAGCTGTGTTCAATACTGTTTTTAACAGTTCATTCTATTCAACATAGGGGTGAAATTAAACAACTTCATCTATCATGCAAAAAAACAGAGCCTTGCTCTTCCGAATCACAAAAATAGCCAGTGGCTAAGGTGCTGACCCTCATGTGGAAGACTTGAGCTCAAATTGCTCCTTTCCTTCATTCAGAGCAAGGTCTTGAACCTGGGTCTGCCATGTGAGTGCCCTGTCTGCAAAACTAGAGACTGACAAGTCTCTCTCATTTGTGCCTTCTAGCCACAAATATTTGATTCTTTATTCAAAGTGGAAGAGCTCAAACAAGAGAAATCAATCAAGTTCTGCTTCCAAATATCCAAATTTTTATAGTTTAATTTTCTACTTAAATCCGGTTTAAATCTGCTCTGAGTCAGGCAGAGCAGATCAGAAAGTTCCATTTCAGCTCTGAAAAATCTTTTCAATAAAAATCTAGTTGAGACTGATAGACTAATCCAAAAACTTTTTTCTAGATAAGTATTTTCTTTCAAAGAATCTTTTGACTCTAGCTTGAATACATATCTAGGGCTTAAGCTTATTAGAGATGCTGTCAAGTAATAAATTTGATGTGTCAGTAATAATGGTTAATAAATACCACATATACTGTTCATTCTTTTTGTCATACTGTCTAGTTGGTTCTTGCAGTTATACAGTGTTAAAAAAATGTAATTTTTCATGTTCATCATCCTTATATCCTTATGTCTTCCAAAGAAATCACAATTTCCTGGATGATGATGGAGATGTATTTACTTTTTAAGATGGCAGAAAGTGTAGAAATTCAGTCTTATGGAAATTCTGTAGTCTAACACCAGAGACATTCTGGTGGAAATTACAAAAATGACATGTAGAAGATTGTGATACGGTTAATTCAAAACAGCCTTAGCCCATAATGGACTAAGTGTTATCTCTAGTTGAGGCTTAAAGCTGTGTATCTGGAGAATTAAACCTGATGGAAAAAAAGTGCAATTTTCAGTCCCTTTAATGTCTTTGAATTTTTGAATAATGTTGTTGCTCAGATTCGGCTGCAGACACTTCACAGGCTTCAGTCAGTTCCTCTCCATGTCACTGGTCATTAACTTTTTCAGGAGATCATCTCTTCTTCAGGCCAGATAACTTTCCCCTCCTGGATTTTTTGTTTTTTGCTCTTCAGGCCATGATAGTTTTTGATGGCCCATGAAGCAGCTTGACACCTGTGACAAACCTATCAAATTTCTTACATCAAGGAAAAGAAACTCTTAGTTTATTCCTTTCATGCCACTTCCCTGGTGTGGCTTCTCAATTACTTGCAGTGCTGCTTTCCCATTTTGGCGCTGCCATGTTAGGTGCAGCTGTTGGCCTGGTTGTGTTTTACCTGCAGGCTACCTCTGGCTGCCTCTTAACCTGGAGAAGGGGGGACATGGCAACAACACAAGGTCTCCAAATAGGGTTCCCCGTTTGCAGGAGTCCATCAGGAAGCAAATGGCCTTGCACCAGAGGTCTCACCTTGTGTGTCATGGCAGCTGTGTGATCCAGCACACAAGTGCACCTTCTGTCATGAGGCCTAGTGGACTGCGAATGGCAAGGCCCAGGATGGCAGCAGGTAGGGGGAGATGCCCACTGGGAGAGCCTCTGAGCCTTGTTAAGAACGAAGGTCCCTGGTTCTCAACGGGCAGATTTAAAACGCTTCAAATGCAGAAAGTAGAGAGGGGGCTCATTAAAATGTTTAGGCACAGAAGGCAAAGACTGTTGTTAATTAGGTAGTTCCTCCAATACTTTTCATACGATAGAAATTGAGATGGGTTCTAAAATTGTACATACCTCTGGTCTTGGCCGGCAGGAGACACAACAGGCTTCAAGTCTCCGTTTTTAATTCCTGACAAACAGCTACAGCATTAGCGGTCTTTTTATAAACTGAGGCTTCTCTGTGCCTCAGGAGATACAGCCTGACTGGAATACAGAGTTACTAAAAAAAATAAATTAAAAAGAAAAGTAGGTTGGCAATTCAGGCCTCTAGACATCTGTAGTAACCCCATCATTTCTGTCGGGGAGAAGGACCACTGCTGGTGTCCTGTCCACTTCTTGAGCTGGAGACCGTTCACTGAAACGGTGAATTAGGGAGATCGTTCCCAGGCCCAGGAGGGGCAGGGAAAGAAATAGGCAACCGCCTCCATGTGGTAAATACTTGGGCAACAGCAATGACTTTTGAGATCCAAAATGGATAAGATCAGTAACACACTATTTCAGAGGGTGAGTGTGATTCTTAAAAGCTTCAATTCTCTGTCACATACACAATCTGCAGCTACGGATTTACTGATAATTGTAGCATATAGTACATCTATATGTGTTTTTCTTTATCTCTTTTCAAGGTAAAGAACAATTTTTAAGTTTTTTAATACAGATGCTCTAAGCATTATAACATGCTTAGTTATAAAATACTAAGGTCTCATTTTGTGAAATATGACCCAGCTGTGGAGAAAATTTTTCCTTGTGTTTGCGATTCAACACAGTGAGCTTGTAAGCCTTCCCAGCTTTTGTGTCTGCACGTACTGTTTTTGCAGAAAGCAGCAACCAGCATTTACCATGTTTAATCTGTAGGTGCCACGAAGTTTACTCTTTGTTTATTAAGAAACATAGCAACTTAACACTGTGAGGAGAAACAACAGGTCCAATGAGTGAAATTCTGTCGATTTGTAAATTATTAATTTTAAATATTTTATCATAAACACCTCTCAAAATGTCTGAAGAAACAAGAATGTAGTTGGATGGTGTGAGTCAACAGAATACCATATGAAACTTTCAATTCTAAACTAGAATATAGTTACATAAATATAGTTGAATAAAAATAACACAAAATCATAGGTGACTTGCATTTCAATTACCTTCTTAATTAGCTATTAATTTATGAAGGAGCAATTAATTATATGCAAGTACTCCACCACTTGAATAAATGTCTACAAGCACAGTAACATTCTACAACCTATCCCTGTCCATACATTAATCAACCAGTACAGTTTGAGTTGGTCTGAGAACCTGTTTACTCTTTCATCTCCTTCTGTCTAAAAATGGCAAATAATGGTTGTGAAAAAAAAACTTTATTTTGTGTTGTTTAGCAGTGTTAACTTCTTTCCCCCTTTACAAATATTTTCCCTTCACCTCTTAAAGTGAATACTGAAGTTCTTTTGCTTGATTTCTTGCAGGTGTGAGCATTAGCTCCTCTACAACAAAAGGAAATTATTGAATCATCTTATTTTCTCCTACATATCTCAGACAAAGAATAATAGATTTCAGAATAAATCTTGTTAGTTCGTTATAAATCCTGTTTGTGCCCTTAGGCCAAACTAATTCTGTTTTCCTTATTTTGGCAATTTGACACTTTTAGGTATCTTCGTAATAGCTTACCCTAACCATACTGTTGTTCCCTTTTTTAATTCCAGCATTATACCAAAATCAGAATTCTGCAGGTTTTTCCCATGATAAGAAATTGATGAGTGGTTACTTCTTTGATGCATTGCCACTTATTCGGAGTGAATATGCAACATCCTATTTCCTTGAACTCAGGAAGAATCAAACAGGGTGTTTCATAGCTTAGCGTTCAAAGCTTCTTTAAGCCAGCACTTACCCTTAGCTTTTTTCAGGGTTATAGTCTTCATGTCACAACATATGCTTCCTTCTGTCTTCTCTGTCAGCTTCATATGGTGCTTCTCTTCCTCCCCATCTGCTTCTCTCCCCTTACACATCCTTCTTAAAAAAAAAAAAAAAAGTTTAGTGAAACCTGTCTGTACACACTGTTCGAATTCCTTATCAACCAGATGCATGCCTGTGTTTTGGGCCATAATCTGTTACTGTGTTTGTTTGGAGCATTCTGTTATTTCAGCTTATTGGTTTAATGAGATATTTTAACTTTTCAAAAATTTTATTCAAGATTACTATATATATGGCTGTACCTTAGAGTTTCTATAACTTTAAGGCAATCTAGGACAGTACAAAGAGTTCTGAGTTCCAGTTTGTGTTCTAAGTCTAAATATGAAATACTTGTCATAGATATTTTCACATGATCAGTTTTTATATATACAGGAATATTACTATAATGAGACAAATGACATTTAAAAATGAGACTTGGTTCTCCTGCATTCTGTGATTTGATGAAGGAGGTTCCACCTACAGTAAAGCAGCTTTATGAAAGAGCAAGTATACAAGGGCTTTTTCTGTTCAAATCCATCTTTGGTTAAACTAGACACCCATAACAAATTAATCATTCATGGTGGAGGGCAAAGCTGTCAAATTCATTCTGTGGTGAAGACCAAATTCGTCTGGGGAGACAGGCTGGAAATAAAAAGTTTCTTGCCAGACAGCTAGTTCTGCCTCTCACTACAGCATGTGCTTCTGCAGAGATTGGGTTCTGCTGGGGGCCGGGGGGGAGAGCGGAAAGAGGAGAACTCCCCTTTTCTGAGCTTATGGGGCTTGGCAGTTAAATAAGTTGATTCTGGGACAACGCTCCTTCTAAACCAAATGTTTCCAGTTTACAGCAAGGGAGACCAGAATGCAGGAATTTAGTAAGAAGGAGTTTCCCTTACAGCCAGCCTTTGGCGTGCTCTGACTCCATCACCGTACTAGCTGCTGTCTTAGGAAGTTCAGAGAGACACAGATCCTATCCTGTCCCTCACTGCAAATCAGCTTCATCTGGTTTAGCTATTCATTCATTTCTGGCTCATTTTAACTGCTAGACATAAATTACAAAGGGAACTTTAGAACAGTGGAAAAGATGTAAGACCAGATCCTGCCTACTGGATCCAGAAGTGTGTTTGACATGCCTGTTGTTAGAGGGCCTGTTAAGGTTCTGTATTTTTCCACATACTTTGTAAGAACAATAAATTTTCTATCTTTCAGGAATTGGTGGAATCTATTTGTCTTTGCAGAATAGATCCTTCCAGATTGATCTGATGGAACCTGCAAACTTTTCATCTCATTCATTAGTTTTCCTGATTACAAGCTCCAAATATTTAGTTTTGAGATTATTTCATCACAAAAAGAAATTTATATAATGATTCTGTTGTTTTTACTTAACTCCACTGCTTAAGATACTTTGAGATCAGAAAATGTGACAGCGTTATTCACATTTTAGGTGCAGTATTAGTCACACTTCTGTAGCAGGATTTAAACATAAATGTGAGTGAGACTGTTTTTCTAATCTGATCACTCTTTGTAGTATTTTACTATTTCAAGCCCCTTCTTACATTTCTTACTATGCTTTCAACTTGGTACTGCTCGTGCTGCTTTGCACCCATTTTATTACATACTCTACTCATTGCATACCCTTTTCCTTCCTCACTCATGATTGCTTACTGCTATGGTGGAAGGCAGAGGCTATTGGAAGGAGCTCTTGCTAATGGTGCTGTGGCATTTGACAAGCACGATGGAAAAAGGGGAATAGAAGAATTCTGTATCATTTTCTAATGATAGGAAGTTAGATGTAGGATGCTATTTGCAGCATAAAGATACCTACCAAGAAAGGAGTATCGTATAACCACAGATGGGCTGTACAAGTGACTGAACAGTTTGCTTACGTGAAATTTATTCAGTTCTATATTTGTGCAAGGTTACTCAGTTATATTGAACTGTGGTGCTGTTCACTATGAATTTTTTCTCACAGCTGTAAGAAACTCTTGAAGAAAATATTTTCTTTGGAAAGAGGTAGTATTTTCCAATGTTGGGAAATGCATGGTACTCAGGGAAGACTTCTTCAATTCTGCGGAAAGATTTGTTTATCTCTAGGAAGTACAGTACATTGTATTTCATATTAAAGAAGGAATTCTTCTGTATATTCTTTCATGTTACTACTTCTGCAGTAAGAGAAGTATTTTTTCTGCTTTACTCTGTTTTTTTCACTTCTCTTCAATATGTTCTCTGTTTCTGCCTAAATTTTTTTTTCCCCTCTTGCTTCATGGCAAACACAAAGAGGAAAGTTTTGCCAATGTTCTTTTTCTTTAAGCTTTAGAAACAATTAATCTTTAGCCCCGTAAGCTGTCTTCAACTGCAAGTGAAAAACTTAAGAAACAGAAAGATAGGACAAGTAGACTGGATAGGTCCATCTAATACTCACTCGGACTCCCTGAATTTTCAACTCAGGATTTCATAAGGAATCTCAATTTCAGTCAGCCTCGATTTTGAAGTTTCCACACCTCAGTAGGTCTTCAAAGTCCAGTTGCCTTTTTTTGTATTTTCCTCCTAGTTCCTGCAGTGGAAACAGCCTCTGCAGTGGGTATCAGGAGACTGGACTAACAGTTGCTGGTATTGAAGAATGTTTCTAGCATCTGTGCTCCTTCTTTCCCTGCTTCCAATTTAGATAGAGGTAGAAACTCAGTAGAAACCATGAGGGAATAATTTCTCATTAGGCAGCTAACACTTCCCTCACATGATTCTCACTTTTTCTCCCATACCTGTCTAGTAATGCCTATGCAATATAGCAGTGGATTTCCCATCTTCCCCATATGTAAGAATAGAAATCAAAGAATAAATAAAGAACAAAAGCCATAGATTAGAAGATTTTGAAAAAGTAATTTTTATGTTTCTAAGGTGGACTTTTCATTTCTGAGAAAAAAAATCTGTTGATTTATGCTTTATTTTGTGATGTAAAATGCATGAGAAACATCATATTTTTAAGTTACAGCAAGCTGTTGTAGTACCATTACACACCAGGATACTTTCCCATGTGGTGCTTCAGGTAGATTACAGAAGATAAATACAAAGTTGTAGAAAATGTTTTTTTCTAAGAGAAACATCTGTAGTGTTTTGACAAACTTCTCAGACATTTTTGTTGGAAACATCAGAAATGCAAAGGTTAACCAGAAATTAAAACCTAGTGGAGCCATTTTGATTCCCCTTCTCTCAGAACCTTAATGTGTCTTGTACTTTTTTATTTGAAATATATTTATGTCCATCCCTATGTTTGTAAAATAATTTGAGACATTCAGAGTAGGGTCTGGAAAGGAACTGCAGATTAAATCATCCTCAGGCACTGAGGCAGGTGTAGTTTGGAATATCCCTATCACATGCTTTGCATCCTGCTTTCTTTGAGGAGGGGAGAGTGGAATTCCACAAACATCTTAGAAAACCTTTTCTATGTCTTTGCTAGCTTTATAGTTGAGCTTGCATGATGTGCATTATAGGATAATTTTCTTTGCTGCAAAATAGGTTGACTATACCTGGTTTCAAACCTATCTCTTCTTAGTCAAAAGAAGCTGATGCTGTCATTTCAGGCTATTGACTTCCAGACTAGACAAACACAGTTTTTTCAGTCTTCCTTTACTGATTAAATTATCTATATCTTGTAGAATTTTGGTGTCTTGCTTTAGATTCCTTGCAGTTTGCCTACATTTTCCTTACAGAAAAGGTACTGCAGTTTGGGTGTTTGATTGTTGAGGTGAAGCCTCAACAATGCACAACTCAACTTAAGTTTGTTTCACATTACAACTGATTGTAAATGAGATTGTAGGCTCAGTCAATACTTCCCAGAACCACTCTGCAGGCTCTTACTCCCTTCTACTAATTGGCAAACACTTGCTGCTTTATATCTGTGCTTCTAATTGTTTTTAAGACTGTTGTCTCTCACAGTTTCCTGTCACCTCAAGTTTTATTGTGGATTTTCACTGATTCTTCATCAAAGTTGATAATGAAATGTTTAATACAGCAGAATTCAGGAAGCAACCCATACAGTCTCCCACTTGAAAACATTCCCAATCTGGTCATGAACCTTTGATACTCTCTATAAAAAAATCCAGGTTTTAAACTTTTAGTATATTTTATCTTCCACATCAGAATTGTTTGGCATTGTGTATGTAATTTTGGTTTTAGAAATTGTGGTAGGTTTATTTTAACAGGGGTTTATCCACCAGTTTCCTGCCATTTTCTAAGTTTGGGGGATTTAAACTTAGTTGTTCTGTAGCTTTAATGTTTATTGTGGGAAATAGGACCTCACTGTTTTAGTGATTATTTTCACTCTAGATATAGTACCTCTTAGATATTCGCATGAAAAGAACTTGAACTAGTCAGAATCAAATCTAAAATACCTTACTAAACTTAAGCTACTTTTCAACATAGCATACACATGTATACAAAACATACAACATTTTATAACTTTTTTTTAACAACTATTTTTTTAATAAATGAGCCCTTTACCACCGAGTTTGGTCTTTTTTCAGTGAGTTGTTTAAAAAAATAAAATTAAATAACTCATGTCTCCATGAGATTTTTCTGTTTTATCTCCTAGTGCAGTACTACCTTTTTTTCCTTTTAACACTGCCCAGACTTTCAGTAAGTACATTTCATGCCTGTTTCTGAACTTCAGAGGAAGTAAACGAATACGTGCTAAACAAAAAGTAGGTCTTTCTTGTTTTTCATAGGAACAAACATTGATTTGTCTTGGCAAGCTTCTGTGATGCTAGTCTAAGTTTTATCTTCTGGATACTAAGACTTCTTAGTTCCTTTATTTCTCATTTTCCTTACTGCAATGTGTAATCAGCTAAGATATGTATTAGACTGATCCATTTTTCTTGTTTCCTCAGTTGTTTTTTTCTCCTCCCTCTCTTCCCTCGGGAAAAAAATATCAACTTTCAAGATTTTTTTTTCCTCATTTTTGCTACCCTGTAGTACAACATCATCGTCCTTCAAACTAGTTTAGAGCTTTCCTAAATCAGTGTGTCAGTCATACAGGTCATCTGATGCTAAAGAGATAATCTTTCATCTCTGCATAGCAGCTTTTTATTTCAGTTCATAGTTCCATGTTTGAGGAAATCAAAGATCTCCTCTCAGCAGTATCTGTTCTGTCTTTATCATCTCTAGCCTTCATGTATCTGTACATTTACCATCAACAAGAAATACTCTGTGCTTGTGCCTATTTAACGTTATCTCTTCTCTCTCTGTCTGCAGTAATTTCTAATCTGCTTGGAGTCATATCTTGCAGTATTACTACGGGGGAGTGATAGGCAAGTGAGTGTGCAACTGCTGCTCCCAAGTGCCACATAAGAGGTCCTGTTTTCAGGTGTACAGGAGGAGCATGGTTTGTTGGACACAGAGGCCAGCAACCAGAGCCTTGTACCTTCCTTCTTACCTTAATGTAGTTTAACAGGAGAATTCCTTGGGTTTGGTGTTTCTGTATGCATTTTGTCACCACAGTCTGTATGTTCACAGATATTAAACTGTGAAGATCACCTTTAGACAGTTCGTTTTTCTGATTTCTGAAAAATATTCCCAGCAGAGATTTCTCTTTGATTTGATCACTTCTGTGGTTTTTTTGTTTGATTTTGTTTTTTAGAAGAATGAAAAAATAAATTTACACAGGTTTATTTTGACTGATTCAGAAACACCTTGTGTGTCACAGACTTCACACAGTCTAGCATTTACTTTTTCTATATAACCATGTTTTTTCTTAACCTGTAAGCTCTGCTTTATTTTCAGCAGTAGTATCTGTTCACAAAAATGTTTGATATATATGTAGATATATTTCTTGTACACTTACAGACATGAAATATCTGACAATGACACAATATTTGTGCTCCCCAGTATATTGATATCTGTTGTTGATAATAAAGGCTGTTGGTTGGGTTGTAAAGCTCCATTTCTCAAGAGTGTTATATTTTGAAGTCATCTGTCATGGATGTGTTGTAGAGATAGGAGACTATTTATGTTTATGGCATTTTAAGTAACTCAGTAAGACCCTTTAGAATATACAGAAAAGGCTTGTTTACTGTCATCACTGCTCACTTAATCCTCTGACCTTGACATGATAGTATGCCCATAAAGCTCCCTGCGGGTAGTTCAATAAAATAGATGAACATTAGAGTCTAATGACTGTTTCAGCTTCAAGAATATATACTGCCTTATGCCATAAATATTTCTTAAACATTCAATAGTGCTGAACCATTTTAAAACCCGATAATGTAGCAAACTATCCAATTGTCTAGATTATTAGAAAATCTACAAAAAGATGCATAAGCCACATGTACTTCTGCTGTTCAATTTGAGAATGCTAACCACTGTTTTATAGAATGTTCTGTATACACAATGACAATAGACTAAAATTAAAATGAAGTTATTTTTTAAAATTTAAGTGTATTTGTTTCTCAGATTCCCATTGTTTTTTCTCTTCTCTCCTGATAGCAAATTACATTTATTGAGTAAGAATGCTTTTTGGTGTTGTTACAATCACAATCTGAATCTAGGAAAGATGAATGTGTAAGAAATGTCTTTTGGTGATTTACTAGAGGTTATGATAGCACTAATGGTAGGAAGCAATAAAAACGTACATAAAGAGGAAGCTAAATTTGACGTCTCTTAGGCCCAATTTAGAAATACTACTGAAGCCTTTGGGATACTTCACCATAAGAGAGCCTTAATTTTTATGCATAATATATCTTGTGCTGTGTGAAAACATGGAGGAAAGTAAAGCATGATATATTTATTTGCCTCATGGTGAGTGGAAGTGGTTTTTTGGTATTATTAAAAAAATGTTCATTTTTAATTTTTTTTAATGTATAGACATTCAATTTTTCAATTTCTATTAGCTAACAATACGTTATTTTCAGACACACCGTGGTCTTTTACACTGAATAAAACCCCAACTTCTTGTGTTTTCTTGAATAGAAAGTGATATTTTCAAAGTTGATGACAGCTTAATAGTGGAGGAAATTTATTTAGTGAACTTCATACAGTATGTTCAGTGGTAGGATTTCATACTGAACTGCTGAGCTAAAAGTTTGTGAAAAAGAATTGAGTGAAACCTGTCAGGAAAGAAGAGCGGCCAGGAGCAGGACGTGATATGTATGTACTGGAACGAAGTGGGATCTGCTATCCTTTCTGATTTAAACTCAGTTAAGTACCACTAAAATCATGAGAGAAAATAAAAAACACACCCCACATTTTCTGGCTAAATGCCCGACAAGGTTGAATACGAAAAAAATAGTTTATTTTGTAATAATCTTTCCATTTGAGATCATCATGAAGAGTTAATGAAAATGGCTGTTTATATACTGAGGACCCAGACAGACAAACTATTTAATTGTTCCCCAAATATACATTACTTTTCATTTTAAACAGTCTTTAAATTAAAAATGTAGAAAAACTGTGACTGGAAACTTGTGGAAATGGCCACCAATTTCTCTGATAATGGCCTCAATGAAAACTATACTGTCTATTAAATTTTATCAAAGAAGATGTTATAAAGGTTTGAGGCTTGATGGAATAAAACCAAAATATTAAAATTAGTATAAAAGATAGACTGGAATTTATGTAGAATTCAGTAGTGTTATAGGTATATTACCAATTGTCTTTAAAAACAAGGAAATTAATTTTTACATACAAATCATGTTTTTCCATTGGTGTAAATGGTCCTTTAGTATAGCAGATACACTCAGGCTTAGGTTTTGACTTTTTTTTTTTTTATTATTATTAATGATACTGTGCATGTTGCTGCTCTTGTTTGGTGATGAATATATTCTCTTCCCTGGAAAGGAACAGACAAGTTTCTTTCTGAATGGACATCCAGTAGAGGCCTGGTACATCAATTTTTCTACTGCGTGTGTTGCATTAGCTATATCTACAGGTCATATGTTGCGTTCTGGCTAGGGTATTCCCTGTATTATTCCCTGGATCATTCAATAATCTTTAGCTGAGTTATGAAAGGGTTTTATTGCCAACTGTGCAGGGAAGTTGAAAAGGTTCTGCAGGACACCATTACATTTTAAACAGAGACATTTTCTGAGGAATGTCCTATTCTGAAAGTACTAGAATAGCTCCTTTATTTCAGTGACACAGTGACAAATTACTAAGGTTGGCCCTTTCAGTGCAAAATTTATTTAGAGGATTCCACTTCTTTAAAAGTAATCAATGGATTCTCAATTTGTGTACACTAAAATGAAAAAAATGTACTTCTAAATTTGTGTTCTCCAGTATTAGGATTAAGAATATATATTTACTTTTCTCCTTCTTTTATTAAATCTAACTTTTCAAAATCCCCACAGTAAAGTTGTAATGCTACCATTTTCTAGAGGACATACATTCCTTATTAAAAATCTCTGCTGTAAAATTGAAAAGGCCACAATGGACATTCCCTTCCAAGAGAAATTCTACAGATTCCTGTTGTCATTCACAGCTTCCAAAACATTTAAAAGATGTTAAATCACGAGCAGGTTTTGAGGTAGATTTTAGTAAATAATTGATTTCCTGGCTGCTGGCTTCTTCGGTTCTCCATTGGCTCTAAGACTCAGAAATTTTTATTGTTTTTCTCCCCATACCAGTTGGTACTACGAGTTGTAAAGGCAAGACACATACCTTCTGCTGGTACTTTTTCAACCTAATTAGAAATTCATAGCTAATATCATCACAGACGTTAGAGAAGCATAAAGGTCAGTGAATGATATAATTGGCATACATATAACTGAATGATGATACCAGTTCCAGAAATTGCAGTCACTTGGACACCTAGCGCAGATGAATTAAGGTAGGGAGAAGATTTTTTTACTGCCTGACAAATACTATCTGACTGAGAAACAGCTGTAGGTGTGACTGAAGAATAATTTTGCAAAACCTTTGAGTTTAGACCTGGCACATTTGGAAGGATCTTGAAGCAGTGGTTCTTACTCCCCAGTTTTCATTCTTGTGTCTGACATCAACAGTGAAACTATAAAGTATCAGTCAAGCATTTGTGTTACTTTTTGAGCTGGCAGAATTTCAAATTAGTGGCACCTTTTTTGATTATTTTAAGAGCAGAAAAGAAAGGGGTGAATCTTCTCCCTTTCCATAACCATGCTCACCACTCTTCACTTTGTTCTCCTTCTGATGGTAAAAAAAGGCAATCAGCAACAAAATCAAAAAGTTTTACTAGTCCAACATCAGTGCAGAAACATTAAAGTTTGAAGTCTTTTATGAGCTGGAATAATTTTCAGGAATTCCAGGGAGGACTAATTTCCTTATTTGAAACTCTGAACTCTGATATGTCTTAACACTTTACAGTTTGCATCAAGAAGGAGCAAAACTATTAAGGTCATTACCTGAATTTACGAAGCAGTGAAAGATTGCTGGTATCTTCCAACATTTAGTCTATAGTTACATAACAACTACCTTTCTTTTTCTTTTCTAAATCAGCCAGCAATAATGAAGAGGGAGCATGGTTTACAGGATTTATAGGTGTGGGTTTTGTGACCCTTTCCTCAGTTTTCTCCCTAAACACAATTGTCAGTGCAATTCAATTTAGAGCCAATTATGTGCCTCCATTTATAGTATCTAGGGGTTGCCCACCTTCCAAAACTTTCTGTAGACTTGGATCAATGAAAAATTTTTAAATCACACTGTACTGAGTATGCTCAGTAGTTTTTACTCTCTAGTACATGGAAAACAAGGGAATTTAATATGCATAATTTATCTGGATTTTTTATGTATGGATATCAGGAAATAAGAGGTAAAAGTATTGTAAAATACTGTTTCATTTCATGTACTGCATTAAGTTCATGCATTTGTATTGTAGAATGGGTTAAGTCACAGAGTATAGTTCTCGAGATTTTCTTCAGCACTGTTGCTTGATTGTTTTGAGTTTTGTGGTTTAAGTTTATTTGAACTTTTGATCTTACAAATTATAGGCTTAGACATATTTCTTAAGCAGCTGAGTAATGCGGGGATATTTTGCATGTGATTTTGGGGTGGGTGAGAGTTGTTTTTCTGTGGGTCAAGAAAGCAATAGGAGTGAAAAAATTATGTTATTTGTGTGATCTAAATGTTCTGCAGCAGTAGCAGCAGCTGAGCAACTCACTGTTATTCAATGCTACATTAACTTTTCCATTAATGCTGGTGATGTAAAATATGAAGCCCTTAAGCATTGTGAAGTTGTTGTCTGATTTTTGTTCCTTTACATGGCTGCTGTATATTTGCATGTTACAACCATTATATGGATAATCACCATCATTACTTTTTAGAAGGTCATTCTCTTCTTGTTCTGAATATAGTTAGATACAGAAAAGCCTTAATAGAAGAAAGGGTCTTTAAACATATTCACTACAAATGCTGTCTTTTTAGGTATTTGCTACTATGATTATATGATGGCAGCCCAAGTGTCAACAAGATATTTTTCTTCTGGGTTTTTCTTTCTTTCTTCCTTCCTTAAACCAAAAATAACCCAAGAAAACAAACTCAAGACCACGAAAGACCTACTTTTTTCCCTAAAAAAAAAAAAAAGGAAGTAAAACAGTCCTGTTAGGGGGGAAGTTATTTTTCAGAAATTATTAAATGTTATTTTGCACTGAGAAATTTTTTTATAAGTAATAAACATAATTGTATTTTCAAAAGTATGGAATTTTTTAACTGAACAATATATGAATATTGGAATTATGCTTATTCAAATCTTCTGTAGTTTTACATATTTTGTTGAAAATATACATATTTATGGGAATAGTGGATTTAATAAGTGCCGTTAACAAATCAGAGCAGCAATTCATGGCACTTCTGACCAAGACATACCAACCATTCCACCCAGTCTCCCCTCCGGAATTCACAGTACAGTTCATATGGGAAAGCAAGATTCTTTCTTCAGCTATGAAAGCAGTCACTTTATGCCCTAAATAATGAAGTTACAATCTTGGTGATGCCAGTGAGGTGACACCTCAACACTGAATAAATCATTTCAGTCTTTATCTATCCACATTGTTTTCCCCATCTGTAATATGTGAATTACGGTACTTTGCTAACAGAGTGATTTGAGATCTGTTGATGGAGGGCGGAACCAACTAAAAATAGTGCTTAATTAGTATCTTATTTTAAGAGAGAAGTTTTAAATATTCACAGAATCACAGAATCACTAAAGTTGGAAAGGACCTTCAAGATCATCAAGTCCAACCATTAATCCAGCGCCACCATGTCCCCTAAACCATGTCTTGAAGCACCACATCCACATGTTTTTTGAACACTTCCAGAGATGGTGACTCCACCACCTCCCTGGGTGGCCTGTTCCAATGCTTGACCACCCTGTCGGTGAAGAAATTTTTCCTAATATCCAATCTAGACCTCTCCTGGCGCAACTTGAGGCCATTTCCTCTCGTGCTATTGCTGGTTACTTGGGAGAAGAGACCAGCGCCCTCATCACCACAACCCCCTTTCAGGTAGTTGTAGAGAGAGATAAGGTCTCCCCTCAGCCTCCTCTTCTCCAGACTGAACAGCCCCAGTTCCCTCAGCCGCTCCTCATAAGACTTGTGCTCCAGACCCCTCACCAGCTTTGTTGCCCTTCTTTGGACACGTTGCTTTGTTTTATTTTTCAACATGCTTTAGTCATGTAGTTCTTTAATGAGTTTTTGCTTTGCCTCAGTTTCACTGTGTTCACTGTTTTGATGGTTAAAATCATCAGCATCTGAATCAGCATCAGCATCTGAGTAATAACAGGATGAGTTTGTGTGATGGCTCATATAGAGTCCTTTATAGCTTCATGTAACCATTTCTATTGCACCTAAGATCTGTTTCTATCATTTTTGGAACAGGATGAAAAGGCACATCTGGTTTGACTAGCAAGTTCCTTACTTCTATATTCTGTCAAATTGGTTTGTTTCTTTTCCATGGTTTTCTCCCCCATCTCTGTATCTTACAGAAGTTTTGTGATACTATTTTTTATTTAATTCAGGTATTTTGATATTGGTATTATTTGATTTCAGGTACACATAGGAAGGTGAATTTAGTATACAAATGCTAGAAATAACATTCTGTATTCTATAAATAGACAGACTATCCATATTGAGCCCTAAGTCTACAAAAAACTTCTACCCTTGTTTCATGACATTACATTTACAAAAAAGTTTCTATTTTGGGGATTTCACTTACTTAGCGTCTAACGTAATCATTTAGGAATTTTTTAGTCCTGTTTAGTAATCACCAATCCAAATGACATTGTGTTACCAGTACATGTTCTGAGTGTGCTCTTGCTAATCTAAGCCCTCTTGGGTGTTGCTTGAATCTCACCCCTGGACTGTGTCCTTCCAACATAGGATTATAATTTTTCTCATTTATTTCTCATATGCTGCTGAGAAAATTCTTTCATACTTTTATCCAGGGTGTATTTTCTCCTAAAACCTGTTCAGTGTCTTTTCTGTATTGATGCCCTGGCTGGACAGTGTATCTGTACTTATCAGCAGCAATGTGGCACTAAGAAATGTTTGTCGTCCTGTTTAGGCAGCTCATAAAGGGGCTTTTTGGAATGGGAAAGAGGGGAGTAAAGAAAGTCATTGGTTCAAACTTGTAAATTATTTTTAAGCCTTTCTTTAATTGAATAAGATACTCAGGATTGATGAAATAATTTGGAACAAGAAAAGCTGTACAATTGAAAATTGTCTAACAAAGTCACACAATTTTTTAACGAATTCAGTATTTAGATCAGTTTGAATGGGCCGTCATAAAAATCAATAACTACATATGAGCAATGTAACATATAAAAATGTAGTATGTTTTGAATGCTGAGGAACAGAGCTCTTGGATACCATGAAAACCAGATTAGAAAAGCGTAAGGTAGGTAAAACCCAATGTGCTTCTACAAACAGTATTGCTGTATAAATATAGGATAAAGATTTTTGTTTCATAAAATAGCTATTTCTACTTTAAGAATTTGTTTTTTCTTTGATATCTGGAAAAAAAGTCCTCCTGCCTGAAACATTAAGTAGTTGTAGGTTTAGGAAGCAACTTAGCGTAAGAATTTAATATACATTGTAACTGAATATTTTAACTTGAAGTTCCAGTTTGTTCTTCTATTCATTAAAACCGAAAAGAATCTCAAGATACTTCATCAAAAAACAAAGGGAAGTTTTATGATCTTTCTTGGTATGAATCCCATTAAGGGATTAACAGTATGAGTCAGACTCTGAAATGACAAGGCAAAAATATATTATTCAAAATATCATTTTAACAGTGATTAGCTGTTATCTGGAAAAATAGATTTCAGATCACTCAGTAGTAGCTGTATTTTGTTGACAATCAAAGTTTACAAAATAAATTTCAATATTTTTTAGTATGGCAGGTGATGAATGTTCTCCCACAGAGGTTATATCAGAAAATCAATATTTCTAAAATTGAAACAGTATAGGTTTGTATTGATCCATGTGGCTAAATCAAAATGAAAGGCTTTGTAACAGCTTTCTTAGACAGCCTGCTACCCAGTAATGGCAAACTATCAATTTTAGCTTTCCACTGATAAATCAGCTTGAAAATTGGATGTCAAATTATATTTTTTTACTGAAGTTGTGATTTTTTTCTGCCCTCTAACCTTTCTTGATGTGTTAGATTGGTTTATAAGACTAAGCTCTGCCTTTTTGAAAGCAGTTGTCAAAACTGACATTTAGATACATTTTGAAATAAAACCTAAACTCTTGAAGCCTAATTTTGTCTACTAGCTGGCTTGCTGGTAACCCTATGTGTGCACCTCTATGTAAACAAACATGAATATATGTTTAATACTGAAAATTACATTGCTTTAATACTTCAGGTGTATATGTTTCTCTTTTCTGATCTCCGGAGTTCACAGAGGTCAGGTCTTCAACTGCAGCTTTTAGAAACTAATGCTCCAGAAATTATTTTAGCTTTCAGTGGTTAGGAAGATTGATTTTTCTTTAACTGACTGATTTTCTTTTTTATTTTGTGTTAAGTGAGACTTTATGAAATGATAACAAGAACCTCAGTTTCAGCTGCAGGTTGCAATGTGTCCTGAAAACCTGCACTATCGCTCATTGTTTTTAGTGATAGAGAAAAAAGATTTGCTTTTACTCAGAAAATAGATAGCGAAATCCTTTATAATGGTGAGGGAAACCCTTTAATCCGAGTCATATGCAGTAGTTTTCAGTGACAGCTGACAGTGCCATACCTTCATGTCTGTACAGCAGAATATAAGTTAGCTTGAGTAGGTATTGATTGTGAAGTTTGCTGTTGTATAATTACTTCTGGCTGTAGGAAAATGTGGTCTGTATTGATCTAGATAGAAGCATTTGACTAGCAGTTTCCCTTGGCTAACAGTGAGTGTCATCTTTCAGCCATGATAAATGGTAACACTCTGGGTCAGCATAATTACTTGGTGGTGATATGAACCTCCTGTACCCTTCTCCCTCTCACACCAAGGAACCACCGTAGTCATCTTAATCTGAAAGCCATGATTTACTGAACTAACCAGCCCCTTAATAAAGTCCTTTCCTCACTCCATGCAGTATACACCCGCTTTAATTGTGGCTTTATACTATTATTTTAAAAACTGAACTGTTCTGTTCTGAATCCACAAGTATGATTTTTCTTTTCCCTAACCCCTGTCAGTCAAGCTAGACCTGCAGAAGGCCAGCTCTTGTAACAGTCTTTTAATCTTTATGTTTAGTGTTTATGTAGAAAAAGGAGGAGGATTAAGGTGTTCATCGTTTTGACACACTGCTTTTCAAGTCTTGGAATCAAACGTTATTAATGCACTGGCAAATTATTAGTTTACTGCAATGAAAACTGCTGTATGAATTTATTGTCAGCAGACCTTTAATTTTATAGAGTAATGTACACTCTGGATGTGCTGCCTTATGAGAACAGATGAGGATATCTTTTCACAATATGCTGCTAGAACAGCTTCATTTACAATAATTTTGACAACTCATTTAATAGCAGTTTTAAATGTAAATTTTTTTAAGTATTAGCCATTTTTCTGTTTGCATGTATGACTAATAGGTGACAAATATGTTATCAGAAAAAGGAAATTTTATTTATTGCTGGAACAGAAAACTATGATTTGTATTGTTTGGCATCTTTTTAATGGGGAGTTTTCAATTTGTTATCAATATTTCATTAAAACTTCGCAGCATGTTGTTGAAAATGGATTTGTGTTTACTTGCCAGTAGTGTAATATGGCCCTGGGGTAATGGCTTTTTGTTAAGTAATGTTAGTTAAAGAAAATCTGGCAATAGTTTTAGATCATTTTAAGACAGCTGTGAAGGGTTTGGATAAAGGTCATTTTCAATGATTGTGCTTAGTTAAATAAATGTGAAGGGTTTCACAATGGGAATCTTGCTTTTCAGTATGCTGTCATAAATTTCCCTTTAACACATCTGGGAATACGAAGTAAAATGTAGTTGTTTCTGCCTTGAAGGCAATGTATTTTATATTTTCCTTGCTTTGTTTGTTTTCCCCTTATAATGCTGTTTATTCACATAACTAGAGTTCAAAAGGTTTTACTTTGTCATAAATTAAATCTTCTATTCTCTGACAGTTTGTGGGACCCGCTGGATATAATTTTCAAATGGTTGTAACTCGAAGATTTTTGCTGAGATTTAGTCATTAAAAGTGTTAAATTTTCTGACAACTCAGCCTCTATTGTGACCCCGGTTCATTGCTTGCTCTCTCCCTTGGCCACAGCTGGCCTCTTGCTGTTCACAGCTGAAAAGTGAAATCAATGCTGGGTCTAACAAAATGCAGATGAAAGCCATTCTGATCATATATAGTCATTTCCCGTAATTTTATCAGCCTTCAGTTTCTTAAATGATCTCTGGAAATCATTGTTTGTTCATGTGAATACAATATCGAATTTTGTGATAAAGTGTCCTGAAAAGCAATACTTTCTTAAGCGTTAGTAGTGATATACAGCTCACATTGCCATAGCACGACTTTTTAAAATACCAGTCTGCTCCTTCCCTTGTTCCCTCCTGAAGAGAAGCACTGCGTACCAAACCCCATCCAAGAGCCGCTGGCTGAATCCTGCCAGCTTTGAGCCTTTGGAATCTTGCAAATTGAGGTTTTTATGTTCTACAAGGCTCAGAGCTGGAAAGTAAGAACTCTTACCATGTGTCAATCCACATTGCCATTGATCTCTCATCCTTTTTATTTTTATTTGAGCAAGATTGGTAGGAAAGCTATGTTGCAGTTAGAGGTGGCAGCATATGATGTAGCTTAATGCTCCAAAGGTCACGGAACTACAATGAGTTTGATGGAAAACAGCCTTTCTCCTTATTTTAAATGGTTCCTGCTTCGATTACAGGCATTTATTATAATTATCAAGAGATTAGTCTGTTGTTATAGAATCCTTGTAATGGAACCATTTAAAAGGAATATAATGGCAGTTTATTGGATTTTGCAAAGGAAAAGAGAACAGATAAAGTGGTGTTTTTAAAATGGATCAACTGCTGCCCTAAGCACACTGATTTTTTTCTTTTGTTTAACTTCGTGTTTCTTTTTGTTTCACAGTTTTCAGTTGCATTCTAAGTCACTTTTTTTCAATTTTGAAGATACTGTATTTCTAACATTTTCATCACAGTCTAACCCTACGCAATTTAATGATTAAAGACATTCCTTCCATAATGATCTTAAACTATACGTATCATAGAATGTATACTGTCTTACACAGCTGCTTTGTGATTTTATTAATATTCCCATTTTAAAAAATGGCAACAAAAAAGTCCTGTAGATCAAAAATAATATATAAAAGAAATTGCGAATTCTGTATTTTATCAGTTGAAGTGCAGCTAGGGTGATTTCTGTATTAGCAAGATGCCATAATATTGATGAAGCTTTGTGAATTTCTTTCATGTTCATATTGATTTCCCCTACTTTACAGTTGTATTTACTGCACTTACTCCAGAAGAATAAATGTTAAGATTATAAATCAATCATCTTATTCAAATGTTAGAGAATACTATTTGTGACCTGGTAGTGAATGTAAGTACTAGATGATATTTTTAAAATTTACAAGTTTATAGACTTAGGTTTTTTATACTAGATACTAGTTTATATTGCAAGACCAATGAATTTCGCAGTATATGTAAGTATGTTGTATCTTTTGTATGAACACCTTTAAAGGTTTGGGCCAAATCTACATTCTTCTAAAGAGGAATTACAGAGCCCAAGTCCTCCTGCTGAGAATGTGCTGTCCTATGCTCGTTAGCTGAGCAACAGCATGAGTTACTTGGTACTGCTGTTAACCTGAAAGTTAATTGGCTGAAACTTAGTTGACATGGGGCTATTTTGATGGCACTGGGGAATCAGCCCCAAAATAGCAGTGGAAAATTATATAACAGCAAACTACAAGAATCAGGTTACAAGTCTGCTACTCCAATATCTGTTGGTTGCCAACAGAGGAGGCCTAGGGAGGAGTGTAGTATTTCCCTATGTGACTTTATCGTGATACTCCCCCAGCATATCCTCCCAGCTTTCAGCAAATTGTAGCTCAGGGACTTCCTGAGCCAGAGGTGATATCCTTGAGTTTAATAACTTTTGGTGGTTTTTTTCCCCTCTGTGAAAGGAAATGTCTAATCCCTTTAAGAACTCGTGTAAACTTCTGCTGTCCACGATATGGCATAGCATTGAGTTCCACACTTTGAGTATGTTGTGTGAGAAATTCACACAAAGTGTACTTTAATTTGTTTTGAACTTACTGCTTTATAATTGTATGTTGTCCCTAGGTCTTTTCTTATGAGAAATAGAGAGTCCTTGTTGCCGATTCACCATCTTGATGCCATTCATAATTTTAAAGATGACTATCATATCGCTCTCAGTTGTGGCTCTGTTCTTTAGCTGAGGAGATCTGAAATGGCCTGTCCACCTTTCTGGAGGCTCGCCTAGCAGGCTGTAGCTTATTCTGGAGTAGGTGTCTGTTAATCCTTCCAGCTGGAGCTGTTTTACTTTGTGTAATAGCCAGAGAGAAGAGAATGACATACACATGTACTGTTTCTCTCTCATTCGCTACCCACCCTCCCGCATCTGCAATGTGCCAGGTTGTAGCTTTATTGCCGTTAGGAAGCTCACCAGCAATGACTAAAGCTTCCTCAACCAAATCCACACATCTACACTGACTCAATATTTTCAAAAAGGGAAAAATAGTTAAAGCTTGGATTCTGAATTGGAACAATGTGGTAAGAGATGAGCCTGGGCCTGAGCCATATGAATGTAGTCTTTTCGCTCCCCATTGCAATTAATGTTTTACTAGTGCAAAATGAGATAGCATCATCAGAAAAGGCTTACAGTGTTCCATTCCACAAAACTTCAGTGATTCTGGGAGAGGCATGTGTCCACCGTACCTTTTCTTGTATAATTGTATTCACCTTAATACAGGAACTGTAACAGTCTACATACAAATTATTATTGGCGTGTATGTTTGAGAGAGAAGCACGTCATTGACAGAGCCTGCAAAAAAACATTTTGATTTGCTGTCACAGGCTTTCAGAGTATCTCAGGAAGACTGCGGGCATAGCACAACGCTATATAGTGAATTGCCTTCTGGTGCCTTTGGATGTTGGTGAAGTTAGAGCATATGTATATTTCACACGGATGAATAACTATGTCTCTATTTTTTTATATGTAATGTACAAACTAAATATACTTTGCTTGCAAATTTAACTTGAGAATTAGGGAGAGTGAGAGACTCTCCTCCTAGTGCATATACCTTGAGCACTGAATGACATACAGTTACTCTTGGGCAAAACATTAATCTGGGGAGTAGACACTACAGCCCAAAGTAGGGAAAGATTCCTCTTCATCTTTCTAAAAGTTTCCAGATAGTCTTAGTGCTGGGCCTACTACTCCTCTAGGATCATTGGAGCATTACAACTGTGTTATACTCATTTTATTTTGTTATTTTGGTATGCTGCCAACATTGTCCTATGGAACAGAAGTAGAACACACATTTCTTTCAAGAGTTTATCTCTCATGCCAAAAAAGCATTTAATATCAGAAAGAGGAAGGCTTTGACCTGATTTCTTTCTTCCTGCTTAATTTCAAAGGCTTGCTGCAGGCAAATGAAGGTTTTGGAGATGTTCACTAAACAGTTTTTATAAACATTTGTAGTGAAAACACCAAGTATTATAAATAAATGAGCTATCACCAGCTCATCCAACAATCCTCCATAATGTTTCCTGTATTTTCCTTCTACTTTCTGTTTAAGTTTTCAGTGTTTCTTCTGAACTTATCGGCTCTAAAGGCAGACTCTGAACAGTTCTATACCGTCAGACATTTTTGTGACAGCAGGATAGGTCCTGAGAGAAGAAATGACTGGGTCTATGCATTTGTGACTATTAACTGTTGACTGATAAAACTCTAGCAAATTAGTGTCTGAGAAGGTTGTATTACCGAGAGTTAGTTCTGAATTTGTGTTTCATTGAGTGTGAGATTTATAGTGTTTCTTTTGTACCACGTTAGCTGTGCTGAAGGCTGCACAGATATTTATGAGTTATCAACAAAAGGGTCTTCGTTGTACAAGGACTGACGGTCCTGCTGTTGACCAAAGGCTGGTCAGGCTGCATCAACAAGACTTTCTATCAAGTAAAGAAATTATGGCGAGATGCAATTACTGATAGGGAATAAGTTCTGAATCATAGTCCTTCTCACTTGTCACCAAATCACTACAGTCAAAGACACACTGCAGTTGTCATTAACCATTTTTTTTTTTTCATTATCAATCTGTTGAGGTATAATGCCTGTTTGGAAGATAATATTGCTGGTGTCAGGAATTAATTCTCAACACAATGTTCTAAGTGTGGTGGAGGGTAAAGCAAGATATTTTCATAGCACTATAGGTAGATATCACAGTACAGTGTCATTTTCCTAACCTCTCCCTGAAGCTAAATAATGGAAGTATTACATCTTTTTTTAAGGCATAAGATAAATTGAATAAGAACACTTTTTTTGCTGTGAACAAGAACTTCTTTTTCTCTGGGTTTTGTTCTTTTTCCAAAACCACAAAAGAAACTTCTGACAGATTCAGTGTTAAACTAGAAAGAGCAGCTGGCTTCTTGGTCCATAATTCAGCTTTACTACACCATGGGAGGATATTGCTATTAAAACAATAGTAGATCTGTTACATATTGTGCCTTGGTTTGTATGTGTAGTTTGGAACCATATCGCTAACTGCAATAATTACATAACATCTACAGAAAGAAAAGGATGCTTCAAGTCAATGATAATATGACTAAAGCAACTTAATGTAGATAGTTTGGAAAAAGAAAAATTCACAGAAGGTCAGCAAAACAATATAGAGGAAAGAACTATTTGGTCATCTTCTATTAGGACAAGGAGTTATAACCTTACACTAGTTCAATTAAACTTTAAGAAAAAAAGTAACACAGTGGTTGAGCAATACAGAATACAGACCTCGTGTATATTCAACGCACCTAGTCCCATGTTGCTTTGGTTGCTTAAATAAAGCATGAGATACTAGACAAAAGCTATTCTAGATTTGTATTAGTTACTTATTTAATGAAAAGTCCTATAAAGCATGAGATGAGAATAGAATCTACACTCATTTTCTGTATAAAAGGTTAATAATCTTTAAGAGTAATCTAGCAGCTTTTCATGCTGGTGTCAATTCAATTAATTTCTTACTAGGTGTGTTGGAAGCTTTTCACTAGTTTAGCTAGCGAAGTTTGGTTGTTTGCTTCTTAAAAAAAAGAGCGGTTTTAGCAAGCAGAAAAAAAAGTTACCAAAATAACCTCAACTAAAGTCTTATTTGTATGTAATAAACAGTAATTTCTATACACCTTTGCCTACCAGTGTTCAGTGTTTAGTGTAAAAAAATACATTGATATTCTACCAATAGCTTAGAGCATTTTCTCAAATTTTGATGGAATTAAGCCCCTAACATATGTCCTGAAACATGTCTCATTTTAAATATGTTGTTGACTTTAATGGGATTTCCCACAGGCTTATACTTAAACAAATTCATACTTCTTTTTAGAATTGGGCTTGAATTATATTTTTTCTTTAAAAATATGTATATGCTACACCACAGAGTCAGACTCTCCAAAATAATGTTGTTGATTTTTTACATAATTTTATGCATAATAAAGAGTATTCTGTTTTTAAGTATTTATCTATTAGGCTTTCTCAATTGCTTTAATAATGTAGTCTGATTTTTAAAGAGTATCAGCATTTTTATTCCATTGCTTGACTTCATATAGTTTTTGTTTCCTGAATGTATATAATTTTATGTTCTTTTTTTTGTATCAGTTCAAAAGAATTTTGTTTCCAGTAAGGCATTTACAGTCTGAATCTGGGGATTTTGAATACATACCCTCTGATTCACCGTTGCTGTTTTATAGCAATAAAATTATAACCCTGTTCTTTGAAAGAGGAACTTCGAATTTTTTTAAATTTAGACAGAGGAGATGATTTCACAGAATCACAGAATCACTAGGTTGGAAAGGACCTTCAAGATCATCAAGACCAACCATTAATCCAGCGCCACCATGTCCCCTAAACCATGTCCTGAAGTGCCACATCCACACGTTTTTTGAACACTTCCAGAGATGGCGACTCCACCACCTCCCTGGGCAGCCTGTTCCAATGCCTGACCACTCTCTCAGTGAAGAAATTTTTCCTAATATCCAATCTAAACCTCCCCCGGCGCAACTTGAGGCCATTTCCTCTAGTTACTTGGGAGAAGAGACCAACACCCTCGTCGCCACAACCCCCTTTCAGGTAATTGTAGAGAGCGATAAGGTCTCCCCTCAGCCTCCTCTTCTCCAGACTAAACAACCCCAGTTTCCTCAGCCGCTCCTCATAAGACTTGCTCTCCAGACCCCTCACCAGCTTCGTTGCCCTTCTCTGGACACGCTCCAGCACCTCAGCATCCTTCTTGTAGTGAGGGGCCCAAAACTGAACACAGTATTCAAGGTGCAGCCTCACCAGTGCCGAGTACAGGGGCACAATCACTTCCCTACTCCTGCTGGCCACACTATTGCTGATACAGGCCAGGACGCTGTTGGCCTTCTTGGCCACCTGGGCACACTGCTGGCTCATGTTCAGCCGGCTGTCAACCAGCAAATTTCTGTGATTTTTGTCTATTGTATATCTCAGGATTCTCTTTAGCAGGTCAATCAGGTGATGAAAAGACACCTCTGTGTAACTTTTACTTGTAGTAACATAAGACTGGGACAAGTCAATCGACCACTTTCTCCAATTCTTTCATTTAACAGGATCCATATAACCTATAATTCTCATTTTCTCTATCCTTGGATTTCACTCAGTCATGTGAATTCTCTGACCTGATCCTTCCCTTGACAATTCAATGCAATTCTTACATGCCAGATTCTTTTGTGAGAACCCCAGGTTTTTACTTTCTCTGCTGTTGAGAACTTTGTTACTTGAGACAAGAGCAGTAGGATTCCTATCACACAACTTTTTCCCAAGGTGCAACTAGTTCTCGCCATCTCCTCTAAAATGGGCCTGGGTTGATTAGTTAAATGTCAATAATGTTGACATCTTAAGTTAGATAAAAGGAACTCAACTGAGCTATCATTTGGCATAATTTGACAACCTTAATCTTCCAGTAAATTACAACTGTTAATTGCTAGTATTAACTTCCCAGTAATTGAACTGTGCGTCCCAGATTGCAAGAAGAGAAGACAAATTCTACCAGTTCATGGGCAATTTGGTCCCTGTAGGAAAAGCAGTTTCCAAAAATAAGGTGATAACCAACCTTACAGCATCTTCAAACATAATTTCTGTTGAGCTATATGGAGGAGATCTGGTGCAGCTAAATGAAGCAAAAGTTTCCAAAAGAATGAAATTGATGAAGAAGAGAGACACCATATTTTCTGCTATGTTGGTCATTAGAAATTGGAGAACCTCTGAGGCTGGCATAACCCTCTCCATGGGTCTTAAGCCAGATGTGACTTTTCAACACTTCAAGAGGAACTCTTACCTAGGGCCTGTGTCACAAGGAACTTTGGCAGAAAATATTCTGGATGATCCAGATTCACAGCTCAGAGAAAGTAAGCCAAAAAATACCATAACCAAATTGCCTTCAAGCCCAGGTACAGACTGAGCCCGGCTCCATTTTGTCTCACTTTCTCCCACTTTTGAACTACTTCTAGAATATTGTCTCTTCTCAATTCATAGCTTGTATTTCACAATCATGTGCAGTTTTTATTTTTGTTTTCTTGGATCAGGAAATTTGGCTACCCCCATGCTCTGAAGGGAAAGCAGCATGTCCTGCTCCCTTATGTATGGTTCCTTCCCCCATCAATTGTCTACCTCAGTACTGATCCAGTCAGTAAGCTTTCCTTTCTGGTGTAATAATAGATTGATTCGAATTCCTGTTCTTATTTCTCATCTTCCATGCAAACTATGGCAATAAAGTCTTTTAAAAAAAACCCTGCAATGAAGATGTAAAGGATGAAATCAGCTTAATTAGCAAGGTTGAGGATTGTAATTCTTCATGGTGATTCTATACAGAAAAGCAGTGGGGTTTTGTATAAATTTATTAAACTGCTTTTTCCTTAACTGTAATATTCACTTAAGTAATAATTTACAGCCAAATAAAACCAAATATACATTCTATATTGTTTTTGTATATTTGTATATTATATTTGTAAAGCATATCCATATAGGAAGTCATACTATACAATATCAACTGAACTATAAATGTACATGGAAAATGCAGATGCGTGTGGTCATGTCACAGATTTGTTCTATAGACAAAGGAAAAATCAGATGTGTCTCATGATTGCTTAACAATTAAGCAACTAGAAGGAAGGAAAACATTTAAAAGTATATCCAGAATAATGGATTGTCAAATACTTTGTATGCAAAAATTCTTTAACACCTTTGCTGCTTATTTTTCAAAATGCACAAAAACACACATTTTTTTTCAAGACAGAAAACAAGAAAGTTTCAATTCTGTGTTGTCTTTTTTTTTTTTTATGTCATGTCTGCTGCTTCTTCCATGAGTTTTGCAGAGCCAAAAATAAATCACTAGGTCATGCTGATATATTTTGGGATGTTTTATGGAAGACTGTTTCTATACTTCTAAAGACCCTCTTGACTGTCAGAAATAAAGTATAAATAGAACAGTTTTGATTTACTTGCCAAACTGGTTTCTTAACTCTTACAAAAATTCCCAAGAACAAAAAAATTCAAAGTTAAGATTACTTCAGCATTTGATAGTATTGTAAACATGGTCTCTATTAAAAATTCTATAGCACTTATGGCTATGCCACTTGGCAAATGTTTATTTCATCAATACAAGTTGCATTTGCAGATAGGAATAACTGTTTATACACCAGTCAAGACATATCCACTAATTGGGCCAGCATGTCTTTGTTTCAATTCTTAAAAACAATATTAAGTTTAAAGCTAGATATGTGCTTTGCTTTTAACTTACGCTGTACTTACAGATGATACTTAGAAGAAAAAGAAATCTGTCTCAAAAAACTTGCAGAAAGTGTAAAACTTCAGACTTCTATAAATTTTGAATTCAAAGATTTCAAATTATCAAGCTTGAAATAACATTTTGCAAATCATTCATTTAAAATAGTGTTTTATTAGACTTGCATTTTAATAAACAGCTCTGTATGATGGAAATTAAAATAATTGCCTAGGTAAAAGTGTATTATTTATTTATTAGATTTTGATTACTGTTGCCGTTCGTTGATAGGCCTCAAGGAAGCTAATTATTTCATCTCAATGCCAGGTTTATGTTAGCTGTCTTTAAACAGTTGCAGCTTGAATAATTTATAAAGGTTTGAAACAGTAATTCATTATGGGTTTTTAAGAAATACTATTTTAGAAAAAAGCTCTGTGTCAGTTTTAGAATAACACTTTAAAAATATTTAAATAAAACATCTTTTCTTTCTTCTAATTAAAGGTTTTGAGAGACAAAATTTCTATTCTTGGATGCCATACACTTTGAGCCATGACTTATAAACAAGAGTAACGAATGAGATAACCAGTCCTAGCTGTCTATCTCAACCGTGCTGTTTATGTTAAAAGTACAGCTCTAGATTTTTTGACAAGTCATTGCTGATTTGCCTTGAAACTGGACTGTAATGCTCAGTACCTTCTTCAGTAGTTCTTTCACAAGAAATTCAGACACCTTAATCTGTGCATCTGGAATGAGGCAGACAGTTGGGGCAGCATCCTCAGCAGTCACATATGTTATCCCTATTTTCAAGTCTGAGCCCTTAGCATTTGACCTTTAAGCAAGCCAAAGAGGCACCAAAGTTTTCAAGAGCTTCCACAAGCTCTCTTACTTTGGATACCCACTTTGAAAACTTGGGACTGTTTTTTTCAGTTGTTCAACCACAGTAACCCTAGATGAAGCAACTTTTAGCTAGTGTTTAACTCTTCTGGAATTGCAGATAAATCACAAAAGCCTAGATTTTTTTGAGAAGCTAAGGCCTTTAATGTGACAGATAACAATCTTGAAATACAGAGTAAATTATTTTTCTTGTAAAAGGTGCCTGCTTTGTCAGAATATTTGCAAATCTGAGAACTTCTGTGATGTGCCAAGGTGGACTGGATAGGCGTGACATTTACAACAAGCTGATGAGGCACCCCAAGCTCCAACTTGCCTATCTGGGTTTCTTAATTTGTTAATTCTTAATTCTTAATCAGTGGTATTATTGCCATTCAGAATTCAAAGGGAAAATGGATATTATTTTTTTCTTTTCAGAAAAGGTAGAAAAAGCTACCTAAAGAAACTTGTGCTGTTTGTTTCACTCAGGAGCAAAATATCCTATCATTTACATAAGTAGAGAAGATAGCAGAAGGCAGAGGAGGAGAGTGTCTCTGTGAGATTTGAATAAATTGATCTCTCTGTCTTCCCTTTTCAATATTACACCTGAACCAAGCAAATAATACTAAAAAAAACAGTTAGATGGGCAAGGGTGACTTTTGGGGGAGTTGAGTTTTGGGTTTTTTTAAATGAATTTCTGTGCAAGAAGGGAGTCAGACAATAAGATGCTATACTAGAGGCAAAGCATAACTACAAGAGACAGTTCTCTTAATTTCCATTGGTCATAACACTAGTATTTGTTTTTTCTGCAACCAGTTGTTCACCTTCCCAAGGCAGAACTGAGTCACCATGTTTCTGACTCAAATGCACTTTGATATTCTTGGCTGAAAGTAGAATACAGTAGTGAGCTGTATTATCAGACAAATGCTGTCTACAGAATTGTTGCTGGAAGAATATTTAAGGTTTGAAGCTCAAGAGATGCACTACATTTGATACATGATTTTTAAAAAAGAAAACAACTTTAATTCTGTAAATGCCTTAGGTAGTATCATAAGAAATTTATCTATTAAACTTAACCTTGTTCAAAAACCAGTATCATTATGGAAAAATTAATAGTTGTCCTAAAACATTTTCTATTTAGTTTATTAAATCAGCATTTTACTTCATTAAAATTAAGATAAACAAGATATTTTCTGATATGTTTATCTGACTTCTTATGGATTATAGCTGTAAAATGGCACAATACTTTCCAGATGATTTAGCCAAAAAGTTATACTATTTCATGAGGACTCCTGTTTGCTGTGTTCAGAGGGCACCTAGTTTTTTTAATCTTTTAATTTGACACACAAGGTACTTAAGAAGCAAAATAATATTGCTACCAGCAGGTGGTATACTTGTATAAACAGAAGAAGAGTTGAATAGAAATTGTGTTTTAAAACTTTTTTAAATGAGAAAACAGTATTTTGGTTAAATATTTTTGTGAAAAATTATGACAATATAAGTTCCTATGAAAATGCCTGATTTTTCCCTTTCATTTTTCTAAATTAATAAAAGCTTCAAATTTTTTTATTTTGAAATTTTACTTAATGTTGTATTTCTTCACAGCAGGAGTGTGTAAGTTGACGTTATGATACCTATTTCTGATGTGACGTTATAACAAACATAATAATCAAAATGTAAAATAAATAAGTTTTATTTTCTTGAAATGGGAAGATCATTTGCTAGATAGTTCAGTTTTTGTGTCAGTGAAACTTCAATATATTTCTGCATTTTGAAGAGAAAAGCTGCACATGTAGCATGGAATACATTTTACTTAATTTTAGCCATCTACAATTATGCTTCTAGTCTAAGCCATTCTGTCTGTCTCTTTACAGTCAGCTAAGAAAGAGAGAGAAAACCTCAATACACCATTCATTCCATCCTGGAGCTTGTGATACTGTGACGTCATGGTAGTAGTTATGAAATCTTACTAAGTATGGCACTATGCTGAGATGGTTTGCCAATGTGACGCACATCTACAAGAAAGGCCGGAAGGGGGGGTCCTGGGAACTACAGGCCTGTCAGCCTGACCTCCGTACCGGGGAAGATTATGGAGCGGTTGGTCCTGAGAGTGCTCACAGGGCATGTGCAGGACACCCAAGGGATCAGGCCCAGCCAGCATGGGTTCATGAAAGGCAGGTCCTGCTTGACCAACCTGATCTCCTTCTATGACCAGGTGACCGGCCTAGTGGATGAAGGAAAGACTGTGGACGTTGTCTACCTGGACTTTACTAAAGCCTTTGACAGCGTCTCCCACAGCATTCTCCTGGAGAAACTGGCGGCTCGTGGCTTAGACAGGTTTACTCTTTGCTGGGTGAGGAACTGGCTCGATGGCCGAGCCCAGAGAGTTGTGGTGAATGGCGTTAAATCCGGCTGGCGGCCGGTCACAAGCGGTGTTCCCCAGGGCTCGGTTCTGGGGCCAGTCTTGTTCAATATCTTTATTGATGATCTGGATGAGGGAATCGAGTGCTCCCTCAGTAAGTTTGCAGATGACACCAAGTTGGGTGGGAGTGTTGATCTGCTGGAGGGTAGAAGGGCTCTGCAGAGGGATCTGGACAGGCTGGATCGATGGGCCGAGGTCAACTGTATGAGGTTTAATAAGGCCAAGTGCCGAGTCCTGCACTTCAGCCACAACAACCCCATGCAACACTACAGGCTTGGGGAGGAGTGGCTAGAGAGCAGCCCGGCAGAAAGGGACCTGGGGGTGCTGGTTGACAGCCGGCTGAACATGAGCCGGCAGTGTGGCCAGGTGGCCAAGAAGGCCAACAGCGTCCTGGCCTGTATCAGAAATAGTGTGGCCAGCAGGAGTAGGGAAGTGACCATGCCCCTGTACTCGGCACTGGTGAGGCCGCACCTTGAATCCTGTGTTCAGTTTTGGGCCCCTCACTAGAAGAAGGATGCTGAGGTGCTGGAGCGTGTCCAGAGAAGGGCAATGAAGCTGGTGAGGGGTCTGGAGCACAAGTCTTATGAGGATCGGCTGAGGGACCTGGGGTTGTTTAGTCTGGAGAAGAGGAGGCTGAGGGGAGACCTTATCGCTCTCTACAACTACCTGAAAGGGGGTTGTGGCGACAAGGGTGTTGGCCTCTTCTCCCAAGTAACTAGCAATAGAACAAGAGGAAATGGCCTCAAGTTGTGCCAGGGGAGGTTTAGATTGGATATTAGGAAAAATTTCTTCACTGAGAGAGTGGTCAGGCATTGGAACAGGCTGCCCAGGGAGGTGGTGGAGTCACCGTCTCTGGAAGTGTTCAAAAAACGTGTGGTTGTGGCACTTCAGGACATGGTTTAGGGGACATGGTGGCGCTGGATTAATGGTTGGACTTGATGATCTTGAAGGTCCTTTCCAACCTAGTGATTCTGTGATTCTGTGATTCTGCGACATAACAAAAAAAGCATTAAAAATAAGTGTCCTAAAACATTGTATATTCTTTCAAGACATTTTCCAAAAGTGCATTTTACAAAAATTTTCATTTATTTGAAACTTTAAAAAGGCTTTTTGGATTTTGGGGATTTTGTTTCTTCTTTCTTTGGAGTGATGACAACACATTGTGAAATAGCAGAAATGTTCTAACTAAAAATCTGAGTTAAACCACAGGGAATTGTTCCAACCCCTTTCTCTTCCTTTTCTTCAAAGATAGTATTAATATATGTCTTAATTTTTAGTAACCTTAAAATTTATTGCATTTTAGTGTTTCTAGGGATACAGTTTATTATTCCTAGAATTTGGTTTACTTGCATTCTGTTGCTATTGATATTTTGTTACTAAAAAACCCTTTGTGATTCTGGTGAGTCAAACACTGACAATTTACGTATCCACTTTTTATATTGCCTCAGTTGTTCATTCAGTGTCATTGGATTGACTAAAACTAACTAAAAGTTATCTTGCGTTACTTTAAATTTGTGTCTATGTTAAATCAGTTTGATAATTTAAAAAGTTCTACTTACCTTTAGTTTTACTTTGTAGACATTTGAGTTATTGTCATTTCCATTGATAATTTTTTAAGAGGTATGTGACTTTTTTCTTATGTTTTTTTCCCATATGGCTTTATGCACAGTTAGTCTTATTTCCCGAAAACTAATCCTTCATGGTCTAAGTTTACTACTATTTAATAATATAGCAGGCATTCCAGAACAAACATCTTATTCTGGAGATCTAAACTTTATCAAAAAAATCTAGACAGTCAGGATAATTGTTAGTCCTTTTTTGTGTGTTAGTTATCAGTTTGTTCCTTCAGACTCCATGCAATATACTAAAATCCCCAATCTCTATACAAAATGTCTGCATTTTATATAAATTTTCCTGATGATCAGAAACAAGTTGTCAGACCATGCAATATAATCTGGGAATTAACTCTTAGAAGTTTGTGTTTTAGATACTACCATCTTTATGGCCACAGCCTCCCTTTCACTTCTACTGGCATTAGTCTCCTTTCTGATGCCTCATCTAACTGAAGATTAACACATCTGGAGATATTTCTGTTTTCAGCTTCCCTGTTCTATTTCTCATCTTTTGAACTTCAGTGTTCGCAATTTTTTTACTGAAATTAAGTAATAAAAGTTTCAGCAGTTGGAGGGTTTCCTTAAGAGTGTGTATTAAATATACCTTTTCCTAGTGCCTAAGCCATATAAATCACCCCCTTCTTTTCTGACAAGAATGCTACACTTTAAAACAACCTTAGAAAATTCTTCTCTAGGAATTTGGTGGATCTTTAATCATTAGTCATCTTCTGAGAGTTTTTGCTCTCTCTACATTTGTAGCAATTCTCTGTTCCTCTCAGCTTTGTCCTTCAAAAAGGACAGCTTTCTGTCCTTTGTCCTCCTTTGCATTATTAATGCAAGACCATTAGTAACGTGATAATAGGAGACAAACTGTGTTGGCAGTTTTCTCTTCGCTTTTCAAAGGTGACTTCTCTGCTCCTGTTCTGATGATCAGTGGTAGTATTTTCTGTTACTGCTCTATCTCACCCTTATTTCAAAGTCCACATGAACACCCTTCCCCTCCACTAAAACCTTGCAAAACTACAACACACAAATACCAATCTCTGTAAAAGTTTGCAAGTTTATGAATTGCATTCACTCTTCACAAGTGTAAACAACTTCAAAACTTTTTCTTTGGTATTTTAAAAAACTTTTACCATTCTCCACTCTCTACAGGGAAACCTGTGGATCAACTAATATGTAATCTGCTGGTAACTTGTGCTTCATGTATTATCAATTGTGTTAAAATGAACCATTTTTTCCCTTTTTCTGTTCATAAAGTAATCATAGAACCCCACAGATCAGCCCTAAACTTCACAGACTTCTGGAGTTCGCTTCCTTAAACCAAAGTAGCTCAAATTTCAGAAGTCTCAAAATCTTACAGATTATCTAACAGATATTCTTGATAACCCTATCCATCCATAATTATTCACACAGATTTCTTTCTCTTCCCATCCACTTTCACAGTTATTTCTCTTCCACAAGTTTCCACAGTCATTGGTTTTCTTCTCACATGTATGTTCCTTACAAACTTACTATTCCTCCATTTTTTCCAGCTCAGTGTTGCTTTTTCATCACCAACCAATAATTACATTTCAAACCTTTCATCTATGCTTTTCAATTTATTTACCTCCCAATCTGTTTTCTTTGTGGGTTCCCATTTCCCAGTATCGTGGAAAATACTGCCAGAAGAAACCTTTTAATGGGTCCTTCTGTTTCACTCCTGCTCCAGTAAAATTATTCCAATTAATATTATCTATTGGTTAGATCCTATTACTTTTCTTTTTCAATTCCTCACTGCCTAACTCTAGACTTTTAGAAAAGTCCTTTTTCATTTTTAGGGCTCTGACTTTGTCTGCATTTCTCCTCAAATGTCACCAAATTCCTGTCTTATGTCTCTTCTCATTTTAATTTTTCACATTTTGGCAGCCCTACACAGAATGCACAAAAATACCTCTCATCTCATGACACTTCTGAATATGGCAGTGCTGTCATGGCTTCTAGCCATGCTGCTGGGATGCAAGTCATCTAGCTGGACTGCTGGGCTCTCCACACCATCTCCTCCAGCTGTCAGCAACCGGGACACTGACTGCTTAACCAAATTCGCAGAAAGCTCCATTTCCTTCTCTCTCACTTCTACCCATTGCTAGTTTGCTGCACTGATTACAACTACAAGATAAAGTGGAGAAAAAGCTGGCAGTCACTGACCATCCGGCCATCCCCCAGGAAATGCTATCCCTAACCAACAGCCTAGGCATCCCTTGTTTGCCCAGTGACACAACCTCACCTTCGTCACCATCACCCAATGCTTACTGCCAGTGCCCTCTCCACCAGCTTCTTATGTTCTTCTTCATGGCCTATCTTCCTGCTGTTATGTCACCTCACCAGTTTGTGAACGTAACTTCATTGTATTGTACTGATATCCTAAGCCTTGTAGCCCTGCTTGCAGCAATCAATATATCATCCACATGACTTCCCCAAGATGCATCTGCCCAGCTTCTTTCAAAAACTACAGTGAGAAGCTTCTCACAAAATAATTGAATCACTCAATATCATATTCGTAAAAAAACTTGTAAAAGATTAAATATTACCTAAATTTCCCTGAGTATTTAACATCCTTCTATTTAAATCGTAAGCTCTTTTTCCCTGAAACTCTGCAAATATACTCCTGATGTTTAACAATAATAATTTTTGTGCATGTGTACTTACAAGGAAAAAAAAAGTGTTGCTGTTTGTAAGACTGCCTAAAGATTTTTTTAAACTCCTATTTTAATATTTTTACCATCTTTTTCAATTTTTGTTGCAGTAGATGTTTCTCAGGTTCATTGACATCTTTATTTCCTGTGTTGGTATTTCCAGTTTTTACTATTTTTGGTATTCTTTGTTTAGAATTATTCTTAGTTTTCAAGGTTTCTAGTTTTATTTATGGCGTTCTCTAGCATACTTTTTGGAAAAATATAATAGACATTTGTCATTTTTGTAACTAAAAGGATCTTTTTTACATATAGTAATTATACTAGTTATGTTAATTAAAGCTTCTTGTATTTGTTTCTGTTCATGTCCAGCAAGGCTTTGTTGTCTTTTAGCCATTCTAATGTGGGGTGTGATTTTTGCATACCTGGCTCACCATCTTGAGAAAACCAGCAGTCACTGTTTCAGCTTCAAGCATAGTCAGAAAAAACGTTGCCCTAATGTATTTATTATATTTGTTGCTATACCACTTCTGAACAGTACCTGCTCTTTCATTGTTACAGAAGACTTTAGTACTCTAGATCTTCTGACAAATAGGTTTATATTTTGGCCTGTACTTTTTAGCTGTAATAAATATTGCATAAGTAATAATTTGTGGTTTTTGTACTTCAAGTTTTCTTTTACTTACTTTTTTTTAATGTTATAAATTTTTTGTTCTTCATATTACCGTAGGGAAATGCTTTATACTTTTCCAGTATATATTTTTGCTCATTTCTCAAAACATAGGCATAATTCCACACTGTGAAAAGAATTATTTTTCCTTTTAAAATGTGTTACATAAAAACAACTGGGACCAATTCCCAAAATTATAGATCATCAATTCCTTGCCTTTTCTATGCAGTTTCCCAGTATTACAAAGACTATGGATTCTCTGACATCCTTCCAGTTCTGCGACCCACCTCTTTTTCCAAACAACTTTTTCCCCTTCCCCCATGCCTGCAGGCTTGTTCCTCTTCATTAACATATTCGAACTTAATCTCTTCCATCTGGCAGCCCATCCTTTGGGCTGCAGTCAGAGGATCTTTTATGGACATGTGTACTACTACTCTCCACTGTTTGTATTTGCCTCTAGTTGCTCTAGCTGTAGGTGACATACAGCAAACTGCAGTTGAACGTGACCAGGGACTGGGTTTCACAGCCATGGAGCTGCTGTCACAGATGCTGACTGCCCACAGAGTGGACAAAGGCTGGCTGTTTAGGACAGCTAATATTCATAAGTAAAAGAAAAAACCCTTCCCATACATTTCTTCGGAGCTGTGGCTGAAGGAGTCAACAGAAAATCTTTTCAAAAATTGTCTTTTAAGAGTCTGACTTACAGACATGTGAAAAGGCAGGGAGGACTTTGCTATACAGACATGTGAAAAGGCAGGGAGGACTTTGCTGTACAGACTGGATTGATACTCTTCTAAATTGTTTTGGTGGCAGAGCACTACACAATTTCTTCTCTAAAAGGGTAATAGACTGGGCTACCTGAAATACTTTAGTCCATCTCTGTAATCTTAGTCCCCAAATATATGGACAGTGTGTGTGTCATGGTAGCAAAGAGTATTATAGAGAATTCTGAGCAGTGCTGAGTTTGAGAGTAACTTGCCCTTGGGAGACTTCAAAGCTGCTTGCTGTAACTTATCAAAGTCCACCTTGGCTATCTGGGATAGCATAAAACCGCTTTTCCATCCCATGCTGGCCTTTAACAAGACAAAATGCTGTTTGAAGTAGGAGAATGTACACAGCAAGCTGCTAAGCAGGCACTTAATGATGGCAGTGGCAGTGAAACAGAATTTGTAATCCTTCAATAACTGTAGTAAAATAGGGCTTGTTCCATTAAAACATGAACATTCTGTGTCTGTATGAGATACTGCATATGTGATATTTGCGATTAAGTTTGCAATATGCACACCACTACAAATAACATTTTTCATTGTTAGTAACCTTATAATATCACTAGTTTTATACCAGCCCTCATTATGATGAGGATGAGAAAGGTTTATTTTACAGTTTGTAAGGAAATTATCTTGACAGTTGAACTCATGGTGCAGATTTCTTTGGGTCATGTGTTTTAGAGGGCATTTTAAATAACTTTTCAGTTAAAGGAATACAGATACATTTCTTTTTTGAAGTATATAGGAGTAGCTCATGAATGGTGCTATGAACTTTTAGTTCTTAAAAGAAAAATTATTACAGTATGCTTAATATGCACTTTTTCATTCAAACAAGCCTGATTCAAAATGTCAGTTAACCGGTATAAGATATGGGGGAATGAGAAATTACATGTAATCTAGTTGGCTGTGGAAATAAGGATTATTAATAATATACATTATTAAGAAAAGTAAAGCTTATTGCAATATTGTACTTGTCACAAAAATAAATTGCTAAAATGACTTGATTTAGTCAAGTTACTTCTAGGAAAATTAAGCTGTAGCAGAAAGAGATGTGGACAATTTGCAGGCATGCTCTCTTCTAGGATTGACTTGTGCCTAGTACAGCATTAGAAAGTATACTTCTGCTTGATTTACAGCCATCATTTAGAGCTATCTAGCAGCTACCTAAATTCCTGAAAAATCTTGTATAATCCTGAATAATATTGACAGATATTAGAATTAGAATAAAAGTATTTCTGAAGTACTGTAATATAGGGGCTAGACAACTTAATACTGATTCAGTCTGAAGGTCTGTACTTTTAAAGCAGGTTAAATTCTTAATTTTAGGCTGGATTTTATGGCCACAGTCTTCTACTTTACTGGTATTTTTAATCTTATCCAAAGATGTAATAATACAAATTTTTAGGAAAATCCCATACATATCTGTGTATATAATGCAAGTGATGAAATTCAAGCATTCAAATCTTTCTGGAATAATAGCCAACAGCTTTTCAGGTGTCTGCTTTCCTGCTAGCAATAAGGTAGGAGAAAGTGTCTCGTCTTTTTATTAAAGATGTTGTTCAAAGAGTCAAGGGTAAATCTGAGAGTAACTGATTAAGATTCAGAAACCTTTTCTTTAGGGTTCAGATCTGTTCCAGTATCTGGAAGTATATAATGACATTGTGGGATAGATTCCTGAAGAATGCTCTAGGAATAAACTTGTGTGCTAAAAAGTCACATAATCTGTGATTAGTAATCAGGTTTGTGTTCTATTAGTTCAAAATTTTTATTTTGTGCCATTATTATGTATTTCAGACTTCATCCCTGCTTAACTTTTAATCTTTCTTTGGACCCTCAAAATAGACTTTATCCTCTGACAATTTCATCACTTCTTTACTTAGCGCTTCATTAAAATAGTGGCTTCAAAATGTGGTTTCCTTTCAGCTAAGAATATACAGTATTCTTCAGACTGATTAATGAAATTAATGGAATACCAGATTAAACACAGAACAAATTAAAAAATTAATATTTTTAGTATTTGAATATTTCTTAATTTCATAAAAGATTTTTAATTCTTACATAATTGTATCATTGTTATCAACCTAACAGTCTTTTTTTTATTTTTGTGGAGACAAATGCCTTTTCAGACAACTCTTGTGTTTAAATGCATTTTCATTAATTAAAATTTTTACCCCTGTTTCATCATGACTTACTCTTAGATGGAAGCAAAAAGAGAAAGTTTCTTTCCCTTCAAAACAATCACTATGATAAAAAGCCTGCAGGATTATCTTTGCTATCATCCATTTAAAGCACAGACTAGGAGTGCACAAGAAGTCTTTAAGCTTCGTCTTTTAAACCATGGGGCAATTGTCTGCCCATTTTTGTATTCATACTACATAAGGGTCAAGGGGATTTAGCAGTCGCAGTAAAATTATTCAGTGCTTAGTGTAGGAGTAGAAATGTGGACTTATACTACAGGCTAACACAACATCTGTGAGCAAAAACTGTATCATAGTACAAAACAGGGCCAACAGCATCCTGGCCTGTATCAGCAGTAGTGTGGCCAGCAGGAGTAGGGAAGTAATGATGCCCCTATACTCGGCACTGGTGAGGCCGCACCTCAAATACTGTGTTCAGTTTTGGGCCCCTCACTACAAGAAGGACGTTGAGGTGCTGGAGCGTGTCCAAAGAAGGGCAACAAAGCTGGTGACGCGTCTGGAGCACAAGTCTTATGAGGAGCGGCTGAGGGAACTGGGGTTGTTCAGTCTGGAGAAGAGGAGGCTCTCTACAACTCCCTGAAAGGGGGTTGTGGCAACGTGGGTGTTGGTCTCTTCTCCCAAGTAACTAGTGATAGAACGAGAGGAAATGGCCTCAAGTTGCGCCAGGGGAGGTTTAGATTGGATATTAGGAAAAATTTCTTTATGAAGAGAGTGGTCAAACATTGGAACAGGCTGCCCAGGGTGGTGGTGGAGTCACCATCTCTGGAAGTGTTCAAAAAACGTGTGGATGTGGTGTTTCAGGACATGGTTTAGAGGGCGTGATGGTGTTGGGTTAACGGTTGGACTTGATGGTCTTGGAGATCCTTTCCAACCTTAGTGATTCTGTGAAAACCAAAGTAGGCTATTTTACTTCAGCAAAAGAAAATTGGTATTCAAGATAGCAAGATATTCCTGTCTCATAGCATGCAGGCCAGGCCGTTAATGCTGCATCCTCCCACTGTGGAAGCTCAGAGTCACTGCCTCACCTTTACAGAAGGTGCTCTGAATTGCTCTCTGTGAGGAAGCAGCTCCCACTGAACTCCTGAAGTTGCCTCCTCATTGCTTGTAGATAAGTAAAATGCCTGATCTGCAAGGCAGCAATGAAAGTAGGGCCTTCACGCACACTCAAGAAGGGCATAGTGAAAATGTCATTCAGAATGCAAAAAAACTCAACACACTAAAACTGACAGTGTGCTGCTGCTGAAAAGTTATAAGTAGCTAGAAGGTGTGCTGCTACATCCACTCCGCTTGGTGCTGTGCCCTCCAGAACTGATCCAGGTCTCATGACAGCAGTTAGTTAAGTTGGACAAGAACTCATGCAAGCATGAAAAAAAGTGGTTAAGTGGACTGTAAAAACTGAAAAGGTCTCTTCTACATTAGCATATTTCTGCATTTCCTCTGGAAATGGCTACCAGTGCGTAGCTTCCCAAAATGAAAGCAATATAGGAAACAGTGATTGAAGTAACGCCTAGAAAAATCCAGCAAAGATGTAGCCCATACTACTGAGCTGAAAACTTTTCTCTTTTTTTTTTTTATCTGCCCTTTGTCCACACACCTCCAGGGTTCTGCAGATAGAATGAAAATTACTAGTTTAAAGCAGTGGTTCCCTAGTTATGGTCTCCAAGGTCATGATCTGCAGAATCATTTAAGTGTATTGTGTGTTCAATTACGAGTTTGATGATAAGGACGCATCCACAAACATTTTGGGTATTTGATAGTGATCCAAAAAGTTTTTAAAATGTTGGCTGAAAATACAGCTTTGCCCAAATATCCCACAACATACTTATAAAATTGATGTGGGAGATGTTTGTGTTGATAAGGTCAAGAAGTTGTCTGAAAGTGGAGCTGGTCATTTCTTTAGAACTGAAGTTGAATACCAGATTATTATATATTTGTATGTTTTGACTTGAATGTAGGTTAACAATGGCTTAGATCAGTCCACAGAACTTTAATATTGCTTTTGAATGTAAAAAGGCAATGTAAGGCAAAGATGGCCATGGTTGTTAATGGCTTGTATTAGCTGGAAGCTATAAAATCATCCTAGTACTCTGTTAGTGCTGGAATAATAATTTACCAAGACAATTACCACATGGTGGAATTTTTTTGCTGCTCTAATTCAGTGTTATTAATAATGAATAAAATTGCGATTTTCTCAGGTTGCTAGGGGCAGTGGGGAATTATTTCAATGAATATTTCAGCACATTAGTTTAATCATAGTTCCACAAAATTCAAGTGGGCAATATTTTATACTTCTAAGTTCAGTCTGCTAAGGGACCATAGTCATTAAATTGCAAACTATTTGCACTGAGGTCCATTCTATGATTTACAAGCCTTGTTAAAAACACTGTAAAAGAAAGCAAGCTGTGCCATTAATACTTGTAATTTGATGCTGCATTTGTTAATGGCCTCAGAGTGATTAATGTTTTTAGCAGCAGGCAGAACATTTTGAGACAAGCAGTGCTGAGGTTTATAATATATAAATGCATGTAAAGAAACATTAGAATATTGTAAGTTTTAGTAATATATGTCTTTACAAGATTATGTTTCTGAAATAGAAAAGCAGCAGTGAAATTATACTATAATGTATGTAAATACAGTTCAAGCTGTGGTAGGTGCTGATGTGTGTGTTCTTTATTTCATAGCCAACTGCATGACTTCTGGCGCTTGGATTACTGGGAAGACGATTTGCGCCGGCGGAGGCGATTTGTTCGCAATGCTTTTGGGTCTACTCATCCTGATGCTCTCCTAAAAGCTGCTGTGGAATATGGTCAGTACTAACTCCTGCTTAAAAATATACCTTACGACGTTTTCTTGATGTCCATGAATCCCTGAGATTTGTGTCTCTTCTTTCTAAGGACAGTGCAGAGAATTCCTAGGACAACATATTCTTACACTTTAATGAACCAAAAGACTTGAGCTTGTGGGCTGTTAAATTCTTTGATCCCCAAGGGATTCACATTATACCTCTCTAGCATTCCCAGACACTAATTTTGAGACACTGGTAAAAGTAACTGAATTTGTCTCTCCAGAGTGACAAAACGAAACTGTTAGGCCATCAAACTAATGTGTCGTAATAGTTCTATTGGAGACCTTTCATGAATGAGGAATTAACTGTTTTTAAAAATATCAGAATTTTTATCCTGGAAGGCATAATCTCATCCAAAACTATCTTTGTCTGCAAATCACGAAATACATAAGAATTTGTTTAAAATAATTATTTTAAGGATATGTGTGATTTGACTAGTGAACTGACTACATAGGAGCTTTAGTTGAGAAACTTAAGTATTAAATGATGTTTGATTTTCATGGAGAGGTAGCTGGAGTATTAAAGAGGAAGGAAGAACATGCTTACAAATTCCCTTATATCATCTAAAAGTTTCATATGTTTAGTGACTTCTGTACAGCAGACTGAACCTCAGTACTCCAAGTCTAAACCAAATTTATTTCTGAGGTTTAAGCTTGGGTACCTCTCTAACATATCAGAGACAGGTGTTTTTTAAAGAGTATTAGGTGTTTTTCTGCCCTTTTTTTTTTTTTAAATCTGTAGTACTGAAAAAAAAAATCCTGGGCTTATTTAGCATTTAACAGTTTAAAATGGAAGTAATTTTGTGTAGCCAAAGGCTAACATTGCCAGAAGTTCTGGATATGATAGGTATAAAGCTAACTCTGTGTGACCTACATGTTTCACCAACTTTGAAGCTTGTTGAGGCAAATATCTGGGATTCAAACAAGGTTAGACATATAAATGAATATGTGTGTGCAGTTACACTAGCTAGTGTAATTTAATACTTATTTAAATGTGAAGGCTATCATGTGCAGAACTTCAGGTCATAAACTGTTCATAATTTGGGTTAAGGGAGACATTTCCCCCAGTAGTATATAGTATTGCATATTTGACAAAGGGTTATTCGTCCAAAACATCAAAATAGAGATCTTATGAGAGGCAGATGCAAAACTGTGCTAATTGCTGTGTTGCTTTTGTAAGGCAAATAATAATGAAAACCATGGCCTTTATGCATTATACAGGCATAAGAACCCTTAAAAATATTCCTATTGATTAATATTTTTAATTTTTGATATTAAACTAACATTAAAACAGGAAGGAATCTGATTTATAAACTATTAGAAAGTTTTAATCTTTGATATTATTCTGTTCTTAAAATAGCAGGAACTTTCCATTTACTTAGATGGACTTTGTTTCATGCCTTTATAGCAGGAATGTTGTATCTTTGGGATAAGACTGTATTCAGAGGATGCTAGAAATGGTTTCTGGGGTTTTTTTTATGAGAACTATAATACAAGTTGCACTTAAGCACTTTCAGCATGTTGCCAAGATTGCCTCCATTTATGTAGTTTCTGTGTTGTAGTATTTTAGTGCAGGTGACAGCTGCCTCGTAGTAGAGCTAGCCTGCCAGACAAAGCTACAATCAAAAGAAACAGAAAAAATGAAGTAGTCATAGTTTCATATTGGATTGCTTCTATATCATTTCACGCTATTCATCTCTTAGTGTATTCAACATACAGGAAAATTAAAGCTCAGGTGTGTTTAGAAGTGGTACGCATCAAATTTAGTGGTGGCTTATAAATTGCAATAGACAAGTTGTCCTGTTTGCAGAATTAAAAAAAAGTAATTCTAATTTTTCACATATGTATTAAAATTAACATATGGAATTTTAAAATAGCATGCATTAAAGTTATAATTCATGGATTCTATCTAGATGTACTTACTTTTCAGAGGCTTAAGCCTTTGGATTTTAATACTGAAACTTTTAGCTGACCTTTCTCTGTAAGAAAACATCCTTAACACTGATGTTATTTTTATGCCTCTTGGTGTTACTAATGAGTTGAATAATTTATGAGGTTGTCATGTGAAAAGGATTTGGTGCAGTTTGATGTACTTTTAGCCTCTGGTGTTGGAATGTGATTAATAAAGAGCTGGAGGCACATTTTTTTCCATGGGGCTTAACTTTCATTGTATTTTTTTATTAGCTTTGTTTTGATAATTTTGTTTGGAACAGTTTGATAGTAAAATGCCCCTAGCTTCCAAAACTAAGCATGATATCACACTACAGAAAGAATTTAAAGCATTTAAAAAAAATAATACTGCATAGTTTTCCAATAACACACTTTTTCCTGACCTCAGATACTTTGTTTGTGAAAAATAAACTATTCATCAAAGCAAAATTTGTTGGGCTTTTGTTATATTAATAGCAATTTTTCATCTTGACTGATATCTCTAGCACAAGTAAAGCTATTTTGAGCATCAGTAAAATAGGGGAAACATCTTACAAGTTTTTGTTATCTACATTGACTGTCAGTTATCATTTAGGATTTTGTGCATAAATATTGCAGTGGAGGAATGTTTAGTCAAAGCCTAAGTCGGCAAGCTCCTCAGTGTCTACGATCAAAGGCATCAACTTAAATAGGTCTGATAAGGCATTGCAGAAGAGGGCAGGCAGTTTCAGCTGAGCAAAAAACACAGACCAAAGATGACAAAATTAATCAGTCATTTCTTTGGCAGTAAATAATAAGATATGCTGAGGATTGCAGATGAGAGAATTTCCAGATTCCTTGGAGATGTGCCTGCTTAACACCTGATTTATCTAAGCTTGTGCAGCCATCAAGATATGACCTTGATAAATAAAAAAGTGCTCTACAACTACTCTAGTATTAAATCAGAGTTGATGTTAGATGTATGGATACTGTAATTACATAATACTTGCAGTCATCAAGGAACAGAAGAGTCTTGGAAATGAAAACTATGTCTGGTCTATATGTTTGTTTTGTAGAAGTAACAACAAATGTTAAATTCTACCTTGAAGAGCTAAAAAAAAAAAGTGTTAATTTTAGCTAATAAGTGACTTCCTCCTGTAGGAAACATTATATATTATCTACTACTGGGAAATAGTATTCTCTTAAAAAATATCTGCTGCAGTACGAGTGGGTGAAGCTTCTATTTAACTACAGTCTGTTAGTCAGCCACCAAATGTATGCACATTTGGATGTCTGTTTTTGTTAAAATATGAATATGCATATATATCTATGTGTGCGTGCACGTGCACAAACTTTTGAAATACCTGGCAAGTAAGAAATATTTCAAAACTATGTGAAAAATTATAACACATTCCTATGGCTATATACTTATCTGTCCTTTGAGATAGTTAGGTGTGTCAGATTCATAGCAGCATTTACAAGAGATGAACTGGATGATTCAATTATATAATTTTATATAAAATAATAATATAAAATTTAATAATTTTGTTACATTTTCTATAAATATTGATAATAATTATATTATTGCATATTGAAATGTCTATAATATTTATAATAATATAAAAATACAATTTTATATTAGGCATTTGATTTGTTTGCAATCTATTAAAACAATTTTCATATCTGGATTTAAAAATCAACCATAATTATTTCATCATCATATCTTCTGTGCCCTTTTGTTTTAGTTAAATTATTACTTGAATAGAAATATAGAACAATTTCTCTCTTCTGTGAAGCTGCAGGGATACTACTTTATGCAATATCAAAGTGCAAGCTATAAAATGGAATTTTGAAATACCTGGAAATTTTCAGTAATTTTTCATTTTATAGCGTCAATAGATTTTAAACAGTTCTTATTTCAGGTTTAGGTGTAGTTTCAATGTAACTGATTAAATTTTAGACTGAAAAGAAAGGTGGAAAAAAAAGTTTGTATAAAAGATTATAAACTCTACTTCTCTTCCTCAAGTTTTGCTACCAATAAATGCATGAAATATGCAGATATGGCCCAATTCACAGTTATTCTGTACATGTGGTGAAAGAATCGTTTAGTCTTTGGAGATGAGTATAGATGAGACACTACTGTATTGCCCTGGACAATGAAACAGAATACTGCTCCACAAACATCATCTTAAGTGCAAAATAGTTAATTTATTAAGCTTTGGTCCTTCAGTCTTTAAAGGTTGTGGTCCAGAAACCATTTGCACATAAAAGGGTTCCAAGAAAGACCATGTTTTCTAGCCTGCACTGGAGGAAATGGACATGAATAACTCACAGCCCATGTTCTAAACATATATATGTAAGCTGGTCAAATATTTCTAGTGTATGTACTCAAGAATATTTGGCCTGTTAAGCCGATTATCATGACAGATCCTGAATGCTTAGAATGAAAAAGAAAAAAAAAAAAGCCTTCATAATGTAAAATGTAATACATTTATGTTTTGAAACAAAGCTACAGTATGTCATATAAATGCAATGTGGCAATTGCTTTTGAACTTGCGTATTTTAAGGTACTCATTCCATTATGTATTTGGACACCTAATTATCAACTTTATTTCAAGAGTGGTTCTAGCTGAAGCAGACTGTATATGGCTCCTTCTGGGACTTGTCAGTGCTCTGTTTCAGCAAATGCTCTGTGTGCTCATCATCAGGAATACGGTTTCATTATACAAACAATTAAAAAGCATCAGGGTTTGAAATCTGAAATGTTCAAATTTGAAATCTACTTTGATGGAAGCACCTCGATTTTGATATGCTTTCAAAGAATTCTGGGCAGGATTTCTTCAGGATGCTGAAGGACTTACATTCCCAGAACATTTAGGTTCAAGCAAGGGCTACCTTAAAAGAAAGGCTGTGTGGATTCCCTGCTATGAAACTGGGAGTCTGAAATCCATGGGAACCCGTACTCAACCAGGGACTGTCTTTTAAACTGGGTTTCTGAGTGTCCCTAAAGGAAGATTCAATTTTTGAGGGTCCACAATGTTAAAGAAAAATGTACCAAGTTGAACTTTGAGTAACTGTAGCTCTAGAGCCACTACTCAGTGCTGCAAAGTCCAGAGCAGTTGATTCCCGAAACTCTTAACTTCCATCTCCTGAACAGCTGGGCTTCCTGCCTTATGAAGTCAGTGTTAGAATAAAATAGGGGGAGGAGACTCCTGAGAAACTGGTGAGAAGCTGGTTTCATTTGGCATGCACCAGATGTTGTTCCTTAAAGCTGTCATTGTTTTACGAACAAACTTATCTTGGCATTTTCAGGTGATGAGACATTTGAAGAAATCAAAATGTCCCATGAACTGGAGATGCTTAATTTCATCATCTCTGTTCAGAATCTTTTCTGTAAAATTAAATGCCTTATTCTAGGAAGTCTGAATGCCCACTTATAAGCTAGGCTTTATTTCCAGACATACTGGATTTTGGGTTCTACACTTTGATATATTGGGTTGTTAACACTAATGATATTGCTAACAACCTAGAGTTGTCTCATGTTGGTGAAAATACCACCATTGTTTACACTAAATTCAAGACTGTCTGTCAAAGTTACTGCGTAAATTGTGTATCTCTAAAAAAAAAATTTACTTTTTCTCAGCTTGATATAGTCCTCTGAATTCATTATCTTCACCCTATCTTTTTTCTGTACTTACTGAAAATGCCTACCATTATTTCCAGAACAGTTTCAACAAAACTGATTTCAGAACTCTCTTTAGGAAAGCAGTATTTTTTCAGTAACTAATGCAAAACAGAAAGCAAATTGAAGACAACTGATACTGGATCATCACTTATCAGAGTTTTGCCAGCAGGCCCACTAGTTGCATAAAAACCAGTTACTCTTCTAGCTGTATCTGCAATGAGAGCATTCTATATGTACCATGTAAGAGATTAAATACCAAATTATGCTTTCAGTTTTGTCTATAAAATATTGCTTTCTATACTATATCTATATGAACAATTTTGCTGTCAGGATTGAGTTTGTAGATTTTTTTGTAGGCTTCTTTTTTACTTACTTTTACTTTTAAACTGATCCAGATATGCTTTAGATATTCTTTTTTTAGCCAAGGAGGAAGAAGGCTCAAGAGGGCCATATAGTTATGTATAATAAATACTTGTTGGGAAGAAGAAGATGGTGTCAGACTCTTTTCAGTGGTGCCCAGTGACAGGACAAGAGGCAACAGGCACAAACTGAAATACAGAACATTCTATGTAAACATCAGTAAAAACTTTTTTATCATGGTCAAACAATGGAACAGGTTGTCCAGAGAAGTGTAGTCTCCATCCTTGGAAATACTGGAAACTCAGCTTGCCTAGGTCCTGGGCAGCCTGCTTTAACTAACCCTGTTTTGGGTGGAAGGTTGGACTAGGCAATCCAGAGGTGTCTTCCAGCCTCAAGGGTTCTGTGATTCTTATAATGGAGCCAGAGCTTAAAGCAGACAGCTGCCGGAACTTAATCTTCAGTAATATTTATAAAACCCTAGGTTCCTTATATCTTGATGTTCAAGACTGATCTTCTAATGTAATTTCTCATGGACTTAAAACCAAAACTGAGCAGAAATATTTGATTGATACTAGAAATAAAATCCTTGACAACAAGATACTTTAAGCTTCATAAAACTTTTTATTTATTTTATTATTTACATTTTTAAGAAATGTAGATTTACATATCACAGAATTACAGAATGGATGAGGTAGGAAGGGACCTGCTCAAGAAGGTTGCCCAGGACCATCTCCAGACCGCTTTTAAATATCTCCAAGGATGGAGACTCCACAGCCTCCCTGGGCAATCTGTGCCAGTGTTCAGTCAACATCAGAGTCAAAAAGTGTTGCCTAATATTCAGAGCGAACCTCCTGTGTGTCAGTTTTTGCCCATTGCCTCTTGTCCTGTCACTGAAAGGAGCCTGGCTCCATCCTCTGTGCACCTTCCCATCAGGTACTTATGTACATTGATAAGATCCCCCTGAGCCTTCTCTTCTCTAGGCTGAACAGTCCCAGCTATTTCAGCCTTTCCTCATATAAGAGATGCTTCAGTCCCTTAATTATCTTTGTGTCCCTTCATTAGACTTTCCAGTATGTCCATATCTCTCTTGTACAGGGGAGCCCAGAACTGGACACTGCACTGCAGATGTGGCCTCACCAGTGCTGAGTAGAGGGGAAGAATCACCTCCCTCAACCTACTTGGCAATGCTTGGTCTAATGCAGCCCAGGATACCCTTAACCTTTGCAGCAGAGGCACATTGCTGCTTCATGTTCAACTTGGTATTCACCAGGACCCCTAGGTCCTTTTTTGCAGAGCTGCTTTCCAGCTGGGTGATCCCCAGCATATACTGGTGCCTGGTGTTGTTCCTCCCCAGGTGCAGGATTTTGCAGTTCCCCTTGTTGAACTTCATGAGGTTCCTGTCACCCCATTTCTTCAGCCTGCTGAGGTCTCTCTGGATGGCAGCACAACATTCTGGCATATCAGCTACTCCTCCCAGTTTCATGTCATGCGCAAACTTGCTGAGTACACTCTGCCCCATCATCCAGATCATTAATGAAGGTGTTGAATGGGTATGGATCATCATAAACCAATTCTAATATCGATTTGCTCATGGACAGTATTGAAATTGAATTTGTTGTGACTAAATGAGCGCAAAAATGGTCTTTTTTTTTTTTACTTAGTTAATGCACTATCCTGAAAATCAGTAACACACACAATATTGTAAAATACATTGCTCTAGGGAAATTCAGGTGATGACCCTTATCTAAGATAACTTCCCAAACTAATATTTATTTAAGTAATGTCTTAAGTATGACAATAGAAGAGAAACTACAGAACAAAAGCCCTTAACTAAAAAGAAAACCTGTTCCCTCACTCCATTCATGCACTTAATTTTCATCTGTAAGTAAACACAAGTTGACAATTAATTGTGAGCAGTTTTAAGAAATAGCATCCACTTTATGGACAGAAAACACATGTATGTTACTATATGTTCAGTGGTGAGCATTTTAAGAATATCTATGCAGTCATTAATCCATAACAATGCTTCCATGTGTCATCAAGTCCTCTCTGTTCTTTAGTCTAAATGTGATCATGCTGCCATGTGAGACAAGGGTGTAAACTATTCTGCTTCACTTGGAGCACCTAAAATAATACTCCTATTACACAACTAACTTACTTTCAGTATGGGAACTAACTTCCACATCTGATTGTGAAATCTCCAGTGTACTCTGAATGAGTTTACATCCAAATTATGTGCCTGAAGCAGTCACAAAAATCTGTCTATTTTTTTAAGCATAGCAATTTAAGATTTGCATCTACAGCCTTATAATTGTAGCCCAACAGTGCCATCCACTGCTTCTCCAAATAAACTTCCAACATTTCATCCTCATAAAGTTTTAGGGAAAATATGATACCATAATTGTGTCCTCTTAATATTTTACATGGTAATTGTCAGATACAGATGAAAATGAAATCTGTTTAAAGAAAATCCAGGAATAAGAGCTTACATTAGGTATTGCTAGAAGGATCTGCAAAGCAAAATCCTAACTGTGAGAATAATGAAATCTAAAATATTAGATTTAGCTTGGTTTTCTTTCTAGTACTTCTTAGATCCCTCCAATCATAAATATATTCTCATTAAATATATCTACTGTTATGATGATCCTCATTCTTATAACCCACCGTAATGAAAGACACAGTCAAGGTGTAAACTGTAATGGAATTTGCTTAGGTAGGGTACTGAACACTATTGTGCTGAACTGTATTGAAGACTCAGTGTCTGAGTTTCTGCTGTCTGACTAGGTGATGGAAATGAGTTGCAATTGCATCCTGATGGTCTTTTGCATTCTCTAAATATCTGCTCCCTGTCATATGCTATTTCTAGCATAGGAATTTCATAGTAGCTTTATAATAAGTTTTAAGTACAGGTTCATGAAATAGTCATTTTTTTCTAATGATTTCCTCAAATCTTGAATGCCAGAATCTCTGTCTTGACTCTAGTTCAAGCTTTTCACAGAGCCAAATAGGATATGAAAACTTTTTTTCCCCCTCAAAACCTCTGTGTTGGGTTTCAAATGCCTTTCGTCTGAGATTTTCAGGTTATCTGGCATGACCTGGATTTTAGCTGCTATTATAGGTCTGAGCTAATAGATTTTACTGCAAAACTTTCTGGCTTTTTACCAGCAGTCAACATAACTAGTTCTGTTTCTCACTTCTTCATCTGAAAGTGTATGATTCCAGAATGTTCTTGAGGTAATCAAACTGGCCTGCAAAACCATTCTTAAGATGTAAAAATCAGAACCATTGCCAGTCCTAGAATTCTAGCTGCATTTTTCTCCCTTCCACGATTATATTTTCGTGTGAAAAGAATACATGATATCTGTCTGTTTTGCCAAATGAAGGTCATTTGCTTACCAAAACCAGTAAATTACTATGATGTGAAATGTTTTCAAACCTGTGTGAAGGGTGTATTTGTTCTACTAATTCAGTTCTATTGCTAATTAAGAAAGAAATAGAGGTTATTGACCCATGTATATTCAGTGCATCTCATAGAAACATTTTGGAAGAACATTCTGTCAGTGAAAGTCTAATTTAAGAGTCCTTCAGGACAGCTTTCACAGCTGGGTGAATGTACCTCTTGGGACTCAGTTTTTACCATCTGCTTTTCTTACGTCCTATTTTCCATGCTTTAAGATTACATATTAAGGTGTAATAGCACTTTAAATCTTCTTTGGCTATAGTTAAAAGCACAAAATACTCCATTCTTAAATTTTCTCCATTCTTCTTACTCTTGATGTCTTCTTGACTGCAGGACTCCGTTCTCCCCTTCCTATATGAGTAAGTGGAAATATGTATCGTTTGTTACGGGAAAAAGGTGTTTAATAACACCAATAACTGAGTAAAGAAGGCAAAGCTGGACCAAATGGGTCTAAAAATGCAAGGTGAAGTTCCATTTCTGCCTGTATGGAGCAAGGTGTTTTCTGAAGACCTGGTTAGGACAGCCTGCTAAGCACATGGCTGGAATCTCCATCGTTTATTGGATGTCAGGGGGAACATTGCCACCAAGGATGAGGACAAGGCTGAGGTACTTAATGCCTTCTTGGCCTCAGTCTCTAATAGCCGGACCAGGTATCCTCAGGGTATTCAGCTCCCTGAGCTGGAAGACAGTGACAGAGCGCCAAATAAATCTCCCATATTCCAGGAGGAAGCAGTTAACGACCTGCTATGCCACCTGGACACTCACAAGTCTGTGGGACTGGATGGGATCCACCCAACGGAGGGAACTGGCGAAGGAGCTTGCCAAGCCACTCTCCATCATTTATCAGCAGTCCTGGTTAACAGGGGAGGTCCCAGAAGACTGGAGGCTTGCCAATGTAACACCCATCTACAAGAAGGGCCAGAAGAAGGATCCTACAGGCCTGTCATCCTGACCTCGGTACCAAGGAAGATTATGGTGAGGTTCACCTTGAGGACGCTCACAGGGCATGTGCAGGACAACCAAGGGATCAAGCCCAGCCACCATGGGTTCATGAAAGGCAGGTCCTGCTTGACCAACCTGATCTCCTTCTATGACCAGGTGACCCGCCTAGTGGATGAGGGGAAGGCTGTGGACGTTGTCTACCGGGACTTTAGTAAAGCCTTTGACCACGTCTCCCACAACATTCTCCTAGAGAAAATGGTGGCTCGTGGCTTAAACAGGTTTACTCTTCACTGGGTAAAGAACTGTCTGAATGGCCAAGCCCAGAGAGTTGTGGTGAACGGAGTTAAATCCAGTTGGCAGCCAGTCACAAGCGGTGTTCCCCAGGGCTCCGTTCTGGGGCCGGTCTTGTTCAATATCTTTATCGATGACCTAGATGAGGGGATCGAGTCCTCCCTCAGTAAGTTTGCAGATGACACCAAGTTGGGTGGGAGTGTTGATCTGCTGGAGGGTAGGCAGGGCTCTGCAGAGGGATCTGGACAGGCTGGATTGATGGGCCGAGGTCAACTGTATGAGGTTTAACAAGGTCAAGTGCCGGGTCCTGCACTTGGGTCACAACAACCCCATGCAACGCTACAGGCTTGGGGAGGAGTGGCTGGAGAGCTTCCCGGCAGACCGACCTGGGGGTGCTGGTTGACAGCCGGCTGAACATGAGCCAGCAGTGTGCCCAGGTAGCCAAAAAGGCCAACAGCGTCCTGGCCTGTATCAGAAATAGTGTGACCAGCGGGAGTAGGGAAGTGATTGTACCCCTGTACTCAGCATCGGTGAGGCTGCACATCAAATACTATGTTCAGTTTTGGGCCCCTCACTACAAGAAGGACATTGAGGTGCTCAAGCACCTCGAACCTGGTGAGGGGTCTGGAGCACAAGTCTTATGAGGAGCGGCTGAGGGAACTGGGGTTGTTCAGTCTGGAGAAGAGGAGGCTGAGGGGAGACCTCATCGCTCTCTACCACTACCTGAAAGGGGGTTGTGGTCAGGTGGGTGTTGGTCTCTTCTCCCAAGTAACTAGTGATAGGACGAGAGGAAATGGCCTCAAGTTGCTCCAGGAGAGGTTTAGGCTCGATACTAGGAAAAATTTCTTTACTGAGAGAGTGGTCAAACATTGGAATAGGCTGCCCAGGGAACCATCACTGGAAATGTTCAAAAACATGTAGATGTGGCACTTCGGGACATGGTTTAGAGGGCGTGATGGTGTTGGGTTAACGGTTGGACTTGATGATCTTAAAGGTCTTTTCCAACCTTAATGATTCTGTGACACCATGATTCTGTGAATGGAGGGCCATTATTTCAGCAGTGCTGCAACCACTGCAGCCTAGAATTAAAGATCATAGTATAGATTTAAAAAGACTTTCCTCTCCCACTCTTTCTGACAGCCAGTAGGAGGCATGACAGGCTTTCAGGCAACAGGCTCAGGTTTCTGAGGGGCTCTGGGCCACTTGCAAGATAAAGATGGGCTAAACTGACAGATGCAGATTGCATGAATCTCTTCAATACAGGTGATTCCTTGTCTTTCACAAAGCAAATGGAATCGCTATGTATAGATTACAAAAATAAAGGAATTAATTTTCAGAGACAATATATCTTTTAATATACCAAAGTGTTTTTACTTATCTTTTTACATTGCATTATTTTACATTTATAAGAGAAAATATATTTCTACTAGATCATATTAAGATATTAATTTTATGTTACTCGTTTTATAGTGTTTGCATTGGAACACACGCAAAAAGTACCAGTGTAGTGAAACAAACCGAAATTTTATGACTTTCGGCATTGTGCAAGGTACAGGCAGGGATGCAGAAACACTTAGTGAAAGCAGTGTATTAAAAGTCAAGCACATTTTATAGAAAACTTCTCAAATATACCACTAACCAGCATGACAAGGAAGACACCTTGTTAAGAATTCTATCAGCCATCATTTCATGCACGTTTCCAGTTACATATTTAATTTTATTTTTCATATCATGTATACTACATCATGACATGACTTTTTCTTACCCTTATCATATGCCTAAAGAGTGTATCTCCCAGTGTATTTCTGTAAAGCCCTGAACATTGTCTACAATAGATATACTTTCCCAGCTGAAAGAACTATGCATAATGCTTGAAGAGTTTTATCAGTGTCTCTTTTGCCATATCACAAAAGTCATTCAATCCCATGCCCTCAGAAAGGCTGATCATATTTTCTACATAATATCTCAGCTCTAGTCTGAATAGAAAATTGTATTGCCAGTGCTTGCAAATTTAAGATAAGCATAGAAATTTTGCAAGAATCCCAGAAGTTGCATGGAAGGTTTGCGCTCTCTTGCGATCTTTGCAAAGCAGAATGAAAGACGTCACAGACACCACACAGCAGCTTAACAGAAGGTAAAATAAAATACTGCTCTCTTTTTTTCGTTACTGCTGACTGCTGCTAAGATTTCTGTGAGTTAGCTCTCCTTAATATACACACAGGCTTTCTACCTGGGACAGTGATTACCATTCACCTATTTCAGAGACAAAACAATGAAAATCTTGTTGATTATCTCATTGAGCTGTTTTAATAATACACCCTCAGAATCTGCTTTATCTCAATGATATCTTGATATCTTGTGTACTGTTACTGTTCTGCTTTTTATCTGCTATACTGCGTGAAACAAAGATGTCTTATAATTGCAGCTATTTTTGTTAAAATTAGAAAAAAAAAAAAAACAACAGTAAAATTCAGTCCCAGATCAAGCAAATAGCAAAGCTTTTATTTTAATTTGATAGATAATTGCATTTTGGGTTCAGGAACTAGGAGCGTATGTATTTGCAACAGCCTGGCCCAAGCAGAAGTGCTGTCTTGTTACAAGTGCATAGTCCCTTAGTAGAGCTAAGAGTTAAACACAGATATCCCAATGGTAGGGCCACACTGCTGTCTCACAAATGTGTATATTCTGTGGGTGCTGCCCTTTGTCTGGTGTTGCTATAGGCACTGATCTACAGAGACATAGAAACAGTTCCACCCACCAGTTACTGTTGCTGCCGAAGTGAAAATGATGTATGCCAGCTCTGAAGATGTGGTGATCTATGTAAGGACGAAACGAAATTTGTATAGAAAAAAACCCACAGTGCAGCACACTGAACCAGTTGGAATTGCACAGTAAAAGACAATGTAATAGAGAGTAAATCTAGATTTTCTAATGACATTATTATATTGACAAGTTTATTATTTATATATAGCAAGGAAAATCCTTTTAAGAAACAGTTACAGGAAACATCATGTATAGGAGATTTTGCATGTGTAAAGACTGCGTAAGATATTCCTTCTGTAAGCCTCAAAAGAGTAGAATTTCATTTGAAAATATCGCCATCCCAGAAAGTAAAAACCATTTCAGACATGTTGGCAAATGGGTCCCTCAAAGCACTGATCACGAGCTGTTGAGGCTTTCTTCTGTAAATAAGTAGTCTTGATAGAAATTAAAATGATTACCTAACTACTGGAATTCTGGTAGTTACTACAAAATAATTTTAAACTTCCTTCCTACACCTTCATTCCCTGCACTAGAAAATGAATTTTTTAGCTGTCCTATTATGTGTCTGTACAGTGGCTGTTTCCAAAGAGCTGATCTTGTTTGGATCTGATAGCAACAGCTGAAGTGGTGAGGGGCAAAACTGCCTTCTAGCAAAGACATAATTGCCCATGCTTTGTCCACAGAGGGGGAGAATTCAAAAATTAGAAGACAGACCACAACACTACAGATACATCTTTCTTTTTTAAAATATTGGAGTTCGGACCAGTCTCCTGTTTTGGATATTCTAATTTTCAAATGTTAGGTAAGGGTTAGAAATGTTGGTGTAGAATACCCCGGTAACGGAAGATAAGATCACGTTTCTCATGCCACTGCATTACCACTGGGCTGCTAGCAAACACCAAGTGTTTGTATTTCCAAACAGCGTTTCATTTCTTCCCAAGGCTTTATCATTATTAGCCTTTTCAATTAGAATTTTTTATAAGCAGGAAGCAAAATTGAGGCTAGCATATGCGGGTGCAATTCCTCTGGGTGTGCCTCTTTAGAAGTCCGGCAACTTTGATCCTGTCTTTAGGGTCTGCAAGCAGATAGAGTCAGAGCATGGCTTTTCCTGGAGACTGTGCTTGGGTTAGGTATTTCAAACTCAGAACTAATCTAAAGCTTTCCAGACATAATCCAGACCTTAATGTTAAGACATGACATATTTTTTGTTTATATGTTATGTTAAAAACGTTTTATCAGATGCTATTTCAAAAGTGTAGAATGCCTCGTTTAGCAGATTTATTTCATTATTTCATTATCATGTCATACATATTTAAATTCAATCACCTTTTGCTTCTTACCTTATTAATTACATTTTTCTATTGAAATAGTTTGATTACCCTCTTCAGTGGCACGTCTTAAGAAACTTTTGCTTACATGTGAATATTTTGAATTAAGGATAAATGAAATTCCTTTTTGCTGTCAAAACTAAATTGTGAAAATGCATTGCGCGGCTTTGAAAATCAGTACACTCTATTAGCAGACCTGTCAATATAAAAAGTGCATTCCATTTCCACCTCTTGCTCTAATAACCTTTTCTATGTTACTCAGAGGCAGTTCACATAATCAGAGTATATTGTCAGCTTACTGGAGTTGGGGAAGCATGAAATGAAAATCGCGTTAATATTGATCCAATTCTCTTACTTGCAAGTGTCCTTGATGTCCTTTCCACTGTGAGCAATAACTGTTGGTGTGATGTAGTTATTTTCCTCTCAGCTATTACTGTACTTCTGTAAAATGGCTGGAAACACAGTTAGAAAAATTTTATTGCTCTTAATTATTTTCCTCGTGTATCATCTTTGCCAGTTTAAGTGATCCACAGCATATCAGAGAATTTGGTTTCTTTCTGCAATTTATCAAACTACACACCGAGAGGCTGCATTTCAAACTGACAGGGATTTGTAAAGGTCATCAGTCATGAAATATGAATCCATTCTTGTGTGTACAAGTTACAGTGGCAAACTACATCTTAATCCAAATATAAACATTTGACTGTTTTAAGTTCCTGTTAGAAGGACTTCTTCTGGTTCCAGTCAGAATGAAGACTGCCCTTCAGGAGCCTGAAAATGCCTTGTGACGTTTGCTGGACTGGCCATATCCGATTCTATCACCCACTGGCGTTTATGGTCGGTACTGAACCAGCGCAGGATTCTTTCTCACATGCTCAGAACACCTGAAAGCTCAAATAAATATAACGATAATATTGATGACTTCTAGAAATTTATTGCATAACCACTCTGAACCTCAGTTTTCCTATCTATAAACAACAAAAATAATGAGTGTCCAACAGCAACTTAATCTTTATTTTGTGTAGGAGCTTTTATATTCATATACAACACTTTAACTTTAACTACAAGTATTTATTGTTTAAAAAGCTCTCAACCTCATCTCAGAAACCTGTTCATTTTGGCCTTGCACATATTCTCAGTCTCCTCTTTGGTAATAGTTTGTGTCAGTCTCATTTTTACAATGCAAAACATCTGAGAATTTTTAAGAGGAAAATGTATACAACACTAAAGTATTTATTTACAAATGTCTCACATAAAGAAGATCATTTGGTCAGATATTATGTACTAAAATTGGAGTAAAATGTCTGGAATGTCTATGATTAAATTTTCAGGTATTTATCTATTATAGAAAACAAGAATGTGATTTGGGTTTACTTTTGCTGGAAGTAATTTCCCATACAAATGTATGCAATTTTTAATTTCTACACGATTTTCCTAGGTTTTCTCCCTCATTTCTTCAAAGATCCTTAATAATGAAAATATGATTTAGATTCCTCTGGCTTTTATTAAATCTATTAAAACCAGCCTTCCTTTAATAACAATCACTTCTCTGATTCTCTAGGGAAACTAAATTGTATGCCAGTCAAAGCTGCCAGTTCCAGAAACACATTGCAATTTAAATAATAATTCTAGCAGACACAGGTGGGGACAGTTCATCATGATATGCCAGCACCGCTCTGCTACTCAAAGCCAGGAGACCGGTCTCTTGAGCAGACCCAGGGATACGTGGTGTACGTTTCCCACGGAGTGAACGCAGTCCTAGGAGGCTGGCTCTATAGCCGTGCGGAAAGATATTAGGCTGGGGTAGAGTGGTCACCATGCTGATGATTTAATCTTAGTGAGTTTTGTAGAGGTCAGTTTACAGACTCCCAAGCAGCTGCTCTCCATAACTGTGACCACTGCGAGGGTCCCGGTGCCTAATCAAGTTAGTAAAGATCAGCAATGAAAGTAGGGACTTAATCTGTTAGAATATATAAAGCAGGAGGATTATCTCATTAAGCTTTTTATTGAGTATTTTCAACTATTAATAATGTTGAATGACTAAAAAAGGTAGATAATAGTGTTGCATTTTAATTCTGTGAGCACATAAGCTTGATCCTTCCAGTAAAAGTTAGAGTTTGTAAAATAAACAAAAAAACTCGTCCAAGAAAAAGCTTAGCTCTTTCAAACTCTGTTCATAAATTATATTTTACCTGTGATATAATTTCATGTTTCACATCATGACCTAACAGGTAGCCTTTTGTGAAGAATGAATTCTGAATTCCTTTATTTAATACAATATTAAAAACTACCTTAGGTGATTAAAATTTGGCAACAAAAGCAGCGTTCTACAGAGCGGTACATACCATTGATCCGTAAGGAGGTAAAAGCAACTTTACCCTTAAAAGTTTCTGAAGAGAGCTAAGCTTCCCAAAAACTGTACTTTAGCTGCTATAAAAGAGAGTTTTTAATTAAATGCAGCATTTTACTGTAAAGAGAACAGACTTTATTTATGTCAAAATGCTCCTTTAGAAGCCACATAAAACTGTAAAAGACAATATATGAAAAAGCTTTCTTATAGAAAAGAAGAACACCATCCCATGAAGCAGATTTCCAGATGTTTGGAAACATTAGAATTTCCTGTCAGTATATTTAGGTAACATTAAAATGAGGTTAACTTTCCATTCTGCCATCTCTCTTCAAAGATCAAAGAGCGCTCACTGCATAAATTGCCTTATCGGTAATTCGTTGAAGTAAACTATGGAAACAACTTTATAAGAAGCAGTAGTCTTCTTTTGTTGGTTACAGTATGACCAAGCAAACTTTTCTTAAAATTAGACATATTTTTAACTTCGTTTTATGCTAAATACAAAGAGAAAAAATTTAAATGCTATATTTGAATATATAATAAGTGGATAGAAGTAAAGAGAGAACTGAAAACTCCCTTCCTGTGTTCAATGAAGTCATGGTAATTGGTGTAATGTCTAACAAAATAAGCATACATAAACATAAATGTAATCAACAATATGTTATGTTTGTATGGCTGATTTTAGAATTTTATTTAGGGACAGTTTTGTGGGTTTGGACACTTACAACCTTTTTGAAATTTAGATTGAATCCCTAGAACCTGTTATGACCTACAGAACCCAACAGGGAATTTAACTGAAAATAGAGACGCAAAAAATTCAAATGTTACAAACTTGCCCAAAAATGTTGTTTAAATATTGCCTGTATTAAATACTTCTAGAGACTGTAGCTGCAAAATAATATGAGATCCTCTCGTTCTTAGGAAGTTATTTGGCTTTTGTGAGAGTTTTGGTATGGGGGTTTTTCGTCTGCTTAATAATTTCTGTTTAAGGAAAAGTAATGCTACTGGAAGAGAGATTAGTAAATTTTTGGCAATACAAGTTTATTGTGCAGCTCATATAACCTTTCAGACATATAAAATACACACCTTTTAATGGAAGCTGGGGTTTTGTAGAGTGCTGGTTGGTTTCTTTAATTTGTTTTAAAGAAACTTTAATCCTTTCAGTTATCCTGAAGCTACAGTAGAAAGCTAGTTTTTAATATGAACATTTAAAAATATTATCAAGATGATAACAGGTGTAAAAAAAAGATGGATTTTTTTTAATCACTTATCCAGTCTTAAGCGTACATTCTCTTGAAATATCTTTAAGACAGTTTCAGTTTCCTTCAGGTTTCAGGAAATTAAGGCACCAAGTTCAGCTGGACTTCAATGTGAGCTGAGTGACTTATTTCCTTTAACTTCTTTGCAAAATGTAGTTTTAAGAAATACTTAGCTGCTTATTTCAGGGCTTCTTTCCAAATCCCAGTCTAGAAAAATATCCCTTAAAAAGGAGCTTGATAAGGACAAGATCTGAGAGCATCTGCCAGTTCCATTTTCGTGAATCCCTATGTCAAAATGTTGCTTTCTTGACATCTCATTTTATTTTTTTCCTATTTTAATGGGTTTGAAACATTTTCCAATTAGACTTAGGAACTGACACTAGTACAATTCCGTATTGTGTCTTTAAAATACAAACTCCTTACGTCCTAAAAAGAGTTTTAAATTAAATATCTGGAAACTAATTTCATTTCATAATAATTTTTCTGGGGCTTTGAAAAAATGCTTGAGTTTTTATTTTCTTCAAACATGCTGAAATATCAAGTATTCATTTATTCATATCTCCTTTTTATATCATTGTTAACAATACTAGACATAGTTTTATGTCATATAATTTTTTATTCAGTTTGTTGTCTGGTTTTAAGGAGACAAGTTGTTTTTCTTTCTATTCTTATTTGGAGAGGTTCTCTTATTTTAAAACCTTTTTGAAGTTTTCTTGATATATAAAAATAGAACATCTGTGACAGATCTGTTTTGAACATATTTCACTTTTCAGGATCCAAGGAGATCTGGTGGTCTGTGGTATTCGCTTGTTAATTTCTTGATGAATGGGTAGAAAGGCCACGAAGTGCACTCAGTACAGCACGTCTTCCGAAGATAGATGATCTCAAATAAATTCTATTCCCAATCAGTTTTTGATTTGTTAGGTGTTAAACCATTTCTTTGTAAGGACAGTGTTTACAACCCTTGTAATGAGACAGCCCTGTGAGACCTTACTCTTCTTGCTGTAATTTTGATAAATGGAACTCTAATTCATAAAGGATATAGTGATTGAAGGGCAGCTCTGGGTCTCGTACACTTTCATTTAGATAAATGTTTGGTACAGTACAGCAAAACTGAGGTGCACTCAACAAAGTGATAAATTTAAACAACAGCCAAACCAGAGCTTTTTTCTATCAAGACAAAGAAGCGCCATTTACTATATTTCTTTTAGATAAATGTATGTTTAACATTAGAAACCAGAATGGATTTTAGAAACATTTGTCTTGTTGCTAAGCTCTAAATTTGCCAAACTAATTTAATGCCTTCTGCTCTACCAGGTTTCTTACATTGGTGTATGGCAATGTTTCTGTAATCTGGTAACTGGAACCCTCATCACATGGGATTTAGAACACCCTAAATTTAGGTTCTTCTGATGAATTTTAGGTGTTAGTAATAATTTGGGGCTTGGAACTTTTTTTCCTTGTAATTTTAAAAATACATCTTCATGCATAAATAATTTTAAAGGACTGCCACTAATCTAATCAGTTACTACAGAAATGGTTGACTCTATGATTACTCCAGATTAGTACTTTTGAAGTTATTCATTTAATGATTATCACATTTTATAAAGCTCAGAAACTTTCATAGCACTCACTAGAATTACCAAAAAGGAAGAGAACAGTATTTTCATGCTTCCTTCCTCCACTGTATTAGTTCATCTCATGCCCGGTCTCCTTTAGTGTCAAATGCTTCACAGCAGGAGCTATTACTTGTGTCAAATGATGCTAAACTCCCTTGTAGCAAACACAAGTGTAACAAGATCCTGATCTAGCGATTAAATACTCAGGACAATTCTGATGTAATAAAACTGAAGGTCTGTTACAGCTCATTACTCCTTTGTGTTTTTCCAAACTCCTACAATTCTTGCTCCTTTCGTGAATTAGGGAGGAAAAAAACAAACAAGCAAGCAAAAATAAAACACAAAGAAAGAAATAAACAAAAAAAACCAAGCAAAACAAGAAACCCAAAAGCTTATACATAATACTGAAAATTATTCCAACCATTAGTTACTTGATTCAATTTTAAATTTGGTGAACAATTACAGTTAGTTGTACTAAGTAGTAACCTATGAAAGTGAGGCAGTGATCACAGCCTAATAACTGAACACAGCAAAACATAGTGTTTTAGTATATAATTGGCATCAGTATTTTCTTAATCACTATCAGTATGATCCTAATGGAGAGAGCAACAAATGGGAAGATTAGAGATGCTGTCCTTAATTCTGGCCTTGGTGAAAAAAAATGGGGTTTGGCTTACTTGTTTGTCTTTACCTGCTCTGTAGTTTCATAAATAATAGCAATAGTATACAAAAGGTTAGTATTAGGCAATGTAAAACATGATGTTGTCTCAGCCTAGAGTGGAGTCCAATATCAAGTGGCATGCTGACAGTCATCTTCAAACAGAGTAAACACACTAACAGAAAAATATGCCTCCAGTGTTGTTATTTATATGGTGTGACTCTCCCAAACTAATTAAAAGACTCATATAAGAGTAGGAGAGAAAATCGTAACACTTACCCCACCGTTTGTAATAACAAAACTGCCTGACACATCAGTTCCTTTCCCTGTGTCTATCTTCACTAACCTATCTGCTTACTATATTCCTCTTAGTTGCCCTGTATTAATATGAGGCCATGTGTTTTATATTGGGGTTTACCTCATGATTTTACACCTGCCATAAGAGTATTCATCATTTGAAGTTCAGGCATTGTGGAAGACAAACAAAATCCACGCGTGCCTGGTTTTGCTCAGATTTCACTCATCGTTCTGTAGCTTAGTAGTAAGCTAATCTCCAAATTTTCATACAGAAAGGGAAGATTGGGTTTGGGTTTTATTTCTTGGTTGGCAGAACTGGAGATGCCCATATCTTGTGTGGTCCAAGGTGAAGATGCGGGGTTTTCTGTTTAGGAAAACAACAGAAAGCTTTCTCTCCTAAGGCTACTATGAATCTGTAGTACCGCAAACAAAACTAAGGACCTCTCCCCATCTAAGACACACCGTGCAGATGTCACAACAACACATGAAAGCTGTTTATGATATGAAAGCTACTATCATTTGACCACACTATGATTAATTTCTTACATCACGCAAATAAACTCTGGCAAGCGCTAGTAGGACCTTCCCAAAACGTAAGATGGTATATCTCCTGCCATAAGGAACCATCAGTCTGAATAGAAGAAGTCAGCTGTAGGCAAGAAGAAAGGATAAGACATTCCTATGAATTCCTTTGAGGTAATTGGCACATGTCCATACACCAGCGTTTTTATTGTGCTCCTTAAAAACACACACACAGATGCACACCAAAGTTTCCTCACCGTGCTTGTCCTATTTTAGTCTTTTCTGAATCTCTGCATAGTCTTACCTTGTTAATACTCTATATTGAGCTAATCCACCTCTTACTTCACTGTCCCTCCTGTCTCTAAAATGAAAATCATGACAGATTTTAAATTCCCGAAAGCGACTCCTTTATTTAGAGTAGGTGGTTTGAGCTCTCAGAGGTCAGCCAGAATCAGGACACCAGAAACCCAAGAGAAACTCCTGCTGAATTTCTTGCAGGTGAAAACTAATGGAACAACACTGAACATAAAGCAAATAGCAATTACTAAAAGCAGGAGAGTCTTTGTGAAACAGTTTGTATTTTATTCAAGATATATTCTGAAAGACAGAATAAGGCTGCATATTTTGTAAACCTTGATAAAGTTTTTGAAAATGTTCCTTTCCCCTTTTCGATAAAGATGATTTATACTGTATTTTTTACTACTTGACTGTGGTTGGTTTATATTTAAAATATTACTCAGCTAAATTCACAACATTTGTAACTTTTTTTAGGCACCGAAGAGGATGTAGTGAAGTCAAAGAAAACTTTCCGAAGTCAAGCTGTGGTAAATCAGAATGCAGAAACAGAGCTTATGCTGGAAGGAGATGATGATGCTGTTAGCCTGCTCCAAGAGAAAGAGATTGACAATCTTGCAGGTAATTATATTTTTCATTACAGCTAAGATATGAGCTAAAATGCTCTTTTAAACTTGTTGGTTCTTAACCTTTGTGGTTAGTGTCTTAATACTGACAGCTAAGTATACAATTACAGTACAGATTCATTGTGTTCTAGATATAATGTGATGTCCTACTTCCATGAACTAGGGAAATTGATTACAAAGCATGTGCCCATTGCACAGTCTTTCAGCAGAGATGTGAGAAATAGCAATACCTCAAGTGCTTTTATTACTGCCTGTGACTTCTTGGTGAAAATTCTGTAAAACCGTTGTGGGAATGTCTCTTTTTTTATGGCTAAAATAGAAATGTGGAGTAATTCCGTAACTCAGGGTTTTGTGAGTCAGAGTATGGTTGTGCACATTCATGACCTGATCCCAAGTGCCACGCAGCTTGTGGAGAGACACCTGCGCTCCTGCTGGCACCCACTTCTCTCACTGATGGAGCTAAGGGGGATCTGCAGTGTCTCAACCCATCTGTCACAGCGAGGGAAAAAGTTGCCTGTTATAAACAGGGTCTAAGAAGGAATGAAACTGTAACCAAGCCATGAACTTAGTTAGCAGATGAGCTGGGAATGAATCCTCTGTAAAAACGTACATGAAAGATCCCTTCTGGTCCTTTCTTCCTGTCAGAAGGTATGCAGTAAGGTCTCAGTTTTATCCATCTTCTATCAGGTTCTGTTACAGCTCTGTCTGCAATAATACCTTTTCTGTGGACGCAGAACGAAAGGCATGTTGAAAGTTGAAAACGCACTCTTCTCTCAGATGAGATAAAAATGTGAGAACTGTGAAATGCAGTATGAAATTTTTCTATTTTTAAAATACGTTTATTAAATTACTCCACTAAGTGGAAGTTTTGTGATGTTTCAGGGGATTTTTCTGCACAACTGAATTTCTAGAATGGCTGCCTTTGCTCCCATACTTTCTTCTGATGACAAAGTGGAAATCTGTAGCAAAGATAAAATCATAAATGGATGATAAAAACAAACCAATCCAAACAAACAAACAAAAGCAAAAAATGCGTACATGAAAGTTAGTCTCATACTTTGAAACTAGAGCAGAACTGAGGGGGGAAGGAAATGCTTTCATTTGGGAGCAACCTTCAGTATATGATTATCACAGTTAATATGTCAATCTGCTTGCTTTCCCAACCTGTTGCTCACCATTGTTGAGACACTGTTGTTTTAAGTCAATAAAAGAGTCCATCAAGCAGGACCATTAGAGGGGTAATTTGATCAATGTCCCTTTCTCCTTTAGAAGGAAAACTCATCACTGCTTTGGCTAAGTTCTTATATCTAAGAACAGTGCTTCCAACTAAATATGCATACAGTTGCTATAGTTTAAATGTTGCAATATGCAATTACATTGAAATATTGATTAGAACTGCAAAGTGGACACAAAAACTTCTTGCCCAGTCTGGCAAATCTCACAGTCAGCTATGAAGTTCTTACATATGCCCCAACACTGCCATTTCGTTCAAACACACCGATGCAATACAATCCCTATAGCTACATCCATCTGCAAAAACCTGGTGTTTCAATGCGTCCTTAAGTATTTATGTGCAATGTATTCTTTCACTAGAGATCACTACATATGTGACATCCCCTGCTCCTTCAGGACATAGCACAATTCTAGTCCTTTCCTTTTATAGTTTCTAGAAATTGGGAGATATTATTGGTGTTAGGAAGACAGAAATTATAGTAATTGACACAAATTAACATTTGAAATATTGGCAGGACGTCTGTCCTAACAGAGTCAGAAGTTAGCCTTTGTGTTCCCTATCAACAGTAACACAGCAAGCAAGGAGCCCCCAAGTGTGGTGAGGTGATGTGGTGATGATGTTATATGTGTACCAAAAACTGTGAACTTCTCAAAAAGAACCCACATTCTGATACCTGTTTTTTACTACCAGATTAACTGCAGGCTTTGCTACTCGACTCTTACTCATTTTTGGAGCTGAAATGATGTGGGGAGTTAATGGTCACACACAGTATCATATGTATCTTCTGTAAATTTTACCCATCAGTGAAAAAACCTGATTCCCTCCATACCCTCTGTTTTGCCTCATGATTTTGTATGATTTTGCATGATGTTGCATATAATGATGCCACTGCTTTCCACAGTTTTCAGTTTATATAGTGTGACTCTCAAACTTGAGTCCAGTAACTGAAATCAAGAAAAACAGTAGGCAAGGAAGGTGGGGGTTACGCCCAAGAAGGTTAGAACAACCTCTGACAGCTCTGAAGAGCAGGTCCCAATAAAGCCACACTGTCCATGCTTGTCTAATTTTAAAGTTATGTAGATTTAGTGTATGTGATCTGGAAATCTTTGAGATATATCAAGTTATGGTATATCACAGCATCATTTATATCTAGTTACTGTTCAGAGTGGAATGATACATAGGAATTTCTATATTCAGATATACCTCCAATTTAACTTTAAAGCTTAAATCAATTTCAACCTGGTTTAGAATGATTTGGATTGTCTCAGTAAGGGATAGGAATTAAACAAAATCATTATAAACCAGGTTTAAATTGATTTAAGATTGTCCACATTTAACTAAAACAATTTAACATTGTTTATTCTATAAAACTAAGGCACCTTTTAAAAAAACAAGACTATAGGTTCTAGAAAACATTGAAGTAAGAGAATATAAATATTACAATATTTTGGTTTGTGAAGTTAAAACTAAAAAAACTGAAAGTTTGAAACAGATTGAGACTGTCCGTACAAAGTTATCTGTACATACCTTTGGTTTTAGAGACCTTTTATAGTTTTTCATCAACCATGTGGCACATATCATTGTAAAGTTCATGTTGATAAATTACATATGGGATGGTGAATTTTTAAATAATTATAGTCTGAATATTTTTATTATATAATCTTAATATTCCATATGTTGCAATGGCAGTTGGTCAGATTTCATTATATTAAGTAGCATTTTAATAAAATATAAAAATCAGATTCCATGTTATTATGGTCTTAGAATTATAAAAACTCTTAAGTTTGCATCAAGAGTTTTAACTAAAACAGTATTTTAACTGTGTTACAGTATGAGTTATCAAAAGATGTTTTTCCTGTTTTAGTGTTTACATATTAAAATATTTTACATTTTTCTTTCAGTTTTAGCTCCTTTTCTTCCCAGACTGTTCACTTCAAGAGGCAAGTCACATCTCTGTCAGAACTAATGATTGAGATAGCCCAGTCAATTTTAACAGTTTTCTAATATATTGTGAATCCGTGGGTAATACAATCAAATTCACTGTAGTGAGTTGATATTACTAACTCTTCTCCATTTCTTGTCCTTTTAGATTTTCTAATGCTGCAGTAGGGCTCTTAAATACTTATCTTTTCTCTTAAGAGCCTGAGAATGCAAAATTGCTAACAGTTTGTCTTCTGCTTAGTAGGTGATTTTTTTCAGAATGAAAAATATGTGGAAGTATTCAAATATCATAAGCTGGCATTCGCAAAGAGAAATATGTTTTACTAGATAATTAATATTCTTTCTCCAAACTTTTTTTTAATCTTTTTTTTTGATCTTGCACTAAAATCAGCCATAAAAAAATCCAAAACAACAGAATAAATGTTGAACAACTCAGGTTTTATGAATTTTGCATTTTAGAAATGCATTCTTTCCTCATTGTTGTGAAGTTGCAGTTGACTTGCTGAGAATTGTTTGTGCGTATCCGAGTGCAGAATTTAGCCTTAATGACATTTTTGAAAGATACATGTTTTGTAATTGGAGCACATTTCATCTATTTTGTCATATGGCTGGTGGCAACAGCAAATAGGCCCCAGACAAGCAAAGTATCCCTGACAAAATCTTTTGCTACTGTCTAAAGAGTAGTTTCTATAAAGAAAAAAGGAAATAAAGATAGGAGGATATGAGGCTTTGGGTTATTTTAGGAAGACAAAAGGCTTTGGCAGGCATCTGTCTGGTTACTTGCACGGGCTCAGTCAACTCAGAATCTGACTTCCTCATAAGCCATGGTGAATTACAGTCTCACAAGTCTTGCAAGAATAAATACATATTATTTGCTCTGTTAGACGAGGAGATTGAGCAACCCATGCAAATAAACCTATGCAAATAAAGAAAAGCCACTAACTGCCTTTAATGCATCTTAGTCTTAATGTATCTTAACCTCCACTACAGAATCTTCCCGTCTTGAACAACTAGGTGGAAGGAAACCCCCCACAATGCAAATGTGCCCAGAAGGTTTGAGTGAGACGCAGCAGTGAGACGCAGCATCCCAGCACTGCCCTAACTTTTAGCAAGCCTAAACCTCAGTTCAGAAATGTTTCTAGAAAGCAGCATTACTACTGCTGAACAAGAGCTGGTCTTCCATCCAAGCCAGCGTGGGTAGCTAGTCCGCACTGGCTTGAGGACTAAATGTGATAAGCTCTCTATCCAGGCTTCCTGGTAGTGTGCTGAGTGTATTGACTTACTGCCCTGTGCTAAGGAACACACTGGGTCATGAGGATTTGACAGCTTGTATTATTATTAATGAGATATAAGACCTTTTACTTCCAGGTCATCTGTTTGAAGTCCAGACGAGACTGCTGGTAACCAAACATTATCAACATCTGTTTTGTGGCCTATGCAAAAGAAGCCTTTTGTCTCATTTCAGGCAAACTAACAGAAATTATCACGATTTTGAGCAATTTCCAACTGAAACAATATTTGACACTGTTGTTAGAGGAAACTGGAATAATGCCAAAAGTTCTACTACGTAGAGTTACAGTTAAAATTGTACAGAAGTACCTAAAAAAAAGTAACTCTTTTAGCCCATAGGGAAATTGTCTATTCCAGTTTCTAACAAAGCACTCATTTAGATTTCTGAAATTATAGTGAAGCCTTGCATAGGGCCAGATGCAGTAATAAAAACACTAACACACCAAGGAACTGCATCTAAAGCCACCAAAAGCTTACAGAATATAAGTATTCAGGATGGAAAACTTAAATACAGTTGACTCATCCTTATATATTAATATGCATTTAACACTTATACATATATATATATTTAGCTACAGTAACATTTCTTATGGCCAAAATCTGAGACTGAATTTTCTTTACAAGAGTTGACCAGTGTAGACAATCTCTGGTAAACAAAGCTGTTTGCAACTTTTTCTTACCTATTCTTAAGGATTAATGGAGGGACACATTTTCTTGTTTTTTCTTTTGTTGCCATCTCAAAATTATTTTAAGACATGTAGGATCATTTCCACTGTTTTTGTTAATGGAGTTAGAAAAATGGTAGATTTTCTTAATTAAAGAAAAGAACAATAATTTGGTCCTCTACTGAGAAGGCAGATTTTCAAATTTATTAGATTTTGCAGGGTAAAAAAAATCATTTGTTTGGGGCCAGAGAAAGTTTTGCTACGTTATCTGCTGTCAGAGTAATGTGTTGAAAAAAGGACCAAATAGCACGTTATATTGTCTCCAGCAGCAACCAGCCTTACCCAGGAGGTGGAGAGGAGAGGAGGAGAGAGGAGAGGAGAGGAGAGGAGAGGAGAGGAGAGGAGAGGAGAGGAGAGGAGAGGAGAGGAGAGGAGAGGAGAGGAGAGGAGAGGAGAGGAGAGGAGAGGAGAGGAGAGGAATCATCTTCTCTCTCAACTCTTGGAGGGCAAAGCATGACAGTGGTTCTGAGACTGGTCTCATCTTCCCTCTGCAACCCTTCTCCTCCCTCCCTAGTGCGTCCTCTCCTGCGAGGTTGGGACAGCCCTGCTGCCCATCACATGTTCTTCTTTCACAAAGGCAGTTGCCGTCTGTACACCAGTGGCTCTGAATGCACACACAGATACATCAGTTAAATAACAAAATGTCAAAGTTTCATTAGAAAACACCAAAAAGAGTCTTATTATTTCTTCTAGTTTTTCAAGCTTCTCAAAGGAAACTACTCACTGAATTCAGCATGCACTCCTGAGTAGTTTTGTCTCCTCAAACTCCTTTTTTCTTGCAAATTAGTGTTCAGGATAGGAATTTCATTGGGAGGTTGCTTGTTTGGGGAAGGGAGAGGAATGTGGAAGAAGAGTGATTCTTTTTCTCTTTTTATGGTAGACACGTAACCACATAGGTCTTGTACTTCCAAACATGGAAATTTAATTCAGCCAGTTTTCCATAGTTTCTGCTTATTATATATTCAGATTTTGATCCTCAAGTCTAAGTATAAAAAAGAAAAACATATTTGTATGAGTCTAATTTAGAGTATAGACTCAGGCATAAACTGAAAACAGTTATACTTTTGATATGTAGTTGGCTTTCATAATGAAAACAAAAAAAAGTCCCACAGTTTCTATAACATACTATTTTTAGACATCTCTGTTTATTCTAATCATTTTTCCACATTACTATCCAAAATAGCTTAATATTTTATAAGGTGGTTGTCAGTCACATATGATAGTGCTCCTAAGCACAGCTTTGAAGAGCTCTTCTCTTTGTACCTTATTACACCTCATTCTAAGCCTGAGTATCTTCCACTTTTAAAATGGCAGCCTCATTTCCTGCTTTCCAAGCTTTAATACTAAATCTATCCAAACTTTGTTGTTTCGTGTTTATGGAAGGCTCTGAGAGTGCTTCATGTTCTCTTACTGTCCACTCATACCAGACTACTTAATTATCTTTTTTTCCCCATAATTCACAAAACTCTTCTTATTTGAAAGTTCTAAGGCTGCAGAATTAGGCTACAATGGAGCCTACAAGTGCACATTTGCCTAGTGCACATGTCTGCGGCTTCTCTCTTCTCCTAAAGTACTACACCCTGGATGGAATTCGTTAGTTGATCAAAGGTCAAGCTGATGAGCTACCTGGTATAGAGGAGATAGACTGCAGAAAGACAGGCCTAGACATAAGGAGCCAGACTCCACAGTTCTGCACCTTATTTCACAGAACCACAGAATCATTAAGGTTGGAAAAGACCTTTAAGATCAAGTCCAACCATCAACCCAACACCATCGTGCCCACTAAACCATGTCCTGAAGTGCCACGTCTACGCATTTTTTGAACACTTCCAGTGATGGTGACTCCGCCACCTCCCTGGGCAGTCTGTTCCAATGCTTGACCACTCTCTCCATAAAGAAATTGTTCCTAATATCTAATCTAAACTTCCCCTGAAGGAGGGAGGTTCATCTTCACTATGTAATTGATTTCCATAAGAAAATACCTGTTCTCCAAAATTGTTGTAAGACCCTATAGGGACAGACCTATGTAGATTAGTGATAGGAGTGTATCCAGAACTTTCATTGACCTATGGACAGTATTTTTTGCTTTTTTTGTTGTTGTTTTGGCATTCGTGTTATAGAAGCAAGCTAAAAAATCAGTCAAGATGGCAGTTTGTTTAGTCTTGGTTTCACTAGCCAGAAGTTGTAGAAGGGGTAGTCTCATCCACTGCATTTGGATGGTCCTCACCGGTAGCCTGTTACACAAGTGCTTTTAGCTTGGCTTTCTAAAGAAAGAGGGTTTACATGAGCATCCTCTGTCAGCCTTTATCTTCTGAACCTGGAAGCCATTTTGAACAAACTTTAACACGGGAGCAAGGATTTCAGAAGCAATAAAATGCCTGTAAGTGAAATCAGATTATTAAGGAAAAAAGCTTACCTGACAGAGCCTGCTGCATCAGCTCTCCTTTCGTTAGGTACCAGAGAATCTTCGTGGGAGAGTCTTCAGAAGTTCCCTAATTGTGGGAAAGCAAACATGCAATCAACCAGTAGACACAGTTATACTCAAAAACATTCTTTATTCATTCTGGTGTTGTTTAGAGATACTTGTGTTTTCAGAAAATGTTGAAGTTACAACTACTGCATCTTAGATGATTATATGAAATACACCTAGTAAGTTACATGCTAATTCAACAACTTACTTCTTTCTTCCCACACACATATAGGAGTAGCTAACCAAATAAGTGAACTTTAAAATATCACAAACTATCTGAATGTAACACTTCACTACAGTCTCAAGAAGTATAAAGCTTACAGTTTATCCTGAAGAGCTTTTCCAGAATGGAGACTAGAAGGAATGAAAGCTGAGGGCTCACATCTTTCATTTAATTTCTAATCAATTGAGCTCTATTGGCATGACAGGGTACACAAGCTGGACTGTATAAGATACCTCTCAAGTCTGGTTCACTCAGACTTGCAACTGGGGTTTGATCCCTCATGTTCCTGACTCATGACAACGAGCTACTGTTTCAGTGGTATACTGCTATAGCAGGATGCTATCTCTGTTTTCTCCTTTCTTCTTCCAACTTTAAATACGCTTTTCTAAGGTGTGGTTTTCTGATTACATAGACAGCTATAGTGGATCTCTCAGAGAGAAAAACTTATGTGGGCATGTTCAGCATCATTTAAGGTTTTTTAGATTGAAAAGAAGTACCTTAAATTTTACCTAAAATGAGGAGGAAGATAGTGCAGGTCATAGTGCATTAGTGTAATATATTCACATCTGGATGCACTGCTTAACAATCAACAACTTAGTTTCTAAACCAGCTTAAATTACTCAGTCCTTCCAAGGTATAGCTTCAGGCAGAGCACACTGGATGAATCTAATTTTGAAGTGGCAAATGTATTCATTGCAGTAGTGAGGTCCCTATCCCAAACTTTTAAGTTTCTGGCCAGCTGTAAATCATTAAGGGGAGTCTTGATTATTATTAATACCTGATCATCTGGCAAGTTGGCGCTTGAACACGTCCTGGAAGAATACTAAACCCGTGTAAGCCACTCAGAGCTTGAGCACCGTTCAGAGGTTCTCATGTATGCCACAGAGGAAATCAGACTTTACCTGCAAAAGGGGGCAAAAGTTGGTTTTCTGAGTTACTTTAGGCTGTTAGACACACAGCTAATTGTTCCATGGTGAGAAGACACCTAATAAGATTGACTTTGGTATGGTATTGAGCTTGTCTTTCTATATTCTGTAACCGTTCTATTAAGTGGTTGCTTTCTGTCACTCTTTGAAAAATCCTAGGAATACTGCAAAACATGATTTCTCTCAGGAATAAGTACTATTTTTATGTTTTTCTTTCAATGTAACCAAGAAGGTATGCGATTCAAATAATAATTTACCTGTGGAGGTGCATATGTCCCTTAATTCAAATGTTTGGAAAGTATGTATATGTTTGAAAGAAAATTACTTTTTTTTTCTTAAGCAACGCTATTTTTAACTATTTTCACAATCTGATCAAAAATATATATTTATTTCTTACTATTTTATTCACAATTGTAATATGTAAGATTATTTTTATTTACATTTTCTTTTTAATCAAACACATTTGTTTGCTGTTATGGCACCACTTAAGAGAATTCAGTTGCTGTAATTGTTTAGTTATTGTTGTTGAAAAAGACCATTGAAGTTCATCTTTGATGTTAGTAATAGTGTTACATGCTTTATGGAGGAAAGGGGGAAAAGTGGGGAAAATTTTGGATTTCAGGGCCTATCCACACTGGCAATGACATTTAAACAAACAATAAAAATCAATCCCTCCTTCACAATATAAAACATATGATTGTGCAAAAGTAAAAAGCCAACAAAGTAAGCTTGGAAATCTCTGAAAACAGGAGAAAGGAATTGGGATTGTTATTCAGTGGGGGAGGAGAAAAACAAGATTATAGTCATGTTTAGACTTAGATTCTGGTTTTTGCAATCAAAAAGTTGTGCAAATTATAATCTTTATTGAAACTGTTGAAAGTGATATGTAAAGGGAGCTGTGTATATACATTCTTATAAAAGCCTTGGCCTGAGTGAAGGAGTCACTCCCTGTATCTGCTATAGTGGAAAACAAATTGGGGGCAACCATCCTCATGTAAGTTCCATATATTTACTGCAGAAGTCTTTTTAAAGGGTAGTTTGGATCAGATTTAGGATGACAATAGGAACAAAAAAGACTAAATTCTGTGGACTCTTTTTTAGGAATCATACATTGTTTACTTCTTACTTACATGGCAGTGCATGTATTATATTAATGATGTCAATTGATTGAAGTATTTTTCTGACTACAGAGCTTTTCCCAAAGGCTTCTGGTGCCTATACCTCTTTCTGCTTGTATGCTACGTGATTTATATTACAAGAAACTGAAGTTTTTGTGTGTGTGAGTGTGTTACGTGTAAATTGTTTCAAGTGTAAGGATTTGTAGTCATACTAAATGCAAGTCAGTGCCAGATACACTTGACTTTAGAGTTAAAGCGCTGAGGGAATTTCAGTTGTTCTATTTCAGGTACATTGTGAGTGATTTTTAATAATTATTCTTAACGTTTAAAAATCTTAAGTATCATATCAAATTACCAGTTGTAGTTTATGCAAACTATTTTACATAGTAAAGTTATTAGTTTCAGCTAATCTGTTTTGTATTTTCCACGTTAAAAAGAACATGAAAAAAAGATTAAGATATGTTTTTTCTTAGTGTCAGCTAAAAATTAAACATGACAATATTCCCCACTTCTTTTCAGAATAATTACCAGTAGGTTGTAAAATTAAATTGGTCTAGCTGATTGGATATGTTTTCAAAGTATTTGTAGCCAGTATTTTTTCATCTATAAGTAATCACCAAAATACTATTTTAAAAGTTAGGCTTTTAAGTCTGCAGCAGGTAAATTGCTTGTTTTCATAATTCAGCATATAACAGCATGTATCTTATGCTACTTAGGAGTAATTATGCCAAATCAGCTTAGCAAATATACCTCTGGTGTATTTTCAGCCTCATAAATGTAACACATCTTTAGCTCTTACAGTTAAAAATGACGGTTTATGAAAATGAAAATGTTTGAAATAACAAGGCTAAATACCACTCTTTTGGAGTTTTCCTTAAGAGCTGTAATTTTAGTGGTATTGCTTTAGCAGACAGCAAACTCTTTCACCTAATAGCACTGGAGCATTGACTTTCTTTGCTTGAACTTGAAAAATTCAGGAGGTAGGATACAAGAGCTGAATACAAGGACTGAAGTCTCTGTTTAACAAAAATTAGCGGAGAGGAGGCGAGAGATTACATTCTGCTTTAATTCACTGGGACCTTCTAATCCCACAATCATTTACTTTTGGAAAGGAAATATTATTTTTTAAATGTATATGCGCGGTGGCGTTTACTTTAGAAATGTAAATCACATGTGCCGACCACAGGGATCAGGCAAAGCGGAAAATTCTCCGTTTGAGCAGATTACAAGACCTGTGTATCTGAAGTGATTTCTGGTCTGGTTTTAAGGCCAGAACTTCTTTGTTAGGTCCCTGAAGCTCTGCTGTGGGCTGCCCCGATCGCTTCAGAGAGGTCGGGAAGAGGCAACGAAAACGATCCTTAGAAAGTGATGCCCTCGATTAGAGTCCCACCAACTGACAAGCGGGCTGGACGTGTGTCCTCTCCACAAACCCCGAGCTGTTCGGTGAAGCGGAGCAGCCACCGGTTGCCGGAGGCGAAGCGCCCTCGGCGCTACCGGCCGCTCTCGGCCTGCGCGGGCACCCCCGAGTGCGGGCAGACCCGGCGCTCGGCGCTTCTCGACGGCTACAGCCGCTCTGGGGGTGAATATTTACACCACCACCACACCCCACCACCCCTCCCCCCCGCAAAAGCGCAGCTCGCCGCCGCCGAGGGGCCGGCGTGAGGCTGGTAGCCGGAGCCCGTTGTCTTCCCCGCATGCGAATGAGCCCGTCCCGCGGCTCTTGGCTCAGGTGTGCCCGGCTTTTGTTTCATTAGATTATCAATTGGGTTTGGGAACGGGGACCCAAAGCTTCCCGATAGCTCGGTGCCATATGGAAAATCTGCAGTATTTTGATTATGCTCTATGTAAACATTTTAATATCGGATCCTTAAAATCCAGAGACTATCCCAAAGGGGATTAAAACATAATCCTCTCTCTCTATAGCTGTAGTGGATTAATTTCGTATTCTCTCAGTGGCTGGCTTGCTCCCTGAAGGCTACAACAAAAAGACTCCGTGCTCCTTAAACATGCTGTGGAATTGGAAGTTGTAATTGGAGATTTCCAAAGGACAAGTGTAAAAATGACACACTGTTAATACCGATTTTTTTTTCAGTTTGTGCTTTCAGGAGGAAAAAAAAAACACTGCAAAGATTTTTTTAACTTAGTTTGAACACCCTCGCCCACGAAATCCCGTAATTTGACCACTGTTTCTTATGCTTTCTGCTTCTTTTATTACCAAAAGAGAAAAGAAAAAAAAGCCAAAACCCAACCCACAAGCAAACGTTTTCTCATCTGGAAGTACAATAACGCTTATTCCTTGTCGCATTTTAATACCTCTGACATGTTTACTTTGCAACAAATCTGGGGTGTCATTTGAGCAGAAGACGGGGCAGATGCCAAGGTACCGGTGTGGGAGCTCGGAGCCTTTCCTCGGGAGAGGGAGGAAGCCAGAAATCCCCGATTTCCTCTGCATTCAGTAACAGGCTAAGAAGTGACTGTCCCCTTCCCCTCCACATCCACCCTCTGTTTTTGCAGCTCTGCCCCCTTCTCCAGTACGTGAGCACATTTCGCTAGCACAACCGCTAGCCGGGGTGCACCTATTGTCTTCTCCTGAATGTCAGATGATAGGTTTTGGCCTTTTGACCATTAAATAGCGGTGGCTTTATTTTTATTTTAGCCACACAACACCAGAGAAAAGAGGTAATTGGATTAAATTGATGGTCTTTCTTCTGGGATTCAGCAAAGCCCACAAATGCCTCCTTAAAATGATAGAATATCGGGTCGTTTCCAGGACGCATCTTCCGAAGGCGCTTTTCTTTCCGCACAAAGGCCCAGGAGCCCATCACCGTGCGCCGGGCCAAGCGGCGGCTCGCGGCTGCGCTGCGGGGAAGGGCGAGGGGAGGGCTGGGACGCTCTGCTTGAGAGGGCAAGTGCTTCTGCAGGGCATGGAGCCGCTGTCTGCCCAGACCCCCCTTCTGTAAACACAAAGAAAGGGGGCCTGGGGAATAGAAACCCAAATCCACTTGTAATCGTACAAGAGAATCGGGCGTAATTACTTGAGCAACCCAGATGAAGATTGATGAGGCTTTAAAGCGGCGTTTCGGATCGATCACCCTGCCCTTTGGAGCCTGCAGCCGGGCTTCCCCGGCTCGGCTCGGCTCGGCTCCCGTCTCACCGCGAAGGGAGGGAGAGAAGATGGAGGCGAGACGGGGAGAGCAGCAGAGCAAGCCTGGCGCATGTGATTCCGATCAGCTGACTAGGGTCAAGAGGCTACGCCGGTTTATTAGGAGATGGAAAACAATAAAATGAAAGAAAATAGAGTTTGTATCAATATTATCCAGCCTGCCACGCTGGGCTGCTGAAAGCTGTCACTGAAACTGTGCAGTTTAGCTTCCCCTTGTACACACAGTAATCCGTGCCTTCCTCTTTATTTATTTTGCAGCGTAAATGACAAAACATTGTGCAATACAGTCTCAAATTGGGTGTTACAGTAAAGTAAAGCATTAACAACATGACAGTTAGATGCGCCGATACAGGACTAATTTGAGCTGAGTAATTTGAAGTGTTGCTTGCAAGGTCTGCTAGTAAAGTGTGCGTGCAGTATTGGGGAGGAGGAAAGGTCGCATCCATGCCTGTTAGCCTTGGTGAGAACTGCAGCCCAGGGCCTGCCTCGGCCGCGCCAGGCCCTCCAAACAGGCGCTGCCTTCGTCCCCAGAGTGTCCCCTGAGTGTCAGGGGACGGCGGCTGGAAGCGTACGCAGGGCAGGCTCTGCCATCTGAGCAAGGTCTTCCCTACCGCGTGGAAGACTTTTAACTGTGTAAAACCAGCAAAGCCTTTATAGCATTCTTGAAAGATGATCGGTTTGCCAGTTTTTAGGTGTGTCAGTCAGATGTTGTACCCAGTTTCTCAGTGACTGAGGCTTTTATTATTTGCATGTCAGATGTGTGTTTGTGCATGCGTGTGGATGTGTGTGTTTATATACGCGTATACAAATTACCCTACACGCTTTAGTGGTTAAATCTAGAAGAGTGCTTTCTATTTAATCTTTTCTTTTAATTAGAGCAATTCCTAAACACCAACGCTGTCAGCTTTAACAGTAGATTGCATTCATATTGAAGATAAGATGGTGAAAAAGTGATCCGCTGTTGTCTTTTACATGAAACCAGAAGTTTTTTCCTGAATTAAAACCTAACAATTTGTGCGGAGAAGGCTGCCTTTTATAATAGGTTTTCCCCATCCCATTTTTCAGTGCCCGTGCAGGCGCCTCGTGAAGGAATATATTTGAGTGAAATGTTGTTGCAGTAATTTTCAAAGGATTAAGTGACAGCAAGTTGAAATAAAACCGATCTTGCCGTAAATGTATTTAACGATGCTTTGTGTGCATGCGGTATTGAAATAGGTAAAAATATTTTTTATATATACATATATATAAATCTTTCACGATACTTTCAGACCTGAGGACTGGACCCGGAGTTAAAAATAATGCCCGCAGGCTTCGCAGGGTCGGTGTGGCGGGCAAGGGCTTCTCTGCCGCCCGGCCGCCGCGGGGTCCCCTCGCTGCCAGGTCGAAGCTGCGTGTGTAACGAGTCGCCGCTATCGCACATAAACAGCGATGGTGTTAACGAGGAGCAAAAGGGCATGAAAAGAGAAGGGACCTACTTCTAAGAGGCAGCTATTTTTCACTCTAACCCCTCTGAATTTTGCTGCTGGCTGATTTATCTCGCAACCCGGGAGCTCACAAACTCGCTTCTGTCCTGACTGCGGAGTTCAAAGCGCTGACCGCGGGCAGGCGGGGAATAAACACGGCGGTTTACAAACAGAGTTTATTAGGGGGCTCGCCGGGCGCTGGCTTGGCGGAGGGAAGGGGAAGGGCCACCGGGGATGGGCCGGCCGGGCGCCTCCAACCTGACGCCGCTGCCCTTGCCTTGCAGGCCCCGTGGTCCTCAGCACGCCGGCCCAGCTCATCGCCCCCGTGGTGGTGGCCAAGGGGACGCTTTCCATCACCACCACGGAAATCTACTTCGAGGTGGACGAGGATGACCCGGCCTTCAAGAAGATCGACCCCAAGGTGAGTGCGGCGGGCGGCCCCGGCCCACGTGCGCCGGAGCCGCCCCCTCCCTCCCGACGCGGCTCCCGTCCGCCGCCTCTCGCTGCCTTTCATCAAAAGAGAGGAGAAGGGGAAAAAAAAGGGGGGAAAAAAAAGCGCAATGTATTAATGATGTTAAATCCTCTATTACGGCAACGTGCGCATTTTCCAACAGCCTTTCGCTCGGTGCCTTTGTATGAACGTGGTCAGATTTAGTAGTTAAGCCAATTGCTCTGAAATCCCTGGAGGGAGCAGCAGTCCCAGCCCGCAGCCTTCCCGAGACACAGCGGAGGGTTTTACCCCTTCCAAGGATATAGGAGAATCCCGTTATTTCAAGAACGTTAGTTTCCATGTAAGAAAATACGGTGCATTTGACTAAAAGCTGCTGAAATGCAGGTTAATACTTATTTTCCGGGGGAAAAAAAACCAAACAAAACACAAAACAAAACACCAAAACACAGAAAGGGGAAATAGGCATGTACCCAAGACTCGATCCCCGCGAAAGCTCTGTTTTTTTCTGAAGTCATTTACTACTACTAATTCCCCAGCGCCGCCTCCCCCGCGCCCCCCCTTCGCAAAAACCTCCGGTCCAGCCGCAACAGCGCGGGGGTGCGTGACTTGAGCAGAAATCTTTGCGTGGCTTCCTCCCCGCGGGAACGGAGCGGGGGGCTGCCACGGGGGGAGGAGGGGACATACGAAAGGGACGTGTTTACAGGGCGCTCCTCTCTCCTGCATCTCTTTTTATTCTTATCACTGTTGCTTTATTTCTTTGTTATTGCGCTGGAAAATGTTAGAAGAGAGAAAACAGGGGAGATACTTTTACAAAGACCTCGTGTGGGGTTTTTTTCTGCAGCTATATCATAAATAATGTCCAAGAAAAATGCTAGCGACCTCGTCTGAGTATGTTTGTAATAAGGCGATTTCTCTCTGACGAATAATTTCTCAAACTCGGAACTTTCTTCACAGTGCTGGGGAAAAAATAAAAAAAGAGAGAGATTCTGTCACAATCGCTGGGTATAACGGTTTCGTTAAAGTGCACTTACTGGAAATACTTGCTAGTGGGTGTAACACAGGCGATCGGCTTCTTTCAGCACTTGTTGACTGTTAGGGTACTAAACAAAACCCGCGTTGTTATTTTGCGTTTTGCTCTTAAAGCCGCTTTAAAGAAACGCATACTGAGCAGGACCGGGCGTTGCAGAACGGGCAGTTCTGGATCCCTTGCAGTTCTGTAGGCACGCACATCTTATTCCCTCGGAATGCCCTGGGAGCGCAGGGGCTTGATTTCTGGGAGTGCAACGGCGATCTTACCACATTCATAACGGAATTGTAGGTCAGAAGTAATATTGTTGTTCACTTTATGGTGCCGGCTCGAACCTTTCACCTATAAATTTTATTTTCTTCTTTAGTACTGCTTGCGCCAAAATCCTAGTTTTATCAGGCTCGCTTCTGTACACTCAGTACACTGACTGCTTCAGGGTTATGTTCTGTTTTCTCAGCTTTGTTCAAAACCGAGCAGAAACACATCAGCGCCGTACAGTAAACCTTTCGAAAATAAATTTATTTCCTGACGGCTGAAAAAGTGTTACTGCTTTAAAAACTACGTCGGTGTCTGACAGTTGCTGACGGTCATCTGGAGCTAAATTCTAATGTGTTTGTATCACCAATATTTCCCTGTTCTACAAAACTATTCAAAATGCAAAATCAGGCGGCTGCTCTTAAGTTTTCTGCTTTACAGCATTCAAGCAACTACCAACAGAAAGGCAGCATTCACAAAACATAGCTGCCTCTGGTTTTTCAAGTAGAAAACTTGATCTGGTATTGAAACGCTTACCCATATGCGTTTTACTTCATTTATTAGCTTGTAATTAAATAAATCAGCAACAGAAATTAAAATCTAAATCACAAAAGGTAATTATCCAGTGTATTTCAAGTGCATTTTCAAATATATAATTCCAATATTCAAGCGTTATTATATAAGCAGAATCCAAATTTCTTTTGAATATATTTAAATAACATTTCAAGTATATTTATGGAATGTTAGAAATAGAACAAGCAATATATATGAAACGAAAAATGTAAACTTGGTAAGTTCAGACACTTCAAAAGACAATTAACAAAAGTACCATGATAAAATCTACCTTTTTAAATGGTATCTCCTCTTTAGCAGAAAATGTCCTTGAAGTATCCAAAATGGCAATTTAACTTCTGTTCACCAAATCACAAAACACCAACATCCACAATTTCAAAGACAATGTGAGATCACAATATTTGATACAAATTGAAAGGTACATTAGGGTTTGTTCAGGTGGCATATCCAAATAGCTTTTACGCACAGAAGGTTTTACATAAAAATACCGGGGTTTTGTTATAATCCGTTGGTACCGTTTCTAGGCAGAATGGTCACAATCATGTTAAATTACGGCCAATTTTGCTTTCCGGGTAACATACTTTCTCTCTTTTTTTTCTTTCCCCCCCCTTTTTTTTTTTTTTCACGGGGAACTGCAAAACTCTGACGAAGATAAGGGGAACGATACTTGCTGTTCTTATTTGCTTTTCTTTGTGGAGAGACTAAGCTATATTCCTTTTTAAAAGAGAATATTATTTGCATTGTCAGGTGGAAATATTTGACTTTTCGAACAGGCAGCTTAAACTTCATCGGGAAACAAGCAGATGTATCGGTCAGGCCGGTTTTATAGTTACCCTCTAAAGTTTCTCCAAACTTTTCGGGTTGGTAAGTATTTCCCTAGCCAGTCGCCACGTTTGTTTGGCCGCGTTTTCCAGGGCCGAGTGAGGTTTGCCCTGAAAAAGGTCTAAGTTGGGCAAGAAGTAATGCGGACACCTCCTGCACTGGAGGCAGGAGATGAGCTGCAGTAAAATCCCGTTGAGCCGGTCCCCCAGGCACGACTCGTCCCAATCCGATTCCCGGGGATGCTTTTCGCATTCGTATGAAACCAGAGTCTTCATGTGATAATTATTCAGGGGCTGGCCCGGCAGCTCCAGGTGACGGTCCCGTAAGGTTTTGAGGATAGAGAGGCATTTCTTCCTGCAGCCGCCCATCTGCAGTCTGTTCTCGGCTTCCGCGAACTGCAGCACCCAGGCATCGCTCTCGGCCGAGCTCTGCTTGCCGGCCAGAGAGTGGCACTCCTTGGATAAGAGGTTGAAGCCTTCCGCCTTGACCTCCGCCACCCTGTTGGGTCCCGGCCAGGGGATGTGGGGAAGCGGCCAGTGGGCAGCGCTCCGCGGCCAGATCCCCGTGCATTTGAACGCCGGGGTGATCTGCACGACGTACCTATCCCTGATTCTCAGCTTCACTTCGCTGGTGTCCGCCACCATCTTTACCACGTCTCTGTAACTGCACTTATCCACGGCTTGAGCCACCAGAGTCTGAAATCTGGACCGGATTTTGCGAGCGGAGAGGTAGCCAGACGCCGTGATGAACTCCACCCAGAGGGACATACTCCTCTTGCGCCCGTCGCTTAACTTTAACACAGCGCAGCCCGGCAAGGAGCCGTCGTCCACGAAGTTGAAAACCCCCATTTGGTTCAGATACAGCACGACTTCAAACTCCGTGGGGGAGATGACTTCCAACCCCTCGTAGCGATTGTCCATCTCGTTCAAGGAACTGATGAAGCGAGGCTCCTGCACCTCCACCTCCTTCAGCACGTCCGACACCACTTTGCAGACTTCTCGGATCGTTTTGGCGATGGCAGCTTTCCTGGCTTGGCATTTCTCGTTGTAGTATTTATTCAGATGATACACCAACTTGGCCTGGGCCGCGATCATGTTGGGGCAGAGATCCGGATTGTATACCGGAGTCTCGCAATAGGCTGTGGGATCCAATGCGGCTGCTAGGGCTGGAGCCAACTTCAGAGGAGAAACAGGCTGCCGCACTCTGAAATGTAACAAATGTTTTTTCAAAATGCGCTGGGGCTGCTGCTCCTCAGATGCTCTCTTCCTGCTTTTTTAGATCAGCCGTCTTGAAGTGTGTGTGGCGGGGGGGGGGGCGGGGGACTGGAGGGGGCGATATTTTTCCTCCCCCTTTTTTTAAAGGGTCCGTGAGTGAGAGGAAAGCATCGAGAGCTGCACCTTCCCCAGCAGCAAGAAAAACAAAAGTTGCACTGAGACACGGCGGAGGCTTCCAGTAGTCAAAACAATAAAACCTCTTCGTATTTATTTATGTTTTCCCGTAGTAATCACTGTGTGTGTGCAGGGTGGTTAATCAGATGGTGGAAAAAAGTGCCGTGTGTGTGTGTGTATATGTCAGAAGCTGGCTGTTGGTTTGTATAAGAGCCCAGATGCACTCGTGTGGAAATTATAAAGGCAGGGCCAGGCAGGCGGGCGGCCAATCGCCACTGGGCTCGTCACTGCAGCCTCTTTCAGCTCAAACCCGGCTAATTAATCCCTCTCTAGGAGATAGATATGTATACACAGACACGCACACACACGCACACGCAGGCACATATACAAAGGTAGAAGGTTACTGGCAGAAAAACCTCCCCGGTCATCTGTACGCTCGGAAATCAAGAAAAATCGCTCTCCTTTGGGTGTAACTTGAAGGGTATTGACGTTTCGAAAGGACTTGGCAAAACTGCCGCTCCGCACTGAATCCCTGCGTGCCCCCTCCCCACGGGTGAGAGGGGAATGCAGGTGTATTAATGGGCATCCATCAACTAGGGAGCTACAGACCGGGCTCGCTGTTGCAGGAGCAGAGGCGTAAATTCATTAACTCACACTTGGCGTCACATCACGCTGTCCTTTCCTCCTGATAGTTGTCTGTAACTGCAAGCGAGAAGTTGTGGTTTTTGGGGATTTTTTTTTTTTCTCTTGTGAACCGGTCGGTGAACAAGACAGCAGATTCACGGCAAATTTAGTGTCCTTTGGAATAAAATATTACGCAAAAGTCCACAATTATATTGTTTTAAAAGATTTTCTGACGAGCTCTAATCGATTTTAAGGTTTAATGCATTTCGGCATTGTCTCTGCCTTGCTTTTTGTGTTTGTACCTTATGACGGGATAATCAATCGCTAAACGTATTTGTCAGGTCTTTTTCACGTTCCCTCCAGAAATCAAGTAGCAGATATGAACGGTAAATCTCATCTGCCAATTCTTAGCTTCGTTTTTACATTCCGTCTAGCACTCCAATACGTTGTGAAGAGTGGATGTTCAGCTGCTTTTTGGGACGCACTAGAACTATCCATTAATTTCAAACCTGGACGGTTTATCGTATAGCGAGCTCTGCTAGCAACCTGCGTTTAGTAAATGTGCACACGGGAGGGATGCTAGCGACTGCAAACCTGCTGGCATGCTACTGATCTGACAGTTTGGGGTTTCGTGTGTGTGAGTAGCAAATTTCTCCTTCCGTAACTTAAGTATTAGTAATCAGGACCTTTATTTGCAGATAAGTTGGAGTGGCAAAATGTTCTGCTTTGCCGCATTTACTGAGCTTCACTTCAAGACAACGCTATTTTTTTTTTTTAGGAAAAAACCCCCAACAAAACAGCAAAGCTTTTAATCGCTTGGAATCTTTAATCTACTGCCCGATTACTAATTCTTAAAGTAACTGTCACGGGCGTACCCATCGCTAAGGAGAAGTCATAACGCAAAGAACATTGCACGACATTTATTCAACGTGTTAATGCGACCAACTTTATTGCAAGCAGCGAAGAATTTCTGACTTTGTGCTTGTCTCGCTCGATCTGGCGTTTCTACGGGTGCTCCCTGTGCCGCTTCCTAGGGGGAAGCTGATGCGGGAATCGTTTTCTGCCCGTTGGGAAAGCGGGACTCGAGCTGTCTTGGGGCGCCTCGCTGAAAAGCTGCAGGTGACAGGTCGTCCCGAAGAAGCTTTTCCACTTCTCGGCCTCAGCCCCGCGGCCGGCGGCGGAGGGGCGGCCGCTTTCTGGCAGTTTCGGCCGAAGAGGAGCTAGTTTCCTCCTGGCTCTTCTCCCTCCTCCGGCTGGTTTCGCGGCCGGGCGCCGGGCGGGACAGGCGTGGCTGCCGCCGACCGCGGCGGGTCTGGAGGCGGCGGCACGGCGCGTAGTCCCGGCGCCTCCCCGGCCGCCCCCGAGGAGCGCAGCCGCCGGCCACTGCCGCCCTCCCCGCCCGGGGTCCGGGGCTGCCGCCTCCCGGCCCCGCGGGGCGGCGGCGTGCACGGCCGCTCGGCTGCGGGCTCCCGAGGCCGGCTCCCCCCTGCCTCCCCCGTGCAGGCACTTACAGGGGTCCTCGCCGGGTCCGAGGGGACAGGCGGGCGCCTCCCCGCCGCCGCCGCCGTTCCCCGCTGCTCTTACCGGCGGCTGCCCCGGGGTGCGCGGGGAACCTGCCGCGGCGGCGGCGGGGGCGGCGGCGGGGGCGGGCCCTCTCCCCCCCTTCCGCGGGCTGCAGGCGCGCTGAGCAGCCGGCTCGGCGGCACCGCCGCGGGCCCCGTCCGCGGGCGGGGAGAGGGGGAGGCACCTCGCCGGCCCGGCACAGCCCTCCCCACTGCCCCCGCCGGTGGGGCCGGGGGCGATGCCGGTCGCGCCCTGCCCTCAGAGAGGGGTGCGGCGTTGGCCGGAGCAGGGCTCGGCTGTGCGGAGGGACGGCAAAGCGGCGAAGCTGTGTCCAGCTCCGGCGGGCGGGTGCTGTGGGCCGCCTGGGGCGGGGGAAGGCCGGCGGCGGTGCCGGCCCCGGTCCCCGCCCCGGCCCGGCGGCGTGCCCGGCGGCGGCAGCTCAGCCCAGCAGCCGGCCGACGCGAAACCTCCGTCCTTGCCTCATCGGGGGGCGGCTTCTTTGACATTTAAATGAGAAAGAGCTCCTTCCCCGTGAGGTTACATACCGGCGCCGTGTAAAAACGAAAGTTAAAGCGAGCGGACAAAAGGTTGTCCCTTCCTCCCGCCTCCGCCGAGGGGCAGAGCCCCTTCCTGCGGAGGGGGCACAGCGGCCCCAGTGCAGCCTCCCGTCGCCGCGGCCGCACCCCAGCTCCGCGTGAAGGACGGGAACGTTTCGGGCGAGGTTTTGTTTATTTTTGCCCCGTGGGTTTTAGCTCAGTAAATCCGGTTTCTAAAGGCAAAAGGCGATAGGTCGTACCTTGAAGCTGTCAATAGTCTTAATTTTCATAATGTGGCAGAATTAATTTAAATAAAGGTTACGTCTTACGTCCTAAATCAGAGCTTTTAATACATAACGCTAAGATTAACCTACGATATGAAGTAATGCAGGTTATACGTATTTATTCTATCTTGGTGGCTATGGGAAATATTAGCCTTAGCCTTGGCTGGGTGATGTTTAGCACTAAAGGTTGCTACTAACTTCACTACATCATTTCATCTCACATATACACCATAAACGTTTGGTAGTTTGATAATTTGTGGATTTAGGCATCGCTGACACCAGTCAACCACTGAAATGTAACTGCTAAGGTGACCCGATCGTTTAACCTAGCAAGAAGTCGGCGGTTTGGTTTAGATTCCGAAAATTATTATCTATCTGACTATATATGATATAAAATATGAATATTTTCGAAGCTTCTGACCATTTACTGCAGTTAGTTTTTCTCTGTAGTTATAAATGTGTCCTTCATAAATTATAAAAGGAAGGAACACCTTTTCATCACCGAGTTTTATTTTTATATGTATTGAGTTGTTCTGGAAAACTGAGATTATAATCACCTCATTAAAATGATGATTGATCATTTGTCATGATAATGGTACCATATAATATTGGTGACTTTTACCAAATTACTGTTTTCTAGGTATTTTCCCCTAATTAGGGGCTACTGTAGCAGCATTTGTTGAACTCTGCTTGTTATTTAATATCTTTCAAACTACAGTGCCTTGTCACATAGTGCTCATGTTAGCCAAAAAGCCAAACGGTGTTGAAAATCTTTGACTGCAGGTACTTGCCAATGCCCCCAAAATGTAATTGGGGGGGAAAAAAAAAAGAAAGTTGCCATATATAAAGTGCATCAATGATTCTTTTTCATATGGTGAAAAGTGTGAGTTAAAATGCACATGCAGATGCATATACATACAAAGTGCTTGCATTGATATCGCTTTATATTTCTTATTATATAGTGGTAGTTCTTCCACACACAACTGCTCATGAATTTTAAAGTTTTATTTTTTAATATCTGCCTATTGCGCTAGGGAGCTAGGGAAAAAATGAAGCTGAGTTGATTAAATTATTTATCCTTACTGCTGAAGTGAGTTTGAAGGCTCATTGAATGTATCTGATTTCTTGGCTCCTCTTTCTCCCCTTCCCCCCTCAATTCATCCTGGTTATTTCATCCATATCATCCTGCCAGCAACAATAAATTTACTTTTTTTCAAGTAGAAAAACTGAAGACAGATATTTGTGCCACGTTTGCTTTAAGTGTCACATTATATAAAATAGGCAGCATCATTTTTTTGTGGTAGAAGTTGATGGTACCTGCAATTTTCTGTATTCTTATTTGTAGTTTACTTTTTTGACTACACTTTCAAATTTAGGAACAAATGAAAAGTTAAGTTTAAATGTAAGTTGCTGTAGTGTTTGCAAAACTTTAGTTTTAATGAACTTATACACTTCATTACTTAGATTTTTGTGTATAAATTTTCTGTATAATTAGGTACGCAAACATTTTTTCCCATTTTCTACAGTTTTCTGCAAATATTTTTTACTTTTTTGAAAAAATGTGACATAGCTCCTTTTTACAGTACACAGTTAGGATTCATTAGTGCTAAACTTAACACATGTATGTATTTTCTTCCTATTAAAAATAAAAAAAACCCAAACAAACGTGAAAAGAGTTTGCATTACTGTTGGACTTCGTCATCCTAGGTCTTACAGATGAACTGTTAACGCTTTAAATTCCTATAATCTGCAATCTGTTAAGGGAAAAAAAACAGTAATTGATTTTTTTCCTTTAAAATGTTACATCTCAAAAGTAAACGTAGAGCTTCCACAACTGTAATTTTAGCTAGAACTGCAGAAACATTCAAGCAGGGAAAAAAGATGCATTGAATTATTCATTCGGTTCCCTTCTCCATCAGCGTCTCCAAAGCCAGACATTCCTTAAAGTACAACGTTTTATTTAACCAGTCCAACACTGTTTTTTTTTTTTTAAAAGATCTCCTGCTTGGAGAATGCTCTTTTCTGCTGAACTGTGAGAGGAGTGTGGAATCAGTGGGGATTAGCGCCTTTTAATCTACTACATCTGTAGTGGGTCATCCAACACTGCAGAACTCTCATTACTCTCTCATGCTGTAAATTATTAGATGACTGAAAATATTCAACATTGACCTTGAAAATAAAGCTGTATATGTTGGATGAGAAGCTTCTGAAGACTTCATGTCTAAACTAACCTTTCCCCTTGGTAACTTCTAACTCTGGAACACGTTGTCTGAGAGAGGACTAGAGCGTTAGAGAATCTAAGTTGAAACTGAAGTGTAGGAGCATTCAAAATGCATCATTATATAAATTATGGCATCACTCAGCTTGTTCATGCTATGTTTTATAAGTAACCCAACATCTTAACAGTCCGTTTGAAATGGGAGGGTAGTGTGTCTTGAACATACTTATTTCTGTGAATAGTGCTTTTCTGTAAGCTGGTGTCATATCAATTAGCAAACTAACCTACATCGTCTTGTAGGTAGCTGTTGAAATCAGTAGAAAACACGTTGCTTAACATCTTTGAATGCTAATCTATATGAAGCTGTAAGTAAGCACCGTCTTTTCATATACATTTTGTCATGTCACGTGTTATTGCTAATTTTCATGCTGCCAATAGTTCAGGCATGTTAAGTCCCCCTAACTCAAAACGAAACTTGTCCTCTTCCCTTTTCAATGGCATGGGTATGGTAAATTACCTGTGTAACTCACTTTATCTAGATTTAGCTATAAAAAGACATGCCTAACATATTTCAGTGCAGACTTCTATTTTTTAATAGTAGTGTATAGCTTTCTGATATTTTCTTTCCAAATAATGGTAAAGGGAGGAGTTGAGTGAGTTGGTCATGAGTGATTAATACATTTCGTTGAACCTTATGAAGGCCCCGATCCTGCCAATGCATACAGCTGGTTCTGGTGAGGTCAGGGCTTTCGTTAGGCTCACAGTTAAGTGCGCAGGCAGTTATCTGAAGGATCAGAGCCAAAGTGGGATACCATTTGGAGGTTAACTTATGAACACTATGAAATATGCAGTGTCTTTGAACTATCAAATAGTGCATTGGTGAGGAACTATATTATTGGCCCAAAAAATTACTCTTCTGTCAAGCAGAACTTCCCTATTAATTTCATTGTGTTTTAGCAATAGTGTTGAATTAGCTTCCTGAGAAAGGACAGTGCTGTTTCATCCATATTTTAACAAGATGCTCCCACAAACATGCTTTCCCTAATCTGCTCTAAAGCCTTTATGAGGAGGGTGAGGTTATTCAGAGAAATGAGTGAAAGACTATGCTTTCAGATCTCAAAACTGTATTTTTTATGTACTCTCACATGTTCAGGACTATTTCTGTAACTCCCAAAAGGTACGTAATCTTTTAACAGTCTTAAATATAAGCAATCTACTTGCTAAAAACACTTATTCATTGTTCCTAAAAATATCCTAGCTATAACTGTAATGTAAACATGTCAACCAATTTATTATTTAAAGAAGAAGGGGAGAGATCTCTTCAGGAAGAACTTAATGTTTAGATCTTTTGGCCTGTAAAACGTATTGATTTTCCTACCACCACTCCACATTTTTTTCTTAACTGGTGGAACACTGTCATTGTAGAGCATAATATTTTATCTAGGGGAGAATTGTGTCTCCTATTAAGAGTAGCAAATCACTCTAGTTCTCTTCTTACTTGGGTTTCAAAATTTAACCTAGGTGGCCTACTGTCCTTCCTAGTTTTCCCAGCCATTTTTTTGAGCCCCATTCTAGGACGGAATATACAGAACTGCGTCCTTTGTGGCATAGTGCCAGCATCACTGAAATGAGAAAAACTGCAGGAGTAACATGTAGTCTTTTAATTTCATAAATCTCCAATACAATTGTTGAAAGAGAAGTACTAGCTGCTTATGGAAATACCTGTTTATCTTAAAGCAATATTACTATGGATTTTTCTTAATAGTAGAAATAGATTTTGCCATTTGAGCATGTTATCATTTATAATACATTAGTACCATTGAAAAGAAGAAAAAGATTATGAGGTATCTGTTAGGGTAGTGACAATGTTCTCTCTTAAGTCTCCTTAGTTTTAGATGAGGGAAAGGAGATCCCTTTATTATTTCATGTTTCTGAATCTTCTTCATTTACCATTTCAATTGTTACAGAATAATTATTTTGTGAAATTAAAGGAAACTTGCAGGAAAAAAACTTGTGGATTATTTTTTTTGTCAACACTGGTTTTAATGAGGTGGATTTGTGTTGCATAAGGAACTCAAGATACATGTAAACACATTCTTTATTATTTTTATTTGGTCATTACAGTGGTAATTTTAAAGATCTGCAGTGTGTACAGGCCTATTAAGAGAGAAGTTTCTCTCATCAATATGATTCTGTCTTATTTTCAGTGAATGTTTTACCATCTCAGTTTCTTGTTTTCTTCTGCAAATTATTTCCAGGAATGAACAGGCTAATTTTGGCTTCAATTTTTTAAACTAACCTTATAAAAAGGAACAACTAACAAGTGCAGAACTCGTACTAGAACTCTGAAGCACACAAGAGTATATCACATACGCTAGATTGTGCCGTAATGCTTGCAATTTTCAGCTACACTTCAAGAGATTGCTTCTTCAAGTGGGTAAAAAAATGACAGCAAGTATGTTGGACAACAGTTTTCTCATTATATGCTGTGAGTACATTCATTATGTATTATTAGTCCTTAATTGTAAAGGTGAAATAATATAACCATTTATCTTGGCAAACCCATTATTCATAATCTGTACCTTACAAAATTGTGCAGATCTGCATGTATGTTTTCTTCAACACGTACTATTTAGATTTTTGATATAGGGGGTGAGAAAAAACTTTTCAGGTTAAATCTATAACTAACCTAACCCACTCTTGGTAGGCAGACTGCGTATCTCGATGGGGTAAAAGAAGTCCTCTCTCCCTCACCCCCCCCCGAAATTCAGTTCTTCATTTGTTTTGTTCACCACGCTGCATTAACACAGTTTTCCCTTGTGTGCATCTGCCAGTGTACAATTTAGCCACGGGCATCTGTAGACCTTGTGGTGATCAGTATTGCAGGCAAAAGCCATATGTGTTTAAATAAAAAAAAATCTCTTTATTTCATTTGCTGTTTTAACTGGATGGATAACTTTTGTGCCTCAAGACAGAGGAAGAGAAAATACAGAAATAATTAATTGCCTCTATTCTTGAGGCAGTTTCATTTTCCCTCTCCAATATGGAATGCTTGTCAGCTTTCCTGATAAATGACTGCATGTATTTGCATAGATTTTACATTAACACAAAAATTAGTTTTATTTGTGAAAAACTAGTTTACATAATAATGCAAAATCTAGCATTATGGATTATGTTTCCAAATTTGAGGGACTGTGGGGAAATGAGTTTTTTTCTTCTTTATTTTTAAATCTGTTTGTTTTTTGTTGTTGCTTTTTTGATGTCAAAACATATTAGTTTTTAGCTTCATACTTTGTTTCTATAAAAGTAACCAAATCAGGGATCCTAATGTTTATACACCATTTCTTCAGTCTTTCATAGATTGAATAATTGATAGTAGTATGAACACAACCTCTTTCATAGACTTTTACATGTTCCATTTATTAAATACATTCTTAAATATGAATGCACTTGCAAAACCTCATGGAAACATTTTGAAAAAAATGCAGCAAACAATTGTTAAATACACTGTAAGAATAGACTTTAAGTTTCTAATGCTGCTATTAAAATAGTGCTTCATCAGGTATTCCTTCAAAGCGTTAATGTGCTGCATTAGCTTCTATGCCAGTGTAGGACTATTTTTTTTCCCTATATCTAATAACCTGTCTGTTTTAAAGTAATTAGGCATTCCTAGCTTGAAGTGACAGTACTAAACCTCTAGTTAAAAACTATGTTTCATTCACAATTTGTCATGTCCGTAAATAAAATTTACAAATCAGTCAGTGTGAAATATCTTTGAAGGAAAATATACTGCCCTAATTTTGAGCCAATTGTAGTTATTTTCAAGTGACATGAATTGGATGTTTGCTCATATAATAAACCTGGTGTCTTGTTGTCTAAACGCAACTGCTAATTGTATATCAGCCCGTTCTCTGTGCCAAAGAAAATACAGATGCATTCACTGCTGTTACTTCATGCTGTATAACAAAAAGAAAATATCGCTCCTTATGAAGAATGCTATACTTAATAGCAACTTAAGGTAAAAGAGTGCCTTTGCCACTTCTTGAATCTGGGACACCCTAGGTGCCAGCTGTCACTGCTCAGCTAATGATGACAAATGCCCCTCTCTATGCAGATTGCAGAGCTTGCAGGCTGCTATGAAAGGCAGCCAGATTACCTTTCTTCAGATAGTAACTTAACCTTTTAAACTCAAGTGTCAGAATGAAATTATTAGCTGGGATATTTTCAATATCTGTTTCTTTAAAGAGAAAGAAAAAAGAAAGAAAAAAGAAAGGAAAAAAAAAAGAAAAGAAGGCGGCAGCGACTTCAAATAATACCATAGCAGCTCGAATTCACAAATTGTTCATGCTTCTCTGATGTCTTAAAAATAGGAAATTGCTGCCACTGTGGCTGTGAGCACTGTATGGAGTTTGCCAGAGTTGAATGCATGAATACTGAAGCTGACCTCTTGGTTGCACTACACGGAAGTGGGGCCAAGCGGGCCAAATCCTGTCCTTGCTTACATCCATGTAGTGTTACTGATGCACAGATGTGACAGATCACAGGTTAACTGATGCTACTTATAATAGACCTTAACTGATCTTACATATTGTGGATATACTCAGTTCTCTCCATGACAGTTCAAGCTACCACTCGAAATCTATGAACTTCAGTTTGAGTCTGTGGTATCAAAACTGGGCGTTTACTTTGTGGATATGAGCAGTTTCACTGAACTCAGTGTCATGCGCTTAATGTTAAGTTACTAATTTAAATATATTCTTCAGTCAGAGTTTTGGAGTTACTTTCTGGGTTGTCTTGGAAGCAGCTGACAGATGCGAGGATATTATATAGTTCCTTAACAGCATGTCAGAAACGTAACGCAGTGTAAGCACTGTATATGTTACCTAAAGGCATAGGGTGCTTTTTGAGTGTGTACACATAGGTGTATCTGTGTTTTTATGTGGGTCTATTTGTATGTGTTTATACGCTTGAATATGGAGGTAAATAGACACATGGGCATTCATAGCAATATGTGTACACATGCACTAGCTTACATGTGTAACATCCAAGCAATATATATTGCCTTGTTTATATTAAAATACTGACCTATATGAGCATGTTTAATTTGCACATTATATTTGCTATTAAATCAGTCTGTACAGTGAACTGTAGATGAATTACAGTTTCCTTCTGAGTAAAGCATAGGTTTGTTACAGTAAACAAGTACTTCCTTCCAACATTTTCTCATGATCAGATCTCCATAGCAGTGGGCAATAATAGAAAACTACAGAAAACATATGGAATGGCATTTAATGAGAAGACCAAGAACGCTATGGTATATGGATGCAAGGAAGTAAATAACAAGGATAGGAGGAAAAAAATGTGCAGTTGGTATGAGATTGGAATGTCTCAGACAGAAAATAGTTATTATGATTGGCAGAAAGTACAGGAGGCAGAAAAAAATGAGCAAGTTTACAGAGCGAATTTAAGACGAGATCAATAATTGTAACGTGATTGGTTCTGTAGTAATCTTTAAAGGAAAGGTAATCTGATCCATGAACATAACATAATGTTAATTAATATTCTTTTCTCCAGAAAAGAATAGATCTGATTGCTGATGTGTGCATTCTCAAAGAGCTTCAGTCAGTATTTACCGCTTCTTGTAACAGGATATATGAAAGGACGATGCTGTTGAATATCATATTAGGAATGTTTCCTTTTAAAGTTTGGGGAGGAATGTTTGGTTTTGCCTGTGCATAAGTATGTTAATTTTAGCATCGTGTTTTGTTTTGTTTCACTTTTTTTTCTTTAAGTCATTATGCTCGTATTTAAAACTATACATGTTTCATTATTTCAAGCAAGTGTAGCACAATCTGGGAAATAAAAAAGACAAAGATCTAGTGTTTCGTAGTCAGTTTTCTCGGCTTGTTGGTTGAATAGGCATCAAATGAAGTCCAATGCCTATACAAAAGAAATGTTCCTTGTTTGGATTTGCCCCATCTGTGTCATCTGGTGGCTTATGCAATAGGAGGTGTTATCACATGAATCCAAATGCACAAGCCAGTTGTTTTATGGACTCTTTCTGTGCTTGGAGGAGTTTATAAGTTGCCCACTCTATTGTGTGTCACTCCCAGATGACACGTGTGCATTCTGCTGAGCATATTTTGGGGGTAATTATAACTAATGAAGCCTGGTACACAGCTTGTTCGCAGAGTGATTTATTCTGCTCCTGTCTGATTCCTGAGAGTTCTGTAAAATGGTTATATTGTGCCTTCCACTTTGGACATGTATGGGAGCATGTGGTATTGAGTCCGTCTGAGAAAAATTGCTATTCAGTGTACCACAGACTAATTACAAAGATATTGGCTGGGTACATCTGTTTAAAAATACAGGGACGAACTGAAATTATAAATGGGATCTGTAACTTTAGGGATATTGACTTTAGTATGGCTCTAGTTTAGTCATTTACTCTTCCCAGACTTGCAGTAACCCACTTAGATGTACTGCTGTTAAATGGCTCAGAGTTCCTCTGAATCCCATAAGTGAAAGAGTCCCTTTAGACCTTTTATCAAAGCAGATTTTATTATACAGTTTGACTTCTGATAACTGATGATATTTTGTGGAAAGATGCATTTAAAAGTTGGGAAGGAATTACCTTGTAGCTTTGTGGGTTTCAGAAAGCAGCAAAAAAAAATCATTACTGAAGCGTGGGTGTCAAGCTTTATTTAACCTTAAGTGTTTCATTCTCACTCTAATTTGTCTTGACTTACCTGTCTCTCAGGCAAGTAAAGCCACTGACATTAGTGGGACTCATCCTCCATATGAGAAGTACTCATACATTTTTTGCCAGGATGTTTTTAAAAATCTTTTTTTTTCCAAGATGCTAACATACCTCTGAAGTCATGAAGTAACGGGTTGCACAGAAGCTGCAGGGTTTGTCAATTCATCTACCAGATTCACAGAGATCCAAGCAGGCTGGTTGTTTTTACAAGTATCTCAGCATCAGTGTTCAGTAATAATAGCCTTCAATTATATCCGTCTTCAGTTATATCAGCTTCTCCCATCTTCACCCTCTAACCCTGTATCCAGATTTGAAAGACTTTTGCATCTTCTTTCTTCCAATGCTTAAACAAAATTTTCCTTCACAGGAAAAAGGAGAGGTTAAAAGTTATAGTACTGCTCATAGGAATGGGAGAAGAGAGGTAAATACTTACTTTGGTACATATTTCATCAAAAGCATTATGTAAAGTTGGAAAACAACTGCTTAGAAAATGCAGTTCACATCCTTCCTAGTAGCTGCATGAGTAGAAAAATAGTTTTACGGAGAATGAAATACTGTTTTCATCTGTTTTTGTGAAAACAACCTGGGGTGTGCTCAAGACATTATCAGCAGCATGATGGGTGAGAAGATATCACTGCTTCACAGAAGTGAATCATGTAAGTTGACATTCATCAGCTAGCATGTTAAGCAAGAGGATGTAGTCACCAGCAGACCTGAAGTTTGCCTGTGCCCTAACCTGTCCCAGTAGTGAAGTTTATAGTATCAATAGCAGTTTTCAAAATCAGTACTTTCACTAGGAAAGAAAAGGAAACAAAACAAATTATCTTCGCAACCATGAAGATAAAAATGGACAGAAGGTCTGTCAGCGACTTCATTCTTGCTCCTGAATTTGCACGGAGGATGTTCTCCTTAGTAAGAGTTTGCAGTGTTATATACCCAAGATGATAACCACTGGAAGGTAAGAGTGTTGCAGAGAAGCTGTTTGCATATAATGGGTGTGAATATACCTGTATATAATGTGTGTGGAGAAACATACAATTTGAAAACTCACTGGTTTGCTGGGAACAATTGTATCATAATGTAGCAGTTATGCTTAAGTTGTTTTAAATAAACAGAATTTGGTTTGGGGCTGTGGCAGTAAGGATGTTTAGCTTTGTGCTCGTTCTGGATTTCCTCCATATAAAAAGGGGGAGGACCATTGCTCTGAGGACAATTTTTACATGGTGATTTATGGTGATATGAAATCTGGATACAATTGTGATAGGCTTTGATTTTTGGGATAACACACTTACTACCTACTTACCATGCCAGATACTACAAGAGGTTTACTAAATTGACAATACATACTTATAATTGTAATCCTTAGATACGATACACCTCACAGACGAAAACCGGAATTTTGCACATTTTATAAGGTTCTCTGCTTTTTTGTTTGTTCTGTGTTAAAGGACTGTGACAAACTACAATAACTAGTATATTAGAAAAAGCCTAAAAAGGAGCAGTTGTCTTCCTTGGAGAAAGATTGTCACACCTTTAAAGAATATTTAGCTGCAATTATGATTTTGTGCTATTAAAATATTGCAGTTGTCAGGTGTAGTTTTGTGTGCTGAGTAATTACTCATGTTTAGTCAGGGTACATCTGTTCTATATAATTTTAAACATTTCATAAAATATTTAAGATTAATGGTCCAAATCAAGCACTAGCCAAAATGATGACACTAATTACATCAGATGTAGTTGGGTCAGTGAAGTTTACATGTCATTCTTTTGCGCTGACCAAACTTTGATTGGATGAACTCATGTCTCAGTCAGCCTCTGCAAGAGCTTGCATCAGAGCAGAGTGTGGCCTTCTGAAAGCTGGGAATTGCAGCTGTAGTTTCATCCTCTCCGCTACTTTCCTTTCTTCTGTAAGCTGCATTATTTTTATTCATTTCCATTCCCTTTCTACTTTACAGGAATTTCGTAACAGGAATGACTATTTAAGTCACCTTGAATCTAGAAACTTATTTATGGCCATGGTAGGGCTTGTGCATATGATATGCTTATCAGTTATGGGTAGGTGAAAATTGTTTTTCATATGAGTATCTAGAAAATAGTAGTAAAATAGTACTCATTAGTACCTACAATGATTGCCATTTAGTAGAAAATGGAACCAAGGAACTGGGTCGTTGTTTGGGAAGTAAATTCTTACTTAAGTTCACTGGTGTTAACAGCAGACTTTCCTTTCTGCTGGTGAGCCATGCCCTTTCATTTTCCCTGGTAGTCTCCCAGATTTGTGGGGCCAGGCTGCCTGGTTGGACTGTCTGTTTTCTAGAAATCCTGAACAAGTGTTGATGGAAAAGTGTTTGCCATATTCCATATGTGCCGATCAGTCACACAGTGGACATGCCGGACTGCTTGTAAAGCAAATGCTGGCATGTTTGAGTTTAGTGAATGCGTAAGGAATTTGAACTCCAACCTCACACTGACCCTGGGATACTATATGTGATGATCAATTGTGCAGGCAAAATGATAGTGATTCCATTAAAACCCAATTTTTATACCAATTTACTTAAGTTCATACAGCTTTATGGAACAGGAGAAATAAATCACAAACAAGACATCCAAAAAATATGCTGTGCTTGGGTTAGGAAAAAAAAGTGACTGGATGGGCTGAAGATCAAGACAAAAAGATCAAAGAGAATGAATTTGAAATGGAAGACATGACAACTTTTCAGGAAAAATTAATTTGAACATTTCTAGTAAACTTTGTTTCATTAAAGGGAGGGGACTAAAAAAACAATATAAAGATTTTATATTTATATTATATTATATATTTATATAATATATTTATATTTATATTTTTTTTATATTTGTATATAGAGGGAAATCAGAGAACAAATTATGAAGGAAGAAGCAGATCTTTGCTTAAAGAAGTTTGAACTAAAGTGCAAACATGGGATTTTCTTCATATAAAGATAAATACCACACTAAGAAGAAATCCTAACTTTAAGGAATCTCTATCAGTGCACCTAAGCATGGTTGGCCTGTGTGGTGACACTGATCTTGTGAATTATGCTGGGAAGTGTCAATATGTGGTGGGTTCACCATGGCTGGATACCAGGTGCCCACCAAAGTTGCTCTATCACTCCCCCTCCTCAGCTGTACAGGATGAGAGAAATAGGATGAAAGGCTCATGGGTTAAGGACAGGGAGAGATCAGTCACCAATTACCGTCATGGGCAAAACAGACTCGACTTGAGGAAATCAGTTTAATTTATTACCAATCAGATCAGAATAGGATAATGAGAAATAAAACCAAATTGTAAAAAAAGACCTTTCCCCACCTCTCTCTTCTTCCTAGGCTTAACTTCACTCCTGATTTTCTCTACCTCCTCCCTGCCAGCGACGCAGGGAGACGGGCAATGAGGGTTTTCAGTCAGTTCATCACACGTTGTCTCTTATGCTCCTTCCTCCTCAGGGGGAGGACTTATCACACTCTTCCCCTGCTTCAGTGTGGTGTCCCTCCCACAGGAGACAGCCCTCCATGAACTTCTCCAGCGTGAGTCCTTCCCACAGGCTGCAGCTCTTCATGAACTGCTCCAGCCTGGGTCCCTGCCACGGGTGCTGTCCTTCAGGAACAGGCTGCTCCAGCGTGGGTCCCCTACGGGGCCACAGGTCCTGCCAGCAAACCTGCTCCAGCCTGGGCTCCTCTCTCCACGGGGCCACAGGTCCTACCAGGAGCCTGCTCCAGCGTGGGCTTCCCACGGGGTCACAGCCTCCTTCGGGCATCCCCCTGCTCTGGCATGGGGCCCTCCCCGGGCTGCAGGTGGAGCTCCGCTCCAGCGTGGAGCTCCATGGCTGCAGGGGCACAGCCGGCCTCACCGTGGGCTTCACCAGGGGCTGCAGGAGAATCTCTGGTGCCTGGAGCACCTCCTCCCGCTTCTTCTTCAGTGGCCTTGGTGTCTGCAGAGTTGTTTCACATATTCTCACTCCTCTCTCCGGCTGCTGTTGCTGTTGTGCGACAGCAGAGTTGTTGTACTGTGTTTTTCCCCTTTTTAACTCTTGGCTGTGCTTGAACTGAGACAGCCTCAATGTAGTTTCTTCTTTTGTGGGCAGAAGTCATTGCTTTATGGAAGTGAATAAGGTAGTTCTCCAAGAGTTGTTTTCCAGAGCCCCAGACAGTGAAAACAGCTGCCTTCACTGACCTAGAGGCTCACCTGTCCAGAGGGCTATGTAATCTCTACAGTAAGGGAAAGCTTTATTTGAGTGGGAAACAGGAAATGTTTGAGAAGAGGGAGACAACAGAGAGATTCCAGAGGTTGAGAGGGAACATGTATAATGAAGTTCATGGTACATCTTTAAATGTGGGGATAATTGTATTGACACCTTGGCCAGTATTTCTTTACCTTCTAAATTAAGTCCTAATGAGTAGGACTGAATGAGACCTTTTTGGAAGCACAAACTGCTGAACTTGGTTATATTGCATGGTACTGTATGTTCTTAAATTAATGTTACTAAACATGGGACTTATGAGGCCCTAATTCACAAGCCTACATTATTTGTTATTGGTCTTGTTTAATATTTATAGCGTGACACACATTTCCATGTTGCCTTAGAGAAATAAAAATTATGTGATTCCAGCCTCATTTTACAGTCTAATTTTGGCAAATGCAAGAAATTGTGAAAAAAAAAAATAGAAAGAAGAGATAGTGGAAAAGGTAAAAAGGTTGTAATAAGTAATGCTTGCTGCTGTATTATGTGGGAAGCTTGTATTGATTTTTTTTAAAGCCAGTATAAAATGGAATTTCTGAAAGGACAGTGATGTAGGGAAGAAGTTCTGTCTAAGGGTTAGGACTGGGAGAATCAACCGCTGAAAGGCAAAGGTAGAAGGTGTGAGAATTAGATTTCCATTTGATGTGAGTTTGTTCAGGTTGGTTGAGGCTGCTGAGAATTTGATCAGAGATGTTTGAACGAGATGCAGTGGCTAGTAGAGGTAGGAATATTTCACTGTCGTTGCTCCCAGGTGGACATGTTGAAGACCCAGCGGTAGGCAAGCTGCCTGTTGCTGCCTGCTAAGTAAGCTGAGCCAAACACTAATGGTGGTGTCAAGGTTTACCAGAAACGCGCAGTTCAGTGCCTGAACACAGAACATTCAGATGCAAAATTTACGTGTGGATAAGAACGTAGTCCCTACTTCCCACCCAAGAAAACCCAACAAAAAAATCTTGGCGGTCCCGGGAGGGAGGGTAATGACATTGGTGTAACATGGTAGTATGTTATTTTTTAGACAGGGCTACAGGAATTCATCCCATCACCTTGTTGCAATATCGGGCCTGTAATGTTACTTTCTTGCTCCTTTTGATGTACCCAGCGCTAACATGGCTGTAACTCTTCAGCTTTGAGAGGTGGGGTGCTTCGTATCTGAGTCTTCCTTTTGTGTGTCTATGTGGAGTCATTTGTAAAAATTGCCATTTTAACCAAATACCACCATTCTAGTGTTGTGTTTCATTGATACTTGGTGATACATCAAAAAGTTCACTCATGTTTTGTCGGGCGTTGAATGAAAGAATGATTCATCTTTTTAGTCATATAGCCTGCAAAAGTGTTCAGAGCACTTCATAAATGTTAGGGTGATATTCTGTCTTGAATACTTCTGTTAACACAGAAGCACAGAATCAATTATTTATACTTCTGCATTGGTTAAGAAAAGTGTTCTTAAGTAGGAATTTGTGCCTTTAATAGCAAAAAGGATAATCTTTGAGGTCTGAGTATCCAATTATAATAATCAGACATAAGTCCCCACAAAGACTGAACTATAAAATATCTGTACAAGTGGATGCAGTTCTGGCATAAAAGCTGACATAAGGTGTGACCTTCATGGTAATAATATGTTGCATGTAGGAGGTAATCAGTTTTGCATAACCACAATTTGTTTTGTTTGGGGTCTTCTGCTTAGCTGACTGGTAATAAAAATATGCAAACTCTCTTTTTTTTCGTTATATGCATGAAGCAAATAAGTTGCAGTGGCCGTAATTCCTGTTATTAAACCATGTTCATTTATTAATGTTAATTATTAGGTAGTCAGCTGTTATCCTGGCTAAAAAGACATGCAAAGAAAATAGTTTTGTGATAAGAAAGCAGCTTTGTCTCAAGTAAGGAAAACTGGATGTAATGCTCTGCACAGTGCATTTTACAGAAGCACATAGGATCTGTTTACCTGGTTGAAATTCAAATTGTTTTATTATGGTGTCAATTCTTTGGTTTTGGCAGCACTTCTAAAGTGTCTATACACAAAAGGACTACCACAGTGAATGAATGCTAGTGTTGACACCACCTAACAAGCAGGGATTATGTGTTTACAGAAGAAGTAATATGATAGGTCAAGTATAAGAGGCACTTCTCAAGAGCACTTCACCACATAATGAGTGACTGACTAGAAAGTGCGGAGCTGCCACTCTTTGGCTTCGTTTCGGTGTTGATGCCTGCCTCTCTCCTCCAAAGCCCTCTTGATCATGTTCAGCTGCTCTGTTCTCATGTGGTGAATAATAGTAGAGTAAAGCTGCTTTTCTGTCTCATTTTTCTTGCTAATTTACACATTCAAGCCATTTTTTGTTTGCTATCCTTATTTGCTATTCCCTTTTGTCAAGGCACTGTTCTCTTTTTTTGCCTCAGGCCTAGGAACTAATTTGAGCTTCTATAATTACTTCATGTTTTACACCTGTCTGCATATCATGCACCCCTTGTCTCTGTACTTAAGCTGTATATTTCCTTGGAAGAAAAAAAAAAATAAAAGAGGCTAGTTTTCATATGCAAGGAATCCCCAAGTTTCTCCTCTCAGTCTTCCTACAGAAGAAACACAATTAAACTGTTGAGATGTTCTCAGCAATGCAGCTGACCTTTTGGGTTCATGAAGGACAAATGAATGCTGTCTGTTCAGACAGTTTGTGTTAAGACATTGTTGAGCAAAGAGCCCTGAGCTTTGTTCCTCCTGAATGAAGCAATGGTTGTAGTCATTTTAAAATCATTAAGAGCCTGAATGCACGGTATCATTCTACAGTGTTTGCTCTACAGCTGCTCTTCTGCTTTAATAGCAGCTTATTAAATTTGGGTCAAGCGCACTCTGAAGAGTATCACAATGAAGAAACTGTTCAAAAAGTTACCTGTTTAAAAAAAAGGCAATTGATTAGATTTTTAACTTAAGTGACAGCTGCAATTCATTGCCTGTTCTTTGTGGTGTCCAGCAGCCAGAGTGGAAGCCTTTTGTAATTTGGTCTTCATTTTATAAAAGCTTTCTTGAATAATCCAGGGTTGCTTTCCACTCTGAGACTGCCTCAATCCAATTAGGAGTTTAACAAGGGTCAAATTAAGGAGACTTTACACTTCATGTTTGCATCATTAGCCATAAGACCGTTTTGTGTGTGCACGACTGTGTGTCGAGGGAGGAGGGGAGGCTGCAAGATGGGGCAGACACAAAGCTGTCATCCACCATGTGGTGCATCCCGTCACTGAATGGAGGCACAGCAGGCTAGGAACAACATTTCCAGTTGTCTTTTGGGGCTGTCGTCATGTGGATTTCAGCTGGTACGTAGTTGTTTAGAGGTTACAGGTGCTAGCTAGAGCCGAGGAAGAAGAGCCCGCTCTGCGCCTCGTCTTTTCTCTCCTGGTAGCCTATTGTTATCGGACAAATGACTGGGAAGAGATGAAGTTGGAAATCTCTTGAGCATTCATTATTTTTGATGAGATGACAACTACCCCGGTTCCTTGTTCTCACTACTCATGCTGTTTCCTGTTATTTTTTGAAAACATAATTTTTCTGCATGTGAAGTGCATTGTACAGTGTGAACTTTTTTTATGCAAGTAGTTTGTTAGCAAGCTTCCGATAATCAGATGTGTGTAGGGAAGACTACAAACATGCAGTCGTATTTTCTACAATAACAAGTAATCTTCTAAAAGCAGCGCCGGCTTTACTTATGCAATTTTTGACTGCGGCTACATTTTCCTAATGAATTATTTATAGAAATTGTTGAAAATTAAGGAGAAAACCGTAAGACCCTCTTTTCTATGTAAGATTGTTCTTAATGACAAGAAAAAATTCTCCTGCTAATCAGTGTTTAGATGTGTGGGATATTGCTGGAGAACTGTTGCAGTGTCTCTTTAGCAAATGCTTTGTGCTGCTACATACAAAGTAACGATTTATCTAAAAATAACACTTTCATTGTTCCTCCCCCCCCTAAACCCATTAATAGGTACTTTAGTATCATGCGAGTTTTCATAGTTTAATCCCTTTTCAAAAGCTTTTCAGAATAAAAGCTCTAAATGGTCCTCAGTATTAATTTGATGTGACTTCTGTACAATATGGTTTGAAACTCTCAGAAGCACATTTTTACAGCTTACCCTTTTTCACTGGATCAGTGTGTGGAAAATACCAGCTAAATGTTTCATGGAGTCTCTGCTGTAAGACTTTTTTGTTGTCTTGCAGATGCTATAGCTTTCCAGTGATTTTTATTTAGTGCCATCATTATTAGATAATACTTAAGCCAGATCAAAAACTCTACATATATTATTGTTCATTGAATTTAAATTTTGGAAGGAAATGCTACTTAAACATAAATTTAAAAAAAATTTTGACCTGTCTCTTGAATCTCATTTGAGGGAATTTCGCTTCAACAGTAAACTATGCATAATAAATGGTGATTGAGTTTAATGTAGTCTGTGTTTGTAGTCAATCAGATCTTTGTTTACATTTAGACAGAAATAGCTGGCTTTAGGGCTTTGGACACCCATAAATAATTACATTTTAAAAATGCTCAGCTCCGAGTGAAATATTAGGATGATGTGTCTGATGGAAGTAACATGAAATAATTTAAAACTTGTTCTGTCAACTTCTTTATCAAAATGGGAATGTATTTTCTGCTTGGATTGCAGTATGCACATTGACTGGTGAAATAAAAATCTTGACTATCCAATTCTTTTCATAATGTATGTCTCCTGTGGTGATTTTTTTCCCTCAGAAACACTGCCTAACTCTGGAACAAGAGTGTTACAGTAGTAACAAATGGGGGGGGGGTGTTGTATTTTGTGTGTGTTTTGGTTTTTTTGATTGTTTGTTTTGTTTCTTCCTTAGTTACCTCAATTTTAAGGCTTTTGCATAAGTTAGTATCACGAATGAAGTGAATGTAAGTTGTATGATATAAACCTGCTTGAAGATGTTCAGGCTGTTCTGAGATCTAGATATCCAAGAGGATCAGAATAATATGAGATTCAGATTTTGGTTCCTTATTACTCAGTTTCTTTAGTCCAAAGAGAACCCAGCTAATTGACTGTAGAAGCACTTACTCCAGGTACTGTTTGCCATGCCCAGGTAAAATAGGGTATCAACAGATATTTTTGTATTAAAGAAAGCTTCCATCACTGATTTGTATTATGCTGTCTTCCTGACTGACGATTAACGTGTATATATTCAAAACGTACCCTTTTTTTTTTTTTAACTTGGGTACCTTCAGGAAGGTATTTCATTTCATAATTTCAGCATCCTGCAGCCTGGAGAGATGCCCTTTACAAAACTGTAGGAAACTGAAATGAAGAATCGTAGTGGTTATGAAATAGCTCCTGTAACATAAAATATATTTTATAGTCTGATATTTTGTGATTGATAGGTTGAAAAGTGCTTTATTATTTCTTCAAAATAAAACTAGTGAACACCTTCATATGCTGAGCAAAATCCCCCTTTGCCTTCCTGCTGGATCCTTTTATTACAGTTTTTTTCACTTTATATGCTTTGGAGTATAGGTCATCTGGAAGAAAAAGGAATGGATTTCACAGCTGCAATGCCAGAATTTACAGGTTAAAAGAAAAGTGGGCTTATGGTTGGTGAGCATTACCAGTCATTAGTTCCTATTTATCTACCAGAAAATACATGACAGAAAAAAATATTTCAGTTTTGTATTTCAGTAGGTTGTTTTACAAATACACAGATGGACATTTGTATGTAAATTAGATACAACCTTTGCGCTCTTGGGAAGTTATCAGAGTGGGCTTTAGTGTCACAAACCTTCTGCCCTCTCTACCAGGATTTATATAGCCAAAAGAGGAAAGACAACAGCATGATTTATGCATCCATTTAAGTTTCTGGGAGATGACCCAGTCCCCATTTCGTGCCAGTGTCACAGAGATCTGAAGGTGTGAATGGTAATCAGGCTGTTCAAGTAAAGCCTGAAAATTTCTGTCAGCTACAAAGGTTGGAATTTTAGATAAACAGATTCAGAACTTATATAATGTCAGGAATTAAATATTTCTTCTCAATTAGAGTAACTCTGTACTGCATAAATTCTTGAAAGCAATGAAACTTTAAAGGCTGCTAAATCTAAACTTTGAGATTTCCTGTATCGGTATGTACATTTTCACTACTATTTAGTGCTATATAGATGTTTTCCTCATGTTAAAATTTGTATTTTCTTCTGTTTATGTGTTGGTGTAAAACATGTCTGTCTATGTTAAAATACAAAGTTATTTGAGTTCTTATAACAAAGTCACCATATACCTGTGTTTTTTTTGTTTTTCCTTCTTACTTTTAACATCTAAAACTATTTACTAAACCTAATTTTACTGTCAAAGCAACTTCAGTATAAAATTGATTACATAGTTATCCAGAGGAGGATCAGATGCCAGCTTTATTCCTTTTAGAAGGGCTACCTACACTTTTTGTATATAATGAATTTAGTTCTCTTGAAAGATGCTGGATTGACAGCCCTGAAGACCAAAGTCCTTTATTTATGCATGAGCAGCACCAGTTCTGCCTTTCCCACACTGCCCTCCTGATATGCTTCACCCATGACCTGAAGGATCCCCCGTAGGGGTGACAGCTTAGTAGCCTTCATACCCATTCACTCCTTCAGTCCTCAGCTGGGAGTGCCAACAAGAATGCCAGCATGGTGGTGCCTTTTTCTTGTCAATGTTTGGTAACTGCCTTTCAGGCCGCAGTGGACATCTCATTTTCCATAGATTATTGAACAGCAGTCTGAGGGCGATAACTTTCAGGCTCTTTGGGATAATGGCAAAGCAGAGGTCTTAGGGTAATTAAAGGCAAGACCAGGATTTGGTTCAATTATTGTATATAGTCTAGTAAATTAGAGTCAAGTTCTCTAGCCCATTACCAATTTCCTGAATGAGCTAGTCCTCCAGGACTTTTTACAGCACTACTAATGTACCTCAGACCCTCTTGTTTTACTCACTGAAAGGAAAGAATGCTTTCTGCAAGCACAAGTCACAAATGGCCCAATTTTCTTCTGGCTTAGAAAATGCAAAGCATAACTAATTTGATAGTGAATTGTACCAAGTTTAATTTGACTCAAAGACCTTGTGGGCTAATTGAGTATGTTTCTGATCTCATTCATGGTAAAGTAAATTTAAATTCCATTTGAGTCACGCTAGGTACACATGTGGGCATAAGTGCAGTACTTGGTTCCCCGTGTATAACTTATGTACTGGATGTATGTAATTAGTCCTTTATGAGATATAAGATACAAATGTACATGCAGAATTATAATGGGTCAAATGGTATAGTGCTAACAGAAACGGCAATAAATTTATTTATCATATTTTGCATCAGTGTTATATTGGAAATATGTGCTAAGTGCATCTGAACTGCGATTCAGTTGCCCATTTTTGTGTGTATTTCAGGAAAATGTACCAGGAGATTGATTTTATACTCCTAGTTATTGCAGAAAGTAACACATACATATGTTTTAAAAAAATGACATTAGAAAAAGAAGGAAAAGAAGTAACTGTTGGGCATAACACTAAATGGGCATATTTTCAGTATTCAGTGGAGTATTGAAATATTCTAAGCTCTAAATAAAAATACACAAGCCTGTACATATGGAGATCTCCACATGTGAATTTATATTAGGATCCTTAATGGATGATTTAAGTGTTTGACTAGTAATATAAATCACTTATATATACATTAAAATCATTAAATGAAAAACATGTTGCTATATTTCAGAATATGAGAACCTATGTTGTATACACACAACTACATGCAAAGCCCTCATCATGTTGTTGAAGGTTGTCCATGACTCTTGGGAGGAAAAACTTTAATTTCAGCCCAGTTGTTTCATATGGGTCAAAATGATTGTGTTCTTAACAACCTGTATTTAAAACAAGCCAAAGTTTAAAATGAAATTTTTTTTAAACAATCCAGTTCAAGTTTGGAGACTATTTTTCATTCACTTACAATATGTTAAAGCAAAAGCCCATCTCTTTATGAAAAAGTTATTCAGCTAGAAAAAAGTAGACAAAAAATCAATCCAAAAATAATTATCTCAAGGGGTATAACCTCCTGAAAAACACATTTAATTTGAGAACATAACTTCATAAAGTTGTTTATAATATTGAATTATTTGAGTAAAAGTGTAGTATCTTAACAAAATAATGAAATCACATAGCAGTATTATAGTGACCGTAAGTTATTTTTCTCTCCCCTGTGCTCATTAACAACTGGGGAAAAAATCTAGAAAAAAAAATCTTCCTCAGTTTCTGGACTCTGCATTGCAGGAAGGAAATAAACAAGAAAAAAGTAGATTTTAATTTTATATCAAAGAAACCCTTGAGGTGGAAAGTTAGGGAAAGCTGCATGGGTTTGTAGCACACAAAATGTCGCTTGAATTTTGCTGCTCAGTAGTTTGATATACTCATTTGCTGATGTGAAATGACGAGGGCTTAGAAAGCAGGGTTTTGTTTTTTAGCTGTCTGTAGACCTAGTGGGGCCTTACAGAACCCAGTCAGCAGGTCATTAACTCTGGAGAAAACAGCTTGCATTAATATGCTCTAATCCGGTATAATTAGTCAAATTACTGCACGCCAACCGGCTTGTCATGTGTTGTCAGATTTGGCATGCAGGCAGGATCGCCAGGGTCCCTCTGGAATGCCACCCTGGATCAGGGAGAAGGGCTCGTTTGTAGTACTGCGGATTTCTTGATGAGGAAAGCAAACGGACTCAGCAGCCATAGCCTTACAGAAAAGAAAAAGAAAAAAAAAAAAACAAACCCAACCAAAAACCTGATCTGTGACTATTTTGTGGAGAAATAGGTATTCATGCCGTGGGAACTATTTTCAGTTGATACCTACTGTTAGAAATAGAAACTGTTCAGTTGCTTCTTAAAATTTCTATGTATCTAACAAAACTGGAGATCCGCTGTACTATATAAGATTAGCCTTCATAAAAAGATTTAAAATAAATAATTACAAGAGGATCAGCTACAAATTACCTACCACACTGTGACACAGATTATTAAACTACCAGTGTGTGTGGGTGCGTGTGTGTGTGTGCTCGTGCGTGTGCATGTGCCCCTTTTTCCAGTAGGGGAGGAGGTTATTAAACTATAAAAGGGCCATATTAGCATAAATTTACAAGAGCTCTTGTTCTGGCGGCATGATAAAAACCTGTGTTACCTTTGCATTAACACTGAATTGCTTGTTGTGCTTTTGGCAATGACAGATAAGTCAGTGTAATTCCCCATCGCAACGGAAATGATGCTCCAGATTCCAAACGCATCCTGAAGATGTCACTGACAATAATCTTCAAAGAACGGCCAGTGAAAGTGGGCTGTATGTTTGCAGGATGATATACTGCAAATGACAGGAAGAATTATGTGAGTGAAGACGAATCTGTAACATATTATTAAGCAATTTCACGAGAATAACAGGGATAAAAGGATAATGGATGAGGGTGTCATTATTACCTTCATGTAGAGGGAAAGCAAAAGCAAAGGTAGAGAGACAAGATTAATTGAGGAAGGGTGAAGCATTCATTGCTCATCAGCTCTTTTGTACTCTCTGCTCCTGAAATTCCAGACAAAAAAAAAAAAAAAAAAATTTGCTCAGGGCTGCATTTTAATGCAGCTGGCAAGACAGAGCCGAAAACTGACAGGGCAGTTTTTAGTCACCTCCCTGTTTCCATAAACACACAATGGCTATTACTCCTGGAGTCTTCCTGTGGTCAGAGCTGTTAACTGGTGGGATGTTCTTTTTTTATTGCAGCTACTGTTTTTAATTGTGCTTCTGAACTTGGCAGTTTTATCTGTTGGCAGTGTGGAACTGAACAGGTCGTTCCCTACGCATTGTTTGCATTGCACAGTTGCAAATGTAAGCAGACTGTACATAATAGATGTCAGCAGAAGGGCTTCTTCCCAAGACAAAGGCAAACTGGAGTGTCCTGTAACATTAGTGACGACATAAAATTATGTCAAGGTATCAAGGCTTTACTGGGTTTTAATATACAAGATGAAGAAACAGGAAGTCATTTGGCAATTGTGCAGACCAACCCTGCAGTGTTAACTCAAGTATAATTCCTGTCAAAGTCAAGTTTTGCTTACTCAGAGAGTTATCACTGGATCAATAATTTCAATTACCACTCTTATTTTCTGTATGTTCTTCAAGTAGCAGCTGATTTTACTGCAGAGTGTAGTTTAAAAAATATTCCATCTGTTTTAAAAAATCTTGGTATATAATACAACTTTAAAAGAATATTTAAATATTGTAGAGCTATAGAATGTTTTCCCTCGATAATGACATTTTCTCTGTGTACATTTTAATTTGAAAAGGAATGTCAGGGACCTGGATAATTAAGGACATACAACTATTTACATTCAGAGAATGGATTCGGGGTTTTAAGCCTTCTTAGATTTAAAAAAAAGTACTCGGCTTCCTTGATTTTCTTTTCTATGTTTATTTCATATAAGGAGTGGTTCTGATGAAGAAAAAAGAGTTGTTTGGGTTTTTTAACTGATAAAAATTATTCCAAAGTTTTGACACCAAAAGAAAGGGAAGGAAATTGATTTATCAGATCCTTTCTACAGGGAAAATAAAGGATCTTTTAAAGGAACTTTAGGACTGTAAGGGAGACAGATGAAAACCTGCAGTTTAATAAGAAAAAAAATAGTGGGGAAAATGCCTGAATTGATTGTTTTTTCTAGTAGTGAAAATTGGGATTGATTTCATAAAGTTGTGTAGTTCTTAAACTGAAGTGCTGACATACAGTAAAGGGCATATACGGGGTTTCAGAGAGAATAGCTACGGTCAACAGCACAGGCTCGCTCAGTGCCCGGGTCTGAAACCGAGACACTGGGGGAGAGGGATTTTTTCTGCTACCTCATGTGTAATAGGAAGATAAACAGAGAGTAGTACTGGAGGACCGAAGGGGGTCAGGAGCTGGGTTAGGTTGGGAGGGGGCTGCACTTTATTGTGGTACGTTTATTGATCATTGATAAATATGTGTATGAAAAGAGTAGATAGAAATTTTGTTCAGTATTATGCTTTGATAGCACAAGAATATGAGAAGGTTGTTTCAGCAGAGCAAATGCTGTGCTGCCCAGGAATCAGATGATGCTGTGAGGAGCCTCACAGGACCAGAGAATTCTGTTCAGGTTCATTACAAAAGGTTCTCTTAGTATTACTACAGTGTCTCATGCTTCAATCTACCGCAATATCTATCACAATAACCTGCCTGAACAGTGTAACTTAGAAACAGGGTCAACCTACAGGTAGAACACATTTCTGTGCTTGGTAGTTCACATCACGTTCCTTTTTGTGGATTTGACTTGTTCGTTGTGTATAGTACAGTTGTTATGTTTAAAAGTCTAAAATCACTGCCATTATCAATAAATAATTACCAATAGATTATGGCAGTGACAAGATAACCCTTGTGAATTTTGCTATTTATGTTCAAAGCTGTTCTGTTAAAGCAAATTCAGACTGCACAAGATACCTGACTGGAGAGATTCATGTCAGTCTTGTATCTTATATTTTAAATTTAAATAAAATTTTGTGTTGACATATTGTGGTGATTTGACCACAGTGTTAGTGGTTAGACTGCTTAACATCAGCAAAATCTTTTCCCAGAACACATGGTAAATTTTTGGCTCTATGAGAGGATGGGAAGATTCTGGTTCTAACACCCATCTCATTTATCTAGAGGGAGAGAAGTCCCTTGGGGAGGCCTTAAGGTCCATTGGCCCTATTTTTCCCCTAGATTGGCCTATTCTGTTCCAGTATGTAGCAGTCTAATGTCTTGCAATAAACCCCTACAGAACTGACCAAGAATCATGGAGAAAGTGGGAATTTAATTGTATTCCCCTTAACCCATCACTGCTTAGTGTGGTTTGTTTGACTTTATTGAGCCTGTGTATTAGAAAGGAGAAGGAGGTAGAGAGGAAAGTATTTTGCCTCCAGAGATTTTATTTTCCTGCTACTAGCGATGCTCAAAAGAGTGCAGTGGAATTTTCATGACTCTGTCTTTAACCTAAGACACCAAGAAATGTATTTAGCTTTGCAGGTACAATGCAAACAAAAACAAATTCACATTTTTTTTGCTACTGGTTGACCTACCAGTCTACTGAAAATGCTGTACACCTCAATTTTACAAAATCAACATGTGGCATACACCTCAGGTGGCTTCCTGGTTGTTATGAGCAACTAGGAAAAAATCCAGCTTGACAATGAAGTTCTCAGCTGAGTTTCACTGACTCATCATTTTTACACCCAAACTGTTCATACATGGCCTGAACTAAGTAGGGTGGAACTCACGCTGTCTACAAAACTGGCCTTATAGAAAGGTTTTGTACAAGTATCTGAATTGATGTGTTCATACTAAACTGAAGAGTAATTCTTGCTCAGGGAACCAGAGGGACATCTGGACAAGACATAGTCATGCCTTCATTGTATGGCATCATCCCCTTTCAGCATGTATTTACCAAATGCAGCAACATAGCAAAAGATCAGGATATTACGGTTGCATTTTGTCTGTCCAATGCCCCCTCTTTTTCTTTTATCACCTAATCATTTGAATAGAGGGTTGTGTACACTTTCTTTCTTTCTCTCCCTTTTGTTGTGCTCAGTGTGGCTCCCCCCCACTTTTTAATGATGTTTCTCCAGTCACAGTTCCTTTCAATCCAAAGCTACTGAAATCAGTGGAAAGACCTGGAATGATTTAAGTGGGTTTTGGATAAGGCCCAGTCCTTCTAAAATCAAGCAGATCTGCAATTCCAATCAAACCTTTTGTAATTTAATGTCCATGAATATCCTTAGACATTAGTGGATTCCAGAGGCATTAAAGTACTGCCATGCTCATCCGAACAGGGTCATTTATCATGAAGGAAAACTCAGATAGTTAATGAATACAGGTTCCAGCTAACTTTAATTGTGTTCTTGCTATGTTATTTTTTATACTACCGGTAGTTTTACTTGAAATATTTGTTGAAGTATGTGACGCTTCAGTTCAATATTTTAATTTTCCACCTCCTTGCCCTCTAGTGGACAAACGAGCTCATTGTTGTCAGAGCCTGATACATCTGGGACAGCAATTACCCATAAGGGTGTTTTCTTCTTTACATGAATTGATGTTTTCATGTAAAATAGGTCTTGGGTTGTTTTACTCTTCGTTTGGGAGCTATTTAGTTTGCACTGAGGTAGGAAAATGTTACTTCCTGGTGTTATTTGGTGTAAGCTTATAAAAAATTGGAATCTTTTTAGGAGTATTTTCCTCAGTGTCATAAATAAAATAAATCCCAGCAGGACCAGACTGAATCTTCCCATATTCTAAGTTTTTAATAATAAGTCATGTGTGTTGACTCATTCCACTATAAAATGATAAAAAGTATTTCAAGTGTTTGGGTTTTTATAGAACTAGTTGACAATTTCCATTGTAAAAAATTTATGGTTTTTTCATAAATATTAAAAATACCCAAAGTTTTCGTGCTGATAGAGAAAGATATTCCAACAGCAACCAACTGATTTTTAAAAAGGTCTTCCAAGAATAATGCTCTCACTAGATTTTTTTTTTTTAAATAAAGCTTGACTACCTTGTTCTCTATGGTAAATACACTACCACATAGTGATGCAGGAAACTCATGTCAATATAGTACAGTTGCATTGGAAGGTTGAAATGGCTAAAGAGACGGTCACTGTTTTCATTCACTAGCGGTATTTCGCAAATTATTATGGCCTTGTTTTGTTTACCTTTTGCTATCTTTTGAATGAATGATACCATGACTTTTAAGGATAAGCAGTTAATACCAGGAAAGAGAAATGTACATATCTAGTCCTCCTTCTGAAGCAAATAGGTGTTTCTTCTCAGCAGTTCATTATATATGGGTGAAACACTCTTCCATGGGAAGAGCAAGGTCACTCTATAGGTTCCTGATAGTGGGCGCCTGCATGTAAAACCAAATTTGGACCCTCTGAAGTTCTTCCAGCTTCTACTTCAAACTTCCAAAGGTAATAGCTGTCCAGAGCACTCAACATTTTTGCAAACAAGTCCAAAATCCTCATTAATATTTATAATAGCTAATGTATCTTATTTAGATGCTGCTTCTACAGAGATGATGTAAAAATTTCTCTCATTTTCTGTGGTATTAAAGTTTTAAAGTATAGTAATTTATATAAAGTGGATTGTTCTGTCAGCGACACTGATACAGCTCATTCAATTAATTCAGTGGGATATCATCAAAATAAACGTAGGAAAAAATCTCCTCCAGTTCAGGTTTCCTCTCCCTAATTCTTCTGTATCTTCATTTTGGTTAATGATTTTTGGCAGAAAAGGCAGGAAAGTGATTGTGGCAATTTTGCATTGCTCTGTGTTTTGGAATTGTATCAGTTTCCTGTTCTTCTTTCAAAGGAGAAACACATCTTTTAGCTAACATTTTAGAGTACAAAATGGAAAGAATGCAAATACTCAAAGAAATAATGCTTTTTAAAGGGAATTGTGTGGTTTTGGCATGTAGAAAAATGCACAAGTGCTACTACATTCAGAGAGGATGTATAGATTTAAATTACTTTCGTGTGCTTGACGAAGGTAGCTGAAAGTGAATATACCATTACAATAAGAGATGGTGATTAACATTAAATTTGGATAGAAGAAAGTTGGATGCTTATCATGATGGGAAAAAGGTTAATATTTTAAAGTGAGGCTAAAGGTTGACAGGAGAAAAATTGAGTTAGTTTGCAAAAAAGAAATTTGTTTCTTTAAGTGAAAATTGGGGTCAAGAGGCCAGAGCTCTCTGCTTCAACATGAATGAAATAAATTAAATAATACCACCATAAAGCAGCAGTGTATAAGCTAATGATAAAATAGTGCATGGTGGTTTTGAGAAAGGTACTGTCCATGAGAAAAAAATCTGTAGAAACGCTGTTTCAAATCAGTGGATTTGTGTGGCTTTTTGTTTATTATTACCATTGTTTTCAAATAGAACAGCTTTTTTTTTTTTCAGTTGGAGGGTTTTGAATTTATGCAGTACCTTTAATTATTAACAAAGGTGGTAATGCTGATGTTCAGAGAAAATTACAATTTTAATAATTACCTTCTGTCTAGCAGAACTTTCTGGCATTTCAGATGGGTGCACCATTCTGTACCACTTTGTGACCCTAACCGGTGTCTGCTATTATGTGTTTCCCCATCTTTTACATGTTCCCCCATCTTAAATCAACAGGAGTTGACTGTGTTGCTTTGGTGAATGTGTAGTAATTCCTGTGTATGTGAATAAAGATAAGACATTGCATCAATCTGTAACTAGTCATATGAAAACATCACATATAGGAGGTAGGAAATCCATCAGTATCATCTGCCCTTCATCATGTCAATCTATGCCTTCGACAGGCAGAGCTGGGCAGCTAGTTTACTGTCATCATCACCAGTATGGCAAACCTTTGTTTCTCTAATAATAAGCATCTTTTTCTCCATTCTCTTTGTCAAATTAATGAAAATAAAATTCCTAAAAAAAAAACGAAGGAAAAAAAACCCCTAACAAGTTTCTGATTTCCTGCTCTCTAAAGAATTTTTGCAATCTTGGTACCCTAGGCTTTGTGACAGTACTTGCTCCTACTGTCCCGTTCTTCAGATTTCAAAGATGGTTAGGGGATTGTAGGTTGAACTATATTTATGATTGTATCTAGGTTCCTTGCATTTGTATCTAGACTGCTCACAGAAGATGTTTCCATTTGTTTGTATGCAGTAACCCACTTCTCTTTGAGTTTGTCCTCTCAAGTCTACAGATAGGTTTTGAGTAATGGTCAGCCCTGCTATGTATCCTCCTGCATGGGTTTTGCAGGCTGGGTCCCTGACGGGGAGTTTTAGGCTTTGCTGGAAGCTTGAGGGTCACCACTTCTCTCTGGTATTGGCGGTGGGGGCTGCATCCAGTCTCAACTTCTTTTTCTCTTTTTCATGGCTCTAGCCATAGTATTTAAATTGTGAAAGAGATGATTCCTTCTCTCTTCTCAGGAAAGTAAGATGATGCCTAGTTGAATACCTGATATCTCAAAATGGAAACAAAAATTTGATTAGTCTTCAGGTTAAAAAAAAAAAATTAATGCATCTTGCTTGTTTGAACCACCTCATCCATACAGAAACATCAGGGTGGCCGTGGCTTTAGTCAATGTATATTTGTCAGCTGAATCTAGATATTACCCTTCCGTCTGGGGTCATAGTTTGTTTTAAAAGAGTTATGTATGAATTTTCTCTAAATTGTAGCAGAGGGTCATGAATTAGTGTCTAAATGTGGGCTTGACAAGATTATTATAGTCTCTATTTCATGCCAGAAACAAAGATGAATAGAGATAGTAAGCTTTTAAACAGACTTTCTGACATCTATAATGTCAGCAGAGAGTGAATGAATGGCAGGACGCAATAACAAATCTTTTTTTATTATTTTATAGGGATTAGATGGACCTACACTCATTCATAATTTCTTCCTAAAATAATTACTGAGTACCACATGAACCAGTCATTTTCCATACCAGTTACCTTCCAAATCATGCAAATTGTTTGCTAAGATGTACTTACTAAGATACATGCACTAGAAGCTAAATATACTTTGATTTACATTTAGGAGTAGGTATGATACACATAGTTAACACTTTGCACTTTCATTTCAGCTGAACAAGTAATTTTATTTGTGTCTAGAGCTAATAATTTTCTTTAATTCTTGTTGGGGGAACTACTTTTTTGGCTTTATAAAAATAAGAATGTTAAGCCTCTTTTTCTGTGGCTTTATTGGTTATTAGATTTCTGGAGCAGAGATCTATGTTAGCAATTTTTTATTATTAAATTTCTGGAGCGGAGATCTGTGTTGGCAAATTCTGAATGAAAAAGACAGGATGCCTATTAGGATACTACTGCCTTTTGAGCCCTTTGAAGATATATGTTCAAGATTTTAATTTTTGTTTATTCCTAGTCTGTGTGTAAATAGGAAAGAACCACCTGTGTTGAGGCTGTGGACTCTAATACTTTTTTTTTTTTTTTAGATTGTTATTCTTAGGTATGAATATTCATTTCCATGTCAGGAGCACAAACAGCCTCACCATTAGTATTTTGGCAGTTTTTGCCCAAATAATACAAACGCTTGAGTGATGGCTATGAAGAGGTAAAATATTAAATCAACCCAGCTTCTTTGAAATAATAAACACACATACCATGAGTCATACATTTTTGTAAGTTTAGCTCTGCCAATGGATGCAGATGTTTTAATATGTTTATTTATGAAGAGCATGTATACATGTCAATAAATGCAGCAAAAGTATATCCAGGTACAGCAACTACTGTGTCATTTTCATTTCTTCTGTAACTGCTGGCATTAATGTTTTTATTGGTCTTCTTTTTGTTAAAGGAAAGACATAAACAGTTCCACTAATGGAAACCAGCATGAAGTGCTAGTAACTTTTAAAAATGCTTTTCTTCCCCCCCTCCCAAAAAGGTATGTAATTGCAACAAAACACGTTGTTCCCATCCTAATTTTCTCTCTCTCTTGTTTTGTTTTGTTTTTGTTTTTGTTTTTCTTTTGCCTTTTTCTTTTCCTTGAGCCCATCCTGTCAGGCTGCAAGCGTGCAAGTTATTTTCTGGTGGTGTGATTAGATTGGGGCTGAACTCTCCAGCTGGCAGGCCTGTCTGTGACTGGCGGCGGCCTGTCCCCAGCGCTTGTCATCTCCTGACATGCCTGACAGGATGGGGACAGCAGCCCCAGACAGGTTCATTAGATGGTGTTTTCTACAGCTGGGCTAAAAATAAAAAAAAAAAAAAAAAAAAGAGTTAAAAAAAAAAAAAAAGAGGCCACGCTTTGTCAAGGCCCAAGCTGTAGGGGCCCTTCTTGTTGGTTTAAACCAAAGCCTTGTTTTGACAAATTCTGATCTGTGCGGTTTTTAGATTTTCTGACACATTTTTGTTTTCTTCCCCTTTGGCCTGCACTCTTTGCACTCTGCCTTGTTGCTGCTTCAAAATCCTCACACCGCCTTCCCGGGAGAGCGGGGAGGATGCTTGCGGAGGGCCTGGAAGAAAAATTGAGCACTACAGCGAAAGAGCAATAAGTGTTCATTTCCATGGTGATCAGCCCAATGGCACAAAAAACAACCTTGGGACTCTCAATAAGCCAATTACAAGAAAGGTTAAGAGTTTTATAGTGCCAGAAACATGCCATCTACATGAGAAAATAGTATCATTGCTAGCAATCTACTCTGTTAAATACATTGCTGTCTGGTGCTGCCAGAAACGTAAGCTGTTTATGTTATTTGGGGTTTTTTGGAAGCTGCCAGGGTTTTCCAGTGGTATTGTCAGGCTTTGATGCAGTACATAAAAAAATCTACGTGATTATAGGTTATGAAAGAGGTTAAAATCAGTAATAAAGTGATTTGAAAGCATTAGGCACGTTGAATGTCACAACATTAACTAAACAGGTTCGAACTCTGAGTTTTTTACAGATTCGTATCAGACCTTTGCTTTAGATTTTTATCATAAAGTCAAAGGATTTGTACCTTGTATATAATTAAAGAATCTCTTATAAAATATTCTTTAAAAGGAAAAAAACACTTAATACCTTATTTTTTCTATTGCAATTATAAAGTACCTATTGACTCCTTTAATCTACGGACTGGTGACCGTAGCTTGACTCCAGGGTTACCTGCTGTTTCTCTTAGGGAGTGTCTCTTGATTCTGGATATTTTAGGTAGCTACAACATGCTGGTGTACAAAACACTTCTCTAGCTACTGGGAAAAAAGGGAAAATGTTTACTATATCACTTACTTTACCTCTCTGCTTAGGAGTGCAGAGAGCATTACAGCCTTTTATGTTTTTTGCATTTAGCTGCTTGCAGTGTGAGCACTGCGGCTGGGAACCAAGCCCTTCATTCACAGAAATCCTACCACTTACCTTTCCTTTGTATTGTTAGTTACTGCTGCTTTAGTTCATGGTCTCTATGACAACTGTTTAAATTGGGATGGGCAACTGTCATCTGGAGTATTACTGAAAGAAAAGTGTTAGTGAGCACACAGTTCCATAGATAGAGCATTTCAATATAATCCAATTTTAATTGAGCTCCAGAGACTTTGATGTGCTGCTGAAGGTTGGGAGAGAGCTATTCCAGGGAGAAATTAAAGCAGCCCAGCAAGGCTTCACTACTCCAGACTGTCACCATTTTAAATAAGCATTAGCATCAGACTTAACCTTCCCCTATGAAACATCTCACTTTTTTTTTCCCCCCAGCTTTTTGCTGCTTTTTTTTTTTTCGCAATATGTGTAAAAGGCAAAGACACTTTCATCTTTTTATATACATTTCTATATTCCCTTGATTGAGTTTGAAAAGCATGTACTGGACCTGAGACGCATCTGACACTGTCTATTGGACCTTGCGTTGCAGTTCATGGAAAGAAATAGAAGCGGAGTGAGGATTAGTTTACAACAGTCAAATGGCATGTGTTGGATTTTCTCTCTAAGACTGCTCTAAAAGTAACTCGTCGTTGTGCTAAAAAGTTGAGTGGGGGCTTATTTTAGCTTGGTTTCATCATTAGTTTCCTTTAAAGCAAATTAAGAAGAGCAAATATTTCCTTGTAGACTCTCTTACTAAAATAACTAGGTTCTTTCTATACCTATGTGTCCACTGGCTGTTTTTTTTTGTTTGTTTTGTGCATAATAGCCAAAAATAGTCATATAACAATTACGATAACGATTAGCAGTCTTATCTCTATTTTTGCACAATGAGGACATTTGAAGGTGACTGTAAACTTCTGAACTGTTGAATGAAGATGTCATTGTTTCATTTAATTAAACTATATGATCCTTTTGTACCATGTTATCTTCCTCTCACAAAAGTGCATACATTCAAAAAAACTTCTAAAATGAAAGAATTTACCATAGCAATAAAGTAAAACTGAGGATCACTGTTATTTTCCAATATTTCAATGTACATTGGACAGCATTGCATGTTAGAGAGCTAAGACACATGATTAATTTTCCTGGCTTTTAATTTTCCCTTTTTATTTTCTTTTTTTTTCTTTATGCCTGACTTTCTTGGCTTTCAATGAAAGAAAAGCAAATTTGCAAGATGCTGATCTCTCTTTCTGGATGCTCAGTACTCTCAGCTTCTACTCCAAACTGTAGGAGTTGGGATATTCAGCTGCAAAGAAAAGATGCATCTTGCAAAACTGAGTCTATCAGATATAGACTATTACATAGGATGCTTGTATTCTTTAGAAGGAATGTGATATGCATAAAATCTGGACTTAATGCCAATAGAAATGGAACCAATCACAGTGCAGGCAGTAATCTGCCTATACAGGTTCATAGGGTTTATTGTCTACTAAAGTAATTAGCCTGTTATCCACATAGAAGAAAGTTAAGAATCTAGATTAATAGCAGAATTTGAATAGTTGGCTGTTGTAATCTATTACAAAAAGTGGAAATATCAAATCTCTTTGTAAAGCTTGAGGTAAATTCAATTTTATTAATTTTTTTTTAATTAAGCCAATGTTAAGAATAAATTAATTTAGGTTATATGAGGGAACCCTCTTTGACTGGGATTGACACAGTTTTTCATAGTCTCATAGCACCCAGAATTCCATAAAATCTAAATACTTTCTGTGGTGGAGCAGCTTGTAGTGGACAAAAACAGAGGCACATTCACACAAAGTATCTTCACGTGCTGACAGGTATTGCAGTAATTTCATACTGGGAACCTAGAGTTCACCACAGGAAAGCCTGTGAATATGCCCAAATTTATGACCTGGAGATTTGCATTCCAGTTGGCTAGAAATCCAAAGAGGAGGGAACTGTATATTAAATGTGCTATAGCACTTTTCCCCTTGCTATGGCAGATATCAGAAATCTATATGTGTGCCCCAGAATCCATTTTCAGTAGACAGCTGAGTAGACTCTCTATGTTCCTCTTAGTTTTCATGAGAATTTTTTTGTACAGGATTAGACCCTCAAAAGGTTGTACTTACATTGTTCAAATTAAACAAGCTGATAGTTAACTGTATGAAAGTACACACATAATATACAGAATGCACATACTAAAAATACTGTGTAGATGTGGCTCCAGTTATTGAAATAAATATAAAAAACATTTATGGTGTTTCTATATGCAGTTTACATTTGATACATGTTAATTTCTGCAGTTTTTATACTTTGTGTGGATTTATATTTCAGTGCTTACTGATAAAGCATCTGATAAAAAATGTTACTTAAAGCAAGTAGAGAATGCATAAACACTCTTTCTGTAATATTAGAACAAAATTAGTGTAATGGAATGCAAACTAATTAAATGATTATTTAGTTACAACAGGCAGTTTGCACATTGCTATGGTTTCTTTGCACAGACTTGGTAATGTGAGATAATGTTGCGTATATAATAATAAAAAGTATAGGAGAATTTTGGTTGCTATTGGAGCTGTGGAATTGATTTTTCCCAGAGCTATAATTCCTTGTCTTCTCCAGCAGTGTGAAAGAAACTCATCTTAAGCTCATCTTAAATGGGTTAATAAAGAATCAGTTAGTATGGCAATATATGAGGAAGATGAAGATATTTTGATGTATGTTCACTGTAATTCACAGGCCGTGTAATTGCTCTTTGGGGTCATTGGAAGTTGACATAATGTAGAGTAGCCCTGAATCTGCTCTAAATTCCAACACCAAGCAAACTGACTTCCAGCAGTCACTAGTGCTCCAGACCCAACACTTCTAGTCACAGCTGAGTGTGTGACAGCTGTAAAATTTTGAATTTCTTGAGGATTATGCCAGTCAGTTACAAATTGTAATACAGTTTGAGGAGTGTGAGGATGTTGTAGATGTGTATCTATCATTTTATAAATCTATGTATTTCTTTTTGCTTATAAAAATAAATTTTAAATTTATTGCTGAGATTCAGAAGTAGAAATTACTCCAATAATATTCCCAAATGTTGGGATGAATGAAACAGCTTTTGTATATGAAGTTAACAACAAAATATTACTGGTTTATCAATCTTATATTGGAAGGGATAGTAGGAACAGAAACTTAAAAAAATTAAGCTCCCTCATAGAAAAAATGTTGTCTTCTAATTACTTTTATAGATCTTAGGTCGTATGCATTCTACACTGAATAAATCAAATGTGAAACTGTTAAAATTCAAGACACTTGCACATATCTTCAGTATGACATTGAGAACACATCTATAAAAAGAGGGACATAAACCTATCTTTCTACCTGTTGTTTGATAGGAAATGGGTAACACTTAATAAAACTCAATTTTTACACTTTTCTTAAGACCAATTATAGTGTCTTCAGTTATTATAATGTTAAGGATTTGCATCCTGGTTCATTTGAGTCTTTAGACATTTTTTATTGCATTGCACTTTTGAATGAATCTATTGGTGTGCAAGTTCTGAAAAAAAAAGACCCTGAGGATTTCATGATGTCTTTGTTCTTGGGAAAGAACACATCACATACTTGTGGGTACCATACGTCCTTTTTTCCTCAGACTTTTCCTGGGTTTTTTGCTTTTGCTGAGTCCTAAACTTGATGGAGTCACTTCTCCTCAGCGCAAGAGAAAAGCTAATACACGAGGATGAAGTAAGCACCAGAAGACACAATTTTAGAACATAGAAGAACATGAATTTCTTCTAGTCCTTTCCAGCACACTCACCTGGAAACCAGGCAGTCTTGTTTCACTTCTTTCCTATATTTGAAAGGAGCAGGTTGTCTTGTATGTTGGCAAATTATGACCAGTGAGCAGCGCTTGCTTTGCAATCCCTGCAGAAACATGGCAGGAGTCAGGGAACTTCTCTTTCTATTCTTTATTTGGTTGTATCTGTGTAGGTGTTTGCCACTCCCTATCCTTGGGGCAGCACACAGCTGAGGCAACCGATGCAGCTCACTCATGCACTGTCCATCCTGGACCAGTGAGGTGCACACACCCAGCTGGGAGCTGCTCATTGAGAGCGCAGCAATGAGGTGGGGCAGCCTACAGTGTTGGAGAAGGGTGTCATTTGGGTTCAGCCCAGAGGAAAGGGACCTGGGGGTGCTGGTTGACAGCCGGCTGAACATGAGCTGGCAGTGTGCCCAGGCGGCCAAGAAGGCCAACAGCGTCCTGGCCTGTATCAGAAATAGTGTGGCCAGCAGGAGTAGGGAAGTGATCGTGCCCCTGTACTCAGCACTGGTGAGGCCGCACCTTGAATCCTGTGTTCAGTTTTGGGCCCCTCACTACAAGAAGGATGTTGAGGTGCTGGAGCGTGTCCAGAGAAGGGCAACGAAGGTGGTGAGGAGTGTGGAGCACAAGTCTTCTGAGGATCGGCTGAGGGAACTGGGGTTGTTCAGTCTGGAGAAGAGGAGGCTGAGAGGAGACCTTATCGCTCTCTACAGCTACCTGAAAGGGGGTTGTGGCGATGAGGGTGTTGGTCTCTTCTCCCAAGTAACTAGTGATAGGACAAGAGGAAATGGCCTCAAGTTGTGCCAGGGGAGGTTTAGATTGGATATTAGGAAAAATTTCTTCACTGAGAGAGTGGTCAGGCATTGGAACAGGCTGCCCAGGGAGGTGGTGGAGTCGCCATCTCTGGAAGTGTTCAAAAAACGTGTGGATGTGGCACTTCAGGACATGGTTTAGGGGACATAGTGGTGCTGGACTAATGGTTGGACTTGATCTTAAAGGTCCTTTCCAACCTAGTGATTCTGTGATTCTGTGATTCTGTGATGTACCTTTGAGATAGAAGGGGAAGTGCATCTGAGTGCCTATCTCAAATTCTCGCTTTAGGCAACACCGGACTTGTTTGTTGTCATGCTGGTGTTTGAATCTAGTCCCGCAACTTTTTTTCAGCTAGACCTCTCACAAATTCTGTCAAATGACCAATAAAACTGCATTTTTCAGTCAAGTAACTATTTAATGAACAAATGTCCAGCTTTGGTTTCAAATTACAAGCATTTATCAACACTGTCTTCTTTCTGCATTTGTGAATTTTACAAGTCTTTTCTTTCCATTGCTTTACTTCTGCTAAGGAGGTCCAGAATGAGGCAATTGACGGAGAAACAAGCTCTCCATTTTTAATCCTGAAAAAAAATTTCTGTGTTTTTGCTCTGATCATATCAATTTTATGCCTTTTTTTTGGCTTGTCCACTCAACTGAAAAAGTAATTTGTGCAGTTCTAATTGAAAAAAATTGATTGCATTTCACTGAATGTGGTGCTGGGGCAGAATTCCTCAGAGCAGTTTGAGTGTAAGTACTGAGATCATCACCAGCCCGTTTAATCCAAATCTCTAAGCACAAGATGTAGAGTGAGATTTAATCTAATATCTAAGCACAAGATGTAGAGTGAGAACGGAAACGGCAGTTCTGTTAAGATTTCTCACTAGATTTGAGTCTGACATCCCATTGTTGCCAAAGTCAACACAAAATCATCTGAAACCTTGTGGAGCAACAGGCACAATCTACTTCAGTCCTGTTGCTAGCTAGAACTAATTGATCTTCTCTACTTTGGATTTTGCCACAATATTTTTTTTGTCAACCTCTGTGTTTTGAGTTGGGCTGTATGCTAGTAAGGCTTTCTATATGGCACTAGAATATATTTGTCTTCTGCTTCTCCACATGTGCTGTTGCCCCCACCGGCACCATCAGCTTTATTCCTACTTTTAGAATCCTCAAATCAGCTGAAACTTCTGCTTAAAACAGTAACTGCTGGAATCTAGTTTGGAAGTATAGCCTTAAAAAGGCCTCTGCCTACCTTTTCTAAGGTGGTAGTGTCTAAATCTGCTACCTCTTCCTGATGCTATTCTTCCCAGGAATTTCGGCCCATTGCTGACATTTCAGGAGTTACCTAAATTGACAGTCTGTTTGCAAGTTGCGTAGAAAGGAAACCACGCAATGGCGCACAGATGTGTAACGCCCATAAAATGAATGATAAAAATAATTATTATTCAGAATTCTGTTTTCACAAAGGTAGTATTTTCCCATGTCAGTAGCACTTATCCTTGTATTTAAAACTATGCATTGGTGTTTCACAAAAGCAGAGTTAGAAATAATGCAGTTAGAATATGTAAAATATTCTCTCTGGATTATTTTGATCCAGATGTTAACATTTAGCAACAGTGTTTCCATATCTAGGAGCAGGGGTTTTTTTTACTCTAATAACCTTACTGCGGCTGCTTCTCAAGAAATCCCCATGCCCTTACCATTACTTTCCTCAAACACAAAATCATAACATGCAAAACCATTTTACCAATTAAAAGAGGAAAATGGCCTGAAAATGGGCCAACTTCAAATAATGTTTCAGATGACTGAAAATGAATGTGGGAATAAGAGTGTCAGTTACTGTCAGCTGAGTGGGCATTGTTTTAATGGACACTGAAGCGGTATGCTGACCAGAGAAATCAAATTTAGAAAAGGTTGGGGTGAACAAAACCTCATGTTTCAAGAAAAGGGGCCTCTTGAAAGCTTAAAAAAACATTGGAAGTAGAAGTATAAGCTGAGAAAATTTGGCAAGGAAGTAAAACCTAAAACCACAAAAATAATATCTGCATTTTTTAGATCCCTGAAGAGGAGGAGAAAAATGAAGCTGGAGTGCCAATATTTATTTATAAAAAAAGTTCCAAAAAAGATTTTAAAACTGATGTGGATGGAGAAGTTATAGTGGCACATAATACTCAGCTCATCCTGCAGAGCATAGTATCACAAGAGCTACTTGGAGGAAAGCTTTTAAGGCTTACAAACAAACAAACATTTTACACAGAAGTGTGTTATAAGGAAGGGGAAAAGAGACCTTAATGTAAAGAGAAATTGAGAACGTTTTACTAGATCAAAATGTGCAAAGGATAAATGATAACATGATATTTTGGTGAGATTTTAGAAGTGCTCATTCTTATGTGACTATGGGAACTGAAGCAGAGAGGATGTTCTTAAAGTGGCTTAAAAGTATACCAAAAAAGAAAATAGTAAGAAGTCAATGAAACACTAGGATATTAAATTAATTTGACTTGTTCTTCCTGTGTATTTACATTCTCAGTTTCCCATTTCAGAAAAGCAAAATGCAAAGTATTTCATTATTTGAACTTAACCTGATTTTGAAATTTCTTAATAAATGTTTTCTTTATACATTTACATATCTTGATGTGATATATCCCTTGTTACATTGTTTGCATATTTTAAAATTTTATGCTAAACCTGAAAGTTTATCATATTCAATATTTCATCAGACATTTTGAAATTATATAATGCTTACTCAATGTGGTATTTCATAAACTCTAAGAGTCTGGTTCCATGCCATTAATGTCTGTCATTTCAATCTGTATTTAGAATACATGAAACAATCATGCAGGCTGCCACGTACTTGTACCGAGCTCCGTGTTGTACTGGAGAAGAAAGTTTGCTGTATGTGCACAGGAACCATTTTTTTTTAGCCTATGAAGATCTGCATTCAGAATGTCACATTTTCCTTAAAGCAAATGGCGATGCTAGCAAATGCTTGAAAAAGGGAAATCCAAATCCCTGACAGGAGAAAATGATTTTCAGTAATCATCTTTGTGTGTTTCTAATCTCTGAAAGCATACAATGATGCTAAACTATTTCATGAATACCTATTGTGTACCTGGGTCAGGTGCATAAGCACACTTCTGTAGCTGGCTCTGGACAGCTCTCTGATTAAATATCTGTTCACTGTGATTTGTTTTGTGAAGTACTCCATGGTCTATTGGCAGAAATCTTCTTCTAAGTGCTGAGGTTGCAAATTTGGAAGCATCCCATAAGACACTCCTCTAGGGAATATACCAGATAACCATTTCATAACAGCCTGGTAACCACAAAATTCATGGAATCTAATATGAAATCAACTGCTGCTTTGTGACTCAAGCATTCTATTGCTTGCTATTTCAAATAAAACTCTGAAGGGTAGTAGCTTTTCCCACAATGATAATTTCTTTTTTCTTCCCTTCCTTGGCATGTTTGATTTTTTTTTTCTTTCCTACCTATATTCATATGCACACAAAAAAGAGGTGACCACAAATTCAGATTTTAGCTTTTTCATTATGGACCTCTTAGGTCACTGTATACAGAAAGCAGGAGATACAGTTTCCACCAGACAATAGGGATGCAAAAGACCAAAGCAGAACATTTTGCATAGTTCATACTCGTCACAACTCTGTCTGATTGTTTTTCAGGAGGGTAGTGTCAGACCAAAAAAAATCTATTTTTTTTAATTTTACAACAGGATTTCATTGTAAAAAATACTTTCTCAACCTTAGGGAATATTAAATATTCATTTGATAAGGATGGATGAGGGAGCTTCAGAGAGTTTCTCTTCTCTCCGTGGCAACCGCATTCACAGAAAAGTCTGTCATAAGAAACTATATGCAAGCTCCTGACCTGGAAATATGGAACACCAAGGCTATTTTACTTTTGTTCGTTCTGATAATGCAGGTGTAGGTATGACAGTGCAACTGAAATGAACCGAGATTTCATCTTCCTGTCTTTTGTTCAAGGTTGGGACACATAAGATAGATTTATAGTTGACTTTTGCAGGTAATCTGTCTTCCAAAAGTTAGTGATGGTGAATGATGAATGAAATACAAACAAAAATCCTATTCAAACTAAAGGACCACTGTGTATGGGGATGACAAGGGCTTATTTTGTACTGGAAGAAACACAACTCTGCAAGCTTAGTTAAAAAAAGACAAAAGCCATACAGTATATAATCAATGCATAAATAAAATAGTTGTAGCTATAATTCCATTGTTGAGGAAGACGTGCTGAGTTTGGTGAAAATTGCAGGACTGGACACATAATTCAGAACACTTAAAACACTGCAAAATAGAGACATGTGAAAAAATTATTAGAGTTATTGGACTACTGGAGGGGCATATCGTGAATATACAATACAGTGCTTTTAAGCATATGTCTCCAAACCTTTGAATCAAATAAAAAGATGCTTTGGGTTGGGCTACCAGGATGCAAAAGCATCCCACTAGACCTTAATCAGTCAAGACAAATCTGTTCAAACACAGAGCGAATACTTTTTGAAATGTAAAAGATTAATGTTGAAGAAGTAGGAGGGGTAAACTTAGAATGAGGAAGAAAGATAAATTCATAGAAGTTTCTTGCATCTCTAGAGGAAGAAGAAAATGAAGTACCACATGGCAAAGAGAATACCCTGTGTTGCTGGGTGACAGAGCCATCTAACAGATGGGTAGGATTTTGATGTCTAAACTAATGGAATGCCAGAGCTCTTTTCTTTAATGTTCTAACTAAAATAGTGGTATCCAGGTTAAAGGTAGTAGTAGCTACAGTTAAGCACTGGATAAAACTGTCTTTATAAAATGAAAAAGTATCTTCAGTACCAAAATTACAGTATTCTTAGAAGCCCTTCTGGTCATATAACAAGAAAGAATCCTTCATTGATGTCAGTAATTCGGGTTCATGAAAGGCAGGTCCTGCTTGACCAACCTGATCTCCTTCTATGACCAGGTGACCCGCCTAGTGGATGAGGGAAAGGCTGTGGATGTTGTCTACCTGGACTTTAGTAAAGCCTTTGACAGCGTCTGCCACAGCATTCTCCTAGAGGAATTTGTGGCTCATGGCTTAGACAAGTGTACTCTTCGCCGAGTAAAGAACTGGCGGGATGGCCAAGCTCAGAGAGTCATGGTGAATGGTATTAAATCCAGCTGGTGGCCCATCACAAGCGGTGTTCCCCAGGGCTCGGTTCTGGGCCTGGTCTTGTTCAATATCTTTATTGATGACCTGGATGAGGAGATCGAGTGCTCCCTCAGTAAGGCTGTAGACGACACCAAATTGGGCAGGAGTGTTGATGTGCTGGAGGGTAGGAGGGCTCTGCAGAGGGATCTGGACAGGCTGGATCGATGGGCTGAGATCAGCTGTATGAGGTTTAATAAGGCCAAGTGCCGGGTCCCGCACATCGGTCACAACAACCCCATGCAACGTTACAGGCTTGGGGAGGAGTGGCTGGAGAGCTGCCCGGCGGAAAAGGACCTGGGGGTGCTGGTTGACAGCCGGCTGAACATGAGCCGGCAGTGTGCCCAGGTGGCCAAGAAAGCCCACAGCATCCTGGCCTGTATCAGGAATAGTGTGGCCAGCAGGAGTAGGGAAGTGCTTGGCACTGGTGAGGCTGTACATCAAACACTGTGTTCAGTTTTGGGCCCCTCACTACAAGAAGGACTCTGAGGTGCTGGAGCATGTCCAGGGAAGGGCAACAAAGCTGGTGAGGGGTCTGGAGCACAAGTCTTCTGAGGAGCAGCTGAGGGATCTGGGGTTGTTCAGTTGTTCACTCTGGAGAAGAGGAGGCTGAGGGGAGACCTTATTGCTCTCTACAACTACCTGAAAGGGGGTTGTGGCAAGGTGAGTGTTGGTCTCTTCTCCCAAGTAATTAATGATAAGACGAGAGGAAATGGCCTCAAGTTGCACCAGGGGAGGTTTAGACTCGATATTAGGAAAAATTTCTTTACGGAGAGAGTGGTCAAGCTTTGGAAGAGGCTGCCCAGGGAGGTGGTGGCGTTGCCATCACTCGAAGTGTTCAAAAAATGTGTGGACGTGGCATTTCAGGATGTGGTTTAGGGGGCTTGGTGGTGTTGGGTTAATGGTTGGACTTGATAATCATTAAGGTCCAACCTTAATGATTCTGTGATTCTGTAATTTCTGCTGTAAACTGTAGATACCTAATAAGGGAAGGTTTAATGCATCTCTTGAAAAGTGTTAGATAATTGTTATGGAGGATGACAAAAATGGGTAGTATATCTTGGACAGGAAAACAATACAACAGAAATACTGAAATAATTGAGGTGATTTGATATTGACATGATAATCTGATATTTGTAGGAGTAATAAACATTTAAGAAGAGTGTAATTGAGGACAGCAATTGAATTATAGACTCCTTCCTTTCCTCTGATTTCCTATCCTTTCTACTGCTTTACTGGAGTGCTATGTTAAGTCGTTCATTTCACAGTGGGGTGAATGTATCTCTGTGAAGTTACAGTTGCTTTATACTTGAGTAAGAAGAGGAGGAAGAAAAAGGCAACTAGTGTATAGTCGGTATACAATGTGCTTTTAGTGTTGATCTGTAATAACTAAACTGTGGTATATATCAAAACATTGTAAATGTGCTACTGTGAATCATCTAAAATGTTAATACATAGGTTATGGTCAGTATTAAACATTGTTCTTTAGAAAAAAATAGGACAACTGGAAACATTTTGGAACAAAAAGTGAATTCCTTAAGCATGGTGTTTTGTCAAGGAACTAATTCTTTGGGAAATCTGCTGGCTGCTGTAGATCTGGTTACAGCTATATACATTTCAAACTCTGGGAGACTGTTCTCATCTTTTAGCTTTAAAGAGTGTTTTCCTCCATATTTCCTCTCTGTATCTTAAGAACCTGTGTCTTTACAAAATTATGTATCGGATAGCAGCAGAATACATTCAAAGGAGGGTGCTGAAATCTTCACAGTCATTGTTCTTAACCATCTGAATGTCACATACACGATACCAGCTGTAGCCTAGCATCTGATCTCAATGAAAGACTGAAGGAAAATTTCGTATATTTAGCTTATCAAAGAGAAAGCTAAGCAGTAACTGGATCACAGTCTGTAATTACCGACACAAGGAAAAGTTATCTGATGCTAGAAGACTCTCTAATCTCAGAAACAAAGGTGTCACAAGATCTAGTGGCTAGAAACTGAAGTCGAGTTCAAATTAAAAATAAGGTGCAGATTTTTAACCATCGCAAGAATTTAGCATATGAGGTAGTAATTCCACAGCTGGCCTGTGGCTGAATTCAGGGAGCATATAGTCTCTTTTGAGTGTCTGGGGGACCTCCAAAGAAATCAAGCCCTTTCCCTTCTTCAAGGCTGTGTTTAGTTAGTGTGGAGAGCTGAGGTGAACGAAACAGTGCCATCAGCCACAGTTTTGTCTGTAACTTCTTCTCATGTAGACAATACAGGGGGCTCAGTGTGTTCCTCTGTCCAGTTTCCATCAAGGACAGAACTAACATCTGAAAGCTCTTCAGTGTGCTGAAGCACATTTGTATTGTTGTTGTTACCATCATCTCTGAAATACACTCATGAGAAAAACGTTACAGAGAACAAATTAACAAAAATCCGTGGAGCTCTTTTAACACCAAGTGTACAAACTTAAATTAGCTTTTTCATATATGAAGAGATGTTACTAACTTGAAGCTACATCAGTGAAAAAACTGAAGGAATACAATTTCCGTTACCTCAAGCATGAAGGATCGTTGACAGCAGCAACATATGGTCTCCCTAACATTTCCCTATTCAGAAATGGGTTGGGGGAGGTCATGACTAAGAAAGCGAAGACCTCAGCTGAGTGAGTAAAGCACTGCAAGCTGGTATACAGACAGTTTCTGTGTGCCTAATGGAGGACAGAGAAATTCAGTCTCTTCAGTCTGAAACCTTCTGTTTCCATTTCCTTTTAGTGAAGGTGTTCGTTGCGTTTCTTTGTTTCACTGAGGCTGCAACTCTTAGTAACTGCAGCCCAGAGGAAGGCATAGTCTACAGAGCCTGGTAATGCAGCTGGGTGTAGTGAGGGGATGGTCCCCATCCCAAATGACTGACTCCTTGTAGGATAAAGTGTCAGGGTCTCAGCTGTGGGCAAAGCCCACCTGAGCAGAGGTGGAAGGCTGAAGGCAGCCTTCTATCTGATGAACGGGATTGGAAAAGGGTTGTTCTACAATGCATAATACTGCCGGAATGATAATTCACAGATGAGATAAGTTAATAAAGCTGATAACAAATTAAATTGTGTCTTATTTGTCTGTTTTCCTGAACATCCAGAACAGAGAAAGAAGAGTGAAAAAGATTATTTAGGTATTAATATCTAGTCTTAGACATTAGTCTATTAATCTAAGTCTATCAATTGAGAAACTGAAAAATTAGAAAAGCAATGCTAGTTTTTAACTGTTTTATTTTAAATATTTTCCCATTAATTTTAAAATGCAAAAATACAAATTGTTAAATTTTGTTCATGGTTTGGGATATTAGCTGTACTTAACTTTAGAAAAATTACTGTATCGACATACTGTTCTGGCTGGAATGGAGGGAGTTCTAATTTATGACCCTGAAATGGATGTGAATAGCAAGTTATATTATTTTGGTTGAACTTTGTACAAGACAGGTCCATTACCCTGTGCTTGCTTGCCTGTAGAGTTTGGGGTTTTTTTGAGGAAAATAAGTTGACGTAACTCATGAGAAATAGATCTTAGGGGTGTCAGGTTACAGTACTTACTGATATTCTTCTAACTGCTATACTTCTCTGCATTTTTAAAAAATATTTAAGCTCATGTTTTAATTCACGGTTTTTAAGTGTTAAAGAGATATGATTAACTTAACTGTGCTTCATTGATGGGTAAAATTTACTATGTTCTTATGCAATATTTTAATGAAAAACTCCTGCTAATAACTATCACCTTGACTTTCTTCAAAGGTCCTTGCTTATACAGAAGGTCTTCATGGAAAATGGATGTTCAGTGAGATTCGAGCTGTTTTTTCAAGACGTTATCTTCTCCAGAACACAGCCTTGGAGGTGTTTATGGCAAACAGAAGTATGTCTTTGTTTATTTTGTTGCATAAAAATGTGCTAGTAGTTATTTTCTGTGTTATTTATCAATCTTAGAATTTAAACTCTGTGCTTCCTTTGATAAAGTGCTTATGTCTGTGTTCAATAATATTTACTCTTGCATGTATCCATTGCATTTCATATTAGAATCAATCACACCAATCAATCTTACTGCTTTCTGTGCAGCAGTGTGATTTACTTATAAAACCAGATCATTGCAATTGGTAAATTCTTCAAATGTTTGATAGGAAATTTGCTTTTTCAATGATCTCACTCCCCTTTTCCATTTTCTGTAAATATTTTAGTGAAATATCTAAAAGGATATTTCTTTTTCTAATTATAAACTAAGTTAAAGTAAAAAGGACCAGATCAATAAATGGATCCACTCAGTTTTCTGTATGTGCTACTCTGAATCAGAGTGGAGTGGTTGGTGAGGTGTGTCAGTAGTCTTTTGCCCTGAGGAGCTCTGATTTCAACTGGAGAGGGAAGGAAACAGTTTCCGGTCCTGTGTGTTTTAATGCACCAGTTAGAAGACCGAATGCCATGCCAACTACTGAACAGCTTCCCAGCCTGATAAGAGGTTATATAGGTTAATGGTAAGCTGCGGTTCCTCTGAAGCATACCTCCCTCAGGTCTTCTGCTAAATGGGAGAGTTAGTGCCAAAACATTAACCAGCTAATGATACACAGGTATGAAGTATGCCAGGAGTCTCTGTTCTAACTTGGATCTCCATGAGGATAAAAGTGGAACTGACTTCTCTTCCCAAATAAAAACCAAAGAGCATTTTAAAGATACCTGCAGATGTAGAAACAGACTTCTACAGATGGCTTACTAGTCCATATTTTCTCTTTTTCATTTAGCTTCTGTTATGTTTAATTTTCCTGACCAAGCAACAGTGAAAAAAGTTGTGTACAGCTTACCACGTGTTGGAGTAGGAACCAGCTATGGTTTGCCACAAGCCAGGTAATTTAATTAAAATATTTTGTGTGTTTTGTGTTTATAATATTATACAAATGATATTTTTAAACGTGAATAAAACATTATTCCTGCCATGAAACCCTCGATTTTCTCTTAAGGTTAGTTTGAGAAACAATACCTTTTAGTTACTATATGGCCTGTTATTATGGAATAGAAGTAAAAGTATTGTAAATTAGATTAATTTTTAAAAAATTAATAACAGGAAATAAGTACCTTTCAGTGAAGAACCAGAAAAAAAGTTATACCTTATCTCTTCAAAGTCCGGTTTTCAGTCCGGTTTTATAAATGTATAGACAAGCATTCATCCTTGCAGTGATTTTTATGCAGGACATGGAATTAAACTTGACTAGGTTTTGCATTTGCTGAATGAAAATTATATCTACATATCTTCTCATTTGCCTTTTATATGAATGTGTGTGGGTTTTACTTCATTGCTTATCAGTATAGTGACTATTTTGCAATTTTAAAATTTCTTCCATTTGTTAGAATAATGCATTATTCTTCTTCTGTTTCCAAAATTAAGGAGGATATATATTTTGGGAAAGACCAATTAAGGTTCAGTTTTAGAGATTTTCACATACTATGGACAAGTGCAGTTTTTGTTATTTCTTCGACATCAGTATCAAATCAGCCTATGGTCAGGAATAAGGCTGGGAATGGTCAGGTCCTATACTATAAAAGTGATGGGTAAGATGATCTTTGTGTGTACTTCACTGAGTTGGGGAGGGGAATTTCCTGCCTCCATTTTTTATTATTTTGTTTAGAAATGTCTGTTCAGACCTAACATTGTTTTTGAGGGTGTATCAGTAGAATTTTGGTGAAAAATGTTTAGGTTCAAGATTAATTTCTGGTCAAAATGAAAGAAGAATAAATAAATATAAGGGAGTAAGGAAATAGCAGGAAACACACAAAATATAGTGCTTTGGGTTCAGATCTCCATTTGGCTTGCCTTGGCCAAAAGCCAATGAACTTAATCATCAGTGTAATGTCTGGGACGTGTCTTTCTCTTTCTTTAAGTCATTTACTACAAACTAAAACTTCATATTGTCCTTGTCTTATCCCAGTGCAGAATGTGGAAACACTCTGAAGTGTCAAAGCATTTGCAGGACTGGAGAACTATTTCGTCCCCAGCTGAACATCATTCCCTGTCATGAGCTCAAGAGTCTCATGATGTCTAAGGCTTGATCTCCTAAATGTGCTGAAGTTCTTAGGCAAACTGCCAAATTTCTCAAGTTTTCACTGAGATCAAGGGGAAGTTGGGGCATTGCTTTGGAAGGTGCATCTTGTTAGTATTTGCATTGCTCTTCCAAATACTCAAATTAGAGGAATTGCTGTCTCTAAGTGGAAAGTAATAGTATTCTTTTCTGAAATAAAAATGGCCACATGTTCTAGAACAAACAAAATGCAAATTTCTCAATCAGAATTTCATATCTACAGTGACAATTTTTACTTTTGAAATTCATATCCTTTGTGCATTATTCAGTGAATAATTGTCTGAAAAAGTTTGTTGATATATAATTATTTAGAAAAGTTTCAGCTTCAATATTATATGCAGTTATTTCCATACCTATTTGATTAAAGTTCAGTTTGAATCGAAAATGGGCTTGCTAGCCTTCAGAATAAATCTGGCATATGGTAGTGAAGTTGTTTTTCTTTCTTGTTTTTGCATAATCGCAGTATGATTTATGCACAATGAAGACCCTGTAATCATGGTTTTTCCTTTTTTTCTGTCTACATACCCTTACTGTCTTCAGTAGGATTGCAGTGGAGTAACTGCAGGAAAATTTGGGTCTATAACTGCTCTGTAGTTAACAATTTGTTGATGTTAGAATATAGTTTCCCTTCCTATGAATATGTTGACTCTGGAATGCTGATTTTTAAAATTATGCTTATTTGTATAACTAACTTCAGAAGAAATTATGCTGAGTAACCAAAGGAGCTGGTACACTGAGTAAAATGTTATCCTTTTTTTATGACCTATTTTCCAGATTAAGCTGTACTTCAAAATATTTTAAGAAAAGCAGATTTTCTGATTGTTTTGCTTGATTTCTTTAGGGTTTTTTTGTAAGTAATATTTCCTCTCTGCTACTACTCTGATAAACATTTAATCTAAAGTTAATTACGTTATAATAAAGAATTGCATTCACGATGGAAACATTCTGAAGGAGTAAATTACTTTTAATGTGGTGCATGGACTTTAAGTGCATTTCTGTTTTCCTGGAGAAATCCTGCGATTAACAAAGACGGAAGGAAATAGAAGGAAAAAGCAGTATTTATGATCTTCTAATGGCACAAAGGATTAGAAGCAGGCGAACTCGTATCTCTTCCCAAGACTGTTACAGACCTGCTGTTCTGAGCAAGTCTCCAGTTTGCCTCTTTGATACCTTTCTCAACAGCCTCTCTAATGCTTTGATTCAACAAAGTGTTCAAGCCTGTGCTTAATGTTACAAAGAAGTAGTTACGTCCTTAAAATTAGTCACATGTTGAGGAGTCCAGGCTGATTTGGTAATCAAATTCATCTGTCTTTGATAAATGCATTTTCACTATTCCTGAAACATATTGCATTGATTGTAGTTTCCTTATGACCTTGCCATATGATAAAACTGGGCAGACAGTACTGTGCCTTTCATTTAACTTTTTTCTACAGCTCCATGTGATTCTACACAGGTAGAGTAATATTTGCATTTTTACAACACTATTAGCAGACCACTTTTTAGTGTTCTAACACCTCAGGTGTAATTTACTGATGCATTTTTATTGAGGGTAACATCACAGCTTAGAAACCAACAGTGAGCTGCCTGATGGTTTTGTAAGCATACAGAGATCAAAGAATTGTTAAAAGAAGCAGTAACATACTTAACTACTAAACATGTGCTAGCACCTTCCACTGAAATTCTGTGGGCTATTAATGCATTAGATAAAACAATGGCTGCAGTTATTAAAGCTAAGAAATACAAATGATGAATTTTTTGCTGAAAGAAAATGTATTTTGGCTGGTATGGTAACAATATTCAACACCATCTCAGCTCTGCCATTTATTCCACATCAGTAACTTGGTGATGGAGATCTCAGTATCTCCATCCAGAGATCCAGATCTCAGTATAGCTGTTGCAGAGGTTGGACTTTGGGAAGGGGGGAGGGGTAGGAAAACTAAGATTTGATGTCATCAAAGCACAAAACCCCTTTTAGAGCTCTGATTAAAAGTGAATATTGATGAGTCTCTTGTCAGAAGCCAGTGACTTTCCCAAGCCTTTTTTTTTCTGAACAGGAAAAACACAACACAAACATCATTCAGGTGTTACATATTTGACAAGATACTTAAAGATTCTTTGTACAAGATTGGACTGTAGTTGACTAAATTAAAAATGATTGTGAAGGGGGTAGGTCATGCTCCACGTACAAGATATATAACATCCCTTCCCTCAACAAAATGCCATGAAGTGTTTTCTAAACATATTTAAAGCATATAAAACTTGAAGAGTTGGATCATCCCCTTGTACATCAGAGTTTTCTGCATTTTCCATCTTGAGTTGGTATTTCATGGCTTTCCAGAAGCAAAGAGGAAGCACATTAATTTTGCATCTTCATATTGGTGATGGCATATAGAAGGATAGAAATGGTTTGATCAAAGTTGGGTGGATTTAGCAAAACACAAAACAGTGGGTCTTCCTGTGTTAACTGAAATAAGCAGGTGTGGAACCAATTTATTGTGCATAATTTTTTCCAGTCTCTGCAGAAATAAATGCGAATCTTTCAAACACCGTAGATATGGAGGAAATAAGGAGCTTCTTTAGTATATTTTAATTTTCTCTAGAGTTTGCTCAAATCAGGCATTCAAATGTGAAGTCCAGCACTAGGCAGTTTATAGGTTTTTGAGGCTCCCTGGGAGATTTTTGGTAAAGTCTAAAAGCAGCTATTAAGCTGTACTGATGCATAAATGTTTTTTTGTCGTGGGAGAAACAGAAAGCCTGTGACAGAAATGCTTTGTAAATTTAATGAACTCTTTAGTATTTTTCTTTTCCATATTTATTAATTTGTATGTAACATTAGTGATAGTTTACTGTAAGATCTGTTACTGTTTACATCTTTGAGAGTTTCACTGTAAAAGTAATAGTTATCCTATAAAGTGCAATATAAAGTATGATTGCATTCAGATAATTCTTTAGAGAAATTGTTCAGAAGAAACATAATAGAAAAAACTTTAAAAACTTTTGTAATGTTGCCTGTGCACTAGTAAAGTTTATTTACCACTGACATCCTAGAGTCTACTGTAAAATAAGGCTAGCTAAGCTGGCAAGACCTTATGTACCGCTGTTTTGGGTAAATAATGCTGGATGAGGGGATCGAGTGCTCCCTCAGTGAGTTTGCAGATGACACCAAGTTGGGTGGGAGTGTTGATGTGCTGGAGGGTAGGAGGGCTCTGCAGAGGGATCTGGACAGGCTGGATCGATGGGCTGAGATCAGCTGTATGAGGTTTAATAAGGCCAAGTGCTGGGTCCTGCACTTGGGTCACAACAACCCCATGCAACGCTACAGGCTTGGGGAGGAGTGGCTGGAGAGCTGCCCGGCGGAAAAGGACCTGGGGGTGCTGGTTGACAGCCGGCTGAACATGAGCCAGCAGTGTGCCCACGTGGCCAAGAAGGCCAACAGCATCCTGGCCTCTCTCAGCAATAATGTGGCCAGCAGGAGTAGGGAAGTGATCGTGCCCCTGTACTCGGCACTGGTGAGGCCGCACCTTGAATACTGTGTTCAGTTTTGGGTCCCTCACTACAAGAAGGATGCTGAGGTGCTGGAGTGTGTCCAAAGAAGAGCAACAAAACTGGTGAGGGGTCTGGAGCACAAGTCTTCTGAGGAGTGGCTGAGGGAACTGGGGCTGTTCAGTCTGGAGAAGAGGAGGCTGAGGGGAGACCTTATTGCTCTCTACAGCTACCTGACAGGGGGTTGTGGCAACGAGGGTGTTCGTCTCTTCTCCCAAGTAATTAATGATAAGATGAGAGGAAATGGCCTCAAGTTGCACCAGGGGAGGTTTAGACTCGATATTAGGAAAAATTTCTTTACGGAGAGAGTGGTTAAGCATTGGAACAGGCTGCTCAGGGAGGTGGTGAAGTCACCATCACTGGAAGTATTCAAAAAATATGTAGACGTGGCACTTCAGGACATGTTTTAGTGGGCTTGGTGGTGTTGGGTTGACAGTTGGACTTGATAATCTTAAAGGTCTCTTCCAACCTTAATGATTCTGTGATTCTGTGAAATACAGAGATTTAAAAAAAAAAAAAAAAGAGGAAAGTGTACCTACACTTGCATGGTCATTTTTGTATGCCCAATTTGTAAGCCTAAGTATGGCAGATATTGACAACTTATACATTGACAATTTAGACATATAGTTGTGATAACTGTACACTGCAATCACATACCAATACTCATCCTTTCTTTGGAAATAGGGTTTAGTGCATGTGGAGGAGTATGCCCATATATCTTTACAAGTAGATGGTCCACATTTTTGTAATTGCTGCCCAATTTGACACCTTGTATATGACTTTACTTTAGGAAAATACTCAGCATTCAGAGTCTAGAAATAGTACACTTGGTGTGTTTAGTGTGCAACTGAAAGCTGAAGCATTGGCTATCCCTATTTACTCTTGACAAGCTATATAAATACTAGACATAGTCTTTAAATTCATTAATAGGTTACACATTAGGGATCCTCTTTTTTTTTAACAGTTATAAACATTTTCTCTGTTTTGATCCTTTGTAAAATTTAAGTTTCTGTAAAAAAAAAAGTATCTGAGTAGATGAATTTTTTATCATTCCAAAGAAAATTCCTTGTCTTCTTTCCAGCAAGGACTATTTTCTCTAGAAATGAGTAGTGAGCAGTGAGGCTATTTCTGCTTGTTGCAGATTTTTTTCTTTTATGCATTAGTCTAGACTGAATCTAGTCCCCTATATTTTATCAACCAGGGACAGTATATACTATAGGTAATTTAATACTTGGTGCACGGTATTTGGTTATTGTGATGTTGTCAGTTTGAATATAGAAGAGCTGAAGTTTCTGCTTTTCTCTTCCATGGCACAGTAGTTTAGTTCTTTCTCCCTTATCCAGTCATGTAAGTTTTAGAAAACGTGTGGAAACTGAGTACCTTAGAAGCTTCTACTCCTCTTCCAAATTTGAATGAAATGCAATTCAGAAGTTATTATGGAGGGACAGGCAGACGGACACGTGAGCAGATAACTGAATAAACCGTGTTTCTTTCAGAAACCAGGGTATAAATAGAAATCTCAAAGTTTACTGGGATATAGGAAGGGATCATTGGTAGCTGACCTTGGAGGAGGTGCGCAAATTGAGGAATAAATATCTTCAATTTATGTGCTGGAAATATATGGCACTTTAATCTATCACTCACTCACCTTAATGAACTTATCTCAATGTATCCTTTTGAAACAGTAAAATGGTATTCCTCTGCTATTCCTGCTGGACAAGCTAGGCACCAGGAGGTCTGCAGTTTCTTTTACTTCCAGTCTTTTAACCAGATTCAGAATAAAAGAGAACAAAATAAATTATTCTGAGTTATTACAATGCTGTAGTACTGGCAAAATAAAATACAAATCTTAATTTTAGTCATTTCTCAAATAAGGGTAATAGTGTCTTCTTGACTTCATTAAATGAAATAAAAAAGCCTCGGAGAGAATCTGAAATTAATCACACTAATAATGTTGCCCCACATCTTAACATTTAATGAGGCTCTTAAGAAAAGTAATTTTTTAAATGTATTTCCTAGGAGAATCTCTCTGGCCACTCCCCGACAGCTTTATAAATCCTCCAACATGACTCAGCGCTGGCAGAGACGGGAGATATCTAACTTTGAGTACTTGATGTTCCTCAACACTATAGCAGGTAAGGCTTCTGACTCTCTAATCCTTCATAATATGTTTATGTTTGTCAAAGTCTTAAGCATCGTGACTTGATAGAATACATTTATCCCTCTAGACTTCAGCTGCAGCTTTATGGTAGATTCAGAAACACACGCATTAAATTTTATCAGAAAATGCACAACCTATCACTGAGACTGTAGATTCATGTATTGTTGTGGAGGCTGTTCCTTGCTCCCCTTCTGCCATTTCCTCTGCTGACAGCTTTGTCTGAAGCTTTATTAGAGTCAACAAACCATTGCCAGAGAGTGTCTGGAAATAATAATGGGAAAATGTAATTTCGCTACTTCATCATTCTCAGCAACAGCAACTAGACAGCAGAATAACAACAGTATTCTGCCTAGTACAGATGTCACCTGGATTGTGGTATGATTAGATTACAGCATCTTTTCTGATTTATTTCTTTGAGCTGAAATATAATATCAGATTAGGTATTTAAAATGAGAAATAACTGCCATAGACATCCATTCGTTATTGGCAAAAGAAGAGCTTTTCTGGCAATTGTCATTAATTAAACATTCACGATGGCATTATTCCTTTCACCTCTCCCCTTTCTATGTGTTAACTCCTGTGGTAATTTTAAATGTAAAAAGCAGCAGTTTTCTACACCATATACAAAGATTTCCAGGAGGTTGTCTACTATTACGATTCTTGCCTGTAGCACACATGCTGCTTATGAACCTGCCTGTGGAGAGCCTTCCTCAGACATTTTTGAAACCCAAATTAAATTCCACCAGGCATCACTTTGTACACCAATGTTACAACTCTCGTCTTTACTTGGTCCTGAATTTTATGCTTGAGGTTATCCTCAGACCAGACAGAAGACAAATGCAAGTCTGAAACCCAAAGGTAGCACCCGTTACGCTGACCAGTCTGAGGACAGTCACTGCGTTCTTCCCAGTAGGGCAGTGGCAGAATTCAGGAGCTGTCAAACTCACTTGCTTTGAACCTTTAGGCTTTTGCCTCTGTGCTTGTATGGTAGTCATCTTCTGTGCATCCAGTCTTACAGACGTTAATAGATGTGTCGTCAAATTATCCCAGTGTGATACAGAAGTGCTACCACTGAACAGTTGGAAATCTGAGGGCATGTTTACCTTGTGCAGTGGAGCACAAAGCAGAGTCCCTGAAGCTATCGGAGACCTGGGCTGGAAAGTCCCTATGGTGCAGTCCAATGCAGGCTCACCAGCTTAGTTCCCGAGCATTGTAGCCACAGTCCTGCAGACCTTCGCCGAAGGAAAGAGCCCTGCTGAGCGTTTATTAGCTCTGGCGCGGTGCCACAAAAATGCTGGTATCCTGCTCCTGGACACTGACCTGCCTCCAGCCGCTCCACGTCTCTCGCACATCCGCTGCTGCCCTTCTGGTGATGAGGAAATGCAGGCAGAGCCTCACAGGCTCCCTGACCGCCTCACCCAAACTTGGAGGGTTTACTGGAGAGCTGGGATGTTAGCCTAGGTCCTTTCAGCCCTTGTACAATACGTTATCAACAGAACTGTCTTTCACTTGTAATTTCCTTTTTATGTATTCATTTCTTCTGTAATCAGTGTGTCTAAACTCTTTAAATGACAGTAGACAAAAGCTGAGCCAATTTTTTATAAATTACTTTTATTTTTAATCAGTTTAAAATGCCAAGGTGATTTATTTTTAGGTCAGTAAACAAGCTTCAGCCTGAAGAGATTCCTTCAGAATATCTCAAAGGTTGCAATAAAAATGGGGTTTGATACTAGTACTGCTAGGCAGGCTTTATAGCCAAACACCTGGGTGGTTGCAAGAGGCAAGTTTCTCTTAATGTCATCTAGTGTCATTCACCCGCCTTGTGACAGGATGGCCTGACATTTCCAGGTACCACCTGCTATGCCCAAGGTTTAGAGGACTACTGACTCTATTTTTTTTTTGTGTCCATGAGCTCATTTGGAAAAGCTTACAGCAGCTTGGTCGGTACCTTGGTAGCGTTTCTCTCTAACACAGAACACTTAATAACTGGCAGATTTTTTTGGTATTGGTCTCTTACTATTGAATCTCATTTGTTCATGTAATCTCATTGTTGTTAATTGTATAAGCTCACTTGCCCATTTTCACAACATTACCTACCATCTTACAAAGTCTTTCAGCAGTGCATGATCAAATTCAATTTTAGGTAAATACCATATTCCCCAAAGGAGAGGGAAGTAAATTTGAGTGTCTAGAAGAAATTCAGCCTCAGTCTTTGTCTCCATCTAGTATTAACAGACTTATTTTGTACAGTCATTCTTTTTAATGATGTTTTGATGTCACATGGATCAACAAATATATGTTTTCTGAAGGACACCCAATATGCTGATTTTTAAAAGTTTTAGAAGTGACCAGTATTGGTTAAACAAAAATTAATACCCATGCATACTCTTCTGCTAAGATGTGAGCAAGGCATTGAGTAATATTTGAAGACCTTTTCCTTGTCACAAAGAATATCCCTTACTCTGATTTTTATTTCAAACCCATCTGCATTGCTTGGCTTTTGCTAACGGATCCTTACCAATCTATATATTTTCTGTTCTGTTTTCATTTTTCAAGAAGAGTAACAGTCATCATGTTAGGTTGAGAAGAAAGTATCACTGTACGATCTCATAAAATATTTTGGAGGGATGTCTAAAAGCAACTGAGATTCTCGGGTGCTTTCCCAATCAGCAAAAGTGCTGTCACATCTGATAGTGTTCCAGCCGGATTAGTGAAATAAAAGGTCCTGTTGACATCAGCTATGACAACTGCATGTTAGAATGGCCTTCAATGCAAAGAGCTTGTAAGAAAGCATGATTTCATTGCTGTATTATGTGCTTTCTATTTCTGCTGCTTCATTTTTTTGAAGATTTTCAGGATTCATATTTTCTACGAACATAGATAAATAGATTTCTGTTGCTAATGCCATTATAACATTTGTACTCACTGATGCACTCTCATAGAAACTCGTGATGGTTTTTTGCAAATTAAATTTACCCTCAATAGATGAACTCCCTGCCAATGACACACACACACATACCCTTTTCTGAAAACAACATAGGAGAATTAAAACTTGACTGAAACCCAACAGGCAGTGCTACATGTGACAATAAACTTTTTAGCCCAGTTTGGAACAAACTTTAATATTTTCCAACTTTTTGACAGAGGCAAAAGTCCCCCAAAGTTATTTTTTAGAAGATCAACCTGGTTTTGTAGTTCTAATGAAATCTGTACTTCAGCTAGGAAGCTGACTTCCAAGAACTCCTGAAGAACTTGGGCGTATTGCAAAGGATCTCATCATAAAAGTTTCTGGTACACCAGAAACCCACCCACAATGGAGCGCATGTGAGCTACAAGTCCAATGGAAGTGGAGAACATAAATATGTGTTAGAAACCCTGGAAGTTCTCACATCCTCAAGCCGTTTCCTGGTTACACCATTGCATAGCACTGTACTGCCAGGGCCTGAGATCTGGGAAACTGGGGGGCTAAGAGCTATGAGGAAGCCTGAATGACCCCACTGCTTTAACAGCTGTGCCTTTATTTCTGTAAATCTTCTGTTGAAATATATTTCTTAAAAATATTTCCTTTACAACAAATAGGTGTTTTCTGATGAAGCACTAAAAAAATTAATGTCTACCATAAATACAATATTGGAAACAAAGTACCTCTACTACATGTTCACTTGTTTTGATAACACTGAACTGATAACTCTCCAGATGCATCTGTGTTAAACAGAAGCAAATTCTTATATGTACTGTAGACAGGACCCTCAGCAGTCGGAAGAAAACACAGGATTTTCGATTTTTTACACAAAGATAGAGTACTGAATATATTCATGACCTCTTTTGCTAGTAAAGACATGCATTTTCTTTGCTTTCTTCTTTGGAAATCCAATTTCCAAATACATTTTCAATTATACTCTTTTGTAATGTGATCCCATAAGAAATACTTCCTTAAAAGAATAGATGATAAATAGAAAAAATAGTAAAAATACTTCTTTACCAGTAATTGTTTGTATAGGCAGCAATGGCCTAGCTTTAGACGACAACTGTTTAAGTGGCATATTCTTTTCTAAGAATATCATTGTTTTTAGCCACTGAGAAATATGTGCATCAAGATTTTTTTATTCGTGTTGCCATTTAGCTCCTACTGGCTTACTCAACATATCTGAGCTGTAGCTTTGTCACTTAAGGAACGTGGAGGTTTGACACTTAAGAAATGTGGATTATCTGCTGGTAAGTGATACCTAGGTCCCTTTGTTGTTTTTTCTTCTCTTCCAAATAAATAGAGGTCCACTAACAAAGTGGTTTAGTGCACTTTTTGACATTTTTTTGTAGCTTCCTTTCTTCGTACAATGGTGCTTTACTAGCATCTAGCCCTTTACAAAACAGTAAGAAATCACTCACGTTTTCTTCTGATCCTTTTCTGAAATTATTCAAAAAGCAGCCTTGGAAGAGAGATGTTCAGAAGTGAGGCTTCTGACGCCAGCTCAGTTCTTTCATTTGTGACATGCAACCGGGTCTTTTCCCACAAGAAGTCCTTTGCCTGCTTTTTAATGCTGTTAATTACACAGACTGGTTGGTCTCTGCAGGACAAAACCACTGAAATAAATACATGAATCTCTCCTTAGCTCTCCCTGGTTTGCCAATATGTCTGTCCTGACAAGCACGGCCCCTGGCTATTCTACAAGTTCTTAATCAATGTTTGAAATACTGAAGTGTCCCCTTGGAAAGAATCCATCTTTCTATGACCCTTTTTTTAATCTTTATATCACCCTGTTACCACCTCTGAAACATTGCCCAGCTTCATTTTTAGTTTAACTGTTTCTGTTGTGATCTACACTCATGACTTAATAATCGTCTACTTCAGTTATCATAGTTTTCTCTTTCTAGTTCTTTTCTTATCCAAGGATATATGATTACCATCGCTGGCCTGATGACTTCCTGATGACAATTGAAATTGCAATTTCAATTCAAAATCGCTCTCCGTTTTCAAAACTCTCTAAAGTCTTGTTTCAACCTGTTTCTCTGGCCCTCTAGCCAACTATTTTCTCGCCTCACTATTCTGTTTCCAAGGTCTTCACCTCTTGCTTGCCCTCTTTCCTGACTCAAGCATATTTCATCATGTTTACGGCTCTGGGTTTTTCTCCCAAAGGTAAACACTGCACTCTGCTACTTATCAATCAGTCTCAGTGTTACACTCTCGGTGCCCCTGGTTTTTGTCCTGGCTGTGTAGACATAAGCCTTCCTGGCCACCTTCCCCCTCCTCCTACCTATTGCCTTCCCAGGGATCCTTTAGCTTTGAAGGTTTGGAAGCAGCTGTGATTATACTAATTGTCCTTTCTTCAGGCGCATAAGAAAAGGCCATATTGCATGTGCTCAGCATGTATGTCAACTGAACCCTCTGGGTGATATAGGGGACAAGTAATTTTTACTATTCTCAGTTACAGGATTATTGAAAAAAGTACTTAAAAGTAATCCCACTGCAGCAAAAGAAATCAAGAGGAATGGGAACAAGAAGCCATTTTGTAATATGGTTGTAGTGCCCGTGTTTTAGTTAGAAGTCTAGTTTTCAAATCTATTTCTTAGTATTTAACTAATTTCTGCTGGTTTTTCTCTTTTCAAATTGCAGTAAATTGAATGTGTGTTTGCATTTGTATTTATTGGAATTTTAAGTCTTTTAAATCCTACCTGACACAGCTTTTAAAAGAAGTGGAGTATAATTATATCCATAATTTTTGTAAGTAATTTCTTGTAGTGGAAAGGGGTATCTTTTTAAAGGTTTGTGGAGAAAAATGACACCTTCAGTCAGGTAACAAATTCAGATGAACTTCTTCCCTCTCCCTCTTTTTTTCGCCTGTTTAGCATTTTACACTTTTTTACTCTGTGATGTACAAGCCCTCACTGGTTAATTATGTATATATTTAGCTACTGCATGTGTTGGGCTTATTATTGTCATCTAATTAGATGTAGCTCGAACTACTTGCTTCTAGAAAAATCATTAAAAATTCTTTCCTAATGACCTAGAGATGACAAAATGTCTGTAAAGTGTGAAGAAGCAGACAAGCACAGGAACATCGCTCTTAAAGAGTGTTAATCCAGATGCTGCAATCATCTAATTAAACAATATTTTGCTGTCATTAACATTTTCACCAAGGAATTGCAGTTATAATTTCTTTGTCAGCTGTCTCTAGCTCACTTTACCTTCAAAACTAAAGTGCCATATAAAAGCATTAAATTGGATGGTTTAATTAAAAAGTTTTTTTTAACGAAGAAACATATCCAGTATTTGTGAGATCTCATTTACTATGCCTCAGTTTTATTGTTCAAGTAGATTAGTGTCATAGGCTTGCGATATTTAATATTCAGCCTTTAATATTAATCTCTGTAAGCTTACTTGGGGGAAAATCTGAAGCTTCTGAAAAGGTATAGGGCCTACCAATAGTGGTACAAGTTTATATGTTTTATTTATGTTTTATATTTATTTATCTCAAGAAAGAACCAAATAATTCTTGCTGGAAGTACCAGGCAATTGATGAGATGGCTAAATATATTCATCTGCTGACTTTACTCTGAAAATAATCATTGTGAAGCCGGAAGCGATCGAGAAAGAATTCCTAACAAAGTTAAACCGCTAATATTTATGCATGTTTAGAATTAGAGCTTTGTAATCCCATTATAGGCCTAGATCACTGTCCTCCACTCAGATAAGCATAGATGTGTGGTCTTATCTCATTGTCTAGGTGTGGTCTCCTTTCACAATTTAAATTATGGTTTAAATTATGGTTCATCCTCTTGACTCATTTCTATTTGCTGATATTAAAAAGAAAATTGTTGAATTGAGAAAAATAAATCACTAACTTTTTTACTAAACAAATTAATAACTATTCTTAGCAGTTAATCTCTTCATAAATAAAACATGTTTTATAAATGTGGAAAATCTCAAATTTGAAGTAAAAAGTCATTTTGGAGAACCATAAATTTCCTTTCAATATTTTGCAAAAGATATTATCACCTTTCTAAATGTTTCTATAAAGTGTTTTCAGTTGAAAGTCTTTATTACTGTGAAATCTTTTCCATGAAACTTTTGATTCTGAAGAATCATCATTGTTGCTTATGCTTTGTGATAGACTACAGTCACCTCAGTCATTCTTTTCCTGAATTTCACATTTCTTTTAGTCTGCTCTCTACATAAGCACAAATGTCTGTCTTTTGTGGAAGCTTTTGCACATTCTTCTGTTAACTTAATTGAGGATTCTGATGGTGAGAAAACTTTTATTGTTTAAAGGTATAGCTTTAGAGAGGCCATATTTTATAGAACCTTAAATTTTACAATCTCAAGAAACTTTACAAATCATATGCAACTGATCCCTCGCCAAAGAGGAAAACAATATTCTGATTTGACGTATGTGGAAAATGAGGCAGACTTACTTCAAGACATATGGAGCCTCCTCCCCCAACCTAAACCAATTAATATACTGCCTTTTCCTCCCTCACATGGATAAATTCTGATGTATTTCTTGATTTAATTGTTTGATACATTCTCATTCTGTCTAAGAGTGGTTTTGTGTTAATTCATTGTTGATATTAAAGAAGTCGTGTTTTTGTTTCTATCCATCTTTATTTGTGTGTGGCGCACAGTGCCGATACTATTTTTTTAACAAAGTTGTATTTGCACCTCCATTATTTTTTTATATTCTTGTGAACATCTCTGTGTTCAAAATGTAAAAATGAGGACACACAGTTGTTAACTATAAGTACTTTTCCTGTTTTCAGTGAAGCTATGTCCAAAATAGAAAAATAGAAACATGCTTCTCGTTCATCAACTTCTATTGAAAAAATAAGGTGTGTGTAGAGCAGTGAAAGTTTCACATTTCATTAAAGCAGAGCTGATTTTTGTGGAGAATTGCAAATGCTACTCAGAACAAGGAAGCCTGTGTTTTCCTGTGCCGGGTTTTGTACCCCAGGAATCTGTCCAGAATCTGGAAGGAAGCAGTTAGTGAGACAGGGCTGTAAATCTGCCGCAGGACTGGGAATTGTTAACCTGGGTTATTTCAGTCTGCTAATTATATTATATAAATACACACACACACGTATTTATGACCTGATTTTGTTTTTTAAGACTTATGTTGCATATTGCATGCTTCTCAGTAAATCAATATGGTGGATGGTTCTGTACTAAGCAACTTCATTTGTCTTATCACTGAAATGTTAGATACTACTAAACACCAGCTGACACAGAAATAACAGCCTTTCCCAAATACACTTTTCCTCATGATGAATTCATAATTTTCAGTTCATTTCGGTTGCAGATTGTTCTTTTGAAACTGTATCTGAAGGTGGTTTTTGCACATTTGAGCTGCTGGGATGGTAGCAGTGTTTCTTTCACGATGTTCGGAGACAGTGGCCTGGGGCAGTTAGCTCTGTCTTTTAGGGGGTAGAAAATGTTTTTTTTAATTTTCAAAGTGGTTACAAAATAGTGTTAAAGCAGACGTGACTTCCTCCACTTTGCTTCCACTATTGCAGTGAAATCTCACCACTTCTTCAGTGAAGAAGAGCCGTGGGGAATAATGGCTTAATATGGTCTATCTAGAATAGACCTAGATTTGCAAACTTCAAATTTAGTCCCGTGCTGTTCAGAGTCTCATTTAATCTTTACCAGCTATTGATACTGCATACAGTTGCTAGGAAAATAATAGTCTCGTGGTTTTAAATTTCAATATTCACGCTATGAAAATAGCTTCATGGAAATAAAAAAGAAAGAGTTTATTGGCATATGGTGCATTTTAGTTGATCTTGAAAGATACTGTGCTCTTCATATTATGCTGATTTCTGCATTGACTTCTGATTCAAGATACGCGCATCTAAATGGCTACTTTTGTCTGGATTTATACCTGATTCTGTCAAGTGGTGGGAACTGGGAATGTAATGCAAAAAAAGTAACTGCTGGATTGTTTTTCAGCTGGAGAAGTGAAAGCTATTTCCTAATTCTTAAAATATTTTCTTTCTATACAGGACGAACGTACAATGATCTGAACCAATACCCTGTATTTCCGTGGGTTTTAACAAACTATGAATCTGAAGAGTTAGACCTGACCCTTCCAGGCAACTTCAGGGATCTTTCAAAGGTATGCTTCAATTCCATTAAAGACAGTCAGCAAGCCCTTTTAGGAAGAGGTTTTATTTTATATTTATAGTCTGGTTAAGTTAGGTCTTTATCTTAAAGTAAGAAAAGTCTGAAATAGACTTTTCTATTTCAGAATAATTTTATACTGAATCTCTACACTATGCTACTTCCATGTCCCTGACTGATCTGGTTCCAAACCTGCAACTCCTCCATACCTTCTGACTTACGGAACATGAGTGCATCAGACCACTTGATCTCACTAATTATCTCCCTTAGTTTATGAAAGCTGATCCTTTGGAAAGAAAAAGCTTGGACTAATTTTTCACTTTGTTTGCAGGGACTAGATGAGTAATACAATAGCAACATCTCCTTTTGTTTTAATGATTATTCAGTAAAAAAGTATTTTGTATTTTAGACTCTGGAGTATCTGGTCCCTGTCATTATTTGTGGTTTTTTTTCTCTAAACGGACCTGGGCAGTTAGTGATTTATAATAATACAGTTCCTGGTTTTTGTTTCTCTAATGGCACCAGACGGGCATCCATACCCAGCTCTGGTACTCCGATTGTGTCAACAGACTGGAGAGAAAGTGTGTTCTACACATAGCAGAAGCATATGGAGGGGCTCCACTTTTGGCCAACTGGAATAAAGAGAAAAAACAGGGTTTGGAACTGAGTGGTGGGAATTATCTTCCCTAGTTCCTATCAGCTAAGAAAGTGTGTGTTCTTTCTCACTAGTGAAGGTGGGTAGCCTTGCAACATCCTCGGCGTGAGGTTTCTGTGGTTTGGGCATGACTGCTTTCTTGCATCCTTGCCACAGTTCCTCACCCAGGAGGGAGAAGCTGCTCACATAAATTGAGTGAGGCTCAAAACCGCAGGAGGCTGGCACTTGCTGAGTTAAGGAATGAGGCTGGAGAGGAGAAAATGACCCCCAAGGCCTGTTCTGCAGCCCTGTGCTGCAGCTCCTGCTTTCCCTTCTGCTGTTGGTCAGGGATGAGAGTTTCTGGGGCTTCTACCTTTAAGTCTGCTTTTCTTTCCTCCTCTTCCCAAAAGCACACATCCTGGGCAGCAAAGGAGAGATCCCACCCTAGGTATCTCACAGTCTCATATCCCTGTTGGAAAGAGTGTGCTTGCAGTACTTCCAGATGTATTGTAACTGTTCCTGGAAGCCTGTTTTTGTGATACTTCCAAAATAATTTGAGTAAGACTTGGTTGCATAATGGCAGATAGAGACACCTAAGTTGCCTTTTTTTCTTAGATAAATAAATAAAACAGAAATTAAACTACATTCACAGTATGCCTCAAGTGTAAACAAATTGTTGAGACTGTACTTACATTATGTAAAACTTCTAACCTTTCACAATATTATAGGTATGTTTCACAAATGTGTTTTTTATTCTATAACACCATTGTAATCTGTGCCAGGAACAATAAAAGAAAATCCACAGACATAAGTTAAATGAAGACCAGTGATCATCTTGCACTGGCTTGTTCCCCAGCATGTATAAAAATATTTCTGTTTTAAAATTGTTTATAGTGATAAACCTTTCATTAAGATGCTTACACTTTTCAAAATCTCTCAAACTCACTTCTTTCTAGTATTAATAGCACTGTGTGTGGTGAAGTGCAACACGATTCAACAGCATCTCGTGAGTCCTTCATTAGGTACTTAGTTTTGGTTGAATCCAAATTTTTATGGCAGCCTATTAAAGTATGTAATTGCTCCAGGAAGTAGCGTGATAGTTGAATAGATAGGTTTTCCTCATGAGTTAGTAAAGACGCATTATGGAATTAGTGCTTGTATAGCTGATTAAGTATCACTGCACACCTACTAGTGCTCTCCCTTGAAAGGAAATGTAAAAACAAGTCCCTGATTATTTATGTTTCTTCAAGAATCTGTGCAATGTGCACAGCTGTATCTTGCCGGAGGACCTTTTCTTACCCAATTTGATAACTGCATTCTCTTATTCAAAAGCTACCAGTGGTTTCCTCTGGAAAAGCTAGGGTTTTAACCACTAAAAGAAAAGCCTACACAGAACTAGTTAAGGAGAACGGGCTTTCTTTTCTGGCAAGATCTGGGCTGCATTTATCCCATGGATGTGTGAGAAAACACATGTGCAATCTATAAAGTGTTGTGGGATCCCTCAGGATAAAAGGGGTGTAATTGTCAAATTTTTTCCGTGTTTATTATAATAACATCTGATAGGTTTCATTTCACAATGGTTTTAAAAGGAAAAATAGATTAATGATTTTTTGTAAAAGGCAGTGGCCAGCTAATATGAGATGCCTTGCTTTGTGTACTTTGGCTGTTATGCATTACTTGCATCCTGTTTCAATTTGTGCATTTTCAGTAAAAATCTTCAAAATCAGAATGTATCTGAAGTTATTTCCTTGGCAATTCTGTTTTCTTTTTGATATTGTCCTTTATCCGTAAGTAAGCCCCTTCTTTCCTTGTTAGGGAGGTGAATCCTGAGTAGCCTAGTGCTTAAAAGCAGGAGTTAGTGATTTATTGTTCACATTATTGAAGCCTCAGCCAGACCTCTGGGGCAGGCATACACAGTATCCTTTCCATGAGGAGCCACTTCCTTCTGTCAGATTTTACCCTGCAATGGAGAAATGTTCCTGCAGATTTGATGGCAAACCAGAACCTCCAGCTAAGCTGTTGTTGGATAAAATCTCCTTTGTCAGTTCCTGACCTTCTGTCTTCCTACAAGTTTGCCCTTCTTAAGTTTCACAAAGCTTCTGTCATTAATATTTAGTAATTAATACCCCTCAAACAACCTTTTGAAATGATTTAGAATTCTAACTTTATTACATATGTGGTAAAAGCCCACAAAAGCAATGAAATTAAAAGAGAAACCACCTATCATGCTTTGTTTTGTTGGTTTTAAATAGTTTTGGTAGTTAAATGTAGATGCTAAATCTAACTTCTTTTAAAGTAATTAATTTGGGTATTATTGCACAAAGTTAATACAAAACTCCACTGTCAGTTATGATGATTGACAGTACTTCTTTTGAAAAATTTTAGCCTTTGATTCCTAGTTTTTCTGTATAAATATGATACACCACCTTTGTGATATCACAACTCCTAAGTGAACGTACGTGACAAATGCTATTCATATGTTATGTGGCAATAAAATTAGATGTGTTTGTCTTTCTTACAGTGTCAATGACAGAGTAAAACATGTGCCTTTTGCATTTAGCTCAAACTTAAATATTTACGTTTCTGCAAAGCCATCTTGAACATGTAACTTGTCATTTCCTTCCGTTCCATTTTATTCTGGTTTTACATAGTGCTCCTTATTGTGGAACTTTTACAACCAAATGTTGCTTGGTCGCTCTGAACAATTGTGTTTAAATAGTAGTCTGAATTCCTCTGCCCTTTTTCTTTGAAATCTTTGGAAATTCCCCTATCAAGGCTTTTTTTTTTCTCTTTTACATATAATTTGAGATTTAAAAGCAGGGCCCATGGGCATGGAAGGTGCCGTAGCAGTAGGATATATTGGACCTCTCATTTGATTAGACAGTGTAGGCTCAAGTTTTATTCATTACATATACAAGGTTAAAGGTTATATTTATTGTTTGACAGGATGAAAAGCTAATGAAAGAGGCTGTCATAGATACATAGATTATCTTTTCACTATCAAACCACCAGGTGATCTGCTTATTTTCTTCTTTATTGAGATTTCCTTTGGAAGAATACGTATGGTATTAAACATTAGTACAGGAAACGTGTATGCAGCCCTTACTGTACACGGAGTTTTTTGGGGTTTCAACACACTTAAAATGTGACATGGTTTGTTTGTGCAAAATTGGTTGACTTTTACTCCTAAATTATATAGTGAATGCATGGGTTTGACATGCTGCATTGTCCCTGCTCATTAGAGTGTGAATGGGAACTTCTCCTCATTTACTTCCAGTCATACATCCTGTTAAATAAAATGACTTCTTCACCAGGCAAAGTAATACTAATATTGACACGTGTATGAAACATCACACGCCCATTCATTGAGTGGAAAAAATTATATTTTGTTAATACAGAAGGTGTTTGACTGATGGGTGGTGATAAGCATAACCACTTTTCCTTATTACTGTGCCATTTCAAGAAAAGGAAGTGATAAAGCCCCAAGGCTTCTAAATGTAATAATGCAAATGAACGCATCGAAGTGTGAATATTTCAAGGCAAACCACACTGAATACTTCCAAAAATGTGTATGCCGTGGAATGGAGTTTATGGGCTTATCTCACTGGAAAAATGAAATCAGTTTCTGTAACTTAAACTTCTCTTTTTACCACACACAACTCTACCATCAAAAGAAAAATGAGTTTGATTCCAATTTGGTTTAAGCCACACAATTAAACATTTTCTTTTCTTATATAAAAAGTTAAATTATTGAGTGAAACTCTGCTACTTGGAATCTTCCAGAACTCTTATATTTGATAATGTTGATATTGATATGCTGAAGAAAAGCTGTTTACAAATTTGGATAAAATTAGAACTTATTTTAAACTTCAAAGTATGATCCTAAGATATACTGCTCAAAGGTTGTTTGGTGGTTTTTTTTAATTAAAAACCAAGCAGTCAGGAAAAGCTCAGTCTGTATTCAGCCAGAGCCAAATGAAGCCACTCTCAAGATTTCTTTTGCACCCAGCTACAGTTTTGTGCAGTACATTACAAAAAAGGAGATAAACAGATAAGGTAGCTGCTGCATGAGATAGAGTCAAGATAAGCGGAATAGTTCATTGGCTGGATAAATAAGATGCTATGTTCAGTTCTGCTCTCATGAGAGTATGTAGTTCTATGAAGATAGCTGGCAAAACAGTAAATATTACACGAGCTAACATAACATGTCCAGTGGATATAAACACTAGATGTATTGACAATACACTGGTTCAAAGGCCAGATGTCTAAAGAGATTAGCCAGATAAAAAAGAATGACATGAATAGCAGTGTGGCTTTTATGTTAAGGTAAATACTTACTTTATTTTTAAATTGAAAAAGAAGCATAAAATAAACTCAAAGAGCAGCTTTTAGTACATCAGAAGTAAAGTAGCTGAATAGGCATTGTCATACAGGGAGTTGTTTTGCTTGGTTGGATTAAAGAATAGCTTATAAAACCATTTTATGAAAAGTTAATACGATTTGATACAAATCCTTACAGAGGGCTTTTTTAATAAAAAGACAAATGGTGTGTTTGGAAAAAGCATTTTATAAAACTTATAGAAAGAACTTTTTATTTCATCTTCAGAACAATTTCTTGACTCAAATTCAGTTTCTGTACTAGTCTTAAGGTACCGGACTGAGACGCAGTACATGGATCGAGCTTTGCCTTTGTATTGTCTGTGCAAGTCATTTTAACTGGTTTGCACAGAAGTAAAATGTCATTGAAATAAAATTAAATTTTCTTTCTTTACATGAAGATACAGGGATAGATCCATAAATAAAATTTATCTCCATTTTATAGCCATGGTATCATATATATATATAAAAAATATATACATACTAGTTGACTTTCTGGACTGAGAATGACAGTGTAATGCTATACAAAAGTGACCTAAACTCCATATACCCTACACATTGCACAAGAAATGTGAGAGAGTGTCCTGGTTTCTTGTGAAATGTGTAGGGTATATGGAGTTTTGGCCACTCTGCACAGCATTACAGTGCCATTCTCAGTCCGGAAAGTACCATTACTGTAGAACTTGTCATCTAGCAGGACGTATGAGAGTAAAACGAGTTTAGCTGATAATTAGTACAAGATTAGATTTAAAGTCTTTACAGAAAATGTATGTCTTTACTGAAGGATGAACTGTTACCATTTCTTTGGGTAACAGCATTTTGCCACGTGGACATTAAAAAAACCACTAAGGAAGCCAGTGGCAGACCTCTCTGAACTTACTCCGTGCTATTTCATTGACAGAAGTTTTCACTTTCAGAAAAAGCCTGGTCATTTGGTACACACAAGCTGATCTATTTGTGGTGAATCAGCAAGTTTTTAAATTACACCCAAAAAAAAGAGAGATTCGAGCACTTTCCATTAGCATTTTCAATGTGTATGGTTCCCTACGTCAGGGGAGATTTAAGTCCTTTCTGTTAATGCGCAGAGAAGTGGTTTGCTTAAGGGTCTCCATTACTGCACAGAAAAGGAGAAAAGGAGGATCAGATGTATTTCTTTGCCCCAGGCCAGAGATAACTGATGCATGGCTGGACCAGAAGCTGCAGAGCTGGATGAGCGTGGTGCAGCTCCCAGCTCTCCTCCCTGTGCAGTGCTGTATTGATACAACTGCACTATTTCTAGGATTCCAGTTGTTTCTCTGCAGAAATGTGCCATATTTGCACGCCAGCCCCTCTAGAGGTAGCGCAGGGATTTCTAGCGCACCTTCTTATTGCAAGGTATAGCCGTACTTAAGCAGTTTACCTGGGAACACTAGAAATCTTTGTGGAATGACAGAAATGAACCTGTATCTCCTGAATCCCAGGCTACCATCCAGATCACTAGTTCATCCAGTCCAGGATCTGTCCTGAGAAGTCAAGGTGAGACTTTTGCCGAAGACCAGCTCTACCTCACCCCTTCATTTCTTTCTTCCTTTCCTTCTCTCTGGGGCAAGGAAGGGTAATTCCCAGAAAAGATTACTCCCAAAAATTTTCACATGAAAATTTCCATACCATGCAAGAAGAGAGATGACTCTTAAGATATTTCACTTAAAGAGTCCATTTTATTCAGCAGATATTTTGTACATTTCAGCATTTTTCTTCAAATGAATCCTAAAGTAAAGAAAGAAAGAAAAGAAAGAAAAATGGATTCTGACTCTGAAAAGAATATTGATGAGGATGAAGGTAATCTTCAGAATACAGCTTTTTAGGTTTATCATTTAATAGATTGAACTTCTGAAAGTAGATTATTTTAGCTACTTGTGCAGGCATTTTTACATGAAAATGGGAATGCACGGTCTTACCACCTTACATCTTTTATCTTTTAAATTGAAATAACACTTCTCCTGAAGAACCTAGAAAACATGGTGTGTTTGCATTAGTGTTTTATGTGACTTTGGAAAATTATTTTCAAGTTCTTGAGAGAAAGCATCTTCTTCATGAAATGCAACAATATATACACACAATTTTTTTTTTAAAATTATTTAAAGCTATGGGTTAAATCATCATTAAAATTTTGCTAGTCTATAAAATAAAATGCCTTGTAGTTATTTCTGAGCATCAGTTATGCTTCACAGTTCTTGTTACTGTAATCAATTTACAGTGAAGAATGAAAACACATAGCATATTTGATGAAAGGCATCTGATCAGCTTCAAATATATTTTGAAAGATCCGGAGTTTTGATTCTCAGCCTTTCATTAATCACCATGTCCCTTCTCTACTATGCCTTCAAACATATATGTACAATAATATTGTGACAGCTGATGCCTCTGTCTTCCATAGGTTCAGAATTCACTGCGGCATAGGGTAAGATGCTCCTTCACAGTAGAGGGAAGAGGTATTCTCAGGGTGTTTTTCCATTACAAGATAGAATCTCTCCAATTTGTCTGCCATTTTGTTCCTTCTCGGGGGGTGAATGTTTCCTGTTAACAGAGTACGGTGTGAATTACTGCTTTAGCTTTTGAAATGTGCCATTGGGGACTGGAGTTTGTTCTGCCAGAGAAGTGGATACACGGTGCCTTGATGAGGGTGATATCAGCAGGTCCCATGCAGTCCCCAAAGCAACCCAGATCCTTGATATAATTTAGCAAAGTGCACATATATCTGCACAGTTTGTCAGTCTAATAGGAAAACAATGTCTTTTAATAAGTTACTCTTTCAAGAAAGTGGTTGAACAACCATTTTTATATATTGGCAACTTAGGGTCTATAATGATGCCAGTGTATATAATCCTGACAGTGTATAACAAAAATCCAAATATTTATTTTTTCTTTTTGCAGTAGTTGGGCAACAAGCCTGGAAAATGTTAGGGAATGGCTCATACTTCTCTTTCAAGAATGTTTTTTGAGGTCTTGCAGTGCAATCTGCATCAGATAACACTGATCCCTAGGGATTACTCATACATTTTACATGTATGAGAAAGCTGTTAACATCTCCATGACACAGCAAGGTATTAAGCATCCAGAGTGTTTCATGTGAAAAATACTGAAATCGTAATGTTTTAAAGTGTAAGTGCCATCAAACACTGCTATTTAAAAACAAGATCTAATATGTAAAATTAGAAAACAGCATGTTCTATGTCAGCCTTTTTAACAGCCATCTCAAAAAACACAGCAGCACTGAAAGCATAAAATACTTGTAGCTTTAAAATTGTTCAGTTACATATATAGTGTAGTGAAACACACTGATTTGACCTTGTACTAGTATTTCCATTCCAAATGACTTTGGATTTTAACTCGGTAGAAAGATTGTGCTGTGGAAGGAAATGCAAGAATACCTGTTAGCATTTTGAAAAGGGTCAAATTCCCTGAGTATACGTTTCTTTTAAAGTTGTAATTCCCTTAATAATACCAATTCTAACTCTTAATTTTTGATTAATACAAATCAAGTAATAATTTACATCTATAATAAGTTTATATAATTATTTGGTGTGGAAGTCTGTTCTCCTCTAAGTCTTAAACTCTGTGCGTTTGGTTAATAGCTAGTAAATACACTACTACTAGCTCATCTGGAAAAAGAGATTTAAGATCACTTAGGTATTTCAACATTTGATCTACTTTCTGTTGTATTTTCTTTATCCCAGGGACTTTTGTATCACACAATAACAAATACATTTTGAAAAAAATCTATGAGATAAAGTGGGTTAGAAAAAATCATAGAAAAGCATGTATCCCCTAAGTAGACACATCAAAACCGACAGTCCCTTCTACTCTCTTACCTTTCTTTTGGTTTTTACCTATTTGTATAGATTGTCTGTTAAGTATGCTCAGAATGGAGTTTGAGTTTGTGAATAATTTCTAAATTCTATTGTTTTTAAGTACAAAGCTTGTTTGTTTCGCTCAGTAAAACCTGGCTTTGTTCAGTCAGAAAGTAGAGCCAGTCCTGCAGGACTACGCATGGTTTTTAAGTATTTCTGCTTAGGATCACCAGACACCATCAGCAGTTCTGCGTGAAATCTTTTCATCATGAACTGTGCATTACAAAGTACCCTGTGTGAGCAAAAGTCAGTTTTCATTAGCTGTGTGATTATGGTGAATGACAGCAACAGAAATATTAGTTTGGCCTCAATGCATTTAAAATGCAGTTTTAGAAGTCTATTTCAGAACAATGTTACTGAATTAATTGGGAAACAACTCATACTTCAAGAAGGTCTTGAAAGTTTGCAGATGTGGATCACTTATATTTGTCAATTAAAATACGGAAAGTCATAAGACTTTTAGTACACAAAGCCTTTGAAAAGAAATTCTAAGATTACAGCAATCTGAAGGGATTACTACAGCATGGAATGAGTTTGGTTGTAGAGTCTCCTATGTAGTGAATCTTAATGCAGAATTAACCTATGACATATCAGACATGCTGCCCTTCATCTGATAATATATTTGACCTCTTATCCCTTCATAGCCTATTGGTGCTTTGAACCCAAAGAGAGCAGTCTTCTATGCAGAACGGTATGAGACGTGGGAAGATGATCAGACTCCACCTTATCATTACAACACTCACTACTCTACATCTACTTCTACACTGGCTTGGCTTGTTCGTATTGTAAGTATTTCTGGATCCTGGTTTTCATTATTATCTATACGTACAGCATCTCTTCTGTCACTTACCACTATTTTGATTTTTTTAATGAAAGTACTTTTCTATCAAAATCTTATTGTTCTTCCCTATGTTAAAATCTCAGAAATTCTCTAGGTATACTGTGTATACTCATTTGTAGTGATTCCTTGCTACCCAAACTATCTGAAATATATTTAAGACACAAAATTGTGGTGATATAAGGACACATACGATGAAGAAAGTCCATCTAAAACTAAATCCATCTAAAAAAAAGTCTCTAGACAATACAGAAAGCTACTCGTATATTTATTTATTATTTTCTGCTAGGGACAGATATATAGAGCATTAAAGAAAAACCTTTCGTAAAAAGCACATTAAAATCTGTCAGATTGAGAGGGGAATTATAGAACCAGTTTTTTATTAAAGCAGTATGGAGTAACATTTTATGCAAATGAGCTTCTCAATGAATTAATAACTTACGGTTTTCAGAAATGTAAAAATGTAGAATCTAACTTCAAACTGCTATTTTGATTCTGGAAACCTCATGCTTAAATCCTGTCCTCAAAATCAGATCTAGGGAAGGGGGCCAAACTTCAAAGATAGAATGAATCTGGATTTGGTTTGTGTGTTAAGACAATGAATTACAGAAAAAGGAGTGTTGATGAAGGACTTAAGGTTTCACAGCGAAACCCAAATAAATGAAAAACTGAGTCACCGTGTAATTACTGTACTCAAACTACACTCTGCCAGTAAAAATCTGTCGCATAAGGTGCATTCTAAGCATGTTTCACACACAACCAAGCAAATCAGAGCTGCAGAAAGCCAGAGATTTGAGTTTTCACACATCTCAGCTTCCTTTAGACATGTTCAGCTCAGAAGGGAAGAATTCATGTGTCTATGAGTTTGGGATATACTTCTTAACCCATGGGAAACTTAGCGTTGATTACACTCCTATATGGGGTGATCACTGTACTCCTTTTAAATATTGCTAAATTATTCATGTGCTGTGAATTCATTTTATGGTTCACATGTGCTGCTTCGGTGGCTTAAAGTGTATTAAAAACAATGGTTTTATTTGCATGTTTATCTATTAATTTTGGCTGCTATTCAACAAAAGATCCCCTCTTGCTACTCAGCAAAGCCTTAGGTCTGAAAGTCTGCTTACAGGCTGAATGTACAACACACCAAGGAGTATTCATTTCCTGTATTAGGCTAATGCTGTGTCATTTTTACTACTGTTGTTTATGTAATACTGTAGGTGTTCTTGCTCTCTTTCTTTTCTGCCCTAAAAGAGTGAGAGAACAAGGCCTTGATGGCCTTGCAATATACCTGACAAATTATGTTTGTTAGAGCAAATAATATATGTGAGAATGGAAAGTAGAAAAGAAAAGGAAAAGCAGTGCTTTCCAGGGAAGAGATTGCTGATGGCAAGAAGATGAAAACAACTAAGGGATGATTTAAATATGGGGCACACCTAGATAGGTATTTTAAAGATTATTTAAATAGGAGTGACCAGCAAATAAAAGCAATCACTAGTAGGAGGAGACAACAGAAATGTGAGGGAGACAGATGTGGGGAGAGTTTAAAGCTCAGAAAAGGGAAAAAAGAAATAACATGACAAGATTGGATAGGGCCACATAAGGAAAGCCCAAATAAAGTTTTGAAAATAAGTGTGAATAGACACAGTAAAGAATTACAGCTATAGGGATTATAAAGTCATAGTGATCCTTAGAGAGATATTTTTGACTACAAAATAAAGGATGAAAAATCATAAGGGAGAAGATTATGCCAGTGAAGTTGACAGATAAGGCTAAGTCAGATTTCTGGAAGTTAAAGTAGGATTTCTTGCTTGTGAATTTTTTGAGCTAGTATTTTGGTATGAGTTTGTGAAGAAGAGTGTGCAAGAACATTTTATGAAAGGTAGATTACAGTCTAGACCAGGAAGAGGAAGGTGACGATAAGAGATGCAGAGATTCAGACAGAAAAATGTTTTTAGTATTTTAAGATAAGATTCATGGGAAGAGATGTGTTACAGTAGAGCTTTTGGCAGAAAGCGACAACAAACTGAGAGTGTAAGAGAGAATTGCAAATTAAAATCATGGGAGATTCTTTGGTAGACCAAAGAATAGAAGAAAAGGGAAAGAAAAAAGAGAAATGGAGAGAAAATGAACAAGCAAACAAACAAAAAGCTATGACAAAAAGTATACTGGGAATGAGATTGTCCAGGTAGAAGCAGAACAAAACAGTATAGAGTAATGGGGATCCAGAGGGAGAAGCTACGTGCCTAGACTTTTGTATTGCAGGAAACAGTTGTTGAAGTAGGAAAGTAGTTTCAGCCACTCTGAAGTATTTATATATAGAGTTGTGTAATTGCCACAAAATTTAAAAAAATTTTTGAATCTTGCTTTTTGGCTTTGACAGATGCAATCTGTTTCCTGTCAGTTCTTTTCAAAACATTGCTTGTAATACCATATTTCTGAGTCGATTCTGTGATAATCTGCTCCCTACTGCCTTATATTCCTCTCTGTTGCTTTTCTTTATCTGATGTATCAGGCTACTTTTATAAAATGCACTTTATGCCTTAACCTCAGTTCTGTTTGGTTTAATTGTTTTTGATATCATCAGTCTCTGCCTCTGTTTTGTCATTAATGAATTTTTAACTGGCAATAGTTTTCTCTTGAGTTCGTTTGTGTAATCCATCTTTAAAAGTGACCAATTTCATTATATTTTCAAAAATATGACAGTGGTTTAGCATATAATATGTTGAAGCTACTGATAATTACAGCAACTATAATAATTTTATTATTAATTTTTGTTCTTCTGTCTTTCATTATACTTAGTAGAGTAGGGTGTAATCCTTAAATGAAGCCACGGGCTACTATTGCATCTGCAAAGCTTCTGTTTGTATTTTCTGTGAGCTGGTTGCACAAGTCTAGATTATCTCTGTAAGAATGCTAGGAGAAAAATGAAGGCAATTTCAGGATAAGCAATGGTTCAGCCTCACCAGGCCGTATATCAGACTGGTTACAATCAGTTTTGTGGGTTATACAGCTGACCCTGAAAGTTTCCCAAAGCAAGACAATGCATGCATGCTCTTTCTGTACAGTCCTGCTGCCCCATACATCACAGAATCAGAGAGTTATTAAGGTTGGAAAAGACCTTTAAGATCATCAAGTCCAACCATCAACCCAAAACCAGCATGCCCACTAAACCACATGCTGAAGTGCTATGTCTACAAGTTTTTTGAACACTTCCGGTGATGGCGATGCCACCACCTCCCTGGGCAGCCTGTTCCAATGCTTGATCACTCCATCAGTAGAGAATTTTTTCTAATATCTAGTCTAAACCTCCCCTGGCGCAACTTGAGGCCATTTCCTCTCCTTCTATTGCTGGTGACTTGGGAGAAGAGACCAACACCCTCGTCGCCACAACCCCCTTTCAGGTAGTTGTAGAGAGCGATAAGGTCTCCCCTCAGCCTCCTCTTCTCCAGACTGAACACCCCCAGTTCCCTCAGCTGCTCCTCAGAAGACTTGTGCTCCAGATCCCTCACCAGCTTCGTTGTCCTTCTCTGGACACGCTCCAGCAACTCAATGTCCTTCTTGTAGTGAGGGGCCCAAAACTGAACACAGTATTTGAGGTGCGGCCTCACCAGTGCCGAGTACAGGGGCACAATCACTTCCCTACTCCTGCTGCCCACACTACTGCTGATATAGGCCAGGATGCTGTTGGCCTTCTTGGCCATCTGGGCACACTGCTGGCTCATATTCAGCCGGCTGTCAACCAGCACGCCCAGGTCCTTATCCGCCAGGCAGCTCTCCAGCCACTCCTCCCCAAGCCTGTAACGTTGCATGGGGTTGTTGTGGCTGAAGTGCAGGACCTGGCCCTTGGCCTTATTAAACCTCATACAGTTGACCTCGGCCCATTGATCCAGCCTGTCCAGATCCCTTTGCAGAGCCCTCCTACCCTCCAGCAGATCAACGCTCCCACCCAGCTTGGTGTCATCTGCAAACTTACTGAGGGAGCACTCGATCCCCTCATCCAGATCATCAATAAAGATATTGAACAAGACCGGTCCCAAAACCGAGCCCTGGGGAACACCGCTTGTGACTGGCCACCAACTGGATTTAACTCCGTTCACCACAACTCTCTGGGCTCGGCCACCCAGCCAGTTCTTAACCCAGTGAAGCCATAAGCCACCAGTTTCTCCAGGAGAATGCTGTGGGAGACGCTGTCAAAGGCGTTAGTAAAGTCCCGGTAGACAACGTCCACAGCCTTTCCCTCATCCACTAGACGGGTCACCTGGTCATAGAAGTAGACCAGGTTGGTGAAGCAGGATCTGCCTTTCATGAACCCATGCTGGCTGGGCCTGATCCCTTGGTTGTCCTGCATATGGCCTCTGAGTGCTGTCAAGATGAACCTCTCCATAATCTTCCCCAGTACTGAGGTCAGGCTGACAGGCCTGTAGTTCCTTGGATCCTTCTTCCGGCCCTTCTTGCAGATGGGTGTCACATTGGCAAGCCTCCAGTCTTCTGGGACCTCCCCTCTTAACCAGGACTGCTGATAAATGATGGAGAGTGTCTTGGCAAGCTCCCCTGCCAGCTCCCTCTCTTGGGTGGGTCCCATCAGGCCCCATAGACTTGTGGGTGTCCAGGTGGTGTAGCAGGTCGTTAACTGCTTCCTCCTGGAATATGGGGGGTTTATTCAGCTCTCTGTCACTGTCTTCCAGCTCAGGGGGCTGAATACCCTGAGGATACCTGGTCTGGCTATTAGAGACTGAGGCCAAGAAGGCATTAAGTACCTCAGCCTTGTCCTCATCCTTGGTGACAATGTTGCCTCTGACACCCAATAAGGGGTGGAGATTCTCCTTGGCTCGCTTTTTGTTGTTAATATATTTGTGATGACATTTTTTGTTACCCCTTACGACTGTGGCCAGATTGAGTTCTCGCTGGGCTTTGTCTTTCTGCTTTTCTCTCTGCATACTCACACTCATATGTCAATTGAAATTAGAATTCTTAATTAACCCGTTCATGTTTATTTAAACTAATGCATTGTACATTTCAGACCACTACATCATGCTAGAATTCTGAAAGATCAAGGAACAATCCTCTAACTAGATTCAAAAGAAATTAACTGAGCCACAGCCTAGAAATATTTAATGTTATAATTAATAATGAAACCCACATGATCTCCAGAAACGTTAGGTTTATATCCAAAGTCAACTGTTTCTTGAAAGTGATCAGCTTGCTTTCTACGTTGAGGGGTTAATTATTAAAGGTTGGACAACTACTTTACAGAGATAGGTAATGAATATGAAAGTCTACTTTATTGTTCAGTCAGGTTAATAATGATGATAAAAACTAACAGAGAACACCATGATTTATATAATATTGCCTTTCTCTCCTTCAAGGCATTACTGAAATCAAATTACGGTTAAATATTTTTGCACATCGCACATCTGTAGATCTAAGCCTAAGAAATTCAACTTGTGGCGTGAGAAATCTGAGCCAGTATCACCCACAAATTTGATCCAGTAAACAGAATAATGTATTCCAGAATTTATTTTCCATAAAATATTCTGGAAAGGGATGCACTGTTCTGTTGACACAGTTCCATTTTTGTATCAATGACATTAAATATTTATAGTTTATGGATAGGTGACCTTATTGCCTGATTCAAGAGTAGGTTTTCCACATGCTTTCCGTGTGGGCCAGTGAGTATTTGAGTTGCAGTAGGTAGAATAGTTAAAACAGAACCTTACATCAGAATGCCACATATTCCAGTGACTTGAATGTCATCCCGAAAAGTAGGCAGCAGAATTAATTCTGTCTTGAACGTGAATATCAGAATTGTTTTCACATTTTTAGGTGAAATAGGCTAGAGCTATGGTGCAGCTGCATGCTCTCAGTAGTTGCTGTTGAAGTTGTGTTTGCGTGGATCAGTTACATCATCCTTGAAACAAAGACCAGTATTAGAGAGCATGATGCTTTAATGTTGTGGTCAAGAAGTTTGCAGAGAATAATTGATTTCCAGTTTCTGTTACAATAGCAAAGTACTTGTACAAGGTAGAAGACGTTCTGGATTTATTGTGAGTCAGGTCTGATTGAACTGAAACTAGTTTTCAGTGAGATTCGAAGGTGGGGATGACTTGAAATCCTCTTGTAAACAGAAGTGAATCTGGGTCTCCTGTTTGGTAGGTCTGAGCAGGACAGTCACAGATATTTCACACAAAAGGTGTATGTCACTGACAAAACCCCAAATACTCTTTTTCTCCTCCTATAAGTGGCTGAAAAGGCATTTTTGTTTGACATAAGATGTCTCAGAATGACACACCCCTTCCTCTTCCCTCCCCTACTCCCATCATAAATGATTCAAATGGGACTAGGCACTGTTAAAGGGGGATGGAGAGAGAGAAGTGCTGTTGAATGGAAAAATTACTTGTTCCCATAGTTCAAGCTTGTATTCATCGTAACCAAGTACCCCACAAATTTCTCTTCTTGTTGGCAGTGAACAAGGCGTTAATTTTATTCAGAATATTAGGAACGAGCGAGATGGGGTTATAATGAAAACATTGTGCAGCTTTATAGCTTTCACAGCAACAAAACCTTTACATGAAATGACAATAATCGGTATCATAGAATAAGTATTTAAATTAGTATATTGAATACAGATATGAATAGTATTCAAAGTCAAAGCACTTGACTTTCCAGAGAATAAAAATTACCTTAAAATTCTGTGAGAGGTCTGAGATAAAGCAAGTGAAAGCTCTGAATTTCTGCTAAGGATTAAAAATCCAAAAAGATAAGCACAACAGGTCATAGCAGCATAGCATAATAGGGCACCCTGTAGTGCTCAGCTATTAAAAGTTTAATCCTTGATTATAAATTTTATTGCTTTTGTATATTTGTCTCAGATGCTTAAAATAATGTTGTCATGGAATTTTGGATTAATATTTTTACATAATTTACAGTAATTACATCATTTTTGGGGTTTCTGCTTTTTTTTAATCCATCGACTGCTTCTGATTTCAGAACCTCAGCAGTGACCCACACTGAGGGGGTGTGAACAATTGATATTCACAATAAATTACGTGTATCTTTATAAAGAAAAAAAGTGATAGGTTGGGTTTGGTAGAAGACAGAATTATTTGTGCTCAGATCAACAACATATAACGTTGTTCAGTACGGGTAAGCTAGAAAAAATGGCATAATTTGCAGAGATTGCTATTGCAAATATATACAGAGAATTGGAGGGTGAGAATTTAGTTAAAACCAAAATAATTCTAATGTTGAAAGAATTTAATGTACGTTTAATGTTAAAATTATAATATTAACTGAATTTTAGGCTAAATTAATATAATCCAATTCCTGTATATATTGTTTTCAGTTTGCTATCTCTGGGTCTGAATCATATGCTTTTTCATTTATATTTCACAAGAAGTTCATTATATGAAGCACTGTAAAATCTAGACATATAAAAACTTAATTTCTTTTCTTTCAGTATTACAATTCATTGTGATACTTTTATGCTGCTCATCAAGTTGAGCTGCTGTTAAATTTTAATATTCTATTTGAATTACAAACCTCTTCCTCACCTGCCTTTGACTCTTTCAATATTCACATGTCCGAAATCATTGTGCAATGGGACTTAGGGTCCTCCAACAAGAAATGATATTGTGATTATTTTTGATTTATTTTAATTATTTTTAGTTATTTATTTAACAAATATTTGGATTCTCTGATGGGAATAAATGCACTGATCAAAGTATATTTCTTAGATTGTTACCTATTCTTTTGAATGTATCTTTTTAATATAAATCCCCAATGTTTTAAGAGAAAAAAAAAGACATCAAAAAAAGCCCCACCATGCAATTAGCAGTAGAATGCCTTGCATTATTATAATGAAAACTATTCCATATTTGCACTGACAAAATTAAGATACTGTCCCTGGCTAAAAAAAAAGAACAAAAAATTCTTTGTTCAAATATAAACAATTCCCTTAAGCTACTTCAAAGGTACTGGCATACTATGATTACAATAATAGAGATATCCCATTCCTTCTCCTATGGAGAGAGAAATTTAGAGGTTTTCTCTTCTTTGAAAGAAAGTAGCTTGTATTGACTGTTGCATATGATAGAAAAGATTAATTCAGAAGACATACAGAGTAAAGATTAGAGAAACAATGGTTTCAGGAAGTCTGAATTCCCTCTTTTATTTCCCTTCTCTTTTTGGATTCTTTCACTACCTTTGTATGCATGCTTTCCTTATGTATATTTTAATTGCTCTTAAATGATACAGAAAATGCATTACTTCAATCCTCTTTGACCTTGGGTAATTTAAACACAATGTGTATATTGTGACATAATTCCCTCAAAATTTCTTTATTAATGGAGGAGTTCCCTGCTTTGTTAAAAAGTTTCAGAAAAGGAAATAGAGATATATAGAATAAAATTCAAATAGGAGATGGGTAATACTGTAATAAGAATTATGATCTGGTGATTATTAACTGTCCTGATTAATGACATTTCCAAGTGATCAGGACGTGCAAGGAAATAAATTTGTGTGTGAATTTAACGAAAGGGACACTTTTTTGAACATTCCCTATCAGACTTTGGCAAAGAGGAAGAAGTAGTTTCCATCCATGTAGGCATATTGCCAAATATTAATTGAATCAGAGAGCTAATGGAGTGGTTCTGGAAAACCAGGGAGTTGGCAGTGATCTTGGTAATCAGGTTTTGCTGTCAAATTAAGGATTTGGTCCCCTGTTAACCCCTCCCCTGCAGTGGAATGCAGTGACATAAAAATGGGTTTTCCAATATGTCTAAGGCTTGAGCTCTTCCTACCCAAAAATTAATAGATGTGTCCATTTAGTAAGTATTGGGAGTGCCATTTCAGATAGGATTAGCGAAAATAAAACCCCTAAATATTTAATCTCTGTACCTCCACCCCAAAGTAATGCTAAAGCTAGATATCTTGTAACCATAGTCAGCCTCATAATGATCATACGGCCATTCTGCCCACTGTGAGGCAAAATGGAACCTCCTGAGGTCTTTTAAATTAAATGAAAACAAAAGGAAATTACAGGCAGGGGATTTTTTAAGATTTTGTTTTGACATACCATCTTTACAAGAGGTAAACAAAGCATGATCATATAAATAACACAAAGAGTGTTTACGATGATTGAAGTAGGCAACCATCATGAACTGGAACTGAGCTACATAGGTCTGCCACTGATGGGTAAGCAGTCTTATGGAAAGTACATATATAAAATAACCTTTCCTGCCAGAACTCAAGATTTGTGTGTGCAAAATGTGTTAGTGACAATAAATGTACCGAGACACTCAGTACAGATACCCACACATAGAAATAACTATGAAGTGCTGTATTTTTCTTTAATTCTGCCTTTATGAAGTATTTTGTTCTGCAAAAGTAATTTGGATTTCATTAGAAACATGCTGCATGATTCCTTATGCTGTTTTCTTAATCTGTCTTCATTTCATTGACTACAGGAGCCCTTTACAACATTCTTTCTAAATGCAAATGATGGCAAATTTGACCACCCAGATCGAACTTTCTCTTCAGTAGCCAGGTCTTGGAGGAACAGCCAAAGAGATACCTCAGATGTGAAGGTAACATATACATTAAATAAATTGATAAATGTGCATTTTCATTTACAATACTTTGTTTTATGTAGGGACAAAGAAGGTTTTATATTTCATATCTTTATATTCGTTACACTAGGGATAGTTCAAATAAAAGGTAGATGTTACTAAAGATTATTGTTCTAACAGAAACAATCAAAGATTCTTTGAAGTTAAGTGGACAAAAGGTGTTTTGTTTTTAGAGAAAAACAACCTAACTGATCTAATTTAGATCAGATAATCAGGAGATGGAGAAAAGCCCAATAAATTGTTCTTTCCTGCTGTTAACTCAATATTTGGCCCACTCCATAAAACACAGCAGGAATTGGATTTGACCTTAAAGTGTCATATTGTTATAGCTTGCCTAGCTCTGGGTTTGCATTGCCTGGGGCAATTAATAAAGCATTAATGACAAGACCCATTTAAAATGTTGGCTTTTCTGTACAGCTTTAGCTTTTACTTGACTGTGCCTGGGGATATTATGCAACAATACGCATTAGATTAAAACAACTTCTACACGATATACAGAAACAGCCGGAGAGCAGGGTGATTTTACTGTTGTTATTCCTTACCTATTGTTAAATACAAAGGTCTATTGTTTGTATACATGGGACCTTATCAGAAAGAACCCAAAATCTAATAATATTTTTAATAATATAGTCCTTTCTTGATTCTCATTTTCTAGTAATAAGGTAGGCAAAGGCTGCAATATATCAATAATTGCTCTTTTTTTAAACTTTATTTTAAAGTGGATGTATCTCTCTTCTATTTCAATACTGCCACTCATACTAGGAAATGCTAAAGTCAAGGTCACATTACTGTTGTATTTTTTACTTAACTTGACCAAGGAAGATTATGTAAATTTGTTGATTTATTTTTATTCCAGAACTCCTGTTTCCATAAATTTTCCAGCAGTCTCAGAAGTGTATGTGGACAAACCATGTTGTTGTTATTCAGTTACTAGTTAGAATAACAAATTGTAAATTGTATGACCATTTTAATATATTGGAGAAAATGTTTTTTAAAGAAAAGAAATTAACCTAAACCTCTTACAACCCATTTCATGTTTATTTATGCTCCTCTGGAAGTCAATAGTGTTTTAAGTACTATCACTGTGACCTTTTTAAAAAAAAACAAAGGAAATTTCAGAACTTGGAAGGCATTCGGGTTAATATCTACTATATTTGAAATGCAGCCATTTCTTCAAATTCAAAGTGCTGACATTTTGATTTTTCCCTTTCAATGAAATCTGATTTTCCTGGTATTCCACTAGAATATCTAGGAAAACGGCCTCCTAGGAGTGGGACTGAAACAAAAGATAAGAGCCTTAAATTGAGGAATAAGGGAAGACAGTTGGAAGTGACTGTAATCTTCTTGCCTGGCTTTGGTACACAGGAGGAGGGCAGTTAAATACATGAAGGCATTGCAAAAGATAAAGGAGTATCTGTGGACAGACGGAGGGATGGTATTCAGCTAAGGTATATCATTAGTGAAAGGATTCTTCCTAAACTAGAAACCGGATGAGTTATCAGCAAAACAAAGAACTGAAATGTTTGTATGAAAATACCAGGAGTCTTGTGAACCAAGTGGGGTAATTTAAACTGCTGCTGCCAGCTACTGCAAGGATGCGGGAATTATAGAAGGGTAACAGCTGCATTACAAAATGTATTTCTGTTTTTAAAAATCCAAGTCATTAAAATAAAACAAGTATTAAAAAGATGATCAAAACCAGGTACTCACCTTCAGAAAAGGAAGGCAAAAGGTGAAGATGTGAGGTAGCTATGTACTTTAATGTCACTGAATTTAAAGAAAGGAGTCAGGAATAGCTTGGATAAAATAGTAACAATTAAGAGTCAGAGTTGTATTGAGGGAAAGATTGAAAAATAATATATTCTAGAATACATCTGGGACACTGCCGTAGAGCCACAGAGTCAGATTTAGATATATATACATTTCTGTTATGCCATTAGAAAGAGAAATACTACATAGAGCTAAGTCATTACAGAAAATCTAATATGGGAGGCACAGATGAGGTATGTTAGCCAATAAATGTTTTCACCAGATAATCCCTGACCTGTCTGTTCAGGGATGCTTTAGGGATTAAAGATGCTGTTTAAAATACAGTTTTGTTAATTAATGAAGATACAGGGAAGGTGGGTTTAGAAATTAACCTTGAATTGATTTATTATGAGTTGATTTAACTTAAGATAAAAATCGATAAGCAAAAACAGATTCAAAAACAAGCTAAATCTTTAAGAGATGCTAAAGCAGATAGAAGAAGTTCATAAACTATCTAAATAAAAAAGAAAAAAATAAAAAAAGGTAGAAATGAGGGGAGATTTTAAAAATGTATTCAGCGCCAACATTCAATGTATTGCATCATCAAATTAAATTATTATATATTGATACAAACCCACTACTGGAATAAGTCTACTGAGTAGCCTAAGCTACTCTATGTCAATGCATTGCTGGTTTGTGTTCAGGTTAACAAGGAAACCTGAAGATCAACAGGTCGGCAGAAGTGAGACCGAAGCTATATCCTTAGCATTATAACAACTAGAATATCTCATGGCATCTAAATTCCACCTGAAATAATCTGATTAGTCATACATTTGTTTCAGAGCTCTTATGTTCTTGGTGAACACAAGTTTTTGGTTTTTTCTTGTTCAATTTTTAGTGTGTATTCATGCTGGATAAAGCAAATTCTCAGTGCTTCCTTTGCTGGGAACTAGCTAGTGGAAGTATATACCCAAACTGGAGGGAGCCATAAGAAAAGCTGCGAATATGTTTAAGGAGTTAGATACAGGAAGAAAAATGTGTGTATGTATGGGGTAATTAATGTCTAGAAGTGAAGACATGATATCATAAATGCTATAAAATACGCAAACATATGAAAGGGAGAATTGTTTGTCAGGGAACAAAGGGGTAAACCTCAGAGGAAAGGGATCAGAGTTGACAAATTCTTACTTAACCAACAGAGTATGAAAAGTTAAAGTGGAATTGAATATTCTCTGAATTTTAATATCCTCACAAGGGGAAGTAGTAAACCCCTTATTTCTTGAGCTCGTAGACTGGCAAAGTGCTGGAAAAGCATCAGGGACAATCATGAATTGGCAAGAGGATGAGCTAGTTGACCCTTTAGGCCCTTTCCATTTGTGGACTCTGTTTCTTAGCGATAAATCAAGAATGAGTATAGCAGCTAATTGTTGCTGTTGTTTGTTGTTTAACATCTTAATGAACTGCATTTCTCAATGCCATGACATTAGGGCCAACTTTTCCCTGAGGCCTTGGAATTCATTCTGTAAAAGGATGGGAAACGGAACTATTATTAATACTACAAATACCTCATTTTTTCAGATTAGTTGTGCTACCGCTTGGAATTCCTTACAGGCTTTTTAAGCATTTTAATCAGGTTTTCAGGGGCTGGGAAAGCAGTGAGGTTTGGGGAACCAGCAAGAAACCCCCTCAAAATCTCTACCCATTTTACCCACTCCCCTAAAAGCGGCAACCAGTGTATTGCACAACAAAAGACCTCCAGCTCTGAGAATGTGAAACATCCAAAAATTCATGTTTAACTGTCTGGTAACTCTAATATTTGTCTAGCAGTCCTGCGAGAAAGTAGATAGTGTGCAAAAGAGGCGATGTATAGAGTTTGCATGTGAGTACAAAATCTTGAAGCATGTTCTGTGTCAAAGTGTTCTGCATATTTGTGCAGCTGCTTCTGGCTGCACATAGTTAGAATTGTGGCTCTTTGACAGGGTGGATTCCCATGTGATATACCTCTTTTCCCACTCTAAAGATTTTTTGAGTCTTTATAGTAAATATTAGGCGTGTGGAATACGGGTGATCCATCGAAGTAGCAAACTTTCTAAACTGTTAAGAATAGCAAGTGTTCATTATTCATGTATTCCTTATCATATATTTGAAATTCATCTGAGCTGCTTTAAGTACATTTAATCTCTGATCTCACTAATCTCATTAATTACTGTGGCACAGGTTATGAAATAATTTAAAAACAGTGTGTATAATGAATTAATCTGACATCTTCAATGCTGTATATTGTAAGATGAACAAAATTTTTGCTTTCAAGTACCATATTAAATAATGGTATGAATTACCTTAATTCTTTATTAGCAAGTTCTAATTTAAAAAATCCTTTTAAAGTAAATTTTTTTTAGGAGAGTAAAATCTGTATTATGATTTCTTTCATCAGTTATTGTTTAAGAAAGAGGACTATGGCATGCTTTAGTCAATTCTGAAGGGAGTCAGTTATAACGAGTAAATTGAGATTTTTAAGCAATGCAGACACATCCCACAACATTATTCTTTTGCAGCCTCAATGTATTTTTGAAAGAAATATCCAAATCACTTTTTAAAAATGCTGCCTTAAAATTTAAAAAATGAATACCTGACATATGCAAAGGAATGTATATCTCTTTAGGAAGCTGCAATTCTGTGGGTCAGTCTCTTTTTCACACGCCTGTGTCCTCTCTGGCATTCTCTCTGTTTCTCCCTCTCTCCTTTTCCCCTCCCTCCTTCCCTCTCTCCCTTTATGTATGTGTACTCTTCTCTGGAACTAAATTGTTTCACATTGAGCTAATGAAAATAGGGCTGTGGCAGTAGTTTGATCAGTCTGAAAAACAAGCCATAATTGCTACATCTTGAATTGTGGCAGAAGGTGCACCACCTTTGAAAAATGTAGCATATGATAGATTATTGCTTAATGAATGATTAAAGATCTACTTGGACAATTTTGCTCCATACATTTGGGCTGTTTTGGTTAATTTTCAAAGAAACCTGTTCACCTGCAGAGGATGAAACAGGATTAATACAGTATGTGCTATATTAGAGTGGTAACACACAAGAGAGAACCTGGATAACAGAGTTTGTTTTATTGTGTCTCCCTTTATCAACATCGACCTTCTCTCGAGATAATCAGTACAATCTGGAGGAAGAATGAACGTTTGCAGAGTGACCTTTGAGGAAACAAGTCACCCGGAAATGACCATAACTTGGCCAGTCAGCTTTCACATTTTTTCCTTTCCGCCACCCCCATCTCTTCAGTTTTTGGTAACACTGACTTCCCTAGAACCTCCTGTTTAGGCACTAATCTTTCCTAATGCCTCTCAAACTTGTTATATTACTTTTTGAACTGGGTGTTTAGAAGTTAGAAAGGTAGCTCTGACAAAATGTCATTAAGGTGCCTCAGTGTGAATTAATGCAGTTAATGGAGGTACTCATGACTGACTCGTTGACCCAGTACTAGGCTTTTGTGGAATTAATGGATGCCAGGGGATCAACCTTTAGGGAGGAAAAGAAAGAAAGAAAAAGAAATGGCAGCTTTAAAACCTTGAAGTGAGTTATATTAGAAAAGTGAAAACGTCTGGGTTGGATTTGATTTCCTTGCGAGGCCATAAAATGGTATACCCTTAGCAAAACATATTAAAAAGAAACGTCAGATTTGATGCGAGTGGTGTACAATTATGATAGTGTTAATAGTGGTCCTCTATCACCCCAAGACATATTTTTAAAGTTTAATTTCTCAGCAGCTTGGATTTGTCACAGGCTTGTAAATTAGAAAATGCATTTGGGGATGTTTTCTTATATGAAGACACAAGGCATATAATACTGTTAACTATACCTTGGGGTTTTAGTACAGCTATTAAAATAAACTAGAGATCACATTTACAGACAAGAAATGTCTGTTATAATATTCATTTTACCTTTTTTTTTACACCCCTCAGTAGCTTTACTGCATCGTTCTTCATCTGAGAAGAGCCAAGCTTCCTGGGCAGTTTGAAAGGTAGCTGACTATTAAATGATAGAAAGCTAACCTGTCTTATTAGAAGTGTGAATGAAAGGGGAGCAGAGGAGGTTACCAGCTTGTGAAATGTCAAGGACAACTAGACAGAAATTACTGCAAATGGGTTTAGATCACTAGAATCCCTATTTTTATTAACTCTTTGAACTCTAGATATTTACTGTGGTAAGAAATTACCCATGACAGGTTATGTAGTTGGAAAGATTTATTTAGAACCTTTGATATGTTTTGATATGAGCGAAGAAACCAATATATCAGTTAATACCAAATTATGTATCAGCTGAATGGCATACAATAACAATATGCTTCTAAATTGCTTAATTGGTCTGTGAATATTTTAAAAATACCAGTCTTTATAAAAATATTGGTCTTTTGTGTATTTTTTTATTGCATTCCCTCATTTTCTGCCTGCAAACTGATGTAACTACTGGGGAAGCTTTTGTATATTGTTATTTTTGATGTTTTCCTTCATGTCTTGATTTACACTAACTCAATATTTGCAGTGTAAGAAGGTAATATTTTGAGATTTGTCTTTCATGAACATATGTAGCTAGAAACATAAAGCTCTCAAAATCATGGTAGCTTCAAAGAAGCATTCCTTTGCATAGACCTGGCTTCGCATTGACCTTTTACCCCTAGTGCCACTGAAGGTGCAACAGGAGTTTTAAGGATTCACTTGTCAACTATTCTGCCTGTCAAGTGGGAAGCAGATCAGGAGACAGAAGGTCCTCTGTGTCCCGTCCGCTGGTGTAAATACCGTCACTGAGATACATTTTTCACCTGCTAATTTCTGAGTTTCCTTGTCCCTATCTTCAGGGTCAATTTAACAATGAGCCTTCTGAAGTACGGACCTGGTGATTTCTAAGAAGCTATGTTATATGGCAAATTATACTGTGCATAACAACGAATGAAAAATAGCAGATCCTGTCAGAAAAGTATGCAATCTTAATCTCTGATCTAAAGACCACAGAGGTTGATAAAAACATTTATTTTGGCTTCTGTGTGATGAACATGTGACAAAATATAATAAGGCTAAAGTATATATAGGAGTAAATTAAGTTATGCACTGTTTAGGAATAATTCTACTAGCTAGCTTGGGAAGATTAAAAGAATATTTGTCACATCTGTAACTAAACCTTAAGCAATGTAACAATACAGAAGGTAAAATCATTGTCTTTCATTTGGGCTTTTAGGAGCTGAAAGGCTGTAATGCTTGTAGGATAATGTTTTCCAAACATGTAGTAAACTACGCAAAGAGAAAACAGTAATCTGTTCTCTGTATCCCTAATGGACTGATAGCGGACAAGGGAAAATGGGCTTAGATCGTGCAACGAAAGATTCAGGCTAGGCATTAGGTAAAAATTCCTGATGAAGAATACTGAAGTCAGTTGATAGAAGGATTGTGGAGTTGCTGTCACTCAAATTCTGGGACAATGGGATAGACAGATATCTGGCAGGAAAGATGGTATAGCTGAACCTCTTCTGGAATGGAGCAATGAGCAAGGTCACCTCTCCAAACGTGACTTTGAAACAGTTTGATATTTGAGGTGTCTGTTCCCTGTCTTTAACAGGAAAAGCACCAAAAGAGCTGTTTCTCTGTAGCCATAACCTATATTAGAATATCAACTGGCACAAACCCACTTATGAAACAAAGAAAACCCAAACTCTGGCTGAGAAAATTGTAAACAGGTTTTGAAAATAACTCTAGCCCTTGCTAGTGTTATCCTTTTCTTCATTCTTGTGTTCATTTTTGCAGCTTTCATTGACGTCTTGGTTAAAGCAATTTTCCCTGGGCCCCAGTTGTCATCTTGCTGTCTCTGCTGAGGTTCACTCCTGTCTGCTCCTTCCTTTTCCCAGCAACCTCCCAGGCTCCGTCCTTGCTGCCTGCTCTGTTCCTGCTAATACTTGCTCTCTCTGCTTCTCCCAGCTTATACTTCTCCCAGTGAAGCATGCTCAGGGGCTCTGGGGAAGGGAGCACTTGGCTTTCCATCCTCACCTGGTGCCTGCCATTGGCATGAGGTAGAAGAGACAGCTTCTTCATTTTTTTTCAGCATAATAAACAGTGAACACATAAAAACAAAGCTTTCTATCACACTTCTCTAGATTGGTTGTATTTTCTATGCTTCTAAGCAGCTAAATACACCTTTTGAAGATTTTTCCAAATGTTAGCAAGTTCATACTTGCAGGGTGCCATAAGTTTTCATAAAGGGTCTGTATGTCAGCATATATTAATTCATTCCCTAGAAATGAGAAGGGGATGGATTTATCTGAGCTACTTTTAAGTGTTGTGGTTTCTTAGTCTATTGACTAAATAGTGGAGACAGCAAAATTGCAAGAGGAATATCAAATGCTACCAAAGAAAACTTCATGGTTAAAGCAAAGTATGGGAAATATGTAAGTATCTGGGAAAAGTCATATGTGACATTGTTCATGTCTTAAGAAAAGGTTCAATTCATGCTAACTAGTACTCAAATAAGCAAACAAAATTGTAGGCTGCACTAAAAATAACATGGAAGAGAATGCTGCGATTATAACACAGTGGCTTCATTACATTTTTTTAAATACTAGGTTTAGTTTTGTTACTTTGACTAAAAAAAAAAATACCAGGAGATGTGTAACTGAAATGATTAGGGTTCTAGAGAGAGTGTTATTTGAAGAGGATTTAGAAGTCTGGCACTGGTTAGTTTCCAGAGCACAGGAATAAGACAGGTCAAACTAAACATATACAACACAATAAATCTTATGAAGAAAGTTAATCGTATGCTTTCTATTTATTCTACTTCTATTTATGTTTTCTGGTATACCAGACAAGGGAACGTTAAATTACACTGAAAATGAATAGCAACAAAGATAAAATTACTAAATGGAAATACCATTAAAAATATTCAGGGACTTAAATCCCTTTGTTTCAAGATATCCCTGAAGTCAGAAGGTTAGTAGAATTCACTTAAACACTAGATGTGTCTCTGCGTAGCACAAATCTTTCAGACACGTTAGATGTAAAAGTTCACAATGAGATCCTAGGACATTTAAAACTGAAAAAGGAAATTTAGGAACTAACGCATCTTTGATGGAATCAAAAACTTGCTTGCTGTTTGACATTACAGGTTAGTACACCACCACGTTGCATAAAAAATGGTAATAACTAAAAACAGTGGTATATATTTCAAGGCTTTTATAAAAAACAGAAATAAACTTTGCTTACTTTTTTCTTTAATAAATTTTGTTTCATTTGAATATTAACTTTTAATTTAATTTTGACTTAATAATATTTAGTCATTCTGCAGTCCTTATGAATTTTTCATTTCTTTAAGGTAATGCTCTTAGTTTGTCAGTGATTCGTATGGTAGCACATGTTAGGTTGTGGCCAGCTCTTAGCCCAATGTTAGTAGTGCTTTGTTGAGCTCTAGAAAGATTAAGGTCTAGTTTTCTCCAACTGCCGGGATCATTCATTCTTCTTTGGGCTCTGTTAGAGAAAAGCAAAGTTCCTCCTCAGGAACCTGAGAGTTAGGGAATCCTGTTTAGGGGAAAGGGGGACAGTTTGCTTTTAGAAATACTCTGAGTAAATTACAGGTATATAATAAGATGATCAGTAAAATAATCTTTTTTTCTTTTAACCTTATAGGATATTCAGAATTGCTTTTAGTTTGGCTTTGCTGTAGCTGCTGTTTTATTATTTACTGCATGTAATATTTTTAAATTTTGTGAGCTTTTTGAAATTACAGCTCATTTCATAATGAGCTATTCAAGCTCGAACATGTCTTGGTTAGCGTTTTGCACTGGTTAGATATTGATTGGCATTGCATTTTAGGCTAATCTGAATTCAGACTGTGTGTAGTATATTAACAATTATGTAAAGAAGCAATTAAATTGTCTCTCTAAGCATACTTAAAAATTGCAATGTAAATATTCTCTTTCTTTTTTTAAAATGAATAAATTTGAATGGACCATCTATACTTTAACTGCTCTATTCTCTAAGGAGTTGCAGATCAGATTTAATTAGATAAGTTTGTGTCTCCAGTGATTTTTTTTTTACTCTTCGCATGTCTGCAGCTTTTGAAAGGACCACAAAGAGACTCAGGTTTCAGGTGCTGTGTCATCAGTTTTGATCATGTTACACAACTGAATGCTATAATGCTTTTAACAATGAAATTTAGTGAATTTAATCCATATCTGGGTATTAGAAAAGAGATAGCGGACTTTAAAGCTCTTTTTGTTATTACAGTTCAATACTTACTGCTAAAATAATAGACAGCAACAAATGGTGATATTTATTACGTCAAAATACATTTCTATTTAGCTGTCCTGGAAACTGGGAGAAACTTCACACCCTAACTTATCTATAATGCGTTGATACGTTGCAGATCTTTACTACTCAGTTATTGATCTTTCATAGTTTAAATGTCTTGTATTTCTGTTTTAAGGATATTTGTCATACTGATATTTTTCTCTCCATGTATTTTTGAATTTTTCTTACAGTAAAAATATTAATTCACCATGAATTCTTTTTCCTTATATAGGCAATGAAATTGCCACCTTTTCTTATGCAATTAAAGGATACAGAGAAAGTAAAATCAAGACAGTGTTACATCAGCAACTTTTCTCCCGCTTTTAAGTAGTTTAGTGATTAAAAAAACGTATTTATAGTATTGAAGCATACAGTTTCTTGTACCTGTTATTCTGGTGAGGTCTCCTTTATTGATATGCACTGCTTTTCCAAAGTTACGATTTTCATAAAAACAGATATGGGAAAAACAAAGATTGAATATTTCATTATGAAAAATATGTTTGACCGTAAGTACAAGAAAACAGACTATAAAAGTTCTTAAACAACTGCACAGAAACATAAACATAAGGTGCTTTAATGTGTACTACAACAGAGAGTGATTCTAGCAGCACCATTTAGCATCTCTGTATAAAAGTAAACTAAAAAAGTAAAGTCTTATTCTGTGTTTTCTCATTGCTAGGAGTTAATTCCAGAGTTTTACTACCTACCAGAGATGTTTGTCAACAGTAATGGCTATAATCTAGGAATCAGAGAAGACGAAGTTGTTGTGAATGATGTTGATCTGCCCCCATGGGCCAAGAAGCCTGAAGACTTTGTCCGTATCAACAGGATGGTAAGTTGCACTTCAGTTTAGCCTAAGTAAGGAGTTTTGTGTTTTAACAAGCTAATCTGAAGTGAAGGAGAATTTGCATTGTCTTGCTTGACAGAACCCTTTATTTTACAATGGATTTTCCTTCCATGTGCCCCAATCAGACAAAATGAAATCCAGTTATTTACTGTCTCATGAGAAAGCATCAGACGGGCATGAGCTGGACAATAGAGGACAGCCTGAAAAATCTAAGTCTGGTTCCTTCTCACCACCTTCTACATAAAAAAGTAAAAGGTTATTATAAATGCTGATATCTTGTTAGATATATTATATTCCTTACTTGACTGAAGCTATGCACTTCCTATTCATCAGAGATCACAGAATCATAGAATCATTTAGGCTGGAAAAGACCTTTAAGGTCATCCAACCATTAACCTAGCACTACCAAGTCCACCACCAAACCATGTCTCTAAGCATCACATCTACATGTCTTTCAAATACCTCCAGGGATGATGACTCAACCACTTCCCCAGGCAGCCTGTTCCAATGCTTGACAACCCTTTTTGTGAAGAAACTTTTCCTAATATCCAATCTAAATCTCCCCTGGCGCAACAAGCCAGGATGCTATTGGCCATCTTCGCACCTGGGCACAATGTCAGCTCATATTCAGCCGACTGTCAACCAGCACCCCCAGGTCCTTTTCCACCGGGCAGCTCTCCAGCCACTCCTCCCCAAGCCTGTAGCGTTGCATGGGGTTGTTGTGACCCAAGTGCAGAACCCGGCACTTGGCCTTGTTTAACCTCATGCAGTTGGCCTTGACATCCAGCCTGTCAAGATCTCTCTGCAGAGCCTTCCTTCCCTCAAGCAGATTAACACTCCCACCCAACTTGGTGTCATCTGCGAACTTACTGAGGGTGTACTCCATCTTCTCATCCAGATCATTGAAAAAGATATTAAGGATATCAATGAGAACTGGTGTTTTGATGTTTTGGCCAGCAATAGTTCAATTTATGGTTCTGTTATGGAAATCGATCCTCCTTAAAATGCATATTGTTTGTCTTACTTATATAGTCAGGACTATACTTTGAGTAAGCTATCACAGAATCACAGAATCACAGAATCACTAGGTTGGAAAGGACCTTCAAGATCATAAAGTCCAACCATTAATCCAGCGCCACCATGTCCTCTAAACCATGTCCTGAAGCGCCACATCCACACGTTTTTTGAACACTTCCAGAGATGGCGACTCCACCACCTCCCTGGGCAGCCTGTTCCAATGCCTGACCACTCTCTCAGTGAAGAAATTTTTCCTAATATCCAATCTAGACCTCCCCTGGCGCAACTTGAGGCCATTTCCTCTCGTTCTATCACTAGTTACTTGGGAGAAGAGACCAACACCCTCGTCGCCACAACCCCCTTTCCGGTAGTTGTAGAGAGCGATAAGGTCTCCCCTCAGCCTCCTCTTCTCCAGACTAAACAACCCCAGGTCCCTCAGCCGCTCCTCAGAAGACTTGTTCTCCAGACCCCTCACCAGCTTTGTTGCCCTTCTCTGGACTCGCTCCAGCACTTCAACATCCTTCTTGTAGTGAGGGGCCCAAAACTGAACACAGTATTCAAGGTGCGGCCTCACCAGTGCCGAGTACAGGGGTACAATCACTTCCCTACTCCTGTTGGCCACACTCTTTCTGATACAGGCCAGGACGCTGTTGGCCTTCTTGGCCATCTGGGCACACTGCTGGCTCATGTTCAGCCGGCTGTCAATCAGCACCCCCAGGTCCCTTTCTGCCGGGCTGCTCTCCAGCCACTCCTCCCCAAGCCTGTAGCATTGCATGGGGTTGTAGTGGCCAAAGTGCAGGACCCGGCACTTGGCCTTATTAAACCTCATACAGTTGGCCTCTGCCCATCGATCCAGCCTGTCCAGATCCCTCTGCAGAGCCCTCCTACCCTCCAGCAGATCAACGCTCCCACCCAACTTGGTGTCATCTGCAGACTTACTGAGGGAGCACTCGATTCCCTCATCCAGATCATCAATAAAGATATTGAACAAGACCAGCCCCAGAACCGAGCCCTGGGGAACACCGCTTGTGACCGGCCGCCAGCCGGATTTAACATCGTTCACCACAACTCTCTGGGCTCGACCGTCCAGCCAGTTCCTCACCCAGCAAAGAGTAAACCTGTCTAAGCCACGAGCCGCCAGTTTCTCCAGGAGAATGCTGTGGGAGACGCTGTCAAAGGCTTTAGTAAAGTCCAGGTAGACAACGTCCACAGTCTTTCCCTCATCCACAAGGCGGGTCACCTGGTCATAGAAGGAGATCAGGTTGGTCAAGCAGGATCTGCCTTTCATGAACCCATGCTGGCTGGGCCTGATCCCTTGGTTGTCCTGCAGGTGCCCTGTGAGCACTCTCAAGACCAACCGCTCCATAGTCTTCCCCGGTACAGAGGTCAGGCTGACAGGCCTGTAGTTCCCAGGATCCTCCTTCTGGCCTTTCTTGTAGACGGGCGTCACATTGGCAAGCCTCCAGTCTTCTGGGACCTCCCCTGTTAACCAGGACTGCTGATAAATGATGGAGAGTGGCTTGGCAAGCTCCTCTGCCAGCTCTCTCAGTACTCTCGGGTGGATCCCATCAGGCCCCATAGACTTGTGTGTTTCCAGGTGGTTTAGCATGTCCTTGACTGCTTCCTCCTGGATTATGAGGAGTACATTGTGCTCTCCATCCCCATCTTCCAGCTCAGGGGGCTGAATACCCTGTGGATACCTGGACGGGCTATTAAAGACTGAGGCAAAGAAGGCATTAAGTACCTCAGCCTTGTCCTCGTCCTTGGAGACAATGTTCTCCACCATATCCAGTAGGGGATGGAGATTCTCCTTGCCTCTCTTTTTGTTGTTAATATATTTGTAAAATCATATACATGTTTCCATACAGTTGCAGAAGTGTTCACCTTGTGCATTATTCCCTATACTGCTTTTGTGGTAGCATTGTAAGTCTAGCAGCACTGGTTTTCTTCTAATCAGTTTGGAAATTTAATTTCAAGTACTGTCTATTTAAAGAAGATTGTTCTTCAGGAGTTGATAGAAAAAATAGCCCTATGAATCCCAAAAGAATAGAAGAATATTATAAAAACAAACCTATTCCTAGATGTATATGATTTGCAAGTGTCCTTCATTTAGAAGAGTAAATGGTTTGACATATGTACAGCAGTGTCCTAAGGAAGTGATGGCAACCTCATCACTTGAGACATACGAAATGCACTAGACATAGCATGAGAAATGTGTTCCAGGGAGTAGTCCTTCATTGGCAGGATGAAGCTGAACAACATTTTCATTCTTTTTTTTGGCTGATTTCTCTTATAGCTGCATATATTATAACATTCTTTCTAAAAAGAAGTAATTGTCATAGCTGATGGCAATAAATTCAAGTGCAATTTTACTAGCAAAGAAGGAGATGGCCTCAAAGGATTGCTACACGCTGTTTGCATTCTCAAGTGTGGGATGTGCAATCACAGGTATGTGTCTCTGGAGTGCCCACGTCACAGCACAGAGCCTTTTTTGGATTGTGGTTGTGACTAAACCCAAACTGTGCCCAGGAGTAAGCACACTAAAGCTGACCAAGAGGTTTAGTTTTGACATATGTAAGAACAGAAGTGTGATACCTTCGTGTAAAAGGATAAACAAGCTGCCACCTATTGGGGAATCTAATGAGAGATGCATATTAATGACTCTCTTTGGGAAATTTTAGAAAGAATGTTCCTTTTTGTAACCTAAATTGTGTTTTCTCCATCCTTCCTTTCCACAAAGATGGAATGATTAATAGGAGGCCAAAAGGCGCTATGTGATAAGAGATCACTTGAAGAAAATCTTTAGCTTTAGTTTATTTGATTTCTCTCATGAAATTTCTGCTGTTTAGAAAATAGCATAGGAGCTCTCTACAGAAAAGTTTTGTGCTGTTGAAGAAAACAGCTGCTTGCATGAAATTTGGAGTATAGCATTTATGCCCCTTTAGGACTATACTTTCAAGAAAGACCGCTAGTTAAAAGCTGGAAACACCTTTTAAATATTAAGCTGTAATAGCACTAATGACTGATTCCACACATGCATAAGTATGCTCAGGTGCTAGGAGACAGACGAACCAAATGTTAGGATTAGAGTAGTATTAGAATCCCAGGCTTCAACTAATTGAGTACTTTGCAGATTTCTAAACCCAGAAATGATCTCCCTTATGTATCATACCCTTGCTATACTGTCTTCCACTCCTGTCCTCACAGATGTGAGCATCATGCCGTTATTATACAGTTTTGCCTGGAGGCAGCTTCTGCATGGCCTTTATTCACCCCAGCTTCTACTTTTAGCAAGAGCATGATCAGGAGTTAAAATTCAGTTCTACACAGATACATGCTGTCTTCAAGTGAGGAGTCTGACGAAGTTCGCAAAAGATAATAAAGTTGGGAATTGCCTAGAAAACAGAAGAAAGAGGCATAGATTTATTTGAATTAGATGCAGAAAATACACTGAAAATCACCTTGGGAGGAAAGAATTAAAGACATTAGATAGGAAGCAGAAGTCTGGAAACAAAGATAGTACCAAAAATAGAGCAGTAGCAAGGGAAGGGTGACAATGAGCTGCAATTAAATTAGATAAAAGTCTGTAATTCTATAATCAGTAGAAATAAGTGTATTTTGATGCGATCTGTGGAGAACCATTGCATCACAAAGGATGTAAACAGTTGTACCTGCGTATGGTCCTTTTGAGACTGCACCTGGAATATTGGATTCACTTGTGGGCGACTAGATGACAGAAAAAATATTCATGTTTGGATGGAGTTCAGAGTGAAACAAAGTGAATAACTTTGGGATATTTAAAGAGCATGATATATGCACAGTTTTTATAAAGCTTACTATAAAGTCGCAAGTAGCTAAAGAACGATAATCCGTTTCAGGAAAATGCAGAGAGTATGTATAGTAAGGAGTAATGGAATTACATTTTGAAAGTGTATTAACTTGAATGTGTAATAATTTTTAGAAAAACTTCCTCACGTAGGTTTTTGTTAGTGCATACTGCCAGTATGCTATCTTTTTGGTCGCTAGAACTAGACTGGTCAAAATCAGGAACAAATATAAAGGGACTGGAAAGTTCGACATTCCCTACCTAATGTCTGATTCCATGTTTTTAGCCAGCCAGCAGATGTATTATTCTGTTAGGTCATCCCCAGGCCAAGCTCTGGCTGTTATACAAGAATCTATCTTGAGAAAAAAAAAATAGCCTGGGTGTGGTGCTGACGTGTAAAACACAGCAAGCTTGTGCAAGCCTGGAATTTCTACAGAAACTTAGCAAAGCAAGTAAAGAACATGTTTACAGGAAAACCACAGAAAATTAAGGAATATTTCAAGTAAGTTTTATCCTGATCCCCTGTCTAATGAAATCAGCAGTAGTCATTTCATTTCAGTGGAAAGGATCCTATGTGATAATGCGTAACACACAGAGGGATCTTGGTTTTTGCCAATTGACAATATTTTCTTCTGTTCATACATATTTTTTGCTTGCTGCAGGCATATATAATGTGTAATTTTATGTGGGAGTAAATACAAATCCTTAAATACAACGTGCTTGCACATTTATGAATGTAAACATTTTCTTCAAATAACAGCAAGAATTTCAGCATTTCATCCTGAGACTTACCAAAGCAAGTAGAGAACAGCCTAGAAAACATCACAGAGGCACAGTGACATAAATCAACATAATTTAACCAATTGGTTAACAAGCTTTACTAAAATTTTGAGCAAATTAATAAATGGCAGTCAGGGTTTTGGTGTTATTTGATTGTTCAGCTGACTGTTTTACACTTCTAACTAAACACAGAAATGGAAATGGAAATGGTTTTTCATCAAAAGAAATTCCTTTAAACTTGTGAAAATTAGACTTATTATAAAGACCAGAAAAGACATTCATTTCTTTTAAGACCTATTACAGCAGCTTCTAAAGCACTCAGTGTATACATCAGGGATTGTTGTAGCAGTTTTATTTATCTGTACAAAGCTAGACTGATTACTACGGAGTTACTCATGAAACATTAATAAAGCACAGTGTTCAATGCTAACATGATTATGGTCTGACCTCGGCGATGGCACAAAGGACAGAGGCAGAAAGTGTCCCTGATAACATTACCCTAATGCTGGGCTCATCAATCATAATCTCCCAGTTTACCAGGAAAAAAAACCCCACGCATAAAACCTTCCACAGATGTGCATCTGTAGTCCTACTCAGCCTCTCAATCCCCACAGACTTAGCGCAGTCCTGAGAGCCAGAAATAGAACAGATTCAGTCAGTAAGTCAAGCATGTTAAATCAAGGCAGGGAACACCACTGTGAAACACTGAAGCAGAGCTTTTATAATAAGCATTCTTTAGTTTTGAAACAAAAGATGCAAGATTGTGTAATTCAGAGTTAATTATAATGATATTTTCATTATGGCTTATGCACATATTAAATTACAAATTACAGCGTTGAGTAAAATCCATTCACTACAAATTATATTTTTGAGAGGCTAAATGGTGTCCTGTTTTTGTTATACATATTTTGTTCCTATTACATAACTGTTACTAGGATTGAATTTTCTTTCTGTCTTTGAAATGATTTATTTACACTCTTCTGCTGCCAATTACATTTTTGTACAGTTCCCTGGCTATTCAGAAGCATGCATAGTATTTCATAATTTAAAAGCTTCTTGAATAGTCTTTAGAAACATCTATTATGAAATCTCTGTGCTATGAGGATCTGAAGGATTTATCTTTTCTCCTCACCATTCAGCAGCAGTTGACATTCCTTTTTTACCAGATAAGCAGTAGATAAGATTTGATATTACTTCCTCAGTAGCAGCTTTCGTTTTATTTTCTGTATTGCAAGGGTTTGTTCTCAATGCAATTAAAACTCATTCAGCTAACAGGGGGTTCAATCTAATTTGGAAATGGCAGTGTTGGGTTTTTTTTAAACTTTGTGTATCGCTGAAGAATCTTATTTACATCTGGAAGATGCTCACATAAAGGATCAGTTTTTTTGAAGACATCCCTGAATAACCCAAATCTGTAGAATGCACTTTTGTGTCACTTTTATTAAAATATTACTTTGTTTAAATGAACATAACTTATTTCAGATCTCAGTATTGCCTGTTCTATTTTATGACAAGAGTAAAAGATTTTACTCTGATAGTCAGTACAAGACACAGTAAATGAAGCAGAGGAATATTAAGTGGAGAGAATCTGTATATTCAGTGGCTGCAGAGGAACACAGATGTAAGGGAAGAAAAACCCAGCTCACAGGCTGAAACAGCCGACGGTCTGTTATTGAGCAGAGCTACAAAACTGAAGTGTCTTGGAGTAGTTTTAGGAAAATATTTTTAAATATACTGAATATAAGTTAATACCAAGATACTGTGGTAGGAGTTCTTGGAGAGACAGAGAGCATATAGTTATGGAGGGGAGGAAAAGGCAGGGACTGCAGAAGCAGGAGGGGCAGTGCAGCTGTGGTCCAGACAAGAGGCAGCATTAGAGTTTTACTCTTCTCTGGTGACACAAAATACCCAGGTAACACAAAACGGTGTGTTAAAAAGAGGTTGGAATAGCATATTTTATAAATCCATGTCTCCTGATACTTTACACGGCACATATAGTATGCATTAAAATAAAAACCAATGCCTCCTACTGGAATCTCTGTAAAAAATAATTTTAACATCAAATTAGGATGAGCAGAGAGGAAAGTGTGCAGCGTTAATACTGCACAAAGGTCTGAAAAGAGCTATAGTGATTGATCCCGCTAAGCAGTAACTTGACTTATATTAATTTTATTTAGTTTATGCATAAACATAAATTTACTAATACCTTTTTATATTTTATAACAGCTACAGGTCAGATTTTCAGCCTGTGGAACAGGCGTGCGTACACTTGCCTGCACTCACACAAAAAAACAGTACTTCTACACTGATGTATAATAATGCTTGCAATTTACCTATTAGCAATAAAAGTCACTCCACTGAAAACAGTAACATGAAAGAATCCTTCCTCAAAACAAAACCCGTGAAAAAATACTGACTGGAATGCTGCTATTTGAAAATGAAGCCCTAATAAGAGTGGTTCAAACAAGTTCAGTTTGAGAGTGCCTGAACAAACTCTGTGTTCTGTACGTTTTAATTATAATAGAAAACAAGCTGGATATTAGCTCATTTCTGTTTAACAGTAAAAATCTTGAAAAAACAAATAATATTAAATAATTATGTAATAATTATTATTGCTCTTCTAAAAAAATTGTTTCTTTATATTTCATATTGAAAATATGCTGAAAATATTAAAGGCCCCAAAATGCTTTAGCGCCAAAATGTTTTTGAAAAATGCTATTCTTTAGGACCATCAACAGCCTATTTTAAGGATAATATTGTCGTCTTTTTCTTTATGTTGTTCCTACTGTACCTACAAATTATTTTTTATGCAGAAAATTCCCTCACCCTATTTCCTACTGAGCACTGCATATTCTTGAGAAACTAAAGGGTGTACTGCTGACAGTCAAGCTCATAAATTTTCAGGAGGCTCTTACCTGGAGGGGGAGCAGTCTGTGCATTAGAGCAAATTAGGGAGAGGATTCTGCAAGTATCGCATGAGTAGTGTTGCAGAAGTACTTTGGAGAAACACCAGCAAACCAGGTCAGACCTGACATCCCAAGCTTTCTTCTGACTAAATCGAATCCAGATTATAAAGCACAGATCGGGAGCTTTGTTCCCACCGAGGGCCCAGTAGGACTTTGTAGGCTTTTGGTGGCCTGTTCTTGAGTGCACCCTAACTATTGTTTGTGCCCAGTGCCGTACCCCGCAGGACACTCTGGTGGGGAGGATGTGGACATCACACAGTACCCATAGCAGCCCGCAGCTGGAGGCTGTGTGGTGCTAAGGCCCATGCAGACCCACTCTCTTTCACAGAACTGGCTCCTCTCCACCTTCTGCTCTGGTCTCCACCCCAAATTTCCACACTGGTGAGAAATTTGGAACCAGCTTCCAACTTCCTCCACACTGGAGGACCACCACACTGGTCTTCCACCACACATCCTGGCAAGCATAGTGCTTAGTCCCTTTACTACCACCAATATCCTCACAGCCTCCCTGACAGCAATTCTTCCAACTTCCAATTTTGTGGGGTTCTGAAATTTATAATTCAAAATACTTAAATTCACTCCTCCTTACAAATTTCCCCAAAGTTTCCCCAAGAAACTAGGGTTCTTCCCCAAGGAACTAAGGACCCCAAGGTTATTTAAAGAACCATTGGACCTATAGACATAGTACAATAAATCTGCTTAAAGAATTGGACACAAAGACGTGACATGCTGCTGTTAAAAAGTAACTCATTTATTTAATAAGTTATAAAAGAACCATTCATCCACGTGAAACAGAAGTTCTCCAAATCTGCCAGAGTCAGTAAGACCTTCTCTGGAAGGACAAGCTGCTGAGTAAGGGCTGGTCATGCAAGTAGAAACTGCCTCAGGGAAACATAACATAGGCATTTAACTCTCCTAACCCTCCTAACTTTGAAGGTCAAGGGAAGTGTACCCTCCCTGATGAGCAAGACTGGCAAAATAGTAACAAAAGATGAGGAGAAGGCCGGGCTACTCATCAACTTTTTTGCCTCAGTCTTCACTGGCAACCTCTCTTCCCACACATCTTGAGTGGATGGACTGCAGGACAGGGACTGAGGGAGCAAAGTTCCTCCCACTGTAGGAGAAGATCAGGTTTGAGACCATCTGAGGAACCTGAACATGCATAAGTCTATGGGACCTGATGAGATGCATCTCAGAGTTCTGAGGGAATTGGCTGAGGTAGTTGCCAAGCCTCTCTCCATAATATCTGAAAAGTCCTGGCAGTTGAGTGAAGTCCCTGGTGACTGGAAAAAGAGAAACATTGCACTCATTTTTAAATAGGGTCAAAAGGAGGACCCTGGGAACTACAGACCTGTCAGCCTCACCTCTGTGCGTGGGAAGATCATGGAACAGATCCTCCTAGAAGCTATGCTAAGGCACATGGATTACAAGGGGGTAATTCAAGACAGCCAGCATGGATTCACCAAGGGAAAGTCCTGCCTGACCAACTTAGTGGCCTTCTAGGATGGAGTGACTATGAAGAGCTACCGATGTCGTTTATCTGGACTTTTGTAAGGCCTTTGACACGCCCCCTCCCTCTAAATTGGAGAGATATGGATTTGATGGGTGGACTGATGGGTGGGTAAGGAATTGGTTGGATGGTCACATCCAGAGGGTAGTGGTCAACAGCTCAATGTCCAGGTGGAGACTGGTGATGAGTGGTGTCCCTCAGGGGTCTGTGTTGGGACCAATACTGTTTAATATCTTCATCAATGACATAGTGAGATTGGCAAGTTTTCAGATGACACCAAACTGAATGGTGTGATTGACATGCCTGAGGGGTGGGATGCCATCCAGAGGGACCTGGACAAGCTCAAGGAATGGGCCCATGTGAACTTCATGAAGTCCATCAAGACCAAGTGCAGGGTCCTGCACCTGGGTTGGGGCAATCCCTGGTATCAATACAGGCTGCGTGATGAAGGGTCTCAGAGCAGGCCTACTGAGGAGGGCTTGGGGGTACTGGGTGGCTGAAAAGCTGGACATGAGTTGGCAATGTGTACTCACAGCCCAGAAGGCCAACCATATCCTGAGCTGCATCCAAAGAAGCGTGGCCGGCAGGTCGAGGGAGGTGATTCTGCCCCTCTACTCCTCTCTGCTGAGACCCCACCTGGAGTCCTGTGTCCAGCTCTGGAGCCCTCAGCACAGGAAAAACCTGTTTGGAGTGGGTCTAGAGGAGGCCACACAAATGCTCAGAGGGATGGAACACCTCTCCTGTGAGAACAGGCTGAGAGAGTTGGGGTTGTTTAGCCTGGAGAAGAAAAGGCTGCAGGGAGACTTTATTGCAGCCTTTCAATACTTCCAGGGGGCTTATAAGAAAAATGGGGACAGACATTTTAGCAGGGCCTGTAGCGATAGGACAAGGGGTAGTGGTTTTAAACTAAAAGAGGGCAGATTTTGACTAGACATAAAGAAGCTTTTCCCAATAAGGGTGGTGAACCACTGGCACAGGTTGCCCAGAGAGGTGGTAGATGCCTCATCCCTGGAAACATTCCAGGTTGGGTTGGACAGGGCTCTGCGCAACCTGATCTAGTTGAAGATGTCCCTGCTCGTGGCACAGGGGGTGTACTAGGTGACCTTTAAAGATGACCTTCCACCTCGAAGTATTCAATGATTCTAACACCAAGAGGAGGATGTTAGAGACGGTAACGGGTGAAATATGCTCATTTGACCCAAGCATTTATTGCTTCAAATTTCCCGTCCCACCTTTAAATAATCAAAAGTTTTGATGTTTTCCTGAAATGATCTCTGTATTATAGAAATACCAATGCTATTTTTGACCGAAGCAAATGCCTAACTTTTTTTTTTTTTGTTAATTGCTTTTTAATAAATAAATAATAGATACAGACGCAAAAGGAACTTATAAATATGCAGAGTTTGGAGGAGGAAGAGAACAGTTGCTGCTCGTTGTAAGGTGATAGATGCTGGAAAGACAACAGGCTTGAAATGCTATTTTAAGTTTTGTTACATGGAAAGTAACATTAAAATTTGAGCATTTAAAAGTTAGGAAATGCTTTATTTATTTGCTGTGGCATATTTAATTTTATCATTGCATGCTAACATCCTGCATGCTAAATGAGGTAAAAGTCCTATGACAAATATTATATGGGATGATGTAGTTGCTGACTATATCGTGTTGCATGCACAAAATACAATATAATTAAGGATCTGGCATTTCTTAATTATTTATTGGGAGGCATGCTTTGAAACCAAATCGTATTAGTTTAATAGTATTTGGTATTAAGTAGTATTAATGCTATTTAAATAATTTTACTTGCAATTTGCGTATGATGGCCTCTGATTTTGAAAGGAAAAACCAAATTTTTATATGGTTGTCTGCAACATTTCTTTATAGCTTCCTATGGTATGATGAACGTAAGCCTTTGAAAACTGAGCTACATGTCAGCTATTAAGCCTGAGCCTTCCTATCTATTTTCCTCAGAAGTAACAGTCACTGGTTTCGACAGAAAAGGGTCCAGTTTTCCACCAAAGCACAAAGAGTTCCTTTTCCATGTGGAGCATTACAGGGACAATGTCTGAGGAACAATTGCCTGATTACCGAGGGAGCCAGACACATGTGGCTTGCCCTGTCTGCACCTATTCCTGCTTCTGGGGGGGTGGGCAGGGGGCTGCTGCTGGTGGGCAGTGCATGGTATGGTACTACAATGTCTGATAATTATTTCTGAAGCAACCTCCTTTTGGTGTAAATGGATAAAATGAAAACCCACATTTTTTCGAAAGTTTATCCCCCTGTAAAAACTGAACTTTCCTGGGACAGACATGAAGCTCTGTCCTAGCTGGAAAGTGTTTGTGCTGAGTAGTGGCACTGTGCTAGAAACAATGGAGGAATTAGGACTTCTCAGGAGAGGAAAGAAAAAAGCCACAATCTTTGAGAATGAAAAAAATTAGGTAATATAATATGGAGGGTTGCTGCCAGCTCTGCCTGTATGCAGTGAGTACTAGTAAGCTTGATGTAGACATTTACATAATAAATTGTATTAAGGCTGGTATTTTTTTTCAGAGCGAGCCAGGCTCTTTTCAGTGGTGCCCAGTGACAGGACATGAGGCAATGGGCACAAGCTGAAACACAGAAGTTCCCTTTGGACGTCAGGAAACACTTTTTTACTGTAAAGGTGACTAAGCACTGGCACAGTTTGCCCAGAGAGGTTGTGGAGTCCCCATCCCTGGAGACATTCAAAAGCCATCTGGCTACAGTCCAGGGCAGCCTGCTCTAGGTGGCCCAGCTTGAGCAGAAGGGCTGGACCAGGTTATTTCCAGAGGTCCTTTCCAAATTCCAATTGAGGTTTAGATTAGATATTAGGAAAAATTTCTTCATGGAGAGAGTGGTCAAGCATTGGAACAGAGGCTGCCCAGGGAAGTGGTGGAGTCACCATCACTGGAAGTGTTCAATAAATGTATGGACGTGGTGCTTCGGGACATGGTTTAGTGGGCACAGTGGTGTTGGGTTAACGGTTGGACTTGGTGATCTTGAAGGTCTTTTCCAACCTTAATGATTCTGTGATTCTGTGAAATTCAGCAATTCCATGATTCTGTAATTTATTGTTTTTTCTATCAAGCTAATCAGAAGTTAGTTCCCAGATCTGAGAACTGAACTGCACTTATTCTGATCGAAGGGAACCAGGTATATGACACTGTACAAAATCAGGACTGTGGTGGATTTGGGGCAAGGATACGTATAAAAACTTGGTCAATGAACCATGAAAATTTATTTTAATACCAGTTCCTGTTTGTCACAATTCTTCTCTGAAGGTAGCATTAGGAAAGAAGGAGCGAGTGTGCCAGGATGCCATCTTAAATACATGATGAATCTTTATAGGAGAATGATTTGTATATCCAAGTACAGGCTCATGGGAAACTAAGGTAGTCTGGTAGAGGGGTAAGGAGAAACTCTGTAATGCCTTCAGCTTTTGAAAGCTCCAGTTCAGGCAATGTTATCTACTAAATATGCCAATCATGTCTGATAAAGGCACATTGGTTGGATCAGGCTCAATGGTAATACTATCATCATTTCCTTTGAGAAATTAGTCACTATTCACACATGGAGTTCAGAACCTCATTTTGCTGATACAGCTTTTTAATCCTCAAGTTTCGATTTTACATTTAAGACTAATTAGAACTAGTTGGAAAATGAGTTGGTAGATTGCATTTTTGAAATTCTTTTCCCATTTTCATCAGTTTTTCTTGACAAATTACCTAACTTATTTGACAAGATCAAAAATTAATAATTAAAACCCTTGCAGATAGGAAGAACCCAGTAGCTGAGAAGAAAATTAACATGATATAAAGCTGAAGGAAGAAAGAATATCTTCTTAGTGTTTCTCTCAATATAATTAGTTTTGTTTTTTTAATGCTTGAAGGATTTCAAATATATCAAATAAGCCTGAACAGGAAATGTAATGATACCCATTATGTTTCCTCAGTTAATAGGAAAAGGTAGGACATAATTTAAGCATGAAATTGCAAGATGGAATTTACATCCTAACTCTGAATTTCACTTGCAGGCCCTGGAAAGCGAGTTTGTATCATGTCAACTTCATCAGTGGATTGACCTTATATTTGGCTACAAGCAACGAGGACCAGAAGCAGTGCGTGCACTCAACGTTTTCCACTACCTAACATATGAAGGCTCTGTGAACCTGGACAGTATCACTGATCCTGTCCTCAGGGAGGTAGGTGTTTACTGCGTTTCGTTCTAAAAACTCCTGTCATCTCACAAGAAATGCTACTTTTTCCATCTTTCACTGATGGAGAAAATTGTTGTGTGTGACTTGATTCAGAAGTTAGGTCCTCGGTGACTTCAGAAGCAAGTATTAATAAACTAGCAATAACACAGATGTCCCAAAATATTTTGTTCGCTTGAAGTTACTGATATATTTAAAGATCAGTTATGATATGAGAAATTATAAGGTAATGTATGGTCTGCAATATATATTCTGCTACTTTTTATAATTTACTTTTATTAAGTTGACTTAGTAGAACTGAAAAAATGAAAGAAAAAACTGCATCATAGTCACAGAGAAAAAAACCTAACCTTTTCAGTCAGATAATGTTAGTGAGAATATGTATCTGAAAAAGAACGTATTTGCTAGAATGACAGTAGCAATTATTCAGATTGCTTTTGTGTTAATCATGTAAGGTACAATCCAACTGTTACAAAAATAGAAAATGTTTGCTATTTGTTGTGCATACAAGTATTTCTGTTTGTAGGATGCGTGAAATGTATATACGTGCACATATATACAAATAAGGATTTTAAATTTATCAGTAAATTTTAAAAAAATCGAACTAGCTATCCTTATACATGCTTCCTTCTAGTGACTGTATTTGTTTTTAGTAAGACTAAAAATTTGAATTGTCATTTTCTAATATAATCCATTTGTTGGCTAAAACAATTGAAATTTGGTGAAAAGTGTGAAGAAGCAACAGCTGCTAGATGAGTACCGCTGTGATGAAGCTGTACACACAATCTTCCATTCCCCCAGATAGCTGCCATCTGCTGTATGTAAAACAGTAATAATTTATACATTGCTGGGCGATGGATTTTTGTTTGTTTGTTTGTTTGTTTTCCAATCTTGGACACAGAAATCTACAGATTTCAGAAACAAATAGGTTCTAGAAAGCGTTTGTATCAGCTAAATTTGCGGTTCGGCATGTTGTTTTTTAGTAGTGCGTTGTTGTATCTTGTTATATTTGGTGCTAAAAAGACATTCAAACCTCTAGCTTCCTAGAGCTGGATTTTCACACCAAGCACTGCAGAGCTTATATTTTGTAAACAGTTGGTATTTGCTTAGCTTTAAGAATGGCCAGAACTGCTTTGATCCCACTGCCTCAAATATTTATGTACATAATGGTTTTCTGGATTTAAAACTTTGAGCATGAGAAGAGTCAATAATGTACAAAACTGGAGATGCAAAGGAGCAATGCTTTTTAAAGTAAAAAAACAGGTGTCAAGCACCATGAATACAAGGGATTTGCAAGGCTTAAGGTCCTGATTTGCATGGGCAGGCTCCTATGTCTTGACTTTAAGGGCTTACTCCCACAGGGCAGCTTGTAGGATTGAGGTCTATCTGTCTGTCTGTGCACCTTATTTAACATCTTATGACATGATGAGACTCTTCAACTCTCCTGTGGCTCTACTTACATACATAACTTGTCATCAGAAATTTCAAGAAAACCATGGAGATGTTTATGTTCACTCACTTGTACATCTAACCCATGCCCTGTCAGCCGATAGCATATAAACCCTTTGTAGGCTATTTATGCCATGTAAACTTCTAAAAGCACAACTTTGTCTTCATTGCCACAAGTTAGATTAGTAAATAATATTCATTCTTAGGAATGAGAAGGCCACATGTCTAGAAAATATTAATCCTCCTAATTTTTGCTATATAGAGATAGATAAATTTGTATGCACGCATTTAAAAATAGTGTGCTTTCTCCTCCAAGAGATCTCAGACATTGGTGATTTGTAGTTTGTCATAAAAGGGTTTAAAAATACTTTTTATTGATTTTTAATCAGAAATAACAATACATGTATAAATATAGACAGATTTAGAGCCTTCTTCTGTTTCCCTGAGCTCTATTTACGAAACTAGCAGGCATTCTCTGGCCAGTAATAAAATATTTGACATCTTGATGACCTAGTAGGTCAGGTATTTGGATGTCATGTTTCTGTTACAAGTATATGTGTTCTATAGGCATTGTTTTGTTGGTTTTTTTTTTTTTTACTTTATTCTGGCTTTTATCAGATATTCCAGAAAAGAAATTAAAAGCAAAAAGGTCTTTCAAAAGCCTCTGAAGACCACTTGTAAATACAGAAATGTAAGGATAGGAACACTAGCACCTTTAAAAACAGTGGTAACAATTGTTTGGTATGTTTTATAGTGCCAGGGGGTGTAGTGTCTGGCATCTTAACTTAGAAACACTGAAATTTAAAATTAATTGAGCTTTGCAGTTATCCAGGAAAATTCATCTCTCAGTATCCAAATGTTTTTGATGTTTATTTTCTAAATAAACTCAAATATTTTGTTCCATCACACAGAAGACGGTGGATGTTCTCAGTAAATGGCTGTGTAATAAGCCAATCAATACAATCTTATTAGCAGCAGCCATTATCAGACCAATGGGCTCAAATACAGCAGTAGCCTCCTCGAACTGTGGCCATAACTAATTTCATACTGAGCTGAGCTTCAGCACAACCTGTCCAGTGAAATAAGGCTCCACATAAAAAACCCTCCCATTTAGGTCTGAGCTGATTGAAAGACATAATTTAAAAAGGCAGATCCCATGACCTGTTCATGCTACGCCTTGGCCCCTTCACTTTCACCCTTTGCTTGAGCACCTCACTTAACCACTGAGGAGTAAGTATGTTGTTCTTAGTTTTCGGTGGAGAATGGTAAAGGATTCACTTCAGTAGCCTTCTAGCTGGAGCAAAAATATATTCAATGGTGGGATAACTCATCCTTGTTATGAAAAACTCACTCCTTGTGTCTTTCTCACATGCATGGGGGAGCAGTCTGAGAACTCTCTACTGTTTAACACTGGAAAAATAACCATCCTGTGCTTTTGTTCTGTTTGAACCTCTTCAGTAGAAGAGGCTCCATCTGCCTTGCTTTCTTCATTTTCTGTTTTGCAAATTCACAATGGGTGAAACTGGAATGCTGGGATAACATTAAGTTTTAGATAACTAAAGTCTATGAAATCACATAGTCTCCCCCTGTAACAACTCTTTGGCAACTTACAATCTGCACTGGATGGGTAAAATATACTGATTTCATTTAAACATTCCAATTTTGACTTTTCAAAGAACTTTGTAATTTTCTGATACCACAAAAAAAATTTGATCACTGTAATTTATTTTTATTAGTGATGAGGGCAACATGAAAGTCCTGACTTAAATGTTCCACAGAATGTATAAAATTGAGTTTTGTTGTTTAGATCTTTTATGATTAGAAATTGTGAAATACTCTGGTTCTATCAGTTCTAATGGTCTCTCTTATTCTGCACATTGCAGAGTTGTTTCCATATTTTAATAAGGAAAAGAAAAAAAATGTGTAACAAAATAAACATTTTTCAGGCCCCAAATTATTCTTTTGGGTTTTGTTTGGTTTTGGTTTTTTTTTTATTGCAAACTTTTGTATTCTATTTGTAAATTTTTCCTTTTTTAAAGTAAAAGCAGTGAGGTGAAAGCTAAAACTTGAAGAACAGCTTAAGGATATTGATTCATTCTTACTTGACAGGTGAAATCATGGTTGCAGCACTAACCACAGCAATTACAGCATTAAAATGTCAAGAAATTAGAGGTCAGAATAACAGATAATTTTCTTCCTTTTGTCAGATTAAAAATTGACATTCTTTGACAGCAGAGGATCTCTGGCTGAGAAAATTATGACAGCTTAACTCATCTTGTACTTGTAAAGCAGTAATTGATAATGAACTTTACCATGACAGTCTTCTCCTGTGGAGAAACATGACAGAACATCCCTGGTACAAAGCCTGTATCTCTTTTTAATATGTAAACAGTGGTTATATTGGACATTAGATGTTATTTGGAATTGTCTTTACTGTTAGTTTACATCATAATCCAAATCCTTTACACTGAGCAGATTTGGCTGACTTCAGGGGGTTGATGCTGAGAATGCTACTGTATAAAGAACATTGGAAATGTAGTTTATTTATGGTGCTTTGATGTTATTGCTTCACCTCTTTAGGAAAATACAGTTCCCGCCTTGGTTCCTCCCAGAATGTCTGTAGATTTTAGGAACCTCGTTTTTCCCAAACACCTGGAAATCTGGACACTTAGAAATCAATATTGTGTTTTTAGGAACTTGTTTCTGTATGATGCAAAGTGTTGTGGCTGAAAGGGAGCAGCACAGTTATACTGGTCATTAGTAAATGCAACAGAAGAGCTAAAATAAATTTCAGTACTACCTTGTAGGTTAAACACAGAATAATTAAGTAGGCAGTTAGTGCATAAAAGATTAATCACATGTAGCGTGGAGAAAAGTTATATTTCAGGTTTTCTGTTTATTTATTTAAAAATTATAGCCAGATCTCTATTTACTTTTTTTCAGACATTGAGTTTGTTCGTGACTAGAAATGTCTGGAAAAATCAAGTGAAACATTCTATTACACAGCTATTGGTTTGCACTAGACTTTAGGATGACTTTGTGTCATCCTTGTGTTCTATGTGAGTTGCAAATACAGCTTAGCAGCGCAGTAAGCGCCTTTCCTGCGACTGCTGCATCTCCACCAAGCACTTGCGTCCCCCCAGTCCGACAGGAATTGCAAGTGCGTGGGAAGGCGAGGCTGTGTGAAGCTGCTGGGCTCAGATATTTGCTCTGAGCAGCCGTCTGTCAAAATACCTGAACATACTCGCAACTCACACAGCAAATTGAAAAATGCTTAAAATTGCTAGTGTTTGACAGGCAGTTGCTGTGCCCGTAAACTAATCCTAGTAGGACAGTTTTTCTGGCAGCTAGCAGAGCATATGGCCTATGCAATATTTATTTCTTCGCTGGTGACTTGATATTTAGCATATTTAAATAATTTGAAATGTCGTAATGATGCAGTAGTCTTGCAGCGCTTTTCAGTTACCCTCATTTCTGGGTTTTATTTTTCCTCTTATATTTTCCTCTGTTATCTCTTTCTTTGATCTGACAGGAATAACAAAGCATCCCTCTGGATCTGCTATAGTGAAATATGCCCACAGGAAGCAGAGTAGATCACATCAGTTTTCACTTCTTTTTTTTACTCCTTTCCTTTTTTCCCCCTCCTTGCTGAAACACTCTTTGCTACTACAGAGGGCTGACATGATAGGGCTGTCAAGACTCAGCAAGATAGATATATCTTTAACAAAGGGAGCTGGAATGCTAGCCTTTCCCTGGTGGCTGAACCTGGCAAATTTATGAGGAAAAAATTAACACGCTGTTCTAATAGCACTATATAATGCTTTCAAGGTAACGCCAGCCCTTGCAACCATGTGCTGGTTCTCGCTTTCGCTCGGAGTTATTCTTATTTATTCTGATTTCATTTTTAACTTGTTAGACCTTTTTCGTCTGGGCACCGTTTCTTTGATGTGACAAGAATATCAAAACCACCCCTATGGATCTGCTTGATTGAATTGTACCCACAGCACTGGCCACTTGCATGTTCAGTTGTGCTTAATTGCCTCCATACAAGGGATGGTCTTCCCTTCCTTTCTAGGAGCAGTCCATGAATATGGATAGTGGTGGAATAAGTACGAAGCTGCAAGTAGTATCAATATCCACTTTTTTTCAAAGTTAACTGAAGGAATCTGTACAGCAAGAACAGTTATTGAAGTAGAAGTTGTCATCAAAGCAGAAGTTACTTTCTTACCTGCTCAGGGCTCTGTTCTTCCCTAAGAAAGGTGTACTTGCATCCTGTTGATTTTTGTTGAGAAGTCCACATCTCCTTCACTCCAAAATACTGTGTTTCCCAGACATACAAAATAGGGATTTTTTTTCCAAATTAATACTGATTTGGGGAAAAACACCTTAATTTTATAGTATTTTTGGCCTGTGAGTCTGTTTTGTATTGCATTAAGAGATTATCAACAGAAAAATAAATGGATTTTTATGTTTCACTCTGGATATAATAATTTTTGTGTCTTTCCAGTGAGTTTCATAGTTCAGTATCCTCTTCTATAAATGGGAAAGGAAGAGTTTTTACTTGCTGCCACTTTGTTATGATAGCTCTCTGTAGATCAAGAAGAAAAACACAAGGATTTTTTTAAGGGCAAGATGTTTATTTCTGTAGGTGAAGATTCCAGCAGAAGACACCGAATACAGGAGGAGACACCTTAAATCAGAATATTCAATAAGGAATTAGTGTAAATTGCATGAGGTCAGTTACCACACAGTAATTGCCCAATGTATAGGCTTTTATTTTGAAATTAATGTGTGCTCTTTTCCTTGTTTCTCATTCAGGGGAAAGGGCTTTCAGAAGGTGTTTACTGCAGAATAACCGAAACATTTTAACTATGCCTCTAATTTTACTATAAAATAACTTTTGGGGAGCACCTACCCTAAGTAGCACAAGCCATTTATGACAAGGAGTTAGAAACCATAATCTAATCCATAGTATTCCAAATGAAAAACATCCCTCTACCATTGTTTAAAACAATTATCTACAATTAGATTAATGATCGATCATGATATCTCCAGTTAATGAATATATCAGAGATGATCAGGTAGTCAGTATGTTAGTGAATCTGTGTGGATCTGAGTTCATGACCATTCCTGGATCGTGCTGTTACATGTTTATGGGAATTCAGAACCTTTTAATCCTCAAGAAAATACACAGTTCCTAGAAGTAAAACAAATTGTGGCGTACAGGTGGTTTTTTTTTTCCAAAACAGCATATTAGAAGGTTTGGGATTTGTTTATTATTCATTGTACTTTTGATTAAAAAGCTCGGCATCCAGACAAAGCTAAGCACTGCCCCTCAACGTACATCACCAACCGTACACCAAACATTCAAACTGAAGAACTGCTGATAACTTAGCTGATGAGACTTCAGTCAACCTATTTGATAAATATTTCATATAATTCATTCATCAAAGGAAAACTAGGATGAGTTTGTAGATAACTCATAGCCCAGAAAAATGTCTCAATCTGCTTTGAGCGTTATTTGGAACAAGTTGTTTGGCCAGTTTTCATCTACATGAGAAATTTCATATGCATTTTTGTCAGAACATCCTGGAATCTCACCCAAACTGATTTTAATGTTTTGCCAGTATGAAAAGAACACCGTTAACTGCAATTGCTCTCTTTTATTGCAGAAATATATGAAATATAGGTCTTGTACATGAAAATTTCTTCTTTATCATCTGGTTATTTTGTTTTTCTCCATATGCATGACAAGTACAAATTATTGATTTTTAAAATTAGCAGCAAGCATTTTAACATGCACTTAAAGTAGTATTTTATGAGAGAGAGAGAGATGGGGTGAAAATTACTGCAGCTGATTGTAACAGAAATAGCTGGAAGGGGCTTCTTTCTTCCTATTAGCACAGATTTCAGTTATATTACGCTGTCATTACCTCAGCATAAATTAACTATTATTCAAAACATTTCGCACACAGCAGTTTATTGGAACAGATATTACTCAGTCTAAGTATCTAGTCATTCACTTAGAAAGATGCAAAGCTGAGCTTTCTAAATGTTTTAAACATATTGATAATGTGCCTCTTTAATGCCATTTTGAAGCCTGTGTACAGTATATCTATATGATTGTTTTCAATTTATGTCAAGAACAAAGTGAAGTTTTGAAGAATGCGTTCTGGGAAGTAATGCAAACAGAATTATTTCTTTATAAGCTAAACCCTGAAAATAACTGAGAACATTTATTTTAAATGTAACAATATAACCCATTTCCAAAACTGAAATTCTAATATAAACTGAAGCTTCATGAATGTGACACCTTTCAGTACGTATGTTTTACCTACTTCCCTGTCAGTCCTTTTTCAGCTGATAGTTTTGAACGTTTGCCTGTTCTCTGAGACAGTTCTTGTGTCCTGCAGTGGATAAATTGAAGGCTGACAGATGGTTGGAGCCTCATCATAACGACTATTTGTAGTTAAGAGTATATGCTTTGCAAATCTCAGAGCACCTTCTTAAGGTGGGAACAAGGCAGACAATTTGTGATAGAAAGATGAAGCTAAGAGCGAAGACATAAGCCCAGCATTTACTTTCTGCTCAGATAAAAAAGATCACTAGTGTTATATTACCATATTCTTAACTTAATGCATTTTATTTTATCACAAGGAAAGATTTTACTCATGAGTTTTGCTTTTTTTTTTTTTTTAATGCAGAAGTAGATCATGAAGTCACAATTTTAATTTTTTGTAGTTTTATATTTATAATACAAGAACAAAATACGCATGCTAGATTCTTTGGTTTACTGAGACTGTTCTGTTTTCCAGGAATTAAAAAATGTCTTCAGTGATCATGTTTTATTTCAATAATAAACCAGAACAAAAAAGTCACAGCCAAAATGCATTCCTCAATGATTAAGTACCCTTTCCTCTTTTATTACTGCAAGCTTTCAGAAGGCCTGTTCTGTTGTTTGCTTCCCTGTTTTCCTCATTTTCTTTTGTGTTTTCCTACAGGGGATGTTCTTAATTGTAAAATAAGTAGAAATAAATATGCTGTGTATGTTCTGTGTAATGGCTTTCTGAAACATGTGTAAGTTATCCTTCTGGCAGTAAAGATTACTCATTAGTTGAACTATTAATAATATTTTTTCCATGACAATGATATTCTCTAGACTTGATCCTATACCTTCATTTATTTACTTCTACATCTAAAGATTTCAGTGTGCCAGTAGTTCAAAAGACTACCTGCTTACGATCATCTGAATTCTTGTCAACTACTGGCCAAGGATGGGGTGTGAACAGTTGCTAACGGACCTCCTTTCTGTCATGCTTTGGTTAACTTCCTCATGAGCATGATGTGTTATTCTCTATGCTGGTTTACCAGAAAGATTTAAGAAAGTTCGGAGAAGAGCATCCTAGTGATGAGAGGGCAGAGAAGACTGATTTGTGAGCAGGATTTCAAGAGCTTGACAGGACGTAACACAGTGAAAGGGAACGTGCAGCAGAAAGGCAGGAATATGGAGAGTTACTCATGTCAAATGAGATAGGGATATTACTTAGTCTGATGCCAGATTAACTAGCAGTTACAGGATCAAATTCAGACAGGAAAGTTCAGGCTTAATGGCAGAAGAAGTTTCCTAACGTTTATAGGCTGTAATTTGACTGTAGAAACCTCATAAGAGAAGTTGTAGCAGCTTCAGTAAATGGGTCATTTCAAACTAGAATGGGCAAACACTGTAAAAATCATAGAATCATAGAATGGTTTGGGTTGGAAGAGACCTTAAGGAGCATCTAGTTCCAACCCCCCTGCCATGGGCAGGGACACCTTCCATTAGACCAGGTTGCTCAAAGCTCCATCCAGCCTGGCCTTGAATGCTTTCAGGGATGGGGCAGCCACAACTTCTCCGGGCAACCTGTAGCACCCTCATAGAGAAGAATTTCTTCCTTCTATCTAATCTAAATTTACCCTCTTTCACTTTAAAACCGTTACGCCTTGTCCTACGGCTACAGGCCCTGCTAAAAAGTCCCTCTCCAGCTTTCTTTTAGGCCCCCTTTAGGTACTGGAAGGCTGCTATAAGGTCTCCGTGGAGTCTTCTCTTCTCCAGGCTGAACAACCCCAACTCTCCCAGCCTGTCTTCATAGGAGAGGCGCTAGAGACCTTTGGTCATCTTTGTGGCCCTCCTTTGGACTCGCTTCAACAGGTCCATGTCCTTCTTATGCTGGGGGCTCCAGAGCTGGACCTAGTACTCCAGGCGGGGTTTCACCAGAGCAGTGTAGAGGGGCAGAATCACCTCTGTCAACCTACTGATCACAATTCGTTTGATGCTGCCCAGGACACAGTTTGCATTGTTATGCAGAATGGTAATATGCATTGTTAGGCAGAATGCACACTATGGGCAGAGAGCAAAATTCTGAGTTTTTCCTCTGCACCTTTTATTCCACTATGTTCTGTTATGGTGATATCCGTAAGCATGACATGAATGCAACTACTTTTTCAATAACTGCATATAGTCTGCGCCTCTTGTGATTACATTAACTTCCACCATAAGTCATTGCATCTTTTTTGTTTTGGTTCAAGATTATCTTCGTAAGTTTTTATTTTTTGACAAATGAATGGTTAATGTAGAAATATACCTACAAGGTATAGATTACTGTCCATAGTCATAGCTTACTACACTTCCTACAAGAAAACAGTTACATGTAATTTACACTGTCACAGAAATTAAATACTGTCCTAAATATTCACATTCCCTTTTCTATTTCTTATATTATTACATTCCAATTTTGTCTGAATGTTACACAAAATGTATAATTGTGTAGTAGTTTTACAGAATACAGTGCCAATATATGAGCGTTTCCTAAGATAGAGTACAGTATCGAGGAGGGAAATTTAACTGAAGTGGAAGAAAAGTAAGGAAGTAACTTGAGACATTTTTCTTTAAAAAGGGGTAAATTCAGTTGATGGACAGAAAAATAATGAAAGAGGTGGGGGAATTTAAGAATTTTTGCTCTTTAAAAAATCATTCCCTCCTGAAATAAGCTTGTCCTGCAGAAACTTTACATACTTTTATTGTTGATTTTAAAATGTTTAACTGAATTTTTAAAGCTCACAATTTAGCTTTTAAAATAAAAATCATAGTTAAAACCAGCTGTAAGCATGCACTGTTAAAGCTCTTAGTCACGAAGAAAAAAAAATTAATTAGAAAAGAGTGGATGAAGTTTCAAAGTTTCAATGAAACCTCCTGCTGATATTACTGTTGCATTTTTATGGATGGGATGCCTATACTTAAAGGCCTCTGTGCTCCTAAAATGACAATTAAAAACATATATGGTGTCTTAAACAAAACCAAAGGCAAGGGGAGCTAATAAATAGTATTAAACCTGATGTGGTCACCGACAAATTCGCCCTTCTAAAGGCACAGAGTAAAATTTCGTTCTGTGCAAGATGCCGTGCACTATTCAGATGACATCAGCCTCCCTGAACGCCATGGGAAGCAGCCCAGTGCTACTTCCTTGGCTCCACTCCCAATTACTCCCCAAAGCACTTAACAAGTATAGGGTACTTGTATTTTATTCTCATGCTGGTTAGTTTTTCTTTTTCTTCCGGCAGCTCTGCGGGTACCAGCAAAGCCAGGCTTTTTCTGCCTCTGTGACCTTTCCTGGCTAGCAAAAGTCACAAGCCATTTGGTCATCCAGCTTGGAAGTCAGGGGTCCTTCAGAAATGTTCACTCCCCTGGTTTCCTCAAAAATACCACGGCTTTTTTTGCATGATGCATTGGCCTGTTGAGATTAGTCAGGTTGGTTGCTTCTGCTTTCCAGACCAAGCTGTGGAATAAGAACAGAGATGCTCGGCTTTGCTGTTTTGTCCAGACTAGGCATTGCTCCATGTCTCTTTTCCCAGGAGATCTTCATGAACAGTAGAATTTCTTCTTTCTTCTGCATCAATGGAGAGGAAAAGTAACAGGAGGTTTTCACAAGCACCTTCTCTGTTTTGTAGCATTTCTGCTCCTGGACACTGTCTGGAGCGTTGTTATTGTAGGACTATAAAGGTATAATAATACCACTGTCTTCATTGCCACAGAATAACTAGCTTCTGCTTTCAGTTCAGCATTCTGGTTAGTTTAAATGGTGATGGATCAGTGACACGTGAGTTTGAATTTTTTTAAAAATTCTTTTTAAACAATAGGAAAACTAAAAGTACCTTCAATTTTTGCCCAGAATAAAGCCCTGCATATGCTGCAGTGTTTAAAAGAACAGGTCAGGGTGAGCAGCTTCCCTTCAAGTCTGACAAAAAGAAATAAAAATGAGGGATGAAGGAAGGGAAATAGAATTGCATAGGAAGATGGGCATTTCCACAACTCCTGTCTTCTTGAGGGTGGCAAAGAGAGGCCAATGTGTCATGTAAGCATGAGAAGCCGGGTGAACAAGAAAGAGGGGAAAAGGACAGAAAGGACATTTGGAGCTCTTGACACAGAGGAGGAGGAAGGGAAAGGGTTAGGAAGGAAGTCCTTGGGAGCCTTACAGAAGAAGTGAAGGACTTGCCATAGGAACAGAGAGCTCTTGACATGGTTGTTAATGCAGAGAAATTATGTTTGCAGCCTTCCCAGGGCTTTATGGGATTTTTTAGTCTTGACCTTTGGGACTTCTTTTTTCATTAGTGAATTCATTGAGATACTGTATAATATAATCTAGTTAGGCATTGCTAAACAAAAAAGATTTTATTTTAAGTACTTGTAAAATTTAGCAGGTTTCTAAATGCAGTTTATGGTGTTTTGAAAAATACTACTAGCAAATTTTAGCCTAACACAACTGGAACTTCAGGCTTTCTGGCTGTTACTCACTGCTTTTCACATGTGGAAACAATTGTAGCATCCCAGACAGCAGCAGTGTTTTTTTAAAATGCCTGTAAATTTTAGTGACTGCCAACTAGGGGATGCTAATGACAGTTTTCATATAATTTTTTTATTCCTTCACTTCCTCTTTTCTAGACTTTGAAAATCTGTCGTTGTTCCAGTCAGAAGAGAAGCTGAATTTAAAAAGTCAGAGGATTTTTTATGTCTTACTCAAGGAAATGTAACAAATTTGTCTCTGCTTTAGAAAAGCCTTGAAATAATTTTTCATTATTGGAGATAATGTGCTTAGAATCCTAGGAGCCTTTTCAGAAAAGAAAGTTTGTGTCATAAGTTTGCTCTGTTTAAAAAAAAAAAAAATCCACCCCAAGGATCTAAAAACATAAATTAAGATTTCATCATCCTGGCTTATATTTCATATGCAAAAGAGAAAAATAAATTAGTTAAAGGATGACATAAGGGAGAGGAAAGGAAATGCTTGGCTTAAAAGCCAAAACTCTTGAGTAGGCATGTCAAGAAGTAAGAGGTATGACAAACCTAAGACTGTAACAATAGGAAAAAAATAAAAAAAGAAAATGGAAAAACGCAGGCAAGGATATCTTCAAGAGGAGTTTTGGTAATAACAAGAACTTGAATTTCTTGGAGTTTGAAACTGGTGTCACAAACTTAGGAAGAATCTCAGTTTGGCCAGAATAGAAGATGATGTTCTGAGCAAGATCTTGCTAAGACCTAAATATGAGGACTCTCTTTTAGTAACAGGATTTATACAACAGGAGGCACATTGAGGCAACGGAACCAGTATGGTTTGCAAACACTAGCTAGGACACATCTGTAGTTCTGCGTGTTGTGATGCTCTGATTACTGTCACATAAAGGAGTAATACAAAGGCGTAATATCAACAGGGAGATTCTATGTTGCAGGTTTACATTTTAGTAATTGGTGTTGCAGAATCAAGATGTCAAAGAGAAGCTTGTTCCATAGACTTAAACATCAGATGGGAAAGATCATCTAGATTGGCCTCTCTCACCCAACAAATCACACAGAGCTTTTGTCCATGTAGCCTTTTGAATGTAAACATATGTGTTGGTGTCTGAATAACAGAAAGAGGACATGGAAGTGTTTCCTTATATAGTTAGAGTTTAGGTGATGAGAAATTATTTCAGTTAGTCACCTTAAATATTTGTCATCCAAAAACAACAATAAAAATCCTTATTTTAAAAGAAATGAGGGATTGTCTTCAGAAAAAGTAAAATTGCTTGTCAGACTGAGAGGAATCCTTGTTTCTGAGGTTGTCCATTACGTAACATATTTATGGCATGAAGTTACATATTTAATGAATTATTGTATCATGATATTACATCTCTCACAAGAGTAACTTAGCAGTAAAATCTTTTCTAATGTGTTGTACTCAGTAACTTAATGATCAAAGAAAGCAACATTTTCTTTTTTAAACTTAGTACAGATTTGGGAGAATGATGACAGAGCAATGATTTCATTTGGCATGACATCAATGAACACACTAGAGTTTCAGTAAATGTTACCAATCTCTATGGGACAGGAATTATTACAAACATGAACATAAGAAATACAATAGTTCAACTAAAGAAAATAATGGCATGAAATGTTAATAAATAATAAAATGTTCTTTATATGAGGGGTGACCTCATTGCTCTCTACAGCTTTCTGAGGAGTGGAAGTGGAGAGGGAGGTGCTGATCTTTTCTCCCTGGTATCCAGGGATAGGATGCATGGGAATGGTTCAAAGCTCTGCCAAGGGGCTTTTAGGCTGGACATTAGGAAAAAATTCTTTACTGAGAAGGTGGTCAAACAGTGAAACAAACTTCCTAGAAAGGTGGTTGATGCTCCAAGCCTGTCAGTGTTTAAGAGGCATTTGGACAATGCCCTTCACAACATGCTTTAACTTTTAGTCAGCCCTGAGCTGGTCAGGCAGTTGGGCTAGATGATGGTTCTAGGTCCCTTCCAACTGAAATGTCCTATTCTCTTCTATGTGAAAGAGAAGAGAATAATTTTGAATGCAACTGTAAACAAATCTATAAATAAATGTTTGACTTTCTTCAGTTCCAGTCTGTTTAGAGTTTTGCAAAGCATTGACTCTACAAGCAAAGGGATGCTCCCTATCTGCCTTTGTACAGGCAAACAGCAGGGAAGAAAAGGCAGTGAAATTGCCATGGGCTGGGATGAAAACCTACAGTTTTAAAAATTATCATAACTATAAAAAGCAAGTGATGAACTGAGCAGTGTGGCCTGAGGAGCCCCTATAACAATGTAGACCTTGTCAGAGGAATTGGGAGTTAAAGCTATTTGCTCTAGAGAATAATAAAGTTTGCTGTAGTTTTTAGTGTAATTTAATGAGAGAATTTCATTATATCAGTGGAAAACTCCTTTGTTCCAGGCAGAGTTAGAAGGATACAAGAAAGAGAAAAAATATAGAAAATTGTTTGTTGTTTTTTTCTCCTTCTGTTATAGTTAGGAAGGTAGGGGAGCATTTCACTCCTTGCCATCAACCCTTTTCAGTGTGAGGAAGTTTTCCGTGATTTTCAGGGGAATGGGCTGCTAGAGAGGAAAAGGAAATATTTGTGCTCAGGCACACAGGAACCTTGCACATGAGTATGCCTGAGAGAGTAAGGGACACTCTCAACTAAACCTGCCCTGGCTGCAGGATATCCATCTTTATGGTATTTTTGCTTTACCTTCTCTGTTTCTACTTGTGAGATATATTGAATTTGTTTCCCATTTGCAGAGTATTAACCAAACGCTTGCTTAAGCTGGCAGAGTGCTTAAAATATTTTTGTGTCATGAGAGGCGTATTGGACTACCAGGGGCAAGAATGGAAGAACTATAAAGGTGAAAGAGGGAAGAACTAGGTATCACAATTAGGAACTTAATGAGGTAAATGTGAAAGCTAAAAGGCAGCGCTCCCTGAGACAAATCACTGATGTGATTCATGCCTGGAAAGAGAATGGGAGATCTTACCTTTGACATTCTCATTCCTTTCGTAGTACTATTTCCTTTCACAGGGGAATGAGGAAGAAGTTCAGGGGTGGACTGACTCTGGGAGGAGGCTGAAGGTCAGCTCTGAGCTATTGGTCTTCTGCTGGGGAGCCATTTAATTGCACACTGGATCCAATGAGATACCTCCTGTGAGGGGAAGGAGCTTAAGGCTGCCCCTTCTCCATTGTTAAATTAATAAAGTAGTGACCTGTGGAGAAAATCCATTTCTGTGCCCATCTTTCAGTCCCTTGAGTATCCTGATTAAATAACTGACTGTATCGAAGCCTCCAGACTAGTTGAGTCATTGCTGGTGTTTAAACTACAGTACTTCTTTCCTCCAAACATACAATAATAAAATGGAAATCAATACTCTTAACCTATCAAAAGTCCTGAAGATATTGATGCTGCTTAACAGCTGTAGATGCAAATAAAAAAGCAGTATCTCACACCACTCGTACAAAACAATATTTCAAGCTGCTTATGCTACCCACCAAAGGGCTGTCAATCATGTTTGTTCTGTCGAAGACGGTGCTTGGGGGCTGTTGAGCATGTGCTGGAGAGCACATAAAGGATTCCTGTGTTCACTTGGATGCAAAAATGAAATAAACTTTCAGGAAAGGCAGAGTTGGATTGCTGTGGTGTGTATTTCTCAAATGCCTACAGATTTTCGCTCTTCATTGGACTCAGTCCCCATGCACAGGGGAAAATGGATTGTAGAAAAACCTGAATGTGGTACACAAGAGGAACAAAACACACCAGGATTATGGGAATTAGTAATAAAAAACCTAAATATGCAAAAAAGTAATAAAAACATAGAGAAACTCAGATAATACATATTTTAGCATGCTTAACTGATTATGGTAGTAATCAGTGAAGATGAGTAAAACAAGGCCGCTTTGCATAAAAATAAAAACATTGTCTTACAATCTGCAGTGCAGTCTGTTTTTAAAAATTTCTTTCTTCCCTCCATGATCCAAAGTGAAAGTGCTCATGCTCTTATATTCTTTTGTTATGTAGTCACCAGGCATCTCTCTCAGCAAAGGGGAGTTTGCAAATGAGATAGTCCATTAATATCTTCCTTGGTGATTTTACCTGCAAACCTTCACTTCTGTGATGTTTCAGATAAGTCAATTCTAGCATTTTGATTTAGATTAGGACTGTGCTTCTGAAATGAATCTGCCAATCATCCCTATTTGCCATGCTTTCATTCACAGTGCAGAGCAGTTTTGGAGTGTGTGAATTGGTTTCCAAGCCACAGAAGCAGTGTGTTCCAGGGGTGCAGTTAGCAGAGCTCAGCCACAGTTAGGGTCTGCAGACCACGCCGGAGCCAGCCTGGTGGAAAAACCCTGCAGTGGGCACAATTTCAGCATGGGTTCCTCAAGATGAAGGTGGCACTGATCTCTTCTCCCTGGTATCCAGTGATAGGATGCATGGGAATGGTTCAAAGCTGTGTCAGGGGAAGTTTAGACTTGACATTAGGAAACTTTTCTTTACCGAGAGGGTGATCAAACACTGGAACAGGCTTCCTAGAGTGGTCATCAATGCCCTGTGCCTGTAGTGTTTAAGAGGCATTTGGACAATGCCCTTAATTAAATGCTTTAACTTTTGTTCAGAAATCAGGCAGTTGGACTAGATGATCATTGTAGGTCTCTTCCAACTGAAAAAAATATCCTATTCTATTCTAAGACCAATTTTTTTGCTCTGCAGCTCTGCTCCTGTTGAGATACACTGCTGCTGTTGGAGGCATTGCCTTTGACCACTAAAAATAGTTCTTATACCTAAAGAAACAGATTGCTTGAATTATTTAATGGCAGGTTTGTATTTCTTTCAACAAGAATTAAGAAATAAAACCCAAATACTTCATTAGAGTGCGTAATGAGCAAAGCAGATGTATTGAACTCTTCATTCCACAGGAAGCTGACACTAAGGACTGATCCTCCAGGTTGCAGAGGAGCATCCCACTGTCCTTGTGAATGTACAGTCTGCCTTTAAGCAGAAAAATTGGAACCAATTAATTTATTTCCTTTGAGCAAAATATATTGAGGATATTGCTCATTGTATCTAAGATTAGTATAGCTCATAAGACTGGATGATTTGATATATTGATTTCTTGACCAAAATGTAAGTAAACATATAACATAAATCTGTCTGTATTATTGTCAAGTGTCCAATGTTAAATGCTATGAAATTGTGTTTTGCTTAAAACTTTAAGCAAATTTATTGCATAAATTAGAATGTATGAGGTCACCTCATTTTAAACTTCGAATTGCCAGCAAGTTTCCAGGTATTTCTTTCTTTCCTTCCTTCTTCTGACCTACGATTATCAAATAATAGGCTAAGACACATTTTATCTTTCTGCAATACATGATCATATCCTAACAGATATTCCCTGAAGTGTCTGGAGTACAAATCTCATTTTATGTGTATTAAAAACAGCAGGGAATCTCAAATCAGCTCATTTAATAGCTTTTCTGCAACACCTTATTAAGAAAGTAAAAACTAATATAATTGCCATTTTACTGTTCCAAAACCATTAAATCTGGCAGATGCTGAATTCCAAGCTTATATTGTTTTGAAATGAAGGACATTTGAAGGTGAAATGAGAATAAACTTTATTTTATTAAAATTTGTATTAAATTGACTAGAATGTGTCTCTCAGGGAGTGGTGTAGCACTTCGTACACAATACTCAAGATCCAATGGGAGAAAAGGAATCGATTTACTAGAATGTTTAAGATCATTAAATAAATCTAAAATCTGATGATTTACAGATCAAGAAAAACTGCGGTGTACACGTAGCAGTTTTCAGATTAATTTCAGATACAGCTGGAGTTTTCTTGTAAACAAATCAATGTATTACATTATTATTCACAGATCTGTTCTGTACCTGCTTTTCATTTTGTGTCAAGTATTCTGATAGAAGGCAGCATTAGGAATACCCTTGGGCCAGTCACTTTATCTCTGTATGCTTATGTTTATCTCCTGTGTTAAGTTTTGACAAGGTTTTTGTGTTCTTTTTAAGTGGTGTGAGCTCCAGAGAGGAATACCAGTTGTTGCTGTGCACCGCTGTGGTGTTGTCTAGACCACAGCCTCAGTGCAGTAGTTGAATATTACAAGGATACTTTAAGAAACATTGTTCAGTTTCTTTAATGCTTCTAAGAGTTGTCAGTTTTACAAATGGCATTTCTGAAAGAAAAAGATAACAGTACTGTCCATGGGGTTGGGGAGAGGCAGTTGTCTTCTAAGTGCAAGCCAGCAAAAATATTCAATATTCCCTGAATATCAAGGTCTTGATTCTGCATTTGTTCTGGTTACAGAAGGACATGGCATTAACTTAAATGTCATAAAATTATGGGCATGGTAAAGTCTGTAAGTGAGTATTTACCAGGGCATCTTCAGCTGTAAAATAACCATTGCTTTCCACAGTTATATTTTAAATGTCCATTCCTCATAATCTGAAAAATTCATGCTGGTTTATTATCATATTCTTCTTATCTTTCTCTTCCTCTGTTACTATCATAAATCTACCTAAACTGGGAGGCAAAGCCAGCAAAGTTTATGTGTGCAGAATTTACAGCCAAACAATCAGAATTTGCCAAGACCAGACAATATGAAAGTAAACATGTAAATTAGAATTGGGTTGCACTGGAAAAAAATTTAATAATTCATTTCAATGTGCCTGTGAGAGAACAGAAATATCATTTAAAGGATGGCTATAAAGGGTGGAAAGGAAGATCTGCTTTTTGTTCAGTATTGCTGCCAAATACAATTCACACTCTTACGTCAACACAGAAATCTTTCAAAAATTAAAATTAAATTAACCTTGATAATTATTTGAAAAAAGAAAAATGGAAATTATTTTTCTGAAAATATTTCTGACATCTGTGTGGAAGCATGTATCATGCAGTGCCTGATATTGTTAATATTAGTCTTTGTCATTTTGAAAATGAAATTCACAAACAAGTATAAATCCCTTCCCTTCTCCCCACCAGGCAAATCAGTTCTAGAGTACTGAATGCAATAGAAATGCTACCTTTGATCTGACTTGAAGAGAATTTTATGTTCCTGTATAAAAAGTGTCTGCATGAAGGTATCTACACAGTGTGTAAAGAGATACTATTTGTATGGCACATATAGGTAGCTGCTGTATAGACACGTACACACGCACACACATATGCTTTGCTATAAAATTACTCTATGATTTTTAAATTAATTCATCATTAAGTGATATTAATAAAACCAGAGATGCTCATCGGTTCCCAAGAAACACTCTGTGACTTGGAGACTGAAGTTCACTCTGAATTAGTCAACAAACAAGAAACCACCTGTACCGGCATAATTACAGCATCAGTTGCGCTAGGGCTACAATCCATTGAAAGCCCTTCAGCCGTTTGACTGGATGTTGCATTAAGATTCTTTTTCAGCAAACGTTTGTTTGTGGTATTCCATTATATACCTGTCAATCTAGGGCATCAAGAGTGGTAGACATTAGTGACCTGTTTGTAAGGAAATCTCTCTCTAACATCTATTTTTGCATCTATGTTGTGAAGTAGAGGAAAATACAGATTGGCTTGTAGGAATTACAAAATGCGTAGATTAAAAGGATTCTTCTGTATCATGAAGTATTTATTGTGCTTCTTACCATTTTATGTCTGAAAGAAATAACATAATTTACCAAGATAGTAATGTTTTCTGTGTTTTTTCATGTTTCTTGTGTAGTAGCGAATGAAAAATTCATAAAGCTCACAAGAAAAATATTAAGGGTCAGTAGTGCAGGGTACACTATATATATAGGTACTTAATGCAGAGCGCATTTCAAAATCTGCCAGTTTAGTTTTCTATGAACACTTCAGACTCAATTTTACAAGGTCAAATAAAATAGTACCTGTCTGAAAAATAAGTAGTGTTCTTTAACAGTGCTGCTTTTACAAGCAGCAATCTTTTGCCAAAGTTTTTAAGAATATATCTTACATATATTTTTGTTTGAATGAACTGTGTGTGTATTGGAAGCATCTCAGTATATGCGCTGTATTCTACTCCCTATCGAATTACTCCAGATTTATGCTGAAAGTAGATTTAAGTCTTGAAGAATGCATTGAGATTGCTAAGTTTTCATTTCAAACCTGTGAAGCCTGCAAGCCCATGAAAAAATGCTATAAAATTAAGCATGAAATAAATACTCAGTGAATGTATGCGACTTGGAAAGATTTTTACATTAGTCTGAATGTGCCTGGCAAGATTTGTTTCTGGCATTTTTTTGTTTTAACCTACTAATGCAGTTGTTGAAATAGTAATTATTTTGTTTTTATTATATTTTATACATGAATTTTGTTTCTCAGTTTGCTTTTCTTTCCCCCCATTTAAGATTCCAGAGGCTTATTTTATTAGAGATCCTCATACTTTCCTCCTTACAAAGGACTTTATTAAGGTATATATGTTCTTTTTAGTGCAAAAAAACCCTCTCTCAAGACCTGAACTGCATGTCCTCACAGGTTAACATTTTCACATATAATGCCAGTTACTGGAAATGAGAATGGTTAGTTGGTTAACTGAAGCATGCTTGAAAGGAGAAGCAAAGCTTGTCTACAAAATACTAACACTTGGATGAGTCTGCAGCCTGGGAGGAGAGCACCGGGTGAATTTTCTGGACTTTTTTCATGGCTGACTTGGGATATGCCTGCATTGTCACACAGTGTGTTGACCTCTCTCCTTGATGCATATTGCTCATGACAGTCCCTCTCCCTTGCCCGCAGGCCATGGAGGCGCAGATACAGAACTTTGGACAGACGCCATCGCAGTTGCTCATTGAGCCCCATCCACCTCGGAGCTCTGCCATGCACCTGGTGAGACATAACTGCTGGCCGGGAATGCATTCCCTTTGAACCTGAGGATCCTTTGTAGGTCATAAAGTACCCATTAAGCAACACTTCTAATGCCCTCCATTGCCCGTGCAGCTATACTTTCTCTTGGCAGCAACGGCTCGCAGTGCTCTAGCAGAGCAAGGTGGAGGTTTGAATACCTTTCGCTTCCTGTAGTCCTGACTTTTGCTGTCTAATATTGTATAAAAAGGCCCTATCTTCATAAATATATACTTGATAAATACATATTTACATTCTTATGTCTGCAAGTAGTGGGAATGACTGTAGGCTTTTCTTAGAGTGAGCATGCTGTTTTCTTTTGGTTTAAAGGATGCGTTGTGAGGGGCTGATTTATGAACAATGCCTGCTTGACAAAAATGAGGTATCGGAGTTAAAACCATGCTGGAATCCTCCTGCCTGTTCCCCTTGGAGAATACAATGTATATTTTGAATTTCAGTTTGAAATCCAAAATTAATTCCCAACGCATTCTTCTCTCTACTTCTTGCAAAGAATTATTTGAAATAGCCAGACTGAACGAGACAGATCTACGTGCCCCTCAGTGCCTTTGATTAAATGCTTAGAGCTGGATGTTTTCTTTTAAGTTTTTGAATTCGACAGAAATACGTGCATTAGTTTCAATAATTTTGTCTATCTACAAGGAAATCACTCTATCTAACTATATGCTGCGAAAGTGGGAAGTGATTTGGAAGTGTTAGCTGTGTGATTTTAAATAATGTGGAGATGTCAAACATATATAATATTTATTTTATATTCTTAAGATATGGATAATACATTTTTAATAATAATTTAAAGTGATAAGTAGAAGGTATTATTTGAACTTTCAGAAATATTTCTATTTGTTATAACTGATTGAAAAAACCCACATTAAAAAAAGTACTTAATAACAGTATTATTGTCCACGTACAAAAAAACTGTGTCACTTGTAGAATCGTCAAATAGGTTTATGATTACTTACAGACTCCCTAGTAAGTATATGCTTTACATAAAATTAAATTTTCTACGGGAAATGCTGTATTTCATTTAAAGAATTCACTTTAAAAAATTAAATATCTGTGAGTTTTTGAGTCCCTCATAAAATTTTTTTCAACCGTTGTAGTTTATAGCATTTATATTTATGAAGTATTAACTGATTAACTATTTTATTTGACTGATATCTGTATTATGTAAATATTAACTGCTTTATAAATTTACATTTTACTGTGTATTAATTAATGCTAATGGTCATTTTGCGCCCTATAACAATAACCCTTGCCATACCTATTCTCCACCCGTCCTCGTGTAATGATCCGATAATAGCTTCTGATCTTGTTCTCCTCCATCACTAGCATAGACACACAGGTAGTGTTGTTTTCCCTGTATGTGCACATGCTTGCCTGCTCTTTTTTAACCTCGTTTTTCCTCAGACCTCCTCACTAATTGTGTTATCCCTTCTGTTTTCTTCTGCTCTCTTCCCCTTTCTACTCAACAGTGTTTCCTTCCACAGAGCCCCCTCATGTTTAAAGATCAGATGCAGCAGGATGTCATCATGGTGCTGAAGTTCCCATCAAACTCCCCCGTCACACACGTGGCAGCCAACACGCTGCCCCACCTGACCATTCCTGCCGTGGTGACCGTCACTTGCAGCAGGCTGTTTGCAGTCAATCGGTGGCACAACACAGTAGGTGGGTTCTCACAGGCACATTTCATTCAAATTTGAAGACCTTAACAGTGCAGCTTTAATTTTGAGTGCAATTTAGCTACATGTGGGTTAATCTCATTCACCTGCCTGTGCACAAAAATTTACTTTTTTTTTTGGTTTGTGTCAAATAATCAAAGCTTGTGTTTTCTCTGGTGTCATTCCTAGAAACAATCTTCCTAACAGACGCACATCACCATAGCAGCCAATCGATTTGTGGTTACATCAGGATCAGCCTTTGATTATAATGCTTTTCAGGAGAGTGCTGCTGTTCTTGACATAGCCAATATTAATACGTCCCAGGTTTCAGGAATACATACTGGCTTGCTAGACAGTGTACATCACTGTCTGCTGGTTGAGAGAGATATCAAGTCTGTCCAGGAGCTTGTCATAAGCCTTCCCCTGGGTCACCGTTGGATAATGTGGGGCCCTAAGCAAGCCTAAGCAGCCAGACACCGAACTATTTAGAAGAGAAGTTTCCTCATTCCCTCCCAAGAACCCATCCAACAAGGTCATCCCAAATTTCTCTTCCAGCCCCTTTGCTCACCGTATTGCTGCTAGGAATGTCCTGTCTCCTCACTTGGACGTGTAGGTGCTGAGGTTGTCCCAGGCATTGCTAAATAGGTGGTGGAGCCACAAGGTACATGAGGGAATGAACAGGTTTCATTTTCTAAGGTAGCTTCCTGCTGTGATAGCCCTTATGCTGCAGTATCTGGAAATTTTTGAAGGTTTCTTACCATGTGGGAAAAACAAGAAGGTACCTGGTATTTGAAAGTGTGATTCAGCAGCTGGCTCAGGAACTTCGTAGGGACTAGGTAAAGAAAAGAAAAATCCTTCACTCTCTACACACAGGAGCAACCCCTGAATAGAAGTAGATTCTCGTGGAGAAGGATTTGTGATACTGAGGTTAGATGTCTACCTCCAGTAGACATAAAAGGATTCTAGATTACCTAGGAATTTCACTGGCTTAAATGTAAACATCTCCTCAGTGAATAATTCAAGTCAGGTGAAATAGGTCCCACCTTTTATGCACAAGGGTGGCGAAAGACTGGTGTTACAAGCAATAATTAGAGGAATGAATGGAAATTCCCTTATAGGCACGCATTAGAGGAACTATCAGAGAAAGTAAAATTAACATCACTCTGATTTCTTGAATAGTAATATAAGGTTTAATATTACTTTTATTCTGAACATTTAAATAATGTTATCATGAATATTAACTTCTGCATGTGTTCGGAACGTACCTGTTGTCTGTTTACAAACTTTGAGTGGTGGTTTAGAGAATATAACAGAAACAGAACAGAATATCTGATTACTTTTCACAAATCCATGCATTTATGATACTCCATGAGGTGCAACTGCATTAGATGTAAAAATGTTTTGCCTATTTCTTTGAATTGAAAAGGAAAAATTTAGAGGAGAAATACACCAAACAAAACATTTTTAAAAAAATACTTTGTGACAGTGTCCTCAGTGGAAGAGCTCAATGTCAGAAATGATTCAGAGGTACAGAAGTTGTCCCCTGGTATTTTAATACACTCTTGACTAATATTGGTTGACTAATTCCTAATTAGTTCCCCTGGATTTTTCAGGAATGCTGCCCAAGTGCTCTGTACCCATCATCATTCTCATCTCCTCCATCTGAGAAGGCTTATTTAGTACTCAAGTACCCCTTCCTCATCCAAACTGCCAAGTGAGGGGAAGCCAAAATTCCTACCCATACTTTACTGTGAAGGAGTCCAGGTCAATAATATTGCAGTGTCCTGGATTTCAAGGGTTTCCTTAACAACTCTTATTTGAAGTCATCTAGTTTAGTAGAAGTCGTGTTGACCTTTATGCATGTGACTGTTTTTCATATATACTCTTGTAAAACGTGAGTCATGTTGCAAACATGCAGAATTCACATCATGAACCAACCATGAACTAAATTTCACAGCATTTGAAAACCTCTGGTGTAAATTTCAAAGAGAAGAATGCTTTCTGAATGTATCAGAACAGGAAGAGACAGGAAAACAAAACTATCTGGAAAATCAAAACTCATTCTAATATTTTTCTTAACTTTTATATCCTGCCTGACAATGTATTTTATTTTGCAAGATGCTAATACAGGACAGGGTATCAATTTCCTACTATTACCATGATATTATTTTAATAAATCACAGGTCTAGTATAAAGGATAAGTTCATCTACAGAAATGTATACACAGACTACTTTTACTGTTGTGGGATGTATGTAGAACTTCAGAGTTTATACACAGTGGAAAGCAGTTACATAGCCATCTCACAATAGAAACAAATGAATCTAAGTTAATACCGGTAAAGATCTGTCCCAAACCAGTTTGGTTTTGAAAGGAGAGAGAAAGGAGGGAAGGAAAAGTTCTCAAAGCAGAGCTTTTGGAAGATGGCAGGGCCATCTGTAGACCCTGTTTTCTTTTACCTCCGCCAGTTGTCTATTGCAGTAGTAGAAAATGGCATTTATTATCCAGAGGTCTGTGTGTCCTCTTATGGAGGCTATTCTTGTGCAACACGGGAGTTTCTGACAAAAATTGTGTTTTCAGTGGTGACCATTGTGATTTATATGCTAGGGAAGGTGCTGAGAAGAGACAAAGCAGTGCTATCTGTGCATGAGAGCAGACAACACTAAATATGCAGCCCCCTGATGCACTTCTGAACAGCTTAAGGACTGCTCAGGATATAACAAATAGGAGTAATTGTGGCAAATTTACTGTAGCCCAAAATTTCCCAGCTAAAAATTATAGATAAATCCATGAAAAGGTCCAAGTTTCTGTCACTTACAGGTTTCCATATGAAAGAAACTCATAACAATGTTTCACAACCCCATGCAACGCTACAGGCTTGGGGAAGAGTGACTGGAAAGTCACCTGGTGGAAAAGGACCTGGGGGTGCTGGTTGACAGCCAGCTGAGCATGAGCCGGGAGTGTGCCCAGGTGGCCAAGAAGGCCAACAGCGTCCTGGCCTGTATCAGCAATAGTGTGGGCAGCAGGAGTAGGGAAGTGATTGTGCCCCTGTGCTCAGCACTGGTGAGGCTGCACCTCAAATACTGTGTTCAGTTTTGGGGCCCTCACTACAAGAAGGACATTGAGTTGCTGGAGTGTGTCCAGAGAAGGGCAACAAAGCTGGTGAGGGGTCTGGAGCACAAGTCTTATGAGGAGCGGCTGAGGGAACTGGGGTTGTTCAGTCTGGAGAAGAGGAGGCTGAGGGGAGACCTTATCGCTCTCTACAACTACCTGAAAGGGGGTTGTGGTGAGGTGGGTGTTGGTCTCTTCTCCCAAGTAACTAGCAATAGAACGAGAGGAAACGGCCACAAGTTGCGCCAGGAGAGGTTTAGATTGGATATTAGGAAAAATTTCTTTACGGAGAGGGTGGTCAAGCATTGGAACAGGCTGCCCAGGGAGGTGGTGGAAATGTTCAAAACCTGTGGATGTGGTGCTTCAGGACATAGTTAAGTGGGCATGGTGGTGTTGGGTTGATGGTTGGACTTGATGATCTTAAAGGTCTTTTCCAACCTTAATGATTCTGTGATTCTGTGATTAATCCAATTATTTTTCTTTTCTGTGCTATTATAAGGTGTCACCCAGTGCTCAAATGTAAAAAAAAAAATCTGTTACAGTATTTTAAAGTAGTTAATGAGTGTTTGTGGCTGCAGAAATCATGATGAAATTAGTGCTCATACATTTATAGTTACTGTTACATAACTGAAGAATTAACAAATGCATATTTGCATAGCACAGAGGAAGGATAAAAGATTCATAGAACAAGTAATAGCAAGAAGTTACTTTTTTAAAGATATAATAATCCAATAATGCAGTTTTAAACCTAGAATTTAGACAACAAGGTTCCTGTGTGCCTTATTCTTCCTTTCATGCGTAGGCCTTCGGGGAGCCCCAGGATATTCTTTGGATCAAGCCCATCACCTTCCAATCGAAATGGATCCATTGATTGGTATGTCAAGATGAAAATGTAGCAATATATTTGAAAACAGCATTTTCAAGAATTATTGATTAAGCTGTATTTGTATATTATGCTTCATTTAACACAGAGGATAGGAAAATATTTATTCTTGTCAGTCCTGGAGAACTAAAAGCATTAGCTATTGATGCTGCATGAATTACATGAGTGCTATTTGTTATTAACATCACCAGCCATTGGTATTTAAGAAACAACCAATTAAGTCAGTTACATTGTCAGCCCATATCTATAATTCTGTTCTCTTATCAGGTCACATTAGTAAAATAAAATGTGAGGGTCTGGTAGAGTTCACATATTTTCATTTCTTACAGCCAGCACTGTGTATATCAGTGCAGGTGTAGATCCATTTCTTTTCATTCAGTTTATAATTTGAATTGTTTTATTTTACTAAATTAACAAAGACTGGATTTTAAATCAATGCATGATTGTATTGTTTAAATCCAAAAATATTTGAGCAAGTGAACTATTTTGAGAAACAACATCTGCTAAACTGCTAGAGAGATTGCGGGACTTGTATTCCTAATGGGCATTATTTCTGTTTAATTGCAGCTATTTGCTTTGCGGTTGTTTGTTTATTTTTTTGCAGTAGGCATAATTTTGAGACAGAATTTGGTGATAGGGAAGGTTCTTAGAGACAATTTTGCAGCATTGGTAAGAAAAATAATGCATTTTTAAACATCTCCAGATGAAAAGTTCCTTTTTTGCCTGTGTCAATATTTGCGGTTGAAAGATTTATATAGAAGTACCTCAGGAGAGTTAGCTTTCTCATTCTGAATGCTTCATTTGCTCATATAATGACAATGGTTTTCTCTTCAGATTTTCCTCTCAAAAGCTAGGGCACAACTATTGTGCCCACCTGTTCTAGAAATTTGAGTAATTTGTTATTCATTATCTGTCAGTGGATGGACATAGAGGGTCTGGTAATTTAAATGTGTGTTCTTGGAATGTTTATAAACATGGTATTAACTTTTACAAGCAAATTTAAGTTAGGGTTTTGTTTTTTGGTTGAGTCCTTTCATGCAGTTGTGACCAATTTAAGTAGAATAACTGAAAATAGGGGCAAAAGAAATTTCAGAATATTATCTGCACTAAGCAGCTTTCCTGCTTTAGGAGAAATGTGTCTCTCTGAGTGAGTTTTACCTCACCTAACTTCAATTAGCTGAAGTTAGTTGTCAAGATTTCCTCCATAGCTACTGTCGAAAGAGAAACCATCCTCTGGAGTTGTCTAGCACTTGGTCAGCTATTACAGTGTCAGATGACTTGCCATGTGAAGCGATGTCTCTCTCTCCAGTGAGTATGGAGGGAGTGCAGATAATTAACTGAGATTATATACTGAACTTTTAAAAGGTTTATATTAGGTGAGAGGGAACACACCTTTACTGTATTGCCAAATCTTGTCTGTTGTGTCACAGGAAGAGCATTTTAGCTGGATACTCCCAGTCCTTCCCAACAGCTCTGTTTGACAGTCAGGGTGGTAGGATTCCGCATGAACCATTCCCTTTTCCTGTCTGGGGGAATTTCCGGGTGGCATTGCCTCTTTTAACATAACTGCCCATGGCCTGGCTCCCTGCTTGAGGAGTAGATAATAAGACAGTGTTGAAAAAGCACATTAGATTTGAGTAGCTTCATTTGTTAAATCCTTACATCTTTGATCTGGTTAAGTGTCTGCAAGTATGGGAGATGTCAAGGTCACACAATACAAGCTGGAATATTTTCTGTAGGAGAGATACCAGCCAGCAAGAATTGACTTTCTGCAGTATTGTTAGCGTTGACTTGCAGTTTTAAATGGACTTCCATCGCTTTCCCCTAGTTCAGTTTGGTTTTGGAGAGTAGTTCAGCAGAGCACTTAAAACATTACCACATATTATGCAGCGCATTAGGCAGTTTATAGGAAATTGTCATCTCCTGTAAAATCTTTTGTCTTATTCAAAGGGAAACCAGAAATCTCACAATAATTTCGTATTTCTGACACCCATATAGACAGCTCTAAATGTTCATATTCAAAATGCTTACTCAACAACAAATTCACAGTTCATTGAAAGTTAAATGTATTCATTTTCTCCTGTAAGTGGATGACAGGAAGGTGTTGGAATGGCTTACTTGTAAAATGTGTTTTGCATTTCGTTACAGCCAATAACTCTGGTGTGAACAAACGGCAGATCACAGACCTTGTGGATCAGAGCATCCAGATCAATGCACATTGCTTCGTGGTCACAGCAGACAATCGCTACATTCTAATCTGTGGTTTCTGGGACAAGAGCTTTCGAGTTTATTCTACGGAAACAGGTGATCCTAAATACAACTGCCTGTTTCTTCTTAGGTCACAGAGTGGATGGTTGTCTTAATACTACTCTATCTAATGCCTGTGTTGACCCATCAATAAATGATAAAGGGCAGTTTATAAAATCCTTCATTATTGTTTAAGCATAATAGCTTTAAGATGCTTTTTTTTTTTGGAAGATAAAGGATGTAAGAGGAAATGGAAAGGCATACAATTTTGTTAGTGGTAACTTTTGGGGACCGTAGTTATATTCAGGGAATTGATCATGTCAAAAGGATCAACCAAAATTTTGGTTACAGTATTTTCATGGCTGTGTTGTTTCCATCTCTATTTATTTTGTGTAATAAGGAAGTAGGTTGCATAGCCTACTACCAGTAACCAATATTTTGTTTCTTTGACTGATTACTTAGTCTGATATAATTCAGTATATTGCTAAAAACTGATTGCGATAACAGAAAGAAGGAGGTGATGATCATAGTAAACCTTAGTTTGACATTAACATAGAATGAATATACACTTTTAATATAATAATGTAGCACCGTTATGGAAAAGTTCATGTCCTCTCTTATGCATATCATTAATGAAATTCACAAATACTGTTCTAACACCATTGCTTAAATACTGATGGAGCAGTAACTCCACTTAATATTCAGTGACTGCAGCACTGACTTGATTTTCAGAGATAAGGGTTAGGCTATGGATTGAAATAGAGCACATCCCTCAATAGGAACATAAAAAGAGAAAAAAAGTTTTATCTTTGTGATCTTTTAATCTTGTTGTAGCATGCAGTGAACTCTGATTAAGGGACATGAGGCAAAAATTACATTTGAACTGAATATTTGTTAATGCTTTAGTTAATAATTTCTAAATGCTGCAAGTACTTAAAAAACCTGAATTTGTATCACTTTGCACTCCCACCAGGAAAATTAACTCAGATTGTGTTTGGCCACTGGGATGTCGTGACTTGCCTTGCCAGATCAGAGTCCTATATCGGTGGTGATTGCTACATCGTGTCTGGGTCCCGTGATGCTACATTATTGCTTTGGTACTGGAGTGGCCGACATCATATTATAGGTGACAATCCAAATAGCAGTAAGTATCCTGTAAAAAGCACCTTCCTGAGAGATCGTCTGTCACACCTTTTCATTTTTAGCATTCCTTCTGTCAGCTTCGGAAGGTATTACCAAATATTTCGATTACTTCACTTACAGGTTGAAAGTTGGTGTAAGAAGAGCACCACATGCTAAGCAATTCATTGAGTACTAGCCAAAAAAATGTTTAAACAGTCTGTGCGTGGTAACAGATAATAGTATGGGAGTAATTCTTAAATTCATAATTGCCTTTATCACTTATAGCACCATGTCATCATAAACTAGAACAAGATGGTTATGGCCTTTAAGTGACAGGATGTATATCACTGTATTTTGACTTTCCTTTCCCCAGAAATATTTTTTAGAATTTTAACTTACTCCTTTTGTGCTACAGCATGCTATATCAGCTGCTTGCCTTTTCAAAAAAAGAACGTCTCACATGCCATGGAATTAAATAGTCTCTCTGAGAAAGGTCTTTCTATAGCAAGCAAACCTTTGGAGAAGGAATGTGGCTGAATAAAAATAGGAAAGATAAAATGTCAGGAAGCATTTACATTTCATTTGCAGGGGACTAACTATCAGTGCTTTGCAGAGTGAAGGGGACACAATAATAATAATATTAATTTATATAAGAAGGCACTTAAAGTGCACTGTGAATTTACAAGGTCCCTTCGCCCAAGACAGAAATGTGACCATAGCTAAAGACAAAAGCAACTTTTATCCATATACAGGATTTGTTTTATACAACACTAAATCCATTTCATTTAGAGCAGTTTCTGAATTCCAATGATTATTTTCAGCACGAGGATATTGCCTCTTTAGATAAACATGGAAGAATCCATCACTATCAGTTTTGATCTCTGGTTCAAGTACTGACTGGAGGCAGTTGCAGACCTGCCAGTTACAGACATCTAAGTGAAAGTATTTCTTCAACTGAATGTCTGGTAAAAAAGTATTCTATTTGCTACTAAGTAAATATTTTGTTTAATTTTGCAGCAGCAGATTTTTTATTGTGTTTTAATTCTCTTCCATTTGTCTATAAGCAGGGCAAAGGGGAGACAGATAAAAGCCTCACTTTCTCACCTGACTTTCTTTTGCTTTTATAAAAGAGAGAGAATGGAAAGGGGAGAAAAAAATCATTTTCCCATAACAAATGTCTCTAATTTATATGTGTATTCCAGGGCTTTTTTAACACTTAATTCACAGATAGGGAGAAATTCAGTCTAAAAAAGGTATTTCATGCCAGGGCACTCTGTTTAGCTTGATGCCATCTTGCTTCTTTGAACGCCCGTGTGATTCATGTCAAGTATTAGTAATTTCTATGCTAAGTCAGAAAAAAATAAGAGCTTGCACCTTTCATTAAAGAAAAAATGTAAGATATTTCCTTCTTTTGATTATACGGGGCTTGGACAGCCTTGCCATTAGCATCTCCTTACTGGCTGATACAAACTGCTCCAATTCTTTTGAAGATAGATTTATTTTAGTTCTGATACCTTGTCATCATCATGAACATATCTGAATGCAATAAAGTGGTACTTTTTGGAATCTCAGGTTTAATATCTTAGCTGTGTAACTTTGGAAGTCTCTGCCTTGGAGATCTGTAATTTTCTGAAAAGAAAGGGTACCAGTTGGCTGGCAGAAAGCAGTGAAAACAAAAATGAATTGTATTATTTGCTCTCTGTCTCTACCTCTATATGGATAAAGTGTTGTTTTGCTGAAGAAAAGGCCTTATAGTCAGATTAACGGGAGACTGTGCTGCAGATAGTCATGTCCAGGCAAATGTAATCTTGCCGGCACAGGTAGCAGAACCGAGGAAGATTAAATACCCAAGTCCACTGTGGAAGCTTCCAAATATATTGATCAGATTTCTTACTACTCATGTTGAAGACATGTTGAAGACTCATTCTGAGGAAGAGTGATATCATCACGATTATTTCTATCTCTGCTCATTGGATCAAAGTTACCACAGATGTGCTAATCATGTACTATTACTGTACTATAACCAGAACTTCATGTGTTGTAAACATATCCTTATTAACAGCTACTTTGACTTTTCATGAACTTTTCCGTATTTCCTTTATCAATAAGGATAAATCACAAGTGATTATACGCCTGAAGGACCTTCTGCCTTTTAAAAAGTCTACAGTTACTAAATCTCTCTGCTGAAGTAATGACTACTAGATCTGTTCCCTACCATAAACAGACATGATAGTTGTTGTATGACTGATTCCCTGTATACTGATTTTCTGGAGTAAAGCCTTCTTAATGATCCTTACAAAAATATATTTGAAGTTTTACCACCAAAAGTGGTAAAAAAGTGAAGTTAAAGCCACCAAAACAGTAGAGAAGTATTTCCTAATCTACTCTTTTTCTATACTTACTGCTAGAAGATTAGGATTTACCTTGTAGGAAAAATGAAAGTGAGATGTTCAATGTAGGTCAAATCCAATTAGTTAACATCTTTAGAATGAATTTCCAGAAAGATGTAGATGATATTTGCAGGGGAAAAAGGGGGATTCATTTTTTTAAAAGCTGTCATCTGGAAACACAGATAAGGTATTTTATACCAAAGACTGTAAGAAGGTGAAGAATTCAAAGAAAAATGTCAGGTATAGTAATTATCTGGGTTAGATGCTTGACTTTATAATGATCTTTTAAGCTGAAAGACAGTTAATTATCAATTTCAGCTTCAATGCATCCAATTACCAAAAGGAACTTTAGTTGTTTCAGAAAATATTAATGGGGGAGGGGGGGAAGCAAGCCCCCAATCCTAAACAGTTTATGTAATTTAAAATTTATATAGAAAACTGTAGATAACATTGCATTAGAAAATATAGCAATCACAATCATTTATTGTGAAATACTCTGAAGCAAAAGGTTGTCAGAATAAACTCCTTATCGATTTTGCTAAAATTCCATAATCCAGAATCCATAAGTTAGATAAAATCTTTACTAAGCAACACGTATGTCAATAACCTAACCTGTCAGACTTGTGTAGAGCCTTCTGCTAAAATACCTGTGTGGTCATGTCCTCAGAGGGTGACCTCAGCTGTGCCTGTGGGAAATATTGAACCAGCTCTGGTTTAAAGAGGAGAATGGAGAAAAATTGTGTCTTGCATAAAACTCTTGCAAGTGGCTGCTCCAGCTAAGTAGTTCAAAACTTGCCTATGAGAGCATGGTGAGCTTCATTTTATAATTTAAAAATAATTTTTCCAATCATTGCATTTATTGTTATCACTTTTATTCTGCAATAAGTATCAAAAAGGAGTTTCTTCAACAGTTTGCACTTGTCACGATTTCTTGACACTTCTCACAATTGCTGAAGTGTTACCAGATTTTAAATACAATGTTTTCCATGGATTAGCTTTCAAAAACAGCTTGTAAAAAACCCTCTGGTTAGCATGTTTGTTCAGGAAGTGAGTGACCAAGTTCTTGGTCCCTAGAGACTGCAGGAATTCACAGAATCACAGAATCACAGAATCATTAAGGTTGGAAAAGACCTTTAAGATCATCAAGTCCAACCATCAACGCAACACCACCTTGCCCACTAAACCATGTGCCAAAGTGCCATGTCTACACGTTTTTTGAATACTCCCAGTGATGGTGACTCCACCACCTCCCTGGGCAGCCTGTTCCAATGTTTGACCACTCTCTCCATAAAAAGATTTTTCCTAATATCGATTCTAAACCTCCCCTGATGCAACTTGAGGCCATTTCCTCTCATCCTATCACTTGTTACTTGGGAGAAGAGACCAACACCTGCCTCACCACAACCCCCTTTTAGGTAATTGTAGAGAGTGATGAGGTCTCCCCTCAGCCTCCTCTTCTCCAGACTAGGCAAGCCCAGTTCCCTCAGCCACTCCTAAGACTTGTGCTCCAGACCCCTCACCAGCTTCAATTCAGACCCACATTCCCCTATTCACAAGAATATGCTGATTATCAGGCTATAAATTAATGTGGGAGGAGCTCCCTGTGAACCTCCATCTTTGGTGGAAAGCAAAATTCTTTTCTCTGCTCTTGTTTATAGATCTTATGTGACATGATGATTGGATAGCAATAGAGAAAAACCAAGAAATCAGGAACCAAAACTGCATACCTTCAACAGCAGTATGTAGGGAAAATCTTCTCCCTATTTGTACTTTCTCTGGTCCAACAAAAGTTGGTTTCATGGCTATGTAATGGCTGACCTCCAATAGTGGTGATAGAAAATGTCCTTTTCTAGCCTAGACTAGAGGCAGGTGCCTGGGGATGTTCCTGGAAAGTGAGAGATGTGGCATGAATTCCTTTAGGCTGAAGGGCAGCTGAATGGAGTTTTTCAATGTATGTTTGAGCCTCCCCTTATTTCTTTATCCTTGCCTAGCTCAGTATCACCTTTGGGAAAAATGATGAGCTGAACAAAGCTTAGTCATCTTGCCAAGGTCAGATACCAACTTCTAAGCCAAAATTGCCCAGCTGAAATAGGTAATCTGAATCTGCACCTTATTAAGTTGATGACCACATTATATAAATCCGCTGCAGTTAAGAGAACTGTGAAAGGAATCTGTTTTTCTTAGGAAGACATGGCACATGCAGAGGACATAGTTTGCTTATATTAATTCTTTGAAGTGATCTGGCAAATGTAAATCTTTGCAGTTCTAAGAGATTGAATAGAAAAATTATCGTAATGGAGTTTGACAATTTGTGTTTTGAATCTTTTTCTCTTATGAGATATACGGTTTTGTTTTATCTGAGCACTAATTTTTATACAAATTTCTTCTCACTTAGCAACTGTATTAGTCGTCACAGAAAGGAGCAAGGAAAGTACATGATATGCCCTGGAGTTCAACACGTATCATTACAGTTGTTTTATTTTTATATTTTATGATTGCTTTATTGAATGTCTCTTTCAAACAAGTGACTTTCAAAATGAGAATTATCTCTGAGTCTTTGAACAGATACCAAAGCAAATGATAGTATTGCAAAAAAGTGAGGGACAGATGCTTTCATCTGAAACAGACACAAATTCAGAAACTAATTTGGAAGTGATAAAAATTAATTTGCACACTTTAATTGGAATCAGACTCCTGCATGAAAGAAAGGAAGGGTAGGCAGCTTGTGCTAAAAGCTGATTGAATTTTTTGTCAGGTAAGTATGTTGGACTTGGCCGCTTATCCTCTTGAGCCTCTCTGTGCAATATATTACATTCACCCTCTGACTGGTGTTCTTTAAAAGGATCAATGCTATTCCTGTTTTGTCCCTAGAGCCTGAAATTTCATTGATCTTGGGACTTGACATTTCGCATTACTTATTGTAGCTTCCAAGAAGATGGTCACAAGAGGTGTGAGAGTTAACTCTGCTTTTTCTAATGGGAACTGTGCTGACCGTTGGAAAATATTCTGTCTATCAGCCCTAAGCTGGGTCTGTTTAGCATTATAACATAAGCGTCAGAGGTGCTAATAATTCGTCTTGTCCCAGTGAGTGTATTCTGTATATATCTGAAAGAGAGGGTAAGCGCTACCATAAAGGATCTTTGTCAAGTTAACCTGCACTTTTTTTAAAGTCTGTCACAAAGTATAATTTTATGTATTCCTTTTACATAACATTTTTTGGAAACAATTTAAAATTGGGAACATCACAGGTTTTGTGAGTTTGTATCTTACCAGAGTAGTTATTCTGAACTCAGAATATTCACTTATTCTTCTATATCCCTCTACATTTTAATACCGTATAACATGCCCTAGTTTAACCTTGAAGGGACAGCAGTTTAAAAATAGCCACCAGTGTGTTCTGTACCAAGTAGACTGGACGGCTGTCTGAAGGTCCTGTGCAAGCGCGTTGGCACACGTGCAATCTGCTTTGCCTGTTTAAAGAGTCAATATGATACTTGTATGTTTGTACAATTTAGGTATTAATTTTTAAAATGCGGTTGTTCTGTTCTGCCAGCGTAGAAGCTCTTTGAAAACTAATGTGTAAATTTTGTTGGCACCATCTCTGCTCTGGTAGAGATCTGGCAGCCAAAGACATCTCACTCCTAAGACTGACACACAAAGGTAAAGGAGCCAATAATACACCTGAACTAACGCAGTTGGATCTAGCATTGTATCAACAGATGTCTGTGTCCATGCATTGCTGCGTGCCCCGTGGGAGCCGTACAGTGCAGGGCGGCTCAGCAACTTGCCAAAGTTCCCAAAACAATTTAGTAGAAGAAATAGGAGGAGAAGTTGCAAATCCTTACTCTCCTCTCCTCCACTGTATTTTTCCTTTTGGGGTCTGTATAGGTGCAAGGTACCTGAAAGTCCACTCACCTGGGTGAATTGTTTGTAGATACATACAATGCTGCTCACGTTCCCCAGCAAATAAACCAATTCCGCTAGAGGTGCGAATATTTTGAATACATGGGTATTTTTCTGTCAGCAATCTTTCCTTCATTTTGTGGACATTGTTATTGGCTGTTTCCTAGTTTGAAATATTCCTGTTTATTGGTTGTAGCCTTATCTTTTCATCAAACTCCAGGATGTTTTTTTCTGACAGTAAAAATTCAAGAAGTCTATTACATTTTCACTTCCATGAAAGCCATAGTATTTTCTAAGATTTTTGTTTCTGATGAGTATCCCTCAAAAGTACTAACAGTAAAGTAAATAGTAAATTATTTTCAACAAATAATTCAGCTATAGCCTTGTACTTGTTTCCGTCAAAGTCAGAGATGAAATGGAAGCTGGAATTTGCCTTGTGCTCTCATGTTTCTTTATACAGAAGACTCCTAGATGTTTCCCCATAGCAATCTGTACATAATTCCTGGAAAGGACAATATGAGAAAAATAGTAACACTGTCTGTTCTCTTTCTTCTTCTTTTTCCTTACCATGCGAGAGCACCATTTGTTCCAGAAGAACCTTACAATAGTATTAAGCATTATATATTTTCAGAGAGAACGGGAGATGTATTTTATTTTAGATTTTGTAGAAAAACTTACTTGTTTGGAAATACAACACAGATTATTACCTTTTTTCCTTCTGCCCTCTAGTAATTCAGTTCAAAGGTGCTCCTTTGGGGAAATTACATGGAGTTTACAGTGATGGTATCTCAGTTCATAGGTAGGATATTTTCACCTGCAATTCCCTTAGAGCTGCAGCCTATGACCTCTGGCTGCATCTATCAGTGGTGATGTGACAGTGACAGAATATTTTTCTAGATTTTGAATGATTCCTGGAGTTCACAACTTCTGTCCTTAGCAATAAAATGTAATATGATTGAGGTTCTCTTCCCATACCACAGTTTTTCCTGTAGAAAGTATCACTGAATATTTTTTTCTTTGAGCCCTAAGGGGAAAAATCCCATTTTCAATTACTGTCGGACTGTTACTCCTAATAATGATATTCTGTTATTAATTTGTATTTACTGAAAAACCAAACTCAAAGATCTATATTTCAGGGCAGTTGTTTCTTATAAGCATTTTCTTTTATAAATCAAAAAGTCAATTAAATATGATCATTTTACATATTCTGATATTTTACAGTTTCATATTATATTGTTTTCCTAAGAAACAGTGAGGAAAATATCCTTTTGAAAATGGCATTCTTTCTTTTCCCTTAAAAAATTTCTAACCATCTGATAATTTCAGTCATTCACCCTTCTGATGACACTACTGTATATGCCTCTGTAATCAGAGACTAAGCCAAGATGACCCTTGAGCATAATTCCTCTTTTTTCCAAGAGGACCTACAGAAGAAAAAAAACCCAACAAAACAAAACCAAAAACCAACCGGAAAATTCTGAATTTAGTTGAATGGCATTTTCTTTCACTTTTCTGTTATGCACTTGGAGAAAAGAAAACCTCAAAAGGAGATGGGGTTCTCAACAGCAACATTGATGGGGAAATTGTAAAAATTTAAATCTCAGATATAGCTAATCTTTGATGAGAAACACAAAGCATCTTTCTCTGTTTCTTCCAACATCCATCCTTCCCTAGCAGTAAAGCCCCGTTTTCAGTTCACATCTTCAGTTTCCAGACCAGAAAGATCCCTTGCTGGCTAGATTAAAGATTGGGAAACTAGGATTCATTAAGGTAGCTCTTTTCATAGAGAGAGGAAAGTGTTAATGTGTCTGTACAATGCAATGATAAGACCAGGTAGATTGACCCAGCCTGTACTGTTGAGTCCAAAACTGAAGCCTGTAAATCCATGGTTGGTAGTTCTTAGCTGGTTCAAAAAGATAGTAAAATACATGGAATTAGTATTAAAATTTTGATGACAGGAGACATTAGGGTTTGGCAAGAAATACTGTAGATGCACGCTAAATTTTCAAGAACTATTGTTATATACAGTTCTGGCTACCCAAATTTTAAGAAAGAAGGTGGACTAGACAGGCACAGAAATGGGTTGCTACAATGACTAAAAAATGTCAAGCCTGTCACTTCAAAGGAGTTTATAAGAGTTTGGTTTCTTAAATAGACTCAAAAAGAAAGACTGAGAGGGATGATTTATTCTGTAAGTACATGAGTAGGGAAAACACAAGAGAGAGAGAAGACCTGAAGCTAGACAGTGCTGACACACGAACAAAAAGATACAAGGTAGACAGGAAGAAATTCAGAATGAAAATCAGAATATTTCTGTCTTTTAGAGTAGGAAAGGAAAGTTCTGGAACATCCTTCCAAGTCACATACCCAGATAGACATTTCATTGATTTGTTAACAGGTTTATATGATGTGAGTATCCGCAATAAAAGAGACTAAATTCATTGACCCACAAAAGTCTACCCAAGCCTCCATATCTTTCAGAAACCCGTGCAATAATGCTTAGCTACTCGGGTAGTTCCGTTTCTAATTTGTTTTAGTTTTTAAATGTTTTTCCAGTTAGGAAACTGCATTTTATTGCGGGGTTGAAATGTGTGCAGCCATTCAGCCATTGGACCTTGCTGTGCCAGTAGCTGCAAGATAAATTTCTGGGCTATCGGACATCTTGTATGCCTGTGACTCCCAGCTACAGCGGTCAAGTCACTGCTTTGCTGCTTGTGCAGTGAAGAGAGAGAACACTTTAAACTCTGTGCAGCCTCCTGTCTTTATATCAGTTGTGTGACCCTCCTTTAAGCTTATTTCTGTAAATGTGAGTACAAGACTTTAATCTTTCTGGTCTACAATGGCAAGATATTTCTCAACTCCTATTTGCTATTGTAGGGTATTGCATTGAAAGTTAATGTTGAGGGAGTTTTCCTTTCTGGCTCCATATATCCTTCTCTGTCTCACTGCCTTCCCAAACACAATCTCCTCTCCAGTGAGCAGAGCTTGTGCTTGCCCAGGAGCTGTCAATCTTCCACCTGGCTGCATTCAAAATAAATAAAATAAATAAAACACATTTGCTACCTCTTTATTTACCTAGGCAATGCAGAGAAAGTTAGAATAATTACTTTCACTCTGCATTATACATTTGTCGATGAATCTTTGCATGAGTTTTATATACAACCGTATCTTACCATATCTATGCTGTAGATAACATTATTGGTTAGTATTTATACCAAGAATCAATTCCCAGCTCCTGACTGATATTTCCAATATCCTGATATGTAGCTCATAGTAGATACCTTTATATGGACAAAAAAAATTTAAGAACCAACTTCTGTGCCATCCATGTTCATAGAATCATAGAATTTTTGCGTTGGAAGGGACTGTTGTGTGGAAGGGACTCCATCTTGCCCACAGTCAGTTCTGTATAAAACAGGTTTAAATCAAAACATTGTGTTACTAAGACAAATACCTTGGAAAAAAAACATAGAGGCCATTTTAACATAGCCATCTTTATCCTGTCATCCTGTCAAAAACAGCTAAGATGCTTGCTTGACAAGACTCCCATTCCAGTACAGCATGGTGACTGGCATTAATGAGATTTTTGCTTCCAATTCTTTGTTGACAGAACTGGGGATTATCCATTTTGTTATTTTGCATAGGATTAATGTTACAGTAATTCATCTGTCATTCCCTAGGTCATTTCTTTTATCCTTTTTATGTATTTGAACTACACTGGCAGAGCTCCAGTCCTTTGGAATTTCCCAATTTTCTATATTTCATTTGTACAAAGTAAATATAACCAGATGAAACCTGTGTTATCTAGCAAGCTGCTAATTTTTTCTTATAGATTCACTTTCTTTGCCTGGCAAAACAATATCAAGTACTGAGCAATTCCTTACTGTACACAGGAGTTTCACTGTTAAGATATTGTCATCGGTTATTATTAGAAACAACAGAAATGTTGCTATTTGTCATATATCGTCCATAAATGCCACTTGTTTGAACCCAAAATAGCATACATTTCCCTTCTGAATACAGAAAATAAATATTTATGGAGTAGTCTGTCCTACTCTTTAATAAATTAAATATGATAAAAATGGCATAGGTATCCATAGTGGTATGTATAAAATGATATATACCCATAACCATTTTTAGGTATAACTTTAATCTATAAGCATTCAACGTGTCTCTGAATCAATAATGTCTATGCAACAGTAGTATCTTTCTAGTACAGTGCTGTTCCTCCTCTCTTCTTTTCCTACCCCCAGTTTTATGAAACAAATTATGATCATTAATATAGGAACATCCTCAACTCATGCTACTCTTTAGGTTCCTAGCAGCAAAGATACATATGTTCAACAGCAGACCTTTACATTACAGCTGCTTTTAATACCACCACACTTCATGTTCTTTATCTGAAATACACATTTTCAGTATTTTTAGGTCATAAAACAATGAAATATTGTTATCAATTGTGTATTGTAAACAGCACACAGTCCATAATTTCTAAACCAAAGAAGTTTGCTTTTCATTCATATATGAATTAATGCACTGGGAAGCTGTGCTTATGAAAGTTTATGATATCTGAATGTATTTTGCTCAGAAACCTAAGTATGAGATATTTAAGCACACTGCACCTCTCTCTGATGCTTACTGATTTAAGGCAAATTACAGCAAAGTCCTTCTGTTGATAAAACAGGTCTGGTTTGGCATTCCTCTGTTGTTTCCTGTTTTTGTTTTTCTTCTTGTGTTTTTTTTTTCACAGGTGATTATCCAGCTCCTCGCGCTGTTCTAACTGGTCATGACCATGAAGTTGTCTGCGTGTCGGTCTGTGCAGAGCTGGGACTTGTTATCAGTGGTGCTAAAGGTCAGAAATGTTTTTATGATTTAAGTCTTAACATTTTTAAAGCCTTTTTTTAGTGGTACTTCTCAGTCTTCCCTCAAGCCACATGTACTTTAATTATCCAAAGTCTCCTCTACTAAGATGGGTTGTAATTCTGGGGGAATCTGCAGCAATTTACTCTGAAGATTATTACTTACTATCTGGACTTACAAGGTTTAAACACAAATTAAGTTGATCGTTCCTTCCAACCATCAGCCTGTGCTGATGATTCCCAGATCCCCCCAGATCTGGAATAGTAGTTGGTAGAAACTTATACAATAATTCATAATGGCATCTACTGATTTTGAAGAAACGTGTTGATAGACACCTGTATTTACAGGAGGGCCAGCTCCAAGTTCTCCACCCTGATTAGAACTGAATGGCAGTTTGTAGGACTGACCTCAGTCTCCGCAGCAAGGGAAGCAGGGCAATTTGCTTGGGTTTGGAGCTGTGGACAGCATTTCATCCAGTAGGGTTTTTTTTGTAGTGGATTCCAAATAATTAGGAGTTTGCAGGTCTGTTATTACCTCTCTTCTGTTAAACTTTTTGAGCCATCTGTTCACACTTTCTCCCTGTTACTTGTCTATGGAATCCACAGTATCCAACAATTGCTGATACAAATGTTCAAAATACCTTTCCAAACTTGCAGCGGTCTCTGTAAAACTGGTAATCAATGTAAATAAATCACCCATCTCAGTGAGTGTTTGCTTCACCTTTCCTTATTCTGTTTCTCCTTCATTTGTTCCATTTTACTTGTTCTTCCCACCTTCTCCTTTTCCCCATAATTCCATGTCAACTTTTCTTCCCCCACTGCCCTCCGTTGTCCAGCTGCTTTTCTTAATTTGACAAACTGCATGTCTTTTTCTCTTTTCCTTTCCTACTTGCCTCCCCCTCCTCCCCTTCTCTCTTACTTTCTTTTGTGCTACATTCTCCCTTCTTATTTTCTTTCTTTACATTGCCCTTGACCTTCCTTAAGGTTCTTCTTCCTTATGTGTCTTCCTATCTCATTTCCACTCCTACATCCACATCCAGCTACTTGCTTTCTCTGTCTACAGTGATACCAGTTTTATTCAATTCCATGGATATCCTTGTACTCCTTTATAAAAGGTTTGCTGCTTCTGAGGGTAAGAAGGATGTGATGTGTGTTCTGCCCACTTTTGCTGAGCTCCTGGGTTACTGTCTTTTATACTGCCTTGGAGCTCAACATTTATTTTCAAGTGTGAAACCTTTGAGTAAAGGCATTTTTAACAGGAAATCCTAATGGGTCATTAACTCTTGTAATGACATACTACATAACAGTCCTAGGCAAAGTCAAGACATTTATGAAAAAAATGTACAGTGATGCAGAACCTAAAGTTTTCCCTTGTACCACTGCTATTTCGTACCTTTTAAGGCAGCTTTATACAGTCTTACTGCCTTCATAGTGCCTTTCCAGTTCTGGAGCCCTCAGCACAGGAAAGACATGGACCTGTTGGAGTGGGTCCAGACGAGGCCACAGAAATGATCTGAGAGTTGGAACACCTCCCCTGTGAGGACAGGCTGGGGGAGTTGGGATTGTTCAGCCTGCAGAAGAGAAGGCTCCAGGGAGACCTTGTTGCAGCCTTCCAGTACTTAAAGGGGGCTTATAAGAAAGATGGGGACAGACTTTTTAGCCGGATCTGTTGCCATAGGACAAGGGGTAACAGTTTTAAACTAAAAGAGGGTAGATTTAGAAGATATAAAGAAGAATTTCTTTTTCACTATGAGTGTGGTGAACCACTGGCACAGGTTGCCCCGAGAGGTGGTAGATGCACCACCCCTGGAAACATTCCAGGTCAGGCTGGACGGGGCTCTGAGCCACCTGATCTAGTTGAAGATGTCCCTGCTCACTGCAGGGGGGTTGGACTAGATGGTCTTTAAAGGTCCCTTCCAACACAAACTATTCTATGATTCTAATAGTGTATCCTTTCCAACTATCTATCTGCAAATTTCCTCTTATTAAAGTAGCTGACATCTGTACTCAGTTACCTTCTGCTTCATTAAGTATGAGATGCTTTGGTAACATACAATTTTTTAGAGGTAAAGGCTGCTGGAGGACCAAAGACATTTACATCAAAACTAGAATATGTTTGTAATTGATCAAGAGAAATGGAGGCCCCATCTGTCCCCTGAGTTACTCTTCTCATGTTCTTCCTCCTCAAACTCTAGTCCATGTATAAATGCACAGAGAAAACCCCTTTTTTATCACTGTTTTCCAGCAGATGCCTGTTTTAAATCTTGTTCTGTTTCTGTCCTTCCCAGTCCTTTCCAGTTTCTTAAATTGCATTTCATGGCAGTGCTGCCTTGCCTTGCCGTCCTGCCTGAGCACTGCCTGTGCTCCTTCGTGGGGCGGCTGTGCCCCTGGAGCTGGCTGTGGCACTGCAATTACACACACAGCATAAGAGAACCTGCGGAGGCAGCGGGACAGCACATATAGGACTCCTCTGAGAAAAATCCTGTGGTTGATGTTTGCGTGTTCTTATCCAACAACCCCAAAAAAGAGCAGTCTGTATGTCTTTACAGTAGCATCCTAAATCAGATTTTCTTTGTGCCTTTTTGTGTCCATAACCACCCAGCTATGAAGGTATTACATGTTTTGAAAAATCTTTTGAAAAATCTAACATGGTAATTATTCTAAAGGTGGAGGCATCACTTCTTACAACATCCTGGCACTTCACTATTTCCAAAGCTGAAACTCAAGTATTTGAGAAAATAAATTAATTCCATTGCAGTTGTATCCCATGGACCCAGCCAGGCTTGCAGTCTCTTTGCATAAAGCTTTATGCAAACACAAATAAAGACCCGTACCAGAGGGGCTGCAGATGAAGGCACTGCTGCTGTGATTCATTCTTCCTGGGAAACCCAGCTGCTGTGTGAATTTCAGAGAAGTTAGAAGGGCTTAACCTGAGGTGGCTGAGTCTGCCAGGATGAATTTACTTTCAGGGTCATAAGCCAGCTGTATAAGGAAGAGATTACTGTGCTGTCCAGGAGTACCCTGTGATTCATAAAAGAAAACATTTAGTATTTGCCGTGACTCATTACATTTATCACAGAAGAGACTTCTTCTTAGCAGGAATACGGATCTCACTTTCAGAAGAGCTTTTCTCCTAGTTCTTGAAATGGAAATATCCTAGGTTTGCACCTTAAAATGTACATTGTAGGTTTCATAGCTGTTTTTTTCTTTCATCAGCAGTAATTAGAAGACATTAAAATCTCGTATTAAAGTCTCTCTGGAGTAAATGCAGTTATAGCGTGGTCTTCTAAAAGCTCTTATAGTCCAGATATCATAGTAACTCTGTTGGCTGTCAGATGATCCCCATTGTAAAAACAATTCAGGACTGAAATCTATGCATACAACATATTCACTGGGGGAGAAGACCTACAGGAACTGCCATTGTCTATAGGAGAAATATGCAGTGATACGATTATGTGCCCCCTGGGAGTTGCTCCTACTAGTCACTGATAGGGCCCCATCTGTTTAATGTGAATGGGCAGGCTAAAGAGAGTTCATGTTGGAGGAAAGCAGTAAGACTGAGGCTTCTGAATGCTTGGAAAGAGGAAAGAATATTTTAGAAGATAGATCAATGCAAACTCCCACCAGTTTAGGTATATAATAAACTACCACTTTTAGGCATGTGGTATCTATTTTCTTACTATACTAGCTCTTGCATTTCCTTTTCTGTTGTGTATTTTAAATTCCTTAAGCAAATACTGCATCTCTTTATATCTATGCAGGACTAATGTTATATAAGTGTGTATTATGCATTGCCTTTGTGCACAGCATATATAGTTTGTATAAGCAGCAAATATATGATATATTATGTTTTCATATACAGAAGGTCCTTGTCTGGTACACACAATTACTGGAGATTTGCTGAGAGCCCTGGAAGGAACAGAAAACTGCTTGTATCCTCGCTTAATTTCAGTATCTAGTGAAGGTCACTGCATCATCTACTATGAACGAGGACGGTTCAGCAATTTCAGCATTAATGGCAAACTCTTAGCTCAGATGGAGATCAATGATTCAACCAGGGTAAATTTAAATTGAAACTAACATTTGTTGTGTCTCGCTTTTATTTATTAAAATAAAATTAATTTATTTGCCACGTGGTTTAAAGGAAATCACATATGCAAAATTGCCACCTCCTGTTTAAGTCATATTCAAAGACAGATCCTCTTGTCTCTATCTCCAAATGCAAAAATGCACTTGAGCTTTTCCAGAATAAATAAGAACAAAGTGTTTATGATCCCACACAATTCCTGAAATTTGTGTTTGGAATTAAATTTCAGTGGAAAATACGTCTTTAAAACAAAATGCTCTGAAAAGAGTCCATTCTTCATTTATTAGCCAAGACATGAATTCATGCCTTCAGGGCTCTGCTCTGTCACTAGCACTTGAAGCAGCATTAGGAATGCAGATCACTGCTCTGCTTTAGGTGTTAGTGATGGCACTGAGTATTGTAGGACAAACATCAAAATGTTACGTGCTGAACTCAAGTCTTGGAAGATTCAGTTAAAGAGCTTTTTGGTTATATATCTTGTTTAAAACCATACAATTGTTTTATTTAAGATTTGGAGATCCAAAATTTGTTGATGTACTTCTGGATTGGGGAGAAAGAAGAGTGGGAGCATTTTTCTTCAAATTTCAAGTGGGCAGAGCAAAAGAAATGCTTTTAAGTTGATTAAATTTTTGTAAAATTTTGGACCTGTTTCCATACAAGCTTGGGTGTGTGCTTGGGTTTTGTCTTTTTCTCCTAAAGGCCATCCTCCTGAGCAGTGATGGGCAGAACCTGGTGACGGGAGGAGACAACGGTGTGGTGGAAGTATGGCAGGCCTGTGACTTCAAACAGCTCTATATTTACCCTGGCTGTGATGCTGGCATAAGAGCTATGGATCTGTCTCATGATCAGAGGTGAGTTTGTCGTTAATATCTGTATGTGAATGGTAAAATTTCACAAACTATACATCTCCATGAGCTTTAAGGTACGAATTTATGATATGTGGTTGTAAACAGGGTATGGTACAAACCCGTTACCCCAGCTGCTATCTTGTTGCTTTATCTGACTCAGCACTTTTTCTGATCCTTGAGTCTCACAGCACAAGTGCTTAACATTAAGGTGAGGTCTTATATCATTGAAGTCAGTAAGCCAGAGGCTCAGCTAGAAAATACGGGTAAAATTACATTAACTCAAGAACATAGGAATAGTCAGACTGGATTGCAGGGCAATAGTGCCTATTAACCAATGCCTTAAAACCAATTACAAAAGTTTGTGGTACATTTCTGATTCTCAGATATGCAAAGCTTGAGAAATTCTTGGGGTTGTATCTAGACTATAATGTGTAATGTTATCAGTGGATCTATCCACAAGGAATGAGTGTGGTCCTTTCCTTTGACCTTCTTGAGCAATGGAGATGCAATGTACAAGCCTAGATTTTTGCAGTCCCTGCTGTGGCACCAAAAAAGCACCCTGTAAATCTAAAAGATATATGAACCTGGTCCCTCAGTCTTCTATTGTAATGTGATTATAATATAATATAAGCCTATATGTTGCATTTATGCAGGGTTATGAGTGGATTCGCATGCATCAGTCATATTTCTTATGAATATGCAAACTCGTGACATGCAATTGGTAGGATATTAGAAAAACCATACAGCATTCATTTCAGTTTATTTTTCTCACACTTTTCATCATTCCTATGCCATGTACTCATTTTGTAACGTTACAAAAACACCTATAAACAAAATATGTACTTAATATACTCATGCAAAACTTGAAACAAGTTTTTTTTGTCTCAAACTTAGTCTAATTGAAACTAACTTACTGGAAAAGGCCTATTCGCTCTATTCGCTTCTGGAGCTTTGACTGTCTATGTATACAGTACTGTACTCTGTTTGAAGAGATTAATTTACACCGCAAAAAATTTCACCTAGACTATTTTCTCTATCCCTTATTGTAATACCAGGCTGGGAAACCTCAGCTGTGCAAAGTGCTTTTAAGTACCTGCTTAACTTTAGTCACATAATTAAGCAGAGAACTGCTTTTGTATGGTTTGATAGAAGTGGTGATAGATATCTAATCCAATTTTAAAACTCAGCTACCAGAATCAGAGGATATGTGATAATTGGAAAATCACCTCAACTATTGCCACCAGAACAACGTAAATATGGGGCTACATTTCAACATGAAGCTTTTTAGGAGTGCCAAGGTATGATCAGTTTATGATTAAGGGATCAGCTCAGTTGTCTTCACAGAGGCATCTCATTCTGTCCAGGTCCTGTGTCCCAACTTCCAGCCAGCATAGACGTGTCAGACATCCTGAGGCACCTCCAGTGGCACGAGGTGCCTAAAATGAGGTAGCAGGGTTCTAAACCACCTGACTGAAGGTGTTTTGGCATAGGTGTCTTCACGTGAGCTACAGGAATAAGCTCCTGTAATAACCATGGCGATTTACTTGCTACAGCCTGTGGAGTCTAGAGGACAATTAAGCTCACCCTAAAGTACATCTACCCAGTGACCTGTAGAGAGTTGGTCTCAGAGAGCTGCACTGAGGGAACTGATTAGGGCCTAATTCGGTTGCCTACCCATAGCCAGTTGGTATTGTCTGAGATACCTCGGGGGTCTGAGGTACATACCTGGGATAGCACGTATGACAAAGGACCTAGTGAAGACCCATACACTTCTGGAGAGGCAGCTGGAGGCAAGGCAGGGTATGCAGGAGCATCTCAAATGCCATGATGCTTTTACCTGTGTGAAGGTGACTTGAACAGACCTCTAGATCTCCCTTGACGATAATGGGAACATGGAAATTTGGCTCATATGTCGACACCTAAATGTAGCATCTCCATCACAAACTGAATCCCACCCATGAACTTAATCTTCAGGTAGTGTTGCAAAAAATGTGTTGCTCTTTTAGCTTTTTTACTGTTTATGGTAAACCATTGCTTGAGACGGTAAAGAGGATTAACAGGACCATCTTTTCTTTCTCTTTCAGAACTCTGATTACTGGCATGGCTTCTGGCAGCATTGTAGCTTTTAATATAGATTTTAACCGGTGGCATTATGAACATCAGAACAGATACTGAAGCGGAATGAAGAACTGAAAGCCCAGGTAAAGCTGAGAGCACAAGTGCTGCAATGAAAGGTGTAGTCTCTGGTGGAAAAACACGTCTGCATTGACCTCCGTTGTACATTCCATTACACCCAGCAATAGCTGTACATTGTAGTCAGCAACCATTTTACTTTGTGTGTTTTTTCACAACTGAACACCAGCTGCTGAAAAGCAAGCTTGTATCATGTAAATTATATGAATTAGGAGATGTTTTGGTAATTATTTCATATATCTTTGTTTATTGAGAAAAGGTAGTAGGATGCGCCACAAGAGACTTTTGAAAATTCTGGGGAACCTTGTGTCCAGTTATTTCAATGTTTAGGCTTTGAACCTAACATGCATCCCATCTCCAGCCTCTTTTCAAGCTGAGATAAAAAAAATACGTTTGATACTTTGTACATCAGATGCACATCTTAACTTTAAAGGGATACTTTTGTAAAAGTAAAACCTTGTATAAAGAACAAAACTGTTTCTTAATTTTATTGTGGAGTTACAACTTGCATGTACTTTAAACCTGATGTCTTGAAGGAATAGGTGCATTCACACAAATCAAACTGGAGATCTGCCTAAGGGTACAGCTTGTGTTAAAGGGTTGAATTTGGGCGCAAACAGTAATTTTGACCTTTCCACCAACACATCTTTTTCACTTTTTGAATCTAAACTTTACCCCTCTTAAGTGGAGTTCTGCTCATGAAGCATCTGGATAAAAAGCCATCATTTGCCATATTTATACTTATACAATAGAAATTAAATTCCTCCTTTTTACATTCAAAGACTAGACAGAAAGGGAGCAAAGAGGGAAGTTGAGTTTAATACTTTGTAATGCTTAATGACTCCCAATACAGACAAAGCGCTATACTTCTGGATTATTAACATTTGGCATAAAAATCATGGGCAAGAGATCCCCCAGCGATTTTTTCCCTTATTTTTCCTCTGAGCAGCTTGGTTTATTTGACAGCCTTAGCTTCATTGTAAAGGTGACTGAGGTTATTCTTTTTGGTTCTTCTGAAAATCTCACCTGAAGCCACTCAGACTAAGGCACTTCATGTTTTACAATACTGTAATGATAACTATCAGAATAATTTTCTGCACATTGTACTGATCAAATTACACACCCAGGGGTATATACACTTTAATTCATGTTTCTTCTTTGTATATTTGGTGACTGTATTGTCATAGATGTACATATTGTGTCGGTAGGGCTATGAGGCATGTAACAGGAATGTAATTTTCTCAGAATTTACACTCACTTGCAGTCATTTATTTAAAAAGATAATGGATTCTTTGTATTGGCACTTTGCACCAGAAACATATCATTATTTATTGATGTGATTACTTATTTGTTATCCACCTTGTATTAGTAAGTTTAGCACTGAATTTCCTTCTTCATTGTTGTTTGTATTTATAAGATTCTGAAATCATGGGGATCAACGTAATGATTAAGTTATTCATCACCCGTCTGTAAGCAATATCTTGAGTTTGTAGCTTAGAATTGGGAGACTATTGAACATCTGGAAGACAAGTTCATTTCATCTTGAGATCATGGTGAAATATTTTGGGTATATAAATTCCTTAAGCTATTGTAACCATGTTTTATTGCAAAGATGTAAAATATGCCAGATGTGTGTGAGTTGGAAATCAAAAAGAAAAATAAAATATGCAAAGAATTCAGTGATTGTTTTTCATTTCAATGAACTTTTCATCAAAACATTCACATTATCATTAGGAGCAAAGAGTTATTTTAAAACATTCTTTCTTATATGCTATGTATATGCCAAAAATTATGCATGCGTGGGTGGTTGTATTTCCTGGGGTCTCTGGAAATAAAACAGAGGTTACAGAGTGTGTTTTGCAACTCTTTTGATTGTCAGTACATGAAGAGAAGCTACTAAAGATACTTTGATCAGCAGAAGTGAAAAATCAAAGACTTTAAGGAATATTTAGGATCCTTGTGAACAGGCAATAATCTTGTATAAAAGACCTTGCAGAAAGCAAAGATCTGCTGAGAGGCACTTTGGGTATCTCTCAATATCTGATAAGATGGAATTAACTTCATTTTATTTTGTGCATTGAAAATTAGACATCTACACTCCCTGCATAGCACAACAAACCAGGTGGGATAAATTGCCTTTTGGAAATGCTGAGGTTCCTACAAAGATTATAGCAATTAAGTGGAGATATAGAAATCTAAACGTCAGGTGTCTAATTTAAGGTCGCAATGGTAAGCAAAATACTGTCCTCATAATTAGAAAACTCATGATTGACTAAAAATCAGAACAACAGCCAACACTTCTTTGCCTCACTCATTGCCTTTCCATTTAGAAGGATTGTTCTTTAAACAATCATCAAAATGAACAAAAACCAATATTTGAGAACCTTATTAGAATACAGTGTACATTTTAGCAGATATCTATTTATAACAATCAGCTTTTGAAGTAGATAACTTGATTGCTTTGGGGCTGGAGGAGAGATGGGGAGGAGGTGAGAGGATTCGTATGTTAATAGTGGCATGTGAAACTGTTTATTGATATGTTGCAACTGGCATTCTATTATTAGACAAGTATCATCCCTATTTTCATATTTAATTCAAGTTGATTTAAAAAAATACACCATTGCAGTTAAACCAAAAATGAGTATTACTATTATCTTAAATAATACTGTTGTTTACATGAAGTCTCTCAGCATTATGTGAAGTACAATTTAGTCACAAATTAGAAGTTTTTGTGCCCAAGCAAACCGTTGTATGAGAAATTGTCCATGGATTACAAAAATAAATTTAAAAAAATCCTGCTGTATTGCATTCATAAGTATTTGTACCCAAACAAGTCAGACATAATAATGGTGGTGGTAGTAGTAGTAGTAATAGTACTAGTAGTAGTCATCATCATTGTAATAATAATAATAATAATAATAATAATAATAATAATAATAATAATAATAATAATATGGCATCTGCATTATGGTTTAAGCTATAAAAATAGTTTCCATAAAGGCCCAGAACAAGAAGAATGTATTAACAGGCTAGTAGAGTCACATAGACCAGCTTGATACATTTTTTGTTGCGAAACATCACTGTTGCCTTTTACTCTCTATTTAATTTCTATTTTTAAATAAAAAAATGTTATGACTCTCACAGGATATTTAAATTCCTTTGTTGTTTTTGTCGATTTGTGTTAATTACATTAGTATACACCTCTCTGTGGTAGGGTCTCTTGATATAAAAAGACAATATACACAGATCTCCAGTTTATATCACAAGACATTTCCAAAGCTTCAGCTGCCCCATTTCTGTCACATGGAAAAACTGGGCTGATTCACCTTTTTTCTCTATAGAAATGAAAGTTACTGATTCCAGGGAGTCTCTGAGAGCTGCCTGTGGAAGATGAAGCAGCTTTGACCAAACCACTTAAATACGACAAATCTCTCAGTTAAGGGAGATGCAGCATTAAGGATACAACGATGCAACTAAAATATACCTACAGTGAAAATAATGCACAGTTATTGGCTGTGTTCCTCCTGCCGGTTAGTCCTAGGTTAAGAATTGGTCTATAAGCCAATGCCATACCGGGAGGACAATGCAACGGATACCGATCAGGCTTATTCCTCGTCCAGATCCTACCACTACTGAGGAGGATGCTGCTTTCTCTACAAGAGCAACAATAAAAGAAAGGCTGCTGCATTTTACCCCAAGCAGAGACTAGTTAGGCTCAATTCACTGGAAGAGCCTCAGATAAATAATGATTATGCTGATACGAGAATCTCACGGGTTGTGCTTGTAGAGCTAAAAATGTTGCCTATAAACAACAGTTGTGGCGAATGCTTGTTATAATATAGGGCATCAACCCCGCTGACAAGCAAGCAGGATGTTCGAAGCAAATCTCGTGCTGCCAGGGATAAAAGCATTTGAAGCAGACACAAGGAGTGAAGGGCTGACTTCTGATAACAGCAAGAGAACCACCTCCTGATATAAGATGTCTAGTACATATAAATATTTCATTTGGAGATTTCTAGCTGGAGTTTATGCTCACATTTTCCAAGGGTTTAATTGTGGACTGGTTTTATTTAGGCGTGTGTGTATGTTGCTTGCAAACACTAAAAATGAATAGACTTAAGCTGGTGTTTTAAGCTGGTATTTAAAGAAGTACTGGAAATTTATATGTCTGTGCAATACAATACAGTTTATAGACTCTCTAACCCCGGTCATTAGCTTTGCAGCATCTACAGTTAAGGTTCAAGATCTGCAACCGACAAGAAAAACAAGTCTGGAGATCGCTTTCTTGTAAAATTTATAAACTGTGGCCATATAATTAATTACAGAGGGATTTACATAGACGAAAATCTGCCAAACAGCTGACTCGGTTTATGGGTCCCTCTATGGTGACATCATGCCCAAACAGCACTACAGCTCTGCATCATTAGTTAGAAGTCAGTCCTCTCTCAATTGCACCCCATTTGCACAAACAAGGACCTGGGTAACTAACATGCAAAATCCGGAGCCTGGAGTGCTTTTTATTCATGAAAGGATTGGCATGAGGGCTCTGTGTGCCTAAGGGTGCCACAACGCCAAGCTACCTTCAGCCTAGCATTCCTAACATCAAGCAGAGAATACGCTTTTATGTACAAAAGTAGATAGGAAAAAAAAAAAATCTCCTCTGGTGCCAGAAGATTACAGACAGCTAAAAGCTATCAGCACCAGTGGATTTGGCTTAAAAGTTTCATGTCTGTTTATACTTTGAAGAGACTTAGTCTTGGCAGGATGCTGCAATGACCAAGCCCTGTGGCAAAGCTAATCCTAGTATCATAGCTGTGCAAATTTAAGAATGATGCACTTAGTTTCCCTCACTGTGTAGCAGAACTAGTGATTGCCAGAAAAGGCAGCAGAACAATTGAAAGTGGGCTTTCAGTCTCGCTGTACAGCTATACATATAAATCCAGTGCCCATGGCTGTTCAGATACATTAGTTTGTACAGGAAATAAAATAGTGCCTGGTGGCCAGTGTCCCTGCGTGCACATCTTTTCAAATAATTGTAATAGAAAAAAGAGACTGCTTCAGTAGGAAGGCAGCAGGACTCTGAGAAGGGACCAGGGGCTTGGAGAAAAGTCAGAGAGGGACAGATTTCCTCTACAAAAAACCACTTGGTTCATTTCTTCCAAATAGGCCTGAACAGATTGTCCCAGCTCCACTCCTGCAATGTGCCTTCCCTCTCTCTTTCCTCTACTAAACGCTTCTGTCCCCCTTGTTTTAACTTGACATGAAGAGCAGGCTGTAAGCTGGGTTTTCTCTCTCCTGCAACCATGTCCCTCCTGGTATCCATCACATGCCCTCACTCCTCCTAACTGCCAGGGAGAACTAAAGCAGATTCAGCATAAAGCACACACACATGTGCCCATACCAATCTCCTCACCAAGCTCCTTGTTGTCCCAGTGTGAGTTGCAGGAGGTAAAAACCTGAAATGAAAAGGGTATCCTATCTTTCAGCTGTCTATTTGAGCAGAACCAGTGGTCATGTGGGAGTATTATTCCCCTAGTAATTAACACAGGTCAGGACCCTTCTCTGACCCGAAAGCAAGTGGCATGACAGCCTCTAGCCATGCTGCCAGACTCCCTCTCCCATGCACACTGCAGGGCATTGTTTAGAGGGTGATAGGTTAAAGGCACGCCAGTCACACCATGCAGATGTGCACAGCACAGTGCCCAAACCTCCACCTTTCATTGCTCAAGTTGCTAGATGTAGCTAAGGCACCTACAAGGCGTCCCTTGGGCTCCACGATCATCAGCCTATCACCCATATCACACAGTCATGACAGATGGGGCTTGGGACTCAGCAATAACTCCCAGCCACAAGTTTATGCGCAAGATCCCTCTATCCTGTTTGAGCACTACACCCTGAGACTATAGATTTTGGATCACTGACTATGGCTATTGCAATAAGTTGCATGAAAGGTGCTCATCTTATTAAGACGTAGTGTTTTTTGGCATACTCAGACTCACGTTACCCTTGCGTGCTGCTGTATGTATACCTTTACATGAGGGAACATCAATATTGACTGCAAAGAGCTTCTGCGCGCTCTGTAGCCCTCAAGAGGTATGTGGTCAGGGCTTTGCCTTGGCCATTCCTCCATAAAGCTCATTGGCACCAGCTTCAGATCCATGAAAACGGGTACCTTAGAAAGAGGCCATAAGCTACCATCCCCATTGCTGTATCTTCCTCTCTTGTCCACTGTTCATTGCAGAGGCTCATGCCCTGACTTAGTAAGTCCCTCAAAGGTAAGAAGTTATCTTGTGGGAGATAAGCCTGCTAGCCAGACACCCACTGCAGCACTTATGAATGTCAGGTGGGAAGCATTCAGCTGGGACAGAGAACTCCAGACATGTAATGAATGAATAGGGATCCTGTGCAGGAGCTGGCTACAGATAGCGTACACCTCATTCCATGTAGGCTGGGATTAGTGTCCCAAGGGGTGGTGATCTTTCTCCTTTGATGGATGATCTGGCCAGGACACTAGTCAGGATTACCTTCTGATTTCCATGTCAGTCTGTAATGAATGTGACGAGGCAACACATACACAGCTAGAGAGCTCAAGGGTTATGGTTCTCTGCAAAGTGCAATCTGTTAATTGAGGGAGGGGTGAAAGGATGGGTTTTGAAAGTATTTAAGGATAAAAACTTGAAAAAAAGATTGCTTGCCTGCAACTTTTCTTCAAGATAAATTTTCATTAGGGGTATTTTCAACCTGCTGCTCAACCCCTCTCTCCCAAGTCTCTCCCTGTTTCTGGGGTTTCTGTGATCCCCTTTGTCACCATTTGTTTGCCATGGGGAGGGAAGGGACCACTGTGCCTTTCCGATGCACTTGCAGCACGAGTATGCATGCATGCATGTGTGTGTGCAAGGCAGCTCAATTACGAATCAATCTTTTTGCTGCTTAGGGAACTTCCTAGCAAAAACCAGACATCAGTATTTGCAGAATTTCTTTTACGCATCTTTTCAGTAAAAGTCCTTCTCCTCCTCCTTAATAATGTTCATATCCACAGCAATTAGCTGAAAAGATTTCTGTACTTTCCACAAAAATTAGCTCTCAAATACAAACCATGCATATTCCAAAGGATAAAAAGATAAAAGAACAGGAAAACTTCAAGCTAGCATTAAGATAACTGCCAAGTAGATGCACTGAAAGGCTTTTCCAGAAGAACACATTTGAAATCCCAGATCAATGAGATATTTTGTGAACTCAGAAACAAATAAATTTTTGACAGATAAAATAAAAAATTGGGATTCTGTCTTGAGCAAATGTGGGACAATCAAATGTGGGAGTGTCCTATTCTCCATTGCTTTTAGCCTTTGGAAGGAGGTTTCTACTGGAAAAAAGTTTCTGCAAGATTCCAACAGAAACAGCTACATTTTGGACATTGGGGACAACTATGTTTTGAGATACTGAAATGTATGTGACTTATTTCTTGATCAAAATATTATGCAATATTAGTCAAATGCCTTTCATGAAGCTGCTGTTGTTCCTTTTAACCCATTTGTAATCTCATCAAAACCATATTAAGTCTGTCTATGTTTCACAATTTTTTGTGAATAGCAAATTAACTCATTATTTTAACTCATCTGTAAATTCCTTATGAAATATGATTTTCCATGGGATCCTGTCCATCCTCCCCAGGCTAGAGGGATTTCTACGAGAAGTCCTCAGCTCCCTTGTTATTGCAGAGGACCAAAATGCCACCAGACAGTGGGAGGCCAGACCCACTTTGTCCTGGAGTTGAAGCACTAATGTCTTTCTCTGATGTGGATAATTTGCAAGTGGATGGAATTTAGCCTGACTGATTCATGAAACTGTTGTGAGATTTTCAAACAAGGCTTTTGGAAGGAAAAAGGTGATCCCCCTGCGTATTAGCTGAGATAGGGTTTTCTCCTATAGAGACTTCTTGCCTTTCACTACATTTCCCGAACTAAAGAAATGGGAAGAAAAAGAATGTGGGAACGAAATGTGCTCTTACAAAAAGGGGCAGAGGTGGCAGTCAAGACAACGCCAAACGACACCGTATCTTGAGCAGACAATGCAGCTACACAAGGCCTTCTCTGTCTTCTGACACCCCAGGTTTTGTTTCTGTATGCTTTATTAATGCAATGTGGAAAACAAGAGTTGCTAAAGTCAAACCAAAGCACTTTCTCCTCCCCAGAGATAGTGGTTGATTACACCAATTCCTGTCAATCTACAGTTTAGAGACATCCACACTGGTTCTCTTCTGCTAGCAAACCTGAAGATGTCCTGCCTCTTTGAGATGTCCCTCAACGTGACAGTGTGATAGAAGTTTTTTTAAAAAATCTGGGGAAGGATTACTTGTAGGGAAAAATGTTTGTTTTATTAAACCAAAGGCAAGCATATGCAAATATTGGATGAGAGAAGACAGAAAGTTTATACCAGACAGGCTGGAAGTCCAGAAAACGTTGAAAACCATGTGTCAGGGACTGATCCTGTGTCCCAAACATGCTCATTTTCCAGGCTGAAGTGAGGAATCCTCCAGCTCCTGACTCACTCCCAGGCTCCACGCCCCAAACATCAGGTCGAACCACCTTCCACATCGCCAACAATAGCAGTGCCTCAGGGCCAATTTAGGTGCTCAGTTACACCTGTGCTCCCCCGGGCCGCAGATTAGGCTGGTGGTGATAGGGGTGTAATCGCCGGTTGGTGGCGGGGCCGGGCGGGTGTTGCTGCCTGAACTCATTACACGATTATGTTGACGATGCGTGAGAGGCACCAGCTGCTCCCCGCTGAGGAGCAGCGCTGGCGCTTCTTGTGCAAGGTGACTGCGGCAATAAGATTTGGAGCCAGAACAACGGAGCTAAATCAAATTACTTCACTGACACCCACTCTGCTCCTCCATTTCCGTTTGGTTATTAATTTGGTAGCTGTTTCAGGCCACCAGTGTGAGAGAGTGGGGGAAGAGGATCTGGGGCTTCAAACCCCTCCTCTGAGGGAACCACATGCCCACTCAAGGCAGGAAAAGAACAGTAATTTTGAGCATATGATGGGGAAATTTCATATAAAAAGGTGTGTTCTTTGTGTGTTGGACACTTCCTGGGGCTGCCAGGGGCAAGCATGGGACAACACCTACAGTCCACCTAATTCTTCATTTGGAGCTGGCCTGCTCCCTTGTTGGACCAAAGCAGTTACACACGTTATGGTACAGGCTGGCCTTTCAACCACATATGACAATAAATAATAAAAAGCAGCTTTCACGGATTTACAGGCAGCTAGCTAGCTCTTATAATAAAAAATAAAGAACTCATAGGAACATACTTAGTGGTTGACTGGAAAATAAACGACTGGAGAGAAAACCATAAAGATATAAAAGGCAGTCTTACAAATGTCACTGCAGATGAATATACAGCAACATTTTAGACAGAAGAATTATTACTCCAAAAAACCCAAGATATCTTCCAGTTTAATGGGTGTCCTAAGTGCCAGTGATGATGTATACTGACTGGAGATCTTTTGCATATATTCTGGGATTGTCCAGAGTAACACAAGATTGGCAATAGACACTATAAGCAAATGCATACGATCCCTTTGCAGCCTGAAGTAAAACTACTTGTTTGCAGGGCTGGTTCAGGAGGCACTTTGGTCAATACTGTCTAACACTTTCTTCGTGGTGAACTTGAGAATACTTCACTTTTAGTTTTTCAGTCTGATACTGATCTCAATGCCTTTTGACATTTGGAGGGAAGAGACTTTATATAAAACCTGGATTGTGAAATACACCTAATACAAAGTTAAATAATGAGATCAACATAATGTGGTAATAATTGTAGTAAACATTATTTTCTGTAATAAAGTGGATCTTCTATAAGCATGAACAAAATGTTAAATGTAAAATAAAATTTTACATATAAAGTCAATTCTGAGACAACTTGATGGAATTTAAGGGGGATTTTATAGAAATATCCATTATTCATAGACAGGCAACAGATAATTAAGTATTCGAGTGACAACAGCAAAAATACAGAGTTCATTAGCAACTATTTTTTACCATTTATCATTTATCCATTCATGTGCTATCTAGAATTCTTCTATCACTTAGACCTAAGTCCTTATGTGCAAACTATGTCTAAATGTGCAAAATACACCAGTCACAGGATCCTCACTGTTCTGTATTTCCCAACAGTGTTCAAGCAACTCCAATAGCCAATTTTATCTCAAAATTGTGTTTTTGGTGAAGCAAGTTTTAGCTTCAAGCTCATTCTAAATTCTGCCTTTCTTTCTATTTACATATGTTTTGTGCAATTTTATTTGTAATTATATAATATATATTATATAATGCAGCAAAATAGAAACAAAGAAGTTACACTATATCCTAAAATTTTTGGTTAAAATAGCTATTTACTAGAGAGACTATAGCTAATGGTATCTAATAGGTGTAACCCAAACTTCAGAAACAAAAACAACTAAAAGCATTTTTCTTTTTGAAAAGTTGCCTAGATTTGGCAAGACACACACATCGCTGGAAATACTTCAGATCATAGTCTCTATTTTTAATAGTCATGCACCTACAGCTGCTAGGATGCCCGCAGTATAAATATTGTTATGAAACGGATACATTTAAGTGGTACAATCATAAACCAAGGTCACTCAAATGTTACAAGATCAGTAAGTCTACCTTCATGATTGGCAGTTGCCTAGAGAAAAAACGGGGCAACCTTACTGCTTTTAACATCAAATGCTGAAAAAATTGCATGCAGCTTTTTTGCACAAACTTTTAAAATTATTTTTGGCTGGTGATGGTGATGGACTGGACAAATAAGAAGAAGAACTTTATCAACAAACTACTCAGCAAGGATTGACAGGCAACAGAGAGATAGTTTATGTAGCTCTGATTTCCAAAATACATTTCCCAAGAAGGTTAGATGTGCCAACAGGACCTGGGCTGAGCAGCACTAGGTCATATCGGACAGAAAACAGTCATGAGGACCTGGAAGCATACAACTAGGTGCTTCAATAACCCTATTTTCCCATGGAATAATGAGAAGGGACAACTCACAGCCTGGTACGGCTTTCCAAAGCTTTGCTAACAAACAGCACCATATCATCCCCTTTTCAAAGCAGAGTAACCAAGCTGCAGAAATCATACAAATCACTGCTGCTCAACATGTTGTTCCCTGAAGTAGGAATATCTGGATGAAAGAAACTGGGAGCAACACCACCATAGTCTGAGTAACACAAATGCCCCCATCTTCTTAACAAGTAAAGCTATGTGGCTGACAAGCACCCTATTAGTTCTGTCTTTCAAAGCCATATCTATGGAGACTGCTGTGAAATCAGGGAATAAAATAAGAATACAGTTGTCATAACTGAGTGAATCACCTGAGTGAACTCTCTGTCTTCAGAAACCAGCCACTGTAACCGCAAAGCGGAGCTGGAAAGCCCTCTTTTGCACTGGTTCCAGCTGATAAGTAGAAAGTGACACTTGTTAATGTTAAGCTAAATGCTTCTCAGAAAGTCCATATCTGAATTAAGGAAAGACTAGATGTGTTCCTCGATTTCACTAACAAGTTCACTTTTCCTTATCTATCCACTACACTAAAAATCAATGTGTAATTGAGAATGCGGAGGCTAAAGGGACTCAAGACACTTACTACACAAGACACTTAAGCTCAGTGCTATTTACAGTAGAAAACTACAGTTGTCTACAAGTTAGTTGTGAGAAGAAGTTTTTTAAAATTTTTAAATTGTTTCATAGGTTTCAAAAAATTATAATCACACATATCTCATGCAAAAGAAGACGGACGGGTATTTAGAAACAGAAGGAATACATGTTGAATTGACTTTACCACTACTAAATCTAGGTTACAGTGATACACTGCCTTACAGGCCTGGTTAAATTCCAGAGAAACACACTTCATGGCAACATTTATCTGTATATCACACCTGACAATTTATCATAGTTTTCTCTGTGAAACAGGAGAGAAGAGAACTAGGCTTAAGTCTGAATTTCTAACAAAAGTCTGGTGTGACCCCCTGAATTAAATATCTGATTCATTAACATTTGAAGTGTAAAAAATTTCCTGAAGACTGAGACCTCAAATCTTACCAGTTGTGTCCCCAGATGAACTGATTCCCACTGAGGCAAGTCAAGTAAAAAGCCTTTACATACATTCATGTCATTTAACTACTTACCATTATGCAGATGGGTTTCAAGTCCATTGGTTGGGGTACGTCAGCATGAAAATGCACCCACTAAACCCAGGATTTGTTTCACCCACTGCTTCAGCAGTCTAAGATCAGATATCCAGATCTGTACCTGTCATCCCAGGATACTGTTTTTGTCAATGGAAAGATGTAAACAGGCACTTGTGGAGAGAGAGTAATTTGAACTATGGAGATACCTGTCTTAGGTATCTAGGATACCTAATGAGAGAAATCTCCCTGTGGTAATACATACTTATTTCTCTCCACTGATAATAAACGCACCCTGGGGTGACTGGCTCAGATGTAAATACCTCACATATATACAAGTTAAGGAATTGCAAACCAGTGTTGGCCATCCAGCCCCTCCTTTCCATTTGGTCCAGCCGAACCTGGACTCTCCTTGTGGGTATGGCTTCTTCTCCCATCTGCCAGATAAAGTAGGTCAGGAAGTGGATCAGACTGGAAAGTGATACCTTCTTCCCCACTGGCTTAATTCTTGGCAGGATCAGTTCTTCGGATGGATTAAAGCTCAGCCGCACTGTCCAACCATCATCTCTCTGAGCCATGTTATAGGTATCCCTGGAATAAGGTCAAAGGAGATAATGTGTAGTGAGGTGGGAGGTGGAAGGAAGGAGTAATACAAAGGACCTCAGGAGAGGGGAGCACAGCCTGCGGCACAGTTTGTGTACAAAGAAATACATCGAAGAAGCATCTGCTTCAAGTCAGGCAAATACAAGGAGCGGGGCTTTTCTGGTTGGATCTTGGTGGCACTAGTTTCAGCATGATTTTCTTTCTCCTATGTTTCTTTCTAAGCACCTGTAACTGTGATTTCTCTTAGCATGTTGTAAATGAATAAAAGGATTTGCATTTTCCTGTATCTTCATTTGAATTAAGGATGATTTCATGCAACCTGCTTGCAGCAAAGAATTCCTTACACAGGATACAGCAAATATAAACCACAAGGTCAGGGATACAGGAATAAGGGCCAAGATCACTAAAGCCCTGCTTGAAGGTATTCAAAGAAGAGCTCAGCACACCTCCATTAAAGAGGCACAAGCCAGACTAAGATACGGGGATCAGGTGAAGAAGTATCTCCCAGATATCAGTAATAGTCAGAATTCCATAGTGTAACAGTATTTGAGGAGCATGCTTGGACCCAGGGATATGTCCTTAGCTTGTGCAATTTCTGACAAGTCAAAACATTCATCTAAGGGAATGTCCTTAGGAACAGAGTGGGGAGTACTGCATCCGCAGCAGGAGTTTGCAGCCAGACCCATCATCTGGGCCGAGGAAGGGAAACGTGGACAGGAAAGAAGCCTCAGCACGCTCCAACAGAATCAGAATCACAGAATCACAGAATTACTAGGTTGGAAAGGACCTTTAAGATCATCAAGTCCAACCATTAATCCAGCACCACCATGTCCCCTAAACCATGTCCTGAAGTGCCACATCCACACGTTTTTTGAACACTTCCAGGGATGGCGACTCCACCAGCTCCCTGGGCAGCCTGTTCCAATGCCTGACCACCCTCTCAGTGAAGAAATTTTTTCCTAATATCCAATCTAAACCTCCCCTGGCGCAACTTGAAGCCATTTCCTCTTGTCCTATCACTAGTTACTTGAAAGAAGAGACCAACACCCTCGTCGCCACAACCCCCTTTCAGGTAGTTGTAGAGAGCGATAAGGTCTCCCCTCAGCCTCCTCTTCTCCAGACTAAACAACCCCAGTTCCCTCAGCCGATCCTCAGAAGACTTGTGCTCCAGACCCCTCACCAGCTTCGTTGCCCTTATCTGGACACACTCGAGCACCTCAACATCCTTCTTGTAGTGAGGGGCCCAAAACTGAACACAGGATTCAAGGTGCGGCCTCACCAGTGCCGAGTACAGGGGCACAATCACTTCCCTGCTCCTGCTGGCCACAGGTCTCTGATCTAAAGACAGGAGGCATATTGAAGGACAAAAATTATACCTACAGCATCATGCCCTAATGAGAAGTCAGAAAATAACATATATTTTCTGTATTTTGTATCTGCCTTTTAAACTCAATTGCCTAATGGAGCATACAGCTCCAACACTACCCCATTTTCTGTTCCTAGCTATGGAGCACAGATTTAACAAACAGTTAGAGACAAAGCAGAATTAATTTGTTAAATAATTTAACTAAACAGGGTGAGTTAAGTAGGTTCCCACAAAATGAAATTCATTACAGCAAGAAGGCCTTACAGATAGCACAAACACCTGCCTGAAATACCTGGAGAAAGTCCACAGAGAAAATTTCAAAATCTCCCGTGAAACTGTAAAAATTGCCTTGTGTAAACTGTTGTGCATTTTACATTTTATTTGTTAGACTGAATTTATTTTATTGCTGGGGGAAGAAAACTGGTTATTAGAAACATCTGATTTCAGTCCAACATTTTATATAATTTTATTTCGTCAACAGATGGGGGGATATCTATTCAGCATATAATGGGTTTATCACTTCTCAAATGCAACTGCTGCCAAATCTCTAAGGTTAGACTCTTCACTCAGCTATAACATTGTGAAATCCACAATAACTGTATTGAAATTCAAAAATGTTTCTTTATGATGTTTTAAATGAAACTAAATTCTGTAAAATTAGTATATTTGTGTCATTGTGTAGGTGCTGCCTGATAATTAGCAAGTATTACCATCAAAGCAGAATCATTTGTGGTGATATTATTCATTGGGCAGAATGAGCTCCTCAATGGCTATCGACCTTTGTTCTTAGCTAACGCTGATACAGAATTATATAAATGACCAAATGCAATATATCACAATTTCTAAGGTTGGTTTGAAATATACTACTGACATTTTATTACATATATTGGGCTGGCCAGCTTTTAAAATTTTATGTAGTGTTTGTTTTGGAATGAAGGTCATTTCTGTGGTTATGGATTAGTAGTGCAGCTTCGCTTTTCCCACTCCCTGTTACCTCAGGCTATAGCCAGAGAATATTTTTTGTTTGATATTGCCAACTTAGAATTTATAGGTGCACAGCTCACAGCATCACTTGCCAGAGGCACTCATAAACCCTTCTTCCCAGCACAAACTATCAATATATATCCTGATCAGGAGTTCATACTGAAAGTAATGGCTCTTTGTTTCCCTCTGGCTGCAAAGTGCCATTGCTGGCCACACAGGATTTGGGTAAGAGGAAAGCAGTGATAGTTACTGTGCTCCAACAGATGCCTCAGCAATTTTAACCTGCTGATATACAATACAATGAAATAGCCCTACCTGGAGCCACTCTACAGAGAAAATCTGGCCAAAACTCTTATGTGGTCTGAATGAGACCAGAAGGACTGAGAATATGATCCGTCAGTGTGCCCAGGTGGCCAAGGCGGCCAACAGTGTCCTGGCCTGTATCAGCAATAGTGTGGCCAGCAGGAGTAGGGAAGTGATCGTGCCCCTGTGCTCAGCGCTGGTGACGCCACACCTCAAATACTGTGTTCAGTTCTGGGCCCCTCACTACAAGAAGGACATTGAGGTGCTCGAGTGTGTCCAGAGAAGGGCAACGAAGCTGGTGAGGGGTCTGGAGCACAAGTCTTCTGAGGAGCGGCTGAGGGACCTGGGGTTGTTTAGTCTGGAGAAGAGGAGGCTGAGGGGAATCTCTCAATTACCTGAAAGTGAGATGGGTGTTAGCCTCTTCTCCCAAGTAACTAGCAACAGAATGAGAGGAAATGGCATCAAGCTGCACCCAGGGAGGTTTAGAGTCGATATTAAGAAAAATTTCTTCACGGAGAGAGTGGTCAAGCATTGGAACAAGCTGCCCAGGGAAGTGGTGGAGTCACCATCACTGGAAGTGTTCAAAAAACATGTAGATGTGGCACTTCAGGACATGGTTTAGTGGGCATGGTGGTTTTGGGTTGATGGTTGGACTTGATGATCTTAAAGGTCTTTTCCAACCTTAATGACTCTGTGATTCTGTGACTCAGTAGACAGTGCCTAACACAGAGCTCAGAAAATGAGGGGAGGTCAATGTGAAAGGTCCTCCTTCTTCACCTCTTCCTACTCCTCTGCTTAATCTGAACATCACTGACAAAGAAGAATTTCTTCTACAAATGACACTTTTTCAGAAATCTGAGGAATCTGGTAGAAACATCTTCTCAAACTGAGATTTTACCAGAGAAAGGAAGCCAAAAGCTGTGTCTCTAAGGTGTTGATCTGGGATGTGAAGGATTAATTTTAAAATGTCAAGACCAGTTTGAGAAAGACTGAGCAGGGTCTGACTCCTGGGCAGGTACTGCTTACATACCCCTTGCACACATACAGGCATAGAAATACTTCACCCTTCATCAAAAGCATTCAAAAAGAGGTTTTTATTGCATTCCAGAGGTAACAAAAAACCCCCTCCTAAACCACAGGAGTTATTTCCAAAAAATATTAAAATATCTGTTCTTTATTCAAATCTGCCATGGAAAGACCTTTGCAACATCAATGAGAGCTCAAGTAGGCTGCAAAATTTATGCTGTGTGGAGGGGAGGTTTTTAATAAAGGCATAAAAGGAAAATGGATGCTAAGCATGACAAACATCTGCCTAAGAACAAAGCAGGTGAAAACCATCTTCATCTGCTGAGGCCTACAAATTCTGCCTATACCTTTCCTGCCATAGAAACAGGAGACTAAAGGCTCAGCTTTCACCATCTCCAAAGACTTGGACAGAAATGTGGAGCAGTTGAAAAATACGTTAGACTGTATAATTTAGGAGATCATAAAACCAGTAGGAGAGTTTGAGAATTATTTAGATTTATGAGCTGATGGAAGTTACTTAGACATCCACACGGCCAGAATCTCTTCCATGAAGTCAAACTGCTTAAAGATCAAAGTATCTGTATCAACATTATCACCAGGCATAAAAAAAAAAGCCACGACATACAACAGATGCCCCCTCTGTCTGCCCTCAAATTGTCAAGAGTTAGCAATTTTCAGGACTATTGGGCAGGGCACACACAACATACACATGTCACATAGAAGGGGAGGGAGACCGGGGGGAAAGTACAAAAACGTTGTTGAACAAGCATTTGGATGGAACGCTAAAAACAGACAAAATTGTACATGACCTTGCTGACTTTTCTTTTTACATTTATAACTTTCATGTTACACATACCATTGTACATAGGAACTCTGAACATTAGGAAGTGTGCACATTTCCAGCAGTGATGGTGACCAACAAGCATGTCTAAGCTGATGCAGAAAATGAAATAAACTACTACTAATATGCCTGCAAAGGCAGTGTCATCTCCATGGTCTACATCAGTTAATGAGGCTCCTGCAAATTACAATACTGGAAATGAACATCTGTAACTTTGTGACCGTCACACAAATACACATGGCTTTCTTCAGGAAGTAATCTCCATTGTGGCTGTTCATTCTTTCATGTTCTGACCTGATGGTTCATGAAATAAAGATAAACCTGAGGGGAATTTAGTAATCCATAGTAAATCCTGTACCAATCCACATTTAAATATGAACCCAAATAACTTTTTTTTTTCCTTTATAAGTAACATGACTTCTCTAAAACTCAGTGGGCTTTAGATTTCTGAAAGTTGTTAATTCATTTACAGGGAGAACCTTAAATGTGTAAACATCCTTTGCCGCCTTAACGAAATCCAAAATCTGTTATGCAGGAAAGTTGTGCAGAAAACAAAGTCTGTTGCTCACAACTGGGTAAACACAGCACATTGTTATTACTCCCACTAGGCAGTGGAGCTCCAGTGACTCCAGTGAAAAGAAGTGGGGCTTGTACACCAGAAGGGTTGTCCAAAAGCTATCATGTGATAAGCCATACTTCAAATACACACAAAAGCAGATATGACTAGACTATGGATCTATTCTGCAGTGCTTCTGTTATACTTAAGGCAAGACACGGGTTTTTACAGTCATGCATCCTTACCACTACCATTCTCAAACCTCTAGATACCAGCTCTCTCTTTGCATCTGGGTTTCCACTGCTGAAGCACTGCTGGTGCTTACACTTCTGCTGTTGTGCGCACAAAAAGTGCCTCTGCCCAAGCAGTGCTAGGCTTCGTAACACTTAATTCCATCCTAAATCTTATCTGATGCACAAACTAGGAAAGAGAAAGTCTATCTCAGTGGCAAGGACAAGGGATCAGGGAAATGCAGATATACCCCCTCCCCACCAGCAACACAGCTCTCCCTCTCAAGATGTGGTCAAACAAGACCACGGTACTTTGGTTGAGGGTGTTAGACACAGGCCTAGCCTGTCACACCTGCTTGGGGGACACATAAATTGTGGAGCATTTCAGGTGAGACAGCCAAGGCACATTGACTTTCTGCCCTGACAAGTCCCAGCTGCCATAATCTTCCTGTTTTCTTGCAATGTAATGTACCTGTAAAAGAGATAAATACAATCACAAATTCACCTCTTGTGTGAGTTGCTTCCAGCAGAGTGAGGCGTTGTTACTGCCATAAGAAAAAGTTCTGCAATGAGATTTCATCAGAAGTGTGGCACACACTCGTCAACCATTTCCTGGTCAACCATCCTTAGGAGAAATCAATTTAAAATGTGGTAGGTTCAGAGAAGAGTTACAAGGTCTGATAGGCTGTAAGTAGACCAGGACGGCAAACACAAAGGTACTTTTCTTAAATAAAAGATGGTTCTGGCAGAAGAATCAAAAGGTACAAACATTATGTAAATTAATTTAGAATGGAAATCATAAGAAGGTTTTTAATGATCGCAGAATGGAGACTCCATGATGCGTTTACATTCCAGGGCAGTGGACTCAACTCAAATGACCCAGGAGGTGGCTTTCTTCATGTATGAAAATCAAAGAGGGAAGATAGAGCTGGAGATGCTGGTAAAACCCTTTAAAAAAACAAAGGTTGTTTGAGAAGTCCCTTCTCAGCCCTAAGTGACTGACCTCTTGAGCAATGAGGTTCCTGAGGAACCTGTCAAGATTAAAGGGACTTAAAAAACAGCTTGTGGACTTGGAACACTCTTACCAGGAGAAATGAAATAATTAGAGGGGATCAGTAATCCTGAATGGAAACAGACCAAAACCTTGATGAACAGTCAGGAGTGGGGAGGTAGATGAGCCCCCGCTTCCCCTATCTTTGTGTTACCTGCCATGCTGTCTGAAGAAACTCAGAGCTGCTTCAGAGCTCCTTCAGTGAAATCTGCAGTTCCTTGCTTCAACTTCAACATGACCCAGAAGGGGTAAGCTATGAGGGAAAAGGATTAAGGTAACTGAAATCTAAAAGGTTTCTCCAACCTATAGTAATGTAGGCTAAAATTCAACTTTTGGTAAGGTATAGCAGGGTCTGTGGCTGGGAAGCATACCAGAGAGCTGCCGTGAGTCTGACACAAAACGAAGAGAGAGCCTTAAAGAAGGGTGAAGAGGCATCTCAGTCTGTGTATACCCCACCCACAACCTGATTAAAGAGCCCTAGAGAGGCGTCCCGAGATAGTTACTCCAGTTTTCCAAACTGACATCCACAAAAAACAATGCATGTGTAGAGGACAGACTCCAAATGAACACCCTGGATTTCCACATGGGTTTCACCAATCTCTTTTGCAGCTCTCCTGTGAGAAAATCAGTCTCAAACCCTCTGCCTCCGAAGCACCTTGAGCCTTCCCGAGGCTGCAGCCTTCCACTTGAGAGCCTATCTCTCTAAAATCTTCCTCCTAACCACTTCTCAAACCAGAGCTGCCATGTCCCAACATTCCCTTATTTTACAGGTCAGCCTAATGTGATCAAGATGTTCAGTATGTCTGGGCTGAGGCAGGAGCGAAGTGGTAACTGCACTGAGCTCAGCTGAAGCAGGGAAAAGGCGGCTATTTGAGATAAGTGTATAGCAAAAAAAATCCCCTCCAGGAGACCGAGCACCTGTAAAAGATCTCCCAGCAGAGATTTTCCCCAGTGAATTGAATGGGTGCCAGAGGAGCCACCTCTACTATAGCAACAAATTGCAAATCTTTCCCTCCCACCATGGACCTTACCTGGCTCAGCAGGACTCTAGCACAGTACTCTGTTTGCAGGATCAAGAGCCACACATTTTCCATCTGAACAATGAAGTCCATCGTAATGTGTCTTGTAGGAATTTTTCTGAAGTCCCTGCCCAGCTGCGGTGGGAACGGGGCTGTCTTCCATACATCTCTAGAGCTCATTTCTAGTTTCATTTTTCCCAGTGAAGGCAGCTGCTGTGGGAGAAAGGTAATGGGGCCTGTTCCCAAAGACAGCTCCAGACACAGGATAAACATTTTGAAACACAACCTGAACTTAAAAAAAAAAACAAACCCAAAAAAACCTGACAACAGGAAAACGAGCCCAGGAGTGGCATGTTCACGTTAACACACTACTCAATGGGCAACCTGCTGTAATTGGATCTCTTGGAGCTTTATCAGGGTGAGACTTTCACTCCGAATAGACTGAATGGCAATGATTAAGTATGAAAATGCACGGGTCCCTGTGCTTAGGTTTGTGCTTGGTTAGCACTGGGCCACTCACAGACACAGACACTAAGATTGTTGCTATATGGTAACAAGTTGTATTGAGGGATCTACAAGAAACCCACTGAGAACTACCCCATAATATAGATATTATGGAAGAGATACCCTGTAGATCCTAACACTTCTATCTCAGTTTTTTTGGAGTTGAACTTTAACCAGTTGCTTTTTTTACACAAGTGTCCTCTGAAATAGCAGAAAGGCAAAAGCCATCTCCATTTTCTTTTGTGCTCACTCAGCTTTCAGACTGGGGTGGACATTGAGCCAGTTTTACCTAAAACAGCCTATCTGCAGCTAGCTCAGGCGTGGTTACATGAGCTGCAGCTACATTTATGACTTCCATTCAGACATAGCCTCCAGAGTCATCCTTCAAATTACTGTGTCACTTCTCCACGCTGACAGTACTTTGCACTACAGGGGCACCTTCAATGTGAGGACTGTAAAGCACTCTACGATACCAGACTGCTTGTGAATTAAACCTTGCTTGCACTGGCAAGCAATTCCTGTAGTGAATTTAACACCCCTTCAAAGCCCCTAAATAAATTCATGAGACTACAGAAAGCATCTCAAAGGATATGTGGGATCCCTTGCCTTTCCAGCCCTCCTCCTTCCCCCACAGATGTATGCAGTGTTGAGTATTGCTTGCATTAAGACAAATTATATTTAATAGAGCTGAAGCTGCACACATTTTTAAAGCAGACTGGCTCTGTGTGACACTGTTGAACAACCAGTCCTACTGAGGCACTAGTTCACAATAACTGCTTGGTTCCTTGTTTTCTTTTTTTTTTGATTTAAAAAATGCTTCCCTATAAAAATTGGGATTCAAGAAAAATGAAGGTGAAGGAAACAAAGGGTTGTGAAACCATTCAGAACCCTGATTGATGGGAAAAATCCCAACAGAATCAAGTTCTTTGATTCTCACATTTCTATGTTAAGAGAGACTTCCCAGGAAGCTCATTCTCACATCAGCAGCGTATCCGATATCCAGAGACTAAATGAGCAGGAACTCACCGCAGTGCCAGACTTCTATCAGCTATTAGAGCAGGAAAGATTTACAGCATGAGGCTGTATAATAAACCATCCTTATGGTGATAAATCAGTTCTCAGAAAAGAGAGAGGAATGTGCTCCTATGTGCTGCTGTGGTTAAGGCACAGGAGTGTACGTCAAAAAAGAACATCATACTGAAGATCCTACATACCATCATGGTGCTGCTGTGTGAGCTTTGTCAATTCATAAAACCTTTTCCTGCATTTCCCATCTTTTGAGTACGGTATTTCCTTTTCTCTCATCTATTCATGCCTGTGAAGGGCTCTGGCATTCTTAGGTAGGAGGTGCTGCAGAAGGATAGTTTTGCAACGCTTTTCTGAATGGGCAAAAAGGGTTTAAAATGCATTTTAGTGTTTTACAGGGCTGAAACATGGTTCAGGAGAAATATACATTTCTTGGGGGAAGCATAACAATGAATTTTTAATGAAGAATGGTCAAAAGGTCAAAAGAGCACAATGCGGCTCTTTCCAAAGTGACGTGATAAGCTGGAATCACACGTCTGCAAGAGGCTTAACGGGAATAAAGAAAACATCCTCATAACTGGAGCTAATCAACTGTCATGGCCTCATCAGCACATACTAGCCTCTTTGGAAAGGGAGTGGAAAAAGTAACCTTAAAAAGAAACAGCATTTAAGGCACACATTCCTGAAAGGGAAGCTCTACATCAAACAGCAAAACCGGCAAGTTTGTCACTGATGAAAATACAGATCTCATTTACCAGACATGCAAGAGACAAATCTGAATAGTGGAAATATCTGTTTAACAACTTCAAGGTTCTGTTGTTTTCAGCAACAGATCAATCACGGAAGAGGAGGCAAATAGGAAGAATATACTGGGCCCTATCTGTCCTTGGGAATAGACACCAGGGCAAGAAACAGAAGGTGCTCAGGTGTGACTCAGTTTGCACAACTCATATGCACTGTGGACATTCACAGCAGAACTAGTTGTCCTCAGTTCCCTTTACTGACAAAGGAGATAAACAAGAGTTTCAAGAACATAATTTCTCTCATTCTAAAGCAAACACTTAAAATAGAGATCTGCTGTTTTCAAATGCTTCTCTCTTTTGTCTGAAAGAGAGTTCAGGATGACTAACTCAAATGGAAAAAGCTTAAGGTGGTATGAGGAATCCCATACCAAGATTCATCTCAAGATGAATTTCCTCTTCCAATTGTCCTGCCACAATGATACCTGCCTCAATGACATGCTAATTCCTCACAGAAATGAAGCTGTTGGGCATATTTTTGTATACCAAAAGAAAGGAAATTTGAGAATGTTGTTTTGCAAACAAAGGTGTTTGGGCATCAGAATGGTTTTGACCATTTCCATCTGTTATTATTTCCATGTTCCTGTTCCAAGTACATGCCAAAATTGATTGTGAAAATTGTCTTTTGTTTTTTTGCACTCTGTTATTCATACGTCTGCATGAAAGACTCAAATTTAACTGTGCATCTGAATTCTAAGTGCATCTGAAACCCTAAAGGATCTCAAATTTGCAAGTAGCTATTGTTTAAACAAAAGTAAATCTCCGGGAAAACTGTAAACCTCATTGTGATGTCAGGTATGAAACAATGCCTGCTTAGCAATGTCATAAACAAAATTTGCTGGTATTTGCTGGCAAACTATAAAATGTTCAGATTTAAAAATGGGAATAAGCATATACTAACAAGCAAGTCATTGGCCTGGGCTAGAGAGCATACTGCTTTCTGCTGTTGATGAAGTGCAGCAGCACCTTAGAAGAAGGATTGCATGAACTGAATATTTTTACAGAATATAGCAAGACAGGCCCACAGAGCTTAGTGACACTAAATGCTAACATAATATAAATATTAACAACCTCTTCTTCCAAGAAAATTCAGGCCACATGAAACATAGATTAGGATTGTATATCATGAGCCTATTCCAATATTAACATTAATGAGAGCTAAACTGGCTGGCCAAAACAACAAAATAGTTGCTAGAAAACAGCAGCTGAGCTATCTGCCATGCTGTCTTCATCTGTCTTACGATGGTCGGAGTCCAAGCTGCAGTCAGTGATACTTACCCAAAAGTCAGAGAAGATTAGTAAGTCAGGTGTCCTGGTCCACAGTACTGGGCTGAAAGATAAAGTGGAATTCATTTAATCTGTTAATCAGGATTCTAACATTCAAATGCCCTATCCTGAAGCTTTTCAACCTGACATTGTGTTGAATGATAAAGTTAATATCAGTTGACAGTTTGCCAGAAGCCATTAATTTAAGCTCTTAGTTTTGTTTCAGGGCTTGTTAATTTTGTTGTGGACTTAGAAGAGGAAGAATGCAAGTAAAGAACCACCATGTTCCCTATTTTTTCTTTTTTCTTTTTTTTTATCCCAAGCAGAAAGGTCATTTGTAAAAGTTTCTCTTCACACACTTTTTTTTTTAAAGAAGTAAAAACAAAATTAGACCTTTGTTTATAGAATACTCTGCAGTGGTCCTGGATTTATTTTTGAAAGTTGGTAAACTCTCCTTCCAATTTAAATTGATTAAATAGGTACAGCTGAATAAATGGACAGTTAGGCTGTAAATCACATGTTTTCACTTTAAAATTACATGTAGAGCAACACAGAGAAAGGAAGCAAAGAAGAAAAACTGTACAGAGGAGAGTTCACTGTTTTCAAGATGAAGAAAATAAAATTACAAACAAGATTTGATGCCAGCCACTTTCTGCTCTCACGTAGTAGATGCTGTGGCCAGCTATGGCTGGCTTACTCACACCAGTGGCCTGTGATGCAAAGCACACATCTTACTAAGTAGCACTTGTGTGTCCTTTGGAAGTATTCTGTATCTCATATTGCATCAGCTAGATGGATTTTCACAGTTTGTTGGTCATAACATAGAGTAAGTACACAAAAAACACTACCAAAATACAGCTGCAATGCTTCCTTAATAAAGTACTCTGGTCAAAGACATTTCTTTTCTCTTAAAAATAAAGAGTATCTCCAGTCCTATGTAGCAAGCAGCATCTGTAAGTCTTCAGAGAAGAAATCTCAGAATTGTAGTTAATTCTATTATTTCCCTACCAAAAGCATGTATTAGACTGTACGCCAATTCCTTTGTGTACACGAAATAATTAAGGTACTGCTATGAAGTAAGTGGTTTCCACAAAAATGAAAATTAAAGGCAATTCTGTGTAGTCAAAAGGGATTTTATATAGTTTTTGTTAACCTGTGAAGAATAAAACAGGCATAATTTGCTTAATATTGGATTTTCCCCCTTGATAGTAGGAAATATTAAATATATATAAATCTTTATATATATGAAATCTAAAAGGAAATATATGGAAATGTTAAAAATCCAGTACAATGGCTTTGTGGAACCTGAAAACAAAAAGTTATCTATCTGCCTCATCTTGAAAAATAACATGTACTCTTCTGTAGTAGAATCTGTGTAGGCTAATTTGCAGAGAATTTTTACCATCCCTGAAAAAGGACTGTGGAAACAGCTTCTGTATCTGCTCTGAAAATGTTGAAGGTACTATTACAGTAGAAAGACATACTTCTTTCCTTAATATATACACACGGCTAGTAAACCAAACTCTTTTGTTTACTCTCTGTATTTTATGCCTTAGTGTTACAGCATTTGGGACCTGCCTGTAATAGTAATTTAATCTGCTTTCACAAATGCTTTTCTACAGTATTTACAATAACACTTGAATTATTTTCATCCACATTCCACATGAATGCTTCCCCTTTCCTGCTTGTTTGCTCTAGGCAAACACAGAGAGCAGACTTACACTGAGAGATCCAGTTCTCACTTTTATTTAACGGGTCAAACATATTTTCCATATTACATTGTTCATTATATCTCAATATTTGGTCATAGACTCAGCCACAGATCTAATCACTACATGACAGAAGTGATATATGTGAACGATTTACAACACATACAGTTAAAATGCTGCTAAAAATATTTTTTTCTGAATAGGAAAATTTCTTGAATAAGCAAATGGGGATCCTTCCCGTTTCATGTAGCAGAAGTCCAGAATGCTCTCGGACTTACTATTTTATCATTTGGGGCTTCATACTCTCAAGCCACTGAAATGTCCAGTTAGAAGACTGGCAGCACGGTTCTCAAAGCAAATATTGTCCTGTTTGTGATTTGCAAAAGTGAAGTTTCTACATCACCAGGAGTGAGAAGTGGCAGCTCCATGCTTTGTAACGGGGATGTCGTGAAAACTTCTCGCTGACTCCACAGGGGATCTTCTCTGTGAGCCTGCAAGCTCCCAAAAGAGAAAGGATGCCAGACAAGTAGAAAACAAAGAGTGAACAATGGTTGCCTTATGAATATTCCTGTTCACTACAGAGATGATATAATATATACAAATATATTTTATTCTCCAGTGAACAAAAAGCTCTATAAGCTCTTTTAGACTAGATGAATTAGTGAGTCACAAGCACTGGTTTATTGATCCTTCATGCACTATCTCTCAGAACATGGTAGGAGTTACATTGATACACTAAGTTTCAGCCTAGGGCATTTTCTGGATTTCTTCTTGTCCTGATTTCAGCTGGGATAGAGTTAATTTTCTTCCTGATAGCGGTATAGTGCTGTGTTTTGTATTCAGGATGAAAAAAATGTTGATAACACACTGATGTTCTGGGTTGTTGCTAAGCAGTCGAGGACAGTCCAGCTTCTCGTGCTGGCCTGACAGCGAGGGGGCTGGGGGTGCCCGGGGAGCTGGGAGGAGGCACAGCCAGGACAACTGACCCAGGCTGGCCAAAGGGATATTCCATAACATATGATATGCTCAGTATATAAAGCTGGGGGAGTTGGCTGGGGAGGGGCTGTGGCTTGGGAATTGGCTGGGCATCAGTCAGCAGGTGGTGAGCAATTGCATTGTGCATCACTTATTTTGTATATCCTTTTTAATAATAATTATTGTTATTGTTATAATAACTTATTTTATTTTATGTTTTATATATGCTATATAGAAACGTTTTATGTTATATATATTATATGTTTATATATATTATTATAATAACATATATGTCCCCCTGCAGCCCGGACAGGACCCCACGCTGGAGCAGGGGATGACTGAAGGAGGCCGTGACGCCGTGGGAAGCCCACGCTGGAGCAGGCTCCTGGCAGGAGCTGTGGCCCTGTGGAGAGAGGAGCCCAGGCTGGAGCAGGGTTGCTGGCAGGACTTGTGACCCCGTGGGGGACCCAGGCTGGAGCAGCCTGTTCCTGAAGGACGGCACCCATGGCAGGGACCCAGGCTGGAGCAGTTTGTGAAGAACTGCAGCCTGTAGGAAGGACCCACACTGGAGGAGTTTGTGGAGAACTGTCTCCCATGGGAGGGACCCCACGCTGGAGCAGGGGAAGAGTGTGAGGAGTCCTCCCCCTGAGGAGGAAGGAGCAGCAGAGACAAGGTGTGATGAACTGACCACAGCCCCCATTCCCCGTCCCCCTGCGCCACTTGAGGGGGAGGAGGTAGAAAAACTGGGAGCAAAGTTGAACCCAGGAAGAATGCAGGGGTTGGTGGAAGGTGTCTTAAGATTTGGTTTTATTTCTTATTATCCTGCTCTGATTTGATTGGCAATAAATTAAACTAATTTCCTCAAATTGAGTCTGTTTTGCCCATGATGGTAATTGCTGACTGAACTCTCCCTGTGTTTATCTTGACCCACAAGCTTCTCGTTATATTTTCTTTCCCCGGTCCAGCTGAGGAAGGGGAGTGATCGAGTGGTTTGGTGGGCACCTGGCATCCAGCCAAGGTCAACCCACCACAGCAACATAGACATTTTATAATAAACAGTATTGGAGATCCAAGAGTTCAAATTACTGGGCCCAAAGTACACCAGGAGAGGATCAGAACAAGTGTCAGTCCCAAAGGATGCTGTGCCTTTGTATCACCCAGCCTCAAGGTGAGCTGTCAAACAGCAGCTGAACCTGTAGCAATATTATATTTGTTAATGAGGACAAGTAATAAAAGCTGCACATTTGTTCAGCAGGGTACCAAGCAACATCAGGAAGACTAGGGCAGAATTAGAGTAAACTATACCTGGCAGGTCAGCCAACATGATAACCGTAACCAGCATCTGCTAAAGGCCATTGCAAGGGGCTGGCAGCGGGTGGCTGTCTCTCAGGCCTGAGCTGAGACAGTTCCTATCTCATGGCACTGGCTATAGAAAGCCCACTGAAAATGGTGCTGCTGGTTTTCTGGTTGCCACCCCAGCAGAAGGGACAAATCCTTGAGCACCCAGCTGCTACTTGAGTCCTGAATCTGGAGAAACATACAGGTTACCTCAATATATGTCATCCTGTGAGAACTAGAGTAAATTAAAATACCTAAAATGGAAATAACTTCAATTTGGGGGGCATGGTAAAATGAATTGTTGCACACAGAATAAATGGGAACTAATTTGAAAATGCTGACTTATAGCAGCAGCACTGGAGAGACAAAATAAATGTACTTTAGCAAAAACTGTGCCCAGGAGAGCCAGTGTGGAACTCAGAGGGTGTGACAAAGGGGATTAAGGTAAACAATGGCAGAACCCCAGCTTGAGCAAGCGACAGTTCCCATGAAATTCAGACCACACGAATCAACATGCAAGTCCCATGTCAGTACATTTCCTCGTGTGGTTCTCAGGGGGTCTCAGACCTCAAACTGTACCTGAAGAAGTTCTTGGCTTCTACATGCAGCACCCACAGCTGCTTCAGGGAGCCCACCCAGCAGATATTTCTTGTGACATCAGTGCATTAGGCATGACCGTGTCTACAAGAATTGTATTAAAATAGTTGTCTGAGCAGTTGTCACCTGAGGTCGAGCTGGAGCTCACACAGCTGTTGCTGCAGCAGTGCCAGTCTTCAGCTTCAGATCAGCTCTGGCTCCAAGGCTTGCAAGCAGCCCACAGGGCTCAGGCTGTGCATTTACTCCTCTTTGTGGCCGCTGCAAGGTGTGATACATGGATTCCACCTTCTTCTGCTGCTCCAATACAAAACTCGCTGTTTAAATATTTACCTATTGCACCCTCTTCTATCTTGTGGTTCAGGCTCTAAGAACTGTCAACTATCTTTTTGTCGTTTCATTTCACATTATCAATTTACTTTTGATTGTTAGTCACAGCAAAAGGTCACACAAGATTGCACATCGCTGGTTTAAAGAGTAGCTGGAAAATACTGAAAATCCTGCCGATGTATAGCTGATGAAACTTTCCAACTTTGTCAGTTTTCTGCATAGGAAATATTACTGTGCTGAACTAAGACTTTACTAAAATCAAATCAGCGTTCAGCTGGTGGAAGCTGACTTTTATTTATAGCACCCAAAGCCTTTTTCAAAAAGCCCACCCAGCAAGAATTTCTATTTAGCAGCAGACTGGGGCAATTTTTGAGTAGTACTCCTTGAGAGAAAGCCCTCAAGACCCAAGAAACTCACAGCCCTTCACTGGTGTGTGCTGGGGTCACACATTTACTCAGTACTGAACATCCGTGTTAAACAACTGAATACCAGTAGCAAAATTAGTATTTAGCCACTTTTACAGGAAAACAGTTTGAAGTTTCAAACATTGGCCTTACCAACTCAAAATCTGTCCCCAAGATTAGTTTTGTGAACTGAGAAATAAACACTCTGTTTTTACAGAGATAGATCAGTAAAGTTACTACACCAAAACTCAAGTGTGCTGTCTCTGTTTTACATTAAAGAAACATCATAAGTGAAAGAGATTGCAAATATCAACCCCTTATTCCAGATATCCACCTCTCCATTCTGTTTCACCCTGCATTAGTTAAGATGCTGATAATCATATATTTTTCCTTGTCATATAATTCAGCCATTGTGCAACCTGAACAAATATAGGTACCAGGGGTCTTGAAAAGAGAGAGTTACAGGGAAAGGACAACCACACCACTTCATCTAAAATATAGAAACTATTTGATAAGCAGTAGTGAACCATAGAATATATTTATTATCTCTCTTCACATCTCAAAGTTTCCTCATACAAAACATTGTAATAGAGCAATAGACACAGAGATGAACAGATCAAGCAAAGAGAATATCCAGTGGGATCATGAAAATGCCTACCCTTACCCCAAAGAAAAAAGAGCTTGCTAGATCTCTTTGATGCTTTAGAGACTCTTTCCTGTTTGGAGACACTCCAATTCTTTCCTACTTTTGTCAATATGTTTAAAATACAAGATATTTGGTGATCTACTCTGAAAGGGAGCTTACCTTGCCAGTGCAGGCATGAGAAGATTAAACCAGAACAGTGATCTGGAGATAGACAGTTTCTCAAGATGGTGAAAAAACAACCATGAAAGAAAAAAACCTATGTTACAGTCACTGAGAAGATAGCCCAGAGCAAAATGCTCTACACCCCTCCCTGACACCTGTGATGCGGACACCCCAGGAGGTGTAAGGAAGAGGACTGAAAATCTTGAGTTCCTCACCTCAACACACACAAAGCTGAGTGCTCAGGCCCTGAGCGTTTTAGCAGTCAAACCCACAAGTCGGCAGCTGAGATGGGTGCTGCTGCATCAAGCACAGAGGCTTTGCTGAGAGCAGCATGATGGCAGTAGGTACAACCCACCTTCTCACCCACAGCGTTATAAACAGGTGGGCTTTCCCAGCACTGCTTCCTCTCCTCCTTGTGACGATGCACCATTAGGGATGTGGTTTGTGTCCGTAGCTGTGTGCATTTGCATATATGTATATGTTTAGCTAGTTCCTAGTTATGTCTATTGGCTATTATGATTGTTAAAAATACATTGCACCAGGGAAATTACACCCATGTGCTTTATTTAGCCTGGGCTTTTGAGGATGCAGGAACAACTCTTCAGTGAAGAAATGTTTGTTTCCTACCTTTCATTCCAGGGCCACTAGACAAGAAAGCAATTGTAATTTGAAAACTGCTTAGTCCATGGTAGCACAGCAGCAAAACCGAGCCTGAAAAGTGGCAAGCCAAACTTGGCAGCCAAAAGGGCCAGCTGAGTCCTGGGGTGCATCAAGCACAGCATTGCCCGTCGAGAGTGGTGAGTGTCCCACTCTACACTACACTGGTGCGGCCCCACCTCAAGTACCATGTGCAGTTTTGGGCGCTTCTATATAAGAAGGACGTCAAACTGTTAGAGTGTGTCCAGAGGAGGGCGACCAAGATGGTGAAGGGTCTCAAGGGCAAAACTTACGAGGAGCAAGTGAGGTCACTTGGTTTGGTCAGCTCGGAGAAGATAAAGCTGAGTGGTGACCTCGTCACAGTCTCTAACTTCCTCAGGGCTGGGTAGTGGAGGAGGAGTGCTGATCTCCTCTCTCTTGGGACCAGCAACAGGACACGAGCAAATGGAATGAAGCCGCATCAGTGGAAGTTCAGATTGGACATTAGGAGAAGGTTCTTCACTGAGAGGGTGGATTGTCACTGGAACTGGCTGCCCAGGGAAGTGGTCACAGCACCAAGCCTGTCAGAATTCAAGGAGCATCTGGACGATGCTCTTGGTTGTTTGGTTTAGTTTTACATAATCCTGCAAGGAGCAGGGAGTTGGACTTGATGATCCTTGTATGTCACTTCCAACTTGAGATATTCTATGATTCTCTGATTCTATGAACCCATCAAAGTTTGCTACTCCCTGTGTGAAAATGTCTCCAGTTATAAGAACTACTGGGACTGCTCTGCACAAGCAACTCAGGCTGCCTCCATCCAAATCTTGCAGACAACAGCTTCCTGGTCGGCCCCTCAACAGAGACATATAGCCATGAAACTTCACAGAAAACTACGTATGAGAAGGGATTTGTTACTGTTATACAAGGCCAGTTTTCAGTTATGTGACAATATACGCAACTGTTGCTGTTTCCATTTCTCCCCACACATCATTGGTGTTATTTGAATTAAACTCATGCTACTGATCTCTTCCTGAGAAACTAATGGAGCAGATGTTATTTGGAACATACTAAATGGAAACATGGCACGTATTTTGTTAATGGACTATGCAGATTTTTGTGAAGCAGAACTGAGGAAATCATCCCATTGCTATTTCTGGCTTTGCTGGCCGGATGTTTTTAGCATAATGTTTGCATACAGAAAAGCCAAGTCCTACAACTGCAAAGGTTAGTACAGCCCAGTATTCAGACAGGCCAAGCAGAGGGTTGGCTGGGGAATACTGTAATAAACTGAGTGAACAGCAGATGTGGACATGCTAAAATCTAAAAAAACCCCAAAATTTGATTTTAAAAAAAAAAAATGTATTTATTCCCACCCTTGCAGAAATTACTTTTTTTACAACCTGTGCATTATGTAACTTGCAAAATGCGCAAAAAAAAATGCTTGTAAACTGGGGATCAGAGGCATTGCAGCAAAATAAATGTTAGGAATAGCATGGAATTATTCATAGCAATTGGTAGATTACATCAATTTACAACCCCTTGGTTCCCAGACTAATGCAGTGTTTTTTCTAAGACAGGTTTAGGGGGCATGGTGGTGCTGGGTGAACGGTTGGTCTTGACGATCTCAAAGGTCCTTTCCAACCTTAATGATTCTGTGATTCTGTGATTCACTTGAAGAGGTGGGGCAAAAGAGAAAGGAGGTCTTATACAAAAGTTGTATAATATGTGGTGCTCTGAAGGGCTATAGCACAGAGGCAACTAAAGAACCGTCACTAAGTCACCTCTATGTTACCATGTAGTACTGCGGGAACGCGTAATGTCTTGCACTGGATCAGTTCAAAACCTTGAGGAAAACAGATGGCCTTTAGGACAAGCAAGCCCTTTTTGGTCTGAAAGACAGGCATTAAACCTCAAGGCAAGCACCCAGTGAGAACAACAGCCCAGCACTACTGCTACAGGATCAAGAGAGAAGCAAAGTAAAACTCACTGACAGAAGTACCCAGGCAATGCAGGCTGGCTCTGTCTCTGGTGACTGATCAGACAGGCTGGCTCAGAGAGTATAACACCACCAAACAGTTAGCAAATGGGGTACAATGGACTTATCCTAAGTCTTTCTTTCCTATATATCTGTGTTGGAGGTAAATTAAGTCAGCCTCGCTGGAAATTTTTTTTTTAATGAAATAAAACCTTCAGTTGTAAAATATGATAATAGTAACAATCACAGGTTCGGTACAGAGAGTGGCTGATTTGGCAAAAGAGAAATCTTCTGCGCATTCTGGCACAGCTTATACACTAAGCTGAGCCAGCCAGTCTGAATTAAAAGACCAAGTATTTGGGATAAGGCTTTTGCACGTCTACATGTGAAGACCATGCACTTGAAAGGTAAAGCAGAAGTTTGGTAGTGGAAACAAGCCTTTAAACAGGTCAGTGTAGTCCCAGTGAAGTCAATGGCAAACTATGAAACTATGATGCAAAGTGACAATACAACATGAATTTAGGTAGGTGAAACAATTCAATCCTGGGTGAAGAACACAGCTTTTTAATATCTGAAAGTGTGGTAAAGACATCTTATTTTGCATCTCTTCCTATGAAAAAGGACTGTGAAGCTGTGTCCTGCCCTTTAACCATCCCTGTAACAGGCAAGTGTTTGATGTCAAGACACCTGACAGTGATTGTCATGTCGGACAATCATTTGCTGGATTTTCTCCTGGCAATCACATTGCAGATAACTCTATTTTTCCACCTAATCACTGGCTACTGTGCTGAATTGCTCTTTTCATTAATCTTAGCTTTCCCAGAGACAAGGTCACAGGTTTTTTGACTAGTCCCAAAGACCAGCTCTGCCTCTGCTCTACAATTCACTGTTTTGGGCTCAAATTTACCCTGAAATTCAGTAGTCAGGGGATGAGCCGGTGATGTTGGTATCAAAGGTTTCCCTGTAACAACAGTCCAGCACCTGGGCAGAGGGTTCGGAGGGTTGGCTGACGAGCCAGAGACTGATCATGAAAATCAAACAGAGCAGTATCAGGCCTAACTCCACCTAGAATAACAAAAAAATGAGCCTGTCTCATTTATTTTGCTTTCCGTATTAATAAAGCTGCAACTCATTATGTAAACCATATGCTGTCTCCTCAGTTGGATGTGTTAATGAAATCCTCTGAAGAGGGAAGCCTGAATTTTTCTCTTAAAAATGGAAACTCTTCTTCTTTTACTAAAATCCCCTTTTGCTTCTCTTGCCAATTTGCATTTAGTCACAGTCTCCTCAAATCCACTTCTTACTCTTCAGTCAAAAATGTGACTAAGGATTTCCAAAAGGGCAGGGCCAGGGGGGAGGTGAGGAATTATTTTCTCCAGCATTTCATGATCATTTTTTAAGTACTTCTTTTGATTTCTCTTCCTTACACCCATGTAACTTCCCTGTGTAAGCAAGAACAGATGTTGCAACAAGCAGAGTTCACCCTTTGACCCTGAGATCTCATTGTTTCTTTTCTCTGGTGCATGTTTGGATTTAGAGTGAAAACCCTACAAAAATGCACGGGGGTGGGGTGAGATGTGAGGCAGGGGCAGAATCTAATTTTGGAAAATCTTCCCTAGCAAACCGTCCCCAGCTTCCACTTGTCTCACTTTATTTGTGAATGTCTCGGTCCCAGAAGCTGAAGACATCTGAAATAGGCTCAGATACCACACTGAACAGTGTACCCAAGTGCATAAATTAGATCTTCTTCTCCAAAGGTATTTTCAGAAGACATGACCTATAGCCATTCCTAACTGTGCATAACATGTTGCAGCAGATGACAGACCCTTGTCCACATTAGCCCCATGCACAGACCCTTCTGTAGAGAGCTATGTCTTATAGATCTGCAACTCTTTCCTCCACAAACACAAAAATTTTTTACTCACCAGCAATTAAAAAAAAATAAAAATGCTCAAATCTATTGCAGTACTATCACTCCTATTCTTGCCCTGTTTTTCCTTCTTTTTGCCATTCCTTTCGCACAGACTCTGCTCAAGCTGCTCCTGGAACCCCCTGACCACACTCCCATTTCTGGCCAGTGTGGGACATGTCCACAGCTCTGCTCCTGGCCCCCCTCTCCCAGCTCCCTGTCCTCATTGCGCCCAGCTGGCTGGAGGCAGGTTGGGGAGGGCAGGCACGAAGCCAGCTGCCGGCATCTGCCACAAACAGCTGGCAAGGGCTGAGGAGCTTGCTGAGAGCAGCTGCTAGCCGTGTTGTGCAGGGCTGCTGGCAGGGACCATAGCTGCCTCTGATATGGTTTGAAAACCGAGCCCTGCCCCAAGGAAAGCAGCGCTCCAGAACTGCCTGCCTTTCCCAATGCTGCTTGCTGGGGCTGCCAGGACACCTCCGGGTGCTCCCACAGGAGCAGGATAGCGGATTCCCGAATGCTGTGTGACAGACACACTAAAAAAAGCTGGCCAGGAAGCTTTCAAATGAGCTGCCTACAGGCTCCCAGGACATGTCTCTGCAGCTAGTATCCTGTGAATACCTCTACTCCCACAACTCCCTTCTCAGTGCTGTTTTTTCTCTCCGTCTGCACTGCTTGCAACCATTGCATGGAGCCCCGTCTGGCTGCGGGAAGAAAGTGTTGCCATCCTCCCATGGGGTTCCCATCCCCATGCTCCCTTTTGTGCTGCTGAGTGAGTAGCGCTGCCAGTGACATGCAGATGACAATGTTGGGTCCTTGCCCCTACCAGGGCTTGGGCTCCCTAGGAAAACCCACTCCAAGAACTGTGAGAAAAAAAAAACAAACAAGAAAACCAATGCAATTATAGCCATTATATCTCAGCACATAATTCTGAACTTTTTATAGCCCTTTGTCTTGCCTGGTTTTGTTTGTTCAGAGGACCTTTCCCTGGGGAGATTACTTCTCATCCAAATACCACGTCAAAACTTTTCTCAGCAGCCACAGTTTTCTACTCTGTTCTTTTCTTCTTTATGCTTCTTTTGATACACCTAAAGTGCACCTCCCCGTTTTTCTCACATACATATCTTAAAGTATTTGTAGATTTGAGATGTCTATCCACTTTAACCATCCAAATACCTTGTTTTCTAACAACTAATGTATGACACTTGGCTTTCTAAATCTTGACACTAAATGTAATTCTCCAAGACATTTAAGCTCCTTAGAATATGGATTCTTTGTTTACATACATCCTTTGTTATAAAGGAAAAAATAATCAATATTCAACAGATGTAGAAGGGTACCGCAGAAACTAATATTCTATAAAATGAAAGAGAGTTTCTGAGAATGGGGAAAAGACTAGAGATTAGAGCTGGCAGCTCTCCATTGTGTGGCCACTTACTGTCACAGAATCCAGCAAGAGGCGGCTCCTGACATTTCCTTTTGATTTCTCTGTGTAAATCTGCTCTCACCTAAAGCTTGACCACATGACAGCACATGCTCACATTAAACTGATTATTTCTGTCTGAGCTGGGTGTAGAAGAGGCAGTTTTAACTTCCACATAAAAAATGTCCCTTCTGGAAATACCCCCATTCACTGCAGAAGGAGGTGTATTTCACATCCCTAACAGACCCCTTCATTTTCTGTTAACTTCTTGTTGATAATCAGGCAAAAGACAGTCCAGTCTAACATCTGCATTCAAAGTTGATTAAAATGTCCAGATAAGGTAACCAGACACACAGATTAACCTAAAAATCTACAGGTTTCAGGGACTATAGATCAGATTAAAATTTTACCATTCCTAAGTAGTATCAGCCACTTGCCACAAAACATGTTCACAAATTTACTTGACTAGCCTGGAAGTAGTTTATAGTTAACCAAGCTTCATCGTGATACAGGGGGTAAAAGACGATTCATGACCTGTTGAGATGGTGATCCCCCACGAGTAGAATGCAAGCACAGAAAGTAAGAGCAGCTGTGTTTGCATAGGGGAATAAATACCCTGATTGCAGAGATTTCTCCTAGTGATAACCAGGCCTCCCACTTCCTGCTGATACAGCACGTATCTGGAGAAAAGTGGTGCATCTTGAGTGTGGGACTGTAGGCGAGTTGGATTAGTTGAAGTACTGAGCATCCTGCTGGTTGATTCAGCAAGCTATCTCTACAGTCCCCTTGGAGCAAGAGAAGTATGGCTGTATTTCCTCCTTTCTCTAACCTCACAGCTGTTGGGTCAAAGGATGCTTTAAATCCACTAATCAAGCAAAAATTTATAGCAAAACCCAATCAGATGCATTTTATTAATCTCTTGCAAAAGATGCTGACATCATACAAATGCAGGTTTATAGTTTTTTTATTTGGAAAATTAAGCTATAATAGAACAAAGCAGATAAATCAGTCAGACTAAGTATGTGAACAGTTGTAGAATTTCAAGAAAGAATGTCTCTTTATAGCATGGAAATGACCCAAAATGATTTAGAAAATCTTATTAAAAGGAACAGGATACAGCATTTCAAATGTTTCACCATCTCTAGCTTTGCGATAAAGCTTTCAGGAACTCACAAAATTAAGCTGTTCACATTGTTGGTTGCACATCATCTCTGAAGCCACAAGGAAGTACCTATCATCACTTTATTGGACTTTCCCTCTCAGGTTTGTGGTATGCTGTTGGACTGCACACAAGAATGGAGCCCAGAAATTCACAGTTCTGTGTATGACTGTATACAAGTTACCAGCATTTCTGAACAACACAGAGATCCTCATATTTAAAAGTTACAAGGCAGCATCCTGCTGTGCTGGGTGGCATACAAAAGCTCACAAACTAAGTAATGTAAGAAACAGACCTTGCAAGCACACAGCCAAGGGACTCAAAGAGCAAGGCCATTATGTTGAGCAGGATACCCAATGGTCTCAAAGGAGTAACTAGCAAGAAGCTTCTAAGTAAAGTCAGGGGGGAAGTACTCTAGGAGAAAAGGGGAACGGGAAGGCAAGCCAAGGGAAACAGAAAGGTCTTGTGCCATTTTTGTCAGCTTTGATCAAAAGCAGTGAAGACTGTGGGACCACTTACAGGATTACTACAAGACTCTTAGTAGCACCCCAATGAATAACCCTTTTTGATAGTATATTTGATTGGCATAATTTTGATTCAAACTTTTTCCATACTATCATTTGTTATATTGTCATTATCTATCATATCATCATATACATTCTACCCTTCTAACTTCACTTTTACATCTGACTTTTTGAACTGTACGCACTCTTCAACAGCTGAGGTAGGCAATTTAGCTATTCTAACATGTTTCTCTTACCCCTCTGATATCTGCTTGCACCTGTGACACCAGGAGTTCTTTATTTTTTTTTCCACATTTGCTGGATTTTCCTATTTGTGTATATTAACTCCAAACATGGAGACTATAAAAGTGTCTGCTGAGTTTTCTTTTCTGTTTTCAAGGTTAGAGATCTCCCTATCAGTTGTGCTAGCCTGAGTCCCAAACAAATCTGGTTATTTAAGGGGAGTCCACAGAAATGTAAAATATTTTCCCTCTATGAATTCTTCTCAACAATCAATACCACAAAGTTTATTTAAAAATTCAAACCTGGATACTGTCTTCATAGCTTTGTCAAACTTTGACCATGCTTTTCTATCAAACAGGAGGATTCTTCAGAGTATCAATGGAATTTCCTTTTCTTTGAATAACTTTGTGAACACAGGTAATTATCTTTCATCTATTTGAGTGAGAATTTAGTAGTACCATCCGCCCTCATTTGGAGGCCGACCCACAGATTTTCTTCAAGGATTCTTTCCAGTGTCATGTGTGTCCACAGCACATCCTTTTATTCTCCACATCTGTTTAGTGCAGGCCTAGCATCTCAAGGCAACGAATTGTCATTTGGTTCATAAAAACTTCTGTTCTTTATGTTCCAGTAAATTTCATGTTCTTCTCTAATGGTTATTTGTCTATCCTCAGATCGTTGTCTTATCATCTCTCTTGGTGTCACAATTACCGGAATAGTGTCTGTGTTTTTCTTTACACTCCAGTCTCAGACTACATCGGCTGTTCTATCTTCTTTTTCTGCCATGGCTGGTTTCCTTTTTCTTTTGTCACCTATTTTCTTTCTGGTTTTCCCTGTCATTCTTTTGCACAGCAAAACTATCCATTAATTTTATTTCTCTTCACCAGGCAAACTCTGTCTTCTTCCCATAACCATGTTTTGTCACATGCAACTCTCTTTACCTAGCTGTCTGCCTTCCACATCTTCCTGTTTGGAAGCTAACTTAGCTTGACTGCAGACCCTCTTCCAAACTCCATGAAATTCACTGTCCTAGCATCTCCTTGATCTACTACTGGAGCACCTCTTGCCTAGGAAATGTGTATTAGGAACCCACTTCAGAAGAATGTAGACCTCTTGAATTCTGCTTTTTTCTTTTTTTTCCCTCAAGATCCACTCAGTTTCTATCTCAGTAGCCACATGCCTTTCTCTTCTTAATTCCTGCTCTTACAGTGGAAAAGAAAATCCTACAAAACATTTCTTAGAGTCTTTCAGATACCTAATCCCATTTCCTACTTTCTGTATGGTATTTTGTTAGAAGTATATAATCCAAAATCATTCTGTCATGGTTTAACCCCAGCTGGCAACTAAGCACCACACAGCCACTCGCTCATCAACCCCCACAGCAGGATAAGGGAGAGAAATCAGGGAAAAAAAGTAAAACTCATGTGTTGAGATAAAGACAGTTTAATAGGACAGAAAAGGAAGGGAAACATAATTAATAATAACAATAACAATAATAATATACAAAACAAACGATGCACAATACAGTTGCTCACCACCTGCTGACCAATGTCCTGCCAGTTCCCAAGCTGTGGCCACTGCTCCTTAGCGAACTCCCTCCAGTTCATATACTGAGTACGATGTTATATTGTATGGAATATCCCTTTGGCCAGTCTGGGTCGGCTGCCTTGGCTGTGCTCCCTCCCAGCTTCTTCTGCACCTCCTCACTGGCAGAGCATGGGAAGCTGAGAAGTCCTTGACTTAGTATAAATACTACTTAGCAACAGCTAAAACATCAGTGTATTATCAACATTATTTTCATCCTAAATCCAAAACACAACACTATACCAGCTACTAGGAAGGGAATTAACTCTATTCCAGCCAAAACCATGACACATGCACAGCAAAATGGCAATTATACAAGGAGCATTCCTTGTAGTGTCATAGCTGAACATTTAGAGAAAACATCCACGTTGATACAATTTATAAATACAATGTTTATCACTATCTTGCCGCTGTTATGATTCAGTGAAAAAAATTTCTAAGACTTTTCATTCCTATGGCTTTCCTGCTCACAGGAATCGTCTATGTGAATAGCTGTCAGGATAAAAACTTTGCCTTTCCAATTCTCACTGTCATTTACTGCGTAGCACTATGCGTTGTTCACCTAAAGTGTTTCACATAAGAAGTTGCTGAAGTTACCTAACCACAGATAGATTTTTCAGCCTTCTCTGACATTTTGCTTTTTCCTCCACAAAGGCTTTTATGAGTTCACCAGCTATTGTTCTATAAGGAGAGAAGTTATTTATATTGGATCTACTCCTTAACCTTACTTATCTGATTTTACCTTATCTGACATCTTGTTTCTCAGCCCACGTATATGTATGCAAATCTGCTTAGAATATTTCCCATTTCTTTATAATTTTTAGTTCCCACAATTGCATTTCTTCTACAGATTTATACAACTCCCTATTCACTGCTGACATCTTGACACTAGCAAACAGCCGTTCACTGCAAATCTTTTCCCATGACTTAACTTGGGAATCAGTTTTTCCCCATTTCCTTTGTCTGCCTCTAAGTTTAAACACTGAAGGTTTTCCTCTGCAGCAGCCATGCTGGTACAAGCCCACTGAATTAGCCTTCCTCACATCCTGCACCCTAGTGATCCTCCCAGCCCATAAACCACAAGGAAGCCTAACTGGGTAGTAGATCCTGGTGCGATCCCTTCTCTGCTGAGGCAAAAAAACTCAAATAAATTGAATCAAATGACTTTGAAGCCCCCAGTAACAATCACCATACATGGAAGTACCTCATCAGTATCTCCACTATTTCACAGTTTATTTCTTTCAGACTCCCCAGATTAATACCATCTGCTCCTGGTAATTCACTGCATTTGTCTTTCTCAAGTTGCTTCATAACTTCCTCTTGAGAGACTGCAGTCTCTCTTAAGGCCAACATCTGATTTCCCATAGGAAATGCCCTCTGAATAGCACCTTCCACAGAAAACATAAATGCAGGAAATTTGTTTGACTTCACTCTTAGCTAAGCCTCCTTTCCAGCTGACTCTTCATTGCCTAACGGTGCATAGTCACCTGTGAAGTTTTCTAAACGCTAACAGGTACCTGTGAGTTTTTTGTCTTGGAAATATTTTTGTATTTTAGACAAAACTTTCCTGTACTTATATGGCACAAAGTCTCTTTATAGTCTCAAATTTCTTTATAGCATTTATCTCCAACATTTACCTGGGTACAATGTTTCAGACAAAGAATGAGTAAGAATTCCAATAAATATTTTCCTCATTTTTACCCATTTTTTCTCTATATTCACAAGCATTATGTCTCCCTGGAAGAATTTCTATTGATTGAAAGCAAGTTGAGCCTTCTACATTCCTCACCTCAATTAACTCTTGCAATTACATGATGAATCTCTTCCTTTTCCACAGTCTCCAAAATGAGTTATCAAATAATCAGTTACTTATGCTCTCAGTAAACTGCTCCAATTTGTCATTCTGCAAAGGCCAATGAGGTGATGCACTAATTATGCATTGCTAGAGCTGCCAGTTTAGTAAGTATATTACAAAGGAATGGCTTTGGCCAAGACAATAGTTGGGGTTTGAATGTCATGTATGGATGCTGCTTGTTCAAACAGAACCAGTAACATTATTTAAATCTCACTGACTCAGGAAAATATGGAGAGGCATGCAAATTCTGCTGTCAAGCCAACAAAGTAAACAAACGAAGACACAATGAGATTAAAAGATGGGATAAAAGTCTGAGATCAAAGAATCCTCGTCAGAAACTCTTATGCACCAACAGTCACTTCTCATGCAAAATGAATTGCAACTCTACTGAAATCAGACAGGTAGAAAAAGCAATCCCCAGAACAACCACAATTGTTGGTTTCCAAGGGGTTTACAGCATCAAATACAATTCCTTATAATACTGCTACAAACAATTTGGAAAGTAGTAAATGCTACAGAGAACAAGTATAGAGTACTTCCTGCAAGGATTTCCAATTAATAGGCAACTCTATTCTGTACTTCTGTTTTACAGCTACAGCAAATCCAACAGCAGTGAACCCTGTTCTCTAATTGTGATGTGCCAAGTGGTTTAATCAGTTTGTAGTCTTTCCTTTTTAGGTAAATGAAAACAGGATCAAATAAACAGTGTACAAAAGGTAGGAGTGTATCCTCTGAACAAAATAATTCAGAGCGAGGTATTGGTGAACTGTCATCAACATCAGAGGACAATGTGGAAAGAATCAATCACAGAGTACTTTTGTGAGGTTTGGAAAGAAGAAACTGTGTAAAGAAAATATACAATGAATACATTCTTGATAACACCTAATACATATAGGATGCCTCTTCTACAGTTTCAGAGATTATTTATAGTAAATGCATTTACACTAAGTATAGTATTTAGATTCTTTATAGTAAATTCTTGTGGAATCCTAGTAAATTCTCTAACACTGGAGAGAGAGTGTGACTCTATGATTTTACCAAATTCCTTGACTCACTGATTTTCTATTGGTTTTCTCAATACAGGTGGGGTTTAGGAAGATTGTAATTATAAGGAAGTTAATCTGTGGATTGTATCAATCGTAGGGCCACACCAGTCAAGAAAGAAGAAACCTTCCGGGAACCCGTCATGGTCTGACTTACTGGTAACGTTTCTGCCTACTAGCATTCCAAAACCGGCACATACTTTGAAGCATACAGGAATATTATGCCTTCAAACCTTAATAAAAATTATTCCCTAGAGAATTTCAGATATGCCTTTAAAAGCTTTCTACTCTATCTGACATGATTTGTAAATTCTATTTACAAAGTTGTTACAGGTTTTCCAGGTATTTCTCACCTTGTAGAATAGCTGCAGATTGTGCAGCAAGAGGAAATACTTTTTCATGTCCATTTTGTATGTTCTGTCTTCCAATTTCATTGCACACACTCTTATTTCTGTATTCTGAGAATGGGCATAAAAATAGTGCTTGTTCACCTTGTGTTCATCAGTTATTTCTTAGTACATTTTTATTATGACTCTTTTCTCTCTCTTCTGCCCTAAAGCAAACAGGTCAGCCTATGAATTAACCATATTCTTTTTTCTAAATGCTTGTCATGAATACATCCCTTCCTGATGAGGTAACCTGAACTAAACATATTATACAGTACTACTTCTGTTCTGAAATAACGACTGATTTATACAGATGACTTTATAATACCTCCAGAATTATCATTGTCCCTTTTCTAAAATATTGCTGAGGTTAGGATTTTTTACTGGTTTTGCACATTGGGTAGAAGTCATAATTATATTCCCATAATAGTACCCAGGTGTCTTTCCTGAGTTAATTTAGAATTCAGCAAGGCGTATGACTAATTAAAACTTCATTTAAGAACGAGATACTCTTGAGGGCTGTACATAAATTACTTTATGACATTTTTAAACCTACAGAAGAATGGTCTGTGGGGTATGTCAGCTGTTCCACACCTCTAGTGTCTGATAAGCAATTAAATTTTTTAAAAGTGTATGTATAGAATGAGCAACACATAACAATTTTTTTTTAGTGTTAAAAAAAAAGTAAATGAAGAAGCTAAAACCCTCAATCTAATGTTAGTTGTTCTAACTGTTGAGGCAAATTTTACAAGAAAAGGCCAGGGAAGAGATTATGCTATGTGGTTATCTAATGCCAGACTGGTCTTGGATACAATCACTAGATTCTTGCTTATAGATTCAGAAGATTACAAACCCTGCAGGTAACAAAACATGGCTCTGGAACTGCAAAGGAGTATATAGTTATAAATAGAAATTCAGCATCAAATATTTCTTCAGCATCAGTGGAGATGAGACACAGTCAGCGAGGAGATTAAATCTACAGGAGACTTAGGGTATATTAATTAAGTGTCTGACATTACTGAACACATGTCTGGGGTGAACATAACCAGTCTCGTCTTGGTGAATTGATTTTCTGATAGTGTCTTGAAGACTAGTGGCCAATATCCTCGATAAAAATCTTTACATCTACATTACTTAGCGAAATCAGGAAATAAGCATCACATTCTGGGCATTTATTAGATTTAGCTCAAATACTAAATTCTTGCATGGCAAACAGCCACTTTCTCTAGAATTACCGAACTTATTCCCTATCAGATGGAAAAGCAACTGTGAAAAATCTTTACATAAGCCTGCTGGGACTCCATCAAAGCCAGGTGTTTTGGCAAGAGAGAATTCTTCATCTGATCTCCAAGTTTCCTAAAACATTACTGCCTTTTCTGATATTAGCTAGAAGACACAGGAACTGTTGTTTAACTTACTGACTGAAATGGAAAACAGAGGTGTGTTGGGCACCATAAAACCATTTTTTTATCATGCCTTTAAAAAGATTCAAACATAGATAAATTGAGAAAAAGCTGTATTAAAATAATTTGAGTAAGCTTGCAAAGTCAAGTAGCAAAAATAAGGAAAATTGAGGCAGCTTTCACTCAATCCCCCTTATACTTGTCCATTATTCTACAGTATCACTCAACACAATAAATGATGCAGTTGCCATTATAATCAAAAGAAGAGGTCTTCCGAAAATTTAGGAACAACACTAAGTTTCATAATTAAAAATTTAGCTACCCATGCTAACACAATACATACAGAGCATTGACATGAACCCACATAAACACACATCAATAATTTCTCCTTTCGCAAAATATTTCCCCAGCCCTTACTTAAAAATGACCCTTTTTTCCAGCAGACCAGTGATTTTCCTCTCCTTTGCATACAGGTAGGAACTGCTACAATTTTCCATTCCTTACAGAGTGAAGCTTTCTGCTCTTCTCACCTTTCCAACCTCACTTTATCTCTAAGCATATATATTTGAAATCAATGACTAATGTAAAAATGACTTGTCTTATTGCACCTTAAAGAGCAGTGCATCAGCAAAATGAGACAAAAAGAAAGCAATTAAGAGATCCAAGTTCAGATCTTCTAAATCTAGAACCCTGCCTTGACAAATGTAACGGGAGGATGGGGCAGGAAAAGGATGGGTGGAAGGAGTTGTATGTGAAAAAAAGAAATAATGAGCAAATTGTTGCATAGTAAGCTGAAATCTCAGCTCCTTCTTAGCTGTTGTCTCCTGCTCCAAGACTTCTACTTAAATACACACTAAAATGTTCATTTTACTGTTACCTCTGACTTTTTCAGAACACAGTCATAAGCTTTTTATTCTCTTTTATTGCATCTACTGCAACAAGGTCCAGCTTTGTGGTTGGTGCGGAAGCCATCAGAAAACAGAATCACAGAATCACAGAATCACTAGGTTGGAAAGGACCTTTAAGATCATCAAGTCCAACCATTAATCCAGAACCACCATGTCCCCTAAACCATGTCCTGAAGCGCCACATCCACACGTTTTTTGAACACTTCCAGGGATGGCGACTCCACCACCTCCCTGGGCAGCCTGTTCCAATGCCTGACCACCCTCTCAGTGAAGAAATTTTTCCTAATATCCAATCTAAACCTCCCCTGGCGCAACTTGAGGCCATTTCCTCTTGTCCTATCACTAGTTACTTGGGAGAAGAGACCAACACCCTCATCACCACAACCCCCTTTCAGGTAGTTGTAGAGAGCAATAAGGTCTCCCCTCAGCCTCCTCTTCTCCAGACTAAACAACCCCAGTTCCCTCAGCCGCTCCTCATAAGACTTGTGCTCCAGACCCCTCACCAGCTTCGTTGCCCTCCTCTGGACACGCTCCAGCACGTCAACATCCTTCTTGTAGTGAGGGGCCCAAAACTTGAGAAGTTGGAAGATGTAACTCACCTCTTCTTTTTTCTGTGTTTTTACCTATCATTCATCCATAAGCAGCCCAAGACAGAGATGGCTGGAAAGGGTAAGCAGGTGACTGCTCAGTTGTCCAAAGTATGAATTCAGTTAAAGTGTCACGGCACTTCCCAGGTATTAAACATATAAAGTGTTTTCTTCTCCTCTCCTCACCATTTGTTCTACTTAGACTGGATCACCAATAGCTAACATGAACTTCTAAAGCCAGTCTTCAAGATTTAATGAAAAAGTTTTGACAATCTACTCAAATAGAAAGACAAATACATTTTACTCATACATAATATATATCTATAAATAAAGTGTCTGTCTCTGTACACACATATGTGTATGTTTATACACACATGTATAAGTATACAAGTATTACTTGCAAAGGAGCAGCAGGTGCAATGAATAGAAGAATTATATTTATTCACTTTTTGATAAATAAGGACTGGGAAAGTTTAGGGAATTTGTTAAAGCAACATTGAGCTCAGCAGTAGTATTTTACAGCTATTAGTGCAAGACCTTGTTGTGTTTTCCTTTCTACAGGGGTCGTGCCCCTTATAGTGTTTTGTTTTTATAGTGCTTCAGAACTGAACAAACCAGAAACTAAATTAAACTCAGCTAAAACCATTGTGGTTAATCTAGGTGTGAAGCATGACATCATGAAAAACAGAGTTTTGCCCAATTTCCACATGAAACAATAATCAGCCATGGCTGACTCACCAAAGTCAGCCCATGTTCACCAGAAACTGCTGAAACTTTGTTTTCCTTATGGAACTTGACTGGTTTTTACTTGGTTGTTTTGGGGTTTTTTTTAGTTTTTAAGGAATAAATTTTTAAAAATCCCAATAAACATTTCTCTATATATCTAAATCTCTTAGAATCCTGGGAAGAGCTATAAAATTCAATCTTCCACTTTATGTTTAGCGATACAGGGGCAATCAAATCTGGAAAAAACACTTTAAGAGAAAGAAAAAAAAAGAAAGAAAAAAAAAGGAAGTTCTCATGAAGAAAATGCCTTTGGAAACCTCAGCTTTACACTAAACCAGATGTACTTCAGTTTGTTTCTCAGTCATGAGGAGGTACACACATTCAAAGCTTAAAACTACGTTTCAGTAACTGAAGTACCTTCATATCTCAGCTTTAGCATTCAGATCAGCAAATAATCCAATTCTTGTCACAAAACAGGTAAAATGAACGTTCTCTTGCTAATTTTGCACTCTTTAGGTGCAGAGGTCTTTCCTTTCCCTGAAACTATTTGTAACTCTCTTAAGTTTAGATAATTTATAGTCTCTGCCCTCAATGCCCAGTAGATATTATCAAAAACAAACATGAAACAGATGACTATAAAATATGGTTTCTTTGTTTTTCTGTAAATGATTTACAGTTATACTGTAAAAGTGCTGCTATCTTGTGTGACAGACAGTACTTAGGGTTTTTCTCTTCTTGTCCACAACTACTTGATTCTCCTGTAGGAAAACTGAGCCAGGTGGGACACTCAGGGAGAGCAGAAATTGCTGCTGCCAGGGGTCAGCATCCTGAGGCTCCAGCTGGCATGAGAAGAGCCACAGCCAGGAGATGAGTCTGCTTGTCTTCAAACACGGGGACAAAGTGCTGCAAGGGACAGAGTCAGACATCTGAGATGACTGGAGGAGCTTTCCTAGGGACCAGAGATCACTGAGCAGGGTTGGCAACAACAGAGAAAGTCCATGGGATGACTGAAAATGATTTGTGAAGAAAGGACCCCAGGAGAAAAGGGAGAGTTACCCACACATCCTTGTTATTTCTGTTTGTCTGACCCAAACACTGGGAGTTTTATTACTTGGGAAGGCAGTTAATTACCCTAGCCCAGATGTGAACAAAACCTGGCTCTTCAGCACTCAAAAGCTTTTCAGTCTCTCAGAGGCTTTCACTAATGAAAAGGTCTGACAAAGCATCTTTTGCTAACTGATCACCAGCCACAACGTGTCACCATCATCAACTTGTGAGGCAAATAAAGCACTTTACAGCACTTGCCCATCTGGTTGCTTCTGCAAACTGCCTGTACAAGCACTAGCGACCTGGGTGTATCTACAGAGATGAAAGACATGCATCCCCCCCTTTCTCTAAAATAACCTTTCCAGATCTTACTTCTAATTAATCTTGCTGGATCCAGCAAATCTCTGCAATAGCAGTTGAATATACAATATAAGACAGGATAAAGCACTAGCCAAGCTGTTTAAGGCAGTTCCTTAAAGTAATTTCTACCACCTATCCCTAAAATTTACTGTATGACGGTTTTTAAGCAGAAGTTTTTTAATGGGTAGCTAAATATGACATTACGTGGAAACAAAATTTCCATAAAGAAGCTGAGCACACAGTGTCCTTTGCAAACAGGATATTCACTGAGATAGAGACATGAGAAGCAACAGTGTCCTTGGAGATGTAGGCTTCGTAGCTCTCTGAACCCTAAACTTAATACTAACTTAACCCTAATTGCAGCTTGGGGCTGAGGCTGAGGTGTCCAGCACCATGGGTGTCCCAGATTAGAAAGGTGTGGAAGCAGCCATGTTGGTGCAGTGTCATGCTCCCCTTGGCATGCCTTTTCCAGCCCCAGTGTCCCTGGAGCTGTAGCATTTGTGGCGCTCTGAACCCTAACCCTAACCATAAGCCTAATGGCAGCTGGGGCCTAGGCTGCGCTCCCACATACCATGGTTAGCCCAGATTAGAAAGGTGTGGAGGCAGATGGCTGCCTCCAGCTGATGCAGTTCTGTGGTCCCCTTCAAATGCCTTTTCTAGCCCCAGTCTCCCTTGAGCTGTAGGCTCTGTGGCTCTCTGCACCCTAACCCTAAACCTAATGGCAGCTTGGGGCTGAGGCTAAGATCCCCAGCACTATGGGTGGCCCACAGTAGAAAGGTTTCGAGGCAGCCATGTTGGTGCAGTTCCGTGCTCACCTTGGCATGTTTTTTCCATCCCCAGCATCCCTGGAGCTATAGGCTTTGTGGGTCTCTGAAGATTACAGCAGAAACACCCTTTCCCTTCAATGCCTGTGGTAGGAAAATATAGTATCCACACAACAGTATACCTTAGATAAGATGGACTAAAACTCTTTCAAATGCTCTCATTTAACTGTTTCTTTTCCTGTTTTTATGGGATAAAGAAGTGACACGTAATGGACTGGTAAAAGAGGATATACTGCTATTTCTCTTCATAGGGCCAGGGTATATCTTGTGTCATGACCTGTTAGGAGTGTCACAAGATTACACAGGAAAAAGTTTTAAAAAATTGACATAGCCATAAAGATACAGATAATAACTCCAAACTTCTGTAATAGTGCTATGAGAGCCAGAAATTACTGCAGAGTTTGTATAGGAAGGATACATTCTCTATCAACCCAATCAATACAATTAAAAAAGACAAAACTGCTGTTGAGCACTTTACTTGCACAAAGTTATTGTGTTAACTTACACAAGACTTATGCAGCACACATTTTCTTTCAGAGGTTTGCACACAAAGATTTTGGTGACTACCTTTACCCAGGCAGAGGTGCTGTCAGAAAGGGTTTCTGGACAAGATCCAAGACCTTGAACGGTGTCTCCTTTGCCCTTCATAACCAGAGCGTGGCCATTCCTGTCACACCTGTGAGCGGGAGAGTCATGGCATTCCTGCATGTCTTTCCCATTGCCTTGCTTGGCTGATAGACATCATACTGTTTCCTTACCCCAAAACAGCTCTACTGCTTCCTGCATCTCTCTCTGGGTTTGTGTGTGTCTTGTTTCAGAAACATCAGGAAAAGGAATCGTCCTACCTGTTTTTTCCCCCATTCCCCTTCATAACATTCCTTTACATTCTGCACTGTGTCTGTTCCCAAAGTGTTTTTTTCTGTTTTTCTTTCCTGGAAGCACCCAATTTACTTTTATTTGAGGGACCAGATCTACTTAGGTGCCCACAATTAGCTCCCTGTTTCACTGTATTGCAACATGTGTCCCAGGCTGAGGCAGCTGGCAGGTCCTCGCTGCTCCTGCAGTGCTCCCATCCTCACTGGAGCTCTCGGATGAAATTCCAGAACTGAGGCACCTTCTTGTTTAGGTTTTTAGTTTTGGGAGTTTTTTAGGCCTCCTTAAAATACACTAGCAAAGGCGAAATAGAGAGTTGAGGCATGGTGAAAGTAGTTGAGCAAATGGGTACCCACACCTTTTGGAAACATCATTTGTTCTGGAGACCTTTGCTTGAGACATTAATTTCTCACATCATGCTTTCAAAGTACTGGCTGAATGAATGTCTAGGAAATCCTGTTAGTATCTAAATGATCAGCACCAATCACTGAATGATGTTAATTATTTGTACATATATGACATCTGAGGGTGCAAAATTATTTTTATCCTGAAATAAAGCTTTCAGCTGTTGGTGGTTTGAAGAGGTTCCATCTGATTGTTCAGTAAGCCCACAATGCCTGACACCAAGAAATGTGGAGAAATTCTGGCACCAAGAAAACATTACAGGAACGTGGAGAAGTTCAGGAAATAAACAGTATAGTGGACTGAAGCAGAGAAATTGGAAAGGATTATTCCCAAGTAATGCTCGCCTACATTTAGATGCCTACATTTGAGGAAGTCATCCAGCTAATGATTCATTTGACATATTTCATGTGAGCTTACGATAAGAAGAGTTGTGTCTTGTAAGTGCCTGTTTCTCTGTCTCGACTACAAATGCAGATTGGAGTGACAGGTTCTGATGTAGAAACATGTGTGCTGCCTCCCTCGCTGCCGATCTGTGTTTCTCCACGAACCCGCCCCATGGAGCAGGCAGGTCTGCCTTGCTGCCGGGCCACAGATCCTCCCCAGGGACCATGACGTGCCTCTACCTCTGGAGGCCCCTTGTTAAATCCGCGGAGCATCGATTTATTTGGCAGCAGCTGGTCAGTGGTTCTTCGGCCTGTACCAAGGTCTGGCCTCCCCACAGTGAGGCAGCACAGCTTGGTGCAGGCCTGGACTGTGCATGTACACCCCATGCCCTGCCACCCGTGGGTCTTTTTTCTCCTACACTCCCATGCAGGCTGGCGTCAAAGTATGGCTATGCTTTGAGCTATTTAATAAATTCATTATCATGGTGGAGAAAAACTCGATTCTCTCGTTTCCCAGCGCAACGCTCTCTGCCACGGTGACGCCTGGGCCGGAGGGACGTTGTTGACACCTTCCAGCACAGCAGAAAGCCTCTGCCTCACCGTCAGGGAGCTGGAAGATATTGCTGCCTTTCCTGACCCCCGTGTTATCTCCCCATGCGGCTCAGATGGGCCTGATCAATTGGAGGCCTTGGATGCAGTGGACAAGGAGCAGGAGAGAAGGATTTCTTGTCCAGGGCCAGGGTCGGCCCTGACACAGGCCAGGGAGAGGAACGCCTTGCTGCTGCTGGTGGGTGACCTGAAATGCAGGTGTGAGCCAGCTGCACTTCCCTCACTTCAGGCTAAGCAAAACCACAAATATGCATTTATTCATAATATTTAAAGCAGACAACACAGTCACAGATATTTATAAAAGGTGTAGGCAGAAAAAATAAAAGCAAAAATATGCTTAATCTGCTTATACTAAGGTAACACGAGAAAGTTCCCTCATTCCATTATTCAGCAGATTTGCTGTTTACCACCTGATGAGATGACAGTCAGTTTCTGCCTTTGCCCATGCCTCCTTTTGAATGGATAGTTCAGCTTTTATAAGCAATGAGCCCTTTTAAACCTCCAAAGGGGTAAAACCTGGCTTCATCTTTCACCCCTAAATGCTTCTTTTTTTGCCTGAAGTAGGAGACAGGCTGTTCACCCTCATGAGCAGAATAAAGGTTGCTTCCCAACTACAACAATGTTATAGCAACACCCATCTGCTATTGTGTTTTGCTAGTAATTTTTTGGATCAGTTATAGTGTATCAGTAGTTATATTAATAATTTACTAATTTTTAAAGACTACTACATTAGGAGTCACCTGTTGCTCTTAACTGGTGAGTAAAGGACTGTGGCTAAATGGGGTCTGAACCTCTTGCCTCCTCCTTTTGGCAGCTTGTTGGCATGACTGAGTGAGGAACACATCTTTCATTGAACCATGCGTTCTCCATCATTTTGTGCTTAGAAACCCACATGCTTGTAGCATGTTGGCTGTATATAATTCATTAGTAATGTTTGCCCAGAGAAGACAGCGATCAATCACAGTGAGGCAGCAATGGATTTTGGGTGACTGGTCCTGAACCTCTACAGAGAAAGATGAGTCACATACCATGCATGGATCTGAGAAAGGAAGATGTGAATGGGGAAATGAATCTCCATATTCTGGATTTTGTAGGTGTTCATGCATTTAGAAGAAAGAAAAATTGGTTTTGTTGGTTATTAGTTTGCTTTTGAGCAGAAAGCTTTGACAACTTAGCTTGGCTATTTTTCTTTGCTTTGTAATAAAGCCATATTTTGTTGATACAGTCATCTAATTATGAGATAGAAGTGGGTGCTCTGACCTGTTGCGCACCAGGAGATCATAAGACAGGGATTGCAGGTCTATTTTTGTTAAAGAACTTTAGTGATGGAAAACAATCCTTTGCTCAGAGTGGATTAAAGACCAAAATAGCTTTTGTCCACTGCTTCAGATTAGACACATACAACAATTCACACCTTGCAGAAGACAGAAGTAAAAGGGCACAAAGGCACAAGACATGCAAAGTTGTGGAAGTCTGAACAGACTCAAATACTCCCAAGTCTGTGTTGTGTACCCATTGGATCATGCTTCCAAAAAAGAGGATTTGCTGAAAGTCAGGGTAACAATTGTTTTTTTAATTAATCCACCAGCTGATCAAAAAGGTAATCAAAAAACAAACGAAGGAGGGAAAGAGAGGGAAAAGATCCACTATGCAAACGAGCAAACAGACAAACAAACATTTAAACTGAAAGTCATCAAAGCAGCATGATTAATGCTAAGCTGAAGTAGGTGGCAACCTACAGGCAGGAAGGATTTAAAAGATGTGGATATTGGCATTCTATCATCCTGGAGATAAAAAAGCAGAGTCATTAATATTCAAGAATTTTCTTTTGAAGCTCTGGATCATTCACATCCCATCTCCAGTTTTTCCATATAAAACCAACTGAGGCCACTGGAGAAGGATTGAAGTACATAGCAGGTTAGATGGATGATGAAGTGGGAAAATGAATGTTGAAGGTAACACAAGTTTCTTAAATTTTAAGTTCTTGTGCATGAACAAAAGGGAAACAGAGTTAGCAGAACAAACAAAGCAAAAAATGGGAAGAAACCTCAAGTAGGAATGACTAAGCCTATAAACCTGAGGGCTCAGCAGGAATCTGTTTTGGCAGGGGGCTTGGACCAGATGATCTTCAGAGGTCCCTTCCAAGCCCTACCGTTCTGTAATTCTGTAATTCTGTGAAAAGCAGAGACAAGAGAAATGGACATAAACATAAATTTAAGGAAGAATATATTCAAACTGGATGGCAGAAAAAAATAATCCAACTCAAAAAGTTATTGGGTTAAAGGTCAGGCTGCCAAGGGAAATAGTTCAAGATACAATTATCAAAGAATTTAACACTGGAACCAAAGAGCTTTGAGAGACGTATAACGTTTCTATATGGGGTGGATTCACCCTGATAAAGACAGTGGCCCAGACTAGACAGAGCTGTGATTCTTTCCAGCCAAATTTCTCCTATAAAAACCAGAGTGGAATTCCTTTATTCATTTCCAGTAAATTAAACCACATCAAACTTAATTTTTTTTACTTAAATGCTGCAATGTGTTTGTCCTTGGAGTGTTCATGCTGTGCCCTGGGTTTACAAGGTTATTGCAGGTTATAGCATGGTCATCTGACTCATGCACATCATTAATGATCAGGGTTGAAGCACAATTTCTGTAAACAGGAGTGGGCTAGGGCAAAAGAGTTTTCTGGTCTAAGTGCCAAAGAGCAATGCCAGCTTCTGCTGCCATATGGCATGGGGACAAGCAGCAAGGTCAGCATTTCGCAGTGTGTTGCCTGGTTGTCTTCCTCAGATTGATGAGCATTAGCCAAGGAACTGTTCACATAGGCTTGCAAGGCAGTGCCATTTATGTAGTAAGCCTGTGTGGATTTTTTAAAAAGAATTATGTTAAAGATGTATAAAATATTCAAGAGTTGGGTTTTGTGGTATTTTTTTTCCCCATGATCTTTTTATTTTCTAGATAAGAGCAGAATAATAGCTTCTTTGTATTGGGTTTGCATAGCGAAATTTTGGTAATGGGGGCTACAGAGGCGGCTGCTAGAAGCTTCCCCCATATCCGATAGAGCCAATGCCAGCCGGCTCCAAGACGAACCCACTGCTGGCCAAGGCTGAGCCCATCAGCAACAGTGGTAGTGCCTCTGAGATAAAATGTTTGCTGCACAACAGCAACTGCAGACGGAGAGAGGAGTGAGAATATGTGAGAGAAACAACTCTGCAGACACCAAGGCCAATGAAGAAGGAAGTGGAGGAGTTGCTCCAGGCGCTGGAGCAGAGATTCCCCTCATGGTGAAGTCCATGGAGGTCCACAGTGGAGCAGATGTCCACCTGCAGCCTGTGGAGGACCCCAAGCCAGAGCAGGTGGATGCTCGAAGGAGGCTGTGACCTCGTGGGAAGTTCATGCTGGAGCAGGCTCCTTGCAAGACCCGTGGCCCCGTGGAGAGAGGAGCCCACGCTGGAGCAGTTCATGAAGAACTGCGCCCCTGGAAAGGACCCCCATTGGAGAAGTTTGTGGAGGACTGTCTCCTGTGGGAGGAACCCCACGCTGGAGCAGGGGCAGAGTGTAAGTAGTCCTCCCCCTGAGGAGGAAGGAGCAGCAGAAACAACGGGTGATGATCTGACCACAACCTCCATTCCCTGTCCCCCTGTGCCACTGGTGGGGAGGAGGTAGAGAAAATCAGGAGTAAAGTTAAGCCCAGGAAGAAGGGAGGGGTGGGGGGAAGGTGTTTTTTAAGATTTTGGTTTAGTTCTCATTACCCTACTCTGATTTGATTGGTGATAAATTAAACTAATTTCCTCAAGTCGAGTCTGTTTTACTGTGACAGTAATTGGTGAATGATCTCTCCCTGTCCTTATCTTGACCCATGAGTCTTTCATTATATTTTCTCTCCCCTGTCCAGCTGAGGAGGACGAGTCACAGAGCAGCTTCGGTGGGCTCCTGGCATCCAGCCTGGGTCAACCCACCACAGCTTCTGAAGAAAGTTAGCTGGAAAATCAATGTTTCTTCTGAGAAGAAAATCAAAAGAAATAAGAGAATGTTTTTTCCAGAAGTATTCCAAGGACTCAAATATTGAAGAGGTCTGTTTCAATGTGAGCTACATTCATCATCACAAAATTTCAGAACAGCTCATTTTATGTTGGTGTCCTGGTTTCAGCCAGGGTAGAGTTAATTTTCTTCATAGAAGCTAGCGTGAGGCTGTGTTTTGGATTTGGGATGAGAAAATGTTGATAAGGTGCTGATGTTTTGAGTTGTTGCTAAGTAGTCAAGGACAGTCCAGCTTCTCGTTATGCTCAGGTACCACACTATGCAATATAACCTCATCAACCACCACCCCCCTTCCCATCCTTTAATATAATACACAGATTATCATCCCCTTAGTCCATAGACTTCCCTCCAAAATGTCTGTGAAAAGTCTGCTGAGTTCGTTTAGTCCATGACTTTGGGCTCCATCCCTTATGGTGGTCACTCAGGACAGGCGAGGTGGGGTATTGCATGGAGTTACTGGGTACCAAAGCCAGCTCAGGTCAGGTCACTGCTGCACTGGCACTGCTTCTTGTAAGGCTTGTCCTCCATTCGTTCAGGTGGTTCCTGCTATAGTAGTTCCTATAACATGCAACTCAAATCATGGGTTACAACAGTTTAAAGGTACTTCCATTACAATCTCCACCCCTGGGCCCTTTGTACTGGACCATAGGGTTTAACATTGCAATGAACTCCTCCCCTTGCCCCTGCTCCAGCTTGGACTTATCCACAGACTGCAGTCCCTTCCATGAGCCACAGTCTCTCCGGGGGTATATCTGCTGCGGCATAGACTTATCCACAGTTGCAGTCACTTCAAGGTGCACCTGCTCCAAAATGGCCGTCACCACAGGCCACACTACCTCCAGAGATAAATCTGCTCCAACGTGGCCTTACCCATAGTTCCAGTCCCTCCATGAATATACCTGCACTGTTGAGGGCTTCTCCATGGCCACACACTTTGAGGTGCTCCAAGCATGACCTCATGCACAACCAATAATGCTTTGAGGTGCACCTGCTGCAACATAGACTTATCCACAACCACAGACACTTTGAGATGTACCTTCTCCAGCGTGGACTTATCCTTGTGCCACAATCCCATCAGAGGTATACCTGCTGCGGCACACACATAACCATGGCCACAGATGCTTCGAGATATACCTGCTTCTGGCAGGGGCTTATGCACAGCCACAGACGCTTCAGGGTGTCCTGCTCCCACATGGACTCACCCACAGGTCACAGTCCCTTCGACTCAAGTTCACAGTGGAGTTCCAGCCTATTCAGTACAGCAGCACAGGAAAAAAAAAACCAGCAATACCCCAGCCATCTGCCAGCCCAGGTGCAAGGCCATTGCTGTTATCAGAATCTTCCCAGGCACAGCAGAGTCAGACGATCAGCAGTACAGCAGCAGCGAAAGAAAAAGGCAGCTACTAACGAGCACTGGACTCTAATATTTGCAGGGAAGGCAAACCCACGGCAAGCACGGGGGCCTGGCAATTAATGGCTAAACAGCAATAACAGCTATAAATTTTATCATCTAGCACATTCCAATCAAACTTGTCATTATCTCAAACCCTTTGAGCCCCACGTTGGGCGCCAAAAAGGACTGTCGTGGTTTAGCCCCAGCCAGCAACTATGCACCACACAGCCGCTCGCTCACTCCCCCACGGTGGCACAGGGGAGAGAATTGGAAGAGTAAAAGTGAGGAAGCTCATGGTTTGAGATAAAGACAGTTTAATAAGTAAAGCAAAAGCCGCGCACGCAAGCAAAGCAAAACAAGGAATCTGTTCACCACTCCCCATGGGCAGGCAGGTGTTCAGCCATCTCCAGGGAAGCAGTGCTCCGTCACTCGTAATGGTTTCTTGGGAAGACAGACGCCATAACTCCGAACGTCCCTCCACCCCTTCCTTCTTCTTTGTCCCAGCTTTATATACTGAGCATGACGTTATATGGTATGGAATATCTCTTTGGCCAGCCTGGGTCAGCTGTCCCAGCTGTGTCCCCTCCCAGCTTCCCGTGCACCCCCAGCCTCCTTGCTAGCAGGCCAGCACGAGAAGCTGGACTGTCCTTGACTACTTAGCAACAACTCAAAACATCAGCACCTTATCAACATTTTCTCATCCCAAATCCAAAACATAGCCTCAGGCTAGCTTCTATGAAGAAAATTAACTCTACCCTGGCTGAAACCAGGACAGTTGGAAAGATCAAAATGAAACAACTCAAGCTAGGACAGGAAACCTAGAAGCAGCAATTTTCACCTCTAACTTCAGTGCATCAAGACACAAAAAAAAGGAAGGTAAAGGGAACTTCGGTCTCCTGCAGGAAAAGAGGAAGCATAATAGCATCCCTTTAAAATGAGGGATGAAGCAGGGGTAGGAGGAAGAGGGGAAGAAGATGACAGAGCTGTTTTCTCTCAGGGTTTTCCTGTCATTCAGCTGTATTGTAGGGCAGTGAGATTAAGTCCTCCAGCTGTGGGAAAAGGTGATACCAAAGCTGCAAGAGTTGCCTCCTGAAGGTCCATCATACTGCTCGCTGCTCAAAGCAGCATCAAGCCAGCTCTCCACTTGTCCCTTCAGCCACCCCAGCACAGCACCCCTTGCAGAAGAGCAGACAGATACGATCACCAAGCTGCCCCTTTGGGCAGGAGCACTGCCAGCTCCCACCTGCCTCTCTCCGGCACAAGGGTCGACGGCTAATTTAGGCTTTTCTCAGCTACTGAGCTGATGATTTTCACAATACCTGTACGTTCTTAATAATTTTTGAGAATTCTGCCTCTACTGTCCAAATTGGTTGCAATCAGCCAACAGACTCAGAAGTTGTGAAGGGAGGAGTAGGCTGATGGCAGTGGGACATGCAGAGAGGAAAAGAGGTAAGATTTTAACTAATGGTATTCTGGCACCCAGACTAATGAATATTTCTCTGCAGACACAGGCAAGCAGTGGTACGTTGACAGCTCTGTGGGCATAGGAGCCTCATTTGAGTGTAATTTAAGACACATGTGAAAGGCAGGACATGTGAGACTAAATGAAAGTCCTATGGGAGATTTTTCTTCCATATTTAGACTTGAAATAAGTAGCAAAGTTTGACACTTGATTTCTGGCTATCCCATTCAATTTTCTGACTAGCCCAAATCTCCATTACCTCATTTGTAGTGTAACCCAAATCACTGAAGGTGTTAACACACAGCCCTGGTGTCCCAGGAAAACAGCTGGGTGAGGGATTGTTACACAGCAGGCAGCATGGAGCTTGCTTCCTTTTGTGCATTCACATTGAAATGTGTGGCCAGTTTGCCTCCACATTCTCATGATTTTGTTTCACTTTTTTTTCCGTATTACTTGTCTCTGTTACCTTTTTCTTCATTAGCTCTCCTGGTATTGTAACACTATCCGGAAAAGTGCTTTGAATTTATCTTCTTCACATGGCAGCCTGCATGCATCACCCCTCTGCCCCTTGGGCTTTGCCTAGTGCAGGGGCTGGCTCTGGCTGAAAGCACTTGGACTGAATGGGCCTTGAAAGCTTTGCCTTCATCTGATTTCCACTTTTATTTCAGAAATGGGAGAGCAAAGAAACATTTTCCTGCTCCTTTCCCTGAACTGGGCAATGGCACCCAGTCGCTGGGATGGCAGAGAGGGGATAGGGCACAAGGGCTGAAAATGAGCAAACTTTTAAAGAGGGCCAAGGTCTCCTTGAATGTCACTGTCTCGAGTCAGGCGCAGCATTGAGTTGGCCCCACCAAAAGTTACTCTTTTCAGGGATTGGCCCAAGAAGGAGCCCTCGAACCACCCAGCCAGGCTATACTCAAACACAAGCTTGTCCAGCCAATTTCTTTTAAGCTCAGAGTGGTTATGCCAGACAGAATAGAAATAAAAAAGATTTACTAATGCACCTCCCCCTGCCCATTGCATCCTTGCAGACAGATCCTTTCTCTCAGCCTCTGCTTCAGCCAGCTCCACGGCTCTTTAGTTGTAACAAACTCTGCCCAGTCCATTTCGTTCCTCCAGATGCTCTTTCCATCACCCTCAAGCTCAGGCTGTGTCTGTTCCTCCTTGTTTTCATCAGCTTCCCTGTTTCTGTGGGCTCCAGAGCTCAGCAGAGCAGCCTGCACTTCTCTCGGAGGAGCTGGCTGCTGCCCCTCCACATGGACTATCTCCTCTCTAAGGAACACCTCATGCAAGTGAAAAATTAACAAATAAACCAGACCTCGGCCATCACATAGGTCTCAACTGTTCAAACAGACAGATCATTTTCCCATTGTTTCTTTGAAGACCTCTAGTGCTCTGCTGCAAGGACATAACATTGGTCACTAAGCTGATGCTGGGGTGAGAGAAAGGCCACGTGCTGCTCCTGGGATTTGAGCAGGTTGAAAAGTTTCTGGACACTGATAGTTGCAGAGGCTCACTGGAGGCCATTAGAGCTTTAGTGCTAAAAATCTTCATCTGTTTGATGTGTTTCAGGGCTTCCTCCACGCCAGCTGCGGTGAAGTGTCCCTTGAGCAGAGTGTAACCCTGTAGCACAGATACAACATCAGATCTAAAGGCAGGAGGTTAAAACAAAAGAAGCTGTCACCTTTTCATTTGTTCTAAAAGAAAAATCCATGGGTTTGGGAATCAAGTAGAAAACATGAAGTCTAGTCCTTCAAAGGGGGAAGGAAGTGCATTGCCCACACACTGGCACAATCCGCGCAAGCCAACTGCCCACTCCTCACTTTACAGCATTGCGCCTCGCCATCACTACATCATTTGCACGCTTGTGCAGCTCTGCAGCCAGAGCAGCCGTCCATCTCTCGCTGGCTCCTGCACCGCCAAACCTTTTAGACCGTGAGTCACTGAAATCCTGCAGTCTGGAAACTTTTGCTTGGTTCATGGCTTGTCAGGTTTTTGTACTCTCCTTTTCAGCTCATCACTCTTCACTGGGTATGTTCTCTTGATTTGTGAACTGCTGGTCTCCGGGAATTTCAGTACCACATTGTTATTTGTGGTTTGGCTTTCTCCATCTATCATTTTATATATATGTGTATACCAGTCTCCATCCCACTCCAGTTTCTAGACTGGCTGAGTTCTCAGCTTCTCTCAGGGTTTTGCCAGCAGCCTCAGGGCAGAAAAAGCCAGTTTCTGCCAGTCTGTGTCCCCATACAGGCACAAAGCCAGTCATTAAACCTTTCCAGTGGCCTCAGAAAATTTCTACCTATGGCGATTATGGTACCATCAACCTCGAGTCACAGGCAGGAACCTACAAGTCTCCTTTCCAAGTAGAGCTGTTATAAGGGTTAAAGTTTACCACTGCATGCTTTAAACAAATTAAGCTACTGAACACATTAATACATGCAGTCGGTGAGTCAGCTACTTAAGTGATCCATTTGGGTGAAATGGGAAAGACTTCAGGGAATGAGGACCATGACATGTCTCCTGACATGTAAAGAGAAGCGGATGACACTTGCTGATCCATTACAGACTCACAATTAGAAGAAAATATTATAATTAATTACTTGCAGATGTTTTCTTAGCAACAACAAAAACACCAAAGGGAAAGGTCCACAGTTCTCAAAAAATAAATGCAGAAACAACGTGAAACTTCTCTGCTACACACTGGTGAAGGAAGAATGGTGTTATTCACTGATGCATAGAAAATTTGAACTATATTGGGGAAAAAAAATCAGGATTTTCTCCTCCTCCAGCCAATGGAAGGGACTGCTTCTGCAGAAGAGTGATTGTACATCTTTAGTGGCACTTCAACCCAGCATTTCAGTAAACAACCAAATTTCTGTGCCATAGCAGCAGGATTGTGGTCTACAACACCCTCTCTTTGGCTCTCAGCACAGGGGGGGCCTCTGTGCTTCGCTTCCAGCTCTGCAGCTGCAAAGTCTGCAGGTAGAGAAGGCCCATGGGGCTCTGCAGCCTTCAGTAATTAGGTGTGCATTAAGAAAATGGTTTTAAAGAATTAAAAAAAAATCTAGGCCAAAATGTCTTCCTCAATTGCAGTTTAATTCAGCATTGCCTGGTCAAAAATGAGATATTTCCTATTCTTAAAGAAAAACTGGAACTGACAAATTCATTACTTAATCAGGCTAATCTAGTAAATTAAGAGGTAATTCTGAAGAAATAATGAAAACTCTCTAGTGGCATATTAATTATGACTTTCTTTTCAGCTATTAAGAAAGGAGGATTATAGATGTGGCCAAGAATAGAGAGAGATCTATTTTCAGGGTCAGTGGATTTATCTTTTCAGGGGTCTAACAGAAAAGAATAAATTGATTTCTGTCTATGAAGGTAATCTGAGAAGTCTTGGACCAGAGATGATTTTTTTTTCACTACATTGCATAATTAAACTTGCTATATTTCAAAGTTCAGTATCTGCTCAAATACACAAATTCACATTTTGATAAAAAATCCAGCAACCTCTGATAACAGACAACTCTCTCGGTGCTAAAAGTTTAGCTTTCTAATTGTAATGTCATTCATTAAATTTGCTACCTGTGTCTTTTGTTTCTCCTACCTAGAGCTAGTATAAAAAGATATCAATTTGGGGGATATCCTGGAACGTTGTGGTACCATAGATTTGACTATGTAGCAATTGCATGTAAAATAAAAATACCAAGCTCCGTGTTACATGAAGGGAAATAAATAGTGAATTACCAGGGTTTCCATTCTGGTGATTTTTCTGCCTGGAGTGCAATACGTCTGTACTTCAGAATGAGCAGCTGGACATAATCTAGATCCTATCTTCCTTATCTGCCTGTTGCCTAAAGAGGAGAATCACAATAAGATTTGGATAGTTCTTTGATGTGATGTTGTTAATCTTTCTTTTTTATTTTAATGTTTCCAAAGTCCCATTTCCCTGAACATAACAGAAACAAGTAACAGGAGGCCAGTTTGAGCTTCGAACAAGTTTCCTGTTTAGAAAAACGAAAGCAAAACCCAAACCCCAAATCCATCTGCTTTACAGGGAAGACTTTGTTATGACCACTTACTACTGATTTGTAAGCCTCCCACTGGGTTCCTGTTTGCTACCTGATGCCTGGCATGTGCTCACAGCCAGTACAGAGGCAACAAACCAGCAACCCAACAGCTGCATTTTTCAGTCCCTTTGCAGAACTGTGTCTTTCACGATTATCGTTGGTTCAAGTATCTTTCAAAAAGGATTTCACTGGCCTTCATTTGGCTAGACTAAATGGTCTGAATTTTTACCTTGTTGGAAGCTGTTGATGATGACACAGTGCAGAGGAGCCTCATGGCTGCTGGCATTTTCTGGCAGAGACCAGAAGTGCAAAGCCTGCCTGCTGGCGTGCAGTGGGCCAGGGTTTAGTTTCCCAACTGCTACATGACAAGTGGAAAACACTGCCTAGCCATTGCAGCTCTAGGGCAGAGCAAAAAGCTACAACCAGAGCAGCATCTAGGCTTAAGGTTTCCAGCAATTGCCTTTTCCCATCTTGAAGGTTAACTGGCAACAAAAAATAAATCTGTATGTCATTTATGACCTTGGGGCAAGTGACTGCAAGATAGATTCTCTGTGTATCTTTGATCATTGTTCTTTAGAAAGCATTGGAAAAACCTAAAGCATGGAGGCAATCTGAAGGCAAAACATAGAATCATAGAATCTTTTGATTGAAAGGGACCTTTTAAGGTCATCTAGTCCAAACCCCCTGCAATGAACGGGGACATCTGCAACTAGATCGGGTTGCTCAGAGCCCCGTCCAACCTGACCTTGAAAGTTGCCAGAGCTGGGGCATCTACCACCTCCCTGGGAAACCTGTGCCAGTGGTTCACCACACTCATTGTCAAAAAATTCTTCCTTATATCAAGTCTGAATCTACACTCTTCTAGTGTAAAACCATTACCCATTGTCCTATTGTTACAGGCCCTGCTAAAAAGTCTGTCCCCATCTTTCTTATAAGGAAGGCTACAAGAAGGTTGTCCCTGGAACCGTCTCTACTCTAGGCTGAACAACTCCGACTCTCTCAGTCTGTCCTCAGAGGAGAGGTGTTCCATCCCTCTGAGCATTTGTGTGGCCCTCCTCTGGACCGGCTCCAACAGGTCCATGTCTTTCCTGTGCTGAGGGCTCCAGAGCTGGACACAGGACTCCAGGTGGGGTTTTACCAGAGCGGATTAGAGGGGCAAAATGCCCTCCCTCAACCTGCTGGCCACGTTGCTTTGGATGCAGCCCAGAATACAGTTGGCCTTCTGGGCTGTGAGCACACATTGCCGGCTTATGTCCAGCTTTTCACCCACCAGGACCCCCAAGTCCTTCTTGGCAGAGCTGCTCTCAATCCCTTCATCCCCCAGCCTGTATTGATACCGGGGGTTGCCTCGACCCAGGTGCAGGACCCTGCCCTTGGCCTTGTTGAACCTCATTAGGTTCACAGAGGCCCATTCCTCGAGCTTGTCCAGGTCTCTCTGGATGGCATCCTGTCCCTCAGGTGTGTCAACTGGACCACTCAGCTTGGTGTCACCTGCAAAGCTGCTGAGGGTGCACTCAATCCCACTGTCTATGTCATTGATGAAGATATTAAATGATGCCTCCTCTCCATGTAGTCCCAGTTTTACTGAGCCTATGTAACATTTAAACAGAAATGTCTCAACCTCCTGCAAGTCTTTTTTCATTTCTTATTGTAATATTTTTTCACATCACCCCACTCTTTCTGTGTATTCAAAATAAAAATATTTTGAAAGATCCAGATGTAAAGAACAACAGTATAGAACTTGATCCCAACAGACACTATACACACTTTTTAGATCTTACCCCTTACTATCTTTTACACTTTGAGCAACCACTGTTGTTGAAAGTAGTCCCATCTTCCCACTGCAGCAGTCACGTTTTCATACCCTTTTTTCCTTGTGTGCTGCTATATCAGAGCCATAAAGAGAACCAGGTGATCAATGCATGTTAAAAGTTTTTATTCCACTTGAGCAGTTTCCCTGATCTGTTTTACCACATGGATGTACAACATTTGTACTGCACGAGAGAAGGGGAGTGTAGGAAGGAGAAAGAAGTGAGTAGGCTGGAGGTGTGTGAAAGGGGGCAGAGAAGAAAGGGGCTGTTTTGTTTGAGGACAATGAAAGTTCATGAAGGTTTATGGTGTTCATGAATCACTAGCCTTCATTTCAGGATGCCAAAAGCTTGTGCTGCCAGAAAGGTGGAGGACACACTCTTTGGGAAGACAAAGTCCAAAAGGGAAAGTGCCACATGCCTATAACCCTGTTCTCAGTTTATAATCCCTGTGAATAAAAATTCATCTTCTAGACAGACTGAATACTAGTCTTTAGTTTTGCAGCTATCTCCTGCATCAAGAATCGTTCCATGAACCAGCTGTTAAATAGCAACTATTAACTCGTAAATGAGAGTAGGATAAAATACACGCTTTTATCAGCATAGATAAAATATAACTTTTTCTGCCTTTCAGCAAAAATAATCAGAGAGCCCTGGTGGGATCTCATATTACTCAGATTCCTTATTGGTAGCTTTTACACTCCAGCACACTTGCTGGTAATGTATGAAGTATGAAATTAAAACTAAATCAATTGTCAGAACAAATGAAAAAGTACACTATGCAATGCATTATCCTCTGGTCTTTTATTGTGTTTCTTCATTCACCTGCTAATTCCCAAAATCCATTCATTTACAATGAATCTTCCAGTCATTAGTGGGATTTAGCAGGCTTCCACCGTAAAATAGTATTCACATTTCTCATGAGAGTGGGTATGTATAGTGTTGAAGGGCACCAGATACAAAGGCTGTCAGTCCACAGCTATATTTGATTTCCATAAGCTTATCCAAACTCACTCCCTCTGCTGGGAAATTAACACATAAGGTGTGAATGTTTTGAATAGTTGCTGCTTTTTTTTTGTTGTTCATAAGCATGCTCACCAAGACTCACTTTGGTGCAGAGGTTTATGTGGGAAAACTAGGATGTGGCTGCATGACTAATTTTTAAAGCCTGTGCATAGCTTCTCAGGAATGCAGCTGGATGTAACTCCTTAGTGGCTTGTTTGTGATGACTGAATTGAAATATATTGTAATGCTTCTCTGCTCAAGAAACATGAGCTCATTAGGAGTTGAGACTAGAGCTGAAGTACCAGGTGATCTGTCCTTTTCTACTCTTGTATTACTATTTTAGAGCAAATATTTTACACAAAATTAAGCAACAACTTAAAAACTTAGCTTGTAAGTTTAGGTGATAATATCAGATCTCATTTCTGTTAATTTACAATTATTAGCAGAAATGGCAGGATTTGAAAAATGCCATTTGGTTACCCTCATGATTTTTGCAGCAATATGTATCATCTAGAAATTATTTAATTATTATCTTGAAAATTAAAGATTCATCTGTGCCATTCAAACCACACAACAATTCCTAAGTTTCTTACTTTTCAAAAGAAATGGAAATTTTTCTGAATTGAAATAATTTAGAAACTTGTTTAAAGGCCATCACTTCTTCAGATAGCTTTTGAGCATGCATGAGAAAAGTGCTATTTAATTTCACACCCAACTAATCCTTTAACAATTTTCTTTCAGGCAGAATATAAAAGGTTATTATTAAGTCCTTAATAAAATAAAAAATAAGTTATAGCAGATATGTCTTTAACCTTGGACCAGTTTGAGTAATTTTTTTTCCCTCAGATAAGACACTGAAGATCAGCACAAATGGCAAGTGATAAATTGGCCTCTGGGAATTACAGAAGAATCCTCCTCCTCCCTTTTTTCACATCATCTCTCTCTGGAAATACCTCTCCTGAACTACTTCTGGTTTTAGCATCAGTCAGTCAGTTTGATTCCTCCCACCCCCTACCTATCACTGGCAAAATTTGTCAAGATCTGATGTTACTGACCTTAAATTTTAACTCCCTATTAAACTGAAGTAATTCTACAAAGACTACACCTAGTTAAGCTTCATAATGAACACCAGATTGTCAGAAGTTCAGATCTTATAGGTTTATTTGCCTTTTCCTATGTGCATGGATTTGCTGAAAAAAAAAAAAAAAAATCTGTTGCTCTCCTTTGCAAGATACAGCACCAGGAATTCCTTTGGACATAAAACTCATTGCATTTACACCTTGCAAATAATCCTCTCTCTCAATTTACCAATTTCTCCCTTACCAATTCTCAAACTCTCACCATATTATGGACCCAAGTTTCAATAGCCGTGGGCATTCTGTTTGAAAAAAAAAAAAATTCTAGGTGCTTATTCATATAAGGTCCTTCTGGTCTTATCAGCAGATGTTGAGCATTCCAGGCACCTAATGGAGATGCGTAGGTGAAAAAAGTATCTACCTCTGAACGGCAATGGTGGTGGTTATAGTAGCAGTAGTGGTGGTGGTGGTAGTAGTAGTAGTAGTAGCAGCAGCAGCAGCAGCAGCAGTAACAGTCATAGTAGTAATGTCAGCTCTTCTTGAGAATAACTCTAGACAAGCAAGCTAGGCTTCCTTTACATCACTGTTTTTTTCTCCAGGCACTTGAATAACTCATTGCTAGCTTTAAAATCTGTTAGGAACATAGAAATACAAGGTATCTTCTGGATTTCTGAGTCCAATGTCTTCCTACAAGAGGAAATGCATACGAAGACATATCAGAAACACCTCAAGAAGAAAGTTTCTCATCAACAGATCAAGTTCCACCTGAAAATCAATTGTAGTTTCTTGACTCCAAAGGTCCTATTGGAAAACACTCAAAAATTTGTTTGATCAGTTGGTCAGAAACCATATTCTAAATGCCAGTCTACATTGTCATGGCTAATTTCTACCTATATGCTTTTTTCTAGCTCTGTCATTTAGCATAAACAGTTATTTTCCCAACCTGATATTTACTCATGGCTTGAGAAAATGTGCAGCGCTGCAGGCGGATGCCAAGAAAATGACACAACTCTGTCCAGCGTCCCCTCCCCACGCACTTAAGTAGGGTGAACACTTCTGGAAATGACTGAGTGCTGTGGTTTATGACTCAAGTTGATCACTAAGAAGGATTAGGAAGACATCTCCATTACAGGTGGCTCATTCCATGAACTCTTTATTTCATGGATGCTTTGTTCCTTCCTCTGGCCCCTGCTCCAGAAAACTGCAGGTAATATGAAGCCTCAATATAACAACTCAGTTCTTACTGAAGCTTTTTGGCATGGGCTATTCAAGTATATACGCAGACAAGTATAAAATGCAAAGACATCACTTTTTGAAAGCTGTCATTTCCCAAAAGGACCCATTAAGGCAGAAGCATGCTGCAGAATTGCTATTAAAAAAATTAATTTACAGTCATTTTTTAAACACCTAATTTCCCCACTAGCCTGTATGTAACACTACTTCAAACAGCTACACACGGTCTCATTTAGTGAATATATGAGGAAGACGTCTGCATTATGTTTGCTAAAAGAACTAGGATTTCAATTCCATCTGCTGCTGGGTGTGTTTGATTTGTATATTAATTATGCCTGTTTGTAGCTGTAAATTTGCTCCAGATTAGTAGCTGATTTGGTCCACACATGGATTCATTATACTGTGTGGCTCCCTTGCACTTTTATAGTTTTCAAATGATTCCATACTTACGCTTTTTAAACTGCTTTTAATACCTCTCCTGTTCAGTGTGAGCTTTCAACCCTGTCTTATTCAGACAATTTTTTTCCCTGTAAGAGAAAACACATTCCTTTGATTCTTCTCTTTGTGGACCCTTTTGGCTGGTGCAATGTCAGCTTTGTCCATGGTGCTACTCTAAAAGTAGTCCCAGTTTTACAGGGAAATTCAGCATATTCACATTTAGCATTTGCTATGTGGAATGACTTAGACTAATGGGTTTAGGAATTACATGAACACTCAGCAGGGTGTATATACATACCCGTTACTGCGCAAACTTTAAACGCTTGTCACGTCGAAATAAAACTCTCCCACATGTGGAACATTTTGCTCTCGATCACTGACTTTTTGTCCCTGCTTTTCAAAATGCCCAAAAGTTCTGAGCTGTCACCTTTGTAGTTAAGACCTGTGAGATATGCCTGAAAATGTCACACACCTGAAATGAGCTGCATAAAACCCACCTTTGTGGAAGCCGCTCCCATTTGTATCTTCTGTGTGTGAATTTGTACAGTTAGAAAGTAAGTGTCGAAGGGGTCAAGCTGATTTGCCTCATATTTTAGGAAAAGAATCACTCTGAGCTGAAAAATTGTATGCCAAGTTTCTGCCTGAAGCAAATTTTTATGATCAAATTAAAAACCTTTGAGACTAAGAGTTTATAATGGAAATACTAACACAGCCTTAACCATGGCAGCACTAGCAGGCACTGCAATAATATTAGGAAAGATCTCCCTGCCCACAATCTAAACTAAATAAAAAAGATGCCATTTTCTAACATATACCCCAGGCTAGCAAATAACAATGATTTAATGTACCTGCCCTGTGGTAATATAGTAGCACTGCAAACCTCTGAGCCAATTTTTCTTTTCTTTTCTCTTTTTTCTTTTTAAACATATATGCCCCATAGGGAAAGGACTGCAATTTAGCCCTTATTTGTGGATATATCGCTTTCATTCCGACAATTCTTGAAAGCCTTCCTGCTGTCACACGCTACTGTATGCGAGCACCCAACTGAATAAAGACCCACCAGGCTTTTTCAGGAGTTTATTCACAGGTTTGGCTTTGCTTATTGTAGTATGCACCACATTTAAATTAGATGAGGGCTACTGTAAAGCAATAACATTGTCAATGACTGGAATCTCACTTTCCCCTCTAACAGTCTGAAGCAAATTAATGTATTGGTTGTTCATTAACAAGTAAACAGTTTTTGCTACAATGTCAAGGAAAAAGAATGTGTTCATTAATATGAACAATCTTCATCTACAAAGATGATTTACACAATGCATGTCATGAGATAGCTTTCCCCTAACTAGTACACTACCAAACTGAAAAAGCTGATTCTTAGGACTTTCTTGAAATTACAATATTGTGTTTTTTACCAATAAGAAAGACAGTCTCAGTCACCTATGCCACCATTGTAAGCTCTATAGTAAGTACTTAAAAAAAGAGAGATTTCTGGACTCACTTGTGGAATTAATAAAATTGATAACTACAGACTTACACTGCATCAATGATACATATTATTCTTGTGATAAGTTAAGCTAAAAATAAGATTAATTTGGTTATAGAAATTCCTTAAACAACAACACTTAAATTATTTCAAACTTGAAATTTTTCAAGAATTTTCTGAAAAAATCAGCAAACACTGGCTAAAAAAGCAAAGCAGTTTGGATACACCAATGTAATCAGCATGCCTAGTGCTTTTCTGTTAACCCTCTGAGTAGAACCATAGTATTCTGGATTTTTTGTGCATTAATGCTATGAAAATTGTAACTTACAGAAATATTAATTTATATGTCATGACTTAATAAATCATGTTCTAAATATATTTGGGCTTGGCACCTCATCTAGTGAGCGATTCATCCATCCTAGAATTTTAATTATCCACTAGAGAAGCCAGTCTCTAGCAACTATAAGGGAAGTTTAGATGATTGCCCTAGATTAGATGCTTAACACTTAGATGGATACATCTAGATGAGAAAATGCCCAGCTCAGTACCATTTAACTAATCCTGTGATATCACCTATCAATACTACATTTTCACATCAAAGTTTGCTTACCGCATGTAAGCTCATTAGAATATTGCACTTAGATTGGAGTCTACGATATCCCCACTTACACTTAATTGAGAGGAATTAAGCTGGAAGTGACCCTGTTCTACTCTCCTGTTATTACTAAGATCAGACTGTCCGGCATCTCCAGAGACCAAATATTAGACGACCAGAGTCACCCTCCAGAAGTGCTCCTCTCCATCTCCTTGGTGATTGATAGACGGTGCCTACCATGACTGCCATCCGTCTCAGCTAACTACACAGACTTGGTGGGAGGAAGTTGGCCTTGTATATGTAATAAGCATTTAAAAAAAATTTTTGTCACATTTAGCACCAATACGATGCAATGATTCAAAAGGGAAATGAAGAAAGAAGTCAGGAGGACTGGTATGTATTACAGTAAAATGACCACAGTGTGCTATGTGCTCTCCCAGATTATCACATTAGAAATAGTCTGTTATCTTTGATTTCTTTTTTTCACTGGTGTTTCAAGTATTTTTAGGGCCACATATTCTGTCTTCACTTACCCCCAGGAATTCAGAGGTTAGACAAGAAAAAGGGCAGTCGCTGCCAAAGAAGCCTGAACCATTATTATTTCCATGAAACCATACGTATATATACATATGTATGGTTATATTTAAAAATATATATGGATATATGGATATATTTAAAACCATCATTGCAAACTCTTTTAAAACAGTTTAAATATTCAGATACTTTTCCTTGAAGACTAAAAAGACGCTATCAGCAATTTGAAACCCAGTCTCTCACAGACCTAAAAATAACTTTAAAAAAAAATTTTATAGTTATGTTCATAAAACATGAACCAAAGATCAGAAACATATAAGACATTGGGCATGAGTAGGGTTTTCAGGATCTAGGATTATTTTTACATACATTTTAAGTAGTACAAGATGGTGTAAAATGAAGGAGCCAAACATCTTATTTTAATGATAACCCTGTATTCCAAAGCAAAGCAAAGCAAAGGTGATAGGAAAATCCTGGATGGGTTTTCTGAATAACATTTCTTATGCATAAGATGAAGCATATTTTTATTTTAATTTTTTTCTTGTGACTTCTCTTTCTACTTAAGAACAATGAACATCGGCCTTTGCTTTGAGATAACCAAATTTTCCCAATAGTCAAGGAGCATGTGGTATTAATGGACACTTTTTTATTACCAAATGTATGTCTTGCATTTACATGGCTCACTTGTAGCTATTCTAAAGGGAAGGCTGTGATATAATTTGAGAAAGGCAATGATGGAAAAACATGTGCCAGATCCTGACCTACTGTAAATTGATGTAGGTAAGTGGCAAGGGAGGCTTTACCTTGGCTGAGGGTTTGATCCTATGGAGAAAGAATCCCTGTCCTATCCAAACGTTATCAAACCACAGCCATTAACATCACAATGGCAGTGGCTGTGTGCTCTCTACCAAGGGTGTTCTCTCTGCAGTGATGCTAGGGTTGAATGGGCACAATCAAGTATCAGTCACAGACACAAACCCTAAAATCTGAGAACTTCTGCATGGCAGTTCCTTTATCTCTTCAAATCTTACCCCTGTGGAGTTGTCCAACAAGACACCCATTTGCTTCACTTAGGTTAAGATGTTGTTACTCAGGTTCCAAAGTAACTGAGGCCGTGCACAGAACTTCTGCCCATGTATATATGTTCAGAGATCATAGTCTCCTGATGACTTAGGGTGAAATTCATCCTACTAAACTGATAATCTGAAGTTTGATGTGTGATGTAAGCTTCCACCAGCAATTCCTTCTACAGTCAATGGAGTGAGAGCAATAGGTGAATCAAAGCATGAGTCCTGACTAAAATGCATGCCCGTGACAGGTGAGATGAATCAAACCTGGAAATGCTCATCTCTCTGTATTACCAAGGAAGTCTGGAGATCTAGTTTTGACTAAATGTCTCCCTTCTAGGTTATTAACATTGGGTGAATTTGAAAGCATTCTGTATTAAATACTTGTACCACTTGTGTGAAGATTCACAAGATTAAATTCCTGTATTTAAAATCTTCCGAGTTTTTAATATATAAATTTGCATGACTGAGGCAATGGAAGATGCACTTTAAAGGATGGAGAAACAAAAGAACTTCAATGTTTCTTGAAATATAGTTCAACTGATAATTCCAACTAGAAATGCAAAAGAGCATTACACTAGCTCCAAGCTCCAACACATTCACTGCCGCAGCTGCTCATAGGGACAGTTCCATGAGCAAACACAACTCAGAATGGAAATGGCACTGTGGGCAACTTGCCTTGTTCCTCCAAAATTTATATATACTTCTCAGCAAGATCTGAAAAGTCTGCATATCTTTTGGGGCAGCATATTGATATTTCTAGCTGTATGATATGAAAGAAAAAGGGAGAAAGAAAGAGAGAAAAAGGGCAAGGAGAGAGACAGAGGAAAACACATTTCTGTTACTTTTTAAAAACACAGTGAGAAAATTTTAACTTTAGAGGACAAAACTTCCATTTTATATGAGTAGTAAGATAAAGTATAAATTTCACAATGTTTTTACTTTAGGATTTTCGAAGTTGCTTTTTTCATTCAAGTGAAATTCCAAGTTTTTATAATTTCATAAAGAATTTTTCTTTCAAATTATCACATCTGAAGCAAAAGTCTACGAAGTGTAATATTTCTGTGGAAGCCAGCTTTAGGATAATGGTTAAATAAAATGCTATAATGCTGTATTGAGGTTTTAACCAACCAGAAATATGTATACTCTGTGTAAATGCCCATTTTATTAAATATTACAAATAGAACTGGTAAATCATTTTTAGTTTCTCCATTCTAAGACAAAACTTTTGCTAATTCAGCTTAAGCTTTACATATATATTAAATGACTTGTATTTTCCCCGATTTCGAAGCACTCTAGCTATTTTAAGGGTAATTCTCATCAATGTTAATCTTTAAAAGTGGCTCTCCTGGAATAACCAGGTCATGCTGAGAGGATGCCTGTACATTTCTGAATGTGAGGCAAAGGAACCAGGAACTTCTCAACTAGATCATTACATACCATTACATGACAGAACATGTCCTCAAGCCATTTCCCAAGACTCAGCATTGTCATTAGCAGCAAACGATATGGAAGCAACCTTTTGCGGCCATCATCATGTCGTCTTCTGTAAACTATGAGGCTGCCCTAAACTGAATTTCCCATTTAGCCTGCATAATATCCTCCAATAACGGTAGGTCCCTGTGGAAGTATGATGCAGGTTTAGAATGAGCTGCTGTAGATACTGTTTGTTTAATTTTATTTTCATTTTTAAAGCATATATTTGTAACCCCTACGCAACAGTGCGTTTGATATTGTTTTGGCCAGAAACAGGCAAGGAACTTTAGCATACTATAAAAGATATGTGCGTATAAAAGCAAAAAAGCCAGAATAAAGCCCTAATGTGGGTTGTCGAGATTTAAGTTGATCATTTACTCAGAGGGTTAACATGTGCTAAAATTACATACTGCAGTTCCTAGCTTCACTGATGAAAACATTCACTGCTTCTATCTTTAAATAAAAAAGCAAAATAGCCTTAACCCTTTGAGGATCATATTAGCAGCAAGTTGCAATCTAAAGAGAGGACAGGTATTTCAATCAATTAGGAAATTATTCTTACAAAGATTCTGTGAGCACCCTTTTGTGTTCCACCATCCCAGCATCTACTGCTGGGTAGATCAGCTGTAATCACTTCACACAGGTCTGAAGGATTTTCAGGGTCTCAAAGGGTTAAAGCCAAGACTTTTGAGTAAAAGTGTTTTATTAAAAGGGTGAGTTAGGTGAGCGAACAGTCTCGGATGAACTTGGTGAATAGTCTTCCGATTCGGAGTTGAGTTCAGGTGGAGCTTGCTGTGCCTTATATCGTCCCCTCACATCCTGGTTGCGTCTTCGTCGGAAAACCTGCCTCTCCTTATCAAGAGCGGTGGTCTGGCAGGGGCATAAAATAAGAATAAATGAAATTAGGCTGTGTGTGAAATGCAAAGCTAATGAAAACCATGAGGTTTTATGTGGCCTGCAAATACCATGGGTAATAAATGTTCAGACCAAATTAAACCTGTTCTGACTCAGTCAGGTCTGAAAGGTTGAGCCCACAACATAGCTAAACGCTTTAAAAAGTGCATTTCCCAAACCTTAAGAGGTAGTGTGACATCATCAAGCAGATACAGTACCATATATATGGATGCCATATGTTCTACTTCTGGATGCTATTAATTTTATCCTTTAATAGACTCAAATTTCAAGCCAAATACCAACTGACCTTCCCCCCACCCTTCTCAAAGTATATATCTGTTTCTACAGGCAAAGCAGATATGTACTCTTGTCTTTGATTTGACCTAACGAAGGCTGATACACACTCACCCATGTTCAAGTCAGTGCAATTGGCTAACAAAGATGGATTGTGATGAAGTTGTCAGACAAGAGAGAAAAGCAAACACCGAAGGGAGCTAGCCCAGCTCTTTAACACCTCCTCATGCTGCTCAGTGGATGTTCTTAGGGAGAACGCTGAAGAGCTCTGACAGAAAGACTGTTTAGCCTGACCACCCCGTTAATCTTCCTGTTAACCAAGGTCTCTGGAATTAAATACTCCACTAATTTTATCTAGGTCTACTTAAAGTATCTAAAAATGGGGGGGGAAAGAACATTTACTTGGTGGGCTTTATATTTTGCTCAGTATCTGCCACTGTGGAGAATACAAGTCTTAATAAGATGGCTGTGACTTCTAGCCACATCTCTTCTTCTGCTTTGTCTGGCACATTTACAAGGGGAAACTGCAATCCAGGTAAGGGCAGCCCAAGTCTGGCCAATGATTTCAAGCATGGGACTGGGTTTCGCTGTTTTCTTGATTACAGGGTATTAGACTGCAGTCCCTGAAATTGCTGTAATATTACAAGTTCAACAGGATGGCCTTGATTCAGCAAGAGCACTTTGACACATAGTTAACTGCCTTCTGAAGCAGGGCCTGCCTTCTTAAAACATGGCCCTTAATTTTTTTGGAAAAAGCAAAATGGGAAAGGGCAGGTGGCTAGGAAGATGATATACAAAATGCAAACAAATATCTGATCATGGCACTGGAGGCAAAGATAACTTTGAGAACTGAATAGATTTATCTGCTAAGGCTTGTAAAATTTGTCCCTAGTATGAAAATCTCCATTTAAAAGGATGCAGCCAAAAGGTTATTCGGCTTCAAAGGATTTATTGTTTTCTCTTGAGATACACATGACTGATTTTTCTGGAAAATTTACCAGTTATAGTGTGAGCCCCATAGGAGAGCAGAGCTGTATTTATAGCCAGCATATTTTTGAGAACAAAATGAAAACTAAATCCATCATACCAGTGCAGAATAGCATTACAGCAATCCCTGCTCTAAAATAATGCAATCAGCATTCAATAATGATGTAATAGAGACAGAAAGATGGACAAGAGTACAGAGCTACTATAGCAAATGGATTTAGTTAGGCTAAATTGCTGAACTATTATTTTTGTGTCTAGAACCTACACAGCACTACCTTAAAGGAGTAAAATAATTAACTTTGATAAGTTCATCCCCGTATTTTAAATAATAATTGCTACAAAATCCAACACACCTCATCTGCTGAGAATTTCTTTGTTTACTGCTAATCTTTTGGTTAAGAGCTCTAATTAGTATTTTCAATGCCTTCTACGTTTCTTAGCCTTGAACCAATTCAGTTTTTGATTATTTTTTAATGTGAAACAGAAGAATACCTAGATCTTTTACACACAGTGAATATACTGCATACAGTATGTAATTCTGTGTGAAAATTGAAAAGAATGGCATATATTACCATTCTATAAAATACAGATTTCCATTTAAAAGATTTTTTTATGCTTACAGGAAATAAGCATTTATTTAAAGTTTAAACCACATCACATCATCCTGTGGTAACAGATACTCTGCTCTGAGAAAGTTAAACATTTCTGGTTGAATAAATAAAAATATTTGTATTAAATTCAAAATTTATTTTTAAAACCTGCTACATGAGAATGGTATATGTATATGTAAAAATTGAAGGTATTTAAAATTAGGCAAATTACATAGAAGTGATTACTCTTGAATGAAAGATTCTTTTTGAAATTTAGTCTAGGATATTGCTTTTTTTAAAGGACAAAATTACAAAGTTGCAAAACTAGCTAGATAATTAAATATCAGGACATCATTTTAAAGATGTCTTTAAAAAATAAAACCCAAGATAACTACTTTTCTACAGTTTTGGGGGAAGCTTTCGGTGCCTTTGTTTAAATATGTTTGTCCAAATAGACATCAAGGCACTTCCTGCCTCGTTAATCAAAAATGTTAAGCAAAAAATCCTGATCATCTCACCTAATCCAGCACTTTATGCTGCAGTTTGTAGGACCAAATATTTCTGGCTTCCTAACCCTTCAGAAACTTCCTGACATATTTTGAGACTCTGTTTTTCTTTACATTTTCATCCCAAGTCTCCCTTGAATTTGGTCTTTATAAAGGCATGCTTGTAGACTGAGGGACATTGTTGCAGCTACTGTCCTGGGCTGAGAGACATTCAGAACTTTTCTCACCCAGAGAGCGTATCGAATAAAAATGTATAAAGTCACAGAGAGCCAAAGAAGGGAACATTTACCTACTGAAAGCAAAAATACACGAATCATATTCTAACATTTAGTGTTTAACATGTCAGAACCAGAAGATGGGTCAGTTCTGGCCACAGACTCATAAGCCCTACAGAACATGGAAGACCGGCTTTATTCTGCCCAACCTTAATGATGACGTTTTGGACTTCCAGTGCCTATTACACTACCAGGCAGTACGGCCACCCTGCATTCTGCACAAATGCCAGGTTTCATTTAATGAGGTCACGGTTAATTTTTACCTCTGAAGACTTTCAAAGTATGATGGATTAATGCCTTGGAATGGAGGGAAAATGGTAAGATACATTTGAGTAATAACTGCATGTGTTTTGTAAGTGCATTTTTCACCTACTGTACTCTCTTGTGCATGTGGGCATATTCCAAAAATCAGCTTTTTCATTATTATCACTGTTTTTGTAACAAAGGCCTCTTATACGCATTGCTTTGGTTTAATAGATATATTATTTCATCTACTATTCAGCTGGGTGGTTCACCGGTGCATGAACCACTCCATTATGGATTTCCAGGGAATTTCTACTTTGAGATACTCTTTCAATAAATAATAAGAGGATCTGAAGTGCACTTATGCTTCACAGGGCTGCAAATCCCAGATTTTCATTATCACATTTTGACTTTTTTTTTTTCCTGGCTTGAGGTGAGAGAATGAGAAGTTTGAGCACTATACGACAGTAATGGTAACTAAAATGTAAGGATAGCATTCTTATTTAAGATGTGCAGCTGTCCTCTTACAATCCATATGAGGAAATGTAGAGCTTCGTATGCAGCAGCAGCAAAGTGGATTGCCTCTAATAGTTTGGTGCTGATGGGTCTGAAGCACTTCATTAAGCACTAATGTATTTTGCATCAACATTTAGTAATCCTGACACCCAGTACCAAATGGTTAACAAGCCATTTTTGGAAATGCATTTAATTTGAAGTAATGGAGCTTTATTTTAAAATCATTGCTTCTGTCACCTATATACTAAGGTGCAGTTAGCATTTTCCCAGGATTTTGCCACAGGGAGTGTCGTCTTCGTGATTTCTATATCTTGATGTTGCAGGACTCCTGAGCCATACAAAATCTTTTTTCTTGGAAAACAGTGAACTCTGTGTTTATGAACAGACATTTAAAAACTAAAACTGCTTTGAGATATATATATATATATGTTGGATTTGCAGTGGGAAGCACCTTATTTTAGCTGTGGAGTGATATTTTCTGTCAAGTCAGTAATTATTGCACTGGAGTAACTGCATTTTATGAATGCGAGCAGTGACTGTTTTTCTTATCACTTGTCTTAATTTACTGCTGGCCACCAAATATAGATATATATTCATTTCATTAATAAAAGAACATTATTGTGCATTTTGCCTCTTAGCCCATCCATTATTCATACCAGCCAGGAGACTGAACTGGGGATGCAGCTGTTCATGCATTAATCTAAGAAACCCTTCCCTTCACTCACTTTCATTCTGCAGGAGCATATTTGCAATTTGTTTGCAATTTTCGCGATGCTTTGTTTAGTGTGTGGAGTTACAGGGGCATATGGATTGAAACACTGGTATTTTTCTTCCAGCGCATTCTTTTATATACATGTATGTGTATGTATATATTTAAATGTTCACACCTAGGTAATTTTATCCTATTTCCTTAAGCTTCTGGCTAGCGACCTCGATACGTTGAGATACGTAATGGCAGGTTTCCCTACAGAAAAAATGACCATTAAACAATGCTTTTAGCACAAGCCAGGCAGCCCTTCAGTCTGACCTTTTTTTATTTTTTCCATGGGTCTCTCATTTTATATATATATATGTAAAATTATATATATATATACACACATGTCTGTGATTGATTCATGATTCAAGACACTTTTTGGAGAGTACTTCAAACTTAGCAATGCACCTCAGTCCAGGAGTGAAAGACACATGTTATTTTTAGCCCCTAAGGCACAAGCTATAACTAAGTCAAGTTACACGGTGATTTGGAGACGTGCAAATGACCACATCGAGGGGACAAATTAATCGAGTGGATTTGAACCTAGACCTCCAAATACAAAAGGCCAGTGCTTTAGCGCACCATGTAACTTCTGGCATGGAATTTAGCTAAAATGAAAGTAAAAAAGAAAGAAAACCAAATCAATTTGATGTATGCTTTGTACTGTATTGGTGAGCGAATACAAAGACAAATATTCTACACGTATAACTGCTGAATTCATATTGCTGTATTTAAATTTGTGTTTATTCTTTGACATCCCCCCTTTTTAGAGACACGATTCCTCAGCTGGTTTCAATTACATGTGGAAGAGACAGTGCCAAGTTGTTTGCATGGGTGAGTTTTATTTATAGTTTGAAAATCAGTTGTGGTTTTCTTAGTCAAAGAGCAGGAGAAGAGATTTTAAATTAGTTTAGATGTTTGCCTGTTTTTACCAATATTCAGTTTACAGGGGGTTTTACGGTATTAGAAATGGCACTTTACAGATAGCGAGGCTGATTCCCAACTACTTTGCCCATTGTCAAAACGTCTGGCTGTAACTTTTGACTTGAAAGTGTATTCTATCCACTTGGGACAGGTGTAAGTAACTTGACAGATGCAAAGTAATGGGAACTAGGAACCAAACACAGAGAATGGAACTATAGATTTTCAAATGAGCTATTCAGATACTTTTTTAACCGTGTCAGTGAGAACTGTATTTTAAAAATCCAGTATTTTATGCATTCAGTATTGATTGGATTGATGATTTTGTTAAGCATCCAATGTAACTCATCTCCTTGCTATTGTCATTACATCGATAAGATCATTAATGACTTTCCCATACATTTCCTGGGTTTTATTTCGCTCCTTTAGTTTTTATATAGTGCCTGTGGACATATAAAAAAATAACATAGGCTAGCATTTTATATTAATCTTATATATAATACTACATATACTAATATTTTCTGCCAATATTTTATATTATATACACTCAGTCTGCTGCTCCCTTGATATTCTGAATCAGCCCAGAAAAGGCAGAAAATTCAGGCTATTAAAATAATGTTAAGATTCAGACATAAACCAGAACCAGTAAGGAAATTCAGGGTCGAAGAAAGCATTGGCAAATTATGCAAAATATTGCCTTCAAAATATGCTGCCATTTGGAGGAACAGCTAAAGCAGCTGAAGGCGGCTATGGACCAGACACTGCAAGAGCTGGGGCTAAAGAGAAGGCTTGAAATATTTTCACTCTTAATATTCTGGACAAAAAACCTGAGTAATACAAACTGTTAAAAGCCTCAGTTAAGAACATCTTAAAGGTAAGTTCCTTATAAGAATTAAATCTATCAGTCATGATATTTCTGAAGGACAATGAAGATGTCATTTGGATTGACTAATGCATTGGCTTTAAGCCTTTTACAAAGAGATCTATCAGAGAATGGGCTGACTTTGGAGAAAAAAAATTAATCCCAAAGCTAGTACCTGGTCTCAGAGACAGGTATCTCTGCTGTCTTTGACTTGACATTGGCAATTTGGGGTGAATGAAGATGTGATTGCACCATGGGCATTACCCAGCTACACCAAGGCTAGCTTTCCTGGCTAGCAGGAAAAAAAGGTTTCACCAGCCTTTGGGCAGTGCAGACTGCGGGGTTTAGCTGGGACCTCCAGGTCTCATTCCCCACTGAGGATGCTTTGGACTTTTCTGCACTTCTGATTGCAGGGCTGATGTCGCAACAGCATTAGGTGGGCTGCTTTTAAAACGTGTATCAGTCTGGGTTCCAAAAGGTTTTACTGATTTGGCCCCTGTGCTTTTTCTGTTCCTCATATTCAAGGAACACTGTAAGATTTTCCATACCTCATGCCTACTATAACAACTATTACTCTACATAAGGTTTGTTGTATTTCAGTATCTCAAAAAAGTCATGTCACTTAAAAACACTTGCACGTATTGTCTTACTGAAAGGGAATATAACGGGATGCAGAATGAGTGCTCAGAAAATGAGGACTTTGACGTACTTTAAATAGGAAAGTCTTTTAGGCAGAGAAAGGAAAAGGTTTTGTGGTTGATTGGAGGAGGAAATAGTGCCATTTAAAAAGGTATTTTAGAAGACTGCTAGAAACTGGGGATGAAAATTATCAAAGGTATGGAGAAGAAATGAATAGTTTAATACTAACAAAGAGAGTTTTTGTAATGTTAGTTACATTTTCCTTGGGACCTGCTTTCATTTTTGTGAATTCAGGTCAATTTTCATGGGCCTGTGATAAATTAACTGCTCTATGGATGGCAGTTAACGGACCTTTGCTTTGCTTTTACGCTCACAGTTACTACCAAAAATAAACACTTGCTAAATCGAAATGGTTTTATTTAGAACTAAAATGTTGGTCACTACAGCAGTTGCTTGTTTCTTGGGGATGAAAGAGCACCAAACACAGGGCAGTGCTTGTTCGGAGGTACCCCCTGTTGTAGCATTTCCTAATTAAGCATCTACACCTAGAAGCCCTGCTCTCCCAATTTGCCTTTCCACACTAGATGCCCTGTTCAGAAAGCCCTAATTATAAACATTGTTGTTACTGCCCCCAGCTGGAAAACAGAGCAGTTTATGTATGAATGAGAGAGATTATCACCCATCTGCTCCAGCCCATTATTCAGGGATGTGTCATTTTGTATGCTGATGGCAGCCATTACTAGTGCTTTAGTCAAATGGCCTTTTTTTTTAATTATTTATAGCGTTTATTTATTTTCCAAGTTGCAAAATTGCAGAGTTTTCCCCCCCCTACCTCCCCAAAATGCATATGGTTTGTTTCAAAATCTGGGCTATGCAGTTAAACTGAGTCAAGGCCAATCTGAAAGGAGATGCTTGCTTTATCACAGGCTCCTCTTTCTGGTGGTCTGCTCCCCCTGAAGCTAGGGTTTTAAAAGATCCAAACACTGTGTACAGCAAATTGAAAGACAGATTTTTTTTTGTGTGTGTGTATGTAAAATAAAAATAGTAAAGCAGAGAAGGAGTGTAAGCTGATCATGGACAGCAATTAAACTCTGGGAAGATAAATAAAGCTCATGTGAGCTTTCCTCCATTTTACAGAGGAGGTATTAAATTTGCAACTATTTGACAAAGTCCTGCTTGGACACAAAATGCCATCGCTCCTTCGTAAGCAGAAAAGAAAAATTCCTCTAATACTATCAAACCCACACTTAGCTAAGGCTGGGCACTCAGACCCCATTCCCCAATTCTTCAAAAAACAAAGCAGCACAGACGCTGTGCTGCCGTTGGCTGGGCTGCAGGGCTGGAACCTGAGAAGGGTGATGCCAAGACAGACCAAGCAGGTTTCGCTACGGCCTCGCAGGTTGCGGTAGGTTATAGGCACCAACGCAAGCGCGACGGGCTGGGGTTACCGGTACTGCTGCACACTCGAGCACTCGGAGTGAAAGTGTTTCTCAGTTCTTGCTAGCCAGCGTTCAGCTGATGGGTGGGAACTGTTTTTCTACTTTTTGCCTGAAAAGTAGGATTATTTTTGTTCTTCTCTTTCCCCAGAACATCCATATCAGAATCTACTTAACCCTCAGTGCGTGCTCAGGGAACTGCTTGGTTTTATGGAAACTGTGCTGTAGTCCGATGCATGCGCTCAGTGAAATGATCCAGGGTTGGAGTTTTACTCTACTGGAAATGCTTGCAGTGACCATCTCTGTTATTTTGCTAATGCGGTCAATTTGCTGATTTTTTCCAAATACCTCACAGACGAGTTTTTAAAGGTTTCAAGCACTGCAGTGTTAGAAAACGCAGGTTTCGCAAGCAACTTCTAAAAATTTCTCCAGCTATCAAAACGCAGGTCTTGTGAGTAATAAGAAGGAAAAAAGCCAGCAAATAACCGCTTGATGGAAATTCCAGGGCTCTGGCTTGATTGAGGAGGTGCACGGGCCTCGTGTGGGCTATCAGACCTGGATCCCTCCTTGCTCCCACTCCAGAATAACCCCCTCCCGCCCACAGCCCCGTTTTATCATACAGGTTAAGCCAGCTAAGACAACCCTGGCACAGTTACACAATGGAGAAAAATATATTCAAAAGACTCATGCAATATTTAAAAAAAATCAAATCAAAATAAATAGGTATCAGAAGGGTTTTAAAAAGAAAAGAGAAGGAATGCATTGTTAGAAACACAAGCTTACCAGCACATACAATGCATTGTATTTCATTGAACTTGGGAGAGTTTCTACATACCGTGTGATGTAAATGCATTGTTCAATCTAAGGTAAGGATTGTGTTTAGTGGGTTTAAAATGACAGTATATAGCTCCACATCTCGCATGGAAAGAGAGAAAAATATATGCTGAGAGCCTGTTGCTGCTCCGTGTGTTTCAAACCAGGAGCGCAGGGGAAGCAGATGCCTTAACAAGCAATAGGGAGGGGGAGGGTGCGTACTTCAGCATATCTAGTAGATTTTCTATATACACTGTCCTTTTAACTATAGGGGAAGTTGATACTGAGCATGTGCGATGAAGAGAAAGCTGGCGATGTAGGTGTGAGGGATGGGTGAAGAAAGGGAATGAGGGGGTGTGGCATCTCAATCAAGATTAAAACGAAACTGATAAAGCAGCATATGGACCGGATAACAAATCAAAAAGCATGTTTATCCACTGAAGGAACTGGTTAATGGAGACTGCCAGCACGTTGCCATGGAAACACTGACTGTTGGCGCTGCACCATCTCATACCTTATCCAATACATTCCTGGTTGTTGGTAGTAGTCCAAAGACCCTGATCTCTTGATGGTAAACCCGTGGTCCAGCTGAGCAGAGAGAAACGGGGCAACTCAGTGGATCGACATTAGGCTAAAGAATTCAGACTCCAGAGCAAGCTGTTCCTTATTTAGTGCATATTTACTGTTTTCATTTTCAGAAGGCACTTATCTAACATCCTAAAGCTAAGTACCGGAGACGAAAAAGAAAAAAAAAAAGAAGTCAAGAAATAAAAGAAAAAGATACTAGCTCTAGATTCGGTCTCGCTAAATTAGAAGCCAATTTATTCAAACTAAAATGGAGTTTGCGAAATAGGTTACTCAATGCATAATGCATGCATTTAAAAGTCTGACAAATATCTTGTTACCTCCAAAGACAGAAGTGCCCTTTTAAGTTGCACATACCAGTAATGGAGAATTATCTTTTGCAATTAAACTGAGAGGTTTAATAATTTGAAAAAAAAAATGCAGTGCAACCATCACAAGGAGCAGGCTAGACAGACTACACAAGGCTTAAATTAGACTGCTTCATAATCATGGAATGTGTAAAGATGAAAAGAATCAGGTTTTGATACCCCATCAATCATGGTAATTCATTTCTAAAAATGCGTTAACCTTGGAGAGTAGGACTACTCAGAGCCATGAATAACACTGTTTATCATCTCAGCTTACACCTCATGCTCAAAAAGATAACAGTACAAAACTATTCGGTTTAAAATTGCACCAATTAAAGTCAAAATGGAAATGAACTTAACATTGTGTCCAGGAAAGTGTGCTGGTGATATTACTTAAGGAATATAGATCTTTTACATTCAATTTATCATTAGCAGAATCGTGTGCATAGGAACAAAGAAAACGTCTTGTTTTCTCTAACCCTTCTGTGCTGCACTAACAGACGGTGGAGACATCATTTAGACGAGTTAAATAAAATTTTAGGGGAAAATATCTTGAGTGAGACACTCTGCCCGCTTTAAAATTGTTAGTTGCGATGATTTTCACTTTCTGCCCTATGAAGAGAAAAGGCCATTTTGTGCTTCAATAAGAGTGTGGCACATATTTCCAATACTGATGACAGTTTCTAATTCTAAATTCAGAAAAGCAGTTCAACACATTTCTAGTTACCAACCACTTCAAGGGTAGCTAGGAGCTAACTGCAAATTTAAATTTTTCTTGATGACTCCCCTGCAAGTGTAGAATTTAATAATTTATTCCATTTTGTTAAAACAATGCCGCTTTCATCTTATTTAGAATTATTTAAAGGACGTTTCCTGTTTAAAATCGTGAAAACCTTGTACCTCGAGTTAATTTTTTGTTGGCTTAACTACACTGGTCTGCTATTGCCATCTACTGGCTTCCTCGTATGCTGCATATAAAAGACAAAAGGGATGTTTCCTTAAAAAGCAGATCAAAAATATTGTCCTAAAATCGAATAGCTAAAAAGAAATACAGAGGAAATCGGGAGAGCTGCTTCCCAACGTGAGCTGAAACAATTTTGCCGGTGTGGAGATCCTGCCACGAGAAACCCGACTGTGGACAATGATCCCAGGACAACACAGACAATAGATGGGAAGTGACATCCGAGGCACGGGTTCATCTTTAAGCCGAGCAAAACTCACAGACTAAACTTGGCTTCTCTTTCCACACCACCCAAGAAATCCCACCGCTAAAAATAATGCCACTTGGAATTTGTAATTTTCTTTTAATATCGGCAGAACGCAGGATAATGACCCATCCGCTGCCTTCCCTTGCCAGACCGCAGGCAGTGGCCGGGTGCCGGTGTCCCCAGCCCAGAGAGGACTCGTCAAGAGACAGAGGAGCTGCATCAACTTTCTGAGCAGCTTTTCTATTTTGCTGTCCTATTCGATTCCTGTGAGTCTCCATCTGGAGTTTACTCCCATTGCCAAGAAAGAGAGACTTCATACAACCTTAACAGAACGTTATCATTAGTCTTTTTCTGTGTCTTAAGAATGGCAAAAATACAAGCACCAAAGTGACAACATATAGGCAAAGCTTTAACACTTCAGGCAAGAACACAAATTAAACGATGCTCAGTTCATATATGGAACCAGAGCACACTTCTGGATCACAGAAGCATTCTTAAAAATTATTTTGGCTCTTGGTCACTTTAAGTCCTGTCGCTAACACCCAGAGTGTACAGCCACGGGGTACTGATTTGAGGCCAAAAAAAACCAGTATGATATCCTTGGAGAATTGAAGCAAAAAATCTATCCCCAAATTAAAAAAAAAATTGGTAAAAATCTGGTTTTATGTTTTTACTGCAGTATCTTTTATAAACACCATCATGGAACTACAAAATACTGTTCCTATTGGAAAGCTGTATGAGAAACCTGATCCTGCAAATATTTTAGCATTTAACAGTACCACGGTCATTCTGACACAGACCGGAGGGGCACTAGCCCAGCCCCTGACTCCTACAGAGACCCACAGTCAACGCCTGTGACAAGAGTTTAAGAACAGGGCAAGTAAAGTGATCTTTATCCTACATACTCTGCCATCAGCAAGCAGTGTTTTTTAGGGACTTGTTAATTCTCTTGCTGTTTTAAAAGCTAGCTCTCCAATTAAAATTTTGCTGGCAAAGCTGTGTTGGTTTAAGGGAATTTTTTCCCAACTGACATAGTTATGCTGGCAGAACTTCTAATGATGTATTAATGTATCAACAGAAAAGTCTCTTTGCCTCTATAGTTAATTTTGTTTGAGGAATCATCTTCTGCTACATCAGCAAAGGAACTACTTTGCTAAGCGTGCACAACACATTCATTGTGGGAGTTTGTCCAAACTGACACATCCTTTCAAATGCGGACGAACTTGAAGTCTGGACACATGCACGAGAACGTATAGGATGTCTCTGCCCTGAATGGTCAGAGACAACTTTTACTGGGGATTACCACGTACCACAAAGCAGATGTAAGTCTGAACCAAAGGAGTCAGTACAATGTGTTTGAACATTGCTGAAGGAAGCAGCAGCCACAGTAGACGTATGTAAAACGCACATGGCTTCAAACGTCCTCCCAGTCAAGCTGACCACAAACACATCTTTAGGAAATGAGTTTTCATATTATAGTTTTTAATTGGTGCATATGATAAATATTGCTTGAGATCTTTGAGGTGTGTTACTTCTTACCACCGAAGAAAACAGGCATATAATATCACACCAGTGTGAAGACAAATTAATAACTAAATACCACAGATTAGCTATCTCTGTACACAGAGTTATAAAATTCAAAATAATGCTAATATTTACCTTTTATACTATTAAGTAATCTATATAAATATATGCACATATTAACACATTTTCACAAACATCCACAGACACAGACGTGTTATATGATATATAGAAGGCATCTCTATATATTATATACACAAGCACTCTCTCAAAAAGTTACAGTAAACATACAGGCAGGCACAATAAAACAGTATTTTTGTAGAAAATATACTTAGTGCACATCTTTAGTGCTGAACAATATGTTACAGCATCTGTACATACTTTGAAAATTCTAAATGTAGAGCAGGCTTCATTAATAAGAATTACTTCTGTGACATTTGAGACTGTACAAATGTAAAACCCTGGTGATGTGTATGTCCAATGTATATTAAGTATGCTTTCAAATGCCGAAACAACAATTAAAGGTTTTGTTGTTTTGCTTTTGGTTTTATTTTACTTATTAAATTAGTTTTGTAGAAAATAAAGGTAATTTATTTTTAAAATAAAAATGATCTAGCTTTCTGGAACATTACCAAAATACTAAAGATGTCTATACGTCTCCACTTCTTCCAAGTTTTTAGAAAATAATTGACACAAGCTAATCAAACCACTTTCTGAATTCTGTAAAAATATTCTAAACATCTCTACTTTATAGAACTTGCAGGATTAATTGTGCCAGAGTATGATGTTCACCCATAGAGATGATCACTAAAAATAATCTGTTAAATTTTCAAATACTAAAAGATAAATAAAAGCCATTAAAATATAATTAAACATATACTTTTTTTTTTTCTGATGAATAACGTTTTGCAGTGGAAAGATTCACTACAGTGCCTTTTTCATTACTCAAGTGTCAAACTGCTGTAAACAGTTCCTTGGCAGAGCAACTGGGGCAAAGAAATAAAAAGAGGAGGGTGGGGAAATTAAAAGCTTAAAGGAGATGAGGGATGGATGAGGACAGAGGCATCATTTCTCGCTTTTAAGCTTTGAAGTCATTAGCATGGAGGATCTGAGCAGTAATTCTCATGGACAAGCGTGCTGGCAGTCCATTCGAAAGGAACACAGTTTCTGCTAGTCTATACAGAACATACCTGCATTTCAGATGAGCAATGGGTATGTGATGTTTTAGTTGTGGGAGAGTTGCTGCAGTATTATTGCTTAAAAATGAAAATAAATAAATGCTGGCTATGTTAGCTGATGACTGAGAAAACCTGAGGAAAAGCATGAGGAACAACTTGCTTCCATGTTAGAGGACGTTCAGGGTTGGAGAGAGTAAAGAAAAAATATGAGCGAGGCACAGCTTGAGATTTTAAGTACTTATACCAAGTAACTTTGAGAGAGTATCCAGTTTGCTGCACAAACAGTTCACACCTGTGAGCCAGATTGCGTGTGCTGAGCTGAGTTTACTTCATGCTGATTTAACTCACCACTGGAGGGGCTGAGCTGAGAAACATGAAAGTGGAAACAGTACAAGAAAGTGTACATGTGCAGTCACACCACCTGCAATTTATGGAAGCTGGGAATGAACACTGAGTAATCTGATATGAGAATGGTTATGTTTAACATGTCACTTGTTTTTAGTGACTATTTGGAGCGTTAACACTACCATGAGTAATAAAGAAAAGCTTACAAACACAGGCAGATGTATCAAAAATGTAAAGGATGTGCATGTTGCTATTCAATGGCATTAGTATGAATAACCTCATAAAACACTGAATATATTCTGTGCTCATGTATATCTAATACACGTGTTCATCTTTGGGCGGGGGGAAATACAAATGTATGCAATGTATTCTATGCTGAGGATGCCATCGAAAGCTCAGGAAAGCTTGGTCAAAAGTTTGGTCAAGCTTGGTTTCAGAAGCTCCGACATGTTCTAAGCTGGAATGCCCAGACTGGAATTGCAACATGACAGAAGGCAGCAAGGAGTTCCATTAAGTTTTTACCCAGTTAAGTCCTTCTGCCTAAAGAGAAGCAGCTTGCACGTGGCAGTACAATAAAATGCTGCTGCTCAGCTAAATTTGAAGTGGCTAGACTGGTATCAACTATGAAGGCAGCAGTGAGGCATCACAGCTCTCTTTGATGTCTTCAGAGAAGAGAAGCTCATGCTGCCATACAGATTTTCTGCCACAATTTTGAAGTGATTTCCACTCACTGTAAAGTGCTGCTGTCCTGCTACAACCTCTGTGTGGCCCCAATCCATGTGATGATTCTGCTGCCAAGTAAAATGTCATGATCCCACAGCCAAATGGTTGAATCTACATTGGAGTTAGGTCCACTGATCTGCTGGTAAACTGTGGAAGTGTGGGTACTGTTAGATCTCCTAGGGCTGTTAAATAACAATGTGACTCACAAGGAGAATCAACGGAGAAATTGTGCAGAACACCAGTCTAACTAAGTTTATATTAATCAAACGCTTGAATTATGTAAAGGTTAACCCTCTCCGGTTTCTTTTGGTGGCATGTCCTAAACAGACACTGTCTTGTGGGCACATATTTAAGTGTTTCAGCTGTGTATTTCAGATGCTTACTGCTATGACAGAAACTCCAGCTGCTGTGCTGTTCGGTTTAGGGCCTGTGTTGAAATGCTTCTTTATCTTCCCAGCTACTGAGAGCTGATGTTCATTCTCTGGAAGGCCATCGTCCTGCAGAGAAATAAAGCCAAATAAAACTTCAGAGGGAAAAGGCGAAATAGAAGAATTGCAAGGTGATTCTCAAGCACCTGTCAATATAAAAAAGTTTACAAAAATGTTTGTAATGAAATACAGGTCAATCATTGTCTCCACTAATATATCTAAGGTATTTATAAGATGAACATCGTATTATGTCATGAACCAGCCTCTCTCTTCTTCTTTACCCAGTATCTTCCTCTCAAACTTTAGGTAATATTTTATATTCTTCCTACTATGTCTTACCTACCACTTCCCAGTTATTTTTAGGTCTATTAATATTTCAAAGTTGATAAGCTCGGACCTGTTTATGATTCTGTTTACTCATCCCATAAATTTAAAGATAATGGCCTCAAAAGTAGAAGGAGCCCAAGAGATTACAGAAACCAGAAGCCCCATTTTGGTAGGACGCAGGAAAGGATCTCCAAACGCCCTGTAAGACACCAGTGAGGTCTCTGTCGTCTTGTAAAGATTACAAACTCGAGGACTATGGGGTTGGGTGAAAATTCCAGCCATGGCTCAGTCCCACAGGGAGGAAACCCAGGCAAGATGGGAGCTGAGACATGCCCCCGCCAAAAGCCTGAGAGAGCGGGACCTCACCAACGCCAGCATGTATCATTGCATATGTCTGCAGGCCAGGTTAGGTGTGGTCTTAAGGCTTGCTCTTGCATTCCCCACAGACTATGACTGTACCATACCAAAGCCCCCTCTGCAAGTGGAAACTCCAACTGACCGATAACAAGGGACTGCAATTGCTTCCCCCAGTGCCAAGGCACACATGCCTGGGATGCTGTGGGGAAAGGACAGACAGAGGTACGGACTGCCTGGGAAAGCAGAGAAGGGCTGGAGCCAGCTCTCTGGTGGCCTCTTCTTCCTTGCAGAAAGAGGTGTTCCCAACTTGAGCTGACCTGAGGTGAAAGCAGGCACACAACTATGTGGCCAAGCAGAGGCAGACACATGTTCTGCTGTCACGTGCATCAAGTGAGGCAGCTGTATGCAATCTCCAGCCCAGAAGCCGCTCAGCTGGGCCAGGAGATGCCTCCAAACCGCTGAGACATCCCGCTTGGCAGAGCAAACCCATCTATCTGCACCTAGGCACGCAGGCACCCTCGAGGCTGAAGAGAAACCCTAGCAGAAAGAAGGGACTTCACAGTTTTGCACAAGACAGAGGGTGGATTTTGAGCCCAAGAGAAGACAGGAGTTTTTTAGAAATTGCAAATAAGGCCCTTAGGACTAAAAAATGTTCAAAAAGCCAATGCTCAGTGAGACTTTCCTCCTACCAGAATATGCAAGATTTCAGGCAACAATACGATGAATAGGTGCAACAGGCAACAAAATGCAGAATAGGCAGAATATGCAGTATATCAGGCCACTGGCCATCTGCAATGGTCATCCCAAGCTAGTACCGCATGGTATGTGTAGCTATCAACAGTTGAAAAATGTCTTTAAAAATCCACTTAAGCGACATCCTAGCAGAATATGTGCAAACAAGAGACAAGATCAGAATACAGAGACATTACAGACGCTTTTTTTCTGGCTTTGCAGCAATTCTGAGTGCACTTAAAGAGTTACAGAGTCACTGCAGTAACTCATGAGCGCAGTGAGCATATGGGAATTTTAGGGAGGTTGGTTAAGGTTTGTTGTTTATTTAGCTTGGGGAGTTTGTGTTTAGAGATCCCTCATTCACCTCTTAACAAAATGTCTCAGCTGGCAAAATATGGTCAAGTGCACACAGCTGCAAAACACAAAACAAAACAAAACAATACAACCCAGTAGCTGATTATCGTCGAGCACCGGGGAGTCTTGGCTCGGTGGTATATGACCCCTAAAAATAACCTGCTTTCCGCTGACCTTGCCTTTCCCAGAAGAAAGCTAGTCTGTAAAGCGAACTCTTCTTCACCAAGGGGGGTGGGGGAATCATTCTCTTGGCTTTCTTGACATGAAAGCCTGCCAAGCGTTCATGTCGTCTTGTCAAAAGACTAAATTACGGAGAAGACAATAGTTACCAAGACTGTGGTAATATTTTATTGGTGAAGTACCACACCCACAGTTCCAGTGGCAACGCGCCAGAGACACGTAGTTTGGGCTCCGGATTTTAGATGAAATATCTTCCAGCTCAATTTAAGATGCAGCATTGGGATATATGGGAATTACTCTATCGTTACTAAATTTTCTTACTACTGTTGGCGCTACCTGATGCTTAGTAGTTATCGGGGTTTCTATTCCAACATGCTTTATAAATAAGCTAATATATATTAGCTGGCTCCTGGAATCACTTCAGCCAACAATAAAATAGATAGATATTGAGGGTGAGAGATGACAGCTGTTTAACTAACGTACAAAACAAGCTGCTCTGCAGTTTAAAAAGGCAAGAAGTGAAAGAAACCCCATCACATTCACCAGAATCAGCCGGGTAAGTTGTAGACTTGGAGAACAGGCTAAACACTGCTGACAAGAATTTCATCAGGTTGCTGTAATGGGAAGGATATCAACCTCCAAAGAGGTTAACCGTTCCTTTCCCTTATTTTAACGCTTTCCTGTAAGAACTACTTCTTGCAGCAGGTTAGGATCACAGAATTTCATCTTAGCTTTAGCAGTCAGGACAAGATCTTTTAAAGATTAGTGATTTTTGGTGCTCAACTCTGGGAACTTTAAAGGGTGACGGGCTTCAGAAAATGTTGACTGCTGAAGAAGTGCTCTCCTGAGCATGTCTCAGAAGTTGAGCAGTCAAAATTGTTTGACAGTTTGAAAACTCTGGTCCAGAATTTGAGTTTTCACCTGGACAATGTAACTGTAAACTGCTTGGGAGCTTAAGATAGTTGGTTTTTTTTTTTAATCAGCCTCCACAAAATCCTTTCCTGGTTTATTTGCGAGAAATCAAAAAAAAAAAGAGGCAGAGGGTCTTGGCATCATTTAAGTAATTAATAAACACTGATTTCATATTTGCAGTGTTGTCTATGGCAGGAGACATTGCCAATCAAAGGAAAAAGAAGTGTTAAAAAGGTGAAACAAAGTTCAGGATTCCCAGACTCCTACTGCCCTGAAGCGCTCAGATCCATTTCACAAGCCTGTCACAAGAGCTTTACTTTCCAGGTCTAAAAGCATCAGATAAATAGGTCATTGTATAAATAACAGCAGAAAATTAGAGCAAATAGAAGTGTTGGAAAAGCTTTTGGACTCTGTTTCCTTTAAGGATTACAAGGAAATTTTTCTTTGGGCAGTGTCCTAGGATGTAACAAAAAGTAGTGCAGCTGCCAAATAAGAAATGTCTTTTTTAATTAACTTCCTTACAAATGTTCAGCTTATTACTGTTTGCTGCTTGGTTATTAATTTCTTTAATTTCCAAGGCAGACATCATCAAGGAAATATGTAAAAGCTCCAGTTTCCCTAATTAGCTTTAGGCTGGTGCGTGCCACCTCCCTCCTCCGGCAACAACACACCACATTTTATATTCATTATTTTAGCAGCAGAGGATTTACAGAATGCAACCCATCTCACTGGGTTTCAGCATTCACTGCTCAATGCTGTATGAGGAAATATTTACTACTTATACAACAAAAAGCGAGTAGGTTTTTCCTGTAACTTGTATAGTATAATTCAGGTTATCAATATCATCAATGTTTAAAACACCAGACGTCAAGCTTCCAGCCTCTTTTACAATTCTTTGGTTTTGCAAAGAATTTGAGCAGGTAAAGGAAAGAGCTGGGGTCCCTGTAGGGGAAGTATAAACTGATGGATTTGTTTCCAGGTCTAAGTGTACTGCATAGGAGAGACAAATCCAAATAAACTAAATGGAGGGGGCAAGGAACTGCTGCTGAATTGCATTTAGAATTCAAGATCTCCATCTGTGGCAGTGGCACGTAGCCAACATCTTTTCAGGTTTTGTTTTTTTGAATTGAAAACAGCTGGGATATTATTGACATAGGAACTGCTTTACTGGTCTGACTCTGACCATAACAAGTTTTGCAGTTTCCAAGAGGATTCCAGCTATTTTTATAGCAAAAACTGAAACTGAAATGAGGGTTGGCTCCTATTGAAACTGTCAAAGCACATTCCAGGAATCTCAGCAATTTACCAAGTAATCATATAGTAAGCAGCTATAAAGTAGAATGGTTATTTACAATCTACAAAATGGTTTTATACAGTGTAAGCAGTTAGAACACTTCTATCAAAGGTTTGATCAAAGAGAGAAAATGTTTCTTAAAATTGCCAAAGGCAACACATGCCTGCTTTTCAAGGCAGCTGTCTTATCCAGTATTTTAGCTGCAAGTTTACCGCTCTATTAATAGGTTCAAAACAGAAATAAGAAAAGGGAAAGTGAAGTCCAGCATTTGATGCCACAGAAAAGTAAACAGGTTATGTGGGAAAACAGAATATTAGGTGAAAACTCCATGTGCCATTTCTCCTCAGAACGACAGTATTTTACAAAAGTTGCAGATAATTGCTCAGGTAATTACGACACGGAGCCTTTTTATAAACAGGGATGATTATATTAATTCCCTGTCCTGAAGCTGGAAAAATGAGGTAGAGGGAGGTTGTGTGACAGACTTGCAGCAGGTCAAGCAGGTGATGGTATGGGGATGCGAGGCTGGATGTGACCCCAGTGTATCGCTCTCCCTCCGTACAGAAGCAGGTACGCTGCCGCGTACTTCTCAGACCCACTTCAGGGAAGTTTTTTCACCAAAGCATTTAAGCACCTGTTTCAACTCAGCCACGTTCCTATTTCTCTTGAAGTGAACTAGGATTTTAGTGCCATCTAGTTAATTTTATGCCTGATATTAAGCGTTTCCATGTGTAATGCCTTGAAATAGGAGCAACGTTTGGAACGTGCTCAATCAAGCATTTTCCTGAACTGGTCCCAGTGCTGGCCTTTTTCCTTCCAGAAAAAATATCTGGAGGATACATAAGAGAATTCAAAAGAGGTTTTGATCTGTGTTCTGGACTACTGTTAGGGTATTGCTGAAGACGAAATACTGATTCGTCTCAGTTGCTAATAGCAATTGGACAGAAAAGAAGAAATTACAGAACTGTCACAGAATATTTCTTTCACTTGTTTATGGACAGAACTGCAAGAGGTTTTGATTGCAGAGAATTATAATCAGCACAAAACTATGAGAAGTGCAGCTGAGCTGGACCAAAGGTGAACTGAACAGAGTGTCCTGTTTCCAACAGTGAATCGTAGTCACTGTTTATGAAATAGTACATTTAAGGAAGACAAGTAGATCTTGAACTTTCCCTGGTATACCCTCCAGTTTCTGCCAACCAAGTACTTAAGAACTTTGTGAGCCAAGAGTTGTATCCAGACCACCACATTTAATAGGCGCCAATGGGCTCATCCTCCAAAAATGTATCAAACTCCCTTTTGAATCCATTTATACTTGGCCTCTACAGCATCCTCTGGCAAAGAGCTCCACATATTGACATATTGCACAGAAACCCAGGAATGTGCCAGGGTCCTTCAGTAACTAGAGCTCAGGTTTGGTTAGTGGAGCTCAGGAGTGTTAAAAGACTTTAGCCCCCAGCCCCTTTCCCTGTTCCTCCCCATCAGCAGGCACTAGCAAGGGCAGGGAGCAGACTCGCATGTCACCTGTCCACCATCACCATCAAGTTACTGGCAAAGAGCTGCACCTCTTCTTCTTAATACATCTTGCTAAAACGGTTTCCTAAAAAACATCGTGGTGTAACTGAAGCCAAAAAAAAAAAAAAAAAAAAAAAGGTGTCCGGGGGGACATTATTAACAGTTCTCAAGTACTTTTCAGAAAAAGAGGAAGACTAGTGACCACATCCTTATGTGGTGTAAACAAGTGATGTTTCAGTAACCTCAGCAGCAGTGTGCAGACTGACACTGCAGGTGATCTGGCCTCTCTGCAGCTTCTGATCAGTCACTTCCATCTCTTCCTCAGCAGCAATCCAGAAATCCCCACCCGTCCTCCTCCAGTGGAGACAGAGAGACATCTCAGTCACCAGAAGTCATTATAGACTGTGACAGAACACTATGTCCAAGAACAGCATCTGGCACCAAGGAAAATTAATATTTCAGCTGCCTGAATGTCATCTTAAAAATGAAAAGATTTTCATCAGACATTGTCCTGGTTCCTTGCACTCTTTGTACACTACAGAAGTGCTCTGCATGACAGTAGCATTTAAAATTAAAAAAAAAAAATAATTGGGGCAATAAAAGAGCCTCCAAGACTAAAGCATATACTTGCTAAACACTTAACTGATGACCACTATTCAGGGCTATATGCAGGACACTTCATAAAAGAAGATTAACATTTGAGGTTACTGTATATTTGAATTTTTAGAATAGTGTTTTAGTGAGAAAAAGATTTTGAATCCAGCAGCTGAGGGACCAAATAGTGTTCCAGGGAGGTCTGCACACTCAAACTTGCCACAGACAAAACAAAACATTTTTTTCTTCCTCCTTCAATTTTTTTCTCTTCTTGTCCCATTTGTATTTCTTTTCTCAACCTTCCCTTTTGAATTTGAAGCTGGGTTTTCTCCAATTTTTCTTTCTTGTCATCCAAATATTTTAAGACATATTAAATGGTCTGAAATAATAAACAAATATTAAGTAGTGTCCTTGTCTCAATATTAATTAAAGAGAAATCTCTTTATTCTCTGCCAGATTTATCCATATGCCACCTCACTGATTACCACTTTTATGGCAAATGTCCAGTCGCTCCGATAAACCAGGATACATAAATAGCTATTTCGTGGTAACTCAGATTAAATGGATATGGCTGCACATAAATATATTCATATTTCAATGTCAGAAGCTAAATATGATTCTAAAGTTTTCCCTGTTTTATGTTGGAGCAAGTAGGCTTAACACTATGGACTATATTTCAATAGCTCTTAATCATGACTGTCAGATTTTTAAGTTCATCTGATTTTAGGAAAGCAAAATGTGTCACTGAATCCACAAGCTGATTGTTAGAGGTATAAATTTGTCAAGTGTGGTTGAGATTTGTTGAAAACCTGGCCCAAAATATTTCAGAGAAAATGTAGCTGAGCATGCATAAAGTAGTGACTACTCCAAGGTACATGTGATATACTAAACCAGCCTGTAACCCAGCTTATTTCCAGTTAAATCTGTGGCATTTTTAGAATGTGTTGGCTCCAAAAGGGCATAGAAAAGACTTGACAGAAAAGAGCTCAAAGGTGCCAAATTACAAGCAGCATCTACAAGCTTGAAAACACTTACATTAACCCATGGATGCTCAAGAACTTGCAAGGCTGAGAATCGTAGATCTACATCTACTTGAAGCATCATTGTGATAAGTTCCTGAGAAATGGAATAGCGGGTCAAATATAAAGAACATTTTTAAAGAACAAATCAGCAGTTAATTCACTAAAGTGCTCTTCAACTGATTATGTAGGAGTGCTCAAAGATAGAGTGAACTACTAACTGCAGAAATATATTAAGATTATTAAAAAAAAGAACAACTATGAACTGCTGAACTTCAAGCTGAACTTTTAAATCCATATCTAACAGTACCTTGAAAAGCTAGAAGACAGTTCTGAGTTACAGTTCTGCAGCCATTGTTTAAGAGAAGAGCACTTAATAGGTAATGTACAAAACAGATGGTCACATGAAATTAGGTTAGCTTCCCATTAAGAAAAAGCTAATTCCTCTGCAGGAAAAAAGCCAGCAAATCTAGACGTTTACTTTACGCTCTTGTATAAATGACACAGGAGGTGTTAAAAAAACACTTAAAAATATTATTTTTCATCCTCTGGTTTCCTCTGCAATTCCCTAGTTTTCAACTAGCATGTAAATAAACTTATATCTAATTCCACCAGTGAGTAGAGTGCACAGAAAGGATGACAGTATGACAGCAAATAAAGGGGTATCACCAAAGACCAAAGTTAATAATTCTTAGTGTCAAGAAGTTAAATGAATAGGCTAACGCTTCAAAACAGATATTTGACTGATAGACTGAACTATCTGGAAGGCACCGTTGGCAAAGGACTTGCAGAGCTCTCATTAACGGCGCAACAAAATAAATCCTGCTACAATACAATGACGTGGTTTAGAGGACATCTTCCAACTCTCTGACTGTATCTCATTCATTAACCTCATTAGTTAACAGGCTAAAACACTAGTCCTGATCACCCTCCACATATCTGTAAAAGCAGGATCTAACTCTCCAAAGAACGGAGATTCAGAACATAGAATGCTACTTTCATTACATGCATCTATGATTCTATGATTCTATGAATCTATGATCCACCTCCAAATTTTGGGTTTTTTTGTGATTAATTAAACACTGTCACACTGAAAGAAACAGGAAGACAGTTTTGCCTGGATTTGCCTTACAGAACTTAAGCACTTATCTACAGGATGACCATAGGAATAGTTTTATGATTTTGGCTTTTTTTTTACATACACATGTGTATTATCTCATTCTCTCTCTATATTTATACACGTGACTACAGTGAATGCCAGATCCCTAGAAAGTATGCGAGTTAAGCTGTTGCTCCCGAGCACTAATTGGAGTTAAAAAATTTGATCTGCTCTGCAAGTATAATGAACTCTGTCAGGATCTGTATCTCAAAAGCATTGCATCTATCTGCCTTAGCACACCTCAAGCTCTACCTCTTGTGTCGTGTGCCAAGAGGTCACAGCCCATGAACTGGTGGACAGAAGAAGTCTGACAACAGTTAAGGGTCACGGGCAATGCAAGGCCTGGCTCTTTGACAGAAAGAAACAACAGACATATGAACTAATGGGATTAATAAAGGGAAAACAGCCTCCCTATAATATTATTATATTCTATTCAAAGGCTTCAGGTTGGTACCTGGTCCCCGTCATAAGTACATACAAAGCACAGTCCCAGGGAGCATTCCAGCTAAGAAGTGTAGGTCAAGCAAAGTTACTTAAAATTTTTCTTGATCGGTAAGGGCTGCTGGTGACTCTGGTGTGTGAGACATCATATAAAGACAGGGTCCCTTTCAGAACCACCTGGAGTCTAACAGACAGACAGTGATAAAACAACAATGTACTCGGTGACCCAGAGGAATTATAAGTGAAGCAGGAGGTGTATGAAACATGTCAAATACAGCACCGTGAAAGAACAACATTCATTAGATACTGGCACTGGGAATAACATTGGAGAAGAAGGTATCATCAACTCTATAAACCCACCTTTGCAGAGTCAGAAACGTTGTCCCAATACGGAGATGGAAAATCCACCTGTCCCATCAAAATCTGATCAAAAAGCACTTCTTGGTCATCTCCACTTCTGTAAAGTAAAAATCAAACAAAAACAACAACAAAACCCACAAAGAAATTATTTCCAGAGCTGGTTTCAACAGGCTTCTTGAAATTGCCTTCAATTGGCGATCCCTTAGAATGCTTTTGGAAACTCAATTCCCCCCAAGCATGCAACCATGGGCGTGAATGGTGAGACCATCATTTGGTACATTCTTTCTGAGGCAACCTGCTTCTTTTTAGGATTGTCAACAACTTTGCAATTGTTTTGAGGGGGAGAAAAGATCTGATGTCCATATTAAGTAGCTTACATTTTAATTACCTTTTACCGACCACAAAATATGTTGTATTTGGTCCATGAAAGAAGATGCTTATTTCACTGTGTATTTTAAACATCAGGCAAAGGCACCCAGAACCCGTAATGGAGGCTCTTGTTTTGTAATGCAATGAAGTTTAAACTAAAATAAACAAACGTGAGACAGAGATTTTACAGTAAAATCACAGACATTTATGGGGTTTGTGTAAAATACTATGCAGAGCATGGGAAAAAACAAACCCTAAGAGCAGAGAACTTTTTCCAGTGCGAATCTCTGTGCTTAATGCAAAAGCAGAACAGGGACCAATTCACAGAACAAGGATGGTTGAATAGATCAGTCCATACCCACGAAACGGAGGGAAACCACAGAGCAGGATGTAAGTAATCACACCCGCTGCCCAGATGTCCACCTTCAAGCCATATCTAGAAGTATGAGAGACACGGTTAGAGGCATCCGACTCCTATGAACTGTAGTACAAGAATAGAGGAAACATTTTCAGAATTATTAATAATTTCTTATATATCCTCATCTGAACTTTCTCTATGTCCTATCTACCTATCCTAATTCCACTTCCAAATTTTTTTTACATTTGCATCTTAAAACTACATCAGATCAGAATGTAGGAGTGCGTACAAGATGTCGTGCCGTATTCTTGAGTTAGACAGTGATGCCTACCAGCGTGAAGCCTGCTCAAGCCAGCAGGCTTTTACTCTGTGGAACAAATCAGAGGAAGATGACAGTGTATGATAACAAAATAAAATTAAGTGAATGGTAGTTAACAGTCTCTAGGAACAGCTTAAGAATTACTTTTATTGTATCTGCAAATGGCTAATTATTAACTCTGTGTTAAGCTGCGAAGTTTGAGGCCAAAAACTGGTAGAGAACATAATATGACACCAAAGTTGGCCCTGCTCTGAGCTGGTTTGGACAAGATAGCCTCCAGAGGTCCCCTCCAACTTAATTGTTCTACAAGCTATGATTCTGCATCATAGCCAAGTAAAGGCAGCATAAAAATCTTAACTGCAAGAATTCCTATCTGGCACATGGGTGAGAACATGCTCCACTGGGTACACACCAATGAATCATGAATAGAAGTGATTTACCCAGTTTCAGCGATGATTTCTGGAGCTACATATGTTGGGGTCCCACAAACAGTATATAGGGGTCCATCCACAATTGTTGCTAGGCCAAAGTCTCCTAGTTTCAGGGACTTGCTTCCATCTTGGTGTTCATAAACCTAAATCAGGAGGAAAATTCAAAGGTTTAACACAGTACCATCAAGGTAACTACTATATCATTTACTAACTGATTGAAATGTTCCTTCTAATTTACAATCCTTTTTCTCTTCCTTACCTACAATATACTTCTCTGCATGCTTTGAAAATTCACAGAGAATTTGGCCAACTTCCCTTGAATGCACTCAGGGTGTTTGGGAAGGTTTTACCGTGCTACCTGGCAAACAAAAGACATAGTACTTGCTAGAAGCTAAAGTCCAGAAGCAAAAGGTCCAGCAGTGATGTTCTGAGATTAAATTCCCCCTGCCAGCCAATTCACAGTGTAAGGTTTTTGAGTTTATTTTACTCGCACAGAGCTTAAAGGCTTGCACAGGAATTTCATCTTCTTAGATAATACAACAGTGACTGTACTGATTGCACCAACAGATTCTTCTCTGTGTATTGAAGTCATGACATACAAACCTGGCTGGACTGTTTCACCTAGAAACACTGTCCTCTCCTTGGATGACTGTTAAAAACCAATCAGTGTCTTAATGGTATGTTATCATCATCATCAACGGACATAGGTAGGGTAGTTAATGAGTGTACATGAAAATTCTGTCTTAAAACATGGTCTTCACAGCAGCAACAAGAACTTTCATGGGTTTTTATGGGTGCAAAAGGAGATTAAGATATAGTCACAAGAAAAAAGCCAGAAACATCAGTTAAAAACACACAATTTTAAAAGCTGGCTCAATGCAAAAGAACAACCCCAAACCTGCAAACACTGAAAACATACAAATAATGCTTAAAAGAAAAAAACTACATTAAACACTAGACTGTGAGTCTGTCTTTAATCCAGATGCTGGTTTGGGTTCTTGTTCCCTATTTTGAAATTGTTTATGATGCAATTTAATGTTGTTTACCCTAGCAACACCTTAAAAAATGGAAACAGTCTAGAGGAGGTCTTCTTAAAGTATATATGCATCACACTGTTATTTTGTAACCCAAATCAAAACTCCATGCAGCCTGGCTCACCAGCAGTGATATCCTGACAACAATTAGCAGTAACACTGTGTAAAATAGAAGATATCATACTTCACAACCAAAACCAAAATCATCCTTAATACCCAACTTTACCAGCTACTCCTACATCACAAATCACATTTATCTACACTGCCTGCAGAGGAAAAGCCTATATTTTTTTCTTACAAAAATGCAATAAATTCAACAACGGGCCCTTGAAGAATTCACTTGGTGCAAAAATGAGATCCTGAAGTCTCTTGCTGCTGTTTGCTACAGATCTGCTACAGCTCATAATAATTACTTGTATTATACAGCCTTCCCAAGTTTCTCCTTTGTGAACGTTAGTCATGTCTATAGAGAGAAAATCCCTCTCTGTCCTGAATCCCTGCTACCAGGTGATACAGCCACAAGCAGACATTCAGAATGCACAGAATTCTTCTCCTTTCCTTATTTTCTTTTTAATAATACAGCTGGATCTTTAGAAGGACCAGCAATTTGATATAGATTCACAGTTCCCTGCTACTAAGCCAGAAAAAAAGATAGGCTTATAGAAATGCACTGGAAAAAAAGCAATTATGGTTTTATTAAAAACATAGATTGTTAAATACATCTGGTTCCTGAAACTAAAGAAAGTGCTCTCTGAAATGGCAGTAATAAATCTAATTTCAACAACAGTTTTAATTAAAGGCAAGAGACTACAGCTTTAAATATCCACTTGCTGAAAAATGTAAAGTGTGCACTTAGACATTGAGCTGAATCCAGTTTAATTAGCATCTCATATTCTATTTCATGCAGTTATCTTTTACAAAGCCCTCTCTGAGTTGTGTTAGCCTAGTGAATGTTCATAAATTCCCTCCTTCAACCGACCACACCTTCTATGTCTCCTGTACCTTGGAAATTAATTATGGAAGAGGCTTGTTTGACAATATTTACCAATGCAGAAGGTTTGGTACTGTGCATTTTCTAGTATTTTGCCCCATCTGTTTCCAGGAATTACTTTTCTTGGAAAACTACTTCAGTTGACTTGTAAAACTGAAGAAAGTAACTTCTCCTCACCCTGTTGTAACTCCATATAAAAAGGAGCCCAATCTGAAGCTGTGGTATGTTACTTGCCAGTCAAGGAATGTGAAAGATAATTTAATGTTCATGTTATTCAGAACAAACGTTGTATGTGTTCCACTGCATTTAAATACTGAAGGGCAATTAAAGAAATGGGGATTAGTGCAAATTACCTACTATGTAGTGCTTTCACTGTTTTAACTAAGCAATAAAACTGTGTAATTGTACAACACTAATTGAATGCAGCCACACATAATTGTGTGCCACCATATGTATCCTATTACTATAAAGACTGTCAGTATTTTCTAAGCTGCTCTTGTGATCAGTGCAGATGGCAACAGTCAGAGAAGTTGTTCTCTAGGGTTTATTATATGGCTATAAAGACATCCCATGACTTGACAAAATAAACGAGCTAAATAGCAGCAATTATGAAAAATGTTCCAATCAAATCATGGAAGACACTCTCTAGAGAACAAAAAAATTGCTGAAAAATCACAGGTACTCTGCATTACCCATCTGACTGTTAGGTGGGCTTTGCATGCCTTGAGGGTGATAAGGAATAGTTAAGCACTTACAGAAATTACTGGTGGTGCACATAGGACGTTGAGACAGGTTCACACACACAAAGATTTATCAGCAGGGTCTATAGCTGATGGCACACGTCAGCTCTAAGTGTGAAAGATACTTTTGGGGAAAAGGAAAAACCAAAGGAGACAAAGAGGGAGGCTAAAGGGAAAGCTCTCCCAGGAGCCAGGAAGAGATGCAATAAGGAGGCTCCAGATGAGCATCCTCCTCTAGGTGTCCTCTCCAGAGCAGCATGTTCCCCTTCATCCCCCGTATTTTTCCTATAGTAACTCTATAGATTTTGTCAGGCCTTGCTCGTGCTCCCTCTTTTTCCTGCTAATGGGGCTGTTAGCACCGGGACGCGTATTGATCGGGGCAGATGCTGCCCCCCAGTTAGCTGCTCTGCTTTGGGCAGGCCTGTTATAGGCTCCCCTAAACCTAAAGCTACAACCCATGGGTAGGAAAAGGGCAGATTCTCACACCAGTGGCTAGGAGAACCTGCTGTAACAATACTACTGGGGCTTGCAGGTGCAAAACCATGACAGTCATGACATGCAAGCAACAGCATAAGAACAACAAGGGAAAAATACTGCCATGACCACTTAGGTGAAGGGTTACAGAGCTGCAAGCAAAAGGTAGGCTACAGAAGGCAAGGAGAAGGCCTTCAGCAACAGAAAGGCTAAGACCCATATGGCATTTTGTGAGTGTTCTATAAATGCCATGAAAATAACCCTAATTGCAATCTTGTGATACAGGGACCTACCCATCCCATTTGACAGATAAGAAGATAAAAGTAGAAAGGTCAAGAGACACTAAGGCCACAGACAGCCAACATCAGAGACAAGGTCAGAATGCAGTTAAGTCTGGTTCCAAAGCACTCTTCTAAAAGAGTGTTCATTTCTTTTAAGGACCTGATAAACCTTTGAGAATTAGTATAATTTGTGAATCAAATGCCGGCTTTTGAGGGTTAGGATGCTGCAAGAGGTTAAGTGCTGCCTCCTCGCTGCTCAGTGTCAATATCAATGTAGGACTCTCATATATGTGCAACACTGGAAAAATCACTCAGAAACAATTCAGCTACAATGCCAACAGTGTGATCATTCCTGGTGGTGAGCAATTACCAGAGACCGCTGGGCAGGTAAATCTAATCCTCTCTCTGTTGCCCCCACCTCCTGCCTACTTTTCTCTCTTTCCCCAAAACTTAACCCTACAACTGTGAGACTTTAGGCATTTAGAGACAGGTCAAGCCAGCGGCAGGGCAAGCCTTGCCCCAGATCAAGGCCCTCCTCCACACTCCAAGTCACAGCATTAATTAATCCTGGCACGTGATTGCTATAACTTCTGCAGGGAGCCACCTATGAACACCAGCACAAGGGCTGTAAAGGAGTATCAATTGTTAGTGTCCAGGGAAACTTCTATCCGACACGTTTTTAGCAGTTTCTGGAAAATGAGGGCAGGCAACTTCCCCACCCAGAACTATAAAGGCACCTGCCACTAGAGGAACCTCAACTGCAAAAATCCCACTCCCTGGAAGTTTAGTAAGAACTGCTTCAGTCAACTTCCCCATAAAACCTCTTCTGTATCAAGCAGGAGTAAATGCACTAAGTCATGGCAGAGAGCATATAGCCAAGGGAACTGATATTTTAGGTATCTTATACATTGTTTTATGGCTGCAGAATATATGGATAATTGGGACATCTTGATACCGGGACATGTCAGCAAATTCAGAATAACTCAGAGAATGGTGAAATAATCAGGAGAAATTAATTTCTCAGCAGAAATAAAACTATGCCAGTTGGAGAACACAATGGCTGCATTCAAGAGTGCAAAATTCTCAGAAGAAGGACTAATTGCCAGGGTATGTTTTCCATTCCATACCATCCCTTCAGTGAGTAGAGTTCATACGGATTCAGTCAGGAAAAGGAAGATTAATTCTTTTTAGTAAAGTGTGTTAATAAAAGGTGCTGCGGGATTATTTGAGAGATGCAGCAGGGCGAGGAAGGACTCTGAAGCCTCTTCCTGGTTCTGCTCTGATGTACCACACGAGCAGGGCACAACATTTATACACACCATGTTTGTAAAACTGAACTGCTGCTAATTATTGAAGCAGCTGCAGAAGTACAGAATGGTCTATTGAGGACAGAACACCTCTGTATTTATGAGAAGGTTGAAATTATACTGCAGCTCACTGCAAAGTCACTTCTAGTGATCACTGGAACAACTCTGTCGCTGTGTCCTGGGCAACTGCCTAGAAATAGGTAACAGCTGATGTGACTGTACTTTTTGTGATAGCTGTTGTTCTTAGGAGAACTTTACAATGTTAAGGTTAAACTTAAAAGACCAACGACTAAAAAGGCTGAAATAAACTTGGGGGGGGGGGGTATGGAGGGAGGAAGAAGCACAGACTTCCTCTGACACACTCCCAAGTTTTCAACAATACCGAAAGCTGAATTTTCACTTACCAGTAGGTTCTCTGGCTTGATATCCCTGTGGACAATGTTCAGGCTGTGGAGATACTTGATGGCACTGGCCAGATTGTAAAGCATCCCACTGGCATCCCGCTCTGTATATTTGTTGGTGGAAGTAATAGCATCAAAAAGATCTCCTCCCTGGAGCAAAATGACCATGGCATATGAGCAACACTGCTTGTGAAATAACTGAAAAATTTTGGGAAGATCAAGGAGCATCATTTATAGAGGAGGAGGAGGAGGAGGAGGAGGAGGAGGGAGGAGCAGTACAGTTTCCTTGCAGATATAAACTTTGGGTACTGTGATGACATCCCCCATAATGGCAGCTGAACATATAGGTAATTCCGAACCATTTATCATGGTTTAGTTGGTCAGCCCAAGAGGCCGGAGTCTCCACTGCAAACGGTTCCCACCTGCTGCCGCTTTTGTAACATGTCCAGCACTTGCCAACCTGCGTGTTCAGAGCCTCTGTTGCTAATTTCTGGCATGCCTACATACTTGCCTGTCACGATGCCACATACCAACCCTTGCCACCCTATTATAATCAGAAACAGGTTGACATCATGTTTTTGCCCAAAGTCTGACTGAACTCCAGAAAAATGAAGAAATTCTGAGTAAAACTCAAACCAGCTACCTGTCACCTCTGCTAGAGTATTTTAAAAGTCTGTTTCCATCTCATAAAACTTTGAAAACATGTATTTCAGAAACTAATTTCTCTACTCAAGATGTGAAGTTTTTGGTAGTGTGATGCTCTTCTCGCAGTTATACCGAATAACTTCCCAGCATATACGTCAGAAAATCATACTGAAAGAGACTTAAGAATTAACATTAGTATTTCACCACAGCTACAAACACAGGTGGCAACTTGTCCTGTTTCTAGCTCATCGTGTTGTCTAATTCAGCTAAAAGCTACTGTTAGTGAAAGAAAAAATAAGAAAATAAGAGAGAAAGAAAGAAAAGAAGGAAAATTAAGTGGAAGTCCTCAAAGTTGCAATGATCTTCTTCAGGATCTGAGGAAGTCACGACATTTGGACTGTATTTCCAGAGCCGAGCTGGCAAGTGGGAAGAAGAACATGTAAGTGCTTGGAGAAAGACCAAAAAATAAGTTTAAAGGAGAGATTAAGGGGGAAGCTTGACAGAGTGGAGGAAAAAACAAACATCTTTTGAGAGACACTACTCAGAGGTGTTGGGCCTTCAGCCAAAATCAAAGCAGCACCATAAAGGAAACACAGACCAAAAAAAAAAGAGGAGGGAAATGATAATTCTGCAAAAACAATAAAAAAAATCCCTGCTGCAGTCAAAACATCAACAAAAAAATCACAGGAGACTGTATTTTAAAGAAAAAGTAGGTATTTTCTGAAGGCAACAGAGAAATCCTAGCTTTGCCAACTCTCAGGATTTTATCAACATTTTCAAGTTATTTGGTGGGGTTTTTTTTAAGGCTCAGCTCCAGTAAACACTGTTTTCACTAAGAGAAAGGAGGAGGGGAAAGAATAAAAAAAAAAATTTTTCCAGGAATCATGGCTACAGACAAAGAGGTGGGAAAAGACAATCACCAAAGACTCAACCCTGAGAAAACAGACATTACTTGTTAAAAAAGCCCAAACAAACTATTAACATTTTTGCATTGTTGAGGTGCAGCTGAAGTCTGCCAGGGCAGATTTATTCCCACTGTAGATGCAAAACCCCAGCCTTGGAAACTGCTTGCAGCCAACCATTGTCAAATCTGGACCACATCAAAACTTCTTCTCTGGCTGGTGACTGATCAAGATACATCAGGATACATAGTGTCAAGGAAAAGGAGGAAGAAAAGGCCAAACTAAACCAGATAAAGGATTAGAGAGAAAGGCCAAATATTTGGCAAAAGTACAATACCAAGTACTTCATGGCATTAACTGATCCCTACGTATTAGATATCAGCATGTGGCAAAATATGTGGGATAAATAATCTATCTTCCCTAAGCTCCTTCCTGTGAAGCCCCTGTACCAGCTGCTTTTTAACATGAGGTAGTGGATTAGACAGATCTTCGGTCTTATCAAATAGGTTCCAGATGCTCAGGAGAAGTGTCAATAACATCAGAAAAAGATCTGCCTCCAAACAAAGAAAACAGTCCAGGCTGAGATGTGAGGGGTGAAAAGGAAAGAAGCTGAACCTTAAAAAGCGAAGGGAAAACTTTGGCCTAAAGTCAGAAGAGCAAATATTCATGCGCAACAGAAACCCGAAGTCAGAATAATACAGAGGCTGCAGAGCACATTGACAGATGGTCAAGCCAATCTGAAGCAGCATCATTTTCTCCAGTTAAGCAGCTTACTTTACTCATAAAGTCTCTTACCAGGTAGCCTGGTAAGAAAAGAGAGCATACATTTAGTCTCTGGGATTCTCTGCAGTTAAAAGAGAGACGATGTCCTGCAAAGAGTTAACAGAGCTGACAGCTATATCAGGCAGAATTATTTTCAGACTTCCCTTTCCCTGAAGAGCACTTTAACCTGCAAGGTTCTGCTTAGCCAATTCACACAGCAGGTCACTATCATTTATTCAGGCAGAAGGGGTGAATTCAGGATGACATTTCAGTCTTAAATCCCCTGTTCTGGAGTGAAATGGGAGCAGTAACATCTGAATGCAGTTTTTATCATCTGTGCACTGAGGAAGTATACTTGGAAGTACAGTAACCAATTATTTATTTATTACCTTGTTATGTAAATGATATAATCTCTCTTTTCTTCTACAAAAGTGAAATCATATCCTGGAGCAGTAAAGGAAACTCTGCAATAAATCTTGCTCGTTAAATTGGCCAAACCCCTGTTAGGTTTGAATAACAATTTTGTTTCGCTGTGTAAAAAGGCAACGTGCCAGAAACCAGGTCCTTGCTTCCTTTTACAAGCACCACTCGCAATGTGTTTATATTTGTATTTATGAAGTGCTTTTTCTTACACTTTACAAAGCAATGAATGGCCTATCTGCCATGAGGTGAGGGCAGCACTTGCAGCAGCCACTTATGTCAAACATGTTACTGCCAATTAATGCAGGGTGGTATTAACTGAAACCGTGCTCTGCACTATCAAGCCTTTTCTCCTTGAATTTCTTTCCTGTCTGTGAGTTTGATTTAAAGTCAAGTCTTCAAAAGTCAGTCGCTAACAGATGGTTAATCAATTCTAACAGTGCATGCTATGAAATGGTAACAGTCAGCAATTGGTGAATTAACAATCAATGTCTTTCCAGAAATACTTTCCCCGGTGCCCATAAGAGTATAACAAGGCTTTTTTTTAGCAATTAAATACTAAGGAATAGATGTTTGCTTCAAAGAAACAAAGTAAGCTTCTCAGAATTAGCATATTTCTTCTAAATTTCTTCTACTATTCCACATAAAATAAATAACATTATAACAGTGCTCTTTAGGATATCTGAACTACAAAGATCTTTATAAAGCCCTTCTATAGCATAACTAAAAGCATAAATATCTTGGTACGTGCAGCAATCCTGAAAAGTAAAGAAGAAAGACTGCAAACCCCAGATTTTCCCAGAAAGTTAATATAATGGCTGGTTTTCTTTATACACATCTTTTATTTTGTAAGAGTTTTCGGTCCCCTCCTCTCTTATTCAGCTGAGTAGGACTTTGGTTAAAAATCCACTGGAGACTACAGTTTGAACAGTTTTCAAGCATGAATAGCACAGCAGGTTGCACCCATAAAACCAGCTATGTGCTTACGTCTTGGCACGTTAGACAAGCCACAGCTTTTACTTCTTAGCACACCTCATGGGGACAAGATGAAGGATTCGTCAATGCAGGCTGAAGCTGCGGCTACATTGGATTACTGCGCTGTGCAAGAGTATGGAGGTACCTTTGAACAAGCTCTCATGGACACCAGGAAAAACCTACAGTAACATGGATCTCAGAGTGAGTTCACTTATCCTAGAAAAGAGCAGTAATTATGATAAAAATAGTGTTAGATGGCTAATGGCATCTGATCTGAAGCTGTGCTATTTCACATTGCACTCCTGAGTGCGAAAGAGGGCTGTGGCTGTGAAGGAGGTGGGAAATTCTTCTGGGACTGGTTACACAGAGGGATTCGTGGTGTGGAAGAGTGCCAGTATTTTGCTTTTTTCTTAGTATTCAACCTCTCCATCAGAGACTAAATGGGGATGCTGTGTACCCTGGCAGCTCCTTGCCACCAGCATGCCCCAGTGTGCTTCCTCAGAGTTTGGAGGTGGTGGACGGCGGGGTTAGCTGGGCCATAAGCTCCACAGCACCACTCAAGCCAAGTAGGGCATCGGGCAGACTCAAATCTGAGGACAATGTTGCCATCTCCTAAGGTGTGGGGCATGGCCTGTGCTTCTCATGGATAACAAGACTGCCACAAGGATAGGGAAAAATCCATGGCCATCCACGGGCCACAGTTGACAGCCTCCTGGCTCTGCACTGGGAACCTGGCTTGTGTCACCGCTGCTGCCACGGAGCACAGGGGATAATGGAGCAAACCAAAAAACTTTTCATTCTCCTTGCTCTTGTATTCCAGCCCAGAGATTGAGAAGTTCTTTAAGAAACACCTGGACGTAGGATCACCCTATCTAACAGCTCAATGAGGTGCCTACACTAAGAGCATCCCCTAATCTCCACCTACAACCACAGCAAAGCAGATAACAATCTTGCTTGACAAAATTGCTTTCTCTCACATCCTCTGGTGGTGCCTGTTTCTGACCACAGATACAGAGTATGTCTACCGAAGATGACCCCACTTTTAATTCAAGATAAGTGGAAGTGATCTGGCTGCCAGCATTCAGACTGTCTGATTTGCTCACAGGTGTTGAGCATGCACATACAACAGGCCTGCACACAAATGTTGCTGCTGCACAGCTTTATTATAATCTTTGTCCTTAAACACTTAAAACTGGACTTCCCAGGTGTAGGCATGATAGGCTGCCCCAGAAGAACATGCTGATCAAGATATAGAAATGGAGATGGCTGCTGGAAAGTTCTCCTTCCCACAGAACAGTTGAGGAAGGAAGGAGAATCGTTAATCCCATTAGTGAATGTGAAAAACAGGTGTATTCTGTTAAAGTAAGTATGGAGGACCAGATGTCCTCAGTGCTTTTCTGTCCCAATTTGTACAATTTAATCAAATGTATTTTTACCACCTTTTATGTCCAGTGACATACTTGTGTCTTAGTACCAGATCCAAGAGCTAAATTCATACTTCTTGCTCTGCACTGTTGACAGTACGGGGGCAAGAGTTGACCTGGTCTGAGTATCATAATCCAGTTTGAATATGTAATTCCAGCAGCGCATGAAATAAATGCATGTGGTCTGGAAGTTACTATGAAGAAATGAATAGGGTCCCAAATATAAAATACTGCATTCACAAACTTATTTTTCAGAATAGAACCATGCTTTAAATAGCAGGTGTTTCTCTTGCACTTCCCCCTTCCCTCCAGTTTAAACTTATTATCAAGGAGGCAAGTCTGACAATGTGTTAATATAAATCAAGAGAAAATGACAGGTAATATTGTTTACATTTAACATAAACTAATAAAATTTAATTAAACTATTTTATCAAAGAATATTGGCTTTTCAAGGCTGGTGTTTACCACTATTCAGACTGGATGTATTTTAAATTCGCCTCAAGGCAGATGCATTTCTTTGAGATAAAACTTTTTAGAGAGGCTTCTTTTGGGCGAATCTCCAAAGTACTGTCCACAGAGCACTTATGAATGTGGCTTACAGAAAGTTACACAAATATTTGAAATATTTTAAAGCTATAAAAAAAAATCTGACAGAGAGTTACACACCTTTCAGTAGGGTGCTGGACAAGACTGCCTTCAGAGATCCCTTCCATTCTAAATTATCCTGTGATTCCATGATTTTTAGTAAGTTTAGTACCAATGAAATTTCTCAATATGATTGAAACAATTCTTAATAAGCAGCTTGTCTCTGAAATACTCACCTTTACAAGTTCCATGACAAGGTACAACTCAGTTGGCATGTCCATCTCCTCAATCAGAAGTACAATATTGGGATGCTTGACTCGTCTTAAAATAGATACCTCGTTCTGGATCATGTGTTCCTGACACACAAAAGAAATCTTCAATGACTATGGGTTAGTGGGAAAAACTTTCACCTCCACTGTACAGTGGAAAATGCAGAAAGAATTGGGACCTGCATGGATTCTTCTTGTGTTTTTTGAAAAAGGTAACAGATGTTGCCTCCAGCAATGTGGAAGGAACACATCTAGAAACAACATCAGTGTGATAACTGAAAGAAGAAAAGAGTGTAGAACATCATAGAAAAAGAAGTGGAAGAAACACATGTTTCTCATGCAGAGAAATGTTAAACTTGGAATCTTCTAAAATCTTTTCTCCAGTGCAGAATCTTTCCACCTAAAAATATGATAGCATCTTCTCAGAGAACCTATTGTGACAGATTTCAAAAGCTAACAGAAATACACTTACTATAAAACTGACAACAATTTGATTAACCTTGCATATCATTTTGACATGGCGGCCAGTGTTTTTATAATTATTAGTACCATTTTTCTTTTTTCTATAGCATCTGGGATTATGAAAGCCAGAGGACATAATTACAGGGGTAAAGAGCAAGGGGAGTGAGCATACCCACACACAACCGACCAACCGGAGAATCAACATACGCATCTAGAAAGGCACATTTCAGCCCTTTATAGTGATATAAAGTGCCCCTTCCAAGGGCAGGCAAAGGCTTAAACCAAAAATATTCTAACGCTTGCCAGGAGGAAGACAAATACCAACAGCTTCCCAAAGTGATCTCTCACAAAATGTTTCTTGAAAAAAAAAAATGTATCTTTTGGTCTCATTCAATTTTTTGTACTTACTTTTCCTCTACATTTACTTTTTTTGATTATTTTCAGTGCATATTCTCTACCAGTTGATCTGAGGAAAGAGAAAAGAAAAAAATGTATGTTCAATCACATTGAATATTTTTCTCAGTTGAGTTTATATTTGTCATTTGAGCACAGTAGGTCTGGGCAAGAATTCTATTCAAGAATTTGTTTTGTCAAGAAATGAAGCTTGCATCTGTCTGGAATTGTGAGCTTGTGCCACATTTATCAAATATGTGTGCCTGAGAAAAAAAATCATTAAGCATTTTATAAAAAAAAGAAGATATTTCAATGGTTTTGAAACAAAATCACTTGATTTTTTCATTCATGTAGTGGTATTTGTTATTTCTTCTGCAGTTTTATGTAAAAATATTATATAGTATTTACAGATCCAAATCTCAAAACCAAGAAGTTTTGTCTTCTATTAAACAATAAAATATAAGCCATGGAAAATACATTTATTTTCTTACTTAAAATGAAGAGTCATTTGTTTTATCTTAGCACTTGCAACTGCTAAGATAAAAAGTCAGTCTTTGGAATAATGTTTTATGTATTCAGTATGTATATGATACCTAACAGAGTTAAATATGATGTTTATGGGACCGAATATGAAAGGTTCTTGAGACAGTAAGAAATTATACAGATTTATCGGAGAATGAGAACACATTTCCTTTTAGGTGGTTTTTTTTTTGGAAACCATATAATATTTATCACTACCATATACATAGATATTTATTATGTAGAATGCTAACATAGAAAATTAAGTTTGTAGACAAATTCACTATATCCACTTCTATTTCTTAACCAAGTTACAAAACCGTAAGTTGGCTGTAAGGATGATAGCAAGAAGCTCTGTTCACAGGCTCTATTTTCACTATAAGGTTAAAAGGAGAATGGATAATATAAGAAAGAGCTCTTACTGAAATGTTTTATAATAAAAATATAAAGCATTTACAAAAGTGTAATACATTGCCCTTAGGCATATGTTTAGTTAAAAAATAATAAAAAAAAACTCTCAAGCATATGGGGTTATTTTTTTTCATTCTTCATTTAGCAAAAAATAGTGAAATAGATATTAAATTGATATATAATAAGTTAAATAGAGAAATGGACATGCCTAAAAGTGTGCACAATCTGTCAAGTAGGACCTGCATATTCTGTCAAGTGAGTCATAAACTGAAAGCACTGCATTAGGAAAATGACCGTGCATTTTCATTGCCTTATTTAAGCATGGAGACCTCCTCAGGCAGTGATGAACCACTAGGTATTAATTTAAGGGAAAATGAGCACTTCAATAAAAAGAAAAAAACCCACCAAAATATTAATTCTGTTTGAGTTCCTAGATCAGCAAGGAGCAAAGAAAGTCTGCATTAAGGTATCAGTTAAAAGACTGTGCAAAGAAATCACACTGGATGGTGACATTTATGACTTGGGAAAAAAGCACAGCATGGTTGTTCAAGGCTTAAGCAAAGAAAAACTAAATATTTCTCATATCTGTACTCCCCCACAACAGGGTTTAATGCTACAGCCCCCAGAAATGGGCCACACTCCACATGGGGTGCCCCTTCCAGGTGCTGCTGTTTGACGGCTACAGTCCCAGCTCAGTGAGGGAACAAGCAGAGTTACGGACACTATTTCTGGGGAATGGAAGGAGGAGGTAGGGGAAGGAATATTAGAAATTAAGATATCTGGGGTTCAAACTCAGACAAAATATGCCCTCTTTCAGTAGGAGTCTCTTTCAAGCTGCTTGGTTGCCCTAGGAATGCTTCCCTTCTGTCATGAGAAAGGAAATTGATGGTTTTTGTTGGCCATGGGAGACTCCATGTACTCCAAAACACTGGGAAATCTGAGCTAGTGAGGAAATGTCAGAATCTGGAAGTATCTGAAAGTTAAAAATGAACACATATAAAAACACCACAGGACAAATTGCGCATACGATGGAGCAGATATGTAACAAGCAGATGACAACTCTGACTGCTCTTTGTTTTGGTAAAAAGAAAATTAAAGCTAAGATAATGCAAATCCTTTCCCCTAAAAAGCTGCAGAACCACAGGCTGTCAGCAGCACTGCAACTTACACACCCGTCGAAAAATACGCACAGCCATGCCAGAAACTCGCAGTGAAATGGGCATGTCACCTCTCACTCAACTCGAACAATAAAAAGGTGCCACACGAAGTAGGAAACACGTTATGGCTGGATAAAAGTCTGGACCCACAACGCTAATGCAGGGCATGGAGTTAGACCTCTAGTCCACCACAGGGCTCCATGCCACACTCCCTGGCTGTCTGAACCTTTTGCAAAGTTCACATGATTTCCACTGCACTGGAGACAAAAAACTATCATCTTCATTATTTTTGTGTGTGCATTAAATGTATTTGTGTGTGTGTGCCCGTGTGTTCACAGACGCACAGAATGGGATTTAGAAGTCCCCACATGCAAATTTTGAAGACGGTGTTGGTTTCTATTTATTTGGACTGTTCGTTGCCAGAGGAAAATGCCTGCGAATGCATTTCAAGCGTCAGAGTGGCTAACCAGTGCACATGGGCTGGTCTCCACAGCTATGAAGAAGTATCCATGTGATCAGTGAAGATGTGTAACAAGACCCATTCCTACTTGCTTAACACCTCATGGCACTATTTCTTTGAAGTCTAATGCACACAGGAATTGTACATCAGACGAAAGTGGAAAAGTCCTCTGTCCCACGTATCACCCCATCAATTCTGGCTCTGCAAATGATGGACATATCAGACTTTGAAGTGAGGTGTTTTCTGCTTAGAAAGACTGTGAAGAATGTTTTTGAAGGGGTTCTACATGTACTGGCTTTAATTTACCCTTTGAGCCTTTAATTTCTCCTTCCACACTTGTAATGGCAAGGGTATACTGCTTTAGAAGTAGAAACCAACAGAAACAATTCTACTTTAATTTTCAAGCTCTACCAAAGTAGTAACTCTCTGATATATATGGGAACTATGGAATGGTACGGCTCAGAGATCATAAGAGTATGTATCTGGGAATACCTGAGTAATCATGCCATTTGAGCGCATATTCACTAGATACATCATGTTATTGGATACTTCTGGGACCAGGAGGATAGACAAGAAGACAGGAAACAGTTCTCAATTAAGCTCTCAAGGATATTGTAATCAGCATTATTTTTAGGTGTGGGACCTATATTTAATTTTGTTCATGTCTCTTCTCTCAGCTTGAGGAAGAATTGTAAAATGCACACTAGCATATTTGAACCGTCTCTCAGCACAACTAGTATTTTCAGTTGAATGACAGTGTATCAAAACCTCAACCTTTTTTATTTTGCCTTGTAATCAGTTTCTTTCAGTCACTACTCACTTTACTTTTAGCTTGTCTTTTTCTCTTTTCTTAGTTATATGTTTTCACCTATCTTTTTCATCAGTCATGCCCCCTCCAAAGGGTTTTACAGTGCTTTCTTGTTTTCATAGTGTTTTGCTTTGGTTCCTTTAGGTTTCCATATTCCCCAGTTTAGTGTTCGGACCTTGGGGTTTGATCTGAACAGCCGTTGCCCTCCACATGACCAGCTCCCCCATGAACTCACTCTGACAGAGCTCTAAAGGCCTCACAAGAGCTTTGGCCAAGTCACATAAGCACACTGTCAGCTGATAGAAAATCCACTCTTCCCCCTTTCCCCAACAGCTGTCTCCATGGTCTCCAACTTGCCAGACTCTTTCAGATGCAAAGCGGGACCTGTCTTTTTCCAAAGAGACTAGTTTAAAACCAGCCAAGTTAATTTATCATCATCTGCCATGAGATCTAATCCTGACTTACTCTCTAGGGTTAATTATCACATTCTTACAGGCTAAAGAGCAAAAGTTCTTTCTTTGAGCCCAAAGGTGAGGTTACAGTCTTCTGTAAAAGTCCCCTCTCTAGGACATGATAACAGGGGATGTTAAACTTCACTTGTGGAATTTCATTATCAGACCTTGACATCTCTGTTGTTCATTCTTTTGAACATCTCTATCATGGCAGTTTTTTGCCTTCTCCGAGATGCTACTATCTAACATGAGCAATCTTACAATCATTTCACATACAGGTACCTTCTGTCTTCTTTACCCCATATTCTCCTATTTTTAACAATACCACCAAAAGGCACTCACAGTTCTGCTCAGAGCATTTCCGTCTTTGTTCCTTATTTTTCACACTCTTAACATTGGGTAGAGCTGGCTCAAACCTGGTTCATGACCTGCTTGACCAGATTTAGAAACCAGAACCTGAGCTAGTTAACCTGGACACTTTCAGCAACACCGAAGTTTGAGGTGACTTGTGACTTCTCTAACCTCGAGTGGATGTCTAAAATCAGTCGTTAAGTGTGACTGTTCTCACCTCGTAACAGTAAAGGGCACTGAAGAAGTTAGATTTTGATGTCTGCAGTGCAGGCTCCTAAAGTTGGATAGAGCTCATATAATGGCACAAAGCAGGCAAACAGGAGGTAGAAGCCCATTTAATTAAAGATAAACATGGAACAGGTTCCTCCTCAGTGTCAGATGGCAGAATAGATGGATCCGAAGTCAGCTTTTTGTGCTGACCACCACCACTACACTGCACACACAAAACTGATATCGTTACAGAATGGTCCTACATGTGAAATGTTTCATTGGTCTAATCTAAAGGGAGAGTTGCAAGAATATACTGCAAGAAAAGATGTTATTTCAGTGCAACAAGAAAGATTTAACACAAAGAACTGGCAAAATCATGAAGAGTGCAGCAGAAAAAACCCATATAAAACCCACAAAGAATTAAATTTATAGATTGCCCTTTGGACTCACTCTTTTTTTCATATGAGAGGGCACTAGTGTAGTTTTTCCATCTGGCATTGAGACATTACCTTATTATGTGCCCTATATTCTACAAATAAAGACACGATCTAGAATAAGCATGACATTAATGATTATTTTACAGTAATAAGCATATTATCCTCCTCACCTTTCTATACACTCCTTCACAATAGCAAAATTTCCATCTCCTATAGTCCTTCCAACTTTATATCGCTCTGCTATCGATGCTGGAACCTGGAAACCTTCCTCCAACACTTCTGAAAGAATCATTAGTACATTTTTATTGTTAGTGAAGGAAACACAGATGTTGCACATAACATGCATTTTAAGTCTATGGCTTAGGAGCCTGGAAACCATTCAGAGTCAGTATCTCACTTACTGTACAATGAAACCATGCTGCTGACATTGTATATACTCAACAGGTTTCACACAGATACAATAATGAAAAATAAGACTTCTGGGGCTCAAACATACCACCATTCGAGTGTTACATACTTTACCATTCCCATTGCAATATGCTCCCAGGACAAAACCAAAATTGTATTTTTTTAATTATGAAAAGGCCTCTGTGATCTGCACAAGCGCAGACCAACCTCCAAAAAGGGTTGGAACTCCTTGACACAGCATGATTAAATATATGTACCAAAGAAGTCCAACACTCAAGCACTTATTTTATTACATCCTGTAAACTGAGACATCCATAAAACTCCTCATGTGCTAAGTGCTAGTTCTCCCCCTCCCCCAATATTAAATATTTAGTTTTTAAACAAATGTTCTCAATAATACTACCTCACATGCAACCTGGGCACCAGATGTTTAGGTAAAATTGCATTACACAGTGTCTAAGCATAAGAAAAGTTTGTAGTTTCATGTGTTTTAGTGCTCATTCATGTACCATTATTTTTAAATGTATTTGAAATAGCGTGTTACAAATACCTAACATGCCTCTAAAAGCTGACTGCAAACTGCAGCTGATGCAAACTACTATATAAATATCGTAACGTAAAAAAAATGCCTCTCAAAAATGTGACTTGAATTTACACTCTTTAAGACAGCGCTTTTAACTGTATCTTTACCTGTCCTTTGTTCCATTCAGTATTAAAAGTGAATGTTATGACACAAGGAGGCTGGGGTTTGCCTGAGTTCACGGGCAGCGTGAGGAGTTGCTGTCAGACACGAGCATACACCCACTTACGTGCATGCGCGTGTGAACCGGCGGTACCGGAGCAGGCACTATCCTTCAGCCAACTTGCTCAACACCTTAGTACAGGGTGAGACTAATAATTTCTGAGTAAAGACTCAGGACTGCAGCGTGTTCTTTAGTACCATGCCAGACGAGACAAAAAATCAGTGAAATAATCCCGTCAGCACTGCCTCGCCTGCAGAACTAATATCTAGAGAATCCTGCAGCAAACACACCTTTGAATGAGGATGCCCAGATCAAATCTGATCCGGAAGGAACCTAACTGGTTTGCTAAGACTGACAAGCCTCCTCACGGAGAGTCATCCAGCCCGCAACGCTCCCACCTTCTCCGGCAGGAAGAATGACTCATTTCCTACACAGCTGCTGTTATCCCTACACTGACTGCTTTGAAATGTCAGCCTTCAAATGTTACCTTCTGCAGGTCCATCGTTTTCATCCATAGAGCTGCAAACTTTGGTGGATGCTAATGAGGTAGAGGAGCCACTGTGTTGGGAGCTCTGGAAATGGAGAGACACAAATGAAAACAGATGATTTTTACGGAGCACGAGTACCCGCAGCACGTTCCTGCTGGACACACGGCCCGGAGGGGCTTCAGTGTTCCCCATGTAAAGCATCAATTTACTTTGGTGCCGGGATATTGTGGATGCTTGGGAAAAGTCCGGTTTTTCCACTGAAATTACGCTTTTGGTACCATGGAAATATCCCTTATCCATCACGTGCAGCAATGTGCAGCAACGCACATGTACGTATGGTCCATTATGGTCCATTTGTTTCTCCCTATCCCACACACATTTTGGGGGGGCAAACTGAGGAGCTGTGTGCCCTCTGCAGGCAGGAGACTCTTTTCTCAGCGACACCGTTAACCCCGCAGGCACTGGAAGTATAAATGTCTTTGTACTGAAATTGGCTTTGTTATGGGTGGAATTCCTCACTTTTGCAAACCTCCCTCTGGTGAAATCCTCCCCAGCTGTGTTCTAGAAGGGAGAAATCGTTATGGTATTGTATGGAGAAAATAAAATGTCAGGGTGAATAACACTTGCTTTTCTGGAAAAGCATTTCACAGAATCACAGAATCATTAAGGTTGGAAAAGACCTTTAAGATCAGCAAGTCCAACCGTCAGCCCAACACCACCATGCCCACTAAACCATATAGTGAAGTGTCACGTCCACACGTTTTTTGAACACCTTCAGTGATGGTGACTCCACCACCTCCCTGGGCAGCCTGTTTCAATGCTTGACCACTCTCAGGAAAGACATATTTCCTAATATCTGATCTAAACCTCCCCTGGCGTAATTTGAGGCCATTTCCTCTTTGATTGTGTACAGCTCACTTGAGGCATGAGCCTGTACTTTGGTTTTAAGCACTTGTACGGCAAGTGTCTACATTTGGCTATACAGTTAATGGGGGGAGGATGGCATCTCTATAGTCTCCAGAAAGAGACTTGTAGCCACCCAGCCTGGATGCCAGAAGTACAGCAGGCAGGATCTTGCTAGGGAAGACTTCTGAAGCATCTATTGATGTCCACCAGTTACGTATGGACTCTAGGCATGTACTTTAGGAAGACTGCTTCATCACGTACCTAGATGGATGAAACTACACAGACATATGAGATGGACAAAAATACACAGACATATGAGATGGACTGGATTTCACCCAAAATTTTTATCCTGGGCTGCATAACGATTATACAAACACATCTTCAGGATTCTCCCATCTTCAGAGGAAACCAGAAGAAGCTACAAATGTAACAGTGGCCCTTTAAACTTACAGCAAAACTGAGAATTTCCTCAGGTTCACATAATTCCCATGCTGAAAAGTTACAAAATGCTGCAGTATTTAATTACCTCCTTCGATCTACATATTACATAAATTGAGGCTGTACTGCATGCAACTAACACTATCAGTTCCTTATCTGTGTTTGCAAAGTACATATATGCTCACAGTCAGGGTGCCCATCCACTTTACAGGTTTAATACAACTGCTTTGGAATGATCTCCCTCCTCTGCCACTGCAGAGCTCAGCCGATGACTGGAGCAAGCATAACTAACCATGCAGCAGTTGGGATTTTTGCAGAGTACAGAGCCAGGGAGAAGGCTGTCAGCAGAGTTAAAAGCTGGCCAGTATGCTGAGTTCATTTGAACAGACTAACTTTTAATTTCTCCCACAGTAGATTAAGGTCAGATGATTTAGACAAAGGCTGAACTTGGCCTATTTTTCACTAAATAATCCTTAGAGCTTGCACATCGTGTCTACCAAGAGATTCTTTGCCCTTTTTTTCTTTTAATCAACCCCAGCTCATTCTTTTCATGTATCCAAGAATTTCTTCTGAGGTTTGATCAGAATTAAAAATTGCATTAATCAGTTTTTGGACTACTTCTGCTGCCTCTTGACAACAGAAGTGAGCACTGACTGTTCTTATGCAGCTTGCTAAGATATTGCTGCCCTTGTTTCATGATTAGGATGTGTTTATGTATGTGCTAAACTCTGCAGGACGTCTCTGTAAAAACTTACCTCTGGTTCATTTTTGAACAAATGTGCAGATGAGGATCAAGGTAACGGGAAAATGCTAGGAGTTCTCATGCCTGGAGAAGTCACTCTCAAAGCCTATATTTATACACATGTAATGAGAGAATTGTTTCCTTTACACTCCTGCTTGTAAAATAAGCAGAAAAACATGTTTTCTCCACTCATTCTGCTGTGTCTGTTTGTTTCCCTCGACCAGGCATCCATTTTCTTACTTATTTTCCCACTCCACAGTATTTTCTTAAAGGAATTACAATTTAAATGAGTTTAATAGTTGTTACATATACAATCATGAAAGAATCTTTACAACATTTAAGGGGTATAACACAAAAAGGTTAGTGCTAGATTTTCAATAGCTTATCAAACAACTAATTTGTTCAGTTTTTTGCATTTTAAACAGTGAGATGACACTTTTCAGCAGATGTTAGGTCAAGACTGCTGACTACACACGGCTGCAGCATTCTTTAGCAGTCTGACAGTCTCTTGATGGAGTCTCGCACCCATTGTTCTCATTTGCGAGAATGGGAGACGTGACAATTGAGACCCAACTCGGTGGCCACATCTTCTCAGAATGGGTGCCTAGAGAGACTCGGATTTCTATTTGGGAACCTAATTTCTCCAGGACCCTCAAGAGGAGGTTTAGCTGAGAACTGCGACTGCTCAGTCCTTCAAAAATTAGACTCTTTCAAGGACCCGTTTCAGCAAAGCACTTCAGCAAGTACTTCTCTTTAAATGCAAATAATCTGAAATTACATTCACTCCTAAATATCTGTCTTAGGTATAGCTCCCTACATATGTATTGAGTTAGGTTCAGTTAAACAAACTGAAAAAAAAGTCACCCACAGAAAATTTAAAGTAAATAAAACATCAATAGGAGATCAATTTTTTAAGTGCCCCTATTTCTTTTCTTCTTGACACTATGTAAGGATGGGAAGGCTGAGATGATATTCACAACTGAAGAAGAACTCAAGTGATGCATTAGTAGCATATACTGTCTGCAAACAAAGCATACAGCCCCTTCAGCGAGACCTGCGTGCAAGGTACCAGCGTGTGAGCAGAAGTAGAGCTCGCCAGCAACAAGGAAACAGTAGCTAAGACGACATTTACTAAAAATACATACTGAGATTTTTGAAACTTTAAACTTTAAAATTTTTAATCGAATTGAAAAAAAATGAAGAAAACACATACTTTTTATTACCTTTGCTGAAGCCCTCCTATTAAAACAAAAAGTTAAGAAGAAATCAGGAGCTGTACATTTGCATATATGCACCAAGTCAGCTGATGGACCCCCGTCACAATTAAAGAGACGTTACTAGGTAAACATGACACAAATATTTTCATCTTTATTCAGTCCTCTGGAACAACACACAGGCATTTCTTTATTTATCTTTGCTTCAGCTAGAAGGACATTCCGTTTATTTAGACTTTAATTAGCTCGTTGTTCTCACAAGCTAAAAGCCCTCTGGGTCCAGCAATCCTTGTGGGTCTCGGTGTTCCTTCCAGTTGGCTTGCCAATCGTGAGGCAGTCAGTCGCGCACACGGTTGCTCTCACAGCTGTGGACCCCATCAGGGATATTGCAGATGGGGAGGGGGGAAAAACAAACTCTAAGCAAGAGTATAATCTCTTCAACACACAGACCTTAATGCAATTATCTGTTTTAATTTTAAGAGATGCTGAGGTGCTTGAAATGTCATCACTTTCACACAGATTTAAAGGGGCCCAGTTGCACAGGTTGCCAGCACATGGCTGTTTTTATGGCACACCTCCATAAAAGCAACGGCATAAAAAAATCAGGTCTTTGGTGTAAGGATTTCAGATCCTATTCAGGTTTATGTAACAGATGGCCAGCACACCACACACCTCACTGATGTGAATGGAAACATTAGCACTATAGAGTTTCACCCATGTCTCACTGGGAGATTTATTTAGCAACTGTTTTGTAAATAGTTCGTATCTATCTCAGTGGACAATGTGCTAAATCCATGAAAAAAAAGGCAGTAAAATAAATATTACTGTAATTTCTCTCTCCCCATACTCACCTTTGTCCTAAATTAATCTTAAAATCTCCCTCAAACTAAACCGCAGGAATTATTCCTGTGGACTACGAGTATCAGCAGCTATGAAAAGAAACTTAAACAAGTATGACTAGGAAGTTTGTTAATGCAATTCAGATTCCTGAATCTTAAACCCCAAACGCTGCATATTTTCCAAACCCCTCAAAACCTTTATTAGCGCATATGGAGTCTACAAAGTCTCTCAACAATAGATTCCTTTGTATTTTCCTAGGATGAAGGAAGCATCTGGATGAAATGTGAGTAACAGAAGTGCACACAGGTGTAACACTAAGTTTGGATCTCATGCAGATTTCGGCTCGTTTAGAAATAGGCTTAATAAAGTGAAGATGAAAATTAGTAAACAAACTGTAAATTCAGAAAGGAGGCTCAGGATAAGGGAATTATTAATGTCTTTAAATAATGCCTCCTAAGATATTCCCTATTCTGAAGAAATCTACAGAATTTAAAAAAACACAGAGAAAAAGCTATGTGGGTCAGTAATATGTGTATGATAAAGTTTGAGTCGGCAAAGATCGATCGGATTAAAACCAAAACTAAACTGTTAAGCAACCACGCTCACCTCTTTTGGAGCCCATACTAGTGTTCAGTCTGGTTGTGACTAACCTTTGCAAGGTAGCCGTCATGAATTCCTGACATAGCCAGTTCCTTAGCCTAAAGACCAACAAGGTTAACAGCAAAATAAAGACAACAGTCTAGTGCAGGTATTAGCTTTGAAGGACTTTGAAGGGTTCAACAAATTCTTGTAATATGTAACAAAGTTAGGCAAGAAATAAGTGAGTCAATACAACAAAATGGTCCACATCCAGAGAACAAAAGGTAAAGCAGAGGACAGCTGGTGTAAAACAGTAAAATAATATATTTTTATGGACCTTTTAGAAGACTAACTCAGCTTTTTATTATTCACTTTAGAGAGAAGCAAAGGGTTACACTGACACTCGCTCTCGCAATTCTGTAGAGTGAAAAATGTTTTTGATTTTCCTTTGTTTAATCGCTTGCTTACATTTTTTGGACCAGCCAGCTGAAACGAGAAAAAAGTTTTCATGTAAACAGTACAGAGCTGGCAAAAAATTACTTGTGGAGAAACATCAATTCTACAATCTTCAGGCCAAAAGAATGGAAGCCAATGGAATTCAATGTACAGAAAGAGAAATGATGCAATTGTTTCTGTTCAAATTTGGACACTGCACTAAACTGACACATAAGAACCACATTTATTCATAAACTGCTTCATCTGGAAAGGAACAATAAAAAAGGTATGCAAACCTGCTACTTATCCACAGTTCTACATCCTGCCCTGTCTTGTTAGACACTTCACTTAAGAGAGGCCCTACATAGGGAAATGATATTTTTTTGTTCATTTATGCAATTCAGGATTTACACAGCCAGGAGAAGAGGTAAATTCAATCAACACAAGCAATAGTCCGGCATGTGTCGTTCAGGAACTTGTGTTGGTTTTCTTCTTTGAGGGATAGAGGGACAAATGAGAGAGTTTGCAAGGAAATGCAGCTGACTGACTGAAGTTAGATTTTCAAGCTGAAGCACTTGTTTTGTTAGGATCCTCTTATTAAGCTGCAGCATTGACTGCTTATACACTCATTTGATTTGTGTAACAAGGCAATTCTGAAAGGCCAGCATAGTTTCCTATATGGTATTTAACAGTAAACTTAAATCTAACCTCTGCTAGCTCCTAACAGCTGCTTCCAAAGTTGAGTCATAATTCAGACCGTAGGCTCACTCAACCTTTGGCATCCTCCAGAAAAGATTGATGATCTAAAAAAAAGAAAGTATCAGATTCACGGTATCGGAAGTTGACCTGTCATTACTGTATCCATACTGCAGTTAACATAAAAAGTTACATGTGCAATGATGCAGTGTGAAGGTTTCCTTTTTCCTTTTCTAAAGTTATACACAGGTGAAATTTTCCACTCAACTACAGAATAAAAATTGAAAGTTCATCAAAGGATGTTCTTATTTCTTCCACCTCATTGAGGGCACAGCACAATCATCATTTTTATTTTTAAACTCTTTGAGCTGTATTTTAAAAGTTCTCCTGGTATTCTTAACTGTGACTTGGTAGAGACAGAAACCTCAGTTATTTTGTTTCTACTTTTCCTCATTTCTATAGTACTGTTTTTTTCCTATGTCTGCGCACCTTTTTTAGGCAGACCACTTTACCAGAAACCAAGAGAGTTTCAAAACTAAAATTTTTACCAGGCCCACAGATGCCTGTAGGAGAGTGTCTGGACATCAGCTGAAGCATCAGACTGGCAGATGACGTGTCAGAATCTGCAATGTCTCTCTTCCCGCACCAAACAAAAAAGTAAAACTAGGTATAGATACGTATTTTAAAGAGTGGAAAGTTATATCAAGAGAACGAGGTACTTATTTTAAAACACCGTGGGTACATTTCAGTACTCAGCTTTTTACAGGCATGTTTCCCTAATACTTGTCTTAAGAGGAGTCTGCTGTAGCTGAGTTGTCAGCAGGGAGCCGGTGCCTTGCTTTGGATAGTCTGCTAATTTCCCACTTCATACTTCAAATCTACCCCGTCATGTGCACACAAACTTACCCATAAGCAATTCAAAGCAGGTATATTTACTGTCTCCAAAAGACCCATTAGAAACCAAATTCTTCCTTGAAGGATCTTTCACATCTACACACCAGAGCCCAGAGTTTATTATTTAAAAGGCACTGAATGCATCTGCTATTTCTGCTATTCGAAGGAACCCACTAGGATGCATGAATCCCACATGCTTATATTAAGTGAACTGTTAGCTGGACAGTGCTGATCCAAAATGAACAAGCAATGCCAACTGCAAGTATTTTTTCAAAGCCTGTTAATCACATCTCCAAAATAAATTCACTGAACAGTGTGTATTTTTTAAATATATTTATTACATTGCTTACAATAATCTACAGTAATGTTAAATCTAGCGAAACAACAAATTGCAACCAGGATGACATGGTCAAATATGAAACACAAGTACAACACAGTATGATGACACAATGGCACAAAAATGAAGGTGATTTTCTTTAGCTGATCATATGAAATAAAACATTCATCAGCATTTATTTTTGCAAGTTTTACATTTTTTGTTGATAAAGCAACAGCTTTCTTTTTGGTTTCCTGCATCACACGGATACAAAAAAGGTATATTGTAAAAAGCAAATACCCAAGCACTTTTCTTTAAAAAAAATAATTGTATGCATAACTTTGTAAAATCTTAAACTTATGTTGAAAATGTGCCAGTATTTACAATATCATAGTGCAACTAACAAAATGAAGAGGCCTTAGCACAAACATCGTTAGCTCCTCTTTCACTAGAGTCCAAATTCCAAAACACTGTACTGCAGGGCAAACCACAAACTAATCACCTCATATAACATCAGACAACGAGTACACGCCGAACACAGTGCAGCTTTTTTCATACTTCAGTGCTGAGGGTTAATTTAAGCAAATTTGAATATAATCGACATGCGCAAATACAGACACTAAAATGCATACGAATGTGTACGCGTGCACTGCGTGTGCTTTTAACCCTTCATGAAGGTGCGCGTACACAACACATGTATCTACATACCCATTGCCTTCTGCAGGGAGGTAAGGAGCTCAGCCAGTCTGAATGGTCAGGAATGAGGGGAAAGAGGCAAACTGAGCCAGCCAGAAGGTGTTACAACAGCCAGCTCGGCTCGGAATGAGCCTCTGCTCGGCTCGGCACACGCTGCTTGCGGAGCGGAGGGGCTTTCCCGGGGCGCAGCACACCCGTTTCCAAAGAGCGCGACAAGCACTCACTTAACTTTGCGCTGCGCGCACAGCTACTGCTGGCTGCGGGACATGAGGTTGTTTTCCTATTGACCGCTCATAGTTACAAGTTCTCATCCCATCACTTATAGATAAACTGAAAGTGAAGTTTAAATAAAGAACATTCTTGTATTCAGTTGTATACCATTAACTGGATACAAGAAAAAGCACAGACAACATTAATCTAAGTATTCATTAAGTGACGAGGTAATTTAGCACTATAAAGATTTTCTGTTTGTTCATTTCTCTACTACTTTTGACAGAACGGTAAACTTGGGTTGATCAGAGGTTCTTTTCTGTATCACTGTAAATTACTAATTTAACATTTAGAGTTGGAGGACACTTTTTGTAACATACTGCACCGTATAAAGTTCACATCGCAGTGTGAAGTATGAAACTGTAAAAGCAAACACTCTTATTTATTTTAATCTCAATCCAGGTGTTCTTCGAGGCTGTTTAATATTATGTATCCTTTCCTGTAATACACATTTATATCCACTATATTAATGCCCCAGAATGTTCATTTTACAGCCATATATGCCCTGTGAAAATGATTTAAAGAGAAAAAACCTAAATATAATGTGCTGTCGCTGAATTATTTTACAAATTGAAAAGTGATTTTCACATTGGATAATGAATGTTAAGGATTTTACTGATTTCAGCAACAGAACTTCTAATATTGCATGACTTAATACACTGCAGAACAGTGCAGTTCAAGAGGAGACATGAGTCTGAACATGTCAAAACGATACCATTTCAAATTTATGATTAATGTTTTGCCTGTGTATATATATTTGTGCATAAGTTCCTATCCTTCCCACCTTGAAGTCAATCGTGGTTTTGCCACTAACTTAAAACAGAGCAGAATTTAGCCCTTGTTTGTACATGAGGTCTCTTAAAATTGTACAGACTTCCTCAGGGGAGCTGCTCAGCAAGTGCAGGTTGGTGCAGCTCCACTGACTTTAACAGAGCTATAGTGAATCCCAACAGATCAACATCCTCCCATTAATACATTTTCCCCACATATTTGTTTAAAGCCACAAATGTGACATAACTGTGCAGGGGTTGCAAAGCCATTCATCTATGTGTGTGTGTGTATAAATCTAAATATACACATTCTGTGCTTCACATGTTAACTGTTTCATAAAAGAAGAAGAGAGATTAAAAAAAGCCTGGAAAGTTGCAGAAAGCATTAGGAAAATAATCACACAATATTCATAAAGCTCAAAGGGAAGCAAAGCATTCACAATCTATACAAGACTCTTTAGCTACATCAGAATCACCTTAGAGTAGGCACAAATAATGCAGCATACAGAGAACTATACGAGGTTCAAACACTATAAAGTTGCTTAAGCTATTTTGTTTTTTAATGAAGTCAATGAAATCTAGAGACAAACTAAAACCTGTGCTGTTGCAAGCGGAACTACAGCATCAAGAAACACAATTTCAGTTTCACCCATAAACTGAAACCTTCTGGTCTTGCTCAAAAGAAACTTTTCATTTCTGCTCATGTATAATGGGAATTACATTCCACACAAAAGGGATCTCAAAGTCTATAAACAGTCTACCTTTTCAATCTCTGAGGGACTTTCATTCCTGAAATGAAATATTAATGATACATATTGCCCCTGAATAGCCCCTTAATACAAGTCATATGTTGAAATGATTAAATGTTATGGACTAGCATATTCTTTGAAATAGTCTTGATGGAAAACTCGCTATGATAACAATTACTGATATAAGGTCCATTTTTCTTTTCCACAGCTAAGCAAAGCTGTGGGATTCAGGTTTGCTGGCAATCTGAGCTCCCTGTGTAGAACATTCTTAATAAACTGCTTTAAGCAGCAGCAGCTTATATGGGAGAGGAGAGGAAAAATAAAATTCCTGGAATATATTTTCCTTACAGGAAAAAACAATTTTCAAAAGGTCAGTAAGTATTTTGTTCAGTCTGATGGAGTTGTCTGAATTTTTCAAAACTGATCCCAATGCACCTTTACATAATATGCATTTCTTGGGATTAAGTAATACATTTTACAAAGACATTCTCTCGTAACAGACAAAAATGCAAGTAACTTCACAGCTGCAAACTTTTTCAGTAGAACAGGATAGCCTTAGGATCAGGCTATGGGGAAGGACTGTTCCTATTGCTGGGAACAGTTTTACATCTGCAGTCTGAAGCAGGAATGGCCAAACATGCATTTCAAAATGGAATGACCTAACTGCTTCTGCAAACCTACCAGATCCATGACTTTCTCTCCAGGTGATACTGGAACCAAGTATTGAAAACAGAGAAGGTAAGTTTTGTATTCTGCTGCCCTTTTACTTCTTTTTGTAAATATCCTCCATAAAGAAAATGATACTGATACAGTGAAGCCACAACATCACATGCTGACGTTTTCCAGCTGCTGAACTTTATTATGGAAAAATCAGTGTAAAGGAATTATTTCACAACATTTAAAAGTTGGTATGTGGCAGCTAAAGATCTTCTGCTATTAAGTAAATTTTCCTGATTTCAAAATATATTAAATCATCACTGAGTAGCTCAAAAATATAATCTCTATAGATTTTTGTTGAGGATCACAATCACACTGATTTCTAATTCTTAAATCGTTAGTGAGATACTGAAAGGAAAGTTATAAGACAGTAAAAATGTGTGATCACTACACTATGGGCTTAAATACAACAGATAAATTTTAAAGCAATATGCAACATACGATGGGAAATATTACTGTTACGTAAATTGAAGTAGACTAACATTCTCACAATAAAGCAGCAGAAAACAAATACAGTTAGTAGACAATTGTTAAGCAACTGGTTATAACGCGTGACCTACTTTAACACTAAAGCAGTTTTGCATATTCATGCTGTACAATATGACCACCTCTAGAAATTACAAAACCAGAGAAATTAGGTCAACAGGAGGATGATTTACAGTACCACCATTTCTGTAGGCTTTCTTTTTAAAATGCATGAAATGTCTTATTACAGCAAATAAAAAATGATGTTCCTGTCCTTAACATAAGTGAAAATAATCACTAGTTTCTCAGGCAAAATGTGTTTTTCCAAAAGGTGTCATCATATCTGTATCAGATGACGCTGCTAGCCAGCAGGCCCCCACATTTCCTCATTTAGAAATTTGTCCGTATTTACTTGCAACACACGGATGATCAGTATTAACAGCTCTTGCCAGGTAAAACATTCATGTCGCCTGTGAACACTCTTCTGTTTACAGTCGTCAAATGGTAACGCAGTGAAGAGACCCTGAATAATACTTCTAAAGCATTTACTTCTTGTCCTGTGGCCACATGAGATGTCTTAATTTTCGTTTCATTTAGATAAGAAGACTAAACTTAGAGTGTTCCAAATGTGCGTGTTGGGATCAGACAGTGTGGTGCAAGCAGTTTAATATGGCAGGTTTTTGGCTTTTCTGCATTTTATCTATTCCTTGGTAAAAGCAAAGCATTCATTAACTGTTCATACCAAAATGAATAAAGATACCTATGTTAAAAACAGAACATATAATCAGTACCTTAGGTGATAAAAAGACTGCTATTCATAAATGTGCCCACTATGGATTTGTGCGTTATATTCACCTTATCCAATCTTTGTTCCTAAAAGTGTGCACAATGTTGTTTTGTATTTGATGGACATATTCAATGGCTCATTCATTACAAATTCTTGCATTAAAATGCAGCGGTAAAGCCAAAAATACCCCCCACACACTAGAATGAATTTGTCCCCATGTTTTTATATTAAATATGCAAAACTCTTTTGTGCGATTCACTATTACTGTAAATTAGCAGCTATTCTCTTTAAAAATGTTAAACCTTCACCAAATCACAAACCATAAACATTGTTCCATTTTCTCTTTTACACTGAGTCTCCTACTGAATCCATATCATCCGAAGAGAGTGGGCGATACAGGTCCTGTAAGATGAAGTGCAGTATAGATTTGTTTATTGTGTTTGATTTGTTGCACTGTAACCGTCTTATACTCTTTTTGTTACTCTGGACCAGAAGATTTTGTTTAACATAAAATACACATATTCCACGTAATCAGATTTTTGGCTTAATGTCATATAGTTATTTTTTAATCAACAAATAGATGGTTAGAAAATAAAACCGGAGTTTCAATGTACAACATATTGTAAGAGGCAGTTATTTTTTTCTTTGATTCCTTCGTATTAAATGCTATTAAATCAATATTTGTCTGTTCTGCAGAGTCTCCTAATTGCTTGGAAACTTGACAATCTGAAGTTAATCTTAAAGGGAATATATTTCCCTTTTTGCTGTTCCGCAAACAGCAGTAGAATGTGTGTGCTTACCTTATATAAGGTAATCAAAACTTGCCACCCACGGGGGATATAGCATGGATCCAGCAACATTTGAGCCCCAGAAATGCTGACACTGAATATTGCTGTTACCTCTATCGTACTGACAACGGTATCTCTTTCCCACAGTTTTTCTGTGTCTGTACGTATGTGTAAAAAGACAGCGTGTAAAATCCCCCCGCCACCGGCTCTGTCCGACGGTAGCCAAGCAACGAGCTCACGACAGCAGAGGGAGAGTGTACGGACCCACTTCAGGTTTTCAACACCCACTCCGAGCATCCTCGGACGGATCAGATCGTCCTCAAATGCCAGAGGTGTCAGGGGATGGTACATTGCCCTGTCCCGCCTACCCAGCACAACAAGCCTCGCCGAGATACACAATAGGAAGGAATGAAAGAGAAAGTTTAGTGAGGAGAAATGGCAGAGGACAGAGTACTATCTTTTTAAGGTGATGTAAGCATAGCTGATGGTTTAGAGAGGCACCGAGCAGGCAGGTGCCCAGCACACCTCATAGGCAAGCTCTGATACCTTTACGCTGTTTCGGGGGATCCGTTAGGTATAAAACATATTTAAGAAATAAAAAAAAACTGCAAGACCAAATAGAAGAATACATGAGAATGGGAAGGCTGATGGAGCCAGCTTGAGGGTTGACCTTGGTTTGAGGGCCGTTTGGTTTTTTTTTAATCGCAGGAAGATAACTGAGGCATAAAAGAAACAAATCTAAAAGCTATACTGAAAAGCAAGGACTACCTAATATGATGCTTTACAAATTTCAAATTTACAAGGCTCTCAGCAATCTGTGCAGGTTTATGTTTTACTTGCAGGCATGATATAATGGGGATTTAAGCCCTTTAAAGGGGTTTTTCTTTCCCTGGAGTGCTTATTCTGCATGTATTCTGCCCATGGGTGTGTGTACATAGAGTAGCAGACCTGTTAGACTGGAAGACTGAAAATCAGATCTTAGATACATTTCTATTTTGTCGCGAACAACCTAGACAAAAGAAGAATTTTAAAGAGACAAGACCATCTCACTTTGAATACTAACTAGTTAGATTATTATTTAAATTTCTTTTGAGCATATACAGTTTTGGAATTTCTAATATATAGTACAGAAAAAAAAATCTTTTGATTTGACAGTGAGGGTAACCCACCAAACTTTTGAATCTTCCAGGTGACTGCTCACTCTCTGAATATTAAAAAAAAAAAAAAGCATTCAGAACGTACTTATTTTTTGATTATTTTTATTTTATTTTTAAGATTTGGGGAGTATTTTTGTCATTTCTTTATAACTCTATGGTTGTTTTAAAGTAAAATCATGCACAAGATTTCAGGATCAGATTCTATGCCCTTTCATGTACTTTTAAATGCTTGAAACTTTTTTAAAGTTTCCCTTTCTGAAATAATTTTCCTTGCCTATAATTAGCCAAAGAGCTGTATTTCTGAAAAATATGAGGAGAACCTATTCAGTATTTTGCATAGATTAATAAAAAGACAAAACTTGCTGAATGAATAAGACTTCTTGGCCACATACAACTCAAAAAATTCTTATATACATAGAATTCAACTTCTTTGTGTGATTAGTCAAGAGGTACCTTAAATCTAATTTTTTATTGTTCTGTAGATTGTAGTCTCTAGGGAAGTAGAAAAAACATTTAAAATAATGGCAAGCAATGGAAAATCAGGTATAAAGGATAGAACATTTCCACCCTAATTGAAGTAATGACTCTGATTACAAGACAGTGGAAAAACAAGCTCATAAACTATTATAAAGGTTAGTCAAATAAAATGTGGGGGTTGCTATTACATATATTTATCATTATGATTGCCATGTCACCTTTTCTGAGTCTGCATCATTAATTGTACTCGGTTGTGGTGGGAAGTATATGCACGTGCAACACAATAACTTTCTATTTCAACTGTTATAAACCTGAAATTCAGGTGTTTTCATCCTCTGTGGAAATGCACAATTAAGTACATAACAACTTAAAAACAAGAATCTTATTTTCCTATTTAAGAATAAATATGAAGAATTAAACTATAAGAAAACATAACTATAGTACACAGGTTGCAAGTTTAAACACTCAGAAGCTGAAAAAAACGTAAAAGTCCAAACGATTCCTAGTTCACTTTCAAGTCTTTGTATTACACTCATGAAATTAATCTTTCAAATCTTACTTTTCTCAAACATAGACTGAATTTTGCCTTAGATTATCAATATATAACTTTCACTGATTTCTGAATTTCTGGAAAAAACTCAGCCATGTATATATGCAAGTGAGATATACACTCATATATCTTTATCTTTTTATGTTCTGGCTTTTGAGGGTAGAAAATTTTATCTGTAGGGCTACAAGAGTACTGTTTTCATGAGTAGTCATGTATGTTATAGTACATGTATCACAGCAGGGTTCTTGGCTTTATTTACATCAATGGAAAGCTTTTCATCAAAGGCCAGAATTTAATTTTTTTTTTAAAGGTGAATGATGAAATGCCAGTATGTAAGAAGATTGATCAATCCCTATTTTAAGTTGCTTAATGCACTCCATAACTAGGAGTATTTTCTTTGGAAAAATCTACCATCTTTACTATTTTTACACATCTTTACTTTTCACACGGAGAAATCCCTCAGTTTGTGGAAGTACCTTGCTTTTGTGCCTCTGAATTCAAAAGCTTGACTTCTCTCACCTGTATTTCCCTGTAAAAACACTGGCAGCCTTCCCAGAACCCTGAGCATTTTGATGGACCAAGCCTACATTGCCCTCATAGCACTTGATGCGGATGCTGAAGAGCTGATTGATTAGATACATCAAGGCGAATGTATCTATGCTGGAGTCAACATTCCCCATCCTCTTCCAGACCCAGTACATACCACTGGCATCCCATGTACCTGATGGCACAAGCGAACAGGCACTCCTCTAACTCGAATCACAAGGACAGAGGGGCAGAGAAAACATGAATTACAAAGCTGAGCTGTATTTTCAGGACCCGGCATCTTATTTCAGTTCTAAAGAAGTAGCTCCCTCAAACTCAACGTAAAGAGAGAAACCAAGACCATTCAGAAATCCAGCTATCCCCTTCAACCCCAGACCGTGGCTCTGGCAGCCAATGTTCTTTTTGGGGCACCTCTCAACAATGGGGACAAGGGGGGCACTGAAATCAATTTCCTCTCTTGTAGGTCTATCACATGATACTCTTCAACAACCTCGTAGGGAATAAGTCTTCTCCTGCAGCTGCCTTGTCAGCCCTGTAGCTGAAGCCATTGAAGACAAAGCAAAATGCTTTGGGCTCAAATTTGCTTTATGACAATGTGTAAAATAACCTGTCCTCCAAGTAAAATTTAAATGGCAACATACAAAAGGTGGTGTTAAAACAAAACAGAACACCATTTATACTGCTAACAAGAAAATTAAGATTAGTAAGCACTGTTGAATGGCTGCTCACAGAACTAATTTAGTCATTGGAATACACATTATGACCTTTAATGACACACTCATATGTTTTTACACTGAACTTCTAGCTCATTCACTTCACAAGTTAATCATGAAAAGAGCTGAAATTAATTCTCAGAGCAAGTGTAAAGTTTCTATCCCTGAACTGAGCAGTTGATTTTGTAACCTAAATAATATTATTGCAATGCATTTTTACATGATTGCAATCTATTTTTACATGAACATATTCCATGTTTCATCAGGTACAAAAAAAACCTGTCTAAAATAAAGCCAGACAAGCATGAAAGGTCCCCTACTGAGGTTAAGGGGACTGGATATGGATATCTGAGAAGAGAATTCAACTCTTTAACAATGTCTTATCTCTCCTGTAATTTACTTCAGTATTTATTTTCTGTACAGTTAGCAACGTGGTTATGTTACCACTAGACAGTCCTTTACATCCATAATACTGCCACTCAGTGATCCCATTACACTTCCACACAGGGAACCCGGATGAGAAGAATTCCATTCACTCTCCTCTTCAGAAAAGTCAGAAACCTTGTGGACAAACACTTTGTGTCTAATGGTGCTGACCACATGGTTCCCACTCACCCATCCACGAATGTTAACAGAAAAACATTTCTTCACTGTGGGGAGAGAAGCATCAGTGGTGGGGAAGGAAGTTTAGGAAAGTTCCCAATGAAAAGCGGTAGCCTTACAGCAAGCGAAAACCCACTGTATACTGATATCATCCATCTAAAGAGCCACCCTTACATCACCAATGTATAATTCATTTGGAAGACTCTTTCTTCCATCTTCAGTGACTTATTAATGATTCATTAATAAGTTTTGAGAGTAAGAGCAAACAGTGTGGAAGACATTGCATTCAAGAAGATTTTAGTACCAGCTTAACAACTGAAACTTGCATCTTTACTCTCTGTGTACCAGATAATGCAAACCATGACACTACCCTGAGGCTTCAAGCTGCCGCTCACTGGATGTGTCTATGCTGCAAGGTCACAGTCGGATTCATATCTATAAAGAAGTCATGGCAGAAACCCACGGCTGTATCCCACCCTGAGGTAAGACCTGGGCATGCACAATTCCTCAGCTCCCTGGTATCCACCAGACATGAAGAAGGGTACACAGGCTAGAATGGAGTTGTGCCATGCTACAGCTATTCCTGATCTGGATATCTGGGGAATCAGGTCTGCACCTGCCCCCAAAGTCAAGCACTGCCAATTTTGTATATAATCCCCTTACTTTGAGAAACACAAATTATGTCTTTACTTAAAAACTGAGAAGACAGAAAAAGCATGTGTTCAAACTGTGTTTATAAACAAGTCTGAGCTACAGAGTACTGCCTCAGGGAAGCTTTCATTGAGAACTGATCACAGTTTAGAGAATAACAAAAGAGAAGATACATAGACATCTGTCCCATTGCTTTTCAACAGATACAATTAATTAAATCAGCATGTGAAGCCTTTTGGGTTGAACCAGTAACATTTTGTCAGTGGGTTACAGCAGTAACATAGCTACTACCTTAATTCTGGATGCTTAGGTATGTTGTAGACTCCTCTGTACATGGTAACTAGTGGGAACCTACAGCTACTAACAGCTCTGGTCCAGCAAAGTGACTGACAAGTCCCATGCTGCCTTGGTACTGATAGTGTCTTCACTGCACAAGGCTATGATATCACAGCTAATCCACAGCTAAATTCCACAGTGCATTCTTTCACCTTGCTTCAAAATCAAAGTTGTTTGTAGTTTTTGCAACTGACATAATGCCCACGGCAAACTAAGAAAAAAAAAATCTTTGACAATGTGAACATTTTATTCCAGTTGTGAAATGTTTGGAAAAAGAAACTTAACCAAAAAAAAGTTTTGTAAAAAAAGAGGAAGATACCCCTGGTTTTGCCCTCAAAGATAAACTCTTTCTTAGCATACTTAGCATTTTGACAGACACAGAGCAGTTGTATTCCACTTCAGTGCGCTGTACAAACACAACAAGGACTGTAGCCAGGCTCTTCCACCCCACGACTCTACACACAAAGAATCAGTGGGGAGAAGGCTATCGGATAACGGCTACGCCAGATTCTCCCCAGCCATGCTCAGAAATCAGTTTCCTTATTTCCTTACCCTCTGTTTCCGTAGGCTTCCTGGGCTGGTGGGAGATGGGCTTGGAGACTTCCCAGAGCGGGGAGTAGAAAGCTGGCTACCAGGGGTTCCATTCACTAAAAGGACAATAAATTGAAAAAATAAATACAAGGCATTATTAAAAGCAAAGAAATAGCTAAATCAACATTTTTTTTATTATTTGTTGAACAGATTCATTTGCTTTTGCTCAATGTTTTAAACATTAAATAAGGTAATCCACAAAAGAACTATTTCCTCAGAGTTTTGTCTCATTAAGACAATTTTTATACAGAGTGCAAGTCAATAATCGACAAACCTGAAAAGACTGTTTAGTCAACGGCAGAGAACATGATCATGTTTTCTTAAACTGTATTTGTTCCTGTGCTTGAAAGTTATGGGGAGCAAGGTGCTTTGTTAACCGTAATAGACACTTGCTATATGTAAACCTTTTCATTCCATTTAGTTATGGCTTGAAGTGCTACCCACTATAAAAATAAAAAGCAGGATTGCTTGCAAGAACAAATCAGCTGCTTGCTGTTTGTCACTTATTCATTTGAAGAAATTTTTGCAATACCATCTGACTCAAGCATCACCTCAGACTTAACCCAAAAGAGTTTTCTAGAGGCAAATAAATTGGACATAACACCTCAAGTCTGACTTACAGCAAAGCATCACTTTCTCAAATAAGTAAGTTCCTTCGTATATGTCAGTGCCTATCATTTTAGAAGCACCTTTTGCATGCATGTGACATTATCCATTAAATTAACAAAACAATACCAGCAGAGGACAGAATTCTACTACACAGTAATCACAAGAGAGGCTATCAATAATGTTCACACTGAAGCACTGACAGAAACACTACAAAGTGTGTATCACATATATATGTAAATATTCTTAAACAAGCAACTGTTAATTCACATTTGTCAGCACCAGGAAAAAAAGAATCAACAACCTGATTCCCAGATTCTGAATCTTAGGAGAATATTTACATACTAGGATATCAATAAGGCATTTGACTTACCTTCTATGAGTTCTAACATGGACAAAATCTTACTGTTTAACCTGATAATAGCAAGCAGCAAAATTCCTGCTCTTTGCTAAACCAAGCTGTAGCCAAACTGAGAAGCAATGGGATTAGTTAAGGATAGCTGGGGCTGCTCACAGAGTGAGCTGAATGTGATGCAGGATTCATAAGCAGAAGCCTTTTCTGCGTAAGGCTGACGTCTTCAGAGCAGCAGTGGGAGGTGCAGGTGCTGTCTTAGGGCTACATCAAAGGTGTCAATTAAGCATAATGCTGCTGCTTCACAACGCTGAGCCACCGCAACCCCCACTCGCTTTCCATGGAGCCCCGAAAGCCTAAGCAATTTTATATGCTGTGCACTGAATCATAATGAGGTGCCTTTGGGGGCAATATACCAAATGACTCATCTGAAAATCAAAATGACAATAACTCTTGTAAAGCCTTGGCTGACTGGAAATGTAGCAAATGCTAATTCCTTTGGATAATACAGTAGGCATTTTTAATAGATTTTTCTTACTTTTTACATAATACATTGTTCTCACAGGCTAATACTGGGCTCACATAAGGAAGAAGCACGTATCCCTACCACACCACTCACATCAATAAAACAGATCATACTGCATGATAAATAATGGTCACTTAATAGTGCTTAGGTGTTATGAGTGATCAGATCTCAACATCACTCTGTGCAGTGCATTGCTTAAGGTAAAGGTGCAATATAGTTGTATAACCATAGGAACAACAAGAGATACTAATTGCATTTAAATAGGCTGCTTTTCTAGAAAACCATTCCACTCATCTAGGCTTCAAATACTCTTTGTACAGAGGACAGCGGTTTGCACATATCAGCACTGATTCAACTGTTGTACTAAGTATATTGGGGAGAGCACATGCATATGGACACATTCACTTAAGTTCATGCAGTATTCAGCAAAAACACCCCATAGGTCTGGCCAATAATTACTAAAATAAAATTTATTATCAATACTTATGAAAAAAATTAGGGGAAGGGCAACATGAGGACATTAAAAATGAGCTTTTTGGAATATCAAATTTCTAATATTTTAAAGGGCTTCTTATAAAAAAATATCATGTTAATTAGAAACTAATACTAAATTAATACTATTCTCATGGAGCTAGTCCTAAAGATTGCTCAGTAACAAGACTAGTGCTCTGCCTTCTCTTTAAACCAAGCAGATATTCTTAGGTCTTATTATTATGAGAAAATTTAAGAGAACAGATACACTTTAATAAACCTTGTAGCACTAGGCACTGGTTCCTGTTCCTTATAAATTGACTCCATCCCCATAACTTTCAACAATAGTTTTTCTTAGAATTACTGTTGTAATTATTCTCTCCAGAAGACGACTTGAGGTTACCTAGTGTAACCAAATACATGCAATGGTGTATTTGAGTCTTGATGTATTTTCCACATGTACCATGTTGATGCGTATCTATTTAAGATGAAAAAACAAAGTATTATAAACCCTAAAAATTACTCGCCACCACCAGAGTATCCAGGACGTTTAAGATAAGCTTTCCCCAACACCACTTTTTAAAAAAGAAAATTATGATAGTTGTGTTGTGTTGGCCATCTGTAACATGTGAAATCAAGAGCCCAATTAACAGATTAAGGCCCTCAGGAGATTTAAGTGGAGTTTGCTCACCTCCTTACCCATATCCAAAACACAAAGGTGCTAAGTACCTAAAACGCATAGCAGGATTTTTGTGAGCATACAAGGAGTCCCCATGGAGAGCTGTTTAGGAAACTCTAGACATGACAGTTAACATTGTGGATGAGATTCCCTTTACCAATCTTTAGGTACCTACTGTGTAGGCTTCTACATCTGAAGTAGTTTTCTAGACCTTATTTTAACCAAGTTGCTGTCGTCACATGAGTTGTATCATCCCCCAGCAACGACCTAAAACAGACCTGATGAACAATGTACTAGGAGCATCCACTGCAATGAGGACTTCTAAAGTTAGGCAAGATGAATCCAAACCCACACACCTAGAGGTTTAGGATATGCTGGAGATGAAATAAAATCATCAAAATTCTCCCCACCTACCAATTTTGGTGGATTTTATTCCAAGCACAGAACTCCAGTAAATAAACTCTGATGACTGAAGGCCAGACAAAGTCTACATTAGAGTAAACTTGAACAGGGACTTGGGTGATGTGGGTTCTGTTCCCAGCTCTCTAAATGCACCTGCACAACACCAGAAAAGTCATGTCATCTCTACCATTTGTCTACTTAGACTTTGAGTTCTGGCAAAATGAACTCTGTGTACATCATGTTGTCTGTCTTTAGGATGCTCTGCATACCTGGAGATATACATTACTATTTCTACTGATATTTTTAATGTAGTGCTTAAGACAGACATCACAATAGGGAAGAAATGGTAATTCCTAATAATTCCGCAGTCTACTCCAAGGGCCCTCCTTTTTTCTCTTTTTGTTTATGGCTTGCTGGCCATTCCACCTCCGACTCTAGTTCCTTGTGAGTCATTATACTGAATTTGCAAATATATGAGCTGCTGTGTGGCAGGAAGAGACTGGACTGATTCTGACTGTCTTCCTGAATTCCATTTACAATCACCACACCATATTACATATGCAGCTCATGACCAGATAACATGGCAACATATATGTAAATAATATCTATAATATTTAATAATAATGCATTCCTGGTAAGTACAGGAATATAGTCTAAACCGCCCTAAAATCCATTTCTAGGTGGAATGCATTGTGGTTGGAAACTGCATTCCTGTCCAGTATCTGCACTGCATTTCTCACTGACTGATACAGCACATGTTCCTACAGGGAACCCTGATGTAGATAAAGACATATGAAATTGGTAAATCACTGTTGAGATTAATCATGTTATTGAGTGAGGCAAGAGGTTTCTTGTCACTTTTTATTCATGAAATGGCAGAGGTCAGAGACTTCAGCTTAACACACAGCACCCTCCCATCATCTCATGAAAAAGATTTATCCATTCAAAATTTCACAGGTGAAATATGTATTAAAAAGCTAAAACAATACCAAAATTATTGTGGCTGCTCTGAGAAGATACATGCAACTTCTTAGCTGTGAACTCCTTTCCTTAGCTGTGAACTCCTTTCCTTAGCTGTGAACTCCTTTCCATCTCTTGCTGAGGATGCCTAGCATGGCAAGAACTTGTCTTTGTATTTGTTTTTTCCAGCACCCGGCACACACATGAAGGTAGAAAACCCCACAAAATAGAACTCTAAAGCTGGATATCATCATCTACTGAGATAAATGCAAAATAGGTTTTCATATAAGGATGTTTATAAACACGTGAAAATGCTGTAAATAAAAAGTACTTTGATGGCATTGCAATAAATGTGTTTTGATAGGGCATCTTTTTATTAAGCAACAAAAAGAAAAAGTGAGAAAAGCTGAATTTAAAGTATCAAGTGCCAGCCTGAGAAGCAGCTAGTGCCACTGTACTGTATTAAAATCATACTCTTCTACAAAACTGCCTGTTGATGTGTTAGAATCTGGTACTCCATAAAAAATGTCGAGATGACTCCGTGTGTTTACAAAAGTGGTCTTTCAAACACAAAAGTATGTCTGAAGAGGAAAGAGAAGACTAAGGGAAAGGAATGGTGCAGGCATTTTCATAGCTACAACTTATTCATGACTAGAACAACCAAAACTAAAAAACGATTTACAGAAGACACAACATGTGTAGTTCGTATTCAGCAACTGTTAGCTGGAAAATGGTGATGTGAGATCAGTACTTGACCTTGTTTCAATTACCACTGTAGTTTGTCACTGTCCTTACCAAAACAACATTTTTGTCTCAAGAAGATTGTGTAGTTACAAAGTAGCTAGGGAACAAACCATACCTTGCCTTTTCATTCCTTCTGCTTTTGTATTCTACTTGTATACATCTTGTTATCTTTGCCTCCGTTGCAAAGGAAAGAGCTTGTCCAGAGCACCACATTAAGCAAGCACGCTCACTATCACTCCTCAATAAAGACAAGGCTTTGTTGATTCTACCTTAGCACGCAACTGGTTTACAAAAATCCCAAATAACCAGTACTGCATTCATTTTAACTGGTGCTAAGCTGTCCTTTTTACATTTAATCTTTGCTAGAGTTTATGTCAAGAAGTTATGCAGATGCAAAAAGAACATCTTTCTGCTACTGAAGACAAGGCTTAACAGACCCATACAGAGCTTTCACCTCATCAACAGATCAACAGATTAGAAATGTCACCAGAAGGGATCACTCACAGGTCAGGTTTACATTCCCATCCCAGCAGCCACTGACACCTGAGTCCCTGTAAGTCATCAGTACCTGTGGTAGCTGCAACCTGTAACCCAAGCAGTGCAGAGCTCAGCAGGGACTGTAAACCCCACATGGGTTCAGCCCACGCTGATCTCCATGGAGTGCCCACTATGATGGCACTTCTACCTCAACCTGAAGTCAGCTGTGTTGCACTATCAAGCAGAGAAGCACTGCAGACACGTTGATATTGCAGACATGCCTGAGATATCAGAAGACAGGAGCCTTTCTTGAAAATACAATTCCCTAGAATCCACAAGTTTGGGGTTTTTTTGTAGCCTTAGAAGGTGGGTAAGTGCCTCTTGTTTTCCCTCTGCAATTCATCAGAGTACAGCTGATATCTATGATCTTGGTTGCTAATTTCATGTCATGCCTATCTAGAGAGCATCTACATGTACGTTAGATTTAATGAAAACCTCTCTTTTGAACTGATTTGCCTAATTAGAAAGACTGGGATTCTCAAATCAGCCTATGCGAATGGCGTACCAACTCTGAGGAAGTTTGTTCATTCAGCATTTAACTTTTTAATTCTTTAAGAGGGTTAAACTATTCAGTCTAACCAAATCTGTTTCTCTTACTAACTCTTGATTTTTACTACAAGCTATAAGATTATAAAACTTAATTTTCTCATGATAAGTATAAAATACAAACACTATAAATAAAAAATTAAAAGGAAGTAGGATCAAAGTAAAAATCTGGAAATCCCTGAGTCTGTAGGATGACTCCATCACTCCCATGGGTTTGTACTCTTGGCTTCAGGAAAGTATCGCTTCAGCATATTTATTACAAAATATGTCAGCTGAGTACCTATAACAGTGTGAATAAAAACATGTGACTTTGCCAAAGAATACAGTACGTCATGTTCCTTCCTTTGGGATCCAAAAGACCTTCCTGAGTCAGGTGGTTGAAGGAGGGTTGTTTCTGGATAATGGCCTAGGGATGAACTATCAACCTAAATGAAAACATATCTTCTTGCAGAGGAAGAGATCTACCTCTTTTTTTCCTAACTAGCTGAGAAAAGCACAAGCATCTGCTCTAGAGAAGCCTTCAGTAAGATCCAATTTCCATATCCTAAACACTTTTTTCTTTAGGGAAAATCTACAGTTTTGATCAGGCTTTAGTCTGACATGTAGCTTCACAATTTCTTTGCCCAGGCGCAATTTAAAAAAAACCAACCACACAGCCCTTGGTAATACGACCTACTCTATCTGTTCTTCACATACATTCCCTTTGTCATTCGGAATAGATACATATCAACCCAGTTACTCTTGAAATAGACACTTGTTACAGTAAATAACTAAAACTCTTAAATAACTCTTCTTAACATCAAACCTGAATTGCTGTTACAAATAAAGTTTCAAGCATTTGAAATATTTTGGGTGATAGTTTGAGAAGAATAGGAAATAGCTCAGAGGGGAGGAGAAATGAGAAAGAAATAATTTTGAAGGAGGTGCTTAAACGGAAGAAGAAGAAAGTAGTTACTTTTGTTGAGAGCAGGTCCTGAAAATTAGAGTTGGGATTTCAGAGGCTGAAACAGAGTTCACGTGAATGCAGTCTCTCTCCTTAATTTAATGGACCAAGGGTACAATAATTCCGGCCATCTCATGCTGCTCTTGATTTGATTAAAAATAATGATCATGAAGAAGTAAGCACTGCTTTCTTCAAATTTGTTACCTCTTCACTTGCGCTGAGGCTGCCACCAATGGTGTTAATCAGAAGCTGGACAGAAGCCGACAGCTATTGAACAGCCGCCAAACATTCATAATTTTCAGTCACCAGCAACAAGCTGATAAACGGTCTCACCGAAATTCAATGTCTCTTTTATGAAGCCCTTTCCCAAATGATGCCAACAAAAAACATCAAAGCGTTTTACAGGCTTTAAGAAGACATCAGGAAAATTAAATAGAGGAAGGATTATCTATTGCACTTCGAATCAGACTTCAGCCCTCTGCCTGCTGAGAGGTCACGCTACATTTCTCTGCTTCTCTTCTTTGCCTTGTTCCTTGCTTCTCTATTTAGACTGAAAGCATTTTGAAGCAGGCAATACCTCAAATGCATTTGTAAAAAACCAGAAAGCAATGCTCCTGCAGCGAGATTTCTGTCTTGCAGTACCGTTTTGAAACAGTCAGATGTAAATAAAAAACTGAACAAAACATATAATAACGGAGAAGTCAGCCCTTGCCACAGATCTTCCTAGCTTGCGTGTACTCTTTTAAGAAAAAGATATTCTGTGCTTTTATATAAAAATAGGATGCATCTGCTCTCAGGAGCCAGGGAGGCTACCACGAAAATATAAGCACGTTAAGTATATGCTCTGTTAAGAAAAGAAAAAGGAAAAAGTAAGGATGGAGGAAAGGTGACCACCACCTATGGACAGGCATACTTATTTAAATAAGTCAAGAAATAGTGCAAAAGCAGATGCAGCTTTTTTGCTGCTGTATAGGTCAAGAAAGGGTGAGGAGTGTGTGTCTCCCATTCCCTTACAGACGGACACATATTTGCTTGTCTTCAGTTAACCAGAGTACAGGTTTCGACCTGTGTGGCACTGAGCACTAGTGTAGCCTCTGGTATCACTAAGGGTCTTTCTCTGCAACCCTGCAGCCTGCTTTCCACTCGCAGCTCCACCCTTTACTCCATGCTGCTGTGGCAGTGTGTCCCCGAGCCCGTGGGATGGTATTTTTTATCCTGTTGTTTCCATGCTGTTACTCCCATGGCCATGTCCCTACAGAGCCCGACAGTGTTTTTATGGCAGGTTCTGTATGGGGCTTTCAGGCTCGCCAAGGATGCTGCCTTTACAGGCAATGGAGGGAGAAAGACACCTCCCAAGGGTAAAAGTTATCTAAGACCCTTGGAATTGTTACTAAGAGCCCTTTGCCCCCAGTAGCAGACAAGACGATGAGGGAAATGTTTCTCTGGAGCAGTGGCTGAGGGCTCACCAAGGAGAGAGAGAGGACTCAGGGTCCTTTGCCTGCTTCTGCACAGAGTCAGGGACCACCACGACAAGGTGAGACTGAAACAGAAAGCTCTGTGCATTAGGGGCGAGGGCCTTCAAGTAGCTTTTTCTCTAAAAATTGTTGGTTAACATTATTGAATCTAAACTTCAAAGCACTGGTTTTGGTAAAATGGTATTGCTCTAAACTTAGAGATGCGAAAATGAGACACAGACATTAAAGAAAAGCAGCAGAGTGCCCCAGCCCCTTAAATAACCCCTTTGATTTCTGTAAGCAACTTCAGAAGCTATTGAGATGAATTTGGGAAAATTCATCACCCAATACCACTCTCTGCTGAGAAGAAAGGACTCATGAACTTAATTGCATTTATAAACATTTGGTTCAAGCCAAAGTTTGGCTTAATTCACTTACCACTTGAAATTCTGTATCAAAAAAGGGAAACAGTTCTTAAGGATGGTATTTAAGTGCTAAAACCAAAGCAGACTGTCTACCTTCATGAAGTTTAAAAACCATTAATCCTGATCAGCTATCCCGTGCTGGATGAGAAGAAAAAGAATTAAAGACTACACCATGCTATAGACGCACACAGGAGAGAATTAAAGGTAACTCAAGGATATCCATTCATTTTAGGATTTTATCAGTTTTAATATCTAGCTTTGAGATTTTCACATCTTTTTAACATAGTCTTCCCCATAACTTCCCTTTTTTGGCCCATGTAGTTAGCCATGTGTATTATCTTGATACGGGCTTGAATTGATGACTGAGGCAGGCATCTGATCCTTTTGCATAGAAAGAATGTGCAGACTTTTCAAAATGCAGCAAGAATCGAACAAGAGGAATCGGATTCTTTCTAATTAGCAACACGTTCTTCTCCATACAGGTCGCTTAGCTTTTTCTCAAGGGTATACTATCAATAATGCTTTCTGCCTGCCCCTTATCCCTATTTTTCTCAACTTTCTTTTATGATACAACTCTTCAAAAAATCACAGAATCACAGAATCACTAGGTTGGAAAGTACCTTCAAGATCAAGTCCAATCATTAATCCAGTGCCACCATGTTCCCTAAACCATGTCCTGAGGTGCCACATCCACACGTTTTTTGAACACTTAATGATACACCTTCCTTTTTGGAATATATGTATATTACCTTTGATCTGAGAAAAGAATCTACTCTTTACCTTCAGCATTTTTTATGTTTATCCCTAATGAAAGAAAAATCCCTAATAATAGTTTAAAGATGAACTGAAAACAGGTTAAAAGCATAGAATAAAAAAAATACATATATATACACTTAGCAGTAACAACATGATGACAAAAGCATAACTCATTTAGGAGATTCTCTAATACTGAGATGTTTAATCTAAACGACATGGAAAAAAAATCTGCTCATATGTGCACTAGCTGGTACTTTCTCTATTCTGCTACTGTTATGGGTACATAGTTCCAATAAATAGGCAGTACTTTTAGGACTACTGGATGGCAGAATAGTGAAATCTGTACATAGTGTCTGCATTTCATGGGAGAACTTTGTTTTTTGTCTAACAATATCTAAAAGTTAGTGTTTCTTCTTTTTTCCACTTTTTTTAATGCAGTGTCTAATATCAAATTGCATATTTTAAAAATCTGTTCATTGATTGTTTTTAGTTTTACGTGATCTAAAAACAATTCTTGAGGGCAACTGTCCACTTAATACAATATTGCTTCCTTTTGTGACAGCAATATTGATGTAAATGCTCATGTACATAAGGTTAGACATAGGCTTCCTGTAACATTCACACAATTTGACTTCACTATTTGCAGAAAGCAAACCCAAGCAGCACAGACAGCCAAATCAGATCCACTGACTCCACTAAAATTAATTTCTATAGAAACATTTTCAATTGTTTACTATTTTTAGGCTGTAACAAGTTAGAATAGAACAGAAGAGAACAGAATGGAATTTATGACAGGTTGGAAGGGACCTATAACAATCATCTAGTCCAACTGCCTGACCACTTCAGGGCTGACCAAAAGTTAAAGCATGTTATTAAGGGCATTTCCCAAATGCCTGTTAAACACAGGCTTGGGGCATTGACAGCCTCTCTAGGAAGCCCGTTTCAGTATTTCACTTTCTTCTTAAAGAAATGCTTCCTAATGTCAAGTCTGAACCTCATGTCCTGTGCCTGGATACCAGGGAGGAGAGATCAGCGCCTCCCTCTCCACTTCCCCTTTTCAGCAAGCTGTAGAGAGCCATGAGATTCCCCCTCAGCTTCCTTTTCTCCAAACTAAACAAGCCAAAAGTCCTTAGCCGCAACTCATAGGTCATGCCTTCCAGTCCTTCCACCAGCTTTGTTGCTCTCCTCTGGACACATTCTAGTACCTTAACATCCTTCTTAAATTGTGAGGCCCAGAACTGCACGCAGTACTCAAGGTGAGGCCACACCAATGCTAAATACATCGGGATAATCACCCCTTTTGATGGGCAGGTCATACTGTTTGATGCACCCCAGGATGTGGGTTGCCCTCTTGGCTGCCAGGGCACACTGCTGACTCATATTGAGCCTGCTGTCAACCAGCACCCCCATATCCCTTTCTGCAGGGCTGCTCTCCAGCCACTCCTCTGCCAATTTATACTTGTGTTTGTATACTTGTATACATTTGTTCTTGTTGAATTTAATGCCGTTAATAATCACTCAATGCTTCAATCTATCTAGATCCCTCTGCAAGGTGTCTTGTCCCTCAAGAGAGTCAACAGCACCTCCCATCTTGGTATCATCAGCAAACTTGTAATGTTGCATTCAAGACCTGTATCCAGATGATTGAAAAAAAACTGAACAGAACTGGTCCTAGAATTAAGCCCTGAGGAACACTGCTGGCGATCGGTCACCAGCCAGATCCCCATTGTCCTGGTTTCAGCCAGGGTGGAGTTAATTTTCTTCATAGAAGCTAGCGTGAGGCTATGTTTTGGATTTGGGATGAGAAAATGTTGATAAGGTGCTGATGTTTTGAGTTGTTGCTAAGTAGTCAAGGACGGTCCAGCTTCTCGTGCTGGCCTGCTAGCAAGGAGGCTGGGGGTGCACGGGAAGCTGGGAGGGGACACAGCTGCGACAGCTGACCCAGGCTGGCCAAGGAGATATTCCATACCATACAACGTCATGCTCAGTATATAAAGCTGGGACGAAGAAGGAGGAAGGTGTGGAGGGACGTTCGGAGTTATGGCGTCTGTCTTCCCAAGAAACCATTACGTGTGACAGAGCCCTGCTTCCCTGGAGATGGCTGAACACCTGCCTGCCCATGGGGAGTAGTGAATGAATTCTTTGTCTTGCTTTGCTTGTGTGCGCGGCTTTTGCTTTACTTATTAAACTGTCTTTATCTCAAACCATGAGTTTCCTCACTTTTACTCTTCCGATTCTCTCCCCCGTCCCACCGTGGGGGAGTGAGCGAGCGGCTGCGTGGTGTGTAGTTGCCGGCTGGGGCTAAACCACGACACTCATTCACTACAACCCTTTGAGCCCTGCCCTTCAGCCAGTTCACCCAGGCTCCTACTGGTTGACAGAATGCTCTGTCAGCATCCTCTACATTCCTGTAGGGCTTTGTCTGATGTCTTTCTCTAAGAAAGTGTCCAAATATTTTTGTCAAATAGGCAAGGATATGGACCATCTTTTGACAAACTAGTATGTGGCTATTTCCTGTAAATTTTTCTTTTACAGGTGATGTTTTGAAGATGAGTAAATCTGTTATTAGCACAGAACCATCCAAAATGGTTTGACTTTTTAATATTTCCACTACACTGTTTCTTTTCTTGTTATAAATGTAATGATATATTAATTATTATTGTTTGCATAATAAAAGCATTCTTTTTTTTTTCACAAGCTGTAAAATAATCTCCTGATCTTTTCCAGTGATTGAACATGTAATGTTATTTTGCTCAGACTCTTTAAAACTGAACTGCAGGAAATTAAGATTTACTCACCTACACTCCTCCTGCATGTTTAAGTAAAAACTGTGCTTCTTCTCTCAGGACCAAACCCAACAACGTATCACATAGTCAACATTGGAAAAATGCTAGTCCCATGGCAGAAACATTTGCTATGCACAGCAGGATAGTTATTCCACACAGAAATGAACAAATACAGTTCAGTGTCCATTACCTGTACTCCCAAATGAATATTCATTAGAAAAAAACAGAGACAGTCTGTAACATTGACACACCAAACAGGGCCTTCCTTGCTGAAGTTTACTTTAACTCTGTTCCACCTAGCTACAAAGCAAGCTACTTAATATATGTTTAAGAAAGAGCTACTCTGGGCTTGTTCCTCACAATTGATACATTACCTCTTTTCAGGCTTCTCTACTTAGGCTGTTCTTAGGATGTGTAGGAAGCACGTTGCCTCCCAGCCCTACTACCCATGTCTACACCTCTGTCTTTCATTGTGTCTCTTCCACTTTCCTCCTTCCCTGAGCAAGAATGCTTTTTCCCTCAGCTTAGTCTTCTTGTGAAAAATATGGTTCCAACTGGAGCCTCTCCTCTTTGAAACCAGCTAGAAGCACCTGGGTCATTCTGATCACCACTTCTCCATAAAGACCTCATGGTGCTGGATGCAGGTCCCAGTATAACGTTCACTTACTTGTTAGCAGAAGACTTACAGCAGAAAGAGTGAGGTGGCTTTCAGACAGCTCTAATGTTTGCCTCTTGCAAAATCCATACTCACAAGCAATGATGCAAATGCTGGATTGGGTCTACTCAGCTGGCCCACACCAAGTACTTTGCAGGAGGGAACTAGTCATAGACTATTTAGTGGGAGCAGCTGCAAAGGCAGCCAAAGCCAGGCCTTCAGACAGAACTTTTCCAAGCTTTTTGTTGTGTCTTCTCCAGCTTGTACACTGGCTTGTTAGGTCAACTCTGACTTCTTTGTTCCTCAGCTACCTTTGCACTTCACATCGGTAATTGCACTCTTTTTCCGCCTTTCCTCAATATCCTCGTTGTCTTTAACCTATCCTTTCCTCACTGTTACCTCTTAACTCCCTCGGAAACAAAATACAAAAAAAGACTGTGAAATCAACTTTTTGCAGACACAGATCCTACGATCTATAACTTGGACTACTTTCTGTCTTGTGCTTATTCAGTTACTAGTACAAAGAATACCTCTTTTTGCCAGTCTTCAGGTACTGGCAGCAAAATCATGTACGAAAAATAAAGTAAAATGAACTGTGGTTATGCCAGAGTATGACTTATAAAACACTGAAGAATTATTTTGTATTGGGAAGACACTTCATCTCAGATGCAACTGAGAAAACAAGTGAATTTTTACTATCAACTGTTCCATACATACAATGTTATTCCACAGAAACGTGGTATTTGAAGCACATTGCCAGTTGTATTGAAACAGATTGGTTGCTGTTGTTAAGAAAGATTTCTTGCTTGCTTTACCTGAGCTGGTAGAAGCAGGAGACTTGCTGCGTCGGGATGGGCCCGGGCTCTTGGTTGTGCTCCTACGTGAAGTTGAAGCTATTTTGGTATAGGAAGTGGATTTCACCACCCGGCATTCTAAAAGACAAAGAAATGGCATAAATTAGCAATTAAGATATTCCACAAGTTTCTATAGCAGAAAGAGCACTGAAAAGCACAAACATTTAGCCCACGCTTGTTTTCATTCATCTTGAAGAGTTTTATGGGAAAATATAAAATCTGTATAAATGTCTCCATTAAAATCCAAGTACAGTATGTACCACATCCCAGACAAAGAACTGCTGCAGTAATCCAGACTTTTAGATGCCATGGTTACTGCAGGTACTTAGGACAGCTTAATTTAACAGTGCTGAGACTACACATAAAATTTATTTGCTTTTGAAGATTTCAGCACAAGTAATGCAGTGTTTTTTTTGATAAATGATCCAAATGCAATGTAAGCATTTTTGTCAACCTAGGCAGTCTCCTCTAGAAGAACCGGAAGGCTGCATTTATACATCAAAATGTTAAGACTGTGCAAGATGACGCAGATGTCTGTCACTCATGAAAGGTTTGAAGAAAGTAAAGCAGGTTTGTTGCTCCTGCTTAATCCTCTGGTGATCAACAGCCCACATTGTATAGCACACGCAATTCATCACAGGTTGAGGGAAATGGCACTACTTGCTCATAAGAGACATCAGTAAAATCAATGAAGAGGCGAAATTACCCTCCCACTTGAGAACACTGCAAGATGTTCAGGTTAGAGTTTATATACACCCACACAGCACCATAGGCATCCTTGCATTACGCCTGCAAAATGGTTCTTGGCCTGAGGATGAAAACTTAGTGTGCTGGTGTCTTGCACTCATAATGGATACTAAATTAATCACCAGATATATTAGACAGTTGGGAAAAAAAAAGGATTTCCATTTCTTAGCCAATAAACAATTAGAAGTCTGCAGCAATGTTTATACTGTCTTCACCTGATGATGTCAGTATACTTCACTTGTTTAAAAATACATCAATAAACGTTTAGTTCTCTATCAGACCTGTTCCACATTTTCGCCCATGGTTAAGGTTCCTCAACATTGGTTAAGAGAAATAAACAAGATTTTTTTCTCTCTAGTCATAAAATACCATGTACAAGCCTGCACATTATTTAGTCTTCACAGATGATCAGTGGAGCCTGTAACATAGTTTAGACAGATTAGGAAACAAAGAAATAAAACTGAGCATAACTAATTAACTTAAACATATACACCAGAGAATGATGTCATGAAGTGTATTTCTCTTGGCTGCCCTAATTGTTTGTCTTTGTCAAGCTGTTGAAGGAAGCAAGAACTGATGCGTTACTGAGGAAACATCCAGCACAGCTGAGAGCAGAGGGGACCAGAGAAATACCCTGGTTTTCCCAAAGAAGCTTTTCTTCCCAAACTCTCCCACCTTCCTAATGCCCAATAGCAGCTAATTTCTTTCTGTTGACATTTTATGTGATTCATTGATGACTATTCTCATTTTATACTGAACGATGAGTGGAAACAGAGAAAAACATTTACTCTGTTGTAAGAGGAAATTATCAGCTGAAAACAGGAGGAATCAGATGAAAGCTTTCAATTAGATTTCACTAGGTAATTACAGCAGGAACCTTCCATCGATGTATTGGCATAAACTGCTGCTCTAGAAACCGTCTGTACATGTCAAATGCAAATAAGTTCTTTACCTTTTTTGCAAACAAAGATTTAAAATGTCCAAACCCCTAATAGCCAACGTGTTTGGTAATCTAAAACTAAGACGTAATCCCAGTGTGGGCCCCATTCACAGGAATCAGTTGGGAAGGGAACTGAATATTCTAATGGTCAATAAACAAAAAGACTAAAGTAGAATGACCCAGTCAAGCTAAACCAATTGTAGTAATTTGCTTAGCTGAAAAACTGACAAGTCCATGAAGAAAACAGTCCCCCAGCTACTTTCTGTAATATACTTTGCTATGTAAAAAGCTTTCCTCTTTCCAGCATGTAAAGAAAACAATTATCTGCATCCCTCTCATGCAATTCATGCTATGCCCTAACCTTAACTCTCACCTTACTACAAGTATTAATACTCATTCAAGTTCTCTGAATAACTTATAAACACCCAGAGTTAGAATGAGGTTAGATACAATTTTGCATTTGGATGTGTATTTCCCCTCATAGTATTAGAAAGGACCAGGCAGAAAGTGGTACAAAAGAAAAGAAGAGGCAACTAAATGCACATCCAGGTTATTTTTCTATCCTACTGATATAATGGTGTCTAGGACAATACTCAAGATAGCCCTTATATAATTTTCACCCAACATGTTCAGAAATTAGAAGAAAATAATTATTAAAAGGTTATTCTTCTTCACCTGAGGTCTGTCCCACATGGACAAGGAAGGTGTGGATGACCTTAACTGCACAGGCTAACTACATCTTGTCACCATCTTCCTTCTCTCCCAGCAAGAAGTGCTCCTGCTCACATGCTATGGAGGGGTACTATCATTTCTTGCAAAGAGGGAGGCTGGCAGCTGGCTGCACCAACCAAGGCATTTGACCACCCCTCACTACTGACAGTCTCCTTAGAAAGGGTGATGTTAGGAGTGGTCTGCAAATTGTCCTGATGGATTACATATAGACCATGGCCTGTTATTTGAGTATCCCTATACTAGTGGCATATTATCCTATGAGGAAGACACCTCTCACAGCCAGCTGAACATTACATCTCTCACCACTGAAGCAAAATCACAGATAATTATATGTTCAAAAGATGATTTAAGAAATGAACAATTATCACAGGATCATAGGATAATCCAGGTTGGACATGAGAAGATCTCTAGTCCAATTTCCTGCTCAAAGCTAGAAATTGCCTCACATTCACAGTCCTGGTCCACTTGAGGGACACTTCAACCAACCTGAGGAACAACACTGCAGGGCATAAACAGATCAGGAGGATCCTGGAGAGCATGAATGATAACTTCCTGATCCAAGAGAAGATAGAGATATCTATCCAAGATAGAGAAACTAGTGAGGAGAATTGTTCTGCTTACATTCACAAAAATGGAAGGCCTCACTGGAGATGTGAAGGCTGAAGGTAGCCTTGGCTGCAGTGACCATGACATAGTGGAGTTCAGGACTGAGAGAGAATGGAGCAAGGCAAAAGCAAGTTCACAGTCTTGGACTTCAGGAGAGCAGACTTTGGACTCTTCAGGGATCTGCTTGCAAGAGTCTCATTGGATAAGGCCTTGCAGGGAAGAGGGTCCCAAGAGAGCTGATTAACATTCAAGGATCACCTCCTCCAAGCTCTAGAACAGTCCATCTCAACAAGTAGGAAGTTTGTCAAAAATGTCAGGAGGTCTGCATAGGTGAACAAGTTGCTCCCAGCAAAACTCAAACATAAAAAGGAACTATACAGAAGGTGGAAGCAGGGACAAGTAACCTGGAAGGAATAGAGAGCAAGTTTGAGCATACAGAGACACAGTTAGGAAAGCCAAAGCCCAGCTGGAATTGAATCTGATGAGAGATACCAAGGGTAACAAGAAGTGCTTCCTTATGTACATATGGAACAAAAGGAAGACTAGGGAAAATGCGCACCCACTGCTGAATGAGGCAGGGGCCCTGGTGACACAGAACATGTAAAAGGCTGAAGTACTGAATGTGTTCTTTGCCTCGGTCTTTACTAGCGATACTGGCCTTCAGGAATCCCAGATCCCAGAAGCAGAGGGAAAGTCTGGAGAAAGGAAGATCTACCCTTTGTGGAAGAGGATCAGATTAGAGAATACTTAAGCAAGGTACACATACACAGGTCCACGGGACCTGATGGGATGCACCCCCCAAGTGCTGAGCTAGTTGGCTGATGTCATCACAAAGTCATTCTCAATAATCTTTGAATGATCATGGTGATCGGGATAGGTCCCTGAAGACTCCACAAATCTCACTCCTATCTTCAAAAAGGGCAGAAAGGAGTACCCAGGGAACTACAGACAGGTCAGCCTCACATTAATCCCTAGGAAGATGACAGAGCAATGAAACCTGAAAATTATTTCAGGCCACATTAGGGACAAGAAAATACTCAGAAGTAGTCAACATTGATTCACCAAAGGGAGGTCATGCTTGACCAACTTGATAACCTTCTGCAATGAAATGACTGGCTTGGTAGACGAGGGGAGAGCAGTGGATATTACTACCTGGATTTCTGTGAGGCTTTCAATGCTGTCTCCCATAAGATCCTCATAGACAGGTTGTTGATGTATGGGCTTGATGAGGAGCCAGTAAGGTGTATTGAAAAATGTCTGAATGGCTGGGCCCAGAGGATGGTAATCAGTGGCATGAAGTCTAGTTGGAGGCTAGTAACTAGCAGCGTACCCCAGGGCTCAACACTGGGTCCAGTCCTGCTCAGCATCTTCAGTAATGATCTGTATGATGGGGCAGAGTGTATCCTCAGCAAGTTTGCTGATGACATAAAACTGGGAGGAGTGGCTGATACACCAGAGGGTTGTGCTGCCATCCAGAGGGACGTTGACATGCTGGAGAAATGGGCTGACAGAAACCTCATGAAGTGCAACAAGGAGAAGTTCAAGTCCTGCACCTGGGGAGAAACAATGCCAGGCATCTATATATGCTGATGTCACCCATCTGGAAAGCAGCTTTGAAGAAGAGGACCTGGAGGTCCTGGTGGACAACAGGATGACCATGGTCCAGCAACACACCCTTGCTATAAAGAAGGCAAATGGTATCCTGGACTGCTTTAGGAGCAGTGTTGCCAGCACATCGAGAGAGGTGATCCTTCCCTCTGCTCAGCACTGGTGAGGCCACACCTGGAGTGCTGAGTCCAGTTCTGGGCTCCCCAGTAGAAGAGAGACATGAACATACTGGAGAGAGTCCAACAAAGGGTCATAAGAATGATTAAGGGACTGGAGCATCTCTCATATGAGGAAAAGCTGAGGGAGCTAGGACTGGTAAGCCTAAAGAAGAGAAGACTCAGGGGGAATCTTATCAATGTATATGAATACGTTAAGGGAGCGTGCAAAGAAGACAGAGCCAGGTTCTTTTCAGCAGTGTCCAGTAACAGGACAAGAGGCAATGGGCATAAACTGAAACACAGGAGGTTCTGTCTGAACTTTTTTACTGTGAGGGTGACTGAGCACTAGAACAGATTGCCCAGAGAGGCTGTGAAATCTCCATACTTGGAGACATTCAAAAGCTGTCTGAACATGTTCCTGGGCAACCTGCTCTAGGTGGCCCTGCTTGAGCAGGGAAGTTGGACAATATGACCTCCCAAGGTCCCTTCCAACCTCAACCACTCTGAGATTCTGTGATTCTCAGGGCTTTGTCCACTTATTTCTGGAAAATACCCAATGATGGAGGCTGCACAGCCTCCCTGGGCAAACCCGTTCCAGTGCCTGACTGCCATCACAGTGAAAAAGTTTTTCTTTATATCCAGTCTTGTTTCAATTATTCTCAATTTCAATCTCTCATCCTCCTACTATGCATCACTGTGAGGGGCCTGACTCAATCTTCTTGATGGAGAGGAGATGCTGCCCCATTGGCACTAGGGGCTGCTGGTATGTCCCCCTGAAGCCACCTCTTTTCCAGGTTGAGCAAGCCAAGCTCCATAAGACTCTCCTCATAGGGCAAGTGCTCCAGCCCCCCACCACCATGATGGTCCTCCTCAACTCCTCATCACACTTTAGTGATGTCTTCCTTGAACTGGGGGACTTGAAACTGGACACAGTATTCCAGGTGTGGCCTCACATGTGCTGAGTAGAGGGATCTAATTACTTCCCTGTCTCTACTAGCTCTGTACCAGGGAAGATTATGGAGCGGTTGGTCTTGAGAGTGCTCACAGGGCATCTGCAGGACAACCAAAGGATCAGGCCCAGCCAGCATGGGTTCATGAAAGGCAGGTCCTGCTTGACCAACCTGATCTCCTTCTATGACCAGGTGACCCGCCTAGTGGATGAGGGAAAGGCTGCGGACGTTGTCTACCTGGACTTTAGTAAAGCCTTTGACAGCGTCTCCCACAGCATTCTCCTGGAGAAACTGGCGGCTCGTGGCTTAGACAGGTTTACTCTTCGCTGGGTGAGGAACTGGCTGGATGGCCGAGCCCAGAGAGTTGTGGTGAACGGCGTTAAATCCGGCTGGCGGCCGGTCACAAGCGGTGTTCCCCAGGGCTCGGTTCTGGGGCCAGTCTTATTCAATATCTTTATTGATGATCTGGATGAGGGAATTGAGTGCTCCCTCAGTAAGTTTGCAGATGACACCAAGTTGAGTGGGAGTGTTGATCTGCTGGAGGGTAGGAGGGCTCTGCAGAGGGATCTGAACAGGCTGGATCAATGGGCAGAGGCCAACTGTATGAAGTTTAATAAGGCCAAGTGCCGGGTCCTGCACTTTGGCCACAACAACCCCATGCAATGCTACAGGCTTGGGGAGGAGTGGCTGGAGAGCAGCCTGGCAGAAAGGGACCTGGGGGTGCTGGTTGACAGCCGGCTGAACATGAGCCGGCAGTGTGCCCAGGTGGCCAAGAAGGCCAACAGCGTCCTGGCCTGTATCAGAAATAGTGTGGCCAGCAGGCGTAGGGAAGTGATTGTGCCCCTGTACTCGGCACTGGTGAGGCCGCACCTTGAATCCTGTGTTCAGTTTTGGGCCCCTCACTACAAGAAGGATGTTGAGGTGCTGGAGCGTGTCCAGAGAAGGGCAACGAAGCTGGTGAGGGGTCTGGAGCATAAGTCTTATGAGGAGCGGCTGAGGGAACTGGGGTTGTTTAGTCTGGAGAAGAGGAGGCTGAGAGGAGACCTTATCGCTCTCTACAACTACCTGAAAGGGGGTTGTGGCGACAAGGGTGTTGGTCTCTTCTCCCAAGTAACTAGTGATAGGGTGAGAGGAATGGCCTCAAGTTGCGCCAGGGGAGGTCTAGATTGGATATTAGGAAAAATTTCTTCACTGAGAGAGTAGTCAGGCATTGGAACAGGCTGCCCAGGGAGGTGGTGGAGTCGCCATCTCTGGAAGTGTTCAAAAAACGTGTGGATGTGGCGCTTCAGGACATGGTTTAGGGGACATGGTGGTGCTGGATTAATGGTTGGACTTGATGATCTTAAAGGTCCTGTCCAACCTAGTGATTCTGTGATTCTGTGATTCTGTGCTCCTGTTTACACAGCCCTGGATGCTGTGTTACCATTTGCTGTCAGGGCAACTCCCTCTTCTTTTTAGTCTATGTCACAGAAATTTTCAGTCTTTCCCTATTTTACTATTTGTACAAACACTTTTAAAATCAGTTATGAACTTTTTTGGCACAATTTTCTTCTTCCTCTCAAAAATAATTCGCAGGTTGCGAAGTTTTAAAAAGTCATAGTTCAAATGAGCATATATTCTCTCTGCTCAAATATCACTGTGAATCCTAGGTAAATTTTGTCAAGTGCCATGTTTCCTATGGGTTTACAAGTTTGTTCATAAATGACATGGGCTACAGTACGGTCTGCAGAGAAACATATGGGCAAGCCTTCAGTGCTGCACACATCAGCGGCAGGCGACTGATGGCTTCAAAGACTGTGGCAATACTAGCTAGAGAGTCTAAAAGGATTTTCAGTCACAGGCAGAGTGTGACCATGCTGCTTGTTGCAAATAGGTCTCAGATCCCATCAACAGTTTATGCATGCAATTCTGTTGTCACATTTAGTTTGGAAAATCAAATTTTACTGCAGGCAAAGATCCCACTCAGTAACCACACAACCACTGCTTGTCTCCTCTAAGACATTACCATAATCTGCCTGTTGCTGTAGGAAAATTATGTGTAGATAAAGAGGAAGGGAAAACAAACCAAAAATGCTCATTTTTTAAAACCGTATTTTCCATACAGAATTTACATTGGTAAGGAAATAAATACTTATCTTCTCCTCATCAACAGTATTCTAATAACTATACAACAGTTATTAGAATAGGTCCTTGGTAATGAGATAGAACACTTTTTCCCTTGGTTTTCTTTTGATGCCAAAACTGTATCAGAGATAGATCTGAACTCCTGACTCCTATACTGCCTTTCTCACTCATGTGGACATGCTCAGCCAAGAAGAAACACCAGGTGTTTCTATAGTCTATTCGGTGAGGAAAGAAATGCATCATGAAGCGCCAGTCCTTCCTCTCACTGTTGACTGACTAAGATTAAAGGAACAAAATGATGATATCCATGGTAATGTGAAGCAAAAGAAGGTCAACTTTAAGGTCTGATCACAGGCTTTATTGCTTTCCAAATCAGAATACCAGATAAATAAGAATGTTTTTCCAGCCAAAACATCTTGCAATAAGATGTTCTGTTGTATAACTACAGACAGAACTACAAAGTAGGAGAGAGAAGTAGGCTATCGGCACCGAGACTAACAACGTAACACTGCAGTCCCTTTATGGCATGGAATACTACCACAGACGTCTGAGGCATTTAATGGACATTAACAATAAGGCTGAGAAAAAAAGAGGAAATATCCCAAGGCTACAATTTTACATTATTGAGACAATGTAGGGACAAGATAAGGAACATGAAGTTCCTGAAATTGCACAGTAGTAGGAACTGGTACACTTAGGAGGAACCCCAACATATTTACTTGTGAGCTCTTGATTCTTCCCGTTGTCAAATGTATAAAATGTAAGCATGAGGTAATTAAGGGATGCTAACATGCAGAATCATAACGCCTCCAGTCTCCAGCCCTGTGATGTTCCATTTCCAAAATGTTTCATTAGTTTCTATGTTCATTAGATTTTACAATGGCAGGAAAGCAGCAGAGAGTAACTAATCTGCAATAAATGTGTCATAAAGTGAACAAATTAAATGTTTTTCTAAAGAAAACTGTGAAAAGTTATCTATATTACCAGGAGATCAAAAAGGCTTACTTGTCAGCTACTCAGAAGTTGACTGTATGGCCTTCATAAGTTCTTTCTGGGCTAAAATATCGCTCTCTGCTGTGTTTTTCTTTTTTTTGAGGTCTGTGTGTAAGGGATAGATTTTTTTTTTCTTCAGTATCCCTGCCGATCTGTTTCTCTAAGACAAGAACATTTAACTTGGTTTCAGCAACAGCTGTATCCTACAGATAAGCAAAGAGGGAAGATCAAGGATGTCTGTGGTCGTTGGTAAGCCACTTTACTGTAAGCCTTAGGCTGGTACATTTTACCACTGCTTAAAGACATTAGCCTCACTAGCAATATCCTCAGGCCAACCAATAGATCATTACCCCAAATGCAGTACCGATTTCAGTTTTTAATATTAAGAGTAATTTGTTCCATGTTGCTAATTCTTAATGCAGCTAATAAGATTTTACTTTTCTGTTGCATTCATGCCTTCAATTAAAACCAGAAATCTTCTGTTTGCAGAACTAAGTTTCACTCTCTTCAGCAAAAGGGAAATGGTACCATCCTCTCTAGCAGCATTGATGTACACTACACACAATAAAATACAAGCAATTAAAGCCACCTATGCCTTATTCAAGTCAATAAAATATAGAATCTTGAAAGCTATTAGGAACCCAAATAGTTTCACCCAACCTAAAAATGCTTTCAGATGTATGTACTACTCCAAAAATGCCTTGTAAGTTAGAAACAGGGAAGGTATTCGTGAATTCATGTATTATCACTAATATCTCATTCTGCTCTAATGTATAAATTTCAAAGTCCCTATTTGTTTCTAAAGTCAGTGAAGTCGCCCAGAAAGTTTTTCTAAAAAGGTAAATAGATATATGTATAATCAAAACATCGCTTCAAGTATTTCCTACTTTATCTGCAAACATGCTCCTGTCTACATAACTTGAAGAAACTGTTGGCAGGATTGAACTCATCTAGTACTAGATAGCCAAAAATATGATGCATACGCATCAACTATTCATCCCATGGTCCTTCTACAGTCGATGGAACATGTTGATTTCTGTGACTTATCTTAGGAACATGGAAGTGAGAAAAGATGAATCTTTCTCATGAATGACGAGATAGAAATTATAGATTTTGAATACTGATGAACATACCCTAATTAGAAGCAGTATCTTTGAATGGGGATGGGCTCTTTTAACTCAGTACAAACAATAACGCAAGATTTTTTCTGTATTTCATGATCTTACTGTGTATGTCTAATTTTATCTTCCTGCCTTCTCCAAGTGCTAACCTTTTTGTCAGATTCATCTCACACAAACCTCCATGTTAATATTTCGGCTATACAAACATTATGATGTTGAATTTTACTTTTCAACAGAGAAGGAATCTGCTATCATGAAAAATTGCACCCCACAGCAGTGATAATAAGGTGTTCATGAAATCATAGAATCATTTAGGTTGGAAAAGACCTTTAAGGTCATCAAGTCCAACCATTAACCTAGCACTGCCAAATCCACCACTAAACCATGTCCCTAAGCACCACATTTACATGTCTTTCAAATACCTCCGGGGATGGGGATGGTGACTCACTTCCCTGGGCAGCCTGTTCCAATGCTTGATAACCCTTTCAGTGAAGAATTTTTTCCTAATATCTAATCTAAACCTCCCCTGGCGCAACTTGAAGCTGTTTCCCCTAGTCCTATCACTTGTTGCTTGGGAGAAGAGACCAACACCCACCTCACTACAACCTCCGTTCAAGTAGTTGTAGAGAGTGATAAGGTCTCCCCTGAGCCTCCTTTTCTCCAAGCTAAACAATCCCAGTTCCCTCAGACGCTTCTCAGAAGCCTTGTGCTCTAGGCCCCTCACCAGCTTCGTTGGACACGCAAAAACATTTTTGGAGCTAAAAAACATTTTTCATCACTGCAACAGCTTCTGTGACAAGGCACAATATCTAATTATTTTCCAACTCTGCATTTGTAGGCAGCTAAAATTAGAAGACTTCTTCCAAACCTGCTTGCGTAAATGAACCTGAAATATTTCCTACTGAATCCATGTGAATGAATTTACATGTGTAAAATATTAATTTTTTAAACTGAAATTGCATTATCAGAAATTACTTTCACAAAACTTGAAGACCAAATTGAAAAAGAAATTTTGTCATTAACTAAAACACACTGCAAGCACACATGTAATCTTTAACCTGTATGTCTTGTGTGCCTTGCCACATACTCTGCTTCATGTCCAGATATTTTAATTATCACTGTTTGCTCAATATACTTCACCCAAGCTGTTCTGATGCTGATAAAAATGTTCATTACTTTGCCCCTATATTCAGAACCCTCCCCCTACTTCTGCAGGTTTACCACACTAGTTGTACTGACCAAAATATCAGAAAGTTACTTTTAGCTTGGTTAAGATGACACAACTGATTACAACTGCAAACAATTACATTATTTCTATTTATGGTCTCAGCATTATTCTTCATGAAACAAAGACATGCGTCCTGCCTTTGCTTATGGCTTTCTTTTACTTTCTGTGAAAAAGGTTTGTTTACCAGGCCTATACTTTCACAGCAGATATCCCTCAAATACCCCTGGTGAAGTCAGGGGAAAAATTAATCACTGAAGTACCTTACTTTATCTGCACAATTTGGATGGCATTTTTCTTGGCATTGTTTTATTCATGCAGTTGGAGACGAAATGAGACGATGGTAGAAATTCATTAGTTCTTAACTCTTCTGTTCAGCAAGATCAACGGCTTGCTTTCCTCTTCAGCACAAAGAGGTAATATTTGTCATATTACCTACTAAAAATCATCTTGTTCTTTACTTTGAGAATAAACAGACCTCCTATCCAATCCATATGGTAAATATTAACATCATCGTAAGCATCAAGTACACAGGCATTCCATCATATTTTTTTTTTATTCCAGCCTAAGAGTGACAATGTTGCAGTCCAACAAATTCTGGGTTTTTGGTACTACTGCTTGCTGTCTGAAGAGTATCACTTGTTTTCAACCATCTTCCATTTCAAATGGCTCTTTTGCAAGTTTACATGCTCAAGTCCTTTCAACGGTTAGAAAAGTAAAAAGTCCCTGTTTGCAGAACATTGACTTCACATGGAAAGCATCAGCTAGAGGTATTACTGAGAAACATCCATTCAAAACAGTTAACTTTTAACACATTTTAACCAGGTCTCCTAAAGTTACAGATTTTTCCATGGAACTGATTTGTGCTGAGGGAGAAAATATGTATTTAAACTGAATGTCCTCTTTATTTCTGCTCTGATGCTTTTTCTGAAGCAAAGCTGCATATTTATAATGCACTTATCAGTTTAACAACTTTATTGTGCAATATTAAGTTTTAAAATCCTTTTTTTTCCTCAAAGAAACAAAATACACTATACTGGGATAAAGATTATAGTCACCATGGTTATGCACAAACCAAATTCCCATGGGACTTGCACAGCTAATTGGTTAGATCAGCAAGGAGTCTTGTACAAAAAAAGGATGTACAAATATAAACTATCCATTAAAAACAGATGAATATGAGAAGCCAACTGTTTAATTTGTTTGTTTGTTTCAATTTACATTAAAAAGACTAACTGCAATCAGGCAGATAGCAAAACCTTAGCAACAGTGGGATTAGAAGACAAGACACACTAAGAACAGAACAGGCTAGACAGAGTCCTTAGATAACATTTTCAAATTAGTTAGATATGAAGAATATTTAGGGACACACCTGAGAGAATCTCTGAGCTACCAGACTCTGTTTTTTGAGAATTGTAAAGGATAAGTAAAGTTCCAAGAGACTAGGAAAGTCAAACCAAGTGCCAATCTTTAAAAATGGGATAAAACAGAAAACTGGGAGTTACAGAACAGTCAGCCTAACTTGAGATTCTGGGAAAGAATATCCAAAGAGAGGGTATAAAGAAGAAAAAGCCAGGCTCTCTTTTCACTTGTAGCAAGACCAGAGGCATTGGGCACAAACTGAAACACAAGAGGTTCCCTCTGAACATCAGGAAACACTTTTTCACTGTGAGGGTGACTGAGCATTAGGACAGGTTGCCCAGCGAGGTTGGTGGAGTCTCCAGCCTTGGGGAAATTCAAAAGCCATCTAGAGATGATCCTCGGCAGCTGGCTCCAGGTGGCCCTGCTTGAGCAGAAGGGTTAGACCAGATGACCTCCAGAGGTCCCTTCCAACCTCAACCATTCTGTGACAATACAAAACAATAAAGGAAACAAACAATTTGAAGCTTAGAAGATATCAAAATGATACATAATAGTCTAAATAGTTTTGTCAAGAACAAACTGTGCCAAAATATCCTTCCTATGACAGGATAACAGGGGGGACAGTAGAGATGATAAACTTTTTTAATTGGGATTTTGAAACACAAGCCACAACTTAGGAAAATACCATCTACAGAAACTGCATTTAAGATGGGTATTGGAAAATCAAACCAGAGTAGTTACCAATGGTTTACTGTCAAATTAGGAGAGAATGAGCTGAGGACCTCACCAGGGTTTTGCTTCTGAGCCTGGTACAAGCCAATATTTTTATTAATAAGCTGAGCACACATTTTAAAACTGGCGATGACACTACCATAGGCAAAGAAGAATTGTAGAAGAATATAAATGGTATTTAGAAGAATCCTGAAAACTGGAGAAGTCATCAGAAAAAACAAATAGAACCCAACAAGTCCAAAGTACTACACCAGGAAAGAATAAGCGAGAAAAAAAAGGTAGAAGCCGACTTACTACAAGAATCAGTTGCATAAACGCAGTTATAAGTTTTGCAGTGGGTCTGTATCTGAAGCAAACTACTGCAGCAAATGGAATCATCATCGTGCTGGTATGAATAAGAGCACTCTGTGAAGGACACCTGAATTATTTTGTTCTCCTCAGGGCTACTACAGTGTTAGCTAACACAACAAATCCACTTTTGTGTTTCCCATTTAGAAACAAGGCTTTCACCTTCAGAGGGTTAAGAGAATACCAACAAAGGTCACAACTCTGAGAAATGTGACCAGTGAAGGGTAACTAATATAAACAGGATCTTTAGTTCAGAAAAGAAGTGGTAAGACAGCATAGTAGCCTTCAATACTTAAGAGACTGCCAAAAAGAAGAAAAAATAAATGCCTAGTATTAGTTGCATGTCCTGTAAATAGAACAAAGAAGAGTGATCTTAAGTTTCTAAAAGGTAGATTACTTCAGGAAACGTGTTTTTAACTGCAAGGATAAGGAAGTACTGGAACAGATCATGTGGAGGTCTTGTTGAATTTCTCTAACTACAACTTCACACAGACAGGTTAGCCAGAAACATGTAAAGTCAATTTAGGTGTAGCAGGTCCTCCCTTGGGACCTCTCAGATCCCTTCTATGATTCTTTTGATTAAGTCTTCCTAGTATGACGCATAGAAGGTACTAAAAAATTTTTTCACTGTCAGCACTTCTGTCTGGATTTAGCTGAAAGATAAGTAAAAGGAAGAGAGGCACTTTAATGTAAAACTGACTGAAAGTCCAAGAACGTTTTAGCAAGGGAAAAGTGCTTGCTTAATGGGTGTATTAAAATCATTATCATTTCCTTAGTGGGGTGACTATTGAGATATGAATCTTCTATTTGTCTTCAAAAGCCAGACTGATTAGCTTTAAAAATTCCTCTCGGCAGGGCATTAGCAGAATTGGTATCTCCCAAAAAACGCAGACTTTCTCCTTCACAGACAATCCAGAATCTTGTTGGCTAACTTTCCCTCTTACCATTAAGACTTACCTACATTCCTTTCAAACCAACTGTATGATCGAACTTAATACTGAGAGAAGACATTTCTTACCAGCTTCCCAGATTACGTCCTTTCTTACTCTAGTTGGACAGATCTAAACTGATTTTGTGATGCTAGAGATACTTGAGAAGGCATGATTCTTCATCTTCCACAACTCATTCTGCCCTAAAAACACATCTTTTATTCCTTCCTATATACAGGCATATCCAGAAGAAAAACTCAATGAAAACAAAACCAAAACAGGAACTCACAAATGCTAGCCCACTTCAGGAAAATCTGTCATTAAAAAAACCCCACAAAATAAAACCCAACCAACTAAAACCGTGTTAGCCCACACCATCTTCTGAAGCAGTTTGGATTGTAAACATCTGAAGCAAGGATCACAGCTTAATATGCAGCTGATGCTTAAAGGATAATCAACAAGCAGTGAGTAGGCAAAGGAGGACAGAAGGAATGCTAATTATGTATGAATATAACTATATTTATACACATTTAGTTAGGTTATCGTTGGAAGCAATGCTTTACACTCTACCTTATAAAATAACAGATATCATTTATGATAGTATCTAACATTTCAGTGGATCGTTGTTTTTAGTGTTTCTTTTTGTAAAATTGTTTCATTACTGAGTTGCACAAACTTAGTTGATATTAGATGATTCCAGTTGGAGCTGACCTTCTTCCATGAGATGAGAGCCATTACTATCATTGCCAAAGTATGTTAAGCCTAACAATGTAGTACACAAGAATGTTTTGTAGGGGTGTCTCTTTTTTTAATTCTTTGACCCATGTATTTTTTTTGTTTTGCAAGGTGATGTCCAAGAAACGCCTCTAGCCCTGTATCTCCCCCATTAATTTTAAAGAAATTCAAATGTGGAGCCATATCCACTGCTAATTTTTTTTCTTTTTTAAATAAAGATGAAATTCTGCTAAGTGTTGGAAGAGGGCTGTCATATTGGTTGACAAAACACCGGGCTGCTTTTGAGTTGAAGTCATGTAGCAACTATGAAAGATGAAAAAATAATTAACAAGTTCTGCCATATTATTCTTTGTGAGTCACCCACAATTTTCTCAGATATGTACTTTATTTAAAGTTTTACTTGTCTAAAACATGCATTTAGAAGTTTGGGATTATTCAATATTTAAAAGTAAGAGTATTCATAGCCTTGGAAGGGATGCAACACTCAGAAGCTGTTTCTGAACAGATAAGGAACAGCTACCAGTAAAGACCTTATGAAAAGCCAATGTTTAATAACTTATTCTCAAAAATACATTTAACCTCCTGTGAAATGTTGTTCCAATATACTTTTTTTTATAAGAATATTTTTAAAAAATAAATACCAAGAATTTCAAAAGTTAACTTAAAAACCAGGTTTATTCAGAGGACATGTTTTCGTTTAGCCACTCTAAAAGAAAATGTGACCTCTTTCTCAAAAACTTAAGCACCTATACAGCAATGTTGTTCAAAGTCAAAAAGCACTGAATTGGGTAACAATGCCAATGATAAAATATATTCCCTAGAACTCCTGATTTCTATTCTACCAGTATCTGGAACCCAAGGAGCTCTTCAAGAACATCACAAATCCACTTCGTAACCGAAATGTCAAAGACAAAATATCTTTGCCTTAACTTTCCAATTTGCTTCTAACCTCCCCGTGGTTTTGCCAGTGTCAGTCCCAGCTTCCCATATGTCTGTTTCTCCCACAAAAAAGCCTCTGCACTTTCTCTGACACCAACTCCTATGAATAGAAAGCTCTCCCTGAGGCGACCTGCACAAGGCAGCTTCCCCCTCTCTATGATCCCCCGATGATTTTATAGTTTAAATATTGCAATCGGGATGATGTAACACAATGCAAAACAAACAGATGGGCAAGAGATGTAAAGCGTGGCCAGGCCTAAACTGGAGAACATCACTGCCAGAAATGCTGTTGGGCTCGCAGCTGCTGACATTGCTCCTGGGATGCGTGCACACTGAAGCTTTGCTGGCAGCTGCGCTGCTGGCTGAGGCTTGCGGCATGTGGTTCTGTTTAGGTGCCACAAGCTGGGCTTTGTTTGCTTACTCCACATTTACATGTGCCTGCATGCAAACCTGTGGAGATAAAAGGTAATTCCGGATGCCAAAACTCTGTCGTGTAGATCAGGCGTGTTTTCGTACGCTGAAAGGATGCTACGAACAAATGGGAGGTTTTTAATGAGGCGTGTTTACTTTGTGACTGCAGTGCAGAGGTCTGGAGGTACCATCCCAGATGTAACCTGAGTACTGGTAGCAGCCTAGTTCCATGAAAACGGAGCTCGGAAAGGTAACTTGGCATGTGTTAACTTCTGTGCTTCTGCAACAGGCTGCTTGACTGTGCGAGAGGGTTTATTCAAATCTCACTTGGGCTTCTCTGGTATTAACAGGAATTGTGTGATGGTACCAAAGAAAAATAATCAGTCCCAGTCCAATTTCTTTCCTAATTATTATATTCCACGCCATCCTTATGTGACAGAAGGTGCACATCATCAGTCATATAAAAGCAGAGTACCAGGGACATCGCTTTAAGGAAAAGGAATTCTAATAATAAAAAAAAATTGGAAAATAGATACAGGTATTATAAACTGGTGCAAAGGCAATGATAAATCACAAGAGAATATGGTAAACCAAACCCTCAGGTACTTTCATTGCCCAGTCTCAGCCCATCGCGATACAGATGGCGACTGGACCCTGGTGTTTCCGCAGCAGTTATGGTCTAAAGCCAGGAGCAAGGAGCGCTCGATGGACTGAGCTATACAGCTGAAGTGACCAACCGAAACAGCTGAAGAAGGGCAGCAGCATTCCAGCTCCCTGGATGGTTTCAAACAAGCAGCACCTTTTTAAAGGAGCCAACCTGATGCATATATGGCCTTCCTGCTCGAAGAGGAGCTCCTTCTCCTGATATTCACATCTGATGAAACCAAATGACAGCTTTCCCGTAACTTAAAAGATATTCTATGGTCCTCTCAGAGGTTAGAGGAATACAGTGCAAACAGGAGAGTCTGAAATTAAGTCTCTAGAGTCTGAAATTAAGTACTATAAATCTGAGATATTTATAGATATAAAAGTAATAGATATAGACTCAGAAGTAATGTTTTAGACGGGTTGAAAGCCATTATGGGGACAGAAGGAGTTTTCAGAAGAGCATGAATACCGGATTCATACCTTATTTCCAGCAGAATAGGAGTTGTAGGATCTAAAATACCTGAATTAACATCTGCGCTGCTTTGAAACAGGCAAATGCAAACAAAGATTCTCAATTTGTTCATTATTTCTTCTATTTCTTCACTGAAATTAATTTACTCTTATGGAGTAAATATGACTTTGAAAACAGAAATAGATAAATAGAGGTACTTTGCATCTATTCCCCAAAACCTAACTCTTTATTCTAACAAGCTTGCAAATTACATACTGATACCTAACAAGGTAACAGAGTTGAATTACATAGTTGTTATGTGCAAAATTGGTCCACTTCCAGTTATTATTCAGGTGTGGGAAGACATGAAAGGAATGGATTGATGAGGCAGGAGGATATAATGATCCATATATATTTCATTGAGGCAAAAAAATTTTTTTTGGCTATTGATGCAAAGACGACGGAAAAATTTGCACAAATGCTCCCAAAACTAATCAGAGACTTCAAGGCAGAAGACATCATCAGCCACAGTTCCTACTCACAGGCACCTCATCAATGATTTAACATGACAGAGGGGACTGCAGCTTCATTATCTGGTGATATTTTATTTATTCATATTTAATTACGGCATATCATAACAATTCGAAACTTGACTGCATTGCAGAAGATGAGGGAAGGAATGAAGCTGTTATACTGGCTGTACTAACACATCTGCTTCACAGACCTACAGGGATTCACTCAGCCACAATATATAATAAAAGTGAAAAAACACTTATATTCTACAAATGAGTTACAAATTCTCCACATTAGAACTGGGTGAAATAAACAATGATGTCTTCAAAATTCTTGTAGTGGACATGGAGAATTCTATTTATCTTCATTATATGCTGAGAGTGTTTGGGCCAAAATCCCCAACTTAGGTGAACCATGAGGAGGAAAAAAAATGATGGCGGGGGGGGAAAAAAAAAAAGTAACATGACAAATTAGCAGAACCAAACCTCTCCCCCAGTGGGAGGGAGAGGTGAAGGCCAAAGGGTAGATTAATCTTGCTATATCATATGGTCTTGATCTTAAAAATTTCTCTGCATGTTTAGCAGAAATCACACGCACAATAGGGAGACTTTGAAAAGATCGGGAGCCAGAGCAGATTAAGATGAAATAGGGCCAGATCCAAAAAGCCGTCAACCTCCCACCCTTTCCTGCAGACTCCCATGTGGGCAGGAGATTGTTTCGTGGCTCCAAAGTGCTCGTGTGTACTCAGCTCGCTGTCGAGTGCTCTCGCTCCCCGTGTCTCTGACAGAGAAGGAGTTTTGACTTCTCTTCACAGCGGCGTGAGCCACAGCTGTGGACACAGGTCTTTGTAACCTCTCTCACGTCGTGGCCCCAAATTAATGTGCAGAACCTGCCGATCCAACCACACCAAAAAAATGGATCCATACCCAATCGAAAAAGAAATAGTATTTTTAAAAAGCAGAAGAAATGAGAAACATAATTAGGTCTGTTTTAAAACAGTAATTGGAAAAAAAAGGGGGCTCAAGCAGATGATCAGGTTACTGCAGTTTACCAAGTGACTGTCAGCTGAATCACAGCAATTATCTGCATATATGCATAGTAAAAGTGAGTTAATGCAACACGGCTTAGCTGAGCCTACAATAGAAGATTAAATTATGTGCACATGGACAATTGCTACAGCTGAGCTGATGTGCAATTACTTTTCAAGCTACTGAAATTGCTTGTGTATTGCGAACTTTAAAGTCTACCAGCCAAGCAAATTATTTAGAATTAAAAAAAATTGGAATTTAAAGTATTTTAAAATAATCTATTTATTTAATGAGTGACATGATGACAAAAAATGAAGAAAGACCTCTAAAAAGTATCAATCTGTTGTAACTGGTCTGAAAATTCAAATGCATCCGTATGGAAAACTGTTTGACTAATTTGCTTTCAGAACTGCTAGGTGCAAGAGCATATGTCCATTCACATAAATCTAACAGCAGTGTTTTCACTCTCGTTTAAGCTAAACGATAATTTGTTCTGTGATTTATGATCTCACTGACTTCCCGTATTGAATTAGGCAGCTAAAACAATCTCGATGATCCTGCAAATTGTTATTAATATGGTAGCATACACACATACACTGACCGATACGGTTTATTTGAATTCATTGTGGGTGAGGATAACATAATAGTTTTATGAGGAAGGGTTATACGTCCCCTAATGACAAACTGTTACAAACATCCGCTTAGAACTTTCGTGCAAAGCATGCCAAATGCAAACACCAACATAATTCCCAGTTTTACACTGGCACAACTATTGTGTTCTGTAACTTGAGAGAAACCTCATGTAAACCAGATACTGTGCTCCCCGTTCTTCATTATGAAGAGCAATTCAACAGACATTTTTATACCTGTTGTTACACACATCTTCTTCAGTTCCTCTTTTTTCTATTTTCTTTTTTTCCCCTCAGTTTCCTAATTGGATGACTTAGATATTTTTGCACTTTCAGTATTACCCTATAAATGTCTACCAATCAAGTTATTACTCAGTAAACAAGGCAGAACTCTTTCTTTTTCTCCCTAGTTTTTCCCTGCAACCATAAGTCCTTGCTGGTTTCCCTCGAATATTTAGATGTGCTTGAATGCAATGCATTGGCTTGTACCTAATGCAATGTATGTGTTTAGGGAACACAGCGGGTGCGTACTCCACTTTCAAAAGACGTAACAACAGAACAGCCATTTATGAAAGTTTTAATGTTTCCGATTCTCGCTTCCTCCTCACACCCCACCCCCCCAAGTCCAAGTGGAACATCTGGGTGCACTGGATTAAATAATGGACTCTTTGTTTGAAGAAAATTCACAGGAAACATTAAACTTCTCTTAAGACAGGAGAGGTTAGTGCATGGGAGCCACGACAGAAGAAAGTCAAGGAGTCAAATGTGATTCTTGGGGACAGAAATTTAAATGCATCGCTTGGGTGTGTGAAGTTCTACCACCGATATCAACACCTTGGTGAAGTATGTAGCAGATAATTGTCACAATAATGTGGGGCTCCTCTGCACCTCCTATACTGGAGGGAAAAGGCAGAAATAAAATATCACCTAAACAGGTAGGGACAAAGCTGGGAATAAATTCACCCTTCCCATGGGAGAATTTCTCCAAAGCTTTTGTGGATGGACCGTAGTTCAAAGAAGAGTATAAAGAATTTGGTCCAATCTTTTAACCTTGCCTATCTCTGCACAACTTTCCACATGTTAATGTGTCTCAAGAGGGTGTATTCTACATTTTCTTTTGCTAAATCACACCATGGAGAAAATAAAGGAGCTAATAAAACCTGGAGAAGTTATACAAGAGATGTGCATTGTTTTTCCAGTTCAGCTTGGTGAGGAAGCTTTTTAGATCAATAGAACTCTACACTCATCCTTAGTTTAATACAAGACATTGCTTTTTATTACTATGGCAAATGAGCAATTAATTTCATTTTAATCTGAAGGTAGTTTAAATAATAAGGAAAGTTCTACAGCATTAATTTTAGATGTTAGCATTGGTTTTGTGGGGTTTTTTTGTTTTGTTTGTTTTTGTTTTTTAAATCTGCGTAGATCGAGTCCCTAGAGTTAACTGCAGATCTTCTATATCTGGACACAATTGTATCCAACAAAAGATTTCTACATACGTAGGTATCTAAATATTTTATGGCTCCCCTAGCAATTTGAAATGGAAAACGAATCTCTATGGAAGCAATAGAATTTGAGTATAGCAGCGTGCTGCTGATCTCCACAAGATTAATTTTACATCTCAGGCATAAGCTATTTTTTCTTTATGTACGTAGGGGGTGGGAAAATATGTGGTGATTTTACTGTATTGGTACTATAGAAGTGGAGAACACCTACATAAAGCAAAAGCCTTATGCTTCACTTATCGGTATTTATTCTACAATCTACTAAGCAACAAAGGAGACAAGGTTTTATCTGCTTTCCCCTTTTTCATCTTACACAGAATGAATACTAACCAATTGGTTTAAGCTGTTATCAGATACAGAACCTAGATCCACAGTATGAGACTAACCTCAAAAACTATCAGTTGCATGACCATGTAGGAAGAGCCATGTTGCAGACAGTAATGAGAACCCGGGCACTCATCTTACTGAAGCTTGACTTTCCCTAAGCTGGGTAATTTTTCTGCAAGTTTACCTGATCAAAAACCTAGTAATTTTGCACTTTTATTAAAATAAGCCTGTAGGAAAAACAGAGCTATGTATTCCACCCTCAAATTCTGGGAAGCAATGCAGAGAGGGAGAGGCTGGAGCAAAGGATTCTTTTAGCATATGCTCAGTAAAGAAAATTTATTCTCAAAGCATGCTATAAAAACAAACGAAGAAGCAATCTAGTCCTACCATTTTTTTTTTTCCCATCATTTTTACAAAACTGTTCCTCTCATTTCTTTGGAATTTCCATGACTTTCTACCTGTACACCATATTGAGTGCCTGAAAGAAACCGAATTAATTGGTTTAGCAGATAGTCAGCCTTCTTTTAATATCTTACCTTATATCTTAGGTTTTATGGTTTCTGTAATTAAACGACCTTGATATATTTTCAGCTTTACATATATGGTCCAGTGGGCTAAATGTCTTAAAAGAGAAAATAACGGAAAACAGACTTTTCACTGTTTATTTCACTCTCCAAATATTTTTAGTTTTTTTTTTTTTGAACAGCAGATATTTAATATGCACACTTCAGTACACTTTCTCAGCTTGTCCATCTTGATTTTAATTGAGTTACCATGAAGGGACTATGACAATCTATGCTAGCCGATGATGTTCTTCTTGGATTATATTTGATTGTACACAAACCTTCTAACAAAACTTGCTATTTTCCCCATCTTTTCTTAAATAAATCGTTACACGTATTTCTACAATGATATTTTAGGGTTGTTTTTAATCATGTGGTTTTGATGATTTCTTTTTTTACTCTGAACAGGATAGGAAAAATGAAATTCGGAAGTAAGTCTTATTGAAGGTATACGAGTGAATGCCTAAATATTCCAAACTTGTAATCAAGTTTCTGATTTCTTTGAAATTTCTTTAATTTGCTTCTACAACAAGCACTACCACCCGCATAAGTAGGAAATCTTGGTGGTGACTCCATACACTCCACTAAAGTCAAAGCACAAAAGATAACAAAGACCCAATCTTATTTAAGAGTTACAAGAAGAAAAAAGAAAACATTGAAAAACGTAGAGTTTCTCCCATTAACATAAATACATATTCACACAATTCCATTTTCACATTTCCAACAAATTAGTTTTTGTCAGTAAGAAGAAAGGGGCACAGAATATTTTTGCTTCAAAGATCAGTAATATCTTAAAATGAAATGGATCTGAGAAATGGCATTCCCGAGAAACTTCCAGGACACAGCAGCTTTGACTCAGTAACAACGTTGAAGAGCATCCTTAACTGCACTGCTCAGCCAGAAACAAAAATATTGCCTAGCAGCATCTTACCACATTTTGAGGTTTATTTTGTATATCACCTCTCTACCCTCTTACCTAGGAGTAGCTATGGGTTTTGTTTGTTTTTGCGATGATAAACTGAAGCAGTAAGGGAGTAGGAAGAGAAACTGGGAGAGCAAAATGCAGGAGTTAATGGTGAAGATGTTACTGCAGAAAGTGTGATCAACAGTGAGGAATCTGAAAAGCATCAAAGAGAAGAAGCATGCAGCAGAGGCTTTGTGATATAGCAGTTAGGAACCCCTGAGAAACCACATTTGATGGGCTGGAAATAACACAGGCAACACTGGGGCTGCAGCTAGAGAACGAGGAAATGACCACAAATAGAGAATTTGAGAAGATCACATGAGGGGAGGACCACCAGTGCCAGCTGTAAGAACAATGGTGTCCTGGCAAAGGAGTCACCATGTAAGAGAGGTACCAGTGTTACATTTCCAAGTACAAGTTAGGAAGACTGCTGTACGCATCAAGTTTTCTACTGTTGTTATTATAGCATTTTGGCTGCTTTTGGTGTTATTTTGAATCTGCTGGGTCACCACAGGTGTTCACTGAAGTCTACCACTAGCAGTCACATTGTGTTAGAAAACACAGTCTTCTTTCATCACAGAGCTAATTTTTGTTGTTTCAAATGCATGCCATGTTGCAATATACACATTGGCATTATGACGAGAAGGGGTACTAAAGACAGAAGTTCAGAAGAGGGACAGATGTAACTTATTTTTTCAGTCTAAAGATGTCTATTGGCTTAAAACCAAATGTGAGGATTGCTTTCTATTTCAGGCCTCATATTTAATAACATGATCTGTACCGCTCTAACTTATCTCCTCATTTCTATGTCTTTCAAAGGCTTTTATCTCAATGTAACTTGCTTTTAAAATGACCTTTTCTTGAACAGTTCTAATGTCAAGCTACCTAAAACCCTTTTTTTTTGCCTCCATAATGTCATAAAAGATAAAATATTCTAGTAATACAGGTATTTCTTGTATTTATTTTTACAAAAAACAGTTCATACTCCTAGATCTTGATAACGCATTGAAAATTTTTGAACATTTTCATAAATTCTTTGACATATAAGATGTCCAGTAAATTCTACTGAGTTTTTTTATTCTTGCTTTGAAGACTTATGTCTGAACATATCTCTGAGCCCCTAACTTCTGTGAGGACTTAGATCCTCAGGCTAAATAATCGCATAAGAAGTCCTAGATGGCACAGCTGCATTTTCTCCAGACACCTTGCTTAACAGATAACCCAATGTAAAACACGCAATGGTTTTCTTGCTGATGTAATTAGTGGCACTATTTAAGATAAATTTTTTAAATAAAATAGCAATTTTAAAATTTTGTACTTCTGCTGAAGTACATGTCAAAAAATGCACAAAGAAACACTAAAATATTCCATTCTGTGACTCTTATTTAGCACATTGACACATTTAAAAGGTAAGAAAGATATTTGGTGCCAAGAACTTTTCTTTCTTTGCAACTCACGTGTATAATGTTGCCTGCATCACATCATGAGCCCTTCTTTCTACTGCAAAACACATTATGGAGATTACATTAAGTGGAACATTACAATTCACTTCAACTGAACTTTCAATTCAATGTTACAGCTGAAGCTCCTTAACACCTCCCATTATCAAATGTTGTTTACCATTTGCTTATAAAACTTCATGAGAACTTTAACTGTGGACGGAAATCCTCCATGTTTACTGTCTGTCCTTGGGCTGATTTACTCAATTTGTAAGTCCTCGGCTGATTCCCAAAAGTTAGAAATGGTTGGGGGAAAGTTTATTATTTGTCAGATTAAAGAAACCAGAAGAAACAGGACTGGAACAGACCCAAAACCACCTGATTCCACAAAACTTCTCACTGATAAAGTTCAGTTTTTCCATGATTCACACAGCTACACAGAAAAGCAAAGGTCTGAACAAACCTCTAGAAGTCTTTTCATGTGATTAAAAGACCTCTTTAGAGAGGTCTTCAGACCTTACAGAGATATCTTCTGAAGATCCTGCATGCATCTGGAGAACCCATCTCATCTACAGCTTCTGCCCACTGACCACATGGTTACGTGTGGCATGTTGTACAACCACCACTGAGCATCTCCCACCAGGGGAGAAGCAGGCCTTTCTTTCCTGAGAGAAAATTCCCCTTCCTGGTATCCACAGGCTATTGCAATTCCAGACACAGAAAAGACTGCTGGAGTTTTGTACTGCCGCTACTGTCCTGTAAGGCATGGCAGAGGAAGGAGGAAACAGACATGCTAACGCACCGAGGGAGACAAATAATGATGAAGTAAAACATAGTTTGATAGGCACCCATAACTTGTGAATTCCCTAACATTTGTGTTTTACTTAATATTTGCACAATATTATATCACAGTGTTTTGGATTGTGAGAGTATTTTTCATAGAACCATAGAATCATAGAATAGTTTGGGTTGGAAGGGACCTTTAAAGGTCATCTAGTCCAACCCCCCTGTCATAAGCAGGGACATCTTCAACTAGGTCACGTTGCTCAGAGCCCTGTCCAACCTGAATTGAACGTTTCCAGGAATGGGGCATCTAACATGTCAGTAAGTTTGCAGATGACACCAAGTTGGGCAGCAGTGTTGATCTGCTGAGGGCGGAAAGGCTCTGCAGAGGGATCTGGACAGCCTGGATTGATGGGCCATGGTCAACTGTATGAGGTTTAACAAGGCCAAGTGCTGGGTCCTGCACTTGGGTCACAACAACCCCATGCAATGCTACAGGCTTGGGGAGGAGTGGCTGGAGAAGTGCCCAGCAGAAAAGGACCTGGGGGTGCTGGTTGACAGACGGCTGAACATGAGTCAGCAGTGTGCCCAGGTGGCCAAGAAGGCCAACAGCGTCCTGGCCTGTATCAGCAATAGTATGGCCAGCAGGAGTAGGGAAGTGATCGTGCCCCTGTACTCGGCACTGGTGAGGCCGCACCTTGAATCCTGTGTTCAGTTTTGGGCCCCTCACTACAAGAAGGATGCTGAGGTGCTTGAGCGTGTCCAAAGAAGGGCAACAAAACTGGTGAGGGGTCTGGAGCACAAGTCTTCTGAGGAGTGGCTGAGGGAACTGGGGTTGTTCAGTCTGGAGAAGAGGAGGCTGACGGGGGACCTTATTGCTCTCTACAACTACCTGAAAGGAGGTTGTGGTGATGTGGGTGTTGATCTCTTCTCCCAGCTAACTAGTGATAGGGTAAGAGGAAATGGCCTCAAGTTGCACCAGGTGAGGATTAGATTGGATATTAGGAAAAATTTGTTCACTGAGAGGGTGGTCAAACATTGGAACAGGCTGCCCAGGGAGGTGGTGGAGTCACCATCTCTGGAAGTATTCAAGAAACATGTGGATGTGGCGCTTCAGTACATGGTTTAGGGGACATGGTGGCGTTGGGTTAATGGTTGGACTTGATGATCTTGAAGGTCCTTTCCAACCTTAGTGATTCTGTGATTCTCTGGGCAACCTGTGCCAGAGGTTCACCACCCTCATTAGGAAAAATTTCTTCCTTATATCTAGTCTAATTCTGCCCTCTTTTAGTTAAAACCATTACCCCTTGTCCTATTGCAACAGGCCCTGCTAAAAATTCTGTCCCCATCTTTCTTATAAGCCCCCTTGAAGTACTGGAAGGCTGCAATAAGGTCTCCCCAGAGCCTTCTCTTCTCCAGGCTGAACAACCCCAACTCTCTCAGCCTGTTCTTCTAGGAGAGATGTTCCCTCCCTCCATCATTTTTGTGTCCCTCCTCTGGATCTGATCCAACAGGTCCATGTCTTTCCTGTGCTGAGGGCTCCAGAGCTGGATGCAGGACTCCAGGTGGGGTCTCACCAGAGCAGAGTACAGGGGCAGAATCCCCTCCCTTGACCTGCTGGCCACATTACTTTGGATGCAGCCCAGGATACAGTTGGCCTTCTGGGCTGTGAGCGCACATTGCCAGCTCCTTTCCAGCTTTTCATCCACCAGTAGCCCCAGTATCCTTGATAGTGGGAGTTGCCCTGACCCAGGTGCAGAACCCTGCACTTGGCCTTGTTGAACCTCATAAGATTCACACAAAGCATTTATTTGGATTCTTACATGTGCTTATATAAAAGAGATGTTTAAAAATAATAAAATTTTACCAAATAATAAACAGTAAAGAAATAAACTACTTTAGATTTTAACAAAACCCCAAAAACTGAACTCCTAAAAGAACCTTCTGAAAAGTGGAAGTCAATAGGTCATTAAAGGAATAAAATCCCTAAGCAACAGAATCCATATACTGGCCACTAAAGTTTCGTTCCCATTTGTGTATGTACAGACACATACGTCTATCCAGAAGATATTTTTAGTTCTTTCTTTATAGTGTATCTGCTCTTATTATAGTCCAATTTTAGCTATTTCCAGACACCATTTCTATTTCTGCCCTTCTCTATCACAGATCACACATTACCACTCAGCTGGTTACAGCATGAGGGTAGAGGGAAACAAGCGCACTAATTGCTTCATTTGGAGATACTTTAAGGTAAAGAAGACAGGCTAAAAAGTATTAGCATGAAATTTCTTGAGCATCATGCTCTAATGGCTTCTCACTAGCGTTTCTTCACAATATGAATCATACCCTGTCGTGTGACGAGGTGAGCCGGCAAAGACGGGACATTTTCCTTGGGTGAGGAGTTATATTCTAAGAAGGCACAGCTTTAACATAGTGCATAAAGCACACCAGTAATCGTTGCACCACATTTGATAATCTCTTGGCATCTTACAGCTCAAGTATCTAACAACACAGATGATATATGCAAATTATGGAAAAACAAATTACAGTTTTCAGATGTATAAACCAACACCTATTCAAATTAAATTCTATTAATACTCAAGTTAACTGTCCCCAGACAATGATGTTTTTATTTTGCCACTGTTTATCTGTGAAGTTACGGTTTCTAGCTAAGCTATGCACTGTTTTATACCCCCAAGGACTGGATATTTAAGTCTGAGATTTTAATTAGCCCTCTGTGGTTTTGCAATACCCAGGAGATATATATTACTGTTTCATTTCATTTCTTTTTTCCTTCTTCATTACTGGGTTTGCAGATCACAGGCAACTTTAAAGAAAATGAGGCCAGCTTCAACTACAGTAGCAATGGTGGCAGTCACATATTCTGCCTAGTTAGGCACTTCTAATGTACACAGTATGTGGCATCTAAACACTTTCCAAGTGGGGGACCTGACAGCAACTCTACTTCTAATGATAAATGCACAGCAAGTGTAGAAGTGAAGAATGCACTCAAACTAATAAAAATTGTGTTTTGGGATGAGGATCTTTTTGTCCCCTCACTTCTCCCATCCTCAGTGCATGCACAGTTGCTGTGTCAGTTCTCATCACAGTATATCCAAGAATAATGTTAAACATATATGTCTAGGCGTTTACTAATTTAATGAAGTTGCTCCCATGTGTAAGGGGTGCTAATCACACACACAAAAATATGTGATCTTTGTCCTGAAGAATTTGTGAGTAAGGGAAAGAAATATTACGATGGCTAGACAGAATCATACAGAAATACGTTCAGATGTCCCATGTATACTACCTAAGTCCTCTTTGCCCGGACTTGGAGTGAAGGACTAACCCATGGGATGAATGTGATGAATGATCTTTGAACAGACCACTCAAGTTATCTTCTGGAGTTTCGTGTCAGCCTTCTGCAGTTACAGACATGACAAATCCCATGTGTAATTCGAATGCTGGTGTTTGCTTGAATTTGTATGGAGCCCTGAAATAGGTACAGCTCTGCGCATTGCATGTGGTGGTGAACAATGGTATTTTAAAATACCATGGTACTTTAAATGGTATTTTACTAAAAATTTACTAAAAATGGTATTTTAAAATACCATTGTCATTAAAAAGGACATGCTGATGTTGATGGAGTATCATGAAATATTTCCTAAGAGGGTGATAAAGACATGGAAGCAGTTTTCAATAGTTTTGAGAAATATTCATGCAGGCGATTTAAAAAGGAGGAGAAAAAGACCTGCCTCTCATGTTAAGCACCAAATATTTTCAGCTGCCTGTCCACCTAACTGCATCATGAGGTTCACCTCATGAGTAATATCACTGAAGAAAGATTTGAAATAGAAGTCTTAAGGATGAGTCCAGGAAGGCTATTTCATATGTGTGGGGAAAAAAAGGACAGACAGTTGTGCAAAACGTGGGGGAAACTGGCCACCAAAGCTAGGAATACTTTTGAAAGAGCAGATAACATTAAGAGCTGTTCAGAAGAAAGGCAGGAGCTCTTAAGGGACTTCTGGGGCATTTAAAGGAGAATTATGTTCTAATCTCATTCAGAAAGTATCCATTCTGGGATTATAAACTAAGACTGTTCAGAAGTTGTCCCTGTGATGCGCTGAGGAGAGAAACTGCTCATCTGGAAAAGTCTATTATAGCTAACATGCTAACCTAACATCACGGACATTCTTTACCTAATTATCTCCAAAAGTGACTTATTTTTCAAACTTGCCACATAAGCAGAAAACATGTTTCAGAAGCTTGGCCTCTTATGAAAGCAGAAGTGTCCATACCGTTCCAACTGAACTGTTCTTTTCTTTCTTGAACAACTTCATGTACTATTGAAAAGTGACATTCATTGTTCCGTTCAAAAATATAAAGACTATATGAAGAGCTAATATGAAAACACAGATATAGCTATTGCAATTTACTGTACATCACAGAAAGCTGTTCCTTTGCCATCCATTTGAGAGCTTGGAGAAGATGTGTCCCCCTTATCATAGAATCATTAAGGTTGGAAAAGACCTTTAAGATCACCAAGACCAACCGTCAACCCAACACCACCATGTCCACTAAACCATGTCCCGAAGTGCCACGTCCACATGTTTTTTGAACACTTCCAGTAAAAAAACCACAGTTATGTTGATATTCTGGGACAGCAACAAGTACTACACAAGTTGTCTTCAGTATACAGCACCAATAATTTGAAACATGAGTTGAGAATGCAAGCATTTTTGGAAATCTTCCAGATGACTATTTTGCTGGAAGAAAAAGGCTGCTACCCTACACTATGCAGGCAAAGTCCTTCCCAAAGTGCAAAAACTCCCCAAAGCTAACAAAATCCCTGCAGTTTAATGGAGACTATTTATGTGCTTTAGAAAGGAAACCGCACTTACATCCGACTGCAGAAATATCATTTGACCAACTAACTATCCATGGAGCTTCCACCTCAGAAACTGAGAGTTGCTTACAGGGTGGTAAAGAACATCCCCTGAAGCAGCTGCCACTACTGACAATGTATATGCCTCTCTCTTCTTGATGACAACCACAGAACTTCCTTATTCAGGTCTTCAATTTCAACAATATCTATTTCCAGCATTATGAATTCACTCAGAATTCATTCCTAACGAATAGTGTGAAAGGGACTGCAACAAACACAGTAATCCGCAAGGTCTCTCTTGTGGTCTTTCAGACCCTGTAATTTCATGTATTAGATCTTGAAAGAATTAACCTGGCACAGTCACAGGCTAGAAGCATTTGTCCTTCTCTTTAAATCCTAAAAAATATTTATGAATATCCCACTTGAGCTCACAAGGATTTCTATTTTTCACTGTACCCATATACTCTGGTTACTTTTAAACAACTCTAAGAAGTCCTATCGTACCTCTGTGCTACAAGCAATTCCTGCTATATATAGCTGTATCTCCATCAATAAGTGCCTGTCATCTATAAGGAGATCCAAATACCTAATAAGCGCCTGGATCAAATTCAGGGTTGGAAATAGTAACATCATAAAAGTAAGAGGAGGAAATACTCAATATCCTACCTCACTAAAGATGAAAGCTGTTAAAGCACAATGCAATGCAGATTGTATTAGAGCTCAACACAATAAAAATCCAAGGAATGCAAAATCTCGTAACAAAGCTGTTCATTACATTAACCTCTAACACAACACAGAAATACACAGTATCAAGGAACCTCTTATTTTAGTTAGGAAACTGTAGCATCACTTCTGCAACGGGAGTTAGCCAGCTAGAACCAAACTCTGGGGCTGAGAAGGCTATGCTTAACAGAGCACACAGGAAAAGGATCAAGGTGACAAAACAACCATTTTCTCCACAAATCCCTGGGGCACTTGAGATGACTGAAAACTTTTTAGCACATCCCTGCAGTCCAGACACACAGTAACTGATAAGAATCTTAGCACAAGAGCTCATGAATAACCATGGTTCCTGTGTAAAGGGTCTGCTGATACATCAACTCTTCAATCACTCTATGAAACTCTCAATCCTAACATTAACTGACAAAGGCTTTGCTCCTTCCAAAGCTACTTCACTCTTCAGACCAGTTACTGAACACAAGTGCAAGAATTCTATGTCGTTTAGTAAGGCCACATGTTACCAGTGCCCCAAAAGTTCTGAAATTTAAATGTAAACTACATCTTTCAATCTGACCTGAACTCTGGAAACTCTAGGCATGAATGGGGAGATGAAGAGTAAGGTATATATTTAAATAGTAGAAAAGGAATAACAGCACAGTATTTTTATTTGGACTTTTTTTATTTTCTTTTTTCAATTCTTGCGCACAAGTTTCTTCAAATTATCTGTAACAGATTTTTGGACTATCTGTACAACACTAGCTCATACAGAAAACCTTCTTAGCAATGTTAATGACCCAGTGAGTTGTCAGAACAGTTAAATAACTGCTGTAGTGACATTCTTGTTGGACAAGATGTGATTATGTAACGTGAAACATGATCATTCTTAAGTAATTTACAAATTATCATTTTCCACTATTTTTTTTTTCCAATATAAATTACTTAAAATTGTGTATAGGCTCACAAAGGACTGCTAACAAAGCAATCTGACTCACAGAGAAACACGAAATATAAGGGTAGATCATGAAACTCCAGAAAAAAATTTGAGAACTTAGAGAAAAATATTTCATTCACACAGCATGAGAAAAATTGTTTAATGAGTTTTAAAAGTAAAAGTAACCCTAAATTCTGTTTCTCACTCAGACACTATCACTAAAAAACCAGGCATTGTACTAACTGAAAATCACTGTTTACTTAATGTATGTGAAATAACTAAGTTAAGTTCATTGATAATAATAACAAAGATACCTATATATATAAACCAAAAAGTACTGGCATGATTAAGCAGCTATGCCTATTGAATTTTGGTTTATGGATGCGACTTGAGAAAGGATGAAGCACCCTGGTGCTGGATTATGATCTCCAAAGTTTATGGTTTCTTCACTCTTGAAGTGGATTCACAGTTGCAAAACTGGTTCTCACAATTAGTGGTCACCTGGATGACAAAGTGACATGGGATCTGGCCCCACCAGTCAATGGGGACAGCACGAGTGAGCAAGAGTACCCACAGTTGTGCCGCAGAGTACTCACAATTGTGCCTCATGCCATTACCTGGCAATTAGGACATTAAGTTAAACAATTGACAATTAAGGTTTAATGTCTACATATTTTTGCTTATAAATGATGGTGGATACAGACACTGCAAACTATCCTAAGAAGGAGGGAGCTGAATGGAAGTGCTTTTTCTCTCTGATGTATGTCCTTACTTACTAGACTGTAGACACATGCTCCTTCTTGCTTCCTACCTCTTCAGTTTCATGACTTGCATTCCTGCAGGCAAAACATCAGGACACTTGTTTTGGAGGTGGAAAATGTGGACCAGTGCCAGTAAGAATCAGACTATTTTAGCCTACCAGGAAGTCATTGGTTTTGGTACTCAGTACAGCTCAATCACTGTGTAGGGTTCCAGGCTAATTATAGACTTACCCACAAGCAGAATATCAGGTGTCTTGGAACCCTGTCAAAAATGTTGGCTATTCTGTGCTAACTTGCTATGTACCTACAATACTTACTATGAAACTACTGGCATTTTTACTTTGCATTTCTTGCAGGTTTTCCTCTCATCTTGTCCTTTAACAAACATCATCCATCCATACATTTAAAACAGAGTGTTACATCAGGGAGCGGGGAGGGGAGGAAAGCTGTAGGCTCTTTTCACACCATTCCTCTGTCTTCATTATGAAAAGCTGTATCCAAATCTAGTCCAATTCACCAATCACCAATCACACACTTCCCTAAAAAATGCAATTATTCTAAATTCAGACCTGTGTAACTGATCTGAATTTGGTTTTGGTTGTCAGGAACATGTAAGTAGGTGTAGATTGCTTATAATGGGTAGGAAAAGGAGATGAAACTTTCAAAACGTTGTTGAAAAAAAATAGAGAAGGAATTATAACAACCATATTTTTGTTCCATTTAAACACAAGCTGTTATGTAACTGTCCACTGCAGTAGGTTTGGTTTTAAGGAAAGTTAAACAGTCACACAATGGCTCTCTTGCCCCAAATAAAGTTATTTAACATACCTCAAGGAGTTCACAATATTACAGACTGATTTTTTTTTTCTAGTTAGTGCCTAAAATCTGCCTGTAATAAGAATATTGAAAGTTAGTAAGCAGCAATTTTTAATGAAGAAAACCATAAAGTGATGTTGTTTGAAGAAATAAAACCACCTGGTATTCTAATGGCTATTTAAAATAACAACATTACTTGGCATGCCCTTAACAAAAAGAATGCTTACAGTGTCAAATATTAATGATTTTGAATGTTTTATCAAATTTTCATACACACAAGAAAAAATACTGAGCTGCAACATAAGAGAAATATCAAATCAGCCAGAGCCTAAGGAGTCTACATATGGATACAGGACAAAAGGCAAAGCTGGAGATTCAGAAAAACTTACTACAATACGGAGCTCCTCAACAGCATATTTTTACAGACAAAATCCTCATGCATCAAACAATTAAATACAACACTCTTACTAAAGCAAAATATTTTTTATATGCCAGCATTAAAACAACATTCACACCCGAACACACATGCCTTGCACATTAAGCTGTGTTGTTGTGTGGGCAACAAAACCCGCCTGCCATCTATAGGCGCATACAATTGCCAGCCCACCCACATTTTTGCCTCTTCTACCTCCACGGTGGTACCCTGTCTTCAGCTGCAGTGGACTTACTGCAACATTGCTTTACCTATCAACATAAAACACGGAAATTAGCTTCCTAAGTTAAAAAATATCAAGGACTCGAGGACTGTCTCAAATTTAAAAATCCCTAGGCAGCTTTTGCCTCTAATATTAATGGGTTCTCCTTGAATGCTATCTGGCTCAGGCAATTAAATTTTGCTATAATTATTTAGATAAAACTAAAGTAAACAGGCTGAGTCATCCTGGCAATAGGCTACCAGTGGGATATCTGGAAAACGTGGCTTTACTAAGAACATCTGCTTACACCACAACACTTACTGGGGTGTGTAAAGTCCCAATGACTTTTTTTTTCCTTCTGAGAAAGTTTAAATAGTTGTAGATTGAAAATGCTTGTTAGGTTGGAAATAGCCCATGAAACCATCTTTCATTCTGTATATATCATAGCATACATCAGAGATTGTTCAGAGGAGTGTTTTGAAGTTTACAGATGAGTTTGCTCATAAGGCTGATGTCCTATCTGAAAATGCAATGAGCCTATTTTTATTGAGTATGGGAAATCAGATTAGTAAAGAAATGACAAACAAGCTTTACTAATATCAGTTTCTTTTGCTTTACAGGAAAGTGCATAGCATTGAATTCTGCTACTATCCTAAGAGCATATACAAACTTATTTTTTCCTCAACAGTGACAGGTCTTACTTGCACAACACGACGCATTTTGCAATTGACTTAATTTCTGCATTCTTTGGGACAGCAACTTTCATTTCTCCAAAGATCTTGATTAGACAAGGTGCTTTTCTCCCGTTAGATATATATCATTTTTTCTGAATACGGAGGCCAAAATATTGAAATAGTTGATCTGTCATTACTACACTGTACCATGACTTCAGTTCATGGTGGTTTGTTTTTTTTTTAAATCTTGTCATCTGGCTAAAACCCTTATGTAATTTAATTTCTTTTGCAAGGTCAAAATCAGCATAACTTTGGCAAACATGACTATGTGAACATTTTCTTGTGTAGGTTTTGGTATAGTCTTCCTTACTGAACAATTCTTTTTCGGTTTTCTGTTTTCTGCCAGTTGAGTTTGGATCCTTACCAATATATTTTGGACAGATGCAAACCTAAGACAGCTTTTGGTTTGCTTTTTCATTAAAATTCCAAACCTCCTCCAATGGTCAAGTCCCCAGACTCTTAAGTCTAACAGACTTCACTGACTAATTCTCTTGATTTTTCAAAGTGTTCTCTCTTAATATAAAAAAACCCAAACCACCTCAGTTGCTGGACTGGTTTCCTTTTCTTTAATCTTCTATTCAACATAAATGAAATCAACATACGATTACAACATCTAATGCTCTAAGACAGCTCTTCTGTAATATCATTATTATTAACAGCACTAAATCTAAATAGAATAAGTGCTCCCAGTTAGCATTAGCAGCATTTCAACTCTAATCTGCATCTAGGAAGTTTAAAGCTTCTCATAATATGTTAGTATTTCTCCCGCTGGTAAAAACAACACAGCTGTCTGTCTGCATCAGGGCTGAGCTGTGATCCCAGTAGACTCCCAGCAGAATCTCAGGAGAACGGTCCTCCCCAAAGTGATTTTAAAAAAATCAATCCTCTTTTATTTATGTAGGTTTGTCCTTATTACTTAATGCTTACGTATGAATTTAAGAATTCTACTTTTAATGACAATTTCCAGCAATTTATTTCATCCCAAAGTTAGATTCCCTGGTGTGTATTCTCCATAGTTCCCCAGTTTAATTTTTTTAAGCAGAAAACAATATATCCTTATCTTCCTGCCCTGCAGTGCAGCAACTGCTAAGCAAAAAATCAGTCTATTCCATTTTCTCAAGTCACCTATTCTGTAGATATTAATATGTACTTGCAAAACAGAAAGAGCATGTAAAGTTAAAGACAGAAATAATTTTTATAAAGCTTCATCAAAGCTGTTGTCCTGCAGGATTTTTCTTCTTCCTAAACATGGTGTCTTCATCAGAAGCTGCCTTGCTCTGTAACTTGTCTTCCCATTTTTGCTAGACAATCTTAACAGTTCTAGGCAGCTGTGAAAATGTTCTCTTTCCTATTCCAGAGTAACAGGAAAAACTAAACGATTTAAATTTCTTTGTCTTCTAATCACCCTCCGCTCTACTAGGAATTATCAATCTTCCAAAACTTTCCTTGACCCGGGTTCTTCAGTTAAAAGAAAGAGATCTCAGGTTAGCTCCCCTTTAGCTTCAATAAATTTTAAGCCCCTAGAAGATTTTATTCCAAAAGAAAAAAACAAGTGTTACAATTCCTCTAGAGGAAAATTTTAAAAAAGCTCTGACTGAAGAACAGAAGAATCCAAATCATAGCTCCATGACCTACCACCTACAGGTGTTCAGTTCCATGGCAACATGAGACTTCTTAATGATTACTCAGCCTTAGATTACTTTATGCATAATATTAGCATCCAGTCCTCCTTGCAGGGACCTACGCTATGAAAAAAGTTTGTTCAAAAGTGACTGTTCACAGAAGCAACCTGAACTGTCAGGTAATGCTTTGGGGTTTTTCAATAGGAAACTTCTGTAGGTTGCATTTTGAAAATAACAGCACTGAACCACTATCGCAGCACATACTGTGAATCATCAGTTTTGTGATGCAGACCAACACAGCCATTATACAGAGGTCTTCTGCTGGCTGTATTTTCAGGATGGTAAAACCCTTTCTACTTGATATTTTTGTGTCTGTATACACAGCATCTCACTAAATATGCATGAGTATATAACTATGAATACCTATCACTCATGTACGCAGTTTCTGATTTTACCACTTTTCAATATCTTCCAGGTTGGTTTTGATTCTCTCTCAGCTGCTGTTCTGCGGTTTGCGTTTGATAAGGTTTTTTTTTAAAAAGGCCTTTAATGAATATTAAAGATGAATACATTTTCCTCATATGCCTTCAGAAAGTTTCTGCTTTCTAAAAGCTAATGAACTCTGGATTTTGAATAATTATTCTCTTTTCAAAAGATTTTGCCAGTATAAGAGAATCTGTGGACAGCTCTGGCATTAAAAAAGTCATCACACAACTCCAGGTATAGGGCCTGTATCTAGTATGAGAAGTAGAAAATTAAAATGATCGATTTAAGTCAGTCCAATTTTGTTGCTGATGAGTAAAGTCTATTCTCAATGCAAAATCTCTCTGGTACAACCATACTACCCAACAAACAGGCAGGTCTCCAGGGCACATCCTAATACAGTTTAGCAGACGGCACAGTTCGTTCAGGTTCTCAGACTGCGTGATGAAGCACTGATGCTACAAGAACTATTCATGTCAAAGCTGTCTCATACAAACTCATCATACCTAGAGAAAATGGGACTTATGTTGCTCACCCAAAGGATTTCCTGCAGTAGGACTACAGGGTACATCTCTTCTGAAATAGATCAGATTCTAATAGTTTCTAGCACTGGAAAGGATCTGCAAACTGTGCAAAATAAAAAAATACACTTGCCAAGATTCCCAACATTGTGTACTCCATTTCACCAAGCTAATTAACAAGATGAGAAAAAATTCAAGGATAAACATATGGTAAAGGCGATTTCTAAACATCTCTGATGTTAAACTCCTCTACGCTTGTCACAAAACTACTTAACAGAGTCGGTGGAGGGAGTTATAAAATACAGCTACTATTTGCTGCTTCCATCATCACTGGAACTGGAAAAGTAAAAGATGAAGTTTCTCCTAAACAGAGCTCAAAGGAAGCTGGTATTTTGGAAGCTACCACCATCTGAGGATACAGACTGAACATACAAGTTCAAAACTCAACCTGTGGTCTAGAATGGAGCATTACACAAACTGCGAACCAGGCTCAAAGGCTGCAAAATAAAGCAACTTCCATGAAAGAAGAGATATGAGACAGTCAAATTAAGAACTCAAGTGCCTAGATCTACCCTGTTAGGTCTACCAAATTTCTGTGTTACTTCCCCAGAACTGAAAGTTTATAAAACTGGCCATAAAACTTGGAATCACTTTCTTTGCATTTGCATATACAACTGAGATGTTCATAGTTTGGGAAACTAGCTTAAAATGTGTTGCGAGAAAAATTCTTCTCCTGAACCAATTTGATTCATCTGAATAGTCACTTGGCAAGATTCCGTTCAAGAAATTACAACACAAAAATAAAATGAAAGAGCAAAAGTATCAAGCTATACAAAACCAATAAACACATTCTCTCTATTCTGTTATTAACTACATACTAACACTACCTGTTATGAGTAAAACATCTTGTACATTAAGATAATGATACTGATGATGTTTAATAACAATTTTTCTTTTATTTAAACAAGACTAAGTGTTGTATTATAGATTCCCAATAAAAATGTAATTTAATTAATATGCACATATTATTGAGAAATGCTTGATATTTTTGGACCCAAAGTTTTTATCCAAAATCAACTTTACCATGGAAAAAAAGTTGAAAGAATATACACACTCAAAACTCCTTATGCAAATGAAGTGGGAATTTCCACCAGTTCTAATTTATTGGATGCCGTTTCATTCATGCTACTTTTAACAGACATCACAGAAAGCAAATATTGCAGAAAACATATTGAGGAACATTTGATTCAATGAGCAGAATGAATTAGCATCAACTGCAGCCTTACTGTTTGGCGAGTTTCAATGAGAGACTGTTTTCTAAGTTTTAAGTGATCACGATTTTTCGTGGTTATACATACAGGCAACTTTTTCATAGCAACTTTGATGAAAAGTGGTAACTATGCAAACATACATGCATGCATGGTGAGGAGGTGGGGAAAGGGAAGGAGAAGAGAGGCACTTCAGTGTAAATCTGGACTGGAAAGTACATATATAATCTTCCTGAAAGCTCTAATGTCCTTATTCATGTCTATAAATCTGCCAGCTGGGGGGAGCAAAGATTTATGATGCAAGAGACCAAACTTTCACTGCTAGAGATGCTTAGGCAGAAAGGTGAGAAGCAGTGTCTCAAATAAGTAAACCTGTGAGACAGAGTAAAGAATATTCAAAGCAAATACCTTGCAGACAACAGATAAAGAAGTGGGTTTACATAATCAAGAACATATCTACAAAAAAGCCAAATACTAAAAGAGAAAACCCGTGCAGAAAAAAACCTGAAGTTCTGTGAATGCATTTTTCATGTGAACAGCTCATTTGACACAAGCGTTACTACAGGTTTCATTTAATGAACGCCACATGATATTATACCAGAGAAGGGCAACGTGTCCAGAGAAGGGCAACGAAGCTGGTGAGGGGTCTGGAGCACAAGTCTTATGAGGAGCGGCTGAGGGAACTGGGGTTGTTTAGTCTGGAGAAGAGGAGGCTGAGGGGAGACCTTATCGCTCTCTACAACTACCTGAAAGGGGGTTGTGGCGATGAGGGTGTTGGTCTCTTCTCCCAAGTAACTAGTGATAGGACAAGAGGAAATGGCCTCAAGTTGCGCCAGGGGAGGTTTAGATTGGATATTAGGAAAAATTTCTTCACTGAGAGGGTGGTCAGGCATTGGAACAGGCTGCCCAGGGAGGTGGTGGAGTCGCCATCCCTGGAAGCGTTCAAAAAACGTGTGGATGTGGCGCTTCAGGACATGGTTTAGGGGACATGGTGGTTCTGGATTAATGGTTGGACTTGATGATCTTAAAGGTCCTTTCCAACCTAGTGATTCTGTGATTCTGTGATACTAACAGCCACCTGATGATCATGCTAACAGCCCGTTCTTAGGACCTAACTGCAGATCAGCATTCTCCTTTTAAGAGTTCAACACGACAGAAACATGCGAGTCACTCGCACGCTACCACATGGCCAAGAACTTCCACGCAGCCGAGCCGAGCCTGGCGCGTGGGCTGAGGGAGGGAGATACTTCCAGCGCGGCTGGAGGCAGATGGTCTCAGTGGGGGAATATTGACATCAGGTCTGTTAAAGTTGTGGAACTGTCATGCTGCTTCATAAAAGAGAGATGCTGTTGATGTCCTTACTCTGAGGAAGGGAACAAGGACAAGCAGCGGTGTGCCAAATGGGAGGGAGCTGAGGGTACTGTGCAAGTGTCTAAGGCATGATGGGAGGGTGGAGATGAAACTGGAGGTCTTGGAGTAGGAAAATAAAGAGGGCACTGGACACAAATCCACAGGAAAACAGCTTCTTTCCTTCTGCTCTTTCTGAACCATCAGCCTAAGCGGTACGCACCGCCAGGGGACTGGTCCCTCCTGCCTTCGCTTGTTACTGCCTCGTACACAGAATATCTGTCTCCAAGGCCCAGCAGTTGTTGACATTTGAAAATATCACACTGCACTGGAACATTTTATATTTATGCCTCTGTTGAAAGCAAAGTTATATCTCAAAGTCCCCAGAACCCACCATCACTTTCCAATTGCCAAAGCACGAGTTTTTGATGAGGGCAGAGTAAGTCAGCCAGCATGCTCTCCACTCCTAAGTCCAGCCAAAAGCTGTTTAACACATCACTCTCTGTCCTATAAATCAGGGTGGACAAGGACTAAAACCGATTTCCCCTTCCTCTCTCTTTTAGGAAGGACAGCGTAATCGAGGTTACAGAAACCTGACAATGAACAGGGATAAACATGATACTCTGACCTTAACTGCAGTTACTGAATCAGATGCGTGTGCATGCCTCCATGTGCACACGCACGTGTGCGGACACCACAGGACTCAGATTTTCCTGGCAAGTTGTCTGCTGCTGGCAAGATGAAGCAGTAACACTGCTGGCACAGAGATGCTGAGCTGAGGACTATCACAGGCCAGCAAAGTCAAAGTGAAATTAGGTTTCAAAGATTCCAGTCTTAGTTTTCCCCTAGAAGAGAGTCATTCTCATCATTGTTTCCATAACAGTAATACGTGCTCTTGACAAGTGATCTGCAGTTGTTTTCACATCCAGACGTTCTATGTTGGCTACACTCTGCTTGGAGGCAGACACTGGCTTTGGTCAGCTGAGATTGCAGCCTTTTTACATGATGCGTCTTAGTATGTGATGAAGTTTGTCATACTTGGGATTGTGCGACCCTTAACTCTCCAAAGCACTCATTAACTAAACACGAAAAATAATTTTATTTTAAAAAATTTAAGTCTGATACTGCCAGCCTCAAAAACTCTCATATTTTACAGAAAGAAATATCTATATAAGCCAAGGAGATGTTCTCATTTAGGGCCAATCCCATGAGCTAGTTACATTGCCAGATCCTATTTAGGTGCCTAAATAATAGCTGATTGCAAATATTTTTGTGAACGTGGCCCTTAAACTCTAATCTCCATCAACACGCAGCTGAGGGCTATAGAAAACCATCCTCTGACTTCTTCTTTGAAAACGGAACCACCATCAGTTAAAGAAAACCTGGGATTTCTGGGAAAGTTTCCAGAACTGCAAGCTAACAATGCCTGAAGCAGCCACTGCCATATTCTATGTTGAGGAATTCTTCTTCTTACAAGTTGGCTGATGTAATGTGTGCTTCATTAATATAATGTTTTTGTGCTTGCATTTCCCACAAAAACTTTCTATTAAAATAGCATCGCCACTGATGCTTGACAAACGAGGAGTATTTACTTCTTAATTTTATGGTCATTCCCATGCATCTTCATGTCCCATCTGCAGTTCTCTTGATGGAAGTGTGTGTGGCTATCGTATGTATCAATTAGGTCAGATATGGAGATGATTGCTAGGAATTATGATGTGGGTGGTACCTATTGATTCTGTATTTCATGCGATAAACAGTGTGCTTAATATGAAAACCATCTGCACATCAAGGAAAAGAGAAGAAACTGCAACACATAGTGCCGACTGCTCGTTTTTCTCTTTGATGGACCCCTAATTAACTGTCTTTTTTTAACTGATTGCCAAGGAGATATGCAATGCCTCTTCCTGAAAGACATAAAACAGAGAGGGGAGATGATACAAAGAAGGAACACGCTCTCTCCTCCGAGGACAGGTTTGAGCCTGAAGTCAAAACAACGAAAGGCTTAACTAATTGTTCAGCCTAAAGAAGAGAAAATTGATGAGGCTCATGGCAGTCCACAGATTTTTTCAATGAAAAAGGAATCATCTGTTTCCCATGTTCACGGTTGATAAGAAAAATAGTAACGGGCTTCATTTATAGCAAGGCGATCTGGGGTAAGATAGCTGAAAAACAGTGAGGAGAGTTCACCACTGGCACAGAACACCTCGGGAGGTTACAGATTCCGCCTCGTCAGAGGCTTTACAGGGGCATATTAGACAAGTATGTCAGAAATTAAATAGGGAAAGTTCATCCCAACACTTAGGAAGATTGAGTAACTGACTTCTAGACTGTATTTTCTAAATTTCTGATTCTATGGCTTTTAGAAGGTGTTATCTTGTGCTAGGAGCAAGCCATGGGAGCAGGACAAAGAAAGATGACTAGAACCAATGCAGACTGATGAGTCTTTAGGTTTTTCCTTTCTGATGGAGTGGAATTAATCTCATCCTAAAAGTTTTTTCAGCAACTTTGGAGAAATAGAATGTAGATAAGAACAGCTAAATCAGGCATATAGATCCCTGTATAAAACCATCCAGACATTTCTGGAGCATAATTCACATGAACTGTTCTAAACATCCACCTTCAACTGCGTCAGTCAAACATCTACCATCTACTTTGTCAACACATCTAATTGTTATTTACTGGGAAAGAAACCTATTCGGACTGGCTCAGTTGCAAGTACCTACTCTCTTGACACTTAGTGTTAGCTAAAATGAATCCCAGTATAGGTGCCTGGTTTTCCATTCCCAGAAACTTTGTCTCTTGCTCGCCTCTAGTATCAGTAACTCTGAACCCAGAACACAGAACAAGGGCATTCTTTCCCCCTGATTAGTAACTCCCCAAAGCCCAGAACCCTGATTGTTTAAGTATTTATTTTCCATATTTCTCCTTCCCACCTTCAAATTTTGCTTTTCTTTATACCTTAAGCTGCAACACCTTAACTGTTATTCTCATTATACGGCTGAAACTGGGAAACACTGGAAAGATAGAGAGATTAGCACAGTGTTGCTTCAAGCTGCTTTTCAGGGAACCAGACAGGCTTTCCAAGCCTTGCACAGTTGGACAGCCCTTACTAATAATTTTACTGTTCTTAGATTAACTCCGAGGAACACACAGACACGCACTGTGATCACACAAACTTCATTTGCCAAGCAAAACAAGCTAAAAGCTCAGTTGTTTTTTTCTTCTCTCTCCAAATCTTACTCCTGCCTCAGAGAAGGCTGACTAGAATCGTATCAGTTGGTACATCAGCTATTAGCTGCAAGCAACCTAAAGAAGTTTTCTGATACCAAACTTCCCCAAAAATAGAGAGCAAAGTTGATGTACACTTCACAAAGGAATTAGAGATGTAGTCGGGAGTCTGATTTTCTGCTCTTTCTTCACTCCTGTGGTCAAAACAGTCAATGCTCACTGGACCTTTACCTACTAGAAAAGCGCTGAAGTTGTGTTTTCAGCCTAGAGTTTCAGCTTATTTTTTATTTCAACTCATCTTAATATGGTTTCAGGAACAAACGTTCCAGAGAAAGATACTGCTTACTCAAAGAGATGATGGTATGTCAGACAAATAAAGATTAGGCAGAGTCAGGCTATGTCTGTACTTTGACATGAGACCTCCAAAATGAGCTATATACTTCCAAAAAGAGATTTAGACAATTCTGTTGTCAGCATTTCACCCTGAGCCAGCTCTGGAAAAACTGCCACAGGATTCACTGCGAGGAGACACCGCGCAGCCACCAGCGTCATCTTTCAGATAAGAGGCACACGTGAATCCAGACTATGTAGTCAACTACATGGCTCTCCTTTCATGAAAGGCAAGCATGGCCATGCTGGTCACATTCCCACCTGGGAAACTTCCCTGCTGCCCAAATATGTCCCACTTACATTTCTAATTCCTGCCCTAAAGATGGCCAATGTTACTTTTCCACGATTAGTACGTTTTAGCTTAGAGGCAACTACAGCAATTTCATTATTGCAAAGAGCAAAGCTGGTATACTATTTGACTTTTATTTCCATGTTATAGGGTCCTCTAGAGAAGGATCTCTAGTGTGTTTGCTTTTGTCTGTCACTAATAGAAAGTGTTGCTCCCTTGCCCAGTAGCAAAGATAACTCCTTTTTCAGGCTCATCTTTCAGCTCAAATGTAAGGTCTGTGCAAGATGACCTTCTGCTCCTGCACAAGTTAATGGAATATTTGTCTGGATCCAGGTAAACCAAGAAGCCTTCCAGGTTCACAGGCTAGTCAGGGAAATACAGCTACATCATCATTCATTTTGAATGTATATTTGCATCAAAAAATGGTGAGGAAGTTGTGAAGTTAAACAAGCACACACATGACAACTATGAAGTAGCTACTACTCTAACAATTTTTTTCTGACTGATTCTTCAGTCTGCTGTTCTTTGAGACCTTTGATATTTCAAAAAAAGATGAGACAAGTTGATATCAATGCATTACACAGATACGCTGGACTGGGAGAGAGTGTGGGGGTAATAAAACCTTTACTGCATCTTGCTCTCCACAGAAATAAACTCAGTTTAAGTGGCAGCTCTTTATTTTTTTTTCAAATGTACAAAGCTTATAGGTTTTGTCTTATTACTGGTTTGTGGTTCAGAAGTTATGAATATTCTTTATAACAATAAAGGTATTTGCAAATCAAATATGTATTTTCCTTAGAGGACTACATACATCAATTACATTATTGTATTAGCCAGTCTGTGGGAAAACAGAAAATGCACTGAATTTTCTCAGATTACTTTGTCTGTGTTTGCCAATTACATTTATCTTCCATACAGAATTGTATCTATCTTCCTTTATCAGACTACCTGTGAAGCATTATCTAAACCTCAGTTGTAAGAACTGTGAGGGTGAAAGACTGTGATAAAGAAGTAGAATAAATTCAAAGAGAAAATAAAGAGAAAATGTTAAGAAAGACCTTGCAAAATAGGAGTTCCACCAAACACATCACTATTTCAAATGGCATATGAAATTTAGGCTGAACTAAAGTTTTATGCTGCATAGGCAGATATTTTTTCCTTGGCAACTTTACTGTTGCTTTCAGTTACCTCTTATTTTCAGTATTTGGAATTTAAATAAAAATATTTCTTTGTGTTCTGAAATCAATTTCGGTGATACAGTCTTGGCTTAATTAGCATGATATGGAAATCTCCTGTGGTTGTAAGTATTTTTAAAATACATCTTCTTACCACTTTCATCCAGCAAGAAATCATCCTGGTAACGGAATTTTTCTGGTCCACATGCAATAAAAATGTCATCATCACCAAAGAAATCCTGAAGGCACATCACCTGCAAGCAAAAAGGAAAGGAAGGCATTGTATGAAATACCTCATCATCAGAATTCTAAGAACAATAAATCCCTCCTTGTCTCCATCTGCATGACAACTCTTCACTTTTAATGGAATCAACAGGGCTTCATCTCCAGATAAATTTCAAAGCCATGCTCTGACCATCTGTTACAAGTGAGAAACACTTTTATGGACACTGCAGGAAGAGGTAAGACAAAAAGCCATAACTGTCACATTTACTACATGAGGCAACAATGGGGTATGAGGTAAATGCCTTTTGTTTACGCACAAGGTACCATTCAGTAGTTAGTGGATAATTCATTTGCTTTTGAGCCCACGTTTCTATCCTTTGACTGCCATGAAACGAGGTTACAGCTTTTTATGCAGAATTAAGTGTAGTTATTTCAGCAAAATCTCCCATACAGGGAATGAGACTCATATGGGTGAACTGAGTCTCCATCACACACTCTTCATCTTTGCCAGCAAAGTCGATGTCAAGTCTCTCCAAAGGCACCAAGCTGAACAATCAGGTGAGCTGGGAATGATTCTTCTAGTACTGAATAAAACGATAATCCCTTTCTACTCCAAATATGAGTAGTCAGGATAATATTGGTGTAGTTTTATGTCCATACATGAGATTTCCTTACAAGAGCTTTTAGTTCACAAGGCACTGCTTACCAGTTTCATGTTTCCATTCATACAACTATTTTTACTAATGTCCTTAAAGAAAAATCAGTACTACTACTACCCCAGAGCATGACTTTGGATTTATTTAGCCAGTTTTGACAAATTTTAAAAACAAGTTAGATATCTGACTACCTTTAAAAAAATGAAGACACTTGGTAAACAATATTATAAACTCAGTTCCTGCTTCACATTACAGTAAGATTTTAAAAGGCTATGTTTGCTTATTTTTTTATATAATGTTTTGTAAGGAAATAGTGCACTAGTGTTTGAACAGGATAATTTCACAAATAGAGTTTCAAGCCTACAGACAGAAAAGTAACACATAAAGAATTTCCAAAAATTGACAAAATAGTTGAGAACAGTCCAGCTGAACCAGACCAACTCCCCATAAAAAGCAGGGGCAAGGGGAAAAGACAGCATTCAAAGTCTACAAAAACACAAGTGAAAGAATTAGCTAATGAGATTAGACAGATTTTCCCAGACTTTGGCACAAAACCAAGCAACCTCTCTGCCACCCCAACCTGCAGTGACTGCTGTCTGGGGTTATCAAATTCATACCATGCTTCCCAGAAACATGCCTGAGGGCTTTGGCATCTACAACAGTTACAAGTCTCTATGCTAGAAAAATCTTAAGGAAGAAAAATAGTGGAACATGTTGTGACTTGCACAGTAAGATTTGCCATTGAAACTACTTTAAAGGTAGAGCAGTAGCAAATGAAAAAAAGAGGAAATCAAGAGAAGAAAACTAGAAGAAATAAATACCCCAAAAGAGACAAAGGTACTCCCCAAATTATCCTTTCCTTAAACAATGCACATAATTTTAAATTCAGGTCCACCTCAACCCTGTTCCTATCACCATTGTCAACACCACACAGTGCCTGAACACCAATATCAAAAATGTAAATATTTGATAGAGCTTTTCACCATGTTCTTATTCAGTTTCTGTTCTATTAGTGTATCAGCCTCAGCACCATTCATATAAACTCATTCACTTCCCATCTTATTTTTTTGTCCACAAGACATATCCTGCCTATCTTCCCACCCTATACTCCCACCAAGCTTCAAACATCTCTTCCCTTCAGTCAAGTTCCTCTGAAATTGCCACCTCTCCCACAGCATGTACAGAACTACAAATTTGCAGAATGACATTAAAAATCCTGTGATTTCCTGCTTGCCTCCCAAGTTTGACACACTTCTGCGGAGTGATAACCTTTATATTTGTGTTTATACTAAGCAGAGTATTAGAATTAAACACATAATAAGTGACTCTAGGCACAAGTTGAGCTATTTTGACAGGTACGAATTAAAATTAAATTCATATTTGAATCAAAAAAATGTATGGATTTAATAAAACTCAGAAATGTTTGGCTCTGCCCAGTTAAGAGGGTTTCATTCAAGCCTAAACAAGACATTAAAATGAAGGTAGCAACACCTAACCAGGCTCAACTATGCCAATATTTAAAGCATCTCAGCTTCAATCAGTACAATTTATATGCAAATAAGAAAGAAAACAGGATTAGCACAATAGAAAAATAATTTGTACTTAGATATCCTTGGTTTTGTTCAGACTTTACACTTACAATTTAAAGTGTTCTTATGCTTGCCTCTTTTCTCCATGCTCTCAGTTTCCTATTCTGTATGTAAAACTATATACACTTCTTACAGGTTTTCTGGCCTCCTGAGATTTTATTAATTTGGGAATTATAATTCTAGCTCCTAGAAAGCTCATAGCAAGAGCGTAAGTTCCCTCCAAACCCATCACCCTCCGGAATAACTTCTCTTCAGGCTTCCAATATCTTTTTGTATTATTTATTGGAAGCCTTGAGATGTCCTTCGCTGTCTTTCTCCATCCTTTCAGTCTCAGCATCCCTGGCCTGCTCCGCTCCCCAGCTCAGGCTCCTCCGAGGTTACACTGAAGGGCCTTTCCAGAAGGAATCTAACAAATATACAGCACCCCCTTCCAGGCTTTTTCGGAGCGAAATCTGCAAGTGCTTTCTATTCACACTCAGTCATCAGCTAAGCAACAGGACCTGCTTTTTATTACCCATTTTCACTTCTGGAGATCACAGCTCCTCAAAAGTTATGGTTTATAGAAGATCAAGGATTTGTATCACCACTATTGGACTGTGCCAGTGCTTCAGAGGCCAGTGTGCTCTGTTGCATGTGATCAGTTCTAAAATTAGTCAATTTTTAAAAAGTTGAATTACAAAAGCTCCCTCTCAGCATCTTTGCTGTTTTCAATCCATCATCTTCTTTTTCACAAATACGTTTCTATCTTCCATAGGCTACCGGGACATTTCTCACAGTGGAGAACACAAAGTCTGTGCAGCAGTAATCTGTCCTGGTTTCAGCCATACATACCCCTTAAGGAAAAGAAACTCTGAAAAAATAAATGTTTTCTACCACATACCTGGTACTAAATAGACTGTGACACTTGTAATCAAAAACTTTCTGGCAACGAGGTGATACGTCAAGTTAACGGTGTGTCCCTTACACTCTGTAGGGGAATGAGCAAATAACGGCAGCGCAACCAGAGGCCCGGGAGTCTCAGGCATGGCAGTCCTTCGCATCGGCAGCGCGGAAGACGACAAGCAGCAGCAAAGAAAATCGATTGCTAGTCCAGGCTTCGGGCAACACACAAGTCACATAAAAAAGCCTAGCTGACCTGTACATGCCCGAGGCGAAGCAGCGGAGAGGCAGAAGAATTTGTTGTGCCTGAGCTCACCTGGGCGAGCTGCACAGGCTGAACCCCGGGGCCCCCTCAAATCCTTGTCCTAGTAAACAGCTCAAGAATCCCACACGCCCTTCCAGTGGGAAACGCAGATGTCTGCCTAGGAGGAACCCCAAATCATTTCGTACCTCAACCGTTGCTGTTGCTAGAAGCCCAGAGGGGACCCGGGGACCCGGCCGGGGCAGGGAGCACGCAGCCGAGCAGCTGAGCTGCCCCAGCAGGAGAACAGGGAGCAGAGCAGCAGGCTGGGCTTCCAGCCCAGCCTCAGGGACTGCCTTCGCACCACAGCACCGACACTACAGGCACCTTAAAAATTACCTTCACTTTTCTTTCTTTTTTTTTTTCTTTTTAAACAGGCGAGTACCTGGAACTAATGAGAGATCTCCTAACTATTGTGGAGCCTGTTGTTGTCCCTTGACTGGCCCAAAATATTTAAACTCTTACTATTCACCTCTTTGAAGTTGGTAACTTTGTTATGGAGGCCCTCTTTCTTATATCTACAAAAGATGCAAGAAATTACGCTTTAGGTTTTGGAGCACAGATGACCCGAGAGTAAGAATAGCAGCTTGTTGAGCCATTACCTGGTTTCTCTCAGCACAAGCAAGAAAGAGCAGTCGGTGGTGGTGTGGAGGAGGTGCAGAGGGACAGAGAGAGGGATGGGGGAATGGAGCGGAAAGGGAGGGTAAGGAAGGGGAAGAGAGGGAGAGGTAGAAGAGGGAGGGAAGAAAGGAGGGAGGGAAGGAAGGATGGAGAGAGGAATTGAATCAATCCTTTCTCTAAAAGCATGACATGAAAGCTACAGATGAAATCGCCTTTTATAGTTGCTGTATCTGGCTATAGCGGCATTGGGGACCTTTTTGAAACCCCATTTTAAAACAAACACACACACATTAAAAAAACACAACAAAATTCTTTGCATATGTCAGTCACAGCAAAGCGAATACTTTCCTATTGTTTTAAAGTTGACCGCATATCAAGTTATTAGCAACTCTGAATTTTTTTAATAAAAAATAATCAGAAACTCAAATTTTCCTCTGCATTCAGGAATAGCTCACAGCACCAGCACAGTACACCACCACCACCAGGATTACTGACCCTCACGTTTTTGTTACGATTTTCATAATGCTGGGTTCTTGGACAGAAAAGGAGGGAGCTGTTCTGTGTGTTTGTCTTCTTTTAATAACAACATCTTAATTAGACTCAAAGCTGAAAGCAATTTTGGATGAGCCATGAGAAAACCTCAAGCTGGAGTGCCCTCAGGCACCACGGCTGTTGGAGAGCTGGAAAGAAAAGTGAGGACAAAGAAATGAGGTGGTAAAACAAAAAAGATGCAGAGGGATATAAGGAAAACTTAAATTCTAAGTGGCTATAAGGGTTTTCTGAAAAGAAGAAGAGAAATTAAGGATGGCAAAAGGAAAACATGGGGCATAAAGGAAGGAGGAGACGCAGGCTGCGAGGCAGGAGCACGCACCGAGGGTGACAGAGGAGTAATCGAGGCTGGTGGGGAAAGAGCAGCCCAAAGGAGGGGGCAGGCAGAGAGCCAGCGGCTCTTCTTCCCTGACGGTGAAAAAGACATTTAAAAAAAAAAAACAACACAACTTTGCCCTTGGAAAAACCTCAGTGTTTAAATGACTCACTCATGATTTTAGGACTCTGACTCATTAATTTTGTGTCAAGTTTTATGAGTTTTATTATGGACAACATTTTCCTGCTACTTTTGGTTCACTCAGCCTCAATGTTTAATTCCTTGGCAGGTCTCTTCAGTTCTTCATACGTCAAAGGAGTCCACTCTATACCTCTGTTCTACTTTTTTTCTCCATTTTTTTTTTCCTCTGATTGATTTTTCCCATAAAACAAAGCCTGTCCTTGTTTTAAGACATTAATTGATCTTTATCGATGTTTTCCTTCTGTTTTTCTCCTTAACCAAAATATATTTTCCACTAACCACCAACTCTGCAGTACTTATTTTATCAATTTCCACACTCTTTGTCCATTGCTTCATGGAGGAACATCTGATTAGATCCTGAACTGATTTTACTGTCAACTACCATTGACAGTCAGTGAGAAGTCTCGTGACAGCTATGGAATTTCCCAAGAGCTTATAAATCCACACAAGTTGTCTGTATAGGTATTAAAATAGTCTCGTTTAACTTCATAATCCTAGTACAATTACAAGAACTGAAGAGGCCTTCTACATTACTACATTTATCTCGCAGACAGTATAAGGCTGCTTCCCATACTAGCTTTCCCAATGTTTTGTTCAGTTTTGTAATACGTTCCTTACTGTGTAGAGCTTCCCTTAGCAGAAACACTAGTAAAACAACAAACTGTTACTCATTCAGAAGGATTTCATGGCTTCAGGAAAATCAGAAATCAATCATTCCATATTGCTGTAATTGCTCTTCAGGTCGTTACTGTGAAACGAGAAATCCAAACATATCAATAAGGCTTTCAGGAAGGGGAAAGAAAAATACTTGTTTCTAATTAAATTTGATATGAAGCTTTTTTTTTTTCTTTTTTTTTTTAATTGGAGGAATCCCAGCCAGCCCCATTCTGTGTGGACTATGGGATAATAGCAAGAAATATCCTTTCTGAGGGAAAGGAATTAGACCTCAACAGGAATTCACAGAGCATCACATTTGAATATTTCCTTCAAGTTTAAGGCAAGTCTATTTCCCTTCCTGTTGGCTCAGGCTCTGGGTCTTTTATTCATGCCCTTTCACATTTATCTGTCATCACGCACATGCCACTTCTTGAGATCCGGTCATCTACAAAAATATAATTTATCATCAGCATACATGTTTCTGATCCAGGTTCTCTCCTTGGGTAGTGGCTTAGCTGAAGGCATTGGGAGGTATCTGCTACACATTTGCAAAGTTGAACAGTACTGAATTTGTTCTTTTCTGTTGAAGTGAAATCTCCATGGTGACAACTGCATCATCAAGCTGTGACAGCTTTTCAGTGAAGAAGAGCATTTCATCACAAGATTCTCATTACAAGAGTGCCCTCTGTAAATGAAGACAAGATGTTACCATAGGGGTGGAAACTGCTGAAGCTACACAGCAACGCTGTCTCTACCAACTCGCTTGCAAGGCCACGTTGCAGATTAATGCCTTTGAAACAGTATGCGTGTCCCCCCAAATTAGATGAACACAAGAGACCATCGTGGTCACAAACATAGGAATTTTCGTACTCAAACTCAGCAGAAATAGCTTGCCCTCCTGCTGCCTCACAGGAGCAGATAGAAAGCAAGCCAGCACCCTCGGGCCCGGGGGAGCCATCCTTCACCCCACGCACACCTTCCTCCTCAGCTGCCTGTTGATGCGCACCGGCTCAGGACTGACTGCTCTTCAACTTGTTCCTTCTGTCACCAATACAGAAGTTGCTCTATTTTTTAACTGTTGAAGATATAGTATCAGTTACTTCTACAATTTTTGTATTTATCAACATCCATTGAGGGCTATACACAGCTCAGCCTTTACAATCTTTATCCAGCTAAGACTTGGCAAATAAATCGCTAGGAATGAAGTATCTGCTTTCCTCAGTTAACATTTCCTCAGTATGTGTTTCTGTCTTGGTCAGTAAGGGTTTTTCATAAGGACAAGAAAACCTATTATGCTTTATACACTAGTGTTAATATCCTCTGTTTTGTTTTTCTGTGTGTTGTGGTTTAACCCAGCAGATAGCTAAAACAACCACACAGCCGCTTGCTTACCCTCCTCCCCCACAATGGGATGGGGCAGAGAAACAGGAAAAAAATTTAGAACCCGTGGGTTGAGATAAAGACAGTTTGTTAGGAGAGGGAAGAAAATAAATAAATAAATAATAATGATAATAATAATGGTAAAAGAATATACAAAACAAGTGAAGCATAGCACAATTGCTCACCACCACTGACCGACACTCAGAGTTCCCGAGCCGCGGTGCCCCTCCAGCCGACTCCCCAAGCTTTATATACTGAGCATGATGCCGTATGGTATGGAATATCCCTGTGGCCAGTTTGGGTCAGCTGTCCTGGCTGGGTGTCCCCTCCCAGCTCCCCGTGCACCCCCAGCCTGCTCGCTGGCCGGCCAGCATAGGAAGCTGAACAGTCCTTGACTGCTTAGCAACAACTGAAAACATCAGTATGTTATCAACATTATTTTCATCCCAAATCCAAAACACAAACTATACCAGCTATCAGGAAGAAAATTAGCTCTATCCCACCCAGAACCAGGCCATTGTCTTGCACTAAATGATGGCATACTTAAAAGAAAATCAATGTAAATTAAGGTCCCAGTTTTGCAATTGTGCCATCAACTTCTTCTTGAGGAACACGCTTAATTTGTGACAAATCTTTTTGAAAACTTTCAAATTAATCCTCTAAAGTTCAGATAAAGATAGAAATTGCGCCGTTCTAATACACTACTATACCGTGGCCTCAATCATTAGGTGAGACCTGAACAATTTCTTTGTTAGATTAAAACTAATTTAGTAAACAAGCTGTTTTTTTACAGAATTTGAGAGCAGGGGATATTTCCCAATAGGGAGCCCATGGGCTTATGAATCAATGCAACACTGATAAGCACTAATATTCAGTTTCATGAAAGGTTCCTCTGTGGGAACCACTAACATGGACAGTTTAAACTTCTCCTGTCAAAAATTGCTTTGTGGCAGACAAGATAAGAGCAGTGAGAACATGGCTCCTATCTACACCCAAAAATGACTCCTCCTCAAATGTTACCTTACTTTGACAGCTGCACCAACGCACAATTGCACTGACTATCTAGTGTAGAGCAAGATAACATGCTTTCACATGGGAAAGAGGAAAAAAGTAGAGACAGCATCATCAAGCCTAGAGTGGCCATCCCCTTTCACCTACTTTTGCAGCTCCTGCACCAAATATAAACTTACTGCCCTCCAGTTTTATAACCAGATCATTGCTTCTTTTGTCCCCTCCACTCCACTATTCAAATCCCACAGTGTACCAAAATTTCACTTCCCTCTGCACCTCTTGCTTCTGAAAGTTCCCAGCGCTGATGCCTGTTCTGGCAGCCACCTCTAACTTAAATCACTACTGTTGCCCTCTCACTTCAGCTCTCTTTCCTAAACAGCTCTCTACATCACATACCACAACAACATATCTTGCCCAAAGCAACTCCCATTTCCTCTTCTACCAGACTCCGTTTTCTCCCCTACCTACGAATTCTTTGAACATGCTCTTTCCATTCCCTCTATACCCTGGGCTACACAATGTTAATTCTCCTCCCACATCCTCCTCTTCAGCACTCTCTAAAGAGCACCACAGGCATTAATTTGGGGCTCTTTACAATCTCTCCAGCACTCCACTAAGGATAGTATTTGCAAATTCAACAGCAGCCTCTTTCTGAAATGCTTTTTCGTCATTCTCAGTTTAACTCTAATTTATCAGAGCCACATAATTTCTGTGGAAATCTCCCTTCTGGTTTTCATGGTACCATATTTAGTTATTCTCCTGTTTGCAATGACTGTAATCAATGCATTTCTTTGCAGTTTCAAACCACTCTTTCATTTCTGGAGTGGCTTAGTCTTTGTCTCCTTCCTCTTATTCTGTACTATGTCGTTGATTACAGTCATCAGGAAACTCTACACCCTCTATATTTCCAACTTCAGAGCCTACAATATAAGCTGTAAAACTCTGCTGGCTTCCCAAGTCCATAATCTTAGTGCGTTCCTGTTTTTCTTTACATCCTAGATTTAGCAGAGTACTTTTCCACTTACCTCCCTATATAAAAGGGGTCTCAAACACTTTGCTACTATTACTGAAACCTTAAATCAATATCCCTCTTTCGCTTGAACTATCCTGCCTTGTAGCATTCCAGTCCCTCCAAAGGGACTAAGACTAGGCATTTCACATGAGTATTTCAGATCTTGCAATTATCAGACGTGAGGTGAACAAACACCTTTACTAGCTTCACCCAACCTGCTGATGGTCGAAGACCAATGAAGCATGAGCTTTTTGCCCTTGCAAAACTGGAGTGCATTGCAGATTCATGCCATCTACAGAAAAAGACAACTCTTGGTACAGTTTCTTCAGACCGTCTTTTATTTCTGCTATATCTGTTTTGATATATATGTGACTATCATATAGAACTTAGATTGGGGAAACCTGGATCTGTACAATTTACATAGTAAGCAATAATTTTTCATCATGTTTTATGCATTTAATCTTTATATTTGATGTTTATTTTGTTGCCAGTATGGATTTAACAAGGGTCTTGAGTTATCCACAGACTAATTCATCTGCTTTTTTGGGTACTTCTCCAAGTTATTGACAGATGCCATTATTTAGTCAGAAGCCACAGTTTGTGTGCTGCAGAGATTTTCCTATCTAGATAGATTACATGAGATGAACTGATGGAGGGCTTCACAGTAAGAACACCACACTGGTACTTCTTTATATGGATACTCAAGGTCCCATAACTTGCTCAACTCCAAAGCAACATCCCAGGACTAAAAATAGTTTAAAAATTCTGAATAGTAAGTTTTAATTCTGGTTCTTTTGGGGCTTCAAAATTTTTATTGTTTGACATTTCCTACAAAATGAGAATTTGCATTTCCAGCTAGGTATATCCTATGTTTTGACTGGAAGTACCTTGTGGCATTGGCTACTCCTTAAACTACTGTAAAATGTCTAGCAAATCTCAAACAGTAACTAACAAGCAATGACTTGCATGCAGCAGGTCACATAATACTTGATCCAACCCACCCTACAGTCAACCAAAGGACGGGCATTTGCTCCAAGTTCTGAGTAAGAGCTGTATTCTATTGTTTTGTGGTCCAAGAGATGACCCACAGCATTTTCCTAGCAGACAAGAGGCTGCTAGAGCATAAAGCAAGGCAAAAGGAGCTGTATGTCCTCTACTGTCTGCCACAGGGTGACAGAGAAAGACATTATTATTGTCCCTTGCGTTAGTACTGAGAAAGGATAGAGGGATGCTCGCTTCCCCCAGCAGCTCTGCTCGGTAACACCTACTGGAAGCAGCAGCCGGCCAGGTATCTGTATGTTACAGCACAAGTCAGAACTACTCCCATATCCAGGGAAAGCCAACTCCACAGGTGTTATCTCAAAAATAATTGTATTATGATTCATAAGATTATTTATCATTATATTTAGATTAATATTTCAATTAAATTTAAATAGTTTTTCTTTTTTTATTAATAATACAAAAGATAAAGCTGAATTACTGGATAGATTATTCAGGCAAGTAAGCAGAAAGGCATACTTGTGAGCAATTCAAGGACTGCGGCAATTTCTAAGCAATGTTTTTGGCAAAAAAACGGGAAAGTGAACCTTCAGATTCAGAAGTCCAGCTGGATTAAGAAGCGGGATGTCCATCTGTCACAAGCGCATCCCCAAGCATTCTTTGCATATCCCTGCACCACAATTAAAACGGGATAACTTTGCAGTCCCAGAGCCCAGACAATCTTGCTCATAGAAGTCGAACACATATGCCAGCTAAATGTTTCTCCTAAATAATGAATCACTTGGCCACATCAACTACAGTCTTCTTTTGTATCAAAGGAAACTGAATCTTCCTAGGCACCGTAACCTACGCTCCTGTTAATCTATGGCAATTGCACAACAGATCAGCATGCCTGTGATGGACAATTCAAATAGCAGAACAAAGCTTGTAAAGGGAGAGAGAGGAAAAAGCTCCTCACACATTTAAAATAAATTCGTGTTAAACGGAGGATGGTTTTTCAGAACAATCAAACATTGAGGGAATGGCTGATTTAACAGCAGAATATATAATTAATGGGCCAACGGAAAAACAGTTGAGACTGACGGCAGAGTTCAACTACAGATGGATTAATTTTTTTTTCTCTGCCGTATTCATGTATTTTCCTGTCTCAGCTGCAATACAACACTACCATTTAGTGGTCAGACAGACAAAGTGCGGACTCCAGCAGCCTCGTATTTTTTGTCCAAACAGACAGCAGCTATTTTAGCAGTAAATAGTGTACTGACATAATCTTAAGAACCGGGAAATTAATATTATTCTAATTTGTGATCGCTAAGCAACATAAAATTTCTTTTCATTTTGGTGCTTGAGTAAAGCCTTGTCAGAGGTACTAAAAGAGTTTCAAAGACTAGATAAATCAAACTGGAACATATTACAAGTTATTACCAGGAAAAACATGATACTATGTCTCACAACTCTATGAGAAGTCTATGGACTTCTTTTCAAAAGTATCTGAATTTCAGAACGCATGTGGACAAGGGAAACGATTTATGCAGCTATAGAAGCTGTCTTTTGCTGAAAAAGATAAATGCAGTACCATGCCCCTGTGAGTTAGTTATTTCATGACTCTTGCTGAATTCTGCCATTAAATACTGAGGAACAGAAAAATTAAGCATAGAATATGTTGCCCATGATCCAATGAGTGAGCTCGTTGGCTGAAAAAGGCCTTTGTATGACAAAACCTCTTATGAATGAAAAACCTGCAATTTGAAGGCCACATAGTAGAAAACCTGAGTGGTTTTTTGATCATCAATCAGATTACCAGTGAAAATGCTATTTTTTTCATTGGTTGGGATAATATTATTTTTTAGAATACTGTGACAGATATGTTAAAAAAAATCAATGTCAACAGCTTTGTTATGTTTGCAATCAACAGCAGAGCACTGGACTTGATTCTTATGTCTGTGTGTAAAGTTTCTAAAATAAGAAAGAACAACCAATCATGAATTTCCATTGTTCACATTTCATGACAAATATTACATGATGATTTAAGCCTATGCTTTTAGTTGCTTAGAGCAGGTAAATGAGGGGACAGAGACCAGCAAGGTGAAATGAATTCATTCAAAAGAAAAATGCAGTCAGGTGCCAATTTCTGGAAATTCTAATTACAGGTTTGGATGTAAGAAGGAAATGTCTTTTTAAAGTACAGAAAAAAAAATTTTTCAGGGTAAGCTTTTACTGCTAGGCAAAATTAAACATTGTACTCAGTCAAGCTCACTTTGTTTAATAAGTGCATTATATTAGCCCATTTCCTCAAAAGGCAATTAGTGGGTCTGCTATTTCTGAAGTAGTTTTAATATATTTCCCCCCAAATCTTGCAAACTTGAATTTTATTCATAAATCTCAAAAATAAGGGGCACATGATCAATTTTTCTCAAAATCTGCTTTTTCCAAATACTTGCAGATCAGTAAAGCCTTGTGAATGCAACTTCTCCTTGAACTCAATACAATTTTTCAACCAAAGGCAATCTCATCGTTTTATTTGAAAGTGTGCAATACTATTATTTCCATTTTCAATTAAGAGATCTATCAAACACATGCTATAAGGCAAGTATGAGTCCTTGAATTAACTCTTAGAGCAGAAGGATATGATTCATTTTTTCACCGCAGTCCCCTATGTATTTTCCTAGAGGTCTGCTTATTTTTGCGAAGTCCTGCTCAGCAGGAAGCTATAAGCTGGGTCCTGCTCTGCTTGGCTGGCCAGATGCTGCTCTCTGCCTTCCCAGATGGGAATTGTGGCAGCAAAATGCAACTGCTTTTTGACACACTGGGAGATCACATGGTTTTCCCTTAGAGACTGTGGGAAACACCACTTACCTGAGAATTGGTCTGAATAAAATTTACTAGTTGCCTGGACTCAAATCCAGATGGAAATTTTCTACTTGTAATTTTCCTTTAAATTCTGCAAAACCCTCTATAACAGAAATTGTATTATATACGTCACTGACTGACACACGAAAAGGTCAAAGTTATAGTCTGCACACCATTATGAAAGCATCTGAGTTAGAGGTGACCATGTCATCAGGTCCACCTGGTGGCATTCAAGGAGGCAGTTTCTAGAAAGGCCCCTAGAAACAAAGATTTCCTTTCATTCGGATTCAGAGCAATCTGCCTCACAGTATGTCTTTGTGAAATGTGGGAATATTTCTGGCTTTCTTGTTCTTGTGAGAGAGAAGCATGCATTGCAGAAGCAGGTAGAACCATGGAATTTCTAAGAGTTAGTAATATCTGAACTGAACCTACTGTGCCTCATGCCTGCAGCAGAACCAGATTTCAACCAGTGATTCAAGTAGGAGATGGACTGTGCAATAACACATAGCTACCCAAACACATTTAGAGATGGGAGACTTATTTTTTTCTTCTTTGAAAGCATTTTAATTCCAAAATCCCAGTGCTACAATGCAGGCATCACCTTAATCTCCATGGCACAATGTTCTCATGTTAGCTTACTGACTAACGGCGGACTCTGGTGATAATGCCGTAAACTGCATTTCTTTCAGGCATAATCATTAATAAGAAGCGTGTGGGACAGCACTCCATCGTATACTGTCTGGAACGTAACTGAGATGTATGATGCCTTTTGGCTAGATACACATGCAAAGTTAAGGCTCAGCATGCAACACTGAAAAAGAGCGACATGGTTGACTTCTAAAAAAAAAAGGAGGAAGAGGGAAAACAGATGTCAAGGTTTCAACAAGTCATTGCACACTGCAGCTGGAACCAGTACAAAAACAACAGAAGTATGCTGATAATGTAGCATTTCATGTAACGATAAGGGCAATAAAATAGCGGAAAATGCAAAACCTCGAACAGCTAAACACCTTCCTCAAATTCCAGACGGTCAGTTGGGCTGAACAATAATAGTAATCTTTTTAATAACCAGATTAAATGATAACACTAGTAAAGTTCTTTATGCTCAAGAAAAGTGAAAATTGAGAGATTCTCTTTCTTCTGAAGGAAGAATATGGGCAATAAATCTAAAGTCCGATCCAAACAGACATTCAGATGCACGCTATCTCATCACCATCACTCTTGAAACTATTTGGCAATAGTTTCTACTATTACAACAGATGTTAACAAGATGGATAGAGAGCATGTTAAATAAGCATTGATATTAATATATTAGTATTTATCTATCAAAGCCACTGTTCAAATTATATACTGCCCCAAGAGCATTTCTTGGAAAATTAATCAGAGAATTTATCTCACTAGTAAATGCTATAAATTCAAGGTATTTCCATTAACAGAGACTGTGTCCTTCAGAAAAATTACTAAGCAACATAAACAGGGTCTACATGTGTAATCTGTAACTGGACTCTGGTGGAGTGATTCTCAGAACTGGAAAGCCGTTCTCACTGGGCTTTGGCTCCTTAGGACAGAGCAGCAAAGGTAGGAAATGTGCAGGGAGAATTTAACCTACAAAAATTTACAACGTGAAAGAGTTCAAAAGCCTATGGATGGAGAAAGAGCAGACAGAAGCAGTAATCACAAAAATCTGGAATTTTAAGCCCAGCTCTGTGGAAGAGACACCTCAGTCAGAACAGTGTCTCCACTATGTAGGCAGGCTGGTTACAGCTGTTAAGATTTCTGAAACACGCTGAACATGGAGATTGCTTTCTCATGTAAATGTTTCTTACTGGAATGCAGAGTTTGCTTTATTCTGTGAGTCTTTCAGTACAGCAAGTTCTGGGACATTAAAAAATCCAGTAAGTAAAAAATGAGCAGCGTTTAAAAATCCATTAATATGACATGAACCATCAGGATTAGAGCTGACATCCCAGAACAAAAGCAAGCAAAAAACTTGACTGACATTTGGAAAAAAGATTTTACAAGCAGTGATAGAGTCACAACTGACTACTCAAAGATTTGAGAATTAAAAAGAAACCTGCTGAGAGGTAGCTAAACAAAACCAGGCAGTGTCAGTTAAAGTTTCAAATAAATCCAGGCCAGCAAAACACAGAATAAATTAAAGTAGCAATGGGAGGTGAAGAGGCGCTTTCCCAAGCACATCAGAAAGTTCTAGGACAATGACGTAAAAAACAATTCCTTCAAAATTCCTTCTATTTTGCTAGAAAAACTTTTTTTAATATTTCAACTATAATCTTAATCTCAGCTGTAAACTGTGAAAGTGGGTACTTTTATTAAGAATAGATATCCAGGGTTGTTAAATTTTAAGATTAAAATTATTACAATATACTGGTACCAATACCATTATCCTTAAAATATACTTGTTGCCTATGAAAATGTAAAGCAAAATATTTGGCTGCCATAGAACCCTCTCGCATTCATCACTGACCCACCAGCTGCGTATTTATAGATTCCACAAGCAAAGAGCATTGTGTTCATGCTTAATTACTAAAAAGTTCATCCTCATCTGTGCACCTTTAGGGTGACTTATTTTAAGCTGTAGCATAGTTTAGGGGAAACATGTGGAGACGTAATAAGTGCCAAAGGAATTTGGAAGTGTTTTGATTCTTTTTGACATAATAAGATACATCAAACTGACACCCTGATGCAGATGCACATCTCTGCTGGCAGTGCAGCACCGCTTACATGCAATCGTCGTACCGAAAATATTTGCCAGATGCGCATGGAAATTACATGCAATTTAACACACATTTGAAGAAGAGCTGACTCAAAACCCAAATGAAATCAAAAAGATGAAGCAATCTGTGCTCAGGCACTGCAGCCCCAAATAACTTGTTGAACTGGAGGCCCAGAAATCCAGCAAACCATTCGGCACTTCAGCTATTCCTTATAACACTTTATAATCTCTTGTCTTTTGACTTGTATAACCGACGTTCTGATTCTACTAACTATTATGAACTCAAACTTAATAGCCTTCAGCTCAAATTCCTTTACTTCTGAGATCCTACATCTTTTAGGGAATGGTGCAATAAAGAAACATGAGAGAAGTCACGCTACAAACACGGAAGAATTTCGTGCATTTGCAATTCAGGAGCTGCTAGGTACAGATATGTTCAAGAGAGAAAGACACGATAAAAGAAAACAGCACTATGCTGGGAAGGCAAATTTGCCCCAAAAGCAATTTCACCTGTGGTAACACCCCATTTCTATGTTTCTGAATTTCCATTTCACTCCCTGATGCTTTTCTGCAGCACAAAGGGCCAGACCCCCAGGAGAACAGCTGATCTCCGCACTGCACCCAAGTTCAGTGTCTGCATCCAGAACAGCAACTCAGGAAACTGAGTTAAATCCGTATATATCTCTCTACACATCCCATGTGTACCAATATCAACAGATCTAAAGATCCCAGGACACAATTTGTATCCAACACAATGAAACAGAGAATGTCTGGCCTGTAAGAAAAAGAACAATACAGATGAAAGTTTGTCCAAACTGGTTCTCTCTCCTAAGTTTAGGTACGTCTGTGAAATATCATAGTCTGAATCTCTCTCCTGTGCTTGCATTTGATTTTGTTGTTGTTGGGATTTGGTTCGAATTTGTGTTTTTTTTTAACTAACCCAGAAACTGAAAGAACTGGGTTGCCAGCTCAGAAGCAAGAAGGGCAAAAAGGTAAGTATCTTAACTACCTGAGAGCAAAGATGGAGCTGTGGAAGGTGGCTCATTTGCGCAGAATTAAAAAAAAATAAATTATCAAGTCAGATAAAAGCAGCAAGAAGGAACCAACTACACAGCCCACAGATGGTGACATACTCTGATGGGGATGGAAGTAATTATGAGCCAGTCTTAGTCCTGGGACTCTTCAAGGAGTCCTTGAATGATATTCACAAACATTAGGCACGTGACAGGGGATAAGCACTCTCACTTATATTAATGGCAGGGCTCCAATTACTCCGATTGGCTTCATTAGTTTGGAAGTGTCGTTAATTACTTTCAGCACAGCACAGGTAATGCTTCAGAAAAAAATAAGGGATGCTTTTCTTTCTTAAGAGATACTGTAGTAACAACTTGATATTGGAATCTGAAGCTTGTCTTTTTGTTGCTTAAGGAAAACCTGAAAAAGGGTAACACGAACACAGAAAAATGAGAGTTTCACAACCATGCTTGCAGAGAGCTGCCAAGTGCATAACTCTTCAAGGGCGCTCTGCTTAGTTACTGTTCTTTACGTTATGTTAGGCAGCAACATATGTGAGATGCATTTGTTTTATATTAACTACAGAATTACAATTTTCTAGCAAATTTGTAATGGGCAACAGATGCACTTGGCCAAAATTACCTCAAACACACATCCTTACTTGAGCTTTCGCCACCATTTAAAATCAAGTTAACTCTTTCAATCCCCAATGATACTTCTTTCCATCCCTTTGCATTTCTATGGAAGTAGTTACTTTGCCTTTTTTTCAAGATGATTAGCCTTTTAGTATAAACCTTCTTTGCAGAAGCCAAAAGGCTGTGGGCATGTTTTCCCTTCTTATTATAAAAATGAACCTGAAAGCATACAAAATTCCTTTTGTCTACTTCAGAGCAAGAACTTGGTATAGAAATAACCTACAAGGACCCAGAATAAACTCTCAGTAGGAGCCAGAGAGTTTAGCACCACCACTGATGCATCTGTATAAGGCCTGTGTTAGGACTTGGAAAGGCATTTTATAGGTCTTTTTACTTGGCAATATAAATTTGGGCATAGCATAGGTATTAATATTCCTTTAAAACTGAGTTATAATAAATAGTATTTCTTTTCTCCTGCTTTTATACACAGAGGGACTGTAGTCACAAAAGTTAACTTTATGAACAGAAAGTTGCTTGATGGAAAAAGACAGATTTTTAAAAAGGTGGTTCAGAGCAGGAGCAAAACTTTAAGTACTTCGAATTACCTTCAAGAGGTACCTCACTGCTGATAGGTGTAGCTTAGAGTCTCAGTAAAAAACAGACTTACTAGTTAACCTTCGTAAATACATTTACTGGGCATCCCTAATTGTCTCAAAACTTCCTAAAGCTGCAAATTAGTGCAGGAGAGAGACAAAATAGAGGCACAGCAATGGAAAAGAGCACTAATAAGAGATTCGTAAGAGTTAGCTAAAGATTCTCCAGACTACATGAGAACTTGCCTCTGCAAACAGAAACTTGATCACACAAGTAACATATTAATTTCTTTCAAGTGACCCAAACACTGACAGAAAAATATTCGAGAGGGGAAAAACCACCCACTGTCTGGAACGGCACAATGACTCAATGAACTTGAAAGCTCAGAAGAACATAAAGCTCTAAGTTACTACCTAGGGCATCTTTTAAAATATTTCCTGTGCAGAGATAACTGCCTACCTTACTGAGTTCATTAGTGGCCACTTCAGAATGAATTCACTCTTGAAAAAGAACAGTCATCCTCACTGCAGCAGCAGCCTTGCCTTCGCTCCTAACCAGCCATGAACAAGCACAGAAATAAATACTGCTTCTAAATGAGGCTAAATAGTTCCTTGACCATCCAAACTGGCTCCAGAAGTCTTCATTCAACTTCAGTTACCCAGTGCAGACTTCAAACGCTCTGCATACTCGAACTCAGCAACGTATGACGAACTCACTTGGTTCGTCGTCATTTTACAGAAGTTTATTTAACATTAAAAGTTAGCGTTATTAACTCTGAATATTTGAAAGCAGTGCTGCCTGTTGACAGCACGCTCAGAAAACGCAGGCACACAGATTTACGGTACCAGAAAGGCTGGAGAGGAACGGAGGCGGCCGCTCGGCCGGCCCGGAGCGCAGCGCAGCGCAGCGGAGCGGAGCCACCAGCCCCGGCGCCGCTGCCGCCTCCCGCTTGCACACACGGGGGAGCTGCCGCTCCGCCGAGCCCCGGCCCTCGTCCCCCTGCTCCCCCCAGCCTCTGTGGAGAGAGCCCAGCATCCGCTGGGTTTGTTTCGTTTCGTTTCGCTTCGTTTTATTTTATTTTATTTTATTTTATTTTATTTTATTTTATTTTATTACACCCTCTAGCCAAGACATGTACGGCTTCATACTCAGAACCTTTATATCCAGACAGGTTTAAAGGGAAAAATAGCATATACATGGAGAAATAAAGCAGGGAAAAAAGGCTCGTAAGTGAACGCTCCTACATGCTCAAGGGAGTTTTCATTGCAGAACTTCAAGACCAGTGACTTTTGTTTTTTTAAAGGTGAGAAATCTGTTGTTTCTACCCAGGAGGAAGCCTTTCTCCCTTTCTGACATTTCAGATGCAGGAACTTAGCTTTTCTTAAAGCTATGCTTGTCTATGAGCAATCACCCAAGCTAGTGCTCATAGGGCACTACTTGTTTTTCATACTTTCTCCCATTTTTTCTGAACATCAGGAAACAGATTTTTATGTGAGGGTGACTGAGCACTGCCACAGGTTGCCCAGTGAGGTTGTGGAGTCTCCAGCCTCTGAGATACTCAAAAGCCATCTGGACATGGTCCTGGCCAGCCTTCTCTAGGTGACCCTCCTTGAGCAGGGTGGGTTGGACAGATGACTTCCAGAGGTTGCTGCCAACCTCAACCATTCAGTGGTTCTGTGATACATTCTTTGTGTAACCTGTAAATTGCACTATTTGTATCAATATAAAAATGCTCAGGAGGACCACTAACATGCTGGAAGTAAACATAATGAAAAATGACACCAAATTGGGCAGCAGTGTTGACCTGCTGAGGGCGGAAAGGCTCTGCAGAGGGATCTGGACAGCCTGGATTGATGGGCCATGGTCAACTGTATGAGGTTTAACAAGGCCAAGTGCCGGGTCCTGCACTTGGGTCACAACAACCCCATGCAATGCTACAGGCTTGGGGAGGAGTGGCTGGAGAAGTGCCCAGCAGAAAAGGACCTGGGGGTGCTGGTTGACAGCTGGCTGAACATGAGTCAGCAGTGTGCCCAGGTGGCCAAGAAGGCCAACAGCATCCTGGCCTGTATCAGAAAGAGTGTGGCCAGCAGGAGTAGGGAAGCGATTGTGCCCCTGTACTCGGCACTGGTGAGGCCGCACCTTGAATACTGTGTTCAGTTTTGGGCCCCTCACCACAAGAAGGACATTGAGGTGCTGGAGCGTGTCCAGAGAAGGGCAACGAAGCTGGTGAGGGGTCTGGAGAATGAGTCTTCTGAGGAGCGGCTGAGGGAACTGTGGTTGTTCAGTCTGGAGAAGAGGAGGCTGAGGGGAGACCTTATCACTCTCTACAACTACCTGAAAGGGGGTTGTGGTGAGGTGGGTGTTGGTCTCTTCTATCAAGTAATTAACGATAAGATGAGAGGAAATGGCCTCAAGTTGCACCAGGGGAGGTTTAGACTGGATATTAGGAAAAATTTCTTTACTGAGAGAGTGCTCAAGCATTGGAACAAGCTGCCCAGGGAGGTGGTGGAGTCACCATCACTGGAGGTGTTCAAAAAACATGTGGACATGGCACTTTGGGACATGGTTTAGTGGGCATGGTGGTGTTGGGTTGATGGTTGGACTTGATGATCTGAAAGGTCTTTTCCAGCCTTAATGATTCTGTGATTCTGTAAACATCATTTGTGGAATTGCCACATACACAGTAAGTATTCTGCAAGATCAAGTTGAAATTTCTGATCAGTTTTTTTTTTGGTAACTGATTTTTGAAACTGATTGTAAAGGGTACTAAGAAGCCCTTTATATAGGTTTAGAAGCAAAAATCCCTGACAGGGAGCTAAGAGCATACTCCAAAATAGCTCATTCCCTTAAAAATGCAAAAAATAAAAATACAGCCTCAGTGTAAGTCACTTTCATAAACAGAAGTAGAACAGAAATGAATAACAGAACAGATTGTGTGTCCGTAATTTACAGGAGACAATCCTCACCACCACCATCACCAATCCCTCTCAGTTTTGCTTATGCCCCACAAACTCCTCACCTGGATGTCAAATTGCAAAGCTACCTGTCTTCATTCACCTCAGTCCCAGAAGTCAAACTACCCTTGACCCTTTTCCTGAGGAAGAGTGGGAAATATTTAATCCAGCTGTGGAAGCTTCAGTCTCAAACTCGGGGAGGGGGGAATTAAAAGGCTGTTTTCTCTCCTGTATCACCTGCCTCAAGAGAGGGCACGTGGCATTCCTGGGAGAGAGTATCAGCAGCTCAGGAAAGCTCTTTGCAGCTTCAACAAGCTGAAATACAGTATACACAAAAGTTGGGAAAAAAGTCTTTGATGTTCTTTCTGTTGTCTCTCAAACTGAGTTCACCTGCTGGCACACAGTTAAAGATGTCTTAAGAGTACTAAAAAGAAAAAGTAAATATTGAGTCCACTGAATTACATCTGTAAAACTAAAAAAAAAAAACAGGCTTGTTATGGGATGACATATTAAATAGTGTTTCAGGATTGGGGCCTGCACAACTGTTACCATTTAAAAGACAAAAGAATAGTCTGTATGAGAGAAGGAATGGGGAGCCCAGTCCTGAGGAATGATACCTAGTGTGCCGTTGTGCCTCTTCTTCAAGTCCTTTTTTCCCACTAACAGAAATAAAGGATTTAACCCAAACACAATTAAGGAAAACTTTTAAGTAAGTAAGCTTGTTCTATCATAAATTTACCTCACTAACAGAAAATTCTTTCTGATGCTAAACAGCACTTAACTGTTAAGTTTGTAGTCGGCATGTTATACATAGGACGACATGCAGCTATGCTTTAGATGCATCTCAGTAGCCCTGAAATTACCACCCGCTCTCAGGCACGTGGACCACAACAGGTGAGAATGAGATCTCCTAGGATATCACAGAATCACAGAATCACTAGGTTGGAAAGGACCTTCAAGATCATCAAGTCCAACCATATCTATGCCTTTTGTTCCTCATTCTATTGGCATTTTTCGACTTTCCAAAACACAGCAAAATCCATATCCTTCGAGGTGAAAGATTTCCGTATACTTAAAAAAAAAAAATTTTCAAAAATAATGTTGCATTCCTGTGTAAGCCTATCATTTGTTTGCTAAATCTGCTTCTCAGCCAAAGTCCTGCATTCCAGCAATTGCTTACTTTCTTGTTACGGCCTTAGCTGCAGTGTCTTGATAAACAGATGTTTCCATGGAGATGACAAATGAATATCATCCACATTGCAATGAGCTTCTGACTTCATCTTGAACCATTAGCTTTCAGACCACAGCTTATTCATTATTCATTTGCAGTAAGGAAATGGCTGAAACCCAGAGCATTACAGCAGATGAAAATCTGTGCATGCAGTCTAGAAGAAAGTGCATTTGCCAGCATACAAAATTAACAAAACTCCCTGGGATTAAAATAATGATCCTAGAAGCTGTTCTAAAGGCCTACAAATTGTTTTCAATTAATAGTGTGCCGACATAAAGTATGGGAATTAAGACATATTTTAAATTTTCAGGCAAGCAGGGGACTTTCAGGAGGAAAAAACAGCAGGTGACATTCAACTTTTGATACTGTAAGAATGACACTAAATGCTTTTCAGAAACTCAGGAACAGGCACAAACATAAATCATCAAAACTTTGACTTAATGGCTTAATAGGAACATGTAAATTTTTGTGCTTTTTGACAGTTCTTCAGTATGAAACCAGTATCTGATTCTCATTAAGAAAATGCCTTTTATCAATGGCTGACAGGTGACTGTGGTCTTTGGCAGCTCTGAGGAAGTCTAACAAAGAGAAGGAGAAAATATTTTCAGTCTTCCTATAACTAAAAAACTTAGCACTTGCTGCAGTTATTTTTTTAAATGGGACTTTAAAGCTCATGAGAGCTTTCCACTCTGCAGGCATAAATATCTACTTTTGTCTGCTCAACTTAGAGAAATATTTATTCTTCTATGCGTAAATAAATTAAAGGCAGTACAATTTTAAGATGGCCAATTACATTAACATACAATATCAGAGGAGTCCATCATCTGAAAACATTTTTTTCAGTCTTAAGTCCTGTGCTAGGAGAAAAAAAGTCAATGCAATGTTACTGCTTCAAGTAGCACCTTCTGAAAGAAATTTTCTGTCTTCTGCCCTTTCACGTACGAGCGCTTCAAATTTCTGGTAATTCAAAGAATATAAAATACTCTTTCTTAAATGCTGGCCTAAGACTAGCCTCCTTGGAAGGAAGGAGTCCGTAACCAATGCTTGAAAGACACAGAAGACACATGCACTGCAGTGTCACTTAATTTTTACTGCCTGCTCATTATCTGTCATTGCCTGTAACAGCGTTCAAATTTAATACAGTTAAGGTAGGCAGGAATTTTCTGGCTGATTTTGAGGTTGGAGGTGTTTATATGTACATGACCTGAAGGACATTTTGCCTTGATGAAAGTTATCGTGCATCTGATCCCGGGAAACAATCAGGACACATGAAAGTGGGACGTCCTTCACACTTGCCCTGGTTAATAACATCCATGCTCCTGCTGTCTGAGCACTGGAGTTGTCCTGGGAAAAGCATGTCAATTAGAGTAAGTTATAACCAATTACATGTCTCATCATTTGAATTATTGTCCATTAAGAACTGACCTGAGTTTACAGAACACATTTCATTAATGTAATAGGCTTAATATCAGTGTGACAAGAGATCAAAGGTAACAAGAAATGATGAACAGAGATTACTTCGTTACATGGAAAGGGGACAATAAGCAGTAGCTCATTTTTTCTACTAAAGCCATGTGCCGTGTTCATACTACTACTCTCTTACCTACTTTCTCAGATTACCATGAAGCTGGAATGACCACATGCTCCACTGCACAAACAGCCATCTCCATAAAGTCTCTTCGTATCTCACAGATGAGGCTTTATCCAAGCATAACATAGGGATGAGATGAAGCAAGCAAAAAGGCCAACTCTTATGTCAAGAACTATGCAAACAGCCTAGACAAAGCACTAAGCTCTTCCTGTGCAGGTTGCCTCACATGGAGTAGCACATCTATTAAATGGCTTTTTCTGCAGAAACACAAACTTGCCAGGGTCTTGTCTTGTTGTTGCAGATGGGGATGAGGGAAAGGGGAAAAAAAGAAGACCACTGGCCAGCCTTTGCAACCTCTGAAGATTTATCTACCACATTTAGTTTAGGGAGTTTTTCCACTCAACTCAAAATAGAAGTTGCAGTTGAATCTGTCCATTGTTGCAATTCACAGTAGTGAAAGTCTGGAGCTGCCTAAGGTTTGAAGTGAGACATTCGGGACACAGGCTGTCAGAAAATGGATTTGTCTCTCAGATCTAACTCTTTTCTTATTTGGCAGGAAATGGGAAATGCTCTCTTTTCATCATGCTCTTCATTTGCCTCTGAGCACAAATCCATAATAAGCATGACAGCATGTTCTCACTCACAAGCACAAATTGTAACTTTCTGAGGAAATAAAAGCAACAGGCAGATAGACAAAGCCATGGAAACCTTTTACCACAGCACAGTCAGGATTCCAGCATCGAGCTAGATGACCAACGGAGTGAAACATGCACTCTTTTCCCATGAGAAAAAAACCAAGAAACCCCAGGATGGAAGAAGGTGTTCCAGATACAATGTCATGGAGTACTTTTTTGTAACTTCCTAAGATAAACACACAAAAGACTTATACTTCTGGTGATATTTACTGGAGCTAAAATGACCACTGTGAACCCACTGCAGAGCACACTGGATCTTCTGAAAGACAGTGCGATGTTATTAAGTGTTGTGTTTGCAAAACCTTGTTTAACCTTTGGTTGCTCTCTCACACAGTTTTATAAACCTGTCTCTGTGTGCCTACCTGCTACAGCCTTTACCTTTTCCAACTGGATATGGAGAAGTAACTCTGTAAGCAGACAGCATAAGACAGTCTGAATCCACTAATAAGTGAGCACATGTGGTCCTTCCTTCAGCAGAAAAGTCACTGCAGCCTCCCCACATCACCTGGTGCAGAAGCAAGCCTTGCTGTCTGACAGCTTCTTCTAGTACTATTTTCAGTTAGATGCTGTCCTTTGAAATCCTTTGACCCTTTGAAATCTGCAGCTTCCAATTCATTTAAGGAACATAATCCTATATTTACTACTGTTTCAAATACCTTACAGCATTAAAAACCTGCAAGGTTAGATAATGTCCACAGGAAAACAAGAAGTGATACATTTATATAACTGACCATTTCTGAGGTGACAGCAAAGTTTGAAAATCACAGCCCTAAAAAGGAACTGGAAATGGAGATGTAAGAAGGGCTAATTAGCAGCCATAAAAGACTAATTAATGTACTGAGTCGTAACAGGGAATAAAGGTTCATACCCCTATAGCACTTGGGCTATATAGATTTAACCCCTAGGCCTAGGAATGCACTCATCTAGGTTCTGTTCCAAGCCCAATTTTGGTCTGACCTTCCAGAAGCCACCACATGATTTGTTCCAGTTTAATCAATGTGTTACAGATATATTTTTTCATACATTTACAGTGTCCTGAGTTTGCAGAGCATTCAGTAAAAAGCATAATGCAGAGAAGGAAGTTATTTTTTCTTGTGCACTGAAGAAGAACCTGTATCTTCTGCTTTAAACCTAGAATAAGATATGAAAAGTTTATCAATGAAAACTATTTGGCCTTTGTTCAACGACAAGATATTAAAGCAAGAACACACGATCTTCAAAAAAAGTTTGTGCTAACATTATCACTTTTCATATTAGGAAACAACTGAAGTCCACAGAATACAGGTTTTATTGTTAAGTTGTACAATACTGTGTTATTAGGGCAGAAAACAGCATTTCAAGCACAGAAACTCTAATTCACTCGAGTTCAAGTCACATTGCACAGGGAGAAATAGGCTTATTCCCCCCACTTCAGCCAAGCACAGTTAACAGAAAGCAGCAAGTCTCTATACAACGTGGCCCAACACGGCAGCTATGACAGCCCAGAGCAGCTGTGTCACACCGTCGGGAAGTCACCCTGCCACAGTCTGAAGTCAAACTCAGTGTGCAGCACTATCAGAACTATGGGCCATTGCAATCAAAGCCTTCTGCCAACATCTGCTTGGCAGGAAAAGCAACAGAGGCTCAATTATGTCTTTGTGAAGATTCCCCTCAAATTACAAAAAACAGGAGAAATACCCTGAAACTAGGAACTGCTCATTTGCAGAACCACACTGCAGCATTTCTTCCCCAGTATTTCTACCAAGTGACCACACTAGTGCAGCTTATCTACTTTTCTGCTTTTCTTCCTGGATTGAGTACTTGGGGTGATCCCCCACAACCTGCCTGCAAGTAAAGGACTTGGGGATCTCTCACCTGAAAATTATGGAAGAAGCTGCAACAGGATGGGAAGGTTGGGGCTATCTGTGGTATTGCTAGCTCTGAAGTCCCTCAAAGGACCAGGCTTGAAACCTTTCGGTCATGTCAGGATGGGAGAAGCCCCATGGAGAGCCAGGGGAGAGAAGCTCAGATTCTGTGACATTCCCATGAATGCAATCACAAGCCCTGACTCACACAGTCCATATTCACCAGGCGTAAGTGGGGCCAAGCACACAGCTTTTGACCATAGTGTTTTGTTAGTTTTGAAGTCAAGCTCCGCGGCTAAACAGCTCTCTGGGCATTTTCGGAATGTACACATAGTCTTTGCAGTTTCCAACCTGCTTGATGATGAACTGTAACCAGAATGGATGAAGCACCACTGCAAGGAAGAATCACTTCTTTTCTTTTCTTAGATTTTAAACTACTACTTCTCTTCTGAAAGAGATTATTTTTGTCTTATGAAACCTGCTTTTCCTAATTTCTTCTCTGCAGAAGGGAGAATTTATGCAATGTGTAGAGCTGGCTGCACTATGTATAGATGGTATTATAGATCATCATCTCTGATGATCATGTTGAGATCTTAAACCATTTGACATTTTTCACACCAGTGTCTGTCCCAGAAAACAGCAGGAAAATTTTCTGCAGCAGCCATTCAGCTGTTTCTCTGTTACCAGCTAGGATAAAACTCAAACAACTCAAGTGCTTTATACAGAAGATTTAGCCCTTCCATCCTTTGGAACAGGGACTACACAAAGGTCAAAGAAAAGCCTCATTTCTCTCCCTATGAAAACTGCAGTTTGCGCAGATTTTAAGGTGGGTGCACATTATTCAAATGCATATCCTGTAAAAGTGTATTAGAATCGGTCAATCTCTTTTTCTAACACTCTGACTCCATAGGGCCATTTCTAGCCCCAAAAAGCACAAAGCAACATTATGGAGGATGTGTGCCCCCACCAGCTCTATTATAGCACAAGAAACCGAAAAGCCCCATTTTTGCACATGCAATTGCCGCTCCAACCACCAGATGCTACTGCGGCATTAGAATGGCAGCCGGGGGCTGCGGCTGCTGCGCTCCTGCTGGGGAATGGACATTACACACAGTCTTTAATTACGTGATCATACGCTACCTCATCCCCGAGCAGGTGTCCTTTGGAAGAGGATCATGAAGAAAGCTGTTATCTGTAGAATCCTTCTTCATTTGCAGGAAAAGTTAGCAGGTACGTATTGAATGAAATGAGGCTGCAGGGGAAGAGGAGGGTGTCGCGGCTGAGGCTGCTGAACACAATGAAGCTGTGCTGTTAAAGAGGCTGTTAAAAAGGGCTGCCTAGCTGGGAGCCAGGGTACAAACACACTGCTCTGGCTATCCAGAATCAGAGGATATTTGAGACAGTGTATTTCATCTCTGCATGTTTCTGTTCCCTCTGTAAAATGGGGATAACGCCTGCCAATGTCTCTGAAGTGACTTTATGAGTATTAAACAAATAGTGGTTCTAACACATTAATGCATTTATACATGATCTATTAATAGCAGTAAGACTCAGCATCACACACGGTGCAGAGAAGAAAAAATGACTACTTAATACACAGCCATTCAAGTAATTTTGTTTTGTTTTTCTAAAAAAAGCTAAATATGTACAAAACCCAAAAAAGGATGTCTATTCAACATGCTCGAAGGACCTTTGACAGCACTACATTTTTTTAAATGCAGCAGCACAACTTGAACCCCAATCTCCTTCTAGGCACATTGGAAGGAAAATTCAGAAGCCATGGTTGAGGAGAGGGCCTCCAGTAGGATGCCTGTGAGACAGCCAGCACACCACGGCCACTGCTGTTTGCCTGGCATGAGGAGAACGATGGCCATGGTATCTCATGGATGGCCAGATGACAAGAATGAAGATGGGGTGCAGAGAACGGGTGTAAGTGATGAAGCCCACGGTAAATAATTCAAACAAGTATCCAAACTACACTGGAGGCCTAGATTTAACATTTAACCCTTCAGCCATTTGCAGTCCAGTTTTCCCCATTATGCTACAGCCTCAATGAATGCCCAATAATCTTTGCATTACTCCTTCCCTATTTGCTACTACAAAAATCTGAAGTCTGTGCACTATCAACCAGAGGGTTTGAATCATGCAGAGATGGGATAAGTAAAACCCTTCCAACTCTTCCTCCCTGACCAGAGCTGTGTTTTGTATAGCAGCCCACGCCTGCTTACACTAAACAGCTCAGCAGGAGCTGAGCCAGCTACTGGCCAGGAGGCTGCTCCGGCTGCTGCAGTGTAGATAGAAGGAGAAGAGGCATAGAATAAGTAGCTTAACTTATTCAAAGCAAAGTCACCTTATCACCAAATTGAAGGTAATCACACCACATAAGAGAGAAATTATGCTTTTTTCCCCCCTTTTTTTTTAGTCGTAGGATTGCAATGTCCTGATAAGCAATCAGGCTCCAACATGCAGAATCTACAGCCCCTTTCTACAATCTCACTTCCTTTAGATAGATTTTTTCCTTCATCAAAAATAAGTCCTTATCCCCCTCTGCCAATTCTCGGCTCCTTTCTAGAACCACAGTCAATCCACAAGCTCAAAGAGCTGTCCTGCACTGTCAGAGCTTCAACCTGCATCCATTTAAATGTATAGAACAGAGATTCCTTTCCTCTCATCTTCCCCCTTTTCCTTTGTCAGAGAAAACAGGAGCCTGTGGCACAGCCCAGGTTTCATCCCTTTCTTTTGCCTCTAATTTGCCAGTTCGTTCTGCGCTGCAGAGCATTCAGATAGATTCATAAAGGGATGTTGCTAAAATGGAATCACTAACCTAAGCAAATATCAGGAATTGATTTTGTCTGTACAACTGTCTGGAGCGCAGCTCTGAGGGGTGCAGAATTGGGATGGGGTAAATGACAGGCGCAAGAAGGTCAAGGGGTGAGGTGGAAAGGGATAAAGGGTGAAAGACAGCTCCTCAAAAGCCCAAAAGAATGCTAAGAACAAGATGTTTCTGGATGAGGACTTCAGGTTTGGTAGCTTTTCCTAGTGAATGCTCACCTGGATCTTACAGTCAGGACTGGCTTGTGGTTGACTAAAGAAGGAAAAGGTTTTATCTTGAATGTTACTAAAGATCTTTTGAAGCAACAGGACAGCTCTACTCCACTTTCTTAATGCAGACTATTTTTCTGACGTAAGCCACAGTGAGTTGACAAAGGCAGGGGCATGAAAGAATAATATAAACGTGTTCATGTGTGTTTGAGAGAGAACAGCAACAGCATCCTAATGTTTCCTCTATATTACCACAACTATATGCATCACAGGTTGAGTTTTGATTATTGATTAATCGACTGATTATTCTACTATTAAAAGATTAACAGAATTGATTATATCTAATGTATTATATACAAAATAATAGGATGTCTTATTCTACTAATTCACAATTTACTGAAAACTTAAACGTAGCATATAAAGAGTTTCTTGTTTTGCCCAAATAAAGACCTAAACTAGTCTGGGGTTTTTCAGTGGCTTCAGAACTTGAACTGTTTGAACACTTTGCCCTATGGAAAAAGTCATCAGCTCCTTCACTGCATAAGCATTGCTAGGACACTTGTCCTTATGAGATCCCACCAATTCCAAATTTTCAAGATCACAAAAACAGAACAGTGAGAGGAACCAAGCCACCAGAAACAGTCACAGCTGGAACAAAGTACTGTAATACTGAGCAGGGCAGGGTGGCAGAACTTAATCTGATCGTACAATAGGTGCAACCACCGTGAAAAAGTAGAGTCTAAAGAAGTAATTTATAAATACCTGCTTTTGCTTAGGTGGGGCCAATCCAGTGAAAGTTTTAAGTCCTATCAAATGCACTAGCAAATGACATCAAGAACAGAAGCAGTTTCTGCAGCATAGTACAAAATTCCCCTACCCTAGAAAAGGAAATTTGAGACCACAGGCTTTGTCACATTATTTCTTGGACAAGTGCTGGATGACTGCTCTGGAAACAAGTGGTAAGAAGAGGGAAGCTGCTAACTGAGAGCACAGGAGTCTCATGTGAGTAACACTGACTGCAGAGACCAGGAGACACCACCTGAAATGTTCCTTCCCTACCCATGGGGACATGGGATTAGAGACCAGTCAGTGAGAGACAGGAGCTACCTTCATCTAGTCCATGCAGTAGATTCCTGGAAGAGGTGAAGAGACATTGATAGACAGTGCCATGTACAGAGCACTGTATCTGTCCAGAACTGTGCAGGAACCACTCACTGCAATAAGCGCCCACCCTAAAGAGAGAAACGTATGTGTCACTGTTTGAGTGCTGATGGAGGACCATCCAAATATTTATCCATATAAGAGTCTCTTGACAGGACAAAGAGACATGGGAATTAGATTTTGAATTCAGTTTACCTTCCCACAAAGAAGTCCTCACACAATAAAAGAAAGAAAAGTTATTTTTTTTTAGTGACAGTGTCCTGGTTTCGGCTGGGATAGAGTTAATTTTCTTCCTAGTAGCTGGTACAAACACTCTGTGCTTTGGATTTGGGATGAGAATACTGTTGATAACACGCTGATGTTTTAGTTGTTAGTATAAGCACTACTTAGCAAGTCAAGGACTTTCCAGCTTCCCATGCTCTGCCAGTGAGGAGGTGCACAAGAAGCTGGGAGGGGACACAGTCAGGACAGCCGACCCAGACTGGCCAAAGGGATATTCCATCCCATATAATGTCATGCTCAGTATATAAACTGGGAGGAGTTGGGTGAGGGGCAGTGGCCGCAGCTCAGGAACTGGAGGGGCATCGGTCAGCAGGTGGTGAGCAATTGTACTGTGCATCGTTTGTTTTGCATATTCATTATTATTACTATTATTATTGCTGTTATTACTATTATTCTTCTTCCTTTTCTGTGCTATTAAACTGTCTTCATCTCAGCCCATGAGTTTTTTGGGGCTTTTTCCCCCAATTTCTCTCCCCCATCCCACTGGGGGGGAGTAAGCGAGCGGCTGTGTGGTGTTTAGTTGCCAGCTGGAGTTAAAACACAATAAACAGACAGGCAATAAGCCTCTGAAAATGCGAGGGGCAGCAGCTAGCTAAGGAACCTACCACAATAATGGGACTGCATTTGTCAGAAGGCCATCTCCAAGGGGTAATCCCTCACCACGGGATGCAACCCATCTGAAAACCAACGATTCAATAACAAGTGCTCTCACTACTACATGACTCCAGTTTTGGCTCCTCCTGCACATCAGAAACCAGAGAGATTAACTGCCAAGCACCTTTTACTTCTATTGAAATCTAGCCCTATAAGCAAATGCCACTTAGCCCTCTCTGGGGTCTTAATCTTCTGACAGTGTGTCCATTTTCCCTGTATTGCTGGATTATAAAACAAGCCTCCTGACTTACCCTTCCAGATGTGGTTACTGTCTGACTGAGTGGGGCAGCTGGAGGCTTCAGGAGAGAGGAACAAATCACAGAATCACAGAATCACTAGGTTGGAAAGGACCTTTAAGATCATCAAGTCCAACCATTAATCCAAAACCACCATGTCCCCTAAACCATGTCCTGAATGCTGCAGTTTCCTCTGCCTTGTAGGAATGGGTTGCAGTTTTCAGACTGTGTAGTCGCCTCAGAAGACCTTCAGGCCTGGGAAGCATGTAGAAAGCTGCTCATATCCTATAGAAGGGCCAGCTACTCAGAAAATTCTGCCTCTACATTCATTATCTCTTTGCTTCCCATAGAGAGGGATGTTAAGTATATTATCAAACTACAATGCTTCCCAAAGCGCAACACTAGGAGCAATAGTTCTGTTTCTTGTGAAGACTTTGTTCCTTTTAAAAAATAATATGAATGGTGAGTGAAGAGATCATTTCACTAAGTTAAACTTGGACAGAGTTTTATCACTTGACATGAAATTTTGCTCAGACTCCCAGCACAGTTCAGCAGGAGCATTTTAAGCCTGTTTCAAGCAATACTAGAAGGAATTTCACTTCATTCTGTGAGCTTCTTCCATCACACTGATAGCAATCACATTTCAACCATAGAAAACTGTCGACAAGCAATAGTCAGCTGGCCTAAAAACAGCACTGCTGATTGCAACGAAACTTGACTGCCATTTTCTATTCACAAATCCTTTCAGTTCTTGCAGATATGCAAGGTAATTTTCCAGTTATAATGACATTTAAAATAGCTAGAGAGACAATCCAATACAAAGTAGAGCACATACAGTAGGTATTTCTTATGCATTTCCACTTCATTATCAGTAAGGCTTCTAGCTACTTCTTGATACACTGATGGAGAAGTGTGATGCTACTTTGATACAATTAAGCATAAGATTTGGATCTTAACTGATTGACCCTAAACTTAGAGCTGTTTTAACTTCTGTATGGCAGACAGCACCACAAGTGGGGTGGGGACATGCCTCCCTGTGGAAACAGTGACTGCCTGGGAAGGTAAAGTGGCCCGTACTGAGTCTTGTGGTGCTGGAGAGACATTGCTTCCAGTTTCAGTTTGTTAATGGAAAACTAGTGTGGAAATCTCTACTGTGTACTCTTGTGACAGCGGTGCAAACAAATATTGAGGCGCTCACATGCAGGTCAAAACAGTTTTTTTCCAAAAGGTACCCTTTAGAACAGGAGCCAAGTTGAATCCTCGTGTCAATTTTAATTTTCAGGCAGTGGTAAAACTGTGGATGAGGGTGGAGGCAGTTGCATTTGGATGTATTTTGCTGATCATGCATAATTGTTTTTTTCCTCTATGACCACAATACCATTAATAAAGCAGGATATGGAGGACAAAGCCAGATGAGCTGTCCTACACATCATTAAGTACATGGGAAACAATAAATTCAAAACACCTAAACTTGCTGACTTTAGTCTACCCAATGACTACGGTGTGTCTGGAAGAGGCAGGGAGCACCTGCGGATTTTCTGCAGCTGTCAGTGAGCCACCGTTCCAGCAGAATACACATTGCTTTGCTGTGTGAGGGCATGCTAAACTACTTAAATGTTGGTAATTCTCTGCCCTTCCACAATTCCTATAAGGTGCCAAGTCAGTGCCTGTGAAGGACAGACACGTCCCATTACAGTTCACATGGAAAGAGACACAGAGCTGCACTGAGGACTGGCCCGTGGGACAGAAGCTCCGCAGCAGAAGGCTTCTAGCTCCCGAAGGACTACTCCTTCCTTCTTCATCTTCAGAGGCTTTTGGAGGACTAGGGAGCTCATCTGCTAGTTTTCAAATGGTTAACTTGTGAAACAGTGCCATAGAATTCTCACTTTCTGAGGCAACAACTTCATGCAAGCATCTCAAGGAAAACAGAGTCATGATTTTCCACACCTTCAGCCTGCCAATTAATGGCTTGGTGAGAAGACACATAGATCTTAGAGGTCTGATTGCTTTCACATACAAGAAATTTTATGCACTGGCAACAGGATCTTCCTATGGATCTGTGCTACTTTAAGAAGCAGAAGTCTGTTGTGAGCGCCTCAATCATCTATACATTAAGAGAAGTTTAGCCAATATTCTTTGCACTCTTCTTTCTTCACTGCCTTTGTGATACATTCCAGTTCTGAGGTCTACACTCTTTTCCAATGCAACAAATATTTCCAAGCACTGAGAAGCTAGAAGTTCAGTTTTATTAAGTAATCTAATGGCACCCCTAGTTCTAGCTTCTGATCAACTCTACTGAAAACATTTATTTAAATGTCTCTTCCATACAGAAAGGCAGAAAAGAAAAATTAGTAGTATGAAAAAACATAATTGCAGGCAACGAAGTGTTATTGAAAGGCATTTTCATTCTCATTTTTTTTCCCTCTGCAATACTTCTTCTAAAAGAGCAGTTAAAATGCTAAAAAGTGCCGTTCTGATTCAAGACCTCTCCAGCTCAACCTCATTTGTCCCTTTGTCTCGCCAGCCACCCAAACACTTATTCTCCAGAAATCAGTACAGAATCAGACTTTATGTCAATTGCCATTTTCTTCTTTTTCCCTTCCACTAGAACAAATAATACTCTTTTCCACCACTGCACAGTGACTGAGCTTTCACTTTCCCACACTTCAAGATAGGAAATGGATGCCTGACTTTTCGTAAAACCAACATCAGCATTTCACTGCGTCTTTTTTTAAAACTTTCTGCGCTATAATCTTGCAATTAAAAAACCAACTTATTGAATACTAAATTTGTCTTCTGGATAAAGAACAGTGAATTGTCAATGTAATCCTGGTACCTCTGAAGTAATAATCACAATCTGAAAATTACTGGAGAACAGAAACGAGTGTGAACTGAATGCATGAGCAGACACCTGCAGCTCCAAAAGAAGATGCTCCCCAGCTTTGAGTGGCTACATATTTCTCCCATAACTATGGGCATAAATGACTGGAAAAAAATACTACAACTATTTTTTTTTAGTTGTCCAGAACCTGTGGCTTGGCTGAGCAAGATAACATGGGCTAAAAGCATCTCTTGGTTTGGTGGTTAAAGAAAAGAAATTTAAGGTATCTTTTATCAAATCACACAAATGGAAAAGAGAGGAATAAGTAGTAGCACAGTAAAAGCTATAAAAGGACAGAAAAACAGTTAAGAAATATAAAAAAAGGAAAGTTCTCACCTCCAAGGACTCAGGATGCTGAAAATATGGAAGCAAAGTAGGAAGAAAAGCAGTAGTATAGGTTCTCTTGGATCAGGATGGCAAAGTTGTTAAAAAAGATGCAGAAAAGTTTGCCTATTCTGCATCTTGGAAGTGGCAGAAAAGTTACTGCATCAAGTCATGATAGAGTGTGTTCCAGTCCCTTGATAACTGAAGAGAGTATCAGAAGGTATCTACTACAAAACCAAACCTTTTAAAATTGGATAAGTATCATCCAAAAGTCTGGAAGAGATTAGCTGAAAAATAGGCTGTCTTGTTGATATATAAAAATTTTGCTGCTACAGAGTCTTTTAAAGACTGGAAAGGTACCAATAAAAACAAAAAGTCATTTCAGATAACATTGGCAGATGTACTCTAGTTAGCCTGACACAGTCCTGATAAATGTAATATATTTGGGAAAAAAAGAATTACAGGGTAGGAATATAATTAGTTGTTGGTCAATGCAATTGTTTAGAAAAATCTATCTTATCAAATAAACCTGGTTTTATTCTCCGGTGAAATAACGATTTGGGTGATAAAGGTAACTACATAGATGCAACAGACAAACTTAGATGAGACACTTGAGTTGCTATTGCATGACATTCTGATTCAAAAATTAGCAGTATTCAGTATCAGTAAGGACAAGATAACTGGATTAAGTTGGCTGAATAACAGTTTTCAAACAGTAGCTGCAACTGGGAAATCATCTTGAAAAGGCAGCATTTCCAGCAGGGAGCCACAGGGACTGGCACTGGGCTTGATGATGTTTAACATTTTTTTCTTTTTAAATCAGTGACCCCAAAATAAATATAATAAAGTCATTGCTGAGGGGATTTGTGAGAGACAAGGATAGGCATAATATGTAAGAAATGCCTTGCAAATCACATTTTATAGATTTCTAATCATTCTGCAGCGCTACTCTGGACCCTCAGGTGACATCTATACAAGTAAATTGAATATTTTCCTAACATGAGAGTATGCTAGATAGCTCAGACTGAAAAGCATTCCAGGGAGCCTTCAAACCATTTAATGTTATGGACAACAGAGTTCCAGTGACAAGAAATGTCACAGAGTCCAAGAAAGAAAAAGAACAAAGAAAAATGTATGAAACGTGACATATGAAAAAAATTGAGCAAGCTAGAGTTGTTTAGTCTGGAGAAAAAAAAATTACTTGGTCATAAGCATTTGTATATAGAAAGGACTACTGCATGGGAAAAACTGTTGCTAGGACAGGAAGAAATTTAATTATAAGCAAGGAGGACTTAAGTTAATCTTTAGTAAAAAATTCTTGACAGCAAGAACAGTAAAGTACTGGAAAAGATTCCATGGAGAAGTTGCAGAATCTCTGGGCAGCTGAAATTTTAGTTAACTGCCAAGAGTTGGTCTTGCCTTGGAAAAGGGAAGCTGACTCAACAGGCCACTGACCCCTTTGGAATCCTTTCAAATATTGTTCTCCCACAATGCTAAAGCACAGGCACAAAAAATTAATAGAATTCCCCACTTCTGGGAGAACAAATGTCCTTCTCCCTCTTATGCTGACAAAACCTAATGTATTTATGGCATTATCTTTTAACCAGCACAGATAAGAACGTTTGCAAAGTCACAGAAACTCAAAGCCTAGACAGAAACTTCTGAGTTCTCCTCAAGTATCTTCTCGTATTGATGAAAATAATTTAAAAAGACTTAGGCACTTTTCTGAGTCACCAGATAAAATCTCTAGATACTCCCAGTTTTGTTGTGCAGAGAAAAATCTACCTCCAAATCACTCTACTGTGGGTCTTTAGATCACCTGATCTGTAAAGATGATGTTATTGTAACAAAGACAATCTTCATGTTTGCTGATCTTCAGCTTCCATGTGGAGAGCAGACACAAGGCGTCAAAAACAAACTGGTGATACGTTCTTATTCTTGACAATACAAACTTTTTGTATATAAAGAGGATGGGCTGCAGCAAGTTCTTCCTTTTGTACAGAAGATATTTTTTCCTAGTAAAGCATAGATTTAGAATAAGAAGTTTTAGCAAATATTTATTACATCTCTTCAGAGGGCTATTATAAACACAATACACTTGGCATAGTTTGTAAAGCCAGAGACTGTTTCTACATTTGAACTCTCTTCCCTGGATATGTCAAATACCCTTGCATGTCCCCCTTTGACAACTCATCTTTAAAAGAAAAGGAAAGAAGAGAGCCAAGGGCTTCGAATCATGATTCTGTGCCACACAGAGTATGTAAACAGCAGCAGCATCCCCTAAGCCAGCATGCCTGCAATAAAGTAAGAAGAGCAGGAACTGTTCTTTTTCCCTCAGGATACTCAACCTCAATTAAAAAATGTATTTCTAATGCCATGTGAAGCTAATGAGCGAATCTAATCTCTCTGGGAGACTATCATCAGTGAAGAATCAGTCTAAACCTATTTGATTTTGCTGACTCTGAAACTGGTAACATTAGGACAAGAGTCCAGCCTCTGAGAGAAAGTAATTTTACAGTAAAAAAAAAATTTCTGGCCTTATCTGTAAATAGAAAATGGACTTTTAACCCTCGCACACACTTGCTTATACATACCACTGTAACTTTCAGGACTTTTCAAGTATGTCTTCATCTCAAATAACAGGTGTCACATAAAACCTGTATACTATGGTCATAAGCATTTTAATTCAAAGTTGTGATGGAAACTAAGAAGGAACTGAAAACCATGATCAATTGTGCTGGCTCAAAATGAAAGTTATCTGTCCTCCTGTCACATTAGTTTAACTCACATTAGTTTAAATCAAGAGTTTATAATCTAGTAATGTTTTTAATGGTTTATGTTTTTCTATAAGAAATGACATTAGACTTTGGAATTAAATGTAAAAACTATTTTCTATTTCTATTTGAGATCTATCACCTATTGCTCATGTGACGAGAAACAGCAAACAGTAATTCCTACATTATTCATTATTGTATGGACCTCAACTCCCTTTGTCTTTTGCTAGCTTTTCTTCCCATGCTAAAAAGTTTTAGTCTTGTAAGAAGTTTCAGGTCTTTTTTCCATATCCTCTGCTATTCATCAGAGAAAAAACATGATTGGGCAGGACTACATGCCCAACTTGAGAAGTGTGTATGCTACTACAGTGCTGTGGACATCAGCAGCATCTGCTGTTTTGTCTCCAAACCACTTCTAACACTCGATTTGTGTCCTTGACCACTGCTGAGTATTGAAGCTGAGGCTTTCAAAATACAATCCATTTTGAAAGATCTTTTTCCTTAACAAAAACAGATGATTTAGAAATTATTTAATGCCTAGGTAGGTGCATCGCTTTTCATCTGCTGACAAGAAGTTACATTTCTGCATTCTTTCCCACCTGTTGTTTAATAATGTGAATACATGTGTAAGTTTTGCCACCAGCCTTAGCATTGACTTTCCTGATAGGAAACACTTTGTCAACCTAACACTGATCCCTCTTCCCGGATATTTTCGAGCATGATGAACAGGACACATCTTAGCACAGAACCTTCTGGGACTTCATTACAAATCTGATCTTACTCCCACCATCTGTTTCTCGGCTTTTCATTCATTACAGGCTAAGCAGACCTTTTTTTTCCATGACGCTCCCTTACTTATCCAACTATTACTCCGATCAACTGAATACAACTCAGGCCATCGTTTCTTGGCTGACATATAGAGCTCCACAAAAATGAACCTTGAAAAGAAATCTGAACTTGGAGGAGGTAATAAATCTTATGGGCAATTCATATCGGATATTTCAAGTACAAGAAATGGCACAGTCACAACCAAAATGAAATACTCTGAGTCTGTTTAATTATGAGCTATAATTTTCAGATAACTTAAGATTTTTGAAATTTGGAGCCAAGCTTCCCAAAGGTCAAATAATTGCAAGGTTTTTGTGTGTTTGTTTTTGTTTTGTTTTTTTATCTCTATTTTTGGATCAATGACATTTTATTTACTTGTGCGAACACAGGGCTTCTGCCAGGAATAAAAGCAGTGTTGTAGTGCATTCAAGTCTACTCTTTGCCTGCTAAAATTCAACATGTTTTTATTCTCCAGACTTACCTGTAAGACCTCGCAGGTATCTTCTCCACATTCAATGTCAGGCCTGTAATTAAGGTTGAGTCAAGTGAAAGCAAAAGGGTTGAAGAAAAGCCACAACACAGTGCAGGTAAGTATGAGATAGGTGTCAGTTGTGAAAGTCTTACCTGTACAGTAAAAGACATGACAGCTCTATTTATACTCTACTTCTTTATCTCATCAGTCTGTGTTCCAGTTTAGTCTATAAATGGTTTGGGAAAAGACTATATTGTATATTGTCCAAAACTTTGCACAATAAAGTCAATACTGCTTCACCCACGTGCAACACAGTTCAGCCAAAAACTCTTTATAAGACCATTCCTTAGAAACATTTTCCTTTGTGCTCTCTGCTTCCTTTCCACACCTGCAGAAGTTATATCTGTGCATCCACAAATCCACCCACACTTGCCCACAGCAAGGGGGCAATCAATGCATATGCTGTTACCCTGTGTCTAGGTAACAGGTACTGCAACTTAAAACACCTCAACCTAAGTTGTTCTGAGTTCAGCTATTAGAGGTTGGCTTCCAAGATAATTTATTTTAAACTTTTCTCATAAACAGCATAAATCACAGTGCTACAGTTACATATCTGGACAACAAGAAGAAACACACACACCTTTCCAACGCCATTTGCTTGAATTTCCTTGTTGTCACTACCACCAAAGTATTCTGACAGCCCAACAAATTTCTCCATGGGGTTACAGGATTTGGTTTGAGTGGGAAGGGGATTTCAAATCTTTCTTCCTAGGAGGAGAACCCTTAGGAATTTCCTTAAAGAATGGATGCTAAAAGGCTACCATGACCTCGCTTCATATGAAACCCAGACTGGATTCTGACTTAAGCAGGAGGTTAATGAGTTGAACAGTCTGACATGTTCATTTGATAGGCAGTGATGAAAGGCCAGCTGTCAGATTTAATTTGTCTGAAGATAAGCTGATTTACTGCTTACAAGTAATATGGCTGGCACAGGACGTGTCTGAGTAACGGTATATTTCAAATGGTATCACGGAAACATTCAATTCTGGTAGACTACATTCACTGTTCAGAAAAATAAATATAATTTTTGAAATGCTGATTCAAGCTATCATTTTTCTGTATCTTCCCACATGAAAAAAGGAAACTTTTTTTTTCATATCTAGCTGATACAACTGACACAACTAGTTGCTACCACTTATATCTTTACATAGCCACTTTAATCATACTCACCTTTAAATTTTAAAAATTGAATAGCAGTCTATTTATAGAGATTTGGGAAAGTCATTTTGTTAGTGCTGTAGCAATCACTGCTCTCAACTCTGCATATTCACTCACTTTCCACTTGTATCAGTATGTCCTGATAGTCTTATGCTTTACCACCATTTTGAATCAGAAAGCTCAAACCCACTCAACAACAAAGATACACAGAAATTAATTTAAAAGCCAAAACTAGGCCTGCCACATGACTCTAAGTGTTACATTAACTTTTTAATGAATACTGAACAAGGAGTTTTAAATGGGAAAAAGATTAATCAAATTGCCCTTACAGGATAACCAATGGAAAAAGAATTAAAAGCAGCAGTGGAGTCATCAAGTGCTGAAGGACTAGAAGGTACAGAGATGCTGAGTGACAGGATAAGAGGCAGAAGACTGATAGGGGATACCAAGGTGAATCAGGACAATCAGAAAAGATGGTTATACTTGCAGAGAAACCAGACAATGTACAAAAGTCAAATGAATTGCCATTTTAGTGAGGGAAAAAATTAACCAAGGTAGAGGTTAAACAGAGAAAGTTCTCAAACTGTTTAATAGAAAAGAAAGAGTCAGAAGGGCTGGGGGGGGCTCTATTGGAACAGGGAAATGGAAGTGACCAGTTACCACTGCCTGCTTGCTCCAAGGCCAAGTGGCTCCAAGATGGAGAAGCTTCCATAAGGCAGGAGTTTAGACAGCAAGCAACACAAAGACTAACCTCATGCAAACAGAAGATTTTGGTTTTAAGATCTGAAGTGGGCATTCAGAAAGAGCAAAACAGGAGAAGGAAGGTAAAATCAGTTACCCTCGTTTCTCTTCCCTCTGCAACTACTGCTCCATTTTCTGCCCTTATCCAAGTTCACAGGCAGGAAACATTTGCTCACTGTGTTCAGTCTTGGAATTCCCATCCCCATCTCATGCCTACTCCACTTTTGGTTTTGCCCCTTGATGTTCACTGAAATTACTCTTGCCAAACTCGCGAAGGATCTCTTCCTTGTCCCCACCCATCCTCTACACATCACTGTATCCTCTTAATTTGTTGCATCAAGAAGCAGTAGTGCAATGTTTGTAAACACGATTTAAAAGAGTTTGTAAAATGTGCTGTAGAAGAGCTAAAAATAGACTGGTATTTCACCTACCTTTTTTATTTTTTTAACCAGGCATAAAAGCTTAAAAGTGCTTTAGTAGTTCATTACAAAGAGGACTTACTGTGGTATTATTTATTTTATAAGGGTTATTTAAATAATACCAGGTACACAGACGTGGGATCAGGAGAAAACACACTGGCATTTTATCTTTGTCAAGATATATATATATATACTAGTGAAAATAAAAGCAGTAAGTGTTCTTGTGAGACAAGGCTGGAAAGAAACTGCACAAGCCCCAGCAAGAAACAAAGCATCTGCAGCCAACAGGAAGCTCACGTTTCACATTTACACAGAGTTTTGTAGAGATGATTTCTCAGGGAACAAGGCTTGAATTGTTCTCATTTTGCTTGGTAAGAAAGGGCTATAGTCCTCATATGAAGAGGAAGCTCATAAGCCATTCACAATAGTAGCAGCATAAAAGAAACTGTTATCGTTTTTGAAACAGGAAAAGAGGAAAAGGGAGTTGTATTATGTGTCCTAGGCATCACCATCAGAGCGACAAGGAAGCCTCTTACCAGGCTTCACCACAGCCACCGCTTCCAACACTTAATGCCAACTTATGCCATGCCTGTCCCTGCAGTACCCAATTGCCTCCATGGTTTGAAGTACGTGAGAGCTTCTCTCCTTGGTAACTGGCTGCCCCGACCAAGAAAGGCGTCAGATACTTGATGACCTTAACATGTATTTCTTACAGTACAGGGCTTCAAAGTCATTTTTGTATTTCAGTCTTGAAGCAGGGTAATGTAGTGCTATCTGATCTTACTACAGCAATGTCCTCTGTTGGCCACCCCTTGCTGAAAAACTGCCCTGCACGTGCACCTTTGCTTCCCACGATGAACTGTGTCTCTCATGAGAAACCACCACCCTTGCTACACAGTCCCTTTCCGGATATGGTTGAGTCTCTTCTGTGATGAACTTTACAACAGCTACAGCTTTGAAAGCTGCAGGCTGCATAAAGAAATACAGGTTTATCAACTCATATTGCGTTCATTACAAGAGCTGATGCAAAAGTGGAAAAGAAATTACAAGTCCATCCTGATTCAGAAGGTCTGCCAAGTGTATTCTGAAGTATATTAATTGTCTGTGACAGAAATTGCACATCCAGGAGGACCATTCCTTTCTTTCTGAAATACAACTACCTACTGAATAGTATTCGTTCAACTGTAAAACGTAACATGAAAGTCTTGTTAAAAAAGAAGTGCTGAAGGGCAGTCCTTTAATGCATGGAAATCTTCTGTATCTATTAAAACTTGTTGTTTTTCCTTAATGAGTAGCATCAAATGACTACATTTTCCCCTCAATGCTCATAGAGGTGAAAATAAGCTCACTGGTATGGCAGTATGATTTTCCTGCTTTAAGCAACAGCATTTTTCCTGCATCCTGTACTGGGATTCCCACGTTGACCAAGTAAAACTCCATGCGATACTGCTGATTTTGTCTCTATTTGTTGGCAATTTCTGTCTCCCTTGTTTATGATCCATGTCGTCCTTGGCCTACCCCCAATTATCTCCTTAAATGTCTCAATCCTTAGGAACACTTGACATCCTAAAGCCAAAAAAAAAGCAGATATGTGCTTTCAGAAATGCAGGTCTTCTTAAACAGAGAGAGAGGATCGACAGATTCTCCTGGTTTTTTTACTCCTATAGCAATTTTAAGTGTCTCAAATTTATCATGCTTTCCGTCTGTAAAACAGACCTACGACATCTTGTAAGCTGTTATATTTTGAGTATGTGAACAATGCAGCTTTGCCTCATGAATCTTATTAATGGGACATTTTTTTCTACATTCTTCTACCACAGTCTTAATTCTAGTTGAAACTGCTGCTGTCACCTGGATTAATCCAATGGATTAACAGGTCTTCTTTTTTCTTTTAACTTTTAAATTACTATTTATTATTTTCTTTATCATTCTTTTAACTTGCCAGTTTACTCCAATGATGATTTTCAAATGTAGCAATAACCAATTAAAAAAATAATAGCACATTAATGGTATTTACCTCCAAATTTGTAAAGTTCTGTAATTATGACTAAAATTCAAATGAAGTCAGTAAGAACAATTTTTTTTTAAAACTGAAAATAAAGACCATTCTATTGTTAGTGAGATTAGTCTTTGAGTCACGATAAGCAATGTGACATCCTGCAAGATGCCACAGTGTACATGGTATGCCAAATTCAGATCGATCCTTCTGAAGGCACAGATGGAGCAAGTAGCCGCCACACTTTGCACAGCCAACATACAGTGTAGTATTTCTTTGACTGTTGGAATGTACCTTACTCTTACCAAAATACATATTGATATATTTGACATCTGCATCCCAGTTAACAAACCTGGCCAGGTATGCAATGGTATATTTATGAGCAGTGGGGTGGTCCACACACTTTTTGTATCCCATGAGAACTTAGAGAAGAACAGTAGCAACACTAAACTCTGATCCTAAATTTCTGGATGGTTACCAAAAGTCCCTCTGCTGAAATGCACTGTATGATCCTAAAAGAATTTACATAAAAAGTAGATTTAATTTGGTTTAAAAAAAATCTGAAATTAAATGTACATCTCTCATTATCCCATTGACACCTACAAGTTACTAAAATCTTTGTGCTAGAATTACACAGAAAAATCCTTTTGCATTAGAGCATTGTCCTTGTATTTCAAAAGCATTCAGCTGCTGTCAGTTGGAATGCAAGACAATTGGCATATCAGCATGATCCAGGATAATAATGCACTAGCTGAAATTGAGCCAAGCTCTAACATCATATCACTACTAAGCTGCTGCCATATGCCAAGTAATTGCATATCTGCAACATCGCACACAGAACCTATTTGCAAAGCATTTAAATTAGGTTGGCATGTATTTCAAGACCTTTCCACAATAATGCAGATGCGCAATTATTCTAGTTGCATTGATGCTTCTTAGAAGTTAGGCCATAATTAACTACCTTATGGATAAAAAGTGGTGGTACAAATACTTCTACCTGGAGACGGAAGTTGGTGAAGACATCCGTAGGAAGTTGTGAAGGGAAGTAAAATCAACCAGTTGAAGAACAATGTTTATGTAACTAACTGAGACACGTTATACCGCAGCATTTATTTTAGTTCCAGGGGAAGGAAAGACGTAGGAAGCAAGAATGACATTTTGTTTGGATCTTCTTCACTGAGCAGAACAAGGCAGGGTAACTCACCTAGACAGACCCAGTAACATCAGAAGAAGAACACGGCAGTCAAAAGATAGGCTCACAAAATTTCTGAACACTTCCATTAATATTTAGACTTATATACTCCATGTATTTGAGTGGGACAACTTGAGCTCATCAGAGCTTCAGGCAAAAGAAAAGCCTATAAACACAGGCATTGATGACAGCACTGGTGACCTGGGTGAAGAGAATGACCTCGGACTATGTGTCCTGATTTTGGCTGGGATAGAGTTAATTTTCTTCCTGATAGCTGGTATAGTGCTGTGTTTTGGATTTGGGATGAAAATAATGTTGATAACGTACTGATGTTTTTAGTTGGTGCTAAGCAGTCAAGGACTGTTGTTGTGACACCTTGGTCACAACAACCCCATGCAATGCTACAGGCTTGGGGAGGAGTGGCTGGAGAGCTGCCCAGCGGAAAAGGACCTGGGGGTGCTGGTTGACAGCCGGCTGAACATGAGCCAGCAGTGTGCCCAGGTGGCCAAGAAGACCAACAGCATCCTGGCCTGTATCAGAAAGAGTGTGGCCAGCAGGAGTAGGGAAGTGATCGTGCCCCTGTACTCGGCACTGGTGAGGCTGCACCTTGAATCCTGTGTTCAGTTCTGGGCCCCTCACTACAAGAAGGACGTCAAGGTGCTGGAGTGTGTCCAAAGAAGGGCAACAAAGCTGGTGATGGGTTTGGAGCACAAGTCTTCTGAGGAGTGGCTGAGGGAACTGGGGTTGTTCAGTCTGGAGAAGAGGAGGCTGAGGGGAGACCTTATCGCTCTCTACAACTACCTGAAAGGGAGTTGTGGCGAGGTGGGTGTTGGTCTCTTCTCCCAACTAACTAGTGATAGGATGAGAGGAAATGGCCTCAAGTTGCACCAGGGGAGGCTTAGACTAGATATTAGGAAAAATTTCTTCACGAGAGGGTTGTCAAACATTGGAACAGGCTGCCCAGGGAGGTGGTGGAGTCACCATCACTGGAAGTATTCAAAAAACGTGTGGATGTGGTGCTTCAGGACGTGGTTTAGTGGGCATGGTGGCGCTGGGTTAATGGTTGGACTTGATGATCTTGAAGGTCCTTTCCAACCCTAGTGATTCTGCGATTCTCACACTGGCCGGCCATTGAGAAGGCTGGGGGTGCACAGGAAGCTGGGAGGGGACAAGACAGCTGACCCAAACTGGCCAAAGGGGTATTCCATACCATATGGCATGCTCAGTATATAAAGCTGGGTGAGTTGGCCGGGGAGGGCTGCTGCTCGGGAACTTGCTGGGCATCAGTCAGTGGGTGGTAAGAAATAGCATCGTGCATTACTTACATTGTATATCTTTTTAGCATTGTTGTTATTTTTTTTCCCCTTCCTGTTCTGTCCTGTCAAACTGTCTCTATCTCAACCCACAAATTTTACTTTTTTTTTCCCCCGATTCTCTCCTCCATATCACTGGGGTGGGGTGGGGGGGCAGGGCAGAGTGAGTGAACTCCTGTGTGGTGTTTAGCTGTCTGCTGGCTTAAACCACAACACTATGATACATCTCGGCTATCATGGTGACAACCCAGTGCTCTTTTATTCTGCATTTTTACTTACTAGGAAAAGTCAGAGAGCATTTTTTAACTCTAGAGATGATGACATTCAACAGTAGCTATCAGCTAACTGCTTTTAACTGTGATTTTATTTAGTTTCAGAAAGAGCAAAGATAAAAATTTTCTGAAGTTTAGGTTTGTAGTCCTCATTAGGATGATGAGAAAGAACAGCTTTAACAGACAGCCTTAAAAAAATCCTGTAAAACTGATACTTCGAACACTGACCACAACATTTGCACAACCTTAGATGTAAGTTGCAGACATCATATTTTAGCAGAAATGGTGCAATCAACTCTCTACAATTAAAACTATGAGGAAAGTTTGATATGCATTTGACAGGTGGACTGTTCAGTGGATGAGGAATTGGTTGGATGGGTGCATTCAGAGGGTAGTGGTCAATGGCTCAATGTCAGGATGGAGATCGGTGATGAGTGGTGTCCCTCAGGGGTCCATATGGGGACCAGTATTCTTGTAGTATTTTCATCAGTGACATAGACAGTGGGATTGAGTGCCTCCTCAGCAAGTTTGCAGATGACACCAAGCTGAGTGGTGTGGTTGACATGCCTGAGGGACGTGATGCCATCCAGAGGGACATGGACAAGCTTGAGGAATGGGCCTCTGTGAACCTGATGAGGTTGAAGAAGGCCAAGTGCAGGGTCCAGCACCTGGGTAAGGGCAACCCCTGCTATCAATACAGGCTTTGGGGAGGAAGGGATTGGAGCAGCCCTGCTGGGAAGGAATTGGGGATACTGGTAGATGAAAAGCTGGACAGAGGCCAGCAATATGTGCTTGCAGCCCAGAAGGCCAAAAAAACAAAGTAATCCTCCCCCTCTACTCTGCTCTGGTGAGACTCCACCTGGAGTCCTGCAACCAGCTCTGGAGCCCTCAGCACAGGCAAGACATGGACCTATTGGAGCAGGTCCAGAGGAAGGACACAAAAATGCTCAAAGGGATGGAACACCTCTCCTGTGACGAGAGGCTGAGAGAGTTGGGGTTGTTCAGCCTGGAGAAGAGAAGGCTCCAGGGAGACCTTAGTGCAGCCTTCCAGTACTTCAAGGGGGCTTAGAAGAAAGATGGGGACAGACTTTTTTAGCAGGGCCTGTTGCGATAGGACAAGGGTTAATGGTTTTAAACTAAAAGAGGGTAGATTTAGACTAGATAGAAGGAAGAAATTTTTTATAACGAGGGTGGTGAACCACTGAGACAGGTTGCCCAGAGAGGTGGTAGATGCCCCATCCCTGGCAACATTCAAGGTCAGGTTGTATGGGGCTCTGGCCAACCTGTTCTAGTTGAAGATGTCCCTGCTCACTGCAGGGGGGGTTGGACTAGATGACCTTTAAATGTCCCTTTCAACCCAGAGATTCTATGATTCTATGATTCTATGATTTTTATTTCTGAGTGCATCTGTTTAACCTAGTCTAACTAAAAATTAGTTCACTGGGTGGTCCAGCCTATTTTTTTGCCCTTTTTTTTTTTAAAGCTTGCAAAACTGAAATGCTAAGATGTAGCTTGAAAAATAATCAAGTCTTTATAACTGCATAGGAAACAAGTCACCATGTGGTCCCCTTACTACACAGGCAAGGGAGGTTTAAAGAGTGTCAGAAGTCCTCAATGGCAGTTTGCAATTTTAATAAAGTCACTTGATCTGCATTTAATGACAAACCATTCTTGGAGATTGTCCCTAAACACTGACATTTTGCAGCTCCAGTTCCACAGTTTTGCTCCTTCTGTGGCCTGGAGAAGAGCACAGGCAGCAGCTGTTTGATGCTTAGTGATATTAGGGTTTTCCAGTTGATTTGGTAAACATACACAAGCAGCAGCATCTACAAAAGAATATGAAAATTAATAGTTTCTATCTTCAGACGGGGCTTCAGCAAAGAGAAACAGAGGTTCCTGCCACTTGAATAACTCTTAAGTTAGAAGAAATAGTATGCTCCTGGCACTGAAACCGTTCCCTGGCAAAAGTTTTTCAGGAAGCTGTTCTGGCATGGATTTTGTTATACTGGACAACATGGCCAGACAGGGTTAGCTACAATGGTACAAGCCAAAGTTGAATGGTAGCATCGTTTGGATTCATGTTATAAAATCCTAGTTGTTCAATTTGATTTGTACCGGAATAGTTAAAACTCAAGCCTAAAGCTGCTTTAAGCTGCCAGAACAGCTCCCCCCTTAACCTAACAGAAAACTGATGCTGACTGTTGCCTTGTAAACATAATTATAATCAAACCCAAGTACTTCTGGTTTTTGCTTTGAAAACAAAGAGATTCTACACCTAGAATGTAAGCTGGCCATCTCAATGGAAACACAGAGCCAAACCAGAGCCAAACACACCACCCAGCTACGGACCGGCTGGGCCCCATCAGCAGCCCGTGAGCTTCAGGGGACAGCCTGGCCTCAGGTGCGTGGCGTGCCACACTCGCTGCACCTCTCCCAGCTCACTGGGTGGCTGGGTTCAGTCCTAAATTTTAGTAGCCAGAAGAAAATAAAGAATGTACTTTTTCTCAGTAAACTTAGCAGATGTATTCAGATTTGTGCCTGCTGAGGATGTCCACTGAAGCGACGCCTTCAGCAAAAACACACTCCAAAAGCAGCGCCAAGTGATTGTATTTCTCTCCCCAGATCCCTACTGCATCAAAAGTGTGATGGTGAAAGGTCTACTCCTCTGCCTGCCTAACAGCTCCAAAGAGGTCTTCGCTGATCTACTTCCTCAGCACCACTTATGTAAGACTTGAAAAACACATTGGTGCTTGTTTTCGGGAAAATTCAGGATATTAGTGTGAGATTCCTAACCAAAGGGGCTCAGTTATTTCATTTGATTTGATAAAGGACTGGAGACAGTGGTGCAAAACAGATAGCAAAATACTAACTTGGTCATGTTATTTTTGCAAGCCGACAACTTTGCAACAAAATGTTTTATTTTTTATGCATGATAAAGAGATTCTCATTAAGTATCCAAAATCCAATTCTGTCATGTGTGAAAAAAATTAATTCCTACTATAACAAGTGGATTTTAACTCAGTGTTTTGAGCTCTTGTGTAAAACAGGCTGAAAAAACATTGGAATGTTTCTCATTGGGAAATGAGGATTTGGTTTAATTAAAACGTTTTGTGAGAACATAGGAATTTCATCAATATTTTAAATAAAAACACTGCCAATGTTTTTGAAGTGCTCCATTCTCAAATGAGACTGATATTTTGTCCCAATTAAGCACAAAACTCTGACATCTCAGAATCTCCTACAGAATGAAAATTCCTTGTGATCAGTTACAGGCTTAAAGCTTGAGTCTGCAAGTGGCTGTCGTGATCCATTTCAAAGGGTGCTTACTTGTATTTACAGCAGAAAAAATTATTCATGAATATGAACTGCAAAAGTCTTGGAAAAAATTCACCACAAAAATAACAACTTAATGTAAACTCTCTGCTTCTTCAACAGCATTTTTATTGCTCCTTGAAAGTAAAATTGTCAACATCCTATTTGCAGCAAAACTAAGATTTCTTTCAAGAAAATCCAGAAACACATGTATTTTAAAAGTATTGACGCTTCAGTTTTGTGCCTACGTAAACAGGATTGTTCCAGTGAGACTATTTACCGCCCTAAATCACCAGGTTAAGGCAACTGAGGGGATGAACATGGGCAAGATGTTAACTTACACAGCCCTGCAATCTTCATAGCAAAGCAAAACATGATACTGAAATACTCCTGAATTTCATCACTTCCTAAATATTTCACATAATCTCAACATATAATTTGAGTAAGTCTTTTTTCTACCTTCCTTTACAAGTTTTAATTTGAATCTATCACAGTTTTCAGTACCAGTAGCATTAGGAGAGAGGTAAGGTGTGACGTTCCTTTACCCCTCTTCATGTTGAGACTCCACTTGCTCTTAATATTGTGAGCACTACCTCTTCAACTATGCAAACTTTGGGGATTTCTTGTGGGACTTAATCATAATCGTTGTACAATTCTTCCAATGTTAGGAATTAGGTTTTAATTTACCATTCACCCAGCATGGTACACATATATGCTGAGGGAAGACACTAAAACTGTCCTTCTTGAAAGCAAACATCCCACCATAACCAAAACCATTTTTTTTCTCAATGACCTCTTCAATAGAAGGAATAATTCCATCAATATTAGCTCTCATAAGTGTAAATTGATGCAGCTGGTACAACTGATTACAGTTTTCCTACTATTTCTGAACCTTCTGAAATATAGTTTTCATTCCATTAGCAAACAAACTGATACAGAAAGATTTAAAAACCATCTTCCCATGTACATTTGTGAAGTTCTTAGACAGAAGCAAAGATAACACTGTCTGATCATTCCTTATCTGCAGGAATTTTTGTAGAACTTGAATTGCTCAGAAGAAGGAGGTGCTCCTCTACTGGATGAAAGCAAAGCAAGTACCTCATTTTATTTATCCACAGCTCTAGGTACCTGGGAAATGTTTTCCTTGAGGAACAATCTCTTTAATAACTGGTTTTCTCAAGTATATATTTGGTACAGTGCAACATACATACCAAAACTGTCCCTGAGATTCTGTACTGCTGACTACTGATCACTATGTTCAGAGACCAAAGAGTCTCCAGTTGTTCCTCCCTTTGGGCTTGAGCAGAAGGGTGGATGAGAGCAGCAAAACTTTGTCAATAATACTGTGGAATGATATCCAGAGCTGGGAAGCAGAAAATTGCTTTGTTGCAGACAGAGTTGGAGACTTTCCCTCCTCTTCTATGCTCAGTATGCCGCTGGACAGTAACCAAAAAGCAGTACTGACTGGTGGCTATGTATTAGAAGAAAACTACTGTTTGAAAGGATGAGAACTAATATTACACTAATATTTTGGGCGGGAGTGTTGATCTGCTGAGGGTAGGAAGGCTGCAGAGGGATCTGGACAGGCTGGATCGATGGGCTGAGGTCAACTGTATGAGGTTTAGTAAGGCCAAGTGCCGGGTCCTGCACATATAGGGTCACAACAACCCCATGCAACACTACAGGCTTGGGGAGGAGTGGCTGGAGAGCTGCCCAGAGGAAAAGGACCTGGAGGTGCTGATCAACAGCTGGTTGAACATGAGCCAGCAGTGTGCCCAGGTGGCCAAGAAGGCCAACAGCATCCTGGCCTGTATCAGCAATAGTGTGGCCAGCAGGAGTAGGGAAGTGATTGTGCCCCTGTACTCGGCACTGGTGAGGCCGCACCTTGAATCCTGTGTTCAGTTTTGGGCCCCTCACTACAAGAAGGACTCTGAGGTGCTAAAGCGTGTCCAGAGAAGGGCAATGAAGCTGGTGAGGGGTCTGGAGAACAAGTCTCACGAGGAGCAGCTGAGGGAGCTGAGGCTGTTCCGTCTGGAGAAGAGGAGGCTGAGGGGAGACTTCATCGCTCTCTACAACTACCTGAAAGGGGGTTGTGGTGAGGTGGGTGTTGGTCTCTTCTCCCAACTAACTAGTGACAGAATGAGAGGAAATGGCCTCAGGTTGCACCAGGGGAGGTTTACACTAAATATGAGGAAAAATTTCTTTACTGTTCAAGCATTGGAACTGGCTGAATACCCTGTAGATACCTGGTCTGGCTATTAAAGACACTAGCTGACATGGGGTTCAAGCAATTAAAGGAAGGAAATATAAAGAATGAAAAGTGGAACAGATTTATGGAAAACAGGTGTTGTTAAACTAAACTGATATTTTGTGTATGTGGAAATAGTTGCTTTAAATGAGGTGTTCTACCTCTGATGGGTGAACTGGTAAACATTAGTGCCTGCTGTAATGTTAAGACCAAAAAGAACAAATAGGGCATTTTGATGTACAAAACAGGATCTCAAGTAGTCATATAGAGGTGATGCTACATCTGTGTTTTGGGCCAACACTGATGTTCCTGGAACATTAGCTGCTCTAGGACAGTGGCAGTAAATTGGAGAGTTTAGAGAATGGCCAGTGGAATAACTAAGGGATCAGGACATACCCCTTTACTACAACATTCAAGAAGACCTATCCATTTTTCTGGTCAAAGAAAAGGTAGAAAGGACTAGAGACTAAGCAGCTACACAGTAAACAAACTTAATTATTTAAGAATTTCTGCCTAGCTGACAAACACCTAATCAAGGCAAATTACTGGAAGTTGGAGCTGGGTAAATTCAAATCAAAAAGTGCACCATATTTCTCAACAATGGAGAATATTAAGCCCCTTTTAGTAACTACCAAGGGTTATGGTGGGTTTTTCAATCACTGGGAACTTTTTAAATATCACTGTTTATGCTATAGTGGATGCTATTCAAATATAGCTATAAGCCTGGGAGCCAAAATGAGAACAGTTAACCCCTTTGTTCCACTTTACATGGCAGACTGGGGTAGGTGACCGCAACAGATCTTTCTGATCTTTTAATGTCTGCACCCATGGATAATTTCCCCTCATTTCTAATTTAATAGATAACCACTGTGCTCTGCTACGGACAAAGCCCTCCTATTGGTTCACAAGGCATTGAAAATAGTACTTATTTTGTACTTCATTGCAGTTTTGAACTAAAGCCATTACGGTAACAGCTCAGCAGCTTTAGGATGCTTATTTGCTTATTCTACTCTCTCAGAACAGCCCAAGTTAATTCAGAAAGTGACCTACTTGACTGAGAAATATAGGTGCAGCAAAAGCACCATCAGGAAGTACTACATCTTCCACAGCACTGTGTACTGTGTTCACAATGTGCTGCCCTACAATAATCCAGTCTTCTTTTTCCAACAGGAAGACAAAACCAAGACCAAGACAAAATCTCACTACAACAATGCCTGAACAACAATGGTTCTGATCTCTTCAGTAGTCATTTCTAGTCCTCCCAATAACAAGATCCAATCAAAAGTATATTTATTCCATCAGTAAATACCATGCCTCACTTAGATATTCGTCCCAATCACTCCTCTGGTAAATCTCTGTATTAACATGACATGCTGCTGGCTCACAGGAAATCTTGAATCCTCTGCAGATGCTGGAAAAAAGATGTTGGAAAGATGTTTTGTCACTAAATTCAGGATTTGTTGGGAAATGTCTTCCCATAGCTTTAAGCACATCTGTATGCTGACATGAGCAGTTGCCTTGGAAACTAAACTGCTCAAAATGTAGTAAGGACAGAAGACATGTTAGCCAACAGCTTCAGAATTGTTCCCGTCATTAAACAACTACACCATTTGTCAGTCTCTACAGTATTACATGAACTACTGCTAAGTAATTCTGTCAATAGATGTTTTGTCCATGCAAAACAAGGTTCCTCTCTGCACAAGCTAGCTTCTAACATTTGTGCATTTATAGGGCTTCGGTGTGGGCTTTTTGGGTAGTGGGGTGTTAGATTTAGGAGAGAATTACCACAGCCCTGGTTACAGCTAGCCATTCAGCACTCTCATATCTGGAAAAGACTAAAACCATATAATGATGGTTTTTACGTTCCCCCTTCATGTAAGATGGGGCCACAGTCTTCACTTAAACATTTCAATATTGTAGACTGTCATTCAAGATGCACACACAACAAGTGAACCAAATGACAGCTGCTGAGGGAAATAACGTTTAGATCTGTGCACAAAGGAAAAAAGAAAAAAAAAAAGATTACCTGTCAGGTTCACAGTCTTTCTTATTGAACTCTGGAAACTACAATTTTCACCAATAAAAAAGCAAAATAGTTCAGATGACTGTTCAAAACATACCATACTGACAAAGAAGTCATATTTAATAAAATTGTGGTTTATTTCAATGTGAGAACAATGTGATACATATAGGCACTGATATACAAGACTATGAAGAGCTATTCCTCTGACTGTTGTAAAATCCTTGGAATATTACATCTTTTTAATTATCTGTACTACATCAAACACACTGAGATTTGAGTAAGGGATGCAGAATCCCACATTAGCGTGTAAGAGAATTTTCAGAAGCACTCAAAGTCATCTTTGCTAGAAGACATCTTTTTCATGAAAAAAAAAAACAACGAAAATAAGGACCAAACACTGCTTTGTCTCCTCTGTTTCAGGAGATCTGGCATTAAATTCAGGAGCAGAGTCACTCATGGCCCTCTTTCAAATATATCCCATAGTCCAGCAGGCAGGGCAAGGGGGAAGATGGAGAACCAAATTTGACCCTAAAAGAAATTAACTCATATACCATAATACCATCAGTGGGAATATGGATGCCATGAGGGTTCACTGAAATATGCATCCATGTTCTTTTGCTTGCTGCTGCTGGGGATTTTGTGTGTAACTCTATAGTTTAAATGCCATACTTCTAGTAAGAACTGTCTTACCAATATGCTCCTTGAAGGCAATTTCTTCTGCCTTCACATCTTCGGGAGGGAATCTATGAAAAGCCTAACTGTAAGACTTGCTTAGTTGTTACCAGTGACTGATTAAACAGTCCAAAATGGCAACTTCCTTCCAAATCAACATTGTTAATTCTCCTGCAAAGCACTCAAAAAGCAGAGGAAAAAAGGTTAAGCACATAATGCTTGGAGCTTGCTTCCAGCTCATCCCCTTTCTTAGGGCTTAGATGACCCAGGATGTCCCAGACATCCAGCAGAGCCCCTTGCCTTAATCCACAATGCTGCTCTTTGGAAGCAGCTCTTCATTCCTCCCGCTTTACTACATGCTCTACCTTAGAAATACTCTCTTGAAATTGTTTTTGTAGTTTAACTCACTATTTATTTCCTACCATGTTCCAAACAGTCTTCTTATCTTCCACATAATCAGTCAAAATAATATGCATAATTGTCACAATCAATAATCAATTCTCCAGCACATTTTTCCCCTTCTTTTTTTAATACTTTCAGATCACTAAAGTCAGTCTGTGACAAGAGTTTGATCTGTGATGAAGACGTACAATGATGAGTCAAGTATGTGTATATGAGATGACTGGATTGTTATAATTGATTCTGATGAGCTTCCTTTTATCTTTCCTGGCCTCCAGCATGGCTGCAAGCTTTACCTCAAGGGATGCGGCAGCATCAGAGCAAATTTACCTCCAGACCTTTCAACCCAAAGCTCTCCAGGCGATTATTCATACTGAGCTGACAAGCTTTAAGCAGCAATTTCCTGGTACCCTTGTATTAGCTTCCAGACAGTCTTTTGCCACAAGCAAGGAAGCAGCAGGACACCTGTTTGGGGAAACCATAATCTGCCAGCTTGACTGCATGCACCATATGGATGAGACCTTTTTAGAAAGGTGCCGCTCTTGGGGAGGTTGCTGTTAGATGGCATCTTAGCAGGTAACTGCATTGTTTCATGCAGGTGGTGCAGATTAATTATTCAAGAAGTTTGATATGGCTGCCATAGTGTCTCCAAGATTTGCACTCTACAATGGAAAGAAGACGGTACGGTCAGGTAATAGTCTGCAGGCTTAGTGGACTCTGAAAACCCTTGTTCATGTCAAATACTATTTTGTACGCAACTAATGCATGAGCTTGGTTTGGTGATAATTATGACATTTCTCTCTGTAGCATTGGGAAATCGAAAGAGTACTGGCACAACAGGTAAACTCGTCAGGGTCTTTGAGTCTTTGTGCCAGTTTTGCAGCTTGTCTTATTGTAGGTTGAAAATTCATCTCTGTCCTTCAGAAACAATAGTGAGGCTAAGATTTCTGGATAAAGCAGAAGAATGTGACTAAAAAAGTAACTTAAGACCATGCAGTGGGCCAGCATTGCATTTCCACCTCTGCCTAGGGAGATACTTTGTTCTCTCTCTCCCCAGCTCTCCTACCCCTAAACAAAACAAAAATCTTACCACCAAATAAAGAGATAGAAATAAGACTCAGAATACTCACTGTCAGAGGACCAATATGCCATTTTAAGTATCCAGTATTCCTACAGAGCTTAAACAACACCACAACCATAGATTTCAAGATTTGCTTGGTATTTTCACTACTTTTAAGACCTTAAAGTAGAGGATGGGGCAGGGTATTTTGGGGTTTGGGAGGGGGCACAGTGAGAACTGTTTTTACAGAATGAAAGGATTAGAAGTTAAAAGATTGTGACTTTAATGAACAAATTTATCATACATGTCAGGGAAGGTTTCAGCTTGTTGTTTGAAGACAGAGCATAGTTAATGGAGGACAGCAAATGTGAAAGGGTAATTCACTGCATTGGTCAGATCAGCCTATTTCAAGAGGAACTGACTTGCCCTGTGGAAATATCTATCTATCTCTAAACAACTAACTTAGACTAGACACTGAACTCTAGACAGTTAGTGTTAGGTGACATGAATCACCCCTTCCTTTATTTTCTTCTACCTCTGTACCTCCCTTTGCCTGTTGGAACATAAGGAAAGTATTCCCTGTTTGCAATTCATGTCAGGCTGGCACTGTTGTATCCTATTCAGCATCTCAAGCTTCTTTTTTATTAATCCATGACTCTCTAGCCTATAGAGAACCAGTAGGATACAGATACAGCTGTTTTTTTGCAAAATAATAATCCCAAACCAGTTCTTCATATTTTCATAGAATATTAGTCTACAGGTGTTCTCCCCTACCTCCAAACATCACAAAAAAAAAAAAAAAACACCACCAAGGACTTCAAATTGAAGCACCTCTTCAAAGACTGTCAACCAGTAAAGCTAGGCTACCCCCAGGCCTTTTCAAATGAGGCACAGCAGGTAGCCAAGACAAGAAAAACTTTAGTCTATGTATTTCAGCAAACATACAGAAAATGTACATAGCTGCATTCAGATCTGGTTATCTAATAAATTCTTTGCTGAACTTTTATTATTCAATTAATGCATATCTATCTACCAGTAAACACCGATTAAAAGTCAAACATCAATTGTGAAAGAATTCTGTTACCCTAACTTCTCTGCCTACTAGATTTTGATCAAAGTATCTCAAAATGCCTTAACACTCTCCTTATCGCCACATCTTCCTTTTGCATATTAAAAAATTTCACATATAGAAAGTGACAGCTCTTCAGTTTAGGAGAAAACAGTGTCATTGAGCAACTTCCTAAAGGTTCAACTTCTTGCTTTTATCCACACTGAAACCTTTTCTTACCTCTTTGCTAAGTGTCCCAGTGAATTTGCATTCCTCTGTAATCATGGGCCCCATAAAGCACGGTACAGACACTGTCATCTGATTTCTCAGTGAAAAGCCAATGAAGTTTTAAAGTAATAATGGCTCTTCATAGCCTGTTAGGCAAACTGACTAATGGACCTGGGCTTTGGAAAAAGAAATGCTTCCAATGACACAGAAAGGAATGCTACAAGACTGAGAATGCATTTTAAAATATACTCACTCAGTGAGAAATTCAGGACGGGGAAAATAGTTTGTTGGACTATTTAAGCTCAGAAGAAGAAACACAGGGAGAGTCCAATCTGCTCATCAGCCTCACACACATCTGCACAGGCAATAACAAGAGGGTTTGCCTAGGGACTGCAGATCATGCAACCTATGTTTAAGCAGGCAGCATACAATATACTGATGGCAGCAAAAAGGGTGCAAGTTGCGACACAGTTGCTTAGCCGGTCCTTCAGCTGTAATGAGAACTGGTGAGTACTTCAGCTTTGCACCACTCCTGACAGCAGGTAGAACATAATAAGCTGGGACTAGAGACACCTTGTATTTGAGACACACTTGTACCAGCCTCAGAAATTATTATGAGTACCTTGGTTTTACCTAATTATTTACTCTAGCCCTCAAAGTTACGGAGGGATACAAAGCAGAAAGATCCAGAAGAAGAGATGGGAAATTAGAAATATTACCAAAAAGTTTTTCTTGATGCCACACCATGAGCAGAGGCAGTCTGGGCAGGCAGCATGCTTACACATGGGGACCCACATTGCTCATCCTTGCTCAAGGCTCAGTGAGCCGACAGCTGGCTGGTAATCAGCAGTGAGCTCCATCCCACTCCTGATGAGCTTTTCAAATGACCCATTATTGCAAGAACTGCTACATTTCCACAGCGTAGTCCTGGATGGAAGTATATAAGCCATGTCTCTTTCACAGTATGACTGCAGAATAACACAGCAGTATGTTTCCAGGCAACATCTTCAGAGTTCATGTAAATGCTCAGCAATGAGCAGTGTTGCAGTCTCTTATGGGTGCTGCCATTTCAGGTCCTCATGGAGCTAGTCCCTTAGTGATGTGAGAAGCTCCAGACCAAATACATGATTCAAGTTCTTGCCAGTGAAAACCTCCCACTGACTGACCAACCCTACAGCAGAAAGTCCAAGTTGAGAAGTAGACATAGTTCTTCCCTCTTCTAGAGCAAAGAGTAACTTTTTGGTTACAGAAGGTGGGAAAGGCAAATATTTAGGGACTGCAGGAGTCTGAGTAGATGTTTCCCCTCTTTCTTTTTTTTAGGACTGACAAGATACATATCTTCTGATGTTCCTTTGCACAGTATGTCTAGGAAGGGAAAGAATGGAGCTTGCTGCAGCCACCCCCCCAGCTTCAAAGAGCTCCAAAGTGCAGCAGAAGTATTGAGCAGCACTGAACTGAGGCTAGGCAGCAATTCTTTTCCTGGGAAAGAAAAGGTGACATAGGCATGCAGGGGTTGGATCAGAGCTGGACAAATGGTACTGGATGAATTTGTGGGATATAATCAGTGCTTAGGAACAGGTTTCCATCTCCTACTTTCAGCAAACAGCAAGAGTTTCCACAAGAGGAAATAAGCTGCTGCAGACTGCAGGAGCAGGAGTATTAAGAATTTTGTAAGTGTCACAAATGTAAATGGCAGTTAATTACCTTGAACTTTTTTTTTTTTCCTTTTAATACCATAATGATTTGACAATATTGGAATCCAACACCCAAAATACATTATTTCAATGCTGCACAGTTATGGAATTATGGACCAAATAAAGGTCAGGCACTACTCAGAGGAAGAGCGAAAACCTAACATTTTCATGGTATTCATTTGTCATGATGGCACATCTTCCTTAAATGAAAAACCAGAGCAATAGATTATACATTTCTCAATTTTGGGATGTTTGTAAAAACTGTACTACTTCCAGAATAAATCTGTGCTGAAAATTTCATGGCAGACATCAAGATCTGTAATATAATTGTTTAACTATAATGTAGCAAAAATGTTTCTAACTTTTATAAACAGAAATATGCTCCCAAGTGTATACTGCCTAGTGGCAACAACTTCTTTCCTCCAGATATTTAACTGGCAGGTAGGAACTGTGAACTCGTATGTTGCCAGGTACATAAGCACTTCATGGACAACTCACAGAAATACCATCCTTACAATATTTCCAAGACCTGTGTTGGGCTTCCAGTATCTCAGAACCAGCCAAGTTTGATTTCGGTGCATTTTTTGTGCAATTACACCTTCAGGGAAAAGGGAAACAAAAAAATATTGATGTGGCAAGGGGAGCAAAAACTGCACGCAAGAAAGCAGCTCCTGGTAGGCAGGTAAAAATTGTGAATGCAGAAATAACCTCAGGTATACTCAAGAAAACCAAAACCTTGGCCAAGACTAGTGAGGCATTTATCACAGAATCATAGAATCACTAAGATTGGAAAGGACCTTCAAGACCATCAAGTCCAACCATTAACCTGATGCCACCACGCCCCATAAACCATGTCCTGAAGCGCCACATCCACACATTTTTTGAACACTTCCAGAGATGGCGACTCCACCACCTCCCTGCGCAGCCTGTTCCAATGCTTGACCACCCTCTCAGTGAACAAATTTTTCCTACTGTCCAATTTAAACCTCCCCTGGTGCAACTTGAGGCCATTTCCTCTCATCCTATCACTAGTTACTTGGAAGAAGAGACCAACACCCACCTCACCACAACCCCCTTTCAGGTAGTTGTAGAGAGCAATAAGGTCTCCCCTCAGCCTCCTCTTCTCCAGACTGAACAACCCCAGTTCCCTCAGCTGCTTCTCAGAAGACTTGTTCTCCAGACCCCTCACCAGCTTCATTGCCCTTCTCTGGACACGCTTTAGCACCTCAGAGTCCTTCTTGTAGTGAGGGGCCCAAAACTGAACACAGTATTCAAGGTGCGGCCTCACCAGTGCCGAGTACAGGGGCACGATCACTTCCCTACTCCTGCTGGCCACGCTATTCCTGATACAGGCCAGGATGCTGTTGGCCTTCTTGGCCACCTGGGCACACTGCTGGCTCATATTCAGCCGGCTGTCAACCAGCACCCCCAGGTCCCTTTCTACTGCGCAGCTCTCCAGCCACTCCTTCCCAAGCCTGTAGCGTTGCATGGGGTTGTTGTGACGGAGGTGCAGGACCCGGCACTTGGCCTTATTAAGCCCCATACAGCTGGCCTCCGTCCATCGATCCAGCCTGTCCAGATCCCTCTGCAGAGCCCTCCTACCCTCCAGCAGATCAACACTCCCACCCAGCTTGGTGTCATCTGCAAACTTACTGAGGGAGCACTCGATCCCCTCATCCAGATCATCAATAGATATTGAACAAGACCAGTCCCAGAACCGACCCCTGGGGAACACCGCTTGTGACTGGCCGCCAGCCGGATTTAACACCATTCACCACAACTCTCTGGGCTCGGCCGTCCAGCCAGTTCTTTATCCAGCAAAGAGTAAACCTGTCTAAGCCACAAGCCGCCAGTTTCTCCAGGAGAATGCTGTGGGAGATGCTGTCAAAGGCTTTACTAAAGTCCAGGTAGACAACATCCACAGTCTTTCCCTCATCCACTAGGCGGGTCACCTGGTCATAGAAGGAGATCAGGTTGGTCAGGCAAAATCAGGTTGGTCAAGCAAAATCTTATCTTATCTTCCAGAGTAGAAAAAGTAGAAGCCTCTGTGTGATGTATCTACAGGACTTCATCAAATCTCTCAGGAACATGGTCTGAAACTACTAAATGCACTCAATGGAGTAGCTGAGCAATTAAAAGGGAACATGAAGAACAGGGGGGAGGGAGAGATGTTCCTTAAATACCACTCCTGCCAGTCTTAAATGCTTCACTCCAAAGCCTTTCCATAAGGGAAAAGAAACAAAAGAATACTTCTTTTTAATCATCAAAGGTAGTAGACAAGCAATATTCTAATGGCTAAAGGAAATATTTCTCTTTCCTCAGGAAAGTGCTCTAACCACCAGGTCAAACTGTTCTGGGCAGCAGCACTTAACCCTGTAACGAAGATGTTTCACTTTGCAAAGCACAACACAGATCATTACTAGTATAGAAAGCTAGCTAACATGAAGGACCATAATTTTCTAGCCCAGATATTAGCGTACTCAGGAGCAAGCAAAACCCAGATGTCAGTTACTATACCCATGTTATGCTTTTGTTAATAATTTATAGTTTGGTAAGCTTGTGGTGCTCTGGTCATGCACAGAAATGCAAATCATCTATGCTGGGAGAGATCTAGCTTGAAAAACTGAAGATCAGATTTATTCTTTTTGTAATTGTCCCTAGCTTTCCAGGCAAGTATCTGATTTTCACACTTGCAACTGATGACTCATCCATAAAACTACAAAGAGAAAAGCAGCAGCATCACAGGTTACAGTGACGTAATTACACGGTACGTTAACCCCAGAAGTGCCCCTGCCCTTACAGTCCTCTGCCTCTGATCCACCACACAGCTCACAATTGCCACAAACTTACTCGTAAGGACCCCATAACACCTTCATCTCTTTATCTCTCTGTAACTCTATTAAACAGTCCTTGAAATTAACTTTCAGTTAAAACTTTTTTGTTATTCTAAGGGGCTGCAAACAAATCACCTGGAAGTGCTCAGCCCTCAGTATCAAGTCTGCAACATTTGGCATCCATGATATGGTAAATTCAGTTTTGTTTTTCTCTAAGCAAGGTATGGAGCTGATAAAAGGCAGATACCAAAGCACTGACTCATACTGGAGAACTATTTATAATGCTGAATTTAAAAAAAAAAAAAAAATTATCTAAGACATCTCAAAGACTGATTTCTTTTAAAATCAAAAGAGGACAGAAAAGGCAGCTATTTTAAAAACTGCTGGCAAAGTGAAAATCCTGTTTGCAGTTCACTTCCTGGCACAAATCTAAAAAAGATGAATGAGGAGAAAGTGAATAATTCTCCTCAGTCTTACTGATGGCAAGGTAATACAACTTACTGCAAGACTCTAGTGAATTTTTTGGAGGTATTGACATGAACTTTTTCCCCTCTGAAGTTTAATGTAAGCTAATCACTGATATTTCAGGTTCAGACACTTACACATGTAACCCAGAAATGTGACAGTATCCCCACACATGCCTCTTCCTATTCCTCCCCCCTCCCCTATTTTGCAATGAAATCTCCAGCAGAGACATTACCACAGCTCTTCACTGTGGTAATAGCCATAACGAAGAACAAGACTTACCTGCACAAAATACCTCACTTAGACCAAAATGTAGATTAAATACCCACAGTTGCCGATACTGTATTTATTTGTTGTGTACAGAATTATTTCAGATGTATTTCCTTACTCACTTCTAGTTTCAACTGCCTAACCCAGGAAGAGGGCAGCCTTAATGAGAGCACAAAGCTATGGATAATGCCCTTTGAGCAACAGTATCAATGAGAAGACAGCAACTACTGTTAAAATGCTTCACCTGTATCTAAATGTGAAAGTACTGGCAAACAGAAGTGATGGTCTATAATGTCCCATAAGAAAAGGTCAACCTAGGATCACTTTGAAAATGTATTACATTTAATGTATTACAGTAATAAATTTCATGCAAACTGCCACGAATGGGCAGGAGCTATATATTTCAAATAAGTCATAGAATCATAGAATGGTTTGCGTTGGAAGGGACCTTTTAAGTTATCTAGTCCAACCACCCCTGCCATGGGCAGAGACATCTTTCACTAGATCAGGTTGCTCAAAGTCCCATCCAACCTGACCTTGAACACTTCCAGTGATGGGGCATGCAAAATCAGCTGTGAGTAGTTTGAAACGCAGTGCCTCAAAACTGACTGGTGAAGTATCTTGCACCTTCAGACAACACACACAAAAAACAACCCCAAGCAACGTTACACAATGTGTTTTGGAGTTCAGCACAAAGAGACTTATAATTGTAACCTAAGAAAAGACACTGTTGTACTCTTCCCTCCTAAAACTAGCATGCATTGGGAAGCAAAAGGACAGTGGTATGTTCTTTTATGCTTCTTTTTTTTTTCTTTTTTAAATGAGGCAAATAAGGACAGAATATGGAGCAAACAATGTCCTCCAAAATATGTAGCTCATACATTTATTTTTCATCTCATTCCTGAATTAGTATATACCTGATTCTGGGACTTAGAATTCTATGAAAGCTTTTCTATTAACAAAAAAGAAGTCATCTCTGATTAGCCCTAACAAATCCTTTGCTTCTGAGAAGAATGCTTTCTGTTCAAAGCAAACGATCTATTATTTCACAGCTGATACTGTGTATATTTCTGTTTTGGCTCATTAACCTGAGCTGGGCAAGCTGTAAATAGAAAGCTCTGTTCCCACTGATTCCTTTTTAGAATTAAAACAATGGATTCTGCAACAGAGGCAAAATGTTTATTATTAGCAATGAATGAGTCCAGCCAGTGCCTAAAAGACAAATGTTGCTGAAAAATAGTCTTATGATAACGCATTGTGAATAGTCTGAATTTTATTCGCAGGTTTACTTTTAATACTAAAAGCCAGATGCTGCCTGTTAGGAAAATGTACTTCAGCCAAAACTGTCATCATCTTCTATATGCTGCAATGACAGCAGAATTTCTACCAGACTATGCCCTTTGCTTGTCACATATCTGTGTGTGCAGATCTGGGCGTGGGAAGGACTTGCAGATTTGCAAGTTAGAAAAACCAAACATGGTTAGCTCTAAATCTACTCCTGAAGCTGAGATTAGATGAAGCTTCTGTTTTCTTAGACAAAAGCCACTGATTTCCAAGGCAAAACTGATAACTCCTGATGAAGTTGTTTCACGGAGGAAAGAATATAAATTTGTCTGTATGCTATTGTTAATTGATTGTATTTCAAGCTAATCAGGACTGTCTAGGAGGTCAGAATCTGATAACAACCCTGAATACTCGTGTTATATTATCAGGGCAGAACTCACCCTTCCTGGCTAACACACACAAGGCAAATTTATGATATGGGGAGAGCAACTCAAGCTTTATGAATCCTGTAAAAGATCTCTTTTTCACACCTGAGGTCTCTCCCCATCAGTAGATAAACAAAAGTTTGTCAACAGTAAATTACATAAATGTAGCAAGTAAAAACTTATGTATAACAAAACAGTTGTATTATGACATGACATAACTTTTTATTGAAAAAAAATTACACATCTACTACAGTATTTAGGTTGGAAAAGACCTTTAAGATCAAGCCCAACCACAAACCTAACACTACCACGTCCACCACTAAACCATGTCCCGAAGTGCCACATTTACATGTCTTTCAAATACCTCCAGGAGTGGCGACTCCACCACTGTTGCAGGGCAGCCTGTTCCAATGCTTGATAACCCTTACGGTGAAGAAATTTTTCCATTTTTCCTAACAACCAATTTAAATCTCCCTTGGTGCAACTTGAGGCCATTTCCTTTTGTCCTGTCACTTGTCACCTGGGAAAAAGGGACCGACATCCACTCCACTACAACCCCCTTTCAGGTAGTTGTAGAGAGCGATAAGATCTCCCCTCAGCCTCCCTTTCTCCAGGCTAAACAGTCCCAGTTCCCTCAGCCGCTCCTCAGAAGACTTGTGCTCCAGACCCCTCACCAGCTTCGTTGCCCTTCTCTGGACACGCTCCAGCACCTCAATGCCCTTCTTGTAGTGAGGGGCCCAAAACTGAACACAGTATTCAAGGTGCGGCCTCACCAGTGCCGAGTACAGGGGCACAATCACCTCCCCACTCCTGCTGGCCACACTATTCCTGATACAGGCCAGGACGCTGTTGGCCTTCTTGGCCACCTGGGCACACTGCTGGCTCATGTTCAGCCGGCTGTCAACCAGCAACCCCAGGTCCCTTTCTACTGCACAGCTCTCCAGCCACTCCTCCCCAAGCCTGTAGCGTTGCATGGGGTTGTTGTGACCCAAGAGCAGGACCCAGCACTTGGTCTTGTTGCATCTCATACAGTTGGCCTTGGCCCATTGATCCAGCCTGTCCAGTTCCCTTTGTAGAGCCTTTCTACCCTCAAGCAGATCAACACTCCTGCCCAACTTGGTGTCATCTGCAAACTTACTGAGGGAGCACTTGATCCCCTTGTCCAGACCACTGATAAAGATATTAAACAAGACTGGCCCCTATACTGCGCTCTGGGGAACACCGCTTGTGACCAGCCACCAAATGGATCTCACTCCATTCAGCACAACTCTTTGGGCCCAGCCATCCAGACAGTTTTTACCCAGTGAAGAGTATTCCTGTCCAAGCCATGAGCAGCCAGTTTCTCCAGGAGAATGCTACAGGAAACTGTCAAAGGCTTCACTAAAGTCCAGGTGGACAACATCCACAGCCTTTCCCTCATCCACTTGCAGGCCACCTTGTCATAGGAGATCATGTTAGCGAAGCAGGACCTGCCTTTCATAAACTCTTGCTGACTGGGCCTCATCACCTGGTTGGCCTGTACATGCCGTGCCATGCCACTCAAGAGTCTCAGTGTTGATGGGACTGATGCTTAAAATGCAGGGCTTTGCAAGCAAACACTGAGAATAATGAAAAATAATCACTGAGAGAAGGAAAAAAACCTGAAGTTATCAAAATAAAGTAATGCAGAAGAACAACACAGTAACCAGCAAGTTTGGCATGCCAACACACATTGAAATGTGAGAATGGGACCTTTTCTGTTCACTGTATTTGAAGGGAAAATTAGGTGGGTTTAACGGATGATCATCTGTTCTTTGAGAGGCACTGAGAAAGATGGATAGGATTTACAGATAATCAGATACGATAACTCATTTCACCCCTGTGACAGGCTATTTTAAGCTAAATGCTATGGCTAAAAAGCGGATGTGTAGACAAAGCAGCTAAAATGCTGCAAGTCCTGCCTCTGAAGTCAGGGCCATCACTCTCTGCCCTAAAACGTTCACTACAGTACACAAAGCATACCGTGTTAACATATCCTTCAAACCAAAGGCATCAAAAGCAGAATAAAAAATGCCTGTACAGCAAACAGTATTTCTTAGGTCTTCCGAGTTACTTTGAGTCCAGGAAGGCAATATCAATATATATTTATTGTTAATAATTGCAGCACAACAGTATATACAGCAGAGGAAATACAGTTTTCAAAATACCTCAGTTCCTGATGAATTTAATGGGATGTAGATCCCAAATCTACGCTCTTTTGAAGTCTGGCTTTTGACCTTTGGACTCTCACTTTTAATGAAGTTGTGTTCAGGCAGCCAGACCTGCCTAATAAAATCTGAATGCACTGAACTGACAAGACTGGAGGCACCCATTAGTTTAATGGCAGCATTGGCTGCAATAAGATAATTTCCACCAGAGATGTCTGTCTCCTACTGTATCACACAGTCACTTGCTTTACTTCTATGCAATTTTACTTCCTTGTATCAGGAATATTAGAATAATTTTGTATAATCACTAAAGCCAACATATTGAAAGCAATCAGGAAATCTGAATATCTAACACCCTGCTCTAGGGAATTAAAAGGAGCCCTGTCAACTCAGGCTATCCTGAAAATGAGTTCATTAACAACCTTATAAGTGAACACAACGAACAAGTACTCAACACAATTTTATTAAATGAAAGCAGACAGCCGTATGTGTGGCTTTACTGTATAGATGGTAAGTCTTGCAGAGTAAATTAAGATGTTCTGGGTATTTTAGGTTTTGTTTCCATAAAGACACAATCAAAGAAAAAGATCTGTGTGAAAATGAAGACTAAATTAGTATGAACAACTGCTGAGAGTATATACCACGGTGCCTGGAAAGAAAATCTGACACTTGTATTCCTATCATCCAAACCAGAGACAGCCACGCAAAATGCCGCACTCCCAGCACCCGTGTGAGTGGCCTGGCTCCCCACAGGACCTCCTTTTGGCCTATTTTACAAGGCAATGGGTCACTCTGGTAGAACTTTGGCCAACACTTAGCCTTGAATGGTTTCAAAAGAAACAACATTCAGAAGGTGGATTTGGTCAGAGATGCTTCATACAGTAAGTGCCTACGAAATCTCACACCCTCAGAGTAGCACAAACTGCACCGCTGGAGCAGTGGGGGTCGACCATCAATCTTTTTTCCCACAAAGAAAACTGAACTTCTATAACCCACTTCAAATAATACAAATGCACCCCAGCCTGCAAGGATTCTTCTGCGAAAGGATTACACATGAAATACTGATCTCTCTCCTCCACCGCTTTTTTCCCCAGACCACAAAAGCCTTGTTGTGGGTGTCAGTCCTGGTGTTCCCAGACAGACATACAGACCTTGTTCTTCTGAGGTTCTTATTCCTTTAAATTGATAAGATGTTGCTGGGCACATCACACTGTCCTGCCCTCAACTAGAAAGTCCATTTGAAAAATTTAACTGAAATACTTCAGCCAGAAGGGTGGGAAAGTGATAAGGAATTACAGGCTGTTCCCAGAAAAATGTGTCCATGTCTGGGCCATTGAAAACAAACTCCAGCACACAAACAATATTAGTTTGTAAATGTTTTGATACCAGCCAAAGAAATGAGAACTTCAGAATAAGGCCTGAAATGAAACAAGCACTAAGTTAATTTAGCTTGTTTATTTAGTTTGGTTGATTGTTTGTAACGTCACCACTGTATGACAAATGCCAACCCTGCAGAGCATGACATGGCACTCTGGGAACTGCAACTGCGTTACATTATTAGAGAGCTGCCCCAGTTAATGTCCACAAATCCTTGACATACAATATTTGTGCAAACACACCACTGACTATAACACGAGTGTGTTGCCAACTACAGTGAACAGTACGTGGATAGATTCAAACACCTTGAACAGACGTCAGAGTAACTGAAGAGTAATTTTTTGCTGATTTTCAGGAAACAAATGTTTGTCCTTTGAAAATTGGATGTTATTTCTACAGAATGGCAAACAAAAGAAATGAGAAAGCAGACGTTTGGATGCGTTGCATCTGGTATACAACCTTTAAAAATGTAAATGGATGGTGTTTGGCTCCTAGGCTGACTTAAAGCAACATACATTTAGTTTCTTCTTTGTAATCACAGTACAGGAATATATGCTATTCCTTCTATGAGCAAGTCTCCTTTTGTCATTGAATTTCTCCTTTTGTTTTTACTTGTGATTATCATAAGGTTATATTTACCAAGACTGTAATGGCAATTTCAGGAATAGTATCTCCATCTCCTGCAATGTAATGTTTTCAGGAGAAAAAAATATACACACAAACACAGAAACAACCAGGGAAAGTTATGAAACAAGTTTATCACCAAATTTATAAAGGACTTAAAAGGACTTAACAAATTAGAGGTCATCTAGTTCACAGTTCAATTTGTTTTGAAAGTACACAATCCACTAACCTCCCTCTCTCATCCCCAATATTTTAATTGCTATCAAACACTTGGAAGGGGTTACATTCATGGGCCAAATCCCATATACACCCAGGAATCACACGTGGATCCAAGTGAGAAGTACCCACTTTGATCCTGTTTAGGTTCCCTACAGTAACAGTCTGCATGCTAACAAACTCCCAACCGGGAAAGGAGCCTTGGCGATCATCAATTTTTCCTGTTAATTTAAAATGAAACAGTTTCAGTTAATAGCTATCAGATTAGACTAACAAAGCCCTCTGCCAGGAAACAGCGTATTTTTTTTCTCTTTTTTTTTTTTTTTTCCTTCATCTCTCTGCACCGTGCTTCATGCCAGAGTCAGCAGCAATGCAGCAGGGCTTATTAACTCGAGCTGCCCACTGGGTTTGGACACGACGTGTCTGCACCTCCTGGGTGAAGCGCTTGCTTGTCTAGTGAACACGCTCCTTTTGGAGACGAGGCATTTGGAGCTGGGATCTGACCAACACAGCAGGAAAGTTTCAACAAAGAAAACAAGTATTCTGGGGTGAGTCTCTAACAGGGATGTGTCACAGCCATTATGGGCGTCAATCAGCCACAGCAGAGACTTCACTCTGAGAAACCTGAGCATCTAGCAAATGTCCCAACCAGTGCATCATTGGATTTTCTTCTCTCCTTCTCTCCAGAAACTCTAAGAGGGTAGGTTTCATCCATACCGTGAGCAGAGTATTTTCTGGGTTTTGGGTTATTTCCTATACTGTCTCCTCCCTCTCTTCCTCTCTGACACCAAGTCCAGCATTGGGCAAGTCCCTTAACTGGTATGGCCAACTAAGGAAAACATTTTCTTTGTATTAGAAGACTGAACCAAGCTTTTTAAGTGTCCGATAAGAAAAAAAGCTGCAATCAACTTCTCAGATTCCATTCTTTAATACAAGTAAGAATTAGCTTGCAATTATGTGTACGCTGAAGAAACAAAATCTCATGTCTGTCTCTCCAAACTGCAGTCACAAGAAGCCATAACTTCTTGGTGCTAACACACGCAGAAGCACAGTACAAACCTTGCAGAAGAAGAAATTCCTTCCTGGATTACTTTTTAAACAAGCTAGAAACACTGCAGGGTACAAATGCCGTAACATTTCAGCCTGAGCACATAACTCTGATACACAGCTCCAGTGTTGACGGTCATCAGCCAAGGCCAACTCTGAAAAAAATTCTCATGAATCAGCAAAAATAGGCAGATGTTATCAGGCACACAGAGCATACACAGATATTTTACACTAAAATCAACATCATTATCAGTTTCCTCTATCTGCTGTATACTTTTGTGCAACTAGTATCTGCAAATCTTTCTGCTCGTAGGACTACAAGCTTTAGATATTATACAGAAATGGGCTGGAAGAACCATATGGATTTTATTCTGTTCAACCTGCAGTACAGAAGCTGGATCTGGGCACCCAGGAGAATTCATTTAGTTATGCTCCAGACAGCTTCATTTCCTCGGGGCAACTTGCAAGTGTAAGAAAAGGGTCTTCAGGGTAAAGGCTGGACTCATTGCCCTGGCAGCTGCTGCAGCAGCTTAACCAGGAGCCTTCTTGCAATCCCTCAAGCCTATCATTTCACTGGGTACCTACACCTGCACTGCTCCCCAGCAACACCGAAGCTGTCATACATGCACAGAACAGCAGTACTGTGAAGAAGCAGTAAATCCCACATAAGCAGGAACTACTCATTCTTCTGTACAAGTGCAATACAGACACCCTGTCAAGACCTGTAAGTCCAACACCTCCAAAACCATGGTGGATGTGCATTTGGTTTACCAAGTGGGAGAAACACCATGCAGCTCTCCTCTAACACTAAAAGGATTTAAACTACCAACCAAATATTGTGAATGGGCATAATCAGATTTGGAAAATAGCATTTTCTTTAGTTAAATTCTTATACTTCCCACATCTGAGCTTTACTACTTTTGTCTTGAATGGGTTGAGACTGTTCAGCAACTCATGAGACTGGACCATTCATTGCAGAATTCTGGTCTGTGCAGCTACACTTCTTTTAAGTTCCTCATCTCTAAGGTGTAGATGAAGATGGATACCACCTAAATATCTACCACACATAAGAAAAAAGGCAGAAAATATTAACATAGTTTCAATGAATTTATAACTGGAGAAACACAACATAATATGGAAGAAGAAGAGTCTGAAGCAAATTTTAAATTGCAAATGTGCTATGTTTTCCATGTCTGTCTGCAAATTTTTCTGAGACTGGAACTGAACGTAGTCATCATTTTCTTTATGAATACTGCAGGGAAATCAAATATCACAGTACATAGTGTCTAATATTGCAGCGAGGACTACTAAATTGTTCTACAGTAATTGGCAATCAGATATTTGCTACTGCTTCAGAGTGAAGCTATAGTAAAATCTAGGGCTGCACATAAAACACATTTTATTACCTCCTCATAAATGCCAGGCACATTGGAACAGTCAAACCTCACCTCCAGTACTAATCTCACAAAGCTGGTTTCACAAATTCCTCATTAAAGGATGCACTGATGCAGTCCTGGTACATGTCGTAATAAATATGCTGCCTTGTTTAATTCTGGTATCTTACAGGAAAAGCCAGATCATTGAATAATCAGATTTAGCTATCAGCACAGCAGGAGATCTTTGTTTTAAACCAATTTAAGGACTGCAAATACCACATGCCAGCTGACAAAATCAAGCAACATAATTGACTCAAACGCTATCCTCTTCCGTTGGGCTGTTGTTTATTGCAGGACAATCTATGAAGCTACCCTACAAGAACATCCACAGTTCCTTCTGTCAGAGGCCACTCAGCTGACAGGCTCATTAAAATGCCTTCATGCACAATCTGCATGAAAATGTGAAGCTTGCTATTTAGCCATTAGAAAGTTTAGGCACGTTTGCGGAGAGATAAGTTTGGGGAGAGGACGAATGAAAGGAACCTGTTTAATATGCAACAATTCTAATTCTTTTTGCCAACAGAGACTGTGTGGGACTTTCTCCACTGCGAGCTCACTCCACTCCCATTGCTAAGATAGGGGCTCAAGTCCCCTGTTTGCCTCCAGTTCCCTGCACCAGAGGCAGTTTACTGGGAGGGAAGAAAACCAGAGGCTGCTGCAAGGAGTGGTTAAAATCTGTGCTGTTGTGGCTAGAGAACAGCCTCCACCTGGCTTAAAGCTAGCTCAGTGTGGCTTAAAGCTAGCTCAGTGTGGCTTAAAGCTAGCTCGGTGTGCATAGGGAACTGCAGTCACATTCCAGACTGCATTGCAGACGCCCCAGGAGCTTTCATTAGTACAACCCCCCGGAAGCTTACAGAGAAATACTGGAGAGAACGCATGCACGGCTGCGACCGCTGCGACTCCTAAGCTTTCCAGTCTGTGGATTTCATACAGAGGATGACTGAATTTGGGGATTTCAGTTTGACAATCAGAAATCTTTAAGTTACTCAACAAAGGGTTCACAGACAAGGTATTCCCTAAACTACTCCATCCCTCCTGACAAGAAATTACAGCCTCACTGCACAGCTCCTGTTTGAAACTGGCTGACGTAAGAGGTAAAGAGGCAACAGAATTGCTTGCCTTTTTTTTTTTTTAAATATGACCGTCCAGCAGAGATGTGGACTATAGAGCAGTTCTCAATTTTTACTCAGACCAGTATGCTTTCATGGTAATCTGCAAATGAGATACTGTTTGCATTTCTATAGGTAATTTAAGATTCTTTGGGCTGAATGGCATAGTGCAAGTATAAATCATTCACTTGTAGAAGATAACAGGAAAGTCTCTCCTCTGCAGGGAGTCGGACTGAAACAGGGTTCAAAATATGTAGTTCAGGAAAGTCACCTTCCAAAAATATATGGCCCCTGCCCTTCAGCACATAGTGTAAGTGCCTCTTACAAATGTTATCTGTTTCTATACACAAAACACAGACCAGGACGTCTTTCCAGTTACACTGGAGTTACATCAGCTGAAGAAAGATCAGAATAAGACCTTGTTCACCTACGAGTTCATGATATATCACTGTAATCACCTTTTTATCAGCATAGCATATAACTAAATGAACATTCTTACATCAGGGTAATGAAATATTATTTATGGCATGAATAGGAAGAACAAAAGCTACCACACCAAATTAATCTTCTGCAAGTGGTGAACATTCTATTTTTAATCTGGCCATTGAGATAGTTTAACCAATATACATGATCAGCTATCATGTAAAATTATGACAAGCAATAAAGTACAAGTAATTCCATCTCCTTGACTATATTAAGGCAATGGTTCCTTAAGTACCTTCTGACAGTAAAACCGCAAAATGAGAATGTGAACAATTGAATATTAAACTGCTCAAACTCATTTTACTGCCTTGCAGTAAGCTGACAGCAGTGGTCCGTACTGCATCTTATACGTGTACAACGACACAAGTTAAAAGAACCCAAGCCTTAAAACCATTGGACTGCACCAAACTGAACACTGGCAACAGTAAGTATGATTAGGATCACTACACATCTTTGATGGTTTTGTGTGCATTCATGACATGCAATAAATGAGACAAGAAACCTATATGAGGAAAACTATATGCAACTGCATAACTAAAAAGACAGCCTGTGGTCACACATGGAGGCTGAATACACTTAGGCACACAAGAAATGGCCTTTCTCAATTTTTAAAGTAGTAGTTTTTGCAATTTCAGTAAGGACCTTTTCAGTATAAGGACTTTTGCCCTGTTTTTTTTAATGCAGTTTTATGAAGATAACATGAAAAGGAAAAATAAAAACCATGATCATATACAAGATTCACTGTAATTCACAGCCAACAGTAGCATAGGGAGTTCAGTAACAATGAACAACAAGAACCACAGACACAGACTGCTATAGCCGTGGACCACGTCATGGAAGTTTTCTAGATTTTTGCTCATTCTGGGTGCTCTTGCACTTGGCTTGTCTCCAACCAGTCAAAGATCTTCTCTGAAGGCTGAAGCCCCGTGCAGGGCACGTTTCATTTCACTTCTTACTTGGTGTTTTCTGAGCCAGACCAGTGCTGCATATAACCACTCTGCTTATACAGCCAATGGCAATGTTTTCCAACAAGATGTTGTTCCCAGTTAGCATTCAGCTGGAATCAACTACAACCTCAAAATTCTTTTATTCAGACCTGCTTAGGTAGGACCTAATTCCCATGTGGTATTTCATTATTCTTCCCAAGGTTGCACTTAGTTTTGACAGTGTTATATAAAAGAAACCCTCAATTTTAAATCTGTTCTTTAGCATAGTTTCCATCTAATATAATTTGCAGGAGAGATCCTAACTAAAAGTTCTTGTTGTTCACAGTGTTAATATTAATTAGTAGCAGACTTGGGACAGGTTACTGCAAAATTGGGAATTTCTCTGCAGCTGAAAACAAACAGGCATAATCGTATGCAAAACTTGGTTCTAAGTCTACTTTGTACAAAGCTTCAACTAGATAGTATTTTTGCACCCTGTTCATAGGAGCACTCAGAAAATGTTGAAAGCTTTCCTACAGTCAAGATATATCAAATCTACTTCCATAGCCAGCAGGCATGTTGCTCTGTCACAGAGGGAAGACAAACTGATTCAAAATGACTTGTCCTAGACAAATCTGTTGATTGTTGCTTACCACCTCACTTTCTTCCAAATGCTTATAAGTTGTTTGTTTCAGTATTTTTCCAGGAATTAATCTGCTTGATCCATAGTTCTGTTCTATACTTCCACCCCCTGCTCCCTTTAGAAACAGGCACTAAGTTAGTCCTTCTCCGCTTTTCCAGAATTTGAGTTATCTTCTGTTCATTCTCAAATAAGGTGCCTAATAGCATCAACCCGTTTTCGTCATTTGCGTAAACCTTCTATCCACCATAAGAGTATTTAGGAAAGGACCCCAAGCTTTAGCCTCTGTGTAGGTATGCTATGCTGTGTTGTGACATCTTAGCCTTTATACTTGTCCGATCAGTTAACCCTGATGAGTAAAGTAAAAATGGTGCTAACAACCACTTTAGCAACATCTGTTATAACTTTCTAGCCTTTTTACCTAACAGACAAGTTCTTTCTTTAGTGGTTTCTCTTGCTAATAAAATATTTACAGAATGTTTTCTTGGTGCGACTTTGCCAGCTCTATCTTGTTTTGTACCAAGTCCTACTAATAATGGCTCTACACGCAGTACTATTCTTTTGTAAAACATGTTCAAAAGCTGACCTAGTATCCCCTTTTTGCACGGCTCCTTCAGTTTCAGACTAATGAATAACTTGTAATTAGGCAGTGGCAATTATGGCTATCTATTCTTCCCAAAGAAAGAACTTGTACTTGTGCCCTTACAGCATGTCTTTAAGAAACCACTAAATCTTCTGTCCTCAGACTTTGACAAATTCTTTGATTTTCTGAAGTATGCTTCTCAGGCCATTGCTTAATAGCCACTTTCATCCAATTCACCACCCTCCTCCACCCATCCCTTCCTGTTCCTCAGAAACAAATACAGAAGACATTCACGATGAGCTGCTTTCAGCACTGCTCATCAAAAGCAGTGCTGAAATTTTGCTAGACTGTGCATGTTGCAATACCATTTTCTGGAAGATGCCCGAGTGCTGGAAGTCCCCCTGAATACTATGCCCTGCACTCGGGAACACACATGGATGAGAAACTTGAGGAATCTAAAGAAAACTACTACCATTTTTTTTTTTTCTTCATTGTACCTTTAGAGGCTTTCAACACTGCCTAGTGGATTAAGTAAAGGCATGTTTAACACACAAAGGAAGAACTGCTCCTCTTATCTGCCCTTGTTTTGCCTTAAATAAACTGTACTTGTTCAGCACCTGAGTCATAAAAATTACTCCACTTACCTGAGTGGCCAGCAGGTCGAGGGAAGTGATTCTGTCCCTCTACTCTGCTCTGGTGAGACCTCACACGGAGTACTGCATCCAGCCCTGGGTTCCCCAGCACAAGACAGACATGGACCTGTTCAAGCAGGTCCAGAGGAGGGCCATGAAAAGAGTCAGAGGGATGGAACGCCTCTCCTGTGAGGACAGGCTGAGAGAGTGGGGAAGACTTCTCTGGGAGACCTTATTGCAGCCTTCCAGTACTTAAAGGGGGCTTATAAGAAAGATGGGGACAGACTTTTTAGCAGGGCCTGTAGTGATAGGATGAGGGGCAACAGCTTTAAATTGAAAGATGGTAGGTTTAAATTGGACACAAGGAGGAAATTTTTTACAGTCAGGGTGGTGAACCACTGGAACAGGTTGCACAGCGAAGCTGTGGATGCCCCATCATTGGAAGCGTTCAAGGTCAGGTTGGACAGGGCTCTGAGCAACCTGATCTAGTGAGAGATGTTCCTGTCCATGGCAGGGGGGTTGGAATAGATTATCTTTAAAGGTCCTTCTAACCGAAACCATTCCATAATTATGGAAATAAAGTACAACTTTGATTTACAGGTATGTTCAGTTCCTTTTATTTCAAATATATAAACCTGTCTTTTCTATAATTAAAGCAGCATCATCATGGACTAGATTCTAGGCTGAAACAGGAAGGTATTTGGTCCTTACTACCACCTGTTCAGAATAGCAACACTTAGTGTGATATGAACAAAGTGGAGTATCGCAATGGGAGACTTCAGTTCACTTCCTTTCACTGTAGATGACAAGCATCCCATCATATCAGGATATGACAATTTTTTGCATTAAATCAGTGGCTGTTTCACAGAGCAGTTGGGTAGGAAGCCCACAAAAGACAAATGCAACCCTTGATTTGGTCCTAAATATAGAGTGCCTCTTCAGCTACAAGATTTTTAAAAATTCTGCGTGCCATAGCTTCCCAGCAGGAGCAGTAGAGGTGAAAAATTAATCTACAGTTGCATCCAGCTTCAGAGAATGCAAACATGAGAAGTAATGAAGCTTATTAAGACAATCCAAAAGGGCCAGAAGGAAATTAAATGTTTGCAGGCATTGTGGATATTACTAGTGGTGACAAAACTAGAAAGACAAAGAAGGTACGTATTTCCTGTTAAGTAAAACCTGAGAAAGGAAGAAAGGAAACCAGAATGGTTAGAACAGCAGTGTAGGAGTGATGTTACCCTCAAAAACTAAAGTCAAGCCCAAATAGAAAAAAATAGCTCATTAGATCATAAAGTCTGGCAAATTAAATGTAAAAGCACAGCAAGGCAGGCAAAACAAACAAAAAATCTGATGAAAAACTGGCAGAGACTAATGATAAATCTTTCTTCAAGCACATCAGGAACAGGAAGCCTGCCAGAAACTCTGGGAGGCAACTCATGATCAGAGAAGTAAAGGAGCACTCAGAAGATAAAGGCATTACAGAGAATACACCAGACAGGTTCACTGCAGTGACTGTAACAGTACGAGATGCTGGGGAACGTCTGTAAAGAGCTGTGATAGACATATTAACATTGGTATGAATGGAGAATAAATGGTAATATTTGAGCACAGAAACACCAGGAAACACAGCAGAATAGAGAATATAAGAATGGTATTTGTTCATTGCACCTGGATTAGCAGGCCAGCAAGATAGCAGCACATTTACATGCAATGTTTCAGGACACTCAAATCAGGAAAAGCAGTCTAAAACAAGGAACTGCAACTAATTCGTAATGATGCAGAGGTGAGAACGGATGGAGAGACTAACCACTAACCAGATAGAGACTAGCCACATGCCTGCCAAACTAAGGATCCAGAAGTTGCAATGAGAACTCACCAGCTGGAGTCCCTTGTCTTCCACATCACTGCAAGGAATCCTGGACCAATGATTCAGATACACACATCTTGGTGCCTGAATGCTAAACTGCATGGACAGAAGTATCTTGGTGCTTGTAAGTACACAGGTGTGAGAGTGTGGAATAAAACCAGTTTTGTATTAAAATAAAACCACTTTTCCCTCCTATAAAATCTCACTGAGTTTTGCCACATTATTGGTACAATATTGCAATGCTATTTCTCAGGATTCCCCCTCTTTGCAGGGGACTCCACGAATGTGTTTCAAATTGCAATGACTGTATAAGCAGATACAGAAGGAACCAACAAAACAAATGCTACCGACTCGCCAGGACCAGATGGCACTCAACCCAGGAATTCCAAAAGGAACTCAAGCATGAAATCAGTGAATTACTAACACACCAGTATGTCACCTCTCAATTAAAAGTATCTTGGTAGTAGAGGACTGCGTGGTGACAGACTTTCAAGAGACTGCAGGTAAGACCTTCATTAAAGATTGTAAGGACACTAAGTATGCAAAAGGTCCTTCTTGCATAGGCAAATAATTGATTGGAAGACTGACTACTCATGTTTCCAATTCTTGCCATCACCAGCGGAGTTCTGGAGATATCTGTGCTGAAACGTATAGGACATACAGCCTTCCTGCTCCGGATAAAGGGGTGAGGAGTGCACTGACAACATCCACCAAAGATATTAAGTTACTCAAGGTAATAAACGAAAAAGCAAACTACAGAAAACTACTTAAAGACTTTATGAAAAATGACTGGCAACATTCAGTGCAGTTAAATAACAAATGATGCATATAGAAAAAACAATCTTCACTTCAGAAAGAAAATTATGAGCTTGAGTAAACTATTACCTGTTAGTGGTGAGACCTTGGTAGTTACAACAGAAAACCGCATGAAAATATCAGCCCCCTGCTCAGAAAGCAGTTAAAATAGGAAATAAAGTGTCAGAAATCATTAGGAAAGAAATTTCAATAAACAACTAACAGCATTTCAGAAGGACAAAGAAGAGACAATTTTGTTGTCCATGGACATCATTCTCTAAAAAAGCCCAAGGCAAGAATTATCAGTTTAATGACACTTTACTCTCCAGAATATGTGAGGCCTGGCAGACGCTCAGAATGGTTTGAAGCAAAGTTTTCAGAAACGTTCTCCAGAAAGGCTGGGTTACCAGAGTACCTTCTCTGATACTCACCATTAAATAATTTGCTCTTAGCATAATTTAGGTCTTAGCAGATTTCCACTGCCTACCTTTGGCTCTGTCACTATGACCAGTGAAACTTTTGAAACTATCAGCAGGATAGTTTCAGAAAAGCATTTGCATTAGCATCATTCCCCAAGTCGTACAGAACAGAAACATTTAATAGGGATTGTTATATTGATCTGTCTCTATGCATTTTCCTACCACAAGACAAACAGTGAAAATAATTACATCAACATGTCCTGTGTTCTGACAATTGTTTTTTACTGCAGCTTAACAAATGTAATTAGATGTTCATAGGCCAGAAAAACTACCAGAAAATCTGATTCTCTTGTTGTCAATTACTCTTTTGAGACACATACAGTCACAGTCAATAAAAACTGAAACTCTGAAATAACCTACACCTCCATCCTACTAGCTGTTATTTTTCCATTGAAAGATAAAACAAAACATCTCTAACTTTTCTTATTGTACCAAAAAAAAATGCAAGCCATTCCCAATCTGCATTCTCTTCTGTTACACTCGGGTTTGAGTGGTCTGCTCAAAAGCGTGCCAAAAATGTACTCTATACATGGCAAAAAAATTAAACTATTCAGATGATTTCTGCCTAAGTAATTAAATCAAAAAGTTCTTGCAATACTGTCAAATCAATGTGTCCAAAATCCACAAAGGCAGCCCTAAACTTCCTAAGGTAAAAAGCAAATGGGAGATCTTTAATGGTTAAGAAAAAACTGTATGTGGATAAAATGCTGTGAACCACATTTCTAGAATTTCTTCCCAAGCATAGTATCTAGCAACTTAGAAGAAAAAAAGCAAAACAGATTCTCACACAAAGTCACAGGAGTTCTGAAGCCACATTTTCAAGACAGACAATGACTACCACAAAATTAAGGACAGAAAAATTAGAGCTGCCAACACTGCAATTAAACACCTCCAAACAGACCCATTTGTTTAAAATTCCTGGGCAAAAAGCATCCTTGGTTTGCTCTTCTCACCCTGTAACTGTGTCACCACTCTGCTGCTGTGGGTGTGCTGACATGGTTTTTATATAACTCCCTCACTCCCAACTGAGATTAAAAACAAAAAAGAATTTAAAAAAGTCAAAACTGGAAGCCAACATTTTTTCAGACAAGCTATGCTCCTCCCAGAGCTCTATTACACCATTGTTTTTGGGGTGGATTCCCAGGTAGCAGTGTCCCTGCTCCTTTCTCTGCCTTTTGCTTTTAGCAGCATCCAGTGCCACACGTTTCCTCCTGCACCCTGGTGATGTTCTGCCCAGCCGTGGCTTTCCACAACGCAGACATCTACATATACTCTGGTTACCTCAAACTCCATTTCACAAAGAAACAATCCTCTCTTGCAGGTCCAGCTCATCTCATCTTACAAAAGATCACATGAGTCATGCCTTAGAAATGCCTGTTTCTTTTCACTGGCTATTACATAGTCTAGACAATTAGTGTAAGCAGAGGAGGCTAAGCTGCAAGCATCTGAAGCGAGGCAAATTAATCTCAGCCAAAGACAGACTCACGGCTGTGCACGGCCTCCTTCCCTTCCCACTCAGGGCTGGGCTGCCTTAGCTCCTGTTTCCATTCTCCTTAGGCCTCCAACATATGTCAGTCAGCCTACAGATCCTGGGAGCTGAATTTAAAATTCTTAATAATCTCCCTGCTGAAAAAATACACACATAGCTTCATAAAAATTCCAGGCCCTTAACCATAATATAGAATCAAGCACAAAAAATGTATGTATGAAAACATATGGGAATATCCATGGCAGAATTAAATAAACATAGGTTCCTGCTTCGAATTTTAAAAGAAAATTTAAGTGAATGAACTTGCTAACCCCCACTATCACCATCATACACTTCCCCAAAATCAGTGACTTCTCTGTGATAAACAAACCAAGTCAAATCCCACAAAGAAGCGTAAGTTCAGAATTCTATCTGGGGTTTTGCTGCTTTTAGGTCAAGAGTACCCAGACAATATCCCATGCTTTGGAGTACTTCAGAAATTACCAAATCAAGGTAAATATGTGACATCATGTAGAACTTTGACAGGGAGTTAAGAAAGAAGAGAAATCCAAACAGAATGGGACTTTTCAACAGCCTTTACTTATGCAGTATGGTTATGAAGAAGCCTTTCTTATGAAATAGTTCCAATGACCATTGCTAAGCTGTGTGGCAAGGCAGTGTAAGAGCTACTCCTCTTCAACAAGAGCGTTCTCACCAGAGATACCTGATTGTATGCTGAACTTAGGTTATTTTTGCAATGGAAAAAGATAAGTCTAATCACAAGAAGGGAAAATGACCAAAATAGAAATGCTCCTTTCCTGTGTGAAGATAGGTGCTTCCAGCCAGCTGGATCCCTTCAAACATCAGCAAGAAAGTAACCCTATTCTAAAGAAGGAGGCAGAGGTGCACTGCCTTCTCCAGCATCCTTATAGACTCAGTCATCCAAAACACATCAAGCTTTTTCCAGCCCTGTACTCTTACCTGAAAGATCCAACACAAACCAGATCCTGCCTTTTGCTCCTCATGCTTGTTTCACTTCTTCCTTGCCCCAGCCAAATGTCTCACACAGCTGTAACTTCTCAGCCCCCTCTCATTCACTGGTATCAATCTTTGAGAAAGTTTCTCTCAACTTCTCTACTGTTCCACTACTTCTGAACTTCACTGCTTCACAATTAACGGATCCTTTTCTCTCACCTATTTTTCAAAACCGCAAATACTCTTCCACTGTAGTGCTTGCTTTGAACATAAGCTTTTTCTGCCCTAATTCAGATCCTTTCTCTCCACTCTATGACACGGCAGACAATACCATTCATGACCACTTGAAGTTTTCTGAATCAGAAAGGGGAACATTAAATATCCAAAACAAGACTGTAAATGCTGTTCCAAAAGTCATAAAGATTAACAACACCTAGGTTAATTCCTGCTCTAAGTAGTCCTTTCTCTCTTGCCCATGACTGCAGGAGTTAAGTCTCCTATACCTAGATGTGAGGTTGTACCAAAAGCACATCAATTAATGCCAAAGTTAGAGAGTATGCCCAATGCCTTCAACTCTCTTTCACAGCTGTATAAAGATCACTGCCCTTCAACTTCGACCGAGATACATTTTCTATATTTTTGCAGACACTTTAGGTACTGCTGAGGTTTCAGAGTACGAACTGGTGATATTAAAGCACAGCTACATTATGACATCCTGAGCAATTTGCTAAGGGCTATGCCACAAGTGTTACAGAAATCCAGTAAGTGGAAACAGCAAAATCACTCTACATTAGTAGGAATGGCATGTCATATTTAAGAACCAGGAGAGCACCATGCGATCTAGTTTCAACATTTTTTTCCCCCTTTACGTTTCAATACCCCATATACAAACAGCAAGAAGCAGAAACCCTATGGTTTGCTAGCTCAAGTAACTCTCCACAAAGGCTGCAGTCACTGGAGCTCAGTATTAAAAGGCTCCTGACCCAGAAGGGCAGCTGCTAATGGGAGGAGCGGATGCACCAGCCTTCTGCCAGCTGTACAGAGGGAGAGCAGATACCCTGAGAACTGCCACCCCCGTCGGAGCTGGCCTGTCACAGCCGTGCCACTGCCCTTTGCCCCAGCAGTTTCTGCTCAAAAGTGGTTTTCCATAACAGCAGATCAGCACAAAGCATTAAGAAAGTAGCAGTTCACAAAAATTACCTGAAGACTTACTCAACTCCGCTATGCATCTAAGGAAATGATGATTCTCCTTCGATTCATTTCTCTACCCAGATAGTATTATTACTTGAAATCAAATGGGAATCGTCTTTGCCTAGCAAAACATCATAACCTAGCAAACAAAACCAAACAACATCATCACGCTCTCTTGACCATGCCCCCATTCACATTCCAGTTTTGGAAGGAGTCATGGACTGTCCACATCCCAAAAATGGAACTTCTCTATTCAACATACTCCAGAGGGAGATACAAATTTGTAAAGGGCAGAAAACATGACAGCTAATTAGCGCCCCACCATTTGGGCCCCAGTACAGTATTTTTTCTGAACTCCTTAGAAAAATTGTGTTGAAAAACAAATGTACTGAAAAATGGTAGTTAGTAAGAACTTTTTCTGACTGGCATATATGGCACCTGCAGACACATGCAGTTATCTGTATCTTACCCTTGGCCGATGAGACTCCTAGAGGCATTCCAGCCATTCCATTCTCTGGTTCTGTGTCACCTGGTCCTGCTAACTCACACAGGAAAACGTTTACTTTTCTAGTTTGAATTTCAAAGACATCAAAATACCTGGTAAAGCAAGTTTTTGGGCCACAAGCAGCATTAGAAACAGCAAAAGCTTTTCAAAAGCGATAGATAAACTAAAGAGAGAAAGGAAACATGAGAATTTCATAATATCAAAACTATGGTGAACTTATGCTTCTCAGCAGCACACTATTCTCTCTTCTTTTCAAGAGCAATGGCAGCATGTCCACAGGTATTTCAGTTTTAGAAAGCAGTGCCAGAACACTAAACGATACATCCAATCATAACATGCCAGTATAGCCAAAAAACCTACTCCAATATATCATTTGAACTATTCCAATACAAAGTTAGACTTAAGCACAACCTTACACTAAAGGCCACATACACTTGAATGTGCCTTATGCAAACACACTGTGTACTGCAAACCACATACTTTTATGTCCACCGTATTTAAAATCATTGGCTTCACTCAAATTTGACAGCAAGACAAAGGTCTCAACTATTTAATGTATCTCCTCATTGTATGATACTATAAATAGAGAAAGAAGGATATAAAAATCACTCCTGGGAAGGGGAGGCTATGCGAGGGCTCACCATCTCTGTCCAGCAAGGCTGCACTGCCAAGACAGATTGCAGACAACCACTGAAAAGCCTTCAGCAGTTGCTTTGTTACACTCCAAGTTTATCAACCACAGAAAGCTAGCCTTCCCTTTTGCTTTGTCTTTTCCTACTTTCAAAATAGAACAAAGTGAAGTTTACTTAAAATATTTGTTCTCATAAAACTGAACAGTGAAAGACTCCATGATTTTTATTATTCTGCATCTTTAAAACAATCATAAAAATAATCATTACTCTTAACTTCAAAGCTAAACATCCTGCACAGAGCCATGAAAACCAGCTCTGTAGAACATCTTAAGTTTAAAAACAAAACAAGAAAACCAAACAGACTTTTTTTTACCACTGGGAAAGACAAAACATCTAAATAAAAATGATGCTAGCAGATACTACCTTTCTCTTCAGGGCAGAAAAGGCTAGAACTTTTGTAATTAACTCTGGTGACTACATTGGATCAAGATGGTTTTACACCAAAAGGCAACACACACAATGCATTTCTCAGTCTCCTATGTTAGCAACAGAAAAAAGATTTTTACATGGCCTTAAAATCCCAATGTGTTGCAGTAACAGTCAGAGGTGTTCAAGAGAGATAAAAAGTAAATAATGGAAGCAACTGTTCACGTGAAGCCCTGACAGTGCAAGCCTACAGTTACTTATGACTTGAAGCATATCCTGCTGATCTTGCCAGCTCTGTGGCCCAAGGCAGGCACTTGCTTTCCTGTCTAAGCAGAAAGAATTATTCTAACAGGCTGCAAACTCCCTGAGCTTTAAGCATCATTAAATGCACACAAGTTAAGAACTTTCCACAAGGGATTTCTGTGAAGCCATAGGAGACATCTCCTCCTTGTTCATCACTTACACACTGCTTTACTTAGAGACAAGATCACAACTATACCCATCTTCATGTAACTTTCCTGCCGCCAAGACACCATCTTCTAAAAGTCATGTTATTTGCTACTCCAGTACAATGTTTTACCTAGCATACCATCTTCATTTCAGAAGCTGAAAAGGGCACTCAGTCACCAAACTGAGGTTGCTGAATAACCTTTATTTGTTTTGGTAATGTAACCACCAGTATCTCTAAATTTAAGTCCTCTCCCCTGAGGCACAAAGTGGCAAATAGATGAATAAGCTGAGAATTTTTGAAGACTGATGAAAGGAAACCAAGAAGCCTTTATATAAAAGGCAAACCCCACATGACTTCCCTGTATACTGAGCATCTCCAGTCAGATGGGAACTCCCCCCTCAGGACTTACAGTTGAATGGAATGGAGCTGGAAGCATGTCTCTTCCCCAGCAGGCAAAGTCTGCTTACCCTCCATACACAGAGATGAGCTCAGTAGTGGTATGCAATGCACTATCAAGGCTAAGAGATTAATTAATATCATATTCTGACCAGAACCCTGTCCTTCCCTCTGCCTTTTTCCCCCCTTTGCTTCCCCTTTTTATATGGAACAATGATATTAACCCACTTCTAAAAATGGAAACGTTTTTCTCCAAAATGTGGCAAGGTATGATGTATCTGGAGCAAAACCTTCCACACCATGTAGCAGTCTCTCACCTTGATGTGGGAAGCCTCATTAACTACAGCTCTGACATGAAGAGCTTTCTTAGTGTGAAAAAATCTTTGAATGCTGGTTTCAACAAGAAGTTCTTATAATTCCACAATCTGGAGCACAGACTCATCATTTGGTTAGGAAGCTACAGCCAAGTTCATGACTTTTCAAATTCTTGTGAAAACCCTCTTGAATTTGACCAAATTACAGGCTTCTGAAATGAACATAACTCAAATTATTCAGCAGCTATCTGCTAGGATGTGGTTTCACCATCAACTGCAGCCAGCCCACATTAGTGCTGCTGTCATGTGGCTAGTCACATCCTACCCTTCCACCTCTGGCCAGCTGTAGCACTCTCTCCCCAGCCCCCAGACTGTACAGGGACTAGTGCTTTTGGGATCCCAGTCAGCCATCTCCAAGTCCTGGCACTGGCACAGAAGAGGCAAGGGGAAACATAACTGCATCTTTTGGCAGCACTGCTAACAGAACCCCAGCCAAACAGGAAACTGCTTTCTAGGATGCTGCTCTGTGTCGACAGCAAAGCTCTGGAGATTCGATCTGGATGAAACATGTTAATTATACCACACTTGCTTGAGCTGGTAATAAAAAAAAAAAAAAAATCCCATCTCTCTATGACACTGAACATCATCATCTTAAAAATCATCCTGAGTTTCAAAACCAATCAAATCGCTACTGCATTTGTAATGTCTACCATTGATGCTCAGAGACAGAAGAAAATAGGAAAGTACCTTATTAAATATAAGCACAAAAATAATATCATAGAATTATAGAATCATTAAGGTTGGAAAAGGCTTTTAAGATCATCAAGTCCAACCACCAACGCAACACCACCATGCCCACTAAACCGTGTCCTGAAGTGCCATGTCTACACGTTTCTGAACACCTCCAGTGATAGTGACTCCACCACCTCCCTGGGCAGCCTGTTCCAATGCTTGAGCACTCTCTCAGTAAAGAAATTTTTCCTAATATCCAGTCTAAACCTCCCCTGGCGCAACTTGAGGCCATTTCCTCTCATCCTATCACTAGTTACTTGGGAGAAGAGACCAACACCCTCGTCGCCACAACCCCCTTTCAGGTAGTTGTAGAGAGCAATAAGGTCTCCCCTCAGCCTCCTCTTCTCCAGACTGAACAACCACAGTTCCCTCAGCCGCTCCTCAGAAGACTCATTCTCCAGACCCCTCACCAGCTTCGTTGCCCTTCTCTGGACACGCTCCAGCACCTCAATGTCCTTCTTGTGGTGAGGGGCCCAAAACTGAACACAGGATTCAAAGTGCGGCCTCACCAGTGCAGAGTACAGGGGCACAATCACTTCCCTAGTCCTGCTGGCCACACTATTTCTGATACAGGCCAGGATGTTGTTGGCTTTCTTGGCCACCTGGGCACACTGCCAGCTCACACTCAGCCGGCTGTCAACCAGCACCCCCAGGTCCTTTTCCTCTAGGCAGCTCTCCAGCCACTCCTCCCCAAGCCTGTAGCGTTGCATGGGGGTGTTGTGACCCAAGTGCAGGACCCAGCATTTGGCCTTATTAAACCTCATACAGCTGATCTGAGCCCATCAATCCAGCCTGTCCAGATCCCTTTGTAGAGCCCTCCTACCGTCCAGCAGGTCAACACTCCCACTCAAGTTGGCGTTGTCATATATATAAAAAGCATACAAGAGAATGAAATCTCAGGACTGTCAAACCTCTACATGGGTAAATTATTACATGACTAATATGCAAAATTCAAGATGAGTAGCTGCCATGTATCTATAACATTCAAAGGCACACTCTTCCCTGAGGATGTGGTCTGTCACATAGACTGTATGCTATGAATGGACAACTGCCATTCATCAGTTCACAACAAATGCTGGGCTTGCTGGCCTATCTACACAGGCCAATAAAAATTAAAGAATAGATGCAACAAAACACAAAATTCGCTAGTATTCTCAGAATCATAGAAATTTGTTTGGAAAGGACATCTAGCCCAGACTCCTATTCCCTCCTCATGGCTTCCATCTATCCAAGCTCCAAAAACTTCTAAGGACGAAAGTTTCACAAACTCTGAGCAAACAGCTCTAGTGCTACACTACCCTCCTAGTGAAAATGCTTTTCCTAATGTCCAAACTGAACTACAAGTGAGCCACTCCCCTTGCTACTCTGCTTCGTACTACTTTTTTGTAGCCTTTGATGAGCGTTGCAGGCTCATTAGTTTAGGTATGTCCGACTACTTAGGGAAGTAATCACTACATTTTTGCTCCCCAACCATTGGCTGCTTTTCTCCCTCTCAAACCAGTTTGCTAGAAAAGAAGCTTTGCCTAGAAAGTCTGATGGGGGAGCAGAAGGGTACTTCAGCCTTTTGTGCATTAGCTGTCATTGGTCTGCCTTCCTCCATCCTTGAACAACACTCCATTTTCCCTGAACTTCATCTTGCAACTACCATACTTGTAGAATCCCTTCTTGTTATCCTTTGTGTCCTGCATTAAAAAAAAGTTTCTCCAGCAAACCTCTCTGCAAATGATCAAATTATGTGTTGCTTTGTAAATGGTCACAGTTAGGAATGGATTATAAATCTTAATGCATGTTGGAAAAAATAAAAAGTGATTCATTGCTTAAGACAATCTACATCCTCTCCTAAATGCTGAGGCATCTGTCTAGTAGAGTCTGCAGTGCCCATGCAGTCCTTCAGTTGAGGCTGTGCAGGAAGGCTGGGAAGGTAAGCAGCAGAGCTGAGATGCCAAAATTTAGGAGAGAAGACACTGGGTTATTCCAGCAATTGCTAGGTAGAAACCGAGAAGCTGCCATGAAGTCAAGTGTCTACCCTAGTTGCCTTTGCATTGAGGAGCTTCTACTGCTCAGCCCTATGGGTTGTTTTTTGAAAAATCTCCTATTTTTACTATATTAGGTTGCTGCTAAGATTGGAATTCACTTGCTATGATCAGAATGTTACACAGAAGGTTAGAGATGGCCCCTGTCTGTATTACAAAAATCAAGTGTGATGAATGTACTGTCATTCATTCACAATGTTTGAACCAGAAACTGAACAGAAACTCCAAGGCCAGTCCATCTTCTTGCTGGCTTTCCATACTTGCTTCTGTGAAGGGGAGCCTTTACATGGCTCACTGAAACAATTTGACAGTTTCTTTTGAGACTTGCAGATCCTGTACTTGCACAAGTTTCTCTGTGAAGTACACTCTGAAAAAACACATCACATAGTTCCTAAAAATGTGTCTGATTTTGCTTAGACATTCTTTCTACCTGACATTACCTGTCTTAGCACAGGCTGAGAAACCTGAGCACTAGAACTAAGTTTAAAAGACCCATGCCAGCAAAGTTTGTGAACCTTCTGGCAAAGACCAACAGCTTAAAAGGCATTTAAGGGATAAGGGGATGAAGGGATTGAGAGCAGCCCTGCCAAGAAGGAGTTGGGGGTATTGGTGGATGAAAAGCTGGACAGGAGCCAGCAAGGTGCGCTCGCAGCCCTAAAGGCCAGCCGTATCCTGGCTGCATCCAAAGGAGTGTGGCCAGCAGGTAGAGGGAAGTGAGACCCCATCTGGAGTTCTGCATACAGTTCTGGAGCCCTTAACACAGGAAAGTCACAGACCTGTTGGAGCAGGTCCAGAGGAGGGACTCGAAAATGATCCGAGGGATGGAACACCTCTCCTGTGAGGACAGGCTGAGAGAGTGGGGAAGACTTCTCTGGGAAGACCTATTGCAGCCTTCCGGTACTTAAAGGGGGCTTATAAGAAAGATGGGGACAGACTTTTTAGCAGTGCCTGTTGCGATAGGATGAGGGGCAACAGATTTAAACTGAAAGATGGTAGGTTTAGATTGGACACAAGGAAGAAATTTTTTTACAGTGAGAGTGGTGAACTACTGGAACAGGTTACACAGACAAGTTCTGGGTGCCCATCATTGGAGGCATTCAAGGTCAGGTTGGACAGGGCTCTAAGCAACCTGTTCTAGCTGAAGATGTCCCTACTTATTGCAGGGTGTTTCGACTAGATGACCTTTAAAGGTCCCTTCCAACCCAAGTTATACTATGATTCTATGATTTAGGTGGCTAATGATGCTGTTAAGCATCTATTAGGGCTTTCTGATGAACAGTAGCGGCAGGCAGCTAAGTACATATAAACACCTTTAAAAATCTTGCCAAGGGTGTAGGTATGTTTCTGAAAAGTAGCTGCAGGAGTCTCACAAATTCCACACTGCCTCTCAGCAGAGAAGCGTAACCATTAGTTTATGGGCCACTAGTTAGAAGGTTTGACATCTCCTGCATTTGCCACTAAATCTGTTTGCAAACACTGTGTTGCCCGATTACTGTTTGCTTCTGGTCTATCCTAAAGTTATTGTTTCAAAGACCTCTAGAATCTCCAGTAGTTTGTTTCTGACTGGACACTAACTTTCTCGCTCTAGAGCAAAATTTTAGAGAGTCCTGGGAAGAGGAGATAAGCTTAGAAATAAAGTCAAAAGAAAATAATTATTTGGGCTGCGGAACAAAGAAACCTTGTAAAACTGCAAATTGCTTTATGAATTGAAATTGCATCAAGGGGTAATCTACCAGCAGGAGAGGGAAGAACACACCATGTTTACTTACACACATTTTAAACTCTACTGCAGTCTCACATGTTCTCACTTACAATTGTTTTAAGGCACTGCAGTATTACATATGGTTTTCATCTTTGCACTGCACGTGCAGGCTGCTTTGTTTTCCATATCATAATCCTGCCTTGGATTTAGGGGAATCTTACTCCTCGCCAAAGCACAATTTTAATCAGGAATCATGCAATATTTCGTAATGTCCCTAAAGTGCCCACTTCTGGGTTCAGGCGATTATGTAATACTTGTTCAATTTAGATTTCAGCATACAGTGTGTGGTACCAGGGAACTGTTAACTATCCCCAGCTGAAAGTCTGGAAGAGCATCTGGTGGGGAAAAAAAGGCAGGGGAAGGAAGTGGAAGTTTCTTCTTTTTTTTTTTTTTAATTTATTCTTAAAACAAGCATACCAGTTTGTAAGCTGATAGTGATCATTTGGTCTTTCATTTTCAGGTGCCTGGAATAAAGAGACTGATATAGTTACTAGTTTGCTGAGAAAGTAGCCATGATAAAATAAACAGCTTCTTGTCCTGGAATTGTACCTGAGGAGCATTATAACGAGAGATATTATACGTTAATACATTGCACAGACATGTTATTCAATCCAAATATTTTTTCTGACAATAAGCCCAAAACCGAGATTAAAAGCTGGTCTAAGATATGACACAAGACTCTACAGTCATAAGTACGAGAGACCACCACTGTTCTGCAATATGGCCAAGATCAGCAGGATGTGGAAAAGTTGTCATTTTTCAGCTAGATCCTGCAGTTCTCCATGTACCTGCCAAATAATGATTCACAGGAGAAGAATTCTCAAAATACTGTACAGCGATCACAAAAAAGCAATCAAGAGAAGCACTATGGTTTGCTGCATAGATCAAAGGCAAATCAAGGCTGAATTATTGTAAAGAGAGCTTCCCCAGGCAAAACAATTGATTGATTTAACACAGAAACATGATGATTAATGTTCAGTACACAAAACGACAGATTAAAATGCTCCCCCTTTCTAATAGCAGCAACCAAGAAACCGTTAATCAACTAAATAAAAAAAATCCAGCCCAAACTCTAAAGAGATACACATAACCCATGTAGTTCAGCTCACTGAAGCTATACAAAAAAACCTCTAAGGACAACTACCCTGAACAACAGAGGCAGAGACAGACACCTTGCCAAGGGATGTTCAGTTTGCTCAGAACATCGTGCCATTCACTGCGCTTCGACACTGGGCTTCTCGGCCCAAGCCAACGCTGCCCTTCCAAAGCTGCCATTTGCCGATGGTGAACGGAATCCAAGCTCTCCCCTCCCCAGAACTGCCTGCAGCTGGCTTCAGCTCTTTCAGCTGCACTTACTGAGATGCAGCAAGCGGCCGCATCTATGCGGGCTGCCCAGCATAGCCCCTGGAGCCATCCTATTGCTGCTAAACTTCAGCAAACTGAGCCACAGTGTAGCAGGCTAGCTTCCTCACCAAATCTTAAACCACAATTAAAAAAAAAGAAAATCCATCAACTTCAGAAACAAGGGTGAATTTTGCCTGAAACATGCATTTCTTGCAAGATTTTCCTTTGAAAACAGCTGTGAACAATAAATATAATTTCACTTTCAAATCACAGGATGGGCTCTTGCCACTGCAGTGAAAATATAGTCAAGCCTGTGCATGTTCAAAAGAAAGCAAGTATCTCTGAAATCTTGTGATTACTGTGACTCTTCTTTCCTCCCTTTCAAAGGGGGCAAGAATACTATCAATATCATCTGTTGTTCCAGCAGTCAAATTGGAAGGTTTGTGGGCAATCTAGAAGTTCCAGCTTGGGTGATTAAACACATCAGTATCAGTATGATACCCTACCGTGGATTTTTTCTCCATACATATGGTTTAATAAACCCTGAAAGTTGAACTAAAATAGACTTAATCCCTCCAAGCCAACTTTGAACCCTGGGAACTTCCATGCATATTTCAGATGTCACTAATATTAGATGTAGCTTGTGTGACACTAAGGCCTCACAACATATATAGGAAAAAAACCAAACATCCCACAGGCAAAAAGTTTACAAGTTTAGTAAGGAAATAAGTTTATGTCCTCCTGTTCCTTATGTTGCCAAGAGCATCCCAATTTACTACAAATGCCTCTGTTAATCAGAATAAGAGGCCTAGCTTAATGCAACCAGACTTTTAGATGCTGTGTAAAATGGCAGGAAAATGAGTAACAGGTAAAGGAACATCAACATCCCTATCTGACACGTAAAAACAGCAAGACTAACACTTAGCTACATGCATTCCTTGGGCAGGCTAGATTTAAGGAGCTTAGAGAGGGTCCTTCTATATAGAATTCCTAAAGAAGTTCAAACACCTTTGCAGAGCTTTAAATAACAAGGTAGCATACAGAATAGACACTCAGAAAGAAAAAAAAATAAAATAAAAAAAAAATCTAAGGATAGCTCGTGTGACTTTCAGCAACCCATGCAGAAACTCAGAAGCTTCTGCACTTCTATGCACTTTGCCACCAAAGCTTACCTAAGGTTTGAAGGGGCAATCCGAGAAAAAAAAACCAGGAACAGACAAAACAGTTTCCCTAAAACCAGAGCAGCTGTGGAGCCAGGCAGTGACTAAAGAAGGGGTATAGAACCTCAAGCGGAGAGCCCCTTTGCAGAAGCAGAACAAAACAGGACCTCTTTTTTCAGTGCCATTTTGTGTAGTTGTATGTAAATCCAATATTATATCCTTAACTTCTTCTAACACAAAGCTTGATTGGACTAATGATTCAAGGCTAAAATGGGTCAACAACCTGTTAAGTGTACAGACTTCCCTGTATCACACAGCTGGTGTCGATGTCTTTAAGAAATCAACAGCTATATAGTATGAGAATAACTTTCTTTCAACACTACGTTATTTAGATCTCTATTTAGACAGCAGCTGCTGACAACTTACTAAATGGAAATTCCAAGTTACCTGCTGGTTCTTAGTGATGTTTCAGAAAAGTCTCAATTCTGTGATAACATTCTTCTGAATTACTCTTACAGGGAAATCTATCCAAAGATATTTCCAGCAAGTTATTTACTTGGTCAGCTCAACTCCTTTCTTAAGGAAATATTAGTATGCTCACACAATTTTCTCACAGCCCAGCTCCAACACATGGCACAGACTGTAGCTAAGCTTTAGTTTTATGAATTTTAAGATGTGCTGTGAAATAGTCATGGTTAAATTTAGCGTCTCTTTCTCTTTCCACACACTTTGGAGGCAGTGTAAAAAGAGGGTGGGTTTTAGCTGAGACTGGGATGTGTTTAAGTAAGCTACATTAGGCAGTACAAACACCTTAAAACCATCATTCACTTCCTTCCTACAAGACTGAATTATTAGAAACTTGGACTGTTAAACACAAACAAACTCTTCAACCCAGGATCAAAACAAGAAGAGCATTTTGACAGTACCAAAAGCTGGGGAGAATATAGAGGACAGGACTGGCTGATGCAGCTTTTGTGCTGACGGCTGCAGAGCCACAGCCAGGCTGGGAAGCAGCCCCTGCCCATGCCCGCACACCAGGCAATGTAAGCAAGTTACAGAGCAACCCCACCTCATCAAAGCTGCACCAAACTGGGCAGTAAAGAGTTTCCCCATTCAATCCCTCTTCTAGAATGCATTCTTTCTGGCTGTTATGGAGCTAGCAACAATAAGGAACTCTTTAGAAATTTATATTCGTGCGTGTATTTGGCAGGTTTTTTTATTTTGGCAGGATAGAGGGAGATGGAATATAGGACATGCACTTCACATAAAACATTTGTGTGGATTTGCTCTATCAGATCAGGATTTTAAAGTCTGTTATATAAGAAGAGGGGGGAAAAAAAAAATCTCCAGTTTGGCCAGGTTCTATATAATCTGGATGACTGATCTAATTTAAATAAAGGTCTAATAATATCTCAGGTAGTAGTGCTCAGTTGTCTTGCAGTGTCCTTTCCTCCCTTCTAAGTGATATTTATAATAAACATTTTTATTTAATAAATCTTTAAACAGTGATCACAGGCTCTCACCAATCAACCTATCTGGTCAGAGATTAGAAGACAGTCCAGAGCATCTACACTCAGCCTACAGCCCGAGTGCTGCCCTGCAGCTGGTTCAAAAGGACAAGATTAGATCAAATACTTAATCTAGTTGCCTGGCTTTTATCAGTCTGTGCTATAACTTTTACATTAAGTATGTTTTAGTATCTAATTGATTCATATAATTTTTAAGTAAATCATGCCTGGAGTGACTTGTAAAGCTATTTGGGCAACTGCAAATTATTGTAAATGCATTACACAGAAAGAGAGTTCAATGTTCCCCATTTAATAATCCCCAAATGGTTTTTAAAAGAACATTGTAGGGCTGGTATCATGGAATACAGTATCTGAAAAAGAGAGTAAGTATAAAGAATAGACTGCTATTTCTAGGATTCATTAAAAGGTAGGTAAGTTGGTCCTTCATTTTCCAGTGCATTCTGTCTTCTCTGTTCAAAGCTTTCAGATTACAGCTAACTCGGAGCAAAAAGGGGTTGAAGGCTCTCTACTTTGCATTATGAAATACCACCACCATACCCACTGCTTTATTCCTAAGCTGCAAAATGCAGTTCATTTGCTTAAGGTGCAAAACAATATTTGTAATCTGGTATCTAGCATTTCAGACATTGATCTAAACCAAATTATTGCTCGTGCTGACTTCCAGTAGGTTTATCTGTGCTGACTGCACAATAGCTTTCCTTACAAACATCCTCACTAGGAAACAACAGACTATTGTTATTACAACACAGGAAAGGTTTGAGCCTTTCTCCACTTATATTAGAAATGAAAAAATAATAAAATCAGTAATAAAGGTGCTAACAGTCAGAGACAAAAGTGCACTTCACTCAGTAATCCATCAAGCTGGGAATACCACACAGAGGCACTGACTTGCTTCAGAGACCGAATTCCCATTTTCCAAGGCCAAAGTATTTCTAAACTAAGCTAAGTCAAAAAGAACTCCTCTGAGTTCGCCTGCAGGCATGCCAGTTCACGTAAGCAGGGTGACAAAGGGCTTTAAAAAGTGTCCAAAAACTAGAAAGTAGTAACTGCGCTTTTTGGACACACTTACCCTAAGAGACTATGCCCTGCTCAGTGCCTACAAAAGCAAAGTGGCTGCAGGTAATTTAGCATTTGCCTAAGTCAGGACCAGAGATGCTATTGAATTTCTAATCACTCAGCTCCTCCTTGTACTCTGTAAGCTGCATTGCTATTGCAAACTCCTCCTGGCATTTAAGCTACAGGAGAAAAGAACTATTCTTGGCCTCTTTCCTTACATACCTGTGGGCAGACAATACTATGCAATAGCTTTTCTCTTTCACAGGAGTATCTGCATTTCTGCATGTACCGAACTACTCTGTTTTATACAAGACTCACTTCATCCTCCTTGCAGCTATTCCAAATACTAATTGACTCAAAACCCACTGATGAGTAGCACTGTATAGTAATGGCACGTTCATTAGAGAATCAATGAGAGGAGGTAGAGTGAATCTGAGCTACAGATTCTATAATAAGATCAAAAAACCCTATTTCCATGTCTATATCAGCCTCTGAGGAAGAGTCCAATTTTCTCACTCTTTCACTTAAACAGAACTGGGTTTATTAGTATGTCTACATGTGATGTACAATATTTTGTCCTGATTACCACTTAGAAAACTAAAAAGCAAATTAATATTCTCCTTTGAAAATATGTATATTACTTTGTAAAAAATTCCAAATTAATTCCTTAGCTACTTTGAGACCATGCACTCGGAAATTCACAGCCATAGAACTGATGGCTGCAAGGCAGCCTCAAAAATAAAATTTTACACTAACGCAGAATCATGACTCACAATATGCTTCCTCTATCTGCATTCATTTTAGAAAACTGACGAGATGATGACAGGTGTCAGTTTGTGCTTCATAAAAGAAAGATCAGATGGGAATCCAGATTGTACTTTTACTGGAGGTCAAATAAGAAAATACTTTTAGAGTTCCAGAGAGCCATGTGTCCAACAGTGATCCTAATAGTGCTCACTTTTAATCCTATCTTTGCTGGGATATGTAGACCAACAACATCTAATTGCTCTCTACAAATCACCGAATTGTGACTTTCTTATCTTACATTGTAAAAACAATTTTTTTAAACCAGATTAGAACCATTTACTGTATGGTTGGTTAAGCCATCCTGAAAACATGCATTTTCCAATGGATTATGCATATGCAGCTACGACACCTTTCCACAGGAGTCCTGCAGCTGTATGTAACAGGAGGTTTATGATGGCCGAACTAAAGAGAGAAGCCAACACCTCAATTATACATTAAAAAAAAAAGTTCCTGCTAACAGTCAGTATGGAGGCCATACTCCATCGAATATCAAGCTTATGCTTCCACTGCCTATTACCGCCAAGAATGAAATCACTCTGTAGCAGTGTCCCTGTCCTTTGTGTGGCAGAAGCTGTTCCTTGGCAACCGATGCAGACAACTGAGTTGCCACGGAAACAGGAAAGACTAATTTATAAAAACTCTGAAACAAAGCAACTATAAAGGCAACCCTAAATAGGGTGGGCATGTTCTGTATTACTCCCTACAGCATTCCCATCTAAAAAAAAAATACATAAAATACTAAATTATTATTTGTAATTTTCATAATTTCTGTAAAATTAGGTTTACAGAGAGCTAATGTTTCTTTGCATCAGCAGCAAATAGCCCCTTTCTCCTTCGGTTCAAGTTGGCAAATATACCTGAAGATTTATACCGCCGTTGAAGAGGAACACTTCCCATTTCAGCCAGTGTTTTCTCTTTCAGGGAAGATGAAGGCTGAGGGAAAAAGGCACAGAACAACTGTCGAGGAATGTGCCCAGAATATTTGCAAGCTGGATAAAGCAAGTGTTCACATAGTGAAACAGCAGAACAATCACAGCTCACCTGAGTTAAGGAACGTACATTCAAGTTTCTTCTTCTTTAATAAATATTTATTAGCAGAAAATATTTTATCTTCTTTAGTAATTAGAGAGATGCCAGGGACAACCATCCCCTGAATGCATTTTAACACATTTACATTTTGTGTATGTGCACACATGGAGAGCACGCTCAAAGGACACATTTTTACCAGTGAACAAGGTGGGGAAAAACCTCACCACACGCTGCATTTCCCAGGAAAGGAAACCAATATAACAGCAAGTCCTGTCTTCAAAGAGAAAACTAGTATGTGCAGCTGCCTAACCAGGCAACTTAACTCCTCAGCATGATAGACTCGAGAGAAAGGGAGACGAAGAGAGCTCGAGTGCACTCGCTCAGAGGCACAGACTCTGGTGGCAGGTTCCCACCAACGGGCGCGGGTGGATTCTGCTCCTGCCACGTTAACCTCAGCACTCTCCGATTCGCCATCATGCCTCCACAGAGTTAGGGTTAGGCACCAACTACTTGTTTACTGTCCAGCTGGCTACTGCCAGACACAGCATCAGTGACAAGAGTTCTGGCTGCCTCACCTCCACAAGGAGAAAACTCCACTTGCAGCACGAAGGGTGTCAATCTGAGCCTGGTTTTACTCAGCCATAAAATTCCATAAAGTCATTGGCACTGCTTCAAAATTGCTCTTTCAAGTTTGACTTAAGCAGACCCATAGGTTCAAAACGTATTAGGCAAGGACTGAAATAAATAGTCCATACACTTTATTTCCATGGAAAACTAGACCGGAACTGAAGACATCAGCAATTTTAAAAGAAAATGCATCCTCTTGATGCTTTCTGGAAATCAGTCATACAACTGTACTCATCCTCAGCTGTTCCAATGAACTGTGAAAACCAGTATTCTCACTGGTGATTAACACCAAGGTTGTCAGGTGTGTAAAACCCAGTGGAACTAAAGTAAAGCAGCTGCTCTGGAGAAATGCTGCACATCAATCAGTTACTGTGAATTATAAAAGGAAAAAAAATACATCCCAACTAAACAATTCCCTGAGTTCCCTTAGTTTAACACTTTACTTGCTATGTAAACAAACAAATTCTGCACAGATTCTATTAATTTTAATGCAATAGTGAAATAATTTCTGTTATAGGGTGCTTGTAAGAAGTTTCTCCAGTGTATTACATCACCTACCAACAGCCTATTTCCCACCACAGACAGACTCACCCTAACAAACTGACAAGTACTACTGTTTACAGCTTTTCCAGAGAGTTTTAAAAGTAGAGGTTAAAATTTAACCTCTATAGCTTGAAGGGTTGGTGTACCAAACATTGCCTGTGAAGTTCTCTCTACCATGGAGCTCTAACAGAGCTCCAGTAACTTTTGTGTTAGCCTTAGAGAAACTCAGGAATATAAAACAAGACATGAGGAATTTGAGTTCTTTTAACTGGACACTGAACAGCAGAAGATCTGTGAATGCAGACTACATTCATTCGACAGAAATGTAAGAAACTTAGCCAGCTATCTCAGAAGTGGTTTCATACTTCAACTATTTGGCTATTCAGATGCCTTAGAAGAGTTAGAGGCACTGTCACCTTAGTAAACAGCCAAAAACAGTGGGTGGCACACATTCTTCTCTCTTTACAGACCATATCCCAAAGCGTAAGAAGTTTTTATTAGCATGTCAACTGTTAAGTCATTTCACTTAAATACATCATTGCACATTCGCTGCCCTTCAAAGAGACAGGCAAAGATACACTTGGCACTAGGCAGTCCTAATTCTCTTCTGCTGAAGACACGGTCCAGTCACAAGTCTTCTTGAACTTTCCTCAATCTCAGGAAGTCAGTCAATAAAACTCCACCATCTGACAGCATTATACTTTGAAGACATTTTCAGAACGGTGAGTGACAAATCCATTCTTCACTGCCTACATGAATTCAGTTTATCCACAGAAAACATCAGAACTCAAATTTGTCATTAAATTATTAACTTCCTGGAACAAGGTAGCTGTTGTGATATATGTTAAATCAAGAATATGCAGTTTATTGCTTATTTTAACAGTTCCTTCATTCCTCATCCTAAAACATCCATTGGATTAAGGATCCTTTGTCATTCTGAAACATAAGCAATAACAAACATTTCCCTAGTACTTCTGAAAGTAAGGACTTTCACATTTTTATAGGAAAGCAACACGTTTCAATAGCTCTAAAGATCAGCAGCAGCCTTAAAATAATGACTCTGTTGGTAACAATTTTTTCCACAGCCGGAAAAGATTTTAACAAATATTTTGAAGCAAGTGGCAGATTATTTGCATTTATATGTGATGGAGAAAGATCAGGGACAAACCACCCCAAACTTTCTAGTAACACTTTCCTCTCCAAAGACAGCTGTATATGCTATCCCATATATGAAAACTATTCCCTTATAAAGCCAGCTGCCATAGTTAAGGACTAATCCAGGAAGACTTTGCTCAGTACTAGTTCCTAGCAGCACCAAACTTCACAAAGCTGTGAAGAAGAGTCACACAAACAAGAGGCAGGGAGATGTAGGGTGAAAATCCACCTGAAAAAAAGATGTGAGCACTGGATTGTGGGTGTATGCGTACATAGCCACACACAAGAACTCCAGCCTGCCCTTCCCAGATTAGATGGGCAAATTACTGAGTAGCAAAGTTTTATGCAGGCAACTCTGAATTAATGAAATCTGAATTATGCAAGGTCATAACAGAAAGCAAAAAAAAAACAAAAAAATCCTCTCTTTTAGATGTAGATTGATCGTATCCTCATTCAGGAATTCACTTTACAGTTATTGGGGGAAGGAAAAAACACCCCCAAACCAACATCCCCTTTGCCTCCCCACCCATCATCTTCCCTATAGGAAGGGAGAAAACTAGGAACAGTACGGTCTGCCCAGCTGCTATGCAATGTTGGTAAGTAGCTGATGGTCTTGCTTCTCCTCCATAGGATAACTTAGAAGCAAGTGAAAGAAATACGATGTCTGAAGAGAGTTTTCACAAGGTATGAAATTTTATGAATGAGACCACTACCAAAAACCCCAGGCTAATTTATTTTATTGTTCTAAAGGATGTGTCACAATACATGGAACTTGTTAGCAGTAGCCAGTTGACTCAGAACAGTATTATTCACAGCACTTAAATCTTTTCTGAGAAAGGAAGTTTGAGAACATGAAACCTACAGAAGATTTTAAAGTAATACAGAAAAGAGCTGCCTAAAGGGAAGAAAACTCCAAATTATGGCTTCACTAACAAGACGAAACAAAGTTAGGCTACTAAGTCTTTTGTCTGCTGAAATTTTTATTCAAAAAGCTCTTACTTCACTTCAGCTACAGCTTCACCAAATTAACTCTTGAGATAAGTCTGCAATTACATTGTTTCAGACTTGCTAAAGATCAAACACAAATACTTGGATACACCACAGGTTATGTAGATGGCAGAAGATTCTAAATAACTTATGTTTTTGGAAATGAAGGAGCATCTACCCTTCTAGGGTCCCTCTCTTCCTTCTTTGGGATGCATTATTTGGAATTCACCAGGACACAGGTGCTTCTCCCTCTGCAGCGCCTACAAATAACCCTTCTACTCCCAGGGCTCCTGTAAGAGTCTCACGGGATTGTAAATCAGTTCCTTTTCCTGACCTACATGTAAGACAAGCTCCTGTGTAAAGGGGGTGAGTGATCTTTTCATGTCTCTTCAGTAGCTCTGCGCTGTTTTCTACAAACTCCTCACTCCTTGCTGTTCCTTCTGTGCTGTGTTTAGCCTCACCATTCCAATGTACCGGCATCATCCATGATAACTTTATATTGTCCCCTCAACTTCTGTCTCTATCTCCCCTCACAGAGGGCAGATTATCCAGTCTCATGCTCATCTTCATGTCCGCTGCCAAATAATCAGCCTCTACATCTTTAAGTGATTGAGATTAAATACTAATTTAAAAAGGAATTATGTACACCTTACTAAAGGCAAAATGTCTTCATCTTATTTTGCATAAGCTTCCCATTTAACTGTTATCCAGCATCTTCTGCCTAACCTTGATTAGGACTGCAGGCAGAAGCAGTGTCTTTGTTCTTTCTAATGCAGCATACACCCACTGCACTTTGGAAAACTGTTCTAGCTCTACCTGACAAGCTGAAAATTACTTGTCACCTTCTCTAATCTGCTTGGAGTTTTTTGTACCACGTGTAAAGACTTATTTCCAGGGAGTAATCTAAAATAATACAGAATAAAAACTAAGAAAAGTTGGTACACTTTTTTGGTGAGGCTTTGTTCCCAGTGAATGGAAACACTTACTGTACAGACAGACTACCATTGATTTGCGATAAAAAAACTTCCCACACACTCTACCTCAGTTCTTTTGGGGAAGAAAATTTGGACCTGTAAGGCTGCCTGTCATTTCAGGATTCATGTTAAGTCATGACAGGCTGCTTTTAAAAAAAAAAAAAAAAAAGGTAAGCTTGATGACTGCATAACATCATAACGTTCCTGTTCAAATGCTGCAGTAGGACAAGATGCCACAGTTTGAAAGTAAAGGCAAAGGAGAACTTCACCACTGCTTCCAGCTCCTCCCCCGGGCAGGGGAAGAGCTTCAATCAGTATAGCCACAATATAGGTCATTTTTCAGAGCACCCGCCTCCTATTTCAGTGATCCTTCTGATTATTTGCCTATAAAAGAAGCAGCACTGTTAAAGCTGTCCTCTTCCTACAGAGGTACAATGTGACATTCACTTGTTCCTCTCCCCCTCCTTCTGTAACATTTAAGAGAGCAGTTCCTACTGTATGCTGTGAAAGATGACTGGCATTCACTTGGACTCAGCACAAGAGAAACTAGAGCTTAATTTTCTTTTCTAGGACAGCCCTCCTCCATCTGCAGATAGAAGGGTTCATTTTTTTATGGGGATGCCACATTTGAAAGCTACTCCTCCTACAGTGTCGTTGAAGACTTGCCAGAGAAAGGAAAGTCTCATCCTTTCGTTCTCATCACCTCTCTCCCCCCATAAACAACCAACCGGGACCCCACATTTAAATACCACTGTTTAAATGAGATTTAAATAAAGCTGCAATATAATTTTGGTTGAAAGTTTTCAGGAAGGTGTTTTTCCTACAAATGCTATTCATCTATAATGACTCCTATATGTCTTTACCCATTTGCTCCTTCAGTCCCACGTTTAAAATTTACTAGATGTTTTAAAATTAATTTTAGTTTCATAGCATTATTTATTGCTCATGCCTTAATGAAACTGTCTGATTTAAAAAAATTCAACTGAATAGCTTTTGTCAAAAACAAAAGTTATTGGGCAAGTATATTCATTTTTACAAATATTTTAACTGAAAATGTCAGACATTTTATTAACTACGGGAATACTTATCCATGACTATAAAAGGTTTTATTTCCTTTTAAATCTTGTGTTACAGAAATGGAGCCCCAGGGATACTTTACTTAGTTGCGTGGCATGTCCATACTACAGATGCTGAATGTTCATCTCAAGTTTATTTGTTGCTAAATTTAACCATAAGAAGTTAAAAGTTCAAGTATCCAGTGTTCCTCATTCTCAACCAGCTAGAATAGCCCTGTTCTTCCTGTTTCATCCCCTTATCCCCCTTCCCTTCATCCCTATGTCGCTCTCAACCTTTGCTCACCCTACTGAGAGCAATCAATACTAATATTAGTCCAATTGTCTTTACATAAGGTACAGAAATTTTAGTTTGCTTATCCCTGATGTAAAAAGCAGATGTCAGCAACTGCTTTCACAAAGATCCTAATCAACTGCACAACTACTAAACACTTTTTACTTTTAAGTCTCATTCTCCTACATACATATGTTTTTCCACCATCTTATAGCAGTGAAATATCCAACACTTCTTGCATTAAAAACCTTCACGTATCATAATCATGTTTACTGCACTCTCATCTGGTTACTGTTCCTCTATTTCTGATAGGCCATTTCATTATTCTTTCCTACATAACTGCTTCATATTTGCCTTATTAAATTTTACACTGATTGCAGTCCGTGTTCCCAATTCATCAAGATCACACTCTATTTAAACAGATCCCTCCAGAGTATTTGCAATGCTCCTCAATCTGCCCCAAAACAGATGCGTTCTCGTTTAGAAACTGACACATCCAAATATCATTTTTTTCCTTAAAGCCTGTAAGCCGTCTTCTTTTTCACAAATACATAGAAAATTGAATGTGCTGAAGCACAGGAGGTATTTTTAAGTAGCAAGAATAATAGACTAGAAATACAATAGCATTTCAGATAGCAAAAATGGGCTACCCAGACAATAGGAAATAACAGAGTGCCTTTCTGCATCCCAGGTGCTCTCACCCTAAACCCAGCTGCTTAGGTGTAAACTCTGCTACTACCATCATACCCACACAGGGGCATTGACGCTATTCATGCTTGTATGGCTGCAGTAAGTGCACAGAAAATAGACAACTCTGGATCAGAATCAACAATGTCATATATGAACTTTTTCATTATTATAAGCTTCTATATTTTTAACCTTTTAATTCTTAAGTGCCAAGACAGAATTATGGCATGCATGAGTTTATTCTCATGTGAAGACAAGGTTTCTTATTATCGGTGTCTAGCATGCCAGGATCATTTCCCTCAACACATGCGCGTTACTCTCACCTCCTTCTCAAAGTTATTTCCTCTCCAAGGAGCATGTAAGTATGTCACTTAAACGCACCATATTTTGCATTAGCTTTAACTCAGATTTCGTGTGGGCGTAAGATCCAAACACAGATTTCATACATGGAGAAATAGCAGAAGGTTAAAGAAATCTTGATTATAAGCATACAAGATATACAAACAGAACAAAAGAGCTGGACTATAGAATCTAGATGTTGTGCTCAGGAGACGTTTTCACGCAGAGAACTCCACAGAAAGCACCATTTGTCAGAATTTGCTAGATTTTAAATGAACAGGAGTTGCAACTAGAAATCGAAAAAGGAGATAATACTGAAATAGGCAAGAATAGTTAAAAACTCAAAGAAAATGAAGGAGTCTCCTACAACACCTTCAGAAACAGACACAGGATTCAGAGGCAGATAAGAAATCAAGAAAGGGAACATGAGACAGCAGGATATTTCAGGGACAATTAGAATAAAGTGTTAAAGGTTTAGCTTTTGGACGCATGCTATTCAGCAGCAGCTGCAGTTCACAATTCAAATTAATGCAAAACAGATGCATAACCTGGCTGCAAGGGAAGGGAGGTGAAGATACTTTAAACAGCAAACATTCTTTTATTTAAAAAGTCAGCATGTGCATTTCAGGCAACGTCTGTCTCCCCTCACTTTTAATCAAAGGCACTCTACCCTGTCTATTCCACAAGATGCCCCCAATCTTCCCTTACTGTCTGGCAGCTTTGAGAAAATCATTGCTTAAACCAAGCCAAAAAGATAATTAAAAGCAGTTCAAACCGAGATTTCACTCTCCACTCACTCGATGAGTAAATGTCTCTTACAGTTTTAAACTACTAAACCTCAGAGGAGTTTTATTTAGAAGAAATTTCTGAGATTCAATGTTTAATGGAAAACCAAATCCACCAGAACAACTGATTTGGGAGAGGCAATCAGCCTTAACTGCTTAATAGGAGTTTTATTTTCAGTAACATCCAACTCTGAATTCAAAACCCTATAATGCTTTGCTGGTTCCAGTGGGAGCATACTATGGTCTTCTGTCTTACTTTCTAAACTTAAGCTCACTTATCTCTCATAACAATGACCAGATGGGTGTGAAATTATCTATGTGTAAAGTACCATACCCTGTCCCGCATGCCTCGAGTCCCCAGAGACGTCTTTGCTCTTCTGTTTATGACTTCAAGAATTCAGTCCTATGGAAGAAGCCTGATTCCCTCCTCAGTAGCCTTCTTGAGCAAAAAGACCTCCTTGTAGCAGGTGGCCTGACCTACTTAAAATGTTTGTTTGTTTTAAATGTAACAGAAGGTACTTAAAATTTAAGAACAAACTATATGTGATATACACCTTGTCACATACCACTAACCAGTGACATCAGGCAGTCTCAAAAAAGGTTGATTTATTTATAAAAATCTAAGCCATTTTCAGACTACTACTGTCTTCATTCAGTACAATGGAAATATTTTAACCTACTGGTAATTGTATTATTTCCTAAATCTGATTGAGTCTGAACATCCTGCCCCCATGAATTGGCACACAGTAGTGGGGGCATAGATTCAGAAGAGATTAAGCCAATACTTCCTACAGGATTGAACAAATTGGTTTCAAGCTTAAAGAGGAATGGAGGGGTAAAGAGGCAGAATACACTGTACATCACTGATTTAATAGTACTTAACATTGTTGGCCCTGAACATCCGCTAAGTCTCTAAGTCTCAGTCCCATTTCTACTGAAATTCACAGCAGAAATCCTCAGACACACAGAGCAGGGAAACGGAATTGCATCTCCAACTTCTATACACAGCAGGGTTCATTTAAGAAGGAATCCTTCTAGAGGTAGAAACCTGGAGTCATCTCGATTAACCTGATGAGAAGTATGTCATTGCCCTAGACTTGCTTTCTACAGAAAAAGAAGCACAAGAGGCAATTCCAGACCAAATAGGTAGAATATACAAAGACACGTGTGCTTCTTGCTGCTCACACTGTAAAAGACTGCAAAGTGCATCGCTTAAGAAGCTGGAAAGTACTGAAAATAAGTTAAGATGCTTCAGTTGACTGCACTTTCAGAAAATAAATTGGGTTCATAAAAGCTTAATTAGAACAACAAGGTACAAAAATTGGGCTGTCGCTACCATTTCCTCCACTGTCAACAATTTTAGGACTATTTTGCTAATATCAACTCCATCATATTGTCATCCTTTTGTCATATTTTAAAAATCTTGGTTCCTATAAATAGGTAGAGAAAAATGAAAGGATTATATTTCACAGAAAAACACGGCTAGTGGCAGAATATTTATGTAGTTTGCCCTCTCAATATTCATCATTCACGGAAGAATTTTCTTCTATACAATAGCTTGGCAAAAAGGTGCTGAAGAGAATTGTAAGTGGAAAGAAATAAGTAATCAAGGACATACTTGCATTAAGTCTCAGAGAACTGTTCAAACTTGAGTTTGATTAAGAAGAGTTATCAGCTTTTAGTTTCTTAACTTTGAAAAAAGAGATTGCCAAGATTTTCCCAGTATTTGTGCAAAAATTCAAAGCCCAACAATCCAAGAATAGAATTATACTAAAGTGCTTAAATTAAAAAGCAAATAATTAGATTCTAGTAAGTTTCATGCAATACTAAGAATTGTTCCTTAGAATAGTATAATTTAATTTCTTATAAAAGAAACACATGTGCTACAAAAAACCATGAGAGAAAAATGTTTTTTTCTTTGGATGATGCTTAGAATTCTGCTAAATATCTGGAAATTCTTAAACTTGTAAAAACTATTATTAGAAGGAAAGGATACAACCCAGCAAATGCAAGATTCATTACCCTTTTTTACAGTCTCACTACCTCATACCACGTCACAGAAAGGAAATGCACGCACCACACTTACTTATGCCAATGACTAAAAAATATTGCTAACAATAACAGCTTCAGAGAGTAAAAATAAAATTGTCCCAGTGAACATGACAGTTTGACAATACACAGACTTCAAACTATTGAGCTCAGCTCATTCACTGAAAGCCAAGAAATACAGTTTCTTAACAGGACAGGGGAGCAGAACAAAGTTTAGGATGAGTACTATTTGAAAGCATCACAAAAACATTTCAGCTGTTGACAGGGCACCTGAGGACCATATGTTATTGAGCAGTGGAAACTCTTTTCAATGATCGCCATTAATCTCATGCCTGTCTCCACAGACTAGTCATACAACATCAGAGAAATCTGCAAGCACTTTTCCAAGTCCTCTTTTGACAAACAAATAAGGAAAAAAACCCACACCCAAAACCACCACCACCAAGACCATATAATTGGGGATGTTTCCACTTGTTTTTCCTCTACTCCCTTCACTACTCAGCAATACACAAATCAGAACTTAACTGGATGAGAAGATCTTCTTAGTTATATTGTACATTTAGAGCAGTGAAGCAAAGTCCAGATGTAGAGGAAAAGGACACTTATTCTAGTACCTGATAGTTCTGAATGACCACACCAACCTCAACACTGAGGCACCCTTCCTCACACTTACAAAATATGATACTCCACCTTTGAGCTGGAAATTACTCTTCCTTAAAAAAGGCTTCTGACTATACATAAACTTATATTTCCTTGTAAGACAGTAAGATCAACTTACATGATATTTACAGCATAGTGAAGCAGATATTCAAGTTTTTCAATTAATAACAGCTTTTCTTTTGCACAGCATAAAAGCCAATCTAAAAGTCACAGAAGATGGCATCTTGTCTTCTTGATTTTCAGTCAGACTACAGTTCCTGAAGGATGCCAGTTCGCAACCCTGGAAACTCCTATTGTGAGAGCGCTTTTAGAGACAGAGCAACACAGTTGTCAGTCCCAGCTTAATAGGAACCAAGCCTAGACAAATGAATGAACACACTGCTTTCGATTAGGAATGGGCTTCTGTTGACACCTTTACAGAAGAATTCATCTGAGTAACAATTAAAATTATTAGTCAATGTCATAACATGATATCCAAACAGCCTACCCAGAGTCACAAGGGTTGAAGGACCTATTACAGCTCTCCTCTGTCACCAAGGAAAATACCAATTGCCAGCAAACTGTCTACCCTAACATGTCTTTGAATGATTTTGAGCCAGATTTTGATGCTTTTCTTACTAGTCTAATTCGTAATGGAAGTCGTCTTCTCCAAGTTAGAATCATAAGAAACTTCTAAGACCCCCAGAGCCCATCAACACCTGCTGAGATAGGCAATTTTCAGTCATCAATTTTATTTGTTATTGTTTTTCAGTCTATCATGCCTTCAAGAAGGGGTCTTTTCCCCAGTATTGAGAAAAATCCTCATCTTCTAAGTCCTTCCACAAAATCAGTTTCAAAACACCAAAGCCAGAAATGATGTATCTCCCAGAGAAAAAAAAAAAAAAAGGTTTTTTATTAAATATATTGCAGGCAGGAAGGAGAGGAAAGTGAGGTACATCAAAAGCTGGAGAGACGTTCTTTCTTCTTGCAGAGTGTCTCTCACAGCTACATAACATGGTGGTCTGTCAGCACATCCTAAACAGGGCCCTAAACTTCATGTCTAAAATTAAGCAGCACAGGTATTTTCTGAGGTACATGGCCATCTAGAATCTGCATTAGAAGCCCTTTAGGAAGGAACAGCTTGTACAGTGCACAGTAGGTTTCAGATCCCCAGGTGCAATATTAAGTACCACCTCAAAAACATAAGCACAAGTTTCCCTAGCTGTTGCTTCGCTGTTAAAATGCTTTGTGTGAGCTACAGAAGCCATCCTACTTAATGTTTGCTCCCAATTAGTCAACATCTGCACAGCTACATCTCACAGAGAATTCACGATGGTTCTCTGGTCAATCAACATCACCCCTGTGTGCCTGTGGCTGGCAGGGAGCTCCAAAGCCTTCAACAAAAGAGAGAAGTTAAAGTTACTGCACTCGAGAGAGGTCACACAGAAGATAAAATAGCACTTATTGTCCATGTTTTTCAAACTAGGAATAATTTTAAGTTGCATGCATAGAGTGGATTGTAACTACAACTGAAGAACAAATAAAAAGAACATGCACTGCCAGTCACTCTTAAAATTAAACACACCTTCTATATTAAGAATGGAACTGATTACAAATGCTGATGTGAATCAAAATTACAGAGCACATAGAAAACGAGTCACTTGCTGCACATAAATTTTATTTTCTTTAACATTCATTTTGTCTAGATTGTTGTATAACATACGCTACACAAACATCAAGTTAGAGGATGTCTCTTAGTGAATGATACCTACCTTGCTTCATGCAGGCTTTTCTGTACCAAGGATAATCCAGGTCTAGAGAAAAGACATTTGATATCTTTAATCCATCCTACAAAAGGGTAGATTTGGCCAAGAATTTACTGTAGAATACAGACATTATTACCAAATGTTTTCCATTTGTTAAGAACAAAGCAATAAAAAAAGCACATGCTCAGTTTAGGTGTAGGTGCAAACAGTGGCTTTCTTTTTCTTGTGTACTTTCTTAAAAGAACAGTATTAATTCCTTACTAAAAACTAAAGATATTAGATTTTAGGTGCCTTCAAAGACAGAAGTCCACAGGAAAGGGAGTTTGTATCATAAGATACCTCCTTTAAAGTGGGGTTCCAATAAAAAATGAAAACATACTACACTCAATTAAGAAGATTCAAACTTTCCAGCACTGTGATGTACCCTCTCCTTGCAGACTCATTTTTTTAAGAGGTATTTTTATGGCTTAAAGCAAGGTTATTGCAGGACTCGCTCCCATTCCACTCTATACCTCTCATACACACTTCGGTAAGGTATGTCTTTATGTAACAGTAGCTGCATTTTATATTTCTAAAGGTAATTTGATTTGAAATAACATATTTAAAAAAAAATATCAGATAGTGACTTTTATTCTGGTATGTCAGCCACTGACCACTTAGCTGTCTGGAGTCAAATCCACGGCATAGCACATGAATGAAAAAATAATTTGCATGATTGCATCTAGTTAAGCTAAACAAACCACCTGTTCAAATAAGTAGGTCTCATTATAAACCAGATGTTTGCTCTTCCAAAGGCAAATGGAGGACTCACAAGGTGATAAAGCACTTTTGTCCAAACTTTGTCTAAACATGCAAATTGTAAATACTTTGTACAAATACACACACCATAACACTTCTAAAAATTGCACTGTTTCACAACGTTGCTATTATCTGTGACCTTTATTAGTATTCTCCCATTTCAGTCTTTGGTGTTGTTCTAGAAGTTCATCAGTACACAGAAACCAGAGAACTGAACTTGCAACGCAGCTACCAGGTTCTATCTCCACGGGCAGCTTGCACCTTTGATGTTTGCATTGTGTGTCCACACACTGCCTTGTAGAAAACCATATTTTAATGCACATCAAACTAAAAGTGTTAAGGGAAGTTTAAAAACCAAGCTGAAATGGTGCAGTTACAGTAAAGCAAGACATATTTCAGCTATGAGAAGGTGTTCCTTCTCTGCACAAGTACCTGAGAATATTAAGGGTCAATACTAAAAATGTCTTTTCATGTACTTAAACAACCTTTTAATCTAAAAAAATAAGTAATGCTCACAGTACGTGCATGCCTTCAAGATCTGAATTCCTACAGGCAGCCATTAAACCTACTCATTATCTTTTTATTTTACTTACACAGCAAAGTTGGCATGGAGAACACTTCAAGACCTCCTAGATAGGTTTTAATTTTGACCTGAGCTCATAAGACTGTTAAATGCTTCTGAGAGTCCCACCATCCTCTTCAAATCCATCAGTATCTTACAGGGAAGTGAATCTCTCTTTTCCTCCAGAGTACAAACATAAAAATACACATATACTATTCTAGACACAGTATGAAACCTATCCTGCTTTGAGGAATCATTAATAATTGAACTGTGAGAGTATGCCAAATACAGGCCACCGATGTGCTATACAATCAGATTACATTTGTATGTTGTGCCCTTTTTCACGCGAATTAAATTATATTCTAAAGTTTCAGAAATGTTTAAGTCAAAAAACGGATTCTGACAGGAGTTATACTGCCATGAGTTATAAGGAAATGCAAATAAACCACTAGTCACCTTGTTTGTAACAAGGAGAAATACATTTTAACAAAACTAAGTTAAATGCATGAAATCCAAAATAAACACCTACTTAATACTGGAAATCATAACTTTCCTCAGGTACCAACTGTCCAAGCACTACCTGGCTCATCCAGACAAGCTTTCTACATTGCCATCAAATTTCATAGGCCAGTTTAAATTCCTTTTAACTGAGCATAACATTTATTAATGTCTTTTAGAGATACAAATCGAAACATCACAACTAACCAGGCTGTTGGAGGGAGAGAATTTAAGCTCAATTACTCAATGTTTAGTGTCAGTATGGGACAACCATTTGACTCAGATGCCCGGTGAAGACTCTGACTCCTACTACTCTCTTCTGATTAGCCTGAGGCATCTAACGATAGTACCCAACAACAGTATACATACCTCATTGCCCATCTGCACTAACAAGATATGGGACTCATGTCAGTTTTTGCCAGGGATAGGCAATTCCAGTGTTGGCGTCAAAATAACTCTCAAGAGATGACTGTACAGAATAGCATCTTACCAAGTTACATTCCCAAAGAATAATCCTAGGAGAGCTTTATTCTCTTATTCTTACAGTAAATTACTTGTCTTGGCTCAGAGCTTTAAGATTTTATTGCTTTTTAAGTTAGCAATGAAAGATTTAATCACAGATTTGTTAGATTTAACCACCAAACACAGGCTTTTCCAGAATCTTCCAGCTCCAACAGGAGTCACAGTAGAAGTTCCCAACAATAAACACTACTGGAAAAATTTTGGATTTACCGTAGATTTCCTCCCTGTAATCATTCACAGCTTGAGTTTAGCAATAAAGAAATCCATCATTGAGCCCCCAACACCATCTGGGAGATCAGGCTTTTGGCAGAGAAAAATGGAGCAGCAACTGCCTTGCAGTACAGGAAATCAATGACTTCCCCACACAAGGGTGAGGACCAGGCTGCTCCTGCTGAGCACAGGATCATTCATTTCCCTTTCTGCTAACAAAGCTGCTTTGTATGTGGCAGTGACTAAAGTCTCCATTACACTGGCAGGACACACACCTTCCCCCAAATCCTGCCCTTACCAGGAGGTTTAGGCAGCCAGCTATGCACTTGCAATTGAACAGCCAGAAAGGGAAGGAATGAATACATGTGGAGACACCAGTCTCCTGGGAAAGCCTTTAGACACAAGAGTTTCAAGATACAAGGCCCCAGCACACCACTGATTTAAGATCATCTCAAACCCCATGACTTTAACAAAGAATTCAGCTGAACAGCATGAATTTTTCCTGACAGCATCAGGGTCAGGAAAACCTAGTCTTCCCTTTCCCCCCAGTAGTATGACAGTACTATTGACTTCCAGCCATTAGAGCTCTGAAACAGGTGTAAAAGTCTAAAGGTATTTTTTTTGTTTTAAGCACAGCCATTAGAGAAGAGTCTGGCATATTAAAAAACAAAAAGTGAGCACATTATCCAGGAGACAACAGGCCACATCGACATCCTTCCAGGCTGCACTTCTTGATAGCTAAACTACAAGTTTATTTACACATACATTACAAAACACATATCCATCCCTTTTTATTGAGAGGGTTTACAGGAACTGGAATAGTCACTCAAGATCTTCTGTCAAGGTCACAGCAGAGACCACCACTGATCTCTGCAGCTTTAAAATCCCAACTCCTTCCCCAGATTTACTAGCCTTAGTGCTCCCTGGAACATGAGGTAAGGTAAGCAGGACAGAAGTCGAGAGTTTCCCCAGACACACACTTTACCTTTACTGCAGGCAAAAGGAACTTCACATCCATATTTTTGCTCCAAGTCAAAGTTCCCAACAAAGTGACACTGTAATCACCCTGTAATGGGGTCATTACAGGCATGTATGCAGTCATCAGGAACTGAGCTACTGTCTGTAACTGGTGTCAGAGGTTACTGATAGAAAACAGCAGATGGAAGGGACTTCTGGTCAAGCCAGACTTGGCCCTGACTTGAACCAGTGCTCTGAATAAGCAGCTTGACCATTAACCAGTCCTCTCTGAGATCAGAGGATATTGCTGTAGCTGTTGCCAGAGCTACGCCGGCGTATTATCCCCAAAACTGCAGACATGTTAGGATCACCACTAGATCTAGCTGACTGTGTATTTACCTATATCAAGCTTATTTTGCAGCATCTCCTGACAGCTACATTGTTAGTTGTGTATCTGTGAATCATGGAGCCTAGAATTTGTAACACACAGCTGTATTACAGCAGAAAGCTTGGTCTTTAGCAGCTTCTAGCTTCTCAGGGAGACTGTTCACTCATCTTTCTACCCACATTTTATACGTCTATCATTTCTTCAGTTTAAGAAGTTACATATGTAAATGCAAGTATCTGCCGTATTTCTCTAGAGTCACCATTGCTCTAAATCAATTCAGGTCATGCTGAAATTAGTCTTGCCCTTCACCAGGTTAACAGCTTCTGCAGTTTTGCTATAATTAATACATGTCCGTAGATGAATTACAAATAAAGTGAAAGACAAAAAAGAAGTAGGATTACCCTGTAATATTTGTTCTTGTCCCTTCATCCCCAAGTTCAATAAGAAGTCTCTCAAAAATCTCACCCTACTGCCATTTAGTAAGTCAGCAAAAAAAGAGACACTGCTTGAAGGTATTTCATAGAAGAAATAACATGTCACCTACAAGAGACTCCTCAATAAACATGGGCACCACATATAACCCTACCTGTTTTCCTGCAAAAGGGAAAAAGCTTAGTAATTTTCTAAGCTTGCACCTTCTTCATAGTCCATTCTAGCTGCAGTAAGATTCATCATTTGGTCACTCTGGACAGCAGTAGTCCTGCATTTATCATGGTGGAATGTGTCCTCACTGTTTGTTCTTACAGTTTATTGAAAGGCAAGTACAATGACTCACAAAGCTGCTGCAAGAAAAAGCTGAAACAAGTTAATAGAATAAGCTCTAAAATTACATCCTTCATCCTATGTTTCCGGCATGCAGAGCCAAAAACCACATCACACTTTTGACTGACAGATTTAGAGCTATTATTTATCATAAATGGCAAGACCATCACTGAGGTCAAGTAATGCTTCATGGTATGTTCCTGAACTGCTCACAGATCTTAAGTACACGATAAGAAGTTCAAGGCCTGGTTTTATGTTCTAGAGAAAAGTAATTTTTCCTAATGTACTATTCTTTTCTTTTTGGAAAATTGTGTTTTCTTCATGCTGAGAATGATCACCATGAAAATTCTTACCTGTTTTCCATCTAGTGTGTATAAGCGTTTAACCACCCCTGAATCCAGCTTGATGGCATCAGTTATATCAGTAAGAACCTGTTCAAATGAATGTGCTGTCTTCTTGTTGAGCAGAATCCGGACTGCTTTACGTGGTTTCACTCCGCTCCTGATGATAGTGACTAGTTTAGGCCTAATGAAATCCTTATTCTCTTTTGCATCTGGAGTACCTCCTTTAGCAGTGGCAAGAGACGGCACTGAACGGGAAGTGGAAGTTGTCTTAACATTCACTGACCAGTTTGGGTTTACATTCTTCGTGTACTCCAGTTTCTTGAAAGGTTCTATGGAACCACATACATAGCTTTCCCCTGAGGAAACAAAAGTGCCAAACCAGCAAGTCAGATTAGGTGGATGGGGGGAACAAAACAAAAACATAGAAAAGTGCCAAATCAAATCCTTTCCAAATCATTAAACAGTATTCTTACCATTCTTGATCTACAGTGCATAAAGTATTGATGACTTCCCTTCTCAGGTACTACAGACTATAAAACATCTTTTAAAAATCATTCGTCAGCTAACCATTCAGAAAATGCTGTTAGAAAAATCCTTGAAAGTAGCAGTTTTCTTTTCAGAAAACACCATCTTGCAGTGGGTCTCGTTGCTGTCAGTAAGTAGTAAGTAATATCTAATAAGCTGCCCAGCCCCAGCACATCATCACAGTAGTCTCCCAGCCTTCATGTTTAAATGGCCTACGCCTAACAGAACAGCAGGCCCCAAGCACTTCAGAGGAAATAATAGGAAACGTTATCAAAAACCATAGGTTACAAACAACCTTCTCTAAAGGGTGGATGAAAGTGTCATAGGAGATTCGTTAACATTTGATTATTTAAAGCTTTAAGTAGCATAAACCCAGGATACGTATAGGCAAGAAGCCTCACTGCATTATTCTACTGACTCGATATATAATATGGGGCAAAGAGTAGTAATTACAGAGTTCTCCTCACAACAGATTTACCATACTTTAAAGAAAAAAGTGGATTATAGCTCGTATTTCTATTGAAGCATTATCTACAATAAAATATTTTCTCAAATACCACACCCACACAATTTCCAATGAACTAGAAGATACCCAGAAAACACGAGCACATCCCTGTTGATTAACACCTTAACCCAGTCCAGCTGCAGGCTGCTGCAAAAGGGGCATCTGCTTGGGTACTCCCAATCTCAACCTTCAGCTTGACTGAGTGACTGCACTGTCAGTCACACTGGATGAGTTGGACCAGCTTAGTGATCTGAGTGAACATAACAAAGACAATACTAATTTTGCAACAGGCTGATTCAGTTCACCCTCTGGCTGCAAAAAAAACACCAAAGAAAACAATACCAGATCCAACAAGACCACACCTTCTAGCAGCCTGCAGTTAAGCTCCATTACAAATAATGCAAAATCCTATTCAAAACAATACCACAAAAACATCTGAGATGTTTTAATTCTTCTGGGTTCAGTAGTTAAGTGTATGCGAACAGTATAGAAGCTTTTATGTTAACAGTTTACCCCAAGGTATTAAAATAAAAACAGAACAAAACACGGTGATGTACCTCCTATGCCAAAAACCACATAAGAACCAAAGATTTTCCTAATGATCCCTTCCCTAAGGAAAGAAAACTCATAGTTCAATTATTAAAAGAAAAACAAGTATTTAAATTTTACTTCCAGACACAAATTGTGAGGTTTCAGGGCACCCAACCCAACCCCACAGACCATATAGCACACAAGGAATGCTGCCAGATACACAGTTACCACGGTTAGAAATCACGGAGGGTATCCACTGGGACACGACACCCCGGATGCAACAGAAGTTCAAGTCTGTCGGCTTGATGCTCCAAAGGTGAGACAATAACACACTGTACAGTGATTATCAGAAAGTCAATGGAAAGACTCCAAAAGAAGACAAAGAAGTCAGAGGAACATGTGAAGATGGACCACTGTGCAGAAAAGGTAACGACAGACAACACCAAGTTGGGCAGGAGTATTGATCTGCTTGAGGGTAGAGAGGCTCTACAAAGGGATCTGGACAGGCTGCATCAATGGGCCAAGGCCAACTGCATGAGATTCAAGAAAGCCAAGTGCCGGGTCCTGCACTTGAGTCACAACAACCCCATGCAACGCTACAGGCTTGAGGAGGAGTGGCTGGAGAGCTGCCCAGCGGAAAGGGACCTGGGGGTGCTGGCTGACAGACGGCTGAACATGAGCTGGCAGTGTGCCCAGGTGGCCAAGAAGGCCAACAGCATCCTGGCCTATATCAGAAATAGCGTGGCCAGCAGGAGTAGGGAAGTGATTGTGCCTCTGTACTCGGCACTGGTGAGGCGGCACCTCGAATGCTGTGTTCGGTTCTGGGCCCCACACTACAAGAAGGACGTTGAGTTGCTGGAGTGTGTACAGAGAAGAGCAATGAAACTGGTGAAACGTCTAGAGCACAAGTCTTCTGAGGAGCAGCTGAGGGACCTTGGGTTGTTTAGCCTGGAGAAGAGGAGGCTGAGGGGAGACCTTATCACTCTCTACAACTACCTGAAAGGGGGTTGTGGCGACGAGGGTGTTGGTCTCTTTTTTTTCCCCAGCTGACAAGTGATAGGACAAGAGGATACGGCCTCAAGTTGCGCCAGGGGAGGTTTAGATTGGATATTAGGAAATATTTCTTCACAGAAAGGGTTATCAAGCATTGTAACAGGCTGCCCAGGGAAGTGGCTGAGTCACCATCCCTGAAGGTATTTAAAAGACATGTAGACGTGGCACTTAGGGACATAGCTTAGCAGTGGACTTGGCAGTGTTAGGTTAGCTGTTGGACTTTATGATCTTAAGGGTCTTTTCCAACCTAAATGGTTCTATGATTCTATAAATTCAATGACAGCATAAGATCAAGCAAGAACAACAAAAAAATTTTGGTTTCCCTTTTTCTTTTTTTTGAAAGCATTCTTTTAAAGCAGAACAAAATACAGAGTGGGAGATGACACAAGAAATTCCAATGCTTAATAGTCATCGCGTAAATTCAAGTTAATCTGCACTTTGCAGTAACACCCAAACTGTTACGAAAGGAATCCGACATGGAATGCTTACACCAACCTTAAACGAGATAAAGATAAGCTCTTCCTTTTATCCACTGTATATATGAGAGACATACAGATATAGTAACATCAGAACATAAAGGTTTAGCCACAGTAATGATCCAAGAGTAATCAAACAGTACATATTCTCTTTTACCTGTGTCTCTGTCCAGTATTTTTAGCACTAGCTACTCAATTACTGCAAGGTCAGAATGCACCCACAATACCACATCCATAAAATTAAGACGTTTTAACAAACATTAATAGTGTTTCATAGGGAAAAAGATAAAAAAGATCCTACTATGAACAGGACTGCACTCTATTCAATAAATACCTTTTCTATAAAGTACTTTGCAGAAGTGTTTTTTAGAAATTTTTAAATAAAATTTATTGTCATCTCCACTTGTGTTTGCCATAGACTTAAAATCCACCAGCAATTTCTTGGGGCAAGGGCAGGGGGTGGGGATAAAAATCAGATTTTCAGGTTCACTGCTATGAGAGAAATTGTTCAGTTTAGGTGCATAAAATAACAATTTCTTTAAAAACAAGTCTTCATATTAAAATTCACTTCTCAAAGGGTAGGTGCATAAACAAATGGCCATACACGTTGTACCCAGATTTACATCTAGTTTATTAAGAGCTCTTTTGGTTCCCCCTTCTTGAAAGGATGGAATTCCACATGATTTTTAATATCAACTATATTTAAAGGTCAGCTGAGTTCCTTGTAGCGTTTAACAGCACATATCAGCTCTTCATTACAAAACTAATTTTGTGTAAATGACCATAAAAGACCAATACAATCAGTGAAGCTATGGGACTGTCTTAACATCAGATTGTTTTCCCTATCTCCATTTCCAACAGTACTGTATTACATCTATAAAATATTTGGACCAAGATATATTTTTTTTGCCCTTAAGAGGCTTATATTTGGCTACAGACTATCTTGGAGGTAGAAATCAAAGGCCTTCTAAGATGAATATCTTTATCAAGAGCTATTTTATAGAGGAAAACAGAAATACAGACTGTTTATCTTAAGGGTCTTTCCCAACCTAAATGATTCTATGATTCTATAAATGCAATGACAGCATAAGATCAAGCAAGAACAATAAAAATATGATAAAAATAAGACCTCTCCCATAATGCTGCTATTTAAGGCAAAGTGCAGGGATGTTAGCCAGGGACTGCAGTTTTCACTCAGGGTGGTCCTTAGGGCCAGGCCTGTAAGAACAAAAACTAAATGGACAAATGCCCTATGTCCTAAAAGTACCTTTTATCTGATCTTAAGATCAGTAAACCCTGTTTTATGGTACAGATGGAAAATTGTAAGAACTCAAAACACGAGACATTCACATACAAGCTTAAATTTCCTGAACATGGGACCCACCCTGACAGCAGCCAGAAATTTCAATGTCTAGCCTAATCCTTTAGGATCTTTGGTGTTTGTATACGAGGAAATCTCAAAGGAAAGGATAAAAAGCCTTCACCTAGATTTTCACCCTGTTTTCTTTTTCAGAGTTACCTTAAGGAGAGAAGACTGCAAAGAATTTGCACAAGGGACATGATTTACCAGTCCAATAAATCCACCTTCTGCCTTAACAATTGCTTCCTCAACAAAGCTATCAGATGATGACACTTTTTTTTTCTTTTTTTCTTTTTTTTTTTGGGGGGGGGGGTAACTTTTGGCTACAATTGCCTCACAGACAACAGCCTCAGCCCTGTGACTTGTACTCGAGGGGAGACAGAAGCTGTAATCTGCAGACAGGCAATACCAGCAGCAATTTGGTTTCCCCAGCTCCAGAGCACCAGGAAAATACACCTCCAGCGGTAATCCCACTGACCACCGTCAACTCTTATTCTGGGTCATGCCAAAGCACAAATACAGTCCATAAACATCAGGTTTGACTAACCGGCAGCTGGAGGAAGAAGGTGACAATCCCCAAACACTACATTTGTAACAGAACATGTGTTGAAGGAAGAATCTTTGGAGATTCTGGATTAAACAAAAGCATTGAAAAGACAGCCCACTCAAAACAACTGTTAGACTGCAGCTCCCCAAGAGAGGGGAGCAAGCCTTTCACAGTGCAGTCAGCTGTCGCTAATGACATTTTGACTCTTGATTACAGTATCAATAGTCATTAGAAAAAGAAAAGGGGACACCCAGCTCTTTTTGGGATATTTGACATCTAGGAAAAAAAGTAATTACTGAATGTTAGAAAGTATCCCTCTCTTGATAGCCCTTCTGCTTCATTTGCACAGTACCAGTGCAAATGAAACACACACCACCCTAACACTTAACAAAAAAAAGATACACAATGCTTGTTTGCCTGTTTTGAATGGGTAATCCTGCAATTTAGGTTGTGCAAGTGCTCAACACATTAGGAAATTCCATGTGGAACAATTAAAATAAACCTTAGCATTGAGAAGCTAATCAGAAAGCTAATCATGTAGAAGAATAGATCTCAAGACACTTTTACGCTTTAAAAAAATAAAAATAGAGACACAAAAAAAACCCTACTACCTGCAGTTACACATCTGTCAAAATTCAATGTAGCTGAACCACTAGAACCATGTAACACCAAAGAATAGTTCTTATAGGTCACAACAGAATTTCGTTACATGCTTCATGTATATATATATAACTTAAAAAATAGTATCTGTGTACAAGGCAGCTGCTAAGGAGACACTGAATTACTGCCTGTGAGTACTGGAGCTTTCCTGATACAAATGTTTGATTCCCTCTTTGACATATTAGTATTGGCAATTAGTTTGTTTCCTTCAGCTTCCTGATATTCTCACTACAAGAATGATCAAGGCATTATATATTGCTCTGCTGAGATCCCATCTGGAGTCCTGCATCCAGCTCTGGAGCCCTCAGCACAGGAAAAACACAGACCTGTTGGAGGGGGTCCAGAGGAGGCCACAAAAATGATCCAAGGGATGGAACATCTCTCCCTATGAGGACAGGCTGAGAGAGTTGGTGTTGTTCAGCCTGGGGGAGAGAAGGCTCCAGGGAGACCTTATTGCAGCCAGTACCTAAAAGGGGCTTGTAAGAAAGACGGGGACAGACTTTTTAGCAGGGCCTGTTGCAACAGGAAAAGGGGCAATGGTTTTAAACTAAAAGAGGGCAGATTTAGACTAGATATAAGGAAGAAATTTTTTACAATGTGTGTGGTGAAACACTGGCACAGGTTGCCCAGAGAAGTGGTAGATACCTGCTCCCCAGGGATCAGTACTGGGTCCGGTTTTCAACATCTTCATCAATGACCTCGATGAAGGGTTGGAATGTATCCTCAGCAAGGTTGCTGATGATACAAAACTGGGAGGAGTGGCTGATACACCAGGAGGCTCTGCTGCCATTCAACAGGATCCGGACAGACTGGAGAGTTGAGTGGAGGGGAACCTCACGAAATTTAACAAGGACAAGTGTAGAGTTCTGCACCTGGGGAGGAACAACCCCATGCACCAGTACAGCTTAAGGACTGACCTGCTGGAAAGCAACTCCATGGAGAAGGACCTTGGAGTCCTGGTAGACAATAAGTTATCCATGGGACAGCAACGTGCCCTGGTGGCCAAGAGGGCCAATGATATCCTGCGGTGCATTAAGAAGAGTGTGACCAGCAGGTCGAGAGAGGTTATCCTCCCCCTCTACCCTGCTCTCGTGAGGCCTCATCTGGAGTACTGTGTCCAGTTCTGGGCTCCCCAGTTCAAGAGAGACAGGGAACTTTTGGGGAAGAGTCCAACAGAGGACTATGAGGATGATTAGGGAACTGGAACATCTCTCATATGAGGAAAGGCTGAGAGACCTGGGGCTGTTTAGTCTGGAGAAGAGAAGGCTGAGAGGGGACCTTATCAATGTCTATAAATCTCTGAAGGGTGGCTCTCAGGAGGATGGAGCCAGTCTCTTTTCAGTAGTGCCCAGTGACAGGACGAAGGGCAATGGGCAAAAAGTGCAGCATAGGAAGTGCTACCTCAACATGAAGAAAAACCTCTTTACTGTGAGGGTGACGGAGCACTGGAACAGGCTGCCCACAGAGGTTGTGGAGTTGCCTTCTCTGGAGACCTTCAACACCCGACTGGACGAGTTCCTGTGCAACCTGCTCTTAGGTGATCCTGCCTTAGCAGGGGGGTTGGACCAGATGATCTTCAGAGGTCTCTTCCAACCCCTACTATTCATGATTCTGTGATTCTAGATGCCCCATCCCTAGAAACGTTCAAGGTCAGTCTGGATAGATCTCTGAGCAGCCTGATCTAGTTGATGATGTCCCTGCTTACTGCAGGGTGGTCGGACTAGATGACCTTTAAAGGTCCCTTCCAATCCAAACTATTCTATGATTCTAATATGTCTTCAAAGGGATTATTTAAATTGCTTCTCTGTGCTGAAGGCAACTTGGCCTAAAATGGCTTCATAAAGAAGCCAGCTGGTCTTAGGTGAAAGCCCTGGAGAAGGAAGAGAACCTGTTTAAATCACACAAACAGAGAGGGAACCACCAACCCCTTTGCGAGGCAGCAGTACTGTCAATTTATTGAAAACAGTGTTGATTCCTCATAGGAGAGTATGTACGAGGAAAGGAAAGTTAATTTACAAGCCCACCAGAGATGGAGGAACTGCAGTAATTGCACACTTTGGTGGCGAGGCATCCTGACGAGGATGCTTAGTGCAGCAGTCATTCATCTCAGTCTATTTCCCCAGCAGATGGGGCAATAAACAGATTAAGAAAACACGGAAGGGACTGGCATCCTCAGCACCCTGTGTAACAGGCACACATGCCCTTCTTCACTTCCACACTTCAGTTCTGTACATTCAAAAGGCAGAAGAGCTATCTCTCCAGGGGAAAGGACAAAGAATTCTGACTATCCCTCACCATGCAGAACAGATTGCAAAAGGAAGATGACCTGAACCAAATAAGTTACTACTTGATAGTTCCCAAATGTGTTACTTAATAGAGCAATAACCTACTTAAACTATATTACTGCTGCCTTGTCTTTCTGCAGTGTTTGAAAAAATGCAACAGTGCAAAAGAGATGGAGCACCTACAGGAAATAAATCTGACCTACTCATGTTCACCTAGCAATCAGATGCACCAGAAACTTTAAATCAGATCTCCTCAGACCTTTTAAAGGACTTCCTTCACACATCATTCTTTCTGCTCAGCTTTGACTAAAAATTCTTTTTTTCCTCATCAAAAGCCAAATGAAAAAATAAAGACATACTTCCAGCCCCTCTGCCCCACCAAATTTATGCAGTCTTGCTATTAGCAGGATATACATTGTAGACACTGAAAAAAAATAGCTGGAAAACACCTAGGAAAAGAAACCACAGGACCTTCCAAGTAGTTGTTAAGGAACACACAATGTGAATCAACTGGCTAATGGATGCATCTTCTCAAATTCATGAAATAAAATAATCAAATAAACAGTACCAGAACAACCTTCTACCATTTTATGCAACAGGATTATTCAGCTGTTTGTTTATTAAACAATATAAGGATTGCAGGCATTTCTGCTACAGGATCCAGACAAAGTTTCACTAACTTTGATAGTCCTGGATCAAGTCCATGGTAAATATCCAGTGTAAATTCAATCCTATAAACAAATGTCCACATAGATTTTGCTCTACAATCATTTAAACAGAGACTTTATTATTTTTATTTTGATAGCGTATTACACATGCATATAAACCTTTCCAGGCCATCAGTTCCCAGCTGCTGAGGTAGGCATGGCTTAGAAGAAAGAGCATGTGCTCCAGAGTGCACCAGAGACCACAACAATCAATTCCTACAGTCTGGTCTGGCTGGGCTCCTCACCACCATCGCTGGAGCGGGTGGCAGTCAGGGAGGCAGCAGCAGCAGCAGATAGGAGAGGAAAAATTTGAGATAAGAGGAATGAGGTGACCGTGAGAGTAGCAAGACCCACATACAAAAAAAGTGAGGAACTCTGTCACAGCCCACCCCTTTAGCGAGGAGACACTGCTTTTTTGACCCCTCCACTGGTAAGCAGTTTCTGTGCTGCATCTAACAAACTGCCTGCCTCCACTCCTGTGGTATTCTGCAGGAAGAGTCTTCCGAAGAGTCTTCCTGCGGTCCTCGTGACCCATCATCTCCTCTGCCACTGCAGTGAGATTCACATCTCCCAAGTTATTAGAGCTATTAGCCAGTTACAGCCACTACCAGATTTTAAAACTGGTCTATCTGTGCTCTTTCAGACTGCTCCTTCAATAAGGATTGCAGCTCTGAGATAATCACCAAGAGACATTATTTTTTCTTTTTCAGATTATTCCTTAAAACTGTTTTTGCCATTATGCCTACACAAAATTTGCACACACACACAAGTCTTTACAATAGTTAGGCAGTGCATCCACTATTGACATGTGACAATATTGTTTCCCAGTACTCTCTCACCCATCTTGTGGTTTGGGGGTTTTGGTTTGTCTTCGACTGCCAGTTCTCTGCTGCAGGGTTCATCTTTTGTGGTAGGTATTGTGGAAACCTAAAACAATTCATTCTGGTTCATACCCAAGACTCTGAGGTAATACTATAATCAAAATTAATGAGAAAGGGATGCATTTCTTGCTACAGATTGATTCTGTGGTCTTTGTTGCACATAGCAGGACCCCAGGAGTAAAAACTGCAAATAATACTCTTTGTTTCAGAGTTATCCTGCTCATTCCAATCTATTACTGTTCTTGTTACATTGTTCAGTGGTAATTTTGGGGGTAAGAACCATCAGTCAACCTGCGCCTTCAGCTTTAAAGATGGTAGGTTTTTGGAAAAGCAAAAGGCTTTTTTCCTTTTTCCATTTTTTTCCTGAGACTTTGTTTACGGCTAGACAATTTAGCTTTAAGAGCAGCTTCATCTTTGCTGTTTCTACATGCTTTGATTGCATGTCATACCTAGGGAATAAAGTCACATCACGTTTGGAAACCATTCTTTATGGGTAAGAGGGTCCTGAACATCAGGTCTAACAGAAAGAAGGTAACCTGAATCCATTACATTTTTTCCTTCACCTAAGGTGACAGGAGAAGAGAACTTAGAGAGTGTGTGAAACTTTTTACAACAGTACAAACCCTTTGTTATCAAATTCCAACAAATCTCACATGCCAAAAGTCTTAAAAAAAAAAAAAACCACTCTAGGGAAGTCATTAGTTTCAAATAAAGGCAAGATGTGTCCATGCACCTCAAAATAACCTACAGTATCAGCATACACCCATGCCAGCTCTGAACTGTATGCAGGACAGAACTAAATATTACCGAAGCAAAACATCTTCTTTACCATCTTTATTCCTTTGGGACTATCATTCATGCAGTTCTATGTATCTAGCTCTGGGATCAAAGACAATGGCTGCTCTCTTGTTTCCTCCAGGAGCTAGCTGCTTCTCTGTCTTCATGTACTATATGGGAAGGTAAGAGTGCAGTAACTTCCTCAGACATAAAAGCAAAAAAACCACAAAATGAAGGCCTTATACATTTACTTTACAATGGAATCACTAAAATCAATGCCCAATTAAACAAAAAAAAAAAAGAAAAAAATCATCTACATTTGTAAAACAGTCTCATTTGTATAGTAAGGGAATAGTCTCACCATGAAGAAAGCAGTGCTTCTTGTTTCAATAGTTTGAACACAAATGTCATTTGGCAAAAGGCAAAAAAATCAAGTGATTTTCCAGCTATTTAAACACAAAGCACAGCTTCAAGCTAATTAATGCTGTACCAAACTAGCCAAACTCTCATAAATTTGTACAGTAAAGAGTGGAAGGAGCTTACATAAAAACCATCACTGAGCTAATAATATATGAACCTGTACTCTACAGCGAAGCTCTACGAGGGAAACAACAAAATAACCCACCCTGCAGTTTTAAACAAGTTGACAGAATCTCCCTTTCAGGTAGAACAAGGATGTAGCTCTCTACTTGCACACAAAGACTGACTTCTGTAAATCCCACAGTGTTAATGGCACAGGAAAAATAACACTGTCCAACTTGAACTACACACAGGAAGGGAAGATGTGTTCATTGAAAAGGTAAGGAATAAAGTCCCACAGAACTAAAAGAAATCCCAAAGTCCTTCTTTAAAACAAACTTATGCTCTTATACTGTCATTCATTTTGACTGACTGATTTGTAACTGGTATTATTCTCCTCTAAGATGCCAAAATAAACCAATCTTATGGGTTGCTGAATTTATTCCTGCATCCAGTTCTTCCTTTTCAAGAGCTGCTTCTGACTGGCAGCGAATACTGTACAAATCAACATTAACATTAATGATACTTGCTTCTTGATGAGCATACCAATCAAATAAGCACAATTATTTATACCACTACTGCAAAGAAAATGCACAAACACTACTTTTAAACAGATGTTGATTAATATTGGTCTTTCCTCCCAGAAATTGATTTTTCTCCACCAATTAAATACTGCCCTGACAAATACAGTTCTAACTCTGCCCTGGAATTCATAACATTGATCTTAAGACCAGTTTCCTTTCCATTTCATTAAACATATGGTCCTAACCCCAAAAACCCTTACTTACATGGACAATCCCACCACTCCAATTTGCTTTTTGAGCATCTTCATGTTATCTCCTACTCTCTTTTTTATGCAAGGAGAATTACCAAGAATACTCTCTTCTCAAAGCTTCCCCTTAGAAGTTTTCCTCTGCTATGATGTCTAAAGTAGACAACACAATGGTGGCTGAACACCTGCTGTGTGAAGATGTTCTCCTCTTTCTGAAACCTTATTTGTCATTAACCTTTTCTTCTCCCCCACCCCCCCACTAGCCACCTTCTGATCCTCTCATTACGTCCTGATACTGCAAGTTCTCCCACCCAGTGCTAAAAATGAAAATCGTAAAGAAATTACAACCTCTGTTACAACTCTAAATTGGCTCTCCAGTGGCTACAGACCCATGCTTTAAAGGTTTGCCCATGGCACATTGGGGCCAGAGGCAGGATGGAACCAATGATGAAAAAATTGTTCCACCTTTATTTTCTCTGAACACAGTCAAGCACCTGCATTTAAACTTCACAGACAAAAAATGACCTCAGTTATGGCCATGTGCTATTTAATCTTTTTGGACCTTACACAATCTGATATTTTATACTAGGAGCTATCGCCTACACACTGAAGAAGAAACCACTGCAAGCCAGAACAACTTTATGCTAGAAAAGTTACTTCAGTGATCTGTAGCACTTGTAAAAGGTATTATCAATATCCTAGGCCTAGTATTTAAACTGATTAATGCTGACAGCTTCTTTCGCCAACAAGACCATCACTGAAGGAGTGATAAATTCAGTGTCAATGGGCAAATTAGCTACTGGCATCTCCCATGTTTGACAGCGACCATCAGTTCTGACCAAATCACTGATAATGCTTTATACTGCAGGTACATTAGTCTTATTTAAAAACAACGTAAGGATGCCAATAGACTGTGGGAAATGCTACAGGGGAGAAAAGTTTGCCATCTACTCCAGCTGAACCATGGCTACAACATTACTCTTTTAACAGTATGTTAAAAGTATGTTTTAACATTTATGACACTCCGTGGCATACTCCTCAGTGTATTTTACTTAAGGCACATTTACTTGTAGGGAAGAATTGGACCTCTTCACTAGGTACAGACTTAAAAAAAAAAAAAAAAAAAAATCCATCAGAACTGAATTTCATCAGCAGATATCTTCACCTATAAAGAAGTGAAGACCATGGACCTTGTCAAGTTTAACTGACTAAATGCTCATTGGCACTTTTAAATATGCAAGTTCAAAAGAAGTAGCAGATGCGATCTTCAAGATCTCGGACTATCAACAGTAGGTTAACATAAAGGGAAAGATCAGACACTTCCAACAAGAGGGAAGTAAGTAGCAAGGTCACAATATTTCATGGCAATTTAAGATAGTCACAATTCTAGTTATACCACTGAACACCCTTTATTAATAAGAACAATACCATTACCTATTTGTGGAAGACTTAACAGATTAGACAAACACCTACTCAAACATAAATTTACACCTCCAAATCTTACTGCTGACCTTCTACTAGCTGGTCCAAGGAGGAAATCTTCTTGGAGCCATCAATCGTGTAGATTGTTCTCACTCCCTGGGGCAGATTCACATTGTCAGACAGAGTTCGGGTCAGATCAGCCAGGAGAGCTTCAAAGGATCTAAACCGGTCAGGGGAGATGGCATATACAATCCCTTTGAAATACCGGTCTCCATTACGATAGAAACGAACTTTCTTGGCTTTTTTCTCAGAACTCAGGGTCTGTAGAGTACGGGTTCGGTAAAAGCTGCAGTGGGCACTGTGGGTAGGGCTGGGCAAACCATTTACCCGAGACCCTCTGCCATATCGCTGCGCTTTATCACGCTCATCAAAATGCTCTAGCTCCATATCTCTCCCAAAGGACATCTTGAAGTTCAACCTAAGGGATGCACAAGAGAAGAGAAAAAGTTTAAGAAATTTACACATTTGAAGGGAGCTTACTTGGAGACTTCATGTTCTACACATGGCACTTACAGAGGACTACTTTCCAGGTTGAGAAAAACGTTTGAATGAAACCATGCTACACTCACATGTTCATTTCACAGCTAGCTCTTGCCGTGTCATAAAATCTAATTTATAAGTTAGGCTCTTATACACCATAGAAATGCCACTTGTGAAACCAACTGCTACAAATATGCAAACATTAAAAAGTGTTCAAATTCAGTAAGAAGTCTGAAAATGAGGTGACAAGTTTGAGCTAATGGAAAAAAAGAACAAACGTATCAACTTTCTACTTTTTCCTCACATTATATTTAGGTGATATTTGAGTCCAGTCTACCTTCTAGACAGTTCACCTCCACTAAATTGTTTGTTCCAACTGTGATCTCAAGAGGTGCCATTTCAGAAGGACAACCAGTCACTGACAAGTAAGCAATTAAGAACTTCTCAGAGGAACAGATGTTGCAGACTGGCGGTGAGAATCAAGACTACCACTTCATGGGTGAAGCCCACTGTTCAAAAGTCCTTGCGTATTCCAACCATTTGTTTCCCTACAGTCGTCCTTGTGCAAATACTTTGCATACTCTGAACCAACAGAGTGCTCAAATGTCATGAAATAAAAAAAATTAGAGGGAGACAGGAATCTAGTATTTTTCAGTGTGCAAGCTACTTTTGTGCTCTGTAATATTTGCAAGGTGTATTATTAATATCCTTGCATAATATTGAAATTGATTAAGGCTGACAGCTTCTTTTGCCAACAAAACTATCACTGAAGGAGTGCTAAATTCAGTGTTCCTGGGAAAATTAGCAATCGGTGTCTCCCATTTTTGATAGTGACAAAAACCTATCAGCTCTGACCAAAACGATCTCAGTTGTTCAATAGAAGCCACATAAATGGAAGTTCACATGTTCTGAAATGAAATCAAGGAGGTAGACACTTCTGTTCCTTTATGACCAACACAAGACTAAATATTACAAATTGCACATTAATCTTCACAAACAAAAGAAACAAAAATACAAAAAAATGATCAAGCAATCATTAGATTCAAAACAAATTTATTTTAATTTAGGAACCACCTAGATTTGCAGTTGTCTGCAGAACAGCAAAGCACAGCAAGTTTATTTATAGCACAGATACACAGACCTAACGGTGGTCTCAGTGATTTCCAATAAAAAGAAAAAAAAAAAAAAGCAAGCACAAGCTTTGTTTCAACCACTCGTAATTGCGTGACCATTAAGCAAAAAAAAAAAAAAAAATATTCAGGCCAGCTGTAAAACAGCAGGAGGAAATACAGAAAGACTTATGGATGCTCTTTAGCTTACAAAAGTTCGTATTAAACCAGTGACTATGCAGCTGGACCCTGATGCTGCAGAGCTGTAAGGGGATGTGCTCAGCAACTTCTCAGGGCAGTTCATGGGCTTGGCTAGAACGAGCACCTAAGGCTAACAGGGCCTTGGTGGAAATTATTTACCCTGCTTTGGTTACAGCTCACAATTTATGTGCTTTTGTATATATGCAAGATTTATATTTGTAAATGCTTTAAAGGTACCTAACATATATATATATGATGCAGTATATGTGTGTGTATATACAAACACAATAAAGAAAAAGACTAATCTACTTTTTTCCTCCTCAGTATACATACACACATACACCTCACTTCAGAGAAAAGAACAAGCACATTTGCGGTGGCATTTCACTGACACTTCTCTATAGGTTAAATGCACAATATCACTTAGTGGCCACAGCTTCGGATCAAGACCGTACCATCAACATTTCCATATTAAAAACAAAACAAACAAAAAAACCCTTGCATCAGCTCTTTTACTTCATTTCTAATTCCAGCGAGAACCTGTTATTCAGATTTAAACAATCCCAGAACTCACAATTTAGAAACTGTATCTCAAAAGCAATGCCTGTGCCAAGAAAAATGGATTTTTCTTAGGTCTGTTGTTTCGTTTGCTCAAACCATCTCAAACACACACACACACAAAAAGGAAAAACAAGTTTACAAGAAGATGTACTTCTTTAAGAGTCTTTCAGCTCTGCTGATTTTGGGTGGGGAGGACGAAGTGCGGTCACTGCCCTTTCTTCCGCACACTTATGCTTTAATCAATAATGGCTGTAATTCACAATTATGCCCTTTAAAAGAGAAATGGAGCTCCCCTTGAACACCAGTCCTGCTATTTACAGAAAAGCGTGTTCAATCCACAAGGTCAGAGCAGACAAAGAAATCCTAAACAATTTGATCTGATCAGATGTTTCCGTGCGTGTGTGTATAAATATATACTCATATACATACGGATATAGAAAAAAGAAAGGACACACCCCTGGAAAACCACCATGCCCAACACTTCACACCCTATACCTCTGCTAAATAATTATTTATAATGCAGGTGTGGGTGAGCAATTACATAAAACAATCGTACATGCTGATAAATAAAAAAAATACATCATGCCCCGAGGTGACAGGGACCCAGCAAAGATCGTTCAGGGACTCGGCAGCAGACTGACTACTAAGTCATTGCGGGGGGGGTGGGGGTGTAAAAAACGTGGGTACATGCGGCAGCGGCTCCAAGAATAAGAAAAAAAGGGGTTATCCTGCGGGGGTAGGGGAAACGCGTTTGAAATGCGACCAGCCCGCTGAAGGTGGCATCCGGCCCGTCAGCCCCGCGGCGGGCTGGCAGCGCAGCCTGAACGGCACGCTGGCAGAAACGAGGTGCCTCCCCCGGCGCCGGGGAGGAGGCCCGGCTGCCCCGGCTACCCCTCCCGCAGCGCCGGGGATGCGCCCCGCGCGCTCCCCCGGACCGCCGGGGCACAGCCAGCCGCCCCGGGGCGGCGCCCCGCGCTCCGGCCGCCGCCACACGCACCGGCACGCGCCGCCCGCGGCCAGCGGAGCCGCCCGCGGCCAAGCGCCGCGACGCTCGGCGGGGGCCGCCGCCCCACACAATGGGCACAGGTGCACCGCGCGGCGGCGGGCGCCCAACGGCCGCGCCCCAACGGCCGCGCCACAGCCCCCGCGCAGCCGGGGGGCGGCCGCGGCCCGGGCCCCGGCGCTTACCTGTTCTTCGCAGCCTGGCGAGCACCTTCTCCCTCAGACCTGCCAGGCGGGACGCGGAAGGAAGACGACAGCTCGAAATGGGAAGCGGCCAAAGAGCGACAGCTCCCCCCCTCCCCCCCGGCGACCACCCTGCTTTAATAGCAGTAGTTGCCGCAGAAAGCGGCTCCGCTGCCTTTGTTACGCCTCCCCTGGCTGGAGCGCGCTGTTGGGAAGCCCGGGCTGCAGCTGCTTCGCCTTTCTTCTGCTGCTGCCGATTGCAGTGATTTGCATTAGCCCGGCCCTCATTGAAATGCGGCTCTTCGCACCAGCCTCTCCCTGGCGCTCTCTCCAGAGGGCGGCGCCGCCGCCGCCGCCGTATCCCCTTCGCTTTCTCCCCGTGCGGGCCCTCTCTTCCCTCGGCGCTGCGGCTGCGACCGCCGGAGCCGCCCCGGCAGCGCGCCCTGCCCGCGGGGCGGCGGGTGCGAGAGGAGCCGGCTTCCTGCCTGCGCCTCCCCGGTAGCCCCAGGCGCGGAGGAGAGGCCGCGCTGGGGCGGCCGGTGACGCTCCAGGTGGGCTCTCCCTGAGGTAATTTCTGGCTGCACCGCGGGTCGCCGCCCGCCCTCCGCCCCGGGGAGCCCCGGCCGCTGAAATGTGCCCGATCGGGGCCTGCCTGGCGCGGGGCAGGGCAGTGCCTGGCGGGGGGGGCGGCCGCCGTCCCTGCCCTCGAGGCCCTTGGCCCGGCGTCCAAAAAACGCCTTTAGAAGTATTTTTACCAAATGTGTCACCTCATTTCCATGAGGTTTGCCGGGTCCCAAAGTACTGAAAACCCACCCAGTCCCCAAAGACCCGTGACAGGGTTTGGGTGCTGTTTTGGGTGTTAAGGTGGGACTGATGTGGAATTTAGGTACTAAAACTGGAGTCAGGCTTCCTCACACCACGCGCTTAGTTACAGCTGACCTTGGAGGTGACTAACCTCCACAGATGCTTAAATTTCCCAGAAGATGTATGTGCCCAAAGGCATCTCAGGTTTCATGTGACTGACTCAGGCCCTCAGGTCTTGGAGCATGTTTGCTAAGTCAACCTCCACCCCAAAAATTTAGCCATAACTGATGCTTTCTCCTTGGTTATTCTTAATTTTAATATAAAAATCTCAGTTGTTAAAACACTCTTTAGGTGAAGGACCTGGTTTTCTTTCCTTTGTGCAACAAAGACTTCAACTCTCTTCTACTTGTCAGGTGAACAGCACACAGTCCAGGGGGACATGGAAGGGAAGAAAACGCAGTCTGTCTCTTCTGTTGAAGCTGCTCCACTTTGTAGTCTGCAAGAATTAAAAATGCATTAGATCAGACAGAGGGAATTAGTCTGTAACCTCGTGGTTATGGCACTCAGTTGGAAAGGACAAAAGATGGCTTTGTGTGCCTATTACGGACCATTTATATGTTTTATATCCATAAATCCAGAAACAATGAGTGGAGCAGGGACTTAAGCCCAGGATGCCCTGCTCCTGGTGATAGACCTCTAATCAGAATAGAGGCTCCTGCTTAATCTGTCTGAAGGCCTTCAGTCTACAAAAACTGCAAGAGGCTCAAAAGAAGAAGGGGATGGAGCACTCCTTTGCTATTCCCCTAGAATAGTCAAGACTACTGTCAATAGACAGTCTCTTAGGAGACAGGACATTCCCTAGAGGAGAAAAATTAATTGTTGCTGTGCCTTCATCATCCTGGAGGAGTTATTTAATCACTGAAGTATAGAGCAGAGATGGGACTCTTCTGGCTACGCTTGTTTCGTTAGTTTTTGAAAGAGAAATGAGCACCTAAAACCTTCAGGAAAACCTCTGCTCGAAAGAGTAATAGCATTAAAATACCTGGACATCAAAGAGGTTCAGAATTCAATGCACAACTCTGTCCTCAGCATGCTCTTACCACCTAGTTTAGTTTTTGTAGATCTTGTTCTAAGGCACTTAATTCTTCCCCTATGGTCAATGGGGTGCTGAGGCACTTTACTAAAGATTGTCATATTTCAGATAGAAGTTCCTAAAAATTGATCACTCCCACATTGCATATTTCACCAGCTATATTGCTTTTTAGTCTAATGTTTTTGAAAATCTCTTGGTCTGTGTTTAGACATAACAGATAGGACAGTATCGGTAATGTTGGTATACTTGACAGGAGAAGGGAAACTGATTTTAAAAGAATTCTGATAATCTTGCAATAAAATTCTGTTCTTTAAACCACTTCTTTTGTAGGTCAAAAATCAAATAAAATATTCATTACAGACTTAAATGGTAAGAAACACCAGATTAGATCATGGTACTGACAAAGAACTGTTCTTTAACATTCCTCAGTGCTGTTTTGTCCAATCCATTTTAAATGTCTCAGGTAATGGGGCTTCTACTTCCCAAAGGAGACATCTCTTCAAAGTTGAGTTCCTCCAATTATGAGGAATTTTTTTCTGATTATCAGGTTAATGGAAGTTTCTTATGTTTCAGCTCATTACTTCAGCTATAGTGCCCTGTGTTCACGTACATAATTTATTTCTCCCATTGGTGTTTACATCTCTCTGACATGTATTATTCACATCTAGCCTAAGTGTGCAAAATATTTCACAGATGTTCAAGAAAGATCTTCACTCTGATTATGTAAAAAAAAGAAGTCAAAAGAAAAGAATACAATATAAATCAATACTAAAGTATAAGCCTGATGGGAAAGTATTTTTTAAAATGTGTTACTCTGTTCATTTACAGCTTTATGTTTAACATGAAGACACAACACAATACCGTACTGTGTTTGCTTTTGTCACGTGTGCTTGCCATGCATTTTTTTCAAGCACTTTAAAAGATGCTTTTCCTTTACCTTTTTCATGTGTTTGTCCACAACGTAAATTAAAACAATGCAATTCCAAATAGAAACAAAGCTTGTGTAAATTGTTTCAACAGCTATATGGTTGCCCTGTTAGAAGATCGTACTGTTTTGCTAAACTAAGTTGTATTTCCTCGTTGGACAGACTTTGGAATATTGTGTTTCCTGAGCCCTCTGTAATGCATCCTTACAAAGCATGATACAGTCACTTCTTAATCCCGCTTTGGATAAAGTAACTTGGACTTCGTGTCTCTGTTATTGTTAATCAGGTTTTTCAGATCTAACAGTATTCCAACAGTGCTTTTCTGAACATTACTAATCTTTAGGCACCTTTGTCAAATGTTACAGGAGAACTGGATACAGTTATGTCACCACACAACACTCCAGTATCTGAAGGCTCTACCAAATGCCTTGGAGCATTGTTCTGGGAGCTTCTCTTTAGTTGGCTAACCACTGTGACCCCTAAATCCTTTTCAGAGTCACTGCTTTCCAGGACACAGTCTCCAGTCTTCTAAAAGTGACCTACATTCTTTGTTCCTGCTGAATGACCTTGCATTCAGCTGTCTCAAAAAGCACGTTCAGATGATCCTGGCTTACTAAAGGATGTCAATTTCCCTACAGAAAAAACATTTTTTCTTTGCATTATTTAGTGCTTTATGCATTTTATGTCATCTGCAAATTTTACCATTAATACTGTTAAATATTCCTTCAGATCAGTCATACATTTATGTAGTAGCAGAGGAGAGCATTTTCTAAAACGTGGGGCTCAATCCCCCAAGGCAGCGATGTCAAGGGCGTGTTTAGAGCTCATTCCACTTCATGTCAGAGAAGCACTCGGCTCTCAGGATGCCGAGCCAGGCCGAGGGAAGCGATGCTGGCGCGGTCGCATGTGCCCATTTCAGCAAAGAGCCTGTGCCAGCTCCCAGCAGGGATCTGAGCAACCGGAGCTGCACCAGCCAGCTGGGCATGGCAGAGGCGGTGCGGTGGGGTGGCTGAGGCCTGGCACCAGAAACACATCGGGAAAAACTCGCTTACGAAAAAGAACAGAAGTCCATCAATTCCTCAAGGATTACCCAAGGGGTGATGATTAGCTGCTTATAGTTACTTTTGGAGATCTGTCATTTAGCCATTTTTTTAATTAATTATTCTGTGTTACACTGATTTTGTAAAACTCTAATCACTTAATTAGACTGATGTACTGCTGTATGTCCATTGCTTTACGGAAGCATATGTCAATGCAGTCACCTTTATCAATCATATTTGGTAATCTCACCCAGAAATCTACCCAATTTGACATGCTCACTGGCACTAATTACACAATCATTTTCTGTATTGATTATGTCACGTATCAGGCCTTTGGTTATTTTACCTGCTACTGATTCCAGCACAGCTAGAATTATATAGTCAAGGTAATATTTTTTATGTTGTTCAAATACTAGTGTAACCCTGGCTTTATCCAGGCTTTTAATATTTCTTCGATATTCTTTAATTTCTTAAATAGCAACATTAATGGCTCAGGCAGCCCAGTAATAAATTCTTTTTAGAGTTAAACTACCCATGTATGAAAAATTATTTCCATATTATTTTAGGCAAAAACATATGGCATTCATGACTGGGATGGAACTGCATTATATAGAAATATTCATTGAATACTTCTGTCTGTTCTTCACTGTTATTGACAATTTCAACTGTTTGCTTCTAGTAACAGGCCTATGATTTTGCTAGGATTAATTTTTTTCACAATTTTTTTCTTTAATTCCTCTTTGTCCTTAGTATTTCTGTCCGTAAAATTTCTCGGTGATGATTTCACATATGTCTGTTGTTGATATTTCACTTGTGCAGACTTATAATAACAAATAAATAATTTGTTTATAACTGACTTCTTCAACAAATTTATCCTTTTAAAAATAGACAATAGACCAGGACTGAACTCTCTTTGCATACAGCAGATATAATTACATGCTAGTCATTGGATAAAACATTCTTAAAGTTATTTTTACATGTTTGTTTGTCCCCTGGAAAGAGGTCCCATTCTAAAGTGAACATGTTTTGTATTGGAAAATTATGGTATTTCACTTTTTGATACTCCATGCATATTCTAACTATGTCAACAAAAGACCTCCAGCATGGTTTGTTAGACTTACGTCTCTCAATTTTTTTTCTTTTGGATATTGTTGAGATGTTTCAGATACTATTATTTCAGATCTTATTACGGCGTGTTTAAAGAGCTGTTTGTCTGATTTGATTTGCTTGCCTGTATGGTTAACAAATTGAACCTAAAACCCTGTCATTTGGGATTACCAATTATAAAAGAACTATCCCAGTTGCAGGTGAAATCCTACCTGTGAAACAATTCTATCCATCTCCAAAATATTCTCCATCGTCATCTAGTATAGCAAGATATATAGCTGAGTATACTGTTGCAATAATCTTTCTCCTTTCCAGGTTGCCAAGAAGCTGAATTAGAATAATTATGAAGTGCAGGATCTGAATTTTTGCTGGTCCTTGGTTCAAACTAATTAAAGTAAATTGATATTCTTTGCTGACTGCTAATCTTTGGCAGAAGCATTTTAAATAATTTAGAATATGTATGTTCACAATAACCTCAACTCAGTCTCAGTAGTATTCACATGCTCTAAGCCCAGGATTTGGAGACCGTCTTTTTCATTTTGAGAGCAAGCTGGACTGTTTTATGTATATAAATGCACAAACTGTACACAGGGTTTTTTTGAACAACATAAGAACAGCATATGTGGTAGTTTCATTTAAGAGTGTTTTAAAAATAAGTTAGAGGAGCTGGGATTGGGACACAATTTTTACAAACATTATTTTTAAAAAGGGCCCATTTCCCAAAAGAATTTAGAAGGTGAAGTTGTAATTTCTTCACCTTCTAGATGCCATTTTTTGTGACACACTGGCCATATGAGGTTCTCAAGCAGTGTCTGCTGGGTTCCACACCTCCTATTAGAACCAGAATCAGGTCCTTTGGACAGCATATATCTTTTTTGAGTGAGGATTTGGATGCCATCCTCTCCTGCAGTTCATTTGCAGATCAGTGGTGTAAGGCAGCTGCTGTTGCTTTACACTAGACTACCACTTCTTTCCGCACGCAGGTTGTGTACTATGGAGGAATCCTGGTCTACTGCTTACGTGGTCTGATGGTCCTTCCACTCAACCACCCTGTGGCAAAGCACAACAGCAGGTAGAATTGATTCCATGACATTTAATTAAAGATTCATCTACATTATGGCTGAAAGTCCAGTTCTCATTAATTTAGAGGAGATTCAATTTCAAACTATCACAGTAATCTTAAAGATTTCAGCCTGACTGTCTAATGCCATTAGTGCACAGATAAATAGTAAGTATTGTTTTAAGATGCTGAGCAGCAAACCATTTTATCTCCAAATTATTGGAAGTATAAGGTCTAGAGAAACATCCTTTAATAATGTCTTTGTTGATGCTAATTCATGTATCCTTAGCCACCAGAAGGTCGTGCACTGCTGTAAGGTTGATCAGATAAAAGATAAACAAAATAATCACAGATATCAACCCTAAATACCGTATTGCTAAAGAAAAATGAAGGTAAACATACAGACAGTAATAGTTTTATGTCTGATAGAGCAAAGTGTTTTAATTAGCAATGATACTGTAAGAGTAGTTGTGATTCTTGTGGTAACATGGCTCAAGGTAAAATCAGATCGAAGTATAATATTCCCACAGTCATCCCAGATTCTCTCAGGGGCACAGAGATAACAAAAACAGTGTACACAGAGGAAAAAGTATGTAAGTTAGAGAACCTCTTTGAGACAAACTAAACAGCTAGTAAATGGAGAAGGCAAGTAGTTATTATGATAGCCTTCTCCCCTTCCCCCACAGAAAGAACTTAAAAGCTTAAAAAACTGGACTCAGGCTTTAGAAGCCTAAATACACAACTGAAATCTACCCAACACACTACCTTTCTGGATAGTTCCAGGTATCTGCAGTTCTACTGCACCAAGCTAGAATTACCCCAAAGTACATTAAACACTTGACCTTGAAATCAGCCAGTCTAAATTGCAATGATCTTGAATGACTGAAAATTAAATACCTTTAAAAGCTGCTATTTAGCTTTACTCATTAGAAAAGGTAAAGCAAAAGCTCTGGCCTGGGGTAGTTATTTTCTGCAGTTTTAAAACCCTGTGGACTGTCAGGTCAGTCCTTTGATAAGAAATAAAGCCATCGTTATCTATCTAGTAACTATGTTTGTGTGGGGAAACTAATGAGGCCTAGAAGAGAATGAGGTAGCTGGCAGTTTTGCATCACCAGATAACTCTTTTTCTGCTTGTACATGTGGCTACATTTTGAAAGTTTAGGTGCAGTTAGAATATTTTCACATATAGCTTTAAACATTAATTTTGATAAACAGAGGCTGTTACCATTAATAGCCAGAAAGAACTCAAACACAAATCTTAAGATTACTGTTGTTATCAACCATTGTTGATAGGAAGGAAAGCAGTATTAAGCAAGTTAATCCACATGCTCTTAGCTGGTAACAAAGCAAAACCTAATTTGCCATGAAAGTGCAATTCAGAGTCTTCTGTTTTGAAGAACTAATTAATTTTGCTTTAGTATAGGAAAGTTTAGTGTAACAAATCCCTTGAAAATTTATGAAGGGCTGTTTCACATAAACAGAATTACACCTTCTTATAGCTTTAAAATAAAAGACCTTAAATCATGCATAGTTTAAGTTTGTGAAGCTTCAGTAAAGCAAGTCCATGTGGAAACGCAGCATTTTTTAAGCTTAACAATTAATGATATTGCACTAGGTAGTGACATTAAAATTTCTCTTCTCTTTCTTCCCTGTTGGATGATGTAGGCCTAGGGGAGCCTGCCTCCAAACAACTATTCTTATTTTGTTTCCTCAATTTAATTTTATCAGGGTTATTAAATTTAGAATTGTCTGAAGAACAGAAAACCCACCGGTCAGTTTAAAAAATGGCTGGGTCATTCGATGCTCTGGAAAGCCACTGTGGAAGAAATCAGATGTTAAGTAGACATGTGGAGCTACCATGGACCCAGAAGCTCTCATGGAAGCTAGTTTTAACCATTTTTCGATCTTGTTAATTACACAGTTATCAGAGAAGAGGAAGACCTTTTCTGTTCTTTCATTTGTCAGGTTTCTTTTCAAGTATTTCTAATTCCTTGATGAGACTTCCTTTGCCAGTGATCTCTCACAGTGATGTCAGTATTTCCATGGCAAATCAAGGTTCCCCTGTAAAGCAAGGTGACAAACACTCATTTCTCACTCCCTAACACTGCTGTCTAGTGTGATGATAGCATCGCACTTTCCCGAGTAGTAAATTATTTTGGTGGATGAAGAGGGACCAATGTCATGGTTGCAGGGAACGCTTCAGCTGAGCTTTTTTTTTTTGGTCACTCCGAGTCTGCCTTTATTTATCCTCTGTGAAATCTCGTCGTTCTCCTAACCCTCAGCCAGCCTTGGGGCTGAAGTACTCTATTTATCATCCATGACTTACCTGAAAGGTTGGATGAGTTTGAGTGCCTTTGGGATTCTGTACCCAGTAGGCCTGTCAAGTGCCACGCAGTGAAACAGATCCTGCCTCTCCTCTTTAGCGCTGTCTGTACCCCATGCATTCACGCAGCGTAGCACTTTGCTTTCCTGCTCTATCATGTTCCTCAGACGATATCTTAGCTCTGCAGTTCCTTGCTTCCCTCCCTCCTCTCAATCACATGCTATAAGGTGCCAGACACATCCCACACCATATACCAATCTGTAGTGCTCTCTCATGCACAGAAGAAGATAATTAAGGAATGTATAAAGATGTGAACCCTTGTTAAAAACAAAATGTGGTTAACTTTGCAGAAGAAATACAGCTTTCAGAGAGAATTATTTTAAAACAATTGAAAAGATGTGTTTATATTACTTTAAGACCTACAGTTTTGTGATGGTCATCTATGAAGCCTCAGTTTTATCCAAATATCCCAAAAGAGATTACTATGTCTCAGTTTTGTTCTTGCAAACCTGCTCTTGCCTCTGTCTTACAGGGTCCCTTTTTACCCTGCTATGCTTCCTTCAGTCTGTGTTCTCAAGCTTCGTCTCTTCTGGTCTTGTCTGCTTCAGCAAGAGTCTTCAGGGCTTATGGCTCTGGTCATTGACCCTTAACAGCTCATGTTTCTCAGGGTAGCTATACTGAGAAAATTTCTTCTTGTCTGCCTGTCTCCTCTGGCAGAGTGCTGCCAGATCAGCCCTAATATAGCAAGCATCCCATTAACCAAGCAACACACATAATCTCTCTCAGAACAGCACTAAATTTAACATGGCCATTAAAAAATGCTGCTAGGGATTCATCTCATAGACTTGTTACTATTCTGCTGCCTACAAAATAAAAGACTAGCACACCATCTTAATTATGCCAAATAATTCTGAGTTACAATCAGAGACTCTTAAGATACATTTACTTCAGAAACTGAGGGAAGCATATGAAAAGGGGGAGGGAATTAAAATGAAGTTGCTAATAAAGCTGAGATTTTCCTTACTATGCACGTTACCATGTCAACCTGAGTTATGCAGCATCACATTTGAGATCTATTCAAGACCCCTTCAAAAGCTTAGCAACTAACCGGGATGTTGTAGATGGATTTTCAGCTGATTTTGGCATCTTTTGCATGATAAATGCTACTTAACTACATTCTTTTTCTGGTTTAATATCAAATACAACTGAGCAAATGTTTAATTATATCCATGCAGATGGTTTATTATGTAAGAGATAATTACTTGTCCCACTTTGAAAGTACTAAACCATGCAGAAAACATGAGGCTCAATCATTTTAAGATGTCAAGGAACTTAATATAAATTATTATTTCTTGCACATAGTAGAGAAAAACATGCAACCTCAGTATCCTGTGTGTGTATTAGTTTCAGATGGTTTAACTGTGATTCTCTTAAGTTAGTATGTGAATATTTCCTCTGTTCTAGCTTCCTTCTTAAAGTCAGCATAGCTTTCCACTGCTGTCTGGCAGTGGTCTAAAGCCTTTTATTGAAAACTGAAGCAATGTAAAATTTGTCATCTGATCTTTCAGATAAAACACTTTTCTTTATTCTTAAGTACTTAAATATATATAATGACCTTTAGTGTTACTAGTTTGCTGTTTAAAATATCTTACATATGTTATGAGGAGTATTAGCTCCAGTTTCAGCATCTTAGATTTGAGAATTATATAAACTGGTACACAACAGAGGTTGGTAGATAGCAGCTGTTGAGGAACTGCAACATTTTTACCTGTTTCCCATGTTAGTTGAGGTATTTAAATATGTTTTGAGGGGCAAAAGGTTAAAAAAAAAAAGCCTCAGAAGCAAAATAAAAGTATCAGCCAGAAATTATTTAAATTTGCATTCTTAGTAAAGAACTTAGATTTTAAATTTTTTTTAGTAAAACACTGTATCAAACCTGCAAAAGGGAATAAATCCAGAAGAATTGATAAATCCATTGCACAGTACCATGATAATCACTTAGCTAGGTGCAAGTCACCAATAACGTAGAAGTGATTAAACACAATTTCTCAACAGATGCAGAAAGTTCCCTCACACTTAAGAGAAATGTTGAAAGAATTGTTCCCAGAGCACCAGAACAAATGGAGTTCAGGCGGTAGCACATCTTGCCTATATTGATTATTTGACGTCCAATGGTGAATGAGCTTCTTAACATTTTCCTTAACATGGACACAAATACCCTTTCTCTCTACCCAGCTGTCTAATTTCATAATGTTTTAAGGAATTCAACGTTCTTGAGATATCTCCTCTTGTCCAATTTGATTACAGTGTCCGGTGGTTGCAAATGATCAGGAGGCAGCTGATGGATATGCCTTGCTCCCCAAGGGCAGCAGGCTGGCAGTGATCATCCAGAGAGTCTGAAGAGCCTCTGCAGGAGGATGGTCCCCACCTTAGCACTGCCAAAAACATGCTGAAAGTTGAGACAACAAAATGTACGTGCTCAGGTTGCCAGTACTTGCTCCATACTTTAGAGGAGCTAGTTTTGAACTGAGCCTTATTGAATTTTCTGAGCTTCATATCCTTAGAAAACAAAGCCAAACCAGTGCAGAAAACCTCTGTCTTGGCAAATGTCTGTTTATGTAATGCCTGCATGTTCCTTGGGCAGCTCAGCATATTCCCCAAACACTCGTAGTCTTAGCAGGAAAATTGTCTTCTTATGCTACTTCATATTCCAGATTGAAAGCAGGGCTATAGAATAATCAACACTCTCCTCTGGCTTGCTGAAGTTATGTTACATTTGCAGGCAGACAGCATGCAGGAGCATAACCCTACTGCCTACTAGTTACGCAAAGATGTAATTCCTGGACTGTGGTTTCCAGGGATCACATATTTTATCTGATGCTTGGTGATGCTGGATACAGAAATAGTCCAGCAAACAGCGGGTATCTCAACCCAGGAGACACCCACAAGTTTTGTTGTTTTCTGTTTTTTCCCCTTTCCATTGGCAAAAGGAAGTAGGCAGCATGAGCGAAATGGAAGGAAAGGGCAAAGGTGGATTAGAAAGAAAAAAAAAACAAGAATAATAATTACTTTGTAGTTCTGTTAATAGTTTTGAAAAATGTACTTTTAGCAAAATATGTGCTTTTGGCAGGTTTATGAGATAAAATAATACTGTTAGAAGTTGATAGTTGTCTTTTGCAAGGGAGCTGAAGTGTCCCTAAACAAACTAAGGCTGAATTCCATAGTAAGATGAATACTTGAGTACCTGGGATAAAAAATGCTTTTTCTTCCTTTCTCATTAAACAGGCATTGCTTCATTGTTGCTGGACATATATAGTGAGTCCTTCAGCTTCCCCACTGCCACATACTGTATAGTGTAAAGCTGGAAGAATAGCCCTAGATTCAGCATCTTTTTTGTGGTTCTGTCTGTGTAAGAAGCCATGAAAACTGCAGGAAGCAGCATTGTAATAGCGATTTTCCTGAAATCCCTGCAGAGTTTGTGGTGTTCATACTTTTTCATTCTCAAACTAGAGAGGAGACACAAAGCTTCTGTGTGAGAAAGGATAAAACAAGCACAAAGCTGGGTGAAGAGAAAGAGGAAACAAGATAAAGATAGATCTTTAAAACATGCCGCATGTTACAGTATTATGACTGTGTCTGATGATAATATGCGTGTAAAAAGTCACTGGTCTAATCAGTGGGAATATATGCTCTCATATATATCTGCTGTCTTAGGATCTCACAGCTATGTGTAAGATAAAATTAAAATTGTGATTACAGGTTTTAAAGAGCACTAATTTCTGTCCCACTTATATCTCATAGTGTGCCGATTTAAAACAGTAAGGTGTGTGCATGTCTTTCAAACTGTAAGTAGAGCAAGTTTATGCAATGACACCCTAAACAAACAATGTATCTGATTTTTTATTATAAGACAATATAGCTTAAATTACTTGCCACCTTCCCCGAGGTACATAAGGAGTCCCAGCGCATTTTCCCACAAGTAGAGCCCAGCAGAACAAAAGCAGAACAGGTATATTCCCGAGTTCAAGACAAGTTAGATAAGTGTATGTGCTGAGAATTGCGGGACTGCATATCTATATAGCAGAGGGGGGTGATTGCCATGTGGGAGATGAGAGGAAGAAACTGGCAAACAGGCTGCTGTGTTGAAAACTGAGGGGGAGAATGGTTATATAAAGACAAAAGACAAGGTACTGCCTACAAGCCAGATATAAGAAGATATGCTTTGGGGCCAATCAGTGATAATGACAGACAAACAGGAAAAGAAAAGGATATATACATACACCCATGTACACACATCAGACACACTGCAAAATAAGACAAGGGTGGTTAGCTGTTTAGTATTTGTACAGACCCTCTTATGTAGTATATCCTAGCCTCTCCATCCTCTTTTTCTTCTGAGTTTCTTATGTATCATCTTTTTTTTTTTTCCCTTGGATACAAGAATGAGCTAAAATGTAGGAAAACAAATTGCCTTGTTTTAAAAAACAATTAGAAATACGTGGCAGCATCCTTAAAGGGAATTTAGCCTATCCCAAGCAATCATACATCTGCCTCTCAGCGAGCCAGGGTTAAACCTTGGCTTTGAGAGGTACAGCCCGTTGGTTTCTCAGGCTTTCGTTTCACAGAATCACAGGAACACAGAATCACTAAGGCTGGAAAGGACCTTCAAGATCATCAAGTCCAACCATCAATCCAGCGCCACTCTGTCCCCTAAACCATGTCCTGAAGTGCCACATCCACACATTTTTTGAACACTTCCAGAGATGGTGACTCCACCACCTCCCTGGGCAGCCTGTTCCAATGCTTGACCACCCTCTCGGTGAAGAATTTTTTCCTAATATCCAATCTAAACTTCCCCTGGCACAACTTGAGGCCATTTCCTCTCGTCCTATCACTAGTTAGTTGGGAGAAGAGACCAACACCCACCTCACCACAACCTCCTTTCAGGTAGTTGTAGAGAGCGATAAGGTCTCCCCTCAGCCTCCTCTTCTCCAGATTGAACAAGCCCAGGTCGCTCAGCCGCTCCTCAGAAGACTTGTGCTCCAGATCCCTCACCAGCTTTGTTGCCCTTCTCTGGACACGCTCCAGCACCTCAGCATCCTTCTTGTAGTGAGGGGCCCAAAACTGAACACAGGATTCAAGGTGAAGCCTCACCAGTGCCGAGTACAGGGGCACAATCACTTCCCTACTCCTGCTGGCCACACTCTTTCTGATACAGGCCAGGATGCTGTTGGTCTTCTTGGCCACCTGGGCACACTGCCGGCTCATGTTCAGCCGGCTGTCAACCAGCACCCCCAGGTCCTTTTCCGCTGGGCAGCTCTCCAGCCACTCCTCCCCAAGCCTGTAGCATTGCATGGGGGTGTTGTGACCCAAGTGACAAAGGGACGAAGTGTTGTGATGAAGTTTGAAAATGTTTGCCATGGTGTGATTTGTGCAATACTTGCAAGCACATGCTTCCTATTTTAACATTGTTTAAGAAAAGACTGCCATTTATTGTACGATTCAGTGTAGTACAGTGGAGAAAAGGTACAGAGGTGGCCCTTTACATATGACCGTAATACAAATGACACATAAATAAACTTTAAAAGCTGAGGGAGAATGTCATGGGACACTGGGTATAAAATATCCTTTTTCTTCTTAGTCCCAATTTAGATTGTAATCAGGGAGTTCTTACTCTCCCAATTATTAGGTTATGTGTAGAGTATTAAGGCATTTACAAAATTAACAGTTCTATTATACTAACAATTGTATACTGGCATTAGCTGTTAATCAGACCAGTAGCCTGTGGAAATTAGCACTGTGTGATAACAGGAAAAGGGTGTGTGTCTGCACATTCATCTCTGCCTCTCCCTACCAAGTGCTCTGGAATCCCTGTTGAGACAAAATGCCCAGGCTTTAGCAGAGGGAACATAGTTGTGTCTTGTCATAACCAGTGGAAGGCAAACCCTTTACCCTTCTGGTGACACAGTTCTGAGTTAAAAGACTCAATACAGAATCATGATACCAGGTCTGTCTCAAGTAATGACGGACAGCACCTTCTCAGCTTAGTTTCTACCCTGAATCCTCATAAAGTTTTAATCCTTTAGCTTGTCCATCACCCTGCTGTGCCTCAGGTACTGTCTAATTGTCTCTCTTGCATCTGTCATCCAGGTAGAACATGTCAGTGCAAGATTCCTATGTATCCTTGATGGCAAGCTCAAAGGGTCTCAGCTGCCTTTTGTGCAGACACGGGTCATCATACAATAAAATAAAAACCAGTGACAACAGGCTCTAAATATTGTCTCATTTTACCCAAAAGGGCCAAAGGAAATCTAAGCAGGAAATCCTTTAGTCCCCACTCCATCCCTGAGGATTGTTGTTACAGTCCTTGGTTATGAAATCACAAGGACTGGAGGGGTTTCTCTGCAGCTTGCACTACAGATTACTATGAAGTATCTTCTAAAGAACTTCCTGAACATTTTCTTTCTAAGATTGAGTTTGAAAGACAGATGAGGAGATATGTTTTATGTTTAATGTTTTATGTTTATGTTTAATGTTTCATGTTTTATCTTGACTGCAGCAGCAAAAAAGTATCATCAGACTGAAGATGTCTGCCAATTAATATTTTTGCTGATCACATTAATTATAAAAAAATTCTAGTCAATTCTCTTTAGACTTGAAGCATCTTCCTCAGTAAATACAGACATTGATGTTTCATCTCTAGGTAGTTATGGAAAGACTGCTTAGGTGGGGAACCTGTATCATGAAAAGATTCGTTTTCTAAAAGTAAACAAAGCAGCAGTTTCTAAATCACTGAAAGACAAACAGAGATCAAATATTAAAGGGGTGAGCTGAAGACGACATCCAAAAGGAGAGCTGAGCGTGGGTGACCTAGGCTGACTAATACAGGACAGATAATGCAATTCTTTTATCAAACAAACCAGGATTATGACTTAGCAGCCTATTCACCTATATGCTAACTGAAGTGTATATTTAAGCCCCCTAGAAATCAATAAACTTAAGTATTCACTTAAATCTCTTCCTTTAATTAAACTATAAGAATCATGGCATTTTACTTCGTTTAGAAGTAACACAAAATATTGCATATCCATGGTAATTTTAAGAAAGTGCTATAGAATGAAGAAAAAAAGTGTAATTACGTAAGGAAAAATTGCATGTGCTGCGCAAACCTGTGAGAACAGCTCTCATGAATGAACTCGGCTTCACTAAAGCATAGCCAAGTTTGCAGAGCTGAAAAGCTGTGTTTAGCTGTTCATTTTAGGTTTACACATTCGTATTAAAGAAAATCTCATCCTGATTCAGTGCATTGCTAACTAGCGAAATTCTTAATCATTTCACGGGTTGCAGGAGCAGTAGACCTTTGACATATGAATGAAAGCTGAGGATGGATATAACAAAATGTAGTTTAGGACTGGACAGTGTTTCTCCAGATCAAAAAGGCAATCATATTATTATAGGTAAGTATAACATACCCAAGGGACTCACTGATGCTCTTTGAAGTCACTGGACTGCAGATATTTTTATGTAGAGGTCATGGTGGAGCAGGCCTATACCAAGTTGTCTTGCTCACTTAAACTCTGAACAGTTTGGGACCCAGTGCAACAAACCATCTAAGTACACGATTAACCACTGAGACCCAGTTAAGCTAATTATTTGCATTAGTATAGTAATGCATATGAAGCAGTGTATGCCAAAGACAAGTATTTAGACTTGTATAAACATTTTTGTGGAATGATACACATTAAGGTGTTTGAATACCTCAGCAAGGTGCAAAAAATTTCCATGAAAGATGGGTGGGACGAAAGCATGCATATTTTGTGCAAGACAGTGGTGGGAGAAGTTCTGCTGTTTGTAGTTTGTTGCCACTAACACAATTGTGAGTTTGCCATCAGTTGCCTGAATAATTGGTAAAGCTTAGTTTCTTTGGCTGTACCTACGTTGCTAAATGCATTCACTACAGGAGGATCCCTGTCCCCATGCTACAGGATGCGGAATGGCTCATGTCCACACTGGGGGTTTCCCCGCTCAAACAAACTGTCTGCATCCACACTAGCCCTCGGCTTCCTTCTCAAGGACCTACATGGTGTCCTGGTTGCTTAGAGATAAAATTGTTTTTTAATATCTTGTATTTTCTACTTGAAATTGTCTGGAAAAATACGAAGATCTTGTTTCAGCCTATCAAGAAAAATACTTTTATAGCATAAAACAGAAGGCATGTATCACCTCTCTGGGGGAGACACATAAGGTTGCTTGAGGCTGCAAAGCCTACTGAGAGTGGGTTGGAAGAACGTAATGCAGGAGCTAGAGCTCATGCAGGCTCATACATCTATCTGGGCTTCTGTAAGGCCGTTGACATGGTACCCCACAACATCCTTCCCTCTAAATTGGAGAGGTATGGATTTCATGGGTGGACTGTTGGGTGGATGAGGAATTGGTTGGATCGTCACATCCAGAGGGTAGTGGTCAAGGGCTCAGAGTCCAGATGGAGATCGGTGACGAGTGGTGTCCCTCAGGGGTCTGTATTGGGACCAGTTGTTGTGGTTTAGCCCCAGCCAGCAACTAAGCACTACGCAGCTGCTTGCTCACTCCCCCCTCCCCCAGTGGGACGGGGGAGAGAATTGGGAAAAAACCTCGTGGGTTGAGATAAAAACAGTTTAATAGGACAGCAAGACAGAAGGAAACAACAATGATAACAACAATAATAATACCGACAAAGGAATGTACAAGAACAAGTGATGCCCAATACAGCGATCGCTCACTACCCAGCTATCTACAGCCTGTCCCCGAGCAGCGATTCCTGCCCCCCAGCCAACTCCAGTTTATGTACTGGGCATGACGTCGTATGGTAGGGAATATCTCTTTGGCCAGCTTGGGTCAGCTGTCCTGGCTGTGTCCCTTCCCAGCACCCTGGGCACCCCCAGCCTTCTTGCTGGCCAGCCAGCACGAGAAGCTGGACTGTCCTTGACTGCTCAGCAACAACCCAAAACATCAGCACGTTATCAACAGTTTCTCATCCCAAATCCAAAACACAGCCTCATGCTAGCTTCTGTGAAGAAAACCAGCCCTATCCTGGCTGAAACCAGGACACCAGTACTATTACACTACAGTAATATCTTCATCAGTGACATAGTGGGATCAAATGCACCCTCAGCAAGTTTGCAGATGACACCAAGCTGAGTGGTGCAGTTGACACACCTGAGGGATGGGATGCCATCCAGAGGGACCTGGACAAGCTCGGGAATGGGCCCATGTGAGCCTCATGAGGTTCAACAAGGCCAAGTGCAGGGTCCTGTACCTGGGTCGGGGCAATCCCCAGTATCAGTACAGGCTGGGGGATGAAGGGCTTGAGAGCAGCCCTGCCGAGAAGGACTTGGGGGTCCTGGTGGATGAAAAGCTGGACATGAGCCAGCAAGGTGTGCTCAGAGCCCAGAAGGCCAACTGTATCCTGGGCTGCATCCAAAGCAATGTGGCCAGCAGGTTGAGGGAGGGGATTCTGCCCCTCTACTCCACTCTGGTGATTCCCCACCTGCAGTACTGCATCCACCTCTGGAAGTCTTAGCACAGGAAAGACATGGACCTGTTGGAGCAGATCCAGAGGAGGCCACAAAAATGCTCAGAGGGATGGAACACCTCTCCTGTGAGGACAGGCTGAGAGAGTTGGGGTTGCTCAGCCTGGAGAAGAGCAGGCTCCAGGGAGACCTTGCTGCAGCCTTCCAGTACTTCAAGGGGGCTTATAAGAAAGATGGGGACAGACTTCTTAGCAGGGCCTGTTGCGATAGGACAAGAGGTAGTGGTTTTAAACTAAAAGAGGGTAGATTTCGACTAGATATAAGGAAGAAATTTTTCCCAATGGCACAGGTTTCCCAGAGAGGTGGTAGATGCCCCATCCCTGGAAACATTCGAGGCCAGGCTCGACAGGTCTCTGAGCAACCTGCTCTAGTTGAAGATGTCCCTGCTTACAACAGGGGGGTTTGACTAGATGACCTTTAAAGGTCCCTCCCAACCCAACCTATTCTATGATTCTATGATTCTATGATCTTTGGAGAATGGGTTTTGGACTGAATTATCCCCAGAACTGCACCTAGATTTTTTTTTGTGGGGAACTAAATGTTTCAGTCTAAAAGTGTGGTTACTGCTGAGCTCACGTATACAGTATTGATGATCAGGGAGCCAAGACCCAGATCACAATTGGGGGACTAAGATATTTGGTAGTTATGAAGTACCGCTTGAGAATGGATTATGAATACACAATTCCCTATTAGCTGTTCAGAGAGTGTAATAGCTCTCCGAAAAAATATAAGCAAGTCACCTGTGAAACATGACAATATGAATCTTACTGCTTTTCCTCAGACATTTAACTGCTGCCATAAAAAATTGTTTTTATTTCACAGTCTCTTTCTGACAGTGCCTCTCTGGTATTAAAAAAAATGAATTTAAAAAATATTTTGCCATCTCCTGTTATCACAGGCTAATGATGACTTTTTAACAAGAAATGCAATTTGAAAGAAATCAAGCTCAATGGCTTGTGCTAAATTAACTCTGATTGTTTGCATCTTTCCTTTAACATCGGTCACGTTGTTTGGAACCAACCACTTAAATAGCACGTGGGTTCTAGGTTTCAGCTTCACCAATAGTGCAATTATAAGAGGTGATATTTTATCTCTTGTTTTGAGAAGTAAAAGAAATTAATTTATTCATACAAGTAGGTGTGAGAAGAACAAAAACGTGAGAGCTTGGTCCTGGGAGAACCTCCCTTGACTTCATTCAAAGTTGTAGGAACGCATCCTCCAGAGACCCGAGTAGAGTATTCATAAAGAAGGTGGAAGCTGAAAAAGTTGTTTGTGCCCGAGGCATCAGAACTTTTTCACAGGCACCTGTGCTTCCCATAAAGTGCATGTGGGGAATGAGGAACATCAAGGCAGGCTGCAAAGGTAGGGGAAATGAATTTCATCCTAAGTTTCTAGACCTCTGTAGGCTTTAGGTATGAGACATGCTAGGGTCCTTCACCTTGTGAAGGTTGATGCTTCCAGACATGCAACAACACAGGGTGTTACGGGTATGCACTGAAAGCATTGCACACCGAAGAGAAAGGATGTTAGTCACCTTTAGATGCCTCGGTGTTTAAAAGGCAGCTGAACAGGGGGTGGTGGGATCAGAACTTCTTCCTCTCCTCCACATACTCCACGAGGAGAAAATTAACTAAAGAAAAAATATTGTGTCCTGTGAGAAAATAAGAAGCATAGTCAAGGATCTCATAGAGACAGGGTAGGTTACAGAAAAAAGTACCAAGATGCTTTTAGCTGCATACCACAGGTGCAGAAATACCACTGACTGTATTCTTTGATACCATGTTTCACAGTTATATCAAAAAAAAAAAAAAATTTAAAAAAAACGCAAAAAGAAACATCCTTCAAGTTCAGGAGCTTTTAAATATTAATCCTTCATGGCATAATAGAACTGTAATCTTATTAAAGGTTGGTCCTAATTGTTTGTATTTTATCAATTAGGTATATAAGTTTTGTGAATCAAGTCCTTACAGAGCAAATTTGATTCACATATTTCAAAGTTAATGAGAATTTATTTCCTAATAGAAGCTTTTACTATCAAACTGACTATTTTAGCAGAACAAGGCCCCACCAGAGAGTAAAAATCATCTGTTTTATAAAGGGACTGCTATAGTTACTCCACAAATCTTAAGAAACTATCAGAGCACTATAAAAAATGATCTATTTAAGAAACTAAAATTGACATTTTTAGTATGCTAGATACTGGAAAAAAATTCAAGAGGGAATTGATTTGTTCCAGTAGAGCTCTAAAATAAGTTCCATTAGATCAAGCAATATTTATAGAAAACAACATTGAGAGAAATCAGTTTTAATGCAAACATGATTACACATTATGTAGCACCTTGTGATCTTCCATGTTACTATGAACTGTTTGAAAATTGTGGTTTCCATAGATTAAATCTCATATAAAAGATGCTGTGCTTGAATAACTTAAAAATCATTTAAAGAGTTGCCTGTCCATGCTAGTCCTTCACTATAGGGGGAAAAAAAAAAAAAAAAAAGAAAAAAAAGAGAGAGAGAAGGATTTCTTTACTGGGCAATTCAACACATTCAGGGGCCATTGCACTCCCCAAATCAAGAATGGCTCAGGAACAAAATAGGATAATGAGGAGTTAAGTTGTATATGATAGTATTCAACCTCCAACCTTGTGAACAGATGTGACACCAGCAAAATGTCTATATTTCAGATCAATCCAGAATTGCCAAAAAGTGGATTAAAGTAGGTGGCTCAAGATACAACTTCTTGTGTAACTGATACTGGGTTTGGATAACAGATAGGCTGTAATTTAGATTAGCAGAACCCCTGTATTTCTTAATCATTAACATGCATTAAAGCTTAGCTTTGTTCCCCAATAATTCACATCTACAGTCATGTGGTCCCCCAGAGAAAAGAACAGTTTCACCTTTGAAAAGGAAGATCTGGAAAAAAATGAATAGATTAGCATGGTTAAATAATATCTGTTAAGTATTAGACAGTAAAAGCTTACACAACAATCTGGCCAAGCTTCATCTCTCTGAATTCGGCCCGTTGCTTTTGTCTAATACCCTAAACATGTTTGGCTCTGTAACATACACTTTGGAGCTGACAATGTAACAGGAACAGAAAAATAGTTTGAGAACTAATTCATATTTGGAAAGCATTTGTGTTTTCCAAATGCTTTGGTTGTATAAAACAATTTAAAATTAATATTTAATGTAGCAGGTTAATGGTCTAAATTGGCCACAAACAACAAAAATCTTAATTTTTTAGTAAATCTTTCAGCACAGCTGTGATTGTGTATATCGTTTTCTTCACACAAGTCTTTAAAAAAGGATGAGAAGTATGTAAAAAGCTTTGCAAGGCAGGAAGAAAACAGAAAGACAGAAAGATAATACAGAATAAACTGGACAACAAACTTTTCATTTGAATAAAATGGCTCACAATAATACATAAGCTAAAAGAGAGTATGTCCTTTCTGCTCTCTCAGACTGGCAGCCCATTTGCGAACATCCTGCCATGTAGGAGACATCAAAACAAATCTTGATATCTCTGACTGTGGTCTACAATATTGCAGCAAAAAAAGATCCAAAAAACCCCATCAAAACGCCACAAGGAATAGATTTAGTCAGTGGTATTGGATCCGCATCCCCTGGAACATTATAGATGCATAAGCGTGCTGTACATAGGAGACTCCCACATTACTTTTCTGACCGGTGCTGCCATACTGCCCTATTTATAAACTAAAAAAAAAAAAAAAAAAAAGTGTGTCCGTTCAACTGTGTTAATGAATTTAATTAAACTGATTTTAAAATGCAGGTAATGTTCAGATTAGCCTTCCATCCTGCATTCCAATCAGAGTCCAGATTGTCTTCTGTGCTCTTCCAGTTGACATGGTGGTTTCCACAGGATTCAGGAGTGACAACACTGTACATATCTCTGGACTGTTTTCAGATTCTGTTTCAGTGACTTCTAGAAGAATCCGTATCTACCTGTGCAGGAAACTGCCAATTCTTCGCATCAGCACTGGCAGTCCACAGGTGAGTTTAATTAGGAAATGTAATTTTTTAAAAAATTCTTCATTTGGATACTAAGTGATTTTAGGTATGTGATTGCTCTTAGGCATTTCACAATATTGTCAGAGAAAACAGACAGGGCTTTCACCACAATAAGATGAAATCCGACCAAATATTTATCAGCCATTTAAAACTTCTGTGTGATTATTTGCTTTACTGTAAACACTTTTATAAGATAATCGTGTTAACCTCTTTATTACATCCACTTCCCACTTTGACAAGCCACAAGAACTACATGAAATTGTTTCAAATCAATAGTAGACTTAGTGTGTTAAACTGATTAGTGGTTTGTTACTATCGTTTTATATTCCAGTACTGTGAGCTCAATTGTTTTCCAGTACATTGTATGCATTATTTTACAGCAAAGCTTCAGAGACTTTTCTGCTGCTGGGAGCCTCTTGCAAATTCATTCTGTTTTGACTGGACGACAGGATATCAGCAGGGGATGACTAAAAACCAGCAATAACAAAAAACCCTTCCCCTCTAAGAGACTCAAACTCAGCTGGAATGCAGACTTTTTGTTGGATGGGAAGGAATTTTTAATTATGTAGAAAGAATAGCTGAATAAAGGAGAAAATGTAAATAATTAACGACTGACTGCACCCTACAACAGCAAGAATTCCTCTTGATTATTTTTAAACAGAAAATAATTATTATAACATTTCAGAGTATGAGAAATAAACTACTTTTTTCAGATACTCTTTTCTGTTTCTTAGAATAAAACACCCCAATGTGACTGTGTCACTTAAACATTTGTAAAGGGAAGAAAATCCTCTGAGCATCCTTATGCATATTCTGATTAGCTCATGGAGATGTCAGAGTCTTTCGCACATGTAACTGGTGTGTGAAAGTCTTCAGCACTGAAAGGAAGAGGGAGGGAAAAAGCCTAGATACTCTGCCTTCGCTGTAACCACATGGCTTTTGTAATCAAATGGTACTATCTCGATTTAGAGAAGTTGAAGAGCTAAGTCCAGAATGGAAGTTAATTGAAGAAAGAGGACAACAGCTGTTAGAACTGAAGGAGGACTCTGCAATAGTAAATAGATTGCCAGTGTGCAATGAACTGGCCAAAGCAAAGGACACAAAACAGTGATGAAGACAAGGGATTCCAAACTTCAGTATGAGCTGGTGCATTGACGATGAATGTCATTTCTAGTAGGATTAGTTCTTTAAGATAAATCAAACTGGGTAGACCACTACATTTCCTTCAAAAAGCTCAACCCCTAACAGCTAGAAAATCCTTCTTAAAGAGAACTAGGTAAGCTTCTTACAAAAATATGGTAGGCACCTGAATTCCACACTGACTTCCAGGACAGTGAAAGTGAGATTAATTCCATCCTACAGGATTCCTCTTTTCTCTGATTCCAGTATGTCCATGTCCTTCTTGTACTGAGGAGCCAAAAGCTGGACACAGTACTCTAGATATGGTCTCACAAGTGCCAAATTCATGAGAAGAATCACTTCCCTGGACCTGCAGGTCCTGGACCGATGCAGCCCAGGAGGCTCCTGGCCTTCTTTGACACAGGGGTGCACTGTGGGCTCTTGGTCAACTTGTTGTCCACCAGAGCCCCTGCATCCTTCTCTGCAAAGCTGCTTTCCAGCTGTTGGTTCCCAGCCTATGTTGGTGCCTGGAGTTTTTCTATACCAGAGGTTTGATTTTGTGTTTGCTTTTTTTGAACTTCATGAGGTTCCTGAGGTTCTTATAAATCCCTAAATCAAAATATATTCAATCCTAAATGAGCTGAATTTTTCGTAGATTAAAAAGAAAGAAAAAGAAAAGCAATGAAAAGAGATTTTTCTTCAGGTGGTTCTTGGAAGCCTTGCAAACCTGCAGGGCTGCACTCTACTTACCACTGAGTATTGTCTGAATGAAAGTGGTGAGCCTAATAAATAACCCTTCATGCTCTCCCTGAGATAACTAATTACTTACAACTAATAGAAGATCAGTTACTCAGATTCATTTATTTATTTAGTTTAGCTTCAAACCCACCACTTTGCTTTGACAAGGCAGCTATGTAAAGTTATTTCATCTTAGGAGGAAATGTAGGGCTGAACAAATCATCTCAATTAGTTTTTGAAACTTCAAGCTTCTTAGATCAGGCATTTTCATACTGAAAGCAGACATGCTTACTTATGAGCCTCATGTCTGTTCTCTTTCATGATACTTAGCTTTATTTACTGCCTGTAGGCATGGGTAGCTACAACCGTTTCAGGAAAACAAGATGTTACTAGTATTTTTATCTCAGTTACATAGGTATCACCAGTAGAATATATTGCTTTCAGGTTCTTCATGGACCACAAATGATGGTAGTCTAAATAGCCTTTAATCTTCATATCAGCATGAATTTTACTCCTCTGCAAACTGACAATGCTCTGCCTGAAATTAAAAATTAAAAAAAGGAAATGGTCTTCTTATTGCTATTATTACTTGCAGCACAGTTTCTCCTGCTGATGGCAAGGGTAATCAAGGTGATGGAAACCCACACACTTAATTCTCACTCAGTACATTAAAAGATGTCAAGAGACAAGGCTTGAGCTCCTTAACTGAGATAAAGCTCAACTGAAAAAAAAGGTTACCTGAATAGTAATTTACACTTAAGATTAACTTAGGCACATAGTTGTCATTACTTTAATGAAAATTCAATACATTTATAAGTCTGGCTGTCAGTTTATATTTCGGTTGGTAATGCCGTATACAAACTGAGTAAAATAAAACCCATCATATTTTACCCTGCCCAGATAGCCAGACATTTAACATAACACATTTATATGATAATGTTTAAGAATTTAATTTAGCCAACTGCAAAATTTTTCTTTACCCTGATAAACTCTCTCTATATACATACACATATTTCAAACAGTTTTCCACAGTTCTTCAAAACATTAACTGGGGAAAGATATAAGACCCTGTAAAGGTTGGTGAGAAGAGGGATTCCCTGAGGAGAACAAAGGGAGAAGGAAGGCTCTTGAGAGACGCTGGTGATGCATTTTCAAAGGACAAGAACTGCTGGCAGCACTGAAAGAAGCAGAATTAAGTGATCTTGTAACCTCTTACTAATGCTTATATTTTTGTGCCTCGATCAAGCCTCAGGACAGAGACTGTGTGGTTTTGTTACCTTTTGTTTATTATTTCACTTTTACTGATTTCCTGTTGTTAAATACCTCAGAGCAAACTACACACTACACTAGAAAGTATGGCTGTGGTCCTTTCCGTGCATACCGTCGCGTGGCATGAACTCTGGTGGAGACGGTCTAGCATGTGCAGAACTTTATCCCACCTTCTCCTGAGAACCCTTGCGCTGTATGAGTCCATTCCCGTGGCTTGCCTGCCTGTAACATCTGGGCTGTGATTTCTAGACAGAAGCTGAATGGGATGGCTTCAGGACTGAGGCGTGCACCTGTCCCAGTCCCTGTCCAGTACAGCCAGTCTGCTACTGTCCCAGACCTCGGGGCCAGGCACCAGCCAGGCTGAGCAGCATCTCCACACACACACACACGCTGCAGACACAGCCCACCACGAACAGCTCTCACGTTCACATGAACAATACAAATGCTCTAACCCTGTTCTACTTGCCAGCTAACTCGGCTCTGGCTCAACGTTTGCCAGCAGAGCTCACACCCAGCCTCACACAAACACAAATCCAGAGCTATGATCCCTCCAGTAGCCAGCTCTCAGACCCCCAGGCTCCCAGTGCCTGGCCCCACACCCGTAGCTGGCTCCCAGACCTCTCACCCTGTTCTGGCTTGTAGTTCCCTGGTGTCTCACACACACATACACACACACATGCATAAAAAAGCAGAATAGAGAGCACCCTCAGCCAGGAAAATAGTTATGAATAGTGTTTCATAAGAAGACAGGACAGACTGCAGCCATCAGCTGCAGGGCTTGGCCAGACAAGGACATGACCAACAATTTCTACATAGCTGGCCCTTATTATCCACCCCTCCCCTCCATTTTCACATAGTTGTTCCTTCCACATCCATCTTGGTCCTTCCTTTCCTCACCTTTGTCCCATCCCTTAAACATCCCATAATAAGTTTCACACTTCTCCACAATTCCCTTCAAGCATCCCATAAAAAGTTTTACACAATCCCAAAATCTCCCTCAGATATCCCCAAATAAGTTTGCTCTTTCCCATGAGACCCATGGTAAACCTGTTCCCCACCCCTTCTTATCAGTTACCAAGTCCTGGTTGAATCTCCTCAAGGCCTTGAGTGGCTCCTGCAGTGATCCGAGCACTCTGGTCTTCAGGATTGTCTCTGTTATCTCCTATTCTTTAGGGTCTGTGTATCTGGGTGTGGTTTATCACTTCTCATGTCTCTCACCCTCATTTTTTATGCTGAATAACCATTAACCAGATATCCCCACAAAACAGACGTCCTTCTATGCCGGGTAGCCACACAGCCTTTACTTTCCCCATCTTTTACCTTCCACACACCTTTTCTTTCCACACGTCCTTACACAGATTTATGTCCACTAACTTCAGGCACTCAACTGAGTTTTCTCTATAGTCAAAGGTGAGAGGGAAATTTCAGTGAAAAATGTAGCTGCCTCAAAACTGAATCAGTTTCTAGGAGCAGCTCTCTCTCTTGTCTTGAGAGGGAATCTTAAGACTATTCTCCCAACTTTGAGGACGGATCCTGTCTCTTACAGGCTGATAAGTTGGACAATTTCCTGAACATGGCGGGGGAAACAAACCCAGATTTTCTAACTCTTTCTAAGATTTCTGGAGTTCACCAAAGTAATGTATGAAACATCATTTAATGCAACAGGATTTAGTCAAGAGAAGTCTATAGCATAACAAAATAGTTACCTTCCTTTTTCAGTGTTCATAGCACAGGTCACTGTGGCCTGGCAGCTGAAAATCTGACAGCATATTGGTGTAGTTGATGCAATACCCCTCCACTCCTCTTGTACATGCACAAACAGAGTTTTTTCTCCTTTTTTTTTTTCTTCAGTCTTTCCAGATGCATGACCCAAGCAGTCTTTCTCCTCCCTTGCTCACATTGGCAAGAGTTGGGAACCACTAGATTCAGACAACTTTGAGTGATGAGCAAACCTTGCATCAGTGTGAAGTAGCGTTCCCTCCATATTCTGGACCATACATTGATCCCTTCCCAGCCCCAATGATGAGAATGGTGCATCTCTGCTTACAATCTCAAAAAAACCCAACAAAACAAACCCTGATCAGTCAGATTTTGGCATATCCCTGACAGCTGTGTCATGCTGCAGTCACAGTGTGCCTTCACTTATGAAAACCTCTGTCTTAGTAAAGCTCAACTTACAAATACAGAGAAATGAGAAGATTCTGCTTGCTTTAAAAGCTGCCTTTGAAAGGCAGGGGTGAGGGCTGAAGTTAAGACAGGCATTGACAAAAATGGGATTCTGGCATGAAGAACCAGATCAGCACAACCTGCACTCACCCACCACCAGAGGAAAGAGTAACTTGTGGTCTTTTTAACTGTAACTGCTTTACTCCTCTTTCTGTATTCCCACATTGCTCAGCTGCAGGCTGGCTGGTTGAGCTAATGGGAAAGTGAAGATAGGCATCTGTCTAAAGAAAAAAATGATTGCCTATAAACCAGCCCTGCCAAGGTCCCCAGCAAGATCCTCAGGGCAACTGACAGCCCACATCAGGGCTCAAAGCATCTTTAAATTTGATTATACCTGCTTGTTCATGAATGGAAAACATAAGGTCACTTAAATCAAATCTGGTTTGAGTCTCATGAAGTAACATTGCAAACTATTAACATTTCTTTGACTAGGGTATTGCCAGTGACTTGCTGCAGTCTTGTACTGCCTCTCCTGTTGGCACATAGCTCCTTTGGCAGCTGTGACAAGTGAAAAGTCTCCCTTGGTGGCTTTTGCATGGTCGTTTCTACTGAATTTCCAAGCGCTGTATTCTAGTGTGTGTTCCAGCTTGTTATAGAAGGTGATAGACAATCTTGAGACAGAAGCCTGGCCCCAGTTTCTGGAAAGCAAAGCACTGCGCACACATAAATACACAACTGTCAGAGCTGCTCATGCGAGTACCTCCAGGTAACTCATAGCAAGGTGCCAAGGGACTTGGTCTCAGAGAGCATCTATGATAGATCTACATATACTTGGTACCTTCATAATGACACGTACAGCCACAAACAGCACTCAGAAGACCAATGACCCAGGCTATTATAAGACTAAGAAAAATTACTCCTGCCAAGGGACAGGTTATACACTTGCCAACATGCTCTTATTGTGCATGTTCCATACATCTGGTGTATTGGCACTCAGCAGTGAAGATGAATGACTGAGATACAGGTCTCGAAGGACTCACATCTGCCAGGAATACCTCCATGCCATGACACAGGCCGGTGGTGATAGATGTCCAGGCATTAGATGCCTCTTAGGAGTCCTTTCATTGCTTTGAAGTGTTTTTGCAGTGTAACTAGGGGAAAAAAATCAGCTAAGCACAGGGAAATATTTTTAGGCAGGGTGTACAATACTGTAAAGTATCCTAGAAGGAGTCCAGAGCGCCTGAGAAACCCTATCTTTGATATACCTTGTATAACCAGATAGTGCCTAACATAACATCATTTTCCCTCCTTTATTTGCTGCAGGAGATCAAACAACTGTTCATGGTAATAACTTAGTTTGTTCTCTAGTTAAAATAATTAAAAGAATGTATATTCTGCTTGAAAGTAAGTGTTGCAGTAGTTGCCCAACGCATTATAACAACACTCACCATGTTCGCTTCTTCTGTCAGGAGGAAAGCAGCACAAGATCTTCCCAAGGAACTCAGTCCCATTTCTCTTCACGTGCCCTGGCTTTGTACCACAGATGGAAGAGTTCATAGATAAAACTGTTATGTTCCTTGAAAAACACAGAAGTTGTACATTGCAACATTTGGATTAACTAGTTATTGGCAATATTTTCTTTAATTCATACAGGAATAAGGTTAAAATTGAGGAGGTGCATCAGAAAGCAAAGTGAGTCCACTGTTTAAAAAAGTAAATATTTACCCTCTAAAAGAATTGCTTATTGCTTCCTTTTTACTTTGCTTCCCTGTATTTTACTGTTTTTCCCCTACTCAGCATGATCCAATTTTCTCATCACAATGAGGGTGGTGAACCACTGGCACTGGTTGCCCAGAGAGGTGGTAGATGCCCCATCCCTGGCAACATTCCAGGTCAGGTTGGACGGGGCTCTGAGCAACCTGGTCTGGTTGAAGATGTTCCTGCTCATGGCAGGGGGGTTGGACTAGATGATGTTTAAAGGTCCCTTCCAACCGAAACTATTCTATGATTCTGTGAGGCTACGAGTCTCAAGTTAAATCAACTTAAATATATCGCTTCTTCTTCTATGTCTTTTACAAAGCAGATGCTAACATTGAAACTTTCATCTGTAGTGTTTATTCTTTACTGTTTACATTATTCTGCATTAAATATGGGACTGTAAACCCAGCATTTAGAAACTACGCAAAATAATAACAGCCATACAAATTATGAGTTTAAAAAACCTTTATCCTTCATTTTACTTGCTCCATAATGCAGTGACTACTCATAATCTAGCAGTCAGAGACATTTCAGTGTGTTGTTGTTTTTTTTTTCTAGAAGTCTTACATATTGCAAGTTATTTAAGGTGCATTGCCTCTTTTCCCTGCCAACACGTGGTAAAGTTTCAAACCAGCCCTGCTGATTTACATGGCAGTTCTGTAAGGAACTCTGCAGTGGCAGTCATGGTGTTTTTTTCAGGGGCTGCATTTCTTGCTAACTCACTACTGGAAGTTTGAAAATGCCTTGAAAGAAGACAGGCCTCTCCTTTCGTTCTTCCAAAAGTTGGGGGAGAAAGACTGTGCACTATCATTATGGTCATGCAGTTTTTCTTCCCATCTAGCTAAATGTCAGCCTTTTAAAAATCTGGCTTAAAGATTCATTTTAACAACACATGTCAAAGGCAGATTCTCAGGTGTGCTGAATGGTGTGGAAAAGGAGATTTCAAATAGTGACTTACAGACCTAAAAACATAGAGTCCGTGAAGCTGAGAAACCACACTTCTGTGTTAATCACAAATGGACTTCAAGAAAAGTTGCAAGTTTAACCTCCTCTTTGTACTTTTGGTCTATTTTTGTTCTGGAAAGAAGGAAAAGTTGGTTTCACCTTTCAGTTCTTATGCAACAGAACAAATTTAGAAAAATGTTTACATTTTTAGTAAAAGGTTTTTGCTCTGACTATGGCTATTATGAAAGTGCTATAACAACAAGAGCTTAGGAAAAAAAGTTTCATTTCCCTTATGTTGTGCAAATGACAGCACTGTGTGCATATCCAGTCCCCTGTGCCAGCACAACTCAGTGACCTTTAAGCTGAATAAGAGGCCCATTAAAACTCAGTTGGTTCTCCTTGCTTAATAACCACATTCTCCTAAAACTACCAATTTTCTGTCTGATGAAAAAAAATTTTTTTTAAAAGAAAAAGAGAGAAGCGAAGAGATGGAGGCAAGCATGGACCATAGGCAAGGTTAGTTCACTTGCCAGCTCTTTGAAGAAGGAAGCAGAAAGCAGCAAAAGCAGAGCTGTGTCACACAATTTTTGTCATTTCCTCTGCTTTTCAAAGTATCTTGGCTATGTCATCTCTAGCAGATAGGTGCTGTAGCCATTTTTCAGCAAAAGGACTATCTTTATATGCCACTTTTAGAACTACATTTCATAGTGAATGGCAAGACAAACTTTCCCTACTGATCTTCAAAACAACTTGCAAGCAAAATGGTAAGCTACCACACCATCATTCTCTTAATTTCTCTTTCTGAGGCTCACTTCTACATATCTTTCTTTTTTATCATGCTCTCTCAATGAATGTTGGTGCTACTTGACCTTTAAATGTCAAAATCCATTTCAGTGGCATTTACTGTGAACTCTGCAGCCATATACGTGGCTAATATACATAAGAATCAAGACATATATTTCATAATGCACAACTAGGCTTATGAATTCCTTTTATTATTCCTACCCCCCCCCCCCCCCCAATGAAAATACATTTTCAACTAGCTACTGCTATTTTAGGAAGAGAGTAGGGAGACCATATACAGGCAAGCTGATTGACATAAGTCAGCTAAACTTTTCCAGCTAAATGTCTGAGTCTACAAGCTGTTTCTTGTGGGTGGATCTCTGTGCTTAGATTGAGAAGCCTACAGAATTTCAACTGAAATCAGCTATAGCTAAGCTACAAGGCATAAACTCTTACTTTAAAAGTTCTTCAAATGAAGATCCACTTACAAAGTGAAGTCACTTTACATGTTATTACCACTTTCTGTTTGCTCCTGATCAATTTTAATATAAAAACAGCCTCTGTATTTTAATGTTTTCGGTTTTGTCTCACATTGGGCAATAAGAAGAGATTTCCATCACTGCATCTGTCTGGATGAAATCTGAAATCTGAATCAAATATCCTATCTTTTTTCTTGAAAAGTTATGGAGAAAGGCAGAGCAGGGGAGCCAGTCATGTGGAGGGAACTGAAAATATTCCCAGTACAGTCAACAACAGTTTCACTGAGGCTCATCTCTCTAACTCAAAGTGGTTTGGCAATGATTCAGTCATAATAGATGTTCTGTACCAATCTCAGCCAGGACAAAATAGCAGATTTTGTCCAGTTCTCATGCCAGTAAAAAAAGGAAGATAAAAGGTCCCTTTCCTCCATCAATTTCTGAAGCAGAATGTGACAGATTTTGAAGCCATTAATTCAAAATCATGCCCATGGCAAGCTGCAGAAGAGAGTACGGATTTCCACTTGTGACTGTCCTTTTGCTTGCAAAGGTGGACTGGTCTGTTTTACCCACTGGAGGGGTTTTCTGCCTACAGAGAAGAGGTTTAGCCTTCAAGAAGGGTGAATGAACAATACTGATTAACTTGACACTATTTCTCTCACTCACTTGGTCTAGAGCAGTAGAAATTTCTGTCACAAAGAAACAGGAAGCAGTTCAGGGCCTGACCAGCCTGCAGGAAGATAGTCATTGTAGAAATCTGAGTACTACATCTTGCTGGGGAGCCACCAATAAACTCAAATAATCCCATTGTTTGATATAAAAAAAATGCAAGCATGCACAATTTCCACCATTCATTCAATTGTGTTGTTTCATCTTTCTGAGTTAGAAGGCACGGACTCAGTTGCAGGTTTTTACCACTGATGCCTGTCACGTTGAGATGGAGACACCTCTAGAACATGACAGAATTATAGTGCTTACAACACCCACAGGAAACAGTTGTTATCCTGCAGGCAAGTGAGAAATTGAGTCACCATATCATCATCATCTCCTACAGCCCAGCTGAGTGTCCTAATTATAACATCATTCCCTATTCAGAATCATCTAAGTAAAATGAAGCCTTAAAGGTAAGTACCTCTGTGGTATTGCGGGGCCTTGCTGGCACAGCAAGCTGTCTCACATTTGAATGATGGACATCTAGGCTAGATCACAACCTGCAGGATGACCTCAGGAAGTACTATAGGCCAAAGCAAGGGCTATTCAATATTCACCTGATGAAGTGCCATATCCTGAAGAAAACGGGTCATGGCCATCGCTGGGAACCTTCCACCCAGCCATGCAGAGCTCCCTTTCCTGTGATCCCTAGTACACATACTGACCCAGTGCTACGTAGGTTTACTGAGCCTTCCTCCCAGTTAAAGGAGCTAATTTGATTACTTAATGACTTTTAGGAAGTAAAATTAAAAGTAATCATCTATTCTTAGCTGAACCACTTCTCCTTTCAAAAATGTTTTCCAAGAGCTCAGCTCAGACGAACGGGGTGTTGTCCACAGAGCTGTATGGCTTGCCTGCAATTTCCACTCACCGTACTGAAGAAGGTACCTGATAGTTAACGGTATAATATAGCAAAAAGAAAAAAAAATCCTCATATTACAAACCCAAGAAAATCCTTGTTCAGTTAGATAACTGTCACCTGAGAACAAAATTACAGGTATTGCAGATTTTTGTGGTTTGTCATACATTAGCCCCAAGTTTTCTCATACGGTGCAGATGTCCTCCAAGTGAGCAGGCATCCTGAATGTGTGCTCCCCACTGAGCACTACTGCACTGGCAACGTTGGTAGTGGTGATGGCGATAGGTACGCACAGAAAGCAGTATCTGTATTCCTCCATGCTGAAAACAGTGCTTTCAGCAGCTGAAATAGTGCCTTCTCCATGAAAATTCAAAGACAAAACCAAGACTTAGAATATGACTCATTAGAAATCGTCAAAAACCTTTGGTAAGAAGCATTTGCCACAGATTCTTATCGCATTTTTTGCTGTTGAAAGTAAAATATATATATTAGAACAATAATGACCAACATTTGGTAGTGTGTTTCCATTTGTTTCCATAGGAAATAGTGTCCTTACTCCAGGGAAGCTGCAATCTTAGACATGGAAGATGTCCTCTAGGCTGCCTTTGATATCCTACCTTTTCTACCAGAAAACTTGAGCAGCTTTCCTCAAAAACCACCTGCATTTCTCAGAGAAGAGCCAGGTTCCTCAAAGTAATGTCAGTATGCAGCTATGATATTGGCACCTTTAATACTTTCACCACTGTCGTGCTTTAAAACCGCAGCACAAGATACGTACAAAAAGAAAACGCTTATTTGGTAACAGTGTCATACCTGGAGAGAAAATCTTTGGGTATTTCTGCACACACTGAAGAAACCTAAACTTATCTTTCCTGAGAGTCACCTGCTTGACTAATCAGCTCATAGACAGAATACTTTTGCTATCACTGCTTTGTTAAAACGGTCAAAATCACAACTTCAGGCTCTTTAATATCAGTTGTGTTCAAAGTCTGTTAAAAAGCAGAAGAGGGAGACTGACCCATTATATTTAAAGTAATGCTTCAAAGGCAACAACAAAGAGAAAAAACTAACCTGGTGAGGGCATCACTGCCAGAGATGTACATATTAGAACCATTGATTTGCTAGGGAGGGGGTGAAAACGTTACAGAAAACCTCTTCATCACTCCTTATTGAGGAGACCTTTTCCTTTCACTTGATTATGATTAGTCTCAGTCTTCTTGTACACACATACATTTCATAACATAAAATGGTATTTTTAAAAAAAAAAACAACCAAACTATTTTATTTAACCATTTCAGCAGCACATTTTCTGTTTGTCGAACACCAATGAATTCTGGATGACTGTGGGAAACATGTATGTCGCAATGTACATGCAATGACATCAGTGATGCATTTATTTCTGCACTGTAGAAAACTCTATTAACAAGAAACCATCAAAAGACTGAACTGTTCCACAGACACCCGAGGGATCTGAAATGGAGTACAGCACAGAATTTTCTGTTTAAGCTGCATTTCACCATGAAGTGGCCAATAGCTGAAACAGAAGCTCTCCCCAGAAATAGCTTCCCTACTTGGTTTGGATACGATAAAGCAGAGTTGACGGGAGCTCTCCACCATTCCTGGTCATCATCCTGATAACTGGACTACTGGCTGGCTGGCTTAGGCTTCCCCCCATTCAGCATCTGAATGCTGCAAACCTCATCCTTCGATTTCTGACTTTCCCCATTTAATGTACAGAGAGCATCAGTGGCAGACTCCCTTTCTGGAACCTAACTTCCAAACCCGATATAGTTTAGACCCTCTTTGAATCTATTCCATAAAGTCCTTTGAAAATCTGGCTCTTAACATAAACCGTAACAACACATTTTGTATTATTTTCTGTTTCACCCTCTTTTTAAGGGTCCATGAATCCACTGTTCTATAGTCTTTGCACTGATATACTGGGCAAGTACCTCAGCTACACTTACACTCCACAGCTCAAAAGGAATGCCAAAGGCATGCAGGTTTACTTGGGAACATCTTCTCTCTGTTTATATGAGAATTCAACCAGACCATTAAATTTGTTAAGATTTATCTCCTCAAGTAAATAAATTATGCCCTCAGCAACCCTCTTTTCTCCTGTAGCAGAAGTATCTTCCTTGCCTCTGAGCACAATTTTAGATTTAAAATAGTGCCTCAAAGGTATTTCTTAAGTAAACCTTTCAAAAGCTTTTATAGGGTAACTTTCTTCCTCTCCCCCTGCTTTGTACCGGTGCTTGTTTTAAATTGACGTTTATATGAAGTTTGATGCGACAATATTTTTATAGATATGCTGAACTTTCCCTCAAAATAACTCAAGCCAAAGCTTGTATGGACCAGTTTTGTCTTTTGTTGCATAAATCTGTCATTTATTATTTTGGGGGGATTGTTTTGGGTTGTGGTTTGGGGGGGGGGCATTGCGCATCATCAGAGCTTTGGCTGGGAAAGCAGCAGGGTGCTGTTTGTCCTCTGTAGTCTTAGCGTGTTCTTTCCATTTTCTGTGTATTTGGGCACAGACTGTTCCTTCTTTCCTCCTTGGAAATGCCATGGGCACTGCTCCTAAACGATAGTTGCCTGAGACCAGAGAAGTAGCCCACAGAGCCGTACTAAGCAGTAAAATTCAAGGAATTTCCAGTTAAAGTTTTGATGGTGAGAGGAGAAAGGGCAGACAGTTCAAAAAGGACATAGCAGGCACCGCTGTGGCCAGCGCTGGTGTTAGGAAACAGATGGTGCTGGGAAATTACCGGGCCAGAAAATAATAATTGAACTCTTCTGTGGCTCAGGCTTGCAGGTGACCAACTTTAATAAAATGAGATGAAGGAATAAGTTTGCAGTACTGTGAAATGCTACGGCGAGAAAGTATGTGCTGCAGATATCAGAGAACAGAAAAAAAGAAGCAATTAAGGCAATTAAGTAGGCAGGAGAGACTTAAGAGCTAAGGAACTCCTAGGAGGAGTGAGCTCAGGTTTTTGGAATATCTGCCATGAAAACTACTGTAACAGCCCCTGGCTAACACCAGCCCAGAGGGACAGTGCGAAATGGTGGACACCTCGCGGAGCCCTTAGCGCGGGTTCGCATCTCTCTTTAGCACAGGTTCAGCTCTCGCTGTAGCACAGGTTCACATCTCGCTTTAGCACCTATTGACATCTCTTCCACTGCTGCCGCCTTCTTGGCCTTTCCAAGAAATGCTCATTGCAGTGGTGGCCACATAGTGATAAAAGAAGCCAACAAGGGAGAACGCTCTGCTGTTCTGAGGCATGAGGTACCATCAAACGCCGATATCTAACATTAAAAGCACGCATGTTGCTATAATTGTTGAATTTTCTCCTAATCGTCCCACCTCCAAAGCATGTGGCTTCAAGATACACGTGAGATCTTCACGTGAGGGCTGCGGGGCTGGGGGAGGACAGAGTAGGTGCGTGAACCCACTGCTGTAAGGTAACTCCTACACACGTGCCATGTGCTAAAACTGTAAACCCTGGGCTGCCGGTAACAATCTGGGGCATGATAATCCCTTAATGAGTAACAGCAGGTGCTGAAGTGCTTAAAGTAAATCACGCCGGCATTTTAGCGACTTGTTATTTATGTCATCGCTATCAGCAAGTGCAAATCTGACTGGACTGGCGGCAGCCAGTGACCTCTGCTACTGAGGGCTGGGAGCTGCGGGGGACGCCGGGGCAGGCAGGGCCCGTCCCACCGCCCCAGCCAGGAGCAGGGCAGGCCGGGGGGCACCAGGGGCAGCATTGGGTCCCTCCCTGGGCACAGGCCATGACATCATCCTGCAAGTAGGGATGAGGATCGAGCCCGCAGAGGGGAACCAGCCTGGGATGGCCGAGGCACCTATCTAGCCAAGGAATCCGAGTGTCTTCTTGTAATACCAAATTTTCGCTCTTCTAATTTTGATTGGGTTGGAAAGAGGTATTCTTTTTTCTCTCTCCAGCAAGCATTTTGTTGATTCAGATTTTTAGGAATTCCCATTACTCCTCCAGTTTAGCACGTCTGTGGGGTACACCCAGGAACACCAGCCACTTAATGTTTTCATACAAATTAAGAAACATTAGCTGAGGCAGCAATGAGCACAGCACAACGCAGTAAGTTTTCAGACTTGGTGCTTCACTGCAGTTGCCCAGAGTGGAACACACAGCACAGACGTATGGTCTTCCACTCCTCTCCTCACCAGCCACATAAAGGACGCACGGTTCTCGCACCCCTCCGAGCCAGGACGGCCACTGCAACGCTGGAGCAGCGTCTGCCCTCACTGTTCAGCTGCCAATTGAGAGACCAAAAGCTTGGCCTGAGAGAAGATTTCTGATGGCGATCTAAGGCAAGGCAGATGAGTTCATCCAAAAATTTTAAGTGTATTTGGACAAATTATCCTTGTCCTAGAAATATATTACACTAATGAAGTTATGCTGTCATCCACTGCAAGGCCTGTGGATTGCAGGACTTGCAAACTATTTTAATCCTCCAGGAACACATTTGCCCAAACAATAATTTGACTTGTCATTAGTAAACTCCTAGCTCAGCTTTTTAAGAGACAGAAACACACAAAAAAGTATCAATTTCTAGGTTATCGATTCCTATCACAATTGCATCAGATTTCTTCTCAGGTCTGGAGCAAACTGATCTATGGGCTATATTTTCCTACCTGTATGTTGGAGGTCCATAGGCTTTAGAGAGGGCTTTTCAGAATAATGCAGCAGCTTGTTGCTTTGATTTCAAAAGAGCATGGAGCTTGCCAAATCTCTTCAAAGGGAAGGGGAAAAAAAAGGTAATTTGTCCTTGTAATTGCTGATGCAACGTGAGAATAGATCTGTGGGCCTTGTAAATACGGTGCTTAACGAACAGGTCCTCTGTTGTGTGCTGGGCTGCTGCAAGAGGAAAAGATCAACTCAAAGGAGCATCAAATTGCAGCTCAGTTTTTCTTCTTGGCTCAGACTCTCCACTTACCTTAGATGTCACTCTCCCTAACCAGAGCAAGAAAAATAAAGACATTTTCAAGAACAGGATTCAGCCTACCTAGCTACATGCTAGACAGGTTATTCTGAATTTGTCATCCTATATTCTCTTTCTACTCAGTGGAGAGAAACCCAGCAGATGTGTCATCTGATCCATTTTAAGCATCTTTGTTAGAATGAGAGGAACTGCTCTCTGAGGGCGTCTATTTCTTTCCATTGACTACACATGGAGCATAGAGTGATTAGCTCAGATTTAGATGTATGACTTTTAAGCCCCAAGCTGGGACAGATGATTCCCACGCTTATATTTCCTTCTTTCCCCCTTCTGCTGTTTTTTTTAAATGTCTCTGTATCCTACTCCTAATCAGCACAGGACAAGTCAAGGGGGCACACCCTTCTTGCTTCATCCTTCCCCCAAAATAACCCTTCAGCTGTGCATGACTTCTCTGCTCCCCAGCCTGCATTGCTGCGTTACACCACATCATTCCTTAGGAGATTCCCCACAAGACACTTGCTAGCTGTGAGGAGGGATCAGACAGCTGCAGGAGGAAGCGCCTGTTGTACTGTGGTGGGGGGGCAAGGCATGTCCTCAGCCACTCCTCACAAGGGGTCCTTCTCTTCTTGTGGATGACATTTTTTCCTTTGACAAGATTTGCACAGCAACTGGTGACACTGCTGGGCTGTGTTCATTGGAAAATACTCCGACATTAATATTTACGGTAATTCTTTTCAGTAAGATAAGCTGTTAAGTTTCTGCACCAACAGAGCACCAATGTTATCCATTTTCATTGTAAGACAGAAGTAAACCGACTTGATTTAGGTCAGCCTTACTTAGGCTCATTGTGTTTTTACCAGTTGGCTTCCTTCCAGCACTGGTGTATTTATCTTCATATCACTTTTCCGCACCAGAAACATCCTATTCTCCTCACTTTACAGAAGGGTTCCTGAAGCAGAGTTCACCTCCTCCCAGGCAACAAAGGGAGGAGTGAGGAAGTTACATGGGAACCAGAGTGTAGGAACTTTACCAGCCTGGAAATGAAGCTCTGCTCCTTTCATCAGGGAAGACAGCACCAAGGAAGTTTTTGATACGGAATCCTGATGGAGTAGAGGCAATCCTCAGACATGGGCCAGGCCCTGGCAACAGAGCACTCCCAGCTGCAAAATTTGAAGAAACTGCATTGCCTACACCTGGAAGCCCAGCTCTAACTCTGAGTTAGGACTGCCCAAACACCCCTGGGCACCAGCCACTGATTAGCCTCTCCTAGCCAGGTGCACTGAAGCATCTTCAGCAAGTCAGTACTGTGTTCTCAGCCCTGTTTTCTCTGTGGTTGTAACAGGCAAAGGAACTTCAGCTGAGGGTAGTCCGCTTCAAATAATCTGCCTTTCCAGAGGGAGAACTGGAGATGTTCAAAACAGTCCTCCACTAAGGGGAGCTGAGTGCTGTCCTTCTCAGTCCTCAGATCTATATTGCGGGTGGACAGAGTAAAACTCCTGTTACCATGTTACTACCATCAGGTATATATCTCTCTTCCCATCGCTAACAGGCAATGGGCCAACATCTCTGGTCATGGAAAGGATGTCTGAGAGCTTGGTAAAGAGACTCACAAGCAGCATGGGAAATTTCTATAAAATAATGGCAAGGGCACAGCTGAGCCAGCTAGTTGTTGCCTGTTCTGTGGCATGCTCTGTGCAGGCGGCAGCATCCTATTATATAAAAGGCTGTCAAGGTACCTTGATTCTCCTTCATGAGAAAACTTGCGGAGTCTTGAGTCTTTTTAAGAGGATGCTGCCGCCTACACAGAGCATGCCACACAGAGGACAGCGGATGTGGTGGGAGCCACCTGTGTGACAGGCAGCACCCAGAATGGATTCCGAGGTTAAACCCATTCCAACAGCTCAGCTGTTGTTGGTTCTTAACTGAAAGGACAGCACAGCCTGGATGAGCCCTTCCTGCGGAGTGGTGCATCGGTTTGCACACATAGGGAAAGCCTGGTCTCACCCACATGCTGCTCCTGCAGAGGTGAGGCACTCATTTGGGCTCTACGTGGTTCTCAGTCAGTAGTTTATGGCACAGATTAGTGAAGTTCAGGAGAACTGGACTCCAACCTGTAACGTACAAGAAACTACATACAACGTTTGCATCTTTGGAAGAGAGGGTTAAACTGATCCGCCAAGTTAAACGATATACTGCCACCTTTGAAAAGCCTCCTCATCTGGTCTAGAGATGTCTGCCATTAGTGTGACACTTATATGTAAAGACATAAAACTTTTGCAATTAGCTCCGATTTTCATCCATGCACTTTACTTCTGCTTCCAACCAGAGTTAGTTCAAATTACTGTTTATGTTTGACACCAGTCTGGCAGCAACAGCAGAAGCTTAATAACATAGAGGATCGTTTATTTATTTATTTGCTTGCTACGGTGTCCGAATCACATTTCTAAAAATGCCTGCGCAGCATCTTCCACTACTGGAAATGTATTAAGACTAAATGATGCATCTCATCTTTACCAGTGGAGATGGATATCATAGGAATCAGGGAAGCTGTGAACTGTACCACCTAGTCAGTTATTTATTTGGAGAACCCATTAAACAAAGTATTTAAGTAATGAAATATCTTGCTTATTGTTAATAATATCCTGCGTAGGAGGAAGCTCATCACCCAAGTTCTCTGGAGTCTGTGGTTATGCTGCATAATTACATAATAATCAACCACACAGTCAGTGTCTATCCAGCAAACATTTAAATTTTATTCTATCATAGAGGAATACAGTGGTGCTATACTAATTTATTAAAAAGAAAAATGACTCAATACCCTCTTAAATCATGAGAATAAAAAAAAAAGGTATTTTGAGACATAAAAAATGTTTGCTTACCAGCATTTGAGTTTTTTAATTCCTATTTTCCATCAAGAACATGGGTAAATACTTAAAATGCCATAGTTACCTCAAAATTATGACTCATCTGAAATCACTGGAGTAACCACATAAGGGAAGCATACTCTCAAGTCCCAAGAGCTGGGATATCGAATTTCTCAGTCCATCAATTAAAGGCACTTACTTACACACTACAACCAGTGCATCTGGAATCTCAGTTACATTCTGTGATGCAGGAAGAAGTTTTGCGAGATTCAAACCTTCAGCTCTAATTCCATCTTCCTCTGACATTTAGCTTCATTCTCTCACTGACTACAACTATCAGCAATTCAATTTCCCATTTTTGTCTTCAGATTTGTCCACTGTTTAGAATATGGTGCACAGAGACTTTAGAGGAGACACAATTTACCTTGTAATAGTCAGCACATTACAAAGATCACCCTGTCACAAAACCACGGAAAACCCAGACATCACTACACTCCCATCTGTACTTTAAATAAACCCATCTCTGTGATTCAGTCTTCTATGCCTAAAATGAAAACGATAGTACATACTGTGCTTTGAAGGATTAATTACTCCTAAATGTGCTGAAATATTCATACAAAAGATATTGTATAAAGACATGTAACTGTTCATTGCTGGAAATGTAAACAAAACCCTTTTCACAGCACAGCATAACACTAGTGAGAAAAGTCCGTGCAAGATAAATCCAGGAATTTCAAAACACTCATCCATCCAAAACCACCAAACTAAACAAAAAATTCCAACATGGTTTGGGAAAGCTAGCAGTGCAAAAGTTTTATTCAGGTCCAAAGAAATAACACAACATTTTTGAAAGCAAAAACTATCTTTTTGCTGTTGCAAAGAAACTTGAGTCATCAAACTTAATCACCAGGATGCCCTTATTTTCAGAAAGGCAGGAGGAAAATGGTTTAAAGAGTAAGTGATTTAAAGTGATGAGAAGTACAGAACTATAATCATTTTGCACAGCAAACATTACAGCTGGACACACAATTAGAATGGTCAAACACATGTTTTAGGGCTCAATTATCATACTACTGACTTTCAAATCCTCAGCTTGTACCTGGCAAGCTGAAACAGGGACTAAAAAGGACATAGTCTGCTCTTCTCCTCAGGCCATTGCTGTACGAAACTGTACCAATAAATGTATCTTCTTAGGCTTCAAAAAAATGTCTCTTTTTAAGTCCTCAGTGAGGACTCCCCATGAGGGAAGCGTCCAAGTCTCCTGCTGTGACTAAATGCCATTCTGCCACATTTGTGCAACCTTTTCAGTTATTTTGAGGCGCTACAGGGACTGGACTTGAGTGCATTGACTAACATTTGATTCAGAGGCTGCAGTAGTAAATGTCTGCTGCATGAATCCAAGAACTGGATATTCTTCACTACTGCAGATGTCCCTTGTCTTTTATGCCAATAGGACCATTATGGTGATTTTTTCCCTTTCCTTCTTCTCAATGACAAATGCCAGCACAATCAAAATTTGGAAACTTTCCATGTGAAAAACAGGAACAGAAGAGTGCTAACCTAATCAGCTGTGCTATGCTTTCAACTGTGACTCTTGGGGAAAAAACTGGCCAGGCAGACCACCCTGCTTATGAAAGAATGATACCAGATGCATCATGATAACATTAGAAATATCTGTAATAAACCTCATACTATGCAAGAGAAAAAAATAGGGCTTCCATACTGAATATGCTATACAATACTGCAAGTTGTATTTTTCTGCATTTTAGAATGACTTCATTGATCTTTTAGTATGAGTTTAATTACAGCCTCACTTTAATGCTGCCAGTAATAAGGAACTATTAGTACTGCTCTTAAAGAGGCAAAAGGCTTTATTAGATACTGTAAAGAGCTAGGGATGCTCTTAAAAATAATAAAGGGCAGTCAATCAATCACATTTGCTCTGCAAAGAGCTTTTAAGATGGAACCCAGAGGCTTGAAGCTTCATTACAACAACATTTTTCCTGTTGCCACTTAAAAAAAATCTACTGAAGTTTAATGACTAAAATGTTGATAATGAAACTCTAACAAGAATTGCATGCTTATGAATGAAAATACAAAATAGTTCTACTTTCATTGAAGAGTTGACTTTAAAGACTGGCACTATTTTGGACCCTAAAAATACATGGATCAGTATCTCTTAAGAATACATAGAGATTTTTATGGAACCCAGACTGTGTCTACAAAGGTTCATCTAAGAGTTCAAATTTCAAATAGGAACATACCAATATCGGGAAACATAATATATAGAGAGAGTTTAAAAGAAACAACCCTTCTACAAGATAGGTTTTGAAGAACCCTTACTAAAAACTGCTCTCTTTTTCTTTAATTTCTCCCCATTACTAGTGCCTTAAGTAGCTGGAAACGGTGCTGTACTTCTAAACCATGCAAACAGAAAGTGGTGATCAACACCGGATATGTGGCAAGCCAGATTTTAAAAATGTTAAATTTGGAGGTGTATTTTCTTCTCCACTACAGTAAGAAAGCTCATGGAATAGAAAACAACTTTATGCTGTAAAGGGACTCTACAGTACGGTATCACCTAAGAAATCAGCCGGGCTAGTAAACTATGCTCTCGGTCTTTTTAAAAGCCAAATGAAAGGCATGTTCAGCTGTACCAACATCAGACTACTTGAGAGTTTCTCTTCGGTGCCTATACTGAATGGGGATGCCCTTGTATGGAATTTTATCCAAGATTTACCACTTTGGGTGGTGACATGATACTTCAGGTTACATCAGTCGGCCTTTTTCTTCTTGGTTGAGAGGCCAAAAATGCTAGAGGCTTGTTTGTTTTCAGTGGTTGTTGTGCAGTCAAAGACCTCAAAGATCTACCTAGTGTATAAAAAAATTAAATGTTTTTCAAAGCTTCCAACTCCCTGACACCCAGAATCACTAATGAGAACCAGAATGGAAAGAGTCAGAGATCACCAGAACAAAGATGGCAACTAGAAGAACAATTCCGTTAGGCAGCGGAACACTTCCATTAAGGCTACCAAGAAGACATGCCAATCTGGGTTTGGTTTTATAATATGGCACAAATACATTCATTTTCCATTTAGAAACTGGAAGCTCTTGGCATTAATATTAAATCAGTGCTTTAGTTTTAGAAGCTGCTTTGCTCCTACAGTCTTTTTAATCGATCCTTTTTGGGGATTAACCATCTTCAGGTTTCCTGGAACACTGTGTCTCCCTCTGAAATAAAATGGATGAAGTTAGTCATCAAGTGTCACATTCCCTATAAGCTTTAACTGCTAGAAATGTGCATGCTTTTTATATCTGCATAACTGATTACTATTGTCAATTAATAAACCTCAGAGAGGAAAAAACAAGTGTATTTCTGGGTTTGCAGGCTAGCAAAGCATCTAATTATACTGCACACAAACTCAATCTTCATCTCATGATTCCTGACTACTTCCTGTTATCTAAACGACGGTATTTGAAGAACGTGAACATAATACTAAACATTTGCACAAAGAGAAAGATAACTGGCTAAGGAGACATTTTCATCCGTTACATAATCCCCATTAGGAAATAGAAAAACACTTCATGTAGAGGTAATCACAGTTCTCTGCAGGTATTCCACTCTGGAGATCCATGCTCTTGAGCCCATGATCTTACATAGGAAACGCTGCCAGCAGGCTTCTGAAGTGGTACACATCATACATACGTACCCACCTACATGCACCCTGCTAGAGCTGTTTTCATCTTGATCTTCTAAGAGAATTCAGTGGGAATGTAAAAAAATCTCCAGGGGGCAAATGGTGATTCCACAAACTGGAAGGGTCATTCTCATGATCAAGCAGCATGCATCTCTACTCTTATGCAACGTACATTTGTTTCTCTCTCTGTTCGTTACTACAGTGGAAAGACAGCACTTTAAATACTCTACTGACAATATACAGGGTTTCAATATCTTTCTCAAGTAATTGGCATTCTGAAGGAAAATATATCACAACATCACATCATGATATTCATGATGGTAGCCAGAGAAATATTTTGTTATGCAGTAGAAGCTGTGATGACATGATCTGTGCAAGTTTCAGATTTCTGGGCAAACAGCCAACAAAGTTGTGCCTAGGGCTTGCTCATCTTCTTGAGATTGACACATCCTTTGTTCCAGCTCTTACAAGCAGTCACAGTCTTGAAGGGACAGTTGCCCCCATAGAGATATGGAGCTGCTTCTACTGAGAGCTTGGAAGATCAGAACCCGAGGCCCCAGTTTGCTCAATAATCAACTAATTATTCAAATTCAAATAAAGTGATTAATCAAAATCAATTGATTAATCTGTAGATCACTGTTATAGCTGGACCAAGCAAACAGCATATGTCTATGTGGAATTGTGCAGGCAGCAAAACCTCTTTCTACTCAAAACCAGCTGGACTTACCAACTCAGAAGCCAGGTATTTGCAGCCAGTGCAGTGTTGAAACTGAGCTAGTGAGCCCTGCTATATGCCTCAGTATAACAGTAAGGGCTTAGAATGACATTAAATTGTCTGCTCATATTTCATCAGAGACATGAGTCATCAAGACATCATGTTTTTTCCCAATTGTCAGCTAGTCTACCTTCTTGTCCCACGAAATACTATAAAAAAGACCTTTACTGAACTTGGCTTCTATATTTGGATGGACAGGAAACCGAACGCATCAACAATTAGTGTTCACAATTACTCCTCAGAATTGTTTCAGTATTGCTTTAATATATAGGTTGGGTTTTCCATACCTGTACCTACAGTTAAAACAAACATTAAACACAGTTTCTTATATGGTTTGAAATCCAATGAAGGTGGGTGTTTTCTGAAAGGCCAAAAGAAGTGACATAAAAACTCTGGACAGAAAATTTTCAAATTATTTTCAAATTATTCTCAAGAACGCGTTTATTTTCAATCACGCAGGTCTTCTCTTATTTGAAAGAAATTATTTCTCATTAATGTCATTTTGAATGAACAACCTTCAGGCTGTAAATCAAAACATAATCAAAAAGGAATAAAATAACAATCGTTGTGTTAACCTTGTGATGATCAAGGGGTGCTTACTTGCATTCTAGTATTTCCTTAAAATACAAACTATGCCAAATCCCCATTCTTACCTCCATGTTGCCAACTAAGACCAAAGTTTGACCTGAAAGTTCTAAGTCAGTGATTATAAAAGCCAATGTTTTGCAAACTGGGTCCTCTGCAACTACAGGCAATTTAAAAGATGAACAATTCCCTTCATGTGTGTAAAGTATTTTGGAAAGTTAAAAAAAAAAAAAAATCCTCTGAGAGAAAATGGGTTGAAAGGGGATATTTTGTTGCAACAAGCATCTTCTGAGACTAGCAATTACAGCACACTTTATTTTCTTTTACACTTTATTTTCTTTTGTTTGATATAAAGAAAATTACAGAAACACCCTGTCATATAATTTCAGGGTAAGTAATGGTCTTCTGAAATAAATTACAAAAAAACCTATCATAATTACAGATCAATGCTAACCCTCAACAAATCTCAATATCTGGTTGATGATATTTAAACTCCCATCAGAGACACTGAATTCTCCTAATTCTAGCTTCCTGACCTTCTCCACATGAGCTATGTTAAATATCACTAGGGCCAGAAGCAACACACTGGCTATATATGGGGTACATAGGCCCATACAGTGCTTGTTCTGTATTAAGAAGCTTTAGTTACAGACTTTAATTCATATTGTACTACATTAATTCATATTATACTAATATCATCTCCTGGCACATGAAGATCCACTGCTCTGATTTATGAAATCCTGTGATTCTGTGCTTACACAGGATGAAAGGATAAAGCTGGTAAGCAAATATGTCTACACAATTTCATGCTTATAATTTACTCATTACATTTTCAGATGTTCCCAAAATGTATTGTGTGCTCATTTTAATAATATAGGTAACTGGGTTCATGGAAGAGTATTTACTGTGAGATACTAAATACATAGAAACCATACTAGCTCAGGAAGTCTCCAAATATAAAGTATTTGGGAGAGTTCCAGAAGCAAATATTGTTATCTGCCTGAATACATACTTTTGTAGGCATCTACTCATGGCCACTGGAGGCAGGATACTGGGTCCGACACTTTTGGTGTGATTCCCTATATTCTTCATACTTTATATTCTTAACATTTTCAGTTCAGTTAAAAAATAAATCTCCTCCAATTTCAAGCTTTCTCATAAGCACTACAGTCAGAAACTCATTTTATTTCTATATAGCTCAGAGCAGGTGGCTTCTTTTCAAATTTAAATTTCTAACCCATAAAACTAAACAGAACACTGAAGCCTTTATATGTTGTCATCTAAAATCACTCACATTATCATCCACAAAAAGCTTTACAATCTCTATTGGCTAAAAAGGACCAAGCAAGGTATTATTTAATTGAATTACTCGTAATGAACTAAAGGGTATGCTTGTTGCTCCCAACTCTGCAGTAACATAGAAAAAAAATGACCCATTTTAAACACAGGTTGAAAGGGAGAAACATCAGAGGTACTGTAAGATTTCAAAAAGGTCACTTAAATATATATATTTTTTCAATATTGCAACATACTTAGTAACAAATAAAACTGATTGAAAAGCAGTATCAAAAATGATGCTAAGATTAATACTTTGTCAATAGGATTATGCCCAGTGATATTTACCATGAACAGAGAGTTGTAATATTCAAAACATAGTACTTAGCAAAAAATAATCAACCAGAAAACAGAGGGAATATAAAGGAAATTTACCTCAGTATCTGGTTTTCTCCCTTGCCTGTCACAGCATCTGTTTTTTGCTTTTCAACAATTTTAAGTGTAGCTGAGGTCTGCAATAGCCAAATTTTTACAAAGCAAGTTAAAATCTAACCACAATCACAATTAAAGAAGTAAAATTTTTCCACACGAATTTTGACCCAATATGGTCTTACTACCATAAAGTACTTCAAGCACATATTATACTGATGCCTTGTTGATTTGGGGAATTGAACACATACCAAAATCCCTTGCTGTGCAAAAATACCATTACTTTTTTAAGCTGGATGATCAGAGAATATGTAATTTCAATCAGCATATTTTTCGTCATACTGCCTATAACTCCACATTTTTAATGAAGAAGCATTATATTTCTAACATACTTCCCTGAATGGGAAACAAAACAAATTACAGCAACTTAGTTGTACTTTTGAATGATTAAACCATTAATAAAGAACAGGAACCACTTTAAAAAAATTAACATATCATGGAAATCTTTGCATACTCTGGAAGTCTACATTACTGGACATACTGAAAAAAACCCAGTTGTTACCCTTGGTATTGCATTTAACAGAATCTGAGCAGGATTAAATCAGTTGATTCTCCTGTTCCTTAGGTCACAGAATTCCTTCCTCACCCGGCACTTGCTGGCTCATCCAGCTGCCTTTACTAAAACTGCTTCTCAGAGGGACAGCTAAACCATGGACAGAAAACCAGAAAGCGCAGAAGGTTTAGGGCTTGTCTGGCTGCTGTGCACACTTGGGTGTCTAGTGTAAGTGAATGGAATTTTCTCAGCCCCTTCAAACAGATCCATCAGACACATGTAATAAATATATGACAATCATGATATACGATGTATTGGCTACACAAGGCCAGTGAAGACTTTTTGAAAGCCTAGAGCTAGATTTTGGGGCTACCTAAAAATGGCACAAGGTTTGGGTTATTACATTACATTACATTACATTACATACTACATTATACCATGACATTTGTGAATGTGTGAAAACATCTTGCACTTGTGAGAAAAAAATCCTGTCACTGAAAAGCATGTCTCTCTGCTTACAAGACAATGGTTTCTACTGTGCCTCCATGTATGCAATGCACCAGGCAAGTACTCCTGACCTAGTCATAGCAAAGTCAGCTATAACTAAAGCAGAGTCTTTTCAGAGTGCAAGTGTAAAAATGGAATAGGATCTGCACAGATTTACTACCTTGAAGGCAAGAAAGTTTTTGCACTTTAGGAACTCTAGTATTTATCATATTTCTGAGCAGATATGATTCTGTGACACATGAGGCAAGACCTATGCTACAATTACGTTCACTGTTTTTTTTAATTTATATGAATATAGAGTTCCAGTATATATAAGTATTATCCATAGCACTGTTTTTTTGACAGGCTTATCCCCACTAAAATGAGCCTATGTTGCACAAGCAGCTTTCCACCTGTACCTATCTATAATTGTGGGCTTTTTCTGCAAAGAAATCCCAATCACAAGTCAGACTCTACTATGCTAGTAAAAGTTTGAGCTAAAAATCTGGCCTGAAAGAATGGCCCTTTTAAAGATCTGCTATCATTCTTATTTGCCTGCTTCTCAAACCAGTTTCTGAATACCACCAGAAAATGCTTTGAGATTTGTGGAGTCCAAATCCCAAAGCAACATTTTCTCAGATTGAAAACAAAACAAAAAAAGCAAACAGGTATACACCATAAACCACCGGTGCCTCTAGCATGAGTTCTTAAGTTAGTGAAATTTTTAATTTATTTTAAAACTATCATTTAAAGTTGACTATGTCTTTATGGATCCAGACAAGACGAACAACAAAAGCACTCAGAAGATACATATATTTTGTAAAAAAGCAGAAAAGCCCTGAATAATGAAAAAGGTAAATGAAAGAAATGGCTTCTCGGAAGCATTTTTCTCTTCTGCTTCTGCTGCAGGCTTCAGGAGAGATCCAAAACAAAGTAGAAAAAACCACAAAACATCTGGGATATTTTAATACGTACCAGTAAAAACTTCTATTTTTTTTACCGTGAGCTATCGAAAATCACAAACATAATGAGGAAAAAAAGGCCTAAAAAAATTAAATCCATTCTCTGTAACTAAGAGAGTGTCATTGGAATATATTGTTGTCACAGGATAACAATATCCTTTATGATATTTACTTCAGGATGTATGGAAAATGTTAGTCTATGCGTAAATCCTTCTAACTCAACTGCTGCCAACATTACTCTGCAGACCCTAGAACAGTGAAATTTTAATACACCTGAAAGAGTCTAGACTGAATGTAAGTTTACTTCTGCCTCTATTGTTAAAATGAACTGCTAAAAGGGAGGGCATACATATGTAGATTTAAAAAGAATGTAAAAGCAACAACCAAATCAAAGTCATAGCAGAACAGAACCTGAAGGGACCAGATGAGTCACTGATTTTTTTGCAACCAACAGCCAACCATGATTAGGTTGAACATCAGTCACCATCATGGCTGAACATCTACCATGTTCAGATTAGCAACATAAAAGGTAGATGTCTAATCTAAACTACTCACCTAGGCTCTGCTTATAGCTCAGGAAGAGAGACAGCTAAGTCCCTGGGAACTTCATTTCATGTTGATCTAAAATAGGTGTGATGGTTTGCACCTTAAACATGCTTCTCTCCCCACAGATTACAGAGGATCCCTCTACAGCTGCTTTAGATTGGCTGTTTAACATTCAGAGAACTAAAGTTAGGGAGATTAATCTGAAGATTATTATTTTGCTCTCATATGATTCTGAAATCAGGGGGGCAAATAATTCATTACTGAAAATATAATGTACTAACTACCTTGAGTGTCAGTGGCAAAATCCTAGTCCCTAATGCCCCATTTAAGCAACATGCCAGTGCACATACCTCATTTCAAATAATGTTTTACGCGTGTTTAAGTGCTTTTCTAGGCAGCTGAACATGGGCACTCCTTTTGCTAGCATGTTCAGTAATAAAACCATCTTTTATTTCCCACCTTCCTCCTCCAGCAGTTCCCAGTTTCATTGTTAATGCAAAGATATTAAGAGTTATCATGGGCATTTCCTGGGCTCTCTCTTAGTTTCATGCTAGAAAGTTAGTTTAAGCAATTCTTTCACATTTCCCAAAGCAGCAATGAACCACGTGAAAGAATCAGTTGCCCACTGTGCGAACACATAGAAACACTGCTAATTACAGCCTTTCGTCACAGTTAGCTATGACAGGGATTCCCTAACAGTCATTTCTGACTATCACACTAAGCTCTTACTTTTACATTATTCAGGAATTAAGAGCTCTTTCAGAGTAAGAAGTCTAGCAACCTTTACAGCTTCCTTTACAGGTTTGCCCAGTTTGCAGTATCAATTTTTATGTATTACATAATTTTCAGTAATAAAATTCAACCTCTGATTTCACAAAAACAAGGTATCTTATCACTTATCTTATGAATTTAATTTAAATATGTGCTGTATTGTTATTCTGAGCTGGCTGGCTAGTTTGTCTTTAAAAGAAAAAAGGGGAAATACGAAAAAAAGGAGTTGCTACTTAAGGTGGGTGTCACTGCTGCTAATAGTTTGGTTCTGTTCTTTTCAGTTGAAACATTAAACTAGCATACCAGTCTTGTGACTAATAGATGGACAAGCAAGTATCAGAAAATCACTTCAGCCTTCTCAGTTAAGGGCACTTTGACTCTCCTTGGGAACACGTAAACTCCAATTGATACAAACTCAAAAAAAAAAAGTATTTAAAAATAAACTATCTGTAGCAATTTTTCAATTTCTAGCTTTTAAAAATTTTAAAAGCAGCTTTTGTAATGGATTTGGTAGATGAATGAAGTGATAAAAGACTTTGACCTAATGGCATTAACAGATGTTGTTGCTATATTAAGAAAGCATAAAGATTTTTAAAAGTTATTGAGTCACAGAGTTTTTTTCTTACCTGTAAGATCTCTGAGAGGTACATGTGCCGCTCATCATTAACTTTGTGGTAAGCCTACATTTAAAATAAGGGATATAGGCTACCATTAAGCTATTAAAACTATAAGCTATTAAGCTATTTTTAAACTATTTTAAAAGTTGAATCATACATGAAGAAACAAATATAGGGCAGAGTTTTTTTCCAGTGACAAATTTTGTGGAACTATTCTATCGTGTGTTCCAGACACATTGTCTGTTTGTCAGACAACATAATGGCTTTTATAGATTAGAGGTATACAGTGATTACAAACCTTTGCTTCTTGTTCCAGTCTAAGTTCATAGTCTTTTAGCTGATTCTGGAGACTTTTCTTCTCTTCTTCCAGTTGTTTAAGAATCTCCTTTAAGGAACCCTGTGGTTATAGCAAATAAAATGATGTTTTATGAATATTTCCATTCTGTATAAAGAAGCCATCACAATAGCCCTTATTCTTCAAGCATTATGATGCTTGTCATTCTGTTTGCTTCTTCTGCACTTTTTGTTTGCATGGTTCTGGCTGGCACAAGGCAGAGACAAAGGCAATTAACCATATGCTATAATTATCAGTTATGCACTACACATTTCCTCTGTGTTAAAATGATCATAGAATCATAGAATCATAGAATAGGTTGGGTTGGAAGGGACCTTTAAAGGTCATCTAGTCCAACCCCCCTGTCATAAGCAGGGACATTTTCCACTAGATCACGTTGCTCAGAGCCCCGTCCAGCCTGGCCTGGAATGTTTCCAGGGATGGGGCATCTACCACCTCTCTGGAAAACCTGTGCCAGTGGTTCACCACCCTCATTGGGAAAAATTTCTTCCTTATATCTAGTCTACATCTGCCATCTTTTAGTTTAAGACCGTTACCCCTTGTCCTATCACTACAGGCCCTGCTAAGAAGTTAGTCCCAGCTTACTTAACATCCCATTTCTTATAAGCCTCTTACTTTTAGTACTCAGGAGTACTGAAAGGCTGCAGCAAGGTCTCCCTGGAGCCTTCTCTTCTCCAGGCTGAACAACCCCAACTCTCTCAGCCTGTCCTCACAGGAGAGGTGTTCCATCCCTCTGAGCATTTTTGTGGCCCTCCTCTGGTCCCGCTCCAACAGGTCCATGTCTTTCCTGTGCTGAGGGCTCCAGAGCTGGACACAGGACTTTAGATAGGGTCTCACCAAGCAGAGGGGTAGAATCCCCTCCCTTGACCTGCTGGCCACGCTTCTTTGGATGCAACCCAGGATACAGTTGGCCTTCTGGGCTCTCAGTACACCTTGCTGGCTCATGTCCAGCTTTTCATCTACCAGGACCCCCAAATCCTTCTTGGCAGGGCTGCTCTCAATCCCTTCATACCCCAGCCTGTACCGGTATCGGGGGTTGCCCCAACCCAGGTGCAGGACCCTGCACTTGGCCTTGTTGAACCTCATGAGGCTCACATGGGCCCATTCCCGAGCTTGTCCAGGACCCTCTGGATGGCATCCCATCCCTCAGGCATGTCAACCACACCACTCAGCTTGGTGTCATCTGCAAACTTGCTGAGAAGGCACTCAATCCTACTGTCTATGTCACTGATGAAGATATTACAAGAGCACTGGTCCCAGTACAAACCCCTGAGGGACACCACTCATCACCGATCTCCATCCTGACACTGAGCCATTGACCACTACCCTCTGAATGCGACCATCCAACAGTCCACCCATCAAATCCATCTCTCGCCAGTTTAGAGAAAAGGATGTTGTGGGTGACCATGTCAAAAGCCTTGCAGTAGTCCAGACAGGTGACGTTGGTAGCTCTTCCCTTGTTCACTGATGTGGTCCCTCCATCACAGAAGGCCACTACGTTGGTCAGGCAAGACCTGGCCTTGGTGAAGCCATGCTGGCTGTCTCCCATCACCTCCCTGCCTTCCATGTGCCTTAGCATAGCTTCTAGGGGGATCTGCTCCATGATCTTCCAGGCACAGAGGTGAGGCTGACGAGTTGGTAGCGCCCAGGGTCCTCCTTGCTACCCTTTTTAAATATGGGTGCAATGTTTCCCTTTTTCCAGTCACCAGGGACTTCACCTGACTGCCAGGACTTTTCAAGTATCACGGAGAGTGGCTTGAGAACTACATCAGTGAATTCCATCAGGACTCTGGGATGTATCTCATCAGGTCCCATAGACCTGTGTACGTTTAGGTTCCTCAGGTGGTCTCAAACCTGATCCTCTCTCGCAGTAGGAGAGATTTTGCTCCTCCAGTCCCCATCTTGCAGGCCATGCCCTCAAGAGGTGTGGGAAGAGAGATTTCCTGTGAAGACTGAGGCAAAGAATTTATTGAGTACCTCAGCCTTCTCCTCATCCATTGTTACCAGTCTGCCAGTCTTGCTTATCAAGGGAGGTACACTTTCTTTGACCTTCCTTTTCTGGCTGACATACCTGTAGAAACCCTTCTTACTTTGCATCCCTTGCCAAGTTCAGCTCCAGCCACACCTTGGTCTTCTTGACCCTATCCCTACACAACCAGGCAGTGTCCCTGTACTCATCCCAGGATACCTGTCCCTGCATCCAGTGCTTGTGCACTTCGTTCTTGCCCTTTAGTTTGCCCAGCAGGTCTCCACTCAGCCATGCAGGCCTCTGGCCTTCCTTTCCTGATTTCTTACACCTGGGGACTGAGAGTTCTTGCTCTCTGTGGAAAGTGTCTTTAAAGATCTGCCAGCTCTGTTCTGCTGCCTTGTCCCTGAGGGCAGTTTCCCAGGGGGTCCTATTGACTAACTCCCTCAAGAGCTGCAAGTTTGCTTTCCTAAAATTCAGGGTCCTGACTTTACTGTTTGCCTGCCCCATATCCCTCAGGACTGTGGACTCCACCAGTGCGTGACCACTGCATCCCAGGCTGCCTCCAATCTTGATGTCACCAATTAACTCACTCACATTGCTGACCAACAGGTCCAGTACCGCATCCCCTCTGGTAGGGCCGTCTATTAACTGGCTTAAGAAGTGATCCTCAATGCGTTCCAGGAGTCTCCTGGATTGCCTACAGTTTGCTGTGCTACTTTTCCAGCAGATGTAGGGGTGGTTGAAGTCCCCCAACAGGACAAGAGCCTGCAAGCGTGATGCCTCCTGTACCTGGAGTAAGAAGGCTTCATCAGGAGACTCTCCTTGATTTGGGTGGCCTGTAACAGACACTAACCACAAGGTTCCCTTTGTTGCCTCAGTCTCTGATTCTTACCCATAAGCTTTCGACCTGCTCGTGGCTATTATTCAGAGACAACTCTTCACACTTTATCCATTTCTTAATGTAGAGGGCAACGCCTCTGCCCTTCCTCCCTCACCTGTCCCTTCTGAACAGCCTGTAGCCATTGATAGCTGCACCCCAGTCATGGGATTTGTCACACCAAGTTTCAGTAATGGCAACCAGGTCATAGCTTTCTAGCAGCACGGTGGCTTCCAACTCCTCCTGTTTGTTGCCCATGCTGCTTGCATTGGTGTAGAGGCAATTCAGCTGTGCCACTGGCTGTGTCACCTTTTTAGAGGAACACCTCTTAGTTCCTTCGAGGTCTTTCTCTGGTGCAACAGGCTGAGGGGTGTTGCTAGCACCTCATCCCTCTAACCTTGGTGTGTCATCCCAGAGCTTGTCATGAGTAAGCCTGATATTATCCTCCTCCCCTGTCCTGTCTAGTTTAAAGCTCTGCCAATAAGCTCCACTAGCTTGTGAGCAAAGACCCTCTTCCCGCTTTGAGAAAGGTTAATCCCATCTGATGCCAGGAAGCCAGGTGCCATGTAGGCCAACCCATTATCAAAAACTATGAAATTTGGCGGTGACACTGGTCACGGCGCCATACATTAATAGACTGGGCCTGTCTGTTTCTTCCTATGTTGCTGCTGGCAACTGGAAGGAGAGAAGGAAAAATCTGTGCACCAGATTTCCTAACCAACCATCCCAAGGCCCTTGAAGTCTCTTTTGATTGCCCTTGGACTATGAGTTGCAGCTTCATCACCACCCAGATGGAAGAGCAGTAGTGGGTAATAGTCTGAGGGCCACACCAGGCTGGGAAGTTTCCAAGTGATGTCTTTAACCCAGGCCCCAAGGAGGCAGCAGACCTCCCTAAGAGAAGGGTCTGTCCAGCATATTGGACCTTCTGTTCCCCTCAGAAGGGAGTTGCCTACAACTATAACCTGTCTTTTCTTCCTTGTGGGGATGGTTGTGATGAGGGGGTAGGCCTTTCTGACCTTGGCAACACCTTCGGTGTAGCTGGACCATCGTCCACATCATCCATGAACTGTCCTTCCACATCCAGAGCCTCATACCTGTCATACAGAGGCACCTGGGGAGGTGAGGTGGGCAAGGAGGGGATTTGCCTGCCACCCCGAGCATGGCACTTGCCTCAATTCTCTCCTTTCCTTTAAAGCTACTGCCTCCAGCCTGACAGGGAGAGAATATAGGACCCCCTTGATCTTGTTTTTTTCCTGGTGGCTGTTCCTGTTTCTATCTCAGGGAGGGCAGAGCATGGTTCCATGAGTCCATCTCTTTCTTGGACTCCCTGATGCTCCTTAATCTTTCTACTTCATAGCTCTGCCACGAAACTGAGCAGATCTTCCACCAGGTCACACCTCACACAGCTGCACTCGCTACTGCCATCCGTTACCAGCTAGGGGCTCTGGCACTCTCGGCAGCCTGAGACTTGGATAGCTGCATGTTTCCATGGGATCTCTGTCTGGGTTGCCACATCCATTCTGGGAAGTGCAGAGAACATGGCTTTCTGCCAGGTGGATAGAGATACGGCTTTCCACACTGCTGCTCCTTGATAAGTTAGCAAAGCTACCTTGCCATGACCAGTCAGAATTGCTCCTTTACTTCTAACCAAAGTTTACTTTGATGGCTCCTTTTTAGTAGGAGAAACATTTCAGATCTCATCTGCACATCCATTTTCAAACCACTTGCCACGAGAGCTGCTGGACTGTCTGAAGAGGCACATGGGATGTCAAAGGTAACCTCTAACAACTTGGCCAGAAAGCAGTATTTTGTAGGGATACTATCTGTCTTTGGTGTGTAGCCATTTACTTTGCCTACAATTGCGATAAACTAGATTAACAGTGGCAGAGTCCATTTTTGGTTACTGGCACTGGTCAGTTCTTTGTTTACTGTGTAGTGGAAGTAGAACGCACACACAAGCAGGTCCTCCTCCATTTCTTACACAGGAAACTGCTTCTCATAAATTGATCCATTCCATCCAGTAAACACATTCTTTTTGGGAGGCTCTAACAGTAGAGGGCTTTTTTAATTAATTGCCTCAGATTATTCAAGGTCAGTTTATACCTGTTTGTTCTTCTATTGAAATTATCTTTAAGATAACTGCTCTTCTTCCTCCCTGGCATTTGCCCCCCAGCACGCACACAGAGAAAACATGAACATCTTTTCTCAACATTGATCCTACTAGGATAAATGAGCTGAGCTTTTAAAAATGGTCTCTCACACAGCAAGATGTCCTTTGACCTAATCATCACAGTAACCCCTTTGTACACGAAGACTGGAGCCTAGCCTTCTTATGGTTGGAGAACAGAACTTTATTGGAGAATGCAGCACTCCAGAAGCCAGCTCGCTGCCTTGAACAATGTCAGTAATACTTCTTCATCTGTATAGATGTGGTGGGTTGACCCTGGCTGGACACCAGATGCCCACCAAAGCCAATCTATCACTCCCCTCCTCAGCTGGACAGAGGAGAGAAAATAGAATGAAAGACTTGTGGGTCGAGATAAGGACAGGAAGAGATCACTCACCAATTACCGTCATGGGCAAAACAGACTCAACTTGGGGAAATTAGTTTAATTTATTACCAGTAAAATCAGAGTAAGGTAATGAGAAAAAAAATCAAATCTTAAAACATCCTCCCCACCCCACCTTCTTCCTGTGCTCAACTTTACTCCCAATTTTCTCTACTTTCTACCCAACAGCATCATGGGAGGAGGCGAATGGGGGTTGTGGTCAGTTCATCACAGGTCATCTCTGCTGCTCCTTCCTCCTCAGCGGGAGGACTCCTCACACTTCCCCTGCTCCAGCATGGGGTGCCTCCCATGGGAGACAGTTCTCCACAAACTTCTTCAATGTCAGTCCTTCCCACAGGCTGCAGTTCTGCACAAACTGCTCCAGCACGGGTGTCTTTCACGGGGTGCAATCCTTCAGAAGCAGACTGCTCCAGCGTCCTGCCAGCAAACCTGCTCCAGCCTGGGCTCCTCTCTCCATGGGGCCACAGGTCCTGCCAGGAGCCTGCTCCAGTGCGGGTTTCCCATGGGATCACAACCTCCTTCAGGCATCCACCTGCGCTGGCATGGGGTGCACCACAGGCTGCAGGTGGAGATCTGCTCCAGCGTGGAGCTGCATGGGCTGCAGGGGAACAGCCTGCCTCACCATGGTCTTCACCAGGGGCTGCAGTGGAGCACCTCCTGCCCCTCCTTCTTCACTGGCCTTGGTGTCTGCAGAGTTGTTTCTCTTTCTCACTCCTCTCTCCGGCTGCAATTACGCAGGGTTTTTTTCCCCCTTCTTAAATACATTATTCAAAAGATGCTACCACCATTGCTGATGGGCTTGGCCTTGGCCATCGGCAGGTCTGTCTTGGAGTCAGCTGGCATTGGCTCTACTGGACACAGGGGAAGCTTCTAGCAGCTTCTCACAGAAGCCACCCCTGTAGCTCCCCTGCTACCAAAACCCTGCCACAGAAACCCAATACAATCAGGAAACACTTTTTTACTGTGAGAGTGACCGAGCACTGGAATAGGTTGCCCAGGGACGTTGCAGAATCTCCCTCCTTAGAGATATTAAAAAAGTGTCTACATGGGCAACTGGCTCTAGATGGCCCTACCTGAGCAGGGGGGGTGGACAAGACAAACTCCAGAGGTCCATTCCATCCTCAATAATTCTGTGACCTTCATTTTATTGTTACAACTGTGCCTTCCATCTCTCGGTCTGTACCTTGGTCAGACCAGTTCAGCTTCCACTCTTTTGGGGATCCATCTAGCCTAGCACAGTCTTCTTTGGTCTGTTCCAGAGTGAACGTGAAAATGTCATTTGTCATTACATGAAAGATTATGTCATTGTTATAAAAGCATACCCTTGACTTTGGACATCATCAAGCCATTCTATTTTCTGGATGTGTAGGGTGATAGTCCTATGAATGATTTCTAACAGATAGCCACAAAACATCTATATCTGCCTCTTACATCTGCCTGTTTGAAATTTCCAGTCTTCCCCTTTCTAGCATCTGCAGATCATTGCATCTTTTGTTCTTTTTCACAATTTTCTGTACAACACGTTATTTATTCAGCTCCAGATTTTATTTTTCACAAAAACATTTCTGGCTGTTACTGAGATTTCCCTAGGAATGATTTCCATTAAAGTCAAGATTTTTCAAGAGCGTGGCAAAAGGCACAGTACTTTTAAAACATGTTGCCGAGAGAATAAGCCCTCCCACTGTTGAAAAAAAAAAGATATAGAAGAGCTCTATCTTTCAAGAAGGTTTGGCACATGACTGAACTGTTATTAACTTCATTCTGTTATAGATATATAGACACACTGGAGACATGAAAAAAATTGTTTTTTTTTGTTTTTTCCTAATAAAGCAGAAGTATCTTGGATGCAGGTTAAATTTTTGTCCTAATACAGAAGACTCCTGCAATCAATACAGTCAACATTGGCCAATTCAGGGAGAAAAAATAAACTGCAGATTAAAGAGAAGAATTGGCTGAATTCCACTAGGGTCATGTGCTATTTCATTACATCATCAGTGTCTGTACAGAATTAAACAAGACAGATAGAGAAGGCCTCAGCACTGTCAAGCTAGGAAACTACATTTTTTGCCTTCTTGACCTGACTGCACATTAAAGATTATAATCATGTGACAGCATATTTTGTACAACATATTTTGTACCACCTACAACATATTTTGTACTGCCACAGTAAGCTTAAATACAGTAAATACAGAAGTTCATGCTGCTCTCCAGATTTTTTCTATGTAAATCCACAGCCCACTATTTATTTCCTCACTAGATTGTCCATCAGTGTTATGTTAAGACAGCAAGACTTGGTGTTGCAGCTGTTAGTCACAACAGAGCAATTTGATGTCTCCTCAGTGATGGTATTCATCTAATTTCTTTGAGTTCTTTCACCTACTAAAGTAAACTACTTTTAGATCTTTTTTCATTTAATCTTTTCAGAAGCACTATTTTTTGCTGCCAATGCAGCTGGTCCAGCGCAGATGCCTGGACATTCATTCAGCTCTGGAGCAAGGATGATATCCAACCACAAGGAAACAAACGGTGCACTACACTGCTTCTGATGAGCAAGCAGATGGAAATAGGTTGATAATGTGACTAAAGTATACAGTTACCATCCCTACAGTATCTGGGTGCCTCATAATTTGTAATGTACCTATGCTTGCAATTCTCCTGGGAAATAATAATAGAAAGCTATAAATTACTCCAAACTTACAGATTGGTAAGTGAAGCCCAAAATCAAAAAAGGACTACAGTCTAAATTGCATTTCAGGCAGAATTTAACATCCTAATGCTAATAAAGCAATCTATGCAATGTCTTACATTGTTCACATCTGGCTTTGTTATATAACTTAGGTAGGCATCTGAGCTGTTGCTGTTGTGTTTGCCCATAAGCACAAGCTTACTCAAGCTGCTTAGTTTGCTGCTGAAAGCCTTATGGAGTCTCAAAGCAAAGCTTCCTGGTGGTCATAGGCCTAATGGGCCACAACCTGAGCAGCATGCTCCACCCACATTACATGAGGAAGGAATCCTCTTCTGTCTAACAGCCTAAAAATTAACCCACAAAGACATTAGATGAGTTACATTTTAGCCCTCTGGCACACTAAGAGCTTGAATTCTCATATATCCTGAGAATGCCCTTGCATCATACTTATCTAGTGCTGAGATAATTTTTGAAGCCAGGCAGTTAAGTAGTCACAAACGCAAAAGTTACATGGATGGAGAGGAATAAGTGAGAAAGGCTGCAAGATCATGCCTATTTCTGGAAAGGAGGCAGGATTTCAGATCCAGTTTTTGGGCATTTCTTACCAACTTCCCATTGGTCTTCCATTCACTCTATTGTAAATCCCAACCTAGCTGCCTTTCTCACAGTTAATACCTAGGAAATTTAGGCAGCTAACTCAGCTTTCTGACTTCTATTCCTGTGTCCACACACATAATTGATGATGCAGAGCTCAGTATGGTAATACTGAATTTCTTATGGGAATCTAGCAACACAGATGTTCCTACTCAACTAAAAGACCTCTCCAAGTCCCCAAACACTATAAAATGCAATTTCAAAAACAGACACAAGAAAATTTTAAATGGTAAAACTTCAAAGAGGTTCTAAAGACCCACTTTAGCCAGGACTGGTTGTAAGTTACCTCTCACCCCTACTTTCAAGGCAGTAATTGAACAACTAGCTGAAACGTTATATATCTGAAGTCTTTAGCTGCTGCACAATACAAATCAAGAAGTGAGAAACACCAGCATATGAACTCAGCCAAATCATTAAGAGCTGGATTTGTCTCTCCTGAATTCTGTGGGAAGTAAGCAGAAAAAAACCTCACTGAAACAGATTCAATTCTTGATGCTTATGGTTGTATGATCAGCTTAGTGCTTAATACAGTAAAACAACACAAAAGCAAAAAGGTCACAGAAACCAGAGTTTAAAGCATACAGTAACACAGACTTGTAGCAGCATTCCTGGAGCACAGAAAAGCCTCAGTACAAAGCAAGGACCAGTGAGAGCTCAAGAGAACCAGAAGGAGCCTCCCAGGTATGCAGCACTCCCCCAGATGGAGAAATCGCCAACAAAACTCCAGAGTGAAACAATAAGATAAATTCTGAAAAAAGCTTTTTAGAAGTGGTTTTACTGGATATTGAAATATTTTTTAAAGTTAGATTTATTACAGGTTCTTCTACTAACCTTTGAATAGCTGGACAACGCATTCCTGAAAAGGACACATAAGCTGACTAAGGGATTTAACCTGAATTTAACATCCTTAGTTTTCAGTAAGTCATCCATGTCAAGCCACTCTGATCAAGCTGGTAAGTTAAAAGACACACTGAGATTTTAAATGAATACTTTCTTTATGTAACAGAATTTTGCAGGGCTTAGCACGATTCACTTTCTGAGCAATGATACATTAAGTCTTCAGTCCAGCAGTGACCAAGCCCAGAGTTTCACAAAGGGAACACCAGTTCTCCAGTTCTTCTTTTTTTCACACAATTTCCTTTTAATTCGTCTGAAGTTACATATTTGGCTTAACACTTGCCAAAAAAAAGAAATTATACAGAATGATAACTGCAGCTGAATTTTAAGGCCACCCACATAAGTCGCTCTTATTCTGGATTTTTTTCCTTGCCTTGCTACCAGTGGCAACAGAGGGGACAATTTCTATCAATCATTTCACAACAGAAAAGGTGACAAATCCATGACATCATCAAGAGGCTCAAACTTGCTTTCATAAGAGCCCAGCCCATGCAGACTATTGATCCTTATGGCAATTTGCTTCAGTTCTAATCCTCTTTAGTTTTTCTCCATGAGTTAGAACAGAAGCAATACATCTGTCAGTCGTGTAGAAAAAAAACAACACAAGAAGCCTTTGCAATCCATTCTACTTGACATTTTAAATCAAATGAAGTTTTGTTTAGAAAATAAAATGCCTTCCCTCCAACACCAGGAGCTGACGTTCATCAGCTGATTTAGCTGAATCTTTTAACATTACCATTTTAAACTCAAGAGCAAAAAGCAATAGTTTTACTGTAATGAAATTTGATTTTATGTTGATATCAATAAACTCACTAGTCATATATTACTGAAAAAACGATACACAAAAATGATTTCACATAACATATTTCTACATACAATATGCACTCGATATTTATAGACCAGATCCTGTAAAGGCTTCAGTACAGGTGAAGAAAGGCTCCCTGGACTGGTTTAAATGCCAAGTGCCCCCTTGTGGTTAGCACCATCCTTCTACTCGAAACCAGGCGGAGAGCTGAACTACACAAACACAGTGTGTCCTTGACATTGGCAATGGTCAGGGTAAAGAAATCAGCCTGCAGTCTTGTTGGAAAGTTCAGGCTCCTTCAGTGTAATAGGGGTAGGATGCTGCTACAGCGTCCCTAAATCCTTATGTCAATGGTCTCCACAGCATTGCTCATAGAGGTTATCTGCTGACTTGCAGAGGAGGAAGTTAAAATGGAGACCTCCATCGCTGTGGTTCAGATTGACAGAACAAGTTGTTGCTGACTCTGAAATGTTTCACGGGAGATTGCTTCCTAGAATTTTCTCTGTAAGATATCCCAGGGTCCCAGTCAATAGCTAAGGCATTCTTGAGAACAGCCAGATAATAGTGTCACTTGCCTGCAAGGTTTTTCCCTGGTTGTTTTCTTTGAAATACAAAGTGTATTCTGCCTCTGGAAATACCACAAAGTGATTTAAGTAAAATAGTCTGCTGGTTTGTGCAAGGCCACCAGGAGGAACAAGTAATGCCAACATCACAAGGAAAGGAAAAAATGCAAATCAAAAAGGTCTCTTGGAGGTATCCAAAACACTTGTCTGAGGTCACATGAAAGAAGTAGGAAGGGGAAGTCTGTGAGGAGGCAAGATACAGCTTGAAGCAGTGAGACTAGACTACAGAACTTTCTCCAAAATAATTCCAAGTTTCATGAAAATACAGAATAACAGATTTCTTCTTCCCATAGCGCTACTGGTCACTTAAGCCAACAAAAGCAACAAGGTTCATTTAACAGGGACTTGCTAGGAGAATTGTCAACATTTCCTATGCCATTATAAAGTGCTGATGTTCCCTATAGGCAGTTAGCAACACCTACTGAAATACAAAGTCTTTGTTGCGTGTTTTCATAAACCCAAGATTCCCCTCCCGTCATGTCGCCAATGCCTTTTGTGTGTGTGATGCTACCACACGTTCTGCTTACAGTTTAAAACTGACAGCAAAAACCCTGAGGTGGTGTGTGAAAGTCTCAGTTCTGTGTCCACTGTGCCCTCAGAAAGGCAGCTTTGCAAAGCAAGTATCTGGCCCTTAATGTCAGAATTTTCTCAGCTATGGTGCTGGACATTCCTGAAAATGGTGACTTATCACAGAAACCTTGGTTCCTTGGCAAGTCTTAACTAGAGCGTTGCTAAGGCAATGCTATCAGGAGTGTGCTTTTCTGAACTGATTTTGCAGTATGCTTTTCAGTATTTGCATACTAAAGCCGCTATCTAGGGATCCTTTCTTGCAGAAATGGTGAGAGAGAAAGGAATAATTTTCTTTCTGCTTATATGGGAAATTATGCTTAGCAGAGAGCATGTATTTCACCAAAACTCATTTAATGAAAAAATGTGAACAAATGAATGCAGCATGTGTAACAGAAGCAAGTAAAATTCACATTATGTTATACTTTAGAGAGAAGGCATTCCTTCTGTAATTATTTCTGAAGTACTGTATGACATTTGTATTATTCATTGGGACATAAAGGAAATTACTGAATAAACAGTTTTCACTGTTGGAACTCCCTTGTGCTTGTCACTGTTTAGGTTATTTTTAATCTGCCCTCAGTACACAAAAATGATTCTCTAAACACTGGCCATAAAAATTTATGTGTTCAAGGTATTGGTTCTGCACGTACTGTCATGTGACATCTACATGATCTTTTGGAAACAAAAAAAAAGTATTATCTCAAGTCAGTATAAGGACTTCAGAATGATAATTGTATATTTAAATGGTTTAGGAGTGTTTTTAACAGCAAGGAATCATTCATCAGTAAGATTCTAATTCTAAAGCAAAAATACTGCAAGCCATCTGCAACAATTATTGCAATTTATCAACACATAAAATCCTCTGTGCTTCCTTGTTCGTCACTCCAGAATTTGCATTTGTATTCTTCTCTTTCATTCAGGTTTTTACAGCTTGCTGACTGCCAGGGTCCCTGATGACTAATCTTTTTTTATTTTCCCTGAAGTGCTTGATATCAAGAAAATATTTTATGCTATCTATCTCTAAATGGGATGAATTACACTACGGATATGTTTTTCTTCTTCTGTTGACTATGGTAGGACCTTAAATGACTAGCTGAATGAGATAAATCTCTATAGTATCTTTGAGATATCTCCTCTGTTAAATACAGCTAAAATTTCTTAGGAAGTTAAGAATTATTACAGGTCCTCTTAATTACTCTAACTGCATAATTCTAACTTCCTTGGGAACATAGGTTAAAAAGACATGCAGATACTATTTAATTTTCTAAATATATTGCTCAGAACCAAATCAACTGTCTACTGTTGCCATATTCTGGAAATTGTATCATCTTGCTGGAAAAATCACTTTGCTATCTTTCCACTTCATATGCAACTGCACATTGAAAGCTGAATATCACAGCGTACTTTTGATTTAGCACACACACATCTGATTTTAGATATACCCACTCTCAGCATTTTTACTTTGAGCAAATGTAGACTGATGGCTGGCTGCAAAGCTCTTTGTTTTTCTACACCCACTCACCACATCTGCTCTTTATTCTCATCTGTGGAGAAACTAAATATTCCCCCCTACTCCCCTGAACAACTCTCAAAATCATAAAAAGGGCTTGGAAAAACCTATATGCTTAAACACCACAAAATGATCTGTGTATTTTTTTTACCAATGTTTTATCTCCTAAAATTTAAAAGAAAAAAAGCAGCCCTGCATTCTCTAAGAGTATCTGCAAATATACACTGTCTTTTCCAATAGTTTCAGTGAAAAAAAACCAGCAAAGCCCACAAAATACATCTACCTTCTTCCCCTCTTTCCATCTCCAAAAATTGAAACAAAGAAAAATGAAACATTTCACTAAATCCCTAAGCACTCTTTTTTCCCCTCTGGCTAGCAAACAGAAAAATGTATTCACTCTAAGCCGGAAGGTTGAAGAAAGGACTTAAAACTGCAGAAGAATTCTGTAAATTCTGTGAAAGAAAAACCTACAACATGGCACATGGGCTCCAGACTTCCCTAGGTGTCACTGAGTTAGTCTAGGACCCTCCAAACTGCTTCTAGACTCCTTCTAGCAGTATGAATCTTCCAGTTGTGCTGTCATTCTTTCCCTTGAAGGAAAAGTAATCAAACCTCTCAGAACCACAGCTAATAGGTGAGGAGGCAAGGCAGTATTTAGTAGGGATTAGAAATGTACTGGATTGGTGCAGCCTAGCTGCTAGTAAAGATGATCATCTCACTGGTAATGACTCTTCGAGTGCTTGGCAAGGTGTAACTGGATTTGTTCATCAAATCACAGAATGGTTTGTGTTGAAAGGGACCTTAAAGATCATCTAGTTCCAACCCCCCTGCCATGGGCAGGGACACCTTCCACTAGACAGGTTGCTCAAAGCCCCATCCAGCCTGACTTTGAACACTGCCAGGGATGGGGCATCTACCACCTCTCTGGGCAACCTGTGCCAGTGGTTCACCACTCTCGTTGTAAAAAACTTCTTCCTTATATCTAGTCAAAATCTACCCTCTTTTAGTTTAAAACCATTACCCCTTGTCTTATCACAACAGGCCCTGCTAAGAAGTCTGTCCCCATCTTTCTCATAAGCCCCCTTGAAGTACTAGAAGGCTGCAATAAGGTCTCCCCAGCGCCTGCTCTTCTCCAGGCTGAACAACACTAATTCTCTCAGCCTGTCCTCACAGGAGAGGTGTTCCACCCCTCAGATTATTTCTGTGGCCCTCCTTTGGACCCTCTCCAACAGGTCCATGTCTTTCCTGTGCTGAGGGCTCCAGAGCTGGACACAGGACTCCAGGTGGGGTCTCACCAGAGCAGAGTAGAGGGGCAGAATCCCCTCCCGCGACCTGCTGCCCACACTTCTTTGGATGCAGTCCAGGATACAGTTGGCCTTCTGGGCTGCAAGCACACATTGCTGGGTCATGTTGAGCTTCTCATCAAGCAACACCCCCAAGTCCTTCTCCTCAGCGCTGTTCTCAATCCATTCTCCTGTATTTGTGCTTGGGACTGCCCTGACACATGTGCAGGACCTTTCACTTGGACTTGTTGAACGTCATGAGGTTCGCACGGGCCCACCGTTCCAGCCTGTCCAGGCCCCTCTGGATGGCAACCCTTCCCTCCAGCATGTTGACTACACCACACAGCTTGGTGTCATTGGCAGACTTGCTGAGGGAGTGCACTCGATCCTACTGTCCATGTCACCGGCAAAGATGTTAAACAGTGTCGGTCCCAATACTGACCCCCGAAGAATGTCACTTGTCACAGGTCTCCACTTGGACATCAAGCCGTTGACCACAACTCTTTGAGTCCAACCATCCAGCCAATTCCTTATCCACCAAGTCGTCCATTCGTCAAATTCATGTCTCTCCAATTTAGAGGTGAGGATGTCATGAGGGACGGTGTCAAATGCTTTGCACAAGTCCAGGTAGACGTCAGCTGCTCTTCCCTTATCCACCAATGTTGTAACCCCACCGTAGAAGGCCACCAAATCTGTCAGGCACAATTTGCCCTTAGTGAAGCCATGCTGGCTGTCACCAATCACCTCCTTATTTTCCATGTGCCTTAGCATAGTTTCCAGGAGAACCTGCTCCATGATCTTGCCGAGCACAGAGATGAGACTGACTGGCCTGTTGTTCTCCGGGTCTTCCTTTATTCCCCTTTTTAAAAATGGGAGTTATGTTTCTCCCTTTCAAGTCACTGGGAACTTCACTGGACTGCCATGACTTCTCAAATATGATGGATAGTGGCTTAACTATTTCCTCTGCCAGTTCCCTCAGGACCCATGGATGCATCTCATCAGGTCCCATGGACTTGTGCACCTTCAGGTTCCTTAGATGGTCTCAAACCTTATCTTCTCCTACAGTGGGCAGTTCTTCATCCTCTCAGTCCCTGCCTTTGCCTTCTCCAACTTGGGTGGTGTGTCTTGAGCACTTTCCAGTGAAAACTGAAGGAAAATGTCATTGAGTACCACAGCCTTCTCCATACCCTGGGTAAGCAGGTCTCCCATTTCCTTCCAGAGAGGGCCCACATTTTCCCTAGTCTTCTTTTTATCACCAACATACCTATAGAAGCTTTTTCGTGTTGCCCTCGATGTCACTGGCCAGATTCAATTCTATCAGGGCTTTGGCTTTGCTAACCTGATACCTGGCTGCTCAGACAATTTCTCTGCATTCCTCCCAGTCTATCTGTCCTTGCTTCCACCCTCTGTAGGCTTCCTTTTTGTGTCCGAGTTTGTCCGGGAGCTCCTTGTTCATCCATGCAGGCCTCCTGGCATTTTTGCCTGACTTCCTCTTTGCTGGGACGCATCACTCCTAAGCTTCAAGGAGGTGACCCTTAAATATTAACCAGCTTGTATGCTACCTTGGGATAAAGAGGTCCCTGAAGAGACCAGGTTCTGCCCTCCTGAACCCCAGGGTAGTGAGTTTGCTGTGCGCCCTCCACACTGCCCTAAGGACCTTGAACTCCACCATTTCATGGTCGCTGCAACCAAGGCTGCCCTGGAGCTTCATTTTCCCCACCAGCCCCTCCTTTTTGGTGAGAACCAGGTCCAGCATCGCACTTCTCCTCGTTGGCTCCTCTGTCACTTGGAGAAGGAAGTTGTCATCAACGCATTCCAGGTACCTCCTGGTTTGCTTATGCCCTGCTGTGTTGTCCTTCCAACAGGTATCAGGGTGGCTGAAGTCCCCATGAAGATCAGGGCTTGTGAACGTGAGGCTGCTCCTATCTGTCTATAGAGGCCCTCATCCGCTCGGTCTTCCTGGTCGGGTGGGCTGTAGCAGACCCCCACTATAATGTCACCTGTCCCTGCCCTCCCTTTAATCTTGACCCATAAACTCTCTGTCAGCTCCTCATCCATCCCCAGGCAGAGCTCCATGCACTCCAGCTTGTCACTGACATAGAGGGCAACACACCCTCCTTGTCTCCCCTGCCTGTCCTTCCTAAAGAGCCTGTACCCTTCCATTCCAATGCTCCAGTCATAGGAGCCATCCCACCACGTCTCCATGATGCCAATAAGATCACAGCCCTGCAGGCATGCGCATGTCTCTAACTCCCCTTGTTTACTCCCCATGCTACGTGCATTAAGTACTATCAATTGGATGGAAATAAACACTTCTGATACTGTAAGCATGCATGCCAGTCAGTGCTTTACAGGCTGACAGGAACAACATTGTCTGATGCAGATTCTACTGTAAATTTTCTAGATCAGTGTTCTGTCTTCCAAGACTTTTCTTCAAATATAATCCCAGCTGTATTTTCAAATCAACTCTGTGAAACAGGAAAGTGGAATGGGAAAGATTTTGTACTCTTTTTAATTAACTGTTTAAAAAAAAATATCCTGCCAACATAGAAAACACCATGGTCTCTAGGACAGTACTAAAATGGTCAAGAATGTTTAAAATCTGAAAGCCATGGATCAGATCAGAAAGAACAGTTAATTATTCACACCCTGCTTACAACAGATAATCATTCCCACTAACAGGGCATGCAGCCTCCTCTAGGCTCAGTAAACTCCCATTAATCTTCAGAATCTGAAGCACAAAAGTTAGATGGAAACACTTCTGTAAGCATAAGCAATTGGAAAAAAATCATCAGAGCCCTGCTTCATAATGTTCATTATTCTTCCTCATGTTACAAGGCATTACCACATCTTTATCTACTTGCTTTATTTCTAAAAGTGGGTAAGAAGCAGGAAAGGTCTCAAAGTAAAAGATTTCAAGAGATGACAGACTAAAGAAAAAGCAGTTCTGAATCTAAAATTGTTTTCACTTCATTTACTATTTTAGACGAATAAATGGACAAAATATTTCCTGTTTTTTTCTTGCCATTTTCTCTACAAGATCACAGAAAAATGCTTCATGCTTTGTTGAAATACAGGTCATGAAATATGACCATATTAAGAAATAAAATTTAAAAAATGAAAACAAATACTTCCTTCAGTGTTGCAAAAATGGTGTATTTACTGTACAATGAGGAATGTAACTGTATTATGCAAAATGTTACTGAAACTATTCATCTGTGTTATCACAGGTGATATAAAACTGGGAGTAGCAACTGATAAACCAAAGGATTGTGTTGCCATTCAGAAGGGCCTCTAGAGAAGCAGGCAGACAGGAATCACGGGAAGTTCAGTTCAACAGGGGGAAATGCAAAGTCCTGTCCCCAGGGAGAAATAACCCCAGGCACCAGTATATGCTTGGGGCTGAATGGCTGCGAAGCAGCTTGGCAGAGAATGACCTTGAGGTCCTGGTGGACAACTAGAGGACCATGAGCCAGCAATGCATTATTGCTGCAAAGGCGACCAATGGCCACCTGAGCTCCATTAGGAAGAACATTGCCAGCAGTTTGAAGGAGGTGATCTGTCCCTTCTCTTTAGCGCTGGTGAGACATATCCAGAGTGCTGGGTCCAGTTCTGGACTCCCTGGTACAAGAAAGATATGGATTTTCTGGACTGAGTCCAGCACAGGGCTACGAAGATGATTTAAGGGATGGGAGCATGTGACAGATGAGGGGAGGCTGAGAGAGATGAGACTGTTCAGCCTGGCAAAGAGAAGGGGGATCTCAGCAATATGTATAAATACATGATGGAAGGGAATGAAGAAGAGGGAGCCAGACTCTTCTCAGTGGTGCCCACTGACAGGACGAGAGACAATGGCCACAAACTAAAACACCTGAAATCTGATCACAAGAAAGCACTCTTCTTACTGTGAGAGTGGTCAAACACTAGAATACGTTGCCCAGAGAAGTTGTGGAGTCTCCATCTGCAGAGAGATTAAAACCCCAACGGGACATGATGCTGGGCAACCTGCTGTAGTTGGCCCTGCTTGAGTAGGAGGGGTGGACTAGAAGATATCAATGGGAGCCCTTCCAGCCTAGATGATTCTGTGATTTTGTGACCAAGGTTTAACATTTTTCCTTTTATTCATGGAACTAGTCCAGTCACTCCATCTCATATGCCTTACTGCAGGTCCAATCACACAACCGTGACTCATTCACTACATGATTCTTCCCAACATTCAGGTCTTATGTACCTCCTATTTAATGATTTTACTCTATACTTTATAAATTTATAAGCAACTGCATATCTGAAACAGTAAGAAAGTAAGCAGGACTGACTGTTTTGGTTTCTAGACCAGGCTGTTGGTATTTTCTGTCATGAAAAAACAAAGATTATGTAAGTTCTTCAATTATACTGCATTTTTTTGTTAACCAACTACATGCCATAGTACTCACCACAGGCATTTGATCAAAGGTGCGAACAATGGACAATCGATCTACAAATAAGCAGAATATTTGACCCATTGATATAATTTCAACATGTAATCACTAATTCTATTGAAAACCAGTTATGAATATCATTTCTACCTGCTGGATTGCCACGAATAAGCTCCATCTTCTTGTGAAGATTATTAATCTGCTTTTCCAGTTTTTTGTTCAATTCTACTTGTGTCTCATATCTGGTTTTCCATTCATTACCTTAAAAAGAAATACAGAGTTATTTTGTTTCCCAGATTACTTTGTGCCATTTCAAGCAAAAGTTAGCATTTTTTCAAACTGTTCCCTCTTTCTTCTGGAGACTGAGAAATTTTCCAGTTGGTAATCCTCATAATGAGGATTCCTGCATACAGAATGTGGCCAGAATATTAACCGACTCTATGAATTCATGTTATTCATAGTTTCACTAATAATTAAAGCTAACATGCAGCATGTAGTATTCCTTAATTTCACATTTGCAATATCACAGTTATACTAGTCATGTTTAAAAAGGGAAAACTTAAATTTCTAAATAAAAATTTGTATCTCTCTAGAGCCAACCCAAAATAATTCATCTTCTGTGTTTCCTAATCAATTAGCATGACTCTGTTGCAATTCACTTACCTTCATCTTCAACACTGCTAAGTCTTTTTTCCAGTTCTGTTACCGTGTTTCTCAGTTCAAATATTGAGATTTCAAGCATTTGCCTATGGTATTTAGAGAAGTTAATAAATTGGCTATTGCATTAATCTTATTATTAAAATCAAAAAGAATAAATTGAATCTATTTTCAAAATAAGCATCTATTAGTCTTTCCTATGTAATTATATCACCTGGCCTGTGTTTTTTTTAATGTAGTTTTCTCTGTGGATACTACAGTGACTTAAAAACAACAGAAACATTTCTACTTTCTGAATAAAATTACTTCCATAAAAAAACAAGACCAACATTTCCTAAAATTTAGTTACTGTCTAGCAGATCATCAGAATTAAACAAATGTAGAGAAGACAATGGCTTTAATTATTCATTTAAAAGAAGATGCCCAAGGAATATGTTTTTTGCAATAAGAATATGCTTGAGAGATGTGCTATTTCAAATTTTGAAATAATTCTTCATTTTGACTTACTGCTCAGTGATTAATAATTATTTCCTAAATTGTACCCATAACAAAACCAATCAAAGCATACCATGTATTATGACTATCAGAAAAGAAAGACAATGATTAAAGTAAGATGAGTGTTACCAAAAAATACAGTAGCTAAAGCCACCATCTTTTTCAGTACCTTAAACTTAATCTTGTGGGAAAATACAGTTTTGCCCACTGATTACTTCTGTATACTGGTCGGGTGGCCAGACAATGGACAAGTACCATGGAAACCGGACCCATTCTGCCTTGGAAGGTATGACCAGAAGCAGAAGCTAGCAGAGGACTTACTCTGATGATAGCACAAGCCACCTGCATGCATCATACAATGTGCTGAATGATTCTCATCCTTTTAAGTGGCAAGATGATCGTTTGGTGTGCTACAATGACTCATATGATCTCAATCATGCCACAAGGAAATTACTGCTAACTAAATTACTGACCATATTTATGCCAACAGCCCAGCTCTGTTTGGAGATGTCTATGAGAAATGCTCCTGCCTCTGAGACCCCAGGAAGTCTACCCACACTAGCACAGCTGCAAGAAAAACATAGTGCAACACAATGCAAGAGCAGTTTGTGGTTTTGTCCTTTCAAGTTAAGTTTGGAAGGTCAAGATTTCAAGAAACAACCAATGGTTCTTGGGTGCCTCCATTTTTCAGTGCCCAAATCAAGACATTTCAAAAGAACTGAGAACACAAGTCTGCAAATAAGGCCCTTTGGAAGTTTCTTTACAATACCAATATGACGACAGATACCTCTTAAATCTTAGACTAGTTCATTAAAACATGCAAGACAGAAAACCACTGTGCTGTCTTATTTTCTGGTGGTATTTTTAAAGGGGAGCTTCCATGTCAACATGGCTCTTCCCTTTCGGAACATGTCCATAATGAGAAATGCTCTTCAAGAAATAGTTAATTATCCTGAGAAATCAAAGCTCTGACAATAGAGCCGATCACTCAGAAATGGTATCACCTGTTGCACTCCTCATGCTCACATTCAGTTGGTGACATTTCTTTTCCGTAGCTTGAACCATCAGGTTTCAACTGAAAGCTGCAGAAGCAGAAGCACACCAACCATTCGTAAGAAACAGAAGAGCTATACCTGGAACGGGGAGGGCTGAAGAGCTGAAACAGCAAAGAAATATAAAGAGTAATTTAAGGTAATTCAAATAAGTTTTCAGTGCAAGAAACACACTGGAGCACAATAAGACAGACATCTCGAATGGCAGGGAACAGCTGGGTCCTCCAATCCCTCCTTGCTCCATTGCTCTTTTTGTCCCTACCAACATTAAATTAGACAGTGGAAACATAAGCAAAGAAATAATAAAAGTACTGGTAACTTGCTGGAAACAAAAAGGGTGTGGTGAAAGCCCCAGCAAAAGATAGACTTGAAACACATGAATCAAAAAGCTTAGATGCAGGAAAACAAAAAGTAATCTGATTGCTGCTGCCTATTTGCTCCCACTCCAAATGAAAGAGGCAGATGGCTAAGAAGAAGAAAGACAAAATTTTACCACATCGCTGTTATCATTCCAATACAAATAGATTAGGTTTCTTGTAAAGCGGATTTCTATCAACCTCTCAGTGCTTGGAAAGGAGGAAATTATGATGATAGTGAGTGTTAAAATGGGTTTTTTTGGAAGGAAATAACACTGTAAATTAGACACAGTCAAGGCTGTAACTAGAGCTGAACTGTATCAGAGTTAAATTGTTCTTTTCAAACAAATCCTGACTAGATGCTTAGATGGATGCAGAGGGATAACACAGGAAGAATGAGTTCCTTAAATCCAATGTTTTAAGTTTTTAATTTCTGTTACCATTCCAAGACTATATACAACATTTCTTGTATTAGATTTTATTATTTTTTCTGCACCAGCAAAACTGCCAGCCAACGTCCAATTATATTTTATCCTGATGAAAATGTGTACAGAAATGAGAAACTGTCAAGTGTCAGTCTGTAATTGCTACACTGACAAAAAGTCTTATTTTCAGCTGGCAACTGAAACCAGGTTTAAAAAAAAACTAGTTATTATTAAACATTTAACACTCCAACAGCACCCAGAAAGTAGCCAGAGTAGAACCTCTCTATTTTAGTCAGTGTATATGCAGTAAATTACAGTCCATGCATTGACAGAAAAGGGATGTAGAAATAAATCACTTCGTCCAACTTGGTAAATAATTCAGCTTTTTAATGTATCAGAGTATTTTGCATTTCTGGAGTTATTTCTAATTGTGATAGGAAGTTACTGTCATGCCATGTATCTGTTACTGTGAATTTAATGCAGCTGTGTATAGCTGCCTCCCCAGAAACCTGGCCTGCACTTAGAGGGACTGTGGTGTGACTAGACCTGCAACCTCACATGTGTTAAACATAATTAGACATATTCAAGGCTTATGAATCTTTCCCACGTCAGTGGACAATTTATAGTCATCACAGAAGAAAGCTCATAAATCCTGGAAGCTCACATTTAAGTCATCAGGGGAACTTAACTACATCCTTGCATAATAAGCATAATAAGAAAGCTCTTATGGAGAAAAGGAGGAAAAAGTACAGTTCAGGTAAGAAGGCTGTAACTGAAATGACAAAAGAAAAAAATTGCTGAGTTTCTTTTTAAGACAATTTACAGGTGTTATTCTACTTGAAAGTGACAGCCACTTAGGATGAAAGCCATTTTCCTGCACATTTTGCTATCCAGATCTGAATACCTGGTACACGTATCAGGCAAAAGACTGGCTGAAGCCATTTTCTATAGAGGAGAGAGAAACCAAAGAAACATTACAGGAGCAGCTCAAGGCAAATCATCAGTTCTAGGGCATCAGCTCTATAACATGGCAGACCTTTACTGATTCCTGTAGAAGACAAAATACATAGATGCCTTCAGAACCTATGAACATAGCAGAAACAATACTGCGCAGTGCAAAAGGCACCACAGGGAAGAGCATATACAGTATTGAAAGCTACAGATTTCTGGCACTTGCAGGCAGCAGTGTGCTGGGAAAATACTGCAGCTTTCCTTGCCAGGAAAGCCACAGAAACTGAAATCTCGCAAGCTGATTTAACACACAACTCCATGAACATTACTAAGTAGCTGACATGAATAAATACATGGCTTTAAGACCTCTTTGTCTATTAAGAAGTATACTGCAGCATTATATGCCTTCTCTCTCAGAAACATTTGCCGTGACATTTCCCAATCAAAACCTGTCCTGAATCTTGATTACCGTAATTCGAAGTCAGATTTAAGCTGAGTTTCATTAAAGCCTTTGCAAGACTTCACAGTATTACATCCACAATCATTGAGAATCAGCAGGTACTTTAGGTACAGACACCTTACTGATATGGATGATTCAATTTACTCTTTGAAGTAAAAATCTCTTCTTCATGAGTATTAAATGAGAGTCGTAGGTGGTCTGTTAGCAAACTGCCTAAATGGCACTGTGATCAAATAAACCAGTAAAAAGACAAGGGTGAGATGATTGTACGGAATGATAGCTATCTGCAAGCCAGTCATTCTCAGCTTGCTTTATATCCACTGGAGAGAAACAGGGACCTCCTAGGGTGTGAGTCATCTCACGCGAAAACAGCCAGCCAAAGTAGGTCAGATGAATCCCACCTTCAAAGAGCCTTTCTGTATTTGTTGACAATACATGGGTCTGGTTTAGATGTAGATGTCTAACAACGCTGGCCATTAACAGTTAGGTTGACTAAATAACGTCTATGAAATAGGTAATAATGGTATTGTCTATTTGCACACACAAGATACACACAGGAAACGGGTGCAGAAACTACCTGGTGCAGCAAGTCTTTTACTGTAATGCCATAGAAATAAAGGTTTTTTTAAAATACCTATTTTCCTTTCATTGGCAAATAAGTCACCACTTCACAACGTGTCCTGGGCTTTGGGCCCAGTCTTGCAGAAGATTCTCAAGGATATTAGCAAGAACTTAAGGTACATAAAGAATCCAGGTTTTCATTAATTTTAAAAAAAAATTCAATCAGAGCAGTGAAACAAAGCCAATACCATTCTGCTTTTTACCTGAACATCTGTATCAGGATCCTGTGTCAGATAAAAGAATTGGTGCATGCAGAGGATAAGTGATATATTACACTGACACACTACTGTTGAGGAGACTTAGTAAAAGGACATTTGCTTACACGTTGGTGCAAGTATGTACAAGCTCCTTTTTCTGCCATTTTGAACGCAGAGGCTGCTGAACCAATTTGACTCTGTTAATATTGGCTTTCCCCTTTCCATTAGTGAATAAACATTTTATGAAGTCCACAATTGCAGGACTAGTTTGAACAGAATCTGCAGCCTAGACGCTGAAAGAAACACTACCCAGGGGAAAAAGCAGTATGGAATAGAAAGTCTGAAAATGGTATGTAAGTGTAAATATTAAGGGTCTGACTTAAGGCAGCACAGGAGCCTCTGACATTTTCTAACTTTTTATTAACATTCAAAAGGCAATCGTGTTCTTTAACACAGGGAAAAATATGTAACTTCCTAAGCAAACTGGGAAAAAAACCAACCTAGAATCCCACCACTGCATGAGCATTAACCACCAAAGCACTGAAACATTTACTGCATAAGCAAGGGGACTAACTGGTAGCAGTAGCAAGTCCTCATCTTCTCTGGAAATTGCACTAGAGAAATACCGTACCTTCCCTGTAGGTTTCAGAGATATTTACTGATAGTAGGGAAGAGTTAAATCCAGCTTTCCAGTTTTATTCAACATTGTAGAAAGAAGTGTGTTTAAAGCGCACCTTGTCATCCATTTGATTGTTCTTCTCCCAAACAGGCATGCATCCACATGAGGTCTTTCCTGCTCTTACCCCATCGTGGCTTCCAATTTTCTTGAATTGGTGGTTAATTTTCTTCATAGTAACTCATATGGTGCTGTGTTTGGTTTTGTGATGAAATCACTGTTGATAATACACTTATGTTTTCGGTATTGCTGAGCAATGCTTACACATCAAGGCTTTTTCTACTTCTCACACTGTCCTGCCATTGAGCAGGCTGGGGGTGTGCAAGAAGTTGGGAAAGGACACAGCCAGGACAGCTGACCCCAACTGAGCAAAGGGATATTCCATGCCATGTAATGGCATCTTCAGCAGCAAAACTGGAGGCATGGAGTTTGTCAGGGCTGCCGTTGCTTGGGGATTGGCATTGGTCGGCTGGTGGTGAGCCACGGGGGTTTTTGCACCGCTCACTTTCTTGGTTGTTTCCATTTCCTTTTTCTTTTTTTTACTTATTAAACTGTCATCTCAACCCACAAATTTTTCTCTCTTTTTCTCTTCCGATTCTCTCCCCGATCACACTGGGAAGGGAGTGAGCGAGTGGCTCAGTAGCGTTGAGCTGCTGGCTTTGGTTAAACCATGACATCCAGTCCTATTTTCCATGCCTGTTCAGAACCAGCCTCATTTTTGCCTAAAATCATTTACCCTACTTCTTCAGGCTCCTTGTGCCAATCCCAGGCGGTTGGCCAGCCGTTCCTATTGCCCACCATGCCCTGTGCCTCACACACTCTCACCACTCCCAACCGTGTAGCCAGCACAGCCGGTCCGAGCTGTAGCACCTCCTGGGAGGCACATGGCCTCTGAGGCCGCTCCCCCCCACCCCGCATCAGCCGCCCAAGGCAACAACCGCCATTTTGCCGGTAGGAGTCCCCGTAAGGGCAGTCCTTCGGCGGGGCTCCCCGCGGCAGGCGGCCGGTGCGCGGACTCAGCCCCGTCCCCAGCCAGGCACTCACTTCTTCCTCCTCTCCCGCCCCAGCTCCAGCGCCAGGCGCTCGGTGTCTATCGCCCGCCAGCCGCCGCCTTCCCCCATGTCGCCGCCCGCAGCCGCGTCGGCGGCCGTTGCGCGGGGTAACAGCCGCCGGAGCGGCGCGGCCCGCCCCGCCCTCCCGCGGCCGCGGTCTGGGCAGGGGCGGGCGGTGGTCCTGGCCCCCGGCTCGGTCGCTTCTCGGGGCGGGCGACTCCGGTCTCCGCAGCCACCGCGGCTCTCCCGGTAACCCAGGGAAAGCGGAGAGGGGGAGACGAGGCCGGGCGCCAACGCCCGCCTGGCAACCAGCGTCGCCTTCGCCTCCTCCGGCCCAGGCGTGCGGCGTGCCGTTCAGCCTGCGGGCGTTGACGGCAGCTTTCGCCGGTCGCTGCCGTAACGGCCCCTCTCTGGGTGCCGTTTGTCTTCCCTCGGTGCTGAGCAATCCCCCGAACGTGGCTCCGCAACACCAAAAAGAAATGGGAAGAATTTTGGCCGAGCTAAAGAGTTTTGACCATGTGGGGTGAACTGTTGGTGTGCTAAGCTTTTCATGACCTGGGAAACACAAAGATGTGCAGATTTTTTTTTAAATGCTTCTTGTGGATGGAAAGTAGTACGGTTTTAAATAAATGCTTTGACCCACATGTAAAGGCAGGCACAGAATGGTGGGGCCGGCTCTTAAAAAGTGCCTAGCCTGTATTTTAGCGCCCTTGATAATTGTGCTCTGTGCTGTGCATAAACTAGTTCGCAAAAACCTAACGAGACAGGACAGAAGAGCTTAGGGTAATCGGTTTTAATCATCACGGATCAAGTCAATAGAGTCAATTAGTCAATATATACTGGCTAACATTTTCACTATCTTGCCATGGTCCGGATTTGTGCTTAAAAATATTTTACGTTGCAGTTTTCAAACAAGGAATTTCAGATCAGTTCATTACTTTCTCAAGATAAAGCTTTATGGGGTGGACTGAATTAATCTAACAGCTTAATGCTGCAGAAGTGGCATCACCTCTGTCACGATCTCCCTGCTGCCTTCTCTGGCTGCTTCAGTGCCAGCTCTGACATCCGTGTAACTCTCCAAGGAGCCAGTACAGCTCATGAAACCTAGAAAACTTACATCAGGAAAAATGTTTAATGTTTGCAGTTTTTGCTGGTTAGTGAGCTGAAGTGGCTCACCAGCTGCTCAGAAAAGCACCAGAGTTGATACAAGGCACAGGGTGATAAGCATGCTGGTAGATCAACTCACCATTTCATGGGACTGAGTGCTCACTAGAGGAATTATCTGTTCACTTTCTCAGGAAGCGGATATACTGTAATTTTGCTTTACTGGTACGGTATGAAAAAACAAAGGACATCATAGTTTCTCAGTTACTCAGAAGTATTTCTGTTGCATGAGAGGCAAGCCAAATGCAGTACCCCTACAGCTTGTTGGGTAACAGAGGCACCGCTTTCAAAGTTTAAAATGAGGGTTATGTATTACCATTACTTTAATATAGCATAAATCAGCATTGCCATCCAAAAGTCAGCCCTGAAATTTTGTGCATTTTAGTCCTAAGGTGGTAGCATGCGACACTGGTATGGGCCAATCTAACACTTTACTGATACTGCAGCAGCAGGGTTACTAATCCAGCAGGATCTAGTGTCTGGGGGTAGAACAGTAGGATGAAAAGTGAAAAGCTTGACTGTAAGAAGAAAAAGTTGTTTTAATTTCACTTGTCTGATATATATTATGGCAGGAGGTGATTTTTGACAGTCTCAAGTTATAATTGATGCTATCATCTAATCAGTGAATTGTCTATCGCTTGAGGTGTGCATTGAATTCACAATTGTCTGAAATATTTTAATCAAGAAACAAATTTAGAAGAGTGCTGCACTGTAACTGCATTGAAATTTAGCTGCTCATTTTGCCTTCAGGATTTACTGAATGCTACCTTTTTAAGATACATATTGAAAACACATTCCATACCAAACCAGTAATGTAAGTATTGACTTGGACCTAGGTTAGCATTCACAACTAACTCAGTGTACTGAATCTTAACAGCCAGGGTGTTAACCAGTAACCATTTTTCTTCTTACCAGTTTTTATGAACAACTGTTTTGAGATTAACTTAACCAGCCTACTGAATAGCTCTCAAGTGCAGAGAGCTCAGAAGGATCCCTGGAATCACAAGTAAGTCTGAGAACAGAGAGCACAGAATAAATGAGGGCTGTATCCCGGCCACAGTGTACTCTCTCTGCCTCAGGAGACTTTTCTTTGACCTCCTCTCCAGGGTACTTTCAGGTCCCAGCCTCAGCTCAGGGATTACTAGGTGTCCTAACTAGGGTAGGAACTAGGTCACAGTGCATATAAGGATGAGCTGAGACCACACTGGTTGGGTTGGCACAGGACAGCAAGTCTCACGATGTGCTTTGCCAGGTGGTTTGGGAATTGGAATGGGAGAAGAGCAAAAGTGTCTTGTGGACTGAGGTCTTGTGTGAGTGTGTAAAACTTCATAAATATTTTTAACAATGACAGCAGTAACATAGTGACACTTAAAACATGAGAATTTTCTGCAATTTCTTATTCCAAATACATTGGTTAAAACTAGATATATGGATACCTGTAATGGTACTTTCATTGTTTTAAGGCTTTTAATCGTTATTTTTGAGATTACAATTTTTAGTAAGAAAAGTTGGGAAACTTGTTCACAATACAACATGGTTTGAAAACAGAATTTTATACTTAAATACATATCTTCAGATTATGTGAAGGCAATAAACAGCTAGAGTTGCTTAAAAGCAAGGTAGACCAGTTGCTGAAGACAAACATTTGGGTTATGACATGAATTATTTTTTACAAAGAACTAGTTCACAGAATCACAGCATGGTAGGGGTTGGAAGGGACCTCTGAAGATGATCTGGTCCAACCCCCCTGCCGAGGCAGGATCACCTAGGGCAGGTTGCACAGGAACGCGTCCAGTCGGGTTTTGAAGGTCTCCAGAGAAGGAGACGCCACAACCTCTCTGGGCAGCCTGTGCCAGTGCTCCGTCACCCTCACAGTAAAGAGGTTTTTCCTCATGTTGAGGTGGAACTTCCTGTGCTGCACTTTATGCCCATTGCCCCTGGTCCTGTCACTGGGCACTACTGAAAAGAGACTGGCTCCATCCTCCTGACAGCCACCCTTCAGAGATTTATAGACATTGATAAGGTCTCCTCTCAGCCTTCTCTTCTCCAGACTAAATAGCCCCAGGTCTCTCAGCCTTTCCTCATATGAGATGTTCCAGTCCCCTAATCATCCTCATAGCCCTCCATTGGACTCTTCCCCAAAAGTTCCCTGGCTCTCTTGAACTGAGGAGCCCAGAACTGGACACAATACTCCAGATGAGGCCTCACCAGCGCAGAGTAGGGGGGGGGGGATAACCTCTCTTGACCTGCTCGTCACACTCTTCTTAATGCACCCCAGGATACCACTGGCCCTCTTGGCCACCAGGACACATTGCTGTCCCATGGATAACTTATTATCTACCAGGACCCCAAGGTCCTTCTCTATGGAGCTCCTTTCCAGCAGTTCAACCACTAGTTGATAAATAACTACTAGTTGACCTAGTAGTTATTTCTGTATCACCAGTAAGTAGGGTATGATGAGATGACTGGCTGTGTGGACAAGAGGAAGTTGATGGGTGTTGTATATTTTGACTTTATCAAGGACTGATATAGTCTCCCATGTACCTTTATAGCCAAATTGGTGAAATACAGCTTGGATAACTGGGAAATAAGGTTGGTGGAAAACAAGCTGGGCTAGCAGGCTTAAAGTGTGGTGATCAGCAGGATGACTGCTTGATTCTGGGATCAGTACCTAAGCCAATACCCTTAATTCTTTATTAACAACCTGGAAGACAGAGCACACTCTCAGCAAGTCTGCCCATGATGATGAATTGAGGGGAGAGGTCACTACGGGCAGGGCTGCTACTCAGAGTGAGGTGTACAGCCTGGAGCAACAGGCTGCGAGAGGAACTAATGGAGGTCAACTACAAGCAAATGCAAAGGCCAACATTTGGGATGGGAAAAGCCCATGGCTCAGTACAGGCTGGAGGTATGTATTAGATTTGCGTGGCAAGGTTTTGGTAGCAGGGGGGTTACAAGGGTGGCTTCTGTGAGAAACTGCTAGAAGCTTCCCTTGTGTCCGGTAGAGCCAATGATGTCAGCTGGCTCCAAGGTGGACCTGCCGCTGGCCAAGGCTGAGCCCATTAGCAACGGTGGTAGCACCTCTGGGATAACATTGTTAAGAAGAGGAAAAAACCCAGCACACAGCAACTGCAGCCGGAGAGTGGAGTGAGAATACGAGAGAAACAGCTCTCCAGACACCAAGGCCAGTGCAGAAGGAGGGGCAGGAGGTGCTTCAGGTGCCAGAGCAGAGATTCCCTAGCAGCCCCTGGTGAAGCCCATGGTGAGGCCGGCTGTGCCCTTGCAGCCCATGGAGCTCCACGCTGGAGCAGAGCTCCACCTGCAGGCTGGGGAGGACCCCATGCCGGAGCCGGGGGATACCTGAAGGAGGCTGTGACCCTGTGGGAAGCCCACGCTGGAGTAGGCTCCTGGCAGGACCTGTGGAGAGAAGAGCCCAGGCTGGAGCAGGTTTGCTGGCAGGACTTGTGACCCCATGGTGGACCCACGCTGGAGCAGTCTGTTCCTGAAGGATGGCACCCGTGGGAAGGGACCCAGGCTGGAGCAGTTTGTGCAGAACTGCAGCCCATAAGAAGGACTCACGTTGGAGAAGTTCATGAAGGACTGTGTCCTGTGGGAGGGACCCCACAGAGCAGGGGAAGAGTGTGAGGAGTCCTCCCCCTGAGGAGGAAGGAGCAGCAGAAACAACACATCATGAACTGACCACAACCTCCATTCCCCATCCCCCTGTGCTGCTCAGGGGGACGAGGTAGAGAAATTGTGAGCGAAGTTGAGCCCAGGAAGAAGGGAGGGGTAGGGGGAAGGTGTTTTAAGATTCAGTTTTGTTTCTCATTATCCTGCTCTGATTTTGACTGGCAATAAATTAAACCAATTTCCCCAAGTGGAATCTGTTTTGCTTGTGACAGTAATTGGTGAGTGATCTCTCCCCGTCCTTATGTAGACCCACAAGCTTCTCACTATATTTACTCTCCCCTGTCCAGCTGAGGAGGGGAGCGATAGAGCAGCTTTGGTGGGCTCCTGGCATCCAGCCAAGGTCAACCCATCACAGGGCAGTAACTAGAACGCAACTTCATAGGAAAAGACACAGGGATCCCTGCTGAACAAGCTGACCATGAGCCAGCAATGCACCTTGCAAACAAGGCCAACAGCCTCCTGGGCTGCGTTAGCAAGAGCATAGCCAGGAGGTTGAGGGAGGTGATTCTTCCACTCTGTTCAGCACTTGTAGGACCACACGTTGGGGTGTTTAGCTTTGGGCTCCCAAACAAATCCTAAGGCCTGCTAAACTGGTCAGAGGTTGGTACACATGGCCTATGTTCTGCCTGGAGAAGAGAAGGCGTAAGGAAATCTTAGTGCTGTCAACAGCTATGTAAGAGAAGAGTGACAGAAGATGGAGAAGCCAGACTCTTCTCCAGTGTGGATTATGGAAGGATAAGCAGCAATGCACCCAAGTGCATATAAAAATTTTTGGCCCAGTATAGAGGAGAAATACTTACCTTCATCAGTCAACCTTGGCAAAGGTTGCCGAGAGAGGTTGTAAAGTCTCCATCCTAGGAGATAATCAAAACATGAGCAGAATTGGCAGAGAGTACTGTGCTCCAGCTAGACCTGTTTTGAGAAGGAGGGTAGACTACAGACCTCTCTCGTCTGGGACCTCTGGAGGTCCTTTCCAACCTACATCATTCTGTAGTGATCTGGTCAGCATGTTTTAGTACAAGGTAGTTTTACCAATTCTTTTTTAAGGTATTATAGATTTAGTTTGTCAGGGAACACTAAGAATAGGCTATTCCAAAGTAGTTTAAAATCATCATTAAACAAACCAGCCAACCAACCAACCCTTGGAATCTACAGGAATCCATTCAAATGCAGGGGTTTAGAACTTGAGGCAACAACGGTGGTTTATACCTACAGAATGAAGACGCCAGAGGTGGCAGTAGCTTCAAATGACTTCGAGGTCATTAAAAGTAATCTTCTCAAGACAAGATTTTAGACTGATATTGTAGCAGAAAAGACTTTGAATAAATTAATTTGGAAATAGGAATGGATTAGGAAATCAGGCAGCAGTAAACAGCTAGGGCTGCCGCACATGAAAAGGTCTTCATTGTTCAAAGGAGAAACAAAATCAAGGTGGGAATAGAAAACAAACTGAAGATAAGAGGCTTAGGGAGCTTAGCGTGTATAGTGTATAAAAGGGAGAGCAGAGATAAGGCAGTAAGTGCGTGAAGGCTGTTGCATATGGTAGAGGAACCGGGGGAAAACCTGTGGATTTGCTGCCCAGGGCCCAAGCAGCGACAGTTGAAGCAGGGTAAGTTCAACAGTGTAATACTTTCACAGCAGTGAGAATTAACTAAACTTTGGAACAATGTGAAATGGAAGATCATGGATGTATCACATTAAAAACTGTAAAATGGCGTAAGCATTATTTAAAAAAATTAGCTTTTATCTACTTAACAGACAAATTTGAAAGACTGAGTACATGTGAAGAGAACAACAGTGGGTTGAACAGGACAACACCACTTGCCCGATACTGCTGTCCCAAAAGTGGGATCGTATACACGCTGTGCAACATGCCAATACATCCACAGAGCAGAGGTATTTTATTTATAGCATATTTACACAGATAGGGGTGCTAGGTGGTATTCCACAAAGTTAGCATACCACACAGAGGAATTACCACATATTTATCCTGTTACACGATTAACGAAACAATACAGAACCCACCCAAGTTTACACTCATGGGCTAGTAATTACCATATCACTTATTTTGCATAGTCCCTCAATTGAGTTGGTGTTTGTGATCCCCCCTGCCACCTTTACCTTTATCCTAGGTTACTGTGGATTCTGCTGACTTCATGACAGTTAAATTTTTCAAGACTACAGAACAGCTACATCTTCATAGTTTACTGCTTAAATACAAATACTTCTTCATCTTGACCACCAGATCTGGTTTCATTTTAATGTTGTAACCTTTATGGTATTGTTAACTCCTACCCTCTTGCACACTAGAGCTTTCCATTTGCCTCAGATATCAACACTGATGGCACTGAAATCTGTATTTCCTCAATATGCTACAACTTGATCTCTTGAAGACTGTAACACTTTGATTTTAACTATTGTTTTAATAACACTTTTTGCTCTGATGATTTATAGATTAAACTAAAAGGCACGAGCTCTATCCAAAACCAAAATGGGATGGGGAAGGAAGATACAAATGTATACATCCCTATTGTGAATGCAGTTCGTAACAACAAAAATGCTTTTGGTAGTGTGAAGTCTTTAGTAGCCTTGAACTGGTTACAGTTGCTGGCAAGTGACTGGCTGTAGTAAGAGATTGTTGTAGTGTACTTCTAATGGATCTTTTTAGTTTGAAATATTTTAAACTGCAATTGATGAGCTTGCTTCTATAGTAGACATATTCCAATACTGTTCTTTTATTACTTCAGAAGTCGTAGTCTTTCCACTCACTGATCCATACAGTAGCTTCATATCATAAAAAGGCCAAGCACAGGTTAACCAGTTTTAATTTCATCTTTATTTCCATAAATCAAAGTTAGATTTCAAGTGGTTAGATCCTTTGTTTCACATTTCTCACCCTACATACACACCTAGAGTCGCTACCACAAAATGTGCACCTATTACCATTCTAATAGACATTAGTTCCTACTGCATTTTTTCAATTTGATGCAAGTATCATTTGCCAACAACCATTTATAGTTATTTTCTCCATTTACATGAAATGGAAAGAAGTTGTAAATTGATGGTGTTCTGTTTGCTGCAGGTCCAACCAATATTAGAATGTGTAGCAGCCTTAAAACTCAATAATGAACTGTTAAGTAAGTAGCAGTGTAAAAGCCCCTCAAGGGTTCTATGTATGGAGTTACTTCCCACTGCACTAGGAATAGGACAAAAAGCCTACACAGTAGTGTCAATTCTATTCCACACACATCTCTTCATTAAAAGGGCTTGTCTTCATACCATTTAAAGACATACCTTGCGCATCTAAGAATTTAATGGAATAAAGATGCTGACTGTTAGAACTACTTGTTGAAGCAAATACATAATGTCTTCCATTAGGAGGCCATGACATACATTCTCAATCTTTCTGGATTGACTGAAAAGTACAGAATGCATAGAAGTTCCTAGTGTCCTCTACAGAATGTTTTTAGAGAAAAATACTTTAATTGATGCAAATATATAAATTACCTTCTCTACATAAAAATCTCAATTTCAAAGAATCTTTGTATATTCCTTATGTAGTCCACTGGAGAATACATTTTTGAGAGTTGTAAATACCCTCTTTTAGAAGAAATGCTTGACATCTTTGGTTTGCTTATATGCTGGATGGAAAAAAAAATAGTTTTAAAGGGAATAACTACCTAGTTACCTGAGGTTCATCTTTCATTTCTTCTAACATGAACTTTGGATAAGATTAGCTGTTTGGTAGCTGAAAAGGGAAATTCTCTACAAAACAATGAAACACAAAGCTTGTTTTAGTAGTGCATATTAAATAAGACAAGGCTGTTTTAGTAAAACTAACTCTGAAGGATAGTTAAAAACCAAAACTAGTACTATTTGTTCTGGAATTAGTAATCTTTTTTTTTTCCCTGTATCACCACCTTCTTTACAAATATAAAGTATTACAAAATATTCACAATAGTATTTCTATACTCATCTATTATTCCATATTACATTTTGAAAAAGTGCTTACAGAGGCAAGTTTATTAACTGCAAACTTATATCCTTCTAGTTGTCTAAAGCCCTGATCCAGTTGTTTAAAACCATTGTTCAATAGAGAACAAGGAGTTAAGACAACTTCCATCCCTCCTTCTATGAACGCCCTCCTTGCTTTTACATTTTCATGTCAAATTAAGTAACAGTTGCTTGAAAAGTACAGTGTGATTTATGTTAAATCGCAGATTAGCGATGTAGTTACTTCTAAACAGGAAGTTTCATCTCTAATGTAAGGCTTTGAGAAATATTTCATTGCTTTCATTTTTTATCCTTTTTCTCATTATCTAATACTTTATATTCATCTAACACAGCATGGCCAGTTTCCTTTGCAGTTCTCTTTACAACAGCTTTGATACCAATATTTTCAACGTTAAATGCTGTCATACCGACATTGATTGCAGAATTCATAGCGTTGTCTGTAGCATGGCCAGCATCCTCTCCATACCTTAAGAAAAATAGCAGTTTTGTAGATATGTATACTTAGTATTTTTCTCTTCACTAGAATTCTTTTGAAAGCAAAAACCAAGAACAAATAAGCACACAACCTGAACGTCTAAAGAATAAAATTAGAAATTACCAAGCCATTTGAGTAGGGGCTGATCCTCTATCAGATGGATTACTCTTTAAAGTTACCAATATGCTTCTGCCTTTTTTCCTCACAAAAACCTCTCAGTCTTTCTACCTCCTTCCCCTCTAGTTTTGAAGACAAGAGTAGAAGGCTTATCTATGGAACCATAACAAGCAGGAGGGGAAAGTTGTGTGCAATAACCCCATAGTACTTTTTTACCTAAGTTCTTAGGTAAAACTCCTCCTACCCTCTATTCCCCCATTTAAGTCCTCACAGCTAGACCCTTGCAGCTGCTAAACCTTCTCAGCCTGTACCATGGGTGGCAGCACTGAGGAGAGAGGGCAAACACTGTCCTGCCTTCTCATCCATTACAGAAAAAGGGACCAGAACCACCTCAGGCATATTTTTTTCCTCAGTTGGTACCACCACTGCCAGAATAGTGCTTGGTTAGCATTTGTCCTCTGTCACCTTTGCCTGCGTCTACATGGTGTAATATGATGCATGTCTGGTGTAACAGCAGCATACTGCCATGTTAGTTCCAAGTCCCAAAAGTAGACTCACTGAAGTGGTGCACCACTGTGCTCAAGCAAGTTAACCCAGACAGTCTAAGAGGTCTCCTGGGTACAGAGAACTGCTGACACAACTATACTTACATGCTGGAGGTAGCAACCTCCCTACAAAAACAATCGATTGGGCAGTGAAAACTTATCTGAGCTAACCTGGAATCAATACAGTGGCAAAGGAGAAGGGGGGGGCAGGGAGGAAGTTACACAAAACCCCCAAAGGCTCAGGAAAGCAATCCTGAGGATTTGTTGAAAATTACTAAGTGATAAAACCTCTGGTCTCTCCACTGGGCTGTGGGTCCAGCTTCTTTATGATTTAGGGGCAAGTCAGCAGTCTCATATCAATTACTCAAGTGTGAAGAAAAGTACACATCTACACCAGTAGAGAGAATACTGAAGGAGGAGAACAGTACAGTGAGAGCAGTAACTCCAACTGTTCCGTCCAGCCAGACATTTCCCTGGAGAACACTGTAATCAGACAAACCAGGACAAAGGGAAGTATTTCTGGCAGCATCAGAACCCCAGCAGTTACCAGAGTTACTTTTTTCCTGTGCTTCTTATGAAGAGGGATTCTTTGAGGACCTCAGAGTAAGGCTAGAGAGAAGCACAGAATATCAAAGAATCCAAAAATCCATCGCATTATCAGTACAGCAGCCATGGCATAATGGCTGGAACCAACAATGAAACTGAATAAAAAGAATTAGTGCTTTTTTGTTTTCATTCTCTGATAGAGTAACAGCCTTGATTTGCAGATCAGAATTAATCTCACAGCAAAGTGCAGTATTTGTCAACTTGATTAGTTATTTTCATCTCAGGAACATCATAAGCCAGTTTTATATAACATCAGTAAAATAGGTAACCTCATTTAAAGTAAAACTGTAGCTTATCCGATACAGTTAGACTAACAATTTCTTAATATTTGATAGTTGATTTTTCAGTTTGCCTGTCTCAATTGCATGACTGGTAATTTTTTTTTTTTTAAAAAGGAAGAAAACCAACAAAATAATATTATTTATATTGTTGTAAAAAAAACCCCACCAAGGTAGTAGCAGGTGGTTTTTTTGGTACTTTGGCAGAAATACTACTTCTGAAGCACTATTTTCTCCCAATTCTGATCAATATACACATATGATGAGCATTTCTTTATAATTTCATCCGCAAAGGAATTGTGGCTAAGTTTTAGCTAAGTTTTTTGTTGATTTAGAGACACTGTGATGATGCTCCTTTAGCTTTGTTTCCATTAAGTGGAATTTAGCTAATTCACTGAAGTATTTTGAGTGGTAGAAATCTTTGTCACTGAAACAGAAACCAGCTTCCAAAAGAGGTATTATGTAGAATTTTAATACATTTATACAGATAGATTCTAAAGATCAAATATCAAATATTTTCAATTGTACTGTAATTAACTGCAACATTTAATTACTTATTGCTTTTTACTCTTAGTGGCTGTTGACTGCTGATCTCCGTACTTCCTATTTTTATATCTAAAACAAAAACATCTGTGTGAAACGAGTACCAGTACAATACCTCCTGACACTCCTACTGAAAACAAACATCAGCAATAAAGCGCCACTAATTAGAACTTCACTGTCTAGCCTCCTATTTGAAATGCATCATAACGCAACCCTGAATGCCAATCCACTTAATACTGTATGCTGATGTTTACCTTGTTACCTTCTGCTAGTAGCCTGATGCTGCAGGATTCTGCTAGATGCACTTTTAGCAATCCTTTTTAATACCTCTTTTTCTACACTTATCACCAATTCCATTTAACCTACATGCTTTTGTTTACTCTTCACTCTCTATTATACCTATTGCACTTTTTTGAAGAGTACATTTCAGACATTTTGCAGTTATTTCAATATATTCCCTTATTCTCCAGAGCAACTTCCAGTACGTGCACTCAACTTTGTTCTTTCCATCACCTTACTAATATCATCTTAATCCCAAATGTTACTATCCTCTTCTCCCATTTTTTCTAAGAACATCTGTATTTTGCAAGTCAAGGCTATTCTCAAGGCTATCCTTATTGCTATTATTGCTATTTATGCCTTAGATTTCCTTACACAATTTTCTTTTTTGTAACTCCTCACTTTAGTCAGACCTGCTGATAGATTAAGTTCTTCCATTTTTCTCTAAATTTAGCTAAGTTCACATAAATTGAGGGTCAGAGCTGAGAGGTTTAAACCAGTAACTTTTTTCACAATGACATTATACTGTAGAGCCACGATATAAATCTGAACATTATTTGTAACATAGACTGAAGCTGTAATACTTCTAGAGGACAGCTAAAAAAATACCACAATCATGTACTCATTTCATATTTTTACTTACAAGAGATGTTCGCTACTGTGCACTTAGCAGCTTATTATGTGCTACATAATTAGAGCAAAGCAAGTATTTCAGTTACCTTTGCTGCACTTTCATAAGCTTTTTTTTGCCAGTATCCAAACACAATGACAATGTTATAGAAGATGAAATAAATAAAAACATAACTTACTTGTATTTGACAGTTTTTACAGTCTCAGCTGAAACACTTTTAGCAATGCACTTTGCTGCAGTTTCTAAACCTTGCCACACTGTTGAAAACCCTGTAAAAATGAACAGCATATTTGAGTTCATAGGATTGAAAAGTATGCAATTTAAAAAGCATAAGGTATTTTTATTACCTTGAACTCCACTTGCTGCTACCACCAGAGCACCATCAAAAGTGGATTTGCCATCTTTATCCTTCTTAAGGGATTCTGGAACTAATTTGCAGCCATGCTTCTTCACGTGTGGAGCCAGCTCCTTTCCAACACAGCTTGCTATAGAACACACTCCCTCAACTACCATAAAACAATAGTATGCACATTATTTAGTAAGAACATAGAACATCTTTCTTTAAAAGTCGTTACTCCTAATTAAAAGTAAGCTTCACTGAAGTCTTAAGTGTTGCTTCTATTTAAACATGCTTATTTGAAAGACAGACTTTAAGCCATGCTTAAGTACCGACCTGATGGAAAAGAAACCTTATTTTTGAGATTCTGCACAGCTGCAATTCCTAACAAACAAATCAGGTTGGTCTTATGGCTAAAAAGCACTTTAGAAGAAATACGTAGACATCACATGCTCTAATTTCAAGACACTATTTCCATTGCTTTGTTATCCCTAACTTGCAGATAGGGAACAAGCTGAGTTTCTTTCCTGACTTCTCTTCTGGAGAAGTCTTTCCTAAAATCGTTCCAGCTCTTCAAAGTAGTTTTACAGCATCCAGCACAATTTGCTTTTAAACTTGGATGAGCCACTAAACACTAAATATAAACATTAATGCAAATAAATAACAGAATGAAGTTACTGAGAGCTCCTAGGGCTACCAAGCACCTCTAAACACCATGCAATTTCTATCTGGACATATATACATAGTCTATTAGGTTTGTTTTAAGTGTGCATATTTAAAACCATGCACACACACATTCTCTAGTGGTACAGTATGTACATTAGTAACCAGTGACAGTACAGCTTTAAAATACATGATTATCAACTTGACCATTTTGAATTAACTGTCTAAAACTTTGAAAAACATGCCAAACTTCAGACTGCACAGACTATTCTTTTAGGCAAGAAAAAGATGCCTCAAGGCCATATAGTAAATATTAGTCCTAAAGCATGTCTCTGGGAGGAGATAACTAGGCACAAACTACTGATCACTGGATGTCACCACGTCAGTCCCTCCTCTAGTTCATTAGCTAGAGAAAACCAGCGCTTGTTTTACAAAATATTTATTATTTAAGGCAAAATTATAATATACTGTGAGATGGAAATTTTTACCTAAGAATTGGCTGACTTTCACAGCTCCTCCAGTAGCCTGCTTTGCTACATGAAGCCCCTTTGCTACAGCTGGGTTGACTTCCAGAGGTTTTTCTTCTGGTTGAATATGTTCTCGCAGTTTAGAAGCTCCTTTGTGGATAGCTTTACCAGTATATTCTGCTCCTTTTATTAGGCCCCAGCTTATCCAAGATGCACCTTCAAGGCAAAAATGGTTTTTCTTAGAATGTACAATTTTATAGGCTATGATTCCTACAGCTTTCCCTCCTCTGCCTCCACAACACTCACTTCAGAAACATTCCCAATTACATAGTTTGCAATTATACTCTTCCCTGAATGGGCCAGCATGAATTCCTCCAGTGATTTCTGCTCCTACACCACCCACGTTTTTTCAATTCACTTTAACACAGCCAGCCCTCATCTAAATGTCAGCCTAATACAGAAACTCAGTTTTTTAAATAGATAAAGTGATAGAACTGCACATCTCAATGCCATTAACATTCTGAAAACATACAACCCAGCCCTCTAGCCTTCCTAGCAGATTCACATTTATTACAATCAGCTGTTGGTCATTAGTATATTCTCAGAGGAAAAAAAAAGTTTATCTGCAGAAATCACAATACATGCCTGCTCTTATATAACTGCTCATACAGGAGTAAAATTGTTCTGTCACAGCGGTTGAGTCACAGGGAGTGATATCCTAACATACAGTCAAATGAGGAGCCCAACTCATTTGCAATGAACAAGACTGTTCATTCAACACAATTCAACACAATCCTCTAATTACAACAGTACCTGACAAGATTCCATGGGCAACTTTCTGACTCCATTCTGGCAACTCTTTCTGATTTTCTGCTCCTTCAGGCTGTGGTTGGATGTGTACAGTCCGAGGCAAGTTAATGACATCACTAGAGGCTTCTGGAGGCTAACAAGTGAAACACCTGAGAATCTGCTTCACAACATATCATCAGGATTTCTGTTTTACATGTTTTAGATCATACAGATCCATTATCAGAAAACACTAATGCTGTGTATTCCTTAGGTAAGTATACAGAAATTCAGTGGAAATTCGTGATTCAATTACTTTTGCACAGAAATACTATGCATTCAAAAAAAACTTATCAGACAGCTCAGCATTTTCTGTACACTTCCTTCATCCAGTTACAATGAAAAGACTTGCATGCAACACAGCCATATGGTCAAGTAACTAAGTAGGGAAACTTACAGTACAAGTTATCTATTTTGCTAGTTAAGAGACTTGTCCTTCTACCATTTTTATCTTCTCAGAGGGAAGTCAACTCTGTTATTCACTCTGGGAACTGCACTCCAGCTGCACTAGAAGAATGCAGCTGTTCTGGTTGTTTTGCTCCTCCTCTTTCCCTCCGATATTCAGAAATAAAAAAGTTTATTTATTTTATGTCCTGTCAATGCTTTAGCAGACTGGTGCAGCCAAGGAACACATCAAGCTCATAATTGTCATGATACTGCTCCCCATTTAAAGTTGGGTGGACAGTTTTGGTGTGATTTCATGTCAATGAGTTTCTGGAGTGGGTGTTAATCATTCAAACATAGCAACCACCACCACAGTCTGGTTCATGTTTCTAAAAAGTGTAACATCACTTTACACAGTTCACAGACAACGTGTAATTAAACTAATTAACGAAAGCAAAAAAATCGTAATGGATTTACGTTTTTGTTAGGATTCTATTTTTAAGACTTTTCCCATGTAAAAGATAAACATTTAAACGATTGAAAATGCTGCCAGTTAATGAGGAACAGCAAGAAAAACCTTTTTGTTTAGTTTAGAAGAGTCTATAAGAAAGCATTCATAGATGAAACGTATGAACAGAATAGAATACACAGTATAGAATAGTATTTGATATTGCATGGAATTCTTAGGTTCCTCTGAAATATTTACTGGAAATACAAATAGGGTATTGCACGAAGATGGCTGCTGCAGTAAAACAAAACAAAAACAACATTAACAGAAAACAGTAGATTAAGTCTTGGAAAGTTGCTAGGTTAACAATGTATCACTGCCAATTACTGCTTGACAGCAATGCGAAATCTCATGTTTAAGAGATGTCTTTAGCATGTGACCAAAACACTTTGGGGGCTGGCAGGAGAAATGACCTTAGTACACAGCTATAACTAAAAAACAACAACAAAAAAACCCAATTTAAAAAAACGAAAGTATGCTCCAGATACAATTTAGTACACCACAGTTTGGGTCACTATGTAGAAAAACATCCTATGAGACTTCTAAGGACTTTGACAAGGAGCAGAAAAGATAGGTGACTCTATATTATAATTAAATTAAATATACTTGTTAATTAGATCCTCATGAGTACTATACAAAACAGATACATTAAAAGACCGTCAGACTAGACTTTGAAATATTTGTGCTCCATCACAAAGTTTTTAAAACTCCAAAATCTGATCTGCTACTGATTTGCAAAATGCAGTAGCCCGCAGTAATTGAAGCGGCTCTTAACAAACAAACAAAAAGAAATAAAAACCAAACACAGGGCACAGCATATATTGCTGCTTTCAACCAAGTCTCGAATCTCAGCAGTTCTAAGGTGCATTTCACTGGCAATTTTTTTTTTTTTTTTTTTTTTTTTACTGTAAAATTTTAGAATAACTGTCCTGGAATTTACCTGGACTTTGTGGCCAGACATCTCTTTAAATTTATCTTCAAAATGTGCTCTCTCAGTTGCTGGGAGCTCTGAAGATAACCCTACTCTCTCATGGGATCCTGGCACCTGTGACATCGTATCAGGGAACATTAACAAAAACATGGAAATTTTAGGACAACAAGTAACTAATGAGGTATCCAATCTGAACTACTTCTACACAGGAAAGATTACAGAATTTTATTCAGTAAGTCCTGCACTGAAACATCACATAATTCTGTAGTACTCTTCCATTTGAAGTAAAAATTAGTGGCCTCCTGCACCAGTGAAATTCCCTGCTGAACTGAACAGGATTTAGAATAGAACAGAACTCTGCCTGTATGGCACGCTGCAAACTGGTCCTTCATCATCACTGCATTCAAGTCTTGGTGATTCAGTAAGATTCTATCTTTCATGAAAAGGTATAATCTTATGAGCTTTTAAGTAGTTCTTGATTACCATTCTTCCTGAAATGGTGCTCCAGTGCTCTTACAGTTGTATTTTTCACCTTGTTTCCAGTCACTGTATTTTACTGCAACTTTGTTAGACTTTTTTTTCTATTTTCTCTATATGTTAATATCTTACTGCAATAAGGCACCAGATTTATCTATTTTGAGATCCCATGTGAAGGCAGATTTCTGAGGTACATATTTTCACAGGTCTTCTCTGAAGCGGCTTAATATTTTTTAACTGTCAACACATCTGGGCACAATATTCCAAGAACAGTATCGTCAAAACATACAGAAAGTGTGTGCATGCACACAGGAAAAATGTGCTTTCTCCTGAACAGAAAATTTCATTTTGGGTCCCATGTTCTCTTTTGGAAAAATAAAAAAAAACAAAAACAAAAAGGTCTCCCAATTCCTCTGTGTACTTACAGTTTAGTATTTTAAAATTTCTGTCCTCCATCTCACAGACCCTAGAGTTTCATTACTAAGTTGCTTATTCTTGGCTACTTGATCTATTTCTCATTAGTAAGCTTACCAAGCGAGACACAGAACTTCGCAGTTTTACGCAACTAAATGTAAATGGAAGAATGTATTGATCATTTCCACCTTTCCTTATTGGCTTCAAAAAGGCAGCCCAGGAATTTACCTGGATTTGAAGGTCAGACATCTGTTTTAAGAGATCCTCAAAGAGCTCTCTGTCAGCTGCTGGAAGTTCTGAAGACAGCACTACTCCCACGTAGGACCCTGGTATCTGGGACATCATGTCAGGGAACATGTAGACTCCAGTATTGCAGCACAGAACAGGAGACTGGTTACACATCAGAGGATACAACCAGTCACAAACCTAGAAAAGATAAGTACATAAAGGAATTAAAGAATCCTTGTAAAAAGAAAGGCAGGCAGAACATAGTGATAAGCACCACAAACTTGATTTTCCATAAAGTTTAGTAAGAAAAATAAAAAAGCCTTATGCCATCTTGGGGGGGGGGGGGGGGGGGGGAAAGAGAAAACACCCAAAACAAAATATCTCTTTGGAAATATCATTGATTAGTTTTGACAGTCCCATACAGAGAAAATACTAATTTTCACAGGACTATATTCAGACTGGTAGCCTCTTAACTGAGGTCTAGTCTTGAAGCCAGGAGTAGAAATAGATGAAAAGCACTGCCAAACAAGTCGAAATTCACAGCGCCTGTAACTTCCTGTAGATCTCAGGACAGGTTTATATGACAGGATAAAGAGAACATATGGCTGCCACTGGCCAACTGTTGAAGACTGCTAACACAGGCAGAGGTGAACCAGCAGACCCAAAATCAGGAAGTAATGTTACTTTGTTCCTCTTAGTGTCCCCTTTGCTGATGAGACTTCCAACAGCGAATCTTCTCAGCAACAAGGAGGTCCAAAGTCAGAAACCAGACCAGAAACACAACGTACGTTACAGAACATGCCCACATGAAGGAAGCATGAACTGAAAAAATCCAAATAATTAACCTTTTTTATTTGTAGTTCAGAGTCTGGATTAACATGGGCCCTCAAATTCCAAATTATCAGTTGTCCTAACTGCAGTAACTTCTAACTAGTTGAGACTGAAGCGGCTAGTGCGCCAACCCCGTTTTACACTGACACGTTACATTAGGTGAATCAACGTGTCTTCTCTATGTGAGGACAGGGAAGTTAATTTTACAAAAATGAAACAACATGTTAAGTCAACTCCTTTAGAAAACAGAATTCACCTGAACAGTCATCACTTGACAACCTTGGGAAGATACAGAGGTGATTTTCACAGAAGTCATAAAAGTGCATATTTGCAGAAAACCATTTTTCCAACAGCTGTAACATCCTCTGTATTACCACACAGAGATTTAGGGTCAGAAGAACAAGAACTTAAGAAGATTGCCTTTTAAAGTTTTATGACAGTTCTTGAAATTTAATTAAAGAAGAACATGATTTTCCTGTTACCTGAAGAAATGCAGGTGGATGATTCTGGGCTGTCTCACTATCTGTATCCAGGAACTTCACAATGCGTAGATATCCAGGATAGGAAGGGGCACTAACCTGCCCATCAGGAGTCACAAAGAATATCTGTACTCCTTGGGGAATCAAGATCAGCTCATCTGCAATCACTCCCAGGTTTTCAAGGGGAGGTGGCTGAGTACACTTACTGTAGTAGTCCTCACCTACAGAAGAGAACTCTCCAGAGTCTGTGCCATAAGACACAGTAAAATGGCCATTGGTAGCCTGAGGAGTATAGGCAGGAGGTGCTTCATTTGGCAGACAAAGAGGTTTTGCAGATGATGGACTCATAGCTGGAATTTGTTCCTGACTCACAGCTGCAACACTTCCATCTGCTGCAGGTGGCTGACTTGGTAAAAACAGAGAATTAGGGGCTGGGGGTCTTTCTGGCTTTTCTTTGGAAGGAATGGATGGGTACAACTTGGGCACCCCAGCAGGGGCATCCATTGCAGCAGGACTTGCTTGTACAGCTGGGGTGTTTTGTTCTAGAATGCCGAGTCGAGTGTGAACATTTCGGAGGGTCTCCCTCATCTTCTGTTGCATTTGCCTGGCAGAATCCCACTGCGACCCTACACATGTAGGACCCTGTGATGGAATGCTAACTCCTCGGAGCAAGTGGTCAAGTCCTTGCTTATAATATTTTCTTGCCTCTTCCTTCTGACCCAGTTCATCCGTATTCAGTCCTTTATTGATAAAAATAAAGGCTTTCCTGTACTCTTCATTAATAGCTTTAATAGTCGCATCTTCTTGCATAACTGGATGCTGTAGTTGTTCCATTACTGCAAATGGGAACAGATTATTAGCAGTATTCACAGATGAAGCTAAACAAAGTTTACCTTAGAATAAAATATCTTCTAATTGGTTTCTAGCAATGACTATACTCTGTGTATTAGCAGAAAGTGATCTAATTGCTTGGTACAGTGTCTTGTATGCTACGGTTATTTCCTATTAACCTTCAGATTTCGAATACATGATTCCAAGTCAGCAAGGTATTTAATTCTATAACCATCACATCCAGTTACATCACAGACAGGTATTTCTTAAAAGTTAAGCATCAGAAGAATATGGATACACCTGATATTAAACTTTCCATCTTAAAAAGTATTAAGATCAGTAGCAAGTGGTGGAATAAAAAAAAAAATCTGATTTTATTTTTCATAATATTTTCAAAAAAATCTCTAGGTTATTAAAAAATTCAGTTAACATTTTGTGTACTCAAATAAAGGCTGAACTTACAAACTCAGTCCATTTTTATTTAAATTATTTAAGGAAAAGCACTCAACAGATTTAAACAAATCTTGATTGACCACAAGACAGAAGACAGAGCTGGGAAAAAATGCTTCAAACAGTTAAAGCTATGCCTTACAAAATGAAAACAGGGAATTACTTATTTCCTTTACAGTGTTTGTAAAGTGAGCAAGATGAGTGGCGTTTTCCCTTCCTTGCTCCCCAGGTGACAAAAACTTGAAATACCAATATGTACAAAAGGCTGCAGGTTCTGTTTCGGAATGTATTGCTTGAATAGCCTCATATAGATTTCAGCAGCTGAAGAGCAGCAAAGAATCTAATAGGTTTATTTGAACTTTAAAATGTGTAAAAATATATTTATTTTTATTGTTAAAACTGTTTTAATGGAATGTAGGTTTTCAGTCTTGGCCAAATGCAGCAAATACAAATAATTCTTGGACTAAGATAGTGTTTACAACACACAATATAAAAAAATTCCAGTGCGGTTTTTTTGCTGACAGTGTTGAGAGGCATTGTCAGGTCAGAAAAAAAATCAGAGTAATGATCACGATAACAAAGTTGGGATACTATTTAAAAATTAAAGAGCATGCATTTTTAAGAAAAACCATGATTCTGTGCTCTAAGATGGATGGAACAAAGGAGAAAAATCTAGAGACATCTATGAATCACAATGATAGCAAGCTACAGAAAACATGGGGGTAAGTAAAATCCAAAGTGTGAAAAGAAAAATACTTCTATTACACATACAGAAGCCTTAAATGCTACTGTACAAAGCACTGGCAAGATCTCACACAACACTGAGACACACTCAAAGCTGCACCAGAACAGGAAGAGGCATGCAGAAGGCTATAGAAATTTTTTGGTGAATCAGTTACTCTTCTTTTCCCTAGACAGAGGTATGTTTGGCTTATTAAGCAAATAAACCAAACGCTAAGGGATTGGATTTGTCTCTACAAATAAACTGTGTGAAAAGAAGAAAGTAAATCAGTAAGGTACTACTGAAATACAAACTTTTATTAAAATCCTGAAATAGTACCTACATTTAAGTTTGCTTAATGTCTCTTCTTGTTTTAGTCTATCAATAAAGTACCCCCCCCATATAATCTGGAAAATATCCTTCCTCTATTCCAAGAAAAACAGAGAAACTTAAGTAGTGCAGGTCATGAAAAGGCTTTAAAGAGGCAAAGATGGAATGCTGTGCTCTACTCCTAGACCCTTTATGATCAAAATGCAGATAGCACTTCCGTGAAGATGGAAGTGACATGTAATCTGAAATGCAGCCGTATTTTTACGATGCAACAGAATCTAATTTCGTGCAGAAGAGGAGATGCGTGATTTCAGTCCAGTGACAGACACATAGCTAGGAACATGACAGGGATGGCTTGATAAGGTAGCCCACATGGAGTGGGTCACCAGCAACTCAAGCCATCAGCCTCGCTGCCCATTCCCCATCATGTAGCAGAAAATTGAATCTTGGGCCTGAGGAGATTTTTTTGGTTGATTGTGGTCACCTGCTGCCAACAGACTGAATGTCTTTGATTTAAGCTGAAGAACTGGTATAAGTGTATATTTAATAACCACCAAGGACATCAAGTTTAGAAGTTATAAGCATGTTTCTGATTTGCAAGCAATTATAGAGAAAGTAACTGGAGGGAACTCTAACAAGTCTGCGAATACAGCTGGATCCTTACATGAAAGATTATACTTAACTATGTAATATATTTTATGATATAGACATTAACCATTTAAGATATACATAGTCGAATTACTTGCTAGCAAAAAACCCTAAGGACTCCCAAACCACATCATCTTGTGTCAACATTTGTATTTACTAATAAAAAAATCCTCCTTGTAAAAGGGGTATAAAGGTGAAAAACAATTTGCAGTAAAGAACTCTGATTCGGACATTATTGTAGGTTTTCAAAACACAGAAAATGTTTAGAAAATAGAGAGTTTAACCTAACATCACAGTTTACTTCTTCACGAGCAAAATTTAGTGTTTTGACATTTTTAGTGCCTTTGAATCCAATTCTGTAATGAGTCCCTTCTTAAAGCCTTAAGTAAACAATTAATTTGTGTGAACACAACTGTGTAAATAGTCCATTTTGCCCCGTGTTTTTTGATTTGTTTTTGCTGGCTACGGCAGAGATACTTTACAGATTTTAAATAATTCATTTAGAAGTGACTGTTAGTGTATAACAAGAAGAGAAACCAAGTAAAATCCTAGAGTCATAGCTACTTTTCAACTTAATACTGAATTAATTTACTATTTACTGTATGCTCGTCATACTGTCAACACCACTGTTCTTGCTAAAGCTCAGTCTTTATTAACACTAAAAAAGGTCTGGAAGAAAACTGAGGTGTCAGCACGACCAGTGTATACAATAGCACTAGTACATGGCCGAGATACAAAAGCTAGCTCAGCAATTCAGAAGCGCAGGAGTGTTACAACTCATCTCCAATTGTTTGAAACATCCCAGGCTTACACTACATGTACAATATAGTTACAACCAAACTATGCATTTGGGTGGCAAAGCACTTGGAAATGGAAGAAGGAATTTACAGTAGATTTTAAGTTTAACACAAGATAAAAAGTCATCCTGAAGAGCTGCGTTTAATTCATTCTTATTAAAATTAGTAGAAAATAATGGATGGTATAAATAAGCCAGCTGGATTGCTCCCTCATAACACAAGAAGAAATATTCTCTAAAACAAAACATTTAAGTACTAATCTGATCATACACAAGATAGATCCTCGGTCATTATAATTTTCAGTGTATAATCTTAACATAGTATTTAAGTGTCCTACATGTTTTAATGTTTATCTGTAATCCATTTCTGTACAATGCAGAGTCTTATTTCCTCTGTTTTAAAGCTGGAATGAATGGCAAAGTGTATATTACTAAATATGAGAGTGCTGCAAACCAACATTTGGTCTTACAGCCAGTACAGACTGACCCAGATCTGTACTACTTAGTATTAAATAAGATTTACAGGAACTTGTCTTGGAGAAAGCTGGTCCAAAACAGAGCTAAGAAAAGAGCTAAGGGGCACTGCAGATTATCTTAGATCAATCCAGTGCTTGAGCTCATTCCTTGGCCCTTTTTCATTCACCGGTACATATATACTCTGTGGTTTTAAAGTGACTCGACCAAGGGAGGCTACAGTGCAGCAGGGAAACTTGAGTTCAGTTGGATACTCCAAGCTAACATCTCAATTATGTGGCTGACCATCCTTCCTCTGAAGCAGCAAACTACTTCATTAAAAAATAATGTATATTAAAAAAATACAGCTCAGTGGTGGATCTTACTGCCAGAAGGTAAACCTGAAGCCTAAAGCTTATTAAGAGGATTAAATATCCTGACTGGCAGAGGTAGGACACTCTTTCCAACTCATTGTTTTCAAAACCTGGGAGGTACACGGGAAGAAAAGCAAAACAAAAACAAACCCCTTAATCCAAGAGCTCTTCCTGTATGTCAACTGTTTTACTATCAGCCACTCATTTCAAAGATTAAAAGGATGAAGGAGAACTACTGTACAGACAGAATTAAGCCTTATTTCTGTAGGGAAAGAGCAATTATGAAAGTATTAGTAACTTTCAAGAATTTAGAGAACAAACTGAATTAAAACAAATGTTATAAAGGATTTAAACTAATACAAACCAGGCACTAGCTGATACTTTTACATATTTTGCTTTTAGTTTATTTAAATTAGGTTATTTAAAGTTATATTAAGTGTTGGCCTACTGCTAATTTTTAAGCATTTAAGGCTAGATAATATCAAAGATCAGACAGCAGAGAAAGTCAGTGATCTGTTCTAACATGGTAAATGTTACTCTCTTAAAATTACTGAAGACTTCAGTAAATTCCCATCTTCTGACATTTCAACCTACACCATCTTCTCAGGCCAGTATCCCAGCACCTACATTCACTGAGACAGCATGTCTCATTTTCCTCTTCTTGATACTACTGCTGTCTCAAGTCTTTTTTTGTCCAAATAAATGGACTTCCTTCCCGACCCCTTGATGTTTATTTCCATCACATGTTCTCAACGCAGGGCTTTTAGGCTGCGAGAGCCTACTTGGCACTTCCCTGAAAAGGAAAGCAAAAAACCAGTAGGGCAGAAAATTCCCTTCATCACACAGCTGTTCTCTCCAGCACTTAAGATTTTTCACAGCACTGAGGTACAAAGACATCGCGCATTCTGTGGCCAAAGATTCTATCAGCATCACAGAAAATTTAGGGTTATGTAAGATACCTACTTAATACTTTTTCATTAGCAGCGTGCCTGCCAGTTTCCGATCACTGCCAACAGATTTTTCCAGACTGACTGACACGAATCTTCTTTAAAAAAGACACAATACAAGAAGCAGCTTTCTATTTTGACAAATAACCTCTCAGACCGATAAGAACACACTCAGAAAATGAGCGCCGTGGCTCCTTTAACCTGGCTAGTCATACCGCACCCCATCCCTCCCCGCCGCTCTCCCGGCTCTCCTCGCCACCTTCGCCCCCACCGGCCGCCGGTCGCCCTGCGGCGCAGGGCAGCGGGACTCCTCGCGCCCCCCGAGTCAGCCTGACCGCACCGCGGAGATGCGGCGCTCCGCACCTGCGGGCCGCTCTCGGCCTTCTCTGCAGCGACAGGATACCAGCCACCCCGGGGCGCCGGTCACCACCCACCAGGCCCTGCCCAGGCCCGGGTCCCGGCTCCCCGCCGCTCACGCAGCTACTGGAGCGTCGCCTTCGCTTCGAGACGCCGCCCGCGACTGGCCGGGAGCAGCCGAGGCGGCGGCGGCCGCGCTGTGGTGCCCGCCCCGCGACCTCCCGCCTGCCCGGCCCGGCCCGGCCCGGCCCTGCCCACCCCGGGCGAACAAGCCACCTCACCGCAGCCCGCCGGGAGGAGCCGCGCCCCCCGGCTCCCCACACAACCCCTTGCCAGCGCGGGAGTGCCCGACCCGCGGCCGCGCTTACCGAAGACAGGACCCGCTCGCCGAGCCGAGCCCCGCCGCGCCTGGGCCGGCCTGCACCAGCGCCTCCTACGTCAGGCGGCAGCAGGCGGGGCCGCTGGCATGCGGCTGCGACGTCGCCGAGCGAGAGGGCCCGTTGGGGGCGGGGCCGGGGCGGTGCTGAGGGCGTGGCCTGTTTGAGCGACCTCCGACGGCGGCGGGAGTGACGTTTGTGGGGGAAGCAGCATGCGCGTGGCTGAGGGTGGCATTACGTGGTTTGGGCTGGTGGAGAGGGCCCTAAACACTGCTTTAAACAGGTGATGAGTCGGGCTCCGGTAACTAGGTGACGCTGAGTTACGTTATGTGGATATATGCAAGACTTACAGGGAACTAAAAAACAGTTTTACGATGGAAAGTGACTCTTTTCAAACGGTGCTGCAAGGCCGTAGAAGGACTTTTTAATGTATTTTTTTACCGTGCAGGTGGTTGGACACTGGTCAGGGTTTGCCCAGGGGAGGCCATGCAACCTCCATTCCTGGGGTGCTCAGATCCCAACCGGACAAGAGCCCGAGCACCATGGTGTGTCTTCAGAGTTGGCTACGCCTTGAGCGGAGGGTTGGGCTAGAGGACTTCCAGCGATCCCTTCAAACCTAAATTTTTCTGTGATTCTATGAAATAAATGCTGGTCTCATCCTTAAACAGAGAAAAACCCTGAAACAGTCAAAACGGTGGCCTTAAGTGGATTCCTAGAGAGGAGTTGGAACAACACCTATTTTTCACCTCAGAGCTCTTCTACTTCAGTTTGGTTCATTCTTAAATACGTGGTTTAATAAGAATGTAGAAACATTACATAATGAAATTATATATATAAAATTATTTAATTTTGTTAAATAATAATGACAGAGTGCTGAAACACAGGGCAGTCTTAAGAAGATGTAAGTGATGATAGATGATTTTTTTATTTTTGTAAAAGCAGAGGCTGCAAGTAGCTTATATAGACAGGTTGAGAGGATGCCTCCTAAAGAGAAACATTTTATATCATTTTTATCAGTCAATAGAGAGAGCTCATCATTTTCAGTAGTTCAGCATCTTCTGGAAACAGGCCTAAATAATCCCTTTTACCAACCAGCAGAGCCTTGCTGGGCCTCGAAGTTGGTGAAGGGCACAAGCAGCGTCACAGGCGAGGGAGGGATGAGCAGAACAGATGTACGCCGAGGCTGCCGGCTGCATGCTCTGAGCTGTCGGGAGCACATGGGCACATTCGCCATCACAATGTTTCCTTCCATGCAGATGCTGCTCTGCCGTATCAGGCCCCCTCACAGGGCAGCTTGTCTCCGCTGTGAATTTATGCAAGCCCTCCTCGTGCTTCTGCTTTAAGTCAGAATTCGCATTGGTAGAGGGCTGAACCTCTGTCGCTACACGTTCCCTCCTATAGCTGTAGAAATAAACTGCTTCTGCCTGACCTGAATCTGCAAAAATTAAACTGCGTGTTTATTCTGCAAGTCTTCATCCTCATTTGCAAATTTTTCTCCATTTGTGGTAAGCTATACCTTTAGTGATTTCAATCTAAACAACCACTGTGGGCTTGCTTACTTTTTGTCTGCACTTTCACAAAAATAACTTTCCCCAAGTATCTCCTTTTTTATGCTTTAATAACATAAATAAGTTCTACATAAGCTAGGCAATATTTATGTATATGTATATGCATTTAGGTATGTAAGCATGTATATGTATCCAAGTTATTTAAACATCAAACTGTAAAATCATTGAGGGATCTCAAACTGACCTGTAAAAGTTAGCAAACCTGGGGAGGGGCGGGAGTATGAGGCTGTGAATAAAAAATACACAAGAATTCTCCAAAACCACTGACTAGTACACAAATAAATTTCATTGACTTACACCAAATGCCAGTGTGACTGTAACCTGGGAATCATGCTGTGTAGACAGAGTGCTTTTAGTCAGCTGCCCCCAAAACACTGATGGAAGCACAATAAATCATAGTTGTGTGGGCACAACTGAATATATGATTATTCTACAGCTTGTAACAATAGTAAAAACTTGTGTGGTACATGAGTAGATGATCATATCTGTGACAATTATATTTTTTTCTACCTTCAAACCCTATAATTGTTTGCAGATAAATTGTCCTCAAGCCATGTGAGGAAATGGCAGTAACAGCTGTCTGACAAAGGTAAATTGCAGATTTCGAAAGTTATACCAGCTACTGACCTCAGAGTGAACCGGCAACTTTGTTAAGGTGCAAGAACACGTCTATGTGCAATGTTGATAGGCTTGAACTACCAGCACGGGTAATGCACTTGACAAGCTAGCCAGCAGATGAGTGTGAAACATCTGGAAAGGGTAGGTGGCTCCTGAGAAGATCTTGTCTGGGATGCCCAGTCCCAAACAGTGATGGAGTAACCTGGCTGTTAACAGTGTGGCCCTGGGAAGAAGGAGGCTCTACCAATTCAAAGATATAGACGCGTGTTCTTATATCATCTGTGAATTGCATTTGGCCACGTGCCAGACTGCAGCCATCTTGAGCAAGGTTTTTCCCAGCTCTTCGCTGTGAGCAGTCATGTGCATGTGCATGTGCATAATCATTAAATGCTCTCTCTCTAATCTGTCGTATTCTTATGTTGAATAGGGGTACCCACCGAGTAAGCACAGAAAACCTAGACCATTTTATGGGACCCCAGATTTAACATTTCCTGCCTTCAGAGATCCTACAAGCATGGTCCTCAAGTCAAGCCTAAGGGAAACTCTTCTGGAAGGGGTGCAAAGTGCTCTTGGAAGGTCTGCTACGGCAGGGTCTGCAGGAGTGGAGATTGGTATGTGAGAGCTAGGGAGACAGATAATAGACCAGCTTAAGTTGACTGGGTGTTCAGTTTGTGAATTCAGCAGTACATGAAGTAAGTTGACAAAAATGGCAAGAAGAGAATACTACCAAGAAAATACCTGACTCTATAAAGACTAGTGGTAACAAAGCTATTCTCTTGGGTGGTTTGTAGCTAAATGCATCCCTGCTGGGACAGGTCACAGTAAAGCTGGGCACCACAAAACTCGAGTTTTTCACATGTTGATTACAGTATTGAAATGCTGCTTGTTCAGTTCAGAGGGAAAATGAAATGCTGATGGAGTATTCTATCGTCCCCTTTTTGTGGCACTTGGAATAGTGGCCACTTCATTAGATAGCAGCTCTGCATTCTCCAGAATGATCTGACATACTGTCAGACTGCAGAAAGCAGCTGAGGTGATGACATATAGTTCTTTTTCTTTTAGCACCAAAGGTGCAATGTATGCTGCTGTCAAAAAAGAGAGACCGTTCAGGGGCAAGGACTTTGCACTTCATGAGTCTGGGAGTGAAATTTTATGCAATTAATAAACAAGCCTGAATTATGCAATTTTCCCTGGGTTTTGTTTTTTTGGGGGGAGATGGACGAACAGAAGATTAAAAATGCAAAATTAAAAAAGTAAAATTATAAAGCAGTGCATCTCACACTGTATCCATAATTAAAGATTTTTTCAATGCTTCTGATGTTTGGAAGAAACATATTTACATGCTGGTTTTGCTTCACCATAGATTAATTTCTCTGGGAACATGAAAGATAACTTCTTGTTTGTCTTCTGTTTTTTTGTGGTTCACACCACCATCAAGCACTGATGTGTCAAACTGAAAAATATAGTGATACCGAGCGTTGCTTTTTAACTTGTTTTTCAGTGGCCAAGAGTGGCTCAGCATTTGTGATAAATTGAGTTAGTAATTTGATTGCATGTAGTCTCTTCATCTTTTAATAAGAAGCTGAAACTCTCATTCAGCTCTGTGTGTGTGTGCTATTCAGGAAATACTGACAGAATTAGGGCCCTGTGATACACTGTATGTAAGAAAAAATATCATTAAGGTTTTGCTACAGATAATGTGGGAAAACATCTGTTTTCCTAACGATTTAAGTGAAGCAGTTCTCGGGCCCTGCCTGTGGCAGTTCTGTCTTCTTGTTGTCTCATTGCTTCATGATTTCAGGCTAATCTCTTGTTGCTTGAACCAGGATGGGTCTGAGGCCTGTTTTCTGTAAGTAACAACATGATTGCCCCATCCCTGGAAACATTCAAGGTCAGGTTGGACAGGGCTCTGAGCAACCTGATGTAGTTGAAGATGTCCCTGGTCATTGCAGGGGGGTTGGACTGGATGAAGGTCCAACCCAAACTATTCTATGATCCTATGATTCTGTGATTCTGTGTTTTCTTGCATCTTACATTGATGAATCTGGTATTGGTCAGGTTTTGGACCAGACAGTTCAGTGAACTGGTCCAGTGCAGGGTTGTATTGTGTGTCTTGTTCGGTAAGGATAGATGAAATACTAGGTAAGACACATCTACTTATGTAGATTTGCTCTCCTTTTATGTTTAAGGTATGTCTGTCTTTGGATAGGTTTCACTTTCTAGGTGGAGTCCCACTGTGTGTGTGCTGGCTTACATAGACTTTTTCTTCCTCAGGTGGGAAGTGGATAGCTTTCCCAATAGCTTTGTACTTAGAAATGAGACCATGTGTTTAACTAGGTAGCATATGTGTCATATTGCATCAGTTTTCCCTGCATAGGGAAGAAAGTTGAAGGAGCCACATGTCTCAATTTGGTTTGAAATACAAGCTCCTCAAATCGATGGGCAAGAGCTCAACCAGAATGATTCTAGTTAGCCACTGAGTAATCCCAAACAACAGTCTGGCTCTGTGCAGCTATGTACATAATGCTCTGGATTAAATGTAGAAACAGGCTGCGGAAACCAATTGTTCTAGTTCCCAGGTCTAGGTGCTGAGACCATCCATGGCCCTCTCATTATGAGGGCCAAGTTCTGTGCATGTGTCTTCAGTCTCTCAGTCTTTTGGTTACCCAAAGAGGTATTGAGTAGGATACTCTGTGGATCAACATCTTGAGCATACAGTGATATTCATCTGAAAGTGCCCCCATATGGCCAACGGCAGAACTCAGCCAGCACAGTTTGAATACTTAAGTGTTCAGCTGACATTCTATATAAACAGTTTCCAAACAATTCATAGATCAAATATAATAGTAAAGGTATTTGTTAGACAAAGTGTTTTGCAGAAATCCTGATCTTTGATAGGTGAACATTAAACTGGTAAGAGGATCCAGACTTCAATTTACTAGTGCATATTTTTGACTTTATTAGTTACCCCATTCGATTAAACCTTTGAAAAATATGATCCTGCATTTGTAAAATAAGTCATTTGCAAGGAGTAGCTTGTTCACCATCAGATGCAATAGTCTGAACCTTCAGCTTGTTGTTCTTAAATTTTTAGTTTGCTGTCAAATAGTATTTTGTAATATAATAATATGTTAATAATAAATGGTGCCTATGTCCTTTTGAATTAACAGAAGTGCAGTTGGAACTTTTGTATCTTAGGTCTGCTCTGTTCCAAACTGAAACTGAAAAAGTTTGTGTCTAGCAGAACTGGATTAAAGATATACTGTTACTGTATAGCTAGGTGGCAGTATTCACATTGCTTTGAGAAAAAACAGCCTTATTTGAAAGATTTTCAGAAAAATCTCACTGCTCTGTAAGAGTTAAATGACATGGTCCTATTTTGAAATGTGCTGCATAAGAATGTCTGGATACCTAATACCTCTGAAAATCTGACCACCTCGTTTAGCTGTCTAAATTGGAGATGCATAATTTGGCCCTACAGGTAATGAGTATGAAAAGTAGTATTACCCTATTGATAATTTTATCTGATTATGTGTCTACATATTTCAAAACAGGCTAATATAATATTATAAATTATTATTTTAATTTGAGAATTTTATAAATAAGATACAGCAATAAAACAAAAACATTCTTTTTAAATACATGCTCCTTTTCCTTAACATTTCAGGAAATATTAGTGAAAAAAATTGAATCTTTGCCATTGACTCAGCAGGCCTTGAATCATCCTTAAAATTATCTTTTACTGGCTTTCTTCAGTAGAAAACCTCCCAAACGTCATCTGTTTGATTATAAAAGCAAGTAAATGGAAAACAGTAAAATGCACAAGCTATTGAACGTGTCTATAATAATAGACTAGTCTGTAAACACAGTGAAGAGGGAAACAGATTCCAGTTTCAAATCCCAAGATGTTACTTTAAACAGCATTAAGAGGGAAATATATGCTTATGATAGTATCATGAAATGCTACAACAAGCCTGCTTTGATTATATAGGAGTTTTGATGGTTGGACTTGATTATCTTAAAGATCTTTTCCAACCTTAATGATTCCATGATTCTATGATTCTTTTTTCTTCCTTTCAGACACATAACAAAATACTTCTTCAGCAAAGTCTTTCTGAATGTCAACATGCTCCTTCTGTCTATCCCACCAAGCCTTACTTATCTTCATCAGGCATAACCCCACCACCTCTTGTCTTGCAGATGACGCCTTTCAGAATGTTACAGCATTTTTCTTCCTACTCACTGAAGATTTTGATTTGTCTACTCCAGGCTATCATGCACAGCGGCACAAGCCTTCTTGTCCCTAATGTATCAGCCCACTTGAAGGTGACCCTGGGAAGACCCAGGACAGGGGAGCTTGGGCCCTGCAGGCTCACACAGCCTGAGGCTCACACAGAGCTACTACTACGAGCAAAGCTGTGGGCTGGCTCCACCTTGTCCTCTCAGCTTTCTGGAGGATGACCAATATCTTGAGGCTCATTTGCTAAAAAGCCTGCTTTGCAATGGTGTGCATCCTTGGATGCCTGATGCTTTATGAGAAACAGTTTGTTTGCACTCAGCTGAAGACCAGACTTGCAAGGAGCTGAGTGGCAAAAAAGCAGAGAGGAGACCAGGAAGATATGGGTATGGGTGAGGAGGAGACAAGTAGGTTTGGGCAATGATTTCTGTGCAGCACAGGCAATGTTTTGTAAATCAAAAAGAGACAATAATCTGGTCTAAGTAGTTGCTTTATGGTATATCTACTGTTGGATGCAAGATGCTGTGTAGATGGCCAGTGACAACTGTGGAATGTTTAGGTCATTTGGAGGAACATCTTGGAAGGTGTTAGAAGAGCTGCGTGCTCTGGAGGTTTCTTCTACACTTCACTGTGTGCTGACTCTTCTGCATGAACAGAGTTGTGAATTCTTTATTTACTCTCATTCTTGTATGTAGTTGTTCACATGTTTATTTCGGTTGACTGGAGGTTAGCAAATGTGATGCCCATCTACAACAAAGGTTGGAAGGAGGATCCATGGAACTACAGGACTGTCTGACCTTGGTGCCAGGGAACGTTATGGAGCAGATCACCTTGATTGCCATCATGCAGGATGTACGGGACAACGAGGTGATCAGGCCCAGTCAGCATGCGTTTTTGAAAGGCAGGTCCTGCTTTACTAACATGATCTCCTTCTATGATCTGCTCAGTGGATGAGGGAAAGGCTGTGAATGTTGTTTACCTAGACTTTAGTAAAGCCTTTGACACTGTTTCCCAGAGCTTAGTCCTGGAGAAACTGACTGCTCATGGCTTGGGCAGATGTACTCTTTGCTGGGTTAAAAAATTGGCTGGATGGCCAGGCCCAAAGAGTTGTAGTGAATGGAGTTAAATCTGGCTGGCGGCCGGTCACAAGCGGTGTTCCCCAGGGCTCGGTTCTGGGGTTGGTCTTGTTCAATATCTTTATCAATGATCTGGATGAGGGGATCGAATGCTCCCTCAGTAACTCTGCAGATGACACCAAGTTGGGTGGGAGTGTTGATCTGCTGGAGGGTAGGAGGGCTCTGCAGAGGGATCTGGACAGGCTGGATCGATGGGCAGAGGCCAACTGTATGAGGTTTAATAAGGCCAAGTGCAGGGTCCTGCACTTGGGTCACAACAACCCCATACAACGCTACAGGCTTGGGGAGGAGTGGCTGGAGAGCTGCCCAGCAGAAAGGGACCTGGGGATGCTGATCAACAGCTGGCTGAACATGAGCCAACAGCGTGCTCAGATGGCCAAGAAGACCAACAGCATCCTGGCCTGTATCAGAAATAGTGTGGCCAGCAGGAGTAGGGAAGTGATCGTGCCCCTGTACTCGGCACTGGTGAGGCCGCACCTTGAATACTGTGTTCAGTTTTGGGCCCCTCACTACAAGACAGACATTGAGTTGCTGGGGCATGTCCAGAGAAGAGCAGTGAAGCAGTTGAAGTGTCTCATAAGAACAAGTCTTATGAGAAGCGGCTGAGGGAACTGGGATTGTTTAGTGTGGAGAAGAGGGGCTGAGGGGAGACCTTTTTACTCTCTACAGTTACCTGAAAGGAGGTTGTAGCGAGCTGGGTATTTGTCTCTTTTCCCAGCTAACAAGTGATAGGACAAGAGGAAATGGCCTCAAGTTGCGCCATGGGAGGTTTAGATTGGATATTAGGAAAAATCTATTCACTGAAAGGGTTGTCAAGCATTGGAACAGGCTGCTCGGGGAAGTGGTTGACTCACCATCCCTGGAGGTATTTGAAAGACGTGTAGACGTGGTACTTAGGGACATGGTTTATAGTTGTGGATTTGGCAGGCTTAGGTTGATGGTTGGACTTGATGATCTTAAGGATCTTTTCCAACCTAAATGATTCTATGATTCTGTTTTTACTGATTTCACTGCTAACTGCTTAAAAATTGTCTCTACATGTATGTTATGTATTCATTTACTAGTGTGATGGTATTCCCTCGAATTCACCTGTCCATGAGATTCCTTTGCTGAGGGTTGCATAGATGTAGAGAACAATGGGGAAGCTCCTGCGCTGGAATGACTTGCCTTCTCAGTAGGAGATGAAAGACAGCAGGGGATACAGATGAGAAGTCCAAGAAAGCCATGGAACTGTTCAGAGCCACATCCAACCTTAAACTAATGTAAATTAAAGAGTAAATCAGAGTCTTCTGATGTCTTCTGAAAATCAGCTCTACTATACACTGTTAAAAGATTCATGGGGACAGGATGGATGGGGACTACATGTCAGACAGGCTGATTCCCTGGCAGGGGAGAGAAGAGGGAGAGCTGACAGGAGTGGCCTTCCTCAGGAGCTCGCCACCACTTTGACTGTGACACTAGTCATAAGAGCCTTTAGGACTGTGCTGACCTGACCTGGAGGGCCCAGGCTAACTATGTAATGTGCAGAGGTGTCAGCCTGAAATCAAATAATACTGCAGTGAAAATCAGGTTTGGCTCAGGGTCTGTCTATACTGCAGACTGTAGCATAGTAGAGAGATGCTTAAACCTATTTTCAGTATTTCTGCATAACAGTGAAGGTTATACTAGGGACATATCTACTTGAAATCATAACGTAGGGTCTGAGCATGATTTTATTAACAAAAATGCGTCACTATATTTCTGTTCATTAATTCTGGTCTTACAACCCTGTTCTGATTGCCTTGCTTGCTAACCCGTAGACTAAAAGCTTTCTGAATTTTCTTTATTTCTGTAAATCCAATGCCTGTGCTTTTGAGTTTATAGGAAAGTTGTTTGTATTTATCAGCTTTATGGAGGAAAGCTGCCATCAGAATCTGAAACAGAGCTCCAGAGCTTTTGCAGATGTATAATATCAACCAGAGGTCAATAGTTCATTAAATCTTATCATCAAAAGCTATAAATTTGGATGAAAAAGTAACCTGAAGGTTCACAGCTCTCTTATCAATACTTAGATAGGGACCTCAGGGCAAAGCCTTGGCCTTGAATACACAGGTAGACCAGTTAGGTAATACATTACTTATCAATATGTTGGAATTTATTTTTAAATTTGCCAAAACATAGAGAAAAACAAGACCACGATGATACAGACACCTAAGTACCTCCTTAATGTTATGGACTGACATGCTGTAGATGGACCTATATGTGTAGGATTTTGTCCAAGTGCCTTGAGAATTTGTGACATGTTAACCATTTTGTTCTTATGCTAATTCTTTTCTAGGTTAGAAGGCTGCATCCTTTAATCAGAAATACCTCATGGTTATTCCAGCATGGCAGTCACAATACATAAGTACCTGAAGCATATATAAAAGTTGAACTTTAAACAAAAGCTTCTTTGTTATTTTCTTTGTGTACTTCCCTAGGTAAATTACCCAGTACAAGTGTTGACATGTTGTTCCAACATTGTGTAAATAAATTACAGTAAAATTACTGTTTTCTTCATTCAGTCATCTTGGGTGAAGGAGAGATATGTATTAAATTTAGTGAACATGAAACTCTCCTGAAATAAAATAAGTATTTTTTAATTCTTTAGAATTTATATTAGACTTCAAAATTATTGTCTTAATATCTTTCCTTTTTACACAGGGATTACAAAGAAAACCCTTCTGTGGCTAATCTAACACAAAGAAATCCAAATAACCAGCACTGAGAACTCTTTAACCTACTGGATAAAATGTCTGTATGATATTGAAATGCAAGTAGCAAGGTTATATCCCAAGGATTACATTTTTATGAGAAATTTTTCATACCTTTTATTCCCTCAGTGCCTGAGACATTATTATATTCCAGTACAATTATTTTAGTACCCTCAGATATTATTTATTTATTAAAATAGTTAAGAAAATATAAAACATAATTAAATCTAGATTTTTATGTGCATAGGTCTTGATACATGCTATTAGAGAATTAAGCTGGTTTGAAGTCTGTACTTGTAGGACTAAAATACCCTTTTATTTTCCCTCTTGCAAATCAAATGAACTAACATTCATTTCACCCTTCAAAAGCTCAGGAATTCATGCTGTCTGCTTACTAGTGGAGTGCAGAAAGGCTGAGGGCATAATCACCTTAAGAGTCAAATCATTCTGGTTTAAAAACCAACCAATGAACCAAACCATGAAGAACTGCTTCTTTTTCTTTGATTTGGCAGGTTTTTAAGGCCACTGATGCAGTTCATAGTAGGTCCCCATCACAGTTGCATCTGCAGACTTGATGGGATGATGAAATGCAGCATGGAGGTAGGGGACTTGTTAAAATAGGCTTGCTGCCTGAGAAAATGGGGCACCACCAGCACCCTGAGGATTTAAAATATACTCTCTAAGCTATTACTCGCATCTGTAGTAGTTAGTTTGTTAGTGTAAGCTAACAGGCAATAAGGCAGGGATCACCATTCTTTGCTGAGAACAGTGGTTCTGCAAAACTAAGGTGCCAAGAGAAAGGTACACTTCTGGGCATAAGGAAGCACATGCATTTGGAGGATGGTGTCTTGCTTCGTCCAGGAAAATAACACCTCCACACAGTATCAGCTGTAATGGTGAAAGTTAAATTAGCTTTCCTCACAATATACCACGTTCCATCTTGGACTGATCAAATGATGACTTTGTTCTAATTTAAAGAAAACACTTTTTTGAAGATATTCTCCCTTTTTTTTACTTGTAAAATGCTTTAAATCCAATAAATATTAAATACATATTTACTCAACTGGAACAAGTTCCAATGTTCTTGTCTATTGCATAAATTTTACAAGTATTTTCAAAAGCTGCCTGAGTAAAAAATAGATATTCAAGAGCAGAATGTTGTTGCCCTGGCTTAAAGGATGGGTAGTTAAGTGGCTTATACAGTTTTCTTGTTTTGTTTGAAGCCTTTAAAAAAGAAGTAGTTCCTGTAGACATTTTTATCTGGTAGGCATGAGGGTATAAAAATGCTTTTGTACTGAAATTAAGGTGCCAAATTCAACCTGAATTTGAGTTAATCCCTATTGAACTGAATTGTGTATGAAGAGGATTATACACATCACAGGTGAGACAGCTTCTAGTTCTTTGTCTGGTCTAGTCTGAAATACTTAAAGTAAGAGGGCTTATATCACCTCTGAAACTTAAGCCTCTCATTTTGTTGTATTAGATCTTTCTGCCTCAACTTTTGCACTTAGGACAAAAGTAGCATTCTCCAGTGTTGTCAGCTATCGCCCTATCTTTTACGTTCCCTTCTGGAATATAGCCAAAAAGATCCAGAAAGTTCATGTAAAGCAACAAGTATGGCAGATACTTCATTTCCCTAAATACATGCAGGGAGTGCTCCCTCCTAAAATCATTCTTGCCTCTTGTAACCTTACTGAAAGTAATTCTGCCCACTTGTCAGTCAGCTCTGAGTACCCTACCCCGTATAATAGCACCCGATATAAAAACCTATGAATGCTCCTAGATGTAATTCTATATTAAATGAATGCTCCTAGATATAATTCTATATTAAATATGCTCAAACAGCAGTGTATTAAGGTATTACTAAACTGTGACAGTAACAGAAAGAGTCATGAACCAAACTTGGAGAGACTGATGGACAAAGAGGAGAAGCTAACATGAACAAGCTAGCAGGCGGTTATCACATATGAGGACGAAATATAAGTTAATGTATGACTGAAGCAGTACAATATAGATATGGAAAAGTGAAATGTTTTACTAACAGTTCAGCGATAGCCAGGACATTGCACTACCTGGGCAAGGCAACAGCAATTCTGTGCTAATGTAAGGGCTCTGGAGGGGAGAAGAGCCTACTCCAACCAAGTGCTTAAGTTCTCTTTCCAAATGTAAAGCAGGAAAACTTTCCATACTTGATGGGATAGTGGGAAGGTTTATGTATTAAGAGCAATGGGCCAACAAGAGTTCATTGTCAATCTTGGTCAATCCAGAGTACCTCAGGCAATCAGGTGGTATAATTAAATCAGATTGGGCAATTATGCTGGAAAAACCCACCTCAAACCAATGATGATTCAGAAGTTCCTTGGACTAATTCTGTCATTAACTGCAGAAAAACCTAGCTAGTTATCTTACTATAATGCACTGTTTAAGCCTTAACTAATAATCAATAGTTTTACTTTGTGGACACATTCCCGAAACAAACATTTTACTTAGAAAACACAGTGTAAACTTCATAGGGGCTTATGAACAAAATATTGGCTAGTAAAATTATTGAATACAATCCTCTGAATGAGTAAGATAATCCCACCACTTTCCTGCTGTTATAGGTGCTTACTGTTACAAAGGCTGTTGCCACATGTGTTCTTAAAGTGCAAAGCATGGTGCAGTGCTTACTCCCACCAGCTGCTGGCCAGTGCAAATTATCCACCTTGTGCAATAACCTCCGAGGAGCAGCAATAGTGGCTGGAGTTGGTGAGGGCCAGGAGCTCTTCAGCTGGAAGCAGGAAAGGACATATATTCATGGCCTTGTTCATATTTTGTCATTCGATTTCTATACAACCCAGGAAGTGTCTTACTGTGAGACAGGTACGGTACCCATGTTTGCTGTGAAGCACTTGAAAACCAAAGTGATTTCAATCTCCACATAGATAGAAGGTGTGCAGAGCCACCAGGCTGTATTCCCACACTGACTCCTGTAAAGGTGTCCTCTGCACATGAAGGGTCTTGTGTGGGGACCCCAAAGAGAAGAGAATGAGGCTTCCCTAGCTGCAGAAGATATATCCATGTCTCGCATGCTGGTTTTTGCAGATGTGCTGATCCTCCTTTCTCATTCCTTTAGAGCTTGAACTGACACAGGCATATGCCTCCAACGCGCCATAACCACAAAGTAGTTGCAAAGAAATGCACCAGCATTCACAATATTAAACAAAAACATCATTCTTTTAAATTTCCAGGAAGGTTCTGGTATCTGTTAGATCCCTTGTCTATCCTACACATGTAGAATAAATATTCCCCAAGGAAACATTAATTTGGCTCCGTTGATTTTTATGTATATATGTTACCTGCTATGTTGATCTAGGGCTGTAGCCTTTAAAAACACATATTTTGCTGCTTTTTTAAAACATCAACATTTCTAAAACTACCAGATGAGAATGTCCTCATGGTCAAGAATTCGGGAGGAATGAATCATAGAATCATAAAATAGTTTGGGTTGGAAGGGACCTTTAAAGTCATCTAGTTCAACCCCCCTGCAATGATCAGGGACATCTTCAACTAGAGCAGGTTGCTCAGAGCCCCATCCAACCTGACCTGGAATGTTTCCAGGGATGGGGCATCTACCACCTCTCTGGGAAACCTGGGCCAGTGGTTCACCACCCTCGTAAAAAATTTCTTCCTTATGTCTAGGCGAAATCTATCTTTTAGTTAAAACTGTTACCCCTTGTCCTATCACAACAGGCCCTGCTAAAAAGTCTGTCCCCATCTTTCTTATAAGCCTCCTCTAAGTACTGGAAGGCTGCAATAAGGTCTCCCTGGAGCCTTCTCTTCTCCAGGCTGAGCAACCCCAACTCTCTCAGCCTGTCCTCACAGGAGAGGTGTTCCATCCCTCAGATCATTTTTGTGGCCTCCTCTGGACCCACTCCAACAGGTCCATGTCTTTCCTGTGCTGACGGCTCCAGAGCTGGATGCAGGACTCCAGGTAGAGTCTCACCAGAGCAGAGGGGCAAAATGCCCTCCCTCAACCTTCTGGCCACGCTGCTTTGGATGCGGCTCAGGATACAGTTGGCCTTCTGGGCTCTGAGCACACATTGCCGGCTTATGTCCAGCTTTTCACCCACCAGTACCCCCAAGTCCTTCTTGGCAGGGCTGCTCTCAATCCCTTCATCCCCCAGCCTGTATCGATACTGGGGGTTGCCTTGACCCAGGGCAGGACCCTGCACTTAGCCCTGTTGAACCTCATGAGGCTCACATGAGCCCATTCCCCGAGCTTGTCCAGGTGCCTCTGGATGGCATCCTGTCCCTCAGGCATGTCAGCCGCACCACTCAGCTTGGTGTCATCTGCAAACTTGCTGAGGGTGCACTTGATCCCACTATGTCGTTGATGAAGATATTAAACAGTACTGGCCCCGATACAGACCCCTGAGGGATACCACTCATCACTGATTTCTATCTGGACATTGAGCCCTTGTCCACTATCCCCTGGATGCAACCATTCAACCAGTTCCTCATCCACCAAACAGTCCACCCATGAAATCCTTCTCTCTCCAATATAGAGAGAAGGAAGTCGTGGGGGACCATGTCAAAGGCCTTACAGAAGTCCAGATAGAAGGCATCGTAACTCTTCAGTTGAACAGTAGTCCCTGCTTTTGCCTTCTGTGATGTGGGTAGTGTGGCTTGAGCAGTTGCTGGTGAAGACTGAGGCAAAAAGGTTGTTGAGTACCTCAGCCTTCTCCATACCCTGGGTAAGCAGGTCTCCCGTTTCCTTCCAGAGAGGGCCCACATTTTCCCTAGTCTTCTTTTTATCACCAACATACCTATAGAAGCTTTTCTTGTTGCCCTCGATGTCACTGGCCATATTCAATTCTATCAGGGCTTTGGCTTTGCTAACCTGATACCTGGCTGCTCAGACAATTTCTCTGCATTCCTCCCAGGCTACCTGTCCTTGCTTCCACCCTCTGTAGACTTCCTTTTTGTGTCTGAGTTTGTCCAGGAGCTCCTTGTTCATCCATGCTGGCCTCCTGGCATTTTTGCCTGACTTCCTCTTTGCTGGGACACATTGCTCCTAAGCTTCAAGGAGGTGACCCTTAAATATTAACCAGCTTGTACGCTACCTTGGGATAAAGAGGTCCCTGAAGAGACCAGGTTCTGCCCTCCTGAACCCCAGGGTAGTGAGTTTGCTGTGCGCCCTCCACACTGCCCTAAGGACCTTGAACTCCACCATTTCATGGTCGCTGCAACCAAGGCTGCCCTGGAGCTTCATTTTCCCCACCAGCCCCTCCTTTTTGGTGAGAACCAGGTCCAGCATCGCACTTCTCCTCGTTGGCTCCTCTGTCACTTGGAGAAGGAAGTTGTCGTCAACGCATTCCAGGTACCTCTTGGTTTGCTTATGCCCTGCTGTGTTGTCCTTCCAACAGGTACCAGGGTGGTTGAAGTCCCCATGAAGACCAGGGCTTGTGAACGTGAGGCTGCTCCTATCTGTCTATAGAGGCCCTCATCCGCTCGGTCTTCCTGGTCGGGTGGGCTGTAGCAGACCCCCACTATAATGTCACCTGTCCCTGCCCTCCCTTTAATCCTGACCCATAAGCTCTCTGTCGGCTCCGCATCCATCCCCAGGCAGAGCTCCATGCACTCCAGCTGGTCACTGACATAGAGGGCAACACACCCTCCTTGTCTCCCCTGCCTGTCCTTCCTAAAGAGCCTGTACCCTTCCATTCCAATGCTCCAGTCATAGGAGCCATCCCACCACGTCTCCATGATGCCAATAAGATCACAGCCCTGCAGGCATGCGCATGTCTCTAACTCCCCTTGTTTACTCCCCATGCTACGTGTGTTTGCAGAGAGGCATTTAAATTAAGTTGGGCCCCCGATGCAGCTGACTTACTGGCTGGAGTGACTGGAATTCCTTTGTCCTGCTCTTCAGGTGCACTCTGCTTCTGACATGTGATCTTCCTCCAGGCTCTGGGCATCTATGGCTGCACTGGCATCAAATTGGTGGGAGTGGGATGGATTGAGGTTCCCCTCCCCTGGCAACTTTAGTTTAAAACCCTCTTCACAAGCTTGGCAAGCCTATGACCGAAGGTGCTCTTCCCCTTCTCTGTCTGAAGGACCCCGGCAGCCCGCAGTAGACCAGGTTTCGCAAGACGAGTCCTATGGTCTAAGTAGCCGCACCCCTGGCTGTGGCACCAGCCCTGTAACCGTTTGTTGATTCGCCAGATTTGACTGGCCCTTTCAAACCCCTTCCCTTTGACCGGGAGGACTGATGGAAAAACTACCTGTGCTCCAGAGTCCCTTAGCACTGCTCCCAGGGCTCTGTAATCCTCCTTGATGCTCCTCAGGCTGCTCCTGGTTGTATCACTGGTGGAGTGGTAGCTGATAACGGTCGGTGGACTGTACGAGGCTTGGTAGTCTCTTGGCAATCTCCCTAATACGAGTCCCTGGTAGGCAGCGCACCTCTTTAGAGAGTGTGTCAGGTCGGCAAATGAGTGCCTCCGTACTCCTCGGAAGAGAGTCACCGACTGCTGCCACCCATTGCCTTTACTTCGTTGCAGCGGTTGTTGCATGGCTGCCTTACTCAGCTCCAACATCTCTCCTGATGTGGCCGGTGTGGAACGTGTCTAGGTTTGCTGGCTGCCCACCGCTGTGACAAGGTGAGCTGTGCACGAGCAGCTGACGCCCGGCTGCCGGCCCTGCTTCTGCCCGGCCCCCCGGGGCAGAGTGGCTGTGGGAGCCAAGCGCTGGGCTTGGAGGAAGGCCGGGAGCGGTGGGGCGGTTCGGGCAGGCGCTCCGGCACTGCCCTGTCTTTGTCGAAGTCTCTGCGTTCCTTGCACGAGCGGCGGTAAGGATCAGTTAATTTGGAAGCCTGCAGGAAGGCGGTACGTCTGTCGCAACCCTTGCGCGTCTGCAGCGATGACGCCCGGGCAACGCGGAGCGCGGTGGGAGCAGCTGGCGTGTCCGCAGTGGTGCTGGCAGGTGCGGGAGCGCCGGGTGGCACGAGGGCTGGCGGGCAGCCCCAGCCAGGATGGGGAGGGTCCGGCCCAGCTTGGCGTGCCAGGGCAACGCAGGGCTGCGCGCCTGGTGTCTGGTGGCGGGCGCGTGCTGCGGGAGCTCCTCCAGCGGCAGTTGCTTGAAAAGCCACAAACTCCATCTTGCTTCACCCCTGCCAAGAGCCGCATATGAAGCCCTTGCGTTTCCCAGCCTCCTGCCACGGGCGCGTCCCGCTGCGCCGGGAGGCAGCTGCCTGCACTGACCCTGCGGCTTTGAGTCCCTGGGAGCAGTAAGTCCTGTGTCCAGCTCCAGTCCAACTCCAGTCAGCCAGAGAAGCTGACTTTCACAGCTCGCCCTTTACCTGTGCTGTAGAACCGCTGTGGACTCTTCCTCAGAAATGTCCGAATTTCTGCAATTCCTTTGTCTGGTGTACGCAATTAATTAAAATCTCTGTGTGAAAAGCTGCTCTGAATGAAATGTTCTATATAAATATGCTGTTAGCATTGCCAAAAATTATTTTGAAACCCCGCTTATCTCTATCTCGTTTTTCCTAGCTTGGTTTCTTTAGAAAAAGGCGTAATAATAATGAATAATGTGACGATAACATCTTTTTCTGTTGCTTTAGTTTTCTAGATGTGTCAGTATTATCTTTCTCTGCAGTCGTCGTTGCACTGAGGATATAAACTCTTATTAGGATACTGCATTACAGCTTAAATTGCACATAGCGATCACCTTGAATTTGCTTGTCTGTCCTTCAAGCAAATTTTGAGCCAGAAAACCATTAGTAATACCTTAGTACTGCTGATGTGCATCACCTTTACAAACAATTCAAGTGTTAATAAATTAAGTTCATTCCAAGAAATAGTATCCTGTGTTCTTGGAAATGCAACCACATCCTATTACTTTACCGTTTTCTAATTAAAGCTGGACAAACACTCAGACAGTAAAGAAACAATATGCCTTACTCATCCACTCTTCACTTCTGAGACTAGTAGCAGCGGGAAGCTGCATATAAATATTCTACTTTTTTCAATAAACAAATGTCAATAAATGCATAGAGCAGGCAGCTCTTGAAAAACAATCTTTAATGAAAGACTTCTTAGAGAAGTTCTTACCAGTAGAAGAGAGCGGCCTCCTGTGTATTTGTTTTTGGTATGAGTTTCTACAAGTCGATGTGTACACTAATCCTAATTAGCATGACTGCACATCAGCTCCAAGCTCTCTTAGTAGCTAATATCAGCAGTGCTACAACTAGCTGTGCAACTGAAAGAATGTGTGGCGGTCACTGTTGTACCACACTGTTGGAATTACAAAGATGTTGCAGTCTCTTAGTAAAAAACACTGCAGGTTAGGAGATCGGGTATTGTGGATCTTAAAGCATCAGGACTAAAATCTATATGGAGCTTCAGGTGCATTAACAATTTCTTGGAAATAGACTGAGCAAAAACCTTTTTTTAGAAAATCTAGCTAAAGATTTTTTAAAATCTAGCTATAGATTTAAAAAAAAAAAAATCTAGATAGAGATCTCTGCACCACAGAAGGTGCCTGGTGAATGCTAAAGCAAAGACCAAAGAGCCCTGGAGAGAAACGTCCTCATAATCTTTTTACTACTCTTCCTCTCACCTTACCCGCAGCCATTGGGCTCAGAGGGATGTGCTGTGGGGCACCCCACCAGCTTTGCCTACCTGCAGTGCCCAGCAGCAGCTGGCTGTTTGCTTTTCTTCTTCATCTATGTCTTTCAGCTTTTCTTTGAATTTATAAATCCTGTGGTTTATCCTTTATTGCTTACCAGAGGGAGATAACAAGAATAAACCCCTCTGCTCCAACAGTGATAAAGGCAGGAGAAGGAGAGATGGCATCTTCCATCTTCCTTCAAGTCAACAAAAGTTGGTCTGAGAGAATGCCACGTGCATGAGGTGGTGGATTAAGGGGGCATATTGGGCCAATGTAGGGAGTGAACGTGGTGCCAGGACAGTTTGCTTCATCCTCCTGGCAAGCCAGCAGCAAAAGGTTTGCAGGAGAAAATTACCGTCCGCAACAATTCATATACATTTCTATACAGAACATCTGTCTCTCAGTGGGAAGTGATAAATCGTTCGAGAACATGGGTAGCCAAAAGATCCTGGCCCTGCAAGCTGCGTATCAGAATCTCCTGTAAGCTTTGGGAGCAGTTTGGAGGCAGCATCTCTCCCAGGGTCCCAGCACTTCATTTTTGCAGGATGAGGTTACACTGGGCAAGTTGATGATGGCAGCCTTAGCAGCACATGCTGGTTTGCTTTTTCCCACCGTGGCGAATTCAGATAACCCCCTCATCACTCTCTGCCCCATGAGGGGGACCTGTCCCCTGCCTGAGGACTGTTCTTGGCCCATAGACAATGCAGGTCAAGAGTTAAAGTGTGACTACTCCTAGACAGAGCTCTGAGCACAAAAATCTCAACTTTGGCTAAATATAGCTTGCTTACAAAGAGATGTTCAACATACAGAAATCAAAGTGAGTATAAAGCCTTTGGTGGTCCAGATCATTAGACTGAAGTTCCTTCTCAAGAAAGGTTTTTTTCCCTGTACTCAAAAAATGAAATGACAACATTAGCCGATGTCATTGTCTATATATACTTCAGTTTTTCTACTTGAAGACATTCTTGTAAAGGTCTGTCCTGACCACTGCTCGGGAGCTGAGGTGGCTGGGAGCAGCCTATATGGTGACTAGAGCATAAAAAGGGTCAGGATTCACATCCTCTTAGTCAAGGAGGCATCTTGACACGGTCTCCCACATCTTAGCTTGGGATGCTTATTACCCGAGCATTGTTACCACCAGCACCAATGATTCTGTGAATCTAGGCTGTCATTTCTCACGCTGTTCAATGATCCTAAAACAAGTTCTCAGCCAAAACATTTCCTTCGTTACAGTAAAACACTGAAAATACTTATTTTATCTCTGTATCCCTTCTTCTTGGAGTTGGGGTTTTCTTTTTGTTAAGGTGCAACAGAAGAAACGATATTGGTACAATCTTGTTCTGCACTACCAGGCAGCAGATTCAAACCTTGGGGTTTTATTACCATGAGAGTGGGGGAATGGAGCTCACTGACAGCCCCCCAGGGCTCCCCACAGTGAGACTCTTTGGCAATATGTACAGCTGAATGCCAGGCATATCGGTTAATGCAGATCTTGCTACAAAGGGTGGTTTTTGTTTCCTGAAAAAGTCTTGCATTTTTCTTACTCGGAGTCTATGCACACTCTTTTCCACATCATTTCAAAATACGCTCTTGTTCAAAACCATTGTCAAAAGCATAAAGAAACAAAATTATTTTTCCTTAAATATAGTATATCTTATTTTTCTTATGAACTTACTTTGCAGTGGTTTTCTACAGATAATGCTGTACATGGTACAGTATATGTTGGCAGTATTATTGAAAAGCCAAGCGCAGGGGAAGAAAAAATATCAGGTTATATAACATTATCTTTAGGAGCCTCCAAATAAAAATGTAAATGGGTATTTTCATAAAGCTTTCAAGTTCTCACCACCCAATACTAATTAAAGCTTTGTCTAAATTCACTCATCTTGTCGCAAGGACAGGAAAAGTGTGGAAAAATTAAACATGCAAGCTTTGCTGACATGCATGTGACCTTTTAATTTTGCATATTTTTGCTATCTTTGTTTTGAACGGGAATTTGAACAAGAATTTTGCAGGGACAGTTAATGCTGTCCTATTAAGAGAGGTCTTTTTTATATGTGTGTGTATATATACACAGGCACACATATGTGTGTGTATTACTGTACTAGCCCTAGCAGTACCTGCACCTGGAATACAAAATTCAGACAGGGAGCTGTGCTAATACACACAGAGACACGTTCATCCTCCACCCAAGAGCCTTACAATGCAATTTAAAATAAGATGGAAGCGTGAGGAATAACAATTATTGGGAGGAATGAGGGAAGAAGACAGGATATCACAGATACCACTGCGATACACGAGCCATTGTAGGTTTAGCTTTAAGCCCTTCTTTTAATTTCCTATGCAGCGACCACCTGGCTGGGTCCATATTTCTGGCTGCTTCTGATACGAGGAGCAGGATCTTGCTCTGCTGGGTGTTGGACAGATTTGTTCAGTGAGACATTTCCAAAGTGGGATGTTTCCAAAGTCAGCCCCCAAAAACACATGTCTTTCTGAGAGCCAGGCTGCCTTTTTAACTCAGGGCAGCATCGGGGTGTAGTGGTTTCCTCATTATTTGAGGTCTCTCTCTCCCATCAGTTGGGGTTGCTTCTGACTCAAGGAACTGATGCGCTCTGCGCTGCGAGAGGCGAGGTGATGTTCTCATTAAAGAAACCGTCAATCCCTGGGGAACATCCCGGCCTTCAAGACACTCAATTTTTTATTTGAACTGTTTTCTTCAGAGATGCCGCTGGAGAGCGTGGAGGAAAGGTTTGACGTACAGTACCTACACTGACACATCGGGCAGGACCACAGGAATACGTCATTTATGAATCATTGTATTAACTCACCTACAGTTCTACAGAGAATACAACTTGTAAAAAACATTCTTAAAACGTTACCTGAGGTACTGCATAGGACATCAATTAATAATTAGTAATCCACTAATAACAGGCGACTTTTACAGTTTAATAGAGTTCTGTTATGAACTTAGGTGAAAGATTCTTTCAGAGGGTTATAGGAACTATAGATTTTATACGTGGATGTATGTTTTGATTTCTCACTGCCTTGGCTATTGTATAATAGCATGCATATGGAAAAAATGCTGGAAAGCTCTGTTAAATCACACTGGTAGTGAGAGACAGTTTGGACAGTTGCAGGTGACTACATGGCTGGAGAATCAGACCCTCTTCTGTGAAGACAGTGGTGAAAGACCAGGCTCCAAAGCCTAAGTTTGACAGTGACAGAAATAGCTTTGTAGCAATTCAGTAAATAATAGTGCGTTTCTTCTATATAGCACTTACTGTAGCGGCTTCTGCATGTGTCATTTTAATAGTCGTCTTTGTTACCAAGTCTCAACAGATCATGCAAAAAACCGAATTGTGACTTGGCAGTCACAACATGAGTCTGCTGCACATTTAAACAGACTGGTGAAAGAGAATTTTTTAACAGCTAAATCCAAGCACCTAGCAAACAGAATGGTTTGCAAGGAGATTGGTTTATTTCACTTGGCAGTTTTATTAAACTTTAATCACCTTCTCAATGTGTGCATTGTCTAGTACCCGCTGTTCCTACAGCCACAATCAGGGACTTTTAAAAAAGATGAATACTTATTTTTCTGATTCTCAAGCACAGTGCAGTTCTGCTGTCTTTCATTATTAACCGTAAACCAGAGACAGAAATTGGTGAGATAAAATGAGGCAATAAAACAAAATTAAAGTGCTGTCAACACAAGATTTGTCGGGATTTTAATGAGCTTTGCAATAAAGAGTGCTGATTATAGGTAATATTTCACAATGCCATTCATCAGTCAGCAAAATAATGTACGTTTAGGAGACAACTGTAAGTATGTTCTGAAATGATGGAGGTACTTACAGACAAGATTGATGGGTACTCTGAGCAGGTGCCATTGCCACTGTGCTCCAATTAAAAGCTATGTACATTGTACAAGGTTAAAATTGTCTCTTACTCTCTGTTTGCTTTAGAGAAAGCTTAAATAACAGTAAGAACACCCAAATCAGCTCAAACTGTCTCCTGCTAGCAATTCCTATGGTTTTATGCACATCCCATGTTTCCCTCATTTCCCTCTGATCTCCACCTCATCACCCATGCTGCAGGAATGCATTCAGCATGTGCAGCTGAGGCATGTTAGCCAAAGACGTGCGATAATGCTACTACCCTGTCTGGCTGCTGTGGACCAGATGCCCGTTTGCAGCCAGGCCTCCAGGCATGCACGATGCAATGTTTAGATTTCTGGCACGGGGACCATAGTGAGACACTTTAATTGCTCTGTCACTGCCCTGGGTACCGAGAAAATTTGCCCTCCAGTTGTTTTCTAGGAATGTAAAACACCTGAAGAAATTACTGAAGAACTTAAAGGCAGATTTTCCATCTAGGTCAGATCTTTCATCTACCTTCAATCCTTTTTTCTCAACTATAATTCTAGTTCTTTCTGTAGGTTACTTAATTTCACAGTCGTACAGATGAGAAAATGAGGTCAGTCAGGCCTGCTGTCATCTTCTACTTATTTGCATTGGGATAACTTAAGGTAGTTGCTAAACCTGTAAAAACAAGAGAGGAATGAGGATCTATCAGCACAATGACTCACACCTGGTGGGTGTGCACAAGCAATGTCAGAGGTGTCTTGCCTGGTGGGGAATCAGCTTGGAAACTGATCCTTTCTGTCCACAAAGAGCTGTGTAGAAATGACAGTCTGAATAACAAAGAAGCTGACTTTAGTGTGGACACAGGTACTTAGATATACAAAAGCTGGAAAGCATTTCAATTGCACATACACCTTTAAGCTACTAGATTTTGGCTGAAATCACACATAAAATATTAGCTGGCCTTTTTTGTTAGCAGAAGTTGAGAAGATTACATCAAAGCTAATCAAAAAGACAGTTTTAGAGCTGCAAGCTATGATATGTCTGTCCAAGTCACAGAACCATAGAATAGCTTGGGTTGGAAGGGTCCTCTAAAGCTCATCTAGCCCAACCCCCCTGCAATGAGCAGGGACATCTTGAACTAGGTCACTTTGCTCAGAGCCCCATCCAGCCTGGCCTTGAACACTGCCAGGGATGGGGCATCTACCACCTCTCTGGGCAACCTGTGCCAGTGGTTCACCACCCTCATTGGGAAAAATTTCTTCTTTAGATCTAGTCTAAACCTACCCTCTTTTAGTTTAAAACCATGAGGTTCACATAGGCCCACTTCTCAAGCTTTTCCAGGTCCCTCTGGATGGCATCCCATCCTGCAGGTGTGTCAACTACACCACTCAGCTTGGTGTTCTGTGCAAACTTGCTGAGGGTGCACTCAATCCCACTATGTCATTGATGAAGATATTAAACAGTACTGGTCCCAATATGGATCCCTGAGGGATACCACTCATCACTGATCTCCACCTGGACATTGAGCCCTTGACCACTACCCTCTGGATGTGACCATCCAACCAATTCCTCATCCACCCAACAGTCCACCCATCAAACCCATATCTCTCCAATATAGAGAGAAGGATGTTGTGGGGGACCATGTCAAAGGCCTTACAGAAGTCCAGATAGAAGACATCAGTAGCTCTTCCCTTGTCCACTGATGCAGTCACTCCATCACAGAAGGCCACTAGGTTGGTCAGGAAGGACTTGCCCTTGGTGAAGCCATGCTGGCTGTCTCAAATCGCCTCCCTGACCTCCATGTGCCTTAGCATAGCTTCTAGGAGGACTTGTTCCATGATCTTCCCAGGCACAGAGCTGAGGCTGACAGGTCAGTAGTTCGCAGGGTCCTCCTTTTGACCTTATTTAAAAATGGGTGCAATGTTTCTCTTTTTCCAGTCACCAGGGACTTCACTCGACTGCCAGGACTTTTCAAATATCATGGAGAGAGGCTTGGCAACTACCTCAGCCAATTCCCTGAGGACTCTGAGATGCATCTCGTCAGGTCCCATAGACTTATGCATGTTCAGGTTCCTCAGGTGGTCTCAAATCTGATCTTCTCTTACAATGGGAGGGACTTTGCTCCCTGAGTCCCTGCCTTGAGGTCCATTTGCTTGAGAGGAGTGGAAAGAGAGGTTGCCGGTGAAGACTGAAGCAAAGAAGTTGTTGAGTACCTCAGCCTTCTCCTCATCTATTGTTACCACTCTGTCAGTCTTGTTCATCAGGGGGGTGTCCTGGTTTTGGCTAGGATAGAGTTGGTTTTCCTTCCTGATGGCTGGTATAGTGATGTCTTTTGGATTTGGTATGAGAATAATGATAACACCGACAGTTTTGGTTGTTGCTAAGTAGTTGTAGTGCTTATACTGAGTCAAGGAGTTTTCAGATTCCCATGCTCTGCCAGCGGGGAGGTGCACAAGAAGCTGGGAGGGGGCACAGCCATGACAGCTGACCCAGACTGTCCAAAAAGATAATTCATACCATATAACATCATGCTCATTATATAAACTCGAGTTGGCTGGGAGGTGGGAATCACTGCTCAGGGATGGGCTATCGATCACCAGGTGGTGAGCAATTGCTGCATTGTGCATCACTTGTTCTTGTATATTCCTTTATCAGTAATATTATTGTTATCATTGTTTCTTTCTCTTTTGCTGTCCTATTAAACTGTTTTTATCTCAACCCACAAGTTTTCTTCCCGATTCTCTCCCCTGTCCCACCTGGGGTGGGGAGTGAGCGAGTGGCTGTGTGATGCTTACTTGCTGGCTGGGGCTAAACCATGACAGGCCAGTATGCTTTCTTTGACCTTCCTTTTCTGGCTGACATACCTGTAGAAACCCTCATTATTATTCTTTGCATCCCTTGTCAAGTTCAGCTCCAGCCGTGACTTGGTCTTCCTGACCCCACCCTTACACAACCAGGCAGCGTCCCTGTACTCATCCCAGGATATCTGTCCCTGCTTCCACCTCTGGTGTATTTCCTGCTTGCCCTTTAGTTTGCCCAGCAGGTCCTGACTCAGCCATGCTGGTCTCTTGCCTTCCTTTCCTGATTTCTTACACCTGGGGATCAAGAGTTCTTGCACTCCATGGAAAGTGTCCTTAAAGATCTGCCAGCTCTTCTGCTGCCTTGTCCGTGAGGACAGTTTCCCAGGGGGTCCTATTGACTAACTCTGTCAGGAGCTGCAAGTTTTCTTTCCTAAAATTCCAGGTCCTGACTTTACTGTTTGCCTGCCCCATAACCCTCAGGACTGTGAACTCCGCCAGTGCGTGATCACTGCATCCAAGGCTGCCTCCAATCTTGATGTCACCAATTAACTCACATTGCTGACCAACAGGTCCAGTACCGCATCCCCTCTGGTAGGGCTGTCCATTACATGTCTTAAGAAGTGGTCCTCGGTGCAAGTCCTGAAAATCTGTATTGAGCCTGGTAGTCTGACTTACACAACCATTTCCTTCTTATCAGAGCCCTCTTCATCTGAAAAAGGAATACTGAAGAGTCTGAGAAAATCTGATCACATATTACCTGGAGCTGGCTCAGTACAGCTGTAAGAGTCAATACATTAGTATTTCTGAAACTAAGAAAGAAATTGTTTATATGCACTAAGATTTTAATTGGTACCCCAATCAACAGTAGTCAGTATTCCTGAAATATGCAGCCATTGCTTTTTTTTAACCACATTTTGACACTGATCCATATGATATCAAGACATCAGGATATCAAGAATGTAGGCCTGAGCCTATGGACTATCATGTGAGGCTATGGCAGACGTTCTGGGTAATCTAATATGGACAGGGAAGAAAAGCAAACCTGCAGTTAGCTGTGACCATTATCAGTGGCTTGCACCTTACAGTTGCACACAGCACTGGAACTCAGCATTGACATTGAGTTCCTCAGCACTGAGGGGGTGTCCTGGTTTCAGCTGGGATAGAGATAATTTTCTTCATAGAAGCTAGTATGAGGCTAAGTTTTAGATTTGGTATGAAAATAATGTTGATAACATACTGATGTTTTCAGTTGTTGCTAAGCGGTCAAGGACTGTCCAGCTTCTCATGCTGGCCGGCCAGCGAGAGGGCTGGGGGTGCACAGAGAGCTGGGAGGGCACACAGCTGGACAGCTGACCCAAACTGGCCAAAGAGATATTCGTACCATATGATGTCATGCTCAGCATATAAAGGTGGGGGAAGAAGAAGGAAGGGGTGGGAGGATGTTCAGCATTACGGCGTTTGTCTTCCCAAGTAACAATTACACATGATGGAGCCCTGCTTTCCTAGAGAGGGTTGAACACTTGCCTGCCGATGGGAAGTGGTGAATGAATTCCTTGTTTTGCTTTACCTATTAAACTGTTCTTATCTCAATCCATGAGTTTTCTCACTTTTACTCTTCCAGTTCTCTTGCCCATCCCACCGTGGAGGACTGAGCAAGTTGCTGCATGGTGCTTAGTTTTGGGCTGGGATTAAACCACAACAGGGGGTGAGGGCAATCCATGGAGGTCTAAATCTGGGGCATTTTCTAGTATCCTTGTAAATGTCAGACAAGGCGTTTTGCCTTTTGATACATGCCATATCACTTTTGGATAGAGAGTTGTAAAAGTGATTTTCATTCCTTTTGGGGTGCTCTGGAAGATACTGTCAAGGTTGTGAAAAAGGCTCACTAGCTCTTTAATAAGTCATGACCCAGTAAATGCTGGAGCGAATAGAAAAACTTTTTGTCTCTAGTCATGCTTAGATGAAGACACAAATCTCCCGGGATTCATTACAAAATCCAATACGGAGCAGCCCAGTTCAACATCTGGTAGCCTGAAAGTTCAGTCTGATCAATAGCTGGGGAGTTTTTGGACCATTGTTTCCCTTTGGATATTCATAGTCTGCAGACATGATCTTTTCTTTGGTCTTTCTCTTATTTTACAGGGACAAGATCCAAGCTCAGTGCCCACCACTGCACATACAACGCAAGACACCTTCAGTCCTGTACTGGCATCACCGCACGCTCCTCAAGACCAAGAGGGGAACCACCCATCAACAGCCAAGTTCCTTAGTAACTTCCTATTCTCAGACCACAGTTATTCAGGGTGTTATGTCATTTGTTTCAGCCTGGTTTTATTGACTGGGTAAATAACTCTCTTGATTACAGCAGTTACAGTTTTCCCTGTGGTTATGTTTGGCAACAAGCTGCTCACCCTTCTTTAACTGCACTGTTAATTAGGAGGTCTATATTTTTCTTCTTGACAAAAGCAGCTAAGCTCCCTGCCACTGGAATTCCTTCTCCCTTCTCCTAGGATGAGAGAACACCGATCTTTTCTTTGGTTACACTTCAAGTCTTCTGTATGCTTTTAGTAAAATCTGTAATTAATAATTTTAATAATTTGAGAGGTTTGTTGTTGTTTTTTTTCTTGTGGCTGAGCACATCTTGAGCACAAAAGTAAACAAATAATACTTAATTGTGCTCCCAGCATGGCACTGACATTTCTTGTAACGATGCAGTAGCCTTGGGTGGCTAAATGTGAATGTCTAACAGAAGTCAGTATTGTATTTGTAACAAGAAACCTGACTTCATTAACTAATCACGCATTACAGAGAAAAATCTGTCCAAACACTGCCAAATCTTTGGCAGTGTTAAAATCCAGGGACACTGGACCTTCTGGGAACACAGGGCAAGCCATTAGTGCCCTTTTCCCAGGATTTAGAAGAAAGCAGCAGTAGTCTTTGACCTGCAAAAATGTATAAAGAGCATGAAAAGCTTGAACTGACTCCAGCTGAAGCTAAATACAAAATTAGACATGTCAATATAAGCAGAAATGAGCCCAAAACATCCACATATGGGAAACATAACAGTAATATTACTTATTGCCATCAGATATCACAGGGTGAGAGTTTAGTTTTAGACTTTGAAAAAAATTATACATTAATATGCTTCTAGATACAAAATAATCACAAGAGATTGTGTTTATCTCACATAACTTGTTGAGATAGTCTCTGTTTATAGCCAAAGGAGGGAAAAAGACATCTCCTGAGGTTGACTCAGCTCTTCAGTCTTTAGGCCCCAGTTTAAAATGAGATATGCCCTTCTCTTGCAAGAGAATACAAATTTCAAATTTGTCTTCAAGAGAAGATAAATTTTCGAGCAAGACATACCCTACTTTCCATATCTGGACTACAAGAAAATTTTCTCTGATTTATATTCCACTGATGACTGTCACGACCGGAAATCTAGAATATAATGAAGATGCAGCACTTTCTGTATTTACACAATGTGCACATGGAAGGAATTTTGTATTTTTATGAATAATGAAGTGTTGGTCCTTGCCTGAGCTAGGCTGTTCCACTAGATAAACCATAGGTCTGCTGGAAGACTGTCATTATATACCTATACCTGCTCATTGCATGGGGGTTGTACTGAATGACCTTTAAAAGTACCTTCCAACCCAAACTATTCTATGATTATATGATTCTATTACTGCATTCTTATTCTTACGTATTTTCATATTCTTGTAAGAGCTTTACATTACATTTTAAAACCTCAACCTGACTTTCTGAAATGTCATATTTATGTTGCCATTGAATGAAAAACATATTTATTGGCTGTGAAGACACATACTATTCCTTACTATGAAGTGCCCCGTTCAATCTTACAAATCCTTCACCACTTTGTGCTATGGCATTTCCACAAAGTTTGTTTTGAAGGCATCCAGCTGTTTTCAAGTTTTGAGATTCCCTCGTGTGCCAAGAAACAACATAGATAGGTTCATTACAATGCCTTAGAACAGAAATCGCAAGATGCATTTAAAAACTTGAGCCTTGGGAGAAGGGGAAAGGTGCCATATCAATGCAGCCTTCAACATCTGTTGTGTAAATATAAGGAACGGCAACTCTACCATATTCACAGATAAAATGACAGGGGTGTGGATTGAAAACTGACTGAAACGCCAGGCTGAAAGGACTGTAGTCAGTGGCACAAAGTCTAGATGGTGGCAAGTCACTACCAGTGTTGTACCCCAGGGGTCAATACTGGGGCTAATCCTGTTTAACATTTTCATTAATGACCTGGATGATGGGAAGGAGTACACCCTTAGCAAGTTTGCACAATACAAAACTGAGAGGAGTGACTGGTAGACTGTATGTGTGTGCTGCTCTTCAAAGGGACCTCAGCAGGCTGGAGAAATGGGCTGACAGAAGCCTCATGCAGTTCAGTAAGAGGAAATGCCGAATTGTGCACCCAGGGAGGAACAAGTCCGGTCACCAGTATATGCTGGGGGCTGACCAGCTGGATAGCAGCTTGGCAGAGAACAACCTTGGGGTCCTGGTGGACAACAAGGTGACCACAAGCCAGCAATGCACCCTTGCTGCAAAGGCGACCAATGGCTTACCAGGCTGCATTAGGAAGAACATTGCCAGTAGGTTGAGGGAGGTGATCCGTCCCCTCCACTCAACGTTGGTGAGGCCACACCTGGAGTGCTGTGTCCAGTGCTGGGGTCCTCAATACAAGATACAGATTTACTGGAGTGAGTCCAGCCCAGGGCTATGAAGATGATTAAGGGCCAAGAGCATCTGACAGGTGAGGAGAGGCTGAGAGAGATGAGACTGTTCAGCCTGGCAAAGAGAAGGCCCAGGGGGATCTCAGCAATGTGTGTAAAGACATGATGTGAGGGAATGAAGAAGAGGGAGCCAGGTTCTTATCAGTGGTGCCTACTGACAGGATGAGAGACAATGGCCACAAACTGAAACACATGAAATCCCATCTGATCACAAGAAAGCACTTTTCTTACTGTGAGGATGGTCAAACACTGGCACATACTGCCCAGAGAAGTCGTGGAGTCTCCATCTGCAGAGGTATTCAAACCCAGCTGGGCACGACACTGGGCAACCTTCTGTACACGACCCTGCTTGAGCAAGGGGGTGGAACTAGATGATCTCAAGAGCCTCCTTCCAACCTAAATGATTTTGTGACTTTGTGATCCATGATCCTTGAAAATCTTGGTACTGCTAATAGCTTACAGTAACTGCAGTTGCCTGCAACTGCAGACTGAATGGCTGTTTGCTCTGTCTTTGTAAAAAGTTTCCAGAAGCTTGGTTAAAACTAGTCCAAACACATTTGTTGTTTTTATTTTTCCCCACAAAATAATATTTCTTCAATTAAAATTCCTATAAATGTTTCTCCATATATTGCATTTTGGGATATTTTCATTTCAGAAAACTTGGAAACTCCTTCATATTTGACTTTGCATTTTTATTTATTATTTTTAAGTGTTTCATGACAGATCAGGAATGGTAGTGCTATAGCATAGATGGAATAGTTAATTCTTAAAATCAATACAAGCAGTTAATACATTCTACTGATTGAAACAGCTTATATTTTAAGATTAATATCTCAGGTTGTTTCACTTCAGTGCACAGGGAATCTAGAGAAGGTATTCTGTCCAACCACAAAGTAGTAATTTATCTTCATGATTCTAGAGTAAAATTAAAATAACAAGAATATTTCCTCTATGTATATGCAGTATGTTTTTTTGTGGTGGTGCATATTATATACTACAATAGGTATTTTATGAAATAATTCAACATTAAAAATATTTGAAATTACATCCTCAAATTTTAAAAAGAAGTTTTGCATATTAATTTTCATGTGCAAATCCCATTTCATGGGATTAAAACTTCAGGCAAGGAAGACATTTCAAAAAGTCATAATTTCCAGTAAATTAGGAATTTTGTTTTAACTCTCACAATGTCTCCAGATTAGGAGTGTTTTACTTACCTGTTTCATAAGCAGCATCTGAGAAAGAGCATGTCCTGTTTTGGTATATCTGGCTCCAAAGGCTTCCTTATTTTCCCTAAACCAGGGGGATCCCATGTCTCCATCACCCTAGTGCTCAGACCAATGCAAGAATCGGGTACGAAGCTGTCAGCAGTGCACAACTACATGCTGGAAAAGGACCACCAGGAAAATTCTTAGTTGTCTTAAAGGGTATCATGCATTGCTCTCTGAAAAAGAGATCTGAAACCCTAAAAAGCTGGTAAAAAAGGTAAAAGCTCCCTACTCTCTTGGTACTAAGCAAGCATAAAAAAAAAAGAAAGTCTGAATACATACACTAGGCATTAAAAGGAAATCTAAATTCAGCAAACGAAACAGACTTCTCTAAGTACTGTCTCTGACAATATATTCTGTTTCAAGAAAGGCATTTGTTTCTCACTGTCTTACCAGTACACAGTGGCGGTCTGTAAGTGAAACAGAAATTACTTTTTTTGCTGGCTACCAAATGAATACTTGAAGGCCTGGGCTTTTTTACAGATAAGGACTCTTCTAAAATGACTATAGTTCCTGCACCTCTCAGATGCTTATCTCTCTTCAGGAGGGTATCAGAGGCAAAGGTTTCCCCGGCTTTAGAGACAACCTGTGGAAGCTTATTAACTACCTGAGGTTAGGACACGGATGGCTTCTGGGGTGGAAAGTAGGGAAGATGAAAACAGGGAGAAGTCAGCATCTGGAGGACAGAAGAATATGACACCAACCTCTTGACTGTCCAGACTAAAAAGGGAGGAAAGGGTTTGCAGTTCTCTTACTACGTTTTCTGAGGAAAGAGCTGCTTCCAGTGCAGGGAATTAGGTAAATATAAACATGCAGGTGAAAGCTTTTGGGCTCATCTAGTCAGTGATTCTATAGCCCAAATATAGCTCTACAGGAACTAATTTTCAGATAAGAGTTGTTTTGATCTTGGAGGCAAAAAAGTCTGTTAGATCATCTCATTAGGCTTTCTATCTTTTAGCATACCATAAAAATTTTCCCCAGTTACTCTAGTATACAGTCTGCTACCATGTATAGCTTTTACATAATGTATGTCTTAAGTAAAGGCATATTGAAAACATTGAAACACATCCTGTTTTCCCCAGGGGGTTTGCTGTAATGGGTAATCAATCTCATTGTTACAAACATTTGCTTTATGTCTAATTGGAATCTGGCTACCTTCAGGTACCTGTCATTGAATCTTATTATCTCAGTGTCTGCTAGAATAAATGGGTTTTTCAGGCTTGGTATCTTCCCATGGGAGTCCTGATGCAATCCTGTCATCTTTCAGTCTTCTGCTTAGTGTGATGTTGAGATATTTAAATCTACTTTGGTAAGGCTTTTTTTTTTTCATAAAAACCTCCACTTTTTTTTTTTTTTACTTATTCTGTTCTGCATCCTTTGCTAGATTTTCAACACTTTTTTATAGTCAGACATTGGTTTTACTTATTAAAACCATCATTTGTGTTTTCTACATTATAGAGTTCTTTTTCTCCACCACATTGAATTTGGAAATTCAAACTCTATGATCTCAAAACTTTTCGGCTTTCCACGATGTAGCCAAGATGAATGTTAGCAAGCCAAGGAGCACAGGTCACTACACAAACAGAGCTTTTTAAATTTTAAACAATGTAAGATAGATGTGCTGAAGTTTCAGTCCTCTATTTTCCCCTTCTAATTACCCATCTCTGCTGCTTATATACAGATTTGTGCTCTATTTAGTAATAGGCTTATCCTATTGTTTGTTTTTCTTTTATTCACACTGTTAGGATTTCTTTTATTCACACCAGACTTTAATATCTCTCCCATCCACAAGGTCATTTGTTCCAGCTATGAATTGCATTTTCATGAGAGGTATACACTTGCAATTACAGGTGCTCTATAAATCATCATCACTGTGAATCATGGACATAAATAAACAAGGTTGATGAAAGACCTTTTACTGCTATCAGTTATAACATAAAACGGGTTACACAGACAAGTTGTGACCTGTGAGATCAGATTGCTATCTAGAGTTTTAATCTCTGTTCTTGGCTGCAGTAGAGAAAAATGGCTATCATTTATCACTAGCAAAGCATGCAGTAAGCAATAAGAATGTGTGAGCTCAGCTACATTAAACAGTAACTGCTGTGTATGTACATAAGCTGTGCTGTACCATATGTCTACTACAAACATTTATTAGCAATATACCGTAATTATGAACACAGAATCATTATAGATGGCTTGAAACAGCAGAATTCAGATAATTGCAATGGGAAAGTGTAATTGCAATGAGCAAGCATCATTAACTAATTTACTCAGATAATCAAGGGCCAACTAAAATTACATTGTAGAGAAAGCACACAGTATTCCAATTAAAACACATAAACCAAAGAAAAAAGGCAGGGAAACTCACAGAATCACAGAACCATTAAGGTTGGAAAAGACCTTTAAGATCAAGTCCAACCATCAACCCAACACCACCATGCCCACTAAACCATGTCCTGAGGTGCCACGTCCACACATTTTTTGAACACTTCCAGTGATGGTGACTCCACCACCTCCCTGGGCAGCCTGTTCCAATGCCTGACCACCCTCTCAGTGAAGAAAGTTTTCTTAATATCCAATCTAAACCTCCACTGTCGGAACTTGAGGCCTTTTCCTCTTGTCCTATCACTAGTTACTTGGGAGAAGAGACCAACTCCCACCTCACCACAACCCCCTTTCAGGTAGTTGTAACTCTCCAATTAATGGAAGAGTTTGGCTACTTTTGTTTCTCCTGTCAATACACTTTCCTGGCCATAAGGCTAATAATCCTGGTATACAGTTTGAGATGAACAGTGCATTGTTGCAAGCAGCCATATATTTGTATTTTTAGTTTGAAAACAGCAAGACTGCAACCCTCCAGGTATGATCAGTACAGCACTGAAGCCTATTTGCTTCACAGGTTATTGAAAGCCACGCTAATGACCTGATGTCTAAGGAGCATATCTAGCAGTTTTGACGAATCTTATCACTAACTTCTAGGAGGGAATAGGGGAAACAGTGCCAGGGACGTGAAACCACTGGACAATGGCTCTGTTAAGCCATTCTCTGTCTAAGCACCTGTCTCTCTCTTCACCTATGCATGGTGGCATGAAGTCATGTACTTTATACGTAAGTCACAGACTTCAAAGGACAACCTCTCTTCTACTTTAGGTAGAACCATTACCAGACTCCAGCAATGCCAAATCTTGCATGCAGAGCTAACTGAAAAAAACCAGTTGCTTGTCATGTCATTCTGATAAATAGTTGTCGTTCTGATCATTCCCTCCAAAACCAAAACATGCATTGCTTTTGTTCAGAGATTGTTCATGCCTTCAACAGAGATTTTCAATTTAATTTGAAATAAATGTTTATAATATCAAAAAGTTAAATATCAAAAAGTTAAGTTACTGGAAGATAAGATCTGAAAATTTTGGAGTTTGATTTCTTTCTAGTATAAATCAAAAAGGAAATCTCATATCAAACTGCTATTCTATTAAGAAAGGTATAAAATGGCTTCAGACAATTATAGTGACCAGTTCTGCTCACTTCCTTTAGTTTAGCTGTAACAAAGTTTTACGGTACAAATTTTAGCATGTGAAAAGTCCCAAAGAACTCATCACCCTGTTAACAACCAACATACAGCATTTACACTGGCACTCCAGAGCTCTGCTGAGCTAAGGCCTTCATGAATAGCCTTTGCCTTCACAACACTACAGATGTTGATCATTTCCCCTACTTTTCAAAAAAACAAAGATAAAAACCTTTATTTGTATATTTTATATATATAAAAATATATAATATTTTCCAAGATTACTGTTGCTACAAATTTTGCCTCAGTTTTTGTCCAACTAGTTTGTCTCCAACTAGTCATGCATAGAAAACTCATCTGCTTTATATGCATACAAGCCACTCCATTTGAATTACTAACACGAACAAGTAGAAATGATAGCAACAAATAATAAAGTGCTCTTTTAATGTCCAGATGCTGCACTCTGAGAACTTGTCTGTGATTTGTAACTTGAGAAACAGAGCCCAAGAGTCAGCTTCCGTAGGATCATCAAACCAAAACATGAATTTCTTCTGAAACTTTTCAACTGTCAGCTTCTGAGTAGAAATGAACAACAGCTGTCAAAAAAAGCTAAGTAACAGATGCTGTGAATATAGCGACCATAAATTAGGGGCCTCATTGAGAAAGGGTCTACTATACAACAAGGGCATTTTAGCATCCACTTCAGCAATATTGGGCAGAAGGGCCTAGCACTGGAGCTAGACAATTATTAGAGAGAGTGATTTGAACAATCCAGAAATGTCTGTTTCTGAATTGTGCAGAACCATTTCAAGGTTCTGTCAAAGCATTTTCCTGTGTTGTTCTGAAATGAAAAGCAGAGCTGGGATATTAAGGCTCTGTGAAGGACATTCATTTAAAACATGCACAGTGCTGATGTACGCCATCAGCTGCTTTACGATACAGAGAAGCTTGTGAGGGAATATAATAAGGACAGCAGAAATGTTTGATTTTAAGCTTGATATTTTCCCTTCACATGCATCACTAAGGGGTATAGTTTATATTCTATGATTGTTTTGATGCTGAAAAAACTAATTTTCTTGTCCTTCTGGGTGAAATGGGAGTAATTGCAGTGGTGCTGGGCAACCTACACAGTCACAAAGGTAGCAGGAGCAGCCCTGCACTGCTGTGGAGAAGCAACCCCAAAGCTGGAAATGTTTGGAGCCGTATTTGTCGCCTGTAACACCACTCGATACAGAAACATCTTTGGGATCAGCTTCAGGCTACTCTGCTGATACCCCATAGTGCAAGGCACTGGGGCTAGTGTACCAGTAAGAAAGGCACTCAGACTCCATAAGCTATTGCTTAAAATACCATTTTCTGGAGCCAACACGAGAAAGAGTACAGATAATCTTACATCCCTTCAGGTGCTGTGAACCCCGAGCTCTGCAGCGTCAGACAGACCTGCTCAGGGCAGAGGTGGCACAGATCCCACCCATGGAAAGGTTCACTGATATTTTGGTTTCGAGACCTCTTATAGAATTTTTTTAGATAAAAAATACTGTATTCGTCACTTCTACCGTCAAAAAAACGTATCTTCACATGAGCACTTGCTGCTCCACTTTAAGGTAAGGACAAGGGCGCGCAGGTGGTGTATTTGACAGGACGGAGTGGGAGCTGCCTGCGGGCTCCTCTGCCACCGCCACCCAGCTGAGTTTGCGCTGCAGCCACGGGACCTGCACAGCCCAGCCCAGGCCTGAAGGACAAGCTGTACGTGCAGCCCAGCGCAGCCCAGCACCGGCCTCTGCCTACTCAGGTTCACTGCCGTGTGGATCACAAACTCTTTAATGGACAATAGTCTTCTGGTTAGGATCGTTATAGCCCTGAAAGGGAAAATCTTGCACTTGCTCAAGGCTTTAGGTTTTGCTTCCCTGCTGTGGGCATCAGCTGGTGCTCTATGCCAGCTTGGTAGCTTCCACTGCTCCTTGAGGTGAGTTCTGACTACTATCAGACATGAGACATGGTGGCCTGGAGGGTCCCTTTATTATCTAGTATGATGGGATTTGCAGGCAGGCTGTGCTTTAAGGTCTGGGGACCTACGGAGATAATAAGGATGTGGAGTGCATCAGGCATCTCCCAGCATCAACCATCCCATGAGCAGCACAGCAGCAAGCACAGAAGTAAGCGTTCTTCTCCTGTGGAGGGAACAAGATGCTTATGGCTCTGGGACATAGGATATGCTCCTGCTTTGCTTCCTTCTTTACATAGACACCCTGGGACCTTCACAGGTTATTTCTGTTTTCTAGAGCAAGTGGAGGATGAGTATGTGCACAAAACAGCAAATCTCACACTCTTACCTTGCACAGCATTTGCCAAGAACACAGGTTGTGTACTGTAACTCTGTAGACATTCAACATCTGGGGAACAGGAATCTGCTTTTAAGGGCTGCTCTGGGCTCATCACGGCTCTTCTTACACCAACCTCTGGGCTGTTCTGCCGAATGGTCTTTCAAGAACACTGCTTGCTAAGGTCGTACATTTATTGTCCCCTCTCATGCCCCTGGCTCCATATCTCTATGTAAGAATTACTCTACACCCGCTTTACATTTAATATATGTGCTATAGTGGCATGCAGCATAGCAAGAATCAGAAATTGTCTCATAGTAACAAAAATTGTCCCATGTAACAAGATGGGCTGCTTGATTGATCTTGCAAGCAATATGAACCTCTCGCCCTGACTGGTGAGGTGCACCCCCAGGTGCCTATGAGCAACAGGTACGAGGCTCTGGTTGAGAAAGAACAGCCAAATGAGGATGTGGACGATGGGCAAGCTACACCAGAGTTGTCTACACAGTCAGACAGGCCTACTGCCCGTATCACCACCACACACAAAAGGAAAAAAAGAAGAGTTGCAGTTGTAGGTGACTCTGCTCTGAGGGGAACAGAGGGTCCAATATGCCACACAGACCCTCCTCACAGGGAGGTCTGCTGTCTCCCTGGAGCCTGGGTTAAGGACGTCATTAGGAAAATTCCTAGCTTAGTGAGGTCCACAGATTACTAGCCACTACTGATTTTCCATGTGGATGGAGAAGCAGCAGCAATTTGTAGTCCACAAACAATTAAGAGAGAGTTTAGGGCCTTGGGATGGTCAGTGAGAGAATCTGGGGCACAGATTATTTTTTCTTCTCTCCTTCCAGTTGAAAGCAGTGACATTGGAAGGAAGATCCAATCCATGGCTGGTGTTACCACCACAATTTGGGGTTTTTTGATAATGGGATGGCATACATGGCACCAGGAATGCTGGCATCAAAAGGGAGACACCTCTCTGAAAGGGGGAAGAGGGTCTTTGCCCAAGAGATAACGGGGCTGATTGACAGGGCTTTAAACTAGATGCGAAGGGGGAGAGTGATAATAATATCAAGATTGCCTGCGACAATCAATCAACTGCCTTCCTGAAATGCCTGTACACCAACGCATGCAGCATGGGGAATAAACAGGAAGAACTAGAGATCTGGGTGTGGTCACAGGGCCATGATATCATTGCAATCCCGGAGACATGGTGGGATAGCTCGCATGACTGGAACGTTGTGACGACATTGGATAGCTATGTTCTGTTTAGGAAAGACAGGCCAGGAAGGTGAGGTGGTGGTGTTGCTCTTTATGTACGTAAACAACTGGAATGTATTCAGCTCTGCCTGGTTGGGGATGAAGTACCTGTTGAAATTTTACGGGTAAGAATCAAGGGGCAGGCTAATATGGCCGATATTGTTGTGGGTGTTCACTATACACCACCAGACCAGGAAGAAGAAGTAGATGAAGCCTTCTACAAACAACTAGAAGTAGCCTCAAAATCACATGCCCTGGTGCTTATGGGTGACTTTAATCACTCAGATATTTGTTGGAAAGACCACACAGCTAGGCACTCGCAATCCAGAAGGTTCCTGCATTGATGACAACTTTCTGACACAGGTGGTGGAGGAGCCAACGAGGACAGGTGTGGTGCTGGACCTTATATTAACAAACAAGGAAGGACTGGTTGCAGACATAAAGGTTGGAGGTAGCCTTGGCTGTAGTGATCATGACATAGTGGAGTTCAGTATCGTATGAGGAATAAGCAGGGCGATAAGTAAGATTGCAACCCTGGACTTCAGGAGGGCTAACTTTGTCCTCTTCAAAGACCTACTTGGAGGTATCCCATGGGCTAGAACTCTAGAAGGTAAGGGAGCCCAAGAGAGTTGGTTGATATTCAAGCACCACTTCCTCGAAGCTCAAGATCTGTGCATTCCTTTGAGTAAGAAATCAAGTAGAGGAGGCAGGAGACCCCCATAGATGAGCAAGGAACTGCTGGAAAAACTTGTATGGAAGAAAGGAGTTTACAGTAGGTGGGAAAAGGGACTGGTCACTTGAGAGAACTATAGGAATGTTGTCAGGATATGCAGGGATGCAACAAGGAAAGCCAAGGGCCTCTTGGAACTAAATCTGGTGAAGGAAGTAAAAGAGAACAAGAAGGGCTTCCTCAAGTATATCAGTGGTAAAAGGAAAACTAGGGAAAATGTGTGACCTTTGGTGAATGAAGTGGGAGCCCTGGTGACATAGGAGGCAGAGAAGGCAGAGTTACTGAAAGCCTTTTTCACTTCAGTCTTTACTGCTAAGACTACACCTCAGGAATCCCAGGCCTTGGAGATAGGTATGCGAAAAAGCCTGGAGGGAGGAAAACTCTTCACTGGTCGACGAGGTTTGGGTTAGAGACCATTTGGCTGAAATGAACACTCACAAATCCATGGGCCCTGATGGGATGCACCCGTGAGTGCTGAGGGAGCTGGCTGATGTTGCAACACCTCTCGCCATCATTTTTGAAAAATCATGGGGAACAGAAGAGGTGCCTGAGGACTGGAGGAAAGCCAGTGTCACCCCAGTCTTCTTTTTGAAGAAGACCCCTTTTTGGGCAAGAAAGAAGACCCAGGAAATTATAGACCGGTCAGCCTCACCTCCATCTCTGGGAAGGTGATGGAACAGCTCCTTCTGGAGGCCGTCTCTAGGCACATGGATGAAAAGAATGTTATCAGGAGTAGTCAGCATGGATTCACCAAGGGGAGATCATGCTTGACCATCCTGATAGCCTTCTATGATGGAGTGACTAGCTGGGTAGATGGAGAGCAGTGGATGTGGTTTATCTTGACTTCAGCAAGGCTTTTGACACTGTCTCCCATAATATCCTCATAGTGAAGCTCAGGAAGTATGGGTTGGATGAGTGGACTGTGAGATGAATTGTGATCTTGCTAAGCAACAGAGCTCAAAGGGTTGTGGCCAGTGGCGCAGAGTCCAGTTGGAGGCCTGTAGCTAGTGGTGTTCCCCAGGGATCAGAACTGGGTCCAGTTTTGTTCAACATCTTCATCAATGACCTAGATGAAGGGTTGGATGTACCCTCAGCAAGGTTGCTGATGATACAAAACTGGGAGGAGTGGCTGATACACCAGGAGGCTCTGCTGCCATTCAACAGGATCCAGACAGACTGGAGAGTTGAGCGGAGGGGAATCTCATGAAATTTAACAAGGACAAGTGTAGAGTTCTGCACCTGGGGAGGAACGACCCCATGCACCAGTACAGCTTAGGGGCTGACCTGCTGGAAAGCAGCTCCATGGAGAAGGACCTTGGAGTCCTGGTAGACAATAAGTTATCCATGGGACAGCAATATGCCCTGGTAGCCAAGAGGGCCAGTGGTATTCTGGGGTGCATTAAGAAGAGTGTGATGAGCAGGTCGAGAGAGGTTCTCCTCCCCCTCTACTCTGCTTTGGTGAGGCCTCATCTGGAGTACTGTGTCCAGTTCTGGGTTCCTCAGTTCAAGCAAGACAAGGAACTTTTGGGGAGAGTCCAACAGAGGGCTACGAGAATGCTTAAGGGACTGGAACATCTCTTGTATAAGGAAAGGCTGAGAGACCTAGTCTGGAGGAGAGAAAATAAGAAGAGAAAAGGAATTCAGAGCGCTGGTGCAATTGATCGATGGAGTGGGAGCACAGGTAGTGTTTTCGTCAATCCCTTCCATGACAGGGAAGAACACTGAAAGGAATGGGAAAGTACACTTGATCAACACATGGCTCAGGGGCTGATGCCATCGGCAGAATTTTGGGGTTTTTGACCATGGGGCAGTTTACACAGCACTGGGCCTCCTGGCAGCAGATGGAGTGCAACTGTCTCCAAGGGGGAAAAGGATTCTTGCTTACAAGCTGGCAGGCCCCATCAAGAGGGCTTTAAACTAGATTTGAAGGGGGAAGGGGATAAAACCAGGATCACTAGAGATGAGCCTAGGAGTGGCATGCCAGCGTTGGGGGTGAAATCGATAGCCCAGCTCAAGTGCATTTACACCATTGCACGCAGCATGGGCACCAAACAGGAGAAGCTGGAAGCCATTGTGCAGCGGGACAGCTATGACTTAGTCACCATCACAGACACATGGTGGGATGCTTCTTATGACTGGAGTTCTGCAATGGGTGGCTATAAGCTCTTCCGAAGGGATAGGCAAGGAAGGAGAGGCGATGGGATAACTCTCTCTGTTAGGGAGAGTTTTGATTGTAGAGAACTCAATGATTGTGAAGACCAAGCTGAGTGCTTATGGGTAAGGATGAGGGGGAAGGCCAATGAGGCAGATATCCTGCAGGGAGTCCTGACCACCCAACCAGGATGAAGAGACAGATGAAACATTCTATAAGTGACTGGCAGAAGTCTTGCAATCACTAGCCCTTGTTCTTGTAGGGGACTTCAATCTACAGGACATCTGCTGGAAGTATAACACAGCAGAGAGGAAACAGTCTAGGAGGTGCCTGGAGTGTGCGGAAGATAACTTCCTGACACAGCTGGTAAGTGAGCCTACCAGGGGAGGTGCCCCACTTGACCTGCTGTTTATGAACAGAGAAGGACTGGTGGGAGATCTGATGGTTGGAGGCCGTCTTGGGCTTAGCGACCGTGACATGATAGAATTCTCAATTCTGAGTGAAGTAAGGAGAGGGGTCAGCAAAACTGCTACCATGGACTTCCGGAGGGCACAGTTCAGCCTGTTCAGGTCACTGGTTGAGAGAGTCCCTTTGGAGACTGTCCTGAAGGGCAGAAGGGTCCAGGAAGACTGGACAATCTTCAAGAAGGAAATCTTAAAGGCGCAGGAGCAGGCAGTCCCCATGTGCCGTAAGAAGAGCTGGTGGGGAAGACGACCAGCCTGGCTGAACAGCGAGATTTTGCTGGGACTCAGGGAAAAAAGGAAGGATTATCACCTCTGGAAGAAGGGGCAGGCAACTCAAGAAGAGTACAAGAACATTGTTAGGTCAAGCACAGACAAAATTAGAAAGGTAAAAGCCCAGCTAGAGCTCAGTCTGGCCACAGTCATAAAGCATAACAAAAAATTCTTCTACAAATATATTAACAACAAAAAGAGAGGCAAGGAGAATCTCCATCCCTTACTGGATATGGGGGGGAACACTGTGACCAAGGACGAGGACAAGGTTGAGGTACTTAATGCCGCCTTTGCCTCAGTCTTTAATAGCCAGTCCAGGTACTCACAGGGTATTCAGCCCCCTGAGCTGGAAGACAGGGATGGAGAGCACAATAACCTGCCCATAATCCAGAAGGAAGCAGTTAAAGACCTGTTAAGCCACCTGGAACACGCACAAGTCTATGTGGCCTGATGGGATCCACCCGAGAGTACTGAGAGAGCTGGCAGAGGAGCTTGCCAAACCACTCTCCATCATTTATCAGCAGTCCTGGTTAACAGGGGAGGTCCCAGAAGACTGGAGGCTTGCCAATGTGACGCCCGTCTACAAGAAAGGCCGGAAGGAGGATCCTGGGAACTATAGGCCTGTCAGCCTGATCTCTGTACTGGGGGAAGATAATGGAGCAGTTCATCTTGAGAGTGCTCACACGGCATGTGCAGGACAACCAAGGGATCAGGCCCAGCCAGCAAGGGTTCATGAAAGGCAGGTCCTGCTTCACCAACCTGACTTCCTTCTATGACCAGATGACTCGCCTAGTGGATGAGGGAAAAGCTGTGGACGTTGTCTACCTGGACTTTAGTAAAGCCTTTGACAGCGTCTCCCACAGCATTTACCTGGAGAAACTGGTGGCTTGTGGCTTGGACAGGTTTACTCTTCAATGGGTAAAGAACTGGCTGGATGGCCGAGCCCAGAGAGTTGTGGTGAATGGAATTAAATTTGGCTGTCAACCAGTGACAAGTGGTGTTCCCCAGGGCTCAGTTCTGGGGCTGGTCTTGTTCAGTATCTTTATCGATGACCTGGATGAGGGGATCAAGTGCTCCCTCAGTAAGTTTGCAGATGACACCAAGCTGGGTGGGAGTGTTGATCTGCTGGAGGGTAGGAGGGCTCTGCAGAGGGATCTGGACAGGCTGGATCGATGGGCAGAGGTCAACTGTATGAGGTTTAATAAGGTCAAGTGCCGGGTCCTGCACTTCAGTAACAACAACCCCATGCAACGCTACAGGCTTAGGGAGGAGTGGCTGGAGAGCTGCCCAGCAGAAAGGAACCTGGGGGTGCTGGTTGACAGCCGGCTGAACATGAGCCAGCAGTGTGCCAAGAAGGCCAACAGCATCCTGGCCTGTATCAGAAAGAGCGTGGCCAGCAGGACTAGGGAAGTGATTGTGCCCCTGTACTCGGCACTAGTGAGGCCACACCTCTAATACTGTGTTCTTTTTTGGGCCCCTCACTACAAGAAGGATGTTGAGGTGCTTGAGCGTGTCCAAAGAAGCGCAACAAAGCTGATGAGGGGTCTGGAGCACAAGTCGTCTGAGTAGTGGCTAAGGGAACTGGGCTTGTTCAGTCTGGAGAAGGGGAGGCTGAGAGGAGACCTTATCACTCTCTACAACTACCTGAAAGGGGGTTGTGGCGAGGTGGGTGTTGGTCACTTCTCCCAAGTAACTAGTGATAGAACAAGAGGAAATGGCCTCAGGTTGTGCCAGGGGAGGTTTAGACTGGATATTAGGAAAAATTTCTTTATGGAGAGAGTGGTCAAACATTGGAACAGGCTGCCTAGGGAGGTGGTGGAGTCAGCATCTCTGGAAGTGTTCAAAAAACGTGTGGATGTGGTGCTTCAGGACATGGTTTTAGGGGCATGGTTGTGTTGAGTTGATGGTTGGACTTAATCTTGAAGGTCCTTTCCAACCTTAGTGATTCTGTGATTCTGAGAAGGTGGAGAGGGGACCTTATCAATGTCTATAAATCTCTGAAGGGTGGCTGTCAGAAGGATGGAGCCAGTCTCTTTTCAGTAGTACCTAGTGATAGGATGAGGGGCAATGAGCACAAACTGCAGCACAGGAAGCTCCACCTCAACATGAGGAAAAACTTCTTTACTGTGAGGGTGACGGAGCACTGGAACAGGCTGCCCAGAGAGGTTGTGGAGTCTCCTTCTCTGGAGACCTTCAACACCCAATTGGACATGTTACTTTGCAAACCTGCCCTAGGTGATCCTGCCTTGGCAGAGGGCTTGGACCAGATGATCTTCAGAGGTCCCTTCCAACTCCTACCGTACTGTGATTCTGTGATTCTGTGAGTCCTAATCAGCCCTTTAATACTATTGCCTCCAGAGCCACAGAGGTTCCATCCTCACCAAGTCAGGAATTGCTGTTGACTTCTCTGTCTTCCTTGAAATTGTAAGAAAGACAGTAATTACTGTAAGAAGCCCTAAGGAGTCCACTCAGAACTTCTTCATTTTCCTCGCAAGGACACACAGGGAAGCTCAGAAGTAAATGATTAATGGCCCAAAGCTTTATTTGATCTGCTGCTACAATTAAGTAGTGGCTGGCAAAGCTCACCAGCCTCCCTCAGCTACTAAACCATATTGGGCTGTTTCAAAGAGTTCCTGAGAAACTGGAGCTTAGATAACCTAATTGAAAGCTATTTGAGAGGCGTTTCTGTTATATTAAGGTACTGTCCGACTACTGAGGATATCCATATGCTGCTCATATATAAAAATACGAGTAAGTCATCTGTTGGGTAGCTGAGGTTCTTCAGTTGTGTGTAGATGGTATACGGATGTGATGGGTATTTGGATGTAAAGAATATTCACTGAATGAAGATGAATTTAGTAAATAACTTTTATCCATGTAACTGGCTAGGAGTGACTCGTGATATTTGTGTGAACATGAGTTACTTGTTCCACCTGTAACTACCAAGTTCTGACATTTCTTGTGACAAATACCACATGGAGAGACTGAGCAGTTAGGTAAAATAGATCTGGGCAGAGGTAAAAATATTTTTATAAGCTACAGGCACTTTTCACAAACAGCATTTTCCTATCTGAAAATATGTACTTCCATAATGTTTCATCTATCTCAGTGTCATACCCAGATGTTTTTACTGAAAATAAAAAAAACCCCAGCTCTGGCACTGCCAAAGGAAGATCCCTCCAAAGAACAGCTGATATTTTCAGTGTTGACAAAGAGTAGGATAACATTTTAAAAATTACGAAAAGTTAAACAGCACTTAACGTTATTCAGTTATGGAGTACTAAGTCTATAAAGACAAGGGATGGCACCACCCCCACTGCATTCCTGACGCTGGTACTTCAGTCTCATCATTTCTTTTGTGCTGGACCTACAGTTCATGGAGCTGTCTAGAAACCCAGCTCAGAGAACTGACCCCACTAGTAACAACGCTGTGTTGTTGTGGCTGTGTTACTTTTCAGGTGGACTAGGTCCTTGGTTTGTCTCACAACCACACAAATCCTTGTGCCAGCAGAAGGGTGGCAGCAGCAGTGAGCGGCTGGGAGCAGGACAGTCCTTGTCCAGATCATGCTGAATGCGAACAGGCACGCAACCAGGGTGGCAGGGACATAAATGTCTTTGGGGATCTGAGCCCTAGAACCATCATCTGATTATGTCCTGAGGGAATGAGTTTCCGAAGTCATTCCCTTCTTTTTTGTATTTTATCATTTTACTCTTGAATATACAACTTTCATTCTTTTGAAAAACTGAAATCAGAGACTGAAATCAGAGTCCTGATACTCCTGAATTAAAAAAAAAAATGCTACATTGTAATTCAAAGAAAGAAAATTTTTGCTTTGATGGAAAAAAAATCCCATTTTTTTCTTCCTTTATTGCTAAAAAGTGTGAGACTGGGCTTTTTTTCACTCATAATGTATACAAATTTAAAAAGCCTTTTGTTTACGAATGGTGTTAAAATGGAAATTTTTCATTAAAATGTGGAATGTTCACACATAGAGAAATGGATTTGATTAACATCTACCACCTTAGACTGCTAGAGAGTCTCTATATATATCATAGCACAGGATTTTTTCAATATTTTTTAGTAATCCCATCAAAACAATAGGATAAATTGTATTTAAAGTTCCGCTTAGGCAGATACTTGATTTCAAAGACTGACAGCTAGACTGATTTTGTCCAGAAATTAAAACTTTGCATGAAAACATTTAAAGAAGTGTCTCCAAGTGAAGTCTTTCTTGTGCAAACCTGGGGTTTAGAGACGACATGAAAGAAAGAGAACACATAAGTACAGCGTAACCTTCTGTCCCCCTGACCTGCATTTGCCTACGCCTGTAGCTGTGTCAGCTCCACTAAGAGAGCTACCTGCTTACAACCTGACTGCTGCAAGGACATGGAGATCTTCCCATCGAAAAGGAAAAGCAGTGTTACATGGCCAACAGGTCAAACACAGGTAACAGTTTTCACTTTGGGATATACCACTTACCTCCTATAGTAAATTCATTTTGGGGGAAAAAAAGGTCAATTAAAAAATACACATGAGAAAAGTGGGAAGAAAAAAATACAGACCTTAATACAGCCTAGATGACAAAAACTGCAAAACCAAATCTGGTGTAAGACCCTGCTTGATGCATCCAAATTTTGGATCGTAGGTCCTACATTTCAGTCACACTGGAGAGCATCTCAAGAAGTACCACAACTGCCCAAGGTAGAGACGTTTCTGACAACTGTTTCTTTAACTTGCTCTTACAGGTCTGCACAAAGGGAAATCCCCAAATTTCCCATGCTGCCTCTTCTGGGGCATCACAATTGCTGATATCTAACCTAAATCTCATGCTGAGGTTTAAGCTGTTATACTGCTTGCTCTTTTGTCTTCACTATGGACTTTCAGAGGGCTCCTGTGTCACACAGGCTATGTTCCTCTTTGTTCATGCTAGAACAGCCATGAGCATGGTGACTCATGCTCAGTCTGAGGTTCACTATAACCTCCTGGTTCTTCTTCACGGAGCTGCTACCAACCTGGCCATCCCCCATCCTGCCTTTCTGCAGCCAATGACACTGTCTGACATTGCATTTGTGCTTCAGGAGCATCCCGCTTTTCCAGAGCATTTTTCCAGTCTGTCAAGATAATTTCTGAAATCTGATCTTGTTCTCCAACATAGCCCTTCCCAGCACCATCGGTGGTATTATCCACGGTAAGTGTACTCTCTGTGTCATTATCCACATCACTGATGAAGATCTTTGACGGCACTGGACAATCCGTCGCTGAATTCCTCCTTGTAGAGCTCTGTATTTCCACCGTGGACGGCTGAGAACTGCTCTTGTGTACAGCTATGCCATCAGTTTTGCAGCTGTCCCCTTGCTTGGACTGTATTACAACGTCACGAAAGTCAAATCCACGCTTAAATCAGCTCAGATCTCCTTTTTCTTGATTTTCCTTTCCCAGAGAGGGAAGTCAAATTCCCCTGACCTCAGCCGTTCCCGTGAAGCTGCCGTTGTGGCTGGTACATCCTTTTCTTACACGCCGGATGCTCGCGAATGGGAGACGGGGCGCGGCGCGGGGCAGCGGCTTTCGGGCAGGGCACTCGTGCCTCGGCGCTCCGCGGGCGCTGCGCGGGGCAGCGCGGCCGGGCCCGCGGCGGGCGGCCCCCGCCGGGGTCTCCATGGCGACCCGCCGCCGCTTGGGTTGCCAGGGCGGCGGCGCCGGGGGTTGCGGCCCGGGCTTCCAACTGGCCGCGGCCAACAGCCACCGCCTCCATTGGCCGCCGCCTATATAGGGCCGGCGGGTCGGCAGCCCCCCCGGTGGTGCGCGGCGCAGAGCGGCGTAGCGTCCTGCGTGGGCCGGTGGCGAGGGGAACCGGGCAGCGCGGTGCGGGCTCCCCGGCAGCGCGGCCGCCGTCCTGCGGGGCGGGGAGACTGCCCGAGGCGTAACCCAGTATCTGTGGGGGTTTGGGGTGGTGGTTTTTTTTTTTACCAACTTTATTTTTTTCCTTTTTTTGTTGTGTGTGTGTTTTGTGTTTGGGGTTTTTTTTTTCTTTTTTTTTTTTTTCTCCTCCGAAAGGTACCGACATTGGGGCGATGCGCCGCACCGGAGGGAAGAGCCGGGCGGGGCGGCGGGAGCGCTGCCCCGCTGCCCCCCGCAGCGGCGGCCGGGCTGTGCTGGGGGTGCTGGCGGAGAACGGGCAGCAGCGGCCCGGCGGCCAGGTGAGCCCCGCCCGCAGCGGCAGCCTCCCCTCCCCGCCCCGCCCGGGGCCCGCAGCCGGCTGCCGGGTTCCCCGGGCAAGCCCCAGACACCCGCCCGCCCTCCCCGCCGGCCGCGGGCAGCTCCTCGATTCGGGACGTGGGGCTGGCCAGCTGCCACTGGCATGAGCCGTGCAGGCACCTTCCCTGGAGGCTGCAGGTAAAGGGCTGGGAGATAAGTAGGCTCCAGCTGATGAGTGTGAGTTTCCTGAGAAACCCTGCTAGTAACCAGTCCCGATCTGCTGACACTCCCCCGTGGAAATGTTTTGAACAAATAATCCCCCCTGGAAGGAAGGGAGACTTGGTGAGGTTTCACTTGGGCACTTACCCTCTAAAGTGTAGGTGGTGGTTTAAGAAAAGTCTGTTCACTGATGCTTACTCAAAGGTCCCATTGCCCTGTGGCTGGCCATGCTCTCTTCAGGGTGCTGTAGCCTTCAAGAAGTTAAAGTTTGCAGCAGGGTGTCTGTCTGCTTTTCTGTTCCTTGGGCCGTTCTGGAGTTTTTTGATGTGGCGAGGAGAAGGTTACTGTGCCGACTGTAAGTCAGCAGGACCTGAAATAGCAGCTATTATGTGTATACAAACTCGTCTCGGTCGTGACTGTGTTAAAGGCCCCAACTCTATTGGTGGCTCACTGAGAGTAGATGATGGAAGGACTGCATGCTGGTCATACGTTGTAGTTCCAGGGGTTGTGATGCTTGAGTTCAAAAGTTCAAACTTTGGCTTGTAACTCAGCATAAAATGCACACTTGTGGGTGAAGTCCTTCATAAGTCTGTGATGGTGCCTGAGCACTTTCTTTTGTTACTTTAATTGCCACACCCGAAAGCAGCTGCTCCTTGCCAGAAGCAAGTGTGGAGCAGACCCTGCACTTACCAGCCCTGTCGGAACAGAGCAGCACCCTCAACTCATTCTCCTTGGTGGAGGGTGCTGGAGATGAGGCTACACCCCTGGTTCCTGACTTTCCACTACACCTCACTCTTTCTGTGAGGAGCCTGTTGCAACAAGACCACAACAAGCAGTACTTCTGAAGCACCAGCTGTATTTATATATATATATAACTGGGGCTTTTCCAGTTAACTTTTATGTTACTGGTGTCTGTTAGGCAAGGAAAGTGATTGCCTTTTCTAAAACAAACAATACTTACTGTTATTTTCTTCCTGAGTTGCCCTCCCACAGCATTGCTGTGTGTTCTGTTTCAGGGTGCTACTGTCATCAGACACTACTCTGGCTCTGAAAACACCGTCCCTTCATCTGGAAAAGATGAGTTACCCAACCACATGGTCAATGCTGCATCAAAGCAAGGGTTTTCTATCTACATAGATGAGCCAGAACAGAGAGAGAACTACAGCTGCCAAGTGGCTGAGGAGCTGGAATCAAGCCTGTGTGAGCTGGATACTAGTGCAATGACATCCAGCGTTCACCTATTGCTGGATCTGAGTACAGGTAACTCCTGTTACTATTAAGCACAAGTACATATAGGGTGGTTATGAACTGTGATGCTGGTAAGCTAGTGAGTAGCTTATGTTACAATAAATAACACTTCTAGATAACTTGGATTGTATTGTATTTTTTGGATTGTATGAGGTAGAACACTCCTGTGCTAGAAATACCAGGAGAAGGTGGAGAGGCTAATTACACAAATGCCTTACTGGTTCCTCTTACCTGCTAGGATCTCCTATGATAGTGGACACATCCTTCCAGTCCCAACGTGAGGATCACATGGGAGATGACATAACCCTGACTGTGGGAGAATATGCGGAAGACATTCATCAGTACCTCCGAGAAGCTGAAGTGAGCTTGTAGATATTTGTGGTCTGTATGGTGGGCTGCAATACTGCAGAGATGTATAGTTGCCCCTGGATAACTTGAGGTTGCCATCGAGCTACAAAGGAGAGAAAGCAAGCAGTAAAAGCCATCTCTGAAGCTAGAATCATAAGCAGCTTCTAGACAGTGATAAGATCTTTCAGGATTATTCTGCATGCCAGAAATACCTCACTGTTAGAGCATCTCTTGACTCCTTGAAATCCTTGAAGAATTCTTGCAGATGAGATGAATGCTGCAAAAATACTAAAGCAGCTGGATGTGATCTCACTGATAGTGCTCTTGATACAGTAGCAATTTTTCCTGTCTTCCTGTATCAGGAGTAAAGTGCAGTCTCACAATAGGAAAAGGGAGAAAAATGCGATTTCTTCACTTTTAGGTCCCTCTGAATGGCTCATATGTGCTTGATGGCAAAGACTGTCCATAGTTCAGGAGGTCTTTTACTATTCTGCTACTAACACAGTAGCTCCTATCTCTTCATAAACATAGAAATGCTGCTAGCTGCTAAATAATACTACCAGCACGATAATTAGTAGTAATGAGTGAAGTGGAACAACTCATGCTCGTTTTAGTGTAAGTATAAAGAATGTTAATAATCTCAGCCATCAACGGTTGTCTTCAGGGTGAGTGTCCTGATTCTTCAACTCTCTGTCCAAACAGATAAGATTCAGGCCCAAGCCCTACTACATGAGGAAACAACCAGATATCACAACAGGAATGCGTGCCATCTTGGTAGACTGGCTGGTGGAAGTAGTGGAAGAATATAAACTTCGGACAGAGACTTTGTATTTGGCGGTGAACTTCCTGGACAGGTTTCTTTCCTGCATGTCTGTTCTCAGAGGGAAGCTGCAGCTTGTAGGAACAGCAGCAATTCTTCTGGCTGCGTAAGTGTTTATCATCTCCTGAAATCTCAGTGAGCTAAAACCTATTTTTGGACTCAGTCTTTTAGTATAACTTGAAGGACTGAAGCTTGCAGTGGTAGGTAGCTTTATCTCAAGATTAGCAACTTTACCTACTTTGGCACTAGCAAAATTAAACCTTTAATATTTGTGATGTGAGGAACTGTAGTGGGAAAACCTTATAACCATAACAGCAGGAGTAAAAACACAACTGTGTTAGGCTGCTGGCCTATAGGGCTGTAGTGGATTCACAGTCACAATCTGTAATTAGCCTTGAACTGCTTTAAGTAGACAGGGTACTTAGTGTAACCTAGAAGTGCATGGGGTTTTGTCTGGAGTGCACTGTGTTACTGAGACTTTCTCTGAGAGCTTACTATTAGTCAAGAGCTAACAATGCAAGTGTGTTTGTATCTAGACTGATGACTTGGAGTTCCTCTAAACATCTTTGCCCAAGTTTGAAGTTAAATTGTTACCTAGCCTGGAGGAAGGACTAAAATAGGAGTGCTACACAAATCTTAACGTCATGCGCTCATGCTGATATTGATCCAGCAGAAAGTGTTCTTTTAACATAACTTTCAAGCTGACAAATGTGGCTTCTGTGTTTCTTTTTCAGGAAATATGAAGAGATCTACCCACCAGAAGTAGATGAATTTGTGTATATAACAGATGATACCTACACAAAGAGGCAGCTGCTAAGAATGGAACACCTGCTTCTCAAAGTGTTGGCTTTTGACCTAACAGCCCCAACCACTAACCAGTTCCTTCTTCAGTATATTCAGAGGCACAGAGTCTGTATCAGGACAGAGAACTTCGCAAGGGTATGAATTACCCTTCTTTTAGGACCGAGGGAGGAGAAGTGATCCTAAAAGCAGAATCACTTGTATTTCATTATCTGAGCAGGCAGGTTCTGCTACTATACTATGATCTAGCAGAAGATACTCATGGTCTCATGGAAATCCAAAGTTTGGCCTTCCTGGTCAGGGATAATGCACTGACTAGGCAGCGAGGTCGTAGAACATGGTGTTTTTTTCCACAGTGTCTGCATAGCCAGTCTGCTCTGGATGTGGTGGTACTACATGTTGCTACACAATGACACAGCCTATAACTGCATAGGCAACCCTGCTTAGAAACAGGATAACCCAAGCTTATAGCAAAACATTTGACGTGCTGCTTATGTGCAAAGGGTATAGGATTGTACAGTGACTCTACTGCAACAGAGGCAAAACTCTCAGAAATAGAGTTGTCCATTTAACCCTGATCTCCAAGTGAGGTCCATCTGTGTGAACAGAAGCCTTAGAGGATGGGAAGAGTATGTTTGTTATTTTTACAAAATATGAATTTTCTAAGTATCTGTAAAATTACATCAGAGCTCATGATGGGACCAGAACTGCAGATTACAGTGTAGACTGTTTAGGCTTTGACAGTGTGGTCTTTCTGTCCCCCACTGAAACATGCTAAAAGTCCTTTAAGATCAACAGGACTTCAAATGCTATTTCTACCCACCAGACATGTAACTCATGGTTTTTACATGAAACTGAGACCACTGACAATTTTCAGTGTTTGCTGTATTGGCCTAATTGTACCAGCTAGGCTCATTCTGTGTGAAGGACTTATGGGTTTTTTGTGTGTGGAAGACTTATGGATTTTTTGTTCAGTATCTTGCAGAGTTAAGTCTCCTTGAAGCTGATCCTTTTCTGAAGTACCTTCCATCACAAACTGCTGCAGCAGCCTACTGTCTAGCAAACTATACGGTGAACAGGTCTTTCTGGGTAAGAACAACTGCATGTTAATGAGTAGCTCAAGGATTTGATGTTATTGTTAAAACTAGGCTGAGAAGCAGAAGGAGTAGCTTCAAAGTATGTTGTTATAAAGGCTGAAATTCTGGGATGAGCGGTTGATCCTGAGCTAATGGGACTACTTGATAAATGAATATTAAATCAACCTGAAATATCCTGCCTCTTCTCTGAAATGGGAGGGACCTTGCAGTCTTCCTCACTTCTATCAAGTCTGTACCTAAGGCCTTGTCAGCCTTTCATGTCCAAAACTCCTCCCTCGAAATACAATTCAGGGGCTTTCTGGGAGGGAGGGGAGAGCTGAATGTGTCCACTTGAGTGGAATGACTGTACTGAGTGTCTGTGTTAATGCAAGCTCTGATAGGCCTCAGCTGTGTGTTGGAGGAATAGCTTTAGCAGAGAGCAGAACCCAGAGGAGATGTAATGATGCCACATGCTTAGAGCAGAAGGAGCTTCTTGTCAGATATCCTGGCACCAAGGAAGACCTAGAGTGAAAGTGATGGCAGGAGACCCTTGAATCATTTTCAAGCCTAAAGAATCTAGAGTGAGCACTGATGTAGTGAAAATGGTTTCTGCTTCTGTAGAAAATGTATCTGTATGTGAATGTTGTCTACAATAGTGTAACACTGGTTTTTCTCCTCTGACCAGCCGGAAACACTTGTTGCATTCACTGGGTATTCATTAAGTGAGATAGTGCCTTGCTTGACTGATCTGCATAAAGCATGCCTTGATGCTCCCCATTGCCAACTGCAAGCAATTAAGGAGAAGTATAAGCACTCGCAGTAAGTAACCAGGAAGCCAGTGTTCTGTAACTTGGAGGCTGTAAGCACAGGATGACTCTGGTTTAGCAGCCTGGCCTATAGCTGCTGTAGCTGAACTTCTCATAATGGTTAGCTTCTATTCCTGAAACAGAAGCCTCTGACAACCTCCTGAGGGGAAAACTTTTCTGACCAGAAGAGTAGTTCATCCATAGGTATACAGATGTACTGGATAACAGTCATCCGCAACATTGCAGAATAATTATTTTATTCCCCAGTGTATTGCATAAGAAGATGATGTCCTTAAATTTGTCAGCTAAACTAATCTTTATTGACTGCATTTTTATTCCAGGTACCTGCAGGTGTCTCTTCTGGAACCCCCAGCAGTTCTTCCTCTACAATAGAGACTGTGGATCCTGGACTTGGAGATTATTTCCTCCCAATCAGCAAAGCTGGCCTAACATTTCAGAGTACTGCAGGTCATGTGTCTGTAACCGTAGTGATCAGAATGGTTTTTAGCTAGTATTTTTAATTAGATGCCTTTTTAAAAAAAGGGTATTAGACTATAGGTCTTAATATAACTGACAGCACTTAATAAATGTCTTATTACATCGTTCCTCTGTGAATTTCCTGACTCCTCTTAATATCTGCGGTAACAGTGACAAGAAAGGGTTGTGTTGTTGTTTTTTGGTTTTTTTTAAATCCATTGTGAGCAGGGCTTCTAAGCTAGCTGGAGTCAGTGTGGCTTGAACCAACACACCATAGACACAGGTGATTTGCTGCAGCATCTTGTCTCATAGAAGAGGAAAAACAGATAAGATCATGTGTCCTTAAACAGAACCTGTTTTCTGGAACTTGTTTATATCACAGCAAAACCATCCAGATGCAAGTGGTGTATGAACTCTGGACTTGTGTGTAGAAGACCATCAATGTTGAGGTGAAAGTTGGACTTCCCTTTATGGAGGTGAATAAGGGGGATTCCCTCTGCAGGAAGTTGGAGGGAGGGGAGGTTGTGGCTGGCAGAGCCTTAGGAACACTTCAAGCACTGGTGGACAGACTGCAGTAGAGAGCAACGCTGACAGCTATGAGGAAGAAACTGGAGCATGTAAGGTACTAGAACAGTGGAGTTTAGCTAGATGGCTGCTGTGTCAGACTTACGGTAATTGAGTAGTCTTATGGCATAGCTGTTGGAGATGACCTCTCCCGCCACTACAGCACTGCTGAACATGTGTGCTTTGCAGTCTCTAGAGAAACATTGCTCTCAGCAGGAAGGAGAGGGGATGATGGGACAGGACTAACTATCTTATTCTGCACTGCTACACTGTTTTGTGTCCCCCAGTTACTTGCTAGGTAATGTTTAAAAAAAAACCTAAACCAACAAAATGCTACCTTGAGTACTCTTAAACACAACCCCTGTCCAAAGTAGTTCTACGAATACTAGTTAGTCATGTTTGTCAATATGTAGAGGACTAAGTTCAGCTCATTTAAATGGCAAGGTAAGTCTGAAACATTCTCTTACTGTAAGTTTAAAACCTTCAGTGCCTGTTGCTTCCTAAGAGTAATCTGTATGGGGCATTATGTGTTTCCAAGCAAGAATATGCTTAACACTGACATTAACAAGCTATTCAGCAGAAGTACTAAGTACTAGCTAACAAGCCTCTTTCTTTAATTTTTAAACCTGATTATACTAGTGTGTGTGTCATGAGGCTCTTAGCTTCAGGGGTTTTACTTCTCTTGATATGTGTAAGACTCTTTTTTCCCCTGCTTCTTCCCTGTCCAGGCTGGTGAATCCTCCTAGTAAATTCCTAGTAATTCCTCCAAAATTGAGGTAGTGGTAATGACTGATTCACTTGTCTCAAATGCTGCCCTCCCTTAAAGGATATTTACTTTAGTTTTAGTCTAGCCAATGTAGTTCTTGATCTCTTGCTTCAAACACTTTCTAGTCAAGTAAATTAATTAGTCTTGGTATTAACTGATAATGCCAGATGTGACCAGATACCACAGACACAAGCATGGGATATCTGCTTTATGGTGGAGGCCTAGATCCATGGATTGTATCCATGCAATGAATTTCAAGGCTTGTTGATGAATGTCTTAAAAGTGGGCTATGAACTTCACTCATGCCTGCAGCTACCTCCTTTAAAGTAGGTAGCTCAGTACGAAGGTCAGAGATAGTGGTGCCCAGTTACAAAGGGGAGTGGTGAATTTCTTTGTTGCCTGTTTCACAAAGAAATGGTGAGTGTACTGAGCAAGGGTCTTGCTAAATCTACCAGGCTTGAGTACCAGCTTGTTTATGGTGTTTCAGGCTGAACATAAGGTGTGCTGAAACCCCATGTTAATAAGCCTTACATTACTCATAAGTAATAGTGCCTACTGAACTCCATTTACTGTGGTATTGAGTATTTTGGAAGCAGTAATGAATGTCTCAAGTGCAGAATCATTTTCCTACTGTTACAGTAGTTCGAAGGTATTTGTATGGTCATGTCACTACAATAATGGAAGAGATGAGTTTTGGTCTTATGAACAGTCTATGACCACAGTCATATCTTGTGTTCCTGAGCCAACAGATTTGGTGCATCTAAAGCAGTAGGAGGTGTCCAGGTCTGAATTTACTAAGTGTTTTACCATGTGGTGTCTTCCTAGAAACAAACTTTCCTTTTGTTTTACCTTTTTAGAGTTTACTTAGCTGCAAGACATATACAATGGTTGCATTTAACTTCCTTGAAGCTTTAATTCTCTGGTATACAAATGTGCCTGACTTTTTTTTAAACTATAACATCTGAAGAAGACTGCTGTCTGCTTTCTTGTTTGTTTTTGTCATTATTCTGCAACTGAACTAGTGGCTTAAATATTCTTTTAGTCCAAAGGCTAAAAATGGAAAATAAAAAGGTAAGTAGTTATGGTGAATAATCACATAATGCTGCAATGTGAATGCTAATAACAAGTTTGTGCAAGATGGATTAAATTTTAATTTGTGAGACAGAAGAAAGTGATCTTGAAGTGGTCTCATCTGAGATCTGTGGGTAGTAATGGCATTTTGAATGGTCCTGCTCTATTCTAACTTCCTTTTGTTGCATTTGTCTTACTCAGAGCAAGGAAAAGTCTTACTGCTCTTGTATGAATGAGCCTTGATTCTTTCGAGGTGAAAATTGGGTGCTGTCTCCTCTCATTCTATGTGAGTCATCATGCTTAACTCTGGTCTGCCCCTCATGTGGGCTTTCCTCTGCAGCTGAAATGTGAGAAAGGTATGAGATGCTTCTGTTGAGCATATAGTGGTAATGAAGGTGAAATAATGTTGTTTAAATAAGATGAAGTGCTTAAATGCAGATGCAAAAACCACTTAAGAGTGCTTAAAAGATGTACTGAAAATAATAAAGGCTACAGGAATATGGTTTATAAGGAAGGAAATGAAAGAAACCCAAGAGGAAACTTTAAGTTTTCATTGATGTAGATGCTATATGGAAAAACTAAGCCCTCTAAAGCTTCCAGCCTTGTGATGTTTGAAACAAACAGAACCAGACTTCTTGAAGACAGCTGTATCCTGGAAAAGAGATAAGGGAGAATCAACATTAAAGACTAAACAGAGGCAGTTGCAATTCTTGACTATCCCACTTAGTGGCTTGTAGACCATGGCAACAAAGACGACCTCATTTTCTTTCTTCAGGAAATACTTAAACTGTTGTAGTTTACAAATTGTCAAGCCTGATCTTGCTCAGTTAGCTCTGCTACAAAGATCAGTCTGACTTTCAGCACATGTATTTCAAACACTGAATATTGACTTCTATGCAGTATCTTCCCGCCCAAATAAAATGTATTGGGACAATACACTAGGAATAAAACCTATTGGTGAGACAGCAGGCTGAGCATACCCAAGGAGCTTTGAGTGATCATTCAATACTCTAAGTCACATGGGCTGGAATTGGGAAGTGTTGAGGATTTTAACTTTGACCCATGATGTTCAGTTCAAGAGTTCTTTAACATTGGTATTAGAACCAAACAAAAATCTCCTTAATCTTATTCTGGCAGTTTCCATATTATCATGCTGTGACTTTCAGAGGACCCAAATGTGCTGTGGCTGTGTGATCCCAATTCTTCAGTGTTGTAGTTAATTTTTTTAATCAATAACTTCTAACATCAAACACTGTAGCTGCCTCTAGTGTCCTGAGAAAACTGTTCTTTATAGCTGGGGATGTATTGTGGATCCATTGTTCCCTTAAGATTAAAATGGACAAGCAGAACTTTAAATAATACTCTGTGGGAAGGTACTGATTTAACAACTAGGGTCTGTCTTTGTTTTCCTCTTCTCTGGAGTGAGTTAAGGATGTCTGAGAGGTAATTGGGTATTAGGGAGAATGATTTAACTGTGGTCAGGACAGTTAAACTGTTAATTCATGACTGAAGGGTGTCTGGGAAGTCTGGTTGCATGATTAGTCTGTGTACATACCAGGTTGTTGTCAGTTCTACAAATGACTAGAATTAGCTCTGATTGTTGAGGCTGGTACTTATTCTTGCTGGTTACCTTGAAGCAGCTTGTGGGCCTGCTCTTAAAGATGAGAAACAAGCTGTCAGCATCATGATTGCTTCCTGGAATTAAGCTTTTTGTTTTGCAATTTCCCACAGCACCTGCTGTCCCAGAGCAAGATCATCTTCATATACTGAAGAGCTGTACAGACTGCTAGGCAGTTGTGAACTGAAGGAGGTGCACACCCATCCCCTACCACTCAGATCTTCTAGAGCCCTGTCAAGCTCAAAATCATAGAGTAATTTGCGTTGGAAGGGACCTTTAAAGGTTGTCTGAACTTTAAGTCCTCTGCTGGTTATAGTGGATGTATGCATTTTTCCATTGCATCAGACAATTAAGAGTCTTGTTGAACACTTATTTTTAGCTCTGTCTGCTTCATAGTTCTTCTCTTGTATGGTAAGCTCAGACTTTCTCTTGGATGCTTGTTCAGATTGCATCCACTTAATATAAAAAAGACAAAGCTTTGCATGATAAGATGCCCATAATGAACATCCCTGGCAACATGTTTATGGAGGATGTGCATTTCAGCTGCTGTTCCTGCAGAGATGTAGAGAAACATTGGCTTAGAAAGCCTGTGTAATGAGTAGCTAATATAGCCAGTCCCAGCTCTTCTGTGCCCTGCTTGGGCTTTGTCAGTGTTGATGGCAGCAGTGCAAACATTGAAGAGAATTAGCACAGACAAACTTCCAGGACAGTCTACAGAAAAATACTGAGCATATCATACAGTTAATCCTGAAGTAAATGCCTACTCTCATCAAATTAACTTGTGTCTAAACTAAGCCAAGGCAAGAAAGACCAGGCAGTCCTGGCTGTAATCCTCCTGCAGATGCTAAAATTATAGCTCTGTGTCCTGGAGTTTTGTACAGTGCTTGTCTAGTTAGGCTGTGCTGGTACTGAAAAATAATGGCTCAGCAATGGCTGGTTCCTGGCCAAATCACTGTCTCCATTTGGCTTCTTTCCATGATGCTTAGGGCTAGCTCCTTTTTTCAAGCAGACTTGTCCTGGCGAGAGCTCGTTGGAGCAGGACAAAATAGTCAGTGTGAGCTAACAGGCTGTGTGGGTGTCTGTGCTCAGTGCTTGTGCTTGCTGTCTGCCCTTCTTTTGTCTTGGCAATGTGCCCAGAATGACCAAGTGTCCTTGTCACTAATACCAGTAAATACCTAGCTAAACCATAAGGTAGTCCTCAGTCCTTGAATTTCAGATGCTCAGACCCTCTTTATTTGAACACAGAGGAGCATTACTGGAGCCAAGTCCTGGAAGAACAAGCTCCTGATAAAGCATTGAGTTCTGGCAAGAAATAGTCTTCTCCCTCCACCATCTGCAGCCAAGCTGTCTTTTCTGTTTGTTTATTATTGTTTGTGTTTTGATGTGTAAATAATTTGAAAAATTAGGAAAGAGCCCTAGAGCCCACAGCACTCAACAGATTAGGCATTTGTTACTAATCAGTGAGCTGCTTACAGTAGAATACTGTAAACACTATCCCTAGCTAGGCAGAAACGGGGGTGTGACATGTATCTCAAGACAGAATCATCTTCCACTTTGTTCTTTTTGTCCCTCAAGGAGCATAGAAATAGCTGGGAATTAACAAAATGGGTGGCAAAACAAGACTGCAGATGAGCACCAACAGTATTGCTGTAATCCCATGTGATAGCGGAGTGAGATGTTGAAGTGGGAGAAACAGGTTCACCCCAAATCACATTTGCATAGCACATGCTTAGGAACCACATACCTGTCCCAGGGACATGATTGTATCGTCAGCTCTATCTACTGAAGAGGTGTGTAAAAATATTCTCAGGTTGAGCCATACAAGAAAAGAGCTTGAGCATCTTACTGTATTAAACCAGAAGCGAAGAGCGAATTGACTTACAGTAAAAATACTAGTGATACTGTGCTCTGATGGACTCCAAAGAAAACAACCAGAAGAGGGCACCAACGTCCTTGGTCCGTGGCTTGAGGGGAAGGTCAATCTACGTGTCTTCCAAAAGGATGCTGGGTCAGAGCTCAAGAAGGCTGTTTGGTCTTGGACTCATTTTTACATATTTTTTGGACAGACAAGCAACATGTGAGATCACTGCAACAATGCAGCTACGTTCAGTTGTTTTTTCTTAAATGTAAGTAGGGTTTAGTGAAGCTGCAATGTAAGGTTGTCAGCATTGTTGTCTAGCTCTCACATGCAGTGCTCAAGGGATACTCAAAATAAATGCAACTTTTCAGAATATCCATAGTCCTGTGCTGTCAAGTTTGACTTTTTGCACTAGTTTATCCAACACTTTCAGCTAGATCTTCTCCTGGCTGTACAAATCAGGCTATCTGATGTTGACTTAAAACTTGCTTCAGACAGGATAAAAAATATGATGGGAGTTGTTAATATTCATGTCATCGGTAAGTGTGCTGTTGAAGCAGGTCTGATGGAGGAGCATGTCCTTATATTGCAGGTTGGGCAGATGAGGCTCTTGTAATATTACAGAGCTTGCATGGTTTGTGCAAGAAAGAGGAATTCTTGACAGGTGATTCAACCTTATTTGGGGGCGGAACAGAAAATTAATTATAACTTTTAATCTAGAATATGCTCCTCTTGCTCATTGAAAACTTCAATGTTAATTCTTGTTTTAAGGTAATCTAGCCTGAAGGAAAAAGCTAGAAAGACAATAATTACTTACCAGTTTGGGGTGTATGTGTCTTTTTTGGATCTTACTTATATTTTTCCTTTGATCTGTTCCCAACTTGAATTGAATTTTACTTTCACAAGCTGCTCAACCATTGAAATCTATACTTTTTTTGTCTGCAGCTATTTCTAAAATGTATTTGCTCTCAGCTCTAGCCTCTAAAGAGAAGGCAGGAAGTACCCTGGTAGAGTCAGTGGAAAGCTTGTATCTGAGTGCTGCTGCAGTGATCTAACGTTACTCAATACAAAACTTGACAGTAAAGCGTTTGAGTCAAATGGAAACGTCTTTTCCTTGGACAGTTATGTTGCTGTGACTGAGCCTAGGTTCCTTATTCTTTCTGAGCTTTTGTGGTTATCTATACAGATGTATTTTAAGACAGTTGCTGAACCAGTTGTCACGTGCACAGAGGCATGGGCTGCCTGAGGTGTGCCGTGGATGTTAGAGGAAAACAAATGTGGTGTTCAGGCTAACAGTAGCAGCTTTCAGGAGGTGTTGCTGTCTTCGAGTAAAAGAGGTATGGAGGAGAGCAGAGCATGTTCACATCATGCATGCATACCTTCTATAGGCACTTGAGCACCAAGGAACAAACGCAATTTTCCACATATGCCTGTTGATCTGCTAACTGAACATCATACTCCTTCCTCTGCCATTTTTTCGTCTTCATTCAGTGATTGGTCACAACTTTCAAATTATATGGAACAAGGATGTGGCTCTGCAGAGGCTCCTTTACCAGCAGGATAATGCGGTGCAGGGCTCCTGGCTCAGAGCCAGCAAATAATAAATCTACTATCATGCTGGAGTGACTGACATGCAAGTGTTGAACAGAGCATGCCCATTCTTAAAAGCGTCTCCCTGCACCAAGTCTTAGGCATGAAGTTGGCCCCTAATCTTTTTAGATAGTTATCCTATATCACCTGGTGAAAAGATAAGCCCAGCAGGGAGTAAAAAGGCTCTGATGGCTCTTTTTGCAGCAAGTAATAAGGGCAGAAAGCTTTGCTGCTGTTTGCCAGATTATGCCTCACAACTGTACTTTCTGTAAATAGCTGCTTTTCTTAGTGCATGAACATCAGGCCATCATGAAACTCACAGCACAACCCCTGCCAATGCTCCCAGATCACTGAGCTGGGCAGTATGTAAGGGATGTACGAGTAGTTTCTGCTGTTTAATACCATTCTCTGGGCCAATTCAGAGGTTACAGTTTGGGAACTGCTGATCTCTGTAACTTCCACTTGTGTTAAAGCAAATGCTGACTGGCCTTAAACTGGGGAAATCTTTTATTGTCAGATGAAATATCCAGAACCTTTCATAGCTACCTTTTAAAGAGAAAAGAATATTAAAAAAACCCCACAACAAACAAAACAAAAAATCCCACCCACCAAACTTAGAATCACTAATCTAATTACCAAGGAGACTACATTGTCAATATTGTACCAATACTGTACTGAATAGTCTCTAGTAGAACACAATATTAATTAAAATGTTGCTGTTTCCTCCATCTGGAGAAGAGAAACTTCTGAATGCTTTGGGATGGGAAAAGTCTCCGCAGGTGGTTGATAAGTGTCTGAAACCATAATGCTTTAGAATCTTTGGGGTTTTTTTCCTTGTATGGTGTGACACGAGTGATCACTCTAAGGATGCTCAAGGAGATTCTGGGAATCTCTCTGTGCTGATTCATCCTAAAGACACTGAAAAATTCAAGAGTAACATTAAGTGTAATGTTACAAAATTCAGTGTAATAGTAAAGTTAAAGACCTTATTACAGTATTAAATGTAATGAATCTATCTGCCCTTGATGGTCTGTAAGTGACTTTGCTAAAAGATTAAAGGCTATCACTGGATTTTTCTTTATTATCCTTTATTACCCTTCCTGAGTGCCACTATCTCAAACCAGTGAAAACTTCGCTAAATCTCATACTGTCTTCAACTGGGGCATGCATTTCACCTGGTATATGAATGACCCAAAATCATCAGCTTTCTTGCTTTTTCTAGAAAGAGGGAAAGGCTATTATGAATAATGTACCCAACAGTAACTCTTATATAAATATTCAACATAATGTAACTATCCAATGATTACAGTATTAATTATCTATAGAGAGTTGATTCTATATCAGCTCATGAAATGTTAACCACAGCTTGTTTACCCCTTGGTCAAAATTTAAGATGGATAGGAATGTGTTTTACAAATTTTTTGACTATGCTCTGCATCCAGGGTTAATGGTGACAATTTCTGAAAGCCCATTAACAAAAGAGGTGCTGACCTGGAACTCTGCATTGTTTGGTAAAAGGCTCAGCTTTTTGCATTCTTCTCTAAGGGAAGTTCTGCATATTACTGCAGAGAGCCAAGCAAACACATGAAGCCTCCCACATGAAGCTCACTAGAGTTGAACCTAGGAGTAGGTTCAACGTGCCAGAGTTGAAATCGATAGCCCAGCTCAGGTGCATCTACACCAATGCACGCAGCATGGGCACCAAACAGGAGGAGCTGGAAGCCATTGTGCAGCGTGACAGCTATGACGTAGTTGCCATCACAGAAACATGGTGGGATGCTTCTCATGACTGGAGTGCTGCAATGGATGGCTATAAGCTCTTCCGAAGGGATAGGCAGGGAAGGAGAGGTGGTGGGGTGGCTCTGTATGTTAGGGAGTGTTTTGATTGCATAGAAATCGAAGATTGTGAAGACCAAGTAGAGTGCTTATGGGTAAGGATGAGGGGGAAGGCCAATGAGGCCAATGGTGGTTACAGACCACCCAACCAGGATGAAGAGACAGATGAGACATTCTATAAGCGACTGGCGGAGGTCTGGCATTCGCTGGCCCTTGTTCTTGCGGGGGACTTCAACCTACCGGACATCTGCTGGAAGTATAACATGGCAGAGAGGAAACAATCTGGGAGGTTCCTGGAGTGTGTGGAGGATAACTTCCTGACACAGCTGGTGAGTGAGCCCACCAGGGGAGGTGCCTTACTGGACCTGCTGTTTACAAACAGAGAAGGACTGGTGGGATACGTGGTGGTCGGAGGCCATCTTGGGCTTAGCGACCACGACATGTTAGAATTCTCAGTTGTGAGGGAAGTAAGGAGAGGGGTCAGCAAAACTGCTATCATGGACTTCCGGAGGGCAGACTTTGGCCTGTCCAGGTCACTGGTTGAGAGAGTCCCTGGGGAGACAGCCCTGAAGGACAAAGGGGTCCAGGAAGGTTGGACAGTCTTCAAGAAGGAAATCTTAAAGGCACAGGAGCAGGCGGTTCCCATGTGCCATAAGAAGAGCTGGCGGGGAAGGCGACTGGCCTGGCTGAACAGGGAGATTTTGCTGGGACTCAGGGAAAAGAGGAGAGTTTATCATCTCTGGAAGAAGGGGCAGGCAACTCACGAAGAGTACAAGGATCTAGTTAGGTCAAGCAGGGACAAAATTAGAAAGGCAAAAGCCCAGCTAGAGCTCAGTCTGGCCACAGTCGTAAAGGATAATAAAAAATGCTTCCACAAATATATTAACAACAAAAAGAGAGGCAAGGAGAATCTCCATCCCCTACTGGATATGGCGGGGAACATTGTCTCCAAGGACGAGGACAAGGCTGAGGTACTTAATGCCTTCTTTGCCTCAGTCTTTAATAGCCAGTCCAGGTACTCACAGGGTATTCAGCCCCCTGAGCTGGAACATGGGGATGGAGAGCACAATGTACTCCTCATAATCCAGGAGGAAGCAGTCAAGGACATGCTAAACCACCTGGACACCCACAAGTCTATGGGGCCTGATGGGATCCACCCGAGAGTACTGAGAGAGCTGGCGGAGGAGCTTGCCAAACCACTCTCCATCATTTATCAGCACTCCTGGTTAACAGGGGAGGTCTCAGAAGACTGGAGGCTTGCCAATGTGACGCCTGTCTACAAGAAAGGCCGGAAGGAGGATCCTGGGAACTATAGGCCTGTCAGCCTGACCTCCGTACCGGGGAAGATCATGGAGCGGTTCGTCTTGAGAGTGCTCACAGGGCATGTGCAGGACAACCAAGGGATCAGGCCCAGCCAGCATGGGTTCCTGCTTGACCAACCTGATCTCCTTCTATGACCAGGTGACTCGCCTAGTGGATGAGGGAAAGACTGTGGACGTTGTCTACCTGGACTTTAGTAAAGCCTTTGACAGCGTCTCCTACAGCATTCTCCTGGAGAAACTGGCGGCTCGTGTCTTAGACAGGTTTACTCTTCGCTGGGTGAGGAACTGGCTGGACGGCCGAGCCCAGAGAGTTGTGGTGAATGGCGTTAAATCCGGCTGGCGGCCGGTCACAAGTGGTGTTCCCCAGGGCTCGGTTCTGGGGCTGGTCTTGTTCAATATCTTTATTGATGATCTGGATGAGGGAATTGAGTGCTCCCTCAGTAAGTTTGCAGGTGACACCAAGTTGGGTGGGAGTGTTGATCTGCTGGAGGGTAGGAGGGCTCTGCAGAGGGATCTGGACAGGCTGGATCGATGGGCAGAGGTCAACTGTATGAGGTTTAATAAGGCCAAGTGCCGGGTCCTGCACTTTGGCCACAACAGCCCCATGCAACACTACAGGCTTGGGGAGGAGTGGCTAGAGAGCAGCCCGGCGGAAAGGGACCTGGGGGTGCTGGTTGACAGCCGGCTGAACATGAGCCGGCAGTGTGCACAGGTGGCCAAGAAGGCCAACAGCGTCCTGGCCTGTATCAGGAATAGTGTGGCCAGCAGGAGTAGGGAAGTGATTGTGCCCCTGTACTCGGCACTGGTGAGGCCGCACCTTGAATATTGTGTTCAGTTTTGGGCCCCTCACTACAAGAAGGATGCTGAGGTGCTGGAGCGTGTCCAGAGAAGGGCAACGAAGCTGGTGAGGGGTCTGGAGCACAAGTCTTCTGAGGAGCGGCTGAGGGAACTGGGCTTGTTTAGTCTGGAGAAGAGGAGGCTGAGAGGAGACCTTATCGCTCTCTACAACTACCTGAAAGGGGGTTGTGGCGACGAGGGTGTTGGTCTCTTCTCCCAAGTAACTAGTGATAGGACAAGAGGAAATGGCCTCAAGTTGTGCCAGGGGCGGTTAGATTGGATATTAGGAAAAATTTCTTCACTGAGAGAGTGGTCAGGCATTGGAACAGGCTGCCCAGGGAGGTGGTGGAGTCGCCATCTCTGGAAGTGTTCAAAAAACGTGTGGATGTGGCGCTTCAGGACATGGTTTAGGGGACATGGTGGTGCTGGATTAATGGTTGGACTTGATGATCTTGAAGGTCCTTTCCAACCTAGTGTTTCTGTGATTGCAGTGCCCACCAGTAAGCACTTGGAACAAAATGAGTGGATAGTCTCATTGTGGCTGATCCAATTGTACAAGGGCTGAACAGGAGCATGGTTTCCTCTTGTTCAGAGAGCCCCCACCATGATTGCTCTTTTGCTTAGTTTATTAAGTCTCATTTGTATTAATTCTGTCTTTAATAAATGTGTTGTAGGCTCCTGCTGAGCAGAGTGCTTCTCATTTGTTTCACCAGTGGTTCTGCTCTCTGGACCTTTTAAGTTACTCAGTGTATGAACAGTCTCACATTGTGCTTCAGCCATGGAAGAAACTTATATATATATATATATATAATTTGAGACAAGTGGTATGTTAGGATGGTTGTAGGCAATGGTTAATTAGAAGGCCTGTTGCAGTTCAGGCTTTGGCAACAAAAAGGGATTGGGCTTTTTCCTCAATAGAGTCAGAGTGTATAGAGGCCTTCGTTGATGCTGTCTGTATAGATGCATAGTTGTTTGTTTGGTTTTTTTTTAAGGTCAAAAGAGCTTATTACACTTTCTGATCACTTTTTACCAGTTTAACAATGTTTGCTGCTAAATCACCCTTGATACTAGAATGTCTCTATTTTTAACTTCTACATCTCTGACTCTAATTTCAAGTCCTTTAGTTTTTTTCTTGGCCCAACTAAGTTAAAGAGCCCTTTGCTAACTGTATTTATTTCCCCATGCGAGAATGTAACAACAACAATTAAGCTACCCTATGTTTTTTTTTTCTCTTGTAAACAAAACAAAGCGAGGTTTCTATGCTTTTTATGGTAATAAATTATTTCTAGCTCTTGTGTGTTTATAGCACTCCTCTCCAGTTACTGAACATCCTCTTAAAACATGGGCATCAGAGGATGGGATGTAGCTCTTGCCATGGCTCCTGAACACAGTAGGTGCACGCCGCAGGACTGCAAGGCCCACAGTCCCCGAGGAAAGTAACTTTCTAATGAGTTTTGAGATTAAGTGCTGGCAGCTACACGCTGCTGAAGATATGACTCTTGCTGAAGCCTGCTTGTAATGAAAGCTGATTCACCACATTTTTTCCCAGTACGTACAAATCAAAGGCAGTTTTTCTGCCTCCTGGCAAGTTACCAAAGCCATCAGTTAGGCAGGAGTTGGCCAGATGTCTTGTACACTAAGCAGCACTGCTAATATATACTAATTGCAATTATTATGCCAATATTAAATACCACCATCTGTTTTTTATCTGAAGTCAATGCCACTAAAGGACTTTAAGCTGTTCAAGGTATTTCTTTAAATTTCAGAGGTGATGGTATAGATTTTGGTCCCTATTTTGCTTTTAGGAATGCTCACCTCAGTGGTCCTTGCATGGTCAAACATGGCTGGAACTTCCTAACTCTTCTTTTTTTGTAAGTGTAGTGGAAGCAAATAATTAATGTGAAGGAGGATAAACAGTTCACGTAGGTAAAAGTCTGAAGGGGGCAGGCGACTTACTGAAGGACACAGCAAAGCCTGAGGCGTGCAATGGCGTCTTTCCTGTAATCTTTCCTGGCAGGATTGTGTTGAAGCCTCTCCTGTCTCTGAGGGTTGGGGGCCGGAGGGTCTGCTGGAGAGAAAAGGATTGAGTTAGGAATCCTCTAATTAAACAAGTATTCTGGGTGTTTGTGGCAAGGTGCTGGCAGGGGCGGCTGCAGGGCAGCCTCTGTGAGGAGAGGCTGGAGTTGGTGCCAGGCACAGCTGGTTCCAGCCGGCTCCAACAGGCCCACCACACAGCACAGCTGAGCTCCTCAGCCAAGATGGTGGCATCTCTGCAAAAGCGTATTTAAGAAAGGGTGGGAAACACCAGACAGAGGAGGAAGCTGAAGGAAGACCATGGCTGGAGGAAGAGGAGGTGCTCTGTGGCCACAGAGCAGATATCCCCTGCCTGTGAAAAGGATCCATGCCAGAGCAGGGGGAAGCCTGAGGAAGATGGAGTGGTGGAGAGGAGCCATTACAGACTGACTGCAGCTCCCTGCACTGCTCAGAGCAGGGAGAGGAGTCTGGAGTCAAGCAGAGCCTGGGAAAGTGGGGAGGAAAGCTGTTTTAAAGTTTGCCTCTGTTTCCCACTAACCACATCAGTAGTTAAAAATTTATTTTAATTGGCAATAAATTCAGTTAATTTTCCCCAACTGAGGTCTGTTTTGCCCATGACTGAGGAAGCGGGGTGTGTTTATCCTGGAGAAAAGGTGGCTAAGGACAACTTAATTATTTTCAGCTGCTTAAAGGAAGCTTGTTAGAAAGCCAGAATGGGATTTCTCTGAGGGGCATAGCTGAGGCCGCGAGGCAGCAGCAACCTGAAGGCTCTGACCACACATGAGGAAAAAAATTTCACCATGAGACTGGTTAAGTGCTGGTGCAGGTTGCCCAGAGATATGGTGGGACCTCCATCCCTGAAGGTCTCCAGAGGTTGATGGAACAAGCCTGAAGCACCTGCTCTGGCTGTGAAGTTAGCTCTGCTCCGGCCTCCAGAGGGGTGGTGTAACCTGGATCCTTCTGTCTTCCTATAGGATGCACTGGTGGAATGGGCTGGTTTTGCCCTATGTTCCTCTTCAACATGAACAGCTAACTGTTAATTAAAATGACAGGGAACGATGACAAGAGCAAGCTTATGTAAAAAGGTGTGGAGTAATTTCCTGATCACTTGAGCAACAGAGCTTCCACTTTTTAGTATGTTACTATGTGTGCTTGTCTTTTAAGTATATATGCGTGTCTGTATATATACACACATAAACATATACATGCACATTGAGGGAAAATGGTGAAGGGTTGTATCCAGGCTGCCTGTGGTCAGTGCCTGACCTGAACACCATGACATCTAAGGCTGAGAAAATGCTGACAGTTTTGGGCACCTATTTCTGAGACCTGGAAGAAAGGAGCTATGGTCACCGAGAAGCAATCCAAGCACAAGTTAATCCTCAACGGTAAGCAATCTTCACAGTTGAAGATTGCTTACTGTTGAAGTAATCCTAAATTGAACCTTAGGATGCATAGTACTGCTTGGGATACATTCTGCAGAGCCCAGGTCAGTACAGATACCAAACAGCAGTTGTCTTGCTGTACCTTTGAATCACAGGTATGTTGCGTTGCTGCCATACATGCCAGAAGTATATAGTTCTAATTAACTGTGTATCATACATGTCAGCAATATTTTTGTTTGATCAATGCTTACCAAAGCCATGAGAAATAAAAAAAAAGAGAAGCAGACTTTTCTTAAAGCAGAAGGCAATATTTTAATCAGCTTTATTTGACATATATGTACCTCCTGCAATCCGGTGGCCTGATCCTCAGAATTTTAAAGTGGGAGATAGGAAATTTATTTTAATGGTAAAATTTTCTACAGCTGTGGTCTGTAGAGGTGTTTTTTGCATTTTTCCTCCCTTTGTGTGCACTTGTGCACACAGCCTCTGACTGGTTTGAACGTGTTCTTGGTCATCAATGTGCTGATACCCTCTGTTAATTTTGAGATGCTGCACAGAGCTTCAATGTGTGATCTGCCACCTTGGCCGTCAATTCTGTCACAGTCATATCTGTCATAATTTATAACAGAACTGTTGTCGTAACAGTTTTCATAACTGTTTTCATGCTCATCTGATCCATTGTGCCATCTGCTACTATGAACAGAAAAGTTACTGACTAACTTTGACCTTTGTACCCTAGAAGGTGTAATAAAACCAACTCACTCCCTGGCATCTAGTAACTGTTTATTAGAAACAATTTTGGACTAAAGCTGAGCTTGTATGTTGGGTGTGAAAGGTTCCAGCTGACTGACCCAGGCCATGGAGAAAGCTTTCAGGAGTGCCTGAATGATCTAGAAGCTTAGGTCTTCTTGAATTTGAGACTTATACTCTTGAATTATTTAGATATATTGAAAAACTTAGACATACTGGGTAAACTCTATGGAAAGCATTTGGGGATTGCCACTACCTACCTATTCTTACCTGAGATCCTGAGCTTATGTGGTGCATCGGCTGCTAGCTCTGCACCAAGGGCCTGGGATTTGAGGTGTGCTAGAATCAATGGTAATGCTTTACCGGGGTCTACTTTGAAGCTTGTTCTAATTTTGAAATGCACTATAAAGTCTATTAACTAGTTCAGCCACCTCTAATTTATTTTAACTGACTGAACTGTTAGTGTGGTGATAGGTGGCTGTAAACTACAGCAATGTTTCTTTCACTCTATTTAGGAAAATCCTGTAAGTGTTGCTGAAGCATTGTAAGGTACCAAGAATAGAGATGTGGCAGTCTGGAACTCCAGTGAAGGTTTGGGATTTTCAAAGCAGTGCCAAACTCAGTTGTTAACACTTTCTAAGGTGGACTCATACTGCAATTTTTTTTGTCATTTAACACTTCGCTAAACATTGTGCCATTGATCTTGATCATGACAGCAACTTAAAATAGTTTTCACATTTTGAAATGACTATGTAAACTCAAAATTCCACAGGAACCAGGGCTGTAGAAAAGTGTCAGCAGTAACCTAACAAGAAATATATGTTCTGTTCACTCCAGGTTGGCAGTTCTGCATATTTACATATTGCCTTTACATTAATAATTCTAATCATAATTAATTTCCATTTCTGGAAAAGACTGAATATTGTATTAGATGTGTTGAGCAGATGAGCAGCTGCAGTATTTATAATCTTTTTTTGCCGTTTCTTGTGTTTTATGGGAAATAAGTCCATCTGGGACTGGTGACATCTGGCCAGAGAAGGGATTTGGTCAAGAGCAAAGGCAGCTAGTAACATGCAATGGATGAGGTGCAGAGGTGGGTTGTTGTTTGGAGCTCATCAAGAATGAAGTCTCTGAAGCCTAGGATTTAAGGAGCTGGAAGGGGTGAATGTGGAGGGGATGAAAGAGTCTGACTCTCATTAAATAAGCTGTGTAATCTTCCCTTCCTTTCTCCAGAAGCCCTTAGTCATGTGAGTTGGAGCATTCAAAACGGCTTACACAATCAGGAGAAGAATAAAGAGGTGAAAAAACCCCAGAAAGTAGCTAAAATCCTCCAATTCTTTTGGGCTTGATGCCAGCCCTACCAGGGGTAAGGCTCTTGCTGAGGAAGAGAGGAGAGTGAAAAGACATTGTTTCCAGCCTGTTTTACAGGATTGTCTTTAACCTTCACACTTTGGTGCTTTCACTTGGACTGTTAACTATCGTTAGTAGCAACAAGATGAGAAGTCCAGCTACGATAGGGGTAATGTTGAAAGTGAGCCATTAGCAATCCTCTTCCAGAGCTGGAGAGGAAGTGAGTTTCAGAAGACTGTCAAAGGCAAATTTAAGTTTTTTTGAGATGGGGGGAAAAAAGAGCAAAGAAGTACTAGGATAGTACTAGTAGTAATAGGATAGGAAGTTATCAATTACTTGGCCTCAGTTTTGAACTAGGAACACATCGGGGGGAATGTTAATAATCAAAACCAAATAATTTGTAATCAACTTAGACAACAACTAAGGTGAATGACAGCCAACATTGTTAAATGTGAGCTCATGGTATATCAGCCTAATGTCCACCTAGGATGGGTCTTGTAAAGGAAAAGCAAATATGTTTTTTTTTTTTTTTAACTTCTAGTGAGGCTTTTGTCTGTGATGACACTCACATAAGGGGAAATTGGATCTGATGAAACTGGATGGGGTTATGTGGTTGGTAGGAAATTGTACTTGGAGAGTAGTTATCTCTAGCTAGTTATCCAAATGGGTAGTCATTAACAAAAAATTATTTTCGCTAATGACTTAGGTGAAGTAGAGAGCATGCTTATAAAAGCGCAGGTGGCACTAAGATGAGAAAGGATGTGGATTCTATGGGACAGCCTCAGCGTTCCAGCAGTCCTGCCAAGCTGAAGTGGTCTGAGCAGAGGACGCGCTTCTGTAAGGACAAATACATGTTTGGATGAAGGCAGGAGCAGGAAAGCTGGGGAACACAGAGTGGGGACTGACTGCTGGGGGGAGTCAGCAACTGGGGACTCAGCAACTCAGGAGTCAGCAATGTCAGGCTGGGAGGTGCTAAGAGGAACATGGTCTGGCAGGTGTAAATGCAGTCCTTGCATGCTGCTCAGAGCAGTAAGGGCGGCTCTGAAAGGGTCTGGAGGGAGCATGGCCAGCTGCCCACCATGCACAGCTGCTGCAGAAGGCCTGGCTTTTCTCATCTTAGAGAAGGGAAAGCAGAGAGGATGCATGATTATGGTCTCCAAATACAGGTAAGAAGGGAATAAATCAAAGGGGCAACGAAGGATAATAGGTTTATATTACAGTGATAGAGGTTTCATTTATTCCTCAAGGAAAGAGCTATGCAGCATGACAGCTGAGCATGGAAATTGATCATCCCAGTGGTGTTGCTTATGGAGGTTTTTAAGTGTCCATTGAGAGCAATACAGGTACAAGTATGAGACCCTCAGGAATGGGAAGGGCAAGATAACTGCATGAGGAGATCCTCTTAACACAATAATGTGATTTTTATGAAATGGCTATAGAACTGGTAGGGCAGAACTCATATATGACACTATGTTCTCTTCCCATTTTCCCAGGATATGAGTAAAAATGTGGCTCTTTACCTACCACTTCTGCCAAATCAGGATCTAGCTTGAGGGTTTGCTGACTGTCCAGTCAATTGTTTTTGCTCATGCTGGCACTTGCTAAAACATGGTTTGGAAATGCTGCTGATGCTAGAGAAGAGAATAAAAGCCAGCTCATGCTCTCATGGCTCTGTGGACTCAGCACTGTTCTATGTATCCATACTGTCTTTGCAGTTGCAAATAGCCCTGAGCAGCAGAATGGCCATATAGCTAAAATGAACATTAACCATAGGGACTTGACCTTGTCATATTTGTACACCAAATACTCCAAATTAATTATTAATAGTGAAATTGTGGTAGCTAAACATGGACATCTGACAGAGGTTCTTCCTTAACGCTTATGGAGATAAACTAAATGAGAGAAACTAAAATGCTGACATGAAATCACTGTGTAAACGGACAAGTGGTTTGTCTCTCTGCACTCTGGGGGAAGAATGTGAGCTGTCCTTCAATAAAGCTAACTATGTAGCACCTGATGCCCTGCTTTTCTGTGCTGGCAGCAGTGATAACTTATATCTCCCAGGCTTTTGACACATGAAATGTCCAAAGTCATCTCAGATGTACTTTCTTGGAAGCATCAATGGAGCACACTGTTTAAAACTACACCTCACTCCCCCCTCATTTTTCCTTTTCTAATTTGGTTAAATTTTCTTTTGATTTCTTTTGGAAAAGAAGAAATGGTGGGAAAAAAGAAGGTAACTAAAGCTCTAGGACTTCTGATTTCGAAGGCTGCTCAGCTGAAGCCTTTCTCATATGGAGAAAGAATGCAGAGAATGAATTCTGAATTTCTGTAGTAAAAGAAAGATAACAGACTTCTCTCCTGCTTTGTGTAAACTGTGAGAAGTTCATCACATTCCAGGATAATTAATCAGGAAGGTGCCTCAGGAGGTCTCTAGGTCAACCTCTAGCATGAACTGGGATCAACCATGAGAACAGAGCTGGCTGCTCAGAGCTTTATTCCATCTGGTTTTGAAAATCTCTAAGGACAGAGATGGCACAATCTCTCTGGGAAACCTGTTCCACTGCTTCGCTGTCTGCACAGTGGAAAAAGTTTCTTCATATAGCCAGTTTAAGTATCCCTTGTTTCAGCTGATAATTAGTGTATCTTATCCTCCCATCATGCACCACTCTGAAGAGCTCAGCTCCATTCTCTTGATGACCTCCTCATAGATATTGTACAGCCCTTTTCCTCCCCCACTTCCTTTAGTCAAGTGAAATTTTTTTTTGTTTTCTCTCTAATGTATTTGTCCTTGAGTGCCAGGAAAGCATCAATACCTCCATTTTCACAGGTAGAGAACTAATCTCAGCTAAGTGAATTTATTAGATTATTTAGATGTCCTGTTGATCTGACAGTAAGGCCTAACTCAGCTCCAGATTTAGACACATAAATTTAGGTTTCTGCATCGTGGATGCCTTCAGGTAAAGTTAGTCTCAAAGCTCTTGTTATATTCAGTGGAGGTGAAACAAAACAGCCATCAGAGCTTAGAGGTTATTTGTCTCACACCTTGGTGCACTCAGCTGTCTTGTTCTCTGGAGTTCACTACCTGTACTGAGTAGATCTCCACTGGCTATAGTGGCATTGGCTCACACATAGCCATTTGCATTGTGTCATAGAATAGTTTGGGTTGAGAAGGAACCTTTAGAGGTCATCTAGTTCAACCCCCCTGCAGTGAGCAAGGACATCTTCCACTAGACCAGGTTGCTCAGAGCCCCGTCTAACCTGACCTGGGATGTTTCCAGGGATGGGGTATCTACCACCTCTCTGGGAAACCTGTGCCAGTGGTTCACCACCCTCATTGACAAAAATTTCTCCTTTGATCTAGTCAAAATCTTCCCTCTTTTAGTTTAAAACCATTACCTTTTGTCCTATCACTGCAGGCCTTGCTAAAAAGTCTGTCCCCATCTTTCTTATAAGCCTCCCTGAAGTACTGGAAGGCTGCAATAAGGTCTCCCTGGAACCTTGCCTTTTCCAGGCTCAACAACCCCAACAGTCTCAGCCTTTCTTCACAGGAGAGGTGTTCCAACCCTCTGATCATTTTTGTGGCCTCCTCTGGACCAGCTCTAACAGGTCCATGTCTTCCCTGTGCTGAGAGCTCCAGAGCTGGACACAGTACTGCAGGTGGGGTCTCACCAGGGCCGAGTAGAGGGGCAGAATCCCCTCTCTCGACCTGCTGGCCATGCTTCTTTGGATTCAGCTCAGGATACAGTTGGCCTTCTGGGCTGTAAGTGCACATTGCCGAGACACAAATTCGTTCCTGAACCTGGAGCTGAATCCCATCATAAGAAACTGTCTCAAACTGATACAGGAATTCAGTAGCAGAGCATCATTTGAACTTGCATCTCTCTGGTCCATGCTTGATGTCCAACATACTAGAAGAGCCGTTCTGTTTCAGAGGAACTGTGTGACTTTGTCCTGTGAAAATCAGAGAACAAGGAGGCACAATTTCAAAGCAGCACTAGTAGTTTAGAGAATGGTGAACAGTGTTTTTGTCTTATGTACAAAGCTTGTTTGATCATTCGGCAGCACCATTTTCTTATGGTTTCCAGTTTCAGTGGCATTGGGTCTAAACACTGTGATTTATTCTCTCAAGTAATTTACTTAAGACTCTGACAGCCTCCTTTTGGACTGACATGTGGAAATGACAGTGAATTCAATATTGAGTAAAATGAATGCCTTTTACAGAAGTTAATTCAATGCACATAAAGTAGAGTGACAGTTGTAATTATTTAACATTTTTTTTAAGGGAAGAATAGTTGCTGTGATCACAAAAAGCTTTAGAAATGCTGATTCCTTTTGTGGTTACTGAGATGAGAGTGCACTACTAAATACATGAAATTAAAAAAAATACGGGAAGAGCTGTAAAATATCTTTGCTGTTCAGAAGACTTTGCTTTGTGGTATTTAGCTGAGCATCGATGTGTCTCTCTCTTCTAGCTCCTCAGGCTGTATCAGATTGCATTCCCCAGTGCTTGTGTCACATGTTTGGTGATACCCCAAGGAGTCTGTGTCTTTCAGGATGAGGATTTTTGTTTAACCAAGCCGGGAAAATGATGAATAATCAACTGGAAGTGAACACAGGATGACACTGGGCTTTGTTAGCAATCAGGAGGAGTGATGAATGTTGTTTGGAAAATCTCTGTATTTAGAGTTTAGATGTTTCTTAATTACTTCTTAGAAAAATAAAGTTATAAGGAGGCATAATGCAAGTCTTCTGTGGGTATGGGGAGAGAAAACAAAGTCTCCTCTTACATTTTTCTTATATCCTGGGAATATAAAATTGGTGAAATTATGAAAAATGGGAATACTTAGAAATGTAAAATGGTAATACAAAAAAAGGCAAACAACTCCATCATCTCTTTGCTTCTTCTAAAACACCCAGGTCTTCCTTTTTCTTTCCATTTCCAATTCTTACCTGTTATGACATATGAAATGGAAAAGGCAAAAATGTTAAAACCTTAAAATGTATAAGGCTAGATATCTGCAATGTGCTTAGTGCTGCAGTGATTTAAGCTATGTACAATTCTGGTTGCTCACATTCAACAAAGTTGAATTCTATAGAGCAAGAAAAGGTTAGTAGGATGGTTGATCCTTTCTGATCAATCTATATTACAAAAGAAAAGTAAAAATAGCTTTTCTAGTTTATCCCAGACTGGTGTTTGACTCTCCACAGATACAATATTTATTGTTATATGAACATTAGGAGGGAAACAAACTCTTGAAGCTAAGCAGCATGAAAAGATGGAGCTCAGTAAGTTTATCCTGCTTCTAGACACTGTGGAAATAAATTTCTGGAACAGCCTTCCAGTAGGAGCTGTGGGCCAAGAAGGAGCTTACTCCTCCTGGATTATGACAAGGGAGTGTAAAATGTGGTTGCCTGTGACAGCACATTGAGAGTGTATCTACTTTGCTCAATAAAGGAGGCCAGGGAACAAGCCTAAGCTTCCCACCCCTGTTTATCATTAGCTTACTTCTTGGTGTTGCTTTGGACCATGCCAACTAGCACTCCCAAAGATGACATCCAGGTATGGTTCCAAGGAGAGTTTCCTTCAAGGCCTCTACCTGAAAAACCATTATAAATGTGGCTGCACCAAGGTGGGTTCCTGTGTCTCTCCATGGTTCTCCAAGGCTATCACAGGGGGGTTGCACTCTTAAACATGCTTTTATGCCACTTCCTGTGGAAGATCAGCTGCTGCATGGTGTCTCGCTGGCTCTCATCTCCAGAGCTTGTCCACCCTGTACAACAATGTAAGTCTCCCAAGTCAGAGCCTGAAAATCCTAAATCCTACTTATTTTTCTCTTGGCCACCTTTGGGGAGGAGGTCACCCATTTCAGGTGATACAAAATGAACAGCTGTATCTGTACAATTACTAGGCCTCTGTTGCCAGACAGTGGGAGAAATCTGAGAGGCCATGAAAAGCTGTACAGCATCTCAGGGTCTAGTAGGAAATGCTTAGGAGCCAGGCAACCTGAGTCCGTATTTCCTTTCAGTGTGTGACATAGCATCTTACCTAATTTTCCCTGCTAGGAGAATTAATTGGCACATATCAGTCAAGCCCATGTGCATACCAGCACGTAGGGAGTAGGCACTGTGAGCACTGACACTCAAATACCAACTAAAAAGAAGCCCCATGCGATCACTTAGACATTGCCACATCCCAGAAGGCTTCTTCAAATCATATGATCACTATTTCTAAAGGTGGAGGCTTTCAAGGGGTCCTTGGGAAGCCAGTGGTAGTCACAACAGGTTCCCAAATGATTGGCTTTGTTCCTACGTTATCACTATGCCCAGCCTAGGCTGGTCTGAGTATCGGTATGAGGAAGAGGCTTCACAGAGTATTCTTGGATAAGAGACTATCACCCACCATTGATTTTCTACTTTCTGAAAATAATTGCTAGTGGTTAGCTGTTCATTCAGGGCAGCACTGCATGAAAACCCTGAGGTACCTGACTGCTTGTTTCAGCTGAAAGACTGGGTTGTGTGACATCCAGCTGACTGAATTGCTACTGTAGGTATTTCCCAGATCAGCTATTTACTCTTGACATCTTCCTGAAACTATCTATCAAGCAATCTCAGTTAATGGATGCTTTTGCAAAAATTGTAATCTTATGCAGTTGTGAGCAGGAAAAGACTTATCATTTATGGGGTGTTCTTGTTCATAGTTCAACAGGACTACAACAGGAAGAGTGTATTACAAAGAGGTCTCATATTTTATTCCATTTCAGGAAATGATATCCCTATTTTACCCTTATTATCTTTGGAGAGCCATAGTTTTCCTGCCCTTACATAGATGCTCTTTTAGAGTGTAATAAGCCATCATATTTCTCTGTGGTTCAGGCAAAGACCGAATTGGAGGGCTAGTGGCCAACTCCTGGATAGTAAATAAGAATTGATGGAGAAGAAATAATGGGAAAGCATCTGGAAACCCCGACTACTCTCTTTCTTTTCCTCTTTGTTAGTGCTAGCAGGTGGCACTAAGCTGTAGCCCATGGCTCATGGACCCGTGAAGAAGCCCAGAGGCACTCTGCTCAGAGATAAGGAAATCCTTGCAGGGTTTTCCATTAACATTGAGAGGAGAGCAATGTGAGGTCTTCCCATGGGAAAAGGGCTCCATTAACCCCTGCATTCAGGAAGGGCATAGACTCATCCTTCATCTATTGTTTGCCGAAGATATAAAACAACAGTGTGGCCTCAAGTTTGGATTTTTCAGAGCTGCTGACATAAAACAGTGAAGCACCAGAGTTCTTCCACCGCTACACTGCTACCTTTCAGGATCTATTGTTATGGGCATATGCAGCTGAGGAAGGTGTGCTACTGAATTTCATTTTTGAGCAGCTTAGATGCTGATAGCCACTGAGATTTATGTAAGGTTGTGACATTTATAGGTCATCTTTTGAAAGGTTGAAGATATTTTACAGGTTTTTTCTTCCTTTTTTGCTATACAAAACCCAGTATTTTCTATTTCCTCATTTTTTCAAGCCGAGTTTTTATTTCTACCTACAATAGAAATAAAGGTAGAAACAGAAATAAAGGCAACTACCTCCGCTCTCTTTTCTTTAAACAAAACTAATAGCATATGTATTTTAACTAGCCCAAGCCTCAGGTAGCTGAAACATATTATTTTTTATTGATGTCAGGTAGAATCAGAAAATAAGCTTATTAATGAAAACTATGATTAATGAACTGTTTTGCTTTATATGAGTTTTATATATAGTGCTTTATATAGATCTCACAAGAAGAGTGGCCATCTTGTGGGTAACTCCTTTAGGATTGAAACAACAGCTGGAAAGTCTGATTTCATGGGAGGAAGGTATGCTATTTTTTCATTTTCTGTTTAATACAAATTCAGATTAGGTTACTTTTATTTATAAGATTTTATATTATATGTTATTTTCATATCCAGTCTTGTTTTCTTATGTATGTATTTAAAATCTAAAGATCTACAGCTCACTGTGCTTCTAACGTCCTTTATTCTTTTCTCTTCATCCCTATTTCACATGAAGAAAGTTTCCTTATCAGATGATGATGCTATCTAGGTAGAATTTGCTGCAGTAGATAAATGTATTTTAAATTCATATATTCTTGTCTGAAATTCTGTTTTCATTTATTCTGAAGTTGTGAAGATTTTAAAGAGGTTAGAGAGAAAGTATGGAGTTTTCAAGCAAAAATAAAATAAAAGCCATGTCTATCCTTTGTATGCTAAGGCTCTTCCATCAGTCAGACTAGAGGCACTACACACTATGCAATCCACATTTATAACAAGATCCTTCAGAATTATTTTGCATTTACTGCAGAATTTGGTCACACATGAAAAAGTACAAACATGCTCTCTTTTTCGATAATAAAAAATTCTGACTACTTTGTAATTATTAAAGTGTATTTGGAATACTTTGAAGTCTGTCTATTTGTCTAGGTAATTGACCTAATATATACAGGCCAATGATTAATTCATTGGTTTTTGGATTTTACAGGAAACATCTTCTTGGGCTTTAATCTGATTTGAACAGACAAGGAGCATGTTCTTATCTGTGTTCCCAGGAGGAGTGGAGCAGCAAAGTCCTCTCCCTTGCCCTTTGATTACATTTAAATGCACTACTCATGCTTTAATTGAATTTTTATCAAATGACTTGAAGCTTCCAGGCAAATGAACTGGGTTTAAATTTTGTGTTTATTACCTGCTAATATGAAAAGCAAATGTTTATCAATTTGCCTTATTTTTCTTAGGCCAGTACCGTTGTAATTTTTGTCAACAGACGCAGGCATTCCTTATGAAGACCAGATCTCAGAGCCTAGGGGCTAATTTGTAGTGTCTGTTAGCCACATGAGCATGCAGGCTCAGTCCTACACTCGTGGTAAGCAGCAGTGAATTTCTGTCTTTGGAAACACTGGGGAAACAGATCCTCTATGGCAAACCAGGGCCCTCTGAGAGGAAATTAATTCAAGCAGTATTGTATGATAACCCAATCTATGCCTCTAGAGTAATAGTCTGCACATCACTGATGCCTTCAGCAAGAACTTGACAAGACAGTTTCCCAAGAGTGACTGTTAGGTGTAAAAGTTTTTCTCAGCTATGTTCCATGATCATTCTTCCTGGTCCATGCATTTTCTTTTTTTTCTCTACCAGGTGTGTCAAATATGACAATTAGGCTCTGGCCCTCCTGAAATTTTTATTGTGGGCCAAAGATCTTCCAAAACCTAAGCTTCCGTGTGAATGTGTCTAATGCATGGTAAATCTGAACTGTATATAAACAGGACTTTTTATACATTTTTTCATCAGTTAGTGAACTTCTTGCAGTATCAAGGTGGAATTAATTTGATTTAAAACTCAAATGTCTTGTCTAAACCAGTTTCTTGGGCTTGGACTCCCTACAGTCTATGGGGCGAGAAAGATACCTTCAAAAGCTGCTATCCCCTGTCTCTCACACAGGCCTTAATATAAGATGAATGACTCCCTCGAGGCACCACCTATTTCTTTCTGTTGATTCTACAGGAAGCTTAACTTCCACATCTAACCTTAAACATACACATTTCCTTTAACTGTCATTGGCATCATGGGTAGTAATGACAATGTAATTGCTGCAGGAAAAATACGCAGATAAAAGCCAAGTGAAACGAAAGTCATGGGGAAAAAGAGAAACAGACAATTTTTTGACAGGCAATAAATAAAATATTAAAGTGAAACAAAGGATACAAAATGGTCCTAAAAGGCATTAATTTTTCCAGTGAATGAGGTGGCAAGGCACTGAATAAATAGCGACATTTAGTTATTATTTATGGGCACTTTCTGTCCTTCAGCTCTGCTCATGTCTCCTGTTGATATCCCTAGGATATGTTGCTTTTTGGTCTCAGCATTGAAGAACTCTACATTCCAAAGAGTCTTTCCTCTTGGGTAACTTGGATGCCTCTTTTCCTTCTTCCCTAACATGATCTTGTATCTCCCTGCTATCATTTCCAAAGTCTGGATGTGATTCCCCAGTTTCTGTCTCTGATCTCTTCTTATTTTGGTAACTGTGTCTCCTGAAAGGATTAGAAGTCATCTGCCACTGGTTAAAAGTGACCTGTTTCTCTCTACAGTTCAGATCCGTGCTTTATACTTCCTGAGAAGTTAAATGTAATTATTCTACCAGAAAGCAAGTGAGCCTCTTGAGTGCTCCAAGAGCTCTGTGAGGCATCAGGGTACCACAGTCTCATGCGACCACTTAGAAGCTGACATCGTCTTAATCAAAATAGGCCTCCATAGAGCCAGGCTACTGTGTTCATGTCATGAAGGTTAAGAGCATGTGGCTCATTGACTGTTCTGTCTTTTTGATGGAGGAGAGGAAAAGAGAAAATGATATTCCTCCTCTTAATTTCGCAGAGTTGAGCAGGGCTTGATATTTAGATCCCATCTTCTTATTAGTTCGGAAAATTATACTTGAGCTTGTTATTCTGAGTCAGTGATGTCTTAAGGAGGAAGGAGCTTTTGTTCGCAGGTTGTGGCAGTACTTCAGATATCTCCTGTGGCAGGTGACTGAGCTGTGCCCACACCTCTCTACAGACTCACCAGTAGCACTGCCTGCCCTGGTGGAACCAACGTTGTTCCTCCTACTTGCCCAAGACACTGATTTTTGCAGTTCTCCACACTTCACAAAAATACTGTGCTATCTCAGGGCAAGTTGTTTTCTTTTTTTTTTAATCTTTCTTTATATTTTTGGGATCTTTCTTACTCTTTGGTACCTGAAGGTTTTGTTCTTTAGAAATGCTGGGCAGGCAATGGAAGACTGCAGAAACAGTTTCTCTGCCTTCCCTATTTATTCAGAAAAGAAAGAAATGTGTTCTTTTCCAGTGAGCTAGGGTGGACTCAATTAGGTAATCTCTACTCACCTGACTTTGCAAGCTGACTTTCTGGATCTATTTAGTCTCATAAGATCCTGTTCATAGATCTTGAAATGGTGACCATTATTTTACCAGTGATAAGGCTCTTCCCTCTGACTCTCCGAATCCAGGAAGACTCATGGAAGCCACACCTCACATCCAGGATGTGAGCAAAAGATGTTGTTTATTGACAAAAAAGGAGCAATTAAAAGACATCAACAACTGAACTAGATGGCATCTTCTGCTGCTTCTGATGCTGGGAGCCCCAAAGTAACAGCATCAGATGGACCCCTTCTTTGGTGTACAGCACCCTGCGCAGTCCCCTCTGCAATGTAGGTGTGGGCTGACTGGCCTTCCCCACTTTTATTCCAGCACATGTTCTTTTTACGCTCCTTCCTTTGTAGCAAAAACAGCTTAGATACCATGCAGTTGCATGCTGTTTATGCAGAGCTAACTACTGCTAAACACGTTGCCAGACCTTTGTCCACAGCCACTAGCCCTTCATGGTAACAAATACCTTCCATTTTTCTGCTAGTTGCCATTTTATAAGTTATTTTCTCCCATAAACATTTGTAAGTTTGGATTTTCCCTCTGCAGATTTTCCCTCTGCACCTTTATGAATATTAGTCTTAATTCAGAAGCTCAGAATACCCACAGTCACTAAGCTAAAAGTAAGCTATTTTTGCATTTTTACATTGACTTTGACTTTAGATAATTTTGGGGGTGTATGTGAAGGAGGCAGAACAAAACTCAGGCTCCCTTGTATTTTAACATTGTGACCATCCTGCCAAAAAATGTTTGACATCTGAAGGCTTCAGTTTCTTCCTGATGTCTAGTTAACAGATCAACTGGCAGCCTCATCATAATATTGGTGTACTTTGGTTGTGCTAAGAGAAGTGTGAAGAATCACTGAAGGAACTATAAGTGCTATCTGTCTTGCAGGTTTATTTTAATCTTTGTAGAAGCAATTCCTCTTCATTGTCACTGAAGTTCTTGTGACAGATCCACAACATAAATAAATTCTGCCCCTCTCCATAAAGAGCTTTATTTTTATCTCAAAAAACAAGCCTAAAGGAAGACAGTATTTCATAAGATGGGTGTGGAAGAATGCCTTTTTAGTTGCTGCTGCCAAAAAAGAGAAAGGAAGAATGAAAAACCTTCAACCACATCATTCATTTCTCCTCCTCCCTCTTCAGGTTTAGCACTAATCTAAATGAAGTTGGAGCCTATTGAACCAATAGGAATTTTTTTTGCCATAGACTGATGATTCTAATGCCTGGTTTACAATTCTTTATGTTCTTCTTCTAAAAAGGCAAAGGATCACCAGATCTGCTTTTAGACTAAGAAATCTCTCTTTGGAGGCTATCAGAGAGGTGCTGGTTTTCAAGACACTACCACTGCCGGTAGGAAGCCTATGCAATGATATGTCTCTTTGCTATTACACTGTGCATTTGGTATTGCAAAACATACATCAAAACTCAGAATTAATTTCTTCCACAGCTAGTTCGTGTGTCAGATTAAACAGGATTTTCCTTAGCTCCAGATGAGTTCTAGAAATGCATACCTCCTACACTAGTACACTGCTTTATATATTTTAAGTCACGGGAAAAAGATCTTCTCCAGTCCATAGTAAAGAGTATCTGAAAAGCTTGAAATCCTTTCTCTTCTAGATCCATGGGGCACAAAGGCAGAGACAGCAAAAGTTGTGCTTCTCCCTGCTTTAAAATGTATAGTTTCACACCTTGCTTGAAGTACTTTCTAGCAGAATCAGACCTGAAGAGAAAGAAAAGAAAAGGAAATCGACTGGGATGCAGCTGATGACAAAGGCGCAATAGAGACTCACTTTATTTTGCAACATATGCTCCTGGTTCCTTTGCATTCTGTAATAAAACTGGGGGAAAAAAGATGTCTAATGGTACTTACAGAGGTAGTAAAGATGCAGGAAAATGGGCAGATGTAGTTATGATTATAAATGATGGTGAAGCCTATTGTAGAAACAATGCAGGAAGTAATGTGTTTAAGATACCAGTAACAGATACATGATCTGGATAATAACCTAAAGAAAGGGCCAAGATCATGTAAGATCATCTCTCACTCCCTATCTTTTTTGGTTACTATGTGTGCTTGTGGTATACTCCTCTCAGATAGAAGAATGGATTTTCGCAGGCTTTGTGCGTGAACTGAAGAAACTAGTTCTGTGGAGATGTTGTCTGTTGGTCAAAAGTCTAAAAAAAAAATCTTCTCAGGTTGATATCATATGGTTAAAGAATGTCTTGCATGATGTTGCTTTGCATTGAAGGTCTCCACAGGGAGACTAACAATCACAACGCATTCCTAGCTTGTAGTTTGTTATTTTCCCCTATACAGGCACAAGTTTCAACATGTATAAACAATAGTAGTGAGCAATACCACCAGCTCTGTGTTCTCAAAGTGCTTTCGAGCTTTTCCCATAGGAAGTCCAGATCATACTTGAGCTGAAATGATCAACTTGTGTTATGTGACCACAAAGAACACAAATAAATTAAAAACTGCTGCATGCTCTGTAAAGCTACTAGAAAGAAAATGGATTTGTGGTCTATCGTTTATTCCCTGAATTTCAGGGAATAAATTTTTCCATTCCCTGAGAGGAATATATCCATAAAGAATGGATTTTTCCCTCATTTCTTGGGGCTGGGGGAGGGTGAAAAGGGCCTTGCTCAGGTCTCTGTAAGTGCTCCTCGGATGTCTTACCATGGGCCTCTTCTCTAGAGAACTCACACACAGTTTGAAACAAGCCAGAAGGGGTGCGTTGTGATGGGAAGTGAAATGTTTTCCTTTCCTCTCCTCTCCTCTCCTCTCCTATCTTGCTCCTGCTCACCCCCCCCCCCCAAATCCCAAATGTTAAACTAAAGTATTAGGTCACTAAAATAGTTAGGATAAGACTGTTTTGTGTGGATAACTAGGCATGCAATAGCTGAAAAATACTATTTTACAAGTTAAGAAACATGATTTCTTAACTTGTGTGTTTACCTTCTATTTCTGTCATATGATCACATATTATTTTGTAATTAATACAATGTATTAAGACACATTTTCTGCAACTTCCAGTGCCTTCATATAGCAGAACCATATATGACAGAGTCCCTGAAAACAAAGCTGTAGATTAAGCTGTACTTCAAACTTATATAACTTCAATAAACCCAGTAGATTTCCATATTTAATCTATATAAATTATCAAATATAAGAATGAATGCTTACTGGTATGCCTAAGTTGGCTGTGTAGTTAACTGAGTCAGAAGGAAGACAACATCTAGGTCCATGCTTGGTTAAACTGGCTTTGTGCTACCTACGACTAACTGTTTTGACCTTGGAATTGCCTAGGCTGTGTTTTTGTATTTGCACAATATGTAAGGCTTTCAAATCCAAACTTTAATGTCCAAGAAAAGGATCTATATGTAAAAAAATGAATGAAAATTAAGCAGTAAGATGCCTAAAAAATGCATGTTATGCTGAGATAACCTAGATCTCAAAGGTCATTCATGAATCAACTGTCAGTGACCCAACAAAAGTGTAATCATCCCACATGAACACAGCCCTTGGGGTGTGCTGTTGGAATAATTAACTGGCAACTAGAAAAAAATATGGTGTGCAGGACTACACATAGTGAATCTTTTAAGAAGTATAATTTAATTTTCTATTAAAAGTGTTTTAACTGAAACTTTCAAATTTTGCTTAGGGAAAAAAATATACACATTTTAGACCAGATTCTTAAAAGTATTCAGATGCTAGAAAGACAGTGGAAATCTGGCCCTCAGTCCATGTGTTTCTGTGGAAATGCAAAATGTGTAATTTATGTTCTGTTCATTTCTTCATAATTACATATCCCCCCAAGGAATGAGCTTTAGTAAGTTCCATTTATGCATATTAATTTCTTAGCTAGAACATTTAATCATAAAGTTGAGAAAAGAGTAACATTTAATCACTATTAGAGAAGTGGGAGCTTTAGGAAAGGGATGGCTGGGCATAGGGACATTGATCAGCTGGGGAGCCATTCACCTTTGGGTCACTCATTCCCACTGAGGTCTCCTGGGGAATAACCAAGAGCAGTTCCTGTCTCATGCTTACTAGAAATTTCTAGTTTCCTTGCTTACTAGAAATGAACTTGTAGTCTCAGACCACCACCTTTGCCTCAGCTGCTACTTGGCAGCTTCAGAAGACAGTCAGAAGCCTGGCTGGCTGCAGAAATAAGAGGGCTAGCTAGAGAAACTGATATACCCACAGGGGAGGGAAGCCTCACCAGTGTGAGGGTGACTTGCTCCGTTAAACTGCCTTTCCTGCAAACAGCCAGAGAACTCCAGTTCCCATCTTCCACCAGCAGTCTTCCCATGTCAACTCCTTCTTAGGATTTATTTTGCCTAAGATGTCATGCTTATAGTCATGGATGTAAAAAAAAAATCCAACCACCACACCATTATTTCTGCCCATGGCCTGTGGTATTGACAGGTAAATGCTGTTCCCTTTTGCCTGTATCTGCTAATCAACAAATGGCTGCCCTATGCCCATCCTTGCTCAAAACGCTGCAGGCTTCTCAGTGTCATCCCTGGTTTCCCACAGAAATGAGATTTCACACAGTTTCTGTGTGGACTGACACCCTGTGCTGCTGGCCACCTCCAACCTGTATGGCTGGAGGGAGCTCTCTCAGCTGTAGTACCCTCCAAAAGGTCTTGCTAAAATAGTTGGCTGGGTGGAGGGGAGAAAATGTACATTCCCTGACTGTGAGAAAGGCTGCAATGTTCACCTAAACAATAGACAGGGTCCAAAAAAGAGAGCATGAGAGAGAGCAAAAGGAAGAGTGAGAACATGCATAAGGATACCTCTCTGTTTGCTGCCACTCTTGAAAAGACTCATATCCAACACACATTTTTTCAGTTGTTAGCATGAATCAACCCAAAGACAGAAATCCAGGGGAAAATAACCTACATTAGTTCTGCAGCTCATCAGCTCTCTGGTGCATTTCCTTCAGTAATGAGCCAGAGACACTATTTGGTATGTCTGTGTATATTACATGAGTCACACTTTGAACTAGTTAAGGTATAAGAGCTTTGCTTGGTATTTTATGAATCATACTATTTAGACGTGTCAAATGCTATCAGCCACTTTCTGTCATCAAAGGAGCACAACACTATCTTTTGATCTGCAGAAACAACAAACCCAAGGGTAAGTAAAACAAATGTATTTTTTTAATTATTGAGGCTGAGTAGAGCACATTTTAAGGGCTCTAGAGCTGATAGCGGTAGTTGTACAATGCAGAAATATTGTAGTTGTATCACCTTGCTTATATGGGTATGTCACATAAACTTCGGTGAGGTCAGTGAAATTAAGAGACACACCAAATGAATATGAGGCAGATATCATGGAATCATAGAATCATTTAGGTTGGAAAAGACCCTTAAGATCATTGATGTCATTTAGCAGGTTCTTCAGTCCTCAGAGTTAGATTTGATGCCTTTGTCTCAGGAGAGGAAAAGTAAAAATTTGAAAAATTCAAGTTATGTGAAGTATAAAAGTACTTTTCAACTTGTGCCCTTTCTGCAGTACAACTGAAATGAGGTGGCATTTATGTAATTTTAAATTTGTTGCTTTAGAAGTATGGGTGAAATGAACTGAAACATGGAAGTACATTTTCTTCCGTAGCACTCTGGAAAATATGCTGTTGCAGTCAGTCATTTTCTGGAGGAAAAAAAATCTTATTATGCTGAGTTTCTTATTTGATGCCAAGCTAGTCTGCTTGGCAGAGTTAATCAAACATTGATTCTTGCACTAATTTTCACTTTACTGTCTGATGGCAGAGATAATAGTCTGTACTGATGAGGTATGCACACTGGCTTGCTCTCTGTCTTCACCTTTGCAAAGCTTGGGAAAGCTTTGAACTCCAGCCACGAGGGAGCTAGGAGGGATTAAGAGGCAAGTCCTGTGATCAGAGGCAGAAGATAGAACCATTATGTGCAGTCTAGACATTTGTCATGTAAGTACTTAGTCTGGGAAATACTCCTATAGCTTGTGTTGTTTTCTGATGTGGATGCTCTTTGGGGAGCTGTGTGTGGTTAATAGGAACAGCTTTTCCTCTTTACAGGAAGGAGGATAATTCTTCTGAAGCAACATGAATTCTTGAGGTGGAGTTGTTGCAGCAGCCCAGTACTCTGAGGTACGGGCATTGCTTTGGAGCTGAAATTGTCAGTGTTGCCCCAAGTCAGGTACATGTGGAGGCATCATGTCATTGCTTGTTTCCTATGGGAAGCTGACCTGGGATACTCAAAGTCTACAACTTCTCAGTGGATGTGCAACATGAGCAAAACATTGGTCTTTGTCACATAATCTCTGGATGTGGATGATGCCATTTTCCTTTGTACACCAATTATCTAAACTCTTTCTATCCTGAGTCATTATCCTTCCCTCCGTCTCTTATTCACTGGATTATTACAAACCTGCACATGCAGAATCCCATGCAGTCAAAGAAACTTTATGATATCTTTCAATATTCCCTTGTCAAGTTACATCACCTCTTTTTGTCTTCTCTCTCTTCCTCTCTCTAGGTTCATTCTTAACGTTGCACTGGCCTCTTTTCAGTCCCACCAAACAAGCTCATAACTGTCAAGGCAAAAGCTTTCTTCTTTACAGTTTCTGCCATCTGGAACAGCCTTCTTGTAAATCTCTGCCCTGTTGACTCATCATTTCATTTTTTTTGTCATATGAAAACAAATCTCTTCTCCCATCTCTTTCCCTTGGTTCATCTCTCCCTCCAAGATACTGTAGTTTTTCATACTTTAACTATTTTTTAAATTCATATCTGAGACCCGAACCCTGAGTCTAATATCCAGATGATTCTGTCCTTCCTCAGTATATTTTGGAATCTGAAGATATTAAACCTGAACAAAGTTCTGTTAGGTAGTTTCTGAGAGTATGTTAAAAGAGACAAATTTACAAATGCTTTTATAAGATGTAAGACCAGCTGAAATTCTTCCAAGTGATTGTTGTATAGTTCAGGACAAAGTTTGTTTCAGAAGAAATACATTTTCTCCTTCAGTGAAGACAGCATTTTCAGAACCCTGTAAAGAATTAACTAATAACAAAAGTCATCACTACAAGACATTGTCCAAGTGGAGGTGAACTGCACTCATTACTAATTAGATGAAAAGTAAACATGAAAATTCTTCTCATAAAAATTGTCATCATGAGATTAAAGAGACACCCCTTCTTTACCTGTCAGAGCTGATTGCCTTTGTAGGCACAAAGGCTCAAATCAAGGGTTCACTCATGTTCCTTCATTGTAACATATGAATAAAGTGCCTAGTACTCTCTTTCAGTGCCCATGTCTCTGTAATGCTAATAACGGTAGGAATGTTCTTCCATTAGGGCATGAGGGATTTAAATCCATAAATAACTTGAGTGAATAGAAACAATTTCCCATCCCTCAAGTGACCAAATTGATTTTTTTATAACTTACAAAGAGGGAAGGTGCCATTAATATTGAACGGGAACATGTCTGAATGGATCTCATGTGATTTCTGCAGGAAAAGGCAGCCCCTCTCTGAAGCCAGAGAATGCCTGCTGTACACTTAAAACACTTAACAGCCTTTACGTGCTAAGGTTAGTGGTGAGGGCTAAAGCAGAAAAGTCAGTACACTTGGTAGATTATATAAAATGCGTTCATTTTTGTAAGAAAGTCAGGGCCTCACACTGCCAATATTTTAATGAAATATCACAGATGCTTTAACAAGAAAAAGTGATCCGTTCTGTATCACGAAACTAGAAGCTGATGGAATGAAGAATGAGGTGAAATGTCTTCAGCAAAAAAGTGTTTTATCACACATTCAAATGTAGTGCAGCATGGCTTATTCATCCATCTTTCTGGCTGTATATGAGCATGACAGAAGAGCAGCACCCCAGGGAGCGGAGTTTCATGCCCTCTGTTCTGTTCCATACACACAGGCTAGCTGTAACCTTGAGAAGCACATTTTGGAGGACAGTTTCCAGATCAATTTTTCCAATTCAGCTTCTCTAACTGGAGCCTTAGCTGATATTACTTGACTGTCAGCGTTTGTTATATGGGGTCCTGCCAGCCAACGCATTGGTATGAAAGGAGCTTTAAATGAAAGCTGAGGACATGTGCTGTGTTTTTATGCTGAAGCCATCTGTGTGGAAGGACAGGTAATTAATTCAGCATGAAAATTAAAAGGCATAACTGGAATCTGTTAGAGCAAGTGAACAGACCCGATAGCAGGCTGCTGCCCGGGGGGGCTCTGCAGCCTGACTCCCGGCTATGAGACCACCGCCAGCGCAGTGCCTTCGCAGCAAAGCGCTTAGGCACCGTAGATGCCTTCTGCTCACATCAGCATGGGGAGCAGCCCGGGATGGAAACCTGCCTGAGAGGCAAGGTCATTACCCAGGCGGTGCCGAACCTGAACTGCTCGGTAAGGACATACCCAAAAGACACAAATTGTGGGCTGCAGCCTACTGTTGAAAATTGGCAAATCCAGACCTGCCAGCGTTGCCAAGTCTGAAAGCAGCCGGTGGGCACACGCTGATCAATTCTGTATTACCTGTGTCGCAGGGCAGCTCAGACCTGTGCGGCTGCCCTGGGCAGTTACTCTCCTGCGACTGACGGGTGCTAGAGAGCTGTGCCTCCTGGAGAACAAATTTCAGTTGATTTCTGCTCAAGTGTTCTGAAATAGCAGCTTGCTGCCAAAAGCAGCAGTACTTTTCATTAATTCATGGCTGAGGTTGGGTGAGGACAGCTTCTGCCCCTAGGTCTGCCTCCCCGTAGCCTCAAATCCTTCCATCGCTGGGACTGTGCAGGGCCGGTTCCTGCTCAGCCCTTATCAGCCTCCCCACACTGCAGGGCTGTCTCTGCTGTGAAATCAGTCTTTTGTTTTCATGAAGACAAAGAAAGTCCCGGAATTTAATACACAGCTGTGAGTGAATACAAGACAACACCACCGATTCACCTGCATTTGCAGATTGCCACTTGCTAGGTTGTTTTTGTTGCTTATTATTTGAACTACTGTCAGCTCCTCTCTATGAGCAGGCGAAAGCCACACATCCCTTGTGCTGGTGATGAAGTACAGAACTAGGCTAGCTGACAAGGTATTTTCTAACTGGAAGGCTTTTGTGCCAGGATATTTCTTTAATATGGAGTTATGTAGCAGAGGGTGTCACAGAGACCTAACTATGAGTTTACTACTACTAAATAACTGAAATGCCATATGAAATGTCAGTGGAGATCGTGAAGTAATTATATCCACTAAACCCCTCCAGTTAAGATGTTACTTTCCACCAGAGACAATGGGCCAGATTTTGTATCCAAGGTAACTCCACAAAGCATTTTAGAGACAGACTGAATTTTATACTCCAGCAAAAGATAGTGCAAATGATATTATTAATTTCCTTTTATAGTAGTAGCCCACTGGGAACTTGGAAAGGACTTGCCAAAGTTATTTGTATGGTAAACTGAGGTAAGCTGAACAAAGGCATATTTTACAGGCCAAAGCCGGTTAAGGAGCATCTACCAGCAATTTCGATTTCTTATACTGAACAGCAGCATCACTGCTGCAGTAGTTTGTTGGATTCCGTCTATCAAGATCCTTTTGAAACTGAAATCACTGCAGTTAAACATTTAAAAAATCTGGGGCATGAACTTTTTTAACTTACTGTCAGAAGGAAGTTGCAAAGGTGTAGAAGTTTCAGCCTTCAGCTTTAGAGCATGTTCAGGGTGGGACATACTACAGATCCACTGCAGTTTATTTTGGTGCAGCACAATCCTTTAATTCCTTAATTCTCATTATAGCCAATCCAGTAAATAAAAGTTATATCTAATAAGGTGAGAAACATGGAGGAAGGATGAAAGGAATAGCAAATATAAATCTACACAAAAGTTATACCCACTTAATAAAACTTGCCTACCTACTTAACAAAACTCTACACAATGGAAGACCTTCCCAAGACACTAGTGAACAGGATATTTTCACAGTCTTACTAAAGTTGTTCCTATTCACAAATAATCTTGTCAAAGTGACGTCAGGTCACACAGGACTTAGTGTCCATAATTACATGCAGGGAAGCTCAAGATAAGAAGAGGATGAAGATGTTGAGTGGTTACAATAAATCCATGGACCCGGGCTATTCTGTTGAGAGTTTCAAAGTCGCCTTAGCTACATGCAAAATTTACATCCTTGCATCCCATTGAGATTTACAGAAATCATTTTTTTTAATTCCCTCTCTGAAGACTTTCTAGTGTCCTTAAATTTAACTTTAGAGCTCTAAAGCTATGGCCAGTTGTAGCAAGGAGATTCTATTGTGTTTTCAAATACAGGACACTAAATATATAATAGCAGCTTAATGAACCATTAAATACACTGGAAATAAAAAAAAAATTCCCCATTTACTGTACTGTATTTTTATTTAATATTTGGGATCAGATGTTAAAACTGTATAAGAGGGTAGAGCTTCCCAGAAAACTACAACTCAATTATCTGAAAAAAATCACAAGCTCTGTCACCCTATCAAGTCTCTACTGTGCCCTAGGAGAGTACCCCTGGTGAAAGGCAAGATTCACCATTTTGGGGCAGAAAGAGCCCTTGGGGCCCAGAAGTGAAGTGCTGGGGGGTGTGGAGGCACAGCTGGCACCATTCACACTGCACCACGTTGCAGTAACAGAGTGAGCTATGGGCGCACATCTTCAGGGCACACTTTTTAGTTCTTAGTTAGAAGCCTCTCACACTGCATGGCTGAACCTGCACCACGACTCCCTTTGCAGGCCTGAGAAGTCAGGTCCAGTTGCGGTTTTTGTAAGCTGACAACCTCTGTAAACATAGATGCGAGTCTTAGACCTCAATAGCAAAACCTGCTGTGAGCTGCTACAACTCCCGACAGCTTTTACAGTGCACGATGTATTTTGAAAGAGCAGTTTATCCTATTTATTAGGCCTTTTCCCCTTACAATGTTAAAACGGATTCTAACCACATGTTAGGGTAAGTGTGGCTGATCCATAATGTAACTTGCTCTTGTGATGCAAAGTCTGGGACTGAATAGCAGCACCTCTGTAAGGATTAAGGGATATGAAAGTCAAACTGAGCATCTCAATTAAAATATTTCTAGCAGACAATGTAAAAAATTGGATGTATGGTGCCTTTCAGTTTTGCAAAAAATCTTTGATCGCCTTTTCTGGATTCAGGTTCATGTTGTTTCATTTAATTTAATTTCACTTGTTATTGTTCTCCTCTACCATCACTCTCCTTTACCAGACAATAAGTTATTTGCTTCTCTTCCTGTTAGTTTGCAAATATACATTAGAATGAGCTTGGTGTTCAGACCTAATATTTTTCTTAAGCATGCTTTTATTTTTTTAAAGTGGTATAATATATAAAGACTGTATACTCTTCAATAGTGTATGCACAGTTTAAAAGGGAAAAAAAAAAAAGTTCTCTTTCTCTCCATGCTGGCTGCTTCTTAATTTGTTCATCAGCCCAAATACCTATCATGCGTTTTTACTTTACAACTCCACAGAGCTGTGGTGGTTAAGAATCTAGTAGTGGTATCAAGGCTTTTGTGGATACCACTAATGCAAGGGATCAGCTCAGAATTCAGCTGTAGGGTCTCCACCAATGTATATATCCAGGAATATTGACGAGTCTTAGCCCTAGTGACACATCATGCCCCCTTGGCTCCGGAGGCCGCAGTGCTCGCTCTCACTTATGTTGCGCAGAAGCATTGGTAGCTTGTGTCCCTTCCTCAGCTGCCCGCCGAGCATTGGCAGCACTCTGGGGTACGCTGCCTCAGTGGAAGGAGCTCAAGTTTCTGGCAGTTTGTCCTCTGGTTTAGATTAACAAGATGCAATTACAAATTTGGCTCAGTGTTCTGTGGTTCTCTTTTCATATGAGAAATCAGTAACATTAATTGAGAGAATTATTTTACAGCTGTTTTGGAGTAATTTCAGGGTTTGGGGTAACTGTCTTTTTTGACATTAATGCTTACCACTTTAGTTCCTTTCTTTCACACAGTCCTCCCATTTCAGGAAACCTGCAAGAAGACGTGCAATGCAGAAGACTTTATTCAATTTCCAAAATGTTCTTTTTGTCCTATGGGAAGTCAGCTGAGAATTTAAATACATTTCTTGCTTTCTCTCCAGGTTCACCTGCTGTTAGAATCAGTGCACCTGGCACAATCATGGCACACTCATCCATGGAAAAGTCATCCAATGATCTTCACATTTGGGGTATGGCAGTGGCTGATCTCAGCTGATATTTATATTGAAGAAGCCTGTAGGGCCTGGCAAAGGGAGTTAACCTACCGTGACACCTATATTTGGATGGTAATACAGCGACAGAACAAAAATATTTAACATGGAGACTTATAAACGCAGTACTTTCCTCTTATCTCTTTTGACAGTGGTTTCAATCAGTCACATCTGATCCTATGAAACTGGTTGTCTGCAGTTTTTGAAATGAGTACTTAACACTTTCTGTTCTGTCTTTTAGCATTCCTTGGCAATATATATACTTTACATTAGAAGAATTATCTGACCTCATTATTTTACTCCATGCAGCCACTTGCTTCCAGTTGCTTCCCTCACCTTTGAATTAGATAATTGCAAACCCTGATACTTGATATCCACTAATCACCTACTTGAAGTATTGATCTACAGCCTTCAAGTCTCCTAGAGATGAGAAAAGACCACCTAATGACTTGACTTCTGCAAAGACAGACAACTGGGAAACACGCCATACTGAGAGTTTATATAGGAAATGGCATTAGCAGAGGCTTCACCTGCCTCCCAGCTGTGTCTGAAATATAAAAAAACATCCTCCAGAACCCCACTGATACACTTTTCTCCCATGGCTGTTGGCTCTGCCCTTTGGATCATCTCCCATTTAACAGTTAGCAACACTACCTTTTCCCCTTCCCAGCTTTCAGAAATTTATACATGAGTAATCAGAACAGAACCCTTGATGTTTTTATTTCCCTTTTATGTTTTTAGAAGAGATTCATTAACTTGTTGGAATCAGAAACTCCTTTTTTCTGTTCATATATACACCCATGTAAATAAATCAGGGGGAGACAGAAGTTCAATGCATGAACTGTCTCCCACAGAGATCCAATTAAAGCTTGCTGGGTTAGGTCTTATTTTGGGAAAAAAAAAACAGCCTCAGGTTTTTCACAGCTGAATCACAAGCATGTCCTTTCCATAAAACATATGCAGATACTCAGTGCTTTACAACCTAATTGTGGTCTTGGGTTTAAATGATTCACATGGTGCACTGAAGTCTGCATTTTTAAAGGCATTCTAAAAAAAAAAAAAAACAACCCCAAAAAAACAACCCAAACAAAAAAACAGATTCAGGACAGGCTGGAGAATTAGAAAGGTTATAAAGAATAAATTAGCACCAAAATTCTTCTGCCCTGTACCATGCATTATTAAACATTAATTAATGCCTTGGAATGTCTCACTGCTTAATTATCTGTTTTGAAAATGAATTATTAGTGAAACAGACATTTTTAGCTTTAACTAAGTAGGAGACCTTGTGTTATGAAGACCTCTCTGTTAAGTCACCCAAGAGAGTGTTTTTGCCTGTGGTTCAAATGTAAGAACCTGCCTTTCCAATTATCTAATAATTTGTTTCTGCTGTATAGTCACCCCTGGGTGTGGGACATTATCACAGGGTAGACACAGAAAAATTGGTGTGCTAGCAATTTTTAAATAAAATCCCACCTTTCATTTCTTCCTTTCTCTTTGCACACTAGTTCGGAGGACTAAGGGAATTCTCCAGGTCTGATGTGTGTGATAAAAAGACAAGGAACCAAAAAACTGACATGCTATGACTTCTGTACTAAATTGGAACATGGACCAATAGCTTTTCTTTCACAGTGTATTGGGTTTGTGTGGCAGGTTTTGGTGGCAGGGGGGCTGCAGGGGTGGCTTCTGTGAGAAGCTGCTAGAAGCTTCCCCCATGTCCGACAGAGCCAATGCAGCCAGCTATAAGATGGACCCACCACTGGCCAAGGCCGAGCCCATCAGTGACGGTGGTAGTGCCTCTGGGGGAACAGAGTTAAGAAGGGGAAAAAAATCTGTGTGATGACAGCTACAGTCAGAGAAGAGAGGGGTGAGAATATATAACAGCCCTGCAGCCCCCAGGTCAGAGCAGCAGGAGGGGCAGGAGGGGCTCCAGGCGCCGGAGCAGAGATTCCCTGGCAGCCCCTGGGGAAGCCCATGGTGAGGCCGGCTGTGCCCCTGCAGCCATGGCGCTCCACAGGGGAGCAGATCTCCACCTGCAGCCCGGACAGGACACCACGCCGGAGCAGGGGGATGCCTGAAGGAGACTGTGACCTCATGGGAAACCCACGCTGGAGCAGGTTCCTGGCAGGACCTGTGGCCCTGTGGAGAGAGGAGCCCAGGCTGGAGCAGGTTTGCTGGCAGGACTTGTGACCCCGTGGGGGACCCACGCTGGAGCAGCCTGTTCCTGAAGGACGGCACCCGTGGGGGGACCCAGGCTGGAGCAGTTTGTGAAGAACTGCAGCCTGTGGGAAGGGCTCATTGGAGAAGTTCATGAAGGGCTGTGTCCTGTGGGAGAGAACCCACACTGGAGCAGGGGAAGAGTGTGAGGAGTCCTCCCCCTGAGGAGGAAGGAGCAGCAGAAACAACGTGTGATGAACTGACCACAACCTCTATTCCCCATCCTCCTGTGCTGCTGGGCAGGGAGGAGGTAGAGAATTCAGGAGTAAAGTTAAGCCCAGGAAGAAGGGAGGGGTGGGGGGAAGGTATTTTAAGATTTGGTTTTATTTCTTCTTATCCTACTGTGATTTGATTGGTAATAAATTAAACTAATTTCCCCAAGTCTGTTTTGCCCGAGATGGTAATTGGCAAGTGATCTCTCCCTGTCCTTATCTGGACCCACAAGCCTTTCATTATATCTTCCCTCCCCTGTCCAGTTGAGGAGGAGAGTGATAGAGTGGCTTTGGTGGGCACCTGGTGTCCAGCCAGGGTCAACCCAACACACACAGAAATCAAGCTTTGATAGAAGAAGCCTGAACACAGTTGTGGAGAATTAAAGCCTTACCTGCTTGTATAACTTCTACCCACTCTTTTCTCTCCACTGACTCACGCAGTATTTACTGTGGTCTAGGCCGCACCTTGAATCCTGTGTTCAGTTTTGGGCCCCTCACTACAAGAAGGATGTTGAGGTGCTGGAGCGTGTCCAGAGAAGGGCAACGAAGCTGGTGAGGGGTCTGGAGCACAAGTCTTCTGAGGAGCGGCTGAGGGACCTGGGGTTGTTTAGTCTGGAGAAGAGGAGGCTGAGAGGAGACCTTATCGCTCTCTACAACTACCTGAAAGGGGGTTGTGGCGACGAGGGTGTTGGTCTCTTCTCCCAAGTAACTAGTGATAGGACAAGAGGAAATGGCCTCAAGTTGCGCCAGGGGAGGTTTAGATTGGATATTAGGAAAAATTTCTTCACTGAGAGGGTGGTCAGGCATTGGAACAGGCTGCCCAGGGAGGTGGTGGAGTCGCCATCTCTGGAAGTGTTCAAAAAACGTGTGGATGTGGCGCTTCAGGACATGGTTTAGGGGACATGGTGGTGCTGGATTAATGGTTGGACTTGATGATCTTAAAGGTCCTTTCCAACCTAGTGATTCTGTGATTCTGTGATTCTGTGGTCCCCAGCAAAAGTTTGAGGTTTAGGATGAACCATTGTAATTAAACACACAATACAGTTTTGGGGTTCTCAGTACCTAAATCCTATCCAATTGTCTAACATTTTTGTAAGATGCTACACTCTCTCCTCAGTTATATTTTTGGCAACACATTTCGTGGTTAATTGTATGTTTAAAAAATATTTCTTCTGCCTCTGAGTTTCACAGATGCTTCTTCGAGAGAAGGTAAATAGGAGATTCTGATTTTTTTCTTGCATTTCTTGTTTTATGTGCCAAGCCCCTTTCTTGGGTTCCTCCTTTAAGTTAATAGCCTGTGTTTCTTTACTCACTCTTCACTCTAAAAAACGTTTATCATCACTACTAGTCTTTGAACATGTTCTAATATGTGCCAGGCCCTTTTTTCAGGTTAAGGCGATGAGGAGTGCAGATGATGGATAGATTGTACAATGGGATTATGGAAGGATAATGTGAAGCAGTGAGAGCGGAGGGACAAGGCACTCTGCAGTAACAAAAGGATCAGGAAAAAGGAGTGAAAGGGCATGAGTGAAAGAAGGAGGAAACACAATACATGTTAGGAAAATAATGGGGCAAGTAAGTCATTAGCTACTATGTCGTAACAGTAGCCAGGGATACCACGTGACTGTCTGTAGGAAGGCAATAACACCGTGTCAACAGCCTCCCCACACCCTCCCAGGGGCTTACAGGGCAAGTTTTAAGTAATTTCCTGCTGGGAATGATTCTTCATTTCACCTTTGGGGAAAGTATTTGGCAAATGGTCACAAGGGGTCCCAACCAAACCACTGCCAAGTGGTAAATTAAGCACCAAGAACAGGGATCAAGGGACAGAGTGTTGGTGTGTAAGGGGGGATGAGGGGAAATACTCTGACGTTGATGAGGAGAGGTTGCATTACAGTAATTTCTTCATTCTGAGATGCCTTTGCCTCATTTTATTATGCCTGTGTTGTTAAACCAATATGTGTACCACCTTGGCTGGTTGGCGTGGTGTCCTGGGCAGGAGGTGGTGCACCATGCTCCTGGCAAAGAGCTTTATACCAATAGGTCTCTTACAGCAGACTGCTGGATGTTGCCACAGCCAAAGCCACTCAAGCACAAATGGCAGTGGGAGGTAGTTGACAGAAAGCTCTGTAGTTGTCAAGTTTATCTTTAATATGTTGGATGTGGTCCCTACAGAGAACTGACAAAAAAGAAGGATTCCACAAAAAAATGTGTAGTGAAGCTGTGTAAGTCCTTACCATAAGATTATATAGAAGATAAAAGTTTACAGGGTTTCAAGAAGAACCATGGAATGTTCAAGGAAGATAAATCCATGGAGAGTTTTAAAATGCATAGAAACTTTCTCTATTTGAAAAAGAACCTGTGTCACAAAAGCTTGGAAGCTGAAGACTCTTAGGGGGCATATTATGTATGTTTGCCCTGTTCTCAAATTCTTTTGGTGGTGAGATGGTGTGACATGGTACTGTAACTAATATATTCTGAAATGAGCTGAAAATTTGAATTTATGATGTACATACAAAAGATACTTCTTGTAATACCAAAATGAAAATGGATATATGATCACCAAAACCACTAGAAATGCCTAAACGGAATGATTTCATGCAAAACAACCAATCCCTCTCTTATCTTTATGTTCAGGATTTAGGTGGCACCTACACACTTTCAAGACAAGAGGCTGGAATCAAAGAGGATAATTCTAACAGATGAAAGTTACGGACTCAGAAGAAGTTTTACAGCACAGTAATTTTCCCACATGCCTTCTCATGTTAAATTACTGCTATTCTCAGAAGGAAATTACTTGTTTCTTTTGCTGTCTCACAAATGTTAATGATTTTATCATCTTTTCCCTTGCTAACAATCTCCTGTACTCAACAGGCAGCAGGCACCATATTTACTTGAATCGTCTTTGTCTAGTGCAAACATAATACTTAAAACCAGTACTATTTCTTCCAAACTGTTATTAATGTAAAGTCTGCTCTTCCTCTTGCAGACCTGAGGAAGGGCTTGTGTGCCTGAAAATTTGTCAGTTATTTCACCTACACTAGTTCTAAAGCAAAAATTTGTCCCTCTCTACAAGCTTTGCACCAATTAAAAATACAAAACTTGGAAAAAATACAAAGGAGGGAAGAAACACAAACCCAAAGAAAAGAGGACAGAATACACCAATCATTACACAGTGGATGTGTTCTGTCCCTGCTAATCTAAGAAAACAAAGTTAAAGACTGGTGAGAACGAGACAGATGACTTCATCCTGAGGAGTGGCAGAGATTAGATATTATCTCCAAAACTCCCCAGACCAGGCTGGGGCTTAGGGGCTGGTGTTATCAAATGATAGGGAAAAAGGGAACAACTCTCCCTTTCGAACACTGCTCAGTCTTGCCATCACAAAACAGGCAGTGTGGGGCAGTCCAAATTAAGGGAGAAACAGTATCACAGTTTCCTGCTAGAAATGACAGGATTTCTGAGCCAGGGCTACTTGTGTCAAATTGCCACAACCCTGGCATGTACCATCTCTTCCAATGCCAGTTTTTTAAACTCTTGTTGGGCAATGTGGCCACGTACTGCCAAATGCTGTCATCAGTATGAACAGGATAATCCACGTGCACTTGGGACTCTGCAGGCAGATGGATTAGACTTTCTGTTTGCCAATGCTCTGGTCCGGTAACTGGCAAAGAAAGAAAAGGAACAGGAGGGTAAAAGTGGTCATTTCTGGGTATTTCTTCAGAGCAAGTTCTCTCAAGAAAAGGAGACATTCTGAACCATGTGAACTACAGAAGACATACAAATTTTTCCCAAATTTTTCAAGAAGGAAGATGCCTGAAGGGAGAGAAATTTTCTTCTTTAGCAAGTTCCCTCTATGGAGACCTGACTCTGGGCTCAGCCAGCTAGTCAGTAATTAATAGTGCCAACAGGACATACTAGGTAATGAAGCAGCCAAACGATAAAGGCCATGGCCAGGCAGATCTCACTTCTGGACTTCAGAAGAACAGCGTCATGGTTCTGCTTGTGGAGAGATGCTGTGTGCTGAGATGCTACTGAGAGGTAGCACTGACATTTACTGTCTTTGCCCAAGGATGGGATTTCTTCATTGAATTTTTTCTGTCTAAAGGATCTCTAGTTTAAACTCTTTTCCTACAATCACTATGTAGTCCCTAGAGAGAGAGGTACCTTTGCAGACTGATTCATTCTTTATTTGTTTTATACATTTTTCTTAGGATAGGCTGACATCCCCTGCAAATGACTACCTGCCTCTTTGGCTATAGAGGAAGGGTGCCCAGACAGATGACCTAGACCAGAGAGTAGACTTTAAACAAGGTGACTCCTCCTCAGTCTCTTGGCAACCAATGATTGAAATGTTCTTTTCCCACAATTTTAGGATGTTTTGTCGATCTCCTTTTCTCTCTCTAGACTGCTTTGTGAGAAGGCCAGGTATTTTCAAAGTAATTTTCTCCTTGCTAAAAGTTTTCTGTAGCAAAAGTGGGGGTTTGGGTGGCTGGCAGCCTGCAAAGGGCACTAGGCAGGGAGGTAAAAAGAGCATTTTTGTCTCTGTAAGCCTGTCCTCCGAGTTGGAGGTCTGAAGTAGAAGGTCTGAAGCAGAGGAACTTTGAGATAAGTGGACCTAAGTTGTTTTGAAGGAAAGCACGCATGAGATGTTGTCTTAAATTTATTGAAAAAGGCAAGGTCAATGTTTTTCAGAAACCTTTACAGTGGTAATTCATGGGCTTTTATGAGGTTTAAAAATAGCTCAGTATGGTCCATATCACTGCATCCTGGTGTAGAAAAGTCAAATTAGATGGCAGGACCATGTAAGAAAAGGAAACAGATAAAATAGGAGAAAACAGAGATGTAGGATATTGACGTAAATCAAGAAAAGAAACAAGTGAATACTTCCAAGTGAATTGCTTTAATTATCTCGAAGATATAAGGTCTTCCCACTGTAACAATCTCTGTTGGTATGTATCTGCAGTAAGGGAATCGTGTAATAACCCATAACGTCCTTCTCTCTGCAGAGGATATTGTACACAGACAAGTTGTAATGGTAGAGATACTTATCCCCTAACAATTAAGAAGGAAAACATCTAAATTTTATCTCGGGTTCTGCAAGGTGAGGCTCCAGCCCTCCTGCTCTCGTTACAGCCTCCTTTTCTGTAATAAGCCTTTATCAAGTGACATTTGTTATTAGTAACATGTAAATTTGCTAGATCAGCACCACTTGCATGACAGTAACTGAGTACACACTAGTGGGTTTATTATCCACCAACCGCGTTTTGGCTTGTAGCTTTTCTTCACATATTTTACTGAGCTGAAACACAGCATACAGAAAAAGAAGACAAAATAAAGGAAAAGGATGTCATTCAAACTTGCATAAATATATCTAATTATATTCTGAGCCATTAGCATTAAATGAGTTGCTGTTTCTGCTGGGAGCTGAGAGCCAGCAAGTTTCAGAGCTGATCCATCAGGCAGTGGAAATTTTTGCGGAAAACAGCACCTGTCTTTGATGATGTTCATGATGTGTTAATAGGTAAAACAACTTCTTTATGGTGGATGTTGCTGTTAAGTATTTTAATACAGGAAAATACTGAAAAAACAGTTTAGCCATCCTCATCATCAACTGAAGGGATTCACAAGGGCTTCTGAGGTTTTTACATTAGTCACGTGCCCTATTGCTTTTACCTTCAGATTGGTATTTGTATTACTCATGAAACCTGCAACTTCTTGAACACTCTCTCTGTACTGCTTGGCCTAGCCCAGAATTACCACTAAATGAACTAAGAAATTAATCTATGCTGAAATTTTTCAACCCGCTGATGGTTTTTGTTCTCAGTCAGCACTTTTTCAACATTTTGTCCTGAAGCCTGTGATACCAAGTGGTCTTTTTAAAGTCCCTAGGACTTGAACTCATGTAGAAATATTAAAATCTCTCCAGTTATTTTAAAAAAGACAATTCAAGACTTTTTATAACCTTATGTTTCTAATACTGCAGAAATAAGTACATTTCATTTCTTGACAATATACTCTTGACTTCTCTGATAGCTGTATGTGAGTTTTCTTGTTTCAGTCCTATCACAAAAGATCTAATCTGTTTAAGATTTTGGTCAACTTCTCTTGTTTTATAAGAAGGGGAGTGGAATCTAAAAACATAACATTTTTTAGTAATTGTTTTGAATTTAAGGACTACTATATGCAAGACAGTACAGAGCACAAATATATTGGCAACCACTGCTTCAAATTAATTAATGCAAAAATAACCAAGATATGGTGCAGCGCACAAGAAGGGAAAAGAATTCAGAATATCACCCAATATTCATTATTCACTTACTGAATTTACTATGTTCCTTATCCTGCATATATAAGCTATCTGAAATTAATGGAATACATGACACATTTTCATGTCCTAAGTCTGTAAGAACTTTTTCTTTTCTCCATTCTAGTAAATGAGAAATCTGCCACAGATACCACTGCATCACAGCTAAAATTTTCTAAGACCTAGAACAGACCTTAGTCCCTGTGTGCAAAAAATATGCCTGTATCAGAAATAGTGTGGCCAGCAGGAGCAAGGAAGTGATCGTGCCCCTGTACTTGGCACTGGTGAGGCCACACCTCAAATACTGTGTTCAGTTTTGGACCCCTCACTACAAGAAGGATGTTGAGGTGCTCGAGCGTGTCCAAAGAAGGGCAACAAAGCTGGTGAGGGCTCTGGAGCACAAGTCTTCTGAGGAGCGGCTGAGGGAACTGGGGTTGTTCAGTCTGGAGAAGAGGAGGCTGAGAGGAGACCTTACCACTCTCTACAACTGCCTGAAAGGGCGTTGTGGTGAGGTGGGTGTTAGTCTCTTCTCCCAAGTAACTAGTGAGAGGATGAGAGGAAATGGCCTCAAGTTGTGTGAGAGGAGGTTTACATTGGATATTAGGAAAAATTTCTTCACTGGGAGAGTGGTCAAGCATTGGAACAGGCTGCCCAGGGAGGTGGTGGAGTCACCATCTCTGGAAGTGTTCAAAAAACGTGTGGATGTGGCACTTCAAGACATGGTTTAGGGGGCATGGTGGTGTTGGGTTAATGGTTGGACTTGATGATCTTAAAGGTCCTTTCCAACCTTAGTGATTCTGTGATTCTGTGATATGGTATTTGCAGGAAGGTGGTTGGATGGGCTTTCCACCAATCAGGTCAGGGATCTGCTTCCCAACTGAAGATGATGGTATCAGAAGCATCAGGAGCAGACCTTTAAAGATTTAAACCAAAGGAACCCACAGAGAAACCTGGGGCCCTTTGGTAGAACAAGCACATCATTTCCTGAGTATTCAGAGCCATTTTAGAGAAGATAAAAGGAGTAGGATTCACTTCATCAAAGCTGTGCTGTTAAAAGTCTGTGCATCTGGACCACAGTCCCTAGACTAGGCTTACTAGGTGTCTACAGAGAGAAATTCATTTCACCACCCTCTACGTGTTCCCAACTACCTCTCCAGTGTGTGTGTCTATTGACTCAACTAAATCAGACATCCAACTTTAAGGGAAAAATGAGGTGGGTGCAATTTCAGCACTCATTACTCTGGAATATTAGCCAAATATTCAATTTAACAGGTCACACTTCAAGCCTGAATGCTTTGGGAATGCCCTAGAGTCCTTGGAATTTACTCAATTCATCCTCCATCCTTGACTGGCTCCTCTGCCTGCCACGCATAACCATCAGTACTGCCTGTGCTCAGTGTGTTTCTACAAAATGAGAACAACGATCCTGTAAAGTGCTTGGACGTCTGAAGAGCTGACTTTTAACATATACAAGGTTATTATGACCAGCTTTTGAAAAGTCAGTTCAGATCAAAGGACTTGTCAAATGAAAATATTTCAATTACCTACATGACCAACAGAAGGGAAACTTTCATACACTGAATGGAAGAATCTCATCTGCAATATGACTAGCTAGTTACAATTTCAAAGCACACGGTAAAGATGTTGGATTAATTTCCCACTCCAGATGACATCAGTAACACTTTTATTAGGTAGAGGCATTTAGATCCTATCTTGATCCCTGATAATTACTAATAATGATACATTTATGGTGCTTAGACATTGGCTATTTATTTCACGGAAATCATAGCACTTTACCTTGTTTTGCAATGCCATGAGGTGGCTTCAGGTTGAGCTCACTTGCTCTTTCTTCCCTCTCCTGTTATGCAATACTGCAACCCTTGGGAGTTTATGCAGAATCAACTCATCATTGATCCTTCCAAACTCATCCCCATAAATAAGTACTTCAGAAGCATCTACTGTGGTTGCTGCATTTGACAAGGGAGGAAGCCTCTCTTTTTCACTCAGAGTAACTCACTGTGTCATACCAAGGCTGGCCTACGTTTTGTCTCATCTGGGATGGCTGATGTATTAAATATTTATAAACCACTGATCATACTGAGTCATCTGCTGTCAGTACTTGAGTGTTTTCTTTTTTTTTTTTTTCTTTCCTTGAAACTGCGCAGCAATTACTTGCTTTGTTTCTAGATGCACCTAGGGGGTCTGGACTTCCGCTGTGCACATAAAGGCAGCTCTGCAGAGGTGGTACTTCAGGATATGGTTTAGTGGGCATGATGGTGTTGGGTTGGTGGTTGGACTTGATGATCTTAAAGGTCTTTTCCAACCTTAATGATTCTGTAATGCTGTGAAGTCTGTGGAGCTCTGCTGGTTGACCCCTACTTAATGATGCAGTACCCTGTGATTCCATCAGCAAAGGTGCTGGTGGAGAATTTCCTTGCTGGAGTTTGGTTTAAGCTTTGGGTTTGTTTGGAAAGTCTTGGTAATGATTGTTTAAAGACCAGTCTGTGAACAGGGTAGCTAACAGCAGTACTTACCTACCAAAATTTTTCTTTTATCAATATATCCAATTAGGTCTTTTAAAAAAAATCATTACATCTCAGAAAGATACCTGTGTCCTACAGCAAGGTGTGGGCCACCATTCCTGGTGTTTGCTAAGTAATTTCTTCCTAAACTGCCTCAAGGTTTTGCTGGCTTATAATCTCATTGTTACGTGTTATTGTAAAACTGTTGCTGTGCAGCAGCACTGCTGTTTAAGTCACTGCCTCATCAAGCAAGGTGCTTTGCTTTGGGCAGTGCTAGTGAACTTCAGAAAGTAAACAAAAAGTTGAACCAAACACAAAACTGTATGCTGAGATGGGAAAAAGAAAGGATGTAAATATCACAGTATTGATATTCGGGGGGACAACCTGTGTCCACATTGGTACATCCACCCTCAATGGTGTCCACTGAGCTCTCCTCACCGCTATATCCTTCATATTATGCAGTCCTCCTGCTGGGACTGGGGGCACCGTGTGTGTGTCCCCCCACTGTAGCCATTTATCAACTCTTATGCACCGGTGCTCCTACCAGCACCTGTGACCAGCAGTCTCAGCTGCATCTCACTTCTGTCCTCTTAGGACATATCTGGAGACAGCTTCTGAAATGGTCCCTTGTAAGAAACCTTTCTTACATTGGATGATATTTGAATATCAGATAGTAATATTATTATTTTTTATTGTCTATGAACATTGCTAAAGTTAGTGATCATTTACATTGGGATCCCCATTGTTAAAAGTAAATTCTGTGCCATGTTGCTGCTGACTGGGATGGAGGAGAAGCAGGATCTGTAAACAGCCATTTGAATAGTCCCTGGTGATTTTTGAGAGTGTCCTTTACTGGGATATGCTCTGGCCAAATCTGATACCACAGGGAAAGCTCCCAGCTCCTACCAAGCCCTTTAGGAACTCAGGAAATTGAGCACTCACTTACAGGACCAGGCCGTTTGGCATCATTCTTGCTGAGCAGGTCATCATCTATGGTTTGCAAATCCCTGAAACCCTCCTCAGCCCATGGAGGGGAACAGACACAGCAGCATCAACCAAAAGACTGACAGCCGTGATTCATACTGAAGTGTTTCCTGCTGGGGTGGATTGTAAGCATTGAAAAAATGCAGGTGGCCTCTTCAGACAAAAAGGGTTTTTTTTTTCATTTGGGTTTTTTTCAGTTCTGATATGTCCTTGCTGTGGAGGGCACAGTTATTCTTACCTCTCCTTATTCATTAGGCTTGTTGGAGATTTATCTCTAAGCTGAGATATAACATCCTGTAATAAGGGTGAGAACCCCAAAGAAAGTAAAACCCCATTTGCCATAAACGTTAGTAGCTTTTGCTATTTGCTGATCTCTCTGAGAACCTAGGACACAACATGACTCTCCAGTTTAATTTTGTCTGTTTATCAAAGATTAGCAATACTTCTGGATCTTGTCCTCTGCTTTGGGAGGTGATTTGGACTGCAATGGGATTTCTGTGCGTGGAGTGACACATCTCAGTAACACAATACCTGCTTACACATCAGCCTGGTTGCACACCAGAATCACTGTGGCTTAGGCAGTAAGATTTATATCAATTTTTCTCCAAGGGATTTGAGATTGCAAAGCATATGAATGGAAGCAGTCTGCTGTGAACAGTAAAGCCAGGCAAGTGCACCATGTGCACAGCCCAAGCTCTTGCGCTCTACAGTCCGATCACTTTTATTTGCACCAAGAGCTGCTCAGCACAGTGGAAGTTAGTAGATGGTGTCAGAGACCTGGTTATTTGGTCAGCATGCATCAGCTCAGGGCCCCATACACCAGTACATCTCACCCATCATGCCTAGATGCTTATAGTACAAACAATTGCCATCTCTGTAGGTGGTGCTTGGAGCACCCATAGTCTGTGGTATCCCACACAAGTGTTAAACTCCAAAACCTCTTCCTTTTCTCTGTGAACTATATTAACCATTTTTTGAAGGGAGAGGAAAAAAAAAAAAAGCCTGAATAAACAGAAACTCTATTATGTGCAGAAACGATCACTTTGATAGGGCACCACAAGAATAACCAGGTCTCTACCCTTTGAACTGCAGAAGGGCTTTTATTTACTGATGTGGACGAGATGCTAAAGGGTGAATGCAGGGTGTACTTTGTCAGTGTACTACATTGCTGTTAGTAAGAAGCAGAAAGATATTGAAGGTGAGAAATCCTGCGTTTCTGGAAGAGTACTGGGCAGAGTGCAGAGCCAGGATCACAGAAAGGAAGGTTGGGCTCTGGTGTAATCCTTCTGAAAGACCTCTGTGTTAGAAAGTAGGATTTAAGTCACCTGTATCAGAGATTCCCAACCCATTCCCAACCATAGCGCAAGTGACAGCTCATTTGTCTGCATTTATTGGACTGTAAAGTGAGGCAATGATACCTGACTATCTTCTAGGGCTAGGAGATAGCATCTTAAAACGTTCTGTGAAGTACTTTTCTATAAATAATAAGCAGTAAGTGGACAGAAATTTTGAAGTTATCAATCAGCTTGATCTTGGACAAATACATTTTCCTTGAGCAGAAAGGGAAAGATCGCTGTCTCTAACTTACAAGGTCCGAATGGGATTCCAGAGGGCTCTACGAGACAAAGATTAATCTTACCGTGCAGCAATAATGTACCGCAGCTTTGCACAAATGAATAACTTCCTACATTCATAACATATAAGGACAAGAAGGAGTTTTACATCATTGAGTCTGACCAATTTCACAAGCCATTGCATTTCATGCAGTCACCCATGTATGAAGACACCTTGTTTGACTAAAGCTTGTCTTTCAGAATGCTTAATAAGGCTGAAATTGAAAACACCAGAAAGTGGAGGATCTTGCTCTGCTCTTGGTTATCCATTTCAATGGATACTTTTAAACATGTGTGTATAATTTCTCATTGAAATGTGTATAGCTTCAGCTTCCAATTAAGTCTATAAATTCTTCCAAATATGCCTTTCTCCACTAGATTTAAAACATCTTGAGTATCCAGATTTTTCTACCTGTAAAAGTACTTAGGCACAGGCAGCCAAGCCACCAGTCATTCTACTTGTGATACATTGAATGGTCTGATCCTGTCAAGTTTCTCACTGTAAAACATTTTCTCTGGTCCTCAAAGGTCTTACAAAAAGCTTACGTTTAGTATATATGTATAGTTAGCTCTACCAGCCTGATTTCTTAGCCAAACCTTACTCTTCCCTTTAAGGAGGCTGCAAGGCAGGTTTTACGTAAATCCATGCGGAAAAATGAGGGACAGACAACAGAGATTTCTGTTGACAGCTGTTGGTGGACAGGGAGAGAAAAATGCTCAGGGTTGCTTGAAAACTCCCAGCAAGAGAGAGAGTATCAAAAAGTGAGGAAAGTTTGTGTTGTTTTTTGTAGACAATGGGATTCATTTGCACGTGAAACTATTGGTTTACTATATATTTTTTAACATTTTTGGTAGTGATCTGCTATTGTCCTTTTCAGGCAAAGAAGGGAAAAGGGGTAACAGTTTCAGGTAACGATCTCACGCACACAATCTGTCTCTACATGATGGTAGTTCTGGCTCGTAAATATTTCTATATTTTAGGTCTCTACACCCTTGAGTATATCACTAACACATACATTCAGTGATTTAGCAGGAATAGAGAAAGTTGCTTTCCTAAGCTGCAGGACTGCTTTGGGTGCTGCAGGATGAGTGACCTTGCTACCATGCAAATTCCTTTTTGCTTTAGTTGTCAGTCTGGACTCCTTGGGTTCAGCCCAGTAGATTCACATCACAAAGATCATCTTCAACTTCTTTGCATTATAGCTTATATACAGCACTTGTCAGAAGAGACAGTCTTTTTACGATGTTATCTGGCTTGAGCAATTTTCACCCCTTCGCAGAAAAAGTGGCTTCCAGCATTCCACTATGCCACTTCATGAACTTTTAGGGATTTACAAAGAACATGTGAATTTCAGCAGTTTCAGAAAGAGATTTTACAAAATCTCCTATGGTGGCCCAAGTTGCAAAAAGTCAGTTCTGTGAAAAAAAGTATTTCCTTTCCATGAGTTTTACTTGCCTACAAAGGTTCTAACAAAGTCACACCTTGAAAAGAGGTGGAAGTTCATCAGTGCTCTGCCTGCATCAATCCCATAGCCATTTTGCCTTACTAGTACTGCAGAATCTGTTATTTCTGCAAAATCCAAGACTGCCTCCTAATTGTGGTTATTCCTGTGGGTAGGAGAGTGCATGCAAATAATGTCTACCTTCCTTTGAGATGATTATTGAAGTTTGATTTTCTCACAGTGATTTTTTACTAGCTTGAAGCAGAGGGGTCTGCACATGGTATAAAGAATATTCGTAGAATCACGGAATCATAAAATAGTTTGGGTTGGAAGAGACCTTTAGATGTCACCTAGTCCAACCCCCCTGCAATGAGCAGGGACACCTTCAACTACATCAGGTTGCTCAGAGCCCTGTCCAACCTGAACTGGAATATTTCCAGGGATGAGACATCTACCACCTCTCTGGGAAACTTGTGCTGGTGGTTCACCACCCTCAGTGTGAAAAATTTCTTCCTTATATCCAATTGAAATTTACCCTCTTTTAGTTTAAAACCACTACCCCTTGTCCTATTGCAACAGGCCCTGCTAAAATGTCTGTCCCCATCTTTCTTATAAGCCACCTTGAAGTACTGGAAGGCTGCAATAAGGTCTTCCTGGAGCCTTCTCTTCTCCAGGCTGAACAACCCCAACTCTCTCAGCCTGTCCTCACAGGAGAAGTGTTCCAACCCTCTGATCATTAGTTTTGTGGCCCTCCTCTGCAACAGGTCCATATCTTTCCTGTGCTGAGGGCTCCAGAGCTGGACACAGGACTCCAGGTGGGGTCTCACCAGAACGGAGTAGAGGGGCAGAATCACCTCCCTCAACATGCTGGCCACGCTTCTTTGGATGCAGCTCAGGATACAGTTGGCCTTCTGGGCTCTGAGCACACATTGCCGGCTTATGTCCAGCTTTTCATCCACCAGTACCCCCAAGTCCTTCTTGGCAGGGCTGCTCTCAATCCCTTCATCCCCCAGCCTGTACTGATACTGAGGGTTGCCTTGACCCAGGGCAGGACCCTGCACTTAGCCTTGTTGAACCCCATGAGGTTCACATGGGCCCATTCCTTGAGCTTGTCCATGTCCCTCTGGACAGCATCCCGTCCCTCAGGCGTGTCAGCCGCACCACTCAGCTTGGTGTCATCTGCAAACTTGCTGAGGAGGCACTCAATCCCACTATGTCATTGATGAAGATATTAAACAGTACTGGTCCCAATACGGACCCCTGAGGGATACCACTCATCACTGATCTCCACCTGGACATTGAGCCCTTGACCACTACCTTCTGCATGTGACCATCCAACCAATTCCTCATCCACTCGACACTCCACCCATCAAATCCATATCTCTCCAATATAGAGAGAAGGATGTTGTGGAGGACCATGTCAAAGGTCAGAAGTCCAGATAGAAGACATCGGTAGCTCTTCCCTTGTCCACTGATGCAGTCACTCCATCACAGAAGGCCACTAGGTTGGTCAGGAAGGACTTGCCCTTGGTGAAGCCATGCTGGCTGTTTCAAATCACCTCCCTGTCCTCCATGTGCCTTAGCATAGCTTCTAGGAGGACCTGTTCCATGATCTTCCCAGGCACAGAGCTGAGGTTGACAGGTCAGTAGTCCCCAGGGTCCTCTTTGCTGCCCTTTTTAAAGATGAATGCAATGTTTCTCTTTTTCCAGTCACCAGCGACTTCACTCAACTGCCATGGCTTTTCAAATATCATGGAGAGAGGCTTGGCAACTGCATTAGCCAGTTCCCTCAGGACTCTGGGATGCATCTCGTCAGGTCCCATAGACTTATGCATGTTCAGGTTCCTCAGGTGGTCTCGAACCTGATCTTCTCTTACAGTGGGAGGGACTTTGCTCCCCCAGTCCCTGCCTTGAGGTCCATCCACTCAAGATGTGTGGGAAGAAAGGTTGCCAGTGAAGACTGAGGCAAAGAAGTTGTTCAGTACCTCAGCCTTCTCCTCATACTCATCCATTGTTACCAGTCTGTCAGTCTTGCTCATCACTGGGGGTATGCTTTCTGTTATCCTGTAGGTTAACTCTGTAATTGTTCTTTTTTCTCTCCATTTCAAACCAAAAATTCTATGAGATTTGGTTTGGCACAGAAAGGTAGCAAGACCACAAAAACGTTGTGACACCTCTTAGAGACCTCAGCCTTTGGTTTTGGTAGAAAAAGGCTTATAGCGGTTTTTTTGGTACATCTCTCAGCTTCTTTTCTTTATGTCCCCTACTAAACGTCAAACATTGCATCAGTGCTGCACTGTCATGTGGTTAATGCACACTCAGCAACCCCTGAAACTGCATTAGTGGCAGAGTTTGTCTTCAGTACCAGAATCATTCCACCGGTGACAGAGCAGGCATGGTTTCAGCAAGACCCATGGTCTGTGCTATCACCATCACCTAGCTCTGCTATTTTATTTCTGCTGTCATTCATCTGCTGTTGCCAGCAAAGGGAATAGGGCCAAATGGGAAAGGCAATTCTCAAACGTGTCTCTGCTTTCTTCAACAGTAACATATTTCTCCCCACTTTGGGCCCATTCCTTTCTGCTCTGAGTATGAGTTCTTTCCCTGAGTCTTTCAAGCCTCTTCTCTCTACAGTTTGGGAGCATTTTAAGTTTCTCTTCTGGCATCTTATTATTGAGGTGGTTCTTCTTGATATTACTCTATATTTCCTCCCTACTTTATGTACTTTCAGGAGTCATCACCACAACTGTCTGATCTGTCCTCATAGGTCTTACCTAATTTTCTCAAGCATTTTGAACAAGGCTTCACCAGTATCTATGTTCTTCTGAAATCTAGATATCCCAGTACTTACTTGAGTTGTTGTTCTTTCATATGACACTTGGCAGTTGTCTAGCCGGCACCAGTCCCAGTATAATGTCCAACGCATCAATGTGGAAAATCCAAAACCTGTTTATTTTCTAAAATACCCACCACTTACATAACTGAAGTATACTTCAAATAGGTAGGTGATTGAGGAATATGTAAAATTATAAAGAACTGAATTGAAATGCACTTGCCACCTGTCACAAGTAATGCTTATAGATTTTACGCCTGCTCAGAGTGGATGACATCAGGGGTATAATTATCCTCCAGCTAAGGAATAAATTGTTTCCATGCTACTCTAAGAAGGGCTTTATATATGACTGTGGAACAAGACTGCATGGTTAAAATGCTGTCCCTCCATCTCCTCTTGGGCATGTATTTGAGGTATGATGCCAGTTCCTATACATATTTCTCACAAATTTTCATCTTGGAAACATTTATCAATAGTAAAAAAAATATTTTGGGTGATATTAAATGTACCCTTCAGATATAGTGTTTTAAACACAATGAAATATTCCAATGCTTTTTTTTGCCTTTACAATACAAATCTTTGTTCTACCCACTCGAGCTATGTTTGGCCATACCAATGTTCATACGGCCTTCAGTGACTGATGTATCATGTTAACAGTGATGGATATTTTTTGTTTCAGAAATGCTGATTGGTTAGAAGTCACCTATGCTAATATAGATCACTGGGACATCAGCGCGGATCAGATGATTATTTAACCCAGTTTGGCCTAGAAGTACAAATGTAAAGTAATTGTAAATATTGGATGTTAGCAAGCAAGCACTCAGGTGAGACTCTTCTTTTTTGCTCTGTATGTTGTCCTTATACTGCCATATTTCTGAATAGATAATGTGGGAAGTCTAATGGCAAACTTGACAATGAGATCATGTAAACGTTTTTTCTTGATTCTGTTAAATCAGTGCCATATTCCTCACCTGATTTTGTCTCCTCAGCTGGTACCTGCCTTTGATCAAATTCAGATGACTAAGGAAAGCACTTATATATTAAATAGCTGTATATATTCCTCTTAGAGCTTCCTTTTAGATGGAACCTAAACACTTCCAAGACATAACTCGTCTCGTACATAACTAAGGTCTAAAATAGGTCAGATATATGGCACCCTAAAAGTGCCTATTTCTGTCCACTGACCATAAAGACAGTTTAAGGTGAAAGGCTCAGGTGTGAGTGTATATGCCTACTGAATGTATTCCTGAAGCCTGGCTGTGCTGACCTGGGCTAGGGCACCGGTAGGTGTGGTGGCAGATGTTCACTGGCAGCATAACAACCTGGTTTTTGACCACAGTTTATGGATGCAAAGGATAATCAGTCCCTTCTGTTATTCAGTAGGACAGAAAATATCTTAATATATTTAGCATTTAAATAAACTCCACGATAACCATTAATGATTTCACAACAACTTCTAGGAAATTGTGCCTTGAGAATTTTTTTTTCTATATGTGACCACCCAAACAAAGTCTTAGTGAAAAAGAAGACTTATTCTTATCAGCCAGGATAGAGCAACTGATGAATTTCTTTAGCCAATATGTAGTTTGGGAAAAGTCGTCTTTTTCGTCTGTTAACGTTGTGAGAAAATCTTACAACAGAAGCTGGTACATTGACCTTTGATACAGGTTGCGGAGAGAGGAAGCCATGACTCATCCACGGTTAGTACTGTGGCGTCATGTCTCATCAGTAAAGCTGCTCAACTCATCTGTTGCTTTTGATCTGGCTGCTTTCAGTGCTGCCATTAGCACTTTATTACGTATGGAAAACTTATCCATTAACAAGCTGTCTTGTTGTTAGATACATATTACATTTCCCTTTGTCATCATGGATGATGTGTAATACTTGTCCAAATTCAACGCCTGTTGTTTGGTGCATGCACTTCTTGGCTGAACCTTTTATTTTACTGGCTCCCATGTAGCTTCAGAGATAGAGCTAGTCCTAATTGCAAAGTCAGTCGTCATTGGCCCTCTTCACAAAGAGATTACTTTGAAGAATTCAAACAGGCTTTAGTATACAGAACCTTTTTGTTTTAAAGTATGCAATACCTGATTCATCCACCTGGTATATTTTTACACTGTTATTGTTGTCCTTTGCATATCTGAAAAGATAACAGTAACAAAACTCATGAAAATGAACTACTACATTCATCATCTTTCACCTGACAATGACAAGGTTTTTAATGCCCATCTTTGCTGCACCATTTTCTATATATCAGTATATCCAGTGCTTCACCAATTCTCTGTCCTTATAAATACTCGTTTTATTTCTGTCTGAAAAAATATTCTGCTGTATATGATTTAGATTTCTCAGACATTTCGTAGAAGTTTCTTCTCTGCCAGAGTCATTGCTGCTGTCTTGCTTTCTTGACAAAGTAGTGACCAGAAGTTATTTCACTCTAAAGCTGTTGTGGCATTTTGATGATCAGTGTGTGCTATATCAGCTTCATTCAAATTTCTGGAAATGTCAAGAACTGGAACATGCTGGTGATTCCAAGCAGCTCTCAGAAGAATATCCCTTTAATACATACCCTGGAGGGACAGTTGTGTGGCACTGGATCTCCTGAAGCTGGTGAAGTACCTGTGTTTTCTTTCATTTTTTGGAAAAGTTTCCACTGGATCATCCTTCTTTAGGGCTTTATATTTATAATGAGAGTTGCCTGTTTATAGTGAACTGCTCATTATTCCTCCCCCAGATTGTCATCAGCATCTAAATAAACAAAATCAACAATAAACAGTAGAAACAAATGTACAAGCAGAATGAAAAATTGTCACAAAATTGTTTCATTGCTATTACCATAGAAATGCTAGCACTAGAAAAGGGTTCTATCAAACCACACAGATGTTGATATTCAACTAATATTTTGCCAGGTACTAATTCTCCTCTCATCCAGGAATGATATATAAAGTCATCCCACCTGCAATGAGAAGAGCACTGAGGCAGCCTTTCAAGAGTGACTTGAAGATGCAGGAGATTCTGTTGGGCTTTCAGATGTACAAGAGATCTCTCTGGTGAGGTCCACAGTGCTGACTGCAACACATGAGAGGTCTGGGACAGCACAGCCCTTCAGAGTCAGGTCAGATCTGCTCAGATTTTGAACCCTTTTAGTTCTTAAAACACATTGCAAATGAGGGTAGTGAAAGGGGAAATATCTCCTATTAGCACTCATGCTCTCATTAACTAAGTTCTGAGAATAAGACCAGAGTGAAGACGGGCCATCTTTTTACACAGGCCATGTCTGTAAACTAAACTGTAACACTTCAGCCACATATTATACTTGTTTTAGGAAAAAAGACTATTCCCAGTGAAGATTTTTTCATTGCTGGTGCCACAATAAAAATACACTTAGCAATTTTTTTCTACATACTAATGAAGTAACCACACATTTTAGCACCTCTAAACTTAATGGTAGTCATAAATCTTCTGACTAGCCTTCCAAAGTATCAGGGAATGAGTGTTTTATTTGGTCTTCTCTCTGTGGAATAACAGTATTTGTGATCTTCCGGTGGTGTGTAAGTCTATCTATCATTTCTTAATGAGGGAAGATGAGAGGGTCATACTGTGATCAAATCATTTATGTCTTCTACTCACGGGGGCAGGAAAATAATCATCTTGGAAGACTTTCATCTTCTGTCACTGCACCACAACAGACTCTTAGTTTGTGTCTTACTGAAGCCATCAGGGAATCCTTTCATGGCCATTTTCTTTTCCTGAGAAATGGCCGATCTTTTCTGAAGTGTCCACAAACATAAAGCAGAATGAGCTGTCTGAGCATCTACTTTACCCAAGTGGCTCTCACCCTGCCAAAGCTGTGTGCTTGCAGCTGCCCAGTACCAGGCCTTCCCATCCTCCCGCTTCTCCTGTCTTCAGCATCTGCCAATTTTTTTCTCTAACTTGTGCTCGTAAAATTAATCTATTTAAAGATAATGAATTCTTTTTTCATTGATTAAACGCCAAAAGAGAGGTTTTATTTTTAGTCTAGATCATTGTGGCCCCATGAGTTTACATTGACACATCTGTAGGAGGGTTGGTTTGGATTAGGTTGGAAGCAATAGGGATGGAAATATGGGAAAAAGGTATTGCTTAGGTCCACCCACCCTGCCAAGCCTACTATTTTATGAAACCACATGCTCTGTAATGAACCAGCCATTCCCATTTACTCTTTCTGGTTTTGTCTCCTTGTACCTTTGTTACAAAGTTTTTTTGCCCCTTGTGTTTATAAGATGACTGAAGTTAGTCAGAGTTGCACTGCTCCAAAGAATGAAGCTTTATTGCACTGAAGAAATGTTTAATTTCAAAGCAACTTCTATTGGCATTGGCTCAGTTAAAAAAAATCCAATAAAACTGCAGCTGATAACTTCTGCCTTACAAAGATCTCTCAAATCCTTACAAAGGCAATTGTGAAAAGCACCAAGCAAATCTTTAGGATAAATGCAGAAAATCCTTTGATGATTAAAGAAAAATTATCCAAAGATTAATCAAATTAAGAAAGTATAGTCTGTCTAAGATCTGTCTTTAAAAGATCACAGAATCACAGAATCACAGAATCACTAGGTTGGAAAGGACCTTTAAGATCATCAAGTCCAACCATTAATCCAGCGCCACCATGTCCCCTAAACCATGTCCTGAAGCGCCACATCCACACGTTTTTTGAACACTTCCAGAGATTGTGACTCCACCACCTCCCTGGGCAGCCTGTTCCAATGCCTGACCACTCTCTCAGTGAAGAAATTTTTCCTAATATCCAATGTAAACCTCCCCTGGCGCAACTTGAGGCCATTTCCTCTTGTCACAGAATCACAGAATCACAGAATCACAGAATCAGTAGGTTGGAAAGGACCTTTAAGATCATCAAGTCCAACCATTAATCCAGCGCCACCATGTCCCCTAAACCATGTCCTGAAGCGCCACATCCACACATTTTTTGAACACTTCCAGAGATGGCGACTCCACCACCTCCCTGGGCAGCCTGTTCCAATGCCTGACCACTCTCCCAGTGAAGAAATTTTTCCTAATATCCAATCTAAACCTCCCCTGGCACAACTTGAGGCCATTTCCTCTTGTCCTATCACTGATTACTTGGGAGAAGAGACCAACACCCTCGTCGCCACAACCCCCTTTCAGGTAGTTGTAGAGAGCGATAAGGTCTCCTCTCAGCCTCCTCTTCTCCAGACTAAACAACCCCAGTTCCCTCAGCCGCTCCTCAGAAGACTTGTGCTCCAGACCCCTCACCAGCTTCGTTGCCCTTCTCTGGACACGCTCCAGCACCTCAACATCCTTCTTGTAGTGAGGGGCCCAAAACTGAACACAATATTCAAGGTGCGGCCTCACCAGTGCCGAGTACAGGGGCACAATCACTTCCCTACTCCTGCTGGCCACACTATTCCTGATACAGGCCAGGACGCTGTTGGCCTTCTTGGCCACCTGGGCACACTGCCGGCTCATATTCAGCTGGCTGTCAACCAGCACCCCCAGGTCCCTTTCCGCCGGGCTGCTCTCCAGCCACTCCTCCCCAAGCCTGTAGCATTGCATGGGGTTGTTGTGACCCAAGTGCAGGACCCTGCACTTGGCCTTATTAAACCTCATACAGTTGGCCTCTGCCCATCGATCCAGCCTGTCCAGATCCCTCTGCAGAGCCCTCCTACCCTCCAGCAGATCAACACTCCCACCCAACTTGGTGTCATCTGCAAACCTACTGAGGGAGCACTCAATCCCCTCATCCAGATCATCAATGAAGATATTGAACAAGACCAGCCCCAGAACTGAGCCCTGGGGAACACCGCTTGTGACCGGCCGCCAGCCGGATTTAACGCCATTCACCACAACTCTCTGGGCTCGGCCATCCAGCCAGTTCCTCACCCAGCGAAGAGTAAACCCGTCTAAGCCACGAGCCACCAGTTTCTGCAGGAGAATGCTGTGGGAGACGCTGTCAAAGGCTTTACTAAAGTCCAGGTAGACAACGTCCACAGTCTTTCCCTCATCCACTAGGTGGGTCACCTGGTCATAGAAGAAGATCAGGTTGGTGAAGCAGGACCTGCCTTTCATGAACCCATGCTGGTTGGGCCTGATCCCTTGGTTGTCCTGCACATGCCCTGTGAGCACTCTCAAGACCAACCGCTCCATAATCTTCCCCGGTACAGAGGTCAGGTTGACAGGCCTGTAGTTCCCAGGATCCTCCTTCCGGCCTTTCTTGTAGACGGGCATCACATTGGCAAGCCTCCAGTCTTCTGGGACCTCCCCTGTTAACCAGGACTGCCGATAAATGATGGAGAATGGCTTGGCAAGCTCCTCCGCCAGCTCTCTCAGTACTCTCAGGTGGATCTCATCAGGCCCCATAGACTTGTGGGTGTCCAGGTGGTTTAGCATGTCCTTGACTGCTTCCTCCTGGATTATGAGGAGTACATTGTGCTCTCCATCCCCATCTTCCAGCTCAGGGGGCTGAATACCCTGTGAGTACCTGGACTGGCTATTAAAGACTGAGGCAAAAAGGCATTAAGTACCTCAGCCTTGTCCTCGTCCTTGGAGACAATGTTCCCCGCCATATCCAGTAGCGGATGGAGATTCTCCTTGCCTCTCTTTTTGTTGTTAATATATTTGTAAAAACATTTTTTATTATCCTTTATGACTGTGGCCAGACTGAGCTCTAGATTACTATTTTGATTGGATATGGAACTGATTCTCACAAACAAAATGATTGTGTTTATTCTTTAGGCTTTCTAGAAAGAGAACCTTTCAAATTATATTTATTCACTAAGGCAAAACAAAATGGATACCTACATTCTGCCATCCTGTCTGGTTTATATGTATGTGATATATATATATGTGTACAATATGCTTCTGTTTTTACTGATTACATTTAAGAGTAATAAAATTCAGATTATGTTTCTCAAGTAATTTAATTTCACTGTTTATATTGGAGTAGGGTAAATAATTTGTAGCAAGGAACTCACGAATATTCTTTCTGTTCAGTAGTTCTCTGTGAACAAAGCCTAATTCTTCCCGGTGTAATTGCCATTCATAATTATTTCCTCAATAATTCATGCAAATAATTTGCAGCCATAATTCATTCTTAAGCAGGTTCATTGAGGCCGTTTGAATTCTGAGCTATGACGGTTGGGAGCATGATCATTCTGTATGTTTCTGTCCTTGATGGCAGAGGCAATTGATTCAAAGTTTTCATTCAGCATAAGTGCTCTTCTAAATTAGGATGGATTTGTGTGTGATTTAGTACCTTTCAGTGATGGAAGCAAATTAACTGCAACTCTTTTAATCGGGTGTCTGGTGCAATCTGAAACTTTTGCTGAGTAAATTCTTGAATTCTATAATCAGTCTGGAACAAGTTGTGCCATTAATCATCCTGAATGTAAACTCTGCAGAAAGATTGCTAAAAGGCAAACCAATGTTTTAAAAATCAAGGGAACATTTGGGAGGGTTGTTTTAGTCTGCTGTCGATAACATCTAGGTAAAAATGTTCTAATTAGCTCAAGAATATGTACCAGTGTACTGTATAGAAAAATCATGGGGGAAAAAAACAAACTCTGATGAAATATTGTAAATTGGATAGTCTCTGAAAGAAATCCTCCTTTGTGTGTGTGTGTGTGAGAGAGAGCGAGAGAAAGAGAGATACTTCCTCTGTTATTTTCAATCTCAAGGACTTCAGTGACCAAAACTACTTGAATTGGACAGAGGAAAAGGGAAACTTTAATTAATTTCTACCTGAGACAAAAATTTACGTACATTCACTCAGACAACAGAGATTTTTTTAGAATTTTTGTTTTTGTTTTCTTGATTTTGTGCTTTTTTTTTCTTAGTGCTTTCTATTTTCCATGCTTCAAGTTCTTATTAATACCTCTCCTCTCCTGCAAAGCTTTCACAATTTATTGGCAGACAAGACAATAAATAAGCTATTTTAACTATGACCTGTTCAGCTGAGATTTGGCCAAGTTAAAAATGGTGTAACATGAAGGAGTGAGTCCCAATGGAGAGGTGCAACTGCTTCTCACAGTAGGAGCACTGGTATAAACATCTGAACATATAAAGTTGTTGGGATGACTGAGCACCTACAGCTGCAGAAGCGGAGCATTAAATGATGGATGCCAAAATGCCTAACTTGTCCAAGTACCTGCCCCCTTTCAAAAGGCAAAGTAACTTTTAAGTTTTTGCAATCTAACACATGGGGAAAAAACTCTGGCAAGTGGTTGCTCACTGTTGTTACGCTGTTTTGAGCAATTTGTGGGCCAAATTGTCTCTTCAGAGGCTGAGACCTCTTTGATATTGCAGGACCCTCCTTCTTGAAGAACCAGCACTGAAACGCAGGGAGAAGACCAGCGTCTGCACTGCTGCCAAGGGGAAAAGAGGCACCAAAACCCTTGCCTGCGAGGTTACTGTAGCCCTGCCTGGCAGACCAAGGAGTGACAGTGTTCGTCACAGCCATGATCCTTCTCCTAGTGCCCAAAAAAGAATAGATCAAGAAATCCTGCATGCTGATGGTAGGATCTGCTAGGCATTTTCGAATATGTGGGGCTGCTGGAGCACTACATCCCCAGGTCCAGCCAACAGCAAGGCTGAGCACGTGTTCCCCATTAGCACACACACGTGATGCAGACGTACACAGATATATGTAGCTGGCTACACAGATCAGCACAGGCAGAAAATGCCCATCACTCACACAAACATGGATGGCACAGATGGCCCAGTCCTGTCCCTCCTCTTCTGCTGATCAGGACTGAAGCCCAATAGTGGAGTATGGGCATACGTACATGCACGCGCAGTATGGATCTTTCCAGCAGCCAGTGCTGGATGCTCAGTCCATCCTTCAACCCTTCTGGCACTTGGACCTACGAGCCCCTCCCAATGAGCCCCACACCCCTGTGGGCAGTGACGCCCTGCTTAGGTGGTGGTGCAGAACCTCTCCTGGTGCCATGCCCTGGGGTTTTGCCAAGTCCGGGGGCTGCTCAGCCTCCTTGTACACCCAGCAGCAGCTGGGGCTGGTGCTACCTTGGCATCATTGGGTTAGGGTATTCTCACTGCTGTTGCTCCTCTGCTCCTTCGCGTTTGCAGCAGTCAGCCCTTAACCACAGCACCTAACATCATCCCACTGATCCATTACTGATATGCTAAAGGTGGTAATTGGCAGTAAAACTGACAGTCACATCCCTGTTTGTTACATTTCCTTGTCCCAGTTTATATCATTTTTCCAATAAGCCTTTTAAAACCGACTCACATTTACAGTAAATGAGCTAAATGTGACTTCTTTGCTCATCAATAGCTGCCTGAGTGCCACTGTGGGCAGACTTGTCTCACACTGACAGGGCAGAGTTGATGGAAATTAAATTCACAATTAGCAATTATTTTCTTGTTCTGGTTCTTTGATTATCTTGTCAATAATATATAGCTTTGCTCAGTGCATACTTGCTATAGGCATGGACATAGAGAAAAGGTTTAGATAATCATCTTTAAAAACCAAAGATACAACTATGGCAAGAGCCATGAGCAGAGAAGAGCACATGTAGCAGATACCTACAGTAGGTAATTCTCATTTTAGTAAAAGCTTATGTCTGCAAGCTTCAGAGGAAGTTGAAGGATTCCAGGTGGGGTCTTCATGCGACTGAGCAGAGGTGGACTTTGAACGCCTATATTTCAGTATATTTCACTGAAAACATGTTCTCCAGATTTGGATTCCCAGGCATTCATGGAGCCCGCTCACAGCTGCCTGCTGGCAACTATACGTGGCTCTGGGATCAAACTATACCTGGAATTTCTGTTCATTTCCTTAGCCATTCTCCTGCAAAACGTATGCTCCTCATCAGTGCTGTATTGTCATACACTGGTCTTCCTGACCAGGCCACTATTAGGGCTTCTGTTTCTGGCTGATGCAATTCAACAAAGTCCTGCCTCAAAGAGTTTATCAAGCAACATAAAAAGGAGTCTGCTCAACAGCATCAGATACCCTGAGTGAGCCTTTTCTGTAGATTTCTGTTTGTGCTTCTGACAGCAACATCTTTAATTAAGGGCTGGATATGGCCTTTCATGTCATTCAGATAACATTTCCAAGAAAAGCAGAAATGAGCCAAACAAATACGATGTCAGGGAAAAAGCCAATACTTTCTGTTCAAGGACTTACTGCTTAGTAAACTAGAATCCCATGTTTTAAAATGAACTGATTTTCAGTGTCTTCTGACTGTTGAAGTGCAAATTTAGAGAGTTCAGTGTGTTGGTGAAAACCAAGTATAAATGTGAGGTCTCAGGATTCATTATTCTGGAGGATTGCTCCAGTGGAGGCATATCCCCACTTGGGATTTGCCTGAGCTGTGCTGGTTTTGGCTGAGATAGATTTAATTTTCTTCAAAGAAGTTACTAGGAGGCTGTGTTTTGGATTTGTGCTGAAAACAACGTTGATAATACAGAGATGTTTTTGTTACTGCTGAGCAGTGCTTACACAGAGTCAAGGCCTTTTCTGCTTCTTGCACCATCCCACCAGCAAGTAGGCTGGAGGTGCACAAAAAATTGGGAGGGGACACAGCTGGGACAGCTGACCCCAACTGACCATAGGAATATTCCATACCATACAACATCATACTCAACATATGAAGCTGAAGCTCAACATATGAAGAAGAAGGAGGGGATGGGGGGTTGTTCAGAGTTATGGCGTTTGCCTTCCCAAGTAACAGTTACGTGTGATGGAGCCCTGCTTTCCTGGAGATGGCTGAACACCTGCCTGCCCATGGGAAGTGGTGAATGAATTCCTTGTTTTGCTTTGCTTGCGTGGGCAGCTTTTGCTTTACTTATTAAACTGTCTTTATCTCAACCCACGAAATTTCTCACTTTTACCCTTCTGATTCTCTCCTCCATCCCACCAGGGGGGAGTGAGCGAGTGGCTGTGTGGGGCTTAGTTGCTGGCTGGAGATAAACCACGACAGAGCTCAACAAACATTTCAGTAAATTTTTTATTTGCTGTTATGTACATGTGGCAGATGACCAGCCTTAAAGAATGGCAGAGGGGAAAGTCCTGAAATCCTCCCTGATGTCCTGCAAAGGAGCTGAGAAAGGACTTCATGCCTTGTCCACTGGTAGGGGCCCCAGGTGCTTGGTGACCACCAGCTGCCTGATTTTCTCTGGTTTTGGAAGCACAGAGCCTTCTGGACTGGCTCTGGCTACACAAGTCCCAACTGTGGTGGTCGCCTCTCCCACGGACCCACGGGGAAACAAACCAGAGGCCAGGTTAGTAGACTTGGTCACATGCTTAATGTGGTAAATGACACACAGGTATTTTTAAAGGTATTTAAGTACCTAATTCTGCTGAAAGACTGAAAAACATTTTGGGAGGTTGACAGAACTCTGGCTTAGGCGTTGAGTTATTTGCACCTGTGCAGCTGTGCCATGGCGATTTGGTGGCTTCTATCACAAAGTATGAAGGGATCCTTAAGCCAAGGCAAATGTCTGCCGTCAGGCTCCTCGGCACCCTGAGAATCCCACCAGTGCCCACTTGAAGTGTATCAGCATTTTGTACAGGCTATCAGACGTCTGGTAGAAGAACCTTGAACAGTTTCTTTTGGGGACGGATTTCAACTTGCCATCTCCAGACGGTCTCACAGATGTCACTGTCTGTTCTGGCCATTTGCTTCCTCCTCCTCCTCTCTGTTGTTAAGACACAGATTGAAATTCGTATTTTCTGGCAGTTATTGAAACAGAGGGAATTTTTTCATTAAACCCAGAATTGGTATAATCACTGAGATGCTGAAAAGTCAGGTTTTCAAGTCCAGAAGACTTACAAGGTTTTAAGAGTCTTTCACTGAGTCTTCATACTCCTGAAGAAAAGCTTTTAAAATCAGCCAGAGATGTATAATTTCTGTGTATATATGTGTATATTTATGCACATATATATGGGTGGTTTTGAGTTCTGCTCACATCTTCAGCTATTCTGCAGAATGGTGGGTGTAATCCAGCTCGGTCTTCTCTTGCAGCAGTTCCAATCAAACAGAATACAGAATAGCTGTGGCCTTAAGCTATAGTCTGTAGGAAAACTTGCCAATTTAGTATAGAACTTGAAGTAAAATCTGTGTCTGACAGATTTCTCACTGTGCTCTGAAGTGTTTCTTTATCTCTTTTTCCCCACCTCTTAGGAGTTAGAGACTCACAGTCCTTGGTCTCTAGTTGCTGATACTGCACCTTCCTTCTCCCCACTTCTCTTTAGTCTTTGAAACCAGCCAAGCCGTCAATCGGCAAAAAGGAAATAAAGTCATAAACATTAGAGTTGACAAAAGCCAGGTGATTCTTGCTGCCCAGAAATCAAAATGTGTTTTTCTTGTTAAAGGACATTTTGGATACTGCTTAATTGCTTCTGAAAAGTATATCGCTGCGGATACGGAATACTTTTTATAGAGAGAAGATTACTCTGCTGAGTGCACTGCTGCTCTGGTTCACTGGTTCACTGGCCCTTTTGAAGCATTGTTCTCCACTTCTCCTGAAACTCTGCTTCCTCATTTTCTGTATTAATAGTCCTCTGACCATCCTGATATACATCCCTAAGTACTTCACAGAGAAACAATCACTCGCTGGGTACTGTTTTTCCTTTTTCTTTGGCATCTGGGGGACAATAAACCTGAAACCAATATTCAACTTGCTACAAAAAAGCAAAAGACCTTGTGCTTGCAAAATAAAATATGCTATTCAATATCTTTATTTTATCCTTTACTTTGTCCCCAAAGTGAACATCTGGGCATCTTCTGAGTCACATGCAGCTGTCTGTGGGAGGCCTAAAAATACAGCATAAAATACCTCACTCAAAACAAATCCTTAGCTATACTTGCATGGTTTCTCATTCACTTTCATTTCATTAAAAAAAAAAAAAAAAAAATCTTTGAACTGAAATCTTAGTTTCTCACATCTGTATTCCATAAAAGCTGAATATCTTATGTGAAATGACAGAAAGAACCAGGGCACTAAATTATTCAGAGGCTTGCTGAGAAGATATGGGACTTCTCATAATGAAGGTTAAATCCCTGTCCAGGTTGCTACTTGCTGAAAATTGCTTCTGTCTGCTTCAGTAGCTGAGGTGAGCTGTGTTGATATTCTCCTTGTAGAGCCTTTGTCATCAATCCTCTATCATATGGTATGTCTATGCCATGCAACATATAGAGAGTCTTGTGATACCTGCTGCAGTCTGAAATGAAATAGTTCGAGCATCAGCAAGCTGTTGGCCACAGGAATGGGGTCTTCCCAGGGCTTGCTGGCACAGCAAGACTGTTCCCAGCACCTGAGCCCCCTCCAAGGGATGTAGCTGCTCATCTTAGCAATACTTCAGTGTGATGTCCATGTCTGTGGCAGGAAGAAGAGAGGTGAGCGCTCAGCTGGAGTTTGCACGGGGAGCTTGCACACATGCCTGGAGGTGACCCCAGCAGTCAGAGCTGTTTCAGCAGCGAGGCAGGTCTGCGTTGCAGCTGCCTGTGCCATGTGCAGTGGATATCTTTCCCATTCGGTTGGTAAAACGTGTTTACAAATACCATATGCAGTTAAAAAAAAAAAAAAATCAAGTTCTTAAGAAACAAAGAAGTTCTACCTTACATTGCTTTGCTTTGCTTTTCTGCGGAAATGTGGATAAAAATGCTGGAGGCTGCTTTCAGTGAATGAGGTCCAGCAGTCTCCTGGAGGAAAGAGAGTACAAATGGAGGGGTTGTGAGGAACATGGTGGCTTCTCCACAGGAACTCTACTCCCTCACCATCACCATGACAGAGTCTTTAAAAAGGAATAATGAAGCTCAGTGTGATATTTGCTCCACAATTTCTGCCTGTAACTCCACTGTATTCTAACCCTGCTGGCACAAGTTCAGTGAGGTTTTACCCATTTTAAGTTTGTTATGGATATCTAAGAATTTCTTGTAAAATCAGAATTCTGCACTGGCATTTACTAGAGGATGCCATTTTGGTGTCACAGGAAAGAGAGATTGGAAGTCTGGACTCCAGCTCACAAAGCTCCTTGGTTTCACATGGCAGGAAAATGCCTGGTGCTGTTTAATACCTCTGTCAGCTTGTGAATTTAACTGGAGAAAGCTCTTATTTGTTCCATGTAGCCCCACTGAAAGTCAGAAAATTCCTGCTGTTTTTAAGTGCAGAGTCTTGTGGAAACCATGGCCAGTAGATGGATCTGGCAGGATAGCTCTTTTGGAGAGGTTCCAGGACTCACGATCTATGTCTACACTACTAAGTGGAGGAGAGACAGGGAGGAAACTTGTGGTCTTGGGGGCAAGCAGCATCAGCTGGCTCTTGCCCACATGGCTTTCTTACTACAGAGCAGAGCAGAGCTGGCTATATCTACACTACATTGCATTTGGCTTTGAAGGTTTTCTAGGTCCCATGTAATGCCCTGTGGGTTTAATACATGACTATACTATTTTGTACATTTTTTCCAGTTTCAACTACTTTATAATTGGTCTTACAGGTCACTAAAATACTGTTTCTATAGCCTGAAATTGAGGACAGGTGGTGTGTACCTTGACATGAGGTGAAAGGGAATATGGGAGTGCCTAGGTATGCCCAGGTACTTGGGATAGCATTAGAGGACTCGTGGGACATATGGAGCCAAACCTGGTGCAGCCTCATCCATAATATCTTTGGAGAGCTGTTCCTGGAGTGAAGTACACCCCTATTTTTGCCCAGGAGAGAACTGGGTGAAGTGACCCAAAGCCCAGCAGGAAATGAACTATTAATTAAGCAGTGTGGCCGACTGAGGTGTACTTTGTTCATGGTTTATTCTCATTAGCAGTGTTAAAGTAATTACTGTGTCTAGATTTTCAGGTCTCCTACAAGCTCCTGGTGATCTTTGAGTTTATGGAGGTATGTGTCGCTCATCTTGCAGGGAGGCAACTGTGGGAGACTTCCTTTTGCCCTCTTCCTTCTGTGAGATTTATGGCAGGAAATGCATGACTCGGTGACTGCGCAGAAGCCTTTTGGCTCCCAGGTGTCTTTTTGTTTCGGTATGTAAGAGTTTTAGTTGCCCAGTGACATGGTACGTGCTGTCTCACAATACAAAACCTTCTTCCACTTCCAGTAATAACCCTTTAGTGGTCCAGCCCATCGTGGGAAGGATCAGCCTGCCTCCAAGCGTTTGATGAGAAAAGGAAGTCAGGATTTGTTTTAGCTCTGCCCTACTTTGCCATGATGAGAGCCGAAGCCTTCAGACACAACTGCCTAAAGCAGGTTGCTAAGCCCATTCTGAGACACCAAAATAAAAGGTGCCAGATTTGCAGATGTTCTGGGCATGGGAATCAGAAGAAGCTGTACTTCAGCAGTCCTGAAAATAAGGGCATTCTTAATGCAATAACTAAACCTTGCTCTAGTCTTGAAATGTTTGGGAAATCAAGCTGTAAATGTCAAGCTTCTTTCTGCACTTCATTTTGCAGTAATAGTTAGTAATATTGATGTGTCTGTGCTGGTTCAGAATCCCAATGAAAAGACTGGGGTGCCTGAGAGATGCTGTGGTCGCTAATGGCTGCTTATCCACTTGCATGGAAGGGCCTCTAAGGCTTCCCTAGGACAACTTTTCAGGTGCTTACACCCTACGATCCACAACAATCTTCTAGAAATGCATCTTTCTCAATTTATAGGTGCTTTGAAATGTCAGAAGTTTCTTTCTTGTGTGGGGAGATATGTGAATCCTCCTCCATCATGGCAGCCTCCGACTTCCAGGGAGCACTGCAAAGACAAACGCATTTAAAATCACCTCAGATAGATAGTTACATTTCTTTTAGCACCTTAGCCCAATTAATTAACTTAAACTTATTTTCTCATTTACCTGCAACAATCTATTTTAAAATGAAACACAGTGAAGGGAAGATAAGCAGGACATGGGGCCAAAATTTCACTTCTGCTTGAGTTTGTCAGCCTTAGAGTAAGTGCTGCCATTATGAGTAAAGATAGCAGAAGTGGGATGAAGGTGTTTAATCCAATGACCCATTTCAGGCACAAGTTATAAAGAACAAATACAGTTTATTTAGCACAGCTCTTGCCACAGTTTTCCAACAAAGCTTTTGTTCTTAGTGCTCTATTACTATACCATCATTCACCTTCTGTCTGGTTCCCAAAAGTTTCAAGTAGTTGCTATGGCACATACTTTTAAAATTACTTCTTCTTTAGCTTCTCTCAAGGGAGAGAAGGATCATTTTAAGAACAAAACCTGTGAGATGAGAATGTCAGTTTTAACCCACAGAAATATTTGGGTATTTTGCGTTCAATCCATTGCAGCAATAGTTACTGCAGCCCAGGAACAGAACTGGAAACTGGGAAGCCGGAGACCACAGCCCTTTGAGGCTACTGTGCTTGTAGTACAAGTACCAATTCTGGGCTATTTCCTCCCAGAAGGAACTTAAAGAAAATGTAAACAACATTTCTAAACAACAGAGATTTAAGGTAGAACAGAATTCTGAAGAAAATATATCTTCTTTAATTGTTGTTGATGAATATGCTAAAAGAACTTGTAACAGGATTTAATAAAGGGAAGGGAAAAAAGTTGTGAGTAAATATCTTGAAAAGCTTTTAAGACAGATTTGTTGTGGTGAATAATTATCCTTAAATTTACTTTAAATCTGAGCTTCAGGAGTTTTAATATTAATCAATTTACTACAACATTTCTTGCAGAAGTATTATTTTTATAAAAATCTTGGCTCAGACTGTAACAGACAGTAGACATCCTCATGACAAGTCTACATCTTGCAGGTAAAATTCCACTAACAAAAGGTCAGGTCTAGTAAACTCCTCCAGAATAGGCTAGGAAAACAAAGACTCAGACTGTTTTTCCATCACTTCTCAGCTGGAATACAAGCCAGAATTACTGGAGATGCTACTGGAGTAAGGAAGAACTGTGTGTACCCTACGTGCAATCTTAACATACTGGGTGCCATTCTACTTGGTTAATGTAATGTTTTGTGCTATCTTACTGCTGACAATGTAAACTGGTGCTGTCTCACAATCTCCATTTTTAAATGTAGTTTTGTTAGTAGTCATTTGCTGAGTATCAGTTGAAAGACAACCAAGATTTCTAAACTCTATCTGTTGTTACCTTACCAGGTCAATATTAAACAACTCACCGAATAAATTTGAAAGGTTTTGAGTGCTCCTGAAAGCAAGAGAAACAGTAGACGCTCAGATACTTGCAATGCAGACTGCTTGTTCAGTGATCGAACTTCTGGTATGCATTTATTAAGTTCATTGGCTTACACAATCAATGCTTTGCAAAGCCCCAAGAGAGGTCTGCTTCTCTTACAGGGAAACCAGAGAGGGCTGATGTGAAAATATTACAGTATTTGAATAACAACTTCTTAAGTAATCTCTGTTTTCGTCTGCAGGGGAAGGGAGAGGGAGTGGAATAGTCTCCTTTCTCATCACAACAGCCTAAATCTGCCCAATCCCGATCTTTGGTTAAAGCCGCAGTGGTAAAGAAAAGCTGAAGGTATCTCACTTGCACTTGCAAGGTGATTTCACCTGGATGTAGTCTTATGAATTTAACATTTGCCCAAGTGGTCCATTTACTCCAGTAGCTGCTGTCTCACAGAACTGCATACCAGGTGCTTCAGAGACCGGTGCCACAGCTGGGACTTCTACGCCAAGGGAAGCTTCTCCCCAGTTGCTGTCAACCAGTGACTGAATTACAGGAAATATCAACGAGGATCATTTTGAGGGCTGTCTAGTTATAATTGCAGATGTTCTTAAGGTCTGCATAGGTGAGACCTTGGTGTCTCTCATCTCCAGTTTCAATGAACTCCACATGTTAATTATACAGTGTGCTAAAGAGAAAATCCCAAAAATCATGTTGCATTTTCTTGGAAAGGTCTTCAAAGGCCTTCACTCAGCTCTTCAGGCATCCTCTGACAAATGCGTACCAATGTCAAAGGTCAAGTCTTTTGGACTATCTGTTGGAAGTGAAACCTGATATGAACAGGAGTTTATTTAAAAAAAAAAAAAAAGCTCCCATTGTATAAGAATTTGAATCCAAACTGCAAAGCTGAATCTTGCAAACGGTGTGAGACAGACTTAAGTCCAAAAGTAAATCCTAGTTTGGCATTTGGGTCAGACGGACCAAGTCAGAAATATAGATCCGTGCTTTTCAAGGAAAGAGGTGGCTGGTGAAGCCAGATGGGAGTGATGGACCTTCTGAGGGCAGGGTTTGTAAGCTGAAGGAGGGGGACTGGCAGACAGGAGGTCTCAGCCCAGAACCTGGCTCTGCTCCAGAATTTCTGTGTCATTTAAACCAAACTTGCAAGTGTTCAGTCATTTTGAAACCTCAAATTGACATGGGGCTTCATTTTTCAAAGGTCTTCTCCTGAAGCAAATGCGGAGCAGCCCTTGCAGCGCCAGCAGCGTGCCGACTGCCTGGCTACGCGGTGCGCTCTGCTGCCGGGGACCACCAGCAACGTTGGTACCAGTGCTTGTAGGTAGGTAGGACCTTTCTGTTCTGTAGGACTTCACATAGGCACAGTGAAACCAGGGATTTTGCCACTGAAATTTCTTGTGATTTTCATCAGCTAATTTTAGTAAAAAGGGGATTTGACACACTTGTACAGAGAAATACTAAGAAACAGATTTTTTTTTCCCTGCTCTTATGCTTCTTTTTTCCCACCCATTTTTTTGTGCTGCTGAGCAAACATAGCTGAATCTTTTGTTTCCTTTTCTTTCTCTACATGAGCATGTGATCATTAACTCTGTCTCTGTGATGCACGCAAATTTTGGAAATTTTCACCAGCAGACTGCATGAATTTCATGTTTCTCTTGTGTACCGTACAAAAAGAAAACAGGTCAAATTATTACACTTGAGAGCTTTATTGCACTGGTGTGAAAGAATGTTGTTTAGTTTTCCGTGAGCTGGTCTGGATTTTCAGGATGGTACAAGGACACGAACAGGCCTTTGTCCCCAGTATATGTAGATTACATAATCTTAAGAGCAGAAGGGAAAGGAATCATTGAAAGTATGTTTATTACAGTCACTGCAGAGGATGGGAGCTGGCCACCAGTTCTGGGCTCCAGCAAATGTGAGAAGCCCTGGTGAGGTGCTGAGAGTGGGAAGGAAAACTGATAACAGTTTGGGGAAAAAAAAAAAATAGTTCTTGAAAATCAAGGGTATGACCTCTTAGTGAAAAGAACAGATTAATTTTGTAATTAAGAAAATACTGATGAGTTGTATGGAAGCATTTATGGACAGAATAATGAGAAATTATTCTAATTGTTGTACAGGTCCTTATGATATAGCTGCTGTCTCATAAAAAATTCAGCAGCAACATGGTCCCCACTCCAGAGCATTTACTGTCTAGAAGATGGATGTGCAAAAGAAGTCATCACCAAAGGAGCTCTTTTTTGCTCTTTCAGTTTAGTAGTTGTTTCATTCATTACCTTTCTTGGCATTATGAAAGAAGCAGTTCTTTTGGAAGGCTATGAATGATTAAAGGTCATCAGATCAAGACAAAGAGATCTTTTATCCCTGTGTGTACACTACAGACCACTACCAGAAAGAACTGTCAGGGAGATGAGATACACACCTTTTTGCTGAGCCAACACTTTGGGGCGTTTTTGTTCTCATGCACACGAGCAGCTGCCGACGAGAAGGCATGTGAATGGGAGGAGGGACAGGGACAGGACTTACAGTTTCATCGTCACTTAAGAAGAAAGATTTTTAGAAAAGTGCTCACTTCTGAAGGAATGGGATATTGGGAGGCTGATCAGTATCTAAAGAGGCATTAAACACATTTTATTTAGCTACAGAAGAGTAAATAGAAATGTAAAAGAAAAACAAAACATTGTTAGATAATCTATAGGTATTGTTGTGACTATAGTATACCCATCCCCAAGAGGATTCAGTTCAGTCCAATTTCATCCAGTCACATTTCAAATACCCAGAAGAGTGTAGGAATTCATCAAATCCTAAATGAATGGGGCAACAACAGAACCTAGCTTCATACATTTGTTAGAAGTGTAGGGAAGTAAAAAAAAGCATAATGGCAGAGCGGGAATCAAGGGGGATTGAAATGCTTTAAGAGTATTAATAATAGTTTAATGAATCCTTTCCAAATTCTGTAGCTATATTATCATATAGACCAGATAAGTGGTTCTCTGTGAATTTATGAATTTATGGCTTAGATATTGTTGGTTCAGTCTGAGCTCAAAGGGAGGATTGCAGTGGTAAATAAGACTTGGAAGGAAATACTCCCAGTGGATTTTTTCTTTTCAAATGCACAAGATTTCTTCCACTTGGGAATAATATTATCTGCTCACATACTATATGGGGAAAGGACTTGGGCCAGGAAGCTTCACAGCACGGAGAGAACAATTGGTGGACAGTGTCCTAATTGCAAAGAGACTCAGTATTTTTTTGTTTGCGGGCATTATTGTTCACCATATTTGCTACATCAGTCATTCTCTGAAAGGTACTAATGGTGACCTTGGTATTGCAATATCTCAGAGCCTCTCGCACGCCTCCATTTAATTAGCCACAGAACTCCCTCCTGCAATTCAGAGAAATCGCATTAACTGTATTTCCAGCAGAGAACTGAAGCACAAAGAGCTTAAGTAACCGTCAGAGATGACACGGGGAGCCTGCGGTGGAAGCAAGCAGCATCCAAGGCTTTGGCCACAGCTCCCATCTCCCTCCCCAGCTCCCTGCTCTCACCACCCGCCCCTAAAGCCCCCTCGTGCAACCAAAGCTACTGCACTGATACAGACACCGGACTGTTTTAGAGAGGCATGTGGAATTACTGGAAGTGAGTTTATTGCTTTCTAATGGCTCAGGTCATTCATCGTTCAGTGTTCATGTGGGAGCAGGCATCCAGTGAGCTGAAACGCTACGGCTGCAGCTAAAGCTGAAGCTGAAACACAGGTTTCATACTCGGCTTACACCCATGGAAAGCAAAAACAGATCTCATCCCAGCACCCCCACAATGCTTCTCTGGACCTAAGTGTGGAAAAACAGTCTGAACAACTCTCAGTGATTCTCTTTTCCAGTCCGCATTTTATGTTCTTGCTCCTGGGCTATTTAATAAGGAAGGTGAAGCAGTATGCTAGAAATCAGAGTTGCTGCAGTCTTTAAGTAAGGGGATCTTTTGGTGAAATTAATGGTCAGGGTCATGCAAAGGTCACTTTTTATGAATTGTGATCACCTTGTTGCTTCCTATTGCTCTGTCTCTCTCCCTTACCCTAAAAAAAAAAAAAACCAAACCAAACAAACAAAAAAAACCACAATCCAAAAAGAAAAAAGAAGCATAAGGACAAAGCAGGACCTAGGGCCTGTGTTCTTCTTCTGTGTCTCTGAAATGCCTTGTCCCTCAGGTCTTCTAGGAGGAATTGCAAAGACTACAGTTGTACCTGGACATTTTCAGCAGACATAAACACAGGACTTTGTTTTCCTCTTCTTCATTGAAGCTGCACCCTACACCAAAGGGTTGATAGCTACACAAGCACATTCCTCTGTGGGGGCATGAAGATACTGAAAGGTGCAGAAAGACTTGAGCATGCCCTTCCCACACACATTTCCAAGCTGTGAGCCAGTTCTGGGGATTGAATAACCCAATCGCATAGGCTGCAAAGAAAAGGTCCTGTCTGTATTTATCTATGGAGACAAGCCATGACTGGCTGTGACCTTGCTCATGGTACTTTAAACAAGCACTTCAATCACAGTCACTCTACTGCTTCCAATTCGATTCATTGCTTGAGCCTGAATTTTTCAGGATTAATTACATCTAATCATGTGTGACTTGGACACGTGAGCTAACTAAAGTTCAGCAGCAAGGCATGAGATGAATGAGAAATTGGTTGGCAAGGTGCCGTGGTTTAACCCCAGTAGGCAGCTAAGCACTACAGCGCTGCTCGCTCACTCCCCCACCCAGTGCTATGGGGGAGAGAATCAGAAGGGTAAAAGTACAAAAATTCATAGGTTCAGATAAAGACAATTTTTTTTTTTTAAGAAAGAAAAAAGAAAAAGAGTGGAAAAAACCCCAAAACCCAAGAAAAACAAGTGATGTAAAAAAAACCCCAGTTTCTCAGCACCAACTGACCAATGCCCAGCCAGTTCCTGAGCCATGGCAGCCCTGGCCAACGTGTCCAGGAAAGAGGTTGAATATGCAGGACTGTGGTGGTTTCACCCCAGCCAGCAACTAAGCACCACGCAGCTGCTTGCTCACTCCCCCACGGTGGGACAGGGGAGAGATTCAGAAGGGTAAAAGTGAGAAAAATCATGGTTTGAGATAAAAACGGTTTAATATGTAAAGCAAAATCTGCACATGCAAGCAAAGCAAAACAAGGAATTCATTCACCACTTCCCACGGGCAGGCAGGTGTTCAGCCATCTCCAGGGCAGCAAGGTTCCATAAAGTGTCATGGTTATTCGGGAAGACAAATGCCATAACTCCGAATGTCCCTTCATCCCTTCCTTCTTCACCCCAGCTTTATATACTGAGCATGACATCATATGGTACGAATATCCTTTTGGCCAGCCTGGGTCAGCTGTCCCAGCTGTGTCCCCTCCCAGCTCCCCGTGCACCCCCAGCCCTCTCGCTGGCAGGCCAGCACGAGAAGCTGGACTGTCCTTGACTACTTAACAACAACTGAATACATCAGCACCTTATCAACATTTTCTCATATCAAATCCAAAACATAGACTCACAGTAGCATCTATGAAGAAAATTAACTCTACCCCAGCTGAAACCAGGACAAAGACCTATTTTTAATACAGAAGGTAGTTATGAGAGGGGAGAGTCTCCTTGTCTTTGTTTTAAGCCAAGGTGAGGACAGGATGCAAAGGACCATGCCATGTTGGAATTGTCTCACTTCTTGAGGAGGGAGAGCATCATGATAAGACGGGCTTTGAGGAAGCAGATTTTGATAGACTCAGGCAACTGGTGAGTAAGATCTCATGGGAAGCAATCAAACTGGAAATGGAGTAGATGGCTATTTCTTTAAAGGAATGCTCTTAAGAGCACAACTGCCAACTGTCTCAGAGAGGAAGAGGAATAAGAAGTTTAGTAAGAGGTTAGTGTGGCTAATTACCAAGCTCTTCATTGACCCAACCTCAAGGGAGTACACAAAGAGAATTGAGAAAAGATTGGTGAGTACAACTCCAAAACATAAACATAAGGGTATAGGGAAGTTGGGAAAGGAAAGGCACAAAGTGAGATACCTTCTCTCTCTGGTCATAACATGATTTTTTGTTAGCTTCTGTAGGAACACCAGTAGTAAGGAGACAAACAGGAAATGTGTAATCCATTATCAGTAGAGGGGGAAAGCTGTTCACTGGTTAGGCTTAATGCCTTTTGCTTGCAACCATGTTAAATGGAGTTTCTGCTTCCCTTAGTAAAAAAGCTAACTGCAATCAATTGACTAATCATTTAGGACCTGTGGCAAAGGGGCAAGATGCACCTCGGGGTGTACGGCAGCCACAGCAAGCACAGAGTTGCGGGAAGCTGCAGCATACGTGAGCTCCTGGGAGGCTGGGAAAGGCACGGGTGCTGCTGAGCCTGTGAGAGAGGGCAGGGAAGAGCCAGGCCATTCCCCACCCTCAGGTCCCAGAAAGATCCTGCAACAAATAAGCTTTTTGGAAGCACTTAGAAGAAAACCAGGTGTATCAGCTCTCACGGGTTTACTGAGATTACTTAGGAATAAACGTCCCACTCCAAAAAGACAGTTTGGTAGAAGATGGGTTGGGCTACAGTCGCCAGCTGAATATGGGGCAGGAATTGCATGATTTTGAAAAGGAAAGCAGGCAAACACCATCTCTAAACTGGAAGATAGCCTGCAAACAAGGGAAGGAGTTGGCTGCTTCTCTCGGGTGTGGGGAGGTCAGCTCTGGATTTGTCACCAATTTTTGGTGCTGAGGAGAGCAAATAAAATGCTTGGGGGAAGATATGACTTATGAGGAAATATCAAATGAATTGGGGTCACTTAGCCTGCAGAGGGGAGGTTGGTGCATAGATATGAGGCGGAGGAGAGAGGACTGCCAAAAGGAAGAGAAGCAGCTGATCTCTGCCTGGTGTGAGCTGGATGGGAAGTCGTGGGCTTGCGCTGCTGCTGGGAAGCTGAGAGCTGTCAGGAGCCTTTCAGGCTGGGAGGATCCTGCCCCTGAGATGGCTTTCAGCTCTGCGTCCTCCGAGTCTCTGTAAGAACTGTAGTCCAAAGAACCCGGCAACCAAACAGCCCTGTGGAAACAGTGCATGTGGGTCTGGGTGGGCTGAATGAGAAAAAATTGCATTTCATGAGCAAGGCTCCCTGACGGCATTGCAACTGCTTGAGGATGGGCTGTGTTTAATGACTACTGTGACAAGCTGAAGAGTCTTGCAGGCTTTGCTGGCACAGGTCCTCAGAAACTTTGGTGAGCACTGATGCCATGTCGGCAATGCAACGTCAGCAACCAGCCCTGCAGGGCAAGCCAAGGACCCCACTCCCTGCAGCTCCTCTGCGTGGCGGGGTGGGTTGGAGCTGAGATCCCACTGCCCTCCCCAGAGCTTTGCAGCTTTTGCCCTAATCACAGCAAGTGACTCTGAGCAGCTCCCAAATAAACCTCTGTAAAGGTCTTGCTACTGCTTTTCTCATTTGTCATGAATACGGTGCTGATGCAGGGACAGAAGGAGATGAGAAAATCAAGGGACTTACAATTCGTAGGAAATATATATGCAGTCAAATCACCAGCTACACACAAGTCCCCAAGGAAATAGGTCCTTGTTACGACATGCTAGCAACAAATTTTAGCTCTCATTATTTTAGTTCAACCTTGCTGAATCAGCTCAGCCAGTGGAGCCATGTATTTAGCAGACAGCGAGATCAGTTCCTCACACGAAAGGCTGGATCTCTGCACTGCGGATGGACGGAGCAGCGGCAGAATGAAGCCCCTTCTGCAGCAGACGCCTCAGCACACAGAAACCACCCAGCTGCCATTCGAATGGCTGGACTCTCTGATATGTTGAATTAAATAAAACAAGAAAGGTTTGTTGGGCAAGTGAAGGGTAGCTCTGAGGAGCTGTGGCTCAGTGAAAGTCTGCAGCAGCAGCAGCTTACAGGACGAGTCCAGCTCAGGAGACATGAAGTAGCTCTAAACTGAAGAGGTGGCTCAGGTCCTGGTAACAGGCCAGGCGTAACATTCTAGGTCCAGTGTGGTTGGTTTCCAAAAGTCCTGTGTGCATTTTAGAGGATTCATTGGCTTCTGTATTGCAAGTCTAAGTAGATGTCCCTACCTTAGCAAGCTTGGAAAGGATTTTATGTACGTAAAACGCAGTTTCAGCATAGGTGTGTTGTGAAGATGAGGCCAGAATGCTTTAGCATGCAAGGTTTGCCTTGGTCAAACTGCTGAGCTGAGAACACCACATATGCCACCCTCAAAACCTGAAAGAAACATTGCCAAATTTACAAGTGGTTAAACTAAGCCTGGAGGACTCTAGCTTTCTGAGAGGGGAACTAACCATCTCTAATAGGTCCTTTCCATCTCTGGCTTCTCTGAAACTGTGAGTCTTTGAAGACTGTGACTGACAGGCTCATTAACACTGAACAGCCTCAAACACACACCGAATAACTTGGCGAGCTAATTAGAGGAACGCTGGGATAAAGAGAGCATGACAATAAAATATTTCTGATGTTAATTAGAGGAAGAAAAAAAACAAGGCTAAGCTTCCCAAAAGAAATTTGAGTTGGGAGTGAGTAATCCTGCAAGATGCCGAGCGCTCAGGGCAGCCTTGCGGCATGCTCCCGGGGGGCATTGCAGCAGGGCACGCAGCCGGGACATGGGGCTCCCCGAGCAGTCAGGGATGCACCCCAGACAGACACCTGGTGAACGAAAGGGAGGGGGAAATAGCTGATACGCAGGTTTTAATTCAAGCTGACTAAGGTGAAATGCAAATCAAGGGGGAGGAAAGCAAATCTAGTCCCCCCCCCGCCCCCAAATTTAAAAAAAAGCAAAATTCAGGCTAAGAGTAAGGAATTATGAGAAACAGAGAGCAGATGTGGGGCTTGAGTGGAATTAACATGTGTTGTTGTGCATCTTAACTGTCTCCCACAATGTTTAAAAAATGCACTAATGTTTTGTTTTTCTGTTCCTATCCTCTGGCTCGCTCTAATTGCTTCCAGTTAGATGTCTCCAGGGCATAATTTTCCCAGGTGTGCTCCCACAGCTTCACATTTTCCTTTCTGTGGGGCTTGGCAGCAGTGGCTCTGCCCCTGTGATGTTCGGGGTCGAGCGGAGCCCCATGGTGGGGCAGCCCCAGTGGCCACCTCCACTCCAGCCCTCGCCCAGCCCAGGTTGGCTGTGCTGGTCCCACCGCTCTGTCCACACACGTGTACAGCATTCAAGCAGGAAAAGCATTGCCCAAAACTTCTGACATCAGCTTGAGAGAAAGCAGCACGGGGTGATTCCTACTGCGAGGGTCTCCAAACATCTCAATGCGGCAGGAGCACAGCGGCTGCCCTGCCCCAACACCTCTGAGCATGCAGGTTACCACTAGAAATGGATATGTAGCTGCATATATCTGTTCTTTTTTAAATAAAAGAGAAGGAAAAGTGCCAGTAACTTTCAGAGACTAACCCCATGGATGTAAAGAGTTCAGCAGCAGATGCAATTGCCCTGGGCATCTAGAAAGGTGGTACGATTTCACATCCTACACATAACACAAGAGGGAAATGATGTATTTCCACAGCTGGTTCTTTCTTCCTCATATCCACTATCTCATTTTACCTCAACATGACACATGGATTTTCTTATTTGGGCCTTACGCTTAAGAATTTTCTTTTCTCATATAAAATCAGTGGCTGCTTTTTTACTTATAGTAGTATTAAAATGTTCTTTGTGACACCTTCATATTTGTTGAAAGGACAAGGAGTTGAATGTCATGCTTCTTTAGTGTGTAAAGCACTCAACTTTTCTTAAAATTCTGTGTTTTTCCCATAACAACTGGTTGCAGCATTTGTCATAATTTTTTAATGTTTATTTCTGGTGAAATAGCTTGGAAAGAGATGACAGCATGATTTGGATAGGGACTAGAACAGTATAAATAACAGAAAAATCACCCCCAAAAATCACCAGGGAGAATGTGTTGGTTTTTCTAAAAGCTTTTATCACCATCACTTCTGAGTACTGTTTTTATATTTAATGACCAAAGGAAAAAAAGAGTTGTTATCCTGCAAGGCACAGTATATGTGTTGCATAAGACTTTCTGAAAGCACAGGAGATGGTCAGCCAGCTGCCAAGGTTGTATTAACAGAATCATAGGTCTTTTCCAACCTTAATGATTCTAGGAGTCTATGAAATAAGAATAAGAATTGCATAGATTCCAACAGTGTGTGCCACAGACACCGAGCGGTTCTGTTTCTCTCGGAGCCGGAAGACAGCACCTGCAGGTCAACACAGCTGGCAAATGGCAAACCAGTTCAGTGTTTAACTGAGGTGGAACAAAGAGGAAAAAATGATAAAACTCACTTCTTAAGAGAAAACAGTCAAACAACACACTCCAGGATTTTCAAGCACAAACATCTCTTGACTTCACCCAGGCCCCAGGAGAAGGGCAGCTTTAAAAAGGACAAAAATCCCCAGGGAAGGCAGACATGCCAACTATTCATTTTTCGGATACAAGGAGGGCAGCATCCTCACCACTGTGCAGTCAAAGCACTCCTGAGTCTGCTCACAAAGCAGCAGTACCTTCCCACAGCAAAACACTGCCAGTACTGAACACCGCAATTATTTACCTATCTTGGCTTCTTTATATCAATTATTTTCCTGCCTTGGCTGCTTCATCTCATATTATTCTTTTTCTCAGGGAGTGGTTCATTATTTCCCTTATTTTCCTTTCTTTTTTTAAGAAGTTTCCCATTTGTTTTTTTTTTACCTCTACTGCAATTTCAAAGCATGTAAAGAGCTGTAAATAGCCACTCTGTTGCAAAATCATAGGAAAAACCTCACGTCTTCAAATAATCCCAGAAGCAAACAATGAAATATGAAACACAGAAACATAAGCACATATTCCCACCTCTCGCTCTAAATGTCAAAACCCAGTATAAAAAGGAAACCAAAAGCTTTGACATGTTTCCTGTATATTTATTATTGTATTTTTTTGAGCTAAAACCAGCCTTTGAGATGAGAAGTTCCAAATCTGTGAACTTTAAAACCCTCACCCAGTAATTCTGGCAGATTCATTTATTCAAGGGAAAGAAAAAAGGCAACAGCCTAATTTAAGTGTTTAAACACAAGAAATATTGTCTGCAATTATTTGGGATCAGTAACATTTTTCCTGAAAGTGTCTATGAATCATGATTTTCTTTATGCAATAGAGGACTGCTCCTCTGTTTCTGGAAACCAGAGGAGCAGGACAAGCTAATGAAGGAAGCTGTTTCAAGGGATTTAACAACTGAACTGGACAAATTTGATTATCAGTGTGTTTCCAGCCACTTTCTGCTAAAGAGAGACAAAATCCTTTTAGGATTAAACACACAGTAAAATGTCCTAGAAAATGTATTAGAAAATCATAGTCTTTCTACACATTTTTAAACAGCTTATAAGTACCCATATAATGAGTCCTGTCCTGTTAAGAGCCTTTAAATTCTAATAGAGTATGAATTGAATATTCAGAAAAGAACAGAAAACCTCTATGCACATTACTTAAAAGCATCAATGCATGGATATTAAATATCGAATTAACATTATAATAATCTAAGTCAATATCTATTGACTTGTCCAGGCTTTTGGGATGATGTCCATAGTCCTTCTTAAATGTGTCAAAATTCCTTTCGACCTCATTTGTTTCACTGAGACCTTTCCATGTAAGAAACAATCTAGACGATAGGTGTATATTTAAGGTTTTCAGTTGATCTCCATTTTTGTTATTGATGTTGTTGTTCTTCCCAATTATGGTAATGATTCAAAGATAACCTTCCATATGTTAAGAAATTTGCAAAACTTACAGGTGATTAGCGACACATGCTAAAACCTTATAATCGTTTTAGATCCTTGTTTCATTAAGGACATTGATGTTCATCCACACTATGAAGGAAGCTCTAAGGCTTTTTGGCTGTGCTCGTTCAGCTGTCTCGGAGTGGCGGACTGTCAGCAAGCTCACTATTGACTGAGTAATGCTCAGTGGCTTTTTATGTACCTATGTGTAGGTGCAAAATGCTAGTTTTCAGAATATGTCACATATAGGTAGAAAAATTAGGGATCAGGAAGGTAGTAAATAGTTTCACGACTGTGTCTTGTAAACAAAGAAGTTATAAACATATATATAATGTGATATATATTTCACCGCCTTGAAATATCCAAAAAGTTTTAAGTGGGCTTTTTCCCCACTTAACTGAGCTCTCTAAAAAGTTGGTTTTAGTAAAAAATAGTTGTCTGAGTTTCCTCAAGTCAGAGGAAGGAGTCAAGTATCATCAAAAGTTGGTTTGTCCATTTGGCTGAAGGTGGGAGGACCTGAAGTGCTGGCAAGCGTTGCCTCTCTCCATTAGCACCACTGAGCTGGTTCCCTGATTTTCGGGTGGTTACAGGTAAGTGAGATCCTCACTCACAGTGATACACCAGCTCCCTCCTGTCCACCTTTGTTTTGTTCTTGTCTAGAGCGCTCCCTCAGTAAGTCTGCAGATGACACCAAGCTGGGTGGGAGTGTTGATCTGCTGGAGGGTAGGAGGGCTCTGCAGGGGGATCTGGACAGGCTGGATCAATGGGCAGAGGTCAGCTGCATGAGGTTTAATAAGGCCAAGTGCCAGGTCCTGCACTTTGGCCACAACAACCCCATGCAACGCTACAGGCTTGGGGAGGAGTGGCTAGAGAGCTGCCCAGCAGAAAAGGACCTGGGGGTGCTGGTTGACAGCCGGCTGAACATGAGCCAGCAGTGTGCCCAGGTGGCCAAGAAGACCAACAGCGTCCTGGCCTGTATCAGAAAGAGTGTGGCCAGCAGGAGTAGGGAAGTGATTGTGCCCCTGTACTCGGCACTGGTGAGGCCACACCTTGAATCCTGTGTTCAGTTTTGGGACCCTCACTACAAGAAGGATGCTGAGGTGCTGGAGCGTGTCCAGAGAAGGGCAACGAAGCTGGTGAGGGGTCTGGAGCACAAGTCTTATGAGGAGCGTCTGAGGGACCTGGGGTTGTTTAGTCTGGAGAAGAGGAGGCTGAGAGGAGACCTTATCACTTCTACAACTGCCTGAAAGGGGGTTGTGGCGAGGTGGGTGTTGGTCTCTTCTCCCAACTAACTAGCAATAGAACGAGAGGAAATGGCCTCAAGTTGCGCCAGGGGAGGTTTAGACTGGATATTAGGAAAAAATTCTTTACTGAGAGAGTGGTCAAGCATTGGAACAGGCTGCGCAGGGAGGTGGTGGAGTCGCCATCTCTGGAAGTGTTCAAAAAAACATGTGAATGTGGCACTTCGGGACATGGTTTAGTGGGCATGGTGGTGTTGGGTTGATGGTTGGACTTGATGATGTCGAAGGTCCTTTCCAACCTTAATGATTCTGTGATTCTGTGAAATGAATCATGATCATGAATCTGAGAGTGCACAAGGACATGCCGAGAAACACCTGCAATATGATCTCCTTCCATAAATAAATGCTCATAGGTAAGTACCAACCACCCCTGGATTCTCTAAATTTCCACCCATTTTTACATTTGCTAATTATATAATTGGCAACTGAGTAGGTGCATTTATTGTACCCTGCTCTCTGCACACCATCCTTTGTCTTGTACTAGAGATTAAGAACTGTGTGATTGCTACAAAAATAACTATGACTGCAGTTCATACTCAGGGAGTTTTACAGGTATTTTATTTAAGAAAAAAGTTGTGGAACGGGTGCTAAAAAAAAATGTTAGGGTTTTTAAATAATTAAAACCCACAACACTTTGCTTGTCTCTCTCAGACTAGGCTGCGATTATGAAAGCCAATTATCGCTTTTGTTTTGCTAGGTCTCAAGTTCTGGCCACTAGCTTTGAATTTACCACAAAACATCAGGAGATAAAGGTAGCACTCTTGATTACTGACCGTTGAAACAATACTTTTATAAAGCAAAACCTAGGCAGCAGCTTGTCATCCCTTTCTAATTTACAGCTTTCTTGACCTAGCAGGGCAATATATCTATCAGATTTTAAAGGTATCATCTCTGGGAGAGAGCCAAAGAATCACTCCAGCCACCTATTCTTTTACAACACAGATGACGTAATTTAAATATTTATTTTCCTGTGGTCATATATTCCGCAATGCATTTGGGAAACCTCATTCCACTGGTTAAACATAAATTTATTTATATTGCAGCATTTTGGCAGTAAAAATGATTTGGGTCCCAGTGAACTCACAAGTATGTAATGCACGACTCCAGTTCCCAAATGGTTTATCAGACCACATCATTCAGGCTAAGCACATCCTAACCTAACAGTTATGATTTTATCACTCTCTCACCTGATTAGCAGAGACAAGCAAGCAAGGAGAACAGAAGCCTCTTTTGTTAAATTAGCCTTTCTCCCGTTTCTGTTATGTAGTGTATTGCTAACCCACCCAGCGTCAGGGATCCAGATCCTTTCTTCAGAAGAGAAGGCTGAGAGGGGACCTTATCAATGTCTATAAATCTCTGAAGAGTGGCTGTCAGAAGGATGGAGCCCGTCTCTTTCCAGCAGTGCCCAGTGACAGGACCAGGGGCAATGGGCATAAAGGGCAGCACAGGAAGTTCCACCTCAACATGAGGAAAAACCTCTTTACTGTGAGGGTGACGGAGCACTGGCACAGGCTGCCCAGAGAGGTTGTGGAGTCTCCTTCTCCGGAGACCTTCAAAACCCGACTGGACGCGTTCCTGTGCAACGTGCCCTAGGTGATCTTGCCTTGGCAGGGGGGTTGGACCAGATCATCTTCAGAGGTCCCTTCCAACCCCTACCATGCTGTGATTCTGTGATTCATGCACTTTTACAGCTACTACCCAGCTACACAGGGCCAGGATGGCCGGAGCTGTTTCTCTCTGCTTTTAGACATATTACTCTAATTTCTTCTTTGCTCTTCAGTAACAATTGTTGGCTCTCAAGTTTCTAAAAATACCTGAGCATCTGAGATCTATCACTTACTTTGATAAAAGATAGATTTAGCTGTGAATATGGATATTTAAAAATTAAATAAATTAATCCCAGCTTAATGGCCATGAAATGACCTATTTATGTGGTGAGATCTTCCAGTTAAATCTTCCCTGAGTATATATTCTATATACAATGTGAGTTTGAACCCAGAGAGCTTAGCTGCCTGTCTTGTAACCTCACGCACCAATAAAATACGTAGGTTTTGATGCATATGTGTATCCTAGAAATATAAATGAAAATGACAATTTACTTGTCTTCACAATGGTCTTGTGGACTTTTCTCTGTGTTGGGATGCAAAAAGCATTATCTGGCTAAACTCCAAGACCTGAGTCACCATTCAGGATATAACTCAAAATCTATTTAATATGTTTTTGCTCATAGCTCATCATAATTTGGCTACTACCTGCCAGTGAGCTATGTGTCTACATAAAGAATCATAGAATCATTAGGGTTGGAAAAGACCTATAAGACCACCAAGTCCAACCCACTGAAAGCATAACTTTCAGTGAATTTACTCTGAATTATCTTTCACCAACTGATCACTTCATCTTCCAATAACTATACCGTGAAAAAAGATAAGCTTCTACCCTGCTTTTCAACCAGAAGGGTATGAAATGCTTCAATTTCTTTACATTGAACGGCATAAACCCATAAAAGGTAAATTGAGGATCGCGCCCGTCCTCTGAGAGCACCTCCTGACTTTGTCAGGGTAATTGGTCTCTCATGGCCTGGTTTTAAAGTAATTTCAAAAAAATAACTTCATAACCTACACACATGTTCTGCTAAGACTGACGAAGCACAGCCTATGTGCTAAGTACCGTTAGTACAACTGTCTTTGAAAGCTTATCAGCACCTGACTTACAAGCACCAAATCAAGGCAGGGGGAGGGAGAAATCTGCAGCAGTGCAATGAAATGGTTCAAGTGCCAGAAACAAGTGGCATGTAAATATGAGCAATTCTGAGACCATTGTTTTGGAAAAAGTGAGGATGTGAGTTCTGCAAGTACAATCCCCCTTTTGGTAATGTATGGATATTTAACGTTGATGATGAATATTGATGAATACTAATTGATTGGACTTAGTTATTTGAGATATAAACCTACTAATTTTTGTGCTGCAAGAGTTGAAAAAACAGGTAACATAATTATCACCTTTGGGGGTTGTCACTAGTTTGTTTCTACCAAACTGCTTAGCAGGGATTGTAGCCTAACACTAAAAGGTTGCAAGAGTAGCAACCAGCAGAGAGGGTCCTGCTGCAAGCCTACTTGTAACCATATACCTAATGTCTTGCTGCCACGTACATTGAACAACTAGTGGAAAAAAGTATTAGCTATAGCAAAATGCTTCAATACTAATTGACACAGACTTAATAGAGTGCTCTGCTACTATATTGGTACCATGGCATCCAACACACCAAGATCCAGGCAACAGGAAGACACAAGAAGGATATGCGCTGTTTCTTCATAATTTGATATGACTGCAGGAGATCAGCATTCACAACTGGGCATGACTAACAAAAATAAGCCCTTGTCATTTGGCCATTTGGCCTTCCTAAACACTGCACTAAGGAAAGGGGAACTCAGAAACAGAGGAGAACGTGGTGGGTGGCTCAGGTATGTCTTTTGTGATGCTCGGTATCCAAAGAACCCAAATAAAGAACATGGACATGGAAGTTGAATGGAAGCTTAAATGCAGAGAATAAGCAAACAATGAATAAAAGCAATGAGCAGAAAGTGTAGTCAATACAAATTTTTGCACAAATTTTAGAAAAATGAAAGAAGAAAAGGAAGAGACATTTTCTCAGGTTATGTGCAACTAGCATGAAGGCAAAAATTTAAGCTGCAGAAATAGGATAAGGCAAACAAGCAGCACTTGTCTTATGTCCAGGTGTAGATAAAACTAAGTGCAGTGTGAATACTGTCTCTGGCTAATCAAGGCTGGAGAGGGCAGGAGAGCTTCTTGCAAATCAAAGTTTTTAAATCATATTCAGATGAGAAAAAATACTGTGAAGATAATATAATGTATGCACTAATTAATTCTATAAGCAGGGACAAGAATGATCTTTTTTTGCACTTCTTCAAATATTAGAGAACATTCTGCTCTGCCAGTTGGTTTAACAGGACCTCAAACCATTTGCAACCAAGTTTAGTTCTGGTTAAAGGAAAACTGTCATAACAGAAAGCACATTAATAATTATTTGAGTAAATTAAAGCCATATGTACTTTAGGCAAATACACAGAATTTCAAACCCTATAGCACAAAGTACTAGTTTTTTGGGTATAATTTCCATTAGCTCTATAGGATTCACCTGCATTGCACGGTTAACCACTGTCGCTGACAGTGCTAACTTGGGTGATAATAAGCTAAAATGTGCCACAGGTGATATCTTCCTTGATGATTTGTGAGAAAAGTCTGGACACAGAAAACCTTACTTACTGCAGACAGGCTAATTTTTCCGTAGAAATGTAAGCTAGTATTGTGTTGGTTGCGGTAGACGCATTTTTCCGTACAAAAAGAGGCTGCTTCACATGGTTCATGTGTCGGTAAAACAGGTCCATGGGAGTCCGTCTGTCAAAGTGAGATCAGACCAGGGAACACATTTTACAGGGGAAGTGACAGTTAATACATGAAGTAGAATGGATTTCATATCCCTTTCCGTCCTCAATCATCACAGCAAGTAGAAAGCCTGATCTGCACCATCAGATTTTTGTTGAAAAGATTTCTCATTATAAATGTGAAGGATTGGAATTTTGCAAGTCCCTGAAGCCTTCTGAAAATCAGAGCCACCCCAGTGAATGTGACAAATACTGTTTCCATCAAAGTGATAAGGGGGTGAAGAAACAGAAATGCTCGGTCTCCTGTGGGGGGCAACCACATGCTAAAGAGACAAATGTGTGTGTTTTCTTGCACAAAGTATACTTTTGCAACAAAACGTATATATGTATATGTTTATATACAAAATAATTTGAAATAGATAATTTGTGCCATAAAAGGGTTGTATGCTCATTTTCTGTTTTAGGCAAATTGACTTCACTCATATTTTTTAGGAACAATGCACTCAAAAGTAATAGTATCATTCAAAGAAATGGACGCCATCAATTTTTTTTTTTTTTTGTAATGTGAAACTATATTATGACTCAGGCCATAGCCTGTTTGATGTCAAATGGAACCATCGGCATATACCTGATAAGGATATTGTCTTCATACAGCACGTAATTAGTTATTTATTTGGGAAGAGGAGTTTTGATTACGGAAAATAGAAAGGTGGATCCAAGTTTCAGTGAAAGGAGAGGATGTTGGGAGATGCATCTGTACAGTTGTCGAAATTAACTCCAGCTGATACAGGGAATCACAACACAAATTTCTGCTTGATGTTAGAGAGAAAAAGAAAGATCTGGTAGTAACAAAAAAATAACAAGTAATTAACAGGGGACTCTAATTAACTAGAAATTATTCTTTGACCCTCAACAGGAAGATACTTGCAGGAATTAGTGTTTTACAGAAGGGAAGAATAATATTGCTTAGTAACTGTTATTGTAGAAGATACATAACTTCTTGCTCATAATGTCCTTACTCCAGATTTCATTTTCACTCTCCATATATGAGACAGTGTGGGATGAGCTATAATTATGCCTTTTCCAATCTCTGAAGTGAATCCATTATGTAGAGGGAACCCCACTGTGAGAATGAATTTGACATGGTATATAAATAAGTCAGGATTTCACATAATATATGAACCGACTGGCCTTAAAACTGAGAGTATTATTTGATTACAATGATGGCTGTTATAGAAAATAAGCAACTACACACATAAAGTAGAAAAAAACTTAAAATTATTTTGTATGTGTTGTTGATTTAGAAACACATATCTCTAGGACGTGTATAGAAATTAACTGTAATGCTCTGAAGACATGTTGATACCTTGCACACAGAAACACTCTGAAGCTGTAACACCACTTAGGCTAGTGAAAGTTTGTATTATTGCACCATGGAGTTAGTGCAAGCATGTGTTATTCAGATATACAGCTGATTTCAACTGCAAGTCTTTAGGTGCTAGAGTAAATTAAAAAAGAATAGTAAATGCAAAGAATTATATGCACAATTTATTTTGGTAACACAAACAGAAAGAGCAGAAGAAATGTCAGAGGTCTTTTTCCTAGTGAACAAAACCAATGAGACTTATTAGTCAGTCCCTAAATAACGATATTCCACTTTTCACATAGATAATATTAATTTACTTCTATTTCTGCAACATAATCCCAGACCAGATACAATATAAATTCTGGTGTAAACCCAAAGCTATATTTAGTTGATTCCTTGCTTTTACACCAAGCCTTATTACTGAAACTAATTAATAGTTTAACTTTGGAATCTCAGTTCTTTGCACATACAGATCCAGCAGTCACAAGATGCAGGTGCCCGTGAAGCAGGAACGCCTTGGTAGGTAGAGACAGTACAAGGGCCTTTGAAACTTTGCCAAAATCTGAGCTGTTAGGAGCAAGTCAAGATGAAAAAAAGGTGAGTGAGATTCGTGAGACTGTGAAGCAATATCTTATCTGATGAAAACACATAAACAAAACTGGTCTTTTAAGAATCAGGTGTATAAATTACAACTCTAAAGTTATCCCTCCTGTTGGTAATATAAGGACTATTTTGTTGCTGCTGAAAACCATTAACTGACACTGGCTTACATCAGTTATCTGATGAATTATCAATCCCCTTTGGTTGATGAATTGGAGTTTTTTCAATCAGACAATTTTTTACCTGCATGCAGTTACATCCCTACTCAAGGTTTGCCCCTTTATTTGACAGGGGAAAATGTCCTGTTCTAGACAAAAAGTGTTCTTTAATACATATGACCTCTTAAAGCTGTGTTTTCCACCAAAAAGATCCTGTTGCATACCAGTAACTGTGTTTTACACCAATATGTTGGAAGTGTAGGCGACTACAAATATTCACACACGGTGACAGCCTTGCCTATTGTGTGCTGCTTTTTCTTTCATGACGAATGCAGAACCAGGTCCCACGTCACAGCCCTTCATCACATCCCAAACACAGAGGTTCACAGCCAGAAGCAGTTTTCTTCAAAATAGCATTTGGGAAGACAGACATGACCGACCCAGAAATAGGACTGATATTTTGAGGTATGGAATGGCTTTGCAAGGACATGAGGAAAAATAAAGCCCAACTATGCAACGCAATATTCAGAAGAGTAAGGGACACTCCTTTTTACAGTGGTGGCGGGGTTGGGCCCTGTATAATTGCTATGATCAAGATAAATCAACTTCCTAAGGGAAGTACAGAAATATGTCCTATAAGTATTTTAATTTCAAGGACAAGACCTCAGTCCAGCAGAAGCCAACTTATTTAGACTCCTTGGCCATAGGAGAAATTCCATTAACCCTTTAATGAGTGGAGGCAAGTAGGATGAGAAAAGGGCATTGCATTTTCTTATTAGGAGTTACAGAAGCAATGGCTCTTATAATAAAGAAAATTTTATAAATATGCCTGATTTCCTATGGAAGCCAAGCTGACACAATCTCATGTATAATTTCCCACATCTTTATATCTTTTCAGTGTTGGCCAATTTTGGTGTGAAAACCTCAAAGTTACTAAATCCCATTAATTCCATGCAAATTGTCAATGTGATGGAGGGAACAGATTTGAATTAGTTAATGGACTGAGAGAAAGTCTGTCGGGTGAGCTCAGTCACATTATCAGACGTTGGAGAATCCACAGGGCTAGAAGCCACGCAGATGAATGTGACTATTTAGTCTTCTGGTATAGACTCGAACTGAAGGTTTAAGAAAAAAGCAACCACTGATTCACTAAGTGTCTGTCCCGTTGTGACACAAAATTACTGACACTTTAGACCCTAGACAGGCAGTTAACGAATATGATGTTCTCATCTGCATTTTTAGGTAGGTTACACATTTGTAACACAAATACATACTGAGATTTTGCACTTGCCCATGTCGAGTCTAACTTATAATGATCTGTAAAACTAAAGAATCCGAGCCATGCTAATGAAATCTGTTGGTAGGATTAGAAGAGGGAATGAAAATTATTATATTCAAGAGATGGAAGAACATTATAAAAGGGTTCTGCTCAGAAAAGAGCTTTGAATGAGAAGAGTTGCCAGAACACACACAAAAAAGCAAGCAGAACTCTTGCCTGCTGCTACTGGAGCTACAAGGAATTGAGAGAACAAAAGTTACTGAAGGTCTGGAGAAAATCTCACACTAATTGAAATTGTTGGCACAATTTCCTCTGTCACCATTAAGAAGATATACAAGATACATGATGAAAATGTTTTGGATTTCAGCAAATGTAATGTCTCTTTTCCATATTCAGTTGATTGAAAACACTAGCAGAGGCTCCATTTTTAGCTTAAAAAGCAATTTAAAAAACCCTGATAGTCAGCAGAAAATATGAAAGAATATAAATTTTAACAAATGAATAAAGCAAAAATTAGTCTGTTTCACATAATTCAAAATTCAGAATACTTCACAAATATTCATTTGCTATGTGTATGCACATACATACAAATGTAGCCATGGGAAAAAGTCTCTGTATGCAACCTCTTTTTCTGGTTACAAATAAATTGTTTCTGGATTTTTTTTTTAAAAAAAAGCACCAAAATGTTAGTATAGGGTGGAATGATATATTCACATATGCATATATATTCATATTTATATATGTAGTGTTCTTCAAGCATTACACATGTGCAAACATGAATGTATATGCGATATATATACACTTGAACCCCAAAATGCAAGTATTTATAATCAGATGCTATTATAATAATGTCAATATTTTTTTGTGAAGAGGAAACATGTTAATGGCCCAACTATAAGCCAGACCATGAACCAGCAGAAGGAAGATCAAACAGCTTTAAGTTCTTCTGAAGCCCTGGTTAATATTTGTCAGGTTTTTTGACACCTGTTTGCGGGGCTAAGAGTTACCACATACCTTTGACACACAATCTGCTGCCACCGTGGTTTATTTCTGGAGGGTGCTGCTGGGGGTAGACAGTGTTACCTGCAAGAGATGTGGAATATGTGGCGCCCACGAAAAGGTGATGAGACCATTAAAACTCTGGAAGCAATTGCTGCTGGGTTAGCTGGTGACACCCCTCCTCCCCTTTGCTAATTCCCTTCTCGGGTCTATGTTTATCAGATTTATCAGACTCTTTTTGGCTCCAACTTGAAGTTTTCCTTAACTGCATGCAACGAACAGCACAAACTGTCCTACCCCAAGAGCTCTACTGCTCACAGGCTGCTTTGTAGCCCAGGAGAAAACAAAGCAAAACAAAACAGAAAACAGAGGGGGGAAAAAGAGAAAAAGGCCAATGCACAAAAACATTGCTTTTGCTCCCGTTGTTCAAATGGAGCTGAAAACAGTTAAGACAGAAGGGCCGTCACCCCAGCTGGACCATAGTGGTACCATGTAAAAACCTCAGCCTGATTCCCAGGGGCTGATGGCTAAAAGGTAAAAAGCTAAAGTGCAGATCCATCAGTGTGCTGTATAGCAGCAAGAATAAGAGCAAATGTGTGATTCAAACAGTGTGTTAACGAGTGGAACATAGATTACAAGCCCTGGGAAATGACAGAAGTAGTTTCTTTTTGAATTTAAAAGCATTGTAAACTTGTGCCTGAGGATTATTTAACAATTTCCTGATAGATTTCCTTCTATCAGATAATTAATAATTTATCGGTTTTAAGAACAGGAAATCTTGAAAAAATTTTAAGCATGAACATCTGACTCAGCTGGGTTTCTCTAAAGGTCCCCACATACCCTCCAATGAAAATACTCTGGTTTTCACAGCAGAACAAGAACACCACTGGGAAGAAAGGGAAAGGTTCACTTTGGAAGAGGAAGATTTCCCTCCAGAAGAATTTAAAACTCAGTTCAACCACACTAGGTCCCAAACAATTGGAAGAAATATTTTCGTATTTCCTTTTAACAGATTTTAGCTTGAGTTTTAGTTGCCTGCTACGTGAGTTTGTCAGCAGTTCTGACTGACCCTCAACTGTTAAGCACAACGCTAATGGCCTGCGAGGTGCCCCCAGGTTTCTGTGGGCATTTCCTGGCACCTCGAGGCCACCCCGAGAACAGTTTTCCCAGAAGGGTGACCCTCCGGCAGCGCTCCCTCTGCTCCAGGAGTGAGAGCTGCTCCCCTCCTCACTGACAGCGTATATCTTTCCCTTGACGCCAAACACACCCGTACCCATCCATACTGCCAGTTTACGTTAGGCGACACCCGTCTCTTCCCACTCCGAGGGAATGTCACTTAGGGTCACTTTCACAGCAGTTTCCAAGCACAGCCATGGCCCAGGGAAGGTGCTGGCCTCCATCACAGCAGCCCAGAGCGCCGTGAACGCTGCCCGACAGCCCACCGCAGCCTTGGGCTCCGGCAGGCGAGCAGCCCCATGCACCAAAAAAATTCCCCCTCTTTGTAGCCGCGTGCCGGGGCACAGCACTGCAAAAGCGGGCAACAGCAGCAGCAACTATGATGCAAAAGGCAGAAAAAACAATTGATCGCTCCCAAAACATGTCTTGGATGAGCTGACAACTGCCAAGTCTGAGACAGACAGACCGATACCTAAAGAGAAACACCAGCGGCAGCTCACCACTCGTCTGGGCTTACGGCGCTCAGTAAATCGGAGAGTGTGTTATTGATTAAAGAGTGCAGAGCAGGTCTTTGGGGGGTTATCAGAAGTAAAATGAATCTTTAGGAAATGCAGCTCCCCGGCTGAGGGATACAGAGCAATGCTCCTCGGGGCTTTGCAAACAGCTTCGGATTACAGGAGAGCAACTTCGCTGCCAAGCCATGCAGATGGGTTGATGACTAAAGAGCAAGAAGAGCAAGGACTAACTTTGTGCCAGAATAACTTCCCGCTGAAAGAACAAAAGCAAACAAGCAAACTAAAAACAACAACAAAAAAAAGAAAGTTTCACTAATAAGGGACTGAAAAGAAGGATATGTTTAAAAAGTCTTGAAATTTGCTTGGCTGATCTAATGAGGGAAGAGGTTGCTCCTTTGTAAAAATAAATGCCTCAAGAACTCTGCAGCACAAAAATTATTGTTTCCACTCGGGTTTCCTCTATTTCTAAATCATGTCTGCCCTCCCTCTTCCTGCCAATGCATCCTAAAAGGATTTATAGGAAACTCCCACCTGCCCATACCTGGCACCCCACCTGCTCTGAAACCCCAGCCCCACCGATGGCGTATCCTACTGCATCGGAGCTGGTCTAGTATTGTGTTTCCTTCCCAAGTACAGGGACTAAACAGCACAGGGAAAACCCTAGAAATGAATGTAGAGGGCTGACACATTCCTCTAACTAACCATATATTCATACTCTTGTTGTTGCTCTTCAGCCTCCTCTTCCACCTCCTTCCCATCTCCTTCTGCTGTAACCCTTCTGCAAAGCACCATATGTGTCTTGGAATAAAGAAGTAATAAATTAAGGAATGAACAACACTACCCAAAGAAGTAAAAGCTTCCAACAATGGCTATTCATTATTTATTTGTTACCATCAAATTAATAAGTTCTCCTTGTCTTTCATGGTATTGCTTTATAACTGTCTGCTATATGTCTTTTATGAAAATATTAAGATGTCCATTATAATAACAGCCCTTGCCACTTGCATTTTATGTCTTCAAAACACTTTACAAATATTATATTATGTTATATTATGTTATACTATATTACATTATGTTACATTACATTATATCAATTATGTGGTGTACGTTAAACTTATTGCAACAGTTAGGATTATTGTTTTCTGACATCTAGAATGCATATATAATAGGGCTAACACGAAGACTATCACAGCATATCCTTTATTTTTATTACATATTCTGAGCAAAGTGTCTCTAAAACCAACCTCAAGCATAGTCTTTTTGGCTCACTCAAAGGTAGAAATAATTTGTATGAGATGTCTGTGCTCAGACATCTCTGCTGTTTAAAAAGTGAGATCCATAAGGCAACCGGGGTTCACCTCTGCATCCTTAGGTCCCCTCACCGCCTTCCCATTCCCCCCACCTCTGTTCGCCTCCCACGTGCCGTCATGGTGTTCACTCGGAAGAGGGGCTGCAAACCCCACCACAGCTGCCACTTCTGCATATAGCGCGTACCCGGGTCTTACACACAGCACTTTGATCTATGAAGCTATTAAATGATATTTTCCTGTACTTCTATATGCAAAACAGTGGGTGCAATTTAGCTCAAAGAATATATTAACATTAATTAGACTTCATGTTATAAGAGATGAAATTCTATCACCAGTCCATGTTAAACCACTGCTGTCCCATTGTATTGCTGATGGCTCTTCCATTATTAGCATTTTTGATAATCGAAAGTGAGAATACCTCCAGCCCAGAAGCCCCAAAGGCGGCTAAAAATCCAATATGTTTTTTCATGAAATTTTTCACAGAAATATGGAAGGTGGACCATTTGAGAAGAATCAAATATCCTTCCCTTGATTTGCTTTGAATGGATGGGGATTTATCCACTCAACTCCCTTTAAATTCATGGCTGACTGAATGCCCATATGACTAGTAATTTTATCATCAGCTACCATCCTGCTTAGCTTTTAAGTAAAATAACATTGAATGACCCTACAATCAGGCTTTGTATTGTCTCCAAACCTGGAAATACTGACAAAAGCCTAGAGCCAATATAATGTTTATTACTTTTCTACATCTTATGCCCCTTTCTGCCTACAGAGTGTCACCTGAGATGAAAAATACCATTATTTTTTTACTATTATCCATATAGTGGCAGCATGTGGAGGTCATACAATCTCATCTCATCTTGTGCAGGTTGGCAGGCTTGCCATACCAGCAGTGCCCATGGCAGTAGTAGCTGCTACGTGTTTGGCCATACTCAGTCCTGGTTGTAGCTTTGCTCCACTCCGAAACTCCTGTAGGAAGGTGCTCAGGACTGTTTCCAGGCTGCACCTTGCTGCTTTCTCAGCACTCATCAGGGCTAGGATTGCTACTTTCTCATGAGCACTGATATCCGATGTTTTAATTGCGACATCCGCTGTTACTTTTTGTATTACATGCAATAGGGTGAATGACCACAGCTTTGGGTTTGGGAGGTGTTGAGAGCAACCAGCACTTTACAGAATTGGAAATGATAGTAGCAAAACTGCAAACCAGTTTATTTTACTCCCAATCTCCTGCAGTAACCACAGGACACTTTACCTGTAATATCCTGTATTTATATGCAAATCTTGTTACCCATCCAAGAACCTACTCTACCTGTGTAAACACATTTTGCTTGAGCAACTGATGAATATCAGCATTTTGTGGGTCAAATTTGAGCAATTATGTTGAGAGTAGAGGCATAATTATTTATGATTTGTAAAGTTTATTGTATAAGGTTATTTCTTGTAATTGATGTAATGTCAGAGGAATTACTTTGATTTCTGCTGAATTATTGTGGATGTATACTACTATTGCTGAGTGGATTCAAAAAGAACTTACTTTTCTATAATTTACAAAGCCTTGATGATGAAATCCCACTAAAGCAAAACAATACATCTTTAAAATATATATAAAACCTAAATTTATAAATTTTATGTAAGGTTTCCTGAAGTTTGCATGTATCTAGCTGATTATTAGCATTATTCAGAGGAGAAATAGCATTTAATTGTTTCAGTTATATTCAGAAGCAAATAAATCAATCTCAGGGTTTTCAGCTACTGGAGAGGAAAACACCTGGGCAGCCATGGCTTTCAGAGACTATTCTAGATAAAAAGTGTCAAAATATACCTCAGAGAGGAACAATGTTCAATTTTACAGTGAAACGATTTGATCAATAGAAGAGGACCATATAGAACTGGTATATTGATAGCTCTTTTAATTTCTGACATAGTGGTGTTCTCCTGACACACATGAAGCACCACAGCAGTAGGTCACCCTGTCTTGCTCCTCCTTGCACAAAGTTTTGGTCACTGGGACTCTGGCTATAATTTTAGTTACCACAGTGATGAGTTTATAAAGAGTCTGCAGTCTGTAAAGCTGGTATCAGGGCACTTCCCTCCTCTGACTTGCATCTAGTAATTTAATTTTTCTACTTGGGTGTTCATGCTGTGCTTTTGTTTTCAGAAAGACTAATGAAATTAAGTGCCTTGTGAGAAATGCTTCAGTGTCTTCCAGAATAAGATTAAATGAATGAAAGAATATTTTTAACATATAAAATAGCATAACTAAAAAGGAGGGATAAATGAAGAGAAGAGGCATATTCATACATGACAGTTGACTTCCTATAGCAAACACACTTGGGCTCCAGGTTGGTTACCATCTTAGCTAGACATGGTAGTTTTAAATACTATAATTATTTCCCAAGCTAAGAACAGAGATATACTACAGAAACTCAAATACCCTGGTAAGGTTTAAGGGATAAATTCCCTTAAACTACCATGGGATATAGTGTGAAAAAAACAGAAAGCAAGCAGCATTTATGCCTCTTGAAATCTTGCAGACCTCTGGCAACATGCAGGCTTTCTCTGCTACAGTCACTATATGCCCACCTGTATCTTTGCAGCCCATGCAAGGGTAAGAAATAGAGGAAAAAAAGAATCTGCCATAAGGCAGTGTTAGAATTAGTTTGAAATGTGTCTATCACTAACACAGTTAATTTTTTGTACCTGGACCCTGTATTGCTTGTTCTGGTTTTAGACCTCTGTCCTTTCACCAGGTACAGAAGTGTTATTTCAGATATGTATCAACTTACAGAACTGACAGGTACATTAGTAAATTAAAGAAAATTTTTTAAAAAATTATTATTCTGGTATCAGCTAAAAACTTAGCGCACTTCAATGAATAGGAAGCCAGGAGGCATAATATCATAACTTGCATGATAGAAAACAGGAGTAGTAGTTTGATAAGAATTTATTATGGGGAAAAGTGTGATGTCTTTAATTCAAGTGATAACTTTGAATTTTGATATACCTTTTTCTAAGGCTATGTCTCTGGCATTTGTCGAAGAATGTGTCAAAGCAATCAAGCAAGCTCGTAGGGTACCAGCCTCCATGGGGTATTGCTATAGCCTACCAAAAGTACACTGGTACAGTCTTGAGCTATCATGTGCATTTAATACTGTTATCTTTGTGAAGTGATTTCACATGAATAGTGCTGTGTTAATCCATTTAACTTGGCACGGTTGATGGATTGAGACAATCAGTCTTCTTTCAGATAGACGAGCAAATAACTAGAAAGTGGTAAAACTGAAGACTTGGGCTATTACTGAGCTGGGCTTAAATGGGAATAAATTACCCTGGAGGAAAGGCTCCAGTATACACCTCACATTGAAACCTTGCAAATTTTGAGAACTAATTCCCATACTTTTCTATTTACTAGGGGAAAAAATAAAAAACATACTCATATATTCAACTTCCTTCCTGAGAATTCATTATTGATGCATAATAACAACTCATTTGTTATTGTTAACCAATTTATACAGATTAAAGCCAGTTACTTCAGTTTAAGGGCAACCAGTTGCTTCAGTTTAAGGGCAACAGAAATACTAAATCAAATCCTTCCTTCATCTGTGATGCTGTTTGCTGAGAACTTTGCTTCCTTTACACACAGCGTGTAGAAAACTTAAAAGGTTGACTAAATAGCACTCTGATGTTTTCCTGCTTCCAAATGTCAAGTCCTTCACAGTTCATGTGACCATAACCAGTGACAAGAATTCACCTTGTACTGATAGTCAAGACAACAGATGGGGAAACCCAGCATCTTATTACTATGTATGCACATATATATGTGTGTGTAAATTATGAGAAAGCAACGAATAGTCATATCATAAAAAGCTGGTGGAATATTAATTCCATGAAAAATCAGATTCTAAGCAATGATGGGTTTGTTGTTGTGGCAGAGCATGAAAAACTGGCACCAGCTGAACTCCTTCAATTAGTTATGAAGGACAAGTTGGAACAGAGATTATAAACCAAATCACAAATTCATTTTATGTAGCTCTTCTGCTAACAATAAGAAATAACTGCCAAACAGAATAATTTCATGGATTTCAATATTGGGAACCTGGCTTAAGAAAAGTGTCTTCCAGACTGAGCAATGGGGATAAATCAGTCAGTTTGTGGATGACTGCTCCTTGCAGGGGTCTGGGTTCCTTACAGGGCTCTCGCTTTCTTGCCACTGTCGTGGTTTAGCCCCAGCCGGCAACTACGCACCACGCAGCCGCTCGCTCACTCCCCCATGGTGGCACGGGGGAGAGAATTGGAAGAGTAAAAGTGAGGAAACTCATGGTTTGAGATAAAGACAGTTTAATAAGTAAAGCAAAAGCCGCACACGCAAGCAAAGAAAACAAGGAATTTGTTCACCACTCCCCATGGGCAGGCAGGTGTTCAGCCATCTCCAGGGAAGCAGGGCTCCATCACGTGTAATGGTTTCTTGGGAAGACAGACGCCATAACTCCGAATGACCCTCCACCCCTTCCATCTTCTTTGTCCCAGCTTTATATACTGAGCATGACGTTATATGGTAGGGAATATCTCTTTGGCCAGCCTGGGTCAGCTGTCCCAGCTGTGTCCCCTCCCAGCTTCCTGTGCACCCCCAGCCTGCTCGCTGCAGGCCAGCATGAGAAGCTGGACTGTCCTTGACTACTTAGCAACAACTCAAAACATCAGCACCTTATCAACATTTTCTCATCCCAAATCCAAAACATAGCCTCATGCTAGCTTCTATGAAGAAAATTAACTCTACCCTGGCTGAAACCAGGACAGCCACTCATATGAATCACTGATGCCCATGGAACTGCACGTGCATAAAATTGTATGAGAAGTGAATCATCCCCAGCGTGCAGCTATTAGGCCACCATCCTGAAACTACTAAACCATCTTTCTCAGTCATCCCCTGAGTCTTCTCAACAGTGATGTGTTTAGTTTTGCTCCATTTTATTGATTAACAACAAATCTTTAGGAAATAAAATCTTTTTTATAGCATCTTTCAGTGGAAGAGCTCCCAAATAGCCCAGCACACAAGAAGGGACATTGGGGAATGTGATGGAGCGGTCTTATCACAGACATCAAGACAGGTCCTGTCCTCCATGTGCTGCCTGTCTCTCCCACCACAGAGCTGGCCTTCCACACACCTTGGGGGATTTTTGAAATTAAGACTAAGGTTTTCCAAGCTAGCAAAACCTGGAAACCAGGAAAGGGAAAACGCTAGGATTAAAATTAATCAGAATGACAAAACATAGTACATTGTACTCATGGCGCAACTTATACATGGCTAAGTGTTGCATTAGCCTCTCTGTGTTGGCTAGCCCTGGATAACAGTCTTGCTTGTAGTAGGCTTGAGCCTGGGCTGGAGAGCATAACCCAGAAATCTAGCGTGACCTTGACAATCTGCCTTTCACAGACAAACCTATTCCTCCAAACGGCTGGAGCAGGCGTCTTCTCTTACTGTTCCGGTTTATACTTCAGCAGAGATTTCAGCTTCCAGACCTCAATGGTGCGACATAGGAAGAGTCTGGCAGGCTTCCTCTGATACGAAATACAGTCAAAAAGCAATAGCAAAGCAGAATTGCATTTGGATAGGTACACATAAAAATGGATGAGAAAGTATAACTATCCATATCCTGAGTTCTCTTTTTAAAACCCCAGGAGAAACTATAAAGGAGAACTTAAGGAGGCAGGAATAAAGGAATGGTAGTTTATAAGTGGTCTGAAGCATGGCTGCATAGCATAGCATAGCATATATATATAGCTTGCTTTAGGGTAAGAGTGTAGAAAACTGCAAAGCTCCACTTTCTACAAGGAGATAAGCACTTCCAGTGAAAAGTTATTTGCCTCTCTATCAGTCTTATGCTTTAGCATCCTTGACTGCAGTCAAGGGATGCCAAGGGCAAAGGATCTGATGCCAATGACAATGAAGGGTTCTCCTCATGTATTATCAAGTGCATGTTTAGTACTCCTCAGAATCAGATCCAACTCATTTAAACACTGTCTCAATCAAAAAGCCTATGAAAATTGCACTTGCCATTAGCGTAGCTGAGTTTTGTGAAGAAGAAGAGTTTTTTTCCCTTTTGTGTATCTTTGGTGTCTCTGGCCAAAGCTAACCTCTGACTATTCACCTTTGGTATTATCAGATTCTGAACTGGTAGGGAATCCACTTTTTTCCCAGCACTTTGAATGTGAATAGATCACAGAAAGAGCAGGAACAGCTGCTATTTCTTCTCTCTTGGTTGGTGACAGAAACTGCATTTCATTATAGTTGAGATGAAAAGCTGATCTTCTCAGAGTATATGTTCCCAGGCTGGCTTGGGTAGATGCACTCAGGAGCTGATACGTTATCAGAATTATTCTATCTCAGTGCTGATGTCATAACATTTTATGTTACCACTCTCTGAATAATTAGCTAAGGTTATCACCCAGATCATAGATTTCCTGATTCTGATGAAACAGGGACACTGCTGAAAAAGGCGAAGTTACCACCCAGGGACAAAATGAAGCAGCAGCCATTGACCTTTGAGAGGCTAAAATTATTAAAAAACCTCTCACTTCTCTGAATTATAATGAAGTTTCTTTCCTTACACTGGTTTAGGTTTTCCTCTGCTCAGGCTCTATTATTTCTAAAATATATAAAAAAAAAAATTTAAAAAGCATTCTGAAGAGATAAGAGTCCCCCTTTGGGAATATTTCATCCAACACACATAAATAGATGGACGGCAGTAGCTGTGCTACATTCCCTGGGTAAAAGGCAGCTCCGCGTGAGATATGCCTTGTGCTTTGGCTTTGTTTTCCCCACTTCTTGTCTGCTCCACAGCCAGCTCTGTGGGCTTCAGACAGGAGACCCCCGATGAGATTTGTCTCTACTATTGTCGTTTCTTCTATTTTGTGGGTATGAGATTGATCTTTTTACAGGATCATTTATCTTCGTGATGGAGGTCCTGATTTTCAGTTATACTTAGGCCACTTTGGAGTGCTCTGGCAGTGTAATGGGGCTTTAAAATCAGCTCAGATCACATTTGTACTTACTTTAAAGCACTTCTGCTCTGACAGACTGGTATTAAATAGTTGTAGAGTACATAGGCCTCAGATTTGTTACGTTTTGATTAGCTAACAGCTATATACCTGTCTCTTGAAAATTACATCAACATTAAGACATCACAGGTAAGGATACCATGGTAGCACTGCCTTGGGTATATCCAGTGCTTGTAAGTGGATCATCTGATACAGGTGCAACAGCAGCCAACAGTACGTCTGTGAAAAGACTTAATGCAAAATTATGCCTCAAACGGCACTTTAAACGTGAATTATAAGGAGAGAAACTCTGATCTGGGAATTTATCAGTAACTATTACAGAGAATAGTGTTGGCCCATTAATTATGTGAATATAGCAATGAAAGTGAGGAAATGCACTACATAGCTGAGACTAGACTTTACATATGCATATACGTATAGTCTGAGCACAACAACCAATTGATTATATCAGCAAAGGGCATAAGTATCAGTGAAAAACAGGGGTTGTACTGCCCAGTGCAGTGATATGCTTTTGGGAGAGGTTGGGGGTTGCAGGGAAGCTAAAGGTACAGAACTTTGACTTGAATTTGGAAATCCTCATTTGGCACTTAAAGCTTTTCTGGACACACAGTGAGATCCATGTGGGCACAAAACCCTTTCCAGATTGCAGTTGACTGCCACTGACTTAAGTAATTAAAAAAAAAAAAGGAGGGGGGGGAGAGTTGGCTTGTCATTCAAATACTTAATTGTATGTGCATATTTGGAGGTGTCTTATGTGAGCTGAGTGCCCAAGATCTATAAGACAGTGGAGAACTCAGGCTCAGCTCAGCACCATTTGAGATGTCTTTACGCATCCTCTGCCAGCTTCCCAGTTACCAGGTAAGAAATCTGCAGGTTTCCTATAGGCCCTTTTCGTATCTACCAGCACTGTATGATGTCTCAGGTACCCTATGACATCTAAAATGTCATAGATGCCTCTCTGGGCAGCTGAATCAAGCCCAATATGGGGGCAGCTTATGGATTTAATCTGATTTTACCAATACTTATATAAACAAGAAATCATTGAAATAAGGCAACTAGACTATGTGAACGCAGGGCAAGAAACAGCATGATCCTCCTCGCAGAGAGAAAAGTGCTATTAGGCACCAGAAAAAACATACATATACACATGTGTGCACACACCACCTTGTAACTGCTCTGCCTACTGAAGCTTCAAGTGGAGCTTGCATCTGTGTAAAACCAGACGTCATTAGCCTCAAGACACAAATCTCTAAGAAAACAAATTTTTGCAGTTCCAGTGCTTGCAGAACTTTATATTCACCAAAAGGGGGGTATTAAATTCATTGCCTTTAAAATCAAGTGCAACTTTCTCATCTGGCTGTATTACAGGATTTGCTGTTGGCTATTCATGCACCCTGATTCCCAGAAGAAGCAGCAGCCCCTGGACATGAGAGAACACCACCAACTGACCTTGGACATTATCCATGTACTTAATGTACCTCACTGCAGATATGTCCTAAACAAAGAGCTGACTTATAAACATTAAAAAGATTCTATGATTAATGTTAACTATTAACAGAAAGAGCTGACCCATGCCAGTGTTTCATATCCCAGATAAGCAGTGCATGAGGTGCTTGTCCTTTTCTTAACATGTGAATATATTAATATTATACAAGTGACATTTAGGGAAATGAATAGCCCGTTATTCCATAGGGCTCTCATTAAAGATAACCTCTCCTGAGGTTGCTTGATGGCAAAGTTCCTAAGTGGATTAGTAGGAAGCATGGAGAGAATGAATGAACTTTGCAGTGACTAGTCTTAATAATGACTGCAGGTAATTAAAAAGACTAGAGGTATCTGGAGAATTCTAGGTCTAATAGTGGTCTAACAGTATTTTAAGAACATCTAACAACGGAGTCAATTGAGCTTTAAAAATCATTTAGCTGGTCTTTGCATTAACAAGTAGCTTTTATGTGATGGAGGAATTAGAAGTTAAATATTGGCTCAATAAGTCCTTAAAGGCTTTTCCTATTTGCAGGGTTGGCCATTGTTAAACAGTAATGTTTATGTAAATCGTAGTGCAGAAGCCTTTTCAGTATTGGAAAACGTTACCCTGCAAGCTTATTAGCTTTTAAGCCACTGTGTTCACAAAAAAGTACGCAACAAAATATGTGTTGAATGTGGTGCTACAAGTTGAGTACAAATCCAGGCACTAAGACGACATGGTCAGGTTCAAGAAGGCATCACTACTCCCTGCTCTCCCCTGAGAGCTCAGTGAAGAATGAGGGGACAGCCACCATTTCTGGGGAAAGGACTATCTGTCCAAATAGCAGAGGGTTTTATTTTTATCCTGTCTCTTCCTAGACCCGCGCTCTCTGTATGTAAATATTTAAAGTGAATGGACAGATGAGGAACTGATTTTCTAGCGTGGGATTTAGTTCATTTAACTGCTGTGTGCCTATATCATAGGTGTGTAACAAAGGAACCCTTTCTGTGAAAGTCCCTAAGCTCGCTAGATACTCGAAAGGAGAAAGAAAAATGGATTTAAAGCCATCAGAAAAGCTTTCCATTGACAACAAAGTGGATTTAAGCATTTCAGAAAGACTCACCTTCAGAGCCTTAACATACAGCTTTGTCTGATGCATAATTTGGGTGAGCTGCATCCAACCAAGCACTTCAACATATATATCACAGTGTCTTGGTGAGGATAAAAAGAAACAGCTACCAATTCTAACCATGAAAATAAAGGGAGAAATTTGGACAAAACACATCTTTGTTGTCTGATTTCATAACAGAAAAAGGTCTGCATTTCACATTGTAGAAGCCCACAGAAGGCTGGGATTGTATCAGTTTCTTCCTGCCCAAGCTGTGGTACACCTGGAAGGAATACAAAAGCAGCAAACACGTAGTGAAGCTAAGCAGACAGCATCCCCTACACACATTTGAAGTGGATGTAACAACTCTGTTGGCAGATGTTCCAGCAAAGTCGGGGAATCAAGAAGCTGCTTGCTTACTCCATCACCTAATGACTCTGAGCAGGTGCAAGGAATCATATCAAGAACCATCAAAGCAGTAATAATCATAATAATATGCAATTTCCCATACCTTTCTGTGTATAAAACCATTAAATCCACTAGAGCCGTAGTGTCTCATAGACAGCCTAGTAGCAGCAGGAATGACACTGAGCTCTGGAAGCCCAACTGGACTAAGCATCAGTCAAGCCGTATCTCCCGGACATGCCCTTTCCAGGCCAGAACCTCAGAGGCAACCATACCCACCCAGAGTGCTCTTCAGACCTTCAACCTACTGCTCGAACTCCAAGGCAAAGTCAGCATCTAGCTGACTGTAGCTGCATTAAAAAAAAAAATAAAAAATTAATGTGGATGTATAAGAGCTTTTTTTGTGTTCTCAGCATCTGAAGACTCTCCATGCATTTTTCTGCTGTGCTGTTCCTTCATCTTTTTTTCAAACCTTCTCTGAAAAGGTCTTTTCTGCCTTCCTGTTTCTCTTTCTCTGTTTAATGCTCCAGTGGAACATTTTATCTTTGCAAAACATTTTGAGATGCATTTTGCATGAAGGACACTGTCCCAAGGAATGGCCAGCTCATACTGTGCTGTTTGCACAGAAAGCAAGAAGGAGGAAGAGCAATAAAAGAGCAACTTAATTACTTGGGAGCTGCGGCGCTTCCCACTACCATGGCCTCTGCGTGAGGTCCTGATGCAGCCACCAGACCCGACTGCGAGAGGGATGATCTTGCTGACAACTCCCCTGGTGCTGCTTTAACCAATGTCACCGAGCAGCTCACAGCAAATGAACAAACCGCAAAGAGCGGCAGGACATCAGTGATGTAACCCCAGCTAAAAAAACATCAGGAAATATCAGTGACCTGCGTGAAGCACAAAAGCCTTTCTGCTCCGTTCTCCTCTGCTGAACAAATGTGTACCCTCTTCTACCGGAGCTGTTCACCTCCCCTTGAGAGGTGCTTTATTCAGGAAAAGAGTGAAAAATCAGAGCATAGCTGCAGAAATTAATTCCCACTCGTTGCCTAAGTACTGGTATTGTTTTGTAGCTAGCATGATACGACCTAGCCCACATTTCACAGGTTGAGATTGTGAGACAGTCTAAATAGATGTGGATCTGACTTCAGAGTTTCTCACAGAGTCAAGGATTACTAGTGACTATGCCTGATGGTGTGGGGTAAGCACATTCATCGGTAGGAAGTGCTTAGGAATTTCCTCATTCTTCAGTGGATTAGGCTTTGAACTAAAATCCACTAAAGTGAGAAAAGTCCAAGGGATCACAATTTGTTTTCTTTAGAAAGCACAGATTTTTTTTTTTTTTGGCCAGTGCTAGCAATTGCATGCCTGGCTTAGCAGTCACTTCAGTTCTGTTCCATTTGCCTTTTTTTCAGTTCTTCTTCCCACTTGACCTCAGGGTGAAATTCTTGCTGTCTGTCCCAGCTTGCAATTCCACTGCTGGAATAATTGAGCTGTAACCAGAAAAAGCATTTCTCTTGGCTTCTTTCTCTTTTCAAGATTCAAATCACTTTTACCACTTCTGCTCCTTCAAGTCTTCTGAGGAGTTTTGTACCTGGGCCACTATCTGTATGACAAAATCAATACTGAGAGCTTTAATCCACCATCTGTTTATACCCAGTGACATCTCAGACACAGGACTTGTACCAGAGCCCTCTACTCTGACTATACAAATAAGAAAGGATATAGCAAATTCTCAGTATTTTTGTTAAAATGGATTCAGCAGGATTCTTCACCTCTAACCTAATCATCACCGGTAGTGTAGTAGGTATCTATGATATTTCTTTCTTTGCAGTTTCAACAGGTTTTGTGTGTTATTGCCACAATAGCTCATGTAATCAGCAAGTCCACTGTCAAATGTGTCCTTTTCTGCAGTGGCTGCAAGTTGAACTGAGCCAGTGATCTGCTTTCAGATTAGGGATATCATAGCACTAACTGATCCTCTGTTCTTTTTGAGTTCCTAACACATACACATGACTTTCTGCCCCAAGAAGCCAAACCTTAAAAAAACCCCAAACTAACAAAACCACAAAAACACCGACTTCTCTTTTTATAGGTGAAATATGGGGACAGCATTTTTGCTACTTGAAAGCCAAACCCACCTTTTTTGTATGCCACTGCATTCACAGGTTATTATCAAGGAGAAATTTGGTTCATGCTTTGGGAGTGATTTTCCCTTTAAGATTTGTATTTTATTTACTTATTCATATGTCTTGTTCCTCCAAAACTGACTTTGTTTCATGGCATCCCAAGTTACTCCTCTGCTGAAACTGTGTAGACTATATCAAAGAAAGCACCTCTCACAGAAGTGCCTCCGCAGCACATCACAAACTGCGCAGCTCCCGAAGAGCAATTTAAAATGAAGAACCTTTTCCAACATCCTTTTCAGAACTGCACATGGACATTAGCCAGACACAAGACTGAGCTGCAGAGGGTGCATTAAACTCCCCATCTGCTCTTCACAGTGCTCATCACTGATTTATAACCCACAGTAAAGTCATTTGGCCAAAAAAAATCATAGTGGATGAGACAAGTGCACCAGAAGCCAGCTGAGCCTTTCCTCCCAGTGTCCACTGAAGGAAATGTGTCTCAGCCAGCCATCATTCTCCCAATATTTGAATTCCAGAGTATATGTTACCTGTAGGTAAGTCACTCTCCAAATGAACTAGCAAAGCCAGATTTTGTTCTCATTTATGCTACCTTATAGACATTATCTCAGTTGGTCTTGGCATGACTATTCATTCACTCCTATCTAAATGATCTCAAAGTACCCCTGAGGGCCTCAGCAGCTTTCCTGAAAACTTGAAAGAGTTTTCAGAAAAACACCCGCAAGTTTCCACTTCCCAGCGAGTCTGCTTTTCTAACCCAGTCCTTCGCCATGTCCAGCTCCTGGTTGTGGTGCTACGATCTGCAGTGGTGCTACGATCTGCAGTGGTGCTACGACCTGGGTGGTAGATGCCCCATCCCTGGAAACATTCAAGGTCAAGTTGGATGAGGCTCTGAGTAACCTGATCTAGTGGAAGATGTCCCTGCTCGTTTCAAGGGGGTTGGATTAGATGACCTTTAAAGGTCCCTTCGAACCCAAAGATTCTATGATTCTATGATCTGACCCTCTGCAGACTCTCTGCCACGGAGGAGCCTGCATTCCCCACGGGTGCTCAGCCCAGTCAGATGCAGACTTCACATGGGCCCTCTTTGGGAAAAGGTCCGCCTCGGGAGCTGGAGAGCGAGGCATTTCAGCGGTATATGCGATGGGACGGTGAAAGCCAGGTGTCTGTGATGGCCGGTACCTCCCGGTGACTTTCCCCCTCCCAGCAGCAGTAAGGCGGAGAGACTTTCGCCGTGCCCGCAAGCAGAGTGCAGCACCCCGCCCGGACACCCAGGCGGGGGCCACGCGGGCCCGGCGGGGCTGGGGTCCGCGGCCGGCGGGCGGGCGGGCAGCGCGGCGGGGCGGGCGGGGGCGGGCCGGGGGCGGTGCTCGCTCCGCGGCCGCGCCGGGCGGCGGGAGCCGGGCAGCGGGAGCCGGAGTGGTGGCGGCGGGCGGAGCCGGAGCCGGAGCGGCGGGAGCGGTGAGTGGGGCTGGCCCCAGCGGGGCGGCTGCGGGCAGGAGAGTGCCGCGCTGCCCGTGACGCCTGAAGCCGGAGCGTTTCGGCAGGGTCTGGCCGTCTCCCTTTTTAAGGGAGATCGTCGCTTTGGGCATGTGCCTAAATTTGCCCGTGCGCTTTATTCTTCCCCTCGGTTTGAGTTGAGCCTGGGCTGGGGGTACGGCTGATCCGGGCGGCGGGGAACGGTTGCTCCGCCGTTCTGCAGCGCTTCCCCGCGCTGAAGCGGGTCTTCCGGCGGGGTCCGGAGCCGCGGAGCACCCGGGGAGCCGCGCAGCACCCGGGGAGCCGCGCAGCACCCGGGGAGCCGCGCCTGCCCACCCTCCGCGCCCCACCGGCGGCGCCGGCTCCGGGAGAGTCTTCTCGGTGTGTCTTTCGTGTGCCGTAATCAAGGGCATTCGGTTTTCACACGCGTTTAACCTCGGGGTGTGTTGGGCCTGTATTTGATTGTTCTCAAATGTGTTTTGGATAGAACTTGGTTTTGTCCTTACTGACTTCGTGTGCTGTCAAAGTGCTTGAATGGAATGGACCCTTCTTCGTTTCGGAGAAGTGGCTTTTTCTGGAGGCAGAGAGGGGAGGGCTCAGGGATAGCGTGGGGACAACATCTGGGGGTGGGCTGCTTCTGGAAGGAGGGATGCCGAGAGAAGGGAGGCACAGGTTGGTTTCCATTTCTGAAAGATTCTGCAGGCCGGAGGGTGTTGATAGTGCAGAGCATTGGGTCATCCCTGTGCAAGCACATTTTTGGCTCTGTGGGTATAAGCACAGATTGCCACCCCTGTGCTCTTTCACATTGTTTGCGGGAAGATGACAGGAAAGGAATTGCACCCTCTGCAAATAAATTGTAAAATGCCTATCCAGTGTACTGGGAGAAGAGCTGAGCTTAGACAGCACAACGTGGAAAAAGAAAACAGGATGGATGCACAAAAATGTGCCTTTCCAAACACTTGATTTCTAACTAAAAGCTGCAGGCTGTGACAATGTCACCTCAGTAGAGGTAATGAAGTTTGGGACAGAAAGCAAGTGAGCCAAACTCTTCCTACCCTTGCAAATGCTAAAGAGTTAGAGGGAAATTGTGAAAATAGTGGTAAAGGGCTGAGGACTTTCCATGTTGATTAACATTTATATAAGCAAAGACAATTAGGAATCCATGCTGAGTATTATGAAACTTAATTCTCTGGTAATTATAGCAGAATGGGAGAAAGATGAATAGAAGAAATGTATAAAATCGCGACCAGATAGGATGTAGGTAGTGCTGGCAGTTTTTTTATGATAAGGGATCCAGCTGGAGGGCTGGTGCCTGTTTCCTTATGATTTTGCTTTTTACAGTCATTTTGACCCTGCTCTGACTTTTTTGTGCCTGAACAGACTGAAATGAAGGGCAATCTGAAACCACCAGCCTCCTTCTCTCTGCTGTAATGTCTAGAAGGGCTTTTCCCCCTGAGAGACAGTTGCTGCTGGTTGTAGCTGGGTACTGGCTGCCTGCCTTCCCCACCTCTTCCTCAGACTGGGTCAGCCCTATCACCCAAGGTTGGGGAAGGAGAGGCAGGCATGTCACCCCTGCCTCCCTCATGTTTCCTTGGCTTTCCTCTGCTCCCATGTGCAGGCTTGCCTGCCTGCAGACTGCTACTTGCTATATCTAGTACGTGTGCATTGCTGTCAACAGGAGAAATGCTGTAGGACCTTGAACTGGTGGGGAAGGGGTCCTTGGCTATTTCAGCATCCAAGTCTACTCTAGTACTGTCACCAAATAGGTGGGTGTATGTATATGAATATATTTGGCTTAGGAAGTTACTGCCGCTTGCATTTTGTTAACCTTTTCAGATGTAAAAGGCTGACTGGGATAGTTTGTGTCTGCCAAGTGTCTTGGTTCATAATTGGGTCTTACTGGTGTAGCACAAATTAAAATTGTATGCTATAAATTCCCCATCAGAGGCAGAAAGCAGTGCAGTTTTCCTCCTGGTGCCCCATCTACGCAGAAGAGGAATTAGCTCAATGATAGAGTACATCCAGAAAATACTGAAAAATCTGGTGTTCCTGATAGCTTTGAGACTTTCCATCTCTACCTCCTGCACCCTCTTGCAAGCACTCCTCCCCTTGTGTCTTCGTGACTGCGGTTACCTCCTTTTCCTGGCTTGCGCAGAGGAAATCCTGTTACGGCATAGTCGATCCACGGCGCTGCTGCAAAAACCCACCTCTTAGCCTGCCGCTTCGGCTGCATCTCCCCTCTTTGTCAGTCCTTCTGCCGCTCGCCCTTCTCCCCTGCATCGGACACGTCAGTCGCAGGCTTCACTTTCAAGTGTCCTCGATAGTCTCCCCGTACATGATGTACCACCTTTCCTGCTTTACCAGGATGTACTCCTGAGCTTTGATCAGCCCGTGCTCTCAGCTGTCTCCCTCAGGCTATCACCTTTGTATTTCCCCGAGCTTTGCCTTGCGCTTACTTGTAGTTTCATATGGGCACCTTGTCCATCATTTCATTAACTTCCTTGATAAGTCCCAGCACGTTCGTTTTTGCTTCGTTTGCCTTCAGCGGCTGTCTGGTGAGATGCTGAGACAAGCCCTCACCCGTGCTGCCTCCATCCCTGTTCACTGGAATTAGTCTGGCTCTGGATTTGAGCACAACAGTGTCCGCTAAATCTAGGACACCTGAGAGGCAATGCTGCGGAGATCACTCTATCTAGCACCAGCAGAAGCTCTCCCTCCATAGTCTGTGTTATCCTCACTTGCTCTTTTTGGCATTTCAGGTGCAACCCTGCCCCCTTATGCTTACCCGTTACAGCATGGTTCACTACAACTCCCTTTCCAACATCTTTGCATAAGTTACTGCAGACCGTTCTGCAAACGGTGACAATATGAAAATACTATGCACACAAACAGAGATACGATAATGCCACTGTCTTTTTGTCAAGGGAGGGCACGCAGCCTGCGTTGGTAAAATAAGGAATGGTGTGAGAATGGAGACCTTTTCTGTTACACCATCGAGGGGAAACAGAGAATCGAAGGAGACGGCTGTTTTCTTACGTCTCTTGGTAAAGCAGGCTGAGGCATCTGAGTTGGGGAGCGGAGTTACAGCGAGCGGAGTTACTGTGATAGCACATCTGTGCCTAAAATTCCCTTGACATTTAAATTCACCGTACATAGTTGGTATTGAACCTGCTTTTTTGGGGAGAAAAAATTCTGAAACAAAATGATGCATTAAGAGAGGTTTCTGTTGAATCAAGTGTACAAAATTCTGTCCTAGCTTTATATTGTGTCAGGATTTCTAAGGCGGTTAAAATGAAATCTGCTTGACATTTTTGTATTTGATATGGAGCATATACTTTGTTTTTATAAAATATATAGAAGCCAGTGTGTCAGCTGAACTTTACCATAGGAAAGTGTTTTCTTACTACTCTCGACTCCACTAACTGGGTCACGACTTCATTAGTTAAGGACTAATAACCCCCTTGATGAGCAAAGTTAAGGGCCACTTACTGTTCAGCAGAGCCCCTTGCTGAAGTCTGCAGGGAGGGCTCCTGAGACCTGCTGGCACGATGTGCCCATGGTGGGTGGACGTGCCCCCCCGGAGTACCAGAGACACGGTCTCTCAGCCACGCTCGTGTGTGCAGCCATCTCCTCTGGCATCGGGCAGGGTGCTGTGCCACAGCACTGGAGGGGACAATAGAGACCTTAAATCCATTCGCTTCCAGATTTAGCCACATTTTGTCCTAAAACTGTATTCCTGGTAGATGTAGGGGGTAATGCCTGGTATTTCTGAGGGTTTTTCCCCCTTTACCTGGAGGGATGCTGAACCTGAGGGTCTGAGCCCTGCAAGCTGTTAGCTTCACAGGTGAGTGTGATGGAGAATGAAAGCAGGCTTTGATAACAGGGACTGTTTGCCCTGTGTCTTGGTATTTTATCTGGTAGGTTTTGCTCTGAGTAAATGACACGGAGGAGTTGGAGCACTGCTCCTTGAGTAGTGCGTGCGGCTTCAGGGCGAGCAAATGGAGTGCACAGCCCCCTGCTCCACCGGCCATTTGGCCCCAAGCGTGGAGCCCAGTGCCCATCTGCTTGTGTCGAATACAACAGCTGGTTACCAGGAGCCCACGTTAAGAGTCAGGCACAGCTAACAAAGCTTAATTAACTTCTCTTTGTTCTGAGATCTGCATCATCACCACCCGACACACGCTGGGTGGCATCTTCTCCCGAGAGGCTTCTCAGTGTCGGTGGGATGCTCCGCATGGACACTTGCAGCCTTGGCAAGGAGGGGTAGCAGCAACAGCATGATTCAGCTATGAAAGGAGATGGCCAGACAGAAGCAGATGAAATATTTTCATGTACTTGTTGCATCGAGGGCAACAGGCTTTAACTGATTCTTTTTTTTTTTTACCTTTTGTTCTTTTTGCCCGGTGAAAATGTACATTTTTAATCAAGCAGCCATTCCACCCTACACTAAATTTTCTCTTCAAACAAAATTTTTTAATTTGGGCTTGCAAGAAATCAAACAAGAAGCCATTCCACAAAATACAGAGATTAAGGAATCCTGGTATCTGCCGGTTCCTCCCTCTTCCCTGGCTAACCTCGCCCTGGACCCCTTTCCATCCTGCTGTCTCTGGGCACCCACGGTCTGCTACTTTGGCAGTGACATCTTAGTGGCTGTGTTTGACTGTAGAAGTCAATTACCGAGACCTAAAGCTATTAGGGCGAACCAAATGGCTGTGTGAACCTTCCTGTCTCCTCTTCCTGATCGTCTGCTGTCATTAAACTTTAGGAAGCTCGACTGTCTTTGAGGTTTCTGCCTGAGGTTGAATTTGTCTGAAAGTCGCCAAAAGGAACAGAAGTTATTCAGAGTGGGAATAAAGGGAATAAAGCTGGAACTGGACACCAAGCAACCAAATATGACCCGTCACTGTGGTCAAGGAAGAGTGGGCTTTTGAGTTTCTTTTTTTCTTTTTCCACACTTTCTCCCCCCCCCCCCCCATTTTTCACAGGAAACTTTCAACAAAAGTGGGAAATAAATATTTTTAGCAAACCAACACAGGAAGGAGACTGATTTCCCCAGCGACCCTGTGTCCTTTGGGTGAGATTCAGACTCACACTCCCATGGGAAGCAGGACCAGGAGGGCCCCATTTCCCCATCTGAGGTTCCAGATGTACAATGATGAGACTCTTTTCCCTATTCACATCCCGAGAGACACAGGGAGCAGACAGGTCCTTGCTCCCTGCGTATCTTAGTGGCGATGGGAGTGAATACAGTGTTTGGGCCAAATCCAGCTATGCCAGAACATGATCAGTGCGAGCCTCTGCTGTGGGCTAGTGCCGCAGCTGAGACCATGAAAATAGCTGTGAAGGGCATTAGACTGGTGCAAAAACGAATGATGGGCAGTGGGATGCAACTGTGTATGCCAAGAGGTCTCCTATAGATAAGCTTCTTGATGTTCTGGTACAGATATTTCTGTGTTCTTCAAAGGTAATTAAAAGCTCAGACCTCACCATCTCACTGTGTATGCTTTCCATTTGAATATGAATGCACGCATTTAAAGAGCCTTGAGGATGTATTGTGTTTTGCACTGCATCTCTGGCATGTTTAATCAGCTAAAGATTTAGTAGGCTCTGTTCCCTTTGCCTTGCCTGGGATTGGGGCGTTGTATTGAATGAAGGGCTAGATGGGCAAGAGCAGTGCTCTGTATCTCTGGGGAGAGGGACTAAAGAAGATCCTGAGGAAACAAAAGAGAGCTGGAAAAGAAGCAAAATGATTTATCTTTGTCTTGTTTGAAGATAAAGTCCCTGTTGCAGAGATTTGTGCCTCTTGCCCAGAAGGGAGCCAGGGAGAGAAACAGAGGAGGGAAAGGGTCTCGCTACGAGCAGACAAAACTGAGGGGCATAGGATCGTGCTCTTTGTTACATGAAGCAAATTTGCCAGAGGAGAGGTACACGGGTGCTGTTGCATCCCCCTCGTCATCCTAGTACCACCACCTGCCGCAGCCTACGTGCTTCTGGGCAAGGCGATGGCGTGCATGCCCTCGCATCCAGAGGATGTGCTGGGTCCATCCCTGGGGAAGTTGACCTCGCAGTTCACCTGCAACCTCCCACCTCTCCTTTTGCAGAGGGAGGTGGTCAGAAAGCTGTCTGACTCCCTTGGGGTGGAACATTAGTATAATCAATGGTATCAAAACATTTGGATTTCAACAATGCTGACTTTTAACAGCTGCACTAGATTATTTTCTTTACTGAACTTGGACAGGCTTAAACCATAAAGTGATTGAGTGATTGAAGGGATGAAAGCAACACAACAATGCATTAACATTCATCCCCAGAGATCTGCTTCTCTAATGCAGTTCAAACCAAATGTGCTGAAAGGGTAGAGTCTGAGATGTATAATGATCGTGCAAGCGTCTTTTCTTTCCCAGAGGGAAAGATCTTTTTTGAAAGTGTCCCTACTTTTGCTTTAATCTGCATCATCTGGGTTTGTTTCTTCATATACAATCAACTTAATTTGCTTTATTAAAGACAGTTCGGGGGGCACGTTTTAATTTTAGGCATTGAACAAATGTAGCACACAAAAATCTTCCAGCTATCCTTGTGCATGTACAATATTTAGTTTGGGATTTCAGGTAAGTAAAATTAAAGTGCAGATTGTCTGAAATAAAGAGAATAAATAAATAATGATGTGTAATCCAGAAAGACCTGATTCCTGGCAGGAGTCTTTAGGGGATAATGTGAAATGAACTGGAATGCAGATCCAGGGCTTCAGTGCTTGAAGTAGTGCCAGGGGACAGCAGGTTGTCTTGGTCCTGGAGCACTCTGCAAAAGAAGAGGAGAAAGGTGTTATCAAGGCACGGCTATAAAGCAGAGAGCGAGAGATAAGCATGGTTTTTATATTATACATGCAGTGCTGTAACTGGACAGTAGAAGGATGTGGCTAGCAGGAATAAAACACAAGCCAGGATTCCAGTTGCTTTGTTTTCTTCTGAAATTTCTGGCACCGAGAGCAGTCAAAATTCATCACTTTTTAGTCCCTGTTTTTTTATTAATGTAGTTATTACTAAACTCTTCAGCTTTGATTTGCTTTTTTATAGGGGCTTTTCTCAGCATGCAGTCCCTTTAGCTTTGGGCGTGATAACTAACCACATCCTGCACATTGGACAGTTGGCTTGCATCCCTGTCTCTTCCTGCTTGTAAGTATTTTATTCATTCTCTTTGCTTGTTTTTCTCCTACTTTTAAGGAGCAGATTGAACTGACAGGCTCTGGGTCTGATCCCAGGTCATGATGTCTTTGCTTTACGTTGGTATAAATAACTCTATATATACAAGCGTTTGATCCTATCTGAATTAATCTAAATATCCTTATGGCTCTGAGATTTTTTCCTTTTCCCAGCCCCACACAAAACCCCAATAACTTGATTTTAACCTGCAACCAAGCCATCTGGGCACTTGTCATCTTAGATTTTAAGAGTCATAAATTTAAATCATATTAAATAATAATAAAAAATGAAATTAGATCATAAATTAAAAGGGAGACTTTGCATGTGGCAGGAAATAGTTTTTTCCTTTTCCTTGTGTGCACTTTTTTATTGAGTCAGTTGGTGACTGATCCTGTTTCCCAGGCAGAGTGGTAAAGGGATTCTCTGCTCCTGGAGGGTCCATCTGTATCAGGAAAAAGAAGCATCATACTTAATTGTGGCCTTTCAATTGCCAAAGGCATTTGTGCAAGAACAAGAAGTATTAAGGATCTTATCCTTGCTAAATTCCAAGTGAGCAGTCATTCTTTGCCTTTCCTACCTAATCTTTCTACATTTTCAACGGAACAAAATGTTGCTCACTTCTTTTCTGCCTAAAGCTGTGGTCTAATTTAGTTGCATGATGTTAAATTGCTACGTTTTTCCAGTCTAGAGCAAATTGCCTTTCAAGGCTGAAGGGTTCCCTGTATGTAAAGTCCTTTAGTATGAGCATGTAAACATATTTTTAATGGCATTAAATGCTTTGTGTTATGTGTTAGCTGGAAGGACCATATGCAGTGATAAAGTCCTATATGCTAAAGGAAATAAATGCAGAAAACTAAGGCAGTGAGGGGGAAGATGAAAGAATTAAACCAGAAGCTCGCGGGCCTTCATACATGTATCGAAGTAGCTAAGGTCAAGAGAAATCTTAATCTTTTTAACAGATCTAGTGAAAACGTGCTTCCAGCTTTTGGAATTAATAACTGTGACAAACAGGACTTGGTGGGGGGCTGACACACCTTTAGGGGTGAAGAGGTTTCAAGGGATGAGGAGGTTTCATCCTGGAACAGGCATCACCATATTGCCTGGGCTCTTTTCTTCCTGCCCTGATGCTGAACGAAGGAGAGGTGGTTCTGGTTTCAGGTCATGAGGGGATGATACCACTCCTGGCTTTAACTTTCCAAAAGGGCAAAAGAGAGCAGAGAACACACTTGTGAGTCCTTTCACAGAGATAATCAGTGTCATCTTTAATGAATGTCCTCTGCCTCCACTCTCCTACTCAAAACAAAGAGCTGTCTGCCTCGTAGAGAGCAAGCAGTTTTTGCACAGACCCCGAGTACCATCTTGCAACTCATCTCCCTTCCTAGCCATTTCCTAGCCAGATTAATGGCCAGTAATTTCAGTGCTATCTAGGATCTGCTAATCACCAGATCCTCCTTATCAGGGTGATGGCCCCAAGTCATCCCTTGTGGGCACGTTGTTCCAGTAGTGTAGGGATGTGCTTCTTTGACCCTCATCTCCGTGTCCCTTGGGACACACATGTGTGCAGCTGGATCTGCAGGAGGACAGTGTGTGCAGAAATAATGAAGTCTGGTGGCCAGAGGCCTTCTGCCAGGATGCATGGACATCTGACATGGGCAAGCTTCTTCAGCTGTCCTGCACTGGGTCAGCAAACGACTCCCTGCCCTCCACAGAGCCCTCCATTTTGAAGAATATGGTAGAAATCTCATCCTTCTGTTGCACTCATCCTCTGCCTTTCTGTATACATTGGGCTGAAATCAGCCAAAAGGGTTTTAAGCTTTTAGGGAAGGCAGGCAGATACAATTAACAGCATATTGATGTCTGATGGGATGAGGGACCTCACTCTTCTAACTATGGTAAAGGCAAATTAAGCTCTTCTCTGTTAGGAGTTGTTTACAATAAGAGCTTTTCAGCATACCTCCTACCTGTAAAGAAAGAGTCGATGGGAGATTGTGACAAAAATGTTAGTTTATGTAGCATAAACCCACTGATTTTCTTTGATGTCAATTTTTCTCTCTGCGTAAACATTTTGAAGCCTCTGAAGCAGCCAATGTATTTCTCAGCTTGTAGTACAAAAAGCCAGGAAGAACCAAGAAAATGAAGTGCTTATCTATGGCTGATAAACTCCTAAGAAAATGAATCTACCAGACTTATCTTTGCTTCCTGTTCCTCAATTTTTAGGGCCTCAGTGGTTGTGAGTATGCTCCATTAAATTATATTTCACTGAGCCTGGAGAAATAGAGTTGTTGCATCAAGATATGCAGAGAAATACAATACAGGGAACTGGATGGTAAAGGATTTATGACATTGGGACTATGAAAAAGCCCTCTGTTTACTGCATGCCATCCTGGAGAGTGCTGCAGTCTCATTTAACATTCACCTTGGACCGAACTGGGAGATGACTACCGTCTCAGCTATGCTCAAGATTAAATTACATATGTTACCTATAATTTGGCACCCAGAGCATATGCTAATTGATGAGGCCTCTGCTCCTGACCACGTTTCCATTTTCTGAAAAAATAGGTCTTATGACAGGTGCCATCAAAGATGCAAATAGTTGATAGCTTTGGCATGGCTACCGAGGCGTGATACTGCATGCTACCTGGGATTTACCTCTTACCTAGCGATGGCTTGCTTAATCCCTCTTCTACCCAGTTTGCCCTGCTTTTTGTGAATGCAAAATTGCCTGTCTCCCACTTACGATGGGATAAAAAGAAAAGATTAAAAACTCCAAGTGAGCCTGCCTACAGGATATGCCACGTAGTCCCACCCTTGGAATAAGAGTGGTTGTTCTCACCTGTGAAAAGTGATTTACGCAGAGGACGTGAGTGGAGGAGCAGTGCACAGCTGGAGGAAAATATTTAAATAGTGGTTCTGGTTGAAAAGCAAGGATGTACAAATGACACAATGTGTTTAGCAGAGCCTTTCCTGGTGTGCCAGTCCTCATGTTTGGGGACTGAAGTAGCAGAACAAGCTTTTGCTCTCTTGTACATCTAAAACCAGCGGAGTGCGGAGGTGGAGTCTGTGCCTTCTTGGTACAGCGAGTTGTTTTACTGAAGTGCGTGAATCCGTCTAAGCAGTCCGCCCATCAGAGCAGCAAGGCTGTGTAACAGCAGAGTAATAGCAGCGGGAAAACTCAGCTGGTGTCGGAAAGGCAGAGTGTGACCTGCGATTTTCAGCAGCGGGACTGGACTCAACAACTCAGGAAGCCTCCTCAAGCCATGCATCCCTGTCCTGGAACTGCAGAGGTGCCTCTGAGAAAGTAATCTGGATCCAGCTACACCACAAAATCTGAGTCCCCCAGCAGACAGGTCCCAGTTGCCCTGTCCCAAGATTTTCAGGACTAGTTATTTAGGAAGCCTTCTCCTGTCAGAGTTCCTCTCCATCTCCAGTCATTCAGCAATAGCACTTTAAATTAAGTCTTTGCCTTAAACAAAAACAACTTTCCAACAATAGACAAGGGAGAAGTAGGGACCACTACAAAATTTCAAAACTTTGGTTCCTTAGATGTATTTCTTGATGGGTTTATGGCTCTTGGAAAGACAACGGGTTTATTGCAGTCAGACACTTTCAATTTTATCATTGTACTTTGAAGTCAGTGACAAAACGCCAAATCATTTTTTGGGGACCAGGTTTGGGCTTGTTGTTTTGATGATTTTCTACTTAGTTTTCACAAATGCACAAAACCAAAATTACCACAGAGGAAGGTGAAGCCGACATCTGGCTTTATTTGGGGTTATTCCTTTGGGAGGATTAACAAATAACCATAACAACTGGTTATGCCACTTACCTTCTTCTCCCAGCAGAAGCAAGAACCTGAGCAAAGCGGTCGCTGTGATGCACTAAATAAAACGTCTTGTGGATCCCCCTCTTAAAGGCTGGGAGGTCTGATTTGTGGCGTGGCTGAGGTCCGTGCAGCCCTAGGACTGCGTAGCTGCCTCCCGGTCCGGAACGGCGTTTGCCCCCTGCCCCACGCCACTGGCTGGGCTGGCCTGGCTGCTCGCCGGCAGCATTGCCATGCTGGAACAGCACCAGGGAACACCATTAGGGATCAGGATCGGATCCATTTAATTTCCCTACATTTTTGTACCTTTCCTATGAATACTACTCAGATGTCAGGACCAGATCTGTTCACACTCTGTAGGATTTTGCTGTTTTACTCCACAGGGCACAGATGGTTGGTAAAAATCCATTTAGACTGAGTAGGACCTTACACTTTAGGTCCATATTTTTAAATGTGTGACTAAAATCACACTTTTTTTTTTTCTTCCTAATATATTACCCAAAGAGCCACTTTAGCTGAAGCTACCTTTTATGGTGAGATTCATTTACACATCACTACGTAGTGTGAGTGAGGCAACTAGGATCTGGGCCATAGTCCTTTGGAATCTGAGTTTACAGTGTCTCTGATCTCACTACAAAATACTCGGTTAAAAATAGCCCAGTTGACATTGTAAGACCTATAAAGGCTCTGATCTAGCAAAGCACTCACATCTCTGCTTAACTGTGAGGTTCTGATTAGTCCAATTTAAGACCATAAATTTTCCACTAACTTCAAAGAAAGTCCTACACCAAAGTTCTTCCTTGTACCAGGGCCAAAACTGTTAATGGTAACAGTAAAACGTAGTGGATTTAAAACTTGTGAAGAATTTAAAGGCTTTTAACTTATGCCATGTTAAAGAATTTATATGAATTAATTCCTTAAGTTATTAGAAAGAAATTTAATTAATAATGGATCTGCCTTTCATTATGATGAGTAATCAAGGATAAACATCTTCTATATCAAAGCTTATCTGTTAAAAAGGATAATTTAGCTATAATGCACTTAACTACTTCCAGAACATGAAATGAACACGTATTGTTCCATTAGTTAATTTTGGATCACTAAATTAAAGACAGTTCAAAAGGAGTATAATCTCATAAGGATCTCTCTTTGTTCAGTCTGTTGTGACTTATTTTACAAGGTACAATAAATACTGTTTCTTGTGGGGCTAAATACTATTAGGGTTATAAAATGGTTTTGTTTTACTATATTTTATGCATTAGTTTGAGTTATATACCACAAGGGTAAGGATATTTTTATCTGGTATTTGCAGATGAAGTTTTGTACTCCTGCATATCTTGTAGGCTATCAGATTGCTTGATTAAGACTACCAAAAGCTCCACAATGAAACAATAAATGCAATAAATAAACAATAAACCAACATCTGGAATGTAACCAGATGAAAACACAGACGTGTATGTACTAGTAAATTTATCCAGGCCAGGGCATACGCCTGTCATCATCTCTCCTATTGAATTAGCAAGCACACCTCCTGGCAAGGTTTTGGCCAGCTAGCACCCTCTAAGGAATGTCTGGACATATTTGGGGTTAGGACTGGCCATCATTCATTCCCAAAGGCAGCTGTGATTTGGCTATCCTGTCCATGGGGATAAGAGGGAGTTTAGCCACCTTGATGCAGCATGCTGCCCAAGCTGTCCTCGAGACCAGAGAATAGCCTTGACCTGTTTTATGTGGGAGTACGGATGTAGTTCTGAGGTACAGAAAATAAAACAGTGTTTAAAAACATGTAGTCCTTATTTACTTGGGCACTTATGGCTTTTTGCAGCATATAGCATAGCCTCCTAAATTTAATTTACAGTGCAAAAGTACAGTGGGTAACTATGCAAATAACTTCAGTGACTGCAAAGCAAACTTCTTAGCATTTTCAGTGGGTGTCTTCAAGGCTTCTTGTGTTCTCAGAGAGGAAACAGCACCAGCATAAAAGTACCTTATCCTTCTTAAGCATCTTTAGTTCAGGTTGGGGCTGTCACGCCTAGTGTCAAAAAGTGTTGGCCTCTTGAAGCAAGAGATACTTTACTAAGTTAGCAAGGGCAGCATGTTTGAAAGAAAAATTATAAGGCAGAACATTCCTGGGAACAGTGCTGGGGCACTTTCATAGAAGCTCAGAGAGATACTTGGGCAGTTGCGTCACACACAGAAGGAGAGAGCACAGACAGTCGCATCAGTACTTTAAGGGCCTGATTCTGTCTCTCTGGCTGGTGCTGACAGTGTTTACTCCCACTGTCGCCGTGAAAATCAGTGGGATTTTGCTCAAAGCCTCTAACTGTGAATTAGAGATAATTGTATTGAACTGGGACCACAGGATGAGGCTAAAAGCAAGGTCAAGATAAGAGGGACCATGCTGGGAACGTAGCTCGGTACGGGTATTGTCTTCCCAGCGGGAGGAAAGCTTGCTGCCTTTCCCTGTAGTGCCTGAGTATCTGCAGTGAGAGGTTGACCATGGATGGATGGATAGAAAGATTGCATGTGGACAATTATATGCAGAAAATGAGCTTCATTTCCTACCCGCTTGCACCTTGCATTATCTGGTTTGTATCAAAACAAAGGCAATGGGTTACGCCATGTAATTCAGCTGCAGCACGTCAGCTTTGTACAAGCAATTCCCCATCACCAAGCCTTCTCTTACGCTTCCAGACTGCACCTGGGGACTGACTACGTCAGTTTAAAGAAAAGCAGCTTAGCATACCCTGATCTGCTCATCCTGTGCTACTCTGACCTTTGCTAGCACCCGAGCTGCCAGGTTCCAACACAAAGTGGCTGGAGGCAAAGCTTTTTCAAAGATGGGGTCTCTTCCCCATTAGCGTTGACTGCCCGTGGATAGTCCCCTTGCGTTTGCTGAGCTGCCAGGGATGCCCAATCCCTTGTGATTTTGCATGTAGGTGAAGCCTACTGCAACGCTTTACTGAAACATGCCTGCTATTGAGGTCCCCATGGAGAGCGAGATGCATTTTGATCTTTGAAACCGTTTGATCCATTTCATAAATATATTGTAAGAAAGCAGATCTGGCAGATTTTTCTCATTCTGAGCACCTCTAGCAAGGCAGTATGGAGTAAGTGGCCAATAGTAGTGGATTTGTCATCCATTGCGGTGCTGAGCAGCCTTGCTCTAGGCTGGGGAGCTGAAGTCTTGAGAGGGATTTTTTTGTTCCTTGACTAGCTTTTATCCACAAGACAAATTTGGATTCCAATATATATGTTCCATATAAAGTACATTTTTGATTGTGCTGTTCCTCAGTTAATCAAGTCATAGTGGGGAAGGGTCAGTTTTAATTCATTGGCAGGTAAGATTTCTCCTAATCCCTGCATTTTGGAAAATAGAGATACAAAAATAGTTGTTAGCTAATGCTTTAAGAATTGCAGCTTAATGCTAAGGAATAATAACTTGTAACTCTGAAAAAGTAGATTGTCTCAGGTGCAAATGAAATCACATTATCTGCTATTAAATTAATCTTGTTTTCTTTTTTTCCTCCCTTTCTTGCAGTTCTGAAGGGTACAATCTTACATTGTCCTGGGCTTGTGCAGTAAAAGATAAATTTGATCACTGGCTGACTTATCATCTCTTCGTTGTGATGGAAAAAGGGTCGCCTAAAATAAACCTTTTGTTATGCTGCTAAAACTGCCTTTGAATCCAAGATCTGCTGTGATTTTTAAAACACAAACCCAAAAATGTCAGAACCCGACCCTTCATCTGGATTTGTAGGAAACATGGAAAACGGGACTTTTCTGGAGCTGTATCCCACATCCCTTTCAACTTCAGTGGATTCATCACCTGGCCGTTTATCCAACGTCTATGTCTATGTTTCTATATTCCTTAGTCTCTTAGCTTTCCTCCTTTTGCTATTGATCATTGCACTTCAAAGGCTGAAAAACATAATTTCTTCCAGTTCCTCCTACCCAGAATATAATAGTGATGCTGGAAGTTCTTTCACTAATTTAGAGGTTTGTAGTATTTCTTCCCAGCGCTCTGCTCTCTCAAACCTTTCTTCATGAAACTAAATGAAAGGAAATGCACAGGGAATGGAAGAGCTTTGTCTAGTTTCTTGGGGCGGTAGTGCATGCAACATTTGCCTTAGAAGACTATTATGAGGTGGCTTTTAAAGTTTCCTTAGGTTTTTTTTTTTTCTTTCCTTTCCTAGTCTTCATTTCCCCTTTTACTAATGTTCCTTTTCATTTTGGACAATGGATAATGACACTTGATCATCGTTTCATGCCTGTAATAGTGATGCTGTCTTTTTCTCACACATGCACAGTGTTCATTAAGAGTATTCCTGCCAAATTGTAATATGGTTCTAACTGTATGTGTCATTTTTCTGCTCTAGTTGTGAACCCTTCCCTGGTTTTGTATCTGTAATATGCTGACTACTTGTATTTTTCCTTTTTTATTAAGATAAGGACTTCTGAATGAAATCCCTATTGCAAAATATCAAAAACCAGCTTAAATTATAAATATAGTCCTTGGGGCAATTTAAAGTTGTTGGTATTGTTTCTTTTTTAATTTTCACATCTTTTTCAGTATTTATTGATGTTTACAAAACAGAACTAAAATCCGTTTCTTGAAGAATGTTGCTTTTGTTTGTTTGTACTCCCAACTTGTTCTGTATAAAGCCTCTGTATTTCAGTTTTTGAATCTCTTTGGTTAACTTAGTAAAGTGACTACAATAACGATGCTCACTGCTGAATGTGTGGAGGTATTTTTGGACCCTGTGGCATCTAATTTGCCTAATGACGTGTTCCTCCAGGGCGCAGCTCTTACTGCTGAATCATGTATATCACACAACTCCTTTGCATCCTTCACTGATCCTGTAGCTTACTCTTGATGGATACCAGTACAAACCAGTTGTTTCCCGTAAAAGATCCGCATACAACAGATGTACGGTATAGCTGGCAATTGAATAGCTCCTGTAACGGTCCTTTAGGCACAAGATATTTGTATTCTTGTAAGCAGGGCCAGCAGGGACAGAAGTTGATTGCAGTGGTGAGGACTTTCTGGGCCAGTTTTTGTCCTGTAATTTCACAAACGTACACTGGGACACGAGGATCTGTGCGATGGCCAGGCAGACCTGCGCTCTGACACTCGGGAGGTGCAAAGTGTACCTGCAGAGGGTAGGAAGAGATGGGAAGGAAGAAGGCAGCCCCTTTTCTCCATCAGCATAAGGAGAGGCCAGAGATGAGGGAGTGAGAAGTGGATGATCTTTCACGATCTCGCTCCTCTTCGCGATGCCATAGTCTAGGTTCCGATTTCCCCCTGCCCAAAATGTAAGCCAGCACCCAATTTCTGCAGTAAAGTGATTAGCAGCGTTATGAACAGGATCCCGTGGTCAGCTGGGAAATAAACCAAGCCAAACAATCAAAGAAATGATTGGAAATGCCACGTGTGACCCGCTCGGATTGCGGCCCCACACCGTGCGGTGCGATTCCTTGCTGTCCTTACTGCACTGTGTGAGCACAGCCCGGTCCTGCCACTCAAGTCGGTGCAAATTTTGCTCTCGTGGCAGGATACAAGTGGCTGAAGAGACCCTGGCAGGCGCGATGGGTTGGGGAGCTGCGGAAGACCTCCCGGCCAGATTTGTTACAAATACCCTCCCACCGAGCTGTCAGTGCACTCATCAACAAGACACATTCTGCCCTTAACTGCACAGGCTTTAGGAGGAAAATGCGGAAAGCCTGGTGTAAATGTAATCATTAGAAACGCAGCTGTTCAGTGCCAGACAACATACAAATGATGCTGGAGCTGGTGTTTTCAATTTTTAAAAGTGAGCCTACAGTATGGTAAGTGGTAATGACTTAGGGTGGCGATTAGCTACTTATAAAGGTCAAAGAACTTGCTGACCTTTATAAGTACTTAATAAAGAACTTAAGCCTGCGCATTCTCTGAGCCAAACTGGATTTATGAATATATTTAGTCTCTGGAATATTTTATTAATCTAGAGAAAAATTTCTTGTAAGTCACTTTTCACTGTGATTGACGATAGGCCTTGGGAAAACAGATAACAATTCAAAAGGGATCAGTAAACATTATTTCCTTTCTGAAAGCTCTTCCAAATCCCAAACCTGTAACAATGTTTTTGTGTGTCAGCTCATGGGCAAAAATTAATGACCTGTAAATCAAGATGGAGCAACTGTTCAACTATCTTCTCTTACCTACAAAGTTGTAAATTTGTTGCTTCCTTTGCTGCAAATGCAGGAATTTAATCAAAACCAGAGATGAGACCACAGGTTGAGATGGGTGTTTGTTCCCAGCAATATGTTTCCCATTACTAGCTTACGCTTGCGGGTGTAGAGACATTGAATATTAAATACAGACTGTTGAAAACCCATTGGCTTTGTTCAATGAGCTGTTGTCAAGCTTCACAAGAGCAGAAAGTATTTTTCAGACTGCATAAAGTAGCAAAGGTAACAGAAACCACACATTTGATTTTGCTTTGTAGTTTACTAGGTGCTATTAATTTTTTTTCCACTGCAGTGACATATGGGACTCTATACAGTCATCGTGATTTCAGCTGAGTTGCACCTGTTCTTCTCAGGACAGATTTGAGTAGAAACAAGTAGGATCCAACAGAATAGCATCAGGATAAGCCACAGGCAAAAAGTACCACGGCATTTTTAAGGATTACAAAGTATTTGGCCTTCAAGAAAAAAAAGAAAAAAGAAAAAAACAAACAACAAACCCAACCTGAGAACCCGACCTTGAGTTAAGTTGGGCTAGAGTTGCAGAGATTTTACACCATGGTAAATTGAAAAACAGATTAGGTTCTTCATTTTCATCAAATTTCTGTGTTTTCTAAATCTTCCTCTCTCTATCTCCCCTTCTTTCTGTCGCTCACAAACCAAACAGACCTGGTCAGGCTGGAGAAGTGGGCAGAGAGGAATCTCATGAAGTTCAACAAGGGAAAATACAAAGCCCTGCACCGGGCGAAGAATAACCTCAGGCACCGGCACAAGCTGGGGGCTGATCAGCTGGAAAACAGCTCTGCAGAGAAGGACCTGGGCCCCTTTTGTTTTTACTAAGCCCTTTGACTGCCACAGTGCCATTAGCTTTGGTAATATATGACTCCAAGACTCCATGGCTTCAGGTAGTTGCAAAGTATATCTGGAAATCTACAGAAAGAATAATACCAATAAAGCATGGATAAGGAAAGAACAGAAAGAGTTTCTGGATCACACAGAAAAAATATTTTCCTTCAGTTCAAGAAATACTGTCCATTTAAGTGTATTTAATCAAAGAGTACCTTACTGAAGGCTGTAGCAGCCTCTATATCTAAGACTCTCTTGCACTGCTGGCCACCCTGGCCCTAGTGTCAGGTTAACCCATCCCATTCGTCTGTCCTCAACATTACCAAATTATTCTCGTCCTGAAACAGTGTCACACTCTTCACTTACCAATTCTTCAACTCTGTGGAGGGTTTACTCCACTGAATGAATTTTCTGCTTTCAGCCCTTTTCTGTCTGCCAGCTCGCCTGAAAGGTTTGTCTCTGGAAGCTTAAAGTCTTGTCTGGATTTCCTACAAATACCTTTTAATAATTCTTACTCCGCTTCCACACAGCTTGTTTGCCCTCCTCTTTCACTGCCTAACCCTGCGGTACCCTGGCAAGGCTGAAGCCCCATGGAGCATTGTGCTCCACTGTACTTGAGCTTTTTCTGTCAGAGTCTTTTTTTTTTTTTTTTTTTTTTTTGTGAGATCACTGGGAAAGACATCTGCGTGGGAAGGTTATTTACAAAGTTCGTATACCTCCCATTCTTCTCAACGGGACCATTTCGCTGCATCTGTTACGGTTGTCTAAGGAAACATTGTGAATTACAGCCCAGCTGCTTCCCCAGCTGAATGGCCTTTTCACATCAACAGCTCCTTGGATGCTCTCAAAGACAACGGCCCCACTCTATGGCTACAGCGGAGGATTACACGCCCCAAATTCAGGGTGCAAAAGTAACCTGAAGAAGTCCTTCTTTTTCCTCCATGAAACGTGGGCTTGCGCTTGCCTGTGTCTTTGGCATAACGTAAAGCAGCCTTCAAGCTGCTCTACGCTAAATGACGTAGGTGATGCCGGCCAGTCTGACATGCAGAGGGGGCCCACCTGCAATCACAGCCCCACTCTCACGCCATAGCTCCATCAAGCTGCGAGCTCTGTCAGACTGCCCATAAGTGGGGTGGCCCAAACTGGCCAAGATGCTGTCCCAGGCTGGGGCTTGGCCAGGGACGCTTTGCTGATAACAGATGAAGATGTGTTCACAGCTCCTCCCAGCACTGGAGATAAAAGCAGCATCAGCCTCCTGTGTATTCACTTTCAAGGCCAGGTAAGCGTGCTAGTGTAATTACGGTAATCATCACGCAGGCAACAGCTAAACAGCACTGGGTGAGATGAGCTATTTTTCACTTCTTGAAGTGTTTTCTTTGTTTTAGATCAGTGGGAGCTGAGCACCCACTGTAAGTCTGAAAATCCCAGCAGGTGGCTATCAGCATGTCCAAGATCTCTGCAAGCCTTTAGGAAATCGGACCGGGCTCCTTTGCATGGTTTAAGTTCACCTTCTGTTCCTTATCCACAGCAGCACAATGGCTGGATTTGTTTCACTGGTTAACACACTCATCAAAAGATGCAGCTTTTATACAATTAACCTCTGTAAGCAGCTTCAGTTAAAAAATCAAAAGCAAAAAAAATTCTATTTTTTAAAGTATAGTCTCATGTATAATTTTTTTCAAACAAACTTCAAAAGTTTTCCTTGGAAAATTATATTTTTGCCAAAATATCTATTTCTAAAGAATAGTTGTTTTGTTTTGTTGAATTATTAAAAATTGAACTTTTTATTCCAGCTGTGCTGACGTAAGTATTTTTGCCCCCATGTTTTTCTAGGTAAGACTTTCTACTGTTTTAAGGGACATAAAATTACTCTATAATTTTATTTCTCTGCCTTAGCCTCAATAAACAGGTGTAGGTGTCTGCCAGAGCAATTTTGCCACACGTATTTACTTATGAAGCTGCACCTGTAATACTGCATACTGATTTCGTCATACAGACCAGGTCATAGAATATGTTTACATCTCTTTTTTTTTGTCATAGTATTATTAGTAAAGTATAAGATGGAGACTAGGCTGTTAGCTGATGAATTGCACCCTCACTGCCCCTTCAACACACAAACCAGTTTGTCTTTTGTCTTAGAGTATTAGTTACAGCCAATAAATCATTTGCCCGGCTTTATCTTGAGCCCGGGCTCAGCAGTTGCTGACAAGTAAAAAATAAGCGCAAAGGACTTATTTATGTCGGAGGTTCCCTGCGTGGTTTCCTCAGGGTGAATCCTGCCCTTCGGCTCTCTGGATGCTGCTCCAGCGCTCAGAGCCATGTGCTGGGGGCTGTCTGCCGAGGAACCCCCACGGCTGTGCCCCTCTTCCCAACCAGCTTCATCGGGATGCAGAAGACAGCGAGGCTTGCAGAGGATGTTCAACTAGGAGAAGCTGCAAACACCTGCCAGGACAAAGGAATAATACCAAGGCACCCAGTGAGAACAGAAGTGCAGCAAGGAGCGAAGTGAGATACAGCCTGAGAAACACGCAAATTAATGTGCCTGCGGCAGAAATAAACTGAAAAAGGACCACTGGTGGTGGGAGAAACGCGGGCAACAGCGACAGAAAACCATCTTCTGATGAAAGGGGGAGGTGAATGAGGCACAAATAGGCAGTATCGCAGCAAAAAGGTAAGTCGGGCTGGCATCCCCCATGAGGCACGCGGTCCCTTTTTCTCCTGCCCCCAGTGCCAGCCCTGGGGACCAGATGGGGACAGGTTAATGGGCACGAGGACACCCAGCTTAGTACCTGGGCAGGTAACTGCGTGGTCCCACGCATGGGAAGCACCCTGGCTGCACACCTCGCCGGGCCTCCCCCCCTGCTGCAGCTCTGCTCCTGAAGGCTTTGCCTCCGGCAAAATATTCTCCACTCAGGGACATGCAAGTTTCCTACTTCTTCCTTTGCTCTTGTGCTTTTTTGCTGCCTCTTCGCATCTGAAAGCTCCGAAGGATTGCTCAGTTAATCACACTTCACCTGGGGTGCCACCAAAATGTTTTACCAGGTGGCCATGATGCCTCTCCGCACAGCCCCAGCTGCTGGGCAGGAGCCAGAGCAGCTGCCTTGGGGCACCCCACTAAAGCAGCCCGTGGGTCTGTGGCCTCTGTTCACCCAGAGCCACCCGGCACCGGGGGAGCCTCACCAGCGTGCCCAGTGCCGAGCGGCGACCTTGCATTGGGTTTGCGTGACAAGGTGTTGGTCGCGGGGGTGGCTGCAGAAGTGGCTTCTGTGAGAAGCTGCCGGAAGCTTCCCCCATGTCCGACAGAGCCAATGCAGCTGGCTCCAAGATGGACCCACCGCTGGCCAAGGCCGAGCCCATCAGTGATGGCGGTAGCGCCTCTGGGAGAACAGAATTAAGAAAGGGGAAAAAAAACCTGCTGCGCAGCAGCAGCCGGAGAGAGGAGTGAGAACACATGAGAGGAACAGCCCTGCAGCCCCCAGAGCAGCAGGAGGGGCAGGAGGTGCTCCAGGTGCCGGAGCAGAGATTCCCCGGCAGCCCCTGAGGAAGCCCATGGTGAGGCCGGCTGTGCCCCTGCAGCCATGGAGCTCCACGGGGGAGCAGATCTGCACCTGCAGCCCGGGGATGGCCCCACGCCAGAGCAGGGGAATGCCCGAAGGAGGCCGTGACCCCATGGGAAGCCCATGCTGGAGCAGGCTCCTGGCAGGACCTGTGGCCCTGTGCAGAGAGGAGCCCCGGCTGGAGCAGGGTTGCTGGCAGGACTTGTGACCCCATGGGGGACCCAGGCTGGAGCAGCCTGTTCCTGAAGGACGGCACCCATGGGGGGACCCAGGCTGGAGCAGTTCGTGAAGAGCTGCAGACCTTGGGAAGGACTCATGCTGGAGAAGTTCATGGAGGACTGTCTCCCATGGGAGGGACCCCATGCTGGAGCAGGGGCAGAGTGTGAGAGGCCTCCCCCTGAGGAGGAAGGAGCGGCAGAGATGTGTGATGAACTGATCACAGCCCCCATTCCCCATCCCCGGGTATGACTGTGGGGGCAGGAGATAGAGAATTTGGATGTAAAGTTAAGCCCAGGAAGAAGGGAGGGGTGGGGGGAAGGTGTTTTAAGACTTGGTTTTATTTCTCATTATCCTACTGTGATTTGATTGGTAATAAATTAAACTAACTTCCCCAGGTAGAGTCTGTTTTGCCCATGACAGTAATTTCTGAGTGATGTCTCCCTGTCCTTGACCAACAAGCTTTTCATTATGTTTTCTCTCCCCTGTCCAGCTAAAAAGGGGAGTGACAGAGCGGCTTTGGTGGGCACCTGGCATCCAGCCAAGGTGAAACCCATCACAGACCTCCACAGGAAAGTGTGGCTCCACCAAAAGCAGACAGCACTAACAGTGTGATCCAACAAGGTACCTCTGAGTCTGGAGACACTGAATTGGTGTTTCCTGTCCTACCACCTGCTGATGCCCCATCAGTACTATGTAGCTGAGAACTTTGGCACATATGGAACTAACTGCTCTTCAGAAACAGCTCTTTACACATTTAGAGAGGGCTTTTTCATGAGAAATACCTCTATCCTCACAGTAATTTTCCATGTTATACTCATGAATACTCACAAGGTATTGTGGTTGGATGGTCGCATCCAGATGGTAGTGGTCAAGGGCACAATGTCCAGATGGAGATCAGTGATGAGTGGTGTCCCTCAGGGGTCCATACTGGGACCAGTACTCTTTAATATCTTCATCAATGACATAGACAGTGGGATCGAGTGCACCCTCAGCAAGTTTGCAGATGTCACCAAGCTGAGTGGTGCAGTTGACATGCCTGAGGGACGGGATGCCATCCAGAGGGACCTGGACAAGCTCAAGGAATGGGCCCATGTGAACCTCATGGGGTTCAACAAGGCCAAGTGCAGGGTCCTGCACCTGGGTTGGGGCAACCCCTGGTATCAATACAGGCTGGGGGATGAAGGGATAAAGAGCAGCCATGCTGATAAGGACTTGCAGGTACTGGTGGATGAAAAGCTGGACATGAGCCAGCAAGATGTGCTCACAGCCCAGAAGGCCAACCGTATCCTGGGCTTCATCAAAAGCAGCATGGCCAGCAGGTCATGAGAAGTGATTCTGCTCCTCTACTCTCCTCTTGGTGAGACCCCATCTGGAGTCCTGTGTCCAGCTCTGGAGCCCTCAGCACAGGAAAGACATGGACCTGTTGGAGCAGTTCCAGAGGAGGGCCACAAAAATTATCTGAGGGATGGAACACCTCTCCTGTGAGGACAGGCTGGGGGAGTTGGCATTGTTCAGCCTGGAGAACAGAAGGCTCTGGGGAGACCTTACACCAACCTTCCAGTACTTAAAGGGAGCCTATAGGAAGGATGGGGCCAGACATTTTAGCAAGGCCTGTTGCAACAGGACAAGGCGTAATGTTTTTAAACTAAAAGAGGGTAAATTTCAATTGGATATAAGGAAGAAATTTTTCACACTGAGGGTGGTGAACCACTGGCACAGGTTTCCTAGAGAGGTGGTAGATACCCCATCCCTGGAAACATTCCAGGCCAAGTTGGATGGGGCTCTGAGCAACCTGATCTAGTTGAAGATGTCCCTGCCCATGGCAGGGAGGCTGGACTAGGTGACTTTTAAAGGTCCCTTCCAAGCCAAACTATTCTATAATTGTATGAAAAAACAGCAACTGAGACAGATAGACTGGCTGATAAATGCCTTTGCTCAGCTTGGGTCCTCCTAGCTCTGTGATCCTGATTTGTTCAAAATGCAGTTGCCCTCTCCCAGGCCTTAGTCCATCTAAGTAGATGTCCTCTTAAAGTCACCCTGCTGGGATGGTCTTTTAGGATACTTTTTGATTTACTTCCCCGAAGATAGATAACAGCAGAGGGAAAAATGAAAAGCGAAAACCAAGGAAGTTTTAATCCATCTAGAACTAGATAAATAAATAAACAGGTATACAAATAAATACATAGAAAATAAGAGAAAGAAAAAGGAGTTGGAAAAGATGTATAGCTAGAGAGACAGAAGAGGTGCAAATTCAGTTCAAATTCTATCTAATTTTTCAATTCCAAGCAAAAAAAAAGAAATGGATGCAGAAAGACAAGAGAAAAAAAAAAGAAAAAAATATTGCTTTGTGGCAGACCACCCACCAACTACTTCCCATTTGCAACTAGAGACCCACTGTGCAAAATAGATAAGTGGAGGGGTAATTAGGAAAATGGATATGATTAAGTGTTTGGGGAACATGGTACCTGCTCTGCCCATGTGTTTGGCTGAGAAAAGGAGTCATCTCTGCAGACAAGAAATAATGGGCAGGTTGACCCTGCCTTCAGTAACACTGGGATCCGTGAGCTTTGAGTGGGGTTTGATCAAGCCAGGATCTCCTCCTCATCTGCTTCCACCTCCAGACAGCCTCAGGGACTGTCCCGGCAGCATCAGGTGCCCACAACTGCTGAGTGCTGGCCACTGACCACCCTCTTCCCAGAAGCCAGGATGCTGCAGCTGCTGCTGTGAGATAGCATGACTCCCCCCCGAATGTCTGCGTACTGACCAGCTATGAAAGCCGTAGGACAGCTACATGGTCACCTGGAGCAGTTATCTGACCTATCTCTTGCCTGGAAAAAATGTTTTTTTTATCCCCCGTTGGTTTTTTTTTCTGTTTTGTTGTTTTTGTCTTCTTTAAAGCTAAGACAAAAAAAAGTAACTTGGAAAAGCAGACATTCAGTGAACAGATTCACTTCTATCTGAAGATGCTTGCTTCTGTTACACTGTCATTGTCTACTACTACAGGGAATGTGGCAAAGGGAATAAAGAAATAAAAGCAGAATAAGAGCAAGGCAGAGTACAGGAATGAGGGATTGGCTTTGCTTTACATCATTCCTGAGGATCCCAGAATTTACAGTTGACTCTCTTTTTCAATACTAAAATTGTAAAGAAATGATGCTAGAAGCAACCCAGCTGTTCCCCGCCACCCCTCACCCCTCACCAGAGCTCTCTTTGCCCACACGGTTGTGTATGTACCAGTGGGTGCAGGATGACACAAAGCTGCACCTTCTCCCTGGACCTGGGCCAGCTCTGGTGTAGGGGCCATAGCCTGCGTTGGTGTAGTGCTGTCCCAAGCCTATAAGCCCATAAGAACCTCTAGAGCAGACTTCCTCTTGTCCATCTAGCTCCGAGTATCAGCAGGAGAAACTCAGAACTATCTGTATCCATCCCTGCAGACATCCCCTTTCTAGTGTACTGGTATATATATCTCAGGTGATAAATTATATATACATACTATAGAGACTGTGGAAACACCATCCCTGGAGACACTCAAAACTCATCTGGGGAAGGCCGTGGGCAGCCTGCTCTGGCTTTGAGGTTTCCCTGTTGTGAGCAGGGGGTTGGACTAAACAAGCTCTATTCCAATTCTTCCGATTTAGTTTTTCTACGATTCCATGATATGAGTTAATGTGAGACCAGCATTAATTTGTTGGTATTCAGAGAGAAGAAATTAATGTAGAAGTACAAAGTTCATCCATTGCTATTGGCTCTAACACCAGCATTTGCACTTAGTAAAGTCTGGTTTGGTGTAAAACATCATATGGATCCTATTATGTTTTGAGCAGTTTCTATGGTTAACCTTGATATTCTCATTGAATAACGCTTTAAAAGACCCACTGAAAGCAAAAGCCATGCTAGCTCATACCCATCTTCTAGGGCAAAGCAAGGAAAGTGACAGTTCCACATCTGCGGAGACCACCATCATTCTTGGAGCGCTGATGATCGTTGGCCCTAAAGTAACTCCAAGCCTTCAGTGCAGAGGGGATTTTTAGTGCACCAGCACTCTCTGGTTCCTGAGGTGGGACACGAACCCAGCCTGCCATACACTACCACTTTGCCTGTTCTCTTTTCCAAAAGATGTTTTGCAGGAGTATTAACGCACCGGTTTGTGTCTGCATATTGCAACTGAGAGAGGCGGGAAAAGAACACCACTACGAGTGTGACTTTCAGTGACATTTTTTCCAGTTCAATGACTAGCTTTCACTGATTTCATCATCTCTTGTAACTTGTAGTACAATAGAATTCAGAGTGACTGATGCCACACTGCGATGGGCATCCTGGACATAAAGATGGGGCTCTGCCCATCTGCACGTCACCTTGGTCAAAATGATTCTCACTTAAGTCATGTTCATGTCTCAATTCCATTTAATATCCATCAACTTGGATTTGTTGTGTCTTTTGGTCTTTATGTCCATCGGGAGATCCTATTATTACTCAGTACTGTTCACCTTATTATCTTCTACTATGACCTTACAGCTAAAGATAACTTAAAATTTCTATGCTTAAAACAGTGCAGCAGCTCAGGAGGTGGGGTAGGAGGCACTTGTTTCAGCAGAAAAAAGATTACATGCTATTTGTCATGTTTCTGAAACAACTGACGTGCAGGCAGTGGGCAATAATTCTACTGGAATTAACCTGCAAACAGCCAAACCTGCAGCAGAATCCTATGCAGATATTTTCTATCTTATTCCATCTTCTCTGTTCACTGAAAAATAAAGGTTACAGTTTCCTGTAATGAGCTTCAGTCATTTCTGTCAAAATTGTTTGGGTTAAATAAAACAGAAGTTATAAGTTGAAATATTTTATTACAACATTTTTTAAACAAGTACTCTTCTGAAAGAAGATTGTTTTGAAATATATTTAAAAGTGATTGACATAGATCTGATTTTAAAAGTAGTATCCAAAGCATGTCTGTACAGATTAAATGAAAAAATTTTGTCTAACCTAAAAGTGGATTTTTTTTTTTCAAAAACAGGCTCATGTTTTTGTGAAGAAAATTTACTTCAGATTTACCTGTGATGAATTTTTTCAATTATTTAATTCATCCGGAAAAAAAAAAATCCAGTTATTTATAAAACCTTAATCTAATTTTCTTTCATGACTTGATCCTAATGCATGTTTGCACAGAGACCTCCTCTTGACCTCAATGGAAGTTACACATCTAGAGGGAATGCAGAACCAGACTCAGCAGACAAAATCAGTGTTTTTCTAATTGCTTAATTGGTGTTTAATTTTTCTGCTGTTTAGAGCCCAAGTTACTGACTTCTAATGAGAAAAAGAAATGTATGCTGGAATGAGAATGTAATCGGATAAGAAAAATGGTTAACATTACATTAGAGCTCCAGAAACAGAGCAATTGGTAAATGTGAGTGTTTTCATTTGAGTTACAAATACCATTTCCGTTGCCACTTCAACTAATTCGTATTCAGAAAACCACATGCCTGAAAAATGTGTAAAACATCTGCTTTGAGAAACCGTGCCAATGACTAAACCGTGTGCATCATCATACAGAGATCTCTGAAGCCGTAAAAAAGAAGACTAGATCATCTCCATTAAGGACGGCAATTTGTGAGTTGTCCACAGGATGGATCTAATCACATTATTCATTAATTCAGCCTACAGGGGGAAAGAAGTCACTCAAAATCATCCGCAACGACATGATGAAAGTATGTCGGTTTTATCAGATGAAACACGACAACGACTTTAGCTGGCTGTCCTTGTATGCACATAGTTCAGGAAGCCCCTTTTTTCTTATTTTCTTTAGTTTTTCGGAAATTACTGCTTGCCCTATGTACATGGCACTTTATGCTAGGCAACCTGAAACCCTCCGATTCAGTAACTAGGTGTGACTTCACCTCCCGCTGATATACTGAGCCTAGAAAACCTATGCAATAAAAACTGCAGTGAAACAGTAGGGTAACTTGGCAGCAGTAAATTATACGGGCCTCTCCCTCTCAAATGAACCTTTACCAATGCCCTTTACTGAATATTACCGATGTCGTTTAGCGTGCAGCACAGGCCTTCCGCTGATAATAGGTAACATCTGCTTTAGATCAAAAGGGTAGGGAACAAGTACTTCTTGCAGGGAGACTCTGCTCATCCTGGTTGTCAGTAGCAAACTTTAAGTCTCATGTCGATATCAATATACGGCATCTCATTCGGGGTTTGGGTTTGTAAAAGTAATGATTTCCCAAGCATCTTCTGAGTCCTGATAAATTCAGTGTGCCTATCTGATGAGCTCAGAATGTGGAAGCTTTCTACAGTTAAATAGGGAAATGCTGTAAATACAATTTTAGGCAATATGTTTGCGAGTAAGATAAAGATCAATTACTTTCAACGCTTAAAGGTAGTGTGGCCTCAATTCTTTACAAAGCCCTTTTATGAAAATGCTCCTATCGCTACTACATGTTCTCTCACCATTCACTGGGACTATTTAATTTCTTCAATTCTGTACTAATCATTATAAAGTATAGCTAGATTTCCCAGGATGGCTGCTACAAAGAAAAATACCCAGCTCTGAGTATATACATGGCCCTTTTCCTATATAGAGGAATGGGGAAGGATGCATGATTAAACATGGGATTCTCAGAAACTGGCAGATTACTGCTCCGACAAGAAGTGGGGATGGAGAACATAACATAATCCTTTCCTTCCCAGTCCTAAGTGTCGGACAACCTGTGCTAGCACGCAGGGAAGTAACTGCTTTCGCTCACAATTCATAGCTACAAACTCAGATCTGGAGAGAGGCTTTTTCCTTTAGACGCCAAAACCGTCTCCAATCTTTCTTTCAAAGGACGAAAAAGTTGCCCGTTGTGCTATGACGGCTGGTGTCCAGTGTCATGGCAAAGCTGGTAGCCAGGAGAAGGAATTGTCAGGCAAATACAGCTCAGTACTTTGAGCCCCATGGTGGAGGCACTGACTTGCTCTACCGAATGCCCCATAGGCATTAATGTCAGCACATGGGGGCTTGCATAGTACAAGAGGACTTCAGGGAGTGAATTTGCCTAATTCTAGCAAGCCTATAATAAACCCAGATGTGCTATCACAATGTTTATGCCTTATAACTTGCCCAAACCTGGACAAATTTTCATGGGAAACTCAAAAGGACTATCCAAAATTAATTTCTCAGTGCATGAAGGCACAAAAAAAATCTTAGTGAAAAGGGAACTTGGGAACAAGTAACGCATTTTTTTCCTCTTTTCATTTTTCTTTCTCTTGAAACCCTGAAAAAAATCATCTCAGTTGAACACCTAGCAAGGAACTCTCAGCCTAAAGCAATACAATCTGGAAATACAGCAGTAAGCATAAACAGGATTTTGCAATGAAAACATTGTTACTTACACTAATAATAATAGGGTGCTATATCAGATGCATCTTCATCAAAGTTTACAACATAGTCCTAATAAAGTACACTATGATAAAATTATTAACAGCTCATAGTTAAAGCATTCAAATGTGCTTATCATAAATTAACACTTGAGAAAGCAATAGTCTTAGTTCCTTCAGGGCATTAGACTTTTTGAGTCTTTTCTACTGGCCACGGCTGTACTACAAGAGCTATAGAAATGTGTCAGTCATTTCTACAAAACATCTGCGTCCATAAACTGGAAGTAAAATTCTGAGTAATTTATATCTCTGGGCTAAAGTCCAGTGAAGGAATTGTTAAGTAATCACTTCAAAAGCAATTTCCTTTAGTACAGGATGTCCATGAATTTTAATAGGCCACAAGTATACAGTAGTGAGGATTTTGTTTCACGGTATGGTTTTCCTTCTTTGCAATGAAATCATTGCCAATTGTTCTTGAACACACATTAATACAGTTTATGATTTAAATTAATTCCTAAAAGCCAGGCTTTATGGGATGGGATCACCTCAGAGAGGATTCTTTCTTTCTCTTAAAACAGTACTGTTGTTATTCTGTAATATGCAATCTGAAAACATTATTTTCTAAGTTATTTCAAATACATTCTATTTTGTTTTCACAAAAACATAGTTATAACATATTTTATAACATAAAATAGTTAGATCTCTGCACCACCGTTTTTCTGGAAGTCCCCAAAGATTTGTGGTTTTGCAGGGCTGAATTACAATATTTTAATTAGTAAATCATCCTTATTTTTCTCCCCTGCAAAACCCAGTAGCAAAGCCTGGATTAAAAACATTAAAGAAACACGTTTGGTACAGATTTTTGGACTTGTCATGGCCATGATTTCACAAAGCTATGGACCAAAAGAAGCCTCCCAACGATGGTTTTCAGAACACATGTAGGAAACACAGATTTGTCTGACATCCTGCAAATGTTTGTTGACAATGTCAAATCAGTTTGTTTTACTTTCTCTCACTCTCATGCACACATCTATATATTTGTGTGCTTGTGTGTATGCCACCAAACTCCTCCATCCTCCCAGTTGCTTCTGTCATCTTCTCTGAATTTGTCAATCACTTCTGGGAAGATGCTCAGCATCCCACACAACGTTGCAGCTCCTGACACCCCACAGGCACGGAGAGCATTTGCTGGATTCCCGCTTTGCAAGGAGATGCCTCTGCATAAACAGCCCCAAATTGGCCATACAATGTGGCAACCTCACAATTAATCATTTTTTTGGTCTTCATCACACTAAACCTTGTTACACTGTTGCCCTGGTTTCATGCTTCTACCGGGAATCTCTGTCTCAGCTGAGCTTCCCCACATACTGTGTCTTACATTTTTCCAGTTTGAAATTAATTTTGTTTTGTTTTGTTCTTCCCCTGTTTTTCACAGATCACTGTTATTTATTTGCCAATGGTGCTATAAGACCACAAAAGAGATTGCCTTGGGCCCTCTCTGCATGAAACTAAAATTTGAAGTGCTTCAAGTTAAGCAGGACTGGAGGAATGATTGGAGGAATAAGTGCAGTTATCAGTGGTTTAATCCATCGATATACAAGGTAAGGAGAAACCATCACCCCTCCAAAGCATCTGGGTGAGTCTGAAATCAATCAGCATGGTTGAAAGCCTGGGCAGAGGGAGCTGTTCATGGTATAGTCAGAAAACTGAACCCTGGTCCACTCCATTAACCCCAAAGTCATCCTTTTTCATCAGTTCTTCGCGTCCCCTGTGCTCACCTTGTCCCAATTTAGCTCGCCCTTGGGATTTCTTTTAATACTCTGTTTACTCCTTCATCCAGATCATTAAATAAGATGTTAAATAAGCCTGTATGTAATACCAGTCTCAGCAGTAAGCCAGCAAGCACCAACTTGATACACTAAAGTTTATCATTGCCCTTTGTTTACAATTCAGGGAGTTTTCATCCCGAAGTACCTATCAAGACAATTATGAGAGTAATATTTCATAAGTGACTCTAGTGCATTACTAAAATGTAATTATATTGGTGTAAATTATCAGAGCTATCAACAGAATTAGGCATGTTACATCTGTAGAAGATCTGCTGCTGTTATCTCTTCTGCTTTTCTTCTCCCTAATTTGCCTGTTTGATGCAGAGCCAAGGCCTAGGAGCACCAGGGGAGCTTGGGCATGCATGGAGCTGTGAGATATTATGGAGCAGACAGAGCTTGGGAGAGTTACAGACTGCTGCCTTGGATGGGGAAAGTCTACAAGTACTGTCCTCTGTGGCTCTTGCTTTCCTTTTACAGATCACTGTGGTTTTCCTCCCTCAGCATTTTCTCCATTGCATGATGAGGGATGTGAGCTTATCCTCATCCAACTGTATCTGCCAGGATCATTCCTCCCTTCCAGAGAAACCAAACTACATTTGTTTTCCTCTTCGTCTTTACATACATCTTAGAGCATGAGCTGCCTTGCTAGGGAGTCTCCTGCTCACTAAGATCAACTGCACCAGCTAACAGACAATCCCAGTAGGAGACTTCCCCTTCCAGCAGGATACATGGAGTGACAATATTTGCTTCATTGCTTTTCATCCACTTCTTCCTGGTTCAAACTGTTGGAAGTCTCTTGCAAAGTCTGCCTTTTCTGCCTTGTCTCAGCAGCAGCCAGTCTTTGGCTGGGAAGCCCATCCAGCTCCAGGAGCATCACTGAAGCTACTTGTTATTGATGGCTTCTCCGAGGCACTGCCTCAGCTGTCTTGGGCTCTGCAGGAACTGGCAATGTGGCTGCTCCCAATTAAACACTACATTTGCTGCATAAATACCAAAGTCCCCATGTGACCTGAATCCACTGACTTTTTTATGTTTATATTTTCCGGGAGTGCATGTCTGGTTTAGCAATTAGCAGGTCTTTTATTAGATCTCCTTTACTTCCTAAATGCTCTTCTTTTTCTTTCTCATTATAGACATAACCTTTTTAGAGTCAGATAAAACTCTTCTTGCGTGAATTTAGTCCCCTCACCAATTTCTGGATGTTTTCCTTTCTGGCAGCCTTTTTCAGACAGGAAGTGGCCTTCATTAAAATGTGTTATATTTTTTCATTTGTCCTTTGATTGTTTCCAACTACATTTCTATTGGCTTTCCTACTTATACCTTTTCCTTAAAACCTTAGCCAATTGTCTCTCTGTGTTTTGTTTTGTTGTTGCAGATTTTCTTTAATCTTCTGTGCAGCTCATTAGTCTAGACCTGAAGATGAGGATGGTGGGGAAAAAGTAAAATAAAAAGCATTCCTGAGATCTCAGCCTTAAGCACAAAATTAAACACTTCATAGAAGGGAGCAGCACCTTCTGGTACAGACTGCATAGCAGTGCTACACATAACCCTACTCCTGGCCACTGAAAGAACTTAGCCTCCCAGCTAGTGGCGTGCAACCTCTGAGCATGACAGGATCAGAGCATAATAGACACTTTTATACAACTTTTATTCAGAGGAAATATTTGCTGAAATTCCAATTAAGCAATGGAAAAAGTATGAAAATCACAGAATGGCTCTGTTTTCTGCAGAATCACAAACTCAACTCGTCACTTCTGCTGGTGTTAGACTTATTTGCTATCCTACCTAAGCTGACAGGGAAAATAAATACTTCAAGGTATTTTGTCATCTCAGGCATTTGCCTTACCACAAGATGCCATGCCCTGTGAGGTAGCTGAGTACAGCAGCACTGTGTTTTACTTTCTTTTAAACACGAAGATTTTGACAGAAGACTACCTAAACCAGGGAGCATCTGATTCTCCCTAAAGGAAAAGTTAATAGGGCATGCGATACTACATTTCAAGCCTTACTGCATTATTCAGGGGGAAAAAAAGCTTTAGTTTTATTTTAGAGGACTCAAAATAGTGTTTTCAAATATGTGGCTGATCACTTCTTAATGTCAGTAGTCAATGATAATAACTTTTGTGATGACTTCAAAGCTACTTCTTAAAAGAAACGGATAATTTTAAATTGAGGTAAAATGTGTGAAACAGTAATAAAAGCAAATTCTTTTTGAAAGGTTTTTTGGAATGTTTCACCATCCTTCTTGGGTCTCAGTGTGGATCTGAGGCATTAATATATCTACATAAATGGAAAAGAAATGTGGGAAGGTCACTGAACTTAAAGAAGTATTGGATATACTGCACGAACCAAAAGCCTTTGCCAAAACATTATTTTTGCAGTCTCTGTTTCCCTGTTCATCCATTTCAGGAGGCAACAATTTTTCACAGTGTTCAAAATCCCTCCTGCTGCAATCAGGCTGTGCAGTCACCATTTACCATCCACTGAGCCACTGTGTGAGGCAATGGAAATCACTGGCTTGCAGGAGTCACAGTTAGACCCGCATGAGATGTACCAGAGCAGGATATCTCTGCAATGTGTTTCAATGGAGGCATCCTTGCCTCTGTTTCTTGTTCACCACCATCACCCCTGAAACCGGCTTTTGGACTTTTGGCTTTGCTGTTTAATTTGATTACAACAGCGCACAGGGCAATCCTTGCCCCAAAGTACGCCCAGTCTAAACACAACAAGAGGAAAAAACCACAACTATTTTTCTCCTTCACAGATGACTGATTAGGTCTGTCAGGTGGGAAGTTAAATGCCTTTTCCAAAGTCTCATTAAAGGCATATGGCAAATCTAGGAATTGGACCTCAGTATCTTGAATCCTTGGCCAGGATCCCACCCAGAAGGTTCTCTCCTTCTTTGAATGTTCAGTTCGAAGGTAGACATGCTTTGCATTTCTCAGCCCTCTGCCTAACACAGCAAACAAAAGCTACACACCCTCAGTGCTATGTGGCCATCTCTTGTACACATGGGTTGACAAAAGGTGACAAAACTTTACAGTGTTAAAAAAGGCTCAAGCTGGGGACCCACGCTATCAAAATTACTTTGAAATGTTTCATTTTTCATTATCTTGAAGAGGAGCTTTTTTTTGGTTGGGGCTTGGTGAGGGGTGTTGTTACTAAGTGCTAGTTAATCCAGAGAGAATAAGCATCTCCCACTGAAGGCAACACATACAGGTAAATGAACACAGTGGAGCTATTCATCTAAACATAAACACTCTTGTATATGGTCAGCTGTGTAACTCTCCAGGCTTCATCAATGGTATTGACCAGATTTTGATCCCCTAGACAGGGTGCCAAGGCACTGAAATTGTTTGTAAATACCTACATGTAGAGTAGAGTCTAGTTATCTACAATGTAGATATCCACTCCTGAAGTAGCTACTCCAGACTCCTTGGACAATTAATGGAGGGAAAAAGAGTTAACGGAACAAAACATTCCAAGATCCAAAGCATCTGGCCTGTTTCAGATATTTGTTTTCCGATGAGGCATTTCATGATTTAGGCATGTCTTTTGGCAGTTGAGGGAGTCTAGACTGACCAGCTCAGGTGTTGCCATGGCAGAGGTTTACCCTGGGACAGATGACCCACACACCTCTGCTCTTTGAAGGCCTTGCTTGCAAAACTATCACAGGCAAGCTGTAATGCACTGGTTTTGCATCTCCTTTTTCTGGACATATCAAGCCCCACCAAACAGGGACAAAATACTTATCTTTTTGCACAACAGCTGAAAACATTAGTGTAAACAAAGTTTGAGGTTTGTTTTTTTAAGCCTATTCACTCTACAGCTCCTTCATCAATGTCTGATGGAACAAGTTTCATTCCCTTCATACAAACTGGAAATTAGGCACTAGATAGTTGAAAATAACAAGACTCTTCAGCAAAGCCATGTTCTCCAACGGAAAGATTCCTCTTGCGTTAACATCCACTGCCCAAAGAATGTATCAGGGGGAAAACTGTTCAGTTCTCATAATTTAAACCAAATAAGGACTGAAGCAGTTTATTGATTTTTTAACAACACATAACTCACCAGCAGTACATTCGGGATCAGTATCAGTAACACAACAGATAAACCATGTCTCCTGCAGAAGAAAGGTCCTTCCACAAGCCCCCATACCTGTACCCTGGGTCCCCACTTGTTGCACCCCGTACCAACATGCCACCTGCTGAGCACAGGCTCCATGGGCTGTCCCATGGGGACGATGTTCTGTTTGTTGGAGGTGGAGGTTGCAGTGTTAACAAGGCAGCTTCTGGCCGTGTCAAACCAGGTTTGACTATTGCTGATTACCCTCCAAGGTGTCTCTCCCTCCCTACCAATTTTTACGCTTCTTTCACACTTTTTTTCAGGATGATTCTTCCTTTGTTTCAAAGCTCTCTTTGAAATTCCCTGGCTACTGTTTAATGCACTGATGGTCTCTCTTCCCCTTTAACACCATCAGTTGGGGGCTGATGGTCACCTTCATCTTTAACATGATCAGTTAACATGGGCAAATGTCCTCCAGACAGCTTTGTGTATTTGATACACACACACACACTTTCCCTCACACTCTTGTGTTACCAGGTGTTCTTATTCAGGCCATTTGCCAAGGGTGGACTGTGTGAGCACCTCCACAGTTATTTTTAAGTGTTGTGAATATTTATCTCTTCCCTGGTTATTTTTTTATTGTTTAATGTAGTTTATGAGTTAGTTTGATATCTTTGTGGATGCTTGAAACTACACACTCAACTGCACACTTGTTTCTCATTTAAGCAAAATCAGTGGCACTGCCACTGAATTAAAGTTTGCATATTGTAGCTTCTGATAATTATACAAGGAAAAACAACTGTGGCCATGCCCAGCACTCTGAGTTACTAAACTGCTGATAAAAAATACAGTACAGAGGCCATATTATCATCCATCAGCTTTGTTGCAGCCTGGCAGCCTGAGCAAAGAGTGGGAAGCTGAGGAATCCTTTGCTTCCACACTTCCATTTGCTGTTGATGTACCAAGATACGTTAAACACAAAGCCAGTACAGGCTCTCAAACTCTTCTAAAGCCTCTTCAGCAGACTGAATAGCCATTTACAGTAGTGGAGGGATCTGCTCCAGCTTCAGGGGAAACAGCAGCTGCGCTTGGTCTCATGTGTCTCATGCTTCCTATTAAGAACCCAGGACACCAGAACTAGCCCATCATGGGAATGTTGGACTCTGCTACCTTTTCAAACTCTGCCATCCTATGCTTGGTTTCAGGCTCCTTTGTACCAATACAGGAATCAAAAGAATCTCATGGGTGTTTTTCTTTATGCTGGCTAGCTTCTCACCCATGCCAGCTGCTCACACTGCGTCTCCTGGTCCTGTCCCATTGGCTTCATGGCCCATGTTGGGGAAACCAGCCCTGACTCCTCAAGCCACCTGAAATTCCTTTGCAGAGCTTAATCTCCAGACAGGACTGAGCCCAAGGAGAATACACAGGCAATATTATGAACATTTTTTCCAGCTATTTACAGAGTCAAAGTATGGCTATAGCACAGTGCATTAAATACTTGCTTGGTTTGGTAACAGGCTATTGCAGGTGGGAAGAGCAGCAGCCTGGATGATGAACAGCCCAAGGGAAGAAAAAAAAAAAGAAAAAAGACCCTGAGATAAAGCAGCCAGCTATTATCTGCAAAATGGGAACACCAAGGCTCCAAACCAAGTTATACAGCAGTGTTACCAAGACTGATAACTTACTAACCAAGGGGATTAAGGACTTAAACAGCCTTTCCTCAAGAAAGAGAAATAGGTGACTTGCCAGCAACTGCTTGCAGGAGGACTAACAGAAACAGTGAAAAAAAAAGTTACATGATGTCATACTTGGGCAAGTCTTGGAGGAACCTAAATCTTAGAAAAAAATAACTGAGCTGGCAAGGAATGGCTAGGATAAAGGCGCTGTCTGTTTTAATTTTGCTCTCTCTGCTTGTTACATTTCTATGAATAAATAAATCACAGTAGTCTGGGAAGCAGCTGTGTTAGGTTGTCATGATACCAGAAAACTGGAGGGTGGCAAATTGGTGTGATGCCAGTTTTGAAAAGGACGCCAGGGGAGTTCTGAGGAACTCTAGGTCTGTAATCTTGATGCCTCTACCAGGCAAATTAATTGAAAGTATAATGAAGATTAGAATTAGTGGACCTGGGTAAAAATTGTCTATTTGAGAAGAATCAACACGGTTTTTGTGAAGAGAAATCCTGTTTATGAACAAGTTCTCTGAGGGGTTGAACAAGTATGTGGACAAAGGTGATCAAGATCATCCTACCTACTTGGATTTCCAATAGATGTTTTACCCAGGCCCATTGCCAAAGTTCTTTTAGGAAATTAAGCAGCCATAGAGCAACCAGTGCTTTTATGGGTAAGTAAATGGTAAAGAGATCGAAACAGAACTGAGGAGCAATTGTTCACTTTTCAGACTGGAAGAAGCTGTATGGGATCTTTTTGCTATTTGACATAATTTGTGAATGAGCTGGAAGAGGGCTTCGGTAGCAGGATGTTGTGATATTTACCAATGAAATCAAGTTACTCCGGGTTGTAACAACAAAGCCAACAATGAAGAAAAATGGATGTCCTACAAGAGTGAGCGACTGGGCAAGGTATAATGGCAGATGAAATTTGCTGTAGGTAAACATTAAGGGATGAATTTAAAAAAAAAAAAACTATCCAAACTTTACACTTGAATTGATGGATACTGGGCTGCTCATCTCCACTTGTGAGTGAGCTCCTGGGGTTAGGATACACAGTCCTATGAAAATGATAGTCACATCATAGTCCTCAGCTGTGGTCAAGCAAAGAAGGAAATCAGGAAATGCAGTGGACATCCTCATGCCACTGTACGAATCCACAGTTTACCTTTATCATGAAAACTGTGTGCAATTCAGCTCTCTTCATCCCCAAAATGTTTTAGTAGAACAGGAAGAAGACAGTAGGATATTCAAATATATGAAACGGCATTTATACAAAAAGGTAAGACTATATAGGCTGACAAAGAGAGAGTATATAAAATTATTTGTGCATGGAGAGAATGGATGGGTATCAACTGTTAATTCTTTTTTGCAATCCAAGGATGAGGGAGCAGCAAATGAAGCTAGTAGGAGACACATAAAAGACAAAGCAGTGAAGCTGGTCCTTTATGCAAAGGATGGTTGACAAAAAATGTGCATGCTAAACTTTTATATGTTTGAAATTTCTAAATAAATACAAAGAGCACCTGGCTCAGTAGGCCTGTGACCTGAAAAGGTTTGGAAGTTGAGAGAATATTAGAGGAAATTACAACTATTTGTCCTAATTTTATATTCATCCCTAGGTACCTACTTACTGCTACTGCTGGAGGTAAGTTACTAGACGCAATGGACTTTTGGTGTCGCCCAGTTCTTATATCACTTTCTTTCATATATGTCCTAGGGAAAATCCAGACTCTGTGGGGTGGGTTGAGGTAACTAGGACTATGGAGCAGTGGATGTTTCAATGTAATAACCCAGACAGAACTGGGGTGCTGAGAGGCACATAATTAATTGTATGTCTATCATTTAAAATAATTCTCTACAAAGAGTCTGAGTATGTCCTCCTAGTTCTCTACTCCAAAGTGTAGCACAGCACAGCCCTCTTTACTGGAAACATAAAATGAGAGCAGGTTCAGTTCTCTAAAACTAACCAGAATTAAAACCATAATTAAATTTTTGGTACCACATAAGCTCTGGGAATGAAACCTGACACCAAAAAATATGAAAAGTAATAAAGGACTACTTTTCTGTATATATTCTGCAGCATTAAATACACAGCTGGTGTAAAAAAAAATAGGCAACGATAATGAAAAAATTTGTAGCAAGCAGTGTAGTTATTATTTTCTGGGAATGCTATAAAAATGGCAGCATGGGGTTCCAGGTGTGCTAGTCTAAGGACTTCTCTCTACAAGGAGGTTATTTTACACAGAGTTGTGCTATGCTCAGCATTGCAAATTACTCTTGTCTATGTACTCAGCTATGTCCTCCTGCAGTTAAATCATTGCTTCTCTGCAGCAGAATTTTTCTCCAAAGTAAATTTTCAACACTCAGGGCAGATATCCCAGAGGAGTATGTGCTGCAGGTGGGCCGCTACCCATCACAGAATTCTCCCCGGAGCCTGTATTGGAATATATAGCAAAAAATCAGACAAAAGCTACTCAAATTCTGGGACTTTGTGGACAAACACAAAACATTCATGACCTTAGCTGACAGAGATGATTTTCAATATTCACATTATATATCTTACTGAGCTTGGTGTAATATTTAGGGGAAAATAAGGATTCTTTAATAAAAATGCTAGCGTATGAAAATCGTACTTTCACAGTGTGATCTCATGGAACTATGAGATGAACACTATCAAATGTTCACATCAGCTATACCTTCTGAAGTGCAATACAGATGTATTTTCTATTTTCTGACTCCAGCAACATTTCATTCAACATCACTCACCAGTATGGAAAAAAGCTAAATAAATGACACTAACTGCTGTTCCCAGCAGGACGGCATCCCTGCAGGATGACTTCTGCAGAGGCTGTAGTACAGGAAGGGCCTGAGGGCTTTGCTAAAGCGGGACCCTTTCTGCAACATGATTGCAAGGGAGGAATGGTCTAGAAGATACCTTCACACCTCCTGTTGCTGCCCCAAAAGAGTGTTTCAATTCTTCAGTGGTCTCTGATGACTGCATAGGAAATCCACATTGACTTTACTCTTCCAGGAAACCCAGATCCACCCCAGAAAACTTCAGACACCCAGCCAGAGCACTTACATTCCTAGTAATATAGAACAACAGCAACTGTTCAGCAGGCAGCTCATTCATCCAAGGTACAGATGGTTTCGTTTTGTAGTCCCACCTCAGCTGTAGGAAGGAACTGAACTGAAGCATGTAATTTGCTGTACAAGTGTGAAGAGGGTTAGGGTAGTATGTAAAAAGATGAATTTGCTTGCTCCCCCTGTTTTGGCAAAGAGCATTTACTGGTACTCCACTTTGTGTTGGGTTTTATCTGGGAAAGATATGAAAAATTACTTGATTTATAGTTCCTAGATGGACTTAGAAGTCAGTTAGGCATCTAGCCAATAAGCACCTCAAAACAAAAGTGCTTTTGGGCTTGCACAGCAGCACGACTTTAGGTATTTTGAAAACAGTGGATGGAAAACCAAGTGTGCTACAAAGCACATGTGCCTTGTGCTTAAGCAGCTGCTGAGTTGAAACAGGATTCAAACTGGACCTTAGCAGCAGCTATGTGTGCACCTAATTAGGGTGCAAGCAAGAAGAATGGGATAGATCTTCCCCTCATGAACACATCTTCACTTGTCTCAATTGTTGTTAGGCCACTGAATCTAGCACAAAAATACTGTCCTGCCATTGTAATTTAGGGAAGTACTCTACAGGTAAGGCACAAGTGAGAAGAAATTCTGCTTTCTTTCCTGTATACGCCTTCTACAGCTAACAGGTATTGAAAGACTCGGTAATGGCTCTTTGTGACATGTCTGAAGAGCATACGCTCAGTAAAAATATCACCTGAAATGACAATGTTTATTGGCTCATGAGAAATTGTCCAGTACATGACTTTTTAGAAGGGAAGAACTGACTTACAAATCATTGCACCATCATTTTTCATTATAACACCAAACTTTCATATGTTTTCATATTTCTTTAAGTCGAAATGGGCCTGTAAACCTAATAAGAATGACTGAATTGCATCCATGGTTGAGTTGATGACACACTGAAATTATAAGGCTGTGTGAATTAACAAAGAAATGAAGCAACATGATTAAGAGAGTAGCCTCACTGAAACAAGGCTCTTGCACAATAAAATGTAACACTGGACAATTATGGCTTAATTTTACAGTGTTGTCTGAAAATGAAGACTGAGGTAAAATGGCCTTCTGGGGTTCCATGTTATATCTTAATTACTTTCAGATCAAACACACTCCCTTTATCAATAAGAGATGTGCTCTGCCAGCGCTGGAAATTCTGCCTGCCTCCTAAAATTCAGGCTAGCTTCTCTTCTCCTTATGTTTGCTTTTATGCCTACAGGAAGTCAAGCTCTGAATTCACTCAAGATTCATCAGCCCTAAGATCTTCTAACTGTGCTTTTTTCAAATTTGTGCACAACTCCATGACCCCAGGTTTGGTGATCACCATGTTGAGAATGTCCTTGAGAGATTCAATGCATTCAATGTTAATGATATTATGTATACAAGGTGCTTGCAGAACTGAAAAACAAAACAGAGTATTTCTATCACAAAATAGGCAGATCTGACTGTGTGTGGACAGGGAAGTGATCTCTTGAGTAAGAAGAGATCATTTTTACATATATGCTTTCCACAGTATATTATAATTATTTTTCATAATACATCAGACTAATGTACTCTGACATATTCAGTAAAATTAATGAAGCTATAGTAATGGCAGGTAGAGCAGCATTGCCGTTAAATCCTCACTGAGTAGTTAATTATAGAATTAGTGACTTTATAGTGAAACCTGTCCATTCTTCTGCTAGCTCAAATAGAGTTTCAGGGGCTTTGGAAAATGATGATTTGTGGGTTAATGAATTATAAATAAATTTTAAAAAGGAATAAACTACTAAGGTTCCTCCGTAATAAAAGATAGAAGATCTTTCAGAAAGAGAACAAATTATTCTTTTCAAAGAATCAATATGTGTACACCTGCTAAACTGATTTATTTGCTATGACTGGCTTCTATAAATGACAGCTATTTTGTTCTGTGTAACGGTAGTCACAAAGGTTCCATAGTCATTTTAGCTCCTTCATGGAGCCTTAAGAGCATTTATTCTAGCTGGTTTTTTAACCCAAGAATGAGTTGCTTGCTGAGAAAGCATATCTTGCTCACTTTTGGATGGAGTTTTACTTACTGTAATTGTGGGAATAAACCAAGATGCATATTCCTTTTTTTTGTTATATGCCTTCAATCCAGGAAACAGTATCGGTTTCATCTCCCTGAGTCAATAAATTCCTTTCTAAATGGAGAAGCATCTAATTTTGCCTTCTAAGTCCCTGAGGGTTTTGTAAGAGGTAATAATTCTGAAACTACATGGGCAGTGAGAGTAAATCCTATATTGGATCATTGAGAACCAAAATTGAGATCTATTTGGAGTACTGGATGGTTGAAACACGAAGCAGATGGCTTGGCAGCTTGGCAGACTGTAGGTTTCTACTCCATCAGTCTACCTTCATAAGTTTTTTAAGCCTACGCTAGTTAGTACCAAAAGTCACCAAACATACAGAAAATATTGACATACCATCAATGTATTCCAGTAGTAGAATCACTTTGAATTTGGTATTTGACACTAATAGCAGATAAGTCACTCTAATACCTTCAGGGTAGGCCAGGGAGCCCAAAATTCACTATTTCTCTTGCAGAGTTCTGTTGTCTACATCCCTGAATAATTCTGGAACTTCATGCAATAAGGCCGAGTCAGTCCTACATACGCGCTTAGCTTTAAACTTGCCTGTTGATTTCCCCAGGACTGAACGTGCTTCCAGGTATGCTCTAACACCATTATTGCACTGACTCCACAAGGAAAGCTTACAGTGTACAGCGGTGAGCTTGTGCAGAGCTCTCTGCAAGAGAATGCAGGAGATTGCTGGCTGTATTGCTCACTGCTAAGTGAAGAAAAATCCTTGCATTAAAGGTGATAATCCATGGTAGGCAAATCAGAGCAAGTGGAAACAGAATCTTCAGACTTTTAGAGAAGTTTAATCAAAGTAATACTTTCCAACACTTTGACACTCAAAGCTGTATTCTCAAAAGTGAAGCCTTTACCAGCAGGATTATAAGAAACAGCTGGTGAGATGGGAAAAAGCACTTCATACTAACACAATGTAAAAATAAATTAATAAGTTCCCTTTAGTCTTATCATTTAACATATCTTCCAACTGAGCAGATAAGAAAACTTTGGCAAGACTACAATACCTACATCTTCTTATTTTTTACCTGCTGGCAACAAAAATGATCCACAGAAATTAAGTGATAAAAAATTTACAGCATACCAATATATTTCTTCCTACATTGCTTTTTGACTTCTATAATGCCAGGTGAAAAAAATCAGGGTTCTTCTACCTTGTAGACATGTGGAATGTTTTAATCTCCACTATAATCACTCTCATCAACTGTATTTCTAACAGAGACGAGAAATCTGGCACTGAAGTGAAGATAGTTCTGGGCTAGTGAAGAAGAAATGGGCCCATTGCTGATGAAGGTTGTCAACACTTCCCTTGGGTGGGAAGTTGCCAGCTTCTGTTAAGGAAATTACAGTACCACAGCTACTGAAAATGCAGTTCTGGACATGTTCTCACTAACTCTTTGTTGCCCAGTTTTTAACCTTCTGTTTCTGATAAAACTACTGGTGAGGTAGGTCAGTGTGACATAACGTTCAAGTTCACCGGCTGCTTCAGATATCCTCTGAATTTGTCAGAGTGGGCATGACACGAGATCCAGACACACAGCTAACAGAAACCAGGAGAGATCTTTGAAGCTGAGGCCTCAGATATTTATGATGTGTTTTTAAAACCAATTTTGGATCTTCAGGGCATGAAATACGGCCTCTTTTTGCGCAGGTATCTAAGGAGAAAGGAGCACACTAAAGACTGGCACTTTAGTATTTACATCATTCAAATTACAGAGCACGATACCGAAGTTCTTTGATTGTTATCCAAATATTCTTAGGATATCATCAACCAAAATGAAGACCAAAGTCACTCTATCTTATATCAGAATAAATTAGCATTTTAAAACATTCATAATTTACAGAGGAGACTGCATGGACAAAGTGATCACAGCAACACAACGATGCCATCATGGGAATTAATTTCCTGAAAGCACCTCTGCTTCCATGGGCTTTTAATGTCGCTTTCAGAGGTTTTATGAGTTAAATCCTGATGCCCTTACTCAGTATTTCTACAGTCAAAAAGGCATTGGTGGTTTTGCCTCAGAAGAATATCAGATGTGGTTACTGACTGAAGAACTCCACAACTCAAACACTGTTCTCCCTGAGGTGCTCCATTCCCAAAGCTGGAGGCTCACCCTCCCAGTTTTGCTAGTGGACTGAACGAGGCAACTGAACAAAGATGTATCTTTTTGAATTTGTTTTAAGCTTGATCTAGTTCCTTACCATATTCATGGCATATCCTCACAAACAGCCCTGCCAGCAAAACTGTTAGGGGAATGTCCTGGTTTCATCCAGGATAGAGCTGGTTTTCTTCACAGAAGCCGGTGTGAGGCTGTGTTTTGGATTTGGGATGAGAAAATGTTGATAACGTGCTGATGTTTTGGGTTGTTGCTGAGCAGTCAAGGACAGTCCAGCTTCTTGTGCTGGCCTGCTAGCAAGGAGGCTGGGGGTGCACAGGGAGCTGGGAGGGGACACAGCCGGGACAGCTGACCCAGACTGGCCAAAGAGATATTCCCTACCATCCGACGTCATGCCCAGTACATAAACTGGAGTTGGCCAGGGGGCAGAAATCGCTGCTCAGGGACGGGCTGTCGATCACGGGGTGGTGAGCAATTTCTGTATTGGGTATCACTTGTTCTTGTACATTCCTTTGTTGGTATTATCATTGTTGTTTCCTTCTTTCTTTCTGTTCTATTAAACCGTGTTTATCTCAACCCATGAGGTTTTTTTCCTAATTCTCTCCCCCATCCCACTGTGGGAGGGGGAGTGAGCGAGCGGCTGCGTGGTGCTTAGTTGCCGGCTGGGGCTAAACCACGACAGGGAACTGCCTGGTGAAGCACAGGCTAGGGATGGGGAAGGCAGCAATGCTTTAAGGCGTCACTGAACCTGAGAGACGTGCCCTTTGACTAGGGACATCTTTAATTACTGCATAGCTTGAGTACTGCTTCCATAAGTTATGATGATATATGCAAACAAATCAGTGAATTGATTGCCAGATCGTGTAAGAGTAAGTTGCCTGTATTACTCACCTAAGAGTACAAGTTGGTTAGAAACTACTGCAAGTAGTCTACAGTTTGTCAGCCTCACTGAAAGCAATTACCAGTGCTCCTCAGACAAGCTACGCTCCTCTGTCCAAGGAATACTTCTGATTTTGAATAAAGTTATCTTTAAATTAGTATTGCATATAGCAGAGAATCAAGATCTAGTAATTCTGTTTAATACTGGCAGATAGAATTAGATGTAGTACTTGGAAAATAGCTCATCCAGTAGGATCATATTGATTTCAGCATCAAAATCTGGAGGTGAAATTAAATGCCATGGACAAGTCCATCTAACATTTTGCTGCTGAAAGGGAGAATTTTGGCTTCTCCCTCTTTCCTACATAGCACCCACATGGGGGTCCTGAATGCATCATCACCTTCACCTCGCATCCAGGAGTACACCTGCTTGTGTTCATGGCCAGCTTTGATACCAGACAGCTGCCCAGCCTTGAAGAGCTAAGTGAGAAAGAGCTGCGAGGTGCCTCTTTAGGGTTCAACTGCTCTTTGCTTGGGTGAGGCTTTTTAGGGGATGCTCTTGGCCTTGGTCCTTGCCAGAGATCCGCTGCAGACATGCCTATGCCCAGTAATGTATCTCACTGATACGGCCATGGCTCATGGCCTTGACTTCTTGGCTTCACCTCAGGCCCTGCCCCATCACTACAGACTTACCTGGTGATCTGGGCTCTTGGATGAACCCAGCTACCATCACAGGGTCTGCTCTGCTTGCCTCCCTCAGCTACTGTGGGACAGGGCTGTGGGGTCTCTGCCCTGCCTGCCCCGCTGTCACCCTGGCTCCTGGCTCCTCTTCCCCTGTGGCACAGCCCCACTCCCGCTACTCCCGGGACATCCCACTGATCTGAAGGGGATGTCACTCTGGCAGTAAGCAATTCACCTTCCTGTCGGGCCAATTCTCTGCTGAGCATTATTATTATAGCATATTATTGTCATAACATACCACATAACACTGATGACACAACCCATAAAGTTAATGGCCACATGTGTCCATGACCTGGCTCTCCTCTGATGTTTCAAGACATAGGATGATGTCCAGCACAACCAGCAGACTATTTGAAAAAAGGGGTCAGATCAGGTAAGCCAAGTGTGCTAACACCCAGAAACACCTGAAAGATAGTACAGCTATACCATAGTGTGCCATAACATACACCTCTGTTCTTCACCCCGTTAACTGCTTGAGTTCACACTGAGCCAGTGATTAATTACATCGTTTGTCACCTTGATAACATCTTAAACTCTGTTTTTAGTAACTGGGTTATACAATAGTAAAAAATAGGAGGCCTTAATTGTTTCTACATTGAAGATATCTTCCTCTTTATGCCAATTAAAATTTGTATTCATTTTGTTTGATGAAGAAGCCACATTCCCCTAGAAAATGAACCTTTTCTGAAGGACCTCATGTCAGGACACAGAACCTTCCCTCCCCCTTCTCTTCAGTAACAAGGGGAAAAAAGATTTGCTGTTTCCTCTGGTCATATTGCTTTTTCAGCTTTGAAAGTAAAAAGAGAGAAGCATGATTGTCCCTCCACAGCAAAGAGACTCAGAAAAGCAGCAACTGTTTATGATATGCTCTTCCCTTCATCAGCTAGAGTGCTGACTGCAGCCTCCCCAGGAAGCAATGACATTGAGAGCAGTATAAAAGCTAGTTTGTGAAAGGAATAGCTAGATACCTAGTGAAGCTGCAATGCCAGAAGTCCTAAGAGGGTTTAGAAACAATAAAAGCAGTGTTGGATGATACAAAAAATGCTAGCCTCTGCCACCCAAAGTTGTGGAGTAGGTCTTGTCTCGCTTACCTTGTACTTCAGAGCACCCTGGGCTGTCTTTACTACCAGTGGTGAGACACTCTGAGGCCATGCACGATGGTCAGGTGTTTTTAGCTACCTATTTCACGATGAATATAATTACTTCCCTTTTTGTCAGGGGGGGAAGGGAAGGGAAGGGGAAGCCTCAAGTGGCAGGCATCACAACCATTAGCTCTTGCATTTTCACAGATATCCTTCAAACATATCCAGTTTGAACACGTGATACGTCTCACAGCAAAAAAAAAAAATGCTACAAAGAAAACGAAAAAAGAGAATGACGTTCACTGAGAGCAGAGGAGCACAACACTAGAAAGGAACTGTGAAGAAACTGTCCCCTCCTGTGTGAGGACTTTTACGTCACATTCAGAACTTTTATTTCACAAAAAGTTAGTGCTTTTTCAGAGAGATGAAACTCAGTCAGAAGGTGTCTCAGCCCTGTACAGATAATTATCATGAATGGAACCAATTTGCCATGTTGAAATGCAGTATCGTGGCTCATTACAGAGATTACAGACAGAAAAAGTGCATCCAGTTCAGGTTTTAAATGAATCTTCTCACTGATTTACAAATGTTAAATGGTCTGAGGTATCCATACTATGCCTAGAATGAAAATAAGGTTAGATTCTTTCAGATTAGCTACACATCCAGTTCAGAAGATGTCAGTTCATTACTTTAGTCATGAACATCCAAAATCAGTGTGACAGAGATCTTCATTCCTCACTGAATGCTGATCAAATGTGGCAGATACCCATTCTTGGGCAAACAGCTGAATAAACATGTGAATGTGACAAGCAGTAGCTGGCATTTTTTACCAAGTTTAAATGAGTTGGTTTGGTTTCAAAATGACAGTCATCAGAGGAGAAAAATACTTTATCTCTATAGAGCTATCACTCTGGGAAACAAAAAAACCCACAAAACGACACCTACTTCAAAGCTAGGTAGATCTACACTACATTGCGGTCACTGCATTAATTGTAGTTTATACCCAAAAGACCTCAGGCTGTATAGACAAAAAGGGTAAAGAGGACTGTTATTGCCTCCTGCATTTGTTCCTCAATTGAGGAAATGAAGGATTAATCTTAGGTCCTCAGAGATGATTAATCATGAATTCAGTGGAAGTGTGGGACTAATTATCTCTGAGGATTGGAGCCAAAGCAATTTGCTAAAGGTCACCAGGAAGTCTGTGACCATTGCAGAAAAGGAATTTGAATCTGATAAATATGAATCCCAAACTACAGCCAAACACTGTTTCTGACTTCCGCTTACAGCATTTAGGAATCTGAGTAGACCACTTCGATGATAACCTCTCTGATACTTTGAACGCAGCAACACAAACAACTTACAGGCGAGAGCAGCTGTGACTTTGCAAAGTACTAGTCTCCCTGCAGCAACTGTTCTTTAAATTGTGGTTCGGTGTCAAGCGGTTTGTGCCTTGGTAAGTACAGGCTAAGCTACCTCACGTTTGCTGCGGATTCTCACAGGCTGTCCCAGCAGAATAGCTACTGTGGTGTAGACTTGTCCATGCAGTCAGTCACTCCCTCTCCTAACTTCCAAGGATTAGCGAAAGACATGCCTCATGGGTGAAAAGTGGCCACCTCTTTTTGGTTTATCCCATTTTTTGTGATAAAGTATATTAAAATATTGGGGGGGATGACACACACATTGCTTGTCTAGTTTTGAATATGTAGGCTTAGTGCAATTCTCTGACAGGAGTTCTATCGCTGCTAAGCTGATTAGAAATCCAGGAGCAATACAGCTGAGCTCTAGTATAAGCTATCAGTAACAATCACCACTGGGAATTACTATGTACTCCTGAAGAACAAAATCTATTTTAAATCAGAATGAGAGATGTGGGACAGTCAAGGAAGGTTGGAAAATGACTGGGTAGTGTAATCAGTTAAATGGATTTTATAAAACATGAATTTTTCAAAGCTTTACTTACTAACACAGTATAAGACCAGGTCCTCAGGGATTCTGCATCTCATCAGGGGCAAAACTTGGCAGCAAAGAGAGAGTTGGGCTATAAATCATTCCTGATGGCTTGGTTCCTTGAAAGCCTGCAGCAGTGTAATCACTGAACTTTTCAGAGTATTTGATCACACAACTGGCATGCCCTAAAAGAGGGTTCCAATAAAATGCTTCCAACATGCATTATCAAGCAGCGTACAAAACTGCTGCACATGCAGAACCTTTGGCATGAATCAAAGCCTTGAAGGTTGCATTCAGCTGACAAGGAACTTTCTGAAGTTGAAGGACATTCTGCTCTCCCCGCACTGATGTCTGGCATCCTCATCACAATTTGTGTCTGATGCAGGCCAGCTATGTGTCACTGCACGAGTATGGGAGCTGGCAGGGAACACACTAGCAGCTCCGTTACAGAAGCAATCCTGATGGCTCCATTCGTTGAACAGCACTGCGTGACCATATGATAGCACGTGGTGGTGTGGCAATGGCAGGCTAGCAGTGTTGAGCACAAACCATCTGCATCCTTACATTTATTGTAGAATGGTGAGTCCAATAACTATTGCTTCCTCCTCCTCTTCCTCTGAAATGGGCTCCTGTTGTTACCTTGCTGCTATTTGATCCTTGCCATGATCTTAGCCATCTCCCTGCGTGATCATTGCTGCCTCTTAATAAGGAAATAAGGTCTTACTTAAGTAGCTGGATTAATAGGCATTGATGGCACAGCAAAATTATTGCAAGTTTCCTCAGACTTCTTTTTGGAGCCACTTCCTTCCTAATTTGGAAGAATTATCTATATTTGCAAGAGGTAACCAAAGACTCCTTATAAATCCTTTTTTTTTCTCTGTTGAAACAGCTAACACACATGGCAAGACAAGAGGTCTAGGACTGAGACAATTCTCTCTCCACACAGACCACCAAAGACCCTTCAAATTCTCCATTGCTAGTGATCTGGGCGAGATGGCTCAGAACGATCACTTTTAAGAATATCTGGGAACATGTGCTTACTTGCTTTTCAATCTAAAGCTGAATGGGCTTGAAACTTATGTCAAAGGGTTTCCCAAAACCCCAACTCCCATGTCAATCTCATCCTGGAGGTCCCTACCACTTACTATTCCAGTATTTCCCCAGGACCTTGCACTTAAGCACTTTTTTTTGCTCTGGGGACTGAGATGCCTAGTTTTTATGTAAATTCCCAGACAGGGAAAGCTACCATATCAGAATTTGGCATTGACTGACAAGGATCACTTTACACAAGATGTGGGATAGACAGTGTGCTGTTGAGTGTGGGGAATTGGGGGTTGCGATTCCTGTTCACAGGGTAACTTCTGGTTTTATTCAAAGATTCTGTAAGCTGTGTGATCACTTCAGAGGAAGGAATCCACATCTTCATGAACTTCTCAGTTGTGAGACTTTGGATCTCTTTGGGGACTCATCTCTTGACCCCATTGTGCTTGCCTTCCTGGCTGCTTAGAGACTACACTTGGAGGGAGGTGCTGTGGGTATCCTGCCCCTCTCACATGTACAGCCTGGAGATCAACATGCTGTTTGAAGGAAAGGTGGACGGTTTGTATCCTCTGAGATTGATGAGGATGCTGAATCCAATTTGCACACTTCCCAGATGATTTAGACTCTGAGAAGATGTGAATTCTGCTGTGTGAAGTACTTGTGTGTGGATGTAGCACTCAAGTTGATGGAGGCACTTAATGTAAGTTCCTATCTCTAACAGTAGAGAAAACCTGGAGTTCAACCACTCTTTTCCTCATGGGCTAACTCCTGGGCTTTCTGGATTGCTCTTTGGAGATGCCCCAGGACATGCCTATGCTATGTGCAGAAAACAGAGTGAAATGCTGGATACTCTCCTGCTTTTGGGTTCCACCACCTCACTCTAATGATGGTGTCAGCTGAGACTCCTGCATCATCCCATAATGTGCTCCATGTCTTAACTCTTCACACTGCCTGTCTTGGCTCCTAACTTACATGCTTTGGCTCATTTGCTGAGGCTAGAGGGCTACTTCTTAGCTATTGTAATACCTATGTGGGAGGCACACCAGCAGGTATTGTGGATCTTTTAAAATTTTACTTAAAACCAGAAGTCTCATTGGCTTTGGTCATGGCACTAATCAACTTCAGTCCATACTCTCTGTAGTAGTTAGACTCCTAATTTCCACAAATGTCGCAATAAGACAGATGTTTAACTGTTGCTGGGACCTGTATCACAGGTCCTTCAAAATCCCTGTTTAAATCCATTTTTAATTTTTTAAAAATTTTAAAATTTAAATTTTTCCCTGTTTACATCTATTACTAATCCTATGATCCTATGCCAAGATTCTTAATTTCTTACCCCAAATCACCTCTCCTGGGGCTGGTGCTAGCTGCATCTGCAAAAGAATTATGAGTCAATCATGAGTCATGAGGAGCCAAATGCTGTGCACAATTAACTGCCTATTTACAGTTTAAAGAGACACTGATCCTGTTAGGGTTGCAGTGACTTATGAATAATTACGATTCCTGGGATAGATTTCATTTTTCCTGAATTGACACAGTCAGATGGCACTCTCTTCTCAGCATAGGCCATTCATAAATATGCACATTCTTGTGCAGGAAGATCTGGTGCTAGAAACCAAACAGCAATGTGCAGTTTATAGTACACACTTGCAATTCCAGCGCTAGTACTTGAACACAGAATGGTTTTCCTGGAGTTTTCGTATGTGCTACTCTTTCTTACAAATGGCTCTTACAGACACAAGGCTCACCTATGTTTTAGACACTGTTAATATTTACCATACTGATAACTGTAGGTCAATGATATAGGGATATAGTGTTTACATAGAAAAGCTCTTTTGGATATCGGTATTATTTACCACATGGTTTGCTTTAAGATCTTCAGGCAAGACAGCACTGACCATAAAGGAAAAATCTTTTGCCTACTGTGGATGCAGATAGACTTAACTCCACACAAAACCCTCAGGTCTTAAGGTACCCCAGGTGACATTTGACATTTGTGTTTTCCACCCAAGTACTTCTTACGCCTTCACTGTGCAGCACTCTGTAGACTTTCCTGTAACAATGAGAAACTCTTCTTCATATTGTTTCAACAGAGGAAAATCTTCTCATACTATAGTTGACAAGGACAATAGACTTCAAGCCCAAAAGACACATTTTCCTCTTCTAAAATCTTTTATATTAGATATGGCGTTAAACACTCGGGAGCCCATAAGGTAGTTATTTTTCCATCTTCTATTCCAAGGCATTTCACAGACTGATAGACAGAGCAAGTGTGTTCCTGATTGGAGGCACTAGCAAGCTGCAAAAGGGGATAGCCAGATATTAAAATCTGACGACAATGTATCTAGCATCATGGATGCAATCATGGATTCCTTATTGCATATAGAAACAAGCACGGCCTAGTGCTTCAGTCTTTTGCTGGTGTGTTTGGTTCTTGAAGACATTTGCCTCAGAAATATGCAGTAAACAGTTTCATTGGGTCTTTTATATGATTGAATGAACTATGAGAAAAGGTGGTCGTGCACTGCTATTTCCATTTTTCTACTTTTTTTCCACTAAATCTTTCAGAATCAATTCTTTAGGGGGAAGGCCAAGTCCAAGACATTTGTGGTGTTACGCCAACAGAGAATTTGGTCCCAGGTTTCTCTGTGTGTATGATGAATTGACAGCCTTGTACCTGTAGCCAAAGGGAGCAGATGGAAGAAATTCTACTTACAACTTTGTCCTAGTTGTATGCTTCAACAAAACACAAAATATTGCAGCGAAATCTTTTCCTCCTATAATTGTATATATCAAATGAGGGTATCAGGAAGCCAGAAGTGCCCATTTTAGTCTACATTCAGCTCTGGAAGCCACCACAGCACAACTTCACAGTACCACTTTCATAACAGCCAGTGCATTAACTGTTTTGTTCTTCCCTGCTTCCAGCTTCTGAAAAAAAGGATATAACTTCTGACATTCTGTGGTATTTTTGTTATAACTACAGTGAATCCCACTGATCAGTGTGATTGTGTCTAACGTGGGACCCCTGGGGTTCAATGAAGTCTCCTGCTGGGGACCTGAAGCTGTGGACTCAAGCCTAGCTTACAGACACGAGTCTGGAGACTATTCTGTGTTGATCCAGCTGTAATTGGGTATGGACTAATGGCCAGACAGGCTGCGAGCTGCTGCCTACAAGAACTACAATGTTTTTACCAAACTAATTCAGTAGGTTAGCTATACTATTGGTAATGATTAATACAACTTTTTAAAGATACTTGTCTCATAAACCTCATATTTACTAGCATATTAGCTATTAGTCTCAATGAAGTCTCCTACAACTGCTACTATGAAAGAGTTTGCTTAAGAAGAAACTGTGGCTTGATCAGGAATAATCTTTTCCTCACGCTTATAAGAATATGAAATTGGCTGGACACAGTCAGAAGAATGATCCATCTAGTCCAGGATTCAGCCTTCAAAAGGAGTTAGTATGTGGTTTGTCAGAGGTAGCACCTGGTATGTGCTACATTTGGCCTCAGATGTCTTAGTTTATCTATGCTCTTCTTGGCAATAACCTTCCATTTCCCAGAAGCATGGACACCATCAGTAATTGTCAGTCTCCAACATCTGGTACTAGGACTGGTGCTTCTGGAAATCACAGAATCAGAATACAAGGGCAGTAATAGATGAGACCCTATGAAACCCAAGCAGCTCCCACTTTTTTATTCCTTTTTCTCCCACACAATGACAAAAGTACTATCCAGCAGAGTGGAGCAAGGCTTTGACTAGCCCTGTGCCCATGGCAGCAGCCAAACTTCAAAGGTGGCAGGAATGGTAAAACCCACAGTTAAGAGACGTCTGATGAAACACTCCAGAGAGCAGCTTCTGGCACTCAATTCAGTAAAGACTTGTTTCTCATAAGGGGAAAAAAAAAGGAAGACAACAACAACAAATCCTAGGAAAACAGCAGTTAGAGCAGTTAGTACGCTTAATAAAGGCAATAAGAACAGTACATTCACAGTAGCGCTTCCTCCAAATGCTCTCATGGCAGCCATCCAACAAATAATCATTGGAGGACTTCCTGAGTCAGAGACACTGTCACTATGTATACAACTGTATCATGCATTGTTTAATATAATTGTGGTGTACACAATGGGTATGTAAAATATATGTTGTATACCGTTAGTATAGTATAGTACTATATTGCATGTAACACAATACATCCACATTTTACTTTGGATGAAGTTTCTTTTAATTAATTTGTCCAGGCACTTTTTGAATTATGTAAACTTGTAGCATCCATAAATTTCTGCAATGAACATTTCCAAAGCTCACATGAATACTGTATAGAAATTCACCTCTTTTGTTTGTTTTTATCTAGTCATCTGCTAGTTTCGTTTGAAGTTCTCTTGCTTTTGTACTGGATGAGACAGCTCTTAATACCAATTTATAATTGTCTTTTCTAGCCACTCATTTTAGTAGACCTTTCTACCCTCTCAGTTATCTCTCTGCCAGTCTACTCACTTGTCTATTTATTATTTAGCAGTTCCATGCCTTTGATCATCCTTATCACTCATCTCTGTACTTCTTCCAGTTTTGCCATTGCCCTTGAGATAGAAGAACCAGAACTGTACTGAGCACCTCCCAGAGGCACACTGTGTGTATTATTTTCTATTTAGTTTGCTATTGCTTTCCTAATAACTTTTAATACACTAGTTTTTTGTTTAAAGACGGAACAATTAATAATATATTAGAGGAATCACAAGGAAATAGCCTGGATTGTCCCTTAGCACCAATGAGGTATGAACTGATCTTGACAAACCAATTGCAAAAGCAGCAAAGATGCTCAAGGTGCAACGAAGTCACACATATGCTCATAACTCATAGAAAGACTGCTACCTCCTACTGAAGCCTAAGAAACTGTCTTAAATGAGAGCTTTTATTAAAAATAATGCTTGATTAACCTCATGTTTTTCTTACCAGCATTTATTGCTCTACAGAAGGGCTATGACGCTTCCAAGGGGCCAGAATTTGAGCAATATTTCATAACTTACTGGGCCAGAAGGAGATCTAGATTAAGACTTTACAGTTCTCAGCTGAGGACAGCTTCCCAAGGAGCTTTAATTACCTGTCATGGAAGCTGGGACATGTGAAGGGACCAATTCCTGCCACTATTAGCTACCTGCCCAGAAGGCAGCTCCTCAAGCCATTCTAGGATTTTCATTTGGGAGGAAATACTTCCATGTATTATAATTACAAAGATCAAGAGTGATAAAATTTTGATTCAGCAAAAGGCCTTAGAATATGACAGTAATTCTCTTAGCTCAGTGTTTTCCATGCAGATTTGGTTGGAGTCAACACAAACACATGGCACCATTTGGAGGACAGACACTGTGAGGAGGCTTCTTCGCAGAGTTTTCATGACTTTGACAAGAAATTACGGTTTGAATTTTGAGCCATGACAGGCAGAATTTTAATCAGGAAAACAAGAAAATGAATATGTAAAGAAAGGAACAGAGACAGATTAGTATCAACTAAATGAGAGCAAAACCAGAACTACCACAGTTGTGTTATCAGAGCTTTGGAAAGAAATACTGAGAATTTTTATGGCATACATAAAGAAACTGGGAAAATAGAAGTTTGAGGGAAATGTGTCTTTTGCAAATGACCAATAAAGGAAAAAGAAGCCAAAGGGGAGAGGACTAATTTAGAACTAGGTATGGGTGATCCATAATATTTCCAGTACCAGGTTCAATTTGATTTAGTAAAGCTATTCAGAGATGCTGATGCTGAAAGGAACACTTCCAATTCTTGGTCCTCATCTACAGAACAGATCTGTTGAGAAGAAAGTGGAAAAATTTGAAAGTTTTAACAATATATTCACTTATTCACATGTTGTTCTACATTTGGACTCACTAAACTAACCTATCACAGCTCCATCAGGATCCTGCAGCACTCACAATTTCAGGCATCTTTTTCTGAGGAAATTGGGAATATTTCCATACAAATACTGGAGAATACCATGGAATTGTGTGAAGACAAATCTAACTCCCTTATCTTCAAACCAAGAAGATAAGTTCATTTCAGATCAAGACTAGAGTCTGCTATTTCAGCAACAGCACTCTAGACTTTGCAAGAATGTAGTGGGAAAGAAAGGAAACTAATCCTACTGAAAGAAATCAGCATTGGTGGAGTATCTCGTCATATAGCGGTTGTGAATGGCCTGCCTTCCTACCACTGTAGTTTACTTTCTGACCCCACAACCTCTGAGAGAAGAATACCCTACTCAGCAGGAGCAGGAGGGCAATGGTCCCTCATTACTCTCACATTTCCATTTTTCTAACTGAGTTTTTTATTACTGTGTTTTGAGAGGGGTGAGAAGGGTTAATTTAAAAAATAATAATTTTTTGCCTTCAGGCATTTAACAAACAGGTTTTCAGTTGTATGTCTTTGGCTTTAGCTTCTTTAGCCTGTTTAACAACTTTTCGCTTATTTAGATAATTTTAGCTTATGTCTTTTTTTATGATGATTCTTGGCAATGCCAGCTGATGATTCTGGAACTCTTGGTAGTTGCAGCACGGCAAATGACAGAGACAGTCTCTGTGCCACAAGAATTTCTGGGTAAGTACCAGACAGAACATGATCTGCTGGGTAAAATATACCTCATCCACATGAGAATAGGAAGTGAGAATTTAACACATTTTCATTTCAAGCAATTTTTCTTGATGGCTCATACCTCATCCGTTCCCTCTCCTCCCCTCTCTCTTCTCTGTGAAGTACAGGTGTCTTTTCTAACAATAGCCCCAAATATGCACAGGTAGAGCTGTAGAAAGAGATTTCCTCATGCTAGAATATTTTCATCTTTGATTTCTGAACATTTATTATATGAATACCAGTATGAATTCTTATAGGAGAGTGGGATGAGAAAAGAATTAATTTTCATAAAGAACCTTTAATGGGAAAGCTCAGCCCAAGAATCTCCTGAATTCCATTTTGTCTCTGGACCACAAGTCAGAGGATGGCTTTGAAAGCTAGAAATGACAGGCTGCAGGGGACAGAGAATGGTGTTAATGTATGTTCCTCTTCCTAGTTCCTGCCAGCTATAACCTCCTCAGACAAGCCTTTCTGTTGGGAAGATTTTCTGTTGGCATACACATGGAAAGAGCAAGATGAAATGCTGCTTTTAGGAGGGAATGGAACTTGAGGTATAAAAAGCTTCAGAAAGTGACCTTTGCCCTGAGGTTGCTTTGTCCCTCCATGGCGAGGACTGCCAGAACCAGCAGCATCCTGGGGTTGCACTGCTTGCAATGATGAAACACTTAGGAAGGGTAGAGACAGAAATTTTTGCCTGTTTCTTCCACTCTCCCCACATGATCTGCAAAACTTGTCCCTCACCTGATTGTACGGCTGTGGTCTCAGCCTACTGGACAGTCACTGGAGTGGCAAGTTGTCTGTAAGAAAGCCCTCCTCTTTGTAGGATCATTCAGGTAGGAGCATTGCTGGCACCACTTCAAAGTTATAACTGGTTGTATGTGAAGCTACCAGGCCTTTCTTTGCTGGGCCTCTCTGGAAGTATGAAGCAGCAGCATTATCTGAAGTGCAGCTTTGCAGGAGGTATGCTTTGCTCCATCTAATTGATACGAGAGCAGATACGAATTCCCAAATTGCTGTCCAGTGTGAAAAAATCTGAAAAACCTGTGGAAAGCCCCAGCAAGTGCACAGAAGTGCATTACTGCTACAACAGCATGGACCCTGTTTCCACAAATAAGGAGATACCCAACTGTCAACATCCCAGCTCTGCCCTTCTCGATGCTCTAGAGAGAAAGATACCACAGGTAGCAGTGCTGACCATTGACTTGCTGAAGGAAACTCCTGTGAGTGAGTATAGGGAGCAGCTCAGAGGTAATAAGGGAAGAGGTGGAAAAGAAGACAAGTTTCTCCTTTGCCACAGTGAGGAAGACACAACCCTACATAACGGAGAAATGATCCTTCCCCAGAATACAGAGGAAGGGAAACAAATATCTGCAGAGCATATTTCTACTAGATTTGGTTCACCCACTATATATTTAAACAATAAACAGCTTTGCAAACTATTCTAGCTAGTACAACTGAGCTCTATGCTCCTTGATACTAGTAACCTCAGTACCATCAAAAGTAAGATTCAGGGTACCTATAGTTGAACTGAAGGTGGTTTACAGAGTTTAAAATGAGAAAGGGTTATTAGATCCTGCAATTTGAATCGCTACTATTTAACACACCATTTCACAGATGTATCACCCAGCTCCTCTTTTATTGTGGTATCTTGTGTTTGGCTAAACACGTTTTCCAGCAATTTAGCTAGGCTTGAATCCAAGAAACAGAAAGCTGGAGAATCCACCACTGCTTTATTAGCTTAAACCAGTGGATAATCAGCTTCACTGTTAAAAATTTGTGCCTAATGTCCCATTTGAATCTGTATGACTTTAGTTTCCAGAAACTGCTTTTTTGTTGTGATTTCCTCTATTTAATTCCATTTAACTCAGGACCCTTACTATTATTTTCTCTTCAAAAATGTACTTATTTGTACATTGTTTGTGGCAGTCCCATTAAATACCACAGATGTAATAAATTTCAAGAAAGAAATGGGGACCCTATTAGATGATCCCCTCGGAGTAGCTGAAAAATTGGACCAATTCCTAGGCCCCAATACTTACACCTGGGAAGAAATACAGTCCATTTTAGGGATCCTATTCACTGTTGAGGAAAGGGGAATGATTAGACAAGCTGGAATGTGAATTTGGGAAAGACAGAATCAGGCAGGACCCCCGGGAGATCAGAAATGGCCAAATGTGGATCCCCACTGGGATCATCAACAACCCCAAGGAAGACAAAATATGAGGGATTTGAGAATGTTAATCATACAGGGAATAAGGGAAGCAGTTCTCCGAGGGCAAAACATTACCCAACAAGGGAAAGACGAATCTCCAACAGAATGGTTGGAGAGGTTGAGGAAAAACCTACAAATGTATTCTGGAATTGATCCGAATACAGTGGCTGGGACCACACTCCTTAAAACAAAATTTGTAGCTAAATCCTGGGGGGATATAAGAAGGAAATCAGAAAAATTGGAAGATTGGCAAGAAAGAGGATTAGAGGAGTTACTTAGAGAAGCCCAGAAAGTCTATGTTAGGAGGGACGAAGAAAAACAAAAAGCAAAAGCAAAAATTTTTGTAGCAGCAGTAAGGGAAAGTCAGAAAAATAAGACTCCGTCTGGAGAGAAAAGGGAAAAAAGAATAGAGCAGACACCCCGGGGACAGCCTTATCAAGAAAGATTTACAATTCCCGTCTGTTACTACTGTAACAAGAGGGGACATGTTCAGAAGAACTGCCGTAAGCGGGAACAAGATGAGAAGATGTTCAAGGAAGATTAGGGGTGTCAGGGGCTCTATCTTCTGGGGACTTCAACATCAACAGAGCCCTTGATAAAATTATTAATTGGTCCCCATAAAGAGGAAGTTTTATTTTTAGTGGATCCAGGGGCCGAAAAGTCAACCATTCAAAAATTTCCAAAAGGTATGGAAAAAGGGAAGAGTTATACGTCAGTAGTAGGAGCAAAAGGAGAGCCTTTTAAAGTAAGTATATTGAAAGATGTAGAAGTAGAAACAGAAAAGAAAATCTGTCTTAATGATTTACTTTTGCTCCCTGAAGCGGAATACAATTTATTAGGAAGGGATTTGATTTTGAAGTTAAACTTGAGCATTCAGAGTCAAGGGGACAAATTGCAGATTAAATTATACACTTTAACACAAGAGGATGAAGAAGCTATTAACCCCTCAGTGTGGTATAAGGAAGGGGAAACTGGAAAGATAAAAATGGACCCCATAAGGGTTCAAATAATAGATCTGCACCGCCCAATTAGAATCAAGCAATACCCTATACCTATGGAGGGTCGAAAAGGATTAAAACCTGTAGTTGACAGACTTTTGGAAAAAGGAACCCTAGAACCATGTATGCCACCTCATAACACGCACATTCTTCCCGTAAAGAAACCAGATGGGTCATACAGGATGGTGCAGGACTTAAGAGCTGTAAATCAGCGAACAATCACTAAATTCCCTGTGGTGGCAAATCCTTATACTTTATTGAGTCATATATCTCCCAAACATACTTGGTATAGTGTAATAGATTTGAAAGATGTTTTTTGGGCCTGTCCTCTGGATGAGGGATCCAGAGATTATTTTGCCTTTGAGTGGGAGGACCCCGAAACAGGACAAAAACAACAATTAAGATGGACTGTGTTACCACAAGGGTTTACAGAGTCACCAAATCTATTTGGACAAACTTTAGAGAAAATTCTACAAGATTTCACAATACCTAAGGAGGTAAAATTATTGCAATATGTGGATGATTTATTAGTAGCAGGAGAAACTGAAGAGGGGATCTGAAAAGCCACCATTAAATTGTTAAATTTTCTAGGGGGAAAGGGATTAAAGGTGTCCCGATCAAAGCTACAGTTTGTAGAACAAGAAGTAAAATACTTAGGACATTGGCTGAGTAAGGGAAGGAAGAAGTTAGAACCTGATAGGGTAGCTGGGATTCTATCCTTAAGACCCCCACAAACTAAAACGGAAATTAGACAAATACTGGGTTTATTAGGATATTGTAGACCATGGCTTGACAATTATAGTGAAAAAGTAACTAATAACCAACTTAAACGGTTTATTGAAGACGATCAGAGATTTGAGGAAGATTACCTTTAGTGCTCCTTTGAAAGTGTATACCCCACACAATGTCAGAAATGTTTTACAACAAAAAGCGGAAAAATGGTTAACGGACAGCCGAATCCTAAAGTATGAAGCAATACTAATAGACTCCCCTGACTTAGAATTGAGGGTGACTTCTGCTCAGAGTCCAGCACAATTTTCGTTTGGAGAACCATCAGAGGAATTGCAACATAACTGTTTAGAGGTAATTGAGACCCAGACTAAGGTGAGACCAGATTTAAGAGATGCTGAGTTGGAAAATGGAGAAGCACTGTTTATAGATGGCTCCTCCAAAGTGGTAGAAGGGAAGAGAAAATTAGGATATGCAATAATTAATAAGGACTTAGAACTTGTGGAATCAGGACCTCTGAGTCCATCATGGTCAGCTCAGGCTTGTGAGCTGTATGCCCTATGTAGGGCCCTGGAATTATTAAAAGGAAGAAGTGGGACTATATTTACAGATTCTAAATACGCATATGGGGTGGTCCACACTGTCGGAAAAATTTGGGAAGAAAGAGGTTTGATTAATACTCAAGGGAGGAATTTAATACATCAAGAATTAATAGTAAAGATTTTGAAGGCGTTAAGAGAACCAAAGGAGATAGCAGTGGTACATGTGAGGGGACACCAAAAGGGATTAGATTACCAAACTAGAGGAAATAACTTAGCAGATAAAGAGGCCCAGGAAGCAGCCTTGAGGGCTAAAGTTGCCAAAATTAATGTCATACAAACAAAGGAGGACACCAGCAAAGAAGGACGAGAGGAAAGAGGGAAGAAGTTTACCCCAGAAGAACAAACAAAATTGGAGAAAATAGGAGCTAAATTAGAACAAGGAAAATGGACACTGCCTGATGGGCGAGAAATGCTGCCAAAAGCCTACACCAGGCGAATATTAGAACGTTTGCATGTGCAAACACATTGGGGTACAAAAGCATTAAGTGATCATTTTCTTAAACAATTTGGTTGTATCGGAATTTTTGAAATAGCAAAGCAAATTACACGAGGTTGCTTAACTTGTCAAAAGGTACATAAGACAGTGTTTCGACAAGCAGCCACGGGAGGGAGAAAAACAGCTTACAGACCTTTTGAGAAAGTACAAGTCGATTTCACTGAATTGCCTAAGGTAGGGAGGATAAAATATTTATTGGTAATAGTAGATCATTTAACACAGTGGGTAGAAGCTTACCCTGTAGCACGAGCTACGGCACAGGTGGTGGTAAAAATTTTATTGGAACATTTGATACCTAGATATGGGATAATCCAGTACATTGATTCTGACCAGGGCACACATTTTATGTCTATCATTAGGTATTCAGTGGGAATACCACACTCCGTGGCACCCACAAAGCTCAGGGAAGGTAGAAAGAATGAATCTTCTAAACATAAGAACTAAATCATACAGTGAGACTGGATTATCGCCATCTGAAATGTTACATGGCATGCCTTATTTTCAAGGAATGCCTCTGGGGAACAATGTAATTGAGGATCATAGTATCCAACAATATATAATTACCATTGGAAAAAGATTAAAAGAATTAAGAGAGTTTGGGATGGTGGCCCAAACCACCACCTTTAGGATTTGCAATTCATCAGTTAGAACCAGGAGATAAAATTCTGATAAAAACATGGAAAGAAGGAAACTTGTCTCCCCTCTGGGAAGGACCTTTCCTTGTTTTATTAACTACAGAAACAGCCGTGAGAACTGCTGAAAATGTGTCACAAGTGAAAGGTCCAGTGAAGGAGTGGAAAGTCACATCTGACTAAATTGCTATGGGAATTTTATTGTGGCTACTCCTGTAATAGAAACAGGAGTGAAACATGGAATTCCCACAGTTGCTAAAAATCTCTTTGTAAATCTTGCTGAAAACATTGCTAAGTCATTGAATATAACTAATTGTTACGTTTGTGGTGCAACAAATGAAGGTGAACGATGGCCATGGGAAGCTATGGAGAGCAATATAAGTAATCCCCAAGTTTGGAAAACAATGGGAAAGGGTAATAGGAAACAACAATGGGTACTCCAAACGAGTATAATTGGAAGGAGTTGTTGGCAAAAGAAGAACAGGAAAAAGGAGCTGGAACTAGAATTTGTCCTTTGTGTAGAAGGTGGTGTGTATTTGTAAGATTAGTGTTGCAGGCTAACTGGCAGTTTTCTGTAGCCATAAAGCCTTGCAAATAAAGAGGATTGCCAGGCTTGGGCAACTGCTCAGGTCTGGACAAACCACTGATCTATCAAAGCTCTGGCCTCCACAAGCAGTGCTGGATTCTGGCAAGTAGTTTTTCTTTTTCTACTAAGAAAGCACCCCCTTAAAGGAAAGAAGAGGGCAAGACCGGAGGGGAACTGGTGTTGCGGCTTAAAAAGGGTCTGCCAAGGGCTGTAACCCCTTCGGGCTGTGACCGCCGATCACTATGGCCCTGACCGGACCTCTTCTAGTTCTACTTGGGGGTGAGTTCCTTGGACTCTGACTACGGCAAATAACTGTAGTCAATATTGGAACAAGTCCAGCTGGGGTTTACCCCAGAAGTGTGTAGGAACTAACTTAGAGGTAAAAATGGAAAAACTGAGGACCTTTTCTAATTGTACAGCCCGTACCTGTGATCATATTTGCCAAAGAACTGGAACAATAAAACCTAGGTTTTTTCCTGTTACCCATAAATCAGGGAGAGCGACTAGAATTCCAGGTGTATAACGAATGGCCTCCTGAGAGACAAACTTGGAATGGAGTCAATCTAGGAGGATTTTGGGGAGATTTTATGGGTGGTGATTGGCTTACTAAAATCAGGATAGTTGTATTGGGGATATGTGGGGGATTGTTACTAGATTAATCTACTCGGTTATACAAGGAATGCAGATATCTGCAGTACTCAATTGGAAATGAAAACACGAATCAATACTATAAAGAAGATGATGGGGGATTGTGAAATATGTTCATCTGATTCATGTGATGAAGTGTAATCTTCTGTACTTTTATGGATTTCTCCTGCACCATAAAAGGGGGTATTTTACAGGAGAAAGTTAAACTACTTTGCTGGTATATCAGCTCAAACCAGTTTGACCACTGACTGCATAGTATTATGTAAAGAGAAACTTGTAAAGTGCATGCATAAAGTTTGGGGTCATCCTGGGGGCACGCCGAGGAAGATTCGAGAAGACTCTAGAAGGAGAAGAGGGCATGCGCTGAAGAAGACACGCCTATTCATGAATATGTATTAGCAGACAGGATATAAACCAAGAACAGGAACTGTACCGCGTGTGTCTTGGTGGAGCGGAGACTCCCGGCACACCCAGCGCTGTTTGCTTGCCTCTATTCGCTTAATAAATTGTAAATTTGAATTGGAATCCTGTTTGGGACTAAATCATTTATCACATAATGATGTCATGTCTCAGGTCTTCTTTTTGAGTGAACTCATGTCTCACTAAAGCCATCCCTGCCCTTTCCTTAAATCTCTGTTGTGAAGGGGTTTTTTTGCATGTATTCCATTTTCTATACATTTGTTTTAAAACAGAAAAGCTGTAAATGTTAGTAGTATTTCAGAATCAAGTTCAGCAGTGTTCTACAGGAAAACGAACTTGTCTCCCTAACTGTGAGTATTGAAAGTGGTATTTTTACCTGAACACCACAGTGGGAGATGTCTGCACATTGTGACCTTTAAATCATTTTCAGAACCACGTTCTTGCGGTAAAAGTTCACCACTCTTAAGTTTGTTTGGCTTGAATTTCATGTTCTTAGCTTTGCATTGTGGTACTGACTACATTTTTTGAGGGTGCCAAGGACACAGCCACCGCCTCACTATAATTTACCATGCCATGTATCTTCATATAGTCTGCAAATGTCATGAGCTGTTTGTATTTACTTCCACAATACAAGTTCAAATGTTGGAAAATATCAGGATTAGCACAACGCTACATAAAACCCCATTACAGACATTCATATGCAGTTAGGACTCTACGTGGACAATTCATCACTGACATCTGTTTGAAAAATCACATCCCAGACTATTTTCTTACTGTTCTTTTACTGTTCATGTACAATACTGATCTTTATCAGAATGCACTGGTATACTGCCAAATTTCTTACCAAAGCCTAAATAAATTACATTTTATACTTTTCTCAGAAAGCATGTATTATCTTAAAAATGCAATTTAAAAAAATCAAAACAAAACCATAATCAGACTCACTTTAAAAGGCCCATTTTCTATTAAGAAGAATCTTCATTGGCATGTCTTCTGTGTTTGATATCCAATTCTTTAATAGCAATAATTCATGTCTGGTCTTCACTACTGAAGATTTATATACCTGTGACTTCCATCAGGATAATGAGTATATACTACTTTGAGCCAATCATCCCTCTCTTTGGAATATTGCTCCAGCATTGACAGTCTTCCTGTTTCTTGGAACAGCTGTGGTGTTCCAAGATTTGTTAAAACTGAATTTCAACAGACAAGAGCTCAACCTGGCCAGCTCCTCAGGTCTCTGGGTATAAATTATATAGGCCTGTAGACTTAACAAAATTTTTCTTTTGCAGATGTTTAATATCATCCTCAGTTGCTGTTGAACTGGAAAACACATTTCCTATCCTCTTATGATGGGGAAAAAAGCATGGTACATTTTCCAATGAATTAACAGAAATATTTATTAGACTTCTATTTTTTTCCCCTAATAATAACTTTATCATCTCTATATAGTAGCAGGCCTAAGAAGAATTTCTTTTTTAATAATCTTCAGCTTCTCGCTTTTTCTATGTGATGTTAAGATTTTTTAGCAATTTTTCTACATTTCATGATTATATATTAATTTATAGCTATATCTCCTTACCTATTTTTCATTAGATACCATTTTTTATCAACAAATCCTGCCCTGGCTTCGTTACTATGCCAAGACTGGCTCTAAGCCAAAGTTGTCCTTTCTGATTGTAACCATCTTTTTTAGCCACCTAATAAATATTTCTTTTAAACCAACTACTTTCATTCTCTTTTTTTTCTACACAGTTTTGCTCACAATTTTTTCTGTTGTAAAAATTAAGTCTTATACACGTTATGAATGTTTATGTGTAGTACGTATTTTTATAATTACTATTCAGGGTAATCTTTTTTCCACAGTGACTGCAATTAATCTTGGTTACTGGTCCACCAATTTTCCACTCTGTGATTAATTCTTCTTACCATAATATGGCACTAAACAGCGCAGCATGTCTCGTGTAAGAAAATTGCTGTCTCAGATTTTTAGAAAGCTGTTAACTTAACTTAGTTGTTAAACTGTTTAAATGTCTTAGCACTGGTGGACTGAGCCCTCCCTCCTTGGTATTCTACACTTTTAGGATGATAGGATGATGTATTTGTTACAGATTAAACTGCTAAAAAATCAAAAGTTTTGTTGATCTTCCTGACTAGGACGTGCTTGAAAGACCATTATTTTAAGTACAGTCACTTTATTATGTGGGAGTAAAGAAGCAGAAAAGACTGACAAGGCTAGACATGGGTTAAAGAGCAACTCTCATGAATTACATTAATACACTAAGTAGTGCTGGCTGTCTTGCCTGTCAGCAAGTTATCAAGAAATTAAGGATATTATATACAAGCTCATGTCTGATGCAGGTGGAAATAGGCCAAAACCAGCTGCAATTGGTCCTGTCATTGCGAACATCTGACACACTTACCGTTGTAACAAGAGATCCAGGTCATGGGCAAACTAGTAAAATAAATTATCAGCCTTCAGGGATTTCATTGCAGTCAGTAGTGGTGACTGATTTTTGTGTTAATGTTTTTTTTTTTTTTCCTACATGCAAGATGGATCTTCCAGATACCGTCTGAATAAGTAAAGGCATTGTGACTTCCTTGACAGCAAGGCTTGAGTCGTAGAAGAGACTGTCAACAAATACATGGCTTGTAGGTCCAAATTCTGCTTTGAGTGGTATTTGCATAGCTATGTAGAAATTGGTGGGGTTGACTTTGTTGTTACCAATTTCAATGTGGCTGCTCAGGCTTTAAATCAGAGCTGAATTTGGCAATTAGCCGTCCTTCACACTAGATAGTAAAAAACATATATAGGCATAGGTTCACTTTATTAATACTGTTTTAAAAACAAACAAACCAATAGTGCCTTTTTAAAATAGATGAGAGGGCAGGCGGTAACATCTAGCTTCTCCGCATCTAAAAATATTTTGTAATACAGGCAGTTTCAGGACTTGCCCTTACTTCTCTCTCAGTTTAATACACCAAAACCCCTCAATGCTTTTCCCCATGTTTCCCATATAATTATCCATGAATCCCTATACCTTGTAAGGCAGTCTCAAACTTGCAGACTCAACAACTCATCTTCCCCTCTAGGATAGTACTTATGGCCCTTGGAAACTAAGGAGCCCTACTTTTCTGGAAGTCACTTAATCCGTACCATTCATAATGTTTATTACCCATCGTCAGCTCATAAAAAAACATTACACAGCACTCCATCACGGCCGACCAAACTGCTTGACTTTCCTGTGCTGAACAGAGTTACTCAACATCTGTAACAGCTGAGGTGGCACTGTTCAAAGGGGAACATTGTGCTCTGCTTCTTTAAGGAGGTGGTCTCCTTTGAGTGCTATGACTTTAAGTAACACAGTAGCTCCTTCACAAACCTCCATGAATATCTGCTGCTTCTTGGAAAAATTCTGGATATGAAGCTGATCATCTCCAATGTACGAAGCAACGTAATCTTCACTAATTTTCCTGTACCAGAATATGCAACCAGTAGCATTATTCAGCATAGCCATTAAGTCTGCAGTGACCAAATTAACTTCTAGCTTCGGCATGACAATAGCTGCTTCTAAAATAATAACCAGGACCTGGGCAGAGTCTGAGTGTCTACTGAACAGTACAAGCCATTGATCCCAACTAGGAGAAGTTCAGCCTGTGAATCACATTTACCCTTCTGGCTGGAATGGATAAGAATTATGCAGAAACAGATGTGCCTCAGCCAAATGGGTTGTCAGGCTACAGGGACTTCTGGGTTCACAAAAAGCTTCTGAAAAAATACATGGAGCTCTTTTGACGAGAAATGGCTTTTGGGGCTGAAGCACAACAAAGTTTGTGATATGGCTCCAGAAATACTTGCATCAGGTGTATGTAGCTGCAGTGCCAATGTGGTAAAAAGACTGTAAATCAATACGAGTATTTGAGGTGAGGTTGCATGATGTGACCAATAAATTCAATGTTTGAGAAAAATGTTTTGTGTGAAGTAGCAGTCCCAGGACATGTAGTAACCAACGAAGAAGCTGGCCCTAGATCTCTGAAAGAGAAGGATAAAGGCAATCAGAATTAAGAAATATAAGCAAATGACTAAGCAGTGCTCTGATGGCCCACTAATGACTCCCTTTTGAGCACTCTGAGAACTGATCTCAGGTTCCTGTATTTGGAACCAACTTGATCCAGTTGGAAGTCTGGGCCTTGACTCCTCCAGAATTAAACTGTTTAAACATCCATCTTTAATAGAATGGCTTTGAAAACAAGTGGGTCCCCAAGGACCTTCGAAGAGGCTGTTAATGCTGGAAGCTTGCAGGTCCAAATCAGACATGTTCTTGGTTGTCAAGATGAAAGGCTGAGAATAGCTGTACGCAGAGCACAAAGACAGCATACTTGTCAAGAAAATGTTATTCCTGTTCCTAAATATGCAAGTCTTGTAACATTAGTCTGAGAAAAGAGAAAAGAAATAGCTTCTTAGGCACAGATAAATTATTTTCTGAGGATCAAGCCACACTTCAGTCCTGCAGAGTGCTAATTCCTTCCCCCCTCTCTGGCAAAAATGAGTCGCTTTCAATCTCCGATAGTCTGAATCTGATCATACTGAAGTCCCTATATATGAACACCCTTTGTACCTGTATTTGACAAGCATTTCAAGAGAACAAGAGTAAGTTGTTGAGCAGAATGGAACAGGCTGCTCAGGGAAGTGGTGGAGTCACCATCACTGAAGGTGTTAAAAAAACGTGTAGACCTGGCACTTCAGGACATGGTTTAGTGGGCATGGTGGTGTTGGGTTGACAGCTGGACTTGATGATCTTTAAGGTGCTTTCCAACCTTAGTGATTCTATAATTCTATGAAAAAAGTTAAAAGCCCTGAATTTGACTGCTTTTTTCCCCGACTTTCTGAAAAGGAGAAGAGTAGGCTAGCAAAGCATGTAAATGAGGACCCTACAAATCTTATTCATTGACAGTTCTTAACATGCAACTTTATAAACCAGGGCATTTTGACTTCCCTGTGTCAGGAACTTTCTACGCCTCTGTCCTTCCCTTTCTCCAAGAATGGGTGCTCTCTCCATTGCTGCAGTATGAAAAAGACAAAGGGATTGTGATTCTCTTACTTTTTAATGAATGGTGGCTTAAACAGAACAAATCAAAACAAAAATACCCAACTTCACATTGAAAAACAGAACAGAAAAACCTCTGTGATGGTGTGGAAGAATTGGCAAAGTTGCTAGTTCATGGCTTCAACAAAGTCATAGAAAAGTGTGCAAAAAGAGCTACAGTTCAAGAAAGAAATTCCTGTTAATGAGTTAGAGCCATCCTCATCCATGAAGGGGACTCTCAATTGTGAAATACATCTTTCAGAAAAAGTAGATGCTTTTGATAACACCTCTATGTGAGAAATGCATGACATTAAAGCAAAAATAGAAAATACAAATTTTACTATCCAGATAACTATGCCAGAAGTAAATCTTCCAACTTTTGCTTGAAATGACATGTAAAACCTACTTATGAGAACTACACAGGAAAGTTCTCTCACTTTAATCTCTCCTTGATTAAAGTGAGAGAAAGACTACTTAGAATACAACCTGTGTGAGAAACTGTACAGTAGGAGTGACCCCAAGGCATGAGTCCCTTAGATCATGAACGAATGTCAGCACTAAGGTCAAAAAACATGAGGAATGTTACCAATTGTTATAAGAAAGGAAGTAAAAGATGCTGACAGTCAGATACTGGCATGCGTTGCTTGTATTTGGCAGTCACAGATGTTAGCAACGGACGGAGCAGCTAATCTGACATATTTCCCTGCCAACAGAGGATTGCTTCCCTTATCTAGAGCTTTGCTTCCATCTAGTTTTACCTTTCTTAATAAACAAGGGTCTCCCTATTTCTACTGGAAGACAATATTTCAGTCTAAACCTGAGACAATTTTTTTTTTAATTTTTGTAAATTTATCCCATTATTTATGTTTACTGCTTCATTAAGCAGAGTGACTATGCCTACTTTTGCTATGGTAAGCAATTTTCTTCTCTGTTATTCACGCTTTCTTGGCTATAAAGAGAGACATCTTCTGGCATGTTATTTTAAAGTAGGCCTGAATCGAATGGTTTAGGTTGAGAAGAAATCAATCTGTGAAACAGTAATAAGTAGAATTAGCAGATACTGACCTCTGCCAAGGTGATAACTGTTCAGCACCATAAAGGCGTATATCATAACTCACACAGGAGACATTTCAGGACACATTCAAGGATACTGGCTCTGCATGATGGGGAGAACGTCCAGAATGACACTGACCCTGCTCAGGTGCTAAAAGCAATAACCACCCATCCATTCACTGTGAATGGAAATCACCTAGACGATGGGGTCCAGATGAGGTCTGCTTCAGCAATTGAAAAGAGCATCAAAGAAGCACTGTTCTGAGATTTAGAAGTGTTCAAGTAATTAAAGGTGCTGCAATCACAGGGGCTAATAAATATCCAATGTGAGGTTCAAGGCATATTCTAACTCCTGTCCTGCACACTTTTATTCAGCTGTATTGTTGATTGTTTTATTATATTGTGGATGCTATTTTTATTTATAGGATGGTTAATTTTGTTAGTTATGTCTAATTCAACATAAATAAATGAGGGATATATACACACACATATAAAAAAATAAAAAAAGGGAGACTTATTTTCAGCAGACTTATTTAATTTATCTGTTATCATGGGACAAAAGTAACCATGCAAAATGAGAAGGGCCTGGGGAAAGAAACTGATTTCTGATGGCCACTTTATGTCATACTTATACTTAAATCAGAATACATACCCATAATGCAAGCCAAACTTCTGTTTATTTAGAGTTTTTTATTTCCATGATTTGCAAAAATAAATTTGGCAGTAATTCATAAGGTCAAATAAATTTCTGACTTCCCAGTATTGTTGGGAAACAGAAATAATTGAATAGTATAAAAAGGGATGTTTATAAGATTTGAGAAAATTGGCATCAAATTTTTGTACACTTATCTGAAAACCAAGTTTTAACAAACTGAGTACAGTAGCTTAAAGTCATTTGCTTTGCTATTCATTGTCACCTGAAAATTCATATTAGTGAGCTTATTGATCACTCTGCACTTTGCCTTCCTTTGAGGGGAGATCTGTTTTGAGGCTGCTGAGCTTTTGAACCTTTCCATGACTGCATCACTGTGGAATTTGAGTTGAACCCCAAGAGTGGGTAGGAGGAATAAACGGGGAGATTGCTAAGCAGTAAGAGGTACAATAAAGTAGAAAAAATATCTCTTGACTATATATTTGCATTTTGATTCCCTCACCAAATGATGTGTTTCTAAAGAGATACGCTTTAAAAATTATTAGTTCCCAGCTTCCTCCAGCAATCTTCACTCCCTTGTATCTTTCAAGTAACTTTCATAGCTGTTTTAAGAACCCAAATGCTCTCCTTAACTCCATCTTTTTATTTTATAACAGAGCAGTAAGGTTACAACATAATTTGCATTTAGATTATGTTTTCTTTGTAGGGATATCACAACACTGGATGTATGAATTTCATATTCCTGCTTCTCACAGAAGTTTTCAGTATGGCCTGTGCTTTTAAAACATATGGCAAAGGCAAACGCACTTCTGTGATAGATAGACAGATAGATAGACAGACAGACATACATACAGACATACATAGATGTTGAGTGAACAGAATTCTTATCATCACTCATAGGAAAATGCTGACATAACTTTCACAATTTGAAAATATTACTGTAGCTATAATCATTAGTACTATCTTGTTCTGTAAGTAGGACAGATCAGCCTCTCCAATGATGATACCTTCCTGAATGTTACCCTGTAGCTGTTTTTTTAATATATGTTGTTTCCCGAGACAATTAATAACTGCATATTAAGAACTGACACAGAAATCTAGAACATTGAAATGAACTATTTCACAAACACAAATGAAAGAAACAGCAGAAAATTAGAGAATCTATTTAAACAACACGTTGTCAGCCTAAGGACAGATTAACTTATTAGACTTCAATAATCACATTTGACATCGCCTCTTAATTGCACTTGGGAAGGCAAAACATGATGCAGTTGCTCCTGGCTGGATGGCACCGATGTACAGACTAGTGACAAAGTTTTCCAAACATGACCTTGCTTCCCCAAGAGCTGGACTGCCAGAAGTGCAGCCCAAGGAAACTAATATTTGCTTGATTTCTTTTCCATTACGAAGTTTCTCTTTACTGAGCAAACCAGGCAGAAAAAAAAAGCATCAAAGGCAGTTTTTTAAGAAGGGCTTAATTTGTTAGCTGTCACTAATTTAACTCCCGTTTATGTTTCTATGCCCTCAAGCAAGCAGATGATAAGGTTCTGGGGTAAAAAGAATTGGCTAATACTTCACATTGCAGTCCAGTAATAGGCTCGTTAAATATCAAAACGATTTGCTAATTAACCCCATCGATATCTTTGTAAGGTATTGTAAGTTTTCTGGGGTTTTTTGTCATTCTTTTTGCCTTGGATGAGGAAAACGAGAACTAAGGAGCTGAAGTATGCTTCCAGGCACAGTCTCTAATGAGGTTGCTGTGTGTTATCAGGGAGTCTGAGGTAGAATCCAACTGATTCAAAAAGAGAGAGAGTTTTCAGCAGAGCATTTTCTTGGAAACCTTCACTCCAGAAACCATTTTTTCATTTAGCCTCTAACTGCTTCACTCTGCTAGTCTGACTGGCCTATGCCGAACCTAGCTGTCTCAGTGGGGCTTCAGAGAAGTGTTGGGGAAGGGCACAAGCAACTCTTCTTCTTGGGATTTAACAGGTATCAGCCTCCCAATTTCTATTTACAGTTTAATTAGTTATAGTGTGGATATGTGCACGGAGCATGGCTGCAGAAAAATGCTATTGTTTTTGATTCATTATTACCTTTGATTTTATTTAACTAATGTTAGGGGCACTTAGAAGTTTAAGTAGGCATTATTTCAACATGCATTTAAAGCAAAAGAAATAAACTAAAATTATTTCAATGGAACTACAATGTGAAAAAAATCCAAACATATACTGACAATCTTGACCTCAAGGAGCTCACATATAAAGAGGTTAAGAGGCAGGTGGGCAACAAGGCTACATGTCATTTTTACATGTTTCACTACTGGCACAGACCAAAGGCCAAGTCCGAAAGAAAGGGTCTTGTAAGTCGTCCCAGCATGACTGTAGCAGACATGAAAAGGCACGGAGACAAGTGTGGGGAAAGTAAGTCTCTACTGACAAAAAAGAAATAGTCTGTAATTCCAGTTTAAACAGTAGAGCTGGGAGTTGTCTTGCCCGTGTTTTGGGTGGCTGGTGGGTCAAAGGCGATGAGGACAGAGTCACTCAGTTGACTGTGATTTGTCTAGGACTACATCCTAGACAAATCACAGCTATTAGCTATTTTGACAAATGAGGGAGAACTGTATTATGACATGGTCAAGGGTGAAGCCAAATGGCTACAACTGTAAACAGCATAATCATTTACCCTAATGACAGGAAAAAGGAACTGTGGTAATTGCCAGAGAACAAATGGGGTCAGCACTGTTTCTTTAATATGGGGTGAACCGACGTGTGCAATGAGAAAGGCAAGAAACCGTGGAGAGTAAGGAGGTAAGAAAAATGAAGGGGGCCAAACAGCAGGTGATCAAGGAGGTGGAGGTCAGTGGGACTTCTCTGCAGGAGTGAGGGAAATTCAGTGCCTGTGACCCAGAAGGAGGAAGTAGAAGGAAAACCGAAGGTATGCACAACCGTTACATTTACTCTTGGAATAAAAAGTAAGATGTTTGCAAAAAAAAAGGTCTGAATTGAGGATCGAAAAAGTGGCTAAGATTACAGATACAGCATTCATTTCCATTGCAGAATAAAGATGTTTACTTAAGAATAAACTAGTTGTAATGGCACAAATTGGGTGAAGATGGTCTCAGCTGCTCAGCTGAACCTTGTAATGGGGAAAAAGCATCCAAAGAGCCATGTAGAAGCAAGCTAGCAAGAGAATCCATACCCCGATGACGGAAAGAAAGGGCAAGGAGCAGTGAGCTGAAAGCTACAAGAGCGTTAGTGGGCTGGAGGCAGTAAAAAGTCTAAATGAGAGGAAGCCAAACTGCACTCCCATGTCTCCACTGTCCAGCTGGCAGTGGCTAGAGAGTGAGGACACAAACACAGACCAGGGAGAGCACTTGTCAAGATCAGTGGATGGACAGTTTTGAGTCTGGACAGCCATCACAGGACCTGGGGGCTGAAAAGGCCGACAGCCAAACTGCACTGGTGGCCGCCACATGGCAACAACTTTGCCCGTGGGAAGTCATGAAGGCTTCATGCTAGCTGAGTTGGAGTAGCCTCAAGACCAAAGTCCCAGAGACCTGCCCAGGAGGATGCGCCGCCATTAAAGAGTGCCGGGTCCTTCCCTCTCCCCTCAGCATCGCCACGCTCGCGCCCCCGCCTCCCGGGCCTCGCGCCTGGGCACGCTCAGCCTGCGCATGCGCGCTCGCCCCGCCTTGGGACCGGCAAGAAGGCGCGCGCGGCCTTTCCTCCGGCCGGCCGGCCGCCAGGGCGCGTGCGCGGCCGCGGGCACATGCGCGGTGAGTGCGGTGGGGCGGCGCCTGCGCACTGGGGGGTGCGGCGGGGAGGACGCGGGCTGAGGCGGCGGGGAGTGTGGGTGCGGCGGACTCGGTTACCGGCGCCCTGCGGGCCAGCCCCGCCGCCGCTCCCTCCTCCTCCGCCTCGTCCTCCTCCTCCTCGCCGCCGCAGCTGGCGCTGCTCGTGATGCAGCCGTGCGGCGGCGAGGAGGAGGCGGCGGTGGCTGGGGCGGCGGGGGGGGTGCTACCGCTCCCGGGCGCCGACCCGCCGCTACCGCCCCCCGGTAGCGGCGGCCTCATGTTATTCTACGAGCTGGGGGGCCCTGGCGACGGTGAGGCCGAGGCGGGGGAGGAGGCCGAGGTGGCGGGCGGCGAGAGCACGGCCAGCCCGGAGGAGCTGGAGGAGGAGGAGGCGACGGCGGCGACGACCGCAGCCGCTTCGAGCGGCGAAGCGGCGGCGGGCGGCGGCTGCAAGAGCTGCACCTACCAGGGCTGCAGTGAGACCACCACGCAGGTGGTGAAGCAGCGTAAGCCCTGGATGTGCAAACGCCACCGCAACAAGATTTACAAGGACAAGTACAAGCGCAAGAAGAGCGACCAGGCCCTGGGGGGCGGCGGGGCGGCCGCCGCGGGGGGCGGCCCGCGGGCCGAGGTGAGGCTCCGGGGGACGGTGTGGGCCTCAGCTGGGGCCCCAGTCGGGAGGTGAAGTCCGTGAGCAGCCTGGCTGCCATGTGCCCCCATGGGAGTAGTGGCTTCCCGTGGGAAATCGGTTTCTGTCAGGCGGAATGGGACCTTCCTGCCCAGAGGAAAGGGAAGAAATGTCCGGTACCGGCGGTGCAGGACAGGCCTGGTGCTCACTCGTCCTCTGGTGCAAGAATCACACCCGTCTCTTTCTTTTCTCTGACATAAACTGTAGCAACTTAAAACTATACCAGACGATTCCAGGAAAAAACTTTTGCTAAAAAGTGCTTTGCTGTGCAGTGTGTGTTTATTTCATAGAAGGAAAGAGGAAAGCATAGATCTAAAGAGAGATGTCAGTCTTCTTGCCTAGTTGGTACTGAAATGTGGGGTTTTAAAGTAACAAAGGCCGTCAGGTATCAGATTCTATATCAGAATCAGTTGTGTAGGTTCTTCAAGGTACTTATCTTGTTGATTTTTACATCAAATGGCAGTTAAATATTGAGACCACTAATAGTTCATACTTACTTTCGTAAAATTATGTCTACTGTTTAGATGGGGAAATACTGTCAGTGATAGAACTGATGCTAACATTCAACTTTTTAGATAGCTTTTTTTCTTCGGTTTGACTCAGCCAGGATAACAGTTTCTGATGGTTGCTTGTACTGGATCAGCATTTAAAACCTGGTATTTAGAGGAGTTAGAAAGAGATAAATGGTTTTACTTTTGCAGGTGCCGGCTAATTTGTGCTTGAAGGGATGCGTATAAAATAGTGGTTGTCAGAAGAAAATAATCTTACCTGGCAGACTGGCGTTCCTGCTAAAAGCAACCCTTTGTCAGCATAGCTGTCTCTGGAGTTGTGTGACTGGGAACTTGTCTAACTGCAAACTAGCCATTAAAAAACTTCCCTTTTTTCTGTTTTTCTTCATAAAAATATAATAGTAACCATACTGGGTGTGGCACCAAAGAATCTTTTTTTTTTTTTTGTCCAGCTGTAAAAGCTGCCATGAAGCAGGTACATAAGAAAAAGACAAGTATACATGGTGCTGCTAGGGAATATTCTCCCAGCTTCTTTCTCTTTCAGATCACAGGTCTTGCTGAGACAGGTGTGGGTTTTCTGATGTATTTTGTAACTCGTAATTGATGTCTGTTCCATGTACTTTTTCGGCTTTTTGTTGAACGCTTGTAAACTCTCATAATCTGTTACATTCTGATAGTTTCTTCAGGTCTGCTACCTGGTTTGAATAATCTTGTTTTTGAACCCCGCTACTGCTAACTTAATTTGTCAGTTACTGTTTACATTAGAAGATACAGTGAATGACTAATGCCTGTTCAGTTTGTGACACTTACTTGGTAGGTTTGCCTCGAAGTTGTCTCCTTCCCAACACTGAAAAGGCGCAGCATGCTTGTTTCCAAGTAAAAAGCTGTGTACTTGTATCATCCTTGTTGCCATTCAGTGAACTTTCTCTAGTTCTAGTAGCTGCTGCTCTTTTAGATGAGAGAACAGAAACCACACAAAGTATTCGAGATGTGGGTGAATTCTAGATTTGTATACCGGCAGGATTTCCCTTGTTCTCTCTCCCTTTCATGATGTGTCCATACAAATAATTGTGCTAGCTAAGAAAAGGGGACAGTATGTGAGAAGCGTACAATGGCTGCATTTCACGTAGTGATGGGTTAAGACTTTTTGATCTGTAACATGAAGTGATTATTGCATGTTGGAAGAGAGTGGGCTTCTCACAGTTTCTGCAAGTGCAGGTTGCTTTGAATGTTACAAAATTAAGGCCTGAACTTGCAGGAGAAAGCACAATATTTAGTGTTAAACTTAGTGTGCTTTTTTGCAGTGGTGTCTATCAAGGCTCCACAAGATACTGTTGTCTTGTGGGGTCAGAGTTAGATTCCTAACAGAAGTTTAATTTTTCAATTCTGTGGACAGGATTGAAGTAATAGATAATGGGATACTTTGTTGTTGCTTGAACCCTTTCAGGCAAATGGAAGTGTCAGTAAGTTGTGAATTTAATACACATAAGATTCAACATCGGTTGAAACTGTCCAAATCATGAATATTTTCTCTACAGCAGATTGTAGAGCCACGTTGTTTAGAAGACAGTCTAATTCGTATGACTGGTGACTGTACAAGGAACAGAATAAACTTACAAAGAAAAAAACACATAGATTTTACTGTCTCGTGCCTGTGGCTTTGACAAGTTCATAATAGTATTCTGAAGTATGTTTTGCTTTTATATTAAACAAATTATTGTCATTCCTACTCAATTGCAAATGTTAAATATCATTCAGTTCCACAAGCTGGAGACTGAGCTGTTGTGAATGACTTCATTTTTAAGAAATGTAATCAAATAAATTCAAGCCATTAACTAGCCATAGTAACTTCATTAATTTTGCAGTTTATAAGACTAACTCAGCTGCATTGCTTCACTGTGACTGATGAAATAGTGGAAATAATGTGGAAAGAAGAGGCCAATTGTTGAACAGATATGTTTCTATTCTGGTGCTGTTATTTTCCTCTGAAGATTAATGAGGCAAATATTCTTTACTCTTGGGACTTCCCTGTGGTGAAAGTAAATGTGTCATTTCAGGGTTTATAATCTCTCTTCTCTATTTTTTTATATTCTTTAATGTGCAGGATAGTGTTGAAGGTTCCGTTTCTGTTACCAAACAGAGAACAGGATCCATTGGAGATCGCCCAGCAAGACCTACTCTTTTAGAACAAGTATTGAATAAAAAGAGACTGGTAAGTTTTGTTTCTTAGGCATTTTGAACTCGAATAAATGCAGTGTAACAATGTTTAACTGTCACCCTTGTGAAAGATGAAAATAATTTTATTGATTGTACACTACATGTGCATAACTTCAAATTTAAATATGCTGCAGAGCAGATGTGTGTCTCAGCCTCTGCATGAAGAATACAAAGATGACTAATGATCGCTGCCACGTTAACTGAAGTTGGGTATTTTGGTACTACTAAATTGACATGGTTATTTCTTTAGGGTAAACATCTGCTGATGTTTCTAGATTTTTTAGAAACAGTTTCTAGATTTTTTTTTTAATGAGCATGTTTTGTAATTCTTCAGCAATTAATTGAACTCTCATTTATATGGCTGTACTGATTTTGATTGAGGAATAATTAATTTTCTTCACAGTAGCTTGTATGGGACTACGTTTGGGGTTTTTGATGAAAACAGTGTTGATAATGCAGCAATGTTTTAGTCACTGCTGAACGGTGCTTCATCTGACTGCAGGGGGAATGAGCAAGAGGATGTGTGATGCTTAGTTGCCTGCCAGGGTTAAACCACAACAATGGGTAATGCACAAATTGATTTAATGGAAAAATATTTGAATATAAATCACTGTGGAAGCTCTTTAATATATGTGAGTTCTTTAAAGTCCACTATCTCTTTCTTGCAGTCCCTACTCAGAAGTCCAGAAGTAGTGCAGTTTCTACAGAAACAGCAGCGACTGTTAAGTCAGCAGGCTTTGGAACAAAGGCAGCAACAGTTTCAAGGAGCACCTGGATAATTGGAACAGATCGATGACCTGCAGCTGAGTCTGGTGCTGAAGGAGGAATGGGATGTGTATTTTATATAAATACAAAGAATCTCAACATTTAAAGGAAAACTGAGGTTGCTGCTGTTATGCATTTTTCTTGTTTGCACTTTTAGGGTTTTGAGTTGCTTGGGTGTCTGCAAACTTGTGAGCACATCTAGAGGAGTCTATTTTTTGATTCTTTTTAAAACTTCATTTTAATGCTTAATTTTTTTAATAGAAAATTGTTTATTAGTAATGTTTAGCTGTACATCCTTTTCCTACCAAAGTCTTCCACTAAATTAACATTTTTCTATATAAGGATTTACTGTTAAACAAGTCGCTCTTTGATGACAATCATTGAAGGAAGTCAGTTACTTTCTATGGAAGTTGTGAAATGAAGTCCTGAATTTGAACCAGTCCAGTAGCATGACCTAATAGCAATTGCTCAGGGATGAGAGAAGCTTATGTCCAGTAGAATCTTGCAGTAAAGGCTGAAGACAACATGCCATCAAGAAGTCGATCCAGTGGCTCAAAAAAGTGCAAATCAGGTGATCTTCCCACTATATATTAATTATGTGCAAGTTGAGTAGGTTTCAAATGCTTCATTGTCTGTGCAAAGTATGTAAAATAATTTGTGTTTAAAAGTTCCAAAAGAATAAATGGCAAAAAGCTTTAGAGAAGAATTAGGTAGAATGTATGCAACTGAGAGCTGGACCTTGTTTTGTGGAGTTATTTACGTGTAAGGACCAACCTCTTATACATGAAATTGACTTAATTACAGATGAGAATATCATTAATTTTTAAGTGACTAAATTAAATTTTAAAGCTTTTAACTCATAATAGCAAATGCATCCAAAAATTAAAATGTAATTGTGCATTTTTTCCTTTATGTAGTCTTTTTCTTCTAAAAAAATATAAAGGTCTTCTGTTAAGACAACTGATACTAGTGTGAGAGTTACCAGGTTTCCAGCCAACTCAGATGAACTTGAAATTGATTGGGTTAAGAATCCAAACACTATTATGTAAGTGGTGAATCCCATGTCTTGGTTTTAAAACCCAGTTTTGTATTAAGCCACATTTCCGAATAGAGGTTATCTGAGTGGTGTCGGTGCTTATTAAAGTACTACTATGATATTGCAGCAGTTTGATTCAGTAAATAATATATCTTCAGGAGTATTTGTTAGTCTTATGAATTTTTACAAGCTGTGCTTTGTGGATGTATAGAACTTGTTCAGTAGGGATTTATTGTATTTAGCATTGTGCAAGTTGTTCTTTAAAAAAGAAATTGAAAAACTTTGTATCAACAGTTCTGGACCACTGTGTTTGAATAAAATCTTTTCTTTAAAAAACAAAACCAAAGCTTTGTGGTTTTTTGTTCTATTAAATTTGGATGTTGTGTTTTTTCTATACTAAAATGTTAGCTCTGACTAGGTGGCATTAAAACTTTTGTGCTCCAAGGCTCTTGTTACAGAAAGTTATTTTAAGTAAAATCAGATTACTCTTTTCAGTGGGTCAGAATACAGATGACCTTTAAAGGTCCCTTCCAACCCAAACTATTCTGTGATTCTATATGTGAAAACGTAATGGGCTGAATTTGTAGAAAGAAGCATTTGCTTTTCTTTTAAACGGTCAGCTTACAAAAGCATTTCGGTGGACTGATCTGATTAAACTTTTTAGAAAAAACAAACCAACCCTCAGGGTAGAAAAGGGGGACAGGGACTGTGTGTTAAGAACGTGCTGAATGAGCTGGTTGCCTCAAAACGAAGGAAGCTTGCTGAAGCTATGCCTGGAGACGTTCAGCAGGGTGCTGCTCACCTATCCTGTGTTTCTGGCGGTCTGTGGCACCAGCGCCTGACAGGCTGGTGCCGGTGGCGGGAGCTGTGCTGGTAACAGGGCTGTAACGGCGGAGTGTTGCGTGGGGTTCCCGGTCCGTGTGAATACAGCAGTGTCCATGTGTCCAGTGTCCAACTCCAAGACTGATGTCTTCTACTCCCTTGCTTCTGTTATTGCAGAACAATATCTGAATTTTAGGAAGATTAAAATGTGACTTTTGTAACAGTACACTCTTACTATATCTTTTTTTTTTTTTTTTTTTTTTTTTCCCCTTGAGCAGTTTGAGCCCTGCACAGCTGCAAGGTCTGCCTTCCCCCTAATGTCAGCCTGGTGCACAGCTAGGGCTTCTGTCATAGGGTGGCATCGCTGCTCATTAACTGGCGGCCTCCTTCTTCAAACGAAAGCTGAACCATCCTCTTGAATCTTCAAATCCCCCACAGGACAGTGAGGGATGCATACACTTCACAACATGTGGATTTTATGCAGTATTAATTTTCAATCCATTTTATAGTGTCTAGCATCCCATTCTGCTGGAAGTGTTGCTTCATCCCATTACTGACTTGATGAAATCACAGATTCCTCTTGCTTAGGACTGATTTGTATGAATAAAGGCTTTCTAAATGCTCTGGTTCCCAAAGTCACTGATGGTCAGACCGGGACCTACAGCTTTACAGGGCCAATCTCTTTCAAAGAGAAAAATGGGAGACAACAAGGGAAAGAGCTCTTAAATCAGAAATATCTTTATTAACAGTAAAACACAAGACGTAAATAATCCCTTTTACAATAGAATAATTCCAGGCAAAGAAAATGGAGTGTGTTAAAAAGTGTATTGTTCAAACATCAGACTAAATATGTTGACTTCAGAATGCCTCAAACCAAATGCAGCAGGAGGAATGCTTGTGAAAACGTCCACTTAATTAACAGTTGTTAATCTTTCTTGGTATGATGGGGCACGGGATAGTGTACTCTGGGGCTGATCAGAGGACTCTGAGCTGCCCGGATCTCTCAGGCTCCTGAAGCTAAGTATGTCAGGTTTTTCATTCTCGAGAGGCAAGAGTCCAAGTAGCATTCTTCATACAGCGATCTACACGTTTTACAAAGTATCATTAACCTTGAATAATACCTTCTTCTGGATGGTGCAGAGACTTTGCTTTGATGCTGAGGGAAAAGAGACTGCAGAATTGTTCACAGGCAAAGATGACACTATTAAATCTATATACAATTCACAGTTCTTTTCTGCACCAGACTGAGTACTCCTTGTACTTAAGGCAAAAAAACACACCTTGCTCAAATCCACCATTTTGGCCTCTTGACTGCATAGAACTTTGCAACCTTATGGCTTCATTGATCTGCACAGAAAGGCCCGTTTCTTCGCTTTCTTGTCCCACTGCTCAGCCCCATCTGTATCACAGAGGCGATACTGAAATGAGGGTTTAAATTGCTAACACTGACTTATCGGCAGAAAGTATGCTGTGGTACATTTAATTTGTACTTAAAAAGTATTATAAATAATTAAAAACTCCAATTGTTTGAGTAAGCAGAGAGAATTTATCTGAATGTGCATTATCTCTGCTCATCATTATGTTTGTTCCCTTGCTGTTTTGTTTGCAAAGCTTCTCATGGACATAACTGCAAATTAGTAAGATTTAACACACACTTTAGCATCAAAAAACCACTTTGAAACATGATGCGCTCACTACTGTGAAAGTGCAAGGGGTCAGATTTTACCAAGTTTTTTCTAGCTTTTCTTTGCTGATTGAGGTCTGTCTTTAAAATTATTAACTGGTTGGTCTATTTCTTCCTATGCTATTCATATGCAATATTATTTGAATACTAACATGGAATATAAAATAGCAGCATCCATGGATAATAAAAACACTATGACTGAAGATCTAAAAACCGTTCACAATTAGCTGCAAATGTTCACATTGGCTATAATGGAAGAGTAGCTGACTCTGGAGGACGTAGTGGTTATGTCTACCTTGCATAAGAGACATCGCCTGCAAATTAGATTCATTATCTGTACAGGCACCAGGTTTGCAAGCATGGCCCAGGTGCGAGTGGAGGTGTCCTCCTGATAGGACTCTCGTATGCCTCACCTCCCTGGCAGGAAAATGTGGCATCAATATGGCAATATAACGGAATGCACGCCTGGGCAAGCTGGAAAGCCCTGGGGTCAATAGGTGACAGGATTGTGGCTGCTCCTGGTCACTGTGGAGCTTCCTGTGAGTAGATGGTAAAACCAAAGGCTGTGTTTTGTGCTGGTGCACAACAGGCAGAAGTGTCCGTCTGCACTGGAGACATAAAGTGATTTCTCTCTACTGAACAAAGGCTTTCTGTACCTTTCAGAAAGGTACTCCCAGAGCTGCCGTTAGGAAAAAGCCCTGTTTCAGTGACTGCAGTGAAGCCTCCAGGTTGAGCTTTTTATTCACAGATCTAAAGTCTCATATAATCTCTCTCCCTGCTGCAAGATAGGACTAACTCTTATCAGGCTCTTTTTCGATGGTGACCTGACCTCCGAGTTCCTGTTATAAATGTGATTTCATAGCCAGGAGTGCCTGTGAAGGCTCCTGCTGATTCCACCTTCCTTTGGGCACTGCAGTTTCCCACCTATGCACGGAGTTGCTTTATTGCAATTCCCAGGCAGACGCTCTATATAATCTGTGTCTTTCAGTCATGCAGTTTCTGTTCGGACTGCAATTTTCTTTGAGGAGCACACACTGGATGTACTTACAGTGCCCTTGAATGGTTGCCCCAAAGCTGAACTCCTCAGTAGTCCTGCAGCAAGGCAGAGGGTAATCTTGCAAGTGCAATTCCCAGATGCAACCAGAGCCTACTCCCTGGATCACATGGGACACCGTTTGCTCCAACATATCTAATGGCTTAATCAGAGGATAGCACATTCAGCCTGGCTGTGTGTATAGAAAGCACCAGATCAAGAACTGTGGTACTCCAGGCTGCTCCTATAACAGGTCTTGATGATTGGTTTAGATGTGAATGTAAAAAGCTGCTGTGAACACAATGGTTGCCCAAGCATGTACTGCCTTGATACCTCCAGCAATGACCACTGAGCGTATCTGGTCATATGCTCCCTCCTCCCCAGTCTCTTCATCCTCTCAGTGCATGTCTGGCTACTGAAACCAACCATGAACTGTAAGACCCCTATAAAAATCTTCTGAGCCCATTCAGTGGAGTTTCCCCTCACCCAGAAGAACTTGGGTTCAGATATTCAAATAACACCCTGCTCGCCAGGCTTCTCCAGAGCAAGGAGCTCTCACCTTTGGCTTGGAGAGCATGTGGGGCATAGAATCATAAAGGTCGGAAAAGACCTTTTACATCATCAAGTGCAACCATCAACCCAAAACCACCATGCCCACTAAACCGTGTCCTGAAGTGCCATGTCTACACGTTATGCTCAGTACATTTCTGATGATATAAATCTATATTCTGGGCAGCACTGCTCAACTTTGAAAACTGGTATTTAATTACTCTACCCTATGACATTAATTTTTCTTTATTGTGTTTGGGTTTGGTTTTACTAAGTTAGGCTGTGGGGAGCTGGGGGGAGAGGTGAATAGTACAGAAGATGTAAAACTTCTTTTCTGCGCTGAGCACCGTGTAGTGCTTAAGTATTTCTGAAAGTTATAGCTGCGCCAGAGAAGTCTCTAATGAGCCAAGAAAATTGGCCTTACACTTGAGACCCCTTCAAAGTTACTGAATTCAATCAAGTTTCTTTACAAATCATTTCCATCCAGCCCAGAAGCAAACAGTCTCTGCGTGAGATGCCTCTGTAAATCCAGCTGTTTGTGCAACTCCTCAGTTGCTGCTGAGACTTTCTGATTTGTAGAGCTTGTAGGCAAAGGTAAGTGTTGTAAGCCAGGAAGAACAAGGGCAGATTAGAGAAAGTTACAGTCACAAATGCCTGATTTTCTCCATTCTGAGAGTTGTGCGGTGGAGATGATGTTTACAGTAAGAGAAGTTTGCAGTGTTGATTTTATGCTGAGGGAACATTAATACCTCGTAACTGCACTGAACTCACGCAGAAATAGCTGAGGATAAACATGCTTCATCCTGAAACTGTCTCCACTAACAGAGAGCTCTTGCCTGTGGCAACCAGTTGTCACTGAATGTCACTGGCACAGACCCACAGAATAATGTAAATTGGAAGGGATCTCTGCAGGGCATCAAGTCTGATGTCTTGCTCAAGGCAGGAACCATTCAGAGAAGGCTGCTCAGGGCAGTCTTGACACGGTACCTGCTGGAGACATGGAAGGATTGGTTCCAGCTCATGGTACTTGGGGCCACCATTCCCCTTCATGTTGCTGATACATTGCCTTCAGACTGAGCTCGGCAAAACATGAAAGTCTCACGAGGAGTGAAGACACTTGTGGAGTAGCCACTGATGGGGAGGCAAAGCACGTGCTGCACTTCCAAAGGCGACGGCTGTTGCTATACTGCACCTGAACAGCTCTTACCGCGCAAGGCTATGGGACCGAGCCATCAGAGCAGCAGTGCCACTGAATGGCTCCATGCAGGCAGTGTGCCAGATGTGCTCCGTCACCTCTGGATGCAAACGGCACATTCATACTGGTGCTGCTGAAGAACCGGCAGCAATTGAGCAGTCTTCTTCTCTTGACCACTTAATAGGAAAACAAGTGGTCTCCGCACCATGATGAATGTGCTTTATGCCTCTGCCTGATCAAACTCCCACCGCTGCCTGCTGATGCATGGTACTTCTCCACAAAAACCTTAAAGAGGGTTTGAACTGTCGATGGCTCAAAAAACATTTAAAGAAATCTGCCTTCAACTAAGTAGCTTCCCTGTAAGCAGTTTTAAATCACTCAGGAAGCCTATATCCAAAGATTGAGTATTAATGAGTACATTTAAAGGCTTTAAATTGACTACAGGTTGATAGGTTCATGAAGACCTTTCAGCAGAAAGTATCTCCTTCCAAAATGGGGAGACATGAGAGTGAGATACAAAGTTACACTGCTGTAAATTACAAGCAACGTGAATTTTTAACTGAGCTCAATTCACATATACTAGAGAAGCCTGTAAGAGAGACTTTGTTATGAGAGAAAAGGAAATAAATGGTTTATTAGCTTTATTTTTTATGACTGCATATCGACAGGGGTCGTCATCCTATTTACTTCTTTGCCTTGTCCACTGTTACCACTTCTCCCTTGTGATGTGAGCTCTCCCCTTCTCTTGGGATGGAGCCATCAGCTGCTGTGCGTTTGCACAGCATCTCGTACAGTGGACTAAGCCCCTAGAGGCCACCAAAATAGCAGAGGCCACCAAAATAGCAAATAGTTCAGACAGTGACACCAGCTTTCCCAAGGGCTAGCAACTGTGAGATGGCTGTTGGCTTTGGCCAGAATCAGGTGCTTTGATCCAACTTTCAGCAAATAGTTAAATTTGCTGAAATTCATCTCATCCTAAATCAGACATTTTAAATAGGTCAGAAGAATCATGCTCCAGAAATGCCTCTTTACAGAATCACAGAATCATTAAGGTTGGAAAAGATGTTTAAGATCATCAAGTCCAACCATCAACCCAACACCATCATGGCCACTAAACCATGTCCTGAAGTGCCACATCCACACATTTTTTGAATACTTCAGAGATGGTGACTCCACCACCTCCCTGGGCAGCCTGTTCTAATGCTTGACCACTCTCTCAGTGAAGAAATTTTTCCTAATATCCAATCTAAACCTCCCCTGTCGCAACTTGAGGCCATTTCCTCTTGTCCTATTGCTAGTTACTTGGGAGAGACCAACACCACAACCCCATTTCAGGTAGTTGTAGAGAGCGATAAGGTCTCCCCTCAGCCATCTCTTCTCCAGACTGAACAACCCAGTTCCCTCAACTGATCCTCATAAGACTTGTGCTCCAGACCCCTCACCAGTTTCGCTGCCCTTCTCTGGACATGCTCGAGCAACCTCAACATCCTTCTTGTAGTGAGGGGCCCAAAACTGAACACAGTATTAGAGGTGCAGCCTCACCAGTGCCGAGCACAGGGGCACAATCACTTCCCTACTCCTGCTGGCCACACTCTTTCTGATACAGGCCAGGATGCTGTTGGCCTTCTTGGCCACCTGGGCACACTGTCAGCTCATATTCAGCCGGCTGTCAACCAGCACCCCCAGGTCCTTTTCTGCCGGGCAGCTCTCCAGCCACTCCTCCCCAAGCCTGTAGCGTTGCATGGGGTTGTTGTGGCTGAAGTGCAGGACCCGGCACTTGGCCTCATTAAACCTTACACAGTTGATCTCAGCCCATTGATCCAGCCTGTCCAGATCCCTCTGCAGAGCCCTCCTACCCTCCAGCAGATCAACACTCCCACCCAGCTTGGCGTCGTCTGCAAACATTCCCCTACTTACTAGTAAGGGAATATTAAGATGACTACCTTTAATGAGATGCATGAGTGGACTGCACTGAAGCCAAATCCTAGTTGTGTAAGGATTACTATAAAAGTAGACATAAAGGAAAGCAAAAACTGCTCTGAATTTACCAACTTCCATTTAAACACAGATACTTACTGAGCAAGCATCATTACTAGGCTGGGAAAGCCACCACGTCTTCCTTAGGGCCCACCTCACCTACTTTTGGATATGTCAAATGTAGCAGTCCACATCTGAGCTAATGATCCTGAGTTCCCCTTATACTCAATGGGAAGACATAAGCATGCTCAGAGCGCAGTGTATTTCACCTCCTTGAACTACCTGCCTTATGATGGAACAAATGATGCCCCAGAAGAACCTGCTTCTCTTCACTGGACATCCAATTTTCCTCTGCAGCATCGACAGGAAACTGGGTTCTGGAGCTGCCCAAGAGATATGCCTCTGAACATCCCCCTTTGCTCTCTGTGAGAAAAATGACAATGCCAGGAGTATCTAAAGGCAATCCCTACGCTTCTCTCTATATTAGGAGGGAAGGAGGTTTCAGCCTAAAAGGGAAGGAAGAATCTAGGATAAAGGACAGAGCTAGATTCTGGACAGGAGAGGTGATTTCCTCTGTCCTTAGCTGCTAAGAAAGCAAAGGGATGAGCAACATGAAAAGCACAGAGAAATTACTAGAGAAAGGGTGCAATAAACATGCTAAAACCTGTTACCAGTGACACTGATGACAAAGGGAGCTGAAGAAAATGTCTTTTTCCAAACTGATCTCTCCCAAGTCTGCTAAACAGTAAATGGCACTCCTGGAATTTCTGTGTAACATTATTATTGGATTTCATTGCTGCAGGAGACTGTAAAGCTTTTCCTATCCCACAGTGACACTGATGACATCAAATGGTGACAGAATAGGGTTCTTCACATTTACAAATTCACTATACAACTTGCTATTACTGCTCAAACTTAACAATAATCTATCCTAACGTGCCCTACAAATTCTGCAGACAGCTGAAGATGCATTCAAACAAAGTAACCCTGATAGTTTACTGATTCTTCTGCTCTGTTCATAATTACCATCCCGTAACAGGTATTACATAGCATCTAAAACACATGGAAAGTCTTTCCAGTGAATGTTATTTCCTTTGCATATGTGATGCAGCTGAAGATTTTGGGCATCCTCTTCTAATTACGCAGTAAAACGTGTAGCACCAGATATTGTGTGAGAAAAAAAGAAATGTTCTCTAGAACATATTTTTTCCTCAGGATAATTCTGGTGTGTTCTCAGGAGGAATGAGATTGGAGAAGTTATCACTCTTTATGACCCTTAAAGCAAAACAATTTTCAGTGCACTGGTATGCCTGGAAAGAAATAATCCTCTATCCTTTCAGCAAGGTAATGGGGACCACCAAAATGTAGTAAGTTTCACCTACCACCTCCTGGTAACCTCAGGGATACCAAGTGAACAGCATTTTGTAAAGCTGGCTCTGTGGATGACAGTATGGGCAACAGGTTTCCTTGCTTATTCTATAAGCAAGTCAAGGTTGAAAGGACCACAGTCAAGGAGCTCTTAAAAAAGGTTCTGCACGTAGATTCACGATTTTCTTGTTCATGGCTTACACTGCCTCACCATCCTCTGCAGGCGAGGCAAAAGCACTGCAAATGATGAAGCCTGTATCTAAGATGAGAAAGCATCCATGGGGACGTACGAAGTGACTGGTGGGGAAGCCCCCTCTGTCAAAGCTGAGCCTTGCAGTCAGATCCTGAGGACTGGCCCAGCACAGGGGATGGACGTGGCTGACTCTCACCACCTTCTCATTGCATCCTGTGAGCGTGGGGCTTCCTGTTCCCAGCACAGAGACTATCCCAAGATGAATGATAAAAGTAATTATTCAGTTCTTCAATGCACACTTCATTTCCCTTTTCTGAATCACAGTTCAAGTCCCTTTTAGACGTACCCTTGATATCAGCACAGTAGTCTAACTACAGAGAGTCCTAACTTTAAAACAAACTACATCAATACTGTATAATGGATAGGATTCAGTTTACATGCCGGATACATATGTAAGTATGTATGTACTTCGCAAAAAAGCACTGGAAGTTAATTAGTTTTTAAACTTACAGGCATATATTTCAAATTTTCTTTTTTTTTTTTTTCCCTTAGGAGCTTGTTGCTTTTCAGTGCAGCAGTACCGTACACTACTGTGTTAACAGTATCAGACTACTCGGATGTGTCCAGAATGCTCTGATAAGGCTCCAGTGCTGAACGCGTCCCAAGGGCTCTCTCCTCCTGCCAAATCCTAGGGGAGACAGGGGTGCCTCAGCTCCTCAGAGGATCTATTGTCCCATCGTGCTTTGCAGTAGGGAGACAGACTGGAATTGCAGTTTAGTCCTTCAGTTCACTGGATAAAAGTCATCTCTATGCATAAGTCCTGTGTACCACCTAAGGTCCTCTTTCAGACCTGAAATTAGGATGTAAAATGGATATAAATGGTGTAGAGACTTTGGTTGCCTGCAGAGGGGTGAATTTCACCTACTAGGAACAGCTACAGCCAGGTTTCTGAATCTGCATGAAAGTGCTGAGAATTCGCACTGTTTACTGGCTTGGCTGGGGAATGAAGACGCTCACAGGAAATGTTTGACACTTTTGCAGGAATTTGGCTTATTTTGTACTAGAGAACAGATACGCTATACCTGAATTTCTAAACTTATTGTACTGGCATCAGAGTAACTAGAAACCACAAAATGTAGCATAAAAAAAAAAAAAGGAGAGTAGACTATGTATAGATATATTTACATCTACATACATCTACATATAGAAGCTTCTGTTCACTGGAAATCCTATAAGCCACTGCCTGCAACAGCATCCATCCTACGGGAATTCTAGAGATGATTCTTAAGAGACTGAGGAGATGGGGTTATGAGGGGAGCCCATCTGTGTCAGCACCTTATCCAGCCATTGCAATGGTCCATGCAGGTGGATCTCAATCCAGCAGGGCGTGCTTGTAACATCTTGGCGATGATACTCTGCTCCCCAGCCCTATAAAAGCATCAAAGGACCGAAAAGTGAGTTTTTTTAAAAAAACACAATATTAAATCACAACTCCATTGCTGTCAGTCCAACACAACTACCAGTCCACCATCCAAGTTCCCAAGAGGTAATGCCTTGTACCTGGGATAATTTTCTCTAGAAACTTTGCTCCTTTTTAAGGTCATTGTTATCAGGGACTCTGTACTATTAAATTAAAAATGCTCAGTCACACTTCCAGGTGCTGAGACCAACTGGCACGGAGAGGCTTGTTTCCAAGCTTGGCTGCCTGCAAACAGCCCATGGGGAATGGTCCCTGCTGTTCACACCCCAGAGATGTGCCCGGGAAAGTCTGCCAGACTGCTGTCTGGCACAGATGAAAAGCAAGCCAGGCCCTGCCATAACACTTCAACAGGAACTGGGAATGAACCTAGGGACTGCTTCATTTACTGGTAGAGACGCTTCCTACAAGTGTGAGACTCTAGAAGTTCTAGGTATTTATCTGAATCCCTGGAAACTTCCACCAAGGCTCCTATTTACCATACCTAACCTATGTATAGACACTTTCCATACGTTTCCTATCTTTGAACATGTCCTCTTTTCCCATGAGAGCTCCTGGCTGTCTGCTGTGGGAAGTCCTGCAGTAATTTCTCCAGCTCTTTTGGAGAGATAAGGGATATGGAGCATCTGACAGAAGATGGGGATGTGGTGCTGGCAGAGAGAAGAGAGAACCAGAAGTCCTCGCGCCTCAAGCAGGCACAGTGTCTGCTTGTTATGCAGACAGCCTGATTTCACAGCAACACAAGACATCCAAGTCACAGCCCAAAGTCTCGCAGCTCACTGGCTGTCTCGCTGCCGGAACTGAACTCGGCTTTCCACAGGGCAATGTGCAAAATGCGGTCCCACTGCAGGATCACAGAATCACAGAATCATTAAGGTTGGAAAAGACCTTTAAGATCAGCAAGTCCAACTGTCAGCCCAACAACCACCATGCCCCCTAAACCATATCACCAAGTGCTACATCTACATGTTTTTTGAACACCTGCAGGGATGGTGACTCCACCATCTCCCTGTGCAACCTGTTCCAATGTTTGACCACTCTTTCAGTAAAGAAATTTTCCCTAATATCCAATCTAAACCTCCCCTGACGCCTCCTCTCGTCCTATTGCTAGTTACTTGGGAGAAGAGACCAACATCAGGCCACCAATCAGAGAAGCTGAGCCTAACCCATCATTATGCTAGTCAGGCAGGTTGATATTCTTGTCATGAAAAAAGGACATGGAAGTATATTAAGATTGATGCCTGCCAAATTGTAGAGTGCTGAACAACTTCAGACAACTGAGGCTGCTAGAACCCACTTCTCTAGATGATCAGCTGCAAAACTAGGATCAACACCAAAACTAGTTGCTATTGTAAGTGGTCTGGATAAAATCCATTTCTAGCTAATGAAGAAAAGGGAGAAGAAAACAGAAAAGTAATATATGGACCCACCGAAGCCCAAAGAGTACTTTTAAAGAGGCAGCATTTTTCTGACCTGCAGAGCATTTATCAGGCTAGAAGGGGCCAGTGTTTGCAGGCACCTCAGATTAATGTTCTGGAAATGTTTGCATAAAATGCCACTCTTTAAATCAGCATAGTCAGACTTCTGAGTTTGTGAAGTCTTAAGCACTCAGCTGCAGTGAAGATACACGGCCAGAAGAGCAAGTGTCAGAGGAGTCAGTGCACCTCTGCTGACTGGCGGGATGGAAAATCCGGAGGAATTGGAATTACAGGTTGCAAACCCAACCTGCCCGGTTTGGAGGGGTCTGGCAGCGCGCGGCTGGCCACCTCCCTCTGCTGGCAGCTCCCAAACACTCAGGGTGCTGCTGCCTCAGGCTGGAGCTCCCGCAGGGCAGGACCCCCTGTGTGCCTCCTGTACCGCACCCCTGGGCCGCAGGTAGCCTCCTTCACCCCCGGGCAGAAATGAGCCCGGAGGTGGAGGTCTGTTAATAAGGGAATAAAATGAGAACAACTTGCAAAGCTGTGGTGGTGTTTTGCACAGACGGTGGGCAGAGGATACCGATACCCTCTCCAGGAAGACCAGAAATGCCCCTTCTGGCATGGGGGAGATCAGCTAAGGGGTCCTGCTGCTCCCCCCACCCCCTCCCACCTCCTGTGGGCAACAGCTTCCTCCAGCCCAGGCTCCAGCCATGTCCCAGAGCGCTGAGTTGCCTCATACAGTGGAGCACGGCCAAGTCTGCTGGGTTGTCCCCTTAGCCCCAAGACCTGGGGAAATATGGGAGGGAGCGTGCTGGGTTCAGACCTTGTCTTGGAGAAATGCTCTGTCTCTCCACTTTGTGCTTCAGCTGCCACATCTGTGGAGAGGGGACACCAACCAACCTGCTTTGGTTATCAGCAGCGCTCAGCGGATGGAAACTGCTGTCTGCTCTGATGATACATTCACATTTGCCTAAGGGTTAGGCTCCTCCCAGCTGCTCTCTGAGCACACGAAGGGTATCAGAGGGGACAGGACCTTCACCTCCCTCTGTCTCATGTTCTGCCTCCAGAAGATGATACAGTCCTGGCAAGTTTCTCATGTCTTGGTCCCTAACCATCCCTGTCTCCCAGCTGGTAGCTCAAGCGTTGGTGGGGTAAGAGACAGGGTCTCCATCTCTTTGGCTCTGCTTGCCCTCTGGGCTGTAGGTGACCAGCAGCATAGAATCATAGAATCCTAGAATCTTGGGGTTGGAAGGGACCTTTAAAGCTCATCTAGTCCAACCCCCTGCAATGAGCAGGGACATCTTCAACTAGATCACGTTGCTCAGAGCCTCATCCAACCTGACCTGGAATGTTTCCAGGGATGGGGCATCTACCACCTCTCGGGGCAACCTGTGCCAGTGTTTCACCACTCTCAATGGGAAAAATTCTTCCTCACATCTAGTCTAAATCTACCGTCTTTTAGTTAAAACAATTACACCCTGTCCCATCGCAACAGGCCCTGCTAAAACGTCTGTCCCCTTCTTTCTTATAAGCCACCTTTAAGTACTGGAAAGCTGCAATAAGGTCTCCCTGAAGCCTTCTCTTCTGCAGGCTGAACAACCCCAACTCTCTCAGCCTGTCCTCATAGGGGAGGTGTTCCATCCCTTGGATCGTTTTTGTGGCCCCCCTCTGGACCCTCTCCAACAGGTCCATGTCTTCCCCGTGCTGAGGGCTCCAGAGCTGGATGCAGGACTCCAGGTGGGGTCTCACCAGAGCGGAGTAGAGGGGCAGAATCACCTCCCTCGACCTGCTGGCCACGCTTCTTTGGATGCAGCACAGGATACGGTTGGCCTTCTGGGTCCTTCATGAGCCTGCACATTGCCAGCTCCTGTCCAGCTTTTCATCCACCAGTACCCCAAGTCCTTCTCGGCTCGGCCGAGAAACTATTTCTCAATAGTTTGTGGAAATGCATTTCTGTCTAGCATCTGGACACTAGTCAGGGGAGAAGCCACAGGACTGCCCTGCACCTGGGGGTTCTTGGTGTGTGGCTCTGACAGGCGTGTTCCTCTGTGCACTGCATACTCAGCACCCAGGGGCATTCCTGTCCCCAGACTGAACATACTGGGGCTCACACCTTGGGAGAGAAATAATTTGAGAAGACTGAATACAGGAAAGAGTTTTTACAGGACAGCAAGGAAGAACCTAGATGAGATTTGCATAGCCATTTTCCAAAGGTCATGGGAAAGGGTTCAAAATAACTCCTTACACTGGTCTTCTGGTGCCTGAGGCACTATAGTGGCTGATATTGTTTCAACAAAGCAAGGTGATAATATGGCAGCAGCATTACTTAGTGCATTAACACCACCATTTCTCCTGCCATGCTGGGCATGGAGGCAGATAACACATCAAAGAGACTGCTCCCAAGTTGCTGAGATAATGAAAATATTGCGTAACTGGCTACACTGCCTTTACAAACAACATGCCCATTCACGTCTTCCATTAAAGAAAATGCTGTTTGTTGTGTTTCTTGCTTTCTTTTTTTCCCCTAATGCTTGCGTGTGAACAAGATGTCAGTTCCTTCCCAAGAACAAAGCAACAGCGTGGTCAAGGGCAGGGAGACTTTGGCTTGGACTCTTGGGAGAAGTTACAGGGCACTCTTAATGCTCTCAGAGAGTTAAGGAGATGGGTCCCCAAGGACAGTTGGAAAGAGTCAGACCAGAAGACTGCGTGGGACTCATCTGCTTTGCAGAACATAGGGGAACTGGGCTTGAGCCTCAAGCAGTTTTGTAGTATCTTAGATGTGAATTCAATCAGCTTGATTCAGTCATTTGTATAGAATCAAATCTGCAAGACAAAGGGACATACTCAAGCCACTTTGTGTGGTACCCAGCAGGACCAACTGGCTTCTAATGGTGCAACTTCTCTAGTTTGCAGGCTGAACATTGCTGCCAGCTCTCCCCAGCAGCACTATAAGAAGTCAGTCTAGCACATCTGTTAACAGTCTTGAAATACTCACCATTCTCTGGGGTTTAGATGCTAAAATAGGCACCTAAGTAAATCCTAAGTGCTAAAGGGAGTTGAGATCTCATTCTGGTGAGAAGGCCATTCAGAAAATTTAAGAAACTCCCACAAAGACTGCATCACACACAGAGCAGTCAGACTGCAAAGTTCAGATATGAAAGACATGTTAACAGTAATAGCTTTGGTGGCTTCCTGTCTCTTCCAAATAACAGGGGGAAGGTCAGATGTTCTTCTGGGTTTTGTATTCTGCTTGCAAGAAACCCTTCTGGTCATGTGGCTGGCCAGAGTGAACATCATCAGAAATTACGACAATCTCTTGTCAGGGATCAGACAGGTGGCAATCAACAATTCCTAGCAAGCTCAGTGAGGGCTGAAGGAGGACCCAGCATTTCTTGGCTGAGACCATTATATACCAGTCTATAGTAATGGTGAGACTGTAAATTAGTCTAGAGACATAAGGACATTCTTTTCACATCTATGGCTCTACCAAGCTCTATTGCAAACCAGTAACAACAGGAGGGATCACAACTGTCTAAGGTATGTGCAACATTTACATGTTGCTAAGCCCCTCTAAGTTGAGCTCTTTATGCAATCAGTGGTGGAACATCACCATGCAATCTCTGCTTATTTTCCGCAAAAAGCTTATGGAATACCTAATCTTTGGAAGCTAAGAAATTTCCAGGTTGACCACAAAAGCTACTGATTTTAAGCACCTAGAAGTTTAAGAGAACACTGGAAAACAGGCAGTCTGAATTGCTATTTGCAGGTTGGATGTCTAAATCCCCACTTGGGAAGGATTTGATGGGGTCTAGTTTTGCACCAAAGCTAGCAAGTCATGGGATTTGCCTTTTCAGAAATGTAAGAGAAAACAAAGAATCCTTACTTTAACAAAGCTCATTCGAATAGTACACATCTTGGTCAGCTCATACACCACTTCAAAACCATGATTAACTGACTGGGCAAGCAGCTGGGCGAAGAGCTGGTTGTTGAAGATCTTGAGGCTGCAGCCACTAGGGATCTTGCAGACAGTGGCTGGGTGGAAACCATGCTGGTAGTTACAGTTGCGACTTTGCACAAAAATACTGCTATCACTGACACATTCAGCATAAACTTCCCCACCGACATAGTAAAGATGAACACCTTGAAAAAGAAAAAAACCCCATGTATTATTTCTCCATTGTTCACAACACATTTATACCAGTAATTCTTTAACTATTTTACTGGTGTGGGCACACAAGCACAGATTCATTCCAGGCACTCAGTGCCTATACATTGCCTTTTAAAAGACAGTAAACTGTGTGCGTATCCATGCATCTGTACAACGGACCCACCAATATTAAGAGTAACACTATTTTGAGGTACCGGCCTAGCAGAAAAAAGTCTTGGCATGTGATGTTTTTCTTTGTTTCTCAGTGAAGGCTGGTTTAATTCTTTAACCCAACAGCAGAGTACTTCATGACAATGCACACATACACATACATATACACACACACAAATATCAAACACATGTCAACCATATACAAAGCATGGATCAAAAATGTCGAAAGAACTGACAAATCTGTTACGCATTACACATCTAAGTGTATTTTCACTGTTGAGCACTTGCACGCTGACCAAGACCCACTTCATAGCACGCTATTTTTTTACTACAGGATCCTGTCTCATGTTCAAACACAGCATGGTGTGTACTTAAAATAGCTTTTCTGTATTTTGCTTTATTCACCACACCAGAACCATGTATTTGCATTTACATGATGTGACTTACTCATCAGATCCTGTTCAAAGTGACCTTCAGGAAGAAAATGACTGACTTCCTTCCGGACTTTTCAGTGCCCTTACCAACTTGCCAACACTAACTTTCAAATTTTTACCATGCCTTAGGGAAATGAAGATGGAAGCATTTCTATCCATTCAAAGACTATGGTCCCCCCAGGATGTCTGCTTGCATGAAAATATACCTAAATTGGTGGGAGAATTTATCTTAGCCCAATTCCCTCTAAGCTAGGGATCTTGTGTAAGCTAATTGTGTAGATGCCTCCTCTAGTTGATAGATGATGAGAGCCACTGTGACCAGATGATTCACTCCATCCACTACCGAGTGTAGGCTCACAGCCAGCTTGAACTGATGGAAGTCTGTGCAGGTGCTGAAAAGGCTCTCTTGTTCCCTGCCCCTGCTGCTTCTTCCCACACCTGCTTTCACACTGGCAGCAATGGCTGGGGATTGGGCAGACATCCAGATTGGGGAACTGAACAAGCTAATAAACTTAAAAAGAAACAAAACAAAACAAGATTTATTTGTGGTGAATCTTCATCAGTGCAAGTGTGGCAATGGGGACCCAGACTGCTTAAACGTGAGCATGAAACCACACCCTGAAGGGGGCCAAGTCATCCTGTGAAGATGCCTAGACATTCACCCTTCCCATGGCTAGATTTAGGTGAGATGAACCCCTCCCATGGCCAAGAGAGGTGGAAAAACTCATTCTTTGTTCTCATAAAAACCACCACTAAATAAAAATAAAATCCTCCTCTCTATTCCCAGGTATGGCATTCAAACGTGCCGAAACCAGGACACATACAAATGCACAAGTTCACAGAGTCTCAGTGGACTGCCTGCAAAGCTAGTGATAACTATGCTTTAATAATTCAGTTGTAATTACTTTTATTCCTGTTGTCTTTCATACAAAAAAGACTACTGGTTACATATTCCCAGCCTGTTCATCATTCTGTGGTCTTGACAGCAAGGGGCAGCAGCACATCCTTACGACAAAAACAGCCTCTAAACAGAAGTGGGAAAGGCTTGGGGAAAAGCAGGTTAAGTGGGAAAGGAATCTGGGAAAAATACGCTCTCCCATAGGCTTCCAGGGTGACTCAGATGGGAACCTTAAAGTCTGTCTTCAAGCCATCACTTGACTTTTACTTCTATGCACCCACGAGATCTCAAATTAGATGTGAGTGGCGGGGGGTGTGGCTCAGAGCACATGCTAGTATTGCACTGGGAACACGGGTGAGATGACAGCTCCATTAGACCAGCCGTCAGCTCCGGTCCAACTGCACCAGACATTATGGGGTGTTGCATGTTGTGACTGCTATTACTTGACCTGTGTCTCTTTTCCCTTCTGTGGAAGATCGATAAAAGGGAAGGACTGAAAACACAAAGGTCCTAGCTGACCGTGATGGAGTCCATATGACTTTCTGAAATAAACAGACAGAGTGAGGACACAGGGTAGGGAGAGAAGAATAAGGACAAAAATGTTCACTACATTCCGAATCTTCAGGTGTGGCTACTGATTTAGTGTGACCACACTTCTGGATGCTACAGTGAAAAATGTTAAAGGCTGGATTTTCAGAATATATTGAGTAACCAAACTTCTGAAAAAAAAATGAATGCTTTCAAAGGCATTGCCCAAACTGTGTACTATAATAACAAAACACCAGAGTCACTTCTGAAAGCAAAGGCTACAATTTGCTTTTTCCTTGTGGACTTTTTAAAAGCAATAAATATAGCAGTTATGAAATGTCAGTGTGTATTTGTTCACCAGAGACAAGCACCCTCAAGGAAGCCAAGCAACTGAATAGATGTAGAAGACTAAATCAAGCATCCATATGTTTTAGTGGGATTTCATTGCTCTCTGCAGAAACTGGAAATTCAGCAGTTTCCAAGCATCCACATCTTTTTGACACTCTGATCAGAAGTCCCTTTTTTGTCCTTGGAGTCTGACTCCTGAAACAGGTCCAATTGCTAGTAGATGTTGCATTGTGTTCTGGATTGTTTTTAGCTTTGATGTGGTATTTCCAGGAAACAGTTTCACGCTGATACACTAGATGACAATTCAATCACATATCCTTATCCTACTGAGCTAATCTTGTTTACTCACTCTTTTTTCTCCCCCTGTTAACATGTGACGATTGTATCCATTTCAGTAGCTTTCATCTGTCCAGCATGCCTTTGAACTACACACTTTTGGAGCTGCCCTGTGCTCTTCTGCAGGCCTGTACTGGTGCCACTTCTACTCCATTTGAAGATGTTTTTTTAAGATTTGCATAAACAGGGAAGAGCAGTAAAATTAAGGACCTCTGATATACTAAGCTCCTCTCTGGGCAACCTGCTCCCTTCCCTTGGGCAGATTCCTAGAGTAAGACTTTAAAGGACTTTTAATCAATGAAGACAGATCTTCAGATTTGAAGGATGATTGGATGAGGACCATTAGCATTTATCTCATTTTCTTTCTGTTCTGTCTCTTCCTCTTTTTGGGCAGAAAGTCACAGGATGTAACATCTTCAAATGACGGCTTTGACTGGGATCTTTTGTCATCCTTCTTTTAAGGCCGGGCTCAGCTTTGATCTACACCCCTCTGAGAGCTTATGCTGATAGAGCAGCTTTGCTTTATTTTCTGAGCAAGTTAGACCTAGATGTACAACTCATATCCATCCCTCATAACAAACTACTCTGACAGACACTTGTAGCATCACACTGGCTTCACACAGTGCATCTGCAAGACAAATGTCTTCCCTTTCGGAGAAAAGTGCAAGAGTTAAGTACAACGTCTTCTGTGCTAGCCTTCAGGTTCACTGTTGTTTGTAAGAACCATGTCACATTTGTCTCAGAGCTTCCTCGTATTCAGTCATTCAACACTAGACTATCAAGAGCCAATTAAAATACTGCTCTAGGCCTGGGAAATGAGGTGAGGTTGACAAGATAATAGGAGTGGAACAATTAGAGTTAATTAGCCCAGTGGGAAATCCATTCCCAGGCAGCTACTGGTGAGAGGCTGGGTTGGCAAGATAATGAGTCTAGACTGGATATACCAGAACAGGCAAAGCTTCACCTGCACAGAGAAGTGGCCAGTACAGGGCTTCTGACTCACCACCACAAACAACAGTAAGTTCTGGGAGAATATCAGGCCCTACACAGCCCTAGTGAGCTGGGATGGAGTGCGTGCAGCCACACATGTCCAGGTGTGGTATCCTCGTACTTGTCACCAGCAGCATATGATCCTGCCTGCACAGGGCATACGTACACCAGAAGTGGAGCATACAAGGAGAACTGCTGTAGGGAGAATCCAAGATTAGTTTTACTGGTGAGAAGTTGACAAGGCAGGGAATCAGACTGGTGGGGGGCGAAAAGCTACAAAGGCAACCGTGGTAGAGTTCTTCAGCTAAATAACTCAACTACTAAGTGTTTCATCCATCTCCCTTTGTTATTTGGTGGTAGGAGAACCAGCCCTAAGGCACCAGCAATTATCCTTTTAGTGGCATTTCAATGGCAATATTCCCAGTTGCCAGAAGCTCTAATAAATAAAATGAAAATACATACTGCTAAATTAGAACACACAACTATAAACAACATTTTTCTCTTCGCTGGCCAAGCACATAGCTTTTGTAAGGAGCTACTCTGCTGATTGTTATCCAGTCAGAAAAGAATCAGCTGCTTTTCTTCTGTTTCAGAAGTAATCTCAGAGCTTTGGTTTTAAGACAAGCGCATCTGACAAATCAGCTAGATTTTTTAATGCAACGCACGGTTCTTTCAGGCTCTGAATATTACTGAGATGAAGGGATTTTCTCTTACCTTTTCCTATGTGTCTCCTGGTGTTTTCTATCGTAGAGTTGCGGTTTACATTTGACAGCAGTCCCAGGCAGAACCTATTTCTATTATTTGAGGGATCTGTAAATCCATCTATAAGGATACTTCGAGAGGAAGCCTGGAAAGTCTCCCCTACCCGGTTGTTGAGTTCATAGTAGGCAACTGAGCACCAATGTTGGGGTTCCTCATAGCAAACAGGCCGAAAGTCTGTAGGAAATAAAATTAATCAGCTGCTCAGGTCTCAATAATGTTTTTTAAACAATCATTCTCTGTTTTCTTTCCTCTCTCCCTCCTTCCCTCCCATTCCCAGCCCCCTGGCTCTTCATCTAAACAGTCACTTATGTCACGCTTTATCTCAAGAGCAGCTTCTGTTTCTTCTTAATTTTATGACTGAAGTCCCAAACATGCAAAGGGCTGGTACACCAGCTTAAGCCTAAGCCTCCGAGGAGGCCCACTTGTTCTTAAAGTGATAACTCCACTGCATTAAATTAAGCACATGCTGACATTCCTTGCTGAACTGGGGCCCAATCTCTACACTGAAAATAGTACGGGATACATCTGCTCTGCACACCAGCAGGAGCTAGGGATGACAGATGGGCTCAAAGCAAGTCAAAACTGAGCCAAGCCTTCAGTCAAACTCTGAAGTTCAGAAGTAATCCATCACTCCCCCCAATTTTTTGCATGCTTTAGGGCTTTCCGCTTCCATGCGGGACCATAAGCAGAAACGTTAGCAACGTCGTTTCTTTTGGATCTACCCCTGCCCAGGCTTTCTAACTCAGAGACAGAGAAAGACTCAAAAATGTAACAGAATCTCTGAGCCTCATTTGTCCTACAGGAATTAGTGGGAAACCTTATCCTGTCTGCCCACCAGAGGCATGTGAGCCACCAGAGCTCTGCTGCCAGAGCACCTCTGTGCGTAACCTCTAATAAACTTCCAACTAATATTCACTAGGGCAGTGATCAGGGATGGTAAACTATGGTAAAGAGATTAAAGTATCTTGACAATTTATTTAAAAGTTTTGGTGTCTGATAACTAGTTATTATCTGGCCATTCTGTGTACCCATCTGTAATTAGCACTATCACCGTCATCTTCCTTCTGCTCCAGTTTTGTGATACGTACATGTTCCTCACTGTTTCAGAAGGCTGGCATTGTTTTTTTAATATGCATGTGCGTGCACAGTGTTCAGTCCTCATGCCACAAAGGACATTTGTTTAGGACTACAATATGCTGGACTAAAAAAACAATGCTGATTTTTCCTTTGCAGTAGCAGGAAGCCAATAGAAAAGCCAGCAGCAATGGGCTTTGAATGGTGGAGGCATCACCTGCTACGACTAGACTGGAGGTAGTGGAGAGCATCCTGGAGAGGTCATGAAGTTGCTTTGAGAGGAGCGAGGAGGGTCCCAGACTCTTCTACTCTCACCACCCATGCCTCTCCCACTAAAGCATTCTTATATGAGGACAAAGTTTGGCCTTCTGTAAAAATCTCTTTGTGCTTCACTAGAACATGTCCTTTTCTTTTCTAGCCAGCCAGTAATGTAACATTAATACAAAGATGGCAGTAAGAAAGGTCCCAATCACAAGGCTTTAAAGTACTTGAAACCTAGTACTGAAGGTGATAAAGAAATCAGTTCTGGTATTGATAGTGCTCTTGTGTGTTATATTGCCTCATCCTCCTTGATTTGATATCTTTGTCTTTACAACGTAGATAACAGTGTTTGCTTTCATTAACAGCTTTCTAACTGTAATAGTCCACGGATGCAAATAAGGTCTAAACTCTTAACTTCACACATATTTCACTGACTTCTTAAGTCAACCTATTCTGCTAGCTAATGGATGGGTCTAGTACACAGCCTTACTGCAAAACTGTCTGAAATCTATTATTACATATCACTGAACCTTCTTGTTCAAATAACTGTTTTTTTGCTTAACAGTTTTTCTTTGAAGAATAGTACAAATGGTTATTTACTTTCAGCTTCTCCATCGGCAGATTTACCTCCATTGGGCAAAGACAGCACTAGTTGACTTTCAGCTATTGCATCCATTGACCGCCCATTGTGGGTTCCTGGAGGTTCTCGTGCATGGTAAGGTGGGGGTGGAGTTTCCACTATTAGAAAGAAACAAAGAAAAGAAAGAAGACACCTAAATCAATACATTGGTAAATTCTCCCTGGCTTTTCCTGGTGAATACTTAACACTTCTTCAGCATTGTTTAGCTAGGGAAGGGCTGGAAACAGAGCACAAATCTGAACCTGACCTCCCTTCTGTCTCCAGATTAAGACCATTACTTGTTCAGAGAGGACGGGAAGGAAGGGCTGTCATGTTGGACAAGCTGCACGTGAAAGATAGAGGGACAGTCACAACAGTGACTCAGGCCTAGACTGGTGTCTAGTCAAGCTCTCTGTTAACATCAGTTTTTATCCTAAGAAAGTAACACAGTTTGATCCTTCAGTTCCAGACTTCTTTCGCAAATTTAAAACTTGAAGAGGATGATTTAAGAAGGGAAGCTAACTGTAACTGATCCTCTGGGAGAAAGTTCTCTTTCTTCGCAGGCTGTAAAAAAGCCTATGGAAAGCCTTTACACTTTAAAATCAGACTTGGCAAAACTCCCTTCCAGATTTGTCCTTTTTACCTCTGTCCTAGTACATAGATGGGAAAGGCTGGCCATCTTCTCGTTTGTTCAGTCTCCTATCAAAAAGCAATGGATATGATGAAAAAATATGGACAAAAAGTATCAACTCACAACCTTCTCAGCTCCTGATTTGTTTCATTCATGGCACAGTAAGCTAGAAAACAAAAGGTGACTCTATAGTGGGGATTCTCAAGACCGACAGGAGGCTTTAGAAAGCTGAAGAAAGAGAGATTTCATTTTCATGTTACAAAATGTCAAAATTCACTGCATAAGTACTAAAAGCATATAGTTTTATTCATTTGAACAGAAACTTAGTGGGCTTATGTGTAAATTATAGCCATATACAAGCTTGCAGGACTAAGGGTCTCTTTAAGAAGATCACGGTTTAACTTGGTTCCAGGTTGAAATTTTGTCTTGTGTTGGCTGGCCCTCAAAACAGGGGAACTTCACCCACAGCGGATAAATATGGATTGTCTCATAAAACGACCATTGAATCTTCCAAGTAAGTATTGCGCAGGAATGTTATTCTATTTAAGCATTGTTCAGGATTTAGGATTTTCATACACTATATGGTATTTTTAAGATATAGATGACATAACCGTCCCACAGAAAATACAAGCTAGAATAGTAAAACAAAATCAAGAAAGAGTGGGAGAATACAAGTCATAGAAAGGAATATAATGTGGTTACACAGGTATTTTTGATGTCTACACCTAAGCTAGTCACCATAAGCCCTCCTTACACCCACTACAGAAAAACAGGCACCTGCAGACACGGTGCATCTTAGCTACCTTAGACATATACCTTAAGATGCAATGTATCTTGTTCTAGGAGTGCCTGTTTTTCTCCACTGATTACAGAGGGAGTACAGACAATGGCATGAGATGTACAAATTTGCATTGTTGACATCTATATTTGGTCACACCAATCCCACTCAAGGTTCTTGATGTAACTCCAGTTTGCTTTAGATAGTCTTCCATTCCTGATTGTTACACAGGCAAATTATGCTTATCGGTATGCTGTTTGCTGTTATATACTGAAGCTCAGGTTGAGCCACTTCCATTTTTAAGTAGCTTTGTAAGGTCCCAAGTTCAGATAAATGCACGAGTCACAGTCATTGCATAGTTGGAATGGGCCTGATTTACCTGTCAGGACCAGCTCTACTGAATCCAGCTTGGTTACACAGAGGTGAAAGAAAAAGATGGGAGAAGACAAACAAGTCCAACTACTTGCTGAAATGTTTCAACGTTTTTAAATATGATTTAATCTGAAGTATAGATCTAGAGAAGAAATGAATGAAGGTCCATTCAATGAATGGAGAGGGAATGAAAAACATCACACTGTGTTGAAAGTGTCCGGCTTAAAAGGAAGTTCAGATACTACAAATACCTTGTAAAAATAAACATCTTTCTTGCACTTAAAATCAAAGTCACAGAATCACAGAATCATTAAGGTTGGAAAACACCTTTAAGTTCACCAAGTCCAACCATCAACTCAACACAGTCATGCCCACTAAACCATGTCCTGAAGTGTCACATCCACACATTTTTTGAACACTTCCAGAGATGCTGACTCCACCACCTCCTGCGCAGCCTGTTCCAATGCTTGACCACTCTCTCAGTAAAGAAATTTTTCCTAATATCTAGTCTAAACCTCCCCTGGCGCAGTTTGAGGCCATTTCCTCTCATTTGATCGCTAGTTACTTGGGAGAAGAGACCAACACCCACCTCGCCACAACCCCCTTTCAGGTAGCTGTAGAGAGCAATAAGGTCTCCCCTCAGCCTCCTCTTCTCCAGACTGAACAACCCCAGTTCCCTCAGCCGCTCCTCAGAAGACTTGTGCTCCAGACCCCTCACCAGCTTCGTTGCCCTTCTTTGGACACGCTCGAGCACCTCAATGTCCTTCTTGTAGTGAGGGGATAGGCATATCATAGGGCATGAATTTAAATGCCTTGTAGTTGAGACGTTAAAACATTAAGCTACAAGATTCTGACCTGAATTTATCTTTGTGAAAAACTTGAGATCACTGAAACTATTTAAGAGTTACAACAAAGTGCAGAAGTGAATCTGAACTATGTTTTGATATTAAAGCTAGCCTCTCAGCTGTACTGCATGACACCTTCTTGGTATATTTAACAGCAAAAACATAGTTAAATTCTCAGGTAATTAGAACAGTACGAAGTAAGAAGTTCACAAGGCAAACAGTCTGAGTGACCTGCCGACGTCAGAACTGGGGAGCTGATGAAACACATTCCAAAGTCATAGGAATTTGCCTGGTGGCTTCACCAAGTGTTGGGCCAGATTGTTAAACACCCTAATTTCCTGAAGTTTATACAGTCAGTGGGATCACCATACATTAAAAAACATTTCTGCATACCAATTTCCCCATTTTATCCTGTCTCTCTTGCTGGAGTTTCTAAAGGTACCTACCCTGACTATCTCTATTAGAGGTGCCTAACTTAAGTGTTGCAAGTGCTGTTTTCCATGGATTGTATCAGAAACTTGGATGGGCAGCTTTAGGCAGAAAATGGCCTGGCACACCTGCTCCTCTCCTCAACTTTCCCCTTACAGTAGTCATGAAATCTCATCCAGGCACTTTTAGGAGTGGGATGACTACAACTGTTAGTGCTTTGAGCATCCATCAGAAGGACTGAGAGACAATACTAAGAGACAGTCACGAGAAATCACATTCCAAATCCATCCTGTCCAACAGTTCAATCTGTAGGTACAGACTGGGGGGAGCACACAGAATTGGCAGCTGACCCCAGGCCCTGGCAAGAACCTCGACTGCCTCAGTTTGGGATGTCTGAAAGCTCATTCTTACCTGTGAGCTGATAGGGACTTCCTGGTCCAGAAGAGCTTCCTGGTGAGTTGGGATAGCTGATGCTGTTAGGCGACTGGGAGAACATGTGACTGGGTGATGAAGGAAAGGGGGTGCATGGAGGATGCTGGAAAGAATCAGGATATGTGGCATTGTGCGGCATCAGCGGCTCGCTGTGCAGAGAAGTGTTTCGAAACTTGGCGAGGAGGCTGAGGTGAGGGTTAAACTCGCTGTGTCTTGGAACGAGTACAGGAGGTAGGACTGAAAATAAAAACAAGAACAGAAAAAAACTGGTTAAAACTGCACTCTGGAAAGTATCTCTCTTTTTTTAAGTTAAAAAGAGGCATATTCCATGCTGCCCAAATATTGCTGTCTAGATACAAGTCATTAAAGGGCAACCAACCTGTCCAAAAACAAGAATCAAAAGCTGATTTTTGTACCTTTTTTCCCAGATTTGCAGCCACTTGCAGCAGTTCCATATGCAAAATATGGACTCGTTCCTTACTGCAGCAAGGTACCATAAAATTCACAGGTACGACATGTGCACACAGCCCTCTTTCTTACAGAAATGCAAGTGGCACATTTCTCCCTCTCAAAATTACCTATTCTTTCCTTCCTGAAAGACTGAACATGTCAGGAGTTTGCTAAGTATTATCACCAGGATTTGCCAAAACCACAGCCAAGTTTAATAACAATTAAGAGTGCTCCGCAATACACTGCATATTTTACTACCAGTGTTTTATAGATGGGCAAAAGACCTGAAGCTAGACACCAGATTTAAAAGGTTTTCAAGTACTTGAAAATGCTGCCAGCCAGACAGTGGGATCTTTAAAAGGAAATGTAAATGGCAATTCAAATATTGCAGCAATATTAATTTAGCTCTTGCAATATAGTTAGAAAAGATCTAGCATGAGGAGGCAAATGTCAATGGTTGATAGTTAAGACATGAAAAACGCAGGTCAGAAAACTGAAATCCAAATTCATCCATGTAAAAATTGGTCTAATAGAAGATACCGTCTCTCTTCACAAACTCTCTTTACTTGCATCTCATACTATCAGTGCTGTTAATGGCATTGCTGCACTGAGAAACCTAAAGTTGACCCAAATTATTTTGAATCCTGACATATCAGGAGGGAGAGCAGAACTGGAGCCAAAACACTTTAGAAAACCCAACTAGTGAGTTACCTGTGAAGGTGCAGCCCCTAAGCTGGAACACAAAGAGGTGTTCACAAAGGTGAACACAAAGAGCTAAATAGTTCTGTGTATGGGAGTTCAACTTGGAGCTTTAATTGGGTTTCCTGTAATCCTTTGGAGGAGAACAGCACCTACAATGGGCGATTCATGTACCCCAAGATTCCTCTATTAGTTACTAGCTCACATAGTACCTAATTATCTTAGTTAAGTCCTTAAACACAGGTAGGGAGAATGAATCCCCAGTTGCTATTGTTCAGATCTAAAAGCCACCAGAGAAGACAAGGAGGCAATTTGAGTTATTGTGACAAGGATGAATTGTCCCAACACCGGGAACAATTCAGCAGGCTTGTATTGATTGACCTAGCGTCCAGAGTTCCTCTGTCCTGAAACCCAGCAGCACGTAATCTTTCAGTCTATCCTTACTAGTTTATGGAAACAAATAACAATGTGCACTCTTGGTTATAAATGCTGACAGGAATATATGGTTTGAACGTGTTTTAACATATTGTTTGGGCCCAAAAGCTCTGTCCAGGTAAGGCCAATTCTTTCTAGGCAGGTTAGCTAACACCTTCTAATTACAGCAAACTCTCATTTATCCAGCATAATGAAAGAGTGGAATAATTGCTATAAAGCATATAATATATAGATAATGCAAAACATGTGCATGAGAAGAGGCTGTAGGAACACCCTCCTTGGAGTGCACTCTCAGTGCACATGGATTGCTCAGAGAGCTGGGGCAGCTGAAGCAGTAGGAGGACGACCATTTGCCTGGTACCAAAGGCAGGTTTACAGCTTCTTGCTTGATGTAGCACTATGCTGCAGCTGGGGCTGGGTTAAACCACACTCCTGCCCACCCACTGGCATATACCATTTGGGAATCTGCCAGTCACCCATGAACTGAAGAACTGAGCCCTATAAAAGCATACAAAAGATTGGACTGATGACAGGGGGTTCACTGCAGAAGTTATCTTCTTACCTGCATGGAAACACAGGCACTGGGATACCTGTTAAGAAACTATATGTAGAGCCTTCTCTGGCCCAATGCATTTCTAATCAGCTTCTGGCCAGCACAGGGATGGTGCTCTGGAGGCTGCTTTCTTTGCTTCTGCCTCTGATATGCCCCTACCCGTGGGATGAAGATTTTGTTGCCACCCTCTTAAATCCTTTGGTAGAGAAAGGTATTTCTGCTTCTTTAGCTTTTTGGATTTCATAGACTCTCCAGGTAGGATTCATACAGGCAATACAGATATTCACAACTAAGATGCATTTCCCAGTCCCGCATGGATCTCTTCATAGCAAGTGGAGAGAAACAGACTCTTTTACTGCTCAGTTCATCTGCTCTATATTGGGACAAGACCAGTACCACCACTGCGGATGTGGTTTTCATGAGCTGGATCCCTCCCAGCTTCAGGTTGTGAGCACCATCAGGCTTCACAGCAGCTTCAGGCTTTGAGCTGCTGCTGCTTCTGGAGTTTTCCTCTGCTGCTCCATGAAACTGGTATGATGCTTGCCAGGTCTGCTGCTGCTCAGCCAACTCTGACCAGCAGCCTTAGAAAACGGGGAACTGGTGATCCTTTTGCATCCAGCAGAGGTGCTGAGCAAGGGACAGTTGTGCTACAGCAATGCTGTGCACCGCTGGGAGGCTGGCACCTCGCCGCAGGTACCACCGCTAAGGAAGCGGCTTGCTTCAGCCCTGTGAGAACTCAACACAACTTCTTCTCTAAATGAAAGCTGAGAATCTGGATGTGTGAGCAGCACTTGCCAGGGAAAGCCTTTGACTCGCCCTGAGTGAGTCAGCAAGAGGAATTTTCAAGCCTTGAACTCCTTCCCAGCTCTGACCAGGGTACTCTTTAATTTCTGCTCTGCTGTACAGTTTTTGCCACCTCACTCAATCTTTCCACTGACTGCTCTGTGGCTGCCTAGAGGGCTAAAGCCTCTGTGGTGGTGAGGAATTCAGAGATTTTCTTGTTTGTGGCTAAAAATTCCCCAGAGGGCCTTGTTCTCCTTGTTCTTTTGGTAACAGATGTCACTCTCCAGGGCTCAGCCACTCTGAAGGAAGTGTGACCAGAGGCATGAAACTGAGTGACTGAGTGCATTGAGACCTGTCTGTCCTCATAATTTACCTGCATTGCCTCCACTCAGTGGGGTCCTTTTCTTCTACCTGCTATTCTCCACCGAGATCCAGGGGTGGATCCTTCTTTCTATGCACACCCAAGTGTTGATGATCTTTGTTCAACTGAAGGCAAATGCAGTCATGTCGCAGGTCCTGCCACTGCCTTTCCTGCACTAGGCTTTCTCCTGTTCCCTTTATCTGCAACAATTCTTGCTGGAAACCTGGCTGTGCCCACAGACTGTGACTTCAGGTGCCAGCAAGCAAACTATTTGCCTCACAGTTTAATTCCAGGTACAACATCCATACTGCGATTTCTCATGCATCAGCCCATCTTTACAGAGTTTACTATCTTTGGAAACCTACCCTCCGGTGAGATCCATCTGTTCCCTATGCCCATGACCATTCGCAAACACCAAACACACGGCCAACAGTGAGATCATCAGGTGGTCTTCTAGCTGGGAGGCTACCACATCTTAGTCCCATGTGGGCTTGACAAAAGCAATCAGTTAGTCTAAGTCAAAAGTTCATTTAGGCTCCTGCTGTCTACAGCAATGGTGCACACTAGAATTTGCAATATCTACACATGAATGATCTCATGTAAAAAAATAGGGTACATGTTTTGGCAGCTTGTATATTTTTCTGAAACTGCAGCTTCTGCTGACTGTAACAAACTATTCAGATTTCTGACCAGATTTTTGAGGCAAAACAATGAAGGAGGAAGCAGGGCTTAACCACCACACCTATCTCCTTGAGGCTAGGTGGCCTAGCCCCTCTCTGCAGTGGGATGTTGCACAAGTAGAAGAAATATTTGCTCCTTTTTTCTAATGGCACCTGCTGCTCAGCAGACCTGAGAAGATATCTGCTGGGGACACTGGTAGCAGCAATAAAAGCTATGCATAATCTGTGCAGTATTGGTCAGTACAGACTAGGATGTGGCTGGGCAGCCTGAGGACACAGCAGAGGCAATGAAACACCTGAATCTCAGACCAGAGCTTAAAGCTGCTCTCTAGTAATGTACGTCTAGGGATCTGACAGATCATTAAAGAAAGGGTGAGGACCTCCCATCTTTGACACAACTTATTCATTCTGAATAAAAGTTAACCGATTTGGTCCCAGAGTGGTTGACTCAGCAAAATAGACTGCAGTGATGGAAGGTGAGCCCCAAAAGGATGGACATTTGTAAGAAAAAAATACTTGCTTGTGGATTACAAAAAAATGCACTGCTGACTAATTTCATTGGTGGATTCTTTAGCTACAGAGGATGAGACTCAGAGAGTCTCACTCACATAAGCCTAAGATAACCAAAAGGCAAGATGCAGAAGATTTCCTGTAGTTAAGAGAGGACTGTTGTTTAAACAGACTGGCACCTAGATCAATCGATCCCAGCCTTTTCTGTAGTGATCTCACTGCTGGCACTTTCTCCTGAAGCTCATTTCTCCTCTTGCCTCACTTGGAGCTGCATTACTGCCACTTGCAGTGGTGTAAGTTATCCCTCCTGCCACCGCCCCAGCACACCTGAGTAGGTTGTACTCCTTGCTGCACCTCATCTTTAGCAGGGAGGTGACTCACTTGTGAGTTCAGCTTCTAAGCTGTCCCCGTAAGAAGAACAGGAGGGGTGAACACAACAGCCCGAGAACAATTCCCTGGTCCTACGGGGAACTGGCACAACACAGCTTCCATCCTCACAGCTGTGCTTTTTCATCTCCAAAACAAGGTGGTCACGTCCAACGTGCCCCAAGTCCCTCCTGTGGTCTAACCCCTGCCCTGAGAACTGCTAGTCCATGCGAGTCCGCATGGGTCAAAGCTGTGCCCGGGAGCACGCTACCAATTCAGCAATACTCAGACCTGCACCTTGGCCCCATCTCATTTACTAGTAGAGATGTAGCTGCTGCACAGACAAACAACAAATGATAGAGACATGTTCACAGCTGAAACCTTCTGATTTTCAGGATCAGAACAAGCAGCTTTGGCAGCCATTTAGCAGATGCTGGATCATCCCAGTACTAGTGTTTGTTAGTTGGCACTGAACAGATCAGAAGACCGGGACTGAAGAAAGCACTGTGCAGTGCTGCCAGCTACCGCGCTGAGGAGAATCCATTAACTACACTGGAGTTACACCAGAAGAAATGGGAAGACACTAAAGAGTGCAGCCTTCAAAGAGAAAGATACACAAAATGGGATGTTTTATGAACGTCTTTTCTTACATTCTTGAAGAGTTTATTTTAGCAAGGCAGGAGATCAGCTCTTTCCACTGAGAACTGTTGACAACAAGCACCACTCACTGCAGCTGTAAAATTTTAGTTGTGACAATGTTTACAGCAGTTCAGACACAACTTCAAAATGACAGCTCCACTGCACTGCAAGGACTATCAGAAAAGGGAGCAGCCCCTCTTGTTTAACAAATGTTAACAAATGCTTTTCCCCTATTTCATCTGTGTGAAAAGAAACATCCTACAGTTCACTTATCTGATCCTAATGTCACCTCAGAGTAAAGTTCATGCCAGAGAAAGAGTAATCACAGAATAAGTATACACTTACCAACTGTATCCATTAGTAAATTAAATTACTGTGATTTTTGGCAGCAAGGGAGAGCTAGGTTAGACATTAGAAATCATTTTGAACTACAAGGATGGCAAAGCAATAGATTCATTTGCCTGGGGAGGTTGTGGAGCCTCTATCACATGGGATTTTTAGAGCTCATTAGAAAAACATCTGTCAAGAATGTACCTGGTAATTTGTTTTGTTTTGGGAGTAGGGGCAGAGGAGAACAGGATGACTGCTCAAGGTCTCTGCCAGCCCTGCTTTCTAAGATCCCTATAGAAGTCAACCCTGAACACTATAATTTTTTAACAGATGTTTCATTGACATAAAGCCTAATCAAGCGACGTTTCAGTGAGTTCAAAAGTTTTCAGTGCTGACCAAGTCCAGTCTAAAGAGCATCATCAGTGGAAAAATTCAGTTTTATGGGAACTTGGAGGATTTATTTCACATAAACTATCCATTCAGTAAGCAAATCCCACCGAAGGCAGGCCAACAGGCATTTTAGGAAGAATCAACTGACCCGGTTTCATATCCACAGCAAAATAAGCCACCTTACTGCAACTCTTACCTTTAAAGAGAAAGCTAGCGGATTAATGAGTTGATTGATGGTTTTCAGACAATGAGGTATAAATCTAGCCAGGGTGGTAAGCCCAGGCTGGTGCCTAAACTTCATGCAAATGGACACCAGGTTGCAGGGGGAGGGTTCAGAGGGTGGCCAGCACCCATGTCCACAGAGATGAAGCTCCTTTCAGCACCCTGGACAAGATCCGGGTGCCCCTGGGGGTCCGATGGGGCGCAGACCCCACAAGCGAGGTGCTCCTTACACCAGAGGTGTGTTGCCACCGGGCCACGAAAGGCCCAGGGTCCTTCCATCAAATGGAACCTGCCTTTTCAGAATTCAGAGCACAACTCAGTAGGATGCACCAAGACTAGACCTGCCAGTGCAAGAGCTAACAGAGAGACATGAATCATTTGCAGATGATATAATTACCTGGGGTTTCCACCCGCCGGTAATGGTAAGGGTTAATACACACTTCTTTCTGTTTTGAGCCAAATGGGAATTCACAACATTCCAGTGGTTTCAACTCATGGTGAGATTGCAAATCAGGCCAGCGCCACACTCTGCAGTATATGACGTGGGGAAGCCCCTTGCGGTGAGACACCTGCAGCCGCCCATCCAAGGAACGTGGGATCGTGACACATTTACTGGGCTGACCCGGGCAGCTCAGAGCCCTTTCCAGTTCCTCCATGGCACCTTTTTTCTTCTTTAACTTCTTCACCAAGGAATCAACAGCTTTTTCTGCCCACTTTTCCTCTTCATCTCCTTGTTTCCAGCCCAGCAGCCTTTTCACTGCAGGGCTGGTGAAGGAGAACAAGGAACTGATAGGGGTGCTGGAGTGCATAAGAAGCAGAGATTGCACACGAACGTCAATGGAAGCACAAATCGCTCTCCTGCCTTGCAAGGCTTGCACGGAGTTTCCACAGTATTGGGATGGATGCTTCCTTCACGGAATGGTTCTTCCACACATACGGTTTTGTAGTCTTAGGTGCTGGTTACAAGTAGTCCAACAGGGTGGGTCTCAGAACTTTCCAAACATCAAGAAACTGCTGATGAAGCCTGGAAAAACAACACAATACATAGTTAGGCTTCACACACTCCTTTCATTGTTCCTTCAATAAAATCTTTTGAAAGAGAAATGACTCAAAATGTGTATTTAATTTTCAATGGTTTTCTGGTTATTTTTTGCTGTTTATTTTGGGTCCAAGCCTCTCCTCCCCACTACCCTCCACACTCATTTTACAGTTGGACCTCGGAAAGCATTAAGCACCCAGTTGTTTCAATTTATGTTTAGAGTTTAACACAGTAAGCAAATTGTTGCAGGGTTGGAGTTATATTTAGTACAAAAGAAAATGTACCTTTGTTTTTTTATGCTGGCAGTTGTAGATTCAGCTCAAGCATCTTCTATGAAATTATATCTGTAATATCAAATTTTAAAGAAGTAATGAGTAGAATATATTTTTGATTTCAACGCCCTCTCTGCCTTTCCAATGTCACTCTACTGTCAAGAGGTGTACAATATTAACTGCAAAAATAATTTAAAATTCCACTACTCACAGATTTCATTTATCGCCTTTGAAAGATCTATCACTATTCTCTAATTTTATTTACATTGTCTCACAAGAGAAAACCTTGTTTGCCTAGCCAGTCTGTTTCACTCTTTCCAACAATTCAGAGATTTTTGGATGAAAATCACAGGCTTTTGGACACAGTTTGTGCTGGACGGATCCTGAGTTCTTTCTGCTAGGAGTTGCTACATCTGACAAAGTAAGTCCAACAGAAAGAGTGTAGTTCTTGAGGGTTTTTCTTTTTTTTTTCTTTTTTTTTAAATGTAGCTGGAGCCAGTCTAATTTTAGCTGAAAATGACATATTTCCACTGACTGGAACTCTGAGGAAAAACGTCCTTGTATGTCAAGCTATTTACCGCTTTAAAAATATTTCATGGACCCCCTGTGCATACCAAGTCCAAAGAACTGAACTATACAGAGGGCACTTAAAGCAGGAGATGGGAGCAGCTTCTATATGGATGCCTGCAGAGAAGCAGCTGCATGACTGCTCTGCTCCAGCCTTGTGGGAGGACTTGGGTCCGTCTTGCTCCCCACCACTAAAGGCCTAGACATAGTCCTCAGCACTACTTAAATGTAGCCACTAAGGAGACATAGAGATATTGCCCAGTGTTGAGAGCAGCACGGCTTCACAAACCATGTTATTCTGCAGTTTCCTTAAATTGTAAGAGTTCAAAGGGCACTTGGGGACACTGAGCGCAGGCACAGGTACAACATATTGAGACAGGAGGCCAATCCCAAAGACTGGTTCCTCAGCAGAGTCTGATACGCTCAGCACCACACAGCCCTGGAGCATGCTGCAGGGTAAGCACACATGGCCCAGGGCATCAGAGCCACTGAGGCAACATGCAATGTCTGCTGAGGACTAATGACCGCCTAGAGCTGTTTTCCTCCTAGCCCTTCTGTTTTGTTCTCATGCCCATTCCTCTGCCCCACTCTGTTACCCTTTAAGACACCCAGCACCCTGAGAAATGCAGATACATGTGTACGTAAGGCACTTTTTCCCTTCTTCCACAAAAACAGCAATGATGAGGGCTCAAATTCCCAAAAGCCTTCCACAGAGCTAGGGAGATGGAAGCACTTGACCCCACAGAAGAGAAAGCATAAAAGTGACTCTTTGGCATGTCACAAGCCCCAGCAGCAGCTGCTATTCCCCCAGGAGATTCATATTTCGAGCACCAGCAGACAGGAGGCTGCAGGGAAACATGAACAGAGGGACTACAAAACTGAAAGGAAGAGCAGGCACACCTTGCTTCAGGCACTCACCACAGCATTGAGCTCTGCCTTATGGAATTTCTACATTATTAACCTATGTCTATGTCCAGTTGTCTTCAACTGTCAAGAGAGTCACTTGACAGACCATGGCAGAAATCCCCTCACTCTCACCATTCAGCAATCAATGATCGATTCCATGGAAAAGCTTGTCCCACCATGCAAAGAGAAACCTCAGGTTCCAGATTTTTTCCAGCTTTGTATTAGTAAAAATCCAACAACCTGGAGCATTTAACTGGATAGTTACTAACAACTCCTAGTCAAAACCGAAGTCTGTTCCAAACACTTAGAGGGTACATGTGAGAATGAAGTAAGTTCAGAATGATCTATCACAGGGAAAAACCCTCAAGCTGCTTGTAAAACATAACGTGGATAAAATTTAGGCTGGCAGTCTCCAGTCTTTATGGGAGCAGGCTCAGCCGACAGAGCCCAGCACCAGCCCCACCTAGTCAGCCTGGGCAGTGGAGGTGTCTGTCCCTCACTGCCCTGGTGAGAATCTGGGGAGAATCCTCCCCAACACTGCTGTCATTGCTTGGCAGCACCAACCCCATCCTCACGTGAGAAAATGAAACAATGCTGGGACCTCTGTATATCAGCCCTGAAAGCAGCAGCAGGAAGCAAGGAGAGCCTGGGATGAAAGCCCACAGCACCAGTAGTGGTGTAGAAGTCTTTGCTCCAGGCTGAGAGGGAAAATGGCTCACACTTCTTATCTGAGGGGGTCTCCCAGGCGTTAGTGTGTGTAAACAACTGCCCCTGATAAGTTAATGCAACATTACAATCATCAGATATGAAAACATACATGTTCACATAAAAGTATTGTCTTGAGATTTTCTTTTCCATTTTGACCAAGGTTTAAAATAAACACATTAATCTCGTTCAGTCAAATTAAATAACTCAACAGTGACATCAGTATGAGTCTGAGCGCTATTGTTGCTAGCGGGAGAGTCGCCAAGACTGTGTGTATAAAAGCAAAAGCCGAGCTTTGCAGACCATGTGATGTAGTCTCAGATAAGTACATTGCACAATTTCCTATGGCATTCCCCCCAGTTTCTTCTGAAATCTTCTTTTCCATTAATTCAACTGACATGGTATTAAATAAACTAAACAGCTTTCAAATAATATTATTATCAGAACATCCTAGTTTAATGTTATTAAATTACATAATACTGCATATTAATCAGCAGCCTAAGCCATGTGTTGCTAGGCTTAGATACTCCATTTTGAAATACCTAGGTAGACACTCTGCTCCAGTAATGATAGAGATGTCAATTCACAATTTAATTTTAACAGTCTTTCAGGACAGTAGCTGCTTAAACTGTATGCCTTTTGTAACAGGCAACTTGCCTACCCAACTGGAAACTTCCAGCATTGAAACGTTTCAAAACCACGTTTGATGTATTTTCTGTACTGATGATCCACCATGTTTCTCAATGCTCATCACTTGAGAGCGGCATGCGGGGAGGGAAGTGTTACAGTTTTGATCCATAACCACGTTTTGATCCACCACCCAAAACCATATAGTTTTGATCCACCACACGTATCAAGCCCTGGGCCATACCATGATGGAAGGCCTGGTCTGGTTGCCTCTATCTTCCTCATACTATCAGTATGATGTACTACCATCAGTATGAGTCAGGCATCATTCAGAGTACATCCCTAACACAATTCCCTCCTCTGGGAATACAAGAAAGGCTTTGTCTATCTGTCAGGTAAGTGACTGGTCAAGACCAAACATGGTCAATCTTCCATGCTGTAAATCTTTATTCCATTGCCAAGTTTAGCCTAAGATCTGAGGCTTGCTTTAGGGGAGAGATGGACACATACAGCATGTGAGCATGGAGCCACCTTTCTGTGGTCTGCAGGAGCAGGAGAATGTGGGACTGGAAATGCTTCAGCCCAGTTCACTTGCTCCATTCTCCCTAAATATAGGGTGCCTACCTTAGCTATGGCTACACTAGTGCTGGAGAACTTTTCCAAGCATGGGAACTTGATTATCTATAGCACAAATTATTATCACAGTATCTGGAACGGCTTTGGTCTGTGCCAGTAGCACTCTCCCAAATAACGCTTATGCATGGTTCAGCAGTTAGCAGGGACTAGGGGTCAATCCTAATAAGAAGTTTGCATAAAGCCACCATGTTTTGAAGGGTGAGACAGCTGTTGCATGGAAGCAAGCCTCTCCATTCCAGTTGGTCTCAAGGCTAAGAAGAGTATCAGGCATGTTTCATTTATTAGTATGGAAAGAGCCTTTCAGTAGAATTTACTCGGCTGCATAAACAACTTGTTGACACGCATATCTGACCTAGTGACCCTCAAGTTCCTAAATATGTACTTGATAAGAACATGCAAGCACATGGCATGAACCATTCGATCCAAAAGTAAATACCTAGAAAAAGGTCAACAAAACCAAGGACCACATACAGCTAATGCTGGGTCAGATGAGTCTCACCTCAAGTCTGAAAGATTGACAGGCTAAGACCCAGCAACATGGACACAGAGTTAAGGGGACTGGGATACTTTCTCCTACTTCTAAGCCCATTTTTCACCTGCCCGTGGAGAATTAGCCTGTAGGTCCTCAAGTTAGGAGGAGAAATGTGTTCCTCCAGGAACTCCGCTACAGTGACTTCCACTGTGCTACTAAAGAGCCGGACACACCAAGAGCAGAGAAAACAGATGACTAACACCATCATCATGGGTTTGCTGATTCCTGACCTGAGCCAGGTCCTGCTGAAGTCAGTAAGAGGGGTTCCAGAGGTCGTGGAAATTAAAGGTGCCCTCCTCTGTGTTTCACAGGGCAGCATGCTGACTCCTCCACTGTGGAAAGATTTTGGGAAATTTAGATTTTGCTTAATGTAAAAAGGATCCACTGTGTTGGGGAAGATTCACGTCACTCCTCAGCAGAGTGTCTGCGCAGGCCAACACACTGATGAAGTTCCTGGCTAATTCAGTTCCCAAGGGTGTAGCAGGGGAATTGTACCAGTCCTCTTTACATTTCACTCTAAGCCTTATGCAGAAGTCAAAAAGGAAAAAACACACAGATGCTAGTGAAAACAGGCTTAAAACATAACTGTGTTAAAGCACAGTGCCTAACCTCCCTCAAAAGGGTATCTGTGCATGTGTGTGTAAGTGCGTGTGTATGCAGACGGGTGTACGCATCTGGTCTGCCTCCACTCGGAGCGCCTGCCTCGGCTAGCTGAGCCAGGAGAGGCATGGCTATCAGTCTCAAAAATGGCTGACATCATCAGTCTCGGTGTCACTGCAACAGCTAAGTAAGGCCACAGAGGGAGATTTCTCAGAGGGTCGTCTAGACATAAGCTGTGCAGTTCCTGGAGATGCACACGGCTGGAAAATGGAGTAGTGAGACAATTATAGCTGGAAGTCTGCCGCTCGGTGACTAAATCACAACAGAATTGGAAGGGAGGAAATTATTTCGGTCAAACAACGTGACGAGGAATGCTGCGAACTTGCACTTGGTTAGTTATTTTTACCTAGCACTGATTCAGTTACTTCCACCTCCCACGCAAGAGAGAAGCATACGTGTTTTCTCAGTGTAATCGAGTCTTGATTTGGTTTCAAACGCGCCCAGCTGGCAGCAGCCAGCGTGCACCCAGGGCTGGCAAAGAACCTCCCGGGTCACATCATCACTGCCACTCGCGATGGGGACCTTCCACACCTTAGCAGGGTAAAGGGCTTTTACAGGAACTACCTAAATAAATAAAAGTATGCTGACAAATACCTGGGCCTCAAACGAGCAAGGAACCTCAGCAACCTTGCCCTGGACCTACTCCCGCACCCTAAGCCTGAAGCACCAATCCTGGCATCAGCGCAAGGTTTTGCAGGCACAGCAGATCAGAGCTGGGGAAAGGTTTCACACATGCATTCGCTCTGGAAGAACGGCGTGGAAGTGCCTGAGCTGCACAGCCACCATTGCTGCCACTCCAGCAACCAGCCCATGGCTTGGGAACAGTGGCCACATGTTACTCTTGACACATGTAAACCACTTGAAAAGACTCATGTTCCACTTGTGGCACCCACAACATCATTTGGGATCCCTCCAAGGCTTCTTGTTGTGCTTGGGACCAGTCAGACAAGGGTGCTCTTACGAACCTATATGAAACCACTGTCTTTTGCACCCAACAAAATATGAATGAATTATTCATTACAATGTTACTGAGTTCTTCCACAACCACAGAACCTGACACCCAGGGTTTTAATTAAATGGGATGTAAAGAAGGTTGTTCTTTTTTTTTAATTAAGAAACTAAATTTCTTCCTGGTTTGACCCTGGACTGCTCCAACTGAAAACAGCTGCAATGATAGGAAGTAAAGTACCTGAGACTCACATTTATCCATGTTTCACACAGCCCTGGCAACATCTAATTGTTTATTCCTATAAGCTTAAATGAATAATGCAAACTTCTGAAACTAATTTTCTCAAATTTTTTCAAGTTTGTTCTGAAAGTCCTTCCACACTGAACTTTATCTGAAGCCATCAATATCAAACAGCAAATCTCATAGTGCTTCGTGCCTTTCTGGCCACAACATCCACACTGTGGAGTCTTCACTGAACCCACTGCCTCCTGGATAAAATAAGGAAAAATTTGATGCCAGCACCTAAAAATCTACAACATCCAAATAATTTCTCTGAGTTTATGGAATCACTCAAATATTACCTCATCCACTCAGTATCATTCAGCTTCTCTTGACAGGAATAACACATTCTCATTTGATATAAAGAAGTAAAGATTCAAATATATAAGCTGCACACCTTAACACAGCTACATAAATTTCCAAAGGATGAACACTTGCAGATGGGTTTAAGAGGCGTAAATTCCATCACAAAAGAAAATTAAGTACCCAGCTCACTTTTAGTATACCCATGATTCCTGGCTGGGAAGGAATGTACCAATTCCTGCAGTGGGACCGCTCTGGGTGAGCACATCAACAAGCTTCAACATAGTTTTGTTATTGTGACTTAAGATGGGGAGAAGAGATGGGCATGGACCTGGAAACATTCAAGGTCATGTTGGACAGGGCTCTGAGCAACCTCATCTAGCTGAAGATGTCCCTGTTCACTGCAGGGGGGTTGGACTAGATGACCTTTAAAGGTCCCTTCCAACCCAAACTATTCTATGATTCTATGGTAACAGTAAGCCAATGTGCAAAAGGCTGTGCAAGAAGGATAGGGGCAATCTGTCTTTCATGTCCACTTGAAGAAACAGGGAGAAGCTATGCGTTGGGGATAGTTACCACTGCTGGAGGTCTCTGAGTGGAGATTACACAGATTTCTTCAGGAATAACTGCACTGGCCTTGGGCACGAAGAAGGGACTTGAAAACCCCTTGAGATGAGCGCTTCCAATCCTATGTCCCCTACTATGACGAAGCAAAAGAGCCCAGCTCTTCAGGTGCAGCACTAGGCTAACATGGCTACACTGGCTTTGGCCCCTGGGCTACCTGCATCGGGCTGCCCGGGGTAAACCCAAACCAGCGGGCTAGACATTCTCACTGATTTTTGCCTTTGAAAATCTCCCACAATATTTGAAGGCACCCCACAAAATTACCACTGTGCAAAAATATGAAACTGGACTAATTTATCGCTATGATCTCTCTTTGACTGCACTTCCTTCCTTGGTATTAATTTTTAAAGGAAACCAGCGGCTGTGATGTTTGTAAGGAGTGAACCGCACTGTGTTCCCTGGCTGGGTCACACCAAAGTTTCTGAGATGCAATCCCACTGGGACACATCCTCTTCTCTGCCTCACGCCCTGCTCCCGCAGGCAGGAGGAAGACCCATTCACCCAGGCTCTGCCTTATCCCTTCCTGTGGCTGCCTCGCTCAGGCTCAGACCGGAGCTCTGAGGAAGAGCCCCTCTCTCAGCTGCCTTCCTCCCGCAGAGCCAGAGGAGCACACGTGCCATGGGGGAGCTCTGAGAACATATTTATGGGAGAAGGCAGGAGGCAGTGGGATATGATGGGGAGGTGCATCAATCTGCCCTGGGGAGCCAAAATGTCTTCTCATGGCTCTGGTTATCCCCATTTTATAGACAGTCGGTCCTGCATTCCTCACATACCCACCATTCCCAGAGAAACTGCAGCAAAGCCCATCGGTGTTTCTAAAAATGGAACGGTTGGAAATACGCAAAAAATAGAATTCCTGCTTTTAAAATAAACGCTGACTCGTCTCTAATACAAAGCATGCAGCCAAGTGCCTCCCAAACAAACACTTCACAAAGGAAGAAGAGGACTAGAAAAGAATTTCAGCTTCATTGCTGGCCTTAAGTTTATATTCACACTAATCGGATCCTGTAATCCTCGTTATCAATCACTGGCATTCTTGGAGCCGTTCCCAAATACCCATTTTAGGAAAAGGATTTGCTTAGAGTTAAATGTTAAGAATGTTGTGAATAAGGATACATCTAAAGAACAATTACTTCACCAAGGATGTGGTGCTCAAGTCTGACGGGAACCTATCCTGAGAGTTTAGTGTCTTAAGTTGTTAGAAAGGAATGCACTTCTGGAGCTCTGGTTGTACCTTTACAGTGCATACAAGGGAAAAGGACAAAGCAAATGTTCTCCTCATGTTGTATAGTAGCACATCCCATCGACCTAACAGGAGATCTGAGGACCAGCTGGGTGAGGTCCAGCACGGTGCCAAATACCTTCATTTCCTGGGGGAATACACAGGTGTTGTATCCTCCTGACGGAAGGCTGGCTCCTGCTGGCAGATTTGATCCTGGAGATGGAAACTCTGGCACCTGGTTGTCCCCATGCAAGGACTGCAACTCACGCTTTTGAGATCTGCTGCCTAGTTGTGCCAGGTACCCAACGCCACAAAGTCAGAGATAACCTGGGACACCAGGAGTTAGCTGGGGAGTTTGTTGCCTCTAAGCACCCCATGTTGACAGGGCACCCCCAGACACGCTCCCAGCTGTAGCCTGGCATGGAGGCTCCCTGCCTAACGCCCAAGGTCCCTGAGATAGACATCTGGGAGGTCTGCCTGAAGGGTTACTTACTCAGTGATGGTGTTAACACAGCAGACATCTTTTGCAGAAGATTTAGCACCACACAGCTTGGCAAGTGAAATACATGCCAATAGATCACATAGATAGTCAATAAAATACTCAAAAGGAAGAACTTCCAGAAGTGCTTCCTCTCTGACTGATACCAGGCCTTGAGCAGGAGCAGCAGTACTGCCGGCCACCTCTCCTTCCTCTCAGGTGAGACAGCATGGCCAAGTGCATATGGGGGGGATACGTTTCACACACAAAAGGCTTTCCATATACATCATGTTAGCAGTTTTCCATGGAATCACATTAGCATTTCATTGTGTTCAAGCCATATCACATTCAAATCTGTTCTTCCTAAAAGGCTTTCATTGTGCCATCACTGTGGGAAATTGCTAATGCAATAAGATTGACATATAGGTTCTCCTGCATGAACATCCGCAGTAATCTGTGCTAATTGAGCCCTCAGTGGCTTGTGAAACCCTGCAGGGGGGAGGAAGGGTGGAGCATCCACAGGGCCTACGTCTTGGAGAACTGCAAAAAATAACAGTGTGGAGGACAGGTGAGCACTAATATTAGTGTGTTTTATCCATGTAAAAATCTGATTCAGTGGCAGGAATTGCCTTGGACAAGGGGGCAAGGCTCCCAAGCAACAGTGAGGCATTTTCCATGAAAAATATCTGGATATGCTTGGACTTTCTATGGAAGTTATTTCACAACAACAGGACTAAGAACAAAAGAAGCAAGAACTTGTCTATCTAGTTCCCTCCTGTGGGGGGAAAGGAGGAGACGGCTGGCCATTCCCAGTGACTTCAGCTGAAGATGTGGGTGCTCAGCTTCTCTGTAAACCAGAACACTTGCTTATGAGATTAAACAGGCTTCATATGCCTACATTTGAGCCTGGGAGTGTAAAACGAGGGATGGATTCTCTTTAGCATATAAGATGGCATGCCATGCTAACAACCAGCTTCAGAAAACACTGAGGAAAAGGCAGAAATAGGGCCCTAAGTCTTTAAAAGAAACATTTCTCTCTTCTGAAAGACAGAGTCTACCTCAGGAGTCCAAGGAAGACCCCATCTCTCCAGGGCTGTTTCTCCCCCTCCTCTCCCCTCCTAGCACTCAGCTCTACCCCATGCAGCCCCTCCAGCCCAAGAGTCCCAGGCAGGTTACCACCAAGAAGCCTTGGTCCTAGCATCGGTCCTGTAGGACACGCAGCAGGGCAGGCATGGGAGCCACAGGCTGCTGCCTCACACAGGAATGAATTTTGGTTTCCCTACTCTAGATGTCCCTGTGGAGGCCTCATGCCCTGCATGAAGTAATTTAAGATCCGTTGATGAGAGAGAGATAAATTAGCTACCTCATATGTGCTGCAGGGTAAGAAACTGCACGTTGGCAGCTGGGCCAGAGTAATTTGACAGAGACAAGTGGGTTTGGATAGCCCAGGCCAGCAAGTAACCATAAGGGAGTCTTGAAAAGCCACGTGAACTGCCTGTGCCTCCGGTCAGTTCTGTGCCTACTGGGCAGCGTGTGGGATCGTGTCCTGCCACAGGCTTCTGGGTAAATGGTTTTCCCTCAGGTGCCTTGATTTCTACATCTGTCATACAGGTACCCTCATGGGGACAGCTTTGTAAAGCACTATGAACTCTCCTGATGAGGAACACTGCACAGGAATGCTTCGGGGAAAAAGGGGATTTTTTGTTAAGGGAAAGCACAGCAAGAAAACACACCAAAAAGAAAAAAAAAAAAAAGATTAAGTATTGTTGAAATGTATTGACCTCAGCAGCAGGGTTATTTGGGTTATAAAGGATTCTTCATTACACAGAGCTTTGCTATTAGCAGACACCACTTTCTGGAAAGGGTACCACCGCTGCCAGCTCCCTGCCTGCTCTTCTTCAGAGCACGGCTGCGTGACCGAGTACACCACCAGACCAAACAAACACAGAATAACCGTTATCAAGCAATGGTCAATCTGGCTCCTATTGTAGCCAGGTAATGAGGGCGAAAGGAAGCCTGAAGCAGAACAAACTGTAATGACCCAAGGGTCTGTTAATTTTCTTTCCTCCTCATTTCTCTCTTTCAGTGGACGGCAAGTTTGAGGCCAACAGTTCTAGGGAACTCTGGAAGTGGGGAACATTTTCAAAGCCTAAACAAAGACCAGGCGTATAGAGAGACTCCAGAACAGGAGTCTGCATGGAGACATTTCAGAAAGAAAAGCAAAAGACGCAGGATTTTGGCAGGGGTCATGCTGACTGGGAGCAGAACGTAGGTGGGAGAAAAGAGCTGGTTGGGAAACGGGAGGTTGCAGTATCAAGCTGGAAGGTTGCCACAGTGTGGACTAATGCTTTGGCAGCTGCAAACAAAAGGAAGGAGGAACGTAAGAAGTAACATGAAGAAAAAGTGTCAAGAGATACCTGGGAGTACCAACACCTGTGAGGAAACAGAAGAGGCAAAGATGATGCTAAGTTTGGCAGAGGGGAGGATGGTGATGCTACTGACAAGGAAAAAGAGTGGGAAGGAAACAAGTTCTGGAAAGAAGAATGTAGGAAAGATAACGCATTTCTCCTCCCAGTCAAAAACACACCTCAATCTTAATGCCGTCTCAGAAAAACAGAGATTGATTATCATACTTTGTTCTTCTGTTTTGTTTTGTGTTTTTGTGTAGGGGCGACTGCATAAACTGGGAAATCAACTCCACTCCGTGTCCACCTCCACCATGTCCTTGCTGTGCCCTTGTCCAGAGGAGCTGAAACTCAAAGCAAACTGCTCAACCTTACATCTTTCTAAGATGTTGCAACAGTTCTTGCAGAAACCTGCAAGTGGTCCTGTAGAATGATCTGACTAAAAATCACAGGTATCTGCACAAAACTTGGACAGATAATGTTTCACCGGCTTCGACTTAAATGCATATGTGTATTAGTCAGGATCTCAGCCTGGGCTCTGATCCCGCAACCTATTAGATCCACTCATCTGCAACAGCACAGCAAGGTTTTCAGCTGCTATAATAAATACACAGGGCCCCAGACTCTTTAATTCACCTCTTCATCTGTAAAATTCCCACAGTATTAACCTTTCAAACATTATGGACAAAATATAAGATGGGAAATAATTTGGGATATTTTTGAAAAATTAATTTTATTATACTGTATTCAGAGTCTAATGCTTCCTTACAACAAATGTTCTCAAAGACAGTAATAGGACAGCAATGATTCTCTCAAATTGTCATTGTTATTACTATCTTTTGCTGTTAATGTACAATAACACTAATGATTCTTTATACCTGCCTGCAGCAGGAAACCAGGCAGTCTACCAGAACAACCTTTTCTATGTATGTTTTTGCTGTGCTGTTTTCAGTCAAAATATTTATGATGGGGTTTTTTTCTTTCTTTCTTTCCCATCCCTGGAATTATTATTTGTAAGTGGTATATTGCGCAGCAAATGGAATGTCTATACACTTTCACTATATTTTTTTCGCAGCAGACAAATTACCCAAACCCGATGCGTTTTTTCTCTTCTGGTTCCCCTTATTCTGTTAAGTTTCTTTGAAATGGGGTGCCTAGTTCTGCTGATGCTGGAATTACTGTTAGCCACTATCAGCACCAGTGATAAACTCTTGTTAGTGTTTTGGTTAGAGGTTACTTGTAATTAGCAGTCATTGTCCTTTGAATTTAACAATGGAAAAATAAAACTTTATAGAGACAGATTAGCCTGGCCATCCAAATTACAGCACTTCAGCATCCAGGAGAGAGGATTACATGACACACTATCTCCCTGGCTGATAACAGCAGATAGCTAAGGATTCAAATGCGATATGCAGAAGGTCTGTAAAGAAATAAAAGGAGAGAAAGGAGGATTAACTGTCCAGATGTTATGTGATACATTATACTGACACTTGTATACTCCTGTTAAGTGAGTTAGGCCTCGTCTTGTACCCGCTGAAGACAACACGGGGCACTACTACCAGTTTCCGCGAGAGCAGCTTCCAAAACCCGAGGCGCTACCTACTTCCTCTACACACGTCCCCACCTTCTGCAGATATTTGGCACATGTGTGCGTGCCTCTTAGCCTTGGGCAAGTGTGTTAATAAAAAATTAATACTCAACTTCTTCACAAAGTTGTGCAGTTGACAGCTTTGTGCATATTCGTTTCAGTTGCTGCACCTAAATAAAAGCTTTTACCTCCATCTCGTACCAATTTACAAATCCTGATTATCAAAAGCATTCATGATAAAACACACTTGACTCTTATTCCAGTCATTTTTGCAGAATTAATTATTGTTTATCAGCTTATGTGCAAGTTAACGAAGTGAAGATATTTTTAACTCCACCACAAAGGACAGATGAGAATGGGAACTACTGCCAAACTGAGTAAATATAATACAAGATATCCTTCTTGATACAACTCACTTTAAATATATTTTTGGACACGTTTATTTTAGCTACTATATTAAATTAACTCAATATTAAAAAAAAAAACAAAAACCAAAACAACCAACAAACACACCACAAGCATCCCCAGCCTCTGCTTTAAAATCTAACAGGAAGTAAGCATGAACCAGCCAGACACTGGTACTTATCAAATCTGAAAGAAGGGAGTTGTCTGGCTGGATTAGAACGGATGAGGTTTGTTTGAGTGATGACATTTGTCCTACCATTGCTGAGAGGAAGAATTCTGCAGCGCTTTCTTCAGCTTATACTCCTGAAGATGAGAAGGTTACTCCTACCGCACAAACACACGCCTGTATAAAGATGCACATTTCCATGCACTGGAGATATGAAGTACTGAAACTTGCGTTATCTGCAGCATCCTTCCCAAACCACCGCAAACTCGAATGCATTCCCGAGCCCTGCACATCATTTCCCACTTCTGCCAAGAGAGAGCTCATTCAACTGAAAAGTTGACTGTTCTGGGCTGAAATTTTTTTTCACCAATTTATAAAACACAAGTAATTAACAGTGCACGTGTGTGCGTGCGTGTGCGTCCATGCATGTGTCATTTATTTTTATTCCCACTAATGCCTCTTTTAAAGCAGACCTGGCTAGCATCAAATAAATTTACCTATAAAATCAAAGTAGGAAAACACAAAGTTACTGCAGAATATCCTAATTGTTATAAATGAGGCAAGCTTTGAATTCCCTTCATTTACAGTTGCCTGGGCATGGAGATAAATTACAATAATTCTTAATTGCCCATATCGAGAGCTATTGTTTTTGGAAATGTTGCTTACTTGCTAACAAGTAACGTTTTAACTTCGGAGACAAAAAAAAAAAAAAAAAGTCCCCGTTTGCAGCTGGAATACAAACCCAAATCCCAGCAATTCTGCTCCGTTTTGCTCGGGAGCGCGTCCAGGAGCGGGATTTCTCCAACAGAAAATAACCTCTGAAAGGAAAAGTATTTCCAAACGCGTCATGCGTTTGCTGGTTTGCTTTTTTTTTCCCCCCCTTCCTACTTAAACGAGAAGGAAAGAAACCCGAGCGGCGGGAAGACTTGTCAGCCTTTAGCCATCCATAAAAACGTCCTTTCCCCGCGCTCCTCCCGCCGCTTGCCGTCCCGGCGTCGGTCTGTCTCAGCGCGCTGCTGCCCCGGCCCCCGCCCGCACACCGCCCCAGCGCGGCGGGGACACCGGCCCGGCGGCCCCGCCGGGCGCACGGCGGGATGCTGCGGCCCGCCGCCGCCCCGGGACCCGGCACGGGGAAGGATGCGGCGCGATCCCGGCGGAAAGTTTGGGGCGGCAACGGGACTGTCCCCCGTCCCCCCCCCCCGCCCCGTTCCTCCCCGCTCGCCCTTCCCAGGAGCCCCGGCTCTTACCTGCCACCGGGAGCGGGCTGGGGGTCTCGTCGCGCCGCGGGCGGGAGCGGGGCTGCAGCTGCGCGGCGGCGGCGGGGCCAGGGCGCAGCGGCAGCGGCGGCGGCGGCGGCGGCGACGGCAGCGGCAGCGGCAGCAGCAGCCCCGGCCGGCGTCAGTCAGGCGGGAGCCGCCAGCCTGTATTAGTGCGCCGGGCTGGAGCGCGGCCAGCAGCGCCGCTGCCGCTGGCCCGCCCCTGCGCCCCCCCCGCCGCGCCGCCCCGCGCTCGCACACGCACGCAACCCCCCCCCCCCCACGCCGTGCACTCACAGCTCCCGCGCGCGGCGTGCGCCCCCACCACACGCTGCACCTTCCCCCCCCCCCCCCCGAGCTCACCCCCACCGCAGACGTTGAGTTCACCCCTTCAGAACACACGGACACGGTCACCCCCTTCTCAGAGTTCACCCCACGGCACAGGCACACACACCCACTCCCACAGAACCCACCCTTCACACACCCCCGTCTCACACACACACACACATGCTCGCACTCCCCCCCCGCCTGGCGTCCCGCGGGAGGGCAGCCGCCTCAGGCGCCGCCATTTCCCCGACCCGCGGATCCCCGCTGAGGGGGCGCCCCCATCCCTGCCCGGCCCGCCGCGGCCCAGGGCCCAAGGCGGGGCTGGCGGCAGAGGCAGGGACTGGGGCCGTCTGGGGTCGGCGAGGCTTTCGCATGTGGCCACCGGGACCCCCCGGAACAGAGTCTCAGCCCGGTGCCCCACAGCCAGCCGTTCGCCCATGGCCCCTCACACAAGCCCCCGAGGATGGCCACAGCGGTCAAGGGGGCGCGGGGCAGCTTCACTTCAGTACTGCACCAGCCTGGGTGATGCTGACCTGCCTTTTGGACATGGGGGACAAACTCCGGCTATGGTGAGAGACTGGGAAGATGCCCCGCTCGGGTGGAGGGGGAGGGACAACAGCAGAGGGATTCGGGGGCGAGGCTGCGCCTTCCTACGCCGGGCTGCGCAGAGGCCACCAGCTCTCCCCAGGTATAACCTTGGCCTCTCCGCCTGGACCCCGCACCGGAGCTGTCACCAGGTGGGGTGTCCTACAGAAATCCCCTTCGCCCAGTATTCACACCAGTGTTTGGGGCCACGGCCGCCAGCTGCTGGGCTTCCACTGACCACAGAGCCAGTGTCTTGAATTCGCTGTCCTGAAAATCTTCCTGGTGATTTTGTGAGCTGGGCTCATGGGACCTCCATTTAGCTTTTAACTTCAACGCAAAAAAAAAAAAAAAAAAAAAAAAAAAAAAATTGTAGTTGGATTAGTAATACCTGCACAGAAGTTTTGAATGTTCCCATCGGTTTGTGGAACTGGTCAGAGAACAGCAAACTGCAGCTGTTACTGGTGAACAGATCTATTTTCTGCTCTAGATATTACCTATTAAGCCCTCATATTACTTACGAGTAACCATTTCTAACTACGTAGCACATTGTATTAGCTGTAATAAGGAGAGGCTGAAAAAGAAATATGAGGGAAGTCAAGTGGCTTCAAGGACACTGGAAATAAAAGGTACTCGTGAAACTGGGGCTCTGGGCAGTGCTAGGAATAGGTATCGGCTGAACCTGCCCCTGGTCACATTGAGGGGTTCCAGTTAAATTGCACTGAGCCTTTTGAGGTCAATCAATAAATATGATTAAAGATACCATCCCGCTGACATTTTCGCCAAAATCTTTTACATTGTAAAACATGACAGAAAAGCTAATGTTGTTTGAGTAGACATCAGAAAGCCACAATGGAATTACAGCTCCACAGCACAAATTTATCGAGGCATGTGTGTGTGAGGGTTGTGGGGGAACAGGGAGATAGAATGTAAATGCCCTGAATACCTCTGTTTCCCACTTTGGCCCAAAATGTCTTAAAACACCAGCAGCTTTCCCACTGCTGTCTCGCTTCTCCTACAGGAGATTTCTAGACAGATGAGTGGCAGAAGAGTTGCTGTTATTTATAAATCACTGTAAACATTTATAAAGTGCCAATTTATATTGCCAATGAGATTGCCAATGCCAATCTCAGCATGACTTGAGATTTCATATCCACAATGCTGTTTATTTTTAACTTACGCACTTAAGACATCACACTGCAAATGCTATACAGGCGGACAGTTAGGGTGTCTCGGCTGGAGTGTGGTGTGTAACTTACTGAGCTCCTGATCATGAATCTGAGGGCTTTCATACCCAAGTTCTGCTGGGTATCTCACTGCATCTCTTTCAGGTGTTGAAACCTCTGGTTTCTCATGCCTCTGCTCACAGTCGCTGCTGCCAGCAAAGAGGTGGTGGGACAAGGTGGGTCTATACTCTCGCTGCTCTGGTGCACAGCCTGCCGTGCTAGCTCCAGCCCATCTTCATTGGCAGGGTGAATTAAATACCAGTTCTGCTACTGGCGTGATCCCAAACAGTGGGGAATAGCGGCAGAGCCGCTGCCTAGATTTGTCAGTCAGTTCCTAAATCCTTGATGGTAGCTTCAAGTTAAATAGGCATGAACTATTTGAGAAATGACTGAATTGCATTCCTTGTGTGGTGCCCATTTTGAAAAAATCTAGCTAAAAGGGATCACATGGGTATATATATTACTAGAGTTTGATATACTACAGATTATACAGTGGGGAACATATTTTTTTTGGCATACAGTTGTATTTCAGATCACGTGGCATGTGCGTGTAGCTATTTTATTACAACAGCTGAATATATGCTGGTGTTACCTGTAATTGAACTATGTATCTTCTCAGGAGCAGGGCTCATACATCCCCCCTCTCCTTTCCCCTCTCTATGCACACAGACCCATCCCTGAGTCCGAATCCTCGTCCGCGTGGCTTCCAAAGCCTGGGTCCTCGGTGTAAGGCTCCACTCTCCCCCCCTCCTGCCGGCGTGACTCATCACCTGTCACTCCTCCGCACCGCCTGGGCTGTGCTAATTCCATTTCTCATTTGCTATTATCCCTCTCAAATGCCTCATTTCCCATCCTGCCTCTTGTAAGTGCAAACGCCCTCCCTTAGCCTACACACGGTGTAACATTCCTTCTCAAATCCCATCCCGTAAAAAACGGACCAACCTTCATTACTCATAAACCAAAACCTGATCTGAGAGTGTTCTCCTTTTTTTGGCCCGTATTGTGTCTTTTTTATGCTGGATAGCTCTGTAAAGAAAATCATCAGTAAAAGGATATGTGGAAAATAGTAAAGACTGGACGTAGCTGTAAAAGGGAGAGACGGGTTCTAATTTCTTTCGTCACTGAAACTGTGTAAAACACATAGAATAACATGAGTTTTCCACTTGGAGGGAACTGCAAGTTCCTAAGAGCAGTAAATACATTGACTCTGTATGTACTGCTCCAGGGCTCCAGTGAAGTACTGGCACTGTCCACCACTGAACAAGAAATAGCTGTTACAACAGCAGTGTCGTATGCTGCGTGGTGGAGATACCTCAAATGGCTCCAAGTGTTCTGGCGCAGACACCAGAATACTTCTAGCCCCGGTATCATGGATTTACTGTGTGAGCTACATTTTCCTCATGGGCTTTCTCTAGGCAAAGACGCAGCAGGCACTTGCTTCTAGCAGCAGATTCTCAGGAACAGCAACATAAGCTGTGGTTCTGCTGCCCGCTTTGCCCGTGCCAGAGCCCCGGAAAGCAAAAGACTGTTCCTGTATCACAGAGTGGAGTCAGACGTGCAGGGCAGCGTTGCCGACAAGGAGAAGCTGACTATTCAAGCAGCAGCAATCACCATCCCACTCCCTCAGTGGCTGCATGAACAACGAGCCCTAGCCCTGCCAGGATGCCTAGCTCCACACCTTTTGCTCCCCTTCCCAGGATAGAACTGGGCCAGCCCCAACCCCTCACTCTCAGGTTTGTCCAAGTTTGATGTTGCTTTTGCTGTCTAGAAGCTTGGATCTTGCTCAGTTTAAGCTGCTGCTTATTCACAGGCAGTTTGCATAACTCAGTATCCTAACTAAGGTCTGAACAGTTTGGACACATCTGTATCAGGTTTAGCAATAAACACTTGAACCATCAGGGAGCCTTCTGTCACACAGCTTTTCCAGCACAAGCAGGATAAAACACTTGCTCCATACAAACATGCTTCATGCTACTCACATCAATTTTCTGCATGTTTGTGTCTTAAGATGCTGGTTCTCAGAAGAAAAACAGGTGGAAAAAGCAGCTGCAACCTTGTGCAACATGTTGGTGAATGCGGCATTGCAGAGACTGTGCTGGGCAGCTGGGTTCTCTGTTCCCTCATAGCAAAGGCATTAGAATTGCTCATCTCACTACTCTTTGCTTCAGACTCTAAAAGTGAAACTATAAATTCAGAGAGGCAGAAGAAGGAGGTAGGCAAGCAGGTTTGGAGATACATGCCTGAAGGGAGAGAAGGAAAAAGAGGGAATCAGCAGTAGAGTGGATGTGTAACAAAGGAGCACCTGAGAAGACTGTGAAGCTACAGCTCAGAAATACTGGGAGACAGAGAGGTGAGCAGGCTGAGTGCCTTCATGTACTGCCACCAGAATATGGATTCTATCCCTTTGGGGTCAGTTGACCAGTAAGAACTAAAATTTATCATTTAGCTTCATGGCACTTTTCATCCAGAGTGGAAAGAGTTGTCAAGAAGTGAATGAGCACACTGTGATACAGAGAAGTGACCTTAAAACATTCTTGGTAACTTCCAGTTACCAACCAAAAAAAAGCTCAGGAAAACATTTGAACTGGCCAAGTTACTACAGTTTTGAGAATTGGAAAGGATAATTTTATACCTAGCACTGTAATTGAGCTAAAGATTTTTGTTATTGTGCGTACGTAAGTACCTGTTGAAGCAGCTGCACAAGAATGAAGTCATATTATTTGTGATTAAAGATTTTGCGGGCAAATTCTGCTCTGAGCTACAAGAACATAAATCTTAAGTAATTCCAGTGACATTTGTCATCATCTTATTATACCAAAACTCCATAGACTCCCTTGTTTTTTTCCTTTTGTTTGATCCACATACAAAGACCTGACTTTAATCCATCAAAGTTTTTAATGCATTGAGATCCAGCTATGCATCTTGTTATTTGTGCTGAGTTTGTTCTCTGCTGCAGATAATAAGACTCTGAGATGCTCAGAACATGACTGTTGGGATGTCTTTTCATTCCAGGAGATGCGAATTGACCACAGACTAGCTGAGGTTAGTTTGAAGTACAAGATCTTCCTGTTGACAGAGTCCATTGCTTTCTCCTCAAAACTATGAGACCATGTGGAGGAAGAGGACAGAAACAACTTACTTTTGCATTTGTTCCTTTTACATAAGACTGTTGATGGCTTAGTAAACCTTAGAAGATAAACTCTGGAAGGATTCTGTTTCCATTTTTTTTAGCCAGCACTGGCTGAAATGTGTAATAAGAAATCACTTCCTTGCTGTTTTCTTGACCTGGATGAAATATTTATGTGCCTCAGTCTCAGCTGGCATTAGTTCAGGAACCGCTGAAATCCCCTGTCTTCACTTCACCTTCTGGACTTCACACCTAACATTGCGAAGAGTCTGATAAACTGTCAGCCATTTCATCTGAGTCCACTCTCTATTTTACTAGTCTGAACAGTTTTTTTCATAGAATCATATAATCCGTGGGTTAGAAGGGACCTTTAAAGGTCATCTAGTCTAACCCCCCTGCAATAAGCAGGGACATCTTCAACTAGATCAGGTTCCTCAGAGACCCATCCAGCCTGACCTTGAATGTTTCCAGGGATGGGGCATCTACCACCTCTCTGGGCAACCTGTGCCAGTGGTTCAGCACTCTCACTGGGAAAAATTCGTCCTTACATCTAGTCTAAATCTACCTTCTTTTACTTTAAAACCATTACCCCTTGTCCTATTGCAACAGGCCCTGCTAAAATGTGTCCCCCCATCATTCTTACAGGCCCCCGTTAAGTACTGGAAGGGTGCAATAAGATCTCCCCGGAGCCTTCTCTTCTGCAGGCTGAACAACCCCAACACTCTCAGCCTGTCCTGATAGGAGAGGTGTTCCATCCCTCGGACCATTTTTGTGGCCCTCGTCTGGACTCGCTCCAACAGCTCCATTCTTTCCTGTGCTGAGGGCTCCAGAGCTAAACACAGGACTCCACGTGGGGTCTCACCAGAGCAGAGGGGCAGAATCACCTCCCTCGAACTCCTGGCCACGCTTCTTTGGATGCAGCCCAGGATACGGTTGACCTTTTGTGCTGTGAGCACACATTACCAGCTCCTGTCCAGCTTTTCATCCACCAGTACCCCCAAGTCCTTCTTGGCAGGGCTGCTCTCAATCCCTTCATCCCCCACCCTGTATTGATACCAGGGGTTGCCCCAACCCAGCTGCAGGACCCTGCACTTGGCTTTGTTGAACCCCATGAGGTTCACACAGGCCTATTCCTTGAGCTTGTCCAGGTGCCTCTGGATGGCATCCCATCCCTCAGGCTTGTCAACTGCACCACTCAGCTTGCTGTCATCTGCAAACTTGCTGAGGGTGCACTCAATCCCACTATGTCATTGATGAAGACATTAAAGAGTACTGGTCCCAGTACGGACACCTGAGGGATACTGCTTGTCACTGATCTGCACCTGGTCATTGAGCCATGGACCACTACCCTCTGGATGTGACCGTTCAACCAGTTCCTCATCCATCCAACAGCCCACCCATCAAATCCATATCTCTCCAATGTAGAGTTGAAGGATGTTGTGGGGAACCATGTCAAAGCCCTTACAGACATCCAGATAGATGACATCCGTAGCTCTTCCCTTGTCCACTGATGTGGTCACTCCATCATAGAATGCTTCTTCTTGTTGAGGATTTGCTTGGATGAAAAGAAACAGTATGGAAAAGAAACTATGTAAAGATTCATAAACAATAAGAATGAACCACTGTCCTCTGACTTCACACATACCCAGAGGTCCCAGGATTTCTCTGAACTTTGGTATCAAAGCCAATAGCTAGACAGTAGGTTGAGCTAGAGCAAATCTTCTGGAAAAACAGATTTGGAAACCTGTAGTGATGGAAAATCCATTACAAGCCTTGCTAAGTTGTTCCGTGGTTAGGCTTATCCTTGCTGTACAGAAAAAAACTTTCTCTGCTCTGAATTTTTCTAGCTTCAGCTTCTAGGAATTTGATCTTGTATCTTTACACATGAGGCTAAAAGCTCATTATTACTACATGTCTGATCCTTTACAGCCTGTGCTTATGCCACCTTTTCCTTCATACACTTGAGAATGGCCCTCAAGTATCACATGATAAAATTATCTTAAAGAGTTGCTGGGGTGTCCTTTGAGCCCTTTCCAAATTCTCAACATCATTTTGAATTGTGGACATCAAGAATTGAGGCCCAGCCGAATTGAGGCCCAGGGTTTTCCAGCTCTACCAGACATCAGGGGACATACACAGCTTTGTTAGCCTTGTTTATGATGTCTGTATTTCAAGCTGTAATGATCATATTATCATTTTAATAATTTTGACTCTTGCTGGGATGATGCCCAAGATCTCTTTAGATTCCAGATTAGGCTCCCCATCTTCTCATACCTCTGCCTGCAAACATTCTTCACTGCTGCACGTCACCTTATTTTTCAACATGCAGAAACATGCACTGTTTTCTTGTACCAGGCTTACAAGCAAGTACTGGAATAACTTCCCTATGGATGGGGGGGAATTTCTCCCCCTGAAGAGTAGATTAGGCAAAAATCTGTCAGAACATTTGGTCCTTCCTTGGAAATGGGGAGGGATGGAGTGACCTTGAGGCCCTCACCTACCCTTTACAGTCTAACTACATCATCCCCTTGATTTTTTCTCTCCCCTTTTTACCAATGCCATAAATTTCTGTCATTGGCAAAATTCTCTGTAAAAACTTCATGGTTTATTCTGCATCACTGTTAAAAACATAGTTAAATACTGCAAGGTCAAGAAATTATCTCTTTGAGCCCTCATTAAAAACGCATCAGGTTGATAAAATTTTCCCCATTTATGGTGACATTTTCAGACCTAGGAACTAGACAGTTTTTAATCAATTTAAAATAATACAAATCCAATACAACTTACATTAATTTCCTAATTAAAATGTCAGATAGCATGAAACTGAATACCTCTAAAAAGTCTGTAATATCAAACCCGTTTCCTTTACCAGCTAAACTTTTAATGCAGTTTTAATTTCACCAGGTATTTTTGTTGACTGGTGGTGCTTACATTGTTCCCCCTTAATTCTTTAGTGACTATAACCTGTGTAAACTGTTCCACTGGTTTACCCGATATTGCTTTTAATTGAAAGATCTCTAATTATACAGCCCATTCCATTTGATTCTCTTTACAAATGCTGGCATAATATTAGCTGTCTTCCACTTTAATGTTCCCAGCCTTCCAAAATCTATTGAAACAATAAGCAAGGGCCAGAGAGCTCCTTGACGCTCACGTTTAAAATTCTTGAGAGCAAGCTGTCAGGATGTGATGATTAAAAATGTCTTAAGTTAGGATTTGCTTTTTAACATAGTTGTCAGTTATTGTTAAATTAGAAGATATGTTATTACCTTGCAGTATAAGTAATGTATCATTTCACTTTTTTTCCCAGATACTTTTTGAAGTATCTGCCTTTGCTTTATTATTCACAGTTCTCTCATTTCCACCTGGTAGTGATACAAATCATTGTTTGAATTACTTTAATTTCTGGGATGCTTAACTCCTCTCTTACTGTTAGTTCTGCTAGCTATGGATTTCTCCTCCTTTTGTTTCTGTTTTTTTTTTTCCCCAAAATATCTATTTCTTTTTTGTCTCTGCTGTTTTATAGAATATATCTGCATTCATACCCCTTCTGAGTTCGTCTCTTCTCTGTTAACCAGAACAGCCTCCGTTCTCAGTTGGACTGTGGTTTTTAAAGCATCTCCTAGAATGTTTTAAGCAGTTCCTAATTATTATTCCCTTTTCTATTTATTTTCTTTCTTTTCAGCTGATTTAACTTTTAACTGTTTTCAGCTTTGGCAGACTGCTTTGGGTTTTTTGAAATTACCAAGAACATGTGTAGCTGTCTGAACTATCTTTTGGTCACACATCACAAATGCAATCAAGTCACGATACCTTGCAATTAAGCAATCTCTTCAATTTAGTGATATATTTCTCTACTACTCAAGATTGAGTCTAACACATATTCCTTTCATGTTAGATGCTGAATTTTTGGGGCTAGGGAAGCCATCCTTAGTGAGCAGAACTTTTCACAAGAAATTATTGACCTGACAGGATATCCTTCCTGACCCTTCCTGAAAGTACATTTAAAAGCGAGTCCGTGGAGACGTTTTTCAGTTGACCATGTTATCAATGAAGACGAGATATGAAGAAGATCTCCCTATTTGGAAGTATTAAAAGTGGTGTCATCTTAACGTGCTATTTTCAGTTCTTGTGGGCCTTCTTCAATCTGAAACTCAGCTTAAACAGTTCCATCTACAGAAGTTTGGTGCAAAATAGAAACAAAATACTTTTGTCTTTATATGTTAAGGGATGGGCATATGAAATTACCTTAGTCACCTGTGATGTTCTTAATGGTTCTCACCATGTTTTATCTTCATAAACCAGCCATGGTGCAGCAGTGATCCCTAAAAAGCCCTTGTGTGTTGTGTTTATTTAGAAGGTATGTTTGTTTGGATCCTCACACACTTATGTGGTTCCTTCATATTCTTGCTGTAGAAAGGGGAAAGCAATGGTCACAACAACAGGCCAGTTAACATTTTTGTGGGTTTTTTCCCTTTTTTCTTGGACTTACTACCTTATTAACAAATGTCTCAAAACAGAGACTGTAAAGATGTGTTTCACTTTCTGAGAAAGCCCATCTTGGAATGTCATTTGAAACTCTCTTCACTAAATGGTGTCCTCAGACTTCCCTCTCCAGATGAAAACATGAAAAGATGTTCACAATTAATGTTGATGGCAAACATCTTCTTAATAATGTTTTATTTTAAAACACTCCTATGGTTTAAACAAAGACAGTATATATGCCTTCCCAGGGGTGGGGGAAGACATCTTTATAAATTAGACTATTTAAAACTCAAAATATAATGAGAAGAAAAAAACCCTCAGTGATATTTGACAGACAAGAACATTGTACTGATAAGCATAGCTTATTTGTTCAGTGTTGGCATTAAAGCAGGATACAGTGAGTAGAAGGGAAAATGCCATTTGTATTAGAAAACTAACTGTATTTTAATTAAAAACTTGATTTATATGGATCAGATTTATCTGTATTTTCACTATCTGGCAGAAGTAAAAAGAGCCTCATAAACTTATAGTTGCTTCAAGCAATAGGGGTCAAGCAATGCATCATTTTACCATGTGTTTGCTTTAAAACAAGTTGGGGACCGACTGAATATTTTGCCTGGGGGTTTCAAGAAGAAAACCGTTGCGCTCCAATCCACTCCTTACATATACGCTAACAGCAGTTGTCTTGGAGACCATGAAGTTATTACTACTCCGTAGGACCAGTAGCAATGGTCTGTTTGGAGGTCTGTGTCTTTCAAAGGGAGACACATTTGGTAATTTATGCCCTGATTTAAAGTTGACTGCAGTTCATGGGAACTACCACCATTTTCAATAAGTTATAGATCAAGCAGTTATTGAGTAAGGATTGCAAGACTAAGCATGTGATAAATTCACTCCCCTGGGAATCACCTGGCACCAAATACCAGGCCTCCCATTTAATCAAGTTATCAGAGAAGATGAGTTACATGAAAATCTGTTTTACTGAGTATCAATTCAATCAGTAATTATTTGTTAGACATCCAAAATGTAAAATCTTAAAGAATATTTTATACCTATAAACATTTTTTAACAGACTCAATGCCTAAGATGAAATACTTTGAGACAGCGCATTAGTCTTACAGCTTCTACTCTTACCATAAAAATGAAAGAAATAAGGGGAGAAGATGCTGTTTTCCTATGGAAGAAAACAGATCAACATTTAAAGATGTGCCACTAAAATATACCTCTAGGTATATCACTTCGGACAAAAGAGTATTTATTCCTTAAGTCATAAAGCAGCTACTTATTTTCTAGAATCTTACCACATTTGCATTACAGGGATGTACATGGATGAATATACTGTTGCCTTTTTATGATGTCTCTTCATCTTTTTCCACCTTCCAGTCCATATTCCAGAATAATTTCCTCATTCCTTCCACAGGGACATCTGCTCAACTGAGTGTAAAATGAACATTTTTTTTTGTTGTTTTGTGGCTTCCGAAGTTTTACTTCCCTCCATCCAAGACTTAAAGGCACCATATTTTACAAACTAACACATTTAAATTCAGTGAAACCCTATGTTACTGCACACTAACGTAATAACGAGAAATGTAATTAAAGTCACTACTATAATAACATCTTATCGGAATGCACAATGAAGATAAACTTGCTTATTCCAGAGACAGAGGGCTTATTGCATAGGAAGCAGTTTGTTCTGATGAATTCTTTGATCTACAACCAGTATCTCTGTTAACTGGAGGGGTGGGGAAGGGCTTGGTATATATGGTATATATTGCCACATTTTCCTTCAGCTGCCAAGGGAAGAAAAATTAAAAATAAGGGGGGCTTCCGGATCAAAGAAATGGAAAAAGTTATGCTGCCTAGTGAACAGGCTGAGGGAAAAAGTTTTTAAAAAGATCTTCATTAGTAAATATTTAGAAGGCACAGATGCTGAATAAACATCTCATTTAGCTACAGACTTCAGCAGAACAATTACTGTATGAAAAAAATCAAAAGACTCAAAAGAAAAATAAAACAAGGTTGGTGGCAAGCATGTAAACTGTGTATAGAAATACCACAACTATGCACAAGGTATCAGGTTTTCTTCATAAAGGGCAAGAAATTACTCTGACTCATCTCTCCATATTTTGTACACAAATGAGACTGGATGGCAACTGAAAGCCTCAGAGACATTTCAGAAGACAGTCCCTGGGAACTGGGTGAGATAGTTTCAGCATACTGGCCCTTGGCACTGTGTATCTCAAAGTGTGACGTTCAGCTAGCTCCAGTCTCTTCCAAAGGAGGCACTAACAAGTGCAGGGAAATGAAGAAAAGGAGTGATTTCTTTTTTTCTGCTTAAGGCTTGCCAAAGCTAGAGCACAGCATTAATGGTTTATTCCAAATACTTAAACACTCAGTGCATGGGTCCATGTTTGCAGAGTCCAAGTGGAAATGACTCAGCATGCAAAAAAGAAAAAGAGCAGGCTGCCCTGTTGTAATTCACATAATTAAAATATTCTGCCTAAATGCATTATATCTCCCCACACACATCAAAGGCTTGTATTTCCTCAAACTCTCTATTTACATTTAGGGAAGCCAGAGTTCTTAAGCTCTTATGAGAGAGAAAATACGATGTGGCCTGGGCATCTCTGCCTTGGTGTGGATAACAAATCACAACACTCTGTAAAATACCAGGTCCCAGGCAAAGATGCAGTATATTTCATATATACTGCAGCAGTGCCACAACTCCGTTACCCTTTGCTGTACTAAGCGCTGTATGTCTAATTCAGTTTGTACGGTAGCTTGTATCGACATGTGCCTGCAATAGGGCATCTAGGTCCTTTAATGATCTAGACCACCAGCAGCCCAACTGTGTAGGAAAACTAGGCGGCAGGTGTTAAGGAATAGGCACAGGAGCTTATGTCCTAGCTGGCAGATTTTAAAGGCTTCCTCGGGGTAAGTGTTTTGTGGATTACTTGGTTTTTGAAGGTTTTGTGGGGAGATCCTGAGAAATGGAGGGCTGCCTAGAGGGGTGGCAAGGTGATGTGAATGGGGCAAGGGCCTGCTGTGCTGCTGCTGGTATTCGGTTGCAGTTTAGGGAAATAAGGACTCAGAGATCCCGATGTGGGAAGAGCAGTGTCAGCAGCTGTGGGTTTTGGTCCAGTAATGAGAGTTACAGTCATTGCAGAGGTCCACTGAAAGCACTGAGGAGCCAGCAGTAATTCTTGTCTGGGCTGCCTGCACTGCGACTAACAGGTTGTGGGGTGGGTGCAGCCTTGTGTGGCTTTGTTGGGAAGATAGATGCATAGGGAAGATGAGGGGCAGGCACTTAGTGCTTGTTGTACCCTCTTGTATCAGGTCCAGGAGGCCAACTCATGTGAGGAAGAAGAATGATCAAAAGCCGTAGAAGGAAAGTCGGATGCTACTTTCCCCTTTATAGCCCAGTTAGCTGGGCCCAGACTGGAGTGGCACCAGGTCAAGGATGCTAAGAACATGAAAAGAGTGAGGGTAGGGGCCAGGGTGTGGTGGTGATACGCTCCATCTCTAGATGTCAGGCAGATCTTTGCTTTGGCTTAGGTGTCTGTGTTCTGGCTCACTATGTGATGGACAGTGTGAGGAGTCTTCTGGCGGGAGCAGGCACTCCATGAGCTGGAGTCTGTCACATGGCCCGTATTCCCCTTGGCTGAAGCAACTTCTCCCTTCAGGTTTCTTTATTGTTATTTGGTACTTCCAGAAGGCTGGTGCCTTCTGGGTATTGTACTGTGTATCTTGTGAAGACAAGACTTATGACTGACTACTATAAACAACTACCGCACAGTGATTCTTCAGGGGATGAAGAAATGAGACCATAGACTGAGCATATTTTGGAAAAATTTCCTTGCTCAGCTTGTTTTCTTTTCCCATGGTACTCCCAATCTAGTTTTCTCTACTCCCAATCTAGTTTTCTCTAGAAGTAACTGATCATTCTTGTTGCTTTTAGTCTTATGCTACAAAACAATGGTTTCCCAATTAATTATTCCTTAATGAAGAGTTGGGGAACGGATCTCATTTCCACAACATGGCTGTGTAATCCCCTTCTGGTAAAGCTTTGATGGCAGTTATAATAGTTCACCCTCCCTGCCTGAGCCCCTCAGTTGAAAGTTGTCGAGCATAAGAATAGGTGCTTGGTCACAGCAGTGTGTGAGCAGCCCCATGCTGGTCTTCAGGTGATGAAGGCAGGGCTCTTGTCAGTTTGGACCATCCCACCTTCCCTGGCTGTGCCTTCTTGTCCCTTCCCTTGTACAGGCATTTCTAACTGGGTCTCTCTGTGGTGAGTTTGATTTGTAAAAGGTCCAGCTGAAAATGAAGCATGCTCCAGATGTGTTAACATTCAGCTGGACAACATACAGAAATAGGCATGGTTGTGCACTAGTGACATGAAGGAAGAGATGAGGATGACAGACAAGAAAATCAAGACCACACCTTACAGCAGTAGGGGAACCTTAGTGACATGGCTGTATCTTGATGGTGTGGGGGCTCCATATGCCTTTGTATGGCAATTTCTGGTTTTGTTTTTATGTGTGGGAGCAAAACTATTTGCAGTCAGCTGCTAGAAAACACACTTGAAATGTGTGCTTCAAGAGGCACTTGACTCAGGCTGTCACAAGGGACTTGCACCTCTTTGTAGGAGAGTGAATACCAAACCATCTTCTGAGGAAGGTAGGAAGTAGGGACTATGTTACCACAGCAACATAATGGTTACAGCAAAATGGAGCAGGGGGGCTCTGGGTCCTCCTTAATCTGTGGTACCCCCTTTCTGAAATAGCCACTGAGCTAGGGAAAGGTCTAGCATGAGGTCACTGAAATTGGGCTGCTGTTCAGCAAAGAGTGCAAGACTCTTGAGGACACAGACTAAGTGGAGAGGTACACAGCCTCCTTTTTTACAGAGGAATGCATCTGAAAATGGGAAGTCTCAGTTCTTGTCCATGTGCTGGGAACAGCTTCACAACACTTGCCTAAGCAATGTCTTAAAATAAAACGCCTCTGCAGTACTGGAAACAAGACTGAGGACTCCTTTCCCAAGGGGATGTTTAAACTTTTCATTGGAAAAGATTTAAACTTTTCATTGGACATATTTTGTCAGCAATGATTTTATTACTCAGTGGCTATTAATCATATGCCTTACTGTGGCATTCATATTTCAAGTCATTAGCCTTTTATTTTCTGGCAAAAATGTAGTAGATCTGTAAGACTGACTGTTCCCTGCTGTTGAGAAAGCCATGGCATCATAAAACTTGAGAAGTCTTGCACTAATGTAATCAATCTACTAAATGACATCTATATTTGAAATACTGTGTGCATGTGTAATGCCTCACAATGGAAAACAAAATACTGGTAGCACTACCATGTTGTGGCTCTGTTCTGGCATTTGTCGAGTCTCTTTGTGAAACTTCTATGCTGCAAACTCTTCTACATGAAGGTCTGTTCCCTCTAACTTAGTGGTGCTTATCAAACAGAAATGGTGTGTTGCCACATAACATTTTGATGTCAGGCTTGCATCTTAGCAAAATGACAAATACATCTTTTTTTTTTTAATTACATTATCTCTCAGATATGAAAGGTAATGTTTGCCACTGACTTTACATCCAGTGAATGTTTCCTATAACCTTTTTTGCTGTGTTAAACAAAGCCCTGGGAAATGTAAGCCAATTTATTTTGAAGTTCTTTGGTGTCTTACTGTCTACAAAGGCAACAGCCATCTTAGGTGCATTGCTCACTTTGATTTTTCCTCTTCTTCAAGAATGAAGAATTAATCTATATAGGACACAGTCCTATCTGGAAGGACTATATGGGATTCAACTGTGAGTGAATATAAATGCAGATTAAATTAGGGACAAAATGTTGACAAGTCTGCAGCAGAAACATGGAAAGAATTAACCTTTTGCAGAGCTAGGAACATGAGTTTCTTAATAAACTTTTAGGGTCCTTGTAAATTATTATCTAGGCACAGCTGAGAACAGCAGTCTACATGCCTGCTGACTTTACCGAATTCTTAAATTTCTGACTGAGTGCAGTAGTGGCTTTATGAATGACCACTCTGCAAATGTTTTTCCCAAACATCTTGCTTGATGGAAAAATGAAAGCTCTTGCACATTGCTTAAACTTGTGCAACTATATTATGCATTAGATTTGCACTTAGTAGCAAAGATGGTATTCTCCCCAAAGTAATCACGGTGCATAATAAAACTTCTTTAAAGTGGGGAATGTAATTGCTTGGTGTTGACTGCACACCTACACAGTTGCATGCCTTATCCGTACATTAATAGAGAACATCTTAGGAGGAAAGGAGCTAAAACCCCAGGATTTTTCATGCAGCCTGCAGGCAGGGTAGTTGTGGTCCTAGAAAATCAACAAAATCACTTCATAACCCCTTGTCAGTGTTTTATTCACAGTGAGGATCTTTTATTCTAACATATTAAAATCTTTTGCCCTACCAATGGAAAATTCAGTAGGGGTTTTTTGAGGGTAAATAAATTATCATGCCCATCTTCCAGATGAGGGATAGACTGATGTACTGTATAATCTTTAGTAAATCAGAAGTAGCCAGGAATAGACAGAACGCTTCATTACTTTACAACCCAGAGAAATCAGTACATGTAAAATTAGATTCCTTCAAACCTGCAGGTCTGTTCAAGCCACTCATGAAATTCCTTCATGATGGGGGAGGGTGAATGCAGATGCAGCAAGGTCAACCCTCCCTCACCACCTTCTCCGAAACTGTTTCTGTATCAGAAGCACAGCATCCATGTTTTCAGGGAATGGAGTGGGCCCTGCACTGGATTTTCCTTCCTTCAGTTTTCTCAGGGTAAGATGCGACCACATTCTCTCTCCTTTGAATGAATGTTCAGGTATAATTAATTTCTAGGGTACCTGAACAGTGACCCTGTATTTGGGCTTTTATCATGATCCTCTTCTCTTGTCTTGGAGAAGGCAACATCTGGGATATGAAGTTAGCTCTTCCTTGGTTAGCACCAGGCTTAGGAAGGCAGTGGCACATATGTGAAAGACAAACTTCACATCTGTAGACAAAATGGGGAGTAACATCTCCACTCTGCAGTATTTCTGTGGGGTCTGACAACTCATAGCATTCCTTATTCCTTGTTTACCAAGATGAATGTCTCTTTCAAGTTGTCTAGCTGTATTTATTTGTTTTGGTAAACAGTCTTTCCCAATAGTTAATTCATTTGATAAGTGAACTGAAAAGGTCCAGATTTTTTTTTTCCATGGGATCACTTGCACCATATCCAGATATGGGTGTGGGTGTAAGAATTTCAGCGGTATCACAGAAGTTGAGGCAATGCATGAAAATATGAATAGTGCACACAGAAGTTGCTTAAATCTAATATAGTCTTATGCAGTCAATCATTCTTTATTTAAAAGAAATAGAAAAAAGAAAAAAGAAACCAGAAAACTGGTTATTTTTCTTCTGTTCCTGTTCTTATGAAACATTTTATTGGGAAAATAAATTGTCAAGAATAGTAAAATGGGACATAACATCAGAAAACATTTTTGTGATACCAGAATTTTATTGTTTGATTAAAAACCAGTAAAGGTTGTTCTAACCTCATCTGTACTTAAGCTCTCATTATCACGAAACCTTCTACCAGGTAGAATCTAGCCAGACTTGTAAAACTACCAAAGAGCTGACACGGTTGACAGTTGAGCTGACACCATTTCCAAAACTTATGACTTGGCTTAAAGACTGGAAGATGGCCATGGATATGGTTTTGGTTTTTTGTTTTTTTGGCAACAAGATACAAAAGTTATCAGCAGTTCTGTTGCTGAGCCCTTAAATGGCATCAGGCCTAGTCAGCCAAAAAGAGTTAGAAATTCCTTGTGGTTTTGACCTAGTTCCTGGTTTGACAGCAGATGACTGAGAGTATGCAGCGGGGTAGTTTATGACAGCCTGTGCAACTGAGGTTGTAATGTGGCTACAGGATGAAGCCTGTCCTTGACATAATTAGCTAAACCTTTCTCTACTCTACAAAGATAGGAAGATAAAGATTTGTCCCACATGTGGAAGGCTGCTTTCCAGAGACCGTGCAAAGAGAATTTGCCAAAACTGTTTGCAGAACTCAACGGTTCTTCATCATCCTGTGGTTCAAACCGCTCTTCTGATCTCCAGTCCAAAAGCTGACACTCAATATTTCCCTTTGTTTTGTAATGGGATCTTTATACAGCTTCAGAATAACCCCAGATGAAACATTAGAACATGGCAAAAAACAGATGGGAATTCCAGAGTTAATGTCACCTCATTCTTAAAGAATATTGTATAGAACATGCCAGTGACAAAGGCTTGGATTCAGTCTAGATATTGAAGTTCACTCTGCTAAAACAACAAACTGCTGAAAGTTCAAAGAAGGACAGTGATCTTGACAGATCAAGAAGAACCAAGAAAGGTAGAGCCTGACTGATGCAAAGGCACGTACCTGAGAGGGAGTTAAGGTTATGTAGGTAAGAAGGATCACCTGTGGCTAAGCCATTTTGGGAGGATGTTTGTCTGGTCTGCAGCTGTTCCTTGAATACTAGGGGTACATGCAGAAAGAGACTGAGTATGAGTAAGTTATTTATATAATTTGCTGCTTGCATGGGAGTGCTGGGAAGTGTGGTGGAGTAAATGTAGACAAAGGATAACCGTCCACAGCCTGTTAGAGAGCTTATGACTGAATACTGCTCACTGATGGTAGATCGTGTCCTTAGAAAAGGTGTGAGAATTAGGAGGCCTTAATGCAATACCTGGAAGCTGCAGGAAGTCTGAAGAGTATTCCCTGCTAGTGTGGCTTTCCTCAAGGGAAGTTGGAAGCATTTCCCCTGGGCCTGCTGAACTGCTGTAATAGTCCTTACTTTGCAGTTGGCCAACACGCCCAGCTGACCCACACCCTGTGCTGCTGCAGCTTGCTTGCTGCCGTTTGCCTCAAGTAAGTCAGATTATTTCTAATAACTGTAGTCATGCATTTACAGTGCATTGAAGAGCTACTGCTGAGCAGACTGCTGGTCTGAAATGGGCTAGACAGTTTAACTTACTTCTTTTAAAATGGGTATCCTACATTTGTCAGGTATGGAATGCTATTACCAGTGGATTCCACATCCAGCATGAGTTCATCTCCTTCTGCAGAAAGGGAGACATGCAGCACATTGCTTTAGCAAAAAAAGATCTACCCTTTGCACGTTAGCACATACTAAGGCTGTGTGTGTGTATGTGTGTAGTATAAGAATCTGGCAGATAGATGGACAACTTACAGACTGATTCACAGTTACCTGCAGAAGTGTACTGGTTCTTGGAAGACTGTGCCAAGCAAGCAAGACTGAAAAGTTTGTTGGGTTTTTTTTTTTTTTTTACATTAGGGAATTATCTAATTATGAAGCTAGGGCAGTTGAACAGAGCTATGAACAGTATAAAGAAAAATGGATTAAAAAATATCCAGGAAAACGGAGGCTTGTTAGCTCTTTCTTTTCTGATGGATCTATTAAATGAAATCATATTCTAGCATACTCCTTTCAGCTATGATCTCACAACTATTACTTAAGCTCAGTCATATAAAAATACCATCTCTTTTCCCAGTAAAGAAACAAAGGTTTGTCTGTAGCTTCTCCCCTGAGCCTAGATGACCCCTTGGGCTAGTGCGCTCGAGACTCCCTTATGTGCTGTTGGCTAACGCAATAGGCACGACATAGTAGCATCCAATTCTTAACCTCTGAATCCCTGTCCCAAAGAGGTAGATAACTTACGGTTCAGCTGGCAGGGTGCAGCCTTCAACAACACTGGAACACTACTTTAATTCATGCCCCCTGAGCTATAACAGACATGCCACTGCATCCCTAAGAAAACATACACGGATCATAAATAAGGTTAGATGTTTTTTTAAGTAATAAACACTGAGATACAGAAACTTCATTGCAGCCTTCTGTCTTTGCCTGTCTCTTCATTTGGACTATTTTTAGTTTGCAGTCAGCATTATGACTGTGAACCCAAGGAACACTTGGACAATAGGTACATAAATAATTATGGATAGGTCTCCAGAGCCTTAAATGTTAGCAGAGGATTCAAGTTAAATACTGGCTGGGACTATTTAATGGCTTGGAGATGTTGCTGTGCTTATATGTTTTAATACAATTTCATTTTCCATGGTGAAAAACTAACTTGGACTCCTTTGCATTGGCAGTGGTGGAAGGATCTGCACAGAAGCTTTGAGAACTGTTAATGGATGTATTACTGGACACAATTCTGCAGAATGAACTAGAGCTGTTTTATATGTTTGGCTGCTTACCCTTCAATAGTAGTGATCTTGGAGTATTTTATGTAGATTAACACTGATTAGAGCTGTGTTATTACTCATTTAAGAGTTACCCTGCTTTGTGATAATGCTGCAGTGTCACTAAAAGCAGTTAGGGATATTGAGTTAACTGCTAGAGTTGTCAGAAAACAAACTGCGCATCAGCAGGACATATCTGAGAGTAAAGAGAGAAATTTTACTGTCTTTTCCAATCTGTATTTGAAACATGAGTAAAAAATGGCTTGTAAGGATAAAAGCTAAGTGAGTGTCAGGGGATTTTGCATTGCTATTGCTTTGGGTTGTGATAAAAAACTGGTTAACAGTGAAGAAAACTAGTGTAAAATTCTGAACATTTTTCAGTAACTTTTTTTTTCAGAGAGAACTCTTTGATATTAAATAGGATATTGAAAAAGTGTCCTATGAAGTGTTAGTAAAGTGGTGCAGAAAAGTAAGATTTTATGCAGAGGTATCAAAATAATTTTTTTTAATTTAAAATTAAATTTATGAAAGCACTAGCTATGCAGGCACTGATGTTCGTAAAAATGTTGCAGAATTGCCATGCAAATTTAGCTTGTTTTTATTTCTTTTTCAAAGTCTGTGAAATTACTTTGTTTTTATGTGTCTTTGGAAGGCTGGGCCACGTGTGACAGTGAGTAATCTAGAAGACGACTTGTATCTGCAGGAGTCACACCAGCAAATGTAGGAGGAAATAGTGAAGGTTAAGATTCCACTGAAATGCAAATGAGGAGACCTCTCTGCAAGTCTATGAAGAGTGAGGACAAGTTAGGCAGAGCACTGGTTTGAATGACAGGTTTTGTGATCAGGGAAGCAGTCTACTTACACTCAGAGCAACTTGGTTCTCTACACAGTCTCTGTAGTTAAGTAGGACTGCATCAAATGTGAATCAATCATCCTTCCTCCCAGTAGGAATGGCCAGGAAATGTTCCACCTTAGTCTCCCATTCCGTGTTGTGGTACTCCATAAAATCAAGTGGGGGCTCTGGAATACATCAAGAGATGGAACCAGGACCTTCTTGCTGGAGCTCTGTAATTAAAGGTCTCATTTTGAGAGAACAACATGACCTCAGGTCTTGTCCAGGCTTAAAAAAGGAGGAACTAAAATTCACATTTCCTACCTTAGAAAAGTGTCCTAGCCTCCAGGTGACAAGTCATTCTTTAAGCTTGTGGTGAGTTAACAGCTGTAAAAAGGGGAAGTCATCCTTTTGCTGCTGCACCCTGTGCCTGCTGGACCACTCAGTGAGTCATTTTAAATCACTGAAATAGCAGAAAACTATTTCAGAAGAAAGGAAAAAAACCCAAACAAGTGGAACATGGCACCTTGCCATTCTAGTGAGCTGAACTGGCTTGAGGGAGACTCAAAGCAGCCCCAGAACAAGTGTAGAGGGAGCAGGAACGCTCCTCTTCATGGCTTTGTGCACTTAAACCAGCACAGCTGCTTCTGAAGTGGTACCTAGGAGAGTCTTCCACTGATTCTGGGATTGCTGTGCAACAATTGAGATACTTTAGGCTTGAAGGAACACAGAAGAGAGTAGCACTCTCAAGAAACCTATCTCCTGATATCCTGAGTATAGTAAATACACAGTAAACAGACAGTAAATATCCCAAAGAGAAGGGCTGGAACCCAGGTCTTCCTCACCCTCAGGGAAGTGGCATGATAAATGAGGCAGAGTTATTTTTCACTATTGGGCTTTATGCACGTCAGTGCACAGTGGAACAGCTTAAATAGAAAGCAGTTAGAGAACACCCCATGGGACATGCAGGTTTGATCTCCCTCCATGTGGAAATCTACTCTTGGTCTCCCATTTCTTAGACACAGAACTGAATCGGTGGATGAGTAAGCAGGCTCCTGCTCTGCTAAGGCAAAGCTTAGACCTGTTTTCTGAAAAGTTTCTACTCCTTCCTACACTAAGAAAAGGGCTCTGGGCTGTGCAATGAGGAGACAGCTCTCCCTGTATGCTGAACACACTGACTAAAGCCAGCAGGTTGGCCTGGGACATGTAGTATTTCAGTCAGGTAAAAGGTGCCTCATTCAGGATTCTGGATTCCAATAACCTTAAGTGTAGGCACCTGGGAATGTGATGCTTAACTTCTGAAGTCACATATTGGATCTGGGCCAAAACCCTCTGTCACCTGATGTGATCTTCATGGGAAAATCAAGATACACGATTCCAAACTTCCCATTGAAAAATAATGGTAATAAAATAAACAAACTTGGAAACAAACTAAACTAACTAGTAAGTATCTACAACTTTATGGATTTAACAAGAACAGCTAACTCTTCCTTTTAAGGTAAAAGCTTGGGGAAGATCAGGATGTGAATGACTGTTAGGATATATATTTCATACAAAGACAAGGCATCTCTGATCTCTGACAGCTACAGATTTATAATTAGATGTGTTCTTAACTTTTAAAGGATCCGATTTCTGGCAATTCTAAATGAGCTATGTTTTCCATTGCTCTGCCTCTAACATTCCTATAGAACTCTTAGGTTAGTGTAAAACGTTTTGTTATCAGAGACTGCTGCTTATGTAATTACGACTGTAATCTGGGGTTTCTGCCATATGGTCATCTCTTATTTAAATAATTCATAGCCATTGCATAGCTGCTTTTCAAAATATGATTATCCTTCACACTTGCTTAATAGTTTTCAGTGCATGCTTGTCATTGTGCTTTCTTTTCTCTGCAGTCAGTAAATATTTGGATTAAGTTAATGTTGACCTACATATTAATATAGGGCTCAAGACACAAGTGGACTTAAGACTTCTGACCCAAAACTGAAATTTGTCAGCATTCAAAATCTTCTCTGTGCTGTGGCCTGACCTTAAGACATGTAAAAGCCATGGACTTTAAAATCTTTTGAGGTTTCTCAGGTGTACTAAATTTCACTAGGGACAGGCTCTTACGCACTTGAGTTTTGACAGTGAAAGCCGCTTCTTGCTAATCTTTTACTTGCTCCTTTTTGGGATCCACAAAGCAGGTGCACCTTTGCTTCATGAGTGCAATGTTTACAATGTACCTGTCTAACACACATTTAGAGGAGTGCTGATAATTGACTGTGAGCAAAAACCTAAAACCAAGCATGAGTCTAACCTTCTGTTAGAGCATGTGCCTGGTGGAGTTCTGGTCTCCTGTGACAGCCTATGTGTCTTGTATTTCATGATCTGCAAATACGAGGAGTTGAGTATGCTACGCAGAAGACTTCTGATCACTACATGAGTGACAGAAGGCAAAGTCAACCATCCTTCTCAGCTAAAGTAAGTCTCCTTTGCTGCCTCTGCTTCAGAGAAAGCTTGAAGTGGTTGGTTCAAGAAGTACAGGTAACTGTTCCAGACCTGAGATCATTCCACCTAAAGAAAAACAGTTCTCAGAAAAGCAACTGATAATGCTTCAGCCCCAGAACACACTATGGCAGACTTGGAACTAATTTTTTTTAACTCTGATCTGCTGAGAGATAGTATAGTGTCATATCTGTATCACTGAACTGTCCAAATACCTCTTTGAAGTTGATTTGCAGAACAGTTTGGGAACTCTTTCACCTTTTCTTAAGATGTGCGCTTGGATGTGGGCTTAAGCAGTAGAGGAACTGAATCTGTACCTCCAACACCCTCTTTGAATGTGCTGACCGTTTGGGCAAGAGGAGAAAAACCATATGCCTGTCTTATTTTATCTGATTAAGAACAATATATTGCCTTTCTTTAATCTTTTGTCTCTTTTATACTCTATCCAAACTTGTATTTCTAAACAGAAGGCCAATCAATCAAGTTGCCTTTGCCATACAACTCACTGATTCCTGAATCAGTCCCATGCACTAAAAATATGTCTTTTAGCAAAAGTAGTCCTCACATAAGCAAGTATCTCCTCTCATAGCACAACTACACAATGTAGGAACAAGTCAGAAAGGATACTTTTGTTTCCTGTGTTCCTCATACCTGGTTTTCTAACTCTGAAAAGTGAGCCTTCATTAAAATTTGGTCTACATAATCTTCCACATCCTTGTGAAAGATTCCATTCCTCCTTCATGCAGTTCAGAATTGGAGCCTGTAGATCTACTGCAGGTTTCAGTGACCAGGGCTGGAAGAATAACTAATACTGGTAGCCAGTTACTCTCTTTATGGACCAGCACAGAAAGAAGATGAGCTATGATTTGCCAAAGGATTTTGCAGAGGTTAAATAATGACCGAGAAACACTGAAAAAGGGGCCCTGGGTTCCAGACCAGACTCTGAATATCACTATATCCTTAGACCTAACTCGTTTTAGACAATTTCTGTCCTAACCCTATTCTTGTGGAGATCTTTGGCTTACTGAGCCCCTTCAGCTTCCCCTTGCCTCATTAGCAACATTTCCTTTTTTCCATCCTTAACTGATCTGCCTCCTTCCCCATTGCCTTGTTCCAGTGTCTTTGCAGAGTCCATTGCTGTTCCACCCCCATTCCTCATGCAGTCTCAATACTTTCCAACTTCCACTTCACCCTCTGGCTTTCAGTCTCAGCCCCAGATCAAGTCTCTTTTCTATTTCTTCCTGTTCTTCTTCTGTCCCAGTTTACTCCTTTTGTTTTTTTTTCATCTCAGCTCAGCTTTTATCCCCACTGCAATGGAATGTGTCAGGCTACACCTATACAAGTAAACTACACTGTGCCAGGTGTCCCACAGCTGCCTATCCCTGCTCTCAAAATATTTTTGGGCACAGTGGAGAGAGTTCAGATATAGCACGCTAGCTTTGAAAGGCAGCTGAGAAGGGAGACGTAAGCATACAGATGTGACCAGTGCCATGTCTATCAATCTCAGAGACAGAGAGCAGACTCTGGACTATGAAGATGTGTAGTGACCTTTATCCATGGCTCAAATCCACTGAAAGCCAACAAGTTCTAGCATCCAACCCTACAAAGCTCAAAGATGGTAAATCTAGCCTTACTTCTGCATCTCTGAGGTGGAAGATATCAAGTATTTTGTTGGACTGACATATACACAGTTGCTAAAGGAGACGGCTTAATAAGGACAGAGTTACTGGAGAGTTTATCTGTAAAGTTTTGAAAAAAACTTTGTAGAAAATTATTTTTAAAATAAATAATCCTAAATTTAGTGCACCCCCCTTCCAAACTTTGGCATCCAATTCAAAAGCAGATTTTTTTTAAAGAAGATCTCACCAGATGTTTACTTATAGTGCATAAAATAATGCATGACCTAAGCATCATAATTTGAAAAAGGTGAACTATTTTGGTAAAAAATTCAAATAAGATCAATTTTAAGGTAAGACATGAGGAAAATTTTAGGAATCTGCTTTTGAGAAGTGGTTGTCAACTTTAATTAATTATAGGCAGAGCTATCATTGTCCAGGTTTGATCAGGGAAATTCACTTTACAGAAACTGAGAAGCTGGTATTTTATTCTAGCAAGGACAGTGAGGAGTCATGTGATTCTGCAGAAGTGACAGAGATGTATATGGATTAGGCAAGAGAATAAATCCTGAAACATCAAACTGAAGATACTTTTTGAGAATTTATTCCAACACTTCAATTTATAGAAAGCTGAGGTAACCCTAAAAGGAGCAAAACTCAAGTCAGTATTGCAGAAGGAATAAGAAAAATCACCAGTGAAATCATATGCTGAAGTACAACCATATACTGTTCATTCTTTAAATCTGTTCAAATTTGTACACGTTTCCAAAAGAAAGACTGGCTTAGTTTGTTGGCAATCCACAACTGTTTTGAAAGCACTATTGAAACTTGTGTACTGCAACAGAGTATGACATTACTAAGAAAGACTCAAGACCTCCCTCTCTGATCTCATTTGAAGGATGAGAACTTCAAATCGGCATTGCTAATGCACAGGCCCCCAGTGTACACTGGGTCTCATTTTTGTATGCTCTGAATTAGCTTTTAATACCCTTTTCACTGCAGATATGTAGATGCCAAGGACTCCTAGCCTTGAGCATGCAGTATTAATTCATATGAACAAAACATATTTATAAAAGACAACATTTTAACATGAAATGTGCTTTCTCTTAGACCTTTTACAGTCTGGAGATGATCTGCAGTTTCATCTCAGACAAGCTATTGCAGCTTGAGACAAAAACATTTGGAATGTCAAGAGACTACTGAAAGCTCTTAGAAAAGCCTTACGAACATTACTGTTATAACTCAATAAAACTCGTTAATGTTTCCCATAACATTGAATCTAAACATGCATCAGCATGAACCATGATTGATAATTCCAAGTTGCAATATGGCCATATATTTCCAGATACTACAGAAACAAATGGCTATGGTCATTCACAGCATGATATTGCATAATGTTGAATGGAGTTCCTCTTTTTAATGTGTAAGGAAATTCCAAATGTATGATGAGACAAAAGCAGATATATTTGAGTGAATTTATAAGACATGTTAAAGCTACTATTTAATAAAATAAAAACCTGATTACCAGATGTCCTGGTTTCAGCCAGGATAGAGCTGGTTTTCTTCACAGAAGCTAGTGTGAGACTGTGTATTGGATTTGGGATGAGAAACTGTTGATAACGTGCTGATGTTTTGGGTTGTTGCTAAGTAGTCAAGGACAGTCCAGCTTCTCGTGCTGGTCTGCTAGCAAGAAGGCTGGGGGTGCACAGGAAGCTGGGAGGGGACACAGCCGGGACAGCTCACCCAGGCTGGCCAAAGAGATATTCCCTACCATACGACGTCATGCCCAGTACATAAACTGGAGTTGGCCGGGGGGGTGGAAATTGCTGCTTGGGGACGGGCTGTCAATCGCCTGGTGGTGAGCAATTGCTGTATTGGGCATCACTCGTTCTTGTACATTCCTTTGTTGGTATTATCATTGTTGGTTTTTTTTTTTTCCCTCTCTTTCTGTCCTATTAAACTGTTTTTATCTCAACCCACGAGTTTTTTTCCAATTCTCTCCCCCGTCCCACTGGGGGAGGGGGAGTGAGCGAGCGGCTGTGTGGTGCTTAGTTGCCGGCCGGGGCTAAACCACGACACCAGATAAGAAATCTTTTTGTAAACGCTTTCTCTTTTCAAAATATTGTACAAATTTCCTGCTGACAATCTTATAAAACACATACATGCTGCAAAAATGAAACATACAACAGGAGCAATGAAGAATTACCTCAGCTTTCATCACCACTTCACTTGATTGAAACTGTTCTCATGTTCTATTAAGTATAATAATATATTTGGAAAATGTAAATACCCTAATTACATTTTCTTGTTTCAAGCTGCCAGGCACCAGTCATATATCGCAGTCGTATAAAAAGAAGATCCCTGCCCATCTGCAGCCAGCTCCAAAAGGGAACTAACTTAGAACCTGTGATTAATGAAGAAGAAAATCAGAGGGATGTTGTTAGAAAAAATGAGCATTGGCAAGACACGCATTTAAGTAGTCATGAACCGCTGCATTCTCAGCACATTCAGCCCCACAACCTAGACGTTAACGTTAATAAAAATGCATATTACAAAAGTTATTGCTTTACAGTAATTACATTATACCATAGGTGGGAGATTCTAGTTTGCAAGCAGCACAGTAATTCCATGTATGTCACAAGACGCATAGTCTTCTCTGTGACAAGATTTTGTTCAAGTAAACAGGAACCTGAATACCAATAACTAAGCAAATGACTTCTTAGAGACCTTGGAGAAGAGGACCACCACATTGTCTTACAGCAATAATATGACCATGCCAATCTTCAGGCAAGGTAAGAAACCCCCACTATGAAACCAAGCCCCCTTCCATCTCTGCTAACATTTGTGTTAGGTGCAATATACATGTGGAACTGCATGGAAAGAAAACATTTATTTTCTAGTAAAGTTGGCTTAGGATGTTCTCTGCTTGCACCCTTCATCACTGCAGTTCATTATACTTTCTGTTGTTCAGGGGTTAAGAAGAAGAGATTCAGGTTAAAAAAAACAAAAAAACCATGAAAGGGAAAAAAAGAAGGAACTGCGTTTGATGGGAGGGAGGAAGTAAGCAGAAGCAAGCAGTACCTCTTAAGCTGGCTTTGCTATGAAGAACTATGTATGGAGCTATACTTTCTAGTAAGAGAGACCTCCCTACAGGTCAGAAAGAACATCCCATCATAAAGAAGAGAGGGTGCCCTAGAGGAGGCCCTAATAGGTGGGCTGAGAATTTTGGAAGGCGAGACACAGTGAAATGGAGTTGAATCAATAAACAATGATGGTCAGAATTCCTGCAGAGTGTTTTACAATTGCAATGTTTTTATTAACACATTACAGCAAGGGGGTGGGCCAAAGCAGTGCTTTGTCCTAGCAGTGTAACTACCTGCTTTTGCCTCCAGTGGGACTGCAGAGTTTCTCTCCTTTGCTACCCCTTCACCTACTCTTCTTGTACCATGCCATGGCAGAAGGCTGGCAAGGACATGAAATTCAAAATTTGTATGGAAAGCAAGCTGTGTGTTATCAAAACTGTGTAAAATATGTGAAGACCCTCAGGTATTTTATTCTGGATTGACATGTAAGGAATCTTACAAGAATATAAACAATTTCCTTACCTTCAATTTCAGTCCAGTTGACAGCAACTTCTGCTATAGGTATTCTCAAGTGCTGAGCTATATAAAGAAGTTCCACATCAAACGCCCTGAAGAACAACAGAAGTAGCAAATACAGTCACACTTATTTTCAGAAGAAAGATGGTGGCACTGTTAATTAAATCCTTAGCCTTATTTAAGGAGGTTGGTGTTCAGTTATGAAGTTGATATCAGTGCTCTACAGGTCAGATGCACATGAAAGGGAAATTAATTTCCCCGACTGAACAGCTCAGAACATAGCCAATATACAGACAACAATACTTCACTGCGTTCTGTTTTGGAAGGTTATAGGTCCTGCCATGTTGAGACCACTGCTAACTTTTCATTCTGCCACAATCATCATTTAAACAATTTTGAAGACCAACCAGTCAAACACGCAGTGTCAATCTACATCCCTCGTAGTTTCATCAAAGGGGACAGCTACCTGCTGTGGCTTTACGCTGATCTGATGGCTTCTCCTTGCACTTTGTAAGTCAAGAATAAAGGCAGCAGCATTGAAGTGAGAAATGATTTATGTTACTGTCCGTAACAGAAACTGAACAACAGTTGTACTTTACCTGGTGACCACGCAATGTACAACAGAAAAGCCCTCTTGACAGACCTGTCTTTTTTGCTGGCACAACTGTTTGCAGGTTGTGCAGCAAACTAAATTGGGGAAGTGATCCTACTCTTAAGTCAGCTGCCCCTCCCTGTCAGTTTTGTCCAAAATACACTTTAATCCTCTCAGTTCTCTGCATAGAGAATTGTTTGTGTGTTTCATTCTTGCAACTGCATGCTCAGGTGGGCCTTCTGGATCTGAGACACAGAAACTTTTGGTATTAGAAAAGTGTTCTGGCAACTACAGCTTGTAATGCTCATGTAGAAACTAGCATATGAAACTACCAGCAGCTACTATTGACAAGGGTGAATGCAAATCACAATTATGAAGATTCTAGTGATTTTGGTTAAATTTCTTAGATTTATTGATTCCTGGGTCCTTTTTTTTCCTCCCTCTTTGTAGTCTTCAAATGCCAGTTTTTGTTCCTTAAATGAGTTCTAGTAATTGGAATTTAAGCTAAACAGCACCCTCCCAATAAAAGGCTTTTAAAAAATACTAGTCCGTATTGAAAAAAACCTGTCAATGGCCATCCACATCTGATTTGTACTAGATTCAACACATGTTCAAATACAGTGTTTTTTTTCCAGGGAACTAGACCTTGAAGGTTAAGAAACTAACTTAAGGAAATGTTTTAGCCAAGCTGTTGGTAAGGTTTCCAGTTTGAAGTCAATGGAACAGATGTTCCAAGCCAGCTTACATACGTCTTGAAAATGCAGCTGCGAGGCAGTCAAGCACAATTCAACACTAGTCCACACCTTCTCTCGATAACTTCATAAGTTTAGAATCTCCTTAAATCCTCATTGCTAAGTCCAAGAAAATTTTCTTTTGAAATGAAAAATAAAATCTTTTGCCACTGAAGAAAATGTATGCAATAAAAAAATAACATTATTCGTTCATGCTTCAATGTTTGCTTGAATTCAAGTCATTGGTAATCCCATTCAACACTACAGAAAGGGCAGAAATGGACAGACAGGTGATCCAGAGCAGGCAAAAAGACGTATTTCAGCAGGTTGCTAGTCAACTTCAGATGTTATTTCCTTCTACTTCAAGCCACCCTCTCCTTTTAAGCAGTGCAGTACCCTTCTGCAAAACTGTTAATGAATGCAACAACAGAAGTCCGCTTTGAAATGTGCACTTAGGTATGACACATATGTGTAGGTTCCCATTGAAGTGCAGACCACAGCACGCTGGCTTGCTGGTGAAATCATTACCAAACATGCATGAACCTGAACTCGCACTGTACGTGTACGTTACAGGAGAGCTGTTGATATCACTCTGGACAGCACTAAAACATGCAAGGGCAGCATAAACAAAGGTTATGTACAGAGACTACAGTTATTGCGTCTAGAGAATTTAGAACCACTTTGTAAATCGGATTTTAAGTAGGACACAGGCCTTTTAATTGTCACAAAAAAAGTTACAGGAATAAATGTTTGGGTTCTTTTTCACCTCAGTGAACTGAATCTGCTCCAAGCAGCCTTGCCATTTCACTGTTTTCTTTAAATGAGGTTTGAATATTATTTTATTAATTATGTCATGGTCTCTTCTACTGAAGTTGTACTATTTAATTTTTTGCTGACATTTTACATTTGTAAGCCAAAACCCCCATGTATTCACCTTTGCATGTTTATGAGTCATGTGTATTAAGACTAAATCTAATTTGGTAATACTACTTAACTGACTAAAAATCTTAAGAGACACAGAATAATCGTCTGATGAATTATACTATATGAGCTGCTCTAAAAATATTACTACATAAAGTACTAGCTTAGTGAACTAATAGTTATTTGCAACAATTCCTATGGACAACTGATTACTGGAATGTCAGCATATACATCACAGTACAACAACATTAAATAGCTTGGTGAACTAAAGCGCTCAAAGTAAAAGATTAAAAGCACAGGAATTAATCAGGTTGAACACTAATATTGTTACATGTGGTTGCCATTTGTGTAACAGTGAACATATCCTGAAATTAAAATAAAAAGCTATTCAAAGGTGAAAGGAGAATGAGTTCTGTTGTATACTTCTAAGATACCTTTTCTGTGGCCCTGTTCCCTACCACTTTTCAGCATACCTCATACACATACTAGAATAGTTAATCGGGGAATATAGATCACAGTGTATTCAATACACTGATCGCATTACCCCCATACTGCATACCACCAGATCCAGATGGTACAGAAGAACTATACAGAAGTTCCCATAGTAAGGATTTAAGCGTGGGTATGTTAGCTGGAGCCTACCCTAGAGGAGATCAAAGCAACACCAGTGGATGAGTTGGTGAGTGCAATACATGTGTTTTGACATGAAGCCATTTGTGCCTAGTTAACATCTAACAGAACCAATGTTAGAAATAGCAGGGAATTACTCACACCATGTACTTCACTGAATCCTGCTGCAGAGAGCGAAAGTCCTCCCCTCTGGGGAGGGGGCATGCAGCTCAGAATACCTAAGTTTGGCTCCAGCCTCAATGAATTCAGGCTCCAATCTAAGCACCCAAAGTTAGACACCCAAAAATATATGGCGCGAACAATTTCCCCATCTATTTCTAATAGTGGCTCCATTATGTGTTAATTAACACAAACATGAAGTGTAAAATGCAGAAAGAGAAAAACTCCTCCACATGGCTGTGTTATGCTACGGAGTACTTTTGGTTAAGTTACAACTTAAGATGATGCTGGCTAAAATTCAGTTGAACATTAAACTGAACCCTTAAAACACTTCAGCTTATAAGACATCTATCCTTCAAAATTATTTGTTATTTTAAAATTGCACTAGGACTCTTTTTTTGCTGGTCCAATATTAAGTATTTCAAATATCAAAATTAGGCCTTCAGTTATACTGATTTAATTGGAATTTAGGACTTTTCTACATCCACGATATGTTGTTACAGCAAATTCTTAATGGGCAGAGAAAACTTTCAATGGCCAAAGAAGTCTAAGAATGAAATAGGATGTCAAGAGGGTTAGACTGCCAGTACTGCTCTAGCTGTATTGGGGCTTTTGAAACTCCTGCCAGGAGCAGGAGTTTTTACAAGACAAAACAGACATAGTTGTGACAGCAAAATAATTTTGTGTTGATTAGACATTCATAACCAACTCTACTTGTCATGCACAAAACCAGGAAAAAACAATTCATTCCACTGCTCATGTTGGTCTACAATGCTGAAGGAGTGGAAAAAAATCCTTGTAGCAATATGAATGCTTATTTTTCTGTAATTTTGATATAGATACTCACATTTAGAGATTACAGTACTAGATTCTCCAGTACAAGCTGGAGAAACAAACATTATTTTTTTGTATTGAGCTTTTGAGTTTTAAATGTGAAACTGAATAGCTTTGGTGGACAAGGTTTGGTGCACATGGCAACTTTTAGAGACAAAAGTCATAGCAACAATTTGATCTAATTAGTGATCTGCTGACTTGTGTAGTATCATCATAAATTGCCACTTTACAAAAGTATCTCAATCAAGCCTGAACTATGTTTTGAATTTCCCCGCATTTTATGAATATTCCAGGTAGGACAGTAACTGCTGCCGCATCTATTTCTCCTAAGCAGGGAAAGACATTTTCTGGCTGGAAGAAGATTTATGATTTTTTTTGTAGTCCGAAAAAATCAATGACCAAATTTAGGATAGAAAAATTCTGCCGGTGAGACCACTTAATTTTCCAGTGTTCCTGCTGTGCATTAAAATTTAACATAAATAGTTATATTTCTCAGGTCAAGACTGTACATGCAGAACCAGAGCTTCTTTCGGAGTCTGAAAGTGAGTAACTCCAACTGTCTCTATTATGTTTTTAAAATATCCCTTTTAATTTTCTTTTAAGTTTTAATTTAAAAAATGTGCTCCATCCATTTCTGAAAAATAGATTAGTGGTGTAATCAGATTCAGAACCTAAAATGCAAAGCATATGCTCTCTGTTCAAAAGGTTGCTCTCATTTCAAACTAATGTCAAAACTTTGCTATTTAGAAAGTAAATTTCAAGAATGTTTGGTTTGTATTCATATATACACAGCCAGCTCTCCAAAGGACAGTTAAACAAAAAAGTCAATGAGAACACTCACAAAAAAAAGCTACTTTAGGATGCAAGCATGATTTCTTAGTATCAAATATAGAAACAGTTTCCAGTAACTATTAATTTTCAAACACTTTCTAAACTTTAGGGTTAGATTAACAAAATATTCTAGGAAATATGTTGGTGTCTCTAACAAGTGCTACATGATCCTTATCACCATAACGATAAAACAGTATTTTTTCCTTGCATATTTCAGTTTGCTTTTAAGACTTCCTAAATATAAGCACCTATAAATCAAATTCAGCACAGCAAGAAAAAAAACGTGCTCTCAGTTTTATAGTATTTTTTAACATTAAAGAGGCAATATTCAATTCAATGTCAACTGGAATAGAAAGAGCATGATGAAAGCAGAAAAAAGTGAAGGTCTAAGCAATTAGTTAATGTAGATGGTTATTTCCTTGTGATTAAGCTATTATTGCAACTGTCAAGGATGCACATAACACCATTTAAAAGAAGATCTTGATGTTCCCCTCCTCTTTTTCCTATGAAAGGTGAATATGGAAACACAAGGCTCCATTTTATAGGTGGTGCTGACAAAACACTGAGAACACGGTATGTAATTATTTTTGCTGTCTCTGGTAGCTGTTTAAGTACAGAAACAGAAATCTTTCAGCTTGTCCGACCTAGCAGCAGGTTAGCTATGTTGTTTCCATTGACGTATCTATTACCAGAGTGTAAGATGTTCAGCTTCCAAGAGACTGTGCTCTTTCTGTGCACCTTCTCTTTGAGTGAGGTATGTTATCAGCCTGTGAGAGACACAGATATAGAACCTGTGTTATTTCTTGAATACATACTGTTCTGTCTTTTGGAGCAGTATTGACAATATCCTGTACTTCAGGGCAGTCTCCTACTGCCCAGTGCTAATTCACCCCTAGTGCTCTCTTGTCTGCAAAGGCACTATTGGCTTCCTTTACCTGAAGGGAAGGATTCTTGGGGCGCTTTGCCTACAGAAACAACTGGTGCTGCCTATACAGCCCAGAACGTGAGCTGCCTTTGATACAAAATTGGTTTGGTAGTCTTTCCCCTAATCCACTACTTTCAGGATTTACTGAACAGTTCAACCTTTTGATGCAGTTGAGGCACCAGCAACCTGACACATATCTTTTCCTACATATTACTATACTGTGAGTTGAATTTAGCCTGCTGAACTTCAGTCATCTATAGCACAGATAGCTCCTTCTGTACAAATTGTCTACAGTGCCTTTATAGTTAAGGGCAGGAGACAGGCATTTGTCAGCTGCACTTCGTCTGGCATATTCTAGAGATCTATATTATGATGAAATGAATTATACCCCAAAATTGTCCCTTATTCTATTGTCTAAAGGAGACCAGATGACAAGTAGATGCACTCTAGATGCGATGAAGCAAGTCCTGTCCTTTGTGTGTATGTTTTTATACTCTAACTGAACAATAAGCTTAACTGTTCAGGGAAGGAATTTAATATTAGAGAATACATTTTATAGTCATTTTATATTAACATCATGGGTAAATATCATGTATTAGTGTAAATATTTATTACGTCCCCACCTAAGAATTCACTTTACTCTGTAGTACCTCAAAAAATCTGAGCCTGACAAAACTTGAGCAGACAGGACAGATGAGGCTTCCACAGAAACCGAATTGTGTTCAATTCTCTTCAACAGCTCACCACACGCTCTGGTGTGACAGCCCTCGACAAACTCAATGACTAGGGTGCTCGCTCTCAGACAGATGTTACCCTACTAAATGCTGCTTGTTTGTTGAATATTCCCCAGCACTCTTCTCCATTATTACCAGAATATCTGAGCACTGACCACACTGAACTGAATACTTCTTTCAATACCTAACACAGTTGCACTTCACTAATGGGATTTTAAGACTTAGAAAGGATCAAATAGTTTCTTCAGATGTCAAGTGGCCCCAATCAGTGATGCAGAGGCAGTAATAAACCCAGATTTCAGAGCCTCTTGTCCCATATCAAGATCGTGGTTTCTCTGCAACCCCCTGCTGATGGTCTCAGTATGAATTAGTTGTTCTGTGACGTAGTTAGGAACTCCCCATTGTTCGAAGTCAGCAGAAATACAATACTGACTACTATTTCATCCTCTTACATCTTCATACTCATGACATGTCAGAACCTCCATGGCACAACATCTAACCAGTTTTTATTTTCCTTGTTACACACATGCTATGCAACAGAAAGACAGCATGGGCCAGTTTTGTTTAAAAGAAGTTGTTTCCATTATTGGGCTATTTCAGATTATTACATATGAAGGAATCCAATATATGGTTCTATGGGAGGAACTTTTGATGACCCTATACAATTTCCTACTGTAATTACCCCAACTGTCTGTAAAACAGAGACATTTCGCTTATGACTACCGCTTCCTTTAATATACCCACTTTCCCCACATGCTTATATCTTCCCATCACCCAGTTTATTTCCTTATCTTACAGATATCAACTGCGAAAGGGACAATATTCTGTTTTGTGCACTGTTATCTTCCATACACATGCTGAATGGCTAGCTGGTAAGTAACTTTTGAGTCCATACTGTAGTTTTTTTTCTTCAGCAGTGGCAATCATCTGAGTTTCTCTCCTCTACTAGGGTTTCAGTTTCCACAAAACTTGCCAAAGTTTTCGATCCTAAAATCTCTACTGTTGTCAGATTTGGTTGAAATTAGCCAGTAAGTGCGACAATGAAGGCAAGAAAGCACTGAGACTGCTGAAGGACAGATGAGGATAAAAGCAGACAATATATTGCCTGTTTTGGCAGAAAACTAAACCAAGTAAGAAAACCCTATTGTTGTTTTACGCAAATTTGTGACTTGGAAGTATCTGAAGAGCTGTTTATTGAAATAATTTGACTAACAAAACAAACATTCTTCATCACTAACCAGTAAATTTCAGATAAATAGAAAAATACTTAGGGGGTTAGTTGATGGATTACTGTAAATAAACGAGCAAGAATACAAGGCTAATTTTATAGCAGTACATAAAAGTACAATGAATTAGCACACTGAGACTTGAAGATCTGGTGTCTTCCACACCAGCAACATAATCACTATAAAATAAGTAAGCAATATCCCTTTTCCACTGCCTCTATTCCTGGATAATGGAGTACAAGTAATAATGTATAGCACAATTATTTTTACTCTTTCATTCCTTTGTTGCTAGAGAATCTGAGTGGCAGAAAAAAGTTTGTTAAGGTGAACACTTTACATAATATGTCTGCCCAAAACATAAAATTAGATTCAAAATCTGCTGTTTGCAACAGAACAAGATTGAAGATTGCATTTTTACAGATTAAACTGATGATGCTCATTCATTTCTTTCAGCATTTCTTCTTCAGAGATGTGCATTTCTGGGCTACGCATACATGTTTAACTGTGTATTTAGAAAATTCCTGTACATGAAATTTACAGAACTTTATAGATCAAGTTTGGTTTTGGAGGTAGCAGCACAAATCATACTTCTGCCTCAGCTACAGTTTTCTTTCAGGCAATAAGCGAGCCACTCAGTTAGGAAAGTGATATTCCAAACGCTGACTGCTCACAATTCCAGATTCAATTCAACAGAAGCTCTACATTCCACACCAGATTTGTGCACTCAAATACTACCTTCGCAGTCCCATTTGAGGAGCAATATAGCTCAACTATCACTGCCAAAGCTCAACATAAAACTAGATGTACTGGAATTGGACTGTGGGATTACACACATTTTTGTATGGGAACACTGTTCAGTAATTCTGTTCCCTGTTAGTGAGCAGTAGCCCATGAGAGGTTTTCTTGGATGAAGACAGTAGTTTGAAAAGATTTGATTATACTTAATTAAGCCATTCTTTTTAGCAACAGTTGTGGTGTGGAAATTTACATAAATTATTGTATTTGTGCGGAAACAGTGTTTCGGTCCCCTAACAGTAGTCACGACTGTATCGCTCTCATAAGGGAACTGATCTAGCTAAATTATAATGAAAAAGAGCTCTAAAGTAATTAAAAAACTATGCATCATTTTTTACTGTCTTAAATTAATGAGATCTATCAGTAATCCTCTCATGAAATATTCCAGCAATGAAATAAGCAAAGAGCAGGCATTTCCCTTCACTTCGAGCCTTCAGCAATTACAAACATCTTACCAGATATGGATTTTAGGTAAAATGTTTTGGTTAAGCAGCACTGAATTGTGAGGTTGTAATGAATAAAAATAGACTGATAAAAGTTTTGGATAGGATTAATAACTCTTAACTTTCCTTATCATAATAAGAGCTTCCCTCAATTTTTTATTCTGCTTGCATGGCTCATATCTGTAAAAGAAGAGAGGACTCTCAGAAATAGGCAGTGGATTACAACACAGCTGAAAATTGTTTGGGATTTGTTTCAGAGATGAAGAGAGAAGAGTTCTTGGGATTTTCTTTTTACTTGCTCCTCACTCCTAATCAATTACCAGTTGCTCTGACAAGGCAAAACTAAAATGTCCTACTTCTGAGTATTACAGAACTCTTTCTAAACCACATGCCAAAGTAAAATGGACTTGCAAGGAGTCAAGGAGTCAATTATTGCCACCCAAAATCTCAGCAATGTAGCCTTAAATTCCTTCTTGCAGTTTACATTGGATGCTATTTTAAAATCACAACTTAGTAAGTCCATCTGTTCCCCTTCTCCCTATCAAGAGAAGAATAAAATTAAACACTCAACTATTTCCTAAAGTATATCTTAATAATAAAATAGAATTCCTTGCAATTACCAGGGTATTTTAGCATAACAAGAAATCCAAATTTCCATGCAAGGGATACTACAGTTGGTTAAACTGAGCAGCTAGGATTTAAACAGAGCCATCACATGGTTCATAGTGGCTGCAATACTGAAACTACTTTTGCAAAACCATGTTCAATTAGGGGAAAAAAACCCAAACCAAAACAAAAAAAAAGAATTTACCAGCGTTCTATATGAAGAGTTGAGAAAGTCCGCAAGGCAGCTTCTCTGGTTAGAAGTTTAAATCCGCACTGAGTGTCCCTGATCTCTTTGACACAGAGAAACCACACAAGGAAGTGGAACCCATACATAAGAAGAGTTCGAAAGTAAGAGCGCTGTGGACAAAAGGCAGGAAGTTAGATGGGTTCATTTAAATGATGAGTGAAGTGTTTGAACAGACCAAGCTTACAAGACAATAATCCTGTTTCATGATAGCTTTCAAAGTTTGTAAACTGTTTTTGTTTTGCACTGGAATAAAACCAGAACTTTTCAATTGTTACAGTGAAACAAAATTACAGCTGAAAAGACTTGCCAGTCAAGCGCATGCTTAGGATGCTGGCTTAGGATATGATAAGTCCAAGTTCCTTTTTCTGCTTTCCCTAATTCAGAGTAGCTTTTCATTCTGGATAGTGCCTTATTAAGTAGAGCAGGAACCTGCACCTGGATTTCGGTTAATGAGTGGGAAAGCCATAGTATCTTCTGCATACTTCTCTCTGAAATCCCCCAAGAAAAGAAGAGTGAAGGACGAGGCGGATGGCATGCTACATGCCCTATACCACTGGACACTTACAAACTATTTTTTCCCTCTGTCTAGTCCTCTTGTTCTCCTAAAAATTGGTTGAACAGGTCCAACATATTCAAAAGTTGCCAGGACAAACAAAGGAGAATAAGCCAGCAGGACTGCATAAAGACTGCCATTCTTAAGAACACCCATCATAAACTAAACAGGTTCCAGCTGCTACTCTGACACAGAAATGTAAAAAAAAGTTTTATATTATAAAAAAGCCCAAATGGGAGCATCTCTTGTTGTTTGCCACCCACTTCTTTCATTCAAGACTACATGATCTCTGGAGCTTGCACACACCATGTTAAGGCACTTACGGGAATGCAATTAGAGAATGCACTTTTTTGCAGTTTATGATGGACCAGGTGAAAACCGGACTAAAGTAACAGCTGCTGTGCGAGATAATATTTCATATTTCCAGCAATGTTACACAGACACCTCTTTTGTTCTTTTGCTTTCACAAATGTATTTTATGTTCCTGGTAAACATTCCCCCAGACTACTCTTTGGTTACACTTTTGTTCTTGATATAATAATCATATTCGTTAGTTTGTCCATTGAGTCCAGAGCTGGACTCAGGGTTTGCAGAGGTGTCGCCTAGTCTTTTATTCAAGGCAGCTCCTGAACAACTAGAACTCTGATCCACAAACAGACACAACACAAATCCTTCTGAACTCACTGCTGGTCTTAAGCTCAATTTAGGTGATTGTATCTAAGCCTGCAAGCCAAATACCATGCAAAATCTTTAGGAACCAACAATTTACCTTGGTAAGCATCTCTGGGTGATAAGAGATGCCTTTAAACCTAATAATTTCATCCTTATTTGAAAAATGGAAAGATGCTCAGCCTATTATGTAATAGCCTTTGGCTTAAGGAAATTCAAATCCATAGCTTGTGCCTTTCAGAAAAGTGCTCTAGCCCTAGGTTAATGGTGAATCTGGTGTGGATTCTTTGGCTCTTTTGGTGAAGGTGAACCACTTTGTGACCAAGAACACAAGGCTACTAGTCCCAGAAGGGAAACTCTAAGAGGCTGCATGACTGTCAGCCAGTGAAACTGCACTTACTTCACAAAGAGTAGTTCCTGGGCTATGGTTATCACTCCCAGGACTATTTATGCATGTCATACTAGGAATTCATTAAAGTACATTAACAATTCTGGAGGCAGAACAGAATTCTCGACGTCTTGAGACTGAACTTAAAGGTGAAATTCTGGTCTTAAAAAATCCCATACAGCTGCTTCTCACAGCTTCATTCTACTGTTTCAGATGCCACGAAGCCCAGAGAGAAATCCCAACTTCTCAAAGATTGTTCTGTAATTTTTAAAATATCTATTGCATTACACAACAGCCTCTTTCCAATGTGGTAAAGGCAGTCCTTCCTTCCCAGTCTAGGGACAGCTGGGTGATGAAATGGGCTACAGATTTCAAACAAAGCAGTGCTACCTAACCACTTGGCGAATCCCTTATCAGAAAGTCAGAAATATGGGGAGAAACAGAAAGCAAAGGATGGACACACTTATCCTAAATATTGTACTTTGCATTAAGACACGAAGTCCTGTTCTAATGCCTCTCTCTCATGTAGTAAGGCCTTCAAAGATGAAAAAAAATATGAAGGCACTGAAGAAAGTTTATTTATATTCAGCACCTGACCACGCAATGAAGCATTTTTTCTGGGCTCAAATTTATCAGCTACATGGTCTCCATGCAGTAGCAACTTTTCCAGGATACACCGGCTGCACAGCTAACAAATAACTGCAAATGGCATATTCTGTGCTACAAGCATGCAAGTACCATTCCAAAGATCTGTCCTAATTTCTGATAATGATGAAGCGTTTGGATTTGTTTTTTTTTCTGTGTGAGGATGCTAACATGCATGCAGCAGTATTTACAAGAACTCTTTCCAGTGAACTGCTCCAATACTACCTGATAAACCAGAAGAAAAAATTAAAGATCTACCAAGGGCTGAACATTACCACTGTAACTTCTTTTGGACTTCTGTAACTATTTTAGTAGTTGTATATATATTTTAGAATCATTTCAAGTATTAAACCTCAGTATAAACAAAGCTTACTCTTGAGAACATTCAACATGATGAGCACATCCAGCGATGCTGAAAAAATTAGTCCAGCAATGCGTCTGTTGCAATACAAGTTCCATGCCTGTGCTTTGTCAACTACTGTCTGCCAAGACGTCAGAAAACCAGATGCAAGATAAGACTGTGTGCCTATGCATCACTGTTTATCCCACAAGAGCCACACACAGAACAGTACTGTCTGTGTATTCAAAACTCAAAAATTTTACTAGGAATAACACAGAAAAATCACAGCACTTTCTCATGAATTGAGATACTCTTCTAAGAGTTTGCCACTAATTATCCCTAATTCATTTTAAAGAGGACTCCAGATCTGCAGATCAAGCTCTTGCTCTGGAAGAGAATCAATAAAGATGAATGCATCAGTTGCCTTCCACTCCAGCCCCAGTACAGGGGGCTTTGTATGGTGGAGCATATACTACACTTAAGCTACAAGGTCTTCCTTTTTTTTAGCTTCCATTCTTTTACAAATATTTATTATTTAATTGTAAAATCTGTGGAGCAGAATCAAGTAATAGAAGTATTTAAGTATTAGTACACAGCAGAAAAGGGAACAAACCTTTGCTATTGATTCCTTCTCAAGATGAGCTCTAGAACCACAGGAAATAGCCATCTGGTTCTGCATAGGAATACAAATTAAAGAGTTATTACTTAAAACTAACATTTTCTGGATTAGTGGGATCTGTTGAGAACTGTAAAATAAAAACTTTAAAGCAGTATATTTTTCTGCTTCCTATAGCTGCACTCTTTTGACTGATAGAGTCTGAGCTTAAAAATCAGCCTTTTCTATAATTAATAGATCATCTAAAGTTTACTACATTTTGCATATGGTGCATACAAATTACTGTAATTTATTCAGGTCTGGTTTAGCTTCCATTGTTCCTCTGAGGTATGTGTACAGTAAATCTGTTAGAGAGCACAGACACGCATTCAGCGTTCCTAGGCACTTAATGATATAATGTACGTTTTTCCTAAACATTGCACTGTGGAAAGGATAACAGAATAAAGTAGTTTCACTAATATACCATCCAACAAACAAAATGCCATGGTGCCAGCCAAAACTATAATCACAGAATCATTAAGGTTGGAAAAGACCTTTAAGATCATCAAGTCCAACCATCAAGCCAACGCCACCATGCCCACTAAACCATGTCCCTAAGTGCCACATCTGCATGTTTTTTGAACACTTCCAGTGATGGCGACTCTAACACCTCTCTGGGCAGCCTGTTCCAATGCTTGACCACTCAGAAAAGAAATCGTTCCTAATATCCAGTCTAAAGCGTCCCTGGGGCAACTTGAAGCCATTTCCTCTCGTTCTGTCGCTAGTTACTTGGGAGAAAAGACCAACAGCTACCTCACCACAACCCCCTTTCAGGTAGTTGTAGAGAGCCATAAGGTCTCCCTTCAGCCTCCTCTTCTCCAGACGGAACAACCCCAGTTCCCTCAGCTGCTCCTCAGAAGACTTGTGCTCCAGACACCTCACCAGCTTCACTGCCCTTCTCTGGACATGCTCCAGCACCTCAGCATCCTTCTTGTAGGGAGGGGCCCAAAACTGAACACAGTATTCCAGGTGCAGCCTCACTAGTGCTGAGTACAGGGGTACAATCACTTCCCTACTCCTGCTGGCCACACTATTCCTGATACAGGCCAGGATGCTGTTGGCCGCCTAGGCCACCTGGGCACGCTGCCGGCTCTATTCAGCCAGCTGTCAACCAGCACCCCCAGGTCCTTTTCTGCTGGGCAGGCTCTCCAGCCACTCCTCCCCAAGCCTGTAGCGTTGCATGAGGTTGTTGTGATCCAAGTGCAGGACCTGGCACTTGGCCGTATTAAACCTCATACAGTTGACCTCTGCCCATCAATCCAGCCTGTCCAGATCCCTCTGCAGAGCCCTCCTACCCTCCAGCAGATCAACACTCCCACCCAGCTTGGTGTCATCTGCAAACTTACTGAGGGAGCACTCGATCCCCTCATCCATATCATCAATAAAGATATTAAACAAGACCGGCCCCAAAACCCTGTTCCCCAAGCCCTGGGGAACACTGCTTGTGGCCAGCCACCAGCTGGGTTTAAGTCCATTCACCACAACTCCCTGGGCTCAACTGTTCAGCCAGTTCTTTACCCGGCGAAGAGTACACCCGTCCAAGCCACAAGCCGCCAGTTTCTCCATAAGAATGCTGTGGGAGATGCTGTCAAAGTCTTTACTAATGTCCAGGTAGACAACATCCACAGCCTTTCCCTCATCCACTAGGTGGGTCATGTGGTCACAGAAGGAGATCGGGTTGGTCAAGTTGGTCAGGGACTTTCATGAACCCATGCTAGCTGGGCCTGGTCCCTTGGTTGTCCTGAACATGCCCTGTGACTGCCCTCAAGATGAACATCTCCATAATCTTCCCCAAGGTCAGGCTGACAGGTCTGTAGTTCCCGGGATCCTCTTTCTGGCCCTTCTTGGAGACGGGCATCGCACTGGCAAGCCTTCAGTTGTCTGGGACCTCCTCTGTTAACCACGGCTGCTGATAAATGATGGAGAGTGGCTTGGCAAACTCCTCCGCCAGCTTCCTCAGTGGTCTCGGGTGGATCCCATCAGGCCCCATAGACTTGTGGGTATCCAGGTGGCTTAGCAGGACTTTAACTGCTTCCTCCTGGATTATGGGGAGTTTATTCTGCTCTCTATCTGTCTTCCAGCTCAGGGGGCTGAATACCCTGGGGATACTTGTTCTGGCTATTAAAGACTGGGGCAAAGAAGGCATTAAGTACCTCAGCCTTGTCCTCATCCTTGGTGACAATGTTCCCCCCCCATCCGGTAAGGGATGGAGATTCTCCTTGGCTCTCTTTTTGTTGTTAATATATTTGTAAAAACATTTTTTTGTTGTCCCTTACGACCATGGCCAAACTCAGTTCTAGCTGAGCTTTTGCCTTTCTAATTTTCTCTCTGCATGACCTAACGAGATCCTTGCACTCTTTTTGAGTTGCCTGCCCCTTCTTCCAAAGGGGATAAACTTTTTTCCCTGAGCCCCAGCAAAAGCTTCCTGTTCAGCCAGGCCGGTTGTCTTCCCCGCCAGCTCTTTTTACGGCACATGGGAACTGTCTGCTCCTGTGCCTTTAAGATTTCCTCCTGAAGAATGTCCAGCTTTCCTGGACCCTTTTGCCCTTCAGGATGGTCTCCCAAGGGACTCTCTCAACCAGTGACCTGAACAGGCTGAAGTCTGCCCTCCGGAAGTCCATGGTAGTGGTTTTGCTGACCCCTCTCCTTACTTCACTCAGAATTGAGAATTCTATCATGTCACGGTCACTAAGCCCAAGACAGCCTCCAACCACCACATCTCCCACCAGTCCTTCTCTGTTTGTAAACAGCAGGTCAAGCGTGGCACCTCCCCTGGTGGGCTCACTTACCAGCTGTGTCAGGAAGTTATCTTCCACACACTCCAGGAATCTCCTAGACTGTTTCCTCTCTGCTGTGTTATACTTCCAGCAGATGTCTGGTAAGTTGAAGTCCCCTACAAGAACAAGGGCTAGCGATTGCGAGACTTCTGCCAGTCACTTGTAGAATGCTTCATCTGCCTCTTCATCCTGGTTGGGTGCTCAGGACACCCTGCAGGATATCTGCCTTCTTTGCTTTCCCCTTCACCCTTACCCATAAGCATTCGACTTTGTCATCACAATCGTTGGGTTTGACACAATCAAAACACTCCCTAACATACAGAGCCACCCCATCGCCTCTCCTTCCTTGTCTATCTCTTCTGAAGAGCTTATAGCCACCTATTGCAGCACTCCAGTCATGTGAGTCATCCCAGCATGCTTCTGTGATGGTGACTAAGTCATAGCTGTCCCGCTGCACAGTGGCTTCCAGCTCTTCCTGTTTGCTGTTTTAATCTCAAATTAAATTGAAAGTGGTGATCAAAACAGAAGATTTAAAATTATTCTCATGCTACTACTTCTCACACAAGGTCTCTCAAATCTGCTATATTTGAGAGATAGCTGCTGCCACCTCGGTAGCAGCGAGGGTCAGGGAAACACCACCGCCCGGTGGCTCCCGCACTTGTGGCCCTGCACTCGCAGACTGTGACCCTTCTCATGGGCGCATCCCTTGCAGCTCCCGCTGGAAGGCTGCACATTGCTTCCGGTACTTTGGGAAACTAGCTCTAAGTACCTCACTGTTCTGCATTTAAGCAGAAAATAAACCTCCGTTCTTTCAAGTCAAGCACCCAAAAGAGAATGACTATCCAGGGAGGAGCTCTTGTTCCACAGGTTTTTGAATCTGTATTTACAATAAAAGTTCTGGCAAATACTGTCATTAAACTAACAGCTCTGAGAAAAGAGAACCTCTATAAAATAGGGTGAAATTAAGATGCATCCTTAAAAGTATACAGGATGACATCACATAAAAAGAAAGTACAAAGCAGTTAACAAAGGAAAAATTGTTTTTTAACTGAGTAGACAACACATGGTATTTATTCAGAGTAGAATAACTTCAAAGGAGGAATGGTAAATAGAACATTATGTACTGCATTGAAATAGGCACAGTGAACGCAAAGGAGGTAAGAACTCTCAAAGCTACCTCCTGACAGCCCATTCTTGCAGCTTCTAAGCTTACACCTAGGTTTTCAGACTTACACCTAGATCTTCAACTGGATCTCAAAGAACTGAAGTTGAAGAGAATTATAAAAATCAATATGTATGCATGTATATTAAACTAAAAATTTGGGAATTTATACTCACAGGACATGGCTGAAGATTTTTTAGACCTTCTTCTACTTTTTCAATATCTGCAAATTTTGTAGCTCCATCTGCATCAGCCATAAGAATTTTTTTGCCCCGAGAACTAAAGACACCCTGCAATCAAAATAGTCAATAAAAGTCAACACCTTTGAAATCAGTATTTGTCATAAGCTAGCTGCAAGACACTGCAAAAACCTAATGTAGTAACTAGAACAGTGGTATCTCAAAGATCCAACACAACAGGTGAGTCTTAACGTTCTGCAGCTAACAACAATTTCTCTATTTATATTGTAGTAACATCCAGAGACTTCACACACTGAGTAGTGCCCTACAGTGACAGACAATGCATGAATATGAAAGGTTAACAATCCCTCTCCAGAGAAGCTTGCAAACTAAAAGCTTTACAAAACAAAATAGTGAGAGACAGCAAGTTGCTATAGTCAGCTATACAGGGGAGCACAAAGAAGCAGTCACTAGCAGCTGCCACTGCACTGGATAGCTTTTCTTTGTCATCTGAGCTATGGAAAGGAGGATGCAGTGCTATTTTTTTCCTAACACTGTTTCATGAGAATTCAAGAGATAATCTTGAATTAGTTTTGAAAAATTTAAGTCTTAAGTCACAGTATTGCTGCAAAACATTTGTGATGCACCAGGTGTTACAGCTTGTTTTGCCATATTGGTGAGAGGTATTTGACAATTTTTGAAGGGGTCCAGACAGGAAAACAAGTAGCAGCAGGTTTGCCAAACATACTGTCATAATCACGTATGTGTGACTTTGGAAAAACCTGAAAAGGAAGTAGTAGTATAGACACCCACTCTATACTCTGCAATGCAAAACTATATCACACATAAAATCATTCTCCTTCTCTTTGAGTAACTTAAAAATTACATCCCTCCACACTTTCTAATTTAGTGTTTTCTCCATTTGCTATAGTTATTCATGTATCATACAAAAATTAAATTGACATATTAAAGATAGAGCTTAAAATACAGATACAGACAGTCATAACCCATAAATGATACCACTCTTTTACATAAAAGGTGCCATTCATCTTAGGGAAAAAAAAAACATTCCTTCTAAATGTGCAACAGCTATTTTATTTTTAGAACATGATGATTTTATGGTAATATTTATCTGTAAATTAATATGTGAAAGCATAAATTGTGCTGGTTCTACTATGAAGTGTGGGTGATAGCAGTGTGCTTCAGTAAACACAGACTGCTGGATGACAGTGTTTGCTCACAAGCCATTTTTAAAACCACAACTATGACCTGGAAAGCAATGTTTGCAAATTTAGCTGTATTTTGTCTACAAAAGCTTTACTTTAATCTGTAAAGTTGTTTTGTTTTGGTTTTTTTCCCCTTTTGGTTGTTTTTTTAAAATGCAAGCATATTTCTAAGTGGAACTAACAGGAACATGAAACTCAAGTCTAACTTTTTTTTTCCTTTTGAATTCTCATATAAAAAAAATTATTTGTTATTGATCCTCTTGGCAAGAAAATACTGTTTCCAAGATCTAAAATGAGCTTATTTTGGAAAGTTTTGGCCTAAATGTCTTTATTTAAAATATTTATTTATTTATTTTAAACCTGTACTCAGTTTTCTGGTAATAATTTTCTTAAGGTATTGAATCCAAAATGTCAATCAGCACAGCTCTATCTTCTGCATACTTGGGCACAGGTAGTTCAGACAGAGAAGGAGATGAAAGTATCAATTACCATCCTGACTGCTCCTCCTTTCCCTCGATTTTTTACCAAAGAAAGCACTCGCACTTTGTCACTTCCGTATTTCTTGCAGTACTTCATTGCAACCTGATAGACACACAAAAAACCAGCATAAAACAAAAATAGGAATCAAGGTAGAAGTTTACATTTGCTCACCCTTTTAAAAAAAAAATTAATAGCATAGAGCTATAAGCACTTCAGTCGGCACAAATACATTGCCAGTGTTTGCTGGAGTCTGGGAAAATAAAAATGAGTTCACAGTCAACACAAGAAGACTGAAGAAGCTAGTCATGTTCAATAAGAACAGGATATTCCCCCAAGCAATTCTACACCCCATTCACCCAAGTCCAAAAAACTCAATACTAAGGTAATTTATATCATACTGTTACAGAACTTTTATACCAACAATAGTTAATCAAAGAAAAATAATCTTCTACTGTTGCTATCTACTTCTTACTTGTCTTGCTGCTACCTGTAGTTTTAAACAAAAATTCACAGTGATCTAAAATACCATTACCACTGCAGGGATGTGCACATTTTGTTCCATGTTGTGGGGAAGAGAAAGCATAAGCTTTCTCCTCCAATTTTTTCTAAAGGTTGTCTCAAGGCCTTGTAAGTCCAAAGGCCCATGGCCATAGTGTGGTCAGCTAGAAATGACGCTAGAAGGAATGCAAAGCAGTCAAAAAACATATACGAGCAATCCTTAATGGATGAGCTTAAGGGAAGTAAATGAAAAAGCAGCAGTTATTTTAGTAGCTAATTCTAACATCTTCCAAGCAGCTTTAAAAAACCTCCAAGGTGGTGAGCCTTCCTTTCCAGTGACATACATCAAAATTGAAGCAGAAGAATGCAGAACTATTTTGAAAGTACTACTACTGGCACTGGGATTTTTAAATGAACATGCCATAAAGGGTATGGGAAAGAGCTATACAACCTGTCAGTTGTTCTGTCAATCACAGTATGAATCAGCTATTTTACAAGGCTTTCTAGCTTCCTCAAGTTCATATTCACATCACCATGCACATAAAAAATATTTCATAAAAAATTTGTTGAAGATCAGAATTTTTAGAATCTCAGCTGAAGGAAAAAAAGCCACCAGTTAAGAGTACTACTATTTGCAAAAAAATCGTATGTGTATGCATGTGTGTATGTGACATCCACAATGCATATAGGACAAGGAGAGAAAGCATTCAGAAACATTAATTTTAATTGTCAACTACTTCAAGTACCAAAATGTAAAAGCAAAATATTCACAAATGCAGTACAAAAACCCATACTTCTGATGACTTGGTAAGACACCTCTTTTTCTTACCTTTGTGGTTTGATCTTTGCTACCATCATCAACCACTATTACTTCATAAGTGAAGGAAGGATCTTGTTTCTTGAAAATAAACAGAAATAATGTATTTCATCCAATTTCTTAAGTAGGCAGTAGGTCTTTCAAACATCAGCAGTCTTTACTCTAGCAGTTTTTAACTCGTTCATGTTTGCCAACAGGTACCAATATGATGTAGTGAATTTGTTCACATGGCAATAATTAAAAAATTTTGCCATATTTGATGCCTGTTCCATTACATTGGCTTGTCATAGTTTCCCTCAGCTACCATCTAGAGCTGAAAAATCAATTTAGTTGTAAAAGATGAAAGCCCAGAACAACATCACTGTTAAGAAAACCCAAACAAAACAAAACCCATAAACTTTCACAATGGGCTTCTTACCCAGAGAACAAATCCTAAGAACAGATGCTTAAAAAACTTGTTGGAACAAACCAGGATTTAGTTTAGAAAGCTAAATGTATGGTTAATCCTTAATCTCTCTCTTGCAGAGATATCACGCATACGAAGATTTTTCATCATATAGTAGTAAATTAAATTTTTACTTAATTTAAAAATACCTTCCGGCATTCAATCTAAAAATAACTGACAAAAGACAGAAGAGTTACTTCTAAGTGGCTAAGTAATACTGCTTTAATGCATACCAAAACAACAAAGTGAATAGATCACTGACTTATTATACACAATACAAAGATAATGAATTCTGAATGCAAAATGAAAATACCTGTCTTTTTTCTAGATAATCCAAAGCTTCATCCATCATAAGAGGTACTACAGAAAAGGTAGAGGTCATGTTAGTAGATTATAACAGGCAAAGCACCAAAAGCACCAAAAAACACCTGCACAAGCAAGCTGAAAACAACCACAAAGCAAAGCTGACTAAATTGTCTCATTCATACAACACTAACTTCAATAAACAAGCTTAGCACCTGCAACTGTCCTGTCAACAAAGTCCTGTCCTTTCTGAATGCAAAAAGAACAATGAAAAAAATCATTCATGTAAGACAGGATAAAAACATTTCCTTTAAAGAACTAACTTTCCATTTTGAAATATGGTATATGAGAACCAGGTCTGAGGAATGCACTGGACTTGAGAAAGGGCCAGGCCTACCTTGTGTCCCTATATACTTTACGTGTCAGTATCTCTCTTACTGGAATCTCAAACAGCTCAGTCTTTTCACTCATCAAGAAAAGGAATGACAACGTGTGCTACCACATCAATCCCAAGTACAGCTTTAGAGCTTGACGATTTCTATCGCATCTGAAAGCCTTCACTTTTTAGTAGCAGGTACTTATACATATGGTCACATCAAAAGTCAAACAGAAACAAATGAGATCATCCTTTTTCTGCTTGTCTGAAGCTGCTGCTGTTGCTTACAAAGTGGGAAGCTCTTGAATAAATTTTAAAAGTCTTTTTCTACTTTTTGCCTTACAGCATTTACAGGAGCAATGAGCAGCCATTCTGCTGGACTTCATTAAAATAAAGAGGGTTCTTACAAGTGCCCCATGTTATTTTTAGCAGCAGAAACCAAGTTACACGGTGTCTTAATTTTGAAATTCAATGTACTTGGAATGTTTTCTGGAAACTGTGTCCAAAATCAGATACATAATCTGGCCTGCCAGAATGTACTGCTAACATAAACTGACCTCTGCATTATTACAGTAACAAAAGATAAATTTTCTATTTTTTCTCAAAATATGAAAAATCTTACACCGGTCCTCCTCATTGTATGAAGGCACAACAACAGAGAGTTCCCTTGTGGGGGGATCATGTATACTTGGTACAGATTCTTCCCTGCCTTCAGCATTTACAAAGAATTTCTCTTCTTCATGTCGGTGAAGGGTTGGCATTTTTATGGCAGTTACATGAGCAATTGTACAAATCTGTGAGGAAAAAAGAAATGAGAAAAATGTTTGAGCATTCTATTAAAGGTTTACCTAGCTGTGGAACGTGTTACAAGGGGCAACCAAGTATTTTTCAGCAATGAGGTGGGTCAGCGGTGCAGCACTTCACCCACTGACCAAATCACACAGGACCAAAACGTTCTCATGCCATTTGATTACTCCATTTCACCGACTCTGACCACTGTCAGCATCATTGGCTTGTCGTTGTTTTCAATTGCAAAGCACGCAGAAGCCTCCAAAGTTGTGGTCCAAGTCCCACTGCCTCTTCCCCAAGTAATCACTACCACCCAAGCTGGCACTGCCTCTGACCCTGCGCAGAGCCACTGAAGTCAATGGCACTACTCATGCCCAGTCAGCCATATGTGCTTGCAAAACTGAGGCTGGCTCTGGCCATATTTATGCAAGGCTAAAATAAATTTGTAGAACTTGCTTTTTCGAGTACTTTTGCTTGAGAACACTATACGTGGTACTGTTGACGGGCAGCAGAATTTCGCTTTCCAGGTGTGGAACTTGCGCAGTATTTCAGTCATACAGGACTCCCAAGTAATTACCGTAAAGCGTGTTACCAGGATATTTTACAGCACGCACCAAAACGATGAAATGCTCCATTTTTACCTCCTGTGCAAAGCTTTTCACCCCACGTCTTGTGAAAACGCATTCCCTGCATAAAGCCGCGTACAACCACGGGCCTGACAGCTACTCCAGATACGCAGCCAGGTGCTACCCGCGCTGCCAGCCAGCCCGGGCCAGCCCTGCCGCCTCCGCGGGTGCCAGGGCCCGCTGCAGGCCGCCAAGCCCCCTCGGCAGGCCCGGGGGCGCCCAGCGCCCCTGCTCCATTCAGCGGCGGCGGGGACAGGGCGGCCCCACGTACCGCCCCCGCCCTGCAGACGCCCTGGAGACCCCCGGGTCCCCGGTGACCGCGGCGCGGCTCTCACCAGGACAAGGAGGAGGACGGCCAGGGCCACCAGCACCGCCGCGGCTTCGGGCAGAGCAGGCGGCAGCGCCATAGCCCGCAGCCGGCGGGGGGCAGCGACGCGGGGCGGCGCCCTATCGTGCAGCGACAGCGACGCGGAAGCGAGCGCCTCACCGCGCGCCACCAAGAGGGGCCGCACCGCCCGGCGAGTGGCGCTGGAAGCCGCTGGCGCCCCCCAGCGACGGGGGCTCGCCAGCGCGGCCGCCAGGCCGCCGAGGCTTCCGGCCGGCCGGGTCACGAGGAGGCGGCACATCCGGAACGGCCGCAGCGCCGCCATGGCGACGGCTTTCAAGTAAGTGACGGGCCTGGCAGCCGTTGTTCCCCGCTTGCGCGGCGTTGGGGTGTCCTCGCCCGCTTCTCGTCCCCGGTGGTGGGCGCCTCTCTGGCTGCTCCCGAGGACCGAGGCAGCGCCGCCCTGGGGGCCGTTGGGGCCTTTACCCCGTTACCACCGCGGCCCTGCGCCGTCCTCAGTAGCGTGCGCCTACGGCGGGGAGGGCTCCGGTGTGTTGCCTTTAACTATTATAATTTTCTTTACGATGCTGTGTGATCTGCACAGCAGATCTGGCAGCCGGCCGGTTTGCGGTAGGCGCCGGCGCCGGCTGAGGTAACCCCACGTTACCGGCCGCAGAAGCGCCCCGGCGGGGCTGGATCGCGGGTGGGTGTTTGGAGCTTCCCGTGGAGCTTCCCGCCGGACACTCCAGCGCAGGACGCCTCACGGCTGTGGCGCTGGGCACCTGCGGTGCCGGCTCCGCTTTGGGGCATGCCGGTACAGGAGGGGTGTGGGCAGGTGAAGGCAAGACCGGTGGGGAGTTGCCAGGGTGCTGAGGGGACTGGAGCCCCGAGGTGCCCTAGGAGGGGCTGAGCGAGCTGGATTTGTTCAGCTTTAAAAAGGCATGGCTAAGCGCAGAGATCAGTAACGCCTTGAGCTACCTAATAGGATGTGGTGTGAAGAAGGCAAGAGGTAGACTGTAGATGCAGGTTGAAACATGATTCTGAGTAGATACTGGGGCAGGGAGTCATAGTGAAGGGTGGTCAACCAGGGAGTCTGTGGTATCTCCATCTTTGGGGACAATCAGTGCACCTGGACAAGGCCCTGAGTGATCTATCAGCTCTGTGTGGACCTGATTTGGGTAAGGGGTTGGACACAACACCCTCCAGAGGCCCTGCCAGCCTCGACTGTCCCATGGTTCCTGGGGCGTTAGAAGTGGAGGAGGGCAGCCTTCTGTGTCAAAGGGAAGAGGTACAGGCAGAACTAGGTGGCTCAAAGCCCCATTTAGCTGCACCTTGAACACTTCTAATGATGGGGCATCCACAACTTCTCTGGGCAACCTGTTCCAGTGTCCTTGCTTCTTCCAGATTTACGGCTTAAATGTGTGAATCAAGGTTTAGCAAGTGCTCTTACATGAATTGGAAGAGAACAGGCCATGCATAGGGGTTAAAAAACAGTAGTACAGGACCAACATTTGGGGAAACAACAGGGCTTAATTCGTGCTTTGGAAAACTTGCCTTTTCCAATTATCCTTTCCCCCTCCTGCCGAGGTGCTTATTTTAACAAAACTGAGAAGGCTTTTTTCAAATAGTAGTGACACTTTTATGGGTATTTTTTACTTTAATATTCTGTGCTTAAAATACTAATACACAAACCCTGTTAGTAGTATATAATTAATAATAAGCATTAATTATTTCTCAATGGAAGCACTGCCTGAAGCATGTTTCTTAATCTTATATTTTCTTAAAGATTTGAAGAAAAACTAGCATTTCAAGACTGTAAAATTATTTTAAACCATGTTGTACATCTGAATGCAGTCCTTGAACTAACAAATAATTCGGACACTGTAATAAAATTACCCTTTCTGCATTTCTTCAAAAATATTCTAAACCCTTGTCTCAATAAACACTCCTTTTGAATTAAAAGTAATAGACAAGATTATTGAGGTGAAGCCTAGTAGTTTGGGTTAGGTGTATGTGCAGGCAGGTTCCTTGTAAGGAAGAAGCATTTTGGAATTGAATGTAGGAACACATCTTTTTCTTAGATCAGTTTAGTTTCTTCATCTTTCTGTAACCATATTGCTAAGCAGCTTTGCCAGTCATCTTGATGCTCAAATTTTTTATTGTTGTAGGCTAGTGCTTGCTTATCTTTTTTGCTATCTCTTACCTACTTGGGAACTGCATGTGAACTTCTCTTTCTATTTGTTTTAGAACAGTGGAACCATTGGAATATTACAGGAGATTTTTGGTGAGTAAAACATGATATGCATGTATAAATTGCTTGTCAATTTTTTTCTTGCTTGCTTCTGCTTTTCTAGTTTGGCTGTAGGGAAACCTGAAACTATAAAGGAAAACCAAAAAGCTCACTGAGCAAGGGAAGAATGGCCATGCTCTCCAGAACATGTTTTTCCATCTGTCTGTGGCATTGATGCTGCAGCAGGTTGTGTCCCTGTTCGGCTTGATGGGTAAATGCTTCTATTGGCCTCAGAAGGAATGCAAGTCAAATTTGACCAAGATGGTGATGCAGATTTGTGTCTACTACAAAATTATGTCAGACCAAGCTTTTAGATGCTACTAGAGATAAATAATTGAGAATATTGCTGCTCACCATACTCACCGTAACTGTGAAGTAAAACCACTGACTTTTTGGTATATTGAATTAGTCTGTCCATTACTAAGGTAGTATCGACTTAGAAATGGGTCTAGTATTATTGCAGTCAGTTTTGGTTCCTGTAATTAAACCAAAAGTCTTTGCTTTTGAGAAGCTTGAAATTGGGATGAATAATAATCCAGATCTAACATGATGGTGAATTGGTGCAATTTCTAACTTAAGGTTCAGGTATTGTATAGCTTCTGACTGACAGTATTTGGACATGGGTTATTTTTGGGGCAGGTGTGTGTTTGTTGTTTTGTTCGTTTTTTTCCTTTAGTTCACTCTAACATTAATTTTAAGAGCTCCACTAGGTGGGGATGGGGGAGAGGAATTGTGTACAAAATCTTAATAATGCAGACAGGTAAAAACTCTCATTTGAAGGTATCAGTCAGTATTCATTCTTGGAAGATATTCTGAATCTAGCCTGTAGTACTTACCTTTGACATAATCAATCTATTGTTATATTTATTTTCTAAATAAATTATAATAAATTAAAAAAAATAGTTTTTTGTGGGTCTGCAACCACAAACTACCTGTCAGTAGATGAAAAACTAGCTAGAATATGATTGAGTTTTTCCTAGCATTTTTGTAACTGTATATTTCTGCTAAAAAGCAGAGAATACTATTTTATATGAACTCATATAGCATAAATATTGGTGTGTTGTTTAATAAAATATGTTTTTTAATTTGAACTGTGTCATTTTTCCTTAGAAAGAGAACTGTCGACCTGATGGAAGGGAGTTAGGTGAATTCCGGGCAACCACTGTTAACATAGGCAAGTGTTTATTTGGAATAATAATAGTGGGGGAGGTATTATTAATCTCAGATTATAATAGTGACCCTAATGAATTGCTAATCAGTTTTCTTGGTGCTTGCATTTTGAAACAAGAAAGAAGAAAGATTTTTATTTATCGTTTCAACAAGCATTAAAGAGACTGCATGGTACAATAATATATTTGAGCATGGTTACTCAGTCCTGCTCCTGGGCTGGTGTGCACAGCACAGTTTAGATGGTTGTGGAAGCTTGCGTCTTTCTATAATCAGCAGTGTATGTTATAGATGCTGAAGGCAGTGGCTAGGCATATACTGACCAGTGCAAAATTGATGCCTTGGCATCTTGAAAGAGGCAGTGACTCCTGGCTTCTGCTTTTTTCTAAGCTTGATGAGCAACTGTTTCAAGCAGAGGCAAGGTAACTCTTATGCAGTGAGCAGCAGCACCTTACCTGCTTTTCTTACAGCTCGTAATTTCTAAAAGTAAAATACAAGTTACCAGGTTAGCATACCACCATGGAATAGTTGCTGATTATTGCTGAAACTTGACACTGCATGTCTCTTTTGTTGTACGACTCTGCTTTCCATTAGGTCTTGCTGTAAGTCAGCCAGAAGGTGGGCTTACAGTAACCATCTATGATTTCTGGTTTAAAAAAGTACACCAGAGATCAATATTGGGTCCAGTCTCGTTCAACATAGAATCATGGACTAGTTTGGGTTGGAAGAGACCTTTAAAGGTCATCTAGTCCAACCCTCCTGCAGTGAGCAGGGACATCTTCAACTAGATCACGATGCTCAGAGCCCCGTCCAACCTGACCTGGAATGTTTCCAGGGATGGGGCATCTCCCACCTCTCTGGGCAACCTGTGCCAGTGTTTTACCACCCTCATCCTTCTAGCTAGTCTAAATCTACCCTCCTTTAGTTTAAAAACATTAGCCCTTGTCCTGTCACAACAGGCCCTGCCAAAAAGTCTGTCCCCATCATTCTTATAAGCCCCTTTTAAATACTGTAAGGCCACAATAAGGTCTCCCTGGAGCCTCTTCTTCTCTAGGCTGAACAACCCCAACTCTCTCAGCCTGTCATAGAAGACGTGCTTCATCCCTCAGATTGTTTTCGTGGCCCTCCTCTCGATCTGCTCCAACAGGTCCATGTCTTTCCTGTGCCAAGGGCTCCAGAGCTGGACGCAGGACTCCAGGTGGGGTCTCACCAGAGAGGTGTAGAGGGGCAGAATCACCTCCCTCGACCTGCTGGCCACGCTTCTTTGGATGCAGCCCAGGATATGGTTGGCCTTCTGGACTGCGAGTGCCAGCTCCTGTCCCAAGTTTTCATCCCCCAGTACCCCCAAGTCCTTCTTGGCAGGGCTGTTCTTGATCCCTTCATCACTCAGCCTGTATTGATACCAGGACTTGCCCTGACCCAGGTTCAGGACCCTGCACTTTGCCTTGTTGAACTTCATGAGGTTGACATGGGCCCATTCCTCGAGCTTGTCCATGTCCCTCTGGACGGCATCCCATCCCTCAGGCATGTCAACTGCACCACTCAGCTTGGTGTCATCTGCAAACTTGCTGAGGGTGCACTTGATCCCACTGTCTGTGTCACCAAGGATATTAAACAGTACTGGTCCCAATACGGACCCCTGAGGGACATCACTTGTCACCGATCTCCATCTGGACACTGAGCCATTGACCCTTTGGATGCAACCATCCAACCAATTCCTCGTACACCCATCAAATCCCTAAGCCTCCAATCTCGAGGGAAGGATGTTGTAGGGAACCGTGTCAGAGGCCTTACAGAAGTCCAGATAGATGACATCCGTAGCTTTTCGCTCATGGTCTGGATGATGGGGCAAAATGTACCATTGGCAAGTTTGGAGATGACACTAAACTGGGAGGAGTTGCTGATACACCAGAGGCTTGTACTGCTATCCAGAGGGACCTCAACAGGCTGGAGAAATGGTCTGACAGGAACCTCATCAAGTTCAACAGAGAATAGTCTCTTTTCTTCAAAAGAGAAGCACAGGTTCCTGCACCAGGGGAGGAACAACCCCAGGGCACCAATATATGCTGTGAGACACCCAGCAGGAAAGCAGCTTGGCAGAAAAGGACCAGGGCGTCCTGGTGGACACAAGGTTGAACACGAGGAGCCAGCAGTGTGCCCTTGCTGCAAAGAAGGTCGTTATCTTGGGCTTTGTTAATCAAAGTATTGCCAGCAAGTCGAGGGAGGTGATCCTTCTCCTTTATTCAACACTGGTGAGGCCACATCTGGAGTACTGTGTCCAGTGCTGAGCTCTGGAGTATAAGAGACGTGGACATACTGGAGAGAGTCCAACAAAGGGTGATAAAGATGGTGAAGGGACTGGAGCATCTCTCCTGTGAGGAAAGGCTAAGAGCTGGGACTGTTCAGCCTAGAGAAGGTTGAGGGGGGATCTTATCAATGTATATAAAGGGAGGGTGTAAAGAAGACAGAGCCAGATTCTTTTCAGTAGTGCCCCGTGACAGAACCAGAGGCACTGGGCACAAACTGAAACACTGGAGGTTGCTGTGAACAGGAGGAAACACTTTTTTACAATGAGGGTGACCAAGCGCTGGAATAGGTTGTCCAGAGAAATTGTGGAGTCTCCCTCTTTGGAGATATTCAAAAGCCCTCTGGATACAGTCATGGGCAGCCGGTTCCAGTTGGCCCTCCTTGGGCAGGGGGGGTTGACCAGATGACCTCCAGCAGTCCCTTCCAGCCTCAACGATTCTGTGTGATTGACTGTTTATAATAGCTAGATTCTGTTCCCACCCTGGAGTCATCGAGACTTTGCTTAGCCTGTGTTTAGTATAAAATGATGGAAAGTAAACACTTTGTGAAGGTGGGTGTTAATTAAGGCCCTTGGAATGGAAAAATAGATATTGTTGAACAGCACTTTCTCTTTTCAGGTTCAATTACAACTGCAGATGGTTCAGCCCTTGTGAAGTTAGGAAATACTACGGTGATTTGTGGAGTTAAAGCGGTATGGTTGGTTTTTATTTTAGCTTACCTGTTAGCTGAACTTGTGCATTTGTGTTGAGAATGAATCTCATGCAGAGTTATAGTAACATGCCAGTGAGAAACAATTACAGTCTTTCACATGAGGTACTTTCAGACGTGGAGGTTAATATATAATTTAATTGTTTGTTCCTACCTGTACAGTCCAAGAACCTGTATTTTTGTGGTGTGTATTGTGTATGGGGAAAGAAAAATACAAAAATAAAGTCTTTGTTATTTCTAGATAAAAAGCTATATAATTGAAGAGTTGCTAAATATTGATCAACGTGCATTGGTAATTAGTTGGCTGGACTATTAAGTGCCTTGTAGCCTCAACTTCACTGCTGGCCTGCCAGTGAACTGTGAGACAGATCACTGCATGTCCCTGTACTGAGTTTTCCCATAAGAAAAAGTACAGACAGGGACTGATTAAAAATGGCTCTTCTAAATCTCATTGTAATGATAACTGGCAAGAAAATGACCATTCATGTACGGAATAGCTAGAAAATCTTTTTGTACAAAATTCAGCTCTTCATTTTTGTCTTTTTTTCTCCAGGAGCTTGCTGCACCCACAGTAGATTCTGCTAACAAGGGATATATTGGTAAGTTTTTCAGTATGGTTCTTATGCAGATCTTGTATCGCATCAGGCTGCAATGATGGGACAAATTGAGTGTGTTGTGAAGACTTCTTAAAAGAATGAATTTGGGTAAAATTTTATTAGTTTCCTTAAAATCAGTTTCCAAATTGACATATAGGAAGAGGTACTTCAGAAATTTCAGAATTCCCCCTGCTTTGCTTATGACTTTTCCATGCAAAGCTACCTTGTTATTGCTGATTCCAGGCCAGGCTGAAAACAAACCTGCAGCAGAGGGAAATGATGTATGTTAAGAGGGGGAAGGTAGTTGTCTATAAAAGATTGGGGCATGCAAGGTTATGCAAAGCACATTAACTTTTGTCTTGAAGTTGCAGTAGGCAAAAAATGTAACTCTTAAAAACAGTGAAATAAACCCTGTTTATTTCTCGGAGAACTGTAGAAGTCCTAGGGGTACATCCTCACTACTGTTTGGAGTTTCTTTTGAAATAAAATAATTCCATAGAAATGAGAGCTTAGACTAAATCCGCTTTTTATAAGGCATCTCCAAAGTATGTTGTTTTCAGTGAACTTGATTATGCTAAGGATTTTTTTTCACAAATGTTTATGCATGTTTTTGCTTCAAGTCTAAAGCATCAGGTTTTAAAGGTTGATGAAAAGCAGACAGCATACCAGTAAAGTCAGGCAGTGGGATGAAAATGCTGTTGTTTCTTGATACTTAAGAATGCTTAACACTTAAAGAAGAGTTTGTGTGGCTTTATGATATTAATGGCAGGATTGCAAGCAGAAAATGGTAGTTAGAAATATGTGCTTCTCCACGGAATATATATTTTCTGAGTACCAAGTACTACAAGTTCTTTAATTCAAACTCATGCATAACTTTATTTTTGAGGGGAGAAGTAGGAAGGCTTGATTGAAAAATTCTTGGTCTTGCCTTTCATTTAAAGTACATAACATGATATTAAGAGTGTGTATTGTCTTATTTCTATTTTTTATATCTCATTGCTTGCTTTCTTTAGTTTATGACTAATGACTCTTTCTACCTAGTTCCAAATGTAGAACTGCCATCCCTCTGTTCAACGAGGTTTCGCTCTGGACCACCTGGTGAAGAGGCTCAAGCAGCAAGCCAGTTCATTGCAGATGTGATTGAAAAGTAAGAATCATCTTAATGCATTTAAGACATGAACAACTCTGGAAGACAGTTTTCTATTTCCTGGTTTTACTGTCACATTTTATTTTAGTTCACAGATACTAGCAAAAGAAGATCTGTGTATTGCAAATGGCAAGGTAAGTTGTATCTCAAGATGAAGAGGGACATACTAGCAAGATCACAGTGTTGAGACATTGAAGAAGGTATTTTGGGCTATAGGTTGTTTTATTGTTGGTTTTGCTTTTTAGTCTTCATAGCTTGGTTTACAGTTGAAGTATTAAAATCGTATGATAGAAATAAGTGTCTTTATTCACGTGGCCAGCATTTTCTTAGATATTGCACCATTTGTTTAGCTGCTGTAATATCTCACATGTGCAAACCTTTTTTGATAGCTTGCTTGGGTGTTATACTGTGATATCATATGTCTGGACTATGATGGAAACATTTTGGATGCCAGTGCCTTTGCATTGTTAGCAGCGTTAAAAAATGGTAAGTCTTCCCTAGAGCAAGAAACACACTGATTAGCATTGGTTGGAGAAATATGTTAGTTTTAAATCATGATGACGAGGTAACTGGTTCACAGTTCCTTAAAAGTGTTTTTTTCCTGTCATTTGAATGCTAAATTACTAAGACACGAAGTGGAAACAATGATATGGACGCCATTATGTGTACCACCTGGGGAGCAGGACCTTTTTGTATGTGCATTATTGCTCTCTTGAAAGACTAATAGGTATTTGCCATGTGTTCCCCTGTGTCAGAGATCCGAATCTTTCAGCAGTAGTTATAAACAACTTTAACATCTAAATCAGGGTCTTACCTTGTTAATGTATTTTATGTAGGCAGAGTAAGTTGGGGGGGCTTTGCTTATTTGTCACAACAGGATATTCCTAGCTTAATGCATTATAGCTTGAAAAAACTGTTTTCATGCATGCAGCATATGAATTGATTATTCATAGGTATGTGGGTTATAAATGCACGTAGGAGGCAGTATAAAGGGAAGCTTACAGCAAGGCCTCCTTTTCTAACTGAATTGCTTGCCTTTGAATTCCTGGAGCTACTTTGCTCTTGATTTCCTTGTCTCCAACACTGGATGAGTTGTCAGAGCAAGAGTTATCTGAACTTCAGATTGCACTGTTTCTACAGATACATAGAATTCATGAGATGAGACTGTATTCCTGGTTTTTATATGTCCAGTTGGCTTTTGGGGGAAAAAGTACTTTTTGTTAAATATAACTCTATTGTAATTGTATGGCATTTTGGAAGCAGGAAATGCCTCTGTGTAAGGAAGAATGTTACCTTGAGGAGAAAAAATAAATAATTCCTTAAACGGGTAGGTGTAAGCTAAATACTTTCCTTGAATTCAATAATTTTTTTTGTACGGAACACCAGTAATACAGCCAGAACTCTATTCTGATCGATTTTCAGTGGCTTAAAAGAACAGCTTAAATATTTCAGTAGTCTTGGACGTCTTTAGGCCTACTAAAACCAGCAGTGTTTAATATTACACCATTGTCATTTTTTTTTTTTTCATCTCTTCAGTACAATTGCCTTCAGTTACTATAAATGAAGAAACTGGTTTATCAGAAGTTAATTTAAAACAGAAGAATCCTTTGATTATCAGAAAGCATCCGGTTGCCACATCATTTGCTATATTTGATGAGTAAGTTCGTAACTGTTTTGCGCTTATGAAAACAACAGTGTATTTAAAAGAAGTGGTGAAAAACAGAGGATATTACCAGTGATGTTTCTGCACTTCTGCTGGCAGAGAGTACGCAGTCTCAGACAGGGGTGTTCCTCTTGCTCTTAAATCCGAAGCCTCTCTTGTTGACGTGACCTGTAGTTCTGTGGTACAAATGAGCGTGCAGACAAAGTCTGTCCAACTTACTCCTGTGACTTAAAGCAGAACTGGTTCCAGCCTAAAAGATACACTTAAAAGTACGGGAATAGGTATTGCTTTATGTTTTTGCAGTGTCTTTGAGATGAAAGAATGTTACCAATGCAATTAATGTTTTAGAAGCCTATGTAAATAAGTGATATAAAAGGTGGTAGTTTTTGAACGGTTTATAGCAAGTATTTAGCCAACAGAGGAAGTAAGAAGTGATGGTCCGGTTAGAACAACAGAACCTCTGGATAACTGAAAACATAATTACCCAAGATCAAGTGTGACTCTCAAGTCATTGTTCATGTAGGTAAAGAATCTGATTATGAAAGTTCAAAATAATCACATCATCTGATAACTTGACTCCTCACCTGAAATTGTTTACTGGCTCTTCGTTAGTCCAAGTATATTAAGTATGTGTTCCACTGCCGTTTATAAGAAGTGCAGTTATTTATGGTCATATCAATTTGAAAAGTAGGAAATGACAAATATGATGATGCTTGCTGTACTCTGAATCTGGTTTAAGATTTGGGTATATTTAGAGATGTCAGGGTTTTATGGCTCATTAATCTGTATTTGCAGAAATGACTAGTGGGCCCTTCTCATTCAAATATGAGATGGGGTGGGGGAGCACTAAACTCAAATGTTGACCAAATGATTATCAATGAATCCAAGCAGAAAGTTATCAGTGCTTTAGAGTGCTTCTGTTAATTGCTTTAATACCAGTTCTTGTGGGTCTGAAGTTTGCTGTAGACTAAAAGTGAGAGAGTTTGGCGTCTTAGGCAGACAGTTGTCAGTAAGAGATCATTTGCACACAAATCACACATACATACCAATGGACAAAAAAGTTGCCTTTGGAGGAAAGGTTTCAGTTGACAGTCTGTTGGGTTTTGTTCCCTTCACTGAAACTGTCTGTTGCATCAAACAAGTTGCTTAAGGTTTCAGTTGACAGTCTGTTGGGTTTTGTTCCCTTCACTGAAACTGTCTGTTGCATCAAACAAGTTGCTTAAGTGTCCCTTTAGCTCCTAAAACTAACTATTATGGAGGCATGTGCCTGTGTTGTGTGGTTTGGGTTTGTTTTTAATGCTGGTTTATTAGTTTTTCTACAGCTGTTGACACAGCCCTCTAAACAATATGCTTTACATACCCTGGCTTCCAGAAACATTTTTCTTCTGTGTAAAAGCCCTCCTTGAATAAATAAAACTTCTGGGTTGCTGGTTAGTGTGGCCACGGGCGAGGAACATGGCGGCGCAGAGCACTGTGCAGCTCTGCAGCTGGCCCCTGCGGAGTCAACCTGTGCATAAACCTTAAGTCCGATGCATTGCACTCTCCATGGGTGCTGGTTCCCAGTGTCATGGAGGGGGTTGATGCTGCACTGTGCACGTGGGTAGAGTTAATAAAGCAGTATTTTTGAGTAGCGTAGCTAAGGATTTAGGTTTTCATTACCCTATTGCTATTAAATGGCAATCTGAAACTATTGGTGAAGTTTTACATTACCCAGAAAACCTTTAATTATGCATTGCATAGGAGTTAAAATTGAAAAATTCTGTTAACCTTCCATCTATTTTGTGTAATCGGCTCCTACAGCCTTGCTACTGACTTTCCGCCCCAAACTTGTCATAAACATCATTTAGCATCGGTGTACTCGGGCTGCTAAATTGAGTTTGATTACATCAATACTAAATTTTAGTTTACTAAAACTGAGGCTTCCTGAAAACTGCAGCTGAAGTCTTTCCAGTCATCATACCTGCGCTTCAGCCAAATGTTTGTAATGGTAGTGATTTTTTTATTATTATTATTTTTAAAAGAAACTAAGGCCGAATGGTGGTTGTTGGGCTTTTTTTAAGTTCCAGTTTTTCTTACTGTGCAAAGTTGGCTTATAGTTTAGATTCTCCTCCCTCCCCCCAGTGGTTTGCTCTATTTTTAACTTATAAAATAGTTCAAAATAACAATTTTTAATATTTTTAATGATGTGCACCATGTGATGTGTGACAGCTTACTTTGTCTGCCTTAAGGAACCCAGTAAATCCATTTTTGAACTATTCTGAGTGCTGTTAAGAGTTCTCTGGCAAGAAACTGAGAACTACTTTGGTGAATTTGCCATTGGCAATGAGTTTTGCCTTAAGGTCTGGTAGAGATTAGTGCAGCCTACACCTAAAAACAACGCTGTTGTCTTTGTGTGACTACAAAATAAGTGACTGCATACTGCAAATGGCAGATTAATGGCATTTTCCTGCAGTACGTAGGTGCCACAAACCTATGAAATTTAGGCATAAACCTATATTTTCAACAGCTAGTATTTTAACTTGGATTCCACTTGGATATGTGAAATCTCCCACTTTTTTTTTTTTAATTGGTGCGTTTTGGTAAGAAAGCAGATAAGCTTGAGCACTGCTTACACCTACAACTACTTTGTAAGACTACAGTAAAAACTAGTAAATTGTGTGTATTTTGCAATAATGTTAATGGAGTATGGTGTACTAACACATCTGCATATGTTTTTCTTTTGCAAGCACATTACTCATTGTTGATCCAACTGCTGAAGAAGAAGACTTAGCGACTGGAACAGTAACTGTTGTAACTGATGAAGAAGGCAGGCTCTGTTCTGTCCATAAACCAGGTACTTCTAGGCTTATTACATGGGAACCTATGGAGATTATAATCTTTTCTTTACCTAGATGTTATGTACCTGCTTTTCTTTGTAAAACATGGATGCTTTATGGTAACAGACTGTCTGCTTGAGTACTTATTAAATGACTTGCTCTTGAAATTAATTTTCAAAAAGGTGGTGGTGTGACTGAAGTTCAAAAAGAAGTCACAGCTTGACCTGCATACAGCAAAGGGCAGGTTTTGAGCACATCTCCTGTTACATCTCTTGTTTCTCTTTTCTTTGCCTGAGGCTAGAGCTGGGGAAGCTGTATGCTTCCCAGGTGAAAGGTGTTGGTCATAAGAATCGTGGTATGACTTCATACTTTCATTTGGAAAACACGTGTAGAGGTACATAGCTGAAGTATAAATAGAAAATCAAGTTGTTCCCTTTAATTTTTAGGTGGAAGTCCTCTTACAGGAGCCAAGCTTCAGGACTGTATCACCAGAGCAATTACAAGACACAAAGAAGTAAAGAAGCTGATAGACAAAGTAATAAAAAGTATAAAGCCCAAGTGAACAAAAGGACAGAACTTTTCAGAAATTGATTTGTAAAAATTGTATTTGTTACAGCGTTCACAAACCTTTTATACTAAATAAACAAATACCAATACTACATTTACAAAGTTCGTTTTTTCCAAAATGTTTTTTTCACCCTCTATGTACAATGCTGCTGAGTGGTAAAAAATACAAGATAAAACATTCTGTTAAAAAATTAAGTGACTTAAGGAAACCAGACCCTCTCTGCTTTAGAGATTTCATCTATAAGTTCTGTAAGGTTGGTTTCCAAAAAACAGCTCCTTTATTTCAGTGTAACATCCAAAGTTCATTTTCCCATCAGTAATATAAAACACTGATTTGATTTTAAGCTTTCTCCTTTCTAATCTGAAAAAAAAAATATCCCCTCTGAATCAATTTATGTAGCAGTGGGGGTAGGGGGGGAAGCAAGCCTCAGGATTTTGGAGGGGCTGGTGTGCCTCTTTTCCTTTTACTTTTTGAGTGGCTGCCTGAATGCTGTTGATGATGCAGGTGAGCTGCTTGTGCTGCTGCTGCCGCCATAGCCATTTGGTGCTGCAAGAATCGCAACTGCTGCCGTGAAGAAGGGGGAGAAAAAGCTTGTTAGTGTTGGCGATAAAGCTATGCCTCACATTGGGAAGAGTGAGAGGAAGGTGGTGATGGGGGAGAATGAAAAGAGGAAGCACCAGGTTGACAAAAGGAATACACCATGTACATGGATTGAGTACAGTCAAGCAGCACCAGTGGCACAGAAGCCTGCTGACGGCATATCTGACATTTTACACATGCACTTGGACAGCTTTGTTCTTTGCCCTTTCTCTCCATTGCAGTAACTGCAGTAACTCAGCAACTTCAGCGAATGTTTGGGTTACATAGTACATTTTTAACAGAATACCTTCTCTGTATGCATTGTATGTATTTTCTATAGGTATTACACAGAGGAGATTGTGAGCCAAAAACATTAAAATATCTTTATAAAGCATCTGAATGACAGAATGCAAAAGGAATGCTTTGCCAGAGCTGTTGCTTCCATGTACTGACTGTAGCAGTGCTACATTTGAACTTACAGGTGCTTACATTCATGCTAGTTTGAAATCTATGGGCACCTGGCAGAGCATACTTAGATATGTGCCACAAGCACTCCTTGAATGTTAGCAAATCAGGAAGGTGGATGGCTTAAATGCTTAAATGAATAAAAATAAATTCAGTGCTCCAAGCTGAGAGAACCACAGATTTCAAATGTTCCATAATACAGTTTGCCAAAATTCATGTTTGGTTTTGTTTTTTTTTTCCATTTGCAAGACCATAAAGACATCAGTTTAAAAAAGGAGAATGGCAAAGGGGCAAGATTTTTGTTTTTGGAGCTGAGAATTGTATTTTTAATTTTTTATTTTTTAAGCACAGTCAGAGTGAAGTTGCTGGATTACTTGTATCTGTTGCTGCTGCTGCTGCAAGGCTTGTTGTTGTTGCTGTTGTAAGGCAGAAGAGAGTTGGAGTCTCTGCTGAGGAAGGCTTTGCCCAGGTCTGTTCACGGCAGAGCCAAGCTGAGACAACACTAAGAAAGGAGAAGGGGAAAGCAGGCAGGTCAAAGAGGTCAGGTCGAGTTTCTGAGGGTCAGGGAAGGGAGACAGAGGAATAGAGTGTAACAGAAAAGGGGATCAATAGAATTAATTTCAGAGTCAAATTGAAAACACCGCAGCATAAAGTACACATAATATATGTACTCTGTTAGTTAGAACATAATTAGATTATGAAGTGCTTGTGGAGACACAAAGGTTTCTTGTAGTGGATGTTAAGCACACAGTTAAAGAAACATTCCTCAATGAAGTCTGGCATGGAAGTTCCCTGTATTTTCTTTTTGTATCAAGTGTAACTTATTTTCCTGTGATATTATCAATTTACTACACTTAACTGCCAAACAAAAGCAGAAAAGTGCATGCTTGGAAAGTCCAGTATTTCTTGTATAATTCAGGTGCTGATAATAAACAGTAAATTGTTCTGATCTAACATAAGACTTCTTTAAGACCAAACTTCATTTCAGTGTGGATTTATCAACATACACACTTAACTACAGGGAGGCTCAGCAAGCACATACCTGTGGCTTGAGGTTGCATAAAATTCCCTACTCCAGTCAGGTTAATTACAGCAGCTTGTTGGGCAGATAATGCCTGATCTTGAGTGGATGGACCTTGGTCAGACCCCTAGCAAAAATGAAAAGCTTGATCCTTATTACCAAACCTTCGTATCAACGAATAAGTAAATAAAGCCAGTGTGAAGGCAAACTTTTGAAGTGCCATTTAAAAACATTTAATTATACATCTTCCAGTGCGTGTAGATACAGGCTATGATGCAGTCACGATTAAAGTAGAACGAACAGATGTCGAATGTCCCAAAACAGCTGTTTTGGAAGAAATGGTATTATGCCTGTTACCCAGCAGAAGTCCCATGTAGCTGTCAGCTTCTCTGCAGTCAGCAGCTTCCACAATTTATGGTGGTAACCTTAACAACATTTCTTGTCCCCCCTCCTAACCCCAAGGTCTTCAGGTGACACCTGAAGCCATCCATGTGCAAAGGTCCTAATCAATCAAAATGTGAAAAGTCTGAAGCTGACATTCGCACCTTCATATTGTGTCACGCACTCCTTGACTTCATAAAAAATACAAACCCTGCTTTTAAAATTTTATTTTCAGAACAGAGTAGTTCCTACAGTTATGACCGAAATGGAATTAGTGGAGTTGGATGACTGAAGTCAACCGGTACTGAATTACGACCTTTTCTAGAACTTAAATGACAAATTGATGCATAAAGTGGGGAAATAAAGTATTGTATTTGCAATTCAAGCAAACTGCATGGCTTATCAGTCATAATAAAATAAAATAAAAAAAACAAACCAAAACACTTTTGAGCTGGTGCATATAAAGGAGTTGCAATGCTTCTTTTGCAAAAACATATGAAATAATGCCACTAAGATCTAGGTAAACTTGACCAAAAGATTGTACGTTAAGAAGATGTCATCATCGCGATGAAGACAACCAAGAAAGACTTACAAAGTCATAAATCAACATTTGGGAAAAAAACCTAAGTATAAGATGAGAATGTATATATTCTGTTGGCAGCACAGAAAACTGTTGGTCTTTTTGGGCTTAGGTTGTTCCCAGAAAGCACTGTGAACACATACATTCTTGTCCTTATTGAAAGCTAAGGAATCTACTATTCATTATAGCTCAATTTAGCTAATGACCCTAGTCGTACTTTATAATGCGTGGTAAGAGAGAAGTTCCTTTGGGCAAGTTGGCCAATGCAGAGAGATTCTGCTTCCTCTGGAAGAATCTTCTGCCACAAGAAGGACTAGACTTACCATCAGCTGTTTTTATAAATGCCCTTAAAGTTCAATGTCTACAAAATAAAACCCAGTAGTATGAGCTTGCGTGATTTCCAACCCCCCCCCTCCAAGTAATTCAACTAGTAACTGACATTTGGATTCTGAGAATAAATCTGAAAGTCTCCCATTGAACTGTCACACATTCCAGAACAAGGCCTGTGACACAGGAGACTATACACCGTAAAAACGTTTTAAAGGGGAATCTTCTTTATGAACAGCCTAGAGTAGCACAAGCAAAATTACTATGACAAACTTGAGTATCCAGTAGAGACTATTTGGTAAAGAGATCTTGCATGTTTGGGAAGACGAAAGATAACGCAAAAGCAGAGCAGCTAGTTTTCCCAAATTGCTGCATTAGTGCCTGGTACAGATTTTTAGGCACAGGTACAACCAACACTCAAAATTTGTCATTTTGAGGACAGATAGCAAGCCTTTAGACTTCTTCACTGATGAAGGACTTTAATTGCAGGCAGCAGTAGTGCAAGTGTCTTAAGATTACAGCTTTCAAGCCAACTGATATTTTCTCTGGTGCAAAGAGAACAATTATGTTGAATGACAGCAGTGAGAATCATAAGCCAACTCACAGCAGTGTAAGTAAGAAGTTTTAGTTACGCTAGTAATCCTGTGTTTCTTCTCTGCTCGTCTGATGTATCTGCTGGTTATGATAAACAGGACAACACTAAGCTGATTTTACACCACTCTTAAGTGGGCTGGCTCTCTTCGTGCTAGAGTAAGACGACACTTACTTGCCAGTTGTTTTGTGATTGCTGTTTTATTCAGGATATAAATAAAGGAATATAACCCAGCTCCAGCCATGACAACAACGCCACTGCAGTCTCTGCAATTTGAGAAGGTTTTACCTCCCCTTTGCTTCAGATCTGTTGTGTAAAGGCTCATTTACTTGTGGAGATGGGGAGAATAGGAGAAACTGTTTCATCCATGCACCCCAGACTGAGGGCTGTTAGCACACACCTGTTCTCCCTGTTGGTGAGGACTACAGGTTGTAGGCTGCTGAGATTGTTGCTGTGGAGAAAACTGTGACAGCTGCTGCTGCTGCTGGAGTGGGTTAAAAATAAGTGAACCACCTGGAAGCTGTTGAAGATTAAAAATAAAAGGGATAATTCAATCAAACAGCTGAGTTCTCCACTGTCCTAGGATGAACATGACATTGATAATTATGTACTCCTTGGAGGTATTTTTTTGGTGGGTTTTTCGTTTTTGTTTTTCAAATCATTTAAAATGAATCAGTTTACAATTGCTGTTTTTTGTGAAAAAGCCTTATGCTCAGAAAACAAACCTGCACTAAATTATAGCGAGATATTTCCACAGGAAAATACATTTTTATTATTCCAATTAAAGTAGTAGAGGATGTACTGATACTGGAAATGCAAAGGCTAGTCTTTGAAAGCACTGTATATTATTTTCTCTTTTGGAATATTCCACTGACTTTTAGTAGATGCTTCCAATCAACAAGCTGCAAGGTCTGATGCAAAAAAAAGTCAAAAGTGAAACAGTCTTGATTCCTCTCCCTTACCCCAGCTTTAACTGCACTGATTTCAACCAAATTATTCTTGGGTTATACAAGTGGCAGACGTAGCTTGAAAGGATGTGCTTCAACATGGAATCACACAAATACAAGCATTAAATTTTATAGAGGAGCTCTGCTCTGGCATAACTGCCTCCTGTGCCTACCCTTTTCCATGTTTCTGGAGTGTGTACAGGAGTGCGAGGAGGAAGTAGCAAAGCTACAGCTGATTTTCTACTGGTATTAATGTTTTGAAGCATGGTGCAAATCTGTGGAGCATTGAAGATGCACTGCTGCACCTGTAACGTGCAGCTGACTTCAAGATCCAGCAACTCCACCCCTTTCCACAAACACTCCCTGTTCTGCTTTTAAATGGAGCTCTGACATAATAAGCAACTTTTGCTCATGTTTGTATTTGTATGTATTCTTAGCGGAAAGAAAACATTTACAGACCTTCTAACCTCCCTATCTTACATGAACTTCGATTTCCATCACCAGCAGCTCTTTAAAGTTATTACTGCACCTACCCGTGCATGTTCAGCTCAGCTTTTACGCCTTATATATGTAACCCCTGAGTGATTCTACTGTATTGTTTTGTACTTCTAAAAATAATCGTAACTTCAGTTTAAAGAATGAGTTGCAATGAAAGCTTAGGCAAATCCTGAAAATAGAAGATTTTCTTTTAGGATTAATCTCTTTAATTCAAATGTCAGCATTTTTAGATTGTTACTGAGAAATAGCTGCTTTGTTCTGAGGTAGGAATACAATTTCCACCTGGCACCTTTATGGATGTAGCTTTTTCCTTTGTTCTAAGTATTTTAAATAAAGAATTAAAATTTGCAGTAAATGGTGTGTCTGATCAATGGGCGTCAGAGATCTGTGGGGGGCAATGCAGTAAGCAGCACTAAACATGTCACTAAAGAAAAGTAAGAAATTATCATTATTATTGTGTCCAAGCATATCAATTACCTGTAGAAGATTTAAGGGTCGAAGATTTGATGCATTTTTCAAACCAAAGGGGCTGCCTGTTAAAGAAAACATCTTTTTATTAGTAGGAAGTTTTTACGTAATTATATATGTGTACTGCAGTTAATACACCTTTCCACTGGGATCATTTCTATACATTTGGAAGTTGGGAAACTGGCAATTTTAAATTTTATACTTAATACAATACTGTATTTTCCATAATGTTGGTAAGTCCATAGTTACCCCAATTCAAAGTTAAAGAGAGCTGACTAAACGGAAAGAGAACTGTATCGCTACTTAACATTGTACCCTGTAAACTATAACCTGGTTATGGTTTAAATAATGCATTTACACAAAGGTGAATGTGGAGAATATCACAGCAGTTATTCTTCAGTGATTCTTCTTCTGGCTTTAAAAATTCTACTGTTTGTACAGTAAATCCAGAAGTATCCAAGTGCTTAGTGAAGTAACAGGCTCTCAGTTTCTCAGTCATTAACAAAAAACAATGCCACCCAAAATCTTAGCAACTGCCCACCCCCGCAGAGGGCTTCTGGCAGGATGTATCTGAGTTGTAGAGCTTTTGGCATTACTCCACATGGCACTCTTCAAAGTTATGCTAAAAAAAGATGTATATGCAGTAAGCTGTGAGTTAGGTATAGACCGGATACAAACGTTCCAGTAAAACAGCGTCTGTCAAACAGAATCCCCCAAAGGTCTGCCACGGACCTACTTCAGCTCACTACTCCCATCTGTTATGTGAGCGACAGCGTAGCATGTAAAAATCTGTGACACCAAACTGATAAAGGTTGAGTGTGCTTGAAAGGACAGAATTCGAATTAAAAGTGATCCTAGTGAATTGAAGAAAGTGTCCAAAAATCAGTAACATCGAATTAAAAAAAAGACAAATGAACAAGTACAAAATTGTGAGTAACTAGCTTTGTGTCTATACAGCAAGAAAGGACGTGAGAAGTTACAGCAAGTCACAAACATACCAAATCAACCATATCACAAACTACAGAACACACAAGAGAACCTCTTCACACAGTTTACATTTATAAAACTCACTGTCACAAGATGCCGCAGATGCCAAAAATGTAATTGGTTTCAAAAACCAATTAGATAAATCCATGGACTAGAAGTCTAGCACGAGATATTAAACACAAAAATCCACGTGGATAGTCTTCAGCTGAGAAAGTCTCAAAGCTGTAGATTGCCAGAAGAGGTACAGTTGTATACAAAGAATGTCTCACTTCACACTTTTGCCTTGTCTTAAACTCTCTTCCTAAGTATCGTCTAATGGTGACTGTCAGAGACAGAATATAAACTGGATGGATTTTTGGCCTAAACCAGTAAAGCCATTCTTACGTTAACGTAATGCTGTTGCGAAAAATACAAATAAAAAATAGGCAGACCTCCTTTGGGGAAATGTTAACAGGAATGTTGTGAAAGAGATGAGATGCATTTATTCTGCTGTGCTCCACAGTGGTAAATCAGCCAAGCTCAGGCTTGTGTCCAGTTTTGGTTATCACATTTTAAGAAGGATGTAAGCAAATTGGACAGTCTAGAAGAGAGTGACAGGATTATGAAAGGTTTGAAAAATACGACCTATCAGAAAGAGAAGACAAATGTGGGACATGACAGCATGTTTGATACTTAGAAGGTAAAAAGAAAGGGTGAACAACTATTTTTCATGTCTGCAAGGAATAGGAGAAAAAAAATATTAATTCACAGTTAAGGAGAAGCATTATAATTAGAAGGAAATATTTTATACGGATAATCAACTACTCCAAACAGCTACCAAGGGTGACTGGAATCTTCTTCAGTGAAGGTATTTAAAAGCAGTTTAGATAAGCATTGGTTCAGCATGGTTTAGGCAGATTTGACTCTGCCTCAGTGTAAGGGATGGATATCTTGAAGTCTCTTCTCTACTTCTGATTCCATAATCATATATTAGAGTTTTTTTGACTTTATCATTTTTTATGAAAAATTAAACTAAGAATTTAAATGCTACTTTAATGAATATCCAGGCATACAGATTTATATAGTCATACTTGAAGGCAATAAGGAACTAATTAATTGTCCCACTAGAATAAAGCACTACTAGTGATAGAATAAAACGCCCCGCATATTTAAAAAGCGAGGCCTCTTTCTAAGTTGTCATGCCTTTTTTCTGACAGTCATTGTTATCAACATTGCATTTGAATTTGGAGTTGATCTCAAACTTCCTACTGAGCATACCAAACAATCCAGGTTTAGAGTATGTTTCCCCAGTCTAGCTCCTCAAAATCCATTCCAAACAATCACAAACATAGCCTACACTTTGAATGCAAAAATATGTATATTGTTCCCGAGCTCCAGCCATCAAATACACAACCTATTCACAGAACGGCCACTTTTGTCCACTGTTCTTACAATATGTTTTCACACTGTCCCTAACTGAAGGATGGCTATTCAACTTATTCACACTAACCTGCTTGAGAGGCAGACTGCATTGCAGCGGGCAGTGCACTTGGTACCAGACCTCCTGATGGTAAAATGCCACTCAGATTTATACCTGCAGGGGCTATGGCACCAGTGTTGCACCCCAACATAGGGTTTGAACCACTCATCAGTGTCTGTGCTCCACTGTAGAAGAGGAAAGACAACACATCAAACCCAACGTTTGCAACAAGCAAATCGGAGTAACTAAATTTTTGCCATCTGTCTCATGACAATTAAATAAATTGATTGCTGTAAATGGGATTGTGGATAAAAGCATCAAGGCAGCTTAGAAGAATCATCATGTGAAGGCTATAACCAATATGTAAATCCATATTCTCAGCATACACAATTTTTCTTTGTTGGTATAATCTACGGAAAATAAATAACTAGTGGTTCTTTTATTCTAGAAATACTGAAATATCAACAGTCTTCAAAATAGTCTACTATCATAATAAGAAGTTAAGGAACAAGTTTGTGTTTTCCTTTTGCACCATATAAAAAAAAAAATCTCTAATTAATCAACAGTGATTAACTGCTGAACACCTTGGATGAGTAATTCAAGTGTCTGATACCTGCACTGAAGCACATGACGTGTCTTACCCTGACCATCTTATATTGATCACAGAATTTAGTCTAAAAAGCAGTTCATGTTATACCATACAATCTATTCTTGACAGCAGGATTTATTATTTTTTAAACCACAAAAAGAGTTTTAAAGATCAAAGAATGTTTAACCTCAATGTTTGATGAAATTGTTAGAAAACAGATTTGCTGTTTTCTTGTATTTTACATACAACCTGTCATTCATAAGCACCTCTCTTTGAAATCTCTTTCCATTTTTTATTTAGAGTGGTCTGCACATGATAGTCCACCTCCTCTCTGATTAATAAAAAAAGTTTTCAAACTTAAAGAGCAAAATCTCAGAAACCACTTACATTGAGATTAAGCCTTATGAAATTCAACAACTATATGCATCCAAAAAGCCAAAAGCACAATTTTCTTGGGAGACCTTTTCAACATTGTGATAGTAGCTGCCTTATATTTGAGAAATACAAATAGTTCCTAGTGGCTCTTCACTTTATAATTACAAAGTGAATGATCTTCTTGAATTGCAGATCTTGAAAAATACCTATCCTAATGGATGCTAGACAGTCATGTACTAGTCCCACCCTCCTCACCAACCAACCCACCCAGGGCAAATTAAGAAACCATCATAACAAAGAACTTACCACACAGAGCCCACTACATTGATGAAGTTAAGTCCTGCAGGGTTTGCCATGACCTGGGTGGAGGTTGTTCCTGTAGTAATGGATGTTACCATGGTGGAAAGAGGAATGGTCATTACAGGCAGTGCCTGGCTCAGAGACATTTGCTGCTGAGCAAACGGGGTTAACAAAGTGGGCTGAGGGGTGAAGCCTGAATCTTGGGGAGTAGGGGTGGCAGAAGGGGTAATAGGAGTTGAGCTCTGAGCATCAGGAGGGTGTGGGGTCGATGAAGGGGTGTTGGTTGGAGTAGGAGTAGATGGTTTAGGAGTTCCAGACCCTGCTCATTGAGAAAAATAAAAAGTGCTAGTTTGTTATAAAAGGCCAGTCCTTTTTGTATAATAAGGTTAATGGAATCTTATTTAGCACTGACAGTTTGTTCCATTTTTTAGACTGCAAGTGTTAATTTCTACACAACACGAGTGTTGCAGCACGCACTCGTTGTTAAGGATGCAGTATAATCACACAGAAAACTTGTTCTCCATGCTTAATTCCTTAGGCCATACACTGATTTGTATCCTCCATTAAGTCCTTCCATAATTTATCGTACATTAAGTCATGACTCTGTTCAGAAATACTTAAATCAAAATAAAAAAAAGTTCTTAGTGACCATTTTAACCTAATTAATGTTTTTGTCCTAAAATGTTAGGTATATAGTCTATATGCACTGCCTGCACAATAGCATCGTATTAAAAACATATCATGGAAAACAAACAGATTCAACAAAGAACATATACTATTTCAATAATCACGGGGTTGATCTAATTTTCGCCACATAGCTAAACTCCCATTTGCTAAATTTTGATCAAATAAAAATAATTTTTAGTTATTTAAGAACCAGAGGATAGTACTGCATCTTTAAAAGTTGCTGTGTATTTCCTTCTGCTTAAATGTAGCATGTATAGCTTTATTTGTTGTGGATGCAGTAAGCACAGTTTATCAAAAGAAAAACAAAACAAAAACCCCCAAAAGCTTGAGGTGGGTTTTTTTTGTTTTCTCTTTGTTTGTTTGGGTTTTTTTTAGCTTTCATGTCCTGCAGAAAGAAAGGAAATAAATGTGAATTGTGACCAGAGCCTTACAGTAACAACTGTGTGCAGCCAAAATCAGGACAACAATTCATAGCACTAACATAAAAACAAAGTAAATATGTCAGAAGTTTTCTTTTTTTTCTTTGTGCAAAACAAGAAGGCAGAAAAGTTACACCTTTTGAGCTATCCAGATTTTAAATTATTTAATGCAAAAAGCATATTATAATACTGTGCAGGATACTGGAATGTGCAGTATACAATTAATCATAAAAAAATGAAAAATTGTAGCTATGATTATCTTTGTACAAATCTATTCACGAAATGTCTCAAGACGCATACATATTTTAAAAAATGTTTATGATCTATAGCTATGATTACAATGATCCTGTCAACGTTAATGAAAAATACTTAAACTAGGATGTCACTTATTGTTGAAATTTACATTTTAACACCTGAGAATACGGTGCTATCATCATCAGCATCACCACCACACTTGCAATCAGGAATGATTTGTAAAACAGTGTAGGAGTGTTTTAAAAAATCATCTTATCGTTTATTGTATCACCACCTTGGGACTGATCAGATTATATACATACATAGAGATACAACTGCACCAGCTCCTATAACATTTAGAAAACCAGATGCTTAAATTATGTAAAGGCAAACTGATCTAACATACTGTTTTTACACTGGAGGAAAAAAAATCTACACTTTGGAATTTTATCTCATCACATTATCTACCAGCCTTTCATAAATGAGGAGATCATACTAATTGCATAAAATGTATTAAAACGTATACACAGAGGGTGCATACATATATACAGAAAAAACGAACACAGTTACAATAAACATAAAATACATACAGTGAACAAGAGACCTGCCTAAAGCTGCACAACTTATACAATTTAGGGTACACTGTACACTTAAGTTTCATCATTCCACAGGTTAAAGAGTTTATCTCAGGAAGCATTTATGCAAAAGCCTAAGATTTAATGGAGAATTTAGGTCGTGACTCACTTTGTGAAGAGCTTGCAGGAGACATGGCAGCTGGAGAGAGCATGCTAACTTGATTAAGATCCATAGATTGTTTCCGAGAAAGACCGGGAGGCTTAGAAGAAGGAGGAGGAGTTGGGGATTTTAGATGGCCACTTGACTGTTGTGGACTAAAAATATTACCTGAAAAAGCATAATTAAAATACGTTATTAGTCTGTGAAGAACATGTTAACTCAAGTATTTGTTAGGAAACAATTTTGTGAACAATATAATCAGAAATCAACAAAATAATGCTCTTTTCACAGATAAGATACTGATTTTTTTTTATTTAATTAAATCTTACTAAAGGGTTATCATGTCATTTTACAATAGGCAGAACATATATAAAGGAGATGCCCAAGTTAATAAATAGTTACCTGAAGAGCTACTTCCTGAACTTGAAGGTAATTTGATGGGAGGAGGTCGGTGTTTTACACCTTTCCCCAACACTGAAGACTGAACAGAGCCTGATATACTTTCTGGCTGCTAGGAGGAAAGAGAAATTAACACTACCACAGCAATAAAGTGAGCTTCCACATGTTTGACAGAAAAGACAATTCAATGAATTTGTATTAGACTTCTCAAAGCCATGACAAAATTACCTTCAAACATTTTAAAACAAATAAATAAAAATCTGAAAACATAAACTATGACCCACGCTCTTTAGATAAAATGCTTACCACCAAGAAGCAGCTTGAAAGCTGTAGTAAAATTTAAACTGAGGAAAAAAAAAAATTAAGGAGTTTCACTTTTCTCCGCAATTCTGAAATCCTTAGTAATTTTCACAAATTGCAAGTGTGACAAATGCACTTTAAATAGAAGGACAATTTGGTCTTACTTGAAAGATTACATGATCTCATTCTTTCATCATCGGTATATATCTGCCATTTCCAACCAATATGGATTTAGAGAACAGGATCAGATTCCCTGATTCTGGGAGCAGGAATTTAAATACATTCAGGAAAATCCTGAATGTGCAGAAATCAATACACATTTTCCCACTGGCTTCAGTGGGATGAGAACTTCACTACTCTTTTTAGAGGAAAGGTGCTCCCTTTTTGCTTGTTCTTATAAGCTACTTATCAGGTTGTTTGAACATAAATTAACTTCAGCTGATCAAGTCTGCAATTCTCAGTCACTCACAACAGACCCTAAATCCATAATTCTACCATCAAAAGACTCGACAGTGAAACCCATTTACAGTTCTAGTCTATGTATTCTTACCTATAAAGCAGGTATCCCATAAATTAAAGTAACGTCTAAATATACAGTCCACAAACTGCTGAAACTAGAAAATGAGGCTCTCAGTATACTGAAAGACATATTTCAATGCTGGAGCCCAAGTTAGATGTGCATGGGCTAACAAATTAGACCATTCAGCATTGTGTAGAATCCAGCTTTTTTGGAGAGCTTAGCTTCCACTGATTCTCAGTAACAGACACTCCCTCTACATGTTTCTAATTGCTTCCTTATAAAAACGAAACTTGAGGAAAAATTCTGAGGTGTACCTTTCTCTTCTACTACTAAAATCTGCTTTCTTCATTCTGAAAATAAAGGCTAGCCTCATTCAAAAGACTAGATCATTAAATACAGTAACCTGAGTAACTTTGGTCCAGTTTTCAGTGGGGACTTGGACAGTCAGAAAAGACAACTTCCAGAAGTACTCTCCCACCCTAAGTTAGTCTAATGTTATTTATATATATACACACACATACATATGTATGCACACAGGTGTCTGTATGTGTATACAAACACAAAGAAACATTCATGTTCCTTCTGGCAACTGCTCACCTCTGCATGCTGTTCTAGCTGACCCCAAGAACTACCTCTTTCAGAGCAACGTTATCGCTCTTTAAAAGCGGGTATTTAGGGGAAAGATGTAGCAAACGAAATAGCCCAAGGTATACAAAATTCATTTACTAGTTGGAGCCTGAACACAGCTCACCACTAGAGTACTGAATCTGACCAAGACAGAAGAATCATAGAACCTTTGGGTTGGAAGGGAGCTTTAAAGATCAGCTAGTCCAACCCCCCTGCAATGAGCAGGGACATCTTCAACTATATCAGGTTGCTCAGAGCCCCGTTCGACCTGACATGGAATGTTTCCAGGGATGGGGCATCTACCACCTCTCTGGGTGACCTGTGCCAGTGGTTCACCACCCTCAGTGTGAAAAAAGTCTTCCTTCTATCTAGTTTAAATCTGCCCTCTTCTAGTTTAAAACCATTACCCCTCGTCCTATTGCAACAGGCCCTGCTAAGAAGTCTGTCCCCATCTTTCTTCTAAGCCCCCTTGAAGTACTGGAAGGCTGCAGTAAGGTCTCCCCAGAGCCTTCTCTTCTCCAGGCTGAACAACTCCAGCTCTCTCAGCCTTTCTTTATAGAAGAGTTTTGCCATCCCTCAGATCATTTTGGTGGCCCTCCTTTGGACCCGCTCCAGCAGGTCCATGTCCTTCCTGTGCTGAGGGCTACAGAGCTGGACGTAGGACTCCAGGTGGAGTCTCACCAGAGAGAAGTAGAGGGGCAGAATCACCTCCCTCGACCTGCTGGCCACGCTTCTTTGGATGCAGCCCAGGATGTGTGGCCTTCTGGGCTGCAAGCACACCTTGCTGGCTCATGTCCAGCTTTTCACCTACCAGTACCCCCAAGTCCTTCTTGGCAGGGCTGCTCTCAAACCCTTCATCCCCCAGCCTGTACTGATACTGGGGGTTGCCCCAACCCAGGTGCAGGACCCTGCACTTGGCCTTGTTGAGCCTCATGATGTTCACATGGGCCCATTCCTCAAGCTTGTCCATATCCCTCTGGATGGCATCCTGTCCCTCAGGCATGTCAACTGCACCACTCAGCTTCATGTCATCTGCAAACTCACTGGGGGTGTAGTCACAAAAAAATAAAACAACCCACAAGGCAATGCCAACAGGCATGAGAATTTGGGAATGCAGGAACTTCTATTGGATGTGTGCATGCAAACATATGAGCTTTAAAGTTTTTGGTGGTGGGTTTTTTTTTTTGTTGTTTTGGTTTTCTTTTTGAAAGTTTTCCTCTTCAAAGTAAGGAGAAAATAATTTTAATAATTTCTAAAGGTAAAAGGAAAGTTCAGCTACTACGTCTGCTTCTGTGTTTACTGACCTATAAAATAAAATGCATAGCTATATCTTACTATACTGCTCTGTGAAAGGTTTACCTGAACAGGGCAAAGTGTTACAAGAAAAACTTACAGCTAACTATGCATGTCAAAATAAAAAAAAAAAGGGGGGGGGGGAAGAGAGAGAGAAATGACTAAAAGACACAACATTTGAACAGTAAAAACAAAAGTGCTTTCCTCTAACTTTTCACATATACTTACTCTGAATGATTATGCCAATAAAGCATTTAAAAATTAATTCAGAATAAAATTATTAGGTTATTTTAAACGTGGATAGCAAAAATTATTCCAATAATTCAATAATCAAGTGGAAATAAAAGAAATATAGGGCTTGATAAACTCACTTCCATTTCCTTCCCTGGAGAAAGATGACTAAGATTGACTGATCCACCTGAATTATGAAACATTTTCACAGGACACTTAGCTTCATTTTGTACTAACTCCTGATACTGATTCACCACTCTGAAAAAAACGAGGACATAAAAGGATTAACAGCTTTGAACTTCTAAATTAGATACAAGTATGTAAACACATAACTGTGTATGCTACATAGCCATATATTATATTTTATACATAAATACATATATTTCTATATAAAATAGGGATGCACATATATAGAGATATAAATGTGTTTTATGTATCTTTCTACTTTATGTTCCTGGGCTCTTTTCTTAGATTTATTCAGTTTTAACTTTTCTCTTAATCACTTTTTTTTTCCCCTCCTAATGCAAAATACAGTTTAAGAAACAAGTTTAAGAAACACTGTTTTGGGAGAATATGCAAAATAGTAGACAGAACAGTTCCCTTCCCAAAAGCAATTGCAGTTCTTTGGGATGTCAGTCAATGGAGACCCCACTCCCTTCACAGGGGCCCAGAATATTTTATAAAGCTGTGTCCTCTGCTTATGCTCCTTGTGGAACAGTCAACTCTCCTTTAACTTGAGGTCTATGTCAGATGAGGACTCTGAAATCAAGGGATGAACTAAGAGGTCTGTACTGAATGTACATCCAAGAACCCATTATCACAGCAAAAGTGATCACTCTGAGAATCAGGACAGCCCGGTCTCATTCTATGAGACTAATGAGAAGTGATGTATCCCGGAATTTAAATCGTCAACAGCACCAGGCAAACCAGTTTAAATTACTGTTCTACCAAATCAAATGCTACATCTCTACTGATCTAAGAGAACTCAGTTTGAGGGAGTACTGCTTCACAAACATGAGGAGAGTGTACAAAGTGACCTTGCAAACCTGAAAAATCAAGTTGAAGACCTGTTGTTGCTTATACTCTGGCAGATTGAACCTCAGTGAAAAATTGATGGAATATTTCCATTAGCTTACACCTAAATATGATGAAATACACTTTACTTTGGTATAGCTCTGATTCAATACGCTGCTATATGACTAACGCAGACATAAGCAAGGATCCCAGAGGAAAGGGTGCAGTGTACTTATTCCATCAGTTAGGTTTTAGACTGCCTTACAATTACAGTGGAATCAGAGTAATAAATGCTCTGTACTCAAAAAGGTGGTCCTGCCCTCTTTCCTCCTCAGCTATTTCTTCTTGTCCTGGTCCCTGAAACTTAACAGCTTATTCTGATAGAAGGATTTGTGCAACCCAGTGGCAAACATGATTAGGAAATCAATCCTAGTTAAAACTAGACCCCTGTATTACTGTTTTAGCTTTCAGCCAGCCAATCCCCCAATTCAGCTTACAGCACAAACAGTAAAAGTCTCTATCAGCTCAAAGGAGGCAGGAGAGAATATAAGCAAAGAGTTTCTTGATCAAAATTCTCTATTAAAACAAAGAACATTATTATTTATTTTTCACAAAATCAAGGACTCCTCTCCCTGCCATGCACATGGTGGGGGGCAGGAGGGAGGAGCTATGGCATGTACATCACCTCAAGGTCTCCTATGAAGGCACAAAAATGCAACTGGCTTTGAGAGAGACTGCTTTTTAAAAAGTTCTGTGCTCATATGCACAGAGAAACACAGGTATCTCTAATGTGATGCATACTGAAGAAATTCTTATTTTGCTGTCTCAGTTATCCCAGAACTGCTACTCCTAACCATTCTACAACTAAAATATAATATTGTACATACTATATTAATTTACCTTTCAGCATCAGTCTTCGAACCAATAAGGAACCTGAAATGTAAAATGTATAATACATTTACAGTCATGACTTGAAATAAAAGAACATGTTTTTATAACCACAAAACTTCGAAAGAATGTCAATGCTGCTCTTTTTTCAGACCTGTTGAAAATACAGGAGTTACCATATCCATTTAATGGACTACGTATTATTTAGTACTTGAAATGCAAACTTGGCTTCAGAACTATATATACAATACACACAGATTGCCTTATATGGTCTCCTTTAAGGATAAATTAACAAAGCAAGAGGCAGAATATGGAAGTTTTGTATTTTGTACATTCCAAAAAATAGAAATGAAAAACTGCAACAGAATTGCTACTGTGAAAAGTAGCAAGGCCAAAGTTATGAATAAATCAACATATCAATACGCTCACACTGAAACACAAACATAAGTGTTCTGTGGGGATGTCAAAAACAGCCCTACCTGTAATATTTTAACAAATATTTGGTTTCCATTATTTGATTTCACTAATGCAAATTCTGATTCTTCGTGATTTTCCAGAACTCCTAAACAAGCGTTTCTCTTCAGTGTAATGCTCATGGCTTGCAAACTTATTACTTCAGCGATTTTTCAGTGATTTTTTTTTTTTTGGAAACACTACAGACCTTTTATCTGTTTCTCTAGCTCAAAAAAAAAAAAGGTACTGCTTTATTTTACAGCAGAACAACAAAAAAGTCTTCTGCATCTTTCACTTCATATGACACAGTTTTCTAATGAGGAAGTATCTAAATTTTTATGAACTTTAACTGGCAATGTCTCAAAAATAATGGCCTAGGGCAGCGATCTCCAAAAGGTGCCAGGCATCTAACCCCTCTAAAACCTTTTAATTCCCAGCCTTATTACACAACTGTAAGCCAGTACTGCTGTTCTAGGAAGACCAGTACTAAATATGTGTGCTGGTTTTGGCTGGGGTAGAGTTAATTTTCTTCACAGTAGCTGATGGGAAATGCTGAATGAATTCTTTATTTCGCTTTGCTTGCGTGCACAGCTTTTGCCTTATCTATTAAACTATCTTTATCTCAACCCACTAGTTTCTCACTTTTACCCTTCTGATTTTCTCCCCCAGCCCACCGGGGGGGAGTGAGCAAGCAGCTGCGTGGTGCTTCGTTGCTGGCTGGGGTTAAACCACAACAGTATGGAAACAAACAGTAAATAGCTCAGTCTAGAGATAAAACATTCTGAGTATTAAGAAGATTTGAATATTTTAATAAACAGTAACAGATAGGAATTATATACTAGACAATAAAAATAGCTTTCATTAACAGAACTAAAGTTTGCTCAGGCTCACTGCTCCTTGCCTTACTGAAATTTATAGGTCTACTCTGCTGCACAGGTTCCTCCATACAAAGAACCTAGTACACACAACAAAGAGAGCAAAGAATAGAGAATCTTTGTAGAACTGCAGTCAACAGCAGCAGATTCAAATCAATTCAAAATGACAAAGCTTCTTAGGAGCTCGTGTTTTTCTCCATCATCTATTTAGCCTAAATTTCTCTACACAAGGGTGAACACAATATAGTCAAGTCTTATGGCTGCACAGCATCAGGCAAATTTTGACAATCAGACTCATGAGTAACACTGAAAAAGAGCGCTAACAATGTGTCTTCACAATTTGAACTTTTTCTTAGTTTTTGGGTTGATTTTTTGGGGTTTGTTTTGTTGTGGGTTTTTTGTGTGGTTTTTTTCGTCCGTGTCCCCCCCCCGCTATTTTTAATGTAAGAGACCATTTAACATAAAGATACATTTAAGATACGATGATTGCTTAAATATATTTTGCTTTGGGGTTTTTTTTTTTATTAAAAATGTTTTTCAAACAAAACTCAGACCAGATTTCTAGCTCTGGAGTGTTTTTATGACTGAAAATATTAAGTAATGTTTGTCTTCCTTCATCTATCAGATCACAGCACAATTTAAAAGAACATGTAACTTACTGGGATGGAGTCCCTAGGTTGTCATTTTCCTCATCCCCTTTCAGTGTCTGAATTTTACCATAGTACAAGGGATTGCCAAGAGACTGAAAAATGGTCAGTTTTGTTTTTTGAAGCTGATTACCAACTTCACATTCAAACACATAATCATCTTTTATCTCCTAAAAAAGACAGAAGAAAATAACCAAATAGGCCTTAAACAAGTAATAACAGAAATAGCTAGTAAAATATGCCAGTTCTACACAATACAGTAAAACACTCTATAAGAAGGGGTGCATTATCTAAAATGAAAGTGATTTGAGAAGAAGTTATCTGAAAGAATGAGAGGAAAAAGAGTTTATCATCTCTTAAAAATACAAAAATATTGCAAACAGTAAACAATCTTGTGGATATGGAAAGGCAGACTGGGTAAACATATATAGAAACGTTTTATATGAATTACAACAAGGCTAGAAAATGTTCTTAGTAAAATGTTGGAGATGAAAAGTAAGTTCTGTGGCAAAGTATTTCTTTTTGCTAATATGAAACTACGAAGACATCATGATAGATGCTGTTAATGGAGGTAATATCTTGCCTCTGAAATTACAAATAATTAATTAATTGATTTATGGCTAGCTATATTAAATGACTGCTTCTTATCAAATCATGTAATTTGTGCCAAAAATTTAAGGTTCAACTTAGACATTGCAGAAAGAATTTTTTGTAAGATGTATCTAATATTACTTAATCTCTTTCTAAATTTAAAAATTTTAACAGAAGCTCTTTTCCATAGTCTTTGAGTATGTGAGTGAAGAAAGCAATTTGTTGAGCAGAGTACTGCTCCCTGTAAATTATTATGCTTTCTTTACTATACAGCAACACCATGTTACTTGGGAGATTAAAGTTGCTTTCCCTTGTATTTCTGGAAAACCTGAGGGAATTACAAGCATGCTCACATGCATGCTGCACTGCATGAAACTAGAAGTACCTGTGGTAATCCTTCTGTGTCTAACACATGGAAGATGAATTAAATTGAAGGAGGCAAGACTATTTGCACATTACTTAGATTTTGTTGACATAAGAGGCATTTTAGCTAGGAGACAGAGAAGTTTGGCCAAAGGTCTAAAACTACTCACATGTGCTGGCCAGACAGTTGGCTGCGAGTCATCAGGCTTGATAGACTTCTCCACTTTGGCATATTTTTCCACCTTAAAGGAAATGGAAATATCAGAAAAGAAAGAATAATAGTCATACTGGGCCAGAGTTAAAGTCAATCTAGCACAGCTTATTTTTAACAGTGGCTAACATGATAGTCTTAAAAAGTCAGTGCAAGAAACAGACAAGGATAGCTTGATACTTTGTACAGCGTCACCCTTTGTCTTATGCATTCAGAAAAAGTGGAGAACCTTCAGAACTTTACATTTATTCTGTTACACTATATTTGCTACATTAAACTTAACGAAAGTATGAAACACTGCCTAAGACTACAGACTGAAATCACTGCCTGCAATGGAAAATGGTTAAGAAATTTCACAATACCAGTAACTCCTGAAGACTCTGATTACATCAAGTACAACACTGTTAAGTGCAAAGGCAGAGACGGTTTGTACAGACTTACATCATCATTCATGTGAAATGCACACTCTTGCCAGCCCTATTAAGTCTAAACCTACCATCTTGTCTAATCTACCGAGTCCCTTCTGTATGCTAGTTGTATGTGTTTTGGCAGTGCCAGAAACTGAAAATGTGAATGTCCCTGAGAGAAGAATGCACCAAGAGCGATCAGAAGAATTCCCAACTAGAATTCTCTACATAAAGTAGACTATTGAAAATTTTGTGTCCTATAATATCATAATATGTCAAAAGAGGAATTTCTACCAAGCTAAGTGCCTAATTTTTAAATAATTTCCTTACTTAATTTCTTTTTCTATTTTTTATATCATCAGACAACTTCAAATAGACATGTGCTCATTGAATCTATAGCTGAACAGTACTAAAGGTCTGTTTGCACTGTTTATTTCAACCAAACTATCACGTTATAATTGCAATGTATTCCAATGTGGTTTAGCTTGTGTTTATACCTTACAGTACAGAAAAATAATTTTAAATGTTAAAGTCACTCCCATTTTTTAAAGGTCATTCTTTGACACTGGATACTCTTTAGTCACTTCTTCATACAATGTTCAACACAATTGCTAATAATTGCTAATGGCAACAACTGGACTTACATCCACTTCAGAAGGTGCAGTCAAGTAGCAAGGGTTCTGTTTCCACATATCTACGCACTGGAAGATGAAAAGGCAGTATTAAATGTTTTAAATAAATAGTTAGAAGCATACCCACCTATGTCTCAGAACACTTACATTTCCAGCTTTAGAAATTTTGAGGTCATACTGCTGGGCTCCTTTCCTCTCCTTTCTTTTCTGTAAGTAGTCAAGTAGTCTGAGCTGAGGTGGAGTTGAATAGTGAGCTACTTCCTGCTGTCTGTTCAGAGACGACCTTGAGTACCTTTTGAAGCACCTACGGTAAAATGACAGATAACCTTTGTAAAACCATCATGATGAAACTCCCCACTGTCTGTGTACAAAACAGGGAAATGCTACTTACACAGATTAAAAGACAGGTTTTGAAATATTAAAATTGCTATTCAGGATTACACTGTATAACTCAAACTATTTCATATTTTAAAAAAATATTAGTATTCTGTTCACGTGTTTCAGCACTAAGAATGGAGTTATTTTTGAAATGCATAGTTGAAATACATTGTCAAAATAAGCAACAGAGAAGTTGCCAAGCTGAAAATATTTGCGTATTATAGGTTTCAGTTCTGTCAAAAGATATGTGTGCTGTTCATGTAGCTATAAACACAGTAACTACCCTCCATTCTTTGTCTCATGCCAAACCCATTGGTACATTAATGCTGTTCTGGACATTCATTTAACACCTTTGCCTAGTTTTCTAGTGGAATATTTGTTGACCACCAAGCTCTAATTTTAAGGACAGCTTGATCAGTTTTACTATTTATACTTTTTTAGACAGCACCACTGGTTGTACATTAGCATAGTATTTCAACGCAAAACTAGTTTTAAATATTTCAGTAATTCTGACTGACCATTAGTACTTCTTTCTACAGAGTGAATGCAACACTCCAAGAAGAACAAATGTGGAAAAAAGTGCACAACCATGCATAAAAGTGAAACAATTTCAACATTTTTTCTATAGTGCATTCCACACTACTTTTAAGCTTTCTAAGATTCTAATATGCCTACGTTTCTGTTTAGCCTGAGTCAAGCACATAAATAATTCTCTTGATTTCCTCATTCAGGTTAAACTTGTACATAGCTTTTAACAAATCAGAGACCAACATGCAACATATCCATTTATCTATTTTACATTGCAGCTTATCTCTGAATTATGCAAAAAACAACCGAATCAAAACTGAAATATAACGTATTATGCTAAGAAAATAATATGTATACATATTCTTTTGATATATAAAAATAAACATATTAGAGTATTTACTGCTAATTGTAATATAGTACAATATTGAGCACTTAAAAATAAGATATAATTTCTTGACTGTTCCTCATATTCCAAATATTTAAGTAGATATTGCATGAGAAGCAACATTTTCACATAAAGCATTACTTATATTTTTCTTTGAAACACTTCATAAAATTTCGAAGTCTCAACACACTTCACACTGAAAACTACCGTTTCATAGGGCGAGTATTCATCTTCTGCTTGTTGTACAGGAGTCTGTTTGTAGTACAGGTCACTGCTATTGAAGGATCAAGACACAAAGGCTCTGCTGTAGCCAAAATAAGTTGGCTCTCAAGTAGGAGCTTGTCCTCCTGTAATATACACAGCTATTAATAAATGTAAAAATATGAAGACTTTTACACTAATTAAGTTGATATAAACCTATGCATATGTGCATATTATCTTAAAGAAAACAGAAAAAAATGCATGTGGAGAGTCAAGAAAAGAAAATATTCAACAGTTAAGTATCATTAACCATTATTATGAATTACAGAGCTTTGGGTGAAGTTTCCAATAGGGAAAAAAACGCCCTTCTGACAAGCAGGGGGCATGTTATGATTTGGGGTTTTTTTGTGTGTGTGTTTTCTTTGTTTGTTTTAAAAACAGTACTAGTGGCAATGAAATCCATTTTCTGTCAGCAATTTATATTGATTGACTGGCAATCAGTGCCATAAAGATGATCTACATGGGACTTTAAACTACAATTTGAAATGGATTTCAGCATGATTGTGGCTCTGAAATACAAACGAGCACACTGAGTACACCATGCTATTCGTCATTTAACTAACTATAACTGTACAACCATAGTTACTTAGGATGCTCTCTGCTGTAACAGCACCAATAGCAAAATGACGCTAGAGGAACAACTGTGTCATTAGACCGCAATTGCTGTTCTGGGGCTGTATATTGAAGATGAATGAAGTAAGGTAAACAGAGTAATTCTGTCATTCTGCATTAACAAAAATTAAAGACTGATTCTACAAAACTTTTAGCAAATCCTATTGTTTTCTATGCCATCTTGTGGGAAGATGCGAGTAACAAATTAATTGGGCAGCACTCTGGAGCGTGTACCATGCACCACTATGCACATCACTGACACTTTGAATTAATAAAAACAATATAATCAGTTTTGTTTATGAGATTTTATTAAACAAATAAATAATTTAAATAAATTTTATTTTATTTTATTGTGTATTTAGCACATCACTGTAAAGTTTTAAAATAACTGCTAACCCACCTGTGTCCATTTGTGGTTGTCACTTGTTATAGAATGCACATCACAAATTAAAGTCTGGGGAAGAAGACACAATGGTAATGAGCTTTCAACTAAATAATAAGATTTCTTAACATATGATCAGTAATAGTTCACGTCCAGTCTAGGAACTGCCATAACACTGGGAACAACTTAAAACACTTCTTACCTGCATTGTAGGACGCAAAAGAATGTGCTTGCTTTGGTACGTTGGAGATTTCATGTTACCAGACTGCCTATAGTCACGTATTTCTGCTATGACACATCCACAATGAAAAATATTAACCTAGTTGAAAGAAAAAAAAAACAACTTGTAAATAAACAAATATTTACCAATCTGTCTCAGCCCCCGCCTCCAAAAAGAAGTTTGTTATACAAGATATAGAATTCAGTGATACTGTGACTAAAACTAATCACTAATTTTGTCAGGCCAGTGGTCTTTACTACATACACAGAGATACCTAAAATACAAGCTTCAAATGTAGTGTTTCCATATGCCAGCAATGTAGTTTTAAGAAATTCCCATGCTAAATATTTCATAATGACAAAGAGCAAAGGACATTTTGCTAGAGCACAGAGTTGAAGTTGTTTGTCAGCCTTAACCACACCAATCTCTCTTCTATCCCTTTTTCCCCAATATTTTTTTTCCCATATATCAATAAAACATTTATTTGGAGCATTAAATATTACAGTTCCAAACACACAAGTGTTTTACATCTTGTGGTTGGAATCATCTATGTGAAGCATTCAAAAATATCAAGGTCTACCTGTGTACAAAACATAAGTTCTCTTTGAAAACAAAACTTTCAAACCTGAGATTTTTCTAAAAGATCAACCAAAATAGGTGGTAGTTCCTCTGCATCCAAATATTCAAGCAGCTCTCCTTCCTCATAAGGCAGCCGAATGGTCTCAGAATCTGAATTTAAACAAAAAATATTGCTTTTCCTTTGCCTTTCAAGTTCAAACTTTAACAACATGAAATCTAAAACCAAGCTTGCCACAGGAAAAAGCAGGGCCAGCGGAAACCAGCAATTTTTTTGCATAGTATTAATTTTTACATCCATTTCTATTCCCAGAGCTTGATTTTGCTCTTGCAAAAAGGCAACATGCCTTAACAGATCAATGGGACAAAATTTTTGCTCCCAGCTGATTACTGTATGCCCTTATTGCACATCACAGTAACAGTGGCATGAAGATGCAACCAAACTGGAACACAGATGCCTTTAGTCAGACCTAGATTCAGGAAGCAGTGAAAGAAACAATTTGACAGAAGGAACCTGAAGTGAGAGAAACTAAGGAAACTAAGGGCATCTAAGAGAATGTAAGGTTGTCAAAAAGACTCATATCTGCTGAGTTATGCTGGACTGTAGAGAGACCGTTTCTGAGCACCTCACTGCTTTATGTAGATTTTTAGTTCAAGTACAGTTGTTTGTTGTTTTTTTTTCCACAAGGGATTATGTTAGAAGTGAAACAGTTAAATGTAAGAACAGCACATTCTAACTATTTATGGAGCATTTTGAGTATTTTTAAAAATTAAAGAACAAAAATATTACCTGAACCATTTTTTCCCCTGAGCATAAGTGAATAACCCTCATTTCCTGGATAGAGGTTCACTACCAGACATGACAATGTCTCCTGCATAACCAGCTTCTCAAGTAAATTCACATTTCGCCTCAGCTTCTGCTTTAAAAGTAAACATTGCTCATGAACATAATACTATCAAGTAATTAGTAGAAATAAAAACAGTTGCTACAATACGAGTACTATATAGATTGATGTTGAAGTATATACATCTAAACAGGCCCCGTCAAAGTTAATTGGACTGTATTCAGCAGAATATATACATTATATATTATACATACTTATACACAAAGATTAAAAAAAAACAAATACTCATTTAAATTAAAAATACCCTTGAATTAGAAGTCCACAGACAACACAGTTAATAAGAATGACTCTATGCTAGAATGTTGTAAATCTACAGTGAATGGTATTATTTGTATCATTTCTATGAGCATCATTTATACACTATACATTGTTTGACAACAACAGCAGCAAAATATTTACTACTTTCAAATATTCCCAACAGAAGCAGATATTTCTTTCCAGGATTAAAATATTGAATTACAGCATTTGGAAGCTTTCTTAATTGCATTGCCTTGTCTGTATTTGCTGAAATCTGATCCAGCAACTGCAGAGACTTATTCCCTTATTTAATTGTAAGAACGATCTTTTCTACATATAACAGATTTTAAACATTAATTAGCATGTTTCAAAGACCCCATACACATCCTACAAATTTAAACACTTTAAAAGCCCCCTTAGAACTTAAAACAATGGATTCTAAACCTCACATAATTTTATTACAACTTCTGGTTGAAGGCTAGATTTCACAGCTGAATACCAGGTCTGGATGGAGCCATTCGTTGGACTCTGAAGATGCAGCCTGTTATGCAAATCCTTCTTCAGTTAAAACTCCTATTAACCTCCCCCAACATCTACCCCAAAAAAGGAGACTGCACGTGCTCTGCTTCAATTTTAAGACACATCACTGAGTATGGGATACAGCTATTGGGCTTTCACTTAGACACAGTATGAAGCAGCCTGAGGTATAGAAAATGCCATTAGAGAGAGTGAGCAAAGTCAACACTCAACTACACTGACATCTTTTCTCTAATGAATTGATGTATTGTCATCTTTTGATGGAAAGGTTTTTGTATATTTTTCCCCGGTGTTGGACAGATTAATACTTTCACATTTAGTTATGCAACAGCATTAGGAGGACAGAAATGGAATATAAGAATTCTGTAAGAGTTGTTTTAAAAAAGCATCATCCGGTTATGTAAGAGAAGTTAAGAAGAAATTAATTATTTATACCAAAGTTATATTTAAAAATAAAAGGAGGCAATAAAAAAAAACAAAACCCAATTCTATTCCTCCATCACTGGGACAGAATCAATACTGCTTCTAAAAGTTGTTACTAATACTACTGTTAACATTTCTAATTCAGCTTCAGTATTTTCATGAGCTGAAGAAAAAGGATCATTCAGTTAAGGGCCTTATTCCACCCAAAATACAGGCACTGAATAATTTATACTGACTAGTAAGTATTCATAGAATTCTAAATAAAATGTTCATCTTTTTCCCCCAAAATTTTGTGTAGGCATGCAAGAAATAGCCATGAGACTTATTTTATGGAAGGCCTCTACTCCTTAAACACCTCATAAGTAAAATACATAATGGTAATTCAATTGTAAATGTAATTAAATTGAATTAATCACATCACTCTCTAATTTAAATTTATTCAGTAAATGACATTAGTTTTATTTTTTAATTGTTAGGTTTTGTTCAATAATACTGGGCTACTTATGGCTTGGGTTTTTTTTGCTTATTTCATTTTTTTGGCAGTTAGGATGTTGAAGGGTGAAGACAGGTAAAGGAAAGAGGAGAGGACAATCACACAGGCCTAAGAACTGCATTCAAATGACCTGAAATTCTTAAGACATATTCTACGTACATTTTAAAATATAAAGCCTCTCCAAGACATTGGAGTAAATTAGCATTTTAAGTACAAACATTTCAATAAGCAGGTAAAGTTACATTTCACTAAGCATGAAACTTTTTTATGACTACAAAAATCAGCTTTCTCCTTTGAGCTGGCTATTAGAGATACTAGCTCAGGGCTGATATTAAGCATTAGCTCACGTCTTGTATGGAAATATTTTAAAGATCAAGGAGTGGCCTGAGCTGTATTACATTTCTTAAGCATTCACTGCAGTATATTGCAAGAGTTCAGATAGCAAGCAACCAGGCCAGTTATACTGCTCTGCTACATCAGCTAAAACTCCTAACCCTCTCTGACTTCATCCACAGAAAAGCAGCACTCCTCCCTCCTGAATACACACCACAGTGACTGTGAGATGGCTGGGAAGCAGCACAGAGAAAGAACAGGTGCTTTCTTTTGCTTCCAGTGACTTCTGATGACTACCTCTGAATAAAGAATATGGAGGACATCTGCCTAACAAGACTGAAGTAGTAATTTTATGCTATGTTTGTTACTCCTCCATCCTTGGCTATGAGCAAAATGCTAATTTTAATATCCACACCTCCAACGGCAGACTGGTGGTACACAAAATTATGATTTTTATCTTTCTCATGACCGTTTTTCTTGTCCCTCACTGTAGCATCTTAAATCAATTTTCCCCACTTACCTTTATGACTGAAAAGTTAGTCAAAAACCATAAAATAAACAGATCATCTTCATTAAATTCATTTTTGTCTGAATTTATGACAACACAGATTCTAAGAAATTCTCCGTGTATTTCCCCATGGCTAAGCAATTGTTTTTGAAACAGTGATACTGACAACAATGCACGTGGCATTGACACTGGCCCTGAACTTGACCACAACTGACTTCAGTGACTCAGGATTAAGTCAGAATGAACAGGTCACTCAAGCCAGTCTAGGCCTTAGTATTCATATTACATCACTCAGCTATTTTAATAGTACTGTTATCTAATAAACTTGTTAGATAAATTTCAGCATTCAAGACTATTCTTTTCAAATTCTCTCTTTTCATACATAGAAAATCATCTCAAGAGCACAATCTTTACAATCCTCTGCCAGCATTCTACCTTATTACCCTTAAAAACAGATTTAAGGTAGGCATTGGCCCTCCCATCATCTTGTTTTTATTTCAAATTGAACTAACAAGATGTGATTAAATTACACAGTTTAGTCCACAAAAGTAATAATAATAATAATTTCTCCTGTAGTGTTAGCTAGTAACTAGTTAGTTAGTTAACTCCTACAGTAACCAGAATTTATTCTTTTTTCAACAAAGGTATTAAGTGAAAGAAAAAAAAATATTTTCTGAACTTGCCTGTTCAGACAGCAATGAAAAGCTTCTCAGCAATTTCCACTTACCTTTATCTCAGGCTCTTTTTCACATTCTTCTATATATAAATCATAGAGTTTTTGAAATACAGATTTTCTGAAATTAAAAAAGCTTAAAATGTAACCAAAGTTAAATCAAAGAAATGCTACTTAAAAGCTAAATAGTGAAACTCTTACTACCTTCCACTGGATAAATATTTTCTTTTGGGAGGTCTCTGACGAGCACTTTCAATGATATACTAGAAAAGTAAACCAAAAAATAACATATATATTACAAAGAACTGTAATTCTGGCTATCATGCAACTTTAGATCATTACCAGACAGTGTTCTATAGATACAGAAATTAAATAACAGTTACGGTACATGACTGTTTCAAAAATATACTAAACATTATTTGGTGTATGTTACAGTCATCAACCAGGACACATCCCAATTTAGCTGTGAAACACAGCATTTCATGGCATAAGTTGCAAGCAAAGTCTTGATTTGACATTAATGTTTTGTAATTAAAGTAGTAAATAGCACTACTGTAGTAGTTAACATTACTGTACTTAGTTAACTAATATAGTAGTTAACATATATGAACATGGTAACATACTGAAGTTCACATGCTAAGATACAATCAAATTCATGCATACTGGCTTGACAATATTTACAAATCAAGTACTACTCAACAACTTCAGGAAGTTTAATTTTCCCCTTGTTTCTTGCATTTACATGAGTTTTCTCTGTAGAGCTGTGTATTATAAATACAATTCATGTACATTAAGTATTTGAGTTAAAAAAAAAGAATAAAGATACCATCTTACATTGAATGTAGCTTATACTCTAACAAGGTTTTTCCAAATCTCTGTTGTTTGTCTGGAGTATTTTGCTTAATAGCTTAGTTCAGAATTTCAGCAAAGATAGGTTCTTCCACAGAAACATGTATTTTACATAACAGGGTTCAAGGTAATCACTGTATCAGTGTGGTGGTGCATGTCCCATCCCGTCCTCCCCACCCCCTCACCTTCCTCAACAAGGCTTAGCCTTGGAGCAGAGAGTTTGGTGGTTAAGGGCCCCCTGACTGTACCAAGCACTCTTGCGTAGATGGGAGTAATTCACCATCCCCAGATAGCCCTGGAGAATATCTTATCTAGCCGTGATTCGGGTGGACCAGTACTAGCATCACTGGGATTTTGAGAATACTAGCAATTACCAACAAATGATTTGTGGCACTGATGGAAATTTACTGATGCCTAAAGTCAATCATCTCCCAGTCCTATAAATAGTGGTCCCAAGTGAGACCCTTTGAGCTCTCTTAGAGTGCAGTGCACTGCAACCAGCATCTCCCTCTGAGTGGGACACCAATCAGAGCCCATGAACTCTCAAGTTCATGATCAACTCAGAGGCTTGGCTGATCATCCACTGAGCGATGCAAAGCATTCAATGTGAGTATTCGACTGAATTCAAGGAGGGAATTTAAAAAGGCACCTTTGTACATATTTATCTCTTTATATCTCTTTAAGTGTCTGATCTTATTATGTTGCTATGATTTAATACTGTGATTTATCCCAATATCATTAATCTTAGTAAGTTTTAGGTTAATTATGTTATTAAGTTTTATATAATTTGATATTGTGATTTATCTCAATAGTGTTAGTGAATTAATTAAAAATGCTATTTTAAAGTTACACCAAGCACTACACCAGAATCCCTGACACCCTATTCCTTTAATCATAAACTGTTGACCACATCTGGGACTAGGAGTGGATTCAGCTGCACCCAGACTCCTCTCTGAGAAGGAGTTTAGAAAGCAAGGGGGTCCACTATGAATCTTGTGACTCAATGGGAAGGCATTCCTTTACTTCCCTTACTTAGCCTTAGTCATAAACTGTTGACCAAGACTGGGACTAGGGGTGTATACACACACATATATTTACACAACGTGCTCCTCCACTGCTTTCCAGAAGAAATACAAAACCACAAATTATTTAACTCTGAGACAAATATATTATGGGCAAACAAATAACATAGCTACTCCTTACCTCTGCACGATCCAATGCCAGTTCTAAAGCTTGTTGCTGCAAGAATTACGAAGGCTTATTTAGAAAGTACATTAACTGTTTAAACATTCTCATACATAAAAACACTACAAAAACTCTATTACTAGCATCAACAGGAATCAAACCCACTACCAAGCGTCTACACTTGCAAGGTTTTTGACAAAATTATGAAGACTTAGAACAATGAAAGGCAATTAGAATTAGAAGTAGGAATAAAAATGACACCTAATGAAAGTAATAATAAATATTAACCAAAACAATTGCAGATGACAAGTAGAAAATCTAGACTATACTATTAAAAAAACCAGAGAGAGTGTTTTGGAGAATCACTTCCAGTTCCACCACTTCCACTCTTCAATAAAGCTTAGAATCACTTGTAATCCGTACTCCTTCCCATATATATATTTGTGTTGTTTCTTCAGTTTAACTCATCCCTATCAGCTGTACATGAAAGCAAATACCTTTACTCAAATCTCAAGGAACAGAAGGCATACAAGCCATGTCCAATCCATGGCAGTACCAGTTATTTCATACATTAGAATAGAATTCAGGGGAGAAAAGCATACTACAATAACAACAAAGAAATATACAGCAAAGATACTTGGTTTTTTTATCATTCACTTGCAGTGTCGCTACAAAATTTCTATTCTTATGTTCTTATATTACCTATTCTTAAAAGAAAAAAAAAGCACTTCATGTGCTATTACTCATTAGCATCTGACACTGCAGAACATTAAAATTTTAAAGTGTTTACATGAATATGCCAAATACTTATGCTTTCTGTATAGGTCTAGTGGATAATTGCATGATTTTAGCCATTCAGTTCACTGACTGGCTGCTTGACAACAGGTAAAAATCCATGCCAATATTGTCCCCTGTGACTAGAAGAAAACTATGTGGAGGCAGGATTTATACTTTGTACTCAACTGTCTAATACCAGTCATGACCGAAAACACATCACTAGCTTTCTGTGATAACTCCTATGCTGCACCAGACAGTGACTAAGCTATTTTCAAGCTATGAAGGAAGACATCCATGAAAAAAGAAATATCAGAACTCAGGAATAACAAGCAAAATAATTTTTTTAAAAGAAAATGAGAAACATTAATGGGATTGTCCTCATGAGCCAGACAGCTAGCAGGCTAGAGTGAAACGATCTGAAAATATATTATCTGAATCATAACTTACCATTGTAGTTGAAGCCAGGTGATCAAATGGCAAAAGAAGTACTTAAGAAGTTTGGTGCAGCAGGCAAAGAATCATATTTTATGGTCACACTTGGGGTACTGGAAAAAAAAAATCAAGGAGAAAAAACATCGCTAAGAAACTAAATAAGCACTGTATTTAAATACAACATTTCCAGTGGTTAACTGTACTTATTTTTTCATTTGCATAGTATCCTTTCCTCTAAAAGTAGAAACAAAAAAGTTCCATGTAGTGTAAGTGCAGAGGCTCCAATTCTAATGACTACTACTACCTTGAACAATCATTTAACATTAGTTATATTAAATAGTAAAGTAACAATAAGCATATAATTGAAATTATATAGCCAAGTACTCTTCTCTATTGCAGCCATGTCCCTAAACACCCCAGACATCACATCCGCAGATGCACAGAAGGCGAGAATATTTAATGACAAGCAACCAGAACATTTCGCATACCCTATTAGGTTTTTTGTTTTGCTTTTATGAAGGTATTATTCCATAGACAACAATTCCACCAGCAGTGCCTTCTAGCACTATTTTGAGATGTTAGTTTAATACTGACTCACAGTAGGCTGTCAATTACAAAGTGAATAACATTTGCACAGCACTAGCTTGTTCCTTAGATGTCCTTGCCCTCAGCTGCTATGTCCTTATGCCTTTTCATTTTCAAATTCAGATAGATAGTTGTATGGAAAAAAAACCTATCTGCAAACCCCCAATCTTTAAGTCCCGCCTTTATTATTATTCCCAGTAAGGAGATCAGAAAATTCAAGTAAACTTTGCTTTCACATTTGAACGCTACAGTGCCTCACTATACTTGAAATGCTCACTTCAGAAATTCCACCACAAATAACTTTAATTTATGGAAATACTCCCGTTGCAGCTACCTTCCACATCAGCCATGACTTTGGCAAACACTTTCCTAGATTTCAGATGACAAGTGCCTGCTACCTTACACCTCCCTAAACCTTACTCAGCTGTTTCAGCGTGGAACCAATTTCAATGAAAGAAAAAAACCACAGACAATGACTCAGAGCTCCCTGCAAGACTGAAACCTGCTGGTTTCTGGCAGGTGACAAGGTGGTGGGCGAGAAGGAGCCTGCACAGGACGGCCCTGGGGGGCGTCCATCCGTGACATCCTACAGGCCAACGGCTTTCCGAGCCTCCCCGCCCCGGCTCACGCTGAAACCAGGTCCTAGGAGAGGGAGGCCGAGAGAGCACCCAGCCGACTGCTAGCGAGGCGCAGGTGCAAGCCCCGCGAGGGACGGGCAGCCCGATCCGCCCAGGCCCCGCTGTAAACCGCCCCGCCGAGCACCGCCAGGCGGGCAGCCGGACCAACCGCACCTCCGCGCCCGAGCAGGCTGCCGCCGTCTCCGCAGACACAGGCCTACCTGCAAGGGCGCAGAGTGACCGGACGGAGCCACCGACCGCAGCAGCCAGCCGGAAAGGGCCGGGCCGGGCCAAGCCGCAAGGCCGCGCAGCGGCCGAGCCGAAGGGCGCAGGCCAGGTCCCCAGATCCCGCGGCCCACCCGGCCCGCCAGGGCGCAGGAGGACGCCGCCACCCAGACCAACCGCCTCCCCCCTGGCGCGGGCAGGGGAGTCCCGTGACGCCGAGCGCCGTTACCTGCCGGCCTCCCGCGGGGCCCTGCCCCCCGCAGAGCGGCCCCCACCGCCCGCTCATCCGCGCCCGCCTCGGCCCACCGCGGCGCCCCCGGCCGCTTCCGCCCCGCCGCTTCCGATCGCTGCCGGAAGGGGCGGGGCAGTCGCCATGGCGACGAGGTGGGTTAAGGTGGGGGCGGGAAGCGGCTCTCGGCGTCACCATAGAGACGGGAGGGCAGGCTCCTAAGCCCCACCCCTTCGCAGGCGGCTCGCCGGTCCCGCTCGCGCCGGGAGTAGCGGTTGGGCGCTGAGGGGCGGGGCGGCGGGAGGGGCGTGATCAAAGGCCGGGAAGGCCGCAGGGCTTAGCGGTAGTGAAGTGCCTGGCTACCTCTGCAGGCCAAAGGCTGAATGGCGTTGTGAGGATCTGGCTAGGTTTCCTTGTGTCTCAGGGATGCCGTAAGAATATTTGAAGATTTTTGGGTGTGTGACTCCCGGGCACCAGCGCGTTGTCGAAGCTGGTGTCTCTGAGGGCAGGGAGGAAAGGTTGGGTGGTGGGTGGTGTGGCAGCAATAGGTAGAGAAGGATTACTTGGTAAAGGTATGGTGGACGCATGACTGGGGAAGCTTTGCTTAGTATAAGCTCAGTGCCTGAACGTAAATTTTACTCAGTCATAATGCTCTGTATCGTCATAATTCCCTCTTGTGGTATACAGGTGTTATTCTAAAGAATCATACCGGGAATATTTAAGCCTCTCTTCTCTGTAATAGATTATTGTCAGTGTTTTAGCAGCTGCTTCTGGGTGACTTGCTAGAGCTGCTAGATTATTAATCAGATCATTATGCAAACAACCGTTAGTTTGAAGTGATAAACGCTAATTTTAAAATTGCATTAAAAGCCAGCTGTTTGTAAAGTGAAAAAATAACTGCCTGTTTTGGGGAGTTGGTTTGTTTTTCTGGAATATTCTATTTTCCGTAAAATCTGTAAAAAATTCTGTAAAAATTCTTCTGTAAAAAGTTTAAAGTAGGATCTCTATTCCTAAAATCATAAGAATTGGGGAAAAAATATTTTAAATTCATCATCCCTCAGCACAGGCAGGAGAGTCAAAGGATGTGGCTACTACCCGGTTCACATGAGATACCTACAGTGCTGTGTTATGTCACTTCTATGGGCATCCTGGCAGGAGGGTTCCTGGTTGGAACACCAGTATCCATACTCTGAGTCCATAAGTATTTCCAAGCTCTCTCAGGTGCATCTACACTATACATTGCACATACTATTCCTGGGCACAGCACTTACCTGACTCGTTGCTTGTGATTCCCAGGTCTTTTGAGCACTTCTGTCTGAGTCACAATTTATCTGTTCATAGCGATGAGCAAGTGTGCTACCCCCTGATTCAGCAGCCAGTCCTATATGAAAGAGCATACCTAGCACTACCCTTCAATGCCTTTGTTAACCTTGCAGTGCTGACGTCCTAACAAGGGATGAATTGAAATTTAGACACGGGGAGCCCCAGGGAGCTCTGGGCAAAGAATGATGCTGGAGTGCTTCCTGTAGGACCAACTACATACTCTATCTTGTTATTGCCAATGCTGTTTTGGTTTCAGCACTGGATCCTTCTTACCCCTTCTGTGTCTCCTCTCAGAGCATAGCCAAAATGTTGGAAGTCATAATTGCTGATGATGCCTAGAGTTTCTCAGAGGTTCTCAGAACATAAAATAAAAACCTCTGATGGGATCAGTGCTCTTCAGATGTGGGGATAAATATGATGGGCACCTAATTTCAGCATGTGAAAAGCTACTTTAATGGTTTGTCAGGAGCCCACATTGTTCCTGAACACCACAGAAGAGAGGACCAGGATCCCATCCTGGTCCAGAAGCAGATGGCAGTTCTTCCTGAACTTGTCCAGGCACCTAATAAATGCATGACACAGCAGTTCTGCAGCTGCATTTGATCCAACTTTGAAGCAAGTCCACCTTTGAGCAGGCTTTTGGACTACCTTTCAACCTAAATTTTTCTATTGTTCTGTGCTGTATGCCATCTGCTTCACATTATCCAGTAACTATAAAAGTTATCAGTACATAATCATCATTGTGAAAGCCGTTTTTGGTCACTTTTTTCTGTGAACTGAAGAACACTGGGAATGTGAGGGTGCTAAATTGTTACCTAGGCTTTGTTTTGAGAGGATTAATTATATTTTTTTTATTTCTGCTTAAGTCTGTAACTTTCTCTATTTTAATATAATTAGTTACAGTTGAACATGGCAAAATACAGGCATAAATTAAATCTCATTTCATCTGAGCTTAATCTGATGCCTAGAGCAATGTTTGGAATGTTGACTCACCACCAGAGCAGCAATCTGCAGAAAGTTCCTGTGTTTCTGAACTCTGTTACAATTCACTTGGGATAGGCAGGCAACCTCCTTCTGCCCAGCAGCATCATCATCCCCTTTGAGGGACCTACACACTAGCGTAGAATCATAGAATCATTGAGGTTGGAAAAGACCTTTAAGATCATCAAGTCCAACTGTCAACCCAACACCACCATGCCCACTAAACCGTGTCTTGAAGTGCCACGTCTACATGTTTTTTGAACACTTCCAGTGATGTTGACTCCACCACTTCTCTGGGCAGCCTATTCCAATGTTTGACCACTCTTTTGGTAAAGAAATTTGTCCTAATATCCAATCTAAACCTCCCCTGGCACAACTTGAGGCCATTTCCTCTCGTTCTATTGCTGGTTACTTGGGAGAACAGACCACCACCCACCTCACCACAAACTCCTTTCAGGTAGCTGTAGAGAGCGATAAGGTCTCCCCTCAGCCGCCTCTTCTCCAGACTAAACAATCCCAGTTTCCTCAACCGCTCCTCCTAAGAATAAGATAACATGTTCTTGTTGCCACTGACTATGTTGGTGACCATGATGCCAACCCTGAGTTGACTGCACATTCTGTCACTGCTCAATGCCCATCTGAGCAGGCCTTCGGTTGGCTTGTGTGGTGCTGCCTTTGAGAGCAGCTTGGCGCCAACATACCAAATGCCATGAAATCCCATAGGGATTCACAGTGGAGAAAAGGCAACCCACGTAGCTGCAGGAGAGCTACACATTTCGTAAGACCTCCTATCCCAAGGCTTAGTTAATATAGCTCACCATGGTTTAACCCCAGCCAAAAACTAAGCACCACACAGCCGCTTCACAGAGAAGCAGAATGGTAAAAGTGAGAAAACTTGTGGGTTGAGATAAAGACAGTTTAATAGGTAAAGGAAAAGCCGTGCACACAAGCAAAGCAAACCAAGGAACTGATTCACCACTTCCCATGAACAGGCAGGTGTTCAGCCATCTCCAGGAAAGCAGGGCTCCATCATGCATAACAGTTACTTGGGAAGACAGATGCCATCACTCTGAACATCCCCCCTTTCCTTCTCCTTCGTCCCAGCTTTATATACTGAGCAAGATGTCATATGGTATGGAATATCTCTTTGGCCAGCCTGGGTCAGCTGTCCTGGCTGTGTCCCCTCCCAGCTTCCTGTGCACCCCCAGCCTTCTCGCTGGCCGGCCAGCACGAAAAGCCAGATGTTCCTTGACTGCCTCACAACAACCCAAAACATCAGCACCTTGTCAACATTTTCTCATCCCAAATCCAAAACATAGCCTCATACTAGCTTCTATGCAGAAAATTAACCCTACCCTAGCTGAAACCAGGACAAACCAATGCCAGTTTTTTCCTGTCCATTATCATAAAAATATTATCATTATGTGCAAAAGATTGTTGTTTTACTCTCAACTATTCACATTCTGGCTACAGAAAATGAAAGATTGACACTTTAGCAATATTCTTAGCCTGTGCCACCAGGGCTCACATTTTAAGTGCCTTTTTTCCCCATTTCTGTTCAGGCTGGAATGAGGAAATCTAACCTCTCAGGAGTGGTATAATGCGTAGTCATCATCTGTCTGAAGACTCTCCAAAATACCTTGTATTCAAGGCAGAGATGTCTTCTCAGATCTGGGCAGCAGCCTGTGTGATGCTTGGCCTCTGGCGGGCCTACAACCATCCTACAGTGCTGCCTCCAAGTTCTATGTCTAGGCTGGAACATCTGGCCACAATCTACCTATTTGTGCATGGACTTCACCTTGCCTGACATAACACTGTGGTGGGTGAGAAACGGCACATTGCTATCACTTCAGTGTGAAATTTGGTTTACAACGGCAACTCAGTGTTGGATTTGGAAATATGCTTTCTTCTCTAAAGAGGAACTAGATTTCTTAGGATCAAAGATTGTTTACATATTCTCTAAACGTATTGTTTCTTTATGCCCTCTTTGTGCCCTTACCAGAAACAAGCTAATATGTATTCCTTATTGTATGCAGATGGAATAAATGATGAACAAATGGCCAACTTTTACACAATGATACAGAGTATTGTAATTACGGTGCTTTGAACACTTGCCATTTTCTGTTCTGTTATGGTCATTCTACCTTCTTCTGCTTGACTTGGCATCATAGTCATATGTATTTTATTGAAAATTAGTCTTTTCACCACAGATACTTTGTCACTGGAGCTAACTAGCTAAAAATCATGTATATGACAATAATACATCTGAGATCATTAAAGCTAGAGTTATAAAGCATCTGTGTAAATAAAAACTGTTAATTTCTTCATAATTCTATTAAAAATATGTAGCAAGTATCCCTTGGGAGGTTCTATCCATGTTCTTATCTTCCTGGAAAAACTATAGGATTTGTGATGGTGGTTTTGGGATAGGAAAGATTGGTGATGGAGATACAAATCCTGCAATACTTTTCTAGCATTTGTTTTACTTGCCTAGAATAGGAGGCTTTACATTTAGAGATTTTTTTTCTGAGTTCAGTGATTCAATTTGGAGCACTGGACATGCTTTCCTGGTAATTTAGCCATTCATTGTGCTAGGTGAACATCCTCACTACCCTCGTCCATTCTGAGGAATTCTGACCATCAGGCTGAGGTACTTTAAAATACGGACTCTTATATAGTCTTCTCCCACTTGAATGTCTCCAGTGGGTTTCGTGACGAAGCCTGCACTCCCCAGTTACTCATACTTTTGGAAATCTTAGGCTTAGATTTCCTATAGCAAGACGTATTTTCTTGATCTTAACTTAATCCAGTTGCCTTTGTGTTATTTCTGTGCACTCTACAATCCATATGGAAAAGCCTGAAGATTTTGAACTCAGGTCTTCCAACAAAGCTGGAGGTACGGAACTGATCTGGGAACCTGCTGACTTTTCCAGTGAAAAAACTGGAAAATCAGTCCTCAGTGTTGGTAGTCCATCTATACTGCCTTACAGTTTGTTCCATCTATTTTTCAATTTGTTCATCTTCTCATGTTCTTCTTTGTGCAGCATGTGTCATTTAAAAAGCAGTCTTTTAAAACTCCTTCATTAGCATTCCTCCTACACATGCAGAGCATTTGAAGACAGATGCTGTCCAAGAAATTATGCTGTGAGTCATCTTGCAGTTTACTGACTAAATTTCATTTGAAGTTCTTGCTACCAAACGACGAGTGTGCTTTCTCCTTCAGAACAAGGAATGCCAACAATAAATTAAAACCATTTCCCCCCATCCCTTCTGCGCTTTCACAGAGCTCTCTATTTTCTCATATAGGAGTTTTTGTATTCCTTTTCTCAGGAACCTGTTAACGGAGAACAGCCCAAATATAGTATTTCAAGCTGGGTCATTTCCAATGCATGTCTATTGTGCGCCCAGGTTTGCCTCTAATTTTCCTCTACTGTTTTTGCACTATAAAGGGAAATCCTTGGGGAAAACAGGCATTCTACATTTCCTTTTCTGCAAGTCCTTTTAGCATTAACTTTTCTGTACTATCATCGCATCTGCAAGATCGCACCATTTTCTATACTACTGTCCTCTTAGGCATAAGTTCAAATCAGTCAGATAAATGCAGGGCAATGCATGAATTTAAAAAGCAGGCATTCTAGACTTTCCATCTTTGGCACCTTCAACTTCTGAAAAGCCAGGGTAGATTTCTCCTTCAGACTCAGACTCTGTGAGTTTGGGTTTAAACTGACCTTTATTTATGTTGAATTTCACCTACCATTTTACTGCTTAGCCACTTTCGGATGTGAATTGACCTTTACTACTCTGAACAATTTGATATTATAGAATTTTGCCACCTTGCTGTTTACCCACTTACCCAGATGGTTTCTGAATGTGTTGAACAGCATAGGTCGATCACAGATTCCTGTGGAGCCTTACTGGTTCCCTATGGAAACAGGCTATTTATTCCTTTCTTTTGATTCTTATTTACTCTTAAAAGTCCGTACTAATGCAGTCTTTAAATTAAGCCTTGAGTTCACTGAAGTCCTCTGTAGATGGGCCCCAACAAATGCAACTTCTATGATCTTGTCAGTTGCTCTCAGGCTCTAGTCATCTAACCTAACAAGAGTTGTTGTCTGTCCATAACTTAGTCTCCCAAGCTCCTTTTCTGATAGCAGCATCCCCCTTTTAGATCTCAGTAAGGAACGTGATTTTCTTCTGTTTGAGTCAAGAACATTGTCTGGTGTAACAGATGAGATGAACAGATTAGGCTTTGTATACCCCATGCTTCTATGGGCCAATTTGCTTTATTACACTAAGGGCTCTGCAGTGGAGATCCATCACTTACACGGATCTCCACTTGAGTTTAGCTGAATCCGGAAAGATAATCCAGGTTTGTTGATCACTGCATTTGAGCTCTCATATTGAAACTGACTTCCCCATAAGGTTCATCCCTTCTTCATCCCTCTCAGTTGTAGTATGGTATGGCTTTTCTGCCTTGGCTTAGCAAAATTTGTTTTGTTCTGTAATACCAACAGAACAATACTTGAAAATACTTCTTAATTCTATCAGCATTGTTTCTTCACTGAATTAAGCTTTGAAATCATCTGATCCTATACTCAGCCCCATGGAAGGAACAGGGAATAATTATACTGCTGCAAGGCTCTATTGGAGGATGAACAATGATAGAAGTATTTGCAATGTCTCTTTTGCTCCTTTCTGAGGCTGAGGGAAAACCAATCCATTCACTTAGAAAGATACTTTACTGCACATGCAACCTCAGGTACCTTCTTGGGACAGAGCCAAAGCTCTCTCAGTTTCTTTTCTTGGCTACCTGTTGTCCTCACTGGACAAAACCCTAAGCAGCCTGGTCTGCCCCCATAGCTGATCTTACTTTGAACAGGAGGTTGGACTCTTCAGGTCTTTATGCAATGGATTTTGCATAAAGGATTAACAGCAGCTGCTATGAAGCCTGCTATGCCTCTTGATGTTGTGGCTTATAAAACACATAGGTTACAATGAACAGTGATCTCAGTTGTCTACAGTAAGATCAGCTAAAAACTAACTCTGAATCTGTGTTACCTACTATTAGATCTAAAAAATTAATTTTCAAAACTTCTTAGACAGGAACCAAATTTTAATATATATATTTCACTTTGCTGACTGTGTAGAACAATAAAAATACAAGCCAGAAACAGCAGATCAAAGTGGTGTAATGGAACTGTGTTTCTAAGTTTTAAACATTTCTGTGTAGGTGAAAAGTCAGTCGCATTGTTAATCTATGTAAATTGGATTATTCTTTAACAATAACAAATCTTCATTCATAATACCTACCTGTCTACAAGCAGATCTGTTTGATTACTGTGTTTTGATGCATTCATGGGAACAGAGTACTAGAGCTCTGTAGCCATAGTGATACACTTGTCCCAATAAAAAATTGCAAAGCTGTTTTTTATTTTCCTATGCTGTTTCAAAATTGAATGGCATGCAGGCATATGAATCTGAGTCAGATTTATATGCTTAGGCTGAGACAGTGATTCAAGTATAGTCCTTCTCATTTGAGAACAGATGAAAAAAGAAATGACAGTATGCTATGAGTAGAAAGCTCTTTGTTCAAGTCAGACTGACTGTGGGCATGTGAATGAAACTTAGGGCAAAGAGCCATGAACTCCTGAATTTTAACTCAGTTATGTCATTGACTTTCTGTGTGGGCAATTATAAATCCCTGTGGCTAACATCTCCTATCCTGGGTGTGTACATCCATGTTTAGGACTTAAATGACTTGCAGACATGCTGAAGACCCACATCTTCTATTTATTTTTAAGGTCATAGAATCATAGAATAGCTTGGATTGGAAGGGACCTTTAAACATCATCTAGTTCAATGCCCTGCAATGAGCAGGGACATCTTCAGCTAGATCACGTTACTCAGAGCCCTGTCCGCCCCGACCTTGAATGTTTCCAGGGATGGGGCATCTACCACCTCTCTGGAAAACCTGTGCCAGGGTTTCACCAGTCCCATTGGGAAAAATTTCTTCCTTAGATCTAGTCGAAATCTACCCTCTTTTAGTTTAAAACCATTAGCCCTTGTCCTGTCACAACAGGCCCTGCCAAAAAGTCTGTCCTCATCTTTCTTATAAGCCCCCTTGAAGTACTGGAAGGCTACAATAAGGTCTCTCCAGAGCCTTCTCTTCTCCAGGCTGAACAACCCCAACGCTCTCAGCCTCTCCTCACAGGAGAGGTGTTCCATCCCTCGGATCATTTTTGTGGCCCTCCTCTGGACCTGCTCCAACAGGTCCATGTCTTTCCTGTGCTGAGGGCTCCAGAGCTGGATGCAGGACTCCAGGTGGGGTCTCCCCAGAGTGGAGTAGAGGGGCAGAATCACCTCCTTCGACCTGCTGTCCATGTTTCTTTTGATGGAGCCCAGGATATGGTCGGCAAGATCAGACACGCCTTGTCAAGTACAACCATCCATTCTTTTGTAGGCAGATATTTCGAATTTGACTGTTTAAATAAAATTTTACAGTTGACGAATAGAGATGAACATTCTTATTCAATACATGTTCAATTTGTTGTCTGAACATTTGTTTTTGCTTCATGAAAGCACACACAGAGAGTTACAGAGAAACCCCTTCATTTATTTTCAGGCAGTAGAGGTCAAGAAAACATGAAATACTGTGGAGTAAATGTTTTGAAGTGACTTGGGGTAGGTTTCAGTACATAATTAAGACACATAAAGTAACTATAAGAGGGCTAGGTGCACAGGTATTTGTTATACTCAGTAAAGCCTAGAAATCAACTCACCTCATTCTAAAGCAGGTACCTTGGGTAAGCTTCAGTTACTTGAAGATGAGTATCTTGTTCCTTTTGTGATGCCCCTGGGGTATCACTTTTTCAGGACTGGCAAATATGACACAGAATTTGTATTCTTCAGCTGGAGAGGTTACCTAATGGAGTCTAAAATGGTACTACACCCCTGTCTCTAGTCAGCCTGTGGCTGGTCAACCAAGTCACTCTCTTGGACTTCTTGGCTGCACTGATGAGTTCCTCTGATTATGGGAGCATTAACACATGTAGACACCTAAAATTAGGTGTCTCCACCTCAAACTGAGTCTTTCTGCAAGAGGTCTAGTGCCTCAGTTTTGGGATGCTCAGCCAGAGACACCTTAAAAACATGCTGATTTACACTCAGTGATTTAGGTATCTTTGTTGGGTTTCTGGTTTGACAGCTAAAGAAATTGATTTATCATTGCAAATTATTTATGATTTCTATCAGAAAAATATAAGAAGTTGAAACTACTCAGTTCCAATCACATGTGTTATTTCGAATTTTCTCTTTTGATGGCAGTTACAGTGAGGCAACCTAAAGCTGGACTACCTTTTCTACACTGCAGGACATTATGAAGCCTAAGGAGAATGAATCACAGAATCACAGAATCATTAAGGTTGGAAAAGACCTTTAAGATCATCAAGTCCAACCATCAACCCAATGCCACCATGCCCACTAAACCATGTCCTGAGGTGCCACGTCTACACGTTTTTTGAACACTTCCAGTGATGGTGACTCCAGCACCTCCCTGGGCAGCCCATTCCAATGTTTGATCACTCTCTCAGTAACAGGGCATTCACACCGCAGATGTGTGGGATACCTGGAGACAACCTCTATTTCATAGACCATTTCAACTTCTTCAACATCTCCATCTTGCTCTACCCTGAACTTATTTGCACCTCTAACACTTTACTTCATGGTCCTACATAAAAGACTGTCTCACTCCTACCAGCATCTCACAGACACAAAGGAGGAACAGAATGGGCAGCCTGGCCCAGAATGGCTAGTTACCATCCCTTTTTCATTGCTTAGCCCTTGCTCAAACTTGAGAGCTCTTACTGGGCACAGAACAAACTGGTCAATAGGAAATGGAATGGGTAAAGACTTGCTGGGATTTCTGTACACAGAAATGTGGAGATTGGAGATTGAATTTAGGAGCTGACATCTTCCTCATGATAGCAAATAAATCAAGAAGATTTAATAGCAGACTGATGATAAATCTGAAATATCGTGGGCCACCAAGAGTAAGTCAGAGGCTGAGGTTGCTAGGAGTGATTTTTGGATGCAGTTATTCTGTTTCTTTGAGAAAGGGAGGGAGAAGGAAGGGAGAACTGGGGAGATGGAGAATGGTCAGAGTAGATCAGCTCCCTGATGATCTGGAGGCAGGCAGTCAGGGTTAGCTAGGGCCAGATGAGGCTATGCAGTCCAGGTTATACCTATATAGAAAGTCCACTCTGGGATGGTCTTTTTCCTGCCCAGTGCTTACATAGAAACAGTTCTATGGCATTCTAGAGAATGCCAAAGCATGCTTTTCATAATTGATGTTTTGCAAGATTCTGGCATGATGCTAGGTCATGCACTGGTTGCATTTGCTTGCATGTGGAGTTGAGATAGCTGTCATTCTCTTTCCAAAAGCCAGGGAACATGTAGTTGAAGGAGTCTGGCACTGAGGGCACTTCGAGGAGAACTTAGGGCAATATAGATACAGCCAAAAACTTAGGTATGAGTCTATGGTGCCAAGCTTATGTGATGGACTGTAGCGTGCTAGCATATAAAGGGAGGACCTTTAAACCACTTCTGGAATATTTCAGAGGAAAGAATTTGTCCAGTACCAGTTGGTACAACATAACAGATCATAGCAGTACAACATAACAGATCATAGCAGTCAACTTGGCTTTACTAAACAGTGAATTTTCCATGTTCCATACTGGAACAATAAAACAAGACCCTCTAAATAAGGCAATGATGTCTGAATACAAGAATCACAACATAACAAAAGTTAGGACAGCCTTGGGAATCCCTAGAAAGTTTTGTCAAATTATTATTCATCTGGCAAAATACATATCGTACTTCTATTATGAACAGTTAATGTGGATATTGAGTTAATGAATCTATAATAATGATAGAAAAAGGATGTTTTCTTCTCCTCCAAAGATTAAAAAATGCATCTTTTATTCACCTGCTTCTGTAATAAATAAGCAAAGAAATGTACCATTGCTACATAATTAATTTTTGGATGAGCTGCTTTGGCTGACTTTTCCAGACTTCATAAGCAACAGATTTGTTGGTCTTCTCTTGCTTTGCTCAGAGTCTGGAAAACATATCTGCATAGTTGCATTTTGAACACATACAGAGGATGTGAGAGTACAGCACATTTGTGTGTCTTTGGAAAAGGTACCTTCATTTTATTTTTTTATTATTTTTTATTCCAGTAATGATGCCCTTGTTATGTTCTGTCTGTCAAGTTTGGTCTGATTCCCTTTTGCTTAGTTCATGGTAAATCAGAACAACATTGTTTAATGTAGGTACATAATGTGACTAAGAGAATCAACTGTATGAGTGCTTTCATTAGCACTTCTGTGCTGGAGATTGTAGGATACATAGGGAGGAGCATAGCAGATGTGGCTATCCTGTTAAGACTGTCCATATATCATTTACCCTGTGTCAGGAGTTTGCAAGAGACAGCCCTCATTCCCATCACTTTGTGTCTTTCTTTGGCCTTCTGGATCAAGACAGCTAAATTTAATGTTGTGTCGTGCATATTTTCTGGTCTTCATATGGAAGCCTCCCATATTTCATTGGAAAATCATTGCATCCATCTTTTCAGAACTCTGGATTTAATTTTCACTGTGGGACAAAAATAACAGGAAACCTAAGATCCTTAATCTTTGAAGTCTGGAGTGTATCATGGAAGTGTTACACTTCCACTGAATGTAACAGGGGTTCATAAGTCTTCACAGCAATCAGGTATTTTTACATTATAAAAAAATTGCAGTGTACTTATACCTAACCTGACTTATTTGTTTTTCTGAATCAAATGATAGATATGTCTTGGGCAAAGGTAAGTTCACCAAAAAAAGACACGTCAACCAAACTATGCAGATAGCTGAGAGACTAATAATGGGGTTTACTAAATACAGAGCTCCCAATGGGAATGAGCATTCATCTGCTGAGTGTCATAAACACTTCATCAATCAGATGGATGTTGGCATAAGACAAACACAGTGCTGCTGTTGGCCTGTAAAGAATTTTCATTTGTTTGATAAAATAGCTAGTCCTTGGCTGATTGTATGGCTTTGCTGGAACTTCTACTTTTTCCAGCTTTAAATGAAATTTATGAAACCAAATCAGCATGTTATCCTGCCTGCAATGACTTTTTTCTCTCAGCCCACTAGAGGTCAGGGCTGTACTGCTAAGGTAGATGGTTGAAGGAAGAAATCTCTTAAGATGTTGCTAGAAGTGAAAATTTTGTCACAGGTTTCTATATTTTAGAGATTTAAAAGATGTTATATATATTATTCAGTTAATATTAAACAATCCATTGTATTTAATACTGGTGAAGTAGGCCCATTTGGTAGATCCATGGTTATTATAAGATTATATAGCTTGATTTAGCATTGATAAAAAAAATAACTAATATGTTTTTTGTTCGATAGATCTCTAAATTTCCATTTAATTGCTGTTGAGGCTTTATTTCCAGCTTTGTGATTGGATTTTATATACTGGTTATTTAAGTGTCTACTTAAAGAAGGTCAGAGACAGGCATAATGGACATTTCTTAGTTCTGTAGAACGAGGGTTAATTCCAGTGATGTAACCTTCCCAGCTGCATTTTGAAGGAATGGGTTACAACAGTAATCGTAATCCAAAGGATAAGCAAGGTCTTTGACATAAAATTTCATAGCTTGGCACCCAGCCCAGGACTTTTGCTCTTTACTTGCTGGTTATAAGAACTTATTTCTCTAGTTATGAATGAATAGAACATAGAACATGATTGATACTTTATTAACATTATTTTATTCTGCTCTTTAACAGTGTCATTTTTGTAGAAATTATTGTAAAATAAAGTAAAAGGGAGCCGCAAGGCTCATGGCAAATCTATACAAATGGTTAATTACTCTGCCCATATAACTGTGAGGAAACATCAGTATATATCAAAGCCAAGGGAAGGCAGACAGGGGAGCTTCGTATTGCTTCTGGTGCAAGAAGAGAGACTTTTTTTTCCTTGCGGTATTGACTGTAAGCATTAGGTAGCTAGCTCCAGCTGGTGACAAGAAAAGGAAACCCGGACAGATGAGAAATCGGTGTTCATCCTGAGACTAGCAGTGACACTCATTCCTTTGGCATTGTTTGCTATGAGATCAGTGTCTAAAATATCTAAAACATCTCTCTCAAGTGACCAGACTTCAGATGCCGAGGATTAATTTGTCAGAGTGATGTCTGCCTGTACGATGGATATGTGCCTGCAAGTGGGGGTGAGTGACAACAGCACCAGATCCTTGCTGTGCATGTAGCATCACAAAAGGGATGCAGGCCTGCATTTGGAGTAGGTGTGCTCCATGGTGTGTGTGCTGGGGGTGCCGCAGGGAAGGGCTGGTAGTGTAGAGTGGCTGCTCCAGGGGCCACGCAGTGGGATCGTGCTCCTGGCTTTGCTGGACCACACAGTGGGATCGTGCTCCTGGCTTTGCGGCCATTCTATCAGCCCAGTAGCCATTTTGCCCAACCAGTAGTCAACAAATCCCAGATCAGGGTGATACGTGACATCTGACATGTGGGGCTCTAGTGTAGTGAAGCTGCAAAAACACAAACTGAAGGGAGCCAGAAGATTGAGCGTTAAACTGAGTGTGAGATGTTTGACAGGTCTGCTAGTGTTTGTTTTTAATATTTTTCATAAGGTGAAATCTCCCTCCTTCCCTAAGATTTTAAAAAAGTCAAAGTTAAAAATAATTTAAAATTTCACATATGCAGTTGTATATTTATCCAGAACAACTAAGATTCTTTCTATATTTGGCTTAATTATTCTTTTATAAAGCTCATCTTTACAGAACTTGATTAAAGCCGAACAATGGAAGTTGTCGTTATGTTCCTGAGCAGCTCTGATAACAATCTTTGTAGGAGAAGGTAATTTAATGGGTTTGCACATTTGGCAATTACTCTGTAGCAAAGGAAATCCTTTTGACTGTGTGTTGGGATTTGTCAGCCTTCTGTTTTCACCGTGTTTTAGTGAATTGAAGTTGGGAAAAGGAAGGTGGACACTTCCAAATTCTTCACAGAATTATAAGATGCTGCAGAATGAACTTATCTATCGCTGTCAACATGAAGAGTAATATGTATTGTGACACAAAAAGGCAGATGCCTGTTATCTGCAACGTGTTTGTGAGGAACGCTTTAAAATGACCTGTAAATTTTTCATTGCTTGACTTCTACCAGATTAAGTATATAGTTTGATATCCTGTACATGGAGCTTGTTCACAACAAGTTCCCACAAAAGAGAAACAGCTGCATGGTACAACATTGTCTCTGGAAGACCATTTGCAGTTCCAGTAGGGAAGGAAGATGATGTAAGTAGACAGTGAGGTGATCTAAGAGTGTCACAGACCAACGGATTATTTAATATCATAGACTTTATTCAACTTTTGCTATAACACGTTGGCAGTCCAGGATCATCTCTTTTGGTTTTTGCCAGGCCTGGCTGGCCTGCCCTGTGTCTCAGTATGACCAAATTGCCATTCTGAAACCTCAGTTGTTTTAAGCCTTTTGACTGTCACATTTCATTTTTCCCGTGATACTGTCTTTCAGGACATCCAATTTAAGAATTACTTGTTCCATGCATCTTTGTCCCACTACTTATGCCAAAATAAATGCCAGAGTAAATAGCAAGCATTGCTGCTACAAAGTAGCATGTGTAGATGATGTAGCTGATTGTTTTATCAATCTCATACACCTTCCTGCATGTCGGAAGCTTTCTGAAACTAATTTGGTTACCCAGTATTTGGCAAGAGCTGGGGTAATGAGGCTCTAAAGAGGGAAGAATGACAATCTTTCTCTCCATTGGGATAGGCTGATGGGTTGTGATGGTCTCAGGCTGGATATCCAGGGACAGTTCTCCACAAAGAGTTTCAAAGGTGGCCCTCCGTGTGGGGAAATTCTTCATCCATTGCTGGTAATTCCACTTGTAGCACAATGTAGTCTTGCCAATGGGTCTTTCAGGCCTTAGACCTCCCTTCTCTTAAGAGGTAGTGTGTAGCAGACTAGGACCCTCCTTGTTGCTGTCATCGACCTTGGCAGGGAGGTCTAGGCCTCAGTAGCACTTTTCTTTGGTGCACTGCAGAGCCTCAGAACCAGATTTGTGCATTGTGGAGCCTCTGCTGACTAACAGTTTTGTTGGCCTCAACCAAGAAGGCAAGCCTGAGAAAGCATGGAAGGCTGTCTGATATGGATATAAATAACAAAAGTGGTAGGAGCTTGGGGAATATGAACATTCAGAGGCAGCATGTTAAGACACAGTGTGCCCATAACTGCCCATGTGAGAGCATCTGTGAGTCTGACGTTACCCACCATGTTGGGCAGATGAGGCTATGTGTGGCCTATATGAGTTGCTATAGAGGTGTGTGGGTAACTTCAAAGCTCAGAGAGGTATATTCTGAGCCCAGGTGTCTGCTACCTGACTGGCATCTGTTTTGTAAGGTGGTGAGTTTGCTAGCCTGGATGCACCCATGCTATGCCAACTTGCTGGAGAGCCAGAGCAAGTGCTTTGGCATGTTCATTGTACTAGTGGAAACATACTGTAGTGTCCCAGTTAGGCAGAGCTAAGTACCTATGGATGTTTCAAGAATGCCAACATGCTGATTGGGAAATCATATATGCTACATTGTTGAAACTGTTGAAAATAGCAATGTTGTTAATTGTAACTTTTCCCACCTTTCTCTGCAGCAGAGTCACTGCGCGGAAATTCCTTTAAAGGTAGAGCCCTTGTAACAAAACTGAAGAGATGTCAGTCCTTTCTCTCGAAAGAATATCAGAGATTAGATCCACAGTTTATCAGTTCTTTCTCTGAAGTTTTTTCGCACTTTCTTCCATGTTCCTTTCTCCTGTCTGGTTTGAAGAACATTTTCTTATCCATGAAAAATGTCCCAGTTTGAATGGAGCTATCAAAACTATCTCAAATTTCCTACACTCTGACATTGTTTTATGCTATGAACACACATTATTCTGAACATCCTAAAGCTGTGGGGAAGGGATTCCCCTGGAAAGCAGGAACAGTATCTTTAATCCACTCAAGCAAGGAGGGGACTTAAATGCCCATCGTCCGCATCTTTGGTAATTGCACTAACCATTGTGCAACCACTAATGATTGAAAGAGGGACACTTCATTCTCCTTTACAGAGAGATTGATCCACCGCATATGCTCTGAACATGTGTCAGGAATTGATCTCCTAAAGTAACAGGCCTGGGACTGGAGGAACACCTAGTCTGGTTTATGCGTGAAATAGGTGCTGACCCCCTCAGAGCTGTCAGGACTACAGTTCTTCTGAGAATTCCAAGATGCAGTATTCTAGGCATCAGGTCAGCTCTGGTATCAGAAACTTGGCCAGCTGCACAGTTTCTGTCAGAAAATCTGTCCCTCCAGATTGAACAGCTACTAAATGGTGATTTTGCTGGGCTACACTTTCAATTAAGACACCTAAAATGGCAATTGGGACTCATCTAAAGTGAGACTCAGACACTTAAGGGAAATCTGGATTAAGTTATTTAATACTAATTTCAACTGTAGTAAAATTGATAACTGACCAATGAATTAGCTGAAAGCAAGGCCCTTCATGTTTTTTCTCAAGCCCAGAAAGAATGTCATTACATTATACTTTTTTTGCATGCCTCAAAATTTTAAAATTTTCAATATGCCTCTTGTTTAAGTCAATTTAAAATGCTCTTCAGTATAAATAATACTATTTTTATGAAGAAGTAGTTCTGAAAAGAAGTCATATTAAATATTGCTAAACTGACATAGCATGGAAAAAATCACCTGGTGAGGAGGCCAAGTATCTTTATGATGTAACTTTGTCTTATATATCAGGTCATAATTTTGTTTGAGAATATATGTTTTTTTCCAGCTATTGGCAGCCTCTGCTTTTCAGCTTTATGAGCCTCAAGTGTCTGTTAAGAAGAACATTGACTCAAAGCCATTTTCTTTTTGTTGCTTTCCAGATGGAATAGAGTCACTGCATCTTCCTTTTGTACAGAGAATCAAAAAATCTTTCCTATGGGAATTTGCTTCCCTTTCATTTTGGTTTGGTTTTTATTTTCTTTCTTTCACGTATCACTATTGTTATACAGTATGCTGTAAATGACAAATAAATCCAAAACCTTGAACTGATACTGAAATCAGGAGTATTTGTCCCTTTCTTACATGAACAAAGCCAATTTGTTCCATTGTGGTCATGAAAAGTTGGTTTGTAATTTCTGTTTAGGTGCTAAAATAAATGTCTTATCAATACTCACACCTACTCCTTGAGATTCTAAGGACTTTTTCTTGTGGAGTCTACCTCAGTCCTGGAAGACTGCATAACCAGGTAGGCTAACTGAAGAGGCTGGCCAGCCCAAGGCCTGTGGCCCTAAAAAATCATTGTGCACCTTTCACCTACCTGAGTCCCTCCACAAATTCAGTTCTCTTTTGTTTTGTCTCTGTTTCATTTTTCTGTATATGGTAGTTACTATGTCCAGGACAAACTGCTGCCTGGGGAATAACATAATTTTTGACTTTGCAGATCATACATGTTTGTATATTCTCAACCTGATGATAATTTTAATTATTGTCTAAGCCTTTGATATGTCAAGGGCTATTTTTTGGTGCTTCTGGTCTTTTGTGTTAATAGTGTCACATTTGGTATGGAAAATAGGAAATGTGTCATGGTTTCTGGTGTATGTAACAGCAAGGAATGGACATTTCTTACTTAGGACTTGTCATCTACAGCTGTGGAAAAGTGGACTTAATGCCTGAGGCCATCCTGTCTATTCCTATGTTTCTGTACATTTGTAATCTGTATGGAGCTCCAGGCAGGATATGTTCTTTCTATTTTAAATTCTTATACATATTTGCATATGTCATTCAAGTATTTGTATCTTCAAGAACCCAAGATGGGAATCATGTTGAGGCTATAGACACCTAAGCTTCTGTGTCTCAACAGAATTTTCCACATTCACGCGAGGTGCCTTAGATGCTGATAAAGGGACATCAATAGAGGGAACAGGGTGGGGTTCGATTGACTGAATTCAGCCAAACAGTTTTAGAAGATCATTCAGCTGATGATCTGTAGGTGTCCCTTTTAAGATAAACTGGATCACTTTGTAAGGTCAATTGATTATATAGGCTGGAGGAAGATTTAGTTTCCTAAGCATATGGGTTTAATGTCCTTTTTGATGGTAGGGGTACATTCCTGGACTTCAGCTGCTGCTTTATATTTTTCCTGCAAGTCCTGTGACATAGCTGCTAGCTCTGTGCAGATGTTTTGGATTGTCCATGACACTGGAAAACTCTCTTTAAGCCATTGAATCCTACCCTAGACCTGGTAAGGGAAGATCAGAATGTCATCTCCAAAATCTGAAACTGATTCCATCCTTTGTCCTTCATCATCCTGCTAATCTTTGTCAATCTACCTCAGATTTTTGTGTCATGCCCAAAGTGTTTGGGCACTGGTCCTGCATGGGTGTTTTAAACTTTATGTCATGTAAATAGTCCTGTTTTGAGTCCATGATACTACTCAGACAGTTAAACATACTGAAAAAGTTTTTAATTAGAAAATTGAATCAGAGATTATATAACTGTATGTTTGTCTCTACCCTGGCTGAAACCAGGACAACGTTCTTTACAAAATATATTACGAGTACTATAACATTTTTCAAGTATAAGTCTGTGCTGTATGTGAGTTATTTCATAGAATCATGGAATCATTTAGGTTGGAAAAAACCTTTAAGATCATTGAGTTCAACTGTTAACCTAACGCTGCCATGTCCACCACTAAACCATGTCCCTAAGAGCCACATCTACACGTCTTTTAAATATCTCCAGGGATGGTGACTCTACCATTTCCCTGGGCAGCCTGTTCCAATGCTTGACAACCCTTTTTGTGAAGAAAATTTTCCTAATATCCAAACTAAACCTCCTGTGGTGCAACTTGAGGCCATTTCCTCTTGTCCTATCGCTTCTTACTTGGGAGAATAGACTGGCACCCACCTCACTACAGCCTCTTTTCAGGTAGTTGTAGAGAGTGATAAGGTCTCCCCTCAGCCTACTTTTCTCCAGACTAAATCATCCTGTTTCCTCAGCTACTCCTCATAAGACTTGTGCTCTAGACCCTTCACCAGCTTTGTTGCTCTTCTTTGGACACAGTTCAGCAATTCAATGTCCTTCTTGTAGAGAGGGCCCAAAACTGAACACAGTATTCGAGGTGCGACCTCACCAGTGCCGAGTACAGGGGCACCATCACTTCCCTACTCCTGCTGGCCACACTATTGCTGATACAGGCCGGGATGCTGTTGGCCTTCTTGGCCATCTGGGCACAAAGCTGGCTCATGTTCAGTTGGCTGTTGACCAACACCCCCAGGTCCTTTTCTGCTGGGCAGGTCTCCAGCCACTCCTCCCCAAGCCTGTAGCATTGCATGGGGTTGTTGTGACCCAAGTGCAGGACCTGGCACTTGGCCTTGTTGCATCTCATACAGTTGGCCTTGGCCCATCAACTGACCCTGTCCAGTTCCCTCTCTAGAGCCTTTCTGCCCTCAAGCAGGTCAACAGTCCTGCACAATTTGGTGTCATCTACAAACTTACTGAGAGTACTGAGTCATCCTACCATATTTCTATGATGGCAACTATATCATAGTTTTCCTGCTGCACAATGGCTTCCAGCTCTTCCTGTGAGTGATTTGTGAAGTGATTCTTAATTGCAATTTTCGGATCCTTCTGAATTAGTGTCATCGTTATTTGCTTTAATTAAGGGTTTTACCACCAATGCAACTTAGATCTAATGATGTGGGTTATAAACATTACATGTCCTTTCTTCTGACTTCATAACGTCTTCTAAGGAACTCCAGCATTTTTCTGATGTAGATGGCAACTATCCAGTTCTGCAGATTCTCTGAACAGGCTTAATTATAAAACCTCACTCTTCTCCTCAGCAATGAATATTCTGAATTGCTAGACAAAAAAATCAGTTTTTGAAGTCGGTCCAGCTGTAGGCTGGAGATGTCTCTGGCATTGCCTTTTGCTCTTTCTGTCTGAAACGAATGCCTTCTACAATAACTAAGTTTTATATCACTTCAGACAGCTACCTCTTTCAAATGCAGCATTTACTACATAATGTATGAAAAAGTATATAGCATTTCATGACAATAAATGAGTGAGAATGCAGTATAAAGAACAAACAGAAATGCCTCAGTTGGAGTTTTTCCAGGTATTAGAATTGCCTTCCTGGGCTTCGGAGACTTACAAAGAGTGATCAGTGTATGTGGGGCCTAGGTTTGTGGTTTTTTATAAATAAGAGACACCTTTAGATTCAGGTTATGTTTTAATGTTTTGCTGGAGATTTTGTTCAGTACTGATTGACCCGTACCAGATAACACTCAAATAATGTCTCAATGCTTCATCACTCACAGTCCAAGGTGTTGTAGGAAGAGTCCTGACAGGACCAACAAGAAGACTGAAGAGACACTGCTGTTGTGGCTAAGACACAAGAAATAAAGGTTTATTCACTAGCTGTAGGACTTCACATGCTGTATACCCCTACTCTTCCAATGCTTTCCTGTCCTACTGTGGTGGGTTGACCTTGGCTGGCTGGGAGGCACCCACCGAGCCACTCTATCACTCCCTCTCTTTCAACAGGACAGAGAGAGAAAATATGATGAAAAGCTCATAGGTTTTAAGGACAGGACAATCACTTACTAGTTACCATCATGGGCAAAACAGACTCAGCTTGGGGAAATTAATTTAATCTATTGCCAGTTAAACAGAGTAGGATAATGAGAAATAAGAACAAACATACAAACACCTTCCCCCCGACCCTTCCTTCTCCCTGGGTTCAACTTCACTCCTGACTTCTCTACTGCCTTCCCCTGAGCAGCACAGGGCGACAGGAAATGGGGTTTGTCTTCAGTTCACCACACATTGTCTCTATCACTCCTTCCTCCTCACACTCTTCCCCTGCTCCAGTGTGAGGTCCCACCCATGTTCCAGTTCTTCATGACCTTCTCCAACGTGGGTCCTTCCCACTGGCTGCAGTTCTTCAAGAACTGCTTCAGCATAGGTTGTTTCCACAGGGTACAGTCCTTCAGGAATGAATGCTCCAGTGTGGGTCCCCCATGGGGTCACAAGTCCCACCAGAAAATGTGCTCTGCCATGGGGCTCCTCTCCACATGCTCCTGTCAGGAGCCTGCACTGGTGTGGGCTCTCTCTGAGCTGCAGCTTCCTTCAGGGCACATCTACCTGCTTTGGTGTGGGGTCCTCCCCAGGCTGCAGGTGGAGATCTGCTCCACCATGGACCTTTATGGGCTGCAGGGGAACAACCAGCATCACCATGATCTTCACCGCTGGCTACAGCAAATCTCTGCTTCAGCACCTGGAGCACCTTCTCCCCTTCCTTCTTCACTGGTGTCTGCAGAGTTGTTTCTCATATTTTCTCACTTCTCTTTCCCAGATGCTGCTGTGCAGCATTTCTTACCCTTTCTTAAATGTGTTATCACAGGGGTGCTACCGACTTTGTTTGTTGGCTCATCTTTGGCTAGTGGTGCATCCATCTTGGAGCTGGCTGGAACTGGCTCTGTCAGACATGGTGGAAGCTTCTGGCATCTTCTCACAGAAGCCACCCCTGCAGCCCCCCTGGTGCTAAAACCTTGCAACATTAATGCAATACACCTACTTTGGACATAAGTTAGGTTTATCTGCAGGAACCCTCAGGACCTACAGATTGTTACTGAAATAGGGGAAGGTTTCTCTTAGTAAGTATTTGCAAGAAGAAAGATTTATTAGTTATCTGTATGACTGCAGCCCTGGAGAATCCTGTGTTTCTGTCATGGCTGTGCTATGTCACTGGAAAAGTAATCTTCTGGTGACCAATAAATTGCTGAAATCTTATGGTTACATTTGTAGAAGGGCTAAGGACTCACAGCTGGATGGAAGTCAATGGGCGCTAGCCTTTGAAGCGTCACGTAATGCTCTATACACTCAGGAAACAGATATAATTTAAGTTACCATAAATAACCATGAAAAATTACCCAGAAACACGCGGTTTTGTCTTCAGAGCAGTGTTAAATAGCCTGCAATGAATAATGCATGAGAGTGAACACAGTGCAAACAAGACATTAAACAGTTGGTCATTGGCACGTTGGTGGTCTGTGTGTGGAGTGATGATGAAGGATTTGATAGAAAAGGAGTGGTTACGTGATCTGGTAATCAGAAATCGTGTTGTAGCTGAGGTCACCTTCACTGCCACACTGACTGTGGGTTTTATCTCAAAGTGTTGCTCCTGCAACATGGCAGTTCTGGCTGAGGAACGTCTGGTTTCCAAGATGTCGGTAAACCAGCATCACACAGGCGCCAGTTTTCTCTTGTGTAACCAGGGCACTTTTTCACACAGTTGTTTTTCCACAGAAGTTTTTGAAAAGTGTGACTTACTGTATTGTTTGGTCAATATTACATGGTTTATTTCCAGATTTCCTCACACTTTCGTTAATTTGGTACTCTATTAATTTTATCAGCATTAATTATTAGTCAGTAAAAGTTGCCCATGTGATTGTAACATAAAAACGAAGTTTTTTAGCTAACATTAATATTTCTTTCCCTGTTTGGGGGTTTGTATAAGACAAAGTTGTTTAGCTGACATTAATATTTCTTTCCCTGTTTGAGGGTCCTCATGATAATTTTTCCTTCGGCTACTTTGGATCAGTGTCACACGTTGTTACTCACATAAGTTGTCAGCCTAGTCCTGACATAGCCAGTCCTGTGTAACAAAAATGTTGCATAGAGAGAAGCTTTTTTATTAGCTTAAGGTATTTTATTTTTACAGCTGAGTGGTACTGAAATGACTGCAGTGAAATACAAGGTAAAAGAAATATGATTACAGCAACTGATTGATGCCACATAAAATACATAATTAAATTGAGTTGACCAGTAAGCTTTGCCTCTAATTTTGTGGTTTCAGAGTTGTTATACAAAGAAAAAGCAGTTGAAAATGTACCCAGTAAGGAATAATTGTCTCATATTTCCAGTTGTTATTTTAGAAAAACCCCTGCATTTTCCCATCAGTCCCACTTTAAGAAAAAGAGCAACCTCTGTAAACGTGGAGAAAGTTAGCCAAGCACTTAAATGGAAAGCTCAAAATTGCATGAAAGAATGGGAGAGGTTTCAGTAAAAAACAGATTAAGTCATTCCCACATTATGTGTCAAATTTGATGTTGATAGATTTTCCTTTCCTGGGCCCACCCCGCACCCCCCCACTCCCCCCAATAGCACAGTGTGAATAGCTTGTGGCTTGCATAGCAGATATAGTAGATATACTTTGGACAGATAAATGATAAAACCACATAGGTTGGAATATAGTCTAACTAAGGTTTCCAACTGGAATTATCTTGCAAACCCAGCAAGAGGTGGATTAAATGGTTTAGGGTTCTTTTTTCAGCGTTACTTTTTCCTTTGTTCCTTTTTGTCTTAGAATGAAATAGAATAATGTTTAAGATTTGTGCTATTTTCTTTGGTTGTTTTTTTTCTTTTTTTTTCCCCTTTCCTCCTCTGTACATTTTAGAACCTCTTCATTGGAAAAATGATAACATGGCAAAAAAAAAAAAGGAAGAAAGAGAAAATATGTCCGTATGTGGTGGGAAACTTTTGAACTTTACTAACTTATTTGTATTGAGTGGTGAAAAGAGGAAAAGACATTTCCAGTCATTAATTTTCATGCTTTCTGAATACCTTTTGTAGAGAGGTTGAGTAAGAGAATGACTTTGCACAATTTCTCATCATACAAAAAAGCAAAAATGGGCATTTCTTATTAGTCAAATGGATGAAAGATAGTCTGTAACTCTTAGAAATAATGGTCTACATAAGTGGATACAAACTCTGTCTCAGCATGTCCCTGGACTGATGACTGTGGGGAAATATTATTAAAAGAAGATCCCTCTATACTTACATCTCCTTGCTCTTTCCCATAAATCAGGTGCTAGTGGCCGCTGCTGGAATCAAATGAACCTGTTTTTGTAGCTGGAAGGGCAATTCTTGCATTCTTAGGTTTCCACACTGTCCTCACTTTTGGAGTATTTTATGTGTTAATCCCTGCTTTAACTAACATTGCACTTTTCAAATCTATGCAGATTGCCTTATGAATGAAACGTTGTTCTTCATTTTAGATTTCTAGTTTGAGAGCAGGATGTTTCAGAACCCGCCATTTGACGTATCTCTTCATAGAGATGAGTAGCAGCCAATACTGTCAATAAACTCTCCGCGTCTCTGACTCAGATTCATCTGTGTCTTACATGTTTCCTGCTGAGTCACTGTATGTCTTTCTCACTGACTTTTCATGTTTTAGTGTTTTCATGTTTGAGTGGGAAATTATTTTGGCTGCAGGCCATACTTTTCTGTATTTCTATGTATGATGAAGAAACTTGATGTGAAAAACTGGGAAAAACAGGATGATCATGGGAAAGTCTTTTTTGAATGAAACAAACCATTCATTTAAAAATGAAGGTAAAAGTGTAAACTAGTCTTCTTGCCATTGACAAGGCACATGTTGTTGTAGCAGCTGGAAGTAAGTGACCATGGAAGTCAATCTGCAGGTTGTCATTTAGACAGAGGAGATCCCCCTGCTGACTACACTCATTTACATGGAACAAATTGAGCTGTTAGGTCTGTACTCATAACTCTCCAACCCCTGTATCTCCAAGACTACCTGCAACAAATCTGCCAGCTGAAAACCTGGATGGCAAACAAGGAGGTGTTGAGGTGAAGAACTTCATATAACAAATACAGATTGTGCTCCGAAAACTTTTTCTTTTGGTGGTTTTCCTTCGCTTCCACCTTCTTCACAGTCACACGTCTAAAATGGTCTGCTGGCATAACTCAGCTAAATTAAATGGAGAAAGGAAACCAGCCGTATAAACTTATAAGGACAGCTATTTTTATGCTCATGCAGATGACTCAGCATACGTTTACATTGCTAGAATAATAGTACAAAGGCTAATAATTAATAAAGATTAAATAGGTTTAAAACTGGGGCCTAATTTTCTATTGGTGGAAGTGTGCTTGGATTCCTGTTGTGAGGGAAATGTTACCAGCCTTACAGAACAATGCGTCATTCCCTCCTCCTTTCACTTCCAGCCTTTCCACTTCAGCACCTCAGTTCTAGTCTCTCTTCTTTTTTCATTTTGGGGAAAGATTTTGCAAATTAAATGGCTTTGTATTCCTAGCAAAGCATTTGAAAATTGGGGTTTGTATTAATATGTGGCAAACTATTACTGAGAATCTGTCCTGCAGTCAAACTGCAGGCATTCTTCTGTTTGCAGTTTTTCTGCAGGTTATCTAGGTAGCTGCTAAATCATCTCAGTCTATCAGGTCCTAGCACTCTAAGTGCCTTTAATGTTTCTACTTTGGCTTTGAGGCAGAAGCAAACAGAGAGGTAGGGAAGCTGTCTCTATGAAGGTAGTGTATCAGTGCTTCCTTTTGTCATTAATTAAGCTGACTCTAGCAACTTGAATGGGCTGTTCATACAGTAGCCACACACGACTGGAGGTTCAATGACTCAAAGCAGCATAACACAAAGGCAGCGTTTGCAGAATGAATCAAGGTGTCACAGATTTCTTGTACGTAACTGAATTCCTTTGATGAGCCACAGAAGCAAAAGACATTCCTTGTTGCTCTGTAGGTTGTGTAGTAGTGAAGAATCTGTATGAGTCCTCAGTTTTCTGCTGCCTTGCTTATAGGAAACTAGAGTTCATGACTGAGGCTGAGACTGGTGTGGCCACAAGGTACTATAAGGAAGTAATTATTTTTTTGTGTCACTGTCAGACATCTTTTTCCTAGTTATATTCAAGGCAGCTTGTTTCCATCCATCTGTTATTTTCTCCAGGAACAGAGACATATGGACTGTGGATGAACCTGTATCAGTTAAGCAAGAGACATACATTTGAATATTATTTCCATTTTTTGACCCTTTGGCATCTCAGAGACTCTCTGATCAGCCTCAGATTCTTGTGTGAAGGGAAGAACAAGTACTGAGCCTCCTGGGCCTACCTGTGGAAGCTGTGATGCGTTGATGCTTCTGCTCAGTATACATTTCTAGAACTGAGAAGTTTTAGAGGAGGAATCTGATAGCACCCATAGGACTGAAATGCAGGACATCCATTTCAGTGGAGTTAACGCTTTTTGAACTTTATTACCATGGATTGCTTGACAGTGTTGTATATGGATTATGGTCCAATATAGTTAAAAAAAAGTCTCAAAGAAGAAACCACTCTTCTCAACCTAGTAAAACTTGCTGCTTCTTTTCTTTCATTGCTTATGTAAATTAACTGTGTATTTATATTTATCTCCTCTTTATGCTTAGAGGAAAACCCTTAAGAGACAAACCTACTCACCTTTGATATAAGTAGTGGGATACTTTGATTTTTGATCTGACTTCATATATAATAATGAAATGACGTTCCCACACTAGGCTGCTATGTTCTCAGGAGGTATGATGCAGCTAAGAAATTATGTGACTTTATTCCATGGCCTGCCGTTGTTCCTTTCTTAGTTGTCCATATAAGGATGAGATCACCTTCTGGAGATTCCTGTCTTTCCTCAATGACTGTTGAGGGAGCCCTACTCTTCAGTTCAGATTTGTAAATTTTTGAGTAGCTGAAAGACAATGAGATAACTCTCTGCTCAATGGTATGAAACAATCAATCCTAAAAGGGTCCAAGTGATTCATCTCGTCTTGGTGTGTTCATCAAAGACCATGGCATATTTTTAACCATAATGATAATGTTTCTGTATAGAGGTCTAAAGTTAGGTGAGATGGATCCCATGTCTAGCCTCTGTTTCTGATGGCCATGTTTGTTACAAAATCAACATTCAAAAAGAAAAGCTAGAGTAAGCTGGTGATACCAAAGTCCATAGCAACTTACAGAGTTTGAGAACATTGCCAAATATTGTAATGAATCAGTGATTTCAGTATTCAAAAAAGTATTGCATAGCTTCTGCAGCTTTCTTTACATACGTGACTGCAGATGTTTATATTTCTGGCAGATCTGTGATTCTGTGATGTTAACAATTCTGGTAGGATTGTTTTAAGCTCACTTTTTTCCCGCTCTTTGAACAAGAATGAACTTCAGCTGGAAAGTTTTAGAAACCTGGTGATGCTTAATAGTTTCCTGTGTCCTCTGCATTAGACTGACTGTGTATGTCTAATAGATTTGCTCATGTGCAGCTGGCACTTCTCTAGGATTTCTGGATATACAACAGTCAATAGGTCATTGCTTGGAGCCGTAGGACGGCAGGGTATTGCTGTGTAACACTGAAAGCAAAGACTGAGAAGTAGCCTGAATGTTCACAAACAGCCTGTTTCTCCTTTGAGTCATAGCCCCAGAGGTTCCAACATTAGCTATGTTGCTTTAATCTGGTCTGGGGAACTAAGCAGCTGTTTCTCATGACTGATTCCTAGTAATCTTTTTTATAGTATTTGATTTTTTGTGCCACGGTGATTCAGTTATGGAAGAAGCTTAGCAATATTCATTGGCACCCTCATCCCTTTTCTGTTTATTAGAATGAAGTCATTGACATATGGGAACATTTATACGATTATGTCAGACAAGCTAGACTGAAAGCAACAGACAGATGTCCAATGAGTTAAATATGCAAATCTTTAATGTAAATGTAATTGTAAACAATGAAGCAATTAGATTAATGAACAGATGAAAAACTACCGTATTAAAAATGAAGGGAATTTGATTTCATTCCTTCTGGGAGAGTTTTTGTGAATCACATTATTATCACAAAGACAGCATGTTTATGTTTAGTATAATTCCTGATAATTAGCACATTCTTTGTTATTATCATGCCATGCATGAATGCATTTTTCTGTGCTTAAGTGGAGCTTTTAGGCAGGTACTTTCTGAAGATTTATCATTCACATTCACTTTTATTTGGATATAGCCCTGCGTAGATCCCAGTAACGTGTTTTGATTCATATTCTTGGTAAATTTAAAATACCAAAAATTGACCTGAAGGTGTCTGATCAGAGTAACAAAAATAAAATTCTACCTTTCTTTTGTGCATATATTTTCATCACTGGGAATTGCATGCAGATACACAAGGCTTGATTTTGAACCACTGAAGATTGTAGGGTTTTGCCACTGGCTGGGGCACAGCTGAGTTGATCAGATTTAATATGAAATGCCTTTAATTACAGAAGAAGAGATTAATTTCTCTCTAGCAGATAGCCTCATCTGAGTTATTTTTTAAAAATTCCTTTACAGACAATGGAAAGAAGTAGAGCGAGGTCATGGTCAGAGGCTTACTTTAAGCTAAGATACCTCTGGGCTGCTGCTGAAGGAGGTGTCCCCTCATGCCCCATTCGTCCCATTGCTCCTTCTTGTGTCTTTTAGCGGCTGGAATGAGCAGAGTCAGGGTCCAGCAGACTGCCTGTCTCCATGGAGGGATGCAGGAACATAGCGGATGTAGAAACATCCCTTTTGGTAGCAGATCAGGTTTCTGTTGCATAAAAGTGCCCATTTAACCACAGTTAACAATGAGTGGAATGAACTGAACTGCCTGTAGCAGGAGTCCAGACAACTAATTTACTTAGTTACCCAGGGAAATACAGTTAAGTATGGAGAATCTTGGTCTTTTTGTGCTTCTGACTTATGGTCAACAAAAATGAAACAGTTGTCAAGTATCTAAATGACAGGCTGGTCGTATATTGTGGTGTAATAAGTCTCTTCTCCATTTAATTCTTTACAATTACTTCATAAAATATGAAATAAGAAAAGATGAAAAACGTTACAGATGTGCATGCACTTGTAAATATTGGTATAGTTGCTTATTTTCACAGAAGCACAGAATGGATGAGGTTGGAAGGGACCTCTGGAGGTTTTCTGGTCCAACTCCCTGCTTAAGCAGAGCCATCTAGAGCAGGCTGCCCAGGACTGTGTCCAGTTGGGTTTTGAATATCTCTGAGGACAGGGGCTTCACAACCTCCCTGGGAAACCCATGCCAGTGCTCGGTTACACTCACGGTAAAAAAACATGTTTCCTGATGCTCAGGCTCCATCCTCTTTAAATCCTCCCTTGAGGTCTTTATACACATGAATAAGATCATCCCGAGCCTTCTTTTCTGCAGGCTGAACAGTCACATCTCTTTCAGCCTCTCCTCATAGGAGAGATGCTCCAGACCCTTCATCATCTTCATGACCCTTTGCTGGACTCTCTCCAGTATGTCGATGTCTCTGTTGTACTGAGGAGCCCAGAACTGGGCACAGTACTCCAGGTGTGGCCTCACCAGTGCTGGGTAGAAGTGAAGGATCACCGCCCTTGACCTGCTGGCAGTACTTTGCCTAGTGCAGCCCAGGATAACATTGACCTTCCTTGCAGCAAGGGCATATTGCTGGCTCGTGTTCAACTTCGTATCTGCCAGGACACCAGGGTCATTTTCTGCCAAGCTGCTTTCCACCGGTGGCTCCCAGCATATACTGGTGCCTGGGGTTGTTCCTCCCCAGGTGTAGGACTTTGCACTTCACCTTGCTGAAGAAAAAAATTATTAAAATTTTTTCAACATTTAGAAAAAAAAATCTCTTAAACTGTTGTAACCACTGTGATATTCTTTCCTCAGACACAGTGCTTTCTTGACCCCATCAGGTTTTCCCCTACTGCGCTTGTTTAGTTTGTCTGGGTTTTTTTTATAGTTTTCTGAGGAAAAGGCAATATAAAATTGAGCTCAAGAGTGTAGTTAAGTATTTTGTGGTTTACACTGGTAGGCAGCTCAGCCCCACACAGCTGCTCACTCACTCCCCCCACAGTGGGATGAGGAAGAGAATTGGAATGGTAAAAGTGAGAAAACTCGTGGTTGAGATAAAAGCAGTTTAACACGTAAAGCAAAAACTGTGCACACAAGCAAAGCAAAATCAAGTATCTATTGATTACTTCCCATCGTCAGGAAGGTGTTCAGTCATCTCCAGGAAAATAGGGCTCCATCATGTGAAATGATTACTTGGGAAGACAAATGGCATAACTCCAAATATTCCCTCTTTTTCCTTCTTCCTCCAGCTTTAACTGCTGAACATGATATCATATGGTCTGGGATACCCCTTTGGTGAGTTGGGGTCAGCTGTCCTGGCTGTGTTGCTTCCCAACTTCTTGTGTACTCCCAACCTGCTCGCTGGCAGGGCAGCGTGAGAAGCAGATGCTATGCAAGCACTGCTCAGCAATAACAAAAACACCCCTGTGTTATCAACACTGTTTTAATCACAAAACCAAAACATAGGCCTATGCAAGCTAATGTGAAGAAAATTAACTTTATCCAGCAAAAATCAATACAAGTATACTCAGTAGTTTGAAATAATGCACATCACTTCCCCCTTTTTTCACAATGAGGGTGGTGAACCACTGGCACAGGTTGCCTAGAGAGGTGGTAGATGCCCCATCCCTGGAAACATTCAAGGTCAGGTTGGATGAGGCTCTGAGCAACCTGATGTAGTTGAAGATGTCCCTGCTCATTGCAAGGGGTTTGGACTAGATGACCTTTAAAGGTCCCTTCCACCCCAAAGATTCTATGATTCTATGATATTATTTATCATTCTAAACAGAGCATAACTTAGATTGCCATGAACTGATTTATAAGGATGCCATGTGCTCTAGGAGGATGCTCTGTTACAAAGCTGAGATGTCACTCTAAAAATCTGGGTTCAAAATATTGTCTCTAACCACTGTGAGTCTACAGGAACCTTCCCTCCCATTACTTGTTATTCTATTCTCTTTTGACCCTCAATTCATGAGGAAAGGAGTAGAAAACAAGATGGCTAATGAGGTTGCCTTCCCTCTCCTTTCACCCACTCTTGATGTGAGGACAGCTGAACTTGCTATTTATCAACTGGTAAAGTGGAAAAATTGCAGTGTCATGATTTGAAGTAAAGTGTCACTCGTTTTCGTCTGCCTTAAATACCAGTCTTCACTGGAGCAGTTCAGAGGGTGATTAGTAAGTGGTTTAGCACATATTTTTTTCCCCTCCACTGGAGACTAGGTGGACTTTTGGGGTGAAAGTTTCATCAACAACCTTGTTTTGTGATGTTCTCCATTCAGGAATCAGAACATTTAAATCCTAATTTAGGTCTTTCAGAGCAGGGGTTTTGACTCATAATGCATGTTAGTTTGTAGTCTATTATGAGAGACCCTTTGTGTTGCCTGGGACTTCCAATCACTCTGATAATATAAATAATAACAAGCTAGTGAACATCTGCACACGATTACAAAAAGGCAATACGTAACTGGGTAGTTGTTAAGAGATTTCGTTAACCTATTTTCAGAACAAGCAAAAGTGCAGGGTTTGGGAGTGTCCCTGCTCTGAGAACCTGACTCATATGTGAGCACTTTCATTGTCAAAATTTGAGCTGGGTTTATGCCCTAATGGCAAGATGTCTTCCAAATGCTCAACTTCCAGTTGTGGACAGAATAGAACAATGTGACTTTGGATACGGCCAATTGTAGAAAATGTCACTCTGTTTTGGTCAACCCCAGAAGACCCACTGGGAGGTGCTAACCTACTTTTGTGGGAAAAGTGGTGTTAAAGAGACAGAGAATACAGCTGCATATATGTGTATTGTGCGGTGGGAGCTATATACCAGGCATAGAGATTGATATGAACAGGAGCTTTAATTTATGCACTTGCTTTTCCAGTTTGCTTTCATCATGTGAGCAAAGGCTGTATATATGCTGTGATTTTCTTTTTCTGACAGTCTACCATGTGTGTCTCTTTGAAGGATTTATGTTTATTCTCTAAACAGAAGAGAAAATATTAGTTTCATATAAATTTAAGGGACATTTGCAGCAAGTAATTGTTCTCAAATTCTGACTAATACCAGGTTAAACAAGTTGTAACTAAGAAATGATTGTGGCTCATAGATATAATATTTTGACTTTACTATGACAGATGAGTATGAAGTATACTACAAAATATTTATCAGTGGGGAATAGTGAGGTTTGATGACTTCCTAGACCTGTCCAAATTAATGTGAGTAATCCCTATTATGTATTTATTTTCTTGCATGATTTCTTTTGCTTTCTATGACCTTGAAAATAATCCTACCATACATCTGCATTCTTAAAATATTTATATGCCTAGGTAAACTGTAGGGAAAAAAACCCCAAAACATAATCAGCCCCCGTCATTTCAATTGCTCTTTTTTACAGCTAAAAGACTTTGCCTACTTGTGGTGGCAAGAAATCAGTCTGACTGCATGACTAATTCAGGCAATAGAGAAGAGGGTGAGGTGGGGAAGGAAGGTGGGAGGAAACTACTTACATGAGAATTGGTCATTGTTAGTTAGATGTGAGAATTAATCCAGATTCCAATTCCTATGAACCGAAAACCACATTTTCCATTAAAACATGAAGCTCTGACTAAGAAGTTTGAATCCTAATTATGAAGTTATTTCCTGTCTCCTTTGGTATTACATAAACTACTAGCCAGACAATAGCAAGGAATCCAAAAGCAGTTAACCTTTCACTAAGGCATCTGGACTACTGCTTTGCTTAAGGCATTTAAAACACCATTAAGATAGTCTGCTGTAAAGCCTTAGAAAGTATGCGGACAGAATCTGTAATAGTTGAAGTTTATATTCTTCACTTAAAATAAAACTTTGATTTTTTACTAACTCATGTAAGTATGTTTTTAACAAGATTTTATTGTGTGAGTAAATGAAATAAAGGGAAACATTGAACTTGTTTGGGTGCTGAAATCTGAGTAAGTCTTTAAATGGATAGCCACTTTTAAGCTTCCTTGAAAATGAAGGCATGTAAGTCCCTGTGCATGGGTTTAAGTATCTTGTCTTGAGGTCAAAGAATGTCAGAAGCAGAAGTTTTGATGTCCTGTCCCACACTTCAGGCATAGGCATCGATATGAACAGGAGCTTTAATTTATGCACTTCCTTTTCCAGTTTGCTTTCACTGTGTGAGCAAAGGTTGTATATACGCTGTGATCTGCTTTTTCTGATAGGCTACCAGTATGTGCTTCTGTTTGAAGGATTTATGTTTATTCTCTCAACAGTGAAAAAAATATTAGTTTCATATAAATTTAAGGGACATTTACAGCAAGTAATTTTCTTCCTTTATCCCTACTATATTCTGTGTACTTCTATGTAAAGTTTTAACTTTATTACAAAGGACTTCCGCATATTTTTGCATAGCCATATACATTGTGTGTGTATCATGATGGAAAGAGCCTGTATTGCCATAGTAACCCCATATCACTATGACAGCTATTTCCAGCTCAGCATACTCCATCTCATTTACACATAAAATTCCTTCTCCGTAATCTTTCCTAGTTTATCTCTTCTGGACCCAGGGAAGTTACAATACCTAAATTCTGTCAATGGCAAATTTTCCAACAGAAAATCTCCAAAACCAGATTTAGGCAAGCTTCCTGTTATTTCAGATATCCAGGAGCTGTACATTCTCCACTAAATCTAACCTGAAAAGCATACTCTGTAGCTTCTTAAATTATACCTGGTTCAGAATTAAGGCAAGAATTCATGGAGGAAATTCTCAGTTTCCACAAGCGTAAAAAATTGCTAAAGGGAGAAGCAGGGTAAAAAACAGGCAAGCAATAAAATGAAAATAGAAATGCTAAAGATATTTGCAAACCTAATGTCTATCTACAACTCTTGGCTTAGAATGATAGCAAGTGGTGTCAGGGACAAATATGAAACAAGTTGATTGCTTGCATATGAATCTTTAAAGGCCCTGTGTTAAGTTGATGTGCTGCCAATAACCTATCACATTTACTGTCTAGACATCTAAGCTAAAGTGAATGGGAATATTTTCATGTGATTTTTCCCTCTGGGTTTTTTTCCCCACAACAATGCTCTTTTTCTAAGAATATTAATTTCTAAGAATTATTCTAAGAATAATAATGGAATCTTGCTGTCAAAAAAGACAGGCCCACCTTCCTTCCTTGCCTTTTCGTGATGTACTGTGGTGTATGGAACTTTGGGCACTGAGGTGATGTATTTTAATTTGAAAGTAGTCCTTTCTTCCTTGCTTAGAATATATGATAAACTGTATATATTCAGACTGATTCTTGAGGGTCTCAGAATATTTAGGTCTTGTTTTGCATCTGCTATATTCCACCTGGATCATAGATGGGTTACCAAAAAAGAAAGACAATTCTCCCAGACTTACGCTGGATTTTTATACTATTTTGGAAGTACTCACTTTTAGATAAGGTTCCATATCAGGAAGAAGGATCTTGGATTTTTGATGACTTAGTTACTCTGGCAAGAGGTTTTCCTTTAACTTTGTATAAAAACTCCTTCAAAAATTCTTCTATTAGTAAGGTTCCCCTGCTGAAAGATTAAAAGGTGACAAGACTGGGAATGGTCTAAAAATGCTATGGAAACCTATCTTAGTTACATAATTTGCAGCCATCTGACAACCCTTATAACATCCTGTTTTTCCTGAGTAGATTTATAGAGTAGCTGGGTAAATGCCTCGTCCAGCCTGAACTTGAATGTTTACAGGGATGTGGCATCTACCACCTCTCTGGGTGACCTGTTCCGATGTTTCACCACCCTCATTGCAAAAAATGTCTTCCTTATGTCTAGTCAAAATCTGCCCTCTATTAGTTTAAAACCATTGCCCCATGTCCTGTTGCAACAGGCCCTACTAAAAAGTCTGTCCTCAGCTTTCTTGTAAGCCCCCTTTAAGTAGTGGCAGGCTGCAATAAGGTCTCCCTGGAGCCTTCTCTTCTCTAGGCTGAATAACCCCAACTCTCTCAGCCTGTCCTCAAAGGAGAGGTTTTCCAGCCCTTGGATCATCTTTGTGGCCCTCCTCTGTCCCTGCTCCAGCAGATCCATGTCATTCCTGTGCTGTGGGCTCCAAAGCTGGACACAGTACTCCAGCTGGGGTCTCCCTAGAGCAGAGAGGGAGATTCATCTCCTTCAACTTGCTGGCCACACTTCTGTCATGTCAGAGCATAGGAATCTAAGTCCTTGACTTAGTATAAGCACTATAACTACTTAGCCACAACTAAAGACATCGGTGTGTTATCAACATTATTCTCATACCAGGTCCAAAGCACAGCACTATACCAGCTATCAGGATGAAAAAACAACCTCGTCCCAGCCAAAACCAGGACAACGTCTTTGGATGAAGCCCAGGATACAGTTGGTCTTCTGGGCTATGAGCACATATTGCCAGCTCCTGTCCAGCTTTTCATCTACCAGTACCCCCAAGTTCTTCTTGGCAGGGCTGCTTTCAATCCCTTCAGCATCCAGCCTGTATTGATACCAGTGGTTGCCCTGACCTAGGTGCAGGACTCTACACTTGGCCTTGTTGAACCTCATGAGGTTCACACAGGCCCATTCCTTGAGCTTGTCCAGGTCTCTCTGGATGGCATCCCGTCCCTCAGCCGTGTTGACCGTACCACTCAACTTCGTGTGATCTGCAAACTTGCTGAGGGTGCACTTGATCCCTCTATGTCATTGATGAAGATATCAAACAGTACTGGTCACAGTACGGACCCCTGAGGGACACCACTCATCACTGATCTCCACCTGGACATTGAGCCATGGACTACTACCCTCAGGATGTGACCATCCAACCAGTTCCTCATCTACCCAACAGTCCACCCATCAAATCCATATCTCTCCAATGTAGAGTGAAGGATGTTGTGGGGAGCCATGTTAAAGGCCTGACAGAAGTCCAGATAGACGACATCCATAGCTCTTCCCTTGTCCACTGATGTGGTCACTCCATCATAGAAGGCCACTATGTTGGTCAGGCAGGACTTGCCCTTGATCAAGACGGATCCTGCCATAACATTTGCTAGCTCCTTCAGTAATCTGGGATGAATCCCATCAGGTCTCATGACCTTGTGAACATTCAGCTGATACAGCTGGTCCCTTACAATTTCAGTGTCCACAAATGGAAAGTCACTGTTCCCACAGTCATAGTCCTCCAACACAGGGGACTAGGCAGCCCAAGGTCTATGCTCAGCCTCAAGAATTTCCATCATTATTAAAGAGTGGGGCAAAATAAAGCATTGAATGCCTCTGCTTTTTCTTCATCCCTATTAGTCATATGACCAACTTTAACAAGTGTCAGTCCAATGTATTCTTTAGACCTCCTCCTGCTATTAACGTACTTAAAAAAGCCCTTCTTATTATCTGGTGCAACACTGCCAGTTTCACCTCTAATTGAGCTTTGGCCTTTCATGTCTTCTCCCTGCATATGCGAAGCACAGCTCTGTAATCTTTCTGCAAAGCCTGACCTTGCTTCCAGAGATCATACAATTCCTTTTTCCTCTTGAACTCCATGAGGAGTTCCCTGTTCAGCCAAGCTGGTCTTCTAAGTCACTTGCTTGACTTACAACACAGTGGAATTGCCTGCTCCTGTGCTTCTATAAGGTGGTTCTTAAAGACTGACTAGCACTTGTGGACTCCTAAGCTCTCGAAAGCAGATTCCCATGGTACTCTGCTAAATACCTCCCTGGATATCTTAAAGTTTGCTCTCCTGAAGTCTAGGGAAGCAACTCTTCTGTGCTTTCTTCTCATTACACTGAAAATATTAAACTAAACCATTTCATGATCACTGTGGCCAAGACTCCCAGCTACCATAATATCCTCCATGAGTCCTTCTCTATTCACAAATAGCAAGTCTAGGAGGACATCTTTCCTAGCTGGCTTACTGATTACTTGTGACAAGAAGTTATCTATTTCCTACAAACTTCAAGAATCTTCAAATTTCAAGACCCGCTCATCACAGCAGTATGATATTCCCAGTTGATGTCTGGGAAATTGAAACCTCCCATAAGGATAAGGGCTACTGATCCAGAAATTTCTCCTAACTACGTATAGAATAAATCATCAGTGCTTACATCCTGTCTAGGTGATAGGTAGTAGACACTCATTACAATATCCCTTTTGTTTTCAATCCCCCTAAAACTCCCCCTGAGGCTCTCATCCATATCATCACTAACCATAAGGGCTGTACAATCAAACCTCTCCCTTACATATAGTGTGACATGTCCACGTCGCCTGCCCTGCCTGTCTCTCCTGAACAGCCTGTAGTCCTCCATCCCAGCGCTTTAATCACGGGGCTCATTCCACCAAGTCTCACTAATACCAATGACATTGTAGCTCTGGGAACTGACCAATGCTTCCAGTTCATCCTTTTTGTTTCTCATAGTGCGTGTGTTGGTCTACAAGTACTTCAGATATGCTCCTGAGCCCTTCATGCTCCCAGGAGCAGTGTAAATGTTCCCATTAGCATTGTCACTCTGAGACAATGCCATGCCAACCCTTGGGTTACCTATTGCAATCCTCTTGGTATCCATTTCCCCCATCAATTCTAGTTTAAAACCTCCTCAATCAGTCCCGCCAGTTTATGCCCAAAGATGCGTTTTCCCCATCGGGACAGGTGAATCCCGTCAGGCCTCAGCATATCTTGTGTCTTAAAGACTTTTTCATGGTTTAAAACCCCAAATTTTTTCAGAAATGGATTTACTGCATGGAAAAAGTTAAGTGTATGTGGTGCACATTATGTGCATGTTAGTGATGGTAAAGTATGGGAGAAAAATTTCACTACTGAGTTTGGGGTACATTTGTTGGAGAAACCAAGAATCAGCTATGGAAGTCAACTCAAGCTAGAGGAGATGAACTACTTTAAATAAGCCTTCTGCACTCACTGTCCATTTTGCAAACATTTTAGTTAGTCTTCAAAGGGAAAAAAGAGTAAAAAAGTGTGTCATTTCACTTTCCTCCATTTATGGTATAACTCTGAGGGACATAGTTAAGCTGCCTAGTAACATGGCAGAGGCCTAAGGTATTCTGCCTGGGCTCCAGATGCCTAAGTCATCTGTAGCTTCTTGTCATACCTGCCAGCCCTGTGTCTTGAATACTGTAAGTAATTGACAATAATACAAGGTACCAGTATTCATACAACTGAATCAGCTTGGCCTGCTTTTTCCCTGCATCTCATGAATCTGATTTGGTAACCTTGACCTTGACCTCATCAGCTCTCCCCAGAGTCCTGGCTTCTCAGTCATGCATCTTCAGCAGCTGGTGGAGGCTGCATGGCACCTGTCCAGGGCCGGCGTGTGAGTTTTCTCTGCAAGAAAAACAGGGCATGTGTGAGGATTAGGGGTGTAGGCAGGGGCACACCCACCCAGATGAGAAGCTGGGATATGGACATCTGGGCCTGAGAACTGGGATGTGTACCTGACTGGAGACTGGGCATGGTCTAGACTATGTCTAGACATTATCTAACAAAAAGCACTAGGTTTTTGGCTAGGGGAAGCTTGAAATCTGCCCAGGTGGAGCAGGAGGGATGCTGAATCAATAGCCCTCATCCAGCTGTCTCAGGATAAATTAATAATGGAAAATTCTCCAGTATGGTAATTTTCACAGCTCTGCTGGTGATCTGGCAGTCTTACCACTGCTGGGGTTAGGTAGTTTTGAACTGGCTTTGTGGACATGAAATGAACTCTTATTATTCATCATATAACATGTAATGGCTGAGTCTGGTAGAAAACTATAGTTCTGACAATTTCATAGAAAAAAGTGGCATTTTATACACTTAGCAGAAGAACATGGTCATGCATATCTAAGAACTTTTCTGTTCACAAACATATTTTTCAACACAAAAATAAACTGTTTCTTCCCATAGTCCCCAACCCACCAATTCCAGGTTATATTCAAGCTTCAGATCATGCAACTCCATTTCTTTACAAAAAAAGACCGTGTCTGAAAAAGAGACAACCTTTTCAATTCAGCTTATCACACAGAAGCAAACCACTGCAATAAAACTCATCATTAAAAAATGAACCGAAGCCTTATGACGGAACAATACATATTTCATACTAGACAGATTTCAGTTTTTTGGGGGGGAAGCTTTAGAGGAATTTGAGCTAACGAGAAATAATGGAGGAAACAATTTAATAATGACTATTCCTTGATAATAATTTTTACCACTATTTTTCCTTAATTGCCTAAGGTCCTATGTTAGGATCTATCTCCCATTGCATTAGTCATCATGCAAACACACAAGAAAGAAAATTGCTGGCAGAAAAAGAGCCTGTGTCTTAATTACACAATTACATTTTCCTAATCAGATGTACTTGGTCTGGCACCTCGTAGTGAGATTTTGCTGGGACTCAGGGAAAAGAGGAGAGTTTATCACCTCTGGAAGAAGGGGCAGGCAACTCACGAAGAGTACAAGGATCTCGTTAGGTCAAGCAGGGACAAAATTAGAAAGGCAAACGCCCAGCTAGAACTCAGTCTGGCCACAGTCGTAAAGGATAATAAAAAATGCTTCTACAAATATATTAACAACAAAAAGAGAGACAAGGAGAATCTCCATCCCTTACTGGATATGGCGGGGAACATTGTCTCCAAGGACGAGGACAAGGTTGAGGTACTTAATGCCTTCTTTGCCTCAGTCTTTAATAGCCAGTCCAGGTATCCACAGGGTATTCAGCCCCCTGAGCTGGAAGATGGGGATGGAGAGCACAATAACCGGCCAAAATAATCCAGGAGGAAGCAATCAAGGACATGTTAAGCCACCTGGACACCCACAAGTCTATGGGGCCTGATGGGATCCACCCAAGAGTACTGAGAGAGCTGGTGGAGCAGCTTGCCAAGCCACTCTCCATCATTTATCAGCAGTCCTGGTTAACAGGGGAGGTCCCAGAAGACTGGAGGCTTGCCAATGTGACGCCCATCTACAAGAAAGGCCGGAAGGAGGATCCTGGGAACTACAAGCCTGTCAGCCTGACCTCTGTACCGGGGAAGATCATGGAGCAGTTCATCCTGAGAGTGCTCACAGGGCATCTGCAGGACAACCAAGGGATCAGGCCCAGCCAGCATGGGTTCCTGAAAGGCAGGTCCTGCTTCACCAACCTGACTTCCTTCTATGACCAGGTGACCCGCCTAGTGGATGAGGTGGTGGAGTCACCATCACTGGAAGTGTTCAAAAAACTTGTGGATGTGGCGCTTCGGGGCATGGTTTAGGGGGCATGGTGGCGTTGGGTTAATGGTTGGACTTGATGATCTTGAAGGTCCTTTCTAACCTTAGTGATTCTGTGATCTTTCTGATCCATTCCAGACCATTGAATATAATGAAACTGAATATTCAGTTTTCCCTTTAAAATCACCCTGAACAATACTCCAGGTATATTGTTACCGTTTCACGTGTATATTTTATCACAGTCAAGGACTCACAACAGTGCTACAGGTAAAGTGCTCTTTGCTCCATGTCTTTATATTACCACTGCTTTGTGAACCAGACGGTGTTCTGCTTCCATGCAGGTTGCAGGAAAACCCATGTAAATGCTACGGAATTTGAGTTGCTTTTGGTTTGATCGTGAAGGTGACTTTTTTTCTTTTGCCTGCTGTTCTTTGAAGGGGTGCTGTATTCTTTCATGAGGAGAGCTGTGGTGTGTGCCAATTGTCTTTACTAGCACAAAAATGGTTTGCTTTCTTAGAATAGAGGCAGTTGTCAGAAGTCACATGCAGGCTTCAGCAGTTTTCATTACAGTATTAATTTTACATATGTACAGGGAAAACACAGCTTCTGTCAGGGTAATATTTAGTTACGCTTTTCCTCCTTCCACAAACCTCTGCTGGTCCCAGGCGTGAATTTTCTCCTTGAGGCAGAGCATGGTGCAAAATCGCTGGCCACTCCGTCCAGGCTGTAAGGGGAGAAGTTGCAAGCCGCCTCAGCTGTCAACCCTTACTCAGCATTTGTTTACCCTACACGTTATTTACACACTTGTTCATGGACTGGACCACAGTTTATCCGGGAAAGCACTCCTTCGCCTCTTCCCAGCGGGGACTGGGGAGCAGGGGTGCTGTGCTGGGGCTGCGGCTGGGCGAGGGCTCTCTGCAGAGGGGTGGCTTGCTGTGTGAAGACTTACTGCAGCAAAAATGAGGGAAAATATTTCTTTTTGCTGCGGTTCACAACCACTCAGAGGCTTTGGAAAAGTTGCACATTAAAAGAATTAGAAAATCCAAGCTTTGAGGTGTCAGCTGAGTCTTGGAACGCACTGAAACGGTTTCTTTCTGGGTTTTTTTGGGAGGAGAGAAGGACTTTTGACAGGCTGCTAGATTTTTCTTTATGAAATCTCACCTGTTCTCATAGTGTCTAATCCAAGAACCACAGAAAGCAACTGGAAAAAATTACTATGGTTTTGTCTTTTGTCAGGCTCCAGACGGGGCCTTTTACCCTGAGCTGGGAGTATCTAAACCCAGCGTCGGTAATGGGACTCAGTGCTGGCAGCACATGCAGAAAGGGGTCGCAGAGTTGAAATCTAACCCCAAATTTGGGTCCAAACACCCTGTGCTACATAACTTTGGGCAAGGGATAAAGCAAATGATCCCGTTAGGGGTAAGGAGAGGTGGTAGCATGTTCCTATTCCAAAGTGGTGCTCTGGTGAAGAGATGCGCGGCTGTAAGCAATGTCTGTGTGTGAGCAGGGCTGTGAGCATCACTGGTAACACCCCAGAGGGCTGAGGTAGAGGAGGGGGGGAACCTATAACCCCATGGGCACCTTGAGATCAATTGCAGCCCTGATGAATTAACCCTGTGGTGTGTAGACTTCAAAACCAGATTTTTCCCTCTAACATTTTTCAAAATGCAGTTAATTTCAGCAAACTCAGATGATTCTCTAAACAACTAATATTTCTAATTTTGCTAGTTGTTTCATGTGAAGTTTTAGGCTAGAGACAGCTTGCAAGACTATCTGTACTATAGCAAAAATGATAATCTATTTGCTTTGTTAATATGTAACAATATGTTATAACCTTTTTTTAAAAAAATCCTCTTATTCCTGATCAACACACGTTTAATGCACTCTTGCCTATACAAGTATGGTGGTTTTTTTTGATTGGTTGCTTTCATTTTTAAATGCTATAATAGTAATGAATGGCATATTCTGACAATTTTTGCTCTTAATGATTATTCTCTAAAACTGTTTGTGTGAAGAAAACAATCTAACAAACCCAATCCAAACACCACACTGTTTTACCCAGTGTCTTATGCATTTGTTTGCTAAGGCAACGTGTTTCTCTTCCTTGACTGCACTCCTTCACAATGAATAAATCAACACAAGGTGGTGCTAAACAGCACACCATTCATCTTTTTCCTGTATACAGCCCTGAAGGGAGTTTTTAGAAAAGGCGGCTAGTAGATAATCTCAATCTCTTTTTAAAAATACATTCAGTTACTTATTTCTGTCTGTAGTGGCTTGTGAGAGTTTATCTAATAAAGCCTGCCCACTATGTCTGTCAAAGATGTCTTCTCTAAGAAGTGTGGACCCCCAGTCTTTGGATTAATGAAATAACTTTGTGCTAGGCTTTCCTTACAGGAAAGTCTAGCCATTATCTCCTTGCTTATCTGTAAGTGGATGCTGGTATTTTTCACCTCTGCTTCACAACTGTTTGTGAGTTGTTTCTGAGGAAAGCTGTACAGCATGTGTGCTGTGAGCTTAAATTACAGGGTTCTGTAGTTTCTTCAGACAAATTTCTAAGGAGAGGTTGAAAATGTAAAATGAATGAAGAAGACTAATCATAGATGGTGGGACTTGAATGTCTGACCAAGTTCAGGACTGATCTAGACAGGCTGGAGAGCTGGGCAGAGGGGAACCTCATGAAATTTAACAAGGACAAGTGTAAGGTTCTGCACCTGGAGAGGAACAACTCCATGTACCAGTACAAGTTAGGGGCTGACATGCTGGAAAGCAGCTCCATGGAGAAGGACCTTGGAGTCCTGGTAGACAATAAGTTATCCATGGGACAGCAATGTGCCCTGGTGGCCAGCAGGGCCAGTGGTATCCTGGGGTGCATTAAGAAGAGTGTGACGAGCAGGTCAAGAGAGGTTGTCCTCCCCCTCTACCCTGCTCTGGTGAGGCCTCATCTGGAGTATTGTGTCCAGTTCTGGGGTCCCCAGTTCAAGAGAGACAGGGACTTTTGGAGAGAGTCCAATAGAGGGCTATGAGGATGATTAAGGGACTGGAACATCTCTTGTATGAGGAAAGGCTGAGAGACCTGGGGCTGTTTAGTCTGGAGAAGAGAAGGCTGAGAGGGGACCTTATCAATGTCTATAAATCTATAAATCTCTGAAGGGTGGCTGTCAGGAGGATGGAGCCCATCTCTTTTCAGTAGTGCCCAGTGACAGGACCAGGGGCAACGGGCATAAAGTGCAGCACAGGAAGTTCCACCTCAACATGAGGAAAAACCTCTTTACTGTGAGGGTGACGGAGCACTGGCACAGGCTGCCCAGAGAGGTTGTGGCGTCTCCTTCTCTGGAGACCTTCAAAACCCAACTGGATGCATTCCTGTGCAACCTGCCCTAGGTGATCTTGCCTTGGCAGGGGGGTTGGACCAGATGATCTTCAGAGGTCCCTTCCAATCCCTACCATTCTGTGATTCTGTGATTCTGTGACTGACAGCTCCGGGGAGAATAAGTGCCTCTACACCCAAGAGATGCTCTGTTCTCCATGCTCATGCTCTTCCTGGAGCAGGGAGAGAGGCAGTGTTTGATCGGCTGCTGGCCTCTTTGCTTCATCTGCCAGCAGAAGTGCTAATTAGATATTTTGTTTTCTTGGCATCAAATCACCTGTGATGTGAAAATGCTTCTGGGATGCAAACTGGAAGGGATGGACATCCTTGAAAACATATTTTTTTAGGGGAAGGCAAAACTGATCTCTCTAAAAAAAACCCCATGCTTTTGCTAGTAAATACAAAGTAGATCAGGTGGAACCGGCTAGACAGAGGACTATGCTTGATGACTGTGTGTCTCTCAAGGAATCTCACCACAGATATTTGGCAGCACTTTGACATTGTATCTGCACCTCAGAGACTTTCTTTGGTATCTTCTGTCCTTTAAAAGCATGTTTTATGGATAGAAAATATCTCTAGGAAAGCCTGGAGCATTATTTCCTTCTGCAAAACAATGGAAGATTGAAATGGATCCTATTACTTTCCCACCATGTAAATCCCAGCCTCAGAGAGAGCTTCCTAGGGCTCCTAGGGGGAGAGGGTATTCTACACAGGCAGCTGAGCTATTGTCATGGTTTAGCCCCAGCCGGCAACTAAGCACCATGCAGCCGCTCGCTCACTCCACCCTCCCCCAGTGGGGTGGGGGAGAGAATTGGGAAAAAACTCATGAGTTGAGATAAAAACAGTTTAATAGGACAGAAAAAGAGAAGGAAACAACAATGATAACAACAACAATAATACTGACAAAGGAATGTACAAGAACAAGTGATGCCCAATGCAGCAATTGCTCACCACCAGGCGATCGACAGCCCATCCCCGAGCAGTGATTCCCGCCCCACTGACTAACTCCAGTTTATGTACTGGGCATGATGTCATATGGTAGGGAATATCCCTTTGGCCAGCCTGGGTCAGCTGTCCTGGCTGTGTCCCCTCCCAGCTTCCTGTGCACCCCCAGCCTTCTTGCTAGCAGGCCAGCACAAGAAGCTGGACTGTCCTTGACTACTTAGCAACAGCTTAAAACATCAGCACTTACCAACATTCTCTCATCCCAAATCCAAAACACAGCCTCACACTAGCTTCTGTGAAGAAAACCAACTCTATCCTGGCTGAAACCAGAACAGCTATCCATTCACTCTTGCTATGTCCACGATACAATGGGCCCTTCTTATCATAGCGTTGATATATAGCACCAAGTTCAATGTGGTGTGAAAAATTGTCTTTTGCGGAGCGATCCGAGACATCTGATTACATATTGCATACTATATTGACGTCACATTAGGATAAAACTAGACATTAGGAAGCATTTCTTTACCAAGAGGGTGGTTAAACACTGGAACAAGCTTCCAAGAGAGGTGGTCCATGCCCCATGCCCGTCAGTGTTTAAGAGGCATTTAGACAATGCCCTTAATAACATGCTTTAACTTTTGGTCAGCCCTGAAATGGTCAGGCAGTTGGACTAGATGGTCATTTTAGGCCCTTTGCAACTGAACTATTCTATTCTACTCTACTCTACTCTACTCTACTCTACTCTACTCTACTCTACTCTACTCTACTCTACTTTATTCCGTTCTATTCTGTTCTATTCCATTCTATTCCGTACTATTCCGTACTATACAATGAATAGCCAGCTTTCATCACTCATTTAAGCAAGAGTTTGGACTGAGTGAGAGGCAATTAACTCTATTCTCTTTTTTTAATACATATATACTAGTTAGTATATACATTAATATATACTAATATACTAATTTGCCAGAACTGCAGGGTTTGAAATCAAAGCTGAGTATCTCTCTAGTACTTATTATGTAATTTTCCACCAGTGACACTAGATCTCTGAAAGACGTTTGTAATTGTAGTAACCCATTTTCTGTTGGAAGCAAAGTGCAGATGAGGACTTGTTCTTTTCACACTCCACTGACACTCAATTTCACTAAGAAAAATTTAATTGATTGAGTGATAATGCTTTATTTATTGACTCTTTACTAGGCTTACCGGTGCTGTTGTTGCAAATGAACATGCTAACTCATGTTTTGGAAATAATTATTCATAGACTTTTTCATCAGGAGATGAGTCTGGATGACCCATCAGGATCTGAAACATACACATTTATGGTAAAGTTCTTACTTTAGGTGATAGTAGTATGAGATGTTGGAACAAAATTTGCAGACATCAAGAGATTAAGCATGTTTATATAGTGGGAACATTAAATTAGTTTTGGACTTCAGAATATAGTTCAACAACTGTCTGTCTGTCTGGAGTGAGCAAAACATTCCTTCTCCAGATAGGTTATCCCACAAGTTTCTACTGGATATATGGATCAGCAATCTGTTCTGATACGGCAATCCCTTTCTTTTTATGTTTTAAACATCAAGTGCAGAACAGACCTGGAAACACAAAATGGCATTTCCAAGGGTGAGCTCTGATACTGCCCATCTGTGTTTTCAGTTTCAGCCAGTAGTCTGAGCAGCAGCGCACACAGCCAAGTGTGGCTTTTTCACTACCAAAAGCAGTGATTAGAAAATAAAGTGGTTTATTATGTTTTTAACTTGAAGGGCATGAATTCATACACCAAAAATCTTCCTTTTTCTTATGGCCCATCCAGTTTTTCAGATGTGGGTCTGTGGATTCTGCAGCTTTGCAAGTTGTGGGCTGGTGAGTTTTTCTTTGTCCTCCATCCCTGAGCTCAATTTATCTATTACCCATTTTGACCATTAGTGGTGAATTGCTTGCTTGTGTATCCAACACTCAGGTAGGCAAGAACACTTGCTTCAAGTGCATTCCCCCCAAAATAATTAACTTGGTGTAGACAGCAGATACATCTCTATTCAGGAAGGCAAGAGGGAACATCTGAGGGAGCAGCATAGTTCCTTGGTTAAGGGGCACTTTTCTAGAATATTTTCAAGATGCAGTTTTGCAGAGTTATTAACTGGCAGAGAAAGACATTAAAAAAAAGAATAATACAAAACCTCACAGCATTAACAGTTTTTACAGATAAGGATCCTCCAGCTATCAGGGAAGGCTCAATTGAGAAAAAGCAGGCAGTGAGGTAGAAATCAAAGTATTTGCTGATCTCATTGCTCTTGTCAATACTATTGCACTGCTACTTGCTTGTGCCAGTGGGAGAGAGAAATTTGTCTTGCTGAATACCACAGCAGGGTGGAAAGCTTCAAAATGTCTTTGTATAGTTTAAAAATGAGTTTACTTTGTTCTCTAACCTGATTCTTGAAAATACTTAGTGAGAGATTTTGCTTAATGTTGTAACTATTCACATTCATCATAGCCCAGTTCTTAGTCTCTTTCTTGTGCTTTATTTCTCTTAATTATAGGTCTGCATACAAAGGTATACGGTTTTGGCATCTACATTGCACCAAGTGACTGGAGTGATGAGAGAGGAGATGTTTCCCTCATTTTGTAATAACACTGCCTTTGATGGACGCTATAAATCACTTGGTCTTTATGCTCATTGTCCTTTGGCCTTCTGGTGTTGTCCCTCCTGCAGTCTGGAATGCTGCTATGAAGCAGTTTGTTTCTGGAAAAGTCTTGTTGGCATTTGCAGCTTGGGCCCCTCTGGAGGATATGGCCTATGCATGTACATAGAGGCCTAATGCTTCCTTTGCTGGAAAACTGTACTCTTTAGAGTTGTAGTAGCTTAAGTTACTACTGACTGCATCTTTCAGGCTTCCAGTCTCTGATTCCTCTCGGAAATAAAAACTTAGCATTTTGATTGTTTGCTTAATGTCTTTTTTTAAATGTCTTGTTTTGCTTAATGCATTGTCTTATTTTTTGCTATTTTGTTCAAAAAAAAGGAAGAGAAAAATATATATTTTGGAAACCAGAGATCTCAATGATATAGAAACAGTGTTTTCCATTCAACAGCATGATGCTGAGCAATTAAAAAAAAGAAGCTCCCTAAGGTAGTATTGACCTTCAAGCTGTGATACAATAAGCACAATATGACTAAATATTAAACGTAAACCCAGGCCACAACGTTTGGTTCAGATCCCAGTTTGAACAACTTCCACTACTAGAGGTGCTTAAAGTTGAGACTTGATGGATCATTTGCACATAAGCTTAGTTTTCCACAACTGTTGGTTTGCAAATGGGCTTTGGTTTGGGCCCGTTTCCTCAACATGGACGTGGCCCTTTGCATATGATTATATGTTCTGGCAGACTGCCACTCTGCAGTGCGCTTTGGTGTCCATCAGATCTTGGGAAGCTCCGCTGAGCGGCTGCGCAGCTCAGTTCTGTCCATGCCGAGCAGAGATGCAGACACAGCTTTGCTGAGTGCTTCCCTCCGAGTCCTCAGGGGACAAACGGGCTGAGCTCTTGCAGACTGAGTTCGTAACAACTGGTGTTGCTCTGTGTTGTGGACCCCTCGCTGGAGTCTCCAGTATGCTGACAGATTGAGAAACTCTTGGAAGCACAAAGTCTTCAGGAGCCACAGGGAATGGCGTGGTGCAGCAATAAATAACGGTATGTAATGTATGTCCAAGGGGCCTCTGGAAAATACCTGAGAACACCAGAGATAATAGCAGGAACTCTTTATTTATCTGTGAGCGAAGAAGAATTGCTCCTTCAGTTCAGTAACCTGTCCTAGGCAGAGCCAGCATCCGAGAAAGATATATGCAAGGTCAGACAGATAGCTAAGGGCAAAACCTGCATTGCAGAAGGTTCTTCCACCTCCCAGCTGTTTCATTAGTTTGTGAGCTAAGGTAAGAATAATATATATCTTTAAAATTTACCTTTTCAAAAAGAGCCTTGGACATTCTCATTATCTATATAAATACCTAATTCTACTTTTATTGCTGGCCACAATGCTTGAATGCATCTCATAGGAATGACCTACTCAGCTTAATGATGTCAGGTAAAAGGCACGCGTGAAAAATGTATTGCTTTTCAGTTTCACTACTGGTGCCTTTCCTTCTTGTGTAGAAGAGCTCTTTGCATGAGACTTCTTTCAAAACTTACCTCTTAGAAAGAGCCCATTTTCACATGAAGGTCCTGGTTTTCATTCTACAACCATGCAATTTGGGAGCACAAACCTTACACAACAAATGGCACGTGGTCTACAGAAATGTGTATTTTGGATTCTGCTATAACTACAAGAAGAAGAAAGAAAATACAGGGAGTACCAACAGGTCCCTTTAACTAATGGATAATTTGTTGATTTGGGAAGATCTTTGGTTTTGTCTCCATTCTGTTTGCTTTTGTATTTGCTTACCTGAATGATTTAGACTAAGAGAAGTTGTTTTTATTTTTAAAAGCCTGTCAGAGTTTTTGAAAATAGTCGGTAAGCTGACACTCCTTTACAGTAACTACTGGACATTGCTCATGTGCTTAGGTACTCCATGCTATTGGACCTGCCTCTGTCCTCTTGGGATCCATATTTTGTGTTTGTGTGTTAAGACAACCAGGAAACCTCACAAGAACTGTCACAAAAGTACCTACTCAATTTAACTAGAGGATGGTTTCTATTTCTCATCAGAGGAGTGGCTTTTCTCTGTTTTCTCATAGAAAATGTTTCCCTTGTACTTTGAGGAAGATTGCACTCTTCAAATTCCTCAAGAGTCCCTTGAAACCACCCTTCTTCTGCCTGGTAGGAGCCATCTTCACAGGAGCTCTCAGTAGTTGGTAAAGTGGTTGGTACGCACATAGGAGCCTACTCACGTTTCCTGAATTCAACAAAAAGGTTCTGCATTGGCTATAGCAGATTCTGGAAGTGCTTTGTATAGACTGATGGGCTTTTCAGAATGGGAGCAAATCCATGAGTAAGTTTTTTCAAGAGCTTGTTAAAACTTTATGCTAAGACTAATTTAACCAGCAGCACAGTGCTTATCAGAAAGTGAAAATTTCCCTGAGGTAAGGACACAAAAGGGGACACAAATCTAACACAGTAGATTGGAGTAATACAGTATACTGTACAGATACAGTTTCTAGCAGATTAAATGCCATGGAAAATTGGAAAGTGCCTTTAAATTTTTATGTGTTAGTTTGAACTGTGTAGTTAATTTATTCTAGAATTAATATTCTTCAGTGAAACTCTTCTGATTTAGACCAGCTGGAGATGTGGTCCACCATATGTTGTCAGGAAAAAGCAGGAATGTATTTAATGGAAACTGGCAAAAGTTTTCAAGTTATTCTTGTTGCAAGTGTGAGTGAATGTCTGTGCTTGAAGAAAGTGAGCAAGCTACCTCCATCCATGACACATATGTATTTAATGCATGATGTTCACCACGTACAAACCCTCCCATAATTGTGAAAGATTTCTGTTGAACCTAAAGGTAATCAGCAGATTTTTCTCCTTACAGTTCCTCTGAAGCATTTTGAACTGTATTTTGTCTGTACAAGAGCAATTGCCTAAAGGATATGTTTATGCTGGAACACTGTGAAACAAGGGGGGGAAAAAAGGCACACCAATACTGTCAAAACTCAGAAGTCTTCTGTAGCAGTTGAACAAGTGTGAAATTAGTTCACTGAGTTTAAGCTAAATCCCTGGCAGGGTTTTCTGCTTACATGGTTAGAAGGGCAGATTGGAAATTTGGTGCATTTCCACCTCGTGCTTCACTAATGGAAACCATTATGATTTCATATGAAACCATAATGGAAGCCATATGATTTCAAAACATTCTAATACTTACATTGTGTCTTTGTGAAGTATACCGCCTGTTATTTCTTCTATCTGTATTACACTATATAGGAATAATAATACTTGCTCTGATACTATGAAAATACAGACAGGTCCCTGTAAGTAGCGGGCTATTTCTTTTCCATCCTCCAACAGCCTTCTCCTTCCATGCCTCAGGAACCCGACCTCTGCAAATTACCTTTGGTACACTTCCTTCTCTTCCAATGAGCATCTATTCCCACCACAGTATCCTCCCAAATTCTTTCCCTTCATGGTATGCTCTTCACTGTTGAATGTCACTACTGAATCTCAACTATTCAGTGAGCTACCATACCAGGTGAACAGGCAGAGGAGTTATAAGAAAATGGATGATTTTGTGCTGTAATCTGTGTATAGGCCTGCGATAGATGTTGACTCCGACAGGGCCAAAGAACATCCTCTCTGTGTGTTACACAAAACCCCATTTTTTAGTGTGCCATGACAAACTCAAGACTGCAGTATAAAAACCCAAGAGTCATAAAAATGGCTTGGTTGGGTCACAGGGACACAACAGTCAAAAGCATTTCTCTTTCAAAAGCAGGGAAATAAGTAAAAATGACAGAATTTATAGGTAATTGAATTTAAGGTGTGAGTGAATGAGTTGCCCAAGAACATGTTGTATGTCAATATAGAAACTTTTAAGAGAAACTAAATGGCTTTATTTGTAAATCATTGCTTCTTTGTTTCTGTAAAATAATAATAATACTCCTGGTAGCAGCTCAAGGATTCTTTAAATAATTTAACTCCACTGTATGAAATGAAATGGAGTTTATGATTTATTCTTCTGGCTGCTTCTATAGACATCTTTGGCCAAATTCTGCAGAGATGAAGGCAGTGGATGCTGGCATGAAGCCACAGAGCCTTAGTTAATATAGCAAAGCAGAAACACAAGAGTTGTAAGTCCTGGAGATCTTGGAGAAAAAGGAGCGTAGTTGAGAGAAAAGCTGCAATAGCCAGTATAATAACTTGATAAGACAAATGCGAAATTAAATGTGTGGATTGCCCTGACTAACAGCAGGAAAGGGAGCTTTGTGTGTCCCATAACACACAGTTGTGATTATTTGTAAATTGAGGTATTTTCAGGATGAGTTGGTGAGTTGAAACTGATTGTGCGAGTCCTTCTGGCACAACTCAACTGATCAGCCATGAAAATACCAGGGAAAGACCTCCTGTATTTTCCATAGTCTCACGTCTTTTCTTGCTAATTCAAAACCAATCAATAATAGAGGGCCCTCATAACTATTGTCTTTCCCTGATATTTTCAGAAATATCCCCAGATATTTCAACATGTGCCTTGCTCCTGTTGGACTTTAGCTCTTGTCAGACCTGCTACTGGCTTGTTTCTCCCACCACAGGAGGAAACACGGTTCCGCCACTTTTATCCCCTGGAATTATTTAAAAACAGTCTGCCTCTGAAAACATCTGGCTCTGTCTTAGCATGCTGTTTATCAAACTTGCATACTGTTAGGCAAATACAGAATTATGACTAAGCGAAATCAAAAAAAGAGCAAAATAATCACGCATGTACAGGGGGAAAAGTAAACAAGTGAAAAACAAGTGAAACAAGTGAAACAAGTGAAGAAAAGTATTTCATTGGAAAATCACCATGTTTCCTTGAAAAGTCATTATGAACAACTAAGTTTGTTTTTATATGCATGCCCTTGTCCTCAGTATAGGTTTGATTTCGGGAGAGAGGGAGAATGGACAATATAGGCCCTCTTTCACCTCTGCTAGTCTGATTATCTCAGTTTTAGTGATTCAGTAATTCCTGATTTGTACAGACAGCAGATGTAGGCTCTAGGGTTCTCTGGTTTATCAGTTTCCAAGAAATGGATTTAGCAATCTTTTTTTAAAAGTTCAAGCAGCAGTGTTTTGAAAATATCTCTGGGATACATTATATCCTAAAGGAAATAATATTTTCAAGGTCTCTTGAGGTTTGATGCTCAGTTCTGTTTTTACTCTGGATGAACTCTGGTGTAGGCAGGCGAAAAAGGAAGGTGTCGGTATTTGGTCCTACTCCTATTTAAATAAGTGGTTTCCAAGGGATCAAAATTCCTTTCATGCTCTATTGCAGACTAGTTAAAAAATAATCCTTCCCTCTTGTTGACTCTGACTATGATTATGGATACATTTACTCATATTACAAATGCTGCCATCACTGGAAGTGTTCTGCTATGAACACAGTATGAGCTTGTGTCCTGGTTTCAGCGGCTAAACCACGACAGCTTGTAGGTGTTTACATACTTTTTAGAGCTGTACAGGAGCTATGCTGCTCCTTGGTTATGACAGCTGGTTCTGACTTTTGTAATGTGCCCATTGTTTTCAGTGAACAGTACATTGCATTAACTAGGTACAACATGTCTCCAGGTTGCTGAGGACCTGCCAAGCAGTGGTCAGAACATGCATACGCTGGTCAGACTTTCTATTCCTTTCATCATGAGTAGTCATTTTTCACTAGTTGTTCTGAATGTTCCTTGAGAGTAGATGAAGATATAGCCATAGATGGATTTTGGTCATTTTTGAGGTGACTTGTCTTTCCTTTTAATTGACCTCTCCTTTTTACATTGCAGGTCTTATTAAATGAAGGTATGCTGAATGCACGATTATAAAATATTTAGTAGTTAAAGGTCTATCCAGCATTCACCTCTTTTTTTTTTTCTGTCAGCTATATTCACATCCATTATGTTAAAGAATATTCCTGCTGTTCATAAAAAAAGTCACACTTCTAATTAAAGTGTGCTCTCTGCAGCTTCCCTTTGCTGACATCAAACCTAGAGCAAGATTCAACTTTTCTCTATCACCCTTCCAGCTAGAGCATAAACAGCACACATCGTCACTGGAGACTTTAAGCAGAGTTGTACATAGCATAGTTCACACCCACACTCATCTGTTGGAAGACCTTGCAGATCTTAAGGGGGGAATGTATCCAAGTTTTTTATCAGTGCAAGGAGAGTTGGAGGGAGAACAGGAAAAGAAGCATCTGTTTCTCTCCTGTTACAGGGTTAGGCATGGCTGGAGAGCTTAGTAGCTTAGTAGCACTTCCAAATATTTAATGTCAATGTATTACAGTTAATGGACCATGCATGCCCCATTCTTTGATGCTTCTGGGAGGAGACAGCCATGAATAGGTGCTCAGTAATGGTCTGTGAAATGGGGTCCAGCTGAAGAGGGGAAAGAATTACCTAAAGAAAAGAGTTAATTTTCTTCTGAGTTTGTATGTCATCAAACTGCTAGCTTTAATATTGCCCTAGGAATGTTCAGAATGAAAATTCATTACTTTCCTGGATCATGGCATCATTTACTGATTACATCTAAAAGCCTGTTAACATAGGCCTCCTCACCTATATTCACACACTATCACTATCTTTGCTGTTTCCTTGTATCCCAGAAGGTTGAAAGTGCAAATATGGACAAATATCCAAAATAATTACATGAGGCATAAGCAATAAGAAATCAACCATTGAACTTGAGAACTAAATACCAGGTAACTAAGAAGTGCAAAAATAATAGTCAGGACAGGGACCATGCATAATCTAATAAGAAACCAATAATATTGTCTGTTTCCAAAACATTAATAAAAGGTAATTAACAGCTGTAAAATCCTCAGGAATTAGAGTAGCTGCAAAGACTAACTTTCAGAGGATTATGGCTCTCTATATACTTAGATGTTGGTTTTAGATCCTTCTACTGGAGGATGAAATGAATGAAGCTTTTATCTATTTTATTACTGTTTTTTAAAACAGAAATTCCTTAACGGTTCAACAAAGTGGGGCTTCATGTGAGTGTTGCTCAGCACCACGGTGTGCGGATGGCTAGTTGGAGGCAAAACCTAGGCTATTTTAAGGCACATTATTGCATGTTAACTCTTCCACCTGGAGCCTTTGTTATCTTCAAAACATAAATAAATACACAAGAGGTTTGTTGGTTTGTTGGAATACATTTATATGTATGTGAGGGAGATAATCCGCATCATTCTCAGATGGGAAGATCATAGTCTTGTGAGATGCAGAGCTCAAATACTAGGGACAAAACTGACTATGAGATGAATAGCGACCTTTGTACAAAATGTCAGGCAGCTCCATCATATAGGTCTGTTGCTCTTACTGCTGTAAAGCAACCGATTTTGAACGTGACATTACTAAGGGAAGGATGGGTGATTCACAATGCTTAATAATTAATTTAGCCTCTGATTTTATAGTGATTTTATAATCACAGAACACTGAGAAGAGATATTTTAACCCCTAGTAAGTTAGCCAAGTGTGCAGCTCTGTGGCACAGGGCATGTCCTGTCTTGGATCCTTATCTGAGCTTTTAACAGCTTTTGCATTCACATTTATTTTCTTCACAAGCTTTAGGGTCCTGTCAAGTTGCTCTTTTTTCAGTCAAGGACTCAGGCAATATGGCACTATTCATGTTTCTTTACAATCAACTCAAGACAGCACAAATTTTATTTTAAATCTGAAGTGTTCCTCATACGGCTCTGTATTTTGCTCTGCTCCACTGCATTCATATAGCCTAGCGATATGTTAATTGATCTTTTTTTCAATAAGAAGAAACCTAACTTTTTTAAACAAGAATTCTTCCAGCTGCCTAGTACAATATACTGGATTTAACTAACAATCAGCTGAAAAATAGTATGTATTTTTAATGGTAATTTATTAGGTGTATCGGTTTCCACTTTGCAATTTTTATGGTGAGGATGTATATGCTTTTGTTTGCATTAGTTTCACAGGCCAGTCACATCACTTTCATATCTTACACATCACCTCAGATCCTCATCTGAGCAACACTGCTCTCAAGCAATGGTTTCCTATCCATAGACTGTGGGCAACGGGCCCAGCATTACTCTTCATGCCTTTATTTCTACAAATGTTTATTTCTTTAAGATGACAGGAGATTAAATTCGCATGTGTCTTCTGAAAGCAACACAGACTTAGTCATGCTTCTGTATATGATAACTATCTTCTCTAGAAGATTGGTCATATTTTCCAGGGAAGCTTTTTGATTGCTCAGATACAATCTAAAGAAAGGGTATAACTTAAAGGGTATTCTGACTGCACAAGGTCACTGTTTTTTATGGGTTTGTCGTGGTTTAGCCCCAGCCGGCAACTAAGCACCATGCAGCCGCTCACTCACTCCCCCTCGCCCAGTGGGATGGGGAGAGAATTAGAAAAAAACTCATGGGTTGAGATAAAAACAGTTTAATAGGACAGAAAGAGAGAAAGAAACAACAATGATAACAACAATGATAATACCAACAAAGGAATGTACAAGAACAAGTGATGCCTAATACAGCAATTGCTCACCACCAGGCGATTGACAGCCCGTCCCTGAGCAGCAATTTCCGCCCCCCGGCCAACTCCAGTTTATGTACTGGGCATGACGTCGTATGGTATGGAATGCCCCTTTGGCCAGTCTGGGTCAGCTGTCCTGGCTGTGTCCCCTCCCAGCTCCCCGTGCACCCCCAGCCTTCTCGCTAGCAGGCCAGCACGAGAAGCTGGACTGTCCTTGACTGCTCAGCAGCAACCCAAAACATCAGCACGTTATCAACAGTTTCTCATCCCAAATCCAAAACACAGCCTCACACCGGCTTCTGTGAAGAAAACCAGCTCTATCCTGGCTGAAACCAGGACAGAGTTCCTGCTAGTACCTTTTCAATTTATCAAACATGGAAACATTTCCTATCAATAGCAATATAAAAATTCAAATATCCAAACATTTATTGCTTCAGTGGAAAACATAGTATTTTTCTACATTTTTAAGATTTTTCAGTCTGTGCTATATGATAGGTTTCATATATTTATTTCTTGCAGTGGTCATGGAAGAATACAAACCTGTGGGCTCTTTGCTTGGCTGTGATTTCTGGAGGAATCAGCTTATTTAACTCTTCTTTTAGTGCTTGCTTTTCCTCTGATCATTACCTGGGGCTACTGGTTTATTCTATTCCATGTTGTATTCTGTTGGGACCTCCTGTATCTTGAAGAGGTGTCAAGTTCTTGCTTAAATATGTTGGCTCCATCCCTAATACTCCCTATAGATAACAAAAGCAAACCATATCTTTAGCAGTTTAATGATACTATTAGACATTGTATTTATTCTAATTTGCTATGTGCTTCCTCATATAATTCCCCTATTCCTTTAGTGAAGCAGAATGGATATTTTAGGTCCATAGTTTTACATCTATACCTGCTGCTTTTGCCCTTCGTTTCTCTGCTGATTTTCCTGTTTCTCTTGCCTCACTGACTGATGTATATATGGTCAGGTTAAAATGGCAGTTATATTGATTTTTCTTCCTCAGCTGTAATTTTTTTTGCAATAGGAAAGATTTTCCACCTTTTTCTTGTGTTTCTGCTTTCATCTTCTTTGTCTCATCATGATGGCGTTGGCAAATTCTTGCAAGCAGTGTAATCTTCCTTTGGTTTCTGCAATGGCTGAGCCATTTCTGGTTTGTGCTTTTTGCCACAGCATGTAAATTGTTGTTTTTTCTGGACTCTGTTTTTGAGCTTTGTGTACTGTTCTGTCTCAAGTCTCTTTCCTTTTAGTATGCTGGATTGTTTGTCACGTACCCAACAGTCCAGCATAAAACACCTTCCATAAGCACTGGGGAAAGACTGGGTGTCTCCCTTAGTTTGGCATCTCTAATCTGCTGCCTAGTTTACAGGTGGAAGGTTTCCTTTTCCCACCGTTATTTGCATGGCTGGCAAGAGTCCAGGCTGGGTAGCGAGACATTTGTGCAGAATTCATTTCTATGGAGAGAAAATTTTTTAAATTTTTTAAATTTTTTTTTTTTTTTTTTTACCTCCAGAGCCTCAGGCCATTCCCAAATCCCACTGAGCCTGGCAGAGACTGGCTACACTCAGGTCTGCCTTCGACTCTCTCTCTGATCCCAGGACACAGGAACATCCAAGTCCCACACCGTCACGGGTCAGGTGTCTTTAGCAGGAGTTCCTTACAGGTGCAGGTTCCTCAGACATGCCCGGGAACCAGCAAAGACAACCTGTCTGTGGTTGTTTTACAGAGTCTTTCCCTTGTCGATTTAGGCATTTTCGACTGCTTGAGGTGTTTGCTTGCAGTAGGGTATGGCAGATCTTTCTGCAACAGGCTCTGATGAAGCTTAACTCTTCGTCCTTCCTGACCTCCCTTTGACTTTTTCAGCTATGATGAATGAGTCGGAGTCCACAGGTGATGATCCAGGCACAGGATTTTCTTGCGTTGCTGCCAGAGAACATTTTCAAAAGGAGAACCAAACACACCAACCTTTAGGAGTTTCCTTCTTGCTCTCCTTATGTTCAAATACGACAGCATAAAAGACTGCTGTATGTCAGAACTTGCCTGGTCGCTTGCCAGCATTCAGGCAACAGATTGTGATAAACTGTAGAGAAATGAGCCTTTTTCTTAGAAAGCTGGAATAAATTGGTCCTGTGTTGTCTGTTACACACCTCTCAGTGGGTTCGGGAGAAGTGGTCTAAAAGAGATGTACCCAGAAATGAAACTGTGATTGCATGCTGTTGGCTACGACGTGTGACTAAAAAGTCCTCAGAGTTTTCCTTCAGTTGATGGCAATGAACTGTTACTAAAAACAGAGAGAAAAAAAAATGTTTTTTTAAGGTCATGTGTTCACCTTCAAAAGGGGAAGGGGACAGAGACTACCAAGCCTTACAGGTTTTGTAATCATCTTCCTCACCCTTCTACTAGAGGCACTTACAAGCTGCTGGGATGGGTGCCTACAAAACCAGCAAGGAACTAATGACACTCAAAAATAAAAAATTACCCTACCTTTTTCCCAGGAGGACTTCCTGCCATTTTGGAGTGCTCCATACAACCTCCTGTAGCACTTGAAAGTGTGTCAGAGCCATTAAGAATCTTATGGTTTAGGCTGAAGAAACAGATTTTTGAATGAGAGGGTCTGAGTATTCAGGGATTATTTCCTTCTGCACCTGCTTTGGCTTCTGGTGTGATGGGGAGGTGAGCAGAAGGACGCAGCATTTTCTTGAGCTGCCACAACTTAAACCTGTTCAGCCGATCTGTTTGAACCCTTAGGCTCCTCTGTCTCCTCCGCATTCATAGTTCATGAAGTAGTTACATCTGAACTTCAGCACTACTTGTCCCTGCTCCTCCTTCCCCATCACACCCTGTAGGACAGAGGGCTAGAGACAGGAGTGTTGCTGAAGTCATGTGAGAACTTTCTGTACGTGGATGAGGAGAAATGGCTTAGAAAATTTTTTTCTTTACTTAAGGATTGAAGATAAGAGGTTTTCAAGATTTTGCCGTGGGAAAAATCAAAGCAATCCAAGATACCGTGAAATTGGGGATGGTAAGAAATGATAGTTAGTAGGGTATATCCTCCTTAACTTGAGCTCCTGACTTGTGCTTACATTTTAGTGCTAAACAAAGCAGTCATCCTAAAATAAGTACTTATGCTGAGTATCTGTTAGTGGAGAGAGGTAACATTGAAAACTTCCAGAAGATCTCATCCAGCTGACACAGGTACTTAACTTAGAATCACAGAATCATAGAATCTTTGGGTTGTGTAGTCCAACTTCCCTGCAATGAGAAGGGACATCTTCAACTAGGTCAGGTTGCTCAGAGCCCTGTCCGACCAATGTGACCTTGAATGTTTCCAGGGATGGGGCATGTACCACCTCTCTGGGAAACCTGTGCCAGTGATTCACTACCCCCATTGGGAAAAATTTCTTCCTTACATCCAGTCGAAATCTGCCCTTTTTTAGTTTAAAACCATTACCCCTTGTCCTGTTTCAACAGGCCCTGCTAAAAAGTCTGTCCCCATCCTTCTTATAGACCCCCCTATAGAAGGCTGCAATAACGTCTCCCTGGAGTCTTCTCTTCTCCAGGCTGAACAACCCCAACTCTCTCAGCCTATCCTCATAGGCGAGGTGTTCCATTCCTCGGATCATTTTTGTGGCCTCCTCTGGACCTGCTCCAACAGGTCCATGTGTTTCCTGTGCTTAGGGCTCCAGAGCTGGACACAGGACTCCAGGTGGGGTCTCCCCAGAGCGGACTAGAAGGGCAGAATCACCTCTCTCAAGCTGCTGGCCACGCTTCTTTGGATACAGCCCTGGATACGGGTGGCCTTTTGGGCTGTGAGTGCACATAGCCAGCTCGTGTCCAGCTTTTCGTCCACCAGGACCCCCAAGTCCTTCTTGGCAGGGCTGCTCTCAATCTCTTCATCCCCCAGCCTGTATTGATGCCAGGGGTTGCCCTGACCTAGCTGTACTTGGCTTTGTTGAACCTCATGAGGTTCACACAGGCCCACTTCTTGAGCTTGTCCAGGTCCCTCTGGGACATGTCCCTCAGCCGTGTCAACCGTACCACTCAGCTTGGTGTCATCTGCTAACTTGCTGAGGGTACACTCAATACCACTGTCTATGTCACTGATGAAGATATTAAAGAGTACTGGTCCCAATACAGACCCCTGAGGGACACCACTCATCACTGATTTCCACCTGGACATTGAGCTGTTGACCACTGCCCTCTGGATGTGACCATTCAACCAGTTCCTCATCCGCTCAGCAGTCCACCCATCAAACCCATCTCTCTCCAATTTAGAGAGAAGGATGTTGTGGGGAACCGTGTTAAAGGCCTTACAGAAGTCCAGATAGACGACATCCGTAGCTCTTCCCTTGTCCACTGATGTGGTCACTCCACCATAGAAGGCCACTAGGTTGGCCAGGCAGGACTTGACTTTGGTGAAGCCATTCTGTCTGTTTTGAGTCACTTCCTTGTCCTCCATGTGCCTTACAATAGCTTCTAACAAGGATCTGCTCTATGATCTTCCCAGACACAGAGGTGTACACATGATGTCTCCCTCAAAGCCTGCAAGGACATCTACCAGTGTTTGTGTACCCTATAGTCTCTGTAGGCTTTTGCTCTATTTGGCTCCTACAAAGCAGGTGGGCATCAGGTATCTACAACGATACTGTTGGAAAGTCCATTGCACGTCTAGAAGTCAGAGATCCATGTAACATTGAACCTGTGGACGTGCAGTCTGTACTGTGCTGCATGTACCGCGTTGCCTTCAGGCCTGCGCTGCGCTGCGTTCCTCCCTTGCTGATGGATAAACTCAGACTGGTGATGGTAGTAGAGGAGCCTGCAAAGCAGCTCCCACTTGGTACGGGTGTGGCATTGCCTTTATCTAAAAGGGCAGCAGCAAGTTCTCCTGCAGACATCCTCTCTGGCAGTAAAAATGGTGAATACAGTTTTATTCTTGTAAGAAAACCCTAGAATAGCTTGAATGACCCAAATGGGGCCAATCCTCCACAGATAGGGTATTCACAGCGTGCTACATGCAGATTGGAGCCCATTTGATCCTGCATAACTCAGGGTTCCCAGTATCTAAAGGGACATGAGGTTATCTATACAGTCCTCTATTTCTTTATAGTTAGCTCTAATAACAAACATTTTAAATGATACTTTACAGAGTCTAAGTGCCTTTGTTATCAAGATCATAGTGGACCAACACCTCGTGGTGCAAAACACAGTTGGATTTAGGTGTACCAAATCTTATCCCTTAGGAATAAAAAAAATGACAAAGGCACCTTAAAACAATGGACTGTGTCTGAGAAATGGGAATGAATCCAATTCTGCAATAGGCTTCAGGCAGGCACAGGGCACTTTTCAGGCATGTTCAATTACAGGGTCAACGATAAATTTAAGAACACTTTTATTTCACAACAGCAAAGAACCTCTCTATTCTCCATTAGAGAAAAGAATACAACAGAGCATAGCACAGAAACTTGAGAATAATATTGCTTCGATATTGGTAAAGGTAGTGTTAACCCTTTGATTTTCATTGCTTTCTGTCACCATAGTAGTTTTGCGATGCGTTACTTTTTTTTTTTTTTTTTTTTTACACAGAATGAATATTCTGTTCCTAGTCTGGGGTCCAAGGAAACCTGTCCAGGAGACGTTTGTTAATGCACCAAGAACACAATGACCTGTTTCAATTTTTTTCCAGATTGACTCTTATTAAATGATAAGTACATTTTCATCTTCCCTTTAATAGCAAACATTTTGTTCTGATTCAGACAGAGCACTACAACAGAGAGTCCTTACTCTATTTTAATCAGCAGTTTTAAAAATGTTTAATCAATGGACTCACTTTTGCTATAAAGTCCAGACAAGGTGGATCATCTCCTGCTCAGGAAAAAAAACAGTCTGGGGATTTTTTGCCTGGCTCTTTTCCTTGCCGCCTTAGTTGCATGACAACATAGCTTTAAGTCACAGTTTCTCTCCCACGAGTGTCTTCTGCTCACAAAAGACTCTCAGCAGTGTGCTGTTAATTTTGACTTCCAGAGCATTTACACTTAAATTACAAAATTACCAGGAGGGTTAGGGGAGGAAATTCAGCAGCTTGTTTCCACAGCTGTGATTCAAAACCTTACAGACATTCATAGGGAATGAAGCTGCCACAGACCAACTGTCTTTTCATGCCCGTCTATTGTTTTTGCAGTCAGATATTAGCTGTATTCCTCTCCTGTTTGTACACCCATGGGGGAAAGACTTAGAGAATTTTCCCAATAGTATGAGATTTCATCTTACGTGAGGCAATGAAGTTAGTACTCCTTCGAAAGTCTCACTTAGTTTTATTCTGCTCATTTTATTTCTCCTATTTCCTCTTTGTTAGGCTTATTCCTCTGTGGGCAGCTTCTGAATATTTTTTTTTGTAAACCTGACCACATGGAATTGGTGTTTCTTTCTTTTATTTAAAGTATCTGCAATTGGAATGTTGCTGCTCTACACTGCTGTGTTGTGTTGTATAAAAACAAACTTGGTAAATGGACCCTAACAAATGTGCTCTTATCTGTAAATAGTACTTAGGGATCTGTTTATCTTAAGCACATTGAAGTTGTGCGTGTGCATAAGGGCTTTATTAGATCAAGGTTCTTGTAGCAACAGTACAATTCCTTTGATATTTGGGCAAAAGATTACTAAAGAAAAATTGTGCTGAATTCTTAGTATCTACCATTCCCTAAAGGATGGGAAAAAATTTCTCATTTTTGGCCAAGTATTTCCAAGGAAATGTTAGGTAAAGAATTATTTTTTTTGGAAGCTGGATGTCAGGTTTAAAGTATTGGTGACAAGTAGGAGTGAAGCCTTTAATAGTATTTCCAGATTTGTCATGCTATGAGTAATCTCCACTTTCACGATGTAAGAAAGATTTCCTTAGAAATTACACAGTTGCTCAGAGGATGTTTTCCTTTGACCTCTTATAATTAGCCCTGTGGAAATAGCATATTGTGTCTGTTAGCTTGGAAAGTTTTATGACAGAGAGCACTCAGCATAGGACATCTGCTTACTGCTGGTTGTTTAGTGTTAGTGTGTATAAAACCACAAATAAAGGGACTGCATTTTCCATGCAAGATGAAGTAAAGGCAGCAGTTGTAAGAAAATGTATTTTAGTATTTATGAATGTCTGCAATAGTAGAGAGGATCAATTATGAGGTCTTGAGACATGTGAACCCACTTTTTCTTACCCCTGCTCCACATTTTACCCCATAGCATCTCACACGAGGGCTGGCAATCACAGATTGGGATTTCTGGGAAGGCTGTTTATACCTTCTTGTTTTCAGGTGCAAAATGTAGAAAGCAGGTGATGTCTCAGCATGCTGTGGGAAAGCGGCAGTGGGCTGGAGGTGCGTGGGGCAGGGTTATCCTCCTGACTAAGCCCAGCAGATATTCCAAGGTCGAGTTGTGCAACTACAGGGAGTTGCACGAAAGGTTCACAGGGCCAGGGGTCAGCCAGGAAAGACTGTCAGAGCAGAGTCATTTCTGATCCTGGGCTCTGTTCTGGGATGAGGAAGGAAGAAAAGTCGAGGTACCGTTAGCCGCCGGGTCGTCGCGGTGATAAGGCAAGCTGCTGGGTGCTGCTGGGTGCCAGTGCGAAACATTCAGAAACACCAGTGAAGAATTGAACCTTCAGTTTATGGCTATATTGAATCAGAGCTGCTCAGAGCCTTTCTGAGTATTTTGAGAAAATGTGGACAGCGAGTAATTATGTTATATAAAACGTTACCTACTTTTCACACATAACTGATTTGTACCATTTCAGAATAAAATATGCTATAAAACAGTTTTCAGTAAGGTGACTATGAAAAAAACACTTAAAATGAATAAGACCCACTAGATTTTTGAGTCAAAAATTGCAAGATTTTTAAAGGAAAATAATGATAGAAAAGAAAAAAAAAAGGGGGAAAAGAATAATTTCATTGTTTATTCTGAATTTCTTTGTTAAAGTGTCTTCCAGTTTTCTAGATTTTCATTCCTTATTTTGTGATCCTGAATATTATAGGAAGTTGTCTTCATCATTGGTTTGATCATTTATTCTGAGAAAAAATTGCATTCCATTCTCCGACATAGAAGGTTGTTAGTTTTTTTGTTTGTTTTTGTAGTGTCCTGGATTCGGCTGAGATAATTTTCTTCCTAGTAGCTGGTATAGTGTTGTGTTTTGGATTTAGTATGAGAATAATGTTGATAACACACTGATGTTTTAGCTGTTGCTAAGTAGTGTTTATACTAAGTCAAGGACTTCTCAGCTTCCCATGCTCTGTCAGTGAGGAGGTGCAGAAGAAGCTGGGAGGGAGGACAGCCAGGACAACTCACCCAAACCAGCCAAAGGGATCTTCCATACCATATAATGTCATGCTCAGTATATAAACTGGGGGGAGTTGGCCAAAGGGTGGTGATCGCTGCTTGGGAAGTGGCTGGGCATCGGTCAGCAGGTGGTGAGCAATTGTACTGTGCATCACTTATTTTGTGTATTCTTTTATCATTATCATTATTATTATTATTACTACCACTTTCCTTTTCTGTCCTATTAAACTGTCTTTATCTCACCCCACGAGTTTTACTTTTCAGTTGTTTTTTCCACAATTTCTCTCACCCATTCCTCTGGATGAGGGGGCGTGAGCGAGCGGCTGTGTGGTGCTTAGTTGCCAGCTGGGATTAAAAGAAGACATGTGGGTTTGTTTTCTTCCCTCCATTCCTGTATTTAGTAATACCACATATTCTTTGAGCCTTACTTGAAACAGATGCTTCAGAGGACACAGTGAACAAGTAACTTGAGGCTTGATATAACAATCCATAGGGAGAATTTCATTGTTGTACTCTCAGTGCCAGAAGAGAAGCGCCAGTTCTTGTATTTGAGGAAGGGATTTAGCATTGTTAGGGACCAGAAATGCAAAGTGTTGCTGTGGCTTCAGCACATTCGTTTGGGGGAGAAAATGCTTTGAGAAATGTTAACTAAAGAGATTTTAATGTCCCCCTCTGGGCTGAGGTGAATTTTTTTGAGTTTCTGTTGATAGAGATCACTGCCGTATTTTAGAGAGTAATGACTACCCAGAACTGGATCCCTGTGCTAGACTTTCACTCCCAGGGTATGAATGGGAAGACAATGGACAGGTTAATAAAAATGAGATGTTGCAATTTTTACTTGTTTTTTAATGCTACAGATGAACTGGCTGAAGAAAACAATGCTGGTCTGCATGGTCACTAATGGGTTGGGTCTATATGAAATGGATAAATAAACAAAGGCAGGTCTGTAAATACAGTGCCTGGTTTTGAAATAGCAAAGCTTGGTTGACTAAGGAGCCACTTAGTGGAGTCACCTAGATCAAGATGGCAGTCATTTACATGTGAAGAAGTTCTAGTATTACTTTATTCCTGCTGAAAATAGCATAAGACTGCACCTAAAGCAAGAGGAAAAAAATCTTTTTGGAAGAAGTTACAGACTTCATGCATAAATAAATTGTCTCTAGAAAGTTATTAGGAGAGATGCTATGAAGAATGAGAAAATGCATAATTCAGCAAGGAAAGCTGCATCTATAGGTTAATATTTTTAGAGAAAAATGAGATTTGCAGTGAAACTTTTTACTGAAGTTGGCACAGAAATAATCTATGTGTAGTCCCAAAACTACATGAGTATTTTGCTTTAGATTTCCTGTGCTGGGTGAGGTGAATTGCTCTGTACTCCATTGACTAAGGATTCAATTCAGTGGCCCACAAAAGGGCTTTTTAGGATGCTCCAGGATATGGAGGACATCTGCAAGGGACTGGCAGATACAACTCGTCCTTCTATAGATGTACTGGAAACCAGTGAGATACTCTGTGACTTCTCAAATGACCATAGACACCCAGGTGTGGGCAAAGCCCCAGCTGTGCTCTGACCCTCGTGGAAGTGAAGACACCTCGCTCACATACTGACAGCCACCCATTGGTGTTTCAATGCCACCCTAGAAATTGCCAAGATAGGGTCCTTGCAGGTGCAGGTGAGCTGTCACAATGATCAAGTATTGAAGACCTCAGTTTCAGAGCTGGTCAGGCTCAGGGGACAGACTCCAGCAAATGGGTTTCTGTAGGATTGCTTTGGTAGGATTGCTCTTCTAGAGAAGAGTGACATGATGTTGCAAGCCTAGTTTTGAAACTGTAAACACAGAGGCAGTAAGACAAATGTGTTAGCTAAACCAAATGTCTGAACAAAGCTCCTGTGTGCTAATTTGTTGCTTTTGAAGTACCTTTTAGACTCTAGTACTCCAGCACAAATCCATGCAGAGATTTGCTGAGGTTGTGTACACTGAGGAAACAGAGGATAACCTGACTGCAGTTTCATGAAATCACAGAATCATTAAGGTTGGAAAGGACCTTCAAGATCATCAAGTCCGACCATTAACCCAACACCACCATGCCCCCTAAACCCTGTCCCGAAGCGCCACATCCACACGTTTTTTGAACACTTCCAGAGATGGTGACTCCACCACCTCCCTGGGCAGCCTGTTCCAATGCTTGACCACTCTCTCAGTGAAGAAATTTTTCCTAATATCCAATCTAAACCTCCCCTGTTGCAACTTGAGGCCATTTCCTCTCGTCCTATCACTAGTTAGTTGGGAGAAGTGACCAACACCCATGTCACCACAACCCCCTTTCAGGTAGTTGTAGAGAGCGGTAAGATCTCCCCTCAGCCTCCTCTTCTCCAGACTGAACAATCCCAGTTCCCTCAACTGATCCTCATAAGACTTGTGCTCCAGACCCCTCACCAGCTTCATTGCCCTTCTCTGGATATGCTTGAGCACCTCAGCATCCTTTTTGTAGTGAACACAATCACAGTGAACTGGGACGAGAGGGTTTTGGGAAGCAGCAACGGGTGCCTGCCATTGCAAAAGCAACTGATGTGGCTCACAGCTCATTCTCTCAGCAGGTTGAGCACTGCTTGGTGTATGATCCAGGACTGTAAGACATAGGGCTGATTTTGGCAAAGACCTTTAGAAATAAAAACTGCCTTGGTACCATTCTTAAATTTGTTATCCTTAAAAAGAGTATTAAAGGCTGCTGAATACAAGAAAAGCATTGACCAGTCAAAAACACTTTGGAAAGACTTTCAGCTTGCTTCCATAGAAAAAAAAAGTCTATTTGGGAAGTTAGTAAAAATTATATTTTGAACTCTTCATCCTTCACTACTCTTCATGGAGACACATTTCTAGCTCCTGTGATGATACCCCAGATGTCAACCCAGTGGTATCTTCCTGCTCTCTCTCTCTCTCCTGCCTATTGTCCTTGTCAGAGGCCTCCCAAGCTCACTTGGTTCCTGCCCTGGTTTCAGCTGGGATGGAGTTGTTTTTTCTTCCCAATAGCTGGTATAGTGCTGTGCTTTGGAGGTGGTATGAGAATAATGTTGATAACACACTGATTACTTTAGTTGTGGCTAAGTAGTTGTAGTGCTTATACTAAGTCAAGGACTTTTCAGATTCCCATGCTCTGCCAGCGGGGATGTGCATAAGAAGCTGGGGGGGGGCATGGCCAGGACAGCTGACCCAGACTGGCCAAAGGGATATTCCCTACCATATGACATCATGCCCAGTACATAAACTGGAGTTGGCTGGGGGGCAGGAATCGCTGCTCGGGGACAGGCTATCGATCACCAGGTGGTGAGCAATAGCTGCATTGGGCACCACTTGTTCTTGTACCCTCCTTTGTCACTATTATTATTATTATCATTGTTGTTATTGTCATTGTTGTTTCTACCTCTCTTGCTGTCCCATTAAACTGTTTTTGTCTCAACCCATGAGTTTTTCCTGATCCTCTCCCCCATCCCACCTGGGGTTGGGGGAATGGGGGTGAGCAAGCAGCTGCATGGTGCTTTAATTGCTGGCTGGGGCTAAACCATGACAGTCCTCATCATCAGAATCGGTATCTGATAACCAGGAATGCTGGGTTGAGGAGTATCTCTCCTGGAGAGACTTTTATCTTGGTATCCTGTTGTTCTCAGTTATGAGGACAGGGATTTACATGTCAAGAAGTCATAGTATTACTTTATTCGTGCTGAAAGTAACATAAACCCATACTTAAATATGAAAATACATAAATCTGTTGTCCTCTGTTATGAGGACAACAAATACTGTTTGGTAGGTCTTTTTGTTAACTGTTTTCAGAAGTTTCAGTTTGGGGAGAGTGTGTTAGTTTTTTGCACAAGGCAAGGGCTCCTCTGTCAATTACTTATCTTTGATATCTGCATTTGACATATAAAAGTAGGGCTTCATTGAGGGAGGCAATTTTGTATGACCTTTTTTGATGTGAAATTATTTAATAGGCCGGAGTTGTCTCCTGGCAATATTTCTGAGGCTGACATGGATTCTTGCTTATTCGAGGTTTTGATAGCCCTCTATTTTCAAGTGGTGGTCAGGACCAGTGTGAGACAAATAAGTCACTTTTTCCTTTGAGAAGGATTACTGTTCCTTTATGGGATTAGTATTGAACCACTTCCTAATTTGTATGTTGTGAAAGTTGTGATTAGAACGTAAACTCCTTCCTTCAGATCCTCTGCATCTTCCTCAAGAAAAAACAAGAAAAATGAAAAAAAACCCTCTCCATTGCTTGATGTTGGTTCTTTTTCATGGTTTTGCTCGTGCTGTTGTCTTTAACTGTGTTAAAAAAATTTTGTGCTTGCAGGAGTGCCTGGTCATAAATCATGAGAAAGCATAAGTAGTATCTCTTGGCTCACAGATTGATGCCTCATGAAAGGCTGATTCATGGTTGAGATATAGAGTAGTTCAGGTCTTTCCCAACAAAGCATAAACTGACCACTACCAGAAATACTAAATTTTTAAAAGACCTTGAATACCTTAGATGTGGCCCTGTGCTGTAGCTGTCTAAAGACCAGCATGTAACGAGTGTCAGCATCCTTAAAAATTTTCTTCTCGTGGGAGTGAATAAGAAGTGAACAAAGTTAATAAGAAGTGCTAATTCCTTGTCCTGATGGAGAGATTATTCTTGTTCATGTGGGAGTTTTCTTTTGCTGCAGGTATTAATTCTTTGTGTTGCTCAAGCTGGGCAGGTTGGGTGAGTGTCTTGTCTGTGTGGACAATTTCCTTCTGTCACCCCTGCTGGCCTTTTCCTCAGTTAGCATCCCAGATACCTCTAGGTCCCTCTCACTGTACTGTGGTGATGCTGATGGCATAGTTTCAGAAACAAAGCACATTTTGTGTGTTTTGTTTGAAATGCAACAAATTTGAAATGTTTGGGTCATAGCTCACATATCTGTGTATGTGGTTGGCAAGAGCTGTTGCCAGGTTTGCTGGCAGATGTAAAAACACAGAGGTAACAGGGCTAGGGCCATGCAAAATGTCACTGTGAGCAAAGACGAAGCCTGAAGATAAACCGACATTTTGTTTTTCAAATATTATCTAAGGCTATGGTACTTTTGTTTTGCTCTTCACTGGACTAAGAGTGAATACTTAATTGTGAAAAATTTCTTCCTTATATGTAGTCGAAATCTACCCTCTTTTAGTTTAAAACCATTGCCCCTTGTCCTATTGCTACAGGCCCTGATAAAAAGTCTGTTCCCACCTTTCTTAGAAGCCCCCTTTGAGTACTGGAAGGCTGCAATAAGATCTTCCTGGAGCCTTCTCTTCTCCAGGCTGAACAACTCCAACCCTCTCAGCCTGTCCTCACAGGAGAGGTGTTCCATCCCTTGGATCATTTTTGTGGCCCTCATCTGGACCCCCTCCAACAGGTCCATGTGTTTCCTGTGCTGACGGCTCCAGAGCTGGACGCAGTAATCTAGGCGGGGTCTCACCAGAGGAGAGGGGCAGAATCCCTCGACCTGCTGGCCATGCTGCTTTTTGTTGCAGCCCAGGATACGGGTGGCCTTTTGGGCTGCGAGCGCACATTGCCGGCTCCTGTCCAGCATTTCATCCACCAGTACCCTCAAGTGCTTCTCAGCAGGGCTGCTCTTGATCCCTTCATCCCCCAGCCTGTATTGATTTCCAGGGGTTGCCCTCACCCAGGTGCAGGACCCTGCCCTTGTCCTTGTTGAACCTCATGAGGTACACATGGGCCCACTTCTAGAGCTTGTCCAGGTACCTCAGGCGTGTTGACCATACCACTCATCTGCAAACTTATTGAGGGTGGACTGTATCCCAAGGTCTATGTCATTGATGAAGCTATTAAAGAGTAGTGGTCGCGGTATGGATCCCTGAGGGACACCACAGCACTGGACCTCACTCCTCATCTAGAAGCAGGTCAACTGTGTCAGCACAATGTTGCAGTTAAGATTACAAGTGTTAGCAAAAGCCGTCATTAGCTCATGTACAAAAGTGTACCAGTGCTGCTGTAATGCTCTGGGATCTGGGATATTATCTTCATAGTGTTTCACGGACATTTCTATTCTGTCAGCACTAGTTTCGGCATCACTATGCTCTCTTGTACAACGTGAAGATGCCTACAGAGGCAAGAGACACTCCAAAGAGAGTACAGACACCACAGGTCTGTCTAGTGGAGTTGCTGGAAAATAAAGGAGCAGAGGTGACTCTCCACTGCTACCCACTTGGGTAGTACCATAGGCTGATCCATTAAAGGGAAAAGGACATTAAGATATAATGGCAAACAAATTCTTACAAACCATTCCTATGTTGGGATGTATTGTCTGATACAGCAAGTGATTTAATTTTGCAGTGTTGCATTTCTCTGTACCTAACATGCACAGCACTTGCCACTCATTGCTCAACAGCTCCACATTAGAAAATACCGTCCACAGCTGTTTCCTCACTAGTGTCCTTGTGTTCTGCCTGCAGACTGCAGAGTTAGCATCCAGCAGGCGTTTCGTGATGGCCAGACACAGAGACTCCAAAAATCAATTAATATTTGGGTCAGATTCTGATCTCTGTTCTGCTGATGTGAACTTGGAATAACTCCCTGTGTTTCAGTGATTGATCCAGACTTGCACTTTCAAGTGACAGAATGTTTCTTGGGCTGGATTTCTGGCTGAGACAAATGGGTGTGCCTTCCTTGGACATAAAGGAGCTGTGAAGTCTACACTAGACCAAGGGATGGCCATATGAAGTTACGACTTGACTGAAACTATACTGTTTTTACACTAGTGTGTCTGAAAAAATGAAGTGCTGTATTTGTTTTTGTTATTCTTTGCTTCGAAAGTCACAGCTCTGGACTAGATCTTCATTGTGGTTGCAGCTACTTTTCATTTATTGTCTGAAGTGTGGCTGGTTGAGTAGTTAAGGAAACATGGAGCTCCAGTTGCAAGATCCACCTGAGAAACCAGGAAAGGAACCTGTTCTGAGATCTGTACTACTTTGAGCAACCCCAGATGTGCCTGGGCTACAGGCACTGTTCCAGATTGCCATGAAAGAGGGTGTGGGATTGTTTCTTTTTCCCCTGGCAACTTCTCCTGTTCTTATGAACAAGCAATGGTTTCCCAGTATATATCATTGCATATCAAGAAAAAACCCAAAACACTCTGTTCTTCACATTGCTGAAGATATTGCTGCTACCTTTACAGATGCAAAAGGGAATGTGCTGTACATACTTCTTTATCTGTAAAATAAGTTATCCCAAGAAAAGAAATCCTTGCATTTGGAGGGCTTTTTTTCTGTCTCTGTTTGACTTTAGGCAAGTCAGTTAGAGTTTGAATTTCAAATAATAACTTGATGCTTCTTGTGCTTACTAAGATCAAGACATACAAGTAGTTCAGCCACCCCTGCTATCCATCAAGTAATCTCCACCATTTTGATCTATCAAGACAAGATTTCCTGGATAATGGTGGTCATGAAGGGGAGATTCATTTGCATTGGTTAACACCTGCTGCCAAGGATGTGCAATAGGATTAACAGAGAAGCACAAACTCTGGGAACAGTAGACTAGTAAAAGTGAAAGTCACCTTGCATTATCCTATTTTTGACATATTTTTCATAACTGCTTTCAAAACATTTTAAAATTCTGTCTCTGACTTTGTATCGTTAAGGACTTTGATGTACATTTAAGAAGAAAAAGGCAGTAAAAGAAATTGAGTCCTCAGTCTGAGCAGCTGAATGTTTACCCTCAAATCATTAACAATGAAGTCATTAACCATTTGAACCATTCATCAGTTTTCTTTGGACTCCAAAACCACAGATCCACCCAGGCACACAGAAAGTCTGTGGCAATCCTAGAACTACTGGCCTTCATTTTGACGGCTCACTCTGATCATATCAGATATCACTCTGGTTAACTTAATGGAGTTCACTGATATTAAACTTGTACGAGACAAAACTCCACTGTTGTTGCTATGAGGTGGAAGACTCACTTACTTTCTGTAGTAGTGAAGAGCTTTAGAAAGTGCTTGTCTGCGTCTTTCGCAGGTTGTTCATTGCTGCCTTTGCGCTGCAGTTCTCTGACTTCAGCTGTGCTGGTGTGGAAGTGCTCAGGGACTGCACTGTGAAGTGTTTCCTAAGCTGGTTTATTGGCACAAAAGGAGGGCAGTGGACTGTGATGAAAGGGTAGGAATAAGAGGTGAAAGTGCCTCAAAGCAGCAGTATCTTCAAACAAAGTGCATAGGGAATCATACCTTCAGTGAGACAGCCCATGTTTAAAAGGGGTGCTCTGCAGCTCTGAGTGAGAAACATCAGAGGTTAACATAAAACCCTCCTGGGTCTGGCAGGTAACATGTGGCAGAGCATACACCATCACAGCTGGCTCAGCATGAGCCATGATGCTGTGAAAATGCTTCTAGGAGCAGCAGCTCAACCTCTCTTTCTCCTCTGGGGTGAGTGCTTGTAGATAAAAAAAAAACAAACCAGGAGTAATGATTTGCACCTCTGATATGCCTTGAGCTTCGCCTGAAATTCTTTCTATAAAGGTGCTCTTAGAGGCACTTTTAAATCATAAGAAACTTGTTACCACGGGGGGATGCAGGTATCCCTTTGAGTAGAGCTGGTCTGCAGCATGGTTGCTCCTGCCGCATGTGGCACTTCCTATCAGAGTGGAAGAGCTGCCCACTCCTTCCCCTGTAAATCCTCATATGGTCACTCTGTGTGCCTGTTCAGAGAATCACTGTTTCTCATGTGATTTCTTTTTTTTCATTTTTCTTTTAGAGTGTGGCAACACCCGTGCTCATTTAACTTCTTTCACCCAGCACTTTGTCACTTTATGTGCATGTTCCCCGTTCATACCACCAGGGAGGGGTAGCCTAGTAATCACTGATAAACACTCCCAATTTCCTTCCAGCATCCTACTTATTATCTTTCTCCCCATTCACAATTCAAATGCTTAAAAACTTGAAATGTAGATTGGATACTCTTTTTTTTCCCCAATATCAGAAGAACAATCCCAGATATCACTAACTGTTGAAATCTTTAATGACCTTCTTGCTCAAATCATTTTAGTTTTATAACATTTATCAACACAGATATTTTAAGTAATGTAGCTGATTATATTCATTAGAACTTATCGATTTCACTAATGGCTCTTGTTCTCCTTGATAAAAAGATTCGTTTTATTTAGTCATTTTTCAATGGGTCTTAACGGCAAGAAATCAGATTTTTTTTTTTTTCACAAGGTATTTTTCCCTTTGGTATAACTTTGAATGGCTCAATATAAAGGTAGATTTTACAGTGATGCATTCAGCAGTAGTTTCTGTGGGACTTTAGAGAAATTGTGCGTAACACTGGAAAGACAGTTGCTATATCCCTAAATGAAATAAAGCGAAAATCAAGGAAAGAAAGAAAATTTTGCGATACATTTGCTATTCAGTTGCTGTTTAAGTGGGTATCAACTTGTCAACTTCATGAGTATATATGTGCTAATTGGGTTTTCATCTGCTCTTTTGCAACAGTGATTTCTTCCAGGCTTTTATGGTTTATTTCTTGAAATCCTATTGTTTCGAAATAAGCATTTTAGGAATTCCCTCAGTAAGAAAAAATCTGATGAAAGAAGTGAATTTTTTTTGGAAAATGATCTGTTCAGGAGCAAAGGGAGGAGCAGCTCAATGCAAGGTGAAGACTCTTGCTTTTGTGAAAAACACACTTGTTTTTCAGATACAGTACAAATCCATCGATTTCTTTTTAACAACTGCATGTGAGAGATGCATTTTTGTGACACTTGTACACCATATTAAATTGTTCTCTAGGGCCATACTTGTTATGGCTGGAGTAAATTCACTGATAATTGACCTGCATGAATAAGAAAAAATTGGAGTGTTTCTGAGCAGTCCAGCAGCACTCTGCTCTGCAGCTACATCCTGCTGAAGTCAGGGGTTCAGTTGGCAAGGTTCAGTTGCAAGGACTGATATTTCCATCTCATCATCACCACATTAATTTGTTTCATCGTAAGTAGCGGTGTATAGAAGCCAAGCTAACTAATGAGGAACAGGGGAATAAAAGGAAAACTGAGGTTAAGCATGGAGAAATAATTTTAAAATGCTTTAGATTGGTTAATCCTGGTTCCCTACAACTCAGTCCCAACTGATTATTTAAATAGACCTCAAGAGTTTATTAGCCCCTTTTCAATTTATTCTGGTTTCTGTCCAGCTTCAGTCTGAAAGGACAAAGAGAGCAAAACAACTTATCCCCTGCCTCAAAAAGGCAGCATGCCAGTCATTTTTACTCGTTATTTTCCATGCAAAATATTCCTCGTACTGGGGAAGATCATGGAGCGGTTCGTCTTGAGAGTGCTCACAGAGCATATGAAGGACAACCAAGGGATCAGGCCCAGCCAGCATGGGTTCATGAAAGGCAGGTCCTGCTTGACCAACCTGACTTCCTTCTATGACCAGGTGACCTACCTAGTGGATGAGGGAAAGGCTGTGGATGTTGTCTACCTGAACTTCAGTAAAGCCTTTGACAGCGTCTCCCACAGCATTCTCCTAGAGAAACTGGCGGCTTGTGGCTTGGATGGGTTTACTCTTCACTGAATAAAGAACTGGCTGGATGGCCAAGCCCAGAGAGTTGTGGTGAATGGCATTAAGACTGGCTGGCGGCCAGTCACAAGTGGTGTTCCCCAGGGCTCGGTTCTGGGGCCGGTCTTGTTCAATATCTTTATTGATGATCTGGATGAGGGGATCGGGTGCTCCCTCAGTAAGTTTGCAGATGACACCAAGCTGGGTGGGAGTGTTGATCTGCTGGAGGGTAGGATGGATCTGGACAGGCTGGATCGATGGGCAGAGGTCAACTGCATGAGGTTTAATAAGGCCAAGTGCAGGGTCCTGCACTTTGGCCACAACAACCCCATGCAACGCTACAGGCTTGGGGAGGAGTGGCTGGAGAGCTGCCCGGCGGAAAGGGACCTGGGAGTGCTGGTTGACAGCCGGCTGAATATGAGCCAGCAGTGTGCCCAGGTGGCCAAGAAGGCCAACAGCATCCTTGCCTGTATCAGAAATAGTGTGGCCAGCAGGAGTAGGGAAGTGATTGTGCCCCTGTACTCGGCACTGGTGAGGCCGCACCTTGAATCCTGTGTTCAGTTTTGGGCCCCTCACTACAAGAAGGACTTGAGTGTGTCCAAAGAAGGGCAACGAAGCTAGTGAGGGGTCTGGAGCACAAGTCTTATGAGGATCAGCTGAGGGAACTGGGCTTGTTCAGCCTGGAGAAGAGGAGGCTGAGGGGAGACCTTATCGCTCTCTACAACTACCTGAAAGGGGGTTGTGACAATGAGGGTGTTGGTCTCTTCTCCCAAGTAACTAGTGATAGGATGAGAGGAAACGGCCTCAAGTTGCGCTAGAGGAGGTTTAGATTGGATATTAGGAAAAATTTCTTTACTGAGAGGGTGGTCAAGCTTTGGAACAGGCTGCCCAGGGAGGTGGTGGAGTCACCATCTCTGGAAGTGTTCAAAAAACGTGTGGATGTGGCGCTTCGGGGCATGGTGGTGTTGGGTTAATGGTTGGACTTGATGATCTTGAAGGTCCTTTCCAACCTTAATGATTCTGTGATTCTGTGATCCTGGAGGGGCACACTGCATGGCGCCTTTCAATCCTTCCAAAAATTAACCCCTTCCTACTATAGGAAGACTGGTGCTTTTATCTTGTATGTAAAACCTAGGACATAGTTGAGAATGGCAGTAAATCATGGGACCAACCACCAAGCGCACTCCTGCTAGGACAATTGATGTGAAGAGAGGGCCTCAGTTCAAATTCCTGGCTGGAAGCACAGGACCTGAGCACATATTGCACATACCCAGCACCTCAGACCTGGTTTGAAATCTTCCTGCCCCATGTCCACATGGCAGCCACAGGAGTGCTCCTGTGAGCAAAGAGCACAGGATGCCTGTGGGTGATGGGACTTGGTGGTTTAAGCATCCCCTCGAAACTGTGCTTTGCTATTGCCAGTCTCAGGAGCAGCATGCATTCAAGATCCCATCATGCTGTCCAGAGTTACTTGTGTTTTAGTCAACTTTTTACGTATATCAGTGATCTATTGCCTGGCACAAGAGAGTTTCTAGTTACTTTAAAGTGATGATGCTACTTTTTCATATCCAGCACTTAAACTAGGTGGAGCTGCTACTGCATTTCTGCCCAGAATGGATGAAGGATAAGGGAAACTGATGGTTTTAATCAAAAATGAATTGTTTTAGATTAGTTTGTGACTGAAGTGCAATGAAGTAATAATATTTAGATAGAGCTTGCAAAGCATGCTGGTACCACACATATTAATTTTTTTCTCATGATATCAAAAAAAATACCATGTTATAAAGATAAAGATCTGATTTCTTTACTTTTAAAACATTAGTAGCTGCTAATATTTTGGATCACCAGGTGCACAAAGGATGCAGATCACCAGTTCCACAAAGGGAACCTTGTGGTTGGTGTCTACTACAGGGTGCCTGATGAAGGGGACTCTATTGATGAAGCCTTCTTACTCCAGCTACAGAAGGCATTGCATTTGCAGGCTCTTGTCCTGCTGGGGGACTTCAACCACCCTGACATCTGCTGGAAAAGTAGCACAGCGAGCTGTAGGCAATCCAGGAAACTCCTGAAATGCATTGAGGATCACTTCTTAAGCCACATAATAGACAGCCCTACCAGAGGGGATGTGATACTGGACTTGGTCAGCAATGCAACTGAGCTAATTGGTGATGTCAAGATTGGAGGCAGCCTGGGCTGCAGTGATCATTCACTGGTGGAGTTTGCAGGATATGGGGCAGGCAAAGAGTAAAGTCAGGAGCCTGAATTTTAGGAAAGCAAACTTCTAGCTCTTGAAGGAGTTAGTTGATAGACTCCCCCTGGGAAACTGCCCTCAGGGACAAGGGAGCAGAACAGAGCCGGCAGATCTTTAAGGTCGCTTTCCATAGAGCGCGGGAGCTCTCGATCCCCAGGTATAAGAAATCAGGAAAGGAAGGCAAGAGACCAGCATGACTGAGTGGAGACCTGCTGGACAAACTAAAGGGCTAGAAGGAAACACACAGGCAGTGGAAGCAGGAACAGGTGTCCTGGGAAGAGTATAGGGACGCTGCCTGTTTGTGTAGGGATGAGGTCAGGAAGGCCAAGGTGCGGCTGGAGCTGAACTTGGCAAGGGATGCAAAGAATAATAAGCAGGACTTCTACAGGTATGTCAGTCAGAAAAGGGAGGTCAAAGAAAGTGCACCCCTCTTGATGAACAAGACTGGCAAACTGGTAACAACAGATCAGGAGAAGGCTGAGGTACTGAATGACTTCTTTGCCTCAGGCTTCACTGGCAATCTCTCTTCCCACACCTCTAAAGGTGATGGATTGCAAGATGGGGACTGGAGGAGCGAAGTCCCTCCCACCGTAAGAGAAGATTAGGTTCAAGATGATCTGAGAAACCTGAACATCTGTAAGTCTATGGGACCTGACGAGATGCATCACAGAGTCCTGAGGGAATTGGCTGATGTAGTTACCAAGACACTCTCCATGATATTTGGAAAGTCCTGGCAGTCAGGTGAAGTCCTTGGAGACTGGAAAAAGGGAAACATTGCACATATTTTTAAAAAGGATAGCAAGGAGGACATTGGAAACTACCAACCTGTCAGCCTCACCTCTGTGCCTGGGAAGATTATGGAGCAGATCCTCCTAGAAGCTGTGCTAAGGCACATGGAGGACAGGGAAGTGATTCAAAACAGCCAGAATGGCTTCACCAGGGGCACGTCTTGCCTGACCAACCTAGTGGCCTTCTATGGTGGAGTGACCACATCAGTGGACAAGAGAAGAGCTACAGATGTCATCTATCTTCTGTCAGGCCTTTGACACGATTCCCCACAACATCCTTCTTTCTACATTGGAGAGATATGGATCTGGTGGGTGGACTGTTGGGTAGATGAGGAACTGGTTGAATGGTAACATCCAGAGGGCAGTGGTCAACGGCTCAATGTCCAGGTGGAAATCAGTGATGAGTGGTGTCCCTCAGGGGTCTGTATTGGGACCAGTACTCTTTAATATCTTCATCAGTGACATAGACAGTGGGATTGAGTGTACCCTCAGCAAGTTAGCAGATGACACCAAGCTGAGTGGTACGGTTGACACGGCTGAGGGACATGTCCCAGAGGGACCTGGACAAGCTCAAGAAGTGGGCCTGTGTGAACCTCATGAGGTTCAACAAGGACAAGGGCAGGGTCCTGCACCTGGGTGAGGGCAACCCCTGGTATCCATACAGGCTGGGGGATGATGGGATTGAGAGCAGCCCTGCCATAAAGGACTTGGGGGTCCTGGTGGATGAAAAGCTGGACAGGAGTCGGCAATGTGCGCTCGCAGCCCAGAAGGTCAACCATATCCAGGGCTGTATCCAAAGAAGCGTGGCCAGCAGCTTGAGAGAGGTGATTGTGCCCTTCTACTCTGCTCTGGTGAGACCCCACCTGGAGTCCTGTGTCCAGCTCTGGAGCCCTAAGCACAGGCAAGACATGGACCTGTTGGAGCAAGTCCAGAGGAGGGCCACAAAAATGATCCGAGGAATGGAACACCTCCCCTATGAGGACAGGCTGAGAGAGTTGGGGTTGTCAGCCTGGAGAAGAGGAGGCTTCCAGTACTTCAAAGGGGCTTCTAAGAAAGATGAGGACAGACTTTTTATCAGGGCCTGTAGCAATAGGACAAGGCGTAATGGTTTTAAACGAAAAGAGGGTAGATTTCAGCTAGATATAAGGTAGAAATTTTTCCCAGTGAGGGTGATGAACCACTGGCACAGATTTCCCAGAGAGGTGGTAGATGCCCCATCCCTGGAAACATTCCGGGTCAGGTCGGACAGGGCTCTGAGCAACCTGATCTAGTTGAAGATGTTTGAAGTTGAAGATGTTCAGTGTTACCTCTCTCCACTAACAGATACTCAGATATTTTAGGATGACTGCTTTGTTTAGCACTAAAATGTAAGCACAAGTCAGGAGCTCAAGTTAAGGAGGATACACCCTACTAACTATCATTTCTTACCATCCCCAATTTCACGGTATCTTGGATTGCTTTGATTTTTCCCATGGCAAAATCTTGAAAACCTCTTATCTTCAATCCTTAAATAAAGAAAAAAATTTTCTAAGCCATTTCTCCTCATCCACGTACAGAAAGTTCTCACATGACTTCAGCAACACTCCTGTCTCTAGCCCTCTGTCCTACAGGGTGTGATGGGGAAGGAGGAGCAGGGACAAGTAGTGCTGAAGTTCAGATGTAACTACTTCATGAACTATGAATGCGGAGGAGACAGAGGAGCCTAAGGGTTCAAACAGATCGGCTGAACAGGTTTAAGTTGTGGCAGCTCAAGAAAATGCTGCGTCCTTCTGCTCACCTCCCCATCACACCAGAAGCCAAAGCAGGTGCAGAAGGAAATAATCCCTGAATACTCAGACCCTCTCATTCAAAAATCTGTTTCTTCAGCCTAAACCATAAGATTCTTAATGGCTCTGACACACTTTCAAGTGCTACAGGAGGTTGTATGGAGCACTCCAAAATGGCAGGAAGTCCTCCTGGGAAAAAGGTAGGGTAATTTTTTATTTTTGAGTGTCATTAGTTCCTTGCTGGTTTTGTAGGCACCCATCCCAGCAGCTTGTAAGTGCCTCTAGTAGAAGGGTGAGGAAGATGATTACAAAACCTGTAAGGCTTGATAGTCTCTGTCCCCTTCCCCTTTTGAAGGTGAACACATGACCTTAAAAAAACATTTTTTTTTCTCTCTGTTTTTAGTAACAGTTCATTGCCATCAACTGAAGGAAAACTCTGAGGACTTTTTAGTCACACGTCGTAGCCAACAGCATGCAATCACAGTTTCATTTCTGGGTACATCTCTTTTAGACCACTGATCTCCCGAACCCACTGAGAGGTGTGTAACAGACAACACAGGACCAATTTATTCCAGCTTTCTAAGAAAAAGGCTCATTTCTCTACAGTTTATCACAATCTGTTGCCTGAATGCTGGCAAGCGACCAGGCAAGTTCTGACATACGGCAGTCTTTTATGCTGTCGTATTTGAACATAAAGAGAGGAATGAAAAGGAGAGCAAGAAGGAAACTCCTAAAGGTTGGTGTGTTTGGTTCTCCTCTTGAAAATGTTCTCTGGCAGCAACGCACGAAAATCCTGTGCCTGGATCATCACCTGTGGACTCTGACTCATTCATCATAGCTGAAAAAGTCAAAGGGAGGTCAGGAAGGACGAAGAGTTAAGCTTCATCAGAGCCTGTTGCAGAAAGATCTGCCATACCCTACTGCAAGCAAACACCTCAAGCAGTCGAAAATGCCTAAATCGACAAGGGAAAGACTCTGTAAAACAACCACAGACAGGTTGTCTTTGCTGGTTCCCGGGCATGTCTGAGGAACCTGCACCTGTAAGGAACTCCTGCTAAAGACACCTGACCCGTGACGGTGTGGGACTTGGATGTTCCTGTGTCCTGGGATCAGAGAGAGAGTCGAAGGCAGACCTGAGTGTAGCCAGTCTCTGCCAGGCTCGGTGGGATTTGGGAATGGCCTGAGGCTCTGGAGGTAAAAAAAAAAAAAAATTAAAAAAATAAAAAAAAATTTCTCTCCATAGAAATGAATTCTGCACAAATGTCTCGCTACCCAGCCTGGACTCTTGCCAGCCATGCAAATAACGGTGGGAAAAGGAAACCTTCCACCTGTAAACTAGGTGGGCTGCATCTAAAGAAGCATGGCCAGCAGGTCGAGGGAGTTGATTCTGCCCCTCTGCTCCTCTCCGGTGAGACCCCACCTGGAGTCTTGCATCCAACTCTGGAGCTCTCGGCACAGGAAAGACATAGACCTTTTGGAGCAGGTCCAGAGGAGGCCACAAAAGTGAGCCGAGGGGGTGGGACATCTCTCCTATAAGGACAGGCTGAGATAGTTGGGGTTGTTCAGCCTGGAGAAGAGAAGGCTCCGGGGACACCTTATTGCAGCCTTCCAGTACTTGAAAGGAACTTATAAGAAAGTAATAGGGGACAGACTTTTTAGCAGGGCCTGTTTCGATAGGGCAAGGGGTAATGGTTTTAAACTGAGAATGGGTAGACTGAGGCTAGATATAAGGTAGAAATTTTTCCCAATGGGGGTGGTGAACCACTGGCACAGGTTTCCCAGAGAGGTGGTACATGCCCCATCCCTGGAAACATTCAAGGTCATGTTGGATGGATCTGAGCAACCTGATCTAGTTGAAGATGTCCCTTCTCATTGCAGGGGGGTTGGAGTAGATGACTTTCAAAGGTCCCTTCCAACCCAAGCTATTCTATGATTGTATGATTATTTAAAACTTTGTATCCAATGGGTGAGAGTAACACAGCAAGTGTTGATACCTATCTACCAGATGAGGTACAACAGGGGGTCCCATCATCAATTTGTGTAAGGAAGAAAGTTGGCCAAACAACTGTTGCTTGATGTAAAATGTATAGTCATCAACATGGCAAAAGCTTATCATCTTCACTAAAAAAGGCAAGAGATTGGTAAACTGTGGCTCCCAGGTAAAACAGCTACATATGGAAAAATTCAGTGATCTCAGGGTGAAGAAAGCCTGAAAGCAGACAGTCCAGGGGAAGTATGTATCAATGAGTAGAAATCTGCAAGGATAAGTGAGGTGGAAGAAAAACCCTTTCATCAATCAGGCTGAGAAGAGGTACCTCAGAGAGATATCCAGAGGGTTTTTTTTATTTATTTTCAAAAATACTTTGGACCCATCTACTTAAGAAGCCAGGCCAATTAAGTTTTACAGAACTGAGAATTCACTGGAAAATCAAATGGAAGCAGTGCTGCAGCGTGTTTGCCAAGTGAAGAATGAAAATCGGTGAATAAAGGTCTGACAAGGAGCAGAGGCACTGGAGGAGACCAGAAAGATATGTCTGGAACATGTCTGGATTGCACAATGACATCTGACATCTGAGGCTTAAACTGCAGCAGGATGTGCGAGCTGCTGCTGGATGCTGGGAGTGAGATATAATGAGACACCTCATGTCTGGCATGCTCTAGCACTGCTGGAGGTGAGATTTGCACAGGAACTCTTAGGAAGGGTGAGCAGGCTGCTGGAGCTGCAGTCATAAAAGTTGAATGGCTTGCTTTCTTTGTGAGGGTGAATGCAGACAGGTGCAAAGCAATAGGATGGGCTGTGGACAAGTGCCACATCATTAAAGAAAGAAACATCAGAAAGAGATTAAAAAAGATATGGGTTGAAATTTGTCTCTTACATCAGCAATCTCACTGCATCGTGACCATACTCCTGGACAGCTAACCTAAGAGTTGGTGTCAGCCGATATCTGTGGGACCAGCAAAAAAGAGCAAAATGGAGGTTGGAGGGTTGAGTTCTATATCTTAGTAAAGAAGGACGATTTGATAGTTAAAACTCTATATTGGTAGAGCTGGGTTTGATTCTCTGCTCTACTATATATTTCCAACATAAGCTTGGGCAAGACGTTGCAGCCATATCACATATGTAATTCTTTGTCCTGGGTTTCTTAATAAGTGTTTGTTGTGCTTCAGTTTATGGTATCTAAAACAGTACAGGGTCTGTGTTTCAGGCCACCAAATTGTGTTTTCATAACCTGAAACAGAGATTATGTATTGAAAGTCCTGGGAAAGGGGAACTGGGAAGTGTATGGGGTGTGTTTCAGAGTGCAAAATCTGAGGATATTGAAGGACAGGAACAAAATCTGATATCCATATTGCTTTTCGGAGGAGTCCCTGGAGTGAAGCAGCCCCAGAGCCATACTCAGACTTTGCCTGGGAGCAAGCTAACTGGAGCAGGCCAAGACAGAGGCGCAGAGCAAGCTAAAAATACAGCGGAGTGGACAGCTGGTGTTGCGTGGCTGAGCTGGCTCCCCATCCTCTTCTCGTTTAGCAGTTCAGGTATCTCACTGCCTACTCCTGGCTTCCCCATCTAAGCAGTTGCTGACTCCCACAGCTGGTATGTGGGGAAGACCCAGCAAAGGCAGCGAGGCCACTGGGAACTACAGTAGTGATGCTGGATTTTTTAAATGGCTTTGAAAACTACAGCATGAAACAACATCAAAAATAGCTACACTGAATAAAAATCTGGAGTTAAACGAAAGTTCAGAGCAAAGAAGAAACGTGTTAACTAGTGGGTGAGATAGGATATCTCTGAGAAGAAGCAGAATAAGTCAGAATTGGGGAAAGAAAGGGTTTTAAAAAGACTCTATGGTATTCGGGCTATCTTTACAGGTATATCTGTCTGTCTTTGCTGCTTTAGTGCTGACAGGGATGAACAAACAGATTTAGAAATGTGTCTGCTACATTTGAATCTAATATCCAAAATTATAACCTATTTTTTCATTATCTGATTGAGAATCTGGAAATTGCTCCGGGCTGGATGAAGTGTACCTTCTTTACATGGAGGTTTTTCAAATTTCAGAAATTATTCTTGCTTGAATTTCAGAAATCCCCAAATGGGGATTCCCGTTTTCAAAATCCTCCAGGGATAATTATTGATGTACACTGGTACAGCTGGCTGCTGCCTGCTCTGGGACTGCACGCTGCCTGTGCAGGAGTGCAGCAATCTGCTCGGACAGAGCAAGCAAGACATACCTAACAGGTCTTGTTGAAATGGGATTGTTTCCATCAGATTGTGATAAACGAATGTTCTCTTGGAAACTTCCCAAGGGGAAACACCCATTAGTGACACCACATCAAAAGCATCTGGATCCCACTCAATCATCAGCAGTAAGTTGAGTTTGCTGAGGCATAGAAAACATAAAGTTGTTAAAAGATATTTATGAGACATGGTCCCTGAAAAATGCTTTGCAAACCAAAAGCATATGATTGTAAAATGCTCCAGTTCTCGTAAGATGCTTTTCTTTGCCAATACGTGGTGATGGATGCATGTATTCATGTATCTTCTCATTTACCTGAAGAATATGGCTATTTTTTTTGTTAATTAAATCAGTCAGTGCTTTCGTGGCAACTCACTGATACAGGTTGTGAGGTCAACATACTATGAGCATCAGTAGTGACCAATTTTTAGAGCATTTCTTTGGCAAAGCAGGGTTATGCTCTGCTGACTTTTGGACACTGAACTAGCTAGCAAAATGCCAGCATTTCCTTGAGATAGAAATACTTCTCATTGTACTCTTGGTGACAGGCATAGGAAAACAGCTTATAAAAAAGAAGCTACTGTATATGACATAACAATGAATGTAGGAGATACATACACAGCAGAACGAAATGCCGGACAGGTACTATCTAAGAAAAGCCAGGACTAAAAGATGGCTGATGAAATGCATGGGAGGAGGAGATATTATGTTTGGTGTAGGTATCTCACATAGATGCTCCTTATTTCCTGCTCCCTGCCAGGATGTCTTCCCTCTCTTCTGGATTCTCCTGGGGACATAAACTCCTCATTTTGGTCTTAGGGCTTGCACTTGAGGTAAGTATTTAAAGTTACCTAAAGTAGTTAGAAAACACCATTCCCACAGCCTCCATCCTGTCTTTATTTCTGAATTAATCCAGGGATTATGGAGAGGTAGCACTTGAAAGAAACACTTTAAAGAAGAAATTTGTAAATCTTCTGCATAAAACCAGAAACGATTCACCTAATCAGAGCCTATTATTAAATGAGTTCAAAGCCTGTAGCAACTATACCATTGGAAAAGCATTGCAAGAATGAAGGATAAACAGGGATACTGCAGAACGTTCTAATAATCATAGTCCTTACTGAAACTGGAAAGGAAAGCTTTAGAAGCTTATGCTGAGTCTTGCAAAGCACAGGGGAAAGAAATGTTATGAACAGATAAGGTCATAGTATTATAAACTGAGAACACGAGCACTACTGGCAGTTATGCTGTAAGAGGGTGCCAGTACGAGTCCTGATTCCTCTGTGATGAATGATCTGGAGCCCTCTCCCAGCCATGAGTCATTGTGCTAGGAACTGTACAAACAGGGCTGACCTGGCATCCGGTGGGTGAGTGGGCCCTGGAGGGAGGGAGATGAACACTCGGTGCTGCACGCGAGCAGGCGGCCCAGGTGGTGCTGAGGGAGGAGGAACCACCTTAATCCTGCCTCGTATGAGCCCTCACTGGTATTACTGAAAGATAGTTGTTACCCCAAAGCACTGATAGTGTATGCCTGGGTCTTCCCCTGCAAAATATCGCATTTATCTTTTCATCGCACTCTGATGAACTTCACATGTGCAAAATTCAGATCCTTAAGAATTCTGTTGGCTAAAGTTTCTATGGTCATGTTGTTGTGGTTGTTATAATGGAAGAGGTATTTATCTCATTCCCCATTTTTTTACGGAAAAAGACTTGCCTATCAGTTAAGACATGATGCAAAGTTTATAGGGGTGCTATAGTATGTATTACTACTACGTTTTCTGGTTTTCTATGTGTTACCCTACATCTTTGTTCTGGGCATGACCAGAGCACATTTTCTTCATTATTTTAAGAAAAAAGTATTAACCATAGTTAAATCACTAAGTCTGAGGTCATTTGGCTTCATACATGGTATGAAGATAGCTGTATATTGTAACTCCCTTGCTGGATATTTATGAATATCTCTTCTTAATGATGTATCACATAGGAGATGCGTTAGTGTTTCCCCTCAGTTCAGTGTATCCCTTAGCACTTCGTGAGCATCTCTGCATTGTCTCAGTTTTCCTTCTTCATCTCCACCCCACCCCAAGCATAGCCCCATCCCACTCCTCCACGCTGTCTTGGTAGTTTTCCCTCTTCTTTTTCCGTGTCTGTCCACCCTTCAGCTCCTACCAGAATTTGATCATTTTGTCCGTTGTTCCTTTACCACATTTCTTAGACCAGAATCACCAGAAAAACTTATTAGTGTCAAATCTGTTTTCTAAATATTGTTGGGGGAATGCTTCACACTGACATGTATGCACACACACATGCTCTCTCTGGTAGAGGTGAATTCTCCATCTCTGAATGCAGTGGTGGAGGTGGGCTCCCAGAGCTTGAGGACAGTAGTAGGGCAAGCCCAGTTTTTCAAATGTTCTTAGGAAATGAAGGCAAACAATCCTGCCAGCTAACATTGATCCCAATCCAGAAGAAATAAAATTATATGCTGAAATAAGGTAACAGGAACATCTTAGTGTTCACTGGCTATAGCCTGCACCTAGTTACTGCTCCACATGTTTTTGTTTAGCACCAGTGTGTCACTGGAAACATGGAGAAGGCTACATGCTGAGAAACATGCCCTTACTTTTGAAAGAACTGGCACATGATTAAATTAAACTCAGAAATTATAACAAAGGTAATAGAGCAACCCTTTAAGCTGCTCTAACACAGCCCATGCCTGCCCCTGTCTTCATCTGTATCTTTACTGCTCCAGTGATTGATAGTAAGAAGCATCATTAGGAGAATCATTGCTGGTTCCAAAGAGTTTGGTCTTACTCACTGGAGCAGAAACAGTTTGTGAATCATTTTCAGCTTCTGCCTGCCAAGATCCCAGGTGTCCTGAGCTAGTGTTCAATGTTTCTTCCTAGCATTTAACTTTCTTCTGCGACCCCCAAGCACAAACTATTAGATTATTTTTAGCTAGAGGAAATTTTGACTGACCAGTGCCGATACCCTAAATTCTCAGTGAGTCCTTGTGATGTAGTGATGGCAGCCACCTTATTTCTTTCCTGTTAAAGTTTGACATTCTAGTCTTTTTCTTACAATACTATCTTTTTAAGACATCCTTTATTGTGTGTCCTGTTTCTTGTAATCAAGCATTCGCACATCTGTTACAGAGGAATTCACCAAATGGTCTTGTGACAAGAGTCATCAATGCTATGTTGACTATAGTTCTCTTACCATGCTGCTCATTCTGAACAAATTTTTCACTATGTGCACAACACCTTCAACCAAACGAGATGGGCTAGGTGTTTTATTTTGGTGCTGCTTTGTGTCTTTTATGCATATTCTTGTAATTGGTCATTTTTAGTATTGGATGCACTTCCTTGGTAACCTTACAAGGACATTTTTGTTAAGAGATAGGATAATCTGTCATCTAAAGAGCCTTTTAATATTCCATATTCACAGGACTGTCTTTTTAGATGTAAGCCTCTGAAAAACATCTATCCTATTTATCCCTTCTCCTTTACTTTAATGCCAAGCAACTATTTAAAAAAAAAAGGTGAATAAACTGCCTAGAAATGAAGTTTTTCACCATCTCCTCAGATCTTCCCTCTTTTTCCATGCCTCCATCCTCGTGGGGTGCTTGGATCTGTAGTTTATTTGTCTGTCTGGCTTTTATATAATGTTCCGCTTGCTGTTTGAACCCCTTCCAGGCATGCACAGTGTTTCCCTGGATCGTCAGGGTTGGTGAGGATATCCTTGGAGTTACATGGGCTCTGTAGCAGCCATTTGAAACTCCTGGGGCCTTCTGGAACTCTGTGTTTTGTATTTCTGGCACCCCTTAAAATTTTGTTAACAAGCATGACTAGTTTCAAAGCAAAGCTGTCATTAGGACCTGAGACTACATGCAGGAATGAGGTAACACAATGTCCTGCTTTTCACTAGTGGTAACTGGAGAGAGCTGTTGTGCTCATTGGTTTCACTGCGGTTCCTCACAGAAAACAAGGAGTGAGATGCACACAGAGCACCACCAAGATTAGTGTTCCCATGGGCTCAAAAGCACACAGGCTCTAGGGTGTCACAGAGGACTCAGCTCAGCTTGGGGATGAAAGATGAGGTAAACCTGCTGGATCTACTTGTCTTCATTTTTGAGTCTTCAAACTGTGGCCTCAGAGTCACAGGATGTGGCCTTCATGTCTATAAATTCATGCCAAAATAGTTTATTGAGAGCTTGGTTTGTTGCAATGATGAAAATAGTAGTCTGTGATAAATTGTAAGGGCTGACAGTGAATTTGAACTTTGAAACTACCTTCATATTGGAAACAGGACATGTTCAGCAATGACAATGACATCTCTCCTAGAGAGCCTCCCCAACCCTTCTGAGCGCCTGGCCTTGTTTGTTTCTCTTGCAAGAGAAAGAGATTTTGGAGACACTTAACTCCCTATTCCTCTTGCTTCTTTCTTCTCTTTAGGTTAATAATAAAAAAAGAGAATAACGTTGCTACAATCCAAGCCATTGATTTCTGAGAACGTGGAAAATAGGAACTTAAAAATATTTGTTTTGGAAAAATTAGATGTGAGGGAAGAGTTGGTGAGAATGATGGTTTTCTGAAAATGTAAGAGTAATAATGAGTGCCACAGTAGAGAACCAGGAGAAAAACAAAACAGAAAAGAAACCCTAATGTTAAATATTTGCCACTGCTGTAGCAGAAGACTAAAGAGAAGCAGTTGCGAGGAGCAATTCAGCAGCTTGTAGAGTCTGGTTTACGTTAGCAAGTATCAGGTCACTCCAGTCCACCATGTTGTCTTTACACATTGCACAACTGTTTATTTATTTTATCTGGAGTAAAACACAGTTCTGAGGAAGGGAATCAGACCTTTTATGCCAGTGTCCCCAGTTCCCCAGATGTATCTAAAAGATTATTGATATTATCATATAGGAAATATAAAAGTGTTGTATTCCTTTTAGGAAAAAAAGCTTTTGCTGACTTCAGGACTTGGCAGTATCTGCTCTGATCTGCCCAGCACAGAACTGACACAAAAGAGACTTCTTTTGGATATTAATTCTACCTTAGGGAGAGTCTCACTGTGGAACAGTTCTGGACGGGTGGCTCTTGGGCTTGGTGACCTCTGGCAGATGAGGCAGCGTGAGAGGCTGATAACTTGAGATCTGTAAGCACGTTGTCCTGGTTTCAGCCAGGATAGAGCTCGTTGTCTTCACAGAAGCTGGTGTGAGGCTGTGTTTTGGATTTGGGATGAGAAACTGTTGATAACGTGCTGATGTTTTGAGTTGTTGCTAAGTAGTCAAGGACAGTCCAGCTTCTCGTGCTGGCCTGCTAGCGAGAAGGCTGGGGGTGCACGGGGAGCTGGGAGGGGACACAGCCAGGACAGCTGACCCAGGCTGGTCAAAGGGGCATTCCCTACCATCCGACGTCATGCCCAGTACATAAACTGGAGTTGGCCGGGGGGAGGGAATCGCTGCTCAGGGACGGACTGTCGATCACTGGGTGGTGAGCAATTGCTGTATTGGGCATCACTTGTTCTTGTACATTCCTTTGTTGGTATTATCATTGTTGTTATCATTGTTGTTTCTTTCTCTCTTTCTGTCCTATTAAACTGTTTTTATCTCAACCCACGAGTTTTTTCCCAATTCTCTCCCCCATCCCACTGGGGGAGGGTGGAGTGAGTGAGCGGCTGCGTGGTGCTTAGTTGCCGGCTGGGGCTAAACCACGACACACGTCCTGAGCCAGTGTATGTCCCCAGGCAAGCTGTGATCCCACGAAAAACTCTAGCATGACACTGTCATCTGGAGTCTATATTGGTGTTCTTGGTACAGGGATGTTCCCCATGCTTCTTTCAAGGTTATGTTTTAAAGGAGCCAGGTAACTTGCAGGAAGAGATGTCCCAGAAAAATCTTTCAGGTCTTTTGTAAACAGGAAAAAAATGACACAAACTTCTTTTTACAATAGCATTTGAAATGTAAGTATTTTAAAATGCATTTTAAAAATTGGTTGCAACGGGTAGAAAGCATAAAACTGTGCTAAGAATCTTATCAGAAAGATGGAAGAGAAATGGATGTTCTCACCTGATCATGAATGTTGTGTGTTACGGTTTGCTGATATACCTGAAGATAGCTCAAAGGGTCTCAGTGTAACAACACATTTAAGCCCAGGAATCTTCTCACTGACCTTAGATATGCCAGGTCAAGCAGGAGCTTTCTATCTTGCTCTGAATTACATATAAATACAGATGTTCACTCCCAAACCAGACACTGGCAGATCTGCATCAGTTTATACAAAATAAATTACCATGTCCAATTGCTGGACTTCAAAGGACATGGAAGCAGGAACTGTCTGGTTGTGCAGTTTTGGAATCACTATGAATTTCATGTCATTTTTTTTTTAACCAAAGAAAATTACAAATGTCCGTTTAAGGAAAAAAAAAAGCAAGACTTGCATATATTTTATCATTAAAAGGAAAAGCAACGTTTATGTAACCTTGAATTCTTCCCTGACTTCTTCCTGTGCATTTTGTAGATCTACCCTCAGACCATATGAACAATTCGAGTAATTTGATTGCTTCTGGGCACACTATGGATATTCAACATCATCATCAAATTTATAACTTATCTTTGTTCCTCAAGAACATCTACTGCATTGGGTAACAGAGGAAGTGCCAGTTTTGCTGTAGGCTGAAGAGATTAATAATATCACACCCCTGTTTTTAATAATTGTGGCCTGTTTTTCCTTCCATGTCTGCATGTTCATCCCCCAAGTAATATGCAAATAGAAATAGGAACATAAAACTTAAGAATGGGATTCCTCTGAACTTTGAGCCAACAAAACCAAATTTTTTCATTTCGTTTTCTTCTCCAACAGAATTTCACAACTTAGGGACCTGAAATGCCAAAGATAATCAACTGTTTTTTGATATGTCAAAACCAGCTAATCAGAAGTACATGCAAACTTTTCTTGTGATTAATGGTGACTGTTTTAATAATTATTATTTTTATAATTATTATTTTATTATAATTATTCATAACTATTTTATAGTTCTTTATTATGCCAATAATAGGGATGCTATTGGCATCCTTGAACAGAATAATAGCCTCCTTCCTCTTGCAGTTCCCGTCTGAATGTGTTACAGGTGAGTGTTTGAGCCCTGAGTTTGGGTGCTAGGTAGCTGGATCTCTGTGTGCTTTAGAGGTGGTCCAAGGGGAAAAGGTGCAGTGATGGACCAGCCCTGTGGAAGTGATGCCAGACCAGCGGTCTGGGTCATGCTGAGTACTGCCACTCCTGTGTCCATCTGTCATGGAGTCAATTTGCTGGGTTTGGCCACAGACCTTTTCCAGTTAGGATGGAGTACCTGTCTGAGCTGCTGGACTCTCACCAGCAGAGGAAAAAATGGCCTCATTGGATCCTCTGTGTCTCCTAGGCTTTGCTCTTTCTTGAAATAAAGAATCAATGCTGCAACTGTGACCAAGGAGGGCTGTCCTGGCTCAGCCTGAGCACCATAGTCCTGCAGAGGAAGATGGAAAGACCAGAGCAAGATTGCTGCCTTCCTTTCTCTGCATGGCGTGGTGGGCTTCCTGCTCTACATTGTCAGTTTTAAATCCCTAGCTGGGATTTAGCACAGAGCAGCAGTCTGAATTTGCTGTGTTTAGAGAGGAAATTGGCAGCCCAGTGCATGCTCTGGAATGGACAGGAGAGCATTGCAGGACATCAGTGGATGAACAGAAGATGAAGATGTACTTTGTGCCCTGATGATCTCACAATCTATGTACAAGACACGAGAAAACAGCGGTGTAGACGAAAATACACAGAAATGAGCCAGGATGGACTCCAGAGGCTGTGGGAGTTTATGTGGAGAGCTCTGCTGGTGTCTCCTTTCTGTGCCCTCTCCAGGTGTGGATCTCACCCCACCCCAGGTCAGTGCCACCACAGCTGTGGAGTAAAAGACTTGTGCATGTTGCAGAGTTTATATTTCTGCGTTGCTACTCAAGTGCTGCACTGATGGAAACAATCTGATATGTTTCCTTTGGTCCTTTACTCACAAACACGGACCAGCAAGAGCTTCTAGTCTTGCAGCAAAGCCCGGGATGGAGCAGGCACGGCAGATGCTCTGAGCAACTCCTGCCAGTGCATGGGAGAGCTTGTCAGGGGCATCAAGCCTGAACCTCCTCCCTGCCCAGGAGGGCCTGCTGGCAGTGGGCCCTCCCCAGGCTGCTACAGGGTGGGGATGGGAGCTGAGGGGTGTCTCTCAGAGCACGTCCTGCACAGAGCTGCCATCAGCGGCAGCCTGGAGGAAAATGTCACTCAGCATCTTGGAGAAGTGCCCTTGACTTGTGAGGGAGTTTTCGTCTTGGGGACATAATATTGCCAGCAAAGCCTGTGGCGCAAGGGGCTGCATCCCAGACACTGCCAACGTTCCCCTTCCCTCCCTGTATTTCTAGTGCAGCCTTTTAGGGCATTATGGGACTATTTTGAAGGCATGGCTCCATTCAGAAATTGCCCTGCTGTTTCCCTACTCCTCAGTCCCCTGGCTAGGCTAGCTGCACCCTCAGCCTGTACCTCTTGTCCTCAGCCCTCCAGATTCTTCCCTTGGCTCTCTGTCCTGCCCTCACTCATGGAAGAAGAAAACATTTATTCCTCAAATGTAACCAAGGGTTAGGAAATCCTCCAATCCAGCCAAAGTAAATACATTCTTTCCCATGTAACCTTTGTCTTCCTGTGCTCCATTCCCATTTTCCCTCTTTTGACTTAGATCATGGTAATTTTCTGCAAGAGACATCAGGCTCCTGCAGAGCAGCAGATGCAGCCATTGGGCACTTTGTAGTCAGCAAAGGATGGCAGAAAGCAGGGATGTGGTGACCTTGTGGAGATTACAGCTATTTGCATAGCATGGGTCCTAATAAGGCAGGACATAATAAGTCCTATCATCCCAAACTGTTTTTTGCTGAGACAGCCCTGAAGTCTCTGCCTCCATGGCATGTCTTGGCTGCAGACCAGACAATCTGTCTGCTGACACCAGAGAAGTGTTCCTCTTCTTTCTCTTAGCAGCATCTCAGATGTTATTGATGCTATTGCAATACAAAGTGTGGTGGGTTGACTCTAGCTGGTCACCAGGCGCCCACCAAGCCGCTCTGTCACTCCCCTCAGCTGGACAGGGGAGGGAAAATATAATGAAAGGCTCGTGGGTTGAGACAAAGGCAGGGAGAGTTCCCTCACCGAGTACTGTCATGTCCAAAATGGACTCGACTTGGGGAAATTAGTTTAATTTATTACCAATCACATCAGGGTAGAATAATAAGACATAAAACCAAATCTTAAAACACCTTCCCCCCATCCCTGCCTTCTTCCTGGGCTTAACTTTACATCCAAATTCTCTACCTCCTTCCCCACAGTCGTGCAGGGGGATGGGGAATGGGGGCTGTGGTCAGTTCATCAATTGATGTTTCTGCTGCTCCTTCCTCCTCAGGGGGAAGACTCCTCACACTCTTCCCCTGCTCCAGCATGGAGTCCTTCCCACAGGAGACAGTCCTCCACGAACTTCTCCAGCGTGAGTCCTTCCCACAGGCTGCAGTTCTTCACCAACTGCTCCAGCCTGGGTGCCTGCCACGGGGTGCCATCCTTCAGGAACAGGTTGCTCCAGCCTGGGTCCCCCATGGGGTCACAAGTCCTGCCAGCAACCCTGCTCCAGCCTGGGCTCCTCTCTCTCTCCACGAGTCCACAGGTCCTGCCAGGAGCCTGCTCCAGCATGGACTTCCCCATGGGTCACAGCCTCCTTTGGGCATCCCCCTGCTCTGGCATGGGGTCCTTCCCAAGCTGCAGGTGGAGATCTGCTCCCCCATGGAGCTCCATGGGCTGCAGGGGCACAGCTGGCCTCACCATGGGCTTCCCCAGGGGCTGCCGGGGAACCTCTGCTCCGGCACCTGGAGCCCCTCCTGCCCCTCTTGCTGCTCTGGCCTGGGGGGCTGCAGGGCTCTTCCTCTCACACATTCTCACTCCTCTCTCTGGCTGCAATTGCTGTTGCACAGTGACTTTTTCACCTTCTTAACTTTGCTCTCCCAGAGGCACTACCACCGTCACTGATGGGCTTGGCGTTGGCCAGCGGTGGGTCCATCTTGGAGCCTGCTGACATCATTGGCTCTGTTGGACACAGGGGAAGCTTCTGGCAGCTTCTCACAGAAGCCACCTTGCAGCCCCCCAGCTACCAAAACCTTGCCACGCAAACCCAGTACACAAAGCTAAAGTTAGATGTCACGCCATGTTATCATGACATGTTAGAGCCATGTTGTTTTCCGTGTTGCTTTACACGGAGTTTAGGCGAAGGAAACTCAGTTTATTAAGAAAGTGCTAGGATTAGACCCATGTGTTTCTTCCCACTACCAGTTCTAGGACAAGAAGCCATAATTCCTATGTTTTTATCTATTGAGCAAAAGGCCCAGATGCAATAGAGGGCTCTGAGGAGTGATTATTGTCCTGTCTCAGAGAGGAACAGTACGCTTTAGTGAGAAGGAGTATTATAATTACTAAGCTCTCAGTCAGGTTGATTTAAAAACACAATGGGGTGTTAATGGATTTTCTATGTTGATTAAATCCCATCATAGCTTTCCTGAGGCAGTATTACAGAGGTAATTCACACACTATTTTAAAGTAGTTAATGACATTTCCATAAATTTATTCATTACAATGAAAATTGTAAAAGGTCATGAAGCATTAAAATGAATAAATTTTCCTTCGGAATAAGATTTTAAGATTTACCACCTGTTCCACATTCACTTCGGCTTTCTCTCTTTGTTTGTAGTCCTTTATGCCTGTATGTCCCAGCCCCCTGTGGATCAGCAGGCTCTTTCCATTCCTGCTTCCCCAGGTATATTTCCTGGACACAGTTTTTGTGTTTCTTACATTTGTGAGTCTCTGAAGCCCCATGAACCAACAGTGAAATATTGGTGAGAGATTCAGTGTGACTTTCTAAAGCATGTGATAAGTTTATACTGTAGACAGGTTTTGCACATGGATTAAAAGTATCTTAAAATTATTAGAAATAATTTTATTAGAAAATTATTTTCTAATAAACAAATAAAGACATTCAAACTGAAAGATGTAAGCTGCTTGACTTCCCGGTTTCCTCTCTCTTCTGAATTTTTCTTCAAGCAGTCAGAATAAAGACTCCTCTCAGAAGTCTCAGTTTATTTCTGAGAAAGGGCGACCCCGGTTCACAGTCACCCCACCTCAGCTTGCCTTTTCTGGCCTTGCCAGGTTTCAAGGTTACACTGGGTGTCGTACGGAAGTCTATTCATCTTTTCTCCTCGTCTTCCTTCTTATGCCTTTTACCATCAACGTCAAGCTTGTTCCATGGTATTGGGGACAATTTTGGATCCTATATGCTGTCTGTTGCAGATGTACTGTGTATCTCTTTGACCAGACGTCCTGCTTTCTTGGCATTGCAGGGCAGTCAAAGGATCTTTCCAGGCCTATGGTACTTAATCAACAACTTTCTTTTCTGCTGTCGAGGGCATTTTTCAGTTTATAAACCCTGAAATGTCAGCAGCCATTTCCAGCCAGTTGTCTGTAATGCACAAATTGTTTGGTCAAAATAACTGCCATTTTTCCTTGGGCAGAGAGCCCCCGAGAAAGGTGCAGTCTCATGTCTAGGAGCCTGTGCTGTGCTTGCTCCCTTTCCAAACGTCCCATCAGGCTCAGCTCAGCTCCTTTTCTCTCCTAGTGTGCAGAATTTAGTCCTGTTGCAAAGGGGAATTAATTTCTGATCCTTCTCCCTGGACATCCAGAAGATCTTTCTGCCCTCACACCAGGCTAGGGTGCCCGAGTTTCACCTGCCAGAACCTCTCCATTCTGTTGGTGTGCCAAAGAGACAGAGCTGAGAAGCTGTTTTGCTCTGTGTTACTGTGTCTTGCTTTGCTTTCAGCATCACTCTCTTCCCCTTCTTCAGCCTGGCTACGGTGCATTATAACATGCTCTGGAAGATTGATTATGCCCCTGCAGCGCAAGGCTGCTTCTAGGCTGCCTTCCACTCTTTTCTGATGGCATGCTAGAGACCTTACTATGTGATAGGACCGGTCTAAAATGTCTATGGGACAGAAACATCTAAGCCCTGTTACCAAGGTTATTTGTTAAAATACATCAGCTGAATCATTTAATGTATTTTTCGAGCTAGTCCTGGAAGGTTGCCTGTGGTATATACACATTGTACCATAAAGCATGACATTATTAAGACAAGCAAAACAAGATTAGCAGCAGAAGCCTGTGGAGATACATCAACTTCAATGCTTCATATGTTCAAAGGATTGGTGCATAGTTATTCCTACTATCACACATTATATTGAAATAATCCTTAACATTACAGCTTTGCTAGGAAGGGAGAAGAACTGGATGGACTGGAGAGGACAATGTGTTGTAATGGATAAAGGGATCATCAGGGTGTAATGTCCTGCTGCAGAGTAACCGAAAACTTGCATGTCCTTGTCACATGACAACTCCAGACACCACTTTCTTTTCTAAGTTTTAACAAGAGGCTCATTTTAAGGGGCAAAATCATAGTCCCACTGTAGTTGAAGACAAAATGCTCATTGTCTTCCATGGAAGTAGTTTTTCTCTTCAGGGACTTGCATGGACGATTCAGGCCATGTCCAGCTTCTGCTTTTTCAGAAATGAATCTTTGAGTAGCCTCTGTAAATCACTAAGTATCTTTCAAATTCACACTCAATCACCAGCAAATCCATCTGTCATAGGGCATCTGAAAACATAGGAGCCAAAATCATTAGTGGTTTTAAAAAGTCTTGACAATTTTTTTTTGTCTTACTCTGCTTTTGGCATATTCCATATAGAGAACAAGAACGCACACAGCTTTCTCTCATTACCACAAAATATTTTAAAAAACCTTCATCTATTGCTTTACATAGTCCCCTGCGGATAAGCATTTTTTGTTTATTCTAGTAGTCAGAATAAAAACTACAGAAATTAATTTTCTTTGTTCTTTTCCTCTGGCAACAAACAACCACAATTTCAACACTAATTTTTTTTCATTTATTTATGAAGCTTCAGATTGTTTTTTTGAAATATTTATGCTATGAGTCATACGGTAATTAGTCATCCCATTCCACAATCTTTTCAGAAGTGTTGTTTGCAGAAAATTAGCAAAGGTCATCTGGTGAACATCCACACAAGGATGTGAAGCACACTGCTGGCCCAGATGAAAAATCTCTCAGATTGAATGGCCTCTACTGCTGTTTATACCCTGGCCTGAGCTGCGCAACACCAGCCTTCTCCAACAGGTTCTTATCTCCGCAGGCAAGTGAGGGAGAAGGGAAAGCATGGGAGGTGGCTCACCTCACAGGTTTTAAAAATGAAATAAACCTTTTTAAGACTGAGGGTAAGAAGTGGAAAGAGTTAATTCAGTGCTTTCTGAGTGCGAAGCCAGCCCCTGGCTCAGTGAGTGCCTGGGAAAGGGAGTCTGCAGCCGTGAATGGCAGAGCCGGCCAGCAGGACAGCTGGCAGCCTTCACTCGGGCATTGCCTACCTTGTGACTGGCTGTACCTGTGATGATGTTAATGCGCTTTGTACACAGGTCTGTTGCGTCGTGCTGTGTTGCGAAGCAGACTTGCAGAGGCGTGCCCTGTCTGCCCATCGGGACTCAAGGCACATTTCCTCCAAGCGCAGCAGCCAGGCTTTGGGCAGCCTCGCCTCATGCTGCTTTTGACATTGCCAACCAGCATCAAGTTTCTATCCTCGGGTTTTCATGCAGGAACCGATTAGTGAACAAGTCCTGTTTTAATGGAGTGGCAACTCAAACAGTATTACGCTGGTAGAAAGCCTTCAGGAGAAGACTGGTGTCCTGTGGACCTCGCAGTAAGGCAGCCAGCAGCTCTGTTTCTGCTATAGCTACAAACATCCGCGAGTGAAACAACCGCAGCTTTTTAATACAGTTACAGAGGTTTACACTTTTCTTTGCAGACACAAAGCATGCTTTTGTCTTGAACTTTTCATTAGCTGAAAAAAAGATCATTGGTAGTATAGGATACCATGCTGTTTATTAAATGTACATAAATTAACATATATATGGAAAGGATGTTTTCCTCATCAGAAACAATGCTGAAACGATGAGCAACTCTGAAAAGAAAGGTACCTAAGGCTCCCGTGCACATACCCCAAAGCTTCAAAGGAGAAAGGTGAAAGAGCGGTACATCCTTATGTCACAGGACAACCTGTGATTAACCCGAGTTATGGACACTGTCACATCATAGGTAGTTGGGGCCAGTTCAGATCCCCTGCCTTCTAGATCAGCCGCCTTGACGAGCTGGGTGTTTCAACTGTTATAAAGCTGCAGAATCAACCAGAATCGACACTGAAATGACTGTACTGGCTACAGAATGGCTAGAATAAACATGGGGGTGTGTCCTGTTTTTTTCCGGTCCTGGAGGGTGGGTGGGATTCGGGGCACCATGTAAGCTGGCTTTTTTAACTCCTCCTTCCCATCAGTCCCTAGGCACAGGCACGTGTTGTGGCTGAAAGCAAAGCATCACCACTCCAGTTCTGATTGACAGAAAGGGGGGTGTTCGCGTCGGTCCAGAGAGCGCCGATGGGTCGGAGAAGTAAGAGCGGAGTTTTTGCTGTAGCTAACCTGGAGTTAACTCAGCTAATGGAAACTGCAAGCCAGTCATGTTTGATCAAGAATACTAAGAAAGGGTATTGTGCTGTGTGCTGCATACAAGGACTTGCACCGACCAAAGGGCGGCAATGGCTGCTCCCTTCTTGTATGCAGCAAGGTCGTGCAGCGTCTCTCTGCCAAGAATGAGTAGCAGCAAAGAAAACCTGGAGGGTTTTATAGTCTGGAACATGCTGTCCAGCGTGTCCCTCGTGTCCCTCTCAGATGATATACAGCTCCACGCCCAGCACGCCCCATGGAATCTGCAGGTGACATGCCAGCTCCCCACGGGGGCAGCTGTGCCGGCTGGTGGGCTGGTGCTGACGGAGCCGAGGAGTGAGCCAGCAAGGCCTCCCGCCAGGGCTGGGCTGGCTCTGAGGGCGGTGCGGGGCCGCTCCGGCGTCGCGGTGCCCGAGTGAAATGTGCCGGCCGGAGCAGAAGGGCGCGGTGCCTCCCTCCTCGCCTCCGCCGAGGTGGTGCTGGGGCTGCATCGCGCCCCTCAAAGCCCAGGCAGCAGAGCTCATGGGAGCAATCCAGGCAGCAGAAAAAAATCGGCACCTGCAAGAAGAGAGTCCAAAGTGCTGATGAAACCATGAAGGCAGGAAGAGGCACGACTTTGTGCCCCGTTCTTTGGGCAGTGTGCTGTCCGAGGGGCAGTTCCTGGCACACGAGAGGGAACCCTCCCTGGCAGTGGCTACGGCACGGCTTTGTCCCCTTCTCCACACGTGTGACACCCTCAGAGCTCTGCAAGTTGACAGAGATGTGCAGCACTGCTTTGCTAGGCAGCAGGGCTGGGCAGGGCAGCCGTGCTGTGGTCCTTTCCAAAAGCCGAGCAGCAGCACGCCTCACTGTCCCTTGCTAGAAAGCCAGGCTTGAAGGCAAAACACGCTGCTTTGGTATTGTTTGGTTGTTTTCTTCTTCCCTCAATTGTCTCAGGTGCAACGTGAGCTTTTTACGAAGTGCCAGTACCTCAGGGTCTACAGCTACGTGACACAGCTCCTTGCTGCGTCTTTGGGATTCAGACACCAGCAGCCAGTGCTGGGCTTGCCAGCTGACATGAACAGAAAAGGGAGACTTTGCCTCTTTCTGTAGGCAGCGGGTCAAAGAGCTCAAAAAATTGCTATGAGCCTTCTGATTCTGCTGGGGTGTTGCTCAGCCTTGCACAAACAGAGCTGCCACAAGTGCAGAAGGAGAGCTGCCAGCGCTGGAGTGATATGTTCCTCCTGACAGACACGCTCTCCCACGGGCAGCTGCGGGCTTCCTGCCCGCTGCCATCTCTGCGCACCTCAGAAATATTGCCCATAGTCGGAGCAGTGTTCGGAGCTTTGAAAGATGGGCAGCAGAGTCTGCTACGCACCTGGGCTCCTCGTTCTTCTTGCCTGCCTGGATGTCCTCAGTTGCCCATCCCGCAGAGCTCTGCTCCCAACTTGCTCCTCTCGCTGTCCAGTAGCCCGTTGCTCCCCTCTTCACAGGTTGCTCTTCTCGAGCCTGGCAAACTTTCCATTCCATGTATTGTTAGGTCAAGCCATGATAAACGTGAACCAATTCTGCTCTTAACCACACCTAGCTCATTTTACCTTGTCTCCCCAGAGGAGCTCTCCAGGTGTTCACTTTCTGGAGGGACTGGAGGCACCTGCAATGGAAATGTGCAAGTTAACGGGTGGCAAGGACCTTCCTGCCCAATTGCTACCTTAGCTCGGAAAGGCACAGCCCTTGGATGGGTTTGCTCAGCCCAGCTGAGCCAGTTCTGGTGGCATCACCGCACAAACCGCCATGGCCATCCTGCAGCACCCTTCCTCTGCACCTTTGCAGAGCTGCCGGCTAGTGGGTGACCTTGCTTGTCCCTGCGGCAGCACTCTCAACTTCTGACAGTGCTGTCACCCTCTTTGTGGCCCTGACCTACCGCTGCTGCTTCTGCTTCCACCTCTGGTGCTGGCAACTCCTTGGCCGACGTGCCGGCAAGCCCAGCCACATCCTCCTCCTCCTCCAAGAGCTGCGGGGGACAGAGGAGGACAGTTGCTTGGCTGGGGACAGGCCCCGGGGCCGGTGAGCCTTCCTCAGGGCCAGGAGCGAGCGTGGGCGGCTCTGCTTTCACTAGGGCAGGACGCAGGGCTGGCTGGAGGTGGGGGAGGTGGGGCGCAGCCGGCTTGGTCCCCGAGCCCCAGCCGGGGTCCCTCTGCTGGGGACAGCGCCTCTGCGCAGGAGCCAGCGCCACGGGCACCCCCCGGCCAGGCTGGCTTACCTGGAGGGGCTGGGGCAGCGTGCCGTCCTGGCTGCAGAGAGCTGCCAGGGGCCGGCCGAAGAGACCCGCCCTGCCGGCACAGCCCGACTGCCCGGGCGCCTCCGCAGCGGCCAAGGTCCCTCGCCGCGCAAAGGGCCAGGGCAGCCCCCTCGTCCTGCTGCGGGTCCCGCCTGCCGCCAGGGAAAACAGAGCAGAGAGCCATGGAGGGCAAGCGCCAGGTGAATGCTGCCCAAGCCTCTGCGCGCTGGGCGTCCCCGCCAACAGCGAGGGAGAGGCGTGGCTGGGGAACGAGGGGCCCCGGGGGCTCAGCTCTCTGCGGCCGTGCCCTGCGGGAAGGGCAGCAGCAGCCCCCGAGCAGCGCGGCTGCCGCCTGCCAGCGCAGGAGAGAGGGGCCGTCCTGCCCCTGTCTCCTCCAAACTCACCGGCCGAGTGGCCACGTCCACCTTGGCTGCCGGAGGGGACAGGAGGTGGCCGCTGCTGGGCACCAGCCTGCAAGAAATGCGCTGTGCTCAGCGAGCAGCCCCGCAGCACGAAGGGCCCCTGGCGAGCTGCATCGGCCGCGGGCCAGGAGGGAGATGTGGGCACGGCCGAGATGGCAGCCCGGGGGCTCCTCACCTCTGCCAGGCCCTCGACCAGCCTCTCCAGGCTGCTGGCGTTGAGTGTTTTGGCCTGGGCAAGGGGAGAAGAGCAGCAGGTGAGAAGCGATGGGGCTGGTGCGGGGTTGGAGCAGCCCCTGGGGCAGAGCGGGACCAGGAGGGACACTCACGGCATTGCGGCCGCGCAGCTCCTTCAGCAGGAGCTTGATGGAGGGCAGCTGGGTGACGCGGGCTCCCTCCACTCCTTCTGCTGGCCTGTGCACGGGGCAGGGGCAGAGAAAGAGCTGTGTGAGACCCAAGCTGCCTCTTTCCTCGCCTGCCAGCCCGGGGAGCCCTTCCAAGCTGCCCCAAAGCAGCTGGGCACCGCCCGGCCGTTGAGCGGAGAGCAGTGGCAAGGGGGGAGGACGGGGCTGGGTGAAGCAGCTCCGCCAGCTCTGCCCGCTCCAGAGCCGCCCGCAGCCGTGGGGCAGCTCTCCCCAGCTCAGGAGCGGTGTTTCCGCATCATACGGCTACGGCTAGAGCATCCCCCCGTGCTGTGAGCACGGGCCCCCCAAGCTGCGCTGCCAGGCAGGGCTTACCCACGGAGCGCGCTGAGCCAGAGCTCCTTCAGCGAGCGGGAGCTGCAGGAAAGAGAGGAGAAAGAGCCTGAGCGCCCGCTGCTGCCCAGCCCGCGGGCAGAGGCGGGCGCCGGCACAGCCCTGCCCCGTGGGGACGGCCGCAGAGGCAGGAGGAAGCGGCGTGGGGCCGGACAGAAGCGCTGCCCGGCCCTGCCGGGGGACGTGGCACCGAGACCCACCAGAAGGTGACGACGCAGAAGCCGTAGGGCCAGGCGAGGACGAGGGACGTGGTGGCCTTGTCTTCCTCCTCCTGGGCGGCATCCCCGGCCGCCCCCTTGCCGCCGCTCAGCACCCACAGCCGGCCCAGGGCCAGGCAGAGCTGCGGGCGCGGGGCGCTGCCACGTCTGCAGAGAGGAGCGGCAGGGAGTGACCTGGAGGTGGCCGAGCCCGGCGGCTGCCCTCTGGCCTCCGCCTGCCCCGCGCACGGCCACGGGTGCAGCCAGCAGCAGGGTGCCGGGGCCTCGGGCTGCTCCTGGGGCGTCCCTGCCCCGGTGCCGGGGCCAGGCCTTAGGAGGAAAGGCAGCCGGGGTCTGCGCCTCTTACTTGGCCTTGGCGATGATCAAGGCATCGCTGAAGAGGAGGAGGTGCCTCTTCCCCGTCACGCGGCCCTGCGTCACCCGCACGCGCTGGTGGAGCAGCGGCTGGGCTGATGCCGGGCCGGGCGCGCACTGCTGCTCGGGGCCAGGGTAGACCCTGCAGAGCAGGCGGCAAAGGGCGTGAGAAAGGCGGCTGCTGCGGGGCCCGGCTGCACCGGCGTGTCCCCGAGCCGTGGGGGGAGCCCACCTGGAGCCGCAGCAGCAGTTCAGCTGGCCCATCGTGCCGGGGCCAGGGGAGTCCTCGCGCCGGACACGCTGCTGGGGCTCCGGAGAGCTCCCAGCTGGCTGGAGCGAGGCTGCCGAGGGGGTCCCGGTGCCGGGCAGTGCCGCTGGGTGAGAGCTGGTCTCTCCCTGGAGCTGCCGGGTGCTGGCAGAGCCGTGCCTGCAGGCACTGTGGCCGTTGCCGGGCCAGCGCCGCGACATCACAGCTGCCATTCCAAGCCCGGGGGGGGGCTGGGGGGCGGGGCTGGGGGAGGGGCCCCTGTCTCTCTCGGCCTGGGGAGCCCGGGCCTGGGCACAGCACTGTGGGCATGGCCTCAGCAGCGCTGAGCAGAGGGCAAGGCTCCCCTCCCTCCAGCTGCTGGCAAGGCTTTGCCCAGCGCAGCCCAGGGCACCGCCACCCGCCGCCTTTGGCCAAGGGCACGGTGCTGGCTGCTGCTCAGCTTGGTGTCCAGCAGGACCCACGGGCCTTTTCTGCCACGCCGCTTTCCAGCAGCTTTGCTGAGCTGCTCTTGCTCACGAGTACGTGCGCATGTGTGCCGGGATGCTTCGTGCGCGTACCGGTGCCGCCCGCAGCCCGTCCCACCCTCTTCCCGCAGGTCCCCCCGTGCCACTGTCGTGCGCTTGAGACGGGCACGTTGCCTCCAGCCAAAGCAGCGGTCCCAGCGGAAAGGCGCTCTCTTGTGCTGGGACTGGGAGGAAGAGGATGCAGCTGGCCACAGAGCCCAGGGGCAGAGCTTCCTTAACTCCAACTTGTTAAAGGCAACCTTCTTCTTCTTCTTCTTCTTCTTTACAGCATGTCCCGCTGGAAGGTGGCCTTGGCACTCTCCCGGAACCCTGGAGAGGAGTTTGGCTTTGCCAAGTGCAATGGAAGCAGCAGCTGCCTAGCTGCCTTCTCGAGTGAGCAGCTGTGTGCAGAAGCCCAGCCTCTCCCGGGCGGCGAGGGGGGAAGTGGCATGAAGCAGAGCAGAGCAGCCTGGTGCAGCCCAGGGGCTTGCAGGCACGCCCTGCCCACTTCCCGCCCTTCCTGCCATGCCTTGGACGGTTGGCAGAGGGAAGAAAGCCATCCTTGCACCTGCTGGAGCCAGGCCTGTTGTCTCTTTGGCTCCAAGTCTATAAAGCAGACTAAGGAGAAGCTAATAACCAAAACACAAGCTCTTGTTTAATGTTTGGCGGAAGGGAAGGAAGAGAGGGGCGGAAGGGAGGAAGGAAGGAAGGAATGGAGTGCAATACTTTCCTTAGACCTCCTCTTTCTCTTAGCATACTTCAGAAGGCTTTTTTTGTTGTCTGACAGGACACTCGCCAGTTTCAACTCTAGCTGAGCTTTGGCCTTCCATCATTTCTCCCTACATATGTGAAGCACAGCTCCGTAGTCTTCCTGCCAAGGCTGGCCTTGCTTCTAGGGATCGTTCATACAATCTCTTTTTCCGCCTGAGTTCCAAAAGGAGTTCCCTCTTCAGCCAAGTGGGTGTCCTACCCCACTTGCTTGACTTTCAACACAAAGGCATGGCCTGCTCCTGGGCTTTTAAAAGGTGGCTCTTTAGAACGGACCAGCTCTCACGGGCCCCTCCGTCCTCCAAAGCAGATGCCCACCTTACACACGGTGCAGCTCCTCCCCCTCGCCTGCCCTGCCTGTCCCTCCCGAAGAGCCTGTTCAGCCCGCCTGAACGGTGATGCTTTCTTACCATTCGGCACCCGTGACAGTAAAGCTTGTGTACATAAGTTCCGGCTTCGCAAGAGAGCAGGGTCACCTGAAGCATGATATCAAATTGCTTTTGGCATCTAAGGAAGCGACTGCTTCAGAAATTACGTTATTTTCAGCCTGTTGACACGTGAAAGTTGACAGCACCCCAGTTTTTGGGAATCCTCTTTCCAAGAACTTAAATTTCTCCCTGGAAGTTCCAAAAGCACTTGAGTCACAGCTGAGCATGGACAGCCATAGCCCACTCCATGAGGCTCTGCATGTCTGTCTCTCATGACATGCCATAGAGCAGTAGAAGCTTGTCTTCGAGAGCTAGCCAGAGGTGCTGAGACCACCCACTCAAACACGAGACACCCAGGGTGGGACTCAGCTCCTCTGACTTTAGATAGGCCTATTGCAGATAGTGCGGTTACAAAATTGCGAAGATACCATTAGAGTTAGCAGAGTAAAAAGCTATTCATGCCGTCCTAAAGTAGACGTCTTTAGTTAGGGCCCCTTTAGACTTAACTGGCTGTATTGACTAGGGCCTCAGGTCGATTTCCTACACACGGGCAACTTCATGCCATCTCAGAGGCCGTAATGAAGCTAGCACCTAGAGCCTAGCAGGCACGACACAGGACCTACGGACAGCCTTGCCCTTCGGAGGGGACAGCTGGAGGCCAGAGGACATACCTATAGAATCTCAGATCACACCCACATGATGCGCAGGGGGAGGCAACTGCATCAGGCCCTTCATATCCACTCACTACAACGGCTGTGCGGATCCCTAGCCCGAACATAGCCACAGAAGTTAGAGCGAGCCGAATCCCACCCGAGTTCTAGTTCCCTCTTCTACCAAGGAGGCTTGGATTCTGTATGCCTGTAGCTGAGAATTAGTGGGCACATTCTCCACACATTCTTTGTAGCTTGTGCAGTTAGAGAGCAAATATTGGGGCTAAAGGATGCGTTTTTTCCCCTTGTTCTAACCATCCCCATTCGGCAAGCTTCAAGAAACGTAATGCAAAGTACTTCTGTGAGGGGTTGACTTTGGCTGGATTCCAGGTGCCCACCAAAGCTGCTCTTTCACTCCCCTCCTCAGCTGGAGAGAGGCGAGAAAGTACAACAAGAAGCTTGTGGGTCGAGACAAGGACAAGGAGTGATCATTCAGCAATTGCCGTCAGAGTCAAAAGAGAGTGGACTTGGGGAAATTTGTTTCATTTATTGCCAATCGAATCAGAGTAAGGTAATGAGAACTAACCCCAAATCTTAAAACACCTTCCGCCCACCCCTCCTTTCTTCCCGGGCTCAACTTTGCTCCCCATTTTCTCTGCCTCCTCCCCCCGAGTGCCACAGGAGGTCGGGGAATGGGGGTTGCGGTCAGTTCATCACATGTTGTCTCTGCTGCTCCTTCCTCCTCAGGGGGAGGACTCCTCACACTCTTCCCCTGCTCCAGCCTGGGGTCCCTCCCACGCGAGACAGTCCTCCACGGACTTTTCCAACGTGAGGCCTTCCCACAGGCTGCAGTTCTTCACCAACTGCTCCAGCCTGGGTGCCTGCCACGGGGTGCCGTCCTTCAGGAACAGGCTGCTCCACGGTGGGTCCCCCACGCGGCCACAAGTCCTGCCAGCAAACCTGTGCCAGCGTGGGCTCCTCTCTCCACGGGGCCACAGGTCCTGCCAGGCGCCTGCTCCAGTTCCGGCTTCCAGTGGGGTCACAGCCTCCTTCGTGCAGCCCCCTGCTCCAGCGTGGGGCCCTCCCCAGCCTGCAGGTGGACATCTGCTTCCCCACGGAGCTCCATGGACTGCAGGGGCACAGCCGGCCTCACCATGGTCTTCAGCAGGGGCTGCAGAGGGGTCTCTGCTCCGGCCCCTGCAGCCCCTCCTGCCCCTCCTTCTGCACTGACCCAGGTGTCTGCAGAGATGTTTCTCTCATGTATTCTCGCTCCTCTCTCCCGCTGCAGTTGCTGCCTGCCAGTTCTTACCCCCCTTCTGAAATACGTTATCCCAGACGTGCTACTACTGTTGCTGACTGGCTCGGCCTTGGCCAGCGGTGGGGCTGTCTTGGAGCCGGCTGGCATCGGCTCTACTGGACATAGGGGAAGCTTCTAGCAGCTTCCCACAGAAGCCACCCCTGCAGCCCCCCTGCAATGTTTTTAATTGCTAATAAACATTTGTACCTTAAAAAAAAAAAGCAACAGATATTTCTAAATACCACAAGACATCTGAAGTGAAGAGGCGTTCTAAAGTTAGTTATCCTACAGGAAATACACAGCTCCACCTGGAACTCCTGCTTTCCCTTGAATACCAGAGTGACCTCTAATCTCAGCCTTGCTTAAGGAGGGTGTTACCTCTGTTGGTAGATCAACCCTTATTTCAGAAGGGGGGGGGGGAGGGGAGAGAAAGAGAGAGAGAGAAGGAAAGAAGGAAAGACAGACAGGCAGCAAGGAAGGCTTGTTTTCCCTTGAAGGAGTCAACTCAGGCAGCACCTGGAGCATCACCGGTGTCTGAGCCTGCGCCCAGAACGTTTGTGCTGTCTGTTACAAGCTCCCGAAGGCACTTCCGACAGCAAAGCAATGCCTTGTAACCCTCTGCCGCCTTCCTGTGCATCAGAAGGCCTGCCTATATCTTCCGCAGCTTTGCCCACAGAAGCCTGAATGGCTGTGCTCCGGGCTGTTGGAAGGCACAACACAAACTTCCTCCGGTCACTCTGACACCTTGAACACAGAAACCAACACAGTTTAATAGGAAGAATCTCACTTTCCCACAGAAACCACCTTTTACATGACATCTTTTCATCCCGTAAGAAAGCATGTGTCCCTACATTACGTACATAGTTACCCACCAAAACCGCCACCGTGATACAACGTATCCCGCGATACAACGTATCCCGCGATACGCTCGGAGGGGTTTGCGCAGCCCCCGCTCTCTGTGCACCTCACAGACCTCTGCGCTTTCTGCTTCTGCCCCTGGTGCTGGCGGCTCTGTGGCCGATGCACCGGCAAGCCCAGCCGCATCCTCCTCCTCCTCAGAGAGTCCCTGGCCGTGCTCAATGAGCGATTGCTATGAACGTACTGTAAAAAGCCCTTTTTATAGCCTGACACAACACTGGCCAATTTCAACTCTAGCTGAGCTTTGCCCTTGTCTGTTCTCTCCTTACACGTACGAACTACAGCTCTGTGATCTTCCTGCCAAGCCGGACCTTGGTCCCAGGGATCATAACATTCCTTTTTCCACCTGAGTTGAAAAAGGAGGTCCCTGTTCAGCCAAGCTGGTCTTCTGCCCCTCTTGTTTGACTTAAGGCTCCGCGAGATTGCCTGCTCCCGTGCTTGCAGAAGCTGGTTCTGAAAAACGAAGCTGCTCTATGAGCCCTAAGCCCTCCAAAGCAGCTTCGTAGGGGACACTGCAGACTAGCTCTCTGAGTAGCTTCAAGTTTGCTCTCCTGAAAAGCAAGGTAGCAACTCCTCTGAGCTGTATCTCATTACACTCAAAAGTTTAAACTCCCCTGTTTGGTGATCACTGGTACCCCATCTCCTACGAGTCCTTCTCCATACACAAACAGGAGGGACTAAGAGATCTGTTGGGTACATAAGCAGCCATGGGGAACCACGGTGAGCAGTGGAGGGAGCTGCTGCACGAGCTACGTGCTTTCCGAGTGCGAAGCCAGGCCCCGGCTCAGTGAGTGCCTGGGAAAGGGAGTCTGCAGCCGTGAATGGCAGAGCCGGCCAGCAGGACAGCTGGCAGCCTTCACTCGGGCATTGCCTACCTTGTGACTGGCTGTACCTGTGATGATGTTAATGCGCTTTGTACACAGGTCTGTTGCGTCGTGCTGTGTTGCGAAGCAGACTTGCAGAGGCGTGCCCTGTCTGCCCATCGGGACTCAAGGCACATTTCCTCCAAGCGCAGCAGCCAGGCTTTGGGCAGCCTCGCCTCATGCTGCTTTTGACATTGCCAACCAGCATCAAGTTTCTATCCTCGGGTTTTCATGCAGGAACCGATTAGTGAACAAGTCCTGTTTTAATGGAGTGGCAACTCAAACAGTATTACGCTGGTAGAAAGCCTTCAGGAGAAGACTGGTGTCCTGTGGACCTCGCAGTAAGGCAGCCAGCAGCTCTGTTTCTGCTATAGCTACAAACATCCGCGAGTGAAACAACCGCAGCTTTTTAATACAGTTACAGAGGTTTACACTTTTCTTTGCAGACACAAAGCATGCTTTTGTCTTGAACTTTTCATTAGTCTGAAAAAAAGATCATTGGTAGTATAGGATACCATGCTGTTTATTAAATGTACATAAATTAACATCTACACAGAAAGGATGTTTTCCTCATCAGAAACAATGCTGAAACGATGAGCAACTCTGAAAAGAAAGGTACCTAAGGCTCCCGTGCACAAACCCCAAAGCTTCAAAGGAGAAAGGTGAAAGAGCGGTACATCCTTATGTCACAGGACAACCTGTGATTAACCCGAGTTATGGACACTGCCACATCATAGGTAGTTGGGGCCAGTTCAGATCCCCTGCCTTCTAGATCAGCCGCCTTGATGAGCTGGGTGTTTCAACTGTTATAAAGCTGCAGAATCAACCAGAATCGACACTGAAATGACTGTACTGGCTACAGAATGGCTAGAATAAATATGGGGGTGTGTCCTGTTTTTTTCCGGTCCTGGAGGGTGGGTGGGATTCGGGGCTCCATGTAAGCTGGCTTTTTTAACTCCTCCTTCCCATCAGTCCCTAGGCACAGGCACATGTTGTGGCTGAAAGCAAAGCATCACCACTCCAGTTCTGATTGACAGAAAGGGGGGTGTTCGCGTCGGTCCAGAGAGCGCCGATGGGTCGGAGAAGTAAGAGCGGAGTTTTTGCTGTAGCTAACCTAGAGTTAACTCAGCTAATGGAAACTGCATGCCAGTCATGTTTGATCAAGAATACTAAGAAAGGGTATTGTGCTGTGTGCTGCATACAAGGACTTGCACCGACCAAAGGGCAGCAATGGGTGCTCCCTTCTTGTATGCAGCAAGGTGGTGCAGCGTCTCTCTGCCAAGAATGAGTAGCAGCAAAGAAAACCTGGAGGGTTTTATAGTCTGGAACATGCTGTCCAGCGTGTCCCTCGTGTCCCTCTCAGATGATATACAGCTCCACGCCCAGCACGCCCCATGGAATCTGCAGGTGACATGCCAGCTCCCCACGGGGGCAGCTGTGCCGGCTGGTGGGCTGGTGCTGACGGAGCCGAGGAGTGAGCCAGCAAGGCCTCCCGCCAGGGCTGGGCTGGCTCTGAGGGCGGTGCGGGGCCGCTCCGGCGTCGCGGTGCCCGAGTGAAATGTGCCGGCCGGAGCAGAAGGGCGCGGTGCCTCCCTCCTCATGAAACCATGAAGGCAGGAAGAGGCACGACTTTGTGCCCCGTTCTTTGGGCAGTGTGCTGTCCGAGGGGCAGTTCCTGGCACACGAGAGGGAACCCTCCCTGGCAGTGGCTACGGCACGGCTTTGTCCCCTTCTCCACACGTGTGACACCCTCAGAGCTCTGCAAGTTGACAGAGATGTGCAGCACTGCTTTGCTAGGCAGCAGGGCTGGGCAGGGCAGCCGTGCTGTGGTCCTTTCCAAAAGCCGAGCAGCAGCACGCCTCACTGTCCCTTGCTAGAAAGCCAGGCTTGAAGGCAAAACACGCTGCTTTGGTATTGTTTGGTTGTTTTCTTCTTCCCTCAATTGTCTCAGGTGCAACGTGAGCTTTTTACGAAGTGCCAGTACCTCAGGGTCTACAGCTACGTGACACAGCTCCTGGCTGCGTCTTTGGGATTCAGACACCAGCAGCCAGTGCTGGGCTTGCCAGCTGACATGAACAGAAAAGGGAGACTTTGCCTCTTTCTGTAGGCAGCGGGTCAAAGAGCTCAAAAAATTGCTATGAGCCTTGTGACTCTGCTGGGGTGTTGCTCAGCCTTGCACAAACAGAGCTGCCACAAGTGCAGAAGGAGAGCTGCCAGCGCTGGAGTGATATGTTCCTCCTGACAGACACGCTCTCCCACGGGCAGCTGCGGGCTTCCTGCCCGCTGCCATCTCTGCGCACCTCAGAAATATTGCCCATAGTCGGAGCAGTGTTCGGAGCTTCTGCTACGCACCTGGGCTCCTCATTCTTCTTGCCTGCCTGGATGTCCTCAGTTGCCCATCCCGCAGAGCTCTGCTCCCAACTTGCTCCTCTCGCTGTCCAGTAGCCCGTTGCTCCCCTCTTCACAGGTTGCTCTTCTCGAGCCTGGCAAACTTTCCATTCCATGTATTGTTAGACAGGTCAAGCCATGATAAACGTGAACCAATTCTGCTCTTAACCACACCTAGCTCATTTTACCTTGTCTCCCCAGAGGAGCTCTCCAGGTGTTCACTTTCTGGAGGGACTGGAGGCACCTGCAATGGAAATGTGCAAGTTAACGGGTGGCAAGGACCTTCCTGCCCAATTGCTACCTTAGCTCGGAAAGGCACAGCCCTTGGATGGGTTTGCTCAGCCCAGCTGAGCCAGTTCTGGTGGCATCACCGCACAAACCGCCATGGCCATCCTGCAGCACCCTTCCTCTGCACCTTTGCAGAGCTGCCGGCTAGTGGGTGACCTTGCTTGTCCCTGTGGCAGCACTCTCAACTTCTGACAGTGCTGTCACCCTCTTTGTGGCCCTGACATACCGCTGCTGCTTCTGCTTCCACCTCTGGTGCTGGCAACTCCTTGGCCGACGTGCCGACAAGCCCAGCCACATCCTCCTCCTCCTCAAAGAGTTCCTCGCGGTGCTCTATGAGGAACTCCACCAGCTGCGTCACCTGCACACAGCAAGCCGTTGGCTTCCAGCCTGCCTGGCTGAACATGGCTCAGACAGCCTCTGCCACCCCTGAGCCTGACTTCTGTGCAGAAAGCTGCAGCTGTGGGGCTGCTCTTCCTGGCAGCTCCCCCGCCAGCGGTTGCTGAAGAGGGGAGGCAGCCAGGGACCTCTGAGCAGCAAAGCTCGGCGGGGCCCGCAAGGCTGTAGCGGCTGCTAAACACAAAGGAATATTTTAAGAACAGATTTTTAAGAGGTGTTATTTGAGGGGAATTATATTTTAATTGCTGAAAAGAAATCTTGTCCTCACCCAGGGGAAGAAGGTTTCCCCGCTGGCTTCAGGAAGGCAAGATTTTAATTTACCTTTAACAGCTTTTCCTAATGCTTCTTCTCTGGATCTTTTCAGCACTGTGATTCTGTGATATGTCTTGGGATAAGTTATCAGAACCACAGAATCATCAAGGTTGGAAAGGACCTTCAAGATCATCAAGTCCAACCATTAACCCAACACCACCATGCCCCCCAAACCATACCCCGAAGCGCCACATCCACGCGTTTTTTGAATATTTCCAGTGATGGCAACTCCACCACCTGCCTGGGCAGCCTGTTCCAATGCTTGACCCCCCTCCTGGTGAAGAAATTTTTCCTAATATCCAATCCAAACCTCCCCTGGTGCAACTTGAGGCCGTTTCCTCTCATCCTATCACTGATTACTTGGGAGAAGAGACCAACACCCACCTCACCACAACCCCCTTTCAGGTAGTTGTAGAGAGCGATAAGGTCTCCCCTCAGCCTCCTCTTTTCCAGACTGAACAACCCCAGCTCCCTCAGCTACTCCTCGTAAGAGCTGTGCTCCAGACCCCTCACCAGCTTTGTTGCCCTTCTTTGGACACCCTCGAGCACCTCAACATCCTTCTTGTAGTGAGGAGCCCAAAACTGAACACAGTATTCAAGGTGCGGTAATACTCTTAAAGCAAATGCTTTACTTCATATGTTGTCAGTGGAGCAAAGTTACAGTCTTCAAAACTGCCAGAGGCCGGACCTTCTGCACTTGATAGCTAAGCTTAAGCTGACATAAGATTTCTCTGGAACCCTTCACCAGCACCTGCCTCTCCATTGATTAGAACAGTGAGGCTTATATTGGAGGTCTGCTCCATCAGGCTCGTACAATTAGATTTGCAAGCCAGGGAGCTGAGTCTAAGAGGTTTGATCTGAGCCAGGTTTTCAAGAGTGTTTCGTACTGTGTTGCGTACAAGCACACTGTGAATGACTCTTCATGTAGGGTAAGGGTCTGCGGTTTATAAGCAGCTTCTGCCCAACAGTTCTAAATTCCAGGAGATATATCTTCTGCTTTAATGTGCCCACTGAATATATTTTCATGCTTGTTAACATATTAATAAATATTAATTAATGTATATTCACCTTGGACCCTTTGGCTAGCACTGACTTCTTCCATGTATTAACTTTGTAATCATGTTCTTCGCCCCCCAACCTCTCTGGATCTCAGCTCAGTTTCACAGTTGGAACATCGTGTACATTTGTACATGGATAAAACAGTACTTATGTACTTTATAGCTAAGTCGTAAGTTCTAGTAACCAAGGTTTTTCTGAAAGCTCGCATTTAAACAGGGAAATGTCAGCATGATTTGCATTTTCTATTGAATCAACGTAATCCAAGAAAATGTAAAACCAATTTAAAAAGATTTTTAATACCTGCTAGGCTTAAAATATTTTAACGTATTATTTCTGGTTGACTGATTTCTGACTATGGGCATTTAAAGTCTGTTTAGAATATATAAATCTTGTATGTATCCCAAATAATGCCTAATATTATACAGCTTAATCCAGCTGGTTTTATGTATAATGTAATCAAATAAAAAAGACTGAAAACTCAAAGGATGCTGTAAAAGCACAGACTTATTCAGCCTTACAAATGAAAAGTTATAGAGACCCAACCTAGAGAGATATACATAATTTCTTTAAGTTTTATATGTCCAGAGAAGTTCCCTGTAAAGTCACCAAAGAAGCTTTAAAGTATCCGGGTTTAATTGGCTGGATGACAAATACTGCTTCTTGCACTTTGATAGCAGTTTCGTGAGGAGACTACATTGTCTTAGATAGATACACTATTACTATTAATAGCAGGCTTCACTGGTTTAGGTGGTGGGAAGATTCTCCCTCTGCTCTCACTGTTTTTCCGGTGAAACAGCTATTAATGCTCCAGGTGAAAAAAAACCAGCTCCCTTCCAATATCTGGCTCTCATACACAAACTAGGGGGAAGGTAAACAAAAGGGAAAAGGCAAGACAGTAAAAACAAATTAAATGTATTATTAGAAAAATGTAGATAGTAAGGTGCAGCTGAATTATTTACATGAAATCAGAATTTTTCTTGCATTTACATACATGAGCATGAAAATCTGTGTTGGGTAGGAAAGAATTTTTTTGCATCTGAGCTTTTCAGAAAACAGAGACTGAATCTGAGAACTGATGTGAAGGTTGAGCTTTTCTTGGAACAACATCCATGAAAGGCATGAACAAGTTGGAAAGCCCAGCTGTGGGAGATTCTCACTGACAGAAGAGTGAAACTGATGGAGAGAGCAGCAACCTGCCTAACAAAGACCAGAAGTTGTCCTATGAAATTTAAAAGTCCAAGAAGGCTTTGGTCAATTTGGATGTTGTCTGGATCCAGATATATGGATATGAATATATGAATATATATGAATGAATATATGAACTATGAGAAATCAAGTAGCTGAGGTGACAGAAGATGCTCCAATGAATTGATTTTACACCATATTTCATCAAAATGGGTTATCCAAAGGCATGTGATGAAATACTGAATCCAGAGAACTGCTGACTTGTGAAAGCCTGGGTATCCTGACATTTGACTGACCTCTGTGTCTCCACAGCCTGGTGGAAACCTTTATTTCAATACTTTCTAGGGCTTGAACTGTCTGATTTGTACCAACTCTACATCAGAGGCCAAGTGATTGCAAAAACCTTTGACTGGCTTTTACCACGAAATTTGGAAGGAGCAAGCAGTGGAAATGTAAAGTGCATCTGGCAGTGCTTGTGGCCTGGCTTCAGGCAGGGATCCTTACAGATTCCTTGTGTAGATTTCCAGAGCTGGACTATTTGAGCTCAGAGCTCTCGACTCTGAACCCTTGAGATTTGTGATGTATGGCCATAAAGGAACATTATAACAGCAGAGCATTTAATCTAACTTCACACCTTAGAAGAAGGAAGGAACTTTGCTGAGGGTAAACTCAGATGTATATTATTCTGTGGTGATCTAAATGTATGAAGTAGGAAATGGGATCTGAGTACTTTTGGGTACTCGGGTGAAAACCTGATTAGTCATAGAAGCCAGTGAGGGTCCTGCACTTCGGCCTCAACAACCCCATGCAATGCTACAGGCTTGGGGAGGAGTGGCTGGAGAGCTGCCCGGTGGAAAGGGACCTGGGGGTGCTGGTTGACAGCCGGCTGAACATGAGCCGGCAGCATGCCCAGGTGGCCAAGAAGGCCAACAGCGTCCTGGCCTGTATCAGGAATAGTGTGGCCAGCAGGAGTAGGGAAGTGATTGTGCCCCTGTACTCGGCACTGGTGAGGCCGCACCTTGAATCCTGTGTTCAGTTTTGGGCCCCTCACTACAAGAAGGATGCTGAGGTGCTGGAGCGTGTCCAGAGAAGGGTAAGGAAGCTGGTGAGGGGTCTGGAGCACAGGTCTTCTGAGGAGCAGCTGAGGGAACTGGGGTTGTTTAGTCTGGAGAAGAGGAGGCTGAGAGGAGACCTTATCGCTCTCTACAACTACCTGAAAGGGGGTTGTGGCGACGAGGGTGTTGGTCTCTTCTCCCAAGTAATCAGTGATAGGATGAGAGGAAATGGCCTCAGGTTGCACCAGGGGAGGTTTAGATTGCATATTAGGAAAAATTTCTTCACCAGGAGGGGGGTCAAGCATTGGAACAGGCTGCCCAGGCAGGTGGTGGAGTCGCCATCTCTGGAAATATTCAAAAAACGTGTGGATGTGGCGCTTCGGGGTATGGTTTGGGGGGCATGGTGGTGTTGGGTTAATGGTTGGACTTGATGATCTTGAAGGTCCTTTCCAACCTTGATGATTCTGTGGTTCTGTGGTTCTGATAACTTATCCCAAGACATATCACAGAATCACAGTGCTGAAAAGATCCAGAGAAGAAGCATTAGGAAAAGCTGTTAAAGGTAAATTAAAATCTTGCCTTCCTGAAGCCAGCGGGGAAACCTTCTTCCCCTGGGTGAGGACACGATTTCTCTTCAGCAATTAAAATATAATTCCCGTCAAATAACACCTCTTAAAAACATGTTCTTAAAATGTTCCTTTGTGTTTTCCCATTCTGTACATTTGCATATCTTCTGCATATCGTCTGCATTCACTCTACAGTAATAGCATGAGCTTAAACAAGAGGCTTTTGGGAGGCCCAAAAGACAAAGGGGAGTTAGTCAGAAAAGTTTTGATCACATTACCATTGAAGTCAGGACTCTTTCCATCAACTGCCCTCAGTGAGATAAAACTGTCTCCATGACGATAGAAAAAGTCCCCTAAACAGCAAATGTTAATTACATATGTGATTAATCATCAATCCTTCACCAAGACCTTTAATGAAGTTTTGCAAAGTAAGAGTGAAGAAATCTTGTTTCAATGTTCACTCCATTGAAGAGGTTCATACTACTGTATCAAGAAGGTAATTTTTGGTATTCTGGGTCTCTTAGGGCTTCTTAGAAATTATGCAATTCTTGGAAGTAATTTCTTTTTCACCTCAGGTGTATTTCTAATGAAATTATTATGGAAACTGAAATTAATTTGAAGTTTTCATCACTTTTATCCAGTGAGGCTAAAAGTGTGATGTTTCAAAAGGAATACAGACAGAATTTGGCTCTGAAACTTAAAATGTAGATTATAACATTCCTCAGGTATTATTTAATCTAGCATTTGTCAGCTAATAAATCTTTTTAACTGAAAAGTTTTTTTCTGAAATTACCAAGAGATCTGAAAAAAAGAATGCTTCCAAACACATTGGTTTAACTGCTGGAGAGTCTCTTCATTGGCTCATTGCTGCCAGGAACAAGATGCTATTGTGCTGACTTGGAGTCATGGCAGGAGAACAGAACAACAATGAAATAAAAGTTGTGTGTCATGCATGTTGGCTGCAAAGGATTTAGACATTTAAGAAGGAGATATTTCTTTCTTCTGTTTTTCACTTTGCCTCTTGTTCACCCAGTTATGAATTTACATGGTGAATGGATGTAAAATTTATTTTGCCTCTTTCTATGACAGAAGCACAGAATATGCAATAGTTTCTTTTATTCAAATCAGTATTATGGTGAATTAGTTCATCATTCTGCTTTGTTGCAGTGGAAACCTAGCTAAAACCGTAAGTACTTAACCTAAAGCCTGGTGTGCTTCCCCAGAGAGGCAGCTGGGTGTTGAAATTTGAAAACCTATGTTTATTAATTTGTAGGCTTAAAAAATGGAATTTAAAGTAAGTTCTGGGCTAGCTGTATAAAGCTTAACTTTTAAATCTGAAAGCAGTATCTAAAAGTACCCGGCATTTTCATGGCAGTAGGAGGTGCGTAACAGCTATACTTTTGTACATCAGGCTGCTTGTTCAGTATCGCAGACGGGATGCATGATTCTTGGCCTTACTTGAAAAGCCTTATGACCCCAAATCTCTCAGGCTTCCACGTGATAATAGGTGGAATGGAATAGGTGGTTCTTCCATGTTGTAATTGATAAAAATAACAGAGATACTCTTACTGCGTTAACATCCATGTGGTCTGCTCTTAAATACCCCCTTAAGTCAGAGCCCCAAAAGCTGTGGTTGTGTCAGAGGTGTTTTTGCACTGCAGCTCCCCAGAAGAGGACCGTGGGGTTTGCAGCTCGGAGCTGGACGTGGAGCTGGGGCAGTACGCCACGCTGCGTGGGCTTCCATAACTTCAGCGTTAAGCAATTAGGATGGGGCTTCTTTCAATTCACGGCCATGTTGTGCAACGCTCCTCCGGCTACAGGGCTACAGGCTGCATGTGAGCTCTGCCCGCTCGGCTGGCTGCAGGAACACTGCCCTGCCCTGCAGCTGCGTCTGCTGCAGCTGGGAGGTCCTTCAGGGGCATGAGGAGCAGGCGGCTGGGGGGGGTGAATCTTGCACAGCATCCGCGAGTCTTGACACAAATATGAGAGCACGTGGTTTCTGCCCCACAAACGCTTTTTTCTTTCCAGGCTGCTTTAAATTTACAAAAATGGACATCCAACTCTAGATTCAAACAAGAACGCGGAACATTTTTGGCTCCGCTCATCATGAAGTTAGGGACCATTTGCAAGAGAAATAACCAGAACCGTACTTCAGACTCCTCTGTAAAGCAACACTTGCTCAGAGACATTGTTTTGCTTCAAACCCATTTCTACTTATTCTGAATAGAGGGAAGGGATAAAAACAGTTTTCTGTCCCCCATTATGGGACAGAATTTTAAAATAAATGTGGTCTTCTGAACACTGAGTTCACTGTAATAATATTTTTTTCTTAAACACAATCACATACATGAAAATATCTTTTCTGTTACTTTCTCAATGTTCTTCCTAAGTTCCTGGTCAGCAAAAAGAAACAAGAAGAGAATTTTGCCATACTCATTAAGTTTTTGGAAATCAGTTCTAAGATTTAGTTAAAAACAAAACTGAAAATTAAGAGTAATCTTGAATGGAAAAATTGAAATGCTTTATTTTCTTAATTTTCATTGAAGAAAATTTAATTTATGAGAAGCAAAATGAGTACACAGAAAGTTTTGAAGTTGCTGAATCTGGATCTTTTTATGAAATATATGTTTTTGAAAAAAACTAGCCTTATCTCTGAAACCTCAGCTGTTAGATTTCTGGAGCAACAGTACCAGCCTAATGCACAGCAGCAGTTTTAGCACCCAGTCTTTAATACAGTATCATAAACTATGAGTTGTAACCTCTTTCAATTTTTACAAGATAACATAAAAATCAGTATAATCCACTGAAGAAATTTGACCTACGTAGAAAAAAGTGTCTACTGCCCTGCACAGAGTTTCTAAATCCTCAGTAACTGTATCACCCAGGTTTTTCAGCCAGAAAACAAAGCATTGGGGAAATCAAAGGGCATAGAATTATAAGGGATCCCTGGTTCACTGCTCCACATGCTTGGCTACTGCAGGCCACCATATAACTTAAACTGTAAATATATAAAATTTAATCTTTAAATCTGTTTGGTTTGAATGTACTTAATTTTCTAATATATCAGTTTTAACTCTTCAGCAGCAATTATTTTGTTCATTATAAGTGTTTTTTAAGTAAAATCATGTACTTTATACATGTATGTACAAGAATGAAACTATAAATGCCACATCCGTATCCAGGTTATGGAGCTTAAATATTGAAGGAACATAATTTTGAAGAAGTATTATAATTTCAGGGAAAAGGACACAATTCGATTTTCTAGCTACAAATATTTTGGCAAGGAGATGTAGGAAAAATATGGCACTCCTGTTTGCAAAGTTTTGTGTCTATTAACCATCACTCACTTTCTAAGCATTTGTTGGATAGTACTTTTTTATGAGCTGGTGGAAAATCCATTGGATTACATGAAAGAAGACATCCATGATTAGGGTCTATAAAAAATATGCATGTGGTTTCTGCTTGATTTGGTTTATCTAAGAAAAATTTGGACAAACAATTTTTGGTTCCAAATAAAAGAGGTTATTTCTAAGAAGTAAATTAAGTGGGGGATGGTTTTAGGGTTCAGTATCAAAGCAATTTTTATAGAAATAAAACCAGTGACTGATTCTGAGATAAACACATTTTCTTCAAGAGAAGTATATTATAAAATTGATTTTTAGCTCGATCGTCACTTGACTGGGTATGGTAAACAACATGAGTTTAAAAAGAAATTTACTGAGCAGGGACTGTGCAGGACGGAGTTCTAAAAACAAGGTAAAAAGGAACCATAAGAAGAGATTTTCCCAAATCAACTGTTGAAATTAACAGGACTGTTTCTACTTAAGGTTAATATGCAGGTCATTCACACTGGATATTAGGAAAAATTTCTTCACTGAAAAGGTTGTCAAGCACTGTAACAGGCTACCCAGGGAAGTGATAGAGTCACCATCCCTAGAGGTGCTTAAAAGATGTGTAGATGTGGTGCTTAGGGACATGGTTTAATGGTGGACTTGGCAGTGTTAGGTTAACGGTTGGATGTTATGATCTTAAAGGTCTTTTCCAACCTGAGTAATTTCATGATTTTATGATTCTTTTTGGACCTGCTGTCAATCAGTTTGATCCAATTTTGAACGTAGCAATTCTCTCTGTTTATCCAACCTTCTGCAGCAACACATTGCAGAAGATCACAGCTTTCTCGGTAAAGAAGTATTTCCTGGTATTTTAAACTGATCTCCTGCCAGTTTTGGTGAGTGCACCCCAGTTGTAGAAACGTGGGTTTTGGTGAATGACAATCTCGCATTTGCCCAGCCCACTGCCTCCAATTCTGCAGCTTTGTACTAGTGTCATAAAGAGGTAGGAAATAAACCTGATAAGCAAAAAAGCAGACAGTCCACCCCAAACACATGAACCATTCAGTGCAGGATCATGTGACCCTCAGAAGTGGCGCAAAGGAGAAGGCGGGAGTGCACCAAGAGTCAGCAGAAAGTGTGGGGTCAGTGCCACCAGCAGTTAGATGGGTTCAGGCTCGTGTGGAAAGGCTACTTTTAATGACAGCCTGCACACTTTTTTTTTTCTTTCTTTTTTTTTTTTTTTTACGAAACAGTTGCCAGCATGGGTCTTCTGCATTTAGATCAAACAAGAAGCAAACCCTTATGACATACTTACACAGAAACGTGATAGCTGGTGTGACACAACTCAGCAGGGCTCATTTCACTACTTCTGACAGGTTCAGCTGACCTAGTAGTCCATTTAGAGTCAGTGGAGGGAGAGTGGCATGTCTCTGGCTCAGCTTACGGACTGTATGCTGGAATAAGTAAAGCTGGGCCCTAGCTGTGCATGTTTCCCTCCGCCAACTGTAAGGGGCATCCTAGCTCAACAGAGCCATCACCACTGCAGGGCTGAGCCCCATCCCTTGGGTTTACCACATACACTACTGAAGGTGCTTCAGTTCCCTAACTGATGACGGAGCTCCAAAGGTTGCTCAACATCTAGCTAGCCCACAGAGGGATGGCCAAAGAAGATACTTTATGCTGAGTCAGCAAGGACTAACGGTGTGAGGGTGGGATCTGTGAACTACTTCTCATAACATTACATAGCTCTTTGTTATTACTGACTGCTCGCTGCTTGACGTTGCTAAAATTCATTGCCTTCTGCATAATTCCAGGTAAGACAGATTTTCAAATGCCTTCTAATGTTAAAAAGCTTAAAACTATACATAGATGATATTTTTTTTTTCTGCTTCAGTAACTTGAGAATTTATGGGACATGGGAAAGCAGAACAGGAATACAGAGACTCTCATTCCATGCAAAACTTTTTCTAGCAGTGAATTGTCTTTAGAAGTTCCTGCCCTCCCTTGCCCATTCTTACCTCAAAGTTTTCTGTTCCCTCTGCTTCGTTGGTACAGATGCCCATGCACTGATGCCCTGATAAGCAGAGCAGGCTGGGGCTAAGAAAATGCTAGCTCCGGGTCTGGAAAAAGCGTGCTCCGTGCCTCCCATAGACAAAACGCCAGGACCCGGTCTGCTGACAGCATGGCCCCGAGGCTGCGGCACTGCTCCCCGCTCTCCCTTCCTGTGTGTCCTGCTTTTGCCTTGTATGCCTAGAAGCACTGTGGCCTCAGTTGTGTCTTCTCCCAGCATTCAACACCTGTATCAGGTGGGCAGCTATCGGCAAACAGCTGATCTGTCCCGCACTTGTACGTGGGCGCTGGTATGATCTGGGTCCTTTTCCAAATATACTTCCCAAAATCTGTCCACAAAGGACATCATATTCCTATTGTCTTTCTTTTTATGGCTGTAATGTAGGGAAGAGTTTTGCCTCTTGGGTCCAAGGCCAGATTATACTGTTCAAAAGAGCATCTATGATGAAACAAGTAAAATTATTTTAATAATGCCAAGGTTCTGCTGATTAAGAGAACCAGGTTTTGAGATCTAATACTCCAGTGGGAAAAAACAAAGCTGGCAGTAGTTATGACAGGGTGTGGATTGACTGGTTATATAAAGTACTCCCCACATCTTTTTGTACCTCTTAAGGTGTCCAAACTGAATCTAGGTTTTCTGAAGGAAAATTATATTCCCTTCTCATTTCTTGATATTTATCTCCAAGTATTGCTGCAAGTTAGCTAATGTACATGGGAAGACCAGAAGAAAACTGTTCTTGACAGGGCTTATATCTTCAGAAACACCCTCTGTTTTCTTCCTGGGGCTTAATTTTACTATGGCACTAACTATGGTTACTACTAACAGGTGAAGAGAAATGATTACGAATTGAAACCTTTCCCAAAATGGATGCTGCAGTTGCTCTGTCTCTGAATACACTCACACTGAAGTTGTTTCACCTTATAAAAGACTTTTGATCCTTTATAGAGCTTTTCAGTCCTTTATAACACCTCTTATCCTTCAGATCTGGGTGGATAACAACTCCCGCACCTCAAGAAGCAAGTAGAATCTTCTTCAAACCTGTCACCACATGATCAGTTTGCCAGTCTGTTGATTTTGGAGGAATATCTCAACTTGAATGATCCACTGTGCCAAAAATTTGTGCCTGTGCAGAAAATCTTAAAATTCTGACACAAGCACAGCTCAGCTGTGGAAAAAACAGCAGCAGTTTTGCTCAGTGTCTGGGACTCAAGGGTTTGTGTTGATTCCTTATCTCTCATGGAAAGACTTTTAAGATAACATTCATCAGATCAGATATAGATAGCTACAATGCAGATATTTTCATCTAAGTTGGTTGTATAATCAATGGAGAAAAAAAAGATGTTTTTTAATAATGAGTCAACTCATCCTGATGTGGAAATCTATGTGCGGTCAGACAAGTCACACTCTCAAAGTCCCTGTTTCTCTCCCTTGACAACAAAGGAAGCTGAGGCTGACAGGGGCTGGGGTACAAATGTTTACACTGCAGCTGCCTAAAGGTCAATAAGATGGAGCATGTGCTTAGTGTTCACAGTCCCCTATTACCACAATTGGAAGAAGGCCACCAATGAACTGAAGAGGCTGAAGAATCATTCTGAATATTCAGTTCCTACACCTGATCATATGCTTTCTCTGAATTATGTCCTGCTTGAAGTACAGCAATTTTTACTTCTTTTTGAAAAATCTTGATTTAAAAGTGTCATTAAGAGATACTGTAGTTGTTGGGAAATCATTGCAGTACATACTTTGATCTCTCAAATAACCACAGACTGGCTAATTCTGCTTAGCAGAATAACTTTGTCATATCTCTGTTTGTGAAGTCCTCTATTATCAAGCTTCTGTTCCCTGTGTAAGTAATAACAGCCTTTGAACAAGCAGTACCACCATGTACCTTTGATTTACCTAGATTGAAGTAATTTATTGTGTCTGCCACTCTCAGACAAGATCTTCAGCCCTGCAATGTAGTGGTTTCCAAATGAGGCTTCGTTGTCCCCACTGGAATTGCAAACTCAGAAGTAGAAGTAGCAGAGGAATGGCAGTTCTGGGAAGAGGGTCACAGGGGAAAAAAGCCCAGGACCCACTGCTGTAGTCATTCGCAGAGCTCTTCTCTGAACTTCCTCCAGCTGAGCAGCCTTTGGCTTGAACCCAGCACCCAGCAGCACCATGCCACATGTGCAGTCAAGGACAGTTTTCATTTCTCCAGCTACCAAGTCATTGCTGGGGCTCAGGTTCCTCAGGTTGGTTATCTACCGTGACCCCCAAGTCTTTCCTAGGCATGTTTCTTCCAAGGATAGAGTGCCCTATCATAGATTTCTGACTTCTGATACTTGAAAAACATATTTTTTATTTCACATGAAATGGGAGACATAACACCTGATTATTGTGAATTATATCTCTAATCCTTGTGTTATTTGCAATCTCTAGCAGTTAGAGCTTATGTTTTAAGTTCACTTAGTAGGAAAGTCATGTGGCATGGGATGACTGATCCTTGCAGGACCTCATCTGAACAATGTCTGCATAATGTGTGTTTTCCAAATATCTGCTGGCAACTACATTTTGAAAACTGTCACTTAGGTACAGGACCAGTAATATGTCTAGTTGCTTCTCAGATAGAATTCCTTTTTTTGCATCTTGAAGACTTTAACATTAACATTTCCTTAAGACATCAAAAACCCTTAAAAATTCCCCATGATTATTGTCATGTAAAAGCCATTTCTGTGTAGACCTGTACGGCGATGTTACTGGACAGTAGCACAAGTGAGATCTAAAGTCAGAACTGCAGTCAGCTAGAACTTGTAGGCTTAAAGAATGATGAGTTATACATAGTGTTGAATGATGGGTTATGTACAGTGCTGAATGCTTCTACATCTGAAAAAAAGTAAATAAAAATGTCTTTTTAACATTTTTATTTAAGAACTACCAACAGAACAGCAACTGAAAATACTTTTATAATCCTCAAATACTTAAGTGGGCAATTAAGTGCATTTTTCAAGTAATTAATAGTTTTAGTAGTAATGCATGAATATTCTAATTTTTAACTTATTTGGCTGTGCTTTGAGAAATTGTTTTTCTCTGGAAATAAAACACAGCCAGATTGCTGCCATGTGAAAATCACAGAGGAAATATGTGAATTACAATATGTTTTACTGAAAGAGTGCTTTAGTCAGTAAGTATTAACATTTAAATTAATCTGTACTCCTTGAAAACAGATGTTTAAATGTTTTCATGCCTGACTCAGCCCTTTGACCTTTCATGGCAGACAAACCATGTATTGCTGTAGGTCTTTTCACTAACAAACATCTTAATAAGTCTAAGTCATCAGTGCCTCTGTAAAAATGAAAGGAGACTGTGTTTGTTCTGTATCCTTGTTCAAAACAACTTTCTGTTTATTTGCTTACTTGTCACGTTTGAGAAAACGTCAATTAAAGCTGCTTCATACAGTTAGTATGGTTGATGATAAACTTTTCTCATTGAGAAGTGAAGATTTAAAAAATACTTTTTTTGGATTTTCACATAAACCACTCCAAGCTTAAAAGATCTTTCTGAAAGAAAAAAGTAAAATTTTTATCCTCTTGTAGTGCTAATTTGGTGTTTCATCACACTTAGTGTTGAATATCCTAGGAACCTCTTTGCATTTCTAGGCCCAGTACTAGAGCTGCAAACTTTTTTACCAGTGATTGAACTGCGATACATTGTGGTGAACCATGGGAGATGTAGTTTAGGAAAGACACCATCTAGACATCAGGGTGGGATCATGAATTGTTCTATTAAGTACTCCTGTGATGCATTGTGGCTGCATTTCAGAAATATTTTGTAACCTATGTTTCAGTTTTGTAACTTTTCTGAAGTCTGAATATTTTCCATAATGAAAACATCTTATTTTCTGCTTATTGTTTAGACAGAACCTGAATAAGTGTACCTACCCCATCATTAAGTAAAACTTGCCATAGGTTTGGTGACTTCAGTCAAAGTTTTGATAGAACTAGGCCTTGATCATTGCTTGTCAATACTGTTCCAATGATAAGACATAATAAGACAGCTTATGGACTACTTCCTAAGTTTCTTATGTGTAAGTATAGTATCATAATAACAGAAACAGAAGATTTAAGAAGTTGTAATATGCACAGTAAATCCGATGAAGTCTTGAGACCAGTACTGTTTAATACCTTCATCAATGACATAGACAATGGGGTCGAGTGCACCCTCAGCAAATTTGCAGACAACACCAAGCTGAATGGTGCAGTTGACATGCCTGAAGGATGGGATGTCATCCAGAGGGACCTGGACAAGCTGGAGAAACGGGCCCATGTGAACCTTGTGAGGTCCAGCAAGGCCAAGTGTAAGGTTCTGCACCTGGGTTGGGGCAACCCAACCAATACAGGCTGGCGGATGAAGGGATTGATAGCAGCCCTGCCGAGAAGGAATTGGGGGTACTGGTAGATGAAAACCTGGACACGAGCTGGCTATGTGCACTTGCAGCCCAGAAGGCCAGCTGCATCCTGGGCTGCATCCAAAGAAGCATGGCCAGGAGTTTGAGGGAGGTGATTCTGCCCCTCTACTCTGCTCTGGGGAGACCCCACCTAGATTACTATGTCCAGCTCTGGAGCTCTCAGCACAGGAAACACATGGACGTGTTGGAGCAGGTTCAGAGGAGGGCCACTAAAAATAATCTGAGGAACGGAACAGCTTTCTTTATGAGGACAGGCTGAGAGAGTCAGGGTTGTTGAGCCTGGAGAAGAGAGGGCTCCAGGGAGACCTTATTGCAGCCTTCCAGTACTTAAAGGGGGCTTATAAGAAAGATGGAGACAGACATTTTAACAGGGCCTGTTGCGATAAGACAAGGGGTAATGGTTTTGAACTAAAAGAGAGCAGATTCAGACTAGATAGAAGGAAGAAATTTTTTGCATTGAGGGTGGTGAACCACCGGCACAGGTTTCCCAGAGAGGTGGTATATGCCCCATCCCTGGAAATATTCAAGGTCGGGTTGGATGGGGCTCTGATCTAGTTGAAGATGTCCTTGCGTATTGCAGGGGGGGTGGACTAGATGACCTTTAAAGGTGCCTTCCAACCCAGACTATTTTACAATTCTATGATTCTGTGATTCTATGATTCTGTGACAGGCATCACTGAAATTAGACCAAATTTTGTTCTTGGTTGTAGTAAGACTGGAATTTAATTCTTCAAATAACTTCACAGAACTCATCTTATGCAAAGATAAGCCAAAAGTTCAGTGAAAACATTCAATTAAGAACCAGAGAAACATTTGGTATAGGCCAATGCATTCTGTAGAACTTTGTTCTGGCAATGTTAGGGGCAGGCATAACAACTGATATTTGAAGCACCTCATGCTCAAAAAGTCAAGTACCAGAAGACAAGAGTAAATTTGTATTACTTAAAATTAATTACACAGTTAAATTTTATTCTATAGTCCGATTTACAAACCCCAAGCTTCTCAGCATTTTTCCTGATTTTGCCTCTGTTTGTAAAGAATATTATGCACTTGCCCCATTTCTCCCAACTTGGCTAAAACTGCATTCCAAGACAATTAGTGTGTAATTATAACTTAAGACAATATTCAGCTGTGTTTTCTCACAATAGGAAATATTTTTCTCTGGGAACTGGCCAATGGGCGGTGGATATTATTAATGCTCTAAATTTCTGTGAAAGCAAGTGGCTGAATAAGACTTTTGGAAAATAGCACATTTGTAATAAATTCCTTTAAAAAAGAACATAAATTGAGCTAGTTTGGCATAGGGATCCTTTGAGAAGTACAAGCTTATTTTTGTACAGCAACTGGTGATACATTCTGCTTTGTGCAAGCAGGGATTCTGTGCAGATCTACCACCTCGTATCAGTTAAGGACTGTAGTTGTGCTAAACTCCTTCTGTAGTCAGGGACAGATATAAAGGGAGATATGTAGGAACACTTTACCACACTTCTTAAGGTGTCTGATTTAGCTACCTTGAGAATGTAGTTGATTCTAAAGCAGATCCAAAAAAGGAGGAAAGTAAACCAGGGTGACTCAATTTTGCCACTGACAAAAGACAGTACAAGGCAATGCTGAACCTCATCCTGGCTTATTGGGAAGAAATGCAAGGAGAAGAGGGCAAGGTACAAAGGATCACTTATTCACAATCCATGGACAAATTTTCCCAGAAAGAGTAGCAAGGGTCCAGGGATGGCTAGGTGCCATGATTTAACCCCAGTCGGCAGCTAAGCACCATACACCCAACGGGATGGGGTAGAGAAACTGGAAAAAAAAGTAAAACTCGTGAGATAAAGACAGGTTAATAGAACAGAAAAGAAAAGGACTAGGGACTATTACTGCTACTACTACTACTACTGATAAAATCATATACAAAACAAGTGATGCACAAGGCAATTGCTCACCACTGGCTGACCGATGCCCATGGTGCCCCTGGCCAACTCCCCCAGTTTATATTCTGAGCATGATGTCATACGGTACGGACTATCCCTTTGGCCAGTTTGGGTCAGCTGTCCTGGCTGTGCCACCTCCCAGCTTCTCATTGGCTGGGCATGAGAAGCTGAAAAGTCCTTGGCTAGTGTAAACACTACTTAGCAATAGCTAAAACATCAGTGTGTTATCAACATTATTCTCATACTAAATCGAAAACACAGCACTACACCAGCTACTAGAAAGCAAATTAACTCTATCTCAGCCAAAACCAGGACATTAGGACTCTTCAGGCTGTGGTCAAAACAGAGAATGACCATGTATTCAGGTCGTCTTCTTTGAACTGATGCAAGGGGTTATATTAAACATAGAATCATAGAATCATAGAAACTTTGGGTTGGAAGGGACCTTTAAAGGTCATTTAGTCCAACCCCCTGCAATGAGCAGGCCTCTAAACCCTGGTAGGTGAAAATTAAACAGCCATAAGTTTTTTTTCCCCTAAATAAATTGCACAGAAATGAACTTGAACTGATTATTTAAATAAGGAAAGCTAATCAAGCTGGCTTAATTTTGAATTGTAACTAGTTCATGTTGTGTTTCCATTACTGTACTATACTTATATAAATATCTTTTATATAACTGATATGTTAACTAACATATCATGCAGCTATACGGCTTTGTATTTTATATGAATAAGTTTTATTGGGTTGTTTTTACCACACAAGCTATTTCCCACAACACTGTGTAATTTATATAAATGCTTACTTTAGCAAAGTTTCAGAAGGATCAGATTCCCCTATCAACTCCCTCACTGCTAGTGTGCAGAGAATGTTGCCTGAAAACAGTTGTTCTGCTCCCAGGACCATAAGTTCCATGGGAATGTCCAAGTCAGTAATTGTAGCCATATAAAAATACAATTTATTTCACACTAGTTGTACAATTTTAGAGATTACAAAAAAAAAAGCGATTACACCTTCAATGTTACACATATTACACATATACTAAACCAGCATTATCCCTATTGGCACAGAAATGTGTTTATTCCTAAAGATAGCAAATGATCCTGGCGTCAGGTCCACGATGGTTCTGTGATGGCAGATGATACTGGCAGCAGGTCCATGGTGGTTCTGCCTTGCTAATTGTGGGATATCATTCCCTTTTGTGTAACAGGCATTTTAAGGCTCCCCAGCAGCTTTCTCAAAGCTTCTCTGAACTAAAGACTGATGCTATACAGGCATTACCCATGAGTGAATTAAGCACAGTGTAAATTGAGGATCACCCTGAAGGTGCTGCAGATTTCTAAAATTTTGTACTTTCAGCCATTCTTGGGTAGCTGTTTTCTTCTTTTCTTCCACAAAACACAACAACAGCAGCCACATCCAGTCAGCTGATCTTGGTCTCTGGGATCACAGCCGGTAATTACACATGCTCTTGTGCTGGGCAAAACAGCTCCAGCTTAGTTTCCAGATTTTGAGAAGACTGGGAGATGAAGTAATGACAGTTAGTGAAAGAATTAGAGATGTGCCAAACTACTTGAGACTGCTGACATTTTTTAAATTGCCTTAGGCAAAGTTTCACTTCAGATGATCTAGTGGGAAGCACTTTGGAAGTACTCTAATAATCAGAAGGAAGCATGCAAAATTTTCAGCGAGGAAAAATTCTCAGCATTAAAATCAATGGATGCAGTTAATGTGGGATCAAAGTTTCTTAAGGGACTGCTGCTAGATTTAAAACTATTGGAAGTATGCTTGTATTTGTAATAAAATCTTATGTTATTTTAACCAGAAACTAAGTCTTAATATCTAATGCTTCTGAGCTTGTTATTTTCCATTGATAAACAGCACAGAAAATGGAAATACTTGGAGATGATAAATTTCCCTGTACTTTCCAGTAAATTCTTTTGCAAATTCTCTTGAAATATTTAAGTATTTTAAGTTCACATTACTTATTAGGGTATGGAAATAAGGAAAGCATTCACATGGAAGCGAAAAACACCCTTCCCTATTTATTAATTTGAATAAATTATTTATGTTAATAGTTTGTCTTTCATATTTACATAAACAATATTTATTTCATGACACCTAACTCAACTGATGGATCCACAGCAAATCACAGCACCCTGTGGAAATACTTTCATGGTTCATGACTGCATTGGGCCCATTGCTGAAGTACCTGGGTGAATAGTGCATTTTTGGCAAGATTAATTGGGCATGACATTGTGCTATGCTACTGTGCGACATTACTTGTGGTGATCATTCAGCCTGAAAAACCTGTCTATCAACTAACCACAGTGCTGCAATGGAAATAGTTGCTGTACTTGGAAGAATTGCATGGTGTTTGTCTCTTCTCCCAAGTAACTAGTGAGAGGATGAGAGGAAATGGCCTCAAGTTGCAACAGGGAAGGTTCAGATTGGATATTAGGAAAAATTTCTTCACCGAGAGAGTGGTCAAGCATTGGAACAGGCTGCCCAGGCAGGTGGTGGAGTCACCATCACTGGAAGTATTAAAAAAAGTGTGGATGTGGCACTTTGGGACATGGTTTAGGGGACATGGTGGTGTTGGGTTAACGGCTGGACTTGATGATCTTAAAGGTCTATTCCAACCTTAATGATTCTGTGATTCTGTGATTCTGTGACTGTCTGTATTTGTTGTCAGCTGTAGGCACAAACATTAGCACATCCTGCAGGTTGGCTTCTTGTGGAAAAAGGGAGGAAGAACAGATAGACAACTTCATCCAGTCTTTCCCCATGCTTTTGAAACAGCCTTGTATGCATTGCCTCTTTACTATTATTTTAGTTAGTCCAATAAAACATTTTTTGTTATGATTACATTGTTGTGTTCTTTGTCTTATTGACTAAGAGATAAAATGTCAACATTCCATATACTTGCCAATGCAGAATAAACCAACTGGCACAGTGCCACCAGTATTGCCCATCTCTTTTCATGATGGTGATATCTGTGAATGTTAATATTGGGTTTGTAGTTTAAGGGTAGGTTTAATACTACTGACCTTAAAAATCTGAACTGAATGTGATGTATAGTGAGGTTCAAAATCAAACAGATGTGAAAAAAGTAATTGCATTTTTCATGTCTAATGAGTTCAGATTTCATTTCCTGAAAATTTTATAATTTGTAGAGATTGCTGGGAAAGGGAGAAGTCAAGAATGTGATATTCAGATGTTTTGATCATCAACACTTAAAGGGGAACAGCAGCTTGCCCTGAGATTGGGTTCATGGGGTGAATCTCTGTTGGATTGCTTGCTTGACAGTCTTGAAAGGAACATCACACTAGTTCACTCACCTTCTGATGACACATTGGAAGTAGATAAAACAAAAAACAGATCTGGTGGAAATGGTGGAGTAAAGACCTTTTTTTTATATCCTACATCTTGTATATCTTTTTTTAAATCCAGACACAGCAAACTAGTCACTTAAGTTTGATATAATCACATCTAGAAATGAGAGCTTTGGACTCAAGTTAGGGTGATTTTCTCTGATACTACAAGTTCCTCTCTTGTACCACTTTGTATTTAGGACATGCAGACCATAACTTTAAAAACCGTGGAACTATCTGTCTGAATAACGTGGTGTCCCCTGCTTTAGTGGGCCTGTTAGGAGATGGAAAATAGGTAGATTGAATTCCTGTCTCAGGTTATGTGCTTCAAACACAGCTAATGGGTGCCATTGCAGTTGTAAAGAGTGTTGAGATGGATCAACCCTGGTACATGTCCTCATTTAAAAATTATAAATAAAATATTAGAGAGAATCACATCAGCAAGATGATGGTCAAAAAAAGAGCCATGGAAGTGGCAAATAGGAGAAAGTGTGAGCCACTTAAACAAATCTTCTAAGTGAGGAATGAGGGCAAAAAATGTAGACACAGATTGTACAGGAAGTGGTTAGATGGCAGAAATGATTGTCCAAAGCTGCAATATGCAGCAGCATGAGGCAGAACAGAAGAATAACTAGGGTACAACATGTGCCTGGTGCTTCCAGCACTTAGGCAGGCAGGAAAGGTGGGCCACATGACTTACATTTTCTTGCCAGTCTTGCTACTTGACATTAATTATTGTGGTATATTTTCTTCTCTTTTATCTGTCGGACTACTTCAGTTATTTCCTTTCTAACATGGGCAAGCATAAGGAAAGCCAAACGGCACAGCAATTTCTGACCACTGCAGGCTAGAATGCAAACAACTTTGCAGACCTCCTAATGAGAATAGGAAACTAGGAGTGTTTCTTTTTTTCCTTTGCAATTTCAAAATAGCTTAAACATAATTGCTCTTGAGAACAAACTAGCTTGGGGAATTGCTATGGTTATATGAAACTCTGCTTCATTAGTTTTAAACTTGCCATGACCAAAAATGACCAAGGGCTGGACTGGAAATGCATTGGCTTGCTCAGGCCATATTGAAGGATGTATGTCCTTTTTTGAAGAGCAATTGCTGATTTCCACCTTCTGGCACTCTGAGCAAGGAAGAAGTGCTCATATCTCTGAAAGGATGACCTTTTTCTACCAGGAAAGAAAGGAATATGAGGAAATTGACACTTTTGTAATAACAGCTTCATTCAAGGCTTGTAAATTTGCTGTTTGAAGCAACAGCTGCTTTGGGTCCAAGACTAAAAAACTATCAGCACATTATTAGTCTGGTAAGCACAAATAATTTTGTTAGGAAAATAGAGATATTCCTGCAGTGACTTCTCTACTGTGAAAGGAATTTCCTCAGTGTGGCCAGGACATGTCACAGCTGAGCCAGGAGTAAACACTATTATTGCCCAAAACTACCTCAAATAAAACCCAAAACCCAAAACAACCCAAGAAAAAATGGAATGAAATACAGTCTGGGTTTTGAAGGGAGAGCCTGCAGGACTTATTTTTTTGTATTGCAGTGCTGGCAGATTAAATATCTGAGCTGTAGTAGGAGAAGTACTGAATTACAGAACAGACCTTGACACTGTGATTGCAGAATCTTAAAGTCCCTAGAACATAGCATGAGAAAGTCAGATGAGTTACATTAACCATATGTCTATGGCTTCAAATTGAGATGGGCTTGTACTTCTTTCTAGAAAAGAGGATCTCAATGACAGAGCAGTGTAACTGCTGATGTGTGTATACATATTAGTATACATGTACAAATATATACTTATATGTAACATTGCTTTTGGAATACACAATCACATAAAAATATATTTAATCAATCTTAGAAATGGGAGTCAGTAAGATCTTGCTGCTAGAGACATGTTTTTTCTGATTAGGAGGCCATAATATGTTGTATAACCTGGTTGCTAACATAGAACCTAGCTATTAAGAGTTACAGGCCAGAGGAGTCACATGCCTCTTTCACAGTAATTCAAGCATGCATATTTAATAGAATCATAGAGTCACTTAAGGTGGAAAATACCTTTAAGACCATTGAGCCCAACATTAACCTAGCACTGCCAGGTCCACCACTAAACCAGGGGCCCAAAACTGAACACAGTATTTGAGGTGTGGCCTCACCAGTGCCGAGTACAGGGAAATGATCACTTCCCTACTCCTGCTGGCCACACTATTCCTGATACAAGCCAGGATGCTGTTGGCCACCTTGGCCATCTGGGCACACTGCTGGCTCATATTCAGCTGACTGTTGAGCAACAGTCCCAAGGAAGCTTTCCAGACACTCTTCCCCAAGCCTGTAGCATTGCATGGGGTTGTTGTGACCCAAGTGCAGGACCCGGCACTTGGCCTTGTTAAATCTCATACAATTGGCTTCGGCCCATTGATTCAGCCTGTCCAGATCCCTCTGCAGAGCCTTCCTACCCTCAAGTAAATCAACAATCCCACCCAACTTGGTGTTGTCTGCAAACTTACTAAGGGTGCACTTGACCCCCTCGTCCAAATAATTGATAAAGGTATTAAACAGAACTGGCCCCAAAGCAGAGCGCTGGGGAACACCACTTGTGACCCGCTGCCAGCTGGGTTTAACTCTATTCACCACAATTCAGATCCATTCAACTCTTTGGGCCTGGCCTTCTAGACAGTTTTTTACCCAGCAAAGAGTATGCGTGTTCAAGCCATGAGCAGACAGTTTCTCCAGAAGAATGCTGTGGGAAATGTTGCCAAAGGCTTTACCAAAGCTTAGGTGGACCACATCCACAGCCTTTCCCTCATCCACTAAGTGGGTCACCATGTCAGCTGTATTCAAAGTCCCTAATGAGATGCTTTCGTTTGGAGAATGATTATGTGCAACATTTATGGTCTGTGAAAGCTTTCTTTTATTCCTCTTTATTTCAAACTGTGGTCATAGGGGCAGATATCAGCTATCTTGTATGATGGATAATATAAAATGTTTGCTCAGCTTTTACTGTGGCTCATTTTGCTGTCCTGGATCCTGCACTTTGGGTCAGGCAGATCTCTCTGAAAGGAGATTTCTCTTTCCACAAGATGGTGATGGAGAAGCTTTAGAGTATCAGGAAGGATGAGTACAAGGAGAGAGAAAAAGGGACAGAAAGCAGAGTTTGCAGCAGGAATGTATTTGAGAGACATCTGGCTTCCTTAAGCACCCACTTAGCACGGTGTAGCATGTGTTACAGCAGAGGAAGACAAAAGAGTTGCTGACCTGGGGACCAAGATGGACAAAACCCAGTGCTCTCCTCCAAAAGCATACTCTGCAGGAACAAATGGCCCTTCAAACATTTTGCTTCTGTCTTTCTCAACACAGCATGTGTTAGTTTTTTATGCCTTTAAGAATTACCTCACTCTTTTTTTAAAACCTAGCTTTAGAGACTGTAAACCTTCAGTATTTTTGTGTTTATTCACCAAAAGAAGGGTGGGACAATGTCTTCTCCAGGATTTTGATGACTTGGGAGTCTCATCTTGTCTGGAACCAAGAAGTTTGTACATCACTTCTGATGGACATACCAATAGAGTTGGGAAAATATTTCAGGTAAACAACATTCCCTGTTAAAATAGGTGTGGGTTACGGTAGGAAAATTTGCAACTGGCCTGTGCTGAGCTGAGAGACTAGGATGCGAGTATAGAATTACGAGGATAATACTTATTCATGTGCATGAGGTGTCCCAGCCAAATTGGGGTACCCCAAATGTGCTTTCACACAGAGTTCTTACACCCTTCAAGCATTCAGGTACAACACGATTTGTCTAATCACTAACACAAACAGTACCAATTACATAGTGAAACTTCACAAAGCAACTATATTTCTGCAGAGTTGTCATCTGTCAGCATTCTTGCTTCTCAGCTCTTGATTCAGGTGTCTTTGGAGTCAGTCTTGCTATAGTTACTTATCTATGATGCCAGGTGATGCTGGGAGGGTTTCAAAGATGTATTAGAGTGGCTGGGATGCTACTGTTACCTGGGTTGCCCAGGGGTACCTTTTGTCCTTTATGGACAGCTATAAGATTCTGAGAAACAAAGTCCTTATATCCAGGGAGAGGCTGTTCTTCTGGTCCTTGCGATGAGGTGGTGTCCTTTAGTTTGTTTTACTTAATTATGAACAATACCAAAGTCTCCAGTAAATTTCCACTACCTCATTACATTGCAACGTGTAATGTAAACTAATATATATTAGCAAATTTAATGCAATTTCATACTGTAAAGACTGATTGATATAATAGGGAAGGAAATTTTTGTAACAGTCAACGGGGACCATCATGATGAATTCAGATGATACCTTCAATTGAAAGGCGTAATTATGACATAATTCAGTTATCTTAGCAATGCCTTGGGCCATTTAAGATGCATTAAGGAATCGTGTCTGACTTCCAGCAGCTGTTCCAGAAGGTTGTGGGTCTTCTATAGGTCCTCTTTCAGCACCGTGGGTAGCCGAGCAAGCGCTACTGCTGCTAAGGCAGCTGTGATTAGATAAGTGAATCAAGGTCCTAGTCAAGACAGTCCGATACAGTCTGGAGTCAGTTCAGGTCACAAAGTGTTCCTGCTGTCCAGACTCCACTGACTAGATGCTCTGTTTATTTAGTTATCTAAATACAGGTATATGCAATCTAAGTTTGAACCCCACCCTAAACCTAAGCAGTTTTAGGTTGAAAGAAAACAACTGTCTCCTCCCTATGTAGTTATTTACATCTTCAAAAGTCTGTATATTTATAAGAGCTTATTAAAACTCTTTTGGCATTATACAAGTTTACATATAATTGTTATTTACCTGTGCTTCGAATGCCAGGGGTAGGTCCAGGTAGATGTAATCTAAGTGTGAGAGCTGCACTCAAAATCATATACCATGACAAACCTATGATGTAATAAGGTGTCCTTCCAGATGGGAAGCTCACTGTTCAACAGCAGATACCTATATTTCCACATGTATATATTTCAGTTCCCTACAGATTTTTCTACATTGTAAAAATAACTTTATATTTGCCACTGTAACATCTTATCTAAGATTTTGGTTCAGATTTAGTTTTGAAGCCCCAGCTCCTCCCTCATGTTAGCCTTCTCAAACGGAAAAGGAATCAGAGGATCTGTTCTTGGATGCTTCTTGATGATTGCCACATGAAAACGAAGTCCTTAAAAGCACTGAGGTAAGAGATTGAGAAGTGCAAGTAATCCATAGCATATATAATAGATTTCCTTGTCATATGAGACTCAGGCAGCAGAAAATACTCTTCTGCCTCCTGTGGTCCTCTACAAGAGAAGTCTAAATGTAAAAGTTGAGTTTCAGCAGGCAGAACAGTGTGTGCTCTCTGAAGATTTGAGGAATAGAGATATTCCAGGATATCTTCTTCCTCCAAACAGTGGAATGCTTTCTCTTCCTCCTTTTCTTCCATTCACAGCTCAGCAACCTGTATGAGAGGCCCTGCCTGAATTTATGAGCTACCAAAATTGCTGTTTTGTCTCTATGCCTCCCTCATGGCTTCACTATGAAGGGTTGCAGAACTGGAAGAACTCAACAGCTTCAGGCTTAAATATTTGGAGTTCTGACTTTAATAATTTCATATCAGAGAAAGGGTAGCCTGCAAAAATGTGAAAACTTATAATTTAAAAAAAAATGTCAAATAACACCCCAGTACTTCTCACATCCCGCAGTCTTGACATTGTATTCAGTAACACAAAGATTTTACCCATTCTTTTTATTTCTCGACTAGTCTGCTGAATGACTTTGTGAGTAAACTTCTTGAGTAAACCTACTTACTCTAGCTGTGAGCTTTTCTCTGCTGATCTGCTAGACTATTCCATCTCTCCTGCCCATTTTCTCACCACCGTTTCTTTCCTTCTGAAAAACTACAGATCTTGTTTTATTTAAAGTTATGAGGTTTACCTGAAAAGGCAATACATTTTTTAATAAAATATCTCCCCCTCCATGTAAAAAGGTCAAAACAAACATTGTTTTTCCCTGCCTCTACTTCAACCCTGTACCCACTGAATAAGAAAAGCAGTCCAGTTATTTTTAAAAGGCAAATGATCTGTCAGTGAGCAAGAGGTAGCATATTACTTCATAGCGGAACAGGATGCCTTTATATACTGCAATAGAAATTTATGTGAAAATTTTAGCAATAACTATTAACCTTCCTGTGTTTATATAACCCCTTTTATCCCAAAGAGTCCGGGTATATATCTCAGTTTGTCTCTAGTTTACCTACCACAAAGCTTGAATGTAGCTGTCATTCTTTGCAAGTAAAACTATATTAGGATTCTTTAAATAAGGGAAGAAAAATAATACACACAATTGAAATAACAAGAGGTGTTTTGAGGTCAGCAGAGTAAATTGACCCAATGTGGAAACCATCCAAAGTCCTCTGTAGTACTGTTATGCCCAAAGCAACAGCTCTGCAAATTCACTGCTTCTCCCAGGAAATTAAACTAGTAGAAGCATTTCAAAGAGGTTTGAAAAGCAAGGAAGGACTTGACAGTTTTACCAATGTTTGGTCTCCTCAGAGCTCCAGGGGATGTACACAGAACTTTTGCTCTGTGTGGGGTAACACAACAAACCATTCCAGGAGAACACCATTTCTAATCCATCCTTGACAATTTAAATCCAGTATCTTTTTCTAGTTTCCTGTTAGAAACATAAGAATGTCAGGGTCCTCCTAGGTCACTTTCTCGTTATTGCAGACACTATTTCATAATGTGTCCTTCATATGCTTACCATGCATAAACCAAATTAATTTAGTATTTCTGGTTCTTGTATTCTCTGGCCACAAACAGCTTCCTCACCCAATCACTTTGAACTCATAGAAAACAGTGCCACTACTACATTACCAGGAAAACATTTAGTACAAATTCTCTTGGGAATTGTTCAGATTCATTCACCAGCTAACGCTACTTTGCTTATGTGATGAGATGCAATGCTCAAGAAATCTGACTTTAAAACTTTACTAGGGTGGGACATAGTAAATGGTCAAAAAGCGTAGTTCCTTGGGATGCAAGAAGAGCAACTGAAATCTAATTTGTCAGATAAATGAAGAATGGCATGATAAATCAGACAGTTGCCTAGTGACTTCAACAAGAAAACTGAAAATTAAATTATATCCTCACCCTTGTTAATAGTGACTGAGCATTGAAAGTGAAATACTTTTTTTTTTATGGATAAAAATACTGACAAATATTTTGAAGCTTGTTATTTTAAATTGAAAATCTCTATTAGTGTGATGAGAAGTCTCATGTCACAATGCTTGCTCCCCTTCTCACCCCTTAGTAGAAAGGAGTCAAAAGGAAGTTGTGAAGAGCCACTATCAAAATAAGTTGGTCTCTTTTTTCTTTCCTCTTTTCTTGTTAATCCTGTAGAGATACTAATTTATAATAGAACGGATGACCTGCCAGCATTGATTAAGCAAACTGGGGAGATTATCCCATGAAATGAGGAAAAACTTGTTGTGAATAATTTCTACTAGAAAGATTGTCTGTTGATTGAAAGTAATAAAACTATAGAACTCATTGCTGGCTCTATAGAACTTAGAGTGTCTATAAGACCTATTATAGAGCTACCAGAGAAAGTAAGGTGTTTGAAATATCTCACTGATAAAAGGTGGAGATAAAGAGACCTAATAGAGGGTACAGTGTATTGGCACAGCACACAGAAGGTCATCAAGCATTGGAGAACTAACCATTGGAATGAATGGATGCCTGTGATAGTGATAGTACATTGAACTGTCTTGGGTCCACACACTATGTGTCTATCAACTGGCAAGATACTTCATGTGAAGACATGTAGATGTCTAAGTACAAAGTACACAGGAATTTGTAAAGGAAAAGAAAAAACCAAACCACAAATGGGTAAGTATAGTGACAGCACAACACTGAAAATGTCGAAACAGCCAGGTATATATTTGGTGAGAGAACTATACCTAGTCTGTTGAAGGAATCCATTAGAGACAGTCCTGGACAGAGAGCTGGTTGATTTTCAAGGATGTCTCATATGAAGAGAGTCTGAGAGAGCTGGGACTGTTCAGCCTGCAGAAGACCCAGGGCGAACATTGTCAATGTGTATAAATACCTAATGAAAGGGTGTAATGAAGAGGGAATCACTCTTTTCAGAACTGCCCAGTGACAGGATACGAAGCAATGTGCACAAACTGAAATACAGGAAGTTCCATTTACACCTAAGAAAACCGTTTTTGTTACTGTGAAGGTGGTCAAATACTGGAACAGATTGCCCAGAGAGTTAGTGAAACCTCAGTCTGTGGGTTTGTTCAAAACCTGAGCAGACGTGGTCCTGGACAACCTGCACTAAATGACCATGCTTTGAGCAGGGGAGTTGGACTAAAAGATTTCCAGAGGTGGCTTCCAGCCTCAGCAATGTTGTAATTCTATGATTCTGTGAATTAGATGACAGGACTGAACTGTTAGTACTTCAAAGGACCAAAAAATGGATGAACCAGAATTTATTTAGGAAATGAAAGTAAATATTACAGTCTAAGAGAAATATAATATTTCCAGCTGGGACACAGGTGTTGAATACTATGTGTTGTTCAAACAAGATCGGGAAACAAACACAGGTAAGTCAGTTAAATGGGTTACAGTTTATAAAGACATAAGTGATAAGACAGGTAAAAAAAATAATCTTGTCTTATCTAAATCACTTGGAAAAAGTAGAAATTAATAGCAGTGAATAGGACAATAAGCATAAGTACATTTATAATTCATATCTTGGACTTCAATGGGAAAATATTGATAAACCAAAGGAACTGGTTAATGCTGAGCTCTGGGACTGAAACATGAAGGAAACTTGGCAAAAACTGCCTGGAATTTATATTCAAGTGAATGGAAAAAGTTGTGAGAAAGATATCCTGACTTAATTAGATGGTCGAACAGAGTAGGATATCAATAGTAGAACTAAAGTTTCTACTTTAGTCTACTCCTGCTGGTCAAGAACTAAACTTGGGAAGTGATCGTGCCCCTGTACTCAGCACTGGTGAGGCCGCACCTCGAATCCTGTGTTCAGTTTTGGGCCCCTCACTACAAGAAGGATGCTGAGGTTGCTCGAGCGTGTCCAAAGAAGGGCAACAAAGCTGGTGAGGGGTCTAGAGCACAAGAGCTCCTCTTCTGAGGAGCGGCTGAGGGAACTGGGGTTGTTCAGTCTGGAGAAGAGGAGGCTGAGGGGAGACCTTATCGCTCTCTACAACTACCTGAAAGGGGGTTGTGGTAAGGTGGGTGTTGGTCTCTTCTCCCAAGTAACTAGTGATAGGACGAGAGGAAATGGCCTCAAGTTGTGCCAGGGGAGGTTTAGATTGGACATTAGGAAAAATTTCTTTATTGAGAGAGTGGTCAAGCATTTGAACAGGCTGTCCAGGGAGGTGGTGGAGTCACCATCACTGGAAATATTCAGAAAATGTGTAGATGTGGCACTTCAGGACATGGTTCAGTGGGCACGGTGGTGTTGGGTTGATGGTTGAACTTGATGATCTTAAAGGTCGTTTCCAACCTTAATGGTTCTGTGATTCTGTAAAGAATACTAAGAGTGGAAATACAAACTGATCAGAACAAAAGTTGGATGTCAGAATGCATGGGTACAAAGTGTGAAATTATGAAAAGGGAGGGCAAGATAAACTTTGCAGTTGTGAGAGAGAAACTGGTGATTCCTGGCAATTTGCTGTGTGGTTGTTCCTATATGGGAAAAGAAGTGCTATTGTCAAGGCAGAGGTATGACCCTAGTTGTGGTGTTGAGTATGAGAGCCACCCATGCTCAAGAAAGATAAATTCAAACTGGATGAACAGGGAAGATATCGCAGGGGAATGCTGTGAAGGTGGGACCTACAGCTAAACATCTAACCATTGCCTGTTTAAATTGAGAGAGAGATGTAGACTCCCTGGCATGCTGTGGAGAAGAGGCAGCTGCAGCAGGCTATCCATCTACAGCTACTTCTGCCTAGGCCCTTGGGGTTTGTGTCTGTTGGCAGCCCTGTGGTGATACGCGGTGTCCTGCGTCAGCTGGATGGCCTCCCTGCCTGCAGCGGCGCTTGCAAGCTCACTGCTTGCACAGGCAGCAAAATCCTAACTCTGTAAAGACCTTTGGGTTTTAAAAAGAAAAATGGGCCATGTCCCAGGGTGACGAGGCTTCACTGTGTGAACCTAATCTTTTTACAAAATATTTTCTTTTAAGCATATCAAATCCAAATGAGCAAGATTTCTGAGGAACATGTAATGTAAACAAACTCATTCGTTGTTGAAAATTTCCTTGCAGTTTACAGTTTGATTAATAATGTTTAGAGATGTCTTTTGAGATAGTTTTCTGGTAATAATAAACAGAAACACTATATGGAGTGTCTTAATTTGTCTGTACAGCAGTTTTTAATTCCAGGAAGAATTAAATTAAGATAAATTAAATGGACTTGTTATGGGAATAAGAACCAGAGCTTTAATTTACTCTGCTTAAACAGATTCTTTTTTTGCATAAGCTTATCACACTATAAAAGTGTCTCATATTTATCACTTGATTAAGCACACCAAGCAAAGCCACAAAGATGACAGGACTACATCAGGGCTGGACAGTTAGGAGCCAAATGTAAAGACTGAAGAACTGTGATTTCTCTTGGCTGTTGCTGTCCCTGCCTGCATCTCTTTTCCTCCCTACACAAATCAAGAAGTTACAAAAGTCTTAGGTCTGGTTCCACTGCTGCTGAACTCTGAAATCACAGTTTCACCTGGAGGCTTTGAGTTTGTTCTCAGCTCTTATCCCAATGACCAGGAGTTGTATGTAAAATCTGCTTTCAAAAGGTCAGATTACATGAGCGTACACTTGACAAGAGAAAGACGGTGGCAAGAGGGTAGCACATAGACAGGGACTATCTGTTCAGTCACATTCACTGAAACCTCCAGGTGTAAGGCCGCACCACTCGCTTGGACAGCTATGGGTTGGATATCAAATTAGAGAAACAGCCAAACATAGATATTTCACTGGGGTTTATATATATTAGCAAAAATTCTCCTATTTTTTAATAAAACCAAAGAGGTTAAATGGGTTAGGGGTTTCTATACATTTTATTTGAGTCTTTCAATGAACATGTAAGTTTTTTTCCTTATTGGACAATTCAAAAATATACACAACACAATATATATTCACGTATGTGTATATATGTGAAGCATGAATTTACTATGAATGAGGGGTTTGTAATAGCAACATTTTTATGGTCCTTCTGATTCAATTTGGTTAGCTGAGTGCCTCTAGTTTCCTACTGAATGTGTTTTCAGCTGGCTTCACCTTTTTGGTTTTTGTATATGTTACCTATAAAAATATTCCTCTAGACATTTCTGCTGTACAGTCTGTCTGGAAGATTCAACTACTAACCTCCCTGAATCAGACTTTCCTGAATCAGACTTTCCTGGATCAAACTTTCCTGAAGAAAAGCCAGAAGAAAACTGCAGAATACAATTAAATAACCAAAAATGAGAAATGCAGAGACACTGCATTTCACTTGAAATATCTCTTGCAGTCATGTAAGACTGTGTTACAGCCTCTGGAAAGGGAAAACAACAACGGGGTGTAACAGATTTACCATCCCAAAGGCCACGTGATCTCTCTTCTATCTGCTGCTTTGCACAACTCTTTACATTACTAATACCGTATCCTTCTTTATACTAGTTGAGCCCAACAGGGATATTTAAATTGTCATGCTGCTGTATCCACTGTCCCAGCTGCGACCTTAGTGCACCCTGACTTTCATCCCGAGTGGGAAAATAATACATAGCTGCCAACCCAAATAAAGAAAAAAACAGTGGGAATAGATGCGGTCTGATGTGGGTTTACTAGGAAAGTGGGAGAGACAGAAGGATTTTTTTCTCACCATCCACATGAGCTGATATGGCACAAGAATCTGAATCATGCAGTGGCAGCTGTGCAGGCTCTGTCCCTCCTGCCCCATCCCTATCCAGCTCAGCACCCTACATCGTACACATGGTGCCCTGGGCATAGCATTAACTTTTCATGCTGCGCTCTCTTCTTTCCATGTCGGAGAGGAGTACCCAGGAACGTATTTCATACTCCAGAACTAGAGGAAAAGAAGCTACTTTCTGAGAAAATGTCTCTTTTTTCTTTTTATGTCTGAGAATGTAGTGTTCAAGACATATTCAGTGACATCTAGCAGCATGAGAGAGTTAGAATCAAACTCCATGGGAAATGGCAATATTTCAACATGTAGGTTTGAATTCTAAGAAAATTCTCAAACAATTTGAATTTGCCAGCAAAATGAAATTGCAATAAACTGCTTCCGGTTATTAGAAAGATTTTGTGTGGAATTTATCAGTTAATTTGGCTTTATTTTAGCATATTAAAAATACAACCGTGATGCAAAAAAATAATTTTTAAATGAGAGTTTCAGGCATTCTGTTATAGCAATGTTAAAACATTCAGCTGTGCCCTTATTATAACAGGTTTTAGTTTTTTGATTACAGTTGTGTTTGAAACTGACAGTCCAGCAGAAAATTTTGTTTTATATGGATCCAATGTTTTCCAATGAAAACCTGTTCTAGGGAAAATTGTTTCAGAACTAATGACAGCTGCGATGCCCTTAGGTTTAAATCTTACATGCCCAGCTCTGGGAGCAAGATTTGTAACATTGAGTAAGACACCACAAACCCAGCAGCTGAAAATAGCATTAGGTTATATTTCTTCAAGAAAAAAAAAAAAAAAGAAAAAAAGTGGAGAGAAAATAGTATACCTTCTGTGTATACATAGGTTTAGATTACTCTGCTGAGTCTTCACTGTAGCCAGGCATCTATTATTTTTTTCCAAGCACTTTTCTTTCAAGTGTAATACAATCAGCCTTATTCCCCAGTGGGGTCTAGTTGCAGTTTGTCACTGGAATGACACAACATGTAAATGTTTGTGCATCACCCAGTTAAGCTGACTTTAATTTAGAAATAAATTTGTATAATTCTGTATGTTTTTGGGTTTTTTGCCCTTTTTTTGGCTCAAAATACTTTTGCTAATTTGACACAAATCGGTGAGTAATTGTAGTGAAGCCAAATCTTCATTACTGCAGATAAAGATGTTTATTCAGAGTGGCTGAAATATGTGCAGGACTCTCATACATTAATTTTTTAAAATAAAAAAAAACCACTACAGCAGCTATTTACTCACTCAATTATATGGAAAAGCCAAAGAAATCCACAACAGTACTGGGCTCAGTATCAGCAAAGAGGCCCAGCAACCTGATCTTTACTGTCTCTGAAGGTTTTCAGACTTATTTGAAGCCAAAAATTAAAAATAAACTATAGAAATGTAGTTCAGGCTGATAAAATAGAAAACAAGTCTTCTTTGTAACTTTGGTCAAACTAAATTTCTGACTAATCTGGAGAACTTTTTAAAAACTATAGAACTTTTCAGGACCTTTTCCAGCCTGTCTTCAAGCTGTCTTCACCTGTCACCAACCTACTTAATCTCCAGGTAGTTCAAGGTTCTGTTATTTTAATCTCTTTAAATAGACATATTTGTCACAAAATGCCAAAATACATTTAGTACCTTTCCTGTTGCCAATGACACCATTGATCACAAATATTGAAAAAATATTTAATATAATCTTTTGTAATGGGGACTGTTCCAGATAACAGAAACACTGAGTCAAATCTATCAGCCCAGTCATCTGCGCCTTTAATCCATATTACTAGTAGAGGATGTGAAAAAAGAACTAACCAAAATTGGTCTTTACACTCAAATCTACTACGACAGTAAGACTATTTAACAGCTGTTTGTAAGAACATTTCTGCATGGGAAAAAGCACAGAATATAGTGTTGTGTATCAGATCATTTGGTAATTACATATGTCAGTTCTACAACAGCAAGTATTTAAAAGATTAATGATACCGCATCCCTGTTTACAAATCAATTTTACTGCTTATTTTGGCACTGAAAGGTTTTGGAGTAATTCTTGTGCATGCAAAGCTATTAATTTATATGCAGTTCTGCTTAGATTCTCCAGTTATAACTCATAGCTAGTGTCATACTGTTCCGGTGGAAAAGTATGAAATTCTAAACTTTTGTGTTCTGGAATATTTTAAATCTATGCTTGATTTGGCTGACCTTGTCTATTTGACGTCTACATTGTTAGTCTTTGATTCCACTGCAAGATTAGCCAGTTCATATCAAAGCTGAGCCTGACTTCGTGATTGTTGGATGCTATGGGTAAAGAAAGCTGCTTTATAAAAGAATTTGTAAATTGATGTCTGTCTTCACCTGTCAATGTTTACTTTTACTAAATAATGGTTGCAGTGCTGGTGACTATTTGTCCAGAAGGAGAACTGATCAAAGTTCTGCAGTTGCTGCCCTCAACGCTGCAGTCCCTGCAGCAAGCTCTCCTGGCCACCCACGGCAGGAAGAGGAAACTAACTTTCTTACGTACTGGAAAAAAGTGAACTTTTCAGACATTTACATATAATAAAACTAGATAATCTGAAAAGACTTCTCCAAAATATTTTGTACTCGTACAGTTTGTTGGATATGCTCCCTTTTATATATGTATATATATATGTATATATGTGTGTGTGTGTATATATGTCGGCTCTAGCAGTCTTTTCCTTCCATAGTATGGTTTCTTCATTCTATTTCTCATTGACAGCTTTTATTTGCATCTGAAATTACCATCCTCAAAAGGCATCTTGCCACCACTCTGCATTCTGGCATTCCAGGGAAAGTACCAGAAAAATACCTTCAATAAATGAACAAGTAACAACAAACAAATGAGTACCTGTTACAGCTAATTCAAAGCTGGAAGCAAAATCTGAGTTTTGAGAAACTTATGAGAAGCCCTGGAAGTAGAACACATGAAGAAATGAAAGCCATTCACCTCTGGAAATAATGCTTTCAAAATTGATTTATTAGGGTACAAATCCCGAAGGATTCTTGGTTAAGACCATTTCAAGCATCTGGAAAATGCCCAAGATATGATTTCAGAAGTATACACATAGAAACTCTTCTAAAGTTCAAAATGCACAGACAGATTCCCAAACACAGCGCCAGGCCATAGACTTTCTGTCTTTTGGTAGCTTGACTTTCTGGGACAGTTTAGGTTTGGTTTTAAAAGAAAAAATGTATGTATATGTGCATGTGTGTGATGTGCATATATACATATAAAAAATAAACAAAAAAACATCCAGATGTATGCAGACATGCATAAATATACATGCTGCCAGGAAGCAAAATACTGCTCTAATTAAATGGAAACTCTTTAATTTCCTGAAGGCCAGTCTTGGTCCAAATAGCCTGGGACATATAAGCACTGCACTTCCATTTTCTATCAGGGAGACAGACAATGTCCAGCCTGTTCCAGCATATTATTTCCTATCAATACATCATCTGGAACATAGTTGTAATATGGAGTGGATAAAGTGGAGACAAGTAAAGTAAAGTAAGATTAACCTTATCAAAACAGTGTGCTTTTCAAGACTTGAACAAAAGCCTTGAATGAAAAGGTGCTATCTAAAGTAGAACTGCACCTGATACCACTTTGGAGATTTACAGTGATCCTACACTGTGAGTAAAAGTTTTGTACTAAATCGTGTGTGCCTCTGGTTAGGAATGAACCCAAGAAAGCTTCCCAAGGGAACCCAAGGCAATGCTACCAGATAGCCAGCTTTCCCCAGTTTCTTCTTTTTGCCTGAAAATTTTATTCCAAATAATTGGATGACACTATGAGTTTTTATGTTTTGGTTTTTGCCTTTTTTTTTTTTTTCTTTTTTTACATCTGGCAATCCCACTATTTATATTGTACAGTACCTCTGACTGGGCTGCTGTGCATTTCTACAGTGCACATAGAGATCACAGCACAGGGTATGACAGCAAGTCTGAGAAGACTGACATGAGCTGTGCATGGTTTGTGCACACATAGTGAATCTGATACATTCTGACAGAATCAGATTTACTGGATGTATTTCTCATATTTTTTTCAGGATGTACAAAAAAAATTCTAATATTTCATTGCTACGCAGAAATGATGTCCAAATCAATGGATGTGAATCTTGGTCTTCATCTTTTGAAGTATTTTCATGGCTCTTTGTGTGTGTATGCATGTAAGTTTACCTCATCCTGAGCCTGATACCACTACTAACATGAGCAGAGTGGATGTGGGCAGACTTATACCTGCGCTCACAGGTCTGTAAGCACAGTACTTTATTTCTATGCTTAGGCCCTATCAAGAGCGCTCTCTGAGAAGAGAATTGCTGAGGAACTGGTCACGCAGTCCATGAGAACATTGATCTGCCTTAGGTCAGACATTCTCTGAGAGACCTCATCAGGTACCCTGTTAAGAAAAAAAGTGGTTTTTTTCCCAGGGTGTTGACTGCTCAGAAATGTACCTGCTGCCAGTGCTGCTGTTCTTCAGAATCATAAACCATATCCACTGACTTTTCATCCTCAATGTATTTTTTTCAGTTTTACAAGTTTGGCTGATCCTGTGCTACTACTGCAGATAAAACAAACTACTTCTTGGGAAGAGAACTGACAGTAGTGTCATGGTAAGTAAGGCATAATTTTGAATTAATATCACTTCTTTTTAGAGAGAATATATAAGGAGTACTTACTATTTAGTTGGCATCAGTACATACTAGAAACTCACAGATCCATCTTAATTTATTCCAGACCATAGAAAAATGTTTCTACCTAAAGTAATGCACTCTCCATAAGAAAAATTACTCAAATCCTTACAACTTCTATGTGGAATATTTTTAACATGAAGTAATTCAGGACTATATTATGCTTAGGAAAATCCACTGTGCTGTTGCCCTGAACTTTCTGCCATGTAAGTCAACAACTAAGTCCAGTGGAAGAACCCATAGTTTCAAATACAAAAAAAAATCAACAAAAGCACAACCCTGGTGGGAGTTGTTTTTCTGAATGGAGATATTAGAGCAGTACAACATGAAAAGCTGTAACAAGGTTGTTGAGTCACAGTCAATGTCTCAATGTCCAAGTGGAAACCAGTAATATGATGAGCAGTGTCCCTCAGGGGTCTGTACTGGGACCAGTACTCTTTAATATCTTCATCAATGACAGAGACAGTGGGATCGAATGCACCCTCAGCAAGTTTGCAGATGACACCAAGTTGAGTGGTGTGGTTGACATGCCTGAGGGATGGGATGCCATCCAGAGGGACCTGGACAAGCTCAAGGAATGGACCCACCTGAATACTGTTAAGTTTAACAAGGCCAAGTGCAACATCCTGCACCTGGGTCGGAGCAATCCCCAGTATCAATAACAGACTGAGGGATGAATAGATTAAGAGCAGCCTGGTGGAGAAGGACTTGGGGGTACTGATAGATGAAAAACTAGAAACAAGTCAGCAACATGTGCTTGCATCCCAGGAAACCAGTAGTATACTGGGTTACAGAAAAAGTGTGGCCAGCAGGTCAAGGGAAGTGATTCTGCCCCTCTACTCTGCTCTGGGGAGACCCCACCTGGAGTACTGTGTCCAGCTCTGGGTCCACAGTACAAGACATGGACCTGTTGGAGAGGGTCCAGAGGAGGACCACAAAAATGATCAGAGCGATGAAGCACCTCTCCTATGAGAACAGGCTGAGAGAGTTGGAACAGTTCATGATGGAGAAGAGAAGGCTCCGGTAAGGCCTTATTGCAGCCTTCCAGTAACTAAAGGGGACTTACAAGAAATATGGAGAGAGACTTTTTAGGAGGGCCTGTAGTGACAGGATAAGGGGTAATGGTTTTAAACTGAAAGAGGTTAGATTTACATTGGACATAAGGAAGCCATTTTTTCCAATGAGAGTGGTCAGACACTGGAAAAGGTTATGCACGGAAGCTGCGGAGGCCCCATCCCTGGAAACATTCAAGGTCAGGTCGGACGGGGCTCTGAGCAGCCTGCTCTAGTGGAAGGTGTCCCTGCCCATGGCAGGGGGGTTGGACTAGATGATCTTTGAAGGTCCCTTCGAACCCAAACCGTTCTATGATTCTATGAATCTATGGTTTTGGGATCAGGGCCTGATTACAAGCAAGGTAGAGAAGGCAAATATAACCTAAACTGATTAGCTAGAAACAGAGTTAAAAGGCATTTTGTACAGCTAACTTTAGGCATGCAATCATGGCACAGTGCAAGGCTGGGCAGATGCCTGAGATCAATGTGGGTTTAAAGACTCAGATTAAGGTGATCTAACATTGAAGATGGCTCTCCTCTGACCAGGGTCTGGACCCAATGTTCTCCTGAGGTCCCTTCCCACCTGAATTAGCCTATGATTCTGCAAACCTACAAAACAGCTCTGCTCTCCAACAGGTATAGGAAACAAAGTTCACACCTAGTCAGGTATCCCTACAAGGAACTAAGTTTTGTGATCCAGATTCAGTTTATCTGCAGGTTAGAGGCCAAAATCTTTTCCCAACTTGTGCCCTTCTGGTGATGGTGGGACTGATCCAGGTACTTCCACGGAGTGGTTCCAGTTGCAGCTGATCCAGGCCTTGGAGCTATCGCACACAAGGTCACTCTGGCTCACACTGCAACAGATATTAATGTTATCCAGAATGCTATGCCTTGCAGCCTTGCAGCATGTTCAGAGCTGGCCATCGTTAATACATTGCAACAGATAATAAATCACCTCTAGATATTAACATTGAAAGATGTAGTTAAAGGCTTAGTCCTACCCCTGTGCGTGCCTCAGGATTTACAGTGTAAACCCGACAAATTGATCACTTATGTTATTCCACTGCCACCAGGGGAGTTACACCTGGGACAATGTCTACATTTACATTTATTTGTTGAGACAGGCAAGATGGGGGTCTGTCCCATTTCCTTTGGAGGAAGAAAAGTATCTTGCCCCAATATCCTACTGAGAAAGAAAAAATACATGTTACTCAAAAAGCAACCTACTGCTGCCTTGGTTCTCCGCAGTGACAAGCTGGGAGTGTCTGAGCTCAGTGAATTGTTTCTGTCACCCACTCCTTGCAAAGTGGCTCTGCATTGGTCTTGGCAGGGGATGTTTCATCTCTGAGCTGCTGTCCATGTTACCAGCCAGCAGAAACACATTTGTCACATAGCAGAAGGGGAACCCAAATTCCTGGGATGCCCAAACTCAGTTCAGGTTGCCAGCACCTCAGTGTTAAATGCGCAGTCCCAGATTGGTCATCTTTTTCCCTGCCCTCTGGCTTTGCTTGCACTCTCAACCTCAAATGATTGACCAGGTGAGAGGGTATAAGGTTATTAAAGCAAAGAAAATAGTTAATTTCTTGATTAAAAAAATTACAAATAGAGTTACAGAAAGAGAAAAGTGAAACAACGAAAACCAATTTCAGGAAATACTAAGCTGCTGCTTAAGGCGTATCTCAACTGTGAACAGAGGGAAAAGCAGAGATGCCAACAAACCCCTTTCAAGATACTGTCTCCAAGAATTTACCTCCTCCCTTCTAGGGGTCCCCCGGACCAGACACTTCATTTGTTCTAGATCAATTTGCCTTTTTTTTTTTTTTTAAGTAAAACATTTTTTAAAATGTTAAAAAATATGACTCATGCATCCAACAGCAGCACTGCTTCTGATTTTATGCAAAAACTTCTGTAGAGATATTCACTCTCCTTTGCTCCCTGAAATACCATGATCCAAATACAGCAATGGTGACACTTCTTCCTCCCAAGAGCATTTCTAAGATCATGGTCCCAAGTATTCCCTAAAAAATACACTTCCCGGAGCTTCAGTAGTCTCTCTATTCATCACAATATTTTCAACACATGTCACAATATTTTATGTTTCATATGTTATAAGGAGTCTTTGTTGTGCAACCTTGCCAAACACACAGTTCCCAGGTTGTTTCTGACTCCCCACAGATGACATACCAGCAATGCAGTTGACTGGTTTGGCATTTGGAGTGTTTTCACTAAATAGCTTCTCCACTTTCCCTTCTTTGTCAGTTTTAGGTGTTCCAGTTATTATGGCTAGGGAAAAACTAATAAATGCTAGAAATACCTCTTTTCTTAAGTGGAAAGAGAGAGTGGTCAGAAGAGGCAGCAAAGTCAAAACTGATGCCTGCATAGCCACTCAGTCTCATTCCTCCCCAAATTTCTCCTGTAAAAACCTTGGAGCTTTATAATCAGTTTTCTACTGACCAAATTTTGTGGCAAGGGGCAGGCTCTCTCTAGACAGCAATCTGTCCTGAATAGAAGATAATTATTTTAACCCACCCTTCTCTGCTTCAATGTTTAGATTATAATCTCTCTACTGGCCAAATAAAGCACAAAGTTAATAATACAGTTTTTTATTTAATGATCAACTAGTCCTCTAAGAAATTATAATTTTATTTGAGAAGCAGTAACATAGACAAAGTCAAAAATGTCTTCAAATACTTAGAAAAAAGAATGTGCTGTCCACCATGTGACTTCAGTTAAACAATCTGGAGAATAGTCATACCAAATAAAACCCTCAACTTCCAAATATTTATAATTTCTGGTGAAATTAGGCATCAGATTCTTAAGTTAAAAGCTTCTTTCTCTTTGAGAATACATTAATCTGAGATTCTCTGACAGAAAAAGAAAACTATAAATAAATGGACCATTTAATAGAATGATGCATTTGAAACAAAAAGGAAATGTTAGATCATCTAGTTTCATTTTCTGTGTGAAATAGGTCAAACAACTCCCTTCATCCCTCTTCTACTGTCCTAACATGTTTGGCTAAAGCTTATCTTTCAAAAACACATTTAATCTTGATTTGAAGACACAAGATATGGGGAATCTGTCACTTTCTTTGGTAATCTGTTCAGGTGATTGATTGTTGTCTGCACTACAAATCTGTATTGAATTTGACGTTGTCTGGCTTTGGTATCCAGCCATGGGTTATTGTGCCTTTCTTTGCTGTGTAAAAGAAGTCTTCAACACCCCATCATTCTTCTAATAAAGAGAAATGGGAACAAAAAGGAGTATTCCTTCTTACGGAGCTATGAGTGGGCAGGTCACCTAACAGCTATTGTCTACAGGTTAGTCACCTAGTCTAAACTGTCTTTAGCCTGCAGCTGGAGAACTATAGTCCATGGGAAGCCAGAGGTGATTCAGCTACAAGTCTTCCTCTTCTGCCCTTAGGATGACAGGAATCACTGATAAAGGTACTTCTTTATTTCCATTGATCTTCTGAGAGACCCTAGCTGAGATGTCAGTGCAAACATTTAGATGGCTAAAGCTAGGCCATATGAACATTGCTCTTCTTTATCTACACTTTTCCCCTTTCCTAGTTCAAAGAGAGGAATTTACTGCTGGAAGGAAAAAAAGGAGAGAGCGTGCTAAGGTGGCTGTAGTGCCCCTCAGATCATTGCTTGGTACAAAGCATGTTCTGTGTAATGTGGGACAAAGTCTGTGCTTCCCTCCACTTTTCAGCCCTGTCCTACCTCCATCTCTGATGTTGCCTCTTTAGGGACTTTATATAAGAACTATGAAAATTGCTTAACCATAAGAAAAGTATAGATCTATTTAATGGGTTCCTCTAAACTGAAAGGCATTTTTTTCATTAGATAATGGAGTAGTTAGGAGCTACAGCAATTTGCCTCAAATTACCAGTGTTTATCTCTCTAATACATGAAAATTAATCCCTGAATTTTTTTGGATGTGAAGTTTTTCAAGAAGTGAAGTTGTGTAGCAGGTGCAGCAATACTGTATTTTTCTAGTTGAAATTTGTTTCTCTACCTCTGATTTGGGAGATCTATGAAAAAGAAAACGATGTTTTCAGAGTATATTTACTTCCTTGGCCTTTAGAACAATATTTCTCACCACTCCTGAGCCTATAACACTGATTTTTCACACATTTCCATGGTTAAAATTCACCACTCTATTTTGGCAGCTTTCTTGATAACTGGACAATCAACAAATACTGTAAGAATTGAAAGCCAACTTGCAGACTGCACTGTGAATGACACATAGGTAGGTACCTGAAAAACTTATTGCAACTGAGCTTACTGGGACACAGGTGGAGCATTTGTGACAAAACAGGATGAAGTTCCTAACCTGGGATAACTTGTGATTGCCTGTTTCAAACGTTGTTTTAAGCAGCAGTAATATTCCATACCACAGATCCCAAAAAGTATTGCCAGACATCCCCCTCTTCAGCTGAGATCAGTCAAAACATATACTCCACTGAGGAAATGAGGAATGTTTTTCCTGTGATTAACTAATAAGCTGTAAAGAACCCACACTGTTTATTTCTCAAGTCTCAAACCCATTATGTGAGAGTTCTTCATGTGCTCAGCAAAACAAAGACGACATCTGTTTCTGATGGAATATTCACGCAAGGCGATTGTTCAGCAATAAGGAAAAATATAAATATGGAGAGAACAGAGGCACATGCTTGTGACATGAAAACATACTTCCATGTCCTCTTCTTTTTTTTTTTTTTTTCTTTCACTAAAAAGGGAAAAGAAATTTCTCTTTCTTCTACAGTAGTAGAACCTGGATATTGAGCTGAGCATTTTTTTTCAGCATCAAATAACAGTTCACAGACTTCATACCATACTGATTGCTTTAATGCTGCTCTTGGATCTTTCATGTACCGTGAATCAAGGGACAAGAACTCAGAATAAGTGCTGAATTAATTGATATATATTAAAAATATGTGTTAAAGGCCATGTTTATGTGATAAATTTGACTAAATACGAAAGTCACATTAAAGCAAGGGAGAGGGATTCTGTCCCAGATCCTGAAAGGTCCTGGGGAATAAAGAACAAAGGAAGGACATTCGTGGTATGGAAGAGGGGAACTGAACACCTGAACGAACATTTTGGTCAAGATGGAGTTTAGAAAGCAGTGTGATGATTACAGGAGGCAGATCTGTAGAGAAAAGCACGCAATGACAAGAAACAAGAAAAACTGATCAGAAGGAATATTAGATTAACTGCACTTGGACGTTTTTTGCTTGGCTGGATGATTCACTCAACTTCCTTCAATGTTTCATTCTGGTTTCACTACTCATCTACATTTTACACCTTTTGACCAGGGAGCGCTTGTGAGGCTTCTGGCAATTTCTAGGTTCATTGGGTCAACAAGAGCATCGTGGAGAAGGAAAAAGTCTTTTATGGCCATATGCAGCTCTGCAGTGTCTGTGGAAGAGCATTTCTACTGACACATCTTCAGCGTCTACCTGTCCTTGCTGTACTTAAATGCTTAACTCTCAGATAGAATTTGCTTACATCATTAATTCTAGTCATTGTTTAGCAGTGTAGTGGCTTCACAGTTTCCATAGCTTTGTTCAGTGGTTTTTCTTGTGTGATGTAGGTTTCAAAGAACCTCACCTTATTACCACCCTGATTTAAACTTAGAGAATATTTAAATAGTTTATGAAATCAGAGGTTTACATTAATCTATGCATAACTTTTTGGTTTATTTCATGATTGCTGTGCATACAGAAACTTGTTTCTTTTTCTTCTTTCACAATTAAATTATACTCTCTCTGTTTTTTCTATTATTATTGTTTTTGGCTCCCATTGGTAAAGGACTTTATTAAATCTGCTTTTTATTTGGCATTTATGTAGATCTCTATATTCCTGCCCACTTGAGCTTTTCGTTAGTTCTTTCATGAGTCTGTTTGCTCATGCACACACAAACCTTCAACTGCTGTCTGAAAAACTGACACACAGGGTCCACAGACAACATTGGACATCCAGAGCAAAGCCTCTCTTGCAACTTGGTATCTCAGAGCTTCTTCACAGCAGATCTTTTCCTGATTTCATTAAACTCCAAATTTATTAACTATCCAAAAAGAAGAGTGTTTTTTTGTCTCTCACAAGATATATTATGGTCTCAAAGACTAAGGTCATGTAGTTTAATAAGAAACTACTGTTTTCCTACCCAGCCAATCTGAAGTCAGATGACTTTGAAGGTTTACCTGATGATTGTTCACCCACAAAGTCTAAGACTGAATGTTTCCTGGAGATTTTGACATTGCTTTTTTTTTTGTTAGATGAATTCTACAAATATTTTAAGAGACATGGAATTAAACCAGAATTTACCTGACTGTTTCCTTAGCTTGTAAAATTAAACCAAAACTTTTGATTTTTTACTGCCTTGAGAGTTAAAGAGCTAAGAAATAGGCTCCTATCCTGCCTTGTCCTGTCCTGTCCTTGCCCTTGCTATTGTCTTTAATTTCTGAGCCATATTAATGGTGCATGGTATGATACAGTATATGGTGTTAACAAAAGTATTATATTTAGATTTCTTTTATAGCTATGAAATGCTTGTAGTGTTTCTGGCACATCTAAAAAGCAGGTGCATCAGTGGTATAGTTACACTGTACCTGGAAATAATTTTAAGAGAAATGTTTTTAAGTGTAGGGGTGACAACTTCTGTATGACTCACATGAACTAAGGACCAATATCTGTCAAAAATATGGAAATACTATTCTGCTTAAAATTCAGACATCTACATAAAGATATATAACTTCATCATTCCTCACTTTTTCCATCAATAAGTACTCTGTATGACTCAACCCCCCCCCCCAAAATGGCAGAAAGAACACTGCAGGCAAGGAAAAGACTGTGCAGCATGGAAAGGTGAAAAATGCCATTATAAGTGGAAAAGACTGATGCAAATATTTATGCTTATTTCCAGGCATCCATGGCTTTAGTCTCTTTCCAAATTCCACATTAAGAATAAAATGAAAAGCATACAATATGCTTTGGGCTATAAACCTGAGAAAAATGCATACAGTATGCTTTAAGTATGCACACAGTATGCTATAAGACCTGAGAAAAATTACAGAGCTTACATTTTGAATATCTGAACAAACTTATGAAATATTTAATGGGATTTTAGGCTAGGTGCTTTCTGCTGCCTTTATCCCTAGCTTGGGCCAGAACCAAGTACAGTTTGTTCTCTTGGAGATGAGGAATTGTCATGGTCAATTCAAGCACTAAAGAGGGTAGAGGCCAGCTGAGCCTATCTTGATTTTAGGCAATTGCATGGCATTGATTCTAGAAATCAGGAGATATAGGAGTCTTTAATTATCTGAATTGTGATCTTCAGAAAAGCTGTTTAAAAATTAAATACCTGTTTATCTTTTTTCACAGTTTATCCTTTTCAACTTCATTCCTTTCGGACTTATAACAGCAACTTAACCACTGTCTTCCACAACACAGTTAATGCTGCTTGTTCTCTCCTCCCAGTTTCAGTTCTTTGAATTGTTCTGCTTTGCAGAAGTAAATTTGCATTGGGCTTGGGAATGGGACAAAGTGTCTCACACATAAGGCAATGACCATAACTGCTAGCCTGTGAATTGAATCTCTTGACAGTTTCTTGCTTTGTTTTTCTGTTTGGTTGGCTTTTTTTCCTGACTGTTAAAAATGTCAAAAACTGTTAGGTTTGTCTAGGAACACTTTTCTAATCTCATAAAGTTTTGTGAGTTGGGAAAACACTTTTGAGGCAAATCCGTTAGGAGTTTCTAACCATTCTGTAATAGTACTAATTATAAGTGTGTTTCAGCAATAGGTCAATGTAATTTTTAGCAACAGACTTAAGCTTTTTTGGTTAGGAAGTACGAGCCATTTCAGAGGACCCTACATGTTGAAGTTGGGAAACCTCTGGGAGTCCTGGAAGTTAAGCTATATGACTGAAACTCCCACTTACAGAAACTGCAAAGCTATATGGGTGTCCATGCTGACCAACCCGGTGCCTGTCTCCTTACTTAGTATTGCCAGATGTCCTGATAAAGTCATAAGTCCCAGTTTTAGTTCTCTATCCGAGTGGAAATGCTGAGTTTTATTGCCCATGTCCTAGCAACATGCCTACAAACTGACTGCAAACCAGTCTTTACAATTGCTGCCCTCACTGGGCAAAGCTAATCACTAGGGAGTAAAGGAGGGTGTGAGTTGCCTAAATTTAGGTGTGAAGAATCCCTTTGCTCAAGTAACGAGAGGTGAATATCATCTCTGATATTGATACCATGTTTGACAAAATCTCTTTAGCTGTGGAGAATTACAAGGGACTGAGGACAGGATTTGGTTCACCCTAAAGCAGATACTGATGGCTTGAATCAGTTGACTAAACATCCGATCTCTAAAACCAGATGTGGTCAATGATCATTTTCTTTGGACCGAGCCAACACTGAGATATGAAACTAGCACTCTAATTAATATTAACACATGATGCTAATGCATAATCTGCAGATACACAAATCCTTCCCAAATGAATAAACAGTTTAAAAGTTCAGCTGGGGAGAAGCTACGACACAAGTAACCAGAAGATTTGTGGTCATATCCCTTCCTGGGCTACTGAAGCTGCTAGGTTTTAGTCACAAGACAAATATGAGAGTCTACAGAAAACAGACCAAATGAAATAAAAGGGGTATATGACTCAGGAGAGTGAGAGTCACGCAGTTCTGCCAGATGACTAGTCAAAAGAATATTGCCTTCTGTGATTCCACTGTGCAGGACAAACTCCAGAACAAGATTAGAGTTCATTGAATTTTGTGAATGAAAGAGTTTTCTTACTGTCTGCCCCCTTCCTCTGATGGGAGTATTTTTTTTTTCTCTGAAAAGGAAAAAGTTCTATATCAGTTTTTCTGTGAAAGGGGAAAAAATACATTTTTCTTCAGTTGCAACTTCAGTTTTGCTATCAAGTTAATTGCTGTCAAGCTTCGTTCAAAACTTCCTTTACCAAAATGTTTCATCTGAATGTGGAAAGGTAGGAACTGACTTAGAAGCCACTCAGAAGAGATGAATTAATACAGAACAAATAAAATCCTAATACATCTTTTTCTCTACTTAGGCCATCCTTGGAAAATTTTATGTCTCTCTGTTATTGTACCACATTTGAGTCTCAGATCTTGTGCTATAACATAATTTAAATTAACCATTTAATAGACATTCCTCCAGCAGCTGTCGCTAAAACATTTAAATATTCAATTGCATTTTCACATTAGCAGTTTATTATATGTTGCCTGGCATGTAAGGAATTCTTTCTTTTCTTTTCTTTCCTGTTCATGATATATTGGCTTCTGAATTATCACATTTTGACTTTGAAAGCAAAAGTAATGGCTTTGATCAATTAAATTATTTTTCAAATCTCATGTTAAGACTACTCAGACTTCTTTGGCAACATCTGTGCTTGCTAGTAATTAGATTTGCAGCTGTGAAAGTAAAGTTCATTGTTGAAAATATTTTCTAAAATCTCAGACTCATTAATGGCTTCATTTGTTTTATTGCTTGCATAGTTGTTGAGAAACAGAGGACTTAGCCAGTTATCTCAAAATATGTCCCTGTTCTTTTTCAGTCATCTCTTGGTGTATACAAGAAGTATAAAGCACTCCTGCCAGAAGCACTCCTCCATGCTGAGGGAACCAGTAAGTGGAAGAAATCTGTGACTGAATGGAGGGATTAGCCCTCAGTTTGTAAATCCTTCTCTTTGCGTCTTGACTCTGTACCAGGGCGCTCATGTACCAGTAGGATTCATTCTCTTCTACTTGCTTATATACGTAACAACTTCTGATGTAAGGTTTTGCAAGGTCAGGCCCAGTTGGGTCTTTTGGTTAAACTCAAATGATCTGCTAGTATACTTTGGGGCATTTGTAGAAATTATAAGGTTTTATTAAACATATATCTATTTTTAAAAGACTTAAGCAGAAATGGCAAACACCTTTAGGTCATCTAGTCCCTGTCTTTGCCAAAGGGGAATTGTTCCCTCAAGTATAATTTCTAGGATTTGAAATAGATTTCCAGGGTTTCTTCCTGGTATCCTCTTTTGAAAGATAACCCATGGTTGTAGCCATACATCTCAAATTGTAAACTAAAGCTGGATGTTTCCAAGCTCTTCAGACTGCTGATCTTTCTGGAAATTTTGTTCCATTTTGTACTGCATTTCTGTGGTAGCTGGAAGAGAGAAATGTCCATTATTACATTTTGAAAATGAACATATATTTTAAATAAAAAAAATGAAACCCTCTACTTTAGCAGTATTTGTTAATGCTGTGAAATGAAATGAATGTTGTCCTGCATTCTATTGTCTTTCAGTAACCTTTCTGATCTGGGCTAAAAGGTGCATCTGGAGCAGTACAGTGGATCAAAGAATTGTTGGTGTTCAGTATAGATCTCCTTCACATTCTCATCTCCTCTCTTTTCTGTCAACCCTAAAATAACTGAATTGAGATGCAGAGGGTCACCCAAGTAGAAATCTAATTGAAAAAGTGATTTTTAATTTATTTTTTTTTTTAAACTCAATCTATATTTCTTTAATTTTTTTTTCACTTAAACCAGAGTTAAATGCACTGTTGCGTTGCATTGATCTTTTTTAATGGAAAACATCAATGTTAGAGTGAAATGGCAATTCAATGTGATGATAGAAAATATTTCATGTTGGTACATCCCTTTGACTGTAGCCTCTTTTCCCACTTAGCCACTTGCCCACTCAACTAAAGCAACACTTCTGGGATTACCCAGAAGTGTTCATCCCTGAAGGAGTGGAGTTGTAGACATGAAGTTACAGAGAGGCTGAAATATATGAACTAAAACACTGTCATAACCTTCAGTTTTTCTGGTATTATATGATTACTTACAGAAACTTACTGCCTTGAGAAATGTCTGCAGGGAAAATTATACTCTTTCCATGACAAGAGTATTGTGCAGTTGTGCAAAGGTCTTAGCTCTGGCCCTGCAAACATTCTGCTGATGTTAGTCATGTTGAACGAGTTGTTAAAATGGGAATAAAGGCTGAAAGAAGGGTCCAGGATATCAGGACATAACATGAAAAACTGGGTTTATATAAGTAAATGGGAACATAGGCTTCTCTAGTTGCAAAATAGGCAGCCTACATTTATTCTGCTCCTCCCCTCTTTTGGGAGTATTTTTCTTTCAAATACAGCTTTCTTCTCTTCCTTGAATATTTTTGAATGTTTGGAAGCTTGGCTGCGTCTACTAATTTATAGAGGTTTTATCTAAACATAAAGGAATGTGTAATCTTCTTTGAGAGTAACTGTATGTTCTTCTGGAAACAAAGCTTTCTTGGTAATTTAATTCTTATTATATATTGAATCTTTTCATTACTTTTATATTGTCAATTTAAAAATAATCTCTTACCTACTTTCCATTTTATTCCATAGTATGATTTAACAACAGCTATCCTTATTATACACTTTTTCAGTCTCTCTCTCACCAATTTGTCTATAAAGATACCATGGACTGCATCAAAGATTATGCTAAAGTCAAGATGTACAACATCCAATGCTTGTTCCCTTGTCCATGGATCTGGTCATTGGATTGCAGAAGGCAATTAGTTTGGTCATATGTGATTTGCTGCCTGTTCCCAGTCGCCTTCTTTTTCCTTATATGTCTGAGAATGGCTTTGAAGAGGATTTGCCCTATAACCTTCCCAGGAGACTCAGAAGCCTGTAGTTTCCTGGATTGTCCTCCCCTTCTTGAAAACAAGTGTGATATTTTCCTTTTTCCAGTCATCAGAAAACTCCCCTGGTCACCAGGACCTCTCAGAGATGATAGAGTGAGACCTTGTAGTGACATTAGCCAGCTGCTGCAGCATCCTTGAGTGCATCCTGTCTAGTTCCATGCGCTTGTACATGTCCAAGTGGTGTAAGCACTCAGCGGTGTCTTCCTCTTGCAGGTACTGCTTCACTTTCACAGACTTTGCCAGCAGGCTGGGGGAACTGGAATGCCGGAGGGCAAATCTTACCAGTGAAAACAGGCTTTTTCAATGTCTTTTGTCACTAGGTCCTGCATCTCTACGACCAGATTTTCCCCAACCTTCCTTCGACTGCCAGTGTACCTACAGAAGTCCTTCTTTGGCCTTTGCATCCCTCTCTAGTTTTAACTCCAGATGAGTTTTAACTTCTTTAATTCCATCCTTGCACTTGGGCAATGCTTCTAGATTTCTCCTGCGTATGACCACCTTCTGTAGTCTTCCCTTTTGTGTATAAGCTCCATCAGGAGTTGCCCATTTATCCAGGCTGGATTTCTGCCATGCTTGCTCAAGTTTCTGCACTTTGAAATGTGCACTCAGCTGGGACCTGTCCTCTCTTTCTTGCAGGGAGGCAAATATCAACTGGTCTGGCCTATTAGTTTTTTAATGTGGTTTATGCAAACACAGCTTTGAGAAGAGGAAACCATTTTTTAAATTACAAAGTTGTGAAACTTTGGACATGCTCAAGACACCTAAAGACAAAATTGACTTCAGGCAACTGCAGTGAAGTAGCAATTTAAAGAAATTTAAAATATTCCCCCTTTGGAGTAGAAGATGTAGAACAAACAATGCTCTATGATTATTGCATTATCTCTTGTCTAGAAATAAGTGTGAATCACAAAGTTCAATGTAGTGCAGACTGTGAATCCAGCTTCAGCTATTATAAAAGTAGAAGTAATTTGCAAATATTAGAACGGTGTTTGTATTAACTGCATTTGTTGATGTTAAGATGGTTGGCACTGATCAATGTATTATAATTCGCATTCTGTATGCAATCCTTTGTAAGTGCATAAAATGGAGCTACCACATAAAATATGTCTGTTTCAGGTGATTCTGCCAACCCAACAATCCTCAGCTCAGATTGAGAAGTAATAGAAATGAGAGATTCAGAAGACTCAGAATTCAGTCATGTCGTATCTATTTCCTTGGCAATACAAATTTGCCTGCTAGAGCTCTTGGTAACGTCTACTTCAATTCCACATATACAACAAGTTAAATATAGAACCAATGTTAAGAAATCAAAAGACTTTTTTCTAAATATTATCTGATGACACTTCATCTGGAACTTTTAGAAACCTACAGTCATGAAGAGAAATAAAATGGAACAGAGATAAATCTAAGGAAATAAATATGCACAGAGGGGAAAAAGAGAAAATAATCCAACCAAACAGCCCTAAGTGTTGGACTCTTTCCATGACACATATCTGAAACTCACATGATTTGGATAAGTCTGATATTTCGTTATACTGGGTAGCAGTTGATGGAGCCAGATGCTCCCTCAAAGAAAGATAACTGCAAAGTGAATCCTGCCAAGCTGCTGATGTATTAAACACTCGTTCTGTAAGTAGTGTTATAAACAGAGAGGCCCTTGCTCTTACCAGTCACAAAATGGATGATGTTCAAAAGCAAGTTTTGAAAATTTTTATATTCGTGTTTTTTACAGTGGCGGCAAGGCCCTGGTTCCACAGACACTTCTCTTAGCAGCAAAGCTGGTTTAAACTGTTCCTGTCCACCTCCCCTGTCCCCATGATTATTCTTGTCTCTATATCATCTCGTTTGTGCCACTGGAGGTGTTTATGGTCTCATGTGGCAAACCTGATTTGCTGATTTATCACACATATATTGGTCACATCATTCTGAGAAAAAACATCTTAAAAAAAAAAGCGAGGCTATTTTTACCCTTGGTTCTTTTTAATCAGTTCCTTGGTTTGGTCCACCTCACAGTCCCACAAACAGCTGTACAGTACAACTGAGGGGGATGGCATGGGAGCGAGCAGGAATACCTCTGGGCAAGGGTGGAGAGAACCGTTTACACAGAATAGCTGCCAAGGGAAACATCCGCTGAACCACAGTGTAAGCCACATGATTTCCATTAGGGCCGAATCAGGCAGGTTGCCATATACAAAGTAAGAAGTAGTCCTTACAGAAGAAAGCTTATAAGGCAAAAAGTTGAGGCAGAGAAAAGGCTCAAGTGTCCCACTTCACTGATGAGGGCTGAGAGGCGAATCCCAAGTGCTGAGAGCCTCTGTAGCAACCATAGTCCTAAACATCACCATCCTTTATTTTGCAGCTCTAGTGAACGTAACACAGGTTTCTGGGTTAGACCTACTCTCCTGCAGCATGGGGCTTGCTCAGCACAATGGGAAGGAAACTTTGTGGAACCAACTGAAAAAAAAAAAAGAAAAGAAGGAATCTCATTCATGATAAGCCTGAAGTGAAGAGAATAGGAAATTTCACTACACATAGAGTGTGGCGGATAAATATATCCCCTCAACTAAGTGCAAACTCCCTTTGAAAGCAGTATACATATACTCTTTAAAACCATAAGAAAAAACACACAGAGATTGACCTATTTTCCCTGTACACTTTTCTCATCCTATGCCACCCAATTTGGAAAAGGTTCACATGCCAGCACTGAACATTTCTGAGGGTGGGCAGAAGGGGAGAAGAATGAGCAAGGTGTGCTTGCTGAGCTCAGGGTGGAGACCAGGGCTCAGCTTCAGGGAAGTACAGTTTGGGAAACTGGTATTTCCAATAACCAGTTTGTTTGCACTGATGGAAATAGGATCATAGAATCATAGAATAGTTTCTATGGCCCAGCTCAGCTTTCCTTTGAGCTCCACAGGGTAAGAGAGAAGTGTGGTGAGGTGAGGATACAAACGATGTTAAACTCACATGTATTCTGTATTTGATTTGGCTTGTTTCTCAGGGGTCCCCTTTGAAATCAGTTGGAAACACTTGTATTAGAACTTCAAAAAATATGGATTCCAACTCAGGGAAAGCCCTGAGAAAGCCCTTCAAATTAAAGAAACAGTTTACTGATAACTTTTAAAAACTATTATTTATACCTCCAATTATGGGAAGTTACTACTAGTATTTTTCACGTTTTATTGTGGGCAACCTACTCCTACTACAAGTGATGGATTAAGTGACTTTTTTTGGCAAGAAAAATGCATCTTGGCATATTGAAAAGTGCACATGTCTGAAAATATTGCTTACATCTTTTTCTGTATGATCTCTTTCTACACCCAAGTTCAGAATATATGGCTAAAAACTACTAAGTGTTTCACATCTTGTTATTAAAGCAATTTTACTAATTTATTTCTTAGAATGACAGACTATAAGAATTTTGCTTGAGATTTTGCTGAGTGTTAAGAGATATATTCAATGATTTTTATTTACATGTTCTTGGAAGGATACAACTATACATTCTTATTCTTTAATTATTTACTTTATTCAACAAGATATCCAGGAAATTCCAGATGTTCTGCTCTTTGTTACCCAAAGACCAGGCAGAAATGTCAACTGATATGACACTCCTCATCATAAAACACACAAACGTATTTATAATGAATCATAAAGGCATCTTACATAAATCCTACCTAGCTTTATGCTTTCATAGTCTTTAACAGTGTATATTGGAAAATATATGTACAAGACTTGTTACTGACAGTCATGCTTTGTAGGAAATATTTCCTAGAAGTATTTCTTACTATAATACAAAGGGTATTTGGAAAAATTCTGGGCTTCCTTTTCCTCTCAGCAATCTTTTTTTCCCAACTCTGGACCTTCTTGACAAGAGTACTGAATGTGAACAATTACAGTATGGGGAGAACAGAGAACCTCCCTTTTGTCAAAATGAGTAGTTGTTCTTTCAAAATATATGGGATTATCTCCAGAAGTTTATCTTCAACAGTGAACACCTGTAGCTTGTAGGTATTAATTTTTTTTTTACAAGAAAATGAGTATTCATAAGTAATTTACATTTTAGAAGAGATTTTGCAGTAGTAAAAGGAGAAAGACTACAGTGCAGTTTTGTTTAGCAACAAAAAGGAATGAGAAAATATGTCATCAGAGCCTTAAGCTATCTTATAAAGTAAATGTTTTGCTTAATTCTTTCCTATTATTTTTATTTTAAATCTACTCAAAAGTTCAAAATATTTTCTTGTAGAAAACATCAAACTTCAGTAACAAAATTTTTCTTTCTTTAAAAGCAATCTAAAACATTCCCAGTTCAGGAAAAATATTGGTGGCCACAAACATTCTGTGGGACATCCCATTCCGCCAGGCAAATTTATTTTTCCTCTTAGGGGTGTGAAATTTCATGATTTATCTAGTGATTGAAATAACAAAGCACTAGGTGCCTGGCCAGCAATATCACAATAACTGCCTTGTACAGGTGGTACAGTATCAGTGAGATGGTCATGTCTGACAAAGCAAAATCATCTGGCACTGCCGTTGGTTTTGAAATTTTAAAATGTGAATTGTTTATACAGTGTATATCAATGGCATATTATTTTTAATACACAATGTACCTGAAGAGCTTGAAAAATGTTCTGATAGAGCAAGAACTCTCCAAAGTCCAAAGAGATAAAGCCTAGTTGAGAGGCTATTTATTTACAGTTTAAATTCTAGAGTTTTGAATGATTCTATAGAATATTATGCCAACTTTATTTACCCTTTTCTAAATATTTCTATGGAACTTGAAGAGTTCTAGAAATCAGTAGTGTTAAACTGAGCAAAATAAAGGATACCCTTTGGAAATGGATTATACAGAAAGAATAGTCAAAATAGTTTTATCCTGATAATTCCCAGTAGAAAGAAAAAGCCACTTTAAAATATAGTGCATCTACACCGAAAAGCTGCATTTTCCTCAATAATAAGCTCTTGGGGTTAAATAAAGTATGCTAAGGACTTAAAAAGAAATATAAGACAGACATGGTTTCTACTGTTAAACATTTCATTGTGTAGACTATTTATTCCTGGAGAGGAAATGTGGATCAAGGATGGAAAAACAAAAGGGAAAGATGAGATTTATAAAGTCTGGATGTTTTCTGATTTCTCTGTCTCAAAGCATCTGTTTGAATGGCTTTTACAGTAACTGACAAAGTTTTCTTTCTTTTCATGGTATTTAGATTTATTCACACTTGCTCATAATTTGAACTCTACTGTATCCCATATTTTCAGTCCATCTTTAGTGGTTTTTTTAGCTAAAATTACTTGATAGTCAACAATCTGTATTTCTACTTCCTACCTCACAATTGTCTTTGTCTCAGTTTTGAAGTGATCCATTGACTAAGACTAAAATTTTGTAAAAGACCCCTAACAGTTTCAGGAACGCAATTATATTAAGAAATAGAGTCCTTCAGGCCCCATCCAAAAGGACTTTTCCCTCTCTGGGAGGCAGAGGCTTCCTCTGATGTCCCAGAGATTGTGGGCTGAACTCCTTCAGGAAGGAAAGGCGGTGTGAACCTCCCCAAGACTGCTTTGATGTCAACTTTTCTTACATAAGCATATAAAGGTATATGTAGTTACAGAGGAAACAGAAACAGCCCTCAGACCAACTGCAGGAATAAAAAGTAAACAACACAAGCTTCCAACAAACAAACAGCCAAAATGCTGATATGAAACATGCCACAAAAGATGTTTTGGGGGTTGGGGGTTGAGAGAACATATGGCCAGCGTGAGTCACGGTATTCATGGCACATATGACAGGAACTTGGGCTGATCAGTGTGGTGGGAAAATCCACTGAACCAGAGCAAAGTTGAAGTGCTTGTTACCTTGTAAGTGAGACTTGTCAGAGCTAGAGCCCTTTTCTGCTCTTGTGTTCACACATGTGAACTTGAAAAGATAAAAGAGGATTCCTCCATACCCTGTAGCTACTGATGTGCTTTTAGTAGAAAACAACATGAAACAATTTAGGTTCCCTAAAGGCTGTAAGTTTGCTGGTTGAATCAAAAAAAAGGGGGAAATTGAAATTAGTTTCTGGTCAATTGGAAATATAACCCCTCACCAAGACACAGAAAATGCATTTAAAAAAATCTGCCCCCCCCTCCTTTTTTCCCAATAAAAGAAAAAATAATTTGTTTGGGTTAAAAAATATATTTTGTTTGACCATTGCCAGCTGCTTTAATACGGTCTGATTTGGGTTTTCTTCTGCAAAAAGATTCGGCAATTCTTATTAGAAGAATGGCATTGTCAATGTAAGCTAAGATGTTTTGAATTTACCTTTATTTCTTGGTTTTGACTGACTTTTCTAGCTGAATTTTATCCAGTTTGGCAGATAGTTTCTGGTCCCACAAAATATCTTTTTGAAAAATAATCTGTCCCTGGGTTTAGCTGTGAGTGAAATGAAAGGCTTTTTGCAACCTTATTTCAAAACAAATTGTCTACATAGCATAGCAAAACTTGCAAGCTGCAGTAAGATGTTACAAAGGAACAGCAAACAGAGGAGCGGTCATTGCTCTGCATGTAAAGCACGGCAGAGCTGAGGCCCAGGGTCCTGCATTGACAGAATAGCTGTTGGCCTGGAGATGCAACCACAGGAGGTCATATTCTGTCTTTCCAACATGTGGTCAACACCATCTCCTAAATCCTGTAATTTGACTGTTATCTTCTTCACAGACAGCATTAATATTCACACCATGTGTTTTTTACACCTTCTGGAGACATTTGTTTAGACAAGCATGTGCTGTTGTTGGGACAGATAAGGTTGCCTGATGTTTCGTCATCTTCTCTGTTATTTGGTAGCTTAACAGAGCAGGTTCTTCATCTGCCAGTTGAGAAGAGCCAAATCCAATGAGCTGTGCAAAGGGAATACAGGAGCAGAGAGAGATTACTGTAGAATATGCTCCATAGCTGTCTGTATTGTCTTCACTAGGCTGAAGCTGAACCAGCCAGTTTCTCTGCTGTGTTTCATCTTTTACCCTGATTTCTTCTTTTATTCTGATATAAGTAACTATGAATGTACCTGGAACTCTGGCTTCACAGCCATTAACAGAATGCTCTTATGATCATTGTTAGTGTCTTCTGACAAGCCTACATCTTGGTTTGCTGACCAGTGGAGTGGTAGAGCTCTCACCTGTTCACATACTATACTACTATCACCCTGGGACACAGGAAGATCTGCAGCCAGTGCATGATGCAGCACTAACTTGTAGCTGCATTTGTTGTTTGGTTATTTCTGGGTTTTTTTTAATGCCTGCATATGGGAGAGTATATGACTCTTAGTGCTGGCTGGTCTCTCAGAGAAACTTCTCCAGGGAATACTATCTCTTCTAATGAAAATATAGTAATTTAAGATGTTATGCGAGTCTTTTCCTTATCCATTTTTCTTGAAAGTGACCTTGCCACTGTAACAAAATATGTAAAAACATGGAACAAAAGAATTATGGGTTTTAGCAACTGCTCTGGAAGAAGCATCATCCTACCATCACTAGTTATAAGCTGTTTCTTCAAAAGCAAAGTTACTCTTGAGCTGCTAAAAGGTTGCCTCCAATATCAGGTTCCTTTGGGTGTGCTCAATTTGATTTAATCTAAGTTATTTAGACTTTTTCATAAAAGACTCATGTCCTTTTGACTATAAACATGGTATTTATGCAGATTTTATAAGAAAAGGAAAATGAAACTTAGTTGATATGCATTTGAAATAACAACATTCAATCTTGGCGTTAACAGATAGAGCTTTATTTCACATTAAGTAGCTTGTCAAATTCAGCAAGCTCCCTGCTGCTATAGAAAACTGACAAAAAAAGACAACCTTTTGATTAAGAGGAAGTTTATATTTGTCCTCTTTTGTTGTAATAGTAAGTATGCATATATACATATATATATGTACACACACACGTGCATGTATGTATACCTTAAGAAATCAACCCAAAAATTCTGACTCAGACACTGCAAAATGATTTTCAGATGTAATGTATTAGACTCACATTCCCTGAAACCCCTTGTAGCCAGAGAGTCCACATTTATTTTTTCTTCCTTAAGAGTCTATTTGCAGAAGCTTTGCAATGCCTGTGGAGAGCCTATAACATGCAAAAAGAAATCACTTTTTAGCTTTTCTACAGAGGGCTGAAGAATTGCTGTCTCAGAGGAAGTCAGAAAAGCTATGGAAGAAACTGTGATGGGGAAATGAGTAGCAGAATGACAAGCAAGCATACTTGTTTCATTAGCTACAATAAATATTATTATTAACGTTGAGCTGCTTGTTGACAGCTATTCCTTTGGATTGTTATTGTTGACCTAAAACTAATATACATGAATGAACTCTCCTGTCTCCTCAGGGAAGAGAGCCTGACCTCCTTCTTATGGTCACTTTCTGCCCAAAGTCTATCAACAGCTCCTGAGAACTTCCTTGGTTATCTCTGACTTTTGTAGTAGTAGCTTATATGAGTGGCTTGCTTAGACCATCCTCTTCAGAAGTGCTCTGATCCTTAAAAACATGTGTCATGTTGAATCACATTTCTGCAAGTGGTTTTTCATCCATGCACCACAAAGGTGAGATGAGGTGGAACCATATGAAACACAGGCCTGTACACATGCACAGCCAACAGGACGTATTATTGTCCTGCCTTATCAGGACCCATGTTGTACGAATAGCTATAATCCCCCCAAGGTCACCACATCCCTGCTTTCTACCATCCTTTGCTGACTACAAAGGGCCCAATGGCTACATCTGCTGCTCTGTGGGAGCCTGCTGTCTCTTGAAGAAAATTGCCATGATCTAGACAAAAGAGAAAACATGGGAGTGGAGCACAAGAACACAAATGTTACATGGGAAAGAACGGATTTACTGTGGCTGGATTGGAGGATTTCCCAACTGTGCCATGGAGAGAAAGGCAGGCGGCAATCTTGCTCTGCTCTTTTCATCTTCCTCTGCAGGACTATCGTGTTCAGACACAACCAATATGAAGCTATTCTTGATCTTAACTCCTAAAAAGTGGTATGTTGATACATTGTTCACTGATGTCCTCCTATATAAAAATATGAATACTATTATCTCAAGAAACATTCTGTATACCTCAGGTAGTCTTTATTTTTTAGTAAATTCAAGAATCTACTTGTTCCTTTCATTTGTTCTGTATTTGAATAGGGATCCTCCATTTATCACCATCCCTAACTACAAATAGTATTGTCTCTGACACAACAGGCAAACAAGAAATATTACAGAACAAGGAAGCACGGAATGACTGAGGTTGGAAAGAACTGATGGAGGTCATCTGGTCCAAGGTCCCTGCTCAAGACATTTTTTTAATGTTTCTATGGAAGGAGACTCTAGAACGTCCCTGGGCAACCTCTACCAGTGCTTGGTCACCCTCACAATAAAAAAAGTGTTTCCTGATGGTCAAAGGGAGCCTCCTGTGTTTTAGTTTGTGCCCATTGCCTCTGGTCCTGTCACTGGGCACCACTGATAGAGCCTGGCTCTGTCCTCTTTGCATCCTCCCTTCAGGTATTTATATACATTAATAAGATCCCTACTTCAGCCTTCTCTTCTCTAGGCTGAACGGTCCCAGCTCTCTCAGCCTTTCGTCACAGAAGAGATGGGCCAGTCCCTTCATCATCTTCATGGTCCTTCATTGGACTCTTTCCAATATGTCCACATTTCTCTTGTACTGGGGAATGAGGAACTGGACACAATACTCCAGCTGCAGCCTCACCAGTGCTCAGCAAAGAGGAAGGTTCGCCTCCCTCGAATTTCATTGGAAAATGAAACTCTCTCGAGTTTCATTGGAAACTACAGTTTTGTCAGATCTTAACTATTAGCCCAAATTGATTCAGTCATGGAAACATGACTGACTGCTTTTATATTTTGAAACAATATTGATTTCTGGAAATACATGTTTTTTTAAAACACAACAATGCGTCTGAAATGTGTTGATAGTGTAAAAATGAAAGGTTTTCCAGAATTCATAATAGCTTTCCCCCCAGAAAATTATTTTGCCCAAAAAAAAAAAGAAAAAAAGTCTGGTTTGTTTCAAAATGGAACGATGTCAAATTTTTAAGTTTTGGCATCTCTAGGGAGTTTACCCTTTGCACAGTTCTACTCAAGAATATGTAGGAATGTGTTTTAGTATTAGGCATGAGAAAATCTAAACAAGAATATCCTCAACATAATAACATTAAGAAAAATGGTGTCATTGCTGTAGATTGGTATTATGCATAGATATAAAATATACTAGCATAAACTACAACTGTGTACTATAATACAGTTTAATGATTGCCACTAATATGTATGTATGTATGCGGATGGGTGGATGGATGTGTGTTTTCTAGACTTCTCAGGAGAGAATAACATGGAAGGAACTGAGTGAACTCTGAATAAGTTGAATAATCTGCACAGTGGACAACAGAAGGTTTAATAGGACAGATGGCCAACTTTGATTTCTTAGCAGAGCCAATCGTTCTTTGTAGATTTCTACTGAAGCAAATGAATGCTATGTCCTTCCTTCCACTCTTTAACTGGAATGCTTTACCCAAAAAAAACTGACAAAAATTTACCATGAGTTGGCTATTCAAAAGGTTACTGAATATTGCTTTAAGAAGAAGGTGATTTCCTAGAAAAAGCATTGACCACATTACAGAATGAACTGTGAATTTTGTTGTAGAATAAGCAATCAGTATTTGGCTGAAGTGCCAGGATTCATACTGTATGTTGTCAATCTTGAATATAACTGCAAAACATGAATATTTTGGTAGCCTTGGCTATTATAGATTTGTGTTATAGACTGAGGCCTTGTAATTTCATGGAAGCCATTTCAATTTTTTGTGGTGATATTGGTCCCACTGAGTAATATGTTTTTAGAATATGTGAAAAATTGGCTAAAGACACACTTCTGTTTTGGAAGAACAAGTAGGCTATGCAATTTGAATAAAAATAAATCTTAAATATTGAAGTAAATATTACAAATATTTGTTATGATAGCTAATGCCATAAGGTTAGAAACTATTTCCACAAACACTACAAAAAATATCCTATCTTTCATAAAATTAGGGAAAACCAAAATAAGTTATTTTTTCCATGTGCCACATAGTCATCTGCAAAAGTGACACGTGCAAAACAAAGCTTTAGGTAGTTAGTATATTTGTCTATTATTAGTTTGAATGACTGCAAAGCAATCCCAAGCATCTGTGGGAATGCAGCTTAGGAGTTTTCTATGGTGACACACTTGTTGTGCCTCATTCTTTGCTTATACAAACACTGCTGGGTATTTCTTTTAGCCCAGGAATGCATGATGGTTGTAGTGCTTAAGCAGACTCATAGGGAGAGATTTTGGTTTTGAAAGTCATTATAATTAAATTCCCTCTCCCTCAGTATGTTTCTGTAGAATGGATTCCATATAGATTCAACGGAAGGTGGACTAGGATTGGCAGGTGTTATAAACTTAAATGTAAAGCGTGTGTAGGAATTAATTAGTAAGTGAATCCGATGACTGGGGATTTTTAAGCAACGGTCAACCACGAGTCTCAGAAAAAGCCTTCCTTTCCACTCAAAATTAGGAAGAAAGACTGAAATCTGTATATATGTGTACTATTTGCCAAAGCACACACTTTCAGAGGCACTGATAATTAGATCTAGTAAGGACTGTAAAAGGTTGTGTAGTTCACCTCCCAGTCCCAAGAAAGAATAAAGTATTCAAGTCATTCCTCGCAGATGTTCACTTCTTATGCTAGAGTGTCTGTGACCAGCAAATCAAATGCAGTGCTTTGATAACCTCCCCATCAGAAAGGTTTTCCCATTATCTAACTTGAATCTTCCTAAAATTTAAGTTCTCATCATCTTTTCCTATCTCCTGTAGACAAGTAAAAAGCCTTCCCCTTTGCAGCAGCCTTCTATGTATTTGGAGACTGTTATAATAATTCTCTTTGTCTCCTTTCCTTTGAATTAAATGGGCCCAGCTTGTTTGACCTTTCTGTGTTGGTCTTGTTCCCTGGACCGTGAACATCCTCTTGCTCTGGACCCAGAGGTAGCTTGCCACCTTGGTATGCAAATTCCCCATGAACATGGTGGACTCGATTTCATAATCTGTTTACTTCTAATTAAAAAAGAGGGAAAAAATGAACCAGATACCTGCAGCAGTAACAAAAATTGAATTCAAACTGAAGTGGCACCAAAGGAAATCTGCTCCCAAATTCACATTAAACAGAGAGACTTGGCTGATAAGTCTGTGTTTTCTATAAAACTTGAATCAATATTTTATTCCTCATCACTGGTTATTTTCAGATTGATCCCTGAAATCTGTATTCTTGGAGATGAATCATGTGCGACATCATTGTTTCAATATTTAATTCTTTAAGTGGCTACATATTTAATGAAGGGAAACATCTTACATTTTCTTGTCAAGAATTTAACATTAGCAAAATGATTAAAAAAAAGTTATTCTCTACTTGTTCACTAGGTAGTGTGTTTTGTATAGGGTCACACATGATGTGGATTATTGCACGAAGTACAGGCTATTTAGAACCAAATGTTGGGTTGGACAGATTTGCTCCATTATGGCAAATTCTCAGATCCTGCTTTTCCTTATCAAGTAATCAGGATTCATCTCTCAGTCAATGCAGTGTCATATCTACTATCACTTTAACACGTAGAAACTTAACTTAGTCTGTAAAAATCTGCACCCCTGGAATGACACTATGTTAATGAGTATGACATGGTTCTTTGCAAGTGTGGGAGACAGCCTGCATTTCTGGAAACAGAACATTCATTTAAAAATCTTATACAGAAATTAAGTATCTAGAAAGCTTTCTAAAAAACCTGTTACTTGAAAGTACAATGCTAAAACCTGTCTAGGATTCAGCTGGATAATTTCCACTGACTCAAAAGCAATCATCCTTGCCAAACCGTATGTACCTTTTTGAATTACTGTTAGGACTAGCTGTTCAGGTATCATGAAAGAACCATGCAGATCTTTGAAACATGATTCCTGTAAGTATTATTTCAGGACCATTACAGTTCTTGATATTAATGTCCGTGTTTCTGAAGTGTCTTTCTGAGTTTTGATTTCTAAATTGCAATAGTTATTGGGGATTGCAAATGGCTCCAATTCTGTCATGTGCAGAATTTGGTGCTTCACATCAGAAGAACCGTATACTTTCAATTCCTAAACACTAGCTGGAGTCAGACAGATCCCCAGGATAGATGTATTGCATTGAAATAGCCGGTTTGTGTGAAGTCAGAGCTGTCAAGGAGCAGAAGGAGCAGAGCTGCTCTGTAAGGACGGGTGAGCCCAGAGCCAACCCGGCAGGCAGGATGGAGACTCACGGTACCCAAACAAGAGGAGAAGAGCAGCCGACGGCCCCAGTTGCCAGTCAAGTCTGTAGCGGTGGGGCAGGCCTGTCTGTAGGTCTGAAATATCTTCCAGGCCTGTGGATGAGAGATGGAAGGCGAAACAGGACAGAGGTGGGGGTAGTGCTAGTCCCTAGTGGGAGCACTTCAGTCCTCAGCTGGACTGGATGCTGACATTATTTTAAGTAGTGAAAAAACAAACTTAATGGTATCCAAGTTAGCTGCTAGCAAAATTAGATGGATCTTTGTCTCAGCTGACTCCAGAAACAGCTGTTTTGGTATAAAAGCAGTAAGTGAGTGTGGGGGTGTAGAGGTGGCCAAATAGCAGGGAGCAGACCTGGGGCAGCATACAGAGAATACCCTCCGGCAAAGGCTTTACACTGTGCAGACACAACCTAAGAAATCAAGTGGTAAAGAAGAGCAGAGTCAAATGTGTTTGTATGTATGCACTGTGATTTTCAAGCTTTGCCTTTGCATTCAAATACACGTTAAGAGCTGTAAAGTGAGGGCTAGCAACATGTTCACTTGTAGATTTTCCCTTTAATACATATTATTTCCAATTTATCTTTTGTATCAAAAATATTGCTTACTAGGTTTTATATTTTTACAGAAATTTCTGTCCAAATTAAGTGATTGATTCAAGAAATCATGTGATTCTCCCATTAGGTAAGTCAGCTGCTTATCAGGGTTTTAAGGAGCTTGGTGCCTGAATTCTGAGCAATGTTTCTGCAAGAGCAAAAAAAGACAGCTGAGTTGGCTTGAAGATGAGAATAGAGGTGAATACAATAACTTTATACAGATTAAAACCTCTATATCCTTTTCCTCCTTTAAAAATGGAGTTGAAGACTATAAAATGTTTAATTTCATTTGAACAACTGTGAACATGAACTCCAAAGCTCTTGTTTTTACTTCCAGCTGCTCTGGAGTTGTTCCTTTGTCATTAAAATTGTATTTCTCATCCTGGTGCCTTGCATTTACTGACTGTGTTTTAGCCCTGTGATGTGCCAAAAGTTTGAAAATTACCATAAGAAATTAAGCAGTAATTTACAGTAATCACTAACATTTTTAAGTGTAGTTGTTACAAAAGTTTTAAGATCCTGATCTTATTAATGGACAGAAAGTTCAAAAAGACAATTCTACTAATCTATGTAAAAGTAAGCTGTCCTCCCTAGTGTGACTTTTTTGGCTGCACGCAATTTTTTGTTATATAGTCTGATGGTTTAGCAATTGCAGCTGCCTAAGATGAAAGTGGAAAATAGGTCAAAGTCATACAGAAATACCGTGGAAAAGACATATTGCTCCTATTCTTGAAATAACCAGTGTCTGGGAGGATCTAACACCAGCTTCTCTCTTGAATTGTCATATTTTGCTTTCTCTCATACATAATTTGAAGAATAAATGGCATTTTCTGCTTTGAAACAACACAGTAACTTTCAGCATTTGGAGCATCAGTTAGCTATATTAAAATCTTAGGAACCAATTCACTTCTTGAGAGAAGACAAAGGCTCCATCACCATTGAAGGCAGGGTACTTAATGTCTTTATATTAAAGTTAGTGTTTATAGGGAAGTAGGAGACAATAAGAGATCTCATTAGAAAGTTAAACTCCCATCAGTGGTGCATACTTATGTCTGGGATCCCTTTTGCACATGTTCGTATAGTATATACTCACAAATATAACTAATCTTGAAAGACTTGTAGGTTTTTTATGGGTATATCATTAGACCCATCTGACTGTTCCTAAATCCTCATTCTGTAGCGGCTTGGAAGGACTACTTGTAATAAGATGATAATTGCTGTGGACTTTTCAGAGAAGGCACAAGATCACGTCCCAAGGGTTCATTCTTATATCAAAGCAAACCTGAAAATAGGTGAACGGAAATTAATGATCTGGAAAACTGCATTCTCTGGGAAGCATAGTGGCACAAGAAGCATTTCTTCCCATACAGAATTTACTGTTCCAAAATATGTAAAGGAATAAAGCATTATTAGTACCATGCTATGTTATTTTTGCTGAAATGGGAACAGCGTGGGTGGGTGACAAACTTGAGGGAGTGAAAATGTCCATTACTAGCAGCTGATTAATGCTGACTATCTTATCTTTTCAATGGGCTAAAAATCAGCATTGGGAAACATTTGTGAAATGGTCTTTTCTTGCTTACTGTTCTTTGACTTAACTATATTTTTATTTTGCTATTCACATTCCCTCAAATTCTCCTTTATTATATCAGATGCAAAGCGTAATAAGAAAAACTGGAGGTAAATAAGAAGTGCTAATAATTACTCAAAGGACTAGTGATTTTTCTTCAGACGTTTATGTTTGTAAGGCACTGAATCAGGTCTTCATCAAGGAATAGATTTTAGTAACATGGATAAGATAAAAAGATTAAAGTTTCTTCCTGTTAACCTGGGTCTTTTAAATATATTTATCCTGTGTGAGACTAAGCTGGTAGTATGTATTGATACTTAGCTCTGTTTATTCACAGTTGCTTTTGAAAAACTCTTGACCCCTTCTTTGGTGTTCTGAGGATAGCTTTTTGTCATGTGTAATTCCAAAACGCAAGAAATGGATGTGGGGGAATCAGCTGACCAGAGCAATTCTAACTCATTTAGTTTCCCTTCTACATTCAGGAAGAAATTTTGTAGATTACATTGGATCAGCCAAACCTGAGTTCAAGACCTCATCCAGAGTGTTGAAACTCTTTGGCAAAGCTAAGTAACATCTGCAAAGACTTGGGCAGATGTTATGTATAGCTACGATACACTCAGCACACATTGTGTTCAAAATTATAATTATTTTAACCCTTTCATGTGGATATAGTGCATCTATAAAGAAGAGATCTGTAATCTTTGTGAAAATTTTCTGGGCTATATACTTTCGTACATACATATATATACGCATTATATATGTATTTGTATATACATATGTATATATATTTGTGTGTGTGTGTATATATTGCTTTATATTATTTTCAAAATACCACCTTAGATATCAATCCTGATCTTACTACACTCAGTAGGAACTATACCTAGTGAATAACAGAGACACAGCAAAACAGTTACAAAAAAATACCATCAGGTTTTACTTTTAATACCACATGATTTTGAAGCTAAGTAAGTCGAATCAAAACAAATCTGTTGTTAGTTTAGTTTGTCATTACAGATTTATATTAAAGACATATGTAAAAAAACCACAAAGAAACAAAACAGAAAGCTCACCACAAAAATCTTTGATTTACAAAGTTATTTTCCATAGGGTTTAAAAGTGGATTTTCCTAATCTCCCAAAAAACCATTACATTAAGCCAACCCTTATCGGTCTTTTTTAATTTTCTATATTAGATACCAAGCCCAAAACCTTTCTTTGGAAAGTGTGTACATATGACCGTCACTTCTAGTATTGCCCTAAAGGGTGCAGTGCTTTGCAATACAAAAATATGTCCTTGCCCTAGGAGGTTTACAAATGGTTCAGCTCTCTTCATGCTAACAACTCTGGTCTATAAAGCAATTAAGCATGCACATGTAGTTTTAAATGTTGGATTTCCCTTATTGAGTTTTTAGTAGACTAAGAGTGATCTGCACATTATCAGATCCAACCCTATGTAGCTGATAACACAGGTACTAGTGAGATGGGAAAGCAACAATTTTGGGAAGGAAAGGGGACACCATAAGTAATTTTATGTAATTTCAAGAAAAGATTGGAACCTGAAATTGCTCACCCTTGGAAAATTTTGATATTTCAGCATTAGTATTTACAGACAATTTACATTTACAGGAAAATAAAACCTTATCAAAATGATATATGAAACAGGAAATTTTCAAAAGCTTTCTGACAGTTTATTTAAAAAATTTTCCTTGAAACAAATAGTTTTTTAAATGGTTACATTTTATTGGAGATCAGCTTAGCACTGAATGATATCTGTTTGAATTAGTATGTTGTCTTAGGAGACTTAAAATTTATCTGTCTTATCTTTTTAGACTCCTCTTTGGCAAGTTTCTTGGACAGAAAACATCATAATATGCTGCAGGCACTGGTTTTTCAGTTTGTTATTCAGGCGGGAAGATAACAGTAAGTTATGAAATATGTATTATGAATAGAAGACTTGCCTTGGGGTGGAAGGGTTATGATCCACCAATATGCCTTCCTAAGATTTATGTCTGGCACAAATAAATGTTAAATTGGTCCAAAAATAGAAGAAAAAAGAAAAGAAAAAGAAAATTAAAAAAAAAAAAGAAAAAAGACAAAAGAAAAAAATTATAATTGAGTCAGTACTACTCCTGAAATCTTTGCAATTTTATATCTTTTTTTATCCCACATCATGCAGGTGGAAAATAATTTGATTTTCTAACCAATCTGGTTGAGTAGTTTTACTCATGATAATTGTGTGCAAATCCTGAGACTGCTGAGTAGCAAACTGAATTGTGAGATTAACAGAGTTGTCTAGTTTTTGTACATGTACTGCAGCAGAAGCATTCCTTAATGTTGGTTTCAAGGTGAACTTACATGCTACCTCAGGAAGGCCCATTACATGCATGGTAATAAGAGAAAATGAAGGAATAGTGATGAGGGTGAAATTATTGGAGGAAAAGAAGGCATGCACTGGGACTCTAAAAGAAACACATACTGATGTTTACATTTGCACAAAATGTTCTCTAGGGAAATTTAAAAAAAATTAAAATATTCCTATGTAAAGGGATAAAATTTATCAGCCTATATAAAGTTTTATAACATTCTTTTTCGATGTCATTGAATACAAGAAATATGCAAAGGTAGACTCCTGACTGTTAGTGTATACCTGACCGAAATCACACAAGCATGAAAACTGCATGGATGGGTAAAACAGTTCTACCCTTTGCATCACTCATTTCTTTTGAAAAACCAAGTATGATCAATCCCAAACTATAACTGGTTGGGACTTTTACAATCATTCGTTTTTTATTACTACAATCACTTAGAACCAAAATATTTTGTATGTGTATACCAGATTTGGTGAGACTGTCAACAGCTCTTCAGCTGTCTTTTGGATTTTCTGCTTAATATGATACTGAGAGTGGAATTTTTGGGAGAAAAGGATGTCTTTGTGGACAGAAATTTTTTTTTCCGTCTGAATCTGGGCTTGGTCAATGTATGTGACAGAGTATATAAAACCCTGCTTTCTTAGGGAAACACGACTCATACAGACTCCTCTCTCTTTCTCTTTTTCATGGCCTGTCCTCATCTAACAACTTTTGAGCCCACTGTCAGAGAATTAGAGCTATCAGAGCTATTAAATTCTGCCAAGAGAGCCTTTACTAATTACCCCAATGGCAGAAGTGAGCTTTGTGCACACTAGACACCTGGGAATGTACATTCATCTCCAAAACATGGCTTCCTAGGAAACTAGGCTTTACTGTCCCCAGGGCTCTTGGAGGTACTAGCTGTTTGTAAGTGCATTAACATTTAGCTTGGACGACAGGAATCTACAGAATAAACTGTTTTGCCCAGGGATGTTTCTTTGTTGCTTTGTTTTTTTTAAGAAAAACATGCACATCACCACACAAATCTCCACAGAAGTGTGCTCCAAGGGATCAGACCCTGCCTTTTGGTGAAGTCAGCCAAAGGAAACTAGGAGGCCAGTAAGTAAGTCTCTCTGCCTGTCTTTGGAGAATAAATATTCTGAGGGCTGGGAACTCTCCAAACACCTGCACCTCTCTGTGTACAGTACCAGGACCGTGAGCATCATCTACAGAAATGGATTCTAAATATGCACAGATATCTCATCTCTAGAACACCAACTGGTCTAGTGGCACTCAGCCTAAGCCTTACTGGTGAACAGAGTTAAATCCAGTTGGTGGCCGGTTACAAGTGGTGTTCCCCAGTGTTCAGTTTTGGGTCTGGTCTACTTTAGTATCTTTATTGATGACCTGGATGAGGGAATCGAGTGCTCCCTCAGTAAGTTTGCAGATGACACCAAATTGGGTGGGAGTGTTGATCTGCTGGAGGGTAGGAGGGCTCTGCAGAGGGATCTGGACAGGCTGGATCGATGGGCCAAGGTCAACTGTATGAGGTTTAATAAGGCCAAGTGCCGGGTCCTGCACTTGCGTTACAACAACCCCATGCAACGCTACAGGCTTGGGGAGGAGTGGCTGGAGAGCTGCCCAGCGGAAATGGAGCTGGGGTCCTTTTAAAAAGGATCCGGATGAACATGAGCCGGCAGTGTGCCCAGGTAGCCACGAAGGCAAATAGCAACCTGGCCTGCATCAGAGTGTGGCCAGCAGCACTAGGGAAGGGATTGTCCCGCTGTACTCGGCACTGGTGAGGCCGCATCTCGAATCCTGTGTTCAGTTTTGGGCTCCTCCCTACAAGAAAGACATTGAGGTGCTGGAATGTGTCCAAAGAAGGGCAATGAAGCTGGTGAGGGGTCTGGAGCACAAGTCTTCTGAGGAGCGGCTGAGGGAACTGGGAATGTTTAGCCTGGAGAAGAGGAGGCTGAGGGGAAATGTTATTGCTCTCTACAACTACCCGAAAAGGGGTTATGGTGAGGTTGTTCTCCTAAGTAACAAGTGACAGGACAAAAGGAAATGGCCTCAAGTTGCGCCAGGGGAGGTTTAGATTGGATATTAGGAAAATTTCTTCACTGAGAGAGTGGTCAAGCATTGGAACAGGCTGCCCAGGGAGGTGGTGGAGTCACTATCACTGGAAGTAGTCAAAAACATGTGGATGTAGCACTTTAGGACATGGTTTAGTGGGCATGGTGGTGTTGGGTTGATGGTTGGATCTGATGATCTTAAAGGTCTTTTCCAACCTTAATGATTCTGTGATTCTGTAATACTCTCTACCTCCACAGCTTTAAATTCCACATGTATTTCGCTGATGTGAACTAGCAGCAATTAAAAGGATTTGGGTGTGTCCATCTTGGCCCTCTTTTGAAACTCAGCAGTGTCAGAAGCTGTGGGAACCAGCCATGAGGCTGGTAGACATGAAAGCATCGAAGTTGGGTGTCATCTAGCTTTTCACTGGCTGTGGACTATCAGCCAAAAGCAGCAAACAAGAAGGAGGGATGAAGCTGGTCAGCTGCTATTTCACTGCACAGAAAAATGCCAACTGAACAGAGGCATGCGGTTGTCCTATGTTCAAAAAATTTAGCTGGCAATGAGAGAAATAGTGCCCTGCTGCAGCTCCCATAGGACAACCACGTCGTGACTCACAAAGTCCATTATGCAGGTCCACAGGAGACGGAAAACCTCCATCCACACACCATGCATTCCTCTTATACAGACTAAATGAAATGTTATCACAATAATGAATATCCTGGCCCGCTGCCAGAGTAAAAAAACATCAGAAAAAACATATTTCTATTTGCTTGAAGTGTTTTACTCAGTTTTCCTTGTATGTTCCACTTTTAAATAATTTCAGTTAAGGGTAGGCCTACATTTGATTTGAATGTTTGTTTCATAGCTGTTTTCAAAATGCTATTGGAATGTTTTATATGAAACGTTCATGGACCAGAAATGTAGGGCCATCGCTTATCAATCAGTTTATAGAGTTTTTTTTAATTTCACCCCTTTTTCTCCACCCCTCTGGTCAAGAAGATATTTAACTAATCGTGCACAGTGGCATACATTCAATGGGAAGAGTGAGAAGGATTTTCTCCCTTCTGCCCCACAGCTTTTTAGTCTTGGGTACCCTTAAGAGAATGAGTTCTATCTGTCTGAAAGAAGAAGGATTTGATTCTGGGTTTCCCACTCTGACCTTTCCTGACTACCAAGCTACAGGCTATGAAGGGTGTTAATGGCTCCAACCACTTGTTTTTGAAATTAGGGATTATTTCTAACTCTTTGGCTGTAATATTGGCTGATGGGCAGGTGTTTAAGGGTTGACATCCATTGGTGAGTGACTGTGGCTTGATGAGCAACTGCATGTCAGATGGGATCTTGTAACTCATCTCTTTCATCTCTTACAACTGTGAGGCAAAAAGTGAGGGGGAAAAAAAAAGTTAATTGAAGTTGAAGTAAGTGTTGCATCTCACATTTGCCACAGAGGCTTCCAGGTAGATCATAGTTGCTCATGTGAAGTTGTGGCAACTTATTTGACTGTCCCACCTTCAGTTTCCTTTGGGTAGTAAGCACAAGGTCCCATACTACTTCCTAACAGCCAGCTCAAATTTCTCGCCATTTTAAGTTCTCAACTTTAGGATAAAGGAGTGATGAAGATACATTTAGGCTGCAATATATATATGTGTTAGGTGCTGTTGTAGATATATTCCTTGGTTTAAGAGTTTACTCTCTCATTTACCTGTTATGATTCAGGAAAATGGCATGGAAAAAGCTGAGAACTCTATTTCTAACTAATTTAATGAGTCTCCTTCACAATCTTGAATATTTGATTACAGTCCCAGTCTATCCAATCTGTAAAATGTCAATATTTTCCTTTGTAAAAGTACCTCCAGTTATTAAACCTCCTTTCTGGTAGCTAAGGACTTAAAATATTTAATGTCTGCTGAGTACTTCTGCATATGGAGAAGAGAGAATGAAGGGAAACATAAGGCTTTTAGGTTCAAAATAAATACAAATATTAATTTGTAAACCTTGTGCTAAGCAAGGGAGTAATCATCTTTTCTCACAGTTTACTGACATAAAAATGTTGTTTTCTTGATACAGTACTCAGCATCCACAGCTTCTGTCCTAATAATGGAGATTACTGATGACTATTGTTTTCCACAAAAACTCAAAAATCAGGTTTTAAATAAAAGACTTCCTACAGAGCAATAATTAACACAAATTTGAATCCTGCATCTATTATTAGCTAAATTAAAGCCATGATTAACTGAATCTTTTTCAGCTCAGGTAAACAACATGTCCTAAAGGTGAGAAGATTGAAATAATTTTAGTCTGAAGGAAAAAAAGTAACCTCTAAATGTTAGATAGCTTCATGTAAAGCACTCCGCCACATCCTTCCTTTGCTCATGAATCTATCACCACATCACACACCATCTCTGATCTTACCTGTACAAGTATGGCAATGGGGAGAATCATTCTTTCAGTATTTCTGTGGAATTATAAGGCAAAGCTGATGCCTGAAGTAGTATCTTTTAACATTTAAAGAGCCAATGCGGGTCCAAGGTTGCTTATGCTGGACGCTATTTGAAAGAGATGCCATGTAGCAAATGGCCTCCTGAATTCTGCACTAGCCTTAGATCTCAAATATGCCTGCAATTTATATCTGTCAGAATTGCTGTCCTAGTAGTCTAAGTTAGAGATCACCATGGCATGAATGGCAGAAACTGTAAGATCTGCTCCTTAAAGAAAATTAGTTTAACCTTTGTGTTGTATGAAAAGGGGGAAAAAATCAGATAAGGACATAGATATATTTTCCTTTCCAAATAGCAGCTGTGAATACAGTACAACTCTAAAGACCTCCTCCCATGTTCTCTCTAAGCTGACCAACCAGTTTTGTGTCTTTTGCTGTTTTTCTTAGCCAATAGCATCCTTTTACTTTTCCAGACTGAGTAACAGCCAGCTAAGTTTTAGGTTTACTCTATCCTCTTTCTAATATTTTTGTGTCTACAGAAGATGGTCAGATCAGATACTGCAGAGCAGTGTTTTTCATCGGGTTTTTTTGGTTAGTGGAGCTTAAATGTTTTTCCAGTGAAGCTGTAGAAGGTAGCATATCAAATTTCTCCTTCTTGAGAATTGTCTTGCTAACTTTGCATTTCCAGAAAAAGTCCACGGACTCTTGGGCTTTATGGACCACAGATTGAAAGCTACTGTTTTAGAATCATAGAATAGTTTGTGTTGGAAGGGACCTTTAAAGGTCATCTAGTCCAATCCCCTTGTAACGAGCATCTTTACATCTTCAACTACATCAGGTTTCTCGGAGCCCTGTCCAGCCTGTCCTTGAATGTTTCCAGGGATGGAGCATCTACCAGCTCTCTGAGCAAACTGTTCCAGTGTTTCATCACCTTCATTGTGAAAAAAATCTTCCTTATATCTAGTCTAAATCTACTGTCTTTTGGTTTAAAACCATTAGCTCTTGTCCTATCGCAACAGGCCCTGCTAAAAAAGTTGTGCCCATTTTTCTTATAAGCCCCCTTCAAGTACTGGAAGGCTGCAACAAGATCTCCCTGGATCCTTCAATATAGCCTTAGCTGCGTGCAAGTTCATTGAACAACCCACAAGCAGAGGTCTCACTGGAACTAGGGACTGTCTTCAGTCCCTTTCTCAAGCTATTGATGACCAGTTCTTGTCTCTTGGAGCCATTCATGAAGCTGCCTCTTGTTACTCTTTTCTACATGCCACCTGGAAGAAAAAATCCCCATGAATTGGATGTGAAACTTTGTTTTGTCTGTACATTTATCCTCTTAGGTCTTAAACTAAGTTTGTTAGATATGTGTAGACAGGACAGGGTATGGGATTATGTTGCAATGACTGAAGAGCATTTTCTACTTGGTGTTTAGCTTGGACAAAGTCCTGCTGAACACTGCCAGTCCCATGAGTCCCTTCTTACAATCCCTCTTCCCTAAATATTCCTACTGCTGTTATAATTCCAGATTTTCAGCTGCAGACCTGGCATGCTGATCGCTTGGCTCATACTAACTCTAAGTGGCCAGATTTTCCTCTCTGAGGAAGAGTTTAACAGAGGATGGCATTTGGTCTGGCAAATGCACAGAGCTGTAAGTCTGGAATGTCTAATCTTCTTAATGGAAGTAATAGATGCCTGCGTATTTCAGTTAGCCGGTCAGCCAGTCAGAGGTTGCTCCTGGACTTAGCACAGGAAGTACTTTCAGACAAAACACATCTCTAACATTTGCTGGTCTTTTTGGCATTCCCTACTGGAAATATGCTCAGCTATAATGGAAGGTGAAGAGAGAAGCATCCATGAACAAGTATATTGCTAACCTCAAGCTGCACGGAAGGCATGAATTTGGACGTCAAAAGTCTGGAGGTCTTTGTATTCCAAGTTTTGATACAGTTCATCATGAGTGACCTACAGCAAAGTTCAGGTCTAATAAGACTCAACTTTTGCACTTCTGTGTGTTCAAATTTGGAATTTTGGGGACTAATCACTACTGTATTTAAATAAAAAAAACCTCTGCTACTTAACTGTGAGGAGTTTAGAATGCAGACTGTAGGGAAAGGGAAAAAAATCACAAAAAAGAATCTCCTCCCAGAATCTCTAAGTTATTAGATTAAAACTACTTCAAACTGATTGCTGCTTTCTGAGTATTCTAGAATGGAGTGGATCATTTGATTAAGCTACATTAACACTAATGCTTTTCAAATTCTCTCAGCCCCTCTTTACTCACATTCCATGGTTTTAACTTTATAGTATTAGTTAGAAGACATTATTAGTTAAAATAAGCAGGGGGTATAAGTGATGGGAAATGTGTTTAATATGAATCAATTCTTCTATTACATGGTGAAGCAATTTCAGGAAACTTTTCCAACACTTTGATACAAAATACCCCTGCTTGTTTTCTTGGTAAAGAAGGAGTCAGCCTCTTCATACACACTTTAATAGTGGAGAAAGAAAAAAACATGGCTTAAAACTTTTTAACTACTTACAAAGTAAATTAAAAACGAGAGATTCCTGTAAGTTTCAGTGACTCAGACTGGTCTTTTTTCTTTTCTTGTATTTATCTTAAATCTTTTAATTCTCATGACTCAATAGTATTCACTGTAGGTTCTATTTGGAATGCACAATTAAACCTAGATATATAAGAGGTGGTAGGTTCCTATATTTTTCATCCCCTTCGGTATGTAGGGGTTCTGGTATCTAAACTGCTTCACTAGAAAACATCAAATTCATAAAAACATAAGAAATGAAACTGAATTTCAGGTGAAACCAATGGTTCATCTTCCCTTGTACTCTGTATATTCTAGTGGCTAGCAGTGGATGATCAAGGGAAACATAGCAGACTTATGAAAGTACAGAGGGAGCCTTTCTCATATCTTCCCAGCCCCAGAATCTTAATAGAATAGAGCAGAGCAGAGCAGAGCAAAGCAGAGCAGAGTAGAATAGAATAGAATAGAATAGAGTAGAGTAGAGTAGAATAGAATAGATTGAATTTTTCAGTTGAAAGGGACCTAGAAGGTCATCTAGTCCAACTGCCTGACCTCTTCAGGGCTGACCAAAAGTTAAAGCATGTTATTAAGGGCATTGTCCAAACACCTCTTAAACATTGACAGGCGTGGCGCATTGACCACCTCTCTAGGAAGCCTGTTCTAGTGCTTGACCACCCTTTTAGTAAAAAAGTGCTTCCTAATGTCCACTCTAAACCTCCCCTGGCACAACTCTGAACCATTCCCACGGACCTTATCATTGCCCTTTCACCACTTTTGTTGCTCTTCTCTGGACACATTTGAGTACTTTACCATCCTTCTTAAATTGTGGGGCACAGAACTGCACATGGTACTCAAGGTGAGACTGCACCAGTGTTGAATACAGAGGGACAATCCCCTCTCTTGACTGGCTGGCCACACTGTGTTTGATGCACCCCAGCACGTGGTTTGCCCTCTCGGCTGCCAGGGCACACTGCTGACATATTGAGACTGCTCTCCACTGGTACCCCCATATCTCTTTCTGCAGGGCTGGTCTCCAGCCACTCCTCTCCCAATTTATATTTGTACCTGGTATTACCCCATCCTAGGTGCCGAATCCAGTATTTGGATTTGTTAAATTTAATGCCATTAATCATTGCTCAGTGCTCCAATCTCTCTAGATCCCTCTGCAAGGCTTCTTGTTTAGGGTCTTCTTGATTCAGAAATATGTCCAAAGTTTTCATTGCAACTATTATCAGAATTAATAGTTACGTGAAAAATAAATGTGTAGCGGCCAACATAATCCACTAGGATTAAGGGACCAGTACCTCCACAGATGGAGAACACACTTCTTGCCACAAGGCACAGAGTCATGTTATTCTTCACACTCAAACCTGTACTGCATTTGTCTGTGTTAAAGACGAAATTAGGCTCTACAACAAATTTGGCACATGATTATTAGAGCACAGGGTACTGGCTGCTACATTTAATATTAAAAAGAGAGGATGGATGTTCATAAAATAAAATAACTTATTTCAGTGTTAAATTATAAATACAGGAGGTTAGCTTCTGACTAACATCTCTGATAATTATACTTATGAAGATAGATTAATAAGCAATAGGCTTTCTCCCTCACCAAATACAGCTTTTTATCCTTTTGATTCTGCTCTATGTTCACAAGAAATTCAATCGTTTAACAGTCTTTCCTGCACAAACAGTTCATTTCTATTTTAGCTTTCAGATCATCATTAGCTACAATAGAAATGTACTGTTTATATGATGGCTTTACTATTCTAACATCGTATTTCCTCTGGAGACTGAAATTATTGTTAGAGACGTCTGGTGCCCTCATTGGTTTACCAGAGAGAGCTAATGCCCTCAGATTTCTCATGACACTTGAGGGTCTTCTATTACAACTACATTTGGATAGCAAAATATGATTAGTAAAGGGAGAAGTATTAGTACTCTCAAGTGATGAAAGGATATCCCAAATATACTCATAGCAACCATCTATCATTCAAACCTATATTGTCCAAAAGCAGAAACCTCTGAACTTCCAAATAAGACCAAGGATGGTCTTTTTAGAGGTCAGCCCTGTAAAAAAATATTACTGAAAGTAGGAGTCCTGAGGAGCTTGCAGCATAAAGCAGACACAGTTCAAACACACTGTTTTAAAACTTTTAAAGGCATTATCTCACAGTGTTTATTACATGTTTATTACATGTTTATACATATAGTGCTGTGTGATATGGGTGTTTATAAGGCACAATGTGGTCCTCGATAGAAATAACAGTGTTTATCCCAGAAACAGTAGAGATGATAACTTGATCTAGTCCTCAGACATCTGAAGCTTCCCTGTACAGCAGCCTGTCTGAACAATTTTGGCTGAAGTATGTATGTGTATGCCATGAAGCTCATGCCAAGTAAGTTCAAAGTGGCCAGGACATCTAGATCCATACTTCCTACAGCACAGTGATGATTTGTACTAGTTTATATAGTTCTGACATGTCCAGAGCAAGATAGACGTGCAACATGAGGAGAAATCAGCTTTAAACCAGGAACAATGAGTTCAAGGCATCACAGCACATATGCACAACTCATAAAATTAATTTGCAGCATGCATAATGAATCTGGGGCCTCTTGGAATGACTGTAAGTGTTCAGGTTATGAATGTGGCACATGTAGACTTGATGCATCCTACATATGTGGAAATAACTGCCTATGAGTTGCAGAGATTGTTTTAGGATAGTCGTTGGCTGTTTGACTTGGAGTTTTGGCTGTCGGATGAAATAGAAAAATAACCAGACAACCCAGGCTTTTGCTAGTCCCAAATTACACAGCCATACTACCTTTGTGTCAACAACTAGATCATTTGGAGATAACTCCATTGGCTGTGTCTGGTACTACCTGCATACTACAGTCATAACTGTGTGTTTTAGGACTAACTTCTTCAAGGAGATGGAGTAGGTGCAATTTTACCCTATTAGGCAGTGTGATGTTTGATCTTTTGCACAGCTGACTGGATTTCCTGGCTCTGTTAGACGATGAAGAGAATCTAATAGTTAATTTTGTTTCACCTCATAGCAAAAGTTTCATGCTCTTTTTATCTGTCTTATGGCTGGCTAGTTACAGGAAGGAGATTCCTCTGATTCCCTCCTCCTCTCCCTGTTTGCTCCTTCTCTCCATCTTCCCTTGTCCTCTCTTTCTGGCATTTTGTCCTTTCTTAAATATGTTTTCCCTGTGGCAGCACCAGCTTTGCTGATGGGCTCTGTTGTGTCCTCTGGTGTGTCCGTTGGAGCTGCCTGTGTCCTGCATGGGGCAGCACCTGGTCTTTTCTCACAGAAGCCACCCTGCAGGCCCCCCTCTACCAAAACCTTGACACTGACCTCCAATACACAAGCCACAGATGCCTTCCAGACATCCAGGTAGCTATGGAAGCATTCAAGTTTTTTTTCTGTAAAAGTATGGAAGGAATATGCTGGCAGAGAGGTTTTTAATCATAGCATGAGGACTCTGCACCAGTCCAACACCTTCATGCTCAGGTGTGGTGCTGGAAAGGGATCAAGTGTCTTCAGCAGCTTGTCCCTGGCAGGGCAACCTGGTCATTCAGCTTGTCAGGTGGAAGTGGAGGCAGTCCTTCCATTGCTTTCCACAGCCCCTTCAAGAGGGTTTTGCCCTCTGAGAGATCCCAGGAGCCAGCATGGTCTCTGCAGCTCTCAAAGTATCCCATAGTATGTATTTGTTAAATTATACAGAGGAAAATGAAATATGAATATATGTTTTTGGATCTTCATATAAAGGTAGCATTCAATATGAAATCTGAAAAACAGTGCACTGTAATGACCCAAGGTATAGTCACAAATTGGGATATTGGGAAGAGACATGAGATAAAGTTATTCTACTTTTTGCATTACTTATATTTAATGGATAACTAAACATTTTAGTATGACTATGCAATACAAATCAAACTTAGTAACTACACAACCTCCTATCAAAGATGTGATGTATTTGTGACATTTGTGGTAAACATTACAGATTTCAAACACAGACTTGATGTCTCCATTCAAAGAACTGCTCCTCCAAACTCATTTGTTTTTAATTATCCCACACTGTAATTTACATTTAATAGCAGATAAGACTTTTTTTTTTAATACTAGATTTTATAAGCAATATTGCTTTTATTCTCTGGAGCCTGTGCACAGATTTGTTAAGTACATTATGTAATCCATAATTTGCCAGTTTTCTGTCAAGGACAGAAGGTTTGTTAATGATAAATTATTTTTGAAATATAATATATCACTGCTGTTATGTCAAACTGTAAAAATGTCTAGGTTTTGTTTATCTGAGAATGACATTTTAACAACCTATTTGATTTACATGCTCACTGAAATCCAGTCTACACATTAACGGCAATTTTTGAACTATTTTATTTCCAGTACAAAATATTACTTTTCTTCCTAAGACAAATTCTAACCCCACCCTTCCCATCTGAATAACTGGCAGAACCGTGAGCTACATGAGGAATGGTGTAAGAGAGAAGGAGTCTCTGTATCAGCCCATGAAATCACCACTAGCCAGAAGATGGCTGAGGGAGCTTTAGTGTCTCTTAGTAAAAGTCTGCAGTCAAAAGAAGTCTCATTGCATTTTTTGGTGAGACTTTTAATTATATAAAGAATTGGGATGAATATACACGTATTTGTTTGATTCTTCATGTCACTGAATTGAATGAAAGAGCACCCTCAGGGTCCATTGTTACAACTTTCACTAACTTTTATAAAACATGGTCATCAACCAAGACTCTAGAAACCCAAAGTCTGAAGACAGTTCAAGTTGGAATCCAAGTTAATATATTACAAAAGTCATATTTTTGGTACAGTTTAGCAAAACATAAGCTTATATTACAAATGAAGAGAGATTTTTTGGTTTTAACTCATTATTTGTTACCATCACCCATAAGCATTTAGAGAGGATCCGTGGGAAGCTGTGGAATAGAAACCTAGATGAGACTTGTGTACTTAATGTGTAGTGAGTGACTATGTTCATCTGAATTCAGACTGGACAGAGCTGAAAAAAATCCAGCTTTACAGAAATACTTCTCCATAGGGGCTGGTAGCCTTGAATTATCCTTATGTAATTCAAAGTTGACAAACAATCAGTTGCTCTATATGTCACAAAAGGCACATCTACACTTTGAATTTTTTTTTGCTCCCTCTTCCTTCATCATTGTACAGAGATACTGCAGAGATGTTAGTTTACACTTGGGATTCCCTCTGCAATGAATCAGGTAGTTTCCTGACAAAGCTCCTCATGTGCAAACTAGGCAATAATCTCCAGGGAAGGTTCAGACGTGAACTGTTTTACCCAGCGCTAATAGGGTGCTGGTGTTATGGCTGCAGAGTGGAGCGGTAATCAGCAAAGGCAAATTCAGCCATAAAGCTTAGAATTTCACCTCAGCATTAGCAGATGTGTTTAATAACGATCTTTGTCTAGATTTAGACAGAAACAGGATGTGTTGCAAAAACACTTTTTGAGGGTCTAACTTTGCTTTTGTTATTTTCTTCAGTTGCGAGGTTTTTTTTTAACACCACCCATTGTCTTACTATTAACATAATTGTTTTGTTAGGAAAAATTTATTTCATTCATAGAGTGCCTTGCGGATAGTTGATCTACAGTTTAATATAGGATAACTAGTACTTCATTTGTGCGCATGGAAACTGTATAATCATGGAATGTTAAAATACCAACACAGACAATTGTGTCACACAAATATATTTTAACTGCTGGAAAGCATTTTAACAGGACACAGATCCTACACGATGTTTAAATGAATCCAGAAACCTTAGAATCAGTAGAAAAGACCATAATTAACAAGTATATTTCTGGCAACAATAATTCAGTCACACAGTTAATTAAACACAATGTTTATGGGATAATATTCCTTCATTGGTAAATTGAGCAACTAACCATAAATCAGGACTGTAACACAGCTTTTTCTCTATGATCTTATGAATGCTTTATGTGTCATAAGCTTTATGTGTCATAAGAAGGGAAAAGATTTCAGACAATGATGATTATTCATCTACTTGTCTCTAGTCAGATCATGTGTAGATATGTCACATCTTTACTAAAAGCTTACAAATTGTTGCTAGAAACCTTTATGTGCAAAACATGCTGAAGCCATTTAAAAACATACTGCTCTTGAAATGGGGCTTGAACCAGTAGCCAAGGCATGGTCAGCACAACTGAGGAGAAGCTCACCTTTGTCTTTAACCCACCTTTGTCCAAGTGTGTTTCAGACTGATGAGTTACCAGCCCTAATTTAGACCAGGCAGAAGGTTGTTTATGCTAGATGCCAAAAGCTGATGCAGGGGAGGGAATATTGGTTGTGTGAAGGCTAGTCCATCTATCTGTTCTATGTAATTCATTTCATGGCACTCTTTCTAAGTATTTCCCCACGGTAACAAGAAATCAAATCTCTTTAAATTCCTAATTCTAAAGATTCCTTAAGTATGAAAACTACTGTATTACTATGAGTGAAAGCTTTTCAGTGGGTATATGGCTGTTTGTACACCAGAATTGTGAGTCATTGTAATGGGAGACTCCCTGCTGCAGGGGACAGAGGCACCTGTCCATCAACATGACCAATCATCTAGAGGGGTTTGCTGCCTGGTGGGGACCAGGGTCCAGGAAACTGTGGAGGGATGGCGGAAGCTTGTCTGACCCTCTGACTACTACCCTCCACTGTTATTCCATGTGGGCACAAATTATACTGCTAACAGAAAACTGGAAGGTATCAAAAAGTGACTACAGAGCTCTGGAGGAAGTAGTCAAGGGCACAGGGGCCCAAGAAATGCTCTCCTCAATCCTGCCAGTGAGGGAAAAGGGAGTGAGGAGAAGGGCATTAACAAGAAACGTCAATAATTGTCTGAGGAACTAATGCTGGTGACAGGGTTTTGGGTTCTCTGACCCTGGGACCCTGTATGTGGATCAGTGTCAGCTAAGGAGAGGTGCGAACCAGCTCGCTAAGCAGGGTGAAGCTATTTTTGCCAATAGAATGGCTCACCTCATAAGAAAGGTTTTAAACTAAGAATTGATGGGGGAGGGAGAGAGCAACCAGCAGTCCTGTGAGGGAGTAATAGACAGAATCACTGGGCAAAGGTCATGGGGTAATATGACAGGAAGAGGTCACAAAATCAACAGAATGAGTCTTAAGCAGAGTCACCTCCAGCACTTGCATGTAAGTGAGGAAGTGGCTACAGGGCACCATTATGGAGAAATCCCTCAAACCCTTTCTAGGAAGTCAACATGCTGGGGTGCCTCTCTAAAGTGCCTGTATACTAATGCACATAGAATGGGGAATAAACATAATGAGTTAGAGATCTGTGTGCAGTTGCAGGGTTATGCTCTTTTTGGGGTCATGGAGACGTGATGGCATGGCTCCTGTGACTGGAGTGTTGCAATGGACCCTCACAAGCAAGCTGTTGATGTATGGGCTGGATAAGCAGACAGGGAGCTGGAACAAAAACTGGATGAATGTCGGGGCCCTGAGGGTGGTGATTAGTGGCAAGAAGCCTAGCTGGAAGCCAGTAACTCCTGGTATACCCCAGGGATCAACACTGGGTGCAGTCCTGTTCAGCATCTTCATTAATGGTCTGGATGATGGGGCAAAGTGTACCCTCAGCAAGTTTGCAGATGGCACCAAACTGCGAGGAGTGGCTGATACTCCAGAAGGTCATGCTGCTGTATTTCTCCTTGGGGAAATATGCTGGGGGCCACCTGGCTGGAAAGCAGCTTAGCAGAAAAGGACTTGGGGATCCTGGTGGATAACAAGTTGAACATTAGCCAGCAATGTGCCCTTGTTGCAAAGAAGGCCCTTGTTATGCTCAGCGGCATTAGATGAAGTACTGCCACAGGTTCACCTCCCATACCTCCCAGGTCGAGGGAGGCGAACCTTCCTCTCTGCTCAGCACTGGTGAGGCCACAGCTGGAGTACTGTGTTCAGTTCCTCGTTCTCCAGTACAAGAGAAACGTGGACATACTGGAGAGTCCAGTGAAGGGCTGTGAAGATGATGAAGGGACTGGACCCTCTCTCCTGTGAGGAAAGGGTGAGAGAGCTGGGACCGTTCAGCCTAGAGAAGAGAAGGCTGAAGCGGGGATCTTATTAATGTATATAAATACCTGAAGGGAGAGTGACAAGAGGACAGAGCCAGGCTCTATCAGTTGTGCCCTGTGACAGGACCAGAGGCAATGGGCACAAACTGAAACACAGGAGGTTCCCTCTGACCATCAGGAAATACTTCTTTCTTGTGAAGGTGACTGAGCACTGGCACAGGTTGCCCAGAGACGTTGTGGAGTCTCCCTCCTTCCATATACTCAAAAGCCATCTCAACATGATCCTGGGCAACAAGCTCTAAGTGGCCCTGCTTGAGCAGGGTGGGTGGACCAGGTGACCCACCTCCTCAACCTTAACCATTTTGTGCTTCTGTGAAAATTAAGCCTAAATTTGATTTTCTCTCACACAGCTCTCAAGAGTAATCAAATACCTGGTTGAAATCCAGTGCTGTGAAAGAGATTCTGTCATTCAGCTGCAGATGAAGGTTTGATGCAGAAACTACTGGATTAAAATTGTCAGCCTTTCTTATGTAAAAAATCAGATTACATGATTATGACCACCTTAAAAATAATGGTTTCACATATGAAATGTATAACAGTATTCATTCCAGAACAATTTGTCATGACCCAAGTTTATGAATAGATTAATAAATACCACTTTAATGCATTTTTATTAGATAATAAAATAAACAGAGTAACTTTTTTTCTGATGTTAGCCTAGATTCATGAAAATAATTTAAATCTCTAAATCTTACTTTAGAGGTCTTTGCCAAGTCTTGACTTTTTCATTCTGTTGACGCTAGAACCAGTGAAATAATGCAGAGAACACTACTTAAAGCACCACTGATTAAAAGACCAATTTAAATTCAGCTGTATATATGTAAAATGACAATGGAATTTTTCCGCAAGCATGTTTAAAAATCAGTTTTGTGGGGTACACTCCTTCTTAAAGCAGTGGCTTTGAAAATTACAACAGAATGTAATAAAAGGTGTATTTTTTCAACAGCTGGAAATGCATCTGCACTCTATCTGGTCAAAGATATAATCTTAAACACAGAATGATTCATCTAGGGCTATTTAAAAATAAACTATGCATTTTTTATGGAAAGAACATGAACACAAATGCATCTTGAAGTGCACTAAATACCTGTAGTTGCAAGGAATTTCTCTCGTCAGTGTCAAGATGACTTATCAAGAAGATCAGTCTATATAATTCTTGGAATGCAATTACATGTTCAAAGCACTTCACTATAGTGATTATGTTTGCCAGTGTGCATTTAATAAAACTATTTTCACATAGTTTACCCTCTTTGCCTATATTTTCATGAATACAATGCTTAATCATCATCTAACTATCCAGCTATCCAGCTAAAGAGTAGGGACTGCATTTTTGCCATTCAATGATGTGGAAATTATAGAATAGTTTGCGTTGGAAGGGACCTTCAAAAGTCATCTAGTCCACCCCCCCTGCAATGAGCAGGGACATCAAGTAGATCAGGTTGCTCAGAGCCCCGTCCAACCTGACCTGGAATGTTTCCAGGGACGGGGCATCTACCACCTCTCTGGGCAACCTGTGTAAGTGCTTCACCACCTTCACTGTAACAAATTTCTTCCTTATACCTAGTCTAAATCTACTCTCTTTACATTTAAAACCATTACCCCATATCCTATTGCTACAGATCCTATAAAATAAAGGGAGGTCCTTAAATAGTACTTTAAAATAAGGCCTGTGGATTTAATATAGGACTCCTGTACCATTCTCTCTGAAGTTCTAGGTTTGCTTCATGGATTCAATGAGATGAAACTGTATCTGTTAATGAGAGGACCTTCATGGCAGGAAAACTAAGTACCTCTTGTTTTGTGTATGTTGCAAAATAAGCTGGTTTCAGAATAATAGAGTTGTTTAGGTTAGAAAAGACCTTTAAGATCATCAAGTCCAACTGCTAACATAGCACTGCTAAGTCCACCACTAAACCATGTCCCTAAGCACTACATCTACAAGTCTTTTAAATACCTCCAGGGATGGTGAATCAAGAAGTAGGTGAGTCTCTTTCTTAATAGAAAACAAAGTTACCACTGTGAATATAAATGCAAGTAGTGTAAACTTGAAGGTCTGGGTAAACATGTTAAAAAGGGCATGTTGCCTGGCAGAGACTCTGATAGCACAAGTTAGACAATTGTGATTTTAGTTTCCCTGGCTTGGACTAGAATGTTTCTGCTTACGAAAAAGGCCTGAAGAGATCTAAAGTGCTAAGGGTAGGGGGAAAAGTGGTAAAATTAACAGAGAGAATAAATAAGGCAGAATTATTTGCTGTCTAGGTGAACAGACACCAACAAAAAGTACCAGTCACCAGGTTTCAAGAAAAGGAAATATATTTCCATAGAGTAAGCAATGAAAATGTGGGACTCTAGCAAATTTGTGGAAGAAATACTTGTCATGCATATTGAATGCCTTCTGATGTGGGTCACAATTCTCTTTCATAAAACTTCTAGACTGATGATTACTAGGAGTTTGTAGGGAGGATCTGGATTTATATCTGCTTACCTTGCTGCTGTTAGTTTTTCCCTCAGCACTGTCTCCTGTAGACCAGATGCTGGGCTACACGGACCTCCAGTGCACCTGTTTGGATGTTCCTCCTGATGACTGACAGGCCTGGCGGCTTCTGGTTTGATACTGAGAGCATGGGACTACCAGACAAATACCCTGCTACTTACACTGGGTGATGTTTTTCAGCTAGTCCTTGCGCCCCAACCTGCACCCAGGATGAAAGGGGTGAACAAAAAGAGCTCTGTGATTATGTTGCTGCTGGTTATCAAGTCTTCAGCACCTTCTAAAACCTAACAGCTACCGGAGAGTACTCACAGCCTGAAGTAAATGTGATGTTCAGAGAAATTTAGCTGCTGATGAAAGAGGATTATCTCAATCCCACCAGTTTGTTTTTGAGACAGGCCAAAAGGTCATAGCTGGATAGACACTATGGTAGACATGACATGTTAATCAGTGATAACTTCTTGTTTCTTTAGACTCCGTCTAAGAGGCTATTAATGTCTTTTTCATAACTAGGCCAAATCTGGTTTTCAGAGGACTGAAATAAAGAGAAAATGCCAAATTTACTAAAGACAGCTAGTGGGGAACAGGAAAAGAAGCAATAGTAAGAGACAATGCAGTGCTTGTATTGGAGGTGTCAAATTTTTAGCACAAGTTCTGTTAGAGATACAGAAAGCAAAGGCTGTTGTAAGACAGAGAGTTACAAACTAAATAGCACATGAAAGAAAAAAAAAAGACATTATGCTTCCCCTTCAGGGGGAAATTACTTTAGAAAAGTCTCTTATAATAAAGAGAAAGATGTCTCAGAGGTGCAGTAAAAGTAAGTGTGCAGCATTAACACAGCACTCAGTAAGAGAACAGAAGACTAAAGAGATTTCAAGAAGGAAAAAAATAGAAAAGTGAAATGAGTGAAAGAAAAAATGAAACGGCAAGCCACAGATGGTAACGACATCTAGAAAAAGAGATGAAACAATGAAGATGACACAAGAAGGGCATCTTTCTAGGAACTTAGTCTTCAGGTGAAAGGCTGGACAAACCATACCATGAGACACAAACAGGAGGCTAAATAATCAGAACTTGAGTTGCTGCTGCTCCTATGAAGGATTATGATCTATGAAGGATCTATTTCTCTCTGAGCTGGGAATGTGCAGAGATCAACCATATTTTATGAAGCTTAACAAGGTTATCAAGGCAGCCCAAGCTGTGCAGGAATTTTCAGTTTTTCTACCTGAATGTTAAACTTTGCAGAAAGTTAGACATGTGCTTCCCACATGAGTGTACAGTCCCTATCTGCATAGCTACAATACACAATAAACTGTAACTGTAGCAATTACAGTAGAAAACTACTACCTATATGATTGTGGAGTTTTGTTCTCTAACATCTCTGAAAGGGTGCAAGCTGCAGTGCGGGTAACGTGGTGTTTGAAAGTGTTTTGATTTTATTTTAATTTTTTCTACTGTATTTTTGACAAACTGTCTTCCTTAGAATAAGGGCTAGAAATTACACTTTGGCAAAACCTTGGGAAAGACAGGGGAATAAAGGAGTAGACTAATAGCTGCTGTTGATATATATTGTGTGTCATCATGGTCACCTAGTGCTACACTCCAAGCTGATGGAAGGGGCAATAAAATGCAGAGAGTGATTTGTCTTTGGGCTTGCTACAGAAAAAACTTTCAAGACAACAAAATGATATAAATGACTTTGTACAGCTTCCATGAAAAAATACACATTACCTCAAAGTGCCAAGATCCTCTAATGCAATGGGCCTGGCTGTCGATTTTTTCATATATTTTGGAGTTTAATTGTGTCATGTGGCATTATTTCATCATGCAGATACAGGGGGAAGCATTTGCCTTTGGGGATGCCTTTCTCAGGTGATCATTGTTCCTCTTCTGTAAGGCTAGAACAGACAAGGAAATGGACTACATAAAATTTTCCCCAAAGCAACATGTGCCTTACACAGAGTTCTTACTTCTCTCTTGCACATATTTACTGTCTTCCCTGATGTAACTCCACAGAAAGATACAAACTTGATTGAGGATCTTCTGGGTATCACCCGGTGGAAAGTAAGATTAAATGATTTTCAGTGGAGATATTTACTTTATAGTCTGCAAATACAGCCACTTTTTGTGTGAAATGTGTCTTTGTACCTAATTTAAATGCTAATCTTTTTTTGTGTTTTGTTCTGTTATAGGCATCCTAGAGCATGACTAAATTGGGAAAAGAGAACAGTTTCAGGATAACCCGAGACTTAGGGTTTCATATGAGCAACAGCTGAGGTAAAACTGGAAAACAACATCAAGATCTAGTCCCCTCAGATGAATGTTTGCCTCTCCACTTCCTATAAGCTAAATAGCTGAAGGATATATTTAATTCTGAACATATTTAAGAAATAATTTTATTTGAAATTCTTCTGCTTGCAAAATAAACAAACACAGGCCTCCATCTGCATGCAATGCCTGAAGGATTTATCATAGCGGAAGGTTTTTAATGGAACTCCATCTTGAGAACATTATATAGAAAAAAATGTGTAGATCAGGCCAGAAATGCTCATCAAGAAGCCAAGCAGAGTTTTGCTGAGCATTTTCTGTTCCTGTTCCCTGAGTGCTTCCTTGCTTGCCTGGGCGTGTATCTCCTCTCACAGACACCCCAGACACCCATGTGTGATTCTTTGAGGTTGCAGCAGATTCCCTGCTGGACAAGAATCATCTGGACACACTCAGTAATTTTCACTTCATATCCCTCTGGACAATATGTGTCATTAACTCTCTTCCCTCCTAAATAAGCTATTCTGCATTTCACCAGAGCTTTTATTTTTCAACTCAGTGCTGCTTGTATAATGAGAAGGATCATAACGAACTACATGTCCCTCCTTCATTGATCTCAATTTGGAAGGAGCTCAGATTGAGTGAAAAAAACCCATGGATGAAAATGTGACTTTTGCTGTACATTCCAAGTTATCTTTTGATTTATCTTAAAAACTCCTAATATTTTTTTTCCCGTTAGACAATGAAATGGCCTAAAATGAGGAGAATTCTTCTCCATATAAGACTGCCACTCAAATTTTGATAGGAATTTCACACTAAGAACACACCCTGTCTTCTCTCGTTGATTCAGTCTCAAAATTGAGATCTATGTACATACTTTTTTGTTATATTGTTGCTTGAAGCTGCCATTCAGGATCTCTAGCCACCTTTATAAGATTAGGTTTCTAGATGAGTGATTGTTCCACAGATAGTTACTACAGTGAGGAACAAACTTGTAAAGTCCCTCAATCCACTCTTCTACCTTCTTTTCAAAAGTATAAGAAAACATCTGGGGAGGTGCCGATCTCCTCTCTCTGGTGACCAGCGATAGGACACAAGGAAAAGGTGTGAAGCTGTGTCAGGGGAAGTTCGGATTGGACATTAGGAAAAGGTTCTTCACTGAGACGGTGGTTGATTACTGTAACAGGGTCCTCAGGAAGTGGTCATGGCACCAAGCACATCAGAGTTCAAGGAGCATCTGGATGATGCTCTTAGTCATATGGTTTAGCTTTAGATAGTTCTTCAAGGAGCAGGAAGTTGGACTTGACAATCCTTGTGCATCCCTTCCAGCTTGAGATATTCTGTGATTCTATGATTCTATGGTCTTGTAATTTCTAGATTTCAGAAGTTTCTTGGACAACAGGTGGAATATAGAAGTCAGAATGTCTGATGGGGAAGAAAAAGCCAGACCAAATTAGACACTTCCTTGCTCATCATGATGATTTCATGGATCCTATTCTTAGATACCTAACTCTTTTCAAGCAAGGCAAGGGGTCTGAGAAAAGTTTCAGAGATCTACAGTGCTGGTTAACCACAAAGCAAATACTAGCTTCTGAGAAGTGTACAGAAAGAGCATGCATGACCTTATAGGTTTGATTTTCATAAAAGTCAGCAGTTACTGGAAAATTACATTACTAAGAAAATTTCCTTGGTCAGTTGAGCTAAACTTGCTCCTGGACATGAAGCAGCTTCAGACACCCAGGGCCAGAAGAATCTCATGTGCCTGCCAGCTGGGCAAGGACTTTTGGACTGGCCTCCCAAGTTCATGTGCCCAGACTCTGTCTAAACTGCATTTCAGGAATTTCATTCTGGTTTTGTCTACATTACCACCATTGCAAGACAAAGAGACAAGAGATGTCTTTTGATTCTGGCCTTGCAAGTCACACAGCTAGATTATGACAGAGTGGAGAAAGCCACTTTTACTCGTACCTGAAACACTGAATCATCTAACCTATGTGATTTGCTCTCTTGCTAACACTTAACAAGATCTATATGGAGCAAAAGCAGAATAAACCTGCTGATTTGCCACAGCATATTGAATGATCCTGTTTCTTCTTGAGGAAATGAGGCAAACATTCTCATGGAGATGAGAAAACAGTCAAGTTTCATTCTCTGCATGAGAGTCTTTGATGACAATGAGGGACAGGGTACAAAATTTGGACAGGATGCAACATTCCCTGAACTCGTTATGACTGAATTAGCTTCAGATCCTAAAAGAGTAGCCAGGTTACTACGTTTGTTTGCTGTCATACTGGACCATAAGGGTGCTGTTGAAAAGTCCTTGATCTTTTCAAGGGTTTCACTGATGCGTTCTTCTTGTTCTGGGATAGTATATCCAATATTTCCCTTTCATCAAATGGTTTTATTGAAATATTTGCTTCTTCTCCTTCTTGAAATTAATATCTTTTGGTGCTATGGATTTTCCTTTCGCAAAACTTACCCTATCCAGGAAGTGATCTATCTACAATGCTGATTGCTACAGGTTGAAAACTGATAGAGTCACACAGAGAATGAAACTTGATTGTTGCTTCTTCTCCATAAGAATGTCTTCACTTTCTCAGGAAGAAACAAGATCACCCAACAGATATGCATCTCAAAAGGATGAAAATAAATGGGAGGAAATACATACGTGTTCTTTTTTTCCCTCAAGCTCTAACATTAAAAGACAAGTTGTTCCATTTTCAAGTTATATAGGCACATTCTGTATAATTCTATTCATAATGAAAGGGGGATTGTGCTTAGTCAAGCAGAAACATACACATATACCCATCCACAGAACATATTCTTGGTGGTTATTTTGCTTTTAAGAAATAATCTCCTTAAATCTCCCCCTTCCCCCAGCTCTGGCCTTTCTTTTTTCCCCCTTGTGTAAAGCATCATATTCCTGCCAGAAATAAATCTGACTATGTCCAAATTTATATGAGTCAGAGATTGGAAAATATGCCAGTAGGTTTGCTGTGTCTCTTGGACAATGTCCATATGTTACAAAGGGTTTAAGAGGGTAGATTGTTTCATTTTACTTTTATTCCAGTTAAAAAACACAACAATCATTTTATGCTTCGATAGAAGTTCAGTTTTTTATCATTCCAAGGTTAAACAGTTTTTTCATGAAAAATTCTTAAATTAATTCCTGTCTTTTATTGGCAAATGATGGTGGTTTTCCTTAGAAAAATATGCCATGGAGATTTCAAGTTTTAGTGTAACACAGAAAATAAATATGTTCAAATATAAAATCAATTGTTTCTCTTATTTGATTTACTCTTTTTTAACATAACAAAATATTAATTTATGAGGTTAGTAAATTAAATGAACATTACATAATAGTGTCTCATTCTGGTCAATTTAAAACATATGTAGTTGCTCTGACATTTTCAGTCTGTCTTAAAAAAAAGTCTTTTGATGAAATCATCAAGACTTTCCCAAGATAAAGAAATATAGAATCATAAAATAGTTTGGGCTGGAAGAGATCTTCAAAGGTCATCTAGTCCAACCCCCCCTGCAGTGAGCAGGGACATCTTCAACCACATCAGGTTGCTCAGAGCCCCATCCAACCTGACCTGGAATGTTCCCAGGGATAGGACATCTACCACCTCTCTGGGCAACCCATGCCAGTGTTTCGCCACCCTCACTGTAAAAAATTTCGTCCTTAGATCTGGTCAAAATCTGCCCTCTTTTAATTTAAAACCATTACCCCTTGTCACAGAATCAAAGAATCACAGAATCATTAAGGTTGGAAAAGACCTTTAAGATCATTAAGTCCAACCATCAACCCAACACCACCACGACCACTAAACCATATCCTGAAGTGCCACGTCTACAAGTTTTTTGAATACTTCCAGTGATGATGACTCCACCACCACCCAGGGCAGCCTGTTCCAATATTTGACCACTCTCTCAGTAAAGAAATTTTTTGTAATATCTAGTCTAAACTTCCCCTGGTGCATCTTGAGGCCATTTCTTCTTGTTCTTGTCCTATTGGTAACAGGCCCTGTTAAAAGGTCTGTCCCCATCTTTCTTATAAGCCCCCTTCAAGTACTGGAAGGCTGCAATAAGGTCTCCCTGGAATCTTCTTTTCCCCAGGCTGAACAATCCCAACTCTCTCAACCTATCTTCATAGGATAGGTGTTCCATCCCCCTGATCATTTTTGTGGCCCTCCTCTGGACGTGCTCCAACAGGTCCATGTTTTTCCTGTGCTGAGGGCTCCAGAGCTGGATGCGGGACTCCAGGTAGGGTCTCACCGGAGTGGAGTAGAGGGGCAGAATCACCTCTCTTGACCTGCTGGCCATGCTTCTTTGGATGCAGTCTAGGATACTGTTGGCCTTCTGTGCTGTGATTGCCCATTGCCAGCTCATGTCCAGCTTTTCATCCACCGGTACCCTCAAGTCCTTCTCAGCAGGGCTGCTCTTAATCCCTTCAATCCCCCAGCCTGTATTGATACCAGGGGTTGCTCTGACCCTCATGAGGTTCACATGGGCCCACTTTTCAAGCTTACTCATTTCCCTCTGAATGGCATCCCATCCCTCAGGCGTGTCAATGACACCACTCAGCTTGGTGTTATCTGCAAACTTGCTGAGGGTGCACTTGATCCCACTGTCTATGTCATTGATGAAGATATTAAACAGTACTGGTTCCAATATGGACCCCTGAGGGACACTGCTCATCACTGATCTCCACCTGGATATTGGGCCATGGTCACTACCCTCTGGATGCGGCCATCTAACCATTTCCTCATCCACCCAACAGTCCACCCATGAAATCCATACCTCTTTCATTTATAGAGAAGGATGTTGTGGGGGATCGTGTCAAAGGCTTGACAAAAGTCCAGATAGATGACATCAGTGGCTCTTCCCTTGTCCACTGATGTAGTTATTCCATCATAGAAGACCGGTAGGTTGGTCAGGGAGGACGTGCCCTTGGTGAAGCCATGCTGGCTGTCTTGAACCACCTCCCTGCCCTCCATGTGCCTTAACATAGCTTCTAGGAGGAACTGATCCATGATCTCCCCAGGCACAGAGGTAAGCCTGACAAGTTGGTACTTCTAAGGTCCCCCTCATTACCCTTTTTATAAAATGGGTGCAATGTTTCCCTTTTTCCAGTCTCCAGGGACTTCACCCAACTGCCAGGACTTTCCAAATATCATGGAGTGTGACTTGGCAACTACATCAATGAATTCCCTCGGGACTCTGGGATGCATCTCGTCAGGTCTCATAGACTTGTGCATGTCCAGGTTCCTCAGAAGGTCTCAAACTGGATCTTCTCATACAGCAGGAGGGACTTTGCTCCTCCAGTCCCTGTCTTGCAGTCCATCCCCTTGAGAGGTGTGGGAAGAGCCACTGTCAGGGAAGACTGAAGCAAAGAAGTCATTGAGGACCTCAGTCTTCTCCTCATCCATTGTTGCCAGGTTGCCAGTCTTGCTCATCAAAGGGGGTACACTTTCTTTGACCTTCCTTTTCTGGCTGACATACCTGTACCCTGCTTGTTTTTCTTTGCATCCATTGCCAAGTTCAGTTCCAGCGGCACCTTGGCCCTCCTGTCGTCATCCCTGTACTCTTCGCAGGACACCTGTCCCTGCTTCCACTGCCTGTGTGTTTCCTTCTTGCCCTTTACTTTGACAAGAAGGTCACAGCTCAGCCATGCTAGTCTCCTACCTTCCTTTCTCGATTTCTTACAACTGGGGATCGAAAGTTCCTGCGCTCAATAGAAAGCATCCTTAAAGTTCTGCCAGTTCTGTTCTGCTCCCTTGTTCCCAAGGGCAGTTACATTTTACATTTTATTCCTCTAGTCTTCCTGGAAGAATGATAAATGATTTCAAGACTTCACAATCAAGACTATTTTCATAGCCCAAGTTACTAGTTAGCTAGAAACTCATGTTTTTAAAGCTGTGTTCTCACAAAAATATTTTGAAGAATAGCAATTATATTCACAAAATCTAATACTGAAAATAAAAAGCTATTGTTAAACCTAAGTACTACAAAACTGTGCATGATCAAGTTCTTTCTGAAGAAGTCTCGTGACCAAAGAGATTCTAAGTTTATCCTTCTTAGCAGGCATTATTCTAAAGAAATGAAACACCATTTTCAACATAATTTGTGAGAGAAAACATGTTGTTCAAGGGAGATCACAGTAATGACTGTTAAAGCCAGTTTGCTTAGGGACTTTCCAAAGTCACTTGGATTCATTCCAATGCAGTGTACAAGCTTTGGACTAGGCTATTCATGCATGTAACCTGCCACTAAATTAAAGTTGTAACAAAGCAGATTCAACCAAACATAAAGAAATAGTTTTCTTTATATAAAAAAGGTTCCTGACAAAAAACTGCAAATGATATTTGCACAATTATTATAGGCCTGTGAGTAATATGGTTTATATTTAGGTTAAAAATATAGAGAAGAAAAATTTTTAGGTCCATGACTAGCACAAATCACTGTTCTTAGTGCTTTATTTTGAAATGTGGCGATTTCCTCACACATAGATTAACTTTTTGCATAATTATAAAATTGTATGCATTTTCTTCCTACGTAATTTTAAAATGTCTCTTGCAAAATATTGTTCCAGTCTCCTCTCTTTCATGGAGGGATGAAAATAAATAGAATTGTTTTTCAAAATGGAACATCTGTGAAAGGTACTCACACCATTAGCATCTACAATTTTCACTTATTAGTGAAGAGCCAGCCCGGAATTTCCAGCACTAAAGATCAAGTGTGCAATACTCAAACCAAAGGAGAGACTGCTACACAAGAAAAAGGAGATGGTGAAATTGGGTGACAAATCAGAAATTTTTCAGGTTCATAACATTTATTTTTTTTCTTCCTCTTCTTCTCCCTACCTGAAGGACAATGAATATAGCAAAAATTGTAACCTTCTGCAAGAAAAATGTTTCAAGTTCAGCATAGCATGGGAACGTCCTTTGATACAAGAAACCCTTCACATTTAAGGTAGTTCACCAGCATGTGGAAGATAAAATGAAAGAGTCACTTGTTATTTTATAATCTATGTAAGATTTGGTGGAGGGTTCAGACACATGACAGAACATGCAACAGCCTGTACACTGGGTCTCAGACGTGAGGGACAGTGTTCGATATCCTTTTTGAGATTCTTGTGGCAGTCACCAGGTGCAGACTGGAAGTGCACCTGAGGTGACACAACCTCCAAACCACATGACGAGCAGATATTGTTATCTGTTATACTGACGCTGAGGTCAGTGGAGTGTAACTAGATCTGATATAGCTACATTTGATTGAATCTGTCTAGAGCCACACATAAATGACTGCAAAAAGAAACAGGCTATTGGGAACGGGGATGGCCTCCCAGCTTACATAAACTGGTGACACTTTGGTGATCCAGACTTGAAGCAATAACCAAGATCTAGATTTGACAATGTATTTTGCATTCCATCTCCAAAGCTGCTCAGGAAAAACTGGTGACTTCTACAAATACTTGAAGTGTGATCGAGAGATGAAATGATCCCCAGCGTAACATTGAGTTGATCTTTTGAAGTTTGTTTACAGACCTCACATGCCAAGATGTATAAGATATTTTCCAACATTCATGTCTGATCAAGTCAGAGTTGCTCATCTACTGAACTATTTACTTTTACTTGATTTACTTTCGGTTGGATGTGCCAAATAGTCTCCACCTAGATAGCAGAAAACTTGGTGTCTCAAAAAATTGAAATTCAAAGGCATGTGTGGAAGAAATGTTTTGCACGCATGATTGCCATTAAAAAAAAAAAGACTTAGTGATTATTTGGTCTTCAGTGAAACCACGATCACCTATCTATGCTTAGAATCTGTAACCATTCTTAGGCACAATGACAAACAGAGGAATCATTTTATTAGAGAAAAATATTGCAGGCGGCAAAGAAAAGTAATGGACAGAGGCAAATACTCACTTTTTATTTCTTCTTAGAAATTATATTAATTATAGTAATTCACACTACACCCTTGAGCTCCATCAGTTGTATAAACAAAATAATGTCATCATGAGAATCATAGTTTTTAGGAATAAATATACTACGCATACCCCAAGCAAATGTTAATAGTTGGTACCCCAGAATATTGAGTTTATTAAAACAGGCAATAGGGCTCATAGTTCATCCACTTCTTTCCTCACAGCCTATTTGCTTTGCTTGTTTATTTGTTATCCTTCCTTACGTTTTAATACTCACACAATTAATTGGTTGACAAATGTAGACTGTAGAGAAGCCAATAACATGTGTTGTTTGCTGCTTTCCCATGCACGATTCCTTGGTGCTTTGTCTGCGGCTGATCAAGAGTGACGGTAAATGTGGTAGGATAATTTTACGACATGCACAAGATATTTTGTTAGGAAAAGGCCAACACCAGCAAACCGGTTTCCTTTGAAGTCTCCAGAGTTTAAAAATGTGAACAGTATCACTTTGCCAACCTTAGGCTGGACTCAAAAACATTCAACAGGTGCTCACCACATTGAAGAACTGCAGGTCAGATATTTATTCTATCCCCCTTCTGTAAATAAAAATGTTTAAAGTCACCAGACTTCATTATTCTGAGTAGTGAATTAATACAAAAATTCAGCATTGAGGTCTCCCTACGCAGCACCACTGTTAATGATCAAAATGACATAAAGCAAGCTAGTGAATTTGGCTTTCACAGTTCGGTGGAATGTGTGTTTATTTCTGATATTCTGTGTACAGATATTGGTACAGTTTAGCTCCCTTGCATTAACAGTTTCTGCCTTAAGAGAAAAGGGGAGCAGCAAAATTTCAGAGCCTAGAACTGTTATTCTCACATCTCATCTCCTTTCCTCCTTGCAGGCAGCATCAGAGATATTGAGCTAGCAAACAATGATGATAACTGCGGTGTGGCTCCCAGACAGATATTTCCAGTCTTCAGCTTTTGGATCACTCTGCTGAAGGAAAATTCTACTTCAAGGAAAAATCAGCTAGTTGAGACTATTCTACACCTCATTTTCTGAAGAGCAGTTTTTAAGGACTTAAGCAATAGATTCAGAAACTTGTAGAAAGCAAGGGTTGGAAGGGGCTTTGCATGGTTCTCTCATCTATTCCCCAGTGTGCTGCCCCTCTCCAGGTGGCCATATTGGTCCTTATGTTATTTCTAAACAGATATCTGGAAATGCCACTATGTTGCTTGGATAATCTGCTCTAGTGCTTAACTGCTTTAAATTGCTAGATCACTTCTACTAATGTTTATTATAAATTCCTTTGCTTCAATCAAAGTTCATTATTTCTGACCTTTTGTACTTATATATATATATATTATTTATTTAAAGACTCATTTCTGTCTCCCCTCTGATTTTTAGTTTTTTTAATTTATCATCACTTTCAAATCTTTTCGCAAAGGCTGTGTTTTCTAGATTGCTGACGATTTCTGTAGGTTCTTTTAACAATTTTTTTGCCTCAAGCCAGAAAATGTAGACCATTTGAGACCTTAACACTACTGACTAATGTGGAAGGATTGCTTCATGTTTTATACACAGCATTTGCGCCTTCAGAATCCCAGGAGGAGTTTCTCTATAAATGTGCTACTGATTATTCCTATCCATTGTAGGACCTTCGCTTTTTGTTTTCTTGAGTTAAGTATTAGGTTTTTTTTAACAACAAGTATTTATTTCACTTGTCAAGATCATTTTGAATTCTGTCTTCCAGTGTGCATGAAGCTAATCCACAAATGTACTGTGTATAATCTCTAATCCATCATCATTAATGAAAATATTAATACTATCAAATTCAGAACAGATTTGTTTTCTTCCCTTACTTGCTCATGGGAATGTCAGCTAGGACAGTTGTCACGTGTTGCATATTACCTAGACACAAAGTTTGTTACATTTTTGTAAGATTAAATTAAGTTAGTATGATACAATTTCTTCATGACAAATCGATCTTGATGGCTATATAATTCCTTGGTTTCTTCTGTGTGTTTACAAAGGATTTTTGCTGTTTTTCTGAAATTCAGTGTTAAACCAGTTGGTTTACTATTCCCGTTCTTCCCTTTCTTACTTTTTAAAGAAAAGCTTTGTCATCCTCTGTGGGCTCAAAGATAAGTTCTAGCAACTTTGGGTTTACATGAGCCATTATTCTAAGTCTGTTTTGATGTATTTCATTGGGCCCAAACACCTAACTTTCTCAAATATGCCCTAACACTTCCTCTCCCAGGTTTAGTTATAACTTTGTCGGTGCTGCTAAATGTCTTCTGCCCTATCAGATCCCTACTGAATGACTTAGTGATGACTGAAGGGTGAAAGCTTAAAGCACTTGAACAGTCTCAGTATTACCTGACATTCCTATTGAGTTGCAAACTGACACATTTCTTTTCTTTCAAATTATTTTAATGCAGAGGGTATTTTTTCTCACATTCTATGCCCATTGCTGTTGGTATCCCATTTCTTGTCTTGTCCTTCTGATCATGTCCAAGTTATTATATTACACCAATAATTTGCAGCACCACCCACCCACCTTGCTCGCACTTTCTCCATTTCCCTTTTCCTTTATACCTTGAGATAGGTGATCTGCATGAGGGTGAATATTTACATACCACACAAAGATTACACAGGTGTTTCAAATTCACTGTCTTGGAGACAGTATCCATGTTATAATAACAGATCTTACTGAGCAATACAGAGAACTTTCAGACTATAAATTATGCAAATCTTGATCATCCAATATTACTGTAGAAAGCTTGTTTGAGATTACTGGTGTGTTGTATACAAAGACATGCATTTGAAAAGTTGAGAAATAGATTTGGCATAAAAAGGTACTGATTTAACTGGGGAGGGTTTTGTCTGTTCATTTTATTGTGGGTTTTTTTTTTTTTTTTCCCCCTGGCATATTTCCCAAGCATCTTAATCTAAGCAGAGAGGTTTATGTGAATCTGTTAACTGTTAAGTAAGCACCTAAATGCACGTGAACACACACACACACACACTCTCTGTGATAATCTAATTAAATAGCGCTTGATTTCCTAATTCATCTACATCCACTTTGAAAGGTATCAATCTGCAGTCTTTAGGAAGTCCTTCTTTAAAGTACAAAATTTTTGGTTTTCGACTAATGAAATTGATTGCTACAAAATTGCTTTTGCTTTAGAATGGCTTTTCGTAAAACTCTTCTCTGAGCTGAATGCCCTGACTGTGCTCTTGTTAAGGAGGAAGAAGCAAATTTAAGTTTTTAGTTCCAGTTTCAAAAAGATGCCTGTCTCTATCCCTGATGTGGATGTCTAAGCACACGCAGGATACAAATTTCAGGCAAAAACTTCTGTCTCAGATTTGTTTCAGGGTCCAGATACTGAAAACTTTGACAAGATGGCAGATTTCCTGTGAAAGACGGCATTGTCCAAATTATTGCTATTTCTTATCAAACATCTTAAGTTACTTTACCACTTTCTAGCACAAGTTAGTTTCCACCCTATGTCTTAAGCCTCCATTTATGAAGCTGTCTACTTCTACCTATTCATCCGTGACAGTCATGAAAACTCGGGTTTAGGCAGAAACTGCTGGAATGTATCATATAACTGATCCTACTCACTTACTTTGCTCCCAGTTACATGACATTTCCTTTCCAGGTTTGCACTGTTAATATGATTTCCTTTTAAACCAGGAAGCTTGCACTACTTTAGAGCTCAGTGATGGTTCTGACCTGACACGAACTTGTTCTGCAGGATGCCTAATGTCTTACCTCCACTATTGCCTGTTTGTGGCTAAGAATCCCCTGAAGGTGAGCAATTTTCCGTGCTTTTATAGTATGAAAGTGTTTTCTTACTTAAGTGTTTTCTTTGATATGCAAGCTTCTCTTCATTTTACAGTTCATTCTATGAGAGCAACTCAAATCTTTAAGCTTCAGCCATTGACATGAATCCATTTGGTCATACCGGGGCCTTTATTCTTAATGTAATGTGCCCAACAAGATTTTGACTCTGATCAACTTGTTGTGCCCCGTCATTCACAGTAAGAGGCAAGTGAGCAGCATCATTAGCTGAGGGAAGTAAATTTGTCAAAGTGTGCACATATTCATCAGTGTGGCAAGAATGGGTAGTGATGGATAGGTCCATCAGTCAGGATGAATGAAAGTCATTATAATATGAGGATGCACCAAAGGAATTTGACATGTCTGCTGTTACAAGAAGAAAACTAGGAGGACAGGCTTGATAACAGATTTTCAGTAGATCAAAATTTGTAGTTTATATAAACTTATGCCACTGGAAAACTATTGCACTTTAGCCTGAGATAGCAGGAACTCGTGTCCATTGAGTTACAAGGGTCTTCAGATGTCATTCATTCTACCATGTCATTCATTCAGAGAACTTACCAGTTCATGTCATGTTTTGGAAGCTACTAGAGCAGACATAATCACAAACTGTTCAGACACAGGCTTATTTTGAGCACCCATCTTCCTTTTCTACAGCCTCAGCCTTAATAATAACACTGTTAAACATAACCATCACAGTAATCACAGCTGATAGGAGAATCCCCCTCTTGCCTGTTAGCTAAAGCTGGACGTGTTTATCTGACACCTTGAAATGCCTTGCCTGTTAAAACTTTAATCTTTCTTGGACCCGTCAGCATGTTTAATAGTGAGATCTTATAAAATTCTGATCTATAAGTAAATCACACTAAGAGATGGGACTGGGTCTGAAAGGGGAAGGAGAATCAGATTTGGGAGGGGGTGGCAAGGTATAGCTGTTGCAGCACTGTGAGTGCTGCGTAGAGCTCTATCTAGAGAGATAACTGAGGCTGGGTGAATAGAGGGGACACAGAAAGGGAAATGTGGACAAAGTGAGAAAGGACCAGAGGAGAGAAAGGTACAAATGAATTATTCCATGGACTTCAGTTGATTTACATCAGGATTGGATTAGACCTATCTTCTGGTGAACTCATAAAATAATGGAAATGCTTTGTTAAAGCCAAAGCTCTCCAAAGGTTACTACAGACATAATTTTTCTGTGCAACAGTTGTGGAGGTTTGCAGCTTCTCATTTCTTCCAGAAACAAAACAAAGAAAGAGCCTCCATCTCTTAAAGTCAGTTTCCATTACCTTTACTCCTTATAAAGTGGCCTTTGTTTTGTTTTTTCTATCTTGACACTTGTTTGTGTGGAGCATTCTTTACTCCATAGTGTCTGTAGGAATAACAGAAAGATGAGATGCATATTTCTTTCTTTGGATTAATTCTGAGGCCTTTCAAGTTATTTTATAACACTTTTTAGAAAACTTTCACTTCAACAGATACACTTATTTTTAGACGAAAATATACCATAGAGACCTTTTCTGTAACTGAAATTGAAGTGGGGTGCTGAATGCTGCCAACTTTCCAAAACCTGAAGAAAATTCAGGTACATTACTTGTTGGCTTGTCCAGCTCACATAATTCTTCAGTACACTTAAAAAGAATTTTCCTAGGAAAATGTTCTATGGTACTATAAATCTTTATGGTTATAAAAAGCCATATATTGACCATGGAAGTAAGATCATGGAGGATATGGAGAACGTATTTGTGTAGGCAGCCCAGAGAACAGAACAGTGTGTTTCTGATTTTCCAGGCTTTGTATTTTCAATATTCTACAAAGGTAGTACTGAAGGATGCATTACAATGTCCTGTAATGTACACTAGCTTCCAGAGATGTCTTTGTGCTCTAAAATTATGCAGCAAGATACAGGACCATTTCTTATCTTTGCCCAAATTCTGTTTCCTGAATTTTGCTCTATTTTACTGTAGATTTATTTCATCATTCTGCTGAAAGCCTACATTTCTGGTAAAAATTTGTTTGTTGAGCATTATTAATAGCATGGTTGTACATTTCCCACAAGGGCCATTAAATGTATCAGGAAGACATGTTGGAGACTACAGTCTTGTCTTTGACCTATGTAATTTTGCTTAGACAAATAAATGGCAGCAATGGATTACTTGTAGACTCTAGAAAATCAGATGAAGTTGCTTTAAAATATTCTTATCCACTGCTACAAAAAAAGATATGACAGGTTCATTAATTTTTAATGGCAACCGACAGTGGGTATTGGCAAGTGGAACTGAACTCAAAGGATTGGGCAAATCAATTTTCTCCACAAGACTTGGCCTCTGGCCACTTATAGCAATGTTCTTATGTGATTAAGAATACCAATGGCCTATGATGGGCTGCTATGCTGAAACCGAACACTCAACAAGTTATTTATTAATCCCAAAATAGGCAATTTACCTTATTAAATACAGAATCAGGGGGATAATAATTTATTCTGACAAAGGAAATTGGGGGTGGCAAAACCAGACAACTTCCCAGATACTTGCAGACACCTGAAAATTAGTAGGAGTCTGATCCTGTTACAGAAAATCTCTTAGTAAAATGTAATGCTTGCACAGGTAATTAGAGCTCTCAAATAAAATGTTTGGTCATTATTTGGTGTCAAAAGGAGTCTCAGTTGCAAGACTTCTTGCAATGATGTCTTCAGCCTGATCTGGTGAGTTTCAACAAATCACTGTTCTGCTCAGTTCTCATAATCCAGCTGGCCATGGTCCTACATGACCACACCAGGTCATGCATATTTCATTCCTATCAATTATTTAAACTACATAAAAACATCTCCTAAATATACTAACTACATAAAAAAGACTGTCATATGCAGGAATAGTTTCTATTAACTATAAATAACTTACCTGTGAATTATTTGATCAATTATGGAGCAGGAATTGCCTATAAATCTCTGTGACACTGCAACCAGGATGTTTATCAAAACATTAAAGCATAAGAATTGGACTAACACAGCAGGACCTACCTGGGTAATCTCTAGATGTGCCCAAAGTTCTCACCTAGAGAACTCCTGTATCAGTCAGTCAAACATTTGTGAACGTAGCGCAGAGTTCGATCAGTCACCTAATTTTAGATTAATCTATTGTCTTAGATCAGGCTATTGTCTCTTCTATGAAGGTGACTACCTGGGGAGTTTCTGGACCACCCAATGAGTTAATGGTTTAAGTGCACTGGATATACACACAGGTACAGGTCTAATAGTCAGCTATGCCAGGGTTACAACTAAAGGACAAACTTGAATTTCATACATATAAATCACTGGCAAGTTAAGTTACATACCTCTTGCCACTTGTGCAAAGTGGGAAACAAATGCTGTGAAGGCTGAACTAAATGTAGTCTTATGGTTGTGCTTGTGAAGAAATTACAGAGTAGAAGAAACAGCAGGTATCAGAACATTTATAATGGAGGAAGGGGGGCCTTGCAACCCTAAAATAAATTGAAAAGTGCTGACATGTTTCAAGGTGTGGGATAAGATATTTGCAAGCCTGGATTTATGGTTTTAACAGTTTGTGGTTCTATCCGGCAGTTAATTCATATTATACAAAGATCCTTTGTAAGGGGTAAGGCTTTCCAGCCAAAACAGGAAGACTTCCGGTTTTAAATCAATGTCATAATTGAGAGTTATATATGTTAGGCAGATATTCCAAGCCAGCTGAAGCTATGTAATGAATAAAATAAATATGTGTAAATATGTGTAAATATGTAATAAATAAAACTGTTGAGTATTTTATGATTCAATATGGAGCTGAGAGGTAATTTCTATTGTATGAAGTACAGCTGAAGCGTAGAAAACGTTGCAGAGAAAGTCATAGCAACAATGCCCTCCTAAGACAAGTAGACAGTGTAGTGTACCCTAGTGGACTGCAGTAGTAGGGAGCAATGCTGTAGATATGCTGTCATCTCTACCTGAAAGAAACCTGGTAACAAATTCTTGTGATAATCATGACTGAATTTATCACTTGATCTGAAATTTTTCCATTCAGCAAACAAGAAGCTCCACTAAGACCAGAAATCTCTGCTAATCATTCCTCTGATTTGGAATCTGAAATGAGTTCTGCAGAGCTTAAAGGAAAATGCTGAAAAATATCTCAACAGGTTTATAAGACTTCCATTAAATTTGTGCATATTCCACAACTTGACTGTCCAAGCTGCATTCAATCCCATTTTTAGTTGTCTAGCTTTGTAGACCAGACCCAGAGACAGTAAGACTAAATATATTCCACTCCCTTTATTATCTTTCTAAAGAGCAGTGAATGAGCAGTACAAAACATATCCTGACACATGTCAGGTTTGAGCCTGAACTCAGGACTTCTTTTAGTGCTTCTGTTAATAGAAGTTCCAGTGGAGAGCCAAGGAAATTGAACAATTTCTGTTCTTACAGAATACCTACAATTTAGAATTGAACAAACTTACTTCACAACAACAGAAAATGTAAGGAAAACAATGGACGTATTAGAAAAACTCTTCCAGTATGAAGCTGTATGGGGAGTCTTAAAGTAAATGTAAAACTGATTTCACATTTCTAGATGAAAATAAGCTCAGGAAACCTTGGGAAGAGTCTTGATTCAACCTGAAACACGAGACAGTGGATAGGACATACTTGGTCCCCAGCGTTAAAACCTAAGTTACCTATAAAACAGGAACCTTGCATCTGAAAATGAAAGCACCGTTGTGGAAATGGGTCTGGAAGAGTGACTTTATTGGAGTGACTAATGAACTTGCTATCTACACAAAATAAGGAGTTATTGTTACCAATTTGCTTAAAAATAATAGATTTCATTTGGGGTTCATTGATAGAGATGTATCTTGCAGGCCTGGTAGCAGATAAAGAAGCAACAGGAAAGATCCATGTTGACTTGTCTGGGAGAGAAACAAGTGTGCTGGTGATCTGAAAACCCTTTGTATGTTATTACCATAGTTCTTTTTTTGGGTTGGTCATACAAAACACCTGTGTGTATTTGTATTTTTTTTTTCCCAGTTTTACTCCTTGCCTTTTTGAATACTGAAATTTACTGGCAACTGCTGTCAAATATGTTCTGTGCATACTCATGTAGACAAAATGATGACCGCAGCAGCTATCTTGAAAAATGCAAGACACCTGTTCATCTTGGACTACAGTTGCAGATGGCATTTAAGGTTCTGTGAAATGACATGTCCACCAAAAGACACCATCCAGCCTCCTCCTGCCATCAGTAGAGTATTTCTGTCCCTGCACCACTCCGATGTTGGAATGATATGAGCATTTGTGCTGCCACACTGGAATTATCATTTAGAACAATGAAAATGAATGACTTTTTAGAGTTATTTTTTGGTCCCTGATCATGAACTAGCTGGAACAAGGGAAGGCTGACAGCGAGGCAGGAGTGAGTGTCAGATTAATTTTGTTTCCTCCCGTGGCAGTGCCAGATTATGCTGCCTTAATGTATTTGTCAGAATACATCTTAAGGTAACTAAATCAGCTTCTTGTCAAAATATAACCTTTCTAAGTATGTGTTAGTAGGCTTAGAAAACAGGGAAAAAAAGCCGGTAAAGAAACAACATGAGCATAGTTTTGGGAGGGAAAAGAAAGTAAGAAGAAGAGCAGGAAAGAAGCCATCTTTTGGGGCACAGTTTAAAAGATTGATTAGGAAAGCATGGATATGAAACATACTAACAAAGGTTCATATAGGCTGTATTGTAAATAAAAAAGTCTACATCAAAGAAAATATGCAATAAAATAAAAAATTCTTCCTAATTGCAAACAGCTCTGAAATTCCCTGACATCCATCACCTTATAAGGCAGAAGAGTCCTTTTTGCTTCTATTCCATATTAGGAGAAGGTGATGAAATTTTATTAGAGTTGTTATACTGATTTTTTTAGTAATTCATTGTCTACAAATTATTAAATTAATTTGGTTTCTAAGAAGCAAATTATGAAAAACAGTTTTCCAATACATTCTTTTGGCCATTCTAGAAATAGAAGTTCCAGTTTTATTTCAGACCTCCAATTAGCCTACGTTTATATATTTTGCTTTACAGTTCATTATAGACTCACAAGACTGTAGATCTTGCCCATAAGGATATTGAAATAACACAGAGACATTACATGATACTAAGTTTTAAGTTTCTGGCACACAAACATTTGATTTCCCAAAGATGTTTAGGGAATATTCCTTCTGAATACTGCCTTTTCATTTTGACTGATGGGAATTGGGTTGTTTTTTCAGATGAATCAATTTTTACTCATGTTCAGACTGTTTAGTCATATATATGATCTGTGAGTATTTTAAGGCTAGGTGCAAAGAAAGAAATGGCTTTTTGGAAGATAGAGGCATTCCAGATTAAAATGACTTTTCAGTCTTTCTAGTATAAACAGCACATTGTTTGCAAGCGTGACAGCGTAATAGTTATGCATAGAAATGTTTAGCAACTGGTGATGTTTTTAATGCAAGCTTTTAAGTCCCTCATATACAGAGTGACCTTAAGTGCTAATTAAGACAAATAGGATTTAGGCATACTCTATCCTAAAAATGTTTAAATATAAAAAATAAGTACAAAAATAGAATGAGTTCCTTCAACAAAGAGCAAAGTTGTATTTCTAGGAAAAATTCCTTCCCAGACCCTTGGAAGATCTCTGGTCTGTTTCTAATCTAATTTTTGGTTTGGTACACTGAATACTTAATTGTCTTTCTTCTGTCATTAGATTATCTCATTAATAGAGCGGGGCTGGTAGAAAACTAATATAAAAGACTTTTAATGAAGTATAGATTCATAAAATAAAATTCAGGCTCTGTTTTAATATAAGAAATTATTTCATTCCTGGGCCAAAGGGTGAGATAAGGAATGTCCCCTGCCTGGATTCAAGGCATTTATTAATGAAAATCTCTGCCTCTGAAATGAGTCTTTCGAAATTTCCCTCCAACGTGGAAGAAACACAGTCTGCTTTGCCCCGATTCAAAAGGGCTGAAAAGACAAAAGACGTGATGTTACATAAAACAACAGTCCCAATGCAGGGAGCCAGACATGACCCCAGAGCAGGCTGGCATGACCCCCTGACCGGTCTGCTGGGTTCTCCATGTGAAGGGTCAGGTAAGTGAGCTATGCACATATGCGGTTATTTGTTTCATTATTTTTCCCTCAAGTGGCTTTCTTCTTAATAAATAGTAATATGCTTAAATAGAGATGTCTGTCTGCTAGATGACAAGTGGCCCAAAATGGTCCAGGAACATAAGAAACTAGGACTGTTATTGTAACACTGAGTGAGTTGCTGGACTCTGCAGCAGATGTAGGGTCTGTTTGGAGGGGTGGGCAGGGAAGAAGGTTTCAAGCCACCTCAGCAACCCGAGACCTCTGTGGAGTAACTCAGAGGAAGCCAGTAGGAGCCTGGAGACTTAGTGAATCTGGTGACTCAGATGGGTCATGTTTAGACCCAGTAATTGTCAGGTTTAAGTGAGGTGAGAAACAGAGAACAGGACTACTTTGCATCAGTGGCAAAACTCGTGATCTCAAGCTCTCTGACTCAAAGCCAGGGGAAAGTTCCCATGGAGTCAGTGACTTTTTAGAAGTTCTTGTTTTATTATATAAACAATGAGAGACAAAGCATGGTGTTCGGTGCTGAGTCCTTGCACACTGCACTGGGGAAAATACTGAGTGAAGTCCAGCACTGGCTGTTTCCATTACAGTTACAGAAATTTACCCTAATGTTCTTGCTCTATTTTTGTGCCCATGAAACTCCTGCTGCCCTCGGCTGAAGTGCTGGAAAGGACCTAAATTTGATAGTTTTGTCTAGAAGGAAAGTGAGAAAAGATGGCTTGGTATCTGGCCACCAGTATCAATGGGAAAGGACTCTCAGTAGCTCGTGACTGGGCTCAAAGATATTAAAACAAAACTTGGCCATATTAGAAACTTCTGATGAGTGCACGACAACACTTTTTAAATGATGCAGTCCTTCAGGAGACTAAATATGCTGGACATCATAGGTGGGTTTCTGCCAGGCTTCCCTGTACTCCAAACTCAGCAACCTGACAAATAAAAGTAATGCTCACATGGGGTAGCAGGTCCTCTGAGTCACAGGCATGTGGATGAATCATGTGCTTTTGGTTGGATAACTAACTTGATTTCCGCTATCCAGTTGGATCATTTTGGTTAACAAAAGTTGAGGCCTGAATCCTCTGGCATAAAAGACTAAATATCTACATGTTTTCCAGCTTCTCATAGACAGTAAGAGAATAAAAAAATGCAGTGTCAAATCATATCCAACAGACACTAGGCTTATTCAATAGGCCTTCTGGCTTCCAGCCTCATATATTATGCTTTTAATGCATCATGTGTTGAGCTCCTTTTAGCATTGTTTGGCAACATGGTTGTACAATTAAGGGGAAGATTTTTGGCCCTTTGTACTACTTTAACAATAGCAATAAGCAGAAAAAAGAATCCTATCAGTCACTTGACTTATGAATACAGCACATTTGGCTAAGTCACAAGTCCAAACTGGAACCATAGCCTATCCATACAGAAGCAGCTATTTCAGACTGAGAGACACTCTCTTCCAGTGTGAGGTTCAGGAGTTCTATACTTAGCAGTTAGCTGTGATGTAATCCACCTTGGAGTTGTGATCTAGCACAAGACCGAGGTGCTTGCTTGAAGGTCCATGATAAATATTGCACCCAATTGGTCCCCAACCATCTGTGTCACCTTAGCACTGAATGTCCCTGGTCCTTCTGCTGACTCTGTGCAAGAGGGATGAATTTCAGAAGGAAAAAAAAATGTGAACTAAAAGTAGATGAAAACTGGAGGAATGTGCTGCTACTCTGTTAAAAAAAAAGCAATTACAAATTCTTCTACATTTTTTTTTACTTGAACAAAGTAACGTTTTCAAACTGAGGACCAAAACAAAGTCTGTCTCTCAGGCTCATCTTGATACTCACTCCACAGTTTTGTTATTTCTGCAAGTAACCCGTCTGTGATTGAAACTTTGAAAGAAACTTTCCTTTCAGGAATTCTCACTAGACCTATGAGCTCAGTAATTACATTTAATGATTTCCTTTAGAAAACCCCATTTCTTTCTTGACAGGCTTGGCAGCTTATTCCACCTTTTGAATATATTCAATGCTCCACAGGTCTTGACTTAAAAAGAGTGGATGAAATATAGTCAGAGAAATTTTATTGACTCATTTCACAAGAGTTCTAAGGGATACTTGCAAACTTTGATTTAGTCTCCTGTTAATTTTTAGCTTTCTCTTTTCACCCATTTCATTTCCTGTTTGGTTTCCAATATGTGACATCCATTCAGGATCATTCATAATTTAGTTATTAGTATTTATATTTTTTAAATAATGAAGTCCAAGAGCTCAAAGAAACACGCGTGATTCTTTAGACATGAAAAACTTTAAAGCAGGACCTACTTGATGAGGAACAACTTAATTGATTTTCAGTTACAAGATCCCATATTACAAGATGAAAGCAGATTGTTCCTATACACATAGGCAGAAAGATCAAATAAAGTAATTTTTATGCTTTCGAAGAATATTCAGGGAATAAAACTTCTGATACTTGGATCCAAGCTATGCTTCTTGACTTTATTGCTTTGGTGATGTTCAGTAGCTACATCTTATTTGAGTCTTCTTCATGCTGCCTCCATCTTAGAGACTTAATGCTCATATGAAACCAGATGCTGTCTAAAACTGCATACTGAAAGATCTCTTGCCCTCTCAACTGCCTCTTTTGAAAGCCTGTGTAGAGTTTTCTTATATACTAATTTAACTGTCTATTTTATCTGGTTCCACTTCAATGTGTCCTTGTTAAGCCATGAATGCTGCTCCTGCTATTTAGAATAAGCTTCATTTTACTAACCTAAGGCTTATTCATCTGGGCAAAGACTAAAGAGAGGCACCCTAACCTTAGTGGAGTTCACTTAACAAAATAAAACTTGTGGCCCTCTCTCTGCCTCACATACTAAGGCAGAGGTTATCAGAGCAGAAACTGAGGAGCGTGAGGTGAGGAGTTTGGTTTGCTTTGAGCTGTTGAGGTGACTGAGTGTTAGAAGAGATCAGAGTGTTGTAGTGGGTGTCAGCATCTAGTGGAAAATGGATTATTGCTGAAAGCCCTGTGAGGTCCTTTGTGTCTTTGTGCTGTATATATCAGCTCCCCTCCCCAACCTGCAGCCAGATCTACACGACTAATAGAAGTGGGGAAAGGACGCATGTGCAATGTAGATATTTCCTAAAGCAAAGAGCAGAGGTTTTTTCCTCAGGGCTAAAGCATGATAATCTACAAAAATGCCCCCCAAAAAATCTGTGAAGCAGCTATCTAGTTATAACTGCCACTGGCAATGAGCTGCTATGGGTCTGCTGACATCCATTTGTTGGTAAGCGGAAGTGTTACTTAGAAGTTAAGAGAGATGGTGTTCTCTTTTGCTTGAAAATCCCCTCATTTATTTTTTTCCAGTGTTTTCACCATGTGTTTCAATGTGATGAGAGGCAAAGAGGGCTATGTTTTCAGTCTGCGATGTTTCCTAGCTCTAACTGGTTCAGAACTATAGTGCATGTGAATAGTGGCAAGACATGAATCACAGCAGCCTGTCCTGCCACTCACTGATATAAGAAGATGTGGGAGGGAGCAAAACCAGACAAGAACAGGGGGCCATTGCTTATGCATCAAACATGAGGTCTTCTAGCTCAGCAAGGATTGAAATTGAAATACTGGATGGGAATTCAATAACTGCAACCTTTATACGTATGTAGTATTAAAAAAAAATGTAATGAAAAGTTTAGAGATTCCCTGAAAATATCACACATTTAAATGCTGAGCCAAAAGCAGAATCAGGGAGAAAAAAGTTAAGCTGTGTGGGCAAACAGGGATCCAGTGCTCAAGTTCACTCTGACTCTGTAACATTCGAGCAGGGTAGATGTAGCTTTACAGCGTTTGCCATAGGCCTGCTCTTTGTCGACACTCCTTGCTTATGCTTCTGTTGAGCATCAGCTGATAAGCAGCACACTTCCCCTACACTTCCCCTTGCTGCGGGATTTTCAAACTACCTGTTTAAGCATCCCTCTGTAAAGGTTTGGGGCTGCAGAGAGAAGATGTATAAAAAACTGAAAATCGAGGAATTTATCTGTTTCGTGAACTCTGACCTGTTGAGGTCAGATTCTGGGATAAGGGAGAACAGTACCTCTCTGAGGTGCTGCATGGAGTCCTGTGGTCATGGGTTTGAATTGTCTTGTTGCTCTTTCCTTCAGGACCCACCGTGATGTGTGACTCAGTGCCCTGAAAGCAATGTGGGCAGCCAGGATATTTCAGAAAAAATTTAGGAACTAAGACTGCTTATTTCATCAAGATACCAGGATATACTGGAGATCACTTTTTTTAGAGGAAGGCGAATAAAAGACAATGATCTGAAGTTAGGAACTGGATTTAATTTTGTATCTGAGTTTGTTGATCAGAGTTCTCTAAAAGGAGAGAAACTCTGTATTGGGTTTTAACAAAGCAGTTTATAGAAAAGACCAATTCTTAACTCCAATAGTTCAAAAGCCTTTCAGTACCTAAAGGGGACTTATAAGAAAAATGGGGACAAACTTTTTAGCCGGACCTAGATATAAGGAAGGAATTATTTACAGTGAAGGTGGTGAACCATTGGCACAGGTTGCCCAGAGAGGTGGTAGATGCCCCATCCCTGGCAACATTCAAGGCCCAGTTGGATGGGTGTCTGAGCAACCTGATGTAGTTGAAGATGTCTGTGGTCATTGCAGAGGGGTTTGACTAGATGACCTTTAAAGGTGATCCAAACCTTTCCAATCCAAACTATTCTATGATTCTATGAAAATCCATCTCTGCCTATAATACAGGACTATGAAATTTATATTCATGGTTATGGTTTGTGTCTCTTCTTTAAAGATTTTTTACATTAATCTTAATTTTTTTTAACGTCTTTGCATCTGCATGTCCATATTTCAGTCTTTGTTTTCACACTCTCCAACAGAAAGCAGTGCACTGCCTTCTGTATTTGTGTATGTTGGCTAAGGTGTGTCATTATCATTTTCTTATCCTGTTGAGGCAGGATGAATTTAACCAGAACTTCCTCAGAATTTGCTGGTATCACTGTAGACACAGGATGGCTGATAATAGAAGTTCCTTTCCAGAAAGGCCAAACAGGAAAAGAAACCTCTTTGCAATTATGCAATGCTCATATGGGAAAACTGAAGCCCCTCTGTTTGTGTTATTTCTCAAAGCAATGAAAGATCCATCTGCTAAGGGGAGGTAGAGGTCTCAGAAGCCAGCACTTAACTTATTAAAGTAAATATTGTTGAAATTTAAAAAAATAAAAAAAAGATTTCTCAGTAAAAACAAAATCATTTTCAGAGAAGTGTACATGTTTTTTCAGAAAACTGTTTTTCTGCCACAATAAAAAAAGCCAGAAATTACCCCACCTCATAACTTTCTTTTTGTCATGCCATCTTCCTGAGAACAAAGCATTATAAAATTACAGCATGAAAACCTATTTCTTACAGGTATCAGTAGACATGGGCAAGGCAGGCAGCTGACTGTTGATAGCAAATCATTGGTGAAAACAAAAAATCCAAAGTTATTCTGTCCCTCTACAGGGCCTGGGAAGTTTTGCTGGGTGCTGCAACTGCTGAAGGAGTAGAAGTATGTGGAAATACACAAATATGCTTCATTAGCAACTGCATCACTTCTGCTCCTTACAGAAACCCTTTCCTTAATTAGAGCAGCAAGAACTTGGCCCATCTTCTTTGGGGTGAAATTACATTTTTTTCCCCAATTCTGAGGTGCTAAAACTGGCTTTGTCTTTGTATCTTCATTCAGAGCCCGCCTAGACACAACATAATAATCAGGAGGTTGGTGACATGCCTAGCTGCTCATTCAGCATTCATGAACCCGTTCCCATCATCTGGTGCCAGAACAGAACATCAAGATAAGTTTCTCTGCAGAAGATGCACCAGGAGTAGGTTGTCTACACACATTCTCAGATTTTCATGACAACTTAAACAATCACTTGGAATAAGATGAATCCCTCACAGGGAGTAATGCTATGTAGAGGGTGGGTTGAGAAAACATCTGAAATTAAGAAATAAGATAAACCCAAGGTGGCTGTTGTTGCTGCTGCCTCTCAGGAAGGAGACCTACAGGTCCTCATGGGTAAGCTGAGGGGGTGCAGTGCTGGGAAGGCAGATGAGAGGCTAGAAAGAAAAGAGGAAAGGGAAAAGATCTTGGGGCTTTGAAAGCCTCTGAGGTGGGAAGGAGGCAGTTTAGAGGACATCTGATGGGAGGTTCTCAGGATGGATAAATATCTCACTGTGGTTGTATATGTGAGATATTTTCATAGAATCGTAGACTTTTGGGTTGGAAGGGACCTTTAAAGGTCCAATCCCCCTGCAATGACCACAGACATCTGCAACTACATCAGGTTGCTCAGAGACCCATGCAACTAGACCTGGAATGTTTCCACGGATGGGGCATCTACCACCTCTCTGGGCAACCTGTGCCAGTGTTTCACCACACTAATTGTCAGAAATTTCTTCCTCACATCTAGTCAAAATCTGTCCTCTTTTAGTTTAAAACTGTCTGCCCCCTCTGTTTCTTATAAACCCCCTTTAAGTACTGGAAGGCTGCAATAAGGTCTCCCTGGAGCCTTCTCTTCTCCAGTTACAGTATAGTTTAAAACAGAGATGGGACATGGGAACCATCTTGTTGGTTGTATACCTCAGGGAGAATTCTGCATGATAGTGGAGCCTATGCAGCCACAACATGAAATATCTCTTATGTCTGGAAGAAGATAGTAACCACGTACTTTGTAAAGTCTCCATTGTTGTGCAGTCAGAAAAGACACAGCTGCTCTCATTTCCTTTGAGGGCTCTCCAAGAGGAAGTAAAAGCCTGTTCAATTAACTGTGATGGGTATATAGTGATATATTCCCATTGGTTCCAATAGCCACAGTATCTGAAATCTTTCCCACAGTATCTGAAAATGTTCATCTAAGAAAAATTGCAAACCACCACTTGTTGAGAACATCTGTGAAATTAAAATAGTAAGTAAAAACTCTGGAGGGATACTAAGATGCAACAGCAATCAAAGGGTTCATAAAAAAATTAGAAGCATATACTGCAATTAATTTTTCCCTTCTGTACAGTGGATCTATTGCTTCAGTATAGTGTATTTAAACATTAAGCCCAGATTTCATTCTTACAACCACATAAGAGTATTTCTTAAAGACTGTTCTCTGAATGGAGCAGGGGCAGAGTGTGAGGAGTCCTCTCCCTGAGGAGGAAGGAGCGGCAGAGACAATGTGTGATGAACTGACCACAACCCCCATTCCCCGTCACCCTGCACTGCTGGTGAGGAGGAGGTAGAGAAAATTGGGAGTAAAGTTAAGCCCAGGAAGAAGGGAGGGGTGGGAGGAAGGTGTTTTTAAGATTTGGTTTTATTTCTCATTATCCTACTCTGATTTGTTTGGTAATAAATTAAACTTTAATTTCCCCAGGTTGAGTCTGTTTTGCTCATGATTGTAACTGGTGAGTGATCTCTCCTTGAACTTATCTCGACCCACAAGCTTTTTGTTATGTTTTCTCTCCCCTGCCCAGCTGAGAAGGGGAGTGACAGAGCGGCTTTGGTGGGCACCTGGCATCCAGACAGGGTCAACCCACCACAGTGTGATGATCTGCCCCTTGACCTCCACTGAGCTTAGCAGGACAGGGTGTCAAACTCAGTATTTCCTGGAGTAAGGATGTTTTATGATCCCATATTAATATATGTCTTTAAAAATGGTGGGAAAGCAGCATTTTCAGCTGCAGCAAATTTGAGCAAAATCTCATTGCTGTGTGGACTATAGAGGAGTTGATCCTGAGCCTGCTGAGGTCAATGGACAGGTTCCAGCTAAATTAAATGGGCTTTGGGTCAGATCCAGAAAGGCAGTAGGGAATTGCAATCAGACAGTTTAAACTTATCATGAGTTTGTCTTGGAAATTCTGCTCACAAAAGGCTGTCTCATCTGGACATGGAGAGACTTGGTCTCCTGAAGTGCTGTCTAGTAATAGATGCTTTTATTTTTGCCAATGCGAGTAGTTTTTGCACTTGGTGTGAGCAAGGACCTGCACTAATCCTAGAATTGGATTAATAACAACAGTATCTTTAGTGGTATAATATGGCAGGCTTTATATGGCACTTTGCCATGCGCTACAAATTTCGACTGGTGAGAGTTTAAATTAAGTGATAACATAATACACAATTTCATGCATGTTTATAAAAAATTAGAAGACAGCAGGAGCTCTGAGAAGGACAACTACAAAATAAACACTTTTGAATATTTTCAGTCTATCTTTAGTGATGCTATTCGTTTCGTCAATAATGTTTTGAGAAGGTTTTCTGGTTTTCCTCATGCTGTGGAAGTGTGCAAAAAGTCTAGTGCTGTTTAAAAATATTCGTCTACGTTCATATTACCAATATTGTAAGCAGATTAATTTTACTGTCATGTTTAGCTTAGACAATGTAATACATTTCAAAACAAATTTAGGGAGAATATTCCCGGTTTTCTTTGTAACTTCACTCTTTTTTTTTTTTTTTCTGAAAGAGCTGTGCATTAAAGGTAAATTCTTTTTTTTCAATTTTAGTCAGAGTATTCCTTTTTAACATATTAAATACGGTGAAATCTTTCATAGCCGTGAAAAATCAGTTTACTTAATAAAGCAGTAAAGCTTTGGCAAAATTAAAAAAAAAGAAATCTTGGCTCAACTGAGTTTTGAATGCAAAAGGGAAGGAAGTAAGGAAAGACAATGTGTAAAAAAAAGTTTAATCACAGTTCAAGATACCAATTTCTCCCCTACTTCATTTCATTAAAAAGAAAAGCTGTTCTGCTTGGATTTAATATTTATTGTGACTCATAAAATAACATAATGTTAGGTAACTTTTTCCTTAGAATGTATAATAGTAAAATAAGAATGTGAGACTCGGATGGAATAAACACAGCAACACCGAGATCCAGATTTAACAGAGTAATGTTTGTGGACATAACAAGAATTTTCAGACACATGGATATGAGTCTAGGTAATAAAATAAAAATACATCAGTGATGTATTTTGCCCCAGAATATCATACATTTGTATAATGTTTATTAATCATAAAGGTATTGAATACAATTACACATCAAATATAACATTTTCAAATATATTGCTAGCAGTTTATATCTGTGCCACACTATATAGCACACAGGTGTATACGTGCTGTAAATATTTCTTGACAGGTCTGTAAGAGATGTAAGACATTTTGCAAGGCTGCAGAGACAGGACCTGCAGTGCTGATGGCGCAGGTGGAGCAGAAGACCTGTGAGGATGGACCTCCATGTGAAGGTCCATCTTCTCCCTCCCGTGAAGGGAGGTGGCAGCTTTTGGCTCCTGCACCTTCCCAGTGTATGCTCTATGGCAACGATGCTGGGTTCAGATATAGGACAAGTTTCAGATGGTTGGCCTGCAGGATACGTGGTGAGACAATGGAAGATGGGTGAAAATGGAAATAGATTCTTGCTTAGACTCACTAAAGCACAAGTTTCAGCTGGCAATGTTTGTGGAGGCTTGGTATCTCAATTTTGATGTCCCTTGCAGGAGGACAGAATTTGGTTCACAGTTGCAGTGCAAGAGCTTTGGTGTTTAGCTGGTGGGATGCTTTAGCTGTAGGTCACAGATTTCTTCTAAAGCTCACCTGTGGCATGTCTTCACAGTGAAACTAATGAAATCTGTTTGCTTACAGATGGGGTTTTTTGGGGGTGGGTTTTTTTTTCTTTTTTTGTGATGTGTTTGGCTTTTCTGGTGTCCAGTGAGGCTTTTCCTGCAGTTAAAGCATTCGTAACATCTCCCTTCCCTCTTAGACTCTTTGTTGTCTAATAAATGATGAGTTCAGGCTGCAGGCTTTACTTCACTAAGGGTCCTTGTATTCTCCTTAAGGAATACCAGTCTTTGCTCATGAAATATACATAAACTTTATACCTTTGAGATCTCTATCTCTGTCAGATCTGGTTGAACTGGGACAATGTATTCAGAAATTATTTGTGAGGTTCATATATATAGAAAGAGATGATATAATCCTTTTTTACTTAGGAAAGCAGGTTGAAAAAAAGCTATTTTCTAAGCATTTTCAACTTGGTGAAAGAACAGGTAAGATTTTGGAAGAAGTTATAGTGAAGTTTGCATTTCTTTCTTCGTATAGTTTACAACAGGCACTTGTAGATACATACAGGTCACCTTGAAGATGTTTATGACAGATAAAAAAAATCAAAACATTAGAACCACATGTCATTATGTTGGGGTTTTTTTTGTTTCCATCCTGTTTTTCTTTCCTCCAAATCATATGCATCTTAATATCAACAAATAAAATCACTGAGTCCTGAGGGAGAATTAACTGTAAGTGAGCAGTTTGGGTCAGCAAAGGCCAGTTTTTGGATTCTTTTCTATTCACAGCATGGGAACATAAATATATGTGGAGATCATGAAACAAGATAACAGATTATTAGCTTCACCCTTTTCTTATTTGTCCCCTGCTTTCTATTAGATGAAAGAGACTGGAAGGCTGCTTTGTACTGTGGATTGTTTTCCCCAAGGTATACTTTGGATACTTTAGGACTGAGAGATGTTTTTTATCATTTCCTTGAGTGCTGCCACTTGTGATGATGCCTGCTTTAAAGTGCTATCACCCCTAAACCCAGCAGCAGCAGCTTTCCACTTCCTTCTGAACACAGAAACTAATTTTTCTTCCTAAAGAGCTTTTATCGGTTCTTCTCTGTCTCACACAAGAACAAAATTTTCCCCAAATCTCTGCCATTTTCACCACCTATGACATTTACTAGCCTTGTGGCTGTATCAGGGACATCGTTTTTCTCTTTTGATAGTCGAAGACACTGTGAGGACATCTTCCTAAAAGCTGTCCGAGTCCTACTACAGAGAGGTGAACGTTTACTGCTAGTCCCTCAAAAGCATCAAGAGAAAAAGGGAAGCTATGCAGTGATTTTAACTGCGGACCTAGTCACTGGGTCCAAGTGAATGCCAGATAATGAAAAAGGTTCCTGTTCTTCTACAGTCCCAAGTGTTTTACCTGTTGGCTGCCTTCTCCCTGCTCTCTAAATAATACCAGCTCACATTTGCTGAGCCCGCATCTTTACTGCAAGGTGCATCAGTCTGAGCAGATTAACCCCAAGATGGTTGCATGTGAGCTAGAGGTAAAACCTAGTTTGGAAAAGTTTACAGTTATTTCAGGAACTAGAATGTCCAGTTTTCGCTATAAAACACTGAGCAATCACATTTCTGGATCATGAGGTCCTGTGCACCAATCTTACCACAGCTGAGATGAAAACTCTTGATACAAGTGGCTGCAGGGTAGGCATACATCACAGTGAGAGCTTACCTGTGACTATGGTCAGCACATTTTGAAAAGCTACCATAAAGTACCTTCAGCAAATACTTAATTAAGCCCTTCAGTCCTTATTCATCTCTTCAAGAGTCCCATGTGGGCTGACAGTACCATAGCTCCTTGTTTGTTTACAGAACGTGCAGATCACAGTCAGTGTTAATTACAGGCTTCACAAAATTTTTGGAAAGCATGGAGGAAAGGCCTTTAAGTTTTTATTCTAGCATGTCTTCTTGTCAGTAGAGGAATGTTCTGCAGAACTGTCATGTCCCAAGAAGCATGCTGAATTATGGACCTTTTACCACTTTTCTTTCAGTATTTCAGTAGGTAAAATCACCTTACAAGGAAGTTCTTCCTGGTACTGTAATGAATCTAAATGTTTATCTTGCTTTCGTACCAGCACTTCTGATTCAACTGTTTATATTGGCAGTCCCACAGATGGCTTTGTATTTCAGGAGTTCGTGATCTTGAACAGGCTATGTCTGCTCTACTGGGCATTGCACTTAGAGCCTGAGCAGCCGCGTGCGTACCTGCTGTATGGGCAACTGCTGCTGTGCACCATGCACAGGTGGGTATGTGACAGAGGTAATAGTCTAACCTGTCAGGAGGAGATAATACAGTTCTGCTTGTTACGCAAAAGAAAGGGCACTGTGCCATGGGAGGGAGGAGGAACCTCTCCGTGTAGGGGATCTGTGCAGCGTACTGTGGCAAAACCTCCCCAAAGTCTGTCTAATGCTGCACAAATATGGGGTTCCCAGCGTCTGGAGGGATGTAAGATTTACTCACTATCTATATTCCTCTTTTTATTCTATCTTATTAAAACTGCTCTCTTATTAAACCTTTTGTTGTTGTGCCTTTCTTATTGAGATCCAGAAAGCACCCTGCACCATCCCTCTCTCCTCATTCCCTTGTGACATGCAGAAAACTCTTTTACCATACATATATTTGCTGCCTTTCAGTTTTACTGGAAGTCCATTATAATGTTATGAAAAAAAATGAGCAGCAAATTTGAAGAGTTCTTTGTTTCTTGTATTTTAACCATTTCCTAGTTTGCAGCCTCTCACTCAGAACTGGTTAGCTTTTCTAGAAACACTTCTTTGGGTAATTTACGGAGAACAGATTTGATAATTCAAAACAAGTCTGTCTTTTTGTTTTCTGTCACCCTGTATTGCGTTTCAGAGGTACCTGCTCTCCAAGTTTTCTTTTCATTAGTTGAATTATAATGCTATAGTATACCCAACAAAAACTTCCTGAACAGTTTGACCTTAATCCAGCAATGTGCTTAGTTTTAAACACCAACTAATCCCAGCAAAATGAATGGAACTATAAATTAATTTAAACATATTTCTAGGTGAAAGCTGGCATGAATTATCCTGTTACCATTGTCCCAAGCCACTTAGTTGTGCAAACAAAGCACTATAATGACCCAGCCCTTCAACGTAAAATGTTATTCACAAAGTATTCTAAATGTAGGATAAAAAAAGTGCCAAAAAATATTTTTAAAAGCAAGACAAAGAGAAAGAAAGGCCCAGGAGGAATACTGATATAGATACAACTGAGAAGCTTAGGGTATTAATGGAATGATTTGAAAAGACATCTATATCCAATAACTTTTTTTTACATTAAAAAAATGTTCTAGTTAAAATAGGTCTATTTATAAAGCTATATAACACACTTTACCATGATGTATACTGTTTAAAGCATGCACACAGGCAAAGGTTTAATATCTGTGGGTTATCTTTCACAATGACTTGCTTTAACACCATGCCAGTGTTAAATTAAATTAATAATAATAATAAAAGAACTTATCCTACTCAATGCCATCAAAAATCTAGTTCTCTGCTCCAGGACCAAGGAGCTAAGGATCTTAGCTGGAACCAAAGAGGAGGTTTCTGTTGTTTCCACCCAGCTGAGATGTTGTCTAGCTGGTTCCCTCTTTAGGTTTTGTTAATCTATACAATCTACTAGACCTCATCACAAATTAAGATAGAATATCAGAGCTCACAGTCATTGCAGGTCTCCTCTCCTGCCTTGTGTGATGTCAGAGTTCCGTAATCCAAAAAATCTATAGCAAGTCTTCAAAATACTTTTCTTGGCACTGCTATATGTTTTCCCCTCCTCTGTTGGCTAACAACAGTCTCTCTCACTTGTCTTCCTGGAGTTACCTGAAACACGTCAGCAGGCTTTGCCCCAGCATTCTCTTTCTCCTCCCAGAGGTTACTGTCTTGTCAGTAGATGACCATCAGGATGCGGATGGTGTCCTTGCCTCAGCCACTCTAGTTCACTGCCCTGAACAGGTAACAAAGGGCTGCTCTGGGGCAGGTAATAGATACACTGTCACAATGGTGCGAGGTAAGAATTTGAATCAATCCAGTAGCAAAAGTAAAGAAGAGATTTGCCAAGGACCTTCAAAGACAGTAAAGTTTCAAATATTTGAGTGGATGTGACCTGTTGTTCTACAGAAACATCTCAAAATCCATAGTTTATTCCATAGAACCATTTGTTATGAGTAAAAACATATTTTCTGTAAACTGTTCCTAAATAAATATTGTAAAAGTGTATAGATGGCAAAAAAGAATGAGGCTGATGATTTCTGCAGCAACTATCCTTTACTGAAGAACACTTTTATGTACAACTTTCAATTAAACAATAAAAATTTTCTCATAAATAAGCATGGCAATTTAGACCAAGTGTCAGAAGGCGATTATGTGTTAAACTGCTCAGCTCTCTCTAGCCTTTAGGAATCAAACTGTTGTGCAGAATTTGCAGCCTTTAGTCCAGTTTGCAACTCCCTGCAGCATACTCAAGGAGGGTTAGCCATCTGAGATTGGGATCCACAAAAATCAGCTTGCTGAGCAAGCAGCTGGTAGCAAACACTGGTAACAGGGGTGTGTCAGGCATTCTCTGGGGTTTAGGACATTTATTTACAGAGCTTCCAAACTCATCCTTTCAGTCAGAATTGTCATCTAAGTCTTTTCTTTCAAATGCTGTCAAAAGCTGAATAAGTAATGGAGGATATCACTCTTTCTTTCAAAACATAATACCATAAGAACAATGTTATTCCCTCTCACTTCAGTTGCAATGTGGTTTGGTGATGATGAGGAGATGGACCTTGCCTTTGCCTCAGGGGATTTATGACCACAGTGCTATGGCACAGAAGGTAGTTGAAGGCACCAGATCCTTCTGGACAAGTTGTCCAACTGTGAGACGAGTGGGTTCACAGTGTGCTGGGTGAAGAACTGGCTGAAGGGCAGGGCTCAAAGGGTTGTAGTGAATGGAGCTACATCTGGCTGGTAACCAGTCATCAGCAGTGTTCCTCAGGGGTCCATTCTAGAGCCAGTTCTGTTCAATATACTTATCAATGATCTGGATACAGGAGTTGAATGCACCATTAGCAAGTTTGCAGATGATACCAAACTGGGAGATGCTGTTGACTCTCGAGGGACAAGATGTCTTCCAGAGGGATCTAGATAAATTGGAACACTGAGCAATGATTAATGGCGTTAAATTTTACAAATCCAAATACCGGATTCTGCACCTAGGATGGGGTAATACCAGGCACAAGTATAAATTGGGAGAGGAGTGGCTGGAGACCAACCCTGCAGAAAGAGATATGGGGGTACCAGTGGAGAGCAGTCTCAATATGACAGCAGTGTGCCCTGGCAGCCGAGAAGGCAAACCACGTGCTGGGGTGCATCAAACACAATGTGGCCAGCCAGTCAAAAGAGGGGATTGTGTCTCTGTATTCAACACTGGTGCAGTCTCACCTTGAGTACCATGTGCATTTCTGCGCCCCACAATTTAAGAAGGATGGTAAGTGCATCCAGAGGAAAACAACAAAGCTGGTGGAAGGACTGGAAGGCATGTCTTATGAGGAGTGGCTAAGGACTGTGAGCTTGTCTAATTTGGAGAAAGGGAGGCTGACCTTATTGCTCTCTACAGCTTCCTGAGGTGGGGCAGTGGAGAGTGAGGTGTTGATCTCTTCTCCTTGGTATCCAGTGATAGGTCGCTGTTACGGAGAAATTGGTGGGATGAATCCCATGACTGGAGTGTGGCTATCAATGGCTACAGGCTGTTCAGAAGAGACAGGCAAGGGTGGAAGGGCAGAGGTGTTGCCCTCTATGTCAAAAAATGGATAAAGTATGAAGAGCTGTCTGAGCAATAGTCACAAGCATGTCAAAAGCTTATGGGTAAGACTCAGGGACAGAGGCAACAAAAGGAACCTTGTGGCTGGTGTCTACTACAGGCCGTCGGATTAAGGGGAGTCTATTGACAAAGCCTACTCACTCCATCTAAAGGAGCCATCACACTTGCAGACTCTCGTCCTGCTGAGGGACTTCAGCCACCCCAACATCTCCTGAAAAAGTAGCCTGCGAGCTGCAGGCAATCCAGAAGATTCCTGAGTGCATTGAGGATAAATTCTTAAGCAAGATAATAGACAACCATACCAGAGGGGATGCCATACTGGACCTCTTGGTTACCAGTGCAAGTCAGCTAACTGGTTGATGTCAAGTTTGGAGACAGCCTGGGTTGCAATGATCATGCACTGGTGGAGTTCACAGTCCTGAGGGATATGAGGCAGGCAAAGAGTAAAGTCAGGAGCCTGAATTTTAGGAAAGCAAACTTGCAGCTCTTCAGGGAGTTAGTTTTCAGGGAAACTGCCCTCAGGGACAAGGCAGCAGAACAGAGCTGGCGGGTCTTTAAGGATGCTTTCCATAGAACACAATAGCTCTCAATCCACAGGTGTAAAAAATCAGGTAAGAAAGGCAAGAGACTGTCATGGCTGAGTGGAGACCTGTTGGCCAAACTAAAGGGCAAGAAGGAAATGCACCGGAAGTGGAAGCAGGGACAGGTGTCCTGGGAGAAGTACAACGACTCTGCTCACTTGTGCAACGATGAGGTCAGGAGGGCCAATGCATGCTGGAGCTGAACTTGGCAAGGGATGCAAAGAACAACAAGCAGGGCTTCTACAGACATGTCAGCCAGAAAAGGAAGGTCAAAGAAAGTGTACCCCTTTGATGAACAAGACTGGCAAACTGGTAACAACAGATGAGGATAAGGCTGAGGTGCTCAATGACTTCTTTGCCATAGTCTTCTCTGGTAACCTCTCTTGCCACACCTCATGAGTGGATGGACTACAAGACAGGGACTGGCGGAGCGAAGTCCCTCCCACTGTATGAGAAGATTCGGTTTGAGACCAGCTGGGGAACATGAACATACACAAGTCTATGGGACCTGATGAGATGCATCCCAGAGTCCTGAGGGAATTGGCTGAGGTGGTTGCCAAGCCACTCTCCATGATATTTGGAAAGTCCTGGCAATTTGGTGAAGTCCCTGGTGACTGGAGAAAGGGAAACATTGCACCCATTTTATAAAAAGGGTAACAAGGAGGACCCTGGGAAGTACCAACCTGTCAGCCTTACCTCTGTGCCTGGGAAGATTATGGATCAGTTCCTCCTAGAAGCTATGCTACAGCACGTGGGGGACAGGGAGGTGATTCGAGACAGTCACCATGGCTTCACCAAGGGCACATCCTGCCAACCTAGTGGCCTTCTATGATGGAGTGACTAAATCAGTGGACAAGAGAAGAGCTATAGATGTCATCTATCTGGACTTCTGTCAGGCCTTTGACACGGTCCCCCACAACAATTTTCTGTCTAAATTGGAGAGATGTGGATTTGATGGGTGGACTGTTGGGTGGATGAGGAACTGGTTGGATGGTCGTATCCAGAGGGTAATGGTCAACAGCTCAGTGTCTAGATGGAGATTGGTGACAAGTGCTGTCCCTCAGGGTCCATATTGGGACCAGTACTGTTTAATAACTTCATCAATGACTTAGTGGGATCGAGTGCACCATCAGAAAGTTTGCATACCACACTAAGCTGAGTGGTGTCGTTGACAGGCCTGAGGGACGGGATGCCATCCAGAGGGATGTGGGCAAGCTCAAGGAATGGGCCCATGTGAACCTCATGAGGTGCAACAAGGCCAAGTGCAGGGTCCTGCACCTGGATTGGGGCAACGCTGGATATCAATACAGGCTGGGTGATGAAGGGATTGAGAGCAGCCATGCTGAGAAGGACTTGAGGGTACTGGAGGATGAAAAGCTGGACATGAGACAGCAATGTGCTCTCACAGCCCAGAAGGCCAACTGTATCCTGTGCTGCATGCAGGCCAGCAGGTCAAGAGAGGTGATTCTGCCCCTCTACTTGGCTCTGGTGAGACCCTACCTGGAGTCCTGCATCCAGCTCTGGAGCCCTCAGCAGAGGAAAGACATGTACCTGTTGGAGGGGGTCCAGAGGAGGGCCACAAAAATATCCAAGGGATGGAACATCTCTCCTCTGAGGACAGGCTGAGAGAGTTGGGGTTATTCAGCCTGGAGAAGAGAAGGCTCGGGGGAGACCTTATTGCAGCCTTCCAGTACTTCAAGGGGGCTTATAAGAAAGATGGGCACAGACTTTTTGACAGGGTGTGTTGCAGGACAAGGAGTGATGGTTTTAAACTAGAAGAGGGTAGATTTCGACTAGATATAAGGAAGAAATTTTTTGCAATGAGGGTGGCGAACCACTGGAAGAGGTTGCCCAGAAAAACATTCCAGGTCCAGTTGGATGGGTCTCTGAGTAACTTGACATAGTTGAAGATGTCTATGGTCATTGCAGGAGGTTTGGACTAGATGACCTTTAAAGGTCCCTTCAACCCGAAGATTCTATGATTGTATGATTCTATGACACATAGGAATGGTTCAAAGCTGTACCAGGGGAGGTTTAGAGTGGACATTAGGAAGCATTTCTTTACTGAGAGTATGGTCAAACACGGGCATGGGCTTCCTAGAGAGGTGACCAATACCCCGTGCCTGTCAATGTTTAAGAGTTATTTGGACAATGACCTTAATAGCATGCTTTATCTTTTGGTAAGCCCTGAAGTGGTCAGGCAGTTGGACTAGATGATCGTTGTATATTGGGATTACCCTGCAAAGGCTTGACCTTGAGGAGAAGAAACTGTGCCTTTAAAGATGGTAAACAACCCAGGAGGAAGTGGAGAAGTGCATAACATTCTTGTGAGCAGCAAAAAGGGGAGGTACTGGAGCAGAAGAAAGAAGGAGAATGGTTAGAGAAGAGCACGTGGACACCTGGAGGCAACCAATCCTGACTGTGTGAGAAGCGCGTGGACTGTGTGTGGTAACCAATCAGGACGCATTTTGTGGCACGTGAGAGATCTGTAACTGTATAAAAAGCAAGTGCTTATAGCAATAAAGGTCTTTGGCTTGAATCCCCGCCAGCGTCCATGCCTTAATACTCCACAGTTGTAGGTCCCTTCCAGCTGAAATATTGTATTGTATTCTGTTCCATTCCATTCCATTCTTCGGTACTCTATTCACTCCTTTTTGGCATTCATGCCTCCTCCTGATGAAGACATGCCATTTTGCAAGAGAAATAAAAGGAAATAGCCTTGGTGTTAGGGAAAAAGGGAGAAAAAAGCATTAATTTGAACATGGCTAATAGTTGCTTTCCTGGATGATGAAGCACCTCCTGTCCAATTCCTGCTCCAGTGAGAAAGCACTAAACAGTCATGGAGTTGTTATAAGAAAAATTACGAGAATTACTTTCTCTCAGGAATGTTTAAACATTGAGGGCTATGCTCGCTTCCTTGCTCTTGCTGCCATACTGCCCCCAAACTGTGGAATGGCTTTAAGTAAGAGGGACAGAAAATTTCTGGACCATTCTGTTTTTCTCCAGCTGAACTGTAACCTGGGCAGCTAGATTTTATTCTGTAAGAGAGGCTGAGAAAGGTCTTAAATCCAAGTCTTTTTCTTCCTCACTGGTTGTGCTGCATGACAGACTGTCATAAAACGTAGGCGATGGTGCCATTTCCACCATTTACAACAAAAAGGGAATACTTTTCATTTTTTTCGAAACAGGTTGCACATTTTACTTGCAGAGGAGACTTTGCACCCTGCTGCATGTAATTACCTAATTTTTGGATGGCTAAAGCATGTAAAAGTAATCCCAGTCATAATATGCAAATGGAGACTAATAAACGCATTGTAAATTCATGTTGTCATTGGTGCATAGCTCTCTTGTGTAGACAAACTCACTGACATTTTGAGAACATTTTTGGAACTAGACGCTAACAAGTACAAGCTGCTATTTGGGGTCCTAACATGAGGAAGAACTAGTGGATCTGAGAACCAGTCTTTTATGCCTGTAATATATGAATTGGTTTAATGAAAACAGACCTCTCATAAATTTCTCCTGCAGATCTTGTCTTGTGCATATGATTAGCTTACCACAACTACACAAAGTTGGTTATGATTTTTGTTGAGTAGAGGGTTTTTTATGACTATGATGACCAATGTCTCTGACTAAAAGGACAAATTACTTATGTTAGAAATATGAAGTGTTATATTAATCACCTTTCAGTCATAATGTCTAGAACAAAGATGTTTTTAATAGTGAAGAGTGAGTAGGCATTTTCTTCTTTATCTCTGTTATCTAAAGATATTTTGCAGGTCTTATAAACAGCCTAAGAAAATTCTTGTTAATACAAAAATTTTTATGCTATGAGGTAGTTTTGTTCTGCATCATCTTTCTGACTGAAGCTGATTCTAATAAACTTCTTGATTCTTGAGAAACAGACACTGTCAGGCAGCAATAAAAGTATGTACTGTTTGATTCAAGTTCTAACTATCTGGATGCTGACTGTTTCCAAATTCTTGTCATAAGTAGCACCATCCAAAAGTGCTGATCCCTGCTTCTAGTCACATTCCAAGTGCTTTGGATGGTGTTTCAGTGAATAGTGGTGACTCATTTCAACATAGAGTCATCATCTGGACCTGCAATTTAGACTTCAGGAAAGCACTGCACAGATGCCAAAGCCACATGTTTATTTGATTTATTTATATTTGAGGGGAGATCCTCTTTTCTGATTCCTCCCGTGCATCCTTGTGGCCCTTGTGGTCCTTTTGGCCAAGGGGAATGGGACACACCTTTTTGAGCTGCCAAACACTTATCAGCCTAGAGGAGGACTCCCTGCTGTATACAGCTAAACATGAGAAATATGGAAATATGACCCAACAGACTTAAGCACCTTTGCGAACTTTCCTCATAAAATATGGCAGAATACTTCTTTCACAAATGGGAATGATCTTTCCTTTTTTATCTTGCGGACTGCATTTGGTGACTTAACCAAATATACAGTGTGTTCTTTTCTGCTGGGTACTGGCAGCATCATTTTAATCATTGTTAGGGCAATACATGAGTGTACACCTGCGTGGGGGTGATGGTGATGTTGGAGATCTGGATATTTTCTGTATGACTCCTTTTATAAGGCTGATGAAATAAGGATATCCCCTCTCCAGTTTCTTCATCATTTTGTTTATGAATGCTGGTGCAATACATTTGAAAAGCTGTTGTTTTGCATCACATTCAGACAACCTAGCTGTGAAGGGAGGGGTTCCCATATCCAGCATTATAAGCCATCCGGGTTCTTTCAATTTGCTTTCAAACTGCTGTGAATTACTACATTGTGTGCACAGCAGCCCCTTATTAGTACCCACACATATACAGGTTTATGTAAGACACAACTTAGCTGCTGTGGCCTGAAAACAATTTTCAGTAGAAATAGTGCTTCTAATGAGAAGAGATATGAGGCCAGTAAGGGGCAGTGGATTCATTCCTGGCAGTATATTTTAGGATCAGTTTAGAGTGAGAAGGATACTGGTATAGCCTTTGATCTTGACTGCATGTGCTCTCTTGCTGACTGAGAACATGACAGATTTGTCAAAACCCACACTTCTGATTACGAAAACAGGAACTGTAACCTTGGTCAGACAGAGAACTATGTCCTCTGACTGAATTGTGATCAGCATAGGGCAAAAAATTGTAGGTACTGTTTTTAGCTGAGGCAGGGTTAATCACCAAGGGGCAGCAGACTCACAGTCTATTTATAGTGTTAATTTTGAATTGTTCTTTTTAGTATGAAGAAAAAACTTACATGATGCACTCTGAAAAAGACAGGTGGCCCTACATCATTTTGCAAGTGCAAAAAAGAAGTACATGACACTGTTCCTTTACTCCAAAAGTGCTTCTTAATTAAGACATGCAGTAAGACTGTTGCTTAATTAAATTCCAGGTATCCTAGCAAGCTATGTCTATTATGCATATGTCTCATATTTGAATTGACTTAAATGCAGATGGAAATTTGGAAACATGGAATTTCTTAGAATGCTGTTTGGCAGTTCAAATTATTATACTGATGTAATTCAGGGCAGACAAATACAGAGTATTAAAGTCTCTAACGAATAAGAATCTGGCATTTTATAGCTAAGACAGTTCTAATCATACCTTCATCAAGTATCTAAAATTTATTTCTAATGAAGCTTCTGAATAAGAAATTTAAAATATTTAAGCAGAGTTAGAAAATTAATTAATAATTTATGGAAACATTGATAGGATCACTCAAATACACTTTTAGTTCTTTAATTAAGTAATTCTTTATAATTTCCATGAACATCGAGTAAAATTAATCTCGATCAGCTCGTGCTTAGCTAAATGTTTGAAGTTCACTTTAAACAAGTCATATAAACTTCCTGCAACAATAAAAAGTACCTCCAGAGAACAATTTAGATGAGCTAAGATGAACTCTTGAGGTGACTCTTTTTCTCAATTTCTTTCTGTAAAGAAGACTTGGAAAGTCTCTTGGACTAGACATCTAACCTCTAGACTACAGAAAACAGGCAAAATAAATTCTACCATGCCTGGTTGTAACGGCTCTACATAGTCTTAATGGCAAAGCTTGTATGGGTTAGAAGATCATCGGATAGATTTGTTTTCTACAAGGACATAGAAATGCATGTATTTGTATTTTGACTGTATTTTAATTTTTGGAAAATTATAGTTATGATATAGAGAGACTATCTAGAAAATAATCTTAGCCCATTTTTCATTAATAGGAACAAATACATAGCACACTTTTTTAGGTTTAGTTTTTATGTGTATAATAAGTATAAAATGGCAGAGAATTTCATTTGGATAGTATCTTAAAAAAACCCCAACATATTACACGCTTAGTGAAATTTAAAGAATAGAAAATGTGTTTGTATAAGGTGTACCTTTAATTAAGCTGTAGAAGTAATGGTATTTCACAGAAAGTGATGAGGTTACCTTCTGGTAGAAGGGGTTCCAACAAACCTTTCAACTTTTCTTGTTTCAGCAATCCTTTTTTGACAAAAAAAAAGTAGAAGTGTGTTCATCTGTGGCACAGGCTAAAGAAAATACATGATACATGACACAGTCTAAAACATTCTCAACAATATATTAACATTTGCTGAAAGTAAGACCTGAAAATTGTCATAAGGAAAAAATGTTATTTAATTTGAATCAAAACACGCAGCACATCTTTAATGCCTTATTGATAGACTGCAGTGGAAACTGAATGTCTTCACAGGCAATAAGTGTTGTTTTGCTATAACAACAGTAAATAACAGGCAATGATTAAAGACCTGGAAATATAAGGCAACAGAAACATTTGCATTGGCTACATAGGCTTTGGAACAAACCTTAGAGCCATAAATACTGAAGAACAGTCATTAGTTAGCAGATACACCCTTATTACTCAATAGGACTATGAAACACATAAAATTACTTTCCTGGTGTCTCAATTTTGTGCCTGGATGAGAGCATGATGGCTGGACAGGGAAGTACCAGCTACTGAGCTCCTTATTGTTTTTTGGTCTATCAGGTCTTGCCCCTCCACCCTGTCACGTTGCACAAAGGAGCAAATAAGACGATGCTGAACCCTGTGCACCTCCCTGGGCTCTGGGGAAGCAGCAAGCGCCGTTGCCCTGCAAGTCAAAGGTGGGGGATGCCTTGTTCCAGGCCCCAAACATGCCAGAAAGCAAAAGGAAATAAGGCATCTTGTTCCTCTTTTGCTCTGCAGGTGACGTTTGTCTTGCTTAACATTAGACCTCTATGAACTGGCAGCTAATCTAAACCAGTTGTTTAGACTCATTTGTAATCACTGGGGAAACACAGGCATTTCTAGAGGCTGTTCATCCATCCACAGAAAATTATTTAAAGCAGGTGGGATGAATCGCGTTGGGAAAGTGCCCCTCTCCCTCTGCTGATAAGAGGCCCAGACTGCTAGTTTATAAGAGATGTCTAACTTTCAGCTATTTAATTTAGATAAGACATACCCTGCTCTTATTGTGTGTGTATAGAGAAAGACTGAACATGAAGGGTTTCACCTTCAAGCCTCTATCAAGGGCGAAAGGAACAAAGGGAATGAAGAGTCAGGTCTGTTAAGTATACAAGATTTTTCTTTTTAATTATCATTATTTATTTTCATGAATGAATAGCAGGTTTTAAAGGTGAAAGGGTGCTTAACTGTGCCAGCCAGTAGAGAGACACCTCCACACAGAAACCACAGGAGAAGCTCTGCCAGCCTCATCCGCAAGTGTCCCTTGCCCTGATGAGCAGATGTGAATTATCCTCTGGTCTGTGGTGGAGCTGCTTATCTTTCTGCCATGAAAGGGGGAAAAAAGACAGGCTTTGCCCCAGTCCTGTTCCTTTAGAAGTACATTGCAACTTCTCCTTTTTTCATCCTACTTTTCTTCATGCCCTTTGATACACACCAGGAAAGCCACCGATTGTCTTTGGTCTCAATATTTGATCTGTTGTATGAAGAAGGGCTTATGGCATCATAAATGCATGTCAGTTGTTGAACCAACTTTTCCCATAGCATTTAAAATAGCTAAAGTTAAGAGGTTAGAAGGATTGACCTAGTATGTGATAGAAAAATCTGGAGAAAAAAACCCCCAATTCTTCATGTTATTTCTAATGCCATGAAACTGCATTTCTAGCATATCACATGTGACAACACATTAAATCCATGCTATTTCTGATACTTGAATAAAGCGACCCAATTTTTCATAAGACTGTTTTACTGGGATTCAGAATGCAGAACAGAATGTAGAGCAGCATTTTCCACTCAAATTCAGGATTTCAGTTTACACAGTTGTTTTGATTCCAGAGAACTTGCATAACTTGTGACATTGTTGTTTTTTTTTTTTTAAGCAAGAATAAAAGATTGGAAATATTGTAATAGCTTATACTTTGTAAAGCAATACTTTGTGAAAGTAAATGTAGTGAGTAAATATACTTTGTGAAAGCCATTTTACTCTAATATCGTCAAGAAAAATCATTAGAGCTTACCAGATTTGTTACTGTTTTCTCTTGCAACTGATGTAACTAATGAACTTGAATTTCTGTTGAATTAATGAAAGCAAATTTATAAGGAATTTTGTCCTAAATTTTCTCTGATAGCTAACACTTTTCTGCAGTAGTGTTGAGACTGTTGAGCAATCTTTCACTGCTCTAGAAAGTGAAGATAGGACAAAAAAATGCTATCATGTTTCATGGATCTTACTTTTGACAGGGAGTATTTTGCTATGACTTTATAACCATAAAACAGCAGTATTCACATTCATATTTGTATTAGTATTGTTAACAGTATTAGTATTATTAGTGATATTAGTATTATCTGCAGTCTGAATAGCAGGATACGGGCATACCTTGAGGATTTAACTGTAATCAAGGCCATTTGAAATAGATCATGAACACATGTAAGATGGGACTCACTTTCCCGACTTTTACTATATAAAACTTAGGTTTTAGTCTAAACTGATTATTTAGGTTGCCACTGTAGATGAGGCATCTCCATAGGATGGCTGCTTCTACCCACATAAAGCATTTTGGAGCTTTTCTCTCTTTTTTCAGTGCTCTTCTTTCTGTTCAATTTCTTATCCAGTACTGGAGATGTAGCTTTATGGTTACTGAGAATCAGAACTCAGTCCTAAAGACAGAGTAGTGTAGAAAGGTGGCAGAAGCTTTAAAAACATTTCCAGTATCGATCATCTTGCAAAATAACCAGAGAAGATGTTTACCTAAGAAACATTATTTTCTTATCTTCTGCTGACAAACTATTATTTCTTTTTGTTTGGAATTTATTCTGTTACTGTTATTGGGAACAATTTAAGATTTTTGTACATGTTCTTATCTGACTAACATTACTAAATTCAATTTACATTTTCCTTTGGAGAATAGACATTATCAAATTAATATGTTCTTTATTTATTACAGATGAGTAAATGTATGATTACATTATTAGGAACACTATGTATTTGTTTATAGAAGATTTAATGGTTTAAATTCATTCTCATTATATGAACAAAATTCCACAGATACTTAGATTACTAGAGAAAATAAATTCCATTTATTTGTCTACATCTTTCAGTTTATATTTTTCGGCTTTGATTTGAATTCTTTCTTCCTTCTTTCTGTCCTGGTATTGAATTCCTATTGAAGGGATGGGCTGTCTTTCAGAAGTGGGAGTTAGATAGAGACCTTGGTGTCCCTAAGTAATGACAACTTGCAGGGAATGGACAAGAAATTATTGCAGTTTCTCCCTCAAACCTTTTGCCTCCTTCTTCCCCCGCTTCAATTTCTGCAGAGACTAAAGGGAATGGTGCTCTTGCTGGGAAACCCACATCCCCATGAAGAATGACTGCACTACCAATCGTGCCTTGGGTAGACCATTTTCTGTTATTTTGATCAGTCACTAAAAATGGGCTGAGAGCCTGTGAAGAGCTTGAATATATCTGTACAAAATAATGCTTGTATGGGCTGAAGAAAAAGCAGACAATAGGGGTGTGAAGGGGGAGTGTGTGCAACAGGAAGGTTTGCAGACTCATGGTTGGGTTACAATTTGCTTTTCACATAATTTTGAGAGAAGCTGGCCCTGTAGCAATCTTTTCACTGACTGATGGTTGTAGCCATGTCTGGAAATAAGGGCAACATTTCTTTTTTAACACATAACCATATTGTTCAGAATGGGAAATGAAAAACTTTATATGCTAATGAAAGAATAGTGAGAATTTCCGTATGCTGAACAGTAAGTTAGAAACAATTTTTATGACTGTCATGTTTTTACGGAACTATTTTCCTTCTACATTTGCACTCTTTCAAACATCAATACACTATATATTCTCACAGCTACCAATCAATTTCTCTTCTGCTTTCCTTATCACAGCTGCTGTGGTTAAGGTATATTGTTTAAACCTTAACATTTCAGTAAAGGATTTATTAACAATAGCTCCATTAATTATTTTAGTTACAATAAAAAATAAAATGCTGCTTCTCCTTTGGGCTCAACAGGAAATATGAAAGTTTTGGTACTGACCGGACTTTTGTTTTGTTTCGGGTTTGAGGTTTTTTTGGATGATGGCAACAAACCAACCTGTTCTTTGCAAAATGGGTGCAAATTTCCTCCACTGGCAAAGAGAATACAGCAAATAATTTATAATGATCAAATAATCTGGTTTAGCTAGTTTATGACTGTGTTGTGAAACACTGTGACATTTACTGATTGCTTACCTTGTTGCTTATTCCTCCTTTCTTCTATTCATCACTACTTAGTAGACGTTTGTTTCCAGCATTGGTGCAAGAGCTTTTGTAGCCGTTTCATTAAATGTAACTCTATAAATAAATGTAACTCCCCTATTGTTAATTAACAATCTGGTTCCATTTAAGCCTTTCTTTTGTTCTCTATTTCTTTTTCTTCTTCTTCTTCTTTTTCTTTTTCTTTATTGGTAATTTGGCTGGTCTGGAAACATATAGGATTAAAAGAAAAGATTTGTTTCTTTATAAATGTTCACATTTGTTTTGTTAAATTTTCTGCAATTCCTCTGCATGCACTGTGCTTTTAAGACATAGAAATAAGATATTGTTGATCTAAGTGTAGCAATTACCATAAATACATAAACTGCTTTCCAGTGAGTATTTTTTTTAAGACCTGTAAGACAACAAAGCTTTTTTTTTAGTTATGAGACCAAGATATTCTGTGGGAGTTTGCAGGGTCTGTCTGTGTCGCTGTAAGCTTACAAAACATGCCATGAAACACCCAAACTTACAGGCAACAGAATCTTTTGTATGATCTGCTGGATGTACTGGAATAAGCTGAATGGTCATTATTGTTATGTACAACTCAAACAAATAGCAACATTCAAGAATCTGTAATTTCTTAAGCCTGAAAAAATAAAGCTGGTAAACGCCATCCATGTCTAAACTAGGTCCTTTTATTGAATCTTACAGTCCCCTCTGGGAAAGCTGGCAGCATTTCTAAGTTTTGGGAGAAAATAAGCAGGGAACAATTAAAATATTGGCCTGATTGAAAGCGGTTCTCTAAAATTTCCAGGAAGTCAAAAATAGTAAAAAATAAAATCCTCATGCATAAAACTTCCTAAATGATTTAATGATAGATGAAATTTCTCAGGAGGTTTGTTTGATGAAATGAAGCAGTTGTGAGGGCTTGTTCATATCATCTTAAGTGAGGCAGGTGAGAGATTGCTCACAGCTCTGTGAGAAGGTGAAACTCCAAAGAAATGTAGCTGAACGCTCAAGTACACAAAGGCAAAGCTCAGAGCACAGAAATCCTGTGTTCAGCTGTGGATCATGTGCTTTCTGCCTATTGAAGTACAACTGCAACTGCGTAACACAGAGAACTCTGGCTCACAGGTTTTACAGCTTCTGGGCTATAGAGTCATTACCTGATATCTAAAAAAACCCTTTAAAACTTCAGGGAAAATCAAAGCTAAATCCTATGTAGTCCTTCAAGGTTCAGAATGTCTTTTCCTTTCTCAGTGTTTTATGTGTCTCAGTGTCTTATGTTTTCTGTAAAATGTTCTTGTTGACAGCAGTCCTTCTTTCCCTTGCGTCTATTTAATTTTTCACTTTCTCTGTCTCAGTTTGATGAGGTACTGAGGTCTGTACTTAAGAACAGAACGTTTAAGTGGTTCCATTCTGACCATTCAAACTTTTATAGTTGGGAGGCAGTTTTCTAGTTTGTGCTGTCTAGTAAAGACACATTTCATTTTTTTCTTTATTTAATCACTTTCAGTCCATATGTAATTATGATGGTTTTGTTATTATTGACATCATGCAGACTACTTACTGATATGTAAGTAGTCTGTAATGATATGTATACCTCTCAGACTAATTATGTAAACACTTCTCAAACAAGAACCACATCAGAGAGATCAGAATAAGGAACATTTCTCAGTCTGTCCCTGTTGTCTTTTCTGAACAGGTGCTTTCCAGTTCTTTTTCTAACATTTCAGCCTGCAAAATTCTCCAGAAGAGGTAAATATGATTCTACTTTGGTGGAGATTGTTCTTACTGAATATATAGTTAAAGTCCGTGACTTGCTACAGGGAATTAATTTTCCTCCATGATTAATTATGCCAAATGACAGTTTTTTTTCCCCTAAACACAATTTACAAATAAGATCCATTGTGTTTTCCTACCATAATCTTGAGGAACAATCTTGAAAATGAAAAAAAGAACAACAGAACCAGACCACAAACAACAATAGTCCCAAATTAAACTTCTATAAACTGCACACAAATGCCATATGACATTATAGGAGCTGCTCGAAGGCTGGCTTTCTGGGACATGGCATGAATGTGAAGTTTCACCCATTTGACCCAAAGCAAGAGACCATTACTCTCTCTTTTTAATCCTCCAAAACTTTAATAGGTTAATGATTTTCCTTGATACTGAAGAGAATATTAGTAGAAAGGAGGCAGCTGTTGTGCTTGCAGAAGCAACCACACACCGAAGTGCACATTTTCTTCCAGATGTGAGGTTTGGATAGCTGGTGCTTTATCCAACAAATCTCTGGGTAAGGCAAACACTATTTGCATTTTATTGCATAACCTTTGGAGTGTCTGTCTTCATTTCCTCAGTTCCTATGGTTGCAGAGAAAGTGGACCTAAGTTTCAACAAGACTAGATGTTACTTAGAGCAAGATGCTTTTATCCAGTGTGGATTCCATATGCATTTAAGACATTATGTTGCCACATATGCCAATTAACAGCTACTTAATTCTACAGCAAATTGATGTAAATGACAGAAAAATCATATTATGTCATTTTCTTGCTAATAAGTACATAATATTGCTAAAGTTGATCAGACTAACTGTTCAGCTAGTCTCCTAACTTGCTGGAGGGAATGGCCAAGACAAGGTATTTTAGATACTGGGTGTATCTAAATACACAGTAAAATACTGTGCAATTATGGAAAAAAAATTACATTTTTTTTCTCTCTAGTCAGAGTAGAGATAGCTTTATTCAGCTTTATCCTAAAATCTACTCTAAACCTTAAATTCCAGTCTGAGGTAATTATTTATGTTCTTGCATTAGTTAGTAGAAAAAAGTACATCCAGGAAACAGTTCTTTCCACTTGTTATGGGCACTTATTTGAGAGTGAGAGGAGTCATATTCCGGAAAATGTCTCTCGGTTGCTTACAGAGGGACCCTAAATTATTAGTTAGTCCACATAAATACTTTGAGATGGCTAGACTTAGGTGAAATTCATATTAAGTGAAATAATCCTTAGTTAATTATTCTCATCTCGTGATTGGATTAGCACTGAAATTCTGAGTCACTGTTAAAACTAGAGGGAGGATGTGATTACAAGACAAACAAGTATAGCTTGCTAAGAGGAATTCACAGATGTATTAAAAAGTTATAGTATTGCTGAGCTTGTAAATCCAGCCAGGCCTCTTATGTTGCATGGGCAGGATGAAAAAAAATTAAGAAAAATATCATCAAGAAGAAGGAAATGTAATGTTATTGAACAACCCAGCATAGCAAAAGAGAGAGTATTCTTTTCATGTTTTATAATAAAAACAAAATTAAAATGTTTTGCTCACACAATTTCATCACAGAGTCCCTTGTTAGATCAAAATACAAGAATAGATTTCTGACTTGTTAAGATATTCTTTCATATTTTCTGCCTGGATTCCTTCCTTGGGAACTTCTACAGCTTGAAGATGTGCTTTGGCTCACTTCCCATGAACAATTATATGCTAAAAAACTATGTTTGTGTTTCAGTGGGGGAAGAACAGGTTAAGTACAAATGCAAACTTTAAATCCACTGTTAATTTGGCCTTTCAACCAAAAAAGATGTACTGTGACAGCAAAGGGATGTTTCAAAAGTAACTTGATATACCACTGTAGCTCTTGTCCTGAAATTTAAAAGGACAATATAGAGAGAATTGTTTCTAGTCAGAATAGCTCAGGCTTCTATCTCAGGGCTGAACTAAGCCTTAGATAGATGACAGTAAACAATAGAAGCATAGAATCATAGAGTGGTTTGCGTCTAGTCCAAGCCCCCCTGCTGTGAGCAGGGACATCTTCCACTACACGAGGTTGCTCAAAGCACCATCCAACCTGACCTTGAACTCTTCCAATGATGGGGCATCCACAACTTCTCTGGGAAGGCTTTCAATCCTGTAAGTCGAGCAAAGATGCCAGGAGGCCTGCATGGATGGATGAGGAGGGAAGTTTCAACTGGATATTTCCTATTTGCTAGGTATATAAAGAAAAAGTTTCACCTGCTCTCACGTCTTTTGCGTTCTTCTTTATCCACTGGTCTGTAACACAGAAAGCTTTCCAAAATACGTGTTAGTTTCAAGGAAAGGGCATGAGAGATTTTTAATTCAAGTCTTCATTCAGAGTGCATGAAAGACTAAAAGAAAGTGAACTTGTTCACTATGAACAAGTATAGTGAAAAAACCTGTGCGTCCCGCCTGACGGCACTGAGTTCTCTAGAAGACTTTGAAATATCATACGGTAGAATAACCTCCAAAACACTTTGCTTTGTCCAACTTAAGGTTTCCAGTAAACACATAAAGTAGCATGAGAGTTAGACAGAGTTTATAACAGAGAATGATTGAGAAGACCTATTTGCAGGCATTGCTTCTCCTGGAGATACGTGGAAATCTGCATATCTCCTTGCTCAATTTTAAGATTTCCCTAGGTAAATTAAAAGGATCATCTTCTCTAAAGAAATGTTCTCATCCACAGGCTACAAGATCAGATTAAAATCTACTTATTCCACACTTGTTGACGAATCTTCTGTGTCTTTCTGCAGACTGGAACATATTTAACAGACACCGGAAAGAAAGGACTTTACTCAGAGCATTTATCTCTAAACTACCACTTAGGTCCCTGCAGAGGTCTGGAAACACACAGCATGTTAGGCTGTCAGTAACTGCCAGCTTGCAAGATCAATTTTTTTTTTAAATTTGTATGTGACTGTTTAGACTGGGCTAAATGCTTCACTTCTGCCGGATCTATGAGTCACCATATGGAATCACCATATGGTCAGCATATGGAGTCATCTCTACAGGAACTCAGGATGGTTTTGAACCACTTGTAGATCTTCCTGGAGGAGAAAGGGAGAAAACTTACAATATAATATTATCTTTTAGCACACTCCACTTTCCAAGAGGTCATATGATGAATCTGGAACTGTAAGCACCTAGTCTGAGTGAAAATTCAGAATAACATTAGGAAAGAAAAACTTTACTCCAATGTGAACAGAAACACACCTTCCTACTGATTTCCCATTCTCGCTACCATCTGCAAGTTGGGATTAAATTAGGAAAAAAATGTTCTAAGAAATGTATCTGACACAGATGCAGCCTTCCAGAAATGAGGGACAAGCTTTTGATAATGAAAAATAAAGCTGTAATATTGACATTTAAACAAAAGCAGTTTGCAGGAAATATATTCCGTTCTTTGCTTGCTTGGAAAATTAACATTTCATGTCTTTAGTGCTACCATTCTCAGAAAAAAGAAGCAGTTTATCAGATTATGGCTCTGTTGGCCAAAAAAATCATGCACGACAGGCCTCCAAATGTATCACGAGAAGGGATTATATTGTGCTGTCTTCAGAAGGTTGGTGTGTCTGGAAATCCTAGGGAACTGGCTAGCTCTACAGCCAGGAGCAAAACATGAACAGAAGGCCATGACTCCTGCACTCATGGTATGGTTCTCTCCTGGATGCTGGCTGGGCTCCAGACCATGCTGGCAAGAACAGGGTTTACAATAGTTGCTAAGGTTCAAGAAGGCAGCATCCTCGCTTTGGCTGCTCCCATGCTGGACCCATACAGTTTATGTGAATGGCAACCTGAACCTGAGCTCAGATGCCAAATGGACAAGGCTGTCACCACTGTTGGGGGGTTGTGTTTTGGCTAGAGGTGACTCTTAATGTGAGCTGAGATGATAATGTGTATGGTGACAAAACTTAGTCTGAGAACAAGAGAGCATCAGAACTGTTTTAATGTTCCCTGTGGGACAGCCTAACTGTTACCTTTACTTCAGGAAACATTGCTGTTTTCTGAACTTCTGACTTTAGTGATGCGTTTGACTGAGGAAGCTGTGAATATGAGTTGCAGGGATTTTTTTGTTGAAGATTATCAGCAGGTCATCAAATAATGACATAAATCACATTTAGACTGATAGTCACATACTTCATTGCATTATTGATTCACTCTGTCACTTTAAGTATGTCTTTGTACTCTTTAAATTACATTTGATGTAATGAAGTCCATTCAAAGCTCTGGTTATTAATTCTGAAAAACTATTCTCAGAGAATCTGATCACTTGGAACTATTATCTTCAGTAATATTGTTATCTACTTGTTTTAATGTTCTGGTTAACTTATCTGATTAATTTAATTTATGCTATAAAGTTTGAGTTTTGCTTAAAAATGTGTGTGTTTCAATGAAGGAAGGAGGAAAGTTTTATCAGATACAACATAGACACATTAAGGAGGAACAGAGAAAGTAGATTAGTGGCTAAGTCAAAATTTTCATGTTAAATACCTGCTTAGGTTTAAATAACTAACTGCACACTGTAAAACCTTCCTGTTGGAGTTACTGTATGTTAGATAAATCACAAATGTTCCTTAGATTAGAGAAGTAATTTAGAGGAGCTAAAACTTCAAATTAACCTTCTCAGGTGTCTGGTGACTGGCCTGGTCACTGAGATCCTGCCTTTTTGAGGTCATGCTCTAAATGTATAATCAGTACATTTCAAGAGTCTTGGCTGTTCTGTGATATGGAATGAAACTGCAATCAAACGCAAAATCCTGGCCAACCTGACAAAAACCAAGGCTGAAAAGAAGAGCAAAGGGATCATTGAGCTTTCTTGTTCTCTACTAGCTTGAGCAGAGGTGACACAAGAGGTGACCCAAGCCTTCCTCATCATTTGACTCAAAGGCTGATGGAGATGGCACACTGTCCCATCACATACACACGTCTGCTTGGGATTATTAAACTGTTTTCTGTGCTTGTGGCTGGATGGTCAGATGAGGCAACTTCTTAGATTTTACAACACTTTTCATCTCTTTGCTGTTCAAAGTGCACAGTCTTGAGTTGTTTTGGCACAATATTACTCCCAAATCAATGTTTATCTTCTATTGTCTTCTGTTTAAAATGTAAACTGAAGCAACTGCATGTCTAAGCAAAACATATTTCATAAACTTAATCTCACCTTGATAAATAGGGCCAAAACAGGTATTTTCCTCAATATTTGAAAAAATTTATTTTCAAACTGTCAGTTATTACACGTTAATAATATTGTTTAACAAGTACTAAACCCTGTGCTCAGTTTTGTTTTTCATGTTTTTGAAGGAAATTAGTAAGGGTGGTGGAATGATATTCTACTTCCCAAGTCTAGCCAGAACAAACTGTCAGGAATAAGTTAATAATGCCATGATATATAGCTCCTATATATGCAGGTCTGTGGGGCAGTTCTGAAGGTAAAACTGTGAAAAATAGCAAAAAATCAATTGCCTATGACCTTGTGTGTTCAGTACACCGAAAGTCATATGTTTCAGAGATGTTTCCCCTCAGTGTTGGCCTATGCTGTCTGTGTACTGTGTGATGAGACCTGTTGCTCTGCCAGAAGAAAACGTCTGAAGGTAGTGCTGGACGTAGAGGTCCAGCCCTAGGCCAGCTGCTCAGGCACCAACTTCTTATACAGCCTTGTTGCTGCCTTTCCTCGAGCACTACATTAAGCATAACACATGTTAAAAGGTAATTTAGAGATTCTTAGATTAATCTTGGGAAGAAATTAATTTCCAGGAACCCTGTTGATTAAATAAAATCCTTTTTTATTTTGTATGACAACTTTTTCCTCCTTTTCTCTATTACGAAGGCTTGTGAACAATGTTAGAGCAATTCCTCTCATTGTGGATTCCTCTTTAGCTGGAATGTCAAAAAAAAAAAGAAAAAGTTTTAATATAGCCTGGCACTTGAATTTCTACATGCAAGGAGAGATGAAACAAAATCCACCTATAATGACAGGAAGATCACTCCAGTTAAGAGAAACTCACAAGTCAAATTCAAAGACAGTTCAGACAATTAGCATATAATTTGCTATGTTAATAATAGGAATATGTTAAGAAAGTCAGAGCAAATAAAAGGTTCTGCATGTTATTATCCTAAAAATACGATAGACCATGACTAGAACTGTGATAATAGCTCCTTATAATCACCTTTTTCTTTACTTATAATTTTTTTCAGTACATTAAGTACTAAACAAAGTTTAAGTCATGCTGTTTCAGAGGACAATTCAGTAATACATGGTTGAAAAAGAAAAAAGCCAGCCTTAATTACAGTTAATACATCTTTTTTACTGTTTGAATTAACAGCTTGAGATGCCTTTGTTATGTTGTATACCAGCTTGTCTATATCACACAACCCATAATAATAGTTTTCAGTTTCAGTACAATATGTGGTAATATTTTATGTTTTCATAATTTATTTCTCCCCAACTCCCAAAGCACACATCTGTAATTATATCTGCCAATCCACACCCCATAATTGTAAGATTATCAAAATTCCTGAGTGATGCAAAAAATTGTCATGACAACATATTAACAGATGTCACAGAACAACGCCATGAGGAAAACAAATGCATTGTAGAGCTTCCAGCTATGAAGTTTGACATTTTATTTATAATCAGAGATTATTTAATTGCTGGGTTTTGTTTTTAGCTTGATAAATTAATTATAAGAATGAAAGTTCCAGATTCAGAAATAGTTTAATTTTATGCAAGTGTTGAATGGGCTTTGTATTTGTCCCAGAGATAGTAGTAATCTGCAATTTAATTTACAGACTAGTTACTTGAGTCAGAACTAGCCATAGCTAACCACATTCCCTGCAGTGAGTCTGGCATTTGTAGCTTGCCCATGTGTCTGGAACTTGCTAGGTTCACATGGGATAAATCCTTTGGTTACTGTAAAGATGGGAACAATCAGTAGAACATTGCCATCTACAATGACACAAAACTTACAGAATGGCAGAATAATGAAATAGTTGAGGTTGGAAGACACCTTTGGAGATTGTCTAGTCTAAATTCCTCTGCTCAGAGCAGGTTACTCAGGGCTGTGTCTAGTGAGGTTCTGAATATCTCCATGGATGGAGACTCCACAACATCTGTGGGCAAGCTGCTGCAGTGTTTGACCATCCTCACACTAAAACATTTCTTCTTGTGTTGAAATGGAATTTACTGTACTTCAGTTTTTGCCCATTGCCTTTTGTCCTGTCACTGGGCACCGTTGACAAGACATCTCTAGTTCTGATGTCTTGTACCCATCAGATATTTATACACACTGTGCATAGGTTCAGGGGTGTCCTTCTAAACATTCTCCTCTCCAGGCTGGACAGTCCCAGCTCTCTCAACCTCTCTTCATATGAAAGATGCTCCAGACCTTTTATCAACTTAGTTACCCTTCACTGGACATGTTCAATGAAGCCATGTCTCTTTTTTTATCTGTATGTAGCACCCCAGCGTGTCTCACCAGTGTTGAGAAGAGCAAAAGGGTCATCTACCTCAGCCTGCTGGCAACTCTGTTTGTAATGCAGCCCAGGAGTCTGTTGGCCTTCTTTGCAGCTAGAGTACGTTGGTGGCTCATGATAAGCTTTTGTCAACCAGAACTCCAGCTGCCAATCTGCTTTCCACCTGGTCTGTCCCTAGCGTGTGCAGACGCATGGTACTTTTCCTCCTCAGATGCGGGACTTTTCTGATGTTGAACTTCATAAGGTTCTTGTCCAGTCATTTCCCTGGCCTGTTGAGGTCTCTCTGAAAGGCAGCACAACCCTCTGGTGATCAGCCACTCCTCCCAGGCTTGTATCATCTGCAAATTTGCTGAGGGTGCACCCTGTCATCCAGGTCGTTAATAAGAATGTTAAACATGCATGATTCTGTATTAATGCCTGAGGTACACTGGTTGTAACTTGCCTCCAACTTGCCATTGATCATAGCCCTTTGAGCCTGGCATTTTAGCCAGTTTTAGATGCATTTGACTGTCCACTTACCTAGTTTGTCTATGAGGATGTTATGGAACACAGTGTTGAAGACCTTGCTAAAATCAAGATACAATATCCACTGTTCTCCTCTCATCCACCAACTTGTTCATTCACAGAAGTTGATCTTCTGTGGCTGTTATTTCCCCTTTATTGATCTATGCTGACTACTACCTTTTTCTCCTTCATATAGCCAGAAATTGCTTCTAGGCTTATTTGCTCCATTATCTTTCAGGGGATCAAGGTGGAAATGACCTGCCCATGATTCTTAGATTTTCTTTCTTGCCCTTCTTGAAGATGGGAGTGATAATTTGTTCTCTTCTAGAAGGCCAAACATTGTGAGATAAAAAGCTGTGGAGCTGTTAGCACTGCAAGTATGTGTCTCACATGTTAGTCATATGTGCTGAAAAAATCACGTTTGTTTTAAATATCTTCATTTTTGTTCATCATTCCACATACTTTTTGGTACATAGTACATTAAGGTTTAGTGGTGTGCCTGAAGTGATGGGACTACACATGCTTCTTTGGCTTTGCTGTTAGCCTTTGTGACTTACAGGGATGAGAAACACCCCAGCTGGGCAGCCCTGTTCCCATCAGCATTACCTGCTTCAATAATATACTGCAACTTGTTTTCTTTCATGACTCTCACTTTTAAGCCAAGTTTTCATAAAGAAGGCATGAAGCTTTGTCAGCTCTATCTCTTGTTAGAGCTACAGACTTAAGGAAAGGACATATGCAGATGAATATCCAGGCTGGTGAAATGTACTCTCCATATCCTGCAAGCACCTGCAGCCTCTCAGCAATGCACACACTGGTGGCTGAGCAAAATGGGTGATTTTTTGTACGCCTTGGTGCTTGGTGTAAGGATGCACAGAAGTTTCTGAGGGAGAAAAGGTAGCTTGAATAGAATTGAAGGACTGGGTAGGGCTGAAGGAACTATGCCTGGTGCAGCCAAAGCCGTACTTTCCTTTGAGGACAGTCCTCTGAGAGAACTGTCCTCAGACCCACGGTTGGATTTTATGAGGTACTGTGTGTTTTGCTCCAAGAGACAGCCCTGGAGGGAAGTGATGGTTATGCAGTGTGGAGGATGTGGGAAACAGGAGCAAATTAAAGACTGCTGAGAGAGGTGTTCCCAATGCAATCCATGTCTTTGGTGTGATTTCAGCAGCATTTATAAGAAATTTGGGTGTAAGGCTGTCTAATTTCTGGATCATAGGTGAGAAGGAGATAGATTCCTGTGACTGCTCCACATAAAATAGCCGTTCCTGGATTCAACTTTCAGCAAGCAAAATACTGTTTGTAAGAAATTTTAGGTGCACTTCAGACATCTATGGAATTGGGCAGGATTTCTTTGTTGCTTTTTCTTTGCTTCATGTAAGAGGCTATAATTTGTCTAATTTGCACCTGTTGAACTGCTCATTTGAAGCACAAGTTGAAGTGCTCATCTGGACCTTAGCCTTGGATGTCGGAAATGGTTTCTTAGAAGAATGGCATTTCTGTTACAACACACAGAATAATTGAATGTTAGGTACATTTATGACACGTATGAACTGTGTCAGAAATATTTTGTCTGTGGACTTGATGGATCATATATTTTCCTTGTTGGGGATTTGCCTATTAAAATAGAAATGGTTTGCAAAACACAGTATTTAAAACTACTCTCCACCCATCAGCAGAATTATAAACATTCTTTGTTAAACCCTGAAGTAATGCAATGGTATGTAAAAAGCAGATTTACAGGGCAGTAAAGTCTTTAAAAAGTAAAATACAGTTAAAATAACCATTTAACTTAATAAAACACCAACGAAAATAATGAAAAACTAATTTGCAACTGGTTATTCTAATTAGTTCTAGGTTTTTAAAAGTGTGGAAAGAATAAATAACATGCTAATACAGGATAGCACTATTGTTTAGTTACTAAGGAAAATGCATTACATTAGGATAAAAGCTGGGGGAGTAATTGTTTTTTTATACTGTTACTCTAATTTGCCTTTGGTAAGACTTTTTCTATTTATTTTTCCAGCTCCACTGTACTTCTTACTAAATTTATGTCATGTTGTGCTCTTTATTGAAATCTAAAATGAGAGAATAATATAATATTAATATAATAAATAATAATATAATAAATTGCAGTATCACCTAATTTTCAGGAATACTTTTGGCTGGTTTTATGCTACCAGCCAAATTTTCAGGTTATGAGCCCCATGCGTCTATAGACCTAGCAGTCAAAGCCTCAGGTTATAATAATTTTTGCTCATAGGAATATGTATGGAGCTGCTTTTGTGCCTAAAAGAGTGATCACATGGCCTCATCTTGAGACCTCAGTCTTAGAAACACTTCTGTACATGCCAAATGTAAGGTATATGTGAACATTGCTTTCATTTCTTCTGTCATTTCTTCAATGATTAATCAAAATAAAACTCAGTTTGGAGGAGAAAGTAACAATTTGTTCTTCCACAACACACAGAGATATGAGACCCACATTCTTGTGTTGCATTTCAGGTATATTAATTTCACATGGCTTTGTATGCTGCTTTTACCATCTCCCAGACCACACCAAATATGGTTAAAGTGTCTAATTTTCTTAGCTTGCAACAGCTTTGACAGTGCTGAAGTGATTCAGAGAGTGGTCTAGTACTGTCACATGACAATATTCACATGATACAGGTACATATCAAATGTGAAGGAATGTCTTAGACTAGGAAAATTCAAACAATGCTGTTATTAAACTGAGGAGTCATGTACCTGGGAAACTCAGACTCAGAAATCTAAGAAATAAAAACCAAAAAAAGTGCTGTAGAAAAGACCATAGAGATATTTCAGATTAAAAGTACGTACTGCAAAGAAAAGTATGAAGAGAAAAAATGACTCATGAAAACTACAGGATTTAAGTGTATTGCTAACAAAAAAACAGGAATATGTTTAAAATAGATTTCAGTGTAAAGCTTCAACACACGAATGCCTCTGCACTGAAAAAATGTGGACAATGCGTCTCTTCATAAAAGTGGGAGAATGGATACCTTTGGATTAAAGTAATATATATAATTCACTACCTGAAATTGTTAGTGCAGCAGGCCTGGCTGATGACAGAGCTGGATTAAGATGCATCAGCTTCAATGCTCTGTATTTTTAGCAGAACAATAGGTTTTGGGGAAGAAAAAAGTTTCATAGAGTTGTATAAGTTTCAGTGGAATCGTGTAGATGGTTCCCCTGAGATCCAAGTAAAAAGAGAGAGGCAAGGAAAGAATCAATCACCTTCTAAATTTATTTTTATAAAGTTGCTTAAAGCATCAATCCTGCAAACATTGACTTCCATGCTTAACTTTAATTATATTTCACCTGGGATATCGAAGCCACGTGTCATTACTCACAACACAAAATTTAACCACCTCAATATGGTGCTGGAAGGAATAATTTAAAAAAAGGAACAGAACTCCAAGAATCATTCCTGCTAATTTTCAGGAGGAATTGTTTTGAAAATAATATTTATGATCTTATTTTTGGAAAAGGTGTGAAAAGATCCTTAGGCATGAAAAACTTGAAGAAGCACTGCAATATAGTAAAAATATCCCAGCAGTGATCCACCACTCCGCAAAAAGATGCTCTATGGAAACCAAAGCACTGAGAGAGTGCATTGTGCCAAAGCAGGAGAATGTTTGCAATTTAACTGAATCCTCTATTTTTACTTAGGTGATAGCCTGCAGAAATAATCAGCTCTCCCAGTAGAAATGTTGATTCTCCATTTTTCTTAGAAATTGCTAAAGCTTGCATGAATTCACTAATAATGTTAGTAATAAAAGTTCTTACAAACAATTCTTTACTGTTTTTTAAAGATTTGAAGTAACATTTTGACAAAGTATGTTTCTGATGGGCTTGCAGAAGTTAAAAAAAAATACGATACTTCTCCTTCCAAAAAAATTCTGAAACACAGTTTTTTAAATAGAAAAATATTTTGACAAAAACTAAATAAAAAGAAGAAATCAGAATTAAATTTTCACTTTAAAATATATGGTATATAATTTTCCTTCTTTTCCAAGTAAAATATGCTCTATTTATTTTTCAAATGTTGTTTCTGTTTACAAAAAAATGTCAAAATGCTTCTCTTTCCTGAAAACCAAAATTTTGAATTTTGACATGCTCTAGTCACCACAGAAGAGTTTCTAAGCATGGGTTTATGGGTAGCTGGTAGTCATTTTTCCCTTAGCTCCCTCAACAATCAAAGAAGAGAAATAAGCACCATCCGTTTTATATTACCTTTCCCGTCTATCTCACAGTATAGAGATGGTAACCATTTTACAATGCAGTTTTATGTTACATATAGCTCACGCATTCTAACATTTTGATAGAGTACTCTCGCTGCTCCCACTGATGCTCTTTGTTGCATATTCCCACTGCTTCCCCCATATGAACACTAGTATTTTTCTGACCCTATGACAATCTGCTTCTGGGAGTGAACCTTAACAGTAACAACAAATTCTTCTTTTTCAACAACATCAAAAAACAAAAATTAAATGACCCTGTTAGACCACAAGCCTTTATGTAAAGGAACTTATATCACATATTTTAGCTAATATGTCTGTCCTGATGGCCAATGAGAAAATTATGTTTGTTATTTCCTTTAATAAAACAGCTGAAATGTACAACTCCAAAAACCATGAATACTGTCCACTGGGGATAAGTGAACTCATACAGGTCAAAGTTTTCCATACTTCTAATTCTAATGGGAGTCCAGAAGGCAATTAGAGTTTCTTAACCTCTGTGAAGCCAAATTATGTCAGTTACGTGGTTGCATGATAAGAGTACAAGTCTATCAAGAGATATAATAGGAAATACTGAATAATCAAATCTTTGGAAAGGAATGGAAATCCTCTTGCCTAGTTTTTAAGCCAATTCATGTTGGAATGAACTGACTTCCCTGCAGAAAAATTTCTGACAAGGACTTGCTGTCTCTTAACTTCCTTTGAGGTGTCTAACATAGACCGTTGCTGGTCACAAAACTGTGGGCTATATGCTGGCCTGACCCCATTGAAGGTCTGTTCCCTTTCAGTTTGTCACAAAATATGTCCCTACATTTCAAAAACTATGCCTTTACATTTAGCTTTGACTCTTTCTGAATAACTGGGGAAAAAAAAAAAGCACCACTGTGTTGGCATATTTCTTGCTGAATCAAACCACTGACTTGAGAATGTGATGGCACTGTCATCTGTATTATACTGTCTGGAAAAAAGAGTTTAGTAGAAGTTATCTGAATCCATTGCTTGGGTGCAATAATAGAAGACTTTTAAAAAGATCATGCTTTTAAATCCTCTGGAAACAAAGTCTAAGACTTTCTGCAGCTGGGAGTAATTTGAAAGCACGAATTCATGCACACAAACCTTGGATTATCTTGAATTATTGGAAAAGCAAGTTGGCAAAGTTTGCATAGTTACCCCATCCATTACTTAATGATTTTATGATATTTTATGACTCCAAATTAATGTATGGTATTTATGCAGTCCTAGAGGTATAAATTAAAAAAAAAAAACAAATGCCACAAAACCAGTATTTTCATCCCACTACTTCCTTGGACTGTGCGGTGATTTTGTAGTTTTAGAGAATAGCAAGGCTGAACCAGGACAGACATTTCTGTCCAAAAGCACAGCTATGGCAAAACTGGAAAGTACAAAGCTGAAGCTGTTTTCTTCAGGCTAAATGTTAGCTTTTTATTTTGATCCCTCCCCTGAAAACCTGAGATGCACTGAAACAAAGAGATCTCCTTTTCACTTGAACAGTGGAATACCAAAAGTCAGACAAAGTATTGCACTGTTATGCTCATATTGTCCTCCAGTTAAGCCCTTCAAGGGGTGTTTATTGCAGATATTTATATTGGATACTCTGGGGAATGTTATCTTTTCTTCCATCTGAAGATTGCAGATGTTACTTATTTTGCCATTCAATGTACCATTCTGCTTTTGGAAAGTAACAAAACAGAGATACAAGCATTTCTGGCTTTATGTGAGGGAGAGTTGAGTTTTCCAGCAAATGAACAGTACACTGGAAAAAAACAGTATTAGTTTTCGATGGACAAGTAGCTAGGCTTTTCCAAAATTACAGCTTAAGTTCACAGAATATCTTTAAGTTTGCAGAGTGGCTGCTTGCCTATAACCATGTTAAGGTAATGCCAAATTCCAGAGTAGTTATATGCTTTGAAATTAAAGTCTACGTTCAACAGACTGCTTCTCTTTCTTTTCCATATTTACCTCCAGTTTAAGCTAACAGAAAGATGGTCTGAAATGTTTGGGACCTTGAAAATTTGAACACATCTGAAAAATTACATTAATCATATGTAGTGGATTTGCTTACTTGTACTCACAGCTGTAGAAATTTATTTTGGATATCACCTCCTGGTAAGGTGGAAAACTTGAACAGGAATGTTTTATGATGTGAAGAACATACTATAATTGAAGATATTATTTAATAGCATTGTTAAGAGTCCTTGATGCATATCTCCTGCCAGACTGCCTTGAAAGCCATCAAAGTGTTTGCCCAATGGTGTGGAAATGAGTGGGAATAATCTTATTGTTTCCAATAGGTTTTGCTGATTGACTTCACCAACATGTTATTTCAGTACATGCTCACTTCTGTTCAAGGCACTTCCTTTTCTTGCCACATGCTTTAGGTTCGTTAAAGTGTTAAAGCATTTAACATTCTTGATCCATTTCATAGAAAAAAAAAAAACCTGCCTAAGCAACAGAGTCCAAAGGGTTGTGGTCAGTGGTGCAGAGTCCAGTTGGAGGCCTGTAGCTAGTGGTGTTCCCCAGGGATCAGTACTGAGTCCAGTTTTGTTCAACATCTTCATCAATGACCTAGATGAAGGGTTGGAATGTACCCTCAGCAAGGTTGCTGATGATACAAAACTGGGAGGAGTGGCTGATACACCAGGAGACTCTGCTGCCATTCAACAGGATCCGGACAGACTGGAGAGTTGGGTGGAGGGGAACCTCATGAAATTTAACAAGGACAAGTGTAGAGTTCTGCATCTGGGGAGGAACGACCCCATGCACCAGTACAGCTTAGGAGCTGACCTGCTGGAAAGCAGCTCCATGGAGAAGGACCCTGGAGTCCTGGCAGATAATAAGTTATCCATGGGACAGCAATGTGCCCTGGTGGCCAAGAGGGCCAGTGGTATCCTGGGGTGCATTAAGAAGAGTGTGACCAACAGGTCGAGAGAGATTCTCCTCCCCCTCTACTTTGTGCTGGTGAGGCCTCATCTGGAGTATTGTGTCCAGTTCTGGGCTCCCCAGTTCAAGAGGGACAGGGAACTTTTGGGGAAGAGTCCAACAGAGGACTATGAGGATGATTAAGGGACTGGAACATCTCTTGTATGGGGCTGTTTAGTCTGGAGGAGAGGAGGCTGAGAGGGGACCTTATCAATGTCTATAAATCTCTGAAGGGTGGCTGTCAGGAGGATGGAGCCAGTCTCTTTTCAGCAGTGCCCAGTGACAGGACAAGGGACAGTGGGCATAAACTGCAGCACAGGAAGTTCCACCTCAACATGAGGAAAAACCTCTTTACTGTGAGGGTGATGGAGCACTGGAACAGGCTGCCCAGAGAGGTTGTGGAGTCTCCTTCTCTGGAGACCTTCAAAACCCAACTGGATGCATTCCTGTGCAACCTGCCCTAGGTGATCTTGCCTTGGCAGTGGGGTTGGACCAGATGATCTTCAGAGGTCCCTTCCAACCCCAACCATTCTGTGATTCTGTGATTCTGTGAACTTCTCTGCTGCTCTTATACAGCAGGCAAACAAGAAATGAGCATTAAAACAGGGTGGTGAGCTAGGAACAGAAATGAGTCATTCAGTGGCCTAGTATTCAGGCGTGGAAATGGCTTGTGATTAAGCAGAGTGGAATATTTTGAGTAAATGACTATGTGTATGGAAAAGCAACAGTGGGTCTTTTTTACCACTTTGGAGAGGTTTATAAAACAAACTACTTTGGGGTTTTGGCAGTTCAATAGGATTTTGCTATAAACTTTATTCCCACTTTCCTCTGTAGTGAATGGAGAACCTGGAAATAGCCTTTCATATTACCAAAAATTAAATATGTGGATGTTTGTATGCAGATACAGTAGAGAGAAAAACTGGTAAATTAAATATTAACTTTAATTTCTAATGAAAATCTAGCTGCTTTTACCTGTGATCACTGGGCCTTTGTTCAGTGAAGATTACTAATGATTTCCCTAGCAACCACACTTCCAATGCCCCTGTATCATAAAAGAGAGGGATTGCACAGTACTGTACCATGAACAAGGCTTCAGCACAGGCTGTGAAAAAACAGCTGAGATTTTCTGTTCTTGATCAGAGAGACTTGGAAAGGACCTGACTGCAAATGGGGGTGGAAATGCTCTGGAGGAGCTGAAGGCATCTGAAGAAAGGCAATTACTATAGAAAGTGTCCTTGGGAAGCAGTCTGGCATATTAGTTTTATAACTCGGAGGGCAGTTGCTCCATGCTTTATAGTAGTAGATTTTATGGAGAGAGTGGTCAAGCATTGGAACAGGCTGTCCAGGGAGGTGGTGGAGTCACCATCGCTGGAAATGTTCAAAATACGTGTAGACGTGGCACTTCAGGATATGGTTTAGTGGGCATGGTGGTGTTGGGTTGATGGTTGGAGTTAATTGGTCTTTTCCAACCTTAATGATTCTGTGATTCTGTGATTTGGCAGAGGAAGGGAAGAAGATAGAACATTTTGGTGAAAATTACAATATCACTAACACCATAAACTAATTTAAAAAAAAAAAGTAATATTAGTTAGCTTGCCTAAAATTCAGCTGACAAAAAAAAACTTTTCCATATGGATGCTGGAAAGGGGTTTGGCAACGGTTGGCACAAGGGGATTAGCTACCAAAGGAAATATTACATTAATTGCCTTCCTGGTTATAGAAGGGAAATTGCTTAAAAATCTCTCATTATTAATCTATTTATGGAGTGTGAATTGTGTAGACCGAAATCTAATTTTTTCCACCTTTAAAGAAGGCTTCAAAGGATTCCTTGTGTGGAGTTAATCAAAATGTTGGAGATTTTTGGTATAGAATATAATGGGCACTTTTATTTTGCATAATTATTCTGCTGGAAAAATAGCTGGTTTTGTTTGGAATCCACTGAAATAAAAACCTCTTTGTTAGAAGTGAAAGGGGCTGGGCCTTCTTCTTAGGCACTTCTTCTACAGAAATGAGATTTCTTTTGAAGTGTGTTTTATTGGCAGTCTTTGACATTATGATTCATTAACATCTCATCCAGATTCTCTTGAAGGTAAAACTCCGTTGACCTTCAGTTAATCTTAGGATGTTGATGGAGGAGTTCTAACTATGAAAACACTGACATTATAAATTTTGTCTGTGCATAAAATTTCAGACAGTATTGCAATGCTGAGGTTATTAACTAACTTTTGTTTCCTGTACAAATAAACAAATCTGTGATGTTGCTATATAGTTATTGGTGATATAGCACAAAAATTCAACCTTACTTGTCTGAATTCCATTTTTATACTGACAAAACACAATAAATAAAATTCATTTCTATAAAACCAGAAAGAATCACACTTTTTATTTCTAAATTCCAGAAATTACCACTTTATTTGTAAACTGTATATTTTGAGCCTTAAACAGAGAGAGTCCGGAACTGCAGGAATGGTGCCTGGTCACTAGAACTGCTTTTTGTGTGCCGAGAGACATAAAATAACCAATAACCAAGGATAAAAAATGGCTATCATCTTCTGTGTTAAGGTCAGTTGCACAGGGAAATAACATGTGAAAGTAAAAGGGAAAACGTCTACCCTGAAAAACGTCACACATGCCTCTCCCATCCCTTCCCCACATATTTGAATAACAAGACATGACAGAATCTAGAAATGTTCTGTTTCCATCTTTTCCTACACCTGCTTTTCAAACTCAAATCTGATGCAACACCACCATTCAGATTAGGAAAATCTGTCTACCAGTAAATAAGACAAAGTAGAACCCAAAAGAATTCTGTAAACCAGATGACTGTTTTAAGAATTGGAAGCAAAAAGACTGTGAGAAAGTGTTTCAGGTTTTTTATTCAAGTGATCAGAAGGCTGAAATAAAATGCAGCCTTGCCTTCATAAAGAATAAGAATAGTTTCTGCTGAGGTGGCCTGATTTGAAGAATGCAGAGAGATTTGAAGTAACTTCAAGAATTAAAATTTTAGCTCTTTTCTAGTGAATGAGAGGGCTGAATTATTAAAATATGAGTTTTTCTTTTTTTCTCCCTGGAAGCTTCACCATCTACACAAGGGACTTGAAGTTCTTTATATAGGTTCCTCATTTAGCTGCCTGTGCATAAATAACATGAATATACTTGAAGTGTCATCCCACTAAGCTAAGTGTTACACTCTTGGCCAAGTGTAAAAAAAATTGCTTACTTTACTCATCTTGGCTTCAAGTTTTGGAGGTCCACTCAGGTCATGGGCACCATGGGTGACTGGAGTTACAACTAACCACAGTTTTGCTTTCCTAGTTTTACTGAGAAACTGTCTTCCAAAAATTTTCAGTTTTCCTTCCAACACACTATATGCATTGTAACTCTACATATGGTTTTCATCTGGCTGACCCAGTTTCTTGTTGCCATTTATGTGTTTCTGTATGTCACCTTCATATCTGGACTTGCACACACCTTTAATGAGTTTCTCCCTTCCTCACAGTCCCAACAGATTTTTGAAGTGGATAAATAATATTAGCACCTTTCTTTAGAAAAATATAAAGTTCCTTTTAGTACATTTGACATGGCCATTTTTTAAAAGGGATGTTATTTGCATTCCTTCCCAGTCTCATAGATCCTGTTTTATTTTCTGGTTTACTGAAATGTACCCTTGGATACAATAGTACAAAGGGTGTTGTGGACATAAACTATAGTAGAAGATGGAAAACCCAATGCTTATGAATTTTCTTAAAAGGATACGTAGTAGATTTGTCTCCAATTAATGAAATTTTCCACCGATAAGTTGAAGTATGTATAAATATGATGTTTCGTAATCACAGAAGACTGGATTTTTCTGTCCTGCTCAAATAACTGAGGTATACCTTCTACTGGAAATAAAATAAAAAACCCAAGCCTGTTAGTGAAAGTTAAAGAATGTTAATGAGTCAATTTTTATGCATGTTAATGTTTGTTCCATTAATTTTTTCTCATCTGTTTTCTATTATTTTAGTGAATATTAGCTTTCTTTACCTCAGCAGCTGATAAGTATGACCATGTAGAAGGTATGTAGAGGTAGGAACTTTTGTTTTCTTAAAGACACAAAGTAGATAGATAGGTAGACAGATATCAGGCCTGAGAGCAAAGATAGAAAATTGTTAATGGGAAAGCCTGTATCAACTGACAACTGTATACTTTATCTTGTATCAGTACTTCTGTCCTTCCTTCATGATTTTCAAAAACTAATTTCTTTGTGAAATTATGAGGAAAATAATCCACTTATGACAGAAATCATTGAGAAATCAGGTAAGGAGAGGTGGCTTCTGTCATTAGACATACTGACACTTGCCCGGCAGGGGAGATACCATCATCAGGTAGGTGGTTTTCCCAGGGTGAGGCTCATCCTCTCAACTCTGGATGTGCAGACTCCTGCGATTTCCCCAAATTGAGGGACAGGCTGTGGGTGTTGTCTACCTGGACTTCAGTAAAGCCTTTGATACTGTGTCCCGCAGCATTACCTTGGAGAAGTTGGCAGCTTATGGCTTAGACAGGTTTACTCTTCGCTGGGTGAGGAACTGGCTGGATGGCCGAGCCCAGAGAGTTGTGGTGAACAGCGTTAAATCCAGCTGGCGGCCGGTCACAAGCGGTGTTCCCCAGGGCTTGGTTCTGGGGCCGGTCTTGTTCAATATCTTTATTGATGATCTGGATGAGGGAATCGAGTGCTCCCTCACTAAGTTTGCAGATGACACCAAGTTGGGTGGGAGTGTTGATCTGCTGGAGGGTAGGAGGGCTCTGCAGAGGGATCGGGACAGGTTGGATCGATGGGCCGAGGTCAACTGTATGAGATTTAATAGGCCAAGCACTGGGTCCTGCACTTCGGCCACAACAACCCCATGCAATGCTACAGGCTTGGGGAGGAGCGGCTGGAGAGCTGCCCAGCAGAAAAGGACCTGGGGGTGCTAGTTGACAGCCGGCTGAACATGAGCCGGCAGTGTGCCCAGGTGGCCAAGAAGGCCAGCAGCGTCCTGGCCTGTATCAGAAAGAGTGTGGCCAGCAGGAGTAGGGAAGTGATTGTGCCCCTGGACTCGGCACTGGTGAGGCTGCACCTTGAATCCTGTGTTCAGTTTTGGGCCCCTCACTACAAGAAGGATGCTGAGATGCTTGAGCATGTCCACATCTGGTCATAGCCAGCTCCAACAGACCCACCACAGAGCACAGCTGAGCCTCTCAGCCAAGATAGTGGAGCCTCTGGGAAAGCGTATTGAAGAAAGCACAAAATGTTCTCCTGCAGTGAAGGCGAGGAAAAATGTGCAAAAAAACCCTGCAAAGATCAAAGTGAGAGAAGAAGGAGGGGAACAAGACACTTCAGGATCTGGAGCAGAGATTCCCCTGCAGCCCATGGAGAAGACGATGGTGGAGCAGGTTGTCACACCGTAGCCCACGGAGAGGTCCATGTCAGGCACACTGCAACCTGTGGAGGACCCCATGCTGGAGCAGGTGGATAGACCCTGAAGGAGAAGCTTCAGCCCTTGCAGAGCCGTGCTGGAGCAGACTCCTGGCAGGACCTGCAGCCCATGGAGGACCCATGCTAGCGCAGGAGAAAAGTGTGAGGAGGGAAGTGTGGCAGAGAGAAGTAGTTATGGACTGACCACATCCTCCCATTCCCCTTTTGCTGCTTGGGAGGAGGAGGGGGAGGAGTCAGGAATGAAGGACTGAAGTTGAGCCTGGAGAGAAGAGGGTGTGTGGGGAAAGTGTTGTTAGTTTTATCTTTGTTCCTCATCATCTGACTCTATTTTATTGTCAACACATCAATTTTCCCTGAGTATGTTTTGCCCATGATAGCAATTGGTAAGTGACATCCCTGTCTTTATCTTCACCCACAAGCTTTTTCATCTTATTTTTCTCCCCTTGGCCTGTTGAGAAGGTGAAGTGAGGGAGCAGCTCAGTGGACGTTTTGCAGCCAGACAAAGACAACCCACCACAGCTGGCACAATGAAGGAGAATCTCACCTCAGCTCCATGCCCATCTCTCCAGTTCCCAGAGCCCTGTAGCCACTCCTGATACGATCAAGCTCACTCCAACAGTACCACTAGTGCCCATGCTGATGACCAGAAAATGATAACCACTCAAGGGCTAGATGAGCCTCTTGCACTCTTTCTGTAACACCTGACATCTGGGATGCTGGTAAGCAACACATTTCCAGGACAACAGGTGCCTCTGTTCCCTGTAACAAGGAGTCCAGAGTCACACAAAATAAAGCATTCTTCTGTACCTAACAGGCTTATTTCTCAAGAAACTCTTCAAATAAGAAGTGATTTAGTCTAAAATGAGGTTTTCTCCAGTACTTGGTTTTTTTCTACCCTGCTTCCTGTGTGCACAATATATAGCATGCTGCAAAATAGATGTTAAATAAATATGCCCTTTCCATCAAGGGAACATGTCCTTTTCAAGTCAGTGGATAGATACGTTTCATCAGGCTTTGAAGATGCATGTTGGTAGAACTGCTTACTATGTATAGAAGAGTCTTTGTCTATATGACCTGGGCTGTTAATGGTGTTGTGAAAGGTGTTGAATTTACGAGGGAAGAACTGAGATGTGCACACATGGTAAATAAGACATTGTTATAAAAAAAATCTGGAGAGAACTTATTTTCAACATGCCTTGAACATTAATATCTTCATGCAAAACAACAAGAAAGAAATCAAATTTAAATTAGTGCAGAAGAGGCAGCATATTTGTTTGCTCTCCTCTTGGCCCAGAAGTTGGTTTCAGTAATCTTTTCCCTTTTTTTTTCCATTATAAAAGGTCTACGTGTAAGCACTCCTCCAAATTTGTAGTTGATGTTCATGATACTCACATATGGCAATCATTAACTACCACAAAAATGTTGATTTAATTGTTTTCCTAGAACATTATTCAAGGAATCCAGGTACAAGCACAAGTTCTTAGAGATACACTCTTGTGGTGCGTTGGCCCTGGCTAGCTGCCCACCAAAGGCATTATCACTCCGCTCCTCAGCTGGACAGGGGACACAAAATATAATGAAAGGCTCATGGGTTGAGATAAGGACAGGGAGAGATCACTCTCTAATTACCATCACAGGCAAACCAGACTTGACTTGGGGAAATTATTTTAATTTCTTACTAATCAAATCAGAATAGGATAATGAGAAATAAAACCAAATCTTAAAAATAGCTTCCCCCCACCCTTTCCATCTTACCATCTCAACCATTACCTAATACAGGTTTAAAATACTGGTTTACAGATCATGTCTCTTGCTTGTGACCCACAAGATTCTACTGTGCTATCAGCAAATTCAAACTTCTTGTTCCACCTTTATGGCTCAAGGTCATTTAGTTTTTACACTCTTTTTGAACTGGGCCAGTTTTCATGAATTGTACTTTTCTTCCCTTCCAGTAACATCACCCTTCCTCAGCGAGTCCCTCAGGATTGTTCTTGCCTGCCCTATTTTCCTATTTGCCCATGTACCTCCTTTTCTCCCTGCACCTGATCTGATCCTGGAACTGAGTGACACCCTTCAGCTGATACCATGAGACCCTTGGCTAGAGTCTAACTCCTCTCCAAACAAATAACTCCTTCCACGGAAATCACAACTGCATAAACAGAAATTAAAACTGTAAATAGCTCTCCAAGGCCAACAGGAACTGTCCTTTGACTGAATAATAATGTGATTTTCTACATAGAGATTAATGGTGACAGAGCAGTAAAGTCCAGCCTCATGTTTTTGGCAAGTGGGATTTGGACAAATGTGAAGCCAAATGATGCCTGTATTTAGTGTCTCCTTATCAAGAATTTCCTTTGTCAAAGTTTTGCAAAAGTTGGAGATACAAGGTTCATGTTACTAAAGTGAGGTAAGCAGACCTTTAAACGGAAATTCAAGTTACCTGCTTCTATCAATCTAAAAATTAGTTGTCTAGTGTAACCTTGCTTTTTGGGCTCCCTGTGTAGTTATCAGAGAGCAAGAGGTACCTCCAGGGTCACATCCCTCATTTGATCAGAGGTGTTACAGTTTTCTTTCTTTTTGTCCTCCTTTGCCATAAAGGAAATTTTCATATAGACTTGAAGAGAGTTGAGCTGCTGTCATAGTAATGTTTAATGACAAAGTATTTCTGGATTTTCAGCTCCACTGAATGTCATTGTCGTTCTCTCAGAGGGACAGTTTCAGTATGACTGTTGGACACATTAATTTATTATTGAAAATGCTACATTTTCAGAACAGTACCTTTCACTACTTTTTTCCACAGAAAAGCAATTTTTTTGCTCTTTTCTAATTAATTCTAATAATGTATAGAAAAGTACAGACACTTCTAGAAAATACATCATTTGACCTTTCAGTTACAATCATTAGTATGCCTAAAATGCGGCATAAAGCTATGTATATCTGCATTTATCCTTGATCATTTTTTAATAAAACTAGTTTTTTTAGGATAATCTATGTGAAAACAAATGTTAGTAATATCACTGAAAGTTCCTGGAAACTACAAGAGTCATTTTATTCCCTTCAGGGCTGGTGACATAGTTCTAGACTGGTTTACATTTTGAAACTCCCACTTTGTTGCCAAAAGTTACAAAAATAGTTCCCAGCATAATGTCAATGATTTCATTCATAGCAGCAGTGCAGGAGAACACCCACAATTCAGGAGGGCCGCTGCCTGCAAAATGAGGTCTTCGAAGAAAGTAGACTGACACACGAGTTGTGTGCTTAGAGAGATGTGTGCTGGGCTGAAGAAAAGCTGCTCCACCCTGCATGTCAGCCTTGGTAAACATTTTATTCAGAGTTGCTGCTGCCAGAAAAGAAGGCAGTCAAATAGCCAGTTGTGCCTGCAGTCCTTGGGTGAAGAATCTACACTCCATACATAGCTAAGGAGCAGTGTGCATATAAAACCTCCTTCCATTCATTGATGGTAGGACATGAGGTAGTGTGGAATACACTTTTTCTTTTTTTTTTTTTTTACTGTGCAGTGTGTTAAGTAGCAGATTGTGCCACATATTGGAAGAGGTATAACTGTATGTGGAAAGCTGAATGGCCTAAATGGGAATTTCTCCAAGATTTAAGTCCCTAGGGTTTAGACAATAAACAGGAAATGCTGAATTCACCCTAAATTAGGTACAGATTGTGGTTTCAGTAGTATATCACTATTAATCATGTCATGAAACATGTTCATGCAGAGTAGGCATGACTTGTCTGTGTCTCTTCAGTTGCTTTGTCTATTTACTTGGAGTATCGCAAATGTTATGACATGAAATATACTTAAAGTAGCAGAAATCCCAGATCAGCAACTTTCTAGCTTCCTTTGACAAGCTGTTGCGTGTCACCTCACTCTTTCACTGAATACATGTGCTTTAAGTTAATTCAAACAAAAGTCATTACAGCTCCTCTGGGTCAGACAGAAGTCTGTGTCCAGCTTTCCTGAGGGTACTGCCATTTATCTTTTTTTTTTTTTATCATTTATCATTTATCATTTATTTTGTAAATGTGTCCAAAAAAACCCTCCTCTACGGCACTCCTCAAAACATGCCTGTCCAAACTTTGATTTAGATTTCAATTTCAATGTTAGTCTAAGAGCAAGCTTAATGCTGGCAGAAAAGTGTAACCACAAGTTTTCCACTGCTCATGAAAAACAGTATATTTTCCTTAAAAAGCTGCACATGTACACATGGAAAAAGGTTCAGGATTCTCTCTGGTAATTCACAGGCAACAGGAACACAACCAAGACTATGAAGAGGGCAGGACATTGTAAGTCCTTGAGAGGTGTTTGCTCTCTGCCCTCAGTGTCACAGACCTTTCTAGAGTGGAGTTGCGTGTTGCTTTCAAGGACCCAACATCCATCTTTGCAGTGAGCATGGACACAGTCAAGGTATCTCATGGAGCAATACAGCATACTAGAACAGGATTTATGCAGCAGCTCAGCTTATATTTTATCCTTGTTACTTCCCAGCATATTCAGATTTTTTTTTTTTCCACAAGCACACAGAGATTTGTCAGTCATATAGAGGACAGTAAATCTTTATCTCTTTGATGTCATATCCTGCCATCACCTCCACACCTGTCTTCTCTGAGGCCTCGATGGGCTCATGAAAGGACTTAATTGCATATGCTGCAGGTTTTAGCAGCGTAGATTATAAAAGCAGATGCTACAGAAATACATAGCAGGGGACATATTTTCACTTTTTTCCTAAATTTTTCTAAATAAGCTTACCTTACACTTTCTGCCTTAGACAATGGAGCTGATGCAGGTTAACCCACATGTTTTGGAGTGAGGCGTTTTGAGGCTTGTTCCAAAGAAGAATAGGAACAGCGTGAAGGAAACAGGTATTAGTTGTAAAGCTCTGTCTCATTGTATGTGGTCACAGAGTAGGGCAACTGAAACAGAAGGAAGAGAAATACCCCAAAATAGGATGTGTTTGACATTAGTCATATTCAGCAGTTCTCTCATACTGTGCAAGTTATTTTGCAGATTGCAGCAGCCATACTCTCAAGCGCTGACGATAGATCAGGAGTAAAGGCAGAGAAAGGGGAGACATTACTAATGTACCAAGATGAAGTTTTGACGGGTCAAGACAAGCCAAACAGATTTGTTGTACCCTTCTGGTTATGAAGAACAAATTTTTGTCTCAGCAGTAATAAGAAAGCAGTAAATTACTAATTCGTTGACTGGGACTGTGGAGTCCCCCTCCTCTGCTTGCCTGTTTCCTTAATGGCTTTGAAATACTTGGAAAATCCCTGAGACACTGCCTCGTTTCTGTGGGCTCTAAAGAGTCCGGGTGGCATAGCCTGTTTATCCTGGATCCTGATTAACATCTAAGCAATCACTGCTGAAGATGAGCATTAGACCTGCATATGTTAAAGTATAGAAGAATAACCCTTTTGTTCTCACATATTAGCAAAAAAACCTACAAGAGCCAGAGTGAAAAGAGGCAGATGTGAGGATTCCCAGTAGATTCACAGTGTGGGAGGACTTGCTTAAAAGTTACTCATGGTATTTCATAAGGTATTTGCAGAGCTTTGTGTACTCTATTTTCTATGTGTAGTGGTTGTTTTGGTTTAGTTTTTTTTTAATTTATTTTACAGAGGCTGTGTTTCTGTGTGTATTTCTTCAGCGACCATGCCTGATTAAGCAGTTTCTACCTTCTCTCCCCCACACCCTGCACAACCTCAGAATAAGTAGTTGCAGAGCTGTTTTCTAAAGTGGATTGGGAAGTTGATCCAGCTGAAGACAAAACAATTTTTCTTCCCAGCTAGATACATTCCTCAGTCCAGTTCAAATTACAGTTCCTTAACCAGTTCTGCTTATATAGCACTGAGAGATGTGCAAAGGCAGAAATGTGCTATGCAGGCAGAAATAGCTTAAGCCATCCTGCTGCTTAGTTTAAGGCCATAAATGCATAGCATAGCCATAAGATGGATAAAGATGGTGTGATTGCAGGCTGTTGCTTCGCCCCTCTTTGCCCACAGCCATTTATTCCTTCCTCTTCCCGTGCACAAGCACTGCAGTTCAGCAGACTGAGTGGTAAGTGGGCTCAGGAAGCTGCGGACCAGCTGAAAAAGAAATGGACTGTTCTCAGCTAGATTAGCTTCCTGATTCAGCTTCACTGAGCAGTTACACACATGTCAATGTAGTTTCATGGCAAGATGGATTATAGTTAAGAGTTAGGGTTAGACTTTAACTCCTATGGAATTTCACACTCAAAACCTACATGTCCATTGTCACCTTCTCTCTATCTTTCTTGTCTGAACAAGGCTATAAAACATAAACCTCCAAGTTGCAGGATTTATGCAGTGTTGAATCTGGCCTTAATTCTGTATAATATGTTCTGAAAGTCCCTAGAAACAAGGAATTTTGCCTGATTCAATGGATGAAGTAATCTTGTTTTCAGGGAAAAAAAAGAGGATATTAGAGATAACATAACTATATAAATGCTGTCTTTGCAGGCCTCTTCCACAGGAATGAGAGAGATGCATAGAGATGCAGAAATACAAAGAGACAGACTTCCTTTCTCATGAAGACTATTCATTAAATGCAGTTTCTACCAGGTAGAAGAGAGGACCTCTCTCAGCAACACTTCATTTTGATGCATTTTTACGTTTTAAATTGCCCTCATGATGGTGTCTGTTTTTCTTGAAGTTTTGGGTTTTTTTTCTTTTTCATACTGAACAAATACAAAATGACTGGACTTGCGCATATTCTTTAACCAAGGACTGAAGGAGTTACTGTGTGTTATGGTGTCAGAAATATGATATTGCTGGTTAAGAAACCAAAAACAACACACCTCATGGACATGGATAGTTATGCTCGTGGTCAAGAAAAAACTGCATGCTGTGGCATTTCTTTTTTTTAAGGAAAATCCCCCGCACTTTCAGTTACTGCAAGGATGAAGTTACATGCATAACACAGATGCTGCCATTGTAGATTTAGTTTATATTGGTCTCATATCTGGCTGTAATATCTAGCTACTCACTCAGCTAATAAGGAGACAGGAGAGGAGAACAAAACGGAGTCTCTGGGTAGGTGTAAGACTATCTCCTGAATTTATGATTATAACACTGCTTAAAAAAATCAAAAAAAGAGGACTAACTTGTATGTGTGATAGTGGGAGTAATTTCTGTTACCGTTTACACTATTGCAAAAGGTAACCTTAAATAGCTAAAGTAACTCTTTCAAAATATTGCTTAGTTCAGAGGTACATTAAGTGGGTAAAGGTAAGACTAAATCTCATAGATCTATTTAAATTGTCAGTATATTAAAATTCATGTGTAGACTATAAATGAAAGCCAACAGTTCTTTCCTTTGCTTTGTCTCTCTTTTACTGGCTGTCATTTCACCCATTTAAGCCTCAGCTTCCCCATGTTTTAAATGGAGAAACCTTAGTAAAACTTTCTCTGACCTTCTTCTGTGTGTTTTGAATTCTATCAATGAAAAGCCATATATAAGAGCACAAATGTATTATTATTAACGGTAGCTGGTGTATCTATACTCAATGTGTAGCAAATCTTTTTGAAAAACAAAAGATGCTATATAACTGTCTAATTTTTTCCCCTAATATGTATCTTTTTCTTCTATTTTGCCAAAGGGTAGGCTCAACCTTTTTCTGACGTTCCTTCACATCCTTTCAGAGATCTTCTTGGAGGCTCTTGGGCACTCTTCAGAGTCCAGTGCTTTTCTTTTTCTGCCTGTAACATATGCCTTTGTACCACAGACTGTTAGATCCACAATGAGGAGGAAAAAAAAAAGATTCAGGGTTTCAACACCTTTGCATATTAGATTTGTATATCTTTTCGGTATGCTGATTGTTCACAGAGATTTCCAGATGAAATTTGACACATTGTTTCATAGCAAATGGGTCATGGCTGTGAGATCACATAGGTGTTCACAGTCCTGAGGGATATGGGGCAGGCAAAAAGTAAAGTCAGGACCCTGAATTTTAGGAACGCAAACTTGCAGCTCTTCAGGGAATTACTCAATAGGACCCCCCTGGGAAACTGCCCTCAGGGACAAAGGAGCAGAACAGACGTGGCAGATCTTTAAGGACGCTTTCTATAGAATGCTAGAGCTCTCGATCCCCAGGTGTAAGAAATCAAGTAAGAAAGGCAAGAGACTGGCAAACTAAAGGGCAAGAAGAAAATGCACAGGCAGTGGAAGCAGGGACATGTACTCTGGGATGAGTACAGGGACGCTGCCCGGTTGTGTAGGGATGAGGTCAGGAAGGCCAAGGCCTGGAGCTGAACTTGGCCAGGGATGTAAAGAACAATAACCAGGCCTTTTACAGGTATGTCAGCCAGAAAAGAAAGGTCAAAGAAAGTGTACCCCTTGATGAGCAAGACAGACAAACTGCTAACAACAGATTAGGAGTAGGCGGAGGTGCTCAATGACTTCTTTCACAGAATCACAGAATCACAGAATCACTAAGGTTGGAAAGGACCTTCAGGATCACCAAGTCCAACCATGAATCCAGCGCCACAATGTCCCCCAAACCATGTCCTGAAGCGCCACATCCACACGTTTTTTGAACACTTCCAGGGATGGCGACTCCACCACCTCCCTGGGCAGCCTGTTCCAATGCCTGACCACCCTCTCAGTGAAGAAATTTTTCCTAATATCCAATCTAAACCTCCCCTGGCGCAACTTGAGGCCATTTCCTCTCATTCTAACACTGGTTACTTGGGAGAAGACACCAACACCCACGTCGCCACAACCACCTTTCAGGTAGTTGTAGAGAGCGATAAGGTCTCCCCTCATCATCCTCTTCTCCAGAATGAACAAACCCAGTTCCCTCAGCCATTCCCCATAAGACTTGTGCTCCAGACCCCTCACCAGCTTCGTTGCCCTTCTCTGGACATGCTCAAGCACCTCAGCATCCTTCTTGTAGTGAGGGGCCCAAAACTGAACACAGGATTCAAGGTGCGGCCTCACCAGGGCCTGCTCCTGCTGGCCACGCTATTTCTGATACAGGCCAGTATGCTGCTGGCCTTCTTGGCCACCTGGACACACTGCCAGCTCATATTCAGCCAGCTGTTAACCAGCACCCCCAGGTCCTTTTCTGCCGGGCAGCTCTCCTACCACTCCTCCCCAAGCCTCTAGCGTTGCATGGGGTTGTTATGGTCGAAGTGCAAGACCTGGCACTTAGCCTTGTTAAACCTCATACAGTTGACCTCGGCCGATTGATCCAGCCTGTCCCGATCCCTCTGCAGAGCCCTCCTACCCTCCAGCAGATCAACACTTCCGCCCAACTTGGTGTCGTCTGCAAACTTACTGAGGGAGCACTCAATCACAGAATCACAGAATCACAGAATCACTAGGTTGGAAAGGACCTTCAAGATCATCAAGTCCAACCATTAATCCAGCGCCACCATGTCCCCCAAACCATGTCCTGAAGCGCCACATCCACACATTTTTTGAACACTTCCAGAGATGACGACTCCACTACCTCCCTGGGCAGCCTGTTCCAATACCTGACCACTCTCTCAGCGAAGAAATTTTTCCTAATATCCAATCTAAACCTCCCCTGGCGCAACTTGAGGCCATTTCCTCTTGTCCTATCACTAGTTACTTGGGAGAAGACACCAACACCCTCGTCGCCACAACCCCCTTTCAGGTAGTTGTAGAGAGCGATAAGGTCTCCTCTCAGCCTCCTCTTCTCCAGACTAAACAACCCCAGTTCCCTCAGCCGCTCCTCAGAAGACTTGTGCTCCAGACCCCTCACCAGCTTTGTTGCCCTTCTCTGGACATGCTCAAGCACCTCACTGTCCTTCTTGTAGTGAGGGGCCCAAAACTGAACACAGGATTCAAGCTGTGGCCTCACCAGTGCCGAGTACAGGGGCACAATCACTTCCCTACGCCTGCTGGCCACACTATTTCTGATACAGGCCAGGACGCTGTTGGCCTTCTTGGCCACCTGGGCACACTGCCGGCTCATGTTCAGCCGGCTGTCAACCAGCACCCCCAGGTCCCTTTCCGCCGGGCAGCTCTCCAGCCACTCCTCCCCAAGCCTGTAGTGTTGCATGGGGTTGTTGTGGCCAAAGTGCAGGACCGTGCACTTGGCCTTATTAAACCTCATACAGTTGGCCTCTGCCCATCGATCCAGCCTGTCCTGATCCCTCTGCAGAGCCCTCCTACCCTCCAGCAGATCAACACTCCCACCCAACTTGGTGTCATCTGCAAACTTACTGAGGGAGCACTCGATTCCCTCATCCAGATCACCAATAAAGATATTGAACAAGACCGGCCCCAGAACCAAGCCCTGGGGAACACCGCTTGTGACCAGCCACCAGCCGGATTTAATGCCATTCACCACAACTCTCTGGGCTCGGTCATCAAGCCAGTTCTTTACCCAGCAAAGAGTAAACCTGTCTAAGCCTTGAGCTGCCAGTTTCTCCAGGAGAATGCTGTGGGAGACGCTGTCAAAGGCTTTACTAAAGTCCAGGTAGACAACATCCACAGCCTTTCCCTCATCCACTAGGCGTGTCACCTGGTCATAGAAGGAGATCAGGTTGGTCAAGCAGGACCTGCCTTTCATGAACCCATGCTGGCTGGTCCTGATCCCTTGGTTGTCCTTCATATGCCCTGTGAGCACCCTCAAGACGAACCGCTCCATGATCTTCCCTGGTACGGAGGTCAGGCTGACAGGCCTGTAGTTCCCAGGATCCTCCTTCCGGCCTTTCTTGTAGATGGGTGTCACATTGGCAAGCCTCCAGTCACCTGGGACCTCCCCTGTTAACCAGGACTGCTGATAAATGATGGAGAGTGGCTTGGCAAGCTGCTCCACAGCGCTCTCAGTACTCTTGGGTGGATCCCATCAGGTCCCATTTGCCACAGTCTTTGCTGGCAACCTCTCTTCCCACACCTCTGGAGTGGATGGACTGCAAGATGGGGACTGGAGGAGCGAAGTCCCTCCCGCTGTATGGGAAGGTGAGGTTTGAGACCAGCTGAGGAACCTGAATGTGCATAAGGCTATGGGACCTGATGAGATGCACCCCAGAGTCCTGAGGGAATTGGCTGAGGTAGTTGCCAAGTCATTCTCCATGATATTTGGAAAGTCTTGGCAACGGGGTGTGAAGTCCCTGGAGACTGGAAAAAGGGAAACATTGCACTCACTTTTAAAAAGGGTAGCAAGGAGGACCCTGGGAAGTACCAACCTGTCAGCCTCACGTCTGTGACTGGGAAGGTCATGGAACAGATCCTCCTAGAAGCTATGCTAAGGCACATGGGGGACAGGGAGGTGATTCGAGACAGCCAACATAGCTTCGTAAAGGCCAAGTCCTGCCTCGCCAACCTAGTGGCCTTCTATGATAAAGTGACCACATCAGTGGACAAGGGAAGAGCTACAGATGTTGTCTATCTGGACTTCTGTCAGGTTTTTGACACAGTCCCCCACAACATTTTTCTGTCTAAATTGGAGAGATGTGGATTTGATGAGTGGACTGTTGGGTGGATGAGGAACTGGTTGGATGGCTGCATCCAGATGATAGTGGTCAACGACTCAATGTCCAGGTGGAGATTGGCAAGAATCCACTACTCTAATTCACTGGTAGACATCACTAGATATGACTAAGCCTGCCATGTTGTAGATCTGAAGCAAGCTCTCTACTTGAAGTATAAGCTTTCAATAATGACAGTGTCCCTGAGTGCAGTGGATTGAAGCAAATGTCATCACAATCAGAAATCCAGTATAATATACAAACGTTTCTTACCAACCACAGTGTTTACTGGCTTGCATAGCTCTTACGTGCTCACTACAACCACATATAGTAAGAAGGAAAACATTTGCTAACAAATATATACTTGATTTTTTCCTCATTTTTCAATATCTAAAGTCAATTAGATTTGTCAATTAGATTAGTCAAACCAGATTATTTATTTTTGCAGTATGACACCATGTTGTAAGCAACCTGCAGAACATTATGTAAGCATTACTCCATAAATATAATTTTAGAGATGCACACAAAATAAATATATCATTGACTAAAATAGAATTACCAAAGGTGATGTGGTAACATATTACATGTGCACATGTGCATGAGGACACTCATGTGCATATTTAAATTCAGAATAAATTTCAGTAGGAATACACATTTCCAAAAGATACCTATGGGAATTGGAAGGCCATGTCCCACGTGCCTTCTTCTCTTCCTTCTTCCTCTTCTCCCTTACTCCTTCCCTCCCTTCCTTCCCAGTGCATTGTCATAGATACCAAATGAATCTGAGAAACATGAGCTTTATAGTATTTTAACCAATTTTGAAATTGATTCCAACAGATGCCAGTATTATCTATTACTATTCACCTTGAGAAATTATTAAAGGTTTTTTTAAAAATGCGAAAGCTAATCCTTTTCTATAGGTGTTCTTATGTTTCTTGTGATGAATATGAACAGTAGAAACTCATATGACCCTTTCATGTATTTAAAGGCAATTTTTTATAAAAGTGTTTATTCTTACCAGATTTGAAAGGAAAAGCTGATTTCTATCACATTTTTATAGAAAGATTAGTTGTAAATAAACTGACATTAATGGGAAACTACCATTGCATTTGAAATATTTACAGCTTTAGAATATAATTTCAGATACTTTGCTTGCTCTCTTTTAGGAATCTTCTTGTCTGACTATGTCCAGGAGTCTAAATAATACAGAAGTAATTTGAATGACAAGCTGAGAATAATCTCTGATTGACAAATTACTTTAATGTCTTGCATCTGGAAAGAGTCACAGAGCAAATATGTAGCTCTTGTTCCATTTCTGTTAATATGTTTGATTTTGCAGTCTCCCAGGCAAGTCATAGCAGAAATAAGGTCACTATAAGTCATCTATCCTTTGGGGACAAGAAACACATTATGTAGTCTGACAATGCAGTAAACAAAAATAAAACAAACGGCCAGAAACAGCACTCTGTGATCCTCTTTCTCAGTGATCTCAGCCCTGTGCCAATGAGTCATTTCCAGAGAGAAATTCAAATTGGAGGTACTGTCAGAAAATCAAGACCAGTCTGAGAGAAGGGTCCTTGAGGGGGTTCTTTTATACATTCTCTAGATCAAGATTGACTCTTGAGTATCACTCATGACAAATGTTTTCCTAACTTTTTTTTGAAAGATCTCCAGTGATGGAAAGCTTCTACCACAGTCTATGTCAGTATCTGATACTCATGTTATTACATATTATTACTCATATTAGTAAGTTTTTCCTAGTGCTCAGTCTCAGTGTCATGATTTAAACCCATTAATTGTTGTATTTGTTACAGTAATGTAAAAACATTTTATTCTTTCTCTTTGAATCAACCATGTATGTATTTCAGCAGTATTTTCCTGTCTCGTCTCACTTTCCTCCAGTTCAAACAATTGTAGTTCTTCAGTCTTTCCTCACCAGCCATTTTTTTCAAATCAGTTTCTCGCTCTCTATTGAACTTTCTGCACTCGCTTTCTGCAACTAATTTACATGTTTTCTCCAATCTACCACTCCCAACTGTTCTTTATCTCAAGTCTAACATCCTTTCTGCCTTGAATAATAAGATTCCCCAATGCACCTTTGTCAGATTGTACCTCTCTTTATATAATATAAGACATGATGTCTTTTTGTAGCAACATGGGTGCTGACTCATTTTCAGCTTTGATAGTTGAATCATCTCTATCTCCTTATCCTTTTTGGAAGAATTTGTATGAACGAATTGTTCCCCAATGTATAGTTTATGTGTCTGAGTCCTCTTTCCCAAAATGTATTTGTCCCTATTGAATTTCAATTTATTTTTTCTGACCATGTTGCCAATTTGTGAACATCATTTCAAATTCTGACCCTGTTCTCTGGAACACTGATACCATTGCCTATATTTAGTCAGTTTTATGTTTGTGAATTCAGTAAGCACTTTCCCCATATCATGATCCTTGTCAATAACAAGAAATACAAATGGTACCATATGCAAGATGAAATAGTGGTCTGCATTTAATGAGTGGCTGCCTAGACAGTGTTGAGTCATCCGTTCACTCAGTGGCTGTTGTGTACCCAGAAAAGTGACTCTGGTGCACAGTTCTGTAGCCAGTCAGCAGTGACAAGGAGATATTTCTGCAATACAGTTCTTGAGATTCCATAGATCTGCTTCATCCCTTTCCTAACAATGCAAATCTAATTCTTATCTTGTCTCAGGTCCCAATCCTGTCTCTTTTTTTCCTTCAGTTTGGTTCCTGCTCCCAACACAGTCTAGCACCCTCTTGCTCCTTATCCCAGTCCCTTTCTTGCTCTGTTGTTTCTCTGGCTTCCTCATTTTCATCTTGCTTTCTGCCCATGCTTTTGTCTCAGGCTATGAAGTTGTGCAAAATGCTTCCTTTTATTGACTGTGCCTCTGACTCTCAAAATGCCCCCCTGGGTAGAAGAATGTTTTTACATCATCATTTCAGTGTCACAACAAAGCTTTGTTGTGGAGCATGCCTCCTGATCAAAGCATACATCCTGACTATCACACCTTGGATCACTGTCCAAGGTGTCACCATCAGGCCGGACTGCTCACCCACCACATTGCAGTATGCGTAAGGTCGAAACCTAACGCTATATTGCTGAGGTCACAGCAGTGTGATACATACCAGTTTATTAAATGACCATTTTCACCAGCTTGCTTCCAGCTCCATGTTTTAGAATATGTTATGTTCAGGAGAGCAACAAATAATTAATTATCAGTATATTGTAGCACAAAGAAGTCTAATTTTTTGGACTTATATATATGTCTATATACACACAGAGACACATAGATGTGTGTGCACATATAGAGATCTATGAAGAATCATTATTCCACTTATAAAAAATGATTGATTAGTCTGGAGACATGTGCTTTGATGAGGACTGATACATAAGTGAAAAACATAAACACATACTTGCCATGTAGTATCTAATGTTCTCTTGGAAGAACTCTCTCTAGGGCCCGTTGGGACTACACATTAGTCTTCTGGTTCATGACATGTCCAGTGACTTGTCAGCAGTGATCTCCCACATACAGTAGGAGTGGGGTTTAGCCATACATTTTATTTGTTTGCTTTAGTGATTAAAAATACAATCTATGCATCAAAGACACTTTATCACTATTTTAATTTTCCAAACTGTGATGTGTGGGTGGATATTTAGAGCCAAACCAACAGTGCTCCTGCTTTTAAAGACTTTACAATACAAAGTCTATTCCAGTAAATTATCCTTTGGAATAATGTGTGTTTAAGTTGTGTTTTCTTTTGAGAATCTGATCTGCAGGAATGTGGTCTTCTCATGTACCTCATGGCAGTTTAAATTTGTTTAACACATGATAGGATGTTAATCTCTGTCGAAATATAGGCCCAAAGCTCTTAATCAGCCAGTGAAATGACAGAAAGCATGTGCCATGGTTTTACAAGCACAGCACCAAGTATAAACAAAAGTACTTTCATGATGTCAGGAGAAAACATGGTCACTGGGGTAAGGATGAAGGTAATTCATAGAGACTGACAACTTGAACAGAAGACATTGCTTCCCTCCATGAGTTACAGGTGGATGCATTATGCTACAGAAATGGGTGCCTGGACTTGCCTGGATTCTCTGGCTTCCCCAAAAGACAGTTAATCTGATCCTCAAGTCAGAGCTCTGCTCTCTCTCCTCAGTTTCTTTCCTTACTTCACTGATATTTTTGAAGCAGCTAAGAAACGTGCATGTTTTCCAGTGGGATTTCAAACTGTCATTGGTAAGGTTCACATTACAGAGACCTTTCTTAGAGTTAAAATACCAGCTGTCGCAGGCAGAGGGGTCCTGCCTCAGCCTTGCTCAGCTGTATCTACTGCAAGATGTGCATAGCAGCTTCTTACCGTTACTCTGCAAGCATAGGCAGGCATCAGTCTTCTCTGACTTCATAAGGTCTGATCCATATTCCTGCAGACTTTTGGTCCCAAGTCTTACTCTCATAAAACCAGGAAATTAATTTAAATAATTTTAAACATATTCCTTTTTTTTTTAATTTTAAAATGGCTTTTAATTATTAAATTTAAAAAAAAAAAAAAGACATTGGTCCCCAAACAGATTTTAGAGAAGAAATTTGAAGTGGAAAAAAGCAAACCTTTTCTTTTTTTCAGAATGTTCCCATACATTTTCTTCTCATCCACATGAAAAAAATTGGATACAAAAAGTTAAATATTACTGTGCTTAGAGAAAGAGACATGTTTGGGAATGCTGTTTCCTTTTTGGAAATGGGAGGAAAAGGTAAACAGCAGTGCATGAAAAAACACAATTAAAAGGTTGCCTCAGACAAATACAACACATATGATGTTCTATTCACCAAACCACTGTCTGTGGTAAAAATTTTAAAGAACAGCACTGTTAGAAAAAGCTTTAACGTTCTGTTAAATTCATTACCACAAAACAACTGTTACTCTTGAAACAACATTTTGCATTATCTTTTACTTGAACATGGAAGCACAGTACTGTTGCTCATTTCATCAATAAAATGTTTTCTCAGGTGTGTTTCTCAAGCAACAGTGCAGAAAGTCATCACACAGCAAAAAATTATAGTAGTCATGTCTCTCGATTTTTTTTAAACCTCAAAATTCCCCTTGAAGGAAATAGAGGCGTAGTTGGCAGAGGGCATCTTATACATATGAAAAGCTGTTGCCAAAAAGTAATTAATTGTCTTAAAATAAAAAGTTTGTTACATTTTTCTCTTTTTCATTTTTTTCTGTGGAAGCCAATTTTTACCTCAAACTTGTTATTTCTCCAAAGTAGAAAGAAAGGTCTGTATCACGTCTGAAATGTGCTTAAAGTTTCTTATGTGTCTGACAAGCTTTTTCTCTTAAGTAGCTATAAACATGTTTCTGAAATAAAGGTACAGAAATCCATTAATTGAAGACACATTTCATTAATATTGTATTTAATATGAAGTACAACTTATAAGTGAATGAAGGAAATACTTTTTCCTCTACTTTATAAGATTTACCATGAAGCCATAGCCAGTTAACCAATATTTGCTCTGTTAGAAGTAAGGATAGTCAGTTCAGCTGAGTCCTGTGCCTTCTTAAACTATGTGCTGGTGACTTAAATCAAATGTAGAGTAGCAATCAGATCATAGCTGAAAGCAAGGAATCTAATGTCATCAATGAATACTTACTCATACCTTCTGACAAGGATTATAGCTGACCAGAGGAATCCCTGGTAATTTAAGATTTATAATAACGGCAATAAGATGGCTACCTTTGGAAAACTCTGGATTTCAAATTTTGAAATTATTTGTCATTAGCTTTAGTTTACTAATGTCATCATTCCTTGAACAACCAGGTTAGTGCAGAACTAAGATATGTAACTGTGAGATTTGATGTGGGTTTGGAACTTATACAAGATGGTTGAAGGAAAACGAGAGTTGGATCAGGTAGTTGTGAGTTTATCCAACTTTGATCAAATGGAAGGGTTAATTCAGCTAAGGCCTGAGACTAAGGCTCTGGATTTCAAAACAGTAGACCAGGAAGAACAAGTTAATGGTGTCACTTGGACTGATAAAGCTAATGTGCTTTATTTTAGAGGAGGACTGAACAAGAAGGAAATCTGGCAAGAAAATCTAACTGGACAGCCAACCTTGCCAATAAGTGTAGCAGGAAAAAGGAGAGAATGTACAAGAAATGAGGGTATGAGTCTTACAGCTTTGAGGTCACAATGTGAGAACATGAATTAAGAAGTGTAAAAAGAGAACTGTTAATTAGTCTTTACAAAAATGGTAAAATAAAACACTGTTCACAAAGTCACCTTACCATAAAAGTAATTGACCACTTAAGGTGATAGGTAGTAAAGTAACAGCCATGACTCCCAGATTAACTGAATATTTAACTCAGTTTTCAGTAGAAAGGATAACGTTGGCTGGGAGGAGAAGATAACTTTGGGGAAAGAGGAAGGAAAGTGTGATGGGTGTGATAACTGTTGGGAATAAAGACATGGAAGCAGACAGTACTGAAAGCCACCACATTCATCTCCCTGGGGAATATCAGCTCCAGGATTCTCAGTGACGTCGTATACAAAATTTCAGCCTGTCTGCAGGTACATACAGCACATCAAGGTAGAGAGTCTACCATATTAGTTTTAAAAGTAGTAGTAACTTTTATACATGAACAAGGTAAGGAGGTGATACAGGCAGTTGTGTTTGCTCTCACAAGGTATTTGTTCGGAGCAGCATGGAAAGATTTAGGAAACCTAAATCACGTCTGGAAGAAGGGGCAGGCAACTCACGAAGAGTACAAGGATCTTGTTAGGTCAAGCAGGGACAAAATTAGAAAGGCAAAAGCCCAGCTAGAGCTCAGTCTGGCCACAGTCGAAAAGGATAATAAAAAATATTTTTACAAATATGTTAACAACAAGAAGAGAGGCAAGGAGAATCTCCATCCCCTACTGGATATGACGGGGAACATTTTCTCCAAGGACGAGGACAAGGCTGAGATACTCAATGCCTTCTTTGCCTCAGTCTTTAATAGCCAGTCCAAGTATCCACAGGGTATTCAGCCCCCTGAGCTGGAAGATGGGGATGGAGAGCACAATGTACTCCTCATAATCCAGGAGGAAGCAGTCAAGGACATGCTAAACCACCTGGACACCCACAAGTCTATGGGGCCTGATGGGATCCGCCCGAGAGTACTGAGAGCTGGCGAAGGAGCTTGCCAAGCCACTCTCCATCATTTATCAGCAGTCTTGGTTAACAGGGGAGGTCCCAGAAGACTGGAGGCTTGCCAATGTGACGCCCGTCTACAAGAAAGGCCGGAAGGAGGATCCTGGGAACTACAGGCCTGTCAGCCTGACCTCCTTACTGGGGAAGATTATGGAGCGGTTGGTCTTGAGAGTGCTCACAGGACATGTGCAGGACAACCAAGGGATCAGGACCAGCCAGCATGGGTTCATGAAAGGCAGGTCCTGCTTGACCAACCTGATCTCCTTCTATGACCAGGTGACCCACCTAGTGGATGAGGGAAAGGCTGTGGATGTTGTTTACCCGGACTTTAGTAAAGCCTTTGACAGCGTCTCCCACAACATGCTCCTGGAGAAACTGGCGGCTTGTGGCTTAGACGGGTTTGTTCTTCGTTGGGTGAGGAACTGGCTGGGTGGCCGAGCCCAGAGAGTTGTGGTGAACGGTGTTAAATCCAGCTGGTGGCCGGTTACAAGCGGTGTTCCCCAGGGCTTGGTTCTGGGGCCGGTCTTGTTCAATATCTTTATAGATGACCTGGATGAGGGAATCGAATGCTCCCTCAGTAAGTTTGCAGATGACACCAAGTTGGGTGGGAGTGTTGATCTGCTGGAGGGTAGGAGGGCTCTGCAGAGGGATCTGGACAGGCTGGATCGATGGGCAGAGGCCAACTGTATGAGGTTTAATAAGGCCAAGTGCCAGGTCCTGCACTTCAGCCACAACAACCCCATGCAACGCTACAGGCTTGGGGAGGAGTGTCTGGAAAGCTGCCCGGCGGAAAGGGACCTGGGGGTGCTGGTTGACAGCCGGCTGAATATGAGCCAGCAGTGTGCCCAGGTGACCAAGAAGGCCAACAGCGTCCTGGCCTGTATCAGGAATAGTGTGGCCAGCAGGAGTAGGGAAGTGATCGTGCCCCTGTACTCGGCACTGGTGAGGCCGCACCTTGAATCCTGTGTTCAGTTTTGGGCCCCTCACTACAAGAAGGACAGTGAGGTGCTTGAGCATGTCCAGAGAAGGGCAACAAAGCTGGTGAGGGGTCTGGAGCACAAGGCTGATGAGGAGCGGCTGAGGGAACTGGGGTTGTTTAGTTTGGAGAAGAGGAGACTGAGGGGAGACCTTATCGCTCTCTACAACTACCTGAAAGGGGGTTGTGGCGACGAGGGTGTTGGTGTCTTCTCCCAAGTAACTAGTGATAGGACAAGAGGAAATGGCCTCAAGTTGCGCCATGGGAGGTGTAGGCTGGATATTAGGAAAAATTTCTTCGCTGAGAGAGTGGTCAGGCATTGGAACAGGCTGCCCAGGGAGGTGGTGGAGTCACTAATCCTGGAAGTGTTCAAAAAACGTGTGGATGTGGCACTTCAGGACATGGTTTAGGGAACATGGTGGCGCTGGATTAATGGTTGGACTTGATGATCTTGAAGGTCCTTTCCAACCTAGTGATTCTGTGATTCTGTGATTCTGTGAAACATTTTGAAAGGGAGAATAATTGAAACACAAATGTTAAAGGAAACTGTTGTAAAGAGCAATGCAGATTTCATAGAATCATAGAATCTTAGAACCATGGAATAATTTGGGTTGGAACGGATCTTTAAAGGTCATCTAGTCCAACCCCCTCTGCAATGATCACAGGCATCCTCAGCAACATCAGATTGCTCAGAGACCCATCCAACCAGACCTGGAACGTTTCCAGGGATGGGCCATCTACCACCTCTCTGAGCAACCTGTGCCAGTGTTTCATCACCCTCATGGGGAAAAATTTCTTCCTTCTATGGAGTTGAAGTCTACCCTCTTTTGGTTTAAAACCATTACCCCTTCTCCTGTTGCAACAGGCCCTGCTAAAAAGTCTGTCCTCATCTTTCTTCTAAGCCCCCTTGAAGTACTGGAAGGCTGCAGTAAGGTCTCCCTGGAGCCTTCTCGTCTCCAGGCTGCACAACCCCAACTCTCTCAACCTTTCCTCACACGAGAGGTGTTCCACTCCTCTGACCACTTTTGTGGCCGTCCCCTGGACCTGCTCCAATAGATCCATGTCCAGCATCTCCTGTGCTGAGAGCTCTAGAGCCGGACACAGGACTCCAGCTGGGGTCTCCCCAGAGCAGCATAGAGGGGCAGAATCACCTCTCTTGACCTGCTGGCCACACTTCCTTTGATGCAGCGCAGGTTTTACCAGAGTTGTATGTGTCAGACTAATCTGATAACTTTCTCTGATACGAAAATTTGTTTTCTAGGCAAGAAAATATAGTAGATCTCATCTGTCTTGATTTCACCAACACATTTGATAGTGTTACTTGAAAAATTAGTAAGACAGATTGAAAAAATTATAACAGACAGGACTGTTCTTGATATAAACTAAGATGGGGAAGGACTATACAAGTTGAATGAACCTTGTCAGTGTAAGAACAACTGGGAATGGTCTGGCTATGAATAAAGACCGGGTGGAGAACAGAAGTAGGTTTTTGCCTCCAGTAGAAGGAGGCTCTTGTGACAGCCTTTTACACAAAGAGAAAGGGGCAAGAGCTGCCCAGTTGCAAGGCGACGCTTCACAGCAGACTGGAAGGCACTGAGCACTGCCGCATCAGTGACCCACGAGGCTGAATGCAGCCTTATTTTAGCATGTTTCCCCTAACCTGTCGGTTACAGCCCTGTTGCGTTCCACCCTCCCCTCAGCAGATCAACCTTGTGACAGAAATAATTAATAGCTTTCTGACTCCAAAGCTTCCTCAGATTTCAGTGCAGGTTTACATTTATCTGCTATATCCAAGTTCAAATACAATTTCTATAAACCAGTGTCATCCATTAGTGAGAAAACGGATTTTCTAGAAATCTTTCCAGCCATTGTAAGCCTTTTGCTAAATCTTTTCCTGAACAATTGTTTTCATCTTTCTTTCCTAAAGGTCTTACAAAAGCCAGGTGCCGGAACATGCCTGATAAAAATTAGGGAATTATCAGAGCTCTATCTGAGGAGCTGCAGGCTTGGGCAAAGCTATGAAAATATCTTTAAAAATAATGTTAGTTTTGGGAGACACATTTTTGAATTTTGAAATAAAATAAAATAAGAATGAAATGCCTTGCTGGGAAAAAATGAGATTTGATTTAAGATTGCTCCTTTGTACTTTTATGAGGAGTGCTACATTTCAAGACAATGCAAGGAAGCTGGTCCTTTTTTGAATACTTAGAAGGCTCAACTTCTGAACAGAGTGCTAAAAATAAGGTATTAGAGTGAGCTTGAGCTCCTTCAATATATTCTTTATAGAACAGTGTTTGAATAATCTTTGAAGGAACAATATAAGACATTGATCTGTTGTAATTCTTTGTAGGGAAGATAGAAACATAATGCTGCTGTTGAAGTCTCACATTTAACTAACTCAGGTGGTCCTGAAAATACTGAATGTCAATTTGTGTTCACTTTCTATCTTCAAAATTCTGTTCTTCCTCATTGGAATGAAATTATGAATTTTTAAACATTTTTTCCAACTTTTGCAGATCCAAGTCTTCAGTATGGAGGGTATAAAATATGTCTCTGAACTTTCAGTCTATGAGGTGGTATGAAAATTTCTTTCCTCAGTGCTAAAAACAACCTTATGGAAGCAAAGAAGGTTTAACATCAGTCTATGGAAAAATGTTCAGTATTGACATGTCAACAATACCCAGAAAAAAACCCAAACAAACCTATTTTTTAATAAATGATCCACAAATTTCCTCAAAATCTGTTGAATAAACATTGGAGATCAGCAAAACCACACTGCTGAGGCATGTGGGACACACGTGCTTGTTGCACTCTGCTATTACAATATTTCCCGGAGGGCTTTTGGTCTAGGTCGCCTCACAGTCACCCAGGTAATCCAAAACTTGTGGTTTGGGAGATAGCATGGGTCAAAGGACTTTTGCTGGTTTGGGCAACTTTAACAGTCTGGGTGGTTGTGATTGCACACCATTGCAGTAGTATCAGTGCCAGGGATTGCTGACCATGCTGCATTTACTACTGTAGAAGTAACAATTTGAAGTTTTTACTGCTATATCAGCTGAAAGGCCTTTACATTTGCAATGGGATAAAGTTCCAATTCCTGTTTTCTGTAAGCAGGCAGAGTATCTGTTCCTCTGAATTCTGAGAAAACAAAAAATAAAATGAATAATTTAAATTGGCAGCCAAGTACATAGCTAGAAACCCAGACATCTCAGCTGGGTAACGTTGCTGCAAATTAGAGGATGTACACTAAATAAGTGTAAATTAAACTGACCTGCTGACTTCAGTGGAGGTGTTCCAACTAATACTAGCCTAGGATCTGGATCATTCAAAACATGTCATACATACATATAAGAGTACCTTTATGAATTTAACAGAGATATTGTTTAATCCTAAATTTAAAATGTCTTGTTTCATTTTGGCTGTGAATGACATGTAGATACAAGCAGTTGACTGATGGGTGCCTGCAGGATGTATTATGCCTCTGGAAAACCGAGGTGAACAATTAAACTATATTCACTGAAGGTTACCCTTTTCTAGTTTTACTTATTTTCTTTTTGTGTAAATTTTCCTGACTCATTGCAGTGTGAGTGCATATGTAGGTATGGACAAAAATGAATGAGTTTTCTCTTTAAAGAGGTTTTGATCTCATATCAAGAATGAAATACCTGAAGTATTCTGTTTTGCTGGAAATTTTCCTCTGATAGCTCAGATGTGGCATGGAAACTCTCTCAAGGGTCTAAAGGTACAAACTGGTAAACAACAAATACATCTTTTCTCCCATGTTTGATACATCAGTATCAAGTTTCCTAAAAAAAAAAAAAGGATAGGAAAAGGAAAGTAGCTAAGTATTTCCCTCTTTTTGGGGGTCAGAATATTACATTTGTCTTTTCTAAGCAATATTTATAACAGCGGTTTTGAGCCATTTCCCAGGAGGAAAAAATATCTGAGCTTCCTTAGGAGCTATGACAATCTTGTCTCAACTGTTTTCCAGGAGCTCTGTGCTAAAATATCTGTCATCTGGTGTTTTGCCATTTGCTTCAATGGGCCCAGAATCAACTTTTAGCTTCCAGTTCACAGAACAAAAAAGGTCTGAAGTGTTAATACGACAAACAAGCTGATAGAAAGCTTGATTTAAAACTACAACAAAGACTTTCAATTCCCTTAATATACAGTGGAAAAGCACAAAGCCATTTCTTTTCTTTTTTTGCCCAAGTCTTGATATGCTTTTCAGTTTAGTACTAAGTTGGGTATAAATTTACTGTGTGCTTTTCAGTCCACAAGTTGTGGACAAGTAAGTTCACATGTTGGGTACTGCGTTCGCTTTCTGCTCATTCTCTCAGGAAATTCTCTCAGATGTTTTGAGGCTTTATGAAGCAATTACAACTCAGACTAATGAATGTTTGTTCCATCAAGAGATGCAAGTGACAGAAAATATGTTGACATTTATGGCACTATCTGTGAGAAGAAAGAGGATAAATCAATATTGTTTCAAGGTGACATCATCTGTCAGCAGTTTACTAAAGGAGCAACATCTTGCGTAAGATAATAACTATGAAGGGCTGTGTCCTTGTTATGAGATTGGAGTCCAGTTCTCACTGCCTGTACAACCCAGGGGGCTGGATGGAGAATAATCTGACAAAAAAACAAGTTGTTATTTTTAACCTGGGTCAGTTTCCCAGTCTGAGTCACCGAGCAGCTGCAGAGACAGTTGCAGCAAGACGGGAGCAGCTATGGGGCAGATATGAGGGTGGGGGGAGGAAAGAGAGAAGCTGGGGACAATAAAGCAGGCACTGCTGCTGCATGGAATTTCTCCTCAGGCTCTGGCCCTTAGGATGGGATAGGAATGTTTGACCGAAGGTGTCTGGTGGGATAGGCTGCCATCCGACATGGTCTGGGCAACCTGTGTTTCAACAGCTGAATCGAGTAAGTCAATAGTCGCCATTGATTACACTGAGAGCTTGCACCTCACAGATAGATGCTCCCCTCAAGACAACTATCTTGTTGCAAGCAAGGAACAACTTGCTTCTATAGCCTGAATCTAAAGGTGAAACATCCTCTGACTTTCAGCACTTCAGTCTTGCTAGTATTAGTGGGCTGGAGTTGTATCCTTTTAAATATGGTACAACAGGGATTAGTATAAAATAAAATGGGCTTGCAGTATTTATAAATTTGCTACTCCTGGCTCCAGTTTCTTAATGTATTGTGAGGGCAACCGGAAAGCTGGCCATTCTATGTACTTTTCTGTCATGAAAAAGTAAAAGCTCAAACCTTCTAACAGGAGGCAGGTGGACATTCACAGGCAGAACCATCTCTTTGTAGAATGTCTCAAGTTGGAAGGGACCCATAAGGATCATCAAGTCCAATATCTCATCTTTCAACTTAAGCTCTCATCTTTAGAGGTTTTGAGCTCCTCCAGTGAGACACTGGGTTTCCAGTAGAAACCCAATTTCAAGAAAACATGATGTTTTGTCATATTGCAATCAGCGCTCAGACAGTAAAGGCAATTTGCTCCATAAGCAGATAGGAGGCTGTCAAGCTTAATTTGTGGAAATGACAATGACTTAATTTAATATCTTCAATAAGGGTCAATGGTGACAAGTTGCAACACATGAAGTTCAGATTAGACATAAGGAAAAACTTTACTTGGAGATTTTCAAGATTTTATGCAAAAACCTGACTGACCTGACCCGGTATTGGCTATAATCCCACTTTGAGCAGAAAGTTGGATTGTGTCATGTCTAGAGATCTCTTCCAGGCAATATTTCTATGGTCCTGTGCTACGTTACTTAATTTCTGATTGTCTGCAGTAATACAGTAATCCTCTGGCAATATCTGAGCATCTTTTTCAGTACCTGCCATCATGAGGTCTTAATCATTTTGGTGTTACTGTATTCCATATGAATAAATATGAGATTTTAAAAATCTGTCTGTAAATTCTAGTACATTGAACACTTCTCTGGGTGTTTTTAATCTACTAATCTATTTGCACCTTAAAATATGAGTCCTACCTTATTACAGATGTACTGTGTACTTGAAATCTATGAAGTCTTCATCATATTGAAGATCTTGATGTTACTGTAGTCCATAGGAATAAATATGAAAGTTTAAAAAATAAAAATAGTACATTGAACACTTTATTGGGTGTTTTTCTTTACCCGTGAGCTTTTGAAATGCTATTTGCACATTAATATATTTGTCCTGCTTTATCACTGATGTACTTTGAAGTCTACTATGCAAATAGTTCCTTTCATTAAATCAACAAAATAGAATGTTAAATATGTACAGGAATAGTTGCCAGATGGCCAGAGCAATAGTCTGGAGCTACTAAACAGAAACCTCCTTTATAAGTTCAAGGCAAATATATAACTGTTAGGCACAGCCCTAAGTTAGGTATTTAGCCATAAAACATCTCCAAGGTCCCCAAGAGACAGGCAGGAAAGAACCCGTTTAGTCCTTATGAGCTGAGGCCCATCTGTGATTGAGACAGAAATGTTCCTTCCTCTTTTTCCCATTTCTGGAATCTTTACAGCACAGTTGCAGAATGCAGAGGAGTAATATCTCTGAGAATTTGATCACAAATTCTCTGGCTTCCTCTTCTAATTTATGACACACATAAGGACAAGTTAGTAAGATTTTTCATTTATCTCCTTTTGCTCCTTCTGTCTTGATTATTTACTGTGCTTTGTTATTTTGTCCTAAACTTTCAATTAGCTACTTTGGAGCTGTATCAGCAACCTTTGAGAAAGCAATACCATAGAAATAATGACTTCATGTCATTATTGACTTAATGTACATTTCATTTACATTAATGTACATTTGATTTATGTTAAAGGCTTAATGTAAATCAGACAAAGCTGTCTTTATTAAAATGTTCAAAATAGATCATGTGCCCTGGTAAAAACTGGAATATTCAGCTATCTTTTTCAACTGCCTTAGAAGCATCTACTTTAAAATGTTTTTCAAGACCATAAATTTTGTATTGTGTACCATCTACTAACACGTATTTATTTTGGCATGAGTCACTAATGAAAAATAATCAAAGACTGCCCTGCCTCACTTGTGAACTACTGAGAGCTATTCACCCACTATGTAACGCTGCATTGAAGACAATGTCATGAGTAACTGAGGCAGCACAAGTTTATGCTGGTTTAATGATGTAACTGATTATGTTTACTCTTCAGTGATATGATAAATAAAAATATTAATGCACACATTAATTTTAAGTTTTGTTTTGTAATTAACACTTCATAAACCCCCAACAAACTATTTAGAAATGCATATTAGCCTGCCTTCTCTGAAGGTTCACATAATTTCTTTTTCTCTCTTGAGAAGAGAGATATTATTTTTTCCACTCTCTTTTCTTCAGAACTGCCTTCTAGCCATCTGGACCCTGCACCATTGCCTGATGTTATTCTGTCCCAAACATGTAGACTGCCTTTGCTAAACTTCAAGATGTTTTATCATCTGTAAAGTTAACACTAAACATATAATTATTTTACAGTAGGTATTTATTTATTAGAGGTTCAGGATTAGACTATATGAACCTGCTCTGAAGGCCAAGCCTACACAGCAAATGAAGATGTAGTTTCAATTTGTGCTAGCTTTAATCAAATAAGTCCGGGCAAAATGTGGCAGCACAGATTTCAGTGTAGACTAACATCCCTATGGGCTTGGACTGACTGTGCAAAAATCCCCGGCAACAGGATATATTCATGCATGCCGCAACATCATCTTCACACAATGCAAGGACATCCTTAGCCTAAGAGTAATATTGCTTGTAGCTAAGAGAAATACTGTTTGTGGGGAGATGATGATATTGATATACACATAACATTTCTGCCAGCTCATTTCCACAGAAGTTTTTCTCAGTCTCACAGCACTGGATGAGCCCAGTGATTAAAGCACGTATTAAAGACAAAAGGAAATCACATCTACAAATCTCTTTATCTCTTCACTTCTTAGTGGTAGATCACTTAAATAAACTGATGAATATGAGTTGGTGCATGAAAATTTATTGATTATCATTGACAAATACCTGCTTGTTGCTATTTTAGATGGTTATTTTGCTGATTCACCTACTTCCTTTCGAGCCCCTTTTTCACATGCCTTGGAGGTTTTGTTTTAACCTGAACGCTTAGAAGACAGGGACATAAACAGTGCCTTTACAGGCATGGTCTGGGAGAGGGTAGGCAGAAATGAATGTAAATGTAAACCTACTTCAAGCACAAAGAGAATTTTGTTCAGCTGAGGAAGGAAATCTCTTTTCCTCCTTGGCAGTTAATTTCCATTCTTCTCTCCAGATGTTTGTGTCTCTTGGGTTGAATATTGAATCTACGGTTTGTGAGGCTGCACTCAGAGAGAGCAGAAAAAATACCCCAAATCAGTTGAGAGAAAGGAAAATCAATCTTTGTCTGATCTTACAATGAAAAATAAATAGCCTTGTTCTGAAATGTGTGGATTGAGTATTCTTTCCTCTGGTTCTTCTCCAGAGTTTAGTACCTTTGCACCTTTGTGTAATTACAATACCGAATCCTGCCAGTTTCTGATCTTGGGTGAAATGCAGCTTTTAATTATCAGCTTAGAAATCAAAGGAGATTTGCATCTTCCAAGGTTGACTGTATTATGGCGGTATTAGTAGAAAAAAAGCATTTCTGCATTTAACATTCGATTAAACCAAGCTCTCATTAATTTTTTTTTGTATAAAGCTATTAGACTGCATTTAGACTTTATATCTAATTAATGTCACATACGTGAATTTCACAATATAAAATAGAAATGAAGTAATTCAATATTTTCCTCACTGGGATTAATAATTCCTCAGTCTACAGATGGAAATTTCACATAAAGTTTCAACAGAGGCAGTGGTCAACACTGACACTGAAAAAGATTTTCCGTTGTCTGTGTTTAAAGATTCAAACAAAGGGAAAAGCCATTGAGGACAATTAAATGAAATGAAACAAATTAGAAAACTGGCATCGTGATGAAGGCCATTAGCAGCTGCACACGGTGCAGAGAGGTGAACAGGGCTGGTGTAGAATTGCAACATCACTTCTATATAAACAGTCCTGGTGCTGAATGATCATCTCTGTGGTTACACTCGAAAGGAACAGAGAGTCAGAGGGTAGTTTCACAACCCAGCTTAAACTACATTCCCTGATACTGACTTCATTTTGTATGACAGGCTGTTGTGGTCCCTGTGGCATATCCCTAGCCCTTGGCCACTTTGTCATTTCTCTGATGCTTTTGCCATCAGAAAGTCTTGCACATAAGGATGCAACAAGTAAAAGGGCATTGAAGAGGAATAGTGAGGGGAAGAGTATGAAAAGCAGAAGCTTGCATGCTACTGGTACGGCTGAGATAGTAGCATAGTTCCCAGTCTTTGACCAGTGGGAATGGACAGAGAGTCTGATCTTACAATAACCGTGTATGTTCCAGGGGATTTAGAAAAATGACAAATAAAAATATGCTAAAGAAATCTCTTGGCACATCCAAAGCACGTGTATTTTAAAGTGTTATTAGCATATTTACCTGATAACTTTGCTTTTAGGGTGCAAGATTCAAAAATAAAAGAAAAAAATGATCTGTAAATAGATTTGGCTCATGTCTGCCTGTCATGAGCTAAGGAAGGGACAGGTAGGTCTTTGCTACCTCCTGGAATGAAATGGATTCCATGGTCTCTGCAGGTAGCCTGTTGCAGGGCTTTACTCTCCTGAGGATTACAAAGTCATTTCCTAAATCCAACCTATGGCTCTGATTGCCCATAGAATTGGTTGTCATCTCAGTACTGTTATTGTGTCTTCTCCTTTCTCCTCCATCCTTCCATGCAACCCCTTATATTGTCCTCTTCTCTACAGAGAACAAATCTAATTCCTTCTCAATTTTCTCAGACATTATATTTTTTTTCTCCTGTCCTTCTTTCTGTTTTCCCTTAGATTTTCCAGTTTACCTATAAGTTTCTTAAACACCTCCTGCCAAAAACAGGGCACAGTATTTCATCTGAGTCCTTTCACATGCCAAATGAAATGGAATAATTATTCTGCATGTCTTATTACTCTGTACTTTTCAATGAATCACAGAATTACATCTTTTGTTATATATCAGTATCATATTTATTACTTATTTGTTTTTTAAACTTCAGTGACCTTCTGCATCCTGATCTGCCACTCTTCTGCCTGGCCATGTATCTAATTCTTTCAGTGTATTTGCCAGCCTCCCATTTATTGTAATCCAACAATTTATAGAATTATATTCTGTTCTGTTCCTAGTATTTCAGGAAGGTATTAACCAAACCCAGCACAGGTATTTATGAGATCCTAATAGAAATGCCCTGAATACTTCAGGAAGAAATCATTGCTAATGGCTTTGACAATCACTTTTCAAATACATGTGCACCTTGTGATGATTTCCTCTATCCCACGTTTCCTTGGCTTGCCTATGGGAATTTCACCACAACAGTGTCAAAAGCCATAAAGCCAAACAATACCGTATGTGTTGGCTTTGCTTTACCATCAGCCATGAGAGAGCGGAGAATTATTTCAGTGCGGTTGAAAAGCATAATGGCAAATATGGTAGCACAATGTAATAATTTGCATGATGCTTTTCATGTTCTGCTTTTCCCTGTCATTAGAGGTCTGGGGAGGGAGATTGTCCGCATTTCATAGGCATATGATTTTATTTAACTATGGTAAACTGGCAATTTCAACTGGAGGAAATATCTTCCTAATGGAATATATTTACAGATATGACCCAGCATGGAGTAGTCTAATGCTATTGCCTAGCATGCAGGAGGGGGGACTGCTTATGGTACTATATAATTTTATTTAACAAACCTTCTGCAAATGAAATCAGAAAAGGGTTTCCATGCCATGATTGCAGAGCTAAGCAAAACTTCACCATGAAGATTACAGTAAGAAAAAAGAAGTAATGACTGAGGGCTGCGTGAGAGGATGGGAAGGCAGCATTATTTCATGGTTACAGATGACAGCTAAGAAAAGGTGAGCCTCTGAAATGTTTGAAGCTGCAGTAACTTGTTTATCTAAAAGTAAATGAAAACAAGCTCATTTCAAGCTTCTGTGATAGAGAGCTTTTGTTCCCAGGTACTACCAATCTGATAATGCTTTCCTCCTGTTTTCTCAGTGTCTACATTTCAACAGTATCCTCTATTGGCAGTGGCCAATATTTGCTGAAGGGTCTCACCATCAAATATGGGGACTTCTGGACAGTAATTTTTATTAACTTTTACACAAAAATATGGCTGAAATAAGTGCTGTGCAGTTTTCTACTGTTGAATTGTTAACAAGCCCAACAATTTTCATTTTAGAATGTGTGTTCTCACTTGCTCATTTCTTTCCCAAAATGTTACAGCATCAATTGTAACTTTTGTGTTCCTACATCTGCCTAACAATTTCTTAAGTTTTTTAATGTACAGGAAAATGTTCGTGTTAGTACTAAACTTGACATTTTGTAATATGGCACTGCTTCTCCTATCTTTTTTTAATGTGTAACTCATGCATAATATAGTAATTTAAAAAATAATGAGTACATACCAAGTGTTCCGACTTCTTCAGCTTTTCATTTAAAAGCAAGGCTGGTCTTGAAACAGAGATTTGAAGTCAAGGTCCATAGTCCAGACTTTTGGTAAAACCTTAAGTATGTTAGATAGGCCTGAATTAGTTTATCCTGTTACCTGAAAGTTACACATCATCTAGTTCAAGCAAACCAAGCTGGATATCAGTACAGTTTACAAAGAGAAGTAGACTACTTTTTGTTGGCAAGGTATCTTAATTCTCTTAAACAGTTCTTCTAGGCTTTGATGTGTTGTATTATGAGAGTGAGCGATGATTGAGGGAGCTAACATGGCAGGTTTAGCTCAGACAACTAACTTTCAGGTACCTAAAATTAGCTGAGTTCTTCCCAATATTATTTAGTTCCAAACCACATTTAGTTTCGTGGAATTATTTTCATTAACATCAGTAAAAACTGATGGGCTTTTTTTTTTTCTTGTTGAACCTGCATCCTTCCTCTCAGAAAGACAATCTTAAATTTTACAGACCAATGCTCATGCATTTATGATGGCTTTTATCTACTGAGGATCTTTTGAAATGCATTTTTTATGAGTGCTCCCTGTAAAATGCTACTAATTACGGGAAAAATGTCTTTTTTTCCTATATACTGTGAAGGAAAATTTTTCTTTCTGCTATCAATAATACACAACATATGTTTGTGCTAAACTTGCTTGTTATTTCTCTCTTGGAATGTGCTGTTTGATGTCACTGTTTTCCAAGGTCTTCTTGATTATTTGTTCTCAGGGTATATCTACTATCCTCTTCAGGAAAAAATATTGCCCACTGCTGACAGGGCTCTTGCTGGATTCATACAAAACAGCAAAGAAAAATTCCAAGGCATTTAGTAACACCTTTGAACATAAGTTAATGTTTTCCCATAGGGCTGAAATTAAATCAAGGGATAATCCATCTTCCTGAGAAAAAAAAACAGCAAATGAAAGATGTCTACAGATGTGTTTTTATTTTTGTTGTGATGGAAGGAGGTGTATTAGCACAAAAATTTATATCATTGACTGAGACTTAATTAATCATGGTGTTGTAAGACTAAATTGTTTATACTTCTAATAAACTCTTATTAGGGGTGGCTGTCTTGTTTGTGTGTTGATCTCAGTGATACTCCTGGACGAAGAAAGGGCTACTTGTGTGATGAAGGGTTAGCAGGACCCTTGCTGACAGGCCAAACCCTATGACTTTACTGTTTTTCTTAGGCTTGGCAAAAATTTCTATTGTTAAAGGCCAACTTTAACTTTGCATAACCACAAATGAGATAATTTATCTTTTAACTTCCTGACTATAAATGACACTGAACTACTACACTGATTTCTAAAGGTTTCACATGGTTTGATTCTAGCAAAACGGTGAAATTTCAGAATTTTTCAAGATATAAAAAAAGGAGCTGGAAAACTCCTACACCAGAAGTCCACATGTGTCCTGTACAATAAACTCCAGCAGGCAGCAAGACAGAAACATTATTTACTCTGCTCTAAAGAGATAAGGTGTGGTGGTTATTGAAAACAATATAAAAATCAAATATGAATCACAGAATCACAGAATCACTAGGTTGGAAAGGACCTTTAAGATCATCAAGTCCAACCATTAATCCAGCACCACCATGTCCCCTAAACCATGTCCTGAAGTGCCACATCCACACATTTTTTGAACACTTCCAGAGATGGCGACTCCACCACCTCCTGGGCAGCCTGTTCCAATGCCTGACCACTCTCTCAGTGAAGAAATTTTTCCTAATATCCAATCTAAACCTCCCCTGGCACAACTTGAGGCCATTTCCTCTTGTCCTATCACTAGTTACTTGGGAGAAGAGACCAACACCCTCGTCGCCACAACCCCCTTTCAGGGAGTTGTAGAGAGCGATAAGGTCTCCTCTCAGCCTCCTCTTCTCCAGGGTGAACAACCCCAGTTCCCTCAGCTGCTCCTCAGAAGACTTGTGCTCCAGACCCCTCACCAGCTTCGTTGCCCTTCTCTGGACACGCTCCAGCACCTCAACATCCTTCTTGTAGTGAGGGGCCCAAAACTGAACACAGGATTCAAGGTGCGGCCTCACCAGTGCCGAGTACAGGGGCACAATCACTTCCCTACTCCTGCTGGCCACACTGTTGCTGATACAGGCCAGGAGACTGTTGGCCTTCTTGGCCACCTGGGCACACTGCCGGCTCATATTCAGCCGGCTGTCAACCAGCACACCCAGGTCCCTTTCCGCCGGGCTGCTCTCCAGCCACTCCTCCCCAAGCCTGTAGCATTGCATGGGGTTGTTGTGGCCAAAGTGCAGGACCCTGCACTTGGCCTTATTAAACCTCATACAGTTGGCCTCTGCCCATCGATCCAGCCTGTCCAGATCCCTCTGCAGAGCCCTCCTACCCTCCAGCAGATCAACACTCCCACTCAGCTTGGTGTCATCTGCAAACTTACTGAGGGAGCACTCGATCCCCTCATCCAGATCATCAATAAAGATATTGAATAAGACCGGCCCCAGAACCGAGCCCTGGGGAAAGTCACCGGCTAGTAGATGTCCACCCCTAAAAACAGCAGGACACTCTCCTTTCTTAAGATTTTGTCACATTTGCAATGCACTGCATAAGCATCTCAAGAAGGAAACATTCTCATGTACCGGTTCTGAAAGATCAGCCACAGAAGCTCATAAACTACTCTTAGCAAAATAAAAGGCAAGGCAGGTAATAGCCCAAAGCCAGTGCAGGAGAGGTCAGGAACCCCAAAATATTTAAAAATAAATCCAAATAGGATCATACTCAACTGCTACTAGTTCCAGATGTACACTCATGCACAATGATGTATGACAAGATACAAATTTTGGAGGGAAATTTCAGCCTATAAATTGCAACAGTTCAGGAAAAGAATGTTATTTAATGACTATGGCTCCAAAACCAATGCAAATATAATGCCAGATATCATTATCAATATGGAAAGTAGCACCATGCTCCCAAAACAGCTTCCAAACCATCACCTGATTCCATACAGGAGTTTTGAATGGAGCATGAAATGGAAATGAGGTCCAGAGCACGTGGTCCAGGCATTCAGTCCTCTCCTCCTGCTACATCCCTTGTCCAAGAGACAGACTCTCTACAGGGATGCCTGGGAGTGATAGACTCTCTTACCCATTTACCATCACTTTCTGAAGGGTGACAAAGTCAGCCCCTCTGAATACACTCCAAAGACCCAGATTACTAGAATTTTTAGACACTTGAACTCGCAGATAAGCATCTAATGAAATTTTCCAGAGTGTCTTTCACCTAATCTCCATCCACCAGCTGCAGGGTGTCTCGGCACTCTCCAAATCACTGTGTGTGTTGCCTGGATCTCTGGGTGCTTAGAGCATACCTGCAGATGCAAGTAAAGGCAGGATACTCTGAATTGGCAAAATGAAAGCCAGCTCTGCTCTGAAACCTGTACGGCATGGCTGTGGCAGAGCAAACACACCCTGCCTCTGATCAGAGAGGTGCCTGAGCCTGGCATGTCAGCTGGGGTGCGGCAAGACACTGGCGCAGTTCAGCTTCACCCACACTGAATCTGCTTTGTATCCAAATAGCCACGACTGTGGATCCCAAAGGCCATTTTTAAATCCAGGTAGACAGACTTTGAAACACTTTTATAAATAGGATTTGGGAAGTAAACACACTTCTGTAGCTATAGACCAATCAAAACATAATGAATATGATTCAGTATCCAAGGCCACGAGCCATTCCACGCTTCTGCTTAATGTAAGCTGTCTCTTTTGATAGTCCTGCTGGTTCCACCCACTTGCTGTAGTCACAGTGAAATCATTCTTCATGATTTCTTCATTCACTCTTAATAATTTTATGAAGAATATTCTTCTGGACTATAATTCCTCCCAGAAACATGCACAGTGTAAGTCTTCTATAAGTTCTGTCTTTCATAAGGTGGTTTGGGTTTTATTTTAAAAATTCTACTGCTATAGAGCTACTAGAAATACTTTTCTAGTAAAAATTAAGTTGAACATTTCTTAACCTGCCTTTATTATGTATAGCTATAAATTCCAGTCTCCCTCTGATTTCCCACTGGTATGTTGTCCCCAAAGCAATGCAAGTCTTCCAATAGAAAGCAAAAAAATCCACAGCTTAACCCAAGTACAGCCTGCAATCAGCTTTTGCTATGCACAGCAAATATCATGTTCCATTGCATTTTTCTATCCTTGGTATATTTCAGTAGTTTATTTGCCTTTAACTGTAACCACACATTAGGCTGGTGTTTCATACAATTTTTTACAAAAATAGCTATCAGCAAACACACCACTAAATCTCCAGGGCTTCTTTGTTTTTTTTCTGCAACTGTTTTTCACTTTTTAGAATAAAATTCTCCAACACCCATTAAAAATGTTCCATAGTATTTCATTAACCTACTTTTTCTTAACACAGTTACCTCATAATCTAATTTTATTATTTATTAAATATTGTTAAAGATATTCATAGACCAGATGATTAACCTATAAATTGTGACATGTACCTACAGAAGTGCAACGTATTTCTTTTTTGGTTTCTGGAAATGATCAACGCTTCCATAGATTTATAAAACCAATAAGCTTCTGGGGTGTTGTGGGGTCACCTGACGTCTCCTAGAGGATGGGTAACATAGTGAAAGAAGCAAGATGACAAAATGTTGGCAGGGAAACTGAGGATGCATGTCCCTGGCATCTCCGCCTTACAAAGTGCTGAACATCATCAGTCTTAATGCTGAGGAAAATTACCTGCACTGAGTGCAACAACTATTTTTGGGGGCATGGGACAGGGCAGGGGAAGACAACACATCTCTCTGCTTTAATGTATGTGGAAAAGGTGCTGCTTAGCTTCTCGGTAATCTAAGCATGTCTGTTGCAGTGGGGCCAGCTAGGCTGCTGAAGAATGGGAAAACAGCAAGGGTACATTCCCACCACTGAATTCAACACCAATAAAAGGGAAATCCCCATGGCTGGGTATGAGAAAACCACGAGATTAATAAAATTATCATGCTATCTGAATTTTGTATATGAAAGAAATTGGTTTTCATGTACTTAATTTTTAAATTTTGTTATGTGTGTAACTTTTACATATACATATTCTACTACTAGCTTGGAATTTATGCAGCAGATTCCCAGACCCTTTCCAGTTCATAAATTAACACACTGGGCTGAGTCCAAGCACAGACTTTTTCTAAGTTCAAGCCGAGTGCCTTAGAAAGCACTCGTTAGCTTTCTGGCAGGCATATGTCTGGCCTTGCTCTACAGTGCTTCCAGGGGTCACCACTGCAGGGCAGATCATACAAATACACAGAGTCATGCTTACTTTTCTAAACAGAGGTCTTAAGCATGAGGGTAAAGATTATTCTATGTAATGGCTCATGATTCACCCACCCATGTTTTCAAAACTTAATATTTGGCAACAAAGTCTTGAGGAGCTGTTGTGTTAGATGATCAGTTTGAGGAGGAGCTAGGCTGTGTAGACCAGCACCACATTCATCTGGGAAGGGAAGACCTAGAATCACTCCTTTATTTTGTCCAAGCTTTGCTGAATATGTATGAAATATGTATAAAACTGTCTTAGTAACAGGGAACTGCATACAGGACTCCCCACTCCCAGTGGGGTGTTCCTCCCATTGACTGGCCCAGAGTATTTTCTCTTGCTTGCTCCCTTTCTAGTACGCTGTGTGCTTTACTCTGCAGTGGTAAGACTTCACAAGGAGAGGTGCCGAGTACCTCACTCTAGTATAGCAAGTCTCATAGTAGACAGATACCGATATAAAGCTCTTCAGACTGTGGTAGAATCCAAGTCTCTTCTTTCCTTGATGAGGGCAGGTTGCTAGGTAAGAGACAGCTGCCACTGTCATAGACTTCCTTGCCTCCTTCTACAGTTTTTAAAAGAACAAAAGTCACTATTCTACCTTAACACGTTCTAGCCAAAACACATTCATCCTTATCAGACCTAGCAGATCAGATCTGTCGGGCAGCTTAGGCAGATGAACATGTGGATTTCAAATTAATGATAAGGTGAGTGTCAGTTTACTCATCTCTGAAGTGTTTCTGGGAATATGAACACAGATACCTGGAGAACTTCGGAGTAAAAGAACCTGCATGCTTTTAGCTTTAGGTGATTTGACTGTTGAAATGGGGTTTTCTGGCTCATGGCTTAGGATTTATGAAGCTAAATTCCATTTAAGTGTCATGTCAGATATATAAGCCTTTTTCTGGATTTAAGCCAGCCTCCAGGCTAGGAAGCTATTTGGCCTAGTGGTTTAATGGATATCTTACTGTGTGAAAGTTATCAGCACCCTGTAAAGCAGAATAAGTAAGCCAAGTTCTCTCAGTTCCACAGAAAAATTCCCTTAACCTCCCAAAGCCCTTTTTACACTGACTTATCTAGGATGATATTTTCCCCCTCCAGTTAAGTAATTTCCTTTGACAAGCTTATTTATACCATTTCTTTGGTAAATGGCACAAGGAGAGCTAATTACTATATGTTAATGGTGTATATTCATGGTTAAAGAAAGTATTAATAGTTTATGTCTTGAGACAGAAAGCTATAATGGGGATGAAAAAGGTAGCATGTTAATATCTAAAGCCGGTCCCAGCATGCTGTGTTTGCATGGCTCTGATGCACGCATATGTCAGTGATCTGCCAGCTACAAGCTGTAACCTCTCTGAGTATGCTTTCAGTGATGCACTCCAAGAAATGATAACCCTGTGCACAGCTTTGTAAAGAAACTGTATTTAAGTTATTTAGTTCCTGAGAAAGCACAGAGCTCCCTTCTATGCAATGACCTGTCTGGAGAATGTTCTAAAAAACAATGTCAGCAGAAAAAGCTTCTGACCTCATTCTTATATGGAGTTACAATTAGAACATCTGAACCTTACTATAACATAGGTGAAAAAGACCAAAAGTTAAGGGACAGATTCTCAGTTGATGAACTTGTCAAATGTGACTGAGAGAATTATGGGTGATAGTCAGGAAAAAAGGTAAAATCTTGCTGTTTCACCAGCCTGCTGCTTTGTTAGACTTGTTGAAGATTAGCAGTGCCTTTGTCTGATGGAAAGACTAAATGGATGTTTTTATCATCCATAAAGTTATGCAGCAGTTCACAGTGGACTGACACTCCTGGTAAGAGCACACAGCTCAGTGTTTGACACCTTGAGACACCTAACTGTCTCCAAGTGTACATGTCTTTATTTTCTGAAATTGTCAAAGACACCTGGAGTAAACAGGAGCAACGTTCCTTCTCAGTAGGAAACCTTCCCTTCTCCAGGCTGAACAGTCCCAGCTCCCTCAGACTTTCCTCATAGGAGAGATGCTCCAGTCTCTTAATCATCTTCATGGCCCTGGACTATCTCCAGTATATCCATGTCTCTTTTGTACTGGGGAGCCCAGCACTGCACCCAATATTTCAGGTTTGTCTCAACACTGCTGAGTAGAGAAGGATCATTTCCCTTGACCCGCTAGTGACGCCTATTGCTAAGTAAAAGCTGCAGTTGCCAGGGTATTTTGGGAGGAATTCAGTCTGATGTGTCACATCATCTCAGATGTGTTTGGCCTTTTGGGTGTTTAGAAGGAACATGCCATTCCTGTATCACAGGCAGAGTCAGCTGTGGGACAGTTACCTTGCCAAGACAAAAGATGTCACATCTTTTGACATACTCAGAATTTCACATGATAGGGGGATTGTCAATTTGAAAAACAAAAAATTACACCACAATTTAGCAACCTTTAATACTTAGCAGGAACTTAGGACAGAGGTAGGAATGATAACTCTGGTTATAGGGGCCTAAATTGTACTCAAGTACAATTTTCCATAAGTGAACACTTATGTAGAAACCTGACTGTTTGATCAGCAGTTCAGTGATAATGGCAAACTGTCAGCTAGCATAGAGATTTCTGAGTTACATTGCTAATGTTTTAGAAAAGGCTGGCAGAAAATGCCAGTAATGTGAATGTTGTTCATTACAGTGTCATTAGTTCATTCTCTTTCACTGGCGTTTGGAAAAGGGTAAATGCTATTTTAAAAGGGAAAGGAATTGATTTCCTTTCTATTAAGACGTGGGGAATGTGATACTGCTTGTAAAAATATTATCTTATGAAAGGTTAGAATATTTATCTACCATTGTAACTTTGAATTTTTCAATCTAGACATACATTTTGAATTACACATCTTGATTTATTAAGGCTGTTGGAAAATTCAACCACGTGATTGTATTAACCATTAGTTAAAACAGTTTTTGCAGATAATTTCAAATGCAAAAGGATTGTGTCCTCCTTTAGTGAAATGACAATGAAATATCATTATCTTTGCTAACTTTGTAAACTTTGCAAGGTTTTTAAAGGACCTTTGAAACCTCTGGTGCTGAGGCAAATGTACTTACAATGTGTTTGCACAGCTCTGTGTCCAGAAATTTGCTCATTCTGTAGGTGAAGTGTCTAATTAGACTATGATGGGACCACCAATGAATTCTTGGCATGCAAGTGATTGAGTGACTAAAATACATAAAACCGTACTTGCAGTCATATTATAACGTAACTTGATTTTTTTAACCAATAACTATTGGATAAACTATCATTATGATATATTATTATAGAAGTCAGGTCCTCTACCGGTTTGTGTAACTGGGTGTCTTTTCACATGGTACTATGAAAATACAGTTAAGGCTGTGATAATGATTAAATTCTGGGTAATAAGCTGTGCTGCAAAATTATTAAGGAATGAATCAATATAAAATGGAGCTCTTTTTTTCTTTCTTTGTCAAATGAAAAATTACAAATAACATGTCCAGGTTCATCAAAAAACATATGATAAGAAAACTCTGTTATTTTCAGCTGTTATTTAATAAAATATTGTCACTTTTTGTTCTGAAATGTCATTTTAAAACACAAACTGAAAGATCTGAAAATGCTCAAATAAACATTTCCTCCATTTTAAATAAAAATTATTGAGTGAGCTTGATATGGTTTTATATATTAATAAAAATAAAATAACAGTGTTTGGTTTACAGTACTTGTTATTCATCTGAATACATTTCCCCCTTCCATTAAACACCCTTTTTAGCTTCATTAATTTTGGTCCTTTTTAGTTTTAAGATCAAATCAGTAATGCACGGATTAGCTGATAAATACAAATCCATGGAGACAAGAGATCACGAGGTTCATGAAAAATCCACAGCGGTAGGACAAATGACTCATGAAGCTCTTTATACCTCAACACACTCTCGTATGACATTAATGAGACAGAGCTATTGGTCTGACCATTAAAATGGATCACCTGAGACTTCTGGTTCTTTTTTTAGAAGGCAACCAGCTTTGCTTCAAAGTATTTTTTTGCATCCTGACTGCACTTTGTTCTTCCTTTATAATCATTACACTTTCAGTGAAGAAAGTCTAGCTTGTTGTGCCCCACATGAACCAGAAAATGTCCAAATTAGTAGCAAGGAAATTCAAGCTACATATTTATTTCTTTGTTTTCCTGCAAAGAAATTTTCCTCAACAACATGAGCAGGGAGGAAATCACTACTAAGTATCACTTTAAATTTTATCCTATTAGCCGAACATTGGCTTTTAAAACACTTTCCTTCTCTTCATCCAACGAATTATCAAGTGATTTGAGAAATACATTGATAGCCAAAACTGGACAAATTGCTGTAGTGCTCAATACTGCAATGACTAGAAGTCTGGTCCCTGGCTCTGGGATGAGACGTTACGATGCTGGTCCCTACGGGGGAAGGAGGACTCCGTCTGGACCGGGAGGATTCAGATTGGTTTCCTGTTTGCCCTGTGAAAGACCTAACACATAACCTGTGTTTTGAGCTCGACGCAGGACTGCTGGTGGTGTGCTGGGCCAGCAAGCCACGCGCACTGAAAGACATTGCTAGTCCAGCCTTCGGAGTGGTACCTCCAAAGTTGTTTGACCCAGTGGGAGAAAGCAGCTGACCACTGGATGCTGGAGGGAGTACTCTGCTGAAGTCTTTACCTACTGCCTTATTCACCGGATCTCCTCTAGCTCTACAAGGGCTGCAGCTGAAATCTCTTCCTGGTATTTGAGAAACTCCAGGCTCTTTGAATGATTTATGGGATTATGTGAAGCTATAAATCTTCTGCTACAGCTAAATGCAACAATGATACTGTTTGTATAATAGTTTGCGTCAGCTTTGCTTGACCACATCTGTGTCAATGCTGAATTGCTGAACAACTAAGTAATGGCTGTACGGAGAGCGTGACTGAAAGAACACCAGGCTCCCTGGATGCAGAAGGGGACTGTCCCAGCTTCAGCTGGTTCCCAAGGAATTACCAGAATTCTTATAAACAGAGCCACTAGAGCTTCAGTTAACTTCTAACAAAGTAACCTCCTTTGAAAAAGCTGAAATAAACCCCCGCAAGACTTACCTGGCAGAAATGTCCACCAGCAACGTCAACCTGACCCCTCTGTATGGAACAACATTCCCCTTCACAGCATGGAATACGATTCCTTCCTGCCCATCACCATCAGCGTTTGGGCCAGAATGCCAGAAAAACATCAAGACCTCATTCTCCTTCTTTAGTGGCAAACTTAAACCGAAAATTCTTTGGCATTTTTGAGGTTCGACTTTTTCTTCTTCCCATCTGAATTTTGGAATGGTGACAAAAGAGGAAATATTTTACTACCATGAGGTGCTCTACTTATCTTTTTCCCAGCTGAAAATAGAAGTAAAAGTGCCAAAAAATGTGTAAGAAATATGGTACTTGATGAAATTGGCAACCCATTTCTGTAAACTAATAGACACTTGGATAAATAAAACATTTGGATGAGCTTTTGTTTTAGAATAAAATATTTGGCCTATACTAGAGATACGTATGATCTAATGGGTGTGTGCTAAGACTAGCCTTTGACAAAATGAACATATTTTCAAATGGTCCATAAGCTACCCATATAATATCTAATTGCAGAAGAAAAACAGTAAGTCTGAGACTGAATCAGTGCAGATTATTTCAAAGGCATGTCAATAAAAACATTTCCTATAGCACACCGTCTTGCATTTTTTTTGTATACTATGTATGTAGCATAGGCAAATTGTTTTAGGACCATTTAGAGAGCTTACAAGAGACTAGTGGCAAATGTTATTTTTAATGTGTCTCTCTTCTTTTGTCCAGAAAGTTTGTTACCTAGAAGAAAACCACAGTTTTTTAACATGAATTGTTACAGACCATGTTCCCAGTTATGGTTCTCTTTGTTATTTACTATGTGCTAAAAGATTACTTCCTCCAGAACTTTTACAGGATTGAAGTCCTTTTTCAGGACCAGACTGAATTCTACCTAACAATAAATAGGACTGAAACAAAATTAATTCATTCAACTTTTCACTACTGCTTGGTGACTCCTTTACTGTGCAATTCACTGCTATGGGGGGGCTGTGTACAGTCATCTATAGTTAATGATTCTGCCTGTAAGGTTTACTGTCTTCTGCACTGACAAGGAAAAACAGCCCTGGAGTATCACAATTTTTTCCGCATCTTAGGGACAAGATAATGGACATTTGTGGGAAAGTATGGAAATAAGACACTCCAAGCTACTCAAAGGCCCCATGAAGCTCCCCCAGCTGGCTGTCATCTTTTCTAAGACTGAATTATTATTATTATTATTATTATTATTATTATTATTATTCAGTTTTGTGCTTTTGTAAGGAAATATTAATTCTGTTGCTCAATATTTATAGTTTATGAAAGGAAAAAATATAATTCAAAAGAACCGATCTCATCATCATAAAAAAAAATGTTTAAAGAATATGATCTGATAGAAGAGGAAAAAATAGCTTGCTTTTTATATAAACTTGATAAGAACTTTCTTTGATGAGAGTAAATACAGGTCCTTTTCCCCTACCAAACACTATTCAGGCATTGCAAAATCTCAGAGAGGCAGTTACGTTTAAAGAGGTATTTTGTCGAGACAGACAGGATGGGTGACTATGAATGATAACTACAAAAGTTAAATGCACAATAGAGGCTAGAGAGCAGACTATTAATATTAAAATATAGACAGATCATTTGTTCAGCACAATTGTCCGGTGTCTTGGAAAAATGTCTTCAATGTCATGCAGGAAATGAAATCAGTTTGCAACAAAGGGTGCACTTCAGAAAAAAAGAGAATATTTGGCTGAAGGTGAAAGTGTAAGATGACCAGTTATTTAAATGAATAAAACACTTAGTAGTAGCAGAATTTAAAATGACAGCCTTTGTACTGAAAACAGAAACTTTCAGACTTGTTCTATGAACGTATCAGCTCTGATATCTTTACACCCAGTTTTAGTCCAAACAAGTCATTGTGACTTTAAAACTTCCTGTTATTACTGCCTAGTTTAAAAGCTTGAACAGCTTGTAAAATAGCCAAATAAAAATTACACAACCTGTGAATTAAATTGCATCTCTTATAGCAGTTTTTCTTTACAGAAAGATTGATAGTAGTGGAAACTACTATGACCAAAACACTTTAGACTAAAATTTCTATATACAGTCTTGGAGTTTTTTTCACAACTTTGTAAAAACTAATATTCCTATGTCACACCTGCCAGTTAAAAAAATAAACAGGAACTTCCTGACCTCTCTGTCCAGATCAAGAGAATTTTTTTTTTATTAATCTTTGCTTGTGGCAGGTACTCTCTTACTCAATATGAAGACCTTATGTTGTGAATGCTTCAGCATTTTCTTTAAATGAGAAGGCAAGCAGTATCTTTTATAGTTTTCCTCTCTAATAAGATAGAGTGATGCATGAACCAGACATGGTCATAATTTTTGCACATGTAATGTGTGTATAAAGTAATTATATCAGTGACCTCTCAGTATTTTTTGAAGCCATGAGGTTTTATTATTATTACTACATTGAAGATAATACTCTTTACCATAAACAAGAGAAACAATGCCTTTTTAATTATTATTAATTATGTGTATAGTATTTGTTGGTGACCTTTCTTCATACAATTTCAAATTATAAACACTCCTTCAAACATTTATATCTTTTTTACATCTGCTTAAAAATTGAGACTGCCTAAATGTTTTGGCAATGAAGTCTAAATACTAAGGATTAATTTTGACACTGCATACCTTAAAAGACTTAGAAGATAGCTGAATACTGTGCACTCTGTGCATCAGGCTTACGTTCATTACAATGTCTCTTCCTTTTTTGGGTGAAGAACACTCACTCAGGCCAAGTGAGACAAAGCAAATTCCCAATTTAGAAACACGAAATATCCCCTGGACAACTGAAGTGTTTTTGTTACTTACTGAAAAGGAGATTGAATTCACTACAGAGAGCTTCACTCTTGCGCAGATTTACGCACGGCAGAAAGCCTTGTTACGAAACGGTTAGCGTTCCAAAGGCTTTGTTGTGGCCCAGGCTGTCTGTATCTGCAGGCAGAGTACACACAGGGTGATCACACCAGCAGCTACACATCCATATGCTTGTGGAAACAATCAGAAAGTGTTGGAGAATGCTTACATGAATACATTCATGGCCGGTCTGCAAATCACTCAAAGCTGCCATTTCAGCAAGCACCACATATGGTGCATTTTCAGCTGAGACGAACTTGTGCATTGAGTGCAACCTAACTACTAGCAAAAATATAAGGATATGAACAATCTAACGATATTGAGATTGATCTGGATTAGAAGGAACAGAAATGTTTCCCAAGTGAAGTTCGCAGAAGGAGGTACAACTAGAAATGGGGATGTATATCACACAATATAACCTGCCATAAGGGATGGAATCAGGGCCATGGTTTCTGCCTCTTTCTGTTTCGCTGCAGTATTAAAAATCTATCCTAGAAAAAACAACAACAGACTAGGGCAAAATATTATCCTAGAGTTTTCTGTCGATATGTTGGAATTATCCCTGCATATGAAGATTATACTGAATGATCTGGGACGTTTGGTCTCTTTACTCCGTGTCTGGCTGACTAGTTATGGTGTACCTGAAAGTACCCCTGTAATCAAGTGAACATCATATCTTCACCTCTTCCAGTGCAGACTTGTAGGATTCACCTATTCTTAGATCAGGTTCTGGTTATCTAACTTCGTCAGCTGTGTTTTGCCCCTGAGACACCTCCTTTCCTGCTTTTGTGGATAGAGATGGATTTTAACTGTGTGAGTGGGATCTGTGGTCTTCTCAGTCTTGGTCCCCTGCTTGTCCACACTGGCTTACCAGACACAGCACATCACTGCTCTTGTGCGCATGTACTTGGGTTTCCTTCTATTGGAAAACCTGGGCTTGTGAGATGATGTGTATTCAGGTTTTGTCCCAGTTTCAGTAACAGTGTCACAAATGTGCCCTCAGGTATGGAAAGGTCTCCCAGGTTCTCCAGTTCAGGTATATGTATGATGTATGCCAAATAAAAGCATTGCTTAATTTTAACAACAGAAAGAAGGTCTAGTGTAGGAGAAAGATGTTAAAAAATAGCTGGACAAATATCTACTACATTGAAAGCTGTAGTAGATAGCGTTTAACCAGGCAGGTCTCCGCAGGAAGCTCTGTGCGCCCTTGTATGATTGCTCGAACAGCCTTGTGCTGCTTTCTTAACAAGCCTGAGCACCTCTGTTTTCTCAGCCCATAGGCTTTCTGAATATGCTGTTGTCTAGTAGCTATACACAAGTGAATGAATCTGCTTCAGGGACACCATGCCATATGAGGACCGTGGATGTATCCATGTTGTTCAGAGACAGCTTCCTTTACAGTGGATTGGCTGATCCACACAGTGCATGAATCACAGCTTTCTCTCAACCTTGCAATTCTTTCATCCAGAGTGTCAAAAATAATGTGAAGTCTGTGTTGCAACCCAGCAGAACAACATGTCATGAAACTAAGGGCAGGTGCTGAATGTCGTGGGGTATGGTATGAAATCATGTAAAAGGGACTGAGGATAGAAAGGCTGCTGGATGTCTGTATGTAGGGCAGAGGAATCACACTGTGTATGCCAGCTCAGGAGTGCCTATGGACTGAAGACCCAGAGTGAACTATCAGCTGATGACAGCTAGTTCTCATCTTAGAGGGAGCTCCAAAGAAACTCTAGTAGACTAACACTTCTATGCAATGGACAATCAGGGAACTCAGAGAGACCTGCTGAGATAAGTTTTTGATTGCATAGAAGTATAAAACAATGAGTCCATAGTCTGCTTACCAGTGGCTCTCCAGTTGTCCTGTAATGATCCCTGTTCAAGGATGCCTTATCCTGAAGTATTGTTTCCTTTTTTTTTTTCAGTAACACCATTCATTCAACCTACATAACCCCACCATAAAAATTCCCATAACAAGGTTGCACCAGTATTTGTAAATTGTTACAGTTCCATGTCTGTCACCTGACTGAAATCTGATACATTCACCTTAACCTCTTACAAGTATTTTTGAAAACATAGAAGTGACATACTGCCAAATTGCTAAGCACATCTGATGTGATGGAAAGGATGATTGGGTTCGGAGGAAAAAAAATCCTAAGAGTGAATTTTCTGGGCCTGTTCCAGGGAGTTCTGGGACACTGTTATCTAAAACAGAGACTCTTTCTTTGTTAGAAACAACACAGTTACACTGCTGTTTCAGTAAGTCATTCCCTTGAAAAAAAAAACCTGAACATGAGTACTATACATCAAACTGTGTTTCAGCTAACTGCATCTTAGACCATAACTCAAATGTTCCATTTCTTACACTGGTATTTGCAGACCAGTCACTTCTGCAGCTTTGTGTGGGTGATAGTCATAACTGCAGACCTTCCTTTTTCCTGGATACTGTAAAGACCAAGAGCTATAACCTGTCCATTTACTGTAGAGCAGATGACAGACTTAGGCATCTACTTCAGTTCCTAAGTCCAAGAGGAGAGTGATATAGATCCAAACCACCCATCCTACAGGACCTCCCACCCACAGCGCCCTTTGCTGTAGTTCGCAAGTGCTAGGAGCAAGACTATCTGATATATAAATCCACTGACACCATGTGTTTAAAAGTTTTATTCAGATTCAGACTCAGAGCTCCTCCTCTTTAGGCAATATAATAAATTAAGATTGGAGAGACATTACAAAAAGAGAAGAAAAAGACTATGATGTAATCCTGCCTCCACTAAAATTAACAACAAAACTCCCGCTGGTGTTTGCAGGGGTAGGATGTCTCCTCCCAGATAATATCCACCTACTCTCTCTAATCAAACAGCTGGTAAAATCTTTGCCCCAGCCATACTTTTTACATCTCCGAAATTAAGCTTATGAAGGGACCTATTCTGGTACTGTGTGGGTCAGTTAATGAATGCCCTTCAGCCCTGACGAAGGGCTTGTGTACCTGAAAGCTTGTCTGTTACTTGCAGCTATAGCCATTGCCCAAAGAAAAATCTCTTGCTTTCCTGTAGATTGTTGAAATGACAAAGAGAATAAAAAAGCAATAATGATATCATAACAGGAAACCTAAATAATTAAATTACAGAAGTAAGGGTTTACCACATTGAATAGTGCAGAGAAACGAACACAGGGGAATCTCTGCTGTGTACTAGGCAGGTGGTTAATTAACCTGATCATGAAGTTGTTCTGTGACCTGAGAGTACTTCTAAGGTGCTGGGCTTGTCTATGTCATGTCATTACCCTCATGTTCCCCCCCAAGCTGTGGTTTCCTTGAAGGGGATGTGGTGACCAAGGTGGGGAGTAGAGCCAGGTCAGCTTCTGATAGAACCTCATCACACATGAATTAAAAAAAGAGCACCGAGGAACAGAAGACATACAAAAAGTCTTTATCTTCAACATTTGTTACTCCTTACAGAGTAATTTCCCACTGCAAAAATATTTTTAATAACATTCACACAGAAGCCACAAAGAGTCAAAGAGTTAGATCATAATCTCAAAATCAGATTAGATGGCAGTGTGTCAGTAATACTGGAAGGTGTCATATATGTCACCAACTAAGCCCTGTCATGATCCTTGTTGACCTGGAATTTTGGATAGGGAGAAAATGAAAGATCCAAAAGAGCTGTTTAGCACTGGGTCTAGGATCTTAGTGCTGAAGGTGTCATTGTTGTCAGCATAGCACATTTTAACAATTAAAAAAGGATCTATCATTGAACTATCCTTGAGCAGAAGGAGGAGAGTTCATGATTAATGGCTTGGTTAGGTTCTTTAGCATTTCTAAGCCACAGGTACATAGGTAGCATTTGACTCTGGTTCTTTATTTAAAATTTAGAGGAGGTTTTTTTCACTTAGTTCTTCAGAGTGGCTGGTTTCTAATGACTCCTGAGCTTATTTGAATCATACTATAGAACTGTGCTGCAAATTTTGACATTTGCAGTTGAGTAAGTACACAGCTAGAAAATACACAAAACTATCCACATGGTAAATTCATGGTGACTGTGTACATGGTCTGTATGTATAGGTGAGGCAGATGCAATCTAAAGATTCTCAGTGAACAAACTGCAGATGCATATACTTTGCACATACGGCTTATTGTCTCCCTATGATCATCTAATACAGCCTGATTTTCTCTTGTTATTTCAGTCAGCTGTGCTCCTACTCACAGACAATTCTGTCTGTGAAACCAGAAGCCTAGGGGCTTTCTGAACATTGAATCTCAGGATCTGGATGCCAAGAGCCAAATGACTTGAAATGGTTTTCTGCTGCCTGATTCTTGGGGGCAGCCCTGGTACCCTGGCTGCCAGGGGATGAAGACTTTTAGACTAGTAAGATTTTCAATTATGTAACTGAAAAGATCGCTGAATTTTATAGTCATCTGCTGCCACACTTGCACTGAACATAACTCCACTTGATTCATGAGGCGTCCCAACAATTACATGAAATAGTTTCTCATTGCACTGATGTTTAAAAAATGCATTTGATTTTGGGACAAGGAGGGAAATACATCAGGGCATTTCCAGTTCTTAAGAAATTTTTCACAAATGCAACTAAGTCTTTAAGTATTTTTTTGAACTTTAGGTGACCTTGCTGGAATAGGGGGTTTGGACCAGATGACCTCCAGAGGTGCCTTCCGACATTAAACATTTTGTGATTCTGTGATTCCATAAACCACATATCTTGAGCTATTATGGCATCGTTAAGAAGGCAAAAAAAAAAATGGCAGACCTATGAGGCCATCCACAAACTAAATCAAAGTCAATAGTTTGTTCAACACCATAATAGGTCTCCAATCATACAAATGTTTCAGGAAAGTATGAGCAAGTTTATTACTGTCACATTAACAGGGATGTTCATCCTTGTTATAGCTAAAACATCTGTCTTTTCTGCTGAAGGAGTAGTTGATGGAATATGTCTGCCTAGGCTGATGGCAGCTAAGCCAGAAAGGGGAGCAAAATATGGGAAAGTGGCTACGAAGAGGGTGTGAAAGAATATCTGTGGGAAGGTACCACTCGTCTGGGCAAAGCATTATGGACTGTAACAGTGGGGAATAATCCAGCCTTGGCAAGGAGATGATAACATGATCTAATAAGACTTTCCCATCTGTGATGTCTCTGATCTGCAGCTGGAGAAATAATAAATACATATTTGATGTACAGCTGTTTTGTTCCAGACTCGCTTCTGTTTGGATTGTGGCATGACATCTCCTTGGCTTGTGTTTTCAGAGTCCTTGCTGAGGACTGGAGGTGGAGGAGAGTACACATTCAGGTTATTGTCCCAATAAAGTTAGGGCATATTTGGGACACACATGAAGATCCAGTATCTCGGAAAAGCTGCTGGGGTTTCTGCAGACTTGTACAGGAGGTGTGTGCCTTGCAGTGGTCACATGCACTTCTGCCAAGGTCTTGGCACTACAGAATAAACCTTTCCAAACACAATCTCATCCATACCCAATTTCATATGAAAATGAAAAAGAAAAAAAATAGAGCAATATATATCTTATTTTAAAAGGCTCTTTGCCAGGATTCCTCTTTAAAAAAGGTACTTACTGTATTTCCTGTCTCTGACCATCTGGGATCCAGAAATGAATTATCCTTCTGCCCTCCCTGGAAAGAACAGTCTTTCCCAATTAAATCATAGCTGCTTTTTTCTAGAGATGGAACAAGGGGACTCAGCAGTCTCACTCACCACTCCATCTATATCTTCCACTGTCATATAAGCACTTTGTAATCAAGGTCTTCATAAAAGACAGGAACAAGTCCTGCTAAGTCCTCCAGACAAATGGATCGAGGTGTCTGTATGATTGATCTGTACTTGCCATTGAGAACTATGGTGTCTGGTTTTGTTATACATCATGGTGACAGACTGACAGTGACAGGCAGGCACCTGAGCTCTGGGGGATTGCAGGGACATTGACAACCTTAAGAGGTTTCTTAGACCTCATTTGCAGTACAGTCAACAACCTGAAGAGCCTGGGATAAACTGCAAATCATGCTTCAAGTCACTCCTGTCTATGCCCCTGAAAATGTCCCCGTCTCTTGTCAGTAGTTTTTGCACTGATGTATTTTTCTCAATTAATATACATACTGTTTTAATCCTGTTTAGCATCACATTCACATCACATGGCTTCAGTGTGGCCCTGACTCAGGTCACATGTTCCATTGTGGGAAATGCAGCTGTTGAAAAAACTGTTAAATATTTTGCTGAGAAAAAAAATAAAAGATAATTGGACTAGCAATTACAGGGATAAACACCAGACATGATTAAAACAACCCTAAAAAGTATCAGTAGGAGCTATAATGAAATGAGTGATTATAAAACAGGCATGCAGTAAGCAGCACTCCTCATAGCTTAAACATCCGAAACACCATGACCAGCAGCATCTTTCATTTCATAGTGGTGTACCCCAGGGGTCAGTACTGGGCCCAACATTGTTTAACATCTACATTAATGTCTTGGGCAGTGGGACGGAGTGTAGCCACAGCAAGTTTGCAGAAACTACAAAACCAGGCAGAGTGATTGATATGCCAAATGGCTGTTCTGCCATTCAGAAGACAGGCTGGAGAAATTGGCTGACAGGAATCTCATGAAGTTCAACAAAGGCAAAAGACAAGTCATGCCCCTGGGGAGGAATAATCCCAGGCACCAGTACAGGCTGTGGGCTAACTGGCTGGAAGGCAGCTCTGCAGAGGAGGACATTGGGTCTTCCTGTGTCACACATTGGTCAGCACATCGACCATGGGTCAGCAATATGCCTCATGGAAAAGTGGACCAACAGCCTCGCAGGCTGCATTAGAAAAAGCACTGTCAGCATGTTAAGGGATCCTTCCTCTCTACTCAGTACCGGTTATGCCACACCTGGAGTTTTAGGCTCCCCAGCACAAGAGAGAAAAGGAGATACTGGAGTACAGAAAATTGCCACTAAGATGATGAAGGTGCTGGAGCATCTGTCACATGAGGAGAGGCTGAGATTGTTGGGATTGTTCAGCCTGGAGAAGGGAAGGCTCAGCGGGATCTCAGCAAAGTTCATAAATACCTGAAGTGCTGTAACAAGGATGGAGCCAGGCTCCACCTCTCAGAGGTTAGGAATGATAGATCAAGAGGCAATGGGCAAAAAACTGAAATACAAGAAACACCATTTAAACATAAGAAAAAACTTTTTTATTGTGAAGATGGTCAATCACTGGCAGAGATTGTCCAGAGAGAGATTGTGGAGTCTCCATCTTTTAAGATACTCAACACTTAACTGGACATAGGTTCAAGCAACTTGCTCTAGCTGCACTTGCTTAGGCACAGGGGTTGAATTAGATATCTCCAGCTTCAACCATTCTGTGATTCTGTGACGCCCAGGGGGAGTGTAAAGATTATAATTTTTCTGCAAATAACCTAAACAATGTGGTTTGTACATAAAAGTGATCACCTCTCACACAAGTGATTCTCACACATTTGTTACTGGAGATGAGTTAATTATTGGAAATTAAAAAGAATGATGGCAAGGCAGTTGATAAAAGGATGTCTGAAACTACTAATTTTTTCTTTTTAGTTTTTTTTTTACCCCCATACATTTGAGTATGCCAGACCTATACAAATATTACAGCACTAATTTACACTGGCTCACATGAAAGTACAGTACTATCTTAGTCCATAGCTACATCTGTACTATAAATAGTATATGGAAACAAGACAAAACACTGGACACAATACTCTGCTGATAGAGCACTCCATAACATGGTTTTGGCCCACACCAGCTTGCACTTTTTGAGCCAATCCCATGCATTAATCTCTGAATAACAGATTCCAGGAAATGTTCCAACAGACAACATAGGCAAGGCTGCACAGATTTTGCTTTCTCTCTTCCTCCAGCCCTTCCCCAGCAGGCTTTGCACTCTCAGTTAACTCCTGTACACTTTACCACAGTGCATACAATGCAAAAATTCTGTGTCATGTTAAAACAGCATCATTAAAAGCACCATGTTATTTCACACACTCTAAAGCAGGGAGAGGAAAAAAAAAGGCATTGTCCCCAGCCCCTGCCAAGAAAATTAAACCACAGGGGCACCAGCTGGTAAAAGAAGCTGAGGACAAAGGGCTGTGCAGTGTGGATGCAAACTGCCTGTGCCACTGGATCTAAATACATGACAAAAGTCTCTAGTTCTGTTTTTAATTAGCAGTATAGATATGGAAATTAAACTCAAGAGTCAAGAAATCTGAGCAGGCAAGAGATGCATCAGATCAGAAAGTGAAGCAAGAATAGAAAACCCAACACATGAGGATGGGTGAACTTTATGATCTGAAGTGTAAGTGCTGACACCGTTCCTCTGAGTTGCATGTTCCATCACAGAGGTTACTTCTGTTTGACAAGGAAGAAAACCATAAAGAAAGCTTGAGCTCTGTGGTATTTAAAAGATGCCAGTAAAGCAGCAAGAAAAGAAGCATTTTAATCTAGTGTGACATTAGGAATAAATTACTGTGGTTGTAAAGGAGACTGAAAAGTACTGCTATCTTTCAATCAATAATGTGCTGAGCTCCTAATGATATGGTGTCATCCTGATCTTTTACTTATTACTTGTACCACAGGGAATTACTCTCCTCCTCATGTAGAATCTGTAGCTAATATTTTCTCTTCTGTGCTGTCAGCTAAACACAAAACTAACATAATCACTGAATTTTTAATTAGCGTTGGTTTAAAAAAGGTAACATACTGATGCAAAAATTTTTGTGTATGTCAAAAATAGATTATTGCTATACTGAAAAAACAACTTTTCGCAAATGTTGGCAAGCTTTTATACTTTCATACTTGCATTTTCTTTAAATGCTATAAAAACATATATTTGGAGAAAGGTGACACAAAGGAGAAGATGAGCTTTTGAAATCTTCATGCTTGTGGTTTATGCAGAAGAGAAGTGGGGACAAACCTTACTTTAATAATTGAACATGAAGCCCTGTGCCATCATAAATTTCAAAAAGACTTTCTACGTCACACGTGGTCCAATTACAAAAAGGAAGCCCTATGCATCTCATGCTATCACAGGGATTTCTGCAGCTCAGTACTCAAAGAAATCAGGTCTTCTTTTATTTGAGCTGTGCCTATACTTTGATACCCCTACTCAGGCCCTCCAACTGGGATTGGTATTTAGCAATTCTGAACTTCAGGCAGCAAAAGAATGAATCACAATATACATTTATCTCTCAGCACTGCTGCCTCCACAGATCATCTTACTTAAAATACTTTGTGAACAAAAGGTGGAATTAATTAATTCAGTGTTGTTATTCTAGGTCTTTTGACAGATTAATGACATGAAAAGAGATACTAGGTTTACATTGAAGATGGTGACTTGCATAGCACGTTTTCTTTTGTCAAAATGATAATGATAAAAAAAATCCTTTCTGATATTATTTCAGATTGCACACCATTGTCTTTATAAAGGAGTCAAACTATCCATTTTATTTTACCTGGTAGCTTTTTACAGTTATTTCTGCAAAAGAAAGAATATTGCATGTAAAAAACTTGATTTGTATATTTAAAACTCATTGAACATTATTCATCCAACAGAGACCTGCTACAATGTAAGGGTGGTCCATGTTGGATCTTGCCACCTTAGCACCCCTTTTTATGCAATGGATGTTCAGTCTAGGTTACAATCCCTCTACACTGGAGCAGATGCTTACTTTCGCTCACATGAACCTAAATTGTTAAATTCTATTGTCTGTGCTGGGGCTGCTATTGACACTGGAAGGAAATGCTGCCAATTACCTCAGATGTAGAAATGTACCTTGTGGACACTCCATGTTATGTCAGAGGAACATAATCTCCATTCGTAGTCAGCACAGATGATGGATTTTATTTTTTAAATACATTACCATTTCTTCCCTAAGAAGCAGAGATGCACCTTGGCCTTCCTGGAGCAGCAACTCTGCTCAGCTCCTCCACTTGTGTAAGGAGAACAATGAGCACCTACAGCTGGGGGGAAGGAAGTACAATAAGGTCTTATCCAGTCTCTACCCTTTTTAAGGCAGAAAGGTTATTTCAGGTTTCATCTGGATAAAACACTGAAAACAGGGAATTAAGGAGAGGAATAGAGACAGAAGGCGGCCAGCTGTCCCAGAATAGGTCATAGGACTGGTGTTATACACACCATTTGTACTAGTAAATAAGCAAGATGAAGGCCTGCTTCTCGACTGTGGGAGAAAGTGGCACTTGATGGCTCTCTGTGGGGCTCAATACTCCACGCTGCTTAAATCAAGATGGCCTTGTCTTCTAATTCCTGTTGGGAACAATACTTTCAGATAGATACCATGGATCACCAAATGTCAGTGCTAGCATAGACACAACCGTAAGTATTAGCCTGGCACTCTCCCCTTCCCATGCAGGAGCATTGCATACACTGAGCTTTCTGACACCGTAGGATCATCTCCCTTCTCCAGTTTATATAGATGAACATATTTCTCGCTTCAAATGGCATGTAGAGGCACCTAAGGTTTACCTGGCATCCATTGGCAAAGAACACGAGGAACTAGAGGCCTGCCTGGTGACAACATGTCCAGCTGAAGGATATAATCTGCTGCCAAGCACACCAGGACAGGCCATCTGCACATTGTCCGTGGAGCACCCAGACGGATCAGAGGCAGAAGATCGGGAGATGTCACCTCTACCAATTGTCCTATTAGTATAGCTCCTCTCATAAAACCACAAAAAGTACCACCATCAGAGTAACAAGATGTCAATTTTTTTATAGCATTTTGATGTCAAATTTAGCTAGTGATGAGGAAACCAGAGAGGTGTGATCTGGAAAATGGTGAAATGAACTGGAACTCAGAAGAGAGGGTTTAATTTTTTCTGTGACTAAGTGTCTCCATCTGCAAAACTGAGACAATGATGTTGGGTTTTTTTTGTAAGATGCTTAGGGATCTGTTGACTAAAAAAGTAACTACTTTATTTCTATTTTCCAAGCATTAGAACAGCTACTTTAATTCCTATTTAATAATCCTATTTCTTACTAAAAATTAATCTCAAACCATATGTACTAAAATGGAAAGGATACCTTTGATTTTTTACTTATTTGTTTCCAGGCTTATTAGATTATTAGACAAATGGATTTTTGAGTGTTTTAACAAATTTTATGGCTAATAATAAACATTGTTTGGCAAGTAGTAGAAACTTTAAAGGAATAACTTTTTGTCACTTGACCAATACCTGTTGTTAACCACTCTGAGAGAGTAAGAGAAGAATGCTATGGCAACTATACACTTTTGTTATAAGCAGTGTTTTATTTTGTCCCCTCATATAGTTAATGTATAACCTGAAAACATTCTGTTTAGTATTTTCCTAAAAACCTGCTGCATTGTTTAGCTGTATAGCTAATTTCAAACACCTCCACTTTATACAAATGGCACTTAATTGAAACAAAGTCTATAAAATAATGAAAACTATATTTCTTTACAAAATGTCAGTACAAAATATCACATGCGCCTTTCATAGAACCATAGAATGGTTTGGATTGGAAGAGATCTTAATGATCATCTAGTTCCAACCCTCCTTCCATGGGCAGGGACACTTTCCACTAGACCAGGTTGCTCAAAGCCCCATCCAACCTGGCCTTGAACACTTCCAGGGATGGGACAACCACAACTTCTCTGGGCAACCTGTGCCACTGTCTCACCACCTAGATAGTGAAGAATTTCTTCCTCATATCTAATCTGAATTACCCTCTTTCAATGCAAAACCATTACCCCTTGTCCTATCACAATAACTCTTTGTAAAAAGTCCCTCTCCAGCTTTCTCAGAAGCCCCCTCTAAGTACTGGAAGGATGCAATAAGGTCTCCCCGGAGCCTTCTCGTCTCCAACATGAACAATCCCAACTCTCTCAGCCTGTCCTCACAGGAGAGGTGTTCCATCCTGCTAGTCATTTTTGTGGCCCTCCTCTGGACCCACTCCAACAGATCCATGTCCAATGCTGGACACAGGACTCCAGGAGGGGTCTCACCAGAGTGGAGACCTGGGGCAGAATCACCTCCCTCGACCTGCTGGCCATGCTTTTGATGCAGCCCAGGATACAGTTGGCCTTCTGGGCTGCAAGCACACATTGCTGGCTCATGTCCAGATTTTCATCAACCAGTACACCCCCTTCTCAACAAGGTTGCTCTCAAACCCTTCATCCCCCAGCCTGTATTGATACCAGGTGCAGGACCCTGCACTTGGCCTTGTTGAACCTCATGAGCTTGTCCAGGTCCCTCTGAATGGCATCCCATCCCTCAGGTGTGAGTCAATGGCACCACTCATCTTGATGTCATCTGCAAACTTGCTGAGGGTGTACTCAATCCCACTAGCTATGTCACTGATGAAGATATTAAACTGGTTCCAGTACAGACCCCCGAGGGACACCACTCATCACCCATCTCCACCTGGACATTGAGCCATTGACCACTACCCTCTGGATGTGACTATCCAATCAATTCCTCATCCACCCAACAGTTCACCCATCAAATCCATATCTCTCCAATATAGAGAGAAAGAAGTTGTGTCAAAGACCTTACAGAAGTCCAAATTAATGACATTGGTAGCTCTTCCCTTGTCCACTGATGATGGTCCAGCACTGGCATGTACAAATTATTTAGCATTAGTTTTCCGTACAGGATGCCAAGGGGAGAACATAAAGTATTTTGAGAATTCCACCACCAACACAAGTGGGCATTCCTGCCAATAAATCCCCAAGAGATTATAAGGAAACACCAAAGAAGAGAGTTAGGTCTCTATTATTTAATAAGTGTTCTGACTTGTTAGTATGCTAATCTCTTGTTTAATCACATTACATTAGTTTAATTTACTATAAAGTCAGGGGAAATAGATAACAGGATAAGAGGAGTTATAGTCACAAAAGTTCTCCAGGTCTGCTCTTTGGTAAAAGACTGCCCATGCAGAGACAAATAGTAGTAACTATATGATAAACAATTAAAAGAACATGTTGATTTTCTTTCTACATTTGGTTGTGGAAGGATTCTTGTTCAGATAAACAGAAAAAGCCACTCCATCAAAAGAGATGTCAATTCACAGTACAGCTGGGCAGACACCTTCTGTGGTCAAGGAAGGACTCAGAAGGATGGAGTGTATCAGTGAAATAAGTGTTCATGGAGTGCGCTTTACATATTGTTATTTCACCTGGATTATATTAATGACGGGTGAAGTACCGAAGGGTATTTTAGTGACTACCAGAGGCTTTAGAATGTTATCAAAGCAGAAAATATGTTACAAATTTAGTCCTACTTGAAAAATTTAAAATGTCCTACCACAGGATAGGTTTTAATACTTTTTCTTGTCTCCTCCTGCTTCCCCTCCAGCTCCTGTATTTGCGAGAGGAGAGCATGGACACATTCCTCCCCTAAGTACTGTCCTTTAAATCTTACTTGCCTGACAGCTCATAGTACCACATCAGTGGAGAAAGCAGGTTAAAGTTAATGATTTAATGACAGTCAATGGCCCCAGGGCAAGGTGACAGCTTCAGTTCCCCCTCTAGGCAGTTGTAAGAGTTCTCATTCCCACCTGAAAGCTATCAAGCTCTTACCAGGGTTAAAAGCTGTCCTTCCACCAAAGGGCTATGATAGTAGATACTGAGGTCACCTCACTTCTGTAGCCCTGTAAGGCTACAGAGCCTATCAGTCCAATGCTCAGACAGCTTTACGATTCAGGGATTAGTGCTAGTGGTATGCGATTATGGAATTAGGGAAGATTTTAACTGTATTTAAGGAGAGGGATGCAGTTTAAGTGCATTAACATGTGCTAAGTGAGAAAGGGAAGCATCGGTTTGCTTCTGTGAAAGCATATTTTTTAACTAAAAACTACACTAAAAGCTTAAGAATATTTAGAATTTGCTTTACTATTCAAAAAATATTTATAAATGAAAGCAAGCACAATTCAGCCAAATTCTTTATTGAGTATTTGTTTCAAAACAGAAGTATAAAAGCACATTAGATAACTCCTCTGAAACTTTGGTCTGCAGAATTAAGGCACTCTGAACACATTTTTGCTATTCCATGAGTAAACGTTTTCCAACTTTTGTTAATAAAGGCAAACAACTTTTATGAGTGCAAAACTAGAGTTATAAAATTGACATAATTTAAAAACAACTCCACATTAGTACCAGACATCAGCAAAGCATGTTTTGATACAAAAGCTTTCAGACCTAGCCTTATTTTTGTAAAACCTTTTTCCATGCTGAGTTAACTGTTTGCATGCATTTTATTTATCCCTTTTATAATCCATTTTAATAATCAAAAGACATATTTAGGGAAAAGTGGGAAAACACTTAAGAATCTTGGTATATGTATGGGTATAGGATTCCTTTAATGGGAATGATTTTTCTTATAAAGTCAACATGATCTCAAATACATTTCAAGAAGCTCATAATGTTTGCTTTTTTTATTTTTAAGAGCTTCCATTAGCCACGTTACTAGAAGGCATTTGGATATGTAATGTAGAACAAAACAAAACAAAAAGATACATTTACTATAAGGCATATTTGTTTCTTTAGAAAAGGTAACGTTACTGGTGTCATTATGACATTAAACACATGATGAATTTTGACATATAAAAAACATATAATACTACTGAACCAAAAGTGCTATGTTAACCATCTCATATTTCCTTAGATTACTCTAAGAGTCACCTGAAGTGATATTTTTCTAGAAGTGATCTAATTTCATTTATATTTCTTATTTAGTGGAAATAATAATAATAAAAAAATACACTCTGTATTGTTCCCTGCTCTTTTTGAATCCAATCCTGCAAACACTTACTAGCCAGCGTGAGAAGGAATCCTGGTTCTGCAGAAGTTGATGGCCCCCAGCAGTTCCAGGATCCCACCCTGCATAGTGCATACTATCAAGAGCAGTTAAAGCACCTCCAATGGTCTACTCCTACTGTGCTAGCAGTGAGTATCTGCAGCTTCACATCTTTTTGCAGATTCATGGTTCAGTTTACATTATGTTATCAAAACAACGTCGTTTTCTAATGTTCTCATTTTTTTTTTTTAAAACAGTTTCTCTTCCTCCCAAAGACCATGCTGTTCATTTGTAATTCTGTGGATTTTATCTTGGAAAGCTTTTAGGGATAAGCTAGTCTTGTCCTCCTTCTTGCTGTTCCCCCTGGGAAAAATGGAAAAAGAACCATAATTCTTACCTTTAATTATATATAATATAGTTACACTATATACTGTATTTGCTTGTGAAACAGACATGTGAAGAGGAAAGATGAAACCTGATGTCGAATCTTTCACTTTTGTGCTGGCAGCTAGGAAATTACGAAATGATCTCACAGCTTCTTAATTGATCAAAATAATGTAGAATCAGTGAGTTACAAATCCCATGGTGGGGAATCCCACTGTGTCATTTTCACAGTGTTAGACTCCAGAGTCAAATATCACTTCGATGGCTTTATTCTAATCTGAAACACTGTTTGACCAAAGTACATAATCTAAATTGTTTTCAGCTAGAAATATATATTACAAAAATGAAAATAAATATCTAGAAACCCAGTAATTAACAGTACCAAGTTTTGTTAAAATGTCTATTTTAAAAGCATAAATGCAACTCTTATTTTCAAACTCTGTTTTCTTAAGGGTATTTTTTTCCCTTTTGACTTTTAACATAACTGAGAAAAATATTTGGTACGCGTTAAAATGTTTAAATATATGTTTTCTTTTTACCTTGTGTCCTCCTGGTTGGTTGTACTTTCCGTACAGGTGCTTCTAGAAAACAGAAATAGTGCAGTCAGAAGTTATTTGTAAGAGTCTTTGGATTAAAACTCAGAAATGTTGGAAACCCATTGCTGACTTCCGAAGTTTGTTCTTTAAGGTTTTCAGTAAATTAAGAATTTTGCCCCATTATCACGTTGACCTGAAACATGAAACACCTGAAACAGGAATGCTTATAATACAATTCACACATTTCCATCATGTGCAGTCATCCATTAAATCTTACCAACATTTCAAAAGTATTTTTATATTTTAACAGTATGAATTAACCTATTATTCACGCTGATCTCCTACAGATGGTTACATGATGTAGGCAGGTGCCAGGACGTTTTGCCCATGCTCTTCATTCAGCAAACACCACTTGACACAGTCAGCAACATACAAGCTCAGATTAATGCACAGCCCTGGTCTCAGTCTCAGATTTTGGCAGAGGATGTCCAGGTCTGCTGTATAGACATTACTTCAGGAATTATTTGTAAATTATATGCTTGAAACTCAACCATCACAAGATGTTGGCCACATTTTCAGCTCTTTTTGGGGCTTGATTTGTAACTGCATTGTGAGTCCACAGTATGATTCCACATTTAGAGTTCAGTTAATTTTCTCAGAGACTTCTGTTTTAAAGGTGAGAGGTAGAACCAGGATTGTTGAATAGGTACCACCCTCATTTGCAGATACATCTCTTTTCCAAAATACTGACTCAGTGAAACTATGGAAACTTTTTCCTCTTTCTCATCAAACCTTGAGACATTTTTTTAAACTAGATGTTTTCTCATTGGGAGGAAAACCATTTCACAAACATAAGAGATAATTCTCTCACTGTCACAGAAATGTTACTGTGGTAGTTTTTCTTCTTTACAACCATGAATTACTTGCATCTTCACTTAACCAGCTGCAGCCAGTTGTCTTTTCATCCTGAGGTACAGGGTATATAAATGCAGAGCCCTGAGGTACAGGCTTTACCTCATTACAGCTGAGGCTAAGCACTGGGTGTCTGCACCAATGTCATAGAAAATTTCAAGATCTGCACTGCCCTGACAAGGACAGAACACGATCCATCCAAAGCATGCTTTTCATACTTACATGCTGTCCATACCATTATGCTTTCAGGTAAACCTCATGGTTGAAGATCACACCTGTCTGTCATTTTCAGGCAATAGTTGACTTCCCTGCATGTCTGGTACTACTCAACATTGAAGTTATACAAACACTATGGTATACCTTCAGTATTTAGCATAGAGTTAAAAATTTAAAAAGTAGAAACATATTTATTTAACTTTATTCTGCACAAGTCATAATAGGTTTTTTCCTATGAATTTAGTTCAAAGGCTGACAGAATGACTTATTCTGCATTATTAGAATTGGAAAAGGACTTACATACAAATACAGAAGAAACTCTAAGCAAGTTACTTCTTAACTTTGAATGAAGATCATTAAAAAAATGATTGTTAAACTTGAAGAAAAATTTCTGGTATAAAGTCAGGCTGAATTGTATTTGGCTCCTTTAAGAGATTCATTTTGGACCTCGACACCATTCAGCTTTTTCAAACCAAAGAACTTCCCGCATTTAACAACAGGATAAGGGTAGAGAAATTCCAAGATCCTGTGAGATATTTACTTAACCCCATAGGTTATATTCCCTCCACCCTGCCCCCCCTTCACCAAGCTGAGAACCCCTCACATCAACAGATCACATTAACACTGACGAGAAAAAACTAAAGTTAAAAACAACTCACGTGGTCTTCTTCTGGATGTGCTGCTTAGAGAAAAGGCAATTCTTATGGCGCGTGTTCCTTCAAATGTTTTTCCTAAGCTTTGTGGTTAGACATTTCCTCTTGTCTACTATGCTTGCCAAATCTTTTAGTTACTTCTAGCCACAAGGTAAGCCTCAACATTTTGCTCTGCAACACCAGTGAAAGAATTCTTTTCCAAAACAATTATCAAACTCTTCTTGCTAAAATACTTGCTTCAGACCTAAGTAATTTTTGTTAATTGATACTATAAAACCTCACCTGGAATGATCACTTCAGACAAAGCAGGTCTTAGTGATACTGGATTTTTAGACAAACTAACCTTCCAGATGGACTTTCTTGATTTCTCTCTCGATAATCTGTGGCTCTCCCTCAATTACTTTAGTAACCTTGGTGTACTCAGTTCCAGCTACGATAAGCATCAAAAACAAAGGAGTTAAATCTGGCATAGCATTTTCTCATATGCAAGGAGCCTTCAGTGGAAACCAGTGTGGGTGTAGGTGTATGCAGGCCACCATGTTATTCATGCTATAAGGTCCTGCTGATCTCCTTGGCCCTGCCACAGGTGATTCCATCTCTAGGGCTGAGAGTCATTCATTGCAGTTTTGTTTCAGCAAAGACTGCCAATTGTAATAAGCAGTGCTGGATATTGTATGAGTAGAATTACAGCCCATATGAAATCATTCTTTTACTTTAGACAGTGGTAATTCATTCATTTGTGACTGGACTTGGATTTAAATGCTTAGGAAATTTTCAATAAAACAAAAGTGATTTGATGTAGACAAGAGGACCATAAAACATTACCACCATTATCACCAAAAGCCATAAAGCAGCATGTGTATCTGCTTTTATTGGATAAACATATGGTAAGGTATTATCATGGCAGCCAAGGGCAGCTGACTGGATAAATCAAGGAAAAGACAGAGAAAAATCAAATTAAAACAAGAGACAAGTCTGCCTATTGGGTCCATTCTGTAAAGCAGGATGTTTATGCAGACTAACATATAATAGCAAGGAAAAATAGCAAGAATTCAAGAGACAATATTGTCTTTTCCAAATTTACTACGAAGAAACTATCTATCTCTTTTCCGTACACTTGTAGGATCACTGTAGGATGTATCTCTACAGATTATGTCTATTTAATTGTATACTTCTGTAACTGAAGATGAATACAATTACAATTGTAATTGTTAGATTCTGGCATCAGACCTGTCACCAGAATTTTCAACAATTCTACAGATGAAGTTTGATCCTGCTCTTTCTTGCCTGGTTGAAACCAATAGAACATAGTCCAGTATATGGAAGAATTTTCTTGCTATAATTTCTTTCATTTTCAACTTTCCTTTTAAATATTCAGCGCTGAAATAGGCATCTCCAGAGAGCAACTCTTTTCACATAGCTGGGACACTTAAGATAGGATAAGATGAAAAACCCTCTGGAAGTTCCTATTTCTTGCCAATGATTATAGGCAAATCCTGGCTTAGAGATGTAAAACTAAGATTCAGATATTTAAAACAGACGAAAGATATACAGTGAACAGTATTCATAGCCATATCTTGGCTTTTCTCTAAGACTATCTGTATTACAAACTAGCATGGTTTTGTTTTGAGGAAAGCTGTTCAGCCGTTCAGCAATTCAGCAATTTCAGCAATGAAATTTTTTACTTAACTGAAGTTTAAGTCACATCCACAGAATAGTGCTTTTGAAGGACTACAAAATTTATTTCAGTGGACACACACATGGCTGTGAGCTTCTTCACTGGTATTCAGGTTTGTAATTTACTAAAAAGTGAACATAAAATGAAGTGGATTCTGTTAATTTATGCCAAGAGAAACATCCATACATATTTTTGAGATTCTGACTCAGATTTACACTAATATTTACTAAAAACACAACACTTGAATTCTCTTTCCTTATTCCCCATTGCTATTATAGATAGTTCTTCTAATCTACATTAAGCAGAGAACATTCCAAATTCACAGATAAAAATTAATTTCATAAGCACAAGTTCTTTCACTAGTTTTTTACAGCTACTGGTTATGTGTTGCCAAAACTGTTAGAATTAAGAGAGCAAGAAGGAAAGAAAATCATTCCTTGGAATGCTATATTTGAAGAGAATTAAAGTTAATGCCTTGATATCCATCACCTGTAAGCATTGAAAGAAGGATGCTAAACATGCTTTTAATTATTAACAACCTGAGGGCAATGAATATTCATTTCTGAAGAACTGATAAGTAAGATTAATTTGGCCTATTACAATACTTTCCACTTCATAAGTGCTTTTCACAGATTTAAATTTGCTGAAAAAAAGACTTGATAGCTAGTGGAATAAATCTTCATTGCTCCCCCAAGTTTTAATTAGATAACTTTTTAAAGACTGAAAAAACACCATTTTTTTTTTTCCATGATCAATATAACAAAAAATTGATTAATCAAACTTTGGTACTTATTTCCATTTCACAGACATCTGGCACTTCATATATGGCGTTCTAGTTTTTTCCCCATTAAAATTACAATTCTGCTAGGTCAGTCTTTAAAATGTTGAGACCAACGTATCTGAGAGGGGTTTCAGTTATTGTAACCTGTTGCAAAAAGGTTAGTTATAATACGCTGAATTACCTCCCTGCAGAAGTCTTTTGATTTCTTCATCTTCAAGTAAATGACCATCACCTTCAATAAATTTGGTCACCTTGGTAACCTCTGATAGGATACAGGTTATAGCAAAAAATTGATTTACAGAAAACAGTTGAATATCTTTTAATACCATATTGCTGAATTAATCAGCATGTCATAGCATTTTGCTGAATTACATAACTCATCTGTTATGATATTAAATTCCATGTAAACACTGCAAACACCATATTGCATGACAAACATAACATACTATATATTAGACCCAGGCAGCCTCAACTCTGGAGCTGACTGAAATGTGAAGATCAGAGACTCAAACCAGAACGTTAAATTTGGGCATTTCTCAGTTTCTGAAGTTTAATCACTGGATATGATTTTGCAGTATGAACACCTTTGCTGAAAACATGGAATATCCATTCAGTAATTACTTAAGCAATATAATTTTAATTATTTTTTTTCAAGGAAGGAAAGAAAACAAAAATACTAACCTTCTTCAAGCAATTTCTTTAACTTTTCTTCATTGTCTGGACCACCTGCTGTAATTCTGGTATATTTTATTTCAGGACCTGGAAAAAAAGATGTGTGAGACAGTGACTTTAATCAGATATAACAGGATTGCCTTGTAAGTTATTTCGTCTTGTTTAACACCTAGGATGGTTCTGTCTTTAACTTGATTTAACCAGCTTTTATATCATTTTATCTTTCACTGTGTCCCAAATTAAACTGAAAGAGGGTTACAAATAGTATTTAGAGCTATTCCGCAAAGTACTTAGACAAGTTTCTAGGATTCTAAAAGAAATATCTATGTAGTAGGTCAAATACAACTGAAATTGGTCAAAGAGTTCAAAAGTTACTGTGGAAGAAGATCAAGGCACACAGATGCACATTAATTTTATCTTATATTAGCTGAATACAAATGTCTAACTTGTGGATGTCAGATCAATCTAGGCCCCTCCTTACACGGAAACAGAGAAGTTATTTTTCTGAAATGATTGTCAGGGGAGCCTGGGATGACATGCAAAAGTAGGTCTACCTTTGGTCAAGTGAAACCTACCTGGAGATAAACAACCCAAAAGTTAACAAAAAGAAAAAAAGTCTTCTTTCTAAAGCAGCCAGACTAAAAAAGTGCAATAAAAGCAGTCTCATCCTGAAATGGTAGCAAAAAACTTGTAAAAGCAGACACTTCACAAATACATAAAAAATAAAAAAAAAGCAAAAAAGACAAGTTTTCGTTGTTTTGCATGCTGTTAAAATATTGATGCCATTTCTGTATATGTGTGTGTAGCACACAGATAGAATTTGAGCCATACATAGGCAGTGGGAAGCATTAGGGAAAATTAAACTCTCCATGAAATACAGTTTAGGCATTAGGACAGAACTTCAGATGTGTTACTTTTGTATGTAATGGTGAACTCCACTAAGTATGAATAGCTCAACATAATTTACCTTGAATAATTCTTTCTTCTGTTATTTTTTTCTCTGTCACTTCCACAGGTCGCCCATCAATGATTTTGGTGTATGTTTTAATAATTGGTTCTACAAGGATTTTTAAATTGAAGACATTAATCAAGCGATGAACAGTGTGAAAAGTTCTGTTTTTGAGATGCTGAAACTTACTGAAGCACATAAGGAAAAAAAATAGCATATTTTACAAAAAAAAAAAAAAATCATTGAGGTTGGAAAAGACCTCTAAGATCATCAAGTCCAACCAATATTCAGAGGAGACCAGGAACTAAGTTTCCTCCAAATTTAAGATGGCCATATGCTCTTTTTCCTTTAAAAGAACCCTAGGTGTGAACTTCGCAATGCCTCTAGCAAAGCAGAAGGCAAAGTTTACCTCTCTGCTTCATAAAATTGCCTTTCTATCACAGAATCACATACTGCATTTTTGACTGCAGGACTACAACCATCAAATAATTCTTAACTGAGACAGATGTTATGTCAGCATGCAGAGCATTTCTAACACTGCCTTGACTGTAGCTATGGGATACAACTAGGCAAAAAAAAAAATTTTTGAAATGCATTAGAAGTGAGAATGAAATAATGCAACAAAATTACAGCACTTCCAAATGGTCTTGTTAAAAACAGAACAGTGGTCTAACAAATCACATGAATCACCTACATAAAGTAGAAACTTCCTGAGAATAGTAAATGTTTCAAATTTTAACTAATACAAATTGAGTTGCTGAAAGCATACCAACCTCCATGAATCACTTTAGTTATTGTCTCCCCTTCCCTGACTATTTTGAACTCAGGTTCCCCTTCAATTAATTTAGTGAGCTGTGTGATAGATGGGTCTGTGATATGGGAAAAAGACAACACATTACAAATTGTCATAAAAATATTTATGGTATTCCATGGGGCTGAGATGAAGCTAGTATTACCCCCCTCTTAAATAAACCAGATGATTGTAATAAAGGATTTTTTAAATCTGAGAAGCCATTTGCAGCAATACTGTACAATCTTGCACTTTCTCCTATGCTATGTTAAATTTAGATCCTATTGCACACATTATTTCCAATTTTTTTTTTTTTACTTTCATGTATCTGATGTTTTTAACATCTGTTGACAAGTCTCAAGCAAAAACCAGATCCTCAGCAACTGAAAGGAAGTTGTCTTCTATGTATATTGGCAAGAAACATACTCTGTTGCATAGCTAGAATCCTATACCTATCGCTCAGCTAATGATCAGCATGAAAACTATTGTGTGAAAGCTTAGGAAAGAACTAGAGAGAGAAATATTTGTCACGTTATTTCCTACTGACTGTACAGATATCCAAAAAGAAACTAGGTCTTTTAATGAGAATTCCCTTATGGAGTTTTTTTGTTTGTTTGCTTGGTTTTTTTAATTTGTTCTATTGGGGTTTTTTTACTTGGCACTGTTTTTTAAGCTACCAAGACTTGGATGGTAGTCATGCAGCTTAAAGAAAAAAAATAAACAAACTGCAGAGATCAACTGGAACAGCTGTAAGGATATTTGTCAATATTAGTGGCTATCATTCTTTGAGTTGCATGGGAGTTGTCACCTTGATTTCAATGGCCGGAACAAACCTTTTAATCTTGTGCAATCCCTATAGACTACACTGATCCAAATATGTCTCTGACAGGCCAGAGCAGCAGATACTAAATAAATTAGGAACATACCATTAATGCAGTCAATTAACAGGGATAACATGGTTCTTCTGTAACAAGTGTTACAGCAACATCTTCTACTTAAATTGTTGTAACACACATTTCCCTTATTTCCTATTCAGAATTAGAAACTTAACGCAGTCCATCTCTATCACTTTCCTTAAAACTCCCTTAAAAATCTTTCTTTTTCAGAATTTAAGTAGAAGTTGATATTGCATAGACTTATTTTTTTAAATTACTGATTTTGATGTAAAAATAACTTTTACATTTTATTATTTTATAAATGTATTTATTTATAAAATTAACTTCAATGCTATAAGCAGTACAATTCAGGCTAACTAATGTCCTTTAATGATAACAAATCCAAGCATACATCTTTGTTCACTTTTGCAGCAGGAGATGATTGTATAAGTTAGACTTTAGAGATAAATAATTAATTTATTTACTGCAGATGAGATTATATGATAGAATCATAATGATCCTTAGTTATTATAGAGGTCTATTCACCTACTCTGAGTTTTAAATAGCTGAAAAACCCAGTGATTTTTCTTTTATTTTCTAACAAATCTGGCTGAAAAACATTCATAAATATTGTAAACAATCATAGAATCATTAAGGTCGGAAAAGACCTCTAAGATCATCAAGTCCAACCATCAACTCAACACCACCATGCCCACTAAACCATGTCCCAAAGTGTCACATCTACACATTTTTTGAACACTTCCAGAGATGGTGACTCCACCACTTCCCAGGCAGCCTGTTCCAATGCCTGACCACTCTTTCAGTAAATAAATTTTTCCTTATATTCAATCTAAACCTCCCTTGGCACAACCTGAGGCCATTTCCTCTCATCCTATCACTGGTTACTTGGGAGAAGAGGCCAACACCCACCTCACCACAACCCCCTTTCAGGTAGTTGTAGAGAGCGATAAGGTCTCCCCTCAGCCTCCTCTTCTCCAGACTGAACAACCCCAGTTCCCTCAGCCACTCCTCATAAAACTTGTGCTCCAGACCCCTCACCAGCTTCGTTGCCCTTCTCTGGACACGCTCCAGCACCTCAGCATCCTTCTTGGATGGGGCCCAAAACTGAACACAGTATTCAAGGTGCGGCCTCACCAGTGCCAAGTACAGGGGCACAGTCGCTTCCCTAAGATTACAAGATTCATTCGCTTGCTTCTGTTCTAAATTTAGAGATATTTTTGCATGTTGAGAACCCATTAAATACCAACATACATTGATACACATGAAGAATGTTAATGAAAAAATGTCAAAGGTATATTTATGAATGTTTATAAGTCCTTTTTTCTTTTTTTCAGATTTCTAAATTACTGTACCTTCTTACGTGATTGATACAGCAGATGTATGCAAAACAAAAGTTAAAGCCATAGTTCACTATACTGCATAGTCTATCATCAATACTTTGAACATATAATCCATTAATATATGGATCGCAATCAGATCTAACTCTTCAGATCCCTTTAACTTGCTTATGTATGGACAATGGAAGCACAACTCCAGTAGAAAACACTGAGAAAGGAAAGAGCAGACATCAGCCTCTAAACTTGGGGGGTGGGGTGGGTTTTTTTTTTTACTGAAATCTCCTTTCCACCATGATTTGTAGAACTTCCTGACATATGTTGCAAAAATTAACATCCAACTTTGCCAGCTTTTTTCTACAGGCAGTTCTGGGCTTATGTGGTTTTGATGGCAGCTGCTGCTCACTACTGTTACTACAAGCAAGCTCATAAGGGCCAGAATTGGCTTTATTGGGACTATTTCTGAATCAGCAGCAGAAAGGCTGTATTGGCCAGCGAACATTCCCTGGAGTGTGTCCCAAAGCAGAAACACTGTACTGTCAAATGGAAAGGAGTAACTCTTCAATACTCACTAACTTAAAAAGTAATTTTTCTCTCTCTGGTGAATAACACTTAGTTGTACATTTGACTGTAGAAGTGCTCAGATGTTTATTTCATTTCTTTAAAAGAAGGTTTTGTTTCATTTAACTTTTAACTTCTAAACATCATGTAAATCGTTTAAAATATATGTGCTGTCTCTGGATTTAACATAGAAGAAGAGGTACTTTCAGAGAGTGATTCACCTTCATCATAGATAGTTTTCTAAAATATCTTTGATGAATTACCATGTGGAATCATTTATCCATTTGTGTTGCTCTGTGGATCTGATTTAATGATGGAGACTAGGCAACAAAGACCAGCATATATACTAGATGGTGTTTAATCCTAGGTGGGATGAAGCACAGACAAACTGTTGAAAAAGCAAGCTCATGTCACTCTTGCTGGGATGAAGTCCTCCCAGAAGCATGTTGAGGATAAAATTTTTGCAAGAGATTTTTAACTGCCTTTCTCCTCAGTTGATCTCCACCAGACTCTTTTTGAGCATTTTTATTTCAGTGGGAAACTGGAACTCATTAGCAGTGTACCTGCTCTAGTGAAACCCATGGGTGTTTTAGTTAAGTTATGAATCACAAGTATTTTGACAGTCCCCCAGCCCCACTTTTTGTTCACTTCAGTCTCACCCCTCATCTTTAGGTCATGCTTTTTCCTTGAGAAATTGAAAAACAAAGTTCACCTAACCATTCTTTCCAGGCATCTAACAGATATTGGTATTTAGAACTGATTGAAAACTCTAGAAAAATGAACTGATTTTTTTTTTCTTCAAAGTATAAGAAAAAAATCTACTTAACTTTAAAAAAAAACTGTTTTAATTAAAAAAAATAAATATTTTTATTGAAAGTTTAGTAGTATTTGAGGCACTTAAATGCTTTGAAAAAAGACTATCTAAAAATATTTTTTAAATGACTGTAGAAAAAGGAGAAAATCCATTTTGGGAGAACAACTGTGGGAAATCTTTTTATACAAAAATATTTCAGCCAGTTCTAATTGCAATATTTGTATCTTTGCTTTTCCAGCAAAGTGCTGAATGTCCTGGGTTTCTTATGTACAAAATGCATCCTGTTAAAGAAATACATTATATATATATTCTGTATATATATATCAACATATACAGAAATATATATACTAAGGGCCTTATTTACCTTCCTTTCTGATGATGGGCTGGACGTTGCTTTCAATTATGTTAATTTCTGAAAGTATAGAAAAATGGAATATGAAGCACATTCCATTCTTACAGTTTCTTTATGGCAATGATCAGTTATATTTGGTCTGGATGTAAAGATGTAGATAAAATCACAGATATTAATGGATGGAAAAGTATCTCAAAAGGATCTAGAGAATGGATCTCAGTTTTAGTTACTAAATGGTGGTGTATACAAGTCACTCGCAGACAGAGTCTGCTGGCATGCTACTTGCTTTTGTGTCTTATGAAACCCACTCGTCATGAAAACCCTGATAACGTAAGGTACATAACAATAATGGCTCATAAAATTCCCTGCCTAAAGATTTGCACAATTCCCTGAAATATCTTAAATTTAAATCTTTGCCTTTACATTAGGGGGCTGACCTGGTGAACAGAGGAAGCCCTCTGACATTCAGAACTATTCTTACACTTGATAGAACGTCATGGAGACCATGACTGTGGAGTCCTTGGGAGATTAAGTTGTCCCTCTACAACTAGGACAGACTCAAGTATTCCTAGAACATCTCTGACATTGTTATTTGATTTGTATCCATTTCTAGAATCCTTCACTGGTAGAGGTCCCAGCCTTCCCATTCCCACATTCAACTAAATCAACAGTTACAACCTTCTTAATGTTTGACATTGACCTCCCTTGCTTCAATTTACAGGCATTGCTTGTCTGGCTAATCTCACTATCCGTGGAAGATAGACTCATAGAGCATCTCAAGTTGGAATGAATCCATAGGATCACTGAGTCCAGGACTAGTTAAAATTAAACCATATGACTAAAAGCATCATCAAGATGCTCCTTGAACTCTGACAGGCTTGGTGCTGTGACCACTTCCCTGGGCAGCCTGTTCCAGTGACAGACCATCCTCACAGTAAAGAGCCTTTTCCTAATGTTCAATCTGAACTTCCCCTGATGCAGCTTCATACCATTTCATTGTGTCCTATCACTGGTCACCAGAGAGAGGAGATCAGCACCTCCCCTTCTGCTGCGCCCCTGGAGGAAGTTGTAGATGATGTGATGAGTCTCAGCCTTCTCTTCTCCAAGCTGAACAAACCAAGTGACCTCAACCACTCCTCATAAGTCTTACCCTTGAGACCTTTCAGCACCTTGGTTTCCCTCCTCTGGACACACTCTAACAGTTTGATGTCCTTCTTATATTGAGGTGCCCAAAACTGCACACAGTACTTGAGGTGGGGCTGCAACAGTGTGGTGCAGAATGGGACAATCAACTCCCTCAACTGGCTAGCAATGCTGTGCTTGATGCACCCCAGGATAGAGTTGGCCCTTTTGGCTGCCAGGGCACACTGTTGACTCATATTAAACTTGCCATCAAGACAGATTATTCCATTTTTTGTTCCAAAAGTCTTTTAACTTCAGTGTATCCATTCTCAATTTTCAAAAACCTAATGTCATGTTTTTCATTTCTACTGAGAAATGTGTGTAGAATCCTAGAGAAGTTTAATAATTTGCCTAAATTTATATTCCCTCACAAGCCACATTTATATTTATTTTCCTCAAATTTATATTCCTCACAAGCTTCAGTAGGATCTTTGTCTTCTAACAGTTTGCCTCAGCAGTTTCTACTTCATACACAGAAACTAAATGCAAACTCTGAGAAAGACTACAAGAGAGCAAAACAGGTTCCTTTTTTATATTTACTCATTAAAGAGAAAATTGTTGGGGCAACTGCCTCCCATACAAGCCTCATATTTGCACATATGGGAAACAGGTGGAAGAGATACACTCTGTCCCTCTGAAAGCATTTATGAAAATTAAACCATCTCAGTGCAGTGTTTGGTCTACGCTACATCTTGGAGAGTCAGTACAGTACAATGCTATATTGTAGAGAGAGTCAGTACAACTCTGCTATGCACCAAGCACTGAACCTTGGCTAAAAGCTGCAAACCAATCTTTTCCATATGTATCTTGCCTATTCCAAAGAGTCTGAACAGCTTACTTCAGGGTTACTTTCCTGTCACATATCTGGAAAGGGAAAAATATACATACAGTAGCACAACAGCCAGAAACATTCTACTTTGAGTCTTTCTCTTCCTGTGCTTCACTGGCACATTATATTCTCCCAGAAATTTCTTTTTTTTAGATTGAAAAAAAGATCTACAATTCAAGATTGGAATTGGCAACATTTTAAAAAGCAATCTCAAAGCCATCTGGAAATATTTAAAATGAACTTACTGTAAAACGTCAGTGGAATCTCTTTGAAGGTACTGTCACGAACAAACTATAAATACAGAAAAGTAATTTTAAAATTTAAAAAAAAGAGCACTTGCCTTCTAGTTTCCTAATAAGCATGGGTAGGATTCACTGCTTCATTGATGTAAAAGTTAGGCGATGCTGTTTGCCTAGGTCCTCTCCTTCACTGTTGAGGAGGATAGCTGAGGTAGATGCCTATTTTCCTCCACAGGCTATTGAGGCCGGTGGGTTTAATGACATAGTGATTTAGCCACTCACCTTCTTTCAAAGGGGGATTGCCTCAAGGATTGAGAAGGAATTTGTTTTGCTGGAGTAATAAAGTGTACCTGAACCAAAGAGCAGATTTGGGCCAGTTCACATTAGAGTTATCCAAATGCAAATATTCTACAATTATTTGGTGTTGAAAAACATAAATTCTAATTGCTGAGTTGAGTGTATCATTCATTATTACATTTGGGTAACTGGGAGCTATTGAATGTGTTGCCTGCTGAAGATAGAGAGGGACAAGAGAATCACTTATGAATTATAAAGTACATGGTTTCACAGATCCTGCCAAAAAGAACGAAGGGACCATTATTCAAAGAGTACCTTAATTTGAATGTACTTAATCAACTTCTTCAGGATTGTGAGCAACTGATCATTTCCAACAGGCAGATCTGACAAAAGAAATAGGCATGTAAGAGGAAACATACATCTGTGTTCATTTTACTTTCATTATAGTGATCGGGAGATAAAACCACTCTCAAGCACTCACACAAGTGTGCATTTGTACATATACATTCTTCCATATTAGTGAAAAAGGCATCTTGTCTTCCATATACTTGACTTTCATAATATTTCAGAGAGTTGCCATTGTTTCAAGCAATGGTCCTCCATAAAATGAGTAGTGAGGTAAATTTGCTGTTTCTTATTCCACATAGGAATTATATCTTAAAGGAATTAGCTTTTTAAAGTTATTGCACCTACATAACATGTAAACAGATTCAGCAGAGTGTGCGTAAATTCCATGAACTAATACTCACCTGCTGGATATAGGAGTTTATCAATAACATGAATGACACCATTGGTTGCCATGAGATCAGATTCTCTTGATTTCAGTTCATTAACCAGAAGAGTATCATTCACCTGGTAAAAGATTAAAAGAGAACACAAGTTATCAGGAACATCAAAAAACAAAACCAAAACCCTAACAGTGTTCAGAGAAATGCATCCCATTCTGTAATGTGGATAGACATGGAATGTCAAATCCCTATTACAAGGCTGTATCAGGGAAACTTCTTTTTCAACACTTAACTGTTTTCAAGTAGAGTTTCCCTCCTTGGATAGTTTTAAGAATGTTTGTCACACCAGGCTCAAAGCCACTTCCAATGAAAACTCCTTGTGTCAAGTGGTAAAGGAGAATGTTCCTGAGAGCATTCTTGTCTCCTATTTAAAAAGAAAAGTAGGAGTAAAAATTAAATGGTAATGAATAGTTACTTCTGGAAATTTTAAGGATTCATATAGGCTTGATCCTGAATTAAGCATGGTATGAATGAAACTACCATGAACACATATATATTGAACCTGTTAAAATGATGATAAAGAGAAAAAAAACCCAACCATATGACAAAATGGGACTCAGAACATAATCAGAAAGATGCTATGAGAACTCCTGTGCAAAAGAACAGAAAATCAGCCAGCATTTTCCTACTTTCCTGTATTATTTTCTCTTCTGTTCTTGTGCCTCTAGTGAGAATTTTTTGCCCTTTTCCTAAATATGCTCCACATTTGCTAACACAGTAATTTCAGGACCACTAAGCAGTCTGCAGTATCAAATTTGACCAGTCTACTAGATAAACGCCAGCCTTAAAACTGTTGCAATTAAAGGGAATCATAGCTAACAATATAATCACTCTCTCATGGCAACACCCTCTGAGATGACTGGGGATAACTCACAACTCTTTATATACACACATCTTGTCTCATCTGGGGCAGGAGAAAGTTGCTATTTTCTTCAGTCAGAAAGGGAGGAGTCATTTGGAGTGCCTGTTTTGTTTGTTCTTACAGAGAACAGACACAGCTTGGAGAAGTTGGGAAAGGGGGGAAAAAACCCTATTCCAGCAAGGATTTCCATATTTCAAAGTTTGACATTCCTATTTGGGAAGAAAAGAAAACAGCCAACATTTTCAAGACTGTCTTAAAAAGGAAATGGATTCTGAAGCCCAGGTTAGTATCCCGGCTGGGTTCTCAGGTGCTCTGGGTTCACGGAGGTTCAGAATCATAGGAAGGGCTGTAGGAATACCCACAACCTGTCCAGTGTACCTAGCAGAGCAGTTTTAAAACACATCTGCCTGTGATTACATTGAATCTTGACCATTGTATTACAAGTTTCATATCAGAATTACATATCAGAATTATGCTGATATTGATTGTTATTAGGAGTTTCAGCCTTGATGAAACTGCAATGGAAATACTGTTTAGTTATAACTGTTTTCTGGTGTCTCTCTGAGAGAACATGTTCCTTTTTCTCCCTTTTGCTTTGATCACTGATATTATTGCAATTCAGTTTACTACTGAAGTGCAATTAAATGCTCTTTTTCTTCCTACTAGAATTAGAGATTTTGTGACTGAGTCGTTCATAGATAGCATCAAGTTACATACAAAGACTAAACACCACCGTTCAAAAATTTTCATAAACTATCAGATTACCTTTGTTCTATGCCACAGTGGTTACTGGATAAAATAATATTTGTTTTGTGCCTGTCTTACAGATAAACAAAGTATTTATTTATATTCCTTAAAATTACATATTTTAAATTTTAATTTTTATAGAGAAAGAAACATAATGTCTTTAAAGAAAGCCAAGACAGAATTCCAGAAAGTAATCTGACAAAAAATGGACATTCTGCTGCAAAAAAGTAATGAAGGTAAATTAAAACCTCATCTGCCAAGGAAAGTAAGTAGAAACTGAGTCACAATTATAGGAAAAGATAGTACATAAAGCCCCTTAAAAAGCGGAATGACAAATATAGTTTTATTCTTAACTATAGAAAAAATCCAAAATGGCATGGGCCTTGAGTACAACATCAGGCTGCGAATTGAAGACAAAAATAGACCTGAGAAACTCAACCTTAGTTAATAAAATAATTATATAGTCACATAAAAACTACAATGGCGTCTATCCAGTTACTTCAGTTCACAGCCTTGAGACAAGCTTCATTTCATTTTATGGCTATTAGCCATTTAGGCCATCTGTTAATTTACTGTTAGTCACTAGAGACACCACACTTAAAGGTAGTTTAGACCACTATCATAACTTTAAATGTCTGAAGAGATAAATCAAATTCACAGTGCCTCAATACTGAGTGAAAGGCTGTATAGAGCTGCTGCTTATCAATGCTCTTTGCTAGACTCTTTGAAGTCATTGAAGATTCATAGGATTTAGCTTCATATCTTTGAACTTTGATCTGAAAAGTGCAGGAACAGAAAATGTGATTGATGTTCTGGATGTCACAGAAGGTCAGTCACATGGACCTTCTCTCCCGCACTTGTGCACAGGTCAGATTCACATTGCTCTCAAATCAACTAAAAATTTATATAGTGCTGTGGCCACAGACCACCACTCTAGTGTGAAATTCTGCAGGAAAGTTTGAAGTATTCACTGTGCATTTCTTCTCTTACGGAAATAAAGCATGACATTAAAGAAAAGGAAAGATAGGAAAGTCAATACTACATGTCTATTACTGTAATGGTCAACACTAGAAAAGAAACGTGATAGAAGGGACTTCTCTGTTTAAAAAAATCTGTAGCAAGGTTGAATGACGAAAAGTTGAAGCCAATTAAACGAAGGCAAATTTTAACCTGGAAAGTAATTACATCTTGGAATAATGTATCAAGGAATGAAACTTAAATTTAAATTCAAGTTGAGTGCTTTTATCCAAGAAGATATTATCTCTATCCCCCAGAAGGAATTAATTTAGGGAAGTCCTATGACCTGCTCTATGCAAAAGCTAAGCTGTTCTATCAGACATCTTTTGCGTAAGGAATGGACTAGCCACCCTTCCCATCAATTGCACTTTTGTTTGTATTTCTAGATTTCTTATGTTACTTACTTATCAATATATCCTTATCGTCATCAGTCAAACCTTTAAAGGCATCATTAGTTGGAACAAACAGAGTCCATTCTCCAGGTCGTGAGAGAACTTCATCTAAATCTGCAGCTTTCACCAGGCTGAGGAAAACACTGTTTACAACAAACAGAAAAAAACAGAAATACATTCTGTTGAAGTGTGGAAACTATACTTGGGTCCAGGCACTTAGTTCGCTTTTTTTTCTGATAGTGTTTCAATCTTCAAACAGTCTCACTATTTCCCCAGAAACAAAAGACAGTGGAGGAGGAAAATGAGAAGTAAAAGATAGTCTTAAGAGTAGCAGACAGGAAAAAAGATTTGAGGGGGAAAAAAAAATAAATTGGCAGCTTGGATCAGAGAAGAGTTCTTTGAGTAAAAACTCCACAGATGAAACAGATGAAAAGAGGATGCTGTATTGAGTTTATGTGGCAAGGTTTTTGTACTGGGGGGCTACAGGGGTGGATTCTGTGAAAAGCTGCTAGAAGCTTCCCCTATGTCCAATAGAGCCAATGCCAGGCGGCTCCAAGACAGACCCACTGCTGGCCAAGACCGAGCCCATCAGCAATGGTGGTAGTACCTCTGGGATAATATAAAGAAGGAGAAAAAACCCCAAACCAAACAAAAAACAAAACTGCACAATTACAGCCAGAGAGAAGAGTGAGAATATGTGAGAGAAACATCTCTGCAGACACTAAGGTCAGTGAAGAAGGAGGAGGAGGAGGTGTTGCAGGTGCCAGAGCAGAGATTCCCCTGCAGTCCCTGGTGAAGACCATGGTTAGGAAGGTTGTCTGCCTGCAGCCCATAGTGCTCCATGCTGGAGTAGATCTCCATCTGCAGCCCATGGAGGTCCACAGTGGAGCAGATGTCCACCTGCAGCCTGCGGAGGACCCCACACCAGAGCAGGTGAATGCTCGAAGTAGGCTGTGACCCTGTGACAAATCCACACTGGAGCAGGTTTTCTGGCAGGACTTGTGATCCTGTAGGGGACCCTTACTGGAGCAATCTGTTCCTGAAGGACGGCACCCCATGGAATGGACTTCCATGTTGGAGCAGTTCATGAAGAACTGTAGCCCATGGGAAGGACTCATGTTGGAGAAGTTCATGGAGGACTGTCTCCCATTGGAGGGACCCCACGCTGGAGCAGGGGAAGAGTGTGAGGAGTCCTCCCATTCAGGAGGAAGGAGCAGCAGAAACAATGTGTGATGAACTGACCACAACCCCAATTTCCTGTCCCCCTGTGCCAATGAAGAGGAGAAGGTAGAGAAAACCAGGACTAAAATTAAACCTAGTAAAAAGGGAAGGGTGGGGAAAGGTGTGTTAAGATTTGGTTTTAGTTCTCATTATCCTACTCTGATTTGATTGGTAATAAATTAAACTAAATCTGTTTTGCCCATGACAGTAATTGGTGAATGATCTTTCCCTGTCCTTATCTCGACCCATGAGCCTTTCATTCTATTTTCTCTCCCCTGTCCAGCTGAGAAGGTGAGTGATAGAGTGGCTTTGATGGGCACCTGGCACCTAGACAGGGTCAATCCCCACAGGTGCCAAGGGCAGTTGGTCTCTTTAGGAATGTTAAATGAGGTTGTGCAATCATGCTGCTCATATGGAATTGTACTACTCGTTAATGAAACCCCCAGACTCCCCTGCATTTATACCTCTAGATGTATCATCCAATCCCTTTTGTCCTCTTAATTCTCTCATTCTGGTGTCTCACTGACTCCTGTGTGCTGTTAACGACCGTTCTAGCATAAAGTCTGGGAGCCCTTTCAGCATACATCTGTAGGAGAACACTCTTTCTCGTTCCCCCCCGCAACCCCTCTTTTTCTTTTGAGGAGATAATAACCCCTTCCCTGCCCTCCCTGCTCCCCAAAATCCGATAATCAACAGTCCACAACTATTTCTCAGACAAGCTGTGCTGTATAAACCATTACCTTATGTAGGAAAACCTCAGTGCTGTCAAAACTGCTACTCACCTAAAACGCTTATCGTTTCTCAGCATTTCATGCAATGTTTTTTCTGCTGGATTGATGATCTGTCTGAAGATGTGAATAAAACCATTCCTTCCTTCTTTGCTTCCTCTGACCATGCATGAATTTTCAATACATACAGCCTGATTAAAGGAGAAACAAGTGTTGCTATTCACACAATGATACACATTTAAGCATATTTGATAAAATGAGATGGACGCATACTTCCCAACAGAGTCCTAAATTGAAAAATAATATTCATGTATATTTCCTACAGTCAAATTGTGTGTTTTTGCCATGAACTCTGCTATTTTTTGAGAAAGCAAAAGTAGGAAATTCTGGAGTAAGATAATACAGTGTAAATATTTCCAAACTTGATTTGTTTCCCTTGATTCTTAATTAGTTCTAAAAACTAGCTTTAAAAATACGTAATGAATGGAGTGCCAAATCTGGAATTCTGTGTTGTTTTCTCAGAGTCTTACATGCAAACAAAGTTCCCATCGATAAAGATCAGATTTTTATTTTTTCCTAGCTTAAAATCTTAAAAGATTGAAAAAATTATTAAAAATAATTAAAAATATAAAAATATATTAAAATATTAAAAATCGTTAAAAATTGGAGGGTGCATTCAGCTTTGTCTTTTGTTCTTTCATTCTTTCATGACTCTTAATTTTCATAGTTGGGATTGTTAGAAAGCCCCATTCACTTACTGTGCGATACACAAAGACTCTAAGCAGTTTTCCTCCAATTGTCTCCAGCTCTTGTCCATTGTACAGTTCATTGAGCCCAACTTTCACTTTTATAATGTGATTCTGCAGGATTGTTTTAAGAAGGCGTTGATCCATCCTTAAGGTGTCATCTACAAAGCCATTTAGATATTAATATATAGCTATTTATATAGTGAATTTTTGATCAAATAAAGTTAACTGTGGACATTACATTAAAAGACCATGGAAATACTGAATCTTTCTTTGAAATGCTTGAGTTAAGGCTTGGGCAGATCTGTATACACAGAAAATGTACAGAAAAACAGAAAAAAACTGTAAAAGAGTTTCTGTAAATTGCCATTCCTTAAATTCAGACATGAACTTTTGACATAACCCTGATTAATTACTATAAATAATATGGCAGGTGACTCAAATGTGGGCCTGCTCCATCTTCTGAATTACTGATGAAGTTCTTATTACGCCTTCTCCTTTCTGCATGTACACCTTAAAACCTTTCCAAATTTTCTTCTGTGGTGGTGAGTTAATATTTGAATTCTTGGGGGGAAGTGCAGGATGTCCATGTGGTCTACATATACACAAACACCTGGTTTATAGTATATTTGTATCAGTTTCTCTCCGCTTTAATGTACTGAAAAATACCAATCTTCTTGTACAAAGTTTTTCAGAAAAAATAGATTGTGAATCTAATGCAAGTAATGCAAAGTTTAAGGGAACTGGAAGCTCATTAATATCTTTCCTTTCCCACAATCTGTCTGTGCATATTTTGTATCTTATTTTAGTGGTATTATTTCCATTAAGAAATGATACCACTAAAAACAAGCTGTGCAGCCTGGTGGTTAGGCTTGTTTTGTCTTTCTGCATGGTATGTATTTTGAAAGGATGAAGTATCTATTTCTCTATGGCTTTCTTTCCTTGTAACTTAGAACAAGTAGTGGGGCTTCTTTGGAAAACTGTCAGTTTAGTACATATTCTTGTTTATTTTGACATCCAGAGCATAATCTTTTAAGGCTACTAACCTGAGAAAGCACCATTCAGAGGTACTAGGAGAGTGTATTGGCCTTCTGGTCTTAGAGATGATGCCAGTCCTAGCTGTGCCACCAGGTCTGTAAAAGTAGTCTGCTGGGCACCCCCAAGCTCAATGACTTGCTTGGCTGCAAATAAAGGAATAAGAAAAGTTATTTTAACATGCAATTTAGTCCTTTTCCTGATTTGGATTCTCCATGCTTATCCATAACACTATATTTGAGGGAATGTAGGTAAGATTGCAGAAAACATCTTCAGTGTAAGAAGTTTTTCATAGACAGCACTGACCAGAATCAGGAATCAGCACTTCATCAATGAGGTGGATAACGCCATTGCTTGTCACAATATCTTTGCGTTTCACCATCTTCCCTCCATTCACAGTCAGACTTTCACCATCACAACCAACTTCAACTGTGTTTCCTTCCAAGGTTTCATAGACAGCTCCTCCTGTGATGGCTTCAGAGCACTGGAGAGTATTTAAAATATGGAACTTTACGAGAGCTGTGGAGAAAAGAGCAGGAAGTTCATATATAGGTGTTTGAACACATACTCATATACATATATCCCACACATATAAGTGTGAGATAAACTATTACATCACACTATTTTTAATAGTTTACTAGCATATTTGCTTATTCGCTCTTATAGATTCTTTAGTGGAATTTATTTATATAAGAATTGATACTATAGGCTTCTAAACAACCTCTATGGTCAAAAATATTTGGCATTCCTTATATTACGAAAACTATACTGGTTATGCTGCAATCTTGTCATGGTTTAGCCCCAGCCAGCAACTAAGCACGATGCAGCTGCTCACTGGCTTCCCCCCACCTGTGTGGGATGGGGGAGAGAATCAGAAAAAAAACCCTCATGGGTTGAGATAAAGCAGTTTAATAGAACAGCAAAGGAAGAGGAAATAATAGTAATAATAGTAACAATAATACTGATAAAGGAATATACAAAACCAAGTGATACACAATGCAACAATTGCTCACCACCCAGTGATCAATAGCCCATCCCTGAGCAGTGATTGCCACCCCCTGGTTAACTCCAGTTTATGTACTGGGCATGACATTATATGGTAGGGAATATCCCTTTGGTCAGCCTGGGTCGGCTGCCCTGGCCGTGCCCCCTCCCAGCTTCTCGTGCACCTCCCTGCTGGGAGTCTGAAAAGTCCTTGACTTGGTATAAGCATGACCACAACTTAGCAGTAACTAAAACCATCAGTGTGTTATCAACATTATTCTCATACTAAATCCAAAACACAGCACTATACCACCTATTAGGAATAAAATTAGCTCTATCCCAGATGAAACTAGGACATATCTGCATGGAACAGACTATATAATTCAGTGACTGCAGATGATACGCTCCAAATGGACCTCTGAGTACAACTCTACAGGCTATGGAAAGTCAGCTCCCAATTTATATTTTGTTATGCCTTACTATATAAGTGACATTCAGTGTACTATCCTCTGTGGGTACCAAAAGAATTATCCAAAAATTCCTGAAAGCAAACCGAAAAAAATAATAAGCCACAACAAAAATGCAGTGTTATTTCAGTATTCCATTTTTAGTCATTGTCTCACATTAAAATTAGCCCAGATCTCCACTGAGATACCAGACAGTGACTTCATCAGGCTATAATGAAATGATAGAGACTTGTTTAGTGCAGTGGAACTCACAAATGAGTAGAAATATAGCCTTCCATTTCTTAGTGGTCCATTACATTACCGTTCACATAACAAACTGATTTAGTTATTATTTAGTTTTATTGTAGTTCTCAGAAGAATAAGTGTGCTGACTGTTACAGTTTGTCAGAATATATACTATTAATTCTGGCAGAACTTGCCTTTTACAAGAACATGTCAAATTTTTTATGAAAGAGCTGTTAATGAGAAAGCTATGACAGAATCCCACATTCAGATAACTCTGCATTTCTAGAGGCAGCAATCTCTATTGGAACTATCCAGCTGAACTATTAGAAACACCAGAGTACCTATATTTTCACAGTTTCCTTTAAACTGTTTTGGAAACAAAGTTTTCAGTGAATTTGAATAGGTAACTGGAAAAATCTGAGGTGGAAGAAATAACTATGAAACTACAGATGCTTAATTTCAGAGCTACTAAGATAATGCAGTTTCGACCTCCTGATTTACTCACCTGTATTTCTCATTTGCAAAAAAAAATGTTACATACCTTCAGAAGCCACCTTGTCACCCATGATCCTTTCTAAGAGTCCCCTTGGCAGTCTCTCAAAAGCTTCATTAGTAGGAGCAAAGAGTGTGTAATGACCAGGCCTTCCAAGAATATCCAAGACATCTGACGTGATGGCAGCAGCCTAGAGAATAAATTTGGTTTTTAACATAGGTTATTTAAAATATTACCAAAATACATTATCTGTCTAGTTGCACCTAGTACCCACAGGCACTTTAATGTTAGGCTGAGATCAGTGTTACAGAAAGATGAAAAAATTAATTTACAAAAAGAAATGGAAAATTAATTTTGTGGGAAAAATGTGTATTTATATACCAAGTTACCTCCTTAATTTAGCACACAGTAATCAATAAATTCTGATAGAGGTGATAACAAGGTAGAAATTTTTATTATTATGGCCTGAATTTTTAAATGAAAAATGTGAACATATAGGTTTTGACAAATTAGATTAAAGCAATAGGCTATGAAAGCTAATAATTTGCCCCAAAATAATAATTAAAGATGTATTACGGGTGTATGTAATACAAATTTAATTTGATTAAATGCAGAGAGGAGGTTTTGAATCACAACAGGAGGCTGAGGAGTGACCTCATTGTTCTTTACAGCTTCCTGACGAGGGGAAGTGGAGTTGGAGGTGTTGATCTCTTCTCCCTGGTATCCAGGGATAGGACGTGTGGGAATGGTTCAAACCTGCATCAGGGGAGGTTCAGACTTGACGTTAGGAAACATTTCTTTACTGACAGGGTGGTCAAACACTGCAACATGCTTCCTAGAGAGGTGGTTGACGCCCCAAGCCTGTCAGTGTTTAAGTGGCATTTGGGCAGTGCCCTTAATAACATGCTTTAACTTTTGGTCAGCCCTGAAGTGGTCAGGCAGTTGGACTAGATGATCACTGTAGGACCCTTCCCACGGAAATATTCTATTCTATTCTATTTCAGGCTTTGAGGCCAGGAAAAATTATGTCCAGGTTTTTAATCCCTAAAGTGTTACTCAGCTCTGGACATTAAAAAAGTTTAACATAATTGATGAAAAATTCTCTACTGTCTAGTAATGAAGAATAGGTAAGCAGTCTGAACTAAATAAAACCCAATTCAGTATTTTTTATAAACATATATTTTCCCTTTAATTTCTTAAATAGATCTTCTTAATTGCTTATAAATCTCCTCTATACAATATTACAATTTGGGTGCTTCCATTATTGGATTAATCCTAAAAGAAAATACTGTAACAATATATATTTCTTTGGTGACTGCAACCTGTCCTCATTAGAATCAAAGACTGAAGAAAAAGAACAATGCAGGAAAAACAATTAAAGATATTGTGAGAATATATGATGTATTAAAAGCATAATATAATAGAGTATACCAATATAAATTATCAGATTTTCTAGAAAAAGAACTTATGTAAAATTGAACACATCTGGACTTCGGTAAAGGATTTGCTCAGTTAAATATGAAATATTATTAGCTCAACCTAAGACAGAAACATAAAGTACATATGAAACTGGTGAACTGGAAGATGGGAATAACCAACATAAGAAATGTCATATTAGAGTTTCCTCAGCACATTCCTTAGCACATTTGCTTTTGGAGCCAAAATCATTAAAGCACTATGAAGTGCAGAGGAACACACAGAGGAATTAGCAGGTGTATGTGTTATAAACAGGGACTTCACCCTTTTAAAAGTCAGAAAGGCAGACTGCAAAGTGAAAGAAAAACAAGCATGATGTTAGCATGTATCCCGGAAACCAGTAAGTTTTTTTCAAGCAGATTTAGAGAGGTACACAAGTTAATATAAAAGGAATGGGTAAGACCTTATCTAGGTCTGTTTAAAGTTCTCAAAATGTACGCCCAAAAAGAAGTAATACAAGAAAGAATGCACAGGAAAAAATGAAATAGGGAGGGCTTCTTTATCAACTGGAGACTAGAAAGGGTTGGCTTTTATATTCATTTTTTTGAAGGGATTAAACAACGTGGTTGCCTATAACTGTAATTTGAGGACTGGATTTGAGGATTTAGAGGGTCTTTTCCACCTTTCTGCCTCTGCATTTAATTTTTTTTTTTTTATTTATTGAGGAGATGGAGGAGGGCAAAGGACAAGAGCTATTTGCAAAACCATGGCATATATTTTTAAACATGTGCAGCATGAAAACCCACTACACTAAGCAGACACATCTTCTAATGATTCTGTGATTCTGTGTGATTCTGTGAGTCTAGAAGAAGGAGAAATTAGAAACTTGGACAGAAAAAAACCTGCTTAGTCTCTGCAAGAAAAATCCTTCCTACATGTGTTTATTGGTGTTCTGAAACTTGCTGTAAGCCAGATTCTGGAATTTATTTGGGTTTTTTTACCATTTTCTATCATTCATTTTGAAATATTTTTTGTTTATCTAGCACCAGACACCGTAACCTATGCTCATATGTTTCATTACCTCAGTGCTTGAAGAGAAGACGCACGTTTTTATGTACAGGGACGCATTCTGTCCTATTGATGAGGTTTTATTGATCCACAAAAGAGCAGAAGCACACTCTTTGTAAAATATGCTTTGTCTTTTTACATAGCTAGATTTGCAATATTAGCTGGAATTCTTAATTTACTTCCAGATAACATACATAAATAGCAAATAAAGAAGAAAAACCAGGAAGACCAAAGAAGCATCTTTATTTTTGTCCACTTACTCTAAGAGATGAAAGATCATCCTCAACTTCAATGAAATCTTGAATGGTATTTCCAACAGCGGTCAGGACACGATCAATGACATGAACAACACCGTTGGTAGCAATCTGGTTGCCATGGATGACCCTGGCACAGTTAACAGTAACAACCTATATTTGAAGAATCAAGCAGCAGAAGATTAAACATTAATTTGACCATATACTTGGAATATGATTCTTGAAGATTGGCAATGTATGTACTGTACATTATATATTCACTGTTGTTCTTTCAGTTTTTGTTTTAAATATTAAGTAAAACTTTGTAAGATTGGAAAGGTTGACTAAGCTTCTGGAAAGCTAGCAGCAGATTTATTCAGGCTACATTGTTTACATATTCATGTTTTATTTCTTATTGCAATTATTCAGATTTGTTTTCCATATCTGGTTAATATGGTGATTGTATTGGTTTTTACTGATGCAAACTGCAATCCAACATAAACATTTCAATGCATTTAAGGCAACAAATATGAGTGACTTGACTGGGAGATTTCTAGCATTTATAAAAATGAATTTTTTTCCAGCCAGATAATGGATGTGTCCCCTGCAATCTTAAATGCTTCTACCGTGCACTCCAATTCAAATAAAAGTTCTGATTTAATATTACTTTGTAAACACATGAAGATTAATAGTAGATTTTGCTCTCAGATTTACTATGATCATATATTTTGGCCACAAAAGTCTTTGTCTTCTAGGAAGAAAGTTCATTCTCATTGGAACAATGAGAACAGCAAACAGCACATGTGCATTAATTCTTAGTGATTAGTCTACACAGCAGACAAAATTTCTTCAAGAGAAAATGTATTTCTTTTTGTCAGTGGCAACTGACTTGCTAGACATTAAACCTTCTATAACATTTTCTTAGCGGTGGAAGGAAGTAAAGGAAAGTGCAATGGCTATAACTGAATAATTATGTTAGGGGAAAAAAAAAAGAGAACAGACTTACCCCATTAGGATAATGGTTAATAAGCAATTTCTGGTCATTATACATAGACACCAGAGTCATGCCATTCTTAAGATCTTTTGTCAACATGCGCTTGTTTACCATGTGGTGGTGGAGAGCGTTATACAGTTCAATATTTACATTGTCAACCAAATTCCTGTGAATTTCCTGAAGAAGGAAGGAATTTAATTTATTATAAGCTTCAAAACATTCTTTCAGTCAGAAAGTTGTACATACTGCTTTATCTTAACAAACCCTATCAATATGTTCAACAATGGATATTTTCTATTAGGAGACACAACTTTGATACCTATCAATCTGTCTCTACTTAAATGCTGCTTTAGTCTGATTTGCTTACAAATAGAAGACCAGAGGTCACATCACAGACAAGTCATTGGAGGAGATTTTATTCAATATTTATTTAACTAAAAACATTACTAAAAAAAGAACACCTGAATCACTGACAAAGTATTATACTCTACATCATGCAATTGCTGGAATTCCTGTCATTTTCCCCAAAACTATGCTAATAACACTAACAATATTAGTATTTGTCATGCAAGGCCTTAAATAAGAAACACACACAGTTACTTAGTACTTCTGGGAAAAAATTCAGACTCTCTAGCTTCAGCAATGCATGTTAAACATGCAAATTATTTTATTACAACTTGTGTAATGTCCTTTTATATCTAAAATATCAGTATTGTTACTTGTCTGTTTTACCATAGACTAGCTGTGGCAGCTAAAACAACGTTAGCTGAAAGAGAAACACACTTTAACACATGCATGCACACACGCTTACTGAATTTAGTTGCTCCCAGGCTTCATTGCTTGGTGCAAAGAAAGTGAATGATCCTCGTCCCTCAATCTCTTTTCTCAGCTTTGACATGTCAGAATACTGCTGTGTGGAGGTAGCTCCCACAATACCAAGTGTACCATATACATGATCAATTGGAGCAACTAAAAAAAACATGAGATAAGGATACCATAAACTCTTCAGTCATCCAGTTTCTGACAATCAAATCTACTTTGTTTCTTTTGATCAGACAATAGTATTGCCTTTCTGAAATGGTTTAAATTAATATTAAAACAATGTGCTTGGATTAAAATTCCGACGTCAACATACTCAAAAACCATCCGAACACATCTGCTTGCTTCCTTCTGAGATTACTTTTCCCTGCTGCAATTAATTTTACGTAAAACAGAATAGCAGAAAGAGGAGAGATCAAGAATTCCTGTCTTCATTTTCACTCCTCCTTAGTTTATTTAAAGTCTATAAGACTATTGTAATAAATAAGATTCAAATCTTCCCAGGAAAACAAATAAACAGAATTTAGATATGCCACACCTCATGTCCTGGGTTTCTGACCTCACTGGTATTCTTTAGGTTATTCTGGGGTGTGATGGGAATAGGAATACAAGTTATTTGTCAGTTTTGGGAACTGAAGACACTATTGTTCCTCTCCAATCCAGCAACTGGAAGAAGCTGGGAAGCTGAACTACCATAGATCTGCATGATCAAATTCCATGCTCACTGATTTTCAATTGTGTTGGCTATATGCAAATGAAAATGAAGCTGTGTATTCTCAGGCAGTAATTCTTAAAAAACCCAATAATTTCTCATGACCACCTTTGAAAATCTCATGTGTTGTAATGCTTCTCAAACACTGACTCATCCATATGAAAATAAGCTTGTACCTGCAGGACATCCTCTCATACCATCCATCTTCATATAGCCAGGACAGCATTCATATAAGACAGTTCTGTGGGATATAGAGAAAAACAAAATTAAATAAGATACAGGACAAACGTATACTAACTTTAGCTGACCCTAATTTTTAAATTTTATTATTAATTTTTCATTGCTAAGTACACACTCTCCAGATCTTCATCCTTTGTTAAATCATTCAACCTTTTCTGTATAGAGTACAAATTTGTTGTATTTTACTAAATACAACACTTTTGACTTTAAACTTAATGAGGGCAGTCATTTTCTAAGTGCTAGAAAGTGGCATGGCAGAGCCTCAGTTTTTCAAGGAAGACTTTGAAGAAGCTCAGGAATGAGGGAGCGAACTAATTAAGAACAGACATAAAGAAGGTTGTAGAGAAGGAAGTCACTAAAGATTGGATGGATGGACACAAGGGAAAGTTCACTGGTAAATGTAGTGAGGATGAAAACCAGACTGCAAGATATCAAAAACAGTGTTAAAAGAGTACGTAATCACAGCAGACATAGAGTTTAGCAATACCAGGTACCAGGAACTGTTATATAATGTTCTCAATAAAATATTCTCCAAATTGAATACTTATAGGCTATACATAACAGCAAACCAGGGCTGATAGTTCTATACTGTAACACTCAATTTAGCATTGATGGTCTTATAAGATGTAACATCTTCTTAATTAATATGACAGAAGTAGAAGTTCTACCATAGATCTGCTTGACAAATTCTTCTCTCTTACACAAAAGTGCAAGTTCAATAAAGTTATCACAGAGTTGATTTTGGCTCCTCAGATCAATTATATGATCTCACCAAGACTGAAGCATAAACTTTAAGATATTAGACTTCAGATATTATTTTTCAAATCATGGCACACTGTAAATGACAAGGAAAAATTGCCATCATGGTTTTACATAAGAGATTTATTTTTCTGGGTGTGGCTGATGTTGGCACTGCTAGAGTTCTGAACACTAATTCCTTGAAGGTTTTTGCTGAGTCTTTACCATTACATTCCAGCTTTTAATTTGTAGATTCCTTGGTGCAGCTGAGTACACTTGTCTCATTCTTCATAAACTAAAACTGACAAAACATTAACCACAAACATTAAAATGAACAGCTTATTCAAATGAAAAGTTGGACTTAAGACCTTCAACATCCAAACTACTTGAAGAGATTCAAAATTGAAAGTAGACTGGAGGAACAATAGCATTACAAAGCATGATTTTAAAAGTGAGAATTATAATTCCATTATTGATAGCAATCTGACAGAGCTGGAGAAGATTAAAGACTTTTTAAAAAAACACATAGTTTTTAATTTCTCTGTGCTATGAAAATATTCTGTCTCCATTCCTGCATATACATATACACGTATGACATATTTACCCTTTTGCCGTGTGCATCTTTTCAACTGAGAAGCCATATATTGAAAGTATTTGTATAGTTGTTTTTAATACATCTCTTTCTTTAAAGCAATTCACTGAATGATTATCTCTTGGGAATGCAAGAACAGCACACAGTTTAGGCTACAAATTTTCTGACTAATAAGGAACTTAACCTTATACTCTACCTCCTTGTTGCATCCCTGCCAGAAGCTAATAAAAAAAAAAAAGTCTGATTAAAGAAAACTGTCTAGCAGAATAAGAATCAGAATGCTCTCCTAATTGTGTGAACTGCTTTGTCATGAGAAAATATTTTTTCCTTCCATGGAATAGAAAGTATCTCCCCCTGCTGCCCCATAAGCAGCTATGAAAGATTGCAGTCTTCATTAGCTTTTGGAAAAAGGAAAGAGGAAGCTGCGTTATAAGCAAAGAATAAGACATGGCAAGTTTAGTCTTCTTATCATATCCAACAATGACACAATTAATGAAAGGCAGAAAATTGGCTGAAGAACATAGTTAAGAAACAAAACGCTTCTTCAGCCAAACATTATAAGATCAGTGCCTTTTCTACCATCTAATTTGTTATGTACAGCCCAGGCTTTTTTTCAGTCCCCAAGGGTTACTGTAAGTTCCTACGTACAGTATTCATGTTCCCTTACAGCTGACTGCAATTAGAAGGTCCATGTATCAGCTGTGCTCAAAATGTAGTGAGAAAGACAGAATGGAGAAAAGGGGTCTGTATGGAGGATTCCATGATAAGGTTAGAACCAGATAAAACAGTGCAAGATGCAGTTCCTCAGCACCACTCATATATAGACACGGTACACAGGGGAAGTACCATCTCACACCATAAGTTATCCTCATCTGTATCTCCCTACTAGTTCAATATAAGATGGTGCCCAAGGAAGTTACTTGAATAACAAGCAATGCTGCATTCTTGAGTTATTGACATTTTTGGTGGGGTTTTTTTTGTTTGTTTTGTGGTGAGTTTTTTTGTTTCTTTGGTTGTTGGGGTTTTTTTTAGCACAAAATCATTCTGACTTCATCTAAAGGAGAATATTCCACAGGAAAAAGGGGCAGAGCAACACTACCTTACGTCCTTGTTATTCTTGGCTAACAGAGACAGTTTTCAGTTTATTCAGATCAGCTCTGTGACTCATCTGCTTCTACTCCTTGCTGGCATGGAGATGAAATACTACAGAGAAACAGTGGAAAGACTTCTGATCCAATAGACTTTGATTTTAGCAAATCTTTAACTTGCATCCCAATTGGAAAGTTACAGCAATGGAGAGGAAGTGTCAATAATAAAAGCATTCTTAAATTAGCATTTTATAGATCATATATACAAGTTAGAGAGGACTTGTTAACACAGCAATATTAACATGAGAAGAGCCATTGTCCTTTGGATTAGCATTTTTATTACAGTAACCTCTTTAGCCATGCCTGCATTTTGGTTTTGAGTACAAAGAGTATAAAAATCCCATTAACAGCTAAGGCTAAGTTATAACAGATGATCTATTGCAGCCACAAAAAAACCTCAGGAGTTCTATGACTCAACTTACTCTCATACACACAGTTTTCCCCCTCTAGCCTTTTTCTGTGAGTGCTTGTACAATGGTAGGAGTGTTAAAAGAGGAGGGAGAAGGTGGGTGATAGTTTTGTGTAGAGTCTCATGACCAAGTCCACCCAGCCTCACAGCTCAATGTCTTCTGGTTGGCTGTAGCAGGTTTCTTGCTTGGGGCTTTACACAGTCTCTGCAAAATGCTTTACAGCTTACATTCCTCTAAATTCTAGTCAGTGAAGAGAACAAAATCACCACCTGACTTTAGTTCAATGAGTCCAAACTGCCTATTGCTTCAAACTATTTTTCTTGACACATGAAAGTATCTATCACTGCATAACTCATTTTACTTCTGGAGGTCAGCAAAGTAATGAATTCCCTGTCAGATTTGTGCTGAGAGCAGACTTTCTCTCATGGGAAGACGTGACATCTATCTAGGAATAAAACCACAGGAGTAGGTAGTTTTCCAAAACTGACTTTGAGAATATCCAAGTTGCAGTCTAAGTCATTTTCAGGAAATACCCTTCTTCCCAATGTGTCTACAGGGGAATAAAATGTAGTGCCAAAGAAGTCAGTGGTATGGCAGACTTCACTCAAAAGGTTAAGTATTTTAGGTGACTTGCAGCATGTCCAGTGAAAGAAAAGGGAAGTCAGTAGTGTAATGTCACCCGGAGAAGGAAAGATTCTGATAAAAACAGTAACCTATGGGTCCTGAAAACATAGGTACCTGAAAACAGGAAGAGTTGGGGCAAATGACCACACACAGTCTAGTTTGACTGAAAATATATCTCACAAAATGCATACAAATCTGCAATTTTTATGAAAAATGAGTTCTAACTTGTTTGGATTTGCTTATAAAAACAAAGCCAAAATCAAAATGGGAGAGACTGGTTAGGATTCCAGACAGTCAATTACATTCCAAAAAAACTTCTGGGGATTTAGAATAATCAGATTGCTTGTCTGGGTAGGATGTTCATTTTGATGTGCGCTACGTCCACTCTAACTTACTGCTGTTCCTTTCTTCTGCCTCCTTAAGTAAGTAATCAGTAACCAGTAAAGCTTATAACAGCAGAAAACTTAGAGTGGCAGCTTGGCCCATGAAAATCCGGTCTTTTCCTCAGCTCTGGTGGGGCTATCGTATCATTTTTCATGTCTAGACTGACTTTAGAGTTGAGACTTTAAAGCCATAGCAGTACTTGAAAGACAGGACTGTGTTGGAATCAATGTCTCACTGTATCAGAAGTATAACTCAGCTCCATTAATTTATGGTATGCTGTCAGAGCACCAAAAATATTTTCTCAGAAAGATGGAAGATGGAAAAATGGAAGAAAACTTCCTCTTACTACAACTTCCCTCAGTCTTTTTCCTAAGGATCCTTTCCAACACATCACATGTTAGGACATGTAGCGTCTTTCAGGAATCTCAATGCAAAGCCTCTGATGCCCAACAGGAGCAGTAGAAACCACAATCCAAGCACATTTCAGGTCCTTGCCTGTCTACTATCTGATTTACATTTCTGATTTTAACAGTGCAAAAACAGTTACTGGAGGCATTTCTCTCACATAAATAATCCCTTGGGAGTCTTAATCAGTTTTACATTAGTAAGTATAGGGATCATGCTCAAGAAGAACTATAAATATAATCATTTGTCAGTCAGGACAGCTGAACCAAATGAAAAATGAAACAAAATGTAAAGTTGGCTTTGAAGAAAAATGAAAAAAAATAAAGAGGAAAAGGATACTTTTTTAATTATGGAAGTGTCATATACATGGATGCACTGATGAGAGCATGAGAAACTGTAGCTATTTTAGCACTGCTAGTGCTGCATGCACACTCAGCATCACCTTTTGTGCCCAGCACCATTCACCAGCACACACCCAGATTGTGTCTGCATCTAGTTCTTTGTTGACATAGAATTTTTTTACTCTCTATAAAAAAACATTCAGTGAATTTAATACAAGTTTACAAAGTCTTAGAGTTACAGTTTTAACTTAAAAGTATTCTGTTCATAAGAGCTCACTTGAATTCAATGGGAGCTATATGTAATTGTTTAAACATAGTCAAATATATCTTTTTTTTCCCCCAGAATTTATTGTTTCTATATTTAGAAACACTTTTTTAAACATGAAGAATGAACTGGAAAATGTGGATCCTATTTACTCATTACTTTGACAATTGGGAGAATAAAAATATGACTAACTAACTGCAAATGATCAGTCACTTGTTCAAGCTCTCCTTCCTAGTTTATTTAGTGAATTACTGTTGATCAGAAAAACATTTTCAGTGTAATTTAAGAGCAAAGGGAGTCATCTTCAACTGGCTTATGTTGCTAACACTGTAGATATTTTTCTTCCATATTAGCCTCTGTTAAGGAAGCCTTTAGCATATAAAAAAAAATCTCTATTCCACATTACATTAACATCTAAAACAGTGGTTGATGCTCATTAGGAAAGTTTTAAATACAAATCTTACTTTAAATGGAGTTAAGTTCCTTATATATATAATTTGCACCACGTATCAATATAACTTAACATCTGTGTATCTTAGGGTATACAATCTCTCGGTGACTATTCAAACTGTGTACTTAAATATTACTTAGGCATTTGGAAGAGTTTTATAGGCTTTCACTAAGAGACTCCTAAAACCTGAAGATGGGGCTGCAGCTGAAGCCTGGACTCCCTGTTCACTCAAGCCTTTCTGAAAATGTCACCCCGTACCTATTTGGACTCTGTAAGAGAATAATGGGAAAATAAAAACAATGATTTCCTGTGACACCTGCTGAGAAATTTATCCAAATAATTGCATAACAGCAAGAGAAAATGTGGTACATGAGAAAAACATTAGTTTATTGTATTGGGTAAGCAATGTCAGAATTAAGTAATTTAATAGAAACTGAGACAAGTGGGGCAGACCAAGTTCAGGACTGGGGGTTTTGTATGTGTTCACACTCTGAAGCTGCTCTATGGCTGTCAGTAGTGACTCTGACATTTTGTCCCAGACAAGGCAATGACTTGCATTCTGAGAAGAGGTGACAGTCGAAATGAACACAAAAAAAAATACAGAAGAATGCCAAACTCACCCAGATTTAATCTGCATCCACAAGTATATTTTGATTTTCTTTTTCTTTGTGGAGAGGTGTGGTCTGAGCACACAGCTCTGCGGGTTAGTCCTGAGTTCTTTTCACAATTGGCCTATTAGGTCCCTCTGCGGTTTTGGGTAGGCCACTTAACCTCATATCTTTGTGTTTAAAATGGATCTGTGAATACTTAACTCAGAGAAGGATTGTTGAAACTAATACTTTGAAACCTCTTAAACTTTAAAAAGACTTATATTATGCTGTCATTTTCAGGCTTTCCACTCCTTTTGTGATAGTTTTTGGCAACAGTGAAGAGAAGCTGTAACCCTGTACAGTTATGAACTGAATTCTTCCTGTGTGTCTGCATTTGAAACAAACAGTTATTTTGTCTCTGAGAAAAGGAGAGTTTTCTAATCGTACATTATATTATCTCAATGAATGGGGAATAGTTTTGAAACAGAGCATACTTACGCTTTCTTTCCACAGATGGCTCCCTGGTACCAGTTTCTGCAGGTGCTGTAGTATTTCTTTTTTGTTCCCATAACTTGCTGAAGGGCACAGACATTTGGGCTATGGATGGGAAGTGAGAAATATATAAAGAAGAAGTTTCTGTACATCTTTGGAAAAGTTTATATAAAACAGCATCAAATATCATTTCTGTTGAGCAAGAGTAAGAAATTAACATCTGGCTTCAGTTTCCCGGGCAGGTGTGTTTTTAAGCAATCACAGTGCAAGCTCCAGGGACTGCCCAGCTGGGTTCCTTGGCAAGCCTACCCTCCTAGCAGGGACAGAAGATTCCCCTCCGTTCTGATTTGGCCTTCTGTCTCTGATGGGCAGCAGTCACCAGCTGTGCCTGGTCAGGTCTCCATATGCCTTACACTTCTCCCTTCCCCCTGCGAAGTGAATTAATGACCAGCCACCAGGGACTGAGCTGTGAATACCATCAGGCTCTTTTCATTAAAGTTTTTGTCTTGTGTACATCTGTGCAGCTGAAGGTCATGGGGAGATGGGGAAGAAAAGTGCCTTGTTCTTCATGTAGAAGGAAACCCTGTCTTCCGTAAATCAATCGGCTATTTTGATTACCAACCATTTGGAGTACCACAGACACCTATGTAAACATTCTGGGAATTACTGGGGACCAAAGGGTAAATTGGCATGTAAATAAAAGGAGTCACAGATTTCAAACAAGGAATACTTTTTCCTTAGTGTGGTAGAGTACAGAGGAATTTCTTAAGGGCAAATTCCATAGAGCAAAGGCACTTTGTCACTAATTTTTATAGCTCTACAATTAAAAAAAAAATCATCAGTTCAAAAGTTAAGACATATATTTTAACAACAGTGGGAAGCCAGTGAACTTTTTTATTTAAAAAGCAGCCAGTGAACATTTTTATTTAAAAAGCTCAGGCACTCTGTGTGTATGTGTGTAGCAGGCAGAGGGAATTCAACAAAGGAAGATAGGATGGTAAACAATTCTTATTCACAGAACAGCTTTTACTTAAGAAGACTGAAGGAAAATGTTTAGACATGTGTCTCCCTGACACCAGCTGTTCAAATTATTTCCATGTCCCTGAGCAGCCTGGCTTGTAAGCTTTGTCTTTTGAGTACCCTGTTGAGCAGCTTGCTGCATTGCTCTAGTGGGAACAGAATTTTTACAAAGGGCTCCCAGTATATATTCCCATGTTAGAAAGCATTTAAATAGAGTTCATGATTTTCATTAGGATGGAGTAAAGAGAGCAAATGCTGTGGAATAGGTGTCAACTCTATTCAAATATTTGAAAACGTATTAATCACAGCTGATGCCCCATTGCATTAATTGTGAACTGTAATTAACTTCAGTGATTCTAAAATGCCTGTATTTTATTAATTGAGAAATGGTGATTTTAGATTTTTTCACATTTTATGAAGTTTAACAGTATTCTGTCTCCTTTTGAAACTCCCCAGAAAGCTTTTTATATAGGAACATTTCTTGTAGAACTAATTGAAAAAGAAGGATCTACTTGAATGATAGTCAGAATTCATAGTGAAAAATCACATTTAATGTAATGTGAGAAGAAAGGGGAGAATAAAGATTAACAAGCTCCCTTTAAAAATAGAAATAAAATCCAGTTACTTACCCTTGGTCGCGTGCCCTTATTCGACTATGAGTTAAAATCTTGTCATAGTGAGCAGAAGCAGCTGCTTGTTCAAAAGCAGACAACATAAAAGTGGAGAAGGTGAATAAGAAAAAAATCTTCATCTTTAGTCCTCTGTTGCTTCTGGCAAGTCTAGAAGAGAGAACTGGCAAAGGGTCTGGAGAGCTGACAATTTATATACATGCTGGAAGGTGGTGGGAGGGAACCACAGGATCAACCTGAAACTTCATACCACCCTCCTTAGAACAGCTTTGGCTGCCAGCTTCAGTAACCTAAATTAGTACCATACATTTACCATATAAACCATTTTTTTAAATCCCCAATTGACTAATTTCTTCCTTATTACAGAAGGATTAGCATTTTATTCTGCTGACACAACAGCAGAGAAAGTTTGAGAAGTTTAGACTTTGACTTACGACTTGGTATTTATAGCACTGAAGCATCCAGAGGTCGTGATCATCGCGTGTGGTTTTGTTCAAACCCAGAGGAAGATGTTGTCTGTTCCCAGAAGAACTGCACTGCTTTCCTTTGTTTTCCATGTCCTCAAAGTTATCAGCTATGAGCTGTTTGTCTAGTGAAGTTGTTGAAAGTGCCAAACAATACTGTTGTCAATAACCTGGAATAGCATTTTTGTCTTGAGAAAAAAAAGCTGCATTAACACACATTCTAATTATGAAGCAGTTAGTTACACAATCAAATGCAGTATTAGCTTAAACATTCATTTTAATTCTAATAATAACTGTTGCTATTACATAATGCTTTTATTCAGAGCTTTATGTAATCATATAAAAACCACTGAGTAGCTGAAAATTTGAATATATATCTTTTTATACTTATTACGCGGTCCTTGGGAGCCTCTTGTGAAGCAAACGGAAAATGTAATTTCAAGCTGTAAATGAGGGAATTGAGGCAGAAAGGTGAAGTGACAGGCGCAAGCCTCCAGTGAAGCAACAGTCTTAAGGCTCCCGGGACAGTTGGTGTTTGGACTGCAATCCAGGAGTTTGCGGTTTTCATGTCAATGAAAACAATTCTGCCACTTACATAGAAGTGTTCGCATATGAATACGGTTTCAAGGTATGGTCTATAGATCATTTCAGATCTGATGAAGGTAAGGTCGGTTCTAATGACAGTACTTTCCTGTGGTTTCTTACTCCAAACCAGAACAAGTAGTTAGGTGAATAACTGGAAATGGATACGGTATTGGACTGACACACCTGGAATGAAGCTTTTGTTATAGAAGAGCGACAAATGGGGCAAAGAGCAGCGGGCAGAGACAAGGACTATTTCCAATATATAATTATAGGTAAAAGTTATAACTAGGCATAGGTATATAGGCCTTTGATGATTAAGATCATGTCTTACATAACCATAGTACTTCATGGTTTCTAAGGCTAAGAACGGGGGCATTTGGTTAAATGGTAGGGGGATTTTTTTCCTACTGTGGCCTGTACTCATCCTACCTGTAGATGACTTATGATAGCTCAGGTAAGTATCAGCATGTCTAGACTTGCTGTACATGAACTCAGCAAAACTCCATGCCTGAAATCATCACTGTCGGATCAGCTGATGGAGGTGATACCTCAACTCTATTATAAGTTTTAAGAGAATGTCACTGCTGTGTTCCTTGTATTCCTCTCTGAGCTTTTTAGCTCTTTCTGGTCTTTGCAGCAAGAAATACGGTGAGAAATATCACCTCTTAGATGTCTAGCTACGACGAGGCTGCTAATTTGCCTCTGTTGATTACCCTTGTAGTTCTCATTCTACAGATGAAAAAATTAGAAGATACTCTGTTAAAGCAACTTAACAAGCTTCAGAAAGTCCCAGAACTGTTGCAGTAACCTGTATTCTCAGGAGTGCCCTCCTCCTGAGTCTCTCAACTCTCAGTGTAGCTCACGTTCTTCTCTTCCACACTTAACATGTAGCATCAAAAAATGAGTAAAAACTAATGCTGCGGCATGCACTGAGCTCCTGTTGTTTGCAGAGCTATCCACCACAGTTAAAGAAGAAGGAATTTGAATAGGGCAAGTGTTTTTATTTCCAGATTTTTCGAGCTTTCTGATTACTGACCCAGTCTTAAATTGCAGAGAGCTCCGTTTGTTAATGTGGGTGCCTAAATAGAGTAGGTTGTAATTCTTAAACTGGTAGTTCCTATTAATCATAGCTTACTCTTCTTCATTTACACCTGTCTTTGAATCCAATAGGTGCTGGACATAATGGGAACAAATAGTGGTTCTAAGACTTCCCACTTCCATACATTAATGTTATAAAACTCCCCTTTCCACTTCAGAGGTGTAGAAGAAAAGGTCTGAAGGATTGTTTTATGTCAAACATATAACAGAAGCAAAGAAAACGGTGTTGAAAAAATATGCAATTATGAAGTCATGTTAATTAACCAAATTAAAGGATAATCAACATTAAACCTTATAGCAACATTGGTCACATCATTATATATAATGAGGCAAATGTTAGTACAAAATGAGTCAATGCAGATATAAAGATCACTGAAATAAAATAGCACAAGGAAAAAAGTAAGGACCAGAAGCTTGACTTTCTGAAAAATCTCTAAACCACTGAATGAGTTGCTCTGGCTAGTGGTGTAAAAATACTCGGATCCTAAAATAGATAAAGCTCATCCTTAACTGGAAATGACAATTTTGAAAATCATCAACCCAGTGTAAATTGCACAAAACTATAATTTAAAAACTTCCAGTAAGAAAAAAACAACAGAAAACATCAAGAAGAAAAAACAGTTTGACTATATTAATCCTATTCCTCATTTATGTTTATATTAGCTTGAATATAAAAAACAAATAGTGAAGCCAGAATTTGTTTTGCCTGTGGTATAATGGCTTGCTGAACAGCACACTAGGGTAATAATTTTCTATTTTGCCAACTAAAATACTGTTCTGGTTAACAGACACTTTATTCACGTGTGATCATTACTACTTTATTATTTTAATTTGTTCTTTATTTAACAAGGTGACTACCTCATCAAGTAACCACCTTAGTTTTTTTCTTCCTTTGGCTAAATACTTGGGTGCAATATTATACTTCCTAAGGGAAGTGATGTTGAAATTCTTATTATAAATATTGCAAATCTAATGATAAAATACAATAAAACCTCATAGATATGAATTATCATTGTGGTAACAAGATTTTTATTATCCACGCCAGAAGAAGTATATCCAAAGAAACACGTGGAAAAAGTATAGAACAGTGCTGATTTCTATCTTCCATGAAATGTAAATAGTGTCATGAAGAAAAGTATCTGCTCTTCTGAATTGTTTCTTGTATTTCTCTAGAGACCTCTAGTGGAGAGAACTTTGTAAAAGTCATTTTCTCAAAGCTGCATTAAGTGTTTACACTAAGAATTTATCATATTATAAAGCAATTGGTTTTTACTATTCCTAAAGAGAATGTTTCATTATATGATGCAAGAATCCTTGCATCCAAATATTTAGGCGTTTCAGTAAGTGCTTTTACATCAGATTGAAGTTACAGAACCCTCTAGCTATTAGTCACTTGTAGATAATTCTACTGACAATGTGCAGAAATTTAGTAACTAAAATGGAAGGAAATGAAAGTTTTTTCAAATATTCTTCTCCCAGTTAAGCCTGTAGATGTTTCAGATCACTTACAAAGCATGTCATGTATTATATATATTCTGCTGCTTTATTTTGTAACTACTTTTGTGTTTACTTTTTGTTTTGTCAGTGTGTGTGTATTCAGTGGAAAGAGCAAATGGGCAAAAAAGTTCTAAGATGAAAAGAGAGGCTCCCTCTCTCTTGCACTTTTCCCTTGCAACCTTAAGTTTCCTTGGAAACTTTGATTCAGCAAATTTGGGATTTTTGTCATTAAGTTCACTTAGATCAGCAATTTGCATCTGGATGAACATTCAGTGTCTCTTCTTAAAAACTTGTTTTCAGGAATGCCATAGATATATACTAGAAGAACCCAAGCGACCCATTGTCCTTTTGGACAAACTAAGGGGTTGACTGTCACAGGTGTACAAGAAATTTAGTGTTTGTAAGTGCAAGGTGATGCACCTTGAAAGTAAGGGGTTTAGTTGTAAAAGACTTCTGAGCGAGTCACAGCTGGAGTACATGGCTTCTCAGCTTCTCCGCATGCTTCTCCTGTAACACACTTACAGGAGTAAGTCAAGGAAAAATAGTATTTAACACCTGGTGGTGGTTTACTGCTTAGGAACCCCATCAAATAAAGCATGAAAAAAACATGTAAAAAGTCTTCTGTTTACTTAAGAGTACTTAGCAGAGAACCAGTGGGTATAGAAATGTAAAGCATAATCAGCTTAATTCAGTAATCTCCTTCTGGTGGTTTAGATCAGATATTAAAAAAAAAAAAAAGTGCAGGGCATGCTAAGCCTGGCTACGAACAAAAACTACCAAAGGGAGGGAGTTGTCCTGGTGTAGTGAAGGACCCAGCAGTGCTTAGACCAGATGAAACGTGATCTCCACAGAAAGTCATATAATAAGGTGATTTTAAATGTTAAATAGGGGGAAGAGGGCTTGATGTTTACATCAATCCACAGAAACCCAGAGATATAAATTAAATAACAACAACAACAACAACAATAATAATACCACCACTGTAATGGAAAGTTTGTAAATAAATAAAATCAAGCTTGTTTTAACTGAAGGTGAGATCCAATATGTTAAATGTATTTCCAAGGGGGTGGATTATCCCCAAAACATTCACGGCAGGATTTCTGACACAAGTGACTGGCAAAGGTTTGCTGCTGTCATCTGTCTCTTTCCTTTCCATATCTATCTTACTGGAGATGGGTCCATATCACCACAAATAAGAAATGGAAATAAACCTCAATGAAGTAACTGGGAGAGACGTAATGGTGGGTCCTGTGAAGAGGATGATCATGAGTGCATGGGCTGACAGTCATAGTCAGTCTTGTTGGGAAATTAAAATAAAACAGTCCAAGAAGGCTCTGAATTTTTTCCTCCACTAACATAAGTCTTTAGATGTTAATAAACCGTCTTAAGCTACCCACCTATTTTCTGTCACATCAGGGTTTTACTTTAAGGTAGCTTAACTCACTTCTGAAACATCACGACCCTGCTCAACTAATGGTTTTTGATGTGATCACTCTTCAAACTAGTGTTCATATCACCTAAATTTAGCCATCTCAAAGTCAAAGGTAGTCATCTTGGGTCCCCTTTTAGCCCAGATGGAGGGAGGGAAATTCAGATTTTAGGTGCAGATGATTTTTGTTCTTTAAGTGCCTCTCTCCTTTAACAGTGGAGCAGATGAGGTGTTTAGTTTGAACTAGACTCCTAATGTTTAGTCAGGCCAATAACATGTGAGAAGAATCCTACCCTTCGCATCCTTTCTTGCATGTTTTTTTTTGTCAGAGAATAGACACAGAAGTACACTATGTTGAATAAGATTACTTTAGAGTACCCTATGTTTTCTGGTGATCAGCTGGGTTATTTTTCTTCTGCAATATCCCAACCTAATGACTATCCCTACAGGGCCTCTTGCTGGTATTCTGCCTAAATTTTCACTTTTATTAAGGACATCTATTAAGCATAGCTACACCACACCTGAGGTACTAATTAATTATCTTGTGCTGCTGGGTTTATTTATTCAAATACTTTTAGACTCTTCTCATAAATCTCACTAGGTGTCTCATTGCCAAGCTATACAATTTGAATCTTTTAATGTTTCCCCATTACCCAATTCTTCCAGTCATTATGCTGCTGTTGTCTGAACTTATTTCTCATCCAACAATATATACAAAAGTGAAAACAAATATCAACATGATTGTAATATGGTTCAAAAGAAGCCAGTACTACTTCTGGACTCATGTCTCTCTGGTCATTTACTGCAGGACTTAGAAAAGGACTCTGCTCCTAAATATAAATTATTTTTGTTTTTAAATTTAAATTTCATTTTATACACCTCTGCAAGTATTTTTTCTTTTCATATTTTGACTGTTTTTCACTAACTAAGTTTCTTCTATATATTATTCTGTCTTCACAAGCTTAATCGACATATTAAGGTGTTTAGCAAAGTAATTTTGTATTATTCTTTCCTATGACATCCCCTGATGACTGCATTATATATCACATGTATGTATATGGGAATTAAATCACAGAAAACATTGCTATATGGAGAAACATAAAGACAGCTCTAAGCCATCTGAATTTGGGAGAGAAGGGAAGGAGGAAGGAAGACTCAAAGTTATCATTATTATGACTCAGAGTTGGAGATAATAATCAATACTGTGGCTCCTACAATATGTAAGGAATCACCCATTCTTAGATATCCTTGGAAGCTATGGGTGTTTAATTTTTAGGCAAGTCAACAGAAGTTGTAAAATCAATCTAATCTCTTAGAAAGTGCTATTCTATAGTCATATTTTGATGGAAGAAGATATATTGCTAAATTTTAAAATATCATGGTATATACTACATGTTTTGTTTATTACAAAATTATTCTAGAATGTTTATGCATAATGATTAAATCTAAAATGTAATGTTCCTAGACATGATTCTAAACTAAGACATGGTATATAACATGCCTTTTTTTTTTTCCCCTTTAGGAAACCATCAATAATTTTGATTTAAAAACCAAGAAAAGGATTTTTTCTAATACATGTGTCACAAAGATTTTGTAGTATGGACTGAGACTTCTTATACATTTTGGAAAAATCTACAATCCTGAACATCAAAATGTTTTGCATCCTCTGTGTCACGGTGACACTAGAGATCCCACCATATGAATTGTCATGTATTGACGAAGTTATGTGCATATGACAATCTTTTTAAAACAAGACAGTTCAGCATGAGTTATATGTTCTTCTTCCTCCATCCCGATCTGCATATTCAGCTCAGTTACCCTGAAAAATAAAAGCATTAGGCAAACTGCTCAAGAAATGGGACTGTTGTTTCCTCATCCAACAGCAGGTGATGCTCTTGCCATAGTCAAAGAGTTTTCTTCTCAGCGAACGAGCACATTACCTGAATGCAGCTTGAGATAAGATCCACAATATTCCAAGTTCTTGCAGTTATACAGCACACGGTAAGTGTCAGTGCAACACTGAGGTAAAAGCTGAGTGAACTAATCAATAGGAGTTAATAAATGATTTAAGCAACAGTGGAATGTAGTACATGGTCCCAAGGAAGCAGCAAAAGCCTACATCAAGGGTGTTTTGTGCTGTCTCCCATTAATACGTGAAGGTTGCCCTGGTTTAAGACAGTATGGTAGTGAACTACACTGTGTGCCTACAATCTCTATTCTTTACTGCTTAAAGGAAAAAAAGACAAACAAACACGGTCCTATGAGTCAGCCAGTACCACGCAATTTATTTATTTAGTTAGCACGTCTCCTTGCAAATAATTTTTTTTCGGATGGAGTTGAAATAACAGCAAATTCTCAGTAATATGTATTCTAAATGCCCCAATTAAATGCTTATTTACTTTGCTGGAAAACTTTTACAAATTTCAAAGGTCATTTAATCTACTCCAGTGCAGGTAACAGTTACCATACTTGCAATTAATCAAAAAGCCATTTATTGTAGTGTCTGCATTGTCAGGAATACTAAGGTCCCCAGGATATTTATTACCAAAATGGTAGCTGTTTCATCTGTTTTGAATTTTGAGATGGTTACTGTCAACTTAAGGTAAAATTCTAAGCTTCTTGTTATTTATAGACTGTACAAACCTGACTGTTACGAGTTCTTCCTCTTACAGCCTGGCTTTGTTACCTACATGAATCAAATCCATAAGAAAGATACTGGAATTTCTGTGGAGGGATGGTGTGTGGTCACTGAGAAAGCTTTGAATAAGAAATCAAGAAAAGAATGGGAACAATCAGCATTTAAGATGAAACAGATCTTTTAAGTTAGGCCTTTGATCACATCAATAAGACTATAATACTAAAAGAACTGGTGTTACTTTGCACAAAGTATAATCTAGAGAGACTTAGAAGTGGCTCCAAATGAAATGAATACTTTCAGCTTTTATAAGGTGGAAATGTTAAACACAGGGAAAAGTAGAATACTGGAAGATGTAAAAATTAGAATTACCAATATCGAGGTGGAGTGAAACTTAAAAGCTTAACTTGCTCCGGTTGAGCTGCTGGTCATGAAACATATGGAAGGGAAATGGATTTGACATTAAAATGCAGGTTTATTCATGACTTTTTTTCTCAAGTTTCAAGGGTAGATGCTGTAGTAAAATAAATTTAGTGCTGTTGCTAAGAAAAGGATGTAGTCGTGTCAACTGAATGTGGGAAAAGAGAAGTGGTCTAGGCATCTAGATGCAGTTTTTTGAGAATTATCACAGAATCACAGAATCACAGAATCACTAAGGTTGGAAAGGACCTTTAAGATCATCAAGTCCAACCATTAATCCAGCACCACCATGTCCCCTAAACCATGTCCTGAAGCGCCACATCCACACGTTTTTTGAACACTTCCAGAGATGGCGACTCCACCACCTCCCTGGGCAGCCTGTTCCAATGCCTGACCACCCTCTCAGTGAAGAAATTTTTCCTAATATCCAATCTAAACCTCCCCTGGCGCAACTTGAGGCCATTTCCTCTTGTCCTATCACTAGTTACTTGGGAGAAGACACCAACACCCTCATCGCCACAACCCCCTTTCAGGTAGTTGTAGAGAGCGATAAGGTCTCCTCTCAGCCTCCTCTTCTCCAGACTGAACAACCCCAGTTCCCTCAGACGCTCCTCATAAGACTTGTGCTCCAGACCCCTCACCAGCTTTGTTGCCCTTCTCTGGACACGCTCCAGCACCTCAGCATCCTTCTTGTAGTGAGGGTCCCAAAACTGAACACAGGATTCAAGGTGCGGCCTCACCAGTGCCGAGTACAGGGGCACAATCACTTCCCTGCTCCTGCTGGCCACACTATTCCTGATACAGGCCAGGACGTTGTTGGCCTTCTTGGCCACCTGGGCACACTGCCGGCTCATGTTCAGCCAGCTGTCAACCAGCACACCCAGGTCCCTTTCCGCCGGGCAGCTCTCCAGCCACTCCTCCCCAAGCCTGTAGCGTTGCATGGGGTTGTTGTGGCCAAAGTGCAGGACCCTGCACTTGGCCTTATTAAACCTCATACAGTTGGCTTCTGCCCATCGATCCAGCCTGTCCAGATCCCTCTGCAGAGCCCTCCTACCCTCCAGCAGATCAACACTCCCACCCAACTTGGTGTCATCTGCAAACCTACTGAGGGAGCACTCAATTCCCTCATCCAGATCATCAATAAAGATATTGAATAAGACCAGCCCCAGAACCGAGCCCTGGGGAACACCGCTTGTGACTGGCCGCCAGCTGGATTTAACGCCGTTCACCACAACTCTCTGGGCTCGGCCATCCAGCCAGGTCCTCACCCAGCGAAGAGTAAACCCGTCTAAGCCACGAGCCACCAGTTTCTCCAGGAGAATGCTGTGGGAGACGCTGTCAAAGGCTTTACTAAAGTCCAGGTAGACAACGTCCACAGTCTTTCCCTCATCCACTAGGCGGGTCACCTGGTCATAGAAGGAGATCAGGTTGGTCAAGCAGGACCTGCCTTTCATGAACCCATGCTGGCTGGGCCTGATCCCTTGGTTGTCCTGCAGGTGCCCTGTGAGCACTCTCAAGACCAACTGCTCCATAATCTTCCCTGGTACAGAGGTCAGGCTGACAGGCCTGTAGTTCCCAGGATCCTCCTTCCGGCCTTTCTTGTAGACAGGCGTCACATTGGCAAGCCTCCAGTCTTCTGGGACCTCCCCTGTTAACCAGGACTGCTGATAAACGATGGAGAGTGGCTTGGCAAGCTCCTCCGCCAGCTCTCTCAGTACTCTCAGGTGGATCTCATCAGGCCCCATAGACTTGTGGGTGTCCAGGTGGTTTAGCATGTCCTTGACTGCTTCCTCCTGGATTATGAGGGGTACATTGTGCTCTCCATCCCCATCTTCCAGCTCAGGGGGCTGAATACCCTGTGGATACCTGGACTGGCTATTAAAGACTGAGGTGAAGAAGGCATTAAGTACCTCACCCTTGTCCTCGTCCTTGGAGACAATGTTCCCCGCCATATCCAGTAGGGGATGGAGATTCTCCTTGCCTCTCTTTTTGTTGTTAATATATTTGTAAAAACATTTTTTATTATCCTTTACGACTGTGGCCAGACTGAGCTCTAGCTGGGCTTTTGCCTTTCTAATTTTGTCCCTGCTTGACCTAACAAGATCCTTGTACTCTTCGTGAGTTGCCTGCCCCTTCTTCCAGAGGTGATAAACTCTTCTCTTTTCCCTGAGTCCCAGCAAAACCTCCCTGTTCAGCCAGGCCGGTCGCCTTCCCTGCCAGCTCTTCTTACGGCACATGGGGACCGTCTGCCTCTGCGCCTTTAAGATTTCCTTCTTGATGACTGTCCAGCCTTCCTGGACCCCTTTGTCCTTCAGGACTGTCTCCCAAGGGACTCTCTCAGCCAGTGACCTGAACAGGCCAAAGTCTGCCCTCCGGAAGTCCATGATAGCAGTTTTGCTGAGTCGTCTCCTTACTTCACTCACAACCGAGAATTCTATCATGTCGTGGTCGCTAAGCCCAAGACGGCCTCCGACCACCACATCTCCCACCAGTCCTTCTCTGTTTGTAAACAGCAGGTCCAGTAAGGCACCTCCCCTGGTGGGCTCACTCACCAGCTGTGTCAGGAAGTTATCCTCCACACACTCCAGGAACCTCCTAGACTGTTTCCTCTCTGCCGTGTTATACTTCCAGCAGATGTCCGGTAGGTTGAAGTCCCCCACAAGAACAAGGGCCAGCGAATGCGAAACCTCCGCCAGTCGCTTATAGAATGTCTCATCCGTGTCTTCATCCTGGTTGGGTGGCCTGTAACAGACTCCCAGCAGGATGTCTGCCTCATTGGCCTTCCCCCTCATCCTTACCCACAAGCACTCTACTTGGTCTTCACAATCTTTGATTTCTATGCAATCAAAACACTCCCCAACATACAGAGCCACCCCACCGCCTCTCCTTCCCTGCCTATCCCTTCGGAAGAGCTTATAGCCATCCATTGCAGCACTCCAGTCATGAGAAGCATCCCACCATGTTTCTGTGATGGCAACTACGTCATAGCTGTCGCGCTGCACAATGGCTTCCAGCTCCTCCTGTTTGGTGCCCATGCTGCGTGCATTGGTGTAGATGCACCTGAGCTGGGCTATCGATTTCAACTCTGGCACATTGAACCTACCCCTAGGTTCAACTCTAGTGAGCCCGGTTTTAGCCCCTCCCCCCTCCAATTCTAGTTTAAAGCCCTCTCAATGAGGCCTGCCAGCTCATGAGCAAGAATCCTTTTGCCCCTTGGCGTCAGTTGCACTCCATCAGCTGCGAGCAGGCCCGGTGCCGTGTAAACCGCCCCGTGGTCAAAAACCCCAAAATTCTGATGACGGCACCAGCCCCTGAGCCACGTGTTGATCAGGTGTGCTTTCCTGTTCCTTTCAGCGTTCTTCCCCGTCACTGAAGGGATTGAAGAAAACTCTACCTGTGCTCCCGCTCCATTGACCAGTCGCCTCAGTGCTCTCAAGTCCTTTTTGACTGCCTTTGGGCTTCTTAGCGCAACCTCATTGTTGCCAACCTGCATGACTAACAGTGGGTAGTAATCAGTGGGCCAAACCAGACCAGGGAGTTTCCTGGTGACGTCTCTCACCCAGGCCCCGGGGAGGCAGCAGACTTCCCTGTGAGTTGGGTCTGGTCGACATATTGGGCCCTCTGTACCCCTTAGGAGGGAGTCACCTACAACAATCACCCTCCTCTTTTTCTTAACTAAGAACATCTTGATGCGTGGGGCTCGTTGACTCACCCTAGGCACCCCCTTGGACGGACCTTCGTCAGGGTCCTCATGTTCCTGTCCCTCATGTTCCAGAGCCCCATACCTGTTGTGTAAGGGCAGCTGGGACGATGAGGGAGGCCGGGAGGGAATTCGCTGACCTCTCCGAGGAGGGACTGCTTCCATTTCTCCTCATCTCTTAGGTCCTCTCCTTCTGCCCGGAAAGATTTCAGGAAATAGAACTGTTAATATTGTTAGCAAGATCTAAAAGTACTTCCAGTTCAGATTATTTTTTGAACTGGAAGCAAAGTGGCTTTGTTTCAGAAGTCATTGCATAAACTGAACGCAAGATTGATCACTGATAAGGCAGTGATAAATACTAAAAAGAGATTCAAATATTTTCAGTGAAGAATTTATCTCAAAAAATTAATGAAAATTAATATACTTCTATTTATAAGGTTGATGATTAAACACAGATTAAAATCTTAACCTTCAAGAGTTAGTGGATATCCACAGCTTCCACTGAAATGGAACAGGGAGGGATTGGACCATGGATTCCCACATCCAATATCAGGCATCTATTTGTCTGACATTCAAGTTCATATTCACTGCCCAGAGCTGAAATTAAATTCAGGGAACCAATTCCAGACATGACAACATACACTGCCTTCCTTCTTCCCATTTAGATTCCTATCTAGCCTGTTGGGTTCTATAATTTATGGAGATGGAGCAATTGTCTGGTGTCCCTTCACCAAAACCAGTTACAGTACATGGCATAAATTTTATGCATTTCTCAGTATGTGGTTAGGCTACTGTATTTTAAACGTAGAATAAAAAACAAGCATGGGTTCTGAATCAGGATTTCTTCTTAATAAGCATACATTCGAAAAAGTAAAGCAGTTTGTCTGAGCCTTGGAGAAGCTTAAAATGTGTAAGCTTTTCTAGGAAAAAAACTACCTCTTCCAGGAATGGAAGTGTTTAGGTTTTTAACTTTTAAAAATTATGGATCCACTCAATAAGTCAAATACAGAGTCCTTCTAATAAAAACTCAGTGGAGAGACATTGTTTTATATCAGTGATACCCTTCACTGGGTTTACATTTGTGCACGAAACAAAGTGAAAAAGACATCAAAAATGTATTTCCGGTCTCTCTTTGTGGCCGCAATGTAGTTCTACTATACAAGATGATAAAGTGGGTGAAAATATAAATACTTTTTTGACAAAAATAATGAGACTGTCTTTGCCTTAAATATCTTAAAATACACAAGTTGTCTTCTGAAGAGCTAAGATGGTATGAAAAGATGACTAGTATTAACTTCCTAAATCAGATCATGTAAACCAACTTGAAGGAAATCAAACTTCTGCTTTTAACTGGATTCCATATATATTCAGTAAAGCACATTTACAGAAAAAAGAGAGTTTTGCTCTTTTTATGATGAAAGTAGATGAAAGTGAGTTTCAGATTTAGATTTCAATTCAAGAAATCATCTGAGCACATTTATTGCATTTTAGACTTTTCAAAGCATGAACAGGCAGACTTGATCTGCACTATATGTGCCCAGATGCAGGTCACCATTTGCATGTTCATTTTATTTTTGCTCCTTTCTAGAACATGTGACTTTTCATAGGAAGTGACATCTCCTATAGCTTTTACTATTAAAATGAAACTTCGTTCAGCTTAAAGGTCATGACTTTTAAGGCAAAATTAAGGCAAAAACAAAACCATGCAGAGTACAATATACCTTGATAAATCGGTAGATTTAATGCTGTGAGGTTAGAGAAAATTGATTTTTTCCTTGACGTGGAGAAAGGGTTGAGGAAAAGATTAAGTATATCACTATTGTATTTTGGAGGGAAAATGAAACCTTTATGTATAATGTCAGGCACACAATTATTATTTCAGTGGTACAGTGGGTTACCATAGCAATACAACCCAGTGGCTTTTGAAATACTTTATTTAGCTTAATCACTGAGGGGAGGGGTTATTGTACTCAGAATCAAGATTAATCAAAAGAACAGAATCATTTTTTTCCCTTTAACTACAATGAACAACCTATAGTTTCACAAAACATGCTCATTGCTTGGCTTACAGATCTGTCTTTTGAAATCATCCTTGCTTATACTACTTACCTCATCAATATATTTGTGAAGGACCAAGAGTAAATCGCTCGAGTGGTCACTTTTCATGTTATAAGGACTTTATACCTGGCTTTGTGTGATTCCCACCTATTTTATGGTGCTTGTAGAACACTAAAACTTATAGTTACATGACATAGCTCATTGCTGTGGGTTGGCATTGACACTGCTTTCAACCAGCATCCTTGTGAGAGGCAGGTGCAATAAGTAAAGTCAGAGGCTGCCTGGTGCGTCTTTAAGTGACACAGTTTACTTGTTTAGCAGGCAGTATTCATTGCAAGCAAGCATTTCAGTATCAGATAATCCCTTGCTACAGAAATGCTGGATTAATAGGAATTGAACTGTAAGATTGTCTTTTAGGAGTAAGAGCCATGGAAGAAAACAAGCATCCAAAAGCATAGAAGATCAAATGTGTGGTGAATTGAAAATCAGGTTATTGAACGTTCGTGGTAAGACCTATGTATAAAGCTACTGAACTGTTATACTGATGAAAACAATTGCTGTTTGATTCTTCTGGCTCTGAAAAAGAAAGTTTTACAGTTTCTCCTATCATTTAAAATAATAAAGGAAAGGTTTAGCCCAAACACTGTACTATATATCTTGGATGCCAGAAATATCTTCTTTGGAGATAACTATTGCAAAAGGAATTTTTTGTGTGAGGGGTAGCTTTTCCTTTTCAATCACGCATAAAAGCTTATACCAGATTGTTTGAGTGACTGGGTAAATTTATACATTTTGTGGTACAGATGATACCATGTAGTGCTAAAGAATACACTGCAGATAGCACAAATCTGGCTGATCATTAAATAAATTTTGAATCCACTGAGTATATTGAATTTTAATTAAATGATAGCTAATAAACTATTAGACATATGCAACTACCTCTTTAAATAACTAGATTGTGACTTTCTCACTTCAGTGCTGCTGACTGCTGTGGAGCATTGATAGCAGCAAATTTATATATTATTTGACTGACTATCCAAGCAAATAGCCAGTAGCTACAGTTCATATAAAACTCAGACTTTTGATTGATTAATGTTAACCATGCACAAAGGATTAACTTCTTATATACTATTCATACAAATAGAAATAAGTTTATGAATCAAGTTATAAGCAATAAGGTACAAAGTGAACATATTCTACTGACTTTCAGTGGATACCAGATTTGTAAATCACTGAGTGACAAACTTTCTAAAAGTTATTTAGCAGCTTAGAAGATGCATTCTCATACATGGGAAGAATTTCATCTACAATTCCATGCAACTTTAAATCCTATTAAAAGTCTGTCCCCAGGGCACCTTTGAAAAAGTGGCATATTTCGTAGTCAGCACTAGGGCACCTGACAGTATGCATGACAGAAGTTTCGCTTTCAGAGACTGAAAGAGAACTTCTGAAATGTAGGGTGGCCCTAATACAAGATCACACCTTTGTCACAATAGTATAGGAAGCCAAGTACACAGTGCAGAAATAGATCTTCAGAAAAAAAAATTCTACTTTAGGGAGAGGTTATTTGAGATTTAATTTCTGGGTTTTTTTCTTATTTTTTTCAGTTTGGGGGAAAATTCTCTACTGACCCATATGAATTTGTTGAGTCCTGAGAAATGTAAGGACTACCTTGATCCAAGTGAAGAATTGGCAGGTACCATGTGCCCCCCCTCCGCAGGAAGTGGGACTGGTGATGGTGGTGAGGAACCACAGTCCCTTGGTGATGAACCTCTCACCACACAGACAGGAGAGTAGGGAGGCACTCTGACCTCTGATACCAGTCTCTCTCACGACTCCTACCCAACACGTGCTAGGACACATTTCTACAATGCCCCTTTCCTCTCCAAACCCACAAAGCCTCCTTCCAGCAGCTCCAGCCCTGCCTATCACCCAGCAGGGCAAGGACAAAGTGGATTCTGGGGGTGAATCCTTCAAGGACATTTTCCCAAGCCTCAGAGAGGGGTTCAGTGGTATTTGCTCTTGTTTGCCTGCGTGCATGTTGTGCTACCAGGCTGGTGTTGACCCAGGTATCTATGGACAGAAAAGCTAGAATGATGGTCTCTGCACCCATGAGAATTGCCTGGTGAGTTTCCCTGGGGCTGCCTCCTGCTTTCCCCTGGAAACCCAGTGAAATCCCACCCCAAGAGCTCTGTGGGTGCCACTTCCTCCTCACAGCACCCTGGTGTTTTCAGTCAGCGCCAGGCAACACCCCCATAAGTCCCAAGAGATCCAGAGAGGTTCCAGCATAAGTAGGAACTTCAGTCCATGACATGGACCTGCAGGATGTGACCTGGCAGTGCCCAAACCCATGCACCCTTCTCAAAGGTGTGGGTCAGGCCTTTGGGCCCCTGAACACACCTCTGATGGTGGCCTGCTGTGCTCTTCTCAGATCTTGTCTGTGGCGAGAGAGGGGCCACCATTATCTCCAGGGAGAGGGCATGCAAAAGCAGTTACCCCTTCCTCTGCAGCTGTGAAGAGCGATCTGTTTCCAGGTTCTCTGGGCAGCACAGGTAGGGGTTGATGGCCCTCATGCAGGGCTTCTTGTGCCTCTGTCCCCCTCCTACTAGCACTGGCCAAGTAAAGGAGGAACCTGCTTGCCCTGTCCCACAGTGACACCTCCTAGCAACCTTCCGGAGCCAAAGGTAGGATGTCAAGGGCTCATTTATGTCCCCAATACCCCTATTCTGGCTGCTGGAACTGGGCAGGACCCTCCAAACCCAGCAGTATCCTGGACATTACTTGTTCTGGCCCCACAGGGAGCTTGGGATGTATCTTTGGCTCTGGGATGGACAATGACTGTCTTTCCAGGGCTCCCCCCTGCAATCAAGGTTCCAGCTCAGCATGAGTGCCCCAGGCTGTTCCTAGAGGCTGATGTCTGGGCCTCAGCCAGGGCGTGCCAGGACTCTTGGGTGGGACACATGTGGAGGAAGAGCATGGGAAGAGCAACATGTGCACAGTGCTCAGGGAGCAGCTGGCCTCTACACTCTTTGGAAGAGCCTCATGCAGAACAGCAGAAGGACTCAGCACTTCCTGACCTTGGCTACCTCTTCCATCCTCCATCACCCCAGGTCACCACCATGGCCCAGCACAAACACTGCAGGCACGCCAGGATGGGGAAGACTCCTGCATTATTTTCCTGGAGCCCGTGGCATAAAATATGTCCTGCAATATGATGGTACTCCCCATCTGTAGGCATGTGTCGTTGCCATCGAGATTGCATCCAGGTATGGACTCTTTCCTGGGGCACCCCACAGGCATGATGGTGACACCAGTTCTGTCTCTCTTGCAATGACAGGCACTCCATAAGGGGTTGTTCTGCTCCTGACACTTGCAGCATAAAAACGGGGAGAAATTCCTGCCAGAAATGTCTTCCATGGGTATTCCAGTCCCGAGCTGTGTGATTCTCTTCTGCTTTTCCATAGTCCCCACAAGACATAAGAAAGGCACAGGAGAAGTGCTGGAGCAGCCCCTGGTGGGCTCTGACCTTGCACTCTCAAAAACCCAACAGGAAAAGGTGGCTCGACTCTTCTCCAGAAGGGCTTTCTTCACATCTGTGGATATTGTACATATCTTTGAGAGTCATGCACAAACTATTGTATAAAACTAATTTCAATGTAAATCAATTACGTTTGCAGGTTGTCATGATCTAGGGAAATGAATGCTCATTGGAAGCCAGAGAGGTAGGAGGAATAGTAAGTAGGAACCAAAAGGCACTTGGCAATCGTGATGCGTCATCTTACCTGCTGACATCAATTGGCCTTACCTAGGTGGACAGGCCACTTTATTTAACCCGGAAAAGGAATATGTAAATTATATGTGTTCAGTAAATAGCCAAATGCCTTATCATTGAATGAGACATATGTATGAATGAATGAACCAGATTCCTACTGTTCCTAGATACTATCCAGTGAAACCACAACCAAGGAAATGGGCTTGGCTGAATCAGCAGGGAAAGAAGATCTTATTGACCATGAGTCTAGTCTGCCACTGCGAAGATACATAAGAGGTGTAGAATAAGTGGGAGGCCCCGCATTCTCCCCAAGATCTCTCCCCAAGCTCTGTCTCCATCAAAATGGGATGCCAGAAGAAAAGAATAGGGGCCACCATGCAGAGACGCTCCAGGTTCCAGGATCACAACTGTCTGAGCAAGAAGTCAGGTGATGGGAATTACCAGATGTCAGAGCTTGGCCAATTGCTTTACTCTGAGCTGGGCCAGCCGTCCCAAGCACCACCAGCAAGGCAGCAGCATCCCACAACTCGCCATTGACTCATTTTCACAAGAATCATAGAATAGTTTGGGTTGGAAGGGACCCTTAAAGGTCATCTAGTCCAAACCCCCTGCAATGAGCATCATTAGACCTTGATATAGATCAGGTTGCTCAGAGCCCTGTCCAACCTGACCTGGAAAGTTTCCAGGCATCTACTCTGGGCAACCTGTGCCAGTGGTTCACTACCCTAATCATGAAAAATTTCTTCCTTCTATCTAGTCTAAATCTGCCCTCTTTTAGTTTAAAACAGTTACCCCTTGTCCTATCGCAACAGGCCCTGCTAAAAAGTCTGTCCCTGTCTTTCTTATAAGCCCCCTTGAAGTACTGGAAGGCTGCAACAAGGTCGCCCCAGAGCCGTCTCTTCTCCAGGCTGAACAACTCCAGCTGTCTCAGCGTGTCCTCAGAGAAGAGGTATTCCATCCCTCAGATCATTTTGGTGGCCCTTTGATGGACTGGCTCCAACAGCTCCATGTCTTTCCTGTGCTAAGGGCTCCAGAGCTGGACGCAGTACACCAGGTGGTGTTTCACAGCCCGGGATACAGTTGACCTTCTGGGCTGTGAGTGCATATTGCAGCTCATGTCCAGATTTTCCTCCACCAGTACCCCCAAGTCCTTCTCAGAAGGGCTGCTCTCAATCCTTTCATCCCCCAGCCCATACTGATACTGGGGCTTGCCCTGATCCAGGTACAGGACCCAGGGCACTTGGCCTTGTTGGAACTCATGATGTTCACATGGGCTCTTTTCTCAAACTTGTCCAGGTCCCTCTGGAAGGCATCCCATCCCTCAGACATTTCAACCACACCACTCAGCTTGGTGTCATCGGCAAACTTACTGAGGGTGTACTTGATCCCACTGTATATGTCATTGGTAAAGATATTAAACAGTACTGGTCACAGTACAGACCCCTGAGGGACACCACTCATCACCTGTCTCCACCTTGTCATTGGGCTGTTGACCACTACCCTCTAGATGCAACTATCCAGTCAATTCCTCATCCACCCAACAGTCCACCTATCAAATCCCTCTCTCTCCAATTTAGAGAGAAGGATGTTGTGGGGAACTGTGTCAAAGGCCCTACAGAAGTCCACATAGATGACATCCATAGCTTTTCCCTTGTCTATTGATGTGGTCAATCCATCATAGAAGACCACTAGGTTGGTCAGGCAGGACTTACCCTTGATGAAGCCATGCTGACAGTCTCACATCATGTCCCTGTCCTCCATGTGCCTTAGCATAGCTTCTAGGAGGATCTGCTCCATGATCTTCCCAGGCACAGAGGTGAGGCTGACAGATCGGTACTTCCCAGGGTCCTCCTTGCTGCCCTTTTTAAAAATGGGTGCAATGTTTCCCTTTTCCCATCTCCAGGGGCTTCACCTTACTGCCAGAACTTTTCAAGTAACATGGAGAGTGGATTGGCGGCTACATCAGCCAATTCCCTCAGGACTCTGTGATGCATCTCATCAGGTCCCATAGACTTGTCTATGTTCAGGTTCCTCAGGTGGTCTCAAACCTGATCTTCTCTTACAGTGAGAGGGACTTTTCTCCTCCAGTCCCCGTCTTGTGGTGCATCCAGTTGAGAGGTATCGGAAGACTGAGGAAAATAAATTTTTTAGTACCTCAGCCTTCTCCTTGTCCGTTGTTACCCGTTTGCCAGTCTTGCTCATCAAGGCGTGTATGCTTTCTTTGACCTTCCTTTTCTGGTTGACATACCTGTAGAAGCCCGGCTTATTATTCTTTGCATCCCTTGCCAAGTTCAGCTACAGCTGCACCTTGGCCCTCCTAACCGCATCCCTACACAACTGGGCAACATCCATGATCCAAGTCAACTTCCCATGATACTTGTCCCTGCTTCCACTCTCTGTGCATTTCCTTCTTGCCCTTCAGTTTGACCAGCAGGTCTCGACTCAGCCATGCCAGTCTCAGCCTTCCTTTCCTGATTTCTTGCACCTAGCTCTTGTGCTCTATGGAGAATGTCCTTAAAGACAGCTCTGTTCTGCTCCGTTGTCCCTGGGTAGAGTTTTCCAGGGGGTCCTATTGACTAACACCTTGAATGGCTGGAATTTTGCTTTCCTAAAATTCAAGGTCCTGGCTTTATTTTTTGCTTGTCCGTTATCCCTTGGGATGGTGAACTCCACTAGTGTATGATCACTGCAGCCCAGGCTGCTTCTAATCTTCATGTCACCGATTAGCTCGCTTGCATTGGTGACCAACAGGTCCAGTATCACATCCCCTCTGTAGGGCTGTCTATTACCTGGCTTAAGAAGTGGTCCTCAATGCATTCCAGGAGTCTCCTGAATTTCCTACAGCTCGCTGTGCTACTTTTCCAGCAGGTGGCAGCATGGTTGAAGTCCTCCAGCAGAATGGGAGACTGCAAGCATGAATGATTTGCAGCTCTGACACATTTTGGGTGTAGATGTTACTGGAAGAGGGGGGAACTTCGGGGCCAAGAGGGACATATGGCTGCTGGTGGGGCTTCCCTGGAGGTTGGGGAATAGCACCTGTCCCTTGCCTTAGATCTACATTGTCCCCATTGTGCCAGCCTGACCTGAAGGGCATCCTGCAGTCCCATCAGCATCTGATCCAGACAACCAATGAGGATTTGTTTCATCCAAATGGAACTGTGGAACTGGTATGTGTCTGTCTAAGCCACATATGTTGTGTCCACTTGAAAGAGCTGCTGAAAAAGCTGCCCTCATTCCAGCCCAAACCAATCCTATCTGAAATGGAAAACTGATACTGGATCACATGTTTCCTAACAAGCATTACCTAAGAATGGGCGGCAAGTACTGTAAATAATTACAGTAAATAAAAGGACCAATTTCCATTCTTCCTTTCTGGGTGAAACAGAATTGTTTTCAGGAGTTGTATGTACCACAGAATACAGGTGTTCTGCCTTTCTGCAGCTGATATTTTTCAGTTGATAATCATTTACTTGCTTGAGCAATTACAGACTATGTCTGAGACTCCTTTTGTGTCCTCTTGAAGTCAGGGAACTTCTGCATTTCTTTCATTTACTCAGCTGCGCATAGCTGCTTTATATGCATAGACAGTGAAGGAAAATAGTCATTGACCAATTGATGATAATACTGATTGCAATTTCATAGATTTGATTGCAAAGATAAATGTTTCCCACTACTAGTTGATTTTGACTACTTTCAGGTTGTCTGCATGCTTTGTTCTGATGGATTTTGACTCTTTTATACTTGTGTGTTTTGGTTTTTAACAGGGTGGGTGTATCAGCATCAGGAAAAGATGCTCAGTTTTGAAGAAGTGTAAATTTTGTCTGAATACATACAAATAACCCTTCAGCAGGAATAGTACAAATAGTCTGGACTCCTTACTGTGCAAGTTAGAGAGTTTAATTATTCTACAATTAATGTATCTTTCGGGTTGTCTTCTTCAAATGCAAGTAGGAAAATACAAGGGTTTTGAAGTCTATTACTTCAGAATCAGCATGCAAAAGGTCCTGAGTGTGCTGATTTTATCTGTCATAAATATATTTAAAATTTCTAATGGAAAAATGCATTATTGGTGAAGAGGTGGTAATGATGAGTAGATGCAACATAAAATAATTGTTATTTAGGGCTGCATTGATGGACTGTTGTGACAAGTCTGGATAAAAAGTGCGTACAAAACAAGAAAATAAATTTTTTGGGAAGCATGAAAATTCAGACAATTTTGATGACTTTAGTGCCTAATGTGGGAAAAGGATAATGGGTTTAAGGGGGAAAAAAAGTAGCACTGATCTCATCTACTTTTAGACATTTAAAGTTACATACTTAAATTCCCTAGGTTTTTTATGTTTAATGGAGTGAAATGAGTATCTCCAGTGGTCCTAATTTAGTTTGGGAAGGATCATACTCTAATAATTAACTTCTCTTCTTTCCGCTGAGTACAAAAGAAGCCTAAGGTAGCATTTAACTTTTAACTTATCTTCCAGGAAGTCCTGGATTGTTCTTAAACACTAAGTTAACAATACTGTTTGCTTAAATTGTATGGCTACAGTAGACATTCTTCCACTGGACTGCGAGGAGAAAGAGGGTCATGAAAGAGTCCTGGTTACTGTGTTCAATGGCCTTCCATCTGCAATTTCTTTTATTGTCGTCAGTTTTCAGAAGTCAAATGCATCTGTCTCATGCATCTATTTGTCACAAGAAATGGATATAGAAATAATTATCAAATTCTGCTGTAATGACTCTTGCCACTTACATGAATTAGATAGCTCATGCAAGAAACTATAATAGTAGATGACAGAAAGAAGATGCTAAATTTAAGCTAATAAGCTTAATTTAAGCCTGTTTCACAATGCACTACAAGTTACAAAGGAGATATTTCCATTCATCCAAGGTATAATGTTTTTCGGTGATATACAGCATACACAAAGTATACTGTGGTTGATATATGTGTATCATGGTTCTGTCTGTAGAACTTATGTTATAGAAAATTGACTAGAGCATGATAACATTGTGTCCAGATGCTTTCATAAAAAGTGGTTTCTCCTGCGCTGAGCACTCAGAGCTCCTGGGAGTGAGTCTGGATGCTTTTTTTTTTCAGACTCCTATATTCGACCAGTTTGACACAAACTGTCTTTTATATGAACATGTCACCTAAGTTGTATGGAAAAATACTTGGTCAATATTATGTCTTATGTTACTTCTAACTGAATAACAATTTCCAGTTCTAGCTTGAGTAATACTAGATAATTCTAGCATGAGTAATCATCAGTTACAAGGTTTTCTTCTTAATACAAGGTTGTGTCTAAATTAATTTAGAGTTTCTTCCTATGTTCTCCTCACACAGGCCTTAATTTGGATATGGTAGTCCTCCCATCTGTAATTAAAACCTGGAGTTAAATAGGATGAAGAAGAAAAAATTGGAGAACAGCAGCCTTGGGGATATTAAGATTGATCTTTGTTTCTAAGAGATGGTGTAGGCATAGAGGTTAATAGCGAAAAATGTAATGCTTTGCTCTGTCATTTTTAGCAGTACTTCCAAATGCTTTGCCCTTTGTCACACCATTGCTTAAAAATACTTAAGGCCTCCTCCTATTTCACACACCTCCCTCTGGCAGGATAAGGGTGGCTGAAATGGAAAGGAAATAAACCTGCATGCACTTTAAGGAAGCCCTTAAGACTTCCAGAGTAAAGTAAAATGGAAAATATATAAATGAGAATGAGGCTGTCAAAATAGATTATAATCAGTCCAAACTATATGTAAAGTTCTCACTAGACGTACTGCTAACATTTAATGAGCGCTGTGACTGCATGTGGCTTTTGTGTCATTACAGAGCAACTGCATGTGTATGCTGATGCCTTGCCCAAACTTGCCTTAAAGCTCTGACTGTTACCATCAAAGCTGCAGAAAAAAAACTTTTCGAAGCCCTGGACTTTTGAAGTGTGTATAGACACAAGATATACGCGAACAGAGGGCACGGCCCAGCCTCTAAATCCCTGTGTAACTGGGCAGTCACGTGCACACAGAGTTTAGGAAACTCTTCTTTGCTGAAGGTGCCATCAGAAATGGCACCTGGCTTTGGACTGATTCTCAGAAGTTCAAACACAAAGGATCTTGAAATGCCTAATTTCTGTCTGCAGAACCCCCGCCCCTGCCACAGCTACGGTTCTGGGCAGAGATTTAAGAGAAAGGGATCTTGGAGAACTGAGCTCTTATACAGCACATGGTTGCTCTTCATCTCCAGAAGAAACTACGTTTGGGAGCATCTTGAGCAGATGTCATTAAATAACAACAGACATCTGATCCCAGGGCTGCAGGGTGGGCTCTGCCGAAGGAGGCTGGGGCTGCCCTGTGCCAGTCACAGCCGTTTCCAGCTGGTTCCAAGCAACTTGGCAAAGGACAAAACCAACCTGCCACCCACACCACTAAAATTGTGTACCCTTCTTGGTTTTTTTGTTCTACAGACCATACAGTAAGGACCAGGGGTGGAGTTTTTCATGAAGATACGTTCAAGGGGTGGTGTTTTGCTGGGGGGGTGTCATACTAGTGTTGGTCCCTACGACCTGCGAGGAAGGGTGGAGTTGGAAGGCTGCTCAAACAGTTCTTAAATACCTATTTAGCAAGGTGCAGGGTGGGATGTGTTGTGCATCCTTTTGTCTTCCTGAGTAGTCACAGTGAACTGTTGAATTCTCCCTCCCAAGATTTGTATAGTATTATCTGTCTCAACAAATGACATTTTATACCGTGAGAAAGATCTGATTCTCCTGATAAAAACTTAGTTTTTCTTTTTAATTATTTATGTTTGAAGACAAGAGTGGATTTGTTTGGATTTAAATCACAAGATGTCTCGAGGGCTTTTCTTCTCCATAAGACTTTGATTAATTTAACTTTCTCACTACAGAGGTTCTCACTAGGTATCTTTTCAGCAGCTACCCTGGAGTTTACGGTTTATGAAATGAAAAATTAAACATATGAATACATTTCAGCAAATTAATCGATCTGGTTATGGTGTATATTTAGTTCCCAAACATTGTTTTATTTATTTTCTCCCAAACATTGTTTTATTTATTTTCCTATTCAATTGAGGGCTAACACTTGCCAATCTTTATAGGTCCTGAATATCTAAAGACATAAGATTTGTGTTCTAGTTGTGATTATTTCTGCAGGCAAGGTTCCTTTGCAGAAACAGCTTCTGGAAACGGCAAATATTAATTTGGTGGGTTTCAGAGAATGATTATGGAAAATAAATTTGGTAGAACACATCCTGTAAACACAGCAGAGCCAAGAAACTTTGCATTGGTCCTGGGTTGTGATGATATTGTTGGCACCTGTTGTAGAGGTGGGCTGTGTGGGTTAATGTGCATTGTATGCTTTTGTGTTGAAGTGCAGACCACAGAGAATCTTGCTCCAGCTGCTGCCTTCCAGTGCAGAACAATACATCATGCTTGAAAATCCTTAAGAGACTGCAGAAATCTTAATCTGAGAAAGTCTATTGGTCTAAGTGAATGACCCCTGAAATGCAAAGATGTCTGACAACAAAATGAAGTAAATAGAAGATGGAAGATTATTTATGGTATTCTTGCTATTCAAGAGTAACCACAGTCTGCCCAGCATCAAAAAAAACATGAACTAAGGCTAATGAGTTCTTCTATTCAACAAGAAGTGTTGATGTGTTTGCAACAACATGTTCACCTCCTTGTGTGACTAAAACATTTTTGTATACACTAGACATAGAACTGGAGGTACTAAATGGAACTCACTGTCTGAGTTCAAAGTCAGTTCTTCTAGGGAAGGCAAAACATTCCTGTCTCAGGAAGCATCAAGGGACTGCAAAGAACAGTAACCAGATAGATCTGCTGCCATTATTCTTACTGCCCTCAGAGTAAAAGCTGTGGCTGAGGAGCTATGTCTGTGGAGAGCTGTATTCAGATTACGTTGCTTAGCCCTTTGGGACTACTGAGAACTGATAAAGCTGTCCTTCCTTGAGTCTGGGCCAGTGCTATGGTTTAGGATCAGGAAATTATAAATGGAAACTGAATGCAACTGTTCACTTCAATCAGATGTCTTGCATTTACCCTTTATCTAACTGCTGTAGTTCATAAGTGTTGATAAGTGTCATGGAAAGGAGGATACAAATCTGAAGATGAACGTAACACACAAACCAAACAGAAGTGAGAGGAGTTCCTTTAGCCATTACTGAAAAAATAACTCTAGTGTCAGTTTGATATGAGTTGAATGGAAAAAAAAGGAAGACTCATGGTTAAATATTTTATACTTGGGTATTTTAAAATTATTTTCAGATAAACACCCCTAAATTTAGAAAAAGTTTTTTAAAAATAAACTAACTTATTTTGCTCTTCAGCTTTATAGCTGAGTTGTAGTTGGCTCAGATTAAAAATAAGTGACCGCTCATAAACATTAAAAAGGAATTTCAAAGGCACCTACTCTACTAAAGAAGGTTATGTTCCAGAACAGAGAATTTTCCTTCATTTGTTTTATACATCATAGCCTTATCAAGTTACTGGCTGGTGCGGTAAACATCTCTCTAAGGACTGCAGATGCTGGAATGAGAGTAATGACTCAAAGAAAAGCTATAGTTAACTGTGGCAGGGGTCCTCTAGGAAGTGAATAAGTATCCTCTGACATAATAAATAGCAAGAGTTTAAATGAGTCATTGCAGTTTATAAAGTAAATAATAGTTACTTTAACAAACATGTTGCTGTATAATTGTCCATGGCAATGATTACAGACTATCTGGAAAATATAGTCTGCTGCAATAGAAATACTATCGAGTTTAAAACCTTTGTATGCATCTTAACCTCCTCAGATGTACAAAATTCTTTCTACGCCCACCCTCCTTATAAGAAAAAGCACACAGAATCATAGAATCATAGAATCTTTGGGTTGGAATGGACCTTTAAAGGTCATCTAGTCCAACCACCATGCAATGAACATTTTTACATCTTCAACTAGATCACGTTGCTCAGAGCCCCATCCAACCTGATCTGGAATGTTTCCAGGGATGGGACATCTACCACCTCTCTGGGCAACCTGTGCCAGTGGTTTACCAACCTCAGTGTGAAAAATTTCTTCCTTCTATCTAGTCTAAATGTCCCCTCTTTTAGTTTAAAACCATTACCCCTTCTCAGTCTAAAAAACGACCCCACAGGCCACAGGAATTGGGTGCTTTACTAGCACCCCTCCCATCTCCAGTATTGAGGTCTTGCCCTCAGGGAGGAAGAATTGATCATATTGGACACAGATCTCTCAAGAATGGATGGATTTCAGCCTGTAAAGAAGCTTAGGATTGGTCATGTGTCTTCCCTGACCTCAGGGTTACGTTCTGTGTACCCTGTTCAGTGGTACATTGCAGGCTTTACCCCTGGTGCCATTTGCCACAAAGCAGCTTGCATTGCCAGGCTCTATACAGTTCTCATTGTAGGTGGACAAATGAGGTGAGAACTTAACTCCTGGGCTGTCTACAAGCAAACTCTTCAATTTTTCAGGTTTTCCTTCTTGGAGGCTTCCAGGAACTCACTGTGTTGCAAATCTAAAAAATAAGTAATGAAACTGTCAATGGGGAGAATATGTTCATATGGCAGTTCTTCCAGCAGTACTGTTTGAATCGCAGGCTCTTCAGATTTAAAAGACTAGAGGTAGAAAAGAATGAGGCAGGAAGGTACCTCGGGAGATTGCCTCATCCAGTCCCAGGCTCAGAGCAGAGTCAGCTAGAGCAGGTTGCTCAGAGCTGTGTCCAGTCAGGTTTTTAACATCTCCAGGGATGGAGACACCACAACCTCTCTGGGAAACCTGTTCCAGTGTTTGATCAGCCTCACAGTGAAATGTTTTTTCTTATATTTAAATGGAATTTCCTGTGTTTCAGTTTTTGCTCACGTCTCTTGCCCATTCACCACATACCACTGGGCAACTGTTGTCTTTATACTCTATTAGATACACGTTTTTTTAAAAAAACAGTTATCTAAGTTCTTTCCAAAAATATCTATAGAGACTCAGCTGACTCTTGTGTAGAGCAGAATGTGAATTTTCTTGTTTCTGTGAACTTATGAACCAGGGATGTAAAAGTTCAGTGCTCATTATATTATTAAACAAATGACATCAGAACCCAGGAGATTTCAGCATGAAAACTTATCTGCATGAAAGCATTTCAACCGTTACTCTTGGTGCTTGGCAGCTTTAAGCCCAATGCCATATTGTTATAAGGATTGTAAATGGACCTTTTATTCCCCCTTACAGATATAGCAAAGGGCACTTCACATTACACTCCCTTTAAACTCTGGATATAAAAACATAAACCTTCAGCTAGGATAATTGCTCCTATAATGGTTCAATTTCAATTGTTTTAAATTAGCCTTTCATTATTGCAGACTTCAGCTTCCTACATACAGAGTCGATCAAAATGAAAGCGTCTTTTAAGTATGTTTAATTTGCCCTGGCTTATTTTTGTGTTACTTCTACATAATCTTTTCCTAAACCCAAATAGCAGGCATGGATCTTAAGCTAAACCAAAATACATTCCAGTAAATAAATACTAGAATTATCTGAACACTTTTTTGAAAAACAAAACCAAAGCCCACAAACTTAAATTTGTTTCCAATGAACTATTTAAAACAGACTCACTAAAATACTTTGTAGATCTGAATGAACTTTAAAAGCTGCTTGGAACACTTTGACTTTGCTTTGCCTTAGACAGGTGAAAGCTTAACAAGCATCAGCCACTACAAACATTTTGTGACTCATCAGAGCTAATCAAGACCAGACAGTTCATGTTTGGATATTGAGTACACAGAAGAAACTGCTTATACACAATCTACAGCCCAAACTCTGTTCACCAGATTTAGTAAACCAGTTAGTTTTATATAATTTAAATAAGATAACAGGAAATGTATGGCCTAAGCAAGAAGGGAAATAGTCATGTAAATATGTGTTATGAATGATAATTACAAGGTAAATTAATATGCCCATGTTAAAAAGTTGCATGTAAACTGGTAAAAGCTCAACTCAAAGTCCATGTTATGTTTTCTTAAAAAAAAATCCTATGGAGTCATCTAAATCTGTCTGCCTTCTCAACTCAAAACTTTCGGAGGGTGTATATGTAAACTAGGATCTTACCTGCTCTGGCTTTCTAGGGCATGGCTGTCACAAAAACTTGTAACAGTTCAGACAGTGCCTGATGAACAGATAATAAATTTTAATTATATCACTCAGAAACACTATAGACTCTTTTTTTTTCCTTACCTCTGTCATACAGGGGAATTGATAATCTAATAGAAATCTTTTTCCCAATTGTAATGATTTTTTCCACACCTATGACATGTAATTACTGTCATGGAGACATTATTATAGTAATGTGTTCTTGTTCTCCTCCGTATTTTAACAGTAGGATCAGTCTGTGGTAAGCCCTGTATTTCCCAGTTACAGGGTTGTACTCATGTCTTTGATCACAATGGGAACCAGATACAATTAAAATATGCAAGTGTGATTGTTTGGTGTGTATAGTATAGTGTAGTATAGTTTACTCTGCAATCTCTTACACAAAACTAAATCAATGATCAGAATAAAGCAAAAGACAAACAAACAAAAAAGACCCTACCTTAAAAATTTCACTAACATCCTTTTCCTATACGTAAGGAAAGCTTTAAATGTTATCATAATGTCTGAGGATTAACCAGAAATACTTATTCCAGAAGAAGAGGCAGATGCTGAGCTCAAATCTAGACTCACTGTTAATATTGTCCCAATACTGGTGTCATGGATAATTTTCCTGTAAGCTGAGAGGAAAGTATAAATAGAGAAGGAGGAAATGGATAAAAAAATAGTGTTGGTAAAAGCTGAAATATTGCATCTATGTATTTGCAACATAGAGCATACAGGACATTCACATTGTTGATATTATTTTTGAGGAACAGCATACTGGATCTAAAGATGAATTCCAAGCAGGGCCTGTGGATGGATCTTGTTTTACTTTAATAGCTACCTAAAAGAAGGTCCTGAGGAAGCAGCAGAATTCTGTGCAATGCAGCATAAACAAAAAAGAGCCCAAATCAATATGTTTCTAGACTCCTGTAGGTCCCTTGAGACATGAGACCTAATATAATGTGGAGAGTTTCATTACAAAGGTAGAATTAAGTCATGTTAGTGAGAAAGTAAAAACAGAACAGTATTCAGGAATTTCTGGAGCCTTTTCACAAGACTCATAGTATCACAGAATAGTTTGCGTTGGAAGGCACCTTTAAAAGTCATCTAGTCCAACTTCCTTCCAATGAGGAGGGACATCTTCAACTAGATCAACATGGCTCACAGCCCTGTGCAACCTGACCTGGAACGTTTCCAGGGATGAGGCATCTACCACCTCCCTGTGCCAGTGTTTCCCCAACCCTCATTGTGAAAATTTTCTTCCTTACATCTAGTCTAAATCTACCCTCTTTTAGTTTAAAAGTTACCCCTTGTCCTATCACAACAGGCTCTGTTAAAAAGTCTGTCCCCATCTTTCTTATAAGCCCCCTTGAAGTACTGGAAGGCTGCAAGAAGGTCTTCCCAGAGCCTTCTCTTCTTCAGGCTGAACAACCCCAACTGTCTCAGCCTGTCCTCACAGGAGAGGTGTTCCATCCCTCGGATGATTTTGGTGGTCCTCCCCGCTCCGACAGGTCCATGTCTTTCCTGTGCTGAGGGCTCCAGAGCTGGATGCAGGACTCCAGGTAGGGTCTCACCAGAGCACAGCAGAGGGGCAGAATCACCTCCCTCAACCTGCTGGCCACGCTTGTTTTGATGCAGCCCAGGAGACAGTTGGCCTTCTGGGCTCTGAGCGCACATTGCTGCCTCACGTTTGGCTTTCCATCCATCAGTATTCCCCAAGTCCTCGGCAGGGCTGCTCTCAATCCCTTCATCCCCCAGTCCGTACTGATACCAAGGCTTGCCTTAATCCAGGTACAGGACCCAGGGCATTTGGCCTTGTTGAACCTCATGACGTTCGCATGGGCCCATTCCTCAATCTTGTCCAGGTCCCTCTGGATGGCATCCCATCCCTCAGGCATGTCAACCACACCACTCAGCTTGGTGTCATCTGCAAACTTACTGAGGGTGCACTTGATCCCACTATGTCATTGATGAAGATATTAAACAGTACTGGTCGCAGTAAGGACCCCTGAGGGACACCACTTGTCACCAATCTCCACCTTGTCATTGAGCCGTTGACCACTACCCTCTGGATATGACCATCCAGTCAATTCCTCATCCGCCCAACAGCCCACCCATCAAATCCACATCTCTCCGATTTAGAGAGAAGGATGTTGTCAGAGACACTGTCAAAGGCTTTACAGAAGTCCAGATAGATGACATCAGTGGTTCTTCCCTTACCTACTGATGTCACTCCATCATAGAAGACCACTAGGTTGGTCAGGCAGGACTTGCCATTGGTGGAGCCATACTGGCTTTCTCACATCATGTCCCTGTCCTCCACGTGCCTTAGCATTGCTTCTAGGAGGATCTTCATGATCTTCCCAGGCACAGAGGTGAGGCTGACAGGTCGGTACTTCTCAGGGTCTTCCTTGCTACTCTTTTTAAAAATGGGTGCAATGTTTCCCTTTTTCCCATCTCCAGGGGCTTCACCTGACTGCCATGACTTCTCAAATATCATGGAGAGAGGCTTGGCAACTACATCAGCCAATTCCCTCAGGACTCTGTGATGCATCTCATCATGTCCCATAGACTTGTGTATGTTCAGTCTCATCAGGTGGTCTCAAACCTGATCTTCTCTTGCAGTGTTGGGGAACTTTGCTCCTCCAGTCCCTGCCTTGCAGTCCATTCACTCAAGGTGTGTGAGAATTCATGTTGCCAGTGAAGACTGAAACAAAGAAGTCACGGAGTATGTCAGCCTTCTCCTTGGCCGTTGTTACCCGTTTGCCAGTCATGTTCATCAGGGGTGTACACTTCCTTTGACCATCCTTTTCTGGCTGACATACCTGTAGAAGCCCTGCTTGTTATTCTTTGCATCCCTTGCCAAGTTCAGCTACAGCTGTGCCTTGGCCTTCCTGACCTCATCCCTACACAACCAGGCAGCGTCCCTGTACTCATCCCAGGGCATATGTCACTGCTTCCACTGCCTGTGCATTTTCTTCTTGCCCTTTAGTGTCACAAGCAGGTTCTTAGTCAGCCATGCTGAGTTAAGCTATTGTGTAAAGCTTGACTATATTTCACATTCATGGCTTTCCTCAGAGGCTTGGGAACCTTTTGTGCTAAAGTAAAAAACCTCAGAAACATCACAACGAACCAGTTAGCATTAATCCATGATAGCCTTTGGGTTTTGGAGCTGAAGCCTGCAGGTCTCTGTCAAAACTCTGGGCAACTTTTGAGGAGAAATACTCCCTTTGAGTTTCATAAAGCAAAGCATTTTTGAGTTTTAAAGTGTTCTGTATTTGATTACATCAGGCTAAATCATGCTGGTATTTTGACATGAGAATCTAATAATGTACCGCCCTTTTCCTGAAGATTCTAGTATTTTTCAAAGCAGGCAACTGATACCACCATGCATTAGAATGCAGAGAAACTTCTGCTGTTTCATTGACTGATTAGTGTCAACATAGCAATATAAAAATGAAAAGAGGCCAGTCATTTTGCAAGGGGAAGCTGAATGTGTACATTCAATCTGTAGTTCAATCCACTCTCAGTTTCAGTGGGCATACTTGTATGCGGAAAGCTAAGCAGTGTAGTGTTTGTAGACCGAGGACTGTTTACTCCTGGTCAGAATAAGGTCCTTTCCAGAGCAGAAAAAAAAACTTTTTGCCAAAAGTTTTCTGAAATAACAGAGAGTTCTCCGAAATAAATATTGAGTCAGTAAGAACAGAACTTACAAAGCATTACTTTTTTTTTAATAAAAAGAAGACATGTTTTTCAGGTTAAGTTATTCCAAGTATGGAAAATCAACCTTATTTTCCTGTTTGTGTCCTAAAACCTTTTTGGAAATAGTCTTAGACTTCCAGGTGTGTTCATCTCAGACCTATAAATCTACTCCAGTACTTCAGTTTTTGATTTTTTTTTATTTTTTTCCCCTGGATCTGTCATTTTAGGTATGTATAAAACACTGATTTTAATTCATAAACTTTTTTGTCCTTTCTAATTTTTAAAAATTCCTGTATTGTGAACATATTCAAGATTGTTAGATGTTCTGAAAGGTTTCCTTTTTTACTGTAATGTTACCTGGGATCTGTACATTCTCTACAAAGGTCTGAAAATTCACTTTGAGGTTGTACAATACTGAAGTGATAAAAATAGGTGAGAAGTAGTTCTTCATAAGCATCAAGAATAAGCCATCAAAAATGAATGGACAATTAAAAGATTAATGGAGCAACAGCTAGTCACCAAAATCTCTTCCTAGATTTGGTTTTTCAAAGGCAAGGTCAAACAAATAATCTAATGCTGCAAACACCAGCTGCTTCTATTTCACAGTATATTAGACATCAATCCCTGAATTTGTTCAAGGCAGAAACAAGGATAAGAGAGAAATTATTTTAAGCCACATCTTCGCTTTTTTGCTATGGGATTCAAGTGAATGCTTAGCATCTGATATATTTGTGTTCCCAGGGATTTAGTGGGTGGGGCTAGGATGCTTCCAGAAATACTTGTGGGCTCAAATTCATGGTGTAGGTGCTGCTGATGAAGTCACAGCAGCCGCTCGGTGGCTGCCTTTCTTTGCAAACGAAGAACCCTCTGCAGCCTGGGCTAAGGTGCAGTTTCAAGTTCATGGTGCCAGAGAGACACAAGCTCTTGGCAAGCCAAGCATTTTCCCAGCTAGGTCTGGGTTATGGTCAGCCTTTCATACCAGAATAGGTTAATGCTGAGAAAACTCTAGTAGTCTTGGGGGAGACCTAGATACTTGCTGGTAAAGTGGTACTTGCTGATACCGTAATAAAGTCCCATCAGAGACAGAGTGTTGTAGCTGGGACAAATGCCAAATCCAACAGATTTTTATTTTAATACGCATCTGTCTTAGGTTCTTCTGTTAGACTTTTTCTACTTTATAAATATCTTTTTTTTTTTTAATAAGAAGACATGGAGAAATTCTTCAGGGTGCTTAGTTCGGGTTTGGGAAATACAGGCTTCTTCTACAGTATATATTTCACCTAATAGTGGGAAGCTTCCTCTAGGTTGCCTAAGATCGTTGAGATATGGACAATCTTTTTTAGATGTGCACCTCAGAAAGAATGAGAATTGGAACCTTTTCTTCTGAGCTGAGTGTCCTATAAAATAGGTCTACCAATATTTTGGAAAGAGGACCAGTCCTCTTCTCACCTAGGAGTCTAAGCCAGAGGGAAATGCCTCCTTCCCCTTTGCCTCTTCAGTTTTCCCCAGAGTAGCTGAAATGACTTGATACTCAGAGGTTTTCTTTCTAATCCTCAAAAATTGTGAAGAAAGCTTGGGTGTTAAACAAAGAGTTGGCATCTACCTTTTTTAATAGAAATGTCTAAGTCTGTTTCCAGGTATAGCAGTGAAGTGTTTAATATTCAATATTTAGTTAACAGAGTCACAGTGCAATAAATCAAATGTTAGCTTCCCCTCTGCTGTGATTATTTCAAGAACCTCTGTGAAAAGATATGGTCTAGGCACTAGGAAGCATGCTTGGATATTAAAAATATATGCTTGTTTACTGCCTTGATGCCAAATCAAAAGCACATCCTAAACATGTCCAAGTCATTTACTGGAAAAACACAAAGATCACAAGGTCACGATTAGCAAACAAAACACGATTAAGAGACGAAAACATGCTACTAAAATACAAGATATTCCCAGGGAATGAAAGGATAGAACATTTCTGGGAAAGAGCTGAAAAGCAAAAATTTTGTTTCATAGCCAAAAAACAAACTATGAAACTAGAAAAAAAAAAAAGAGTAGGTTATTTCAATTAATTTTTTAAAATTCATTTGTATTTAAAAAGTTTATAGAAGGAACAAATATCAGTTAGTAGATTTTCCTGCAAATGATGGTAATGCTTTAGTCATCTTCGTGTTCACTTCCTTGTTCCATTAGCTGAAATGGTTCTGTCTGAAAGCATCAGTATGAACCTCAGATAGGAAGGCATAAAACACAAAAAAGGCCCCAGGCTGGAAATTAAAATGAAGAAATATAATCCTAAATCCTCATTGCATATCATCATTAAAAAACAGATGTTCCTATTGTGTGAGTAGGTGTATTAGACTAAATGTCTTAACCAAACTGTGTTGGAGGTAAGTTCCAACTGTAGTTTCAGCCGGATATGGTTTTCTTCACTCTCAGCTTAAGCTTTTAGAGTACTCTCCATTATTTGCAGTGTCTGTTTAATGCATCATAACCCAAAGTCAGCAGAAAAAATATCATGTAATGTGATGAACCCCCGACATAAAAAGAGTTCTTTGGTGTTCTGCCTTGTGCTTAATATTGACAAATAATTAAAAAAAAATACTTGATTTGGGTCACGCAACACGTGAGACTAAGAAAAGATCAATCACATTGAAAGACTGGTTGCATTTTTTTGTGATATTGTGTGAAGATACTAGTTCAGAAATTGTGTGTGATTGAATAACTTGACTGAGTGAACATCAAGGGCAGAGGAGGAAAATAAAGTATGCAGAAGAAATAGGAGATATGAGAACAAGAAAAAGAATGGTGGAAGAGGAAGAGATACTGAAGGACTGAATTTAGAAGAATGCAGAATTGATACTAAATACAGATAGAAACAGAAGGGGAAAGAATTTGGAAAACCAGAAAGAAGCCTGGAAGAGAAAGAGCCAAAGTGAACATAGAGGTATGTATATTGTTCACCTATGTCATTTATATTGGGACCAGTACTCTTTAATATCTTCATCGATAGATGACAGTGAGATCAAGTGCACCCTCAGCAAGTTTGCAGACAACACCAAGCTGAGCGGTGCGGTTGACACGCCTGAGGGATGGGATGCTGTCCAGAGGGACATGGACAAGATTGAGGAATGGGCCCGTGTTAACCTCATGAGGTTCAACAAGGCCAAGTGCTCTGGGTCCTGTACCTGGGTTGCAGCAAGCCCCAGTATCAGTATAGGCTGGGGGATGAAGGGATTGAGAGCAGCCCTGCCGAGAAGGACTTGGGGGATACTGATGGATGGAAAGCCAAACGTGAGGCAGCAATGTGTGCTCAGAGCCCAGAAGGCCAACTGTCTCCTGAGTTGCATCCAACCTGTGACCAGCAGGTTGAGGGAGGTGATTCTGCCCTTCTGCTGTGCTCTGGTGAGACCCCACCTGGAGTCCTGCGCCCAGCTCTGGAGTGAGCCCTCAGCACAGGAAAGACATGGAGCTGTTGGAGCAGATCCAGAGGAAGGCCACAAAAATGATCCAAGGGATGGAACAATTCTCCTCTGAGGACAAGCTGAGAGAGTTTGGATTGTTCAGCCTGGAGAAGAGAAGGCTCCAGGGAGACCTTATTGCAGCCTTCCAGTACTTCAAGGGGGTCTATAAGAAGGATGGGGACAGACGTTTTAGGAGGGCCTGTTGCGATAGGACAAGGAGTAACTGTTTTAAACTAAAAGAGGGTAGATTTAAACTAGATAGAAGGAAGAAATTTTTCACACTGAGATTGGTAAACCACTGGCACAGGTTGCCCAGAGAGGTGGTAGATGCACCATCCCTGGAAACATTCCAGGTCAGGATGGACGGGGCTCTGAGCAACTTGATTTAGTTGAAGATGTAAAGATGGTCATGGCAGGGGCATTGGACTAGATGACCTTAAGAGGTCCCTTCCAATCCAAAGATTCTATGATTTACTGATTGAATTGGTTTCAGGGAACCATTGACTGTATGATTTTGTGTGATACCTGAAGCAGGTGTTGAGGATGTGACTTAGTATGCTGTGTTTTCTTCATAAACTCTGTTTGTTACAGCTATTCCCACTCAGGTGCTGTGGGAACTGAGATATAGCCCTCCTATTCATAACATGCAGCTTAGCCTTGCGTCAAACTGCAACAGCTGCAGGTACAAATATTTCCAATAGGCAGCAGTCTTGGCCTGTAGATGCAGCAATAATACAGAGTAATATGTTTGTAACATGCTTCTAAAATTTCCAGCACTTCTATTATCTTAAACAGATGTAGGGAGAGGAGTTATTCCATCTTGCTCTGCAATGTAACTATCTGAGATTAATCATTATCTCTGTTTAAAGGGATAGTTATTCTCACATGAAGTATAAGGATGTTAACTAAATAAATCTTCCAATTCTATTCCTTCTCTGTTTTTCAAACTGAGAAAGAAACAGGCTAGAGAGGAAAATAAGCCAAAATAAAGACTGAAATATTGCTCCTAGTTTGAAGAATCACTTTGACACAGTCAGGAGATAACAGAAGTCAATGTTGTTATGCTTTCTTTGACACTGGTGACAGTGTCACAGAAGATAAGTAAGCAAATCCCAGGTGAGATTTCAGAAGCTGACTATTGCGAATACTTCAAATGAGATTTTAATACTCTCTTTATGTGGAAAATTGATTTCCCAGGGAAATTGCATTTTTCCTAGTTTCTTATAGAAACTTTTTTATTTTGCAGTACTAACAGCCAGTTTTAGTTTTGTAATTGCTTTCACTTGGTCTTTCATCACTTACTTACCCTGACCATGCTGGATAAATCTTGGCTCAGTAACATACATCTGGTTCTCTCTTCATCAGCTCCAGGGTGTGAGTGTATGGGAATATTTCAGGTTTCAGGGGTTATTCGTGTTCAGCAGAAATAGAAAATAAACAAACAAAAAAAAGAAGTAGCTCCCAAAATGGAGTGCTCTTTCCCCACCATACATAGTCCTTAATGAATAAATTTTTTCAGTATTCATTTCTCTAGGGAAATTTGGGCCAGAATGGGGTTTGAGTGTGACTTTCTAAAAGTCTGGATGTTTGGACTGATGTTTTGGGTTGGCCTGTTTTAGACAGAAGTCTGTCTTAAAATAATAAAATAAGTCTTGCTTAAATACTGAAATTGATTATTCTGTTCTTCCAACATGTATTGTGCATTTCTATGTTTTGTATTATTGTTGTTTTTCTGTAGACATGGCTGTAAAGTGACTATAAATCATACCCAATGGGCCTCTCTCCTGAAAGCAAATAATTATTGTAAACTCTTAAAATGAGCAGAGCACATTCCTCTGAGTCTGAAATCTGATGCTTGCTCCATGCAGATCCGATTTCAGATCAGAGCCATGTAATTCAAGGACAGTACATTCATTTGGGAAATGGTCAGGGAGTTTTACATCATGTGAAGTTATAATCCTGTAAAAATAAAATCAGTAGAACCAGTCCTCAGATGAGGTCTCCCTTAATGGTCTCCTGACTTACAATCTCTCAGTTAATGAAATCCTTATTCATTATTAAATACAAAGTCTGTGTGTATTGCAAAGCAAACCAAGGAAGCAACTGAGTCATTTAAAAAATGGATGCTGAAAGAACAAAACTTTTAATTTCACTTGATAAAAGTAAAGGGAATGAAGGATACTAATAAACACTACACTAAGTCTAATTTCATAAAAAAGTATCTCTTTCCATTTTCTTTTTATGCTTACTTCTTTTTCTTGGGGTAGAACTAGATTCAGTTAAATTAGTCATGGAGAAAGATTATTTCCATGTTTTGGTAGCTGGATATGGGTATTCATGTTTGTGATATGGATGAATGATATCTTTCAGTACCACATGTAATTCACCCAAACAGAAATATTTCTAGTATTCCCTAGTAAACAGTCCTGTAACACTATGGACACAAGGTCCCAGATCATACTCCAGATGATGCAACATAAAATATTGCACTGTTGGGTCTTACTGTCTACTTCTAGAAACATGTAGCAGAAGAGTGTAAGATATCTGTCTTTACTGGGGAAGCAACATATTCTCTGTAAAAAACATCAGACAGGGAAGATGAGAGGAAGAAAAAGGAATGAAAACTATTGCACAAACCAGTATTTGTGTAGGACTTCATGAGTTTCTCTGAATGTGTATGAATACTTACTACACAGTAAGTATATTTTACTTGAAGACATACTCGACACTTTCAGAAAATGGTGATGTATGCATCTCCTGTCTTTTGTATACTAAAGCCACTAGTCATTAACCAGAATGAGTTATTTTGCAGTTACTATTCTCACTTGGCCACATTTAAGGAGCAGCCTATGCTGTCCATTAAATTTATGAAAGGTTAGCTCAATACTTTCAGATGTTCATAGGGTACTAATTATACTAAGAAAACTATGAACCTTTGAAGTCCAAAAAATCTGTGTATTTCTGTTTGGGGTTTTGGGGTTTGGTTTTGTTCTATTTTTTTTAAAAATGGGGACTGGAGTTTTGGGATACAGTATTTCGATCTATAAAAATTTTCTACTAGAGGAGAAAAACATCTTTTCACTAACAGTTAAATTGAAATACATGGATTTCTATAAGGTTGTTGTATCTTCCTCACTAACCATGGACTTTTATTGCCTGTTTAAACATTTGTGGAATAATTTTATTGTGAATGCCTTGGGTTTTTTTTCAAGTTGAGCATATGAAGCAAATATAGATAGGGCTATTCTTGCTTTTTCAGTTCCATTGAATAAAAAGTATGCAAGCTCTTATGCGGTAACCCTCATTGATTCCATGCAGTGAAGAGTTTCCCACGAGTTCTGCATGTGTGAGGTTCTATTGCTAATTTCCTGAGTACAAAACATTAGTAGTGGTAATTAGTAATTAGAAAGCATTAGTATCTTTAGAGGCCTAGTCTTTCTGGAAGCTCCTGTTTTACATCTTGAATATTTCCTCTATCCCTATTGCAAGCACAGTTGTGATATACTCTTAAAATGCAATAGTGAGTATGTTGCCCTAAAGAGACTGCATTATAAGAAGGTCATCATCAATTGTATTGTCAAATAAGAGAGGTGAGAGAAAAGATACTGAAGAAGCACCATGTGGAACTGGCATTCATTTAATCTATGAGCTGTTGGAAAGCTGGGTTTCTAGTCATAGATGGCTACCTAAACTCCCTCTAAAACGTACAAAGGAGGCAAGGATCTCTGTCCAAGAGAATCTGATGCTAAGGACAGTGTTTGAAATGGAAAGATGCATTGGCCTCTGAATGTTCCAATTGAGTTCCACAGTAGAAGGGTATTGGACTACAAAGAACTAAAGGCCAGACTGAAAGGCCATAGCAATAACGAACAGTGCAACACATAATGCTGCACAGCACCTGGCTGCAACTGTGACAGTCAACTAAAGAGAGTTAAAATGAAAATAGCATAATTGGTTTGGACTGCACCCAAAGAAATCCAAGACTGAAGGGGGAAGAGTATAGTCAGAAGAACAAACATTAGTCAGGAAAAAGCTGTGAAGTTAAAAGATAGCAACTGCCCAAAGGGTACGAATATAAACAGTTGAAATAATTTATGTGTATAAACATTTTATACCTATATTTAACAACAGCAGAGGATTAGATTGATTGAGGAAGACAATAATGTGATGGAGGGACCTGTGATGAAATCAAAGTATATTGTATGACTGAGTTCTCTTACAGTCCTATGCTATTGCAGGTTGAAGGCTGCAACTTTTCTTTGGCTGCTTTAATGTTAATGAGGAGCCATCTCTGCTCCATTCTTTTATACTTACACAAATAAGGCAACTTCTCAAGTAGTAAATCAGTGGTTAGTGAACTTGATTTGATGTAGTTTAATGAGTTCAATTCTTTTTCATATCTGGAAGGTTCAAACTCATCCTAAGCACAGAAATTTATTTGGGAGTATGTCCAACTACTTAACTGTCTTGAAGGATCTCTAATCTGCTCCTGCTGCAGTGAATGTAGGGTCCATAACTAAAGGCTAGGCAAAGAGTTGAAACACAGAGAAATAAGATTTTTAGTCTAGAGATTAGAGTACTTACGTTGGAGGGCAGTTGTCCCCAGTGACAGCTTACTGGTGTAATTGAATGGTTGCTCGACATGGAAAACAGGCAAACTTTAGAGCAGGGATTAGAATTGAGGAGTTCCACTTCCTTAGGGTAAATTCATGGGTTTGCTGTTACTGCGCTTAACATGTACTGCTACTATTATTACTACTACTACTGCAATCACTACCACTACCATTACCATTACCAGTACTATTGTTTTTGTGAGGTTGCCTTACCCACTAAAGCTGTATGTATCTCTTACAGTGTTGTCCAGCTTGTACCTCCATATTCACAGAAGAAAACTTGATACCAAATATTTTGAACTGCATTCAAAAGTTCATTGCCTCATCACATTCTTTAAGCATGAGCCATTTCTTTTCTCTTTCATGTTACTTCCCAAAATCTGATTAAATATTTGTCTGAGGTTTAGAGAGGAAATGGGATGTTACAGCCTGCAATACATATATAGCAGAATTTGAGATGGGCATACAATCATATCTTTGTGTCTTTTGTCTACGCTTTATTCATGTGAGGAAGCTACACAAAAATTCTCCTCCTGAAAAATTAGTCCAAGGATGCTGTTCTTGAAGAGGTTCTCTTGAAGAACTTTTGGGTGCCCAAACACCAAATTTCCTCACCTTTTACAGCTCTCCACAGTTACAGCTATGATGAAGATATGCATTCTTCGGAAACTAGACACTACTTATTCACAATTAAACTCAGGTTAGGAAAGTTGTAGAATTTCTCACTGAATCCTGATCTATCAAAAAAAAAAAGTACTGTGTGCCAAGTGCCTTATACAAACAGTTTGTGTGAGGTGTGTCGTCCATACCAGTCAAAATGTAATGGTCTCAACCTGTGGACCAAGAAAACAAGATTAAAACCAGCTGCAGAGCCATGGTTCCCCCCTGAGAGTCATCTATCTGGCTTGCTCTCTGGTGATATTGTACCACATACAGGTAGTGCAGTTGCCTGCAGCTGGCTCACAGGGTCCCACAGTTTGAACCCTCTGATGCGTGGCTATCACTTCTGCAGTGCCCTTGAGGGCCAGCGAAGCATGCAGAGCCAGCTTTTGCAATTTTGTTTTGAAAGCATAGCCTGCAGTCCTTGCATCACTGACCTCTGACTGTATGTGTAGCCTGGGTAGAGTGGAAGTCAAAGCAACCTTGATAAAGACACCTACTACCCAGTCTGTTTTGGCTCAGACCTGCAGTTCCTGGGAGGACTGGGTTGCAAGAATCCAAGCTGGCTCCTGCTCAGCTATGCCAGGGTAAAAGAGTCCTGTTGTGCTGTCTGTACTCTCTCTGTTTCTCCAGGAGATGATGAAAATGCAAAGGGCAGTCAGGTTTTGTCCTTACGAAAAAAAAAAACAAACCCAACAAAAAAACAAAAAACCCAACCCCCCAAAACCAGTATAAATTTAAAGTGACTTCTGAACATTCTGAACAACCTAATACTGGGATTAAACCCCTTTGTATTTAGTCAATTTTCTAACTCCTCTAACCATTCTAACTCCTCTAACCATTCTAACTCCTCTAACCATTTCACGATTTTAAACTCTGCTTCAAAAGACTGTCTTTTATAGGGGTTTATATCCTGGTTTTTTTTGTGTTCCTCCTATACTGATGCTAATGGAGGCTGCAGAAAGGGATGGCTAGGTTTGAACCTTTTATTTCTTTTGAGGAGAAAGTATGCTCAACTTTGCAAAGGTTAATAATATCTCTGCTGTGGCATTACAAACCTTGATCTGTGCACCTCTAAATCTTTCTTGACACAGATGTCCTCTTGGAGGCATCCAATAAGAAGGTTTTTTCGGGTGTCTAAAAAGCAATAGAAGTCCATCGCCATTTCAAGTTTGGACAAATTTGGGGGTCTTATCTGTTTCCACAGAATGAGGTGTTTATTTGCCATTAAATTTAAATGGAAAGGGATCAGGCTTTGATGCCTAGGAATCACATAAAAATAGAACAAATGTTGATTTGAATTATGCTTTATTTAATAGACTTTCATTTCAATATTTGGTAGTAAAAGAAAGAAAAAAGACAGTAAAAGACTGACCACCTATTGCTATGCAATACAATATGCCTAGGTATCGTCCACCTGTGCTGCCTTTGATGTTCTGTCTTGTATCTACTCCAAGACTTAGATCGATTCCCAGCACAGTGGGGGTCATGATGTGATGGCATGGCTGATGTTTCAGGTTAACTGTCCTGCATTTTTGCCCTGTGAGGAACTTCAAGCACAGCAGAAACAGGCTCTTACGATGTCAGAATAATATGCAGAGCTCTTAGACCTGTGGTAGTTAACTTACTCTGATAATGGTGCCAGTGGCATCATAAATACTCCGCTCAGGCACATTTTGTCTGGAATGAAACCACATGGCTGGAATGCATTGAAAGCTCTTTGGAAGCAAGGACTGTTTGTTTTTAATTTGGCTAGTGAAAGAGTAGTAAGCTTATGACTCCAAGATGTTACAAACCATGTTGAAGAATGAAAAAAATAAATCAGTGGTGGAGAAGGACTCTTAACTGGGTTATAGAGAACTTTGGACAACATGTGACACATTGGTTTTATGTCATTCTTAGCACAAATGTTACAGCAGAAAAGAGAACTCTCTGAAAGACTTGATCTAGTAAAAATGATATGAAGTATTCCACCATTATTATTATTATTTATTTCTGTTATGCTTGTAATAATTCAGGTGCTTTCCAAACCAAAAAGCTACAGGCCCTGCCCCAAGGAGCTCACAATCTAAAGGTGGACAAGGAGAGAAAGGTGAAGGAGAGGGTGTCCACAGAGAAGGCAAGAGGCCAAGATGGAAATCAACCATATCTTAGCAATCAAATGTGGTTTGAATGCATTGTTGCAAAGCTATACAAACTATTTTCCAATTACTGCTCCTATTTTCCATTCTGGTTCAACTAATTCACTGCCAGGTGCCATGGGACAGAGAGATGTGCAGGAAGGAAGCTTTCAATATGTGAGCTCAGAGAGAGTAACACATGCGTAAAGCAGAGCTGGAAAACTCACCTAAAAGTATAGAGATGGGAGGGGTTTATCCAGATTTTCAAAACTCAGTTCAGTACCAGGATAGTTTAGATCCAGAACGGTATGGTTTTTCAGGTCCTACAAGGTGGGAGTTACATGTGATGGATTCCATTGGGAAAGTAAGTGTCCTGTATACATCTGGAGGTTCCTTAATACCGGCTAATATGAACTACAAAATCTATCATGGCTGGGCTCGGAAAGTTAAGAATGAAATGACCACACTGATATGGTATATTCACATGTTTCCAAGGGAGAAGAAGGATGGTGCTGAGTGTTCGAGGGTGGTAATTCTTAAGTAATTTGAAAAATTACATTTTGAATAATGTAGAACACCAGTCTCTGATTAAAAAGAAACAGACTGTTTAATTTTAAAAATACTGTTTTTGACTAAGACAATAAGTCACTCAGTTATGAAAAATACTATTAAGTTTTCTTTGTACATTTAAGTGTCTAAGTATTTTTTATAAAACCTCCAATCTGGTTCCCCCAAACTCTGAAATTGTCAAAGAAACTGTCTTAAGGCTTGCCTTTAAAAACTTCTCAACAAATTGCCGTATTTTTCCAAGTACTTGGGGGATCACTGTATCTTTGTTTATTCCTGAAGTATCTTTCTCTTAGCAAATACGAGTGCATTGTGAAGGCAAAAGCTAAGAAGCAGTTGAATATTAAAGTGCATAGGTTGTCCACGTTTGGAAAAATAAATGGTTGAAGAAGCAGTAGCTGTTGTGATTGCAGATTTCCGGGGAGTAATCCGTCATCGGTTTTTAGCAAGCCAGGGATATTTCTTTTACTATAAGAATCATTTTCTTATAGTCTTCAAATCCTGCAAATGCATTTCGAACAATGGTATCAGCATGGTGATAATCCTCTTGCTGGGAGGGAGCAGCTGTAATTCAATAATTAGATAGACTGACCTTTCATAATTTACAGGTATTCATATTCCTTCAATAAATAAAAGAATATACACTATCTTTTGATTCTGTATAGCTTTTGAAACAAATCAAGATTCTAGCAAGTTAGATAAATTATTCTAATAGCTTGACATGAATTATGCTGACAGGAGCCGCTTAAGATTATTATGGTGCCCAGAATCTTTAAGAACCTACAAAGTTAAATAAAGGCTTACAAGTCTCTTAAGCTACTGTTTATTTGCATAGAAAAATATTTATCATAGGAGTCAACTATCATATGAGAGAAATTGCATTTGTTGTAATTGAAAAAGATAGCTAAAAAGTTTCTGTGGGTTATTGCAACAGTACAAGAATACAAGATGCTTCCATTTATTAAAAAATGTAAAACAAATAGTGAAAGCTAAAGCAGGCTACAAAACAGAAGGTCCCCGTATTATCTTTCTCTTTATTATGTTACAAGATCATGTGCCACAGCTGAGTACTATAAAGTGTAATTCTGCATTTGCTAATATAATTCTTAAAACACCCCCCCCCAAAGCACTATGCAAAATATATATATTTGTAAATGCTTCCTCCTGTAAGCATCACAACCTTGTTATCACATAATCACCCTGATCAACTGTTTCCTGTTTCCCATCACAGTCAATGCTAATGTCCAACTCCTTGTCCAGCTGATCCTGCAGTGTGGCTTGTTCTGAGTTTTCTAACTCCATTTTCTCTGTTTCTGAAGCACAAATACTTCCCTCTTCCTGTGAATCCGACGACTCGCTGTTATTTTGTGACTCAGCTAACATGCATTTTTCGTCAGGACTTTGGATGTTTAATTCACAGTTCATGGTCAGTTCTCCCTCTTCCAGTTCAGCAGTTTTCTCACATTGTTCTTCTGCCTGTTGACGGGAAACTTCTTCAGAAACGGTATATATTTTATTTGTACTCTGCTCCACAGAGTTTGTTTTTGATCGTCTGTGAAATAACCCAAAATTTTTTATGTCTGTCACAAAATTCACACGCTTTTGTTTCTCCTTAGTGGACTCTGACACCATCATTGCTGAGCCGTTGCTTACATTATGTGTTTCAGAGGCAATAGTGGCTGATCTTGGGTGTATCATTGTTGTTATGTCAAACAGGCTGAAGGTCTTTTTCTTTCCTTTCTTATTTCCTTCACCCTCACTATTTTCTTCATTTTCTGAAGGAGAGGCAGTGTCCTTGTTCATCTTTGCAGTCTGCAAATTAGACAGCTTGCTTCCTTTTAACAAACCCAGGACTTCAAAACGAAAGCTGGAAATATCTTGTTTTAACTCCTAAAAATTAGGAAGAGAGATGAAATATCAGAGCATGAAAGCTAATTTGACTTTTCCTCTTGTAATTAAAAAAAGAAAAAAAATAGGCTTATGCTAGGGATCAGTAATAAACTTCACCATCTGGATAATACCTGGCATCTTCAAGGTGCTTTGCAGACTGTCTAATGGATCTTCCAGATGAGACAGAATAGTGAGCATCAATGTTATCAGAGGAAACTTCACAGGAAATGTGCCTTTAGCCTAGACTACTCATAGAAATCACCAACAGTGGTGGAGGAAGGAGCATGGACAACTCAAAGACCAACAGCCAATCTGCTAGAAAGTATTATCCTATTATAAGAACAGCATCTGCATAATCTCTTAACACCATCCCTTACACACATGGGGACACATGCACACACAAGGCATACACATGTTTGAACGCTTCCTTGTGAGTAGTGGTACAAGTAGGGCTTCGTGCATTTCCACTCAATGTTTGGCAGCTAGCAGCTAAGTCAGAGCAAATCATTGCAGGTTGCTTTCAGCCAGTGCAACCTCTGCCTCTTAAAGGCCTGTCACAGGAGAAGGCAACTTGCCTTCAGGAGGTCTCTATTTCTCTTCATTTTCTCTAAAGGGATAATCATAGAATCATAGAATCATTTGGATTGGAAAATACCTTTAAAATCATTGAGTCCAACCATAAAACTAACACTGCCAAGTCTACAACTAAACCATGTCCCTAAGCGCCACATTTACATGTCTTCTAAACACCTCCAGGGATGGTGACTCAACCACTTGTCTCTGGGCAGCCTGTTCCAACGCTTAATAACCCTTCTGGTGAAGAATTTTTTCCTAATATCCAATCTAAACCTCCCCTAGCGCAACTTGAGACCATTTCCTCTCATCCTATCACTTGTTACTTGGGAGAATAGACCAACACCCACCTCACCACAACCCCCTTTCAGGTAATTGTAGAGAGCAATAAGGTCTCCCCTCAGCCTCCTTTTCTCCAGACTAAACAACCCCAGTTCTCTCAGCCGCCCCTCAGAAGACTTGTGCTCTAGATCCTTCACCAGTTTCCTTGCCTTTCTTTGGACACACTCAAGCACCTCAGCATCCTTCATGTAGTGAGGGGCCCAAAACTGAACACAGTATTCAAGGTGCGGCCTCACCAGTGCCGAGTACAGGGTGATGAACATTTCCCTAGTCCTGCTGGCCACACTATTTCTGATACAGGCCAGGATGCTGTTGTCCACCTTGGCCACCTGGGCACACTGCTGGCTCATACTCAGCTGGCTGTTGATCAGCACCCACAGGTCATTTTCCACTAGGCACCTTTCCAGCCACTCTTCCCCAAGCCTGTAGCATTGCATCAGGTTGTTGTGACTGATGTGCAGGACCCAGCACTTGGCCTTGTGACTCGCATATAATTGGCCTCAGCCCTTTGACCCAGCCTATGCAGATCCCTCTGTAGAGCCTTCATACGCTCCAGCAGATCAACACTCCCGCCCAACTTGGTGTCATCCTGCAAACTTACTGAGGGAGCACTCGATCCCCTCATCCAGATCATTGATACAAATATTAAACAGAACCGGCCCCAGTACTGAGCCCTGGGGAACACCGCTTGTCACTGGCCGCCAACTGGATTTAACTCCATTCACCACAACACTTTGGACTTGGCCATCCAAACAGTTTTTCACCCAGCAAAGAGTACACCTGTCCAAGCCATGAACAGTCAGTTTCTCCAGGAGAATGCTGTGGGAAACAGTGGCAAAGGCTTTACTGAAGTCCAGGTAAACAACATCCACAGCCTTTCCCTCATCCACTGAGCAGGCCACCTTGTCATAGAAGGAGATCAGGTTAGTCAAGTAGAACCTGCCCTTCATAAACCCATGTTGACTGGGGCTGATCACCTGGTTGTCCCGTACGTGCCGTGTGATGGCACTCAAGATAATCTGAATGAATAATGAAGCCATTAGCTCAGGCTCTGGCTGTATCTTCTGTGTGCCTAAGTTGAGGCAGATGAGTATCATTTTGAATGTTTGGAGTTTGAGGTGCCAATTAGTAACAAAAATGTTTCAGGCTAGAAATACACAGTAATGGATGTAAGCGTTGTGATATATACGGCCCTATTCACTTCATCTGTGCCAAAGGATTTTAATATTTGACTGCTTACTTAAGTTTTCCATCTCTTAACTCATATAAAAGGTGTTCTGTATACAAACAAATGCACAACAGCACTCCATAGCAGGAAAATTCTATTTCCTAAGGTGCTGAAACTATTTGCATCTTGCTTTAGCAAGTGTGTTGTTACACACACTTAGTCCCACTTTGGTGTCTCCTTATATGAGCACAGTTCAAACTAGCTGATAAAACTGATTATTGCTCCAGCTGACGAAAGAAGGAGGATTGCAGGAGTCCACGCGCAGTACTACCTGTGTGTGGTCCACCAGGACACAGACACCACCCTAGGAAGCAAGTTAGATGCTACCTGAACAACTGAGGAGTGTGAGAAATATGCTTTGCAGTCTCATAATATCTTACTAAAACATCTGTAAACATATAAATAAACTCATACCTTAAAATTTTCTTCTGTCAGTCCTTCCTCAGTTTTGGCGTCTCTTATCATTGCTGCAACATATCTCTTAACCAGATTTCTCATAACTTCCTAAAAAATATAAAATACTGTGTTAGCTTTCCTGATATTAGTTACTAAACCTACACTCACTGGGCCTGCCTGGACTTCTTTGTGCTTTAGAAACATGTTAAAAAGTGTACAAACCTTAGATCTGGTTGAAAATGTGTTCTGCTTTTCAATGGAAAGTGCTCATATTAATTATCCTGAGACGGGCTGTACTGGGTTTGACCAAAGGTGTGTCTCATGCCAGTAACATGCAATCTGACTGAGCAGTTGCTGGTGCCTCTTGAGGAGTGTAAGTCTAGTGTGGTTGTATAATGTTATTTCCAGCTATACTATCCCAAACCTCTTGTGATGTGAGATTCAGAGACTTTCTGGATCAGCAATGATAGCTCTAGGTTTAACGGGCTGTGGCAGGTTTTCCTATATGTTTGGAACTCTTGTAAACTTTCAGCATCCGCAAATCCTCTGCCAATGAATTCCACAGTATAGCTGGAATAAAATTCCACTTGGGGGGTTGTTTATTATTAACCTGCTCTCTGATGGTTTCCATTGTTGTGTTCTACTTCTAAGAATCCTAAAATTATTTTGGTTGGAAGATATGCCTGAAGGCTGTCTGATCCAGCTCGGGACCATGTCCAGTCAAGTGTCGAAAATCTCCAAGGACGAAGATGCTGCAGCCTCCCTGAGCAACTTTTTCCAATTCTTTCCTACCCTCACTGTGATGATGATTTTCCTTACAGAATTTCCCTTCCTGCAACTTGCATCCATTGACTCCTGTTCTTTTTCTGTGCACCTTCAAGAAAAATCTGGCTCCTTCTTATCTCTAACCACCCACTATGTTATTGAAAATAGCAATTAGATCCCCTTTAACCTACTCAAGGCTGAAATCCGAGCTTCTCCTTTTATGTCAGCCCGCTAACCAACTTGGTGGCCCTTTGCTGGATTCCTTCCAGTCTGTTAACATCTCTCTTGTAGTGGGGGGCCCAAAGAAGGACACACTGCTCCAGATACAGTCTTACAAGTGTGTGCTGGAGTAGACTAATCACTTCTCTCAAAGTTCTTCTTACAGACTTATTAATGCAGTGTAGTACATGTCTGGTATTCAGTTTGCGGATAGATGGTAAATATCTGCTCTGTGTTCACCTTCACCATGATTTTATAGATCCCTGTTGTACTTCCCACAGTACTTCTCTTTTTCAGGTTATAAAAGTCCTAGTTTACCTAGTCATTTCCCATATGGAATCCTTTAATTACCAAACCCACATGTGTAGAGCCCACGTCTTGTTTAACTTGCAGACCTTTTAACACACAAAAAAATTGAAAATAAATCTGAAATTCATCCCTTGTGCTACAATAATCTCAGAAAATCAGAGGCTGCAGCAGGGAGGATGAAGTAGAACAGCTTACAGAGGATCTAGGCAGAGGGGTTATTAAGGGACAGGAAGTTGTCTATGGGGGATCAGAGCCAGAGAGATGGAAAGCAGATTCTGGTGGAGCATGCCCATATGATCCTGATGAATCCCAGCTGGGAGGTGTGACTATGTGTTTGCTTTTTTAAATGCAATCCATGGTACAGTGGGCAAAATACTGGTTAGTATATTATTGCTCTAGGAGATACCCTTTTCCACCCCGAAGTAGACAACCCTACTTCTCAAACGCTATTGTTTGAACACCAAAAATACTATGTGTGTTTGCAGAGGATGAAGTAAGTATGCATTTTGTGGTTTTTTCTTTTCTTTTTCTTTTTTTTTCTGCTTTCTCATTAAATTCTTCTTTTTTTTCCATGATGAAGACCTTTTGAAGGCATAGAAAAATAATTGCCCCCAAAAATAAACATGGGCCTATACCTGGTATTGGTGATGTCTTCTCAGATTGTCAGCTGCACGCCTCTGAAAAAAAGAAAAGAACAAAAATACATGAATCCCTGTCTGGCGGTAAAAAAGTTACAGCATAGCAAAACAGCGGGTCTGTGCGATATCTGGTATCTAGCAAGCTGAAAGAAATGGTTCAAAGTCTGTTGGAGCAAAGCCTGTCATTAGCTTTACAGAAGAGAGAATATTGTTATTGGGAAGGCAAAGTGGATTTTCTACATTTTCACCAACGTGCTGTTGTTCCAGCATTGGCATGGATGTGGTGGGGCAGCCAGGTCTCCACTTGCAGAGTCCCAGATTTGCTGATCTGTGATTGATAGATGGGGAACAATGTGATTGTGCCACTTACTTGCACAGACTGAAGTGTATTTTACTGAATTGAGAAAAGCTTGACATAAGCATGGTGTTAGCAGACACTTGCTACGGCTCCTAGTGTCTCATTTAAGATAGAGCTAACCAAAAACTGCACTATAAAACCATATTAAAGAAAAAAATTGCTGCTTAGTTTTCTGTTAAAAACACTCAGTCACAGAGAGGGGTATGAAAGAAATTTAGCTTGCAATGCAGAGTTTGGTGTTAAGAAGGAAGGAGGGTAAGGGGGATAGTAACTCTGAAGAGGAACAGCAAAAAGAAGTGTGGTAGGTTGAAAGTATGATACAGGGTTCAAGCAAATATTGCATTAGATTTTACTGCCCTATCTAAGGGCTGTCCAGAAGAAGATGGGGGAAAAAAAGGCCTGAATTAGTCCTTGAATTACTGTTGTCCTCAATAGCATACTGAGTCACATCCCTCTATTGTCTGCCTTAATTATCCCTGACTGGTGAGAGAAAGATTTATAATTTTAACTTGGGTTCTTAGATCTGCTGCTGGTGAGAAAAGAAGGTGTCTGACCACTGATTGTATTTCTACGAAACAGAACACTTACAGCATCTTAAAACAGGATAAAAGGACATCCAACGGACTTGTTAAAGTTGACCTTGGTTGCATAATAATGCAGGCACAGTAAGGTATTTTGTCATCTTCTTTTACATGAAACTGATTGGCAATTTATGATTAACACTTTCCCTGTACTCGGAATCAGTTTACACTTTAAGGTTGATTTCTTCTTTGTAATTAGTTTGAGAGATGCAGGAGCTGTGTGGTTGGGCTTGGTAAAAAATAATAGAAAGGGGAATATCGTTATTTCCTAATCTCTCTGAACAGCCACTGTGGGGTAGAACTTTACACCTAAACATCTTGTCTTCAGGGTTTTTCCAGATTGTGTTTCTGTATCTATGCCTCGTCCAAAGAGAAGGTGGAAATTCCTTGTGATTAAGGGTGGAAGGATGGGCAAGGCAGCCGTGGGGAGGCAGACACCCTCCCACCACCCGTCTTTAACCAGGTTTTAGAAAAAAAAAAATCTGCTTTTTGCAGTTGAACACACGATGGAGATGTTTCATTCCCGAGGAGAGAGCACTAAGGGAGTCCGTGGCTAAGAGAGCTCGCAGCAACAGATCTGACTCACAAGTGAAGGGAAAAACACTTTAAGGTGTAATTGAAATGCACTTCAGTTCAGGTAAAGCTAATAACTTCTATAAATAAAACAAATGCTGATTCTTGTCTCACTGAATACTTTCTGCAGTTACTGTCTGCTCTGCTTTATTTTACAGTGAAATGTGAAAGAAATTAATAGGTTTAATTCTGTACCCATAACAAGAAATAGCTAAATAAGTTTTATCTTTTTTTTTGCAAGTGATTCTGAAACTCCTAGAAACAGAGGCTGTGGCTTTTCCACTCAATGCAACATCAACAAGTTAATTTGGGATGACTATGTAAACAAATTTATTTGTGTAGTAACATGTCCAGAACAATTCTACTGCACTTAACAATTGTTTTGAATCCATACCACTGCAAAGCTGAAAGAAAATGCATTTAATGTTGTGTTTTCATACACAGACACATATATACTGCACAGGGAATTATGCATACACACAACATATCAAAGTTATTACTGCCATCAGTTCTCTACCTCCTGTTTAAATGTTCAGATTCAGTTTCCAGTTCATAATTGTCTTTTGATTCCTTAAGGAAGGAGAATGAATCTTTGCCTAAACACATCTGAAAATCAAGCTATTCATTATAGATAAAATGACATTAACACTCATATTGTCCTTATTTAGTTCTCAGCCAGCCTGCTTTTCTCTACCTGGTAATAGTCTAATTTGTGGTTGTTCAAAATTTGTTTCAAGTAACTGCTGTGCTTCGTGCATGAAGAATTGTTAAAAAGTATGGCTGACAAAGGGATAAAAGTTAAATCTGACTAAAAACAGCAACAGGAGAAGTAACACTGTTCTGTTGACAATTTTGTATGAGATCATGAAATTGAAGAGAATAGTTTATCACTTTTCAAAGGGAGCACTAATATCTTTTAGGAAGCTTTAATAGCGGTTCTACTAGTAGTGATAATTATTTTGGTCTTCCTGCTTATGCCATTCCTAGTAGTTTGCATTATTTGGAAGAAAAATCTCTTTAGCAGCCAAAGTTTGATAATGTTAAATTACTTCTTTTGAAGTGTTTTATCAAAATTATAACTTAAATAAAGTAGGAATTCAAGTTTAATGCCTGCATTTGACCTCAAACTGCTTAGTGATAAAGGTCCAGAAAATGTAAAGATCATCTGAAGTCATGAGATATATTCCTGACCTTGAGTAGAAGCATCCCATAAAAAAGATAAGAATTCATCTGTGTTGACAAAGAGGTTTTCCCATGAGATGGTCCTTGGTTATTCAGCAGACACTCCAGATTACTGATTTCTATTCCAGGTGGAAGGTGTTATTCCTTCACTCAACTTTCAATAACACACATTACAGACAAAATACAAAGAGCTTATATTGACTTAGGAGTTGCATCATTTTCCACTTGGAGAAAAAAGAATAGGAGAAGGGCAAAGGAGATTTTCTCTGACAAATGATAATAATCATGTAGGCTGCTTGGGAAAATGGCATAAAAAGCTGGATAGCTAGGAAAGTGCTAACCATTTATTTAAACATCAGATGCACACAAAAAAAACCCCAAACACCTGGAGATATCCCTGACAATCCTTTTGTCCATTTTCTCCTCTGAAATACTTAAAATTGTAGTTAAAACACTTTGGCAACTGATCAGACATAAAGTGGAATGTAATTTGAGGAAAACAGTACAATTTATTCCAGTGGGATTGGGGTTTCTTTTCTTACATCTCTTCTTTTTTGAAATAGCAATGGATTTCAGATCGCCAACAGGATTAGCCTTGACATCCAAAGACCTTGGGCAGTCAGGAAAACTAATCAATAGAATTACATTACTAATCTGACTTTTGCAAAGGTGAGCTGACAAAGTTAACAGAACAGCTATATATACAGCTATATATATATAAAAAGCAGCGCACACTGTTATTTTAGAGTTTTAAGTGTAGGAGATGCTTTGTGATAATAGCTAAAGACAATGCTGCATACCTGGGATGTGTCAAAATGACAGAAAATAACAATGTGCTGAAATCTGAAAGGTAGAAGATCTCTGTCTGATTAATAGCAGAGCTGAAGTACTAGTAAATCACATGTAAGCATCCTGGCCTTCCTTCAGCTGTAGCTGTGGCTGGAGAAACTGCCATGAGCGTGGCTGGGCAGCGCGTTGCTTTGGAGAAAAAACCTATCTCTTGAAAAAGCTCCCCTTGACTCCACCACCCACTGCCTCAGCTGTCCCAGTGCAACAAAGGATGGTAGAACCATGGAATTGATATACAAGGAGAAACAAATCAATTAGCTCTCTTAAGCAGCATCTCACTCGCCTGCAGACTCTGTTCTTTGCCATGATAACTTTGTCATAAGCAGCACTGCAGATGGTCCTCGCAAGCAACCATGCCATACTTATTTCTACTGACATTTTTCTTCTTCATATAAGCCAGATAAATCCTTTCATTAGCATATCTGCTCTAAACTATCCTGACCCTGAACCCTTTCTTTACAGGTTCTGCCTTCATGTAATGAACTTCTAAGTGTACACGTATATATATATATATCTTTATAGTCGATTGTTGGTGACACATTTAGTACATCCTTGATTCATTCCCAGCTCGTGATTCCTGGCTTTTTGGTATTAAGGTTTCTTATGCAGATATCATGCCTGATCCTTGAAAAATGCTGGCTTTAACAAGCCAGCTCCATTCTGTTTATTGTCTGTTTTGTATCCTCTAGCACTGACTCAGCCTCTGGGTGCACGCTATTGCTTTTTCTACTGGAAAACTCCGTAGTACATCACTGCTGATTAGAGCATCCTAATAAGAGAGTTAGCTTTTAGAGGTTTCAAAATAAAATGCTTTGAAATCTGAGTTCTGCCTTACAGACAACATGGCATCCATACATCCATATAGCCAATGTAAGAATGTTTTTTCCCCCAGTACTGATCATAGGGAAGGAATCAGAGTTCATAATGCAGTTCTCAGTGAAAAGTAGGTCCAAACAAAGCTTATCTTGTAGCTCTGAGGCCAGAGTTATTACAGGGGAGATTCCAGTGAGCTGGAGTCAGAGAGCTGTCATCTGAGATCCCCAAAGAGAAGGCAGAGAAAACTCTTCATTTCCCTTTGGTTGAAAGGGCATAGAGGTTCTCAACTTAATTTGTGGTGCAGTTTGTTGGGATAATTGAGGAAGTTCTGGGAAACCAAGGCTGAGCTGTGGGTGATGGGAATAAGTTTTTCAAAACCAGAAGGCAGCGCATTCCCTCGGGACAAACTGTGACATCACCATGGTGTGCCCATTTGTTCTCTGATGGCTTAACCTCTTGGGGAAAAAACAGTTAACAGCATCTGGTTTACCAACCTGTGTGTAGACCTAACTGCTGGAATGAATAGTGGCTCCCACACTTTGATGGGTATGGACGTATTTTCCTAATGCAGAAATCAGAGCACATAGCGCATACCCACATCTTATCCCACTTCGGGGCTTGGGTGCATAAATGGGCCTAGAAATGGCAAAACATTCCAAATTCAGATAGCCCTAATGGGGCTTCTGTTATAGCTGAGGAGCTAGTTGAAGAACTTTGCAGTTTTATGAGATGCCCAAGTGTTTGGGCTGAAACTGCCTGGTCAGCCACAGCCACTCACTTTTTCCAGGCAGCTGGAAGTCTTGTTGCCTTGATGGCTCTGCTGGTGAGCCCTCTGCTTCAGAAGGGTTTCAGCTATACTTGCAGCTAAGTATCTATTCTGTAGTGGAGAACAGCGATGGATATAGCCCTACTGGCTGACAGGCTTTGGGATTGCCACTTTCCCTCATCAAAGAATTTTTTTTTAAACTTACTTTACAGAAATTAACCAAAAATGTCCTACATCTCTCCCTCACTTATGTCCTCCTCACACAGTTCAGTAATTAGTGGTTCACATTCAAATCATAAGGCAGCCAGATTCAGCTCCTTCTTTTCTGTTCTCCCAAGACAGCTTCTTTCACCCAAGGGTCTTAATGATTTTGAGATGGAGATTTCTCCTGTGAGAGCTGTTCTGCTTGGGTTAAATAATGAAATATCCACTGGAGAAGAGAAGTGAACCTGGGTCTCCCTTAGCCCAAGCTATTTGCTCTATTTCGCACATGGCCCTTCTCTCTCCAAACAGAAATTCCATCCTGAAGGTGAAAAGTCTTTCCCAACAAAAGCTTCTCTGAAACTGGTAAATATTAATGGAAAAGTTTGGGGTTTAAGGATTTTGTATTTTTTTCATTAAAAAAAAAAAAAAAATTCTATTTGGAAGAATTCCTGACCTGCTCTGTCTATATACTCCCTGCCCTTTGACCCTTGCTGCACCAGTTTTCCAAAACCCAAGCTGCTGCACTCATTTCTGGTGGTATTTATGTACCCCAGCATGAGGTAGCCACAGGAACCAGGGGGTGATCTCTTTGAATCCCCTTCCTTACCATGCCATTCAGCATAGAGCTGAGAGCTGTCTTTTTCTTTATTATTCCACTGAGCCAGGAATGAGTTTACTCCCACAGCTGCAGTTTGAAAGGGAAAAAAAAGGAAAAAAATCCCTTATCCTGGAAGGAAAGACTGACGGGAGATATTGTCCTGAAGGTTTTGCTGGGATGTATAAGGGTATTCTGGATCTGTCTCAGTGAAACAGGGATATTGTGTTAACCAAACCTAGATCCTCAGCTGCTATACTATATTTGCTATATTGGCATCACTCCATTAATTTTAATATCACTCTATCAGTTTACACTAGCTAATCATCCCTACCAAATGTTTAACAAATGCCTAGAAGCATTGCCCACTCTCCCACACACATAAGTACATCACTGTCTTGATTTTCTCTTTCTAACAAAACTTCACAGTTTTTTCCCCTGTTGCTGTCTGCATTTACTTCTTTCCTTTGCAAGGTTACACAGTGATGTTTTATTCTTGAAAACCTTCACCATTCACGCTAGTTCATGTCTTCTATTTTTATTTCTATCTGAATCACTGTTTTTTTCTCTTCACTGACTTTCTAATATAATTTTAATGCGGGTTTTTTTCAGTGTTTCTTTCTTGTAGTCTATTACTGGTTTGTTACAATGTCATCCTCATGCTTATGAGCTTCCTTTTCTGGCTGTTTCTTTCCTATCTACAAGTGTGACAGGTAAACGAAGCATATTTTGCTTTCATAGTGTAGATAAGGGTCAAGAAGATGAGGATATTGCAATAAGCCTGATAGAAGCTTTCCACAAAGAGGACAAGACTTGTGAATTAGTTTTATATGTCACTCTTCCTCTTTATCATATACCTGTACACCCCTGTGAAATTGTTTCTCCAAATATATCTGGTGATTAAACTGAATGCCAGGATATGACAGGAGAATATGTAGGAAAAGCTTATCCTATTTACTCACTTCAAAAGAAACTGGGAAGAAATACAAAGAAAAGGTTGATAGAGTAATGGTCCAGCAAAGAATTGTATTGTCTCCCCTAGATTCTTTGAAATGAATGGAAGTTTTACTACTGGGGTCAACAGCATAAGGAATATAACTGTTTCTTCTTCCCCTTACCCACACATGACACTCTCATATTTTCACCTAATGCTTTGCTATCTGAGTTCCTAACAGACTTGAAAACATTTATATTCACCAAATCCCTATGGTATAGGGAAAGTGCCATTATCCACATTTTACCCACAATAGTTTTCTTTATGTTGGAGTTGGTTAAATGCAGGCTAGTTACTGAGGTACTAAATTGGTCTCTGTGGGAAATAAAGAAAACATAACTAGAGAGATGTAGTTGTTGGTGGGTTAGGCTGTTGCCTGGATATTTCCTCTGACAACATAGAAAAACTGTGCGGCTGACTGAGGTATCTCAACTGGATAAAGCTAGGAGGGACAAATTCAAATCTACTTTACCCACTGCAGCTACCAGAGAAAGTCTCTGGCTGAGATATTACACAGGCATCTGCTAAATCCAGGTGCAGGACTATTCTTGCTCCCCTTGTGTGTCTTTCCCTCTTTTGTTTTCTAGAAATTTCACTGCTACTCAGCACTATTAGAATAGTGTACCAATGTGACTTGGAAATAACTCTACCTGTAAATGCAAGTAAGCAATTCCAAGTAAATGCTTTTACCTCTCAAAATGTTTTGTTTAATGGGAACAGTTTTTGGTAAGAATGCTTTTATGGTAAGCCCATTCATTACACGTAGAGACAGAAAGACACAGAGGGGGAGAGAGAGAGACAGAGTATCCTATGATGAATACTTTACACATGAGTCTGTGGTTCATGATATGTCAATGATACTTGAACGGTGGCACCTGAGCTAAAGATCATCAACCACACTTCCAGGATTAGTAGACAAGTATACACATTTGATCTCTCGTATTTGTATTGCTTTTAATCTTTCTTGCACTACTTGTAGTGAGGCACAGTCATGGTTCATGTTTGTCATTGCACAGGAATATGATGACGCTTTCTCTTCAGTCAAATACAGTCACATGAATTAGAAAACCCCACATTTTCTACTAGAATTACTCTCTAACTCATAAGCACGTTATTTGACAGTTCAGATGCTCTGTAAGGCTGAGAAAGACTAATCTATATCACAAAGAGGAGGACTACAGACAGACTAAAACATAGGACTTACCCCTATTGTTCCAAAACTTTCAGGCTTTCTTCTAATTTTTTTCTTGCAAAGATGTCTCCATAACCATTTGATCAGATACCAGAGAGACTTCGGGCTTGGTATAACATTAAAAGGAGTGGGCAGAGTTCCTCCTTCTTCAAAGTAACTCATCCAGAGTTTTGTTCGAGCAAATTTCCACTCAATGTCTGCATGATCCTGCACACAAGAAACACAACACCAGCACAAATGTTGCTGTAATTAAGGAAGTGAAACAAACCTTTACTAAAATCTGAAAACAACCCTGAAATACTAATGAATTTTCTTGTTAAAATACTGACATCTTCTTTTGACAGAAGGTCTTTAACAAAAAGCAAAGCTAAGCCTTTTTTTTTCCCCCCTTTAGGAAACCATCAATAATTTTGATTTAAAAACCAAGAAAAGGATTTTTTCTAATACATGTGTCACAAAGATTTTGTAGTATGGACTGAGACTTCTTATACATTTTGGAAAAATCTACAATCCTGAACATCAAAATGTTTTGCATCCTCTGTGTTAATTACAAGGATAATTACAAGCAGAAAAATGCTACACTTCTGGAAGAGATGTTTTGTTATAATAGCAGCTCACCATTATTCCACATGGATCACTCCAATTACTCTGATGTGTAGCAGCTTCAACAAGTCTGTAAGTCTCATGCACCCTCTGAGTAATTGCCAGCCCCAGATACCCATAAATAGGTTATCCAACAAATCATAACGCTACTTAAAAATGTTGAGTAGTGTATCTTTTTTTCCTCCTACTTCAGAACTATATATTTGGAATAGGTTGTGGTTGTGGTTTTTTGTGGTTTTTTTAATTTGAATTTTTATTTCTTTTGGATTGTATATAATGTTGTATAATTTTTGAAAGTTTGAAACAAATCAAAACTGAAGTCATGGAAAGATTGCTAAATCCTAGCAGCTGAACATGAAGTTTAAATCACTAATATTAGATTTCGATAACAAACATAGTAGCCAAAAACATAAACTACAGGTCTATAGCCCTAGTCTTTAATATTTAGCCAGATATACAGTAATCAAACCAGTAATTTAGAAGTTGTAGCAGGAAAAGTATACTATCTTCAGTCTGAGTTTTGATGAATGCTAGTATGTTGTGATATTGTGTTATATAAACACATGTGGTCAGCACTTCTTTTTTGTGTAAAAACTTGTAATTTCCAGATTAGAAAGATTTCCACATTAGGCACATTTTAAAATCTTAAGACTGTAAAGCTTTCTTTTCTTTGTTTACTTTCTGCATGATCATATTTGAATTACCATATGATGAATCAGTGTTTATTTTTATTAGGCTCCTTAATAGACAGCTGAGAAATAAAAATAAGCCAATAGCTCTGATAATGATAAAGACAATCTTCATTAAAGGAGAAAACAGGATGCTGCTGAATGAGAAATCATGACCTTTTGTTTGAATTGCTAATGGGTCCAAAATTGTCCATGAAACATGGGCATCCAATTTCTATTAACTGTATATTCATGCTATATAAAAATCCAAAAATAACAACCGTTTAAAATGTAATAAATATAACATATTAAAAATAAAGCAGCGACAGAACAATTGTCAGAGTATCTTGTCGGGAGAGATCCTGCACAGTGCAGCTTGGGCTGGGCTGTAGCCCATGTCACTTGCCAGCAGCTTCAGGATACCCTTCTCTACCCATGCCCTTCTCAACCCACAAGCTGGACTTCTGCAGCAGGGCCACCTCTCTTCCATTCAGAATTGTGAGAAAATTCCCCTCTGCCCAGTCCAGCTGGGGTCTGGTTTCTGCGTCTTTCCAGAACAGTGCAAAAGAATTAGAAGGAATCAGAATTTGTCCAAATATCCTGTCTGTAAAAAAGATGTACTGCTAGAAAAATGGGATGTAGGAGCAGAGAAGGTATATATTATAAATGATCTAAGGATAAGGAACAACTTACAGCAATAAGTTGGTAAGAATTATTCATCATGGCTATTAGCATGTTGAGTAGAACAACCAGAGAGATTACATTGTAGGTACCAAACATGGTGGCCCCCACAAATTCAGTAAATTCATGCCTTGCTTTCACATTGGTCACATAGAGATTGATGAGTCCAAATATAGACCAGAATAATGACTGCAGTGTTTCAAATAATCTGAAAAACAAAACCGGAAAGGAATAGCTGTTAAATAACTGTACATGTTCTTTTCAAATTATTCAGTTTTTCCCCAAACACACAAAAGTCCTTGACTTGATTGAGATGAATGATACTTATCACAGTATAGGCAAAATATATGGAATATCTTTCTAGGGAAACAATGATGTAACTTTTCAAATCTGACCCTCTAGATATACAATACTTAATGTATAAATAAGCCTGTGACTAAAAGGTTGATTTTGTTCAAACCTCTGAGGGATAAATACAGTTTTAGAGATCTTATTTTGGACATCTGTCTTTGAAGTATTTTGACCCTTTGCCTTGACTGTGGAGGGTAGAACAAGGATTCAACAGTAACTCAGTGATTGTGTTTCACTGAGATGGTAAAACAGTTATGATATCCTCATTCCTACTTGGTGTTGTCAGTTTATGCAATTTCTAGTTTGTGTTGAGAGCCATTGAGATAAGAGGAGTTGTATAATTGGGAGGACACTACTATCATTAGCATATGTTTTGCTTTACAAAGAATGGAGACGTTAAAAAGACAAAAATGCATCTATCAAATGAAACTTGTGTTTTTATAACTACATGATATATTTCCTTAGAGAAGTTTGGGACAACAGCTAGGAAGCTAAACAACAATAACCAGCTTTAAAAAAATTCTCTGTGATTAGATAGATTGACATAATTTCACTTTCATACAATGTTCAGTTACACTATAGTCATAAGCATGGGCCCTGCGTTAGCCCAGTTGCTCCTGAAAAGTTTGGAGCTAAATTTTCTGCTTGTCTGGTCCCGTATCTTGAGATTAATTGTGGAGCGAGTTTTTCCCATGGCCTCTCTCCTGCTCCTTCACCCTGACACCAGAAGCAGGTTACCTGGACAGGATGTGTGTGCCAACATCCCCACTGCACCTGGAGCAGGGAGGCTGCTGAACTGTGGGGACTTGTACCACCCTGGGCAGTCCTGCATGCTGGGACCCACTGTCCAAAATTGGGCAAAACTTAACCCTTCAGCCCCTTTCCCCACCATGCGGTTTCATCTGCCAAACATAACTTTGTCATGAGACCCAGTACAGTGCTGTCCTACAGAGATACCCGAGAGGGCAGTACGCTTTTATTCATAGAAACTGGAGGTCCTGTCTCTCTGCTACTGTAATACAGTGTATATGAATGGTAAAGTACTGCTCTGGAGTCTCTTCTATGATTTACACCTGTCTGAGCACAAATTGAACAACAACTATTCTGCCCTGCTCTAAGTAGCAGAAAAGGCTCATAAGGCATCTCAGTTTGCCTTGACACCATCTTCTGGCACTAGTACCAGTAGTCCCCAGTATTCCACAGGTGAATAATATTGCATCCCTCAATGTTCAGCTCTGAAAAATTTCCCTGTGCTTTCTGTTCAGATCACACAAAGTTTAGACCTGCATAAGATGTTATTAATATGCAAGACAAATATGCTGTGCCTGAGCAAAGTTACTTGATTAAGATGATATAAAAGGTGTTATTTTTATAAAATTACGTACTTTGAGAGGGAAGCCATTGGTAATAAACATATTTTAAAAACAGTCTAGATATGATTCATAGAAGCTAATAGGGAACAGGTATTTATAGCAGGAGTTTGATTCAGATTGGAAGTTGAAAGATGAGGTAGAGAATTAGCATTCATTTGGTAGTGTTTTGGTACTATAGAGGAACTACAGAACAGAGTGAAATAAAATTGATTTTTAAGTGAAAGAAAATAAACTTTAAAACAGAAATTAGATTACATTATTTGATTGTGTGGAGTAGACTCAGGGTCAGTAAAAGTCTGGACTGAATGTTTTTGTCTGGCTCATCTACAAGGAATCTTCATGTTTTCGAACATCAAACTTATTTAATGCCCACAAGTAGACATGGAAGAAATGCAGAGTGGCAGCTGCCTGGATAAGTAAGATCTGATCTGTGACTTTTTTCCATTGATTCTAACTAGGTACTTTCTAATCTCATATTATCTCCCCATCCTCATGACCTTTTTACCTTTTGAGATATCTTGAATTGTACAGACTTCACTGTGGTATGGGATGAACATTATTAACAGAGTGATATAATGTTAATATTCATTTTTTTTATTAGGGTAACTTTAGATGTGTCTGTCAGGACACCACTGTAATACCAACAGAAAACAGACAGCCTCTTTCCTGTAAACAACATCTAAGTGATTAAAATGTTGGGGGCAGAGGGGAAGGATAGAAATAGATCAGCCACTTACGTTGAAAATGCATTATTCTGCTTTTCACATCGTATTCCTTTGCAGTTGCCGGGTTCATTTGTCTCATAGTAGAAGTACAGCTGGTTCAACCCATTTGCAAAAGCTAGCAGCACAAGGCAGTATATGAAGAGAAACTTCAAAATGTCCAACAACATTCTTCCTAGAGATATCTGCAGAGGTCCCAGGTGAGAATTTGCAGTGAATAATGAGATCAAGCGCAGGGAGCTAAAGATGTTTGCAATTGCAAACAGAGCCTCAGCCACCAGGGTTGGATGCCACATGTCCCAGCTCTCCCGTGGAACTAACCCACTGTACTGAAAACAAGCAGAAGGGAAGAAATTACTCCTTGTTTACTGAATAAACAAATATGTCAGTTTCTTTATAAGCTGTTCAGCTAATTTGCAGATAGCACAATAAAACTAAGCATCTATTGGAAAGCAACATCTTCAGAACAATTTTTTTTGTTTTAGCAAAATAAAAAATGGGCAATACCCAGGTGTTCGTCCTTCATTTTTAGCTGTAGGGTGGTCTATGCTTTCTAGTCTTTTGCCTGTTTTGCATTTGGTTATAATTTTCACAGTAGCAAAAGCAATAAATTCTAACAATTATGACTGGGAGTAAAAGGAAGAGTTTTTGAACACCTGGGTTTTACAATTACAGAAACTTTCAGCTGTAAAATCAGGTAAATTAGTTCTTTGCAGAACTGTGCAGATATGATAATGATGGATAGAAGCATGAAAACTTGAGCAAGTTGGAAGAAAACATTTAATCAAGGGATAAGTATATCGCTTAATCACTAACACAAGACCAATGATGAAAAAGCTGTTTATTAATGAACCATGGGAAACTGCTTGTGTATCTCATTATCAAAGAGTCTGATCCCTGGAACTATGACTTTTTACTGTTCCAGCTCTACCAAAAAATTTCTTGAAGATGAAAGGTGTTACTTTGAACTGAGGCTTAACTACTGTGGCAGACTCATTATTATTTATTGGGTCTCACTAATCTGTTTTACCAAATGTATCAGAGGACAGAATCTGTTATGAAGCACTCTCAAACCATGAGATAATACAACATGAAGCAGATTTCAAAGAGGGACTATGGTGTGGTCTGTATTTATCTACTCTAGGCCACCCAAATGCATCTTTCAGGGCTGCTGAGTATGCCATCAGTAGTAAGGAAAGGGACTTCTCTGTATCACTGGGGCCAGATGAAACAACATGGACATGCATCACAGCATTTCCGCACCATGCTCATTCTCAAAAGAAAGTGACTGCTCTCAAGGTGACTTGAGACCACCTAAACCCATAGAAGTCTACAGGACCAATGAGATGCATTCCAGAATCCTGAAGAAATTGGCTAACGTAGTTGCCAAGCCACTCTCCATGATATCTGAAAAGTCATGGCAGTCAGGTGAAGTCCTTGGAGATGGGAAAAAGAGAAACATTGCACCCATTTTTAAAAAGGCTAGCAAGGAGGACCCTGGGAAGTACTGACCTGTCTGCCTCACTTCTGTGCCTGGGAAGGTCATGGAGCAGAACCTCCTAGAAGCTATGCTAAGGCACATGGAAGACAGGCACATGATGTGAGACTGTCAGCATGGCTTCATCAAGGGTAAGTCCTGCCTGATCAAACTAGTGGTCTTATATGATGGATTGACCACATCAGTAGACAAGGGAAGAGCTACGGATGTCATCTATCTGGAATTCTGTAAAGCCTTGATGCGGTTCCCCACAACATCCTTCTGTCTAAACTGGAGAGATATAGATTTGATAGGTGGACTGTTGGGTGGATGAGGAATTGACTGGATAGTTGCATCCAGAGGGTAGTGGTCAACGGCTCAATGACAAGGTGGAGACCGGTGATGAGTGGTGTCCCTCAGGGGTCTGTACTGTGACCAGTACTGTTTAATATCTTTATCAATGACATATACAGTGGGATCGAGTACACCCTCAGTAAGTTTGCAGATGACACCAAGCTGAGTGGTGTGGTTGACATGCCTGAGGGATGGGATGCCATCCAGAGGGACCTGGACAAGATGGAGGAATGGGCCCATGCGAATGTCATGAGGTTCAACAAGGCCAAATGCCCTGGGTCCTGTACCTGGGTTGCAGCAAGCCTTGGTATCAGTACGGGCTGGGGGATGAAGGGATTGAGAACAGCCCTGCCGAGAAGGACTTGGGGGATACTGATGGATGGAAAGCCAAACATGAGCTAGCAATGTGCGCTCAGAGCCCAGGAGGCCAACTGTCTCCTGGGCTGCATCAAAACAAACGTGGCCAGCAGGTTGAGGGAGGTGATTCTGCCCCTCTGCTGTGCTCTGGTGAGACCCCACCTGGAGTCCTGCATCCAGCTCTGGAGCCCTCAGCACAGGAAAGACATGGACCTGTTGGAGCGGGTCCAGAGGAGGACCACCAAAATGATCCGAGGGATGGAACAACTTTCCTCTGAGGACAAGCTGAGACAGCTGGGGTTGTTCAGCCTGGAGAAGAGAAGGCTCTGGGGAGACCTTATTGCAGCCTTCCAGTACTTAAAGGCAGCCTATAAGAAAGATGAGGACAGACTTCTTATCAGGGCCTGTTGTGATAGGACAAGGTGTACTGGTTTTAAACTAAAAGAGGGCAGATTTCGACTCAATATAAGGAAGAAATTTTTCACACTGACGTTGGTAAACCACTGGCACAGGTTGCCCAGAGAGGTGGTAGATGCCCCATCCCTTGAAACAGTCCAGGTCAGGTTGGACGGGGCTCTGAGCAATGTGATCTAGTTGAAGATGTAAAGGTGCTCATGGCCGGGGTTTGGACTAGATGACAGAATCCCAGAATCACTAGGTTGGAAAGGACCTTTAAGATCATCAAGTCCAACCATTAATCCAGCACCACCATGTCCCCTAAACCATGTCCTGAAGTGCCACATCCACACGTTTTTTGAACACTTCCAGAGATGGCGACTCCACCACCTCCCTGGGCAGCCTGTTCCAATGCCTGACCACCCTCTCAGACCTTCTATTTGTCTCTAGATGACCACTCTATGATTCTGTGATTCTGTCATTCAGATTGCAGATGGTAACTGGGCATTGTTTTGGACAGTGCCAGTTGGCACAGGACCCCACCATGTCAGGCATGCTCTAACCAACTGGTATTGCAGGTGAGACAGTCACAGTGCCTGAGAGCAATCATAGAATAGTTTAGGTTGGAAGCAGCCTCGCACAGTTTTATTTGCTCATATAGAAGCAACCATAGCATCTAACAGTCTTGTGTTTTTGTGGCTGAGAACTGCCGAATTGGAGACTATTATTGTCCATTGAAGAGTTAAGAACATTTCAACCACCAGTGATATTTGTTCTCTACAGACTAGGGAATTAAATCCAGACCTACTGGAGTCATAGTCAGTACTCTCTTCATTAGTCTATCCTCTCCCCTAATGATCATGTTGTAAAATCATATCTTACTGCATTTGATATCGTAGCTTCAAGAAAGATGCTATTCTGCCTCATCCACTTTTGCCCTTCAGTCCGATTCTGATTGGTTCAAGATCAGTGAAGAAGTAACAGTCAGTAGAAAACAGAACTGAGTTATCAGAAACACCAGCTAAGAGATAAAAGCAAGAAGAAAATGAAGAATAAAAAATTTTCAATGTTTATTGAGAAAAGAGAGGTGAGAACTCCTCAGCATGTTTACTATAATGTTTTTCATTGAATAATATTGTACAGTCTATTACTGTGAATTCTGATGGCACTTTAGAACCCTGGTGTGTGAAAACTTGGACCTATTAAATAACTAGGAACAGTTGTCAGTACAAGCAAAGGTTGCTTTTTGCAGCAGATGCTCAGATTAAGGAAAAGTACCCAAGGTGTGCTGGGGGAATAAGGTAAAATATATTAATGAAAAAAATTGAAGAAATTTGAAACTAGGAAGAGATGGAGGTTTTGGTAGAGAATCAAAAGCATCCAACTGCAGACATATTTTAGGTGAAGGCAAGTAGTATCAGGTTCCAAGGAAGTTAAACAAGCAGAAGGAAAAAAAAGAAAAGAGAAAATAATAAGAAAGAAAAATCTAAGGAAATACCCTTCTGAGAAAAGCATGGAACTACAGGACACCAAATAAAGTTAGGATATGATATAGTAAGAAAGCAAGGATTAAATCAAACTAATCAGTCTGAGCTCTCTGTCACCTCCTTTTACAGTCAGCAAAGAAAAATGAGCATTTCTATAGTAGGAAAACAGATGACCCAAACAGGTCAGATGGGTTGCTCTTTAACTTTCTGTTTCTCCTCATTGATTATTAGAATCATAGAATTATAGAATCTTCGGGTTGGAATGGACCTTTAAGGTCGTCTAGTCCAAGGGTAAGGGAAAGCCTATCTTATAGCTGTAGTCTGAGAAGATGAATCCAATGTCACGTTTTCTAGAAGAGATGAAGTTAAGGAGAAAGGTGAGAAGAAAGGACTTTATCCATGATGTTCTGGATTGAGATGTAAAACTGTTGTGTTCAAACAGTCAGTTTCAACACATGCCAGTCTAACAAAATAACATATCCCTTGGTGTTATTGACTTGCTATGCAAATAAAAGATCAAATGACCTCTTATTTGTAAAAGGGAAATCAATGGCAAAACTGTGTTATTTCAGCTTAACTGACTCTGGCTTTTTTTAGACTCAAGTGCTTCCTGCATGTGTGGATACAATGCAAAAGGTCTCATGGTTGTAAGCAGAGAGTGTGGGCTGTTATTTTAGTTTTGAAGAGACATGATTTAGGAGACTGGAAATATTTGGCTGAAAAACAGTGAGAAAGGTGAAGACCTCAAAATTAAGTCTGGAAATTATCTGTGAAATACACTAGCTGAAAGAAGACAGCAAATTATATAAAGAAAATCATGACTATAAGAGGGCTCTGACAAAAAAACCCTACTGGTTCCACTAACTAGAAGATGCTGAATAGAGATCCAGAAATATCAAAGATGAACCAGGAGAACAAAGAAGCACATGTATGAAAAGGAAAGGAAACCAGAGGAGCAAAAAGACTAGGCATATTAAAACCAGAAACAATGAAAATATGAAAAAAAAAATAAACCGTATTTTAGGACCAAACAACCCAAATCATGAAGAGATGAAGTATTTGTTCTCTCGCTCATGCTTGTTGATGTTCTTCTGTTCTATATAGAATAAATACATGGTTATTTTTCTAGGGAATGGAAAATGGTAGGAGCAAATACAGCAATGTTGAGCTTGTTGTAAATCACGACATTGATACTTTGCAGTCTTTCTTCTAGAATTTTGTGACCCTGATGAATTTCTGTCCCCACTTCAAATGCAAATAAAACCTTTTGACATGTAACAAAGCCAAACAACATTTGACATGATTAAATAATACCTATCATTGGCTTGTTGGTTGAAGGAAATATACATAGCACAGCAACAGAAAATTAAAAAGAGCAGAAAACAAATTGAGCAGTGTATAAACAGTAGAGTTTCAAGGCACATATATGATGATTGTGCAATGTCATCCAGGGAATACAAGAGCAATTCTTGATCCTTACTCAAAGGAACTGAAATGCAAATCCATTAACAGAACCATTTGTGAGAAAAAAAGCTGAGCGATCACTGTTGTCCCATGAGGACAAAAGTCATGAACTGTAGATCTCAGGTAATCACCAAGAGAGATCAAACAGACATATAGATCAGGCTACCTGAATGTTTAATTGGCTGTTGCATCTTGGTCAAATGTGAACTCCTTTTTTCTGATAATGAAAAGAAATGTTAAGTAATACCCACTTCAGGAAAAGAACTTTAAATCCTTTTCTGAAAGGATCTGTGCACTGTTCCTATTTTAAAATGTATGTCCCAATCTTTGCATTCATTATGCTAAATTTCAGAGCATAAGTAGGAAGAGTGGAGGGAGTGGTCTAGCAAAGAGCTTCAAAGCAGTGATTGCATTGACAAATTAAGCCTATAATTATTCAGGGGGAAGTGGGGTTAATATTCCTATGTAAATGGACATTTTTTCTGTGAATCTGGTGAAATATCAATCAAAACCATTTTACAATGGAAACATATAAGAAGATGATGTTAGCTTCTGCAGAACTGGTGGCAGAAGAGAAATATCATCTTATTTACTACTGAACAGAGAAGATCTGACACAGTGATCATTAAGCCAGTAAATATGGAGACAAATGATGTATTTTTAGTTACTTTTCAGAGTTCTTGTCTTGAACCTGTTTCCCTAGTAGCTTTTCATGTCAGTGGCTGAGATACATAATCATTAACGTGAACTCGCAGAAATCTCTAGCAGAGTTGGAAACAAGCAGCACTGGGTCCAATGCTCAGGGTTAACAAATATTTAAGATCAAGTAAGCAGGGTCTGTATATAACTTGGCATTGCACCTAACTTTATGCATAGGTACAAAATAAATTACCTTCAAAAAACATAAAAAGAACTTATAAATTTTTCTTAGAGCATAATGACTTCTATTTGTATTTATAACCCTCCATCAAAACAGATGTGTTGCTTAAAATCATGTGACAATGCACTATCTATAATCACATTATTTACTGGGGAGAGAGCATTTTCACTGGATATACTCCATAGTTTAAAAAGACCTTATGTGTTGATAAACAGAGACAAAAAGCATTTTCCTTTGAAAAATGTAAGAAGTATTCATTTTATTCGAATACTGGCAATGAAATTGATAACTTTGAGTTGTCTTAGCAGTTGTCTCATCCTGAAATTACACTTTTGGTGTATTTTACACTATCCCATCAGCTGCTGTAAATAATATCTGTCTGCTTAACTACTGTATCTGTCAGAGAGCCTGAAATGGGCAATAAACACTACATTTTTCTCTGGGAGCATCTATCACAGAGGAGAGTAGTATGAGGGCACTCACATAATTTTATTCAAGGGACTTGGTTAAAATGTTTTCTTAGGTGGCTTGAGCTGATGCATAAAATGTAGAAAACATGTAAGAAAACTAGTCTGTAGATTTGATTCAATAAACAGAGAAAAGCTGTATTTTAGAAAAACCTACCTTGGAAGATTTAGAAAATGAAAATAAAAGCTTTATAAAACATACTGGTTAAATTTGGCATCCTCTCAATCTCAGTTGGCACAGAGGTAGAGAACCCTGTTGTAGGTATTTGAAGGAAGTGTGACTGTGTATTGTTACATTTGCATTACTCCATTGATTACATCATCACGTGTTTCAATTCCTTAGCACAACTGAGGCTCTTTTAAGGAACAAAAGGAATTTGGGAGCAACATTGTACCTGCAGTAAAAAAAAAATAGCCGCAGAACCAAAGATAGTGCTTTATGCACTGTGTTGATTATGACTGGCATGCAAGCACTAATTTGGAGAGTAATGGGTGCACATTATCCCAGATACTGTCACCTTGGAGTTTGATTACCGTAAGCAAAAGCTGTCTGGAAGATGAAAGGATTATAATGTCTTCTAATTAATATTATTTGAAAGTGAATAATTGACCATCTCCAACGCTTTGGAAACATGCATTTTAGTGGACTGCTCCCTTTCTTACATGCACAGTGAAATGACTATTTATTTTCCAGTCGCTTTATGATAAGGCATCCTCGTGTGTAAAAAGGCATTTCATAGGGTTTCAACGACAGCTCTCCTCACACTTCCAAGCATCTTGCTCTTCTAGGCAAGAGCTCCAAATTTCTTTGAGTGAGAAGACTTCCAAAGGTTTGCAGCCAGAAAGCCGACATGCCAGAAACCTTTTGTCACGGGAGGAGGCCGGTGTGTCAACAGATCACGGGTCTTTGCTCATCCCTGCCCCTGATCGGCTGACATGCAGACCCTTGTGAGTAGGCACAAGATGATACAAATTAGAGGTTCCCATGTTCCTCTATACTCATGGAAGGGCTGCAGCAGGAACAGCTGCTGTTTGAGGATAGGGAGCTGTAACCAGCTACTTGATGCCTGTCTCCTCTTTTCCCAGCCAAAAGGATCTTGGCAGAAGAGAAGCTCTTTCCATGCACACAGGGTAGGTGATGGCAGGGAACCCGAAACAGCTGAAATACAACGCTGATCACAGCGACCAGTAAAAATGGGCTTGTTATCTTTACTTGGATGTGATAAGAGCTCCATAACAGATACTAAGAAATGCTTTCATTTCTGTTCAGATGTGGATTCCTTGTGTTTGAGACCATTTTTTGGATGAAAATACTGCATTTTGTGAGGAATTTCTATCATATTATGGATTCATGTTGAATACATACAAAATGAAACATGTTCCATGGCTTTGGAAAAAAGGTCTGTTTTGCTGGAAGATAATTCAAGCAGTGGGAATATAAAACTATTCATAAAAAGTCCACGAAAAGGATAAGAATATGAACATACCCAGCCTCAAGTGACCATTTTATCCCCTTCAGTTTTACTTTTTCATGTTGCACTTATACATTTTCAAAACAAAATTAAAATCTTGCTCTTCAGCTTTTTTTTCCCCTCCTCATTTTGAGTAAATATTTTTCTTGTAGTCCTGTCCAGAAGTTTTTTATGGTGCACAAAATTGTCTTAGGGGCAGTAATTTGTTACTGAAAAATGGGCAAGGACTAACACAAAACATAATTTTGTGCAAACATTTTTAAATATTACCAATGATTTTCCTTTTCCAAGAAAATGACAGTATGACTATTCAGGATCAAATAACAAAAGATTGTCTGGGCCAAGAAAAAAACCAAATAAATCACAATGTTTTGTTTGCTCTTATCCTGGTCTAGCTTCTTGTCATAGCTGCAGAAGATTCAATAAGAAAATCATTCATCTCTTGCATTGCTAAGCCTGAGAACCTCCAAATGCAGAAAAAAAGTTTGAAGATGGCTAATTTAATTAATCTTAAATATTTTGCTGAATTTTTTTTAAAAAAGTTTACCTTTGAAAATGCAACAATTTTCAAAGAGATTGTTGCTAAGTACAAGGAATTCATTACAAAATCCATGAGGTTCCACCAGTCATGAATGTAGTCCTGTAGTCCACCATCCCACATCTGTTTAATTTCACCCCAGATAAAACCTGTAAATAGAACATAATTCATTAAGCATGAATATTAAATAAAAAAGGCTGTGACTATTCTAGACACTTATCTCATAATGGATTGATTCTCCTTACATTAATTATAAAGGCAAGGTGGAGAAATGCTCTGAAATATACATCTAGTTAGGTGAGATTTATCTTCCCATTAATGTTTTCGGAATTAATTTGTGAGGGAAAAAAACAAACAAACAAACATCTGCTTGTACAAGGGAAATTTCTTTGGCTTTCTTCAATCTCTTTTCCCATCATATACTAACAAGTATAAAAAGGGTCTTAAACCAGTCACCACTGCCAGCTCTGTTCTTGGTATCTGCTGCAATATAATTCAAACTGGAAAATTTATGACTGCAGGAGTCAATCCAACACATTAATTTATTTCAGTTGGAATGCACACAATAAGGAAAAGAACTTCTATTGTTGTCAATGCTGACCTAAAGTCTCTCTTTTCCATAGGAAAGAGTAGAGTCTCCAGCAGAATATTTTTTGTTGATTCCTTCCTTTGGGACATGAAGGAATGGAAAATGTTTTCAGGTGTGCAAAGCATGCATTGCACTGGACGCAAAGTGATACAGAAATATTCAATCCCAATAGGAAATTTTGCAGGTTGTCTGACATGGACTTGATTTAACAGGTCCAGAAAAAAACAGGTAGTGATTTTCTAATGCTAAAAACATTAAAACCTCTCTGAAGAATATACTCCACATTATTGTACAATATGGTATGATAAAACAACATGGAACATTTCGATGCATATTTCATATTATCTATGGAAATTTTTTGATAACACCAATAGCATTTTTAATTTTTCACAGTAAATTCTTTTCTTAAAAAAACTTCTTACTTTGTTGCTTATTAAAGGGACAAAATTCACCACAACAGAGTCTGGTCTCTCACATACAGGAGTTGAGATACAGTTAATTCAACATGGATTTTCTCCACCTGCTTATCACATAGAAAACGTTGAACAGATTTCATGCAGGGGCCTATAGGGTCCTGCATCACTCTAGTCTAGGCTTAATTCACACTGAATCGCAACATTTTGTCTCAATGGTCTTCTAGCTGACTGCATAGAAAACTTGTGTCTTCTCTCAAACAGTTGCTAAGAAGTAATTCCTGGTCTATTCTTGTTTGTGCCAGGTAGGTTCCCGAGTTATTTGGAAGGCAGGAGGGGTATAGATGGGAGGAGTACAATTTCATTTTGTAGTGTTTTGGCTTGAGTCTTTCTGTCTCCTGATTGCTTTCAAAAGGAAAGGTTCCCTTCCTCACTACCTTCTCCCCTCAAATCTCAACCACATGTTCCCATCTTGTTTCTGTGTGTCATCATCAGTAATCACAAGCCTCAGGAGTATCTGAATCATCTGATTGGTCCAGCAACTTTTATTTTCAGAGGGTTCATTTTCACCCATGCCACCATCACTATTTCAGCATTCTGCAGAGCTGCGGGAACACATTCTGAGAAAGGACCATGGTGGGAGCATGTAGACAAGAAAGTGGGATATGCCCATTTCAGTGTTTACAATAGCCTAGACAGGATGATTTCAACTCCATCTCTAGGTTATCAGATAAAGCTAATACACAAAATACAGCACTGTTAAGAATCTAACATTTATTTTCAAGCTGCAATAAATTGTGATGAGTCACGGTTAGAAAACAGTTGAACAGTATTGCATGGCAGGGGTCAATATCCACTAACAGCATCCACTGCTGCTGTTAACTGCCCAAGTGCCATCACAAAGGGAACACACCTTCGCAGGGCTACTAGGCAGGCTCCTAAATGCCTGCCTGTTTCAACCAATGAAATGACTCAACCACTTACTGTTCAAAGAGCTGGTCACTCCTGACACACAGTATGAACATGACGACAGCAGGTCTGGCTTCCCTTTCCTTCCACAGTCCCCTCCAACCTTCAACACACAGTCCGTGTACTTGCAAATAACCCTGCGTACTCGTCCACTACCTTTTAGGCATAACGTGTTTTGTGGGCTGCAGTATACCCCTCACATTTCACACACCGCTCTGAATCACCCCTGCTCCAACTGCAGAACAGCTCATAAAAATAACCATTGTGCCACAGGAGCCTGAGAAGACCTGGCTCCAGGCTAGACTTTAAGCCAAATGGTATGTGATATGGATATGGCCCCTAAATCTCAGTGTTAGAGAACAGTTCCCTGGTCTTTTTTATTTAAAAATACAGATGTAGCTTCAGGATCTTGACTCTGGGAAGACTGTTACAGCACAGCAAGCAGACAGTTCATTGATAGAAAATCCCCAAATAAAAAGGCTTTACGGGTATCATTACACATTCATAGAATTAAATAAACTCTTTTGTAATTCATCACAGTTAAGCATTCCTGTTAAAATACACTTTATAAACAGAGCAGAAATAGGTTGGGATGATGAATAAGATGAATGTTTAAGCAAGAGGCTGTAGGTTCATTAATGTATTCTGCCAAGATATTCTATGATTCACAACCAAAGACATGAACTGACACAAATGCAACAAGGCTGTTCTCTGTAAGACTGTTGCTCAGCATCATATGATTTGATAGCACTGCCTAAAATATAATAGAATTATGTAAAGATTGAAAAAGAAATGCTGACTAATGCTGCTGGATTTGATCTGTTTTGTGAGTGAAAAGCCAGACTCTTCTTCCAAGCACTTCCTGGGCTTCAGAAAATGAAATGTAAAGTTGACACTAACAGAGAAATACTGACCTATTATAGAATAGTGGAAGAAAGTATATGACTATTGTAAATTTGATCATTTTGAATTAGAAACACAACTAATCCAAACTACCAGTAATGCTGAAGTCACTTGGTAGCTGAACGCTCAGGGTATAATTTAACATGGTAATGGTGGTGGTTCTAAATGTCTTGGATCAAGACAACTTTTATGTTCATCCTGATGCAGAGCTTGTTCTTTTCAAACAAATGATATATGGAAAACTGGAAATGCTACATTTTTGTTTGATGTACTGAAGATGTGATGGTTTACTCTCTCTTGACAGACAAAGAATCTAAGTGCAAACTACATATATAAATACAGTTACTGATATCCTATAGAATCATAGAATCTTTGGGTTGGAAGGGGCCTTTAAGGGACCTAGTTCAATTCCCATGCAATGAGCATCTTTACATGTTCAACTAAATCACATTGCTCAGAGCCCTGTCCAACCTGACCTAGAATGTTTCCAGGGATGGGACATCTATACCACCTCTCTGGGCAACCTGTGCCAGTGTTTCACCACTCTTATTTTGAAAAATTTCGTCCTTATATCAAGTCAAAATCTACCCTCTTTTAGTTTAAAACCATTACCCCTTGTCCTATCACTACAGGCCCTGCTAAAAAGTCTGCCCTCATCTTTCTTATAAGCCCCCTTTAAGTTGCACTAACGCTGCACTAAGGTCTCCCTTGAGCCTTCTCTTCTCCAGGCTGAACAACTCCAACTCTCTTGGCCTGTCCTTAGAGGAGAGGTGTTCCATCCTGCTGATCAGTTTTGTGGCCCTCCTCTGGTCTGGCTCCAACAGGTCCATGTCTTTTCTGTGTTAAGGCCTCCAGAGCTGGGTTCAGGACTCCAGGTGGGGTCTCAGGAGAGCGAAGTAGAGGGGCAGAATCACCTCCCTCAACCTGCTGGCCACGCGTTTTTGGATGTAGCACAGGAGACAGCTGGCCTTCCGGGCTGCGAGCACACATTGCTGGCTCCTGTCCAGCTTTTCATCTGCCAGTACCCCCAAGTCCTTCTTGGCAGGGCTGCTCTCATTCCCTTCCTTGTCCAGCCTGTATTAATACCAGGGGTTGCCCTGACCCATGTGCAGGACCCTGCACATGGCCTTCTTGAACCTCATGATGTTCACATGGGTTCACGTCTTGAACTTGTCCATGTCCCTCTGGATGGCATCCAGTCCTCAGGCGTGTCATCTGCAAACTTGCTGAAGATGCACTCAATCCCACTGTCTATGTCATTGATGAAGACATTAAACGGTATCGGTCCCAGTACAGACCCCCGAGGGACACCACTAATCACTGATCTCCATCTGGACATTGAGCCATTGACCACTACCCTCTGGATGCGACCATCTAACCAATTCCTCATCCACCCAACAGTTCACCCATCAAATCCCTCTCTCTCCAATTTAGAGAGAAGGAAGTTGTGGGGGACCATGTCAAAGGCCTTACAGAAGTCTAGATAGATGATATCCGTAGCTCATCTTATGGACTCCAGAGAACTTGAAGCTAGGCTGACTGATGGATGCTACACAATCTATGCATGCACAGTAAAGCTTCCCAGACATGTCATTTTGAAGGTAAATCTTTGCAGTTACAAAATTCTAAAGTTGATTGCCAAAATCCACAACTCCAGGAAAATTTCATGATGAAAGCTGAGATCAAAGCCTTTTTTTTAAAAAAAGAAAAAGACATACAGAGATTAGGGCAGCATTATCTCTGTGACCTTGCACACTTCCCTTTTCCATTTAGAAGACTGGACACAACCTGACTTTATTATCTAAGGAGAATTGGGCAATTCCAAAATACAACTTGATATAACAGAAGAGGAGAAGACATGCAGTGACAAGACTATTTGATGTGTGCATTATTACAAGGAGGAAAGAGATCTAGAGTCCAGGCTCTGTCTGCCTATTAATGTGCCAAAGAAGCAATGTCATCACATGGTGACAGAGCTCATGTCAGAGCTATGTGTTCAGCAGCAAGAAAGACAACATCTCAACAAAGCAGAGGGGACATCACCAGCCTGCACACAGGTACTGGGGAAAAACTGTTAAGAGGAACCAGCCAAATACAAGGGGTAGATCTAAAAGCAAGAGCCTTTAGACAGTCAGGCTGGGGACAAGTTCATTGCCCAAAGTGCTCTCTACCTCCCTGGGAGGAAACAAGCATCTCCAAGGCAATAATCCGGTCATCTGCAGGTGGCTCAATCTTCCCATTGACTGAAAAGGGAGCCATGGAGGATTAGGCTGAATTAAAACAGATGTCTAACTTCCAGGTGCCTGTATTTAGTGGAAATAATTCCACCCAGAACAGATTTCACTGTTTTAGCTGGATAATCTTTGCTAGATTCTGGTTGTCTCTCTGCTCCAACTGTGTCCTTCCTATCTCTCCACATCAACTAGATTTCACACCTGCATCTTATACCCTCAGTTATCCACTCCCCATCAACCTGCTTTTATCATTTATTGCCACTTGAAAGGAAATTACCAACATTATGCAGCTCTTCCACCTCATTAATCAAGGCTTAAATTGAAAAGTTGAAGGTGAGACTTTCAAGCATTTATTGCATTGTTTATAACTAGATGCTGGAGCAGTAACGGAGAAATAACAGCATGGATATTTTGAAAGAGGCTGAGATGATAGAAACAAATTTCATTAAACACTCCATGGTTTTAATGGGATCAAATACACATAAATTTAGGGCAAGAATCCCACAGATCACATGAGGCCCTAGGAATGACAGACACCATGGAGACGTTTCGTATAGCATTGTGAAGTATTATACATGCAAGCTGATCAACACAAATTTGACTGAAGTCCAGTCTGCTTGATGCAAGAAAGGAACTAAAATAGATCCGATAAAATAAATTTGGAGAAAAAATGGGATCTGTGTGCTAAATATGTTTTCTTTTTGCAGTAAATATTTCTGAACATTGATGAAAAAAGTTATTTCTTCTAAAATAAACCTGACATATTGTAAAAATAAATTTTATCCAACCCCCCAAAAATGGATAGAAATTAAAATACTTCTTACTGAAGAACAAAAGACACTGAAATACAGTAAGAATTTTGTTAGAAAAATATCATCTTTCATTAGGTCCCTTCCAACCCAAACTTTTCTATGGTTCTATGATTCTATGAAAATTACCTCATAAGACTTTTAAAAATCTTTAAGAACTGAGTAATGGATATCACATACTACATATGATCAATCCATGGATTTTTGTATATGCAGATACATCAATAAATATACACTGATAAGGCTAGATTTTATTTTATATATTTATCTATAGACTTAGATTTTGGAGCTGTATTTCCAGTCTTGAAATCTTTGGATGTTAGACACTGAAATGCCTTTTAAAAAAATGTAGACCTACGTTTTTGTTCATAAAGTAAGACTCAGTTTGCACACTCACACCTTGCAACCTTAACCAGGGCAGCAGTTCAATATTATTATGAATGTTCTCTGCCCCTTTGGATAAAACCTTGTGTTAGACGCTATATCCTTTTGTGCAGGCTGGCAGCTGATAACTTTCAGATGGTAAAAATTCTGGATCTATCCTGACTGATCTCATTATCAATCTGCAGCTACTGAGACCTGTGATTTTACTCCTAAGGAGCATGTCTCTCATTCCCATGCAAAAGAAACAAACAACAAAAAAACCCTCTCCTATGAAATCCACTCAAAGTTGTATTCAATTCTAAGACAAAAAATCCTAGATACACCTTGTCTAAATTCCTTTCTTGTACTGAATCTTGAGCAACTACAAAAATCAAATAAATTTTCCACCAACTGTAAAAATTCACAAAAACGTGATGCCATCTCCACAACACTGCTTTTTGTTGTTTATAATTATTGTTAAAGTCGCTCTGTAAATAATAACATCAAGATTTGCCAAAGAAAGATACGAAAGGCAGTATCCTGAACTATTTTTGGTTTTGAAAAGATTTGTGAATTCCTAGCTAATTTTGTCCTTACCTTTCCCGCAAAAGGTTGGTTGCTCTGTGCTATTTTTGTTCCTTACAAATTAAGTGATGGGAAGCAAAAGGTTCCTCAGGGTCAATCTCTGCATGCCAAGTTCAACAACCTTTCAGTATGCTTCTTGGAGAACATATTTTCACTGGACTGTGAAACCGTTTGACAAATTCAACTTTGCTCTACTATGAGATATAGAGTTTATCACAGATACAACAAGAAGTGAGACAAGTTGCTAATCATCTAAAGCTCTCTGAAGCAAAGGAAAGTCATTCCAGGGAATTCAGTGAGCATTGATAAGGCTTGAAATATCTCTTCTGTTTTACACCTGGGCTGATGAACTGATCTCTGCTGAAGGTATATGAAGGTAACAAGAAGAACAGAGAGGCATCCTGGCATAATTCAGGGGCTCCCAATCTCTGAGGCATATTTTGTTAACAGAATACAGCTATTTCAAAGGAACATGCACAAAATCAAAAGCACGCCTTCAGCTTTCCCCTGGGGAAGAGGGAAACAGGTGTTTGGGAGGGGAACAACTGCGCACAGTGTCTGAGTCCTGTGTCAGATCAGGCAAAGAGCTGGAAATGACATGCCCAGAGGCACCATTTATGTCCCAACTCTGTTCCCAGAACAGTTATACTCAAGCAATCTGAGTCTGGGAATTGCTGGTTTAAATTATCTGTGCACACAACACTGAGAATACTTAATATCTAACCTCAATTCATTCTTTGTCTTCACTTTCTTATCTGTACAATTGAATTTAATTCCTTCCCCCATAGAAGCAGTGAAGATGAGTTTAGTAATGCCTCTGGAGTGCAGTGAAAAGGTAATGAACAATACAGGGATTATGGAGAATTTGAGCTTTTTGGATGAACTATACTGTATCAGAGCTGAGAGCATCCAGGGCACCAGCAGTGCATTTACTCTTCTGTTCAAGGAAAAGTATAATTTCTAAGAAACAGTGATCAGATGCAAATGAAACTGGTCTAGGCATGGCATTATGAATTACGGTGTTATATATATATTTCATCCACTATGGAATGGCAGGTGCAAACAGTTTCACAGAATCACAGAATCACTAGGTTGGAAAGGACCTTCAAGATCATCAACTCCAACCATTAATCCAGCGCCACTGTGTCCCCTAAACCATGTCCTGAAGCGCCACATCCACACGTTTTTTGAACACTTCCAGAGATGGCGACTCCACCACCTCCCTGGGCAGCCTGTTCCAATGCCTGACCACTCTCTCAGTGAAGAAATTTTTCCTAATATCCAATCTAAACCTCCCCTGGAAGGAGATTTGGACAATGAGCATTGCACAACCCCTCAAATACTTATGGCTTAGTTTCACCATTTAGTGCAAGAGCTTCACATTGTTCAATTGTTTGAATATTTTGCAGTAAGGCATCCATCTAAGTGGGATAGCTGTTCCCTTAACCTGGTATCTTTAGAAGGAACAGTAGCCAGTACCTTCAGACCACACACTTTCTTTCATAACTTGAATAGCAAGAAGTCTGCCTTTCACAGTACTCATATAAATGCCAAATGCAAATACATGTAATTAGCAGTTAAAATGTTTTAAGCAGTCTTTTGAATTTCCTTTGCAAAATGTTCTGAAATGCAAATGAATTGTAGTTCATTATCATACTGGAAGATTAAAGGAGACAACTTCCTACATCTATCTTAACATTATTGGCCCTTTTTCTTCTATATTTTTGCCTCTGTAAAACAGGGTTTTAGTAAAGAATAGGAATATAAGCCAAGAAAAAATGTCTAATGTCCTAATATGCAAAAATAAATTGTAACTCTGGATTCACTGTTATGTTCAATAAGAGTTGGCTAGTGGGGTTAATAAAGCTCAAATTAATCCAAGATGCTCATCCAAACCATTTCAGGGTCATGCGGTCATGCAGCTAAGCCCTCCAACCAGTGGACTGTAGATGGTGATGGTGTAGTTGTCATGATCTAGAGAAACATGAAAGATACTGTATTTTTGGAATGTACCATGTACTTAGAAGTGTCTAGTGCCATTTTAGATGTCCTGTGTATCCAAGCTGGCCACCGCATGCATTGCCAAAAAAGGTACAGGTTTTCCATAGGGTATTTATCGTAGGTACAGTCTCTCTGTGAGTATATCGAACTTCAAAAATGGGACCAGGTGCCTCTTTGTGGGCACTTGAGTTGATTTCTTTATGTTTACTTTTATTTAATTTCCCAATTCATAACAACCAAACTTGCTAAATGTCTGAGTTTGGAGTAAGGGGCTATGGACAGGTACCTAAATATGGAGACAGAGTACAGAAATTCTGCACATCTCTGCTTTTGAACTCTGCTTTACAGTAATGTTGTAGACAGAAATTTAGCCAGCCAGAAGTATTGATCCATTCTCTCAGGTACTTTTGCATAGGAGTCTGTAAACCTCTTTAAAGAAAAAGTATATCCTCATTTACTGCTTGTAAACCTCTGTTAAGTTCAACAAGTTTACATGACAAGTGGAGGATGCATAATTTTACTTGTTACCCTTTAATCTCCATGGTTTCATTGAAACTGTCTGTGGCACGTATTTTTAAAATTGATTTAATACAGAGAAGAGTTTCTTGCTTTCACAAAAGTATTATGGAAATGTTAAGGAGCAAGGCTTATATCTTAACTATTACCACAGAGAGCCTTAATTTATAAAGCAATATGTATCCAATGTGTACAATCCTGCAATCTAATATTCATTAAAGTGTTGTATCTCCAAACATCTGCATCTTCCTTACCTTTGGCAGCACTTGCTACATTCCCTTGATGTTGCTAGAATAGTATAATGAAGATATTCTTATCAGGTAGTTAATAGTAAGAAATACCGTTTTTAAGCGTGCACAAGGCTTAGATCCATAAAGGGATACAAGACCTGCAGGCAGAAAAAATGAACCTATAGCTTGTCTGTGAAACACAGAAAGGCCCTTATAGCATTGCTCAAAAGCTCTGAGAGTCCTGCACGGTTTGACTTGGCATCATATGTGCAGCTCTAGGCAAGGCCGTAAGTGGATATTTAGGGATGTAGGAAACTGCTCATCCCCCTCTCTCTTGTTAGACACGTAAGGATTTGAACATCTCAATACTGAGGATCAAAAATTCGTATTTGGGAGCCCAGTCCCATTAAGGGGTTTAGTCATTGAAATATTCTGTGATTCATTGTCTAAACTAAGTACACAGCACTGAAAGTAAGATTCACCATGCAAGAGACCTAAATTCCCTGTAACTGCATTTTATGCTCACTTTGAGTTTCACGCGCCTAGCTGAGGTCCACAGCCTGTGAATACTGAGTGCTAAGAGAGCCTGGGTAAGAGGAACAGCAGGAATTGGGAAGAGGAATGAGTCTCAAACACTGTGCTGCGTCTCACCAGCACTTAGATGTCTACATTAGACTGAGTTTCAGCATCCAAAATATCTTCCTTTCCTGAAATGCTTAAACTATATCTCCCAAGAATAGTGTGAATGTTTGGCACTGCTGCTTTATGGTTAAAATTCTTGCACAGGGAACTGGAAACCTGCCTTTTCTCAGCCTGAGGCAAGACTGAACCTCTATCCCAGGAATACTAGATCCGGAATAATGTTGTGGGGTTGAAACATTCACTACTTCTGCTAAAAACGGGAGAAAGGGAAACTTAAGGAGAGATAAGTAAAGACAAAAAATCTAACAAACAGGTGTCTTTAGCCTCCTTACTAAGGGCCCCAGCTAGGAAGCAAAAGCATCAAAACTAGGCTTTGCACACACACTGCAGGCCTTTTCTGTTTTCTTTATCCTCAAGCTATATGATTGCAATGTTAAAATGTGAAATATTTGAATGCTACAGGAGCAAGCACAATGCTACTCAATTGAAAACAGGACTGAAGTCCAAAGAGCATCTCAGGATCCTGCCAAAACCTGCTTTCATCAGCAAAATTATGATTGCAAGAAAACATCTGATTGCACTGAATACTTGTCTATATATGATTATTTTATAATAAAAAAATTGTAAATTTGTAAAACTTTTGTAAAAGCTGTGCCCTTGGTTGCAGCTCTAAGGCATTGCCTGTTGGAAGAAAGTTTTCCATAGCTAATAAAAGTGTGTATAAAATGAACATTCAGAGAGTCATTGTTAAGGAAGACAACTCCCTTTATTTTTTTGTATTCTATTTAAAAACTGTAAAAGGCCATTAAAGACAGGCAGAGCACTATTCCATCTAGCCTGAATGCTTAGGGAAAGAATTTGAAGACAAGATAAAGTAAAAGCTTCCAAGTTTGCTAAGTGCAGGGGTATCCTTGTCCAAATATCACGTCTCTGCCACTGTGACTAGCAGCTACTGATCATGACTGGTTTGTCACTATGGATGGGATTCAGGAACCAAAGCACAGTTTATAGCTCCATTTTAGACAGAAGACACATTTGCAAAGGCTTTTCAAATTTCAGATAAATTTTTACTAGAATAGCAAAAAATACATGTGGCTACTCATATTTAACTGGAGGTCATGGCACCATTGAAAGTGTTTTCCTAAAGAAAAAGTCTCCTGATTTTTTTAATCATAATCAAAATGTTTTTCTTTGGCCTCAGTTTTGGGAATGGCAACACCATTCTAGATTAAATCTTAAACACACAAAGATACATATCAGCAAACACCACCAACAATCAAAGAATAAAATAAAATCACCTACATAGAAAATGTTAATCTTAAATATTTAAAACCTGGTAAACCTACAATTACCTGAGTAAGAGTCAGGCAATCCTAACAAGAAGTGGCTCTCCTGACGTTTAAATAAATAATTTCATTAGTGGGTCCAGTTTTGAGATCCTAAACAAAAAGAGGTATTAACTGACTGAAGTGAACCTAGTGAAAGGCCATAAAGGTGACTGAGGGCTGGACCACATGATGTACAAGAGGCTGAGGGAGCTGGGTTTGTTCAGCCTAGAGAAAAGGAGGGATATTACTGCTATCATCCACTAATTAAATTGCTGCTAATGAATAACTGGAGTCAGACTTGACGTAGAGGTGCACATTGGAAGGACAAGAGGTAATGGTTGCACATTGTGGCATGGGATATTCCAGCTGATACTAGGAAAAAAGCGCACCAGTGGCTAGACACAGGCACAGGTTGCTGAGAGAGGAGGTGGAATATCCATCCCTGGAGAAACTCAAGATTTGACTGGACAAGAACTCGAATAATCATCTGATCTATCTTTGTAGTTAGCCTATGTTGAGCAGTAGTTTGGACTAAATGGACTTGAGTGGTCATTATGTGCATTATCTTTCTTTCTGACTGATGTTGTGTTCCAGCTTTGTCTCGAATTATTTTCCTCTTCTGCACTTTATTTGTCACTACTGGTTATGTACTGTTTCATCTTGCTGTCCACATTATCCTTTATCTCTGCTCCCTGGAACACATCAATTTGTACTAACTGTTTAATTTTTTACACACCACTTTCTTGACCAAATTTAGAAGATGATGCACAGTGTACTTACCATCTCTATGATCACTTTATCTGAAGCGTCTTGCTGTGCCATCAGTCTGGATGTACATTGTGCTAAGTACTGACATGACTGTACTCTCCCATACATCCTACTAGCAGTTTGCTGACCACAAACGTTTGCAGTCTGAACAGTTCTCAAACATTCACATTCTCTATCGATTCACATACTCCAACAGTATAAACCACTCTGACAGAAAGGACGGGGAACACATTGTTAAAGAGATCCAGTAAGGCTGCATTCCTGCTTCAGGCACTATTCTGAACAACATAATTATGATGAACATTTGAAGATGCCCATAAAAGAGCAAAAAAATCATCTAAACAAATTTGCCTAAAATATGTTCTTTTTGCTGCAGCAACCCCAAACAACTGGCAAGCAGCTTTTTACCCCATCTACTAGGCACCAAATTTATCTGCTTGTTGGTTTTCTCCTCTGAATTTTATAGCATTCTCCTGTAAGCCAAATGGCCACTGTGAGGACATTTAGCATGGTCACTCTTAGGTTTGAAGCTAGGGTTTAGAGCAGAACAGGTATTGCAGGTCTACAAGGGATCAGTATGATCCTTACGTGAGCTGCAGTCAAGGCACACAGGGTGAAGCTGGGTCTTATTTGATTTCCCTTTTGCATCACTGTTATATTGCTCAGAGGCCACTCAGCAACTCGATGGGGAATTTGATGATGGAAAATATTGTTCTTCCTCAGTTTTTTTTTCACAAGATGGGGTTCTTGTTTTTCCTATACTTGAGAATCTGTCACCATTTCAGTGGTGACAGATTCTCAAGTATAGGAAACAGGCCTATGTTTCTGTAGTGTGAAGCATCTGGGATGCTTGGGAGACCTGAATCAACAGCTAATAAGAAAAACAAGATTAATTTTACTTACTGGCAAAACCTTGTTTCTTATTTGTTTAAATGCAAGGACAGCAGATTCTGTCTCTTCTTACTGAGAGATTTTTCCAGAACTGTTTCTTAAAGCTATAATATTAACCTTGTTATACTGATTTATTGTTCCATGGATAATCACCACATACCTTAACACCACTTGTGTAATCATTTAATCATGTAAAAGACAAAATTAATGCAGAATTTTCCTTAAGAGACTTTTTAAATGTAAAATCGATAGTCTCCATGGAAATGTAGCCCAATACAGGTTTTTCCTCTGAGCCTCCTACTCTAGTGACACTTCTAATATGTGCTAATTATGCACATTCAGTTTTCTATTACATAGTAGTAGGCAAATGCTAATTATTGTTTGATTGTTGGAGAGCTTAGATCGTTATGGACAATCTTGAAACTTCTTAAGAAATAAACATACGCTGAAATTCATGTCGATGAGAAGCCTGGAAAATAGAGCTCCTCTTCCTCTTTTCATTTTAGGGGAGGTAGCTATTAAAATCAAATTACATGCAGAGCTATTTGAATTAAAAGACAAGCAAAGAATTCTATTGTTTAAAATGTTAATAGTTTTGACATGCTGTAGCTGCTCCAGGATAACTTTTGCTTTGGGAAAAGCATTTACTTGGTCGTGTTTCCAATTTCAGAGAAAAACTGTAACCTTAGAGCCACATTAGTTTTGTCTCAGACTTCAGCATTTTTTCTCTATATCCAGAAAATGCAAAGATATTATCTATGTACCACAGATTTACACTCCCTTGTGTAATTCAAGTGCTGCATTTACTCTTTTTAAGGATACTGCATAACTGTGTAATTTGAAGAAATGAGACAACAGACTAAATTGTGGCCTGGAAACTAACCTTAGCCTATTGATGAAGAATTAAATAAAAGTATTTAGTTTATTAAAAAATTACTAGGCCACAGTTTGTATGTAAGTGAATATTACATACTCACAAAAACCTGAACAGCAGGTTTTTGCTGAGATTAATTCCTTTAACAAAACAAAACAAAACAAAGCTGAAATGGTCATGCTCATCACATGCTGTGAGCTGAAGCGTCCTGTGGAGATGTGTGTCTGTCTCCTTCAATGACAGAGGGAACTTAGGTACCTAATGAATTGCCTGAGATTATGATGGGTGAATCTGGGGCCTTATTATTTGGGTGGGCTAAGGCACTGCAGCAACCAAAGCCTGAAAGCTGAACCCAGTAAACATGAAACTGGAACTACAGGAAACCACCAGTTAGGAAGTGCTAGAGATCAGTGTGTACAATAAACCGGTTTAGATGGAAGAGATTTTGGATGGCACAGTTTCTCTGAACATTACAGTCTAGATTAACCACAAACTATTTGATCACATGGTATCTGACTATTGATCTTTATTCATGCTCATGAATATTTGTTTATGCAAGCAGTTCCCTTGGCGTGACCTGTACTGCTTGCAGAGGAAGGGCTTATTCAGCACAGGCAGTACCGGCATAATCTGACCATATGAGTCTATACTGCAAATATTAATGCTGCTTTTAGAAATGATAATCATCTTGATAGTCATAATTCTCAGGGTTAACGGCTTCTTCAAACAAGTGCTTTGGGATGATGAGTTACTTAAACCCTTTCCTAAGAAAACAACAGTGTCAGAGGTTGAGGGCAGTGGAGGTTCTTCCTCTTCCCACTGCACGTTTTCTGGAGGGGAACTGGTCATCAAAATCTCAGAACTGCCTTTAACTGAAACTAGTTCTTACCCTTTTCAAATTGTGCCTTTTGCTCTGAGCTTTAATTTTTTTCTTTAAAAAGATAGGTTAATGATAAAACCTACTTTGGCATGTCAAGGTCTCTGTGTCAGCTATGCATTTGTTCTTATTGTCCTTCAGCCTCAGGATACTGTGAAAGCTGGATAGATACTGACCACCTGCTATTTTGGAAGGCCAGACAGAAAAGCTATTAATATCTCCTCTGAGTACAGGACAGTGCAGAAGACCCTCTCGTTCCTCCCAGCATTGTAGCATTTATTTCTAAGGAAGTAATGTATCAAACTAATGAGCTTTATATTGGTCTCTCTCTTACTTCTTGATGCTACAAAACTGAGAAAATTTACCGGAGGAATCTTTTTTTTAATTTTAAAATGTGACTCTCACCCACTGAAGTTAGTCTGACTTTTCTGTAGGAAATGTCATTCTAAGCAGCCTGCCAGACTGATTAATTCCTTTGCAACAATACTAGATACTGGCTTTTTTTAATGTTAGTACCAATATTTACCTAGCGAAGGACAACACACCTTACAGTGAAGGCTGGTGGTGAGGACTGTGTTATTCTGTGCTATCATGAGGTTATTTCAGAACGCAGTTCATCTGTGGAAGGCAGGTCCTTCTGAGAGGTTCCCAACAAGTAAATATACACAAGGTCTTCAGTCATGCATGCTTGTTTGCTTACGTGAAAAACAGATGTAGCCCTGCCTCCTGCTTCCCACAGTGCTCTACCGAGGAATGTATAGAGAAAAAGCCACTGATTCATTCTTATCTGGAACACCAGGCACTGCCAATTAGTGTATATAAATTCAACAGTGCATTGTAAATTATATATCAATGATGCTAAAAGCCTTGTCAGTTTGGTTGCTCTAAAAAAAGCCAGGTGTTTGGGAAAAGTTGCAAAAGTGAAGAGAAACAGCGTCTTAATGGAAAGCTCTGAGAGACGTTAACAGTATCAAAACACCACCAAAACATTTAAGAATAGTTTGTGCATGAACTTGTCTATGTGATGACAATTTAAATGCAGATATCAAACTTAAATTCTTGCAGTTAAGGCTACTAAGTCCCTCCTTCTGCAACTTCACTTCAGTCAAGACCAAGTATATCTGGCCTGACGTGGTTCAACTTGTGCTAGTTCCAAAAATAAGAAACAGGGGAGAGACCATGGCACACCGAGAGATACCATCTAGCAGGGGAGACATACAAAGGTAGGGAGGACCTAAGATAGAACAATTTGATAGGACTAAGCAATCACACAGGAAGAGCTTAAAGGTTGACACGGCCCATGCAAAGCAGGCTTTCAATAATCCCAGACTGAAATTTTTATTTTAAACTATGAGACCAGAGTGGGAATCTTTTCCCCCATTTTAAAAATGCTAGGGGATTTTCTTATTCCTTCTGGTGTAAAATGTTTTGTTTGAAGTTGAGTGACAAGTTCTCATCAATGGTTTTGCACAGAAGAAAAACCCTGCGTGCATATTTTAATGAAAATACTCAACTGAAAACGCTGGTCAGCACTATTTGCAATAGGTGGGTCTGTCATATTAGAAAGAAGCATACTTTAGGTAACTAAGGTTTGTGATAACACTCCAGAAATGACACTGTGCCTCATTCTAATACATGAAAAATAATTATCATGGCAAAGGGACCCTTTTTTAAAAGTAGACTAACAAAGAAAAAAAATGGACACTTAGAAGAATCAGAATAATTTCTGGCCTGGAGAAAATAGATATTAAAAAGAATATGAACATGCATGTTTCAGGGCACTGCTTAATCACAGGAAGGAACCCCTGATATCTTTTGTTTTCCCTGACTGTAATATATCAGGTGGTGATCCTTTGGATTTTTAAAGTCTTCTCAAGTTGTCTACTACTTTTTCTAGGTATTGGAGGAGATGGACCATTTGCCTGTTTTGGTAGGTCAATAATTCATGACAGAACTTTCTACCATATCTTCCTGCCTCAGGAATGCATGGCAAAACTAAAGGAGTCAAAACACTTTTCACTGTATTTTCTTTAGTAATACATTTACCCAGGACCCACGGTAATATCATCCACTCGACGATGGTTGGTGGTGGTCCCTGCATGCTCAAGTCTGACCTGTCAATGTGCTGAGAGGCAAGCAACAGCAGGAACAGAAAAGTCAAGTAGGATGCAGTATGGCAGATAAATTTGATAAATGGTTTTCTGATGAACAGCCCTAATGGGCTTTTGGGAGCTATCAGGTAGCACACAGAGAAGACTGGGAAAAGGAGTCCTATCACAACACATGTCAACATCTTCACAGCCCAGTGTCGCCTCCTCCATCCGGGGAACTCATCGTACCAGCGGGATGCAAGCAGCTGCTGGCAGTTGGGCTGAGCAACAAACTACAGAGAGAAGAAGAAAGGAAGACGGTTAGTTCCTTGATACCTCTGTAAAGTTATTTCCATGCTATGTGTGTTACTGTAAGTAACATTTGGACAGAGATTTAAAAAAATTAAAAATAAGCCTGTGCAAGCCCACTCATACTGATTATACCCGTAAGATAGGGATGGGTCAGCCTGCCCTTCCTTCAGTGCAAAAATTCAAATCAAAATTCACTTTTCACAATAGAGCTTGACTTCCCCATCAGTTGAGTACACAAGGACCCAATAGACTGTAAAACACATGTACCTCAAAAGCCGATTTCAAATTGAAAAACAAGTTCACAAATAGTTCCATTATTCAACCAGCAACATTTGTGGAGAATCCACAGAATGTGAGGTGGAAGTCACTATGAAAATGAAAAGCACAACTGAGATCTGTAACAGTGAATCCGAATTCCACAGCCAGGCATGACATATTCTCAGTATGTTCCCTGCTAATTCTCTAAAAATCAGGCTTACATGCTTTTATACCAACAAAACTCTTACTCATACATTACATAATGCTTGCACAATACAAACCAAGCACTAGCATTCCCCAGTGCTTCACTAATCCTTGTCAAGATATATTCCTATCCTGTAGAATATTTTATGGTCTGTCCGTTCTCCATGGTGTGATTTCAGTTTTTACAGTATGGTCCTTAAAATTGAATTTCACCAAAAAAAACGCAAAACCAGTAAATATTTAAACTTTTTCAGACATCTTTTCAAAGAAGATTTAAGGGGTTTATATAATATTTTTATTTTATCACTAGTTCCTATTTTCCCTAATGCTTTCTTTTATAAAGTGGACATAGAGTAGCAGCATGCAAGACTTGACATAAGAGATATAGAATAGAAGCAACATATGCATCAAAGGGAGCCAGAGTTATCGCATTTTGGTTTTAAAAAAAGAAAGAAAGATAAACAGCATTTTCCTTATGTTACTATAGTGGGTTGATGTTGGCTAGAAGTGCAAGCCGCTCTACAACTACCCCTCCTCAGCTGGACAGTGTAGAGAAAATATAATTAAAGGCTTGTGGGTCGAGATAAGGAGAGAGACAGATCATTCACCATAACAGCAATACAGACTCAACTTGGAAAAAAATAATTTAACTTGTTGCCAATCAAATCATAGTATGGTAATAAGAAATAAAACCAGATCCTAAAACACCTTCTCCCCACCCTTCCCTTCTTCCTGGGCTCAACTTCACTCCTCATTTTCCCTACCTTCTCCCCCAAGGTGGCACAGGGGGTCGGGGAATGGGGGTTGCAATCAGTTCATCACACGTTTCTTCTGCCGCTCCTTCCTCCTCAGGGGAGGACTCCTCACACTCTGCCCCTGCTCCAGCGTGGGGTCCCTCCCACAGGACACAGTCCTCCATGGACTTCTCCAGTGTGGGTCCTTCCCATGGGCTGCAGTTCTTCACGAACTGCTCCAGCCTGGGTCCCCCCATGGGTGCCGTCCTTCAGGAACAGGCTGCTCCAGTGTGGGTCCCCCACGGGGTCACAAGTCCTGCCAGCAACCCTGCTCCAGCCTGGGCTCCTCTCCATGGGGCCACAGGTCCTGCCAGGAGCCTGCTCCAGCGTGGGCTTCCCACGGGGTCACAGCCTCCTTTGGGCATCCTGCTGCTCTGGCGTGGGGCCCTCCCCAGCCTGCAGGTGCAGATCTGCTCCCCCGTGGAGCTCCATGGGCTGCAGGGGCACAGCCGGCCTCACCATGGGCTTCCCCAGGAGCTGCCGGGGAATCTCTGCTCCGGCACCTGGAGCCCCTCCTGCCCCTCCTTCTGCACTGACCTGGGGGCTGCAGGGCTGTTCCTCTCACGTGTTCTCACTCCTCTCTCCGGCTGCAATTTGTGCAGATTTTTTTTCCCCTTCTTAACTCTGCTCTCCCAGAGGTGCTATCCCCACCATCGCTGATGGGCTCGGCCTTGGCCAGTGGTGGGTCTGTCTCATAGCTGGCTGCATTGGCTCTATCAGACACAGGGGAAGCTTCCAGCAGCTTCCCACAGAAGCCACCCCTGTATCTCCCCTGCTACCAAAACCTTGCCATGCAAACCAAATATGGTTACACAAATGCATATATACATACATTGGATGAAATCATTAGCTGAAGACTTAAGAAAGCTATGTAGAAACTTCTTTATCTTATTAAATAATAAATTGTAAATTTACACAAATAATTTTCGGATTAAAAGTCCCATCAAATGCACCTAGTTTTGGATTTTACATTATTTTGATAATACTTACAACCACAGGAGCCCAGTTCATTTGGGGATGAGCTATGGGTAACTTCTCAAACAGTTTCTGAAATCACTGGGATTACTACTGGTAGAAAATGTTATTTGGCTTGGAATGAAAAGAGAGTCAGCATGCATCTTTCTATATGTCTGGATCTTGTCAGAAATGTCAGCCTGAGCCAAATTCAAACCTAGTGTATGTTAATGAAATGCCGGTGTCCTTAGCAGAGACATATTTGCCTACCAGACACTAGTACTGAAGCTGCCCCTGACTGTTGTGAAAGACAAGAAAATTTACTCATACCATAAGCATCTTGAAAATAGCCTTAAAGAAGAGTAACAGAGTGTTCTCTTCCATTAGGAAAAATGCACTCACAAGGTTTCAGGGTGTTTCTTTCAAGATACAAATGTCTGGAATAATACTGCATGCAGTCAGAGCAGATGGTTTCAAAGTTATGTTTTTGCCAAGTTTATAATGTGGGTGTCCCTACAAAATTTTTCACCTCAATTTGCTTGGGTAGGTACAGATTAGTGCTTTGCATGACTAGTGAAAAAGTATGACTCGTGGACTAATTCCCAAGTAAAATATTTTCCTTTTTTTTTCCCTGGAGTATGCCAGATCCATGTTTGTTTCCCCTTCTTCATAGTATCTTCCCATTACATATGCTCCCACCTAAAAGTATTCAGTTCCTAAATCTTGCCTGCATTCCCTTTCTCAACACCTTTGGGATGCCCTCATTGTGTTGGGGACCCAGGTGAAGGAACAGCTTACAGTGGCTAGCAAAGGCTGCTGGTAGACGTAGGGCACTACTCTTTGCCAAGCATGGCTAAAAAAGAATGAATTTCCCTTGCTGTACTGTGGAGGAAATTAAGTAAAAGGAGGATTTTTTCCAATGTCCACTAAGCATCAGCCTGCCTTGGGGCTGGATAGACCAGAACTGATGCAGAGGTACCTCATGCCAGGAGGAGATGCTTGCTGACTGCACCATCTGGAAGGTGCTCCACGCTATAGGGGGGCAGTAGCTCCTTAGTTCTAATCTTTAAACAGATTAATATGAAAAACTTTCAATGTTAATACAGAAAGTATCTCCGAGCAGGCTTGAATAACTGTTTCTTGTCTCTTAATACCCATATTAGATTTTGTGACAAGGATTCCTTTCTGAGACACAGGGAGTTTTTCAGTAATTGCAGAAAATTTTCAAATCCCAGACACTGAAGAGTCAATCTTTTAAATTGTAATTTTTAAAGAAATTATCTTCCAAAATTTTCTTCAACTTATGACTGTGACAGGACAGTTTTAGCACTGATTGGATTCTCTGACTATAGGATAAAACTAACATAGACTATACATTTGATGTGGCTAGTGTTACAGGGAGCACCATAGGTAATGTACTTTAAATGACTTACTAGACATAAGACACATAAGAAGAAACTAATAGTGTGATATGGAGCACGCATCTAAAATACTTTGTCAGCACTTTAAGAGCTGCATGCATAAGGAAGCAGTTCTAGTACTGTAGCCAAAGGTCTATGACAGAAACCACAACACAGTGTCTACAGATGATATACTGCATTTCTGAGAGACCCAGATATCCAGTTTCATACTGTCATTTTTATCTAACAACACTTTTGGCAAGATTAGTTAACAGTGTCCTGAAGCAACAAAAATATCTGTCTCTTCACTGCAGGCTTTTCTTTATGGTTCTGAGCTCCATTGGCCATACACAATATGAACCACTCCAAAGGGTCTTCTTCAGACAACTAGAAAATTACCCTAAATCTCTTGCTGATATTTATTTTATAGTTACCCTTTTCTGCTTCATTTATCAAGGAATTGTATGACATTATTAAAAATGTCCAAATTAATTTTCACAAATGTGACTACTTGCTCCATTTTTGTGGTTGAGAAATTTTCATTATTTGCTGTGACATAAGAGCTTCTAGTGATATTACAGTATTTATTTCATTAGCTGAATAAGGTGGGAAATTCTTGAATGGGGAAGAGCTGAGGTACCTTGATGGCAAGAAAAGTGTACAGAATGGTGAACCCTATGGTCTTGTTCCTCAGCTGCCCAGAGAGGAGGAACTTGTTACTGCACTGTGCATCTCCTTTCTTGTCCTGTGGACCTGTTTCCTCCAGAGGAAATGAGGGGAAGGTGTTGTGTACCCAACACCTTGTCTTCATGCATAAAAACTAAGTATTTGAGTATGTACAGGAACTGGAGGTGGGGAAGCCTTCTTGGGACTCACGGTGTAAATGCCACCTGTATGGGTGTCTCAGACACTACTGATAGGTCATATATGGTTATACAGGTCAAATATGTTTATCTGTGATTAAAATATTTTATTACAGATCCTGAATGTGTTTTACACTTCACTTTTGGATTTATCCACTAAAAAGCCCTTCTCTACAGAAAAGAAAGAAAAAGTCTCCTTGAGAAAATTATCTGGTCAAACGAGATTTATACTCTAACTATTATAAAACATTCTATTAGACAGGAACAATAGAAGTGCACTGGTGGAGTTTGCAGTCCTGAGGGATATAAGTCAGGACCCTGAATTTTACGAAAGCAAACTTCCAGCCATTCAAGGCAGTTGTTAATAGGACCCCCTGGGAAACTGCCCTGAGGGAAAAGGGAGCAGAAGAGAGCTGGCAGATCTTTAAGGACACTTTCCATAGAGCCCAAGGGCTCTCGATCCCCAGCTGTAAGAAATCAGGAAAGGAAGGCAAGAGACCAGCAAGGCTGAGCTGAGACCTGCTGGCCAAACTAAAGGGCAAGCAGGAAATGCACAGGCAGTGGAAGCAGGGACAGGTATCCTGGGAGGAGTACAGGGACACTGACCAGTTGTGTAGGGGTGGAGTCAGGAAGGCCAAGGTGCGGCTGGAGCTGAACTTGGCAAGGAATGCAAAGAATAGTAAGGAGGACTTCTATAGGTATGTCAGCCAGAAAAGGAAGGTCCAAGAAAGTGTACACCCCAATGAGCAAGATGGGCAGACTGGTAACAATGGATGAGGAGAAGGCTGAGGTACTGAATGACTTCTTTGCCTCAGTCTTCACTGGCAATCTCTCTTCCCACACCTCTTGAGTGGATGGACTGCAAGCGAAGTCCCTCCCACTGTAAGAGAAGATCAGGTTCGAGACCACCTGAAGAACCTGAACATGCACAAGTCTATGGGACCTTGATGAGATGCATCCCAGAGTCCTGAGGGAATTGGCTGATGTAGTTGCCAAGCCACTCTCCATGTTCCTTGAAAAGTCCTGGCAGTCAGGTGAAGACCCAGGAGACTGGAAAAAAGGAAACATTGCATCCATTTTTAAAAAGGGTAACAAGGAGGACCCTGGGAAGTACCGACCTGTCAGCCTCACCTCTGTGCCTTGGAAGATCATGGAACAGATCCTCCTAGAAGCTATGCTAAGGCACATGGAGAACAGGAAGGTGATGTGAGACAGCCAGCATGGCTTCATCAAGGGTAAGTCCTGCCTGATCAACCTAGTATTCTTCTGTGATGGATAGACCACAACACTAGAGAAGGGAAGAGCTACGGATGTCGTCTATCTGGAGTTCTGTAAGACCTTTGACATGGTCCTCCACAACATCCTTCTCTCTAAATTGGAGAGATATGGATTTGATGGGTGGACTGTTGGGTGGAAGAGGAATTGACTGGATAATTGCATCCAGAGGGTAGTGGTCAATGGCTCCATGTCCAGGTGGAGATGGGTGACAAGTGGTGTCCCTCAGGGGTCCGTACTGTGACCAGTACTGTTTGATATCATCAATGACATCCAGTGCACCCTCAGCAAGTTTGCAGATGACACCAAGCTGAGTGGTGTCGTTGACATGCCTGAGGGACGGGATGCCATCCAGAGGGACCTGGACAAGCTCAAGGAATGGGCCCATGTGAACCTCATGAGGTTAAACAAGGCCAAGTGCAGGGTCCTGCACCTTGGTCAGGGCAACCACTGGTATCAATACAGGCTGGATGATGAAGGGATTGAGAGCAGCCCTGCCAAGAAGAACTTGGGGGTACTGGTAGATGAAAAGCTGGACAGGAGTCAGCAATGTGCACTTGCAGCCCAGAAGGCCACACATATCACAGAATCATAGTTACAGAACGATAGTGGTTCGAAGGGACCTCTGAAGATCATCTGGTCCAACCTCCCTGCCAAAGCAGGATCACCTAGGGCAGGTTGCACAGGAACGCATCCAGTTGGGTTTTGAAGGTCTCCAGAGAAGGAGACTCTACAACCTCTCTGGGCAGCCTGTTCCAGTGCTCCAACACCCTCACAGAAAACAGGTTTTTCCTCATGTTGAGGTGGAACTTCATGTGCTGCACTTCATGCCCATTGCCCCTGGTCCTATCACTGGGCACTACTGAAAAGAGATGGGCTCCATCCTCCTGACAGCCACCCTTCAGAGATTTATAGACATTGATAAGGTCCCCTCTCAGCCTTCTCCAGACTAAACAGCCCCAGGTCTCTCAGCCTTTCCTCATACAAGAGGTGTTCCAGTTCCTTAATCATGCTCGTAGCCTCCATTGGACTCTCCAAAAGTTCCCTGTCCCTCTTGAACTGGGGAGCCCAGAACTGGACACAATACTCCAGATGAGGCCTCACAAGTGAGAGTAGAGGGGGAGGATAACCTCTCTCAAACTGCTGGTCACACTCTTCTTAATGCACCCCAGGATACCATTGGCCCTCTTGGCCACCAGGGCACATTGCTGTCCCATGAATAACTTATTGTCCACCAGGACTCCAAGGTCCTTCTCCATGGAGCTGCTTTCCAGTAGGTCAGCCCCTAAGCTGTACTGGCGCATGGGGTTGTTCCTCCCCAGGTGCAGAACTCTACACTTGTCCTTGTTAAATTTCATGAGATTCCCCTCCGCCCAACTCTCCAGCCTGTCCAGATCCTGTTGAATGGCAGCAGAGTCTCCTGGTGTATCAGCCACTCCTCACAGTTTTGTATCATCAGCAACCTTGCTGAGGGTACATTCCAACCCTTCATCTACGTCATTGATGAAGATGTTGAACAAAACTGGACCCAGTACTGATCCCTGGGGAACACCACTAGCTACAGGCCTCCAACTGGAATCTGCGCCCCTGACCACAACCCTTTGAGCTCTGTTGCTTAGCCAGTTCTCGATCCATCTTACAGTCCACTCATCCAACCCATACTTCCTGAGGTTCACTGTGAGGATGTTATGGGAGACAGTGTCAAAAGCCTTACTGAAGTCAAGGTAATCACATCCACTGCTCTCCCTTCATCTCCCCAGCTAGTCACTCCATCATAGAAGGCTATCAGGATGGTCAAGCGTGATCTCCCCTTGGTGAATCCATGCTGACTACTCCTCATAACATTCTTTTCATCCATATGCCTAGAGATGGCCTGCAGAAGGAGATGTTCCATCACCTTCCCAGGGATGGAGGTAAGGCTAAACGGCCTATAATTTCCTGGGTCTTCCTTCTTGCCCTTTTTGAAGACTGGGGTGACATTGGCTTTCCTCCAGTCCTCAGGCACATCTCCTGTTCTCCATGATTTTTCAAAAATGATGGAGAGAGGTGTTGCAACAACATCAGCCAGCTCCCTCGGTACTCATGGATGTATCCCATCAGGGCCCATGGATTTGTGAGTGTTGTTCCCTGGGCTGCATCCAAAGTGTTGGCCAGCAGGTTGAGGGAAGTGATTCTACCCTACTACTCTGCTCTGGTGAGAGTCCACCTGTACTGCTGCGTCCAGCTCTGGAGCTCTCAGCACAGGAAAGACAAAGAGCTGTTGGAGTGGGTCCAGAGTAGGGCCACAAAAATGATCAGTAGGATGAAGCACCTCTCCTGTGAGGACAGGCTGAGAGAGTTGGGGCTGTTCAGTCTGGAGAAGAGAAGGCTCTGGGGAGACCTTATTGCAGCCTTCCAGTACTTCAAGGGGACAGACATTTTAGCAGGGCCTATTGCGATAGAATAAGGACTAATGGTTTTAAACTAAAAGAGGGTAGATTTAGACTAGATAAAAGGAAGACATTTTTCCCAGTGAGGGTGGTGAACCACTGGCACAGGTTTCCCAGAGAGGTGGTAGATGCCCCATCCCTGGAAACATTCCAGGTCAGGTTGGACAGGGCTCTGAGCCACCTGATCTATTTGAAGATGTAAAGATGCTCACTGGAGGGGGGTGGGACTAGATTAACTTAAAGGTCCCTTCCAACCCAAAGATTCTATGATTCTATTATTCTATGAAGTGGATGGAAATTTGTAACAGGGCATAACACACTTCCTGTATAAGTGGATGGGATCACATCTAGGATGACCACATAGTAAACTAAGTTGACATGTTAGTCCTCTGCTGAACTGGAAGCCAAAAAAATTTTTTTTTAAAATATTTTACACAAACATTTTACAACTAGCAGAAATAGAAATAGCCTGTGACATTAATTTACCAGTTCTGCATTTCCTATGCCAAAATATTTTCACTGTAGTATTTTTTCCTTAATTAGAGATATTACATTCTGAGGTATTCAAAGTATCTTTTGTACTGTCAGCATTATTTTGTATGTTAGTTGACTTTGACATTGTCTCCATATAATTAGCAATCAGCAAGTTTATATTTTCACATTACAATGGCTTCCAATAGCTTCCCGCAGTTTGTAATTATGCGAGGGATTTTGCTGTAATGATTATTCCTGGTTGCACATCTTTAGCTCCTTCATAAGAGTCTGCCCGTCTGAAAATGTTTTGGTATTCATTCTCTTAGTTGTCATGCTGGGAATTGGCTCTTCCCTGAGACTGGTGAAAATCAGAAATTATTCACAGTGACAGCAAAAATAATCTTGTGTAAATAATAGCAGACACTGATTCTAGTGATAAGCATACACATAGCCCAGAGTTTCATTTTTACTGCTGATTAAATCGGATCTTTATTTTTGCTGTAATATATACCCTTTAGTCAATAGAAACGATGAAGAAATAACACAAGTGATACTAATAACTATATATTGCCTTTATAGAAATAATAGTTATAAAAATAATTATTTTCATAAATAATATATCATCTTAATAAGTCAAGTCTGTTCTTTCCTATAGCACAATAATACCTCTAAGTATTTATTTCATTGTATTAGGAAATACACAAAGACATTAAAAAACCCCAACAAAACACACTTGTAAAAGAGCATTCATTTTTAGACACACATGGCAGTCTAACAAAATCTGAGGTCCAAATTAAATTCTCTTTCTGAGATCAGTAGGTGGTTTAGTATATGTAACATAGAAAAAGAATGTGATTTGTCATCTGGAAAGGAAAGCTGTGAAAGGAAAGTGCTTCCCTTTTTGACTTATATACAAGTGAGTTATGCTGTAACACAAAGAACTATCCCTGATACCATTCTCTAACAGATGAACATTAAAGATCTTTTTGAAGGGAGGAAGTAAGAGAAAATGTTCATCATAAATTTTCTGAGTAATATTTTTTATAAAGTCATGGAAAATTCTCTGTTTTACTGTTTTGTACTGCCATTACAGCAAAGCTGGTAGGAAGTGTTAGCTCTGTGGTCTGCTACTTTGTCACACACGTTTTCAATGATTGTACTCCAGTTCAACATGAATTAAGCCAACTTACTTTTTCTTTCTCTAGAACGTTTTACATTTCATATTTCACATATTTTACCAGGTATTTAATAAAAAAACAAGCTCTTTGAGTTATTTTAACTTCAAATTTAGATGTCAAAATTCCCTAACTACTGGTTGTGAGAAGAATATTTGCAGGGCACTAATGACAGATACAAGTCCCAGCCTCATTAAATAGGTTCCTAAATTTGGTAGATTATTTCTCCCTCTAGAGATATCACAGCATATTCTTTTCTATATCTTCCCCCAAAGATTGTATTTGTGGATTTCATCACTTACTCTGTGCGGTCTAGTTCATTAAGACAAATAACATGTAATTGCAATTTAAATGCTTTAACATTATTGACTAGATCAGCACTACATTTTCTTTTCTAAAAGCTAGAGACCATGTTCTGGGCTCCTTTGGGTATAGTTATACTGTCTGTTCTATGCCTTGGGCCAGAAGCTCCGATTCCTCTGCCAATTACTGTGAAACCTCTTATGTCCATCCTGTCTAAGTCTAGTGCCGACTGGAGCAGACTATCATTATAACCATGATTCTTGCTGGACCCAAACCACTGGGTCAGCTATTCCCTAGCTCTGTCTGCAGCTTTGTCTTTAGGAGAACTAGCCAGCTCACTGGGGATCGGAGCACCAGAGCACACCACCTTGTGCCAGCTTGTTGTGAGATTCAAGAATGCCAAGTGCCGGGTCCTGCACTTCGGTCACAACAACCCCATGCAACGGTGTGGGCTTGGGGAAGAGTGGCTGGAGAGCTGCCTGGCAGAAAAGAACCTGGGGCTGTTGGTCAACAGCTGGCTGAATATGAACCAGCAGCATGGCCAGATGGCCAAGAAGGCCAATAGCATCCTGGCTTGTATCAGGAACAGTATGGCAGTAGGACTAGGGAAATGTTCATCACCCTGTACTCGGCACTGGAGAGGCCACACCTTGAATACTGTGTTCAGTTTTGGACCCCTCACTACAAGAAGGACATTTTGTTGCTGGAGCGTGTCCAAAGAAGGGCAACGAAGCCAGTGAGGGGTCTGGAGCACAAGTCTTATGAGGAGCAGCTGAGGGAACTGGATCATTTAGTCTGGAATAAAGGAATCTCAGGGGACACCTTATCACTCTCCACAGCTACCTGAAAAGAGGTTGCAGCAAGGTGGGTGTCAGTCTCTTCTCCTAAGTAAGAAGTGACAGGACTAGAGGAAATGGCCTCAAGTTGCACCAGGGAAGGTTTAGTTTGGATATTAGGAAAAATTTCTTCACCGAAAAGGTTGTCAAGCATTGGCATAGGCTGCTCAGGGAAGTCATTGAGTCACCATCCCTGGAGGTGTTTAAAAGACGTGTAGACGTGGCACTTAGGGACATGGTTTAGTAGTGGACTTGGCAGTGTTAGGTTTAAGGTTGGACTTGATGATCTTAAAGGTCTTTTCCAACCTAAATGATTCTATGATTCTATATCATCTGGGAAACCAGTTTCAGATCAGGTCCCTATAGCGAAACAAATGCACAGCATAGATGCCTTCATCATAAAATCAAGAGTTTACACTGCTCTCACCAAGAATAGAATACAATGCCAGGGTTTTTTTTTAATTGTAATTATCTTGCTGTTTAACTTCATTTATGAGGAGGAAGAAAACAAGAGAAAAGGAAAACATGAAAGTGAAAACTGAAATGCTTCATTAAAAGCATTAATGAATATTATTATACAAATAGTGACAATGCAGGCTTTATTTTTAACATTTTAAATTTTTTTTTTGCCACATCAACACAAGCAGAAGCTCTTTATTTGATTCATTGCTCCTTCTCAGTAAAATGAATAAGCACACATAAATATCTATTAAATAACCCAAGACTTCTCTATAATTGCAGTGATTCGGGTGAATTGCTTAAAAAAGGCAATGGCAACTGAAACTAGATTGTAGTTCTTAGGGACCTGTTACGCATGAATAGCCCTGTCAGACTTCACAATGGTAAAGTGAATCAGTTGTTGGGCTTTGGGATGAATGTGCAAAATAGCTCCAAATTTCATAACTGAGACGCTGGTAAAATACTTCTGGTTCCCATTCTGAGCAAGTGTTAGACTCACCATAGTTTAAAAACCTTTCCTAGGGAAAAAAACAAACCTCTGTAAGTATTTGCAGAGATAAAGAAATATGAATTTACTCCTGTTATATTGGATCCCTGTTTTTACACACCTGGTATTATTACACACCTCACCTATATAGTTGGTGTATTTCCATGCATAACAAACAAAAAATGACTGATATTTATATGCGAAGTCCTACACTTGGGACAGAACAACCCCCTGCAACAGTACAGGCTGGAATTCACTGTCTATGGAGCAGCTTTGCAGAAAAGACCCGAGGACACTGGTAAGCAAGAAGCTGAATATGACTGGCCCCATGCAGTGCAAAAGTCTAGTCTGGGCCACAGTAGCAAGAGTACAGCCAGCATGTCAGGGAAGGTGACAATTCCCCTCTCTTTGGCACCTGTGAGACTACATCTGGAGTGCAGTGTCCTGTTTTGGGTCCCCCACTACACGAGAGACATGGGCAAACTGAAGTGAGTCCAACAAAGCACCTCCAAGAAGTTATGCGGCTGGATCCTATGAGGTACAGGAAAAGGCTGCGGCAGTTGGGTGTGCTCAGCCTCAAAAAGAGAATAATGGTGTTTGGGACTCATTCGCTGTCTTACACAAGTGACTGGAGTTTATGGACAGAAGCAGGCTTTTCTTAGGAGCACAATGATAGGATGAGGATGGTCACAAGCTGCATCAAGGGCAATTCTGGGTTGATCTAAGGAAAATATTCTTCCCTACAAGAGCAGTTAAGCATTGGCATGGGTTGTCCAGGGAAGATGCAGAAACTCCATCCTTGTAAATATTCAAAGCTTGCCTGAGCAAGTTCCTCAGCAACCTGATTTAACTTCAGTGTTAGCCCAGTTTTGAGCAGAAGGTCAGACCAGATGATCTTGAGAGACACCTTTCAACCATGTATTTTTTATGAACCCACATACTTACTGCATTAAGGCAAGCAGTGTTTTCTGGGGCAACAAAATTCTTAGTAAGAACCACAGTAATTGTGTTTACAGGTTTGAATTTATTATTTAGATTTTAAATACTTTTCTAGGAATACAAGGTATTACTAAGAACTTTTTCACCATTTGTTATTTCCTTTGAAAAGAGGTAGAGCCTGTCCCTCTCATATCATTGAACCATATTATTGCCAAACAATACATAAAGCCATTTCAACTGTTCCAAACGCTTGTGCTGTAATGATCTGTGCATCATGTATGGGGAAAGAGACATAACAGTCAAAATATTTACTTAGGTCTCTATCACTTCAATCCTATTATTCCCAGAGCAGTCTTCAAGATTCCTCTGACACCAAGTTTGCTGTCTGCACCAATAGTTTCTACAAACTAAAGTAACTGAAGGCAGAATAGAAATAGTGGGCGATCATTCTCCCAGTATTCATTCTAACACTGAACACAATAAGATTATAAACACATTTTGTTTATAATCCAAAAGTTCAAGTTCCTTTTAGGAGACCAAAATCAATATATATTCTAAGCAATTTCATGTATTAACACAGGTAGAAATAACATGCACTGCTCATAGCATACAGTTCGTGAAAATCATGATATTGACTCAGACAGATTTTGAAACAAATAGCCACTTGTATAAAGAATAGTCTGTTGTCAGAGCCAGAGGCTGTAAAAAGAAAAAAACCCAAACATGTCTGAACCAGTCAGCAATTACCAGTAGCATGTTTCTTACATCCAAACTGGTTTTGTGTCCTGTATTGGGAAGGCTTCTAAGCATTAAATGATCAGCCAGAAGGGGTTAGAATTTAAGTTAGTTACAATCCCACTGTATGACAGAATCAGTGTGTCCCTTCACATCCAGATCATTGTAGCATTTTTTCTACTTTTTGTTGCTGTCATGTTGCCAGAAGGAAAAGTTACAAATTAATAAACTAACCTTTCAAAATTCATGAGGGAGCCACAAAGACATTGAAAGCAACTGAAGCACAGAACGCAGTGTGAGTTTAATTGCAGAAAAATCAGCTGGTAAAAGCTCTGAGTGAGGGAAGGACAGGAAAGGGGTTAGAAAAGCTAGGTTCTTCCTCTGGGCATTGCTTGCTCATCTGAGAATTTCTACTGGCATCTGGACATTACCCTGCTCCTCATTTCTGCAGTTTGTTGCAGAGGTCAAAACAACGTAAAGAGACATTCTTAGCTTCATTTTCCCTTTTTGAACATCCTTTCAGATTTTAGCAGAGTATTGAGCTATTTGGAAGAAACATGACTACAAACTTTTTTCTTCCTTCTTTTCTCCATTTTCAGGTTCTTTGCATGTTTCTGTGAAGAGAAGCCTTCTTGGAGCAGTCACCTTTTGTCATGTTATTTAATTTTTTTTATAAAAACAATGCTGATCACCTTACATAAGCAACAGGCAAATTTAGGTTTCACTCTGTTAGCTTAGCTTTACAAGGTGCCATCCGGCATCCTGATATGAAAAATGGATATGAGCACAACTGTTCTTAACTCCAAGATTATGCTGTTCTAGCCAAGTGATAAGAAGCCAACAACGGAGTCATATTGAACTCCAAGGTTTTCCACTTTCTTTAGAATTGTAGAAACACAGAATCATTTAGGTTGGAAAAGACCTTTAAGATCATCAAGTATAACCGTTAACCTAGCACTGCCAAGTCCTGGTGAACAGTCTAGAGTACAAGTCTTATGAGGAGCAGCTGAGGGAACTGGGGTTGTTCAGTCTGGAGAAGAGGAGGCTGAGGGGAGACCTTATCGCTCTCTACAACTACCTGAAAGGGGGTTGTAGCAAGGTGGGTGTTGGTCTCTTCTCCCAAGTAAGAAGTGATAGGACGAGAGGAAACAGTCTCAGTTTGCACCAGGGGAGGTTTAGTCTGGATATTAAGAAAAACTTCTTCACTGAAAGGCTTGTCAAGCATTGGAACAGGCCATCCAGGGAAGTGGTTGAGTCACCATCCCTAGAGGTATTCAAAAGACAGTTAGATATAGAACTTGCTGCTTATTAGGTGAAGCTGGTGTGGAATCGAAAATGCCAAAGTTCCCCAAAATCAGTATGAAACCATCTTTTGGAGAGCATAATACTCGTTTGAAGGCTGACTGTATACAGAGTTAGGGGAGTGAAAGAAAAATAAAAACACAGACTGATTACAAAGGCATTCAAAGTAAATAAAGGAATAAACTGTGTATTTTCTCTTGAAAGTTCTCTATTAACATGTTGTAGGGAGGTCTGTCTTTGTAGTTTCATTACTACTTAGGAACACAGTGTATACAGTCAGTCAATCTGCTTTTCTTTCTCTTCAAATACTTCAATGTTTTTCATCTTTAAGTTCCTCGTGTTTAACTTGGCTGCGTGTTTATCTGAGAATGTTAAATGTTGAGAAATCAGATTAATAACCCCATTCCTGCATAAAGACTAAACTGAAATGATATGTCTTTGGCAGTGACGCTCAGTGAGCATTAGTCTGAGCCCATTTGCAGGAGAAATGCGTGTGAGTGTAGCAGATGCATCAATTATGTCAGTCAAGTGTGGTCTTCATGAACCTTCCTTCTGGCCTTCAGAGATTATGTTTTTCAATGTTTTCATTATGTGTACAATTAACCTTTCTTCCCAGTTTTGCATTAAATGAGTTTAGACGCACTGCTCTTGAATGGCTGGTTGATAGCCACCATGTGCAACTTCTGCAGTTTAAACACAGAATATGAATCTTGGTAAGAATTGCAGGGAGCATAATTGCTTGCTCAAAAGCCTTGCTCTCCAAAAGCTCCTTTGCACTTAAGAGTAGGTTGTGGTTGAAGAAAATTACCTTCTCTTGTGAACAGACCTAAGAAAAACTGTGCTTTCCTATAATGGGAAGATACCTACAATAGCTGTTAATAAAATTCTGTGTACCCAGCATCTGCCAGCCTGGAGAAATAGTGACAGTCCTTGAGTAGCTCTTTCTCCTCATGAAGCTCTGCTATTTGTGGCAAAACATTAGAGTTTGGCACCTCAAATGAAAACCTGGAGCTATTCTCACTGGTTTTGTACAGAGAGATGCCTGAGCACTGCCTGTTTCTTCCATGCTGAAGAACCAGAGCGATGAAAGAAACAATAAAAAGCCCGTTTTACTTGAGTTTTACATATCTATCGCTTTTTGGGATGTTCAGGCTACACCTACACTGGAGAAGTCAAACCATGACTGAATTTGAGCAGTGGACCCCAGTCATCCCCACTACCTATTTCCTCTTGCCTCGTTCCAGTTTTGACTTCTCCATCCAGCTCTATGCAAGGCAAATATGCAACTTGCTGTAGCCTGTTTGCATACAAATCCATTAGTATCACTCAGTGTTAGCATCAGGCTATGCTCTGCTTTCATTTAGTAGTACAATGTCTCAAAGACCAGTTCCTTGCACAATATTTTCCTGATTTATGTCATATGTTTTTGTGATGATAGACTGGTGTTTCTAAAATTGATTGCATGCTCCTAGAAACTGGATAACTCAGGAAATGGTTTTGTTTGCCCAACTTCCATTCCACAGCTATTTCTTATGGGGATGGAGTAGAACACATTGGCTTATAGTTCCAGATAAAGGAATATATTTTATTTTAAAATGAGGAGGAAAATGACCATTTGCAAAAAGTTAGAGGTGGAAGAGGCATATCTGGAGTGATATATGCAAAGGCTGTGTTTCAGCCCCTGAAGGTTTGAGACTACGTTCTTCCTCAACAAATCACAGGCAATTTGTTCACTGACAAAGAAATACACTCTGCAGGCTGATGTCACTGCCTGCATGACATGCGTGCCCTAGCTTCTGCTCCAGCAAGTCAGAAAGAGTACATTTCTAAGAAACAGCTGCTCTTTAATCCTTGCGTAAAATAGTTCACTGGTACTCTGAAGGAATATTTTCTTCTGCTTCCTTTGCTCTCTTTTGTGGTGTTAAGCAGATGTATCCTGATCATATGCATGAAATCATGATTCCCTAAACTGAAATGTATTTGAGAATCAGACATACATTATAAATAAGAATTAAAAAAATTATTGTAGAGTAAGAGATAAGTGAATACGGGGAAAAAACTCCAAGCAAACGTACAAAAACATATCATGGTTCCTATGTGATGTACAATTTAAATTTAGATTGCATGTGTACCTTTCCCATCCCCTGAACTTATACATAACATTCAAGCTTTAATGAAATCAGCCATCTGGAGGACTTCTGCTTGACCCACAGGCAGGGTGGGTGATGCCTCCTGGACTAGTCATGTTCACTATCTCCACAATATCCAGCATGCAGCTGTAAAGGTCTCATGCTAATACCATCAAATACTGTAATCAGGTAAGCAAGACCTCTTCTTTAGCAGACACTGCTTTCAAATTTACTCCCAAAATAACCCTTGCTGAGGTGATCGTGGTGAGACCTCCATTCCGCTCTAACACTAACCACTGGCTACTCTGTGCCAGTCAGCTCCAACCCTGACAGAAGCTGTAGTGCTCCTAACTCCAGCCTCCATCAACACAAAAATATTGTGATTTCTTCAGCATCCAAACACTTCAGTGAGAGGCAGAGAGGATGGCAGCCAAAACAATCCGTACTTGGTAACTGAACTGTAACGTCAACTAAATTACATTGTAATTGTGTCGGGAAACAGCAGCAGCACTCGTAAGCTTTAACTGCGAGCTCCGTGTGTGCTTCATTTCAGAACTTCAAAGATAACATAATTTTTTTCTTGTGGGGAGTTTTAGAAACCCCAATAAGGGATATGACACAGCAAACCCTTAATTCTCTAACCTTGACAGTGTACAAAGGCAAAAACTCACCTGCTGTTTTGAAAAGAAGATGATGGCAGATATATCTCAGTACTGCTTTGGGGAAATGGTTTTCTTTTTCTGAAGTACTGAACTTGCTGGACCTGTTACACAACCCAGTTTTTCCATGGAAATTGAGGGAGGATAGAAGCCAAAGGACCCAAGGCTGACAGAATAATATTTATGTTTGTATTGGCAGAATATTTATATTGGCAGTCACGACTATGGTCAATTTACATTAATTGCATTTGTGAAGGAAGGAAAGCAGAAAAGAAAGAAACTTCTTTGCCTTAATTTTCCTTTTGAAAATTACAGGATAATAATTTTCACTTAAATGTTTTGAGGTAGTATCATCATATTTGTTGAAAAGTTGGTAGAGGAAGAATAATATCCAATTTCTAAGTCACAGAATCACAGAATCATAGAAAAATTTGGGTTGGAAGGAACCTTTAAAGGTCATCTAGTCCAACCTCCTGCAATGAGCAGGGACATCTTCAACTACATTAAGTTGCTCAGAGCCCCATCCAAGCTGACCTTGAATGTTTCTAGGGATGGGGCATCTACCACCCTTCTGGGCAACCTGTTCCAGTGTTATAGTCCATCGTTTTAATTTTTTGTTGTTGTTACTATTTTACTTCTAGTACTAAGCATTTGTTTTTCACTCCTGGGGAAAAAAAAAAGTCTGTAAACTGAACACATTCATATTCTGTCTTCTGATGTAATAAATAATTTTATATTGATCTATGCCTTTCCTTCCTTAATCATTTGAAAATTCATATTGCTTTGTTATTTCAAACTTGTTGAACCATATGTAAAATTAAATAACCCTGGAGTATTGCCACAATATTAATAACAATGGCAATATTCTTTCCGTACCCTTAAAAGGTGTTAAGGGTTAAGAAGATACAAAAACGTCCTCTTGTTATACATTCAGCCAGGGCATACACCAGCAAACATGTATAAGAAAGACTAACGTGGTGAGATTTCTTAATGCCACTGGAGAGACAGGCAAGTATCTGCCATCCTCTGTACACCTGATGACAGCTTCACAGAAACTTCCAAGCACACTGACTACATTGAATATGGCTCCTCAATGCCTCTCTTCAGACCATAGGATAATTCAGGCTGCAAGGGACCTCAGGAGGTCTCTTGCCCAGCCTCCTGCTAAAACCAGGGTCACCTGTGAGATCAGACTGGGTTGCTCAGGGCTTTGTCCAGTTAAATGTTGAAAATCTCCAAGGATGGAGATAGTACACCTGTCTAGGAAACCTGTCCCATTGACTTTAACTGTCCTCATGGGGAAAGCTTTTTTTCTTAATATCCAGTCCAAACTTTTCTTCTTGCAACTGATGCCCATTGTTTATTGTCCTTCCACTGCACCACTGTGAAGAGCCTGGCTCCATATACTCGATGACCTCCTTCTAGTCACTGGGGGTGATGTTGGTTCCCCCTGAAGTCATCTCTGCTCCAGGCTGAACTGGCCCTGCTCCCTTGGTTCCTGCTCAGAGGACGAATGCTTCAGTTCTCCAACTCAGTGGCCCTCCACTGAACTTGCTCCTGTTTATCCATACATCTTTTGTAGAGACACCCAAAGCTGGATGCTGTATCCAGACGTGGTCGAATGAGTGCTGACTAGAGGGTGACAATCACTTACCTCAGCTATGTTCCTGTTAATACAGCCCGGGTTTTTGTTAGCCACCTTTGCTGCTGGCCCTTGTTCAGCCAGAGGTGCTCACACCTCCAGCTCCTCTTCTGCATTGCTGCAAGGCAGTCAGTCCCCAGCCTGTGTCACTGCAGGGACTTCATCCTTCCCAGGTTCAGGACTTTGCATTTGTCCTTCTTGAATTTCACTAGGCTCCTGTCAGCCTGTTCCTCCAGCCTGTCTTGATCTCTCTAAAAGGCAGCCCTCCTTGAGCGTATCAGCTGGTCTCTCTAACTTAGTGTCATCTGGAAACTTTTTAAGAGTGGACTCCATCTTTTCCAGGTTACTGATAAATCTAGGCCAGTACAGATCCTTGCAGCACTGCAGTTTTTACCTGTCTTCAGGTAGAGTATGATGCATTAACCACAACCCTCTGAGCTTGGCCGTCCAATCAGTTTTTTACCTAACTTGTTCTTCCATCTAGACTGTAACATTCTAACTTGGATACAACAATATAGTGAGAAATGGTGTCGAAAGCCGTGCTAAATTCAAGCTAAATGACATCTCTTTGGCCATAAATATAGTTAGTGTCCAAGCAGTGTTTCTGTGGTCAGGTATGTAAACTCTAACTGAAAAAGCGGCAACAGAAAAGCAATCCAACTTCAAATCAATAGTCCTAAGTATTGACAAGGTCTTGTTTAACCATCATTTGTACACTGTAATTCAATGATTATAACTGGAAAGATCTGTCACTGAAAACAAAAAATGCTCATACTCCCAGACTACTTTTGCCAAGGTTTAATACACAGCAAAGAGCAATTTTTCACTGCCAGGTTAGGAAAACCTAACCTTAATTTATTGTAATGAAAATTATGATCTCTCTTCATGCAAGTGTGATTATGTTACTCACCTGTAATGTGATTTGACTAATATATTTATTTGTATTGAGAATAGGGCCACATGCAGTGAAAGAAAGTATTTTTTGAGTGCATATAAAAGCTTTGTCTATTATTTCAGGATTTTGACTAATTTTGAGTAAGTTCACTGCAGGTTTCCAGCTTCGGAAATAATGATGAAGAAATGGCTCAACACAAGTAGAGTCTTGCAGGCTGTCATAGCTCTATCAACAATTATCTCTTGCAAAAACTTTCCATCTAATCTTGAGAATCTTCGTGTAAATTGAGGCTTTTTCCCTCAGACCAAACCTCTGAAATGCAGCTTTGTATGGTGTTTACTTCTCCAGGTAAAATCTGAAATCATTACTCAATCTCTGTATGCTGATTAAAAACAAGTCCCTGCATGGCATGACGGGGGCTCCCAAACACCTGATTTTGCCTGAAGTAAGGTGCCACCTGTACAAACAGTACAAGTCCTGTAAAACTATCTTCCAAGGACACACTGCCAGCTCCTCTGCAAGGTGAATACATGGATTGTGTTGGTCAAAGAGAAGTTATGTTTCATTGAAAAGTGAAGAGCATGTTCAAGAACATTAGTTCTTGACGTTAGTCTAGTAAACTCTGAGGCCCACATATTTCTGTTCAAATTGCTGTCTCTTAATCTCTGTGTAGCTCAGGTTCCAGAAACATTAAACAGCTTAGGAAGAGCTGATCTGAGACTGTTTGACCATTTCTACAACCCAAACATGACCTGTCCAGACTGCATGAGTGAGGTCTTCTCTGTAAAGCAACAGACTTTTAGTATAGAATCATAGAATGGTTTGGGTTGGAGGGGACCTTAAAGATCATCTGTTTAGACTTTTCCCCTCCAATGAACTCTAGAGCAAATCTAAGCCCACTAAGTCTAAATATGTAACTGTGTATAAACAACATAGGTAAGTCTTTGTGGTAAACTTCATTTCTCTCTCAATTTACCTGCTAAGGCAGACTCTTAGATCACACTGTGAAGCTGCATCTTAGACTGCCAAAGGGATTCCAGTAAACAGGCCTTCAGGATTCATCTCTCTCAGTTTAAGGGGCTTCTCCAGTTCTCAGAATGACAGAATACCAGGGCTTAAAAAATTAGCTTATGCCCACTGTCACCTACTTTCCAGAAATTGCATGCTATTCTTCTTAAAGGACCTTATCTTCTTTTTAGCCTGTACAACACATCTAGTTATCCTCTGCAATAAGTATAAGTAGCGTAGGTGGTGACAAAACTGATTTTGTTCTTAGGTGGCCTGAGTTGCTGTCTGGAGATGTCTGTCTCTTCCCATTGGGTATGAAAGGACCCAAGGTTAGTCTGCTGACATAGGTACCTTAGTTTATACCTGAGGTTATGTGGAGTGAGTCAGGGACTCATAGCACAAATACACTACAGAAATGGCTCTTCCTACAAGGTATTAAGAGGACAGAAAAAAGAATCCAAACCTTGAACTAATTTTATTAATAACGTGTCAAACCCTTTTTACCTTCTGTTACACTTTCAGTTTGTCTTAATGTCAAATGCTGCATAACTGAGTCATGCCTTTTTGTGAACCATAACAGGGCTGCAAATGAAGCCCTTAAGGTTAGCTGTTTAGAACAACCTCTAATTTAAATGACTACACTACCCTGTTAATTAAATATTATTATCTTTTCTGCACAACAGACAGAATAAAACTTTTCCTTTTCCTCTTCATCCACCTAAAAAAATAATGAGCCAGATCCTGTACTTGGACAACAGAGCATAGGCATGTTGCACTTTGTACACCTTCAGCAATTTCTACTTGCTGATCTGCATTGGTCTTTCTTTCCCACAAATGTTAAGGACACTCACATTTTTACAACATTATTCAGGAATGAAGCATAAAAGCCATGATTTGGCATAATAAAGAACATGCCAGAGGATGTTCAGCTCTGGATTTGTTTCTTCTCTTATCCATATGCAATCACCTTTGGCTTTCCCCTGTTCTTCAAAACATTCTGTAAAATCCCTCTTTACCAAGTCCTTGCTTTTTGCAAGTGCTCACCAACAACTGAGCTTATTATCCTCCTAGCAAGACTTTTCACTTTTTTAAAATCTTTCCTCAAAATCTCTCATCTTTGCAAAGTTTCTTAACAATAATTTCTTTAGCCTTTTGCCTCACTAAAACTTTGCATCTCTCACTACATAAGTATCTCATATGAATATAATAATGGAAACAGTAAATCTCAAATTAGAACGGCAGGACCTGAATTAAAGCAGAAGGATTAAAAAAAAGAAAAGAACACCCTATTTGGAGATTCCATGGAGATTCCAGAATTCAAGCCAAGAATGAAACAAAACTCTGTGTGGAAATACTGATGGATTCATTGTGTCAGGGGAGAACAGAGAGGAGGCAAAGACAGACAAGCAACTTCAGTAGTTGGCACTGTCAAGATACTATTCCACCACATATGCAGAGGACAGGGAAATCTGCCCCTCCAGAATGGACACATATTTGTATTGAACTGGTCAAGAATAGTGATAAGTCACTGATTGTAAAGAAATGAGGCAGTCCTTAAATCATACAGCTGTGTGCCTTATGTTCTCTAAGAAACATTGCCAGTTGCTGTTGTATATGATATTGAGGGGCAAGTGACAGTATAAAATGTTGATGACAGAAGGCATTTTCCTTCCTATGCTATCACTAGTATACAAAAGTATTGCAGAAAAACTCTGAATATTGCAAAACTGGACACCCAAGTTGAGATAAATTCCATTATAAATTTAGCTATAGAAAATGTGGTCTAAGACAGTCATCAGGACCTCTCTTCATCAGGCAATGGGGAGAAAAGGCAGCTCCAAAGGGCAAATTATCTCATTTAGAATAGATGAACAGAATAATATTCTACAAGTGCCTATTCCTTCCCATGAATGACTACCACAGACTACAGGTCCAGTATGAGGTTGAAACACCTAAATTTTGGCACGTGTAAATAGTCTGCCTTACTTAACTAAGTTCCCATCATCAGTGACTATCTAGTTAATAACAGTCAATGCATCCTAGGAAGGAACTTACTTTAGATCTGGAGATACAACTCAGTTACCTACATACAGATATCTAGTGCTGTTTCAAATGTTCTGAAGTATTCTAGCCTCTGGTTCCTGGTCTGGAAGGGCACATAACCCCTGTAGGTATTGTGCTATATCTGCCAGCTCTGTTTATTGGTCTCAGATAGCTTAGGTTATCTCAAAGAACACTAGGCACTTATGCTTAGGAAACTAAGTTAATCCCTAATGCCTATTCAATGCTCTAGGATCCACTGGCTGTAACAAGAGCTTACACACCTAGCTCACCTGTAAACAACCGGTAGACCTTAAAGAGGTTTCAATTCCTACATGTCTTGTACCATTTGAGATGCCCAAGTATATTCAAGACATCTGCACAAGACTAAGATACATGACACAGGAAATACAGGTTACTGTATAAAGGAAAACTACTGATCTATTAAAGCCCTGACACACCTTCTAATGTGGAGTGTACAAGCCAGAATGAGTCTGCAATCTCAATTCTTTGTCCTGGGCTTGCTAAGAATTTGCCTAAGCAGGAAAAAAATAAAACTGAAAGCAGTTACATATCAGATAAGCAGATCAGTTCCTGAGTATGTCTGCAAAGTATGACTTGCAGGACACATAACTTGCTAAATGGTCTACTTCCATTACTGTGAGAACAAATTTAATGTAAGAACGGAAACATCATCAAGGAAAAAAAGTGTGCTTTCAGTTATCTCCTCTGTTTTTTCTAGTTCAGCATGCTTTTGCACTGGTTTTAAGTTGTGTCAGGTCCTGTAAATCTCACACCATATAAATGCAAGTGAAATTATCAGGAAAGCTAAGCCACATAGGAGAAAGACTGGTTATATTCTATATTCATTAGTAATGTTAATAAATAAAACTGATTTCTTTAAGCAACAAAATTAGCAAGTTTTTCACAATCTTTCAGTAAAAACTCAGCATGCTTTTTTTTTCCCAATCCTTCCTTCAGTCCCACAATGTACTTAGCAGATATTGATGTGTTCTTTTCCAGACAACTAAAGCTGTAACAACAGCAATTTTTCTGGACTTTTGCCCTCAAAAGGCACTATCTTTACTTTGTTGCCATGTTTTAAAATAAAGCTAAGATGGTGAGGAGATAGATGATACTGTATTAAGGTGAAGAAATGGATAATACTGTATTCACAGAAGCAAACAAAGAAAAAATTCCCTTTCTTGGCCCAAGAAGACATACTCTTAGGCAGATACAAACTTTAAGTAAAGTCCTCAAAAATTTAGTCAGGTATAAGAAATAGAGCAGTTCTGTGGCAGGTCTAAGCAGGAGCTTTATCAAGTAAAACAAAAGCAGAAGCTGAGTCAATGAGTACCATAGGTTGCTCTAGTCATACCCTCTTTCTGCTGAGGTAGTTCAGTTTGGTTTCATTCATTAAGCAAAAATGAACCATTAGATTATTAGTTTTGCCAGTGTCATGTGTGCATTATTGTCATGGTTTAACCCCAGCCAGTAACTAAGCACCACAAAGTCGCTTGCTCACTCGGTGGGATGGCAGAGAGAATCAGAAGAGTAAAAGTGAAAAAACTTGTGGGTTGAGATAAGGACAGTTTAACAGGGAAAGCAAAAGCTGCCCATGAAAGCAAAGCAAAACAAGGAATTAAATCACCACTTCCCATGGGCAGGCAGGTGTTTGGCCATCTCCAGGGAAGCAGTAATGGTTTCTTGGGAAGAAACGCGTAATGGTTTCTTGGGAAGACACATACCATAACTCTGAATGTCCCCCACCCCTTCCTTTTTCTTCCCCCCAGCTTTATATATTGAGCATGACTTCATATGGTGTAGGATATCCCTTTGGCCAGTTTGGGTCAGCTGTCCCAGATGCGTCCCCTCCCAGCTTCCCGTGCTCCCAGAGCCTTCTCACTGGCTGGCCAGCATGAGAAGCCGGACAGTCCTTGACTGCTTAGCAACAACTGAAAACATCAGCACGTAATCAACAGTATTTTCACCCCAAATCCACAACATAGCCTCACACTAGCTTCTATGAAGAAAATTAACTCTATCCCAACTGAAACCAGGACAACTATCTACAGAATAAAAGCCTTAAGAAATTAAAAAAAACAAACAAACAAACAAGTGATTTCTGCTGTATTTACTTCACCCTTCATCATTAGGAGCTGTAATTAGCCTTACAATGTAACTGTTGCTCTCAAGGTGTTACAATGGCCACAAGCAGGTCCTATTTGTAACTAAGGCATAATTGTGCTGGGCACAGCACAGAACCCATAAACAACAGGCAAAAGTATCCTGAAGCTCCGATAATCCCAATTCATAATAGAGGGTGGTAAGTGGTTGAAGGAGCATTACCATATGCAGATCAAAGCACTAGGTTCTTGCGGAAAGACAAGAGGCCAAAGATCTGCCCACTGGGACTGGTATGGAAGCTGATGTTGAAGCTATGTATAGACCATGGGCTAGCTGTGCCCCGAAGTCCACCTTGCAATCATCTGATCTGAAGCACACTTGTCAGCTTCATCAGAAAGGACTGAAACAATCCCAAGGCAGGGTAAATTGGGGCGCCCTCCATAGTTATGGCACTCTCAAGGAGCACCCCTTCAGACAGAGGAAGGACTTATGTCCCCCTTTGGGAATCTTTTTGGGGCTCAGGCATGAATAAGGCACCAGGAAATTCAACATACATGAATTTCAGTGACTGGATGAATAGCCAGGAGGCACAGATAGCAACCCCGGTGATTATTCCACTAAATCTTTAAATTACTAGGGAGTTTATATACTAAAAAAATTAGACAGAAGCTGAAGATACCTATACTTTATTTTTGAATCTAACTTGCAATCATCTTTCCAAAATCACTGAGCAAGATGGTGGCAGAGGAAGGACTAAAATCCACTGTTCTGTCTACTTAATCATACTGTGTCTTGTGTAACTGAGTCTGAGAAACAAGAGAAGTTTCTTTTCATGATCTGTGTGTCTTTACAAGGGTTTTTGGTCCTAGGAGTCCTGTTTGATCTGCTCTCTCTCCCAAGATAGAGTCACTTAATTAGGGAAAACAAGATTCAACAGAAATGTGTGAGACTGCATGGGTCTGAGACACTGTTCTCCTGGTGTTCAGCCTACAGAATGATTGCCTCATAAGCCTCAAGCTCCTTCTACATCCTGCTGCCATGGGTCTGTAGCTTCCCTCTTTGGGAGGCAAAAGCAGCGGCGGCAGTGGATTGGGACCCTGGAAAACTTGCAGGTCAATGGGCAATGGTCTCTGCAATTCAGTAAGGAAAGTGAAGGAGTGTTATAAAAATAGAGGGGACAGAGAGGACAGAAAAAATAAATATGAATCCTGAGATTGCTGGTATGTGCCAATAAAAGGAGAAAGGATGTTTAAATGTATCACAAGGGAATGTTACTTAAAATATAGAGACTCCTGGTATATTTTATGTGTCCAAATAACCATGAGAGGAGTTCCTAATTTTCTCAGCTGTCTCATTCAATCCAAATTATTAACTGAAAGCTATTCTAGTATTTGGACTAACCATGAAATAATGCATTGTGAGAGCTCAAAGTTCAAATGAGCATTACTGGAGTGCTCGAAAATTCCCCTTACTTGTGATACCTCCACAGTATGTCAGAATTTATCAAGTCTTGGGCTAGAAGAAAGTGGGTCAAAGGAGACTGGGAGACACTGCAGGACCATGCCAAAGGAGACTGTCTGAGGATGATCTGATGAAGTGGAAATGGAGTGGGGAAGAATGTCATCCTATTACTTGCAGAAGACAGACATGTGTCTCTGTAAGGAGGACTTGTCAATAGTTTTGCGTGAACTTTTTCTTTTCAGTATGAAAAGTACCCTAGAAGCTCAAATGCCAACAGTCAAACTTGAGAGCTGTATGACTTTCATGAACATAAGCTCCTGTTTGTCATACCAGTGCCATACTCAACACCTCCATTTTTCTACTTTTAACTCCTAGAGTTGTAAAGTTTAGAAAGTTTTATTCTCTACCCAAAAATTTAAATAAAGATCTGATCTCTTTCAAGGCACAAGAGTGAGTTCATGTAACAAGAGTTTGTTTTTCTCATAAATTTTTTGTTTGATAATGGATGTACATATTGATGGAGGAAATGGGTGAAGAAACCCTTTATTATTTTAACCTTGATAGCTAAGACCTACAGCAAAAACAAGGAGTAAGGAGGGAAGAGAAGAATGCTCTGTGGTCATGTGGTGAAGCAAGGAGGAAGTAGATGAACTAGCAGACAGGGCTAAAACAAGTTTGCTTTGGCTGTCTTGTTTTGTTGTTCAATAAACATTTATCTTAATGGAAGAAGTCCTGCCTAACAGTGGAAAAAAATCACACTTCAATAGCATGCAGAAGTTTCAGCCAGCATGTTCAAATGTGCCTTGATTAAGCAGTCTGTCTATCTTAGGCCAATTGTACATAGCACAGGCATGGAAAGATTAGTTCTTGGACAGAAGGACAGAAGACTTAGTATCAGGGCCTCCTACAAGATATGTGAGAGAGAAGGGGTTGCTTAAGAGTGTCCTGGGAGCGAAGAAATAGAAAAAATAGAAACGAGTTAAATACTCCTTTATGAGCTAGATACCTGTATGAGCTCTTCATGCTACAAGGGCAGCTACTAGAGCTGAAATAATATCAAATACTTGAAGCTCTTGGGCTTTTCCAAAATGACTTGCAGTGAGGAATGGAGTGAAGCATAGCTATGGTGGAAGGTGTGGGGAACACAAAGGAAGAGCTGCACAGGGGAGGGGGTGGCAGCAGTCAGGAATGGCTGACGGAGACCATGGGAGGAATGGTGGCAGCCAGCAGATGCAAATCCCACCACAGCTCAGTCTGGGACTCATCACCCCACAAAACTAACTAACCTCAGCTGTGGATTAGGGGTAGGAGGAAAAACAGCCAGATCCCCAGCAAGTACAAGAAGGGAGGAAAGAGGGCTGTAAACTTCCTATAGTTATAGGTTTACATTCAAAATGAAATCCTATGCATTACCTTATTTATTCACCTTGTTAATTTTCTCTCTAAAATTATGTTTGTTAAGGAAATGTTTTGTTATTGTAAGCAGAGGAAAATAGCTCATGGTGCTAAATCTACCCCAGGTTTGTATGGAGGCTTGATGACGCCTTCAAACCAAAAGCCAACTTCTGTGGCTGCCAGTCACATCCTAACAAAAGGGTTGTGCACTGCTGGTTGGGGATATGCATTACTGGTTGTTCCTGCTTGAGGCAGACATCCCAGCAACATTTAACTTAAGGAAGATGCAGAAAAGGAACTGAAATTAGAAATTTCCACTGTACTTCATTAACAGCAAGTCTCTTGCACTTTGAGTTAATTACTTCTAGCACATGTTCAAAATAAAAAGACGTTGGTGTCAGTTCATGAATAGTTTAACTAAAACTGTGATGAGAGGGTTGCAACTTGTGTGCGGCATATAGCACTCAAAGGTTATCGATGCCAACTGAGAGATCATTGAAAAGTTAGTGCTGAGATTCATTTCCCTTTATGTGGGCTCTCAGCCTTCAGAATCTGAAATCTCTGTTACCACAGGGTAGAAATTGCAGTTGACACAGTAAGTTGTCTAACTTGCATCTACATTTTCAATGCCTAGTGAAGTAATTCTTCCACTTGAAGTGCCATTTCCTTACCCAGCCAAGGGAGCAGAGAGAGATGTCTCTGGAATTAACTTAGATGTCTTATCTTGAGCGGACAGGCTCTCACTCTGTGCATACCTCTGTCTCTTGACTGTATAAGGAATTTGCTCCCATACTTAAGGAGGATTACTTCACCACGCATTTAAAATGTAGGCACAATTAAATGCTGTATTAAGCAGATGTGCTCCCACCCTGTGATTAAAGAACATTTTTTTCTAGCAGCAATAATTACAGCTTCCACAGGGTCACCTAAACTTCGTTCAGTTCTGAGGTAATAGATAACCAATTACAGTAACATTTTAAGTATGTGTAGTAGATAAGACACATAATTTATGTTACTTAACAATCTGTGGAGTCTTTATCTATAAACACAGAGACTTTACATGATTTACAAAGCAAACATATGACCTGTTTTACAGTACCTGGCTCTTGCCTGAAAAACTGTTTATGAAACTTTTTGAATACTATGGCTGAGAGTCTGCAGAAATGGGTCTTTCAGAGACATCGACCCAAACGTGCATACATCACTCCTCTCAGTTGTGGGACTCATAGACTAAACACATCTTCCTTTGGTGTTAAAAATGTCCAAATATTTTCAGAGCCTGTTTTTTGTGGGGTTGTGATATTTTTTATGTGGAGACTTCTGACTGCACCTTTCCAGTCTTTTGACAAATATTCACATACAGAGTGACTTGCTAACACATGGCTGCTGTGTTTCTGTTTATCTTTCAGGTGTATTTTTTTTAAACACAGGGTAATTCTTAGATTTTGTATTTCCAAAGTAATTCCTGATTGCAGAGTCAATAATTCAGGTTCTTGCATCTGAAAGAATTTTAATGAAAAATTAATTATAATGGTTACTAAAATTACTCCAGATCAATCTGTGGTTCCAAAGGAAAATTATACTATCAGAGACAGTCACAAAGCTTGACTTAAACTGTACTGCTGCCAGAGGAGCTCTATGGAAATTTCCAGCATTTCCAGATATATTTTATATTCTGTATCTGAATAAAAAGCCAACGTCCCCAATAGAATGGCAGATTAAACATATAAAACCATTACTAAGAACATGGAAATTTTTCAGTACTTCAAAATTACTTTCTCTAGGAATTGCTGAGATATTCAATTTTGACAAGGAATACTTTTTGCTTTCTCTCATATTTGTACTGCTTTGTATAAGAATATGATACGGAAGATATTAGGTATAAGCATTGCATTGTTAAAAATGTTAAGTCCAAGTGAAGTGAAGAGGAAACTGCAATCAAACAAAATGCTTTGCTTTATTGAAATAAAGTGTTTAGACATTGACATGAAATAACAGATTTGAAATTATCTGACATATTTTCATTGAAAATTTCACTGAATTTGTGACATTACTGCGAAACATTTCCATTTCACTGAGGCTGTATTGTGCATAGAAAAGTAGTGAAGAACTGATGAATGCATTTTTAAAAGTCCTCTTTGGAGCAGGAGCAAACAGATGGCTTTTATTATCAGTAATAAACAACCTTTTTTTTTTCTGCAGCACCATTTCCCTAGAAAACAAGACTTAATCTATGAAATGTGAATATCATGTTATGGTATTTAAGATTTAATTAACCAATTAATAATTTAGTGATATTGGTTATATCAGTAATTATTGCTGTGTGTTTATGGGAACATACAGGTTCACGTTAAAAACAGTTGATCCATGATGTGTGCTTCCTATGTGGGGAAGTCCTACCTCACTTCTTGTCTGCCAATAAGTGAGCAAGCTTGTCTGGTACTGATTTCCCTGAAATATTTTCCCTGAAATTCTTATTAACAAAGCCTATACTTTTGTTAAATCTAAATGTCTTTAAATGTGTTAAATTCTTGATATCCAGTCCCTCTCTCACTCTTTGCCTGCTGCTCTGCCCGCTGAGGCTCTGCCGGTGCTAACAACTCGGGCAACGGGGGCCTGGCCCTGGGAAGGGGGGACTGTTAGAAGACCAACCAGAGGCATTCAGGAAAGTTTTAGTAGTTAAGCAGCTGAATTTTTGGTAAACCTTGATTATTCAGCTCTGTAGAAATGTACTGAAAAGAGAAATGAAAATTTAGAAATGGTTCTATGTTTTAAATCAAACTTCTAAAAAAGTTAATTCAGGATCAGGAAAAATCTCCCTCCTGAATGTATCTTTTAGCAAATTTAGTTCTTGCTTCTTTATCTACACCTCAGCGTGACACAGAACCATGCATGGATGCTATAAGTATGTATTTACTTTCATTTTTAAAGATAAAGGCAGACAAAAGCTTATTAAAATGTTTCAAGAGTGTCATACTGAAATATGCAGAATTTAACCCACTTTGCATCCTGCTAATATCAAGTATTCCAAATTTGCTAATGGTCTTGTACTTACAGAGGAAGTGAAAGATGATCAGAGTAAACTAAAGAATAGAAAAAAAAAAAAAAAAGCCCAAACCCCCAGCTAGTCTTTATTCACTTGAAAAGTGAAAGATAAAAGGTTAACACGTATATATTTAAAAATTCATATTTCCTCTGTTAATATCAAAATGTCTAATAACAAAGCAAAATGAGGCAATACTGCCAATAATTATAACCTCACCCTGCTACTATGTTTGAGCTTACACAGCTACAGCTTAAATGACAGCGGCCAGTTAGTTGCCATAGGGCAAGATGAGACAGAGATATGAATTATCAGTGTAAGTATTTAAATTGCACTAATTAAATTTACCGTGAAAACAGAGGATATTGATTCAGGCTATTAATCCCCCCGCACTTCTTTATTTCATATATATGGGAAAATTAGTAAGCATTTTAGTAAGCACTTTTTCACATATGTACAGATATATGAATAATACCTAAGCAGAATCAAAGCTAAAACAAAGCTAACTGAAAAATTAGATGACTATCTATTAATTACTATAGACTGCTACTATTCTCTGCTACTTAATTGTATTGTTGCACCATGGTTTTGCAATTTACTTGAACTCAGAATGGCGTATTATTATTACAGGTAGAATAACTTTTGCTTGTCAATCATATACAGAATCGTGGCTTTACCTTCTACATCCTTGAATCAAGCTGCAGTTGAATCAGATAACATTTTTATTTGATTCAGGAAAATGGGAAACTATTTCTCATTGTTCATTGTATGCTTAGAATCTAGCACAATGAAACTGCGACAGCCTTCATAAAACCAAACTCTCCCTTAGTTGAGATGAGATAATATTATACAGTAGAAAATTAGACAACAAAATGTTTGTGCCCAGTGCAGAGTGGCTGCATGACTTGAGGGAATCTCTCGTTAGCTGCTAGTTGTAGCCCAGGCAACAGTAGGTGCCAGAAACAGGCACCATAAGCATCAGCAATGTGTCTTTGCTTATAATCAAGCAACATCAGTGATGCAAAATGAACAGAAAAAAAATAGTGACTTGGGTATTCTGTCCCATGTGCTATGGTAAAATAAAATTGTGAGTAAGCACACAAAACATACATGCTGGCAGATACTCTGTGGTTCTGCCACCTAACTGAACAGATATTCTCCACAGTCTTGCCACACACCATTCTGTGGTGTAAACTTGAAATTATAAATCTCTTTCCATCTTACTATTTATTAAGGAAAGAAGATAAATGGTTTTATCAAGGAAGTTTCTTCCTTGGCAATACGTAGTAGGTTCTCTCAGACATGACTGTGGGGACTGAAAGTTGATACCACTGAGACACCTTTTGACAGTACATGAATGAAGATCACAGTATTACGGCAAGCACGAAAGGAATGGTAATGCAGAAGATGAGCACCTTCCACTGTGGACAACCTCAAATCCAACTGGCATAATCTTTTTGGTTTTGTGGAGAATGTCGACTTTAGGGGCAATCTGGTGACCATGAACAATGCAGACAGCTCTGAGAATGGATTGCTTTCTTCATCTCCATATATAATAATACAGAGGTGGTACCAAGGACTTGCAGACTACCACAATGAGGAACTGCTTCATCACTTCACTTTTTAGAAGTCTTTCTTTGTTCATTACAAGGTATTTCTAGATCTCCATTTGATCAAACACTATGTCATTTTGTAAGCTCCTCAACAACTACCAGCTTGAGAATTATCTTTTCTCATGTTTGTCAATTTTCCTTTCTTTACACAACCCACTTGTCTGCTTCTCCTACAAGTACACTCAATCTGCTGTTCCTAACAAATCTTGTGTCTTTGAGATTAAACCAAGTTACATTATCCAAAGCCTACTCCAGTCCTTTACAGGACTTAGTTCTAAAGTGTTCCATACTCGCTTATAAATGCCAAGAGGAATTACTGCTAATATTTTTGGTGTTATATTTAACTTGAAAGAAAAAAATTCATCTTTAACTCCTCAGCAATTCATTGTAAAAACAATGCAAGAGGCCACATGCCCCTATTTTACTTGTCCTCATTCTTCATTATTTTATTACTTTTAGTTTCTACTTCTAGACTTACACTGGATGTTCTGAACAACCAGATCTGTTTGCTTACTCACGGAGCTCTGACCTCAGCCCTAATATAGCATTACAATGTCCTTTGGTAGTAACGTGAATAAAGGTTAAAATGTTAGGAATGAGTGGTAAGATAAGAAGGGAAGACAGTGCATTCTTATCTGTTTTGCAGTTTTGTTGGGGACTTTTTTTTTTAATATTATTATTTTGAGCAATAGTTGGCAAGTTAAGACAAAGAAAGACAATAAATAGAACTGATAGTATCAAAAAAACACCATGTTTGATCCCGTCATAATAGAAGAGTCTGTGGTAGAGAACTGACTCTTGGTGGTTGAGACACATAGAGCAGAAGAAGCATATGTATCACCCCAAACTAGTATTTTTAAACAAGTTAAATCCAGAATAATATATTCATGGGCTAATTAAAATCCAGAGCACTTTTTTTCCTGCTATTTTTAAAATAAAAATTTGTAAGTTGACTCTGTTGCTTCCTGTCAAGTTTACCTTGGACAGTTTTGCAAGGGTATATGAAATGTGAGAGCATCTGGTTCATTGAATTGTTTGTTAATTTAGCTATCTGGTTAAGGGTTAATCAGTATAACCGAAACAGAAAATAACAAGGAAAGTGATAAATTCAACACAGAAACCAGGGTATAATAGATGCAATTACAAAGACCAAGTTTCTTTAGCCTCTCACGAACGGGCCGTTAGAGGGCCAGATGCAACTGCCTTGAGGAGGGTCCACCTCAACTTTGTAACTGATCATGAGAAAGGGAAATCATTATCATGACTATTATGCAATGTTTGAGAAGGTTCATGGGACTCATGGGAAATTCAAAGTTATTATGGGATATCAGAGGGGTCTTGTGGGATTATGTAAAATTTATTATGGGTTGTTCAGGGGAAAGGTAAAGTGTGGGGAAGGATCAGGAAGAGACAAGCATGGCAAAATGGAGAGCAGAAGGCAATCAAGGGGCTGGTCTTGTGTAAGCAGGGCCAGTCAGTATGCTCGTGCCTGGGACAAAGACCCCAGGGTCTCCAGGTGCTCCTGGCTGGGCTCCAGTGACCAGGCTTAATGAATCCCCAGACCATGGAGGCTGCTGGATTTGGTGGCTCCTGTAACATCCTTAACACAAGAAATAGAAAGACCCATCTGATCCATTTTCAGTATGATCCATATGCATCAGGACAACTGGAATCCAAGCATTTGTTATGTCTGAGGTACATTTCTTGACCTTGAGGCTGTACCTACCAGAATACTGTTGTAATAAGCAGAAATAAAACAATTGATCAGTTACAGTGGCTACCATTTGCTCCAGCATCTAGTAGGGAATACATTTAGTAACACAGCAAAAGAATCTAATAAAACCTGATTTTACTTCAGGGAGACTCAAATGGTAGGGATAGTGGGAAATATTTATAGAAATGAAAAATGTATGTAAAATATAAAAGACCCACTGATTTGGAATTGTTGCACTAAATCAGTATTGCTTTAATGTTTGCTATGCCTAAGAATCAATGAAGGGTAATCAGCTGTATTACTGCAATTTAATTAGGTATGGGAATCAGGTGGAACTATAAAAAACATTTCACCTTACAGATGTCTCTCAGTGCCTCTATCTCAAATTAAGAAAATTTGAGCTTTGTATTTAGTTTTAAAAAAACCCAAACTATGAGAGGTCAGAATTTTATTTCAATGCATGAATCCTTTGGAAAACGGAAGTCCAAGCTAGAATTGTAGGACAAATGATTGTAGGACAAGGTTGGCATTTCAAGAAATAGAAACAGTAGTTGTTAAGAAAAATCTGGAATAGTACCATCTGAAAATAATTTACGAAGGAAGTGAGTATGTTGCCTAAAACATTATACTATCAAATATAAAATTATGCAATACATTTTCTGAAGGAAAAAAAAATGCTTATTAGAAGACTAATAATGAAGTCAGAGACCAATTGAGACATTTTTCCAGCCGTACTTCACTAGGTCCTTACCTTCGTGATAACCTCTTAGCATTGCTAAATTGTATTTCAAATGGACAACAGAATCATTACATGTTTCCTTATTGTTCCTGCAAACCCTTCTCACATACTTAATATATTAATGCATTTACTATTATATTTTGCAGAACAGAGATTTAGCAGTGATAGATGGACTAGTTCAATATAATACAGAAGTTTCTTAAGCATTGGCCATATTATATATGAACAAGTAACTTTTAACAGCATTTGTCTTGCCTATACACTTCCACAGTTCATCTCATTTTGGATGTACAGGTTCCAAATGAGATGATAAAACACATTCTGACACGATGTTGAGCAGGGATCAAGTGAAGTTTTGGAAATATCAGGGGAACTGTCTTCCTAGCTCATTTTTCTGTCTTGATTCTTTTGCTTTTGCATACGTGTAAGAACTTGAGTATTTTTAAAAGAAATGCAGACATCCTCTGATTCCAACTGAATATCTATATCGGTGAAGCAAACTCATGAATTTTTAACTGTCATGGTATCTCCATTTTGGATTCTTTATGGAAAAGAATCTGAATGTCATAATTTTGGGGAGTCATGCAATGCTATTAAACTTACGTTTCAGTATCTATTTACAGTAACTATTTTTTGAAGAAACCCCTCCATAGAGGTACCTGTAGTATTTTATAGGTGTTCAAACACATATCCTCATTTTTCTGTCAGGCACAATTAAAGCTAATTTGAAGTATGCTGTATATATTTCTCATCCTATTACTGAGGAGCTCTTTAGAGCACAACTACTGGAGACTGCGTCTATTCAGGTGCAAAAGAAAAAAGTTTCTTTGGATCTGCACTATAACAAAACATTTTAAATTCTGATACTATCAAACTGTAACAGCTCCTCAAATTCATCTAATTAAAAATATAAAAAGAGACCCTGTAGAACAAAAAAAAAAGATAAGCAGCAATTTGTCTCAGTTAAAAGGATGTATTTCAGGCTATTATCTATCGCATTACTACTACTAAATATGCTTAAATATTCTCCAGCACACTCACCTCTTTTTGACGGTACTTAATTGCCAGTTTCAATCTTGCAAGATCATTACCACTTTGTTCTTCTATCAAGCTATTATCATCTCTGTAATTAAGAATAATTTCCAATTCCCTGGAACTCCGTGTCTGATCCAGCAGATCTTTTGCAAATTGCTTGCATTGCCGTGACAGTTCCTCATACTCCGACTTAAATTCATTTTCGACTTTACTGAGCTCCTGCAGCTCCCAGCTCAGTTGAAAAGCGGTAAGGAAGGGATCTTCACTGGACAAAGCAATCAATGATGGGCTCGCCAGAGCCTTGTAGATATTAAGTCTGGATCGAGAGTGGCGAAGGCTGTCCACATCTGAACTCGACACACATTCGACGCAGTTACAGCGAACCTCATGTGGCCTGGGCACGGAGACCCCCTTCTGTACAAGGAGCTTTATGATTTCATAATTGTTGGTGTGGGCAGCCAGAATAATGGGTGTGATATCTGGCGTGAATTCTGAAAACTGCTTGTCCAGAAGCACTGGTGGCACCTGTCAAAAAAAGGCAAAAAACCTTACAAGCCTCTTCACTGAACAAGAGCCATACAAAATTAAGCTACGAATAGTTTACCAGGTAGGACACTTACTGATGGATCTTTGCTTCTGGCCAGAGTTGAAGGAAACACTTTAACATAACAATTCAATCAGCTAAGATCGCCTCTTTCCAGTTAATAAATTGCTATAAACAGGGTGTGATTTTTCATAAAACCTTTTTGTAAGTAAACAGCCCATGGGCAACGATTCATTAGAGCAAATGATTAGATAAACAAGTAAGAGTCAGACACAAACGTTCCTGTCAGGTCCCTTGAAGTGCCAGCTGTGAGCAAGATGGAAATGCTTTCTCGTCTCTCACTGGTTAATCTAAGTTTTATAGGGAAGACAGAATCGTGGGGGCATAATTGAGATTCTCTGAAGGAAGCAGTGAACAGAACACAGGCAAGTTAGAGTTATAAAATAAACGGGCAAGTAAATGAGAAAGAAAAGATATGTTTTCTTAAAGAGAAGGTTGGAAATATGACTGTGTAAAGTAACAAAGATACTGGCTTCAAAGAGCTTAATGTCTTAAGGCTCAGTTCTACATTTGCATGTGCAAACAAGCATAGCCTCTTTATAGGAAAATGGGAGAGTTGGTAGCACAGAGCCCCAAGAGAGGAAACACTAGAAGTCTTCTAGTGTGCATTTCTGTATTTTCAGTCTTCTGATGTGTTTCTATATTTTATCAGAAGACTGTAAGGTCCTTCATTTTAAACTTGTTTCTTTATTTTACAATACCAGACTCTTTCCCAGATCAAGAGAGCTCATTAGACTAGTCTGATGAAGCCACATAAGTGTAATTAACCAATGTCAATTAAAAAAAAAAGGTACTGGCAGTATCACTTATGGACTGCCTTTGGTCCATAGCTCAATAACCAAGTACAAACTCAATCCACATCAGCAAGGTGTTTTGAGTGATGCTCCTTTAGGAAGAAGAAAAAGGGAAAACATTTGACTAAAAGTTATCCGAAGGCTAGAGAAATAGATGGCCACTGGAGGGAGGAAAAGTTGTTTGACAGAAGTCTTACGACAGCAGAATGACCTCGTTGCCAAGTGCAAAAAACACAAATACCTAAGAAGAGAAGTTAATAGGAAACAGGTAAAGCACATGAGAACAGTGTAAGAATAAGTTGAAATGAGCTATGTTTAGAGCCTTGGGAAGGAAAGAAGTGGAGCAAAAAATTAAATGCACAGAATCAGTGGAAAAGAAAATGATAAATTAAGCTGAAAAAAAGTGGTAGTCTGTGGATCTAATCTATAAATAAAATCCATAGATCGCGGATTTTTTTCTCCCCCTTCCTAATGAAGACACTGTGTTTTCTGCATTTTTTAGCTGTTCTGCATGTCAAACAACTCATGTTTGTTCAATGGGACTGTGTCCATGTGTAAGAGTTGCTATGTGTGTGGGCTGTAAAACGGGCCTGAAGCACTAACTAGATGAATGAGAGAATTACTTTGGGAGGTGGCCACTTATTCATGTAAAATGGGGTGGAAAGTCAAGACTGGAGACCCAGCGTTTGGAATTGTATTCACACGTCCCTAGGGAAGCAATCCCTGCCTGGCCATAGCGTATTTCTGACCTCGAGAAGCTGTGCCAGATTCTGAGAAGGTATGTGGGGTCAACAGGCGGAAATCCCTTTTCTCCCTTCCCACGCATTCAAACATGCGTGCTTGGCTTGGCACTGGGTAAGGCTGGCACGGAGTCCGTTTTAGAGCGGGGCTGTGGGATGCCTGAGCTAGCCCACCCACCCTCATGACCCCATGCAAAGGGAGCAACCATCCCCATAGTCCTCCCTACAGCCTTATGGGAGATGCTAACAACCAGGGGTTGTGAGCTGAGCAGCTCCTGAACAAGTTCTCTTCTGCTTTGCTCTTCTTTATTCTGAGGTAAAAACAAAAAGTAATGCCTTTGTGTAGTGTGTGCAGGCATGCAGAAGCATATGGGTTTAAAATTACTCAGGAGGTAAGGAACCCAGCTGAGAATATACTGAAGGTACGCATGGCTGGGGTGGACACTCGGGTTACAGGAACAGGCAGAAGGTCAGTGCGCTGTACCCATCTCAGCTGTGGTCAGGACAAGAAACACAACAAGAAACACAACCTGGGAATGTTTTCTCAGAGGACTCTCTATGTCCACATGCTCTGTCAGGTCTTTCCCAATGCTGAAAGCATCTAGGGCATGTCTGGTCATCTGTCACCTCCAGGTTGAACACTGCAGAGCCCTCCTGGGGATGCCCATGTGCCCAGGTCGCTTCATTATTCTTGCCCAGTGTGGACTGGGGCTTGAAAGCCGTGTCTGTTTTCTCACCCGTCTGTGATGCCAGTGGGGAAAATGAGACAAATTTCCAATCCCAAAACTCACTGCTTATTGTAGTCTTAGATTTATCTTCTCTTTTACTTACATATTATATAGAAAAGAAGAGAGCACACGCATGCACATGCAATGCTTTTCCTGCTCTCTAAATTGCAATTGTAGTCAATGCTTTTGAGGCTAGAAAGAGATGAAAATGGCAGTAGAAACTCAAACTTGGCATTAGTAGAAGTGAGCTTTTGGGCTATCATAGGTCTGAAAAAGGTTTACATGGAGGGAAGTGTTGTGCTCTGATAGTGTCTGCCACAACTAGTGAGACTCCCTCTCGGCCCCGGGATCAGGGTACTAGGGAGTAGAGGAGAGAGCTGGAAGGGCAGAAAACTCAAGGATACAAAGCTCTAACTCCAAACTCACTGGCTGCTCAGAGTATTCCTCTGTCACTTAGCATGTCATTATCTTTGTACTTTCTGACAATAATAAACTAATATTTGCTTCAAGCCCTGCCAGAACTGAAGGCTATCTTAACATGTCATTAACCACAATATTCTCTGAAAAATTAGGAGACACAGCTTCAAACAACATGGCATTACAATGACTGACTTGTACATGGGGTCCATTAACTCAAAAGCTGCTTGTTTTTCTCACAGCTTACCAAAACCTTTCATCTTAAGGTAACTCAGCTATAAGGCTAATGCACACATTTTGGAATTCATTCAGAATTTACCCAAATATAGAAGTCTGTATTAAGTAATTTCATCCTTAACTTACAGAAACATTTAAACTTAAAGGGCAAACCCTAAGGCTGCAACTTTAATTACATCATGAGTTTAACCTCTGACCCTTTACCTCCTATTTTAAGATCTCCTACTTATTTAAACAGCAGATATACAGAATGCCAAAGCAATAAGGTCAAATTATTCCCTCACCTGCAGCACAATGAAGTACTTATTTTCTGAAGACCTGAGTGCTCTCATGGCACTCAGAATATTTCAGTATTTAACTATTGACCCAGAGTACTTGCTCTGAAGTCACCGGACTTATGATGAATTTTATTTTCAAACTACTGAAAAATAATTCTCTTTAGAGAAGAGAAAACAAATAACCAGCACAACCAGCACATACTGATATTAGCCACACAATCTACATCTTTGACAGAATACTTGCAGAAAACACATGAATATTCCTTAAAACCTGGGAGGATGGGAAGCCACTAGGTCTTACAGTCACTGACTATGACTGTGACTTCCCAAGGCTTAACGGTGGTGTAAATATATCATACACTTCGGAGTTAATACGTCAAATGTGAGGCTGCTTAAACTTAGAAAGGTCAAATGATTTTTGTCTTACATTTTGATTAAATTTTTCTACTTCAACACTATTTATAGGGTTGAGCAAAGCAGTTTGGTGATTGTGTATACTTGTATGCATATTTGTATAGGGATGAGTAGGAAAAATAAAAACAAAACAGAAAAGAAGAAAACATAGCTCAAAGTCTGTACACTTCAGTGCTCATGGACATGAGATTTTTTGTTGCATTCCTTTTCCCCGCACTTGCTGTAAGTAAGAATGAGTCAGTCTGACTTAGATATCTAACAAATTTTTTAGATACCAAGTGGAACAGCCCTCTTCAGTATGTGTTCAGTAAGTTCCCTGTATGGTCTGTGTGAAACGAAGCCCCTTTACTATGACAGAAAGAGAAATCTGAATTAATTTAATGCCAGTTAGGTCTGAGATATTTTCTGTCCCTAAGACATCAAAGTAGAGAGACCAATTGCTGATGATCTCTTAGATATCCAGGAAATAGAAAAAGGTAGCAGTCAGTTTGGAAAAAGAGGAACCGAAACCCCAGGTGCATCCATTTCTCCATCTAGATTTCTCATAATGGCTCTCATTACTGCAATATCTTAACAGAGATTGGAAACTGCAGCGCCCATTTACCTGCTTTTTATGTGCAAGAGCTCAGAATCTACATAAAGCAACCTATTTCCTTGGGAAAATGGATAGCTTGCCTGTTCTTGCCTTTATTTATTTATTTATTATTATTCTGCCTTTTGCTTGTAAAGAAAAGAAAATTCTGCAATGGCTGCACGTAGTTAAGAGAATAAACTCAGGCTTGTCAATCATGACAGCATGATTGGAGGAAAAAACCTAAAGCAAAGAAACAAAGAGGATATATGATAGATAACAAGATGACCATATACATCATCTCATGTAGTACCACATTATATTAGGAAATTAATATTAATAAAGATGTGTCATCAAGCTCATCAGTTGCTTCAGCACTATTACTCTATAGCTGTCATCAGCCAAACACCTTGAAAATGCTGAACTCTACATTTCAATACAGTCCACAGCATATAAATTATCCCTATGCATATACAGTTTTCTGATTTACATTCTAGTTTGTGGAGTTCTTCTCTTTGTTTTTTTATTATTATATCAGCTGAAATACAACCTGATTATAATGATGGAAGTAATTCCACTAGGCAGGATTCAAAAAATCGTCCTACCCCCCAACTCCTTTCCATGCACTGTCACGGATAAACTACCAGATAGCTTGAATAACTTGAAAATAAAACTTCAAGATAACTCGAATTCAGTTGCCACAGCACTGAAAGGGCTTGTGCACAGTCCATCCTGAAAGATGTGCTGAAACTATCCTCACAAGACTCCACAAACTGCAGGTCTGTAATGATGGCCCGAGACTTGGCTGAAAGTCCTTTTCCCTGTCCCAGGGCACTTGCTGTGTGTTGCACAGCTGGCATGCTGTCGGGCTATCGAGCGTGTAAGGCAGGCAAGCGGATGGAAGTTGCCAGGCTGCGCTCAGGGACAGCATCATTTCAGTGCAGCGTGTGTGATACCAGCCTTGCAACACCCATCTGGTATATTGTCGTTTTCTGCTTTCCATAGGCAGCTTCCCTGGCTTTCCTGGAAAGTCAACTTCTTTATTGTCCTTGGATTCATTACATTTCCCAAAGGTAAGTACCACACTCTTAATGTGCTACTGAAGTATTTTCCTTCCTTTTATAAAATTCTGCCTTCACGTCTATTCTTTTTTGTAGGAAACAGCTACCCGCAAAACCTGACCCTTGCTTTAAGGCACTGTATGTTAACTGACAACACTCCGAACTAAACGCAAATGTATGAATGTGCTATTAAATTTTTTAGAGATATTGTAACTTCTTAAGAATGCACATTTTGAATACTAATTAAACATCCAAAATGCTGCCTAAGTCCAGCAGATAAGATTTCATTACAAATTGTGTCCTTTAACTTTTTCACACCCACAGTTCAGCTCAATGCTGTCAAGGTGTTTAATGCTCATCTTCCAGATGTCTTTTCTCTACAGTCCAACCACAAGCAACAGAGATGATAAAAATGGTTCAGTACATATTTGAGGTTAAGTGATACTTATCTTTTTGGAGCTTAAATAAAATACTGAAGCTTAAATAAAGTGTGTTTAAAAAATTAAAATATTGGTTCTTATACAAAATATATTAAGACTTCAAATAGAAATTCTTAATGCTAGACACACAAAGGCCATAAAGCCTCCCTATAGCCCTAAATTATAGGATGTGGTTCACAGCAAAATTAAAGGACTGACTAGCCAAAATGAAATGCTAACAAGTTCATGCTTTGTAGTGGGAAGGTTTCTTTGGGCTGCAGCTTTGAGATGGAAGTATCTTCTGTCAGATTCCAAATGATTTCATGAATGGAAGAAGTGGAGGATTCCTTGAGAGGAAGAAAACACATAAATCTGACTTAAGGCAACAGCTTGACAACTTATCTGAACCTCACAACGTGGATTTTGTTACCAGTTCTGCCAGTAACTTTAGGTTGCCTAAGCAGATGATCTCTTTCTGCTTCTTTTCCCAATTCGGTACACTTTTTTGAGCAAATGTTTTATCAACCCAAGATATAATTCCAGTTACGAATTAAAGTCAGGAAGATATAGCAAGGAATAATAATTAAAAAAACCCAGGTATTTTTGTGTGGACATTTTGAACAAAATATTCTGGATTATTTATTTATTTATGTATTTATTTTGAAACCTTACTTTATTCCAAAATTTGCATATCATTTAACAATAAAAAGGATCTATTCCCCCAACATTTTGTTGCTGTTCAAATTATTGTGATTATACTATTTTATTATGACAATTCTAATGATTATTTTTTTTAAGTCCCTAATATTTTCTTACCAAAATGCTATATTTCAAGTCAGCCAAGAACGTTGTTTAACAGAGATGAGCTTTCATAAGCAACCCGAAACAGATACCTAATTTTAGATAGCTAAAGTTGGATAAGGTAAATACTCCCTTTAGCACAGAGCCCAACAGAATTTATTCAGCAGACACAAGCCATACGCTGAACTACCTCAAAAGCCGATGGCTGTGCTAACTCATGCTAAAGCTAACCCAGAGCTAACCGTAGCTCATGCCTCCGAACGTGCACTGCTGGGATGCAAGATGGATAATTTTCAAAAGAACTGGATTAACCATTCTGGACCGGTTTCCAGGATTTGCGAGAAGAAGGTATGAACAGTTAATGCTGCATGTGTTACCTTTACAAGTTTTCTATTTGTCTGTCTCCTATTGGGCAAGGAGCTGCCATTTTTGCCTTCTTGCAAGCCCTTCTCAGCGTATATCACATCAGCCATAAATATTTCCAAGGATCAGTCCTAAATGTCCTTATTTGCTGTTAATATGCATTATTGTTAGCAAAGGAAAACTTCCCCCCAGTTAGTTAGAACAGTGTTTTAGGTAGTATGATGTCCATTTACTTTCCTTTGCTGGGACATGACTGGAAACAAGGATGTTACCATAGCTAAATCAAAATCCCTGTCACATTTAAGGAGGCTTCAGTGCTTGCCTTTTTGTGTATATGAGAATTTCGTAATGTTAAATTTACAAGTTTGAGGTTTTATTTCCATTCTTTTTTTTGAAGTACAAGCTAGGTTTTCAAAACCTTGAAGTTTTTCTGGGGTTTTTTATCAGTTACACTTAATCTACCCCAAGATGTGAGCCAACGGTTTTCTAATGCTTTTTCATGATCATCAATTACAGCTGAATCAATTTGTGTGTCACAATAGTCACAGCATGGACTGATGACTTCCAGTCTCTGTGCCAGCCACATTGCACAAAAGGCATTAATGTTATATATGAAGGAAAAAGAATTACAATAGCAGTTAGTAATTCACTGAAACCAACACCACTTTTCTAAACAATGAGGATGACTTGCATAACTGCATGACACAAGTAACAGTATATACTTAACACATCTGCAGAACATTTGAGCCAAACAGTGTAAAAGAGTTCAGCAATAGAAGCGCTGGATGGCAGGAAGGAACTTGTCAGAAGGTCTTGTTTGCCCCCTTGAACACAAAGTATGGTAACTCCACCTAGATCAATCCCCACAGATATTTGAACAATCTGTTCCTAAAGCCCTGCAGTGGCAGGTGGATATGTTGCACCATTTCCAGACAATGTTTATGATATTTAATTTCTTTTACCTTTGTACAGTTCAAGCCTATAACACCTTGTTCTATAAAATGTGGACACAGAGAATACATTATTTCTTTACTATAGCTTCAGTTTTCTCTTTCAAACACTCTTATTTATTCAGACTTTCCTTATGGGGAATATTTTCTAACCTTCTGAACCTTCTTATTTCTTTCTGCACATTCCTTACCACTTCTGAGTATATAAAAGGAGACAAATTCATGTATGTCTTAAAATCTGTGCTCGTTCTGATGTGACCAAATCAGATATTGACTTCTGCACAGTAATATGATATTGTCCAGTTTGTTCTATTTCTCTTGTTTTAGTCCCCCCTGCAGAACTGTTATCTTAATCACTTTCAATTCCAATATATACTTGTTTGATTATTCCTGCTTACTTAGAACCTTACCCTTTTTCTTAGTTTTACTTTTTTACAGAAATAATTTCACTTGCTTGTCAAAACCATCCTGAATTCTAATTATGTTTAGCAACAGCCCTGTGATGCCCCCAGCTTTGTGTTGTCTACAGACTTAACATACCCTCTCTCTATTTCACCCTAAATGTCACAAATTAATATACTCATTGGCATAGACACCACCAGAATTGTTCATTTCATCCCTCTGATTCATTCATCCTGTTTCACCAAGTACAGTTGGCAACTACCCTGAGTGTGGTTTTCTTAGACTGTATTTTGAGTGACAGTTTCTGAATTCTTACAAAACTCAAGCTATGTGATATGTACTGCTTTTCCCCAACATACAGAGCTTGCTATCTGGTGATGAATAAAAATTATATTGTTATGACAAGATTTGTTCTTGCAAATCCTGGTAGGCTGCTATTCTATGTTTTCTTCCAGGTGCTTACAAGCAGAATGTTTGATTATTTTCTTCAGCATCCTCCCTGGTGTGAAGAAATATAGATATCTCTTATTTGTAAAAGGAGAATACAGAATGGAAAGGAAATGCTGTAAAATGAATTGATAAGAGTTTCCAGATAGAATCAGAGGGAAAGATACTTGCTTTGATAGATTTGGGACATGCATTTGTTGGGTGTGACTGATGACAAAAGCCTTCAGCACTTTATTTCTCTTTTTCCCCTCCCGCCCCTTCCCTGTACCTCTGGGAGCTGATCCAAATTACAGCCTGTACACAAAAGTGGCCATTTTCAATTAATGTTTTCCTGTGAGCATTATTAGTGGATGGATATACCCTTCCTTCAGTCAATATCAATAGCTTGAGCAAGGGTAGAAATTACTTAAAAGTAGACACTGAATAAAAGACTGTCAGGATATTTCGAATTTGTTTCCAGCTCTGCAACTCATACCTCCTCTCTCACCACATATCTTGTTGAAACTATGTAGAGAAGAGTTTTTCAGGTAAGACTTCTGGGCATTGCTTGAGTGCTCATAATGAAAAATTACAAGCAAGCAGTGCTGTTTTCACTCAGGAACAGTGAAAGAAGAAAATTAAAATCGTTTGGAAAAATATGAGACATAGGAAAGAAGAAAGATCTTATTATGGAAATCATTAAAAGAGAACTCAAATTATTTCTTTCGCATCATAATAAAGCTCACATACGCATCTCTCAAGGTTTGCATGATAAGCAAAGCCACTATTGAAACTTTCTGATATTGGAAAGATCTAGTTGGGTCCTTCCCAACTGAATGCTTATAAATGGATGCATAGATACTTTTCTCAAACACAGAACGGTTCATAAAGGCATAGTCATTTTAGTGAAGTTTATGTCTGACATGTCATTTCCTGAGGACCCCTGTCTCTGGTCTGATTAGAAAAACATGGAAAAGCTCTTGCTGTTCACTGTTTTTTGCCTTGTCCCAAAATGGCTCCAATAGTTAGCTGGGAGGCAGGAGGAAATTGGCTTGCTTCTTCAGTGAGGTCTTGAGAGAAATGTTAGGAAAAAAGAGTTCTTAGAATCCGAGCTGGATCCTTTGTTTTTCTCTGAGCTTCATGGATCTAGAAAGAAGAAAAAGCGTCCCACTGGCTAAGAAATGAGAAAGATGGCTTTTGAAAAGGAGCTTTTGCAGAGAGAACAATAAGAGATTGGTGGCCTTTCTAGGTATCAACAAACCATTTAAGAGATACAAGCATCTCGGAGGGAAGGGTGGGAATTAGCTAAACTTCTTTACAGCTGATTGCAATTATTTAGCATTGCAAAGTAATTTGAGATATCTTCAAGGCTGGGAAGTGTCTGAGAAAATTAAAAGAGTTATATTCTCAAAGAACAAAGTGGTAATCAGGCAAATTTGCAAAACACTTAAAGAAAAACATTTTATATATTTTCAAAATATTATGAGAAAGGAATACAAAAGAGTATGGCAGGGACATAGAAACCCCATAAATCTGCAGAGGATGCAGAGAAATGTCATAGTAAGCTGTTTCATAAGTACGTTCTTGGTATGTTATGCAGTGTTTTGTTATTTAGCAGCAGCTCTAGTTTTTTAACCATACTGTAAGTTTCCCATATTTCACAGATGCGAAATAGGACTTGTTTCTGAAGTGGACAGAGGAGACCAAGGCTCGTGCAGCTACACTCAAATATGCTGGGAGTGAAAAATGGAAGTTCCTTTGAGAGGCAAAGGATTGACAACTGAATTTTATTACAGGTTAATGATATTCTCAGCTGTGTTCAATTCCTTAAGAACAGACACTTTAAGATCCTCCCTGCATGCAAGAATCAACAGAACAATCCTACTGTGTATGAGGTTTTGGAAAGATGTAGTGGTAAACAATAAAGATTGCTAGAAATAAAAAATTTCCTTTTGAATTTCCACTGCAAAGAGATCAAAGGAGAAATGGGAGAGGCATGCATGCATAACTTGCCCTATGCAGTGAAAGACCAGGAGCAGGATTGTTAGTTAGAGGTAGTTAGGGTAGATTGCTAGAAAGAAGCCTTTGAAACTCATGCCAAGGGGAATGGATTTGTTCAAATCCTTTAATACCATGAGTTCTTTTTATTTCAGGTTAGTCTTATGTTAGCGTTGCATTTCTCTTGAGCTTACTGATTGATTGCAGATCTTGATCTGTACACATCTTTATACACATCCTTGCATCCTAGCAAGGAAAGGGTAAAGAGGTATTCCTAAGGTGCTTCAGGATGAAAAATTTTTTATTTGAGCTTATGTAAGTATATTTTTGCTCAATTCAGTGCATGGCAATAACAAAGGCTTAGTAAGCAGAGGTTTAAATGAGCAGGAAAGAGAAATTTCATCTTGTCTGACAGCTTGTTTGTACCTACATTTCACGTCCCAAAGTTAGTTGGTAGCAAATAAAATGGTAGCAGATTTTTTTGCATTTTCTGCAAATATTCAGCTGCATCTCGGCAGTACATAATATGAAATGTAAGGCTTTGGGGGAAGATATTTCAGCTTTCCTTTTTTTCCTGCCAGAAGGCCTCACACATTGTGACAAGCCTGCACATTTAGACAATATTTTATTACCAACCCTCAGTAATGTTTTAGTAGCTGAATTGAAAGGGGAAATAATTTTGCCTCCTGCCAGTCTGGGGTGAATATGTGGAAGATACGGATCCTGGCACTGGCAAAAAGGACAATTAAAACACTTCTGTCAGTACAATATGTGACATATGTATCCCCCATCCAGAAAACGGTTGGTAAATTGACAGGCTAAATTGGTAGTATTCTAAGAAAAGTAAGCCTCTGTAATCACGTGAATGGACTCTGTCAGTCACCCCATTGTGACTTTTGAATTTGTTGGGCTGTTCCAGCTGGATGTTGGCAGGAAGGAACCTTAGAGATACTAAATTCCTGTAAGTTTCCTAAAAGAGATGGATGATTGAGATCTGAAGAAAATTCTGGAGTGTGAGCCTAACTATATTACTAGATACCAGAGAACTCATACAGAAAGAGGATATTACAAGTGCATCAGCCTCTTAAAAAGCTTTGATGAACATTTGTAACATTAAAAACAAACGAAATTCAATAATCATGCACAAAGATGTGTGAAATCAGATTTAATGAATTTCACTGGTCACCGAAGACTTGGACAAGGGATGCCCTATGGCAAGACAAAGTTGATGGTGGACTGTTGAGGGCCATACATGAGCAAGATTCTTGTCAGTGGCCTGTTTCTGTTTTTTTTAATTTTCATAAATTTTTCCCATAGCTGAAGGTTTGGAAAGCCATTCATTTTAAACATTATTAGGGATGATTCCTGGGTTTCTGCATTGGACACTGTCAGGGAGACAATGTATTGCAGATGGACCTACAGGATAGGATTTATCTCCAGATTTATATACCTAATTATCGGGTCTATATGTGAGCTAGTTAGGTTTTTAGGTTCCCATTATACCCAGTGCAAATCTAGGGCTCATCTCAGCTGATCCCATGTAGGTGTCTAGTGCTATTTCAGATACCTCCAGGTGTCCTGTGTGACCTCCAGTTACCACTCCAGACAGGCACAGGTCTCACTGATATCTCTGTGTCGTAACTGCCAGGCCCATACGTATCTTATAGATATCCTAGGATGACTCACATTTCACTTAGCTAGCACATGTGAGCCTCTCAGCTGTGCCCCTCATCAATATAGTCAGTAGAGTCCAAAGAATGATTTTCCTTAGCTTAAGGTAGACACTTGCATTTGGTCAGCAGACCACCTAGCTCTTCACTGACCTTATTGAGAGCTCAGATATCTGGCTTACATGTAAGCACTAAAGGAGTTATTCAGGTACCTAAACATAGGCATCTAGTACCATTTAAGATACCTTAGAGAATCAGAGAGACTTACACAGATATGACACAAGATCTACTGGAGGGTCTCACCTCTTTGCAGTGCAGGTGGAGGACACGCAGGCTGCCCCGACAGAGGAGACATCGCCGCATAGACTTCTGGCTCTACAACTATGTTGGCATTCAGCTTCAGGCATCTGAATCGGGAGCTGACTCCTACCCCTTACACACATATATCCGTATACATATATTTATATATAGCACAGAGCTTCTCAATCTGTTTTACCAAGGGCAAACCCATTAATTGTCCCCTGAGAGGCTGCTCTAGGCAGAGAAGATACTGGTTTGCTTATATTGCTCCTTTAATGTTTATAAATTTCTTAACTTCATAAGTTAAATTGCATAGCCAAATGTAGAGCTAATTGGCTTATAGGGATTTCTAGACCTTAGAAAACAAGACTACCTCAATCAAAAAAAGGTTCTATTTGTTGAATCTCTGAGTCTTCTTAATAGATTTATACTACTGGCCTCAGAGCTGATTCTTAACCTGTTTTTAAGCACTAAAAGGCTGTTAAAATTTTTAGTTGAAACCATCTTTGCAGTTGTTGAATTGTCAGGAAGTGAAAGCAGGTAGGTTTGTCAAAAAGGATTCCAGGCACGGAGGCTTATGAAGATGACAGTACAGGACCACTAATTATATAAGACAGAGATTTTGGACATTTTCTTTTTGCATTTGTAAGTTGTCCCTATTCTGACTGTAAACTTGGGTGAGTGCTGTAATGTGAGGCTCAATAAATACAGAAAGAATGGAAAGCAGCACTGAAAAGTGACCTTGTAAAGAGAAATCGGACTTTTCCGCAGACCTCATTTTTGTATTAACCTTCTCAAGATTTTGATTTATTTTAGATTTTCCAAAGATTTTGATTTACTGTAGATTTTCAAACGTTTATTGCTAATCTGCTTTCATCTCCTCATTGTAGAAAAATGCTTTCATTTGCAGCACGAGCTGAAAACAAGTGTGAAAAAGCCAGCAAATAATGACAGAAAAGCACTTAATCATTCCAAGTCTGTAACACTTGAAGTTTGGGTAGAAGTTTGTTTCACCAATTGTCTTTGAACTAAATCTCTGTTTTTCATCATCAGTGTTTTCTGAACTTCTGCAAACTGCTAAAACAGAGGACTAGATTCACAGCTGCTGTAAGTTGTCATCAACAACACTACTGCCAGGAATCTATCCATAAGGATCCTCCTAGTCAGATTTTTTTTGTTGCCAGTAGAAAATGGCTCATCATTTTGTACAGGTCAAGAAACCATCATGTTCCTCCATATTTTGGCATGCTTCTTTTGCTACTGCTTCAACTTGGGAATATTATGATTTAGCATTTGTTATGAGGTGATGGGCGCATATTGTAGAACACATTGCCTACCTCAATATTGAAATTGCTTGCAGCTCTATTTGATGGCACCAGTACATGAGCTTCTGGAGTCTTTCTTTAGTAATTGTCACAGGTTTTTCTACACAGCCACCCACCCTACCTCTGATGCATATAAACACAGACAATTTGGGTTTATTGCCAAGAAATAATGACACTTACATGCAGCTTTTTTCTGAACTTAAAAACAGTCAGAACCCCTCTACAAAATCAACGAACAATACTTTGTAAATCCAAAACCTATCTTGTATGCAATTAGTCACCTCCAACTTTATGGTACACCTCTTCTTAAGACCTACATGTTGTTTTCATGTGCCCAAATGATTATATGAAAGACTGAACATGTAGATAGGCTACTATATCCATTTCATCAATAAACTGAAATACCCCTATCCAGCCTCTGCCGTTCATCTCTGTCTATCAATATTTTAAAACCTGTCAGAAAATTCTAATTAACCAGATGCTACTGGGAAAAAAAATACATAGCTACCCACTCAGGCAGCTAGAATTGGGAAGAATCAACTTCGTGCCCTCACGTTCCACTTCAAGACTGTGTACTTCAAGCCCGACAAAATAGCTTTGCAGTGCCTCCTCCATACTCATTACTAGCTAGACTGTCATTAATGAGAACATTCAGAAAGGCACTTAGTTCATGAACTTCTGTGGGAGACATTTTCAAAACAAAAATGATGCTTTAATCTCAACAGATGAAGAGCATTACACAAGTGATTGTGACTGATATTCTCCAAAATCAGAGAAACTACAAGGCATCATGCAGTGATCATAAAATCTTTCTCTTTCTTTCTGCCTCTGCTTCACCAATATAAGTCCCAGTTCTGTAACTAGGTGAAAATTCAAAATAACATCTTAACAGGTTCCACATCTTTGTAGTCCATTGCAGGTAAGCTGGGCCTACAACCTGTATATATTCCCCTAGTGCTCTCCGTGATGACCCACACTGTTACCAGGAGGAGGTACAACCCCAACATAGCAGCTTCCCCATGAACACTCTTGGGTTGTGGGGCAATGCAGGGCTGGGAAAATTATACCATCCCACAAGGCTTGGAAGGAAAATGATGGACTGAAGCTGACTGAATGCTCTGCATACACTAAGAGGAGCCTGACTGAGACTGAAGTTGGTCTATGAGTGCAGCTCCAGAGAAGAGCACTGGCTTCATCTCAGGACCCTGGGACTCCTCAAAGGGCAATTTCAAGAAGTACAAAGATACTAAGATACTAAGAGACATGAAAGGGTGATGAGGTCACATGTGGGGAATTTCCTAGGAGATAGGAGCTCTGTCAGAAGCAGCAGAATCTATGCTGACAGCATCTCAGGAATGGAAAATGACTTTTTAAGATCTGTGCTGCTTTCATGACGTTTCCTGACTTTTCACCTTTAGACTTTTTATCTACTTCTGGGAATGCTGCCAGACTGAAGGCACTTTCCCTGCAAAGCTGTCTAGGTTTGCTGTCTGTGTCCCTTCCTAGATAGCATAGGTAAGTGCCTGAACATCCACATAGCAGCCTGCCCCAGTGGCCTAGAAACTATACTGTACAACATCCTTGACACATCCTCATGCAGGACCATTCCCTTCTCCTGGCTGTTCTCCTATATCCTTTCATTCGCTCCAAAACTACAGGGCAACACTGCTAAAAAAATGGGATCACATTTTGGCATAAGACCAAATCATTGTTTATTCTGATCAGAACCGCATGCAGTAGATTCAAGTGAAAGACAACTTGTATTGTCAACACCTCTACTTCTCTTATGCCTTCCCCCACCCCAAATAATTATGTCAGCTAAACGCATCAAGATTTACAAAATATGACTTCAGCTTCTCACAGTAAAATAGTTCTCTCCCTACCTCCCAAAAAGCCCCAAGATAGCAAGCTTTCCTACTGATCCACCTGGAGAACTCTTCCTGTGCAGGAGTTCACACTGGCTGCTAATAGACTGAGTAGCACATGAATGCCAGAGCAAGTTCTGAGGTGCTCGTCTCCCTATCATCCAGATCAGGGGGCTGGCCTGACCTCCTTGTAGCTTTCTGCTAGCTCTTTCAAGAGCCAGATGTGGAATGATGGATTGGTACCTCCCTGGAGAACATGCTGCCACCACACAATCTGGGACCCAGGAACTCCAAATTGTCCTGGATCCTCTTGTTCGCACATGCCTAAAATGTCCCTGGCAAGCACTGTGCATGTGGCATATAGCAGCTATAGGATATGTTTGGCTGGGTTAGATTCCTGGATTCACATCTGGTGTGCAAAGTATCAGAGCAGCCATCTTCTTACATACTACTTCTCACTTCACCCATCTCTTCCAGATGCCATTTTCCTTATTTCCTTCTTTTACTCTCTCTGTGGTACCCATATGCAACAGGCTCTTCATCAAGTAATGTTGTATGTCTTTCAGTCCTTCAGAAATGTCTATCTGTACCTTGTAAATTTCAGAGGTTTGGGTTTTGTGTGTTCTAATAAATACTTTTTTTCCCCCAATATTTAGCCAACACATCAAACTTACCCTTTCTTGGGCCTTTGAGACACTGCCAGGAAAATGCACAAAAAGCAATGAAATAAAATTGTCTATGCCATAGATTTGCATTTTTAGAGGCCAACAATGTCTGAAGTCTCCATTGAAGAAGATGAGGCCTGGCTTGCTGGTTTGACTTTGACTGGCAGGGACTGTGACTGAGTCTGTGGGGGTGAGCAAGCAGGAGAAAAACAGGTTGCAAGTATGAGATGGAGAAATTCAACATATCTGACATTTCTTAGCACAACAAGTAGAAGACAGGGATTTTTTCAAAAGTAGTTCATGATGTGACCTTACTGGTTGTTCCAGCAGAGCAAACAAAGTAGGAAATTTGCAGAAGGCGGGTATGATCTTTTTTCAGCTTCCTTTTCAGCCCTGTGCCAGCAATTTCTTCTTTTCTCTGCATGTGGTGTGACAGCACAGCACACAAAACGAGAGAGGAGGCAAGCTGATCCCAGAGACCTTCTGTCTCCCCTTCAGGAAACTAAATGCAAATTTCACAGCAGTCTTGCAGAGGTGGAGATAATGAAGCATTTTTTACAAAGGTGTCCTAAGCCAGGGCATCAGAAAGTATGCACTGACTATTATGCATTGACTGTTCAGCTAATGTTGGCTAAACAAGAGATGAAAAATATTTAGACATCATGTACCTTGCTGGGGCACCCTAGAAATGTAGAGATGATGTACGAGGAACTGAGGTACTAGAGGCAGAAAGATGATAGAATCATAGAATGGTTTGGGTTGCAAGGGACCATAAAGATCATCTAGTTCCAACCTGCCTGCCATGGGCAGGAACACCTTCCACTAGACCACTCCTCAAAGCCCCATCTAACCTGACATTCAACACTTCCATAACTTCTCTGGGCAGCCTGTTCCAGTGCCTCACCACACTCATAGTGAAGAATTTCTTCCTTATATCTAATCTAAATTTAAACTCTTTCAGTCTAAAACAGTCCCCCCTTGTCCTATCACTACATGCCCTTGTAAAAGGTCCCTCTCCAGTTTTCTTGTAGGTTCCCTTCAGGTACTGGAAGGCTGTTGTAAGATTTCCCTGGAGCCTTCTCTTCTCCAGGCTGAACCACCTTTCTCAGCCTGTCCTCGTAGGAAAGGTGTTCCATTCCTCTGATCATCTTCATGGCTCTCCTCTGGACTCTCTCCAACAGCTCCATGACCTTCTTCTGTTGGGGGCCCCAGAGCTGAATGCAATACTTCAGGTGGAGTCTCACCAGAGCAGAGTAGAGGGACAGAATCCCCTCCCTCGGCCTGCTGGCCACGATTCTTGTTGTGCAGCCCAGGATACGGTTGGCTTCCTGGGCTGCAAGCGCACATTTCCAGGTCATGTTGAGCTTCTCATCAAGCAACAACCCCAAGTCCCTCTCCTCAGGGCTGCTCTCATACCATTCTCCACCCAGCCTATATTTGTACTTGGAATTACCGCAACTCATGTGCACTTGGCCTTGATGATCTTCATGAAGTTTGCAGGGGCCCACCTCTCAAGCCTGTCAAGGCCCCTCCGGATAGCATCCCTTCCCTCCAGAAAGTCAAGTGCACCACACAGTTTGGCTTTTTCTGTTTCCCTTTTTTCTGTCAGTGGAAACTTCACTGGACTGCCACAACTTCTCAAATATGATGGATAGTGGCTTAGCAACTTCATCTGCGAGTTCCCTCACAACTCTGGGATGCATCTCATCAGGTCCTGTGGACTTATGCACCTTCAGGTTCCTTAGATAGTCTCAAACCTGATCTTCTCCTACAGTGTGTGGTTCTTCATTCTCCCAGTCCCCGCCTTTGCCTTCTGTGACTTGGGCAGTGTGGTTTAAGCATTTGCCAATGACGACAGAGGCAAAAAAGTCTTTAAGTACCTCAGCCTTCTCCATATCCTGGGTAACCAGGTCTCCTGTTCCTTCCAGAGAGGGCCCACATTTTCCCTAGTCTTCCTTTTATCACCGACTTGTTGCTCTTGACATCCCTGGCCAGATTTAATTTTATCAGGGCTTTAGGTTTCCTAACCTGATCGCTGGCTGCTTTGACAATTTCTCTGTATTCCTCCTAGACTACCTGTCCTTGCTGCCACCCTCTTGTAGACATCCTTTTTGTGTTTGAGTTTGTCCAGGAGCTCGTTGTTCATTCATGCAGGCCTCCTGGTGTTTTTGCTTGACTTCTTCTTTGTTGGGACACATTGCTCCTGAGCTTGGTAGAGGTGATCCCTGAATATTAACCACCCTTCTTGGGCCCCTCTTCCCTCCAGGGCTTTATCTCATCCTACTCTGCCAAGCAGATCCTTGAAGAGGCCAAAGTCTGCTCTCATGAAGTCCAGGGTAGTGAGTTTGCTGTGCGCCCTCCTCGCTGCCCTAAGGATCTTGAACTCCACCATTTCATGGTCACTGCAGCCAAGGCTGCCTTTGAGGTTCACATTCCCCACCAGCCCCTCCTTGTTAGTGAGAACCGGGTCCAGCATAGCACCTCACCTCATTGGCTCTTCCTGTTAAATAGAATTAATCTTCCTGTTAATAGAGAAACCTGTTTGGACAGTGGACAAGAGACAGGGATAGAAGTCTCACTGAGGACACCAGCACCTCTGGGGAGGACAGTGCAAGGGTGACATTTGATCTGTGCATCCAAGGCACCCACAGCCTCAGTAATCTGCTATACAGGAGATTTACCTCTCAAACTGCCTTGATGGATACTAAGTTTTCAGTTCCAAACTGACTGGAGGAAAGCTGCAGGGGCTGAAGATTGCCAGGTTCTACCTTCTTACCATAACCCTCCCTCCATGCCCAGCAGTGTTTTCACACTAATTGACTTCCACACCACAGGAGTGAGCCAGGGATACCACTGTGATCACTTCCCACCCTGTCCTAAAGTGCTCCTTCCTCTAGCAAGTGTTTGCAAATGCCAGTCTAGCATTAGCATGGTATTTTTTTCAGACATCTGCATAAACCTGTCCCTAAGGTGTCCACCTATAAAAATACCCACAGTATCACAAGTTCAACATCTAATAGTGGAGTGGGAGGCATAAAAGAACTATCATGTGCTTTTGCTAGCCAGGCAATGCCTGTAAACATTGGAGTCAGGTTCCCATGCCCTCAATCTAGTCTGTCAGCTAATACAATGCTACACAGATTCAAGTTTAATAACCGAGACTTCAGCTTCACTTACATGCTTTGTAATATCCTTAGAAGACAGCTACACCTCTGCTGCAGTCGTCCCTGAATATACATGCATATCGAGACATTCAGCCACCCAGCTAGAGATCAACGTCTAGATTCCTCAAGTAGTGGAGCACACTGTGGTTCAGGTAAGTAGTATTCTACTCATTTTTTATGCTACCCAACCCCAATCCCATCTGCATGCAATTTAACAAGATAAAATGTTTTCTGCAGATACTAGATTTTAAAGAACAGCTTTTTCCCCCCCTCTTAATTTGGCATTCAATTATCCATCAGGGTAAGCAACAAGTGACTTGGCAGATAATTCAGGACATATGGCTTTGAAGAACTGATAATTTAAAAGTACTTGGACAAATTTCCTCAACTCCTTCACCTTAATTTGTGTTACACTCTTTGACATGTGCTTTAGCAGGTGGTACACCTAAAAAAGTGTAGAAAATATAATACAAGTTGACAAACTAAACTTTTCCTTAGTTGTATGAATGTATACCATAAAAACCTCACTCACAAACTGAGTAACAGGAGTCAAATACAATTCAAAGCTGTTAAACACACATGCCTCATCTGTAGTCACCAGGTGGCACCAGATGTATCCATACATTGATCAGCTTAAACTCACTGTAACCCATGTGGTCTTAGAAATGCAAAGCACATCACCTATGGATATTACGTGGAGCTCAATAGCTGAGTGGTCAGTAGACTAGAGAGTTTTGATATACCTTTACACCTTTAACAAGTTCTGATTGTTCTTCTTTGTTTTGTTTTTTTTTTGAAGAGGAAGTATTAATGAGTAAGATTCAGTGGCATTTCCTAATTTTTAAGATATTCGTTGGAAAACATTTCAAAAAATGAAAAAATGTGTTACTTTAACTAAATGCATTGATTCTTGGTCAGAATTAACATCTTTTTACATTTTTTGACTTTTTTTAAACATTTAAATGTTTAAAGAATTAAATTTTGGACAAAAATCAGTTCTTTCAAAAGATACATTTCAGCTTTCCTGAAGAATTGTAGCTTTCTGTTGATACAAGAGGACATTTTTTTCTGTCTTTCTGACATTGCCAGTGAGTTCTTGAATATATAGGAAATCCTATGCTTAAAAAATCTTTCATTTTACAAATATAGTTACATTGTTGCATGAAAGTGAAGCTGAAATTAGCTACGCAACATACATAGTATATTATTTTGTGAATATTAAAAAATAGGGAGAGGTAATTCATTTACTTGTAAGTTATGTGTCATATCAGTTTTTTTCTGCATTTGAATGCTCATGACTTTCATCACTAATGAAATACTTGGGAATCTAAACGGTTTCTTGAGCTTGGCAGTATTTAGCACATGCATTTTTCTTATTCCTTATAATCTGTCTCCTCTGTGAATAACTTTTCATCAGGGGCAAAAAAAATGAGCAAAATCTTGACCTCACTGAATCAATGGCAAAACTCCCACTAACTTCAAGGGGCCAGGATTTTACTACACATGACCAGCTTTACACAAAGAAGGAAAACCAAACTGGCAAAGATATGTTGTTAAAAGCAGAGTCTGAAAATGGATCATAATCTAAACAACATGGCAAATGTTTACAAAAAAAAGTAATCAAAACAAGTCAAGTTGTAGTTTGCAATAGAGTTTCAAAGGAACTTGATTCTCCAGAGAAAAAGAGTGTTTTTCTGTCTAAACACTGAAAATATAAATTGTAGTATATAATTCTAAGAATTTAGTTTTCATATCTTTAGCCTATTGTAATGATTTTTCAGCCAGCAGGTACTTTTATTATATTAAATATGCACAGTTGTATCTGCTTCGCTGCAACATTACTGGAAAAATGTAACTCACATTTACATCCTCTTCAGCATGACCCATTCCTAAAACTGAACAAATGTGATTATCTACACATACGACATCCCACAGAGGTGAAATAGTTGTTGGGGTCCCCAATGTAAACAACGGCATGTGCGTGTAAATAATCTATTTGTTTAAAGATCATTTTTTGTAAGCACTGGCTTGCAAGCAATACTTGCATTTGCAGTGGGCGAGCCTAGCCTTGTACAGACACAAAGGGAGATGTCTCTGTTCAAATGATTCATGATTATTCTTCATGCTTTGCAGTAATGGGAAGACCTTCAGCAAGTGCAACCAGGGAAACCAAAGGAGAGATGGAGAAGTGGTACTCTTCATACCAGCCAGCGATGGAGTCTGGCACTGAAACAACGTCCTTAAGCTCCAGCCCAGAGAGCTAACCTCTAGTTTGGAGCAAAGCAGTTTGTGGTTAATTTAACATTGTAGCATGCACCCAAAAAGTAAGTCTATCTTTCATTTGCTATAGCATTGAAGCTCACCTACAAGAAGTTTTGCTATTTATATTCACGCATTTCCATTACAGATGCTACGGCATATAGCAAAAAGTAGTCCTGAACATCTAAAGAACAGCTTGAAATTTAGGCACCTAGTGTAAGGCAAATTTGTAGACTCTCTCTCCAGCTGGTCCAAAAAGTGGTTTATGCTGTCTTAAGACAAATAATTGAGAAAGATAGCATGAGTTGCTCTCCAGGGATCTCCATTTTTCTCCATTGGTAAAGGGAGCCCAGGCAGCCAGATGAGACACAGTTTTGGACGGCTGCCAGGAAGTCAGATGAACTCTGCTCTGCAAATGGCAACTTCCACTATAGAGGCTGGAGAATGGAGACACAGGTGGTTTAACTGGCTTGGCACAGGGCTGTGCACTGAGCCTTCTGGGTCCTAGTACACTGCATTGAGAAATTCCCATACATTGTATTCTGATATGCAGTATAAGTTGAGAAATAATGAAATGAGCCAAACAAAGTAAATCTAGTTTTCTTCCCTTTTTTTTGACATAAATCTGTTGTCATTATAAAGGAGCTCTGCTTTTACTGTCTAGAAGAGAAGGCAGACACACACATTTGTACAAAGACCTACTATATTTCTTTCTTTCCATAACAAAAAAAGCATAGAATTCATGTTATTGTATCAGCAAAAATTATACTCTTTACTTATTATCTGCAATTCTATCCATAGCAAGTACATTATACCATAATTAAAGTATATTGTATGCATTATCTGTGAAAGGGCTGTAATCATTTCAACATATTATTCATTGAAACACTTTAATACAGTACCTATAATACATGAAAATTGAAATAGATAAAAATATAATACAATATTATAACTATTTTTAAGGTTTTTCTTCCTGAAAGAGTCCTGGGAATATCAGAATTTATGGGCTATGTTACCTTGTCTCCACTAGTTTCTTAAAATGAGAAGGATATGCAAGAGGCTAGCTAGAGATGTCTCAAGGCAGTGCAAGGGGAAGCAGAGTAGGTATCACATTCATCATGAATGAGACTGTATGTAATGATTTCTTTCTTTGAGAGAAGACAGGGAGAAAGGGAGAGGAGTTTGTACCTTCTTAGCTGTACTTGGTAAAATCAACAACTACTGGAGACAGTGCTTAAGTTCTGATCAATTGGGTTATGTCTCCCAGTGTTGCCTTGCTGAGTTGGGAGATGGTAATGGTGGAGGAGAAGGTGACCTCCAGAGGAGTCGGTGACCTCCACATGGAGGAGCTGAAACCTTCACTGACTTTAAAGGGAGTTTCATAACTAATTCAAATGGACCACATCTTATGACTACTATTCCCTTTGGAATAGTAGCATCTTTGAATGATTAAGGATTTCCCACTAATAACTGCAAGAATAATGTTACCATGTCAGAGGTCTCACAAGCAAAGCCCAACTGTTTGATCAACTTCCATACTTTCCTGAGTGAGTTTATAATGGATGCAAAGATCTGACTTGAAGAAGTTTGTCTTTTCTTACTGCACAGTCTTCCAAGCAAGGGTTTTTATGGATGAACGGTTAAATGTGAGTCCAATTCTGGCTTTATATAGAAGGCAGTTAACAATTCACTCAGCTGTAAGTGGAAAACCTTGTGATTCAGGCTGGGGGTAAGAAGGATGCAGGATGTTTTTACCCTTTCTTATTGGGTATTCTCATGTGACTTACTACATTAAACTGGTAAGCCTTGTGGACCTTTGCAGATTTGCTTGAATGACTGAGGTGACATTGACAGGCTTGAGAAGTGGGCATCTTCTGAACCTCATGAAGTTCAACAAGGCCAAGTGAAAGGCCCTGCACCTGGGGAAATCCCCAATATCAATAGAGACTGGGGGATGAAGTGATCAACAGCACCCCTGGCAAGAATGCCTTGAGGATATTAATGGATGAAAAATTGGACATAAGCTGGCAATGTGTGCTCACAGCCCAGAAGGCCAACCACATCCTGGGCTACACAACAAGAAGCATGGCCAGCAGGTCGAGGGAGGTGATTCTGCCCCTCTAATCCGCTCTGGTGAGACCCCACCTGGACTACTGCGTCCAGCTCTGGAGCTGTCAGCACAGGAAAGACATAGACCTATTGGAGCAGGTCCAGAGGAGGGCCACAAAAGTGGTCAGAGGAATGGAACACCTCTCCTATGAGGACAGGCTGAGAGAGGTGAGGGTGTTCAGCCTGGAGAAGAGAAGGCTCTGGGGAGACCTTATGGAGGCCTCTCATTATACAGAGGGGGCTTATAAGAAAGACAGAGAGACAATTTTTACCAAGGCCTGTAGTGACAGGACAAGGGGCAGCAGTTTTACACTGGAAGCGGGTAGGTTTAGACTGGACATAAGGACGACATGTTTTACAATGAGGGTGGTGAGACACTGGAGCGGGTTGCCCAAAGAAGTAGCGGATGCCCCATCCCTAGAAGTGTTCAAGGTCAGGTTGGACGGGGCTTTGAACAACCTGATCTAGTTGAAGATGCCCCTGCTCATTCCAGGGGGGTTGGAGTAGATGATCTTTAAAGGTCCCTTCCAATCCAAACTATTCTATGATTCTATGATGTGTAAACACAAATGAATACAATGCATACAGCATCAACGTCATTGATTTTTTTTACTTCTGTGCAACGATGATGGTTGTGTTTTGTTTTTTTCTTTTAGCTTAGTCCCTTTGCACAATTCTTTTATTTTCATTAGAGCAGACTACAAACCTAGAGAAAATCCTGCACATACCTGTTTCTCCCCACTGGGCTTCTTGTGGTTTAACAGCAGCTCCACGGCACCAACTACCTCCTTTCGTATGGCATGCAACAGAGCATCTCCCACATATACATTAAAACTTAAGAGCAGCTCAATGAGCTCAAGGTTCTCATTTTCAATTGCAATAAGGAGTGCAGTTCTTCCCAGGGGATCAATGCAATTAATATTGATCTTGAAATAAATTTCTGCTTCCTCCAAAGCTTTCTTTACACTCGCATAATCTCCTTTCTCCACGGCGTTCAGATAGGCTTTCTCTGAATGAGACAGTTCAGATTCTGCCCGTACAATACGAAGAGGGATACGATCTCTGTAGGGAGCATTGACACTTCTTTTGTAGTAGAACTGGGCCATATTTTATGCCATTCTAATACTTTGTCTCTGCAATATGAAAAGAAAGATTAAATCAATAATGTATTTTGGGGCTACAGTGCACCAAATACATACTTGCAATATATGTAAATATTTAAAACATACTTAAAAACTGATGTTGAAACAAGTACAGTCTCTGTTGATATAGAACTTGTAAAATCACCAAAAAAATGTGTAAACCAAAAGGTATAACCAAGTTGTTGCAATTTACCAAGTCAAAGCATAACATTCATGTGTATGTGTTCCTTAAACCTGTGGCAAGCATGAGGCGATATAATACAAGGTAGTTTGCACCAAATGCATAATGTCACTTCATCCTGAATTTCTTAAGCTCCAGTATGTCATGTTTCCCACAGTTTAAGAGTACGCTCACACCCAGTTGCTGCTGCTCAGTAGACTACAAGGCCCTTACACCTTTTAAGTTTGATAGTGGTAGGAATTATGTCACTTAGAGATTGGTTCAGTTGCCCATTTAAGGTACCTAGGCCTCTTTGAGATGCACTAGTTGTCTCACCTACACTCCAGCATGACTTAGGTCTTCCCCAAGGCATGTACACATTTGTTACGTCCATGCAAATGTCTCTGATAGCCTACACAACCCAGGTGTCAGTCGATGCTTGTGTGTGGACAACGAAATACAGCCCATCTTAGCTGTTTCTTTAGCTTGGGCAGAAAGAACATGTTAAAAGTTGGAACAGTTATTAGCATTTATATCTTCCTAGCACTGCTCAAATACCCTGACTTAGCTGTGGCTGGCACAGATTGCACAGTTCAGTGGTGAGCTTTCCTACTAAGACTTTGATTCAATCTCATATGCTATTAGAAAAACATTAATATAAAATGCTTTTCCAACACTTACTAATGTATAAATTAGAATTCAGAGCCTAAAAGGAAAAACAAAATCCATATGAGAGAAATTCTCAACAGCTAGTAGATAATAATCATGGTTTTGATTCTGAACTAGTCAGTTCTAAACTAGAATTAATACTGAAACACTGCAACTGTAAAAGAACTCTGTAGTCTAACATATAATAAAGCATTTAACGCCTCTGCTTTTACTCTGTATACTTTGTGCAAGGACTTTGCAAAAATAAGTCCTTCTAACAGGATGATTTTCTCCTGGCTATATCTTCTACCTGGGGGAAAAAAAAAAAAGGAAAGGAGGGAAGAGGGAAGAGAAAAATTTGACTTCAAAGAACAAGGTACACAAAAAATATTTCCTTCTGCAGTTAAGTTAGAGGTTGAACAGCTTATTAGTCAAAGAACTGTAGTTTTTTGTCAGCTTTTCTCAATTAACAATGCAAGTTGCTGTAACCCACTGCCTTTTCCTCCACTTCCTTCAGGCGTTTTACAAAAATCTCTATTGAGATCCTAGTTTGGAAAAGATAATATGTATTTTTATTATTATGAGGTTTTGATTCATCGAAAATTTCAATAAACACTGTGAGGAAAATAGTAATTCATCTGCTCCAGTCTCCTTATGCAATGCAATGAAAGGCAAGTACAAAAGCTGTTACTAAATTGTTTTCTTTGTTTTCCAGAGCAGATCAACAGGGCTTGAGGCAGGCAGGAGACAGCAAAGGAGACACATTAGAAAGAATTCCCTTCCAGATCTATGCACAGCAGCTGAGCAATTGCAGTCCTTTGCAAGATGTTTCCCAATCCTTCCTCCAAGATGGTAGCAGTCTGCAGTCTGGGTTACTAGAGGTTGCACAGTCTGCTGATTACGTTCTGTTAATCTCACTCTAAGTAAAATAAAAGTACATATCTATTGCACAGTTTTGTACCCCTGGAACAGAGGTATCACATTCTTATTGTTAATGCACTGTATTTTACCAGTTTGTCTTTCATTCTTGCTTTTCAAAATTGTAAGTTCAATTCAAGAAGAAAAAAGTGTTGTGTATGTTCAGCTCCAAATTAACAAGACTTAAATGTAGATGTTTGCAAGTAGGTATCTACAAAAAAGGTAGGTTGCTATATTCCCATTACAGCCATGGAGATTTAGGGCTCCATTCCACTGCTCACAAATTGTTATCTGGTGCTGGATGCTGAAGGGCATCCCACATGACTCCAGCTGACACTTCAGAATGACTTATGACTCACAAGGGGTCTATTTCATATCTGTCAGGCAGATGTTGGGTTAAACACAACAAGGCACAAACATTTTTCAGTTTCTTAGTATCTCCAAAGAGTTCCTCAAGACCCCCGGAAAAAATTGAGTGACTGCAACTGGGAGGTTACTGCTAAAAGCTCCTCTCTCTTGAAAGTACAGGAACAAATAAAAAGATCATTGCCTCCCCATTTACTGGAAGTTAAACCAGCAATTAACTTGGATCAATGAAATTTGGCATCACAGAAATGCTTATGGTAGAAGAAGAGTACAGTGATTTACAGACGGGATATATTATGATTTCATTAGGATGATTTTGGGGTTTTTTTTGTTTCTTTCTTTTTATGATAAGTCTGGGGAAGGTCTATTATTGCTTCATTGTAAGCCCTAAAGAAAACACTTGCTGGAACCTCTTGTGTTTACTTCTTCATGGTTCTTGAATGGGGGAAATTATATCTAAGCTTAGCTTGTATTTTTCAGAAGAGATATATTAAACACACATTGTCATAATTCTGAACAGCTGTCCTCTGCTAGGCTTTCACTCTTGCCTGTACCACTTCCTAAAAATAATCAGCCATAATCAAAGTTTTGTCATAACTAAAAATATATGTTTACATGTAATTAGAAAGTAGTGGTTGATTGCTGATACAGTGCACTCCTGGAAGATGATATATACATCAAAGATACGGTTCATGGGTGTTTACAAAAATAAAACATTCGTTTTGATTTTACCTACAGGTAGATAGTGTTGCATGACAACTGATACTGTGTTGTCACATGTAAATGTATGCATACGAAGGATTTATGTGGGCACGCCAATGAAAGCTGTGAGAGCTAGGAGTAGTCAGCAGCGGTGAGGAAGTCTCCATTTGCTTTGAGTTCCTATGCAGGAACAAGAGCCTAAAGAAACAAGATATACAGTACACTAGACCGTTGCAAGGGGAAAAGAAAAAGATTAAAGAAAATAAATAATTTATGGTGCAAAAATTAGCAAAAGTGGAATTACACTTTCCAGAGAGTCCCTACACTTGACACATAATAAAAATACTTCCAAGAAAAAGTCAAAATAACTTGCCCTGAAAATAGGAATATAATCACCCATCAGAAACTCATTATAACCAGAGGTGAATAAATACCATGTGACAGATTTTACCTGAGCCATCCAAATATTCAGACTCACAGGACTTTAATTCATATCCTGGAGGAATTCTTTTTGTCCCTTATGAAATTGGTGAGAGGAATTAGGGACTGGGAAAGAAGTTCGAGACAAAGAGGAGAACTGATGTTCAATATTGTTCTGCTCTTGCATATCATCCCCACAATCCTGACTGGGTATATTTAAGATGTGCCATAACTAAAGCAATTTATTCAACGTTTGGAGGAACCCTCTCTGACTTGAGGAAGAACACATAATGGACTTTGTGAAGCAAAATACATTCTTTTGATCATTTTGGAGAAATATCACAATATCCTCTTTCTATATAATATGTGGGTTGGTTTGTATTTCTGAAAGGTAAAACAAACTATTACAACTGGCTTTGCAAGACCTTTAATGATCCCTCTGACTCAACTGATAGCACTGAAAATTACTACTGCTTTAAGAAGTTAACAGGAAAGACATGGAGCTGTTGGAGCAGGTCCAGGGGAGGGCCACAAAAATGATCTGAGGGATGGAACACCTCTCCTCTGAGGACAGGCTGAGACAGTTGGGGTTGAGAAGGCTCCCAGGAGACCTTCTTGCAGCCTTCCAGTACTTAAAGGGGGCTTATAAGAAAGATGGGGGCAGACTTTTTAGCAGGGCCTGCAGTGGTAGGACAAGGGGTAATAGTTTTAAACTAAAAGAGGGCAAATTTCGACTCAATATAAGGAAGAAATTTTTCACACTGAGGGTGGTGAACCACTGGCACAGGTTGCCCAGAGAGGTGGTAGATGCCCCATCCCTGGAAAAATTCCAGGTCCGGTTGGACAGGGCTCTGAGCAACGTGATTTAGTTGAAGTTGTAATGATGCTCATGGCAGGGGCATCGGACTACATGACCTTAAAAGGTCCCTTCCAACCCAAAGATTCTGTGATCCTATGATTCTAAGACTAAACAGTATTCTGATCTACTAATTCATGCTCTAATAATCCATATGAGGGACTTAGTTACAGCACTTACAATAAAAGAGCTAAAGCTTAATAATATCAAGATGTGCAAGGATGAAATTTACTCTTTAAGACACTTCGTATAAAACATTATATAAGATGCTATGTCTCTGGAATACCTGAATAAATAGGCCCCAACATGCACAGAATATTTTGAAATTGTGGTGACTAACTGTAAACCCAGCAGTGAAATGTTTTAGGATTAATATTTATGCTAGAGAAAAAGCCTCACTGCATGGAAAAGGAAGAGGTATTCATTTCAAAATAATCTTTACTAGGTAATTATGTCATAGCTGAAAATATATCTGTTTTGATAGTGCGTGTTTCTCCAAGTACAGTTAAAAACCAATAAAACACTTAGCCTAACTTTCCCACAACTAGAAGAAACAAATCAGCATCAAATAGGGTCAGATAGTTGGAAGACAGACAGATTGAGAGCAGCCCTGAGGAGAAGGACCTGAGGAAACTGGACATGAGACGGCAATATGTGCTCAAGCCCAGAAGACCAACCACATCCTGGGCTACACAACAAGTGTGGCCAGCAGGTTGAGGGAGGTGATTCTGCCCCCCTACTCCGCTCTGGTGAGACCCCACCTGGACTACTGCGTCCAGCCCTGTGGTCCCCAGCACAAGAAAGACACGGAGCTGTTGAAGCAGGTCCAAAGGAGGCCACAAAAGTGGTCAGAGGAATGGAACACCTCTCTTATGAGGACAGGCTGAGAGAGGTGAGGGTTTTCAGCCTGGAGAAGAGAAGGCTCTGGGGAGACCTTATGGAGACCTCTCATTATACAGAGGGGGCTTATAAGAAAGACAGAGAGACAATTTTTACCAAGGCCTGTAGTGACAGGACAAGGGGCAGCAGTTTTACACTGGAAGCGGGTAGGTTTAGACTGGACATAAGGATGACATGTTTTACAATGAGGGTGATGAGACACTGGAGAAGGTTGCCCAGAGCAGTTGTGGATGCCCCATCCCTAGAAGTGTTCAGGTCAGGTTGGATGAGGCTTTGAGCAACGCGGTCTAGTGAAAGGTGTCCATGGCAGGGGCTTGGACTAGATGATCTTTCAATATTCCTTCTGACCCAAACCATTCCATGATTCTGTGTTGTCTTTATGATTTTCTTTATCATGATTTGTAAAATATGCTATTCATTCACCAAGCTAGCTGTAGAAATGATAGAACAAATATTAACAAAAATAGTAAATAAAGATAAGTATTTTATTATAAAAAATATTCAATTACTTTCATGCCATTAGTTTGACCCCATTATATACTACATTCTTTAAGATACATTTCAAGAGCTTAAGGGAAGTTTTCGAAAATACAATACTAAGTCTACAAAATATTGCAGCTTGACATTAGTAAAATTTTTATCTATAAGCTAAGTAATTATAACACATGAAATATAATGGATCTGTTGACCTCCAGAGTCAAGCCATTTGCAACAACAAGAAACCAGGAGGAATGCTTTAGGCCTTCTCAAATGGTGTGAGGTGTGTCCAAATGGGGCGCGGAACCAACCTCCTATGGAAGATTCATTGCATTTAATTTTAGAAGCACAGCTGATTTATTTAAATATTGACATTTATCATCATATTTTTGCAGTGCCTAAGGTATCTCATCCAACCTTCCACTGTTTGTACAGAAGGGCACAGGTTTCCTTGGCAGGTTCCATTTCACACCTGCCAGACCTGTGCCAATGCGAGTCCTGTGCCAATGTCCTGGGCATCTCAAATGGCCCAAACACCCAGATTTCGCTTTAGCAACTGACTCCTGCTCGCAGTGTTTACACATGACAGTAAGGCCGTTCTTGAGTATAATTTGTCTGGCTTGTTTTAGACACTCCATTAGGATGAGAAAAGTCATACCCTTCTATTAATATGGTTAAAAACTAATTTGGTTTTAATTTCCCTTTCAAGGGCCTCAACTTGATTTATGGCTACTCTTACATTATTGGACTTCATGACCTCCAGAACTTAGCTTACTGTATTGATCAGTCCTTTCTTCCTTGTTTGTAGTCTCCCAGCTACTCCTAATTTCCTTTCTAAACTGAAGACTCAGTCAATTAGGTTTAGAATCCTTTTCCATATATTTTTAAAATATCTTTTTGGAAGCAAAAGTCACAATTACATTTTGTACTAAAAAAAGTCTAAAACATGTTTGCATTAATCTTTATTCCAATTTAAATTTGGGTTGGATTTTAGACAAAAGTAAAGCCAGCCTGTGTCAGAGAACATACTGAGGTTCAGAAGGCTTGTGTTTTCATATACACTGGTAATTATAAATAGTGAATAAGCTCAGCAATAGAGACAGTTTTTCAGCAGTTCAGCAGAAAAATTTTCACAGACCTGGAATAGCCAGCAGTTTAGAGCTCAGAATAGTCACTTGAAAAGAGGGAAAATCTTGGTTAAATCTTTTCTCAGGAAGGTCTGGTAATCACTGCGTTACTGGATTTTCCAGCATCATTCCCTCTCTCAGAAATCCATCATTAAAAGTAAAAAAAAGAAATAACTATGATACTCGAAGACAAGATATTGACTAAGATAGTCAGCTATCATTGGCCTACGGCAGCTGTACCCACCAAAGCACACACAAGCACATACACACAATATATAGTGCTTCCTGCCTTCTGCAGATGTTAGGGAAACCATCAGCACCTGAGAAGGAGAAATATCTAAAAGAAGAAAACCATAGGACTTTGACAAAAAATGGATTCTTATGAGAAAAGATTTCTTTCTTAACAAGTAGTTTCATGTACACTTGCTACAGACCACTACTTCCAAGTGATAGGGGACTGTGTTTTTCATACGTTGTTTTTCAGGGCGGAATGGCAACACTGCAAACTTTTCATTTTTCTACTCTATTTATCATTATTTGGCAACTTGATTTTTTATTAAGAAAATATGATATTATTAATTTTACAGATGCTAAAATAAATCATTGGAAATTGCCTTCTGCTGCCATATCATGTGTATATACATACATATTGTAACCAGCAGTACTAAGAAGTTTCAACATCAAAGTTCAGAAACAATGCAATCAGAATTCCTTGGTTTATATTCAACCTCTGCTTTTGCCTCATTTGCTGCCCCTAAATATATGATCATATCCTCACTGCTCTTCCAGGGGACCCTGGTTTGCATTCCCTTGCATGCTGTCCCCCAACTCAAAACACTATTGTAGCCGGGTGCAACGGAAAGAGAGGAGAACCAGACTGACCCAACACCAGGTACCAAGGACCTCTCTGACAAGCCCCTTGTATTGCTGGCCACCATGCTTATGTACTTGTAACCCTTCCAGGCACAGGAGAAGACACCCAATGACAACACACCTCCTTCAGCAGGTGGGCAGCTGGATACACACAGATGTGCTCCATGGTATCTGTATGTGCAACTTCTGAAATCCTCATTGATGCTACCCTTCTAAAGATACTTTCTTTCTGTCACTGATCACTGCTATAGCATTATTATACTATATAGCTTCTTCTATGATGTCATCAAAAGTAAACTTCTGATTTTGCTCATGAGTTTGCTTTTCAGACTATTTGCATGAAAAAAAGCAAAACTTCACAACTAACTATGGAAGGACCCTGTTCAGGAAACAAGAACATTTATGACAAGTGAATAACACACCGATTCCTCTGTGATCTTCTGAAACTATTTTACACGCACTATTTTATACGCGCTTTTCATGGGAAAGTTTCTGACATTTGTTACATTCATGAAAGTATGAAATTTTCTTTCTAAAATAGATCTGTGACATACCAGCTTTAATCTGACACAGAATTCTATTTGATACACAGTAAAAATGATGTTCAAAGGGAACTTTTGAAAGCAAGACTCTAGTTCTGATAAACCTCAGTCCAAAAGAAGCATGAAGTTCCTTCACTTTCAGTCACCAGGACAGACTGTTTCATTTGAACAAGAACTAAAGAGATGCAGATAAACCTTTGATTTCCGAATTCAGCATCAATCCAGATACTGACGTATAACCAGACATCCAGTCAAGTAACTTAAATATGCCTCTAGCACTGAGGTCAACTGAATAGGCTGTTCGATACTGTTAAACTCCCTAGGTCCAAAACAGGACAGCTGAATGAGAACTGTCTACTGGGAATATTTTCTGGTCCATACCAACTTCCTAAACGATGCCTGGAAATTGCATAGGAAGATGTTAATTGGCTTGAGCCAACACCATTCCAGGGACTGTTTTAACCACTTCAGCTGCAGGTGATGGAGTTCCACTGCCCATGCGTGCCTTCTAGCACTGTGTATTTTACGATTGTTACATCTGACAATACAGTATATGGGGTCCTCACCTGAAAGTCATTTTTCATCGCGAGATCGATGATCAGCTTCAGACCTGAAAGCTAACAATAGCTAAAGTAGCAATTTGGATTTTAACACAGGGTCATGCATGCAGGAGATAGATAAACTGAATAGTGCAGGAGATAAACTGAATAGTGCAATTTGGTGTATGTTCCCTACAAGCCTGTTGATTAATTTGGAATAGACCTAAACCTCTTGTTTGCACTCTGGTTTGAAGTACCCTATAATCCAAGCTGCAGTAAAGCGAAGACCATGACATAGTATACAGCTGTCAGTGGATGATGGGAGGCAGGCTGTCATGTTGTCTGCTTATATGTGTTCTGGTGTCACAATCAGCAAGGCAGGACATCAGCTAGAAAGAACAACTTCCAGGGTCCAAGACACAATGGGTATATGACAAGTGAAACTCTATCAGTGTCTTACATTAGCAGCTTAACAGATCGAGTCCCAGAAGACTGCAAAAGCTGACACAGAACGTGATAAACCTTTAACGCAGTGACATGGGTTATTTGCTTAGATGGCTTCTTGTCAATTTTAAGACAGGATGCAATTTCATAGCAATTTTTTGGTTTTAAAGCATAGTGCTTCACATATAGTGTAAGGATGTTCTATAAGTTCACTTAGGCTACACCGAATAGGAGGAAATTTTCATCTTCGAGGGCTGACATCACAGCAGATAGTTGAGAATGGCAGGTTCTTCTTGTAACCTTTAAGGTCAGGACTGGCATCAGCCTGAGGTTTGAGAAATATCAGAAGATCAGTTTTAGGAGCTTATGGAAAAAAAATGGTTGAGAGATACTATAATTTCTAGTTTCACTATAATTTCTTAACAGATCATATAGGGATAGGATGATTTGGGGCCAGGCATGCAGTGTTGCAAATCTGCATAATTGTTAAACCAGCAGTATTCAAGAACTTATTTCTTTAAGTACAGTTAAAATTGAGCCTAGTTTCACTTACCTTATGGGTGAAAAATCAGATAGCTCCCCACATGAAAAAAAATGAGCACCACAAGCTCACAGAAGTATTATTAGAAGGTAATAGCCCTCTAGTACATATTATATTAGATCATCTTCCCAGTTTTACTCAAACTAGAAAGAGGCACTCCTTGAAAAAACAACATGCATGGTTACCTCTTGCTGATGGGTAGCAGTAGTATACAAATATCCTTGGGAATGTGAGGGTATGACCCTGAGGCCTGAACTATTTGCTCCTGCTCAGAGGGGAATACTGAAGGTGTTTAAGCCTGCTACCAGAGCAAAGGAGAGAAAGACTGCTTTCCACAGACTGACATGAACTTGTCCTTTGAATTGACGGTGCATGAATGATGTCAGCCCAGCCTATACGCAATAGGCAGCCAATCTGGGGTGGGAAGGACAGAGAAGGCAGTTACACAGATAATGATCTTAATGAGTGACTGCACCATCCAGTTGAGCTGACCTCCCTGTCTCCTTGGCTGGTGTTATTCTCCTGGGTAAATTCAAGGAGCTCTCCAAAATAATCTTCAAGAGAAAGTACTTCAGTGTCATCTGGCTACACAGAAGGCCTTCTTCCAGCATTTCCAACAGTAGCACTGACCTTATGCTCTGTGGATGTGATCCTGCAGCAGTCATACAGCACAGCAAGATTCCTCAGGAGACATGGGAAGTGGGCCATCCCCTGTTCATGGAGAGGGTGGGCAGTCTTCTTCCAAATGAGGAAAGCATGGGAGAAGAAATAAGTACACAGTTTCTTCTGAGAAATCAAACCATGGTTGGGCAGAAAGGGTCTGACTGTACAAGTTCACTTGAGGAGGAAAGGGGAGGGGAGGCTGAGTGCCTTGGGAAGTACAGGACAGGAGCATTGCTTGTGGGAGTTGTTATGCTACAAGTGGCAGTGACTTTTCTATGCTTTGGGTTGTGTTCACGTGCAGATCCACATGTGTCCCCATGCTCCACGTGATGACGCTCCAGGCAGCGTGCAGTTTGGCCAGAAAAGGGAGGTTGTGGGCAGACTGCCCAAATACCTTTAGCAAAGGCTTGCTAATAAAAACACTCCGATGTGGGTCCATTTTCAGATGTACAAGCTTAGCCACCCCGAGGATAACTTTCTAGTATTTAGGGCTGACAGAGAGCCAGCGGTGAAGAGATACGTGTACGTACATACACACTCATGTAAACATTTTAGTCCTGGCTACTGCCCTCAGAGTGATATATGTATTTTGTAAGAAGCCTCAGAAGAGGTTGATATAAGATAAAACAAAAGCTGTCAAGAAATAAAGACTAGTTAGGGCGAACTGTTCAGTCGTTGAAATTTATTGACCTGTTTCAACTCAGATCTTTAATGGTTCTAACTTCACACTGCTTACTCCGCAACACGTGAGTCGGTGCATTTTAATACATTTTATTAAAAGACTTCATAAAAAAAAAATTAGGAAAACTTATTACCTAAGCTAAGCTTAGGTATAATATCACACCAACTCAAATAAAAAGAATTATAATGATTGATCAAATCAAAATTAAATTGATATCAAAGCAAACCAATTAGACTCAATAGTAGAAAATATTTCACCATCTAACTAATTAGGTAACACAAAATGTAGGTATATAAGTCTAGAAAAGATGGTTGCCCATTGCCCATAAACCCCAGCAAAAGAATTTGATTGAAATTGATCAAAGATATAATTTGGTTATTTAATTAGCTTAACATCAAAATCTAATTACTATCTGGGCCAAAGCCTGACAAAAATAATAATTATTTTTTTCTCAATAAATTCTATTCTTATGCGATGACTAACCCCTTCCTGCCCTTGTAGCAATAAAGATTTCAAAGAACAGCATAGAAAACCAGAAGTCTGACAACTCCTATTTACCAGAAGTAATAAAATGACACTTTCATGTCACTCAGGACCTTTAAATGTAGAGCACAGACATGCCCTAATGAATAGCTTGATGAGATATTGTATAAGGCTGCTTAAATCCAGGGGAATATTTCTTTCCAGAAATTTGCCTGCATGGCCAAATTGTGATTTATCAATATGCTCAAACCACAATCCAGGATTAAAAGTCTCTTGCCAAATGAGAACAGGAGTGGAAAATATAAATAGTAACAATAAGAGAATTCTCATAGCTAGGAAGTGGTGAAACCAGAAAGCTGTCGTGTGGATACCCTGACTTACAAAGGCATTGTAAGCAGTAACTATGTGAGCATGGTAATAGCTGAAATACCTTGAGCACCCTTCAGGAAGTTTGTATTTTCTTCCTTAGGTGGGAAAAGGTCAGAAAAATGTACGTCACCATATTACAACACAAAAACTTTAAAAACAGATCACCTCAAAATCTTAAGAACAAATCTAGCTCCTCAACACTCACTTATCAGCTGCTTACTGAATAATTATGTAAAGCCTTTTTTCCTAAATAATTAGTCTTCTCACAAACATATAATTATTCCAGTATGTTATTTACAGAAAAACTATAGTTGACAAGAGGTGGAAATAGGAAATAATTGATACAGAAAACCTTCACTGTGCAAAACGCATTTTGAAATGATTTCCAACTGGCAGAAGATTCATTCTGCGCTCTTTTAGGCCAGGTTTTTACTCATCTAGTTTAAAAAGTAATCATTCGGATTCGTCTCTGGAACTAGGGAGTAAGCAACTTAATTTTGAAGCATCTGTGGTATGTTTCCTGCACCTAGAACCAGAAGGGACAAGCTCATCTAAACACAAACTAGCCTAACTCAGAGTTGCAACCTATTCTCAATTTGGGAATACTTGCTTGGCAAGGCAATCAAATAAAAGCTGAAGAGAACAGGGAGTGCTATTAAAAATTCAGCAAAATGAAACCTGGTTACCAGGAACCATTTGAAACATTATTTTAGCTATCAAGAAGCTCAGATGTTATCAGAGAGTCACAGATTCAAGGATTAGTACAAATACCTCATCTGAACTCTGTCATAAGGCAGGTCAAGAGAAAAACAGCATTGCTTCCTGGCCCTGAGAAGCCAGGGCTGGAAGTGGCTTTCTGGGTCACCAAACTCAGCCCCTTTATCATGGGCAGCGCTCTCAGACAATTTTTCCTTTAACAGATCAGACTCCCTGTTAGGAGTAGTTGGGATCCCCCTGCTTGATCCACCTTCCCCTCCACGGCTCCTGTGAGCGCGTGGTGGTGGACGGAGCCTCATTTCTCTGACAAGATAGTTTTCTCAACCCTAAAGTAGGTTCAGCTCTTGAGGACTGTTATTAGGACTATCCTTCCTCCAGAACATATGGAGAAAAAGCTCTCTTCCTTTAGACTTCATTTTGCCAGGCTATACAAACCTGGTTGCTTTACAGCTCCAGCCTATTGCTTGCACATGGATGCCACCTGAAATGCCCCAGGGTGCTTGACCAGTCACTCAGCTTCTGTCCTGAAAGGGCATGGATCCCCCCATCTCTTGCATCCCACCACAAAACCCTGGAAGCCTCAGGCATTCAGTTGGTAATGGGTGTCTACAAGTGGGCAACTGAACCGAGTCTTCAGTCTTCTTCTATGTTTGCACTATTTCTGTGCCCTATCACTTTTCTGAGTGACTTGTTACTCCAAGACACAATTCTCATACAATTGCTTTAATATTTCTATATCTCATGCTTAGATATTTTGCTTGATTAAATTCTAGACCTACAATTGTCTTGTTCAAGGCTGTATCATAATCATCACCTTCAATCTGCTGATAACCTGTGTTCTTTTCCTCCTCAGCTGTTTTCAGTCAATAAACTTCCAGTGCATGGAAAAAATAACATTTTTTTTTTAATTACTCTATAAATACTTACACTTTCAATTTGCACTCCTAGGTAGATTAGACTAAACTTTTGTACTTTGCTTCCTGCAATTGTGAAATAACTGGTCTCAAGGGCAAAGCAAAAGAAAATTCATGCTGCATGTATTTAATTCTGCAATGATGCATATATATAAGAAATTTTTTGTTTCAGCCTTGCAGCAATCAGCTTCCTCCCCAGGGCTTGATTTTTAGTTATTTTTCTCTTTACTTACATGTATCACACAGTTCTTCACCTCTGTTAGTACTCAGTAAGTCTCTGAATTTGTGACCTGTTGTAATTACGAATGTCAAATGTTCCCTGTGAACTGCATGAACTTTATTCTTAAAAACTTTCTTCTAAATATACCTGCCACCATTTTATTTTATCAGGTAAGATAGGTGGAGCATAAATATGAGCCATCATTTTGTATTTTATTTCATTTATTTTATTTATTTTATTTACCAGATTTGTCAGTGAGGGAAAACATCAAGTGGTTAAAAAGAGAAGTTTGTAATGTTTATGATTTTTTTTTCAAGTAAATAAAATGACATCCAACTCATACTAGTGAATGTATGTAAGGGGTAAATACTGTAGATCTTAACCACATTCGGTGGTACTGTACCTAGATTCAACCTACCTAAATTTAGACAGCTTGCTGAGGTTTCTAAGTTGGAATCTGTTTATCTTGGATTCCTTCTAAGGTTAGTGGAGAAAAAGAAGGAAAGTCACTGCATACAACTCAGTCAAATCTCCATTTCTTTCTTTCAACTGGCATAGCTGGCTATGATTCTAGGCTTGAACGCCTGCATCTGAAGAAGCTTCTGAACCAAAGATGTCCAGAAAGTTCATTTGAAAAGAAAATAATTGCAAATTAAAAAATTGCATTTGGTCAAAATCAAAGGAAGACAAATATACTAAGGAACACATGCCCCTACCTTGAGTAGTGATATCCCCTGATAAGCAGGTGCCTGTCACTATGGCAAATCACATACAGCAATAATCTAACTGCTAGGCTATGGGCCAATCTTGTTTTGGAAGGATGTCTCTTTGCAGGAAACCTGTTTCTTACTCTGTTTCACTTCTAAATATGAATATACATAGCAGCAGGTGACGGCCTGCACCATGAGTTGTGGTACATGTCCCCTTTCAGATACTGTGCTAAATCAACACACCAAACCATTGGTGACCACTAGAAATCTCATTAAATGTCCTGAAAGATTAAAGAAGCTGACCCGTGTTGAAGGGATATATACCTAAAATCCACTATAACTGGTAAGGGAAGTAATACCTACTTTTCATAGAATCATAGAATCTTCGGGTTGGAAGGGACCTTTAAACGTCATCTAGTACACACCCCCAGCAATGAGCTGGGACATCTTCAACTAGATCAGGTTGCTCAGAGCCCCATCCAACCTGACCTGGAATGTCTCCAGGGATGGGGCATCTACCACCTCTCTAGGTAGCTCGTTCCAGTAGTTCAAAACCCTCATTGTGAAAAATTTAATCCTTATATCTAGTCAAAATTTTCCTTGAAATTATTTTTGTAAGAGGTGAAATTGACCTTAAACTACATAAGATGACTTTCAAATATATACACACAAGCTATTACAATTAATCATCATTGTGCAGGTGTATCCTACATTCTCCATAGTCCCCTACCTAGTAATATTGCAGTTACATACCAAATGTATGAATTTCTTTCAAATCCAGTCGCTAGTGATGGAGTTTCCATTTGCACATTTTTTTTTTCTTCTAAAGATGAAAGTTTAATATATGAAGCTGAGCACAACGCACATAAACCAAACGGAAAACCAGCTGTTAATAACACTGCTATATACTTCTAAGTAATCTTCATGCTGTGTCCTGAAAGTAGTTTCTTGACTCCATGCATCTACTAAAATATCATTGCAAAACTTACTTTCTTAAAATCCTAATTTTCAGTCTTGAAATACTCATAGACAATTCATACTCATTTTTTCTTGTTCTAGCACCTGCTTATAGAATAATTTTTCTAACTCCCCAAGATTTACCTTTATGATGCATTTGTAGAAAACAATAGTATCTTAGACTCTTTGACTGGGTTTCTGAGCGCTGCTGGGATTTATCTTAAATGAAGGATTAAAGTTCTCTTTAGCAGAAATAGATAAGATTACCTGCATTTTCATTTTCACTTTAAGAAGGAATTCCACTTTCTTTCTGACATCAGGGAATAGGAAGAAATTAAAATAATGTTATTTTGTTACTGAAGTTCTGAAATAAACTTACTCCTGGAAGCAAGGAACAAAGTAACATTACTAATATGAATGAGAACAGTTTGGTGTAGCTATAAAAAACAATAAGTTTGTAAATACAGTCTATGTTTAGATACTATCTAATAGCTGCAGCATTTTATACTTCATCTTCTCACTTGTTAGGCTGCCATGCTAATATAAGAACAGGCCAATATTTTGCATAATCAGCACATTGTTCCAAAACATCATGGATCTAAACATTCATTTAAGCACCTTTTAAAATTATTTTTATAAAAATAACATCAGGTTTCATCCAAGTCGGCACAGGCTCTCAGGAAACTGTATCTAATAAGATCAGAACACATCTCAAAGAGTTTACACATAGACTTTGGAACACAGGCGATCAACATTAAATAAATTGATTTCAGGTTCCAAGTAAGAGCAAGATGGAAGAAAAAAAAACAAGGCCAAGATGAATTTTAGTTTCCAAGAAAACTTGCTAGAATAAAAGAGAGGCAAAGCAAGAGAGAAAATTGTCTACAAAGTTGATAAGAGTGGACATTTCAGGACGTGATGTAAGAAAAACAAATACCCAGTATAGATATATACTGAGAACAGCAGAGCACAAATGAAACTGCAGAGAAAATGCTGAAAAACTAACAATGACTGTTAGAAATTCCATGTGCAGGGGGTGCATTAACTAAATAAGGAGCAGATTATTCTGACCTGACAGTAACATATTCCCTGAAAGCACAGTTAGCGTATTTCATCATAGTAACATGCCCTCCAGCCATTGCTTCCCTACAACTGAACCAGTGTCCTCGGCAGGGATGTCCATTGGTCCCTGCTGAGCTGTGCTGCTCCACATCACTCACATCACCATCGGGCCAGCCACAGCCAGCTACGCTGAACACCGCACACCCCTGAAGTGGGTTAGTGCCCTGATGTTCTGGCCAACACCAGTGGTTTCTATTCGAGGAAATCTAAAATTACATAGTGACACTTTTTCGTTCAAGAGCTCCAGACATGCAATAGTCCTCAACAAATAATCAGGAACTGTTAGCGTAACATCATCCACCATAAAACCAGTTGATACTGTTTTACCAGTACTCTGAGGACAAAAGCAGACAAATAACTTCAAATCATCCCATTTAAAATGAAGTCTTGTGAATGGAAAGAAGATTCCCTTTGGGAAAGATTAAGAATCAAAATAATTTTTTACAGCAGCAAAAACTTAAGGCTATCACTCCTTTGCACTCACTGCTTGGAACAAGCCATTGGTGTGTGCTCTGCTTGAGTACGTACTCAACTCTGGCTGAGTAGGGAAATGCTGGAACAGGTTTTAATGTAATTTGCAGTAACCATACTCATGGTAAAAATAAGCAACTTTGTTTTTCAGAGGTCAAACTGTTTCTAGACTAATCACACTTAGTTGCTTAGGTAGTGAGACAAGCGGGACTAATTCAAGGGTAGCATAATTTAGACATCACCTTTGCAGGGTAGTTCCACTACTTATTGCACAGTGGCATGTCAGGAAGAACTTAATCAAGCTAATTGTCTGAAAACATAAGGTCAACCTGAAGGTAGAAAAAACAGCTGGTAATAAAATCCTCTTCTTCTCAGAAACGATTATTTAGCTTGACTGAACAAGGGTGTCTTGATCCTGCATACTGTGGAGATCAGGAAGAGTAGAAAATGTTCACCATTTTTAGCAGTGTCTTAGCAACTGAGAGGACTGGGCCAGAAAAGAAATTGTAACAAAACAACAAGAGGCAGTGGATCAAACAACAGAATGTGTCCATCTGAATATGGTAAATTACACAGACCTGAGAATCACACCTAGTGGCAGGAGACCCTAGAAGAGTACTCATACTTATCTCTGAAAAGAAACCAACTGTTTGGATGAGCGCTGTGTCAAAGTGCCGCATATATTTGACAATCATTTACCGGCAAGTTCTTGGCATTTTGCTTCAGGCAATCTTATGTCCTTAGACTACTTCTTTTTGGAGGATAAAAATGTGGTTGGAATTTGGTTCGGGGTTAACACACCTACGTTAAATGTCTAAATGTAGACATCGACATCTGAGGTAAGTCCCTAAACTCCCTCTGATGTCAGTAGATGGGATTGCATTTCCTAAACAGACAGTCTAATGACCTTTAAGATATCCTGCATTTCTGAGACATCCCTGGGGACTGGCCGAAAAGAATATACCCTTCTTTATCCATAGGTAGAAGGCAAGCGGATGCCATCTCAGATGTCACTAGGCATCTATCTTTAGACAACTTTATCATAGCTTTAGTCAGTAGAATTAGCAGTACTTGCAAAGCGATTCAACTCACCTTAGGTGTCTACATGCTGGTCACCTGCAGCACTTTCTAGGCTATTCTCTCACCCAGCATATTATAGACACCTGCATACAGACCCTGTGTGCACACGCTGTGCAGAATTCAGTTGCCTGCGTACTGGTGTGTAGGGGCATAAGATGATACATTGGGGCATCATAGGTGTTCACAGAGGACTAACAGTTATGACACAAACCCAGTGGAAGACCCATGCCCTTCTGGAGTGACAGGCAAGGCATGTTCTGTCCCACACACATCAGAAGTGTGGCTCTGACTGAGAAACAGCGACGCTGGTAAGTAGTCCTGTGTCTCACATCAGCAGTGCAAACTCCAGCTCACAGACTGCCCATGGCTGCCCACAGTCACCTCTAATTAATGGTAGCTGGACACAAACTGTCAGTAGGGAAAGAAGAGTCAGTTCATCTGAACTAGGTCAGGTGAAAGTCAAGACAGGCAGGACTCTGCTTCTGCAGCAGGTATCCTCTGTCTTGGAAGACCCAAGGAGCAAACTGAGTTTAGATGTCCACTGGGGAAGGAGGCATGCACACAATGTACAGCAAGGCAGCTACACCACCAGGGGTGTTATGATCAAACTGGTCCCTGGCTGTGCAGTCTATAAAAAGCCACATGCTGGGTCAGAGGGATGCAAAGGAGTATGTCTCATCTCCCCATGGTGTCAGAAGGTCAGAAAAGACTGAGACTTCAAAAATGCTGGCATCACACCGGCATGGATGGGAGATGCCTGTGCAATTGCACCTCATTGCATGACCTAGAGTTTGCCATGCACTTGTTGCTACTAGTAGTGAAGTCAAGAATGTCTCTCATTAAATCCATATCTGATGAGAAAATTAAAAGATAATACATTAAGAGTCATCTCTTGGCACATATGAGGCTGTTGCAAGCACTGCTCCACTTTTGGGGCAATTAAAGTTTTTGCCTTAACACAAAGTGCTAGCAGGCAACAGGATGTCATCATCCCACAGTTTGGTACTCTGTTACTCCACATTTGAGCAGACGTCAGAGCCCTTCTGCGATGCCATCTGGTTATTTCTGATCTATGATACTTGGCTCACTATTTGCCCCAACTGGAGATATATACTGCTAGGATTAAATCAGAGGTGCCAAGATTTCCCAGTAATTTTCATAGATACATGATTATCATATCACGTTAGAAAGGCAAAGCAGCACAGAATATAAAGACTAATACATATGCAAGTATTTTAACACTAGGAGAGAAAGTTTCACAGTCCAACACACTTCACTATTCAAAATGCTTTTCAGATATTTAGTTGATAGTTTATTTTGCTGACTTGCACCCCATTACTTCTAATTATACTCACATTGACCTACTTAAGTAAATTTTACTAATAGCCTGCTTATTGACAACCATTCTTCCAAGTTGTTTTTATCTATGACATCTATTAACCAGAAAGATTTGGGGTATACTGGCTATATGTCTGCCTTTTGCTAGGGAACAATAGGCAAAGATTTCTAGTGCATTCACAACTTGTCATATTTTCAGGGGTGACAGCATAAGATGACTTCAGTATCAGACTTCACCTCTGAAACAAGAGTCTTTATCCTTACCTTAACCTTCACACTTCTTCAATCAACTTTTGATTTCATCCACACCTCTCCTCCAAAAAAAAAAAAAAAAACCCAAACCAGACTAAACCAAAAATAGCAAGTGTAAAGGAAAACAAGCCAGCCTCCTTGTGAAAACTGTTAGCAGCCTATATGCCAAACTCCAGTTTGTGTCAGGTGAGAAAGCTGAAGTGAAGAATCAAACTGGCTGGTGACCAGCTCTACTTCTACTCTACAAGTGCAGTTGGATTTGATGAGAGCAGCTGAGTGATTGCTAAAACAACTAAACACTGCAACATCGTTTTTAACAGTGCAAAGCAAGCTTGATCAAGAGCAACCACCAAAGAGAAAGTGGGAGCAGGTGTACCTGTGCCTGCCATGACAAGAGCCCTGCTGTCTCAGTCATATTCAGAAAACCACCTGCTACTGCAGATCTGTGTGGGACAGAACCAAGGAATAAGGCAGGCACCAATTTGCTTATTGAGACTTGCTTTGTGCTCCTTAAAATCATCTGCAAGCTTTCAGTGGGTCACAACAGTGCACTGGAGCGTAAGCATTATTTTTTCTTGCTGTGATGCCTAGAGGAATAGACACTCTGAGACTGCATCTGCCTCAGCAAATAATGCAGTGCCACAGGAGCAGACCTCTAGAGTGACAAAGCAAGTGCTGAGAGCCCAGTATTTCAGGGGATTTACCTCAGATGAACTCCATCATGGTCCTGTGAGCTAAAGTAGTATCAGCTGGAGTGTGATAGGCATGCTCCTGGAGTACACACTCTGGCTTTGGGTCCTTTGAAGGAATCTAGTCCACATGCTCCAGGCTGCTCTGCAGTGTTAAATAAAGCACAGGAGGAGGAGGAAAATCAGGAGCTTCATTTAGAGGGTACTCTGCTGATGTGATATCAGACTCATGTAGGTGCAGCTACAATAACTGAGCCTGTTGTTTTCAGAGTTGAAACTCTAGCACGAGTGTTGCCTATCTGGACTCCTTTAAGGCCTTTGACACAATCTCCCACAACATCCTTCTCTCTAAATTGGAGGGATATGGATTTCATGGGTGGACTGTTGGGCAGATGAGGAATTGGTTGAATGGTCACATCCAGAGGGTAGTGGTCCATGGCTCAATGTCCAGATGGAGACTGATGACAAGTGGTGTCCCTCAGGGGTCCTAGTGGGACCAGTACTCTCTAATACCTTCATCAACAACACAGACAGTGGGATCAAATGCACCCTCAGCAAGTTTGCAGGTGACACTGAGCTGAGTGGTGTGTTTGGCGTGCCTGAGGGATGGGATACTATCCAGAGGGACCTGGACAAGCTTGAGAAGTGGGCCCCTGTGAACCTCATGAGGTTCAACAAGGCCAAGTGCGGGGTCCTACGTCTGGGTCAGGGTAACCCCTGGTATCCGTACAGGCTGGGGGATGAAGGGATTAAGAGCAATCCTGCCAAGAAAGACTTGGGTGAAAAGCTGGACATGAGCCAGCCCTGTGCACTCTCAGCCCAGAAGGACAACTGTATCCTGGGCTGCACCCAAAGAAGCAAGGCCAGCAGGTCAAGGGAGGTGATCAAGGGAGGTGATTCTGCCCCTCTGCTCCACTCTCCTGAGACCCCACCTGGAGTCCTGAATCCAGGTCTGGAGCCCTCAGCACAGGAAAGACATGGACCTGTTGGAGCCAGACCAGAGGACGGCCACAAAACTGATCAGCAGGATGGAACACCTCCAGCCTGAGAGAGTTGGAGTTGTTCATCCTGGAGAAGAGAAGGCTCTCTGGAGACCTTATTGAAGCCTTCCAGTACTTCAAGGGGCTTATAAGAAAGATGGGGGCAGACTTTTTAGCAGGGCCTGTAGTGATAGGACAAGAGGTAATGGCTTTGAATTAAAAGAGGGTAAGGGAGAAATTTTTCCCAGTGAGGGTGGTGAACAAGTGGCACAGGTTGCCCAGAGAGGTGGTAGATGTCCCATCCCTGGAAACATTCCAGGTGTCAGACTGGACGGGGCTCTGAGCAACATAATCTAGTTGAAGATGTCCCTGCTCATTGCCAGGGAGTTGGACTAGATGACCTTTAAAAGTAATAATGAAATCTTTGCCCTATAAGCTCTTCAGTTATAACTGGCCATAGCAAAATATTGCTCTCCCAGTGTGTAATATTGATTCTGAAAATGCATTGAAAAGAATCTGGATTTATGCTTTCTATGCATTGTACAGTTACAGACTAAGTAAGCAGAATATAATCATTAAACAAGGAAAGTAATTGTATTTTGGATAGCACTGCAGCCTTTAAATTATACTTTTTAAACTCCATCCAGGATTTGTACTGACCTCCAGAACAAGTCAGGAGTGATTTGTCTCTAGGTACCTCTAGGTTTTTTCTTTTTTTCTTCCTTCTTGGTTGAAAACAAGCCTCTGCAGCTGTTTTGTTTTTTTTTTTTTTAAATGGTTATATATAATGGACCAACATGGGCAGAATACTATGAAAGATTCATTGGTTTTTTAACTGTTCTTCAGAAACCTTGCAAATCAGCCTTGGTAGTGACATATTGCTTCAGATGGCAAGGCAAGGCAAAACTATTTACAAATATCTCTGGAAAAGTCTCTTAGGAACAATAATTGAGGGATTTGCAATTGCTTATCTTCATTTGCAGGTCAGAACCAACTCTGTCATCTACAGAACTGTAAGTGTTGCTCAATTAATTACAATGCAGCCTTTTTAGAAGCAAATCTGCTTAGTTGTTTAACTGCTATGTTGAGTCTGAATAAAGATGCTTTGTATATTCTTCTTCTTAAGATAATGTTATCTACAGCACCACCTACAAATGCCTAAATGGAGCTACATTGTATCGTGATACTATTTCTGATTATTACTAAAAGAACTCTAAAAAAAGCTCCTCACATGAGAGAGCTTTTTTCTTTTTTAATGTTTCCTTCAGTAGACATGGCAGTATTCTAAGTTACAGGGATTATATGGATCAAAAACATCTTCAGCATGTATGTTTCCTCTGAAAATACATTCATACTTGAATTGTCTTGCATAGTTGGCAAAACACAGTTGGAGGATGGAGACAGATGTTAAGCAGTCTGGTAGGTTGCCAGGTGAAGGGGATGTGAGATGCTTCCTGCTGCTTAAACAACCTTCAATGTGGATCCAGTTATGTCTTTTTTAATAGCTGGACATTTGCATAATAATGAAACTCCAAGGATTATTCGATCAAAACTTGCAACATAACGTGGAAGTGAAAAGGCTGTTGTCTTGCGTCAAGTTAATGCACTACAAATAACTACCACTCCTGTAAGACCATCACTCTCCATCTCAAACAGATCAGTTGCCAAGTTCAAAATTCTAAGCTTTTGTCAGCCAACCAGTGAATATTTCTAACTCCTCCCTTCTGAACTTGTAAATCAAGAAAAAATGTAGCTAAAATAAAGATATTCTGAACTACGCCTTCCACAGTGGTCTAGTAGACAAATAAAAAAATACCTCTTTACTTATGTAAATATATAATTTGTCTTACTGGAATACCTAGAAGCTAATACCTGAAATACAAAGCCATCATGGTAGTTATTGCAAAAGGTGCTTTGGAATGTAATAGATGATGTATGAAAACAGAAACAGAGCTATAAATGCCCAGTATCATATACTATGCCAGAAACATACTTGAGAAAAAGAACTGAGATTTTTCTGCACTTTTCCTGATCCCTGGCCATTAATTCACACTGCAAGTGTACCCAGGGCTATGCAGCTTAAGAGTATAACAAACTATTTCACCCTGAGTGAGAGGACGCAGGCAAAGAAAATCATCTAATCATGACAAGATGACAATGAAATGACTATCAATGAGTTTTAAAGTGAACTGCATGAGGAACATACTGGAGTGACTAATGTCTGTCTCCAGTAGGTTCTCAAAACAGACACAGAATGGGGTAATTGTGAAAGCTTCCCCATGTCCTGATACTATGCCTTCCCTCTCACCAAGACAAACAGCCAGTGTCATCTTTGCCCACGACAAGTGAGATCATCATTTCTAACTGTCATGTAAACTGTTGTGAAGGAATTCCTCCCACCTAAGTTTAGTTGTCTAAATTTAGTTGTCTACAGTAGGCTTAGTAAGTTAGCTAACTAAGGGGAGTCCTCCTTTGCAGTCAGCGTAGTGAAACATGCCACTACACAGTGAGATTCCTCATACATTTCTTAGATACTTGCTTTAGGATGAGATGAATTCTTCCTGCAGATCTTGGGGACTACAAGGGAGGCTGATGTTGATTTGCTTAGATTTAGGCATGCCTAAATGAAGTAGGCTCTTAGTATGTCATCCAGAAAATGGATGTAGCCCACAAACTTTTTCCATGTGGGACACAGAAGAGTTATGAAAGGCAGCAGGAGAAGGCTTAATAATACATTAAAATGTGTTTTGGATAGATGGTTATTTAGATCTCTAGTACACATTTTTATAGATTTAGAGTTGTTTTGCATAGTGGAATTAATATTAACATTTATAACAATTTCAACAATAATATTTGTAAATAAAAAGTGTGATATGCCTAATTTTAATACTTGAAAAAATACTTCTAACTTAAATCTTAATTAAAATAGATCTTCATTCAATTAATGTAGTAAAGTAGTTATTCTGAAGCTTGACATATTTTAGAAGTTTTGGGAGACTGTACTACAGTATCTTCAAAGAAACTTTCTTTTAATTTTCATCTATTATAAAATAAATTTATATTAACTTCTTTGACCCAAAACCGTGTAGCTATTTACATACTTGCTCTATAAAAGGAACGATGGCCCTTTGGAAAACTTATTTTTCCCCTTCTTGTTAGGTGAACATAATGTCCCTGGTACAACATGTAACTTAAAATTATGGAGTCACCATATGACAATGCCAGGCACATTGGAGAACTCAGAACTAAAACAGTACAATTCTTGGATTTTAAATCTTTCATTCATGCCACTGTGCGAAGGTCAGATGTTGATGTTTGAGTTGGTTAAGGACCGTGGAATGTTTTGCTTCTCAGTTGAGAATATTCTTCCCAAGCAGCCGCAGGGCTCATTCCTGGGCCTAAATCGAGACTCAAACATTCCACGACCCTTCGCCTTGTAAACTGAAACATCAACATCTGCCCCACATACCACTCCTCCAGAAAGAGGACACAAGGGCTGAAACGTCATCAGAAGTATTCTTACATATTATTTAGGAAAAGCCACCGCTAAGCCATGACAGTAGTTGTAAATAATTAATTGGATAAAAAACCCAATATGTTTATTAATAGGTTTTTCAGCTGGTATAGCTTTGAAAGAGCAAATTCCATAAGATGTCAGCTTCTGCAGATTTTGCTTTTATTTTTGTAAATAATTCGGTCATCAGAGTAGCCAGCAGGAAGGATTCTACAGACTTTCTGTTGTAATGGAGTGTGCGCTACAGCTTTTAAAACCTGGTGGTGGGAAAATTTAATTTACTACCTTCAATTTCTCATTTTTCCATAGAGTTTCTCCAAGATGCTTATCTTACTGGAGACAGAACAAATAAGATATCACTAGAAACGAATACTTCAAGTAGCATTTCTACCACCATTTCCTCTTTTTAATAATGATAATCATCGTTAGGCTTTGTGCTTCAGATGGTTGCTTATGTTCAGAACTATTTCTTCTCTATTTTTGGATCTGATCCTTCAGCACTAAACATTTCATTCCCACACAACAGCCTTAAAGAGACACTAAGGCCACATAGGAAACTAACAAAAAAAAAAAGTTTAGAAACAACTGCCCTTGCAGCGTGCACACAAAGTGTAGCTGCCATGTAACAGAACCTCAACATCTCTAATATATCAGAGTTTCTTTCTTGTGGTTCCAAAAAAAGATCATGGTCAACCGGACAACATGTGCACCCTGACAGTAAGCTGCAAAAATGCTTATTACTTAACCCACTGCATATTTCCTGTTTGTTTTTAAGCATAGAAAACTCTTCCACAAAGAGAGCCACTTTGTTGTGAGAAGCACCTACTAAAACCGGAGGCAACACCACCTTTGATTTTATGACGCACTCCTACTGAACAGCTAGTTTAAATTACAATATATACGGTAACGGATTGGGGTGAGGCAATGATCAGGAGGAGCCCAAACTGAGACAAAGGAAATGTGCTCATGTGGGAAGCTGTCACTAACTCATGTCTGCAAGGGTTTGGGGAGCGATCCAGCAGACCTACAGAGAGGGAACAAGGTGATCCAGTAAAATGGCTTGGGAAGTTCAGATGCCAGCACCCAGGAAAATGAGCTGCAGAAAGCTGGCAGAAAAAGGGTGCAATCCACTGCAGACTGGAGAAAATGTGGAGAAAGAAAACCTTCGCTATCGGGAAGGAAGAAGACGATGGTGTAGGAGGAGAGCACCAGAGCCATCACGAATTTCCTTTAGAAGACTGCACCCTGGATAGAAATATGCTATGTGAAGACTGGGATGTGGGATAAGTCTCATGTTTCAGGGGACTCTTCATTTGAAATAATTCTGTACCTCCCTAAATGACATAATCTATGCCAACAAAAGCACTTGTCCGTTGCCATAGCATTTTACAAGTATACCACTGTTTTCTGGTGAGTATGGCCTTTCTCATCCAGCTAAATGACATAAATATGCGAGGAAAATGTTTTAAAAGACATCTCTCTGAAGTTAAGCAAGAAGTCTGTGGAATGATTGAAGGCTTCTCATTAATTAAAGGTTTTCTTCCCTCTCTCTGGATCATGTCAAAATTCTTATCTTCTCATTTGTATTAGAGATTATATTTAAGAAACTGCTCTGAGACTACTGTAATTGTTTTTTAAAGGATCAGTGACATTTACTCACTGAGTGGATATAGTACGTCCTCTCCAAATGAACATTGCTGAAGGCAGTCTAGAATATAGGATCTTAAACTAGAAACACTGACTGTTACTAGCATCACCTTAATTACTAAATATAATAGGACACAAGGCTGAAATAATTACTACATTGATGTCTAAGTAATTACTAAATTTCTTTGTAAGTAGTCAAAATATATTAACACAGAACACCAAATGTGATATCATGACATACAGTTCCAATAGCTGGTCTTTGGTGCAATTCTTACTTGAAAAGTAAAATAGACTAATTTTTGCCTTAAGTTAATGATCGTAAACTTTTATCTTAAAAGGTGGGAATCAACTGGTGCTTCTTTTTTGCTGCAGTATCTTTTATAAAAGGCGTGGAAGATGTTGATTCAAGAAGTGCTCTGAAAGGGGAACACAGCCGAGTTGGAAATTAGCACCTTTTCTTTCAGCTTGATTTTTTGGTCTCAGGTCAGGCCTGGGAACACATCCCATTTTCTTAAGTCATGTCAGCACTGTCCAAAGCAAATAACACACGTAGCTGAGATTACTTTAGTAAATTGTAGAACCATATTTTATGGTTTTTTTTTCTACGGAAAGATAAGGGTCCAGTTATTCTTTTTTTTTTCTATCTAAGTCTCTCTGTTAGCAAACGTAGACCAGATCATACTGTTTACAAATTTTTTCAAATCAAGCATTTTTTAGCATGACCTTTTGAGGTGAGTTTATTCTTCTGGTTTGATCAAATTCAGACTTGAGATCAGCATCTTTACTGATAACCAGGTGGATTATTTCATCATCTTCCACTGCCATGGACATGAACATATTTCTGCTTGCAGAAATAGCTCGTGACAGAAAGTTTTTGACAAATAAATTCTTTTCTACTTATACAGTTGAGTTCAATTTATGTAATTTTCATTCTAAACAAAATACACAGATTTGAAAAAAATAAAAGTTTTTTCACATAGAACTAAGCGTATAAACTACTAGTAGTAAGTACTACTTGTTTAGATGAGAATTTATTTTTGTAAAGGATTGCTCTAGTAGTTCTTACATATGACATCTATTTCAACAGAAGAGCAACAGAGCTTGAGAAAGTTACTGGGGAAAAACAATAACCTGAAAGCTAGAGGGTATGGAAATAACTAATTAAAGTTGGAGCAATAATCTCTGCTTTGATGATTTCTTTTGTACGGAAGAAAAGAAACCCAGTAATTATAATCTAAAATAAATTACACTCCCCGTAGCCTTTCTGAATTAAAAAGGTGTGCTGCGTTGACACATGAAAACATAACCTACCCCTGTGCTTTGGACACACTCAGAAGGTGTGTCACTAAAAGCAGGGCTGATGGGCTTAGGGTGGGTTTAGTCCTTCATTAATACCAGGAAGCACCTAGTGCCCCTATGTTGAGTGGTGTGAATGCCAGCACATGACTGTACAGCCCTTTCCCAGCGATCATATCGGTGCCTATGTAGTATATGTACACGTCATATGAACAGTATGTAGACACTCATCTTCCTCCCTCCTCTGTATTTTGATCAGAGCCATGTTTTCTGCTGGATTTATTTGCTGTCGGTGAATTAGACATGGAGATCCAGCTTGTGATGTGAATATATAAGTTCTTATGGTGTGGTGCAGGAACCTGCTGAGCTTCAACAGAAAGGACAAAAATAAAGGGTGGGTATCAATGTAATTCCACCTTGTGGAGGCTGCAGCTGAGACACCATGTTGTCAAATCTGCCAATAAAAATAAACTTATTTCTTGGTATTTCTTTTTCCCTTCTTCTTCCCAACATTGAAAAGTTAAATTTTCCTTAGATAATTTGTTCTTACATTCCCCAGTGTAGCGACTTGTTCCACCTTGGTGTAACTCCAAGCAGGGAATATTGCTGCAGACAGAGCTCCAGGAACCATTTAATTTAACCCCACTCAGAGCAGAGAGAGGGTATAACAGTTAAATTATACTAGGTAATCTCCACTCTCTTCGCCAGCACAGAAACAATGCAAGGAGATGTTCAAGAAAATAAAGCTAATGTGAACAGACTGCCTGTGTACTTATTTTCTCCTCTCCTTTGCTCTCTCATTACAGAAAACCTTCAACTCAAGAGGCACAGAGCCTTGGGCATTGCATTTCTTTGGAAATTTATGCAAATTCAGAGCAATGTCTATTCAGTTCGTCCCTCACTACTCTGTATATCTTTTCTATTACTTATCACAAAATAATTTTGCAGGAAAATTTAATAAAATGCAAAGACCGTGCCAGAGGTGGCAGCTTTGCCCCAGCTGCCCAGAAAGCCAGCCTGAAATGCACAACACTTGTACTAGCTAGTTAGTCTGAGTGTATTACTTGGGCCTTCTCTTCTCTGCAGACTTCCATACTTAACATGTTTTATGTCAATAATTCATAACTCAAATTACATTAAAACTTTGTCATCATATCAATAGTCCAAACAGCTAATGAATGTGCTCATCAACTCCTACAATTTACAGTGTGTTATACAATGTGCTGCCAAAAAACAGGAGGAAATCTGCAAGCTGAAATACTGACAAGGTCTTTGAGCTTGGGGTCATTATTTAAGGACAGACTAAGGCTCTGCAGAGGACCAAAATGCCATTTTACAGTGGATTTCAAAGTTTCAAAATTGGGCTTTAGTCCAGATGAGACTATTTCAATATTCCTCAAGAAGATGAAATGCTGAGAGATGGAAGTGCGGGGATAGAATATGTCAAAAATAACGTATGTTACAGATTTGACATTAATAGTGCATTTAAATAATTAAATAATTTAAAAATGAAACAAAAAATAACTACAACTTTTTGAAACATTGTTCCAAATATATCAAATATGTATGAAATATATCAAATCTGATTATTTCAACATTCTGCAAATATAAATCTCCCCCTGATTTTTTATCCAACATAAAATTCTGATATCAACTATTCCGCTAAATGCTGGACACAATTTTAATCTATCTTCTCATTTTTACTACCTCTAAGTTTTACTGACTTTGATTTACACTGAATGGTAACTCATAAATCTCATTTGTAGAATGGATCATGTTCATTACTTTCTACTTCAGATTTCAGATGCAGTGATGCAAATTTTTTTAACTCTTCATTTGTTGAGTACACATTACCAAATCTGTGGACACAGAACAAAGTGTTACATGAACTATTTGAAAAAATATTACTATGGTAGGAGATGCTTCTACCATATAATAGATCTGCATACCTACTGGGATATTTATATTTTTTATGTTTATATTTGAATACTTATATATATCTTTTTATATATGCTATTAAAAGCGATTACATTTCTGTTATGGATTACATATGTAAAGACAAAAATCAATCGCAATTATGTTATAAAAGACTGAAATAGATTCAAATCTCTGTAGCACTAAGCAGATTTTTGGATCAAAATGTAAGGTTACAAATATTGCATATATAACATTTCATGTGATTTTGTTAAGAGCAGTCACATAGTCTTTAAGTCACATAGACACCAAATTGTATTAGAAGACATTTCTATCCTTCATATAACAAGAATGCAACCTGGGTACCTATTTCCATAGAAATATTCCATTATAAATGAAAATTAACTAATAAAAACCTGTTATTTTTCTGTGTGTGTTTGCATGTGGGGAGATTCACTAGTTTTACAAGGAAGATGATGCCTCCGTCTTAATATCTTTGTATTTGTTTGATGAAGTTAGAGAACGCCACATTGAGATTCAGGGTTCTTTACATAAAATATGCAAATAGCAGCTATAAAAGATTCAGGTGATCTGCATAAAGAACCCTCAGGCAAGGTTCATTACACCTTAATGGAACTAGAAATTTGGAAAAAAGTCCCATGTGCCGATGTCTAACTGCCTGAAATAAACCAAGAGCCGAACCGTGCAACACTGATTCATTTCCTCAGTAGGAGTTTTGCTCATGTAAAGACCCTCATAAAGAAGACAGAATTAGCAAGAACTTAGGATACAATACAAAAGGCACCACAGCAATATCATTAAAGAATCTCCATAGACGAAGAAACATTGGTACAGACCTTACTTAGGAGTTTACTGGTCCTCACCGCTCCTTAACTATGCTAGTCTGCCACCATCCCTGCTGTCTGTGAAGATGTGCCAAGTCCTGCGTTGCTCAACGCAAAATACTTTCACAGGTGATGTACCACCCCGTTAAGGGAAGGAGGAGCCTCTGACCCACTGAGGCCAGAGGGGAGGATGCCCTCGTGCTTTGAGGGGATGTAGCTGCTGCTGGACTGTCCCACTCACACATGCTGAAGCTTGAGTCAACCCATTTGCAATCTTCTCCCGAGTCCTGAGGTCCAAGCACGGGGATAGAAAGACAAGGATGGAGCTAAGGACTACATTGCCCTCCTTTGGCCAGCCATGACTTGCATCATGCCGCATTTCTGCCTGCTGGGCAGACCTATGCAGAGGAACTGCATGTCTCTTCCTCCCTGGCATCTTGACCTCTACAATTAACACAAATGAGATCTTGATCTTCCTTGGTGTTTTGTATCTTGTCTACAGAGGTGGGTAAAAGAATATTTTTCAGCCAATATTCAGCCATATTCAGCCTTGTAGTGGGGTAAGAGAGAGCCAGAAAATTTACACATTATTTTATTTTCTCTGTTCTTCCTTTAGGCAAAGAGATGCAACCAGCCTGCCTGGGACGGGTCCTATGCACGTCTTGTAAGGCTGCACTGGCAGATGGTCCAATGTCCCCAAAACACATACTGTAAAAGGACCAAAACAGAACAGATCTCAAACCCTGCCAAATACACCAACAACTTCAGCTAGCAGATATTTCCATGTTTTTTTAGCAGCCTGAGGCCTGAGACTTGAGTAATGAAGCAGTTCTTCTCACAATGCATGGAGTCCCATTGCTCAGGCTAATGTCCTCTTCACAGAAGACGTTCCCCACCAGAAGCAATGCATGCCCTACTACTCCATGAGAGGCCCATGGGAGTGCTCGGGTGCCACACACCCAAAATTAATTTAAAACTTAATTTTCCTATTGACAAAGTGCTGAGCAGCTTGAGCTGAGGATAGTGTCTTCACACTGTGTTTGGTGACAGACTGGTTGTTACGATTACTTCCAAAGGCTGGGTTTTTTGTTTGGTTGTGTGGTTTTGGTTTGCTTGGTAAAAATTTACCTCAGTTGTACTTTGGTTTTCATTGCCTGAACAATACATGAGGCTGCACAATGATGCAAACTGCAAATCAGTTAAATGAAAGCAGGAATAATAAACAGTCTCAGTAAATTCAAAAGCCTTTTGACAGGTAAAATGTCAGTGAGAGACAGAGGTTTTCTCTCCCAATTATGCTGAAGAATGTAACAGTTAAACATTATTTAACTGTAAAAGTTAATTAGGAATGACACATTTTTATATTACATATTGAGGAATAATCACAGAGAAAAGCAAATCAAGAAATGTTGAATAAAACCTGCTACATTTTCCTTAATTTACTCTATATTGCAGCTCAAATAAAGGTAAGATTTTGTAATATTTTGAAACTCCTGATACACTTATTGGAACAGTTTTCTTTAATTAATGATCTTAGAAGAGACACAAGCTAGATGCTTGAGAGGGAAAGCCTGTAGCTTTCATTTTAATTTCATTTCTATTCTTTTAATTATTTTTAAACTCTCCTGTTTGTGATAGATGGCACTGACATTGAAATATAGCATACTGAAGTAACATGAATGATGATTTTGAAGTACAGTCATTGAGAGACATACATTCAGGGAGGATCTACAGTTTGTGCTGTTATTAGTCAAGAAAACATGATAAATAATGAAGGAATTACAGTACTATGTTGTCTAGAAGGTATGACTCTGGGATTCACAGTCCCTGTGAGAAGTCTTACCTCAAAATCAGTTGGAAATACAAATTAAAAAAATGTATTTATTTTTGGGTCTGTCTTCAAGTCCTTGCTACCATGTCTCTGCTATAGCAGAGACATCTCTCCCCACAGAGGGGCACGACGCCAACGGTCATACTGCCAGCTAATTGTTGTGTTCTGGTATCCACAAGCCAACAAACCTCAGCTGAAATTCTTCTGTGAATGAGGGATTATCTCTCTTTTACAGATGAAGTCTGAGGCAGAATTTGTATTGACTTGGACAGTGGCATGCAGGCAGCTGATGGCCCAGCGGGAGGTGATGTCCTGTCTCTAATGTCTTAGTCCAAAAGTAAGAGAGGAGGCTATCTTTCATTTGACTGAAATTGCTCGCTGTGATTCTGATGAAGAGTCAGTCCTGGATTTGCCATGTGGAGAAGGGGAGGGCAAGGAGTCCCTGTCAGAGTCATGGAGCCACTCATTAACTGCACCCTCTGTGCCCCATGCTTCTTGATACACCATGAAAGAGGCCATGTCCTCTTCTTCCCTTCCTCCCCTACCCATCCTGAATGTCACTAACTGCATCTCCCCAGGGACTTACAGTCCTTTCAGCTTACTTCACACTCAAAGCCTACAAGATATTGATGAGAGCATTTTGCTGTATTTGGTTGAAATTAAGATCCACAGACACCTTTGGGCATGCAGTGCTGAGGAAAACAATTTAGCAGTAGTAGCAGCAACAGCAAAGGAAAATAGCTATTACCTGAGAATATCTGTTTCTCCAATTGTGAATTAGCCCAGAAAACCAAATTACATTTTATTACAAGACAGGACCAGCCACACTAGATGAAATTTGCCAAACACATCATCATCTTACAAGAGGCAACAACTCAATTGCTATTACTAAACAAGGCAATGCAGTCCAGAGCGAGCTAAAGCAGCTTCAGAAAGGGCAACATAAAAGCACAGCAGGCTAATCACAGAATCACAGAATCATTAAGGTTGGAAAAGACCTTTAAGATCATGAAGTCCAACCATCAACCCAACACCACCATGCCCCCTAAATCATGTCCTGAAGTGCCACATTCACATGTTTTTTGAACACTTCCAGAGATGGTGACTCCACCACCTCCCTGGGCAGCCTGTTCCAATGCTTGACCACTGTCTCAGTAAACACATTTTTCTTAATATTCAATCTAAACCTCCCCTGGTGCAACTTGAGGCCATTTCCTCTCGTCCTATCACTAGTTACTCAGGAGAAGAGACCAACACCCTCGTCACCACAACCCCCTTTCAGGTAGTTGTAGAGAGCGATAAAGTCTCCCCTCAGCCTCCACTTCCCCAGACTAAACAACCCCAGTTCCCTCAGCCGCTCCTCACAAGACTTGTGCTCCAGACCCCTCAACAGCTTTGTTGCCCTTCTCTGGACACGCTCCAGCATCTCAGTGTCCTTCTTGTAGTGAGGGGCCCAAAACTGAACACAGTATTCAAGGTGTGGCCTCACCAGTGCCGAGTACAGGGGCATGATCACTTCCCTACTCCTGCTGGCCACACTATTCCTGATACAGGCCAGGACGCTGTTGACCTTCTTGGCCACCTGGGCACACTGCTGTCTCATGTTCAGCCAGCTGTCAACCAGCACCCCCAGGTCCTTTTCCGCCGGGCAGCTCTCCAGCCACTCCTCCCCAAGCCTGTAGCATAGCCTGGGGTTGTTGTGACCTAATTGCAAGACCCAGCACTTGGCCTAATTCTCCAGAGTTGCCAGTTTCTGGAAGAATTTAAAATTGCATATTTAAGACCTGTACTTGGAATAAAATTCCACGCCTCTGGTATTTTAGATGGAACGTGATTTTATGAATCTTCATTATGTCTGTGGTGACCTGTCAGCATAAACTTGGGAACTACCCCAGTGAGGAAGACCAAGCCCCAGACCACAGACTAACTGGGATGGACAGAAGAAAACCATTCTCATGACTCTGTGTGCTGCAGAGAGGAGCATATATACTCAGGACATAATGTCACTGTGGGACACCAGGCATGGACTGATGTCCAGTTTTTGCCTGAAAAAGGAACATTCAAGATTACCAACTCTGATAGTAAAAGCTTTTACTTGTTGTACTCAGTGAGGCTGCTCCTCAAGTCCCCATGACCACAATGCCCTTGGCAATTTAGAAAACACTCACAGCACTGTCGAGAGACAAACTCTGCAAAGGTTCTTTTGTGAAGGATCTGGGTGTCAGACAGCTCAATCATGAAACAGACAACCAGTAAAAGACTGAACAAGTAATGAAGAGCTCTCTGACCACGGCTTTCCCTAAAACTCCTCTAAAATAACTGTGCCACTATGCCACCAGCATTTGATCCTATCCTAACTAGAATTTCATTCATAAAAGCCAAACGGCACCCTACAAGATTGTCCTCCCAATTAAGACTTGCTCAGGTGCTAAGACCACTGGAAAAAGCAACAAAAGGAAACCTCATCCCAGCAGGGAGAAGTTCCTTCCTTCCACCTCCCCCAAAAAGGAAAAGAAAAGGTCCTGTTTAGGACAGTAAGCCTACTGTTTGAGTGAGTGTTTCCATGTTTTCCCACTTGTTCTAAACCAGGTCAGTAAAACCCAGTGACCGAGGGGTTTTGAATGTGAGCATGGCAGGAACAGCCTGAGCGTTCTACTGTCTCTATCCTTGAGGTATGGACTGTACCCCTCTCTCAGTTGCCTTTCTGATATTTACACACAAGCAGAAGATCTATGGCCTGACTGAGTTATCTAAGGGAAATCATGTGGGGCAGTGTATTAGCACTGAGACCATGCAAAGAAGAGAAGGGCAAAGGGACAGTGGAGTCAGATCATCATGGGATGCCCTGCACAAAATGAACAGTCATGCTTAGCTCTTCCCTATCATCTCTGTCTTTTGCTTATATATGTCTGCTATGGGTAGAACCACTGTTTTTTTCTAAAATGGCACCTGTGATGAGATTTAAATTTAGAGGTAGGACATGAATATAAACAGTAAATATATTTTCATAAAAGCAGTCCTATAAACAGAGCTAGCAGAAGACTACCCTTGATTCAGAAAGGACTTTGGCATGCACTTAAATCACAGTGGGGTTTAATGGGGTTTAAAAGTACACTGAAGGCTTTGTCCTACACAGTCATTACAAGCATGGGTTCGTGAAAGGCAGGTCCTGCTTGACCAACCTGATCTCCTTCTATGACCGGGTGACCCACCTAGTGGATGAGGGAAAGACTGTGGACGTTGTCTACCTGGACTTTAGTAAAGCCTTTGACAGCGTCTCCCACAGCATTCTCCTGGAGAAACTGGCGGCTCGTGGCTTGGACAGGTTTACTCTTTGCTGGGTGAGGAACTGGCTGGATGGCTGAGCCCAGAGAGTTGTGGTGAATGGCGTTAAATCCGGCTGGCGGCTGGTCACAAGCGGTGTTCCCCAGGGCTCGGTTCTGGGGCCGGTCTTGTTCAATATCTTTATAGATGATCTGGATGAGGGGATCGAGTACTCCCTCAGTAAGTTTGCAGATGACACCAAGTTGGGTGGGAGTGTTGATCTGCTGGAGGGTAGGAGGGCTCTGCAGAGGGATCGGGACAGGCTGGATCAATGGGCAGAGGCCAACTGTATGAGGTTCAACAAGACCAAGTGCCGGGTCCTGCACTTGGGTCACAACAACCCCATGCAATGCTACAGGCTTGGGGAGGAGTGGCTGGAGAGCAGCCCGGCGGAAAGGGACCTGGGGGTGCTGCTTGACAGCCGGCTGAACATGAGCTGGCAGTGTGCCCAGGTGGCCAAGAAGGTCAACAGCGTCCTGGCCTGTATCAGAAATAGTGTGGCCAGCAGGAGTAGGGAAGTGATTGTGCCCCTGTACTCGGCACTGGTGAGGCCGCACCTTGAATACTGTGTTCAGTTTTGGGACCCTCACTACAAGAAGGATGCTGAGGTGCTGGAGCGTGTCCAGAGAAGGGCAACAAAGCTGGTGAGGGGTCTGGAGCACAAGTCTTCTGAGGAGCGGCTGAGGAAACTGGGGTTGTTTAGTCTGGAGAAGAGGAGGCTGAGAGGAGACCTTATCGCTCTCTACAACTACCTGAAAGGGGCTTGGTCTCTTCTCCTGAGTAACTAGTGATAGGACGAGAGGAAATGGCCTCAAGTTGCACCAGGGGAGGTTTAGATTGGATATTAGGAAAAATTTCAAGGGTGAGAAAGAGGGTGGTCAAGCATTGGAGCAGGCTGCCCAGGGAGGTGGTGGAGTCGCCATCTCTGGAAGTGTTCAAAAAACGTGTGGATGTGGCGCTTCAGGACATGGTTTAGGGGACATGGTGGTGCTGGATTAATGGTTGGACTTGATGATCTTGAAGGTCCCTTCCAACCTTAGTGATTCTGTGATTCTGTGATGTTGTGAATGCACAGGGCATATAAAAGACTGAATGTATTTAGCTTATGAAAACCTTCTCGTCTTTCCTTGAGTTGCACCACTTTACATGAAGCAAACCTCTAAGACGACTCTTATTTCAGATCATTTTGTTGCCTACATTTACTTACTAGCCTTGTGTTTTACTGTTTTACTTTTATATCACTCCCTGTCCACTATACCCTGAGAAGCAAAAAAAAAACAAGACAGAAAGAAAAACACACAAGATCTGGGTCAGACTGAGTAATACATGCTAGAATTTAGCTACAAAATTATGTATAGGATTTCAAGAAAAGTGCCACATTTTCAGATCCTTAAATGCCAGGTGATATAAAGTATTCAGAGAAGAATTTCTTCCTGCACATGTGGAGATTTCTTTTTTTATAGAGCCACTGTATAAATGCAACTTTTAATACAAATGAAAAGTGAATGTCATTTGAAATGCATGCAATGTAGCCAGTTAAAAGGAATAAAATGTGCAGTCAGTGCATCTAACTTTGGCTTCTCTAACAAAATTTTTATGGAATTTTTTCCACTTACAGATCACATTATCACATTTAATTTTTTTCTCCCCCCTAAGACTTTTATCTTGCACTATTAAAAGTAAATAAGTCTCTGACTTCACTGTGTACATAAGTTAAATCTTAAGCACCTGTTTGGGAATGACAAATATGTTTTATTTCTCGAAGAATGGCCCGTACCCCCTTCACCTCCATTCAAAGGGATGAAAAGCCATAGATATTGCAGGACTGAATAAGAGAACTCATGCATGCAGCTCCACATTACAGAACTATATATACACCCATATATAGTCACAGCTTTTCTTGGATCAGTATGATGGTGCTTACATAATGTGCTTAGGAGAGACTCTTAAGAAGGGGAACAAAAGATTTCAGAATAGCTGTACTTCTGTTCAGTTACCTGGTGAGCAAAGCATTGGGCTTGAATTTAAGATACTGTTGTGTGAGACTGGGTGAGTCATGTCGCCCAGTGACTCACAGAATGAGGATTGTAAAACTGATCTACCAGGGGCAAGTGCTGCATACAGAAGAGCTATTATTCTCATTCCTGCCGGGGGAAGAATGTCCAATACTGCCCTTACTGACCTTAATGAAGAAATTGCAGACTGACCCGATTCGAAACTAAAAATGAATTCAACATTCACAGGTTACAATGGATTTGGGATGAAGCTATTGGAACTACTTGTACATGCATCCAAAATGCACATATGTGTACTGGACCAGCTCAAAACCAGTTTTTACTCATTTCCCATAAAAGTATGTTAAGAGGTCTAGAAATAGTATCTATCGAAATTCCTTTTAGACTCAAATAGAGAAAACCTCCACAATGAGAGATACAGTATCCTCATTACAGTACAGTAGAAAGTTTCTAACAGTCTCAATTTGCTGCTTTCAGACTTCTTGCAAAAGATTTATGTACAGGGTAGCAATTACTTTAAATATATAATTTTTAGAAACGTACTTGCATGCATTTGCTTCACTTTTATTCTGTTTTTATTTACTAATTTCAACTTAGCTGTGACATCAACAGAGAACTTTTTAATTGTAAGCATAGTGAAGGAAAAGTTGTGGCATCGTAATAATTGAGAATATCCTAAGAATGTTTTAGATAATCTGTCATTAGCAACACAGGTAGAGTAGGAGGCGTGCTTTTTGTAAATATACTTCTTATAGTCAGTTGGCATTGTCTCTTTTCCTTGATTAAATAAACCTAGCTCATATAGTCAGGAATGTCTCTAAAGAAATAGTTTTAAACCCTGTCATGCAAAATTTTCATGGAAACTGAACTGAACTAAGACCATCGTTTGAACAAATAGTAGCAAGAAAAAATCTTTCTTCTAAAAAAACCAAAACCAAAACTATTTCCTCTTATTAAAGCCAATCAACATAGCACCAGCAGTCTTGACTGATATTAGATCAGACCAGAAATATCTATCACCTGTTTATGTCTATGTGATGGTTAGGAAAGCTGGAAATTAAATATATAGTTTTTTCTTCTTTCTTTCATATCATAGAGGACTTTGCAAATGTTCACCCTCCGCTATTGACTAATCATTGCAGCACCCAGGGAAATTTCATGTGGCACATAGAGTCCTAGTAGCAATAAGGCATTGGCTTGGCCAAGACAGAAGAAATCTTTGGATCAATACTACAGAAAGAATTTTGGAGACTAACAGGCACTCACTAGGCAATAATCAGGTCCTTGATTACATAAGTAGATGTCCATACAATTGCAAGTATCTAAACGTCTTTGCACTGTACCCTGCAATGCTTTCCCCTCATCTTTAGCATGTAGCAGATGAGGTTCGTTATTGTTTTCACAGCAAAAAACAGCCTGAAATTAAGTTATCAAAGTTTGAAACTTCTGTTCAGTTATGAATGTTCATGCTCATACGAGTCGACTCACCGTGGCTGAGAAAAAGGGAGAGGGGCACCCACTTTATAAAATAATATTTTGTTCCTAAGTGACTACACTGTTGAGGCACTGTGTACATGTATGTTGTGTGGTATTTGTACATGCCTCACTACTTTGCGATAATTAAAGAAAAAGGGTTTTAAAAAATTATGTGGTTACTTCATTTTTGCTTTGCCCAGCACAGATATTTTCAAAATTACAGAACAGCTGCTCTTCTCTTATGAAACATTTGAAACAACTTCTGCAGATTAAGTTAAAATGTTCTGAGATAAACAGTTATTGAAAGGTGTCTCTCTGCAAGAAAAATGCCATTTTTCTGTAACAATTGTTAATAAAAGGAAGCTCTACACAAAGTTAATATCTTCTCCCAAACTATTTCAATGCTACCAAATTCAGGGACCAGAACTTTCCTTAGGCAGTTATTTAGGAAAAAAATCACTGGCATTTGCAGGTGTGTACAGGTACTTAGTATCACCTGTGTGAACAATAGACATGTGATTATTTTTACATAAAGCTGTAAATCCTTTTAAGCTTTCTCTCACCACATGCAGTTTTTTTCTGCATATTTAAATATGTTTTAGGCTGAAAGGTCTAGAACTTTTGTACCTAAAAAGTCATCTTTTCATATTAGTTTCTCTACCTATAAACAACAAGCAATGTAGTACCATTTCTAAAAGTTCACTGCCTCATTATACTATGACATTTATTTTGCTATTTAAAGTATTCTTTCTTAAGCAAAAGTGAAATAGTATTTACTTTATATGAATGGCAGAAGTAGCACCACCCACATACTACAGTGTTTATTATATAGTTCACTGCTATAAGTCTAGTGCAGTCTCTGGTTTGGAAGTAACTGTTGACAATACTGATATATATATTGTCTTTTAGTTCTTAACTTTTCCTACTGCACACTAAAAATACTATGAAAAATCCAAATCATTGCTCTTTTTTTAGGTATTTTTTCTTGTTACATTCAGCTAAGTGAAATGCACAGTTTAACCATAGTCATCTGCAATTTTTATGTCCCTTTATAATGGATGATCATTATTTTCAAGGCAGTAGTTATTATCTACACCTTGCAAACGCATGACCTGATGATTAGAATGAAGTACATTAGAATGTCATGTCCCATAACATAAGCAGTCCATTTCAGGAAGGATGACGTACTACCACGTTCTGTTACTGCTATGACTCCTGCTGTTTCGTCCTGCCTTCTTCCTCCTTTTTCTCTTCTAGTCATAGCATTAACATTTATGATAAGTATAAACAGACCACACTTGACAACTGCAAGATCCAGATGCCTTGCTTGGGAATATATTTCCAGTGCCTGCCTTTGCAATTTGTTCCTTCATTAGCTATGTTCCTAGCAGTGCTAGAAGGAGCAGAGAGGTCTATCTGGGCTGGCAGATAAGGACTTCTCTCTCCCCTGCTTCTCTATGACTCACTCTCAGTTCTCAGGATGACACATTTATCTTAATTCTCATATAACAGATAATAATTTCTGTTGATAATTACCTCCAAAATGAATGCATAAATACTTTTCATCCCAATCAGCCTTAAAATGGAAATATGCTTAGTTTATATTTTATACCAATGAATAAATAAAATTTTAGATGTCTATTTCTTTATTCATCTTTGTAAAAATAGATAAAACGTAGCAAATCACTGACTGATCCCTGTCTTACAATGTGCTACTGTTAATAATAACTGTGCCATTAGGAAAACTGATTCTTCAGAGTAAACAACATCTGCTTTGGACCATTGCAGATAAGTACAATGACATCAAGAAGAAAAGGGAGAAATTGGTTAATCAGAAGTGAGACCTCTTAATTGTAGAGACATTAAGATCTAATATGAGGAGTGATGTTTTTAAACTAGTATCATGAGTTTAGTGGGTCAAGCATTAGATTAGTCTGGGGCTCAGCAGATACCTAGCTGGAGTGTGTAGCTGTTATCACAGTAGGAATGATGAATTTTAATGAAAGATTGCAGAGATTTTAAAAAATGAAGGAGCAACATTCTTTTCAAGCAACTTCTATTCACTAAAGGAGAAAGCAAACATCTGGAGTCTAATAGACTCTTACAGGTAAACCAGGATTTTATAAAATACCAAACAGTCTTGGATGCATCAGTGACACTGAGACAGCTTAAATTGCCTGATCGGATCAGGAAAGATAACACATTAAACTACAAAGAAGTTCATCTAGATGCACGTCTTGTCTTCTGTACAGGAAGCTGAAGAGCACAGTATCAGCTCTTATGATAATGTACACTGAAAGAAAACAGTATCACTTCTACACCGAGGTACAGTACAGAGATAATTATTTGCCTACCCCAAAACTGCAGAGAAAGGGCCAGGTATGTTCTATTGGCACTTTTGCTTCACAACACAGTGAAGAAAGCAAACGAGTACGTGTGTGTAACCAATACTGTGAGAAGGCCAGTGGCATCAGCGTGAAGTAAAAAGGACAAAATCTAGAAACTTTGTTCTGATTTGCATTCTTTCAGTTTGCCTTTCCCTGAATGGTGATTTGCTGTCTCATTGTCCAGTTTTAGTGAGCTGATTTCATTCAACTGTGGTACAAATAACAGTGGGAATTCAGGATTTTTCATAGAGAGAACTAAAAAGGTGCAATTACCCACTAGGATGACTACTAACAAATTGGCTCACTCAGTAGTTTAACCATGAAGACAGTAAATGTTAGATTATCTGATTAAAGGCTAATAGCAGTAAACACGGTGGCCCATGAGGACCAGAGGAACCGTGTCAGGTGGAGGAACCCCAGTAGCCCACCTGATGCAAAGGGAGCACCTGCACCTGGCTGCTCTCTGAGATCCTTGAAGGGGAATGATTCGATCACCATGCCGTGTGAAACCCACCCAAAAGAGTCAAGGCAGAACACTCTATCCAGAAAGCCATGTCAACTAGAAGGGGTTACTGCCTACAGAGTAAAGGACTTGTGACATGCAGGGGGAAAAGATTGTTAGAATTGTGCAAAACTTACTATGGGATGTTTAGCGGAATGATCAAAAGCAAGGAAAAGAAGGGATCATCGTGGATTGGGAAGTAATAAAGATGGGAAAATAAAGGGACAATGGGATAAAAGGGGCTGGTCAAGTTTAGGAGAGGTGCTGGTCAGTACACTTCTCTGATGGAGCCCTGCACTTGATCACCACAGTCTGCCCCTTCTTCTCATTAAATCCTATTTCTACCATCTTCTGTGTAGGTGTGCTCTCCACTCTGAGTGGGTAGGATTGAATGCAAGCAAACTTCAAGCTGGCTGGCAGACAAGTAGGGTAAGAGGTCTGAGTACCAGCACTTGGAGTGGGACAGTGAGCTTAAGGGGCTTACTGGTGCAGGTGCCAGCAACAGGGGAGATTGGAGGACCTGGGACCAGCTACTGGTTACACTAAGTGCTTAAGGGCAGCAACCAGAGGGACTGGTGTATCGAGGAAGAACTTCTGTCGTGTTCATGTTTACGGGAGTGCAGGGTGCAAATGCTGGTAAAGGCATTGTGTTCTGCTTGTGTTGATCTGTGTGGCCAGCAATATTCTGTACACATGTGTGCCCAAACGCACACATGTGCCTTTTGGGACTACATGCTCTGCATGGCAACAGGTTGGACCTGGGGACATGTAACTGCAGCCTCCCATCCATTGGGTTGAACTGCCTAGGTCCCATAACCAGAGTTGGACACCTGTAACAGTAAGGATTATTCATCATTGATGCTCAAGAGAGAAAACTGAGGGACCTCAAAGATGCTGTACATGTCACCATTTCATTTCTATTTTCACGAATTTTTTTTCTTCAGTCAAATATGACTAAAGTTTATCTGTGGTGTTCCGTAACCCTGCCAAGATTTTCAGCAAAAGTCAAACTGAGCTGAGCCTTTTTCTTTCTGAAAGAGTAATGCAAATGTGTGATGTCCCAGGGTTTTCATGGAGAAATGTTGTCAAACAGCATGATCTATGTCAATAAGATCAAGATGCTGGGCATTGCTGGAATCAAGTAAATGCTGGAATCCCAGATCAAAACACATCAAAAGCAGAAAAAGCTTTGTGATGCAGTTGGTGAGGAAAGAACCCAGCAACACAACAAAATTAAAAGCAGAAGTGTTTTATTCAGATTATGTAGCAGTGAACTGAGTTACAGACATAGTGGCATTTCTGAACTACAAGATTATCATCCCTAATGCTCTGCCACAGACATGCATGATACAATTGTATCACTTTTATATTGTGTATAATTAAAAATTTATTATAAGACAGGATGGGGAAAGTAGAGGGTGAAACACTTCCAAGGTTAATGGTTCCTCAAAGTTTGTAAGTGGTTCAGCCATGGGCTTTCTGTGTAGCTACTCAGCCTTCCCTCTACTTCAGCTGTTTGTATTGAGTAACAAAGACAACATCTCATGGTGTTAGGGAATTGGCAACGCTCTTCGGCATGTGTGAAGTTTTCTAACACTACTCGTAAAAATCAGAACTGCTCTAGCCCATGGTTGGGTTATGTTTCTGTCAATGCCAATGGAGTGGGATCTTAACTATGAATGCGTCTCAACAGTACTATGATATAAATTCTAAGTTTTCCAGGTAGATGTGAGAGAAATGAGATTGAACGATGACTCCTTTCCCTTCAACAGGCAAACTGGAAAAACAAACAAACCGTTAATTTTTGTTAAAAGATCTCTGATTTATTTTCCTTGAATGTCTTGAAGAGAAACACACATACTGCAATTCTACATTTCAAGTCTAAAGAACAAGAGGGATTGTAACTTTGTGATACATGTAATTAGAATGAAAAAGACCGAAAAGAACAGTGGATTCTGAACAGCTCAGCGGGTTGTCTCCCTGCTCTTATTTTCAGTATTAAATGACTCAGTAAATTCCTACTCTCTTAAATTCTACAGTTCCACAGGCCTGACTGAGATGTGTTTTTAACAAACTCAAAATGACAAGTTCAGTGGGCAGAGAATCATTAGAGTGCAAAACCAGTGAAAGTTCAAGTGAATAATGAAAGTTCTTGTACAATTTGCATTAGATCCATATGCTACAGTGAGTAATAAGCAGAATTTTAACACATGTACAGGAATTAAAAGGACTGATTACTAGCATTAGCAAGCATTTCCAGAAGATAATGATTCAGGTTTTACAGAGCTGTTTGATCTTTATTTCAAATAGAAGAATAGAAGTTATGCTCCCAGCATTGAAATAGACTTCCATAAACAAAGTAAAATATATTTTATAAATCTTTTCTTGTCTAAGCCTAAATGAGTCATGACCAGTTATATTCCCACATGTCTCAGCCACCTCTGCCAAGTTGGCTTCAGGAAAAAGAAAGTACTCTGTAACTCTTCTTTTATAACCAGGGGCAAGGCAAAGAATTTGGAGTCATGGTTCCCAAAGATAAGATGAATTTTCTCTAATTAATATTTCCTGTCAAACAGAATTTGCTTCACTCATGCTAATGGAAATGTATATGTGTCTTTAGTTTCAGAGTGGCACAAAGGATTGAACATGCACTTCAAGGCTCCTCACCTCAAAAAAGAGGCCAGTAGCACTGGAAAATATTCAGTGAAAGGCAGCAAAATTATTAAATTTACAGAAGAGCTTCCAGAAGTAGAATGACTAAGTAAGTTACAAATCTTAACTCTGTAAAAGAATGACAGATGGAAGGTGTAATATAGGTCTGTGTAATTATGGGTGTCAAGAAGAGGACAGACACTGGTTTTCAGGTACAAGACCGAGGAGCAATCAGACAAAGGCAATAGGAGTCAGGTTCAAGAAAAACAAGAGCTGATGAGTCCTCAGGCAGTTACTTGTGGAATTCATTGCTGAAAGATTGTGAAGATGCTAAAAGTGTATATGGGTTACACAGAAGACTGGATGAGTTCATGAAACAAAAACCCAGAGAGGATTACAAAAACACAGAGAAATGGTATCCAGCAAAGAAAGATCATGCACTGAAAGTGGTTGGAGTCTGGAAGAGTACTAGAATAAATGATGGTATACGCTTCCTCTGCTATTGTACGCCTGTCTAGAAATATGTTTTTTGCCACTGTCAAACACCAGCTACTAGGCTTAAAAGAATTTAGATGCAGGCAATAAGGCTATGACTGTATTAAAGTTAGTTGACAAACTTCCATTAACTTCAACATGGGTTATTTCCTTCATTTCAGTTATTATCTTCCAGGTTTTAACCACCACAGTTTATGAGTTCACTGTGTTACTTCGCACAAGTAATGAGATTTACATAGCCTATACTTAGGAAATCATCATTTAACTTCAACAGAAAGTAACACTACCATTTTTACAGCACTTTGAAAAACACAAGTTTTCAAGATCACTTGATACCTGATATGGGAGTTTTTCAGTTCATTTTATTTGAAAAAAAGGATTGTTTCCACAGCCCAGCTTCATCTATCTGTTCAACCAGAGTATATTAATTTTAAGAAATCTGTTACAACTCCTTTGTTGTTTGGAGTCTCTCCTACTTGACTGCCAAGACTCGGTGTAGATCTTGGTCTGTGTTGCTTCTTATTCAATTGCTGGAGAATATTTTGAGAATTAAATATGATTAAGAATTTTGTATCATCCAAATACATGATTCATTTGATTCTCAAACACTGCCAGGACTGCTACAGTTCATAAATTACATCCATGATACTACATAGCTGACTTGTGGTGTCACTCAGATAATGTTATTTAAAGCTCCGGTGGTATTATCATATTTTGTTTTCTTTGTGCTTTCCCAGGCAATTTTAAGCACATTCTCTCATGTACCCTTTGATTTCTTTCATGTGAAATCTTCAAGATGGTATACGGTAAAATGTTCCACTTTCTACTGCCAACACTCCAGTAAGCCAGTTTGTCCCACCACTCGTAGTATCTTTCAATCTTGATTGCTGCTAAAATATCAGAGGCATTACAACTACTTGGTGGTTGAAGTAATATCACAGCTGAAGTCAGTGGCAAAGCAAATTTTGACTTAGCTGGGTGGGGATCACTCATAGTGCACAGAATAAATCTTTGCAGGGCTGGGGTTAAGGAAATGACAAATTAATTCATTAATCTAAGATTTCTGTTTAAATGTGCCAGATACTGTAAGTCAGAAAGCAATGAAGACATACACAGAATCACAGAATCACTAAGGTTGGAAAGGACCTTCAAAATCATCAAGTCCAACCATTAATCCAGCGCCACCATGTCCCCTAAACCATGTCCTGAAGCGCCACATCCACACATTTTTTGAACACTTCCAGAGATGGTGACTCCACCACCTCCCTGGGCAGCCTGTTCCAATGTTTGACCACCCTCTTGGTGAAGAAATTTTTCCTAATATCCAATCTAAACCTCCCCTGGCGCAACTTGAGGCCATTTCCTCTCATCCTATCACTAGTTACTTGGGAGAAAAGACCAACACCCACCTCACCACAACCCCCTTTCAGGTAGTTGTAGAGAGCAATAAGGTCTCCTCTCAGCCTCCTCTTCTCCAGACTGAACAACCCCAGTTCCCTCAGCTGCTCCTCATAAGACTTGTGCTCCAGACCCCTCACCAGCTTCGTCGCCCTTCTCTGGACACCCTCCAGCACCTCAACATCCTTCTTGTAGTGAGGGGCCCAAAACTGAACACAGGATTCAAGGTGCGGCCTCACCAGTGCCGAGTACAGGGGCACAATCACTGCCCTGTGATATAAGTACAGCAGTACCACTACACTACAAATGCAGTTCAATAGCACTCATTACCATACATCCTAAAAATGAGTATCTCAAATTACTACTACCCATTTCAGTCATTTACACTAGCAAATGACAGAGCAAATGCTTTTCTTAGCTTTTTGGCTCACTGTGATCTGGCTTTACTGTACCACTCGGTCTTTTACTTCAAGGCATCTCTTCCCTCTTCATCAAACCATGGTTTTATCTACTCTTAAAAACTCTTTGAAATCTCTTCACTATTTGTCTATTCCCCGGTGTGCTTCCTCCTATTCTGTGTGTTTTATTTAAACAGTCTCTTAATCTTTTGGAATTGAACAGCTGTTAAACTTTCTTTGACATTGGTCTTAATTACTATTGCTTTCTGTTCTCTCCAATCTTTTTTACATCTGTAATCCTGTAGCAACTTCTTTCCCCCCCCCTTTTTTTTTAATACAACTTGATACACATTTTGGCAATGTTCTCTTCTTGTTTTTAGCATTATAGGAAACTTGGGCATGCCTGTACTTACCTATTTTAGTTCAGTCATGTTTCTGACCACTACTGAAACCCAAATAGGCAGCAGAGGAGAATGGGAAAGAAGAGGCTTGCAGTTGTCACTTTTTTTGCAACTTCAGCCCTCTGGTTAGGAACAGATTCATTGTCAGCAGTCTAGAGATATTAAGCTAAGATTATTTAGGATCAATAAAGGACTTTCAGAGGTTTTTTCAGCCTCTAGTATACTTGAAGACAATGATTTACCCCTGAAGAGGGCTATGCAGTTTCTTTGCATCGGCATTCAAGGTTTAGACAGCTGGAGGAGGAATCCCAGTGCCCTCGGGTCTGTCTGTGTTCCAACACTGGGACAGACCTCATGTATTTTTTTTTTGGTATGACACAGTAAAATAATTATAATGATTAAAAATTGAATATATTATTCGAGGAGAATATATTCAACAAGGACATAAGCAGTAGACTATTAAAGGACAGAATGGTGATAACATGTCTGGGAAAATCTATCACCCAGTCAATGGAAGAAAAGTGCCCGCTTTATGGACCTCAGCAAAAATGAGTCTGTGCTTTATCTACGCTCTTCAGAACAGCTGCTGCTAACTTCACGTGAACTAGCAAATCTGTTTTGTGTACAGCTTTTGGCTATCATCTTCATTTCTGTGCTGGCAATCCAAGTCAAATCCTTGCATTTTATTAATTTTGTCTTGGTATTAGCATTTACCTTTATTTGATCTGGGAAGTTACCAGTTCCACTGCATAACTTATTAGCTAACACTCAAAGGAACTGGCAAATTACGTACAGATGATAGATATTAATGAGTCAGAAGTCATTTAACCTTTCTGTGCCACAGTATTGAAAACTTTAAAATATTTTTTAAGCATATGAGATCAAGATCTGAAAAGTAATTTCTAAGGACCAGTTTATGACTAACTCAAATATGGTTATCTAGAGAAGTCAAAGGGATTAGCTGGCTTTGTCCCTTCCTTGACACTCAATCACCCTTGTGCAGCTACTTCACAGGTCCAGGCAAAAAAGGGGCTGCTTGTTCAGTGTTTTGTAGACAGGTGTGCTGGTTTTGGCTGGGATAGAATTAATTTTCTTCACAGTAGCTAGTATGGGGCTATGTTTTGGATTTGTGCTGAAAATAGTGTTGATAATACAGGGATGTTTTAGTTATTGCTCAACAGTGCTTAGATAGCGTCAAGGCCTTTTTTGCTTCCCACACAACCCCACCAGCAAGTAGGCTGGGGGTCCACAAGAAGTTTGGAGGGGACACAGCCAGGACAGCTGACCCAGGCTGGCCAAAGGGATATTCCATACCATACGAAGTCATGCTCAGCATATAAACCTGGCGGAAGAAGGATGACGTGGGGAATATTCGGAGTTATGGCGTCTGTCTTCCCAAGTAACCGTTACGCGTGATAGAGCCCTGCTTCCCTGGAGACGGCTGAACACCTGCCTGCTGATGGGAAATGGTGAATGGATTCCTTGTTTTGCTTTCCTTGCATGCACAGCTTTTGCTTTACTTATTAAACTGTCTTTATCTCAACCCACGAGACTTCTCAATTTTACCCTTCCTATTCTCTCCCCCATCCAAGTAACTCTCCCCCATTATATTCCAAGTAACTGCTTTTCTGAACCAATCTACACGGATCATATTCAGGTGCATGTCACAGGAGGCTGAAACTGTCAGGACAGGCTGATGTTTTCTAGATTGGCTTGGATGATATACACCACTTACTCTAAAATCCCCTTTTTCATTGTGCCTGTATCCTCCTCTATTCTCATAACAGTTCTTACACTCGAGTGCCAGAGATCACAAAACACAATCAGCTCCCAGGCTTCTGCCACTGCAAGGACTCTTTGTGAAACGATCAGCAGGATCCTGAAGGATCAACTACCTTTTCTTTTTATGCACACTGTGGTGTCTACACTCAGAAGCAGGTTTCTGAGGAAGTTTTAAAGCAGCTTAGCACAAGAGTATCCTGCCTCCTTTCAGAAGCTTTCCCTGACAGCTGCCACATGCAGTTCATCTAAGGATCAAGCAGTTAAAAATGTGATTGTTAGACTTACATGAATGTAATTAATAGACTGCTGTGTTTTTAAATTGATGAGTTATTATTTCTACACAAATGTCTACCAAAAAATTCCTTCTGGATAATAAACAAAGTGAAAGATGCTGTCTCAGCCTAGTCAAGCTGTATTTGCTACCAGGCTTAGGAAAAAAAATCCATAGTAGGAGCTGTGTCTAAGTTAGCAGAGTGTCAGGGCTGTCAGCTCCATGCCCAGAAGTTTCTGGCTGTTAAAGAAGCCTCCTCCTCCTCTTGGGAGTTTCTCAACTCGTGAGGAAAGGAACAGCCTCTGGACAGCTAAAGTTTTTCCTTGTCCTGGAAGGTTGCCGTTACAGTTAAATTCCCAGCTCTTACTTGCTTGGAGTGGCAAAGAAGCCATACTTGGCCAAGAACTGGACTCAAATCATATAAGCAAGTGCAGAGAGAGGTAAATGTTCCCAGCCAACGCAATACAGATGACTCTTGTGTGTGCACACACAAGATAGACACTTTAATGGGCTGTACTCCTGACCTCTGGACAGCTCTTCTCTTTCACTCACCAGTGCAAAAATTAACCTTTAATATGTCTCAGTCACATACTGCACATAAATATCTCTATATGTAGGTATAGGTATGTGTTCTTCTGTTATGTGTATATATAAAGATATGTGTTTTAAGTATATATACACACAAAAATTTAAATATTTATAAACATATTTTGGCACAGAATACAATTTGGGCATCTGTAAATCTTTCAGATTATGGATGTAGTCACTACTATTTCCTTCAAAATTATCACAATATAAAGAGAATTATTTACCTTCCCTATAAAACCTGTTAGTGGAATGCCCACATTGGAAATTAGCTCTACTGCAATGTTTTGAGCTATTACTTGGAAGAGTTATTCAGATGTCACAAGACATTAAGCAAAGTTGAAGAAATGGAACAAAAATTTTGATGATTCCTTCGTAACACAACACCTGGTTTCACAGTTGACGTAAACAGATAAAATATTAAACCAAAACTGTGTTACCCTCTGTTCAATGAAATATATGCGATTTACTGGAAGTATGAATAACAGCTCAAACATATTGTATATGTAATAGTACACTAGGGTTCTGCTGACAACAGAGACTTCCAAGAGTGGTTTTTTTGCTTTCATGTGCTATAATCTTGAAATGGCAATCAGTTTTCTGGCAATTCTATAAAAAACTCTGTTCAGAATGGTTCCTGAATGTTTTATGAACTATTAAAAAAGAGGTTTGGTTTAAAAGTTATGTGTGTCATTGCCTATTTAATTTTCATTCTGAAAACCAATTTCCCAGCAACAGAAAGATGCAGGAATTCTTATAATCAAATGCAGTGAGATTTTAGTCCTTGTCAACTATAGCTGTATACTTAAAGCAAAGATTCACTGCTACCCTCCATGAAAAGATTCAATATATCAGTCTGTGAAATGCCAAAAAAAAAAAGAAATATTTAGACAGAGAACGGAGAAAATAATTGAGACCCATCCCCACATTACACAGGGTAGATGTAGGTTGCAACCATGCAGTGACGGACAATAGATTAAAGTTTTAGGCCTACATATTTTTCTAAAATACCCAACAGCAGCAAGATTTTGGACTAGATTCTCCACAATTTGTAATTGCATTGGCTGCATAGGAGTGGAGAAGGAGACACAATATATTTTTCATAAACTGATAAATTATTGAGAAGAAACAAGAAACTGCCAGAACATTATCATTCTCTTAGAACCAAGGGGGCAAATAGTAAAATTACATCTACCATCTGAACCAATGCATGTAAGATTGACGAGAAAACACAATTGTTTCATTCTTCTATTTTGTAAAATTTCACATTAGGGTGATAGAATCTCAAACTACTTTGACCATTGCCATCATTTAAATTCACCTGTGATTTTCGTATTTCTCTAAGCCCAAAGAGCACACAGAGTTGCAATGTAAAACAAATACAGAAATAAATCGAAAAGCAGACAGCTTGTGGGATTGTAGGAAGCTTTATAATATGCAAAAGCTGCTGAAAGTATTTTTGAATATGGCATGCTTGGTAAGAAAATGGGCTTGTTAAATAACAGCTACCTATATAATAAAAACATGTAGTAAAAGGAGTTTTCTCAGACAGCTATGATAAAGGAATGGAAAAAAAAATCAAATAATGAGTTGCATCTCTGTGAACCAAAGTAACACTTCTAAAGGAGAATGCAAACATGCACTGTAGAAACATCTTTAATATAATTCTATCACGCATGAAATTGCTAAAGTGATGCTGGATTCTCGATATGAATTTGTGTAGCAATGGTATTTTTCTTTGTTATCATATATAAAATTTTCACCTCAACTTTCAAATTATACTCTTTAAACCTGTATTCAGGCAAACGTCTCATCCTGAGGAGAGGAATGAAGTCAATGCTTAACAAGAAGCATCGCGTGCAACAGAACACCAAGGCTTCTTTAAGTTTAAATACTTTCTTGAATCAAGGTTAAATTACAAAATACAGGTAGCATCTTATTTCTTCAAAATTAATTCCATCGTGTGCTGCCCATAAAGATTTGCTGTTATGAGTTGTTGACTATTTTTGGTAATTTTTACTCTAGGGTCTGTTTTTAAGCAAAGGGTTTAAGGAAAGAGTGATAACACAACAGTAAGCAGGCAATTAGGCAAGAAAACACTAATGGAACAAGATGACTACATTTCCAGAAGGAAATCGGGCCTTGAAAGATGTCTATTTTCTAACTGTCAATGAAAATATCAGGGAGAATATGAGCACAAACTGACCTATTTGAATGCACTAGCACCTCTCAATGGAGTCATGGTCTTCACTGTCCTTTATTTCTATGACTGCTTTGAAGTGGAAACATTTACTATTTTGTCCGTTTTTGTTATGATATATCAATTTATTTTTCTCCTCTTTTAACTTCCACTCATGCTCTTGCCACCTTGCCCAAAGTCAGCTGAACCTTGGTTTTAAGAGAAGCCTCTTTGTATATTATCACTGAGGAGGATTACTGATCAGCAATGATTCTTCCTGAAAATAAGGACCCTGACAAAATGGATTGAGAGCAGCCCTGAGGAGATCTTATAGCAGCCTTCCAGTACCTGAAAGGGGCTACAAGAAAGCTGGAGAGGAACTTTCTAGAAGGCCATGTAGTGATAGGACAAAGGGTAAAGGGGCTTTAAACTCAAGGAGGGTAAATTTAGACTAGATATAAAGAAGAAATTCTTCACTATGAGGGTGGTGAGGCACTGGAACAGGTTGCCCAGAGATCTTGTGGATGTCTGGTCCCTGGAAGTGTTGAAGGCCAGACTGGATGGGGCTTTGAGCAATCTGGTCTAGTGGAATGTGTCCCTGCCCATGGGAGGGGGCTTGGACCAGATGATCTTGAAGTCTCTTCTAACCCAAACTGTTATATGATTCTATGACATGTGGGCTTCACATAGTGCAAGATACACTGTGCTAAGTTACTCATTTCTTGGACATTACTAGCTGTGCCCTGAAGAACTACAGATGCTTTGAGGACTGAGCTAATGAGTTCCTTGAATATATCTCACCAGACAGACCTGCAGACCCATACATGGGTACTGCTGGCCTAATCCTCTCCTCAGGTTCAGGTGGTTGGCTCTTTGCCAGAGACTCTGGTGCTTGGTAACACTAAAACCAAATGAAATCCTCTTCAGTGCCACCAAGAGCTCACTTACAATTTCTGGACTTAACATACTGAGCAAGCAAGTGGGAAGTCCAATATTAATAAGGGGCAAGGGTGAACGCAGAAGAGCTCATCAGTATGAAGACATTGGTAAAACAATGTGGTGCTTCACAGAATGTTCTAAGCAAGGAAATACTTTGTTATGAGAGTAATGTCCCTTTAACAGAACACAATGACGGAATGGATTGAAGGCATACATCCAGATTGTATCTTATGCCCTGGATATTTTTTTAATGATAAAGATTTAAAAAGCTAGGTCTTGTCTGCAGTTAACCCAAAGGAATTCTTCAGATGGGAAAAAGCTCCCACCTGGCCTAAACCCAGCAGAGGCAGCAGCAAAATGAGGGTGATTTCTAGGAAGTGAGCGAAAAGGAAGCACTCTGAGGTTGAGTGAGAAATCCTTCTTTTATCCCAACACAACCCTACAAGAACCAGTGTGCACTGTCAGTTAGTTCAGCACGTCAGTGCAGCCCTGAGGCTAGCCTAGTGCCCAACAACTGAAATGCAACCCGGCTCACCGAGCATCCCCTGCTTCCCTCATCTGTGGACGAAGTCACACTCAAAAGAGGGGAGATTCTAACCCTTGCTTAGTGTGCTTGTTTTAAGTATTGTGGAAGAAGCAAATCGTCAATCAAAAAAACAAAAAGAAGAAAAAAAAAAGTTATGTGGACATTTAGTTCTACATAAACACATGGCAGCAATAAATGTTATCATCTCAAATCACATCTGTATTCGGTACAACTGGCCACAGTGCATAAACAAATATGCTCAAAATTAATATCACTAAGTTAAACAATCATGAATTTTTATGTAAGTGGTCAGAGCAAAATATTATTTTGCAACTGCTCTGTACTAATCTTGATGCTTTTTACAAGAAAATAATACAACAGTAGTTGTAGCCCAGGACTTAGTACAATTACCTACCTATGCCATCAATTTGCAACATGTGATCCCTGTGCTGTAGCTGCCAGGTTCATAATCAGTTTTAAAAAATCAGTATAGCAGATTTTTCATATTAGACTTAGGAGGCTTTATTAATCATCATGTGGCACAATGACGTACTTTGATTTAAAGTATCTGAAAAAGGCGAGATTCATATTTGCTAGCCTAGGAATCCAAAACACTGACATCCAAGGCTGGTTTGTCATCCCAATCTTCCTTTATTGCAAATGGGAAGAAATGCACCCCCTGCAGAGGACAATAAATTTCCTTCAAGACAGGTGACGTGAAGCACCCTACAAAGTTACTAGGTTCCCTCTAAAAGCTATAAAGACTGGCTTTGACTCACAGGTCTGGCATTAAGGTGTCTAGCTGAATTCAAAGACAAGTAGTTACTGCCTTTTGAATGACAGTTTTGTAGCTAAGAGGCTTAACGCAAATTAGACAACTGTTCTGTAGGCAACTTGCTTTTGGCTTTATACATGGCTCAAAATTCCTTCCGTAGGGTATCTGCTAGATAATTAAAGCCACCACAGGGAAAGCATACGTTTTTGAAACTGATTGTGTTCCGGGTACAAATGTGCTAGAGAACACATCAAATTTGAAAAACAAACTCACCATGCCAGCATAAACAAGTTCAAGGGATCGACTGCAGCTCTAATCACTTCAAAAATGAAAGGCAAACATCTCTCCCAATCTAAAGCAAAATGTTGTCAGTATAAGCAAAACACAAATTGGATATTTTAGTTATTTTCCAGTGGAGGATAGGCAGGATGTATGTAGCAGTCACTGCTGAAACAAAGCAGAAGGATTTATTTTGAAGTGTTCTGATAATAATGAACATTTCCACATGAAGAGAGATTAAAACAACTATGTCAGCACTGAAAGACAATTTCTGTTTTAATTATCTATTCAGTGGACTAAGGTACATGGTGGAGATGGCAATGTTGAGAGCATCTGAAGAGAATCTGTGCTTGCTTGCTTTCCCTTGCTCCGCAGATGCAGCATGTTCTCTCCAGAAGAGACATCTTGCACTCGCAGGAGGCGGGATGTGAGCGCCCAGAACTGCCTGTTCTTCTTTTACAAGGGTCCGGTTGACACTCCCATTTCCCTTGGCACAGCTACAAGCTGTATTTCAGCTACCAAATCCAACCACAAACTCTTAAAATTTTTGGGAATAGACAACACGGTATCTGAATTACGTTGTAGCCATCTAGTTATGGTTATGATATCTGCATCAATACCATGAAGGTCAACAGGACCTTGAGATACCTTGGTAGAAAACAGACATCTATTTTCTGTTCCCTATGTTTTTTTTTATTTTTTGATACCGCTAGGGTGAGATTCATCTTACCTTACTTTACCTATGTAAAATCCAACAACAATCAGCAACAATAAATATCTGCAGAGATAATTCCTCCCACTCTATGTCAGGTGTATGAATTAGATGGACTAGTATGTCCGCTGGAGGTTTCTGTCTCCCTCCAGAAAGGAACAGAGACGGCTGGATTACAACTGGCAATAAAATTTGTGGTGTCTAGGTGAAAAGAACCTGACCTGTGGTGCAAAAATCAGTTTTTAGAGCTTTTTGAGATTTGTCAGCCAAAAAGTTTTTGACATAAATTACTGTATACAAATATACTGGGGGTAATCTTAAATCAGACATAATATGACCCTGTACCTTCTGCTACAACCCTATTGTCTCTTCCTCTGCTCAGAAAGTAAACTGGCCTGTTCTACTTTTTATGATGGAAATTATAGTAGCAAACCAATGCATAAAATAAGATATTTATTAGCAAATACAAACTAAAATACATCAATTTTCAGGGAAAAAAGTTTAAATACAGAATACAAGACATTTTCATTGGTATTAAAGTCACTGCTCTCTTCTTAGTCCAGTATTCTCAGGTCTGACACCAAACTGCTAATCTGCTAGGGAATATTACAATTTTCATCTTCAAAATAGAATCCTTTAGTATTCTTATAGAATCATAGAATCATAGAATTGTTTAGGTTGGAAAAGACCTTTAAGATCATCAAGTCTAACCTAGCCCTGCCAAGTCCTCCCACGATTTAGGGCAACACAAAAGGAACATAGGAAAAGCTGGTCCATTAAACTAATGAACACAGGACTGCATTGATTTTCCTAGGACTGCTAACTTCCTGCAATGTAAGTGGGTACTTTGATTAAATGATGGTTAAAGTGAGAAATTTGAATTCTCAGTCGATGCCACATGGAGTCTACTGCAGGAAGATTCTTACTGGCGGAATACCCACATCTCATAAGGAATGGCAACACTCTCAGGACAGACCAACTTCTCACCATACATGTTGGTCTAGATACAGAGTTGTATTAATGCTTCTCTCATGCTTTATGGCCTGGGTTAAAATAGTCATCCCTTCTATTTGACCTTCAATGAGAAAATTGTTGGCTCTTCAGCAGCTGCTGCCTCTCTCTTGACAGACATGAGAACCAGTCACCTAAGATGAAAAGTGACAAATGTTTTAGGTAGTTATTGACAGTTTGGATAAGACTATATGTTTTGAAGAATCCTATGTGTAGGAAAACTGAATTGCAGAGGTGGTAGCTGGCAAACTCCCAGAAGTATACACCCAACAGGCAGTTGTAAATTTATGCTATTTATGGATTGTTTCAAAGTTAGCACAGCAGTTTGGTGTGTGTGCATGTGTATACATATATTTAAAAAAAAAATGCATTTTAGCCTTATTATAGCAACCATTTGTCCTGGATCTCACTACTGACCTCTGTGCTTATTTAACTTTTATGCTGTATTACCACAGTCTGCTCTGCACAGCTGGGATTCAGCTAACCTAGTTTAAGAAGGCGAGTTTCTTGTCTTGGGTCTTGCTGTATAGTTAGCAAAGAGAGATAGGCACCTCTGGAGGATGTTTGTTCTGCTATAAAGGAGATGACAAAATACAGAGGATGGTTCACTCTCTACTTCTGCTTTTCTCTTTCCAGGAAAAGAAAGACACTACAAGTTCACCTCAATAGCTGACAAACAGCTATTTCATGTCAGTTCAGGGTATCAGATGCAGGCACAAAAGGCTACCCTTTATGCTACAAGACCTACAGGAGGCTGGTGTCCTCCTAGAGTGGCTGCTGGCAGTCAGGGAAGATACCTTAAGTCAACTGAACTGCACCTTACATGACTAGCTGGCATGAGGACATGGGGACCCTAGTATCTGTTTTTCCAGTCTGGTCTTAGGTGTGAATGCAGATGGCATGAGCTTTACAATTCTCTGAGCCAAGGAAAGATGTTATTTTTGGTCCTTAAAACTGGTATCAGAAGGAATCACTTAAAAAAACAAAAAACAAAACCAGCATGTGCTGAGCTAGGACTGGAGGAGTTCAGGGGTCCCACCAGAGGGCTTGGCCACTCACTGACTGTCCATGCACCAGCGGTGGGATGGGGGCCTTTGCCTCCCGCAGAAAGGCTCCTTGCTCCTCAGAAACTGTCAGTGATGTGTGGGAAGTATCTCCAGAATAATCCCATAACCTCCATCTCAGGGAAGACCAGTGAAAAAAAAACAATCTTTCTCCACCTACTGTTCCCCTCTCTACCCATTGCATAATATACCAGATAATATTATCGTAACATTCAAATGGCTCATCTGACATGCACAGGTACGTGAGCAGCTTTTCAGATGAGTGTATTGAGCACAGGCTCAGTGACCAGGCAATTGCAAAAGCTGTCATAGACTTTAGAGGTTAGGTTTGACTTGTTCATACTTTTAGACATATGTAAAATTCACTAAAATTTAATTTTTAAGGAAGTTTTCCTGTCCCACTTCAGCCTACATTTGCCGAAAAATAGCTTAGCTATATAAAGGTAATTTTTATCCAAGGTTCCTTTCAGTTTTTGTCTCACACCAGCCACTATCTAAATTAGAAATCAGTGGTTGTAAAAAAGTGAAAGAAGTACTTTGTGGATTCAAACAAAAACAGACATTTAAAGGGAGGAAAAAAGCTAACCCACAACTCTAAGAAAGACCTGCTATAATAAATAATTTTCATATATTTGTTATTGTTGTCTGTGTGGCACACTAAAAACCCTTAATTTCTTTGAAAGTGCAAAGCAATTATGTCTTGTTTCCAGGTGTTGAGCTTTTAAGTTTCAAATTCTATTTGACTGAAAGCTAATGCACCTATGAAGGATTTCTGCATGGATATGTGTTACAAAAAGAAGATTTAATTTGCTCAGCCTTCCTGTCTGTTCATTAAATAAAACTGCAATAATTAATATGTATTTGGTCAGGTGAATTTGTTTTGCAGCAACAAATCACAGTGGACACGAGGATCGTGGCACTGTTGCTGCTGCTGTTCTACTAATGATATGCTACACTAACTGAAGTCAGAGTAAGGGTAAGTCTGTCTTTTATCTTCCTCAGTGGACTGAGGGCTTCCAAAACAGATGGTTTCTGGGATTTTGTTTGTTCTGAAACATGATGATGGAAAATTGATTTATACGCAAAGTTTTATCTTCAACCTGCTCACGGTAATTTAAAATATTATATTTGATAAAGTAACCAGAATACAACCCAACATAACTTAAATCTGAATAGAAAAGCTAATGGTAAATCTGACACCCATAAAGCCATTAAGTGTCTGAATAGAGCAATGCTTCCTCTCCTCACCTGCTTTTTCTTGAAACAGGTTATAACAGAGTCTTTATGTTGCCTTTCCGTAAGACAAGTCATGGTGACTAAGTCATCATTTTCAAAAGGAATTCCGTCTCTTTTAGCACTGAGTACCAGAATCACCAGACGAAGGCAGAGATGCTACACAGGATTTTTCCCTGTTGATTTTGCCACCTCACTGCAATGAATCACCTCCCAGAAAAAGCTGACAGATTAAACAGTGTACTGGCATGAAGACAGGTCTCAGGTGTTGGGAGGAGCGATCATGCTCATTTTCATTTGTCATTTAAGTGACACAATATACACACACATACAAAGGTGAAAGCTAATCCCTCAATAGTTTTTTCTCCATATGTCCTCCCAACATACATTTGGTGGGCTCTCCACGCTGGAGTAATGCAAATTCACTTTCACCAAGAGTAGAGCCAACATTGCTCGGGACTCAATATTTTCAGCAGGCCTACTCAAAAAGGTAAGCAAAATCATACCAGATCTGTAGTGACCTCACTGACTTAAATTTCAACTACCAGTATTTGGCTCTAAATAAGATGAGATAAGAAGAAATGGAATTTCTTTCTGGAGCTATTTTAGGGGCAATGACTACTATATATAGAGTCGGAGTAAGTGGCTCTAGTTGAATTTAAAAGACAGACATATTTTTGTTTTGCTGTTTCCAAATACAGTCTCATCTGTTCCGAAGTCTGAACAACAGAAGAAAAAGAAGAAAAACTATAGTAGGGAACCCCATCTTTCTGCAAGCAAAACCAAGGTTTTTCAGTTTAGAAGGCAACACCAAAGGAAGGCCAAACTGTGCCATGAAAGTTTCAGCTGTTTTGATATTAAAGGACAAAGCTTTATTTTTGAGTCTTTCCTGAAAAAGGGGTGTAAATGCAGGTCTTCTGTAAGTCCAGAATTTCTGCTATTCTAAGACAGTTCTAAAACAGTCTCTAGTGCCTGGTTTCTCCGACTGTACATCAAACTCTTGCTTATGTAAATGAGGTTAAGTTATGCAAAAATCTGTCTGTTCGCATAGATGACCTTGCTAAGCTATCCAGGTCTGGGCTTTGGAGAAAGTAATGTAAACACTGAACCGTGCCATGCCACTGCAGTACAATTAAATTTTAAATTTCAAGTACATAGGATTTACAGATGCTGTAATGTTGGCATTTAGTTTAGTGTGTAGGACTTAGAATAAGCTATTTCCCATTCTGTATATACTGTATTCCATAAGAAATCTGTATGTGTACCGATTCTTACAAAAAGAAGTATTTCTTTCTCAGATGAAACCAAGGTGCAATCTCCGTTTTATCATTTCATCATTCTTTTTTTGAGAAGTACGCACTCCTTGGAAGAAAAACAGACTAGAAAGTGGTTTTATTTACTTCCACCTAAAAGTTGTTTTAGCGTTGGAAAAGCCACCTCACTTACAAGGCATGCTTAGAGAAATAGAAATTTCGGTTGCCATGCTAACAGGAAATCACTCAATTGTTTCCAGTAAACCAAAAGTGCATAAACGACATTTTCTTGTAAAAACAGGGAAATATTAGATTAAGGCTGCAGGTTTTGCCAACTGCAGACAATTTCACAGTTCTGCCCCTTTGTAGAGCGTGATTTTCTGTCAGCGTTTAAGCCTCCAGAGTATCAGTTGCTTCTTTCCAACAGGCTTCTGTCCGATCGCCACAAGTCAGGATCTCGCAAGTGAAAACCCAGCGCAGGGCTGAAGCCCACCAGCCACTTCATTTCTCTGTGAGCGGCCGCACGGCTCGTTTCGCCGCGCCCTCCTCCTGCCTACCCGCGTCTCGCCGGCCCCCAGGAGGCTTCCGAGCAGGACCTGAACCTTCCCAGCAGGGTCCCTGCCGGCTGCACCGGCGGGGAGCCAGGTCCCCTCGGGGGGAGGCGGGAGGAGGGGTCACAGCGGGGACACCCGAGCCGCCGGCACCGGGGTGGGGGGCATCGCAGCGCGGCTCTCTCGCCCCCACCCGTGTGCGCGGGGCCAAAAGCAAGCAGCCCCTTTGCGTGACATGTAAACTCCCGCTACCGCACTGCCGGGGTGCCCTCAGCCCCGTCCGGGCCCCACCTGCGGCCGCCCTCATTTTTCCACGGAGCGGATGGGAGATGCGGAGCCCCTACCCGCTCCCTCCCCACGGGAGCTCCACTGTCCTGCGGGTGTCACACTTCACCAGCCACTGAGGGGTGCCGCTTCCCACGGCAGCGGCTGTGAGGGGGGAAAAAAAAACCCAACAACAAAAAAAAAACCAAACAAAAAAACAAACAAACAACTACGTTTATTACGTACAAGAGAAAGAAAGGCATCTTAACGCTCCTCTGGGCTGTCACCAAGGAGGTACATAACGTCGCTTTATGCTTGTGTCGGCGCAAAAGTTACCTCAGACCGTCCTGGGGACGACTATTTTTTTTTAGAAAGACAGGAAGGTAATCAAAGATTCAGAAAGAGAATACATCAAAGTTGACGAGAACTTACTTGGTTTAGGCGCACGCGTTGAAAGCCGGCATCTTCCTTCAACAATTTTAACAGGTCACATTTTCCCTTGGAAGTAGTGCCCTTTTGTAAATCAAATCCCTTTAAAAGGTGTTTGTTTTATTTCACTGGGTCTCGTCCGGTTCAGCCACTTTTCCCCATTTTTTACTTTATTTTCTCCATGTTTGCCACACGTGCAGACACTCTCGGATACGCGCCCACGAGTTAGCGGGTGTCCATCACCTCCAGCCAGGGGGACCGCGCCGGCCGCCGGGCTCCGGTGCAACAGATGAGAGGCAGATTCTTCGCCGGCTGCTCAGTGCGGCATCTCCTCATTCCCTCGGCGAGCCTCATGCTGGCTGTAAAAAGTCACAGCTCCTTCCCATGCGACGGCTGCCTCCGGGGCGCAGGCTGCGCAGCATGGGGCGGGAGGGCAGACGCAGAGAGGCAAAAAGAGCGCGGAGGGGCAAACGCTGGAGTCTTCCGTCCTCGCCGTTGCGCTCGCGCCTCGGCCGGCGGGAAGGTTCGCCTGCGCGGACCCCTTCCCGCCGCCCCCCGCCCCCGCCGGCTCCCCGCGGCCCCGCCGCTCCCCTCGCCCGGCGCCCGCTGCGCGCCGCGGCGGCACCGGCGCTGCCCTCCTGCGCCCCCCGCGGCCGCGCCGCGCACTGCGCCTCCGCGCTGGGCTGCGCGCACTGCCCCAGCCCGGGCCGTCCCCGCCCGCTCTGCCTCTCGGCGGGTGTTTCGCTGTTCAGTCTTCACCAAATGTCTCCCCGGCGAGGAAGGAGCGAGGAGACACCTCACGTAGAGGTGGAGCTGGGCTGGGAGGTGAGCCAAGAAGATGCACCGCGCGGGACGTCTCAAAGGCAAATACACCAAGGAGCAGCGCTGGACTCCAGAGGAAGTTTGCCACTACACCTCCCTGCAGCTGGGAGAGACCTAAACCGCCCGTGCAAGGGCTCTGCGAGCCCGCCTCCGCGGGGGCCCCTCCGGCTGTGCGCCGAGCCCGGAGCCGCGATGTTGGTCTCGGTAGCTTGGCGTTGCCGCTTCCCGAGGTGCGGCGAAGGCTCTGACCGCGCCTCCGCGCCCAGTCGGCGCGCAGGCTGCGCTGGTCCCGGGTGCGCCCTCCGCGCACTGCGGGCCCGTGCGCTTCCCCCGCCTCGCCTGGTGCGTTTGGGGCAGGACGTTAACGGGAGGCTGCGCGGGACCGAGCAGCAGCCGAGATTGGTAATAGAGGAGCGGAGGGGTGAGGCTAGACACCGCTTCCTCACTTTTCCTTCCTCTAAAAAAATTAGGACAGAACTTAAATGCACGAGCTTAGAAACGGTAAGGAAAAGGCGCGACGTGCAGAGGCGGCGATGCTGAGAAGGCGCGGCAAGACATCCAGGTCTCTTCCCTTCTCTTTTTTTTTAATTTTATCTTCTTTTAATTTTATTTTCTTTTGAGACCCGTTTGGACTCGGCCCGGTGTCGGTGTCTGGACGCGGTCTAGGGGGCACCTGCCGCCCTACGCAGAGCCCGCGGCGCCCCGGGCCGGGGCGAGCACCCCCTCCGGCCCCCATCCCTGCCTGCACTGCCCCGGCGGGCGGCGGGCGCCGGCCTGAAACCACCACCCGTTTCTGCTTTTGCCCGTCGTGCTGGGTGAATAGCTCCCGCCCTCGGGTTCCCGCGGGGCGTGGGTGTGTCAGAGTGTGTGTGGGTGAGTGTCCGTCGGGCTGAGCTTCACCTGTGTCTGGAAGAGACTTCAGAGCCCCGAGCCGCGAAGCGCTTGACAAAGCGCGCAAGCCTGAAAATGTCGTTACGGCAACCGTTAAGGAGCTGCCAGCTACACCGCTGTCGGTGGCGGCGATTTGTACAGGCACCAGACCTCCGCGGGCAGCGGAGGAGAAGGAAGCGGTGATGCAGCCACACTGCATTAAGTGCAGCAGGAGCTGAGCGGTGAAAATGCCAGATTGATTCTGCTTTGGGACTTCCACGGTGGCAGCATCGAGCGTCTGCATCAGACCAGCGTGTGAACTACCGCGATACGTATTTTAGACGTGCTCCAAATTAGTTAGTGTTAAGATTTCGGCAGAAACATAGTGCCTTTGGGGAGCTGCTCGGAAAACAGCCTGTTGCCAGTGAGCGGTGTGCAATGCGGGCAGGCTGAGACAGGTCTCCGCACGGCTGCTCCTAAGAGATGTTAATTGAACTCATGAGATCAACTCACGTTGATTCGAATAGAGATCAAATGCCAAAAGCAGCTGCTTTGAGAAGCTGAGCCACTCGTTCTAGTACACACACGTAAGTGTATGCGTATGTATGTATGTAAACACACAGACCCATACATGCACATCCCCACAAAGGCAAGACGAGCGAATTGGGTAAGTAGAGGCACCCTAGTGCAAAGACAGCCTGAGAGCCTGCAAGGAAGTATGGAAAAGTCTACGCCATTAGATAGCATTGGAATTGTTAGTGCGAGCTCATCCACCTATTACTGGAGTATTTGTGCCCCTTGCGCATGCTGCCAGCACTACTGAGATTGCACTGCATTACTGCAGATTAGAGGTGTGGACAAGACTTACCTTCAGAAGTATTTAATGTTCGCTTCGCAGAGCAGAGAGTGCTTTTTTTTCCCCCATACATTTCCTTAGTAGACCATGAGAAGTCAAGTTGTGGTTTGAATGTAGTGTTTAATTTATCACAAGCAAATACTTCTATGATTAACAGTATTTCCTTTGTTTTTTTATGAGTATCATGGTGACATTTCTTGTTTTCAGGGGTGAATGCAACATAGCACACTATCAATGTGCCTTGTGCTTTCTGGCATTTTACACATGATAACCCATTAGCAGTCTCCTGTGGGTCTTGCCAATGTTATAATTCCCAATTAAACTAATGTTCAGATAAAATCTCTGTGGTATTACTCAGATGAAAATGAAGCAAATAGAATTTTCTCTCTCATTCAGGACAGTAGGGTCTGGATCTTTGCAACATTCTGAGTGTATCCTAGTATATTTTATTCCTAGGACGTAGCTAGATGCCAAACATTTCTCAGCAGTAAGTACTGTGGCAAGGAGAGAGGTATAGGGGGAAAATGAAACATTCTGTGAAACCTGTATCACATGTTGAGGTTTCAGAGGTTATGTGGCCCAGCATGACTGGGCCTTCCTTCAATCTGCTCACAGTGTCACACCAAATTGGGTTACCCTTGGGATCTTCTCCATTTCTACCCCCATGTTACACTATTCTCCTCAGAACATTTACTGTCGCATGCCCAGCAGCTGGACCATCTGCAGGTCAGCTAAAGCTTACATACCCAAACCACCAAGCAGCCTCGGGTTTTTTCCCTTCTCTCTGCTGTCTGTGCAAATGTCACTATGGTCTATCTCTTGTTTTATTTCATGAACCACTACAAACAGAAAAAACAACAATTAAAGGCGGCTTGAAAAATAAGAGTAAGTTGGAGCATTTAGAAAATACAAATTGATTTTGCCTTCTAATATCAATGGGTACAGGTAAGAACATCTGCAGCAGGTGCGAATGAGTATAAATTTACCCAAAGCAGTGAAGCTGAATTTGTTCACCTGGAGAGATGGCTCATTATCTTTAAAGAGGAAAGAAAAAGCAATGCAGAATTTTTAACCAGATTTGCTCAGTCAATACCAGGTAAAAGGTGCCATAATATTCCTATGTCTCGTCATCTTTTCATATTAGTGATAGCTTTTCTTACTATAGCATGAAAGTTTAAAGGATTATGAAATTTTCACTAAGATGGCGATTTACATGCATTAGAAAGGAATTTTGATCAATTATTTAAATTTATTCAGTCAATTAATTAAAACATGAATTTTACCATTTTTATTAATTTATGGTAATAAGGAAGATTATCTTTTATGTAATTTTAAATATGCTCCTACTGATCTATTTACTCATTAGCAATGATGCAAAATGTGAAATCACACAGTACAATGGTATCTCTCATTGCAGTTTAGAATTTTTTCTATGTTTGCTTTGGCGACTACATTGTTACAAAGAATAAGGATTATCATTTCTTTCTGTGTATTAATCTAATTTATGAAATCTGTAACAAGTTAATTCCATTAGTTCTATTGTTACAGGCCATGCACTTCTCCCAGACAGAACTTTTTGCAAGCGGTAAACTGTTCTTGCCAGCCCACACCAGGCATTCCATACTAATAAGTCTTTCCTTCCACATAACTCAGTGTATTGCCATTTGCCATTTATGTACTTAAATGCCATTAGTCAAAACTCAAGTTTCCAAGACTTGAGAAAAAGAGATTGCTTTTAAATGAATGATTGAAGAACATGAGGAATTTGTGAAAGAAGGCGGGGGGGGGAAGAGGAAAAAAATCTTTCATTTTTAATGAAACAATTATTGGTGGACAAATTGTTCTTGTGAAGGTTTAGGGAGGGAAAAAAGTCCTCAGTGAAGAGAGAGGCAGGAATGTGCGAGGGGAAGGAGAAGTAGAGGGAGAGGCATTGATGCAGGGAAGTGAATAAATAGTTACGCTTTCCTTAAAGCAGGCAAGTACTGATCTCAGCTGTGGGACCCTTAGACTCAGGCTCTTTTCCCATGCCAGGTTGACTAGAATCTTGAACTACATTTCTTTGTTTCTTTTTTAGTTTGTTTTCATTAAGATTAAAAAAAAAAATAGGGCCAAACACAAATGAACAACTGGGAAAAAATTTCTGGTATAAAATTTTGGTATTTGGTCAACCTTAGTTTCAGATCATGACAAGCGTGACAAGAAGGTCTTCATCTGACTTCCTCAAGACTTCCAAGTTATTCAGATGAGAAGATATTTGGGTTTTTATTTTAATAGAGAGAAGCGGGTCCCTTACCTTTATTGGCAGTTAAACTGCTATTTAATTCTATTTTTGCAGCTTACATTAGAATTGTGCATAATCCTAGCTAAACTTCCCAATTTATTACTGTCTAAATCCCAACAATTCATATTTTTAGTGGGCAGCAAGCAATTAAACTTCCTTTACCTACCTACATTTGTCAGTTCTCCAGAATTCGCATCTGTTATTTTTACTAACATGCTACAAACTCTTTTTTCCTTTCAACTCCTAGCCAGAGTTTTTGAATGATTTAAGCTTATTTTTCTGTCATCAGAGGGTAGAAATTGGTGCACTAAGGTTCACTGCTTTCTTTTGCAATTTTTTAAATTAATAGTAGAATGACATCCTTTAAATTGTTGCTGTTTTTCAAAGCCATTTAGTTTTTGTCCTCCATGATTATTTTCAGATGTCTGTGCTTCCCAGGAAGGACTTACATTCTTTCAGAATACCCAGCTGTTACATTTTTGAGATTTTTCTGGCACAGTCTTTCAGTGTAGGGGTTTTAGGAAAGCACAGGTCTAACGGATCAAACCCAGTGCTAGAGTGAGATTCAGCTCTAAACTAGAGACATCTAAATTTAGGTGTAGGACTTTGAACTGCTGAGTGTCTTAAGCTCCCTTTAGAGTCAAATCTATTCAATGCAGTCATGGGAGCTTAGATAAAATTTCGTCTTTGAATGTGGGTTTTGACTTCCGTATGAGCTAAATAGCCTCTAAGCACTCTACTGAAGGGGGCCAACAGCAAAGCAGGGGTACCTCATGCTGTTTGAGGTTCCCAAGGCTATCCAAGACACCCACGTAAGGAAAGCAGATAGGATTTGTCTTGTCTTGTCTTGTCTTGACAAGGAACTTGTCTTATAGGTGACTTGTACCTTTCTGGAGGTTAGGTCAGATACTCTGTGGCATCTCACAGGGTATTGGACACCTGTGCACAGGCACCTGAATCCACACTATGTTCCTTTTGTCTCTAATAGGAGATCAGACCCCTATCTCATATGTAAACACCAGCATCATAGACACACAAAATCAGATGTTTGAATCATGATCCTTACATGATCCTTTGATGGTTGTACTTGATGATCTTAAAGGTCTTTTCCAACCTTAATGATTCTGTGATTCTGTGAATGACACAGTGAAAGCATTAAGACAGCAATGGTAAAACAAAATGTGTTGAAGAAGAGTAGAACATAAACCTAAGCAATGATGCCATTCTCATTCTCTGAAAGAGCTGAAACCGTTATCTGTGTTTGTAATGGTGGTAACCTGGTAAAAGATCTGAAATTGTGGAAACAAATGGGATCTTTCAATTGGGAGATAAAGGGAAAAAAGAGGCAGGAATCCAGGGCCACTAGCCAGACATTTTAGGTATCTCTAAAAGTATGTGGAATAAACAGAAAGAACAAAATGTCTTGCTACACAAACAAAGCTATAACTTAATTAGCAAGACAGGGACTTCATAGGATAAATCAAAGGATTGGAGTGTTGATATGGAAGGGTACAGGCTGTTCAGGAAAGAAAGGCTTGAAAAAGGAGAAGGCAACATTACATTACCAGGAATGTGTTTATGATCTTCTTCTAAAAGAGGAGGCAGATACATCAAAGGTCTCTAAGCGAAGAAAAAAGGGTTTCAGATGAGAGGTCTACCTCAAATCAGTTTGGGAGAAGAGGTAGCTGAACATCTTAAACATGTGCTAAAGCCAAAAAAAAAAGTAAACTTTTCTGGGAATTGTTGAGATACAGTTTTACATCATCAACCCACAGAGTGTATAACTAGATTTTATTCTGTCTTAACAGGGTGGAACAGCTGAAAACATAAAGGTGGAGGCCTCTCAGACCCTATAAAAGTGAGTTTGAAGTAATAGGAATGAGAACAGCAGAAAACAGCACTTCAAAAAAAGAAGGTGGTGACATACTTAGACAGTTGGTAGGAAAACTTCGGAGCTTTAAATGGAACGTACGCTCAGAGAGAGAGTCAGCTATGAGAAGCTGTTGCAAAAAAGCAATAGTTGCAAGAAAGCTGTAGTCATTCAGAATCTGTTAGCTGGAGTGTAACACACGAGAAATCATTGTTTTGCTCTAGCTAAGCAGAATTTTACGTCAGCTTTGGACCTCGTGTTTGACAGTGGTGTAAAAACAATCTGGATGGAGCCTAAAGGTCAGCATCATGGATGATAAGGTAATGTGACCTTTCAGAAATATTTCAACTGGACTTCTTTTGCCTAAGAGAAAATACCTTTAGGCTATAGTTATGTAGTTTATAGTTGTGTAAAGAGACAGGTAACATATTCACCGGAGTAGAAGTAATAATTTTTTTGTCTTAGCAAGGAAAACCTAAACCATACATAAGTAAGATGTTTCTAACTATAAAAGGAGTTACATACTTGAAGATTTCACATGAGAAAGTTGTGGAATCCATATCTTTGAAACCTGTGAACCTTTCTCTAAGAGAAGCTTTTTTCCTATTTTAGGATTCTCTAAGTGGCTGTAATGAGACATTTTTTCTACAAAACTTAGTGTACCCCTTTTTATAGACGATATTTTGGGAAACTGAGTTTTCATGCTTTTAGAGAAAGACATGCAGCCAATCTGTTTGCACTCTCAGATGCCATTTGAACAGCGTGATTCAACTTTGGAAGCATATGTAGTTTAAGAGAGCAAATACAGTTCTGTCCTGGCCTTTACATCTGAAAACGGGGAATTCTTCCCTTTGGATAGAGTCCCATAAAAGCCAGCAGGGCACAGGAATTTGTCTGGACCCCATAGTGGTTTAGGACAATGGGACCTCAAATGAGGAATTCAGTTGCTTAAACATAGGCACCGTTTTCAATTCCTTAGAGTGTCCCAAAGGTCCACTTAGGAGCAGCAGGTGTAATCCCAGCCTGACAGCAGATCCACAACCAGCCAAAGGAGCAGATGGGACATCCCACTGGCCAGGTGCTCCACAGTGCCTAAAATGGCAGCAGGCAACAGAATCCTGTCCTAAAGGTGCTTTTTGGCAGTTTTATCACATCCATATTTTTTCAACTAACATTCTGATAAAGCATATATATTTTTTCCTTGACCTCTATTTGGAACTCTCTTTTAAACGCCAGTCACAGACTAATTACCCAAGCCTTTAAAAAAACATAATTCTTCTCCTTCTCTCTCCACCAGACAAATACATCAGTAACGCTTTTGATGTGTAAGAAAGGGATATGGTTTTTTAAATGTATGGCTTTTACAATATATTAACTATGAGATTCCTACAGTCTGCAGGGTAACAACAGGACAGCTTGGTGGTGCGTTGTGTTGAAGGTGTGTAGAACCTAAGACAGTGTATAAAATTCACTCATTTTGCAGATGGACACTAGAACAAGTAGAGGATGGAAAATACTCAGGCTTGAGACATCAGTTCTCTTTCTACCTTGTAAATACCTCTTTTGTGCTGTTTCCGAGACTCGGTTTTCTTACAGATGATGTGGCAACCACCTTTCTTTATCACACCGTTATAACTGTGCACTCAGTATCTAGGAAGAAATCATATCTGTAAAACCATTAAACGCCCTGTAAGTAGTAACAGCAGTAACAATAAGGGATTTGCCTAGAATGGATGCTGCACTGATTCTGCGTATTAGATAACAGTTAATTTTTTTGAAGATGTCTTCATTAATGTAAGGTGCGGGAACAGGATTATTTCTGTGTATAAAGGATTGCTTATAAGCAGTGTTGCTATGCATCCTGAGACTCTTAACCTTAACTTAGACTCTTAACTCAGCTAATAATTAAGCATAATGGTCATTTATTTTTTTTATGGCAGGTCATACTGATGACATTAAGAGAAACAGAGGGTATCAATAAGAGATCAAAGGATGTTTAAAGACTGAAATTGCTTTCCTTTAACAGTTAGAAAAAATTTCTTTTGCCAAATCTTTTATACTTGTATATAGCTAGGCAGAAATAAACTAAAAGAGAATTGACTCATGTTTATTTTCATTATCATGTTCATTTATCATTTTAGAGTGCTTTAGTAGCTTTCTGATTTTTTTTTGTTTGTTTGTTTGTGAGAGAACAATATCAAATTTGCTTCCTGGATTTCAAGTTGCTTAATGCAGTCTTTAGCTACATGTTTGGTATTATATTCTCCAAGTGATGTTAAACTCAGAAGGAAATTTACTCCACATTTGATTACATGTAACAGAAAAGCATGATAATCTGTTGCATAGATTTTGAGAACATCGCTTAATGAATAATTCTGAGAGAGAAAACTTTGTTTATTCTAAAATAAATGGATACCATTATATTCCTCAGTTACTCCAGTATGCTGTGCCCATCATTACTAGCTGAAGAGAAGTGACAGAAGCTGGGCTGGGCAGAGGGAAGAACAAGCATACCGAGAATACGGCTGTATTGCCTCAGCCCTGAGGTATATAGTTTCTAGGTGCGTGATTTCCTGTAGTATGATTTACAGTCAAGGAAAGAGCGATAGATGGTGCTGTGGAGACAATTTGCAGTCGTTGCACAGATGTGTAACACGCACATCATTTTACTCACATACATCTGTGTGAGGCATGAAATAGGCTCACACAAAGAATTAATTTTACCCTTCTCTTTCTTTTATTTCTTATCGCACATACTTTCTAGAGTTTTATGCTCATTTTTAAGTCAAAGAACAAAAATCATGTACAATCTTATTGAAAAATATCTATCGCCTATGTGGGTGTATATTTATAGGTATTTTTCACTGAAGGAGAGAAGCCAGTCAGTATTTTATTTCAGTTCAATATCTTCTCTGGCACTGTACTCACCATAAAATAGCTATACAGCTGTTTGATTTGTTTGGTGAAAGTCTGTAGTACAGGGTGTAATTTTTCTGGGTATTTTGTGCAGGTGTGTCGTAGTGCACAGAGCTTTAACCTGTTGTCACTTGGTGACCGACTGCATGGGAGTGAGGGAAAAGAGCTTTGCTGTGCCTGTTCTCTACCTCTGGTCACTGCTGCTCTTGCTGTGGAAAGACTTGTTGATTTACACAAGAAGACTTTATTTTCCATCAATGCTATGGTGGGATCACTACTGGGGATCAAGAAAGTAGATATCTATCACAATCAGTCATCTCCTCAAGACCCTGAAGCCTCTGTATTTTAGGATAGCTCAGCACTTAATATGGTACTCAGGTCCTGCTTCCATGGGTGCCTAGTTTCTAGGTCTAAGTTTCAGTTTCTAGGTCTAAGTTTATAGATTCTAGTTCTAAAGCCTCCAGTGAGATCCTCCTCACCAGAAATTAAACAGCTACAGTAAGATGTCTGCATGAGGTACTCTCTTGTATATGAGGTACACTGCAATCAGTGTAGACAAAATGCTTAGACTATATTTTCATGAGAAGAGGTGCATATTGCTATTGGAATGCCTTTTACTCCTCAATGACTACAATGAATCTCATCTTGTAGGCAATGATCATGGCCTGCTGGGAAAGGAAATGTAAGCAATATTGCAACTTGGAAGGAGGAATTTACAAACATCATGTCCATAAGTGTATGGAGTGGGCTGAATTACATCATCTCAGCTGCATCCTGTAGAATCATAGACTCATAGAATAGTTTGAGTTGGAAAGGACCTTTAAAGGTCATCTAGTCCAACACCCCTGTAATGAGCAGGGACAACTTCAACTAGATCAGGTTGCTAAAGTCCCATCCAACCTGACTTGGAATGTTTCCACAGATGGGCCATCTACCACCTCTCTGGGCAACCTGTGCCAGTGTTCCATCACACTCATTGTGAAAAATTTCTTTCTTATAACTGGTCTAAATCTACCCTCTTTTAGTTTAACATTAGGCCTTGTCCTATTGCTACAGGCCCTGCTAAATTGTCTGTCCCCATCCTTCTTATAGGGTCCCTTTAAGTACTGGAAGGCTGCAAGAGGGCCTCCCCAGAGCCTTCTCTTCTCCAGGCTGAACAGCCCCCACTGTCTCAGCCTTTTGTCATAGGAGAGGTGCTCCATCCCTCTGATCATTTCTGTGGCCCTCCTCTGGACCCACTCCAACAGGTCCATGTCTTTCCTGTGCTGACAGCTCCAGAGCTGGACACAGGACTCCAGGTGGGGTTTCACCAGAGCAGAGTAGAGGGGCAGAATCACCTCCCTTGACCTGCTGGCCATGATTCTTTGGATGCAGCCCAGGAGACAGTTGGTCTTCTGGGCTACAAGTGCACATTGCCGGCTCCTGTCCAGCTTTTCATCCACCAAGTCCTTCTCAGCTGGGCTGCTCTCAATCCCTTCATCCTCCAGCCTGTACTGATACCAGGGCTTGCCCCGACCCAGGTGCAGGACCCTGCCCTTGTCCTTGTTGAACCTCATGAGGTTCACAGGGGCCTATTTCTCAAACTTGTCCAGGTCCCTCTGGATGGCATCCTGTCCCACAGGCGTGTCAACCGAACCACTCAGCTTGGTGTCACCTGCAAACTTGCTGAGGGTGCACTTGATCCCACTATGTCACTGATGAAGATATTAAAGAGTACTGGTTGCAGTATGGACCCCTGAGCGACACCGCTCATCACCAGTCTCCACCTGGACATTGAGCCATGGACCACTATCCTCTGGATGCGACCATCCAACCAATTCCTCATTCACCCAACAGTCCATCCATCAAATTCATATCTCTCCAATTTAGTGAGAAGGATGTTGTTGGAGGACCATGTCAAACACCTTACAGAAGTCCAGATAGATGACATCAGTAGCTCTTCCTTTGTCCACTGATATAGTCATTCCATCATAGAAGGCCACTAGTTTGATCAGGCAGGACTTGCCCTTAGTGAAACCATTCTGGCTGTCTCACAACACCTCCCTGCCCTTCATGTGTCTTAGCATAACTTCTAGGAGGATCTGTGATCTCAGCAGACACAGAGGTGAGGCAGACAGTTCGGTAGTTCCCAGGGTCCTCCTTGCTAGCCTGTTTAAAAATGGGTGCAATGTTTCCCTTTTTGCAGTCTCCAGGATCTTCACCTGACTGCCAGGACTTTTCAAATATCATGGGGAATGGCTTGACAACTACTTCAGCTAATTCTCTCAGGACTCTGGGATGCATCTCATCAAGGTCCCATAGACTTGTGCACGTTCAGGTTCCTCAGCTGGTCTCAAACCTGATCTTCTCTTACAGTGGGGGAGACTTTGCTCCTCCAGTCCCTGTCTTGCAGTCCATCCACTCAAGAGGTGTGGGAAGTGAGACTGCCAGTGAAGACTGAGGCAAAGACATTGTTGATTACTTCAGCCTTCTCCTCATCTGTTGTTACCGGTTTTCTGGTCAGTGTTCATCAGGGGACTACGATTTCTTTGATCTTCCTTTTCTTTAGGTCAAGATGCAGTTTGCTTGATAAGATATGAGTCCTTTCATGAAAATGAAAGGCATCACATGGTCTATGGAGTGTGTGTGGGATTGGTCCCCTCAGGAGCATGCACAAAACTGTGCCATGACTGGAAGTGAGGATTAGTGAGGACTTGGGCAGGCAGCTACAGTTCATGCCTCCTGGGCCCATAACCTAGGCAAGGTCTGATGATGAATGGGTACCACATCTTCGAGCAAGAAAATTTAGACCTGTCAGACCTTGAGATGGGATAAGCAGTCAACAGAGATACAATACAGGAGTAACTGAATTTCATGGCACCGTTTTTCAACTGAAGATTTTTATGATATAACAGAATATGATGTGGATATCATCTGGACCTGGGAGATAAGGACAAGGAGAGATCACTCACCAGTTACTGTCACAGGCAAAACAGACTCAACTTGGGGAACTTGGTTTAATTTATTACCAATCAAATCAGAGTAGGATGAGGAGACTTGGTTATGGTCAGTTAATCACACGTTGTCTCTGTCGCTCCTTCATCATGGGGAGGACTCACGCTCTTCCCCTGCTCCAGTGTGGGGTCCCTCCCATGGGAGACAGTTCTCCATGAACATCTCCAACGTGAGTCCTGCCCACAGGCTGCAATTCTTCATGAACTGCTCCAGCCTGACTCCCTTCCATGGGGTGCTGTCCTTCAGGAACAGGCTGCTCCAGCATGGGTCCCCAACAGGGTCACAGGTCCTGCCAGGAGCCTGCTCCAGCATGGGCTTCCCACGGGGTCACAGCCTCCTTCAGGCATGCACCTGCTCTGGCGTGGGGTCCTCCCCGGGCTGCAGGTGGAGATCTGCTCCCCCATGGAGCTCCATGGCTGCAGGGGCACAGCCGGCCTCACCATGGGCTTCCCCAGGGACTGCTGGGGCACTTCTGCTCTGGCACCCGGAGCCCCTCCTGCCCCTCCTTCTGCACTGACCTGGGAGTCTGCAGACTTGTTTCTCTCATGTATTCTCACTCCTCTCTCCGGCTGCAATTTATGCAGAGATTATTTCCCCTTCCTTAACTCTGTTCTCCCAGAGGCACTGCCACTGTCACTGATGGGCTTGGCCTTGGCCAGTGGCAGGTCCATCTTGGAGCTGGCTGGCATTGGCTCTGTTGGACATGGGGGAAGCTTCTAGCAGCTTCTCACAGAAGCCACCCCTTGTAGCTCCCCTGCTACCAGAACCTTGCCACGCAAACCCAGTGCAGTCATGATGTTTTTCTATGGGAGAGAAATATGTAAAGCAGCTGTTCAGATAATTTGAAGAATAAAATTTGGGATGCTACTGAAGTTATACATGTTGTTGCTATAAAAGAATGGTAATAAATAGGTGTACTCACTAAACAAAGTATATGTCGTGCAATAGAATAGTCTATTGTTGTGTAAACTAGCATAGCACTGTTGATAATAATGACTTGTAAAAGCTAATCCTTATTTTGTCCAGTAGGACTTCATGGAAAAAGAACTTGGAGACATGGCAAAAAATGACCTGAATATGAAAATCCAAAAGCTTTGTCAATAACCTCCTTCTGGACCTTTGTTGACATCATGTCTATTGTCAAATATAATGTAATGCTGGGATTTTCACTGAGATTGTACACTTTTCACCACTGCTACCCAGAGACTTTGCCTAAATACATAACATAGTATTTAATGACTTGCTAGAAATCTTTTTGTTGTTCTTTTTTTTTCCTCTTTAGAAAAACTTCTTTGTGTAATTGTATAATTTGTGCAAATGACTGTCAAGATTTTAAAGAATTTTTAGGTTTATTATGTGTATTAAAATTTATGAATAGCTTTCCAAAACTGGAGTTTGCTCGAACTATGGAAAAATCAAATTTTCTAATCATTTAGATCTTGTTACTGTTAGATCATTTTCTTTCTTTGTAGTGACTTCTCTAAAAATTGTATGTCTATAGAGACCTTTCCCTCTGTTAAAATATTTGTATTTGTTACCATTTATTTTTAATGTTAAACCACTTGATAATGTAAGAACTGTTTCATTTGTCACCCTAGAAAAAAATTTCTATGCACTAGCTGCTTTCATACCTCACACATGAATAAAGAACATTTTTCATGCTTTGTCTCCTAAACAACGGTTTCCAAAACAGTCAATATCAACCATCTGAAATGCTAAATTTGAAAGTAATTTCAAAAAAATAATAATGACACTTTAACATCTTGTTTCTATCTGGGAAAACTGCTGGTGTCTGATGGCTTGTGAAATTCATATATTTAATTTAGAGGCAATAAATCCTTTAAAAGTAACCTTCTGCATGATTAGTCTTAATCGGTTACTGTTAGTGAAACGAAATGGCGCATGTAAGGTAAAAAGGAAAATATAGCACCATTTTCATTCAATAATGAAAAGAGATGTTGCAAAGAATGTATAGTTAGATTATTCTTGGCCTTTGGAGAAATCCCTCAGGAGGGGAATGAGGTAGAAATCCTCTTCAAGGAGCGCAGCCTTCCGTTTCCCAGTTCTTCATTCTACCACTGTCTCTGCCCCATGAGAAGGTAGCACTGGTGCCACACAGCAGTGGTTTTGATTTGTATTGTTAGACAGGAAACAGGACTCTAATCATGGTGAAAAAGTGTCCTTAATTTTTTCCTGGCATGGGAGACCACTCACTTCAGCACTGAGTTCTAGCCACGGGCGAGGGCTGATGGAGCCAGCAGGAGCGCAGCAGCCCCGAGAGGTACAGTGGTGCTGGAGGAGCTGAGAGGGGCACTCAGATCTGTTTTCAGCTTCATCAGGCAGAGTCTTCAAAACAAAATGCAGCTACTGAAAAATTATGCTAACAGAGGCAAAGACTATAAAAATGGCAGGATACTCATGCTCAGACTCTGCATTAGGACTTCTGCTAAGTCCTGAAGCACGTCAGGGTTGGTGACTGCAGTTTCTCACTGGAAAAGAGCTTCCTGGAGCTGCCAGAAGGAGTAGGAGTTCTGAATTAGGGAATCTAAAGTATCCTAAAGCAGAAGTGGCCACCACTGAACCATGTCTGACAGATGTTTGTGCAATTCTGTACTATTTTTAGGGTATGATAACACAGTGTTGCCAGCTAAACCAGTCCAGCACTTACTTCTCAGTGTTGGTAGAAAGCTTCTCCTCAAGTCTAGCCTAATTCTTCCTCTTGTAATTGCACAAACTATTGTATAAACTTAATTGGACTGTTAAGAAACTGATTTTTGCAGGAATCGTCAACCAAGGAAGGAAGGAAGGAAGGAGAGCTCATGTGGGTGACAAAAGCTTGTGGAGAGATTAGAAGTGGTAGGGGACTAAAAGGGACTTAGTGTCATGATGTGTCATCTTACCCAACAATGACAATTTACCAGCCTTACTTATGTGGATGGGCCACCTTACTTAACCCAGAAAAGCAACATATAAATTATGTGTGTTTGATAAATAAGCCAGTTCATTCGGGTCCTGTGGAAAGACATTATTCAATTCATTTTTGCAGCCCTCGTGTGCATACTTAAAGATTGCTTTCATATTTCTGCTCAGTTTTATTTTCTCTAAAAGGCCCAGGACAAATACTTTGGGTCATTTAGCTACATTACTGACCACTTCTAAACAAATATCCTATACAACCAAGCCGTATGCTTCTATTAATATATTTGTCAGTGTCTGATAAGCCAATTAAACTATTGACTTCTATCTTCTTAAGGCTTTTTTTTGTTTATTTTTAACCTATGTTTCTTGCATTGATATGCAGGCAGTCTGAGATATTCAAGAGACTTCTCCTCTATCTCTTTTTTTTTCTCTTGTTGAGAGTGACTGTGCATCAGCTTAATGACTGTGGTGGGTTTGACCTTGTCTGGACGCCAGGTGTCCACCAAAGCTGCTCTATCAATCCCCTTAGATGGACAGGGGAGAGAAAATACAATGAGAAACTTGTGGGTCAAGATAAGGACAGGGAGAGATCACTCACCAATTACCATCGCGGGCAAAACAGACTCAATTCAGGGAAATTAATTTAATTTATTACCAATCAAATCAGAGTAGGATAATGAGAACTAAAACCAAATCTAAAACCACCTTCACCCCCACTCCTCTCTTCTTCCCAGGCAAACTTTTCTACCAATTTTCTACCTCCTCCCTACCAAGCAGTGCAGGGGGACAGGGAATGGGGGCTGCAGTCAGTTCATCACATGTTGTTTCTGCCGCTCCTTCCTCCTCGGAGGAAGGACTCACACTCTTCCCCTGCTCCAGCGTGGGGTCCCTCACATGGGAGGCAGTTCTCCATGAACTTCTCCAACGTGAGTTCTGCCCACAGGCTGCAGTTCTTCATGAACTGCTCCAGCCTGGGTCCCCCCATGGGTGCCGTCCTTCAGGAACAGGCTGCTCCAGCGTGGGTCCCCCATGGGGTCACAAGTCCTGCCAGCAACCCTGCTCCAGCCTGGGCTCCTCTCTCTCCACAGGGACACAGGTCCTGCCAGGAGCCTGCTCCAGCGTGGGCTTCCCACAAGGTCACAGCCTCCTTTGGGCATCCCCCTGCTCCGGTGTGAGGTCCTCCCCGGGCTGCAGGTGGAGATCTGCTCCAGCGTGGAGCTCCATGGCTGCAGGGGCACAGCCGGCCTCACCATGGGCTTCCCCAGGGGCTGCCAGGGAACCTCTGCTCCGGCGCTTGGAGCCCCTCCTGCCCCTCCTTCTGCACCAACCTGGGCATCTGCAGAGCTGTTCCTCTCACACGTTCTCGATCCTCTTTCCAGCTGCAATTGCTGTGCCATTTCTTTCCCCTTCTTAACTCTGTTCTCCCAGAGGCACTGCCACTGTCACTGATGGGCTCAGCCTTGGCCGATGGTGGGTCCATCTTGGAGCCAGCTGGCACTGGCTCTGTTGGACACAGGGGAAGCTTCTAGCAGCTTCTCACAGAAGCCACCCTTGCAGCCCCCCTGCTACCAAAACCTGGCCACACAAACCCAGTACAATGACACAGACAGTGATAGTTCTACTGTCTTGGCAAACTTGCGAAAACCTTCACAGTCATCCTTCAAGCACCAGGCAGTGACAGTCAAACGGCTGGACAGGTCTAAAACATTTTTCAAACTCCTTTGGGTCCCTGTAGGGCAGTACATACCCACAGACGCCGTGCCAGCTTAGCGGGGTGGACTTCCCCATCCGCGGCCACCAGCGTAGCTGGCTGCAGCTGCCATCCCTTCGGAGCCCCGAGGGCGGGCACCAGCACGGGGACCTGAGCTTGGGCTGCTCCCCTCTCCCTCCCCAGCGACTGCAGCCAGCTCCCGGCTGCCGCCTCAGCACGGAGCCCCCCGCAGACCACCAGCCAAGCTACGCCCTCCTACCAGCTATGGCAGAGCAAACGTCTTCTTCAGGTAGATTTCATCCAAATCTCCCTCTTCTTCTCTCTTCTAATTCTAAAAAAAGATGCACTGTGGGCAGTGAGTGCCAAACTGTAGTTGTTCCTTTATCACAAGAAGACAGAGAAAACTATTTTAGAAGCCCAAAATGTTTTATTAATAACCCTGTTAGGAGCACTAAATCACACACACATGCCTGAACTTCCCTGGCTTTTTAATTCTGGATTCAAACATTATAGAGAACTATTTTCTTTTAAGGAATCAGATTAATTTTTTTTGCAGTGGCATCCTCTCTCACAGTTTAAGTGGCTTGTACTAAAAGATCAGAAGCTGTTTAGACGAGGAAATTTTTCACTAGGAGCAGAACCAGTTTGACCATTCTGAAGGTCAAACTCAGCTGACCATAGGTGCGCTCCAAAAATACTCTTTAATTTTGCTACTTTGTTTGACATGTTGCTTTGAAATATTATTTTGAGATGTGTTTTCAGAAATGTTTGTCAAAGCTACTGAAGCTCACAGAAAGGTTTGGAGGAAGTCAACTTAATCCAGAATTGTCTTGCATGGAAAATTAACCCTGTATTGTGTATGGATTTATAAAATATTTTATTTCTTGGCAACAAATGGTCTCAGTCACCATCTGCTGCACCTTGCCAGTTTCATCTGAGAAATAAATCTTTTGTGCTAGCAGGACATGATCTAAATTCTGAACATTGGCAATCTTCTGTCTATCACCGGTAAAAGCACATGTCTAATAAAAAATAAATCCATCTTAGAAAATGACAGAGAAGCTGAAGGAAAAATATATAGTCTTCCTTCCTGTGATTAATGTCTCTTTACATAATAAAGAGACAGTGTTTCAAGTCTAGCATTTTGTCTGATGTCTTGGTGTCCCACCTGGAATGTTCTAGTTAAAGATATAAATTAAAATGCTTGTTGTTTTTCTTCTTTCTGTTTTTCTTCATTAACCTTCATTGGGCAGCCTCCAACCCATGATCTAGGAGGACCCAAACATTAACGAGTGTGTTTCCCAGACTGGTATCCAATCTGCACGAAGATGTGGGGGACATCAAACTGTTGATAAATGTTTGTTCAACAAATAGCCCTATATTTATAACGGGGTTTTTGTAATTAACGATACACAGGGAACGATGTCATTAACGATACACAGGGAACATCTGTATTTTTAAATAGAGGACATAATCACAGAATCTGTGCATGTACTGGCAAACCTAAAGCATCATGATTGTATTTTATTTGTTTGGGGTTTGTTTTAGTTCTGGGGTTTTGGGGAATTTTTTCTTTTTCTTTTATTTTCCTCCCCCCCAAACTCCATTGAAAGCATCCAGACCAATCTGAGGGCTGTGCTACAGTACTATTTGTCATGGCAAGAAGCAGAGGTGGAAGTTGAATGTTCAGGGGTGTGACATGAAGTCGTGGGTGGGTGCTTGGAGATGCAGACCTCGCTGGGAGAGTGTTGGCAAGGAGGGGTGGGAGCCGGAGCAGATGCCTCCTCACACATCCTGCCGTGCCAAGTTCTGTTGTGAGGGGAGCACTCAGATAAGAAGCTGCAACACCAAAATAACTTTAATGCTATATGGACAATCTGTGGACAAAGGCCCAGGACTGCAAGAAGAGCTAAATTTTTTGACAGTGCAAAAATATCCAGAGCTTCACAGATAAAATCTACCATGTCTTTTCCTCCTACTCTTTTCAAAATAGTCAAATATACATGTGGTGGAAAATGTCCTAAATAAAAGAAAGTCAGGGAATGAGCCTGAACAATGGACATTAACTGTCCACACAGTTTCATTTTGGACCCCTTTCATTAGCTGTAAAACAAATGACACAAAACACTGCTGAATATTCACCTGCCCTCTCACATATCTAATTTTGTCATTTATTTGCAGGGAAGTGCCTACTGTAAGGACACTATATATATATTGGTCAATTACATCAATCTGAGATGAATAAATGAACTTACTGTGTGTGAACGGACATAGTTTGGCTATAATAACAATGTTTATGTGCTCTACAGTATATATTTGGTGATATTCATTTTCTCAAATGCATTTGCACGGTTCTTTATTGGACTTCAGTATTGCTGAGATTCCTTGAAGCGGAGTATATTTGAGTTGTCTGTTGTGCTCATTTATCGACATTCAGAGTAACTATATTGGTTGTTTATTTCTTCATAGATTTTTTTTTTCTATTTCTGTGGGGATAAATCTATTAGTCACTTTGCAAATACGCTCATAAATAAAGTCATGGAAATGTCTCATTATCCTAAGAATAAATGTTATAACATTTTAGAGACTCAACAGTTAACTTTATTTATTTCATGTTGAAGTCACCAATATCCATTGCAAGATATTTGTGTAGAGCTATTTTTGCATAAGTAACCTTTATTCATGTGAAAGTAATTACAAACATTTTAAAGCACATTTTGATCTATCCTTTACTGTGCTTTTATATCCTACTTTGTGCAGCTTAATGTTCAAATTTTATACATCTAAAATCTTTGATTTATTCTGTAATTATTTTGACATTAAAGTAATTCAGAATCAGACTTTATATGGCATGTTCATACATTATTAAGTGGGTGATTGCATGTATTTACACAGAATTGTGTTAAATCATTAATTCATCATAAAGCTATCAAATTAATTTAACTTTGTAACAGGGGAATGAATTTATTTTTCTAATTCTTTTCCATTGTTACATACTTACTTTCCACCCTTTCCTTATAATTGCTGTCTCCCTTAGACACTTGGCGAAATAATAAGCACACAGAAACACAAATACCAATTACCAACCTTCATGTTGCTTTATTTAAATAGACACTGTCAACATCCCCATTTAAAATAAGAGTTTTGATCTATCCATGAAAGATTACAAACTTTTTTTTTTTAAACTGAGATTGACTCTCTAAACATACGTGTAGGAGAGTGTGCACAGGAGTGCAGATATGCAAGCATCAGAATGGACGGAGAACTATCGGTACGCTGCGCCAGCACTGCCTAGGATTACAGAGCTACGGTGCATGTGCTTTGTGTTAAAAAACACCCATCAGAGTGTAGCTGGTGTCAGGTCGTGACGGGGAGCCATTTGTTCACTATGGTGATACCACTGTCGTCACCCCTGCCCTTCACGAAGAGGTATTAACTATTTATCAGAGGATGCTTAAACCTCTAACCATGAAAACTAAGGATTTCTTATGCTTCTGGCAATCACTGTCTACATGTTCAGGTGCAGAGCTGTCTTGGGTGGCTCCGCGGGGCTCACAACATGGGCAAGGAGTGTGGCCAGGGAGCCTGGGTGCTTGAGGCTGAGACACACAGCCTCCTCGGGGCCACCACAGAAGCCCTGTGCTGCCCTGCAGACCTTCTGGCCTCATCATCGGTGAATTTAGGCAGTAATGTCAGTTTAAAAATAGCAAGGAAATACATGAGGATAAAATAAAATAGAAAGACTCTGCAGGGACTTCGGCATGTCAGGAATTGGGTGAAATAATAGCCTTATTAAGGCCAGTTAGAAAGTTGATGCAAGATGTCCTAACCACAAATATATACTTAATTATGAAGAGCAGACTGCATAATCATTTGCAATGCCTCCTGTTCTAAAGCCGGCTGAAACCTCTAAATATGTTACTGACAAAGTGGAATTACCTGCAACATTCTTTGCTCTACACAAAGGTAAGTGAAGACCTTTCACTCAAATGTTGTAGAGAACATAATCCAGTAGCTCTTAAGAATTTATTTAGTTCAGCACAGTCAGTGGACAAACATTATGACAGAAACTTGGAAAGAATCAGTGATCATCATCTGGCCCCAGGCAAAATGTATGGAACAAAACAGGGCTGTCTGGCAGACAATATCAGTCCCTAGGCTGTCTCAGGGAAATGGTATAAACTACAGCAAATAACATTTTGAGAAAGAAAAAGAAAAAAAAAGGAAAAAAAAAACCCAGAACAGTGATAGCATACAAAAATAAGAATGGATAAAAACTTCACAGTTCCTAGTCGATGTTTGGTGAAATGAGATTATATACCAAAATAATTAAACTTTTTAAAATTATTATTTTAAAAGGTTGTATTTTCTAATGAAATGAAAGGAATTTCTCTCTCAGCTGGACAGTCAGGCAGCCTGCTCAAGGACAAAATAGTTATCAGCACTATGAGAAAGACTCTAAATGTTATAGCTGTGATGATATCAGGAATTAAATATATTTTGTTTTCTGGTCAATTTTTTGAAGTGAATTAGTTTATAGTTTTGTAGAATTGCAAAGGGCAGCTCTATTTCCATCTAACACTCAGCTTTTCAAATTTTTCTAGAGACAAAAATTTTCAGCACTGGTAGCAATAAGAGAGATCTCTGGGTGTAAAACACTTAACTACAGAAGCTGAGATAAGATTAGGATGCTGTTTTTTAAGAAACCTATTCACAGACAGGAATCCTCTTGTTCAAAGACCCCAAACAAATACCCTATATATATTTAGAATAAAACTTTTGAAGACAATGAATAAAACCTGAAGGGAACATCACAGTGAACATGGCTTCTCTCTAGATAACTTACGCAAAATTTTTAATGTTTTTCCACAGTTGCTTGTGCAACACTGGATATATTTGACTGGCCTGCTCTTTGGGGATCAGGTTGTTTTCTAATGGATGTGTTTTTGCAATTAACCCAAACATGGGTTACACCAGCATGTTAATTCTTTCTAGGCTGTCAACTGATGAAACACAGTGGTTTTCATTCTGGTGTAGGCAGAGTGCTGCAACAAAAAAAAAGTGTAGCCCTCAATACTGCTGGTGAAGATCATATTTGAATAGTCTCCAAGGCCATTTTACTAAAGAATTCTGGAAACATACTGTATCTTGCAAAATACAGAGACTACATGTTTTGCTGTTGCCGAGGGCAATAATTTCTGTAGAAATTGCTTTCTAGTTTAATACCTCTTTGAAGGGAGAGAAATAAAAGATCTGCTTACCACATCTATAACTGTACCTGTTTTTTTGGCCTTGTGTCCCTTGATGCCTGAAAGAAATATGGAAATAACGAGTGAAGGAAAACATATTCATTTCTTAAGTATGATTTTCATCTTTCCTTTTAAAAGTACTTGCTTATCTCCTTTTTATTTATTTAAACTATAAACATTACTGAACACAGACATTATTATTATTTTATATTTGGTGAAAAATTCCAGAATAAAATATAACAATTATAGTTAATGAATAAGAAGTCCTTCATTTACAAGGAAAAAAACCCCAAACAACACAATACTCTATTTCACCTTTCATGAAAAAATTACTGCTTTCACATGTTCATGAAATTCATGTTCCTGGACAAGAAGTCACTGAGAGAAAACATTTCTTACAAACAAAATACAGATGTCTGTATTAAAAACTGGAAGTAGAGGTAGTCATTAAACAGAACATAACAGCTATATGCAACTGAGTAAAGCAAGAAGAATCTCAAATGCAATTGAACATCATAGATATTTGTGACATGCAAAATGCAATTATCCAACACAATTTCCCACCAAGAATTAGATCTATCTTTCCATTGGTGCAGACAACTCTACTGACGGGTGTTTTTATAAAAAATGCTTCCCATTTCCATGTTTTTTTTGAACAATGGTGCCTTCTTCCACACAACAGCAGAAATCGATCTTCACAGTAATGTGCAATCTGTTACAGATGTGAGGGTCCTTTCCCTTTCTCTGACACTCCAAAGCAGTTGGTGAGCTTTTGGAGGGGCCTGTTGCAAGTTGCAATAAATTGTATGGCCATAGAAGAAAAACCTAGATCTGTACTTGTGAAGGTAATGAATAGTCCAGAAAAAATTGCAGTGACACAGGAACCACCAGTGGTGCTCCCCAGCCAAGATAATGGTGAAGGCAGAGACTGCTTTATTCACCACACTGTAAAGTTTTCCCGAGTTGCAGTGTAGTTGCACAGTCCCAAACATAAAGAGAATACATACGATGGTCAGAGATGACAGTATTAAAATTTTCAAAATATATGTTCTTTGCTAGCAGCGGGAAACACAGAAGTCAATGAATCAAGATTCCTTGGCAATAAAAGACATCTCCAAATTTGCTCGGCTGACCTTCTGAAGGACAAGTAGAACATATCCAAGTGAAAAAACACAGACAACATGTGCGATTCCCTAACTGGAATTCCACCCTCCTCTTTTCAGCGCTAATGAAGCTAGTGGAAAATGCATGCAGACTGGTAGAAATTAGTTCTGACCCAAGGTTTTGAAAACTTCGGTAGTCATTAACAGAGCTGTGTGACAAACATCAAGTGGCTTGCTGAACATCATGTAAGCTTTTTCTTTTGTTCCTCAGGCTCACTCTGGGAGTTCTGGCTTCATTAAAATCTTAACACTCAAAGCAAAACGTTAGGCTAATGTGTTATGTTCCCATGCAAAACTACAGAGCTTTGTAAGGTTTCTAATGGAAATCACAATGGCTCCCTGGCATATCCTCCCCTGGCATCAGCAGGGGTCATGTTCCGTGAATTATTTAAATCACATTGCAAGGTTATAGTTAGGAGCCAGTGTGAGTATGGATAAAAGGAACAAAAGAGTTTCAGTAACTTATCAAAACATCTATTTCAACTTATACATGGAAAAGAAAAAAAAAAAAAACACCTGAAGTCTCTCAATAACTATTGGCAAGTCTTATGCCAATGAGCTTAATATAGATCAACAAAGCACACCTTGTTATATCCTGTCACTTACTAACAGAAATGTTCTTACTATGCTGGTGATAATTATGATGACTTCATCTTACTGACTGTGGTGGATAACGTTAGATATTCTATTCCTAACTTTACAGTCAAATAGAAATAACGTAACTTTGAATTGATAATAAAAGTATATCCCAATATCACAGATAATGCCTTATAAATCTAATGCTTTTCTAAATGTAATTTTTTAAAAAATAATTTAATTCAGGACTTTATTGAGAAGTCTGCAGTGCTGAAGAAACTGTCGCTTGGAAATACAGACTGCAAAGCAGAGCTCTCAAAGAGTGAGGAAGTATTCAATAGGATTCAAAAAGACAGGGACATACCACTCCATCCATAGAAACCTGCTGCTATATGCAAATAACCTGTTAGCCATCAAAAATGGCATCTGCAGGTTCCAATAACCACTGGAAAGGAGAGGGAAGTTACTTATAATATTTAGGAAACAATTTGTACAAATTCAAGTAGTCTATCAGCCTGCTGGCACATCATATCTAAGAAGTGCTGGGTAGGAAAATCCTGGATCTGAAGATGGGCATGATGATGGTGGTAGCCATGAAACACTGTAGAAGAGATTGAGAAAAAGGAGGGTGATTATAAGGATGGTGATTTTGGTGTGTTTGCTGTGGGTAACAGACTGTCTCAGGAGGCACTGTCTCTCCAGGGTGCCTGAAACTTGTGGAGCGTTACCTGATTATGACTGATTACTGATTACTATTTAGCGCTTGGGCTAGCACAGAGTGCAAAAAAATGCATCAAAAAATCCAGAGGCAAGTTACATGGTGTATCAACAAAAGACTCTCATTCAGTCTGGATTCGGTTTAGTCTCTGTGAAAAGGTTGAAGGTGGAAGAGAGGCGAGTGTCAGATTCTTCACTATTCCTGTGATCCTCTCTGCTGTTGGCAAACAGCCTTTGTGAATAGCTTTGCCAAATTTCTCACTCTTGGGTAAAATGGAAAGTCCACTTCTTACAAGCCAACATTTAACTGAAGACCTTGTGTTCTGTCACTAAAAAACATCATGCTGCAAGCTGTTAGACATAGGAAACGAAGATTTCATATTTCAAGAAATACAGCAAGATTATATGATCCAGCATTATACAATAAATATTCCTCAGTTGATGCAAGGGAGGCAAAGGCCAACAAAAGAACAAATACTAAAAGACTGTAATGGTTATTTTATTTCTTATGAGGAAATTAGGTGTGATCCTCTTTTCATTCTGAGTATTGCGAATAAGAAATAGAAATGTTCCTCATCTCCATGAAGGTGAGTTTTTGTAAAACTCCCTTTGGGGGATTGCTTTCTCCTTGTTTACAATCACAAACACTTGTGTTGGAACTACTTTCATTCAAATTGCTTTTCATCTTCATATTATCATAGAATCTTTGGGTTGGAAGGCCATCTAGTCCAATCCCCCTGTAATGAGCAGGGACATCTTCAACTAGGTAACATTGCTGAGAGCACCGTCCAACCTGACCTGGAATGTTTCCACAGATGGGGCATCTACCACCTCTCTGGGCAACCTGTGCCAGTGGTTCACCACCCTCACTGTAAAAAATGTCTTCCTTACATCTAGTCAAAATCTACCCTCTTTTCATTTGAAACCTTTACCCCTCATCCTATCGCAACAGGCCCTGCAAAAATGTCTGTCCCCATCCTTCTTATAGGGTCCCTTTAAGTACTGGAAGGCTGCAAGAAGGTCTCCCTCGAGCCTTCTCCAGGCTGAACAACCCCAACTGTCTCAGCCTGTCCTCATAGGAGAGGTTTGCCATCCCTCTGATCATTTTTGTGGCCCTCCTCTGGACCCGCTCCAACAGGTCCATGTCTTTCCTGTGCTGAGGGCTCCAGAGCTGGATGCAGGACTCCAGGTGGGATCTCACCAGAGAGGAGTAGAGGGGCAGAATCACCTCCCTCGACCTGCTGGCCACGCTGCTTTGGATGCAGCCCAGGATATGGTTGGCCTTCTGGGCTCCAAGTGCACATTACCGGCTCCTGTCCAGCTTTTCATCCACCGGTACCCTCAAGTCCTTCTCGGCAGGGCTGCTCTCCATCCCTTCATCCCCCAGCCTGTACTGATACCAGGGCTTGCCTCGACCCAGGGTCCTGGGTACTCGGGGGTACTGGTGGATGAAAAGCTACTTCCTAAGAATCAGATCTAAAACAGCAAAAGCCTGATTCTATTTTCCAACTACTGGACGAAGGGTCATCCCCAAATCTTTCCCAAAGATTTTGTCTCATTCTGTCACAGGTACTGATGGTCATGACTATTTTGGTTCCCTCATCATATCGTACATGACAGCTTGGCAAGCAAGCGATAGATGTAATAATTTAAAGACAGCGTAGTACAGTATCTTATTGAAGACATTTTAAATCTAAATGTTAATGTATCGTGGGGATACCAGTGTACAGGAGACTACTTGACTAAAAATGTATTAAAGCAGGGACTTCCAGATGTCAAAGAAAACACATTCTGAAATTCGTAGGCTTCACAAGGGTTACAGAAGGCATTTGAAAATATAGGTGTAAAATACCTTTTGAGACATGATTAAAATATGATAGACATGTACAGCAAAGAGTGGGAAAGAGAGATCTGGTGAAGGTCAAAGACTAAAAAATTTTGGAAGTAAAATTATTATTATTTTAAATATATTTGAAGGAACTAAGAAACAACAGGGAAGGGGGGGCGGACACCACTTTGAAATCTTTGCATTTCCAGTATACAGAGGAAAATGTTTTTGAAAGATTTTCCCCTTTCAGATACAATCAACAACCATCCTATCCTGAAATAAAAAGAATATATTTACTAAGGTTTTGATTACAAGAATTTTATTAATATAAGCTTTTTTTCTATTACTTTTTTGCTAAGGAAATCTACGATACCACACTTTCTGTAGAGCCTCATACAAAGACCACTGAGATTAAATGACTTTTTTACTGACTCCGGTGTTCTTGGAATAGATCCAGGAAAATATTGTAGGCCAGTTTTTGTACTACTCTGTGAAAACACTTGTATTGTACTAACTCCTGGAGAATAGAATTGCTGAATTCAATATAGTAACAGTCAGAGACATAAGCAACAGAGTTGTAAGAACTATGGTTGTAAGAGCAGGGGAATAATATATTTTTCCACACTCATCCCTTAAATAAGTGTAAATTCTATAATATCAACTTATAATTAGTGATTTTGAATTCAATAATATTTTCAAATTATATAAAAATTAGTAACAGTGTGAAAATGTGTCCTTAATAGTTGTCATAAATCAATAGAATAATGACAATTTTTCAGTGTGATTTTAAAAATACCGTCCTTAAATTAAAATAATTTAAAGTTTATATTATAATGTCTTAATTTTTTTGTGAAAATAAAATACATTGATACGGAAAGTCTTTTGCAGGCCTTTTAAAATAAGTTTGGGTTTTCTTTTTGTTAATTCCTGTTGCATGAGAACTATAACTGTGTACAACTACAAGGTCTTGTCCCTCTCAGAATAGCAGAGAAGCTAAAGAAAGTATTTCATGCCCTTTAGGATTTGTGGGAGCATAGCTAAGGATGTAGAATGTGTTGGAAATAAATTGCCATGGAAAGGTGATTCATATAAGTGTGAAAAGGGACAGTTTATGTTGCGACTGTAAAAATACTCTGTAGAACTGCAGCTTTCAAAGGAGTTCTTCCATGTTTTCCCCTTGAATGCTACATCCACGCTTTGTAATGAAAAACAAAACAGCCAAAACCCACATTTTCCTAGTGGAAATCGAGTTTTGATTTACGGTATTTTTTGTCAAAACAGACCCACTTAGATGAAAAGCTTTAGTTAAAAAATTGAAGAACTGAACATAGGAATCTCATGGAATTTACTGAAAACTTACATATTTCCATTTAGAAATGCTTCTGTCATAGAAGTTATAGTGTGATTTCTTCCTATCACCATTTTCTCTTTCTGGTCGCATTCCCCAGTCAGATTCAACCTTCAATGATTCACTAAAGATAGTCCCAGGAGCAGAAGGCAATAGTGCATTACAGGAAAATGTATTCTGGCCAGGGAATCTGTCATATGGAGGATGGCAATAACAGAAAGCATGTGAACGACTTTTACTATCAGGCTGGGATAAAAACTGTCACAGTTTTTCCATATAAAAATGTCTGTTTTCAAATTTTCAAATATTTTCATCACTTGATTTTCCAATGAAATATAAACAGCTGTTATGAGGGGGAAAAAAAGCTGTCGTTCATATCTACTTAAACAAAATATCTACATTTGAATGTTTTGTCCATACAGGAATGAACGAAGCCCAGACATATAGCAGCTATTCTAAGCCAGCTCTAGTGATACTTTTCAGAAAGCATGAGGCTATTTTTAGACTGTATGTCACTGTCATCCAAGTTGAAATCTAGACATTAACAGTAGAATGTGAAAATACACATTTCTGTAGGTAGCTCATTTTTCTATTTTAATTAACGTTTCATATTGATAGCCATGAGATTTAGAAGTCAGGAGCAAAAGTGTAACGTTTAACTTGCCAAACTGTAAACAGCTCTCATAAACCAAAATTACAGCCGAAGAGCCAATGTGAAGAGCTTCTGAATGACTCTATGAAGCCAGCGTGTTTGCCTATTTATAACAACACTGTGAAATATGAGCCTAATTCTAAGTCAGCATAAAATGGGATGAATACATGGTAAAACTCCATTAGAGGGGGTCTGTGGATAGAGCTGTCCCTAAGCCTGATTTTACAAACCTGATAAAAAACAGGTCATGGCAAAATTATTGGTGGGCAAGGAGAGCCGAGATACAAAGGCTCTCTTGGACTCAGAATGTGAAATAGGAGTGTCATGGTCCAGCTTTCTCTATTTTGGTGGGGAATACTCCGAGTTTCTACTATATTAAGTATCAGACCAGCACTTCAGTTATAAGCCAAATATCTGTTTTATTTGTTGACCTCCACAAGAGAGGATAATAATGATGAGGAACACCTCCCAGCAAAAGAAGAACCTTATAATTTAAGGTTGATGGAACAGGATCATTAACTGCGTGTCTGTATGCACAGTTTAAGCAGCAAGCAGGCAGAAAAGGGCAGCTATGTCTGTATCTGCTTTGCTTTTTTTATATGTCTGCAAACTGTGTAATTTGCATGTTATCAAGGCTTTTGTTGGCATAGCAGGAAAACAATTAACATATTTTATTTCTAATATTGCTTAAACAGATGCCATCCAGAAACTTCACTGTCAGAGACAACTCCAGGGGTTTCTGAAACTGCTGACAGGAGACTATGACGCATCCAGTAAAATGAAAAGCTGTACTGATAATTTCCATCTGGTCTGATAGTACTACCCTGGTGCCCTCAGAACAGATTTAGATTGTTTCCTTTCTTGTTTCCTTGTTTACTTTGTGTTTTTGAGATTTTAAACTTCTTCATGAGCTTCTTAGTACTAGCAGTAGCACTAGAAGTAGTATGGTAATTCCTAGAGGTCAAAGCTATCAGCGTTCTCCGCTAATACCCAAGAAAGAGATTATCTCTGTCTTGAAGGCTCAGAGACTTTATTCACAGTGGAGTAAAACATATAGTTATATTTCATTTTGTCATAACAATGCCAGCCTAAATACAGCTAGCATCCAAGACAACAGCAATAATGGTGTTCACTATTGACTTCAGCATACACTAACAACTTAGGCACATATCCAGGATCTTTGCTATGCTTCTAGAGATTTCACCAAAGCCTGTGCCATCCATTATCTGGAGTATGGCTTCCTGTCCACACGTGGATAAATCAAAAGGAGACGGAGAATACAAGAATAAATATTAACTCATCAGCATGATGAATATCTGTTAACTAAATTTTCTCATTTTGGTAGACATTTTGGCAGAACAGTATTTCAGGGAGGGACTCAGGAAGCTTAATAAAGCAGTGTCACTGCATGCAGCTGGGTATGTTATTCAGACAAAATCCAGTTGTGGACTATGACTCTCCATAGGAGCCCTGTATATAACAATATATACGAAAGAAAGATTACAAAAAAAGCTTAAATAATTGAGTATGGAAAAACTAATGTTTTAAACAGCAAAGCTTCAAATTATGTCTAAAGCAAAATACATTTTTCTGCCTATTAATGACATAAGGAGTCAATCCTCTCAGTGTGACATTCGCTTTTGCATGGAGAACCAGAAGAAAACATATGCAATGCTTTAAAATCTTATTCAGGGCACACAATGGAACTAAATGTATATTTCATTGCCAGAAGAGAAATGTCATGATTCACTGGCCCTCATTGTTTCTGAGAAGTACAAATATAAGTCTGATCTCATCAGCTACGTCTCTGAATCAAACATGTTGTTACAGTCTGTGATTTTTTCCTTCTCTACATTCAGTTTCTTCTGAAACAGATTTATGCAGTTTGCTTCTACATTTTAACCAGTCTGGGTATAAAGAAATTCCATCTCAAAATTCTTACAGATTTAGGCCATCCCTTAGCAGTAATCTATTGAAAGAATTACTCTTTCCATATCATGATACTTTGTTCTCCTAGTATTGTTGTTTGTGTGTGTTTTCCCCTAGAAACTGTTGAGCAGCTTATTGGAGATTTACCACATCTCCCATATGCACTGAAAAATAAATTTGGAGCATGAAGTTAGACCTATCTTTTACTCGTAGCAGGTTTTGGTTCACTAGCAGTTTTAAATTTAGTCTCTCCTGACTATGAGAACAAAATGTTTCAAATTGTCCTGATTCTGGCTCTAAAAGCACAATTTACATCTGAGATAGGAGATAAACCCAAGGAATTTTATGATTTTAAATAAAATGAATGCCTTTAAAAGGTTTCAGGATGATATCTTCTAAGACAATACTCATATGTCAATGGCACAGTGATGGGCAAATTATTGAGCACAGTCATATTTCTGATCCTGTTAAAACTTTGAAGCCACCGAGGCGAAGGGCTACGGAGCGAAGGATCGCGCTGGGGGAGCCTTCCCGAGGCGGCCAAACCGCGAAGGCGGCAGCACAGGGAGCGAGAGAGTGCCCCAGCTTCCCCCCCCGACCCCCGGCCGGCGGAGCGGGCTCCTAACGAGCGGCAGCTCTGACTCAGCGTGGGCGGGGCCCAGGGCGGCGGCGGCCAAAACCCCTCGCCTACAAGAGCAGCGCCCGGGAGCGCGAGCGACCCGGAGCGCGGCGAACAGGGCGGGCAAACAGGGCGTGGCACGTCAGGAGGGCGTAGCGCGTCAGTTCGCGCGGGCAGGGCGTGCAGGGGAGGCGTGCGGGCGTGGTACAGTACAAGTGGCCATCGTCCTCCCAGAGGAGGCGCAGCCATGGTCGCCACTCGGCTGAAAACCGGGGCCAGAAAGACTGTGGCGACACAGACGGAGCTCCCGCTCAGGCACGTGGCTGTCCAAGTATCCGGCTGCAGAGAGTGCCTGAGCCTGTCGGTTGTTCCAGAGACTGACGGGGACAATACCTGCGTGCGGTGCGACCAGGTCAGCGACCTGCTCAGCCTGGTGGCAGAGCTGAAAGAGGAAGTGGAGAGGCTGAGGAGCATTAGGGAGTGTGAGAGGGAGATAGATTGGTGGAGCCACTCCCTGGCGGCCCTGAGGCAGGGGCAGCTGGTGGAGGCTCCACAAGCAGCAGGAGATCCCCTGTCCTCTTGCTGCCGGGCAGAAGGAGAGGACCTAAGAGATGAGGGGAAATGGAAGCAGGTCCCTCCTCGGAGAGGTCGGCGAATTCCCTCCCGGCCTCCCTCACCGTCCCAGCTGCCCTTACACAACAGGTATGGGGCTCTGGAACATGAGGGACAGGAACATGAGGACCCTGATGAAGGTCCATCCGAGGGGGTGCCTAGGGTGTGTCAACCAGCCCCACGCATCAAGACGTCCTTAGTTAAGAAAAAGAGGAGGGTGATTGTTGTAGGTGACTCCCTCCTAAGGGGTACAGAGGGCCCAATATGTCGACCAGACCCAACTCACAGGGAAGTCTGCTGCCTCCCTGGGGCCTGGGTGAAAGACATCACCAGAAAACTCCCTGGTCTGGTTCGGCCCACTGATTACTACCCGCTGTTGGTCATGCAGGTTGGCAACGATGAGGTTGCGCTAAGAAGCCCAAAGGCAGTCAAAAAGGACTTGAGAGCACTGGGGCGACTGGTCAATGGAGCGGGAGCACAGGTAGCGTTTTCGTCAATCCCTTCAGTGACGGGGAAGAACACTGAAAGGAACAGGAAAGCACACCTGATCAACACATGGCTCAGGGGCTGGTGCCGTCATCAGAATTTTGGGTTTTTTGACCACGGGGCGGTTTACACGGCACCAGGTCTCCTCGCAAATGATGGAGTGCAACTGACGCCGAGGGGAAAAAGGATTCTTGCTCATGAGCTGGCAGGCCTCATTGAGAGGGCTTTAAACTAGAATTGGAGGGGGGAGGGGCTAAAACCGGGCTCACTAGAGTTGAACCTAGGGGTAGGTTCAACGTGCCAGAGTTGAAATCTATAGCCCGGCTCAGGTGCATCTACACCAATGCACGCAGCATGGGCACCAAACAGGAGGAGCTGGAAGCCATTGTGCAGCGCGACAGCTATGACGTAGTTGCCATCACAGAAACATGGTGGGATGCTTCTCATGACTGGAGTGCTGCAATGGATGGCTATAAGCTCTTCCGAAGGGATAGGCAGGGAAGGAGAGGCGGTGGGGTGGCTCTGTATGTTAGGGAGTGTTTTGATTGCATAGAAATTGAAGATTGTGAAGACCAAGTAGAGTGCTTGTGGGTAAGGATGAGGGGGAAGGCCAATGAGGCAGACATCCTGCTGGGAGTCTGTTACAGGCCACCCAACCAGGATGAAGAGACGAATGAGACATTCTATAAGCGACTGGCGGAGGTCTCGCATTCGCTGGCCCTTGTTCTTGTGGGGGACTTCAACCTACCGGACATCTGCTGGAAGTATAACACGGCAGAGAGGAAACAGTCTAGGAGGTTCCTGGAGTGTGTGGAGGATAACTTCCTGACACAGCTGGTGAGTGAGCCCACCAGGGGAGGTGCCTTACTGGACCTGCTGTTTACAAACAGAGAAGGACTGGTGGGAGATGTGGTGGTCGGAGGCCGTCTTGGGCTTAGCGACCACGACATGATAGAATTCTCGGTTGTGAGTGAAGTAAGGAGACGACTCAGCAAAACTGCTATCATGGACTTCCGGAGGGCAGACTTTGGCCTGTTCAGGTCACTGGTTGAGAGAGTCCCTTGGGAGACAGTCCTGAAGGACAAAGGGGTCCAGGAAGGCTGGACAGTCTTCAAGAAGGAAATCTTAAAGGCGCAGGAGCAGGCGGTCCCCATGTGCTGTAAGAAGAGCTGGCGGGGAAGGCGACCGGCCTGGCTGAACAGGGAGATTTTGCTGGGACTCAGGGAAAAGAGGAGAGTTTATCACCTCTGGAAGAAGGGACAGGCAACTCATGAAGAGTACAAAGATCTCGTTAGGTCAAGCAGGGACAAAATTAGAAAGGCAAAAGCCCAGCTAGAGCTCAGTCTGGCCACAGTCGTAAAGGATAATAAAAAATGTTTTTACAAATATATTAACAACAAGAAGAGAGGCAAGGAGAATCTCCATCCCCTACTGGATATGGCAGGGAACATTGTCTCCAAGGACGAGGACAAGGCTGAGGTACTTAATGCCTTCTTCGCCTCAGTCTTTAATAGCCACTCCAGGTATCCACAGGATATTCAGCCCCCTGAGCTGGAAGACGGGGATGGAGAGCACAATGTACTCCTCATAATCCAGGAGGAAGCAGTCAAGGACATGCTAAGCCACCTGGACATCCACAAGTCTATGGGGCCTGATGGGATCTACCCAAGAGTACTGAGAGAGCTGGCGGAGGAGCTTGCCAAGCCACTCTCCATCGTTTATCAGCAGTCCTGGTTAACAGGGGAGGTCCCAGAAGACTGGAGGCTTGCCAATGTGACACCCGTCTACAAGAAAGGCCGGAAGGAGGATCCTGGGAACTACAGGCCTGTCAGCCTGACCTCTGTTCCAGGGAAGATTATGGAGCGGTTGGTTTTGAGAGTGCTCACAGGGCATCTGCAGAACAGCCAAAGGATCAGGCCCAGCCAGCATGGGTTCATGAAAGGCAGGTCCTGCTTGACCAACCTGATCTCCTTCTATGACCAGGTGACCCGCCTAGTGGATGAGGGAAAGGCTGTGGACGTTGTCTACCTGGACTTTAGTAAAGCCTTTGACAGCGTCTCCCACAGCATTCTCCTGGAGAAACTGGCGGCTCGAGGCTTAGACGGGTTTACTCTTCACTGGGTGAGGAACTGGCTGGATGGCCGAGCCCAGAGAGTTGTGGTGAATGGCGTTAAATCCGGCTGGCGGCCGGTCACGAGTGGTGTTCCCCAGGGCTCGGTTCTGGGACCAGTCTTGTTCAATATCTTTATAGATGATCTGGATGAGGGAATTGAGTGCTCCCTCAGTAAGTTTGCAGATGACACCAAGCTGAGTGGGAGTGTTGATCTGCTGGAGGGTAGGAGGGCTCTGCAGAGGGATCTGGACAGGCTGGATCGATGGGCAGAGGCCAACTGTATGAGGTTTAATAAGGCCAAGTGCAGGGTCCTGCACTTTGGCCACAACAACCCCATGCAATGCTACAGGCTTGGAGAGGAGTGGCTGGAGAGCAGCCCGGCGGAAAGGGACCTGGGGGTGCTGGTTGACAGCCGGCTGAATATGAGCCGGCAGTGTGCCCAGGTGGCCAAGAAGGCCAACAGCGTCCTGGCCTGTATCAGGAATAGTGTGGCCAGCAGGAGCAGGGAAGTGATTGTGCCCCTGTACTCAGCACTGGTGAGGCCGCACCTTGAATCCTGTGTTCAGTTTTGGGCCCCTCACTACAAGAAGGATGTTGAGGTGCTGGAGCGTGTCCAGAGAAGGGCAACGAAGCTGGTGAGGGGTCTGGAGCACATGTCTTATGAGGAGCGGCTGAGGGAACTGGGGTTGTTTAGTCTGGAGAAGAGGAGGCTGAGGGGAGACCTTATCGCTCTCTACAACTACCTGAAAGGGGGTTGTGGCGATGAGGGTGTTGGTCTCTTCTCCCAAGTAACTAGTGATAGGACAAGAGGAAATGGCCTCAAGTTGCGCCAGGGGAGGTTTAGATTGGATATTAGGAAAAATTTCTTCACTGAGAGAGTGGTCAGGCATTGGAACAGGCTGCCCAGGGAGGTGGTGGAGTCGCCATCCCTGGAAGTGTTCAAAAAACGTGTGGATGTGGCGCTTCAGGACATGGTTTAGGGGACATGGTGGTGCTGGATTAATGGTTGGACTTGATGATCTTAAAGGTCCTTTCCAACCTAGTGATTCTGTGATTCTGTGATTCTGTGACTTCACTTTCCATTTCACTTCAATTTCTCATCCAGTTAAAAAAAAAAAAGGATTTTTATCTCCCAAGTTTTCCACAAAGTAGTAGATGCAAACTGAGTCCTAAATGTTCAAAACTCTTTGGTCAAGGCATTCTGCATCTTGCATAATTGTATTTATCATTAGATTGGTTGGTCTTCAGGGCTTTCAGGTTTTTCTTCCTCTCCTCTCTCTATCCCTCCCCTACAGCTTTCAGCTTTTCCAGTTTTCACCCCAAACATGATAAATTCAGCTTTGGATCAGTCCCTGTTTTATCTCCAGAAATCACTGAAAGAAATTCCTGGCTGTAGGTATGTTGTAAAGCAAGCAGGGTGGCAGGTGAGCCTCTGCATCGGCTGCAGGCCAGCCTGCCTGGGCAGGAGTCAGCCTGCTGCCTCATTTGGCTGCATCCCGTACTCGTCACGCTGTCTCGGTCTCACACGTTTTGCCCGGCAACCCTGACCAGCCATGATTTAGTCTGGGCAGGGTTCTGCTGACAAGGGTTCACGTGGGACCCCAACAATCAGTAAAGTCTGAGCAAAACGGGTTGGGGGAAATGTTGTTAGGAAACGTCCTGTAAAAGCAGGACAGCTTTTCCACATGGATGTGCTCTTACATCTACAGAGATGAATTTAGGTCACACACTTTCTCATACCTTTTTCACAACATACAGGCTCATCTTTCTGACTGTCAATCTAGTTAAAAGGGCAACCAGTCGTGTTACATTAAGTTTTGCTCAGTTTCTCGGTTGCCTACATATCTGTTAACAGCACCTGCTTTGCGGAAGGCAGATGTAGTGATGCTCTTACCCATCGCATGTGTCTTGCTATCTACCTGTTTTAAGGAGAACGCACTAAGAGAAATTCGTCTCAGACCAAGGGGGCGGGAGCTGTGAGTATGGTAGTAAAGTGATGTCTTATTTCAGCCTCTGGTTGGAAAACCTTTGAAGAAAGTTAAGTTAATAAAGAAAATCTGCTGAAGAGGCATTTGGAGGATGAAATGGGCAGAAGCTCCACTAATAGTTTCCAGGAATGGGTTGAATCTGGGCCTTTCTCTTTCTTCCTCTGTGCATCCCCACTTCTTATTTCTTCCATCATCTTGTAAAGAAGGGCAGTCGCTTGCCTCCAAAACAGGAGAAATGTTTTAGTTAGATCTCAGAAGGGCAAAAGCTCAGCAGCTGGTCTGTAGGCTGGAAAGGTGCCTGCAAAAGACAAGCTGTGATGTGGGCTATACACTTTTATTTTTTTCTTGGTACTTTGGAATTTTTTTCAGTGGTTTAAAGGAGTTTATAGTCTAGTTTAGATCCACTCGCTAAACAGTGTAGTGTAGTGTATTATACTATACAGCAATATAATAATACTATGATACTGTTTTATACAATAAAGAGCTCTGAATTCAGTGTATTCAGTAGTCTTAATTTTAAATTTCACTGATTCATATGCTTTCTTATGATCTGTGGGAAGTTAATATGATCTAGATTGCATGCTGAATTTGTCTTGAAAGCTGGTTTTACGTTAGAACATTAAGTTCTCCCACAAGGAAATAGAATAGCTCCTGCTAGTCATATAGATAGCATTTAGACTTACTGACTAATGTATATCATAAACATACCCTGGAATCATGGTCCCTGACTACAGTAAAAAATACGATGGCTCCTCCTCAGAGAGTGAGGTGTGAGATGTTATCAGAGTATGCACATCAACATGGAAACTAGGAAAGTGTCTCACTTCTGCAATAGAGCCATGATGTAAAAACCCAGTATTTGCAAGCTCCTGCATAGCTTGCACATAGCTTCTAACTGGACTTCTTCTAACGGGATTTCAAATTCCGTTTGCACTTGATTTCCTTTTCAGATATCTATAATGTTCTTATTTTAAATGTTAGTACAAGGTATCAAAATGATGACTAAAATATAATATAGGGTCCAAAATGTCAAAAACAAGTATATGGATAGAAAAATATATTGTTTTCATATTAAGCAGTAATTCAGACACATACACAATTAGATAATACTGTTCTATGAAATGAAGACTAATCCTTTCAGCCAGGCTGAAAGGTTTAGTCTTGGAAGAGTCCCTTATAATAAATGGATTAACATGAGGAAGACTAGCAGAATGGAGCCCATGATCAAATTAGACAACACTGGACTTAATAATATTTGAAAAACCTTTTGAACACATGTGCTTTCTTCTCCTTTATGGACATTTGAAGGAAGTCAGTAGTTTAACACTGTAATTACAGCAAAGGCACTTCTATTTTGTTTCCAGATGTAATTATGAAACCCCTAATCTGATTTTCATACATCTGTAACTTCATACAATCCAATTTTAGAGGTTGACCTATTTTTGTGCCACAGATACATTTGAGTCTAATTAAAACATAATGACTCCTTACATTTTATGATACAGTAACTTTAGAAGTATGTTTTCTCTCAAAATGATTCTTGTTCATAACTTTTTAGAACTGTTTTTAATGGTAAACTCTTATGTACTAGACTAGAAATGAACCATACTTCTAAAAGGAATACAAATGTGGCTTCCTTTGAATTGTGCAAATAAATCAATTTCCCTAAGTTTAATAGTTTTCCAAACATGCAAATAATTCAAATTATTCATGGTTTATCAGATCTATTTTCTAACATCCTGGCAGAACAGACTAAGTAGCAGAACAATGCTTTATCATTGTGAATAAATTTAACATCAGAAGATTTAGTATCAGATTGTTTGAGCTTCAATTATACATGAAGGATTAAAAAAGAGTGATTCCAAATACAGTTTCTTCTTAAACAGCATAAAATCAAAGACCATAATTTTGATATATAGTAGGTTGTCTTCAAGTCTGAAAAAGAGGAATACGACAACATTTATTTCTTGGAAAATTATAATTGATATCAGATCTAGTTAGTAATTAACATTTTGAGCGCACTATATCACTGAATAATTAAAATTATACATAAAAAATTTGGTAAATAGTGCTATATCCGCTTAGCTCAGTCAGTGTATTGATTAATTATTGACTTGCATGAATGTAGTTTTGATGAGTATATCAGCAGCCTTCACTATTTACATCCACCAAAGTAAGAATTTCAAAGAAGAAATTTTTTTATTAGACCAACTGATGCAGTTGGAAAAACAAAAAAGACTTTTTGGCACAAAACCCCTTCTTTGGATTGGGAATGAAAAAAGAAGTCCTTAAATCAATTAAATATTGTCTCTTGTTTAGAACAGATGCACTGCAATCAGAAGGCCTTCATGTCTATCACAGCTTTCTACAGTGCATTTTCAGAAGTAGTCTTTGAAGGTAGGCATGTTGTTCTGTGAGTTTTATTCATAGGGTAGTGTAATGTTCATAATGTTACATGATTTTCTACCATATGTTTTCAAAAGCAGAAGCACTTCTACCCATATGATATGGCTCTGATTCACCTTTCAGGCTCCCTTTACTGTAAACCATATATTATCCCTGAAAAAGAAAAGAAGAAAATCAGAGGTTATTCAGTTTTGATGTGAAAAATAAAACTCTCTCCTGATGGCTTCACAGCTGCTCAAATGCATTTATTCTCTGATTTTAATCTCCTTCCTGTAAATTAACCAGTTGAGAGAATAGATTTGGATGAATACTAACTCACTACATTTCGAAAAAAATCATTTTCCGACTAAAAAAAGTCCTTTCTCACATTAGGGTAAATTTAATCAACTCATGGAGGGGTCTAGTGATTGCCAGAGCAACTTCCAGGTGAAGAATGGAGGTGTTCATCTTGGAGATCAGGTGTGGGGAGATGGGAGGAAGATCACCATCTTCCATAGAACAATATACTAAGTCAGACCCATAGTGAGCCTTGAAATAGTTACGTATGCTAATGGCCATTCATCAGCTTAGCCAAACCATGAGTCTGCGAGCAAAATATTGTGGGAACAGTCATAGATGTGTAAAAAGCAGGTTAGCTATTTAAGCAAAACAGAATCAAAATTAAAATCTCCTTAAAAAAAAAAAAAACTAAAAGCCCAAAGGTTGAGAATTTTTTTGAGAAATATCAGTTTTAACATTTTGCTCACTGCCCAAAAGGTGATGTTTCCCTTCCAGCAGTAGTCTTCCAGGGTAAGTCCCTCATATTTCCTTTGTCTGGAGGCCTTTTCTCCCCCAGCTCAGTGAATAAAATACAGAAAACAGAAGAAATTATTACCTTTGCTTACATGTCTTCACATAACTTGTCTTCTTACAAATATGTTGCCAAAATGCCTAAACTTCCCTCTTGATTTATGGAAGTGAGTAAGGTCTACTTCAAAATCAAAGACTTGATTCAGTTTGTAGCTTTCTGTGAGAACAGAAGATTTGGATTTACTTGTAAGAGCTTGTAAAATTTTTGAGTACTGATTTGAGTCAGGTTTGAAAATCGTGTCTTCTGAGATTTGATTTCTTTTTTTCTCATTCAAAATCTGTCAATCTTTTGCATTTGTAGGATTTATTTTAACCAGAGGCAAAATAGACAAAAAGGAAAAAGTTGACATAAGCTTTATATTGAAAGGGGGAGCACAGTGCAGATCTCTTCTCCAGCATGAATTATAAGTGTCAAAATAGCAACTTAAAAAATGGTCCTGCAGCAAGCCAGGCTTCCTCGAAACGTGAAGTCTTAGAGACACTCTGGTTGATAGGAATTCTTACAAAGCTTCATGATGAATATGCATCGGTATTACACTCAAAATCTTTCGTCTTTTTTGGGCGGAAAGAGGAAACACACCTTATATATAAAATCAAGAGTTTATTGTTAGTATAATTAAAGTTTTAACAATCTAATCCAAGAATCATTGTTAATCCAGGGGTAACTGTTGCAGAAAGAGAAAGAATATATCTATGCATAACAAGTTACAGTAATTATAATAATTCAGTTAAACTTGTTATACACATGCTTCTGATTTTCTACCTTTTTTTCCTAATCTTCTGCTCACTCTTCTTCTGCTCCTCAGGGTCTTAAACTTGCTGTTTTCATCCCGGTGTTGGCGGGGGGGTGTTACAGGAAGCTGACAACTTCTGGAGTCCTTTGCTGGGAGCATTAGGATGCCTCACTCTGGGACCCATACAGAGCCATTTTTTAGTGTTTGCTAATGTGTTTTTAGACTGTGATTTTACATCCCTGGTCTGCAGTTCTCTGTCTTACCTGAATTTATTATGCATGTTGCCTGTTAGATTCATTAGACGCTACTGCTTTGTTTTCTTTTTGACGCTCAAAACTTGTTTTGTCAAAATCCCCTCTTACGTTTCTGTAACTGACCACCGGAAAGTTGTTCACAGCCATAAGGCTTCCAGCGCCAGCCTTTTCCCTGTCTCTTACCGTCCCATTCCTGTACTCCCCCATGTCACATCCTACATCTCCACTTCCCAAGGCCTCTGTTGTTGTATCATCAGGCCTGTAGTTCTCTGCACTGCGGATGAAAACCCCGATCTGCAGAAGATCTGGGAAAACCCCAACTATCTATCACTCCCGACGCACCGCCAAGTTGCAGCTTCATGGTAAATTATCCACCTTGGAACAACTCTGACATGGTGCTAGTCTGTGGTGACAAGAGGCAGTAGTAGTAGGTCCCACAACTTGTATGTCCCCAAGAGTTCCTTCTGTTAAAGGAAAGGGATGTGGAGGAGGGGGGTTCTGCCATCAAAAATCGGAATTGCAGGCAGCAACCCTGCCAGCACGCACTGCTACCACGGCCTGGTGATGCCCACGTTGGCAGACCGTGGAGCTGAGGACTGGGCCAGATCAAATGAGAACGAGATCGCTGTGAAACAGCCCAGCACAGAAACAGAAGAATGCTTTGGATCGAGATTTCCACACCCTGGAATTCAGCGGAAAATTCTCCACTGAGATTAAAGAACAGGCGAAGATCCTAAAAGCTCTTGGTTTTGCATGCCTTTGTTCCTTGGAGGTGGCAAGAGTGATGAAAGAAGATACCACGGAATGACAAGATATGAAAAAGCTGAAAACTTTTTTTTCGAAAAATTCACAGTGCCAGTTACTGTGTGCAGAGGACACAATACACTGTAAACTACTGACAAGCTTGTGAACCCGACTCTTGTCATGAAGCACTTGTATTGTAATGAGTAAAAATCAGAGCACAGCAAGCACACAAATATTCCGAGTACTTCAGCAAGGAAACACTTTGTTAAGATGTGTTGAAGGCGGCTGAGTAGCAGTGACAGATTGCTAGGAGAAGCACCAGTTTCGTGTTAGGAAGTTTTGGGGGATTAATATAAACTGAGAATTCAAAAACACTTTGTTCTTGATTTCAGATCATTCTGTAGAAAGCAAAGCAGCTTCAAGAAGGGTGAAAAGCTTTGATTTGCACCGCCAGGTATAGCAGCAAAAATAAAGACCGGGTGTAGCTGAATACTCTGGAAAGAGTTGCTGGAAATTTCTGTTTATTATTTGTCCTTCTCTTTCGCTCTTTTCTCTGCCTTCTTTCCCTCCTTGTTCCCAAAGGATCTTTCTTCTCTGTCAACAATTTGAAGAAGGCAACATTCACCTTGAATCACTGGGTGGTGGGAGCTGAACATTATGAAAGATTCAGACTGCGACAGCGTTTTAAAAAATTTAATTTAAAGTGAGAAATTTTAGGCGAGAAAAAAAGTGCTCATCAGCCCAAGTAGGGACTTTTTTTTTTTTTCTGTCAAAATTTTGTTTTGTAAGGCATGCTGACTTCTTTGGTCTTGTTCCAATGTAGAAGAAAAAAAAAATCCAATTGAATAATTTCCCACTAAGCCAGGAATCCAATTGTCTCCCATTTCTCCCTTAGGTTCAATTTATATTGGTCTAAAAACCAGCAAATCGTCAGCTTGAAGAAGTAGCATTTTTGTTCAAGAAGTCTCTTTATTTTTCAACACACCAAGAAATATGGTAGCTATTTTGTTCCTGACACTCTCACTCCTTCTTGTTTCCTTATTTGTATTGTGTTGAATTTATGAGTTTTTTTAAGTTAATTAAATTTCTAAAAGCATCTGAGCAAAAACAGAGATCTGTACTGCAGCCTATACAGATTTTTGAGTCCACAGGAATGTAATTATTAAAAATAATTTTATTTGAAATTCCGTTATAAATACTTCCATGATTCCCATACCTTCTAAACTCTGTTGCTTTTCAAAAGTTGCATTTTTCAAGGTTAATTTAAAACTGATATTTTAAAAGTTACAACCCAGGCCTTTTCTAGACTACAGGAGAGCTTTGCACAATGTTTTTTTATTTTCAAAAAGTCAAATTCCTATTTTTTTCTTTCTCTATTTAGGTTGTCTGTTAGTCTTTAACAGTGCAGTGGGGAAGCTCTAAACACAGTATATTTTTCATTGTAATCTATATGAATGCTGACTACTAAAACAGCATAAAATTTGGGGAGAGGGGATTCAACTTTTTCTATCAATAACTTGCAAATTTGAATGGCATTTAAACTACAAATATGTGTTAATTTTTCTGATTTTTTTTTAGCAAAAATAAATTTTAGATTTTGTAGTCAAAGAGTTTCAGATTCTCATTCCAAAATGGTACATTACTTTAGAAATTTACTTATATGTAGTTAGGAAATGCAATGGAAAATATCCTAAAACACAAGTGGCCATGTAAGTTTTGTTTCTTACTGGAAAAAACACTCTATTTTGGTGAGGGGTACTGAAAATGTGGCCAACAGCTTGAAACACCACTATTTGAAGATGTCTTTTGGTGTGTCTCTCTGCATTACAGCCTGCTGGTGGATGTAGAGTAGATAAGGATTGACTCCTTGGCCAGTCCGTAGGGGCTTGGCAACCTCTACAGCAGTTCCTGTATGAGGAAAAGTCCTGAAAATGTGCCCTCAGATTTGTTCATCACCATGTGCAAGGTGATGGGTGTCCAAGGGTCACTCTTTATTGGCTTGCCAAATGTTGGAAAAATAATGTATGCTTTATGGGATGACGAGCTGCCAGATGATACTGGACTGCCCAACGTCACAGAATAGCTATCAAATGGAAGAGGGACATCCAGGCCATGGAGAAAAACCACTGTGAAGACCAAGCATTAACTCTTTGCCTGGAACACAGGATCTGTCCAGGTTTGGTGGACCAGCGGCCTGCTGCAATGACCAACATGGGCAGCCAGCTGGGATGGTTATTGGAAGAGTCCGAGGGACACTGACCAGGGCAGCCTGTGACACGCTTGATGGTATTGCCAAGGACCTAAGAACAATACTTAGCAGAAAATCAAGGAAGATTTATCAAAAGCCACATATTTACAGAAACATTTTGCTTTTGACAAACCAGCATCTTCTGGAAGAAAAACAGCACGTCATAAAAGTTCATGCTCCTTTTCAGCAGTTCTTGGCATGGCATGTCAGAAATGGAAGCTTTCTTTGAAATGTTTGTTTCTATTTGCATTTACCTTTAGATTCCTTAGCAGAGTTCAGCTGTCACCCAGTGCAAGAGGAATAGCAGAGTTCAAACTTTAAAACCTTCCTAGACTCAATTTTAAACAATCAGAACTTATAAACTCTTTGTTAAATGATCTTTTATTTGTAAATTAATGTTTTTTAAAGGATAAGAAATATCAAGCCCTAGAAAATTACACTTTGTGTGCAGCAATAATTAAAAAAAAATTTTGAAATCCAGAGGGAGTACCAACCTGGGGATGCAAACATATTTTTACATTATTTATCTTCATTTTTCCTGGTATACCAGTCAACATGACCCATTGTTGTGAAAGCCGGTAATAATGATCAGTGTGCTGTTGCATGTAAAAAATAACTGAGAAGACAAATTTGCAGATGTTGAGCCTGGTTTTTAGGGGAGGGATCACCATCATCAACATTACCTTCTGGACTTTTCTTGCCCAAGTGTTTAAATTCCTAACATCTTTTTTTCCCTTTTTACTCATAGGCAACTTCTTTTATACTCTCAAGTACAAAAACTTTCTCTAAAAACTTTTTCCCAAAAAGCAACTTATTTTGTAGATGAGAACAATTTGTAATAATAGAAGTATTTAAGGTTACTTTGATCATTCGAGCTTGTTCTGAGATACGAATATTTAAACTTTTGGCATCTAGCAGTCTACACATTCCACTTTTCCATGTTCATGCCTTAAGCTGTTGGATTTTTATAAGGAATTGTGTTAACCATTTAGGGAGATCGTCAGGTGTGCCAGTTAAAAATTATAACTGATAAATCTCTGCTGCATACACTATTTCAAGACCAAACAGAAATCTCAAATGCTGACATAAAAATGGTCACTGAGATATGGGAGGACATGAGTTACAGTGGAAAGGGGACCATTGCCAGGCAAAAGTTTCATCAGCTTAAAATAAAATGAAAAGCCAAGTCCTGATTGCATTACTTTGCAATGGGTGATTGTGCCAAGGCAAATGGCACTCTCAGAGTACTGTAGCTGTTAAAATAATCTGGGAATAAAAACCTGCTCCTTAACAATATAAAGATAGGGAAGAGATTCAATGTGACATGTTCCTAGTCTGAATATGACAGAACAGAAGTGTAGTGGTCTTGCTAAGACCACTCAAGATCTGGCTTTTGAAGAGTGGAGATTGCTGACAGTGGGACAGTGGAACAGATTTGCTCCTCAGGTTCCCTCGCTGCCCCTACTATGCAGGTTGTGAAAAGGCTTTCAAATGCCACAGTTCGGAGAGCGGTGCTTCAAAAATGTTTAGCTTTAAAAATGGGTTGTAAATTTCCATGGCAGAGGAACATTTTCATTAATAACAACTCAATCACCATCGCTAACGTGGCAGAAGGTCAGGTGTCATGAATGAGTAATTTAGACTACTTAAAGAATCACTGCCAAAGATATCAGAAAGCATATGATTTTAATATAGATTTATAAGAAGTGCAACTTAACAGAATTTGATGGCAAGGTTCACTCTATTACGTATTCAACATGAAAAGGTATACAAAGAGAAACCAAATTACAATTAGATTGGAATGATTTACTCATGGATCGAACTGGGTTAATGTGGCTTATATGCATATTGAGGATGTAACTTTAGGGTGGTAACAATCTAAGACAAAATAACAGCAATTAAATTTACTAACAATATTGAGATAAATCACAGTATCAAATCATATAAAACTTAGCAGCATAATCAACCTAAAACTTACTAAGATTAGACACATAAAGAGATGTAAAGAGATAGATATGTACAAAGATACCTATTAAATATCCCCCTTGAATTCAGTTGAATACTGACATTGAATGCTTTGCATCGCTCAGTGGGTGCACAGTCGAGCCTCTGAGTTGATCATGAACTTGAGGATTCACGGACTCTGAGAGGCATCCCACTCAGAGGGAGGTGCTGGTCACAGCCTGCTGTGGTCCAGGAGAGCTCAAAGGGTCTCACCTGGGACCACTCTTTATAGGACTGGGAGATGATTGACTTTAGGCATCAGTACATTTCCACCTGTGCCACAAGTCATTTATTGGTAATTGCTAGTATTCTCACAATCCCCGTGATGCTGGTACTGATCCACCCGAGTCGTGGTTAGACTTGGACATACGTTCCAAGGCTTGTCTGAGGATGATGACTTCCACAACTGAATGCCTGGAATGGTCAGTACCATTCCCCACTCCCACCGTAGCTACGCAAGAGTGCTTGGTATGGTCAAGGGGCTCTTAACCGCCAAACTCTCTGCTCCAAGGCCAAGGCTTATCAAGCAGGAGGTCGGGACAGAGAAATGAACCACCACATCAGGTTACAAACGCAGAGTAAGTCATCCTTGCTGCTGTGTTAGAACTATTCTCATGTATTTTATGAGTTAGGGACTCAATATTTTGCACTGCTATTTTTATACGTAGCATTTTATATGGCTGACTTCCTTCTAATCTTCAGAAAGTGTATGCAGGGCTTTGGATCATGTACAGTATACAGTAACATGAAAAACTGTGTTCATTAGGAGATTTGGCACACATTGAGGCTGCTTTGAAGTCTGATTCTGTAACTAATCTTAGATAAACTCTCTTGTTCAGATGTTGATTACTTATTAGTGGTCCTTTCCCTGTAATAGAGATGAACAATATTCCAGTTTGGATGATGTCTTACCATAAAGAAGATATTTAAACAACAAATACTGTTAGTTGCACGTCACAGGGTTTTCAGACATAGCAGAAAAAAAAAAAAAAAGAAACATTTCAAGGGAAAGAGATACAAACATGAAAAGTTAAGAATGTAAAAAATAAACACTATATAGAGAAAATAAACCATAGTGATTTGTTGCCTCAGCAATTAAAATCTTACTCTAAATATCTATTTGCAAGATATGTGTTGTCCACTGGGACAGACATCCCAGGAAACTGACTGCCCGACAGAAATGCCCCTTGCTGACCATATCAGTGTAGCAAATATATTCAGTGTTTATGACTTACAAAGTTAGAAATACTAGGAAAAATTTCAACTTAATCTATTTTGGCAGAAAATTCTAGTTCATTGAGCCTGAAATATTTGCTTTCTGTGTCACAGATGAAGATATTAATGAGTACTGGTCCCACCTTGGACCCCTGAGGGACACCAAGATTTTCACCCATCTCCATCTGGACATTGAGCCATTGACCACTACCCTCTGGATGGGAACATCCAACCAGATCCTGGAAGCAAGTGTTCCTAAACCTAGAACAGTCTGCCTGACAGAATGACAGGGTTTGTGACACTGGGGTAGCTATGGATTATTCCAGGACTGACAGTTTTAGGATACTGAAGCATGATGTTTCTCACATGAAAAATATGGCTGAGTCAGGGGCTGAGCTCCAGCCTCAGCTAAGGTCAGAGCCTTCAAGCTCTGAGGATCCTGGAACTGCTTCAAACTTGGCTTCCCAGAGAAAAAGATACTTTTTTTTTTCTTCTTTCAGTTTCAGTGTTGCTGTTTTCAGCTGTTAAAGGTGTTTAGTGGATGTGGGCTGCACAACAAGCTGTGTGTTAGGAATGGATGCAAAGGCACATGCTACATGGTAGTTCTGTCATTTCTCTTACCAGATAAAATAAGACAACACCAAAAATAAGATAACACCTTCCATGATAACAATCTTTGATCTCCTTACTCAGTGCTACTTTTCAGGATAAAAATATCTGTCAAAGGGCAAAATAGCTGCTATTTCACATAGCATGCCATGCTTCCTAGGATGTGGTTACAAAGAGGTCCTGTTGCTCAGGTGAGGGGCTGACACTCTCGTCGGGTAACACAACTTGCAGAATGTTAAAGGTGACAGCTCTGGATGCAAAGCCTTGGCCCCTGGTTGAACTGAGTATTTCTGGATCATCTGAAGGCATTCCTTTGACTAATATGCTTAAGAAGAAACATCCCACACAAGCAGTATGTACTGATATGAACTCTGCTATGGGATGTTCACAATCTGTCTCCTGCACTGTAAATAATGCTCCCAGATCCCAAAACTTCTGATATCTTCTGAAACGCTTTTGTAATATGACAGTTTAGACTGAAGATAAAATAAACTTAGACAGTAAGTTTCGATTATAGTGTGCTAGACTGAAATACCAAAACACAAGCCCTAAATTATGAAAGCCCTCTTGACCAAAATTAAAAATTGCTCAGTGGATTGGATATGGGATGGAGGAAAAAAAGGACCTTTCTTTTGCATATGACCCAGCTTGATGAGCCAGATGTGGTTTGCAGGTTGGCTGACACATGAATTCTCAGGTCTCCAGCTCCCTTGTCAGGAAGCCTATGGGTGAACGGTTCTGATTTGAGTCACTTTTATGGGGGAGGAAACACCCATGCTAACAAATATTTGGGATGTTTTGAGGTAATGTTTTAATGTACTGAGCAATTATGTTGGCACCACATGAAGAAAGAAACTGAGTAACCCTTTCTTGCTAGGTTACTATATACCTAACAGATTTCAGCCACCTACACCTTTACCGATGCATGGGATGAGAATTTTTAATGTGCCTGTAAAATATGTTGCTCTCCCACTTTTCTATTTTTCCACTATCTTTTCTTGCTTAACTACCTCTTCTTAGGAAGCTAGAAAAAAACCCTCAAACATCTAAAATAGGTGACTTAAATTATCTTTCTAGTTTTCGTGCACATTAAGTTAGGGAAAATGGCTCATTTTTAAACAAACAAAAAAAAGAATAAAACTGAGGTAAAACAAATGTGCCACAAAGATGCTGTGAAATGCATGATTATATCTGGGCAGCTAGATAATTAGGTTGTATGAGACCTTATTTTTTGAACATCTGAAGTGTAGGTGGACTTGAGGAAACAAAGCATTAAAGCTCAATTTTACATTTATTTTGTTGTCTTTGCACACTTGTCTCTGTTTCCTGTGGTGCCAGCCATCTGTCCAAGCCCATGTGCTTGATAGGAGATGTCATGGTATACCACAACGATCTTGAGTATCATTGTGTTTAGTCCAAATCTCACGCTCTGAGTTCTGCATGTCATTCTCTTCTACTTTCATACTTGTCTTATGCCTGATTGTGAGTTCAAGTCAAGTATAAAACATCAAGGCATGCTATCTTTCAAGGAATGACAATCCCTTATATTTAAATTAAAGAAAGAGATAGTATCATGGTGCCAAGTGTTTAGCTAAAAAAAGAAAGTATGTATAAAAAGCAGACAGTGCTTCTCCATGGGGTTTTGTGGGCCATTTTGGAGACTGGGATGCTGGCTGTTGGTGTTGTAGAGAATTTTCTGTATGACAAGCACTAGGTAGAGGCTGTACTGCATGAAACAGTCTGGCCTGCATGGCAAGTTGTCTTAGCAAGTCTGTAACAAAAATCAGAGCTATAAAGCACGCAAACTAAAGATATTGAATTTAGGTGTAAAAAATTCATTTGAAGTAATAAAATCCTCACCCCCACCCCAAGTGAGTTAACCATATCATACATAGCATGCAGGGTGGATTGAATTCTGTTTCATCAACTTAAAAGTGATTTGAAAATTAATCAGAAACAAAAGCTTTTACAACTACATTTGTATTTCTGTTGCTTTCGTTTGCAGAATGGGGACACTGCTGGATCTGAATGATCCCCAAATGGTGAGAATGAAGAGTGTATTGAGAGCACTGCAGATCATGAGTTAGTGTTTGATCCTGCTGCACGTCTTATATGACCTTGGGCAAGTGATTGAACTCTAGATTCTAAGAGCTTCATTTAAACATTTTCAAAACTAAATATATCTGCAACTATTAGGTCAAATTCATTGATTCACTGTTGTTTAAAAAACTCGACTGAGTTCCCAGAAAAAAACAGTGTATAACACCAACCATGACATTGTACCAGATTTTTAGTGGAATTGCACTTCTTAAAATGAGTATCGCATCCTAGTTTTAAACATTCAGTGTCAGGAATATGCAGTGGGATCTATTGTACATTTTTCAGTGGGTAATTAGGCTGAAAGCTGTAAAAATACGTCTTTATTTTAGCTTTGTGTAATCTAATTTCCAGTACGGATTGGATCTTGTTCTAACTTTGGCAGCTGGATTGAAGTGCCTGTTATCCATGCTTTACTCTCGGTATAGATACTTAAGGGAAGTCTTCATCACTCTAGAGTTTTTGATAAAATAAATAGCTTCAACTCCCAGGATGCCATTAGAAGGCAAGCCTTTTAGTTTCTCAGTTTCCAGGCTACCAACAACCCCATAAATTGTCACCAGCATATGTGGATGTGGTGACTGTCACAGCTCTGTCAGTACAAAGGAAATGGAGCCACCCAAGTCTTACTTGGGACTGTATATTGGTCTTACAAATATGCTGTAAGAGGTTCAGCTGTCACTCCTCCATCATTCCAGACTCCTCTCCAGGAGTATTGCCAACCAGCAGAAGTTCTCCAGTTCTCTCAAAAACACCTATTTTCAAGATGTTTAACTTCCACTGAGAGAATAAAAAAGCATGTTGTCTGCTTCCATTCAACAGACAAAGCAATCCATTTGTTCAGCCCTGGGGAACTTATCCTCTCCGTTCATACTTATTCTTTTCCAAAAATATGTACCATCAGCAAACTTTATCAGTGATTTTGCTTTATTCTAAGTTATTGAAAAGAGCTGTATGTTTCGTAAAGCTAAGAACCAACTCCTGCAGATCCTTCTGCTCTCTCAGAAACGCACTGGCTGATTCTCTCATTATCTTCGAGATCTGTCATGGTTATTTTTAATGCATGCATTTGGTGCATCATGTTAATTTCAGATCATTTTAGTTCTTAATCAAAATGTCAAGTAATATTGAGTCATGATCATTACAAGAGTGGAGGTATGTTACACCAGCATCCATTACCTTTATTAACCAAACTGGGATCATTAAAAAAACAAACTACTTGGAAAAGATCTAATGTTTTTCCATAAATCATTAATCATTCTCTTAACTGTTCATTAACAGAGTGTCAGCCATTCCTGTATTTACTGATGTTGGTCAGATTGGTTTATTTTTAATTACTTTGTTTGAGCAACACTGTGAGTACAACATTAGACTTTTTCAGTCTTTAAGAACCCTCCTGATATTGCAAGAATTATTGAAAATCCATATTCAGTAACTAGAGAAGTCCTTTGTCGACTCTTTTAAAATTTGTAGGTGGAATTTTAAAATGTTTTTACTAGTTGCAGTCTTACATTGTATTGAGTAACAGTTGGCATTTCTGGAGAAGTTCTGGAAATGTAGATTTTATTATTTATTTATTCACTTAAGAAAATTCCTAGAAAAGTTAGTCCTGCTTGGTCAGCTTAAGGAAAGGCCAGAAGGAATGAAGAAAGCACAAAGGAAGTGGAAACAAATTTTCCTCTAGACAACAGAGGACAATGAATGATGTTGTCTTTTTATATAAAAAATATAACTGATGTCAGTGGAACTGTCCTGTAAGTAAAGATGTATGCAGTTGAAGTATATTTAGAACTTGTCGTGGGTTAAAACTACAGCATGAATCTAATAATGAAATTGCAGTACTGTGAAGAACTGAGTGACGCTGAGACAAAACCTGGGGTTCAAGTAGCATAACTTCATCTATGTAAAATTTAGGCATCCATTCTAAACTAGTCATTTATGCCTTCTTTATAATTATTGGTAACACATAAGATGATCTGGAGTACAGTTCAACCCATTGATGCTGAACAGCTGAGGATGGCTCAGCTGTCTTTTGTGGGTGCCCATCTGTCTCCAGGCAGTCCAGGGAAATTAGATTAAACTAGATGACTAACACTTATCTGGCTAAAGACAGGTGAGATGAATTCCGTCCAACATGACTGATCCAAGGAGATCTGTAGTGGAAAAACACCACTCTTCCCATCTTGTACGAAAATATATTTATTACACAATTGTTTCCAATTAAGATCAGAATTGACTGAAATAGAGTAAGTGTCTCTTTAAATGCAATTTGCATTTCAGACTTAAGGATTTTTTATTGTCTTTTCACAGAAGGCAACCCTTAGAGAAATGCCAACTATTGTACAGTACTTCTCTCTAATTGAAACTAATAATCTCTCCTAAATAAAATATGGATACATTTATAATCATTGTATGACTGACTGTATGACTCTATGCCAGCCTTTTTATTAAAAGCAAAGCAGTACCCATCTGAAATTATTAACTGAATGTATTAGGTAAATGTAACTTGTGTATGATACTTTGCTCATACAGAATACAAAAATTTCCAGTTTAGATTTAAGTCTGTATGTACTGAGTCAGAGAGAGATTCTCAGAAAAAAAGCCTTGCATCTTGCAGTCTTGGCTCTGTTTCTTCCCTGTTCCATGGCAAAACAGAAAGTGTAATCCCTCTTCCCAGTCTGACTTGCTTTCTTCCTCTCTCTCATAAAACCAAGCACACTCTCCAGACAGAAAAGGAGAAGAGCAAGACTGTGCCCAGTTCACACTCATTGAAGAGGAGAAGGGAGGTGACGTGCTTGACTAACCATTACCATCTCCATGCTGCTATCAGCAATATAGAGCACCTGTGGACAGGAGCCAAGTACCCCTTTATGCCTCTCACTTGATGCACAGATTCACTTGGTGCACAGATTCAGAATATGGCCTGTGAGGAGTAATGTTCAGTAATGAGGAGTGAATTTCTCCTTAGCCAAATGTTATCTATTGGCAAAAAAAAAAAAAAAAAACGCCCTTTTCTGGCAGAGAAGAAACTGGATCTTTAAATATCTCAGTGTTATTAAAACTCTTAGACCTTAGCAAACGATTGACAATATTTCAACAACGGGGAAATGGTGACTGAGAACTCGGCTGTGAAAACAGATGGTGCTTGACACTTCTCTGGAAGAACCCATCAGCCCCATTAGAAGACCAGGTCACCTAGATTAAAGGAGGAACAGAGAACATGCCTGTGCTTAAACATTGACTACATAACTTTAAAAAAATAATACTACCTGGAGAGCAAGTAACATTGTGCATTAAATGTGTAGGAAGACTGGAGAGCCAGTTAAGGTGACACGGTGAACATGGCAGTCATGGCAGCCTACAGAAGGTGTAAGTGGTGCAGCAGGCTGGAGAAAGCCTTGTTCTGGACTCAGCTGGCACTTTGCTGGATGTAGAGGATTGATGTGTTTGAGTAAAACAAATTGCATATACACACAGATGCACATACATAAAAATAGCTGCTTATCTCCTTTGACTGTGGGTGACCTACATGCATGTGTACTTATATGTGTACATGTATACATAGGTAAACACACCAATATGCATATACTTCAGCAAAGAAGGTGAGGATCTGTCTGAGTTGTCCTATGGGCATTTAGTGCTGTTTTAAATGTCCTATTTTATCTAAGGTACTTACTTGAAGATAGCATATATTTACAGGCAACTTACAACTTTCTGGAGGTGCAGCTGGAGGCTGGCAGGCTACCCCCACAGTGCCTAAAATGACAGTAGACACATGTTTTTGTGTGGCTGAATCCCACCCCACATACTGCAGTGAGTAATGTAGACTGTCACCTACTGCTTTATGTATTCACTTCGTGACATATGTCATAATGACCAAAAATCAGAAAATATGGGGTTTTATCTGTTCCCAACAGTTTTACTTCATTATTGGCATGAGGTTCTCTCTCAATAATTTTATCTGGTTAAAGTGTGCAATTTGTTACTTTCACGTATCAGTCACCCTGTTTCCACTCTGGCCTGCTCACTCAGTGAAGTGTGTGAAGAGACATGGCACACGCAGTAAATCCAGATGGCTTCATACACCAGTTTTGGTGTTTGAGGCTGTGAGTGGAAGAACCTCAAGTTTATTTTTACTTTGCACTTTTACAACGGGAAGTGACTGACAAGTCCTTAATTAAAAATCACTGTACAAAACCAGATCTGACACCCCCTAAGAAAAAAACTCTTTTAAAAATGTATATACCTTACCAAGCAAACACTAAAATAACTCAAGGAGCACTCAGTGCTACACTATAGTACTACAACTGTGGTATTTCCTATCACACCTTTTTATTCAACAGTAAAGACAGAATCATCTGATACAATATTTCTCCATTGAAAAGGTACTGCTTTTCCCTATATTTTACAAAAAAAAGGATCTATGCTATTATGAACTTCCAAAAATAGTAGTATTCCAAAATATTTTACTTGTAGAAGTACCTTTAAAATGCCCAGTGACTGATTTTCTCCAATAGTTCAATCTAATGTATCCTTGTAAGCATGTTCTTTAGTGCTTTGAAAGCCAGCTATTTTTGCATCACGGTCCACGTTATCACATTGTCTGAATTGCATAGACAAGCATGCATTGTGTCCCCATCTACAATACTTTTTTCCCCTATAATAACACAATTAACAATCTTGCCACAGTTTTCACAGGATCATTTATTAATCTGGCGTTCTAAGAGTAAGTCTTTTTTTTAAGAGTATCCTAGCCAGTCTAGGGCCAAACAATGAAAGGCTGGGACATGGGAATGTTCCTAGAACTCAGGAAATGTTTTTGTGACTTAAAATTTGGGGTGAGAAACAGATGTGTACTGTATGCTTCCTATGCCTGGCTTTCCATGAGTTGTGAACTCTGACCGTATTATCTGAAATTTCATTTGGCCCACTTCAACAGCAGATCTAACTTTTGTCTTGACTGTATCTTAAGAAAAGCATTTCTACATTTGCCACTGTCAGTGTTCAGTACTCTCTGACCAGGAGGAGAGTTTGGTGTTTATTATCAAATTTACTTACTTGGTATATTTGTGACTTTGATTTAGCAGAGCAATGCAGCAATTTGCTGAAAACGCAACAGAAAAATAATATACCACTTGCAGTACACTGGTTGAATCACAGTACAAATGTGTCTCATTATTGATCTCTGTATGCTCACTGTCACGATGCTGGGCCTCACCAGTCCCTAGGAAGGCTTGCATGGGTTGAAGCTGGATCAAGCTCTCTTCCAAATTGTTCTATTAGTTGACCAGATTTTATACTTTATCTTTGGCTGAGCCACATATATGCCCTCCCAGCCCTGGCATGCTGGTCTGGGTACCTCAGGAAGACATCATTCTGTGTTAATTATCTCAGGGAGCCTGATGATTCAATGGTGCAGCTGTCTTATCTAAAACCAACATTACCCTTCAGTCTCCCTGGTGTTGAGATTTGTGTAGACTTCTTTATGATACTTTCTTTTCTGAACTCATTGAGTTTTTTTGCCCTTCTCCTCAACTCTCCTCCACTGTGGAGGTGTGCTGGTTGGTCACAGCCACGTGACAGCTGCTTTCTCCTATGTGTAAATTCACAATATATTTTCCCAACAAATGCACTGCATGTGGTAGAAATATTAAATCTCAGGGTTTTCTTCTAGAACAAAAGTGCACAGAGAATGGGAAAAGTCTAACAAATGCAACTGCAGAACACAGCACCTACTCTTACCCGCTGACTCCTTTTAAATGAGTATGACTGTAGCAAGTTCTTAGTTATAATTTACCTTCCAAAAAATCTTCTGAAATACTTTTTTTAATTTATTGGGGATTATAGTCTACTTTGAAACACAACAATCTAAATACTATGAGAAAACAGATACCTAAGAACTCATCATCCCCATGATGCTTAGATTAACATTGAAGACAGGGAATCAATACAGATAATTTGCTTGGAAACATCCTACAAGAACTAATGTTTTTCCATAGCTAAGTCATATCCTGCAGCAGATTATGCAGAGAGGTCAGAGGTCAGGTAAATAAAAGGACTACAAGCATAAAAATTATGACTCCTCTCTTCTGCCCATCAGATCAAATATCTCTTTTTTTTTTCAAGTTTTGGGTGGGGTGAATACAGAAAGTGTTTTTCTAGGCTTTTTTCTCAAGAAATCCTTTCCAAAGAAAGCGTGCAATATGAGAATGCAGTGTTCTAAATGGGCAACTTCTACGACTTATTTTTTTAAATTCATTCACATAATACAGTACAGGTTATGAGATAGGTTACAAGACTGTTTCAGTGGAGGTATCGCTAGATTTACCCAAAGTGTATGTCCAGGTTTGCTTTTATGTGTAAGGCAATATCACTGCACTTTCTGAGTAAGGCATAAACATATAAAAAATGAAGTACAGAGGAATTAAGGGACTCGCTCAAATACAGTCACAATTTGTGTCCCCATATGAGTAAATTGAATATGCCTGAATATTTCCAGACAAACCAATATTTATTAGATTGATTCAGTCATGGATTGGACAGTAAAGTTAGATGTAAAACATAGATTTCTTTAGACTCACAGCTGTTCAGGATCCTAGTCTGGAACTGTACATCATATTGCTGAATCTTTGTTTTGACTCTAAGGCTAAACTCCATGGCTGTCCACCTTGGCCAGCTCTTGGAATATCTTTACAAAAGTCCCCTCATGGATAAGTAAGGTGGGTATATTGCAAATATCTGTCCTCCCTAATTCCTTTCAAAACACTCCTACAAACAGTTTTCAGATCGCTCAGAGGAAACTAAGGAACATTATATAGGAACTGAGTCTGAACCACAAAATCATCCTCCATGTGCTCACTGTCTGCTGAGTGATTCCTAATGGCATGATGCTTATTTTGGTTCTGGGTCATTACTGGTGGACCTTTCAAAGCCATTAAATTGACCTTCTGCTGCTACCAGAAAGGCAGAATTGGACTGATAATAGCAATGAAGAGTATTTTGTGAAGACTTCCTTTTCTTTTATTAACTAGAGAAATTATGTTAGTCATCACACTGTTTTAAATTATTGAAACTTCATTTTTATATATTATTGTTTTTAATTTGCAGCCTAAAAGGGAGGCAGTGTTATGCTTGTATGCAAGAAATTACAATGATTAATACATCTTGGGGAGAGCTGTAACTTTTCAACAATTCTCTGATCTTTCCTTAATTTCCATAATTTACTTAACTGTAAGAAAAATCAGGTCTATCTTGGTTGGCTGTTCTCTTTATTGTTTACTTTCTCCTTCTAAATTGGGGAATATGTTGACCTACTTCTCTAATTAGATAACCTAAATTCTTTGCCTCTCCTTCCTTTTGGGATAACTAGTGAATCTCTCAGATTTATTTTTCAATTAGTTAAACTAGGGAGGTAGAGTCTTTTATTTATCTATCTGCTTTGCTGATGATAGTGGAGATGATTTCGGATAGTATTTTATGTTTATACTAAATGTAACATGCCAACTTAGATTGTCAGGCCTCAGAGAAATACCTTTGTGTGATTATGGTATACAGTAGCGTGTGAAGACTGGAGTTTATTTCTCTTATTTTAGTTGCAGAGATCTGTAGCTGGGCTAATCCTCTTATTAATATCCCATACTTGAGAGGAATGGGTACTTCTAAGAAGTGATTCATCTGACCTATTTTAAATGTCTACTTTAGGAAGAGATTATTTATGCCCTGCTAGCACTTATTTATCTCCACTGGCAAGATGACTGTATTACTTCAGAGACAGGTGTCTGCATGGTAGACATAGGCATTATATCAGACTCCTACTTCATATTATTTATTAGATGGAGCTATAATGTATACATATGTTATACAAGCAGGTTCCACTATTTGCCTCCAAACTTGTGCCAAGCCTGGGTATTTGTCACATGGCTGTGCTAGCAAAGAAGAGCAAGAATGTGAGTGACTGAAAATAGAGAATTACACTTCCTAGATTGTATGTGTGCCTAACGACCACCTTGTCTCTCTTTTACAGTCTTTTGTCTGTCTTGTCATTACAGGCTCTTGTAAATACATTCCCTAAACATGAATACTTCTTAACTCCATATCCTCCATTTCAAAGGGTCTAATTTGTGAGCCTTGTGTGCTGCAAAAATATTGAGCCTCCAAAGTGTGGATAAAAGTTCTGCAAGAAAGCTAAAAGCTTTAATTGTAATATTTCAAGTCAATCTCCTTAAACTATACCTCAAAGAAAGGATAACACAAAGTACAAATTTATTGCTTTGAGCAACTAATTTTTACAGATTTATTCTGACTAATGGAACAGATAGTTTGAGATGCACTTGTTTTGTTATGAACAGTTTGTCATGTTCTTATTTGCTATGAACTGAAGGTTATGTTATTTTACCTCAGCTGGGCGTATAACTGTATACTTAAGTCCATAGTTACTTAGACTATTTTTTTTAATCCGTATATTTTTTTTAAGACCTACTTAGGGCAGTGTAAAGACTCATTAAAATAAAACCCAATTCTCCCTTTCTCTCAATTACCCCAAGTATTGTGAGTTACTTCACTTTAAAAAGTTGTAGCTCAGGATGACTCCATCGTGTCAGGACTTTCTAAACATGGATTTTACTTTCTTTCTCTTCACAGGAAAAGCAAATAAATTACTGATAATCCTTTTTAGAAAGAAAAAAAAACCCAGAAGAACAAAAGCAAATTGAATGAACAGTCATGTTTAATGTTCATCACACCATCTTCCCTTTCTTTATTGATTTCTTAAATGAGCATTTCTGTCTGAAACCTTCTGTATTCCAAAGTCTTCAAACTGTATACTCATTAAGAGTTTTGGCAAAATTAGTTTCTATCAAAGGCTGTAATATTGATCAGTTTATCAAAGAAGATCTTTCGGATCCTAGTATTTTACTTAGTGTCCAACATACTTGAGTTTGTGCAATATATTTTTATTCCAAGGAAAAAGCAAGATATTTTTGTGCTGAGGATGCCAGGAGAAGAGGTTAGAGTCACAGGAGAGGGCCAGATGATTTTGTGAATCCTTCTTGACTCACTCCTGCAGAGGTTACTTCTGTAGAGCATAAAAACTATGCTGGATTTTTAGAAATCTCAGAAACTGACCTGCAGTTGCTGCTTCATCCAGGACTGCCTAATTTCACACTCATGCAGTGGAGATGAACACCAGGATTATCAGAATCCTTCCTGGTTTCAAAAGTAGCAGTTAAATTTACTGCCTACCTACGTAAGGGTAGTGACTCTCCTCTGTTTACAAGATGAATGTGTCTCATTGTGGTCAATATCCCTCACAATTTGTCTTTTGAATTCCTTCAGACTATATATGAACTGAAAATGCTTCACTGAGACAAGAGAAAGTTCCAATATATTTCACACTTCCAGCCTTTCTTAGTAAAGATTGGTAGCCTTTCTTGAAATGGCAACTGGACAGCTAATATAGGAAGTAATTTACTTGCTTGTAGAAAAAAAGCAATTCTGTCCCTGGAAAACAGCTAAATTTCCATGGCATATAAAAGGTATACTGTGTTGTATTCAGACCTGCTACTGTCAGATATGGAGCGGGAGCACAGGTAGTGTTTTCGTCAATCCCTTCAGTGACGGGGAAGAACGCTGAAAGGAACAGGAAAGCACACCTGATCAACACATGGCTCAGGGGCTGGTGCCGTCATCAGAATTTTGGGTTTTTTGACCACGGGGCGGTTTACACGGCACCAGGTCTCCTCGCAAATGATGGAGTGCAACTGACGCCGAGGGGAAAAAGGATTCTTGCTCATGAGCTGGCAGGCCTCATTGAGAGGGCTTTAAACTAGAATTGGAGGGGGGAGGGGCTAAAACCGGGCTCACTAGAGTTGAACCTAGGGGTAGGTTCAACGTGCCAGAGTTGAAATCTATAGCCCGGCTCAGGTGCATCTACACCAATGCACGCAGCATGGGCACCAAACAGGAGGAGCTGGAAGCCATTGTGCAGCGGGACAGCTATGACGTAGTTGCCATCACAGAAACATGGTGGGATGCTTCTCATGACTGGAGTGCTGCAATGGATGGCTCTAAGCTCTTCCGAAGGGATAGGCAGGGAAGGAGAGGCGGTGGGGTGGCTCTGTATGTTAGGGAGTGTTTTGATTGCATAGAAATTGAAGATTGTGAAGACCAAGTAGAGTGCTTGTGGGTAAGGATGAGGGGGAAGGCCAATGAGGCAGACATCCTGCTGGGAGTCTGTTACAGGCCACCCAACCAGGATGAAGAGACGGATGAGACATTCTATAAGCGACTGGCGGAGGTCTCGCATTCGCTGGCCCTTGTTCTTGTGGGGGACTTCAACCTACCGGACATCTGCTGGAAGTATAACACGGCAGAGAGGAAACAGTCTAGGAGGTTCCTGGAGTGTGTGGAGGATAACTTCCTGACACAGCTGGTGAGTGAGCCCACCAGGGGAGGTGCCTTGCTGGACCTGCTGTTTACAAACAGAGAAGGACTGGTGAGAGATGTGGTGGTCGGAGGCCGTCTTGGGCTTAGCGACCATGACATGATAGAATTCTCGGTTGTGAGGGAAGTAAGGAGAGGGGTCAGCAAAACTGCTATCATGGACTTCCGGAGGGCAGACTTTGGCCTGTTCAGGTCACTGGTTGAGAGAGTCCCTTGGGAGACAGTCCTGAAGGACAAAGGGGTCCAGGAAGGCTGGACAGTCTTCAAGAAGGAAATCTTAAAGGCGCAGGAGCAGGCGGTCCCCATGTGCTGTAAGAAGAGCTGGCGGGGAAGGCGACCGGCCTGGCTGAACAGGGAGATTTTGCTGGGACTCAGGGAAAAGAGGAGAGTTTATCACCTCTGGAAGAAGGGACAGGCAACTCATGAAGAGTACAAAGATCTCGTTAGGTCAAGCAGGGACAAAATTAGAAAGGCAAAAGCCCAGCTAGAGCTCAGTCTGGCCACAGTCGTAAAGGATAATAAAAAATGTTTTTACAAATATATTAACAACAAGAAGAGAGGCAAGGAGAATCTCCATCCCCTACTGGATATGGCGGGGAACATTGTCTCCAAGGACGAGGACAAGGCTGAGGTACTTAATGCCTTCTTCGCCTCAGTCTTTAATAGCCACTCCAGGTATCCACAGGATATTCAGCCCCCTGAGCTGGAAGACGGGGATGGAGAGCACAATGTACTCCTCATAATCCAGGAGGAAGCAGTCAAGGACATGCTAAGCCACCTGGACATCCACAAGTCTATGGGGCCTGATGGGATCCACCCAAGAGTACTGAGAGAGCTGGCGGAGGAGCTTGCCAAGCCACTCTCCATCGTTTATCAGCAGTCCTGGTTAACAGGGGAGGTCCCAGAAGACTGGAGGCTTGCCAATGTGACACCCGTCTACAAGAAAGGCCGGAAGGAGGATCCTGGGAACTACAGGCCTTTCAGCCTGACCTCTGTTCCAGGGAAGATTATGGAGCGGTTGGTTTTGAGAGTGCTCACAGGGCATCTGCAGAACAGCCAAAGGATCAGGCCCAGCCAGCATGGGTTCATGAAAGGCAGGTCCTGCTTGACCAACCTGATCTCCTTCTATGACCAGGTGACCCGCCTAGTGGATGAGGGAAAGGCTGTGGACGTTGTCTACCTGGACTTTAGTAAAGCCTTTGACAGCGTTTCCCACAGCATTCTCCTGGAGAAACTGGCGGCTCGAGGCTTAGACGGGTTTACTCTTCGCTGGGTGAGGAACTGGCTGGATGGCCGAGCCCAGAGAGTTGTGGTGAATGGCGTTAAATCCAGCTGGCGGCCGGTCACGAGTGGTGTTCCCCAGGGCTCGGTTCTGGGACCAGTCTTGTTCAATATCTTTATAGATGATCTGGATGAGGGAATCGAGTGCTCCCTCAGTAAGTTTGCAGATGACACCAAGCTGAGTGGGAGTGTTGATCTGCTGGAGGGTAGGAGGGCTCTGCAGAGGGATCTGGACAGGCTGGATCGATGGGCAGAGGCCAACTGTATGAGGTTTAATAAGGCCAAGTGCAGGGTCCTGCACTTTGGCCACAACAACCCCATGCAATGCTACAGGCTTGGGGAGGAGTGGCTGGAGAGCAGCCCGGCGGAAAGGGACCTGGGGGTGCTGGTTGACAGCCGGCTGAATATGAGCCGGCAGTGTGGCCAGGTGGCCAAGAAGGCCAACAGCGTCCTGGCCTGTATCAGGAATAGTGTGGCCAGCAGGAGCAGGGAAGTGATTGTGCCCCTGTACTCGGCACTGGTGAGGCCGCACCTTGAATACTGTGTTCAGTTTTGGGCCCCTCACTACAAGAAGGATGTTGAGGTGCTGGAGCGTGTCCAGAGAAGGGCAACGAAGCTGGTGAGGGGTCTGGAGCACATGTCTTATGAGGAGCGGCTGAGGGAACTGGGGTTGTTTAGTCTGGAGAAGAGGAGGCTGAGGGGAGACCTTATCGCTCTCTACAACTACCTGAAAGGGGGTTGTGGCGATGAGGGTGTTGGTCTCTTCTCCCAAGTAACTAGTGATAGGACAAGAGGAAATGGCCTCAAGTTGCGCCAGGGGAGGTTTAGATTGGATATTAGGAAAAATTTCTTCACTGAGAGGGTGGTCAGGCATTGGAACAGGCTGCCCAGGGAGGTGGTGGACTCGCCATCCCTGGAAGTGTTCAAAAAACGTGTGGATGTGGCGCTTCAGGACATGGTTTAGGGGACATGGTGGTTCTGGATTAATGGTTGGACTTGATGATCTTAAAGGTCCTTTCCAACCTAGTGATTCTGTGTGATTCTGTGTGTGATTTATGTCTCCATGTTATTGGTCTCCATTGCTGCCTAGGAGTAAAACCCTAGCAACCAAGGATAGACGGAGTTAAACGCTGCAAGTGTCATTATGTTTAAGGTAAATACCAAGAGAAAAAATGTATACAAAACATTCAAATGCATCTAAAATATCTCTTAAAACTACAAAAATCTAGTAGGATGCAATGAATTCAAGGGGCTCTGTACTGGGACCTCTGGGAAATGAACTTTTAATGGTTTCAGAAATTCCTGCCCCAAACTGTCCTCTCTACCCTTCTAGTAAATGCAATCATACTTAGAACATCAGAGAGCGCAGTGAACATGTGCTGGCTCATGAACAACAAGAAAATCTTGTAATTATATTAGATTTCTGCATCTTCTTTGCTAACATAATGAATTAGTGAAATGGGAATAAATAGCATCCTGACACCTCAAATGCATCATGGAGGAAATTCCTTCCTTTCCGGTACTACATGTAAATATATACTTGGAAATTTCATATTCTTTTCATTAAGAACTGTTTAACTTTCAACATATATTTAAACAGTGAAGCTGACTGGTTGATGGACAGGAACCTCTTTCTGTTATACATCAACCTCCCTTGTGACCACTGAAATAATGCAAGTGCTGTAATTTAATTGAAATGCCTATTGTGAAGATATCTCTATAAATATCTTGTCTTCAGTCTCATAGATACTTAATGTATTTAAAAATCTTTGTTTTCACTCTGTAGAGCTTGTTTCTGTTCAAGGATAAATCAGATAAGAATGAAATCATAGAATCATAGAATAGCTTGGGCTGGAAGGGACCTCTACAGGCCATCTAGTCCAACCCCCTTACAACGATCAGGGACATCTTCAGCTAGAACAGGTTGCTCAGAGCCCTGTCCAACCTGACCTTGAATGTTTCCAGGGATGGGGCATCTACCACCTCTCTGGGCAGTCTGTGCCAGTGTTCTACCAACCGCACTGTAAAAAATTTTCCTTGTATCCAGTTGAAATCTACCCTCTTTTAGTTGAAAAACATTACCCCTTATTCTATCACAACAGGCCCTGTTAAAACATCTGTCCCCATCTTTTTTATAAACCCCCTTTATGTACTGGAAGGCTGCCCTAATGTCTCCCCAGAGCATTCTCTGTTGTTAATGTTTTTAACTCATGTTTTATCACTTGCCTATTGCTATCAGCAGATATAAAAGCACAGAAATTCCACAGCAATTTCTGAGTCATCAAGTTCAACCCTGTGTCACAGACAAACTGTGCATTAAATTCTGTTTAAAACAAGCTGCATTGAATGCTTTGCATTACACTTGTGGAAAACCAGGTCTAGAGCCTCACTTTTGGACTACTAGAAGACTCCTTTTTTTAATTTCATAGGTAAACTTATTCACAGTCTGCCGGTAGCTTTTACATGTTGAGTTAAAGCTATCCCTTACTTTTAGTAGGTGTTCTACTTGTCATTTTGTTTACCTTGCTACTGGATTTGCAGCAAGCACTCATGTGTCTGTATTGCATTTATGTCACAAAATCTTGGTTGCCAGGGGGCTGCAGAGGTGGCTTCTGTGAGAAGACACCAGAAGCTACCCATGTCGGACAGAGTCAGTTCCAGCTAGCTTCCAGACAGACTGGCTGCTGACCACAGTGATGTTGGTATCACCTCTGTGATAACATATATAAGAAGGGGAAAAAAACACTGGGAGACAGGAGTGAGAAAATGTGAGAGAAACAACTCTACAGACACCAAGGTCAGTGAAGAAGGAGGGGGAGGAGGTGCTCCAGGTGCCAGAGCAGAGATTCCCCTGCAGCCCATGGCAAAGACCATGGTGAGGTAGGTAGTCCCCTTGAAGCCCATGGAGGTTAATGGTGGAGCAGGTATCCATACTGTAGCCTGTAGTGGACCCCACTCTGGAGCAGGTGGGTGTGTTCTGAAGGAAGCTGCAGCCCATGGAGAGCCCTCACTGGACCAGGCTCCTGGCAGGACCTGTGACTCCATGGGGAACCCACACTGGAGCATTCCATTCCTGAAGGACTGTGCCACATGTAAAGGACCCATGCCGGAGTAGTTTTTGAAGAACTGCAGTCCCTAGGGAGGACCCGCATTGGAACATTTCATGATAGACTGTATACCATGGGAGGGACCCTCAAACTGGAGAAGGTGAAGAGTGTGAGGAGGAAGGAGCAGCAGAGACAATGCGTTATGAACTGACCACAACCCCTATTGCCCATCCCCCTGTGCTGCTCACAGGAAGGAGGTAGAGAAGTTGGGAGTGAAGTTCAGCCTGGGAAGAAAGGAGGGGTGGGCATAAAGTGTTTTTAGATTTGTTCTTATTTTTCATTATTCTACTCTGTTTTATTGGCAATAAATTCATCTAATTTCCCTGAGTCAACTCTGTTTTACCCATGATGGTAATTGCTGTGTGATCTCCCTGTCCTTATCTTTACCCATAAGCTTTCATTACATTTTCGCCCCCCAGTCCTGTTGATGGAGGGGGAGTGATAGAGCAGCTTGGTGGGCACTTGATGGCCAGCCGAGGTCAACCCACCATAGTCCTTTGTGGTGCCTAAAGTGCAGCTCTTTGGAATTCAAGATAAGTATAGTAATTGGGAGAGGTAATGGGCAATCCACCTGCATCCTGTTCCTTTTTTTCAGATCATTAGCCAGTTCTGTAAATCTATTGAATGTAGATTTATCAACACCACAGTATATTTAACACTTTAAGTATTTTTTCTTCAGCAAAAACTGAAAGTTCACACCACTAACTTCACTTGAAACACATCTTTTTTTCTCCCATGAATTAGTTGTTAATTGCTGAGATGACTGGAAAACAGAGTACATTAAGAAAATTCAACCCACAGGTACCATAGGTACTATTCTATGATTCTATGATTCTAGGTGTTCCTAAGACATTAAAGTTCAAGCCAACGTCTCTGCAACAATGTATATAAATAAATAAATAAATACACTTTAAAAGCCAACAAAGTATTTTCCCATGATCAAGTTAAATGATGGTTTTTTCTATTGCTTTTTCTTGGCCACACCAAAATCCTGCTGGAACTATTTTTTTACAGATGACTTTAGTGGGGCTGCCTTATTTTTTGGTTTTCCTCACGGTCAGTAACTATCCACATTTTTTCTCATCTTTCACTGACATTTTATCTTTCTTCTCAACTTGGTCCCAACAATCCCATTGCACCTACAGTGTTAGTGCTTTATTGTCATGCAGAATTTGGGCTAAATTACTGGAGTCCTGCCTAGAAGCAAAGGCCCGTTCATGCGAAGCCAGTTGTAAAACTTACAGTCCTAGTGTATAAGTAAATTAAAGGGTGCCAGGCAATATTACTTGACTGTAGAAATCAATTCTTTCTAGGTTGTTAGAAGAGTAAATTTGACCTCTGCCAACTAGCCAGCTCTCTCAGACAACACCTGGGAATAGTCTGGGAGTTAGAGCAAACCAGGGACAACTTTCAAAAGGCAATTGCCTATTTTTGGAGGGTAGGGAAGTTTGAGGATACGGAGACAGCTGTTCCATGCCAATTGGTGTTAGAACAGGAAGCTATTTTGACTATGTTTAATTTACTGTATAGATATAGCCTTAATGTCTCATGGCATGGTCTCCACTGGTGAAATGCCTAAAAGTTAAGTACTGCCTCACCATCAGTAGCAATCCAAGGGCTTATGGAGTGACATGGATCACGCAAATCTCATGTTAGCATTAGCACTGAACAAGGGTGTAGGTTGTACTACGGGATACTACTGATCTTTTCTTGTCTGCTTGCTCTCTGTAGTGTATTACCACTGATGGCTACAGGTGCCTTATCTTACAGAGACATTCATACTACAGTATTCTAGATACACAGTATAGAAATAGTTCAATGTTTCCAACTCAGCAAGCTCCTTTGGTACATAAGATAAGGAAAATGGAGGTGATATATTTTTATTGCACAGGGAGCAACAAAAGTAAAGAAAACCTTCTTTTGCCTTTTTCTCACAAAGGTGTAAATGCAGTAATGTGAGGAAAACCTTTCACATATCAGCACCTGAGGTACATGTTCATCCATGCTCCAGGTCATGTCCATCATCTCTCCTTTCCACTCTGTGTGGTTCCTACCACCATCAGCTACTATTTCATCAGCTCTTACCATCACTGTTTCCTCATCCCTTTTCTATTTCTCCTGGGAGGAGGACCTCCCAACAGCCATCTTCTACCTTGATTCCCCTGTAACATCATGTGGTAACTCTACCAGAAATCAAAATATGGATTTTTTCAGCCAGCCTGTAGAGACCATCTTGGATGATAAAAAGATGCATTGGAAAAACTGGAAGAATCTTTACGAGGTTATGTTATAATGTTAAGTGAGATGAACAGGAATGTGAGAATAGAGACCCAAAGGAAAAGCACTGTTATAACCGACTGTGCTATATTTGCAGTAGCATTGTACTCACTGTGCATGCAGAAAAGAAAAGGCTTTCCTTCTTAATATATCTAGAGAATTGATGTTGTGATTATGAAAATCTAGAGAAAGATAAATAGAGATATGTTCTTTCAGCTTCTACTTCAGTGGTAATATTAGCCTGGATATAAGTGGAATTGTCAGCTGAAAAATAAGGACACTGGTGTTTTCAGCATAACATATCTTAGTGGATATCCTGCATTAAAAATGGAAAGGAAAATCCATAAAAATGTATTTTCAATGCCTGGTTGCACCAGTTAGGAACAGTTTTTAGTTCTGTAGCTATAATTTTGCAGGTGAGATTAACTGCTTCTATGTACTCCCAATATAAAAGTTGACAGACTGTATCAGCAGGTGCCAGTCATTTCTGTGGCTGGTTTATTCTTCATGGAGAGCCTCTTCCTAAGCTTTGCAGAAAGATGAACTGACATTAAAAGAGGGAAAATAAGTTTCAGATATTATTTCGAACACAGAATTCAAAACATAATTACTCAAGTAAATCTCACATATTGAATGGGGTCATTGTGTGAAATTTTGTTTTATTCATAACAAGACAAGAAAAATAATTAGGATTTTATCATCTGAATTAAAATGTACTGAGCTTCTGCATGCTGGATTTTTTGGGATACCTAAAACACCACAGTCATTTTTGGTTTTCACAATCCAAACTATATATTACATTTAAGAAGTTTATCTACTGTAAGCCTGGTGAATTTAAATAAGGACTGGATACCAATATCAATATATAAAGCATGATTTAAAAAGAAGAAAAGCTAAAAAAGAAATGAAGGGAAAAAAGATATTCTGCAGATGGTGACCCTATTGCTGAACCTGCATTTTTTTCAGTAAGTACATGCAATCATTTTTCAACATTTTTGCCTTTTTAAAAAAGAATTTGATTCTCAGATCTTTAGATCTGCTGAAATGTAAACACATTATCAAGAAATCTTAACTGAATTTTCTTAAGTGAGGTAGATTAAATAAGAAAAAAAAGCAGGCGCTATGTAAAATGTCTGATTTGAGAGGAGAATACCAAACAGGACGTGATCCATGAGTTTAGAAGAGGGAGAATGAAGTTCAGGGTGCTTCATGGGAGGATGGAGGAAAATCCTGGGGTTCTGCTCTCTCTCACTGCAGTAACTCTGGTTGGTCCAGCATACAACACGTGTCCATCTTCTGTTTTCATTCTTGTAAGCTGTTGGTGGCAAGGTTTGGGTAGCAGGCAGGGGAGCTGAATCTGGAGGGAGAGGCCAGGGGCTGCCCCTTGCTGGATACAGGCAGCTCCAGACGGCTCCAAAGGAGCCTGCAGGACACAGCTGAGCCTGTCAGCCAAGCTGCTGGCGCCTCTGGGAAAACAGATTTGAGAAAGGGCAAAATGCCAGACAGCGCTTGTTTTGGAACTGTGCTCCTGTTTCAATTTATCTCATAGATTACCCTACCTGACAGATTACTGATGTTGATATTTCAGTGCAAAGCTATATAAAAGATTATAAAACATTTTTTAAAAGAGCATTATATTATATCCTAGGAATGATTTGAGAAGTAGTAGAATGGGCTGTGCACTGAGATCTCTTCATCCCAAACCGCCCTTCCTGCAGAAGCGATAGCGGTTCCTTATTTAAATTTGGACCTGGCAGAAAACCTTATTCATGGGTGCAGAGAAAGTCCAGACTAAAACATACTCTTGTTCCAGGGGCCGCACATGTCCCAGAGACAAAAAAGATGAAATTGGATGCAGGCTTTGAGATAGATCTAAATCTGTTGAGGTGTGAAAAGTGAAAACTTGTTCCCATTGGCCTCTGTGGCTAGACGTGTCCTGATATACACGCTGGGCATTGAGGTCTGTATGCCCTGATTCAGTGCAGTTCAGTGGTCTCCTTACACGGCCCAGCAGGATGTAAGAAGATCTCTTCCTGTGTTACCAAGTGGGCGAACGTGTAGTATTTCTTCAACAGGACACCATGCATTTCACAGGCTTCATTTGCATCTCATTTGCAAGTATTGCTGTGAGACTCAGATCCAAAGAAGACCAGTTTCCTACAGACTCATTACGCAGAGATGAGCTCCTCTGCCTGTGTGACCTCTCATGCTAGACTCGCGCAAATATTCCATAATGGGGGCATCAACAGAAGCTCCCTTCTCTCCCCAGCCCGTTCCCACAAAACTGGTATCTTTGACAGCTCTGTCTGTCTGTCACACCTGGTTGAAACACATTTCTCATTACTTTATATTTAGATTGCCTTTGGTTAAAAAGGGCCTGGTTTCTAGCATAGGTAAGAATGTGAAACTTACCTAAGAATCACAAACCCCTGATCATGGAAGAAAAACCCAGCTAGCTCTAGGGCCACTGGAACTAATGGAGCTTCAGCTCTGGTGGGTTTGTATCTTAATCACCTCATATCTGCTAAGGTGTGAACTTGGATCAAAGCTTTCTCTGTAGCTGGAGTCATCATAACGTCTCCTTTCTAAGCAAAATATTGGAAGTTTAACATAAATTAGCCCAGCTGGTTTAGCTGGGAACATAAACCTTTTCCTCTACCCAGCTTCCCGTTTCTGTGGAAGCTGTAGAAGCTTAACTATCCTTTCCTCTGTGAAATTCAGTTGACATTGGCAAGACTCAACCATTAAGGTGGAAGGGCAAAAGGACTTAAGAGTCCTTTTAGACTCTTTTAGACCTCCTAGATAGACTGATACACATCTATACACTTAAACAGCATTTCCTCGAGACACTTGGTTGAAAGGTGTTTACACACACACAGAGTCACTGGACCTACACTAGAAAGTCCTACCATGATATTTAGCAGACAGCTACCAACAGCACAATACCCTTGTAATGCGTGCATGCTTGTCCTCCTTGTCTGAGGCCAGTGCATTCTGAACGTGCTGTTTTGATGTCAGTTAAAGGTCTGATATAGTGGGCATTCCAGGATTCCCTCTGCTGTTGTTCACCCCGATAGCATATAAAAGAAAAAAAAAAAAAACAAACTCTTCCCTGTGGTTCTAAGTATTTGAGCCCAAAGTCTTTTTGATTTATTTAATAACTTTATGTCACTTGCCAATCTTCTGTCACCTCTAGTGTTATCCAAAATATGGATGGTAAACAGGCAGAATTCTCATATTGTGTCAGATAGGGATTTTGGTTCTTCTCTGTCAGCCAAACTTCTGATATGAAGTGGAACATTTTTCATTGGTGAAAGTGAGAACACTTAGAAAATATGGATGATTCAAGTCGTTCATGGAAATGTGCTGGAGGCACTGACCAGTTCCTGAATTTATTGTGGAAATCCCCTAAAATATTCTTGTAAAGATATTCGTAAAAATATCATGTGAGCTAGACTTGCTTCACTGTAGTTCAGGAGCTTCCAGTAGAATGGCTTTGAGCTCTCTGTGTGTGTGTCCATGTGTGTGAAAGTGGGGTGAGAAGGGAAGGCTTAATCCAGGTGACATGAGGAGTGAACATGTCTGTAACAGCAGAGAGACTATCACAGTGTATTGAGTTTATGTGGCAAGGTTTTGGTAGCAGGGGGATTTCAGGATTAACCTCTGTGAGAAGAGACATGGGTCTGCCCTTGTCAGACACAGACTGTTCCAGCTGACCCACCACAGGACACAACTGAGCCCATCTGTAATGCTGGTGGCACTTCTGTGATAACATATCTAAGAAAGGGTAAAAACCCTTTTCAGCAGCTGTGATAGAGGAGAAAAAGTGAGAGAAATAGCCCTGCAGACACCAAGGTCAGAGAAGAAGGAGGGGGAGGAGTTTCTCCAGGTGCCAAAGGAGAGATTCCCCTGCAGCCCATGGAGGACAACATCGCAGCAGATATCTGCACTGCAGTCCATGGAGGACCCGACGCTGCAGCAGGTGGATGTGCCCTGGAAAAAGATGCATCCCATGGAAAGCCCACACAAGAGCAGGCTCCTGGCAGGAGCTACAGCCCATGGAGAGGAGCCCACACAGGAGCAGGTTTTCTGAGAAGAACTGTGGCCCATGGGGGGACACACACTGGAGCAATTTGTGAAGGATTGTCTCCTGTGGGAGGGACCCCACATTGGAGCAGGGGAAAAGTGTGAGGAGGAAAGAGCAGCAGAGGGGAGCTGCTGGGACCACAACTCCAATTCCCCATCCCCCTGTGCCACTCTAGGTGGGAGGTAGAAGAGTTGGGAACAAAGGAGTGAAGTTGAGCCTGGGAAAAAACAGGGGGTAGGGGGAAGTTTTTTAGTTTTGTCTTCGTTTCTTACCATCCTACACTATTTTTAATTAGCAATAAAGTAAATTATTCTTCCCAAATTTGAGTCTGTTTTGCCCATGGTGATAATCGGTAAGTGATCTCCCTGTCTTTATCTCTCGACCCATGAGATTTTTTTTCACCTTTCTCCCCCCATCCTGTTGAGGATGGGGAGTGATAGAGCGGCTGGGTAGGCGTCTGGCAGCAAGTCAAGGTGAAAGGCAGTACAACAGCAAATTATGACTTAGTGGAATAAATAATCTTTCATCACTTCCTCCTCTTCAGGAAACATTGCTGTAATTTGGTTGTGCTCATCCCACTGCTCAGCCCTGTGCATTTACAGAGATAGTGTGTAGCATGTTTGGCAAACGCTGAGGGTTTCCAAAGAAGAGAACGCTTCTTGTCACTGTGATCCCTGGAAGACAGGTGTCTAAACTGTGACCTCTGTCAAGGATGCTTAGATTACTGATTAAGGACAATTTATAATGGTACAGAAAATAGGGTAGCTGCATAGTCATTATAGCTGAAGTGGTGGTTATGTGCCACTAGGAGGGAAGTAAAATCCTCCAAGTTAAACCAGCTGGGGTGCAGTTTTGAAGTGTGATCTCAGACAGAAGTGCTGGCATAAGGCAAAGTTTACAAGTGGAACTGTAAGACTAACTCTCACTCATGGTGAATGTAATCACAAAGCAAGCAAAAGTAAAGAAATAAATAGCAATGCAGATAAAAATCAAGAAAGAAACATTATCTTTTATTCTATAGCTCTTATTGTCATTGTCCCTGGAGAGATGTAAGAAACCTTACGTCATACACATGCAAACAGTGATGCACTTTTAGGAATCTTGCCAGGAAGATATGTCTGCTCCTTTCTAAACATAACCAAAGCTGGGATCCTTGGCTTTTTCCTGCTTATCACTTAATTCACAGTTGGGTTTGTCTCCTGCCTACCCTGACTTTACAGTCCTTATGGCTCCAGCACGAAAGGAGTCATACTTCCCTCTGCTTGATACGGGTGGGCAAGCTTGTCAATATGTTAAAAAAACCCAAAAATGAATCAAACACTTTTCCACAGATTTTTAACATAGTTAAATGTTTTCAAATGCAAAAGTAAATGATAATGAAAAAAATCTGACTGAAGTGTTTTCAACACGTAGGTTTTTATTTCTGTTGGTTTGCAGCAAAAATGAGTCCTTGTTATCATACAGCTACTATGTTTCGAGTGTCTGGAAATGTCCCCGGGTCTTACTCTGCAAAGTTGCTTCTCATCAGATGGACCCCAGCCTGCTTTGTTGCATGGAGTTATTACAAAAGTTACTTCATTAACAAAGCTGTTGCTGGATATTTTAATAATACTACTTTTTTAGCTTTCAATTTCTTATACAAAGAATTGAACCTTATTTCTTTTTCACAAGTAAGTCTCAATATACTTCACATATGTGGGAAATGCTCTTATACCTATTTTTTGAGATACAGCAATGTAGAGGTCTGACAGTTTGCCCAAGATTATTTTCATTTGTGACATCAGGGAAGAGAACTGAATCTTTGTGATTCCTCATCCACAACTTCTTCTCTGAGAGAGAAATAAAGTAATTGACCAGAAAGGCACTATGTTAATAGCTGGCTCCTACCCAAATGTTGGTGAGACATCTGCCGTTCATGGGAGAACTATTGTCCTTGCAGCAAAGAAGACTAACGGCATCCTGGGCTGCATTGGGCAAAGCATTGCCAGCAAGTCAAGGTAGGTGACTCTTCCCTCTGCTCAGCTCTGGTGAGGCCCCATCTGAGTACTGTGTCCAGTGCTGGGCTCCACAGTACAAGAGAGAAATTGAGTTACTGGAGAGAGTCCAGAAAAGGGCCACAAATATTTCTCAAATGAGGAACATTTCTCATATGAGGATAAGCTGAGAGCTGGGACTGCTCGGCCTATGGTAGAAAAGGCTCTCATCAATACGTATAAATACCTGATGGAAGGGTGTAATGAAGAGGGAGCCAGGCTCTTTTCAGTGGTGCCAAGTGACAGGCCCGGAGGCAGTGGGCACAAACTGAAACACAGGAGGTTCCCTCTGACCATCAAGAAACACTTTTTTACTGTGACGATGACTGAGTGTTGGCACAGGTTGCCCAGAGAGGTTATGGAGTCTCCATTCTTGGAGATATTTAAAACCTATGTGGACACAGTTCTAGAGCAAGTGGTACTGCTTGAGCAGGTGGGTTGGACCAGATGACCTCCAGAGGCCTCCTCCAATCTCAACTATTCTGTGATTCTGTGAACTGCTCAGAGTTTGAGGGATCTTGATCTGCTGGACAGGCATTATTTCTACATCGGTGATATAAGATTACTGAAAAGATGTAACTAACTGGTAAGTAAGGTGTGGTAAGACTATTCTTTCTTAAGAGAAGGAAGAGAATCCTGGATCATGGGGCTCTGAGCCATGTGCTTCTATCTATAGCATTCATTCAGCTAATTTGTGTTTCATCTACACTTTCAGGACATTTTTCAAGACCGGTAAACTGATTTTTGTATAATAGCAGCTTCACCTTTGCCAGTGCTTCAATGTGAGTAATCTTTAGTCCCATGAAAAGTCAAATCTTCACCAAGTTGAAAATCATGTGAAGAAAACCATAGTCAAACATTTTGGTCATTTTTTCTCCTATTTCAACCACAGTAACAGATCTTTCTTTCCCAGTCAGAATTGTAGTTCTGTTTCATTAGAGAAAAACACTTCCCTATTGCCATTACGGGATCTATTTTTATTGCCTGCTAATCAGGTTCTAACATAAACCATGCATAAGTAATCATAACTGTAACCATAACTATTGCTTACCTCTAACCAGGGGAGCCCTGAACCACCTGCTTTAATATTCACAAGTAATAATTTTGTTTTTCTCTACAGCTGTTGAAGTCACTCATCCCAGTTTTATAATTGTATGGAAATGGAGTTTTATTTTAGATCTGTTTGAAAACTAAAAATCAGTTTTTATAGATGAGTAAAATGACTATTTCTGTAAACTAATACAAATAAGAAATTTTGGAGCAACACTAGATTTGGAGGGGGGGAGGGGATAAAACTGGGCTCACTAGAGTTGAACCTGGGGTAGGTTCAACGTGCCAGAGTTGAAATCGATAGCCCAGCTCAAGTGCATCTACACCAATGCACGCAGCATGGGCACCAAACAGGAGGAGCTGGAAGCCATTGTGCAGCGCGACAGCTATGACGTAGTTGCCATCACAGAAACATGGTGGGATGCTTCTTATGACTGGAGTGCTGCAATGGATGGCTATAAGCTCTTCCGAAGGGATAGGCAGGGAAGGAGAGGTGGTGGGGTGGTTCTGTATGTTAGGGAGTGTTTTGATTGCATAGAAATCGAAGACTGTGAAGACCAAGTAGAGTGCTTGTGGATAAGGATGAGGGGGAAGGCCAATGAGGCAGATATCCTGCTGGGAGTCTGTTACAGACCACCCAGCCAGGATGAAGACACAGATGAGACATTCTATAAGCGACTGGCGGAGGTCTCGCATTCGCTGGCCCTTGTTCTTGTGGGGGACTTCAACCTACCAGACATCTGCTGGAAGTATAACATGGCAGAGAGGGAACAATCTGGGAGGTTCCTGGAGTGTGTGGAGGATAACTTCCTGACACAGCTGGTGAGTGAGCCCACCAGGGGAGGTGCCTTACTGGACCTGCTGCTTACAAACAGAGAAGGACTGGTGAGAGATGTGGTGGTCGGAGGCCGTCTTGGGCTTAGCGACCATGACATGATAGAATTCTCAGTTGTGAGTGAAGTAAGGAGAGGGGTCAGCAAAACTGCTATCATGGACTTCCAGAGGGCAGACTTTGGCCTGTCCAGGTCACTAGTTGAGAGAGTCCCTTGGGAGACAGTCCTGAAGGACAAAGGGGTCCAGGAAGGTTGAACAGTCTTCAAGAAGGAAATCTTAAAGGCGCAGGAGCAGGCGGTCCCGATGTGCCATAAGACAAGCTGGCGCGGAAGGCGACCGGCCTGGCTGAACAGGGAGATTTTGCTGGGACTCAGGGAAAAGAGGAGAGTTTATCACCTCTGGAAGAAGGGGCAGGCAACTCACAAAGAGTACAAGGATCTCATTAGGTCAAGCAGGGACAAAATTAGAAAGGCAAAAGCCCAGCTAGAGCTCAGTCTGGCCACAGTTGTAAAGGATAATAAAAAATGCTTCTACAAATATATTAACAACAAAAAGAGAGGCAAGGAGAATCTCCATCCCCTACTGGATATGGTGGGGAACATTATCACCAAGGACGAGGACAAGGCTGAGGTACTTAATGCCTTCTTCGCCTCAGTCTTTAATAGCCAGTCCAGGTATCCACAGGGTATTCAGCCCCCTGAGCTGGAAGATGGGGATGGAGAGCACAATGTACTCCTCATAATCCAGGAGGAAGCAGTCAAGGACATGCTAAACCACCTGGACACCCACAAGTCTATGGGGCCTGATGGGATCCACCCGAGAGTACTGAGAGAGCTGGCGGAGGAGCTTGCCAAGCCACTCTCCATCGTTTATCAGCAGTCCTGGTTAACAGGGGAGGTCCCAGAAGACTGGAGGCTTGCCAATGTGACACCCATCTACAAGAAAGGCCGGAAGGAGGATCCTGGGAACTACAGGCCTGTCAGCCTGACCTCTGTACCAGGGAAGATTATGGAGCGGTTGGTCCTGAGAGTGCTCACAGGACATGTGCAGGACAACCAAGGGATCAGGCCAAGCCAGCATGGGTTCATGAAAGGCAGGTTCTGCTTGACCAACCTGATCTCCTTCTATGACCAGGTGACCCACCTAGTGGATGAGGGAAAGACTGTGGACGTTGTCTACCTGGACTTTAGTAAAGCCTTTGACAGCGTCTCCCACAGCATTCTGCTGGAGAAACTGGTGGCTCGTGGCTTAGACATGTTTACTCCTCGTTGGGTAAAGAACTGGCTGGATGACTGGGCCCAGAAAGTTGTGGTGAATGGTGTTAAATCCGGCTGGTGGCCGGTCACAAGCGGTGTTCCCGAGGGCTCGGTTCTGGGGCCGCTCTTGTTCAATATCTTTATTGATGATCTGGATGAGGGAATCGAGTGCTCCCTCAGTAAGTTTGCAGATGACACCAAGTTGGGTGGGAGTGTTGATCTGCTGGAGGGTAGGAGGGCTCTGCAGAGGGATCTGGACAGGCTGGATCAATGGGCAGAGGCCAACTGTATGAGGTTTAATAAGGCCAAGTGCACGGTCCTGCACTTTGGCCACAACAACCCCATGCAACGCTACAGGCTTGGAGAGGAGTGGCTAGAGAGCAGCCCAGCGGAAAGGGACCTGGGGGTGCTGGTTTACAGCTGGCTGAACATGAGCCAGCAGTGTGCCCTGGTGGCCACAGTGTCCTGGCCTGTATCAGAAATAGTGTGGCCAGCAGGAGTAGGGAAGTGATTGTGCCCCTGTACTCAGCACTGATGAGGCCGCACCTTGAATCCTGTGTTCAGTTTTGGGCCCCTCACTATAAGAAAGATGTTGAGGTGCTGGAGTGTGTCCAGAGAAGGGCAACGAAGCTGATGAGAGGTCTGGAGCACAAGTCTTATGAGGAGCAGCTGATGGAACCGGGGTTGTTTAGTCTGGAGAAGCGGAGACTGAGGGGGGACCTGAAAGGGCGTTGTGGCAAGGTGGGTGTTGGTCTCTTCTCCCAAGTAACTAGTGATAGAGTGAGAGGAAATGGCCTCAAGTTGCACCATGGGAGGTTTAGATTGGATATTAGGAAAAATTTCTTCGCTGAGAGAGTGGTCAGGCATTGGAACAGGCTGCCCAGGGAGGTGGTGGAGTCGCCATCTCTGGAAGTGTTCAAAAAACGTGTGGATGTGACGCTTCAGGACATGGTTGGTGAAATGGTGGCGCTGGATTAATGTTTGGACTTGATGATCTTGAAGGTCCTTTCCAACCTAGTGATTCTGTGATTCTGTGAAAACATTAAAGAAATACAGGGAAATTTATACATGTGTCATTGTACCCTTTTTAATTTTTCTTGGGTATAAATGCCAGCCAGCTTCCAAGCCTATGAATTCACAACTGTGTGAAACTGAATTTTTAAGATACTCTCAGATCACCAGGGGCCAGAAAAAATGGCATTACAGTGAATTCACAGTGCTGACCAACTAGAAATCAATGACAAACTGAATAAAAGGCTAACCCATCAGACTCAGATTGAGTCAGTTTAGTTGGCCAAGTGATTTTGGAAGAAGGCAGAGATGAAGGACTGACAACAGCTTCCTTGTGGGTCTTCCTGGCCTTTCTGGTAGGTATGCAGCACCTAAACTTGGCTGGCCATTGCTTGGCTGTCACTTCTCCACAGGATTGCTCCAAGTACAATGCTCATACATGATCTTTTCTGGAAGATTTCTCTTTTTCTGGAAAGCATCCTTCAGCAGGACAAGAGGGTTCTTTGTATAGACAGTATGGGATTTAAAACTGAAGTCAGTTATTTTTGTTGAAATAGTGAAAAACAAGATAAAAAAAACCTTTAAAAACACAGCTTTGAATCTTTTTCATAACACTGCTTTGTTCAGATATTCATCCTGTGACCACTCTTATGAGTCCTACTTGTCCCCTGCATCTGCCATACTGACAAATAGAGAACACCACGAGGAATGTGATGACTTTTCTGGTGCCATCCAAGATCTCAGTATTCCCTATCCTTATACTGGTTTACTTGCATGATTCAATATTTAGTATTGCACTTCAGACTCTACGCAGCCCTATTTACACTTGAGTTAAAGGGAAGTAGTAACAGAACTATAGGGGAACAACACAGGTATTGCAGCTCTTATTTGAACAGCTTCTAGCCCTTTGTTTCCTAAAGAGAACATCTCAATGCAAGGCGATGTGAATCAGGATTCCTATTTACAAATGTCTAAAGAAACTGGATTCCAGAGCTGGGCTTTGCTTTTGAGAAAACGTTTTCTCTTTCTGCTTGGAACATTTGAATTTATTTCTGTGACAGGTTTTTTCTGGAATGTACCAATTATACTTAATGTCTTGTCATAAGAACTTCATAGTTTGGAGTGGTATAAGGGAAGACTGAATCTGATCATGTCCTTTGATTAGTTCATCTGCACAAGTTATGGAAGACCAAGGCTTTTTAAAGTGTATAGTCAGACTGATCTGGGCCAAGGGTCTGACCTTACATTATGTTATTCTTTAAGCTAGCACTCTGATCAAGAGGTATAGTGAAACGATAGGCTGCTACTTCTCTGAGTTTTCATGATTCTCTGAAAGGTACCGTTTTTGTCACAGTAAAAAATGTGATTTTATGTTTCTTAATTTAAAATCTTTGCAAGAAAAGAAACAATTTTTCTTCTACAATTTTTCTGCTTACTTCTCCTGGACTATTCTGCCTCAGAAAACCTGCCGGAGGAATAAAGTCAGCTGTTCTCAGACCTCATATTGATATAACAATTTAACTTGCAAAGATATCCTCTCAAAACTCTCTCAAATGTCTAAACTTCTTCTGACTCTTTACAGTCCCCATACATAGCAGTGTAGTAACAGGGGAACACACTGGCAAGGTTTTGGAAGGGCTGTTAGGGAAAAGAGAAAAATAATGTTTCAAAGGTGTCCAAAACTGCTAAGGGTGAGTAGGATTCACAAACTGCTCACAGTGAACACAGAGATAAAGTGTGATTAGCTCCTTAGTTTTGTTGCTGGCAGGCAGACAGATGCTGAACATGTGGCTGAACTTAATTCTTTTCACCATGATGTGGTCGGTGTTTCCATGTTTGCAGACAAGCTAAAGAATAACAGCATTCTACTATTGCAACCTCAACTACATTTTTAATCCGAAAGGTAAAAGCTGGGCTTTCAGTTAATTTCCAGCTGCTGCTTCCTATTCTGCTGCCAGTATAACCCCAAAGCTCATTAAATTCTCCATTTGAGTCATTAATTTATGCAGCTGCTTTTTATTTGGTCAGTCCTAGAAGCAGCAGAGCACAATGGCTTGTGTACCTGCTAGCATTTGTACTGAGGGCCTCAAAGAGTGAGGCAGAGAGAGGGCCATAAGGATCTACGTACCCAGAATTCATGTATTGCAGAGTACAGGAATGGCTTAAGGATCTGTGTACTTATCAGAAGAGAAACACTCAGCATGTGTACTGAACACACTGGATTGCCATATAAAACTTTGTTTACTTCATATCTCAAATTGTTACTCGCCTTCTGTGTTCAATTTATTTCTGATTAATAATTCGAGTAATTAGTTTTGAATTTTTATTAGTGTAAGAATATTGGCTAAGCTACAAGGCGAACAATTTGTGTGGAGTGTGAGCTGAAATGAGTAGAGAGAAGTACCATTATAGTAAAAAAGCTGAGCACACCCATGCATATCTGATGAGAAGCCCATGAAGGTCAACTAAAGATCAGACGAGTGTTATTCCTTGTGGGAGACCAGAAATGTTATCAGATTTGCTATGTGATTTTGCATATATAATCTCAACTCAAAATAGACACATTTTAAATATCACTGGGACTCTCAAGAATTAATCTAATATTCTTGGAGCATGAGGTTTAGCAATACATATAATTCCCACTTTCTTAGAAACTTGTTACAGTTTTTGTATACTAACTAGACAGTTGCACAAAAAACTTTTGAAGATCCATCATTTGCATTTCCAAACAGATCACATCTGTCTCTGTCTCCTTCCTATCTATCTCTTTGGAATAATTCAGCATGAGAGTGAGGGGAATTGAATATGGCAGCTACAGCAGTTGCTTGATTATTTGCTTTGTGTGCAAATGGTTGCAAGCACAGGCAGGCAGCATTGCTAAGGGAATATAGGAGATACTCTCTTCACTCTGATTTTGGAAAATCAGTCTCAGACACTCAACACTAAAGACCTTCATGATATCAAACAAAATGAAAAATAACAATTCTGTTTTCTCCGTAGCCTTTTCACCCATGTGGATCTCAGCCTTGCAAGTGCACAACTGCACTTAAGAGCTCTGCAGGCATCCTCAGTCGTTTCCTTAGCAACAGGAGCCATGTGCAGGCTATCTGAACCGCTCTTCCTACACCAGGTTTCCTTGGCAGCAAGGAAAGTGTTTAGGAAGGAAAAAAAAAGAGACAGACCTATTCCAATACTGAGGTGAATTTCAGCGGTTCACCTGTGCAGCCCAGGCTGCAAAAATAAAGTTGTGCTCACCGAAAAAAAATTTTTAAACATCTGTATGGACATGGGATTTCCTCCGCTGAAGCTGGCAGGGAAGGCGCAGGGACGGCCATGTGTACTTGGCCCAGAAGTGCATCATGCTGTCACAGCTGTCCACACACCAGAGCCTCATCCCAAGAGATTTAAATATTTGCAATAACAGCATCTTCCCTTGCAGCCCAGGGGGACATGGTGGCCCTGGGGAAGCAGCCTGCATGTCGAATGAGGAGTGGTCACCCAGAGCAGGGTGCTGCCAGCGAGCTCAGGAGGACAGCCTCGCAATTTGTGAAGGGTATCGCTTAGCTTAGTGAAGTTTCTCTAGCAGGAGATGACCTTCACTACTAACAACAGGAACCATTTCATCACAAACCAACCCGTGCTCACCACTGCTTACGAGATCAGGAAGAAAAAATCACATGCGCTGGCTGCTGCTCTTCACTGGCTCTAAGCTTCTCCACAGCACAGGCTGCAGGCCAGGATACGTCCATCCATCGTGTAAATAACCAGGTAAGTTCACCTCCTTGGCAAGGCAGATTAACCCCTGGATTGCTATGTAGTACAGACCATCAGGAAGAGATGTACCAAGCCTGCTAGCCTAAATCATTAGGATATTTCTACACAAGATTACATCTGAATTGTAAACTGCTTCCGAGGTATTTTTTATTTTGTGATGTCAGGCACACTAAACTTTCAATTTAACTAAAATCTGAAATGCATATAGTGCATCATCTAGCTACCAGATAATGAGATTTTATATTTTATTTCTCAAGTAAAATACATAATAGAAAATGTGTTATTTGTATTATGACTTAGGGCAACAATACTATCTGAAATGTCAACTGATGAGGCACCCTGGAAGAAAGAATAATGGAAGAAAGTTTGATGACTAAGGAGAGAAAGGAGTTTTCTGGCAGCAGTTTCTTGCATCTGTACAAAATTTCAGTGGCTTTAGGGGCAATTCTGAGGCACCCATTTTTCTAAATGAAGGAGAATGGATATTATATATATAAAAGATATATTTGTATATAGAAACACACAATGCTCAAATTATCAATTATATTAGAAAGAGAATATTAACTTGAAAACAGAGTGAGCTTAGAAAATTATGTAAACAAATTCATATATTCCAAAAATCATGAGATCATTCTAATTGATTTTTTTAGAAGACACAGAAGATTGGTAGGTGGTCTTACTGCTGATTTTTTATGAACTTCAATCTCTTCCCACTGAATTCAGTGGACATGGGTGAGATCATTAGTTCCCTCAGACTTACACTGAAGACTGCACGTTGTGCACTCAGAGCCCAGAAGGCCAACCGTCTCCTGGGCTACACAACAAGAATTGTGGCCAGCAGGTCAAGGGAGGTGATTCTGCCCCTCTACTCTGCTCTGTGAGACCCCACCTGCAGTACTTTGTCCAGCTCTGGAGCCCTCAGCACAGGAGAGACATGGACCTGTTGGAGCAGGTCCAGAGGAGGCCACAAAAATGATCAGAGGGCTGGAACACCTCTCCTATGAGGACAGGCTGAGAGAGTTGGGGTTGTGCAGCCTGGAGAAGAGAAGGTTCTGGGGAGACCTTCTTGCAGCCTTCCAGTACTTCAAGGGGGCTTATTAGAAAGATGCGGACAAACTTTTTAGCAGGACCTATTGTGATAGGACAAGGGGTAATGGTTTTACACTGAAAGAGGGTAGATTTAGCCTAACTCTAAGGACGAAATTTTTCCCAGTGAGGGTGATGAAACACTGGCACAGGTTCCCCAGAGAGGTGGTAGATGCCCCATTCCTGGAAACAGTCCAGGTTAGGTTGGATGAGGCTCTGAGCAACTTGATGTAGTTGAAGATGTCCCTACTCATTGGAGGGGGGTGGGACTAGATGACCTTTAGAGGTCCCTTCCAACCCAAACTATTCTATGATTCTATGATTCTAAGACTTCTGTGACAACCATTCTAGATATTCCATTTGCCCTTTAGTAATGAATTTCTGTTCTAGGCTATTGCTACCCTCCTCTTAATCACTCTAAGCTTGCTCCAACCTCCAGGAATATTTCTGATGTTTGAAAAGGTGCCTGAGGCAAGCAGCTACAGAAGAGGTATTGCTAATCAGAGACGGTAGTGCTTAGCTGCTACAGCTGAGGTCCTAGTTCAGTCAATCAGTACAGCTGCCTGAACAAGTTGGGTGCCACAGTCCTAAAAAAGGCACGGTCTTGATTAGATCCATACATCAATTTGCTTTTCAAAACAATTTCTTGTAAGTACATGTACTGTCTGTTGAAATACACCTTTTTGCCTCAGATTTTTATTGGCCTAAATCATTGCACAATAGTAATAATGATTTCTGTATGCCTCTGTGTGGGTTGATGCATTTTGGGGTCCTGTCAAAGTTCTGGGGCTATCAGACAGCTATATTGGGAAGCTTATTTACAGCAAAGCTTTTAAAATCCTTTCAGAGCCTCTCATGAAAATGTACTAAGGAAAAAAGTGAATACATTTTCTTATTAAACTGTCTCCTGCTTAGTTGTCTCTAGCATTATTTGTTTTGATATTTTATCCTTTTGTAAAAATAATAGGAAGGCAGTGCTGGAGGCACATATAGCTATTTGTCTTCAGGGATCTATGACAGCAGGAACATATTTTATATGTACCCTGATGTAAGGATTATTTCCATCACCAAGAGAAGTGGTGAGTGGGACTTTGAACATACTGTCACTCTGAATTATGAAATTTGAAGTTAATGATAGAATTTCTGTAGCACATAAGAATGGTAAAGAGGAACCAAAGGACAAGACTTCTGTGGTAGACTTATGGTCTCTGAAACTATCCCTTCAGTCAAGAACATCTTTGATTACCATGCAGAGTCAGCTATTTACCCCTTGCAGGATATTTTGAAGTACTGCAAAAACTGTCTCTGCAGCCTTGGACTAATGGTGGAAGAGGGACGTGATAATGCCTAAGCCTACAGAGTGCAATTTGTAAATATATTTTAATGTTCCTAAGTACAAAAATGGCATTCTGGAGATAAGCATGAGTAAAGAAAAAAATCCTTTAGATATAATATATTGTTAAAGTAGATGTTCAAATATACTCAGTCAACAGCTAACTTTTATTCATGTTTTGAATACAAAAAGATTATTGAAGTGTTGTATTTTGTTCTTTGTTTGTTTTAATTGACAAAGTTTAGGGTGAAACCAGGAGTACCACCACAAGGAACAACTCGGAGACCTGACCAGTTACACTCCTTTGGAAGTCAAGTGTTACAGTGCTAATCCTGATCACTGACCTTTTCGTCTTTGCAGGACAATATATTAATGACAGTGATGTTTCCTTATCTAGCAGCTGACTTCATTGATCAAGCTTCCATTCCTAGTGTGGTAGGGCTTTCTTAGTAAACCTCAAAGCTTTTCATAATGACTTTGGTGGAATTTTCTACTCCCAGTATTACAACGTTATATGCTGTCTAGCAGCTTTGCAGTATGGTTTTATTCCAGGTAGTAACAGTAAGTGGTTTACAGAAGCACTGAGGTAATCTATGGCACTTCAATTTAAGATTTGTCAGTGTTCCTCTAGCCCTACTCAAATGCCCTGCTTAGGGCCTTTGTCCAGTACACTGCTACAAAAATGGAAACACAATACTACACTACAGTGTTCCTGAGCAGATTTCTTTAGGGGTTTTTTTTGTGTGTGTGAGAAGAACATGCCACTAGCAGGAGAGGTTTTTAGAGACAACTTTCTCTGCATGAACTTATTACGAAAAGAAATATATCTGGCATCAGGAAACCTGGTTCATGTTTTCTCCTTCAGTATGTGTCTGCTGCAGCAGAGCCAGTGGAAAGCTATCTATCTGACTTACTGTAGGCCAGGTGTCTCTGGGTACCTTTGCTACACACAGGGAACAGGCTTTTTATTTATTTATCTGTTTATTAGTATTATCTATCATACAGTTCCCCAGACTGAATGCATTCCTTGCACATATAAGCAAGGCACATGCTTTGGCACACTTACCAGCCTCCTGAGATGCTTCATCAAATTCAAGCTGGGCAGGCAAATCCTTAATCAGGCAGAGAACAGTGATTGGCCTCTGCCCTTCTGTGTGGATTAGGATGAGTCCCACAGATAACAACCAGCCACTCTCAAAACTGCCGTTTCCCTTTGCTGTCAGCTGGATTGCTTGGTCTTCACTCTTATAAGTGTTTCTCCATTCTTCATAGAGACAGAATTGTCTATTTGTCTTCTGTATTTTACTTTGATGTGCTATGATGAGTACGTGCTTCTTCCCTTAATAGATGATGCTGCTGACTGAAGGCTGGGTCAAACACAGCAATACTCAGACAAAGGTGCTATCAGTGAGACAGCAGAGGTAGCTTTAAACAAGCTAACCGGGGTGTGAGTAGAAGCTTAAGGACAATATAATGAACACATTTATCCTGCTTACTGCATGTGGGAACAAACCAGAAGGGCTATAGGTTGGAATACAGGACAGAAATGTACTGTCCATCTTCCAAGTATAAACAATATTGACAGCTGATGAAGACATAACACTAGGTCCTTCATGGGTGGTTTCTCCACCTCTCTTTTCTCCCCCATTACACATCTCAAATATAAAAGTCATACTTAGCTGGAATTTGTGGTGATCTACCCTTTTCAGTCATAGCTGAAGTGCTAATAGTAGCACCATCTATGATTTAGTGAATGAACTAGATCTTTACAAAGTCGTTCTGGCATGTCTGCACTACACCAGTTCTTAATTTTCCATGGTGTTAGAGTCCCTTGTTATTTCTGTTCCTATAGGGAAAAAAAAATTCAGTGCTTCTCTAGAGACACTGGGATAGAGTTCACAGTCCTATCTGATCGCCTTAACAATCAACTACAGCCACTTCCACATGTATATCAAAAAAGTAAGAGGGTCACTTAGTAGAAATACCTGTGTATTTACAACAGTGCACTTACTTAGAGAACAGAATCTGATCTCTTAGCTGTATGCAAGTATAAGAGTTGGGAGCCTAGAGTTTGGTTTGAAAGGAAATGTGACTGGATTTAAGGATGTTATTTAATTATTTGTCATCTACCCCATCCTAAATCTTGAGTATTTTAAGACAAACCTGTGTAGGCTACACTTACCGAGAGCGTGTGGGAGATTTTTAGTACCACTCATTAATAAGACTGTCAGATGCTTACTACTGGCAATTTTCTATTATGAGTAATAATAAACCATTTGGATTGATATTTCCAAGCTGAGTATCTCTGCAGTGTGCTGGTATTTTCAGCCAGATGTCTCAGTCATTCTGAAGATAAGCACATGAAATATAGGAACACTGTACAGGAGGGAACCTCTTGGATACTTCAACCCTTCCATCTCGGGCAAATATGTCATAGAAACCTAATTTTTTTTTAGTTTTTTTCTTTCTCATCCCCTCCACCACTAACTGGAAAACCATTCAGGTTCTTGCAGCTGTAAACCTGGTATTCACAATCACGTTTTTTTCCTTGTCTGTGCCAATATTGTCCTTAGCTTAAACAGCTCCTCTCTCTCCTCTGGTGTTTACTTTCCTGGTTTATTTACAGAGAGCAATCATACCACTTTCAGACTCCATTTCACTAGGCTAAAAAAGCTAAGCATTTTTATCTTCTCTGAAATTGTACACTCATAACAGAAAAAAAAAAGTATGGATGAACATCTGAAAATAATTCATAACTAAATTATTAATTAATTTTAAGACACTGATTAGTGGGGAAAAAAGTAGTTATTAAATTTATAATAGTAAGTCTAATCCTGCATATGTGGGAGTGCCTCCAGGTCCCAGATCTGTGTATGCACCACAGCGGTGTGTCAGATTGATACTAGGGCCAGACCATGGTACAACCAACCACAGACAGTAAATGTATTGATCAAAACCTACATGTAGTGATGGAAAGACACATGTTACAATCTTGTAGAAATGAAGCCTGAATCAGCCAGGGATAGCTTACAAAAGACTGTGCAAAATTATAAAATCAAATATTATATCAAAATTACCACTCGGGCACAGAAGAAGTTGTGTAAGAGCATTGCTATTTGCTGAGCCTCAAATATTTCTTTCGAGATATATCTGACTCATTAAGCTTTACCCAAAGATCTCCAATGGAAATAGAAAAGAATGTCAGTTTCCTATTTCTGCTTCATAGAAAACTTGGGGAAAAAAAAACATTTTAATCTCATTTGAATCAGAACTACATTTCACAAGACAACATACCCTGTGTACCTGTCATGAATGAGTAATTTAGGCCGCTTAAAAGAATCACTGCCAAAGTTATCAGGAAGCGAATGATTTTAATATAAATTTGTAAAAAGCATGACTTAACAGAATTCCATGACAAGGTCCATTCTATTACTTATTCAACATGGAAAAGGTATACAACAAGAAAACAAATTACAGTTAGATTGGAATGATTTGCTTGTGGATTGAATCAGGTTAATGTGGCTTATGTGTATATTGAGGAAAGAAAGTAGGACAGACCCTCCCATCGAGCCACAAGGTTCAGAGTGGACCAAAATCCACCTGTAGTCCCAGCCTTGGTCAACGGTTTATGTCTAAGGATTGGGAAAAGGGAAAGAAAGTAAGGGAGATCCTCCTGTTGAGTCACGAGGTTCAGAGTGGACCAAAATCCACCCCTAGTTCCAGACTTAGTCAACAGTTTATGACTAAGACTAGGTAAGTTAAGGAATGCCCTCCCGTTCAGTCATGAGGACCAGAGTGGACCCCCTTGCTTTCTAAACTTCTCAGAGAGGAGTCTAGGTGTGGCTGAGTCCACTTCCAGTCCCAGACTTGGTCAACTGTTTATGACTAAAGGGACAGAGTATCAGGGGTTCTGGTGTGGTGATACTTTATATGATATATATATTTTGTGTTTGGTGTAAGTTTAGGATCGTAACTTATCTAATACAAAATAGCAGCAATCAAATTCACTAACGCTATTGAGATAAACCACAGTATCAAATCATATAAAACTTAGCAGCATAATCAACCTAAAACTTACTAAGATTCTTTAGTCACACGCACATATAAGTGTAGAGATATAGACACATAAAGAGATGTAAAGAAAAGAGATAGATATGTAGAAAGGTACCTATTAAATATTCCCCTCGAATTTAGTCAAATACCCACATAAAATGCTTTGCATTGCTCAGTGGATGAACAGCCAAGCCTCTGAGTTGATTGCGAACTGGAGGGTTCATGAACTCTGAGAGGCGTCCCACTCAGAGGGAGGTGCTGATCGCAGCCCACTGCGGTCCAGGAGAGCTCAGAGGGTCTCACTTGGGACCACTCTTTATAGGACTGGGAGAGGATTGACTTTAGGCATCAGTGAGTTTCCCACAATCCAGGCAGGTGACTTCTCAAGTTTTAACAGTACTGCTGCAAGGATTGTCAGGAGATGTTTGATTAGTTCTGTTCTTGTTCCGTACCTTGTTTAGGAGATTGCGTTCTTGATACACTCAGTGCCATTCTCCTTCTTGGCTACACAAGAGTGCTTGGTACAGTTGAGGGGCTCTCAACTGCCAGACCCTTTGTTTGGAGTCCAAGGCTTGTCAGGCAACTTAGAGGGCCCAGGTACAAGGCAAGATGGGGTGGAGGGAGAGGAATGCACCACCACAGTACCAGAAATGCAGCTGTAATCAGAGCATGCAAACACAAGATAGACCTGATTCCAGTCCCCACAAGCAATTCTGCTTCACTCTTTTAATTTCTAATGTTCAATTTCCAGTGTTCTTTTATCACAGTTATAAGGATGCATGTACAGTTGAATTAATCTCACTATATGGGCAAACAAAATGAGGACCCCATTGTTCTCAGTTGTATATGGATAAAGCAGTGGAAGAATTTCAGATTTCAATAAGGCAAGCAAAGGAGGAAGGAACAAATAGAGGTATTTATGTTGAGGGTTGTGCTTCTGCTACCTGTTCTAGTTCCTAAGATAGACATAATTGTCTATGTGGGGGTCAGGAAAGCAAAGACGCAGAGCCCCATGCCTTCCAAACCTCCATTTGTCGTGCTGTCAGTGGATTCAAGTGGCACCTATATATTGATCGTCAGCTGAAAAAAAATTAGACATTTCCTAGCAGGCATTCTGAATATGATCTTAGTGAATTTCTTAACAGCCATGCCTCACAAGAACTGCTGTTTTTACTCCCACCTTAACTTCTTTTTCCAGGCCAATCTTTTTCTTATAACTGGAAATAGAAGAGGTGTCAAGGGCACAGTTGGTGATGGCAGTGGGAATACTTTTCCATTGTGCTTCTCAAGGCTCCAGGACCACTCCCTGATGTGTCAGTCACTGAAGGAAAGGCAGAAGAAGGATACTTTCCCACGCTGTCCTTCTTAATGGATAGTGTCTTGGGAGCTGCCCCAATGGAAGATGCTCTAAACTAGGTACACAAGTGTGGTTTCAAAATTGGATCTGTAGGGTGTCTTTCCAGTAAAACCAATGCAGTTCTTCCCTCCTGCCTCAGCATTTTTCTCTTTCATAGGCTAGTTCCCTTTAACAATTCAAGGGTGTCAAATGTTCAGAAATATTAAACGAAAGATTGGAAGAGTAATAGACATGATAGGAATGAAAAGCAGCCTCTATTGCCTAAACCACACCTAACAATAAAAGTTCCAGCTATCCTAGAATACCTTCTTGCTAGCCTGCAGTCTGGCAGATTTGTGGGACTTCAGCAGGTCTGTAGAAGAGTCATCATGATGGGGGTGGGAAGACATAGCAAGCATCTTAGTAGATGCATGGTGTGTTGCTGTTGATTTGCTATTTGTTTTCAAGCAAACAGAAGACTGACAGGAAAAATATGAACTCATCACTCTGCTCATTTCTGGTAACTCTGTTGCTGTGTTTTAGCCTACTTCATGTTGTCTCCAGAGAGTCGGCTGGTTTCAAGGCTTGAACTTCATTCTGGCCCTGTGCTCAGGTACTAGGTTCAGCTGTGCAAGGTGGGCAGAACAGAGGACATGCCTGTGACGGCCTGTGGGTCTGACCCTTGACTAATAATACTGATAGGGGTCTGGCAAAAGAAAAGGGCTCTATAGGGAACAACCTGCAGCGATAGCCTCTGCCATATCCAGAGCCATGTTGACTGATCTAAAAGCCATAAAAATGTGACGTTCCAGCCATGAGAACCTTTCTGGGGGACAAAGCAGTAAACAAGGGATGTCTTACGCTGAAATGCATCACAATGCCTACTGTCTACTTCAAACAGAATAATTAGTGTAAGGATATCTGCTTGCCAGGGCTCACAAAGATGTGAATACAGAGGGAGCAGGCTAAATACAGAATGAGCTACAGGATCTGCTGGCATCTTTGAGGACTATGCAGACCCTGCACAGACTGACAAGCACATGTAACAAAGCAGTTTAAGACTAATATTTCTTGTGCTAAGGTGCCTAAACCAAAGCCTTGGGTAAAAAAGTAGAAAAAATGGATTTTCAATAAGGGCTCAAAGACTTTCTGGACAGTGCAGGAGACTGACAGAAGAGTGACAGTAGAGCAACGAGAGATTGCAGCAGGAGAAGTAGAGAGTATTTGTATTTCAAATATTTGTTCTAATTATAGCTTGAAACAGGGAATGTGGGAGGCGTTCACAGCTCCTGGTAAAGAAGGTGGACAGAAAGGAGGATTTTTCATTTTTATAAATCTGTGAAATGATGGCTTAAAACAGGAATTAGGGTGGGTAAGCACCACTGGAGAGGGCAAAAAAAGGAGCAATTTATTGAAGGGCAGCTTTGAAAAATGATCACTATCTTCAAGGTATGTTGGAGGGGGAAACTCATCAAGAGAGAACAAATGACTTAAACTCCCTACGTTATTCTCAATGCAAAGATTCATTTTAAGGAAAAGTAACAGATTACTGGAGCTGCTTCAGTCTGCTGAGTACTCCTTAGTAATTGTATTAATTCACTAAACTCACAATTGTTTTGTGATGGAGCAGATATTATAGAGGAAGGTTTTTTTCCCAAAGTTTCTTGAGCATTATTCTAGAATTTATCTTACAGAGATAGATCCTTTGAGGCTTATTAGATTGCAAAGGGCCATCAAGAAATTGCTCATTGATAACAGACATTTACAAAATATCCCCCTGAATAATTTTGCTGCTTTTTTATGGATTTATTTTTATTATTGAGGGGTGTTCAGTCCCTCCAGATTCTCTTCTCCATCTATTTGTTTTGGTAAGTATCCTCATGGAATAACACCATACTTGTATATAGTAATGTAGAACTCAGAGGTATGAGGATTTTCATAGAATCACAGAATCATTAAGGTTGGAAAAGACCTTTAAGATCATCAGGTCCAAGCATCAACCCAACACCACCATGCCCACTAAACCATGACCTGAAGTGCCACATCCACATGTTTTTTGAACACCTCCAGGGATGGTGACTCCACCACCTCCCTGGGCAGCCTGTTCCAATGCTTGACCACTCTCTTAGTAAAGAATTTTTTTCTAATATCCAGCCTAAACCTCCCCTGGTGCAACTTGAGGCCATTTCCTCTTGTCCTATCGTGAGTTACTTGGGAGACAAGACCCAGCACCCACCTCACCACAACCCCCTTTCAGGTAGTTGTAGAGAGCAATAAGGTCCCCCCTCAGCCTCCTCCAGACTGAACAACCCCAGTTCCCTCAGCCGCTCCTCATAAGACTTGTGCTCCAGACCCCTCACCAGCTTCGTTGCCCTTCTCTGGACACGCTCAAGCACCTCAGCATCCTTCCTGTAGTGAGGGGCCCAAAACTGAACACAGTATTCAAGGTGCGGCCTCACCAGTGCCGAGTACAGGGGCATGATCACTTCTCTACTCCTGCTGGCCACACTATTTCTGATACAAGTCAGGATGCTGTTGGCCTTCTTGGCTGGCCAGCTGGGCACACTGCCAGATTTTTGTGTTTTTTCTGGTGGAATCAGTTAAGAGATGAAGTTATATTTTTCTTTACATATTGATTGCAAGTGATGATAAATATTAGCAAGCAGTAATCTGCAAGTAATGACCAGGAGGCCATTCATTTCCCTCCTGGACAGCTATATAACTATTCAGTGTGCATGCAGAACCAACGTGCTAGGCTTCATGGGCTGGAGACCTCCATGCTATGGGCTGTAGAGGGAAAGATGCTGACAGGCATTACTGTTTGGTTTTACAGGATGTTCCATTACCTTCTTTGCATCAGAGACCATGCCAATTCCTCTACAGCATTCCTTCATCCACTATTCAATATAAGCAGAATAATCAAGGAAAACAGAGTCTTGTCTGCAAGGTGTACTTAGTAAATGAAAATAAACTTGCAGCAACTGTTTGTTACAGCTTCTATATCACTGCCAGGGAATGTTTTACATTTTTGCTAGGTAAATATAGAATACAAAAGACTCAGTAGGTGTCTCAACAGACAGAAATGGCCTCCCCAAAAAAATGAAATTTGGCCCTGTTTTGTGTCTGGCTGGGATGGAGTTCACTTCTCCCATAGCAGCTTATATTGTGCTGTACTTTGTATTTGTAGCTAGAACAGTGTTGATAACACACCAATGTGTTGGACTATTGCTGAGCAGTGCTCGCACAGCATCAGGGCTGTCTCTCCAACCTGCCACCCCCAAAAGCCAGTAAGGTGGGAGCAGGCAAGATGTTGGGAGGACACACAACTGGCACAGCTGACCCAAACTGACCAAAGGGATATTCCATACTATATGACATCGTGTTCAGCAATAAAAGCTCAGGGAAAGGAGGTGGGGGGCATTTGTTACTAAGGCATTCTTCTTCTGAAGCAGCTTCTATGTGTACTGATGGCCTACTTCCCAGGAAGTGGTTGGACATTATCTGCCAATGTGAGGTAGCAAAATAATGTATTTTTGTTTGCTTTTTTTGCTTCCACCTGCAACCTTTGCTTTTCTTTTTTTTTTTCATTAAACTGCCTTTACCTTGATCTATGGGATTTTCGTCTTATTATCTCTCCCTGTTCTGCTGAAGGAGTGGAGAAAGAGAGCATACCTGGGAGACAGCCAAGGGCAACCCACCACAGCCCCCCTGACAAAGGATTGATTAGCCTCTGGTGAAGCATAGATTCAGTATGAATGCTGATAAAATCCTAGGAAAATGGCTCATCTAAACTGTTTAATCAGCAGGCTTGATATAATGTAATTTACAGATACTGAGCTTGTTCATTAGCATACATTCCCCTTTGTGTTTCCTTTAGTTTTGCTTCTATATGCTAAAATAAAGAGAAGGTTTTTTCACCTTGATGGTTTCCATCTAGCTTTTCTTTTTAATGCTTCAGCAGTTCCATTAAGAAACTATGTGTGCTACAAGGAAATTTTTCAGAAATGCTGAAAAGTTTCTCAGGCCTGAATCCTTGGTAGCAGTTAGATCTAACTGGCAGAACTCATCATGAGTCAGGTATTTAATGCTTTAGATGGCCTGGGTTTCAGCCCTTTCTGTGATATAATTTTCCAGTGCTTCAGCAAAAAGTAATAATCACTCACCAAAAGTTAATACTGGTGGCAGAAGAGAGAGAAAAGTAAAATAGTCAGTAGGCAGACATCTGTTCTAGCCTTAACGCTAGCTACTCTTATGAGTTTTCATGGATATCTAGTATCACCAGCAGTATGTGTTTGCTTTTCATCTATTTTTACAAAGGCATAGATGAAAATATAAGGAAGACAAATATTTATATTTCCACTTCTGTGTTTGTATTGGTCTTGTTTAACTTATCTTTCTTAGATGTATTGGCATAACACTTAAATATTTGTAATAGAAATTTTAGTTTCTCATCCAGACAGTATCTCCCAGAAGTACACATTCTTGCAGATCCAAACCTGGAAAATCCATCTGGAAGGTGCATATATATTTTCATCAGGTGTACAAACAAAGAAAAATGTTCAGCTTAGCAAATTCTGTGACATTAAATTTATCCTTTCTGAAGTTTCAAGAAATATCTCATAAATCTGTGAAACTGTAATGATGAAAAGCTTTTCATATCCGGAGTTAACTAAAAGATCTATTTCTAGGGGTACCACTACAAAGTTTCAAAAGCCAATAAGCTAACAAGTATTTCTTATAATATTTTAAATTCTACCCCAGTTCTTCCATGATTTCAAGTCTCCATGAATCTGAAACCCAAGTTAAAATGGTTAAAAAAGAAGTTAAGAACTTGTATATAATGTTTGGTTGTACATAATTGTAATAAAATGTAGGAAATGTTGGTACCTGTAATGTCATTATGAAAAGCTTGTGTTGTCTCTGTACCCTTTCCTCTCAACACAGTGTTGGAGTGTCCCAAGCATCCTTTTGGCTTCAAATATACCATCACCATAATCAGTTAAATTAATGACAATGAACAAATATGTTTTGATCTACTTTTGATTGGATGCCCCCTTCTCTGCGTGATAACTACTCTCTAGGACACGCTCAGTCTGAAGATGTTATATGCCATGCCTTGTTGGTTTGGGGTTGTGAGCCCTTGTGGTTTCAATTTTGGGATCTGCTGTCCAGTATTTTCTGAAACTTAAGCCCCATAATGTTAATAATATTTTTGAAGGGACTTTTCACTGCAAAATCACAGAATAATAGCATAATTTAGGTCAGAAGAGACCTCTAGAAGTCATCTGGTTCAACTTGCTCAAAGTTGGAACAACTTGTATCAGATTGCTCAGGCTTTGTGCAAGCATGGAGATTCTACAGTCTCGTTGGGCACCTGTTTGATGAAGTGTTTGATAACCTTAATGGAGATCTATTTTCCCCTCATGTCTAACTGTAGTTTCCTGTATTCCGGTGTGGCCCATTTTGTCTTGTCCATCACTATGCAGCTCTGAGCAAAATCTGGCTCTGCCTGACATGGTCTCAAAAGGTAGCTTTATTAGGTCTCCCATTTGCAGTCCTGATGGGAAACTTCAACCCAATATATACTGAAGGGGCAACACAGCAGGGCACAAGCAATCCAGGAGGTTTCTGGAGTGCACTGGTGACAGCTTCCTGACACAGGTGAATAAAGATCCAGTGAGGGAAGACACTTCGCTGAATCTGAGACTTACAACCAAGGAAGAGCTGACAGACAATGAGAAGGTCAGGAGAAGCCTTAGCTGCAGTGAGCATGAGATGGTGGTGTTCAGGCTCCTGATAGGAGGAGAAAAAAGTAAAAATCAAGATCACAACCCTGGACTTCAGGAGAGCAGACTGGCCTGTTCAGCTGCTTGGAAGATTCACATAACTTACAGTCCTGGAAAGAAGAGGGGTCAAGGAGAGCTTGTTAATTTTCAAGGATCACCTCCTCCAAGCTCAACAGTGGTCAATCCCAGCATGCGGAAAATCAAGCAAAGCCTGCAGAAGGCCTGCATGGATGAAGAATGAGGTTGTGACAAAACTCAAACACAAAAAAAAAAAGTGTAAGTTTGGAGAAAGCCATGTTACCCAGGAGAACCATGGAGACACTGAGTGTGCAGTCCAAAGCCCATCTGGAATTGAATTTGGGGAGGGATGTGAAGGGCAACAAAAAGAGCTTCTACAGGTATATCAGCAGCAAAAGGAAGAACAGAGAAAATGTGTATCTGTTGCATGAGGCAGGAGACTTGCTCACAAAGGACGTGGAAGAGGCTGAAGGCATGGAGGATGCTTTTTTCAGCTTGGTCTTTACCAGTATGATTTGCCTTAAGGAATCTCAGTCATCAGCAGCCAGTGGGAAAGTCTGGGGCAAGGAAGACTTGCCCTCAGTAGAGGAAGATCAGGTTAGGGAACATTTAAACAAGCTGGACAGAGAATTACATAGGACATGAAGGGATGCATCCATGAGGGTGCCAGCTGAAGGAGCTGGCCAATGTCATTGCAAAGCTGCTCTTGATTGTCTTTGAAAAGTCATGGGGGTTGGGGGAAGTTTTTGAGGTCTATATTTTCTATATAAAAATCTAATTTTTATCTTCAGGAAGGGCAAGAAGGAGGATTTGGGGAACTACCAGCTGGTCAGCCACACCTCACTCCCCTGGCAGTTGATGGAGCAAGTAATTTTGGAAAACATTTGCAAACATATGAAGGACAAGAAGGTGACGGGGAGCAGTTAGGATGGATCTACAAATGGGAAATCCTGTCTAGCCAACCTGATAGCCTTCTACAATGAGATTACTAGCTTAATGGATGAGGGGAGAACAATGGATGCTGTATATCTCAGCTTTAGTGAGGTTTTTGATACTGTCTCCCATTTTATCCTCACTGACAGTCTGATTAAGTATGGGCTAGATAAGTGGACAGTGAAGTGGATTGAAAACTGTCTGAACTGCCAGGCTTAAAGGGTTGTGATGAGTGGGCTGAAGTCCATCTAAAAGTCAGTCACCTTTGATGTACCTCAGGGGTTGATACTGGGGCAATAGTGTTCAGCTTCATTAATAACCGGGATGATGGGACAAAGTCCATCCTCAGCAAGTTCAGAAGTGATAAAAAATTGGAAGGAGTGGTTGTTAGAACAGAATGTTGTGCTACATTTCAGAGAGACTCCAACAGGCTGGAGAAATGTGCAGACAGGGACCTTGCAAAGTTCGACAAAGGGAAATGCCAAGTCCTGCACCTAAGGAGGAATAACGCTGGGGAGCAGCTTGGCAGAGAAGGACCTTGGGATCCTAGTGGACAACAAATAGACCATGGACCAGAAATGTTCTTTTGTGGCCAACAGCTTCCTGGGGAAGAATAAGCCCAGGCTGGGAGCTGACCAGTGGGCTGACAAGCAGGAAAAAAAGCTTTGCAGAGAATGACTTGGGGTCCTGGTGGAAAACTCATTGAAAGAATTAAAGTCACAACTGATCCAGGGTCAACTGTGTGGTCACATTCACATTGACCATAAATCAGCAGTGTGCCTTGTGGCTAACAAGGACAACAGCCTCCTGAGTTGCATTAAGAAGAGATTTTTCAGCCGTTGAAGGGAGGAGATCTTTCCCCTCTACTCAGAACTGGTATGACACAGCTGGAGTGCTGGGTCCAGTTCTGAGCTGGACAAGAAGAGACATGGGCATACTGGACAAAGTCCAGCGAAGGGCCACAAGGATGATTAAAGGATTGGAGCATCTGTCATATGAAGAGAGGGTGAGAGAGCTGCAACTGTTCAGCCTGGAGAAGAGAAGGCTCAGTGAGTTCTTACCAATTTATAAATAACTGATAGTAGGGAGTGAAAAAAAGGCAGATTCAGAAAATTCTCAGCCCAGTAACAAGACAGGAGGCAATGTACACAGACAAAATATGAAATATTATGTCTGAACAAATATTGACTGAACAGATAATATATAAAATATATGAAATATTTTGTCTGAACCTTTTCATGTGAGGATTCTCACCCAGTAGAAGGGGTTGCCCAGCAAGGTTGTTGAGTCTCCATCCTTGGGGCATATTCAAAACATGTTTAACATGTTTAACATGATTAACATGGTCCTGGGCAACCACCTCTAGGTGACCCTGTTTGAGAGGAAGGATTGAACTAGATGATTTCAAGATGTGCTTTCTGGCCTCAATTATTCTGTGACTCTGTGAAAGTGAAAACTTATTACCTCTCCTAAATATTATTATCATAGAATCATAGTATAGTTTGGGTTGGAAGGGACCTTTAAAGGTTGTCTAATCCCACCCCCCTGCAATGAATAGGGATATCTTCAACTAGATCATGTTTCTCATAGCACCATCCAACCTGACCTGGAGCATTTCCAGGGATGGGGCATCTACCATGACTCCGGGCAACCTGTGCCAGAGGTTCACCACCCACATTGGGAAAAATTTCTTCCTAATTACCTAGTCAAAATCTACCCTCTTGTAGTTTAAAACCAGTATACTTGTCCTACTACAGGCCCCGCTAAAAAGTCTGTCCTCATCTTTCTTATAGGTCCCCTTGAAGTATTGAAAGGCTGCAAGAAGATCTCCTCAGAGCCTTCTCTTCTCCAGGCTGAACAACCCCAACTCTCTCAGCCTTTCATCAGAGGAGAGTTGTTCAGTCCCTCTGATCATCACTTTTGTGGTCCTCCTCTGGACCTGCTCCAACAGCTCCATGTCTTTCCTGTCCTGAGGGTTCCAGAGCTGGACAAAGTACTTTAGGTGGAATACAACTCCAGGTCTCACCAGAGTGGAGTAGAGGGGCAGAATCACCTCCCTCTACTCGTTGTCCATGCTTCTTTGGATGCAGCCCAGGAGACGGTTGGCCTTCTGGGCTGCGAGCGCACATTGCTGGCTCATGTCCAGCTTTTCATACTCCAGTACCCCCAAGTCCTTCTTGGCAGGGTTGCTCTCAATCACTTAATCCCCCAGCTTGTACTGATACCAGGGCTTGCCCCTACCCAGGTGCAGGACCCTGCACTTGGCCTTGTTGAGGTTCACACAGGCCCATTCCTTGAGCTTGTCCAGGTGCCTCTGGATAGCATCCCGTCCCTCAGGTGTGTCAACCGCACCACTCAGCTTGGTGACATCTGAAACTTGCTGAGAGTGCACTTGATCCCACTGTCTATGTCACTGATGAAGATTATTGAAGAGTACTGGTTGCAGTATGGACCCCTGAGGGACACCACTTGTCACATATCTCCACCTGGACATTGAGCCGTTAACCACTACCCTCTGGATGCCACCATATAACCAATTTCATCCACCCAACAGTCAACCCATGAAATCCATATATCTCCAATTTAGAGAGAGGGAAGTTGTGCGGGACCGTGTCAAAGACCGTGCAGAAGTCCAGACAGATGACATCGGTAGCTCTTCCCTTGTCCACTGATATAGTCGCTCCATCATAGAAGACTACTAGGTTGGTTAGGCAGGACTTGGCCTTGGTGAAGCTGTGCTGGCTGTCTCAAATCACCTCCCTGTTCTCCATGTGCCTTAGCATACCTTCTAGAAACATCTCTTCCATGATCTTCCCAAGCACAGAGATGAGACTGACAGGTCAGTAGTTCCCAGGGTCCTCCTTGCCACCCTTGGGTGCAATATGTCCCTTTTTCCAGTCTCCAGGGACTTCACCTGACTGCCATGACTTTTCAAATATCATGGAGAGTGACTTGGCAACTACATCAGCCAATTCGCTCAGGACTCTGGGATGCATCTCATCAGGTCCCGTAGTCTTGTGCACATTCAGGTTCCTCAGGTGGTCTCGAACCTGATCTTCTCTTACAGTGGGAGGGACTTTGCTCCTCCAGTCCCTATGTTATGGTCTATCCCGTCGAGAGGTGTGGGAAGAGACATTGCCTGTGAATACTGAGACAGAGAAGTTCATGAGTACCTCAGCCTTCTCCTTGTCCATTGTTATCAGTAATATTACATGTAATATTGTTTGGAAGTTTGGCATTTTTAAGATTTTTTTTATTAGGTTGCAAATAGGAGCTGTTTATATTGTTTTAGTTTAGGAAGTCCCAGTGTTGAAATCGCAGCATGATAACACATTCTGCACTCATGGATAAGTCTAAATATATTACTATTTTCGTCATTCTGCCATTTAGACCTTGTGAACGTGGCTGGCCAGCATGAGTTTGATATGTGGGTTAATGATACTGTTTATATTACTCACATACAAAGTTTTCAGTTCTGCATTTTTTTTCAAATCAGAAGTGCTAACTTTAATATTGTCATTAATCTAGCTTTACTAGTGATATTCAATTTAATAAAAATTACAGGGAGTACTGGAGAATATAGTTTTTTTCCAATAATCAGGAGAACAGAATCCAGACATTTTTTTCACTTTTATACATATTTGCATAAGCATGCATATCATTTATGACCCCCTCATTACAGCAGAAAAAAGCACTAGGAAAGCAAACCTTAATTTCAGTTCTTTTTATTATCTTCTAAGATTTTTCTTCTATGTTTGAGAGGCAATTTGTGCTAATGCTATCCGCACAGGCTATTTAGGTAACTAGTTGATATTAACAAGGTTGATTGATAAGTTTTACATTCCTAATTCTAGACTTTAAACACCCACATATTTTCTGCTTTGAAATTTCTTATCTTTATTCATTCATCAGCATATGAAGTAAAAAAACCAAACAAACAAATAAAAAACATGAACAAAATATTCATTTCAGTGTTTCTCTTTTCACACCAAAGATGTCTTTGTTTTGATATTCCATACCTATTCAACCTTCTAAAACCATATTTGGAAGATATTCTCAGGGAAAAAAATACAACCACCTGTTATTTTAATTCTGTTCTATGACTGTGATGAGGTGTAAAATATACTGACTTCACTAAAAGAAGACCTGGGCAATATTGAGCGTTTCTGAAAGGCCCGTTTTAGGTGTCCTGCTGTTTTTCTTTCTTTTGTTTTTTTTTAGGTGACTTTTTGAGAAAGTTTTATCATATTTGCCATTTTAACATAAAGAATTTTTTTTAGGATGTGGCAAATGAATAGTTCTTTCATTATACCTTTAATGTGTCCTTAGATCACCAGCAGAAAATCTTTTATAAAACACCAACTGCATCTGTAAAAAGATGGAATCTAGAGTCTTTAACATCTTACCTGACTGAGTCTGATTATGAATTATATGTGTATAATATACTTCTTAAAAATCTAGGTATTTATTAAATTTCAGTTTGTGCCAAAAATCTTAGAAATCAAACAGACAAGAGGACATGTAAATATTTTATCAGAACCCAAATTTTTGTAGGAAAAATAATATGGGTGTGTAAGATGACAGGGTGGAACAAGGAAGGGACATGGGTCAAGTCTAAAGAGTGAGTGATGTACATTCATTTCTCATTATTGTTAGACTTTGTACAGAGATGTGGTATTTACGAGTCTGCTTGCTGCTTGGACCCTAAATAGTGAGTATGAAAAATAAGAAAGTCTAGAAAGCTATCCAGAACTTTGCTATGTGAATGTCTATATAACAATAAGATTAGATCAGAAGTAAAAACAGGTGAAATAGCTGACAGATACTGGGAGAGGACCTTGAAATAATTGATAGTACTTAGATATATTTGTGAAAGTATGCAGGATTTAGTAGTGTTGCTACTGGAATCTCCAGTGTTTTTGGTTTAAAAAGGTTCTTCAGAATGTTGTGATTGTTATGCTTCCTGGTCTGTGCTGTGAAGATAATTACTTTTTCAGTTCAGTGACCTGTATTTTATCAGGTCTCTTTCAGTCCCTTCAACTGAAGCAATCACCCACTTCTTCCATTTCAAGAGGTTAACTATTATGTCTAGTCATCCCCTGCTGCCAGCCTCCATTGCCTATGCATTAGATTTTGCAGACCCACCTTATGCTCTTTTACTACTTCTTGTCCTCACTTCCCATGTTCATATCTGCAAATTTATCTGTCATATGAGGAAGAAGTTATGAGGCCTGTAAAAGACTAAGAGAAGCTGATATGAAGCAAAAAAAGCAATGCTTTGGGGTAGAAAAGTCTGGTTCCAAAAAGGTATAAATATACAAAAATATCACCATTTTCATTTTTCAGGTACCAGTCTCATGTGGGTATCTCAGACCAATGAGAGTTTAATATGTGGGCTAATGATACTGTTGACATTACTCAGACAGAAAGCGTTTCTTTATTTTTTTTGCAAATCAGAAATGGTAACTTTAAAATTGTCTTTCAGATCAATTCCTGAGGTTCTCATTTACTGTGAGAAAACTTAACCAAGGTACTTAACTACAGTGGCCAGAGCACTTTCACAACTGCCTGTCACGCTGATCGTATGGTCTCTCAGTTTGTTATTCTCCCTGATTTCCAGAGTTTGCACGGGTTTCTCATTCCCTGTAATGCAGTATTCAAGGCACTGAGAGCTGTTGACCTTAAGACCTGCATTAAAGTGGCTTAAGTATCTGAATTGTTATGCTTACTCCTTATGTTGGTGTCATGGAACCTGAGGTCTTACAGAGTTAGGACAAGTCCCATAGATTTTCTATGATTTTTTTTTAAATGAAATGCAATGCGAATAGCTCAGCAGTAAGACAGTAGTCATTACTGCATAGTGTCTCTTCACATTTAACATCTGGAATGTCATCGGATATGTTGGGTTTGGTTCACATCATAGTCAGACTTTATTCACAATAAAGATAGGAAGTATTAAATTCTAAGAAGTAACGGAGGTGTAAAACAAAACAGAATGAAGGAGAGTACAATTGGAAATAGAGCAATGTGCCTGAAAGGCTCTTACTGAAGCCAAGGTTCTAAGTAATGCCTGTGTGTTTTTCAAGGAAATGTGTGAAAACATCCATTTAAAGAGAAGACTATGAGATCATTAAGCAGCTAAGAGAAACATATAGCAAAAAAGAGATGCTTTGGGAAAGAAAAGTTTGATTCCAAAATAATATGGAGTATGGAAAAAAGAAATTGATATTGTAGTGGCTTGACCATTGCCAGCTGCCAGATGCCTACACAACGACTCTCTCACTCCGCTCTCCTCAAGCAAGATGAGGGGGAAAAAAAAAAAATTATAAAATAGCTCATGGGTTAGGATAAGGAAATGGACATCACTTACAAATTACCATCATGGGCAAAATAGACTTGACTTGGGGAAAATTAATTTAATTTATCACCAATTAAAATAGATTTGGATACTGAGAAACAATTAATTAAAATTGCACTTTCCTCCCTGCCTTTTTTCCTAGGCTCAATTTCACTGCTTCATTCCCAACACCTCCACCTTGTCTTAGCCTTTCTAAATTTTAGTTTGACCTCTAATCCAATTAGTTTTCTCAAAGCGGAAATATTAAGCAATAACATAACATACTACTTCTCTGGTCATTAGCAAACACTGTCTTATAAAACACACCAAGACTTTATAAGGATTTGTAGTACATGCTTTCTTTAGTAAGAGATACCTTAACTTGTCTGGTTTATGCAAGGGCATCAGAATGAACACAAAATACAGCACAAAGAGATTAAAGAATGAATGTCCGGACTAAGCAGCTGGAGATTTATCCATTTTTGTTCCCAAGCATGACATTTATCTGCTAACTTCCTTGTCTTATATTCAAAATGCAAAAGGACATTTCTCTAGACATGTTCAGAGATCATCACTGTAACATTACAAATCTTGATTTTCCTCCTGTATTTTAGAATAAATATTGTGTTATTTGCTTGTAAAGTGAGGAGCGTTGAACTCCATATTGACAACTTTGAGAATAATGCTTGAAGGGTTACACCTTTGTATGTGACAATGGCTGTACTGAGCGGTCAGGAAACACTTATTTCCTGACACCGAACATATGTGTGCATGGGTATGTGTGTGCATATGAAGTAGTTCTGTGTGTATGTGTGTGCACTTGAATTCATACTTATACATACATATGTGAGAACTGCCTTTGACTTTTGATCAACACAGCATCCTGCTGAGGTGTCAGAATCCTATAGAATGTACTGCTGGTACAGAGAGAGGCTGGTAGAATACTCAGTGCTTCAAACAAGCTAGCAGGACTTTAAATACCTTACTTCTTTACCTTTTTACAATTGCTTGTGAGAACCGAGGGTTTTGCCACCTTTCCTGAAAGAACAGTTTGGTTTTGGCTAAACTTCACTCTGTGGCATGCTTCAAGGAGAACATTCTTGGTTTGCTGAAGGAGGAAAGCAGAGGCTGGTTGGCGATCACTCCGTCTCTTGTGTTAAGACCAAGGGTGGCTGTTTGATGGACAACTATTACCCCAAACTAGCCAGAACTCTCTGCTCTCTGAATATTGTTTCTTTTCATTCCTTATAAACAGGAACTGGGTTTTGTGGGATGGTGCAAAACCTGTACTAAATTTCACAGACATTATGTTAAAGCTTATTCATCCACCACAGATTGCATGTGTCATAACACCTCTTTGCCCTGTGCAACTTGGACTACTTTAAAGTTGTGGCTGGTTTGAAACTTCTGCAGAGGGCTTACCTAAGTACAAGTAGTATGAAGAAAAATCTCTCTGAGGGTGCATTTTCAGTATGATAGGAGAGGTAATCATTCTGATCCTATTAACACCTAACAGGATTGTTTGTAAAACCTTTCTCATATCTATCACTTGCTTTAAAACTGCCTGGAGGGCTGCCCTTAAAAATCGGGAGGCTTAATCCTACTCCCAGATAAAAGAAGTAGGATCCTAGTCGTGGTTCGTAAGCAGAACTGAATGTAGCTCATGGAGGTGAGATATCTGCAAATATGGGGAAATATTTGGCTGTGTTGTCAAAATTAATCTAAATGTGTGGAAATCCTTAATATTTCTATCTCTTGAACTCAGATGGCCAATTTTGTACCTGATAAAGAAAACCAATCAGTGGAGTGTCACCAGGATTAAATTTAGAAGACAATTTTGTTTAAGGATTAGTACATTTTTTTTTTAATCTACCCTGCCTATGTATTAAGAGTAGAATGTAGCCATCAAGCTAGGTTGTCACAGTTGAGTGCACTTGATGGCATTCATTTCAGAGTGTACTGAACATTGTACTCATATTTCTGTCTTTCTGCTTATTTTTTGGTTGGTTAGGGTTTTTGCATTCTTTTGCACATGTTTACATACCTTAGCTCAAGATGATAACATTTCAATCATTTGATGTTTAGACAGCTTTGAAACACAGTAAAATGAGACTCATTTGCCCCCTTCTGTTGAATATTACATTAGTATCTTGTATTTCATCTTTTGAAGTAATTCTTCTGGACAGAAGATTTTAAGATGCCTTTTTATCTGGGTGGCAAATACTTTCCAAATTTTAACTCCACTCAACCTGTTTCATACTGAACTTGTAATAAATCTGATCCCTTCAATTCACCAGACCATTTGATTCTAGAATCTCCTGTTTTCAAATCACAAAAGGGCATTGCATGGGTTAAAAAGAAACATAAAAATTATGTTAAATCTGGAAAATTGCCTTCGGACTCTGAAAGAACTTGAACTATTTAGCTTAGAAAACTAAGAAGTTACTTGATTACAGCATGCAGGCCTTTTAAAAGGAGAAATTACCTTTGGCTCAGCTCTTTAATCCATTAGGGAGAGACATATGACATCAAAACGTAGAACAAGGAAAATGCCAATTAGAAATCGGGTGTCAGTGTTTTATAATAGCATAGTATTAATCATAGCCAAAAAGGAATATTTATCACAGGAAAAAAGTAGATTGCCCATATTTCATGTTTGAATTCAAAGCTTTTCAGAAGTTGTGCTTTAATCAACTGCAGTACAGAGGTTCAGTAGACGGGTACCTGAAATGGAGCCGTCTCTGCTCTGCAAACATCTACTGTCCATTCTGTTACAAAAACTCTTAACTGAAATTAATCTCAGCAAATACACATGACAATATAGGTTATACAGAAAGTATCTACATCTGTGTTACTTTTCCGTGGTCCTTTTCATTATAGCTACTGGGAATAAAAAGCACTTCTATGATGGAATCTTCCATTCCTAAAGACTGTCTTTGGTCATGGGAATAAGACTAAAACAGCTCATTTCTCTCCACTGACTATGAAGAGAAGCTTGACTGACTGGTTCAATCTAAAGTTAGGTGATACAAATCCCATTTCTACTTTCAACGGTAATAATTGTGATTGTGGTTAGCAGTTCCAGAAAGGCTAGAAATGTCATTCAGGGGATTACCTATCTCATCTATACAAAAACCAAGAAAATATGCTGTTAAAACCAGTTCTGCACCTGCAAGAAGCTGAATCTGATAAAAATAAGCCTATAATACTATATTCTTCACTTTGCTGGGGATCCTTCAGACTATAAACTGTTCTCTGTTTTTATATATCATGAATCCAGGTACGGTGCACCTTAGCAATCCCGATAAACAATTAGAGTTCTATAAATCAAATATATCTAAAACCTTTTTCCATTTCATTTTTTATGCATAAATTTTTCTCTTAGCATTGGGGAAGGTTGTAACCATGACTTCATTGCTGTTGACTACAGCGACCCCCCTAATTACAAGACATTTAAGAAAAGTTCACAGTATTTCAGTGTTGAGTAGTTGTTGCTGGAACCACATTCATTCTGTAACTGTTCTTTGTGCGTACCACATAAGGTTTTGTGATTTTTGACTCCCTACTGTTAGAAAGCATTAGAAGCTGCTAGGTACCTTCGGAGCTCATCCTGGAAGTGAATATACATTTCTCTTCCTTTGATAAGCTAAAGTATTGGGCCAGCTCCTTAACTTGTATAGGTGTAACATGTTTTTCCAACATGTAACTCAAAACTGTATGGTATAAATAAAGATTTTATAATCCTTATGCTGAATTTTCACAGAATCACAGAATCATTAAGGTTAGAAAAGACCTTTAAGATGATCAAGTCCAAGCATCAACCCAACACCACCATGCCCACTAAACCATGACCTGAAATACCACGTCCATGTGGTTTTTGAATACCGCCAGTGATGGTGACTCCGCCACTTCCCTGAGCAGCCTGTTCCAATGTTTCACCACTGTCTCAGTAAAGAAATTTTTCCTAATATCCAATCTAAACCTCCCATGGTGCAACTTGAGGCCATTTCCTCTCACTCTATCACTAGTACTCACTAGTTACTTGGGAGAAGAGACCAACACCCACCTTGCCACAACGCCCTTTTAGGTCCCCCCTCAGTCTCCGCTTCTCCAGACTAAAAAACCCCAGTTCCCTCAGCTGCTCCTCATAAGACTTGTGCTCCAGACCTCTCATCAGCTTCGTTGCCCTTCTCTGGACACACTCCAGCACCTCAACATCTTTCTTATAGTGAGGGGCCCAAAACTGAACACAGGATTCAAGGTGCGGCCTCATCAGTGCCGAGTACAGGGGCACAATCGCTTCTCTACTCCTGCTGGCCACACTATTCCTGATACAGGCCAGGACGCTGTTGGCCTTCTTGGCCACCTGTGCACACTGCCGGCTCATGTTCAGCCGGCTGTCAACCAGCATCCCCAGGTCCCTTTCCGCTGGGCTGCTCTCCAGCCACTCCTCCCCAAGCCTGTAGCATTGCATGGGGTTGTTGTGGTCAAAGTGCAGGACCCGGCACTTGGCCTTATTAAACCTCATACAGTTGTCCTCTGCCCATCGATCCAGCCTGTCCCGATCCCTCTGCAGAGCCCTCCTACCCTCCAGCAGATCAACACTCCCACCCAACTTGGTGTCATCTGCAAACTTATTGAGGGAGCATTCAATTCCCTCATCCAGATCATCAATAAAGATATTGAACAAGACCAGCCCCAGAAATGAGCCCTAGGGAACACTGATTGTCACTGGCTGCCACCTGGATTTAACGCCATTCACCACAACTCTCTGGGCTCGGCCATCCAGCCAGTTCCTCATCCAGAGAAGAGTAAACTCGTCTAAGCCACAAGCTGCCAGTTTCTCCAGAAGAATGCTGTGGGAGACGCTGTCAAAGGCTTTACTAAAGCCCAGGTAGACAACATCCACAGCCTTTCCCTGATCCACTAGGTGTGTCACCTGGTCATAGAAGGAGATCAGGTTGGTCAAGCAGGACCTGCCTTTCATGAACTCATGCTGGTTCGGCCTGACTCCTTGGTTGTCCTGCACATGCCCTGTGAGCACCCTGAAGATGAACCTCTCCATAATCTTCCCTGGTACCAAGGTCAGTCTTGTAGTTTCCCAGATCCTCCTTCCAGCCCTTCTTGTGGATGGGCATCACATTAACAAGCCCCCAGTTGTCTGCGGCCTCCCCTGTTAACCAGAACTACAATAAATGATGGAGAGTGGCTTGGCAAGCTCCTCCGCCAGCTCCCTCAGTGCACTTGGGTGGATCCCATCAGGCCTCATAGACTTGTGGGTGTCCAGGTGGCATAGCCAGTCGTTAACTTCTGCCTCCTGGATTATGGGGAGTTTATTCTGCTCTCCATCCCTGTCTTCCAGATCAAAGGGCTGAATCCCCTGAGGATACCTGGTCTGGCTATTGAAGACTGAGGCAAAGATGGCGTTAAGTACCTCAGCTTTTCCTCATCCTTGCTCATAATGTGCCCCCCCATATCCGGTAAGGGATGGACATTCTCCTTGCCTCTCTTTTTGTTGTTAACATATTTGTAAAAACTTTTTGTTATCCTTTACAACCATGGCCAGACTGAGTTCCAGCTGAGCTTTTGCCTTTCTAATTTTGTCTCTGCTTGATCTAATGAGACCCTTGTACTCTTCTTGATTTGCCTTCTGCTTCTTCCAAAGATGATAAACTCTCCTCTTTTCGCTGAGTCCCAGCAAAATCTCCCCATTCAGCCAGGCCAGTCATCTTCCCTGCCAGCTCAGAATCACAGAATCATTAAGGTTGGAAAAGACCTTTAACATCATCAAGTCCAACCATCAACCCAACACCACCACGCCCACTAAACCATATACTGAAGTGCCACCTCCACACGTTTTTTGAACAGAGCTCGTCTTGCGGCACATGGGGACCACCTGCTCCTGCGCCTCTAAGATTTCCTTCTTGAAGAACATCCAGCCTTCCTGTACCCTTTTGCCCTTCAGGATGGTCTCCCAAGGGACTCTCTCGACCAGTGACCTGGACAGGCTGAAGTCTGCCCTCTGGAAGTCCATGGTAGCAGTTTTGCTGACCCCCCTCCTTACTTCACCAAGAATTGAGAATTCTATCATGTCATGGTTGCTAAGCTCAAGACGGCCTCCGACCACCAGAAAAATGGAACCTCAAAAAATTCCTCGACACTTGTGCCTGTTCCTCTCCACGTAAATCTTTAGTAAAAGGTGAAAGATTTATGTGATCTGAAGAGAAACCAGAGTATATTTAGTGATTTACACACAACTACTCTCATGAGTAGTCTCAAAGACTTCAACAGATGTATGTGTTTGAGTAAGTGACATAAGGATTGAATAACCTGGATGAAAATCTGCCATTTTACACATATATTTGAAAATTATTTTGTAATAACACCATATTCTATGAAATGTTTATATTTAACCTTTATTCTATATTTAATAACTTCAATTCTAAGTGTTTACACAGTATTTTTCATCGTACTCTGAGATTAGCAGGTTGCCTTCTCGAATCATGACCTAATTATTTCCTCCATATCTCAAGATCATATCCTCACCAACTGTTCTATGATGGGACCTGCTTAGGAATGACAGCATCTTCTTCCTCAAACCCCAGCTAAAGCCATGTTTGAATTCAGGCTACTCAGCACTGCTCAGAATTGAAACTATATATTTAATTTGTTACTTTTTTGGTTCAATGATAAACACCTTCTACAACACATTTTAAAAATAAGGTGATGAAAACAACAAAATCTGTTCCTCTCAAATTTAGATCACTTGGAGTATTCACAAGTACCCAGAATCCTCTCCAAATCCGCAAGGCACTTTTTTCCTTTCTAGTATACATGACTCTTAAGAAATACTGACATCTGCTGTCAATATGGCACTGGAATCAGCCTGGTATGAGCTTTTGGCTAAGTTACTACATTTTCCACCTCAGATGACCTCAAGAGTTTCTCTGTGCTTCAGAGTATCTATGATATTATTTCTTCCTGAAATAAAACACATAAGTTGTTAGATTTTGGGAACAATTTGGAATCTTTTCCTTTGTTGTCATTGGCCTTGGACTAGCTAAGAGTTGGTAATGATCAGATGTGATTTTATTGTGATTGTTAGTTAATGGTTCATATAAAGAGAATTTTGCCATTTGGGTTTTGCAGTCTCTTTCTAGTCTAAAGTAAGTGTCCACCCCACCACTCCCATAATAGGAAGTTATTGCTAAGAAACAAGAACATGATCAACATGCAGGTTTCTTTACGTTTTATAAGTTAAAAGAAATGAATGAATGAATGAATGAATGAATGAATGAATGAATGAATGAAAAAATAAAGACAATATATAAAAATTGAGGATATTGTCAGGACTCTGCTTTGAAAGCCTCCATTACTGCTGATCAGAAATGTATACTTTAAATTACTTTACTTACATATAAGTAAGTAAGAAACACTTTGAATCTTCTTATGTAGTGTAACTAACTGCTCTTATTTGCTCACTAAGCTTTGTGTGGGATTCATCTTTGAGCAGTTTGGTTAAGCATCTAGCCAAAGGTCGTATAGGATGTCCTGATGGTGGGATAAGATAGACTGCCTTAGCAAGCATCATGTGTCCATGAATGAGCTGAGAATCTCTTGCTGGACATGCCCAGGGTGAAATGAGTTCTGAATGAAAACTGTCATTGCGGCTTGGCAATCGGAACATTTAACACTATCCAGAGTTTGAAACAGGCTTGTTCTTTAGGGTTTAATATCTCATAAAGAAAAATAATTTTGGTTGGTTACTGCTTTGCTTATCATTTAGACATTATGCATTGCTTGTACTAAAAAAATATTCCTGAAAAGGTTTAGTTTTCTAAAACATAAAATTTCCAACTTAATTCTCAGGTCTTCATGTACTGCTGTTAAATATAACTGTAGCCTTCACACATGTCACAAGTGCAACATATTTCGCTCTAGAAAGACAAACACATAAGAGCAGATTCAGGTGCATTGGCAATGGGGAGGCTGATAATTCTTATTATGCTGTAAATATTCCAGGTAATTTTGATAAGATCATAGAAGGGCAGCGCAGATATCAAATACATATGTAATAGTTGTGGGGTTTTTAAGGACCATGAAATTATGAACACCTATCTGATTGGCTTTCACTTTTTCTACTGTTTGAAAAATACAATGTCTTATAACTTTACCATGGCTTTCAGTTAAAGGAATTCCAGGTCCATCCTAAGTTAAAAAAAATGCAAGAATAATGCAAAATATGAAGGTACACTACAAAAATATACAACCACTGAGTTATAGTCATCCCTCAGTCCATTCTTTCAGTAATAATTACAATAAATCTTCTTTTAAAATATATTAGAATTATAGTTTGAAGCATGCTACTAATATATGTCACATTATTTATGTTATACTATCCTTCTTGAGAGAAGAAAGACTGACTATACTGAAAAATAAATCAATAAATCAGACTGCAGCATTTTGTGACATGTAGAGTGGAGTGAAAAGCGTGTTGCACAATCGTTTTTAGAAAAAGGTGACATATTCTAGTTTAAAAAGCCAGCTTGTGATCTGCCTTTATTATTCCTGAAATAAAGATGCCACATGCCACAAAATACTGCCTCTCAAAAGAAATCTTGATTGGTGTTGGCAGAACACCAGAGAGACAAAAAAATTAGCACAGGAGTATGCTGGAAACCTCTATTACTCCCCTACTGACAGCATGACACTGGAAAAACTCCTTTTTATGACTTTCTGTGTCTCCCATCCTCTGCTTATTGCATGCCTCCATGTATGAAGTTCAGTTCTGGCCCATAAACCTCCACCTGAAGACAAAGATTTCTATGTGCACTCGCAGCCCAGAAGGCCAACCGCCTCCTGGGCTGCATCCAAAGAATCATGGCCAGCAGGTCAAGGGAGGTGATTCTGCCCCTCTACTCTGCTCTGGTGAGACCCCACCTGGAGTCCTGCGTCCAGCTCTGGGGCCCTCAACACAGGAAAGACATGAACCTGTTGGAGTGGGTCCAGAGGAGGGACACAAAAATGATCCAAGGGACGGAACACCTCTCCTGTGAGGACAGGCTGAGAGAGCTGGGGTTGTTCAGCCTGGAGAAGGCTCTGGGGAGACGCTCTTGCAGCCTTTCAGTACTTAATAAAGGGGGGTTATAAGAAAGCTGGAGAGGGACTTCTTACAAGGGCATGTAGCGATAGGACAAAGGATAATAGTTTTAAACTGAAAGACCACGGATTCAGACTAGATATAAGGAAGAAATTCTTCACCGAGTGGTGAAACACTGGAACAGTTTGCCAGGAAATGTTGTGGATGCCCTACCCCTGGAAGGGTTCAAGGTCAAGTTGGATGGGGCTTTAAGCAACCTGGTCTTGTGGAAGGTGTCCCTGCCCATGGCAGGGGGGTTGGACTAGATGGTCTTTAAAGGTTCCTTCCAACCCAAACAGTCCCAATATTCTATGAGTATCTTAATAGGATGATGGAGAAAATTAGACTGTGGAGATAATTTTGTCAAAAGATTGAAAAGAGACACAACAATGTTACCTGGAGTGGTGGGAAGAACTCTACACAGCCATTAGCACAGTAAGAAAATGCCACTGCTGTGGAGTCTTTGGCATTAGTCACTGAGGAAATACGAGAATTTTCCATAATAGACTTGTTTCACCGTCTCAGAACAGTGTTTTTCCTTACATTGTTTTCCATTTCTTATGAAGTCTATGATACAGGCAGCTAGCATAATTCAGTAACATACATATCCATCTTCTTCAATTATGCATCTCAATTGCTGAGCACTAAGATAAAGAAATGACCATTAATGTCAAAGGTAATTATTGAGAGGGTGAAAATGGAAGAACAACTTCTTCTTTCTAGGCTGGGGAGAAAAAAGATAGAAGTTAGGAAAAGAATCATACATATGTGGGAGTGCATATGGCTGAAAACAGTGAACTGACAAGAAAGGGGAGGAGAGATAAAGAATTATATTAAGAGCACTGCAGGGAAAAAAATTATTAGTATTAGAGGGTAGAGGAGACAAAGCATTGAGCATTAGTGGAAAAACAGAAAGAAGTAGCTTAATGTTTACACAGAAATGTTAAGGATAAAAGAAGAAAAATACAGGTTGTAAATGAGTAATTGTCACAGCCAGACAACCCCCAGGTCTTCTATGGTTACACATCTACCAGTAAATTAAACAGTGTCTAGAAACTTTCCTGGGTGCCAGCAGTAGTAGTATACAGTTTAAAATCACTTGAATGATCCTTGAAGCAGCTTTCCTGTATTTCTAAGTTGAGTAGCTTAACTCGCAGCCAGTGCTGTTCCAGTAGGCTGTCTTCATGCACACACCTTGATATGGCTCTAAAAATATTTCATCATCTGTGTATGAACTGCTTTGTTCCACACTGTGGTCCTGAACATGTTTCTTTTACCAGTATAGATATAACCAATCCATCTTGTTCCGAAGAGCAGCAATGGCTAAAAGTCATTACATTTCTTCCAAAGCCCTGAAACATTTTTATCAGCTGCAGGTAGATACGTAAGAAATGATCCAGCAGAGAATTTCCCTGAGAAGCAACCAAATAGTCACTGCATGCACACAGCAACCAATTTTGCCAAGCAGAGTTGCAACTTCCCACAAATCAGAGAGAAATGATGCAACTGCTCTGGTGTAAAGGCCACGCTGCTGTTTAGGCAGTTGGACTAGATGATCGTTGTAAATCTGTTCCAACTGAACTATTCTGTTCTATTCTGTTCTTTCTGTTCTATTCTATTCTATTCTGATGGTGTCCTGGTTTCAGCCAGGATAGAGCTGGTTTTCCTCACAGAAGCTAGTGTGAGACTGTGTTTTGGATTTGGGATGAGGAACTGTTGATAATGTGCTGATGTTTTGGGTTGTTGCTGAGCCGTCAAGGACAGTCCAGCTTCTTGTGCTGGCCTGCCAGCGAGCAGGCTGGGGGTGCACGGGGAGCTGGGAGGGGACACAGCCGGGACAGCTGACCCAGACTGGCCAAAGAGATATTCCCTGCCATCCGACGTCATGCCCAGTACATAAACTGGAGTTGGCCGGGGGGGCGGAAATCGCTGCTCGGGGACGGGCTGTCGATCACAGGGTGGTGAGCAATTTCTGTATTGGGCATCACTTGTTCTTGTACATTCCTTTGTTGGTATTATCATTATTGTTCCCTTCTTTCTTTCTGTCCTATTAAACCGTGTTTATCTCAACCCACGAGGTTTTTCCTAATTCTCTCCCCCGTCCCACTGTGGGAGGGGGAGTGAGCGAGCGGCTGCGTGGTGCTTAGTTGCCGGCTGGGGCTAAACCACGACAGATGGACACTGAACAGGTAGTCCTAGAGTCATGCAAATATCCTCTTCCACCCTCAGCAAATAAAATGTGGTTATCTTCCTTTCTTATCATTCCAGAACTGAATTTCTTTCTAACCCTTGAATTTTATCACTGTAGGTAATCTCCCATGCTGCGTGTACACTTGCAAGAGCCTTAGGAATAGGGGATCGTGCATGAGACCACTTTTTGCTTTATTCTTTCCTACTAAACTTCACCTGTAGTTTTCACTAGCTCTTTCACGTAGTCATAAAGGGAGGCTGAGTCAAAGAATTAAATGCATTTCATTCCTCACAGCATGTAAAGCATGAGATTAGAAAGAAAATGGCCTATTTGAGGTCACAGATTGCAGAGGAAAACAGCATTTACTCTCAGCCCACAAAAGGTCTTGATTTCGATTGACTTAATTTGAACCCCTAAGGGTCTGGGGGAGAAGGAGATTTCAGTTTCCTTTGTTTTGTTTTGGGTTTTTTTTAAAGAGCTAGTTCCCACAGAGTAATTTTGAACATTACAGAGAAAAAGTTAAAAAGCCTTTTTCAAAGACTTTTTTGTTCCTTAATGAAAACATTTCAGCATGCAAAGTTGAATCAGCTCTACACTGTAAAAGTATTTTCTGAAGGGAATATCTACAAGAACTACAGAAGCATGCTTCTCTTCCTATTTACACCAGGATTATCCGATTCACTTCAGGGAATTTACTCCCTAGGTACGTAGGAGTAAATGAGAGGAGGATTTGAATTTAGCTCTTTACCATAGATGACAAAATCCTATGTTGCAGAGACTCCTAGATCCCCCCCATTTCTATAAGACAGGATAAGTAGACACGTGATTAAAATGTTCCATAGTGTTCAAAGGAAGGTTTGTCAAGTACCCCCATATAGTTGTTACCCTATATGTGCAGAATTAAACAGATCCATTCAGAACAATTACTGTGTTATACAAGGTTAGTGGGGAGCAAATGAAGAAAAAACAAGTTTGCTCACAAACCTCAAGACTTTACAGTCATCTTCTCAATAAGGGTCATATTTCCATCATTCAGAAACATAGGCCCTTAGGACACCTATTCACTTTATTAGTTAAGTTACCTTATTTAGGCAATATAGTGATCAGTAAATGCTGGAACATTACAAATCAGATGATTATATGGACTGGAGCATGGCCTCCCCTCAGGATCTCACTCCCTTTTAATACACAGTCACCCTGCACAAACAACATCACACCCCTGCCTTCCACAACTGTGCTTATTACAGCTTGGGGTATCTAGCAGTTTCAAACTGCAAATATTCACGTTTTGCTAGTTTATTCCTCTCCTCACTCAAGCCTCTCTGCAGGTTCAACAGTAAGTTCAGAAATTGGGATTAAGCAGTCAGGTTGTGCGTCTTCCTTCTTCTCTTATCAAGATCTCCCTAACCAGCCTCATGCTTCCAGTCAGCTGGGTTCAGACATATGCCACACATAGTGAGACATGCTTCATGATAATTGTTTTTTCAGTGTGTGAGACTCATGATAAGCTCTGTACTGAGATTTCTTTTATTATTTATTTATTACATTTGCAAAATATATTAAGTGCTGTAATGAAACAGAAGAGGTGAGATCTCTGGAAGATATAGACAAGCAGCAAAAACAACCTTGGAGATTAAATTATTGTCTCTTTTATAGTATGTCATTGGAAGTTTTCTCTATAAAATAAAGTCCATTTATCCGAATATGAAGAATAGATTTTTTAGGTATATTTGTCTCATTTTGAACTCTTGCATTAATGGCAATCATGTTCTGTCATTCATCCCTTCCAGCATCTGGAACAGTGCTAAGGACAAATTGTAATGAGAGATTTCATGCTACACGCTTCTCCACAGGTGTCAGTGGGACAGTTTATAAAGTAAGAAAAGCATAAGAAGACCAAGGGCTTCTATGCCATGACTAAATGAATTTCTAGTCAAAGGATTTTAAAAGAATGAAGGCAGCTGAGTGCCAAGTCAATTTACATTCGACAATGTACTCATTTATCCTCTTCCTTCAGTTCCTCAAATACAATGAGACAGGCCAAATCCTGATGTAAATGAAGTCCAGGCTGTGCTACTCGATTCAGAAAGTCCCACAGGTGGTGACTGTATTAAGCCAACAGTGCTGGGAGGTTAATTAGAAGCCGAATCCTGCAAATACTTAGAAAGTCATCATTTCTCTATAACAATCATAGGCTGGAGAGCTCAAACTAGCATGGACAGATGCTGTCTTCTGGATCAAGCAGTGAGATTTTCACCTATCCCAATTGTTCCTCATTTATCACCCTTTGGACATTTCCAGCTCTATAGCTTTGCTGATACCAAGGGCTGTATAGAAGTATTTTCTAATATGCACCAGGCATGCCCAAAACGGCTTCCTTTTTTTTTTTTTCCTGATTATATGTTTCCCTAGAAGGGTTGTGGCACCAGTTATACCTAGGAAACAGAATGTGAAAAATAGTGTAAAGTGGCAACATTTTATACTGGCATGGATTTTTTGAATTAAACACCTACTGACCATTAAGTAGGAGTAGAGTGGGAACCATGAGATACAATCTGCCTTAATCTTTCCTAGGAACCTGAACACTTCATTAGGATCTGGGACCATATCAATAGATGGCATTGGATTGGCATTTTTAGGAAAGGCAATAATCAAGTTTGAAAATATGCTTTATTTGTTGTTTACTTGGAGCCACTAAGAAGACATTAGTCCTGGGAGGAATACTTTATACTTAATCTGGAAGCAAAATAATTTAAAACTATTGAAATGGCACTGAAGTCAAGGGCTTGATTCTCCTCTAGGTCTGCAAGGTAACTTCACACATTTTGTAAAATGCTTGTATATATAGTGCATGTTTTTCAATTCTGCAAGAGAGCAGAAAGATGAAGGCACTCCTGAGGTAGTTTGGAATCATGCTCTTAAAAATACAACTGTCTCATACGTGTGTTCTCTGAGGTACAGTATTTGAAAAATACTGAGAAGGGATTAAATAAAAAACCAAAAAAGCAAGTATCCCAACATGACTATTATCATTGACAAGACAAGCTGCTTGACACTGAAGAGCAACAAAATGATGACTTGTTTTAATTTAAAAATTTTCCTTTTGGGAAAGAAATTAAAAAAACCCCTCCGCTTCTTTCACTTGAAAGAAATTAATTTTTTTAAAGTTTTATACCATGAAAGGGTAATTTTAACTATACATCCTGAAAAGAAAAATACCAAATTAGGTCAGCTCCTTTTTGAGAAACACAGTTCACTCACTGGAAATGCACCATCACTTATATATAAAGTTGACAATTAAAAAAGATCCTTTGAAGAGGCTGGAGCTCAGACAATTGTCTAGTGACGGCCTAGAGTCAGAAAATTACTAATATATTTAACTGAAAATCAATTTTCTGTATGTTTTCTCCATATTGCCTTAAAACACAGACAAAAGTCTTGGTGTAAAACAGCATGAAAATTGTGCTGATACTGCTGCATTATCTCTTCGAAAGAAAGATTATTCTTTGTAGTGCAAAACACACTACTTCGTAGGCATTGATTATTGGGATAGTTGAAAAATGTGCAGCAAGAGAGAGAGAAACATTAAATTAATTCACAAAAAGGCAATTAATTCATAGAACTTGTACACAATTACCTGTATAAATTGAATATCCTTGTATCTATTGGGGTAGAAGGAGGAGGAGGAAATGAAAGCTTACCAAATTGTTAAGGGGGTGTTAGAGAATATAACTTTTAGGATATCTATTAATGATCTGAATAATAGAAAATAATATATGTCATAATGACCTCCCCATCCATTAATAAATAAACATAGACTAATCATTTTAATTTTAGGTCAAGGCTTGGAAGGGTGTGCACAGAATCTCCCTTTTATTCTCCAGGTGAAATTCCGTTTTTGCTGGAGCCAGTACAACCAAGTGTGTGGAAGATGTGGGTTTTCTAGGCTGGAATCAAAGCATATAAGCAGTGCAGTGCAAGTACAGCTTTTTCTGCTTTGCTCGAAGACCCCATTCACACACTGAGACACCCTATGTATGTGTATTTGCATCCTGTTGTCATCAGCAGAACTGAAGCACACACATAAATAATGCCTTTAGTATAAGATGAGTACACTCAGGGTTCCTCCACATCTCTGAAAAGATGTTTATAGCAAGCTCATAAGCATAGTGCTGTCAGGTATTGAGGTAAACAACTTTTCATTTGTTTGTTTTTGTGTTAAACTAACACTTCATTCAGAGAAAAATGTTGTTGTTGTCATCTTAAAATATTCAAAATTAATTTCAGGACTCACACAATCACAGACCTAAAGAGTCATTGCAGTTAACATTTACATGAATTGCCAATACCTGAAAATGAGCGAGCAACCCCTTCACTGAACAGCCTGTGCTAGGCATTGGACAACTCCTAGGGTAGGAAAGACTTTCATTAACGTTAGTGCTGTGAAGAGAAGGGGAAAAACCACTTAAATCTTTGTTTCCCAGTGGTCTGTCATAATAGGGAAGCCAGAATAGAAAAGGAATGATGAACCACTTTCAACACACACAGGATAGTGTCCCTTAGTTTTGTTCCAATATGTGTAATTAAATACTTACTGAAATTTACACATGTGCTAATGTTTCAAAAGACAATTCTGCATGCAAGCTAGGTGCTGTTTTTATCAAGAAGATCCACCAGACAATCTGAATGGAAACACAAAATAAAATTGAGATAGAGTATCGTAAATTCTTCTCAATCATAAGAAATTTTCTGACAGTGTACATGCCAAAAAGCTGGTGGTAGAGTAGCAAACATACTATTTAGCACTTGAGGATTTCTAAATTATTTAAAGTATGCTAATTTAGTTTTTTAAATAGTCAATTATTCAGAGAAATATTTCCACAAAAAAAGGTTGAGCAATACCCATATCAGATGCCCTAGTTATGACCGACTTTTGCACTATCCAATAACTTCCCAAGAGTAAAAAGGAAACATTAATAAGATGTGTGCCTTAGTCAACACTTCCAAAACTGAGTGTGTACAATTACAGATCTCTTTCAATATTTCAGTATCTCAGTAGAGGTGGCTTACTTTTAGATAAGTTGAGTAATTTGTTACTCCTACTAAAGTAATAATCCAAACGACTTATTTGGTTGGTTATGAATTGATAGTGAAATCTGTGTCACCTAAGCTTGAACACAAGGTTGATTTTAAGACATGCTCAGCATTTGATATTCTTTGGTGCCTACAAGAAGACCTGCATTTTTGATAGCTGCCTACTTAGACAAATGTTGGAGGAATGTGAACCATTACGTATATTTAGATTTTAACTTTCAGCAGAAAAATGTGGGTGAAACAAAGGAAAAGATGTCCTAAAGATAGCACACTATGAGTATAGATTGTCTGGTGAGTTTGGGGAATCTGTCACTGAGTGTTAGGCAGATTTCTATCAGAAATAGTTTAGGTGTATCCCGATGGGTTGGACTGGATTACCTGGAATACCTGTATTCCCAGCAGCTTTATGATTCTACAAATAGGAAAATAAATATTTGAGTTTGAGATAACAGTAGAATTTTCCAGCTTCCTCAGCAAGATCAGATAAAGCCCCACAGCTAGAATAGTTTTCTAACATTTAATGGTTTAATTTGGAAATAATGACATGTACAAATAGACATTTCATACACCTCATGGTATTTTTGTGTTTATAGACAAGGGTAATTCTTGCAAAAGAGGTTGGTAAAAATGAAGTTCTCCTCAAAAAGGGAAATAAAATAATCTACTGCAAGATCTGTATAAAAGGAGAAACAGGAGAATATTCTATTAATGATTGTCATGCATAGTGAGAAGTGATTATCACCTGAACTTGTGACTATCTTCCTCTCCATCAACCTAATTTGAAAAGATGTAAATCATGTGGATTGTCCCTGCTACAGTTGGCTTGTTTGTGGCTCTCCTGAGCAAGCTGCTACTCTAGGAATGTCTTTTCTCTAAACAGTCTCAAGTATCTGCCAGTGAAAGAGACGGAAAACTTCCCAGCAGAATAGCTTCTACTCTGTGAGGAGAGGGGACTAAGAGAACAATAGCAAATCATGGGTGGGGTGTATTTCAGAACAATTAAAAGTTGTCTAATTGTTCTTTCTTTGCATCCTGCAGCTCTCTTCCTTCCCTTTGACATGAAATACTTCCTTTTCCTCTTCCAAGGGAATAGCCTGGGGCAATGGCTACATGAACTGTGGATGATAGCTCTGAGAGCTTGAGAAATCCCTCACATTCTGGGCATGAGTCATGACTTGCAGCTAGTCAAGGACTCACTTCCAGTCATTCTGTCTTGTTATTTTGGCTTGGCTGATTAGTGAGAACTGATAATTCACTCCCATCCAAGGTGCAAGTGCACCTTGCATCTTGCAAGGGCATAGCTGTGAGGAATTTTTAATTGGTTTTCACAAGGGGTGAGCCTTTATCTTAAATTTTCTGGCTTGACATTCAACCAGATTTCAAGCTCCCCTACACTGCTGTGGTCTGGAAGTCTCATAGTTAATGACCAACAATTAGAAAACGTTAATTTAAGAAAATTTAGATTGATTTTACGTTGCTGAATAGAGTTGTACTTTTAAGAGCCACCTCTGTCATGCCTCCAGTTTCTTTTCTTTCTCCTAAGCATCACCACATCCAGGGAATGAGCAAAAGATGCATGAGGTAATAGGAATAACTTGAAGTGACAGAAATAAATACCATTTAAAAAAAATACTCTGTCTCAAATTACCTTTATCTGTGCTGAAGACATAATCAGTTGAGTACAAGTCTCACGGGACCACACTGTCAGCATGCACTGGAAGGGATGATCCTTGCCCTGCAGATTTTATCAAGTGAAGAAGAAAAGGAGGGTTAGGGGAAACTGAGACACAGACTGTGAAAATGACTTATGCCAGTCATTGCTTATAGCAGTAGCAGAGCTCTTTTCTGTGCCAGTGGCCTACATTTTACGAGCTTAAAAAGCTCAAATTACCTGCATCTAATATTGCCAAAATTTTACTTACATTTTTCCTCAACTATTTGTTTGATATAATGAGGAATTTGCTGCTGCAACTGAATGCATGTAAGTCTATGGGATTCACCCCAGGATACTGAAAGAGTAAGGTGATGTTATTGCAAGAAATCTCTCAGTTATTTATCAACAGTCTTGGGAACCTGGAAAGGTCCCAGTGGACTGGAAGCTAGGAAATATTATTCCAATCTTCAAGGGGGCAAGAAAGAAGACCCTGGTAATTATAAGCTTGTCAGTCTCGCTTTGGTGCTTGGTAAAATTATGGAGAAGATTATTATGCGAGTTATTGGAAAACACTTGAAAGACAATGCAGTCATCAGTCAAAGCCTACATGGGTTCATGAAGGGGAAGTCATACTTTACTAACTTAATTTCCTTTTATGGCAAGGTTACCTGCCTAATGGATGAAGTGAAGGCAGTGAACATGTTTTTTTTTTAATTTGTTTTAGAAAGGCTTTTGATACTTTCTCTCACAGTACCCTTCCAAATAAAACGTTTCCAAATAAAACGTCCAGCACACATCTAGATGTGTATACATTATGGTGTGTGAACAGCTGGATGAAGGGTCAGGCTTATAGAGTTGTAGTAAATGGCTTAACGTTAGGTTGGTGGCCAGTCACTAGTGGTGTTCCCCCAAGCTCAATTTTATAGCCAGTTCTCTTTCATGTTTTTATCATTAACCTGGACACAGGAGCTAACTAAGTTTGTCAACTATACTAAATTAGGAGGACCTTTTGACTCCCTCAAGGGTAAACAGGCCTTACAGAGAGACCTTGATAGATTAGAGTGCTAGGCAATCACCAATTTAATGAAATTTAATAAGGACAAATGACAGATTCTGCACCTGGAATGGTATAATCCTGGATGGATGTATACATTGGGGGACAAAAAGCTGGAATGCAACCCTGCAGAAAGAAAGGTTTTGGCTGATGGTAAGCTCAATATGAGTAAACAATATACCCCGGTGGCCAAAAGGGCCAACTGTATCCCAGGGTGCATTAGGCAGGTGGAAGAAGTGATTGTCCCACTAGAGTCAGCATTGGTGCAGCCTCACCTCGAGTACTGTGTGCATTTTGGGCTCCACAATGTAAGAAGGATATAAAAATACTAGAATGTGTCCAAACGAGGACAACAAAGATGGTGAAAGGACCAGAGGCCAAGATGTGTGAGGCACAGCTGAGGTTACTTATTTTGTTCAGCTTAGAGAAGAGAAGGCCGAGGGGTGACCTGATTGCTATCTACAGCTTCCTCATGAGGGGGAACAGAGAGGTAGGTGCTGATCTATTCTCTCTGGTGTCCAGTGATAGGATGTGTGGAATGGCTTAAAGCTGCCATCAGGGGAAGTTCAGACTGGACATTAAGAAAAAGTTCTTCACTGAAAGGTTAGTCAAGCACTGGAACAAGCTCCCCAGGGAAGTGATCATGGTCCCAAGCCCGTTGGTATTCAAGGATTTGGACGGTGCTCTTAGATACGTGGTTTAACTTTTAAGTTGCCCTGTGTAGGGGCACATGTGTGATGTGGGGGCACCCTGTGTGATGATCCTTGTGGGTCCCTTCCAGCTCAGGATATTCTATGAGTCTATGAATCCTGGAAACTGGGGTAGGAGAAGAAACATTTGTCAAGGAAACATTAAAAATAATTAATTATTTTAAATTACAATAAATAATTGCATTTTCAAACAAATAGTATATTTTCTTCCCTGAGTTTTTCACTTAGCATTTTTAAGAATTTCAAACATATATATGTTCAGAAAAATGCATTTATCAAATGCTTAAATGTACTAATTAAGAACCTCTTCCAGCCAGACATTGTGAGATTGATATGAACTATTTTCACAAATAAGGACACAATGGGAATCTGATTAAAGTTAAAAGAAAAAACAAAAAGAACCCACCCAACTTGGTCTCTATGAAGAGTAAGTTAAATATGTATCTCTGTTTCAGAATAGATTTCACTTTATTCTTTATGGTTTTAATCTCTTATACAAAGAGTTATAACAGATCTTATTCTTCAGTTTATATTTGACAGCATTTTTTCTCACAATTCTTTTTATTCTTTTCCTCTAGATGGAATTTAGGGTTGTAATTTACTGTCAAATTCATTATTTAGTATTTCGTGCTTTGTAGTTTAATGATGTAGAATTTACATCAAAACATGTATTACATTGACTGCGCTGCATTTTCCGCAGTACTATGTATTTCAAACTATTTTTATGTATAAATGTTGTATGTAAAACCTTTAAAAAATTATTTTGTGCTTTCTTATTTGATAAGGGTTTCTTATTAAATCTTCCATTTAGGTGATTGAAAGTGCTTTTGGGGAAGAAGTGATTTATTTATACTCATAAAAAAATAACACTTTACTGTTTTTTTTTTAATTAATTATATTTTCCATTCCACCTATTTTGGGATAAGAAGAAAGACTTTTGAGCCGTATACTTCATTTTTTTTCATATTTAGCCTTACTTTTAGACTACCCTACCGAGTTCTGGTTACAGCATAACATGTATTTTCTAAACCATGTGAATAAATTATACATCAAACTAAAATGTCATATTTGATTAAAAAAGAACCTATTCATACATTATGACTTCTACCCCTTAATGTGCAATTAAAGGTTGGAACTGCCATTGTGTTTGCTTTTAACTAAAGATGCAGAATACAGTCTTTAATTAAACTCTGTTAGGATATGTTTAGCATTAACAACCTATCGAGAAAGAGTTACCTAATGATACTTTGTGGAAGTGAACAAAGATACTCCCTTGTATGAAAAATGAGGATCTAGAGAATGTTGCCGTGGGAAAGCTTGATGATTAATGACTGCCATTAAGATATACCCATCATCTGTATATACTCCATCTTTATAGGATTCTTCTAGTTGACCTCGAAGGCCCGTTGAACCCACCTGAACATATTCTCAAACAAATCTATTTGTGACATAAAGGTAATACGTTTCCAGACAGTAGCAACAGAACAGATTCCCTAGCACACAGGCAGGAGTGAGCTTGGGAGATAATTCAGCAGCCTCTGTTCATCACCATTAATTTATCACATCTTAGTGGGGCCTTTTTTTTATACAAATGAACCAACCTGCCAGCTTAGAAATAGTTTACTGCTTTATCTCATCCTTAGAGTTTTCTATTTGTGCCACAGAGTTTATTTGCCACATGCATCTCAGATCTGACTAGGCTAATGAATATCCCAAACCTGTTACAATATACAAAGCCCTTATGTTATGTCCCAACTGACTTTACAGATGAAAAAACCTTAAAACTGTATTCATGAATACTTGGATAAACAGTAGTCCTATTTGTGAAAATCCCAGTTCTCTCTCCTATTTTTCACAACTAATCTTATCCTTCCAATATTATGATTCTCAGAAAACGTGGGATGGAAAGAAAGTAATTAGTTCCCCCCACCGAAAATTCACTGCATTACTGCAGTCAGGGTATTCCAAAAAACAAGCCTATGTGGTACACACTCCAGAGGAACAACTGTGTAGGTATCGACAACCACTTTAGCCATTTTATCTCTCCCCTCCTATGTAGCCTCGGTAGTAAATGGCGCATGAAACGGAGCACAACAGAGCACAAGACGCAATAAGGGTAAAGAAACTCCCTTTGCAATAATTGTGCAGCTACAACAGAGGCCTGTTATACCCACAAATGTACAGCACTGTGCAGACTTTAATATTAGCTTGTTCTGAACCCAGAGACAAGCACGCTAATATAACATAACCATACAAGCTAGTAAAACCAGTATTGCCATGCTAGTAACAGACCTTGTGCTAACTGTGCTTTATGCTGTTTTGCAAGGCCCCAAGTTGTTACCAACTTGTTATAAGAAATTGCTGTGGGAGGGACCTCAATACCAGGCTTTTCTTTTTAAGATGTATTATTTAAGCCTGAGATAACAGCAAAAGCTTTGAAAACATGAGTACAGGTTGCAAAGAGACACCTGAGCTGATGATCAGCTATTATTACTGAAAAAGTACAGCCATGAGAGACGAGGTAAAAAAACTATGTCTCTTTTAAAAGAAAAAGCAGCAGCAACAAAGCAATGGAAGTAAAACATCCCACATCAGAATGAGGCATCTGTTGTGACCTGTGAAAATTATTCCTCCTGCCCCAAGCATTGTGCAGAACGTAGTCCAGGGTGGAATCCAAAAGCTGGGAACACTCCAGAAAGTCAAACATCTTACAAAGGGACAAGATCCTGAATTTGAGAGGGTGAGTGGAGCAAAGCACGCACCTATGCCCTTACTGACTTCAGTTCTGCTTCTTTTACTGATGTGCTTGTGAACCTGGTTGTTTTGACCTCAGAAGTTAGGACCATCGAGAGCTGTTGCCATCAGTGTTAACAGTATGGGATTAGCCCCAAGATGTTGAAGGATTTGATTGGTAAGGGATGACTGCTTTGATTACACAGTGATAATGACTGAAAATGAGTAAGAACTATTAGCATAGAGTATGTTCTTAAGGAATTTCAGTCTTGCAAAGGTTTATTTTAGAGTTCAAAACTACTTTGATCTCTCAGTCTTCTAATCATTCCCATCAGAGAGAACTCTAATTCCCTGTTATATACACACACAGAGACATATACGTATACATACATATACATATACAACTACAACAGTTTAATCTCCATGAACTAGAGTCAAAATGAAATCTTTCTATGTTCTAACTCAATGAACTGTAAAGAGCTGGGCATATTTGATCATGGAATTGTAAGGCTATCTTATCTTTGAAAATTTAAGCCTAGAAAACCTTAATATTTAAATATAATGCTTGGCTCAGTCATTCCCAAGTGTGACAAACTTGGACTTCAAGGGAAGCTGCCCAACTCTTTTTCTTTTACTTGGGTGTATTTTCATTTTGTCTGTCAAGGGATTGTCATTCTCTATTTGTAAACTAGCACCCTGAGTTAATCAATTTCTTTTGAATAAACAAATAATGACTGCTTTTGAGAAAATGCATTATAGTTTTGTCTTTTTTGGCATGAATTTGCATGGCATGTTCATAAATATATATATTTGTGTTGTGTATTATGAGACATTCTGTAAAGATTTTACGTAATATTGTTTAGATTTGCAGTAAGGCTTTATCAGCAGTCAGAAATTCATTCATCTCTGGCTTCACTGAATAGCACTCCAGGATCAGGAAAAAGCACCTATGCTACAGAGGTAATTCAAATCTTAAAATTACATTCTTCACACTTATCTCCAGGGCAACCTTACAGTACCTGAAAGGGGCCTACAAGAAAGCTGGGGAGGGACTTCTTATAAGGGCATGTAGTGACAGGACAAGGGGTAGTGGTTTTAAACTGGAAGTGGGTAGATTTAGACTAGATATAAGGAAGAAATTCTTCACTATGAAGGGGGTGAAGCACTGGAACAAGTTGCCCAGAGAAGCTGTGGATACCTCATCCATGGAAGTGTTGAAGGCCAGGTTGGATGGGGCTTTGAGCAACCTGGTCCAGTGGAAGGTGTCCCTGCCCATGGCAGGGGGGTTGGAACTAGACGATCTTTAAGGTCACTTCCAATCCAAACCGTTCTATGATAATATGATTCTGTGATTTGTCATCATCTGTTATCACCTCTGTATAACTAGTGCTTTGTGAAATACCCCTCCCCATCCAGAGGTTTGCTAGGATGAATACTTAAGAAAGAATGAACTTTTTTCATTAAAAGGAGTTTTGTTATCGTCACTGAGCATTTAAAAATACTTTTGGGACTGATTTATGGTAATATTCACATAAAAGGGCAACAGAGGAAAGGAAGAAAGGAAATGAAGGGATTAATTATGTGCACTTCAGAGGTGAAAGCTCTTATTTTCATCATCTAATAGTTGCTTCCACACAGTTTGAAAAAGGTTTTTAAACTGGATTTACACAAAGATACTTTTCTGTCTAGATAAAGCTTTGGTCTTTCAGATATTTTATGCTTTTCCATAATGCTAAGTAGTCCAGTGTTCACGGGTGTGGAGTGCTCAGGCTGGGATTTGGGCGTCTCTCTTGTACAGATGGGTACAGAATCACTTAGTTTTGAATGTTGGTGAAGTAGACATTGAAATCTTAGGTAGTCTTCCTAAATTTCCTGAATTCCCTGTACAGCCAAAGGAAAGGCAGTAATTTCATTCTAAATGAAAAGTTTAAAACAATTCATATGACCAGCACTCTTCATGAGCCTATTTCTCTGTATTAGAAGCATTATGTTGATTAAGTCAGATAACTATGCTGCAAGTAATTTTGTCCAAATGTAGGTGAGATGATTGTTACCCCACTGATCAACATAAGCACACCTTACCAATGCTAAGTCCATCACAAAGCTTACAATCTATTTCTCCTGATATATGTTGGATAGGCAAAATGGAACTAGTGGTTTGATTCACACCATTTGTATATTTTTCATGAATAAGGCCTGTGAATACTGATATGGAAGCTGGAGAGAACTCTATTAATGGAGGGGTACCGGAGAGTAGAGCAGGGAAAAGCACTTTGAAATCAAGATGATTTGTTCCTGATAAATCTTTTGTAGTGACAAGGGGCCATTTCTAGGTCATCTAGCATGGAGTTTTGATTTCCAAGGACTTTAGATAAACAAACTGCAACAAAAATATAATAGAAAAGCTCATTTTTGCATACTTGTATCTGTGTTTATTTCCTTAGGAGATGGAACAGCCATCTTGCACACATTCACTGTTACCTCTGAAGATTATTAGGCACTGGAAGAATTGGGAGCCTGAATAAGTCCTCAAAAAACAACTTGTCAAATTTCCTGCACTTCTTTATGATTAAAATCCAAGAGAAACAGAATGTTCTACGAGGTGTGAGTGTGACTAAAGAAGAAAAAATGCCATTGAAAAGAAGGTTTAACATGAAACAGCACACTCCTTATACAGGTTCTGTTAAAGAACAGACCATAGGTGAACCAAGACAAAGCTCTGAATCAACACCTGCCATTAGATCCTAGAGGAAAGGTGAGTGGAAAACCAAAATGCTGGTCTTTCTGATGCCAAAAATTGAAGGTTCCTAACCAATAAAGTAGGACCTTGCACCCACATGGGCATTTGAGTGCTCCGTTCAGTTAATTGGATCTGGCTGCCTTAGAACTAGCAGGCGGGTCACCAATTTTTCTACCCAACTTATGGTAGTCAGGACTATGAGGAAACATTTTTTTTGCCTTGGTATTCACCCTTGGACCGTTCTTTTGGGTCTTAAAGTGTACTTCCTTCCTCTTTAGATGAATCAGAGATTGCTCTTTTAAAACCTTATCTGACATGTCACATCTGCCTTTTCCACAGTAGCTCAGGTGTTAGAGCACCCAGACAAGATGGTAGAGCAGCACTGATTCCCACCGATCTCTGAGATATTTTTAGCCCATTTTTCTTTCCTCCTCACTGATTGATCTCCTCACCAGGTTACTTGGCCCAGGAGCATTTTCCTCACTTTCCTCTGAAACTAAGACACTACTTGGGACAGAGAAGAGAGCATAAGGGAACGTTGTCCTCTGAGTCAGGTGCTTCCCCTGAAGGAGAGGTGTGGGTTATTTTCCTAGCTTGAAGGGTTCAGAGACATTTTGTGATGCAGATAACATATACTAAGCATGAGTTAAGCGCTAAATGGCACAGCCGTTAAGTCAAATCAGGGCAACTCTGGGCATGTACAAAAGCAGGTTACAGTATCCCATGAAATGTAATGTTAAAAAATAGACAATAATACAGTTTTTAAGCACCCCTAGGTTTAAGCTGATGCTGCTTTGCAGTTCTCAGTATCACTAGGGGCCTAAATACTGCCAAGTCTTTCTTAAGGCACATAAGTCCTTTTTTGGATCTGTCCCTTAGCTTCATCCAGACTTCTTTCAAAACCAGTTTATTTATAGCTGCCCATTATGACATATGACATACTGCATAAACATCAAGTCCCTTGGATGGGCATATGCTACATATTTTCCCACTTTGACTTGGGGAGGAGAGAGTAACACAAAGTTTACTACAAGTTTATAAAAGTTGCAGAAAAAGTAGAGTTTCTGTGATGTGCAGGCAAAACTGGTAATGGGTTTTTCCTTCCATACACTTCAAAGGTCTAATGTGAGAGAATAGATCTATTGTTTGATTCTAGGAAATTGTTCCTAGGAATTAATTTTTGAAAGTTCAAGAAATTAGTTTTATATAAATTTGAAGAATACTGAGCTCAAAAATATTCCGGTCTGTAATGTGGAACAATAGGCTACTGTTAGTTTATTACCTTTTATTATAATAAAATGTTTTATTTTGCCAGTTCAAATATCCCTTGTAGTATTTGTACCCAGGAAGATGCAACATTATAACAGCTCATGGCAGAGAGAATGTTCAGAATTGGAAGTGAGTAGTTTATTTTCAGAACCCATATTTAAACAAAATGTAAGTGTATAGATATCATAACTAATTAACATTATAGGGGTTTCAGATTTTCAGCTTGAAATACATTGCTCTTCCTTATATAAAATCCAGATAAATATTATGCCTATTAGATTTGTCATGACACCAGAGGAATCTCAGCCACAATATAAATCTCTTCCTCACCTCAAACTCTGGTGGAACGTATCCTTTAAGTTAGCTTATTTTCAACCTCAGCTTTAATAATATGGATTGCAAATCAAGATTAAAAATTACAACTCCATTTCACCTTTTTTTTAATGAGATGCTTCTTTTAAGGTGGTCTATTAATACATGGCTCTGTGGCTGGTGTCACCGCTACAGGTTTAGGTTTTTTGATAATGGGATGGCCTACACAGCACCAGGCTTGCTGGTGTCAGATGGGATTCACCTTTCTCAAAGCGAGAAGAAGGTCTTTGTTCACAAACTAGTGGTGGTCATTGACAGAACTTTGAACTAGACTTGAGGACGGAAGGGGATAATATCAGGCTTGCTCATGACAAGCAGTGGGATGACACATCAAGGTTAGAGCAACGAGGTGCTAATGGGGGCACTGTTGCTCTGAGAAGTGCTGGCTACACTGCAGCACACTTACATGTCTTACACAAATGAGGAAGGGACTCCCAAGGTAGTAAAACCCAACAGGAAAACACCAGTGAAAGACCTCAGAGGAACTAAGGGGTGTTCCTCTAAGAGGGTGACATGGCTGACAGCCCAGCTGAAGTGCCCATACACCACTGCATGCAGCATGGGCAGCAAACAGGAGGAACTGGAAGCCACCATGCTGCTAGAAAGCTACAAGCTAGTTGCTATTACTGAAACTTGGTGGGATGAATCCCACGACTGGAATGTGGCAATCAATGGCTACAGGTTGTCCAGAAGGGACAGGTGAGGAAGGAAGGGTGGAGGCGTTGCCCTCTCCATCAAGAAATGGATAGAGTGCGAAAAGCTGTCTCTGAAGAATAGCCACGAGCAGGTTGAAAGCTTATGAGTGAGAGTCAGAAGCCATGGTAACAGAAGGAACCTTGTGGCTGGTGTCTACTATAGGCCGTCCAATCAAGGGCAGCCTGTTGATGAAGCCCTCTTACTCCAGCTACAAGAGGCATTGCATTTGCAGGCTCTCATCCTGCTTGGGGCCTTCAACCAACATCTGCTGGAAAAGTAGTATGGTGAGCTGTAGGCAATCCAGAAGACTCCTGAAATGCATTAAGGATGACTTCCTAAGCCAGGTAACAGATAGCCCTACCAGTGGGGATGTGATACTGGACTTGTTGGTCACCAATGCAACTGCGCTAATTGGTAACATCAAGATTGGAGGCAGCCTGGGATGCAGTGAACATGCGCTGGTGGAGTTCACAGTCCTGAGGGATATGAGGCAGGAAAAGAGTAAAGTCAGGACATTGCACCCATTTTTAAAAAGGGTAGCAAGGAGGACCCTCAGAACTACCAACCCATCAGCCTCACCTCTGTGTCTGGGAAGATCATGGAACAGATCCTCCTAGAAGCTCTGCTAAGGCACATGGAGGACAGGGAGGTGATTTGAGACAGCCAGCATGGCTTCATCAACAGCAAGTCCTGCCTGACCAACCGAGTGGTCTTCTGTGATGGAGTGACCACATCAGTGGACAAGGGAAGGGTTATGGATGTCGTCTACCTGGGTTGGGACAAACCCTTATATCAATAAAGGCTGTGTGATGAAGGGATCAAGAGCAACCCTGCTGAGAAGGACTTGGGGGTCCTGGTGGATGAAAAGCTGGACAGGAGCTGGCAATGAGTGCTTGCAGTCCAGAAGGCCAACCGTATCCTGGGCTGCATCCAGAGAAGTGTGGCCAACAAGTCAAGGGAGGTGATTCTGTCCCTCTGCTCTGCTCTGGTGAGACCCCACATGGAGTCCCGTGTCCAGCTCTGGAGCCCTCAGCACAGGAAAGACATGGACCTGTTGGAGTGCGTCCAGACGAGGGCCACAAAAATGACCAGAGGGCTGGAACACCTCTCCTGTGAGGACAGGCTGAGAGAGTTGGGGTTGTTCAGCCTGGGGGAGAGAAGGCTCCAGGGAGACCTTCTTGCAGCCTTCCAGTACTTAAAAGGGGCTTATAAGAAAGATGGGGACAGACTTTTTATCAGGGCCTTTTGCAATAGGAGGAGTAATGGTTTTAAACTGGAAGAGTGTAGATTTAGACTAACTGTAAGGAAGAAATTTTTAACAATGAGGGTGAGACACTGTCACAGGTTGCTCAGAGATGTGGTAGATGCCCCATCCCTGGAAACATTCCAGGTCCACTTGGATGGGTCTCTGAGCAACCTGATGTAGTTGAGGATGTCAGTGATCATTGCATGGGAGTTGGACTAGATGACCTTTAAAGGTCCCTTCCAACCCAAACTATTCTATGATTCTATGATACTAACATAATTGCCATACCATTTTTAAGTCTGCTTCTACATATAGAACATGCTCTTTCTCTTGCGTAGACCAGACTCACAACCTCTCATTTTCCAGAGCACTCGAATAAAAGTGCTCCAGAGCACTCAAGCACAGTTGTTCCACATTCTGAATTTATCACAGATTGAGAGGTGATAAGGATAATGGCATTACATAGTTGGGGTACCATTAAGTGTACAAAGAAGTTAGTACCACTTTGAAAGAAATATGCAGATTAAATAATGGAATGTATGTAAGGTCAAGATAAATGATCTGTGTAGCAGAAACTACTGAAAATATTGCCATGCACTTGAATAAACATCAGATATTTGCCATCTAATTTCTTCCTTATGTATTGTTTATTTGAGTCTCACAAGTACAAAGAGGCCTTTTTCAGCTGCTTACAGTCCATAGTCATTTCTTCCAGTGATAATTCTTATGGCACAACAGGTTTCTTCTGCCTCATAGAAAATCTGTTCTGTGCTTTTTTTTCACCCACCCTTCCCTGGTAACTAACTGCACAGCGGCCCACTCTCAGCAGCTCTTTTCACAGATGAAATATAGATCTTGTAATTGCACTACATACGGCTCTGCTTCCCTTGTACCTCTCGTACATGCATCTGAAAACTTTACTGAAATAGTTATCAGCATCTTCAGTTTTACATTGAAGAAAGAGATTATCCGTGTTTAGATGGTCAGTTTCTCTTGATTTTACTGACCTATGCCTTTCCTAGATGGACCACACTACTTTATAGGAGTTCTCTAACCTCTAAGTTACTTCTAATACATAACAATTGTGTACTATTTTTTTCTTAAATTACCTAAGAACCAATGTTCAAAAGCACACATATGTCATCTGATTAAGCACTCCTTGAGAACAGTGCTAAAATGCTTATTTTGGAATATAGAGGGAACAAAGTTAGATCGAAGAAAAACACCTGTAAAAATCTTAACCTCATTTTTTTCAATACACTGTCCTGAAAATACAGGTTATTTCTAAAAACAGATAAAGTAAGAAAATTCTTTCCTACCCTCTCTTCCAACCTCCCCAACCCCCAAAATTGTGAAGATAACTGCTTCCAGACAATTTCTGAATCTTCATGGAACCTTCCATGAGATACGTTATGACAAAGATTACTTCCTTGTAATCCCAGTGCATCCCCACAGACTGTTTCACATCCTTCATATACGTCAGAATCACAACACATAGCAGCAAAATGACCTACCACAATCTAAAAAGATTATCTTTCATGGGTTGTTTGGACTATATGTCAAAAATGTTTAATCATATTGTATATCCAGAATAAACACTGGACTGTGCATTCAAGATAGAGCATAGAGGAGATGAAAGGTCTGCTGTAAGCAAATGTACAGAGTTTAACAACAGACAAACATTAAATCATGAAATGCAAACGTTCATGAGCCATTCAGTACAATTATTTTTCAAAGAAATATTTGTGTAAAGTATTACATAGGACTTCTATTTATATCTATCAATTTTATTTCTACAGGCTATTTACAGATTCTTTTTCTCATGCTGGGGTGTGTTTGTTTAAACAACCATTTCTCACTAAGATGTTTTAAATCAAAGTTTGTTTCAAAGCAAGATTCAGATCTCACTATACTGTACATGTTTTACTACAAATCACACTCATTTCCATTTCAGCCGGATTAAGGAAGCCCAAGCACACTGCTATTTATGGGGGACATAAGTTCAGGAACCTAAAGACCATACTGAACTTATTCATGACAGTACCTAAAATGGATTTCTGCAGCGACTAAATTCATACTAGTGATTCAAACCAGCTATTGCCAAAGAGTGCAGTTTCTGGTTCTATATACATTCAATGCATATTCCACAGAATTACAGAATCACAGAGGCATTAAGGTTCTAGACTGAGTTCTAGCTGGGCTTTTGCCTTTCTAATTTTCTCTCTGCATGATCTAACAAGATCTTTGTACTCTTCTTGAGTTGCCTGCCCGTTCTTCCAGAGGTGATAAACTCTCCTTTTTTCCCTGAGTCCCAGCAAAATCTCCTGTTCAGCCAGGCCGGTCGCCTTCCCCACCAGCTCTTCTTACGGCACATGGGGACCACCTGCTCCTGCGCCTTTAAGATTTCCTTCTTGAAGACTGTCCAGCCTTCCTGGACCCTTTTGCCCTTCAGGATGGTCTCCCAAGGGACTCTCTCAACCAGTGACCTGAACAGGTTGAAGTGTGCCCTCCAGAAGTCCATGGTAGCGGTTTTGCTGACCCCCCTCCTTAGTTGACTAAGAATTGAGAATTCTATTACGTCATGGTTGCTAAGCCCAAGATGGCCTCCAACCACCACATCTCCCACCAGTCCTTCTCTGTTTGTAAACAGCAGGTCAAGCGGGACATATCCCCTGGTAGGCTCACTTACCAGCTGTGTCGGGAAGTTCTCTTCCACACACTCCAGGAACCTCCTAGACCGTTTCCTTTCTGCCGTGTTGTACTTCCAGCAGAAGTTCGGAAAGTTGAAATCCCCCAGGAGAACAAGGGCCAGCGATTGCGAGACTTCTGCCAGCCGCTTGTAGAATGCTTCATCTGCCTCTTCATCCTGGTTGGGTGTTCTATAACAGACACCCAGCAGGATATCTGCCTTGTTTGCTTTTCCCCCCATCCTTACCAAGAAGCACCCAACTTTGTCATCACAATCATTGAGTTCTATACAATCAAAACACTCCATAACACACAGAGCCACCCTATCGCCTCTCCTTCCATGCCTATCCCTTCTGAAGAGCTTATAGCCATCCATTGCAGAACTCCAGTCTGGAGAGTCATCCCATCATGTGTCTGTGATGGTGACAAAGTCATAGGTGTCCCGCTGCACAATGGCTTCCAGCTCCTCCTGTTTGCTGCCCATGCTGCGTGCATTGGTGTAGATGCACTTGAGCTGGGCTATTTCACCCCCAACTCCGGCATGCCACCCCTAGCCTTATCTTTAGTGAGCCTGGTTTTATCCCTTTCCCCCTTCAAATCTAGTTTAAAGCCCTCTTGATGGGGCCTGCCAACTCATGAGCAAGAATCGTTTTCCCCCTTGGAGATAGTTGCACTCCATCTCCTGCCAGCAGGCCCGGTGCTGTGTAGCAGGCACGGTGCCATGTAAAATTTAATCATCGGACTTTGGTCACAATATCTACCAATTTGATAATAATTCAGTATTTAAAAAAAGATAAATCTATTCTTCTCTCAGTGAGTCAAAATATGGGGGAGGGGGAGTGTTACAATTTGCAAAAACACTTTGCTTGTCTTGTTCCATGAAATTTTATGGGTCAGATGATAAGCTGATGAAAAAGTAGTTCCAGGACACATGCCACGCAATTCAAGACACAAATCTTTGTTCTGTGATTCTTATTTCTTGCACAACCTTGCAAAACACTTGTTCCCCTGCTCTCTCTCTGTAAACAGAAGCCACAGCTGTCTGAACCACAGAATATGGTTCAGAAATAGAAAATATTCTATTTTCATAACCAAACTGGAAAAATGAAGAAAAGAAGATATTTAGGGTTATGTTAGATTTTTTCTCTGATTTATGTTTCCATGTTTCCATGCACTACTAAATATTTTAGGTTGTTGCCTCTACGAAATACAGTAAAACATAAAGTAAAATAAAAGCCTAGTCAACCTTCAAATGAAAATGTTATTTCCAGAAAAAAAAAAAGTTAAAACAAGAATTGCAAAAAGGTTGAATGCGATATTCTGACAAGTTTTCTTCAATTTCTGAGATGATTTTATAAATATTTCTGCTTCCAAATATTAGAAAGAAAAAAACATGCTTAGCTCTTCTCCAAAACTTTTAATGTTCCTCACTGAAATGAAAGGGCCTGAGCATATAATTAGATCTTATATCTCCTGGCCATGCCCAGATAGCCATACGTGCACAACCAGGGTCACACAGAATGGAGGCTCTACACCACTGTCATTTGACTTTGAGAGCATCACACCAGAAGTCATAAAGAAAAGTCAATAGCATTCATTAACTGACTGCATTTTACCTGCTACTAGGTGCATAGATATGCACTAAAATACCAGACTGCTGGATTAGGTCCAAGTATATAATAAAGCAAAATCCTGGAAGATTTTGTGCTGTCTTTTCTTCCTTCTTTTTCCCCCCCTCCACCCCCCAATAACTGTTCTGGCATTTTCTAAATCCATCATACTTACATGCCAGGATTTTGTCTTTCTAATTTTCATCATCGTTCAGACCAAACATCTTACAGTCTGTCAGACAAAAGCAGCAAGAGCGTGTTAGACAATAAGGTGGAATAAAAACAAGCATACAAATAGGATCAAGCCAAAAACTCGAAGATGGAAGTCTTGGATGTAATGTAAAAAATATATGATGCATTAAAGCTTTGGAGCTTATTCTGGTAGCAGATGCTTGACTAGACAGGAAGGAACAGAAGCACTGGGAGGCCAATGATGAGCAATGGAGTGACTTAGAAAATCCACCCTCATTCACCTCTCGCTTTGGTGTGTATCAGAAACATTTTACTGTAGGTGATGCAATGGTCTCACTGAAATCTGTGTGAGATCAGTGTGTTCTTTTTCATATTATCTTCTGGGCTTGTAAAACACATGTAAACCACATGCCCTGAAAAAAAAAATTTACTCCATAAATTCGTTGCAAATAAGTTTTTCAGAAAAATCCATTCATTTCTCATATTGAGAATACACAAATCTGATATGATATGTGAAAGTTCACTTCCTGTTAAAAGAATTCATATTCCACTTGTAAGATAAATATTGATTTAAGAATGCAAATTCCACCTTTGAGGATTGAAAAACCTTGTCTAGAAGGATGATTGATCAAAACACTGCACTTTAACTGTTGATTTTGAATGGACTGGAAAAGAAAGTTTTATAAATTCTCCTTCTTCAGAGGTAGATAGCTTCCATAATTTAAAAAGAATTATATAATTTTATATTATTTTTGCCCAAAGAGATGACTGTCCTAAGAGACTATTTCATAGAATCATAGAATCACAGAATCATTACGGTTGGAAAAGACCTTTAAGATTATCAAGTCCAACCATCAACCCAACACCACCATGCCCACTAAACCATGACCTGAAGTGCCACATCCACACATTTTTTGAATACTTCCAGTGAAGTACTTCCACCACCTCCCTGGACAGCCTGTTCCAATGTTTCACCACTCTCTCTGTAGAGAAATTTTTCCTAATACCCAATCTAAATGTCCACTGGTGTGACTGGAGGTCATTTCCTCTCATCCTATTGCTAGATACGTGGGAGAGGAGACCATCACCCACCTCACTACCTCCTTCCAGGTAGTTGTAGAGAGTGATAAGGTCTCCCCTCAGCCTTCTCTCTTCAGAGTAAACAATCCCAGTTCCCTCAGCCGCTCCTCATAAGACTTGTTCTGCAGACCCCTCACCAGCTTCGTTGCCCTTCTTTGGACACGCTCTAGCAACAAAATGTCTTTCTTGTAGTGAGGGGTCCCAATCCCAACACAGCATTCAAGGTGCATCTTCATCAGTGCTGTGTACTGGGGCACAATCCCTTCCCTACTCCTGCTGGCCACATTATTTCTGATACAGGCCAGGATGCTGTTGGCCTTCATGGCCACCTGGGCACACTGCTGGCTCATGTTCAGCTGGCTGTCAACAAGCACCGCCAGGTCCTTCTCCAACTCTTCCCCAAGCCTGTAACATTGCATGGGGTTGTTGTGGTCAAAGTGCAGGACCCGGCACTTTGCCTTATTAAACCTCATACAGTTGACCTCTGCCCATCGATCCAGCCTGTCCAGATCCCTCTGCAGAGCCTTCCTACCCTCCAGCAGATCAACAGTTCCACCCAGCTTGATGTTGTCTGCAAACTTACTGAGGGAGCACTTGATCCTTTCATCCAGATCATCAGTAACGATATTAAACAAGACCGGCCCCAGAACCGAGCCCTGGGGAACACCACTTGTCACTGGCTGCCAACTGGATTTAACTCCATTCATCATGACTCTCTGAGCTCAGCCATCCAGCCATTTCTTTACCCGGAAAAGAGTATACCTCTCTAAGCCACAAGCTGCCAGTTTCTCCAGGAGAATGATGTAGGAGAAGCTGTCAAAGGCTTTACTAAAGTCCAGGTAGACAACGGCCTTTCCCTCATCCACTAGGTGTGTCACCTGTTCATAGAAGGAGGTAAGGTTGGTTAAGCAGGACCTGCCTTTCATAAACCCATGCTGGCTTGGCCTGACCCCTTGATTGTCCTGCACATGCCCTGTACGCACCCTCAAGATGAACCACTCCATGATCTTCCCCAGTACGGACGTCAGCCGCTGACAGGCCTGTAGTTCCCAGGATCTTCCTTCCGGCCTTTCTTGTAGACAGGCGTCACATTGGCAAGCCTCCAGTCTTCTGGGGCCTCCCCTGTTAACCAGGACTGCAGCTGAATGATATAGAGTGGCTTGGCAAGCTCTTCCACCAGCTCCGTCAGCACTCTCAGGTGGATCCCATCAGGCCTCATAGACTTGTGGGTGTCCAGGTGGCATAGCAGGTCATTAACTGTTTCCTCCTGGATTATGAGGAGTACATTGTGCTCTCCATCCCTGTCATCCAGCTCAGGGGCCTGTATCCCCTGAGGATACCTGGACTGGCTATTAAAGACTGAGGCAAAGAAGGCATTAAGTACCTCAGCCTTATCCTCGTCCTTGGTGACAATGTTCCCCGCCATATCCTGTAAGGGATGGAGATTCTGCTTGGCTCTCTTTTTATTGTTAGTATATTTGTAAAAACGTTTTTTGTTGTCCCTTACAATCATGACCAGATTGAGTTCTAGCTGGGCTTTTGCCTTTCTAATTTTCTCTCTGCAAAGAGGGAGTGGGAGTCAGAATGATTACACTCTGGTATATTTAATGAGATGAGACTTTTTCCTCAAATAGTTGTGTCTTTTTGCAAAACAGAGTTCTACAGTAAAGGTTTAATAATCTTAAAAAATTGGGAGTGTCATGCCTATATGCATTAGGTCTGTCTGACTTGGGGGCATAGTTGTAAAACTGCCTAAAGATGGACAAATGAATAAAAGAAAAGAAAGCAAGGAAATTTGAAGTTTCTATGGCCAAATATGCTCTCTGAAACTGTGTGGGTTTCTTTCCCCTTCAGACTTCAGTCTGATTATTGGTCAGACCCAGGGTCCTGCACCTGCGTCGGTACAAACCCCAGTATCACCCACCAGCTGGGGGATGAAGGGAATGAGAGCAGCCCTGCCAAGAAGGACTTGGGGGTACTGGTGGATACTGGTGGTACTGGTACTGAACAGGAACTGGCAGTGTGCACTCGCAGCCCAGAAGGCCAACCACATCCTGGGCTGCATCCAAAGCAGCGTGGCCAGCAGGTTAAGGGAGGTGATTCTGCCCCTCTACACCTCTCTGGTGAGACCCCACCTGGAGTCCTGCATCCAGGTCTGGAGCCCTCAGCACAGGAAAGACATGGACCTGTTGGAGCGGGTCCAGACGAGGGCCACAAAAACGATCAGAGGGCTGGGATACCTCTCCTCTGAGGACAGGCTGAAAGAGTTGGGGTTGTTCAGCCTGGGGGAGAGAAGGCTCCAGGGAGACCTTGTTGCAGCCTTCCAGTACTTTAAGGGGGCTTATAAGAAAGATGGGGACAGACTTTTTATCAGGGCCTTTTGCAATAGGAGAAGGAGTAATGGTTTTAAACTGGAAGAGTGTAGATTTAGACTAACTGTAAGGAAGAAATTTTTAACAGTGAGGGTGTTTAAACACTGGCACAGGTTGCCCAGAGAGGTGGCAGATGCCCCATCCCTGGAAACATTCAAGGTCAGGTTGGACAGGGCTCTGAGCAACTTGATCTAGTTGAAGATGTCCCTGCTTATTGCATGTGGGTTGGACTAGATGATTTTTAAATGTCCCTTCCAACCCAAACTATTCTATGATTCTATATTCCAGCACATTAGTCATTGGGCTTGCTCCCTAGAGACAGCATAGCACAATGTAATAGATGTTTTGTAGAATATAAAACATTTCTCTATTAGACCCAAAGCTGATTTCACTTGGGAGAAAAAGGATATTTGCCTTTGTCTTCAATAGATGCTTTCTAGCACTAAGAATTTTATTGTGGATACAGACCCAGCAATCTAATAAACCACTCTCCTGGTTTTGACTGGGACAAATGCATTACTACCCTCAACTATTTGATGTCTTTCTACTTCAGACCAGCTCTATAATTTATAAAGGAATTCAGTTAATTACAAACAGTAGGCTCATGTTTCACATGTCAAATACCTCATAGTTTAATTTAGAAGAAATCAGCAGTGCTGACAACTGGGTAAGTCAGGAAAAGGAATTGGGATGCACGGCATGGTGTGGCAGTAACTAGCATGAGTCTTATAATTTTTTACTTGTTTATGTGTTGAGTTTTTGCGTTAATTTTGCATGTCAGATCAATAATTACGTGTCAGAAAGGAACATAAGACTATTCATTTTCAGGATATGCATGATCACTGACAATAATGTGTCAGAGAGACAAGAATGTGTTGACAGTGGCATATCCTCAGAAATCTACTTTTCAGTCACTATTCATTAAATCAGATTCAACAGTTCATTAAATAGATGCAAACTTAACTTATAGCCCTTAACAGAAAATCATGTGTCATTTCTCTAGTTGCAAGCATGATGCAACATTACTGTTTATGTAAGTGGCAATATACTAAGCCAAATGTAAGGCAGGGAAGATTTGAGAAGCAATATTTCAATGCAGCATGCAATGGCACTGTCATTTGTATATACTTGCATTATCCAAATTGTTTTCAAATACTATGAAGCAGAGCTAAGCTTAATTTAATTATCTTTTAATTTCTCAGGAAGATCACTGAACACCTGTTTTAGCTTACTGAAGCTCCTATTCTGCTTCCCATTCTCCATCTACCTCAAATGCAGAAGATTCCCCAAATTAGATATATCAAAATGGATTCATCTCACATATAATTCTGGAAGAAACAGAATTTCACCTGGGACTTGTTGTGATGTAGATTCTCAAGCCACCTGACCCGACTGAAACCCAATCCTTCAGCCAATATGAATTGTAGTGTCTCCGTTTACTTCAGTGAAACAAAGCAGGGGCTCGAGCCTGGACATCTCCGTGCAGCCTAGTACTGCAAAGACTGTTGTTAGCTGCTACCCTCTTGCTAACTTGGTAGGAGGGAGGGGAGGATATACAGAAAGCAATGAAAAGTCTTTTTTCTTTTGCAATGTTTGAAGTCCTGTTACTCACACAGCCACCTTTGCCGATTAAAGCCTGAATGGTGTGTAAAAATGTCATTGGTCTTAGCAGTGAGTATTTTCTCTGTTAGCAGATATAAAGAGAGCATACATTCTACTTTGACTCTGATGCACTGACTTTCCTTAAGATTTTATTCCTTTAAATTTGCTTACATCAGCTGAAGGAGCTGAAAAGGGTTAGCCAGGACATGTGAGCAAAGCTGTGTCTTCTTGCTAGGGCTGCCAAAGAGAACTGTGTTTCTTTTGCATCTCTCCAGTCTTCCTCTGATTTGATGTGAAAAGGTAGTCTCAGAAGAGTTTGATTTGACAGAGATGGCATGAATGACATAGGGCATACACTTGTTTCTTACCTGTTCCTAATGTTGCAGCATCTTCCTTTTTCTGTTCCAGGATTCACAGCTGTGCTGACGGGAAAAGCAGTGCATTAAAAAAAAGGAAAAAAAAAGAAATACTTCTAAATGTAATGTCTGTCAAAAAAAGAAAAACAAACGGAAGCCAAACCAAATAAAATCCATAGAAGTGTGGTTATTAAGGCAAATTAAAAAAAAAAAAATTCCTCAATTTATCTCTTAAGCTTAACACTTTAAATCCAGGTTATGTATGTGTTTTGCTGATAGGGTTTAGAGACACAGGGGAATTATTTGATATAATTTCAGATTCTGCTGACTGCAAACTGTTGCATATGTGACCTTCATTTAAACACAGCAAGATCAGTGAGTTTTGACCTTGTGATATTAAATTAATTTCCCTGTCCAGATTTGGTCACAGACAACATGCCTTCTTGCACTGCTTCAACCCTGAAGTAGTAAAGGCCATTTCTGCTTTTTGTTTTGACTCAGTAGATAGAGGACCTGTCTTTTTAGCTTAGAGTCTTGCGCTCTGTATCACCTGAGCTACTAAGAGACAATGAGTTTAAATATCAGCTGGCCATGCATGCATAATGGCCTTACTTCTAGTTGAGCCAGATTTGTGGGTGGTGACCAGTCACAAATACGATGGCAGTATCTCAGTGCTGCTAAGACCTGCTTTACACTAAGACCATATTTTCACTGTCTTCCAGTGAACAATTTTCTACCTCTGTGACGGGGAAGAGTCTGTAGAACCTGTTGGTGCACTCAGGTTTTTGAGACTGACTTGGTATTAGCCATCACTGCCCCTCTGCAGCGAAAATTTAAAAAAAATTAAAAAATCATGGAACAATGAGGAAAACAACCTGATCCTAACATTGTAAGTTTGAGTCACTCAGCAAACAAATGCCTGGAGGTGTAGTTCCAGTTCCTCTTAGGACACTCTACACATTTTATATGGCCACTTAGTGGAGAAACCTAAAAGTTAATTAAGGATTTGGGACATCCACTGCCATCCCTGTCTGAGCTGGATTCCAGGAAAAGGGAAAAGCCCCATTAAGAGCCCAAACCACTAAGGTTTGATATGAAAAATCCAAGCATTGCCACCCCTACCCATGCTGGTTTGCACTCAGGAGAGGAAGGGGTGAGGAACCCTCCACCACTAACAGAGGAGGCATCTAGAGAACCAGCTAACAAAATACTGGCCCTACAGGCATAGACGGTAGCACACCTGAGCAGCTCCGTAAGGGTCTTCCTGGACCATCCAGCTTGACTTAAGCAACTAAATGCTGCCTGTGTGACACTTAGTAGGGTGCCACCCTCCTTGAGAAAACTTAGTGCAGACTCAAACACGTAAAACTCTCAGTGTCCTTGGTTGTTCAACACTTGGGCAATTCTGTTTCACTGCATGGAGGGCAGGTCCCCATCTACTCAGCAAGGATGGTATTGGAGTTGACTCCTGCTTAAGTCTGATTCTTATTTCAGACCCTTAACTAACAAGTAAGTAAAATGTTTAAGTCTGATGTGCTCATCTGTTTGGTTTTGGCCTGCCTTCACATTTCATCCCTTTCATCTAAGTTAACCGGCAAAGTAATAATCGTGTTTCTGATTTCCAGGTATTGTTTTCTTTTGATGTCTCACATGAGTGTTTGTATTTACACTTTCTGTGTGTAACAGCATTGATCCACTGGGTTGCAGGTCCCACTACAGCTCAATATGACAGACCATCTTTCCTTGAAAAACCTGTCTGTGAATTGACAGGCGGGAGAAAAGGTGAGATGTTTACAGACTTACTGACATTTAAAACAACAAAGAGCTGCATGTGAAATTGTGTAGCTAGTAGCTAGCATATCATTACCTAGTCTAAAAATATCTTTCTTAAAGTTCATTTGTACCAAAGAATAAATATTTTTGTTAACATACACCTAGTCAAACAGTCAGACACCAGGCCAAAGCAGTGCCAAGAAATCATTATGTTATAGTGAAACTAAACACACCACGGAGATGCAGTTTAAATTTAAAACACCTAACTCCTAAACCAGAGTAAATTTTTTACTGATGGAAGATTCTATTTTCTTTACAAAACATTCAGAAAAGTTTTTACCTGAACAACCTTCAATCTTTTTAAAATCCAGTAAGTGCAGAATCTTTTTCTTCCCTGAAGTAAATTTATTTGTTTCAAAAGCCTGTTCTGAAGCTCAGGCCCACAGATGTTTGACCATGGCTTTCTGGGAAGTCTCTTCTGTGTCCTCTATGGTGCCTGTGTTTGGTGATGTGATTCAAAATAACTCTGGTTCTGGAAAGTTAGATTACCCCCTGAAAGACTTCTGGTGCCTTCAAACCCTGCTCTGGCAATCATCAGTTCACCACTACTGCAAGACTGGAGAGTGCTTTTTGTTTTGTTTCACTGAATGTTAACACTAAACCATCAAATTAATTTCTTAAAGGCAAATATAAAAATTGTATGCCATGACCAAACTACTGAGTTAACAGCCTTCTGCAAACTTAATTTGGAAAGAATACAGATTTTAGGGACTAATTGATGTGTCTATGGAATGTTTTAATCAATATAAGAAGCTGACATGTATGTCTCTACATGAAAGATTTATCCCTAACATAAACATGGGAATTCTAAAGGTTTTTATGTAGATTATGTTTATATACAGGGGCATATCCTCAACTGTAACAAAATTAAAATAACAGACATATATACTATCTTTAGATATATTCCTTGAATGTTGTGCTTTAGTTTGTAATATTCATTTCCAGTGCCAAAAATTACTTAGTCACAGCTTTTAACTAGTTAGTTGCTCCTGAAGATTTGCAAAATTCTGGGCCACCCAAAATGCTTACTCATGGCAATTAGAGATAGAAGAGACATGTTAAAGAACATCTTTATTTAAATTAAATATAGTATTAAATCAAATACATCTTCACATAAGAAACATACCATATATAAATAATTCTTGAATTTAAGATGATTAGGAAGCTCATATGCTGCTGTTCTGATATTTTATATATACTCCCTGTGTGTGCATGTGCATAGAAATATACTGTGAAAGAGAACACATGATTGCACATTTCCTTCATTATTTTAAGTAGAATCTTGGTTCAGGTCATTAATTTTTAATGTATATTAAATCAGTAATACAATCTCTGAATACAATCTGCATGTGAGAAAGAAACCATTGGCTAGAATAGCAGTTATCAACAACCTGCTGCCAAATATGAAGGCTTCTGTTGTTTAAGCTGATGTCTTGGAATAATTTCTGTCACTTTTGAATCTGAAATTTCAAGTGGTTTGGCAGCTGGCAAAAGCCTCACAATTTTGTTTGTTTTACAAGGGTCTGCCCCAGGCAAAATGCTTTCATATTGAAAGATTCCCCTTTACAATATATATTACACTAAAATATGTTTGGCAAGCTTTGTAAACAAAAAAAAAAGGCTCTTGCCAGAGACAAGAAGAAAAAAATCCATCATTAAAAGGAAAAAGGATACTGTATCCCACATCAGGGAAGAACAACCATGCACATATTACATAGGATAAATGTTAAAATTAAGCACTGGCAGTGTGGTTATCTACAGCAGAAAGAAAGATGCCCTTAAAAGGAGTGAATAATTTCTTCCCAAAATGGACACTGAAAGTAGCCAGAGCAATATACTTTTACTTCCTATAGACAGTAAAGGCAGTCTAGGCTAGATGGCCAGATTCAGTACTTAAAGGGGGCTTATAAGAAAGATGGGGACAGACTTTTCAGCAGGGCCTGTTGCAACAGGACAAGGGGTAATGGCTTTGAACTAAGGAAGGTAGTTTTAGACTGGATATAAGGAAGAAATTTTTTGCAGTGACTGTGGTGAAGCACTGGCACAGTTTGCCCAGAGAGGTGATAGATGCCCTATTGCTTGAAACATTCAAGGTCAAGTTGGACAGGAAACCTGAGCAACTTGATCTAGTTGAAGATGTTCCTGCTCATTGCAGGGGTGTTGGACTAGATGACCTTTAGCGGCCCCTTCCAAAGCAAGCTATTTTATGATTTTATGATTCTATGTGGGTATTTACATTTTCAGCTGTGCTTGTGTACGAATAAGAGGAGTCCTATCCACAGGATCACATGAAGTTTGACATTTGTTAACTAAACCAATAAAGACAGATACATTACACGGAATACAAAAGGTAAATGAAAAGGTTAAAAGTAGAAAAGCATGAATATTATAAGAGCTAGGACAGATATGCAGGCTCAAGGCAAAGGGATAACCACTGTGTCCATTGTTCGATAAAAACACAAGTAAAAATCTAGTGACTTAAATGATGGAGGCTGATATTGTCAACGGAGCTTCAAGGCTGCTTGTAGATTCCTAGATTTTATGGCAGTCTTACAGGATGGCGTGTCTAATCCTACCTTAATAATAATGGAAATTGGTACCTAAGTCCCCTAATGTGGCATTTCAAAGGAGCTTAAATCAGTACAGTAGCACAGAGCAGCAGAATACATTTCTAGTTAACATCCTACTAGTGTTTTTTTAAGAGGCTTTTCCTAGAAAAATTACCTTTGCACAAAGCCTAAACCAAAGCCTACTCCAATCACTTGTGCGGGGGTACTTGTAATTTTGGAGTTTCAGCTTCACAGAAGTGAAAGCCTTGAGTATCTTTAAGTGTATTTCTTCACATAAATGAAATACTTTTTTTCAATGAACACAAAATACATTCAGGCACAGTTTCAACAGAGCATTTTACTCTTAGCATTCTTACCATGAATTTCAATACCTAAAATACATCCTTATGGAAAATGTCAAAGGATTTAGGACTGTAAACATTCTGTTGGCCTTTAGTCCTCACATGTTTCATTATATTTGTAATATATAAAATACTTTAAATTCATGCACCATAAAGGTTAACCTACCTAATTTGAAAGGGAAGCAAGACTGCAAATCCTGATGATTGTACTTCAGGAAGGGTCAGCTTCCTGAAAACCCTCATATCTCTGAGACTGGTGCAATCCGGTGCTCTATAAAAGCAAAATATTTACTTTTCCAAAGTGGTGCTTAAGCCCAAGATACTGCTGCCAGAATTTCACAATATTTAAAAAGAGTTTAATTCAAAGGCAGGATTTTTTTTTTAATGTGATTTCCCACCAGTGGGGGGAAATCTCAGCAGGAGACAAGGAAGACAATATCTCCAGGAATGTGATTTCTTCAAGAGTGAGTTGCAATAAGGGTAGGCAAACCAAGAGCTGCCTTAGAAATCCTAAAACTTAAGGCAACTGAATCCTTCTTCTTTCATTGTACCCTTCACTCAACTTACCACTGGCACATGCTACAGATATATGCTACATGCATAGCTTGCATCTTAGAGTTAATATTCAGGGGGTGAGGAGAAGGAAATCCATTCACAAGGCTACAGATCAAAGCCTGAAATTTCATGACATACAGTCATCTTATCAGAGATCGCTGACTCAATTTTTAAGGCATGCAGACAGCCCGTGGGCTTTCTGACTCTCACTTACATACTTATTTCTAAGTGAGTGAAGTCAATGCTTAGAGATTTTTCATGAGTCATTCCCCATCTAAATATTCTTCCTTGGTACTAGTCTGATTCATAAGCAGGGAATCAGGACTTCAGTCTCTTAAAGTTGATCCATGTGTCTTCTAGGCCTTTAGTTTAAAAAGGTTGATTTAAGGCAGTGCATAAAAGCCTTACCAAATTATTAAAAACAGTTTTTTGCTCCTTTTTTGTAACTTCTGACCAATCTAATCTATAGATTATTCAAAAGGCCTTTGAATCACCAACTGGTTGGTTCTGCTTTGTACAATATTAAAACAACTTTTATAAGAATAGAACTGTATAGATATACAAAACTGTTAAAAACCAAAGATAGAACAGTTTAACTAAGGGACTAATATTGCATCTCATGTTCCAGGACTTTTCTGAATCTATTGCCATCGGAATTCTCTAACATCAAGCTATTCCTTTAGCATGTGCTTGCTCCCATTATGATTACATGTAAAGCTACGTGACCTTTTCAAACCCTGTTTTTTTCAACTTCCAGGAAAAATTTCACACTCGGGATGGAATTGCCTACAGACATGTATTTTTAGAATAGCTATGCACAGTAATATATAAACCTCCATTAAATAAAATATTCCTTCCAGCTTTTTACTGGGCAAGCGCAGATGTTTTGTGGATAGAATATATAGATGTATGAATTGAAAGATCATCCTACACTTGTGGCTTCCCCTATCATTATTTTTTTCTCCTGTTGAATGTAGAAGAAATCTTGCTGACATTACAAACAACAGGACACTTAAAATTGTTGTGGTACATTTTATTCACAGGGCTATTAGTATGGAAACAGACCTTATTTCCTCTATGTTTTATACCGTAAACCTGCATTTGGGGATCCCCGGCTGTTGCAGACTACTTCTGGAAGACCCATAAAAGGTCACAAAGAAGCAAGCTCAGTGTCAGTATGTTTACATCTGCTTTAGTAGGAGGAAAGTGTAGGGGCCTATAAATTCAGTGCAGCTAAAGCCCGATCAAAGTTCTAAGTCCACATGCTGCCAATATATACACAGAGCTGCATATCACTGTCTTTAATGGTATGTAAATGGATGGTAACTGAGGAGAAGAAAACCCAGAGACAGCTCTCAGAATGAGGACTGGTAGAAGAAAATGTTCAGGCCACCAAGGACCAGTGGCCAGGTCCCTGAAAGGACAGATGGAAGGACTGTATATCTAAGTCATGCACCCCTGTGTGGGTAGAAATACTTCATCTGGCAGGGCGAATTAGCCCGTGCGGATCTAAAGGCTACAGCTGCTATAGTTCTTATTCACGAACTACACTGCACCGTACCATGCACTACAGATACAACCTAATTCTGCATACCACCTGTCTAATGTAAAAGGCACCTCAGTTAACAGCAAGATTTCCTGTGTCTACGCAGCTCTTTCTGTTTGCTCAGTCTTATGTTTTCTAGGAAGACAGATAGTGTAAGCTTAGAATTATATTCTTTTTAAACAAAATGGCTTGCAAAGCTTTCCACAAATCTTCGGCAGATCTTTAATGATGCTATTAACAGGCAGAGTTTCTTGGTTTGAAAAAAAGATTTTCTGCTTTCCAAAAGCACTCTCTCTTGTTTTGCTAGAGTTCTTTTGATCTATGTATCTCATTTCCAGTTTAGTACACCAAAGCCAAAGATTTCAAAGGAGATAGCAATGTCCCCGCACTCTGCAGGTTCTATTTACTAAATAAGGAACAAAGAGCAGAGGAAGCTTTGCCAAAGTCGGATCTGTCTGAGTTCTGATCCTAATTGAATTCATAAAATTTAAGGAAACTCCTTCAGCTTAAGTATCAATATGGAATACTGATTCTGATCTCAAAAGAAAAATACGCTTGCCATAGAAGATTACGGGTGCTGAGTTTAGAATCAAGAAGACCATAAAGCAATTTTTGGACAAACTGCACAGTGACTGCTTTGAACTCCACCCTAAAGCATTCACTCAGAACTGAAGGGAGGGTGTAACGTCTATTATTTTACAAATTTTGAGGGGACAAGAAGGTGTGGATTCTGCAAATCACAGTGTTTATCTTCATAAGACAACTGCCTTCTGTTATCCCTTTAGAGTGTCACTGTGGTGCTGACAGGATATATAAGTTATTAGAAATAATGTTTTCTTACTGTTCAGCAACATGGTTGGAATTCCTATGTTAAGTAGACATTTATAAGGTAGCTGCATATAGGATGATTTTGGATAGAAAAAACATAAGAGATTTGATCCACAATGTTACATAAACTTAGGCTGAAGTGGAATTTAGAAGTGTTAATCCAAGTATCAGATTCTCTACACCACAGATACTCTTTTTTTATCCAGCAAAATTCCCTAATGTTCTTTCCAAAATCTCTCCCAGACAGTTCAGCAGTTGTATCATGCTCAAGCCCTCACTGGGTGCTTTGTTTAGATCCTTTTTGACCCCTGAAAGGTGCAAACCAGTATGGAAAATTAGAATTTACCCCCACCTTTTTACAACCATCTAATCTGCAAAAACACGCTGTTTATGTATAGCAATGTTTATGTGCTACTTCTGTACAATTTCCCAATTTGTTAGAGTAACTCTCTGTCCTGGTTTCAGCCAGGATAGAGCTGGTTTTTTTCACAGAACCTAGTGTGAGATTATGTTTTGGATTTGGGATGAGAAACTGTTGATAACGTGCTGATGCTTTGAGTTGTTACTAAGTAGTCAAGGACAGTCCAGCTTCTCGTGCTGGCCAGCCAGCAAGAAGGCTAGAGGTGCACGGGGAGCTGGGAGGGGACACAGCCAGGACAGCTGACCCAGGCTGGCCAAAGGGATATTCCATATCATACGACGTCATGCCCAGTACATAAACTGGAGTTGGCCGGGGGGCGGAAATTGCTGCTCGAGGACAGGCTGTCGATCACTGGGTGGTGAGCAATTGCTGTATTGGGCATCACTTGTTCTTGTACATTCCTTTGTTGGAATTATCATTGTTACAGAATCACAGGATTACTAAGGTTGGAAAGGACCTTCAAGATCATCAAGTCCAACCATTAATCCAGCGCCACCATGTTCCTTAAACCATGTCTTGAAGCACCACATCCACAAGTTTTTTGAACACCTCCAGAGATGGTGACTCCACCACCTCCCTGGGCAGCCTGTTCCAATGCCTGACCACCCTCTCAGTGAAGAAATTTTTCCTAATATCCAATCTAAACCTCCCCTGGTGTAATTTGAGACCATTTCCTCTCATCCTATCACTAGTTAGTTGGGAGAAGAGACCAACACCCTCGTCGCCACAACCCCCTTTCAGGGAGTTGTAGAGAGCGATAAGGTCTCCCCTCAGCCTCCTCTTCTCCAGACTAAACAACCCCAGTTCCTTCAACCGCTCCTCATAAGACTTGTGCTCCAGACCCCTCACCAGCTTTGTTGCCCTTCTCTGGACACACTCCAGCACCTCAGCATCCTTCTTGTAGTGAGGGTCCCAAAACTGAACACAGGATTCAAGGTGCGGCCTCACCAGTGCCGAGTACAGGGGCACAATCACTTCCCTACTCCTGCTGGCCACACTATTTCTGATACAGGCCAGGACGCTGTTGGCCTTCTTGGCCACCTGGGCACACTGCCGGCTCATGTTCAGCCGGCTGTCAACCAGCATCCCCAGGTCCCTTTCCGCTGGGCTGCTCTCCAGCCACTCCTCCCCAAGCCTGTAGCGTTGCATGGGGTTGTTGTGGCCGAAGTGCAGGACCCTGTATTCGGCCTTATTAAACCTCATACAGTTGACCTCTGCCCATCGATCCAGCCTGTCCAGATCCCTCTGCAGAGCCCTCCTACCCTCCAGCAGATCAACACTCCCACCCAACTTGGTGTCATCTGCAAACTTCCTGAGGGAGCACTCAATCCCCTCATCCAGATCATCAATAAAGATATTGAACAAGACTCGCCCCAGAACCGAACCCTGGGGAACACCGCTTGTGACTGGCTGCCAGCCGGATTTAACGCCATTCACCACAATTCTCTGGGCTCGGCCATCCACCCAGTTCCTTACCCAGAGAAGAGTAAACTTGTCCAAGCCACGAGCCGCCAGTTTCTCCAGGAGAATGCTGTGGGAGAGGCTGTCAAAGGCTTTACTAAAGTCCAGGTAGACAACATCCACAGTCTTTCCCTCATCCACTAGGCGGGTCACCTGGTCATAGAAGGAAGTCAGGTTGGTCAAGCAGAACCTGCCTTTCATGAACCCATGCTGGCTTGGCCTGATCCCTTGGTTGTCCTGCACATGCCCTGTGAGCACTCTCAAGACCAACCACTCCATGATATTCCCCAGTACGGACGTCAGCCGCTGACAGGCCTGCAGTTCCCAGGATCCTCCTTCCGGCCTTTCTTGTAGATGGGCGTCACATTGGCAAGCCTCCAGTCTTCTGGGACCTCCCCTGTTAACCAGGACTGCTGATAAATGATGGAGAGTGGCTTGGCAAGCTCCTCTGCCAGCTCTCTCAGTACTCTTGTGTTGGGATTACCCTGCATGACTCGACCTTAAGGAGAAGGGGCTGTGGCATTGAGAAGCTGGTAAACAGCTGGATATCTGCACGGCTCAGCCTTGAGGAGAAGGAGCTGTGGTAAACAACTAAGAAGCAGCGAGGAAAACAGGAACACCTGCAAGCAGCGAATCCTGACTGTGTGAGAGGCACATGGACAGTGCGTGATATTTTGTATATAGCCAATTCCAATAATGTGTGTACCAAGCTGTAACCAATCATGAGTGTGTGCGCAGTGACTACGCGAAAATTATGATATATATTGGAGTCTGACAAGACAATAAATGGTTTCGGAATATAACTCTCAGTGTTGTGAAGTCCATCCTTCTCCCGCACTCTTGGGTGGATCCCATCAGGCCCTATGGACTTGTGGGTGTACAGATGGTTTAACATGTCCTTAACTGCTTCCTCCTGGATTATAGGGGGTTATTGTGCTCTCCATTCCCATCTTCCAGTTCAAGGGGCTGAATACCCTGAGGATACCTGGACTGGCTATTAAAGACTGAGGCAAAGAAGGCATTAAGTACCTCAGCCTTGTCCTCGTCCTTGGAGACAATGTTCCCCACCATATCCAGTAAGGGATGCAGATTCTGCTTGCCTCTCTTTTTGTTGTTAATATATTTGTAGAAGCATTTTTTATTATCCTTTACAATTGTGGCCAGATTGAGCTCTAGCTGGGCTTTTGCCTTTCTAATTTTGTCCCTGCTTGACCTAACGAGATCCTTGTACTCTTCGTGAGTTGCCTGCCCCTTCTTCCAGAGGTGATAAACTCTCCTCTTTTCCCTGAGTCCCAGCAAAATCTCCCTGTTCAGCCAGGCCGGTCGCCTTCCGCGCCAGCTCTTCTTATGGCACATGGGGACTGTTTGCTCTTGCGCCTTTAAGATTTCCTTCTTGAAGACTATCCAGCCTTCCTGGTCCCCTTTGTCCTTCAGGACTGTCTCCCAAGGGACTCTCTCAACCAGTGACCTGAACAGGCCAAAGTCTGCCCCCCAGAAGTCCATGGTAGCAGTTTTGCTGACCCCTCTCCTTACTTCGCTCACAGTTGAGAATTCTATCATGTCATGGTCGCTAAGCCCAAGATGGCCACCAGCCACCACATCTCCTACCAGTCCTTCTCTGTTTGTAAACAGCAGGTCCAGCAAGGCACCTCCCCTGGTGGGCTCACTCAAGAGCTGCGTCAGGAAGTTATCCTCCACACACTCCAGGAACCTCCCAGACTGTTTCCTCTCTGCCGTGTTATACTTCCAGCAGATGTCCAGTAGATTGAAGTCCCCCACAAGAACAAGGGCCAGCAAATCCGAGACTTCTGCCAGTTGCTTATAGAATGTCTCGTTGTTTCCTTCTCTCTTTCTGTCCTATTAAACTGTATTTATCTCAACCCACAAGGTTTTTTTTCTAATTCTCTCCCCTGTCCCACTGCGGGAGGGGGAGTGAGTGAGTGAGTGGCTGCGTGGTGCTTAGTTGCCGGCTGGGGCTAAACCATGACACTCTCCAGATGCAGAAGGCTCAAGTTCAGTAACCTCCTCTGCATGTGGGAGTATCAGAGTTACAATTCACAGAATCATAGAATCATTTAAATTGGAAATTACCCTTAAGTTCATCAAGTCCAATGGTAAACCCAACACTGCCAAGACCACCACTAAACCATGTCCCTAAATGTCACGTCTACGTGTCTCTTAAATACCTCCAGGGATGGTCAGTCAATGACTTCCCTGGGCAGACTGTTCCAAAACTTGACAACCCTTTCGGTGAACAAATTTTTCCTAATATCAAATCTAAACCTCCACTGGTGCAACTTGAAAACTTTTCTTCTTGTCCTATCAGTTGTTACTTGGGAAAAGAGATCAACACCCACCTCACTACAACCTCCTTTCAGGTAGCTGTAAAGACTGATAAGGTCTCCTCTCAGCTTCCTTTTCTCCAGAATAAACAAGCCCAGTTTCCGCAGCTTCTCCTCACAAGACTTGTGCTCTAGACCCTTCCCCAGTTTCGTTGGCTCTTCTTTTAACTCCTCTTCTTTCCCACCTTCTAGAAACAGGAAGTACTGAAAAGGTGACTCTGTTCTGATGTGGAGACTTCTTTCCCTTTTTTGTTGAACCTCCTACGCTGTGAGTAGCAGAAGTAAAGATTTATTGGCCCATACATAAGGATTGAGCAAGACCTTCATTTTCCGGGAAGACGAGCAGGATGCTACTGCACCAGAGAGGGGAAAGATGAGTTCTAGTCCTTGTTAAACAGACCATTATTGTGTATTTCGTATAATCAAAACCAGAATAAGATTCATAGATCTTTCCCTAGCTATAAGCAGGACTATTGCTTTCATGGAATTGTAAGATGTACAGTATTTCTCTTCAAAAGATTCAAAGCATTTCATATCCTGCAGTTCCACTCATGTCATATAGAAGCACAGAGCACACAATGATTTCTTGAGAGACATTTTTGCTCATTTTGGAAAAGAGCAGTTATACTGACCATTTGTTACTTTGTTTGATTTGAGAACTCTTTTATCCCTTGGGGGCAAAGAAGATGGAAATGTGAACAAAATCTGAAACACCTCATCAAAAAAGCACACCCAGATACATATCTACAATAAATACAGCAAATGCTCAGACCATCTAATTGACCTGCTCTATTTGCTGCTGCCTGCTCACTCACTCATTCTTCTGGAAATGTGAAAGGGCTCATTTTTCTTCTTTATGTTCCCCTACTTCTTGGGCTGATGTATGATTGACAGTCATCTGGGGATGGTTCTGTGTATTACATAGCCTTTTTGTGTCTTGCTATTACTTGTAGCAATACATAACTGAAGAAGATAAAACACTGAGTCACTAGAAGCAGATCCCGTCAGCCATTTCTTACCTGAGCAGTAGTCCTTGTGTGTGTGTTGTACCGTTCATTACAAAAGCAGTATTTGGTTAAATTAGGGTGCCTGGTTGTGGGGGAAGTTATTTCCAGATAATATAACTGTTTAACTACTTTCCCAAAGAAACAAGATTTAGGCAATCATTCCATTTTAACACTTGTGTATGCCTACGCTTTCTACTCACTTCTGTCCACCTTCAGCCAAATCTGACGCTGTGGGAAAGGTCTCAACAGTTCCTGCAAGTTCCATGAGCAGATACAACTGTATAGAAAAGAACTATGTGCATGCTGGCAGAAAGAAAGTTGCAGCTGGAGGACTCTCCTTGTCCTGTGTTGATCACATGGATCCCAAGCCCTCCGAACAGGTTAATTCCTGACTGTTGATAGTATTAGACAACCACAAAGCCAGCCACCGCACATAAATACATAACAAGCTAAGCTTCAGTAATTCTATTGCTCAGGTAAAGGCTTATTAATCTTTTTTTCTTAGTCCAGACTAAGGAAATTAAATACTACCTAATTATCATTAATATAGTCTTTGTCTAACATTGGCATTAGCAATATTTAAAGAAACAAGAGAAGCAACAAACATTAGCTAATAGTTTTGAAGTATGTCTTATTTTCCTAAAGTAGACAAAACCTAAATAAACTATAGGGGCCAGTACAACACCTTCAGTTCTACAGCAGCCCTAAGGGAGGTCATTTTCAGCCAAACTGAAGCAAGCAGTATAGAGAGGTAGATTTCTCCCAGTGTTTAGGCTTCTTTTGGGATATTCATAACTTGAATGGCAATATAGTCTATTTCCACATTAGTGGATATAAACATTCTGCACCAAAAATATGCTGCTTGGCAGATCTGTTAACTATGAGTCAGCCAGACTATTGTAACCCTACATCAACAAGGTCTGTCAGGACTGTCTCTTTGGAAAGACAGTCTTTATAAGAAGTGTAATGCAAGTGTCTCAGCTGGTGAAAAACAAGAGACACCCCTGAGCTCTGAGCGAGCCATACACAATTCAAGCTGTAGTTCTGGTCCTTAGCAAATCCCAAACCACCTCCTTCTTTAATGCATGTGCCAGAACATCAGATCCCACCAATCAAATCAGTATCGGTACATACAATGTTGGAGCTCAGAAGCAGTTAATCTAGGCCAGCATATCACAACAGCTGTTCCACATGGTGTCACCTAATCCACAGTTAGCATAGGACATCAGTAGGTGAGATAAAATAATTATCCATCTTGTCTCCAGACTTCTCAAACCCACATACAGTAAACCACTTGCAATTTTTTCACTCCTGTTGAAACCCATTCAGTTGCCTATTCAGACTGAAAGACTACTCATTCCTACTTGTGCTCCATCAGTAAGGTCAACAGAACCTGCAAAATTATACAGGTGACCAAGTGTAGGTGCCTATTCAGGATTAAAAGCTTTCTCCCCTGTTAACTGCTTACCAAATGTCCATCATCTGCTATGGAAGGTGAGACACTTAGATCACATGTCGTCATCTCTACTATAGACATTTACACATAGGTGTCTGAATCTGAACTATCGCCTTCAAGACAAGTAAAAAGGTATGCTCAATGTGGTGACAAAACTGAGACACTCCCCTTGGTAAAGGAAAGCTTTCATTGTGTACATGGCATGTATGTGTAGAGGAATACCAGAGAAGATTCAAATCTTGGATGACACTAAGCTGGGCAGTGCAGTTGGCATGCCTGACGGACGGGATGCTATCCAGAGGGACCTGGACAAGCTCAAGGAACGGGCCCATGTGGACATCATGAGGTTCAACAAGGTCAAGTGCAGGGTCCCGCACCTGGGTCAGGGCAACCCCAGTATCAGTACAAGCTGGGAGATGAAGGGATTGAGAGCAGCCTTGCCAAGAAGGACTTGGGGGTACTGGTGAACGAAAAGCTGGACATGAGCCTGCAATGTGTGCTCACAGCCCAGAAAGCCAACCACATCCTGGGCTGCATCCAAAGAAGCATCACCAGCAGGTTAAGGGAGGTGATTCTGCCCCTCTAACTCTGCTCTGGTGAGACCCCACCTGGAGTCCTGCATCCAGGTCTGGAGCCCTCAGCACAGGAAAGACATGGACCTGTTGGAGTGGGTCCAGAGGAGGCCACAAAAATGATCCGAGGGATGGAACACCTCTCCTGTGAGGACAGGCTTGAGAGAGTTGGGGTTGTTCAGCCTGGAGAAGAGAAGGCTCCAGGGACACCTTCTTGCAGCCTTCCAGTACTTCAAGGGGGCTTATAAGAAAGATGAGGACAGACTTTTTATCAGGGCCTATTGCAATAGGACAAGGGGTAGAGGATTTAAGATACAAGAGGGTAGATTTAGACTAGCTATAAGGAAGAAATTCTTCACAGTGAGGGTTTAAACACAGTCACAGGTTGCTCAGAGAGGTGGTAGATGTCCCATCCCTGGAAACGTTCCAGTTCAGGTTGCATGGGGCTCTGAGCAACTTAATCTAGTTGAAGATGTCCCTGGTCATTGGAGGGGGGGTTGGAGTAGATGACCTTTAGAGGTCCCTTCCAACCAAGATTATGATTCTATGGATGTGTTTTATGTAGTAGTAATAGAGCTGGAACAAAGAGGATTAAGTCATGCGCAAGATAAAGCAAGAAGGGTATGTGGCAGTCCACTGTCAGGGATCTTCCTCTGTTCTGTCATTTCTGGATGTGGTACTGGAAGAATTAAGATTACTGTGGTGGCAGTCAGACTGTAGGCAGCCTGTGCAAAGCAAGAGAAAAAATGAATCAGTCAGTTACATCTCACATAGCAATATGGGATTAAATGTTAGCATCAACATTCATGCATTATTATAAACCACATAGTGCTTTCCAATGTACTATGACCTATCACAGATGCAGAGAGCTCATCACCTAGCACAGAAATAGAACATCCAGCTAGGATACGCTGTGCAAAAGTTATTGCTGAGGCTAATACCGGGAAGAAATAAGTTTAAAGGAAGAATGCATAAAAGAGATGAGGGCTTCTTGCAGGTCATAGCTGTGATGTGATTAGGTTATTATGACTTCATAGCACAGGCACTAAAACAAGCAATAGCAGCAAAAGCACTGTTAAGGAAAGGAATTAGACATAGAGCAGGAAGAGGAACAGAGATATAGGACCAAGTTTAGTGCTCATCAATTCAGATGTAGCACAGGGGCATAGGGATTTCTATGGATCAGTGGATCCATATTAGGTAGGATGGATATGGACGGCATTATCTGTTCTTTTCCTTCCTAGTCTGAGCAAAAAATAGGTGAATGATGGCATGAGGGGATTTTAATGAGAAGCTCTTCCATCAAAGCTATATCCACCTTCCTGGCAAGTGATAAGCCAGTGGGCAAGGATCTTGAAATATCTCTGTTTTCATGTAGCATAATCACCCTTATACTGTAAGAAACGTTTTAGAAAATGAGGCTGTATGACCATCACAATGCATATATCTCACACCTTGCTCTTGTAAGGCTGTTCTACAAGATTTAAATATAGTCTTACTTGACTGTTCTTTTGAGGTGTGATTCTAACAATGCACTTATATTTGTCTCTATGTCAGTCTTAACAACTTTGCTATACCCCAAATATTATTGTGCTATAAAAATTAGTTGCTAGTGCACAGATCCTATACACAACTCAGAGTACCTTGCTGCCATCGGATCAACCATGCTATCGTGTGGCCTTTTTTTTCAAGCATTACGCATTTGTTGTGAACTTATTTGTCAAGATATTTTGATAAGGCAAAAATATCGTCAATGTTTTTCAGGCATATCTTGTTTTATGTGGATCAATTTGCATTCTCAGCAAGTGTCAGATGAAAGCTCATGCACTCTTATTTCAAAAGGCATCAGCTGGTTTGTATGCTAAACAGTCCTAAACTTTTCTAATAGCAGGCTACTTTATTTTGGTCATTGATTCCCACAGCAGATGCTACATCATAAGTTGTGAAAACTTCACAGTCTAAACAATCAAGTTGTTTTGCTAAATTGCATGTAAGAGTTTAGAAATGGGATCAAAAGGGTTTTTTAAAGGTGGAAAACAGTAATAATGAATATAAAATGATTCATTGGAAAGGAAAAAAAAAATTGCTCACAAAGAGAGGCAGCTACCTGTAAAAGATGGACAACAGGCACAAATCTTTCAAAACTGCAGTTTCCCTGAATATTTGATATTAAAATGAGAATTAACAGGGTAGCTCTTATTATGCCAGAAATTTTAAAAATAACAGGGGAGAAGAATACTTTGTGACTGAGGCAGCAGCCAGCCATCGTTCCAACAATGCTGATTTCTAGTACTCTTTCACTGTTTCACATTAGCATATTTGACCCAATAGATGTCAACTGTGAACAGACAGGCAAGACAAACAGCAAGATCCTGCTTTACCAGGGTAACTCTAGAATGTAAGTGAACAGCACAGGTTATACCAAAAAATATGACAAATCCAGCTCCCACAGTGCACATCATTAAAATTCCTCCCCTCTCCAAGCCTCTCCACAAACTGAAATAATTCTGACATGAGCAGTTTTAAGGCCATATATGGAGCTCTGAAGATAGATTCCCAGATCCAGTCTCTGAGCCATGAACAAGGATAGTTTATCTTAAAGCAACTGTGATGGATTGTACCCTGAGACATCAGCAGAATAGCTCATTTACGGCAGCCCATTTACAGAACAACTATCAAAGAAAACCAAAATCAGTGCCCATTTAATTTAATATACCAGTGTACTGGGTTTGGCTGAGATAAAGTTAATTTTCTCCATAGCAGCCCTCATAGTGCTGTGCTTTGTATTGGTAGCTAGAAAGCTGTTGATACCACACCAGTCTTATCCACGCACCTTCCGTGCATGGCCTTTGCTTTTACTTTATTAAACTACCTTTACTTTGACCCATTAATTTTTTTCCATCTTATTTTCTCACCCACCTCCCTGTCCTGCTGAGGTGTCTTGATGGGCACCTGGCATCCAGCCAAGGTGAACCCACCACAACCACGTTGAAAATGGTGGTAGGTCAGTTCTTATTTCAAAACTGGTTTATCCAACCCTGTAAAAAAAGTGGTAAGACGGCTGAACCAGTCATCCTCACCTGTGAACACAGAAACAGCAGCTCTTGTGATCTCTCCATTTGAGAGACTAAATAAATAATTCAGACTCCTTAAGGTCCGTATACAACTAGTAACAGTACATCCTTGCAACACTCACATTCAGGAATGCTCATGACCTATGTGAAGACATCCTGGCCTACCTTACACTAGAAATAGAAATAAAAAAATAAACAGAAAAAAATGAGTTGTTTGGAATTAACAGAAAAATATTTTTTAAAGTCAAGAGCCAAACTAAAAGTTAAACTCTTTTCCCAAAGGTATTTTTGCCCCTGGTATGTCTCTGTAGCATTCTCCTGCTAAAACCACCTACACAGTTCTGTAATTTCCTTTTTCCCACCTTTTTATGTTCTGCCTCTGAGGAAGGCTCTGCAAGCCATTAACCAGTAGCTCAACTCAAACTTGCATGACTTGTTAGACATGTTGAGAGGGCAAGGGTGGGAGGAAGGAAGACAGAAGGAAAACAGCCACACAAGGGATGCTTTACCACAATAATACCTGCCAGGCTTTCTCCTAAGGACTGTGCAGTTTCTTTCCTCCTCCTTCCAGCACACCAGCCTTTCAAATGCCACTGCATACACCTGGAGACCAGCCAAAGCTGTTGGACCTTAAAGGTGTGGCTATTATCCCTGGTGATTTAATGTACCCTGTGCCACCCAGCTGGCCCCTGACACTGAAGGGGAGGCAGGAGGGACTGGGTTTGGTTTTCTTTACCACCCTGATGGTCCACACCTGCCAAACATCATCCACCCAGCTGTGTCCATATCCCAGTCCTTAAGCTGGCCCTAGATGGGGTCCATCCCTGTACAGACTGGAGTGACCCTCTTTTCTAGGACCTTGATGCTTGTTTTCTGCTCTGGAGAGGTTTTTGGGGGTACATAACCATGCAGCACAGCTGAGACTGTAGACTTGCTGGACCTCGGACAACCTCGCCAGCAATTAGTCTGATGGGGAGCAGAGAATCTGGGTCAAGATCAGGCCCAGGGACAGTGGTTGGGGTCAGACACCATCCAGAGATAGCCCAGCAAACCCGCAGTGTCAAGGCAGACCTGGAGCCAAACTCGAGAGCCGAGGCTGCTGGTCTGGGTGAGCATCAGAAAGCCAGGAGGCTGGGCGCACGCACAGCTGCTGCACAACTGGTCCCTGCTCATGCGGCATCGTCTGAGCTTGAAAGCAGCTCCCAAGGGAGAGAGAGGGCACGTCACCACGTCTGCCCTGTCCCACAGTGGCTCATGTCGGTGAGGAGCTGAGCCTGCACTGAGTCCGCTCAACTCCTTAACTCTGCCATACTCCTAGGAGGAGGATGTGCTCCGGGCCCCGACACCAGCTGCCTGGAGACATAAATATCCTTCTTTTTGGCTAGTTAACACGACGCAGAGCGAAACATCTGTCTACAAATCACTCACAACAGCAGCGTGTGCCATCGCCGCTCTCTCTGGGGAGGGGAGGTGAGAGGGTGACAGAGATCCAAAGATCATCACAACACTGTTAAAAACTGCTGCTTTTTTCTTCTGCTATTGTCCTTAACTCTTCTGTGTTCTGCAAGGGGATATGTATATGCGCTTGCATAACAATACATAGACGTTTCTTTTACTGTTGGTAGGAGGGAACATTACAGATATTGTAGGACATCCTCAGCTATGCATCCTTCTGCTGACAAGGGATTGGGATGATTTTTTTAAATTAAAAAAAATGAGTTAAAAGCCACTCATTGAAATAAACAGAAGTCCTGACATTTGCCACACTAAAAATGGGATTTCATAATTTGCAATATAATGGTTGTCCTAGTTACACTGGGTGCATAAGAAATCATTTAATAGAGATTAAAGGGGAAATTAAACTTTGTCCTACCTTCCCTGTAATAAAAAATAGAAAAGATCTCTTGAGAAGTGTTACTGGACAGAGAATTTAGGAAAAATTACATGCAAAATCCCAGGGTTACTGGGATTACAGGGTTACTGATTACTGTAATCTTAAAAAACAATAAGAAAAGAAAAATGGATTTTATTTAAATGCACCCAAAATTAAAAATAATTACTCCCCTGTATCTACAGATTATATGGAAAATATAATGTAAATGACCAGCTTTTTAAATTTTTGAAATCTTTGAGAAATTCCAGATCTTCTGATCTGGAAATGAGGAAAGCCAGATGTTACCTGCTCAGTGTGCTTCTGATTTTGTTGTTAAAAAACCAACCAACCGACCAAAGACCCATCAGATCAGAATCAACCACTATTACAAGGAAAACCAGTCTATAAATAGCCATGGTAGTGCAAACCTTTTAAATCATTGTCCATTAGTAGCATTGCTAGATACCAACTGATTACTGGCTACTTAACTCACTGGCAGGCTGTCAAACATAATCTTTTGACAAGTGATTCATATAATGACTAGGAAGATGCTCAGACAAGCCAAATAGACTGTATTAGTATACTGCTAATAATCCAGTCCTCCTAAAAAAAAAAGAGAAAGAGAGGAAAAAAGAGAGACAGGAAGGAAGGAAGGAAGGAAGGAAGGAAGGAAGGAAGGAAGGAAGGAAGGAAGGAAGGAAGGAAGGAAGGAAGGAAGGAAGGAAGGAAGGAAGGAAGGAAGGAAGGAAGGAAGGAAGGAAGGAAGGAAGGAAACACAGTATTTCTCTGTCACTTCTTTTCTTTTCTTTTGCTTAAGGACAGACAAAACAATGTGGATGATTTCTTTTCCAAAGACTCTTTTGAGAAGACCTAGTTTTTATAGAGCATGTGTGACTAACAGAAATTTTGAAAAATCTGGTGTTGAGTGATGTAAGGCTAGGAATGTTTATATGGTACACATATTTCAACATCATACATGATTATTAAACATTAAAACCATTAAGTTCACTGAACACAACTGAATATTTAAAAACTGAAAAAAACCCACCATTAAGACCGGGTTTCCTCAGATCCTTTCTTGCTTTATACAAGGTATTGACTTGAATCGAATGTCTCTATTTTATGCTTAGGCTTCATGGATAAAACGTCCATCTGCCTTTCTGTGTTCTCCTAATGAGTAGCTTCACTTTAACGTCTAGTTCCTTATCTCAGCAGTGTCCTGTATGGGAAGAGTGATCTGGAACACTAGCAGCAGATGATGGCCCTGAAAAGATAATTAAATTAAATGTTTTCATCTGGCTTAAAGGTGGATTTACAGCACTTAAGCATGCTAAAATATGGTGGCAAAAGTCTGAAGATGCAGGCTTGCTAAACTGTGCTTCCCTGCCTTAAAATACCTTTGCATGGAAGGCATCATTACCCCAGTGAGAGCCTGTACTCAAGATAATGCTTGTTATCTCCAGATTAAAGCCTGAGAAAAAGTCCAGGTCTCACAACCATTGCACAATGCAAAAGACTGAGCATATTCTTTCTCCACTAGGCTGGGGAAACAATTGAATCTTCGTTTAGTGGAAGTTTTGATTTTGCATTTTCCTCCTTTGCAAAGATATTTTTTAAGGACAGTTGCATAGGTGTATAGCTATCTCAGAATTCTCATCCTTTCCCATTGGAGAACACACAGAACTCCAAGTAAAGAATACAGCTTTTTAGAGAGTTGACTCCTGCCACTCTTAGAGGCTGCACAGATTGTTCTTGTTTAACATTAACACTATCAAGGTCATCAAGGTGGTGAAGGAAAAGGTAGATAGCTTATTTCCTGCTGCAATCAAAGCTTTAATATACAATCAGATCTTGTTAAAAGAAATAAAAATGGGAGCGGGTTAGGATAGGTCACAGTGAACAGGTTGCCTGGCTTCTTTGCTTCTTGTATGACTTTGAGCAAGTAACTTATCCTCTCTCCGTTCACCCCGCACTTTGCCCATCCATAAAGTGCATTGTGACTGCAGCTAAGAGAAAGCAACTCCAGCAATCACTTGTTATTAAGTTGGATTTGATTTTTTTAAATGCATACATCAGCCCTTGAAGGTCCCACCAGCAACCAGGTTAGTAACTTCGTAATCCCAGAGCAGCATCCAAAATGTATGATTTTGTTGAACTAATTTCTGCAGAAGCAGGAACGTACAGTAATGACATTTTGTCTGAGAAAAAACACATGCCTTCAATTTTCCTTATAAGCCTTACCAAAAGTGATTTGTTTTCTCATAGCAAATCCTGCAGTTCCACATATATGGGTTATTTCTGGGAAACAGTAGAGAGATCTTCACAAATAAACATCATTATCCTCAGAAAGGAATGATTTGGGGAAAAGAATACTACACATTGGAGACAGCCCTTTGGCTTGTTGTTTTTTCTTCGTGGAACCATGGTTTTGCAGGCTTCTACTCTGTTTAGCGTAGAACCGCATAGATTCCTTCGCAGAGTGGCTGATGCTCAGCTAAACTTTCATCAGCCACTCCCCGTCTCCTGGAAGACAAAAGCCTCCTCGGGGAGCAAACAGGCAGCCAAGCTGAGCTGCTCCCACTCTGACAAGCCTTGCTGCTGCCAGCTGAGCACCTTGTGTCCGTGCAGTCCTCTCCTCCGCAAGCAGCACGTATTTCTAGTACGCCTTTCGCTTCGAGCTGCGTGTCTCGGAGCAATTCACTGTAGCAAAAATCAAGACAGGACATGACAGCAACTGGATGGAAAAACACATTTTTGGGGCATACATGCAATATGATTCTCCTCCATCTCACTTTGTTTTATTTCTATTGAAACAAGGCCTTAGTGCTTAATTACTTGAAAAGTGTCCAACAGGACTGCAGGCTGTAGGACTGGGCTGTCTGTTACTTGACCCGGTTGGATTTTCGTGGGCAATCTCTCATTCATTTTTGTCAGCATCCCCATCTGGGCGTTAGGAAGCACAAGAGTAAGGATGACGGATCTAAACATGTGTGTCCTGTGCTTATGTCATGGCATTTCATGACACAGCCCCTAAATTCACATTGGGGGAATTATTTCTCTGCTCTGTTTAGATACAAATGTAGATGTAATTATGCATCACCAATGTTCAGATGAATAAAAAAATTATCAGGCCTTTTCTGGGACAAGCAGTTTCTCTCTCTGCTGCTGTTGTCTCTGCAAGAGGCTTAGTAGCCTGGACGAAGGGTGCCTTGCAAAATGGGACGAATCATCATAACTCTGATATCAAGACGGAGCCCTTATCAGTGGAATATCTTGCTTCAGATGACAGCAGTAAGAAAACAACCCGACTTCCCCCTCCTTTTCATCCCCTCCAGCACGCTGTGCCTGTTTCTTTTACCACAGATAGAGTTATTCTGCACACAAAGACTCAGAGAAATGTAAAATGTTTTTCCTTTTATAGGCATTTTACAATTGCAGAGCTCAGCTAAACACAGTCTCGCTTTATGAAAAGTCTGTTCTTTGCCAGACTTGAGGAGGCTGGGCAGAGGACTGCATCTTCAGCCAACTTAGAGAGCAGCAGTGTTTACTGTGGGGTGGGTCTTGCCTAATTGGTAGAGTAACTAACAGTCCTCTTCCCTCAAGCACTGCTGAGACCTAGGGCTGCTTGAACATATATTGTTTCTTCTTTTTCCTCTCCCTTCTTTCTGCTTAAGTGCTGAATTGTATTCTCCGTTTGTGGAATTTGCCCCACTGGCGTGTAATCCATGTTCAGAAACAGACCGTGCTGTCATCCACAGGATCTTGCAGTTTTAGGAGGCCCCACAACGGAAGGAGCTGTAGCCTTCCTCAAGTCACTAACGTTTAGAGGAAATCCTCACACAGCCAGGGAAGAGCTGCCAGCAGAGCTAAGGCAGGCAGGGGGTAAATGTGAGCGACAGAGCTGATTTACTAGGCAGAAATAAGGGCACGCTGTACATACTGCACTGACAGATAAGGACTGACTGCACGTGCCTAATAAATTGTTGGTTTCCTCAAAATGCCATGTCCTAACGGGCACGCAGAGAGACGCGTGAGAGACAGAGACACATAGGACTCTGCATTTACAAGAGCCAGTTTTGCAATTATCATTTTCCAACCTGCCAATGAAAGCAATTGTTGAAAGGACTTGCGGTTTTTCTCTCTTCACTGATGTCCAGACACTATAAGTAATATTTCTAGCAGGCTATCAGCTTTTACAAGCACAGTGCATTTGAAATAAAAGCTCAGGGCTTGAATGACGGAAAACATGTTTCTACATTCATCAGTCATGGTCTTTGGGGCAAAAAATGTAAATGAATTATTTCTGTCTTCCCTGTGGTATGGCAAGTGCTGAGCCTTGTACTTTCTGCACAGCCATCTTGTGTATTCCTCGTGAATGTATTAAAGTTTTTCAGCTCAGCGCTCTGACTTCTGTCCTTCTAAAAAAAATCCAATACCAGCTGACTCTGGGATGATATCAGCCAGGAAACTGTAACTGAGTAGTGTGCCCAAGTTTCCCCTCATTATCTATCTGGACTTAATGTCTCATGCTGTAGCTGTTGCCACCATCCAAGAATGATGTTTTTTCTCGGCTCGGTAGAGTGAAATCCAACAGTCAGCCTGATGTCATTTCTCAATTTGCCTCTAACAGAACAATTTTGGAATAAAAAGCATGATCAGCTTTGAAATGCAGATTTCTGTAGAGGCTTAGTCTTTGAGCTCAGAAGTTATTCATTTGTCCCTAATGTTTTCACATTGGCATAGCTGCCTCACACGAACACACAGCAATGTCTCTCCAGCTCTGGTCAGCATCTAGTGTACAGTGTCATCGTGACTAGTTGTCAGAGAAGTCTTAGCGGAAGGCAAGTTTGTGCTTTATTGGTATCACAGGAGTGCCCATAACTGGCAGGGCTGAGAAGGACATCTGCCATGGGAGTCCAGCTGCATTCACTTGAGGTTTGGATAATAGGCACCGTCCTGTGTTATGATGCATGGAATCTCATGTTTCATGTTCGTAGAGATGACTGAGTGCCTAATGGAGCCAATGGAGGTCTGTGGTACTTTGTGAAATATTGGTAGGTCTTAAAGGTCTTAACTGGAATTGGGTCCTTTCTGTGCAGCTGGCACAAACATTGTGACTAGCCCAAAGAGTGCACTTTCAGAGAGGAGCCTGAAGTTTGATTCCAAGGCTGTAAAGGGAGATCGCTTAGCACCTACTTCATGAATAGTGGGCAATTGGCACAGCAGGGCAAGCTTGGCTGACTAGACACAGCAACCCCGTGAACTGTTTCACTATAAATAGATCCTGCACCTCAGCTGGAGCCTTCATGGATTTAAGTTTTTAAATCTCCAGAAACAGGCCCAGCTATCTAACTTTATATGTTGAAACACTTCAAACCTTGACCTGAATCATGCCTTCCTTGCATCATTTCATGCTTACCCAGCAGACTTGCTATTTTTCATTCCTGGATTGAGCAGGTCCCAGAAGCTCTGGGGTGCCCAGGGGCTTACTCTGCAGCAAAGCCTCAAGGAATTAATGGCCTCAACAGAGGCAAGAGAAAAGTGTCTGGGATGTGACAGGCCAAGGGCCAAGGATCAGACTGCTCCTCTCTTGGAAAGGGTTTGAACCCATCTTTTAGGACAAGACCCTCACCCTAATGAGGCACCACTATTTTCTCCTTTTCCACCTGTAATCTGAAATAAAAGACCTTTAATTCCAGCAGAACACTCATGGATTTTGCACTTCAAGAAAGTGACTCCCTGTAGCTCACAGTCAGGGTCTCACATCCTTCAAAATGCCAGGCTTTAAGCTCATCCATCACAGTGACACATCTTACTGGGTGGTGACCTGTACACTGAACTGGGGTTTGTGGATCTCATTCTCAAATCTTGCAAGTGACAACAGCGAAGGTGGCCCCTGAGCCAGCTGAGACTAGCACCCCTAAAGTCATCCAGCACAAACGTAGCTCTAAACTGTATTTATATACGAGACATGTTTGCATGTCCATGACTGCACTGTTTTAACTATATCAGTTTAAAAAAATAACTACCTGAACAAAATTGGTACAAAATTTGCATTAGTGTTTAATTCTTAGAGAAAGAAACATTGTGAAAACCTGCACGAACACTCATTTATGAAAGTTAATTGCTCAAAAGAGCTGTTGCAAGTGTTCAAAAATGTTCTTTTTAATTGAGCACAGAATAATTTGTAAACAATTACCAAGAACACAATAAATTTTAATTCATTGCTTGCTTATAGATAACATTTGTCACACAGGGCTTTTTACAGTATGGTAAATTCGTAGTGTAGTCAATTGCAAGAAAAATCCTTCTGTTTATTCTACAATCTTACAGAGTGATATCCAAAAGTTATCAACGTGGAATGAGCTGATCAAACACTGGTGATTTCTTTGCTTCCAACTTCTTATTACAAAAAGTTAAAATTTATTAGATACACTGCGTAAGTAATCTGTATGGACAAAAATGCATGAAAATATCTGTCTTGAGATATCTGATCCAAACTATGAATAATTTTAAAAGCCATTGATTTCATATGAAGTATTTTTCATAGTTTCATAGAATAGTTTGGGTTGGAAGGGACATTTAAAGGTCATCAAGTCCAACCCCCCTCCAATAAGCAGGGACATCTTCCACTAGATCAGGTTGCTCAGCGCCCCACCCAACCTGACCTTGAATGTTGGGGCATCTACCACCTATCTGGGCAACCTGTTCCAGTGTTCGCTGTTTGCATTTTCATCTGGATTGTAGAGTTTAAAGACAGAAGGCCTAAATAGTTTAAACTGATTTTCTGTCACAAAATCATAAATTAACCTTTCTCTCAGTGAATACAGCAATTTGTGATTGAACTAAAACTTTTTTTTTAAAGCCTAGACCATGATAAGTTAATGATTTTCTGTGATAATGTACAACATTTCTCAATAAATGATTCCAGCAGTTAATTACACGTGCAGTTGTTATTCCTAGTTTGAACTTGTCTCAGTTCTATCTCCAGCCACTGGGTCTAGACTTTATTCTAATCTCTCTAAGACTTAGAGTCTTAGATCAAGACTCCAAATTTTCAGTACATTTTTCTTAAAAGTTTTGCAGTTGAAATCTTCTTCAGCAAATATCACTGAAGCCATCTACCTTAAATTTATTCACTCAGAATGTCAATGTGGGTTATCATGAGATAAAGATCTCCTACCAATTTTATCTTATTGATCTAATTTTCCAGACTATTTATACGTCAATGCACAATTCCTATTATTTCTTTTGTCTTTGTTCTTCTTCAACGTTGCTCTGCTTTGCAACACAGTTTATATATTACAACACAGATATGTGGCACTGGATGTATTTTTCACTTTTGTTGTAGTGGTGCTAATATGAAATGTAGTCTTCTGCTAATACTTACCTACAGAACCAGCTGTTTTACTAGGCAACGCAAATCCTAAAATACAGCTTACAATTTTCCCATTTTAACTAGCTAAATAAGTAAATATAGAACTTTCTGGAAACACAGATCTGGAACTCAAAATTATTGCCTTCCTGAGAATAATTTTATCAAAAATTCTCTCCTGCCTCCTTCATTTTGCCATTATGCCAGTGGTAATATTTATAATAATTCAACATTTTAGAGTCATCCTCCTTTTCCATATGAGACTACTTCAAAATTATCTGAACAAATGGTTCAACAAGTTGTCCTGATGAATGAAAAAAAAAAAACGGAGGGGGAGTGATGGAGTTTAAACTGTTTCTCAGCTGAGTTTCTGTTTGTATTATCCTATATCTCTTATGTGGAATTTTTCCTTTGTCTTTTTAACCAGCCTGTTGTTTTTCTCATTCAGTCTTGTGTGCTTATCTTGCACAACCACTTTATAAATTTTCAATAGACCTTTATTCATTCAGCAGAAATATTTACCCTTTTAAAAGAAAAAATTAAAATCTGTTATTCTGTATGCACTGCGTCACAGTCTCTTTGATTTTGTTTATTTTGAAGAGATGGCATTTCTTATAATCTTTACATTAAACTAGTTTGTGATGACATTTTCAAGTATTCAGTGCTGTTCTCATTATCCTGTCTGAGGTTTTATCAGCATCATCCTTTAAATTGGCTTCAGGCTTGATAGAAGATGGAAGCTGACTATTCAAGCAGAACATTTATATATTATTTATATATACTGAATATTCAATTCAGTAGTACATACCGAAAGTATAATAGATGTACATGCTTAATTCATTATACTTACATGCATATGAAGGACACAGTTCCTTAGAAAGTCAGAGCTTTTTTCTTGTTTTCATGTAGCAACTAGGGAAATTATATTAGGGCTGTATCCATGAAACATTCATACATACTCTGGAAAACTCAAATTATGTTTCTTCTTTCAACATAGATTTTTCTATATGACTTATACACAAATCTCATTGCCTTAGTGTATTTTAACTGTGAGGAGCACATTTACTTAACAATAAAGAGCAAAAGTACTTCTATAACTCACTAGATGAGATAAAAACATCAAAGTTACTGAGATAGGAAAAACCTATAAACTTGGTTTCCTTTGAGTACGAAAGTCAGACAGACTCTCAGAATCTGGATCTCACCTGCATAAATTACATCAATTCTGTTCAAGTGAAGGGACACTAAATTGTCACAGATGCAGTCATTTTCAGGTCATCTTATGCTGCCAGAACTTTGTCAGAAGTGTAAATAAACATTTGGTTCAATAAGTAACAACTACTGTCTAGTAGACTTTCTTCTGGTCTTGATAGAAGTTAGCCACACTGAGAGCTAGTCCACAGCTGATCACTCTCCTTTCTTTTGCCATTAGCCTCCATTTCATTTAGCTCCCATGAAGAGCAGCTGAACTGACAGAGGATACTGGGAATTATTCTTCCACCTCCACAGCAGGCACACATACTCTGGCCTCTCACCAGAAAAAATAAGAAGATATTCTGGTTTCTCAGATGGAGAGAACAACTAGAGGATACATATTCTCGATGGAATATTCTTTAGTAAGATATAAAGTCAACTTTAAGCTTAATATTAGAAAATAAGACTACAATGAATTCATAATTCTCAAGGTGACAGTTTACCAAAATGACTATACTTGGCAGTAAAGAAAATAAAATCTATGAATAAAATACCTTTGACAGGGAAAAGTAATAATTCCAGAGTATAAAATCTCTGTTTGTCTGGTGTTTTTCTAATCATAGACTTCAGCTGCAGCAGAAGGAAGTACTGATGATATAATTTGATAATTTTCTCCTCTAATCTTATCTCTGTTGAAATAGAGATGACTTGATGTTTGGATTCTGACTGAAATGCCTCGATCACAAGGCATTTTGTAACTGTGCATTTTCATTAACTTTGGTGGAATTGATCCCAATTTTTGGTGGCATGACCAAAACACAAACTAAGCTTTAAGGTTGTTCTAATTTGAATAAATCATGGTAAAAAATTTCAAAATGGTAAAAGTCATGATATTCCCGCAGAATACACAACTTTTTCTGGCCCCTAAAAATCTCCTCCCTTTCCATTCTTTGTCATTGGAACAGAACTTGAAGTTTTCCATCCCTCCCTTTTTCTGCCTTTTAGTTTTTTCTTTCTACTTAGGCATATGTTGGAAGCAAGGTAGCATAATAATAGCAACAGTGGGATCATTCATAATAATCGCAACAACAACAGATTAATATAATTAACAGGTGACAGTGGTGTCAAATATTCCTTTGGAGTAGGTTGCCTTTTTTTTTATTAGTTATCATAACCTTGAAAAGTTAACTACTTGGCAAAGACTAGAGTTTCTTACCTGTAAAACTAATGAGCAAACAGTAGGGGCAGCACTGGGAATTTCACCAAACAGATTTGTGGAAAGGATTTTAGGAAGAATTAAAAGACAATAATATAAACACCACTCTGCTAGAAATGTCTTCTGTCAGATTTGCATTGGCCATAAATTATGAAGCCCATATCCACATGGGAAATAAAACTTCGATGAAATATAAGGAGAACATGATTAAATTTATCTGCCTGTGAAAATCATGGAGTGAAAAATATCCAGTGTCACAGATGCTTCCTGATGTTGTTTCTGATGAAGCAGGAAACCCCACTTAGTGTCACTAAGTTATCATCTTGCATCAGTTCACTCAATGTTGATGGCACCAACAACTCGCCTCACAGGTTCCTAGCCTGACCAGCCTCCCTGGTCATCTTTAAAATTTTGCATTTTCTCATGCTGATGTTTTCCCTCTTGAATATTTGGGATACTAACAACTTTGTCTCAAGGACAATATCTGTCTGTAATTTTACCTTTCTTCCTCCCAGAGACAGTCACTGGTTGTTCTGAGTCATTGGGGTCAAACTTTTGCAGTTGTGCCATATCACAGCTGGACCTTGTTTCCTTGTTGCATGGGCAGTGAAACCCTGGGGAAGGGAGGCTTACAGCAGTGGCCACAGACAAATAGAGGTCCCAGGGATAGCTGCTGTCTGGGATAGAGAAGGAAAAACCATGTGCCCTAAAGATTATGAGATCAGAGCTACAGCCCTTAGTAGGAAACAAAGGCCGCAGGGCTCTGTTCTGGGGCCGGTCTTGTTCAACATCTGTATAGATGATCTGGATGAGGGGATCGAGTGCTCCCTCAGTAAGTTTGCAGATGACACCAAGTTGGGTGGGAGTGTTGATCTGCTGGAGGGTAGGACGGCTCTACAGAGGGATCTGGACAGGCTGGATTGATGGGCTGAGGGCAGCTGCATGAGGTTTAATAAGGCCGAGTGCTGGGTCCTGCACTTCAGCCACAACAACCCCATGCAACGCTACAGGCTTGGGGAGGAGTGGCTGGAGAGCTGCCCGGCAGAAAAGGACCTAGAGGGGCTGGTTGACAGCCAGCTGAACATGAGCCGGCAGTGTGCCCAGGTGGCCAAGAAGGCCAACAGCGTCCTGGCCTGTATCAGGAATAGTGTGGCCAGCAGGAGTAGGGAAGTGATTGTGCCCCTGTACTCAGCACTGGTGAGGCTGCACCTTGAATCCTGTGTTCAGTGTTGGGCCCCTCACTACAAGAAGGATGTTGAGGTGCTGGAGCGTGTCTAAAGAAGGGCAACGAAGCTGGTGAAGGATCTGGAGCACAAGTCTTCTGAGGAGCAGCTGAGAGAACTGGGATTGTTCAGTCTGGAGAAGAGGAGGCTGAGGGGAGACCTTATTACTCTCTACAACTCCCTGAAAGGGGGTTGTGGTGAGGTGGGTGCTGGTCTCTTCTCCCAAGTAACTAGTGAGGAAATGTCCTCAAGTTACGCTAGGGGAGGTTTAGATTGGATATTAGGAAAAATTTCTCCACTGAGAGGGTGGTCAAGCATTGGAACAGGCTGCCCAGGGAGGTCATGGAATAACCATTTCTGGAAGTGTTCAAAAAATGTGTGGATGTGGTGCTTCAAGACATGGTTTAGGGAACATGGTGGTGCTGGATTAATGGTTGGACTTGATGATCTTGAAAGTCCTTTCCAACCTTAGTGATTATGTGATTCTCTGAAAGTGAGTCCCTTCTGAAAGGAATGGGGAAGACTACCTAACAAACAGATCTGTCACCATGGGATATGCTTCATGTCCCAGAAGCCCACATCTGACAGGTTACCGAGGCCCATTTGCCATATTATTAAACACTGTTTATTTGTGTTGACACTAATGATACCGTCAGAAGTACTCCTGAGGAAATAGATGAAAAGTGATTCTGCAAGCAGAGCTGAGCTGCAGATCTCAGGACAGATGACTTCAATAAACAGAGAGTTGGTAGATAAACCTCATAGGAAACAAGTTTAAGGGGCAAAGGACTTAAGGAAGAACTGACAGGGCCTCAGACATATGATACTGACACAAATACGAAGTCCATTCAGTGGAAAACTTAACCATGAAGCCATTGCCCTCATACATGAAGAAAAAGTGTGGGAATTGGCTAGATGACTACTTGGCTTTTCCTTCAGACTTACCTTTCTTTAAAGCTACTTTTACTCTTTCTTTGCACTATTAGGGATTCTTCACAGTCTGAATCAGATATCTTAAAAAAGGTCACATGAACGTGCATATTTATGGATGATGACTATAAAGGAATCCCAGGGTGCCTAAATGATGACATCTCCATGTAGATTGTTCACTGTGTCACGTTCATGCTTCATAAGTTTACTGGATCCCAGCGAATGCTGTCACTCTGGAATGTGCAAGCAATAACTTTCTCACTCTGTTAAGGTTTACATATACAAAATGGTATAACTACACACACAATGACACTTGCGTTTACAAAAAAGTGGCTTATGGCCTCTTGTTAAGAACATTACCTAGAATACAGAAAAGAGCCATCCCAGTCACTGTTCACAGACTAACTGCTCCATTATTAAAGCAAATTTTTCTGTAGGTGATGGTAGAAACCACAGAAATTTTCACAAAGTGTTGTCAAAAAATGAACACAGTTCTTACATAACATAAAGTTCTCATATGAGATAATAGCAAACTTTGCTTAGGATATAGGGAAAACTTGAATCAGGAATTCACATCAACATTTTCAAGCTTGTGAACTCTAGTCAGACATCGCTGTACATGCCTTAATTTTGTAAATTGGTGAATACTTCCAGCTTTTACAGGTTTAAGTAAGAGCTGTGGATGCTCATGGCATTAATCAGTCTACCCACTTTTTGTTACCAAAGCTTGGGTTTCTGTGTATATCTTTAGGCAGATTGGAAGAAGCAGGATGTAGTCTGAGAATCTTCTTTTTTTTAATTACCAGTTGGAACAATATAGTACCAATGAAGAGAGCATATCTCTTACAAGTCAAAATGAAAAGCATTTTCTGAATATTTTCACAAAACTCTGCTGCAGTTAAAATGGGATGTAAAACTATTGTCTGTATTTTCATTATGTTTCAGTATATCAAAATTATTTTTCGCCTTACATGAAGTTCCAACCAAGGAAGAAATTCAGGATGCTGAATCGTCTTTTTAGAACACAAATGTTGCTGACAACTGGTTATTGAATTTTCCTCCCTTTCCTTATCTTTTCACAGCACGAATATTCCTAGTACTGTCTCCAACAACTTCCTCTCGCAAGTATTGTCACTTTCATTTAAGAAAGGAAGACTCCATTGCCCAGAATAATACCAAGTTCTTTTACACCACAAAATACACTGGGTGGGAATGCAGTGGTTTCATCTTGTAGCAGAGAGCAGGTGTTTAGGTGCAAGACTGGAATCGGTATCATCATCACCTTAATAGCACAGACCAAGCTGAGTCTTCTCTCTTTCATAGGTATATTTGCACATGCACTTTGTCTTTTGAATGACTTTACATGAAAGCTTCCTTAATAAGCAAGATCACACAGACAAATAACAGCTTCTAAAAATGTCTGTGCTGAAAAGCCCTTCCTATGGTATTACCCCTACAACCACCCAAGGGAGTGCAGAAAATTTATAGCAGATGAGGGGGGAAGGAAGGTGGGGCACAATTTGCACATTACTGTGCTTACGTTTGTTCCCCTAAGAGTTTAAAAAACTAATTTTGGGCTGCTACTGCACATACTACTATGATACTGATCCTCTCACAGACTTTTTATTCTCTAGTAGATGTAAGAATAGAAATAAGTGAAATGCATAAAAAGTCAGTTCAGTAAAGGAAGACAAAGGCAGGCTAAGGAGATAAAATGTCATGGACTGTTCTCATCAGGTCCTGTCAGTGCTTTTGATAGCAGTATAATGTTATTTAAATCCACAAATAATTTAGCTTGTCAACAGAGAGATATTTTTCCTGCTTTAAGCCTAGAAAGAAATAAAAAAGGTAAATCAAAGAACAGACTGAAATTGCCTTATTTTTGAGTAGTAGAGACTTTATTTTATGTTTCTTACTGCAGATGTAAAACAATTTCTAGCTCCTATTTAAGCCATTAGATCACCTTCCTAAATCATAACCCACTCCAGACACTCATTCCTGTAGTGAGACCAGTAACTCTTGTTTGATTGAATCATGCCTTGTGTTTGACTAATGTAAAACTTTCAGAGAGACAAATCTAGCTTTGATTTAAAAATAGCAAGAGATATGCCACTTCCCTTACAGCCTCTTCCAAAACTTAATCACTGTCATTGCTTAAGACTCTGAATTTGTCTTTTGCTTTCAGCTGTCAGATGCTAAATTAGGGAGGCATTCAGCATGGTAGTCAGTGAATCTAACTGTACCCCAGGGAGGTAGTCTCCAGGCAGAGATAGAATACTCCTGGGAGCAATTCAGAGCACCAGAAGTTTGTCTTCTGCTCTGATTGTCCCCATGAGCATACTATCTTTCTATACAGATTGGGGACAAAGCCTTTAGAAGCAAGGTCCTGGGTTGAGAATTAACCCGAGCAAATATCACACCATAGAGCTCTGTATATTTTTCCATGGAGGTATGTATACTCCATAATCAGGTTGTCTGCAAGTCCTCTTTTTAATGAGGCAACAGGTTGAACTACTTTAGCACAACTTCCCTGTCTCCAATCCATGAATTATTTCATTTTTCATTGGAATTTTTAATTTTGTTGGTATCAGAAATATATACCCATCTCATCGAATGATCTCATTAATTATTTTGTTTACATGAAACCTCATTAAAGTTGTACAAACAGGGAACATAATGTTTCTTATTAAATTCTTACTTACCATATCCTTATCTAAACATTCAGGATGAACAAAAGTCAAGTCATGTTTAGGGAAATATTTTTCTTTGCCTCATTGAAAACGGGGAGGTAAAAATTACTTTCTTCTTCTGGTGACCCTGAATTTCTTTCAGAGAGAGAAGGAACAGTCAGAGGAGACCTCATGAACTCATTTATTTTGAGGCCAGACAAAGGGATCATGTGAACCTACATGATTCAACATAAATCTACTATGTCTTTTAAAATTTTCCTTCTAATATCTCTTGCTTGCCTAACTCATCTCCCAGTCAAGATTTTCCACATATCTAATCTACACATTCACCGAGGTAAATTACATCTATTGTTTCTTGTTTCATATTCAGTGAATGTGGAAGGCAAACTCAGCACCTTCTCCTCTTTAAAATGTGTTTTGAAGTTGTTATATTCTTCGTTAGCTTTCTCTTCTCCAGACTAAACAAGCTGGTTTTTTTCTAGTTTCCATTTTTTGGATGGTTGTCTAACCCGATTTCCCTTTTGTTGTTGCCTTGGTATGCCCATCTCCAACACGTGGACCTGTCCATCAAAGTACGTCACCCAAAGGTGGACACAGTACTCTTCATAAAGCCTCTCTGGTACTAGGTACATTTGTATGGAAATGATTTCTTCACATAGTTTATGTTGCTGTTAATATATCTTGGATTGACATATGATTTTTTGTGGCTTTTGGTTTTGCTTTTTACAGCAGCATTATATTTCTGACTCTTATTCAATTTGTGTAATTATTATTGCCAGATCCCTTTCTGCAGTAATGCTTCTGAGACAATGAGTCCCCATTTTGTATTTATGCATTCCATTTCTCCTTTCTTACGTGAAGCACTTCGCTTTTGTCTGCACTACTTTATTCTTGCTGATATGAAGCCATCTCTCTAATTTAGCACAGACATTTTGAATTTTCATCCTGTCTTTCAGTACTTGTGAGGCAGGAAGACGTCCATAAATTTTACAAATCCCTTCTAATGAGAAATCAAAGTCATTAACAAAACTATTCAATAATACCACACCAAGACAGAGCTCTCTGGTACTTACTGGAAATGTCCTTCTTGTCTGACAGTGAACAGCTGATAAACAGTCTTTGAGTATGGTGCAAAATGTCCTATTTCTTATGTGCTTTTCAGGCAATCACCCATTTCACTTCACTAGAGATTTCAGCAAAAAGATCTATATGACAAACAGAAAGGCAGAAGATACCATAAATAGTACAGGGAGATAAGAAGAGAATATTTGCAACATGTAACAGCTCTTTTTTGATTTTAGTTTGTTATAGAAATGCAATTTCTGTAATTAAAGCAATGAAAAAATATGAAAAAAATTATATAAGGACTAGTTAAACATAAGTGTTTTCCAGTTACTACTATATGATGGAAAAAACAGCACTGCTCTAGAAATAATGAAAAAGTTATTAAAATGACCCATATTGTATCTGCACAGGAATTCTCTGCAAATTCCATTTTTTACCACATGTTGTGGATATGTTCAGCTATTAGTTCTAGCCACTTCTTGTTCTTGTCTGCTGTATGGGCTGTCAGAGCAGCAAGAAGTTCAAAAACTAGTTTTTCCAAAGCACACACACCTCTCTGGAGAGATTGGAAATGGCATTAACAGCTAACATCATTGTTTCTTTCTGGCTAATGGTATTCTTATGCCTCTATGTGCAAAATCAGTAAAAAGTAAATACAACATCACAGGGATAAGAGACAATATTTGCCTAAACACAAAATATGCAGCTAGTTTAGCTTTCTTTTGAAAAGATCCAGAGTTGTATTATAAGCAAAAAGCTAATAAATTAATGTAATGGATTTTATAGTTGATTTTCAGAGATCATAATCATCATAATGAAGCCGTAACCCAAGCCTTGGTTTGTTTAAACACATCTTGTGCATGTTTTGTTTGAAAATAAAGTACTATTCCAGTAGCAATTTTTTCCCCAGTTTCTCTGGAAAAGCAGTGAATGAAGCACACATTAATATTTCTGAAATATGATTTAACAAAACATCAGTTGCACAGCTTTCTACTGGCATCAGCTTGTCCTGCCAGCGTATCTGAGGTATCTGATAAAACCCCTGAACAAATCTGCTTGAAGCACTGTTCTGATTTGCCAAATTGGTATGTCTAAAACATTATCTTCTATAATTTTCTTTTGAATTACAAAAAAAATGCTTTTTAAAATTTATCTCTATAGTTTACATTTGATAAACACACATCTTTGCATTGTCGAATTTAGCCATGCCATACCCAGCACGTGGGCATATGCACACATACTTTTAAATAACTCTTCACATGTAATTATATACAACTGTATATATATGATATACATGGTTGTATATTTGTGCATATGTATCATATAACTATATAATTAGCAGTGTGTGTGCTTGTAAATAGTGACCTGGTTAGACTGAGAGCAAGGCAAGAATTACAAGGATGGCCTGTTGTTCATTTAGTAAGAAGAATAAGGGGCAGTATTTAGAATTGCTGAGAGAGTAAAGAATTTGGAGATAGAAACTAAACCTGTGGTCAACTTTGTGGATTCAAAGCAATCAAACCAAACTGCTTGCAACCGATGGATGGTAAGATCCTGGTGAATAGACAGATTCCATTACAGTTACTTTGGGGAAGGCTTTGGGAAAAACAAAGTCAATGAATAGATTAGGTTTCCAAGGTTTCATTGACCTTTATTTCAAGGTCAATGAAAAGAAGGTCAACTATAGATTATCCTCTTTGATTGATTTTCTACTTTGAAAAACACAGATAAGCCACTCTGACATCACTATGGTCTTAAGAACACTTCATGTAAAATTAAACTGAATATTTGCCACCAGAAAAATATGCTGGTTTACAAAAATTTGAGATCCATGCAACAATAATAGTAATAGCCTGCTTAGCTTTAATAAAACGTATTTTATTAATTCATTTCAGTTAGTTGCAAAGATCAGTTTCAATATTAAAGCATAATTATAGTATATGCCAGGCGAATGCCTTCTCTTAAATTAATTACCATAGAGATAGCCTCATTATAGTTTATGATAAAGAGTTCATTCATTTTTTAAGAGCTATGTTTTTCCACTAAATGTGAATCAAGAAGACTTTAGAGTAAATAATTAAAAGGTGAGATGCCCTTTTACAGAGACCTTCAAGCAAAATGGAAGAATAAAATCTTACCTAAGGTGAAATGACAGAATTTCTCTAAGGAGCAGATCCTAATTTTAACACATGGGTTTTGCCATCCTCCCTGTGCAGAGAAACAAACTTTGTTGGCTTCTGTCACTTCCCCAATAAATGCTGATCAATATAGGCTCCTTGCTCAATGTCCTCTTTGCAAAAGGGTGATGATTAGGGCCTGAACAACTGTCTGATAGGATTTCTCCAAAATGCAGGTTAGATTTGGTGAAAAGACACAGGAGACAACTCCTGGTTAAAACGCTTACTGCGTCTACTAACATAAATAACAGAAAAGGTCTCTACTACTGAATAATAGTTTTTGTTATCTGGCATCTGAATTTAATGAAAGCTATGGGCTGGATATACTCTGCCTCATATAGGCATCCAGCCAGTGCCTAAATATTAGGTCCTTAGCAAAACAACATTTGTAAAGGCAATTCCTGGAGAGTCCCCAGTGTAGCCAGTGAAGGAGTAGTGCTTTAGGAGGTCTTCAGAGGATAAGCCTCTTTACTTACATTTAAATGCACAGGACCTCCCTCTCAGTCTGTCTTCAAGTACAGCTCCCTCTCCACCACTGTTGTCAGTACAGGGAATATGTGCACTTGCACTAAAAGAATTGTTTCATTAGGCACTTCCAGTGTAGACATATGCCAGTGGTGTAACTTAGGCAGGAAGTGCTGTCTAAAGGGACTTCATGGCAAGTGGCTACTGGAGCATCATTACATCGGTCTGGTAAAGAAAAGAGTTGAGGTGGAGATGAAAAGGAGAAGGTGGGCAGACTGGGCCACAAGCAGATAATACTAGTTTTTGATTCCCCAGGGGAAGTATAGAGAAAAACAAGATTTAATATAAACCTTTAAGCAACACCTAGCATCACAGGCAAAGCTCAGTTTGTGGTTTTAATGCCATGGAAAAAAGGAAATATGTCTAGAAAGATTTCTCACAGAAGTCTAGTATACTAATAACAACAGTCACTTATCAGAGTCAGACAATTCTGTTATATTAGTCAGCACCCAAATGTCAGTGGAAAATAGGAAAACCAAATCACATGGGTGTTAACTTCTTAAGCAACATGTATCTTCTAGGCTTTGAGTGTCTAAATTCTGGGTTTTTTAGGAAATTAAGGCACCTAATGATGCAGATAGAACATTTTCAGAAGCACCTACCATTATAGAACATTTTGAAAACTGTATTTATGTACTTGAGCATGTGGCTTCTTTTTCAGTGCACATGAAATGTATTGGCTTAACAAAGTGAACTAGTGAGAGCAATTAGGTGCCTATACACTGACTGTAGGATCATGGGATCTCGGGATAACTCAGGTTGGAAGGGAACTCAGGAGGTCTTTAATCCAAATGAGGTGTGATCAGACCAAGTTGCTCAGGGCTTCATCCAGCTGTCTTGGATGCCTCTGAAGTTGAAAACTGTACAACCTCTCTGTGCAACCTGTTCCACTGCCTGAACATCTTCATGAGGAAAAAAGCTACTCCTCAGCTTAACTTAGTGCTTTCTGATCATCAGTTCTTCAGCTTGTGCCCACTGCCTCTTGTACGCTCTTGCTCTACTGCAGAGTGCCTGGTTTCATCATCTCAATAAGGCACTGGAGGGCTGCTAAGTCCCCTTAAATCATCTTTTCTTGAGGCTGAATGAGCCCAGTTCCTTCAACCTCTCCTTGTAGGACAAATGCTCCAGCCCCCAACCACCTTGGTGGCTCTTTGTTGAACTCACTTGAGTTTGTATCTCTCTTGAATTGGGGTCCCAAAAATAGATGGATTATTAAGGTGTGTAACTTCAAATATTTATGTCTGAGAACAACTTTTTCTGCCACATAGGAATCCAGTATTTCCCAGTTCTTTGCTCACAACACTAGAGCTGGCCTCTGCAGTGCAAATGGGTCTATGTCTAAAATGCCACAATAATAATATTTCTAATCAAACCAATATCATACAAGACAGTTTGTGTGGAAAGATAATGTGTTCTCCAGCTCTGAGTGAATTTCAGTTGCATTCAGAAAAAATATCTATGAATTAAAACAGTACAGAAATGTTTACAAAAAAGCTGGGCAGTGAGGGAAATAACTGAACATAATTCAGAGAAAGAGTGGCAAGCCAATCTTATTCAAAACCACTTTCTTCTCAAATAGAAACAGGCACAGTATAGAAAACTGAGCATCTGGGAAGTGTTACTTGTGGTTGTATTGCACTGTGATTTGGATGAACGTTCAGTCATAGAATCACAGAATCACATAACAGTTTGGGTTGGAAGGGACATTTAAAGGTCATCTAGTCTAACCCCTCTCCAATGAGAAGGGACATCTTCAACTAGATCCGGTTGAAGGCTCAGAGCCCCGTCCAACCTGGCCTTGAATGTTTCCAGGGATGGGGCATCTACCACCTCTCTGGGCAACCTGTGCCAGTGGATCACCACCCTCATCGTGAAAAATTTATTCCTTATATCTAGTAGAAATCTACCCTCTTCCAGTTTAAAACCGTTATCCCTTGCCCTATCACAACAGGCCCTGCTAAAAACTGTGTCCCAATCTTTCTTATAAGCGCCCTTTAAGTACTGTAAGGCTGCAAGAAAGTCTCCCAGGATCCTTCCCTTCTCCAGGATGAAAAACCCCAACTCTCTCAAGCCTGTCCTCACAGGAGAGGTGTTCCATCCCTCTGATCATTTCTGTGGCCTCCTCTGGACCCCCTCCAACAGGTCCATGTCTTTCCTGTGTTGAGGGCTCCAGACCTGGACGCAGGACTCCCGGTGGGGTCTCACCAGAATAGAGTAGACGGGCAGAATTACCTTCCTCTGCCTGCTGGTCATGCTGGTTTTGATACAGCCCAGGATACGGTTGGCCTTCTGGGCTGTGAGCGCACATTGCTGGTTCATGTCCAGCTTTTCATCTGCCAGTACCACCAAGTCTTTCTTGGCAGGGCTGCCCTCAATCCCTTTATCACACAACCTCTATTGATACTGGGGGTTGCCCCGACCCAGGTGCAGGACCCTGCACTTGGCCTTGTTGAACCTCATGAGGTTCACATGGGCCCATTCCTGGAGCTTGTCCAGGTCTTTCTGGATGGCATCCTGTCCCTCAGGCCTGACCAACCTAGCAGCCTTCTATGGTGGAGTGACAACATCAGTGGACAAGGGAAGAGATACCAATGTTGTCTATCTAGATTTCTGTAAGGCCTTTGATACGGTCCCCCACAACATCCTTCTCTCTACATTGGAGAGATATGGATTTGATGAGTGGACTGTTGGGTGCATGAGGAATTGGTTGGATGGTTGCATCCAGAGGGTAGTGGTCAACAGCTCAATGTCCAGGTGGAGATCGGTGGTGAGTGGTGTCTCTTAGAGGTCTCTATTGGGACCAGTACTCTTTAATATCTTCATCAGTTACATAGACAGTGGGATCAAGTGCACCCTCAGCAAATTTGCAGATGACACGAGCTGAGTGGTGCGGTTGACATGCCGTTGGACGTAACTCAAATGAATACCTGCTTTAAAAGTGTCTAAAATCTCTGGGCTACATTCAAATTATAAAGGACGAAATGTATGTAAAATTACTTGCCTTTACAAGTGACACGTTGTATTCCATGCTCATAATGACAAGTTCTCAGCTCTTGGATCCTGAGCAAGTTGTTATTTTCACCCTTATTAGGTGCACACCATACCTCAGCATGGACTGAGGGGACTTCTGTAGACAGATTGCTACACTGTACAGCATAAGCACATGTACACTCACTTTTTCTATTGCAAACAAAATAATAATCAAAAAAGGACAATATAAAAAAGAAACAAACATAGAGATAGGCTAAACTGAATTATTACTGCCCTAAACATAAATTGCTGCTGTGTAATAATCAGATACTCTCTGTCTTATTCTTTGGGTTCCCTTGGCAAACAAGACCTTCACTTGGATGCCGCAAGTACGCCAAGTAGAAAGTTGTAGGCTCCATTCCTCTCTGAGCCTTCTGAAATACATCCTTGGACTGAGGAGAATGAAGGAGACTGTACAAAGACAGTGGCCAACAAACCTGATGCTAAAAAGAAGAAGAAAAAAATTTTGAACCTCTTAGTTCTTCAATAATTTGAAAGAGCTGCCACTTTTTATTACCATGTATCTTAGTCTTTTTTTGATTTTTCCGAAAGGATATTTTATTCTTTCAGAAAAGCAAAGAGATTGGTAAAATGATTGGTAAAACAGGAACAAGATCCAACTTAAGAAGGATAAGAACATTGTTAAGTGTTTTATCAGCATTTTTCATGCATTTCTGTAGGGAACCATGTAGGTTCAAAGGCTGCAAGGAAACAAACAGGAACCTATGTACAAATCAGAATTGCTACCGGTTGAGTACGTGTTGGTCCACTTTCTGATTGTAGAATTTACACTTTTAAGAGTATCTTTTAAAAAGCTCTTACAGGTTTGAAAAAACATGGCAATACATACCCACTTGAGATGTCCTAAGACATCGGTACTTCTTTGAATTTTAAGCAGCATAATCAAAATCCCAAGCAAGTTTTAATGACTGATTTCTTTTTGGTTTAGTCTCTATTTTCTCAATAAAGTTTAGAGTGCTTTCATTTTTATACTAATTTTTTATACTCAATATATATTTTTAATATATATTTTTATACTATGTTTTTGATGATGTTTAGGAGGACATGGGGTGGGAGGGAATACAGTATATCCTTCCACTCACTTACTTGTCAGAGGAACCCAAACATTTTAAATTCAGAGTAGCCTATGGTGAGCTTCTCAAGGGTAAAGAAGTCTGTCTACACGGAGACTTAACAAAAGCAAGACAGGGAAAAAAAGTTGAAGAAAACTTGTCCTTTTATTCTGCAAGGTCAAGACTACCCTTCAACAGCGTAACTCCAGTGGACTGATCCTGGCAGAGCATTTGCCTGCAGGTTTCCAGAACCAAATCAACCATACTTACACACTCGGTATGTAAGTGCATGTTCACCAGTGCTGCAATTTGTTGAGATTTCTAGAATTTACCAAAGATTAATCTGAATTACATTTAGGAATAAATGCTGACTTCATGTTAATTGACTTCACATTTATATTCATATTATTAGGAAGTAATGGGACAATGTTTGCATACATGCAAGAAATCAGTGTTTGGTAAGAACTGTATGATATTTAACATACAAACTGCTCATAGAAATGGGAAAGGTAGATGATGGGGACATGAGGAATGAAAATGCTCTGTTATTTATGCAGCCTTACAGTGCAAACACACTTGTATACAAAGTCTGGGAAGAATAGTTAGGGTGTTGAATGACAGAAATCTTAACACTATTAATGTGAACAATTTTAAGAGATGGGATTCCCTGTATAAAGTTCTAATTGCTGGATGAAGTAAAATATGGGTTCATCTGATTTAGACCTCCATAACTGATTAATGACTGTCAGAGATGGCAAAAGTAACAGTAATTACCTCTTCACTTCATTAAACTGAGGAGCAACTGAAGTCAGCAATGCTCCAACTGAGGTTCCTAAAGGCTAGTTAGCTGGAAAATACTTCAGATTCTTTGATAATAAGAGTTTAGCAAATGAGATATCAATTGTGCTAAGACTGTAGGACGTCGGTCCTTGACACAGAACACCACAACTCAAAGCATTCAAGACCAACTGTACAAGCTCCTTTTGATACAGCTATAAGGAATACAGAGAAAACCAGGTTTAAAGACAGTATTTTAATGATAGAACAGCAAAGTGCAGATTTTTCTACATTCTTTAAGTGATTTAGCAGCACAGGTCTCATTGTTAGTGGAACATGTGATCCCCTGGATGCTTTTTAAAATCCATTAGTTTATTTTTCTTGTGAAGGATTGTTACCAAATCCAACTGATCTCTGCAAGGCACACCTATCAAGATTTTAATATGAAGATCAATCACAGCAATCACTAGGTCCATCATGAAAGCTGTCAACTCTGTTCATTTTGAGCTTTTCCATATGACAGCAATTCCATGCCACAGCACAGAATTATACAGATAAGTATGTCTCACTTTCCGGTTTCTGTATCAGACATCTACACAAAAAATCCTCTTGAGGGTGAGAAGAAATCTACGATTAATTTTGGCAAACTCTGGATGCTACTTGGGAAGTTAAGATGTTGAAAATGCCCAAGCAGTATAATTTAATAGTTAATACGTGCTCTCTTCCTTGGATTATGAATAATAATTATATTTTTATCTAGGCTGGGCAAATATTACTATTATGTAGACATGGTCAACTGTTCCATTAGTTAAGTGAAGTGTTGTATACCCACTACTAGTATACTACTAGTAGGTAGAAAGAAAACTCTCATGATCCCCCTAATTCACTGAAAGGCCTGAAAAAAAATATGCTGCAGCTCACCAAGGAGTCACAAGGTATTGGTTCAGGAGAAATGGAGGAACTTCCACTGAGATAAATAAAGCCAGGTAATTTATTACCCACATACTAAGGCATTTGTACCTTTTATTCAGAGACAAAAATGGTAATCAAAAGGCCATTCAGATGTGGGTCATCTAAAAATAATAGTATAAAGTATAATTAGTCTCAATCCATTGATTTTAATAAAAAAGATTGTCTTTAAATTCTGTCTCTTTAATCAGTCACCTCTGTGGTATCATACCATTCACTCACAAAATCATTCCCTGCTCAACTTTTTCAATCCCAGATGATCTGAAAGAAAAAATAATGACTTTCCTTACTGATTCTCAGTCAGTAAGGAAAGAAATTCTTCCCTTCTAACATTTTCTGTAAGGAGCTGGATTCTTTTTCAGTTTCTCATTCTCCTGTATTTATTATATTGAACTATATAGTGAACCCAGCCCTTTTTTTTCTTTTTTTTTACTAATTGGTTCCCATTTAGAAGACTGAAAGCGACATTTCCTTGCTGTTCCTTTGAAAAACTATGATAAACAGCTTTTTTGGCTGTGAATAGATTTGAAGCTGGAGCAGTTTTAAGAGGAAAGAGAGCACACAAATTTAATAAACCCACTGTATGAATCAGTTTCGTAGTAATGTCAAAATACCACTAGACAGAAATGTTCTCAAATAGCTGTTAAGTACCCACAGGAGAAATAAAGCTCATGTATTTGAAGCAAACTGTCACTGAATCTCTGGGAAAATGTGCACTAGAAGAGGCAACAGGAACTCTTAGGTGATGAAAAAAAGTAATATGAAGAGGTGAAAGAATGTACGGGATTGGAACTTCTGCCTTTCTCCAGCCCTTGGACGCAAATCTACTATGCATGTGTAATGTGTATATATGTGACTGTGTGCAAGAATGAGTATACAGGCATAGGTGACACACTCAACTTTGGTGTTGTAAAGGCTGCCAAAGGTACTAGACGAAGTGAGTGGGGAAAAAAAGGATTATATTTGTTGACTTAATTCATTTAAAGCACACTAACTGCAACATTCTGATACGACTATTTGGACCAGAGGCACTGACTAGTGCATTTATTTTAGCTTGCTTTACAAAATGAGTTTTCTTACAATTATCTCTTTTTTTTACCAACATTAGAGGGCTACTCTAACTCATCTTTCTTATAGAATTAACCTTTCATACAGGGTAGTTGAATAAATGTCATACTGTTTATTCCATTCACTTGCTTTGTAAACATGTTGCATGCAGGCCCTCATATGGCAGGCACTTTTGTAACACTAATATGTGAAAAACGCACATTTCTAACCACTGAGTTTTGGAAAACCACATAAGTGTACCCTGCGTTCTGCCATGAAGACAAGGGTTATGCTCTAGCAGGCATCCAGCTGATGAAAGCAAACTGCCTGGTGACACCACAAGAAAACTTTTGCTCCCTTTAGTTTCGCTGAGGTTTGAACTCTCCATTTGACCACAGGAAAGGCTTTCTCTCACAAATTTCCACGGCAAGGGTCCTCTAGCATCACAGCTGTAGAACTCATGCATAGAGAGCTCATTGAAAGAGCGTGACTGAAGGGAAACACAGTTATTTTTTTAAAATTTGAAAAGTGTTGGCTTACCACCTGGTGATACTTGGAAGGAACAAAGTTGTTCTCCCAATGTTTTGTTAAAACACCCCTTTGACAAGTTGCCTACAAAATGCTTATCAGTGTGCTCTGACCACTCCAGTTTATTATTTATTGTACCCCAGCTTTAATACTGCAGCTTATTGGTATCGTTTACTGCACAAACTGCATCCTTTCATCATCGCTTATGTGAAACATCAGGGCCAAGGATTGATCCTTTCTTAATTTGAGTCAGAAATGATGCCAAGGTTATGACTACTGTACAGCATGCAGTCCACCTAACTTTTTGTAGAGCATCTCCCTACCCATCTACGCTGAGGATCAAATAGTTGTAGGTTATAGTGACTGTCACCTCTGCTAAAACATCCAATGCACAGTGTCTTGTACTTAGCCAAGGTAAGCCCTGCTCTATGTGTCGACTCAGCTGATGGATATTGACAGTGTAAGTACTCTCCTGGCCCCATCAGTACCAGAGACATCTGACTAAAAAATGAACAAGACAGACAGAAACTGAGGTAAGCCTCAGGTGGGTGAGAGGAAGATTTCTGTCTCTACTTCTGAGATTTTTTTTTCAAGAGAAAAATGTGGGATGGTGCAGGTGTCACAGTGCTTTTTTATATCACCACACAACATCTGAAACATCTAGAGAATGTACTAAAATAAAAGGTGTTTGGCCCAGAACATGCAGAACTTTGTTAAATATTTGTTTGTTTTCAGTTTCTAGACATCATACAAAACAAGGCTGGAATGGGATCTTGGAGGTGTTGCCTGGACTAGCTCTTCATCAAAACACAGGGATAACTGCAATTAAAACATTTCAGACATCTGTTCAAATGTGGTTAGGTCATGGTGATAAAGTCTTTGTTTTGTTGTATTGTCACTGATTTAAACCTGGTCCTGGTGAGAAAAATTGTTTTGTCAGCCTGAGAGCATTTTGGTTCCTTTTATTATTCAAGTTTTGTTGAGTGTTTATGTCTATGTTATTTTTTATGATTCCAAGACAAACCATAAAATCTGAAAAACAAAAACAAAGAGCCCACATAGCCTTGTTAGATTTTTGCCTTTTTTTCATTTTGTTTTGAAACCTTTTTAGCGCAATTACCAAAAGCCGTCAGATGGGGCTGGTTTAGTGAATGCGCTGCTAAAAGAAAACTCAGGTCTGTGGGGAATGGGTGTTCAATCGCAGGAAAAGGGTTTCCTGTCAACAACTTCCTGTCCATCATGGAGACACCTATCGTGTTCATGCAATTAACATTGCAAATGAATCAGCAAGATTTTCATCCTTACAGTTCTTGAGGCCCTTGAGAAGTTTTCAGTATTTAACTTCAGATGTTCTGTTTGAAATAGTATTTTTGGTGTTGTTGGGAATCAGGGCTGTTATTATCTGCTTAGATACATAAATTCCTATTTATTACTTTATTTTTATTAAAAGGGAGTAGTACCTCTGGGCAAAGTGGAATTTCCTAACACTGTCTGCTCTGGGCCACCCCCTTCCCACCCTGCACATAACCTGAAACCACCTACACTTTTTTTCACACATGCACCACCCCCATAAGTGACCATAATCCCAGCTTTCTCTTGTGAGGGAGGTGGGACTCCCCAAAACATTGCTGAACGAGGGCTCTTTCTCTCCTCTCCTGTCATAACGGTCCACCATCACAAATGAGCTTTCTATTTAGGGAAGGCACTACTTACTAAGTAACAGATTACTTCAGCAAAAAAGTACATTTTAAAATCATCAAGTCCACATGAGCAGATTTATTTGGTGGGGAGGCTCACCTTTGTCAGCTTCCCTTCCCTTCCCTTGCAGAGGGGCCATTCGATGTCTGGCTCCTCTTCGAGGAAGAGCCTTTCAGCCGGGGAGTATCTTTTCGATCTCCTTGTTCCCAGCCAGCAGAACAGCGGAGTCCTGTGGCTTGGAAATACGCCATTGCCCTGCAATTGCCTCCCTGAAGTTTGTTGTGTGGTTGCTTATCTATGTTGCTTTCAGGCTTGTTTTTCCCATTGCACCCTATTAAGCCAAACTGCATTCACATCAGAAAGTTTATAAACCAATAGGTCCTTCACCTCGCTGAAAAGGTCAAAAGCGAGGTTTCTAAGATTATTACACTTCAGTATTCTTAGACCACGGTATAATATTTATGTCTATCATATGTAGACAAACAATTACTGTAGCAATTTAAATATTTAATGGCTGTCCAAAAAAACTATTTATTTAGAGAATTCTAACTGATTTGTACAATTTTTTTGCGTAAACATCAAAAATAAATGTTAGGTGTTGTGACATCTTTTTGTTTAGGAAGACATGATGCACAGTGATGAAACAATCTCTTGAACTGCCAAAATGTTGCCAAGTTAACAGAGAGCCTGTTTTTATCATTAAAAGTATAGAAATCAACAACAAAAAATATTTATTAAATACGTTAGTAGTTTTGTAGATGAATGTATTTTGTGTGGTGGACTCATTAAAAAGAAAAGCTTTTCATCAGTCTTTTGTTAATGATCAAATTTTACCTACATGCACATGGAAATGTTATGAAACCCTGCTGCAGGAAGTAAAACTAAGAGTCTTCACTGCTTACAGATTTAACCACTTTGCAATCAATACTGTTGATATACTAAGATTTGTTTGCTTGTTTGCTTTTACATCTTCATTTTCAAGAAGATCCTTAACTCTAATATCATTTTACCCAGTTTTAGTGTTCAGTGAACATGCCATACTTGCACAGCACTGTGCAGCAATGCCTTTATTTCTTTTCCTAAATGAGGTGACTCAGTTTCCCAGATCATGGTGAAAACTCTCATGACATTTTTTTTGTTGTTGTTTTGGAGGGCTTCTGCATCCTTTGTCATTTTTCTGCTTTCTTAGAGAAGGATCAATAGCAGAGTAACCTGAGTCAGACAGCTTTGCTGCTTCTTAAGGTGCACCTCCTCTCTGACACCAGGTCCCCGATCATCCACGCTCTTTAATTCTTAGCTTGCTCCTCCGATTTATTTCGGACCACAGTGACTAGCTTCACTTTGGTACTGTTCAGAGGATAGTTCACTTGCTCCCAAGTTTAGAAGTTCAAATGAGCAGTTTCCCTGAGGCTGTGCTTGTTTTCACTTCATCCATCTTACAGAGCCTCCCGAACCTACCTTCAAAGGCCTTGGAGGTGCCCAGCTGCCGGCTTTACTGGGGGACGCTGATCCATCCTGTTCGGCTTCAGTGGCAGGGAACAATCCCTGCTCCTCTTTTGCTTATCACTGTGCAGAAACAGGCCCAGAGTTAAGGTTTTAGCCATCTTTGTTTGTTCTTCTAATGCTTCGGTAGATACCAGCTGCTGGAGGGACTGTTTATACAATGCTGACTTGCAAATATTTACGTAATAAACCCAAGGACCCGCACTGCAGTCAATAAGACTCTTTGTACAAATGAGTACTATTCAGCACCAGCTGCAGAATTGGAAGTAGCCATATCTCACGCACATTGCTGAACAGAAGTAAAGGCCTTCGAAACCATCATGACAAGAGCAATTTCAGTGGCAACATAAGGAAGAAATCAAAATATTGCAATTTCTAATGAAAAACATCCTGTGAGTATATTCACAAGGAATAAAATTTGAATGTAAATCTGAAACTTGCAGGTAAAGATGAGCAAAAACTTCCTGTTTTTTAAAGCAAATTTCTGCAAGTTATATTTTGAATTTACCCAGTCATAAATTATGCAAAACCCACTCTACAATACTGTGATTTCAGGGTTTTTTTCTGTTAAAACATTTTTTTTTCCACAAGAATAGGTCAAAATATGTGATTAATGACTTCTTTCCTATAAATTTAATCTTTTCTGTGTTCTTTGTTCAAAAGGAAACAAATTCAAGGGCTTATAGCTGTGGTTTTGGCAGCCTCATAGCAGAGCAGATGCCAACAAATGACATTTCCTTTTCCTTAATCACCTTCAGTCCTGTCACTGAAACAAAAAGTCTGATGGAGTTCTGAACTATTGCTATAAATGAATGTCAGATTGTCTTCTCCATGCATAAACTAAGCTTATCAATTTTACAAAACATTTTCTTTACAATATTTTCAGAATCACAGAATCACTAGGTTGGAAAGGACCTTCAAGATCATCAAGTCCAACCATTAATCCAGTGCCACCGTGTCCCCTAAACCATGTCCTGAAGCGCCACGTCCACTCATTTTTTGAACACTTTTTGAACACATTTTGAATATATACAGAAGAACATATTAAGCCTATTGTACTTTATGAATTTAATATTTGCTTCGGTCAATTGTCTTAACTTTGGAAAATCTCCACATTTCAGAGTTTATTCCAAGTACTGAATATGCAGGATAAATCTTTTGACATCACCACAGCTCTTATATTTCCGGATTGCAGATACTTACATTCCCTTTGTCTGGTAGGTAGACACTCCGTGGGACACAGAAGTCTTCAATTTTTACTACTTTAAAGAAAATGCAGAAAATACAGACTATAGGTGCTGCGGTGGCACACTTATGAAGAATAGGGCATAACTATGGAATAATAAATAATTTCATTATATAGAGAAAGTAAAGTCTTTCAAAAGATAGATTCTTCTCTTAGCATTCTGACTAGGGAGCTGGTTTTTATGTGAAGTGGTGAGAAAAATAAAAATAACTCCCAACAGCTGTGAAACAACAGTGAAAACTAGCACAAAAAGGAGCAACAAACAACAAAACTTGCCAGGGTAACACCTTTGTACCATTTTATTACATTATAGTTTACACATCTTATTATACACTATGCATTTCTGCTTCTACTCAGCCTGGTCTCTGCCCAGGGCAAAGAGCTTAACTATAGAAGAGGAGGCAGCATTACTAATGAGGAAAGAGAAGGACCTCCATATAGCTCAGGTGTCTGAGATCAGCTGTTGACTTTCTGTATTGAGAAAACCTTTTGCATTTTCGGGTGTTCCTGCTTTTTTTTTTTTTTAAGATATGCAGTCACTTATGCAAAGATTATGAAGCTGAAGGTTTTCAATACTAAGTAGAGAGAGAGAGCTTAACAAGTGGCTGAGGTGTAGCATCTAAATTTAGGCTTCTGTCCTGAAAGCCTTTATTCATACAGAAATTTTTGTCGTGTTTTTTTTTTTCTTTAAAATGCAGAAGGGAGACAGACTGATTAGATGATCATAAGAGTTTAACAGGCATTAAAAACAGTCTGTCTAACAGTATCTCTTCTTATTCCATGAGTTATGAGTGTAGAACAAAAATGACTCACTCAGATTTCCTCTATTTAAATTTAACAGTTTTAGGATGTTTCATCTACTACAACCAGTTACTGTGCATGTAAGATGTAATGCTGAGTTATGAACACCATAAAAGAAGAGAGCAACTCTCAACTTGCTAAGGGCGGGGCTGCCAGTTGAGCTGTCTGCCTGGGGAGGATGCATATGGATCCCCTCAGGCAGGGTAAAGTGAACGCCACTTCAAGTCAGTGATCCAACCATTACGATGCTGAACTGGCAGTAAAGCAAACCAGTCATTGCACCCACCAGCACACATAGAATCACAGAATCTTTGGGTTGGAAGGGACCTTTAAAGGTCATCTAGTCCAACCGCCCTGCCATGGGCAGGGACATCCTCAACTACATCAGGTTGCTCAGAGCCCCGTCCAACCTGACCTTGAATGTTTCCCGGGATGGGGCATCTACCACCTCTCTGGGCAACCTGTGCCAGTGGTTCATCACCCTCACTGTGAAAAATTTCTTCCTTATATCTAGTCTAAATCTGCCCTCTTTTAGTTTAAATCCACTACCCCTTGTCCTATCGCAATAGGTCCTGCTAAAAAGTCTATCCCCACTTTTCTTATAAGACCCTTTAAGTACATCTCCTCCCCAAACTCCTGATTTTGTGTTTGAGATGCAAGCAGTGGCTCTGCTGTGGTTGTGCAGCAGCTGAGGGTGTTCAGAGACTTCCCACATTCTTTTCAAGCAGAAAAGGCAGAAAACTACCTGGTCCACAGACCTTGCCATACACAGGAGTAGAATTTAGTTTTGAGGAATTTAATAAAAAATAAATGTTTTGCCATCCTTAAAGTCCAAATTTTGGATATACATACTTTTGTCCTTCTTTCAGCCCACAGAGTAGTCCAAATATTTGGGGTTTCTAGCACTCCAGTGACTAGAAGGATAATGAAGTTCATTAAAGAAAGAAAGAAAAACATTTGGATCACTTTAAGATATAGGGTTTACTTATTGACTTCTATTCGTAGAAAGTTCATCTGCTTTTTCATTTCAAATAAAGGTTGCACATCAGATTTAAAACAGCAATCCATGAATACACTTCTTATTTGAAGAAGGAGAGTTTAGTAAAGCTGAAGGCACACAAGCTGCCATCAGTTAAAAAATATTGCATGCGTAATCCTCATTTCAGCTGTCATTGAAGCAAGTGTCTCTAAGTACCTTGCTGAGAGGTACTGCAGCTTCTCCAATCTGAGATAATGCTCTCCCTACATGTGTTTATCATCCCACTAGGTCTAGGACTCAGTTCTGCACTATTTTTCCCCTTCCCTGGTTTCTTTGTGAAGGAAATATGAGGAAGATATGAGCCTCAAGAGGGAACCAGAAGTCACTTTGAAGAGGTGACAGTTTGGACAGTCAGGGGATGAGCACCTCAGACCTGCACAGCATTCATCAAAAAATGAGTCTTGATGCAATCTTAAATTCTGAGCTGAAGAGGGTTACACAATGGTAAAGATGGATTCATATCTATTTAATCTAAATGAGTCACAGAGAAACCAAAATATCGATCCTGAAAATTAACACACTAAAAAATGGCATGTTTTCAGGTTTTGGGAGAAAACCAGTAGGAATGTGGTGGTAGTCAAAGGAATAATTTAAAACCCTTCAAAAAAGGAATAAGAAATCCTTGTCTTTTTTCCTAAGGAATGGTTTCATGATAAGTAGTATTTATATATCAGCTCACTGAGTGATATTTGAAAAAAACAAACCAAAGTGTAATCAATCATTTCCAGAGTTAATAGAAATCAAGTGAATTCTGTTATATTGTGTGAGTAATTCGTAAGACATCTCCACGCACTGCTTCTCTCTCTTATCCCATAGCTCTTCTAGTTAAGATGACTTCACTGGAATGAAGTAGTAAGTAGTTAATATGCCCTATGTGACTTCAGTTTCCAGAGTCTTCTTTCTTCCAGATTTTAGACTTGTTCATCAGTGCTTAACCGTTAAATGACGAAGAACCTGGACCCCCATAACACAGTAGGAGACAGCTCTCGGTAATGAATGATGATGTGCATTGCATACACGCCCTTCATAAAAACTTAGGGATTTCTGTGTTTTCTCCTGGTCTTTGGCAATGTGATATTCTACAGTGATTTCTCAGGGGCCCCATGTTATCAGCCATTAGTGACCCTGTTCGTGTTTCTGGCCACGCTGTGACTCAGTTCTGTAGTTGCTATGGTTTTACTAGGTAAGCAGACTACAAGCTGTACCTAAAAATGGAAAGAAATAGCTGCGGTAAATGAGATTAATAAGGGACTTGTGGCTGCTCTGCCGAAAGTCTTTGAGGTGCTTTTATGCCATCACAAAGCAGAGTTTATTTAGTAGTATTCATACAATGCTAGCATCATGACACCCACTTCTGACTGCTGCCATTCAAAGTGGGAAAGCACCAGAGGGAATTTTTTAATGGTCACACGTGGCAAAGTTTGTTAAAGCTGTGAAATCTTGGACAAGGTTGTCAAGGGCTTTTGAAAACCATACAATAACAAAGCTTCTATATTTTATATTTCATGTTATCTAGAGGATTTCAATATTAAATAGAATTGGGAAAAGCATAGGAAAGGGAATATAAATATCCATAATACAAAAAGAAACTTGGGAAGTCTTTTATAAAGCTAGTATGCATTTTCAGAGATCAGTATCAAGGGAAGAGAACATAATGTAACCAAGATTCACAACAACAACAGCAAATTAAATTGCTGACCTAACAAAAAGACATAGCAGAGTCCTTAAAAGGCTGATGATATCTGAATGCAAACATACTAGGAAATGTCTCAAAAATTATTTTGAATGCGGACAGTGTGTACAAGAAAAATATTCTTACTGCTCTTCAAGTCAGGAAAGCAATAGCAGCTGATATATGTATTTTCTATTCAGGAATTTGCAGACCTTCTATAAGAATGAGAAAAACTTTTCTTTTCTCATCAGGTGGTAGGAAATATAGAGAGATGTTAATGAGCCTAATACATCCAAATGCCCTGAACTTAACTTTTATGAAGTGGAGGGTGAGACAATACAGACAAAATTTTTAACACTGTTGGATATTTTTAGGCAGAAGCATCCAGTCACATTTCCTATTTTCTACTAGAACCACAGGCCATAATAGCTTTGTCCATAGTAATATATTAAATGGTGCCCAGGAATGTTCCTGGACACTGGAACATGTTCAGCTACACTGCCAAGCAGCTGAAAAGTTCCTTGGTATGTCTTTGGCATTCGCCAACTAACGATTCCCAGGCATGATACCGAAGTAGAGGATGCTGCAGGGGCCTTTCCCAGAGGGCCTGTTGCATGTGGTCACTGATTTGGAGACTAGGAAAACCTGTGAGAGGAGCTTTGCCAACTCGCTGCCGTGCCTGCGAGGCACGTGTAATTTGCTGGTATGAAGAGTCATGTGTTTCAGCCACTGAAAGACTATGGGATTGCTTTGACTTGCAGTACCACTGATGCAAAACAGAAATAACCTGACTGAAAAGAAATTAATTTTTAAACTGGTAAAAGTGAGAAGAAAGCGAAATCACAGATTCATATAATAATACCCAACAGTGTTTCAAATTATTTCTGTTTTCCAGCAATTACACACAGTATGGCTGTTGACAGTATCATGAGAAAGAAAAGTGAGCAGAGAAATCAAGAATGCAGATAGAAGCTATTTTTGTTTAATGCAATTTACTGGGGAAGATCACAAAATTTTTCATTATTGATGGCTCACATAACTGATCCTCAATTCACATATTATATATATGGCATATATACATTATTATTTTTGCTATCATTATTGTTACTATATATTCCACATAGACATTCATATATGATAGTGTGTCCCAGAAGCTGTAAGTCACCTTTGTCACCTTTGAGGAATTCTTGACAGGAAGCTGCAATCACTTAGAGTCTAACTACCCCTATGTCCTGGTTTCAGCCAGGAGAGAGATAATTTTCTTCACAGAAGCTACTGTGAGGTTATGTTTTGGATTTGGGATGAGAAACTGTTGATAACATACTGATGTTTTGGGTTGTTGCTAAGCAGTCAAGGACAGTCCAGCTTCTCAGACAGGCCAAAGAGATATTCCATACCATATGGCAACATGCTCAGGATATAAAGTTGGGATGCAGGAGAAGGAAGGGGTGGAGTGATGGCGTCTGTCTTCCTGAGAAGCCATTACGCATGATGGAGTAATTACGCATTACTCCTGCTGCCCTGGAGATGGCTGACCACCTGCCTGACGATGGGAAGCAGTGAATGAATTCCTTGTTTTGCTTTGCTTGCGTGCGCGACTTTTGCTTTACCTATTAGACTGTCTTTATCTCAAGCCATGAGTTTCCTCACTTTTACTCTGATTTTCTCCCCCACTCCACCATGAGGGAGTGAGCGAGCAGCTGCGTGGGGCTTGGTTGCCAGCTGGGGCTAAACCGTGACACCCTACAAGCAGATAATTTTGAATCAGGTCCTAATGTTGTTTTACCCAACAAGTTAAACCGACATGGCCTCTTGAAAACATTACTGTATGTCCGCATGATTCAGTGGAGGAAGCGGGATTTAGCCCTGCAAGACACTTGCTGCATACTTCCTATGGATTGTGTATATGAACTATATATAACCATGACCCACAAAGATTGCTTGGCAATGAATTGGCCCCAGGTTTCTTGCAAGCATATGGGGGTTTATTTTGGAAGGCTGCTTTTATCCAAAGTATTTCTGCTAAGCTTGAGATTCACCTTCTTACTGACTTGGTCTTCTGGAAAGCTAGGCTGCATGCACGTACTAAATAAATGTCTCCCTTGGATTAGCGCCCATTTTCCATCCTCAAGAAAAGTGGCCTGGCATGGCTTGTGTCCATATGGCTAAACTCTCTTATCTGCTCAGTATATGATGGCCACATCTACCCTGCTTATCAGGAAGAGTCTGTGGTCCATGCTGTTTCCAGAACTGCGGAGGATACATGGAACTGACGTCTGGGATTTGCCTGGGAGCGGGCTCTCTCACCGTTTAACTGCAGCGCGGTGTATGCTAGTAACGAAACCACGTAAATGACTGTGGGAAGGTGTTTGAGCCTGAACTCTGGTCAAATTCAGCTTCCCAGCACAGGTGCACTTCTACTTTCCTGATGACTTGAAAATTTTAGGTCTTGCTGGCTTGCTCCTGCCTGCCTTTTTAGACATTAAGAAATGCTGTACCAGCAGACAGGATTTCAATTGCATGAAGCGATTTATTTTCACTTTATCTAGAAAAGTAGGCATATAAGGACAGAACAATCATGGCCATGACAAGAGTTAGAAAATATATTGGAATTAGTGTTCTTAATGGAAAGAGATATCAAGAGTACTAGTCTCAAAGAAACCAACTGAATAAGGAAAAATAATGTACTCTTTCACATTAATTGCTTTTATTTAAGCCTTTTACCTTGATGACATCAAAGAGAGTATCAAACAATTTAAGTATAGGAAAGATTAATCTAATAGACTAACTAGAAAGCTGCTTTTGGAGAAACAGAGTAATTTGAAAATGCCTGGAAATATCAGATACCTTCCAAAAAAACATAAGAATTTTTGCATGCTCATGGTCAAATCGGTGTTGTTGATGACTGGACAAAATTAGATCTCTATTAGACCTCAAAGGATATCAAAACACTGTATGAACAGCAGTGAAATTACAATCCCAAAGAATCTAAGTTTGGAGACAGTTACTGTTTCTTTTTCTTTTTTCTCGTTTCAGTATTGATTCTATGAAAAATAATGCTTGGATGATTTAACCTGCTTCTGCTTTTTTTTCTGTAAATATTTGCATATATATAAAACTGTGTGTATTTATATACACGTAAGCATATGAAATTTAGCAGCTATTTATACAAACATAAATCTCTGTGTAGTTTCCTGCTCTTAACAGCACCCTAGAAACCTGAGGAACATAAATTGCTTCTGCTACATTGATGACATAATAAGGAGGTAATAGAAGTACAGAAAAACCTTGAAATTTCAGCATGAGAGATTTCCGACAGTAGATGAATCTCTACCATTTACTTTAACTTCCTTAGATATCATTTACTTCGGCTTCCTTAGATGCCTGATTTTTTACAATAAAATTGTCAAAATTATGCTGTTCTTATGGTTAATTTCAAATACTAAATTTGACTGCATAGGCAATGTTCTTCTATAAAGTTTACTTAAAATAGTCCAGAAACTGTCTGCTCTAACACAAGGAACATCCGTTCTGCAGAAGAACTATGATGACAAATTCTAGGAAGAATGTCAGTCTATAAAGCTTCCTAGACATTTGGAGAACCCATTTTCTTCCCTATTTTGTTGCGAATCCGTATTTTGCAACTATAATTGAAGAAAATTTAAAAGGTATTTCTATTTCAAAAAAGATTTTTAATATTTTTTCAACTATAAGACCCAGTTAAATGGCCATTTTTGCCTTCGATCATCAGGCAACAAAGGTAACAGAGCTGAAATTATGATGTCAAGGAGACACATGCAGTACATGTATCCCTAATAGATGCAACATTTTTGGCAGTTTCTCTGAGGTTTTGTAAATGCTATCATTTGTGCTATCTGAGTAACTTCCTTAATGAGGCATCAGAAATTATGTTCTATAACTGCTCATTTTGGAAGGTTCAATTAATCTTTTCCTTTCAGACCGTGCCATACAAGGGTGAATGTTCCCAGAAATTATGTGCCTTAATAACATTCATATTCCTAATAATGAAATAAATATTAGCTCACCAGCAAATGACAATACAGTTATTATATGGATAACAGACTCAGTTTATATGTTTAACTGTGGAAATGAGACAAAATACTTGTGAGGACATATACAGTAATAGAGAGTGAAAACATATAGCATGGTAAATGTATGGACACAAAACCACACATACTTACATTCTAGCTAAGTGTAAGGACACTACCTGAAATATTTCTACAAATTGCCTGTGCTTGCAAATTACTTTAAACATTTAGATTAGCTGTATGTTAGGTATAAGCCTTTTTCATCAAGCTCTTTTTGGCATCTAGTCTAAAATTCACAACCATAATTACCTTGCTTTGCTACATTTTTCAAAGATTTACATAATACATCAGATTTTCAGCAGAGTATATCTTACTGTACTGAATATGTAGCTCATTTCATACAAGTCCAGTTTATTTCCCCAGGTATATAATTTCTAGTTAATTACAATCAAATCCTAAGTAGATGCTGCACTGAGATTTTGGGGTATAGCCATTGCTATAAAGATTATGGCAACTGCTTACAAAGTATGAAAACTGTGTTGAGTCACTTTGTATCCTGATATAGTCTAATTAACAAACTAAAAACTGACCCCAAACATATTTTCCTTTATTACCTTAATTTACAGTTGATGATAGAGAGATTTTTTAAAAATTAGAGGTTGACTTTTAAATTGTTTATTTCAGTAGACTAAAAAGTATGTAAAATAAAACCAAATTGCCCCCAGATTTTATACTACTTAAAGCTGAATACTCTAGGCAGAAAGTCCACTTACCACTTTTCATAGATATTTTACGGATTGTATTTTGATTTAATATTTATTTATCATAAAAGTCCTTTGGCTAATAGTACAATATGTCGAATATCATATTCTGTCCCTTTCTTCAGATACTTCTCCAGTAGAGGAATGCCTCATTTATCTGTGAGATGATGACTCCTGCTTATGGCTTACATGAGACTAAAAAGAGTAATGTGAGAAATTAATATCTATATATATTGTTGCCCTATTAATTGACTTGACTCAATTGGTCTGGTTGAGCTATCTCCCTATTTCAGCCTATAGGGATGCCCAAAAGTCTTTATATGCCAAGGAAAGTATGAAGTGAACAGATTAGCAAACGCAGCCATGTCAGTAACACTGCTTTGGGAATAAAATTCTTGAGTAAAGTATTGGGATCCATACAATTATTCCCTCCATTGCCAAAAATCGGTCACTATTTCCTTTTATTTTTTCATGGACAGAAAACTGAAGAAAATAAAGAACCTATCCTTGGAGGAGAGAAGGAGAAAAAGGTTTTGAACTCATAATGAGAACACAAATATTCATTGCAACGACAATACCAGCCACAAAAAAAGCTGAAGTAGAGAACATTATTTATGGCAAACTGTGGTATTTTATTACTTTCTTTGAAGTTATACAAAGAAAGTGACTATGTTTTTTTTTCCCCTAAAAAACAAAGCCTTTTTTGATTAATAATTTTTTGGTTAATAAATAAATATTGCTCACACAAGCCAACTTTGACATACTGTCTACTGTGACTGAATATCTTTTATGTAGTTATTTCTTCTTGTTGTTGTTGTTGTTGTTGACCAAACTGAAAAATGAAGAGACTGAGCATGCCAAAAATAACATCCATGACATGAAAGCACTGCCCACTCCTCTGGTGCTGCTTCTTGCACCTGTCAGGACAGAGCTCGGGCCTTCTCAAGAGTAATCTGAAACATGTTTTAAGAAGTGTCACCAGTGTTACTGTCTTTCAATTGGTATTAAAAGAAGAACTAGAATTTAATGTAACTTTTTTGGTTTTATGCCTGTTGGGAAGCATAACTGGTAATTAGTTTTACCAGATTATTAAAGTTTCAATTTATGTATAATTTAATTAACAATTTAATTTTTAAATTTTGTTACATTTAATTTAAATTATTAATTTTTTATTTTAATTTTTGCAGAGTGAATAAAAAGGACAGGTTTATATAAGGATTTAATCCAGGTTAGGAACTACATTGCAATTCTATTTTTAACAAACCTATATACCAAAACAATTGGCACACAGTTACAAAAGTCATTACACAGCAAAAGAAATGAAGTTCGGCTCATGAGATGGATGGGACTCCATGATTCTCTGATGAGACACTGCGGACTAGGTTCAGGTGCTCTTGCTGCCAAAGGAAACGTCTGCTGTAGCAATGTGTGAGTGCTGCATTTGACCTGTGCATTGGAATGCTTTATTTACAGAGAACTTGGTTGAGATTGAAAGCTTTTTTTTTTCTTTTATGATTTTTTTTTAAATAAATGGGTTTGAAGAACCCATCTCGTTAAACGTGCTAGGGGTATTGAGAAACAATACCATATGAAATAAAAACCTTGGTTCTTGTCCTGTTGCAGGCACTGTTTCTATTTGTGGCACTAGAAACCACTAGATAAATGTACTCAGTCAGGCTACTTCTGCTTAGCCTTTCTGTCCAGCTTTATAACTTACACTCTTCTTCTACAGAGCACAGAGGCACAACTTCAGCAGTGGGGATGGCGAGTTGCCCCTAATTAGCAAAGCATGTGCTTCACGGTTGGATTTGTCTCTGGACTAAGGAGTAGGGGAAATAAAACCCTCTCAGACTGAGCAGGACCCATAACTGAGGTCTCCTCCTTCCTTCCCTCTGCCTTGGTGGAAACCCTGGGGTTTTGGGTTGGGTGGCATATGAGTACATCAGCATAGCAGATGCGCTATAAGCTCTGATGAATTTGAATTTGGATCCTTGACCGAAACTCCCTCCAAACTTTGAGAGACTTTAAAACCAAGGGGAAAAAAAATCTATGCAATTATAAAAGTGTGAAAGCTTATTGAATGAATGGGTGCACCACAACAACCAAATAAATGAAATGTCAAAGTTAGAAGAAAAATCTGATCAAATTAAGATTGCTTTAAAATGAAAAGCCCAGGTCTATCTCAATAATCCTTGGAAGGTGAGTTCACCCAAGAGTACAAGTTTCTTGTCTTTCAGAAACTAAAATTGTTTTGTAGTGTAATTATATAAATTGCTTATTGTGTTGCAATTCTGTATGAAACTTTTCCCTTCCTGTATCTTATAATTTTCTCACTGAATAGTTGATTTCCTGCTCATTCAAGACTCTAATACTTTCTAATCCTAATAAGAAAACCAATATAATAACACTTTTCATAGTCACAAAGGTTGCCATGTTTGCTGCTGAACACAGTAGCACTTCGGACATAACTTTCTATCAGTCTTGGTGGAGATGCAAATACCCAACAAACCAGAACAATTCATCAGAAATGCTAACCAAATCACCATGGATGAAAGGAATTCTCATTTCAAAAATGTCATTTTTTCTTATTGTTGCCCAAGAACTCCCAAAGGTGTCAAAGAAAAAACATGCTTTTCTCCCTGGAAAAAAAAATTACTGGGTTTGTGCTGTTATTTATCTTTCTTAAAAATTAAAGTGCTAAACAGACCACCAAGCAGAACAAGAGCAGTGATATAATGAAGACAGAGCTCCAAAAGTCCAAACACTTGTCCAAATGACTACATGGTCTTTTCTTTGATCACATTCTTTAAATATAGCACAGATTTATCCCTTGTGAGCCATTGGGAAAACTCAATTTATTTTTTTTATTGCAGCCTTAATATTAACACTCCTTTTTTTTCTTAATTTGAGAATGAAATTTGATGTACTCTGATTTTCAAAAATAGCCTGGCAAGCAAAATAAGTTCTTTCTGAGGAAAGAAAACACAAAAACAAAGTAATAATTACAAAAATGAAAAAAAAACCCTATAAACTTTTTCACCTGCATCTCCATTATTTATATGAATAATAGGAGCTCCTATTACTTGAGAATTAGGAGCTACTATGAAATACCGGTGTGTGAGTTGACTTACCTATGTGCTTTATTAATGTGATGAATAATGACCCTATTAAGGGTGGACAATCAGAGGAAGGCATAAACTGAAAAACTATGATGTGTAGTGTTTCAACACAAAATTGAAAATACAAAAATTGGCTTGTATTTTACAAGAAATGCATTACCTTATTCACTGACCCATACAAAGAAATAGAAGTATAAGTACGCATTTTATGATACAGAACACTTTAATTTTGTAGCCCTAGGAAATAATCTTACTTATCACATTATATTACTGCTAAAAAGTAGGCATTAGAAATAAATCTAAACTACTTTTACAAAGCTAGGAATGTCACTTCTCTGTGAATCTAACCTGAAATACCACTATGAAATTGTTAGAAATAACAGAGATTTTATAAAACAAAAGTATACAGAACAGAAGACTATGCATCAGAAACTCAAATACGTAATATGATAAAATATAATGGCTTGTCTGCCTCCTGTAATAAGATTAATTACTTGATTTATAATTTTGGTTGTGTTAGTCTTTGCAGTCTCTTATAATAATTTTCAATCTAATAAAAGTGACTTTTACTAAGCCTTAACCGAACCAAGACTTATCACACAATTTACTTGAATAATTGAAAGAATTGTAACTATGAAAAGATGTTCCTTTTTCTCATGTTCTCTAAAATTTCTGTCCTTTGGGTCACAATAGGTAAAATACAATCTTCCAGAGAATATTTTGACTCCAAAGCAGCCAAGCTACTGATAATTTTACTTCCTCATAACTCATTTTAGAATATAATTAGATTTTTTTCTCTCTTGAAATCCAGTCCTTTTGCAAGACAAATTATTAGCAACATTTTGACTTAAACTGTCACGTTTTTTGTTAAAGGGTATTATGAAGAGGTTCTTAAACTCATATATTTCTTCTTATAATAGTTTTAGCTGCTCATTTCTGGTAAGTTTTGTTCTACAAGACTTCCTGAAATGTTTGGAGGTAAACACAACTGGCCAAAAATACATTTGCAATGAACTAATATTGAAGTTGATGCCCTTGTCACTGTTTTTTGATCTAGAATAATCAAGCCGTTATGCAGCAAAGTCCTGAACAATCCCCAAGCCCTATGCACGGGTCTGGTGTAAGAAGTGGTTTGTGCACAAGTCAACGACATACGTTTCATATGCAACTAAGCAGGAACTCTCTATCACATGTCCTGCAGCCCCAAAAGGGTCATATGGATCTGAACCAGTGACTGCTCCTGTAGATGTCTTCAAAGTGCATGCAGCCAGGGGATGTTTGGTGTCCATCTGGTCAGATGTAAACACTTTGAGCCACCTGCAATGTAGATGGAGGCATCTTCTTTGATCTACCAACCCGTTCCCGTGCTGATAAATGATTTGCTAAGGTACATATAGGTGATCCACAGCCGCTGAGAAACTGGGCCTGTATTTTAAAATAAAATTGGTTATGAACTACAAGGAAATAGTAATTTAAAATGATAAATCCACTATCCACATGAGCCCTTGAATAGCAGCTGAATATCTTATGAATGGTCTCCTCAGGCTGTTGGGTTTGGTGATTCTTTTTGAGGACTTTAAATATTATAAAAATCCCAAGTCCTTTCTCTGTGACAAAAATGTCTGTGTGATTTTGGAGAAAAAGGCAGACTAAACTCCTCTAGACAGCTCTAGGTAAGACTGTAGGTCACAGAGCATACTGAAAACATAAAGCAGGGGCATTTTCAAGTGTACTTTGAATGTATTCAATTTGGTGAGTAATTTTTAAACCCTCATAGAAAGTGGATTTCAACATGTAACACGTAGTCCTCTGCTAATTACAGCTTGAAGATATTTGGCTGCACTCCCTCTAGATTAGGTTTTTGGCTATTGTTTCTAGCTCAGGAAATTATTTAATGCCAGTTGCTGCTTCTGCTGTAATATTTAAAGCCTCAATTGAACAATACTGTTTCTATTAAATGAATACAATGCTTTCTAAAACCAACACCACCCCCCAAGGTACTTCTTCCCTTCCCCTGTCAGAAAGCTTGTTTGGATTCCCACCACCACCACCACAACTAGGAGTAGTTTTACCTGAAATCTGTTAAGTAAAGGTTGATGCTTTTCAGAAAACAGAGAAAACCACACACTAAACAGCCCTGGTCCTCCCAGGACAGATTGGGGAGCAGATCCCTTAGAGCAGCTCTCACGGTGCACCGTACTACGTGCTTTGACACGTGTGCAGGGGATGCTGCATGGCCAAGGCACCATGGGCACTCCCATCCTGCCTCCAGCTGCATCTTGGGCCCCACAGCCGTGAATGGAAGTGAACGCAAGGCACAGACAACGTGCTATACCTCCAGGCAGTGCCACTACATCCCAGGAGACATCGGGTTGTAGTGATCCACGACAGCCTCCTCACCTCTGCTGCTGCAGGCTGCAGCCCTGTGACAAAACACACTCTTCACCATCAAGATGGAACATAAATATCATGTTCACCGTGAACTATAGTCACTGTATAACATATATATTTCATCTGATTATAACATCTCCTTTTAAGTACAGGTGGACTTGCAGACCATTAAGTTAGGTAACCACTAGCTACCTAAAGAAAACAGCACTAGGTTAGTGTGAGCACTGCAGCATTTATGCACTAGCAGGCCAGTCTTGATGTGTTCTTCACCCTTTTCCTTTGGGTCAGAGAGTTTCTATCAGTAGCATCAAACACCTCTAGTTCTCACATCAATCCCAGAAAACTTTATAATGGCTTATTACAGCTCCAACACTCTTATTCAGAGCACAGTTACTATCAAAGCTTGAAAGGAAATTATGAAAAAAAATTGTTTGACTGGAACCAGTGGAATTAGGGAAATATTGGTGGGGTGCAGGGCCAAAGAGTTAGTATGATGTTTTGTGTTGTTTCTGTGGTCACAGTTGTAAGATAAAGAGGTCGTACTAAATCTGAGTCTGTTATGTTGAAATACATTTTCAAAAAAGGAAAAAAAACCCTGCAACCTTTTATAAGTTGTTTTTATGCAATATCGTCTTAATAATAAGGTAAACTCTGAAACTATGAATAACAACAACAAGAAAATAAAGGAACAAAGTCAGCTGAAGTAATGAGTGATCAACCTGTATAACAAGGACTGTGCAAGTCCTGTGGGTAGGCCAAGATAAATTTGTGTAAGCCTGGACTGCATGCAGCAGTATGACATGTACACAAGGTCACACAGGTGAGAAAACACACAGAAAGGTTTGTGTAAATTAATTGAAATTGTCCCTGTCCCATTTTCCATCCTTTGGCATTATCAGTGATTAAGTCTGAGAAATCACTGGTTAGGAAAGGCAAACCCAGCAAACTCAGTGGCAAACAATGTTCCTCTTTTTTTGTCTGTTTGGTCATTAATAGAAGGTAGAACTAATCATTTCTCTACTTTTCTCCAGTTTTTAACACCTAATCTACTGAGATTCATTCTCTATCATTAGGAGCTCTGCCTGAAAATAATACTGCTAAAAGATCAGAAGTTCTAATTCCATCCATCATTTTTGTGCTTACATATCCAGTATTACTTCAAAAGGGCAAACTATTTTACAGCAGGCTATTCTGGATCATAAAAGATAAAGATCATAAAATCTAACCCACCATTTTTACTGCTTGTATTATTCCTCATAATAGTGAGGAATAGTTTCTGGGAACTACAGGCCTGTCAGCGGCTGACCTCTGTACTGGGGAAGATCATGGAGCGGTTCATCTTGAGAGTGTTCACAGGGCATGTGCAGGACAACCAAGGGATCAGGCTGAGCCAGCATGGGTTCATGAAAGGCAGGTCCTGCTTGACCAACCTGACTTCCTTCTATGACCAGCTGACTCACCTAGTGGATGAGGGAAAGACTGTGGACATTGTCTACCTGGACTTTAGTAAAGCCTTGGACAGCGTCTCCCACAGCATTGTCCTGGAGAAACTGGCGGCTTGTGGCTTGGACAGGTTTACTCTTCGCTGAGTAAAGAACTGGCTGGATGGCCGAGCCCAGAGAGTTGTGGTGAATGGCGTTAAATACGGCTGGCAGCCAGTCACAAGTGGTGTTCCCCAGGGCTTGGTTCTGGGGCCGGTCTTGTTCAATATCTTTATTGATGATCTGGATGAGGGGATTGAGTGCTCCCTCAGGAAGTTTGCAGATGACACCAAGTTGGGTGGGAGTGTTGATCTGCTGGAGGGTAGGAGGGCTCTGCAGAGGGATCGGGACAGGCTGGATCAATGGGCAGAGGCCAACTGTATGATGTTTAATAAGGCCAAGTGCAGGGTCCTGCACTTTGGCCACAACAACCCCATGCAACGCTACAGACTTGGGGAGGAGTGGCTGGAGAGCAGCCTAGCGGAAAGGGACCTGGGGGTGCTGGTTGACAGCCGGCTGAATATGAACTGGCAGTGTGCCCAGGTGGCCAAGAAGGCCAACAGCGTCCTGGCCTGTATCAGGAATAGTGTGGCCAGCAGGAGTAGGGAAGTGATCGTGCCCCTGGACTCGGCACTGGTGAGGCCGCACCTTGAATCCTGTGTTCAGTTTTGGGCCCCTCACTCCAAGAAGGATGTTGAGGTGCTGGAGTGTGTCCAGAGAAGGGCAACGAAGCTGGGGAGGGGTCTGGAGCACAAGTCTTATGAGGAGCGGCTGAGGGAACTGGGGTCGTTTAGTCTGAAGAAGAGGAGGCTGAGAGGAGATCTTATCGCTCTCTACAACTACCTGAAAGGGGGTTGTGGCGATGAGGGTGTTGGTCTCTTCTCCCAAGTAACTAGTGATAGGACAAGAGGAAATGGCCTCAAGTTGCGCCAGGGGAGGTTTAGATTGGATATTAGGAAAAATTTCTTCACTGAGAGAGTGGTCAGGCATTGGAACAGGCTGCCCAGGGAGGTGGTGGAGTCGCCATCCCTGGAAGTGTTCAAAAAACGTGTGGATGTGGCGCTTCAGGACATGGTTTAGGGGACATGGTGGCGCTGGATTAATGGTTGGACTTGATGATCTTGAAGGTCCTTTCCAACCTAGTGATTCTGTGATTCTGTGATTCTGTGATTCTGTAATTTTACCAATTTGTCTGCTATTGAAAATTCATTCAGATATGAATGACCTAGTGAGAACGAAGTTCTGACTTATCAATACCTTGCAAGCAAACTACCTAGAATGCTGTACTGAGGTTGTGATAGTCATTATTCAATACACAAGCTGTACAGATGGTCAGCTAAATCTCATGGCACTGCTTGCAATCTCTGGTCAAAAATGTAATCACAAAAACTGCTTCCAGCTACACTGAATTTTTGGTACTAAAAAGAGAGTTTCCTGTTTCATAATTAAATGAAGTTCATATGGGCCAAATACTCACTTGCCATTACTAAGTATATGAACAAAGTCTCCATCCATTCTAAAGCAGTGGCTGAATTTTGCAAAATATAGTATCAAAACCAGGCATAATCCAAAGCAAACATCTTTGGGTCCTGATGTATTTCTTATCCTTTTTCAGAGAAATTCTTTCCAGACTTATTAGGGTTGGACCTTTTCTTTCTTTTCTTTACTTCTGTGTACTTTTTTTTTTTTTTTAATGAGTTTCCAAAATGTTAATATATTTTAGTGTGAGTCAACTGAGAGATAATAATGTTTGTATGCTTTAAAGCTTTTATAGGGTCAGGCATTTGGAAAATAGCTAGCCAGTGCATCATATTCAGGTAATCAGATCACTATCAGGCCACAACAACAAGCTTTGTTTACTGTGGGTTTTTTGTTTGTTGTAGAATATTAGCAATTGTACATTTAAATTACCATGCATTTTTGTGAAGGTTGTAAAAGAAAATTTAGCTGTTTGAACAGGCAGAAAATCTCAAGATTCTGGTATTAGAAATACAATTACTTTGGGGACATCTTGCATATCAAAATTTTTTATAATATTTCTACAGTACCATATGTTTTCTGTGGTTTTGTCCAGTTTAGTTTCACAATTTGCAAGTGTCAAAAATTCTGCCTCCTCTACAGAGAAAAAAGGCAAATCCAAATCCAAGGAGAGATGGATTTCTTTTCCTTCAGGTTTTATATCTGTCATCTAGTCAGTTATGCTGCTTGTATTCCCCTTCATCCCCCTGAAGCAAATAAGAAACTCAGAAACTAAAACTCCTGCAAAAATGAAAAGAACTTCCTGCTCTCCATGTGAGACAGGAATCCCAGCCCAGTGAAGGGCTTCTCAAAGTGGGAGACAAAAGCACAGGGACAAACACAACTGAGATTTCTTTCCTCCTTTCTTTAGTGGCAATCCCGTTTTCCCTTCCCTATAGCCCCTCCAAAAGTTTCTCCTCACTCCACTTAACTAGCGTACATGTCCATCATATCATCCTTGTGGCCTGAAAAGTTGTCTTCACCTCCTTCTTCTCCTTGGGCACACGTTCATCTGAGATGAACTGGGCAGATCAAGAGTGATCATTGTGTGTTTTTAGAGAAACTGCTCAAAGATCTAAGGTTAAAAAAGAATTGAACTTGCAACTGAAAGAGTGGGGGGAAGATGAATACAGAGCCAGTTAAAGCTTGCTCAAAAAAAGATAAAAACATCAAAAAGCATCTTTTTATTCCAACTAGAATTTCATGCAATGATGCTCATTTCCAAAGCAGTACACAAACGCTAAGTATTCCTCACAATACATCAATGAGATAAACAAGAATCAGTTAATGCGAGCCAATAAAGTAGTAAGGAAGAGAAAGTTTTTTTTTTTACAAGCGCAGTAGGACAAAAGATTGTAGTGAGGGAACGTGCTGGAATTAAGTCTGTTTATAAAGAAATAAAGGCAGCAGTGAAACTAGTGATGATTATACAGCACCAAGGCACTGAATTCTAGTCACCAGAAACCAGGTGTCTAATCAGAGCCAGTCAGCCCAGACTCCCTTAAAAGTCCTTGGAAAACAATAGTGACTTCTAAGTGTGGTTAACTCCACCTGGATTTCTATGTTTGAGCAGTTCTGGAGGTGTCCATAACTCTTTGTGGCTATGAGAAGGGCCTAGGTGAGAGTAGGGATTTGGTTCTGACTTTTGCATTATTAAATGAGGAGACACAACTCCATTCCTTTATATCCATCTGCTGCCTTTCTCCTCTTACACTGGAAGCTGTCTGGAAACGGCTGGGTTTTACTATGTGTTTATTCAGTGTATGTAGTACAGTGTGGCTTTTACCCATGCCTAGGGCTCCCAAGAGGCACTGCAATACAGATACATTTCTGAAAAAATAATTTTCTTCAGAGAATGTTAATAACAAATCAGTTTTTCTGAATATGTGTGAAATGACAGAAACCTTGGTGGAAAGGGGAAAAGAAAGGTGAATGTGGCAATAATACTGCTATGTGGTAGCATAACAGAGTGTAAGTGGTCACCTGAATAGTTTGGAGATTACATGTGGGTATTCTGCTTCAACTACCAAATGTAAACATTAATTTTTCCTTTTAAAGGGAATAAAAAGTCCTTTTTTTAATAACTAAACACACAGCTGCTACTACAAAAACAAAAAACCAAAACCTAGTGAAATCCTGCAAGTTGCTCAAATTGTGGTCTTAATCCAGATGAATTATGGTTACTGTGATTTTTAATCATTCACATTGCTATAAACTGACTTTGCTGAAGGACAGCATCTTATATCAAGCAGACTATTAAGTCACAGGGTTACTACACTGTATCTCTGGAATTTTCGTTCTCTACAGGGAAAATTAAGACTCAGTCTCACACTTTTTTCCCCAGTATATTTGAGCTCACTTAGACTATGGAATACCTTTGTGCAGTAGTCAAAATACATTGCTTAATTCTTTTGGATTAAGCTAGTTAAAATGTGGCATAATAATAGTCTAGTGTATGACTGTCCAACAGCAACATTTTTCATGCCTGTAGATTCTGTACAGAATTGCTGGATATAATTGCAGTGAAGCTCAAGTGTGCAATACAAAATCTAGCTAATTCATCACATTCAAGACTTTCAGAAAAGAGCAAACCAAGGCCCAGATAGACTCTGAATACATAATAAACCAAAATGAACATTTAAACCTAGAGTTTTCACTTTGTATTTTCAGATAGGGGTTTTTTTTCTGTTTTATTACTTACTTATTGAAAACCTCTCCTGAACTCCCATCAGTGATGTATCTGAATCATCAATTTAGAAGTTGAGTCATTCCATTAATTTGTGCTTGATAATATTCCGCCAAACCTACGGACAGTAAAATATATTTGTAGGCAAATTACCAGGAAAGAAATAAACAAGAAACTATCAGACAAACCCTGTTCCTAATAACTATAATTAGGCACCCTGTGGTTATCTGAATTTTGTGCCTTTTGATCTCAGTACAATTCTTGTTAGTGAAAGAATTGGCGTAACACCATTAGGAGACTGATCATTTTCTGACTGACTTCTTTGGTTCCAATTCTCGTTAAGTCCTACCTTTTTCCGGAGAATGTTCCCACAGTGTATCGAGACTAAGCATGACAATGGAAATGCAATGGAAAGAGGGAGAACTTGCCTCTCAAAGAGACATGGCGCTGCAATGCATTCAGCTCATCTGGACCATGCGAGAAGCTGCAGCTTATGGCTCCAAGTTCAGACCTCAGCAGGTTTTAATCAGAAGTGACTTTGAACCTTTTTATGACCTGGAACCTGTTACGGTACTGCCTTTGCACAGCCTTTCTCTGTGCCAGCCCATCACGTATGAGTCAAACTCTGGCTGGATATGATTTTTAGCATGCATGTAGGTCAAGATAAAGGCATTTTAATAAAGCAAAAGCAAAGACCGCATGTGGAAGCAAGGGAAAACAAAAGATTTATTCCGTACTTCCCATCAGCAGGTGATGTCCAGCCACTTCCCAGGAAACAGGGCTTCAGTACATGTAGCAGTTGCTCTGGAAGACAAATATCATAAAAAATGAATGCCCCCCCCCCCCCTTCCTCTTAGCTTTTATTGCTGAGCAGACTTCACATGGTATGGAATATCCCTTTGGTCACTTTGGGTCAGCTCTCCTGGCTGTGTCCCCTCTCAAGATCTCACCCACCTCCAGCCTACTGGTGATAAGGTGGAGAATGTTGGAGAGGCAGCTTTGATGCTGTGTGAGCACGGCTCAGTGGCAGCTAAAACACTGGTGTGTTACCAACACCTTTCCAGCTACAACACAAAGCGCAGCACTATGAGGGCTGCTGTGGGGAAAATTAACTCCATCTCAGCCAGACCCAATACAACACACAACAACGCAGCTCAATACAGAAACACCTTAGAGCCCCAAACACTCCGGCAAACCTGTGTGGTCCAGTGCAGCGTTAATCACAGGTTCTAGGTCAGGTCTCAGAACGGTGAAGACACATCAACCTAATGCTGAGCGTGAGCTGATCTGTCTCTCTTCCTGCAGGGCTCAGCATGTAGTCCCATGACAGCTAATGCAAATCTAAACCTGTCCTCACCAGTCTTCCCAAATCCTCCTCCTGCACGTTCCCGACTCTCCGCTTCAACAGGCGCTAATGTGCCTTCTCTGCAATAAACTGCTCCAAGGAGCAGCTCTGGATGAAAACAAGTTACTTTTTTCATTTGTTGTGGTATCTTTAATATCTTTACTTCAAAATCTTAAATTACTAAGCAGACTTCTCTATCAGTTTTGAAGGATTAAGCCTGTAAAAGGAAACAAAAAATCCTCTTATATTTACAGATTGTTTCAGCATCTGTAGAGTTGTCAAACTCCTTCCCAAAATGAAACATTTATTTTGATCCCCACATTTCAAATGATCAAATTAAAAATTACTTCTGATCATTGGTTTGCTTCCCCACAGCTTCCTTAGGACCTACTCTCCAAGTTCACTGCAAGTACTTTTTTCTAATTTACACTTTGGGAATTAATATACTGGCTTTAATGAAACACTCTGTCAAAATAACTTTCCCCAAACTACCTAAAAAATAATTATAAATATAATACCATTTCATTTTGGTGCACCTTAAAACACAACATTTTCCTAATACAAATTTGACTCCAGGACCTATAAAGTACCTGGTTATTGTCTCAAATTAGCCTTGTTATTTTGTTTGGCCTGCTAAGAAAATTACACTGTAGAGAAGTATGAAAAGCACACATAAACAACCAAAAGCAATCCCATCACCACAAGAAAAGGAGTAAAAGAAGAAGTTGTTATTTCTCATCAACACACGGAAAACTAGATTAGGCAAAATGAGACATATGTCAATAGCTTAGGAATGAGTTTTCTTCCCACCATTTGGCATCCACAGCATAATTACTAAAACATATTCTCAGAGCAAATCCAAGAAAATCAAAGAGTAAGTAACTGAAATACTATTTTACATGCTAATAGTCTTTTTGTACATCATTAAAATGGCTCTGAAGCCAATCTGCTTGAACAACTGTATGCCTCAATAATGAAAAAGAAAATTAAAGTCATTATTGTAAAGATCTCTTCTTCAGACCTCAAAAGAGAGCAGGTATTTCAGGCCAGCGCCTGGCAGCATATTCCTCAGGCATATCTAGTCACGGCTATCTGCAGTGCTGGCACACTCAGGGACAGAACAAAGTCTTTCTCCTGTCCTCTTATGGCACCCAAACTGCACCGGCAACAAAGACTTGCAGCCGATGGTCCTTCCTAAACCCAAGAGACAGGAGTGACTTAATGTTTCTAAACCTGCTTAATAGAAGGGTGTCAGGTTTGGGACTCCACAGCCCCTTCTGTCCCGCCGCTCCAGGCTTTGGTGAGTACCGTGCTGACACACTGCAGTTATGGGTCAAGAGGTGCCCAGATCTAAGTTCTCTACTTTTGGCTATTATACATTTTTAATAGATTAGCATTTCGTGGTTGTAAGTATCTGTTACTGGGCTTTAGTGCTGACATAAATTACTTTGAAGTTAAAGAACAAGGAAAGAATGGACTGCAAGGAATATATATTCCACTGAGTGAAGCGAGCACATTAAAGCTGTGTGCCTGAGCACTTTCAAGAATATTGCTCAAACTCTTCATGAATTTATCTCACTTGCATACACAGGTTCCTTGTGTTAAAACTTCATAGGGAGATGCATTCTGTGCTGAATGAGGAATGTGGCCTTTGCTGCATGAGAGGAAATTCATTTCAAAATACCTTTAATTATTACTGTGGTCAGCCTATGATGACGCTAACTCAGCAGAGGAAAGAACAACACTGCAGACCACGTGTCTGTTCTGACAGCAATGTGATTTATATATACTTATACACCAGACCTGGAACAGACCTGGTCCCAAACAGCATGAACTTCTCAGGAGAAGCAGCCATGTGGGTAGTGACCCTACTCTCACATCACACAATTGCAGTATCGTGCCTAGAAACTTCTGCTTATCTAACCAGGAGAGAGTCATGACAGGTGACACACTAAGCACTTAAACTTGTCATCAGTAAACACCAAAGGGAAGGTGTGCAGATGAAATCCAAGCTTTCTTGTGACCAAATGGGATTTCTGCAGCCTCAGGTATACGAGATTGGGTTTCACAGCCACAGGCACTTACTTGAACTTAAATATCGAAGCATCCTTTGGGCATAGAAAACTCGGCCACTAGTGATACTTGTGCCTGTGCCTGATGTAGTAGCCAAGAGAGGGTGGTGGGCCCTGTGGCAATGTGAGATGATGCAGGAGCACGTCACGTGTGCCAGGTGTTATAGCAGATAAGGCAGTTTTTAAGTGTCCTTGTTTGCCTCAGTTTTCCCTTTCTCCCTCAATAAAAGTGTCTTCTGGCAGAGAACAATTTCCTGTAAAACAGGAGAAAATGAGGCCATGCTATGCACAAACTGAGAGTCACCAAAGACCCATTACCCTACACTAGAAGGCACCGTACATGATGCAAGTTGTGGCACAGCGGAGCCAGAAGACACGTGTGAAAATCTGTACAACTGAGCATGAACGGGGCCCGTAGAAGGGGAGTGCTGCTCTCTGGACACCTCATGGTTCCCACATTAAACATCTGTCCCAGGCAGGCACCCCACTGCCTGACCAACACAGCTGTGCTCGTGCCTGCTCTCCCTCTGACACCAGAAATCTCTCGCTCCTGTCCCCATTGCCTCAGCTGGTGCAAAAGCAGGAGCCACATTTGTGTTACCCCTTGACTTTCACCGATGGCTAATGCATTGCAGAGCATTTATCCAGCGGTGCTTGTAGAGTGAAAGCAGCTGTCAGGTGCCTCCCTGTTGTGCTAAGGGAGAGACTAAGGTGTAGGGGATTAAGGGGATTAAGGCACAGGAATGCTTATCTGTGTGCTCCAGGTGGATTTAGGGTTGTGGGACGGATGCAGGCACTCAGAGAAAAATGATGTGGGCTGTAAACTGCACTCTTGGTACCCATGCACTACTGTGCTGGGTGGCATGCCTCTGCTGCTACCACCACCCACGCCAGGGAGCGACCCTGGAGAGCAGCTCAGGTGGTGCGGGGTGACTCCTGCCCACGCTGCAGCAAGTAAGCCCCTCTGAAATGGCTTGGTCATTCTCTAGGCAGTTGCTTTGGTGTCTTCCAAACGTTTCTTCACTGTTCACGATTAATTATCTAAGAAAGTTAGAGAAGGGTCAGAAACAAAACACAGGTAAATGTAGCCTTAATGGCGGAAAGAAAAACGCATGTAACAGCAAATGGCAAGTTCATGAAAAGCTAAAATACTTCTCAGGATATTCTCTCTTTATCTTGAGAGCACTGCTGTTTCAAATCAACTTTCATAGCACAAATGCATGTATTTGTATGGACCTAAGCACACTTACAAGTTATAATATGATTTTGTATTTTATTTTGAAAAAGAAAAATCTCATCCAATATGTCATTTGGGAAGTAAACCTCTGATAATGACTTAGCAAAAGTAAATTTGTAAAGTCCATCTTGATCCAAAAATAACTACACACCCGTAATATCTGAGCCTCCTCAATTAGCATCCTCATGCTCCCGAGTTAGGAGAGTCATCATGCTGGAGAGGGACACAACACTGTTTAAGTATTTTAAATAGTGAAACGTGATTTACAGATGGTCCAGATGAGGCCATGGCACTTAGCTGTGTTAATTTGATCAAGATTTAGACTGGAGTAACATGTGCTAAGATGGAAGAAATACATTTGCTCTGTATGGGACCCTGGCTTCTGTGTCAGTGGGGCTGCTCACTGCTCTCGGTCATGACAGCGGGACTGTTTGTGGGACTGTGCTGAACATGTTCTCTTTTTCATGGGAGGGTTTATAAACCTGAATCCCTTCGTTGATTTGAAAAAACATCTGCAGAACAACACTCTCAACCTAATACTCACGCTCATTCAAAGAGAAGGAAATGTTACACCTGAGCCTGAACATGTGATGATAAATCTCCCTGAAAGAGCTGGGACCTGGCATGCAGCTGGGAGATGGTCACCACTGATCCCAGCGTCTCATGAGCTCTGTTGTGTCACTGAGTCATGTCAGGCAATGAACAAACAGTTCATTTATTTTCTGTTTTATAAATCAAGTTTCATAAATTTGCAGAAGCTCTATTTTGATTTTGCCTCCAAGCTTGACAAGTTAAAGACAAGCAAGAAAGCTGTGCTGGAGAAAGGAAGATGATATTTCATTTCTATTATGGCACAACAAAAAGAGCACCGTAAGACAAGGGCATTCCAAAGTGCCTTTTATCTAAATGTTTCATATACAAAATTAAATCAACTGACCATATCAGTTCTATCTTTACAAGCATTACCTTCTGCTCCCTTTTAAATAAGACTTCTTTTTAATTTACCTTTTCATTTTTAATCTATACTGGGGATAATTTACACTCTTTTAAAAGCAGTGCTGAGTCACTCTTTTGCTTACTCACTGTCTGAATTAACCACCACTTTTAATCAATTACTTTGAGCATTTCTTCTGATTGATTTTGCCTTGAAAAAAGTACATGAGGATTTAATAGCCCTAAGGGAGCCTTGTGATTTCTGACAAAGCAAACCTGAACTAAATTCACCTGTCTGATCCTGTCAATGTCAAAACAGGAACAGAATTTTTCAACAATAATCTGGTTTTAATTACTGAAGATGTTTGCAACTTTGGAATTCTCAGGTTTACACATATCAGAACATTTTTTACTTCTCCTAGGTGTTGCCTTTCAAAGTAATTCATTCCCATTAAAACAGTCCTTTTTAGAATTAATGTTCTTAATTGTTTATATTGAAGAAAATCCATTAAGGTTCTTTTCATGTTGCTGTATCTTGAGAGAGGGTTATTTTTTTATGTTGCTGAAAATACACTGTGAATCAAGAATGGATTTTAAATTGACAATCTGCTATTATATTACTGAATCATTGTATCTTATAGGAGACACACTCCAGAATTGCGATAGCAATTTACCGTATTTATTGCCTTCAATGGATACATGTATTACTATACAGAGAGATAGAGATTCTTGAAAATAGATATACTGTGAGAAAATTCATCACTGACAAAGAAAGATACTGAAAGGAAAACAATGGCTGAAGAGTTGCAGAAAAACTTGCACACATTTAAGCATCTATGCCCTAGAAGGGCACAATTTTAACACTGCGTAAAATGTATGTTTAAAAACCACACAGATGACAGATCTCTATGTGGTCAATGAATAGTGGTTATCTAACTCTTCAAAGTTAGCTAATTCTTCAAAGACTCGCATTTTTCCTCTGCAGTACCTATTTGTCTGATACATGGTTACGGATTTACCATTTCATATTAGTTCTCTGACAAAATGAGAAGTAGAAGGAGAAGAAATGAAAAACCTGATTCACTGAAATCACTACCATTGACTTCCATAAGGCCAGGTTTCTATTTATTTTGAAAGCTAGAGTATCTAGTAATCACAGGTTATCTTTCCTGCCACAGGTTATTTCTGCCTTGACAGAACAGGGCTCTGCCCAAGCCTGTCAGCAGCAGACCAGTAGAGAATTTTGCTGACATTTATGATCTTGATTGCTAGGTAAGCAATGTTTTTGTTTAACTGACATCTGGTGATATATTGGCATGGGAATAGTCTGATTCTAAACCAGGAAAAAGGATCGGAAGAGGACAGTCATCCTCATCAGTGAAGGCAAATTCTACCAGTTCTCAAAAGTTTCTAGAATTGCCCCTTCCTTGGTCATTTTCAAGCTGACTGGCAGACATCTTTGGTTCTAGGAAGCATCAAAGATACCCAAAATACCCAAAACCCAAAAAGACAGGAGTTTAGCTTCCACAAAGGCTTACTAACTCATCATCTTTAACTTTTGGTCAGCCTTGAAGTGGTTAGGCTAGTGGCCAGGACTAGGATCACTGCAGGTCCCTTCCAAATGAACTATTCTATTCTATTCTATTCTATTCTATTCTATTCCATGCCACGCCATGCCACGCCACGCCATGCCACACCACGCCACGCCACGCCACGCCACTCTATCTTTCTGTATCTAGTTTCTCAGTCCTGGAAGACAACTTCACCCTGGACTCAGTTGCAATGTGGTTGAATAAATGGCAAAGGGAGGGACATGTAAAGTGTCATAAATGTTCCCCATGACATGGATTAAAGCATGAAAATAGAAGGGGCAGTTTCTTTGGGCCAGGCTGGCACTTAACTTCCCTCACATTGTCCTTCCCCACTTTCCATGGTTAATCTGACAAGGTAGGATGATATATTGTGTATAAACAAAGAAAAATTTCTAGACATATTTTCTGGAGTCTCTGCACTGGGTTTGGTTTTGTTTTACTATTGCTTTTGCTTTTGTTGTTGCTGTTTTAATAGATAAATATGCTCTTAAAGACAGCTAACAGGCTGAATACACACTGGGGCAGAAAGGACTATTTTGATTACCCAGTGTGACTTGTGGTGAAGGACAAATCACTCAGCCATCCTTGCACAGAAATGTACAGAATCCATCCATGATACCAATTTCAGTGCATGGCTCAAGGGTTACCATGCTGCCTACAAAGGCCTCCAACAAACATGAGACATGGCTGCTGGCTGCTGACATAGCTTAAATAAGACTTAAGTCTAAATTAGGCAGGTTCCTAAGCTGCCAGAGGCTTTCCTTAGATGTCTGATATCTGCTGTCTCCCCACACTCCCCTGCCTGGTATGTTCTTAGTGCCACTTCTGAGAAGAAAGGATGGTCTTAGAAGGTTTCCAATGGGCTGGGTTTCTTCTGGGCAGGTGTGACCTTTTTAGTTTCTCGTTTACTCTTCCAGGTAGTACATAGAAATGGTAATTTCAACTACATGAGATAAATGTTCAGCCCCCGCCCTGTTATTCCAACAGCCAGCCATGCCCTTCTAACACAGTTTCCTTTTAGGTTTTCTAATATGTTTCCAGCCATTGGATATCAAAGACTTTATAGAAGGTTGTATAAAGATTGCCTGACTATGTAGAGCTTCTCGACCACAATTAGATCAATGTTTAACACAACTCCCAAAAAGCTAAATAGACCATGAGAAGTGTTTATACTTCACATTATACTACCTAATTATTAGGAGCCCTGAAAGCCAAAATAATTTCTCTAATTTTCTATAAAATGCCAAGTGAGATTTTCCCCCTAGATTTCTGATAAAAATATCAAAAAACATTGGTTCAAACAAAAATGCTTTAGAAAATTCACTTTCTCCATTAAACAGGTATATTCTCAGCTATGTTTTTTAAAATTTCTAACTTTTATTTTTTATATAAATTTTTAATTTTATAAATTAGTCTTTTATAAATTAGTTTTTATAAATTAGTCTTATATAAGATCAGATCTTGTGAAGAGATTTTGGCCACTTTATCCAAGAGAGTGGCAAGATTTTACACAGACCTTTTTCTTCGGTATTTTCAGTTGGCTGGTTTGCACTGCAGTGAAGTGCTTAATTTTCCACGTTTGACACATTTCTGGAACAAGAAATCAAATAATTCCTATTAAACTAGGACCCAGAGACTGTCTAACCCTATCTATCCAGCACATGTATCTTCTATAACAATATTCATGGCTGAAATACTTGATTAGGGACAAAAAGCTCTTTTTAAAATTTAAGTAAGTTATATGCTTGAATGAATCTCAGAGGTGCTTCTTAAAATCCAGCATTTCTCAGAGACAACTGTACAATGGGTGGAGGAATTCTTGAAGGTCCATTGCATGTATTTTGTCTCAGATGAATAAAGAGAAAATGTAACATAAAAGTTGAATAGTAATAAAATTATATAGCTTATAACTTTAGAGAAATACTCTCAAAGAAGTATGTGGAAGTTAAATTCCCTTTGAAAAATGTAAGCAGGCTGTTGTTTCTCTTATCTGAGTAGAGGAACTGTTCTATCTGGTAAGTAATGATCGTCAATATTTAAAAGTTATGCTATATTTATCATATCAAAACAAATGGATGGGAAATGTAATGTAGGAACTCATTTATCTCTTTTCTTATTTTAACTACTCCCTAGAAAATTATCTGGAGATCTATAGGTGAGAAGAGATTAATCAATTCGGACCCAACAAATGGGTAATTGTTTTCAGTGATAAGGGAATCAAAATCAACAGAAAGCAGTTGATAAATGTAGAATAAGATAACTCTTGACAAGGATCTAGCTATAGAATTTTAATTCCTCAGTAAAGAAATTAGGACCAAATATAGCAAGGGAACTGAAGCACAGGTGAAACAACACACAGATATACTGATTATGTTTAAGAGTTTTTCTGGATCTGGTCCCTACTTCAGTTTCCTAAAAAATACACTTTAAACAAAGAGGAGATAACTGCACAGAAAGCAGGAGTGTCTTAAAATAGATAATTGCTAGATCCTGGATAAAGTAATTAATTACAGTAATTTTTTTAAAACTTGCTGATTCAGTCAAGGAAAAAACCAGTATCAGCAGCTCTGAAAACTACAGAATTAGGTCCAATACTGTCTAAAGTATAAACTGAAGAAATTGTAGTCAAATGCTCTACGTTGAACTTACATGAAGGGAAACTCTATTCTTGCAATGGTTACTTTTGACAGACACCTCTTCCATTACTCTACTTTGCTAAGTATAACATCCTAATTGCATTTATATAAATAATTGGAAAAAATATTAAAGCAAATATTTTTGTAGGAGAGCATGTTGTGGCTCTGTTAAGTGCCTGGAATACCAAGCTGTCAGCTGTTCCAATTCTGTTGAATCAAGAGACATTGGGGGAGGCAAAAGGAGAAAAGAGGTAGGAGCACGCATGTGCAGTACAGCGGCAAGCCCCTTCAGCACCCATGTGTTCCTCTTCACTTTCTCTGTTATTAGTCTCACATTTAAGGCACTCTTATGGCTGATACGATTCTGACACCTCTCAAGCAGAGAACTTGGCTCCCTAGTATGCTCAGTGATTTCTCTAACAAATGAGCTTTTGTATCACAGAATCACAGAATCACAGAATCACTAGGTTGGAAAGGACCTTCAAGATCATCAAGTCCAACCATTAATCCAGCGCCACCATGTTCCCTAAACCATGTCCTGAAGTGCCACATCCATACGTTTTTTGAACACTTCCAGAGATGGCGACTCCACCACCTCCCTGGGCAGCCTGTTCCAATGCCTGACCACCCTCTTGGTGAATAAATTTTTCCTAATATCCAATCTAAACCTCCCCTGGTGCAACTTGAGGCCATTTCCTCTCATCCTATCGCTGGTTACTTGGGAGAAGAGACCAACACCCTCGTCGCCACAACCCCCTTTCAGGTAGTTGTAGAGCGCAATAAGGTCTCCCCTCAGCCTCCTCTTCTTCAGACTAAATGACCCCAGTTCCCTCAGCCGCTCCTCAGAAGAATGGTGCTCCAGACCCCTCACCAGCTTCGTTTCCCTTCTCTGGACATGCTCCAGCACCTCAGCGTCCTTCTTGCAGTGAGGGGCCCAAAACTGAACACAGGATTCAAGGTGCAGCCTCACCAGTGCCGAGTACAGGGGCACAATCACTTCCCTGCTCCTGCTGGCCACGCTCTTGCTGATACAGGCCAGGATGCTGTTGGCCGCCTTGGCCACCTGGGCACACTGCCGGCTCATGTTCAGCCGGCTGTCAACCAGCACCCCCAGGTCCCTTTCCGCTGGGCAGCTCTCCAGCCACTCCTCCCCAAGCCTGTAGCGTTGCATGGGGTTGTAGAGAAGGAAGACATTGCTTCATCTTCACATGTCTTTTAAAGACTAAAACCTCTTGCTGTCCACTCTGATTCTTACCAAAATATGGCAAAAAAAGCCTGCTTCAGATGCTACCTCAAAGGATGACTATAAGTTATGAGTCCTAAGCAGAAGGAAGCACCTAGTAGTATCATAAGTCACAGCAAACAGTAAGATCAAAGACACAAATGTATCCTCTTCTTCTCCTGTTAATTCAGATAACTGGGTTCTTTTGATCCTATTCTGGTTCAGTTTAGAAAATCCACAGAATTAGGGGATTGGGGGGGAGTCTTCCAGAAAAGTTCCTCCTAAGTGATGCAATATTGGACAAAATATGAATCAAAAAATAAGTACACATTAGTGAATACTCCTAGATTTGTGAAAAGAAAACCGTATTATATCTACTACTTTACAACAGAGAGGGTTAATATAAATTAATATGACAACAACAACAACAACACAACAACTGGAGACAAAGGTTGCTTTAGCTGTGCTATTGTAGGAACAATGGAATTTCCTAAGAATTCATTCTTTTCTCTTAAAGGCTGGAAAGATACTTGTAATTAATTTAGTATCGGGCTACCAAAATATGGGCAGTTTTGGATATTTATTGATTTTTTTTCTTGTTTTTCATTCATCTGGCTAGAACAACAGAAAACCCACCACACGAGTCTTTTGTGAGGAGCATTTGTGAAGAGGAAATAATTACTAAAGCACCAAATAACATCTCTTATTTCATTTCCTAATGAATTATCAAAGAGGAAATAAGCAGTAAAGTACCAAATAGCACCTTTTATTTAATTTCCTAATTTTTCATTTTTAGGTTTCATTTTTATTCACTTGGTTCAAATATTTCCTGATATCATACAAAGCAAATTGCAATTGCCTGTTGAAGCTCTTACAGAAGCTTTACTGACAAACACCAAATACCAGGTTTTAAATTGCTAATAATACTAATGTGAGAGAAGAAAAACTCTTCACCTTTCATTCAAATTCTCTTAAAGTATCCTCTTTAGATATCTGCATCCATATTTGAATCCCCTTAGAGCATAACTGGGAATATTTCTACAAAACTCTTATCTTTTGACCGCCTCAAACCTGTCTTATGCTTTAAGTTGAGCTGCTACTGAACTAGGACTTACGACATCAAGTAAGTTTATGGTAATGATGTGGCATCAGGACCCTGACAGAAATTCAGCTCTCTGTAATGAGAACCATAATCAAAAGAGTTTAGGAGTCACTTTTCTACGCTGTATACAGAATAAATGATTTTCAAGTAAATTTGTTTTTTTTAATCCTAAACTAAGTTCTCTCATTGTCTTTGTGGAAATGTTTAAATGCAAATAAACTGTTTGCACTGTTTTGTTTCACTTTGGTTTTTAGTCCTCTTGTTTAAATCTTGAAAGATATTTCTTACTAATGCCTGTGAGGAGTTTCTCTTTCATTAAATGCATAGTTTTCCTGTGTCGCATAGAACTGTATCAGATAATGTTAGTACTTCGTTTAGTGGAGCATATTTAAAGCAAAGCTCTGTTTAATAGCAAATGCATGTTATCTGGTCTGTTAAGTTGTTCCTGGGTTTCATTTTAAAACATGAATGCCTTTTTTTTTAAGGAAAAATACACTGAATTAGTGTAAAAAAAATCAGGAAATAATGAGGTTCGTCCTTTTAGTATCCTGAGGGAAAGCAAGCTTTAAAAGGTATTATCTATTCACTTGCTCAACAAAGATGTTTTCCTGACTTTTTGAATACCCATGGTTTCAAAACACTATTAAAATGCTAACAAATTCAAAAGTGGGTTCTCTTTTACTTCAAAGTGCATTTCTTAACTACCCATTTCTTAACTACCCCATTTCTTAACTACCCATATACTTAATAAGGGCTGGTGTCATTTTAAAACGTTTTATTTATTCTGGTAACTCTAGATAAATAGTAGAGAAAGAATATTTACATTTCACTGGTCTCAGCCTTATATTATGCAGGGAGAAAAAAAATGGAATGGAAACTCTAAACAACAGGATTCCACAAAATCACAATAAGAAACTTGCAAATAATGCTGGATATCTACAGAATACAACAGGGCATGAAATACCGAATAGAATTTAAAAACATATATTGAAGTAAAATATTATTTTACTAAAATTCTATAATGTGATTCAGAACCAAGACAGAATTTAATAGTTTTCTCTGTTAGTATGTCTCATCTAGGGGAAGTAACCAAGTATTGAGATACTTCAAGATTAGGGCAGTTCTGGAGAGGTGGTAGAAACACCTCTAAGCAACTGGCAAATGAAAAAGTAAACATTGATCAATCAACAAATATATAAGGCCTTTGAGACACCTAGGCAATTCGAAATGGTCGAAATTACCCGAAATTGTCAGAACTAACATTATAGATGCAGGTAACCAACTTCCACATAAATCCATGCTCATTATAGAAATCCTTCACTGAATCTCAATTGCAATCTCCCATTTGACTGTACAATAGATTTAATTTTAGTTTAATTTTAAAGTTTAATTTAGTTTAATTTAAAGTTTAATTTAGTTTTTCATTTAATTTTAAAGTAAAACACAAGATGGAAAAAGAAACATTAAAGCCACATAACTTTAATTTCCCATCAGAACACATAATGTTTTTGCATCAGAACACAAAGTTCTGATTCATAAAATCTGTGTCTACTCATTCAAATTTGTTCAAAAAGTGACCAAGAAACTTAACTTTGATGCCAGAACCAGATATCCTCTGCTTTTTTGCAGCTAAAAGCAAGCATAAAAACATAACAGTGGTCTGAACCCTAGCCAGTTTGGTAAGAATGTAGGTTTGTGCTCACATCTGATCTAGATTAATTTTGTACAGTTGCAGAATTAATGGTCAGAGGATGGCGGCCTCTGATTACACCCATATTTCATACTTTAAATGCTCTTTGAGATCCCAGGAAAATATATGCCCAGAGTGTATCTTGGCTTCATCATAAAGCAAGACTCAAGAGCTTACCAGCTCCTGCTTCCTCAGCTGCTGTGTACCATGATTTCCACTGAGAAACCTCGGAGGTGTAAGATGGAAGACTTGGCAGAACTCATCATGAGCCCAGCTGGGACTGTCAAAAGGCCAATGCCCCAGCATGTATTTAGGCAACAGCGATTTAAAACAGAAATCTCACAGAAAAACAATACAGATAGCTGAAGTAAAGATTGAGAACTGATCAGCTCCACTTACGACAATAAGATGCATATTAATATTGCATGCAGTTGCTATCAGAACTGTATTTCTCTAAACAGGATATGGGAGAAATTTTGCTCTTCTACCATGGGCAATTTTTGTCTCCATTTTCTTTTAAAAGAAGTTGTGGATAAGACTAGTACAAATACTTTCATCTTGTTACACCCAGAAGCAACTTGCTTAGCAGACAAGGCATGTAACAATAAGCATAACAATATGAGAAGTATCAAAGAGTTTGACAGCTTTAAACTCACAGACCAGAACAGTGTAAAACGTAAACAATTTTATATTCACCCATAAGTCTATGATGGCAACATTACTCAATGAAAAACAATAGAAAAATCTTATTCAATGAATAAAACACATAGAGTCTTCAGAGAGTGGACTATCATATCACTTAATTTGATCTCGTGTACATCATATTACATCATTTAATTCATTTGGTCCCATAATGGGCCAAATAACTCATATCTGACAAAATTGTATCTGCCAAGAAAGCATAGCATCTTATTTGGAAGGTATTAAACGATGCAAAATTCACCTCTTCCATATATAATTTGTTTTAATGCTTAATCATCGTTACAGATGTATTACTCTATTTATAATTCAAATTAATTTACATTCAACTTCTATCTAGGTCTTAGCTGGAGGATTATCCTCTCTTCACTAGAGTAACATATTAGTTAATAACCAGTATTTTTCTCTGTTAAGTTGCTTATACCTGTAATTAGGTTGTTTTTAATTGTTTTCTTTAATAACTTTACCAGATTAAGCTCTCATAAGAGCTTATTTGCTTTCATTGGTTCAGTATTGCACTTACAAATACAGTGTACACTTCCTCTCTCCTACTCATTACTCCTTTGTAAGTACATACTAATCTCTCTTTTTTCCACATTAGTGTGTTAATTCAGATCAGGAGTGTACCTGTGAAGTGAATCTTGCATTTTTGCCTCATTTACTACACTTTGATTTGCATCATAGTGTGATGGTCATGGAGTGCCTGACTGGGATTACGTTCAGATAAAACCAGACTGGAAGATGGAAGCATTTGGAAGGAATTCTAGGAATGCACCAGGCACAAATGGGCAGAGTCCTTGGGACAAGGTTAGAGTTAGCTTGAAGGCAGGAAAAAAAAACCAAACCAAAACAGAAAAACCTAAATATATATAGTGTGGATGTCAGATCCACAGCATCATTTTATAGATACAGTTCTATTGGTCCACTTTACTTGCTAGACACAGCTATAAGCCTTGGGTCTTTCTCAGAATCCTTACAGTATAGTACACAATACCTCTTCCAATAGTATGAGCTATAGTCCACTTTTTTAATGGCCAAATGCATTTAGGTAAAACACATTTTGTCTACAATATCCTAAAGTAACAAGTGATTCTAGATTTGTGTGATGTGGTTTCCTGGCTTCTTTAATACTTCCCACACAGAGATGATGTCACCCTTATTAATGTAGAAATCTGCCTTGGCTAACTTAAAGAGAGTAACGAAGTATTTTTAAACTATGTCCATTTAGAGGTCGTGTAAAAAACATTTCAAGTAGCATCCATCTATTCCTACCAGTTACTTATCTTTGATGCTTACTGACAGGAATAGGCCTTATTAAAAAATGAAGGACAAGATACAAAGCAGTGATCAACCAGTCCAGGGAAGATGGTCCATGAATATGTGTAGAATTCAAAGTCATAACTGTGATCTTTGAATGTATTATCAAGCTGACACTGCTGCATTGCAGTAGAGAAATAGGGCAATAACGATGGGAAATTTTTCATCACATTTTTAAAGTCAACATTTTTGTCAACACATTTTTTAAGTTTTTTTAAGTCAGAATAAAAAAAATAATTCTCATCAGACACAGTTGCCACAGTAGATATCTAAAGAACAGTAATTAGCAAGGATTAAACAGAGCGGGTCAACCTTACTATCATAAAATTATTTGCTGTGACAGATTCACTGTAAGATTAAAGACTTAATTGTAAAGAAATTAACTCCAGGGTTGCTTACTGAGCTGTATAAAAATATTTTTAATTTAAATTCAAATCGTCAAAACCATATTTTATCTAATTCTGCACGTTCAACTAATTTGACCTATAGCAATATTCTGGGATATTGGTGATGCTTGTTCACTGTTCCTGCAATGTAAAATAGCTTTTGGTTACATAAGAGTTTACACTTATTATAGAAGCTAGGAATCATGCTGTGGTGTGGTTTTTGGAAAGCACACACTAGATAATTCTGGACTAAACATCTATATGATGGTTATTTGCAGTTGTAGGTTTGTATAATCTGCCTTTTGCCATCTAGTCTTATTTTCCTATATAATAACCATGGGATTCTGCCAAAGATCTACATGTGGAACTTCTGTGTAATTTTTAGAGTCTAAGAACATAAGAATGACTAAACTGGGTCACACAAAAGTCTATTCTTCTCACTATTCTTTATCCAAGAGTTGCCAAAGATGCATAAAGAAAAGTATAAAACCAGAGCAATGGTGCTCTGAAATCCTGAAAAAAAACAAACTGTAACTGTTAAATTAGCTTTCTTTCCCTTTCTCTTTCCCTTTCTCTTTCCCTTTCCTTTCCTTTTTCCTTGTTCTCTTCTCTTCTCTTCTCTTCTCTTCTCTTCTCTTCTCTTCTCTTCTCTTCTCTTCTCTTCTCTTCTCTTCTCTACTTTTTTGGTTTAGATGTTTGCTTTAAAATATTTTTCACATTTCTGTGAAGCATTTTTTGCTGATCACAATCCAGTATAGCCCATAGCTCATGAACTTAGAAGGTGGTCTCATACATAAATTTGAATGTTCCTACATTATTTGAGTATTCAATTCACAGCTGAAAATCAAACAAATTAAAATCTACCTCGTGTAAGATGTACAAAAGATAAGCAAGGAGGAACTTGGTTAGAGAGACTTAGTTCTCTCAAAAGAGGACAGAAAGCTACCAATGACTTCATGCAGCACTGTTTGGCTTCAGAAGACAACAACAGATATTTTAATTTCTTTATCTTTGTCACATAAATATCTTTTGCTAGACTTACTATTTTTCCTTTTTAGTCCAGACCTCTCTTTCTGTAGTACCAAGTACATATTCAATCTTTTTGATAGGAATTACTCATCTACTTTCTCTGAACAAGACCTGGTTTCTTTTAAATAGAAAATAACTTTGTTACCATATCAATTCTTGAGGTACATTAAATCCCACTGAAGCAGTAAATAGCTGTTTGAAATATTGACTGGAATTTAATCAAATTTTCAGGGCATTCATCATTGTCACTCCTCTAACTGCTCACGGTATATTGTCTAACAGACATGCAGCAGGCTGCGATCATGCAGGTACAGGAGCAGGAAGGTTTCTGGGTCTGTCTACTGGTTTATAGAACAAAACTAAAGCATTTTTTTACAAAGGTTTATTTTACAACATGTAATTGTCATAATCTCGGTATTTTCGTTGCTAGCTTTCACATCTGCAGTGAAAATGAGAGCAGATGAGGAGATTCTAAGCATATTTAAGAAAACGTTCCCTTTATTTCCCTCTAAAGTTCCTCTAGATAAAAATACGCATAAAAGAGTCAAAATAGTCAACCAAGAGAAATAAAAAGAAAAGTAAAGCCTGAGGCTGACAGGATATTTAGGAAACCATTGTTAGCGTAGCTACAGGAGTAGGAACTTCTTTCTTGGGCAACAGGGTGGGATGTAGCATGGGGAGAGATTAATGTACAATCAACCAGTGAATGTAACTCACTGATGAAAAGTACTTCTTCTTGCCGTTAACAGCAACTCAGACCTACTGCTGATGGCCTGAAACCTCATATTTCAAAGTGTACAAAAAAAATCTTTTTTAAATCTAGCGGGTATCTTTAAATCGCTACACTACGTCTGAGTGATGGAACAGTTTTATTTGGTGATCTGTCCAGAGGAGAGCAGCAGACACTGTTTTCCTGACTACCCAGCCAGTGGATCAATGCACACAGGCTCTCCAACAGATCAAGGGAGAACAGGGTAGATGTTACAGCAAAAGTGGAAAAATACAGGACATGCAGCAGAAAAGTATAGGGTAAGAGAGACCAGAGGACCATTTATAAGGTTAAAATATTAGCAAACCAGGGAGCCACTGTGTCGTGGTTTAGCCCCAGCCAGCAACTACGCACCACGCAGCCGCTCACTCACTCCCCCACGGTGGCACAGGGGAGAGAATTGGAAGAGTAAAAGTGAGGAAACTCATGGTTTGAGATAAAGACAGTTTAATAAGTAAAGCAAAAGCCGCGCACGCAAGCAAAGCAAAACAAGGAATTTGTTCACCACTCCCCATGGGCAGGCAGGTGTTCAGCCATCTCCAGGGAAGCAGGGCTCCATCACGCGTAATGGTTTCTTGGGAAGACAGACGCCATAACTCCAAACGTCCCTCCACCCCTTCCTTCTTCTTTGTCCCAGCTTTATATACTGAGCATGACGTTATATGGTATGGAATATCTCTTTGGCCAGCCTGGGTCAGCTGTCCCAGCTGTGTCCCCTCCCAGCTTCCTGTGCACCCCCAGCCTGCTCGCTGCAGGCCAGCACGAGAAGATGGACTGTCCTTGACTACTTAGCAACAACTCAAAACTTCAGCACCTTATCAACATTTTCTCATCCCAAATCCAAAACATAGCCTCATGCTAGCTTCTATGAAGAAAATTAACTCTACCCTGGCTGAAACCAGGACACACTGGGATGGACAGTGGGGCTGAGACTCCAAGGAGATAACTGGAACTGCCCAATGGGCCAACAATCACTGAGCTCTGCACTGCGTCTTCAGGGACCTCTGGACCACAGACACAGAAGTTATCCTTCTTATCATTGTCACTGAGTTTTGTAACAATTACACAGAAACTAATCTTCCCTCACCCTTGCATGCAGAAGTCCTAAGTTTTGCAGGGTGTAAACATGAGGATTCTGGTAAAGGGCAAGACCAGGCTTCTGGATATTATTTTTCAGTAGTAATAATTTTTAAAACATAAAACAGATCCATGGCAGTTTTATTATCTCTACCTATCAAACCCTATACTAAGTATTAAGTGAAAGAAATGGGCTTCACTTCAAGCATGTTCAAAGTCTTTGCTAAATAAGTTGTTCCAAAACATTTATGTACACCTAACTTAGCAAATCCTTTTATTTTTATGCAACTCCATTTCATTCTTCAAACACCTTTTCCTATGCAAATATAAATCCTATAGTATGTCCTAGACTGCAAAAGTCTCTTCATAATTCAAACGTCAAACTTGCATCTGAGTTTCAGGCATCAGGTGAACCAATCTTTCTAATTTATATTCCCATGTTTGCATATAATCAATGGATGGTGTCTTTAAGGACTTGTAAGAGAGGGACTTCTCTCACTAAATTTAACTGCCTGATTAATCCAACACCATGTTGCTCTGCTTCAAACAGTTTTCATCAAATTTAATCTTTATATGTTATTATGGAAATACTGTATAAAAGGAAAGGGGAAGTAAGGGACACACAAATGGAAATGGAAGATATTACAGGAAACAAGGTAGAAATAAAGACAACAGCAATGAACAGGAGAGAGACTGTGGTGCAAGAGGATAAAAAACCATCACAAATCATGTTCCTAGGAGCATTTCCTTTATAAGTAAAGTAAAAATGATAAGGAAATAACTGCTTGTCTGTATTCACCTGCACGTATTTGGGCAGGGATGAAAAAAGATGTTTTCTGCTTCTTTGCCACTTTTGCAGGTATACATTTCGAAGAACAACTAAGCCTTTAAAAGACAGCACAAGAGCAACCTTTCAATACTGATGCTGAAGAACATTTACAGCTGACCTGGAAAAAGAAAGCTTTAGGGAGATAAAAAGCACTGCTTTCTGTAGCATCTTCCACCCTCAGGAGATGACAAGTACAATTTTCTAAGCAATTGCTAAGGTTCATTTTTTGGTTCTGAAACTTTGGTCTGATGCTATTTTAAGACCAGTTCCAGTTATCTCTGGCAAATCTTAGAGGAACAGGTAGCTATGACACCAAAGGTGCTTTCTGAAATTCACTGGGAGGAGAAAAACTACTATATCATGGCAAGTATCACTAGAAAAAAAGGGACTGAGATGAATTTCAGGAGCAGAGGAACTATAATAATAACAATATAATAAAGATGAAATTTTTCACAGGAGGGTGCAGATCAGCTGCAAAAAAGTCTGTCCACTGGTAACCTTGCATCAAGAAGTTTTATGTGGGGAACTGCTTTTGACAAATTTCAGCCAAGACTGGGACTTGGTGCTCTAGTTGAGAAATTCTTTAAGCAAGAAAGATTTTGAGTGGTCTTCCTGGATGTGAACTTCCACTCTCTTTAAAAGCCCTTCTGATCAGTTTCCTTGGGAGGACTTCCTTCTGAATGATCCCTGCTGCTTCAGATCTCTCTGGCATAAAGTTTCCCCTTTGCAATCAAGGTATTCTGAGAGACAATCAGGATTCAAGAAAGCCAGGATCCAGAGGACATTAATGATCAAGGGACTTTGAGATACTGTCACAGAATGTCCAGCAATGCCACAGTATTAGATGAAATGCAATCCCAAACCCAGATATTGTGGGTTTGAATGAGATTTCTGAGAACTGATTTTTTCATTAAGTAGTACCTAACAGGACTATCTGCCTCCAATTGTTTTCTTGTGCAGAGGACAATATATTTCAATACAGAGAAAGAAAAAAATTTTAAATCTGTTCTTAATGATGCCACTGAGACAGCAATAGAGCTGGAAATATCACTTGAATATTCTTGCACAAGAAAACAAAAAAGGGACCTGTCAGCCTCACCTCTGTGCCTGTGAAGATCATGGAACAGATCCTCCTAGAAGCTCTGCTAAAGCACATGACGGACAGGGACATGGTGCAAGACAGCCAGTATGGCTTCACCAAGGGCAAGTCCTCCCTGACCTACCTAGTGGCCTTCTATGATGGAGTGACTACACCAGTGGACAAGGGAAGAGCTACCGATGTCATTTGTCTGGACTACTGCATGGTCTTTGACACGGCCCTCCACAACTTCCTTCTCTCTATATTGTAGAGATATGGATTCGAGAGGTGGACTGTTGGGTGGATGAGGAATTGGTTGGATGGGCACATCCAGAGCATAGCGGTCAATGACTCAATGTCCAGATGGAGACAGTGATGAGCAGTGTCTCTCAGGGGTCCATATTGGGACCAGTACTGTTTAATGTCTTCATCAATGACATAACAGTGGGATCGAGTGCACCCTCTGCAAGTTTGCAGACAACACCAAGCTGAGTGGTGTCATTAACACGCCTGAGGGACGGGATGCCATCCAGAGGGACCTGGACAAGCTTGAGGATTGGGCCTGTATGAACCTCATGAGGTTCAACAAGGCCAAGTGCAGGGTCCTGCACCTCGGTCAGGGCAACTCCCAGTATCAACACAGCCTGGGAGATGAAGGGATTGAGAGCAGCCCTGCTGACAAGGACTTGGCGGTACTGGTAGATGAAAAGATGGATGTGAGCCAGCAATGTGAGCTCACAGCCCAGAAGGCCAACTGTATCCTGGGCTGCATGAAAAGAACTGTGTCCAGCAGGTTGAGGGAGGTGATTCTGCCCCTCTACTCCACTCTTATATGAGATCCCACCTGGAGTCCTGCATCCAGCTCTGGACCCCTCAGCACAGGCAAGATAGGGACCTGTTGAAGGGAGTACAAAGGAGGGTGACAAAAATAATCAGAGGGATGGAACAGCTCTCCTATGAGGATAGGCTGAGAGAGTTGGGGTTGTTCAGCCTGGAGAAGAGGAGGCTTCAGGGAGACCTTATTGCAGCCTTCCAGTACTTCAAGGGGGCTTATAGGAAAGATAAGGACAAACTTTTTAGCAGGGCCTGTTAAGGGGTAATGGATTTAAACAAAAAGAGAGTAGATTTCAACTAGATATAACAAAGAAATTTTTCTCAATGAAGGTGGTGAACCACTGGCACATGTTACCCAGAGAGGTGGTAGATGCCCCATCCTTGGAAACATTCCAGGTCAGGTTGGATTGGCCTCTGAGCAACCTGATCTATTCAAGATGTCCCAGCTCATTGCAGGGGGGTTGGACTAGATGACCTTAAAAGGTCCCTTCCAACTGAAACTGTTCTGTGATCCTATGATTCTATGATATGAAGTTTAAGAACTACTCCTACGCAAAACTACCAATTGTGACTTCCACTTGCTTTTACTTTCCCTAACAAATTTATTACAACTGTTAGAAAATACTTTTTTTTTTTTTAATTGCATTCAGCAAAGTGGCCAAGACTTAAAATTAAACTTATAATATACTGGGTCAAAAGATCAAGACCAGTTGTTCTTTCACAAAGTCTTGAATTATCAGAGCATAACCGAACAATAGACAACTGTGTGTGAAAAAAAATTAGAAAAGTTACCCCTGAAATACTAAATTCTGTGCAATGCAAAATGATCATTCCAGCCAAAGAAGCTTATCTGTTTATGAAATAAGAATGTCTTCCATTATTTCCCTTGGTAGGTCAATGGTGTTTATGTGTTTTTCTTAAAACCACTGCAGTCTGGATTCTTCCCATTTATTTCTGCATTCCAGAATCACTTGAATTTGTTCTATATTCCCCCATATTTGCTCTAGATTCACTACACAGCCATATTTAATTGCTGATATGAGTTCTTTTATAGAGGTATCTCACAATTTGACTAACATTTACTCCTATTCTAATAATTCAAATTACAAATTAGATGGGTTGATTATACATCAGATCTCTTCGCTATTTTCTTTATGTTATTACACCGCTGTCACCTAGCAGATAGTCAAAGTGTTGAGTCTTTCGCTTTGTTTGTGTTTGCAGGAATATTTGGTGATAGGTTAGATATGTCTTTGATGCAGTTTTGTTTGCTCACAAATATTGCACAAAGCTCTGTTTTCCAGGACATTTTGGTGAGAATAAAGCAACAGTAGATAATTCCATCTCTCACAGATCCAAGCTTTTTCAGCAGGCCTCCACCAAAATATAAGCGTTTTTTTTCTTTTTTTTCAAGTCAGCCCACAAGTGTTTCCCTGGTAATCATCATCAACATCATCATCATCATCATATTTTAGAAGGGAAAGTTTGTTTCCCTAATGCCAAAGGTCTGCTCTTGCACACCAGGGTTTTTGTTAAACTTCTGACTTTGATCTGGAATCCAGGTAGTCACCATTGACATGAGGTCTCTGAAGTTTTTGTTTAACCTATGAACTGCCTCTGGTGTTCACCTGTGGAAACTTCAATATTACTGAAATCTTAACAATTTAACATGTAAACATAGGCACTTCTTTCAGAACATAGAAGGTTACAGAAGTTCTTCATATACCCTCCATTAACCTCTTCTACATCTTCTCCCTTTTTGCATTGATTCCTTCAGGGAAAATTGCCTGAGGAAATACCGATTTAAAAGTGATTAATACAACCTCTTATGTTTTGGGTTAAAAGGTGAACTTCTTTAACAAATACTTCCATAAGGTTTGGTATTTAACTTAGGCTTCCCTATTTTTTTTCCTTTATGCTTAGAAACTTGTTTGGTTTGAGACCAGACCACCCAGACATTCTCTCTATTTATGCCTATTTATTTTTATTTATGTGTCTATTTATTTCCAAAGCTTGCACAGGGAAATTCCAGAGAAAGAGGAATGGGTCCCCACAAAGTTACTGGGAAGAAAGATAACTGCCTCTCAAAATGCATTTTATTAATATGAAGCCCATCTTTTATGCAACACACTACTGGAAAATGATATGCATAGTTTATAAAATAGAACAAAACCCTTGGGGTCCATGTATTGCAACATATTTGTCTGGTTTTTAGAACTTGAAAGTTTATCTGTGTTGTAACAGTAAGCTTTACAATATCACTTCTGAATGACCAAATTCTATTCCCAGTCACGACTGAAACAGTCCAAGTTTATGTAGAGTGCAGTCTAAAACAGGCCGGAAAAGAGATGCTTTCAGAATAATTGGCCATATGCGAGAAGACTAAATGGCTGCCAACATGGATTTTTCTTGAAGTAAGGGCTGTAGTAACGTCTGATTGTGATAGTTAATGGTATTTTGTGATTGGAAGTTGTGCTGGTTTTGGCTGCAATAGAGTTAACTTGTTCATAGTAGCTAACATGGGGCTACGTTTTGGATTTCTGCTGGAAACAGTGTTGATAATTCAGGGTTGTTTTCATTATTGTTGACCAGTGCTTGCACAGAGTCAAGGCCTTTTCTGCTTCTCACACCACCCCACTAGTGAGTAGGTTGGGGGTGCACGGGGAGATGGGAGGGGACACAGCTGGGACAGCTGACCCCAACTGGCCAAAGGGATATTCCATACTATTTGGCGTCATGCTCAGCATATAAAGCTGGGGGAAGGAGGAAGGGGGGATGTTCAGAGTGATGGCATTTGTCTTCCCAAGTAACCGTTACGTGTGACGGAGCCCTGCTTTCCTGGAGATGGCTGAACACCTGCCTGCTGGTGGGAAATGGTGAATGAATTCCTTGTTTTGTTTTGCTTGCGCACAGGGCTTTTGCTTTGCCTGTTCAACTGTCTTTATCTCAACCCACAGGTTTTCTCACTTTTACTCTTCTGATTCTCTCCCCCGTCCCACCGTGGGGGAGTGAGCGAGCAGCTGCATGAGGCTTAGCTGCTGGCTGAGGTTAAACCACGACAGAAGTAAACAGGCTGTAATACATTTGCCTACTCTGAAATGTGACGCTACAAAAAGTGTCATATGCACCATCTACACAGCTGGACCACTAGCTGCTGGTGTGTACTTTCATCCTGCACTGAATTTGGGAGTATGATGCATGTGCCTTAATGTTTAATTATGATTTAAGCCACCTCAGTGACAGTAACCTGTCCTTTTTACTGAGAAAAGATCTCAAAAAAACTGAGCGCTCTAAAAATGATGCTCTAAAATAATGGCCCATGCCATTATAATTGTTGCATATATGTAAGTCATACTTTTGCCTGAAATGCAAGGCTTGAGCATTGGAAATAATGTATGGTGGGCTGTGGAATCAGTAAGATAAAGGTCTTCACAACACATAAGTTATAGTGAATCTCCCACAAGACATACCTTTCTAGCTAGAGACTAGTCCATAATTTCTAGAAGTGAAAGGTCCAGAAAAAATGATTCCGTGAAGTATTACATAGGAAAAGAAACACTTCTCTTGAAGCTTGAATTCTGTTCCTGACCCTCTTTTTGGATATCAGTTCCTCATTGCATGCAGATCATTGGTCTTCCAGGGAGTCTCCACTTAACCTCAAAGTGACCTTGGGGCCCAATTCTTCAGAGGTGGCATGGTCCTCCCAGTGATGATGTGGATTAGCACGGATGCGTTCTTAATTTGTTTGTTCATTGCAGGCCTTGATGACCTCTTGATCCCAAATGCTGCTTTAAGATATCATCATTAAATCAATGATTAACAATCAACTGGGTCAACATAACCGGAAACACATTGAGTAGAAAGATGTATTAACATACATAATTTGTTTGTTAGCTTTTTCTCAATGCTATGCATTTTTCAATAGGAAATTATTTTGCTTTATAGTCAGACAAAACAAAATATGGTCTAGAAAATAGCTCTGTGTATCAGTATGTCAATAATAAAGCACATTCTGTAACTTAAAATAATTGGAATTAATCAAGTTTTTTAAAAAATAATTAGATTGAATATATATCTTACAATTTCATAAATGGCAGATTCATATAAGTTTAGCATGGCAATTTCTAGTTATTAGTCAGATCTTAGAAATAACTAAATACTTAAGATAAATATTTTCTATAAAGTCTTCTCTGCAAATTCATTTTTTTAAATTTTAATATTAAAAATTACATTTGTGATATAACATTTAAAAATATCTAAAATATTTAAGAATAATTTTCTGGTTAAGATAATACTTGACTACTCTGGTTTGTGATTCTATAAAAAAAGGTTAACTGGTGCATTTATTGGAGTAGGAGGGAGAAGACTTCTGTAGTTTTACTCAGAAACAAAGCAGAAGCTCGTTCTGTGCACCATCATCTTTTTGAAGGACTGTGCAGGTATCAGAGTTGGCTTACAGCCACAGCATCCTATGCAGCAAAGATGTTCAAAGGTATATCACAAGAAAGCATGAAAAACATTTTGCTTGAGGCAAATTAAATTCACTCCGGAATATGAGAAACAGGCCTACCACAACACATCTTCACGAGCTGTCGTGCTGTGCATATTGTTATTTGAACATTGTCATGAGATATATAGCCATCTCATCTGTCCCGCCTCTTCCCAATGCAAGGCCCACACATCACACAACTTCAGAACAGGGCAATCGCCTTTGTCCCATTCTGTTGACCTATTTCCCATGTATAGCTGCTCAGTATTTATTTTCCAAATGGCATGTCAAGCACTGGAAGAGATTTTTTATTGCTAAACCTTCCTTTCCCCATTATTGGAGTCTTCTAATTGCTAAGAACACTTTGCCATAACAAGGCTGCCACTGATTCCCAAAAAAGAAAAATTATTGGTATTGGGGATCCAATGTAATTGCTGGACTACAATTCCACCCTCACACAGACCAGGGCAGACTACAAATCCCCAGAGGTGATGCCCTCAACAGAAAGGAAAACTGAGTAAACATGCACCTTCCCTGAATTAAGGATAACCCCACCTCATCTTTCACATTTTTTGGCTAGGCAATTTAACCAACCAATTAAATCAATCCTTTCAAGTGGTACGGCTTAATCACGCTGCCTCTGGGTTGCCTGTTACAACTTTCTTCTCCCTTTTCATCTTCTTGTTTCTTTCCACATTATGCCTTGTTTCCAAAGATCTTTTTAAGTACTTCAGGGCAGAAACTGATGCTGCTGTGAGACACAGGGTCTACTTAGCTGACCTACATAGTACAATCATTGTTAGCAAGTCAGTGTTGGTCTCCTGAAAGATCCATCTTTAAACAATGCTGAAAATTATCAAAGAAGATTTATTTCCTTTTTTATAATAGATCCACATGTTCCTAACATGCCTGGTATCTTACAGATGGTATGTGTGTCATGTTTAATGTATTTTAAAAGGCATTTTTTTTCTGTGCAACCCTTAGGGTGCAATTAAATAAAGCCTATACACACAAGACTAGCATACAAAGGCAATGCATAATCACTTTGTACCCCAGGGCTGTACTACATATGGATCCTTGTTTTCAAAATTCTTAGACTTTGTCATAAATATAATTGGTTTTGACAGGAAGTAAACGCTTAAGCCTGCCCTTTTTTTGACCTGAGTGTCTCTTGTAGGGCTCAATATTCTTGCTGTACATAAATAAAGATAACTAATGATGCACAGAAGAAAAGAGGAGTTCTAGAAACTGTTCTGTATACAACTCAGGGGCAAAAAAAACCTTGCAAAATTAAGGCTGAATTACCTATCTCAAAGTTATGAGCACTTCTGCTTGAACATAGCCATTGCTTGATCCTTTCTTCTGCTTTTCTTTCATTTGAGCTTGGAAGATTCTGCATGTCATCTAGTCAGTAAGTATCTGATAATTGTCAGTAATTTTGTTTATCCTGAGATGTTTCAATGATCATTTGGTCCTCCAAGAGGAGAAAAAATCTGTCAGTGTTCTTTTTGCTGTTCCAGTGATGTCACTGACAAGGTATCAAACATGTATTTCCTAAAGTTGCTAAGAGACAGAATATTTTTTAATATTGAGGTAATAACAAAGGATGGGTGGTAAAAACAGATACGGTTTGGACACACAAATATTTTGTTTAGAATTTTTCTTAACTATTATCTAGTCTGATAGTATAATCAACCCAAAAAGTTACATCTTCCTCATGTTCTTCTTCTAGTGGGACTATGCCACCAGAGTAAAAAAAATTTACAGTGTTGGCATTTATGTTAAAATCCAAGATTTGGATTGGTGCTGTATGACTTAAGTGGTACCTAGAAGTAACACTGTCCCTCTGGCCCTATTGTCTGTCAGTTAACATTGGCATCTGCTCTGCAGTGCCCAGCGTAGAATCCTGGATGTGTTGCTATGACCTTCCTGTTTCCCAGCTTACCTGCATGCTCCAGGTAGCACAAGAATAGGCAAGAACTGAGATGCCAAGGTTGTCTTCTGGATAGCTACAGCAAGCACATGAAACTTTATTTGTCACTTCAGAGAGCAGGGTGAGAAAGACACTAAAAGACTACACAAACCGAGTGATGTTTCCCAGTGTCTTCTCTCAGGAGAAGGCCTGATTTGAAGGGCATTTGCCTTAGCAATTAGACTTAAAGATCTCCAAAATTTGTGTCAGCCTTTTTTCCTGGGTGAAAGACAGAGGAAAAACCCTATTTGGCAAAGCCTGAGTAGAAATTAGTTAAGTGTACAATGCCAATATAATCTAAGTGCTAAATTGAAAGACTTCAGTGAGACACAAAATGGTTCCAGCTCAACAGGCTGCTTCACATTTAAAACTAAAAGTCCATGAATAGTCCAATTAAACCCCAAATAAATACTTCTCCAGTTGACCTGATTCACTTTAATGGAGGAAAGAAAGGCTGCCAGGTCTGAAATTAGTCCTGCCCTGCTTTGTATGCCTTTGGTGCATAAAATAGTTGGCTCTGGTTGAGGCAATTGCGTGAGATAACTTTTAACACTTAATTAAAACTTGAAAACAAAGGCTGACCAGAGTTTTTCTGAAGTTGTCTGAAAAGTCAGTTTTGGTTTTGAAAACATGTAACACACTATGATATCCACTAGACTTCACCCAAAATCTTACAGCAGAAAAGGAATCCTCTATAATGTGCTCAGCAAAAGAGCAAGAAGCTACACCTTTGACATATTGTTCCTTTAAGGTAAGACAGAGACCTTGTTTTGTGTTATTCTGAAGCTGTGCCTGGTAGCTACCAGAAGATCAGATGAGTTATTAAGACCATATGGAAAAGAACCCAGAGTGATTATGTAGACGATGACTATGGTATTGCTAAACCAATGTGTAACTTAGCATTATAATCTTCAATGCAGAAAAGCCAGTCCCAGCCCCTCTTCCTCTGAGGTCATCTGCTTTCCATTTGTTGTATAGTTCTGTTTCATACCATGTTCATTGGATTTGAATTTTCTTGTAGAGGAACAAATCTGTTGTATCTATTCACCACATACACCTATTTTTCTTTATGGGAAATTCTTCTGTTGGCAGAGTGAAAATGAGAATGATTTTTTTGTCTTGCTTGCTTCTTTTTCTGTTCAATACTTCATTAATTTTCAGGCAAGATAACAAGCTTCCTCAGCCTTCTGAAATAAATTGATGGGCACTGTTGAAACATCCATGAAATTACATATATTTTCATATGAGCATAAAAAGAGCTCATCATGTTTTAATATGAAGAAATCCAAATATGCCACTTACTCTAAGGTAATGCATCTTGCATTTGCCTGTTTTAAAACCTGAAGAACACAATATGCTGCTCTATAGATGTGATATTATGAACAACAAAATTGGCAGCAGAGTGTCCAAGACTTCTGACACAAAACAGATCTGTTCAGGTCAGATATGACTTCAGGAATTACTGAAGAACTGCATGGCCAGACTTGTAAAGGAATGAGAATACATGCATCTTGTGGTTTTGTTATACGTGAACTTCTTTGACTCTCCTGTTGATTACCTGTATAGCATACGTCATCTGAACTCGCCTTTGCTGTGTCCCTTTTTAGGTTGTCATGAGGGAAAGTGAAGAGGTGACACAACCACAGTTTGGATGGGTATGATTCATCTCACTTAATTGCTAACATATAGGCTTACATCTCTGCTACTAACAGGAGCCTTGATTTCTAATTAACAGAAAGAGAAAAGAGCTCTTAAGGTGCTTTTCATTTGTGTTGCCAGTCTGTGCCCTTCAGCTACCTGCCGTGACAGTAGATAGGTAGCTCTCTGAGTCCAGAGGAGAGGCCATCATGCAGACAGCCCCACCACAATAAGAGTAGGGTAAAGGCAACTAGCAAACCTTCTAGCTAGTCTTTGAGAGTAGTTAGTTGAATACAAATTTTCATGACCTTTTTCACAGCCACAGGGAACCATGTGATTGCTAATATTCAGCTACCTGCTAACACTTCAAATAAAACTGTCCGGAATTGCTCTTAAGTAGTGAATATGTTGTAGGGAAAAATAGTGTCTTTTATTACACTGAGTTATATCAGCAGATAAACAGACTAACTTTCAGGCCAACAAGGCCTATCTTCAGGTTTCATGAACAAGAAACAAATTCTAAGCAAACAGTAAGTGAAAAACAATTGCTCTAAGTTTAACTTAATTATGTCAAATTTGTATTCATATTTTAGCACTTGAGTAAGCATTTGACAGCTTGTGAGATGGTAGGTGAGTGCAGAGGAGGCTGAGAAACAGGAATTACCTTTAAACATTTTAGCAGGAGAGCTGAGAAAATCCACAGTCAAAACAGCCTTAAGGGTCCCAAAACATGGGCGTATGATGTAAAGTGGCCTTTGGCTACTGTACTGGAGCTTGCTTTACATGTCAAGCCCAGGTAGACTCAGCTGCCAAGCTCAGCTCACAGTAGGGTTTACAAGTTTTATACTCTTACTTAGGCGGTATTTGAACCTGGGCTTAGGTTTTGAACTGTGTCAGTAGCAAATGCATTAGGCTTCAGCCTAGATTTCTGATCAACACCAACTCACCAAACACTAGACCTGCTTCCTAGCAAAGGCTGAGTGTATGTACATACACAGACAGTAAAAACGATAGGACGTACACCTTTAAAAACAGAATTGTATTTAAAGAAATTAGATCAATCAGAAGTGTGATCCATTTTATCCAGGACAGTTTGACATTTCAGTTAGACATGGATAATTTACTTCCCCAAATAATTAGGTACTTTCATGTATCTAACTCCAGAGTATTTGAAGCATACAGTTCCATCAGTGAAATGTAGTAGTTAGTTATTCTGAACTGGCATAACATAAATAGATAATGATTGGTGACCTACTTAAATATATGGGTGAAGACTAATAAATAATATTCAGCTCCAAAAAGACAAAGTACAGGTGAAACCATGCTCCTGCTCTGATAAGCCACTAATTTAAAGTATAATGTACTAATAGACTTTTCTAATAAGCTTATCTGGAGGTATTATGAATAAGGATGGTTGGCTGCCTCATATCTCCATCATTTCTCCATCAGTCTGACCTTTTGATCCTATTGCAAGACGCCTCTCAGTTTTCTATTAATGTCTTAATTCTCAAAATATTATTCTAGTTTGTCCTCCTTACATCCCTCTCACGCCCTCTGGAAGGACTGCCGCTAAAAATCAGGAATGGTGTCCTGTTGCCACAGTTCATACCTCTACAAATCCTCGTCCCTTATCTAAGTGATCACATCATAAGTTTTTACCCCTGCCTCAACGACAGTTGACCTGCTGGGTAGGGGCAACTGTTCTAGATGCTTTTATCTCCTGCAACATTTTAACGGTCCTGCAAAAATGCATAACTGATCTACGGACCACCACTCTTACTAAAGTTCATGTGGCTGTCTTTTGCTTTTGAAAATTAGAGGTGTTACTGCTATAGCAAGGTTGTACACCCAAGGCTCTGCTGCTGATGTTGGTAGTCCTTGGTCCACACATCACCGGTTATTATTTTGAACTACTCATACAGGTTGCCACTATAAATTAGCTAAGAACTGAGAGCTGTGGGAGTATATGGGTCACAGAGGGAACATGCATCCTCACAATATGACAACACTGAGTGGTCCAGAGAAGGGCCACAAAAATAATCAGAGAGCCAGCAAACATCTCCTATGAAGAAAGGCTGAGAGAGTTGGGGTTGTTCAGCCTGGAGAAGGTTCCGGGGAGACCTTATCACAGCCTTCCAGTACTTCAAGGGGACTTGTAAGAAAGATGGGGATAGACTTTTTAGCAGGGCCTTTTGCGATAGGAAAAGGAATAATGGTTCTATAATAAGAAGGTATATTTCAACTAGATGTAAGGAAGAAATTTTTCTCAATGAGGGTGGTGGAACACTGGAACAGGTTGCCCAGAGAGGTGGAAGATGCCCCATCCCTGGAAACATTCCAGGTCAGGTTGGACGGGGCTCTGTGCAACCTGCTCTAGTTGAAGACGCCCCTGCTCATTGTGGGGGGGTTGAACTAGATGGCCTTTGAAGGTCCCTTCCAACCCAAACCATTCTGTGATTATAGTGTTTCAATGGTCCAATATCTATGGCCAGAAATTCAGCTTTCTCTGTTGACAACAATAGTAGCTGACTCTGGAAAAACATATATTTGCATAGTAGTCCTTTGTTTATTTACAAAAATGGATTTTACAATTTTTACAATTTGTGAATTATTACAAATTAGAAATTTAACCTTTGAATATTTCAAATGCAAGGGAGATGAGAGGTACAATGGATCACAGTCTCCACACTTCAACAAGTATATTAGTATACATGTTTTCAAGTATTCAAGGGAGTCCAGATAATTCTTAGAACTTAATCACCAAGGAATGTAATCATAAATATACAACCTTACAGCAGAAAGCATTAAAAAGACAAACCGCTTTCTGGCTAAGTGCTATGAGGTAGTGGAAGAAAGCCACAATATCCCTAATTGATACTGGAATGGAAAAGCTTTTAAGAAATCTAATTACCCCAGTACTGATCACATCTTTCTTGTCATGATGGAATTTCTAAAACATGCTCTTCCAGGCTATTTGTCTTTATAGAAAGACAGTTAGCATCAATCAAAATGGATTCCACAGAAAACTAATAGAGTACTTTTAACACATTGAATAAAAGAAAAATACTAGTACATCAGTATGTTCAGCACTAATGAATATTTGCCATAACTGAAGTTATTGTAAAATTCAAAAATAAATATCTCACTTGCATATCTAGGGTAATTGTGACTGAGAAATAAAACATACCTATGCTTTCATGACTGACTTGTTTTCAAAGCTTTCAGCTGAAGAACAAGAATGTTGAGGAACAATACGTGATCTTAGAAATGATTGAGAGTATCTGGCCTAGAAATTCTTTGATGCAGTTCTTAGACACTCAGTGTGAATACATATTAGCAAGTGGCTGCTTGTCCTTTAAAAAAAAATTGAGATCATACAATGCAAAAGATTCGACTTACTTGTGAGAGAAGTGTCCCCTACATGCACCACATTGAGATTTGGGTACTATTAAATACAGATATATTTCCAGTTCCAAATTTGTCAGATCTCTGTTTAGAAGTGGTAGTAAGTTTCATTCCTTCAATATTATGGATCTTATAACTGATTCTCCATGATGCATTTTGAAAGATTATGCACTAAAGTAAAACACTTGTAACAATTCAGAGCATTTTTTTATACTTGCTGAACATTTTCAATGATGAGTCACCTTTCATGTTCCTTTTTTACCAGCAACCAAGGCAATGAATCTGCCATGGGCTGTCCAGCGAGAGGATTGTAGAGTTGTTTCAAAAGCTTACACTGTCATAGACAGCATCTCCTAAACAGAGTAAGTACATTTTTATGGCTTGTCTGAATTTAAGATTAAGGCTTGAAGACATTGTCCAAGGATTCTTCCCTATCCCCAGTAAGTGGGGAATCTATAAAGGAAAGAAGTTACCACATATTACTGCTGCTTTCATATGACTGCATCTTTGAGGTGAGGATTCAACTGAGTTAACCTTTAACTCTCATAGGGAAGAGAACACTGTGAAAGTCCCAATAGAGGGATTATATTCCCTAGATGACCCATGACACAGCAGCTGGGTATCCTGGAGAAAGCAATGTCAGGGAGTCAAGACTTGTAGGGTATATAGAAGGCAAAGCAAAGATGTAATGAAGAATGAGGCAAAGACCCAGGAAAAGAGAATTTGAATGAAACTCAGGTCAAGATGATATCTGTCTCACTGTATTGTGTCGATTGCAGAAGGATTCATCTCACCTGACTATAGACATCTGATATGCAGGACTTCACAGCTGAACTACTTAGTGAGATGCCTTTTATATATGGAGAGATACAGACATCTCTGGGGAATTTGTCTCATCCTAAGGTAGACACTTAACCAGATCTGATGAAACATGTCCTGAACATGGCTATTTTTTTCTCCTCTGACAATAAGGATACCTGGTTCAGACATAACATCTACATTTAGGCAAGACAAAACACACTGAAGCTGTTCAGCTGTTCAGCCTCAGAGCACTGGTATGCATGAGAGCTCTGTCCAGGAGACAGTCTAGGCCAGCAAACTGCAGCATCTCTGATGAAGCATCTGCTATCGGGCTTTTGCAATGCAGTGTTGAGAGATTTCACTTTGACCCAGAAATAAATGATGAACGCATCAAGGATAACTGCCAGGTGAGTCAATGGTTTACAGTTCCCAAAGACTTTGTTGAATTCTCTTCTTTTAAACACTAGAGGCATAGCTGTAGGCTACTAACACAAGGGATGAGACCATCTTGTAGACCTCCACATTTGATAACATCAAGGATCCCTCTTACAGACAAGGGAGACAAATAAGCTTTTTAATGGCATAGCTTCTTTCTTTCTTATATGACCTTCTGAAATAGGCCAGATTTGGTTTAGAAAACTGTTGTTATTCTCCTTTGACAATAATTGGAATTTGAGGTGGTAGTTCAGATGTTGGCCTCTAGCCTGTAGACATGACTGGATGAGATGGATGCCATACCAAGTTTGAGTGAAAAAAATCACTGAAGTCAAAGGTTTTAACAAGCAGCAGAGGAGATTGCTCAGCATTTGAGGATTTATAGGGACTCAGATAAAGATATGATAAAGAGACAATTTGGAAAAAAACCCCTGCCATCTGTACCCTTTATTCTGAGACTCTCCTTTACCTAATATATGAATTTTCCTCTAGATAAAACGTAAAGAATGACATGACAGGTTACTTTCACTGACCATCATGTGACTGTATACAAAGCTAAGAAACATAAAATTGAGTTTGCCAACATGAGGCAGTTACTGAAGTGGAGAATGTCCATTTTGTTGATTTTGTAGTACTGGTTGGAAAAAAGATAGCTGTACCTCTAGTAATTCTCATAGCCAGTTCACCAAAATAAGGTTTTGATCAATATATGAGTTTTACAGTCTTTGCCATTAGGAACACACTGAACTTTATAAAAAACTTAATAAGCATACTAAGTAAATACATGCCTGGGAATTACTAGAAACTAATCAATACCAAAGACAGTATCTTAAAATCAGCCCAGTTTAAAGTTTTAGCATTGTGTAGATTAAGTTATAGCAGGAGAGAACAACCAGATTTAGATCTCTGATATCAAGGCAGAGAGCTTTTTAATATCATTTCCTGGTCAGTATGACCAGAGCCATGAATTCATAAATCAAATAATGTGGTTTAACCCAGTACAATTGTACTAAAATCCTTATTTTAGTTTTAGATTTAGTTAAATCCAAGCAAGTGTTTTCAGGGTGACACAGTGAGAATGAAAGACGATACGGATGGACCTCAAAAAGTGACCTCTGTTCCAGTATCTTAGTGTTAGAGAGGCAAATAAAATTCAAATAATAGATATAGCAAATTGCAGCAAAAGAATCAGTCTCAGAATCCCTATTCCAGCTTCTTGTTGAAGCCTGTTGAAATGTGAAAGGTGAAAATATTTTAAGATGGACCACAAAGGGAGGCCACTAGCAATGTGAAGACAGAAGATTACGGCCTGTTTAAAAACACTCTCTATGTCAACAGAAGGCTATCTTATTATAAATAAATATTCTAACTTTGCCTTTTTCACATCAAGAAAGGAAAATCTGATTTTGGGGGTATTTCTTCAGGTATGGACTTAGGGGCCTTTAAAATCGGTTACAGAAATACTAACAGGACTAAAGATACTGAAAAGGCAAAGAGAAACAAAATTGTTTTTTCTGAAAACTCACTTTTCTACTAATGTTTTCATGGGGTAGCAGTAACATAATTCTTTGCCATCCCATTACCTATACGTACTATGTTTGAGGCTTAAAATGGGTGTTATGTTTCAGTCTGCCTATACCTGTCTCTTCAAAGCAGAAGAAACAAGTCATCTTGTTTGATGAATAAACTCAGGGGAGTATGTCAACAATACCTGACTTGCTTTGGGGCACAAAATAGTCAGTTTGTTTACATTCTTCCACTGAATGACAACTGTTATTAAGAATAAAGAATTTTCCTTTTTTCACACCAACAGAAAATTGAAAAACTGTTTTAATTGCTTAAATTTTTGTCACTTAAATTTTATTCAGCACACTGTACTTCTATTACAGTCAATTAAACTGCAATCCTGGATTTCTTTTTCAGCGTATAAATAGATAATATTATTTCAAATATTTTGATGGACCATAAGAATGCTCTAAGATTTTGAGGGAATTACATTAACTAGACTTCTACACTTTCATGTTTAGTAGTATAGTTCTCGTTGGAATGTCATTGGAATAATCACTAAATGGATGGAAATCCTTCATATAGATCGAAGAGCGGTGTTGATACAGTTAAAAATAGATTGTGAACAGCAACTCAGGAGGCCTAAGAACTTCATCTGGTTGGCTGCTTTACTTAATTACTGATAATTACAATTTTTCAGAAAGATACTGAGTTGCTTTGCACACTAGCCAACCCTGCAGTTTACAATTGTTTTATCAGTAGTAACAGGAAAGTAACTCTTCCCTTGCTTCAAGGAAGGTACATGGTTACTGCAGTAAAAACCTTCCAAGGAGGCATGTGCAATCTCCAGCATATTGTGGAGAAAGAGCTTTAAATCACACAGCTCTGCTGCCTCAGCTTCACTCTGTCATGCACAGAGAAAGGGAGGAAATAAGGGGTTAAAACCACAACCCCTGACAGTTCTCTTGTTAAAGTTTCAAATTTCTTGAGACAGATAGTGAATGAGCTGCTTGCTCAAAAAAAAAAAAAAAAAATTGAATTTTCTGTGAGCTGACGAAATCCAATAACTCTTCACCTTCCAGAAGTGCAAGTGGACACACTGGAGAGGTTAGAGCAGCAGTTGTTTCGGGAGAAAAAAATGAACTGACGCTCAAATTCTGTATCACAGTTTGAGAGAGCAATTTCAGTGAAAAGTGGCAAGCATCAGTCATCTCAGGCATAAAATTACAAGTCCTTGTGCCACCAAGGCTGCTTAGTTGTCCTTTGGCTGTAAATATGATTTGCTTGGGTAAGGAGACAACTGTCTCCAGACCACTGATGCTACCAGATCAGTAATTGCAGTGTTCATTATACTCTTCTCAAATGCTGCATGTGAACGTAGGACTCTGCGGACGAAGCCTGAGTTCATTAGAGTTCTTAATTGCTTGTTTACCCCTCCATCATCTTCTGTCTTCTCTTCTACATTGCCTGAAAAGTTTGCTTCCAAAAACGGCAGCATGTGGGAACTCCCAATGTTATTTTTTTGCCATATTGAAACATAGGGAAAATGCCAACAGCAAACTTGGAAAGTCCTTTCCTTTAGGGCCCCAAGCACAGAGACAACTCTGTGGCTTTCTAAGAATTTTAGTTAATGAAGGGTTCATTCCAGAGATGATGAATCTCAGATCAAGGATCAAGTTCAGCATTTCAGCATTAACATCCTCCTGGGTTAAGAATACTTTCTAAGTGTTTCAGACACAATGCTAATTATCTCTGTGACTTATGATAATGACTCTGAATATGAAATTTGGTTGCCAAAGGCATGTCGCTTATTTTCTTCCTTCTCATCCCTTGTACAGATTTTGCTAAGCCACGTTTGGCATAGATATGATTATAAATGTCCCCGTCTCACTTAAAATGATGTTGCTCTTTCACCACCCATGGGATAATAATCTCCCTGAGTAATAAAATTAAAAAGGAAAGATATTTTTCAGGGAACTTCTCCTAGCAGATGGCAAACAATTATGTGTCTTTGATATGGACTCGAGAACATTGCTATATACTGCTAGATTGTATTTCACATTTGTAGAAAGAGGCAGAGAACCACTGCAGAGTGATTGCAAAAGTATGTGCCTTATATACGGAGTTTGCAGTCTAGTTAGAATGTCATTTTCTTTCTTGGTATGATTTGTCTGGGCCTACAGCTTATGATTTGCTGTATTGATCATCATATGGGTTGCTTTGTTCCTCAAATTCAAAAATGAGAAATGTCTCTAAAGTTGGTTAATACTGTATTTAGTAAAACTTTGTCTTTCTGGACACAAAATCTACATATTTGTGGGAAGAATGAGATCATTCTCCACAATACGAACATATCTTCTTCTCCAAATGCCATCAATAAAATCAGTTATCTGTCACCCTGGGTCCAGAGAGAGACTGTGAGGGGCAAGTACTAAAGGCAGTTGTTTTCCCTCCGTAGATCTGAATGGGCAAATGTATCAGCAGGATGAAAATCACGACTCCCGCCTTATACCTTAGCAAAAAGATAAAATGAGGGGCAAAAATAATGGGCTGTACCAGACATGAGGCTACTTCAGAGAACAGTTCCCTGGTATGTTTTCCGTGGTAGCAAACATGGTTTAAGAAGTTCTCAGCAATCTTCTCTGGATTCGACTTGCACCCAAAACGGCAACACAGGGGCAGAACAAGCTGCTTTTTTTTTCCTTTTTTTTTTTTTTTTTTTAAATGGGAAACTGGAATGGTGGATATAACACAAAAGAGAAAAGAGGCTGTGTTTGTTTACTACTTGCCAATATGTATTAGAATATACTAAGATGACCAACTAGGCTTTGAAGCTGAAGTCAAGTTAGTGAGATATTTTTGCCTTTAGCATTTGTAACCTGTTCTTTATTCTTGGACATGTTCACATATGTGAAATCTATAATGATGAAGTTTTCAACCATATGCAGAGAGGACTAAAGGTAAGTTAAAAACTCACCTATGATTATTGCATAAACTGCATAAATTGCAATTACTTCTTCAATAAACTGCCTTAATAAATTGTTCAATAAGTTGCATTGCAATTAATTGTTCAAAAATTGCATAATTTTTTCAGCTGAGATACAACCTTTGAAATTGACTTTTCATCCAATTTTCTTGATCTGCAAGTCAAAAAACACTTTATTGCAATATTCAATCAATATTCAAGTTTTCAATCTTAAAAAATAAACTTCAGGCACACTGTTAAGGATCTCAGGAAAGAACCTCAATCTGAAGATTTTTCTTTGGCACCAATCCTCTAGGATGAAGAAGGAGGACTTTGAGCCTCAGGGACCAAAGCTGAACCATATGAAAATCAGGAAATGGCTTTAAATCGCTCCATTTCCTTCTGACACTGGTGTTTACCTAACAGTAAACAGACACTGGTGAAAGGTGGCATCGTGTTCAATTACCTTGGGTTGTCTGCAGTTCTCAGAAGCTCATTTTGAGAGCTGGAATTATGTACCCATTTCAGCTGGGATGGAGTTATATTTGTTTGTGGTGCCTTGCATGGGGTGATGCTTTCAATTTGTGATGAGGGCGGTGTTGATGGCAGGGGGATATTTCAGTTGTTGCTGAGCAGTGCCTGCACAGCGTCAGGGCATTTTGTGATTCTGCTGGAGGGTGCACTTGGGGGGCACAGGAGGTTGGGGGAGAGCACAGCTGGGATGGCTGGCCTGGGCTGACCGAGGGGATATCCCATACTATATGATGCCACGCTCGGCAATAAAAGCCGAGGGGAAGAGGAATGAAGTGGGGGACATTTGGAGTGATGGCATTTGTCATCTGAAGTAACCCTTACATGTGATGGAGCCCTGCTTTCCTGGACATGGCTGGCTGAACATGAGATGCTCCTTACCAACCAACAATATAAAATTTATACCTGTTTTTGTGTCCCTGGAACAATGCCAACAGCTTTACAGATTCAAACATCTAGCACTGTCATCATGACAAAGCCCAGGTCAAACCCCATTCAAGTTGCAGGAGATTGTTCAGTTCTGATCAGTGCCCAGTTTTTTGGATGCCAAAAGTCTCTTTTTCTGAAAATCTATTATAAGCACAGAGTTTCTCAGATTTCTTGTTCATTCGGCTTCTAAATAAGATGGAAAAAATACTATAGTAGCAATATTTTGGTGATAGTTTAGCAGATTTCATTTCTTTGATTTACTGCAGTACTAGGAAATTTAGAGAATGGGGAGATCTGCAGCACTGGAAGAAACCAATCATTAGCTGAACACTATTAGATCTGCAAAATCATGACTAGTTTGTGCTTGGATGGCAACTTAGGTCAGAATTATTTCTTGTTTTGAGTAGGAAGTTCTCTTGAACAGAAAGTGCTCAGTAACTCACAAAATGAATGACTGTATGAAGAGGTTTTAATAATAACTAAATGCCTGCTTTAAAAATGATTTAGCTACATTAAAGAAACATATAATGATACTGATCTTTGTCTCTCATAAAACATAAGCATGAATAAATAATAATTTCTCCTAAAATAACTAAACAATTCCACAGAATCTCATTCTGCAAACCAGGTTTTAATCTCATTTCATGATACAAGTAACTGTGAGGTCCTTAGGTTAGATTTTATTTTTAGAAGTTATTCTGTAAATTATACAATAGTAGTCAACCCTATAATTTAGGTAGTTATAGAGCATCACTTGCTACGCTGTATTTAAATAGCCAATCACAGTATACTCTGTCCTATGAATGTATTTCTTCTTCATTGAGTATGCACATGCATTTGAGATATACAAAGTTTATATGAACTGAATTATATTAATTAAAATATAGCCAGACTGAGTCTTCCATGCCACCTTGTGGAAAATCAATGACATTTTCTTATGCAGTAGCTGATACTAGAAATTCTGAACCAACGAAGAACTGTTGGAAGTTATAAAAATAGCTATTAGAAGGAAGGATAAAATATTGCTGCAACAAGATATAGCTGCTGATAATACTTTTATCTAGCATCTGTTAGCTACAACAAATAACCAAATGGAAAAAGTAGCACATACTTCTGTCTGAGGCTTCCTTCCGTCATATCTTCACCATTAATTTCTTTAAATGTGGCCAAAACACTCTTCAGCGCTGAAACAGTTAAAAGGTCATTGTTAACCACTGGACTTAGAGGAAAATGTGTTTATCTAGTTAATAAGAGGTGGCCTTCAAACAAAAATAGAGCCTTGAATACAGTATTTTAAAACTATAATTACGGTTCCAGTGTTCTAATGTCACTCAGATATCTTTTATTATATTTGTATAACTACTCCGCAACGTCTGATTAGTCCTCAGACATAATCTGCTGGTAAAACATTGAACATGCATAGTTTACATGTTAAACAATGCAAGATCTCAGTATTAAATTTTAAAAGTATTGACTGTGTGAAAATCCAGGTTCCACAAGAGAAATCAGGATGATTTCAGCAGAGGCAAAATCTCACCTTTTACATATAAAATTGGAAATCTTTCCAGTTTTACTTTCTCCACAAATTTGTGGCACCTTCTCCACGTTATGTCTATGGCTTTCAAACAAGTATCTGGAAGGGAGTGTTTTGTAAAAATAGACTGCAGCAGGATTAGTTTCCTTTCTTTTTTGCTTAGATTAATGCACAGAAATGGGAATAGAGATACTTAATAAAATTTCTTAATTGTAAAGCATCTGACATTAAAAATGTCTAGCAAAAATGCAGGTAAGTTTATCCTTTGCTTTTCAAAGAGGTTTTGATCAGAGACATTAGAACTCTGTATTTCAAAAACTGTTTAAAATATTGCTTGGTGCAATATTGGTGGTATTGTTTGTCACGTGGTTAATCACAAGCACCCTTGATGTCATCCCAGACAAGAGTTAAAAAGATAGTAGCTAAAGTAATAAAATGGGCATCTTGAAGGTCCTTTAAAAGACACTAAGGGAAATGATGTAGAGCATCATAGCAGTGACTCAGGCTGAAACTGGAAAATAATGTGCTTCCATGTCAACTAGAATGACCAGCAAGTTCTGGTATTACACTCCAGATGCCTTCAATGAAAATAATGGAATAGTTCTGTGATAAATAGAAGAATTTACCAGTTCAAACAGTGTTTAATCCTGTCTGGTTTTCCAACTACCTTCCAAAGTAAAATCACATTATTTCTCTTACCCTATAAGTATTTTTTTCCTAATTATACATATTTTAAAGACTTTGTGTATGCCTTATGTACTAAGTAGACAAATTATGGTAAATTATGGGTGATTTTTTATTTCTTCCTAAAAATCACATAAATATGGAGTGAAATATATCTGATGTGCATGTAATTTCACACACTTCTTGGTATGCTCAGAGAAAAGATTTAAATTTCCCTATGACTCCTTCAGGTGCTGGGGAGGGGGCAGTTATGTGGTGTTTTTTCTTGTATTTTTCATAACAGTACATTGCCAAAAATATTCCAGTCTCCCAAGGGCTCTAATGAAAGGCTGTGTGTAGGTTAATGGATTATATTGAAAATCCAGAGTGTTCAAATGTGAAAGAAGGGGGTGTGGTTTTTTCTTTTCAATTTCTTCACATCTTTTATTCTCTTTGAACCAAATGGCTCACTAATGCATTTAGAGCTCTCTCTTGTTGAAAACAGCTGTGGCTTTAGCTGTGAAACAGCCCAACCTACTCAACACAACGGTAGCCCTTCTCCCACCTCCTACACCTCCCACCCTTTCCTGTCCAGAGAGCCTGTATCACCCAGGTGGATGCACAGACAAGCCTGAAAAAGTGTGGGGCACTTTTTTGGCCTTCCTAGCTAGAAAGAGAAACAACAATTTACAGCCTCCCCAGAAGTTTGAAAGTGCAGAAGAACAAATCTTCCTCTCTTCAGTTTGCTCACGTTTCTTAGCACAGATGCAGGAAAAAGCCAAACCTCCTGCAAGTCTGGAGGATTTCTGAGGAAATTGAGGAGGGAGGAGGCAGCATCTAAATGCCAGCAAAATAGAGAAAGACACAGAAATTGTTTTCTGGAGGACTAACAAACCAGTCCAAATGCATACAGCCTCCCCAGGTCAGCTGCCAGACCTATTTCAGAGGGAAATAATTTATTCCAAAGCAGCTAGACAATACTTTATGATTTCTGAGCATGTTGTTTTAAGTAGACTAAGTCCCAATGCTCCCGAGGGGTCTTTCTTGAGGATGCAACTGGAGGTATAAACTACAGAGAGTATATATTCTTAAAAGGCTAAGTAATCTGGAAACCCCTTCTCAAGATTTTATCCTGACTACACCTTGACATGGCGAGGAAGATTTGTCTCGAGAAAAGCAGAAAGATTAACATTTGAAAGACATTTTCAATGTTCATATACACCAATGATCAAAGCAGTAACTGTAGGATAAAACAAACTTTGTGTATCTTCAGTAATATGCCCATTACATAAAATTTTTTTTTTTCTAAAAGTGATGGTCTTGATTTGTTTTCAACCTAATAATTTGAAGTGTAATGTACCTATTTATTTCTCATTCTCTGTGGCTTTGTGTCCAGGATTTACAGCATTAACTTGTGAAAACAGAAACTAAATTCCCACAAACATCCACTCTAAACTTCTCCCTGGGAAGCTCTTTAAACAAATTGATAAACACTGTATTTGTCTCCAAAAACTTGGTTAAAACTGATCATCACTAAAATGCTTCTCATTAAGCGGTTTCCTCCTTCGGTAATTTATCCTTCTCAGAGAAACACCCAATGAAGAAACAGCCTGACGGTGTCCTGGACATATTCCTTTCTAAATGCAAGCTTTTTCAAAGGGCTGCTATGTACTGGAGACCTGTGATCAGATCTGAAAAAGGGCAAAACTATTGCAACAGAAAAGCATCCAAAATGTAATGCTATCCAGACACTGACCTCTTTCCTAGGATCTGCAAGATTATTTGCCCTGAAGTATTCTCCTCTTGCAAAATCACAGAGCTGGAAGAGCAACACTATAGTATAAAAAGATATTTTTTATTATGAAAGGCATTGCAGGTTTGTGAACAACAAGATATCAGAATGGTTTCAATAAATCCCCAGACAACCCTGGAATCTAGGAGGTAGGTATTTTCAAAGGACTGGATGGAAGCAGTATCTTTATGAGGTTCAAGAAAGTAAATCCTGGACAGATCTGAAGTGGCAGATAATGTCTTCTCTCTTCTTCTCCACACAGTCCCTTGCAAAGAAATAAAATGTAGTTGAAAAGTTTTGAGCCCAGGTATCTGTATATAGGGTAGACATTGAACTCACCACTAAAAATAGCTTACTAAAACACACTCTACTTCCACATGCTTTAGCTGCTGAGTAATTAATTGCCATTTGAAATCCCGTTATCACATTTAACAGCAGCAGGAAAGGCTGGACATTAAATCACATATGAAAAGACACTGTCATTGATTCCATACAGGACCATAAAAAAATGGATAATAATTAAGATGGGGGAAAAAAAAATGAATTGGTGAAATTATTTTCAAGTCTTGACTACAGGAAGAGTACTGTACTCTCCTGTGAAATTCAGTAACTTAGTCTGGCATGCTAGGATGACCTATATATATAATATATATATGTGAGCTTTCTGATTATGATTTGTAGTACTACAGGGAACCTAGCAATATTTTTCAATACACCAAGCTGTTACAGAGAGATCTGCTAAAATCCCAGCTATCATTTGAACATTAGGGCTACTTTTCCCCCACTAGCTGTATGATTGACCATTCCTCTGCTCTTTTTTTCCCTTAAAATTAATGTAGTAATCTTCAAAAAAACAAAACAAGACCAAACCAGGTTCCTTATATAAAATTATTATATTTATAAGCAAGCTTTATTGCACTATAAGCAGCAAATTTGTAAAAATCATTCTGTGTGTTGCTATTCATACTCTTAAAGTTAGCTATCATCTCAAAAATTTTCATTTTCCCTTGGATAGACAAGTCTAGTGTCTGTTGGATAAGGAATATTCCCCATAGAATATATTCAGAAGGGCTAAGTTTCTTCCCAGCTCCTAGCAACACAGCAAGATTAACAGGCAAGGGCGGAAACCTGCTGTCCCTTGAAACATGACTTCAGATGCATTAATAGGTTTGCCCATCCTACCTTCAGCAACATGTTTTGGAAGATAACATTTTAAAAGAACACTTTTTTTTTCCCCCCCCAATTCAGTCATAGAATCATAGAAAGGTTTGAGCTGGAAGGGACCTTTAAACATCATCTAGTCCAACCCCCCCACAATGAGCAGGGACATCTTCAACTAGATCAGATTGCTCAGAGCCCCGTCCAACCTGACCTGGAATGTTTCCAAGGATGGGGCATCTACCACCTCTCTGGGCAACCTCTGCCAGTGTTTCCTCACCCTCACTGAGAAAAATGTCTTCCTTACATCTAGCTGAAATCTACCCTCTTTTAGTTTAAAACCATTACCCCTTAAACAATCACAACAGGCCCTGCTAAAAAGTCTGTCCCCATCTTTCTTATAAGCCCCCTTGAAGTGTTGGAAGGCCGCAAGAAGGACTCTCCAGAGCCTTCTCTTCTCCAGGATGAGCAACCTCAACTCTCTTAGCCTGTCCTCACAGGAGAGGTGTTCCATCCCTTGGATCACCATTTTTGTGACCCTCCTCTAGACCCGCTCCAACAGGTCCATGTCTTTCTTGTGCTGAGGGCTTCAGTCCTTCGCAAACTTTACCATGGTGGTCTGTTTTTTTGAAACAAGTGATTTAGACCTTCTGTTATAAAAAAAGTCTTTTAAGTACTCAAAACACACTGCTCCTTTCATCCAGTCTAATGTTTCTCCCCTAAAAATCATAGTTGCTTAGATATGTCTGTCTGAAACACACACACTCAAGGTGCTCTCTTTATTCTTTACTGCAGTAGTTTCCAGGAAGCCAGACAGAATCTGAAGAACCCATTTGCTGCACAGGCAATTTTATTTTCTTCTTTATTCACTCTATTCCCCATAATTTTTATTCCCTTCTGCCACTCAGCTGTAATTCCAGTCTGCATAACATATTTTATGTTATTTTGTTATTATATGCAACATTATGAACTTCTCACAATGAATCTTACATTTTACTAAAATCTACTAGACTTTCTTGATTTTTAGAAAAGGTTGTCTATGGCTCAGTGATATAGATTGTGATATTTATCGAGAAAATACTTTTATGCTATTACTACCATAGCTGGTTCCTTGTGGTGTTAACACCAGTAGAAAAACCAGGCTCTGTGGGTCTCTCTATTGTCATTTCTCCATGATGACTCATTCATTTGCAAAAAAACAAAACTATTCCACTTACACTTGGATATTTTTGCCCTATGCAAACTTTTTCAAAGAGTTCAGTTCATTAGATCAAAGTTTTTCTCTGAAATAAAAGAAACAGCTCTTAGTTCCTTTGAACAGAGAGATTTTAATTTTTTCATTTGTACTTTATGTGGGATAAATCTAGTGGATTAGGTTAGAGAGAATTGGATTGCATTAATTTTTGACAAAGAAGATGATATAGACAGGGTAATACCTTAGTGACATTTAACAATGAAGACAAGAAGCTTGAATTTCAGGCTGGAAAAAAAGAATGAGAGTTGTGTATAAAATCTAGGTATGTTATTTTGACTAGACTGTAAAAACAAAAAGAAAACCAAAAAAGATAGGGCAGATAAGCCAGTAAAGTAAAGCTTATAGGTTTATCTTAGCCCGATAAGTGACTCCACGGAATCACAGAACAACTGAAGCTGGAAAGGACCCCAGAAGTCATCTGGTACAAAGCCCATTCAGAGCAGGGTCAACTAACTCAGAGAGACCAGGGCCTTGCCCCATTGAGTTTTGAGCACCCCCAATGATGAAGATTTCTCAGCCTTTCTGGATAATGTGTGCCAGTGTTCAGTCACCCTCATGGTGAATTCTTTTTTTCTAATATCTAGCCAGATTTTCCCTTGTTGCAACTTGTGGCTATTGCCTCCTGTCCTGTAGCCATGCTCTTCTGAGAACTCTGGGTCCACCTCCCCTGCACTCTACCATTAGGTAGTTGTAGGAAGCAACAAGGTCTCCCTCACAGCTGAATGAAACCAGCCCTCTCAGCCTCTCCTTGATGATCAAGCACTCCAGCCCTCAACTATCTTGGCAGGCCTCCACTGGCCATGCTCCAGCGGTGAGTATTTTTCTTGTTCTAGGGAGCCCAAAAGCAAAATATTGCCGTCTCACACATGTTGAACAGAGGGGAGTGATCACTCCTCTCAACCTGCTGGCTATACTATGGCTCATACAATCCAAACACGTCTCTCTTCCCTTTCTATAAAATTGGTTTAATGATTCTTCCTTTCCAAATTTTGAAAAAATGTTCTAAGTAACAGTTGTCTCATGATTTTAAGAATGGGATATACTTTTATATTCAAATACCTAGATATGATAAGTGAGTGGCCCATGTGTGTCCACAGAAAAAAATTAAGTGCTTGATGGCAATATTCAAATCTTTGTGATGAGCTATACATTTCAAAATTTAAAACTTGGAAAAGAGAGAGAGGAAACAGAATGGAAGAAACTCTATCTCAGAGCTGATATTTTCAAGATGGATTTGGAATAGCTTAATTTATATCTTAGCTTTTTTATAGAATCATAGAATGGTTTGGGTTGGAAGGGACCTTAAAGATCATCTAGTTCCAACCCCACTGTCATGGGCAGGGACACCTTCCATGTACTTCCATACTCCACTGCCATATCTCAGGTTCTGTCCTCCAGCTTCATTCTCTATTAGTATTCTCCAGCTCAGGGAAATACCATAAAAAGTTTTATTGCCTTTTGTTGTACAAAAATGTCATAACCTTCTCTCTGTTTTCACAGTTGCTTGATCAATAGGTTGTCAATGCAAAACAGACACAGCTATTTAATTTTCTGTGTGCAAAGAAAGAATATGAGCTGTTACTGGATTTCTCAAAGGCCAAGCAGTGAGACAAGAAGGAAGCAGCCCATAATTTTGGGGAGCCATAGGGAGATCAGATGAGACAGACAAGGCAGAGATGCCACACATTTGTAAATGAAGCAAGAAAACAAGGTTGACGAAAATGTTATCATCTAAGGGCTTCTATGGATACTCAGAATGTTTTTGTCTCTTAGAACTCAAAATACAGTGAAAGAGGAGGCAGGTCTGGTCATACCACTATAACAAATAACGTTTGATGCTTTCTTGCTTCTTACCTGGGCTGTCCATATCCAAATTTCCAAAAACCTGGGACATAGGCAAAACAGCCTGCCTATTATCTGCAGTTTGTACATGATAGAGATATCTGACAATTCAAGGAAATATGTAGAAGGGAAGACTGTTATGATCCGTGGTCCAAACATTCTGTTTGGTTTCTTTGCTGCTAGAATGATCAAGCAAAAGTCACATCCAGAGAACGTGCTTTTACCACTTGTGTTCAGCCTACCTTTGTTGGTGCAAAAAAATGGAATTTGCATCGCTGATGCTTACAGTTGTGTTACCATTAGACCATCCAGTTTCTCTGTAAAGACCACTTCGTTACTCCTGACAGGATCAACTGAGGCTGCTGATTTTCAGAAAAAGAGCATTAGAGTGTTTTACATGTACACTTTTCAATCTCTCATTGTACATCAGAATTTTAGGTTTGATCTTAAGAGTTAGGTTCTTAGCTACTTCAGATATCAACTGTAAAATGAACCGTGTCTGTGTGGCTCCAACAACCTGATGTCAAAGAATCACAGAATCGTTAAGGTTGGAAGGGACCTTCAAGATCATCGAGTCCAACTGTTAACCCACCACCACCACGCCCCCCTAAACTACGTCCCAAAGCACCACATCCACACATTTTTTGAACACTTCCAGTGATGGTGACTTAACCACTTCCCTGGGCAGCCTGTTCCAATGCTTGACCACTCTCTCAGTGGAGAAATTTTTCCTAATATCCAATCAAAACCTCTCCTGGTGTGACTTGAGGCCATTTCCTCTCGTCTTATCACTAGTTACTTGGGAGAAGAGACCAACACCCACCTCACCACAACCCCCTTTCAGGTAGTTGTAGAGAGCGATAAGGTCTCCCCTCAGCCTCCTCTTCTCCAGACTAAACATCCCCAGTTCCCTCAGCCGCTCCTCATAAGACTTGTGCTCCAGACCCCTCACCAGCTTCGTTGCCCTTCTCTGGACACGCTCCAGCACCTCAGCATCCTTCTTGTAGTGAGGGGCCCAAAACTGAACACAGGATTCAAGGTGCGGCCTCACCAGTGCCAAGTACAGGGGCACAATCACTTCCCTGCTCCTGCTGGCCACACTATTCCTGATACAGGCCAGGACGCTGTTGGCCTGTATGGAAGGAATGTCCCATTCCTTTGCAGTTACAGAAATATTGCATCACATTCTCGCCAAGGTCAGTGAGTCCTTTGGAAAGCAGCCAGTGAAACGGGGCCCTGAGAGAGGAAGAGACTTTTCCAACTCCATCTACAGAATAAAAAGGTAGCAGCAGAGCTCCTTTGTTACATGTTCGCCACTGCAGCTTACAATGAAAAGCCTGATTACACTTCTAAAATACTCAGCATTGTGGGGGTTTGCTTATTTTCTTAATGAATAATTGCACTGTATCATTTTTCATTCGTATATGAAGTTCTGGATGAGCCTTTTCCATTTCCATAGCAGATGCAGGGCATTATGCATGACAAGTCTGTTTTGTTTTAATTTTATTTAGATAAGATACTGTTTTCCATTAAAAATTTTAAAGAAAGAAAATTACACAGTGTTCAAGCAGAATTCTGCCAAGAAAATGTTATGCTAACTGATTTAAATGGTCTGAGCATTTAAACATACATTGGTTAAACGATCCTTAGCATTGGCAAGTGGGGGAAGATTGGTTTTGGAAATGGGCTAGAGAATTTAATTAGGCCCAAACACAAATCTGTGTTTTCTGTCTTCTCTCTTGTTTTCTGTTTCTAATAGAGTAGGATGTGTTTCTTCACACAGCATTTTCTTCTTCATCTTCATATCAATGTTCTGCTCCTTTGACTACTGGCAAAGTTGATAAATCAAAACCTGTGAATAAACTTCATATCACAAGGTACATACCTATTTTAATTACTTTTTCACATCATGAGAATATCTGCAGGGTGATTAATATAATTTGATTTCATATAAAAACAAGTTAAGGAGCAATAATTTCTTTCTCAGGCTTTCCACCTGGAGAGTATAAGTCCTTACCAATAAAAAGAAAGAAAAGCTTTTACTTCAGAATAGGATTACTAAACTGAATAAATAATACAGCAGTTATATATATATACCAGAATCTCTCTGCACATTAAGAAACTTAGAAATCCTAAATAAAACTGGAGTGTTAGATATTTAATATTGTCTTATAAAGAACAAGAAAAGTTGAGAAATTTACTCCTCTCACACTCTTCTAGATTTTTAAGGTGGTTTTAGTTTTTAAATGCAGGTATCTTACACCCAGTGCTCTGCATCTAGAAATTTAACAGTACAAGATACAGGTTCTTAATGTTTAGTGTTTGAGCAAGGACTTTTCAGTTTTCAATTTCTATTTTCTTTGCTCCTTTTTCAATCCTCTTTAGCTAGACGGAAGGGCTACTTTACTGGAACATCCACATTTACTTTATTATTATGCTGTATAATATCAATAATGTCCAGGGAAAAATAATACAAGCAAAATGTGACTGGAGAAACAGAAACTGGAAAGGCAATATAAGTAGCCATAACTAAGGTGTAATAAGTAATAATAGCAAACCATTACTAAAAATAATTGGAATGCTTTTCAATCTACAAAACATGCAGGTAGGTTATCACAGACTCCCTTTTACTCATTATTTTGAAGACAATCATGCAAGGAGAATTTGACAACAAGGTTCAATACTTTCTATGCCAAAACCAGTCTGTATTGTTAAGCTGCACTGCTGAGCCACCAAACACCAATGGGATGGAATACATAGAAATCAGACACAGATACCTGGATGTAGCATCCCTCAATAGTGAGTAACGAGAAACAGACATTTTAAGGATGTAACTTATCTTAAGGCAAACATTTCAAATAGTGCAAATAAATCTTACTTTTCTCTATTGACCATAATGGGAGTCTAGGCAACTAGAGTGCGATTCAGCTTGGTGTTATGACCACCTCAGTCTAGGTGGTTAAGCTGTTGTGTTCTGCAGAGATCCAGACAGTATGCCAGGAACCTAAAGAGTGATTCAGCAGACCAACCACTAGATACAGGATTCAGATGCACAATGCTGGCAGTTAGGGCTATCCTGGGTATCACACTGAGAAGCAAGAAGGGCGCAAATCTCTCTCAAGTGTGTCATATTTGCCAGCCCCATGTAGCTGGCTTAGATCAACAAAGAGTGTTTCAAATGGCACTAGTGAAAATACTTTTAGGAGACTGAATCCTGTCCTGCCCAAATGCCACTGACCTGCAATGATCTAGTTACACAAGCAAAGGACAGCATAGCAAAATCAGATGCTTCAGTGGTTTTCACACCCTTTTTATAGTGAGAAAGATGTGTGTACTCTGGACCATTCTGAGGGATTCTTTGAGACTCTGGAAAAGGTCGTGGAGCCACTTCCATAAGACACACCAGAGCTAAGAAATTTAGCTTTCCAAGCAGGATTTTCAGCTGGGGTTCCAGACTGACCCAACGTAATTGAGATCCACAGGAAGGAAGCCCATGAAGACATGAGATGGCATGAAGATGGCACGTGCCATACTACTCCATGTTAAAAGGCCCTTTGCCTCACTCTCCTTGCCTAGTTCCTCCATGTTAAATAACAAAGCATAAGCTATTGCTTCCTAAAGAAAAACTGATAACAAAGTCACACCATTGCTATTAGTTTTTATGATACTGGGGTACGGGGTGGAAAAATTCCCTGGGTTGATCACACAAGCATTAATATGGGGTAAAACAAGCATTATTTGAACGAGCAAATAAAATGTTAAAAAATTGGTTCTAAATATGTGTTGCAGAACTGAGGTTTAAAAAAAACCCACAAACACTAACCGGGTTAGTTGTTTTTGCCAACAGCAAAAATAACTCCTCCCAACTAAGGAATTTGCAAATATTAGAAGTAGGATATGTTCATTTTCAGTTTTTTATAAGTGACTGGATGAAGAGCCTAGTTGCTCAAGATTAATAATTTTTATGTCTTTTTAGTTGAATTCACTATTTCATACGGATCAAAACTAATCCTTTCCTTTTTCTAAGGGTTTGTAGAAGCATGTCTTATAGTTCAGTGAATGTGACTAGTGAGGTATATATTTAGAAGATAATTTTCTTTCTTTTTGTGGAAACTTAGTAGTCTCTAGCCTGAGTATTAACTAAATGAATTTTCTCCTCCTGCAATTGTCTTTGGCTCTGCCAGCTGTCATTATAGACCAGTGAGAAAATTGTATCTCCCTTAATTAAGTTTTCCACCAATTTGCTTGACCTTCCACTTCCACTATCACACTGATCTTCATTATGCTGAGGCAGTGAAGACATCCACATCTCATTTGACTCCCTGTTCTAATGTGCTGACCGTTATCTGCAGTGGGTTGACCCTGGCTAAACACCAAATGCCCACCAAAGTCACTCTATAACTCCCCTCCTCAGCTGGACATGGGAGAGAAAATGTAACGAGCATCTCGTGGGTCAAGGAGATGTCATTCAGCAATTACCATCACGGGCAAAACAGACTTATCTTGGGGAAATTAGTTTAATTTATTACAAAAGAAATCAGAGTAGGATAAGTAGAAATAAACCCAAATCTTAAAAGATCTTCCCTCCACCCCTCCCTTCTTCCCAGGATCAACTTCATTCCCAATTTTCTCTATCACCTCCTCCCCCCCGAGTGGCACAGGAGGACGGGGAATGGGGGTTGTGGTCAGTTCATCACACCTTATCTCTGCTGCTCCTTCCTCCTCAGGGGAGGACTCCTCACCCTCTGCCCTGCTCCAGCCTGGGGTCCCTCCCACAGGAGACAGTCCTCCATGGACTTCTCCAACGTGAGCCCTTCCCACAGGCTGCAGTTCTTCACCAACTGCTCCAGCCTGGGTCCCCCCATGGGTGCCGTCCTTCAGGAACAGGCTGCTCCAGCATGGGTCTCCCACGGGGTCACAAGTCCTGCCAGCAACCCTGCTCCAGCCTGGGTTCCTCTCTCCATGGGGCCACAGGTCCTGCCAGAAGCCTGCTCCAGCGTGGGCTTCCCACAAGGTCACAGCCTTCTTCGGGCATCCCCCTGCTCTGGCGTGGGGCCCTCCGAGGCTGCAGGTGGAGATCTGCTCCAGCGTGGAGCTCCATGGGCTGCAGGGGCACAGCCGGCCTCACCATGGGCTTCCTCAGGGGCTGCCGGGGAATCTCTGCTCCAGTCTCTGGAGCCCCTCCTGCCCCTCTTTCTGCACCGGCCTGGGGGTCTGCAGAGATGTTTCTCTCACACATTTTCACTCCTCTCTCTGGCTGCCATTGCTGTTGCTGGTTTTTTTTCACCCTTCTTAAATACGTTACCATCATCACTGATGGGCTCAGCCTGTGGTGGGTCCACCTTGTAGCCGGCTGCGTTGGCTCTGTTGGACACAGGGGAAGCTTCTAGCAGCTTCTCACAGAAGCCACCCTTGCAGCCGCCCCAGTACCAAAACCTTGTCACACAAACCCAGTACATTATCACCTTTGCTGCACACTATTTACTGCAATGTCTTTGTCTCCAGTGAGACAGTTTAAGTGTAGACTCACATTTAAAAACTGCCCTAAAATGGCTTATTTTCTCTTTCTTCAAACAATCGTTTTAGTGCTTAAAAGTGTTTATATTCTTTAACGTGTGCATATCATTTTATCATCTGAATAGATTCTTTATACGTTTATGATTGCATAAGTCTGGCCAAATAAAATGCTTGCAACCACTAAGCCACCCCAGGAGAAACTTCGCTTTCACAGACATCATCTCTTTTGGTCAGCTTCTTGCCCACTACATGCAAAATACACATTTTTGGTCAGAAAGGGATCCTATATACAGAATGTATATGTATATATAGAATGTATGAATGGAGTCACATGAATGGGTTAACACTGACCCAATATAAACATATGCTGTCAATCAAAAAATGGAAATGAATTTTCATGACGGTCAAGCCCCATGTTTTCATAGAATTTGTCAAGATTTTATGGAAAAAACTGTGAATGCTCTAACTTTCCAGTTCTTTTTTTTTTAATAACAATTCCAATTCATATTAATTTTTATTCACATCATTCCAGGACATAAACTCTGATGTTGTTAATTCATGTAGCAGTAGAGGCCTGGGGTAGCTGGCTGGAAAGCAGTTGTGCAGAAAAGGACCCAGGGATCTGGTGGACATGCTGATCATGAGCCATCAACATGCTCTTGGGGCAAAGACGACCAACTGCTTCCTGGGCTGCATTAAGAGCATCAAAGGCAGTGATCCTTCCCCTCCACTCAGCACTGGTGAGACAGATCTTGTTTGCTGGGTCCAGTTCTAGGCTCCCCAGTACAAGAAAGACATGGACACAAGTGAGCACAGTGAAGGGCTGCTAAGATGATTTAGAGACTGGAGCTTCTGGCATACGAGTTGGGACTGTTCAGCCTGCAGAAGAAAAGGATCAGAGGGATCTTAACCATGTCCATAAAAACCGGAGTTTTTTTAAATGGGGAGAGTAAAGAAGACAGAGCCACGCTCTCCTCAGGAGCGCCCAGTGATGGGACAAGAGGCAATGGGCACAAATGGAAACACAAGAAATTCTTTTTTACTGTCAAGTGGGTCAAAAACTGGCACAGGTTGCCCACAGAGGCTGTGGAATCTCCATTCTTTGGATGGATAAGGTCCCAGAGCAACCAGCTCTAGGCAGCCCTGCTTTGTGGAGGGGAGGTAAGGCAGATGATCTCCAGAGGTGCCTTCCACCATGAACTATTCCACAATTCTGTAAACAGCAACGTGGGTAGCAACATAAAAACCTTCAGCATGCCAGAAAATTTCAAAATTACCTCTTTTCTATAACAGTCATGTTCTGAAAACTGTACAAGCAGCTTTAACAGAATAATTGACTCAAGAAGTCAACAGGCTTTCTTAGAAAATCCACTTTCACAGTGCTGATAGAGTAGTTGATAAAATGTACATTCATGGGCTTTGAAACAGAGTTAATAAGAATCTCTTTGAAGTGAAAAAAGACTAGTTTAGTCTGACAAAATATCAACAGCAAGCAGGACCATTTTGTACATGGCAACAAGTCACTGAACAAACACAACCATGGAAAGTTCTGCTTCAGAGAAACATGACTTTCCACATTCTTCTTTCTGTCTAGGAAGTCAATAGGAGCCTTACCTGAAAAAAAAAAAACCAAAAACCATGTTCTACCTCATGCATTAATTCAGCACAGACTGTGCAAGAAAACAGAAGGCAAAATAGAGCAAATGCACTCTTATCTGATCTTTTAGTGTTTTGGCTAATCTGAATTTGTAGAATATAGCATGGACTTCACTTACTACCCACAAATACTCCTCAAAAACCTAAGCTTAACTAAAACCTCTCTGACATTGTCCCTTTCAAGAGGAATACTTTTAATTAAAAATAAAAATATAGCAAAAAAAAAAACAAACAAAGAAAAATTCCCAAATCCTCTAAGTTGTCTGAAAGAATAATGTCCTATAAAAATGACAAGTTGCAGGAACTTTTGAGTAGACAGTATTTTCTTGCACTAATAACATTTGTTCTTTTACAGAAGTTTTTCCACGATAGCTTTATTGAAGATGAGCTGCTTATTTGTGATATAGATAGAGAGAATACACATTAAAGCCTATGGTACAGATCTAGTAGGAGCACTAAGTCTAACAAACTAGTTTAGTCTATTTCTGAGGGGATTTGTCTTTAGCTCTTATTTTACTTATACTATTACGATTCTGGAACTTACTAACTTCTGAATTCTCAGTTCTGTAAGAATATGATTCCTGCTACTACTTGGGTATTAAGATAGTTATTATGTCACAATGAATGTCACATTACCATTTCAGTTTCTGAAGTTTCTCCAAAAACAACATGCTCCATTGTGCATCATTTAAAAATAAGGAAACTTGTTAATATGATATATTTTATTATGTAATGTATAAGTTCTGGTTTTTACATGTGGTATTTTTTAACTTTTAGAGTAGGTCTTCTGTGTTGGGAAATCTGCTGTTTTTACAGTAGGTTGAATGGGGTATATTACAGAGGAAAGACGCTAATTCAACATTACATTTGCTCCTCCATACGGGTGATTCATCTGGAATACACTGAAACTGTAACACTGATTAGTCTATATGGGAAAATAAAGCAGACCCAGGAATTACTATCTGCAACAGAAAGCACATTTTTAATATTTTAACATAATAGATAATACTATAAATTTAAGGTTACATAACTATCTTCAACAGCCATCTCTTGGCTTACATATTAAGGAGAAACAGATGGGAGGTGAGAACTGCTGAAGAACTGGTAATTTGTGCAATACAAACAACATGATCAAGTACAGGGAGCACAGCATGGGTAAGGCAGAGAGATAAAAGGAAAAATATGCACAGAGTACAGGTAAGGTAGGGACCAGCAAAAGAAACTAGAAAGCAAAGAGAAAATGTAAGTAGTGCTGGAATTATACAGAATAAAACCCTTAAATCTGATATAGATGAGGGAAAAAAATACCCAATAGTGTGGTGCCAGACTACAACAATAAAAGAGTGTTCAAATGGAGATAGTATACACGTAATCAGGAATGAAACTAGGAAAAAATGTAAAATTTAGAGAATTTTTTTTCCTCTGTCATTTGAGTTTTGGGTAGATTTTGCAAGTTAACAATGTGTTTGATGTTATCTTATACTTCCCCATTTCATTTTCCCATCATGTGTAGTTTCAATTATCTGACTACTTCATTAACAATCCTTGTGGGTTTATTATTTTGGTTCCTTCCACTTGGACAGTAGACAGGTGACAGTACCCACAAATTTTCTCCATTCTTTTCCAATCTACTTTGCATTTCCCTTTTTCTGTCATCGCTTTCCTATACAGCTGATTTCCTTTGAATTATCACATTGAACTAGGACAAGAAGAAATGAACACAAACTGAAACACTAGAGATTCCTCCTGAGTATCAGGAAACACTTTTTCACTGTGAAGGTGACTGAGCACTGGCACAGGTTGCCCAGGAAGGTGGTGGAGTCTCCATCCTTGGAGACACTAAGAAGACATCTGCACGTGGTCCTGGGCCACCTCCTCTAGGTGGCACTGCTTGAGCAGGGCAGTTGGACCAGATGACCTCCAGAGGTCCCTTCCCACCTCAACCATTCTGTGATTCTGTGATGTCTTCTTTCCAATGAATGTATTAAATCTTCCTTTCACCTTTTTTCCATTTCATTTCTGTTATTCAGTGCTATGCCACCACTTACTACTCTGTTTTATATTCTCTGTATATCACTCTGCCCTTCTAAAATACATAATCCTGATTTCTTCTTGGGAGTGTTCCCAAAGCAATTGCTGAAGGGAATAGGTGTAATGTAGCTTTCAGAAAAAAAGAATTATCTGCTAAAGTTAGAGTAATAATAGCCCAAACTGACTCCAGAGGGCGAGACAACTGATGCCAGTACGAGTGATGAGAACTGCAGAATAGAGGGCATGAAGGACAGACATCTAAGTGAATATTTAAATCACCACTAAAACAATTCTTCTCGTTGTTTCTCTTTTCGTAACAGGAAAACCATAAGGGTTTAATTATGCAAGCTTTTGATAGCTGGAAGATGACCTCTTCTGTGAAGACATCATGTAAGCCTCAACTGACATTGCTCCTGAAATGTGAAATGTAGTTATTCTTTTGTTTTTGCATGAGAATGGTAACCATTGCTGTATTTGCACTTTCTTCTTCCAGATCTTAATTTGATTTTACTTTCATGCATGGCATGATTGTTAATTGAGACTTTTTTTATTGAAGACTAGTATCATCTGTTATGCTTTATATTATTCTAAGAATAGTGTATAAAGAGATCACAGAAATAATTTCTTTTTGGACCCACAAAAAATTAGAAAAACTCAAAAGAGCAATTCATACACTGGGTGGGTTACAACCTGAAGTTACCGACCTCTCCTCATATTCTAACAAGAGAACCATACAGAATCAAGTTGAGTTCAACTGTGTGCCTAAAGTTATATGAGAGGAACAGTGGAACAGGGGCTCTGGATTATGAAGCTCCAGAAAAGCATAGGGCCATGAACCTGGGGTGGGATTCACCTCACCAAACCCTGTTGTTTGTATAAAGTAGATGTCAGTATGAGAGCTAGTCAGCCTAGTCTCTCCCTATTGTCCATCCGGGAAGAAATAGGCACTGTGAGGGAATAGCTCATCTTTTCAGATATCTACTTCAGAATGATACAAATTGTGCACTAGAAGTACTTTCTTTGCTTTGAATATAAAGGGAACCTAACGGAACTAGCTTAGATATAGATATTAACAAAGTTTGCACCAACATTTTGTCAGCTGAACCCTGCCCCTTCTGTTGGTAGCATTGGATCTGTAACTAAAATTTATTGCGACCAGAAGACTTAAAGGTATTCGTATACTTTCTTAAGTCTTTGCTAAACAGTAGCATTTAGGAGATGGCATATAAATATCCTAATGAGATAACATGCTATATAAAAAAAAACCTGCAATGGAAAGCAAACAAAAAGTTATTGAAAGGAATTGCACATTACTCAGAAACTCATTTGGCACAACACAGCTCAAGTCGTCATCTGCTATTTAAGGGCCATTTTCTGTTCTCTGCTTGTTTCTTGATTATTTCTAACAGTGTTACACTTTAAAGCTTAAAAATCCCTTGTGTCAATATAATTTTGCACTTACTAGAATTAATTTTGCTTTATGGGTAATGGTCCAGAAACAAGAAGTTTCTCAACGTCTAACACAAAAGAATCTTAAATGTTCAGGCAAATCTTCAGCATTGTGCTACAGCAAGCACCGAACAAGGAGGCATATTTCCCAGGTCAGAACACTCCAGCTAAACCTCTGATCCATTAAGAAGCCCACAGAAAGGCGACACGCAGAGAAATTCTTGGCTTTGTACCCAAAGAAATTAGAAGGCATAGCCTGATAAACAGAGTCGAGATTTGAAGGCTGGTGGTTAGAAAGGCCTGTTCTAGATGAAGAAAATTAAAGGTCATGTTTATCTTTTTGCCAAACAAAGCTTTAGCAATTTAAAAGTCCAGACTTTGCAAACACAACATAGGTTTTCACTTCCCTCTCATTTCCACAGAAATGCACTACCTTCTGCCATCTCAGTAAATCTCTCTTCTAATCCCTTCAAACACTAAACTAGTGATCTGTGTAACCTCAGCTCCATGTCAGTGAAAATTGTCCTCTTGGAGTAATACTTGCAGACTATATAAAACTCTTTTCTGGGCTTGCCATCAAAGAGAACAAAAAAGAGAGGAGGAAAAATATGAGAGGTATCTTGATAACAAATGACTGAATAAAGAAAATATATACAAGGTGACCTCGTTCAGAGAACTGTGAGGGATATCACAGTTGACATCTTGTACTAAGCCTGTGGGAATCACAATTTCCTGGACCTGAAATTAATTTCTTCTTTAGTCTCCTGGTCTTTGCCAGTCTTTACATTCAAAAATGGAAACATAAGTTGGCGTAATTTCTTGCTTCACTTCAGCAAAAATCTGTGCAGGTTTTTTCATTAAATGTTAACTGTGAAGTCACTAGAATAACCAAATTTTTTAAAGTTTTTAAAAAAGTAACCCTCATTAAAAAAATCTAATAGGCTAGGCACTTATGAATAATTAAATTGCGGTAGGAGCTGAATCAGGACTCTTGCTGGGTTTTTTATCATGGCTGCACATAAAGGATGAAATTTTGGTCTCTTACTCTATTTTCATGGGCTTAGTTATGGTCTAATTCTGCACATGAGGACAACCTGCTTAAGACATGAAACAGAACATAAGAAAGCTACCCTGGTTAGTATTGGAAAAGTACCTCGGTTGGAATTGTGTTTATGCTCTACAGAATAAAAGGATACTACAATAAAAACATTCTTAGCCTGAATTTATGCCTCTGCACACTGTTATGTTTCACTATAGGAGTCTGCAATACAGTTGGGTATATTGTCTGATTCTCCGAATCATCTTGTAAACCAGGTGATTTTATCTCTAGTAGCAAGCTAACCCACTGTAGTACATAATGGTAGTAAAAATAAACAATAGAACTGCACAGCCTGATGATGGATGCAAGGAAATCAAGACATAGGAAAGCTTACTGGATAAAAAAATCTGCATAATTAGATGATCTAATTGTGCATCTACACCAATGCACGCAGCATGGGCACCAAATAGGAGGAGCTGGAAGCCATTGTGCAGCAGGACAGCTATGATGTAGTTGCCATCACAGAAACATGGTGGGATGCTTCTCATGACTGGAGTGCTGCAATGGATGGCTATAACCTCTTCCGAAGGGATAGGCAAGGAAGGAGAGGTGGTGGGGTGGCTCTGTATGTTAGGGAGTGTTTTTGGTTGCATAGAAATCAATGATCGTGAAGACCAAGTAGAGTGCTTACGGGTAAGGATGAGGGGGAAGGCCAATGAGGCAGATATCTTGCAGGGAGTCTGTTACAGACCACCCAACCAGGATGAAGAGGCAGAAGAGGCATTCTGTAAGTGACTGGCAGAAGTCTCAGATTTGCTGGCCCTTGTTCTTGTGGGGGACTTCAATCTACCGGACATCTGCTGGAAGTATAACAAAGCAGAGAGGAAACAGTCTAGGAGGTTCCTGGAATGTGTGGAAGAGAACTTCCTGACACAGCTGTTGAGTGAGCCCACCAGGGGAGGTGTCTTGCTTGACCTGCTGTTTACAAACAGAGAAGGACTGGTGAGAGATGTGGTGGTGGGAGGCCAGTCTGGATATGGCGGGGAACATTGTCTCCAAGGATGAGGACAAGGCTGAGGTACTTAATGCCTTCTTTGCCTCAGTCTTTAATAGCCAGTCCAGGCATCCGCAGGGTATTCAGCCCCCTGAGCTGGAACATGGGGATGGAGAGCACAATAACCCGCCCATAATCCAGGAGGAAGCAGTTAAGGACATGTTAAGCCACCTGTACACCCACAAGTCTATGGGGCCTGATGGGATCCACCCGAGAGTACTGAGAGAGCTGTGGAGCAGCTTGCCAAGCCACTCTCCATCATTTATCAGCAGTCCGGGTTAAACAGGGGAGGTCCCAGAAGACTGGAGGCTTGCCAATGTGATGCCCATCTACAAGAAAGGCCAGAAGGAGGCTCCTGGGAACTACGGGCCTGTCAGCGGCTGACCTCTGTACTGGGGAAGATCATGGAGCGGTTCATCTTGAGAGTGTTCACAGGGCATGTGCAGGACAACCAAGGGATCAGGCCCAGCCAGCATGGGTTCATGAAAGGCAGGTCCTGCTTGACCAACCTGACTTCCTTCTATGACCAGGTGACTCACCTAGTGGATGAGGGAAAGATTGTGGACGTTGTCTACCTGGACTTTAGTAAAGCCTTTGACAGTGTCTCCCACAGCGTTCTCCTGGAGAAACTAGCAGCTCGTGGCTTGGACAGGTTTACTCTACGCTGAGTAAAGAACTGGCTGGATGACCGAGCCCAGAGAGTTGTGGTGAATGGCATTAAATCAGGCTGGCAGCCAGTCACAAGCGGTGTTCCCCAGGGCTCGGTTCTGGGGCGAGTCTTGTTCAATATCTTTATTGATGATCTGGATGAGGGAATCGAGTGCTCCCTCAGTAAGTTTGCAGATAACACCAAGTTGGGTGGGAGTGTTGATCTGCTGGAGGGTAGGAGGGCTCTGCAGAGGGATCTGGACAGGCTGGATCGATGGGCAGAGGCCAACTGTATGAGGTTTAATAAGGCCAAGTGCCGGGTCCTGCACTTCAGCCACAACAACCCCATGCAACGCTACAGGCTTGGGGAGGAGTGGCTGGAGAGCTGCCCAGCGGAAAGGGACCTGGGGGTGCTGGTTGACAGCCGGCTGAATATGAACTGGCAGCGTGCCCAGGTGGCCAAGAAGGCCAACAGCGTCCTGGCCTGTATCAGAAAGAGTGTGGCCAGCAGGAGTAGGGAAGTGGTTGTGACACTGTACTCGGCACTGGTGAGGCCGCACCTTGAATCCTGTGTTCAGTTTTGGGCCCCTCACTGCAAGAAGGACACTGAGGTGCTTGAGCATGTCCAGAGAAGGGCAACAAAGCTGGTGAGGCACAAGCCTTATGAGGAGCAGCTGAGGGAACTGGGGTTGTTTAGCCTGGAGAAGAGGCGGCTGAGAGGAGACCTTATCGCTCTCTACAACTCCCTGAAAGGGGGTTGTGCTGAGGTGGGTGTTGGTCTCTTCTGCCAACTAACTAGTGATAGGACGAGAGGAAATGGCCTCAAGTTGCGCCAGGGGAGGTTTAGATTGGATATTAGGAAAAATTTATTCACCAAGAGGGTGGTCAAGTATTGGAACAGGCTGCCCAGAGAGGTGGTGGAGTCGCCATCTCTGGAAAGTGTTCAAAAAATGTGTGGATGTGGCGCTTCAGGACATGGTTTAGGGGACATGGTGGCGCTGGATTAATGGTTGGACTTGATGATCTTGAAGGTCCTTTCCAACCTTAGTGATTCTGTGATTCTATGATTCTGTGATATGAAAAGATATATTGGGCCATGTCAGAGCAGCATGCTCAGATCATAGAATTGGCTGCTTGCAGCATGCAGGTAATAAAGGTACGTGTTCTTCCTGAACCTGGTGACTAGCTGACAAAATACAATCTTTTCACAATTCACGAACACAGAGTTAATAACATATTCTATAAAACCCTAAGCTAACTGCGTTTGCTGCTTATGCAAGCAAAAAGAACTATATTATAGTTGACAATAAGAAAAGGTTAAATCTGCAGATCTGGGCATGCTTGCTTTATATCCATACCTTCCCCAAAAATGTCTTCCTTTCCTCACCAGAGCGATGGGAGTCCTCCAGATTTGAAGAACCACAGTTTATTAGAAACTCTCAAATCAAAAGATGGAAATTTTTTTCTTGGTGCCCAATTAAAACATAATCATGATGGATATGAAATCATACGGAAATTACTTTAAAAATGTTTCCTGCATACAAAACAAAATATCACAAAAGCAAAAAATGTCATCATTCTCATAATGACAAAAGATATATAAATCAAACAGCTTTTAAGATGAGTGGGACACATGGAAAATTATTCAAAGTTAAAGTGATTTCAGATAAATTCTGGAAAATAGGATATAGTACATCAACACAATAGTGTTATCCACCTATTACTTAAATAGAATTCCATGAAAAAAAAAGGTCAGATAGAAGTAAGAATACCCAATTTTGCTCCCTCCAGACTTTTTTTCCTGCTAAATACTTACTGTCTATTTAATTTAAAGATTTCTTAATAATTTGTTTTTCAAAGCAATTAAAAAAAAGAAAAACACTAAACCACCAAACCTTCATCTGTGGAAGAAGGAACACTGTCAACAGGCCACAAACACATCCAGCGCTGATGCTTCAGAAGACATCCTTGGTTTGGTATACAGTTATCTCCACAATCTAATATACACATAAAATAAAACTTCTGAAGTCTAGAGACCTATGTACTGGGTTTGCATGGCAGGTTTTGGTAGCAGGGAGGGTCTGCAGCGGTGGCTTATGTGAGAAGCTGCTGGAAGCTTCCCCTGTGTCTGACAGAGCCAATGCCAGCAGTCTCCAAGACGGACCCACTGCTGGCCAAAGCCATCAGTGATGGTGGTAGTGCCTCTGGGTTAACATAGTTAAGGAGGGTGGGAAAAAAGGCAACAGCAATGGCAGCCAGCGAGAGGAGTAAGAACATGTGAGAGGAACAGCCCTGCAGACCCCCAGGCCAGGGCAGAAGGAGGGGCAGGAGGGGCTCCAGGCGCTGGAGCAGAAATTCCCTGGCAGCCCCTGGGGAAGCCCATGGTGAGGCCGGCTGTGCCCCTGCAGCCCATGGAGCTCCACGCTGGAGCAGTTCTCCACCTGCAGCCCGGGGAGGGCCTCACGCCGGAGCAGGGAGATGCCTGAAGGAGGCTGTGACCTTGTGGGAAGCCCACGCTGGAGCAGGCTTCTGGCAGGACCTGTGGCCCCGTGGAGGGAGGAGCCCACGCTGGCACAGGTTTGCTGGCAGGACTTGTGGCCCCGCGGGGGACCCACGCTGGAGCAGCCTGTTCCTGAAGGACGGCACCCGTGGGGGGACCCAGGCTGGAGCAGTTGGTGAAGAACTGCAGCCTGTGGGAAGGCCTCACGTTGGAGAAGTCTGTGGAGGACTGTCTCCTGTGGGAGGGACCCCATGCTGGAGCAGGGGAAGAGTGTGAGGAGTCCTCCCCTGAGGAGGAAGGAGCGGCAGAGACAAGGTGTGATGAACTGACCACAAACCCCATTCCCTGTCCTCCTGTGCCACTCGGGGGGAGGAGGGAGAGAAAATTGGGAATGAAGTTGATCCTGAGAAGAAGGGAGGGGTGGAGGGAAGGTGTTTTAAGATTTGGGTTTATTTCTTCTTATCCTACTCTGATTTCTTTGGTAATAAATTAAATTAATTTTCCACAAGTCAAGTCTGTTTTGCCCATGATGGTAATTGGTGAGTGATCCCTCCCCATCCTTATCTTGACCCATGAGCCTTTTGTTATATTTTCTCTCCTTTGTCCAGCTGAGGAGGGGAGTGATAGAGCAGCTTTGGTGGGCACCTGACATGCCACCACATTATGATTTCTGTATGACTAATACGACATTTAGATGTGATATTCTCATTTTGACACATTATTTACATAAAATATTTGTGACACAAAGTAGCTCTAAATAGGTCTTTAATAATTATTTTATTGAAGAAAGATTATAAAGGTGTGTTAACTTGTCTGATTATTAACTTCACACTGCGTTCCTATATTGTTATAATCTTCTTCTACCTTTGGCTTAAGAATGCTTTTTAGAAGTCCTCCATATGCCTATACTTTACAGAGAAACCCAGTAATAGAAAACTACTTCGGTCTCATAGGCTGCAGGCTCATGAAGGTGCAAGCTCCCTGTTTAGAGGAGGTTAAAGTTTTCTCACTGACAGATACCAACAGGCTAATTTAAACAGGCTAGATTTATGTTGTATGTCACACCATTATTTCTGTTTAAAAAAATGAGAAAACACAGAATCTGTAATTGTTGGGGTGTAAAAGGTCAGGGCAACGCAACTACAGCCAATGTGCTCAGACAGAGCAGTCAATCTAGCCTAATGCTGCAGCTCGGAGCCTTGGAGTACTGAAACTTTGGCAAATAAAGGTGCACAAAGTCAGATTTTCAGGTTCTGCAACAAAAGCAACCTAGAGAACATGCAGTGCTTCCTTTCTGGAGGGCTGAATGTCCTACAGAAAGATCCCACCAGAGCAACCAGGAGCAGACTCTATGTGAGAAAGGCAGCCAACTCCTGCCGACATAGCAGGACCCTGCAGCCGAGGAGGTGCCTCTACACACTGAGAAGAGTCCCAGGGTAACCATTGATGAGCTTGACCTGGATCAGGGGGAGAGCCAAGCAACACACCACCACCCCGAGCCAAAGGCAAGGTAAGGGGATGTACCCACCACAGGAGGATCCCAACCTTCTGACTATAGGAAACGGTATCAAGAAGAAGCCTTATCCCATGTTTCCTACTGACAAAAGAGGAAGATCTCCTTGCCTCCTATGCTGTGTCAGCTCAGAGCTTTCTCTCAGCTGACTCAATGCTCTGAGCCAGCAGGGAAACACCCATGTCTTCTGATGATTTGATTGACTCACAGGTGGATCAACTAAGCAACAAAGCCAGAGGAAGGAGCAGCAAGCAGGCAGGAGGCCAGGAAGAGAGAGTGAGGCAGAAGTGGGGGAAAACCCAGGACCTCTCCTTTTTCATGGGCTTAGTACTGTTCGATTCATCTGGTGAAACCACAGCCCCACTAAGAGCAGAAGGAATTGGACTGTTATCCATGTGCTCTGTACGGAAGTGTTTGGTTGGAGAAACATTGCGTTTCCTTTGCCTCCCTCTCTCCCTCCTGCAACATGTTGCTTGGCAATGCTCATTTGTTTAATTCACTGTTTGCGAGTATCAAAGAAAAGTTTGACAAGTGCCAAAATTTAATTTTCTGGGTACCTGCTAAAAGGCTTCAGTGCTTTTTCAGCAAAGATTCTTAGAATTTAAATGTTCCTTATTCAGTCCAAAACTGACAAGGCTAAAAGCACTTTTTGGAGGTAGGAGATATTTTACTGCATTTCTCTATAGAGTTGTTAGGCTGAATGCTTGTGTGGTAACCCTCCTCCACATGGCACTTGCTTTGTAGCATAAAAATTGGCGTTCTTCAAATGGCACATGCACCCATGAATGTTAGAAATGCATTAAAAGGTTGAAAGGTTTTAAGACATGCTGTGTGCTTCAGAAGCAAAGGAGAAATAGTTCAAAAACACAAACACTGCACCTTAATTTTATGGCCAGACTCCAAACTGTGGCCATGTTTACTTGTTGCTGGATGAGCAGGAAGTTTTGCTTCCCAGCTCTGTATCATGGGGCTGCTCTAATTGAATGCTCACCAGGATGTCGTATTTAACAGAGACTACAATAAGGGAGAACAGGAAACAAAGAGGGAAGAAAAAACAGGCTAAATATCATTGCTTTAAACACACTTCTCCAGCATATTGTACTCTGCATTGTCCTTTAGTCCTTTGAAAGTGGGTAGAAAATACTATCAAATAGCTTTTTTTTCCCATGTTGCACAGAAGTAAAATAATTATGGTAATTAATTATGTCAAGTCAGAAAATGTTTATTAGGAAATTTTATTCAGGCTACAAGTAAGGAAATGCCTCCAAATAGGATGCAACTACTTGAGAAACAAACACCTCCTTCCACCCCACATTGTAATTCTACATGTTCCATCTTCCACCTTATTTCAAGAAACTGCTGCAGCCTCCAAAATAATTTTACCATTTGGTGTAAGAAGTGATCATCTTGCTCAGGCAGTTAAATACTGATCAATAGATCTTGGCAAGGTAATTTTTTTGGTACTTTTTAAATTCCAGTTCTTCCTTATTGCTGTTTATTTCCCCTCTCACACAATTAAAACTAGGTCCAGCCAGGTGGCCACCTATATAATACAGGCATGTGGGATGAATAGCTCCTATGCATTGCAGTACTTTTCTCTCTTGCAATGCTATTTACAACTAGAGGGGTTTCCCTGAAGTGTTGTCAGACCTATTTTTTAGTTCACCTGTCACCTCTTAGCATCCAAAGGGATATACTTTTTATTATTTTCTGGCTTTTTTTTAATTTTCCTGACTTAAAAGCTTTCTGTTGTACTAATGTGTTTACAAATTGTCAAAGATCCCAATTGTTTTAACTGCTAAATGGTCATCCTGTTCGTCATCTACAGTGCTAAAAAAGTCAAACGTATGTCTCATTCCTATCAAACAACATATTTAAGTGTGGGTAAGTAAGAGCTGTAGGGAAAACAAATTGAATAAAGAACTCCAGTTTCTTTTCCAGTTTCATTCGTGGAGAAAGGCAGGCAGATTTCGCTGGGAATGGACCAGTTTTTCTGGAGTTGAGGAAAATGCTGTGTATAAACCCACAAGATACAGTCACCTCTAATCCATCCCTGGCTTGTTTGCAGATAGGATACTAAGTCACATCAACTCTCCCAGCTGAAAGAGAAAAATCATATACATTCTCCTTCCTTTATACATTGTAAATTCTCAGGAAAAAGCCCAACCTTGCTAGCTTTCGAAAAAGGTTTAGACAGCATAGTCAAAGTACACATTACCAGCACAGGAGAAGTCTTATTTTTATGAAATCGATTGGGTCCTTACCCTGATGTTGCCAGCAAATAAGGATATTACCACACTTTTGATACGTCTTCAGAATACAGCTCCACAGCATCTTAAGCTGACCTAAGGTGCAGCGCAGTATCACTGCTGGATGGACGTGCTTCCTCGTGTCTCTTGTTGCTGGTTCAGGAAGCTAACCAGATGAAAATCACCTACAAGGAAAATTTTGGGTTTTTGCCAAACCAGTTCTCTGAACAGACTCTCTACCTGGTTGTGACTGTTGGTTCCTCTGCCTGTCAGATTTCGGTCAAGAACACTGGACTACCCCAGCCTGGATTTAGATTATTCTCAGCAACATTATAGCATACATATGCTCAATCCAAATTTAACTGAATTAATTTGCATACTAAAAGCAGTCCAGCTTCAACAGCATGAAGATTTGGGTGAGCTTATTTCCTCAGAGAGGAAGTCCTTAGAGTGAAAGGCAAGAAGTGAAGTACGAAGAGGATCAGTCTCTTATTTCACATCTACATCATTGACCTAGGCATAGAAAACAGCAATGCATTAATGAAAGCTGTGTATGACAGAGACTTGTATAAATCAAAGACATAACATCATACAAAAATAACTGATTTTGAAGAGGGGCAGAATAAATATGGGATGACATTTAGCTACACAAAATGCAAGGTTACATGCTCAGAGATGACTATTAATTATTTCTAAACTAAGGTATAATCTTAGAAGCAGAGGGATGAAAAAGCTATGAGATCACTAATGGATTACAAAATGAGCATGAGCCACCAGTGAGATATAGTTGTGAAAGACAGACACAGTGGTAAACGCAGGAGATAGAGAGAAATATTCATGTCATTGTACAAGCTGCTAGTGAGTTTCTTCTCCTTGTTCTTTGAATTTTTTTCAGTTTTGTCTATGTTCAAAAAAGAGCAAGGCAAGGGTGAAAAGTTGCATTTCATGGCTGCACACTAGGCCAGCCCTTAAGCAAAAAATTAGTGACTCCAATGTTTCAATTGCCTTTTTACAGCTTTTCTTCTACCATAACCCTAATTAGACCCTAATTAAAGTGAACAAAACAAAGTGCTTTGCCATGACCAGTCTGGCAAGCACTGTATGATAACAAGCACCTCAGTCCACAGTGAAAGCTGTGCTTCCTGCAGACAGTAGAGACTGGAGAAAATATGAAAGCAGTCTGGCAAAATATTTTCTACAACATTAATACTGGCATTCCCAGAGTTGGAAACTTGGTCATCACCTGCATTAACAGATGAACAAGCATAAACGAGAAAATTACTTTGCATTTCCATGCACCCTTATTTAGCCTTTAAAAGGAACTAGTTTGTCAAAAGTCACAGCCAAACAAAACTGGAAGCTGCTATTTTTCTGCCATAAAAGCATCCACCACTATCCAACAAAATTCCAACCTCTGGCTCCCCCATCGCAAGGAAGATGGGAACGATTTTCAGTATTTAGGGGGTGGGAATCAGTGTGTATTTGCATCCGTCTTTCCCTGCATAACTGCAATAAGCACCTGCCAAACATTTCGGTTTGCGAGCAACATGCGGACTCGAAACCTCAGGTAACCAAACCCAACGATGACCCACCCCCGCATTACAGGTGTACGTTTGCATATATGTATACACACACACCCGCAGTCATATATAAGCACACAGTTACATCCAGTTCAGGAGAAAGGAGGCTCATCTTTGTTTAACGGCCCCACACCTCCGTCCCGCCAGCCTGGTGCGAGGCGCGCAGGTCACCACTTCCCTCAGCCGTGCCCGGCCCGGGTCACGCCGCCCGTCGAGTCCCCGGTCCCCCAACTCCGCTCCCCCCCTTCGCCTCCTGGGCCGGCCGGACGCCACTCCACAACGCCCCCGGAAACGTGGAGCTCCCAGTACCGGGACCCTACTTCCGCCGCGGAACAGGCAGAGCCACTGCCTTATTAGAACTCTTCACCGCCGTTCTCCGGTGTACCTCGTCTACCCCTCAACCTCTTCCCACCCCGCTCCTGTCGGGCGCCGAGACAGAACACCCTCGCCCCCTCCCCCGTAGCGTTCGGCGGAGCATGTTTCGGTTTTCCTTTGCGATCAGGCGCGCCGCGGGCAGCTGAAGAGGCGGAAGGGGAACCGAAGGCCCCCGTCGGGCGGCGGTTGACGTGTCGGTGGGGAGCGGCGGCAGCAGCGCCCAGGAGCATCATGTGAGTGAGAGGCCCCTCTGCCCTCTCCCCTCCCTTCCCACCTCGCCCCCAGCCTTAACCCGGCGCTTTCTGCTCGCTCTCCCCAGGTCGAAGGTCACCTTTAAAGTGACGCTCACCTCGGACCCGCGGCTGCCCTACAAAGTGTGAGTGGTGCGGCGGGCCGGGCGGGTGTTGCGGTGTCACTGCGTGACGCGAGGAGCCGTGAAAACCGGCGGCAGCACAAGCATACGCGCTCCTGAGCCGCGTGTAGTGTAACGGTCATCCTGACAGGGCTTTCGCATGAGTGGAAAAGGAGTTTTTCTCACTCCGTGTGAGACGACAGGCGGCTTTCTGTTGTTACCTCACCGGTCGGGTCTTTTCTACTTCGTTTTACTGCCTTGCGTACCTTTGGTTGCTTTTTAGGCTTTGATCCGGACTTTACATAGTACATGCACATCTTCGGCGAGGGTTTTACCATCGGTAAAATTGAAACTTTAGTCTGTGGTTTAATAACAACTAGAGCTGCTTTTCAGTTTGCCTTAGCAGTCACCTATTTGCTTACATTGTAATTTCAGATTAAGTGTGCCTGAAAGTACTCCCTTCACAGCTGTCTTGAAGTTTGCCGCAGAAGAAGTAAGTAGAAAGTGATGACATTGTTTTCTTAACTTTCTCCACATTCCTGAAAGCAAAAGCTCTTTAATTGTAAAATACAGTGGTTAATTCCACATGAAGAATGCTCTTCTAAGATACACATGGACACAAGCTTTACTGGTGTCAGTGGGAGCCTGCCAAAACTTTCAGAATCCTAAAGTTAGCAATTGCACAATTTACACATCAACAGCAGGTATTGACACACTTCTTGTTCTTCTTTGCAATTAAATTACACCATTTTATATCATTAATGTAAAAATTTGTGGAAGTGAACATAATTAAAAGATACTGCTATTGAATATTTAGTGTTTTAAATTGCTTGTGTAGAATATCCAGAAAAATATTTAGAATTATGCAGGGAATTCTTAAACTCCTCTCACATTCAGTTCCAGTAATTTCTGACTTCGGAAGACGTAGAGTTTTTTATTATAGGAGGTATTGAGATTAGGCATATGGGCTAGATTCACAACACAGACTTAAGTGAATAAGACTTGGATAATGTGTTCTTTGGCTTCTGTGAGTTTGACCTTTCACATGGAATCCAAAACCAGTAAGTGCATAAATTGCTTATATAATGTATTTGAAGAGATGCATCCTAACTTGTTTCAGATTAAATGTACAAAGATGAAGAGCTGTTCATCTGTGTATAAACAATAGAATACAGTGCTCAAAAGCATGATGGCTTTTTTCATGTAGTCAGCAAACAGATTTAGCTGGGAGTCTCTTCTTGCAATTCCCCTTCTGTCTTTTTAGAAAAACTGGAGAAATTTGGGGTTATTGAAAATTTCTTTTCTTCAAGCATTGGAATTGTAATAAAACAAATAATTAGGAAGGATAATGGTCTACATCTTGTGTATCCTTACGTTGTTAGTGTTATACCACTATGTCACTATGTGACAGAAGTTCTTAGTGGAAACACAAGTTGTAGGGGAAGGTTGTGGGTTGTTTGTTTGTTGTAACATTGCTTGGACAGAACAATACATAATAATAAATGCTGTTGAAGATATTAGCTGATTCATTGCTCTTTTTTAAAACTATGGTTTTTTTCCCAGTTAGTTTTATATTAATGCAGCTGTGCCCACAACCCATACATAGAGACCTAGACTGAAAAGTCTGATAGGCTAGTATGAGGGACCAGGAAAGATTGGAGTGGGACTAAGTACTCGGAGACACCAGGAGTGAGGGGCCACTTCTGGTGGGGGAATTGCAATCAAACCTGTTAACTTTACCTTCTTGTGGAACCACAGTGTTAGTTGGTGATAGGGTCCTCTGTGAAATGGTTTTAGAGAAGAATTACTTATATATTCACATTTAGCAAACCATTCTTTTAGTTGATATATTTTGAACATTCATGGGAGTTTTGCTCTTTGACCTCAGATTGCTCTGGATCAGCACAGTTTTATAGAGTAATTGTAGACATGTTTTGGAGGTTCACAAAAAAGATTGAAAATGTTTGATGGAGCGTAAAAGAGCCCAGTGTTGTTAATGCTTACTAGGGTAATTCCCTTAAACGCTTGTACAATAAACATTTTCTTTCCATGAAAATAGAAAATACAAAGAACTCTTTATTAATTCCCCCCCAAAACAGTATGAAGCACTTTTGTATTAGCCTGTGTCAGTGTTAAATAGACATTAATGACATGAACATATGATTGATTTTTCAGAATATGGCACTGGTTTTAGTTATCATTACTGATGTGTTACTGAAGCTTTTTACATTTTTATGAGACCAGGCAGAACTAAATGCTTTTGTAAACAGAGAGAAAAAAAGACTGTTGGACTCTTCCCCAGAAATGAAACTCTTTTGATCATCTGTGAACTGGCATTGAAAAGAATGAGAGAATTTTTTTCTTATATAAATGGGTTTTGTTCCTTGAACTGCATAGCTTAACATTAACTTATGCTGTGTGTTTGTGATTCAGATACCAGTTTCACAGTACAGTGTATGAAATGTGTAAGGAAAAGATGAAACTGTTGCCCTGGATTTTGGACAAAGATGTTAGTTCGTCTCCAGGGGAAGTGCATTATTTTTTCAGTGATTAAACCTCTTGGGGAAGAGAAGGATTTGTTTCAGCTGTTTAGCCTTAGCAAGTTTCTAATGAGTCATTTTTCAGAGTCTTAAAGTTTGGCCAAATCATAACCCTAATTCCCCTGGTACAGTAGAACTGTAGCCATGATGTAGAATGGTCATCTTGTGTATCAAGTTTCAGTCACAGTGCTTTGTCAAAGACTACAGTTTTTCCATGTAAAGTTATCTGAATTACTTTCAATCCATAAAACAAGATATGTACTGCTTTTTTTTTTTTTTTTATTCCTTGGAAATAACTGAAATACATAACAGATTCTTTTCTATCATCTCCATCAGATAACATGTGAAAGTTCGTTGTACACAATTCGTGATTGTCAGAGCTGGAAGTGAAAGAAAACTGGATCATTGAATGGGGAGGTCTCAGGAAGTCCCAATCATTTGTAGCAGTCAGCCCTTCCCAATATATACATTTGTGTGTGTGTGTATATATACACACACACACACATTTGACAGTGATAATTTGGATAATACAAATTGAACTCTTTCCTTATATTTTATTTTCTTTTTGCAGACCGTATATGAAAATGTAAATTGAAATGTAGAGTATTGTAAACACTGCTGTCTTCAGTTTTTTATCTATTTATAGTTCCTTCCTCAGCTGTCAGAGTTTATTGTGACAGTATTAATATTCTCATTTACAATGTGTGGTATCATTTTTTTTCATTCATCTGTTAGAGCTACTTGGTACATACCTCAGATGTAAGTTTGCACAATATTTACAAAAAACCCTCTCTTACATTTGTGGAATTGTTACTACAATAGTCATCCACTTCCATTAAATAAAATTAAATTTTACTCTTTCATAAAGAGGTATATATTTGAAACTATTCTTTTGTTTCTCTAATGTTACTCTTGATAGATTGGTGCTAAAATACTATTGTTTAATGCACTTCTCTGCTGTTCTTTGCACCAAAAGGAGATGAGCTTATTACTATAGAGGATTTTTGTCATCATTGTAAAAAGTGAAAGGGACATAATTGTTGCTCTCTGATTATCTTCTTTTCCCTATAATTTGACTGTAGATATTCACAAATGTATTTCCTAGCAATGAAGAAAATAAGTTGCGTGGCAGCCTCAGTTATTTTAAAGCAAACAATCTTTTTTTTTTTTTTTGAAAGTGTGTGAGTTTGGGGCTGGATGTTACCCGATTTGGTTTCCAAATTTGGTTTTCATTATCTAATGGATGCAGAACTTCTTTGCTACTTGAGTATCCATTTGACTTTGTGTCACAGAAAACTTGTATACTTTCAGCATGGGAAACATGCTTAGCGGCCACAGGAAGGATTTTTGATTTAAGTAGTGACCATATTGCACCAAATTACGGGTAATTATTTCCAATGGTAGTTTCTCTTTCTGTATTATACTTGTGATGATTTTCATGTGCTGATTATGTAGCTAACAACTATTGCTGCTTGGCCTGGTATTTTGGGCTAAGATAACAAAGTGTTTTGTTCTCTTCTAACACAATACAGTATGAAGCAATAACAGAATCCTCACTAGTGCTTCACTGACTGGTTGCCAGACAATTCTCATGTGCACCTAGTGTATAGGCATGGGATGGATTCTTGTACTGAAAAGCAAAATGAGTAGAGACATTCATTCTTCTGTGAATGATCCATCTCTTTCATGCAGTGCTTATCAGAAGAGATGGAGAAGAAATGAGAAGAGGCACATAACTTTCTAGAAGTTACATTTTTGGGTTTTTTCAGAGGATTTAGGAGGAAAAATCCGTGGTATGGCTTAGTTACAATGGAAACCTGCTTGTTGAAAAATAAGTATTAAGTTAAACATATATGTCCTGCTTTTTAAGGGTTTTTTTGTGTTTATTCTTTTACTTTTTGAATTGCAGATGGACTCGTTCCAGGAGGCAGGACTTCATAGGATTAGACATTAATCCCACTGGTCAAACCTTACAAATTAATTTTCTCCTATTATGCCAAAAAAAGCCCAACAAAACCCAAAGCCATTAAAAGGTTTCTCCTTAGTCTTAAGTCAAGATTCTCAAAGTTAGTGAACTTTTGAGAATGAAGGCTTGCTTTCTTCAGCCTGTGATATGTATCCATTAGCTGTTATGAGATGGCATATTATTTTTTACATTCTTACAGTTAAATATATAGCTCCTGTTTTATCAACTTCATTATTCAGATCTTTCTCTGAAGACAAGTTGTTACATTCTTCATGGCTTTCTACAATGACACTGGTATCTAACTTATCTTTTGCAGAAATTGCTGTTTTCGTGTCACCCTGCAAGATAAGGAGGTGACATGATTTACCTGCTATGGATAAAAAGCTAAGAAAGAATAAGTTAAAAAAAGAATTCTGTTAATTTTGTGTGCCTGGAGATAAAAAGAGCCAGTTTTTCAGTATGTTAATAATTTAGTGCTATATTTAAGCATGGTTTCTGTGAGCTTTAGCTGTTGTTGTTAATGCGTAGAGTTTCTGCAAATCAGACCTGGAAATCTGGAGTTGAGCAATTAGAAAATGAGGAAAGCACAACCAGTGAATGCCATTGAAAGGCATGGCTGAAGTGACTTGTGCAGCAGATGGGTGAGTTCTGCAGTTCTTCCAGGGAAGCACTCGGTGTCAGCATTCATAGTTAGCTGCCCTTTTTCTTAGGCAATATGGAGAGGAGGATGAAGTGCTTTGTCAGGAGGTTTCACTGATACTTGCTCACTGCTGAAACACCGATCTTTTACCTTAGGGTTTGTTCATTGTGCTAAATAAAGGAAGCCCAATGAGCAATCTTTGGTCCTCAGACCAATCAAGTAGCACTGATTGACTTGCACCCACACTGCCTACCTCTTCTGTCCTGTGTGATCCAGCCACATTACGTAGTGCAGGTTTTTTCTCTGGCCCTGCCTGGCTCTCTCAACTCCTGAGAAATAATTATTTTTGGCTTCCCCATCTCTGTTCAGACCTTCTGAAATAGTTTGAAGCCTGTATGCAGTGCAACCCCACCTCAGTAGGGGTTTTCATATTTTAAAACTGACCGCATATGGTGGGTATGGCGGTGGGGTTTGGTGGAGACACATGGTGGTCACTGAGAGTACAAAGCCTGCTCAGGCAGGTGTCAGAAATCCAAGGAGGGGGACAGATCTGATGCAGTGCTCTTAGTGCTTCCTTTTGTAAGCAGATCCTGGAGTGAACTCTTGGAGCAATGCGATTGGAGAGGTCCTAACAGAGCCAGGGAAAAAGCTAGGAAATGGGAAAAATTAAACAAGAGTGGCTCAAGCTAATTCTTGTTTATCTGATGTTAGACATAACAGGTATGCTTCTTAGAAGCTCATTTCCATGGATGTTTTAGATATTTCTTTATTTAGTATAATAAAAACTAATATTCCTTAACTTTGCAGATGCTTAACTTCTATATTTTATCCAATGAGTAGTAATTATTGGATTTTTTAATTAATTGTTTAATACTGCAAATTTCACCTTCTGTATTGAGATGTCTAATCAACTTTGACTTTAAACCTTTATTTTGCAGTATGTATAAATCTGAGGGGACTCTTTTCTCTTTTTTTTTTTTGTACCTGAACCAGCTAAAATTATAATTGCTTTGCATATTCCCTTTATATTTTTTCCTTTAACTGTGTCTGTTACGTTATTTTGTCCTATTTCCTATAATCTTATTTCATTTATGTCTTATTTCCTTTAGTTCAAAGTTCCTGCAGCAACAAGTGCCATTATAACAAATGGTAAGAATGTAGGTTATATACATTTTTAATATTTTTGTATTGTTTTTTCTATGAAGGATTATTGAAAACAGCAAAATTGTCTTTTCTCAACCTCTGCAGACTGCAAACTGAATTTAATGGTATTGCATCATTATTTAAATTACTTATTCATGGGATGAAGGTATTAAATCACTAATGTTATTAATTTGGCTTTGTCCTACCATATAGTCTGGATAGTCTGTGCTGAAGGTTTCTTCTTACCTTCTGTGATAAGACTAGTTTTGATGATAGGAAACAGCTGCTTGAAGACCAGATATAATAATTATATCACGTTTGTATACTATATTTTTTTGAGCTGTAAGTTTAGTGTAGTAAATTGTAAGTATCTGTTTCACCTTCCCCTCTTTTCTTCTCATTTTTCTTAATTTTTTTTTCTAGATGGAATAGGAATAAACCCTGCACAGACAGCGGGTAAGTTATTATTTATGAAGCCCAGTATTAACAACGTCAGTTATTTTTCTTTTAAACTAATGCATAGCACTGGGGGTTGATTCGTGTTTTAAGTTTTGATTTCTTATAATGGGAGAAGCATTACCCAGTAGTTGGAAACTATGGGCAATGTAGTGTATAAAAGGTTAAATCCATGAAGCTGAGTGGTGCAGCTGACATGTGGAGGGAAGGGGTGCCATCCAAAGGGACCTTGACAGGTGGGACCATGTGAACCTCATGAGGTTCAACAAGGTCAAGTGCAGGGTTGTCTGCTTGGATTGAGGCAATCCCAAGTACAAATACAGGCTGGGGGATGAAGGGATCGAGAGCAGCCCTGCCGAGAAGGACTTAGGGGTACTGCTGGATGAAAAGCTGGACATGAGCTGGCAATGTGCACTTGCAGCCCAGAAGGCCAACTGTATCCTGGGCTGCATCAAAAGCAGCGTGGCCAGCAGGTCGAGGGAGGTGATTCTGCCCCTCTGCTCTGGTGAGACCCCACCTGGAGTCCTGCATCCAGGTCTGGAGCCCTCAGCACAGGAAAGACATGGACCTGTTGGAGCAGGTCCAGAAGAGGGCCACAAAAATGATCCGAGGGATGGAACACCTCTCCTGTGAGGACAGGCTGAGAGAGTTGGTGGTGTTCAGCCTGGAGAAGAGAAGACTCCGGGGAGACCTTATTGCAGCCTTCCAGTACATAAAGGGGGATTATAAGAAAGCTGGAGAGGGACTTCCTACAAGGGCATGTAGTGATAGGACAAGGGGTAATGACTTTAAACTGAAAGATGGTAGACTGAGACTAGATGTAAGGAAGAAATTCTTGGCAGTGAGGGTGAAACACTGGACTAGGTTGCCCAGAGATGTTGTGGATGTCCCATCCCTGGAAGTGTTCAAGGTCAGATTGGATGCAGCTTTGAGCAACCTGATCTAGCTGAAGGTGTCCCTGCCCCTGGTAGGGGGATTGGAACTAGATGACCTTTAAAGGTTCCCTTGCAGACCAAACCATTCTATGATTCTAACTATTCTTCAGCATTTGTTTATTGAGGTCTGTGAAAAAATTAGACACTGCTGATCTTCAGGGCTTAGCTATTTAGTGTGCAGTTTAAAAGAGCAATACTGTATTACATGTTATTGAAACAACAAGTAATAGCTATATTTTTCCCCACTGAACCTACTCCAGTAGTATTTGCTATTTCAGCAGCACTTCTGATAAGATTTTTTTTTTTTTTTTTAATAATACTCAGTTTTAGAGCAGGAGCTCTAGGTGGTTTGGAAAGCATGTTTTCAAGAAGAGAGGATCTTCTTGCCGATTTGCCCCCTTGGAATACCTTGGTGAGAACATATGAGAAATCTCTGATTTCAGCAGTGGAGGCTTGCTATGAGACAAGAGTTTCTCTCTGTCTCAGGAAAGTATAAGGCTTTTTCACATCACCTCCTGAAATGTATTGAAACATAGTACAGATGTTGAATTGTACTAATAATAGTCTGTTGTCTGGAAGCAAGCTTCTGTGGACTTGTTCTTGAAACGCTATACTTTTAAATTCATTTGGAAATTATTACAGTAATCTAATCTCTTGAGGCGAGAGTTACGGTGGAGTGGAATGTCTTGTTGGGGAGAAATGTTCATAACTTTCTATTAAGAAATAATAAAAATGGCTCTGGTGCATGTGGAACCCCGTCATCGAGTGAAAACTGTGAATCTAATTTTACTCCTTTTTGCAAACGTGATGAACAGTTGATGGAGACTTGCCGTTTCTCTGTTTTTTGCATGAAATCTCTGCCAAATCTCATTCATTTGTGCCCTCTGTTGTTATTGAACAAACCACACCATTTTTTTCAGATCTAAAGAGAGAGTAAGAAAGCAAGGTATTATCAGCATACTTAGCTATGTAAGAATAGTATAAAGTAAAACCTTGCAGAGCGTATAATAGTATCTGATATTTAGAAGAGCGGTTGCTTGACATTAGTTTGGGGACTTTCTTGGAGTTGTAAAAGGAACCATTTAAGTGTAGTGACCCATTTCTGAGGTCTGTGATTGCATCAATAACATCTGAAAATGGAGATCAATTGAGTGTTTGGCTTTCTGCACCACTGGAAGTGTCTGTCCTTCTTGGGCTTGCCTTAGGACACCTGGATTATGATTTGACAGGTGTACTGCCTCAGGCAGACTCCACAGCTGATGCTATCCTCCTCATGATCCATGACCAAGTGTATTAAAACCAGATAATAAACCTGATAATTTAGTTTGGCTACTAGAACATTACACATATGTAAATCGTGTTTTCACATGATTGCTCAAGCATACTTAGGCAAAGCTAAGGTATACTTAATGCTATTTCTTTTCCTCAGAAGAATACCTTCATTTTGTATTATTTAGCCCAAATTAGTTGTAGCTTAATCCTGCAAAGTAAATGTATTTAGAGCTACTTCACTCCTGAATGAAAACATCCATGTGGTAGTTCAGCATGCTTGCAGCTATGCATATTGAATTCACATTTCCCCTTGATTTGCCTTACCTCTCCTAAGTTCTTATAAATGTTGAGGATTTAGTAGTACTATAAGACAGCATATCATAATCAAGGATCAGGTAAATCAGAAACATCTAGATGCAAAATATTTACATCATAGTCTTAATCTTACCTGCAAACGTAAGAATAGGCACATGGATTGCACTTGGATTTTGGTTTTTTTTAACATAGAAAGTACCATTGCCCTGTCAATGCTGTGTGATATTGCCCTTAAACTGGGAATAAAAAACCACAAGAACCAACCCGACGCCCCTGCCCCCCCAAAATCCCAATCTATACCAAACCCAAGATCCAGACCAAAATCCCTCCTCACTTTAAAAGTAAACATATATAATTTAGATAAAACCTTATGTTCAGCTTTATTAATTGATATCTCAGAAACTTGGTAGGGTAAAACGTACTTTTTTCCCCCCCTTCTTTTTTTTCTTTGTTTTATTTATATTAAAGTTCCTGTAGATTGAACAGTTACTTCAGTCTTCGAAAACTTCCCAAAATAAGATGATTTAGGGGTAAAATCTTCGTAGTCCCTGGGGTTTTCAGACGTTTTGTACTGTTCCATTATTTCCCTACCTTTCTGAATAAAAGTACTCCTCAGGTATGCCTTTCTGTCATTCTCCTTACATGATTCAATGGAGCAGGGGAAATGAAAGCTGAAAAAGCTAGGCTTAGCACTCAATTCCTGTACCGATACCCATTTTCATTCCTTGATAGTTCAGGTAATAGTATGTCATAACTTTAATAAAACCACTGTGATATTAACGATGGAAACAGACTGAATGGTGGGGTGAACTGCTGTCTCCATGAGATGCAGCTGTGGCCTGTTTTAAAATTTTTATGATGGCCATTGCAATAACAGATACTTTTCAACTAAATTAGTAAGCTTAGTTCTCTGGTTTGCTGGTGTGACAGATCTGTGTTCGGTGAGTTTTATAGATTTCTTCAGTATGTGGTCTCTGCAGATCTCTAAAAACAGAACGTCTTCTGATAACCCAGTCTTTTGAACTGATTTTCAAATATTTGTTATCTTGAATAAGTAGAATGGTTTCAATCTTGATCCATGTGCCAGAGAAGTGAAGTTAGAAAAAGGGTAGCTTTGTTCCAATAACTTGAACAAATGTTAAATATTTTAATCTTTTTTATGAGAGCACTTTACATCCATGAAATGAGGTAAAGACCCGATATTGTAGAATTACATATAATCTGTTTTGTGCAGTAGCAGTATGAAGTAAAAAAAAAAGTTCCATATAGTAATTAAATAATGCATCACTTTTAGTCATGTGGTTTAATTTTCAAATGTTACATTTAATAGAAGAAAATAGCAAGCTGAATGACAGTCCTGAATACATGCAGAAAATATGCTAGATGTGCAAGTATTAGAAACTTCTAATTTTCATACTATGTCCTCTTGAAAACACTATAATGATTAAGACTCTACAGTAATAAATAGGATTTTTTTAATGCTAAAATGAGACTGACTTATGCTTGTATATGTGGAGAGCCTTCCTAAAAGAAAAGTACAACTGAGGTTCTGAAGTTAGAAGCACGTAAGTACTGAACCAAGGAGAGAATTAATATATGCATGAATGACTTAAAGATTAAAACAAAAAGGATTATGGAGAAGTAAAACGTCATCTGCTGGTCTTGAAATTATTATGGCTTATAAGTGGAATCAGACTTTCAAGTATGGAACTGCAAAGTTTGAAGGGCCATAGCTTGCAAGTCTCATTAGATGACTTTGGGTCTGGTATTTTTATTTAAAGATAAGAACTCTTTGGAGTAAGAGGAATAAGATGAAACTCCATGGAAACATAAAAAATATATTTCTGGTATATCAGAGGAATTGCTACAAAGATGTTAAACACTGACCTAACATTATTATCCTTTAAATGTTTGTGCTTGCTTAGGTAATATTTTATTTGGTTGATAACACATTCTGTTTTGTTTGTTTGTTTAGGAAATGTATTTCTAAAGCATGGTTCAGATCTACGGATTATTCCCAGAGATCGAGTTGGGAGTTCTTAACATCTCATGAAAGTTTTGGAATAAGTGACATTGCCATGCAGCAAAGGTCTATTTATTTTGGAACTCCAAAATGCAACTAATGAATTGGCCTTTTTTAAAGCTAGCAGAAATGTCTTCCCAGGATTTTATCTTTTTTGAAATAGAGATATGGTTTCATTTTTTTGTTAAAATATATTAACTCATGCACTGATTCTTCCCTGACTAGAAGAAGAATGGGTTGATTCCAGTGTTATGTTCCTGAAAGAAAGATGGACTTCTCTGTAGCTCTTACTGACACCACAAGGGTAAACATGCAGCCACAATCAATAGATATTTAAAATATTGGATATTGTTGAGCCTACTTTGAAGAAGGGGGAACTGTGTTATGATTTTGCTACAAAGAAATTGTTCCTACTGAGTGCTAAAACTTTTTTTTTTTCCCCTTTATTTTTCCCTAAACGTACTTCCATGTTTAGAGGAACAGTTTTCACATGGTGCAAGTGTTAAGCTAAAATAGAAGGGAAATTTCAGGGGTTTATTACTCAAATAACTGCCAAATGTTCCAAAGTAATTGTAAGATTTAATGGCTGCAAATATTTTGGGTAACAGAGAAAACAGAGATTCCTCTCTGTCAAAACTTCGTTTGTTATATTGTGAAATTAAATTAAATGCAGTTTCAGAGAATTTGAGAGACCTAATCTCCTCACATGAAGTGTCATCAGCTGAAAAGGACTGCAGCGTAATTTGGGAATGTGTAGGTGCTGGTCAAATGTCATTCCTTTTTCAGTAAACTGATATTGTTTCTTTCTGAAAGTCTTGTTTTGTTGCTGCATGTTATATGGGAAACAGCATAAAATTCACTGAAATGTTTGTTCAGTTTATATACTTGTTTATAAATTGCCAGGAGTAAACTTCCAGTTGTGTATTTTAATTAGAGAAACTGATGCTTTTCTTGAACTTGTAATCTACTTTGTGATTTAATATATGTGGCAAAATCTTACCCTATTGCATTTTTTTCTGTCCTACTGAGTTTAACAGAAAGAGCAATGGGCATTTTAGTGCTTGGTTAAATGAGGATTGTCACACATACGACCGTCCTGTGCAATCATCGTACTCTAGAAAGATGTTCAGATAATGTGTCAGAGAGTGCAGAAGTACAAAATGCCCTTCTGAGTGGGTGTAAATTGCGTGTATAGAGGAAAAGTCTTCTAATATTTGACTACAAACATTTTCCAGCTCTAAGATGAATTGTAAAATTCTGGATATTCCTTTATTTTAATAAACAATTATATGAAAAAAGTGCAAAGTTCCTTTGTTCCTCCCTCATATTCTTAATTAGATTTTGGCAATAATTACAAACTCTGTCCTTTAACCTTCTAATCAACATGCTTTGAGATTAATTTCAAGCCAAAAGATTCTTATTATATGAAGAATTCTACAGAACACTGCCCTTAAAGGGCAGAGTGCATAGTTTCTATTAATCTATTAGATTAACCACAATATAATTAGAATGACACAAGTTAATTGTTTGTAAATTTTGTCTGCAAATCTCTTGTCTGAATACCTAAAAAACTGATACCGGAATGTAACAAATGGGAACCTTTTTTAATTTTTTTTCTTTCTTACTAAAGGTGCAATGTAGTTTTTGAAAGGCCACCATGGTTAAATGCAATTTGAAACTAAGACGCTTTGATGTTTATGTAAAGGAGGGTTGTATAAAAATAATTTCAGATGAGTGCTAAAATTTCTTACACTGTTACTTAGGTAATAACACAGAAAGCATAAAGCCTTTGTCTGACATACTGCATTGCAAGTAGTTTATGTAACGTGCAAAGGATCTGTTCATTTGGAACAATAACTGATCTTTGTAGGACTTGCTGTATTCATTACACTTTTGTCTCAATATGGTCTCTAAAATCTGAACATAACTTTTCTGTTTGGTAAAGAGGCTTGATTTCAGTGGTAAAATGTACTTAGCAGATGTTTGCAAGTTGATTCGATGTTTGAAAGTTCATTTTGTTATGTGTAAGTCGTGTTTGACATGGTTGTCTAGGAAAAATTTAAGCTTAGGGCCAGACTTCCTACGGCTTGGGAGTTGTCATAAGGTTGTGAAAGGTGCTGTACTCTCAGACTGGTGCTGGTTTGTCTAACCATGCTTTAAGGCATATTGTGGAATTCAGCTCTACCTGTCTTTGGGTCTGATTATAAATTGACTGATGTTAAATGAATGACTTCCATTGTTTCTGATTAACTTTTTCATGCCTTTGCTGAAGTCAGTTTAAGGGGTCTTTTTTTTTTCCTGCATTTTACATTTGAAGAGGATGGTTTATATTACAGAGACATTCTGTGAAGAGAAATTTTGGCAGAATCATAAAGCATTGATGTGAAAAGTCCTACCACACCAAAACTTTCAAGGAGCTGTAATTATTCTTTTGGTTTATACAATATTATAGAAGTTTTGCTTTTCTCAAATCTATTATTTGATAGAATTTGAAGATATCGTAGGAATTTTTTCAGGGATGGAGGCACAAGGATCTGATGAAGTATAGAAGAACTGGAGGAGTTAGGAAATGGCCCTGATAATAGTGCTGTCAGTGCTATGGCTTTCTTCCTTATATTCCCAAGACACAAAATCCAACTTTATTCTGTATTTGAGATTAAAAGACCATTTTCCCCTCTTGTTGCTACTAAACAATAACCATAAAAATTGTTGACAGCAGGTCTCAAAAGTTGAGATTTTTTTCTTCTTTGTGTTTAGGTTGATGGCTAAAACCCACCTCCTGCTGCTGCTCCAGTGATAACAATGAGCAGTCGGAGTGAGAGAAGGAACTGTGCCAGTATGACTGCAGAATGTTAGTGGATTCTGAAGGTGCTGGGGCACAGCAGTCATTTGTATGGCAGCATGCAGGTGGCCAACAAACAAAGCACTTTAATGGGCAGTGGAAAAAACTAAATCCTGCAGTCATCCTCGTAGCGCTGTGGAGGCAGCGTTTCAGTGATCCTGGCAGGAGCACTAAGCTCCAGCTGAGTAAAGTTCAGTCCATGTGCAATACATAGTGTTCAGATTTCAATACAGTATACCCAACTATACATCTCAGTAGTGAATTTCAGCCACTGTGCCTACTGATGGAAGGTAAATACCCGGGAGAATTCACAAAGGCTAGCATGATCTCTTCGAGGCTAATCTCTGCAGGCTCTTTCTGAAGTTAATGGAAGTGAGACTCCTCCAGAGAGAGATTCAGAGTAGCTAAAGGAATCTTCAGTTCTGAATTGCCCTCTGGAGGACCCTTTCTCTTTACTGACTAGAGAAAGCCATTGAGGCATTAGCCTGCAGGGGCTAATGTTAACCTTTGTGAATACCTTTCCCGATAGGCACTTCCCCCTCCTGTCAATATTATATATTACAGTATTGTACTGCCTACTCGCTGTTGTTTGATCTTGATGTTACAAAGCTCCCAGGGACTTGTTCAAAACCAAAATTACAAGAACTTGTTTGCATGAAAATAAACTTCCTTTTTTATGTAATATAATTAGTTGAATGCATCTTTTTTTTTTTCTTTTTACAGCAGGTTCAGCACCCTTGGTGGGAGTGTGGGGAAGGCTTTACAGAAAGCTTTGTCAGGTTAAAATTAGTTCTGTCTATGAACAAAGAAAATGTGTGTACTGATAAATAAAACAAAAGATTCTACTACTTCATTTTTTTTCCAGAGTAAAGAATTAGTCTCCTTTAACTCCCTGAAGAGGTTAAATGTTCCTGGAAAACCCATTTTAAAAGGTTTGGAATGCATACAAGTAGCCAGTAATAGAAAGACCAGATGCAGGTGTTCCTGCTTATTACTCTGAAGAAAATCCTGAGGCTATGAGTAGGAACTGTCAGTCTCTTTCACTGATGAGAAATATCAGGTGTTGCATGTAAGAACTATACCAACCTTAAAGGCTTTTGTTCATTTTAATGGAGAAAATCGCTCTTTGATTTTTGAACAATAGACCAAGTTTGTCCTATAGTCAAGTTCTATTTATAGACCTTGAAAGTGATCTTTGTGTCGTGGGAGTGGGAAGATCACTTATCCACAATCCCTTTCACTGCTTATGAGACTTGAGAAAAACTAAGTCTGGGACAGTCTGGGTATTAAAAAGGTTCAGGATTTGTCCCTGTGGAATTCTGCCTGAAAGGTGAAATGCAGCTGAAAAGCACATATTTATCTTCAGAAGACTTGGCTGTGATAAAGATTCATTGCCATCTGAGGAAAAGTTTTTTTAAAAAAGAACAGGAGATATGCTTTGTCTTACCTGTTGTGGTGCATGGTCATTTTGCAATTCCAAGCTCACACTGTCTTCTCACCACAACAGCCACAAGATATTAGTAGATGTGGGCTATTCATTTTGCTATCCCAAACATCTTAGAAATTCAACTGAAGAGCTGTGGGCTGTTTGTAAGACAGTAGACGCAAGGGAAGTATGTATCGGAAGCATATTGTCTGCATCTAGAGAACATTCTTGCTATGGATGATCAGAAATAGCTTGGCATTAATACTGATTCATGCTTCTCGTGCTTTGTAAGTGTTGGGCATGACTTTGAACTGATTTTCATGTATTTTTTTCCTGAAGTAGTTCGTGATACTTTAGATTGCATGCTAGCTTTGCCAAACTACTGTTAGTTTTTACTATGGGTCAAACTTACTGCTATGACTTTTGTCGAGTATAGAAATAGAAATGCTTATTCTGCACCAAGATGGGTTTATGCAGACCTTAAATACATATGCGTATATTAGTAATGACCTGTGTGGCAGTCTGATTCCTTCCCTGAGGATGCAGAACCTTCTTACCTTTACGAGTTGACCAGAATAAGTGAGCTGCAGTGGAGTGTGGAGTACTAAGTTGTGGCTGATGAATGACAGTAATAATGGCAACCTCCTTTAAATAAGGAGAAAATACAAAGAAGAATGATTCTGTACATATATAGAGTCTTTGTGATTCTCTCTGGGCGACAAAGTTGTTGTCCTGCCTCTTGTTCAAGGCAGAGCTAAAGTCAAGCCTGCTTTTAAGAGCCCTGTCATGCATCTCAGTCCTATACAAGTTATTTTGGAAATACTCGGTCAGTCGCCCAGGGGAGCTGCTTGGACCCAGGGGGTTTCCTGAGGTGGGGAAGCACCAGGGCAGCAGAGAGACCCACCAGGAGCCGGCAGCTCTTGTGGGAGATCCTGATGAGGCCTGGGCATTGCCAGAGCACCCGTGGCGTCCCCCACACCGATAGAAAGCAGCCTGGGGAGCACCAGTGACCAGGCGTGGGCAAACAGCAAGTCATCCAGGGTGTGGTGAGGCACGTCATGCGGAGGAGCACGCAGGAAGGGCATAGTGGCCCCGCCAGCTCAAGAGGTGAGTTCCATTGGTGGTCATCGACCTCCCAGAAGGAGCTTAGCTATGGTATCCATACAGCAGAAAGCCATGTCCTCTGCACTTGCCAGAATGGATGTGGCAACCCAGACAGAGCTCTGATGGAAACATGCAGCCATCCAGGTCTGAGGCTGCAGGGTGCCAGAGCTTCTCGCTGGTAATGGATGGCAGTAGCGAGAGCAGCTGTGTGAGGTGTGACCAGGTGGAAGATCTGCTCAGCCTGGTGGCAGAGCTATGAAGTAGAAAGATTAAGGAGCATCAAGGAGTCCGAGAAAGAGATGCACTCATGGAACCATGCTCTGCCCTCCCTGAGATAGAAACAGGAACAGCCACCCGAAAACAAGCGAGATCAAGGGAGTCCTGTATCCTCCCCCCATGAGGCTGAAGGCAGTAGCTTAAAGAAAAGGAAAAAATGGAGGCAAGTCCATGTTGGGGCAGCAGGCAAACACCTTCCTTGTCCGCCTCACCTCCCCAGGTGCTTTTGTACAACAGGTATGAGGCTCTGGATGTGGAAGGCCAGTTAATGGATGATGTGGACAACAGTCCAGCTACACTGGAGGTGTTGCCAAGGTCAGAAAGGCCTACCCCCTGCATCACAACCACCTCCACGAGGAAGAAAAGACAGGTTATAGTTGTAGGTGACTCCCTTCTGAGGGGAACAAAGGGTCCAATAAGCCAGACAGATCCTTCTCTTAGGGAAGTCTGCTCCCTCCATGGGGCCTGGGTTCAGGACATCATTAGGAAGCTTTCCTAGCCTGGTGCGGCCCTACGACTGTTACCCATTAATCTCTTCATGTGGGTGGCAATGAACTATGCTTTGCGACTTCAAGGGCGATCAAAAGAGACTTCAGGGCCTTGAGACCGTCAGTAAGATAATCTGGAGCACAGGTTATTTTTTCTCTCTCCTTCCTGTTGCAGGCAGTGACATTGGAAGAAAGAGATGAGTCCAGTCTATTAATATATGGCTCCATTGCAGATGTCACCAGCACAGTTTCGGGATTTTCAATAATGGGATGGCCTACATGACACCTGGCTTGCTGGCATCAGATGGGATTAACTTTTCACAAAGGCTGAAGACAGTCTTTGCTCACCAGCTATCAGGTCTTATTAACAGGGCTTTAAACTAGACTGGAAGGGTGAGGGGGATAATAAGGCTTGCCTGTGACAAACTGTGCGACGGGGTGCTAACAAGGCTGCTCAGCCTGTTGCTCTGAGAGGTGCTGGCTACGCTGCAGCACACTTGAAGTCTTACACAAATGAGCCAGAGAGTCCCAAGGTAGTAAGAGCCAACAGGGAAACACCAGCGAAAGACCTCAAAGGAACTAAGGGATGTTCCTCTAAGAAGGTGACATGGCTGACAGCCCAGCTGAAGCACCTCTGCACTAATGCACACAGCATGGGCAACAAACAGGAGGAGTCGGAAGCCACTGTTCTGCTAGAAAGCTATGACCCTGTTGCCATTACTGAAACTTGGTGGGGACATACTACTGAAACTTCAGAAGGGACAGGTGACAGAGGAAGGACGGATGGGTTGCAATCTATGTCAAGAAATTGATAGAGTGTGAAGAGCTGTCTCTGAAGAATAGCCACAAGCACATTGAAAGTTTATGGGTAAGAATCAGAGACCGAGGCAACAAAGGGAACTTTGTGGTTATTGTCTGCTACAGGCAAGGACTGCTTCTGATCAAGGGGAGTCTTTGACAAAGGCTTCTTACTCCAGCTACAGGAGGCATCACACTCACAGGGTCTTGTCCTGCTGGGGGACTTCAAACACCCCAATGTCTGCTGGAAAAGTAGCACAGCGAGATGTAGGTAATCCAGGAGTCTTCTGGAATGCATCGAGAATAACTTCTTCAGCTAGGTAATAGACAGCCCTACCAGAACGGATGTGATATTTGACCTGAAGGTCACCAGTGCAAGTGAGCTAATCGGTGACATCAAGATTGGAGGCAGCCTGGGCTGCAGTGATCATGCACTGGTGGCCTGCAGTCTTGAAGGATATTGGGCAGGAGAAGAGAATAGTCAGGACCCTGAATTTTAGGAAGGCAAACTTCCAGCTCTTCAGGGAGTTACTCAATAGGACCCCCTGGGAAACTGCCCTGAGGGACAAGGAAGCAGAACAGAGCTGGCAGATCTTTAACAATGCTTTCCATAGAGTGCAGGAGCTTTTGATCCCCAGGTGTAAGAAATCAGGAAAGGAAGGCAAGAGACCAGCATGGCTAAGCTGAGACCTGCTGGGCAAACTAAAGGGCAAGAAGGAAATGCACAGGCAGTGGAAGCAGGGACAGGTGTCCTGGGAAGAGTTGTGTAGGGATGAGGTCAGGAAGGCCAAGGAGCGGCTGGAACTGAACTTGGCAAGGGATGCAAAGAATAAGGAGGACTTCTACAGGTATATCAGCCAGAAAAGGAAGGTCAAAGAAAGCGTGCCCCCCTTGATGAGCAAGACTGGCAGACTGATGGCAACGGATGAGGAGAAGGCTTAGGTACTCAATGACTTCTTTGCCTCAGTCTTCCCTGTCAGTGGCTCTTCTCACACCTCTTGAGGGGATGGGCTGCAAGACGGGGACTGGGGGAGCAAAGTCCCTCCCACTGTAAGAGAAGGTCAGGTTCAAGACCACCTGAGGAACCTGAACATACACAAGTCTATGGGACCTTGACGAGATGCATCCCAGAGTCCTGAGAGAACTGGCTGATTTAATTGCCAAGCCACTCCCCATGATATTTGAAAAGTCCTGACAGTCAGGTGAAGTCCCTGGAGACTGGGAAAAGGGAAACATGGCACCCATTTTTAAAAAGGCTAGCAAGAAGAACCCTGGGAGCTACTGACCTGTCAGCCTCACCTCTGTGCCTGGGAAGATCATGGAACAGATCCTCCCAGAAGCTATGCTAAGGTACATGGAGGACAGGGAGGTGATGCAAGACAGCCAGAATGGCTTCACCAAGGGCAAGTCCTGCCTGACCTAGTGGCCTCCTATGATGGAGCGACTATATCAGTGGACAAGGGAAGAGCTACCGATGTCATCTGTCTGGACTTCTGCACAGCCTTTGACACCGTCCCTTTGAGAACATGCTTCTCTCTAAATTGCAGAGAGAGGGGATTTGATGGGTGGACTGTTCAGTGGATGAGGAATTGGTTGGATGGGCACATACAGAGGGTCAACAGTTCAATGTCCAGATGGAGCCAGTGATGAGTGGTGTCCCTCACGGACTGTACTGGGACCAGCACTGTTTAATATCTTCATCAATGACATAGACAGTGGGATTGAGTGCACCCTCTGCAAGTTTGCAGACAACACCAAGCTGGATGGTGTGGTTGACATGCCTGAGAGATGAGATGCCATCCAGAGGGACCTGGACAAGCTTGAGAAGTGGGCCTGTGTTAACCTCATGAGGTTCAACAAGGCCAAGTGCAGGGTTCTGCACCTCGGTCAGGGCAAACTCTGGTATCAGTACAGGCTGGGGGATGAAGGGATTGAGAGCAGCCCTGCCAAGCAGGACTTGGGGGTACTGGTGGGTGAAAAGCTGGACATGAGCCAGCAGTGTGCGTTCGTAGCCCAGAAGGCCAACCGTTTCCTGCATCCACAGAAGCGTGGCTAGCCGGTTGAGGGAGGTGATTCTGCCCCTCTAGTCCACTCTGGTGAGACCCCACCTGTAGTCCTGTGTACAGCTCTGGAGCCCTCAGGACAGGAAAGACATGGACCTGTTGGAGCGGGTCCAGAGGAGGGCCACAAAAATGATTGGAGGGATGGAACACCTCTCATGAGTACAAGGCTGAGAGTTGGGGTTGTTCACCCTGGAGAAGAGAAGGCTCTGGGGAGACCTTATTACAGCCTTCCAGTATTTCAAGGAGTCTTATAAGAAGAGTGGGGACAAAGCTTTTAGCAAAGCTTATTGTGATAGGACAAGGTCTAATTGCAGAAGTCAAGGAAGAAGCAAATGTTAGTTTTTTGGATTCGAATTAATTGCATGGACTCGTTCATAATTGTCCCCAATAATTTGCCCTTATTTGTCTGCAAAGATACCTTTGCAGTATGGTAAATAGACGTGCAGCACTCATTTCCTGCTCACTTACCAAAATCAGATTGAAGATGTAGTCATTAAGCGATTGTCATGTCTTCTGGTAATGTAGACTTGATTTTATGTCCTCGCACAAAATAATTTGTAAAGGCTGTTTTGAAATTTCATTGACTATCAGTCAATTACTACAAGCCAATGAAAAAGGCCATAAAGTTGTTCATTATCTGTCTTGGGGAATCAATAGTGAGAATTCTGCAAACTTACCATACTAACTGTGTAAGCTAAGCAAATAACCATTAGCAGGTTAAGGGTGGCTTAACTGGTTCTTATAGCCACTAAGGTGTGTCCGCGGCTAATTTAGTTTTCTCTTTCTTGAATTTTTGGTTGTGTAGACCTAGGCAAAAGAGCTATTCCAAAGCTCTGTCACAAAAGTGTGTTAATTTCTTGCCCTTGGTGGGACACTGCTTTTACCTGACTGTTCAGGTTACTGTTACTCTCACATGGTTATGTTATGCACATATTCTTATAGCTTCTGCAGGTTCAGTAGAAGCAGTTCAGGTTAGTGACTTCCGGAAAAGTGAGGTTCCCCTCTGTGTACTCTGTGGAGACACCTTTGGATGTGTCCCACTACAAAGTTCCCAACTCTCTACTTGATAATTTTTTAGAGAGGATTAAAATAAAATCTAGCAACTGTGGCCTGCTGCTTTAATATGCATGACATAGAACAGGAAAATTGCTGCTGAGATGAAGGGGACTGCTGTTGCAGTGGAAGGGTCCTAACAGCTGGACAGTTTTATGTGTGAGGCCAGATTCATACTTCAAATTTGACTGTGGGTTGTTTGGGGGTTTGTTTCTTGACTTTTAAATTCCTTATGAAAGTAATGTTTTCTGTGCTGTCTGTATGACTCCTTGCATGATGAGGAGGGAACCCAGAATGATGTCTGGGTTGACAGCCCGGTGCCTCAAACCAGAGGGGGATTCCAGCCCTTCTTCTGGGAATGGTATTGTACATCCAACAGCCAGCAGTTAAACCACAGAAGAGGTCATGAGTAGAGGAAGAACACTGGACTTAGAAGGCAAATTTGGAGGGAAAGCTCCAAATATCAATATGTATTTGTGTTTGCTCGTTTTCTCTCTGGTGGTACACGTTTCTTTACAGCTGCCTATGTATGTGTGCAGACTGCCCCCAGGTCAGGAGAGCATATAGCCCACTGATTTCACTATTCTGACAAATGAGAGAAATGCTCTTCTTCAGGATAAGGAGAAGACTGAATCATCATCTTAATACTGTAGGTGTGCCCAGGCAGCCAGACTCCTAGGAGGTAGAGGAATGCTCTGACTCCAAATTGGCAGCAGCAGAGTGAGGTTTTTGTGATTAGCAGAGTTTGGGGTGGGGCTTACAGTACAAAAGAAGGGCATTGACAGACTGGAGTAAGTCTAGTAGAGGACTACCAGGATAGTTAGGGAAGTGAGACATATAATGTAGGAGTGATGGAGCTGGCTTTATTCAGCCTGAAGCAGAGAAAGGTAAGGGGGAATCTAAGTGTCATTTTCGAACATCTAATGGGTGTTTTTAGAGAAGATGAAGACAAAACTGAGTTAGAGGTGGACAGCGAAAGCAATGGACACAGATTGCAGCATGGAAATTTCTGATTAATTGTAACACTTCTCTAGGAAGCCTGTTCCAGTGTTTGACCACCCTCTTGGTAAAGAAATGCTTCCTAAACCCCAGAAGTCCTTTCTAATCTAAGCTAGTCTCTGGTCATTTCTTTCCTTAATCCCTCTTTCCCAACTTTTTCTTGGAAGAGAAAGAGCTACGTCTCTTTCTTTACCTTAGATACCTGGCCAGATAGTGGAGGCATAGCAAAGCCACAGCTCTTCCTACCTGACGACTTTTTGCCCTCTGCACTTCTGTACTTTCTCAGAATACCTATAAAGGATTACATTCTTTCACCTCCTGCTGGAGTGGCAGTAAAAGTTTGACCAGAGGGAAGAGTCAAAATCTTTATTCTCTACTATTGTGTAGAAGCTGTGATGCTGTGACAGTTGCATGGGAAGTTTGGAGTCTGATAGATGAAACATAAATACATGTGTATTCATTATGATATTAATATTAGACATTTTGTAATTTTTTTTATGTTTAAATTGAAAAAAAAAATGTTGGATGTAGCTAATCAGCTGATGTTTATTGCAGTAACTTTCTAAACCACATTTTCCTCACGTAGGTGCAGGAGGGAATGTAAATAGCATTACTGTAACAAAATGCTGTCAGAGGATCCATGTTGCTTGAAAAATTAACATCTTTCAATTCATTTTTACATTGACATTTCCAGTTAGTAGTAGTGATTTAGCAGTAGAGACCCATTAACTTGTGACTTCTGTTCTATTGCTATGGGCTCTTGAATAGGATACAAATAATCCTGGCTAAGAATAACAGCAGCTAGGCATCTTTACCCCCAGCAAGAATAGTGAAAGATCATACAAGCCCTCAATGTCAATAAGTACAACCCATGCAGAGCAGATTATTAGTACATGAACAAGGGCACAGCATGTCTCTCCAACTGTACAGTAGTCAATGTTACCCATTATGGGTGACAATGAAATCAAAATGGTCCAATTATCTATGTCAGATTCATTTAATTCCCACTTCTTGACTAAGTACTGCTCCCAATGAATACATCTGTAGCACAAAATAAGAGTGGCCAGAGTGGTCTTTTTTCATGGGTCTCTCCAAGACAGACCTGTTCCAGAGGGGGATTTCAGAACAGTCAGTGCCATGTGGGCTCAGGTCCAGGAATCTGCTGTTTAAAAGTTGGTCTGAGGTTTACCCATCTCATTTTTACTTGTAATCGTGTGGCCATAGAAACTTAGGATGGAGATTTTCCATTGAGTTTCAACCTTTAGGGTCAGGGATTGCTGAAGATTTATGCACCACAGCTAAACATCTGCAAATGACAGAGGAAAGCAACTTTCACCATGTGCTTTTGTGAATTAGCCTGTGACTTTTAATTTTTTTCTGTCTTACTGACATGCTAGAGGAATTTAATAATGCCATAAAAATTTGCAGCCACAGGAAATGTTTAGGGGGATTAAAATATCCAAAAACTTGAGAGGATCTTAAAAATGAGAGCACTTGCATGTTGCAGGGACTGATGAGACTTGACATTCCATTTCATTGTTGCAGTTCTCTCCAAACTTTCATTGGTGACCACTGCTGTGTGGTTATTCCGTTGCCCTGATTCCAAACACTTCCAAATATGTTCTGAAGAGCTGATTGGTCTCCAGACATCTCTAAAAAAAAAAATTCTTTACTTCTTTCAGTTCTGACCATTTGGGATAGTCCTCTGTCTGATATCAGTGATACTTCCATAGGAGACATCAAGTCTTTTGTCATCAAAGTAGCGTAGACTATTTTATCTCTAAATTTTTAAAGTAATTCAGTTTACACTGGGAAGCCCTCACAGCTATGGAAACATAACAAATACATCTTACTGTTGGACTTGATGATCTTAAAGGTCTTTTCCAACCTAAATGATTCTATGATTCTGTTCTATGATTCTACATAAAGTGTCTTGGTCCTTACTCTAAAAATAAAGTTATTAGTTATTTTTAGCACTCTAAAATAAACTGAGAAGAAAACTTCTAACTTTACCACTTTATACTGAAAGTGGCAGATATCAAGGTAAAGTATGCATTTATTTTTTCATCTTGTGCCTTAAATGCAAATTTTATTTTCACTTTGAACAGTGAGATCACATGGAATACAAAGCTTTATTAATTTGCTTCTGTGATATGCTTGCATTGCTTGATGACCTCAGATTAGAACAGCAAGGAAAGGCTGTAACAGCTTTCAGTGTTCATCACAAAATCAAAATATTTGTAAAAAATTTTTAACTCAGTATTTGTCTAGTTAGTGGAAATTATTTTAATGAAACCTTTGACAGCTTTTGTCCGAAGATGAGTTGACATTTGATGATGCTAAATGCAAAATAAATTCCTGCTTATTGGTGCTCAAATATTGGTTTTAGTAATGCTTCCCTGACATGAGCAAGGTCTATCACTCCATACTGTCTTCTGCGTTGTACTGCAATTCATGTCCCGGTGTAAAAGGTAAGTGAAGACAAATAATTACTTCCATTATCCAATGGTAGTGGATTGAAATATCAATTCTGTCCAAAAAAAGAAAGAACAACAGCTGTGAACTGACAAATAAGTAGTTTATGGTATCAATAATATACATGATCATCTACCTAAGTTCATGTGAACTTTTAGTATTAAAAAATTAAATATTGTAAGTATTGTTATAAGTTGGATAGGGAAGATCTGCAACTGGAATGCACTGAGTCTACTTCATTTTGGTTGCCAAAAACAGTGTCAGCATCATTCTATTTGATTTAATGCAAAAGACTGTAAGTACAAAGAATTGTAACTTTAAATGCAATAATTCTTCAACTATTTTTATTATCAACAAGGCTGGCATGAATTACATGCAATCAACATATGTGGAATTTCTAAAGGGATCTACAACTCTTCTGGAAAACTGTTAGGTGTCTAAAATTGAAAAAGGCTGAATACAATTGATCTGGTTTAACTTTTGGTCCTGCAATAGTTAAAGAATAAGGCAGGAATAAGTCTAACTGTACTCGAAAGTGTTTCTGCAAACATGTTCTTCTTTTAAAGTACTGGTAAAAAAGATGCTGCAGTCTCTGGAGGTTTTCTAGTCCAGTTTTTTACTACACTTACATTTAGAAAGTTTTTCACAAACTCCATTTTAATTTGTGAAAATTAAGACTGCTGCTTCTTTCTCTTTTCCAAGTGTGTATTTAGAACCACTCATGGGACCAGTGATGGTCTGCAGGTGCCTGTTTCTAGAGAGTATAGGAGAAGCCTAGTCAATAAATTTAGGCTAAGTGGGCTACAAGCACAGGTAAGATGGATTCCAGTCAGGGAGGCTTTTACAGAAAACAAACATGTCCTTATGTTATGTTATGTTATGTTATATGTCCAAACAGTGCAAATGTGGGAGATGATGCTTCCTATTCCCTGCAGATCATTGTTTTTGTTAGCTCCCTACTTACCCACAGTATTGCTGGTCATAAACTTAGGGAGCTTAAAAAGCTGTTTGAAACTAAGCTGAAAAAACCCCTGTAGATTCTGCTTTAATTAAACTCCTGTGAAAAGTATTCAGGCAATAAATTAATCTGGAATCTTATAAATAGCTCTGTCAATGCAATTAATTTCTTGCATCGTACATTTAAAGATGTTAATCTTTCTTTGCTAAGGTGCTTTTTTCACTTTAGTTAATGCTGCCATTTTCACACTTCATTCTTTTGTTTTTCCAGAATTCTCTTTCCATCTATCTTTTTATAATTTCCTTCTTCCTTTGTTTTAATCCAATTCAGATTGTCTATCATTAGCTTGAGCCTTGTTCCATCACAGCTCTTTGAATTCTGTTTTTTCCATTCTTTTCCTGAGACCTTTCCACAGTCTTCACTTCTGTTACTTAATGTAGCACAATTGAAGTGGTCCATGTTGTTGGCTTGTTATGAATTGCTCAACAACCCTCCTGCCTGTTTTGCTTTCTTAATCCCCAGTCTAGTTGATACTTTGACTGTATTTTTTTTTTCTCTTCCCGGCCGCAGGGCTAATTTGGTGTGTGAGGTGCTGGAATGTTAATGTATATAGCTGGTAACGTCTTGTCTATGCCAAATACAGGTTCACCAAAGAAGAAAAATTTAAAAAAAAATCTGACATGCAGAACACAGGCTCCAGTATTCTGGAAACATAATATATCAGTCAGAACAACTCAATCATTAAATTAGCTTTGTCCCTCTTCTTTAATGCTTGCTGCTTTTTCATATTCTCCACATTGCTTCAGTAGAACTAACTTTGTGTCATTCTAAAGATTCAGAGCTGAAAGGTAGTTGTGTGAGGTAGGATAGAAGTTTGAGATAGAAGAGCTTCCCTTTGAGCATCTGGCAAACAACTTCACAGAATATTAAGGTTGGAAAACACCTTTAAGATCATCAAGTCCAACCATCAACCCAACACCACCATGCCCACTAAACCGTGTCCTGAAGTGCCATGTCCACACATTTTTTGAATATTTCTGGTGATGGTGACTTAACCACCTACCTGGGCAGCCTGTTCCAATGTTTGACCACTCTCTCAGCAAAGAAACTTTTCCTAGTATCCAGTCTAAGCCTCCCCTGCTGCAACTTGAGGCCATTTCCTCTCGTCCTATCGCTGGTTACTTGGGAGAAGAGACCAACACCCTCGTCGCCACAACCCCCTTTCAGGTAGGGTTTTATAGAATATGTTATTAACTCTGTGTTCGTGAATTGTGAAAAGATTGTATTTTGTCAGCTAGTCACCAGGTTCAGGAAAAACACGTACCTTTATTACCTGCATGCTGCAAGCAGCCAATTCTATGATCTGAGCATGCTGCTCTGACATGGCCCAATATATCTTTTCATATCACAGAATCATAGAATCACAGAATCACTAAGGTTGGAAAGGACCTTCAAGATCATCAAGTCCAACCATTAATCCAGCACCACCGTGTACCCTAAACCATGTCCTGAAGCGCCACATCCACACATTTTTTGAACACTTTCCAGAGATGGTGACTCTACCACCTCCCTGGGCAGCCTGTTCCAATGCTTGACCACCCTCTTGGTGAATAAATTTTTCCTAATATCCAATCTAAACCTCCCCTGGCACAACTTGAGGCCATTTCCTCTCGTCCTATCACTAGTTAGTTGGCAGAAGAGACCAACACCCACCTCAGCACAACCCCCTTTCAGGGAGTTGTAGAGAGCGATAAGGTCTCCTCTCAGCCTCCTCTTCTCCAGGCTAAACAACCCCAGTTCCCTCAGCCGCTCCTCAGAAGACTTGTGCTCCAGACCCCTCCCCAGCTTCGTTGCCCTTCTCTGGACACACTCCAGCACCTCACTGTCCTTCTTGTAGTGAGGGGCCCAAAACTGAACACAGTATTAGAGGTGCGGCCTCACCAGGGCCGAGTACAGGGGCACGATCACTTCTCTACTCCTGCTGGCCACACTATTTCTGATACTTAACCCAAAGCGAGCTTTCCATCCCATTGCAGGATGATTTACTGCTTGCTTTCTTGAGAATCCTGTTGTTTCAGGTCATTGATTACCCACTGCTCATCTTACACCAGAGGTTTGGGAAATATGTGTTCTTCTAAACACTGGTTCTTTTCACATCCATAATGATGTGTACTTTATTTTTCTGAAAAATAGGTATATATTATGCTACATCTGTTGACTGGTTATAAAAGTCCAAGGACAGACTCTTTTCTTGAGCTGGGTGAGCTTTGGATCAGGCATTTATATGGTATAGATCAAGAGTGCTGCAGATAGTTGACAGGGAGACAAAAGTCTCTTTTGGCCAGAGCACTTATGCTCAGGTGATTCAAGAATTCTCTTATTCTTGAGTTTTGAGCTACTTTGAGCAAGCATTAAACTGGCAAGCCAAAGCCACTTGAGTGACTTTGAGCAAGCCATAGACTGCTTTTGTGCCTTGTTTTTCCACTTTAGTTTCCTTTGGTTCTTTGTTTTTAACTTTTGGTCTGGTTATATTTTTTTTTTTCTTTTTCTGGAGTAGTTCATACTTTAATCCCATTAACCTACAAATCCACCACATGCTATTATTTTCTTGCTAACTACAGCAGCTGGTAATCAGTATGACCAGCTCTCATGCAGAGTAATGAAAACACAATAAACAGAGCATAAGAAAATGTTTCAGGCATTTTAAAATAAACCTAACTGCAGCAAGAGACTATAAAAATTATGTTGATTGGAGAATTAGTTCAGGTAAAAACTAGTCTTTACTCAGCTAAGTAACAACATTTTTTTGTTAATGGAGGCTATTAAAAAAGCTCTTCTCAAGCACTGAGGGGCTTGTCTTGGGGGGTGCACAGAACTTCCCTCTTCCAAGGACAGAGGGAGATGGGCTAGATAAAATGAGCTGATGTGGGAAAAAGGAGGAGGTGAAAATACAAGGGGGCTCATCTTCCAAGTGTCACCATGTCTTGAAATAGTACTTGAATAGTATCTCTGAACACGTATGCATGAGCTCCTGGTATTCTTGCTTCTGTGCTCCCACCCCCATATACTGCCTTTCCTCCTGCTAATTAGCATCTCCATCTATTAATTGCTGAGCAAAGTTCCACTGATCTTGAATAAGGGGAGCAGAATCTAGTAGAATGGCACCATCCCACCTCAAATACAGTGCAAATCTGTCTTTCCTTCAAAACTGTGGAAGCTAATACAGGGTTTGTATTGTTGGAGGGTACAGCTCATGTATTTCATCCAATGTGCACCTTGCAGGAATGCACAAATTGCTGGATTCTTACTGTGTTTGATCTTGCCACTTTGCAGCACACTCACATTACTGCTAAAGAAAGCACTTTGCAAAGCTGCGTAGTCTGTTGAATAGCAGCCTTCTGTTATTAGTGGATTGTGGAAAGCAACCTGTGGCAATATTAACTTTTAGCTCAAACTGAGGGTGACCAGGTTGTTGCAGGAAACTCCCTAGCAATTAAACTGTCTGCCACTAGGAAATGCAAACTTAGCATTTTGATCCAACTTACAGGAAAGTGAATTAATACAGAAGTCTTCTTTTTACTTATGGTTGCTTTCCGTGTGCCGCATTTAGAATACCTGCGCTTGTCTCATGCGTAAACCAACATGCATAAGGGGGCATAAGGAAAGAGAGGAGGAGATGTTAGAGCTGGTTCTTTTCTAACTCCTTGCCTTTCATCTCTAGTATTCCCAATGCAGGTCCCTTCTGCACATCACAGAGGAAGGACTGTAAACTGTAAAATTTCCCACCACCAAAAGAATATGTGCTTCCACAAAAAATGGGGTAAATGTGCTATAAGGGCTCTCTCATTCCAAAGATGTCATAACACTGGGAGATGTCCTCTGTTCTTTCTTGGCATGTTTCCCTTCAAGGATTGAACTGAGCTACAGCCAGACACTTTTGTTCTGGAAATGAGAGCTAGATTATATTGTAAAAATGGCTGTTGCCAGTAGTGGAAGCCCTAGGAACTTGTTATATTGGGAGATATAACTGTAGAAAGTAGGTAATTCTATCACGTAGGAGAACCTGCAATAATGGAAGCATAGATGTAATTTATATACAGATAAGAAACCAAACAAAGCAGTATATGTACAAAGCTGATATAAATTGCCTTTCTGGTGCAATATGTGCATCAGTCAACAAGAATACAGTAATATTCAGTTTCTGATTCCTCAGTAAGCACTTCCTGTTGGTTTCTACATTTTTAAGGTAAGATTTGGGGACAGTCTTGGTTTTGATCTTTTTTTTTTTTAATCAGAAAAAGCACAAAGTTGATGAAATGGAAAGACCTTTTTCTTAAAATCTCATGATCGGGGGGGGATGGAAATCACCCCATGGAATGAAATGCTTCAAATGATCAAAATTGTTCTGTCTGCACTGATGTGTATGGCATGTTATTGTACGATAGAAAGTAGTTGAAAAAGAACTTATTTTATTTCTCAGGAAATATTAGGATTTATTTATACAGATCTATAACTCCAGAAGGGGATAAAAGTGCATTTCTACATTCCTAAGAAAAAGCAAGACAGAAGAATTTAATTAATCAAACTTTATTGAATTATTAAGCCTGCTTTCTGAGTACAGTTCTTCATGTAGCAGAGGGCAGGTGAGAGTTTAAACAAACGCTTCCTGCTGTAGCTCTCTGTGAAGGAAAATGCCATACATGGCTACAAACTCCGTATACCTCTGCTGCTTCATTCATCTCTTAAAAACATAAATTTTACATTTTGGCACTATGTAAAATAACAGTTCTAAGCAAGACCGACATAGCAAGAATTACAAAATGTGCATATGTAAGGACCAGACAAAATTTTCTGATACAGTATGATTAGTTATAGCTGCCTGGGACATTTGATTTCTATATGGAAATCCAAAATAATTTAATTCTGTTTACAGAAATTAATTCTTGAAGTTGTTAAAAGCACAGGGCTTGCTACAGACTCTTGCTGGCAGAAGCATTAAACATGGAAAAGAGTTTTCGTAAAGCTGTGGAGGGACCTCTCTACCAGCATCCGTAGGCAACAGGCTGGCATCATTGTTTGGCCAAGGCTTCATCTTTTATGTCTACTATGTGATAGTCCATGAGATAAGCAATGGCAAACTACTTCTGTCACATTTGTTAAGTTACATGACACGTTCAGGCAGGCCATGAGACCTCCCCACTATCATTCACGCCTGAGGAATTGCCCCAAACAGATCAGTCTGAGCCAGATATATAGTGGAATCCAGATAAAAATAGAGAAAGCAAGGAAAAAGCAAGTCCTCTGTTTGTGATACAGAATTTCATCCAGGATGGCAAAGGTTTAGGATGAGGAACAGGAGTGAGGGATAGGAATGATTCTTCTCCATTGTCCACAGAGTGCACCTGAATGACTAGCTCAGGTACAAGTATCTCCACTTTGGGGAATGTGAATCCCACCCTTTTTGACTAAATTGTGTAATTTTTTTTCCACTATACTCATTTCTTTCAAACACAAATGCATTTACAAGTTTATAATGCATTCAACAAAGTGTACAGATTAAAAAAAAAACAACAAAAAACACAAATCCCAGCATATTACTTTTTTGAATGCCTGCAATGGGTGTGAGAGACTGAATTTAAGTGACTTACGAACTTACCTAGGGCTATTGAAAAGGGTATCATCTCAGGATACAGTCTGATGAAATACTGCGGCATCACCACACTAGTTTGGGCATCGGACCCCAGGGCAGATTTCAGACTGCTGTTTCCTATACTTTTACACATGCATTGTAGAAAAGGTAAAATATTACAGAGAAAGACGTGGATTTAGCAGTCCATCACAAAACATCTGGATCATGGACCCTCACAGGAGAAAAGAAACGTCATCTAGCATGTAGCACCTGGCACCCTAGAATTAATCTAGGGCACTGCTGAGACCTAACTGCAGGTTTTGGCAAGTGTAGAAGATGAATCTTAACAGGAAGAATATAAAGACAACTGTTAAAATGACAAGGGAGATGATTAACTTGTTTTATGAAAGGAAATGTTAAAAGCTGTGTTTGTTCATTCTTGCAAAATGAAGGCTAAGAGTGGTTATAATTTATAAATATATGAAAGTGACAAACACTAGGGAGGAAATGAGCTATTTAAGCTGAAAGTCAGTATTGATACAGGAACAAATGAATACAAAGTTACCACGAATAAATGTAGGTTAGAATTCAGAAGGTGGCTTTTAATCTCCAGAAGAATGAGAAGATCTGAGACAGCCATGTACGACAGGAACCCAAGTAGCTGGAGCTCTGAGATAATCTGCCTAGACCTTCTTGTACTGGGAGCTTCCCAAGTAAGATGGAAAAGCTTTTAAACTCAGAAGGCTAGTATAGTTTGTTTTTTAAATATTGAAAATGCAAAGACACTAAGTAAACTAATGAAAAAAAAAAAAAGGCTTTGTACCTAGTTGTCTTGCTTGTCCACTTTATCCTAGTGGGGCAGGTCCTTGTTTCCAGCCAGCTCAGTGATCTTATAAGTTGCTCCATTCCTCTGGTCTCAGGGAGGCTTTTTAGTCCCTTCAGGGGCTGGCCTGGCATCTTCCCATTCCTCACTGCAGTCTCCCAGCCCTTGCCTTTCCCACCCCAGAGCATCTCCCTCTACCCAAGCACTAGGTCTCCTGGGAAAGTGCAAGCTTCCCCTCCTTCCAGGTTACAGTTTTCCAGTCAGCTTTTAAAGGAACATAATATTCAGCTGGAAAGACATAGCTGCAATGGATGCCATCCACTACACCTCTGAAAGAAGTGACAACAAAGTGCCCCTGTAATTTAAAGATAAAGTTAGATAATTTATGAAGTGGAAAATGAAATATGGCTGTCTGTAAAAACAGAGAAGCGGGCATGCTGGATGTCTCTGTCCACTGCACTTGGGAACGTGGCAGTAAGAATGCAAGCTGATGCTTTCCATGTTTCTGAATAAATACACAAACCAATGCAATTGCTGAAGATTCAGAAGGAACAACCTGTTGACATCTGTACTCAGTCCTGCCCATTATCTGCAACTGCTGTAAATGTTTGGCTTGTTAATGAAATGCTTCCCTGTAACTGGGATGGAGTAGGTATGTTTCTGTCTTAATTCCCATCCCAATTTGAAGATGACGTTCAGTAGTCTGGATCCATGCAGTAAATGAATCGGACATATATGAGGGAAGCGGTTTACCTTCCCTTAAAGGCTATCTCAGCACGTGTGCGAGCAGAAACAAAGAGGTTGCATAAGCAGTCTTACATCTGACGCTCCCTACTTTGACTTTTCTATGTTCATCTCAAACATTATATTTTGGCTAACTTAAGGCAGATGATATCTCCACTGCATACACACAGGACATAATAGGATGCTTCAAACTTCCAGACAAAAAATATTTTTTTGAAAATAAACTTGTGGGGATGAAACCTTAAAACCTTCTTCTGGTCCTGAACACTTCATAAAAGTTTGCTCGAGGCTCAATTTTGCCAGTATAGCTTTGTCCATCCCATTTTTCTGTGCAGCATGCTGCATGTCTCCTGCTGTCCATCATCAAAGAAGGGGTTGTTCTGTTGCTGTGGCCTGCGTGGGAGTATGTACCTTGCCTGTTAGAGACTAGGGAGTCTTTGGGGAGCTAATGTTTCTGGATTGCTGCTTTTAAAGTCCAGTTCCTACCCCATAAACTTTTATGCCTTGCCTCATCCCATCCCAGCCTTGGCCCATCCCCAAGGAGGTCCCCGATGCTCAGGGCTGGGGCTGCTCCCGCCGCCCCCCGGCTGGGGTGGTGGGATGGAACCTGGCTGCCAGGCCCTGGGGGAACCCTCCTCAGTTCCTGGCTCCCCATCCCTTAGGGAGCCGCTTGTCCTTGCTGCTCCATGACAAAATCTGCGCAGGATCAAGTCTACTCCACAGGATGACAATTCTGTCAAATATTACAATTTTTTTTCAGTTATTGAAAAAAAAGTTCATACTTAAATTAGCTTATACTGCTAGTGAATCCTATTTACTTGACAAAAGTTTTAGGTCAGGCTGTAGATTTCTAATTTAAGCTATTAGCAGTAAGGAATTTAAATCAATACACCTTTAATATTTCTAGTATAGAACTACAGTAATTCCAAAATTTACGTAGTGTATTGTTTCATTGTGAATATTATTTCAATTAATTTCACGGTGGATATCTAGTCCGTGGAGTAAGTACTATAATTAATTACAAATCCAGGTCCAACTAGATTTGTTATGCTCATCAGATTTTTGAATTAGTGTTTAAAATATTTACAAATCTTTCTTTCAAAATGATCCAGCATTTGATTGTGTTCTTTTCAGTTATTTTCAGTTTTTCAGTGGCTCTAATGCTTTTTGAAATGTGCCAAAACAGTAACGGTTGGCAAAGAAAACTTCCATTTAATTTTAGGGTCTGTGAAGTCCTGATAACCTTTCACAATGAAGTGACTGGCTTGGTAGGTGCGGGTAGAGCAGTGGATATTGTCTACCCTGGTTTCAGCAAGTCTTTCTACATTGTCTCCCATAAGATCCTCATAGAGAAGCTGAGGAAGTACAAGGCTGGATGAGCAGACAGTGAGGTGGATTGAAAACTGGCTGAATGGCCATGCCAGAGGGTGGTGATTGGTGACATGAAGTCTAGTTGGAGGCCAGTGACTAGTGCCGTACCTGAGGGGTCAGTACTGGGTCTAGTCCTGTTTAACATCTTCATTAATGATCTGGATGATGGGACAAAGCGTACCCTTAGCAAGGTTGCAGACAACACCAAACTGGGAGGAGTGGCTGATACACCAGAGGGTCATACTGCCATCCAGAGAGTCCTCAACAGGCTGGAGAAACAGGCTGATGGGAGCCTCAAGAAGTTCAGCAATGAGAAGCGCATTGATTTTTTTGAAAGAAACAGTACTAAGTCTCACACAGTGATATTTTGATCCAGAACACCAGCAGACCAGTCCCAAACCAACTACTCTACTCTCATATATACCCAGTATGAGGACTGTAATTTCTAGGACATAGAGCTGATCGTGCACAACACTGTATTTCCTGTTGGGACCTAATTGTATGATGAGTGGGAAAATCAAGAATAATCCTTGGGTTTTGTTTTTTGTGTTCTTCGTGTTACGGCCCGGAGCTGGGAAATCATTACAGGTTAATGCTTGCATGATAGTCACACAAGAGGGAGTAGAGCCTCCCGCTTTCTGCAGTCTGTTTTGATGCACTGCTTCTAAGATGGAGGCTGTTTCTTGATCATTGTAGTTAAATAGGATTCCTCACACAACTGGGTTTTATATTGCACACAGACTGCTTGGCAATAAACTAGAGGAAAAACATCATACTTCTAATATCCTGCTTCAATTTTCTTTGGAAAGAAAGTCTGTATAATCACAAAACTAAATTCAGCCACATGCCTACATTTCTTTTTGTACTGTGATATTCGTAGGAGGAGCACTATGACCACCTGATGTATTTCTACAATCAGGAAAGAAAAATCTGGTTAGAGTGAAATGCAGGTTAGAAGTCACAACGGATTCAGAGAAATTTTCTTTTCTCTCTCTCGCTATTAAAGCTTCAAAGCAATAGCTGCAGTTCCCAACCATATGCTCTCCAAACAATTTCTTGCCCTCTGCAACAGTCCAAGATCTTGGGAAATGTCTTAGTTTTACTTCTATGTCACTCATAGAAGTTTTCATTCTTTTGGGCTACATACGTGTCTCCACAGACTGTTTGTATCCATTGCTGTGCCTGAACAGGACAATCCTCAATGTAACATCCAAGACATGCACTATATTGAAACATTTACCTAAAATTTTAATATATTATTTGGTTGTAGTCCCCCAAATGACTCCTATCAATGGTGCCCATTTTCTTTTCTTCTTGTTTTTTATGACATTTGTTCCTAGAATTAATAAATACTTAGGAGTAGGAATATCATCACGTCTTCCCATCCGTGGTCAGTATTTCTTCCCTCCATGCAAGTGATCTCAAAAGTGAGAGATCAAATTTATTGGTTTTGTTCTATCCAGTATACCAAACACCCATGCTGATACTATGAGGCTATAGTATCTAGTATTACATGTTTGGAGTTTATCTATCTGCCTAGTGACATACATGGAAGCTGTTCAGGTAAGAACTAATTTATGCTGCAGTCAACAATTCAGTCTTTGCTAGTCCTGTCTGCTCTTTGGGCAATACCACTCTGTGCTGCCTCAGAAAAGGAAGAAGAAACATGGGTTTTCAACAGAAGATCAAGAGTTGAGTGCAACTGTTCTGTGACACTTTTCTTTTCCCTGCTTCCTTTACATTCTTTACTTTCCTTACCTGTTCTCCTCTTGTTGCCAGCAAGAATTGCTCGCAACTTTTCTTCTTCCTGCTCTTTCTAGTCTCAACTGTCATTATTTTTGCTGCAGGTTTCACCCAGACCCTCTCAATCCCTTTCTTGAGATGACAAGCAGCACAGGAGGTTTGGATCATGTGCGTAAGAGTATCCTGCTGCCACTCCTTGCTTCTTACTTGTTTTCCTCTGTGCTGGCATGGGCTCCTCCATATGCTGCAGTCTCTTTGGGGATGTCCCCACCTTTGTATGGGTTGCCCAAAAGCTGCAGTCCCTCAGGGGTGTTTCTGCCCTGGCGTGTTTTGCCACAACCACCATCTCCTCAGAGTGGGGGGAATCCCATACCTCCTCTGACATGGAACACCTCCTTCCAAGAGCATGCCTTCAGCCATGTTCCCAAAAATGTCTCCTTCCACATCTTCTCATGCTCCTCATGTGTCTCCTCCATTTCTGCTCCTCTCAGCAGCTTATGCCGTTTCTTTAACATGTTTGCGTAGAGGCACCCTGTGCTCCTCCAACAGCTGCAGTTTTAGGTCATGATAGGTTGCTCACAGCAGTTTTGGAGCTGGATAGAAGTAGCTGAGATTAGCCCAGGGCTATTCAAGGCCATCTCCTACAAAGGGCCCCCTGCAGCCTCCTGCTGCCAAAGACTTCCCAGCTATGCCCATGCACCTCTCTTCAAGATATTAATCATTTTAGCCAAAAATCTACACTATTATTTCAGCTATTAGCTAAGAAAGAACCCCCGTGGTCTTCAGTGTCATAAACAATGGGTGGTTTCATGTTTTAAATGGCACCACAGCAAAGGAAGATGTCTGCAGATGGGAAGAGCAGAAACTGTGGTGTAAACAGGCACTGGTCTCCACTGTAGACCACCACAAGGTATGCGTTTTCCCCTCCATGGTCTGAGGGCCCAATCTAAAGTTTTTTTGATGCAAGGTCCTGTGTTAAGTTTTTTAGGTACTTATAAATGTTGTATTTTATGTCCGTGGCCTGATGCTAAGTGTTCTCGGTGTTTGTGCCTTGGCTCGACATGTCTTGTCAAGAGAAAGACAGGTTGGAAAGGGCTGAAGAAGTTTCAAGACACTCTACAGATAACATTAAGCACTGCAAATTGCTAAAACCTCTTCTCTCTTACCAGCTCACATTTTTAGTAAAGCACTTGCAAAGTGCAAGCCAGCTATTTGAAGACAATTCTGAGAGGTTCTGGCTTACAGGCTTTAAAATCTATACAAAATATTATGGTTTTCTTGGTTTCTGCTTTGTTGAGGGGGTCCATTTATATTTGGGGGGTGGTTTATTTATTCATATATATTGGGAGAGAGGTGAGAGGTGAGTGAATGAAAGAAACATTTTTCATTATTATTGAAAGAATATGGTAAAAAGAAGATAAATTCTGTGTTATTGAAAAAGGGTTGTAGGGAGAATTGGCACCCAGGCAGTTTATATTCACACATAATATTAGTAAATCACTAAAATGATAAAAGCATCACTTCTAGGCTTTACTACAGAAATTAAAAACTAGATGGATCAGTTGAATCTCCCAGAAGGAAGCTAAAAGAATATGAAAAAAAATTCTTGAAGAGAACAATTCATGTTGTAACTACTGAAGAACAAATGAAGAGGGGAGATAGTTACCTGGTTAGCTAGTCCTGTGAAATCATTCACAGCTGTTCATAGCTCCTCTGTCATCATCTCTTCTTCCTTCTCCTTTCTCTACTGGTCCTGCTCCAGCTCCCACCCTTTTCCATCCTGCATCCCATGGCTACCCTAGCCCACACTGGCCGTCCTGCCCACCTTGCTCTGCCTCCCTTCCTCTCCATCATTTCTTCTTGCTTTCCTTTACTCGGGTACCAGGTAGAGGGATGGAGCAACTGAGAGAGCTGTAGGCACTTCCAGGGGTTGAATCTGCTGTTGGAGGACCCTGAGGTTGAAGATGTTTTCCTGTGCCTTCAGGGGATGTGGGGTAGCTCTGGATCAAATCCTGGGAACTGAACTATAAAGGAAAACCTGCAAGGTGTTGCAAACTGAGTAGATACTGCAATGTAAGTGTGCTGAGGATGGGGAAAGTGATGTTCTAAGAACAGCTGGGAGAAGTGCTGCGTCCTGTGCAATGGTCTTCTTGGAGCAGTTTTGCAATAATGTGTGTTCATATGAGTCTTCTTTCCGAAAGTATCTGGGAGGCCAAACATATCTGTGCCCTCAAAAAAGATGTTCCTTATCTATGAATCAGAGGAGATCTGAAGGTCTGAACTGGAAAAACATTTGCTTAAAGCAGCAAAAATGTGTTAAAAGCAAGAGAAAAAAGAGTGGCTATATTTTAAAACATAGTATGGAAATTATGCTTTCTTTGTAAAGTATTTTCAGATCAGTAGGTAAGAATTGTGTACGTAACCACTATCTTATAGTCAACTATAAAACACACCTTTTGGAACGAGCTGCCAGAGCTGCCATTATGTTACCAATAATTGTTCTTGCATTATTCACTCCTGAGAGGAAAAAATAGTCAGAGTCAAATTCCCCTTAAAATTAATTATCATAAACCTTAAAATAAAAAGTCAGAGTCTGATTACTGTTCAGAATGAAGACTGAAGTTCAAGCAGTTGCAAGTGGGAACTGCAGAAGGCTTTAGACATTGGAGAAAGGGTGAATGAAAATAAAAAAATTTAAAAAAATCAGGATACATCTAGCCATAAGTAAAACAAACGTAATATATAAATGGACAGTAAAATTCAAGTAATAAAAGAAGCACTGAACATTGAAGGGTCAGACCTAGGATCAGCATTCACTTGTACAGAGGAGGAGTCTTGTATAGACTTGCCCAATTACCAGTTTCATTATTCTGCAAATGTTGGATTGTTTTTACAGGATTTTGACATTTCACCTAACCGGTATTAAATATCCCAAAGGAGTGGACTTTAATCATTTATTTTGGGAGATTTCCATAGACTGATAGACTTAATTTCAAGGAAATGTTATTTAGACTTTTTTTCTGCAGTCACTTCTAGTGATTCAGAATTACTTGTTTTCTGCATTAGTCTATGTAATTTTGGACTACCTATTTTATACTTTTGGTTCAATAAAAACACCATGAGTAAGATAAAGCCAGAAGTCTGATTCCAGCTGCCCAACCAGTGATATTTCTGAAGTGTGATAAAAGTATCATACAAGCATAGCAAGCACAGAACAGGAGACACTGTGCACGTGGGAAAGATCTGTGGCTCATAATGAGCTATCGATATAGACCTGCTCAGCTGGGCTCAGAGATGACTTTTTTCAAAGTTTGGCTTAAATCCCGCAGATGAGAAACATTTTCTTATAAAGGCTAAGATAAGACAAAGGAATAATGTATCCCTGCTTTTTGCCAAATCCATTTCTGTTTCCTCTGACCACTCTGGGGCTTCAAGGTACTAAGGTGAACACATGCTTACAGAGGTCTCCTTGTACTTCTCTGGATATCAGAAATGAGATGGAAAGACTCCTGCATAGTTCCATAGATCAGAATGCCCATACCAAATATAATCTTGGTTACTGTCATGACACCACTATATTTCTAGATGAGACAGGAAGAACAATAAGTAAGTTCTATAAGAGTTATTCTAGTCACTATTTCTTCTTCAATGATTTAAAAAAAAATTTTTTTTGGTGACATTAATCTATAGGGTTCAGGTCTCAGACATGGAACATCTAGGTCTCTCTTAACCAGAGAATGGTTTTATTGTATAATATAAGTATTGCTACCAAACTAATTTCATTTTATATAATTTTGCCTCATTCCACATCCTACCACCTACTTTTTGTTTTGTGCCAACACAAAAAAAATGGAATTTAAAAACTATTTTTCCTTATATTATGCAATAAAACAGCAGCTACTAGGGAAAAAAACCTGAAATCTTCATAGTTATTAGTCAAAAAATACGCAGAATTCTGTAAGGCTTTTCTTTTCATACATTTGTTTTAATATATCAAATGTTCTTATGCCACAAGATATGATTTCTTTGTAGTTAATAGAATATTTCTGTCAATACTTTATCCTGCTTCATCTTATCATTTGTTTTATCATTTTATTGATAAGCAGAGAACTATGTGGTTTTTTCAGAGGGGTCTGAAAGCTTATAAACTTTCCACTGTTCAAAAACCCTGACTTTGACAACATAATCACCGTTTTATCCTGGGATGGTATGGATAGCTAGTATCTGGCTGCCAAACACAGCAGGTGCTTTGACTCATTCATCTGTCTACTGACTCAAATCACAAGCTGTTGCATTACACATCTACACACTGGTAGTTTAAACTAGCCCGAAGTGTACCATGTGCCCAACTCACTTAGATGCCAATGAAAAATTACTAATGTGAAAGCCTGGAATTTGGCTTTACAGTTAGTGGCTACAATGGTGAGCCATACCATTGCAGGATGTTGTACCTCAGCCTCCTCTTACCCATTACCCTGATTTTCCTTGGCTCCCTGTTGAATATTTGTGCCCGTAGTAGCCTGGGGAGCATGTCAGCTGACTAAATATAGGTCATTTTAAAATGAGATTAGTCATTTTCTGAGCTCTGTTGACTATACAAGTTACATATCTAGGAGTATGGGAGACCTTTTGCAGCTGGAAGCTTGATGGAATACGTCATAACACCCCAAATGATGCCAGATACCAAAGCTTATGCAATTAAATTCTTCCCCAGCTCTCCACTGATTACAGTAGGTGCTCACACATAGACACTTTCCTTAAACTGTGGATATCCACCTTTAGTTAAACAAATGCACAAGAAGAAGGTACTATGAAAGGTGGTACATGAAAAGCTTGATGACCAGAGCGTCTGTAGTCAGAGCTTAGGGCTATAACAACAGAAATCTTATTTTTAGAAAATTCTGGCAATATTGTCTACCTTCAAATCCAAATGATCAGCAATCACAGATATTTTGAGAAAATGAAGGCCATCACTGCTTTCAAGATTCTATTTGTGTCATGATACTGTCCAGCTAGATGCCATTTGCAAGATTAGGTAAGAGTTGGAGTTGTCAGCATAATAAAATGCTATTATCTCTTTTATTATTAAGCAAGTCAAATTGCTATTTATTCTCTAAAAGCACATTTCAGAAGTTCATGATTGAAGTGCCCAATAAATTTTTCCATTTTATTTTGATAATACATTTGTAGGAAAAGTAAAAGAAAGTTGTATTCTCGTTAAATCTACAACTGCCTTTAATGGTGCTTTTTCTCATCCTGGATTACTTTATTAACTGAGTACATTCTTTAATGTGTTTTTCAGGTAATTGGAATAAAAATTTTTTGTTAGACATAAATGATATATTTACAGTGTCTCATCACTGTGGGTGGGATTCATCTTTTCTAACGTTAGTCATCTACAATGTATAACATCTGAATTATTTTCCCTAGGTTACCTTTGTCAATGGAGAAAAAAACGACACTTATGGCAGCGCATTTTTATTTTCCTTAATTATAGAAGGAATTTGTAGTGACTAGCTCAGATATAGTCTTCTACATGGTAAACATCTAAGATCTTTGTTGCCAACAAGGCATGTTTCCACCAGCACCAGAATGAGATGTCTTTAGGGAAACCTGAGCGTGTTGGAAGAAAATGTGGTGTGTCAGGAATTCAGTCAACGTATACAAGATTTCCTGATGTTGTTTCAGCACCAGGGTGCTCTCCTGTCAAGAGAAAAGGTCATTTCTTTTATCTAAACCGTGATATGTAGCAGGTGCTCTTGCGTTACCATCAGTCTGGAAATGAAACTAGGACACTGTAGTTCTGCATCACTGGCTACTAAAGGACCTGTGGGAGCATGTCAGGGAAGAGTCTAAGCTTTACTGTGTTTATTGACATGCAGGTAAAATTGATTTTCTTTTGCCTCAACTACTGTTTTCCATAGTGATAGCTAACTTGAATTAGCTGTTTCAAAAGCAGTGTGTTTTGTGTATCAATGACACAGATTAAATAAAAGGTGACAGCTATTATGTACTCAGGCAAGTTGTATGCATTAATAATACGTTTACCATTACCAGATAGCACATGCACTCTCTTAGGCCTGCATAAGTGATCTGACTACACTAACAGCTGCTTTGTTATGTCAAAAAAAAGTCTTGATTTTTAAGTTATTTAATATTTTCTCGGTAAACTGACTTTTACAGTTAATGTGCTTCTGGTGTTCACATCCATTATTTTCTGGCAGCACAGAATGAAACCATCGAGGAGGATCCCAGCTCTCCTCTTACTTTCATGTATGTCAACGTGGAATAGCTCCATATTCAAACCAAGTTCAGCTGCAACAGTGTAAAATGGCAACATAAGGAGGCCAGAAATAGCCAGCTCAGTATGCATTTGCTTTCTATATCACTCTCATGTGTGCTTTGTCACAATGGATTTCAGTTTCCTATACTGAGATGAAATTAGTAAATGCAACATAGTCATTCCTTGCTCTGAAAAAAAAGGAGAAAAGCAATTTCTACTTTATGTAACAAACCACATTATTTTAAGGGTTACTTTCAGAGTGTATATTGGAAATAAAATACAGCAGAGACGAAATGGTCTAGGAGGTTCCTGGAGTGTGTGGAAGATAACTTCCTGACACAGCTGGTGAGTGATCCAGCTAGGGAAGGCACCCTGCTGGACCTGTTGTTTGCAGACAGAGGACTGGTGGGTGATGTGATGGTTGGAGGCTGTCTTGGCAATAGCGATCACAAAATGATAAGAGTTTTAGATTCTTGGAGAAGTGGGGAGGGGGGTCAGCAGAACTGCTACGTTGGACTTCTGGAGGGCACACTTTGGCCTCTTTAGGAGTTGGTTGACAGAGTCCCTTGGGAGGCAATCCTGAAGGGCAAAGCTGTCCAGAAAGGCTGGACTTTCTTCAAGAAGGAAATCTTAGAGGCATAGGAGCAGGCCGTCCCCATGTGCTGAAAGATGAGCTGGCAGGGAAGACAACCGGCCTGGCTGAACAGGCAGCTTTGGCTGGAACTCAGGTAAAAAAAAAAAAAGTGTTTATGACCTTTGGAAGGGGGGGCAGGCAAATCAGGAGGACTACAAGGACGTTGTGAGATTATGCAGGGAGAAAATTAGAAGGGCTAAAGCCCAACTAGGATTTAACATGGCTACTGCCGTAAAAGTCAATAAAAAATGTTTCTATAAACACATTATCAACAAAAGGAGGGCTAAGAGAATCTCCATCCTTTATAGGATGCAGGGGGAAGCATAGTGACAAAGGATGAGGAAAAGGCTGAGGTACTTAATGGCTTCTTTACCTCAGTCTTTAATGGTAAGACCAGTTGGTCTCCAGGTATCCAGCCCCCTGAGCTGGAAGACAGGGATGGAGAGCAGAATGAAGCCCCCATAATCCAAGGGGAAATGGTTAGTGATCTGCTACGCCACTTAGACACACACAAGTCTATGGAGCTGTATGGGATCCAGACAAGGGTACTGAGGGAGCTGGCACAAGTGCTCACCAAGCCACTTTCAGTCATTAGTCCTGGTTAACTGGGGCAGTCCCAGTTGACTGGAAGTTAGCAAATGTGATGTCCATCTACAAGAAGGGCCAGAAGGAGGATCCGTGCAACTACAGACCTGTCAGTCTGACCTCAGTACCAAGGAAGGTTATGGAGTAGATCATCCTGAGTGCCATCACGTGGCACGTACAGGACAAGCAGGTGATCAGGTCCAGTCAGCATGGGTTCATGAAAAGCAGGTCCTGCTTGGCTAACTTAATCTCCTTCTATGAGCAGGTGACCTGCTTAGTGGAAACCTAATCTCCTTCTATGACCAGGTGACCTGCTTAGTGGATGAGGGAAAGGCTGTGCATGTTACCTACCTAGGCTTTAGTAAAGCCACTGATGTAGTTTCCCACAGCATTCTCCTGGAGAAACTGGCTGTTCGTGGGTTGGATGGGTGTGCTCTTCACTGGGTGAAAAACTGACTGGACGGCCGAGCCCAGAGAGTTGTGGTGAATAGAGTTAAATACAGTTGGCAGTCAGTCACAAGTGGTGTTCCCCAGAGCTCAGTACTGGGACCAGTTCTGTTTAATATCTTTATCAATGATCTGGATGGTGGGATTGAGTGCACCCTCAGTAAGTTTGCAGACAACACCAAGTTGGGTGGGAGTGTTGAACTGCTTGGGGGAAGGAAGGCTATACAGAGGGATCTGGACAGGCTGGATTGATGGGCCGAGGTCAACTGCATGAGATTCAACAAGGCCAAGTGCAGGGTCCTGCACTTGGGTCACAACAATCCCATGCAATGCTACAGGCTTGGGCAGGAGTGGCTGGAAAACTGCCTGGCAGAGAAGGACCTGGGGCTGTTGGTCAACAGCCAGATGAATATGAGCATCCTGGCCTGTATCAGGAACAGTGTGGCCAGCAACACTAGGGGAGGGATCGTGCCCCTGTACTCGGCACTGGTGAGGCCGCACCTTGAATACTGTGTTCAGTTTTGGGTCCCTCACTGCAAGGACACTGAGGTGCTGCAGCATGTCCAAAGAAGAACAACAAAGCTGGTGAAGGGTCTAAGTGAACAAGTCTTAAGAAGAGCAGCTGAGGGAACTGGGGTCTGGGGAAAAGGAGGCTCAGCGGAGACCTTATCGCACTTTACAACTACTGGAAAGTAGGGTGTAGCGAGGTGGGTTGGTCTCTTCTCCCAAGTAACAAGTGATAGGACAAGAGGAAACGGCCTCAAGTTGCACCAGGTGAGGTTTAGATTGGATATTTGTACGGGATCACCTGGCTACCCTGGTTTCAGAGCACAAAGGCGAGAAGCAGGGAGCTGTGATTCGACTCAGCTTCCCCTCACCCCGACAAATCCTTTTCTATGTAGAGATGACTTGGGGGGAGCTGCGGAAGTGGCTCAGCCCAGGTTTGCCTGAACACTGCATCGTGATAAGAACCAAAACCTGAATGGAGCCTTGAACAATCCCTTAAACAAATGCCCTGAGTACCATTTCACAACTATTCAGTAACTCTGTGTGCTAGACATCACAAAATAAGCAATACAGACTAAGGGGCCATCACACCACTAGAGATAAACATCACAGTATAATCCACTCCGCCATAATCCTGCCCCCACCCATCAAATCAGGAAATAAAACCCATAAGGTTTGGGCAGAAATGTGGGGAATCTTTTTCCAGTGATAAAGCTGGCCTGTAGGAGATTCTTCCCTCCTTGTCCAGGACGCTGTATAAGGTAACGTCCCGGGGATTAAGAGGCCTTACCTGAGAGAGAGGATGAGTGATTAGGAACCATACGTATGGTATTTGGCATGCTTTAAGATTGTGATTAGTGCACTCTTTTTAAGGTATTAATATCTATCGTGCTTGTGGTTTGTGTTAGTATTCTATGAATCGTGTTAACGGCAATAGTGCATTCCTCTGTTGTATCCATAAAAACCTGCAATAGTGACGTATTGGACCTGTGAGCAAAGGTCAAATAAATTGTTAATTTGAACCTTACAGTGAAGTCTGTTTCTCTCCATCACAATATTAAGAAAAATTTCTTGACTGGAATGGTCATCAAGCATTGGAATAGGCTGCCCAGGGAAATGGATAGTCACCATCCCGGGAGGTATTTAAAAGACATGTAGATGTGGTGCTTAGGGACACGGTTTAGTGGTGGACTTGGCAGTGCTAGGTTAATGGCTGGACTTGATGATCTTAAAGGTCTTTTCCAACCTAAATAATTCTATGATTAGAAATGTAATGGGAAAAGAGTTTCCCTCTTTAAGAAAAAAGAAAATTTGTAGCCAGTCTCTTCTGTTGGATGCAGATTTCTCTCTCTATAATTAGCATAAATTCACACACTATGTGCTTAAAATGAAAATGTTACCAGAAAACTTTGATATATACAATTCATAAAGATTAATTTATTTTCCTGACTAGGTGTTTGACTCAAGCTGACTATGTATTTCAAATAAAATCTTTCAGCAATGTTGAGGGACAAAGATGAAGGAAGCCCATTAACAATATGGCAAGAACTTCTCCAGCCACAACAAGCTTTGCAGCAACGGCAGATGTGATGTTCTGGGGGACTTTTATGGTAAGGATATGCTCTTTGTTATGTTTGAAAATTACAGTTCACACATGATAAAGAGAAGCTGGTTTTAGTAGTTAAATCTCCAAGGCATCCATCCTCTAGCTTAATTACTCCCAGCATTAACCAGGACTACCTGGTGCTATCCTTGAAATGTGGTATCATCCTTGGCTTTTTCATAACGTGCACAAGAAGTTTTGGGCAAGTACTTTTAATGGAAAACTAAAAACTGTGTATTTCTCATTTTCTGTGTACCTAATATGAGACACTAAGGTCTGATTTTTGGATAGATTAAGTCAATGTCAACTGATGCCAAAACCAAGCCTGAAGCATGAGATGCCATCCAGAAGGACCTGGACACACTTGACAAGTGGGCCTGTTTTAACCTCATGAGGTTCAACAAAGCCAAGTGCAGGGTCCTGCGCTTGGTTCGGGGCAAGCCCCTGTATCAATACAGGCTGGGGGGATGAAGGAATTGAGAGCAGCCCTGCCAAGAAGGACTTGGGAGTACTGGTGGATGAAAAGCTAGACACAAGCTGGCAATGTACACTCTCAGCCCAGGAGGCCATCCATATCCTGGGCTGCATCCAAAGAAGCATCACCAGCAGGTTGAGGGACGTGATTCTGCCCCTGTATTCCACTCTGCTGGGACCCCACCTGGAGTACTGCATCCAGTTCTGGAGCCCTCAGCATAGGAAAGACATGGACCTGTTGGAGCGGGTCCAGAGGAGGCCATAAAAATGATCAGAGCCTCTCTTATGAGGACAGACTGAGAGAGTTGGGGTCGTTCAGCCTGGAGAAGGCAAGGCTCTGGGGAGACCTTCTTGCAGCCTTCCAGTACTTCAAGGGGGCTTATAAGAAAGATGGGGACAGACTTTTTCACAGAATCACAGAATCTTTAAGGTTGGAAAAGACCTTTAAGATCATAAAGTCCAACCATCAACCCAACAACCCCATGCCCACTAAACCATGACCTGAAGTGCCACATCCACAGGTTTTTGAACACTTCCAGTGATGGTGACTCCACCACCTCCCTGGCAGCCTGTTCCAATGTTTGACCACTCTCTCAGCAAAGAAACTTTTCCTAGTATCCAGTCTAAACCTCCCCTGCTGCAACTTGAGGCCATTTCCTCTCATGCTATCGCTGGTTACTTGGCAGAAGAGACCAGCGCCCTCGTCGCCACAACCGCGTTTCAGGTAGTTGTAGAGAATGGTAAGGTCTCCCCTCAGCCTCCACTTCTCCAGACTAAACAACCCCCGTTCCCTCAGCTGCTCCTCATAAGACTTGTTCTCCAGAACCCTCACCAGCTTCATTGCCCTTCTCTGGACACACATCAGCATCTCAATATCCTTCTTGTAGTGAGGGGCCCAAAACTAAACACAGTATTCAAGGTGCGGCCTCACCAGTGCCGAGTCCAGGGGCACGATTACTTCCCTACTCCTGCTGGCCACACTCTTTCTGATACAGGCCAGGACACTGTTGGCCTTCTTGGCCACCTGGGCATGCTGTTGGCTAATGTTCATTCAGCTGTCAGCCAGCATCCCCAGGCACTTTTCTGCTGGGCAGCTCTCCAGCCACTCCTCCCCCAGCCTGTAGCATTGCATGGGGTTGTTGTGACCCAAGTGCAGGACCCAGTACTTGGCCTTATTAAACCTCATACAGCTGACCTCTGCCCATTGAAGCAGCCTGTCCAGATCCCTCTGCAGACCCTTCTTGCCCTCGAGCAGATCAATGCTCCTACCCAACCTGGTGTCATCTGCAAACTTACTGAGGGTGCACTCAATCCCCTCATCCAGATCATCAATGAAGATACTAAAGACCGATCCCAGAACTGAGCCCTGGGGAACACCGCTTGTGACCGGCTACCAACTGGATTTAACTCCATTCACCACAACACTCTGGGTTCAGCTGTCCAGCCAGTTCTTTAGCCGGTGAAGAATACACCTGTTTAAGCCACAAGCTGCCATTTTCTCCAGAAGAATGCTGATGGGAGATGGTGTCAAAGGCTTTGCTACAGTCCAGGTAGACAACATCCACAGCCTTTCCCTCATCTACTACGCGGGTCACCTGGTCACAGAAGGAGATCAGGTTTTAGCAGGGCCTGTTGCGAAAGGACAAGGGGTAATGGATTTAAACTAAAAGAAGGTAGATTTCAACTAGATAGAAGGAAGAAATTTTTCACAATTAGGGTGGGGAAACACTAGTACAGGTTGCCCAGAGAGGTGGCAGATGCCCCATCCCTGGAAACATGCCAGGTCAGGTTGGACAGGGCTCTGAGCAACCTGATCTAGTTGAATATGTCCCTGCTTAATGAAAGGGCGTTGGACTAGGTGACCTTAAAACGTCCCTTCCAACCCAAAGGTTCTATGATTCTATGATTTCTATGAATTGCAAATCAAGTCATGTCACATATATAATGTGTCATACAAGTGTCTATGCTCTGAAAAATGAGCTTCCAATTATTTCAACATTGTCATTCGAAATCAGTGAAAACACTGCATCTCATTTTCTTCATACCTTAGTTCCAGAGCCATAAAACTGAGGTTAATACTCTACTGCTCTGAATTCTTCAAAATATATTGTATTAGGACATGGACCTATATACACAATAATAATATGAAAATAAGCAGAACTACTCATTAATTTGAATATAGTAACTATGCACTCATGCAAGAAATGAAGGCTGGTCACCTTTCAATAATATGCAGTCATATACTTACAGACAAAATTGTTAAAAAGAAAATTCTGGCAGTCTTCATTCTGTCACTTCCCTGCTTTTGAATAGTTGGCTTTGTGATTCTAATCTTGTTCTTTTGATGTGGGGGTTGGGGTTTTTTTTGTTCTGTAATTTCAGCTGCTAAGACAATAGACTCCACTTAGTGTGAAGCCTCTGTTTTCATATGATGGCATGCGGGAATTTTATGTCATCTTAGGACACAGTTTTAGTAAGAGACAGAGAAAAAGGCGCCCTTTCTTTAGTACCCATGCCAACCAGATCACCTCCTCTTTGTTTTCCGAATGAATGGGCAATTCTTTGGGGGAATATAGTTTTGTCCTCACAGGACAAGTGTTGTCTGGTAAATGGAATTTCAAGAACATTGCTGGTTGGATTGGTTTTGTTTGACTGATTGGTTGTTTTTTTCTCTTACTTCAAGCACATGCACAAACTTGTGACCATGGAACCTATCACTCATTCCCTGTTTTTTAATAATGTGGCTGTGCTATAATTTGTAATGTATAATATGATTAGAAAAATAAAATCCATTGTTTCTTTCTCCCAGGTGAGTGCTCAAACCATTAGGGTGCAACTCAAGCTACCTTTCATTTATTTTGAAGTTCAAAAATTATGATTTCAACTCAAGTCTCCCAGTGCTTGGGCCAGGGCTGCAATATAAATGATGAGTTTTATGTCTTCCATCAGTCTTAAAAGAAAAAATCCGCTGACATTTTCACTGCAGATCTTGATCCGGCTACTCCATGTGTAGAGTCTTTGGAAATCATCTGGTGGCTAAGACATTACAAAAACAAGGAGGATTTGGTTTTAAAGTGAGCTAGGACTGAGGTGCTCAGATGGGGCAGTTCTGAGCAGACTTGCAGCCTCACAGGAACATTGAAGCAGAGCATAGATGCCTCTAGCGTTCAGCTGAGATGCATATCTAAGACATATATAAGGTATTATCTGGGCCCAAATATTTACATTCACCCCCAACTTTTCTCTCTCCATCTGTTTTGGGTTTATTGCCCTCTGTTCTGTGCCATGAATTTGCAGTGTTGCAGGTGGATAAAATTTTCCAGACTTGCCAGCTGTAGGTCAAGTTGGCTGGGGACAAAACATCAGATCTTCATCAACCTCTGCTGACTTTGTTGGCTCCACTAACAAAGGAGAGTTGGCTGTGAATCTAGGAGCCAGGGGTGCTTGTCACAGCCTGTACGCAAAGAATGCTATCTTTGTATTAACTTAGTTCTTGTTGGTTGTCTCATCTAGTCTAAGTCACTATAGTTTACCAAGTAGGTGCAGCTGGCTTTTCTCAGTCCAGCAGTATAATAGTTTAGGCTGCTTACTTTAAAAACTGTTTCTCTTTGCTACTTTACAGTGGTTTTTAGCAAACAGCACACATTGCTGAGAAAGATAGATACATTTTTAAATCTGAATCTGTTAGAACTGCTTGCAGCTCTGAAGAAACACATTATTTTGCGTGTGATAGTAATCTTTTTGTCCCATCCTTCATACGTGCCTTGTAAAACACTACACTCACGACTTGCAGGCTGGATTTAGAAGAGTCCAATGTAGTTAATTGGAATCAACGTGTATACCCACATAAATTATTAACTGAAATTTTTTCAGGATAGTGAGTACTTTCAATCACAAACATTCAGGACGTACCAGGATCCTAGATACTAAAGGGGCTTAATGATGTCAATCTCAGTTCGTATTGAATCTTTCCATGTAAAATCCACACAAATAACAAATAAAAATCTTATATTCCCCAGGCCCATTTCTGAAAGAAAATAGTGATATAATGGCACTGGGATAAAAATGTTCCAGAAAAAGCAGCCAAAGGCATAATTTCTTCAAATTAATGGCATTCAACTTTGTTCCTTCTAGGGGTTTTAGATCTTACTCTCAAATAAGTCATTGTACTAAAATTTCAGGTCATTGAGAAACCATTGCTTTTATACCTGTTAGTTTCAGTCCCACTCATGAACCCCATCAGTTTTAGTTGCTTGTTAGGTATAATTAGTTTTGAAAATGCTGGATAAATTGTATGACACATTACACACTTCACAGATATTTGTATCTATCTTTCATTCACTCTTTTTTTTTATAGAACAATGTGTTAAACCATCCTAAGGAAAGAAGAAAAGGTCAAGAAAAACATCAGTGGCTGCAAGATAAAATAACCTTGTTAAAATAAAAGTGAGACACAAGTTTCTGGCAATAATCAGGGATATTTGACAGTTGGAGCCTGAGAGGGAGAGGTCCAGGCACTTGGGAACAGGCCAAAGAACAGCAAAGAAGTAAAAAAAGGAGTCTTGAAGCAAGCTATTACTGAATATACACTGAGAGAGGTTGCCCATAAGAAGTCAGAAGCATTTATTAAAGAAAGGAGGAGCTTGCTATACAGTCCATGTTTAATTTTAAAAGCACAATTTTAGGTATTCTTAAGTTAGGCTTACCCTTACAAGTCCTTGACAAATTTGTCTTATGTCAATGCCCCAAATGACATCAAATCCAAATCCTGACAAAAATTGAAAGGTACTTGGAGTTAACATTCCAGCTCACATTCAGATCAAATTTGTCTTCAACACAGTAAAAATAGCTTTTGGGCATTTCTCTCAAACGAACACCATATGAAAATCTGATCTTCCATATGATTCTGGCTCAAGGAACAAACTATTTGCAGTGACCCACACTGGTTTGCCAGGTCTGCAAGCTATGAAAAGCTTGTGGTGGCTCTGTAATGATGCAACTTCTCTGCCATTACATGTCCAGACACTGTAGCAAGTGGTGTTAGCAGGGGTAAAGGAAATAAAATCCTTGTCTTCCCCAAAGATAATTGACTCTGCCTCCTACAAGGATATTGGTAATAAAAATTCTGCCTGTTCTTTACAGAGCTCCCCCCCATATACACACACACAAAACCTACTCCCTTCTTCTAAAAAGAGATTCAAAAAGTTTCTGACTCACAGAAATTATCTAGTTTACAGTTTTCTTACAAAGCTGAAATTTAAACAAGCCCCAAGCCTGCAGACTTAGGTATAGCTTTACACAGCACTGTGCATTCCACTGAAATTGAGATTAAATGCTGTGTGTATAGTTAAGCATATGTATAAAGTCTTTATTATGTCAAAACCTTTTTTATTTTTTCAGACTACTTGCTTGCTTTTTAAAGATGTAAGAGGTTGAGGTTTAAACAGGTGTTTTAAATGGACTTCAAAGGGACATAGGTGAAACTGAGTTTTACTTTGGAATTTTGAATATTCTGAGATTCCTGTCTACATATCCATACAGTTTGAAATAAAAGGAAATTGTCTCCTAAATTCCTGTGAACTGAAACTGCAGAGCTTTGCAGATCTTGGATTGAGGTCTCTATTCCCCATCGTAGATAGGGTAAAAGATGGTCCTGTCACTGTTTCTGTGTAAAAGGATTAAAACAATATTTATGGTATCTGTTTAGCTGGGCACAAGAATTACTAGACATTATAGGAGACAGCTGTAAGAGAAATCCTCAAAGGTCTCATACTTATACGTGGCTTACAAAATGTCCTGGAGATACAGACTGGTTGAGGGAGAGGCATTTTGGAGACAAGATCCCAGGCCATGCATGAAAGAAACTGCTATAATTTATAGGTTACATAAATACAGGTAGCCTGACCTTCTGTCAGACTTCACACCCTTCCTTAAAAGGCCATACTCTCCTAGGCAAAAGTCTCTAGCTGGCCTAAAAATTGATTTCCAATGTGCAATGTTTGATCTCCAACCTCCAGGCAGCAATCGCAGCAGCAGCGGAAGCAGCTTCATCGCAGCATCGCCAGTAGCCAGGCTGCTCGCACCTCAGCCGGCCAGAAGAGGAGCTGGTTTTCCCCTTCCCTTTCTCCCATTTTTTTTAGTGCAGAGCCTGGGACGTGGCCAAGCAGCAGCCAGCGCCTGCCGGTCGCACTCCCCTCCCCAAGCCCTCCTGAGCTTCCCACCACGCTGGTGTCCCTCGTGCTTGCGGTGGGTGAGGATTCCTGCACACAGCACAGTTTCCCCGTGGTGGATCACCGCTCTGCCAGAACATTGCAGGCTCTTCTTTTCTACCTCCTGTGTGTTTTCTTTCTTACAGATACAGATTTGTACATAGTTAACTTCTCTTTTCTTGCAGTGGGTGCTATGTGTTTGTTCGTATTTAACCCCTCTGCTTCTGCATAGGGGATCTGCTGGCAGGTAGAAGCGGGCAGGGAACTGCTAATGCCAAAGTGCTCCTGCATTTGGAAAGGGGCTGATTCACAGCAAAAAGGTCTGGATGCTGGACAGATGTGAAGCTTAATTGATTAAGTCTAATCGGTGTAGACAGACCTATATAGGACTCTATCCCCAGCTAAACAGCATCAGGAAGAAGCGGGATCAAGGGTCAAAGACTACCCTGGGCCATTTAACCACTGAGGTTTAACAGGGTGTCAAAATGGCTTAGAAGCCACATTGACTCCCCTCCACAGTTGCACTTTGCTACAAATCTAAATGTGGCTCATATTCCAAGACCTCTGGTCTGACACGTTCTGATGACGAGCTTTTTTTCCAGTAGTCCCCATTTTTTAAAGCACAAAGCTCTTTGGTTTCAGATGTGCAGGAAGAGGTGAGTAGCTGAGGAAAAGCAGGCAAGAACATTGAACTGAAATTGCTTTCCTGTATCATAATATTTAAATCGATCCTAAAGGTTCTACTGCAGAAAAGGGACAACTTTCCTCACATAAATGTCAGAATCACTTAATACATTTTCAGGATGATGATGCGCTTCACTTAACTTTGTTCATGTCCCTATTGAATGCAAGAATGTCTGCAAAGCAAGCAATCAATAAGAACTGACCTCAATATGTCTAAAATGCACTGAAAATAATAAAATGGTTTAAGTTACTGCTGCTAGAGTTACAGCTACTAGTTTGGGCAGTGTGTTTGGGGGTGATTCTATTCTCAGAACAAGCAATTTAAAATATCTGAAGAAAGGTTTATGTCCCCAGATAAGGATGCAACATTAAAGGCAGGGAAAGAAGAAAGGAGATTACCTTCAAAAGACATTCTGGAGGCAAGAATAAGTAACAGAGAGGAAAAGAACTACTTTGGGGGGATTTCTGTTGTCAGTAAAATGCTGCACAGCTAATAAAATCTAAAAATTTGACAGCTGTATTGAGACAGTATCTCTGCTTACGTAGAAATTCTCCCAATACAAGAAATGCATCTATTTTTCTTATTAATCTGAATTAAACTCTTGTATTTAGAGGGAAATATGCAGTCTCGTCAGCCACTGCTGGTGTGAGTCAGTCACAGTGTCTCTAGAGACTCCTTCTGCCGCATAATCCCACTGCATCCTTGCTCAGGAACAGAGATCTTTGCATAAGAACTGCAGCACAGTTTTTTTGGTTTTTTGGGGGGAGGGGGTGTTGATGAAAATTTTAAGGAAATGTACACAAACATCTCAGCAAGTAATAAGCTCTCACTCACCTATACCCTCAGTAAGTTTGCAGATGACACCAAGCTGGGCAGGAGAATTCATCTGCTGGAGAGTAGGAGATCTCTGCAGAGGGATCTGGACAGGCTGGATCAATGGGCCGAGGTCAACTGTATGAGGTTCAACAAGGCCAGGGTCCTGCACTTGGGTCACAACAACCCCATGCAATGATACAGGCTTGGGGAGGAGTGGCTGCCTGGTGGGAAGGGACCTGGGAGTGCTGGTTGATAGCCGGCTGAATATGAGCCGGCAGTGTGCCCAGGTGGCCAAGAAGGCCAACAGCATCCTGGCCTGTATCAGAAAGAGTGTGGCCAGCAGGAGTAGAGAAGTGATTATGCCCCTGTACTTGGCACTGGTGAGGCTGCACCTTGAATCCTGTGTTCAGTTTTGGGCCTCTCACTACAAGAAGGACATTGAGGTGCTGGAGTGTGTCCAGAGAAGGGCAACGAAGCTGGTGAGGGTTCTGGAGAACAAGTCTCATGAGAAGCAGCTGAGGGAACTGGGGTTGTTTAGCCTGGAGAAGAGGAGGCTGAGGGGAGACCTTATCGCTCTCTACAACTATCTGAAAGGGGCTTGTGGTGAGGTGGGTGTTGGTCTCTTCTGCCAAGTAACTAGTGATAGAGTGAGAGGAAATGGCCTCAAGTTGCAGCAGGGGAGGTTTAGATTGGATCTTAGGAAAAATTTCTTTACTGAGAGACTGGCCAAGCATTGGAACAGGCTGCCCAGGGAGGTGGTGGAGTCACCATCCCTGGAGGTGTTCAAAAAATGTGTAGACGTGGCACTTCAGGTCATGGTTTAGTGGGCATGGTGGTGTTGGGTTGACAGTTGGGCTTGATGATCTTAAAGGTCTATTCCAACCTTTATGATTCTATGATTCTATACATCAAGTAACTAATAAGCCATTTGCTACTTGTTAACAACTCATTGCACACCTTTATACAGAGATAACTAAATCAAGTACAGGTCTTCACTCTTAAATCTGTTGGTGTACAATCATGTGCCAAACGAATATAATTTGCTTACAAGAAAACAGTGAGGTGAGGCCAGTTTTAAACCTTGCAAACATGGATTTTCCATTGTAGTTATGTATTTAGATAACCTCAGTTACAAAGGCCTGGGCTTCTAAAATGTGTAAGAATGTGTATATCTTCAAAGGAGGACAGATACAGAGGGGAAAAAAAGGCTTCTGAAAAGCAGCTAGACCTGTGGACAGGGGTACCGATGCTTGGTTTCACGAGGTTTTGTGACCTGTGGTTGTAATAGCCAATACCCAATTAAACGCAAATTCCAAGCAAGCCTACTCTTGGCACTGAGTTGCAAGGTCTCTTTCCTGAGGTATCTGATGTCTAATGATATAGCTGATCTGACACTGCAGACTTCCTTCAGCAAGCCAAAGTCTTTGTCTTCTACTCCTTTGTTTGTCTCATGAAACATATGATCTCTGTGCCCCATACCACCCTTCACAGTGCTCAAATTTGGCTGAAATTAGCCAATGATTTCAGGAATTATTGATTGGAGACCGGTAGACAGTTGCATAGCATGACTGCACATATACTATTTCCTTGAGAAAAAGCCAAAGCACTGTTGTACTTTTAATGGCTTCTGGAAAAGCAATGTAATACGACTTTTATAGTTCCTATATGATTCATCCTTTTAGTCCAGCAAAGACCATATCTAATTTACTTACGTTTAAGGGGACTTTTTCTCAGAAGGAGGTTTGGATACCTGACCTGAGATAGAATTCTGGACTGATCTGTTATTATACTTTTGGTGTTCCTAACTTTAAGATGAATGCTTTTATATGAAACAAGTGGATAGATTTTAATAAAAAATAATAATTTTCTCTGACAGGGAGAGGAATGGCATCTTTCTCCTGACGTTGCATAAATTATGAAAGTTACACAAATCTGAGCTTAAAGGTAGTTTATTTCTTTGCATTATAAAGAGGATTATTCAAGCACACTTAGTGAGATAATTCCCAGATTTTCTTAGATAAGAAGTTTGATAGATGACTCCTGGAAACTGAATGAAATTATAAGTAATTTATCAGATATAATGTGCCACTATAACTGTTTTATGCATCTTTAAATAGCCAAACTGAAAAATGTTTGTGATCAATCTTCAAAATATGACTTCTCTTTAAGGAGCAAAACGTTCCCATTTTTTGGTTATTCACACCAAGGGCTCTTATTCATTTCCATATACTCTCCATTCAACATTCTGTATTCAGCTATGGCCTATGCTGGACAATTAGCCGGTCTGTCCCTGTCATGTCATCTACCCACCAAACAGCTAGGTTTACATAAATGTTACCAGCCATAATTCTTCTGACACTTCACATGGTCTTCTATTAGCTCTTCTGCCCCCATCCCTTAATGTACAATTCATTCATCTGGTTGCATGGTTTGTCCCTTGACTTTTATATTCAGCTGTCTGTCTTTGCAAATGTCTAGGTCTCGGACTTGTACTTCATCAGACTCAGTCTTCATCATTCAGGAACTGAATACTGAGTTCTGGTGGGCTTCATGCAGAACAGAAGACAATTCAGCATTGCTGTGATTCATGACCTTCAAGCACATTTGTTGTTTTATTGATCTCAGTAGAAGCACACAGAAAGTAGCCAAGTGAAGTGCTGAATCAGAGCCATGGATAGTATGTCAATTAAATGAAAATTAAAAAGCTTTATAGCAAAGTAATTACTGTATTTCTCGAGGGACTTGTTGAAGTGGTACACAGTTCTTCGACAGTCACTCTTTCTTCTCGTTATCTGCCTGCTTTACTATGTAAAGTTCCCACTATTCTATCAGCTGGGGCTAGCATTATCTTCACAGTCCACAAGTCAGTGAAGATATCATGAAAACCTAACTCAAAGCAGTAACCATAACATGCCCTCTTTCTTAATAGCTGTTTCTAATACGCTATATAGAATTGTAACAATAACGATGCTGGTATTGAATTCTGAGCTGCTTTGAGTTTTTCTTCCTTTTTTTCTGGAAAGAACAGTGTGGGGAGTCAGAGAACTTTGAAAGATTAAAAGTGTTTTTGAAGTTTGAAAAAATAAATACTCTGGACATCTGAAAAGAAAACAAAAACCTTTTTTGTTCCTGGAAAATTAAGTGTTTTCAAATTTTGTTTTGTCAAAAATCCCTGTCACCTAGAACAGAAAATTCACTAATCCACTCCATATTTATAAATTGCAATAACTGCACCACCTAAAGATTCAGAAATACCATGCATCTTCTCGGCTTTTCTCTGAACTTGTATTTCTTTCAAATAACACATACTCAGTTGTTCATACACAGTTGTTTGGTGACTATAATATTGGTCACCATAATGGTTCTTTCACTTCACCTTTAACCCTGACATGTCTGCTTTTCACTTAGCATCTTTGGTTCCCTGAGGAGTGTCAGAGTGGGCTAGGATCCCATAACAGTGCCCAGTGCTGTAGTTCCCATGTACCTTGTAATGAGCAAAGAGCAAGGTAAGTAGCAGATGATGGAGGTTGCAATGAGAAGCTCGCTGAGAATTAACAATGGAAGAGTTGTGGAGGAAGCACCTAGTTTAAGACAACACAACTGGAAAACTGATGGTTGAGAAAGGAATAAGAGCTGCAAAGGGTGAATCACAAAAGGGATCAGACAGTGGCATGAAGGAGGGATAAGAAGTGGTTGAACTGGCTGCTGAGTTGGTGTTTGGAGGATGGAGTTAAATGCCATTGTATTCAGCTTTAAATTAATATCTGAAAGGTTGAGATCAAAGCTAAGTATTGTTCCAAAGCTAAATGTACACACCCACTGTGTTCATCAATGCCTAAAGGCTTCAGACAGTATAGCAAAGGGCTTCCAAGAAATGCTTAATAGAGACTGATAGATAGGCTGGCTCAAATCTGTTCTTTCACACAAGACTGGTCAAATATCTAGAGAGAAAATGTAATCCCCAGTTTGACATTGTCTCTTCCCATGAAGTGCATAACATACATTTAAGCATCAGGACAAATTACTCTAAAATATAAATGTTATGGATACATGAAATAAGGCTGGATTGCATTTTAGTTTAATTTAAAATAACCATGTTGTTATTGGATATATATGGAGTAATCAAAAATTAAGTAGCCCAAACCAGTGATATATTACTTTATTTTAGTTTATATCCTCTCTCCCACTGATTCAGGAAAATAATTTTAAAAACAGACATTTATATTGTAATGTCAAATTCCAATGCTAAGGGCTAATTTATGTCTGCAATATAATATATGGAACATATTGGGGAATTCAGTTCAAATGTTCTCACAGTGCCATCTGCTGAAAAGCAGCTAAGGCTAAAAAGCATTTGGCAATACATTCTTGCTAGGATATCTGTAAATTCTTGGTCTATCCTGGGTACTTTTCAGTCTTTTCTGCCCTACAGTATCACAACACAAAATCTGTAGCCCCAGTACAGGAGGAGCTATAAACACTACATTTACACATATCATTAAGTGTAAATGGTATCACTGAAAGGTAAGCATGTCTCAAATAAGAGGATGTTAGAGATACTTAAGGTTTAAATTGGTTTATGTATATGCACAGCTCAAGAGCTGGATATCAGCATTAATATTTTTACCCTCTATCAGGTTGCATCTGATAAAGCAGACTAAATTTATTAAATGTTATTATGTTTAAGAAGTAAGCTGATATGTGTTGGCTAATAAATTTTTAAATTGATTTTATTTCCCATACCTAGAAATGCTTCTCAAGCACGTGAATAATTCTTTAAAAATTAACAAGACGGGCTGCATGGATTAAGGTAAGCTTTTGTAGCAGCCTGAATTTGGGGCATGTGATAACAACCCACTTGTCTGAACTCAAAAATTATCTTTTTTTTCTTTTTTTTAATCAGCAATTGATCTGAGTTTCAAATTGATTCTTAATTGTAGCTGAATAGCTTTCTGCTGCTTGCTGTGTTTAAGGAAATTCATCCTTCATTCTTTTTATACTTGTTTATAAATTCCTCTGGCTTCTTAGTCTGCAGTGAATCAAATTTTCAGAAGGTCTCACCTAAGATCTGGTCAATAAGTTCAAAGGTGTGTACATGCATCTCCACTAGAAAGGCAGTGATTTTTTGGTGTACATATAGATATACGTCATCCTGTCAGTGTAAATCAAATGATTTCTTCCCTCCCGCAGACCCAAGTGATGTTTGAAAATGCAGTGTATTTGGCTTTATCCTCCTGCTTGAAAAGTTTGCAATGGTCATTTTGAGAAGTAACAAAAGCTATTCCAGTAATTAAGCACAAGCTGCACACTGTCACAGTGGCCATTTCATAAATAACCAAGAGGCTGAAATTAATTTTCATAGGTTCTTCCATGAATAATTTAGACTCGTAAAAGCAAAGTCAATCAGTAACTCACTGAAAGAGGAAAAGACTGAATTTCAATTAACTCTGTCAACCAGCATGACTAATTCTACCCACAGTTCAATGGATGTAGGTCACACACAAGTTTTTCTCACAAGTACTGAGCACTTCTCAGGATCTGTCAGGTGACAACGTTGAAAGGTGTTTGTATGATTTCTTTGCTAATAAGTGATACTAGGTGTGAATTGCCCAAGCTAAGGAAACATTACAGAGAGGCATGGATTTAAGATTGTGTCTTCCTACTTTGCTTTTCCAGGGTTTAAATTCATATGTAACTGGATTCAGAGACATGAGCTAATCTCCCTAAATTCCTCTTATGATTACTGTAGTAAGATATGCTTACTCCAGAGGGTAAAACAAAACAACCGAACTTCAACTCCATTTCTGACCTGTGCCCTGGCAAGCCTCTTTCCCTCTTCTCTCTTCCCTGTTTCTTCACTTTGGAAGAAATACAGGTAGATTAGGTTCTGGAGTCTAATATTAGGCTCTGTGAATGCACCTTCAAATTCCTTTTTTCTCTGTGCCTTTCTCTTTTTAAAGCTCTGCTAAACAGCATAATGATAAAGCAGCCTTAGTAAGGTACAAAAAAGGTCTGGGGTAAATGCTCCTTATTTGTCTCATTACAGATTATTTCAGTAGCTACTAACTTCCATATTGAACAAAAATCACAAAAAAACCCACAAACTTGGAGCAAGATACTCAAAATATGTGCATAAGTATCTGGATGTTTTTGAAAATTTGACAGATGCCTATGTCTTGTAGGCACCTACTTAGCTGGAAATTTGAATTCAGTTTTCATAAAGTTGTGTTCTGAATCAAGAAGAAATACTGTGCATTTTGCTGAACACAGCACTGTCTTCAATACATAGAAAGATGTCAGCAAAGGGACTTTGGGTCCCATTAATCTGTTTACTGGAGATGGTGGCTGTACCAGGGGTTCTAGTTGTTAAAGTTTTTTAATCAGGCCGCTCTGTCTATTAATCATACCCTAAAAGAAGACTGACTGACTTCTAAGAAAGAAGTTAATTGACAACTGCTGCGTATTCTGGGAGGTTTCTAAGGACTGAATTGACTACGTGGTTGCAGCCAGAAAGATTCTGTTACCTTTCTCTGCTTGCAAAAATGGATTATTTCCAATGGGTTTAATTTTGAAAAATGCCCTAACATTGTTGTTACAATAATAGTAACAAGAGTAAGCTTGGCTACCTATTTTGGCTCAGAGAAGCAACAGAATTATAGATGCAACTGATGGAGAAAAAGAAGCATTACTCCAGCAAACTCTGAAATTTCCCAGAACGCTGCAGTATTTAAAAAGAAAAAAAAAAAATAACAAATGCAAATACATCCCAAGTGTAACCATTGCTTAGCATGATGTCAAAACCTTACTATTTCTTCTCATGTAGATTCAGTAATTTTCACACAATTTTAGGACAAGATCTAAAGTTCACTAAAATTCTGCTGTTCTACTTGATTATTACTCTACAATGATCAAAGAGATCAGTATTTGGATGTGGACTACAAAACAATTGGAAATTTTTATTTTGGGTCCCTACTATGAGGTACTGCAGAAGATTTTGATTTTTACCCAGCAATCATCTTTGAAAAAAAGATGGTCAAGTAGTTAAATTATTGGTTTGAGATGTGAGAGACCTGAGTTCAACATTGTTTTCTCCTTAAGTTGCCTGCTTGGTCTGCTTAAGTCACATGCTACAAATGTGGTAGTTAATTATTGTAAAGACTTTTGACTCCAAATTGTAGAAGCTGACAAGGAATTCAGTGTTTCTTTACAAATAACTGCTCATATATACTGCAAAGAAAGACAAAGTTGTTCTTTAGTGGGTATATTTCTATGGGTAGTGAAGGTCAGTATGGATCATAGAATCATAAAATACTTTGGGTTGTAACAGACTATTAAAGGTCACCCAGTCCAAACCCCCTGCAATGAGCAGGGACATCTTCAACTAGATCAACACGGCTCAGAGCCCTGTGCAACCTGACACTGTGCCAGTGTTTCCCCAACTCTCATTGTGAAAATTTTCTTCCTTACATCTAGTCTAAATCTACCCTCTTTTAGTTTAAAACCACTACCCCTTGTCCTATCACAACAGGCCCTGCTAAAAAGTCTGTCCCCATCTTTCTTATAAGCCCCCTTGAAGTACTGGAAGGCTGCAAGAAGGTCTCCCGGGAGCCTTCTCTTCTCCAGGCTGAACAACCCCAGCTCTCTCAGCCTGTACTCAGAGGGGAGGTGTTCCATCCCTCTGATCATTTTTGTGGCCTCCTCTGGACCTGCTCCAACAGCTCCATGTCTTTCCTGTGCTGAGGAGCAGAATCTCCTCCCACGACCTGCTGGCCACACTTCTTTGGATGCAGCCCAGGATACAGCTGGCTTCCTGGGCTTTGAGTGCACATTGCCAACTCATGTCCAGCTTTTCATCCACCAGTACCCCCAAGTCCTTCTTGACAGGGCTGCTCTCAACCCTTCCATCCCCCAGTCAGTATTGATATGGGGGGTTGGCCCAACCCAGGTGCAGGACTTGGCCTTGTTGAACCTCATGACATTCACATGGGCCCACTTTGGGCATCACTGTGATCTTTGGGCATCATTGGCCTCAAATGTTCTTTAATGGATAATTGATATCCAACTGTACTTCTAGAGATTGATACAGCCCAATCTACAAGTAGGTAGGAAAAAAGTCTTTCATTTTAAGTTACATTAAAATTTATTGTTCTATAAACAGAAGATTATAGAGGTATTCTTTTAAGAAGTGCCACGGAGATACTTTCCCTGCTGTTTAGAAGCCATGTCAGCTTTGCTTCTATAGGGTATAGGTTTTCTGAATAAACAAGTGATTTCTTTATTATTTTTGGAAGTATATGCAGAGCAGCTGTGCACTGCACCAGAGCCCAGGCATTGTTTATGTGCACTCTGTCAGCTATCTTCAAGAGGCTCAATACTCCTCAGTCAGCTCCTGCCCTAAATTACATATTTACAACCCTAATGGCTTCAGGGAGATGAAAACTTGGGGCTGAAACTTCCCCTTGCCACTTTTCAAAGAGGCTGCTTTAATACCCACCTTGGAATTTCAGGCACTCCATCCAGCAGTTTTAGAAAAAACACTCAGTTCATCAAAACATCATCCTCCCCTCAGTGTTTTGGACTACAGGTTACTAGAAGTCAGGGAAACAGAGTGCTTAAAAAAATCACTTGATATTTTCCCAAATTACACTTCTCATTATACTTAAGAAATTAGAACTCCATTACTGTGATATTTAGATATCACAATCACTGAGAATTCTTAGGGCTGTGCAGAAGAATTGGGAGTTAGAAGAAAACGGGAGAGATTCCCACATATTGGGGTTCTGCAGGACACTGCCTGCTGTGCCACACAGGCTATGCAGCAGGCCAGTTGCATAGCTGAGAAGAATAGAGAAGAAAATAGAGAAGAAAAGCACAGGCAAAATGTACTTGTAGCTTCTACTTAGAAGTTTTGGTGTATCCTCTTTTGAATAAGATAATAATATGTTCAGCAAAAAATGTGCAAAAGCAAGGGCATTGGGTACATGTGTAAAAACTGAACATGTCTAATCTCTACAACCATCCTCGTGAAGCATCATCACTCCATCCTTTCCTTTCCCTTTCCTTGCTCTTACCTGTCTTTCCAGAGAGGCTTTACTGATATTTGCCTAAGGCAAGGTTTAGCAGGAGCTACAATATCTTTTTAAAACTTAACATAATAGGAAGAAAAGATATGCTCACAGATATGTAGACCCTTCCTTGACTATGTACTCAAAAGTCTGTGTATCCTTGTGCTAACTGGAGGGTTTTGTTTAAAGATATGTTTCTCCAGCTTGACAGGGAAAAGATGTGGATCATTAAGCAGAAGCAGGTGAAATGGAGATTTTTACAACCTGGTTTGGGGCTCATTTACATCTTTGTTTTTAATACAGATCAGTTTTGTTAAAATTCTTAGTCGATAGGAATTTATACCAAGCTGCTAAATATGCGATATCTGAGGACCTGGGGCCTTCACTCTGGCAGTGTTTCTGGGGATGTTATTGATCTGGAATTCAGCTGGACTTTGGGAAGTGTCCATGGCTCCTCACCACACAAAGCGTGAATATACTTTAGGATTCATGTTTGGAAAGGCTAAGAGGAACACTAAGTTTATGGCTTGGTCTTTTACTTGAAGTCTGTGAATTTTTATAAACCTAACCCCCCAAGTTTTATTTTTTATTTTTTAATAAAACAATTACTTTGGCTAAGAACTCCCAGAAGAGCCAGTGGACTTTAGGCCTTCTTATCAACAGCCAGCCTGCTGTGCCCTCCCACATAATGTCCTGAGGTCACAGGCTCAGGCTGTATCTCTTCCTGTTCATCTTCATTTATCTTATACAACATACAACTAGAGCGTGCCTGAATAACATACTACTTCTTGCTCCAATGCAAAAAGAGTAGAATTTAACTAAGAAAGCCGGTAGAATTTATTTTTTAAATTAGCTCTCGATCAAAATTGAGCTCTCTTCTGATAAGGCACTAAAGAAAATGCTACTTCTCTATATCATCATAGACTTAATTAGAAGCAAATTTAAAGGCACACTGGTGAATATTCAATACCACTTACTGGCTTGTCCCAAGTCCTCTTGTACTGGCTTCCGTCCAATTTAATGACATTTCATTGCTAACCAGATACTTAAATATTCTGCAGAAGCAAGACTTCAACTGCAGTTGCAGAATCTGCATGTAGTGATGACAAATCCAGATTCCTTCCTAAATTACAGGATATGTAGGCTCAATTTAAATATGCAGTTTTAGCAGTAAAAAGGAAAGGGGACTGAGGGGTAGGGGGGAATGTATTAAAATAGGGCAGATGTAGTCTAATTCCAGTCCCTAAACAAGAAATATGTCTTTGGCATGTTTGCATAACAATTTTCAAGGTAAAACACGTTTAGCAGAAACAGTGTTTCCCAGCCCTCATGGGCATATTAAGCAAGTTCTGCATTTTACACTATGCTTTACTTTCTGTATTAACCCAAAGAGATGTATATGAAAGGAAAGGAAAAGATAAGAACTGGTCATTACTATCTGATGAGATTTAATTGGAATGATGGGTCTATATAGAAAGCTTTAACAACTTGTTGCCAAACATCAAAATTAATAAAGTTAATAGAAAAAAGAAATCCTGGTGTACACATTTTTAAAACTTTCAAAAATGGTGAGTTTTCCACATCGTTCTTCAGAATTCTATTTCAGTGTATTGTCCAGCTCCTCATACATTTTCATAATAGGAATACTTAGCACTGCCATAACAGCTTATATTTTCCTGTCTGCATACATACAATTACTGATGTGCATCCCTATTGACACAAATTAGGCCCACATGTAGCTTTATCACGCACATACAATTTCTCCGTCATTTAATCTCAGTCGTAAATGACAACTTCGGAATTCTCTGCCTCTCTAAATCTGCATTTCTCATTGAATTTGAATGGATCTCAGATCTATAAATAACTGCATCAACCCTGAATATTGCATTCAATTACTTGGAGTTTGCTGCTGTTCACATGGCATTCATGCTGGTCTTTCATGCTGTTTGCATTAGCAAACCTCTTCTTTCTAAAACAACCTCCTGATTAACAACTCAATCTGAGGTTGAATTTTTTAAGCTTTTTCTCTGACATCTCTAATAGGGTAAATTTTTAAAAAGGTACCACTGGTGATCTGTAGCTACAGCTTGACCATTGTTCTTTTAAACAAGACTTCATTTGGAGTCACAATGGTTAGAACTGGGTTTGAACAAAAACTGTTTTGCAGAAAGCAAACTGAAATGTAGCGCAGAATTAGAGTGAGGATAATAGAATCTTATTACAAGCAGACAATGCATGTAGGTGCCCAGTAAGAGAGGGTCAGGCTGTGAAATGCTCATTTCAGACAGCTGCTACTCCCCACTGGTAGCAAAACTGGCTTCGCTGGTTGTGCCTACAATGCTCTTATGGAGTGGCCCTGACCAGGGACCAGGGATGAATTTTCTGTTTTATCTCTGGCTGTAGCAGCAGCCTCAGGGCTGGCCTTGGGGACACACTGCGAAGAAACCTCCAATGCTGATTGTGCCACAGTACACAAGGAAAGGTGCATCTCACCACCACAGGCTACATGTTACATCCTGCTGCTGGGCAAGGAGCCTCTGTCTAGCCTCTCTGGGCTAACAAAATATTCTGGACACTCAGCAACCATGATTATGGATGCAGAGTGTTGCCTAGCAGCTCCTCACTGTTAAGTGCTGCAGGAGGATGCAGATGGAATTTAGTCTTGCAATAAGTTTAGGCTGCTCGCAAGGCAGTATAAATGTACAGAGCCCCATCTTCCCTGTGGCCTGTGTGACAAGTCATTAAGGACAGCATGGGCATCCCTCTTGGGAAAAAATTAAGTGCTCCTTAAAATACGAATATTAGATTCATGGTTCAGATCTTAATAGGTAATGGAGAAAGATAAAATGAAAAGCAGAAAAACTCAGAGGCTAATGTTAGTTCACATGAGCATAGGCAATTCTATTAAGGAACACAAACCTGCTGGAAAGGACTTCGAAGACCTGTCCAGATCTACTATCTGATAAAGGCCTACAACATTCATTTAGGGCTGACCAACTCTACAGAATAAGAGCTTCTGTGCAATACAGGAGTTGGTAATAAGTGTCTTGCCCAGACAGTCAACACGTTGCAACTGCTACCTGCAAAGAAAATGAGTCTTTTACTTCAACAGCAGGGGTTTATTTCAAAATCGTATTGTGCTCACTGGAAGGTATTATAAAAAGCAAAGGTGCGGCTAGAGTGAAACATGGAGACTTTAAATGGCTCTCCAAGATTTCTTTGCTTTCTTCTTTTACTCACCAGTACCTCATTTGTGCACAGATTCCCTTCTTGTTAGATGTGTACATGTCCCTAGGGGTCTGTGGTGGTCCGAAGAAAACCACTTCTTTTTCAGAGTAGGAAACATAATAAAATAAAACCCTATTGTGACCGAGGGAGAAGACAAGAGAGACCTTTGAGCTCCATTCACTTTTCAGTGCCTGGCTGGTCTGGGTGAGGACTTCACAGTTGCTGCAAAAAGGCATACCTTGGCTTATTGATGGGGAGAGGTATGTGCAGACGCAGGTACTATCCATAGTCTACTTCAGGTCTTTTCCAAGAGCATCAGTGGGGCCCAGACTCGCCACTGTCTCTCCTTTATTTTAGTGAAATTTGACTCTGTGCAAAGATGGGCAGACATTGCCCAACTTAAAAAATATCCCTTTACCCTACACCAAAACCAAAACCAAATAAATATGCTATGAGGAGAATGCTTCTCAAGGCGCCGTTCCCATAATGATTTATAAACAACTGTCCAATTTAAGCCTAGTGTGCTCTGTGTCTGCTAAAAATATTTAAAAGATACCCTTGCTGTTACAGTGATTAAACGTGCATCAGATGGAAAATAACAAACACACAAAAATAGTCATAGGTGCCCAAGATGACTTATAAATATCACCACAGAAGAGTTACATTTAATAAGTAAGATAGAATACTGTGGTAACAGTGGGGCAAGAGCATAAATTCCACAGAAAATAATGTGCTGTGCTAATGAGTAACAAAAAATTTAGGTCTGAAGGGCAGAAAATAATGATGAATAATACTGAATGAGAAAATAAAATATCGGTTTGCAAGAGACTTCAAAAGATCAAGGCTGCATGAAGACTGTGATCATCTACAGTAATTACAGAATTTCCTTCACAATAAATCTTCACAATGCCAGCAGCATTTCACTTCTTCTTAAGAGCAACAGAGCACTGCACAGGAAGAGTGATCAGCCAACTCTTTAGCTAGAGTAAAGAGGAGGTGAGGTTCCATACCACTTTCAGGCACTTCTGCTGAAGCAATTGCATCATACATATAATTAAGCTGTGCAGGATTTTGTCTTCAGTACAGCCTTTAAGGAATAACAGGAAAGGATCCTAAAAGACACTCAAAAATCACATCTTTCCCACAAGATAAGATTCGTTTTAAAAAGTGTAGTTCTGTTTATAGACTCTTTTATGAAGTGCTATTTCTTTCCTGCTAAAGGTGAATTTTTAACTAGAATGAAAAAAATAACTGCTTCTTATACACAAATGCAATGTAATTGTTTCCTTCCTCTTAGCCTGCAGTATTACAAAATAGGAATTTTTTTTAATGGAGATTTGTTTTGTGTGACACATAGATCAGCAGGCCAAAGTTCTGATGACTGAGGTACTATTAAATACTGAACAAAAGGAAACTTGATGAGGTCTTGTAGAGTTATCCAATGCTATTAGATAGTTGTAAATATTATTAAGCATTCTCCTTTTACTGATGGAATAGTTCTGACTTACCCAATCAAAATCTTTAAAATGAACCGGGCAAGAGGCACAATGTTTATATCTGACAATGATTTCAAGCTGCTTTTGTTTTCTTTTTGTAGCTCTCCCTTTAACGAGTGTATATAAGAATTTTTAGTTCAGCTACTTAATGTCAGAAGAGAGACAAAAAAATAATTCTCATATTGTTTCACCTTCCTTCCTTGAGCTTTATGAATGTTGCTACTGACACACCGTTTAATTGTTATTATTCCAGGGAAAGATCTACCTAGATTAAATGTAAACTGTTGTAACATTCTGGATATCATTAGACAGTGACCATCTACATCATGTGAGAATTTTTCCCCATATTTACAGTATTCAGTTCCTTAATTTCACCCATTCCCACCTGAATAGATGAATTAGGACCAGGATCCATCCAGCTTTCAAGTTGGAAGCATGAAAAAAGTCCTGAACTTTCTTGGATTCCAGACTCAGAATAAGCTCTTATTTTTGCTTTTGTGTGTGTGTGTTATTACTGGCAGCGCTGTGCTTTGGTTTAGCAAAAGTGAAAACCTGTCCAGATAGTCTCTTAAATATTACACAGCAGAAAGTTTATGGAAAAGCCTGTTGAAAATATGGAGGCTTTGGTTCTGCAGACGTTGACGCCACTGACTGCCTGGAGTTAGATGTGTCAGTTCTGCATTTCACTGTCAGTTGAAATGAACCAAAACTTGAGTGGAGTTCCTTCCTCTCATCTTCCCCTTGACATCATCTCAAACAGCTTTGGCATTTGTTTTCACTTCAGAGAGAGAGAGAAAGGTAATTTTGATGTGCTGCTGGTTAGAGCACTGTTTGCCAACCTGTGGGTCACACTCTGCTAAGGTGTCACACCAGTGATGAAGTGGAGATAAGGAGCAAAGCTCGGCTTACCCGGCTTTGCCAGGCTCCTTAGTTCTACCCCCAACCAAAGCCAGTGTTCCTGCAAGAAGGCAACACTAGTGGCCCATGGTGTAGCCCAAGGAGGTGCAAAAGTGGCAGAGGTCAGAGGAAGGTGAAGAAGAAGCACTGAGAGAAAGCAGAGTTTGGGATGCAGGAACATCAGGGCAAGAAGGCATGGCAGCAGGCTTACCGGAGAGTGCCGTGAGCTCAGCGTGGGTGAGCAGCATGGGACAAAGAAGACAACTCTGGCAGGCATTAGAGGAAAGTAGGAGGAGGCAGAAGTGCTGACACCTCCCTAACTGTGGTTGGCAACCACTAAGGTCAGTCATTCATATGGAATATGAAAGTGAAATGGTTAAACCCTACTCCAAATCCAGACAGGGGGATTTTACCCTGCGTCTCTAACTTCCCATCACAGTGTCCCACTTGACCAATGTGGTGCAGAATAGTTACCTTTCATTGTGATGGATACATCTCTGGGAAGAATTTTATTTTCAGTGGTTTTGAATTTCAAGTTTCACAGCCAGCTCCAGTATATGGCTGCAGAGCTGGTTTCAGTAGATAAGTACCATCTGCCCAGGTTTTCCCAGGGTTGGTTCCAGCTTTGCATGAAATTTTAAAAGCTTTTTTTAACTAGCTTGATCCAATTACAGATTTTGCAACTTTTATTCTGTGCTGCTTGTCTCGAGTTTGATGGTCTTGTTACTTTCCTAGTTCAGCAGAATTGTATAAAATAAAAAAAAAAAAGGCATAAACAAGAAAAAAAAAGATTATGTTTCAAACAATATTCTATGGGTTTAAAACAACGGTATGAGAATCTGCAGCTTATAACTCCTCTACAAAGGTATATTTTTCCATGGATTGCAAAGGTGGCTTCCCCAAAAGAGTGTTATCTGAGAGACACAGGATTTCCCGCGTCCCATGTCCAAGTACAGATGCACTGGAAAGAATCCAGATATAGTGAAATAGGTTGATTTAAGAAACGGAAAGAAATATGGTGCATCAGGACAGATAATAGGTGCACTATTACAAAGAAACTCTCCAGCTAACCGTGTTTTATTAGACTTTGAAAAGAGTGCACTTGACTTTTCCAGCATATTCCATGTACATGCTATGCACCAGCTCATGTTACATATACATAACGGTTTTCCCTTGAACCAACTGAATGGAGACATTTGAGACAGATCCTTTAGAAAACTCTTAGAAAAGAAATCTTTTTTTCCATTCAAAAAGAAACACAGTAAAACATGGAATATTCAGATTTCACTCAAAACTTGCAAAAATAAAATCCATTACTCATTGCAATTCAGAATCTAATATTGAATTAAATTGTAGGTCCTGACACCAATGCTGGTTTATAGGACAAAAGATCTAATAAAATGCTTTTGCATTCAGGCCAGTTCCATAGGAACACATAAATTTTGTCTGTGTTCTCTGAGGATCAGGACTAGAACAAATCCCCCTCACTCAGTTTTCTCAGTTTCTAGCATAACTAAAAACATATATATATATATATTTATATGAAAGCTCTGAGGCTGAGTCCCCAGGTCAGAACTGCAATGTGTTAGGTAGGCTACACTTGTGCTATATTTAAGTGTATCTATCTGCCATCCATGCCCTTTATACATGCTCCTGTGGTGCTCACAATATTAAACAAAATCCAGAAGAGCCTAGAAGATAAAAATAGCAAAACCAGTGAAATGGCTTGATAAAGATCATGGCACAGAGGTTTCAGTCTGGTATACAGCAACATGTAAAAATAACAGGCTGACTTTAGGTCAAAGGATCAGAGCTGAGAGGCAAGACAGAAACTGCACGAGCGATGATAAGGAGAACCCTTGGAAGGATGAGTTTGTAATCAGTGCTCAGGGAAAGCAGGAATCAAGGGGCATTTTCACCCTACTTTTCAAAATGTGAAGTGTTATAAAGACAAAGACTGAGCTGGAATAAGAAAATTAATCCCTTCATAAACCTGGGGGAAAGATGAAGACCACAGATAGGAGATGAAATGAAAACATGTACCCTAACTGAAATAGTCCTTGTGGCTTGTGAAATCAGTAGATTGAAAGATCTGTCGGATCAGAGGAATATAGTTCAGAAGACAGCCAAGTTTCTGCTTCTCTGTACTTTCGTACTGTTAAAATTACTGTAGGAATAGAAAACCCATTGTAGAACAAGCAGCAAGACTCATTACAAGCGAGCTGAAATGCACTTTTGAACCTTGTGGAAAGGGTGACAGTTGAGAGTATTGTTGTAATACAGACCAGGGTTTCAGTAACTGCACTAGCACTTCCTAACTTATCTTTGGGGTGGAAAACCAATTTCCAGACTGCATTCACTGTTGTTTCAAACACAAAAGCCTCTCCAGTGAACATAATCACCCTCTCCAAAGCACAAAGCGATCTATGTAGCTTTGTACCGTGTCATTACGGATCTAAGGTTCTCATTTGCCGTCATTCAGGGGACATAAGCATTAACAGGGGCAAAAATCTTTGAAAACCTGTCTAACTTTTCCCATTTAAAGAGAGAGGACAGAAAATGTTAGGAGATCAGCTCTGAACTAGAAGAGTAGAGTGATTTCAAACATGCCAGAGAAAGGAAGAAGAAGAATTGCAGTTTTCTGCTGATAAATAGGAGAGCAGTGCACTGTGACCGAAGTCTCCCTGTCCTCTGGGAGAGACGTCCACCTGGCACCCTTGTTGAGGAAGGCAGCTGTGCCTCACAGATGTCCTTGCCTAAGATGATGTGAAGCTTTGTTGTCTCATGTTTGCATGCCCAGGAGTTATGTTTCTTTTTGGGCCTTGATCCAGTAAGACTCCCATTGATCAAATTAGGTATAGGTAAGCCTTTACTGTCATTAGGAGTGATACTCACCACTCCAATGTACCACCCCTTTGTAAACCATTGCATTTGTTTCTGGAGGACTAGCCAATGGAGCACCTATTTCCCTGGTGAATCTGGTAATGCTCCTATGGAGACCACAGAGGATTCCCTCACTCTTCATTATGTCATCAAGTTTCAAATATTTTATATTTATAAAGTTGTTCTGTTACATAAATCTGAATTAATAAATACTTTTTCTGCATGTCTACTCTTTTCCTTTTTAACGTGCAGCCAAGAAAGCACCATTAGAAAAATATGGCCCCCTCTATTTCCCACAAAACTGAGAGAAGAGGTATTGCTATTTTGAGTGCTTTCATCTGCCAGCCATGCCAAATAATTGTGTTTGCCTGTGTTCCTTCAGCAAGACAGCATAGCTGCAAGGACCTCAAAAGCTCCATGATACCATAATTCAGGTCTTAGTTTCACTCGAGGTCCTTATTTTTAGCACTGCCTACACTACCAACAGGGCTACTTTTTGGCCTTCGAGGAGAGTAGCATAGGATACTCATGACCATAAAAATAAACTTTCTCTTCCCAAAAGTAAGCTAGTTGTTACAATTGCACTAGTAGCAAGATATACGATAAGATATTAGCAAACCAAATCTAGATTCAGCCAAAAGCATACCACAATGTGGTAATAGTAACAGTATACAGCAGTGGTTCTGTCCAGCCTTCTACCGGAATAGTTTAAATCATAATTAAAATACTTCTTTTAAAAATCTATTTCATGATCACATCACCAAAACATGATTTCTCACTTCCTCCATTAGGGTATTTTCTGCAGGCTGAGGGATAAACAGAAACAAGAATGACAGACACTTTATTCCACTTAGTTCAATGTGCAGAACCACCCTGTGACACTTCAGTTGTCTGTCATGGATAAATCTTTTAATCTTCTGGAAATCCTTAGTACCGTATCGAGCAACTGGACAATGACAACAACTGCCGTTAACATTCTGCAGCACAGCACAGTAGAAAAATCATTGAATATGGACTTGACAATGAAAGCTTATGAGTACCTAGATTTTTCCATGATAGAATCATATGCATAGATATTCTTTTTATATATATTTTTTTTTTTTAAACCCCATCTGTCCTAGTAAGAATAACACTGCTGTAGAATATGCATTTTTACATTGTGGCATCCAAGATCCTAGTTAAAAATTTTATTTTCCTTGCAAGTTACATGAACTGCTAGCAATCAGATGTTTTCAGTTGCTCTTACTAAATTCAGGGGAATTTACTGAGAGGGATTTTGCAATATTAGGTTGAAATTGTCTTCATCTTAACATCCTTTTTTTAAATATAATTTTAGTAGTACTTTTTTAATAATAGGTTGATACATTGTATTGGTGGTCAAGCAATTTTCTTCCTTAAACAAGTGCTCAGGGAAAGTATGTTACACACATTTCTTATGCCACAGTGCACAAAATGCAAGAAATACTTGGGTCAGCTGTATCATCTCAGATAACAGTAAAAGACTGGGTGAATTCTGCAAAATTGACAGAATTTATCCCGAATGTTCTATGAATAAAGAAGTAATTTCAGTTCCATCTGTTTGGCATTCTCTGTGGTTTCCATAAAGGTTTAAAAACCCTTTCTAACTTAATTCAAACAACTATAGGCTTTTGCCCAAACTGAAATACATCATCACTGGTCTGTGGACGTATGTTTGGGCATATATTATGCATTACATAATCTTACACCAGTAAAACTTATTTCATGCTAAAGTGTATCAATATATATCTGTCAGCCATAATAGGTTTTGGCTTATCTGGGTGGCATTTGCTGGCAACGAGCCCTTCCCAGATTTTGCAGCTGCATTCCTTGAGTGCCAGATTGGAGGCTGGCTGGTTAGTAATCTGATCAGTGCTTTGTCAGCTAACGGACCACAGCCAGACAGAGAAAGACAAGGCCTTACCTGCCACTATGTCATGTTATGATATGTCTGTCAGGTCTGATGCATGCTTTTTTGTCTTGGAAGCAAAAGTATTACACTGTCTTTCTGTCCTATATAGGCAAAATTTTCTGTACCTTGGCATTTCCTTCCCGCAGGCTATCATAATTAGGACAAATCAAACAAAGCAGATCTTCAGGGACCCTCATGAGCAACATAAATATTCAGTATATTCTCTGCTGCTCTGTTCTTATACATGTTCTGTTTCGTTTGGGTGCAAGGACCACAGCAACTAAAACTACCCTAGCCTGTTTTGTACTCTGAGGAAAACGAGCAAAGTTTATTGTGCTGTAGGGTCCATGAAAAAGTAAGCCAAAATTGGGGTCTTTATCCTTTTGGGGAGCAGGTGAGAGCACATACACCCTGGGTTAACACTAGCAAAAGCTGCCCATTCTCAGAAACTTCGCCGGCATGCTAGAGAAAAGGTATGAGAGGAGTGTCTATCCATCTTCTGTCACCCACACCTTGGGGATGGCACATTTATCTTTCTCTCAACGTTACGCAGCACTGAGGCTGTGACATCCCAGCATAAGCTGAAACACAAGCACCATTCAGTCACCAAGTGGCTGCCTGACATCAAGACTGCTGATATAAAAGCAAAAAGATCTGGAATTCTGTAAAAGACAGTCTGGGCTGTGTCATACACAATGTTAATCCAGTACTACCCATAAACCTAGCGCTTTTGTTGCAGATTTCCCTCCAGATAAGTGGAGAACCATGACAACCCATATGGAATTTGGATTTATCTGCATTTGATGAAGCCAGTGGCGTTTTAGTTGAAGCCTGTTCTCAGATTAGTGTCTTATGTATGGCCCACATAGGCTGAATCACATAGGATTACATATACAATCTGCCAGACTAGGTTCATGAAGCTTTTTGAAATAAAAGGTGTTTAAGTGTGTGTATGTGCAAGGGCATTAAAATAAAACAGTGTGATTTCAATCAGGAGAGTCAGTTTTCATAAAGACAAAGGGATTTAGTTATCATAGATATTTTTCTATATCAAGTTAAAAGGTTTCAGAAGTAGGTTTTCCAACAGCTCTGCAGATGGGTGTTTTAAATCCTAGGAATATGGGGTGAATTCTTGACCTCAGTAGGTGGTTTGCCCTTGACTTCAAAGGAGATGGAACATCATTCACAGACACTGGAAGGAAAAAGAATCTCTTAAGTCAAAAAATGTGCCTTATAGCCTCAATATTTTCCTAAGAGTATGCTTTCTTATATCATTACTTATCAAATTAATTTTAAAACCATGAGGTGCAGAGAAATCTATTGACTGAGAGGTATCACCCATAGAGGTGGCAGATGCCCCATCCCCAGAAATATTCAAGGTCAGGTTGGACGGGGCTCTGAGCAACATCATCTAGTTGAAGATGTCCCTGCTCATTGCATGGGGGTTGGACTAGATGACCTTAAAAGGGTCCCTTCTAACGCAACCTATTCCATGATTCTTTGATTCTATGATTCTGTGATTCTAAGATAATGTGACTGTTCTCCATATCCTTCAAGATCTGACAGGTTATTTTTCCTGTATTTTTTAAACTGTATTTTCTGAATTTTTTTTTGCTCTTGGTTACAGCACTGTGCAAGGAAGATACTTCCTCTCCTTTTCGTCATTACACTTCAAATATTTATCCCATAGTTACTGTTTATCCTAGCTACCTGTACTTGACACGTTATTTTCCCCTTCATTGCCTGAAATCCCAGTACCTTGTCAATGCTAAGAATGAAAACAACTGCTCAGAACATCAGCTGACATTAATTAACCTTGATTTCAGGGCAACTATGCTTTTTTATGCTGGTGATTCATAAGGCCTCAGTTTTCATCAATGATCAAAATCACATCCTAATAGAAATTAGGGACAAAACTCTTTCAAATTTAACTTAAAATTACATTAGACATGGGGGGATGTTTCAAAGTGAAATCTTATATAGAAATTCAAAGGGCTGGATGACAAAATATCTGGAAATGTGTATAACCTGTAATTACATCACATGTAAAGTTGCGTCTGATCTGATGGACTTCCAGATCCTTTTCCTTATTACATATAATTACATTTTGGGTTTTTTTAATGAAACGATGTCTTGTTTAATTTAAAACAGTAGGATTATTCTCTTGAATAGAAAGTATGGTAGAATTATACTATTCTCTTTACAAAATACTGCACACTTAGGAAATTAGGTACCAATGTCTCTTGGGAAATATTTAGTATCTTCTGGTTGAAATTATGATTCCAGTGAAAATCACCATGGGAACGTTTCATTATTTATGTCTGTGACAGGTTTGGGGAAGGGGCTTAGCCATCAAAGTATAACAGAGTATTACTCAATTTTAAGCACTGTAAAATTCTCTTTTATTACATTAGAATAAAAAGGTCAAATCTGACTTTAAAATAAATGATAAATTTAATCTTCATTATAACTCCTTGGAACTGCATGAGAAAAAAAAAGAAATGTGGTATGGGGAAGACAAGAGAAAGAAAACTAACTGAAGCAAAACAAAGTACGTCTAGTGTATAAAATCTATTGGAGCAGTGTTTTATAGAAGTTTGGATTAATTTTTTATTATACTGTTTAACTTGTTAGACTCCTTTTCTGACAAGATGCTGGAAATCTGTAACATCTAAAGCTATGAAATACAATCTAGTATTTATATATTCAGTATATTCTGTTAAATTAATGTGTACAACAAATGATAATATTCCAAGCTGTTATGACGATACTAAAAGTAAATACATTTTTTCTGCCAGATTCCTTCTTATATATATACCATCTATCACACATATGGAGCCAATTTCTACTTTAACAGGTAACAAAAAGCCCCATGGCTATATTGAAAGTAAAGTCAATCTGACGCATTAGATATTTTATTTATAAAATAAAATCTGGGCCTGCTTCTTTGCTAACTTGCAGCTTGAATAGTCACTTATATGTGTTTGAAATGGCTGTAAAATATTAACACACTGAGATCATTATTTCCAGTTCCACACGTTGGGCTGTACGGTTTACATGGAGGTAAGTGACAGCCTGTGATACTACACAGTGATGAAGCTGGCACACCTACGAACAGCTGCCTTCTAACAGGTATTGTTTCCTAATGCCATCAAGAATCTTAAAACAGACTGATTCATTACATTTATTAGGTCTCTTAACATATTTTTTCTTTATTGTGTATTTTATATAACTGCAGTTGGAAACATTTAGAAACCATTCAAAGAAATGTTTTTGCAGTATTCATGTTCTGGATGCTGACAGATTACATTTGAAAACCAGTTGCTGACGACAGTTCACACTTGCATCACTCAACATTATCTACTGGTTTGTGTAGCTGTCTGTCTCTCTGTCTATCTATTAAGAATTTGTTTATGGCCAAAGAAATGTAACTGTCAGCTTATTACATAAAATATTTCTATATTCTTGCTAGTGAATACAATCGTTACAGTGAAAACTCTAAGGTTTCCAAAACATGTCAGAAATTTCTTTCTGAGTCATTTGACTGTCTGATAACACTCTAGTGCAACCTGTCCTGGTCCTTCCTTATGATTACTGTTAGTTAAACATAAATTTCAGAGATTTTGATCTACAGTGAACACAGTCTAAGCAGGCTGCTGTGTAAGCATGGTTTTCAGAAGATTGTTATATTTTAGTTCCTCAAAACACATTGAATTTAAGACTCCTAAAAGTTGTATCCTTCTGTAGAATGGGAAAGAGCCTGATTCTGACTGAGACCTTTGGGTGCGAGAATGACACAAAGACAGTGCCGCACAAAGTGCAGTTTTACTTGTTTTTTAACATCACTGGTTGGCTGGTTGGTTGGTTTGTTCCTTATTAGCTTTTTCATATAATTGCTTTTTTCACATTTCTCTGAAATAGCTACTTTTAAATTAGACTTATATCACCCGATTTTTTTGTTCTTCATCACCAAAACGTGCACCTGTGGTACTGTGCACCTAGGAACATGTTCTTCCCATGAGTTAATTGGTTTCTCTGGTCTTGTATGATGTTCTTCTGAACGCGTTACAAAATAAACCAACACTGATCTTGACCATCTATACTTCATCCGTCCCCTGTGTCAGCAATCATTAACAGTCTCAGGAAATGGGACTCTGCCTACATAAGGTGGGAGGAAAAAAAAAAGCTCTCTTTTTTCCCCACAAGGAACAGTATTAGTGTAAAATGGATATTCTGTAAAGAGATGAGGTTTGAGCACAGGAAAGGTTGTTTTATGGATAAAAAAACCCAACGGGCTCTAATATCTAATAGAGTTAAATGATTGGAACGCTCATCTGTTGACTATTAGACCCAATCAGTTTTTCAGAGTGTCCAGCTGTGCATATAAATGGGCTTTAATGTTGTTATTGATGAGACTGTGGGCAGAGCAATGCTGCTCAACAAAAGGGGGGCCTCTGAATGTGTTGCTGGTGTCTGAGCATCTCTGCAGAGAGAGAGTAGCAGGATTTAATGTGATTAGACTTTTGTGCCTGGCATTGAGCCTGAGCACAAAAACCACAGGCATTCACAGCAAATACTGGTTCAGAGTTCAAAAACTATCAGCACCTGGGAGGGTAGAAAATAGATATCAGGCCTGGGCTGCAGAATTGGATAATGGCAGAGCAAGGTGACACAGCTATTTTGGACCACTGCTTATGCATCGCTCAGGCATAGCTTGTTACTGACCAGCTGAAGAATTTTGTCTGTCTACCAAATGCAAAGCAGAGTTCCTAAGAAATGTTTAAATCAGAATTGTGCTTTTTGTCCTTGTCTGGTGAAGTGCAGCTTGAGCAAGGTATCTCCATCTTACGTGCTCCCTTTTGCTGCAGGGAGGTAGGTTTCTGCAGCCCTGGAAGGGAGCAGCTGGCATTTTACCTCCTTCTGCCAAATACTTAAGGCGGCCAGTGACAAGGATGTCGGTGTGTCCCAGCTGCCTGCTCACACAGTGTTAGGAGAGGAGGGCCATGGCCTGCCCACCTGCTGAAGGCAACATCCAAAGCCAAGGGAGTAGGACCCCAGACTTTATGGCTGCATCCATGATGCTAAATTAATTAATCTGTTTTAATAAGGGATTACTGGGCATAAGTGCTGGGGATGGCAGTGCCCATTCTGGAGTACATTTCCATGCTCACTTCACAAAGGACTTGGCTTTGGGTCTCCCCTGGGTCCCAGCTGGTGCTCCTGTGTCCCAAAGCTATGACTGTTTATGTACGTGCATTTTGTGCAGAACATCTCATACAACATGACAGATGTGCTGCAGCTCACCAAAGTGGCACTTTTATAGCACAAAGCGTATGATTTATGGTGCCTGCCCTGCTGCGCGCCATCCCAGTGCGTGCGGTGTTTCGGGAGGCCATGACTCACGGGGAAGCCATGGCAAGGAGGGCCTGGCCTGTCTGCAGGGCACAGCGAGGGCTGGTGGTTCCCTGTGGGGGTGGCAGGGCAGGGCCTGGCAGCCAGGGCCCGTCCCACCGCCCCAGACAGGAGCAGGGCAGGCCGGGAGGCACCAGGGGCAGCCCCTGGCATCAGGCACCTCCCTGGGGATAAGGGCCCGCAGGCTGGCCAAGCTCAGTGGGGCCCATGACTGGGCGTGGCAGGGCTGTGAGGAGCTGGAGACCGGTCCGGCTGTGGCCTCACTGGGGCCGAGGCTGATGGCCCCATGGGGCTGAGGGCCCCGGGGTCCTGGGCCATGGGCAGGGTGAGGGTGGCCCTAGTGGGGTCTGGGCAGGGGCAGGCAGAGCTGCTGGAGCCCTCAGGGCCCTGGCGTTGCTGCAGGCTTATCCACATTTCATTTTGGGAAGGTGATTTAAGCCACGCTGGGAGCCTTGCTTGGCTCTTACTCTGGGCCAAACCAGCCATCATGGCCAGTGGAGCTGCAGGGTGAAACTCTGGGAGACAAAGTCTACCCCAACAACTGGTACAGCAGTGCTGTATGGGTGGCAGGGTGGTGTCCAGCCAAGACTCTGTTGATTTTTTTCAAGGGCTATTGGTGAAGGAGCGATCTATATCTGCTGGGGGCAATTTTTCAGTATCCCATGAAACTGATAAGGTACATTTCTCTATTCATCATTGCAAATAAAGACATGTCTCAGTAACCCTGCTAGATCTCCAACATGGACAGAAAGTTTGGTCCAGAGTTCTGGCAAGACCAGCTACCAGGCATCTCCTCAAATATTTAACTTTGCAGGCAGAGATGCTAACAAGGACAGCAGCAGTAGCTTATGATATTAATGCATTCTGAGTCCTAGATATTGAAAAAGTGTGAAATAAGAGGTTATTTCTCCACTTTGTCTCTCTTCCATTTATGCGGACCTACACATGCATAATTCAGTCACAGAGAAGGTATGAGCAACTGCATTGGGAGATACTGTTATGCATCTGCCTCTTCTAACAGGTTTGCCCATCCTAAACACGTGGGATCTTCTGTGCCTTACAGAATTATATGGGTCTTTGGACTGAAAGAAAGCATTTATTGCTATCTGTTGTGGTTTTTTCCCCCCACAGAAATAGGGAAGATTTAAAACAGCTGGCATAAAGATTCCTCCCACAAAAGATAGAAGAGCCTGGAACAAATTGTCCACTGACTGAGCAGTAGTGAGAAGAGCTTTTTGGCAACGAGCCTTTGCAAAAGGAAACTGAAATCAAAAAGCTTTTCAGTTATCTCATTTTCAGTAGAACTTGCCTGTACAACTTGTGCAGATGAGAACTTCTGCAGTGCTCAGAGAATTGGATCTAATAATTTTTAGTACAATTAGATAAAAGAAGATACTGTACATTTTATGATTTCCAAAATCTTACTGATTACTGGTTAGTAAGACTGACATTCTTAATCGATAATTACTACCAATTCAGACCTCCAGTCTCTCTCAGGGAGTAACTGTTGCCCTTTGACATATGTTGTATGATCTTACAAGCACAAAGATACTTCCTGTGTGTTTGCCAAGCTCTCTGCAGACCTCTTTTCTCTTAGTTCAGTTCAGTTTTATTTGACCTTCAGTGGGAAAAAAAGTCCCTCTTGCATTTTTCTGTATCCTGTGAATTTGAAGAACCCATCCCTTTTAGCTACAATGCCTTGTATTAATTTTCAGCTTCATGACTTATTTTTTCTTTAAATTTGCCTGAAAATGAATTCTAAAATTTTTGGCAGTAATAGCTTTGGAACATTTTAGCAAGAACTGAATTTTCTCACCATTTGAACTAGGAATATCAGAAATACTGCCAGTATTGAATGAAATACTGAAGAAAGAGCTGATTTTAGACAAAAAAGTGCTATTTTGAGTGTCTTAATTTTGGAAACAATTGTCCCAGATGTCTAAATACGAGCTGTCATTTGTGAGACCAATTAAAGCAAATGGCCTCTCCTTCTCTCACATCATTGTCATTTCTGGTGAGAAACTGGAGAGTTTCATACTTGATTGTTGGTCTAAAAGGGCATAATCTGCTCTTCTTTTCACAGTATGGCCAGATGAACGTGTCTGACAGGATCTGCTCCTGAAGATAGCAGCTGCTTCATAAATCAGACAGGTTTGCAGCCTGCATTACAAATTGATTCTTGAGACATAACGTGTTGCAGCAGAAACTGTTCCAGCCTATCATTCGGTAGCAGTGACAACAATGCTAACACACCAACTGACTCCCTCTCTGGTTATAGAACTATAGGTGCTTCCACATGCAAAAAGCTTATGACTAACTGAATGTTACTGTTACACATTTTTTTCTTGTTTGTTGAGTCTGCACAAGATTAAATATAAAAGTCATAAAGAAAAAAAAGACAACTGGGAAATTGAAGTGTCCAACTGCATGAATGTGGCATTTGCTGAGCTCCTGTTTTTAGGGAAGCCACACAGTAATGCAACCTTAAGATGCAAATCCCAGGAATTTGTTGTTCATAGGGTTTCATTATTTTTATTTCATCCCCAAATGTGTGCATAGGTACAGGAGACCATTAATTCTACTAGTAAATCAGCTACTATATAGTTTTTAACCTTTAGTTCAACATATGAAATAATTTCCTTAACGCTGAGAATGAGAGTTGAATTAAATGTAACAGTGAAAAGCCTACATCCTCACAAGTCATAGGCCTTTTGCAATGTCTTTTCATTTTTCAAACTGTTTTTTCCTAAGGGAAGTAGTAGGGAGTTTCTAAGTGCCTTTTCAAAGTCATCTAAAACTAGGTATACACCAAGACATATAAAATCACTGTTTATTTTAAGAAAGTAAGCTGACTCGGAAGCTGTGCTGACAAAGAACTGAAGAGTCACAAACCGAGGAATGTATCCCATCCACTTATAATCATACTAATCTGGGAAGGATGGGGGATTCTCAAATAAAGTTTGATCAAATCTTTCCATGTTCACAGACTTTAATTTTTTTTTTTGCAAAGATATTTATGCTAATACTGCACCAGACATGTCTTCTCCGATTTATAGCAAGGAATGTCTAAAGATATTTAATTATAATTGATGCAGAATGATAACATTTATAGCAGGAATTTGTTTTTAATTCTGATGGATTCCAAAATGAGCCACATCAAATAGTAAGATCTTGCAAGATCTCTAGTCCTTGCACTAGAATACATTTCTAAACTCTTGAGTATCATTTGCAGTTATTACAAATTGCTCAGTTTTACCAAACTGAAAAGCAGTAAAGTGGCCTAAAGCCTAGAGCAGGAAAGAAATATTGTGACCGTGGAAAAGAAGAGAAAGGCAAAGCAGGCTAGTCCTCAGCGTTGAGGCTTGTGTGGTACGTGCACGAGAGGAGTCCCAGAATGCTGCAAGCATTTTGCCAGAGAGACCTCACCTGCAGGGAGGTAGCACAGCACAATCACATTGCAAGAGAGCATTGGCAGGAGCTTGGTACACAGAATGCTTTTGCAGGAACAATTAGATTTAGGTCTTCGGGGATCCTTCAGGTGAAACAGAATGGGTCTGTCTATATTTTAGGCAGAACAGAGCAGCTGCCAGCTGGGGAGATCTTGGGATTACCTTTCCACATCTAGGTACCCAATTCCTCTCAAATGTGGTTTTATTAAACGGTATTGCATCTAGGTAACTAAGTAGCTATTGTTACAATATTAATGACAGTAATGACATGGCTGCTAATTTGAGTCAGTAATTAACTTTATCCATTGACAACCTTCAGAGCAACAGTAATACTCTTATTTTAGAGTCTGGGCTTTGAGGCAGAGAATAAATTAGTTCCCTGAGGGAGTAACTGTGTAACAGCCCTTCACAAAATAAGCTCTCTGAGCTGTTTCATACACTCTGGATTCATCTAAGCCTCTTGCATTTTCTGTGGGCTAAGGCACCAAACTTTGAAAATGTGAATTTACTTGCCATCCAATAGTATCCTGTTTGTTAGTCTGAGTTATAAATTCACAATAGACAAGTGAGGTAGCAAAGAAAGTCCAAATTCTGTGACTTTACCACTACAGCATCCCTCTTTCTTGCTGTGTAACACTGCCTTTCAAATACGTCTCTGCATTTTCCTGCATAAAATATTCATGCCTCATGGATCCAGATGTGTGATGCATCACATCAAAACATGACATATTTCTGCCTATGTTGAGCAGATATTAATTTTATGATCTTTGTTCAGTGAACAGATTTCAATGTCAGGGTTTTGAAGTGTTTCTATAAACAAAATGGGATTTTCTAATGATGTGAAATGGCTCCAACTTTGTCAGAAGATTCACTATGAGGAAGGCTATATATTTGCACTCAGTTCTTGTGCCATCTCCAATGCTGAATATTGGCTGTGGTCTTTGGGGATCCATCCCACCTTTATACAAATACAGTTTTTATTGGCAAAATTAATCAATGTTACAACAACTTCTGTGTACATCACAACATATATCCAGCAGAACTTTTTGCAAGCATCCCCCAGCAGGAGAAGCCATTTCAGCTCATCCTTTCCCCAAGACTCCTACAGTCCCTCCAGCTTCATGCCAGATTGCTTCCCTACAAATACAGTGCCATGCACAAGCTGGCCGTGGGGTTAATCACCAGGGCATAGTTCAATACTTTCATTAACACCAGAAAAAGCTTTGTGGATCCTTGTGCTATTGCTGTTAAATCCTGACTTTCTGTATGAATGTTTTACTCCCACTGTTCTCATCTAGAATTCCCTCTCTTCCTTCATTTAATTATGTAAGACGATGCTTGCTGCTTCTGGAGATATATGTCACTGTAAAACTTGACAGGGAATGGAGCTTTTACAGTTAATTATTTTTAAAGAGGAAGAACAACTTCAGATACAAAATCATCCTTTAACTGTACACAGCTTCAGCTCTCACAGTACATGAGCACACTCTGTTGGACTGTTCTTGTAGTGACTGTGCACATGAAATGGTCATGTCGTTTAAAAGACTTGAAGCTTCTGTTCACAAGAAAAATCAAGCCATCTTCTTCAGACCAGTCTAGACTAGTCCTCAAATTAAATATATTCCAAGATATAAGTTTCTGAATCCAAACTATTAAAATATTAAATACGGAAATGATAACATGAATTAATATATGCAGTAAAGACATAAAAAAGAACATTTTCAACAGTAGCCAAAAGTCATATTGCCATGTCAAAAACATTCTTTTGACAAGAATGTCAAAATAGTTGTTTCATTTCAAATTCTCTGTTAGTTTCTATATAATGACAAACAGTTTTCACAATAGATGTTCTAAGCTGGTGAAAAAGAAGGTTTACTGCAACAAATATTTCCTTTTTCTGGAGGGCCGAGACTCTCCAGAAATTTGGAAATAAATATGTTACAGAGGCAGACCACTGATCTAATTCATCCTAGTACCTTCCATATCTTCCCCTGAGAGAGGGAAATGGGAATAAGGAATATTCAGATACAGAAGGCCAAACTATGAAATCCCAGTTTGTCCTGGTCAATTTACAAGTGGCCTCAGTGAGGTCAAACCCAGCTCTCAGGTTTCACATGATTCCTTTGAATGCATTTCAAGACTGCTTCTGTGGGACCCTTCAGACTTCAGAGAACAGTCCCTCTCAGCATCTAAAACATTGCAAATGTAAATGTTTTGCTGAATAACAACAGGATTAATGTTCATCATGCGCTTACACACTTACAGGGCCTTCGTGGAATGATAGGCAACCAGCAACATTTACAATTGTACTCAATTAGACGTTGATATTGCAATACATGTAGTTTTGAATGTGCTTCGCACACTGAAATTTCAGTGCCTTTGATGATCACTATGTTTATTTGAATCAAGCATAATCCAGTTTCAGAAAGATTTCCAACGTGCGTTTTTCTTAAGCACTTTAGCCTCCATAATTAATACAGTTAGAAAACAATAATGAATAGAGACCCATATTTTTTCTTCTTGTTTTTTTTAATATTTAAATTAGGATTATTAATTATTTTAAGGTCAAATCTAATGTTGCTCATTAAATTTGAATATTGTATTGCATATGATATAATATCATCAGCTAGGACAACCAATATGACCCAGCACAGCTCTTCTGCAATAGACCTATGCTTGTTTGTCTCTCTGCTGAGATAATTCATAAACATTTTCTGTACTAGTGGTTAGCTCATATATTTTTGTGGACCTGGAGTGAGAGAATCAAATCCAGTCTGTGTGGGCCACACAGGACCCGAGTATCACCCAGCTACTCCCTGGTCTTACTACAACTGAGAAGAATAAATGTTTACTGGCAGTTCATTTCAAATGTCATATATTCTCTCCTGTTTTATTTGAACTCTTCAACAATATTTCATTTCACAAAGTTGGCTGCTCTACTCGCTATCATAAAGAAAGGATTTTCCCCAGCTTGAAACACTCTGACTTTGTCCAACCTTCAGATGATAAACGGTTAATGGAGTACACTGCACTCTGTCAAAGTGAACTGTGAAATTTGACCCATAATGAGGGATGGTGTGAGTCCCTTGCATCTCATGTGAGTGCGTATTTGTCATCTAGTCAGGAGACTAGGGAGGAACCAGGCCCCCATCAGGCTTCCAAACTTCTTTGTTTTCAAGGAAAGGCAAAAACCTCAACTCAGACTCCTGAGGGGAAGCACAGAAAACAAATACAAAAGGGCATTTTTCTCTTTCAGTGCCATAGATATAGAGGTCAACATGCTTCTCAGCAAGGATGGCACATAGCAGAGGGACATCTCCCTCTTCTCCCCGAGGTTCAGGCATGACTGCCTTTGCAGAAGATAGCTCATAGCTTAAAAAATAATTGAAAACAGTAAGAGATGTAAAAAGGACATGCAGAAGAACACTGTGCAAGATGTGATGACTGGTTGGACGGGGATGTACTTTTAGGCTGGAAGAAAGAAGAACCAGTGTTCAGCAACGTTTATTTTGGTTTAGTCTAGAGATGTTTATTGTTGTTCTAGCAGATGTTCAGTGGGATCAATTTCCACGCTCACCACTGTAAATTTAAGAGTAAAGTCAATAATTATAATTGTACAACTACTTATACGTTTTAAACCAGTACTGAATGTAATTTAAAACTGGCTTATCCTCTGTCACAAATGCACTCCCAACTCTTTTATAATATTCCCCCTGCAAGAGACAAATTAGAGCTGTCTCTGTGAACTGTGTCTTGATGGAGAGTAAAAAACCCAGTTCTACAAATACATTTTTACAAGGTGGGTAGTTATTCTCCCTGTATTTTCTGAGATTGTTACTCTTGTTACACAGAGAGGCTGGCAAAGTTTTGCTATAGGCTCAGTCCATTTTAAAAAGTTTGCAGATTCTGCCTCCCTGTGATGTTGTGAGCCAGAATAAAAAAGATGGCATATGCTGTTGTCTCGATGTCCCTGCCATGGACACTTTTGTTTTGTTTTTCTTAATCTAAAATAACAGTAATTTTGCTGAAAAATACATGGTTCTAGGGAAAACCACAGGAAAGCTCTTTCAGATAACATTCAAAACATGTTTCTTTTATAAGCTTGTACGACCATATATATATATTTGGATAAGGATCTGAGATCTCCAACAATTCTGTTTGTTTAAAAAAACCCCACACGTTCTATTCAGTTCAAAGAGAAATTAATTTTCATAGGTTTTTACTTGAAATGTATCAGTGTTTTTTAAAGTCATAATTGGAAAATTAACATTTTCATTCATTCTTAATGTGGATTATGTATGCACATTCATTGTGCTGGTCATTTTCTCTTAAATAAAAAAAGAAAAGAAGGATTCCCTTTTTTTTTCTGAAAGAGAAATTGTTAGGGAAATTACTGTCTTTGCTAAGTTTGGTATCTTAGGAGAGATGTACAACAGTTCAAACCCTTCCTTAAAAGGCATGGATTTACTCAGTAAATGTTTCTACCACTTCAGTAGGAATTGGACCCACTCCTAAGTGGACAATGCAGAAATCTGAACTATCATTGTTTTGTGTTTGGTTTAATTTTAAACAGCAAATAATCAATCACATATTAAACTTTATAAGACACAAATACATAAAAGCAATATTTGAGACATCTATCTTTCCTAATTATGCATTTGTCTGCAATAGGCTTGCAATATTTACCCCTTCCCATCAGCAGGCAGGTGTTCAGCCGTCTCCAGGACAGCAGTGCTCCATCACACCTAACAGTTACTTGGGAAGACAAACACCATCACTCTGAATGTTCCCCTCTTCCTTTTTTTTGCCCCCAGCTTTATATGCTGAGCATGTCATCATATGGTATGGAATATCCCTTTGGCCAGCCTGGGTCACTGTCCCAGCTGCGTCCCTTCCCAACTTCTTGTGCACCCTCAGCCTGCTCACTGGTGGGGTGGTGTGAGAAGCAGAAAAGGCCTTGACTCTGTAAGAACTGCTCAGCAAAAATGAAAACATCTCTGTATTATCAACACTGTTTCCAGCAGAAATCCAAAACACAGTCCCATATTAGCTACTATGAAGAAAGTTAACTCTATCCCAGCCAAAACCAGCACATGGACTAAGGAAGAAATTCGATTCATCTACCTTTCTAACCACAGCCAGGGGAATTCCCACTGCTGACAAAACTAGTGACAAGTAAGATTTGATGGGCTTGCAAAAAAAAAAAAAAAAAAAAATTATATTTACCTGAAAGGATGGATTAAAACTAAATATAGTCTCTCTTTGAAAAGCAAAAATCAGTACCTTACTTTTTTTTCCCAGGGACAGGAAGTATTAATCTGCCAGTAAAAATAAAAAAGCATCTTTGCCTATGCCTGACATTCATAAATTATCAGCAGGAATCAGAGACTTAAAAAAGACAAAAGGAGCATATATCTTCTCGTTTTAAAGTCAATTGGGTTTTTTAGGCCAAGAGAGGAATACCCTCAACATATGGCCACCTTTCAATGCATATGGTGGGATAATGAGAAAAGCATGTTGTTTTATTAGAATATAAAAAGCCAGTATTCGAATTCTGTGAAGAAAAAATATATGCTTCCCTAAAAACCTGCTCCTCTAGTTTTATCCCCCAGCTGAGGCAGTTTATGTCAGTTTGTTATCTATATACAGATACCTTGACTTTGTATTTACTAGTGAAATGCCTTGAAACTTGTCATGTGTAATTAATAGTACAGGCAAAGTGCTGTTCATCAAAGAATTTAAGGATACTTCAAACATCGATAACCTTCCCCAGGGTGCCTCCTTTCTCTCAAAAGGACATAATGAAGTCATTGATTTTGTCTGACTTAAGAGCTAATCGGTAAGCCTAGGATGGCACTAAGTGCATGTTTGCATGCAACAAGGCAGACAGACCCTTAATCTTTCTGCTGTCATGAAAACTGACCAGCTGCAAGTCATTTCTACTCAAGGAGCAACTTCTACAGCAGATAAATGAAATACATTTTCATGTATCTGAGCTCAAGCTCAAGATGACCCCTGTAAATTAGAAGAAGAACTTCTGTAAACTAGAAGGTTTCTAGTCAGAGATGACTTACCTCCAGCCAGATTAAAGCAGCAGCAGAATGCAGGAAGATTTGTATTTGGGGTGTCTGTTTTCATTCAACCATGCGTGCTCACCTTTATATATCTCATTATTTATCTTTTTGTTCATTTCATGTAACTTCACATGTCTACAATGTATATATCTATATCTGAGGAGGTCATCTAGACTCTCCCTTTAGTCACTGGAGAGAATTAGGCACCTCCAGAGCTCAGTTCATGTGAGCTGCATCTCTGCTAGCACCTGTACCTTAAAATGGCATGTATCTCATTCTTTGACTACAAAGGGACTCTGAGATACTGAGTTAAGATGTATGTATTTAACTGTTAGTGGCTAAAGCCAGGTGACTCAATCCTATTCTTGATTCTTGAATCAAGAAGACCATATGTTAGATATCTCAGATACAGGGAAGTTTGATGTACTGAGGGGCTAGTCCCTCTGTGTGGGATCAGAAATATCAGCATGCTGAGCAGGCAGCTGCCTATAACTAGCCAACAGAGAACTGTTGATGGCAAATGTCTTTAAACCTCTATATTTTTTTCAATGGTTTAAAGAAATTTCTCCTTCTTTCTGTGATTCAACCTAGAAACTCTGAAGGTGCATTTGCCTTTTCTCTCACAAGTAGAACAGCTCATGATCCTCCTTTCAACCACTCAGCACTCAAAGGGGACCTCAGTTTAATGCCTTCTTCCACTGAATACTATTAAAAAGCATATCTCTTTTCTTGTAGAAGAGTTCAATCCCTCAGGTGGCCCTAGCCTACCTGGAATACAGAGTCAGAGTCGTCTCCATTGATGAAAATTTTATGGAGCTACAGTGGGAGAAAGATCCTCGTTAAAAAATGACTCCTCATGTTTGCATTGACTGCAAACTGACTGGGCACTGACTGGGGAAAGAGAGTCACGGCTTCTAGTTCCAGTTGAAGGGCTCTTTAGGTATTCATGTAAGAAAAAATGCTTGAGGACCGAGAGCACAGGATTCTTCTCTACTAACAACGCCCTAGAGCCTCTTTTCTTGATCATCTCACCTGTTGACTCAAAAAATATGGTGTTTTTCTTTTATTTTTTTCTTTTATTTTTATGAACTATGGTGGCTTTAGAAGAGGAGCACCCCTGCTGTTGTAATCATTGACACACAGCCTCAAAGTGATAGCACAGCCTAGTCCACAGCCTGGTGACATGGGCACTCAATGGACAGAGGCACAGGGGCATATTGTAGAGCACTGAACCAAGTTTTCCCACATCCTGAGTGAATGCTTTATTAACGAAACAGGGGAGTGTATTCATTGGAGTGGGAGTGTTGGAAGCAGCATCGCCACTCCATTCTGTGTGGAGTCTGGCCTATAAAATGCAAGAAGTTTGAAGCTCTCCACAGGTAGAGGTAAAGGCTGGAGTGGCATTCTCACATCTGAACTAATCAGCTGAGGCTTCTTTTATACTAATGAGGGAGAAACAGGAAATTTCTAGGGTACTCACCATCTTTTGCAATTCTGCTTTTGGACAAGATGACTTTTGCTCAACATTGACAAGAATAGCTTATTTTTTAGACATTTGCTTGAAAAAACCCTCTAAATTTGGACTCATGGATCCTACCAGCTGTGGGTTATGGTGCTGGATAGATGCTGAGCTGCTCAGCTCCATGAAGGGTACATCATTTCTAAACATGACCACAACTAGACTTCCCATGTTCCTGAGTAATTTAAGGAGGGAGACCAAGGTGCTCTGAAGTGTGGGCAGTTCTAGGGATCTAGCAGTTGAGTGAGACTTTTCAGGACAATTATCCACACAAAGTCACATCAACACATTTTTGATCATGGTTTTAGATTTTAACAATACTTTTTTTTTCAGAAATTCTACAGCTTCTTAGTTACGTATTGACTTCTTATTTACACTTACTACATTTACAGTGTTATACATCTCCATTAAAAGATACAAAACCAGTAAAACAAGTACAGAGACTTACAGAGTTTAAAAAAAGGGGCAGTTGTTTCTTTCTATTCAGTGGCAAGATTCTTACTGTAAAATTGTCCTTTGAGCTTGGTAAAAATTTTTGCATGACCATAGGCTACATGAAAGCACAATGGCATATGAACATTTTAAAATTCATTTTGATTTATACAGTATGCTTCTTTGGAAATTCGTAACACATGGGAGAAAGTATATTGACTTGGAAATACCTCAAAACAAAATGGAAGAGTTGGCTAGAAGCAAAAATGTTTGTTAAGGAAAATTAGGCTTCCCTGTTCTCTAGAAACTGTGAGAAAGTAATGTAATCTTCAAATGGGGCTGCATTTTTGCCTCGGAGTGCCTCCTATGGATACAAATAAGGAAATGCCAAGAGGACAGTGTTGTGGGAGAAGCTTGCATAACTTTTCTGGGAAATCATCATTACAGGGTATTCATCTAAAGTGTCTATACACTTATGCACACAAGTCTGCTTTACCTGCAGCACTGACAAAAAACTTGTATCTTTGTTCAGTGCAGGAAAAGTCACCCTGAGAATTCATTTAATTTTAATAATGGATGCTTTTATATACCACTTATGACAGCAAGGGTTATTGCCCAACGCTGTAATAAAATACAATTCAGCTAAGACATCAGCTTGTTCTGCTGGTGTAGCGTAAGATGATAAAAGACCATCAAATAAACAAGATATGATATAACAAAGGATGGGTGAACTACTGTGTTTTGAAAGCTGACCTAAATTACAGATGTGTGCAAAACAAATGTCCAATTTTTTAATAATTGTAGCACAATCAGCTGTGTGGTGTTTAGTTGCCAGCTGGGATTCTCCCCTGGGCTCAGGAACTGCATTTGGGCTCCATCCTGGCCCATGGTCCTTGTCTGAGCTGCACTACAGGGACACCTGTGCCTGGCCTCGTGCTGTGCTGACCTGCTGACTTGCCTTCCTGGCTTGACCTTGGACCTGTCTCATCACCGTGGACTTGTCTGGCAGTCAGGACCATTGGTTGTTCCTGGTTGCGATCCCCTGACCTACTCTGCTGCACTTGCTTGAGCACCATGGGACAGATCCTTGTCTGAGGCTCTTTGTCCTGCCGGCCATGTTGCCCCTTGGCTCCAGGATCACCTTCCCTTGCAGAGCAGCCCTGCAACTGCAGCTCCCTGGCAAACTCTACGGGGAATTCAGGATGACTTCTTCACTAGTGAGTAATAAAAGTATTGAAAAGCTCTCATCATTCACCCACAGTTACTACTCAGTAGTATTTCTGAAGTGTTAAGTTCCAAATTAATAACAATGTAGAGGTGCCTTAATAATTTGAATATTCAGTACCAATTTCCAAACCTATTACTGTCAACAGCTTAAACCAGAAGAAAGGCAATTATAACTTAGTTTTCTTTTGGACTTGTTTAAAGTCACTTTGACCTCTACGACGTTTTCATAGCTCAAATGTTTCTGTTACAAAATAGAATCTATGTGGAAATGTGCAAATGTTAATCAGTTCCAACATGAAAAGGTGATAACTAAATCTGATCTGTGCTTTCTTTTTATATTGTTCCCAAGTGACAAAAAGAACAAAGGCACAGAGTGGGTGATATGCTTTAATAAAGTGTGATGTGCTAATTAATTTCCAAATTCAGTTTCCAGAGTTGTTTTTGTCATGTTCAATCTTTTTTTTTTTTTTAACAGTGCCTTGTCTTGTTCTGTGATGCCTTTTTGCTTTCATTAATCAAAAAAAGTTCCTGAAACTGAAATTTCAGTATTCTTTTTAAAGATGGACATATAAATTACAATATTATGTGTTTTAAAGAAATGTAAAGATACATTCTAGCAAATTGCAGACTTGGACTTTTATCCAAAAGATTACAAATAACATGTAAAGTATGAACCTAGGCCTTTTCAACAGTAAAATTTTATTTTCTATGTTAGGAATCAAAGTAATCTTTAATAACATGTAGTAAATTACTTCCATTTGCCTTTCAAGGACAAACACTTTTACTGAGATCATATAGTCTCCTCAGTTTGAATCAGGTATTATTTTAAAACATGAAACAAATTATTATTCAGTCTGTAAAACAAAAGTAATCAATAGATGTCTGACATCTGGAATATTATATTTGCTTTCAGTCAAACAAAGAGATTTTTTGCCTTTTCTGTATCAGAGTTGGAGATTTCTTGAGCACAACACAATATCCCAGAATGATTGACTCAGTAGTAATAGAAATGAATTGAGATAATTTAGCAACAAGCTTGCTGAATCTGCAGCTAAATTGGTAAATGTCCTTACCACGCCACAGTTAATACTGACGAAGTTGCATTAATTTCAGTTGTGACATGCCGTAGAACTTCCTTTTGGGTTACATTCTTGGTTTCCTATATCATTCAATAAGAACCACATCACATATCTCCATAAACCTCAACCTTTTGAAAGAGGTCTAAAGTGTTTTGAGACTTCAGAGTGCCTCCAGAGTGCACCGCAAAGCCGATAGCTGAAGGCTAAAGAAAAGAATTATGGTGACACCTGATTTTCTGTCTCTGGTACCCCTCACATGAGGAGGGCAATGTCTCTATATGGATGCATTTGCTATTTATATGGGATTTGAAGTCACCCCAAAATTCTGTAGGCTACTGCTAACAGTACGAAGAGGTTGAACAGGAAGGTGTGGAAAGTCTCACAGCTGGCTTTTTTGTGAAAGGTCTAATTTTGTCAAGGTGTGCTAGGGAGGCTTTGGCTGTGGACAGTGGGCTAGGTCTTCCCAGAGAATTAGTGTTTCGGACACCTCCTTGGTGCAATACTCAGCCCATGTGGACTGGGTCAAAAATCTTCAAGTTCAGAGCTAGGGTTTTGTGTCAGGAAACAGAATTTTATATAGGTATTAGTGTGTTTAAAAAAAAAATCTTTTTCTCCATCTGGAACTTCATTACCTGGAGACCTCTCAGTTATATCTTTATTTATATTATAAATATGTTTCCCTTTCTTGAAAAGTGATAAGTATGTATAAATATTCTAGTGTTGTTATTCATAAGACAGCAAACATTAGTCTGACTGAGCTGAGCTAAAGTTGCTCAAAGGAACTTCATAATGAAAAGAAATCATATAAACATAAATATAAATTCTAATCTAATCTTGTGTAATGACATCACTCAAGGGATGCAAAGATTTGCCTTCCTGAGAAAGGTCTGCCAGACTGAACAGGAGTTAACCAGTGGGATAAACCACAGGAATTTTATCATGTTTCCAAAAAATTAATTTGAAAAACCCTCACAGAAATGAACCTTCTACATATCTTGCAATTTTTGTATGGAGTTCTAAGATGTTTATTTAATTCATTATTAGTGTGAAATGCTTTGAACATCTCTAATTTCTGTTAAGGTCTTGATAGGTCTTCTGTAAGGTCTTCTATAGAATGACATAGAATATACCTGAAATTTGAGGATTAATTCCATTCGTTCTTTCTACTGTTTTGTATTTGTTATTGGGCACTTAAGTTGTACTTTAACTAAAGTAATTTTCCTTCTGAATATTTTCGAAAGTGAAGGTAAGGAGTTTAGCTGAATCTAATTTGATAAACTTTGCAAGAGCAGAGAGAGATTATTACTGTTCAGCAAGAGAGAGAATCCACCTTTTTTGCAATGTATGGTAGTAGGTAATTTCTGGTCTGTACTCACTGCAGTTTGGGGCTATTGCTGAAATTAAAATGACAATACCTTTGGGTACCTCTCAGTAAAGCTTCACTTTTTGTATTTTTATCTTTTACAGGCTCCTAGGTCTCAATACAGCAGATTAATAGAAAATATCTTTAAAAAGTTTATGGTGAGGATCTGTTATATGCAAGGATATGGGGAAGCAGGGGAGGATTTAAAAGAAGTTGCTTTCCTGTGTTTCTAATGTGCTGAGCTGAGTCTAGTTAGAATTAAATGCTCCCACTGTGACTCACTTGAAAACAGAGAGAGCTGAAAAGTAAGAGACTGCAACCAAGAAAAGGTACCTTAAAAACACATGGCAAACTGTTTATAATTAATAAAAAATCCAATCTTACTTGCTAATAAAAGTCAAAGGATGTGTTAGGATGTTGAAACTAACAAGTCAAGCATTAGCAGGTAGATCTGACTTTATTCTGGTGTAGTGTTCAGCTGTAGATAATGCTGAAGAGTCTTATGCCCAGAGAGTTTATTACAAAGATGACAGGAATAAAATTATTAGCTGGAGGAGTGGGGATTGTTAAGAGATTTGGTTGGGGATAAAATGAGAGAGAACTAATAGTAACTTGTAGTCACAAGCAGTTTTTCTTCTAAAGCTACCTCCAAACATTACCCCATAAGCTTCTTTCACCTGTTGTGAAGAAGCTTTGTGTGAACTGATCTCCAATTCTACCCAATCGTGTCCTCAGGGGACACACTTTTTCCAGTAGTTAAGGTATCATATATCTTAACTCTCCTGATATTCATAGAGGATATGTCAAGACCATACAAAAGCTACTAGGTAAGCTGAATAGACTATTTAATTATTCACTCTACTTAAGTAGCATTTCATTAAATAAGACTTCTAACCGTCTTGTTGCTATCTGATGTTATCATATAACAAGAAAATAAGAACAACTAAGAATTTACAAATTGAGATAAATTTATAAACTTATAAATTTATCTCAATTTGATTGTGATTATAGAGAGACAAAGATGAGAAACTGTATAGTTGTCAATAAACAGACACAAAAGAACAAGGCCAATGTACTAGTGTCCAAGGTAAAGAGGGAACCTGATTTTTAATGTGATTATGTTAAAGAATAGTGGTTCATGGACTGAAGCAATCTGCGGGGAAGAAAACCAATAATGATCTGGCAGAACTGCAGTTCAACCTTTTTAGCAAACTGAGAACTGGGGGTGATATTGAAATGAGAAATAGCTTTCTATAAACAGTGGGGATACTGCTTTTTCTTGGGATAGTATAATGAAACAAATCCTAAATTGTAAGCATAACACAGTAAAACAGAAGCACAATTTTTCCTTGGCAGAACCCCTACATGATATTGCAATAAATGCAAAAGGAATAGAAGTCATAAACAGTTATGCCAGTTTATGATTGTGCTTTAATTTGTGATGCAATGATCATAAATTAATTAATCTGGATAGCAGGAGGTTGTTGTGACATAGGACTATCTGGATAATCAACATAGAATGAGGGTGTTTGATTCTCTCCTATTGCCTGAATATTTCTCCCCTCTGTGGACCATAATATGAATCGCTGAAGCATACCATAAGCTCAGCTTCTCTACAAAAAAATGTTTAGCAATAGAAGTTCTTGAGCACTCACAAAAATGTTAATCCTTATACTCTGTCAAAATCCTCAGTCAGCCTAGATAATACAACATTTATGAAATAAATCATAGAATCATAGAATAGTTTGGGTTGGAAGGGACCTTTAAAGGTCATCTAGCCCACCCCCCCTGCAATGAACAGGGACATCTTCAACTAGATCAGGTTGCTCAGAGCCCAATCCAACCTGACCTGGAACGTTTCCAGGGATGGGGCATCTACTACCTCTCTGGGCAACCTGTGCCAGTGTTTCACCACACTCAATGGGAAAAAATTATTTCTTATATCTAGGCTTGATCTACCCTCTTTTAGTTTAAATCCATTACCCCTTGTCCTATTGCAACAGGCCCTGCTAAAAAGTTTGTCCACAACTGACATGAACAAGAAAATTTTTAAAATATACATTGAGTGTAGAGAAATACAGTGAGTCCTAGCTGCTAAACTGCTAGATCATCTAAACTCTTCTTACATGAACAGAAGTGCAAATTATTCTGATGAAAAAATATGCCAAAATTATACAGCAATCTGAAAACTCTGTCAGTTCTTAACTGGTTGCTTGTTTGCAAACACTTTTTGTCCCTCTTCAGTGTTTTCCCTCAGCATGATAAAAATTGCCACACAAGAAAATATCCATATGTAACACCTGACTAATATGCTGATCTCGCCCTTCCTAACATGCCTGTGAAGCAATTGCTTAGTAAATAAACTGCAGGTCCAGAAAGAACACTTTGGTATAGTTTTTCGACAATGAGTTGCAAATAGTCCAAAACACAACCTAGCAACACACCTTCCTGATAACCTGATGACATGTCCTAGAAATCATGGCCCAGTTTCCCAGTATCTCCCTCAATATAGTAACCTTGAGCACAGAGGATTGTGTTTCTGAGGTAAACTCAATGTCCACCTTACATTTGCAAATAATGATGTAACCCATAAAAGTGTTCAGTGATTTTTACATGGGCCTGAAACATCTGACAAAGCTGACTACCAGCTAAAATATTTGCGAGCTATAGAATGGTGCTTGCACTACCTACATGAGGCATCCACCTACAATAGCTAACGTTAGGAAGCCCGGCTCCTTATACAGCCGTCGGAGAAAGGTGGATGTTTTCAGAGGCACGTGGGAGCATCTAACTGTAGATGCACAAAGCTGAATGCTGTGGTTATTCACCTGCAGGGCCAAACACAGAAGAAGACCACGTGTTTATTTTTTAAACAACTGTTTTGCTAAAGAGGACATTGTTTTATAAACACGACCAGCAGAGGGAAGTATCTCTCTGTGATTTAACTCGTGGCCTCTGACCAAGTAGGGATAGCCTGAGCTCATGCCCTTAAAAAACAGTGCTGCGTCTCTGCTTTGAGAACACAAGCTGGAAGATCTGCTCTGCAATGGGGCACTGTGGAGACAGGACATTGTTTATATTCTTTTAGATTCATATGTGCCATCTTTAAAATGTGACAAAATAGCATGGAGAAACTACTTCCTAGAGTTGGAAAAAAGAAGGATATAAAGTCAAATAATCAAGCTGATGGCTTCGAACAGCTCACCCAAATAGCTGTGTGAAGAAAAAAAGTGCATCTGGCTTCTGCCACTGTGCATTGTTTTGGACAGGAGAGGTGCTGGAAGAGAGTGACAGAGAGGAAGGCAAAGCTCTTCTTCAAGCTCAGGTGATACATTCATACGGTCGTGCCTTCTTGGCCAAGGCATCTGCCTTCCTCAGGCAAGCTGGGCATGAGCTTTGTGGCCTGCCTGCAGACTTCAGTCAGAAGGAATGAAAACTTCACTGTGGCTTGGGTTGGGAGGGGTAAGGCCTCTCTTCCTCTCACCACAAGCTTTACTTCAAAGCACTGCTCATAGACTGGGACCCAGCCAGGTTTGGCACTGCAGGGACATAACGATGTCTGTTCTCCAAGACAACTTTCAGTCTTGAGTATAAGATGGAGACAGCTCCTTGATAAGCAGATGGGAGCCTACAAAACAGTGCTGATGACAGGAAGTGGTGGGGCAATTCCTCAGCCTTTTCTCAACATTGCCAGGAGGATCAGAGCAAGGCAAATTTCAGCAATTGAGATAAAGGAGGGCACTGAAGTAGTACTACAGATGTAAGAGGCTCCTCACACTGCAAATTTTCGTGCCAGCATTTGTAGGACCTTAAGAAAGATGTATGTCTATTTTAATTGGAACTTTTCTCTACCTCTTCTCCTATCTCACTGTTGATGCACCTCCAAACAAAAGGGGAAGCAGCTGGAATTTGGCCAGGGTATTCTCTCTAACATGGCAAATGTTTTTCCAAGACTGCTAATTGCTATTTTGAAATGACATTCAGGCTACCAAAAAACCTGTTAACCACAACTCCAGTTTTAATTTTAATAGTGACTCAGAAGAGAGGGTACTGCTTATTGAACAGCCAGGTCCCCATCTATCAAGACCCAACTTGAAATGCCTACTCTGGCTTAGTTCTAGCATTGCATCTGATTTTAGGCTAGAAAACATTTGAATAGCTGGAGTTTACAGAGGAATACTCTTTGTCCATACATACAGCAATATCCTATGATTGGAAGTCAGCTGCCCAAAGGCAGGCACTAATCACCAAGAGGGAACGGTGGAGAATTACAGATTCTACCTACATCTTGACTGATCATATCTTGAAGACATAACAAAGGGCCGCATTACAGATTTTTAATGCCACATTTGCCACCCATAGACAGTCTTTTCTTCAGGATCAAAATGTTTATTTCCACTAAAGATTCCTACCCATTACATGGACTCTGCACTGGTGACCTTTCCGTATCACCATGTAATTGCAACATTATCTTTCCCTGTGAGTCACACACTTCCTTGCATCAAAGGAATGGAGACTTCTTTTGCACTTAACTTGAAGGAGTGAGATATTTAACAATTCCATGCCTACATGAACAATTAATTAACAGGATATGGTCAAGTTATGAACTATGTTTTTGGAGCCTCATTTTTTCAAAAGGGACCAGCAGCAAACTGAGGCTTAAATTGTCACTCATCAAGTAGATAATGACACTTTTTCAAGACTGTCATTTGATCACTAGTCCTTGTATTAGTTCTGTTAAGTACTTCTTTGGCCAAGTGTCAGGTTTAGCAAACACTGTGTAATTTAAATCTTCCAAGTAGATTGTACAGGAATGCACACCAACTAATCAGTGCTAGGGAGAACAAGGAAAAAAAAAAAATTGACAGTGTTGGATTTCAGCCACCTATTACTATCACTAACACGGTCTTTGTTCTGTAGATGAGGGGTATTTACACAGACCGTATCTGAAAACAGGGTTGTGATGGTTTATCACAGCTAGATCAAACTGTTCCATTTCTTTTGACTGAATGTGTGCTTTCCCATCTTAAGAGTTATTTTGCAGGAGTTTCAAATTCTTTGTTACATCTCTGATTTATGGAGAGTTTTACTAGGTCACAAAGCAGGTCATGTCTCAGGGAAAAGGAACATCAGAGAAGACGAGATCCAAAGATAGGAGATTAATAGATAAGACCTTCTAAAGTGGTCCTATCTGTGTTTTAGAGAGAAGTCAGGGTATCTGCCTTGGTGTAACTCACCTCTTTTGTTTGTGATTTAAACAAAGCCTTTTCACAAAGCTATACCTAAAGTGGCATAACCAAACCAGACCTACATGGGTACGGGCACTGCACCTAAGGGAACTACAGAAAAGTTGGTGTGTGTGTCTGCACAAAGAGGAATGCATTGGATAGCCATAATTCAAGACACTGGAGAAAAAAATATAGACCATTTAAGTAGTCAGGGACAATTGGCAGCAAAGATATTCTGAGCCACTGTCACTTGTTTGCCTCTGTACAGTCATGGTCAAAAATTTTACTGCCAGTGCAAATAGGAGCATTACACAAAATGATCTCTCCCTGCTATGTGCTTGCACAGCCTTACTTTTGTCACGGACAATGATTTTAATCATTGTACTAGAGGCTCAGAACAGCCTGCAGCATTCTGCCCTTAAGAAATCTCCTTCCTAGGAAGAAAAAGCCATCACCTCTGGGTGGTTTGATTATTTTTCCCCACCAAATTCAGCCCGATAAATTAATATAGCACAGATTTCTCCAATGTCTATAGCAAAAATTACTTTGTAATTGAAAAATTTTATTTTAAAACTTACTTTAAACTCTAGTGACTGATGCAATTCTTCTGTTCACGTTTGAGACTATACACAACATAGCTTCTATTTTCTTGAAGGAATGTTTTCAGCAAAGCAAAATACAGAATATGGACAATAGCTTTTGTTCTTTTAGTCCATGCCAAACATGAAGCCCTAAGTCATAACCTATCTGGTTGCTGCAGAGGTGAAATGTCAGAAATTTCCTCATGAGAAGCCCTGTGACAGAGTGCAGCCGGTGTGTGTGATCACCAGAAAGTCTAACTTCACACAAGTGACCTTATCAGAAAAGAAGAGAGAGAAACAACTTTCATCTGAAGCAAATTTCACGCTAGGAAAATTATTATCGATTCTCGAGACACTGTATTAAACTTATTATTTTCTTTTGAGTTCTTCTTTAAAAATTTCCCTGCTGTAAGGATTACTGGGCAATTGCTAGACAGCTCACAGGCTCTATCATTAAATATATCCCCACTTCTGTTTTAAGTGTTATTTTTGTTCCTGAGATTCATAGCTTATTGTTCATTGAACTAGTTTGGAGAAGCATTTCAGTTTTGAATTGGAAGTAGTGAAGCTGCTCTTTGGGGGATAACTGGGGCATTCATGTGCAGGAAGAAACAGGGAGCTGAATTAGTCTGCAGCCCTGGGCACTGTGTTATCCAGGACACAGAGATTTCCACAGCAAAGGAACAGACCAGTCTTCTGGAAGCTGAATCTGACACCATTCTCACCAGGGGAAACCACTTGGTTTCAGTGTCTCTTTCCCTGCTGCAATAGTTAGAGACTGCTACAAGATGGGATAACATGGTGTTTTCTGCATCTTGTACATTCTGGGCAGAAAAAATTAAGAGGAGAGTGCAGGAAGCTGTATTTCAGAGCTCTTCCAGGGTCTGGGAATCAGTCCAGGTACACAAGCCTTCAAGTCTGTTTTTTCACCTTAAATAACAAGGAGAAATTCTCTCATATTAGACTTTCATTCAATAATCCAGAGTTTTTCTATGATATGTATCTGTGCTATAAATAACTGCTCACCTCTGTAAAAAAAGATAATCTTTGTGCTTTGCTGTTGTTATAAGCTCTCTGCACATACTTCCTTTCATCTACACTTGTATCAGAAGGGGAGGAGGGATTTTGCAGACCTGGATTTAGTTCTACCTTTGCAAACAGTGTGCTGGAGATGAGATCATAGGGTTTGGCTAGGCCACTGGAAGAAGATACGGTATTTTTCTGTCTCAGTCACACTGGGATACTTGTGTCAGTGACAGGCACTGACAGCCAGCAGTGTGGAGGAAGTTCATCCTAAATTACAGTTTATGCCATTTCTCTGACTTGTAGCACTTCTCTTTCTGGCATTTTATACATGCATATTCATTGATACCTGAGTCTTCAGTGCTTTTCTAAGCCTAGATCTTGAGAATGAAGCCCTGGTAAGTTTGTAAAGGTCAGACTACATTAGCCCCTTTGCATGTCTGAAGATGGAAACCATGCTGTTGCTTCAAGAAGCTGTCTTGCCCTAGACCACATATCCCTTGTTGACTCCTTTGTGTTCGCATTAATGATGGTGTTGCCATATGGTGAGCTGGACCAGATCACTGATCTGGTTAAAAAGGACCTGGAGAGGAAAGCGAGCTGATTCACTGGCTCTGCAGCCAGGCACTGCTAAAGCTGGGGTGAAGAGGTGCAGAAACACAAAACTGAAGAGAGAGAGACGAGAGATGACCCTTTTAGTTGCCTTGTAGTCTTTGACTACCTTACACCGGTCATGAACCTGCATCCTGGTCTCAACATGTGTGTCTGTAGCCCAGCTCTGAACTGACTTATCTTTTCTCTGAAAACTCCTGCTAAATGATAGGACAAGACAAGACACTTCCAATGGATAAAAGGAAGGTCTGCTTGTTAATCACCACCATAGACTTATTTGGAAAGAAGATACTGCAATGGTTTGATAATTACTTTACACCAATATGGGGCAAATCCTTGCCAATGATATCTTAATGTCAATTGCAGCAACAAGAAAACCTTCCAAGACACTGCAGTTATTTCCATAAATGACCACATCATAGTCTCCTTCTCAACACTAAGACACCCAGTGACTGAGTCCAAATGTGACATGGGCATTAGAAGTAAGGTCACAATTTTGTTACCAAGATTACTGAGCTATTGTTGAATAGCTGGGTACAAAAATTCCTCTTAATCATGTGTAGGTTGCCTATATTCAGTCTTTTTCAGGACTTGGAGAAAAGCATGGCCTTTTTCAAAAACACCTTGTTTAACTTAGAATGGCAGTACCAGCTTCTCTGAAATTGTTGAGGTGAGATCAGTTCATATCACTGCAAGGCATATTTAGTCTTTGAATCAGTTCAGCATAATAGCATGTATTGAATTGCTACTAAAAGCCACTTACAGAATTTAATGCTTTTCCTTTCATCTAAATTCACAAAATGTTTTTCGAAAGGTTAAAATTACATAAAGATGGACATGTCAGATATTTATTGTAAAATGAACAAAACTGTTAAATAAATGCTTTACAGAACTTTATGAGTCACTTAGAGTAAATTAATATCTTGTCAGGGTACCAAGATTGTATTTTGGTTTCAGCCTACATTTATTTCAAGATATACATTGTGTTACATTAGATGTGTGCCTTTGTTGCAATTATTCATACTTTACATACAGAGTAGTGTCCAAGCCATTTTTTCTTTTAGTGCTATTGTCAAAATGAGTTACTCTTTGATTACTGATGTTTCCAGTGAAATTATTCAGTTACCACATTAAATTGACAAAAATGTTCATTATTTGACAGAAAATAGGTGAGATCCTTTATCACTGCTGTAGCTGTCAAGCACTGCCAGAACCCTTTACTATAACCCATTCTATTTTGGGGCAAAGACTGTTCGAGAGAGGGACAATAGTTACAAGTCTTTTCAATTTTGTAGAATCCATTTTCCATATGTTTAAATTCCTTTTTCTGTCAAAGCATATACCACTTTTTAAAAAGTTATTGCTTCCTTCAAGAAGAATGTAACTTCTGAGACATCATCATGCATTCCTCAGATTTACTGGATGCAGAGAAATAAGGGATGGAGTGTTTCCATTGTGAGCACTGGATTCAGGTGCAATGTAAAGCCTCTTTGATCCATGGTTAAACCCAGTTATGAAAGGTTTGTTCCTCTGTAATCAAGGCTTGTTTCATTATCCTTACATTCCACTTGACATTTGATGTTTCAGAAATGTGGGAGCACTTCAGATTGGGATCTGAAATTGGATTTAGGGTGTTAATATGAGTTGTTCCATCTGATTTGTATAACTAATAATTGTTCTTGATATTCTATCCCACCCTATACTACCAATATCCACTCTGAGGGTGTTATTTCCTCACCATTCTATCAGTATGGGTAATATTTTTTTATGGGTTTCAAGGCACTTTCTCATCCATTTGCAAAGCAATAATTTCTAAAGATGTGCCTAATCAGATCGTAGTGCTTGGTGTATAGTAAAACAGTAATTGATCCTTTCCAATAGGCATGTAAGGCCAGATGCAGGGATATACTTAGGTACCTAAATTCACGTTGATCTCATGGGAGTTCAGATGTATAAAAAATAAATAGATAATTATGTTTCAAAAATCTAAATTGAACACAGCACAGGAGAGTGTTGCCCTTTTTTCTAGGGCGTACAAGCAATAACACTCCCACCTACACAGTTCTCTTGCCACAAGAAATTGTGCCCACCCACTGCTTTTACGTCCTCTTTCTTCCATCTACGTGTTCCTTCTTCAGCAGTGTCTGCCTCAGATGCAAGTAAAATTTCAAATGTCTCTTATCGTCTAGATAGGATTTTTTATTTAAATCTCTGAAAAAAATCCCACCTGATTCCTCCCATGTCTTGTTTCCTATTTTATCCTCCCCAAAAGAATTCCGCATCCTGCTGCATTGCACTCCTTCACCCTGTTTTCTTCTCTTCTGCCTCCCCCCTGCCCTTCATTTGAATATTTGTTTCCATCACAGAGCTAGAACTTCAGGTTGAGCAGAGAAGGGAGCATTTTCTGCCCATGTTTTTAGCTGACTAAATAAAATGCAGTTCTGCTCTGAAAGCCATAGACCGGGTTTCCTTCAGCACTGGACCTGCAGCAGTAATCTCAGCACAGCTGTGGCCGTCTCAAAGCTTCAAGTAAGGTAGGGAAAAATAATTTTTGCTTCCTCAAGAATAAAGGTTGGGGCCATCAATGGAAAGAAAGCATTAAGGGGAAGAGGAAAGGGATTTGCAGGAGCAGAAAGGTGGAAGATAGCCTGGAGAAAGCTGAGTGTGCTGCTCCTTGGAAGGATAAAGAAAATGTTAGCAGCCGTAGCTGTCCCCACATGTAGCACATCACTTGTCCCACATGTTACAGCCACACTCTTAGCAGCATGCAGCCCAAATCCCCAGGGCTCTGGCACTTGCAGAACAGTCAAGAAAGGAATGGCCATAGGTTACCCAAAAGAGTCCACTGTCTCAAATGGCGTGCTAGTGTGTTTTGCCTGGATCTTTCTGCTTGCTAATGTGGACATCAGTACCAAAACTGTCTGCCACCCGTCCAGTGGAGTTTATGTCTGCCCACACCACAGCATTCAGGCTTGACAGAGTTGTAATACAGCAGAAGAAGGATTAAAGTGCTGGTGCTGGGGTTTAATCTTACAAAGATACTTGAAAAATGCAAGGCAAACTGCAGTTTCATATGCTACAGTGATAGGAAAGCAATCAGACTGTGTTCAGGCTATGTTTTGCCATAATCTGTCACAAGCCCTGTCTTCCGAGACGTGATTCTGCAGCAGAGCAACAGTAGTTATAGGAGGCCATTAAAACAAATGCCACAGCATCATACTCCCTCTTTCCACATCGCTGCTCTTTAACAAACCCTAACATATCTCCCTACCTGACTAGAGGAATGGTACACAGTTATTGCTGGTGCAAGTTGGCCCAACTCCGTTGGTTCCAAGGATATCTTTGACCCTTCAACAGTAGAGAAATTAGGACATGAAATTCATATTCAAATTTTGTTTCATAGGTTTTTGTCAAGGTATCCTTGCTCTCACTGACCCATTAACTAAGTAGGTATATGTAGTGCAGGTATTTTTAAAGTAACTAGATACAAAATAATTTAAGCACCTACATCTTTTATAACAGCTTAATCAAAGAAAGTTAGACATTTCATGGCAGTCCTGACTCAAAAATTGAGTGGAAAAAAATAAATAATAAATTTCAGTTAATGACATTGAGATAAAAAATAATAATTTCTTATGTATGTTACCATGCTTTTTTGAAGTACTACATTAACTCCCTCTGTTAACTGTTAGATTTCTTGATCTCCATTTTATTTGGCTGGGTAAGGGTATATTATATTTTATCTGCAGATTTTAAAGCCCCAAAACTTTATTGGTGAAAAGCAATGAAAAAGTGACACTAACAGTTTACATTTCCATTATCATGCTCTGACCTCTCTTCAGCCATATTCAGACAAGAATTCAGCCTTCTGGAAGTACTCCCCTGCTCTCCCACAGCATGCCTGGGTGTCGTGGTTTAGCCCCAGCCGGCAACTAAGCACCACACAGCCGCTCGCTCACTCCCCCTCCCGCAGTGGGACGGGGGAGAGAATTAGGAAGAAAAACCTCGTGGGTTGAGATAAACACGGTTTAATAGGACAGAAAGAGAGAAGGAAACAACAATAATAATACCAACAAAGGAATGTACAAGAACAAGTGATGCCAAATACAGCGATTGCTCACCACCCAGTGATCGACAGCCCGTCCCCGAGCCGCAATTTCTGCCCCCCGGCCAACTCCAGTTTATGTACTGGGCATGACGTCATATGGTAGGGAATATCTCTTTGGCCAGTCTGGGTCAGCTGTCCCGGCTGTGTCCCCTCCCAGCTTCCCGTGCATCCCCAGCCTCCTTGCTGGCAGGCCAGCACAAGAAACTGGACTGTCCTTGACTGCTCAGCAACAACCCAAAACATCAGCACATTATCAACAGTTCCTCATCCCAAATCCAAAACACAGTCTCACACTAGTTTCTGTGAAGAAAACCAGCTCTATCCTGGCTAAAAGCAGGACAGTATCCACCCCTTATTCCATACCATTTACGTCATGCCCGGGTCCTATACTTTTCAATACATTCCAATTATTCATTATTACTCTTCCTGTCTTTTAATATATACACACAGGTATCACTTTCTTAGTCCATGGGCCATCACTTTAAAATGTCTGTGGAGTTCAGTCAGTCCATGACTCCGGGCTTCATCCATCATAGCAGTCTCTCAGGGCAGGGGAGATGGTATGTGGTGTTGGACTGTCATCTGGCACGGTCCATGTCCATGATCTGCAGGTCGAAGATGTCGATCTCGAGGGAATTGTTGGGCGCAAGCTGCTGAAGCCAGTTCTGGTTCCATCACTGCTGCACGTTGCTTGGTTTCAGTGAAGCTCATTCTTCATCAGTCTGGGTGATTCTTACTATAATACCATTGATATGGTAGATAGCAACCATAGTAGTAATGTCATACTGTATTGTGTCACAATTAACATAATACAATTCAAATCATTGACTATTTTCACCCAAAATCAAGTCTCCTTGAGGTACACATCGGACTTCCCCATCCTTCCGCATTGCCCACCAAGTGCACCCAGGTCCCTGGGCAAAGGCAATCCCGCGAACGGGTTTGCCTTTGCCTAAGGCAGGAGTAACCCAGACTGTCTTCCCCAGCATGTTTCTCACATGCACCACAGGGACTTTATCCCCTTCTACAGTACGTAAAAGTTTTGATTGGGCAGGGCCGGCTCTATTAGTAGATCCCCTAGTGTTGACTAACCAGGTGGCTTTGGCCAAATGTTTATCCCAATGTTTGAATGTCCCGTCACCCATTGCTCTCAGTGTAGTCTTTAACAGTCCGTTGTATCGTTCAATTTTTCCGGAAGCTGGTGCATGATAGGGGATGTGATACACCCACTCAATGCCGTGCTCTTTGGCCCAGGTGTCTATGAGGTTGTTTCGGAAATTAATCCCATTGTCTGACTCAATTCTTTCGGGGGTGCCATGTCGCCATAAGACTTGTTTTTCAAGGCCCAGGATAGTGTTCCGGGCGGTGGCATGGGGCACAGGGTATGTTTCCAGCCATATGGTGGTTGCTTCCACCATGGTAAGCACATAGCGCTTGCCTTGGCGAGTTTGTGGAAGTGTGATATAGTCAATCTGCCAGGCCTCCCCATATTTATATTTCAACCATCGTCCTTCATACCAGAGGGGCTTTAACCACTTGGCTTGTTTGATCGCAGCACACGTCTCACATTCATGGATAACCTGTGCAATAGCATCCATGGGCAGGTCCACCCCTCGATCCCGAGTCCATCTATATGTTGCATCTCTTCCCTGATAGCCTGAGGTGTCATGGGCCCACCGAGCTATAAATAATTCACCCTTATGTTGCCAGTCCAGATCCACCTGAGCCCCTTCAATCTTAGCAGCCTGATCCACCTCATGGTTGTTTTGATGTTCTTCGGTGGCCCGACTCTTGGGTACGTGAGCATCTACATGGCGTACTTTTATGACCAGATTCTCTAGTCGGGCAGCAATATCTTGCCACAATTCAGCAGCCCAGATGGACTTGCCTCTGCGTTGCCAGTTGCTCTGCTTCCATTGCTGTAGCCACCCCCATAGAGCATTTGACACCGTCCATGAGTCAGTGTAAAGATAGAGTATTGGCTATTTTTCTCGTTCAGCAATATCTAAAGCCAGCTGGATGGCTTTCACCTCCGCAAACTGACTTGATTCACCTTGTCCTTCAGCCACTTCTGCAACTCGTTGTATAGGGCTCCATACAGCAGCTTTCCACCTTCGATGTTTGCCTACAATACGACAGGACCCATCAGTAAACAGGGCATATTGCCTTTCGTTCTCTGGCAGTTCATTATATGGTGGAGCCTCTTCAGCACGCGCCACCTCCTCTTCTGATGATATTCCAAAATCTTTGCCTTCTGGCCAGTCCATGATCACTTCCAAGATTCCCGGGTGATTAAGGTTTCCTATTTGAGCCCGCTGTGTAATAAGCGCGACCCACTTACTCCACGTAGCATCAGTCGCATGATGCGTAGAGGGGACCCTCCCTTTGAACATCCAGCCCAGCACCGGCAGTCGGGGTGCCAGGAGAAGCTGTGCTTCAGTACCAACCACTTCTGAGGCAGCTCGAACTCCTTCATATGCTGCCAATATCTCCTTTTCAGTTGGAGTATAGCGGGACTCAGATCCCCTATATCCTCAACTCCAAAACCCTAGAGGTCGATCTCGAGTCTCTCCTGGTGCCTTCTGCCAGAAACTCCAGGTAGGGCCATTCTCCCCGGCTGCCGTGTAGAGCACATTTTTAACATCTTGTCCTGCCCGTACTGGCCCGAGGGCTACGGCATGAACTATCTCCTGTTTGATTTGTTCAAAGGCTTGTCGTTGCTCAGGGCCCCATTTAAAATTGTTCTTCTTCCGGGTCACTTGATAAAGAGGGCTTACAATCAGACTGTAATTTGGAATATGCATTCTCCAGAAACCCACAACGCCCAGAAATGCTTGTGTTTCTTTTTTGCTAGTTGGTGGAGACATAGTTGTTATTTTGTTGATCACATCTGTTGGGATCTGTCAATGTCCATCTTGCCATTTTATTCCTAAAAACTGGATCTCTTGTGCAGGTCCCTTGACTTTACTTTGTTTTATAGCAAAATCAGCTTTCAGAAGGATTTGAATTATTTTCTTCCCTTTCTCAAAAACTTCTTCTGCTGTGTTGCCCCATACGATGATGTCGTCAATGTATTGCAGATGCTCTGGAGCTTCACCCTGTTCCAGTGCAGTTTGTATCAGCCCATGGCAAATGGTAGGGCTGTGTTTCCACCCCTGGGGAAGTCGATTCCAGGTGTATTGGACACCTCTCCAAGTGAAAGCAAACTGTGGCCTGCATTCTGCCGCCAAAGGGATCGAGAAAAACGCGTTAGCAATATCAATGGTGGCGTACCACTTGGCTGCTTTCGACTCCAGTTCATATTGAAGTTCTAGCATGTCCGGCACGGCAGCGCTCAGTGGCGGCGTGACTTCATTCAGGCCACAATAGTCTACTGTCAGTCTCCACTCTCCATTAGACTTTCGCACTGGCCATATGGGGCTGTTAAAGGGTGAGCGAGTCTTGCTGATCACTCCTTGGCTCTCCAGCCGACGAATCAGCTCATGGATGGGGATCAGGGAGTCTCTGTTGGTGCGATATTGCCGCCGGTGCACTGTTGTGGTAGCGATCGGCACCTGTTGTTCTTTGACCCTGAGCAACCCCACCACAGAAGGGTCCTCTGAGAGACCAGGCAAGGTGGACAGCTGTTTAATTTCTTCCGTCTCCAAGGCAGCTATACCAAAAGCCCACCGGTACCCTTTTGGGTCCTTGAAATACCCTCTGCTGAGGTAGTCTATGCCCAGGATGCACGGAGCCTCCGGGCCAGTCACAATGGGGTGCTTCTGCCACTCATTCCCAGTTAGGCTCACTTCAGCCTCCAGCACAGTCAGCTGTTGGGATCCCCCTGTCACTCCGGAAATACAGATGGGCTCTGCCCCTATATGGCTTGATGGCATCAGGGTACATTGTGCACCGGTGTCCACTAAAGCCTTATATTCCTGTGGGTCTGATGTGCCAGGCCATCTAATCCACACAGTCCAATAAACTCGGTTATCCCTCTCCTCCGCCTGGCTGGAGGCAGGGCCCCTCTAGTCCTGCTCATAGTACTCGTTACCCACTTCTTGTAAATAGGAATCAGAAGTCCCTTCAAGAGGATCAGAGGTGAGATCAGCTCTTCTATTCTTTCTGGGAAGCTGCCCACTGGAAAGTGGAGCGACGATTTTCCTCGAGGAACCTGAACCCCCTTTTGTAATTGTCTTTCCTTGCAGCTCGCGTACTCGTGCCTCTAGGGTCGAGGTAGGTTTTCCATCCCACCTCCTCATGTCCTCTCCGTAGTCACGCAATTGAAACCACAGGGTGGCTCGTGGTGTGTATCCTCTATATCTTCTCTCTTGAACAGAAGAGCGCTTACTCCTAATGGCTGAGACACTGGTCCGTATGGTTGGAGGGTAGGGCATATCCTCTTTGAATTGCCGGAACTGCCGGGACAGTTTCTCTACAGCAGAGACGCAGGCCCGTAGAGACGCAGGAAGAGAGACTTTCTTCATATTGTTGAAGTTGGCCAGCCAATTCATCTACTGTTGATCTCTCTCCATCTTTCCAGGCCATTACTGCTAATGAGTTGGCATATGATGATGGTGCACTCCGTACAAACTTCCCCCACATAGGTCACGTGCAATTGACTTCATCTGGGTCTTTGGATGATTGTCCATTGTCCAAGTCACCATAAATCACTTCCAGCACAGCTAGCTCCCTCAGGTACTGGATACCTTTCTCCATGGTGGTCCACTTGCCTGGGTGACATAGAACATCTTCCTTGAAGGGATACCTTTCCTTCACACCCGACAGGAGTCGTCTCCAGAGGCTGAGGACTCGTGCATCTTTTCCAATTGCTTTATCAATGCCCCCTTCTCTAGAAAGGGATCCCAGCTGCTTGGCTTCCCTACCCTCTAATTCCAGGCTACTGGCCCCATTATCCCAGCATCGGAGCAGCCAGGTGACAATGTGCTCACCTGGACGACAGCTGAAATCCTTTCGCATATCTCGCAATTCACTCAGGGATAGAGATCGGGTAGTTACCGTCTCTTTTATGAGTTCTTCCTCTTCTTCCTCTTCAAGTGATGACTCGCTCTCTTCCCTCTTCGGTCCTTGTGATGGCCCTGCTTCAGAGCACTCTGCCTCCTCACTCTCTTCCTCTGGCTCCTTCTTAGCAGAATCTTCCTCATCCCTTACTAAACGAGCTGACTTCCGCTTCCAAGATTTCTTCTTTTGTACAGGGGCAACTGATACTGGGATGGGCTGGTTCTCTGGTTCAACTGCAGTGCCCGCCGTGGGGGTTGGAGTAGTGACAGTGCCTGCTACAGACGTTGGAGTAGTCACAGTGCCTGCCACATTGCCATCAGACCCAGAGAGCCTCTCTCCCCTTTGCATAGTGTTAAATAGGGTTCGGTAGGCATGGGCCAGGCCCCAGCACATGGCAATGATTTGTGTCTCCTTGGAGCTGCCAGGCTGACAGCATACTTCTTCCAAATATTCTGCTAGTTTATCAGGATTCTGCACTTGTTTGTGAGTGAAGCTCCAAAACACCGGAGGTGCCCACCGCCCCAGGCATTTGCCCATGCTGTTCCACACACCCTGCCATTCATAACTATCCAGCCTTGGGGCAGATCTCCGGGTGATATTCTTAAATCGCTTGCCAACCTTAGACAAAACCGAAACAATGTTCCCCAGAAGTAGCAATAGAGGTATTTTAACTACCCAAGGGTGTTCAAAATACGGAAAAATTATTGTGATGAAGGAGGAAATGTTATGATAGAGGGTAGCAAAGGTACCATTCTGCATTTCCTCCATAAAAAACCTTTCAGAGGCAGAAGTATAATTGCTAATTGTCTCCACAAGACTGTAGCCAAAATACAGTAACGGCTTTAGTACAGAGCTCAGATGATACCACATTAAGCTCAAGGTCAGTGCTCTAAAAACAAAATTCACAGGCGAGACATTACTAATCATTGCAGAGTACAGCAGCCCGCAGAAACCAACACCGATCCTTAACATGTACAGCAAAGACGAGAGCATGATGCAAATCAAACTGATATTGTGACCTGCAACCGTTATTATCTCAAGCCTCGGGCCCCACGTTGGGCGCCAAAAAGGACTGTCGTGGTTTAGCCCCAGCCGGCAACTAAGCACCACGCAGCCGCTCGCTCACTCCCCCTCCCACAGCGGGACGGGGGAGAGAATTAGGAAAAACCTCGTGGGTTGAGATAAACACGGTTTAATAGGACAGAAAGAAAGAAGGGAACAATAATGATAATACCAACAAAGGAATGTATAAGAACAAGTGATGCCCAATACAGAAATTGCTCACCACCCCGTGATCGACAGCCCGTCCCCGAGCTGCGATTTCCGCCCCCCGGCCAACTCCAGTTTATGTACTGGGCATGACGTCGGATGGTAGGGAATATCTCTTTGGCCAGTCTGGGTCAGCTGTCCCGGCTGTGTCCCCTCCCAGCTCCCCGTGCACCCCCAGCCTGCTCGCTGGCAGGCCAGCACAAGAAGCTGGACTGTCCTTGACTGCTCAGCAACAACCCAAAACATCAGCACATTATCAACAGTTTCTCATCCCAAATCCAAAACACAGTCTCACACTAGCTTCTGTGAAGAAAACCAGCTCTATCCTGGCTAAAACCAGGACACTGGGGAAATCAAAGGGACTGAGAGACAGTAAGTGAAACATTTGGCAATTTGATATGTAGCTGGTGACTCCCATAACATCAGTTTCTTTGGTACTTTGTTATTAAGCAGGTGTTTTTGAAGAAGGACTCAAGATCAGTGAAATACTGTTATTATATACTGAAAATATTATATACTGAAAATATATTCTCTGGCAAACACCTTTGAGGAACATCACAAGATACAAAAGGAGAAAATGCTGCACAGGAAAAGACATCTCGTATTAGCCTGCACACTTCTGTACGATGTAGGGCACCAAATGCTTTGCGCGTTCCATTTTGTAGATGTCAGCAGTACACCTCTGCATGTCTGCTCTTTAGGACAACATTTCCAGAACCTGTTTCTCTGGCCACCTGGTTCTTGCATTTGCTCTTTAAAAAAATATTTGTATTTGAGTAGCCTTTTACACCCACTCTGCAGAGTTAGGCTTGGCTTCACAAGGTGAAAAACACACTAGAATTATACCCTTAAGGATATTTATTTTCCTAAAATCAGGTAGCATTGCTTTGTTCCTTTTGAACAAGTTAGAAACTGACTCATCTAGGGATATCATGTCAGGATGGATAAGCAATTAGGTTAAATTGGGGTAATGATTTAATTATAAGGTAGGAGCCAAAATTATGGGAAAAGGCTTTCCTTTCAAATAGAGAAATGTTTTTACAGCTTTTCACTTCAACTTTCTCATCTTCAAATAATGAATGTAAAGTCATGCCTTGCTAACAAAAATATTAATATTAGAAAAATGATCTCAAAGTTTTAGGCCACATTCCACTCCTGGTGTGGCAAGACTGCAAATGCTCGACTCACCCCCCTCTTCCTTCAACCATAGGCATGTTGACTTACTTCCCTCCATCAAAAAGGCTGACATGGAGACTTATGTGGGCCCTGAAGGAGAAGTTAAAAAAAAACAAAAAAAGTGAAGACAGTGTTCTGCAACTGAAACAGCTTTTCAGCCTCTTGTCTGTGTTAATGAAATCTCTCCAGCTGTGGGAATTCTCCAGCTGGAACCTACTGTTGGGTGGGTTTCCCTTCTGTCCCAAGAAGTCAATTGAATGGTGCATCTGGCTAGTGAAATAGAGGCCTCTATCTCTTGCCTACCGTCCTTATTTCCGACATTCCTTTACTTCCTGAGTCATGTCTTAACCCCAAAACCAATAAGCAGTGTTTTTAATACGCTACCCCTGTAGGTAAGGGAGGCTCACACAGGCATTCGTGACCACTCACAACTGATTTCTTCCAGTTCAGTGTGTTCAGTCATTAAGTTTCCAGACAAGAATTTCCTGAGATGCTGCTGTCTGGATTTCCAGCTCTCATTTCTCTTACAACTGGTCAGCATCGTCGGTTGTAACCTCAGCCATCTAACAATAGCACATATATAATGTATTACACGGCATGATGGCTCTGGGGGGTCATTTTTTGACTCATGATGTTAGAAAAAGAGCATGCTGCAACAGAAAAAGAACAGCATAAGCCCTAGACAGTTCTCAAAGCCCTCTCCTCTGAAGGCTTAGGCTGTGGTATATAAAAAAAGAGAAACTCAGTTTCACAGTCCTAGAAAAAGTATGCAGAAACAAACACAAGGAGGCCTATGTTACTCGAAGCTTCTTAGTAACATGAGAGATGTTTTTAATATGACATGACTGAACATAAAGAAAGGCAATGTAAGCACTTTTACTTTACAGGTTTCTCTAATGACTTTGGAAAGTTACATAGTGCCAAATTACTTTCTCCTGAAACAGAAATATCTCCCTAGGTGCAGAGAGTGAACCAAATAAACTACAGCTTTCTAACATTTTAGTTTTGGAAAGCCATGGGATAAAAGGAACACCCACATCGCTTGCTGAAGTAGTATTTTATAAATTTTTCATTCCTCCTTCTAGTCACCTGTATTCTAATGAATACCACAAACCAAGTCTGGGCTAATTTAAGAGTCAGCACATGGCTTCTCCAGTGACTATTTTTTCTCCCCCATCTAGATTGTATTTGAGGACATTTTCCTAGTCTTCCTGTCATACTGCTACCCAGTCAAAATTTCAGTTCAGACTGGTCAGCCAGTCAGCCTGAGGTTCTGGACACATCTGCCATTTACACTCACATTAGCTCCATGGGGCTTGTGCAGCGGGACCTAAACTTTCTGGAAGCAATACTGGGATGCTCTGCCCCCGGTGAGAAGTTCGTGCATGATAAAACCAACGGTGTTATAAACGACCTGCAACCAAGCGCCTGGTCAATGTAACATATCCCAACAACATCAACATTGGAGGTACTGGCTGTACAGGACACAGGGGAACACAGTGAAATTTGGGAGATGGGGTCTGTTGTGTAGAAATATGGCAATACCAGTAATGAAGGCAGGTAAAAAAACCTCCTACAGGACTGGAGTAAAAAAGCAGAGGCCCCCTTACTGCATTATAGTACTACTTCTTGGCAGTAAAGCTGTGGCCGTGTTATTTACCTTTTCTGTGACTGCTGCTCTTCATATTTGTGACTGATGCACTGTACCAGAGCTTAGCTTTTAAAAGGAAAGAGAGGAAATTAATGTCATGTTGTTTCATTTCTAAATTATGAACGCAAAATATTATATGGGAACAGAACAGTTTAAAGTGGCTGATCTAATTCTCATGGAATTAGGAATGAACCTCTCTATCAAGAATACAAAGAGACTAAGGCACAGCTCTGTGAAAGCACCAAGGTCAAAACAGAGGAAGACACATATCTGATGGGTGTAGGACTATGGCTTTATTCTGACTCACCACACATCTATTGTATCACCACATATAAGGAAATCTAAAATGCAAATAAGCACGCTAACCTGTAGCAGCAATATTATGTATAATCCTGACATAGAAAGTAACATGTATTCTTCATTAAAAAATACAGTTTGTATAATTTAAGGGCATAAAATATATATATATATATATATATAAAAAAAGAAGTAATGTCAGCCCGTAAATGAAAAATACAATAAATTTCAGCACTGGTTCCATATCCTCTTCCTCTAGCCTAGTGTAGGCGTGCTATAGAGGCTTCTGCACTAGCTTATTGGCATAAGCCTGTGGGATACCTTGTTCCCTGAACATATGTTTTAGGATGAAGTAAACTGCCCCCTGGAGATGCCTGTCCCACACTGAACTAATGATGGCATTCAACTTTGACCAGATACCTAACTTTAAGATGGTTGGGGTTAGATGAGATAAACTCCTTTCTAAGTGTACACAGATTCTAGTGAAGTACAAGAATTTTAAAACTCTTATCTACCTTGTTTTATAGTTCTATAGTATGTTCCTTGAATCCCACACCCATCAGTAAGAAATGGTTATTTTCATTCATACTGTGTGAGACATGGAGAATTTGTTCTGAATCTATGCTGTGTATAAAGCCAGGAGAAAATAAAACATTTTTTTTTTACATAATATATTGTAGTGTTATAACACCAAAGACTCCACAAAATTTCTAAAAACTAAAGTATTAGCTGTGTTGTTTGGAGAAAGCCCAGGTGGACAACAGTAGCAACTTGCTTTGTAGTCTGTCAGGTGAATTTTATAGTAGGTCTTCTCTGGACTGTGGAAGCACTCGAGTGACAAACTGGCAGAAGAGTAATAATCAACAGCAATGCACCATTCAATGAATCAAGCCTGGGTTGTCTTGCAAGCTGAATCACAACTGTAGTAACTTCTCTCTTCAGTAGAAAAACAGGTTAGCAGTTGATAGATTCGGCATAAGGGCACATCCACATATCACAGGGCAGGGAGTAACACTCTGCTGCCAGTGCTCCAGGAGCACAGCATAAGCCAGAGCATCAGGATCAGGAGCGCAGACTTCGAGTGCTTTGGGAATGTACCGCTGCTCAGATGAGTGACAGTTTAAATTAGCAAAACACGCTGTTTGTTAGCGCAAAAATGTATTCTTCAGAATGCGGAAGATTTGGGTATTGTTTTTAACTGGAAATTTGTGTTTTGGCATAAAGCAAAACAGGATCAATAAAAATACCTTTAAAATGCATGTGACACATACTAAATTTATTCTCGTAGCAGGAATTACAAACATAGCAACTGACTAGTGTCCAGTGAATTACAGAGTTGTAAGATGCCCCTGTAACATGCTCTTCTCCACCTTCATGTAATGGTTAGAGGTGACTGCCTCTGGCAGTTACAGCTGATTAAATATTACATTTTTATTTTATCACCTGCCTAAATACTTTCTTCAAAGATATTAAGAAAACCTTACTTATATACAGACTTGGAAAAAGAGCGTGGTTATTTGTTTCCAATACATGTAAATGTTTTTCTGCAAGAATAACCAGAGATTTTTTGTCATGCAGATGCATTTCAGAGCTTAGTTAGTAAAGTTTAAACTCTTCATACATTCTGTTTTGAGTTGACTGCTAAGATTTGAAGTCATGTTTTTTTTTCTCTCTGGTTGTCTGTGTTTGCTATGTGAAAAGGACACTTTCTATCCTGGGGACAAGTGATGACAAAACCGAAGGGAATAGTTAGAAACCTACTTCTGCAATATATATATTGATATATATATATAGATATATATATATGTATCTCCAAGATGGAAATTTGGTAAGATTTGTATATATGTCAGCTTGACAGCTACAGTGCGTGTCTTAGCTGGTGTGGAGCTACACATATTTACTAAAACCAGAAGGTGGCATCAAAGACTGTCTGACAATTGCAATAGAAAGGCCTGAAAGCACACAGTTGAAAACCATTCTTTTTTTGCTAACAGATAAAATAATGTAAGTGTGGGAAGTCACTACCCCTTTACTAGTCTTAGGAATGTGGGTTAGGCAGATTTCTGGAAATCTGTCCAGAGATAGAATCTAAAGTATTATGACTCACTCAACCCAGATACAATATTTTTTATGAATCATTATGAATAAAACAGCTTGTTTGGGATTAGTAAATGTATAATCCTGTCCTAATGTCAGTAAATGTATTTATTATCCATAAGAGTTCAGTTAGTCATCTCGGCAAACATAACCATATATACATTATCTATGCACATTATGTTTAACTGGTGCTGTCCATCTTGGCTATTGGTCACCTAATCTGGGTTTTACCACTTCTCTGCTGGATTTTTTTCTCTGTCTCACTCCTGCATAGTACTGAAGGACAAAGTGCCTTCTCTGTAGTAGCACCTCGTCAACCTAACCTTGATTATGACAGGCTGTAATAGAAGCAAACTGAATGGACTGGGTTTGTGGAAAGCAATGATGATCTTCCTCATGATGCCGAAGTTTAGAGAATTGTGAAAGAGGAGAAGTACAGGGGGAGAGGAGTACTGGTGGGATGACTTGCTTACACATGCCACAGGGTGAGGACAGAGGTAAAGGGAGCCAGGAGAAAAGTGGTTAATTTTGTTTGTGAAGGGCAATGTGGTTAGCATGCTGGCAGAAGGCATAATTAAGATAGTTGTATATTATGACATGTTTACTAAAATTCATACAAAGTTTATACAAGATTAGACTATTTCAGTTGGAAGGGACCTACAACGTCCCTTCTAGTCCCACTGCCTGGCCAGTTCAGGGCTGACAAGTTAAAATGTGTTATTAAGGGCATTGTCCAAATGCCTCTTGAGCACTGACAGGTTTGGGGCATTGACCACCGCTCTAGGAAGCCTGTTCCAGTGTTTGACCACCCTCTCGGTAAAGTGCTTCCTGATGTCCATTGTATTCAATTTGATTCGATTCGATTTGATTCTTTTGACTATTGTGGACTTCAAAGCTACAGTGTTTGCTCCTTCCTTCTTTACACTAATTCAGAAGATAGATAATCTAATTGACCTATGATAATGCTGAAGCATCATCCATCACATTATACCTTCTCTGAAATTCAAATCTTCGATTCTGCCCCCAGATCTATCCCATGTCCCCACGCTGTGTTCATCTGCTGCCCAATTTACCGTCTTGAATATTTGAAATTGTAATAACATCATTTCATAAAACTTAAATAGAAAGTTGTGTGGGGTAGAAGTTGTATAACTTGTATTACAATTTCCAAGTTTATTTTCTTTTTCTTTTTAGGGGAACTTATTAACCAAAGAATTTACGAATTTAATACAATTTCAAGGGTGTGCTTTTCACTCTATTTTTGTGGCTTTTGAAGACTGAGGCATACGTGAGCAAAATTTATTGACAGAAATACTGAAGCTGGCTGCCTACCTGCTCCTTTATCTAAGTTCATCCTTTTAAATTTCGTTATCCTCTATACCACCATACTAATTCTTCTACCTTTTTTTGATATTAGCAACATTTAGATAATTTGAGTTGCTTATCATGTCCTACTCTTAGTCATTCCTTAGTCATTCCTTAGCCAAACTATTCAGATTTCTCCTAGTGTTCCACCATAAACCAGCTATCTTTCTTCACCATTTTTATATTGCTCTTCTGACTAATCTTCAGCTGCTCGATATCTTTCTAGCAGTGGCGTTCAGGAACTGATCCTCGTAATTCTAGGATTTAGTCTATAGTTACTTAGGGCAGTGTATTTTTCCTGCTCTGTCTGTTGTGCATCCATGTAAAGAGCTGAAATGCAAGCACTAGAGAGCTGCAGCCTGTTGGGGAGGAAGCAAAGGGCCATCTGCATTCCATTCTTCAGCAGGCACATGGAGAAAGCTCGTTCAGGCAAGTACCTGCTTACCCTGCATTAGGCACCACACTTGCATGTCAGTTATTAAGTATATCATCAGATAATAATATACGGTAAAGCATAGTTTTTGCAATTATTTCAGAACAAGCATGAAGTGATGAGGTAGTGAAATGTAATATTGGCTATGAAGTAATTATTTGGAAGCCTTTCAAGAAAAACCGAAGGAGTGGTATTGTCAATTTTAGTGTTAAAAGTTGGTGATATGGTCTAAAAGAAACATTCAGTTCAGCTGTTTTCAAACAGGTCTCTTTTGGATTATCAGCTTTCTCAAGCTGTATTGTAATTTTCTGAAACCCTTTGTCAGAAAAAATGCAACCCACTGACATTACTGGATACTTTCTGAATTCTCCTTAGATTTCACAAAGAGCTTAGGAGTATCATCAGTAAAGAACCAATATTTCCCTCACTTGCAGAACTACACTAGAATATCTGAAAGAATATTTCTTCTCTGCATACATGAGGTTGTCCCTCTCAGATCAGATACCAAATCAGATGCTTCGGTGTGGCTAACAAAGATAAATGCTGGCTCATATATGATGGCCACTATCACGGGAAGAAAATCAACTGAGTTACTGTGGGGGGTTGAAATTGGCTGGCCACCAGGTGCTCACCAAGCTGCTCTATCACTCCCCCTCCATCACGATGATGGGGGAGAAAATACAATTAAAAACTCATGGGTCAAAATAAGGACAGGAAGATTACAGAGCAATTACCATCATGGGCAAAACAAACTCCACTCAGGGAAATTAATTTAATTTAAGGCCAATTAATAACAGAGTTGGCTAATGAGAAATAAGAACAAATCTAAAAAACATCTTCTCCCCAGTCCCCTCTTCTTCCTGGGCTCAACTTCACTCTCCATTTTCTCTCCCTCCTCCCTCAAGTGGCACAGGAGGATGGGGAATGGGGGTTGGGTTCAGTGCATCACACGTTGTCTCTGCTGCTCCTTCCTCCTGCTCCAGTGTGGGGTCCTTCCCATGGGAGAAAGACCTTCACAAAATTCTCCAACATGGGTCCTTCCCACAGGCTACAGTTCTTCACGAACTGCTCCAGAGTGCATCCTTTCCACGGGGTGCCGTCCTTCAGGAATGGACTGTTCCAGTGTGTGTCCCCCATGGGGTCACAGGTCCTGTCAGAAAACTTGCTCCAGCCTGGGCTGTCCACAAGGTGCATCTTCCTTCAGGGCACATCCACCTGCTCTGGCATGGGGTCCTCCCCGGGCTGCAGGTGGAGATCTGCTCCAGCGTGGAGCTCCATGGGTTGCAGGGGCACAGCCGGCCTCACCATGGTCTTCACCAGGGGCTGCCGGGGAATCTCTGCTCCAGTCTCTGGAGCCCCTCCTGCCCCTCCTTCTGCACTGACCTGGGTGTCTGTGGAGATGTTTCTCTCACATTTTCTCACTCTTCTCTCCCAGATGCTGTTGTGCAGCAGTTTTTTTCCCTTCTTAAATATGTTATCACAGAGGTGCTACTACCATCTCTGATGGGCTCGGCCTTGGCCAGCGGTGGGTACATATTGGAGCTAGTTGAAACTGCCTCTGTCAGACATGGGGGAAGCTTCTAGTCTATTCTCCCAGAAGCCACCCCTGCAGCCCCCTGCTACCAAAACCTTGCCATGTAAACCCAATACAGTTTCTAAAAGTTTTTCTCTGAAAATGCCATAATGGATTTTAATTAATGCAGTCAAGTGTGAGGGCCGGGGGCAGGAGACAGGGAGACACACAGGGAGATAGTCTGTTATTTCTCTGAACTTCATCAACTGAAATTAACCATTTAGTCTAAATTACTCATTAAGTTAGCCTCTGCAGCTAACAGAGACTTATATCTCTATAGAGCCATTTATCCTATCTTAAGATAAACATCTAAGATTAGTAGGATAACTCTTAAAGAATTTATACAATCAAGACTAATATCTAAGCATAATTACTTCTGCAATGTCTTGGGGTTTGATTTTTACAAAACTGAGAAAAATTGAAAATGATCTGGAAAAATCCTAAAACACAAAAAATTAAACCTAGTTTCCCCTAGAAATTTGCTGATAATTACTTGTACTTCCCTAGCATAAAAATCTTGGGCTCTGAAGCTCAGCTGTCACCCTACAGAAACATAAATCTTGTTAGTGGCTACGGGCTTTTCCACAGCACAAGGGACTTCTCTATTGCTTGAATGTTTGAGACACTGGAACGTACGAGACTGCTTCTTCCTACCTATATGGCACAAGTGGAGTGCAATACAGACAGACTGGGCATGTGTTTTCTTAGAGGACTGACCATTTTTTACCTGATGGAAGAGACCATTGGAATTTGAGCCTGTTACTTTATTCTGTTCCTCCTCTAGAATTAAAAACTGCAGATTAAGGGTAGCCAAAAGATATTTAATGTTTTCACTCTGCGGGAAACTCACAAGAACTTGGGGCAAGAATTTAAGTCTTTTCATGCTCATTATGAAACATTTAACATGAAGTCTTGTTTTAAAATCCATATTAAGAACCAAGGCAGCAGGAATCAGAGAAAGAAATAGTCAGAAACTCTGAAATGAAGAAGAGAAATAACAGAGCTGTTTGTTAGGAATTTTTTTTTTATTTCAATAAAGTATCATGTTCAGTGTTTAAAAGCATCACCATTGGGAGGAATTTAATTCCATGAGCTCAGAATATTTTTGCATCATTGCTAATTAAATTCTACTTTGATTCTAGGTGATATAAGTAGACAGGCAACTATTGCAATTACCTAGTACATTAGCACACTTGCAGCTTCAAAGAAACTAAGATTCAGAAATAAGGCACAGCACAAGGATGATGGACTCATGAAGTATTGATAACATTTCTGCTTGCAGAAGTGTGTTAGCAAAGATGGCACCGACTTCATGGGAGGAATGGGTTTTGTTGTGCCAATATTTGGGGGAGATCAGCAAGGAAATTCTGTACAATTCTGTTCTTCTTTTTGCCAGTGTGTGGTAACTAAGTAGCTCGGACATGGTCCCAGTTTGAGAGAATGTTTCTATTGTACATATATATTCTATTAACTTCTATGTTAGCGTCCACTATTACAAGGCAGTAGCAGCCACTGGTACATACCAGTAGGCTTGGATAAGACTTTAAGCCAGTGGTGGCAAAACCTTTCATGTCACATGAAATGCCATATTCCTGCATGCATGCCAGTTCTGACATACAGTTTGCCTTCCCTTTGCTCTCTGTGATCTAAAAACTGTAACAGCTTTAAATTAGGTAGAACAGGATAGACGAGAATAAGGAAATATTAATTTGTTGATGAACGAAGGTAAGGTTTGTGTATTAGTTAGGATATTATACATACATTTATACAGATTGTTTCCTGCTTCTGTAATGTTTTCTAACTATGTAATGTTAGTCAATGATTTTACTGTTTCAGAAATTCTCCTTCCACTCTTCAAAATCCAAATTTAAAAAAAAAGTTGCTGACCTTTGTAGGCGGAGAGAAAATCTTGACAGTGTGAGAGAAGAATACCCTAAAGGCCTCATAACCAGTGAGCACATAAAGCAAAGTTAAAACATTTTAATAAAAAGCTGTCGAGTTTTAAACATGTTTTTCAGCTGAGGGCCACCTCAAAGTGTGTTTGACTCCTTAGGGTTGCCACTACTGGATAGGGTTGTTCTTACACTGGTACCTGATTGCACAGCCGCTACAGAATGGCTGAGGCCAGAATCTAATTTGGTATTGCAAAAGTGCCTGGAGTGGCATGAGTTCCACTATCATCAAAATGATGAATTTTTCTCTCCCTATCTCATGCACTCATAATTTATTTTACTTAAGGCACTGTTTTGCCTTGGTTTCTAGAAATCCCATGTACGTAAGAGGCTGGGCCCTGAGTTTTATTCTGTGCTAAAAAACACAGCATAGGGAACAGACCTTGGGGAGTATCAGCACATGGCATATGGCAGGGAAAATGATCCTTTTTTCTTTTTTTTACCTTAAAGAGTGGACACTCTCAGTCTAGTCTAGAAGGGAAAGTTTCTCTATCCCATGAGCCTTGAGTATCCTGGGAGAGAAAGGTGCCAAGCCCAAGCATTGCAATCTCTAGGTCCGTTCCTCCAAACAGCAGCCTGACTCTGCACTGTTCAAGTCAGCAGAGCCACGGCAGGGCACCCCCATCCCATCAAGCACTAAGGGTCTCTGAATTCTTGTAGGAGACTATTTGCATACATTGGTTATGCCTCTACTCCTTGGTAAAGTGGGACCTTTGGGAATAGAGAAACAACTGACATTTTACGTTGCTTTTGTGCCTTTCCCATTCTCTACCAAGGATGGAATAGGTGAGCAAAAGGACATCACGGAAGGAAGGAAATTAATTTGAAAGGCAGGCCTAGGTGAAAAGGATGAAAAGGGAAGGGAGAGAAAAGATTGAACAGCTAAAGAATGCAGCCACACAAATTTTCTAATTGTCACATTATTTGAGAGAAAATAGTGCTTTTGTCCTACCCTCAAACCCTGCCTGTGGAAGTTTGCCATATAAAATGAACATTCTCTCTCTCTTCAGACCACACCATCCATGAGGTTTTAAGCCAAGGTCCAGAAACCTACAACTGCCTTAAACCAACAGGTTTTCCATGAATTCCTAGGAATCTATATTTTTCTCTCTGTTTCCATTTGTGTTTCTGTATTCTACTGTGCCTGCATGGGGGAGGTGGGAGAGGATGGGGGACAGGACCTGTGTGAGTAATGGACTCAGATACTGAAAATCTACTTTCAAAGGTTTCCACAAGTCCAAAGAACTGATATTTAAACCATGTTACATTTGATTTAGGTGAATGCAGCAATGGAAAGCATGACAGCTAGAGGTAGACTTGCAGGACACACAGATATTCTTCAGCTTGCTTTCATTCAGCTCTTACACTCAATTAATGAAAATCTGGAATCACACAGTTTTCAACCTAGACTAACTACATGAGGAAAGGTCCAGGACCTTGAGTGGATTTGTACAGACTATGACACCGTGGAGATTAGCATGAGGTAAAGCTCTCATGGTTACGAGGCACTCTGAATGTCTGCAGTACGGTGGATTTCATGGTTCTCTGCAAGTTTTTACTTTTTATGTAAGACTATTAAATTTAGTTTGCTCAAGTGCTACTAGTTGTGGGGACCAGCAGGTACATAAGACAAATAGTACCTTATATATACAGCTCCTGACTGCTGTACCCACATGGTGGGTCCCATATGCCATCCCATATCCCACAGCTCAGTGTACAGCCTACGTGGCTAGGAACTTCTTTTTTTTTCAAATAATAAATATTTGACACAGTTCAGGGAGTTCTCTTCAAAACATAGCCTGATAAATGGCAGTTTGGGAAGCAGAAAATCCAATTTTCTAAGTTTTAATCTTTACATGAAGTGCCTGAAAATAGACCTAGTCCAGAGTGCTTACCACCTTCCTCACTTCTCTGCCTGTGTGAAGTCATAACCAAATATAAAACTCTGCCAAAACCAGAGGAATTTTATCATGTGTACTTTAGAGACCGTGGTGCCTGCATAATCATAGACAACTTGGGTGGACAAAGGAAAAATTAAGTGTGTGGATTTCTAGAGACAGGAAGATTTTTCTGTCTCTCTGTGGATGCTGGAAAATTAATATTTCTTTAAAACCCTTTTTTTTTCTGAAATACTGAATTTTTACTTGAGGAAAAAGCGTGCAAAAAGCTGACAACAAAGAAATGAATCACTGAGTCTACTTCAACTCATGTCTTCTCATTTATTGTCTCCACTTTAGACATGCTCTTTTCTTGCAGAAGAATTTTTTCAGGAGAGATTTACCTGCAAACACAGCCCAGATACATGAATTATGTGATTAAAACTACTGATAGGTTTTGTTTGTGACTTGTCTGCGATTCTGTGGAATGTAGGTATTTTACTGAATAAGGCTAATTGTTACCTTTAAGTGCCAACTCTCTGTAATGTAATGCAAAGCTTTTCAATGGCAAACTGTAACTGAGCTGTCAGATGATAATAAAAACATTAAAGTGTATTGAAAACTGGGGAGGAAAAGTCTTTCCTTTCTCACTTGACATGTTCTGAAATGCGGTTGTGGAAGTCATTCAGGTCTGAGCATTCATGCATGCACACTGAGCTCTAGATTCACACTTAATTCCCATCTCCACCTCCCCCACAGCCTGGGCGACGTGCTGCGTTTGCGTCGTTCGACATCAGTTCGTCGCCTCGATACTGCTCGGTGCTCCCAGGCTGCAGCTGCTGGCAGATGACTTGACGTACTCAGCAGCCCTGCCTGACATGGTGGGTATGGAGAAGGGGAAAGGAGCTTCGGTGTTGTGCTGGAGCCAGCAGCTCTGAGACGTTGCCTGGCCTCGTGTTCAGACGACCTCAGCAGTTAAGACCCTCCTGCTCTTCAAAAACGGCACCCAGCCCACGGGCCCTAATGGCAACCACAAATGCAGAATGGAGCTGACTGGAAGGCCTTAATGAGAGATCTGTGCCTCACTCTGGCCAAATCTTGTTTCACAGCAACTCCAAATGACTTATTTTATCTTTATTTGTTGCACCCTGTTGCTACCTCTAGCCTAATGAGAAAATATGCCTGCAGTATCCTGTGTTTTCTGACCCACAACCGTGCTGTCCTACTCGTCAGAAAGAAGGAACTCAGCATCTGATTCACATGCTCTGACTGCTCAGATCTTTGGGAACCCATAAACATATTGAAACACATTAATACAATCCATACAATGTTAAGGACAACACAATTATGGCAAATATTTTAAATCAGTTTAGAGACATAAAGTCCACATTTATTTTAACCCTTAGCAATTCTAAGCATTTTACATCAGCTTCAAATCATATTTTTTTTTTTCAGTAAAAACAGCTCTTCATTTCCTATGATAGCAGAGCTTTTCTTAGGAAGCAAACCGTGGAGCAGAGAAGTGTGTGATTTGCAAAAGCCATAAAGCAACTTTATTTCCACTCTGAGCTGGGGAATGTGTTCAGAGTTATGCTATACAGGCTGAGTCAAGCGCCCAAAGACAGAGCTGAAGATAATGTAGTTGTATCCATACCTTACACTGCTGAATTTGACCTTCAAACTATGCATAGAAATAGCCATAAAAAATGCCCCCCAAATAAACCTCTAGCTTTGTGGAAGATTGAAAACTGCCTGATCATGGTAATTAGAGACCACACAGCATGTCTTCATTCCCATTCAAAAGAGAGATTTATTAACAAAGTGATCATGTTTCAATAAGGACAGAAAGAAATCCATTTCATATTTTATGTCCTTCTTGTTTTTTTATGGCCAAAGGTCCATGGGGCAGGAATTTTTCATCCAGAAAAAGAAAGCTGATGCAAGGTACTTTGTCCTTCAGAGAGACATCCTCCTTTCGTCCTCTCTTAGAAACTTATCTGAGTTGCTGAGGTGACAAACACTTTGGCTTGGCATAGGTCACTAGTACAAACTAGAAATCTCATCCACAGTTGTTTGAAGTTAATAGGATTTCTTCTCCACTGGATGTTTGCTCAGGCCATGTTATAGAAGACACTGAATCTCCATGAAAGAAAGTTATTTCAGACTGGGGGAATTTGACTGGCCTTGCTGTTTCTCATTCTGAGAATCAAGGACACCATTCTGTGACCAGGTAAGCGTCCCTCACTCCCAAGCATCTAGTGACAGTACAACTTAATAATTTATGAATTCCACCTGAGTGAACCAGAGTAACTTCACTCAAGTCAACGAATGTTCATGAGGAGATGGAAACTTTCTATATTTCTCTTCATATGCTTTGATTAGTGCAATACAAGTGTCTGAGATGGGATTCATGTAATATGACTTTGGCCATCTGCAAGTTAAACCCTCTGTGGTGGTAATGAGCTTACAGAATAGGATACGTAAGTGCCTGCAAGAGGTTAATGTGTTCAAGCTCCCCTTACAGCTACAGGAGACCTAGCTGTTACCATCAGTGCAACCTAGAGAGTGATTCAGCTGAGCAGTCACTACTTCTGGATTAATTTATGTCTTCCAAGGCTTCAATGACTGTATTGACTAGATTGTCATTGATTATGATGGCAGCTTAGCCTCCTGGCACGTGTGGGCAATGACACACATGCACCAAAATATAGCTGTTTTGGCTCATGAGCTAGTCCCATTCACAGTCTTAGTTAGTCTTCTTGGCTTTTTCTCTAGTAAATAAAGATAGAGAAGTTCCTCTTGAGGTTAACTAATTTTTTCTTGAAACCAGAGGGTTTTAAAAACAAAAAAAAACCCAAAAAACAAAACAGAGGTACCATTACTGGTTATAAAGGAAACATAGTCATGGATAACCTAGACAACTGATTTTTGAAAAGCTACAATTAGGTGAACTGAATCCTAACCCCAAATATTTGTGGAAGCTTTGAAAATTGAATGCTTGGGAGCAGGTACAACTAAGAAAATGATGTCCTAACGACACCAGCCCAGTAACTCCACGGGGCTGCTCTGTTTTCCGCTGCGTAGTTTCCACTGTCAGCTGTCAACATGTCTGCTCACTTGAAGCCAAGTTTACTACGGCTCTGTCCCCTGCTGTCAGTGAATCCACAGGGATTACACTCTGGCATGGGTCAGGCTGGCACGGGTCAGGCTGGTATGCAGGACAGCTGCTGCACTGCCCCACCCAGAGCCTAGCAAGGCACTTCCAAGGTTTTCTCACTTTGAAAGAGCCTAGTCTTCATTGCCTCCCACTCGTACCCTGCCAGCAGTCTTCTTCCGCGCTGCTTTGGGCAGCAGCTGCGATTAGTGTTGTGCGGTCAGCCAAATACAGCACACACGAGCGGGGATCACCCAGGCAGAGGTGGCAGCTCTTGGTATCCAGAAGCCCAGTTACCGGCACACGTTTTTTGTTACTGATTTATCAATCCTCTTTCTCTCTTTCAGAGTCTGTTGTGTTTATCTGGACTCTATCGTGTATTATAACAGTGAAGCTTTCCTCTCTTCTGCTATATTCTATAAAATAATGTGTCTGATTCACAACACTGCTATGCTGTGCTATTTCTGGCACTTAGGCTAAGTTTGGACAAAGTAATGTGATCTACAAGCAATAAAGGCAAGAAATAACTTCTGGTTTATATTTGACTTCATCAGTAAATAATGTATCAAAGATTTTCCGGGAAGATATAAACAACATGGCAATATTTCCTATAGCAAAGAACTGTCTGGGATTTTAAGCACTGCCAGCAGTACAGAAATATCCAGCAGGTGAATATTAGGAATGAGTGTTATGCTTGCTCTCAAAGTCATTTTGAGGATTGTTAAAAAACATAAGTGACTTTGGGAGCAAGAACAAAAACTGGTCCTGATGTTCATCTGCTAGATATCCCTGTCATGCCAACACTGTTTAAAACTATAGTGCTCAAACATGCTCCATCAGAGTGGTGAAGCTACTGTTGTAAGAGAGAACAGGGTTTTGGCTTGCTAAATTTTACACATCCTGGAGAGGTTCTCAGTCTCTCTTATGATAATAAAGATTTACTCATTTACTTTGATAACTAATATCAAAGGATATCTGATAACAAATACCAAAGAAAAAACTTTCCTTTTCATAGCATGATGAGACGTTACTTTTCATAGCTGTGTATAAAAAGGCTGACATTACACCAGTGACAATGAAAAATAAGGGCTAAGGAATTAGGACATTCAAATGTCTCTTAAAATGACTTAAGAAATGGTTAATCTGTTTAAAAGCATTTTTTTCCTCATGAAATGTGCAAGTCTTTCTTTTTGTCTTCTGAGTTACTCATAACTTTTGCAAGTTATCCATAGTTCTTTTGTATGCATCTTGCTAGAGGCAGCTTTGTTGAATGTTAGTAACGGGATAACTTAAAATAAGAGGCCAAATTCCTCCCATTGCCACTCTGTGCAGCCAGGTTTTACTTGGATACTTCTGCCTGTTTTGCACTTTTGCTTTCACAGCTTCTCCTCCACAGCTGATAGTAACAGTAGGAGGACAACCATAGGCTAGGGTCCCTCAGAGAAGTCCTATGAGACAGAGCTTGGGGTAAGGGGCTCCTAATCCCTTGCCTGTGGATATTATTTTACAGTTGCTGTCATGTGTGGAGCATGAACTGTCCTCTTTGGGCATCACTTTTTATACCAAAACACAGTGTTAGCAAAACATGGAAGACCTTGCGACTAGCAGGAGTGATGGTGGTTACCACACGTTAAAATGGATCTTGTATTCCAACACACCAACATGTACCATGGCATACAAAAGTACAAACAAATTGAGAACTGAACTGCTTTCAAAATGGTGGTTTGCAGGATTCCAGCTGAGTGATAACCAGAGTTTGTTTACCTTTCCTTTTCAAAACCAGGCTTAGTGTTGCGCTTCTGCGCTCTCTGTCTCTCTGGGTGGAGGATAGGTGTTCAGAATTACCAGTATTTCTCCTGTCCTTCCTGTGATTTGTCATTTCTGCTTCTGCCCCAGTAATAGGAATAAAAAGTCCTGTGGAAGTGGCTTTTGTGGTGTGTAGCCAGGTCATGCTGTGCAGATGAGCCCAGGGACCCCCACCATTCCCAGCCTGAATAATCCCCCTTCTCTCCTGGCACTTCCAAGAGCACAAGTATGATCCAACCTGTCCTACCCTGAGTACAGAAAAGCCTGTGAAATGCTACTTGGTCTTGAATTCCAGTGGGATACACTTCAGACATGAATGAATGCCATCTCACTGCTGTGAGAAAAGTACTCTTCAAGGACTTGCCAGGAATCGGCCTTTTATTACAATTTTCAGAGACAATGTGCAAAAATGCTACTACCCTTCACTAGGCAACTTACAGCTGAGCTATCAGGAGCAGAAAAATTTCAATGAAAGCTCATATTTTTCTTCTGCTCTTTTAGACAGGATGAAGGCCTGGGACACAGGGAAAAGCAGGTTCGTATTGATGATGATAACGATAAGCCATTATCACTGATGAGCTCAGCGTGGAGCTGGAGTGAAAGGGCCTGGCTGCTCATCAGACTGAAGGTGCAAGGCATTAAAGGGGATTAAACCAGCACAGCCTTTGCCAGCCTAATCCACTTGGCACCAATGAGCTGTAGGGAGGCCTGGATGCTTTGTGCTTATGGCATTTATAAGGAGGCTTAAAAGAAAAGAAGTAGTCAGTTTAGTTGCCATGGAGGCTTTTGGTGGTAATTGACTTTTGTGAGCCTTCCTTCCCCCCCTTCTCTTTTTTGTAATCATTGATTAGAAACTGTGTTCCACTCCACTTTAATGCCCACAAAACATAGGAAGCCTTTATCCCACAGTGAAAAATTAGAGCTTTAGGGCAGTACAAGAGCTTGTGAATATGCTGTGTATGGTCAGAGCACTGCTGCAGTGCTACCTTTGCTCTGACTCTGCTAAGTCAGGTCCAGTTTTGTTAGACTGGTTCCATGAAATTATCTGAGACTAAGAGTGGATCCCCATACCCTTTTCCAGTGTCCAGAACACAGTATACTATAAACTCAGGAAGGCGGCTTTCAGTGGTGGTACATGTCCTCTAAGGAACATGGAGAAGAAAGAGAAAATCACATCTTCTGCAGTGACTTTGTTACTGAGGGAGAAAATTTCTGTTCTGAATGTGGCTGATCCACTCCAGATGGCTCCTGATCCCAGTCATATGCTGGAGACTATAATGAAAGGCTGCTTGTGTCTAAAAAGAAAAAGAAAACATTATTCTTTATAATCTATGGATAGAGACAGTCTCCTCCCAGAAAAGGTCAGAGGAGGAGCCTAACTTTAGCTGTTTATACTTATCTGAGGAAGAACAATCCCTGGCCATCGACTCTGAAATGAGTGTGGAGAGTTTATGTTGCAGCCACCAGTAAGGATAAATCCAGCAGTGTCCCCAGGGAGAAATGTAAAAGAGATTTTTTTCATCTGAAATCAACAGTGAAACATATAATGTTCTGTCTGTTGAACAGCAATTGCCTACAAACAAAAGGATATTATTTTTTTTTGAGCACTGGATATTTGGTTGTCAGTTTTTTTCTTTATGACTTCAATGCATAAACCCAAAGGGTAACATAGTTCAGACTGACTCCAGCACATATGACATGTGCGTTATTCCCTTAATTAAGCTGTTGCAGAGAACTGAAACTGCAGTGTCAGTAGGGACAGGCCTGGAATAGTACAGTATTTGCTAAAAGATAATTTTGGGGGATTAATGTAACAATGGTATTGAAGACCTTTCTTGTTTTCATTTTTACTTATGACCTTTTCTGTCTGAACAGAGTTTTCTGATTAAGTTTTTGAAGGGTATAATACAAAACCAGTACACTACCGCTTTGGAACAAGAAACCTGTTAAAATAAGGCACTGGGTATATTTATTTGTAAGCTGAAGAGAAAAGAGAAAGACAACATAAAAAACCCGCTAAATAAACAAAAACCCAGAGGCGTTTTTTTTAGAAGCAAGGCCATTTGAAAGGCTTTCATTTTTCTTTGCTTTTGGAGTAACCACTGTGGATGTGAAGATAAGAGATCATTAGACCTACATCAGTATGTGGCATAAGGGCTGCTCTTCTGTAGCACATCAAGCATGCAATAACCCAAACGAAATTCCCACAGAGGTTAAACAATAGCCTCCTGTTTGCAGCTGCCTCCGGTTCATTTAGTAGAAAATGTATAACCAAAGTTTTATCAGATTCAACTATAAAGATGAGGTGCTCAATATTTCCTGTGCTAAGTGGAGTTCTTTGATCCATTATCCTGCTAATTACCAACGGGGTTGACCTCTTCCTGGATTTAACTGCTTTTGCCCATTTTTTCTGGCTCCCTGTATTTGCTTAATTAGACACAGCCATGAATGCTCCCACAGTTCAATACATCTTGAAGCACTTTGGCTTGTTTGTGCGGATCCTCCACCCTCCAAGTAGAGGGTCGGACTTGCTCAAGAACTAGATTCAAAGGCTAGGAAAGTCAAGGGGAGACTCTAAGTCAAATGGACAGACCGGCACGGTAAATAAAACCCAGCATGAGTCCATAAAGTGTAACTGAAGCCAGGACAATTTGTACAAGCAGAGAATTTGGCCCCAAAGTTTACTTTCTAATCTTCAATTCATAGTAGCATTGTTTATGCAATGGACATAAGAAAGACTGAATTCAGTCCTGTGTGAGTGTTGTATGCCCGACATGCTAAGAAAATGTTTCAGAGTCTTTGAAATGTTCCACTGTCTTTGCATGATACAAGTGTAAATCTTTGTAAGAGAGCTTATTTTTCAGAATATTTATTGCTGCTTTTTAATTATTTGTAGACTTGTAAACAGCAAATCTGGAAGAGATACTGAAAGGTATTGTATTCCCAGCCCCAAGGAACATGCCTGTGTCATTTCTGACTTATATTTATCTACCCTACTTTCAAAACTACGATAGGGACCCCCTTCTACTTTAGCAATCTATTTCTGTGCTTCCCTGAGCTAACAGTTAGATCTTTTTCCCCCTTATGTCCATGTCTCCACAGCTGCAATATAGGTCCATTAACTGTTATCTTCCCATTGGATAGGGAGAATGATTTATTCCTTTCTTTTTTTGTGATATCCTGTTATATGTTTGAAAATCGTTATCATGTGTTCCTATATTCTTCTCTTCCTAGACTAAACAACTTCTTTAAATCATCTTTATTTCTATCATCTACGCTGGCAGTGTGGATGACGAATTTGTAAGATCTTAGTGGAGCAGAGCTTGGGTTAGGCCAAATCACTTAAGTTAATGTTGAAGGCCCTGTCATCTATGGGAAGCAGAAGGAGCTGCTCCTCTTCACAAGTGTTGAATGTCTGCTAAAACCTATAGCCTCTCTGAACAGGCCACTGGCTGGCCAGCTGAATTTGCTGGTAGCTCATGAAGAAGACACACTGCTTTCTCCCCCTGACTTCATTAGGGCCCTGAGCATTCTGGGGGCTGTAGGAAGGAAGAATCCCTTGTAGAAACACTATATCTGTTTGCACACTCTTAGGCAAGGTGCATTAATGGGGAGAAGTATACAGGCAGTGACCTTTTTAATGCTCACCCACACTGAAGGACCAGCCAGAGATGGAATCAGGATCTTTCTTCCATGAGGGATGCATCCATGCAGGTCAGTCCTGTGACCAGGAATTGGATGGATTGTGTCATGTTTCACCTGAAAGATGGGCCAGGAGAAATTCTTCTCCAACTACATTCTGGAAACGAAAATCTGAGATAGATCTGTTATGGCTAAATCTAAATTTTGCAGGTGGAGAAGAGGGAAGCAGAAGGCAGGGAATGGAAGGGGAGGGTAGAAAAAGCAGAATGCTTCTTATGACATCTTATTTTCTGCATGGTTATGTCCTAGATCTGTTTAAACACAGTTAAGATGAGCGTTTTCCTTTGAGAATGAGGCACAGACTACATGTTATAGAACATGTGGTCCTCCTTTCATTAAAGATAATGTTATTTTTTCATTATCAGGCTTTCTTGGTGCTTGCAAAATTAAGTGTGAGTATTCGGTCCACCTATACAGTCCAGTTCTGCATGTGAACTTATGCTAGAGAAAAATTTGTCTCAAAGCTTGGGGTACATCAAAGGCATTGCTTGAGATAGCCACATTGCACAGGGTTAAAAATGGAGTGTTTTAACATCTTCAAAGTACTCCTGGTTAATTCTGTCTCAGCAATATCTCAAACTGCAAGCGTGGAAAGTTAATAGTTGTCCTCAGTCAGGATTTGGATTTTTTTTCCTCTGACTACAGTGCAGAGATTATTTCAAATGTGTTACTCAGTTTGTTCATATTTTAGGGAATCCATGTGGTTTCTCACAGCTATTTCTTTAGAAGCTCCTTTTGTGAGCTTTCCAAAATCTGTAAAGAATTGCTGGAAAACAAAAAGCATGTCTGTGATTTTACTGTGTAACTATCAAATGCCCTGAAAGACATGCCAAGACATGGCATTCAGGGGATAACTCACTTCCACAAGCAACTTCTACATACACTTCTATTTTCACCCTTAGATCCCAGTGCTTATAAATACAAGACATTCCATTGCAGTTTTTCTTGTTAATTTTTTCTCAATTTCCACTTCAGAAATGGAATATGTGTAATCACCCATGTGTCACCAACAGACAGTCAAATACTAGGCAAATACTCCAAAGAGGCAGCAGAAAGCTATACAGTGTAAATGTAGGTACAGCCTCTGTATTCTCCTATCTCCAGAAACCTTCCTGTCCTGGGGGATTTTGAATCCCAGACATTGCCAATCCTCAGAAGATTTCAGAAAGTGTAGCATATACTTATCATCAAATTGTTAATTAAAGTGTGCTGTGGCTCATGGAACAGCTACAGACCTCTTACTGTGGCTCTGTGGGTCACAGGCACTTCATGAAGTCACTGAGCCAGATGGCGTTTTCCTCTGCTAGTCATGAATTGATGAAAATTAGTTGACTTGACTTTTTCTAAACAAAGTCAAAAAAAGCTATTTTGCACTTTCAAAGCACAGTTCACCACAATGTGTCATTATGTGTCTGTTCACAGACAGAGAAGGACTAGTGAGAGATGTGGTGGTGGGAGGCCGTCTTGGGCTTAGCGACCATGACATGATAGAATTTTCAACTGTGAGCGAAGTAAGGAGAGGGGTCAGCAAAACTGCTATCATGGACTTCCGGAGGGCAGACTTTGGCCTGTCCAGGTCACTGGTTGAGAGAGTCTCTTGGGAGACAGTCCTGAAGGACAAAGGGGTCCAGGAAGGCTGGACAGTCTTCAGGAAGGAAATCTTAAAGGCGCAGGAGCAGGCGGTCCCCATGTGCTGTAAGAAGAGCTGGCGGGGAAGGCGACCGGCCTGGCTGAACAGGGAGATTTTGCTGGGACTCAGGGAAAAGAGGAGAGTTTATCATCTCTGGAAGAAGGGGCAGGCAACTCATGAAGAGTACAAGGATCTCGTTAGGTCAAGCAGGGACAAAATTAGAAAGGCAAAAGCCCAGCTAGAGCTCAGTCTGGCCACAGTTGTAAAGGATAATAAAAAATGCTTCTACAAATATATTAACAACAAAAAGAGAGGCAAGGAGAATCTCCATCCATTACTGGATATGGTGGGGAACATTGTCTCCAAGGATGAGGACAAGGCTGAGGTACTTAATGCCTTCTTTGCCTCAGTCTTTAATAGCCAGTCCAGGTACCCGCAGGGTATTCAGCTCCCTGAGCTGGAAGATGGAGATGGAGAGCACAATAACCCGCCCATAATCCAGGAGGAAGTAGTTAAGGACATGTTAAACCACCTGTATTCCCACAAGTCTATGGGGCCTGATGGGATCCACCCGAGAGTACTGAGAGAGCTGGCAGAGGAGCTTGCCAAGCCACTCTCCATCATTTATCAGCAGTCCTGGTTAACAGGGGAGGTCCCAGAAGACTGGAGGCTTGCCAACGTGACACCCATCTACAAGAAAGGCCAGAAGGAGGATCCTGGGAACTACAGGCCTGTCAGCCTGACCTCCATAACGGGGAAGATTATGGAGCGGTTGGTCTTGAGAGTGCTCACAGGGCATGTGCAGGGCAACCAAGGGATCAGGCCCAGCCAGCATGGGTTCATGAAAGGCAGGTCCTGCTTGACCAGCCTGATGTCCTTCTATGACCAGGTGACCCGCCTGGTGGATGAGGGAAAGGCTGTGGATGTTGTCTACCTGGACTTTAGTAAAGCCTTTGACAGCGTCTCCCACAGCACTCTCCTGGAGAAACTGGCGGCTTGTGGCTTGTACGGGTTTACTCTTCGCTGGGTAAAGAACTGGCTGGATGGCCGAGCCCAGAGAGTTGTGGTGAATGGCGTTAAATCTGGCTGGCGGCCGGTCACAAGTGGTGTTCCCCAGGGCTCAGTTCTGGGGCCGGTCTTGTTCAATATCTTTATTATGATCTGGACAAGGGAATCGAGTGCTCTCTCAGTAAGTTTGCAGATGACACCAAGCTGGGTGGGAGTGTTGATCTGCTGGAGGGTAGGAGGGCTCTGCAGAGGGATCTGGACAGGCTGGATCAATGGGCAGAGGTCAACTGTATGAGGTTTAATAAGGCCAAGTGCAGGGTCCTGCACTTTGGCCACAACAACCCCATGCAATGCTACAGGCTTGGGGAGGAGTGGCTGGAGAGCTGCCTGGAGGAAAAGGACCTGGGGGTGCTGATTGGCAGCCGGCTGAACATGAGACAGCAGTGTGCCCAGGTGGCCAAGAAAGCCAACAGCGTCCTGGCCTGTATCAGAAATAGTGTGGCCAGCAGGAGTAGGGAAGTGATTGTGACACTGTACTCGGCACTGGTGAGGCCGCACCTCAAGCGCTGTGTCCAGTTTTGGGCCCCTCACTACAAAAAGGATGTTGAGGTGCTGGAGCGTGTCCAGAGAAGGGCAACAAAGCTGGTGAGGGGTCTGGAGCACAAGTCTTATGAGGAGCGGTTGAGGGAACTGGGGTTGTTTAGTCTGGAGAAGAGGAGGCTGAGGAGAGACCTTATCGCTCTCTACAACTACCTAAAAGGGAGTTGTGGCGATGAGAGTGTTGGTCTCTTCTCCCAAGTAACTAGTGATAGTAGATAGAGAGGAAATGGCCTCAAGTTGTGCCATAGGAGGTTTAGATTGGATATTAGGAAAAAATTCTTCACCGGGAGGGTGGTCAGGCATTGGAACAGGCTGCCCAGGGAGGTGGTGGAGTCGCCATCTCTGGAAGTGTTCAAAAAACGTGTGGATGTGGTGCTTCAGGACATGGTTTAGGGGACATGGTGGTGCTGGATTAATGGTTGGACTTGATGATCTTGAAGGTCCTTTCCAACCTTATTGATTCTGTGATTCTGTGATTACTGCTTCAGCCAGATTAGGGAAGAGGTGAAATTCTTAATTTTCATGGATAAGGAAACTAATATGGACAGTTGAGAGAGATGGTAACTGGATCCAGGTTACTCGGAGGGCTAATGGCACTGGCAAACTGAGTTAGGACTTCTGGTACTATATCCCATACTTCACCAGTATGCAACAGAGACTGCCTTCTGCCCTGCCACTGCATTGCCTTCCTTGTGTGAAATAACTGCCAGTGCCTACATTGTGCCCCAATCTTTACTGTTATCATGGACAATCTATCTATAAATAAAAACATGCTACAATTAAAATCTGTTCCTCTAAGGAGCATTATGGAGGTGCTAAAACACACCAAACTCTAGATAAACAGTTTCCAGTGAGAGAAGACGACATTATCTGACTGTAAAATTTATTTTCTGTGTCACCTGTCCAGCACACTTTTTTAAACAAGGGGCTACATGCTGAGCCTTTCTTTGGCAGAGCACCTGTACAGTTTGCATATTAAGTGCCCACACCCTCAGCATCAGAATGGTGGGAGGAACATGCAGCATGCCTCTTCCTTCCTTTCTGCAGTGCGCTGATGAGACCTTGTGTGGTTTGCAGGCACCCATACTGTTCCTGATCAGGGAAAATCAAGCAATTTTCAACTGGCCATTCCCAGATTAAGCTTTCACAAGCTTTGGCTGAAGTTTTTTAATGTTTCTATCACTAAATCAAAAGTAATGCTAGCATACTGGCAAACATCTGAATATTTTTGTTTCTCAGTTGATAGGAATTTCTTCTGAAAATTATAAATAATTTACTGCTACAGAATTTCATAGAAAATGATAACAATAATGACAGACTTTAGGGCCATGTCTTGTGAGGACCAACATTCCTGGCAGTACTGTTGTGTCCCTTCTATTTATCTTTTCATTTATTCTGACTTGTAATTCTCAAAATAGCGTATGACAAAAACCACTCATCAGCTTCTCTATTTAGCTGAGAGCATTTGGGCACCTGGCTCACTTTTTCTTTCCCAGATAGCATCTTCACTCTTCTGTAGAGTTCAGTGGGGTATAACATGAAAACATATCCATGGTATGAGTTGGCATTCAGATGAAGAATTTAAATATAGGTCTAGCTATTCTTGCCCTAAGCAAGCAAATGCCTTGAAGCTAACTATTTTAAGATTAATTCAAAGTGCTGTGCTTACACAGAAAATCTCATTGCTTTGTTGAAGATATATAAGCAAAAAGGTCATTGAGTGCATTTGCAGGTCTCCACTGGGGAAGGAGTGGGATAGGCAGCTGTCATGCTGTCTGACAGCAGAGACCACAGAATCTATCCAAGATTCAGAATGCAACTCTTTTTCTTCAGAAGATATAATGAGAATTTCTAATACTATTACAAACATACATATACATGAAGGCTTCAAGTTGAAAGGAAGTGTTTGAAGGTCCTTATGCTGCTAATATTAAAACATCCTTGGAATTTTCAAACTGTAGAGACAACAGTCTCCTAATTGCCAAGTCCTAGACCTGAGAAGGGCAAAAGCTGAGTGAGAGCTCTTCACAGCAGATAAGGAAGCACTGAGCTAACAGTCAGCCAGCAAAAGTGAGCACCGCTTGGTTATTTTCAGCTGTGAAAACAATAAAGCCACAATGATTAATACTACTCACAGAGCTAAGAATTATCATGGATTGAATGAATGAGGTGGAAGTGGGAAAAAAAATAGTACTTAGAAAAAATTTTTACTTTCTATTCGATATTCTAAAAATAAGATTTGGAATAGCAAGAAAGAGACAATCCTATTCTTTTAAAAAAACCCCTAATGGCTAACCTCAGGGAGAAAATGGAACACAGTTAAGAAACAGAAATGTAAATACAAAAATGGGGGAAAAAAAGAAAGTTGGTAGGCATGAACATAAATTGGAATCTAGTCATTGTGGGAATGTACCAAGGAAAGCAAAAACAGGTGAGTGTAAAGAGTTTTTAAGTATACTTATGAAAAATAAGAAGGCTTTGAATTATTTCTAATTATATCAGGAATAAAAGGAACCCTAATAGCAGGGTTGTTTTTCTTCTGCAATGGAAAGGGTGAAATTATCAATAAGACAGAAACAGCAGTTGTGCTCAGAATACATGTGTTTATGTCATCTAAATGAAGCAATCCTGGACAGGCTTTCTTAGAGATTTCCTTGGCCCTGAGAAAAATTAGTATTAAAACTGATAGATTATAATTCATCTAACTAGAATGAAATGCAGTAGCTTATAAATTTTAACATCTGAAAAGTGATGTTTTGGTCATATGAATTATTTTACATAATAAATCAGCTTATCTGCACTTGTATAATGAAAGAATTTAAGGACATCACTGTTATTCCCAAATAAAATAGAGGTCTAAAATAAACAGAAAAATAGTTCAAATAAAACAGAGGCTGTAAATATGGTAAGATCTTTTAAATTGCTTTACTGAAATTAGAATTTTCCATTCCAAAGACTTTCATGAAACAGTGTCATTTTATTTAAATTGTGTAGGCAAGTGAAAAGACCCTTCCAGCTTTGATGGTTAATAACTGAGCATTTGAGAGATAGGAAATAAAAGTAATAATGTAATGCTACAAGTCCACGCCACATGAATCAAAGGAAAATCTTTGTTCTTTAATTCTTTCTGTAGGTCTGCAGAGCTACTTTATTGATTCTATTATTAGCATCACCCTTGCAGTTCAGGCTTGTCTTAAGTATTACTAGAAGAAGACTAGACACCTGGGTATGATGCCAAATAGACTCAGTAGCACACACGGAACGTGAAGTAGCTGCATCTAATCTTTGTCCATGTAAGAATTTGTAGCCATAGGACCAGCTAGTAACTGTAAATGCCACATTAAAATGAGAAGAACTGTAACTACATTCGATCTCACAATGTCACTCACAGCAGATGCCAAAATAAAATTGTTAACTTGGATATTTATTTTTTTATTTTAGTGAAGGATCTTATCTTGCAGAATGAGGCAGTATCCTTCCTAAAAAGTAGCAAAACCACAGCAACATTTTACCTGACAAGCTTTAGGTTCATTATTTTTACCTGTTATGTTTGGAATGTGAACTTATTTGCTGAGAATTAGTAGGACCAGTAGCTACACCGCACGGCTTCAAAGAAGAATTTGCCTAGGGCATTGTTCTGGCCTGGGAAACACGTGGGCTGCCGTACCAGTAGTATGCCTGCACTTTTGGCTGAGTACCTCACGTTCTGGAAGCTGTTCCCACTAGAGCATAGAGCTCAGATGACTGAACCCATCCTTCGTTTTCACTTCCCTCTAACCAGCACTGCTCACACAAAGCTGCATCTTTGGCATGAGTGTTGGGGAGCGTTTGCTGGGTGCCGGCTGAGTGGTGCAGATGGCTCACGTCTGCACCACTTAGGGCTAACCTAACAATAGTTTATCTCTACAATAGATTATCCTGGGATGAGCTACGCCACCGGTTTCCTCTATGGTCCTAAGACATCCACTCTGAAACGACAAGGTCGTTGTTGTTTTTCCCATTCGAAATGTCTGCAATAACAGTGCCTGCAATGTGGCTGAAGGGCATGCAAAGGTGTTTGCTGGAAGGATTCCTTGTTCTGAACTGCCTCCAAAACCACGCCCAAAATGCATCTTGGAGATGTCTACACAACAAAGAGCCAGAGAGAGACAACAGCTATGTAGAAGACAAGGCAGGACAATGTGTGAGTTCAGGGACCTTTTTATTTTACTTAGAAGCATAAACATAAACCAGTTAGTTTCAAACCACCTCAAGTCTTTTATATCATCTTGAGTGACTAATGTGATTGCTCCCTTTCTTTCAGCATTAGGTACTGGTTTGCATCCAGTCACTTTTGACTGGCTGGCCAATGGCTAGCGGGAGCCTTCTCTGCATGAATTAGCAGTGTTGGAGTTCACTGTTATCCTTACCAAATATTTCAGCCAAGAGACCAAGAACTTACTGACCATTCAGAATGAGTTTCTTTCTTTTTCCTAAAGATGTCTGCTACATCTTCCACATCAGCACGAAAGAGGGGTGGTAATGTAGGACCAGGTAGACAGTTCTATTCCTGATATGCCCATCAGGAGAGTGAGGTTTGGTCTTTAGAGCTGACATTTTTTTGTGTCTCTCTCTGATCATAGAAAATGCCTTTTATAATGTTTTGCCAGGCAGTAATCTTATTTTATCATTCAAATTTCTTCAGAAAGATTGTGCTGGAGTTTGTTTGATTTCTGGCATCACCCCGTGGGCCTGAGAACAGGCTCTGTGTGTGTGGTACATGCAGCAGGGAAGCTGAGAAAATGTTTGCTAATCATATCATGTTATGAACTTCTGAAGAGTTCTGAAGTATGCAAGGGCTGCATTAAGGTTGGGGAGCAATATTATCTGACCCGTCAGTCTACAGAAAGCAATTATAAAGATCAAAATAAGAGCTCCAAGTTTCAGAACATTGCATTTTACATTTGCCTATCTCTAAATCTTGGGAATACAATCTTTGTTCCCACTTAAGGGTCTTCTGTTCTCATGCACCCATTTACTGGAAGAGGTCTCCTCCCACCACTCGGTTCATTTTCTCTCACTTGCACTTCTATTGCATGATATTCCTCAGCATTTGTTGTAGTGCACATATTAGTTTTAACTCCAGAGTCATGTTAAAATTAAATAGCAATAGATATTTATTTATAAAGCTGAATCCCAGTAGATAGTAAAAAGATGTTCTGAAAGGTTTATAGCAAAATTCAGACAGATTTGTATATGTCCTGGTTTCAGCCAGGATAGAGCTGGTTTTCTTCACAGAAGCTAGTGTGAGACTATGTTTTGGATTTGGGATGAGAAACTGTTGATAATGTGCTGGTGTTTTGGGTTGTTGCTGAGCAGTCAAGGACAGTCCAGCTTCTTGTGCTGGCCTGCCAGCAACAAGGCTGGGGGTGCACGGGGCTGGGAGGGGACACAGCCGGGACAGCTGACCCAGGCTGGCCAAAGAGATATTCCCTACCATACGACGTCATGCCCAGTACATAAACTGGAGTTGGCCGGGGGGTGGAAATCACTGCTCGGGGATGGGCTGTCGATCACTGGGTGGTGAGCAATCGCTGTATTGAGCATCACTTGTTCTTGTACATTCCTTTGTTGGTATTATCATTGTTGTTATCATTGTTGTTTCCTTCTCTCTTTCTGTCTTATTAAACTGTTTTTATCTCAACCCACGAGTTTTTTTTCCAATTCTCTCCCCCGTCCCACTGCGGGAGGGGGAGTGAGCGAGTGGCTGCGTAGTGCTTAGTTGCCAGCTGGGACTAAACCACAACAGTCCTTTTTGGCACCCAACGTGGGGCACAAGGCTTGAGATAATAACGGTTGCAGATCACGATATCAGTTTATCCACGTTTAACCACGATAGTATACATAGGATCATAGATCCGAGAGTATGGTTGCAAAGAAAGAACAACTGAACAAAGGAAGAAATCTTAAGCAGGGATTTGAGAAACCATATGCTAGGAATGAAAGCTGTAGAGACCACAGTGGGGACCAAAATAGTAAAACATCTACAGGAGGTGCACAGGTGGTGACTTCAAAGTGCCACCACATGCAAAGAGATGATAGAACAGGGACACATCTCCTATAAGGTTGATCATCTAGGAGTTGTATATGCAATCTGGGCAGACTGTCTGGATTTACCTTACCCTAGAACGAGTGTTAAAGAACAATGAATTACCCTTTGTGAGTGTCTCTTTCCACTGAGGGAGGCAAGGTGTTTAATATCGTTTATGTGCTTATTTCTAGACAGCTAAAAACAGGCCAGATACAGTCTGCCTTCTGTCTATAGCACCTAAACATAGTGGGAAGCTTCCATCCTTCTCTTCCATCAATAATGTATATGCTGCATACCCATAAAGCCTTGATTCAGCAATGTCTTCTGAGAAAGAGAAAGCCTTGGGATACCACTGCTTATGTAGGACCATGTTTTAAAGACATCTATCTAACTGATTATGGGTGTCTACATCTGATACATTTAAATTCCTAATGCTGGCAGTGGAGATCTAACCATTGAAATGAGATTCACCAAATGTAGGCTTTTGCTTTAAGCGGAGATGGATCTCACCCTCAATTTCATTAATTGGCTTCATTTCCTCTGACTATCAAAGGAACTTGCATAACTTGTTTGGATGCAGCTATTTGTTCTGTGGAAATCCACATTTGAACAGGACAGATCAAACCCTTGATGTGTTAATGCATTTACTTTTGCTACTTACAGGAGCATCTTCAACGAAGAGGGACATTTGATATACCATAAACACTTCATTTCTGAGTACCAACTAACCATTTCCAGATTCCCAGGTAGCTTTATAATTTGATGGTGAGAGCAGGAAAAATACTTCTGGGAACAGATGGATTCATTTTGGAATTATAATAAGAAAGTCCACAAAAGTAGCCAGTAAAAACAATTTATAGCTTTATTGAAAGATAAACATCCAACCTCTCAATGCTTAAATTCCCACTTCTGAGAGACTCAGTACTTCCCACTATCTCTTCAGTGAGGATTGTACATGCTGAATCCTTCCCAGAAGACATTTAACTTAAATGCTTGTAGTCTAGACTGAAAGCATCAAGCTGTCCTCAGGCCAGTTATACCAAATCACTAAATCAAATTTGCTTCAATGACTTGGAAACTTTGGATAGGAGTAACATCCTTCTGCCCAGGAAATTGGGCCTTCCAATTTATGACTTTGTTAAATATTTAGTCATGAATTAACACTAAAACATTCCATTTGAGATCAGAGACCAGAAAGTTTATTTGAGCCTGCGGTCCTGCTTGAAAAGATTTGTAGCATACATTTATAAAGCCAGTTGGTATATTCACAAAGCTACAAAAAGGTTCCCCCTCACACACAGATATGCATCCCATCCATCTTATGATGCATTTTAACTCTACTCTTTTCAGAAATATATAACCTAATGCCAAAACACACTTAACATCATCTACTGGAAAAACAGACATAGAGAAAGTAAAAAAGAAGAGGTTTTGTTTCTCATCACTTTTAGAAAGTGACTTTGGGGAGTTTGACCAGTACATTTTAAGTATTGAAACACATCTATCAAAGAACATGGCAGCAGTCCTTTGGAGTTATTGGATTCATCTCAGGATAATTCTAAGGAAAATGGAAGGAAAGAAGAAAAAGAGCTGAAACAGAGAGATCACTGAGGTTGTATTTCCCCTTGTTATCTTCGATGAATCTGTGATTGGCCTGTACACAAAGATGTTCTGTGGGAGTAACGGCAGCCTTCCATATGGACCCCATAGGGGCTGGCCACAACTGTTTCTCACTTGTTAGGGGAACAAATAACCTATCTGCCTTTGAGTACACAGGCAGATGACAAGATCAGTGGAGGTTTCTTCTCCTCTCCTGCCAGAGTAACCTTCATCTTGGCATTTACTTGCTTGTAAATGTTTGACTTAGCAGCTTTACTCATCTATTAATCTAGCAGGAAAAGGAGTAAAGGGAGGAGAGAGGGAATGTTAATGGAAAATCTTGTTTTTTTTAAAAAGGAAACTCACCTACTTCAGGAAATACATTATGTAGCATTATAGTCACCCACACAGTTCATCACCAGAGTTTAGCTCTTTGAATCCTTTTGAGTTAATAGTCGCACGTTTGTCAACTTCTGCATAAATCAAGAGGAAGGGGGAGAGACACCTTTTGCCAGCAGTGTTTAAAGCTGACAGTAAAGGAGGCTCAGGAATCCTGAATCAGTTCCAGGCTCCGTTTGCTAGATACCTTTCTGATCACATCCACATTTTGCTCCATTTCCTCCCTTGTCCAGACAGGATGGAAATCTCTGATCTTTCCACACTATGGTTTTATTCTGTCACCTTCAGGCTCTCAGTCCTCACTGCTTTCCACTTTAGTCACTTTGCTGTTTCTTTTCAGCTAAGAGCAAAAGAGAGACATTCTTTTCATGGCTCTGGTGCCACAAGGGCCCTAAGCAGCCACGGAATGATTTGTAGAGCAAGCCTGGCACAGTTCATGGTCTTTAAGATGACAAATTCCTCCACCCCTTGCCATCCTGTGTCATGTAGGGCAGTGCAAGTTCAATGCTTCTTCGGGTAATCTTCAGAGAAGTTTTCTGTCAGGTGCCTGAGGGCACCAACAGGTCTTACTTGCCCTGTTCAGCCTCACATGGGTCCTCCATTCATGCATCCTCTGCCCACTGCCCCAGGTGCACCACTAAGGCTCAGACCTTGCCCGAATCACGTTGTTGTAGGTATGCCTGTCTCTGGTATTGTCTCATGGATGAACCTTGCACCTCTGCTTGTTTCCTGGGTGGACCCATCACCTGTATGTTGTAGTTTGTCTCTGGCCCTGACTTCTGTTGGTTCACACTGGGCTCCCTAGATAGGACCTACTAGATAGGTCCTCTGGGCTCCCTAGATAGGCCCCACTCCCTTCATGCTTGCAGGTATAACAACCTGCATATATTAGAATCATAGAACTCTTTAGGTTGGAAAAGACCCCTACGATCACCGAGTCCAACCATTAATCTAACAAGGTTAACTGCCACGTCCACCACTAAACCATGTCCTTAAGCACCAAGTCCACATGTCTTCTGAATGCCTGCAGGGATGGTGACTTAACCATCTCCCTGAGTAGCCTGTACCAACACTTGATAACCCTTTCAGTGAAGAAATTTTTCCTAATATCCAATGTAAAACACCCCTGGCGCAACTTGAGGCCATTTCCTCTCATACTATTTCTTGTTACTTGGGAGAAGAGACACCGACCTCACTACAGCCTCCTTTCAGGTCACTATAAGAGAGCGATAAGGTCTCTCCCCAGCCTCCTTTTCTCCAGACTAAACAACCCCGGTTCCCTCAGCCATCCTTATAAGACTTGTTCTCTAGACCCTTCACCATCTTTGTTGCCATTCTTTGGACATAGTCCAGCACCTCAATGTCTGCTTGTAGCGAGGGGCCCAAAACTGAACACAGTATTCAAGGTGCGGCCTCACCAGTGCCAAGTACAGGGAGACAATTACAGAAACACAGAATAGTTTGAATTGGAAGGGACCTTTAGAGGTCATCTAGTCCAATCCCCCTGCAGTGAGCAGGGACATCTTCAACTAGATCAGGTTTCTCAGAGTCCCGTCCAACCTGACTTGGAATGTTTCCAGGCATGGGACATCTACTACCTCTCTGGGCAACCTGTGCCAGGGTTTCACCACCCACATTGGGAAAAATTTCTTCCTTATATCTAGTCTGAATCTGCCCTCTTTTAGTTTAAATCCATTACCCCTTGTCCTGTTGCAACATGCACTAGTAAAAAGTTTGTCTCCATCTTTCCTGTAGCCCCCCTTTAAGTACTGGAAGGCTGCAGTACGGTCTTCCCAGAGCCTTCTCCTCTCCAGGCTGAGCAAACCCAACTCTCTCAGCCTGTCCTCATAGGAGAGGTGTTCCATCCTGCTGGTGATTTTTGTGGCCCTCCTCCGGACCCACTCCAATAGGTCTATGTCCTTCCTATGTTGGGGGCCCCAGAACTGGATGCAGTACTCCAGGTGGGGTCTCACCAGAGCAGAGGGGCAAAACCACCTCGCTAAACCTGCTGGCCACGCTGCTTTTAGATGCAGCCCAGGAAATGGTTGGCTTTCTGGGCTCAGAGCACACATTGCCCACTCACAAACAGTTTTTTCATCCACCAGCACCCCCAAGTCCTTCTCAGCAGGGTTGCTCTCAATCCCTTCATCCCCCAGCCTGTATTTGTACTTGAGATTGACTCAACCCAGGTGCAGGACCCTGCACTTGGCCTTGTTGAACCTCATGAGGTTCACATGGGGACCATTCCTCAAGCTTGTCCAGATCCCTCTGGATGGCATCCTGTCCCTCAGGTGTGTCAACTGCACCACTCAGCTTGGCGTCATCTGCAAACTTGCTGAGGGTGCACTCAATCCCACTGTGTCGTTGATGAAGGTCTTGATCTCTTCCCTACTCCTGCTGGCCACACTATTCCTGATACAAGCCAGGATGCTATTGGCCTTCTTGGCCACCTGGGCATACTGCTGGCTCATATTCAGCTGGCTGTTAACCAACAGCCCCAGATCCCTTTTTTGCTGGGCAGCTCTCCAGCCACTCTTCCCAAAGCCTGTGGTGTTGCACGGGGTTGTTCTGACCCAAGTGCAGTACTCAGCAATGACTGTTGCTCTCCACCTCAAAAGACACTGACTCCCTTAATAGGCATGGAGAGAAATTGTTGCAATGGTGAAGACAGGCACTTGTCTTAGCTTACCTGTAGAAACTTGTCTGAAAATCATTTGAATTACATTTGTATCAAGCTTTAGCATTCTGAAAACTTAGATTCCTCATCTAAGCTAGGTTCACAGGTTCCCACACAGCTAATAGAGAAGAATAGATACTTTTGATAAGCAATTAATCCCATCCTAAGATAAGTATTTAAAACAGGTGGAATGAATTGCCCTCTGGAGGTATCAGTCCTCTTTCATTAAGCAGAAAGAGTTTAGGATGATTACATTCTTAATTTAATCACCTCAAGTAAATGGCTAAATTTCAGTGGAATGAATCCTGACAAGAACATGCTGGTGTATAGCACAGAGTAGTGTGGACACGCTAGCTCAGCTCCATAAGCACCATTAGTGTTTTACTGCAGCAAGGCAAAATAAAGCTCGCTATCCAGCTAAGAGAATTAATTCTGTCTAATGACAGACAGGATGAGGACACTACCTTGCTGTGTCAGCTCTTCACATTGCTTTGCTGCAATGGCACAAGTAACTTTTTATTGCTTGCTGCTTTAGATATACTCTGAGAATTGTGATACCCTCCAAATTCTTTTGTGGTGCCAGGAATGGGATATACCGAACTGATGCTGTTCTTGACAGTACATGCCACGTGTGGGCAATGGTGCCACATGTCAGAAAACATCTGCCAGTTCCCCACCTTCTCAGCACGCCCAGAGTAGGGAAGCTCTCTACAGAGCAGTTCCACTAGATAGCATATGGTGAGTTGGGTTTCTATCTTCCTTTGTGATGCTGGTCCACTGCAGACAAAATTTCTCTCTTATTAAATGAAATTCATGTAAATTGGATTGCTGCAGGGTTAATACTTCTGAATTTTAAAATGTAATTAATATGCAAATAAGTTACAAACTATCTTATTCAGAAACACTCTACTAACATGAAAAGACTTGGCAAATTACAAAAGATGAATATATTTGTCTAAAATAACAGGCTTTTCAAGTGCTTGAAGCTATAGTTCCTGAGAATAATAAATGAAGTATTTTAGAGATGATAAAAAGGCTCATAATGCCTTTTAATGACTGTAGGATCACAATTAGATGGCTTTCTGAAGGCTGTCCCCTTTCCAAATGGAATGAAAAACTCTGAAAGCCTATCCCAGTTCACTGTTATTGTTGCTGGATATTTGTGTGCGTGCACATGAAAATTTCAACATATTTAGGTCTGGCTGCAAGCCAACATGTGTGCATATGAGAAAGAACAGAGCTTTACTCTACTGTAAGGGCACTGCTAAGGCTATCAGTCCTTCTACTTGTTCTTATACTTATAAATAAACTGTAACTTTTAATTACTGTACAATCCCAACTATTAAAGAATTTCTGAAGAGGAAACTCAAGAGTAACTGTGAGCAGGAACAGCCAAACCATTTTCCCAAATTGGTTTAAAGCACTAAACCACAACATTACTATATGCTCACTTTGTCAAATTAAATGTAAAAACAAAGCTCCGTTATCTTTACTTGGCCTGCAAATGTAAAAGAAAGTGCAAGCCCTCAGCTTTAGTGACCAACTATAATAGCTGGTCACCCTGGCATTTAAAAAAAAACAAAACAAAACCCAAAACCTACCCAAAACAGGCACAATGACTTACTTTTCATTGTAACTGCTATTTTTGAGCCCTCTGCTGGAAAGAGTCTTTCTGAAATACAATTTTTAACTTAACATAAAAAAGTGCATTAGAAACAATCTGAGTATAGAAATGGTCGCTTATGATTCAAGTCATAAATTCATATTGCCTACACTGCAACCCCTTTTCCAGGAAAAGAGCTATCTTCTACTAGTTTCCTTGACCATTCTTAGCCACTGTTGGGTTTTTCCCCCCCCTCTGTCTCCCCCTCCCCCCCCAGTTTAAAGAATTTTCAACATTTCATAGACAAGAGTAAGGAAACCATGAGATGTTAACACGTGGAGTGCCCAACTCTGACTTCCATCCTACCCATCCACCTGCCCTGTTGTTTATCCCTCCACCTCCTCCTGTTTGCGCTGCTCATGCAGACCTGAGGCCCTTGTTCCATAAGAGCAACAGCAAGAGGTAGGACATGCTTGTCCCTATTGGGTAGCCTCTCCTCACCTCACACTTGTCTTGTTGAAGCTCTGAAGAAATTACTTTCTTCAGACAAGGCTCAGTTCTACATTTTACTGGCCTTGTTTGGCAGCCTTCAGAAGCCCCATACATCTCTGCTGATCATGCATCTGTGTGATTTATCAAAAGACCATGATCCAGTCAAATCTCAATGAGTTATTTGAACTCTCTCCAGCTGTTTCTAATAAAGTGTCAGGTATCTTTAGACATTCCTGGCATTACCAAATCCTAGATCCTACTGAAATTACCTACAATACTTCTCTAATATTTCTCTGATCTTCATCAGGCCTAAGTGGGCTTATCCTAAAAATGCAGAGTGAATTCCACGTTATATCCTTGGGACAGCTTCCCGTGTGAGAAGGGCTCCTTTGTGTGTGTCCTCCTGGCATGAGTGGTCAGGCGTCTGACCCCACGATCAGTCTCAAGCTGGACTGAGGGTGGGAACGCCTGTGCTGCTCACGTCTCTGCTTCTTACAGCTGGCAGTGCTTGCAGCTCTTGTTTCCCTGTGCTAGAGGCATAGCAGAGCACCTGAAGCCCTTGGTAGTGTAAGAGCAAAGGACAGAAAGACGGTTAAGACCATGAGAGCAACAAGTATTTGCAGCAAGTCAGACACCAGGGAAAGGAGAAGGAGCTGCAGGGCAAGGTGGGAGCTGAGCTGTTTCTTTGCTTTAACAGTGAAGGGGGGAGTCCTTAGAGCGTGTTTTTTAATAAACTGAGGCAGGAGGGATCAGGTGATAGTAGCTGATGTTGCTGACTCCTGAATCTGATAGTGGTGAAAGAGTCTCCCTGTCCTGAGCTTTGCTTGTGTATGTTCCACACCTCAGAAGGTTGGTGTGTGTGTGTTTGGGGGGGGCTGCTAATAGTTGACTTATATTTGACACAGGAAAGGAGGATCTGAGACAATATAAAGGGTGGGATTCAGGTGCCTAAACATGTCCAGTAGCGTTTTTTTAGATGCCTTTGTGTATTTTATTTTGCCTCTGCTGCTCCATAAGGCTGTAGTTGCTCTTCCATAGGTCTTGTGTCATATTTACTAGCCCAGTATGATGTCTCGGATACCATGTGGCACCTAAGATAGTGCTAGACACCTATGCTTAGACACTTGAATCATTCTCAAGGTCTCAACCCAAAATGTCTGGGGGACAGGAGACATAGAGTCAAGATATGAAGTGCTAGAGAGCTTGATTTTCCAGCATTTTTATTTATTTTTTTAAAGTAAATTAGATTTTATATCAACATTTACTGAGAGGTCATATACTACCAGCATGACATGCTACACAAGTACTAACAACATCTAACAGATAGACCCACTCCTGAAAGATAACTGAGGGTGGTCTGATCAGCCTCAGATATCACCATTCACTCTGTCTGACTGCTTGTTAGGGCAAAATTTATTGCTTGAAGTAAAACTAGATCAAATTGGCAGAGTGGGGGATTTTTCTATGTGTGTGCATTTGGGTGAAAGGGAAAAGAGGAAAGGCGTTCCCTTTCAGTTCTCTCCTGAGCCCTGTAGTCTACTGATCATGCTGGCTCTAGCTTATGAGATTCTTCTAGCAACAGTATGTCCTTTTGCTCAAACTCACGGCAAAACGAAAGGTTGATTACCAAGTTAGTGTTCAGCAAAAAAAATATTCTATTTAGACCATCACTCCATTTCCTGGACATGCTCTTTTCTTCAACTGTGGAGACAAGATGAACTGCATTAGCAATACTCTTTTCTGAGGGCACTAAAATAATCTTGTGGCATGAGCATGTGCATGTTGGGGCTGGTGTGCAACCAGGCCAAAAAAACACCCAAATTGATGCCTTTTGGCCATATATTTGGCACACTTTGGATGTTTTACAGGAAAATCAGGCAGTACAGCCCTGGAATGACTCCAGGACAATCTATGACTACTCCAGCCAAAAAGCAGGATGTCATTGTTTAGTTGGCATGTAATGCAAGAGTTCAGCAAGGATTGCTAAGATATGCATCAAAGAGCTTTAAACAGCACTTCTGGAATACTGCTTCAACTACATATTTGCACTGAAGCTCAGCAAGATTAGGAAACCTTTGTTTACTCTTCTATCTCTAGTGTTGTTTTTTCAGTGGGAAACACTCATACAGACAAATGTATTTAGAATTTGAAGGAAAAAAATCAAAACTCTGCTTGCTAATGAATCTAACTCCATGTGTGTAGTGCAGTAGTGTATATCTACTGCTTATAACAGTAATGTTTCATATAAAACAGACTTCATTTCTTATGTGTTCTATTTCTTTTGCATCTTCAGACGCTGTATTTTGACACTTCTTTTTCTGTGCAAAAGCCCTTTATTAATACAAGAGATCTGCTTAAATCCACCCAAGGAGCAGACATCTGAACAGAAAGCCAAATTGCTAATTGTCCTGTTAGTCCTGTTTGGGAAGCAATGAGAGTGGGTATGAAATGTAGCAAATGGGGAAAAGTACCAATAACTAGAAACACTCATAAAAAATGGCTAGACAGTTTAGCTAGTGGTAATACAAATGTATTCTGGTTTCTGCTAAGTCCAGTTATAGGGCAAAACTGATCCTTCATGCACAAGGTCAGAATATTATAGAAGGAGCCGCTCCCAAAGCAGCACATGTTCCATTAATTCTCTTATTTTCAGATGGATTTACTATTTTAAAAATGAGTGATGGAAAAGAATATTCATTTTGCCTTGGCTTTGTTTCTTATGTAAAGAAATGTCCTTTAAGAGTTTATGGTAGAAACACATGTTTCAGCATAGGCAGCCTTCTGAATCACTGCAGTCTCTCCTATGCCATGTCAGGTGGATCTGTTCCCATCAAAGAGAGTTTAACTGACAACTCAGCCTTTAGACTGTATCATTAAAGATCTCCTGGGATTTAGCTTGTCCTTCCTTGAGTGCACCGTGTGTGCATGGTTGCTCGGAGGCAGGGCAAGGGGTTTTGATCTGCACTGTCTCTATTTATGATTGACTAGCAGAGATTGCATGGCCTCCCCAGGCAATCTCCTTTGTTGGATTAGACAAATAGGTATTTTGTCTAGGTTGAGTTAATCCCACCCTGGGGCAGAAAGGTGGACTACTTGATCACGTGACATCCTTTTTAGTCCTATTTTTTCCTACAATTTTCTGATTCTTTCCTGATAAGTAGGATGCTGGGCTCTTCACAAGGTTAGGCACTGGAAAAAGATGAGGACCAAGGACTGAACCTGTAAATGTATTTAGAAGCTTAAGCTTCATTTATTTCTGTGGAAGCTGAGATCTAAAATACTTCTGTAGACCACAGACCAAGCCCAAAACTATCACTTTATCCTGGGTAAAATAAGAGAGACATAAAACCACACAAAATAATGGTAGGATCCCTTAACTCCCCTACGACTTGTGCAAGTTCTTCTTCCTAAAGATGTCAATCCTTTGCAAATTTTATGTGGTGCTTAATACCCTATCAGATCCATCAGTACATAGTCTCTATGTCATGATTGATTCACCTTTTATTGAAACAAAAAATTCAGTTACTACTGAAGTATTGATGCTGCCCACTTTACACAAACGACCCATTGTAGGTTCCTACCTTAGCCATCGCTACCACATCTCCTGTCTGGGTGGCCTCAAACAGTGGGTAGACTGACACATTACTCCCTTAATCTTTGACCTGGGTTCAGTTTAAGTATCATAAATGCTTGCATTAAATACTTGTATCTTTTCTACTTATAGCTATTCATTCATACCTCCTGTTTCATGGTTTTTCCTTTCTGCAAGTTTAGAACCTAACCCTTTCAATAACCCAAGTAGTGGTCATCACACCCTACATATTGGTAGATTAGTTCACAGGAAATATAGCCTCATAGAATAGTTTGAGATGGAAGGGACCTTTAAATCCCCCTGCAATGAACAGGGACATCTGCCACTAGATCAGGTTGCTCAGAACCTCATCCAACCTGACCTTGAATGTTTCCAGGCATGGGGCATCTACCACCTCTCTGGGTGACCTGTGCCAGTGGTTCACCATTTTTCCCTCATTAGGGAAAAATTTCTTCCTTATATATAGTCAAAATCTGACCTCTTTTAGTTTAAAACCACTACCCCTTGTCCTATCGCAACAGGCTCTGCTAAAAAATCTGTCCCCATCTTTCTTATAAGCCCCCTTGAAGTACTGGAAGGCTGCAGTAAGGTGTCCCTGGAGCCTTATGTGTATTTTAAATTCAAGGGCTATATGATCTGGTTTAGATTCAACTTTAGGGCTAAACTAAGCAAATTCTTGGAAAATGTATTGCATTGACTCTAAAGAGAACCCAAAGTGACTCTCAAATGCAGACACCTACATTCAGTTAGATTAATTCTGTTCCTTAATTTACATTCTCAATTACAGTAAATTATCCAGCCACCCAGATACAGGAGGATGAATAAAGTCTGGAAGAGCAGAAAAAGGGCACTCCTGAACTCAGTAACAGAGAGGTTACAGCACGCCCAGCATGCTGGGGTCTTATGGATAAAGAATATGTGTGTATGCAGCACAGCTCCTAACTCTGGCTTCAGGAACTGATTAACCAGGAAGGAAGCTCGGTTTAGCATGACATAAGTGTGGTATGTTATCACAGATTATGACATGTTATAATTCTGACTGTATATCTCTGAGCCCTTCCCCTTTGTCTTGTGGGTTGCTGCAAACAGATTAAAATATATATACACATATATTTTTTTTTAAGAAGAAGATGACCTGGTTGAAAGCCGCCCAGACTTAGAGAATGCTGACTTGACCAGAAGAAAATGTTACCTGGAGTGAAACGCTGCCAGTAAATTTGCGTTTCAGAAACTGTCATCGTATTTTGTTAAGCCAACATCACTGATGAATCAAAGTATTTTAGTAAAGTGTTATTTCCAAATTAATTTTGCTTATAGAATATTCACATAGTACATTCACATATTACTTTTCTACAGTGCTCTATAGATACTAAAGAAGGTATTTATTTCAAGTGGAAATCTTGAGATTTGGCTAGCTCTTTGGAAGGTGCTTTTTAAACTCATCTATTTACAAGTTAATTGGAGTTAATTGGTCATGATCTAGCTGTACAACCTTGCAATAACTGAGCTATTTCATCTTCATTTTGACCACGTTGTGGCTGGGATATTACATGAAATTTAAGATATTCCTTTCTGAACTAGCCTCTTCACATACCCAGGCTCTTCTTGAGGTTTGTCCAATAATAGCAAAAAAATGGCTGGATCATTTGTTTTGTTGTGTCTGCCCCTTCAGCAGTTGTTTGTACGTTAGTCTAAGGTGTAGTACTTCTTAGGGCATTCATTGCAACTTTTGTTTACTTTATAATTCTATTGACAAAACACAGTAGAGTATGAAGAAAAGGACACAGATTTCAATAGTAAATGTAAAGATTGTACAATGCAGTTGTTATATCCTTTCAGTATCATTCAGCTCTGGAGAAGAGGCCTCTGAGGGCTGAGGTGATGCTGGGGCAGGAATGAGGAAAAAGCAGGGACAGAAGAGAGAAACAATGCTGATCTGAAATCATACAAATCCAGCTCACCATGGGAGAAACACTAGCTCCCAAGTGTCTTGGGAAGTGGTTCTTCTTGCCTCCATTTCACAATGGTAGCATAAAGGCAACTCCGCCTGATGCTTCCCTTCCCCTCCTACTTTTTCCCTCATGAGTTACTCAGTTCTTGCTGCAATTAATACATTCAGGCTACTGAACCTTGGCGAGATGCTTTTTCTCTGTGCTGCCTCTAACTGTGATGCTCAGTCTGTACTGTTGTCTCTGGGTATATCTACATTACAGTCAATGAGATATTCTAAAGATTGCCAAACAGCCCATGGTTCCAGTAACATTATAGCTGTAGCAGTAGGGAGAGATTATTGTCTCAATTACCCAAGAAACAGGTTAAATTATTTGCTGTCAAGATACATATTGCTGCATCTTCCAGTATGTAAACTAGCTCCAGTATGGTATAATGCAGATTACAATGGAGGAATACTTAAAAGTATAGAAGACACTCAAACTTCTAACAAGTGGCAGGATGCCATCTTATAGTTTCAGTAATAGCGTAGCCAAAGATTAACTGGGGCCATTATACTTTTATGAATGGCAAGCCAGCCTTTTCACGTGTGTCCTCGTTAAGCTAGATACCTAGACAAGCTTCAGCTCTGGCCTTTCATTCTGCTGTTTCTCTTTAATTCGGTTATTTACATTTTGATAGATTTCATTTCAATATGTTGTTGATCTAACAGAGATACTATTAATACTGAGATACTTTCTGCTTCTTTCCTAACAGTTGAGTAGATTTTTTAAGCCAGAGGGCTGTGTAAACACCAGAAATCAGGCAACACAATTAACCTGCTCCAATTCTCTACAACTTCTTAGTTTATTTGGGTAAGGTCTAATAAAAACCTATATGTGTGTGTATATATATATTTTTATACATATGTGTATATAGATAAGTGCTTATGACAAGATCCCTGTTGGTAGGATAGACTGTCCCATTCTGTATTAAACATAGCTTAAAGAATCATAGAATGGTTTGGGTTGGAAAGGACCTTAAAGATCATCTAGTTTCAAATCCCTAGTTCAAAACCACAGGCATGTAAACATTAGGCATCTGATATAAGTGATGTTTTCAGGCTCCCTGTTGTATACAGCTAAGAACTGATAAAGGGCAATTCAGACCTCATGTCTTCGGTGATCCCATCTTTAGGATGGAAAGGATGCTTTTTTAGAGGTGTCTATTTTCATCCCTGTGCTGCATCTGACCTACTCATCCAGGCTTTTCTTGTAGTAAATGGAGATAGAGAGGCTTTCAGAGCATTATTCATCTTACTCTAAAGCAGATACCTAAGGTAGGTCATATGAGTTGCAAATTAAAGCACCTTTTCTTTTCATTGATAACGAAAGGAGCCTGGAGTGATGAGCACAGAAGTACCTTCAATGTAGGCATCTGAAGTCAGGTATAATGAGATGCTTTCATTCACTTCAGATTCAGGGCTATCCCCTGGGACTGCACACACTTGAAGGGGATTGATTGTTTTTGTGAAGCAGATAGTAAGAAAAGCTCCCAAGAGTATTTCTTTTTTCCTTCCTGTGACTTGTCTTATTTCCAGGGCTGAGGTCAAGGGAGCTGAGTCTTCAGTCATTAGATTGGACAGTAACAGGTTCTTCCTTTCATCGGGCCCTTTGCTAGGTTAGCTTTGCTGGCAAAGACAGATGTCTCAAAACTGTTCTGTAGCCTGGCAGTTCAGGTAAGAGGGAGAAACATTTTAAGTACTCTTTGACTGTCAAAAGCCTAAAATCCACCTGCAGTGCTTCCTGAGAAGGTGCTTTAACCATGAGCTTATTTGCACATATCAACTGGTATACCTCTTCCTTAAAAAAAACAGGCAAAAAACCCTCACAATCTTTATGGCACATCACCAACTGTCTGTTCCTGACACCTTTATATAAAAACAGTAACAACAATGAAGTCATGGTGGATGCCCTGTGATCTGTGACGATTTTGTGAAGAGATCTGTAGGGATTTAGTTAGCTGTGTCTATGCTGTGGGAGTTTTTTGAGTAGATATCATACACATATGCTTTTTCCTTACTTGTTTTGGGACTGTTTATTTATGTTATTTCTTCCATTGTTTTACAATATTGTGGACTGGCTGGTTTCAGATCTGAGAAAGAAATATACATGCTTCTTATCTGAAAACTTCACTGCTGAGGCTGAGAAGTTCTGTTATATTAATGGAAAAACACATATATAAAAAAATTCTCAGGCAGTTACAGACTTAAATACAATAAGCTAAAGTGATAGAAAAAAATTTAACTTCAACAAATCCAAAATATTTCATTAGATGAAATAATGTAAACTTCCCGGGGCATTTAAATGGGTTCTGAAGTAAGAATGACTGCTCAGGGCAACATTGTGTTGTGTTCATTACTGACCTCCTATCAGTTTATAATAAGGGGCAAAAAAGCAAATCTAAACCTAGACATGTAATGGAGAGTAACACGTTACAGAGATTAACATTGTTATATAAATGAATGGCCTGGAATACCGCGTGCAGAAAAGGTGACTTATTTTGTGAGGATTTTGTTTAATACGAATTATTTCATACATGAGAAACCCTAAAGAGGGAGAATTCTCCTATGGATATATATGATGTGTTTAGTGTTCATTTGGACCTTCAGTGTGGTACTTAATCCATAATGGGATCTGAATAGGCTGTTAAGAAAAGAAAAAAGTTATGTAGTTTCTTGAGGCATATGAGCACGTACGAAAGACTAAGGGTTTAAACAGCAACAGGGAAATCTGCCATGTCTGGAAATGGTGCAAAGATACAAAGGTGCTTGTTTGGATACAGGGTAATCACAGGCTGTGTTTCAAGCAGCTATCCCCGTAAGGGTCAAGCAGTGTTTACAGAAATTCAGTGAGCACAGAAGTCCTGATGGTGACCCAGCTCAAAAAACTCTGTGCACTGTGGATCAAGCACATATACCAACCCTGTACACCTCTCCTTCCAGCTGAGAGTCTCTCAAATAAAGTTGCCAATTTTACTTCCCTGAATATACTGTTGGCAATACCATAAATACTGCAAATACTAAGGTTATCTGACTGCAAATACTTATTTAGCTATCATCTAAGGCAATTGGCAAGATTTCTCTAGATGCTGTTGCATAGCCCCTGGTGGAGATCTTAATTTACCTGCTTAGCTGCAGATTTACGTGCTGTAGCAAGAGTAATCTTTATGATGGGTCAGATACTGGTGGCCTCTGACCCCGTCCCTCATTATTTGGTGAGTATATGTTTGCTAATTGAGCTGTTAGTGGCTAATAGCTTTTTTTAAGGTAAAGCAGTTTCATAGCTAACTGCTTTCAAGAGTGGGGAAGGTAGCTGCACATGTTGTGTGTTCTGTCATTAAGTGGGTCTAGAAACTCTTACTGCAAAATACTATTTGGTCTCTCTATTTAGTGCCCATTTGGCCAAATATCTTCCCATTGGAGCACCCTTGATTTCAGTGGACTCATCAGGGATGAACTTATCTTTCCAAGCCACATATTACAGGGATGTTACAATGGCAGGTAATGTTTTGAAACTGATAGGTAAATATTTTTACTTTCTTGTAAACAAGCCACTCAGAAATCTCAAAGGTCACAACACTAGCCTTTGAACATGATGCAACACCTGTGCTTTGGATTCCGTTCCATATCAGAGCACTAAAGAGAGCTGCTTCACATGCAAGCCTGAGGATGCTTAAGAAATTTGACTTCTTCAGGCATATGAGTACATATGAAATCACACAACTTGTGGCAGTGTATTTAAAAATAATTTTTAAAAATAATTAAAAATAGAAGCCCCGGAGCCAATAGGCTTAGGCCTTTTGAATGCCTGATAACCTGGGGTGACATTTATCACACCTTCATTTTGCAAGTCTAGGAGTTAAGCACCTAGTCTAAGTCAGGAAATTAAGCTTCCCTATAGCAGGGATGGAAGGACATGGGAACTTCTCAAATATCTTTCACAGGATGAGACGCCTCTAACCCACATCTCCCTTCACTGATTATAGGAGGACTCTCTCTATGGTCTGGTGTCTGTCTGACACTTGTCAAAATTTCTTAATTTCTAATATCAAGACAGCAATAAGTGATTCAAATATTCTCCTGCTGGAGCTGATAGACCCTGGAGGAATGGAGGAAGTAAGGTGCAAGGTCTAAGTCAGACAACTAAAATAAATGGCCTGAATACAGTCTTTTTATGTCCAAAGGGGTGACGAATGACACAGAACACTGTTTTCGTATAACGTTATTGAATGTGCATTTGAAAGACTGTTTCCTTACTGAAATGCCATAAACTCATTTTACTCCAAAATTTAGGTTAAAAAGGGGAATGGACCAAAGGACCTTTCAGCTTAGGCAGTCATATTCTGCCACTTGCACTCTACTCGTACATACTGAGATGGGAAAACTGAAAGTGCCTTGTCCAAGTTTTGGGGTTCTGTTTAAGGGCAGCCAGTTGCCATGTCCCAACTCTGTGGTGAGTACGTGGTGCCCCTTTCTCGGAAAGACTTGTACCCTGGGGGTGCTGCAAATATCCTTCTCCAAACACAAGTCCTAGCTGCTCTCTTACTTCCACATATGTCCGTTGAAAGATGAAGTTAGGCACCAATGCCTAACTTATCCTAACCAACCTACCCCTGCCTTCAAAAATCTTCCTTCTAAAATGAGCTGTAAACTGAAATTGAGATTCTTACTTGTTAACTGCTGTGTTTTGTCTGTGATGAACACCTTCTGCATTACTGGTGAGGTAAAATCAGTTTGATCGAGAGGTTTTATAGTTGTTGCTCCGGAATAGCTCATATTTCATAATATATGTTGACACTAATTGATGGCTCATTTGAACGTGAAAGAAAGTCTGGAGAACTGGTTTGAAACAAACTTACAGAAGTGCCTAGAGTTCAACTTGCAATGTTGCAAATGACTAATTTTAATAGGTATGCAGGTGAAGCAGACACCTACATCCACGTGACTTGCACATTAACAAAATCCTCATCTGTCATATTTTAAGCTGCCTGTGATTCCTATCTTGGCAAAACTTGTTGAAGACAATATGAACTTTGTTCGAGTGGAAGTCATAGTATCAGACCCAAAAGGCTAAGACATCTGTGTATTCACCCCAGCTGGGTGCAAAATGTGAGTAAAGTTAACATTGGCTAATTTAGGCAAATCTCTATGGAGAAAGGAAACATAGTAAGTGGTTGACATCACTACCTGGATATGAAAAGGGAGGGGGGATGATGGTTCTTGTCCTCTTCACAGTCTTAAGGCTTAGCTCTCATTTACTTTCCCGCTTGTGGCTGTCTAACATAAAGGCCAGTAGTTTATAGTCACAGGAAAATGTGTACTTGGCAGTGAGACTGTTTGAATTCTAATGTGATGAAACTGCCTGTGTGGGGTGGTTTTGTTATGACAACTGAAGCTACAAAGATTAGGTAAAATTTCTCTTATAAAGCAGGAGGGAGAAAATTACAGTGAAGGGCATCCTAAGTGCTTAAACAACAGTTTCTTCAGCCTTTGATATTCAATTTTAATAGTTATCCAAGGTCAACACAAAGATGGCAGGATCATCCTTCAAAAGAATTTGTTTCAGTTTATGACACATACCATAGTGTCCTGAATCATTAAAAGCATTCAATTTGGCGATACCTGACAGCTTGTTTGACTGAAGTTCTGGACCTAGTTTAACAAGCTTTGTTGTAGAACATGACTGTATACTATATAAAATGTGCAGTATGTCATGTTTATAGTATAGGTGTGTATAAAAAATATTTACTTGATGATAGAAAAGAGTTCTGTTAACAGGCAAAAATCAGCATTTTGGCTCAGATTAATTAAAATAATTCTAAATGTTATTACTAAATAGAATTCTCTGTCAGCTGCAGAATTACTGCACTGTTATCAACAATTCAACTTACCCACAGACAAACATACCTCCTTCCATAAGACCAGCAGCCATCCAAAACACATAAAAAAGACAGTAACATTGTCCTGGTTTCAGCTAGGGTAGAGTTAATTTTCTTCATAGAAGCTAGCATGAGGCTATGTTTTGGATTTGGGATGAGAAAATGTTGATAAGGTGCTGATGTTTTGAGTTGTTGCTAAGTACTTAAGGACAGTCCAGCTTCTCATGCTGGCCTGCAGCGAGCAGGCTGGGGGTGCACGGGAAGCTGGGAGGGGACACAGCTGGGACAGCTGACCCAGGCTGGCCAAAGAGATATTCCATACCATATAGCGTCATGCTCAGTATATAAAGCTGGGACAAAGAAGAAGGAAGGGGTGGAGGGACGTTCGGAGTTATGGCGTCTGTCTTCCCAAGAAACCATTACGCGTGACGGAGCCCTGCTTCCCTGGAGATGGCTGAACACCTGCCTGCCCATGGGGAGTGGTGAACAAATTCCTTGTTTTGCTTTGCTTGCGCGCACGGCTTTTGCTTTACTTATTAAACTGTCTTTATCTCAAACCATGAGTTTCCTCACTTTTACTCTTCCGATTCTCTCCCCCGTGCCACCGTGGGGGAGTGAGCGAGCGGCTGCGTGGTGCGTAGTTGCCGGCTGGGGCTAAACCACGACAGTCCTTTTTGGCGCCCAACGTGGGGCTCGAAGGGTTTGAGATAATGGATAATGACAAGTTTGATTGGAATGTGCTAGATGATAGAATTTATAGCTGTTATTGCTGCTTAGCCATTAATTGTCAGGCCCCTGTGCTTGCCATGGGTTTGCCTTCCCTGCATGTATTAGAGTCCAGTGCTCGTTAGTGGCTGCATTTTGCTTTCGCTGCTGCTGTACTGCTGATCATCTGACTCTGCTGTGCCTGGGAAGATTCTGATAACAGCAATGGCCTTGGGCCTGGGCTGGCAGATGGCTGGGGTATTGCTGGTTTTTTTTTTCCCTGTGCTGCTGTACTGAATAGGCTGGAACTCCACTGTGAACTTGAGTCGAAGGGACTGTGACCTGTGCGTAAGCCCATGCCAGAAGCAGGTATATCTCGAAGCATCTGTGGCCATGGTTATGTGTGTGCCGCAGCAGGTATACCTCTGATGGGATTGTGGCACAAGGATAAGTCCACGCTGGAGAAGGTACATCTCGAAGTGTCTGTGGCTGTGGATAAGTCTATGTTGCAGCAGGTACACCTTGAAGCATTATTGGTTGTGCATGAGGTCATGCTTGGAGCACCTCAAAGTGTGTGGCCATGGAGAAGCCCTCAACAGTGCAGGTATATTCCTGGAGGGACTGGAACTATGGGTAAGGCCACACTGGAGCAGATTTATCTCTGGAGGTAGTGTGGCCTGTGGAGACAGCCATTTTGGAGCAGGTGCACCTTGAAGTGACTGCAACTGTGGATAAGTCTGTGCCGCAGCAGATATACCCCTGCAGAGACTGTGGCTCATGGAAGGGACTGCAGTCTGTGGATAAGTCCAAGCTGGAGCAGGGGCAAGGGGAGGAGTTCATTGCAATGTTAAACCCTAGGGTCCAGTACAAAGGGCCCAGGGGTGGAGATTGTAATGGAAGTACCTTTAAACTGTTGTAACCCACGATTTGAGTTGCATGTTATAGGAACTACTATAGCAGGAACCACCTGAACGAATGGAGGACAAGCCTTACAAGAAGCAGTGCCAGTGCAGCAGTGACCTGACCTGAGCTGGCTTTGGTGCCCAGTAACTCCATGCAACACCCCACCTCGCCTGTCCTGAGTGACCACCATAAGGGATGGAGCCCAAAGTCATGGACTAAATGAACTCAGCAGACATTTCACGGACATTTTGGAGGGAAGTCTATGGACTAAGGGGATGATAACCTGTGTATTATATTAAAGGATGGGAAGGGGGGTGGTGGTTGATGAGGTTATATTGGATAGTGTGGTACCTGAGCATAACGTAAATGGTATGGAATAAGGGGTGGATAATGTCCTGGTTTCAGCTAGGGTAGAGTTAATTTTCTTCATAGAAGCTAGCATGAGGCTATGTTTTGGATTTGGGATGAGAAAATGTTGATAAGGTGCTGATGTTTTGAGTTGTTGCTAAGTAGTCAAGGACAGTCCAGCTTCTCATGCTGGCCTGCAGCGAGCAGGCTGGGGGTGCACGGGAAGCTGGGAGGGGACACAGCTGGGACAAACATACATCTAGATATTGCTGCAATTGTTTTGAGAACAGTATCATGCTCATGTTATAAAAGCCTCTCGACCACTGAGATTACTCGTCTAGAGAAAAATGGATTGGCTCTTTGAATGAGCTACCTTAATATGATATAAGTACTTAGTGCAATACAGTCTCTCCCCACCACTGATCATTCAGCTAAACACAAAACATATGCAGAAAATGATTAACCATTGTAACCCATGATGGAGGAAGATCAACCTCTGAATGAAATTTCAGCATGCATGGCTTCATTCTACAGGAACTGGTCAACTTTTCTCTAAAGTTACTTCATACACCTATCATGAGAAAGTTAATTTTGGGCAAATATTCTTAATACCCTGTTTCTATGGCAGACCAGGAGACAAGATAGGCTTATGTGGTCAGAGGCTTTTCTCTTTTTTTCCCAGTAATTTCTATTGAAGCTATTAAAAGACATTATCTTTATGTACAACTCTTCCTCTGCTTATTTAGAGTGGTAACAAATCATAATTGCCAGAACACCACCACCACCAGTCAAAGATACTAAACTGTATTCAATAGAGAGGAATGGACTACTCCAAAAAGTTTCATCTCAGCCACCTTTAATATCTGTGCTAGAATGAAACCAATTTGAACTCCTACATTTTAAACTCATAGTTCTTAATACAGGAATCAAACATGTGGACTCATAAACAACTCTGTCATGAAAACTAGAATTTGATTCTCTCTGACCTTCTATCCAATTGAGAACATTGCACCACCAGCTAAATAACATTAACTCTAGCACCAATCAAGTGATCCCTGCTCTTTCAGCCATTAATGTTTTCAATGGGTTACACTAATAAAATGCCTGTATTGCAAATGTCAAAACGCACACAAGCCACAGCACAATTCATCCCTTATTCATCCCTTCTGAAAGTATAAGAACAGGGAGAGAGAGGAAGGGAAATAAATCTGTTGCAATTTTTTATAACAGGCATGTATTACCAGAAAAAAAGCCCCAACTTTGCACAACAATCTCTGTACCAGTTTACAAATGAAGACCGCGATTTAAACAATCTGAAAGCTAATGCAGAGTCAGTGCACATGGTGAGGCTGACCCCAAAATCCTAATCTGTGGCCTTTTTAAATACAGGTTTCTATAGCATGTGATGATAGGAAGTTTTAAAAATATTTAGTTGAGCTTTAGTTGTAATTATCTTTTAGCAATAAATACATTTTAATACTTTTTTGATAACTGAACATCTATCCAAGCAAAATTTTGTAAGGTTTAGTTCACTATGAATCGCAGACAGGCAATAAGACATCAGAGGATTTCTCTAATAGGCTTTTTTGATACTTGGTATTACAGCTAAATCAAAATGTTGGATGTATCCTAACAAGAATATATGTATTTGTGGGGTGTTTGTAGGACAGGAGAACTTAAATAACTTAGCCTGGATTTGATCTCTTATCCACTAAGTAGCTTCCATTCTGTTTTCTTTTTCAAAGAAAGTGCTGTCAGGAAATCTTCCTTACTTCTTTCATTAAGAAAATATATAAGCACTTGACTGTATTGGAATTTCAGTGATCTGTAATTAAAACATGGCAATATAAATTAGAGTAGATAACCAGCATAGACACAGCTTACAGTTTAAAATATAAAATAAAATAAAAATTTGGCTCTTCAGATAAATGTATAAACATGGAAGATTTGACTGTGTTGACCTCCACCTGTTATTAAGTATTTACCTATAAGTAATAAATGTCTTGCCAATAATCCCTTGTTGATACACAATTTCAGTCATAATTATAATTTACATAAATATAATCTAACATAATACATAACCACACCAACATGTATCTATGCTGGACTGCAGGTTGAGATGAACTTGTCATTGTCATTGGTGACAGCATTTGGCCAGTCCCTGCCCAGAACATTTCCAACCACTCACCAGTTTGATCCAGGAGAAATCTGAGAGAGGACTCAAGAAGTCTAGGTCCCTAAATATTCTTTGGAAACAGCTATGTTGCTCATAGTGTCTTTATTGTTGCCTTCATTACACATCAAAGAATGTGTGTGTGTCAGTGTACATTTAAAAGTAACGTTATAAATTCCATAATCACAGTAAAAAAAACTTCAAAAAATCCAAACACAAGACATAAACCATAGATAAGGAAGCTTTTGATGGAATTACATATTTACTCTAGTAAATTACCAAGTCTTTTCTCACTGTTAATAAGAGATCAAGAATTTGTATTTTGGCTTTAAAACAAAAGGAGTAAGAGTGATCAAAAGGCAGAGAAGAAAAAACGTAAAGGAAAACACATTGCTTCTGATGAGATCTAAAGTGGGAAGGAGCTTGAAGAAGGTTGATCTGAAAAGTAGGTTTTCCAAGAGCCAAGACTGAAGTGAAAATAGCACTAGAGACATGGAGAGTGGGCAGGGCACCAGTGCTAGGCAGGTGAAAACAATTACTGGAGCAGCAGCAGCAGCAGATGAAACATCATAAGGTACTAAGACAAAAGCCTAAGAAGACTTTTAGAAGCACAGAGGGTGATTTGGGGCTGGGTTTTAGAGTGAATGTTGGCTGGATCATGCAGTTGCATTTACTGTAGGCTCATGAAAACGTAGAAACCAGCATTATACTCATCCCAGCTTCAACAGAAAACAATTTTGAGAACAGACGGTATGAAAGTTTCACTAGTCAAGCAATGAAACGTTATCCTGATAGAAACCAGTGAAGTTTCTTCATGCTACAAGGGAAAGATTTACCTAAGGCAAAGGGAAATAAGACTATGGATGCAAGATTTAGTGGCTTTGGACTTTTCAAGAACATCTCTGCCTGCAGTGCAACAGATATTTGGACTGAAACAGAAGTCATGAAAGAAATGGAGAATAGATTCAAGACAATGCCACATCTACAGAGTGTGATGGTAAAGAAGAAATCTCAGGAAGAAGAGAGGATTCTTGGGCCAGCCGTCTGCCTCTTGAGATATCGGCAGAAAAAGGATGACTGAAAGTTACAGCTTAGCAATACTCTTGCACATACCCATGTAAAAGCTAGGCCCGATAATTTATAAAAAGTAACTTGCATAATAATTCATTAATGAAATAAGAAAAAGTGAGTATGGAAGCATCAGAAAGGTTGTTGGTTAACTACAGCTATATACAGGCAACCGAGACACTCCCTCATCTAGCTGATTGAACATTTTCAAATTTTTACCCTATTTTAGCAGACTATTTACATAGGATTGTTCTTTGGTCTGTACACCAAATCACCCGTCACGTTGTGCATGATGAAAATTTTCTCTGTGCCACAGAAGGTACTGTGCACTTTCCTTTTACACAGCCTTCAGAGTTGAATTGTAACAGCAAGATTATTTATACAACCAATAATTGTCCAAATGCTCCCATGAATCTCATCTGCTATTTCCATCCTCTCCCTCTGCTTTTCTAATTTCCTTGGTAAGATAGTTAATATACATTGGCAAGAGATGGCACATCTTTTTGCACTTCTAAGTTATGAAATACTCATGTTATCTATTTGCAAAATGTTAAAAACCCCTGTCATATTTAGTCCTCTTTTCCAGTGTTTAACAATCAAAATTATTTCATTTTTACTAATTTATTTGAAGAGCATCTCTGGAATAATTCTGTCATTAAGCACAAAATCTCTGATGAGAAGTAATGTAATAACAAAAATCAGGCTTTACTACCGTTACGATTATACCATATCAACAGAGGGCAGTCTTTGATAACTATAAACTTATATGTAGACTTGGTGAGTAGTAAACTTCTGTTTGTCTTACACAGGAACTGTGAGTTGTGTAGGTTTCAACAAGGAATATAAATCTGTGATCCGTCATCAAAAGCAGAAGCCAGATGCCCTCAGAAAGGGTTGCATTTAAAATAAGAATAGGTTTGCATTCATTTTTCAATAAACAAATGTCTTAAAATATAGGTTTATCCTGCTGAACTTCACAAGTAATTTCCTTCAGAATAAATAGTCATTACTAGATTTCCATGAGCACACTTTCTTTGATTAATACTCTGCTAAATGAGCAGGCCTTCTTTGTCCTAAAGCTTTCTGTTTCTGTTTAGACTCAGAAATATAATGCAGGAGTGTAGCAGAGCTACAAGCTTTCATGCAAGGGTATGTGTATTCTTTTTTTCCCTGGTCAAATACCAGTCACTTTATTCACCAAAAATTTATTTAAAAAGATCTATGGACTAGTTATTGGGCCCAATTCTGATTTGTTATTTTGACTTCAGAGGCAATTGGTAGGAAAACACTTTGGATTTACAGCTATGTCATTAGATCAGAATTTAGCCAAGATTAATTTTCTTCAAGTAAAATTTGAACACAAGTGTTGGCACAAGCCAACCAGTTAGCAAGTCAAGGAAAATCCTTTAAAAATTCTTATCAACTCTATAATTTGGAGCACTTTACGTTTTATGTCATGCTGTGAAAAGAAGAAAAAAAAAGTCTTGCACTTTGTTCTTGGGCTATGGCACAAGAGCTCATTGACTTGTTTGACAAGACAGCAACTGCTAAAAATAAAGAGGACTTCTGCTGTTTGTACATGGAGATTTACTGCTTGATGATGGAGATAACAGAGAACAAAGAACCTGACCCTGTATCCACTGAAAATAAGAAATTTCTGTACCAGAGATGGATCAATCCCATCCCTTCACTACTTTTCTAATTAAGAAGCTAAACCTCTCAAAAATGTATTTGTTGGAATGTGCTTCTTCATTCACTTTCAACAGAGGTATTTCAAAAGCTACTCTTCCATCTATGATTTCTCTAACTCTCTTTACCAATTGAAAAGAGATGTCCTAGATATAATCTCTCTTCATAAACATAACAACAAATATTAGACTGATTTTAACAGAGAGGAGATTGCTCTGTTACTAATGTGGTTCAAAACACGTCCTCAATAAAGAGAAGATATTTTAAAGGTACATATTTACCTGGTATCCCTAACATGCAAAGAATATTAAAAACTGAAAAAAAAGGAAGTGCACTTTTCATTAGATACCTTTTTTTTTCTTTTTGCCAGAACAAGTAAAAAAGCTAGATGCAATTTGTAAGTGATTTATTACTCTTTTTCTCTAAGTGTCTCTGCACACACAAGCATATATGCACATACACACATGGTTTGAGTGGCAAATTCTGCAAAAGGCAGTTTATTTTGAAAAAATTAAAATCTTTCTCCCTTGAAGTGAATAAATGTGAAGATTTCTACTGAACATTGGTTCTGTAAAACTTCATTTTACTACATTGGTTCTGTAAAACTTCATTTTACTACAGTCTAAATTGGGAACCAAACTTAGTTGGTACATATTTCTTTAATAAGATAAGCTATTCATGCCTGTGAAGGCAGACATGCCTTCACATCACCCTGATGCTACCTCAAATCTCTGTGCTGGGTCATTTATTTTTGGGGTTTTGTGTGTTTGTGGGGTTTTTTTAATTAATTTATTTGTTTTAAAACAGAACTCAGGACTTGATATTAGACCATTATATCTGGACAATTCCAATTACTCCATCCTGAATATTTTCACCTTTAACAAGAAGAGATACTAATGCAATGTTTGTGAAACTCTGGGAGACCCTTGGTCCTGGGACTCAACTTTTTCTTCAGAATTATCTTCCTTGGAGGCTTAGAAATAGGAAATTAACCTGCTGAAATCCAGGGTGAATGCCTCATAAGCGTAGGGAAATGGTAATGGTAGGGATAATAAATGGTAGGGAAAATGTTCCTTAACTTACTAGATGTCTAACTACTGAAATTACCACCTCCTGCAGCAGCATCCAAGTCCATAATTCAGTATAGGCTTGTTTAACTATATAGCTTTTTACAGTTTTCCACAGGTATGTCAATAACAGAATATAAAAGTATCTCACAAATTACAGTAATCCAGTGTTGTAGAACAGATGTCTTCTGATGACCCTCTGCCCCAAACCGAGCTGCTTTTTTTGTTTGTTTTTAATGAATACTTGTATGTAAACGTGGCTGGCTGTGCCCACACCTGAAATTCCAAATTCAAGTTTTCCATACAGAAAGCAAGATCACATGCCATAATGTTGCTCCACCGCTGAAGGATAATTTCAAAGATTATTTTAAAAGAAGGCATCACAAATTTACACAAAGTCGTTTCCAAACAGCCTCGGGGCATCTTTGAATCTGCCCCTCCCTAGTATTTTTCGTTTTTCCATTGTTAGAAACATTTTTTTAAAAACAGACTGTGGATCACATTTCATTAACAAGAATTTTAGCAGCTGCGAGTGAAGACGAATAAAAAGTCAGAGCCTCCCATTAGGAATTTTAAAAGGCAAATAACTCCTGCAAGCTCAGGCTCTTACTAATATGCTTTTAACTGCAGACACAAGATGGCAGAGATACCGTGAAGTTTTTATTCACCGACTGCTGTGACTAGACACCTCCGAGGAATGAAACGGGGTATTAACTAACGCGTTTTGCCCCGGAGGTATTCACCCGTTTTCGTTCTGGCGCAAAGGCAGGCGGTGCCGGCAGGCAGGTCTCCACACACCGCCCCACACCCCCCACCCCGCAGCCACTCGCCGCTCCGGCGGCAGCCCCGGGGCGCGGCTCCCCGCCTGACCCGCCCCGGTTTCCCTCAGGCGCCTTCCTCTCCCTCGGTCCCCCGTTACCCTCGCTCGGCTCTCCGGCAACCCCCGCTCCTGCCGCCGACGGGAACCGGGCGGCGCCGCCGCCCCGCCCTCACCTGTCGCCCCGTACCCCGAGGGGAAGGGTACCCAGCCCACCCCGGACAGCCCCGCTCTAGCTCTGCCCCACGGAGCCAGGACTAAGCTGAGGGCGGCGAGCGTCTGGCAGGGGTACGGTCCTCCGCGGGGGGCAAGCGGCCCCGCCCTCCCCCCGGCACGGGGGCTGCCAGCAAGGCGATCCCCGCCCGCCACCTCCCCCTGCCTCGCCGCTCCCGCACGGCCCGGCCCCGGCCCGCCGCGCTCCCGGCGCCTCCTCCTCAACAACCTGTTGAGGGGTTGGGGGGAGGGAGGGGGAGGCTGTCCCCCTTCTAGTTTGCAAGATTGTCAATCCACGCTGTCCAATCGCGCCAGACGGCCTCGCCCCCCGCGGGTACCTATTGGTCGCTCGGAGGCGCAGGGCGGGGCTTCGCAGCTCGTGGGTCTCCCCTCTGGAGTGCGGCGCGCTCGCTTCAGAGCGCAGTGTGTGTGTGCGGCGAGCGGGAGCGGAGGGTCCGCGCCGGCGGCAGGAGTGGGTCCGCGACTCGGGCCCTGTGGAGCGCAGACGCCACTGCCGGGGGCTCCCGGCGCTTCGCTCCGCCGGCAAGGACCATGCAGGTTCTCCGCGCCGCGCCGCGGCGGCTGCTGGCCGGCTTGCTGCTACTGGCCAGCTGCGCCGGGGTGGGGGCGCCGGAGCCGCCGCCAGGCAGCGCCGCGGTCTCCTCGCCGTGGGCGCCGGAGGCGGCCCCCGTCGTGGTGGCCAACCGCGGGCTGCGGGTGCCCCTGGGCCGCTCCGCCTGGCTGGACCCCGCGCGGGATCTGGTGCTGCAGGTGCAGCCGGGGGACCGGTGCCACCTCACCGTGCTGGACGAGGACCCGCTGTGGCAGCGACCGGGCCGCCTGAGCCCCAGGCGCTTCCCTTGCGACTTCGGGGCCCGGGAGGTGCAGTACTCCCACCTGGGCGGCCGCAGCCCCGCGCGGGACCGCGTCCGCCTGCAGCTGCGCTACGACTCGCCGAGCCGCGCCCTGGTGCTGCCCCTGGTGCTGGAGGTGGAGGTGCTCTTCACCCAGCTGGAGATCGTCACCCGCAACCTGCCCCTCACCGTCGAGCGCCTGCGGGGCACCAGCAACCCGCTGGACGCCCGTAGCCTGGAGTTCGCCTTCGAGCCGGGCCGGCAGCGCTGCCGGGTGGGCCTGCTGCCGCCGCTGGCCGGGCTGCCGCGGTACGGAGAGATCCTTAACTACCCCCCGGTGCCGGCGCCGGTGGCCGCGGGTGAGGAAGCGGCGGGGGGCGGCCCGATGCCTGCCTCCATGTGGGACTGCGAGGAGTTCCTGCGCCTGGGGCTGCGCTACCGGCACACGGCGGCCGGCAGCTCCCCGAACCGTGACCTGGTGCCACTGGTGGCGGAACTGCGAGAGGCGGCGGGTGATGGTGCACTGCTGAAGCGCGAGTACTTCCAGGTGCTGGTGCGGATCCGGGCCGGGACTGAGAACGTGGCCCCCAAACCCAGCTTCTTGGCCATGCTTATGATGGAGGTGGATCAGTTTGTCCTCACTGCCCTCACGCCAGACATGCTTGCGGCCGAGGATGCTGAGTCACCACCAGACCTGCTGCTCTTCAACATCACCTCGCCTTTTGGCCCTGGCCAGGGGCACATGGTCAGCACAGACGACCGGAGCTTGCCTGTGTCCTCCTTCAGTCAGCGGGACGTGAGGGAGCTGCGCATTGCCTACCAGCCACCCACAGAGGACTCAGATCGGGAGCGGCTCTTTGAGCTCGAACTGGAAGTGTTGGACCCCGAGGGTGCTGCCTCAGAGCCCTTTGCCTTTGTGATTGTCGTGAAGCCCATGAACACCCTGGCACCTGTGGTGACCCGCAACACTGGCCTTGTACTCTATGAGGGGCAGTCACGGCCCCTCTCAGGCCCTGGTCCCAGCCCCAACCTGATGATCAGTGATGAGGATGACCTTGAGCAGGTGAGGGTGAGTGTGGTGGCTGGGCTGAGGCATGGCCACCTTACTCTGCTGGAGGACACCCCAGCACCTGCTGCCCCTCGTAAACACTTCACAGTGGCTGAGCTGGCAGCAGGCCGGGTCATTTACCAGCATGATGGCAGCGAGTCTCCACTCAGTGACAACCTGGTGCTGCGGCTGGAAGATGGTGGCTCTCGCCACCGTGTTGAGTTCCTCTTCCCCATTACCCTGGTGCCCACTGATGACCAGCCACCCTTACTCAATGCTAACACAGGGCTGAGCATGGCTGAGGGTGAAACAGTGCCCATCACCACCCGTGCTCTTAGCGCCACTGACATTGACTCGCAGGATGCCATCCTGCTTTTCACAGTGGAGTCTGGCCCTTCTTCTGGGCAACTCCTCCTCCGTCAAGCACAGCCACCTCCTGGCTGGGAAGAGGAGGAAGAAGATGAGGGCTTTTCTTGGCGGAGGGTGCCGGGCTTAGTGGGGAGCTCCCTAATCTATGAAAAGCCGGTGAGACAGTGGCTGCAGCAGGACATTGTGGAAGGGCGTCTCTATTACCACCACTTTGGGCCTCACAGCCCAGGCCCTGGGGTTGTGTTAGACCAGTTTGTCTTTAGAGTCCAGGATGACAATGACCCACCCAACCGCTCTGGCCCACAGACTTTTGTGATCCGGGTACATCCTGTAGACAGATTAGCCCCAGAGCTGCATAGTAGCAGCAGCCTGCATTTAATAGTTGCAGAACAGCAGGTGACCCCACTGCGTAGGAAGCACTTGTGTTACACAGATCAGGATTCAGGGGACCGTGAACTCCGCTACACAATAACCCAGCCCCCCACTGATACTGACACCAACCACCCTCCGGATGTATATGGAGCCCGCCTGGGATCCCTTGTGCTGACTGAGGATCACTCTGTGGAAGTTACCCACTTCACCCAAGCCCAGATCAATCATCACAAGATATCGTACCGTCCCCCACAGGAAGAACTGGGGGTGGCTCCTCATTTGATTCAGTTTCAGTATCAAGTGCAAGATGCAGCTGGCAATGCAGCCGAAGGGACTTTCACCATCTACCTGCAGCCTGTGGATAACCAGCCTCCTGAAATCACTAATACTGGCTTCACTTTGCCTGAGGGAGGCACCTATGTCCTTAGTCCAACTGAGCTGGATGCCAGTGACACGGACACTGAGCTTGCCCATCTCAGATTTATCCTGACCCAGGCTCCTCGGTATGGCCAGTTGCAGCTTTCTGGGTACAGTTTGATTCCAGGAGGTGTCTTTGGCCTGGAGGATATCAGACAAGGGAGGGTGGTGTATGTGCACAGTGGAGCCGAGACCAACAGTGATACCTGCAGGCTTGATGTGAGTGATGGGGTTCATTTTGTGCCCATCACACTGAAAATGAATGTGCACCCAGTTGATGATGAGGTTCCCATGCTACGGTTGCCCCCAGGCACTCTTGGTTCCTACCTGGATGTGCTGGAGAATGGTGCGGCTGAAATCACTGCTAATGTGATTCAGGGCACGGATGAGGATACAGATGACTTAATGTTGACCTTCATTGTAGAGGATCCTCCTCAGCATGGGAACATCCTGGTCCAAGGAGTGCCTGCAGAAAGATTTTCCCAGAGAGATCTGCTGGATGGTGCTGTGGTATATGCTCACACTGGTGGTGAAATAGGCCTTCTGCCCATAGAAGACACCTTCAACCTCACCTTGTCTGACCTATCTGAGGAGTGGAGTGTCAGGGGCAATGTTGTTCAAGGAGTTTCAGTCTTGGTGACCATTCTTCCTGTTGACAATCAAGCCCCAGAGATTTTTGTGGGGGAGCAGTTCATGGTACCGGAAGGTGACAAACGGGTCATTACTCCTGCTCACCTCAGGGCTGCAGATGTGGATACTCCTAATGACGATATACTCTGCACCATTGTTGCTCAGCCCACATCTGGGTATGTAGAGAACATCTCTCCAGCTCCAGGATCTGAAAAATCCAGAGCAGGTGTAGCTATAAGTGCTTTTACCTTGAAAGACCTCCGACAAGGGCATATTTTTTATGTCCAAAGTATACATAAGGGTGTAGAGCCTGTTGAAGACAGATTTGCTTTCCGCTGTTCTGATGGCATTAACTTTTCCCAAAGACACTTTTTCCCCATTGTCATTATGCCAATCAACGATGAAGAGCCTGAAATCTTTATACGGGAGTTTGTTGTGATGGAAGGCATGAGCCTGGTTATTGATACCCCTATCCTCAATGCAGCTGATGCAGACATCCCTGCTGATGAGTTAATGTTCACAATCACCAGGCTTCCCAGACATGGCCACATTGTGAACCAGCTGGTCAATGGAACTGTCCTAGTGAAGAGCTTCACCTTGGATCAAATAACAGAGAGCTCCAACATACTGTACGAACATGATGACTCTGAGACAAAGGAGGACAGTTTTGAGGTGAAACTCACAGATGGTAAACATACCGTTAGGAAAACAGTACTCATCATGGTTATTCCTGTAGATGATGAGACACCCAGAATGGCCATCAATGATGGTTTGGAGATTGAAATAGGGGAAACTAGAACTATTCATAACAGAATATTGAAGGCTACTGACCTAGATTCTGAAGACAAAACCTTGACATACATTATAAGATATGGGCCAGCACAAGGCCTCTTGCAGAGAATAAAGCCTTCAGGTGGAGTTGAGAATATTACCCTAGGGATGAACTTCACTCAAGATGAAGTGGATAGAAACTTAATTCGATATATGCATTTTGGCCAAGAAGGAGTTCGTGATCTTATAAAGTTTGATGTGACAGATGGAATAAATCCTCTCATTGACCGCTACTTTTATGTGACAATAGGTAGCATTGATATTGTCTTCCCAGATGTAATCAGCAAAGGAGTTTCTTTGAAGGAAGGAGGGAAGGTAACCCTTACTACTGATTTGCTTAGCACCAGTGACCTGAATAGTCCAGATGAGAACTTAGTTTTCACTATTACCAGAGCACCTGTACGTGGTCATCTTGAATGCACAGATCAGCCTGGGGTACCCATCTCCACTTTTACTCAACTTCTATTAGCAGGTAATAAAGTCTATTACATTCACACTTCAGAAGATGAGGTGAAGATGGACAGCTTTGAGTTTGAGGTGACTGATGGCTATAACCCTGTATTTCGTACTTTCAGAATTTCTATCAGTGACGTGGACAATAAGAAACCTGTCGTCACAATGCATAACCTGGTGGTGAGTGAAAATGAATACAAACTGATAACCCCATTTGAACTGACTGCAGAAGACAGAGATACACCCGACGCATTGCTAAAATTTGTCCTCACTCAAATACCAGTTCATGGTCAGATCATGTTCAATAACTCCAAACCAGTCACCACCTTCACTAAAAAAGATCTAAATGAAAATCTAATCAGCTACAAGCATGATGGCACAGAATCAGTTGAGGATAGCTTCTCTTTCACTGTTACGGATGGCACTCATACTGATTTCTATGTCTTCCCCAATACTGTGTTTGAAACAAGGAAACCTCAGACCATGAAGATTCGAATAATGGCTGTGGACAACAGTGTACCTCAAATTATAATAAATAAAGGTGCTCAGACTCTCCGTATTCTGGCCACAGGTCACACTGGATTTCTGATTACCAACAAGGTGCTCAAAGTGGAAGACAGAGACAGTTTACATGTTACTCTCAAGATCAGAATCACAGAGGGTCCACGCCATGGCTTCCTGATCCACCTGGGGAAAGGCAACCATAGCATCAGCCAGTTCACCCAAGGTATTACAATATTCCATGCTTTTTTTAGATCACTGGAAACATTCTTGTTCATGCTAAAGGCTATAATAATTGATGGAAGAAACTTTCCAACAGTGAGCTTATTTATAATGGCTTTATTATTTTTTAGTTCTGTTTGTTATTTATTGCATCTGTGACAGCTTCAAACAGGAAAGGGGGTCTACCGGATAAACACTGAATAAAGGAGCATCTTTGCTTTGGAGAGCTTACAGTCCGAATAACTGTGATTTGGACTTTCTATCAGTGATAGAAATTTGGATAATAGAATTGGGCTGCACGTGGTTCCAGATCCTTAGAGGTTGAGTGCCTTCTTTAAACAGTTGTATTTAGAAAATACTATGGGAATTTCCAAGCTATTATTAACTAATGGTCATACCATGGCCAGGGTATCAGTTGCTGTACGGTCTGAGCGCACTAAACTGTAAGAGAAAAATCATTTCCCAAACACGGAGAAATAATGTATTGTGAGAGCATTTGTTGCCTTAATTACACAAATTTTAACCACAGAGTGTTTGTGGTAAATTAAAAGGTAACGTAAATGTTTTGAAATTATGTCAGTGGTACTTACTTTTTACATTAAACTAAAATATTAGGTGCTATAAATAGGAGGAAAACCACGTGCCGTATGTTCTGAAATAAAGCCTCAACACAAGGCTGTGAAGTAACTTTAATTGAAAGGGGAGCATTAGCTATTCTTCTAAGAATTTTCCATGTTACCTTGACATGAGTTAATAGCTAGTTAATTAAAAACTAAATGAGATTTCTTGGAGCTTCCTGCAGCTGTGGAGTGAGTAGACAGCGCAACTGCATGGAGACTCAAAATTAAAGGGGCCCAGGCAGGCTGGGCTGTATAGGTGGTGAGGCTGGAGATGAACCCATGTAGTTGTCTGTATTTCATTTCACGGAGCCCATACTGGTATGTATCCCATTTTACACTCTTGGTTGTTGTGATGTTCTTGTCAGATATACCACATCTTGCAACTTTTGAAAGGCTGTGGTGCCCTAAGTTTTGCAGTGTAGTAGGGCACAAAAAGAGGATGAGGAGGGACCAAACCATGTCTAAGCTTTGGGAACCACATCTCCTTAAATGTAAGGCTTCAGTAGTGAACTGTGAGTAGTATTAAGAGTGCTGTTGTCAAAATAAGTGAGAAACAGAAGGGTGAGCAAATAAACATTATCACATTTTTAGTGTGTTTTTTCTTACATTGGAGAATGTAGAATTACTGAGTGGGTGTTCCCTCAAAACAGACCACTGCATAAGCACAGTGATACCACATTTTTTCGAGGTAGGGACACTCAGGATAGGTACATAGTCTATTCTCTCTCTTTCATGCCATGTGGACAGGTACATTTGTCAGATGCCCAAAATGCAGTTGCTATCTGGCTTTCAATTGGCAGTCTGACCATGTGGCGTGCTCACTGGTTTCAATATCCTGGGGCTGCCTGAACTGGGTGAGAAGCATGCAACCCTTAGAAAAAACTGTTTTTAAAGCTAGTGAGGATCCCCAGACAGTGATATAACTTCACAGGTTCCCTGACAGTATGGCACAAGCACTCTAATTTGTGTTAAGTTGAAGAGTGTTTTTAAGAAACAAACGTTTCTTCAATAATTTTCTTCTTTGGCCTCTGTAAGCAAGTGCCTCCTGTTAACTCTCTCTTCTCAACTTCCTACATGCTTTTTATAATGGTTTATATTTTATGAAGCAAACTCATAAAATTGTCTTACCAATGCAGCACTAAGCACTTGAGGGAGAAGAGGTGTCTGGAAAGGCTACATGAAAGGCAGAAAGCATCAAGTTCACACAGGAGTAATACATCTGCTGAGGACAGGGAAAGAGAACTTGCTGGAAGACCCAGAAGGACATAGGAGTTGAAGTCATGGATGAAAGCACACTGTCTTTCCCTTTCCTTTTTCCTCAAATGCCCTCTTGTCTGTAGCTGCTTTGGGTATGGGAGAGGTTGTGAGTGGCAGTGAGAGAGAAATTCTTGTCTGAACTTAGAAGGCTACAGTTTTGAGAAGTAATGTGAGATGCTGAAGTCTTGTTTAGACCAAGCTGCATACTCAAAACTCTGTGTGTAGCTCACTGTTGTCCCTCACTTTGTGGCCCACTACTATTAATGTGCAAAGCACTGTCAAATCCAGGGTAGTGAATTTATGCGTATTTCATGCTTATGCTATACGGAGACAAATAATTATCTAATGTTCAGGGCGGGAGTAAACAACACCTTCTTTTGTCGTATTCATAATGAGCCTAATGTAAGTGCAGATTTTGCAGCCAGCCATAAGTAATAGTTTTGTCTTTGGGATGCTCCTGTGTTAACTGTTGGACCTGCTGTTATACACTTTCTTTTTATGTTTTGATTTCCTCCCTTTTTAGGGGTCCTGTCCTGCCACATGGGGCAACCTCTTACAAAATGCTGAATAGTTCCAGTTTCATTAACGTGTGGGTCCTGATGGGGCTTGTAAAACATCGTTACAGTCTTACAATTTATGTTGGAAGGAACCTCTGGAGGTCATTTGGTCCACCTCCTACTCAAAACTGGGCCAGCTTTGAAGTCAGATGAGGCTATTCAGGGTCACATGCAGATGAGTTTTGAAAGCTGCTCAATAGTTTGTGAAGTCCAGCCTAATACTCTGCCACCTCATACTCCCATTCCTTGGATTTGGATCTGTGGTTTTATGAACAGGCAACCTGACTGCTTTGAGTGAGGTAACATTGATGAAGCAAGATTCATTGTGTGCAAGCAGCTTGAGCAGTCAGGTTTTTCAGATTGCCTGTAATGGAAAGAGAGGGCACAGTGATCGTTTAGCAAACAGCTTTCTGCCTTATGCTTTGAGATTGCTTTTCAATATCTGCCCACAAAACTTTACCAAGTGCTAGAAAGGAAATTAGCCTAGTTTGCAAGGTGAGTTAAAAGCCTCCAGTCAAAATGCGGTTCTGCCAGAATATAGTATGTCCAGGAGATTTGTTGTGTATTTTGTTCAGGAACAATCAGTGTCAGGCTTTCTCATTAGTAGACATCAGATACTTCTGCCACAAGTACAGTAGGTAATCTTTTGCTTGTGAGGCTCATAGAGTTAATTTTGATTACTCAAAGGGGATATTAGAGTGTGGAAGAATTTACTTCATGATAAAAGGTCCCCAAATTCTGCAAATAGTTGGTGCTTTTTATTCTTTTTTATTTAATTGTTAAAATAATCTGAGAGAGATAGGCAAGTGACAGTAATGAAATAAATTACTCTTAAAACACATTAACCACTTCCTAATTTATTCAAGTACTATCTGTTACTTCATGTTACATCTGAAAGCAGCACTTTTAATTCATTATAATTTCTTTGTGCTTTATATTTACAATTTGGTGATAGTAAATGCCGAGAAAGCTTAAAGAAAAACACTTGCCACATGGTAATTTCTAGTCTAGTGCTGTCCTAGGACAAAAATACATACAAAGAATATTGTGTGTGCATAATTGTACTGCGCTCATCTCTGCAAGTCAGGGCTGGAATTTGTTCATAGCAGATATCCATTAGGATTAAATAATTTGTTTAAAAGTGGGGAAAGTCTATTAAAGAACTGCCAAGTTTTTCACATTTAAAGAACTTCCGTGGTGTATAACAAGTAGGTAGCTGATGTTTGGATAATGTTTTGAATGTACTGCTGAGCGTTTTGGGACTCCCCAGTCCCATATGGGCAGGTTTGCAAGTAAGGGCCAGGTCAGATCCCACAGCTCTGCAGGTGTGCTGAGGAGCCAGGAGGAGGGCGAAGGAATAGTGGAGAGTAAGGATCTGCCTTGGCAATAATACAGCTTGGTTGATGTCTTAGCACTCCACATAGCCTCCTGAGACCAAAGATATCTACATGGCTATTCCAGCCAAATACGCAGCACTTTGCAAGCAATGATTTTATTCAGCATTCATCCTAATCATGCTTTTTATCTTCTCTTCAGGCAAGTGTTTTCAGAGAGAGAGTGAACTATGTTGTGAAGTGCATTTGTTTCTTAAAGAATATGTATTAATATATGCAACCTTTAATAACCACATCAGTTTTGCGGTATTTTAAATGGAAAATCAGTGCCTTGATCTAGTGGAGATATTTTTATTATTTTTAATAGAAAATTTTGTTGGATGGGTTTCAAAACTATGTTTGAGAATTCCAGTATCACATAATTTAGCAGGCACTGTAGTTATACAGTAATGAATTGTGCTTACAACTAGTAAAGTTTTAATATAACTAGCATAACCTAATCAACTGTGGAAGGAAAGTGTAGAATTGCTCAAGTGACTGACATGTTCTTAATGAACAGAAAAGAGGTCATTCCTGCAATTCTTTTGACAAAATTAAGATGTTTGGATGACAAGTGGCTTTTTTTGATGACGCGGTCCTGGTCCTGCAAGCACTGGCTCAAGTGCTTATCTTTTTATATGTTGGAATCATGGATTTTCATAAGGCTACCCACATGGGCAGAGCTGAGTACTTTTGTGTTTGCAGGATGAAAGATTTTTTTGCCCCACTGGCATGAAGAGGTATTTATTTGCATCCTCTTTACAGCCCCATGAAATTTTGATCTTTAACTTCCAAACATTTATGGAAGAGATTCTTCAGTGACTTATATTTGCTGACAATGTTCTTAACTTGTTTGCCCTAGAAAATGTCTGGCTACTTTTGGAACTAAGGATTTTGAGGATCTCTAACAAAAGTGCTTTTGGCTTCTTTTTAGTAATGAATATGCCCTAACATGGGAGGAGAACTTGGGTGGTACTTGAGTTCTACTTTATTGCTATTAGTTCCTAACACTTTTTCTTTAAAAAAGTATCAGACATGGATTTTTACCAGCAGTAGTCTTTCAAAGAAAGTGGAAAAAATTACTTTTTATGTATTGCATATTTCTCATCACTACTAAAGGAAACCAGAAAACACAATATTAATAAATATCTGTTTAGCTTTTACATTATTGCAATTGATGATTCAAAATTGTGTGCATTGAATTTTTTCTTACTGAAGTATTGTCTGTATACTTTAATTGCATCTCTTCAGGTTCTTAAAACAGTCAGTCACTGTAAGTGTTTGAGAACTATTTGTGACAGTTCATACAGATTATATGCCATGTCCTTTGAAAACATGCTGATAGGAAGATCTGGTGAAGAAGGTGTTTTGCAGGAGGCTAAAGAGATTGAGATCTCTCTACTGCAGAACGTGTAGGTATCCTATCCTAGAGGTAGACCACATGCCAGAGGTAGTCTAATCCTAGAAGTGGGGTGGAAGGGTCGTGTGGACTAATTTGTCTTGCCTGTTGAACGGAGGGCAGAACTTAAGAGAGAAGATACCCTGGGGTTTGCTCCTGTTTCAGCCACAGATTTTCTGTGACCTCTGCAGTACTTCTCAGGCTGAAAAATGACAGAATCAATATCGTAGCGGAGATATACCTCTCTTTAGGAAAATGCACCACTAAAAAGATAAAATAGTTCTGACTGTTGAGCTCGTGTTTTTACATTTCCTTTCAGTTCTTTTTGTAAATACAACTTAAAGAGGACACTGGGGAAGGGGAAGTAAAGGGAGGGAGAATTAATGGTATCTGTAAAACTTCAATGCTGTTAATACTGAAATTCCTGAGCACTACTGGAGAACCTTGACCTCTCTCTGTTGAAGCAAAACTATTTAATACACGCCAATTTTTTCCATAAGAACTTTCCTACCTTCAGCATTTAAAATAAAATCTATTTTTCCTGACTCTTTCCAGCTGATATTGATGATATGAAGATATGCTATGTTTTACGAGGGGGTGACAATGCCACCAGTGACATCTTTCATTTCATGGTTGAAGACGGTGGTGAGTACTCAGAAGACCTGTGCTTTTGCTGTTCTTGAAAAAGAAGGAGTTTAAGTATACTTTGGGAGTTTAAGAACATTGAATTTAATTGAGGGAATTCCATGTTACCTCCTGAAATATGATTTTTGTTAAAACTTTCCCGTATTGTGGACTATTTCTGGTGATTACAGAGGCGTTGATAAAATGATAATTGCACCTAATGAAAAAAACACTCAACCTACTCTAGCAAGAAAGTGAAATTCTCCAAGTCTACTCAGATACCTGGGGGCTCTTTACACATAAATTCTGATAAGCATTTTATCTTGAGAAACTTTCTAAATTTTTATTTACAATTGTCTACCTTTAATAGTTCCAGCTATAAGACTGGAATTTTTATTTACATACGGACACATTGTCTCTGATGTACATGTTGCATAGAGTTCAAGTTCTGATTCTACCTACTTAACATAACAGAATCCTTAAGAGTTTGTCAAAGATCTTTGTGAGGTAACTGATGTGAATTCTTCTTACTAGTATTATTTTGTAGCATTGTGGAGGATGCAAAAGGAAAGAATAAAAACAAATTGAGAATACTGGCATATACTCATTCAGGGGAAAAAAAAATGTAGTGTTTTGTTTTTAAAGAATAAAGAAAGAACAGTTTAAAGGGTAAACAAAACACATTAACCGGACTACTTTTTTTTTTTTCATCCAAAGCCTGTACTTAATGTGGATATTCCTAAATGTAGATATTCCTGCGTGTGGTAACAGGTGGCTAGCTTATGTTATTTTAATACCTTTTTTAATATGTGATATATAGCTGTATGAGTAATTGGCAATGAATTCTATTAGTTGATTTAGTAATATTCTTCTTAGAAAAAATGCTTATTTTCAGCTCATGTGTACTCAGCTTGTTTTATTTCTTCACAAGAAGCACAGGCAATAAATGGTGTTAAGATCAGTGAACAGGGATTTGTCCTATCTGTCACAGATTGCACAGTTTTGTCACCACCTACTATTGCTGTGAGTGGGATGTTAAAGTATGTTCTCCTGTTCATTGTGCTGGACAAGCACAGAAGACACAATACCTCTAGAGACTTTTGAAAATGCCATTGCAAATCTTCGCTACATCAGAGAACACATAGTAAGATAAGAGTTTGTAACACTTGACTTATTTTCCTTAAATGTTTTCTTCTAACTGAGAAATAGGTTTGGGAAATTTAAAGCTGAATAAAGATAATGGAGCACAGGGTGCTATATTTTCTTAGTAATACCATAATTTTCTTATGACAGGTGTCACCCCACAGTAACACTGTTCATGATTTTCAAGTTGTTCTTCTAGTAGGTGAACAGATACTCAGTCTTGAGATGCTTCAAGGTTTCATGTGATGGGAGTAATTAAAGCTGAAGAAAATTTGCTCTCAGTGAACTGATTAACATCAGTCCTTAAAATTCATATGCTCCTTACGAACCCAACATTTGTGAGACTTCTCTCCATGCTATTTGAACACTTTCTAGTGGCAAATGCGTAGTTAAAGCAAATTGCACTTAATATATTCTGACTCTATACCAAGAATTTTTTTTTCAATGGAAAGCTTACCTGCCACATCTGTTTCTGCTTGGCAGAGTTGTAACAGCCTGTCAGTTGTAACAGCATGCTATTTTTTATAATACAAAGAATCATTATGATAACAAGGTACTTGTGGATTTCTTTAGAGCCTTTGGAAATGTGACATTATCATCTTGCAGACTACTTAGCTAGATGGTAAGATGGTCTTTGCTTTCCTGAGGCTCTTTGTTGACACAGTGAAAAATGAGCTGTGTTGCACTGCGCTGATTTTCTGCTTGACTGAAGAGGGTAAAACTGCATTTAAAAGGGATGAAGTTGTGATCAAAATGTTAATATTTGTCTGTCTGAAATAACTCAAATTTATTAGTGTCTTCAAAATCTGTAGCAGGGGTGAAAAATCCAGCAATTTAATCTGCCCTTTTCAGAAAGTCATGAAAGGCCGTGTTTTGGAGCTCAGGTATATTTTGGCAGAATTTCAATGGTAGCAAGACTATTGTTTTAGTAGTTTTGATTTTAAGCCAGATCATTCTAGGAGTCTAAACACAAGATCTGAGTGAAAGATGCAGCACAGACTGCCAACATCCGCAGTTGAATGGCACGCTTCAGACTTCTGTCTCCTGCATCAGGAATTTTGCAGTAGTAACAAGTTTGTGATTGCCACCACACAGCGCCTAATGCTGTAAATGAAATAAGTGGGACTTCACTTAACCTGAATTGTGCCATAGTTCCACTTATAGTGGACCTGTTGAAATTAGGAGAGATTTCAAAATTTGTTTCAGTGAATGAGTATTTGTTCATGTTATAAAGCAAATCTTATTTTGAAATAATGAAAAAAAAATTAAGGTACATCTTGCAGCCCACGTATTTTACAACCTCCAGTTCTCATGCCTCAGTGATGGGAACCTACATCACCAGTCCCTGTTCTCTTCAAATAACATGAATTAGAAAGTTGATTTTGCCCCATACCTCTAGTGTTGCTCGTAAAATACTCTTCTAATGTGTCTTGGAATATTTGTTCATGGTCTATGAACTGGAAGGAGAGCATGACTTTCTCTAGCTCCATCTTTTGATGGTTGATCTGCTCCACTCATTATATGGTGACTTAAGAGAACAAATGCAGAAGATCATTTGTTGGCCTCTTAAATTATGATAGTCTGATTGGGGCCCAAGTCTGTTATCTCAGGCAATTTCATGGAGGCCAAGTACAAAGAGTGGTCAAACTGCTCCAGTGTGAATTTTGTTGTGGGTCTGGAATTTTATTTATCCTCTTACATGTGGCTAGCATTTGTGGTAAGCAAGTTAGGGCAACAGCAGGCTACGTGGGGAAATGAGGGGAAAAGAGCCAAGTCAGCACTCTGCCAGCTCTTGGCCTTGTGCCTGCTCAGTTCATCGCCATGGGAGTGAGTGCCATGCTGCGTACCAAATCATGACCTAGGGTCTGAAAACTTGACATATGGTATTAGGACAAACTTGTTTTCTTACTGTCCAAAGGAGAAACCTGCAGTCTAGACAAGTGGAGAATAGCTCAGGGATTATGGCTGTCTCATGATAACTTTCTGAGTATAACTAAAGAGAACAGAAATGGGCTCAATATAAAGAGAAAGGAAGGCCATTTAAGAAGAAAAGGAAAGAAAGCCTTTAGGAGCGAGACCATAGGCCTGCTGTATTCAAACCAAAATTAGAGGTTTCACCAGAAAGAACTGATTGAGGTTTTAAGCTCGGAAAGAGTCTTATTGTCAGCGTCGATTACCTGCATATAAGGCTGTAAGTGCTTTTCTGTCTTTACATGGCATATTTCATAAGAGTAATTAAAAAGTGAAATGAAATGAACACAATTCAGCTATTTATCAGCAGTAATATTTTTAAAGGTAGAAAATGTTTTAATTCTTAATGCTTAGGGATTTAGCCTCAAGATGATCTGCTATAAAGTGGGTGAGCCCTTGCATTTCTCTTATACTTAGAACAAGAAGACACTGTAGGATATTGGATGCAGCTGAGTTAGCTGTGTGATGTTTTGAAAGAAACTACTGTAGTTCATATTAACAATTTGCTTTCTGTTTTGTTTTGAATTTTGATTTTAAAATGATCATGTGGAGACCTGTTGATACTGAAAAAGTGGTATGAGTCCATTTTAGCAAAAGCTTGAAGAAAGTATGGAATTTGGTTTTTCACAAAAGTTGCAAAATAGTCTCAGTTGAATCTCTTTCCTCAGAAGTGGCCTCCACATTCCTTTAACAAAGTGGAGAAAAAAACCTCTTATTGACAAGTGCAAGCATGCGACAGTGGTGAATCCTGATGTTTATATTATTAAATTCTTATTTCCATGATTAGTAAAGGCACCAATACTACCAGAAGCCAGGGAAAACAGGATTTTTTTCTCCTGTGGGGAGGTAAAAAAAGTGGAAATCCAGACTGATGGTTGAACTCCTGGATGTATTTGTGGTATATAAATTTGTACACTTGAGAGACTCACTAGATCGAAGGAGAAGATCCAGCTGAAAATGCTTGAGCCTTTAAATTAGTGGAAAACAGACTCACAGAGTAACTTAAATCTGATAAGCTTAGTGAGAAACTGCAGTGTCTGCAGTAACTTCATATTACTGAAATCTCAGGGAAACTGTATACATATGGCACTGCCAAATATATGTGTAGAGTTGGTCCTTCAGCTATGCAAAATGGCACTAATGCATATGGAATGAAAGCTGACACAAAAATTAGCTCCAATGTGTTGAGCTCTTGTGCCTGTTTCAGAAAGCTTCACACTGTAGTTTCACACTCTATCCCTTGTGAGTTGTCTGAGGCATTTTTACTCCTTACATAAGGACTAGTACTAGAATGCACAGTTAAAATTGAAGTCCATCGTTTACCTTCAATTTATGTTCTCCCTGTCTGTTTCTTTAATGTCACTGCAGTGTCATAATAATTGAAAAAGAATATGGATCTAAATGCCTACATATCCAATCTGTAGAAGATATTTTCCCATTAAGTGTGCAGTTTCAAATAATGTGAAACTGGTTGAACTGGTTTAAGGCAAATTTTTGGCCCGATTCTGCTGATTGTGTATAACAAAACAAACATACCCCGAAGCTGGCACTAACCTCAAACCCCAGCTCAGACCCCGTAACTCCAGAGGCAGTATCAGCCAAACACATTCCTTTGCTCAGCAATGAGTATTGGGACTGGGGTAGCAGTACTACAGCAGTACGCTGAAAGCCAGCTGAAGAGCAGAGCTTCTCTGTAAAAGACTATTATTGTCTTCATTTTTGCTTCACATAAGAAATATTTATTATTCTATTTAAGTGCTGTGGATAACTCTGAAACATTCAAGTTCAGACCATGTGAAGGAATGTTCATCTCTTCTAAATAATGATCTGTGCCCAGATATTTTTAAAATATGACCTTATTCTTGGCCTGCTTGTTGCATGGCTAGTGCTCTCATCCCAGGAGTCTGCCTTGTGTGCTCCTCCTCCTACCACCCTGTCTGTCTTCTGAAGCTTGGGAAACCATCTGCCAGGACTGCAGCACCCATGAAAGAAATTAATGTTATGTGCCTCAGTATCTTTTGTTGCAAGAGGCTGATGCCATATTAACTATGTTCTGCATTACAGAGTCAGTTCCATTAAATTTTCCCATTTTGAGGAGAAAAATTAGATAATGCTGATTTGGGCTGGGAATGTTCTAAAAAGAAAAAAAAAAAAAAGATTGTGTAAGGGTGAAGCTTATTTCCTGTTCAGCCTTAATTTGAACCACAATCTGTCTCTCCCTTACCTAACTCCCTTCTCTGCTCAGTCACTGCTTAAGTGGAGTCCTCCAAACTGTTTCTTTAGGGCTGTTAAGTGGTATCTTGCAGTACAGTGCCTCAAGGGTAAAATGGTTTCAAAGTAGAAGTAATGACAGATTCTCATGTCTGTTTTAGGAATGTGAGGATCACCGGGGAAGGAAAGAAGGAAGATTTTTTTTTTTTTTTTAATTTCAGGCTCTTTGGGCAGCTTTTCTGACTGAAGGCCAAACTATTGCAAAGCCAAAGCTCATTGAAACTGGTGATTTACATCATTAGCTAAATCTCATTTAAACTTTTCATTGCAGATCCCTAAATGCCTTAACACAGCACTGCATTTTTCTGTACTAACATTTTATTAAAACCCCACTGAAGCAAGAATCTTTCAAAAACTATTCTCTGAAGTTAGTCTTTAAACCTAATTTCTGGGAAGACTTCATAGACTTTTCCCAAATATGTTTATGCATGAAATTATGTTAATTAAAAAAAGCACTGTTCTACTGCTTAGAGAAAACTTCCATTAAGTTTGTGAAATATAATTATTTCATCTGTCATCCTTCATTTTACTAGATAAAAAATATGTTTTTAGGAATTTCACCATGCTGATAGGCTTTATTAATTTGCGAGAGAATAATATTACACTCCTGAATATAATTTTTAAACTAAACAGTTGTCATGCTTTTCAAAACTGTAACACTTAGGTGTTTTCCTGGGTGAGCTGTTATAATAGTGTAGGAACAGACATTTTGGACTCCATATCTGACAGTTCTTAAAGGAGCAGACTGGTAAAATATCATTGAGGATCATTTGGAGCATCCTTGCTTGACCTCACATGTGGCATTTGGGCACACTAGTCTTGGCAAGAAACATCAACTCCGTTTATCTTTGGCTTAAAAATGAGGGCATCACATGTTGGCGGTACGTTTGCCATCATTTGCCAAGTACTGTGTTGGATTCTGGTCTGTTGCCAGGCTTGTTGCTGCTGTTTTGATATACTCTAGGTTGGTGCCCAAACAATTTTCCACGTCACGCTTCTTGCTGTAAGTATTACCAAGGGATTTAAATAGTAGTTTGATGCTACAGTTTATAAAAAAACCCAACCCAAAAGAAGAAAACAACCCTCAAAATAAACTTTTCTGTAAATAAAAAAATTAGTTTATGGGGGCGTTGTTGTAAATGTGGCTGCAAGGTCACAGCAAAATTAATATCTGTTAAAGTATACAGGAGTAGCTATGTGTTTTGTGTAGAGATGATTGTAAGGGGCATATAGAAAGTCTAGTATATGCCTTACTAATCTCAGTGGAAAGAGATTGTCTTCTGTACTATTTATATTGGTTTGTTTGTACTGACGTTTTAGACTGGCTGCTGGAAATTATTACATTTTCCATTTTGAACTTGAGCATCACCTTATCCAAATATATACAGAAGATCTGCTTTATCCAGAAAAACCAAAATGGTTTTTGGAAAGGAAAAAAGGTAGTTGTTTGGTTCAGCAAGAGCATTTTTGTTTGTTCTTAATTAATTTGGATTCAAATGGTGGTTTTAGCCAAAAGCAAAGCTTTCCTCTGCTCCCCATTCTGGATTATTTGTCATTTTTAATGTGCAGTTGAAGGAGTGGGTTTTGGTACTGTTCTGGATTAGGAAAGGAGAAGCAATTGTGTTTTGAATTGCCTTTTATACAGAAGTTCGGGCACTTTGTCCAAACCTGGAAGACTCAGATGCAATTCCTTCCTTTATTTCAGAGGCTTTGAACCTATGCTCACTGTAATGTGCCCTCAGTTCTGGCCAGTTTTTTATTCATTATCTGTTTATGTCCTGTGTATATGAATTTTGAAATACTTTTTTGAACATAGCCTGGACTCTGATGTTCCACTCTCCAATGAAGTACTGTTACCACGGGGCCACAAATTCTCATTTTTTCATGTGTGCTCCTCTTCTCCTTTTTCCCCTCTATATTTCTCCTTTTCTGCTAATACCTGCTATGTTCTGCAGAATAAACTAGCTTGAACAGACTGATTAGGAGCAGTGCATTTCAGAACAACCTTCAGGCTGGTGATTTAGATCAGGGTTTAAGGTGGAGAGATTTTGTTTCCAGTTCTCTTTGAAGTCAGGGCCAATAGTCTCGTCTTCCATGTAGAATGAGCATCCCAACTGCTGGAGTGATTGTATAGAAGAGAAATCTCTCCACACCATCACTTGGTGATAGATATTTTTCTGATTTTAAGAGGACATCACTTGCTGAATAATCACACTTTTAAAGAACAATGTATTTGCAACAGAATTGACCAGCTCGTCTCTTGGAGCTGAATCCTGCTTGCTTCACCGAGCTGAATAGTGCCATTGATTTCATTTGACCTGTTCTGGTGAGAGGCAAGGAAGATAACACTCAAGATAGCACTATGAGTACTTAGCAGGCTTTTAACTTCAAAATAATCCACAATTTAGCTTTTATATTCTTATGATACATAATAAGACCCAGCTAGCAGCAAAAGAAGCATGACAATGAACGGTAAAATTAGGTCAAAATCCAAGAATTAAAGGGATTAAGGAAACACACTAAGCTTAAGTGGAAGAATTGAGAACTCTCAGGGGTAACACTGATTGCCAGTGACATGAGAACCTGCCGAAAGACACTAATTCCTAAAGTGAGCTATAATAAGCCTGTGAAATGATATTGATTGTTGGTTGCAAATATTTTTGATTCAGACAGACTAAAGAGGTCTAGAGGAGAATGAAATGAGAGAAGGGACACTGGCTGCTCTTGAGGAACCCTGCTCACAGCAGTTCAGTTTGTTTGATTTCCCAACCTGTTTTCACTGAGGTATTCTAAATAGCTCTCAGGACGAGTGCAGCATTTTTCACTCCACTTACCAGTTGACAGTGTAGAGTCCGTAGAGTTTCCATAAAGGTTCATTTGATCAGTAGATGAAATGTTTCTGGGAAGTTTCACAATTTCTTTAAAAACTAGATTACTATTTATGCAAGAGGGATAAACATGTATGAAACAAACTGCAGATGTCTGACAGTTTTCCACCAAGAAAAGTCAGTGAGTCTTAACCTATGGAAATACACCAAGAAACAAGTTAACTTAAAAATGAAGAAAAGGTAATGAAGGCATACATTGTCATCAAATGTTTGCAGTATAACCATGTATCAGCAAACACATGGTGGATTTTATTGCCTGTTCGGGATCTTAAATAAAAAGCTTATTTGTATTACATTATGTAATTAACTTACATTTGCCAAGTTGTTGCTGTGGGCTGGTAGGCATTGGGAATGTGCCGAAACTGAAACTTTGTATTGAGTGACGCAGGATTAGAAGCTTACTTGAAGAAAAGGGATCCAATATGCATACACAGCCTTTCTAGTACCAAACAGTTATGATGAGGAGCAGCCATAGCAGAGTGTTTAGATGTGTGCTGGTTTAGCATGACTTCAGCAGCACAGGGGAGCTAGTTCAAGGCAATTAACTTTCTCTGGAGTTTTCCTGTGGAAGTTAGAATTCTCTTACTCTTAAAAAGTTCAGTGTACTGGGATATAACTCTTCTGACCTAGTCTTACAAAGCATAACACATAATAACACAAGATTGTGCAGGCTGAGAAGCAAGTCTGCTGGAAAACAGTTATAAGAATAGGTATGTTAATTTTTTCTGTTTACATTGCTAAATCTTACAATATAAGGACCATTCTTGCCTTACCAACCTCTTTGTGTACTTTATGGGAAAAGGAAGACACTAGTTTTATTTCATAAGCTCAAACTGTGTTTGGATGGTGTTCAAATTTTCCCTGAAGTTATATGACCTGTTCTTTATAATTGGCATTGAAGAATTTAAGAAGAGGAAGTGAAGAGCCAGGAATAATACAACTAGAGTGAAAATCCTGTTAAGTAAATTAATGAATTAGTTTGACCTGTGTTGATTTTTGTTTGGGTTTGGCCTAGATGAGAATTTCTTAAGTCAGTATATTATGGTTTGTTTTTCCTGGCGTTTTCTTCAGTTATTCTTTCTTTTACAGATTTAACTAATTAGTTTTTGATTTTAGTAGTAGAAAGAATTTCATTTAGCAGTAGGCCCTTAGGAAGCTCTTTGAGAAGACAGAATTTTTCTTTTTTTCCCCTTTCTGAAGAGGGATTTTAGCTCGTTTAAGTTCAAGTCATTAGTAAAACATTAATTCATTCAGCTTGATACAGCATTGCCCTGAATGTTTGCCAGGATTCCAATCTCAGTAACTTTTAACTTAAGTACCAGCATAGCACTTCTGTCACTCTGCTGTATAATGTTCATTTTCTTCAAGACTGTAGGAATGCTGTTACCACACACCTTGCTGCCTCTTTAAAGCTTTGTAGTTAGGGTGGAACATAATAATTAGAGAGAGAATTGTAAGGATACCTTTAAAAAAACATTTGAAGCCTAATTCAAAGCTCAGTGCCTCCAGTGAGGCACTTTGTGCCTAGAGGTTTCTCATTTGATTACGCATTAGTGAAATTTGTGAGAATATTTTTTTCACGTACTACTGTGATGTTGAAGAGCAGGGCATAGAAGGTAAGATTCTCATAACTAATAGCATGCTATTATTTGCTGTCCCTAAAACTATTTTGTCCTATTTTTTTTTTTTATTATTTTAAGGCCCTCAAAGTATTTCATTTCATAGTTTGATGTCTTCTTTTCAGGCAGAGCTTGTGAGCTCAAAAGCCCGAGACACTGTAACCAGTTAAAAAAAAACACTGGAGTACACTGCTTATTATTTTAAGACTTTCTTGGGATTTGTGCTGAATTCATTCACTGTCTACACTGTTTAATCTCAGTAATGCCTTTTAAACTGGATCATCATTACAGGCAGGGATTTGTAGCACATCCCTCCTGAGAGAACTGCACTGAGTCTTTTGGATAAAGATATAAGATCTTAATGATCTTATTAATGAATGTCATTACCTTTTTTTTTTTTTTCCTGGCAGATGCACAAGTGCATCACTCTCAGCTTCTTCCTCATGGATAGGTGATGATGTATTGTACATTTAAGATCCAAATGGCAGAACTTCTCTAGTGGGCACTTTGAGTGAGATTGTGTCCTGGATTCATCCTAATCAAGTGGAGGTCCTTAAAATGCTGAATTTATAGCCATAATAAATTTAAGTTCCTTCCATATCCAGTGACAAAATGAGAGACACTTCAAGTGTGAGTAGATTTAGATGTGGCACAGGAGCAATTGCTCTGAATCCTAATCCAATTTTTCTCATAATTCCCTTTTCATGTGTACTTAGAATTACATAATTCCCCCATTTGAAGACAGGCATAAGGTCATTTAGTAGTATGTCATACAGGTATTGTAGCAATACCATAGCAGAGTCCTGTATGTCATTTATAGATGCACAGTTACTATATGCCTTGTGCTTATTTTCAAATATACTGCTTCAGATCCATAGAATGATCATAACTGAGCTAGATTTAAATAAGCAGGACAATTTTCACTAGCAGTGGTTCTGCATAATTCTTGGATTTCCGCTTATGAACAACAGCGAAACAGCACAATAGAAAAGCGTTTTATTAATCTATTTATTTATTTCAGGGAAAATAACTCTTTCAGAAAAAAAATCTCACTACTAGTGCACTTGCTACCTCTAAAGCACCTTATCATATGTGTATGTATTCCCTGTTCAGCACACACACTCACCAAATGGTCCACGTCTCCACATCAAGGCGGTGAGCCTGCAGTGATTCCTGTGTCATGTCTCTGCCACCCTGAATTACGGTGCAATTCCTTTTCTGAACTATTAGGTTCATACCACAAGTTAATTCAAGATTATATGGTTTATTTTGATCAGCTCATGAAAATTATCTGCGTCATATTCCAGTTAATGACCAACAAATATTTACTAACACTTTAGGAAAGAGGATGAGAAAGGGAAGGGAAATATTTTTTTATGGGATCAGTCTATTTTTTCTTCTTTATTGAGTCTCCCCACTACATCCCCTGAAACAGTTTACATTTAACTAATCCCCCTTTTATGTCATCCAAGAGAGTTGTTTCTGAGCAAATGCTCTTCACTAGTCTTAGAGTGCTTGCAAATTGAGAGAGGCCTCAAAAGAATCTACAGTTGAGAAATACACATCCATTAACTGAAATCTTCATCTTAAAGTTGTAGTAATTTTAACATATTGAGCAATAAGCAAATGTAGTTCTAGTCTATTAGTCCCCATGTAGTAACTGCTGTTATTTATGGTCATTTGATAATCATCACTCACAGGAATTCTGGTTGAAATCATATGATAAAATTATTTCCTCCGTTGATTACTACTATTATTGCCTATTAAAGCAAACAATTCTAAATATGTAACCTCTGATTTTTCATGGTTCTTTACACTTCCCTTAATTACACTTGTAAACCAGACCTTATTCATTGATTTGAAGTCCCAAATTCATCTAAGCATCTGAGGAGTGTAACTTATTAGCCAGCCCTGAAACGATTTCTAATTACTGAATTGTTGAGATCTCAAGTGGCTGCATTACCTTCTAGAGCTGCCTGCTTATAAGAAAACCTCACTCAAGTACCTCAGAGGTTGCTCTGATGTGCAAAGAATCTGTTCTTTTTGATCAGCTATAACTTTGCAGTCTTCCCTTGGTTTCCACAAGTGAAAGAGAATAAATCTAGATATGTGAACTTGACTTACGCTTTTAGACAGAGTGTGTGCAAATGTATGTTAGCTCTTTGAGACAGAGCTGCATTTCCTTCCTAGGACATACTTTTGCAAATGCATATGTAACCTGATTTGGCCATGCATGCCTTTGTTTGATTATCCTCTCATTAATAGGCAATGTATTATTTTGATAAAAAAAAAAAAACTTCTATGCTATTTTGTTCCTGCAGTACATCTACTTTTTTCTTTGCATGAGAGAGATGCACATTGGTACAAAAATATATTGTAAGACATCTAGATTCCTTGGTTAAATCCCATGTTTTCATACCCTTTGAGTGCTACTGAAAACCAGCAATTTTAGTCTAGTTTTTTCTTCATAGTATTCATTTTGACTTGTGAGGTTTTTACAGGATGCTATCCATGTAGCTTAGTTCTTCAGATTCATTCAGTGAACTGAGTTGTAAATCCTTCCAGCTTAAGTTCAATTCTACTTTTTTTTCCCCTCCTGTTTGATGAGTCCAGAATAAGTATAGCTATGGTGGGATTAAATATTTAGTTATGAAGATAATCACAAAGAGTTAATATAGGCTTTCTTTCACAGCATTTGACATAGCAACACATGCCAAAATGATCTTAAACATTTAGTGAACACTGAGTTTTATAAAATGACAGTTTGGACAGCTTGAAATGTTTTCTTTGAAGGTCATGGATCTTGTCAACTTTCACAAAAGCTGGGAAGTGTAGTTTCCTCAGAGGCCATGTTTCACGAAACTTAACAATAACGGTGATTTTGCTAAACAGGGAGTCTAAGCTGCTTCTGGTCTGCTGGCACTTTTTGAATGTGTGATTTCTATATTTCACCTATGGTAAGAAGTGGCAGAACAAGGGTCAGTAGTTGGAAGTTGAATGCATAACAATTCAGATTACAGCTGGGAATGTAGTTTTTAAAAGTGAATGCTCTTAACTGTTAGCAAATTTTTAAGGCAAACGGTGAATTCTCCTGATGTCTTCAAGAACAGATATCTTACTAAAAAAAAACCAACCCTGTCAAACTATGTCCAACACAAAGTTACTGGATGGAATTTTATGTTCTATTAATACAGAAGATCAAGCTAAATAATTATAAATGCTTCTTTTGGCCTTGAAATCTATGGAGCAGGCATTTATAGAAATTCAACTATTACTGATTTTTCATGCAGCTGGAGTCAGCCGCAAAGCTCACCTGGAGCTCAGTGAGTATGTGTCTGTTGGAGGTGGCAGCCTCCTATGATCATAGAGTTGCTACTTGTGTATGTAACCACTATAGCTCTCTAGAGACTCATTTTCATAATGTAATGGCAGCACCTGGAATCAGAAACTCATATCATTTGTTATAAATTTCTGCGTATTTCTGCAATTACATTCTTTTAAATTCGCCATCATGGAAAGAAAATGTATCATTTGCAGGACAGACTTGTCAGTGCCATTCTTCCAAATTGTTTATTTAAGAAACAATCCTTACTCGTCCCTGACCCCCATCCAGGATCCTTAAGGAAACTAAGAAGTGCTGTTGTGAAACTGGTAGAAGAACCTTTAAATCACATAGCTGAGAAGTCAAGAATTTAAAGATAGAAAGCAAGCTGAATGGTACAGCCCTCAAAATCTATGGATTGTTATGTCTTTTCATATACTCACTAGTAACATTATTTGCTTAGTATTTCAACACACAATCTTCTCCCTCTCCCACCCACACACATTCTTGTAAAGTATATCTTGTTAATCTTAATGTTATCTTAACATTTTTCTCCTCAGGGAAGTTTTTACAAAAAATTCTAAAAGTAAGCAGCACTTAAAAATACAACCAAAAAGAACAGACAAACCTAAAAATATTTACCAGTCTTACTGAATTTTAAAACAAACTTTTGCATTTAACAATTAAAAAAGCTGAAATTTGCCAAATTGTATTCTCTTTTTTGTGTTCAAAACCACATCACATGCCAGCTTTTTCTAAGTAATATTATATATAAATGTAGGTGCAATATTTTTTAGACTTCCCCTGTTTATCCTGTTGTTAGGTAGATCAGGGTTATTCTGACGTAATCAAGTAAAATAACTCCATCCTTATGTAAATAAAAGTAGAACAAGACTAGCCAGCTTTCCGCCACCCCTCCGTCCTACAAAATGATTACCGTAGATGTTATACAACATGTGTCCTGCCTGATTAGTGTGTTGCTCAGAAGAGTTCTAACATATGAGAGTGGGATTTCATGTTCATCACACTGCTGGCTTCTCATGTCACATGATGCCAAATGGGGGGATATGGATGACTTTCTGCTATAATTAGATCGAGTAACTACCCACTCCTATAGCTCTCCAGTGGCCCGTGCATAGTTACTTCACTTTTGTTTAACTACGCTGACTTGAATTGATGGGCTGTAAGCTAGATGTTTTATAGTTTACTATAAAAGGACTGTATATATGTGCACACATATATATATATATATATATATATATAAAGGGCTTTATATAGTCCTTAAGACAGCTATCCTTTTGGAGTTTCTATAGCAAGTACATATTCTAATGGGGTATCTTTCTTTCCTGCTTCACTCCCATATTAGGCTGAGGTTGATTTGGTGAGTAGCACAGTTCACAGTTAAGTCTTGAACTCTGAATTCTTGACATGCCTGAACTGGCTTTCTACCTGAAGAAAAGCAAGTATTCCTCTTTCAGTGCTTAGCTTTGCGTAAACAGGTCTTTACCCTGACCTTTGCTTATAGATATTGTTATCCAGTCAGCTACCTACACTGGAAGGAGACAGAGCACACTGTTTTAAGCAGCAGACAGTTTTAAAATATATTAAAAAATGCACGTTGCTGCTGCATAGGAAAGACTCCAATTTTCATGAAAAAGAAGTATTGTGGGGGGGAGATGGTCAGAAGATATTTTCACACTTCTACAGAATACTTTCTAGGTCAACTTTTAGCTCTCGCTGTTCATAGTGTCTGAAACTACAGGTCTCAGGCCCAACCCACCTTTCCACTGTAGAATTGATAAGAGATCATCAAGAAGCTGATAAACACAAGCTTAAGGATTAAGAGTAAAATGAAATAGTTGGGGTGTGCTTTCAGTGCAAAGTAGTGTCCATGAGTAAATTCAGAAATTTTTTTTTGTTTGGGGTTTTTTTAAGTAGCTCTTTCTCTGGGCTTCTTTTAAAGTCCTTTAATTACTTACTGTGCAGTTTAGTAGTCCTTGCCTTATTCCTTGCTAAAGTAAAGAAAAAATCACTTCCTTTTCCCTCCATAAATACATTCCCTCTGTGAATTCCCCTTTGGGCAGTGTTGTTCTGCTCCATTCTAAAATACAAGGCTGTGTGCTAAATGGCATTGAATAGGACACACAGGAGGAACAAAGGTATGATTAATTGTATGTACTAACATGTTTGTTTTGCTTCAAACTAGCTGCATAGCTTAGAGTAGAAGCAGAAGCCACGGCATGAATTCTAGCATATGTTAATCCAAGCACAAACTCTCTATACGTTCTGGATATTCATGCTACATAAACAACAAGCATTGCTAAAACCCACATTACAATCCCTTAATTGCTAATGTTTGGGTGCTAGCTAGATTGAGCTAGCACAGGTACTTTATTATGTACTAGTATCTTAATTTCGTTTTGTAGACATGTCTTCTGTTTAATAAGATTTGACCAAGTTTGGAGGGGTTTTGTAGCATACTTTCCTGGGTGGGTTTTTGTAAAAATGGAAGGTCTAAAGAGGCAATATATTTTAGTAGTCTGCTCATTTATTATATTGTAACAAAAATTATTCTCCTCAGTGTACAGCTAAATTTTGCTCTTTCAAATTCAGACAGAAGATAAAAGGATAGGAGTCATTTGTTTTAACATAGATATCCAAAATATATGGAACCTCATCTAATGGTAATTTTTGGATTCTTTCATAGTTAATGGAGTTATTCATCTGATTAAGTAAGGGTGATTTATTTCAATTTCAGTGAAGAGCTAATAGATTAGTTGAATTTCTTTCCTGGGGTGCTCACTTCTCCATTCATGGTAAGGAGGGCCTGGTACAACTAGAAAAAATTTAGACATCTAAAGGTGAAAAAGATGAATCCCACTCATCTTCAATTTTATTTTTGGGTGCAGGTTGTAAAAAAATAACATTTAGAATCAGATTCTAAAGTATCATCTAAATTTGGATAAAAATATCATAGAAGGATAAGCTATTTAATTGTTTTTTAACTACGTAGATGGAAGCATCTGTCTTTAAATATTTGAAGTACTTGCTCAAACGAGTGTAAACTCTCTTGGAGTGTAATAGAATCTCCTTAGTAATTTTCCTTTACCAAATATTTGTGTCTGTGCATTCTATTGTTAAGTGTCTGATTACATTGATATCCATGTGACCTTATCAGTTTCAATAGTATCCTGGCTAGCATAACAGTATTTGTCAACATGCATTAATGATCAATCAGTCAGTGCTCTTGGTCATGGACATTGTGAAAAGCTAACTTTGTAATTCTGTAGTCTGGGCATATAAACGTATGTGTCCTTGATATGTTCTGATTTGTACTATTTCATTGAACATCTCAGGAATTGGCTCATCATCTTTAAGTTCTACTGATTTAGGGTCTAGTTCCAGGCATTTTTTTTTCTTTTTCAAAGTGACTAAACGACTCAGATCCTTCCCCCTGCCCCCAAGTTTTTACTTCATTTGTTTCAACATTGTGTAGCTCTTAAAAGTATGCGTGTTTGTAACTAAACAGTTCATTTGAATGTTTTTTTTTTTCTCCAACTCAGATGTACATTCCTGCTGATGGTAACCACAAGAAACATACAAACTTTGCATGCACAGTTCCCTGCTTTAGATGTTTGGGGATCTAGATGCTAGCCTTCAGTGAAATTCTCATTTGGAGTAAGAAATTCTGAAGTGTTAAAAAAAACATGCAGAAGGCAAAGGTGAAAGGGAATCACAGTTTGGGTGATCTTTGCTCAGTTTATATAAAGGAAATGTCTTACTATCAAAAATCAACCCATCATAAGATAAGTACTGAAACACATCACTGAAGAAGCAAGTCCCATTAATTGTACTGTTAAATTCAAATGAATATAAAACAAAAGTAGAAATTAAGAAAGCAAGTGGTTGAGCTTCCCTGCAGTGTAGGTACTTAATTAAAGTCAGCAGAAACCAACCTAGAGGTTGCTAAAAGTTAAAACTCTCCTTTGGTTGCAGGAAGTCATATTGGTGTTTTTTGTGTTCTCTGGAGGACAATGACCAATAAAGCTTGCTGTAATATGTCTTATGGTTAAAAATAGAGTATTTAAAACATTTACTATCTTTATATTGTGTTAATACAAATCAGCAGACATTCCTTAATCCACTAGGATACTCCTGATATTAGAAAAGAGGTATATAAAAATCAGTCTTCCTGAAAGCCTTTCACAAACAGTTGTTACAGAAGCTAAACAGGCATTGTACTTCAGTGAGATCAGAGGTTGTTGTGCTTTAGATGTGGGTTAGACAACAGTAAAGGTTAGTAGAGATTAACTTTTCATTAACTGTTGTTAACAGGATTTTAGTACTGAGGATTCTGCAGTTTCTTTCATGACGAGTTTGTGGTAATCTGTAAGTGTGAGTGAGCAGCAAGTAGGCAACTTTACAAATTACAAAACCCAGAGTTATTAGGCCTAGAGAAAACCAGAGAACTGCAGGAGGTCCGAAAACTCCCAAAGTGAACACCCATGACAGCTGGTATTGTTCACTTACATCTACTGGGTGCCTTGTGCCCGTGTTCTTACAGCATGTGAGTGCAAGACCTTGTTGAGCATCATAGGGAGGAACCTACAGGTATCATGGTTCAGCTTATTCTGACTGGGTCCTTGATCAAGGATAGAGGAAGAATGTGACACCACAATGTCCCCCATGGAATAAGTCTACAGGATGTCTGTAATTGCAAGGGAGAGTTGTTCAGCTGAGTTGCTGAGTTCCTGCAAAATATATAGCTCCTGAACACCGTTGTGGTCTGTCATTGAGGCGTTTGTTTTGTAAGAGACAGCAAAAGAGTATGGTGGCTGTAAAGAACAGTGATTGTTGAGAAGTTTTACTAAGGATCTTCGTGTACTGGTTTTCCTTATGCAAGGACAAATAAATAAAAAAAAATTAGATACATGAGAACAACATTGTTTTACACATTTTACAGTGAGGTCATTAAAAGGAAGTTAATCTAAAACTAATGATCTAGGATACTTTTTTTTTTAATAAAATAATAAAAAAAATGTGAACTGAGAAGCCCTCCATGATGTCATGGTACATCTTGGTCATTGGTGGAAGTTAGAAAAAAAGTTGCTTCTATGCACACAGTTCCATAATTCCCACATAGAGTTTCCTCTGCTGAAATTAATGTTGTGGAAAAATTTAGGTGTGAATCACATAAAAAAACCCTAAGAATTGGACCAAGTAATTGAAATCCTATTTAAAAAGAGGAATAAAATTAAATGGAGCTAAAAGTAGACGTGTAGGCTTGTCTGATTTTGATACTGGGTAAATTGAAATTGCACATGCTAGGCCTTCCATAAAATTCTACAATCTTTCCCTAGCTAAGAAAACGCTGCAGTTCTTTTCACCTTCATGGTATTTTTATCATCGTGTGCTCTGAATTCCAGAGCATATCAGAAGTATCTGTTTATCAAAGTTTATCAAAGGCCGAGGACTGTACAGTTAATCTAATGTGTCTTCTAAATTATTCCTACCTGACCTGCTTACACAGTAATTTAAGTGCATTTATTTACTGTTTAAATATGTGTTATTCATAAAACCAAAATTCAAGTTCTGCATTTCAGCTTTCCTAGTTCTTGTAGATGCTCATGGCTCCACTTTATTTCTCTATGAAGGTAATTACTGCAACATATGCAGTAGATACTGGGAACAGTTTTAACGAGTTGATGGAATTAATAGAAGTAAGATTGTGTTATCTTTTTCTTCAGTGTAAATTTGGCAAACCACTTTCATTTGCAGTGGCCATTCCTTTTATCTAAATAGTTGAGAAAGAATACAGAAATAATTTTTGGTGGAATGATATACCAAGAAGTTCAGATAAAATAAAATGCTTAGAGATGCAACTGAAATTATCTACTACATATAAACCTTTAATACACTGAGTGATTAGAGAAAATAGGGAGTTGAGCACTGAAGATTACAAGATTAAAACCAAAATACTGCAAACATTTCTTTATAAATATTTTGTTACATTTTTCTAAATACTTGTGTGAGTACAAGGTGTCCTGATCATGTATGGGTAAACATATGTGTATACAACAAATGCAATGAAACTATTAGCTGTGAAGTTAAGGAAGCAAAAACATTATGTTTATATTGAATATTCTTGTCATGGTTTAACCCCAACCAGCAACTAAGCCTCACGCAGCTGCTCGCTTACTCCCCCACGGTGGGACGGGGGAGAGAATCAGAAGAGTAAAAGTGAGGAAACTCATGGGTTGAGATAAAGACAGTTGAACAGGCAAAGCAAAAGCCGCGCACGCAAGTAAAGCAAAACAAGGAATTCATTCACCGCTCCCCATGGGCAGGCAGGTGTTCAGCCATCCCCAGGGCAGCAGGGCTCCATCACGTGTAATGATTTCTTGGGAAGACGGACACCATAACTCCAAATGTCCCTCCGCCTCTTCCTTCTCCTTACCTCAGCTTTATATACTGATCATGATGTCATATGGTATGGAATATCTCTTTGGCCAGCCTGGGTCAGCTGTCCTGGCTGTGTCCCCTCCCAGCTTCCTGTGCACCCCCAGCCTGCTCGCTGCAGGCCAGCACGAGAAGCTGGACTGTCCTTGACTACTTAGCAACAACCCAAAACATCAGCACCTTATCAACATTTTCTCATCCTAAATCCAAAACATAGCCTCACGCTAGCTTCTATAAAGAAAATTAACTCTATCCTGCCTGAGACCAGGACAATTCTGAATGCAAATAATATTCTGAGTACAAATAAATAATAAGATTAGAAATTAATCTGGTACTTTCCCAGTCTTTTTGTGTCTCTAAGTGGAGAAAGGATGGCTTTGAGGTGAAGTTTTTAAAATTAATTTTATTTCTAACTCTTCACACTTTGTATGTGACTTCATGCAAGCCATAGAATCACAGAAAAACAGTGGTTTGAAGGCATGTCTGGAGATCATATAGTCCAATAACCCTGTGCAGAGCAGCATCAACTAGAACAGGTTATCCAGGAATGAACCCAGTCAGGTTTTCAATATCTTGAAGGATGGAGATTCCACAACTTCTCTTCTTCCCAGAGGGAAGTTGGACATGTTGAACATGATCCAATGTTTCAACACCATTACAATAAAGAAGTTTTTTCTTGCATATGAATGCATCTTGTAATTCAGTTTGTCCCCATTGTTTCTTATGCTGTCACTGGGCACCTCTGAGAAGAGTCTGTCTCCCCCTCGTTGCACCGTCCCATCAGGTATTCATACACACTGGTAGGTTTCCCACCGGAGATTTCTCCTCATCAGGCTGAACAACCCCAGCTCTCTCAGCCACTCCTTATAGGTCAGATGCTCCAGTTCCTTCATTGTCTTTGTGGCCCTTTTCTGGACTTGCTCCAGTATGTCCATGTTTCTCTTGTACTGGGGAGCTCAGAACTGGGCCCAGCACTCCACATGTGTCTCACCAGGGCTGAGTAAAAGGGAAGGATCACCTACTTAAACCTGCTGGCAGCAGTCTTCCTAACGCAGCCCAGGATGCTGTTGACATACATACTCTCATGTATCAATCTAGAGAAAATCAAGGCTTGTATTGTGACAGTAAGAAATACTCAGGTCCCTGTTACTTCATTCACCTGTGATGAAGAAAGACTCTAATGCTTTAGGTATGTAAATGACCATGAATGTGAGTGGCTTAAAAATTATCCTTTCAAGAAATATTTCCAAATTAGTGTGAATCACTGATAGCCGAGTTGGGGCTAGCAACTGGTTTCGATATTTGACATGGAAAATGAAGCATAGTCAGTAACCACCAGCTGTAAGGAAAAAAGTACATTTCATAGTGGGATCGTGTTTTGGGCAATCACATAAAAGGCTGCATCAGCAACTCACATCATTTATTACTGTTTAATACCTTGGATTATGGTGAAGGAGCTGCAAGCTGTTGTTTTCTGTCTTCCCTCTTAGAATCATAGAATAGTTTGGGTTTGAAGGGACATTTGAAGGTCATCTAGTCCACCCACCTGCACTGAGCAGGGACATCTTCAACTAGAGCAGGTTGCTCAGAGCCCCGTCCAACCTGACCTGGAACGTTTCCAGGCATGGGGCATCTACCACCTCTGGGTGACCTGTTCCACTATTTCACCACCCTCAGTGTGAAAAATTTCTTCCTTAGATCTAGTCAAAATCTGCCCTCTTTTAGTTTAAACCCATTATCCCTTGTTCTATAGCAACAGGCTAGGCTACTATGTCTGTCCCCATCTTTCTTATAAGCCCCCTTTAAATACTGGAAAGCTGCAATAAGGTCTCCCTGGAGCTGCAATACCATCTTCTCCAGGCTGAACAGCCCTGACTCTGTCAGCCTGTCCTCATAGGAGAGATGTTCCATCCCTCTGATCATTTTTGTGGCCCTCCTCTGGACCTGCTCCAACAGGTCCATGTCTTTCCTCTTCTGAGGACTCCAGAGCTGGATGCAGGACTCCAGGTGGGGTCTCACCAGAGCAGAGTAGAGGGGCAGAATCCCCTCCCTTGACCTGCTGGCCACGCGTCTTTTGAGGCAGCCCAGGATACTGTTGGCCTTCTGGGCTTCAAGTGCACATTGCTGTCTCATGTCCAGCTTTTCATCCACCGCTAGCCCCCAGTCCTTCTTGGCAGGGCTGCTCTCAATCCCTTCATCCCTCAGCCTGTGCTGATGCCAGGGGTTGCCCTGACCCAGGTGCAGGACCCTGCACTTAGCCTTGTTGAACCTCAGGAGATTTACATGGACCTACTTCTTGAGCTTGTCCAGGTCCTTCTGCACGGAATCCCATCCCTCAGGTGTCAACTGCACTACTCAACTTGGTGTCATCTGCAAACTCGCTGAGGGTGCACTCAATCCCACTATGTCATTGATGAAGATATTAAAGGGTACTGGTCTCAGTACAGACCCCTAAGGGGCACTACTTGTCACCGATCTCCATCTGGACATTGAGCTGTTGACTGCTAACCTCTGGATTCCACCATCCAACCAATTCTTCATCTACTCAACAGTCCACCCATCAAATCTATATCTCTAGAGTTTAGAGAGAAGGATGCTGTGGGGGACCATTTCAAAGGCCTTACAGAACTCTGGATAAATGACATCAGTAGCTCTTCCCTTGTCCACTGATATAGTCACTCCATCCTAGAGGGCCACTAGGTAGGTCAGGCAGGACTTGCCCTTGGCAAAGCCATGCTGGCTGTCTCTTATCATCTCCTTGTCCTCCGTGTGCCTTAGGATAGCTTCTAGAAGGATCTGTTCCATGATCTTCCCAGGCACAGAGGTGAGGCTGACAGGTCAGTAGTTCCCAGGGTCCTCCTTGCTACCCTTTTTAAAAATGGGTGCAATGTTTCCCTTTTCCCAGTCTCCAGGGACTTCACCTGACTGCCGTGACTTCCAAATATCACGGAGAGTGGCTTGGCAACTATATCAGCCAATTCCCTCCAGACTCTGGGATGCATCTCGTCAAGGTCCCATAGATCTGTGTATTTTCAGGTGGTCTTGAACCTGTTCTTCTCTTACAGTGGGAGGGACTTTGTTCCCCCAGTGCCTGTCTTGCAGTCCATCCCCTTGAGAGCACGGTGGCTTCCAGCTCCTCCCGTTTGTTGCCCGTGCTGTGTGCAGTGGTGTAGAGGCACTTCAGCTGGGCTGTTGGACATGTCATCCTTTTATAGGAACCCCCTCTCGTTCCTTTGAGGTGTTTCACTAGTGTTTCCCATTTGGCTCCTATTACCTCGGGATCCCCTGTCTCATTTGTGTAAGACTTCAAGTGTGCTGCAGTGTAGCCAGCACATCTCAGACCAACAGGCTGAGGGCCCTTTGCTAGCACCCTGTCTCTGAAACCTTGGTGTGTTATCCAACAGCTTGTCACAAGCAAGCCTGATATCCCCCTCCCCCTTTAAGTCTACTGTAAAGCTCTGTCAATGACCCTCGCTAGCTTGTGAGCAAAGACCCTCTTCCCTCTTTAAGAAAGGTGAATCCCATTCTTTTTATGAGGTATTATATGCTGGAGCATAGACATTCCTATACAGAGTGTCTGATAAAATTAGAAGAATCACAGAGTTGGGAGGCAAACTTGAAAGTGTTAATTTTTCTTTCAATTTAACTACCTAATATTGGGGGTCATCAAACTCATCATGTAAGGAGTATGAAAGGATATTCTGAAGGTGTCTGAACTGCGATGAAAGTGTACTCCTTTACAGCTGGAATTAATTCCATCCCTAATTTTCAATTTAGATGAATGAATCAGATGCTGCTTGGCTGAGAGGAGTGGGATGGGGAAAGGGAATACATAATCCTTGCCACCTAGCTCCTAACACTTATAAGTGATGCCTCCAGAGCTTTATTTAGGAAATGTAGGTACCTCTAGAGGGCATTTCAGGTCTTATTCAGGCCAGGTAGCCCTCTGGAGTTACTCGATTCTCTCCATCATCTATTTATGGAGTTTAGAGGAGCTGGGTTCCTCCCTTAAAATGTGATTCAATGATACAGTCAAATTGACTTGATGACTTCTGGCTGCCAAAAGAGAGCCCCTCTTCCTCTCTCATTTTTTCTTGTCTTGTCTTACACCAGTTTATAGCATACTGAGTTGATTCAACTAACTGTCCTGGAAGAAAGCCAGTAGCTTTTTAGGCTCAGTGGTAGGGCGTTGAATTGGTTTACTAGGCAGGCAGTGATGAGCAGCAAGCAGACCACACAGCTAGGAATGGAGGGGCTAGAGGAGGTGAGAGAGAAATGAGGTTTCCCCAAATGAGGGCTTTGAGCTTTTGGATTGGTTCAACTCCATTGTCTAACTGTGCTGCTTCATGCTCAGTTCAGAGAGGCTTCTCAGACTGCTTGAGGCAACCTGAAACTGTGCTGCCTACCAAAGGGGAAGTCCCACCTCTTCTTTGCATCTGGCTATACATGTTCTCTCTGTGCTGGCACTAGCGTTGATGCAGCCACACACAAAGGCATGGATTCCCCCTATCCACGGCATCCCATAATTAATCAGTTTAAGACCATCTTGCAACCACACTCTTGGGCTCCTCAAGCTAAGAAAATGTAATAGTTAAATGAATAAAGAGCTCTCTAGCTACTGCTATAAAAGTTTTATTACAGATTTTACTGAGTTGTGATTTAACAGCAGAGAAAAGACAGTTTATAAAATGTTATGAGTCCACTTAATTTGTAGAATGGCATTCCAGCGTGGCATCTCCATTAGTACCTAGGGAAATTTTTTCTTGGACGTTTGAATATGCCATAAAAGACTCCATATTTTTGAATAATAATATAAAATAAAAAGAAGAAAATAATTAATAAAGCAGAAAAAATAAAAAATAAGGTGGAAAATTATGCAGATATCTGTGATATTTATAATTATCAAATTATAATTTGATGTATAATACAATCAAAAATTAAGAAAAAATCTTATTCTGTATGTAAGGAAAAAATACGTTACATATAGCATTACACATAATAAAATGGAATAAGTTTTATGTCTTCTAATTAACAATTTTCTAATCAATAAATGTTTAAATAATTTTAATTGTTCAATAAGGGAAACTTCTGATTTTCTTTAGAATGTTGCATCAATGCTGGTGATGGATTTAGCTTGGAATTGAGGTAACAAGCAATGAAAATAAAACTTAATTGCTCTTGTGGAAGGAACATTGTGCTGCACATTGATTATCACTAGACCAAAAGTGGATTAAACGTCTGAAATACGTTACACAAGGTGGTGGTTTGTGTGTTACAGGACACATGCGGTTTGATTATTGAAATGATGGGTCATGCACCTATATGTTTTGGCATTATAATCCTATAAAACTGGTGCAATAAAAAGATCCAGCTGGCTATATCTTGAGTTCTACCATGGTAAATGGCATCCTTTACATCAGCTATTTGATTAACAGGCTGAATGTGGCACCCATGCAATGAATAGATCTTTGAAACAGTATCTCCTTTTGAGATGCCAAAACATACAAGGAATGATGAACCAAATATCAGGCAAATGCTTCAGTGTTTCATTGAGTAAAAGCTACTGGAGAACCACAATGTCACAGGATTTTTCAAAAGTTGGTCCAATGTGTTTGTTTCTTCTTTTAAAAAGAAAAAAATGGTGCATCTCCTTCATTTCAAGAGAAAAGGTCTTGTGAATTCAAGAATGCATGCATGTTCTCCATTGCTTTGAAAACAGTGTGTAAGTAATTATTACTATTGTGCATGTCAAGACAAAGTAGCTTCCCGTCTAATACTGAGTCAGCGGCTTTCTGGTGCTGGGGATGAAGTCAGGAGCCCATGCTCAGAGGCCTGTGCCCAAGAAAGATCTTCTTCAGAAAGCACCTCAGAGTAGTCAGCTTCTGCCCTGAGTTTGCCCTGAAGAGGACTTTCTCTCCTTGCAGGGGCTTCAAGGGAAGTTAGGGAGACAGGTCTCCTAACCAAGGCATCTTAACTTCGTTGCCCACGTTGGGCTGTTCAAACAGCCCCACAGAGGTGAGGCGGGAGGGGTTTATACCTGTCCCAGAGGTCCAGGTAAATGGAATTAAGGGAATCAATGCTACTCACATTTATCAAAATGTATTTTTCATATTGAAGTAAAGAATTCAATGAGCAAGGAAAACAGTTGTGCTGGTTTTGGCTGGGATAGAGTTTCTTCATACTTTCTGCATAGTAGCTAGTATGGGACTATGTTTTGGATTTGTGCTGGAAACAGTGTTGATAATACAGGGATGTTTTCAGTATTGCTGAGCAGTGCTTACACAGAGTCACAACTTTTTCTGCTTCTCACCCCACCCCACCAGTGAGTTAGACTAGGAGTGCACAAGAAGCTGAGAGGGGACACAGCCAGAACAGTTGACCCCAACTGACCAAAGGGATATTCCATACCATATGACGTCATGCTCAGCATACAAAGCTGGGGGAAGAAGGAGGAAGAGGAGGATATTCAGAGTTATGGCGTTTTATCTTCCCAAGAAGCCATTACACGTAATGGAGCTCTGCTTTCCTGGAGGTGGCTGAACACCTGCCTGCCCATGGGAAGTGGTGAATTAATTCCTTGGTTTGCTTTGCCTGTGTGTGCAGCTCTTGCTTTGCCTATTAAACTGTCTTTATTTCAACCCATGAGCCTTCTCACTTTTACCCTTCCAATTCTCCGCCCCATCCCACTGCAAGGGGAGGGATTGAGCCTCCATGTGGGGCTTAGTTGCCAGGTGGGGTTAAAACATGACAAAGGTTGATGCAGAAGCTCCGAGCAGTCTCATTTTGTACAATGTGCTGTTCTCGTGTCACCTCCTTGTCAGTAACTATCCATTGCTGTCTCTGACACTACTGGGAAAAAATCCAGAGATGTTACTATAATAAAACAAGAAATGGCATCATGTTTGTTCAGACATGCAGTGTTTGTAGAGATGCCAACTTACTCTGATATTTTACTGTCCCTTTTGCGTAACAAAAAAAATGTCGCCTCTGGAGGTTTCTTTCTGAAGACGTCTCTGTTTACAGGCAGTGCATGCAGGTGCATGCCAAATTTCCTGTTTGTATTTGCACTTAGTGTTGCAATTTTTTTAATCTAACATAATTTCATACTGTAGTGCAAATCACTGTACTTTACATTTTCATATGCAACAGGGATGAGGTGTTTCTGATTTCCCCAATGATGTAGTAACGAGCTATCTTATGGCTTGATAGAGATGATTTTGATGAACAGATTATCTAAAAACATTATGTCAGTGTTGCAGTTAACCACGTTTTTTTGCATAGAAATAAAATGTATTTTTTTTGTACTTCTGGGTAAGGTGATACAGTAAGCTGACTTCAAAGTCTATTTTGAACTTTCATGAGGACTCTGGGCTGCATCAAAGGATACGTAGAGTCTCTACTCATGATGGATGCTCTGTGTAAATCACAGCAGGCTAATTGTAAGGCAGAATAATGACTGTAGAGAGGTACCTGAACTGACTTTACCATCTGGACCAAGTACTGATAACACTGTAGCCACAGCAGCTCAGGATTCATCTTGGGATTCAGTACTGCATCCAGCTCTGGAGCCCTCAGCACAAGAAAGACATGGATCTGTTAGCATGACTCCAGAGGAGGGCCACAAAAATGATCTCTCCTATGAAGAAAGGCTGAGAGAGTTGGGGGTTTTCAGCCTAGAGAAGAGAAGGCTCCAGGGACACCTTCTTGCAGCCTTCCAGGACTTAAAGGGGGTTTATAAGAAAGATGGGGACAGACTTTTTAATGGGGCCTGTAGCGATAGGACAAGGGGTAATAGTTTTAAACTAAACAAGGCTAGAATATAGACTAGACATAAGGAAGATATTTTTTTCAATGAGAGTGGTGAAACACGAGAACAGGTCACCCAGAGAGGTGGTACATGCCCCATCCCTGGAAACAGGGGTTGGATGGAGCTCTGAGCAACCTGATCTGATGAAGATGTCCCTGCCCATGGCAGGGGGGTTGGTCTAGATGACCTTTAAAGGTCCCTTCCAACCCAAAGTGTTCTATGATTCTGTTGTTCTGTGATTCTGTGACTGATCTGCAGAAGCAGTCTGGAGTCCTAGGAGCAGCTGTTCACGCTGAGTTCTGCATTGCCACTGCCCTACATTTTTTAACTAACTAGTTTAAAGCTAGGTGCCATGTATCTGTATGTGGTGCAATTGCTTGCTTATTTGGATTGCAGCGCACAATGCCAATGCATGGTACCAAAAGCTGGGAATTGTTGTTGGGTAGAGCCACCCTCACTTCCTCTGTGCTCAGGGTAGGGTATGATGTAGAAACTGCTGTTCTGCTGCAGTATGAGAGCGTTGTGCTCCAGTAGACCTCCTGGGACATGAGCAAGGCAAAGGAACCTTTGTGAGAGCAGGGATCTGGACATTGATTTGTTAGGTTAGCCTCTTTTCGGGTTAAAAGCTAACATTTTTGCCTTTAATCAGGTGTATCTAAGCTTGCTGATGCTACTCGTCACAAGTTTTGTCCCTAAGCTCCTCTTGAAGATAGTGGGAGGATTGCTGGAGTAATGACCACGTTTGAAAAAACAAGTTTTGACTGTCATTTACTGAGGAAACAGGTGTGGTGGTTTAATATGTTACTAAATCCCGTTCTGCCAGAGGTAGCTGCCTTTTAACAGAGTCAGCAGAGTGGTATGCATATGTTAGTAACTCCAGTGCTGGTCCAGCTCTGTAGCGGTGCAGGCTGAGATGCTGAACTATGAATGGGTGTTCTAGGGCCAGGGACACATCCCCTCCTTCACTAACGCTGCTAGAGGCCTGCCAGTAATGTAGGCAGGGGTGAAGAGCTGTAGGGGGTAGTGTCTTAAAGCTGCTATGGCAAGATTTGCCAAGGCTTGCCTGTCAGATATGCTCATGAGGTCAAGAGTTGCATCAGAATCTACAGTATCATGCAATTAATTAATAATCTTTATTTACTGCTCATTTGAAGTATATATTGGTGTGTCTGGCATGTCCAAGTTAGGACCTGCTGTCTATCCTGATTGCACACAGATTTAAAATACCACATTGACAGTCTAATTGTCATTGAATACACCACTCTTAATTGTACTGTTTCTATATTTTTCATTGCAATTATGGACATTTGCATTACAATACAGGTCATGAATAACATGTTATGAAAAGTAATCCTGTGTTTTAATAAGAATACACAAAAACCCAACTTTTTAAGTGGATTAAAAAAATATATAGTTGTAAGAAAGTAAAATGAGTTCAGGTTCACCTATGAATGCATTGTTCTCAAGTCTGCCTTCTTTGGTCTCTGGGCTTGATGTAGGTGTAGTCAGACTTTTGCACTTTAAAGAAATACTGCTTTAAAGGATGATATCATGAGCATTACAGTGGTAGAGATTCTTTTTATTACAGAAATATTTGTAGTACCTATATCTGTCATATCAAATAAAGAATATATGAAAATTTATTTATATCTCACATGCTAACATGTAAGCAATCATGCAATGCTTTGTTGAGAGAGAATTGAAATTTGGATATAGTAATTGCCAGGTAAAATTGTGCAGATGAAGGGAGGCTACAAGAGGGAGTAATATGCAGCATAAAGTAAGCAAACTGTGAGCCAGTGGTTTGAAGAAAATGGGAAGATTTATTGGTGTAGATGCAACTGTACATGTGAAAAAGCTTGACTTTCAGTTTTGAACAGTTGTAGAGAAAGAACAAAGAAGGATATTAATAGAAAAACAAAGAGAGACTGTAAGGAAGGTGCCATACATCCAGAAACCTCTTAGAAAAAAATGGTGTTTTTAAATTGTGAGGAAATTAATTGAAGTAACAGAAGGAATTTTCCCTGAAGCAACATGAAATTGCAGTGCTTTCTGTGGCACTGGAGAAAAAAGGGTAATGATTTAGAAAGTCTACAGAATTACAGTAATCAAAATGGGAAGTGAATCTGATGTGAGGATTTGTCATTTTGTGCTGCTCGCTCTTTGCCAACTGGAGCTTTAAGTTATATATGAACATATCTCTTGCATAACTTGCATTGTGTGCTAAACTGGGCATTCTCTTTTCTTTAAAAATAAGGGTTTAGTTTAGAATGTCATGGTGAGATGTCACTCTATGATTTGGTTACTTTTTATATATGTCTTTTTTTTCTTCTCGTGTTTTAAATGAGAGATCTCTGAGCTCAGGCAGAAATACGTTCTTGGCAGTTTTACTTTAAAAGGAAAAAGGTCTTTCTGTGCGGTCTTTGAAGCAAAACTATCAAATGTGTCACTGAGAATATCCTTTGCCTTCTACTTTCATCACCAGAAATCTGTCACACATTATAAGAATCTAGGAGGACCTAAATCCCTTCTATTACGTCTTTGCTTCATATATCAAGAAATCTTTCATTAGATGAAACTAGTGGGGTTTCCATGAAGTTGATTGGAAGATCTGCCGCAGTGCAAACTGGCCATTAGAAGTCACTGAAGGCACATTAGCGCTGCAGCTGTGACCTGGGTCCAAGAGCTGATCTCTGCATGCAAGTGATCCAGGTCTGCTTGTGAGCGTTCGTTCTGCAGGGCTGCAGTCAACTCACCGCATGTAGCCATCCGTGCTGAGACTGCTGGAGCTGGGTTTGCAGATGGCTTTTCTGAAGTGCAGATATAGGTTCTTATGGCCTCACTGAACTCAGCTGCTCTGAGATGTGTTTTGTTTTTTTTTTTTCAAGTTGCGAGAGTCTCTGAACAAACTGGTGTTGAAGTGGTGTGTTCTTGGCTTCCACAGGAGTGTTTTGCCCTGTCTGTCCATTCCAGCTGTGCCAGCACCCAAGACACTCGACTGTTTTCTGCTTCTGGCCATCCTGTTACAGCAGCCAGAAAGACATAGGATAGTAGTGGTACAGGAGCCGCAGAAGATGAAGTTTAGCCAGATGATCATACAGTTTGGGTGCAGATGCAGCAAGGGGGAGAACAGATATTGCACGAAGCACTGACTGCAGGTTCTCTATATGGGGAGCTGAGCTTCTAATGTAGATTGCATTACTGCAGTAACGCGGATTACTGATATTCTGGCCAATCTCATATTGCTTTTGTTCTTTACTCTTCCTGTTCAGCCACATACCTCTTTAGAAAGAGATTTAAGCTTTGTATATATTCAGGTGGATGACTGCTTAACCAGATCAGTTCCCCGGACTGTCCTTTTGTTTGTGCTCTACCAAGTGGTTACAGTATTATGCATTCCTGGAACAAATAATCCATGATAATTAGAAATTGTACATAAGGAAGTAGATCTAACTGAAACTTTTTGAGAATCTGCCATGAATGCTAGTTTGTAGTAGTCTGCCAAGAGCTGTGGTTGATCAGATTGGTGTCATCAAGTAAAACATAGGTGTCCTGTATGGAGCTGGGAGTTTGGAAGGGGTTTGCTCTTTTGGGTGCTGTGTTCTTTGGCATGTGCTGCATGAGCACTGAGCGTGAGGCCTAGAGCTTTTGTTACTCAATTGCTCATTTGTATGGCCATTACAGAGGGTTGGGAAAGTACTCTTGTCATCACTTAGGCTACTTCCAAGCAAGCAAGGAAGGTAAGGAATGCTTTGTGCTTCCATGTCTCTGTATGGCAGGAGGAAGAGAAGCTGCTATAATGGAGATGTGTGATGTTTCAAACGCTTGGCTATTTAGGTGCTTTCAGCTTTATGGGATTAGAAGAAATGATAATTCATGAAAAATTAGAATAAAATCTTCTTGTTTCTTTTTCCATCTCACATCCATATTATGAACGATTCAAGAAAAAAAAAGCCATCAAGTTTTGCTAGCAAATAAAATGTTGTTGAAATTAAAAGTGCTGCACTGAAAGTATGAAATCAAATTATTATGAAATCAAAATTGTTATGAATATGTTATAATGAAATCAAATTATTATGAAATAATTATGAAATCAAATCCCTTGCAAGACAGGTAGAGTTCTTCATTTTCCTAGAAAGATAAATTATTTTTGTTGCCTTCACGCCACTTGAGTTCTGTCAGTGAAGCCGTCATCTCTGCAGGGCTTGTCATCTCTGTGCCTCATAAAGTGGAACTGACACCTTGCTGTATAACTGGAGATCTTGGTACTGTTCTCCTTCTTATCTCTTTGTACTGGAGATACATGTGAAGTTTCACCAAAAAGCAGTGGCTCCTGAGTCATTCAGATGTTTTTGAAAATTTTATCTGGTAAGGGAGAACTTCAGAAAGGAATTCAGGATTAATTATATAAGCAAACTCACAGTTATTCGAGGGCTGAACTAATTGCTTCCACCCTGTGCTAAACTTGACCTGATGCCCTACAGAGCTGCTTGCCTATCTGCACATCATCCTCCCCAGCATGTCTCATAGTTCCCTTGTTATTATTTTTCCATTTTCTGGGTTTTCCCAGGCCCCTTAACCTTAACCCTGGATAATACAGAGTTAAGTGTAATTCTGTATTGCTAGAACTGCACTTCAAAAATTTACAAGAGAGAATACAACGCTGGTTATACCTAGTCCTAAATCTTAAAATTTTACGCCATCTGATTTTTCTGCTGGTGAGAGAAATGTCAGCAGAATGGTCTTTTGTCACAAGAGTATATACAGTTACATGTGTCCTTTGTAGGATAGGCTTTTTTTAGTGACTTGATTAAGGATGTATTTAAAAATGCATTTTTCAGTTTAATAGATTAAATAGTTTAACTGATTCAACTTTAAAAAATTAAAATCAAAACAACTTATCCTGAGAAATTAATTTCTTCTCAAGTCCCTTAAATGTGGTCACAGAGACACATATACAAATATTTTGTTGTAAACCTCTCTTCTCATCTCACTCTGTCTTCACTTCAGATCTTTATCTGCTGTGCTTGAGGAGAAAATAAGGTGTTGGAGTAAGGCACTAGTCCAGGCTGAGACTGAAATCTCTATTTAGTTTGAAATACCTATTCAGGTAATCTTGGGTATAACCCTTAGTCTCTCTGTTGCAGTTCATGTTCGTAGGAAAAAAAATCCTCTGTCTCCTTTTCATTGTCCTTACTTAGCCTACAACATCTTTAAACTGTTTTTCAAGGAGGGGATTTATTTCATCTAACTTAAATTTATTTTAGGTCTCTATTTTGGCATGAGATGAATCCCACTCTTTCTCCCTGTTGACTAAAGACAGACCTTTAAGGAACTGAAACATGATGTTTGTACTGCAGATTTCGGCTTTTGTTCTCACCCTTAATATAGAACATCCTGGTGTACCCAAGAATAAAATTACTTGGGTTTTAGAATATGGCTAATAAATACATCACAAATAGAGACTGACAGCATGTATGCAAACCATACTTACACGGATAGAAGATTTGCCTTTTGAGATTTTTTTGGACTTGCTGGGAGTGTGGGATTGATTATTCAATCCAATGTAATCCAGCGGGGAAAAAAAACCCACCAAAAGTAATGATTGTAAAATTTAGCATAATATTCCTCAGGCTGCTTGCAGCGCCATGCCTTAAATTCTGACTAGACTGCTGTAACATGTCTTCAGTGTCTTGGGCTTGTATTATAGATTTGTATACATAAAAATCATGGAGTTGCCAATACTGATATGGGCTACAGAAAGAAAAATTGATGAGATCTGATGTGATGGGCTGCAGGCTGGAAAGCTCCCATTTGTTAGCTAGCAGGGGAAACAGAGGTGGTCGTGGCAAACAGGTGGGCTACACATAGGTCTTCAGAAAAGATGGCCAGAATGGGGTGAGCTGTGTGTAGGAGATCTGCAGAACAGTGCTTTACTGAATCCGGAGGGGAGCACACATGGCACAGAGCCAGGGAAACCTCACCTTTGTACTCCTGCCCAGGACTGCCCTGAGGAACTGTGTCGCGAATACGTGTTTGATTTGCTTAGTGGAACTCTTAAGGGCTGAGATGAACACGTTTGTGCCATTTATTACTGGCAGGCCTTGCAAAGGAATTCTCATTTTATTTGGAATCCAGGAGTGGTTTGGGGAACTGGCAGAGGGTTAATACCTGCAAAGCTCCAAGCTATGTGAAGAACTCACGGTGCCTGCTCACAGCCTAGTACACTGTTTGCCAATGGGCTGTGTCGTGTCACTTGAGGGGACGTGCCAAGTCCTATGATAAAAGCTGGGCTGTGACACTAAGCTGTTGCTGGAGAACATACATTTTAGCAGGGCTCTGTTGATCATGGCTGACTTGTAGGTTGTATCCTTGTGGCTATGTCACGTAACAACCCCTCTTTTGCTCTGACAAAACAAGCCAAATTCAGTCCTTGATTGCAGCTCACCCCTGGGACATGGGGCTGTGAAGTAGAAAGAGCCAGGGCATGGTACTGCAGGTGTTCAAGGTATAGGCTTAGCCGTGGGGATCATGGAATGGGATTTACATGTATTTATTTTCTGCTGGCTTGACAGGTCTGTGTTTACAATAAACCGACACCTCCCTAATTAACTAAGAAGCTCCCAGCAGCCTCCTAAAGCGAGGCTGCGGTGTAAGAGATTGTGCTATTTTTGCACCGTATCAGGCACCACATTAACAATATACTTTTGTATGGTCTCTCCCGCCCCACATATTTTGTTTTATTTGGTGTGTATGTCTGTGGCCACTGGAAAAAGAAACTTTAAAATCACAGCACTGTACTGTGTTCAGAATCTAGTATGGGTCATTTACTATATTTGGGCCAGATTTTTAGGCAACTAAGTCAAATGAAGGAGATAATGATGTCGTTTTTAAAAACCTGAGCATTGCCACCTTTTTTTCTCAGAGTCAGAAACATGTAATGAATCTTGGAAGTCACTGAAACAGAAATTACATGAAAGCTTTTTGGCTTTGTAATAAAAATTATACTTTAAAATCCTCTTAGGAGCTACATTAACATTAATGATATTTTTTTGAAATTATGGCATTAGCATAAACATCAAAAATATTTGTTAGCAAACTGACAGATATTTTGTGATTATCACCATTTCACACATTTATTGTTGTGAGTGTAGGTTAAACATACAACAAGCAGTGATTTTAATTCGGTCTTTTTTTTTTTTCCCCCTGCCCTTTCTGGCATAAAGTACATAAACCTTGAAAGATAATTTTTAACCTAGGAGTTACCCATTCATTAGCAGAGTTGAAAGCAGGATACATTAAGTAGTTGTTTCCTGACCTCAGTGCGAGCTGCCTGTGTGCTTTCAGATCTGCGTCCAATAATTGGTTCTACCTACGGGGAAGAAAAGAATGAAACCTCACAAACTGACTGAATGACCACTGAAGGCTGCTTCCAGAGTAATAGTTGGCTTCTAGCAATACTCCTGTTCATGTGACATAGTTAGAAATAGCTTTTATGTTACCCAGGGATGTCTCCTACCTTAAGCCTTTAAAAGGTCATTGTTGAAAATCAGGAATATTGATTTATTAGTGGGCTGAATCTTTAAGCTTAGTGTTCATGTTGTGGTCAAAAAATGTTAAAGGACTGTCAATAAATGAAAAAGGCGGGGGGGGGGAGGGGGAGATTTAATTTTCTGAACTTTATTTTCTACAGGTATACCAGACTGCTAACAGCAAACTTTGCCCTTCAGTTACATTACTTAAATACTTTTCCTGTAAGTTAGGACTCTAGAGTTGGTTTTAGTTTGAGTCTTGCCTATGTACAAAGCTGCTAAATCCAGCAGATTAGTGCTTTTACCTTGAGCCTGGCTGCCTTGGCAGGTGAGTCCATTGCAGCTCCATTTAGTGCAACTCATCAGCTATTAACACAATGCCTTTGTCCTGGAGAGTCATTCTAGAACACCTTTGGTTTTGTCCATTTTCACTTAGCCTAAACTGACTTGAACGGAGTGAACTGAATTATAATGTGAATGCTATGTCAAGGGAGAAAATAACCTTACAACTGTAAGGAATGATGCTTTTGGAAGACTTAATGTGTGCATTTTAAAAGGGGTGTTTGATCGATCCTTTGAATGACATTATTATGTTGCTCCTTGGAAGTTAATAAGCTGCAAGGTAAGCAGATATGAGAGCATTTGAAAAATACTAAATTTTTTCCTTTATGAAATTTGTTTGTATCTTACACTTTGAATAGCTTGATTGTCAAAATCAGACTTGGTTTTTTTTTCGCATCCTATCCAAATAACCTTCTTAATTTCCTTACTCTTCTTGGCATTATTTCTGAAGTCCTTCTGCTGTAGTGAAAATGCTAGGATGAAGGCTATGAACAACCTCTTTAGCTCATGCTACAGATAGTGAACTTAAAGAAAAGTATCCAGAATTTGCATTCCACCTCCTTTGCAGTCCTTTCATCCCTTCTGCATTGACAGAGAACTGGAATCAAGAGGGCCTGATATTTGCACCGTGTCTGTACGAAGACTGAGAGCAGGCTGTGCTCTTTCAGTGTTGGACTGGTAGGGGAGAAGAGAGCAGGTCTGCTGCAAGGGGCAAAGCTGCAAGGAACTGGGTTGTGATGGCAAGAAGCAGACTTCCCTCTTTATGCCAGAGTCACAAAGACTGGGTATTCTGGTGACGCTTTGAATGAATCAGCTTTATGGGGCCTCTAGCTCACAGTGCTGGTAGGAAGTGGGTGCTATGAAACACCTGCTGAGAACTAAGATGAAAAGTTTGGAAGTGGGCTGCGGGGAGGACTGGCTGGACTGTGAAAGGGATGTTGAAATGCTTTAGCAGATGAGGACTTAGAAGAAAAAGAAACATGTAAGTGTACTTTTCTAAAACTATTGTATAAGAGGACAGTTTGGCATGTACTCATTTAGCAGGTTAGAGGTGGAAGTTAATATGAAAGCATTCATGGAGACGGGCAACAACAGACACTTTAGAAGGGGTTCATGATGGCAGAAGACAAGAAGGTAGGACTGAAAAAAAAGCAAAGCTGGAAAACTTCTAAAGTAGGGAAACCTTTACCTGCAATATATTCCAAATACAGCACATGTATCTATTTTGCATATCTCTTCTATGGGAGAAGGCAAGATCCATAGTCAGAATAAGCAGCAGCAGCAGAGGTAGAGTTTCTCAACGGGCCCTTAGTTTCCCTGCTCTTTTAAGCTCCTCTTTCTGAGGTTAGATGCATCATGTACCTAAAATATTCAGGAATGGCAAATGTTGGAATGAGCTTCCCTACAGGTGCGTTAGTGCCTTTCTGGTTAGCCAGTAGATGTCATCACAAGACTGTGCCTCTTTGTCCAGGAGCTGTGCAGCACCCTTCCCTAATCCTTCACACCCTTGCCAGCTCATGACTGGCAGCATTTGAGTGTGTATTTTCTGGCTGGCAGCACATGTAGGCTAACAAAGTGGTTCAAAGTATAAGTCATCATACAGAGGAAGTGCCAGTTGCTGAGACATCTTTCCAATGAAGAACTGGTTCTCCTTGAGCTCTGCTGGCAGCGCACAAGAAGTGTTTGAAAGACTGTTTTCAACAGAGGAAGGTAACGACAATGCCTGTGGGTATTAGGAAATACCAATAACAATGTCCTCAGTAACACAAGGGCTCACTAGTGTCTTATAGGCAAGGCTCCAGATATTCCAGATACTCCAGGTATACTTACAAATGCGGAATCCAGCTGGTATATTGTGTTCTGGAATGGAAGTGTATGATCTGCAAAAGCTCCAGTGTTAAACTAATCCTGTCCTTCCTGAATAGCAACAGGAAATTTACCACTGGTCTTATCAGAGTAAAAAAGGGATTTAAAAAAAAAAAATCCTTTCCTGGATTTTTTATTTTAAAAACATGTTCCCAGTCCTTATAATCAAGAAAAGTGTTTTAAGAATGAGTTGCTTAAATGTTCATGTCTTGCAATAGTGCATGTAGGCTAAAACCAAGAGGTAGCCTTCTGGCCTCTAGCTGCCCCTTCACAGCAATGTTTTCCATAGGTCCCAAATCATACCTGCCAGCCTGCACTGATGTCTGGTTTCCGTAACCATCTTAAGTTGCACTAGATGCCAGTGCTTACGCATCTGAATCACATCAGTGTGGTATTTTCTTCCTCTGGAATGTGTAAGCATGCCATGGCAGTTAGCATATGTATGACCTTCCCTGTGTATCCTTCTCAGTAAGTTAACACTGAGGCCTCTCAGACAATTGTCACAGAAGCAGCTGTGGTGGTTTAAGATATTATTGTCCTTCAGCTGTTCATTACTAAACTTCTGCTAAAGTCTGCAACCTCACAGAAGGGACAACAGAACTCTATCTTTCTTTGCTTCAGCATAATGCCACCTGAGTTACCTTAACTTGCTGATGAAGGGCATTTAAACTGAGCTGGTTAATTTGTGCTGGAGTAGATGAGAGAGGCTCACAAGATCTATTCATTTACATTGCTAAGAGGGATGACAGCCTCCAGCAGAGGAGCAGAAACAAGTAGCCAAGGTATATTAGCTTCTAATACCATCTCATTAATTTCTTTAGTGAATATCTGACTGCAGCCTAAAACTAAATATAACAATTTAAATAGCTGCAGTGATATAGCTAATCTCCTTCATATTCTCCTTCCAGTATTTTAGTGTTGCCCCTGTCCAAGACTAATTGGACACCAAAATCTCTGACTTACCATTTGCTCATCTGTCAACATTCCCAGCTCCTCCTGTTTCATAAATACATGTATACTGGAGTATTACTTTAGTGCCCTGATACCAAAAATGCAGAGGCAATATTAAATACTCTGTGCTTTGCATCACAGCCTTATAAAACAGGAATTGTATTGATTCTCACCAGAGTTTACCTGAACTCAAGGACCCCTTCTGACTTTTGATATGTAGCTGCATCTGCTGTGGAAGTTCCACCTGTCTGTATTAATTTGGGACCTGCTTACAGCAACTGAGTTCAGTTTCCCTTCGAGTGTGTAGCATTTTGCTTACTGACATTTGTCCATGATGAGTCCCGTGGAAAGCAGCAGGGCTTGTGGAGAGCTGCCAGAGAGATTCTGTCTCAGAGAAAGAGAGAAACCCCTCTGATAGCTTTCTGGCATGAATGCTTGTCTGCCAGCTTTGCCAGCTCTGGGGAAGGCAGGCAGGAACTACATTCACTCCATGTTCATTTTGTACTCCTCTGCTCTGTAGTGCCAGTCGTTCCCTTCACAAAAGGGCAAGGACTTCAGGGGCATCCACTCCACAGTAGTGAGATGACTGCTTGTGTCCTGCTTTTGTTATCTGGGGCAATCTGAGAATGGGCTAAGACTAGCGTTGCACTAAAAATTTGTCAAGAGGAGGGTTACTGTTAGGAGGAAAGTATCAGCTGCAAAGAGGAACTCATTTATAGTAGTAGAGAGTACTGCTTGTATAAATGCTGCAATAAAACATGAACTTACAGGGTACTTTCTGTAAATTGCTTTCATTGTGCCCTTCCAGATCTTTTAGGGTCCTTGATAATAACCTACTGGTGATGTCTTTCTCATCTGGTGATAAGTCTTTCTTATGTAATAAAAGAAATGTTTTGTGTCATAATCCCTCTGTAACTTTTTGCAGGATGTCATTTTTATTATTAGAGACCAATCTTGACATCATTACTGAAGTTTTGCAAAGCCCACATTGATTTCAGTGCCTGACTTGACTATTTGGTAAAGACTTTGGTCCTAAATGTACAAATATCACCAACAAATTTCTTTAAAGTGTAGTTCATTGCTATTGAAAATGTCACTTTGAGAAATGTGATAAGATTACAAGGTCAATCATGACAGATGCTTTGTTAAATGACAACATATGTGACACGATAAAGCATCCAGTATAAAGCTTTATTGTTGGTTTGTTCAGTGTGTAAAACTGCTTCATGACCATTTTGCAAGACACAGTATTTGCACACCATATTTAGTTTCACTCATCAATCAAATCAAGTCAACTGGTCTCTTTCCTTCCCTTATTTTATGCTTGCAGTTGCATAAAGAGTACACAGATGTTGCTTGTGGTAAAATCATGCAACTGTTATCACAAGACGATTTAGGGTGGAGAATGGAGACTGCATTTTAGGATTGGTTTTCTGACTGAGGATGGATGTAATAATCTACTGTTAAATAGGGATGGGTATCTGAAAGTTTTACAGATTACATGAAAACCCATCAAGAGAATTAAAAGGATTTACATCTGAACAGATGTCCAGTATGGTATTCATTCTTGAAATAAGAATGGAGGAATTGATAAACTTACAGAAATGTATTCTGGGCTAGGAAATAGAGCTTGAAAACCACGGATACCTAACAGAAAGCACTTGTGGAAATTTGTGGAACTTCATGTTTAAGACTGAGTTTATTGATAGCTCTCTGTGCTGTCAGTATTATTTTACATTCAGATTTTTTGTTTATTGAGAATCAAAGTTAACATTTACAGGGTTTATTGTAATGCAGTTAGGTTTAGGAAGCTGGCTTGATGGATAAACTGTCAACTTCATTTACTTAAGATGTGAGCTTGTGGAGATGACAAAGAGAATGTGTTCTTGATAAAGCACAGAGCAGTGCACTGGGACAGAGAAGCAGTCCTACAGAACATGTTTGGGCATGAGTGATGGCGAGGCTATTCTCCTCTGTGTTGGTTCTTACTGCACTTCCCCCACTCCCTTCCTATAGTATCCAAACACCTTTCAGTAGTACATGAACAAACTTGATTAGCATCTGTCAGAAAATGTTCTTTCTTTCATCCTTTCCTTGGGGCAGAATTGTGTGTGCAGTGTAACCAAGCACTTTTTTTTTTTTTTATGTATATGGTACATGTTTGTTAAAGAGAAATCGAAGGTGTATACTCTGACTCAAATTGGAAGATTTGTGATGGTTCTTCATTCCCCAGGGAGTTCATTTCAGACTCAGACTAGCTCCCAAGCAAGCTGTGTTTCCTGCACAGACAGGCTTTACCTTTGGGAGGAAAAAAATCTCTTATGCCTGAGGAGTATTGACTAGCCAGTTGAACTGGAGCTTTAAGCAGTGTTTTAACTATGCTCAGTCCAGAATAATGAGCCCCTTGAAGGTAAAGAATGTTTTTTTCATTTAAACTTAAGCCAAAATTCAATGGGAAGTCATTAAAACAGTGTTTAACATAAAGGCTGGGTGGACGCTTGAAAGTCAGTTTTGGTCAGATGAATGAGAGTATTTCATATCATTTGTCATTCTCTCTGGGCTGAAGGCCACATGTTAAAGATAGATCACATCACAGTGACCATGAGAGAAGTGATATAAACAAGTATTCCTTTTGCCTTCCTTTTGCCTTCAAACACAGAATCATAGAATCATTTAGGTTGGACAAGACCTTTAAGATCATCAAGTCCGGCCGAAGACCTAACACTGCCAAGTGTTGCCAACACAACACCCACTAAACTATGTCCCTAAGTGCCTACAGGTCTTTTAAACACCTCCAGGGGTGGTGACTAAACCACCTCCCTGGGCAGCCTATACCAATGCTTTATAACCCTTTCAGTGAAGGAATTTTTCCTAATATCCAATCTAAACCTCCCCTGGCGCAACCTGAGGCCGTTTCCACTTGTCCTGTCACTAGTTACTGGGGAGAAGAGACCAACACCTACCTCACTACAACCCCCTTTCAGGTAGTTGTAGAGAGTGATAAGGTCTCACCTCAGCCTCCTCTTCTCCAGACTAAACAAGCCCAGTTCCCTCAGCTGCTCCTCATAAGACTTGTGCTCCAGAACCCTCACCAACTTCGTTGCCCTTCTCTGGACACGCTCCAGCACCAAAACGTCCTTCTTGTAGTGAGGGGCCCAAAACTGAACACAGGATTTGCGGTTTGGCCTCACCAGGCCCCAAAACTGGCCCCAAAACCGAGCCCTGGGGAACACTGCTTGTGACTGGCTGCCAACTGGATTTAACTCCGTTCACCACAACACTTTGGGCCCAGCTGTCCAGCCAGTTTTTTACCCAGCAAAGAGTACACTTGTCTAAGCCATGAGCCACCAGTTTCTCTAGGAGGATGCTGTGGGAAACGGTGTCAAAGACTTTACTGAGGTTTAGGTAGACAATATCCACAGCCTTTCCCTCATGCACTAAGTGGGTCACCTTGTCATAGAAGGAGATCAGGTTAGTCAAGCAGGACCTGCCTTTTATAAACCCATGCTGACTGGGCCTGATCCCTAGTTGTCCTGTACATGCTGCGTGATGGCACTCCGGATGATCTGCTCCATAACCTTCCCCAGCACTGAGGTCAGACTGACAGGCCTCAGACAGGCCTTTAGAAGAGTAGCTGAGCAAGAAATTTCCCTTATTCTTATTAAGACTGAAATAAAGACAGGCAGTAATACTGTTTGTAAATGAAAAATAAAACTATTTGTATCTGTTTCCAAACTTTACCATAGGAATAATCTGCAATCGAATTTTTCTGTTGAATTTATTCTCAGTATAAATGTAGAGGTCAAAAACTTAGTGGCTGGGCAACCTTATACTTAAAATGCCACTTAATGGAAAAGGAAGCAGTTTGTTGGGTTTTTTTAATGGTATTATGTTCCATGAAAAAAGTTTGACAGGGAATTGTGAATTTTGCATGTCTGGCTTTATACTTTTGAGAGGGATTTTTTTTTACAATAATGCCCACTATATCTATTTTTCACTGCATGAAAAAAGTAAGCATTCCTAGAGCCTGTATCTGGCCTTTAAGACAAGAAGAATAACTACTTATACCAGTAAAGTTTAATTAGCATATGTTTGCTGTATGTTTGCTATATATGCAAATATACAGTTTTCTTGGAATTTCCCTATTAATTTTAAAAAAAATCATTGTAATTCCAGCAAAAAATAGAGATTTTATGTTTGTGTGCCTGGCAGACTTAACAGTCCAGGTTAATCTCATTCAATTCAGTCACTGAAAGATAGTTACCTTACCTACACTAAGCACCTGAGCTTCCCCAGTAAGGTTCTTTCGGTGTCTGCAGAGATCTAGACAGTGTTCAAAGATGGAAGAGCAAGGTGGTCTTGGAGATGCTTTTCTCTCCTTTGACTGCATGAGGATTGTTTTAGTTTAGATATCTAGTTTTTGGGAAACCAGATTTCTGTGGGATGAATCTCACCATCACTCATTTTTCAGTTGGTATTCTTTCATCTATAGAACAGCTCTGGGTGGTAGGCAACCCTGATTCTTTTGGTTCTCTCATTTGTAGCACTAGGGGAGTCAGATGTCTCTTCTTTTGACCACATCTGTATAACCTGTTACTCTAGTCATTTCCACTGCATTCAGCTATGTGACATTAAAACATTTTACAAGTATCAGTTCTCATAAGTAGTTAGGATTAAAGTGAAGACAGTGGCTCCCCTCCTTTTTATGGAATTCAAAGACCTGTTTCCTTAGAGTTAGATTAAGTGACTAAGAATCATAGAATGTTTTGAGTTGGAAGGAACCTTTAAAGATCTCCAAGGATGGATACTCCATAACCCCTCTGAGCAACCTGATCCACCCTTAAAGAAGTTTTTTCTCATGTTTGAATGCATCTTGTAATTCAGTTTGTCCCCATTGTTTCTTATGCTGTCACTGGGCACCTCGGAGAAGAGTCTGTCTCCCCCTCGTTGCACCGTCCCATCAGGTATTCATACACACTGGTAGGTTTCCCACCGGAGATTTCTCCTCATCAGGCTGAACAACCCCAGCTCTCTCAGCCACTCCTTATAGGTCAGATGCTCCAGTTCCTTCATTGTCTTTGTGGCCCTTTTCTGGACTTGCTCCAGTATGTCCATGTTTCTCTTGTACTGGGGAGCTCAGAACTGGGCCCAGCACTCCACATGTGTCTCACTAGTCTCACTCCCTTTATCTGCTGGCAACACTTTTCCCAGTGCAGCCTAATATGTTGTTGGCTGCCCTTTGCTGCAAGGGTGCACGGGCAGCTTGTTGCCCACCAGTAGTCCCAGATCTTTTTCCAAAAACTGCTTTCCATCCAGTCAGCCCCCAAACTGTACTTTTGCATTGGGTTATTCCTCCCCGGGGACAGGACTTGTGTAAACTTTATTTGTTTGCTGTCAGACCATTTCTCTAGCCTGAATGGCAGCATACCTGTCTGATGTATCAGCCACTCCTCCCAGTTTTGTATCACCTGCAAACTTGCTGAAGGCACGCTTTCTCCCAGCATCCAGGTCTTTAATCACTCAGGTTAACAGTACTGTCCCCAGTATTAGTGTACCCTTGGGGTACGCCATTAGTGACTGGCGTCCAGCTGGACTTCATGCAGCTGATCACAACTTTAAACCCAATCATTCACCCAGTTTTCAATCCATCACACTGCCCCCTTATCTAAGTCTGTAATCCAACAGTCATGATTTCATCTTCGTAACTCCATACTTACTCCTGCCTGTCACCTTCTTGTCCTTCAGGTCTTTGAAAATGATTTCCAGGATTATTTGTTCCACCACCTTCCTAGTGATCAAAGAGAGGCTGACCTACCTGTAGTTCCCTGCATCCTTCTTCTTACCCTTCTTGAAGATAGGCATCAGTTTATAATGTAGACTGTGAAATTCTGCTTGAAAATACATTAAACAAATTAGAAAATGCTGATGAGAAAGCAAACTGAAGCCATGTTGCTTAATACTGCTAATCCCTGAAAACATGTAATGTCACTATGGCAAAAAACTGTCATAATTTCTTTGTACCTTTCAATTAACACTCATGTTACTGATGCTGATTTTGAAACCTGTGCTTTGCATACAGTTTTATATTGAGATCCTACCCACTTTACAGATACGATGTTAATCAGATGAGACTACAGCATGTTTTTTTCATTCTCTCTCCATCGTTGTTCAGGAGACATCTGAGATTCTTACAGTTGTACTCCCACCACAAGGCTGTTGTGTAAGACAGGACCCATTTGTGTGCTTTGACATTTCCCAAAACCAAGTAGAAAATTCCTCATTTAAAGTAGAAAGGGAACAAAAAGAAGCCTTTTTTAAGAGTGGTTGGCCTTGTTAGCTAATTGTGTTTTGTGTTTAATATTTGGATTTTTTAATATAAAACAGAAAACATATCACAGGATTTCTTGTATTTAAAAATACAAAATAGATTATTTTAGTATGTATGAATGAAACCAAAAGCAAAAAATGGTACTGGAAGCTACTATGCAGGTTTTATAAAATTTATCTGTAATTAGTGGATAGAGAAACTGATAAATACCTGATAAAGTTATTGCCACTATAACAGACAGGGAGATGATAAAATTATAAAGTCTGTTGGTCTAGGTGTTGATTATTATGTTTCTTATAGTGAGGCACTGAGATGCCACGCTGGGGCCCCTTATGTAGTGCATGAATAAACCTCCTTCAGTTTTTATTGCTGTTTTCATTCACAGGCCTCTTTTTCTATGTGTCTGTAATGATTACCATCACTTTTTGTGTGCAGACTGTACATGTTTTAAAGATGGATTTTTATGTGCTCCTACTGCTATTCTGTAATCAGGAGGCAAACCTTGCTTTATTGTAGGCTCAGATTAATCTAAAAAACAGTGAAATTGTGTCAGATCTGAGGTTCTTTCCATACCCTACATGACCTTCGTGCAAGAGAATATGGTGATTCTCTTGCATGCACTGTCATGTACTATTAAAACATCACTGCATTTAAAGGACTTGAACAAACATGAAATGCTGAGATAGTTTAATTGGTGCCAGAGGTTAATGTGAAGTTTATTTTGTGTGTATGTGTTAGTTACATTTGCTGTAACACCACTGAGAGGAACAAAGAAAACTGAAGAACATGTTGTTCATCTTACTCAGAGTACATTTTCTTCACCGCTTTTGCCCTGATGTCTGTCACACAGTCAGACAGATATGTTTATGCTCTAATATGGAAGTGAACAATGAAAAAAGAATTTTCTAGAATGTATCTGTTACTGTCTCAATCATTCAGATACTTATCTATATGAATAACTTTAATATCCATAAGAGTACCAGGCTGAAAAAAGTGACGTGAGTGTTTGCAGGATTAGTATGTATGGAAGGGGCACTCACTTGAAGCATTGCAGAAGGGAGCAGCTAGTACACAGATCTTGATTTTCAGATGAGACCCATATTCTTCGTCTCACTCTTTAGTAAGCTCAAGATGTTGAATGGTTTAGTAAATAGAGTACAATTATGGATACATTCAAGCTAATGAGGTCTGAAAGCCAAAGTATATTCTTTAGTTCCTAATATGTAGATTTTTGTTTAGCACATTGTTACAAGTGAAACACTATTAATCAGCAAAATACCTCTTTTTTTGATCTTCTGCTAAGCAAAAAAAACAGGATTCTGTTCGTTGAATTTCTTTTTTAAATCATACATTCACTTTAGAATTCATTCTTGTGAGCGCTATACAAGCCACATGTTTGTGTGTTGTATATACATATCTGTGGGTGCGTATGTAAGGCATGACTTTAAGGGAATTATTTTTAAAGGGGTAGAATTTTTGGTGTGCTTTTCCTGTTAGGACATCAAATCTCTGTTTTGTGGAGTGACTTCTTACCTTTAAAGTGGGTGGCTGGTGGGCTAAGGCGATTAGATGCAAGGTAGTGCCTCAAAAACGATGAAAAGGCGCAAGTTGCAACATTGCCCTCTACAGCTACCTGAAAGGAGGTTGTAGTGAGGTGGGTCTTGGTCTCTTCTCCCAAGTAACTAGTGATAGAATGAGAGGAAATGGCCTCAAGTTGCACCAGGGGAGGTTTAGATTGGATATTAGGAAAAATTTCATTATTGAAAGAGTGGTCAAGCATTGTAACAGGCTGCCCAGGGAGGTGGTGGAGTCACCATCACTGGAGTTGTTAAAAACACATGTAGCCATGGCACTTTGGGACATGGTTTAGTGGGCTTGGTGGTGTTGGGTTGACAGTTGGACTTGATGGTCTTAAAGGTCTTTCCAACCTTAATGATTCTGTGATTTCAGAAACCTCTGTCCTTCAACCACATTACTGGCCAGTGGGTCTGATGTAAAGGAGCCTTAACAGAAAACTTGAGTATTTGTAGGCTTTTGTTTTTCTTGGGAAGGCTGGGACCTTTATGACCTTTTTTAATAGTTGCCACAACAACTCCTGGCTTCTATCAGGAATCATTTTCACGTTGTTAAAATTGTTGTGATTTGTGTCAATATCAAAGTGTGTGTTCCTCGGCTGCACTCTACATTAGGTATAAGACTCGGGCATGAAGAACCCACTTTTCAGAATGATGTCCAGATTTACATTCAAACACACTGATTTACACCAGCAAGGAATGACAGCATAAGGGCTCACTTTCAGCATCAAGCGACAGCACTGCTGCCAAGTGCAGCAGTCCGTCTCTTTCTCCACCCCTGGTATTTGCCACTGTGCCACTGCCTCCCTTACACTGGCACAAGCATTCTTACCATTGGGCCATGAACCCTGCATCAGGGAAATCAGCCAAATTAAAATTAAACAGTTTGTTTCTGCGTTTAGTTCTACTATGGATCAGTTCCCTAGAGCAGTTCTTTAAATAGCCCCGTAACCACATGTGCCAGCTCCAGGGAGGGGACGGAGCAGAAGCTGGGACGGACATCCCATGTCGAAACAGAGTTCCTGATTTCTTAGGCAGTGCTTAATCTATGCTGAATGCATACATGAAGCCATTGCTCAGGGATGCATTTTCAGTCAGTTCCTGTCTTACCCTGCTTGCATATTGCTTCAGGCTGCCTGTTTGACACAGCAAACATACACACATTTGCAAGATATAGTGCCAAGAGGTAGGGCTTGAGAATCTCTTTTAAGCAGTAGAGTCAGCTTCCATGTAACATGAGATTTGTATTTCAATCTGCATAGACCCCTCCCTGAAAAAAAGAAGGTTTAAATGTTATGTGGGAGTTTGTGCTAGACTGAAGACACACAAAGTTAGATGTCTAAATGCAGGTTTCTAAATGTTTCTAGCTATCTAAGGTCCCATAGTGGTCCGTGAAGGTCTAGATGGTACAGTTGGGACTTACAAAACTTTCAGCTGATGCAGGTGTCTTCTTTAGGATGAGCATGTAGCTCTCAAGACACCAGTGGTCAGGATTCAGTTCCCTCAGCAGAGGACTGAGTGCAGCGTGAGGGGCTCCAGCCAACCTGCCTAACCCCTCTCCAACCCTGCAGAAGGTCATGGATTTCCTGTCAATCCTGTGTGACATTTGCGAGCCCTCTGCAGATGTCCCAGACACATTCAAGTATCTCAAATGGCCCTGCATGCCTATCTTTAGGCAAGAGGTTCCTACTACACTGAATATACTTTCACTGGCTATAATAGATACTTAGGATAACTATCTTAGGATACAGACATCTACAGTGTCCAAAATTAGGTGAAACAAATCCCAATAAATGCTTTTCAAAAAAAACTGTCTAATGTAGCATGAGTGTAATTCAGTGCAATAATGTCTCCCTATGTAGAGAGTCCTGGAGAGAAAGTGGAAGAAAGCTTCTAGCTGCTGCTGGCAAGAACAGTAAAGGAACTGCAGTTACTAGAACCAGCAGATCTACAGCCTAGATCATTTGTAAAAGGGCAAGGATTTGAGCTGTGGTTACAACGATGAGCTACGTAGTCACCCAGCAAAGCCCTGTGTGGTGAGGCATAAATGTTGTCATTCCAGTAAAGGGTTGCATGAGTATAGTATATATCTAATATATATAACTTATATAAGAGTTATATATAGTATATATAACATATATATAACTTATATTTATAATATATATAAGTTCAGTGGGGAGAATAGATAAAGGAATGCCATAAGCACTGAAAAGAGTTTTCTGTTTGGGATAACCATCACATTTTTTTCCAGAACGTTGCTCTCCACAATCTCTTTACTTATTGGGGTGTTTCCAGTGAGTCAAACTGTGTGGAACCAGCAGGGGCTTAATAGTGTCCGGCCCAAAGGCTGGATGTTCTCCAGCTGAAAGTCTGAGTAATGGGAGATGACAGCTTAGTGCGTTACACCAACTCAAGCTGCATTATTGAAGGTAGGAGGGATTGCCTGACGTTACTGTGCCAGGAAGGCAACAGTAGTCATTTTTCACTCAAGGACAGTGTCCTTGGTCTTGATTTACTGGCAGAATGGGAAGTTTTAACTGTGTGTCTTGGGAAACTCTATGAACCGATTTCTCTTGTGTGGGCTGTGGGAGTCTGCTGCAGTTCTGGATAAGGTTCATGCAGAATCGCTCTTGGAATCAGTCCCTATAGGGATTGTAGTGGGAGTCAGGTAGAATAGAACCGTTAATACGTAAAACATGACTCTGGAGATCTGCAGTATATTTCACTTTGCTTCACACAGTGAAATATAATTATTATCCATGTTACTTTTATCCATTAGTAGAGTATTAGTATTATCATCCATTTTATCGATTTATTTCAGACAGGTAAAGAGAATTAATCCTCAGCTTGTTACATAGGTGTTTGCCGCCCTGAATAAAGACTTGAATTTTCTGTAAGATGAAAAATAAATCCCAATGCATAATGTGAACATCAAAAAAAAGATAAATTTGTGTGTATGTGGTGCTGTGAGCATTCTCCATTTATTTACATTTATGTTGCTGATATGAAGTGTATCTCACTGGTGAGCATCTGGTATAGATATCCATGCTGTTCTGTGGTGACAGAGCAGCACAAAAACTATGGATCAGATCTTCATCTTAATGAACAGTCGCTTCATTTTCTTCAGCTAAGCTGCAGAATGAGACTGATTTTGAATACGGAGTAATTGCAGGGTACTCAGTGAACTGTTTAACCCAGTGTTCAAGCCCTGTGCATTCCTACATAAGTCTTTGTGTGTGTATTTATAGGGACTTAGATATACATATGTAATTCTCTTGTTTAAGATACATACACAGAGAAAGAGAGAGAAAGAGACGTGCAGTGTAGGAACATATTTGTTTCCCATATCTGCTGGATCTCATATTAAAGAGTATTCCATTAAAGTAGTGCATCTCAATTTTCTGTAAAGAAAGCTGGCCTAAGTTCAGCAGGTGAAATGCATGTGGCTTCTTAAAAATATAGGTGTTGTGGGTTGACCCTGGCTGGACACCAGGTGCCCACCAAAGCTGCTCTATCACTCCCCCTCCTCAGCCGGACAGGGGAGAGAAAACATAATAAAAAGCTCATGGGTTGAGATAAGGACAAGGAGAGATCACTCAGAAATTATTGTCACAGGCAAAACAGATGTGACTTGGGGAAATTGGTTTAATTTATTGCCAATCAAAATCAGAATACGATAATGAGAAATAAAACAAAATCTTAAAACACCTTCCCCCCACCCCTCATTTCTTCCCAGGCTCAAATTCACTCTCGATTTTTCTCCAGCTCCTCCCCCCGAGCAGCACAGGAGGACGGGGAATGGGGGCGGTGGTCAGTTCACCACACCTTGTCTCTGCCACTCCTTCCTCCTCAGAGGAGGACTCCTCACACTCTGCCCTGCTCCAGCCTGGGGTCCCTCCCACAGGACACAGTCCTCCATGGACTTCTCCAATGTGGGTCCTTCCCACGGGCTGCAGTTCTTCACAAACTGCTCCAGCCTGGGTCCCGCCATGGGTGCCGTCCTTCAGGAACAGGCTGCTCCAGCCTGGGTCCCCCACAGGGTCACAAGTCCTGCCAGCAACCCTGCTCCAGCCTGGGCTCCTCTCTCCACAGGGACACAGGTCCTGCCAGGAGCCTTCTCCAGCGTGGGCTGCCCACGGGGTCACAGCCTCCTTCGTGCATCCCCCTGCTCCAGTGTGGGGTCCTCCCCGGGCTGCAGGTGGAGATCTGCTCCCCTGTGGAGCTCCATGGCTGCAGGGGCACAGCCGGCCTCACCATGGGCTTCCCCAGGGGCTGCCAGGGAATCTCTGCTCCGGCGCCTGGAGCCCCTCCTGCCCCTCCTGCTCCGACCTGGGGGTCTGCAGGGCTGTTCCTCTCACATGTTCTCACTCGTCTATCCGGCTGCAGTTGCTGTTACCGTTTTTTTCCCCTTCTTAATTCTGCTCTCCCAGAGGCGCTGCCACCATCGCTGATGGGCTCGGCCTTGGCCAACGGCAGGTTTGTGTTGGAGCCGGCTGACTTTGGCTATACTGGACATAGGAGAAGCTTCTAGCAGCTTCTCACAGAAGCCACCCCTGCAGCCCCTACCGCTACCAAAACCTTGCCATGCAAACCCAATACAATAGGATACATAGCTGTTGGGAAGAAATCTAGATTATTCCCAGAATTTACATGAAAAAATCTCCATGTTTAAAAAATTCCATTACAATCTTTTGTACATATTGGCTGTAAAATTTGTTAGTATTAATAATATTCTCTCTGTTCCACACAAATCATCGTTGATAGATCAGTGTTAACATTAGTAGTCATACTGCATTGTTTGCTGATAATTGCATTTCACACTGCCTACTGGGCAGATTCAAACCATAGAAATGAATGCTGAACTTGTGTCCACTGGTGGTATTTGAAATATTGTGTTGAAACGCTAGAAATAGAGGGAATGTTATAAATTATGTTCTCCAAAACATAAATGTTTACGATTTTTCATCTCCTCTTAATAATAATATTCTGGCAAAGGTTAGCACATATAAATATTATACTTACTACAGTCAAAAGATATATACTTTGTTCTGTATGTCTCTGAAAGAGCTCAAAGTACTGTAAGCTATTTCCTTGACATAACATTCAGATTTCGTATGGAGATAATGAAAGTTTTCACGTACTGTTCTCTTACTGACCCGAATGCTCTGAATTTCTTGACTATAAAGTGTCAAAACTTTTTCTGTATTGACTCAAATATAACTTTACTAAACATTTCTGAGATCAAATTCTGCAGTAAGGGGAAGAATACTCAAGCAAACCCCCTGACACTATTCCTTCTGCTGCCTGTTACTCTTGTTGTGTCTTTATGGTGGAGAGAGGGATTAAATGTTTGGGCATAGCTCCTAAGAGATATAAAAGTATGCAAAATATTTTTCCTATTATGAGAAGCTGATAATTTTCCCATGCTGAATTCAGTATAATTAATCTGCTATCTAGACTTCAAATTTAACACAAAGTGTTCCTGTGAAAGATTCTCACTTTATGGGAGGAGATGATAAACAATGTTATGGGTACTTGAAGCTATAAAACTGAGTAATAGCGTCTTTTAAACATTATGCTCATTGATCATTTTTTTTCATTGATACATGCTGTCACTGATCCCTGATTTCACCATAGCTTCTTTTCACCATCTCTTTTAGCATAAATGACTGCATAGATGGCAGAATCACCCAAAATCTAAGGACTTGCCTGCTGATATATATTCCAGTCTGCCTGCTCAGGGACTTGCCCAAGCCAAGTCTGGCTTTATATGTTATGTCTGCACAATACTTTTCTCTAGATATTCTAGGCTTTTTCTCAAAGAAGGCTTTTACAGTTGATATATTAGTACTCGGACAATGGAAAGCTGATGTTATAAAGCCAGCCTCACTCATCACTATAGGATTTAAGAAGAGACCACATTTGTTTTGAAGTTGAAATACAGTATAGCCATAAATGGATATGCTCATGTGCTCATATAATCATATCCATTTTTATAACTTCATATAAGTTATTAAGTTTATATAAGTTTATATAACTTCAAATGTTTTTTTCTGGAATATTTCAAACATTATATATATTTATCTGTGGGTAATACTTACGTGTAGTGCGAATCAATATGTTGTTATACAGAACTTCCATGCCTATATAACATTCTTTTTATTCAGATCTTGTTGCATACTTGGTAAGGGAGCAAAGAATTAACATAAAAGGTTGTAACTTTCCCATACAGTATACTGTCCAAATCTTATTCTCCAGCAATTTTTGAGCACTTCTGCTCCAAGATCTCTTAGGAAGAATAAGTTTAATCATAGTCTTAATGGGACTTCAGGCCCACTTCCATGCCATGAGGTTCGCCACCCTGTTCTCCGATACATTTAAATAGTCGCTGTTCTGCTTATCAAAATGTGACTCAGAGAAAGCAGTGCCCTGTGAGGACACAGGTGTGAAAACTGTGTGAAATTTGTCTGACGCATATTGCTGCCATCCCTCCTTGCCTCTAGTTGTTGAATAAAGTTAAAGGAAACTTTCAAAATACATTGCAGGACTTGGCCTGTATTATATCTCTGTGTAAGCAGTTACTGTATTTTCCACAAGAAGGGCATGTGGTGACAGACCAGAGAGAAAATGGTTTCTATGGCCACACATGGGTAGGAAAGAGACAAGTGTATTCAACAACCTGTAGAGTGCACTGCGGAAAAACACTGAGAGAACCCAAGATAAAATCTACCGCCATTTACGTCCCGCTAGCCAAAAATAAACCTTTTCCATCTACAGAGCAACACGGTCTCTTACTGAACTACTCAAGACAGAGCTTAACGAACTGTCTCAGGAATCAGCAATCAGCAGGACTGAGTGGGCTAAGCAGAGCACCAGACTGGTAAAGCTTTGATTCTGGCAGGACTGAGCCTTGTGGCATTGCCCTTTGTGCCATGGAGCCATAGGGACCAGCTCAGCTGGAGCTTGTTTGCGTGGCTCTAACAGGATGCACGTACTGTGTCTTGCCCCCGTGTTCATGTGCCAAGGCACATTCAAGGTGTCTGGGTGATTGTAGATTGAAATATCTGTCAATAAAAGAACAAGTGGACTGCAGTATAGGCCTCTTTAATGTAAGCACAGAATAGAAAGTGAAAAGCAAGTGCTTTGCCATGATTATTAGACTGTATTAGGCTCACTGTCTTTCCAAGAAGCTCCTCGGTATGTGAAGAGATGAAGAACAGAGCTATTGCTCATATTTCAGCAGCTAAGGAATCTATAGCATATGTGAATTTAATAACATGAGATCAGAATCATGTGCAAAGGATTAGAAATAGGTTTGGACAGAGACTTTGCAAGGTCAGAATATATTCTCTTGAAATGTTTAAGTCAAAACATTTAAAAAAGACCTATTATGAGATCTCTGGACTGCCTCACCCAGTTTCAGTCAACAATTTTTGATTAATGGTTGGACTTGATGATCTTGAAGATCCTTTCCAACCTAGTGATTCTGTGATTCTGTGATTTTTGAAAGACTCCACCACAGGAGGTGGAGAGAAGGGCAAGAAGTCTCTGCTTTGTAGGTGAAGATAAATGGGTTTTTGACATGGAATAGCGGTAAGGCTTTCTGTCACAACAGGGAAGAGGAGGCAGCAGTCTGGAAGATCCCTTTCAGTTAGATTTCCTACAGAGTCAAAAAGTGGAAGAGAGACCCCAGATCATTCCTGGTGTGAAACTTGCTGGAGAAGATTCGGTGAGTTTGGACTAGAGAACCTTAAAACCAAGGTGAGAGGCAGTAAGGTAACTTTGCTACTGTTTTCCCCTCTCTTCTGATATGAAAGATACCTAAAGAATAACTGGAATAATTAAAAGATAAATGGTTATACAAGAATAGGTGGAACTACTCCTGTCAAAAACCTGAACTGATAATCACTTTTAGCTAATATAACTGCACGCGATAGCTTGAGACAGAGAGGGATAGAATTGCAGTTTAAAAATAAAGGCCAGGTTTTATGTATTGAGATTTAATACTGTTTTTATCTGTTGAACTTTACAAACAGGATTAGTAATATTTTCCCTTTGAAAAGGCAGGAGACTGAGACCTAGATAGACAAATGATTTCTTAAATTGGTAACATAGTAGGTACTTTTTTGGAAAGCTGGAGTCCACTCTTCTGAGTGGCAAGGTAGGACTGACCAGTAGTCCAAGGTGAAAGCAGGGAAGCTTCTCTAGCACAGAGAAGCCTTTAGTACGTAGGAAGTCAAGGATTTGATTTAGCAAGGGTGTGGGCATTTGTATGACTAAAGTTACATATGCAAATATTACAATGATTGAAACTTTATTGTGTATCACATAATTTTTCACATTTATCTCTAAACAGATAAGGAATCACTGACATATTTTTCTTTAATATGTCTCCATGTGTGTGGCATAGATTGTTTTGCACAGGAGGATCAGCAGTGGATTGCTTTCAGCCTTACCAGCTGGTCACTCAGCTTTCACAGATGGGCTCAAATGTACATCTTTCCAGAGGTGTCAAAGAGTGGCCCAGCGATCCGTGACATTTTATATATTGCATAGTTATCTGCATGAAGATTAATTCTTCTGCCATCCCATCTTCTGATGTTAAATCAATTGACATCCACACCTGCTCAGTCCTATAGAACAGAGAAAAATATCCAGTAAGTGTAATTTATGCGTCTAACTCTTATGCAGCTTTCATTAATCAATCCTGCTAAGTCCTTAATTTTCTTCTATAATTAAGGTAAGAAGGGAAAGAAGTATCCTTGGAAGACATCCAGCAGAGAGCTCATCTTCCTAAACAATGAGGCTTTCACAGGTAGCTTGATGGCAATCATTAGCTAGAAGGAATTCAGTAGCCATCTATACTTACCTGGCAGGAAGGCTGCCCAGGCTGATTTAATCTGGAATGTCCTATTAAATCTCACTGAACAACTGGTGAGCTTTGTGACATTGTTGCCTCTGCCTTGTGCTCCCACCTTTGCTGTACCCACTGCTCTTCGTGGCCTTACGCTCCCTGGGGCCTTTCTGGTGTTCTCAGCAGAATGAGCCTCCTGAAGCCCATGGGCCTCAGTCTCCAGCATGTTGCTACACACTACAAGGAGTAGGGATCCTAACAGGTAGCGAGGGCATTGTCAGATTTAGTGGGGGAAAGAAAATAAATATTTTGAGCAGCCGTGAAATTGGCTTAAAATAACAAGTTTTAATTCCCCCTGCCAAAAGGAGGAGGTAGGTGATGACAGCTCGCCGCTGTGTCATCAACATGGTGCAGATTGCTGTAGGCTGCAGCGAGAGTTTTCCCAGCGACTTCCCAAGCACCCCCAGTTGTGCTGGAGCCCGGGGAACCACTCCGGTTTGTCTGTCAGTGATGTTATCAGCTGCAGCGGGTGACACGTGGGAGGCTTGAGGTCATGTCCCGACAGGTGAGTGCTGTGCAGCTCCCTTTCAAGGAAGGGTGGGAAACATCTTTCTTTAAAACTGAGAGTCATTTGTGCTAGCTGGCATGTTAAAACTGCTGTGATCGCACCTCCACAAGTTCCTGTATCAGCTCTAAGGAAAAAATGTAAACTTGAGACCACAGATACCCAGGCCTTCGCCTGCCCATATGTGATAGCCAGCAGATTCAGCGGGAGCTGGACTTGATTTGACAAAAACATTGCCTCCCTGGCCCTTGGGAAAAAGCTGAAGGATTTTAATTTCTCAGTACCTGTGGGAGAACAGTCATGGACATTTTGATTTTCAAAAAAACCTGAGTGATGCCGCATAAACTTCAACTTGGCATGTCAAAAACCATACCTTGGTATTTGAAGGTCAATCTGTATTTTCTGAAAAGAATCTTGCCAAACCTATTATAAATAAAAGGATTTTTATGCAAATATGCCTCTTCACTTATCAAAACATTGCAGTATTCTGCTAATACAGTAAGGCAGGGAATAATATCTAAAACAGTAGTGTCTTTTCAAGCTGAGTAAAATGTGAACCGTGCACAAATAAATGAGTTGTTAATATCTGTTGTGTGCTAAAAACATTAATTTTAAAGATGCAATTTTTCTACTGATGATTTTCATTTAATTTAACTACTTATCTGAAAGCAGAAGTGAAGATTACATGCATATGCAGAGAGAAGGAGGGAGAGAGAAATAATGTATTGGAAGCAACTTACTATCAAGGTTGAGTTGTCGTAATTTCAGAGTCACTTCTGTCCCCTGTCCCTCTGCTTTATGTCTGTTGAGCTTCTCTCTCGGGAAACTCACAGTCATCATTCTGGAGTTTCAATTTTGCTCTTCATTTCAGAAGTACTTTCCTGTATTTAATTTTGATATTTAAAGAGATTTCTCACATTTTGACTTGAATCTTTTAAGGAATTTGTGGCTTCTCCCAATTTATTTATTTTTTTCATCTTACAGTATACGTTGCGACTGCAGCATAGGAAATTTGCGATCAAATGAGAATGCAGGAATATAATATAATTGCTGCCTTAGGAATATACAGTTTTGTTCCCCAGGATAAACCTCAAGTAACACTAAAAATCTTGTCATTATATATAAAAAAAACCACATTAATGCAAAAATATTTCTTTCCTCAGCAGAACTAATATCTTTGAATACTTCTTTACAAGGCTTGTCTTAAGGCAAAGTTGCAGTGAATTAAAAAGAAACCCTTTTTTGTCCTTGTCTATATCAACAATTTGTATGTTTTCCATTTTTTACTCTGCCCTTCCTGAGCAGGACTAAATCACCTGCAAAAGGTTACAGGTTTGGCATAGCTTAAAAAGGATCAAAGGCACCCCAAAGGAGTTTCTCTGGTCAAATAATATTAAAAGTTAAGTATTTGAGATTACCTGGTACAATTACTCTGAAATGAATTAAAAGTAAATGTTAAATGAACCTGCCTGACATTTGTTCTCCTCCAGTCAGTCGGACATTTTATTTGTTGCATTGCCAGAACAGAAAAGGAACCAAAATTCAACTCAGTGGAAATAAATTCTTAATAAAGAAAAACAGTTCAATCACTTTGACATGGAGTTAAAAGAATAGTTTTCCTATCAGTGCTCAGTGAATTACAACAAGTCCAGTTGATAAAATGGAAACACTGTTCCATTTTGTTTAGAGTAGGTTTTGCAAATAACAACCACCACTTTAATCCCTCTTGCATATATTTTCTTCTTACGGCTGTAAAATTTGAGATTTATGAGTCTGGATTATCATCTGAAATGGAGGGGAATTCTCTGCAAAGACAGCACTCAACAGTTAGAGTTAAAAAGTTCAACTACTTCTTCAAGGGAAATTTGCCAATTTGACACAAATACCAATTTCAAATTCATTATGAAAAATTAGAGGCCTCAGTTTCAGATGGTACCAACTCATGTGCCCTGGTTTTAAGCATGAGAATGATATTGCAAGCATTGAAATATTCGGCACATATGAAGGAGTTTGCAGTAGCAGGTTCTAAATTAAAATGTTTTTAAAGAAAAGGAAATTGGTATAGTGTTTTCCCAGAATAAAGGTATGTCTTTAAATAGTACAATGTTAAGCAAGATATGATATTCGGAGCACAAGTCTTACAAGGAGCGGCTGAGGGAACTGGGGTTGTTTAGTCTGGAGAAGAGGAGGCTGAGGGGAGACCTTATCGCTCTCTATCATCTCTCTGAAAGGGGTATGGTGGTGAGGTGGGTGTTGGTCTCTTCTCCCAAGTAACTAGCAATAGCATGAGAGAAAATGTCCTCAAGTTGCGCCAGGGGAGGTTTAGATTGGATATTAGGAAAAATTTCTTCACCGAGAAGGTGGTCAAGCATTGTAACAGGCTGCCCAGGGAGGTGGTGGAGTCACTATCTCTGGAAGTGTTCAAAAAACGTGTGGATGTGGCGCTTCAGGACATGGTTTAGAGGACACAGTGGCACTGGATTAATGGTTAGATTTGATGATCTTGAAGGTCTTTTCCAACCTTAATGATTCTGTGATTCTGTGAAGATAATATTTTGATTGTAAGTATATTTCTTCTGACTCCTGTTGTATTGGAATCTCTCTCATTTGTGAGGTCGCAGCACACTTTTCTGTTATTACTCATTAGTTTCAAGTCTGAGGCTGAGAATAGTCCATGACCCTCAAATTTAAGACTTTGTCTGATTAGTCTTCAAATTACAGTAGTTTTCCTACAGGCTAGTATGTATGTAGCACTGCTTTAAAGGTATAAACCAGAAGAAAGTCCCATATGGGACAGTAACTAAGCTAGTGGAGCTAAACCCGTTATTCTGTGAGACAAGGAAATGAACCTTGCTTCAATTCAGCTGGAGCCTGTTTTTTGGGAGAAGTTGTCTGGCGCCAGAAAACAAATTAGTAAGCAGAGACCTGAAGACTATTAAATTTATTTTAAGAATGTGTTGCCAGAGATCTAATAAATTTACTTATTGCTGCAGGCCATGCATGCATAAAGCCTTACTAATCCAGGTGGTGGTTTTTTTCCTTCAGAGGGAGGTGCAGGGTGTGGATCCTTAGGAAAAAAAGGTATTCTGCTTTAGGTAATATGGGCATTGTTTAATGATAGACATGACAGCTTGAGTGGTGTGTTTGGGTTTTCTCTGTTACTACTCACAAGGGAGTTTAAATTATTTTTCTGATGCAAAGTTAGCTTGTGACTACAAAAAGTGCTAATTAGTTTAACAACAATACAGAAATAACTTTATAATAACAAAATAATTCTTCTAAACCAAATAGATTTTTTGTTGTTCAAGGTTACTTGAATTTACAAGTTTACTATATTACAGTTCAGGACTAGTTGTATCTTCAGGACTCTCCTTTGTGCACGTATGAAAATCACATAATTGGACTTTAGTTAGCCATCTAGACTGGTGGGTTGAACACTCTCCCATTCTATTCAATGAAGTGGATGTGGTGGTTTGACCTTGGCAAGACACCAGGTGCCCACCAAAGCTGCTCTATCACTCCCCCTCCTCAGCTGGACAGGGGAGAGAAAATATAACAACAAGCTTGTGGGTCAGGATAAGGACAGGGAGAGATCACTCAGCGTTACTGTCATGGTCAAAACAGACGCAACTTGGGGAAATTAGTCAATCAAAATCAGAATACGATAATGAGAAATAAAACAAAATCTTAAAACACCTTCCCCTGACCCCTCCTTTCTTCCCAGGTTCAACTTTGCTCCCTATTTCTCTACCACCTCCCCACCAGCGGCGCAGGGGGACGGGGAATGGGGGCGGTGGTCAGTTCATCACATGTTTCTGCCGATCCTTCGTCCTCAGAGGAGGACTCCTCACACTCTGCCCCTGCTCCAGCAGGGGAGACAGTCCTCCATGACCTTCTCCAATGTGGGTCCTTCCCACGGGCTGCAGTTCTTCACAAACTGCTCCAGCCTGGGTCCCCCCACAGGTGCCGTCCTTCAGGAACAGACTGCTCCAGCCTGGGTCCCCCACAGGGTCACAAATCCTGCCAGCAACCCTGCTCCAGCCTGGGCTCCTTTCTCCACAGGGACACAGGTCCTGCCAGGAACCTGCTCCAGCGTGGGCTTCCCACAGGGTCACGACCTCCTTCGGGCATCCCCCTGCTCCGGCGTGGGGTCCTCCCCGGGCTGCAGGTGGACATCTGCTCCCCTGTGGAGCTCCATGGCTGCAGGGGCACAGCCGGCCTCACCATGGGCTTCCCCAGGGGCTGCCGGGGAACCTCTGCTCCGGCGCCTGGAGCACCTCCTGCCCCTCCTGCTGCTCTGAGCTGGGGGTCTGCAGGGCTGTTCCTCTCACGTGTTCTCACTCCTCTCTCTGGCTGCAGTTGCTGTTACCATTTTTTTCCCCTTCTTAATTCTGTTCTCCCAGAGGCGCTGCCACCGTCGCTGATGGGCTCGGCCTTGGCCAACAGCAGGTCTGTGTTGGAGCCGGCTGACTTTTGGCTATACTGGACATAGGAGAAGCTTCTAGCAGCTTCTCACAGAAGTCACCCCTTGCAGCCCCTACCGCTACCAAAACCTTGCCATGCAAACCCAATACAATAGGCCAAATCTTACCAAAGGATAATCTAGCCATTCATATCAGATGTACCTGCAGTTCCTGAAGGTGCAGTTCTTTCCATTCATTGTGCCTAGACAGCTAGCTTAAATTAAACATATGTCTTTTACATGATACAATTAGATTATATGAATCCTAGCCTTAAATGGCAGGTCTCTTGTCTTCACCTTTTGTGGAACAAGAGCCAGCTGATTATGTTTCTGTGCACTGGGATCTGAGCAAAAACATGCAGTGTTTTGCCAGTAGTGGTTATTCACTGGAACTATTGAATTTGGCTGCTCTGATTTTTTGTCTGCTGAGAAGTAGTGGTCATTATTTATCCGGTATGCAATAACATAAAGCATCATTTCAAAATAAGCACTTATCTCTACAATAAGAACAAAGAATTCTGCTAATAGAGCAGTCTACAGGCAAGCCTACCTCCTGCTACCTTCCCTTTTCTGAGTGTAGTGGGACATTATGTTCAGTAGCTGCCAGTTGTCTCCTTTCAAATGCTTCCTCTTCCATCCATCTCCTTGGTTTTGGTTTTGTCCCACCTCTCTTCAATCTGTTTGTATGGGTTAGTTTTCCAGAAAGGAAGGTAGGCTCCCAGACACTTTACTCTCTTCCTTGTCCTTTACTACTTTCAAATAAAGGCTATCAGCAGTGATTGCTACCTGCTGATCAGTGTAAAATAACCCCTGATAAATGCCTAGGAAATAAAGCAACACCAACCAAGAGACAGGTGGCACTTTTTTTAAAAACTTTTTTTTCCCTCATTCATCACCTCTAGAAACAGTGACAGGTCAAAATAAAGTCTTTCTTCTGCTTAGTTATCTGTCATGTCATAAATTCAGTATAATACCAACTTTTGCACGTGCCTGCTGCACAGGAGTTTCTTAGAGGTCTGCCTTCCAAACAACAACCTGTTGGTGACCACTTGGACTCAGATACTGGCCAAAATCAGGTGCATTCAGCATAGCTTCAGGTTATTATTTGCAGTGTATCCTGATCCTTCAACATGCTCACTTTCATACTTTTTAGAAATTCCCCCCTTCCCAGTATTACATGCAGGCAGAGAGGGTAGAGTCTGATTAGGAGTTGTTTTGAGCAGATTTTGTGATGAATGCCTCACTCCTGTTGACATTCAGTGAGACAAAGTTATTTCTGGAATATTGTCAGTTCTGATTTGTAGTGAGAAGACGCCTGTATTAGTTAGAAAATATACTTTCTATGGAACTGATACTTGTGGTGCTTGAATTTCCAAAGAAATTGTTCCATATAAACTGTATGATGATCCAATGTATCAATGGGATTTAGATGAGATCTTTTGGTCATTGTCATCACAGTAACCTGTCTGGCTGCACTGTGAATCTTGCAAGATTTTAAAGTGCTGTAATATGTTACTGTTGGGATGTACCTAGAACAAGTATTAATAAATATTCTTTTGTGAATATATTAATATAGAAATATGGATGATTAATATAAATAATATATACGTTTTCGTGCCTCGTGAATGGTCATGATTATACTTTTAGCCTACCCTTAATTTGATTTAAACTCCTTGCTTTCTTACAGGAAAATTTAGGCTGCATCTGACATATTCTAAGTATCTACTTTAAAATGAGATTAACCAAGTTCTAGAGTGTAATTGTCAGGAGAAAGTATTAGTTAAAGTGATTCTGTGAATCCTATTCTATATACATTCTCCACCAATAAATACTGAACAGTTGCTAGTCTTTGAGCAAAGCAATAAGAAATTTTCTTACTCTGTGGAAATGATTTGAGATATTTCATTTTGAATCAGGACAAAAAGTCAAAATTCTTATAAAGTTTTGCAGATTAGTTGAGCATAGGCATTTCAATTTGGAAAAAAAAAATTGAAACATACAGTTTAGTATTTTTATATTTTTCATTCAAAATTAGTTTAAATTTGTTACAGTAATAGTATGAGAAGTTATATATACCTAAAAGACTTCAGGCAGACTGTGGAAAAAGGTAAAAATTCAACATTTATTCTCTACCAATATTTTCAGTAAAGAGATTAATGAAAGCCAGTCTTTTTTGTGGACAACTTTGATTTTGATGGATTGGTATTTTGAGGGAGAAGGGGAATAATATGAATATTTTTTGCCAAGTTGTACTTTGTTCATTACTGCTAAGAACTTTTTGGGTAGCTCAATGTCTTTCTCTTCTGTTACAGACAATGATTCAGCAGCGTATATGGGTATGTGCTTAAGCATTTCAATTAGCAGCACTTCAAGCAGTATCCTGAATCCATGAAATTATTTACATGTTCACCATTGGAACGGTAGAAGTGGGAAGCATTCAGCTCCCGCAGATCTAGTCCCTTGCTTACAGCACAGAATCCCAAACCAGCAAGTGGATCTTTTGGATTCCCTTGAAATCAATTACAAAGCTAACCACTTCATATCTATAAAGGTTTTCAAACACATGCAGTATTTTCGTGATGATTCAAACTGGCTTTTTCTTTATCTGCTTTTCTCTTTCCTTTGAAAGCTCACACCCTCTTAGTGCAGCCAGTAGAGTGAAGGTATCCTGGCTGTTGGTGAACTAATTTGTACTGAGCTGATTTAAATTGAAATTAATTTAAAGCTATGACATACAGTGGCTGAAGAGCCAGTGCATGTTTGCTTCCACGGTTTCTGTAAATGAAAATCTGGTTAATCTCTTAATCACAATCTGGTTAAACTCCTGCAGAGGAACTGGGCATAGACTTGAATTGGGAATTCCTTAAATTAACCCAGCGTGAATCTCCAGACTGTGCTTGGAGACACCCTTAGTAACGCTTAGTTGAATTTTACTAGGATCAAAATTTAATATGCACTAGCTAACCTTTACATTCATGTCTCTTCTCTCACTTCCCCTTACCTTTTTGTAACAAAGCACCTATACAGTATGCTTCAGATATTTTTTCTGCTACGTGACTTCAAGCATTTGCCTAGTCTGAGCCCTGGCAAATGCGGCCATCCCAACTTGTTTCTTGGGGGTAGACATAAAACAGAAGCAAAAAAGAGTTACAGAAACTACTGAAAGATGGAAACTGTCTGCAGTTCATTGGATACCAGCAATTACACTCCAGGCAAGCCAAGCCTTTAATGCTGGGATGTGTGTGATTTCTCATGAGAAGTCAGAGAAAGCATTGTTTTAGTCCCTAATTACTAGGGGCTAGTTTAGGGGGTTGGTTTTGGTTGTTCTGCAAATATATTGAGTTACGGTAGCAGATAGAGTGCAGAAGGGTGCAGAGTTCAGCAAGTTATTTTAGTGATTGGAGTCCATTATAGTACATTTAAAAAAGACTTACAAAGATGAAGCATTTTAATGGGTTTCTAATTGGATAAAGTTATTAGGTTAGCTTATGCATTGTTGTAGTCAATTCAAAACATTCTAATGGCATATTTTGCATGCTGGGTTTACTTACGTGTTTCACTTCTGCAAATAGTTTTTCTATATGAAAGGCAGTTTTACAGGATATGCCTTTTCTGATGATCAGAGCAGAGGCAATAGCATATGATCATAGAATCATAAAATCATGGAATAGTTTGGGTTGGAAGGGACCTTTAAAGGTCATCTAGTCCAATGATGTGCTGCCCTAATGCACTGAATAAAGAACATTTATTATCTATTTTATAGGGAAGGGTAATAGTTTGGCAGACAAAGAATTAATTGGGGACTTTGCCTTTTTAACCTGGAGCTAGAATGTATTGGAACTATGACACAGTATGGCAAATCAGAGTTTTTGAAACTATGTGTCTTGAGTGGAACATGTAATATCTTCTCTATATTTATTCTGACTAGCAAAATCACCTAAGATTGTATGTTCCTCCTCTACTCTGGCAAAAAATATGTTTATACAAACCACAAATAATGACTAGCAAATTAAAAATCTTAGGACATGCTAAGATTGACAGGGAACTTCATGGCTAAATGGAGAATTATGATGTTGGGTACTAAGATTTCTGCATTTCACATCAGATTTTACTTCTCATAAAACTGTTAAGGTGACTTTATCCTGGTATACATTAACTAAATTGGCTTGGCACAGAAAGAATGCTAATCAGAGGGTGAAAAAATGGAACAGACGTCTGAAAATGGATGATTCCCTTTTCTTTCCTCTCTCTGTGTCTTTGTTTTCTCTGCAGGTTGAACTCAAGTTCAAGAGTGGGTTTTCTTATTCAGGTGCTTCATGTACCTGCTGCAATGAGGAGATCCATAGCAAGGAGAAGGATAGAGTAGTGCTGACTTTAGTGCCGACTTTAGTAACACTGCCTGAATGAGGCACCCAGTAGGGTAAAATATTTTGAACCAAAAAAGAAAGACAGCAGCTCTTACAGACATGCAAACAAATCAGCAAGCAGTAGCAGAACCTGGGGTTTTTTTCCTCTGTCTTTCTTGTGTTTGATATATGTTCTTTGCCCAGGAAGAATTTATAGGTTGTTTTTTTCCCCATTAAACAACCTCACCTAATGACTAAAGAGAGCAGATACGTTGCACCATAAAGCTCTACAAGTACCAGACAGTTATGTTTATACAGACATACCTTGTGGACACAATTAGTCTGTGTGGCTATGGTTATACAAATTAGGCACTCTTTAGCTGATTCATCTCTGACTAATTATGGCACGGATAGCATGTAGGAAAGCAAATATCTGTATCATGATACACCAATTTCTGTAGTGTCAATAAGTGAACACTGTGGTGTAGTTGTGTACTTTTGCTCATGATTTAGGGTTCTGAGTAGCTCCTAAGGACAGCAAAGCTACAATCAGACATTCTTTATGGAATGCCCTTCAGGTCATTGGTGCTCAAGAGACACGATTTAATGATAGAGAGATATTTTGTACTGTTTTCCTATAACCCAGTGATCTGTGGAGAGAACTGGAACTGATCCTTTCCTTCTCTGAGCTCTTTGTATCATGATAGGAAGTTCTGACAATCTAATATGTATTCCTCATGGAGGTTTTATATCTCTTTAAAGATATCTGAGCAGCATGGCTAGAAAGATAAATGCTTTAAATGGGAAAATTAATTTTAGGTTTTTCCCCTTTAACCAGTTTATTGACCAAGTCCTCTTCTCCCTTCTCTTTTATTCATGTTGAGTAACTGAAACTGGAGCTTCCAGATGAGTTGATCTTTCTAGGAATTTCTGGGTTTATGACCTATGCAAAAATAATATATCACTATTTTCTCACAGGTGATCAATTTGCTGACAGGACTCCTATAAAGACCAATTCTAGGTGACATCCATCTCTGACTTGTAATATTCAGGCAAATCTTTTCAGAGGGTATTGTCCCCAGCAGCCTCAGTCAGTCAGGAAGTCACTTTGTGACTCCCGATCTCCAGATCCTTAGCTTTAGCTCCTTACAAAGTTTATGACTGTCACTCACAATTCTTGCCATCTCATTTCTCATGAATGTCTCACTGCACCACGTCCTGTCTAGCACCTTCTGATTTAGCACTGCTGCACTCTGATCTCTGGCAAAATTCAAGAAACAGGTTTTCATGCGTCAATATAGCAACATCTTGCCAACCACATCTCACCGATACATAAGCAAAGTTACTTTGGACTTACCTCATTGTAACACGGCCCTCCTTCCTTTTGTTTAGTTTTAAAAGCACTCTAGTAAAGATTTCCCTCTCCAGACTTCTGATGTATTTGTATTACAAGCACTTGCCTGGGAAAGGAACAAAAGCAAAGCTGTCATTGAGGTATAGTACCTTAATTATTTGCCTAGCAGCTAAATGTTTAACTATGCCCAAGGGAAGTGGTAGTGAGCAATGCAAAATTCATTTGCCTGTAGAAATATTATTGTAGGGCAGATAATTAATTTAATAGGGAACCGAATTAAGATAGCATGTGCAATTTCGTTTCTGATATTTTATAATTCTGAAAGCTATACTCTTTACATTCTTTACAGATGTTATGTTTGTTTGATGCTTGGCTCTACTATGATGTAGAAAAGGCCCAGTTTTATCTAGTTCAGGAATGGTGGAATTCATCTTACCCAGCATTAGATGATTATAATTAAAATATCTACAACATAACTGGTCATGACAGGCATCTTTAACAGCTGCTGAGGAAAAATGAACATATTTTTGCATATTTTGAGGCACAGCTAATCTCATTCAAAAATAGATGCCTAAAGTAAGTCATAGCCTTACAAAGTGCTTCTTTCCCGGTTTTGGCTGTAAAGACAGTTTAGGATTTGTAGCCGAAAAATAAATAACTGAAATTAGATAGTATTTGTTGTATGCTTGCTGCTCAATTGTGTCAGAGTTCTGTAATAATAATAGTAACAGTAATAACAGGTTTTATTCTTTGGGGATGTTGGACCACAAAATGGCTTGTATAATTTAGAAAACATTTCCTCTGAATGCAAAAAGCACAAAATCAAGAAAGCAAGGTCTAAAATACCTGTATTATTTTCTTAAAATTCTAAATCTGATGGTTGTAGTACTGCACATTTTAGAAGGTGAACAATAGTTCAGGGGCAGAAGTAGACTTGTGGAAATGGAGGCTTGCTGGAAGCACCCTAGAAATAATACTTTTTGTTGTTTTTTTTTTACTCTAAGAAAAAACAGAAAGAAACTGCTGAAAGCAAGAAATAGGTGGAATTGAGACAATATTAAATCTTCATATTGACTTTCTTGTGCTTTTTCCTTCCTAAATTTCATCCTCTCCTTAGATTTCTAACTCAGTATACTTCAACATTTTTCCTAGTGTCAATGACAGAAATGAACTGGTTTGGTAGTTGCCTACTGAAATTTCTCCATATGACTGTTACTTTTAAACAGCTGGGGTTTTTTCTCTTGTGTAGTAATTTTGATGTGTTCAGTAATTATGAGCAAATGTAGATTACATTTAAGGTTGAACTATGTAGGACACTAAAGATGGAACATAAGAGGCATGTGTGTAAGTAAGCTGTAGATTGTGTGCCTGTGTCTGCAACACGTTTAAATCATTAGTTCTTTGGACAGTAGAACAAATGATGCCAGATTTCGTATTGCTTTCCATTCCATGGCTGGAATCTCTTCTGTCTAAAAATATACAAATTCAGCTAGAAGCTTTTCCTTTAGGTGGGGGGGTTCCAATGTCTGACATTCACATTTCTAGTAAGCTCATGCAGCAGTATTTTTTCTCAGTAGTGATACTAATAGGTTCTCTCTTCTCTAATTGGCAGTAAATTTTCATTCCTTTTATATCTTAGAAACTTTTATCCCCCTGTCAAATTTTGTTGAAATTGGGCAGTGTGTTCAAGGGTGGCACACAAATGGCTTTTCTCACTAAATTAAAGAACAAGACATATTATGTTGCATTTGTCCCAAGAAACTAGTGGGAAGACATAAGGCTAACCTAATGCAAGTGCTGCTATAGCTAACACTGTAGTCACTGGTTTTCTTGTGCTCATTACCGTTTTTGGTATATGTGTTTGTAGCCTTCCCCTTTGTCAGTAACAGCAGGGATCAAAGGAGCAGAAAGCAGCAAGGCAAGGCGTGCAACGTGATATTCCAGTAACCATTTCTCTCATTTTGTTTACACAGTACCACTGCCTTTATGTGAGATTACACAAGTATGGTTGTTGTTTATTTCTAGTAGATAGGTCAATAAAGAAATACAGAGGCTTATCTTTGAAGCCTATGGAGAGGTTGCCTAATCTTTCAAGGAACAGAATGGAAGAAACTGGAAGGGGAAAACCAACCTCCACTTGGCTCTTCCTCCAGTACTTAAGCCATGAGTGAACTGAAGTACTTAGATATGTTTCTCTGCTGTTCAGAGGAATTACTTTATTCACTCGCTTGTGTACAGAAGTGTTAATTTCTAAAGTTGCACGTATCAGACAATCATTACCTGAGCAAACCTTGTTCTGTAGCAGCACCTTGTGGGAAGGAGATCAGACTACAGCCTCTCGCACAAACCAGCATTCCCAGAAGACAATTGCTGACTGAGCATCTGCCTTCAGTGAGCTGAACAGGTTATTTTATTCTTGCTATGGAAATTAAAGATTCTCCCGAGTCATAATAAACACAGCCAACAGGATGATATACAGAATTTGACTTGATGCCCTTTTAATCTGTGGTATCCAGAATCCCTACTCTGACAAGAAATGCCTTTTTACTGTGGAAATCAGTGAACAGATGGAGATAAATTGTACATGAGAAAGTAAAGCTATGCTGTATTTTATCAGAAATGTGTTAACCTGATTTGAGATATTCGGTCTGTTGTACAAATATTTAGTTTATAGTCAGTGAAATGGGTGCCAACTCTTTTCAGCTATTACCTTTCCAACTGAAAGAAAAAAACAAAACATTTTTAACTGGACCCTGGAGTGCCATCTGTTTGCCTTTGTTTTTTCTGGATTGCTTTTTTGGACTAAAAAAAACTCTGTGAAGCCTGCCATTTCAATAAACATTTCCTGTTGTTTTACAGTTGTGTAAATCCCATTAATTGTAGACACAACAGCTTCATTTCTGCTGGGAACAAGAGATTAGGCTGAGACATGCTCAGATTTTAAGCTGGTGCTTAGTGTTTTGCAGATGGAGTTAAATGACTTCCATATCATCCCCTCCAAAACTTTGAGTAATACTTCCTGTATTCCTGCATTGCTTTGGCTTCAAAAAGGGAGCCTACGTCTGCTGATAAATATATAGGCATTTTTGTTTCAGGAGGACCGTGAAGGTTCTTCTGATTATTGTAAGAGGAAATACAATCTTCAACGTAAAGACAATGCCATCAACAGCTGCCAGCCAGAGATGGTGACTGGGTCCATGTTAACCGTTCCGTTTCGCCAGCTGAGTGTACTGCTTGCTGTCCTGTGCTTTCAATACCCAGTGTTTGAGTGCAGAGAAACCATCCATGTTCAGTGAGATCGCAAGGAAGCTGTTGTGCTACTGCTACAGTAGAGACCTTGGAAGGATCCCTGGAGTTTGCTTTCTTCACCAGGAGCGTGTTGCTACAGTTGTGCCTGTGTAAAAAGAACTGTGAGGACATCTCTTGGTCTATTGAAAATTGACTCTCAAAACACATCTCAGCAGCTTGTTCAGTTGGGGACATTCATCATATCGTGAAGATAGGTCATAGCAAAACAGTTTAAGAGAATTCCAGTAAGCATTTGTATCTCTTTAAATTTTCCTAGGTGACACAGGCAATCATACTTAGGAGGGCATCAGCATAGCTATAAACTGTATACTGTATGAGGAATACTTAATCTTGTTGAAACCATTTCCTAGGAAGATGTGAAAGCTGTTCCTAAAATCATACAGTGCTCTTGCATAAATTCTAAACCAATAAGAGCAGAAATTGATGGATTTAGTGAACAAAATACTGAGTTTTAGAAGAAGGATATGTGGGTAAGTGCAGTCTAAAAGATGGTAGGTATCATCTCATCTCAGGATACTAAGGGTCTTCCAGTGCTTCCGGCAGTGTGATTGTATCGAGGAAGTTCTGTGTGATGTCCTTCATTGTGTGTTATTTGGAAATACCAATACAGTTCTGCAGAAACTTGGACCATCCAAAATTTTTGTAATTTCTAAAAAAGGCATCTCAAATATATTTTGATTAATTCTTCTTCTTTTTCCCTTGAACAAGAAGAAAATTAACATACTCTGGAATGAATGTAACTAGTTTGTATGCATCTAAAAAAAAAAATTATTCCTATATGTACCAAATGTGTCATGGCTGAGTTCTTTACTTGTTATTTCTTAGTTTTAAATCTTTAAAACCTTTGGATTGTAATGTCCAGCTAAGATATAGATCTTACCCAGGATACAGGTTAAATTAACCTCAAAAGACAAAGCAGTATTTAACAAAAAAGAAAAATTATTAAATATCTCTTAATCATTTTGTTTTGCAGGAGGCAATAAGCTGAAGAATCAACATTTTCGCCTAAACTGGGCATGGATCTCCTTAGAAAAGGAGTATTATTTAGTAAATGAAGACTCAAAATATCTTGATGTTGTTCTTAAAAGGAGAGGTTACCTGGGAGAAACCTCTTTTATAAGTAAGTTCAATTTTAACCCTATCAATTGCTTCTATTGACCATCTAGTTGATAAAATGTATCAATACAGCTATATCCTTTTACTAGTGTTTCATAACAAGCAAGCTAGATTCAAAGGATTATGTTTATTTATTAAAGCAAGTATCTCTTGTTATTCTAAGTGTATGATTTCTTTAGTTATATGATGAAATTTTCACCTTTTTTTTTGTCTTCTACGATTAATTTTTGACTTAACAACCCAAGACCTAGTCCTTGTTTCTCTGATTTGATTGATACCATTGTTGTATTTGTATCACAGAATACAGTTCCCATCCAGATTTTATTTTTCCTATAATGAGAAAATACAATTGTAGCAATTCGAAAGACAACAATAAACATAGATCATTTTCCAGGAAGGCTACTGTGAGCTGGTCTGATTAGCAGCTACAAGTATTAGGCTCATTCTCTTCAGTGAATGTTGGCAGTCAACTGAGGCTGATACAGGAGATGTTGAAAGCTGTTTGCAGTGTCTGGGGAGTGAAAAGGTGAAAGTTATCACATTCTGCAACCTCACACCTATCTCTAGCTTATGGATCTGTTCCCATTCTCTTCCTAGTGATGCATTTGGACCAGAGGGCATCGTTATCCTTGTACAATTTCATGTCAAAACCAATGGTGAGCTTACACTGCTTAGAAAAGGCATTCAATTTGAAGCTGGTTTTGCAGAGATATGTAAGCATTTTCCTGGCATGGAGTAAAAGCTCATGCTTAGAAATCAGGTTTCTGTTCAAGTCTCTTTCTGAATAAGAATCTGAGTTTCAGGTATTGAGGTGTACTTTGGCATGAGATTTAAGGGTTATAGGCACTAACTAACTGGATCTAACTTAAAAGGCTCTGTTTTGAACAATGAAATAACTTTGATAATATATTTCTTTTAAAGAAAGTAAAAGAATAAAGAGATGGATGAAATACAAAGTTAAGGATGTGTGGTTTAAATTAATTACTGATACTGATTAGACTTCTGATCCTTCAAATAGAGTGTTTACAAAATTTTCTACCTATGGATCCAAGTTCAGTTTCTGAATTGAGCTGACTCAAAATCCAGAAAAAGCGGTTTGAATAACTTGCCTCTGACTACCTTAATCCTGCAAAATGGAATTACAGAACTGGAAAGAACATAAAAGATATTGGTTAAGATGCTTACTGGTGTTTCTGGTCCATCTACGGTGCCAAAAGGGCTAAAGGTTTATAGGTTATGTAAAATATTGGCTATGACTTAGGAGGAGGCACAAGCAGAAAGCAGGAAAGGTGAGGTTTTTAGGGAAAGGTGATATGTTTTAATATATTAAGCAATACAGTCAGAAGAAACAGGCAGAGAAGGGAGAAGTTTTAATTTTTTTCTGAAAACATGAGAAAGACCTTTAAGCTTTGAGTGGTACAGTGGCATTCAAACAGACACCAAATGCATGAGTTGGAGATAGTTCTGAAGGACTGTATAATTTCCATGAGGGCCTGTCAGACAGCCTTAAAATGGGAGGAAAACGCCAATGAAAAAACATCTTAGAGCAGTCTAGGTCCAAGGCTGTAAGGTCTGCATTGTCTCAGTGGGATAAGCTGTATTGGATTTTATCCCATGGCTTTGGAGTTTCAACTTGACTTGAGTTTAATGATTGTCATTATGCAAACACTGAAACAAGAGGATAATAATTTTTAAAAATGCTTATTGTAGTGGGAATGACCACAATGGTTCAGATTTTACATCTTCTTTTCATCCTTACTCCATATGGTTTACTGCTTTGTGCCTTTGTGTTTTCCTTAGCTTTCCCCTTGAAGGCTGAACTTTCCAGGTGTGTCTTCATTTTTTCTAAGAGAAATAAATATTTTTGAGGGTTTCGGGCAGGATGTTATTTAGATGTTCTGTATCAGAAAAGAACCTAGAATGTTAAAAGGGGAAGAAATCTGTTGGCCCTTTTGGGTATCTGTAGTTATAGATGGAAGCTTGGCTGTAACCTCAGAGAATGTAGAGTTTTTCTAGTAGTTAGCATTGCTTTGGCTAATTCTGTCTAAACTGGCTTTCATAATGTTAATTGATGTGCTTCCACCTCTATGTGTGACACCAACATAAAATTGATCAAGAGTAATGGGGTTGGGTTGAACACTCTCAGGCTGTGAAAAGTATATTTTTCTAAAACTTCTTTTTTTTAAAGATGACATAAGGAGAGAAAAAATGCAAGTGATGTTATTAATGACCTGAATTTCTGATTTTGGCAGGTATTAGCACGAAAGATGGTACTGCCAAGAAAGATAAAGACTTCAGAGGAAAAGCCCAGAAGCAGGTGCAGTTTAATCCTGGCCAAACCTTAGCTACATGGCGAGTACGGATTTTGAGTGATGGTGAACATGAACAGTCTGAGTCCTTTCAAATTGTTCTTTCTGAGCCTGTCATGGCAGTTCTGGAATTTCCTGATGTATCCACAGTGGAAATTATTGACCCAGGAGACGGTAAGAACCTTTCTAGAACTATAATGCCAATATGTGCATATACCAAAAGATAAACTGGAGGGCAAATGCTATGCGTAACAGTGGATAGTAAAATTTACCTTTCCTCAGAATATTTCTGAAGACAGGCTTGGGCATTGGGTAGTTGTTTGTCCTCTATCACTTCAAGTGATTCATGAATATGTAACTAAATTAGCATGCTTTGATGAAATAGCTGCATTTTTCCTCGACATATTTTTTCTAGGTTTTTTTTGTTTTGTTTTGTTTAGTTTTGTTTTCATTCTAGGTATAACAGGTTTTTGGTTCAATGTGTTTGCAAACAGAGTGTATCTGCACAGGTGGCTGGAGGCTAACTTGGTTTAGTCTGCCATGATAATTCATGTGGGAGAGGATGGTACAGGAAAGTCCAGGCTGGTTGTTCCCAGCAAGTTCGAGACTTGGAGCAGACTAGTTGCTTAATATCAAGCTGAGAAGCTCAATAAGGGTAAAGTTGACTAGACCAAGTACAGCACAAGCTGTGTCAAGAACAAACAAAATTATGGTTAAATGTACATGAAGAAAGAAGCTGATTTAAAAAAAAAAAAGTAGAATGTGCTCTCGTTGCTTTGCTTTTCAGCTGCATCCAGACACTTGAACCCATGGGCCATGATCACACAAAACTGTACCTAAAAAATCTTTCAAGTATTGGATGACTGTAGCAGCTTGTTTTATATGGTCTTCCCTTATTAACATTTGAAGAGGACTGGGGGCGGGGGAAGGGGGGGGTAGGGTGGGCAGAGGTTTCTTAGTTCCTAGTTACAAATGCAAGTTAAACCAGAGGTTATCTGACATCCATATTTAGACACTGAGAAAAACAGTGCTTGACTTGAAAAGCGGTATGTATGAGACAAAGAAATTACTGGATAATGTGTTAAATCTCTCTGTCTTTTCTATGATCAGTGAGATAGCACAACTCAAGATAGTTGTCTGAGTCTTCTTAATAGTTTTGATAGTTTTGTCTATTTCTTATATTAAGATAAAACTTTTACAGTCCCAGAAAATTTGTAGTAATTATACATGAAGTGAAGTTGCATAGAAGAAAATAAAATGCACAGCTGCAAATCAAGGAATATCTACAGGAAAAATATAGAGAGAACTTTGAGGGGAAGGACTGGGTTTCCTAATAATCTTTTAAAGTGCAGGGTATAACAAGTTCAGATGCTAACTGAATAGGAACCATCAAAAGTTTTATTCTGCTTCCAGTGAAAATGATTTAAAAATTCATTGATTTGAATGGTATAATCTTAGCACCAAAACAGTGAGCTTGTTTGGAAAGTTGTACCAGCCCCTTGATGTATGGCACATTAATTATTGTTTTATTCCAGAAAGTGATTGCATAAGGATGTGTTTTCTCATACCAGCTGAGATGATGTAGATCATTCTCCTCTGAGCTCTTATGTTGTTCATTTTTATAGTGTCATTTTACTCCTAGTTGGATAATTATGAGAGAGAGAGAAAACAGAACAAATCGGATTCATGCTTTTTTTTTTTGATGGATAGAGTTTTTAATTTTGTCACCTTAATTCTAAAGCGAGAAATAGAACGAACAAATGGGGGATTTTTAGTGTTACCTTTTGTTTTACTTTAAAATAAAAAGGTGGGGATTTGGTGTTTTTCACATTGAATTTTTGACTTGCTGGAATAATGAAAGTGTCTAGATCTTATCAAACCTGAATTACAGCATTTTTAAGGCAAGTTTGTGACCTTAAGTCAGCTTAGTACTGACTACTAAGCTAGTAGTATTTTCCAGTTAGAGAAATAAAACCTGGAACATATTTTCAAAGAAGTCACAATTTTCAGAACATTGTTTACCAAAGTACTCTGAAATAATGAAAAGATTTTCTTTATGCAGTTAACTGATACCATTTGATTTGACATTATATAGAATTATATACTGTTTGGGCTGCTGACATATTAATGAAACTGTAAAGGTGCTTTATAATTATATGCATATCCACCTTTTGTTCTTGAGTTTTTGAGAGAACAAGAACAAAATTTATCCTGAATCCTAGTAACAGTATAAAACTCAGCAATCTGTTTATATGAGTATAAAATAATCAAGGAATTTAAGATGCACTGTAGTGTTTTTTCCCTGAAAAATAGATCTGACATTCTTTGGTCCAATACATTTTAGAGTAAGATTGCTCTCCAGACTCCACTGACTCTATTGGCTAGAGTCTCCTTTGAATAAAACAGGAGTATAGATGTGTAGCCAACTCAGGTCAAATGTCCAAGTCAGAGTAAGATAGCAGGAGCTCAATTTTGCATCCTCAAAGCCAAATGATTTTCATGGCTATCTTGATGCAGTAAGTTAAAGAATGGCGTTGCAGAACCACTGCCTATGTGTGAGCTATGCTATTGATACTTCTGTGATTAACAGTTAATAATGAAATACCATGGAAATAATAAAAATATAGACCTTGTGGACAAATTCTCCAAACACTGTCTGCACCATTAACCCTGGGTAAGTAAATCAGTAACTTCAGAGACTACTTAGTAAGGACTTGTGAATTCAGACCTAATGATCTGATTTTCTTTTCCATTTCTGAAAGACTAAGAAAGTCTACTTCTCTCACCCTCCAAGTTTTTCTTTAAATTTAGCGCCACTGCTTATAAACACGGGTTATTTGTTGCACTTTAGAATATGCTAAAATGTTCCTAGCTATTTTACAGGTGACTTTATGAAGCCATAAATCTACATAAAAATGTGTCTGTTCTTTGCAGAATCAACGGTCTTTATCCCTCAGTCCACCTATACTATTGAAGAAGATGTTGGTGAATTATTTATTCCAGTCAGAAGAAGTGGAGATGTGAGCCAGGAACTGATGGTTATCTGCTACACACAACAAGGTAACAGAATCTACTATAGAAAAAAAGGCAAAAATGGAAGAGAGACAGAAAAGCAATACGAATTGTTCCGTCTATTGCATAATAAAATTGTTTATAACTCTGTTAATTTCTTTTTCATCTAAATATCTTCAGATTCAACTGGAAATGTATTCATCTTTGCAATCTGTCTTAGAGTATTATTGAATACAGCTGAAAAATTATCATGTTCCAAATTTCTGCTGTTTGTTAGGAGGTGAAGAGGATCTGTGTTCTTTATCTTTTTGCAAGATTTTTAGATGCAGCCCCATATATCTGAAAGTGATGACTGAAAACAACTGAAAACACTGCAGTGATTGCCCAGGATATACTTTATTTTATTTTATCTTGAAAAAATTAGTATAAAATAATATTGCTTAATTGCCATGCTTCTCCTTCATCTGCCTTTCATCTACCTATTAATTATATCCATGCAGAGCATGGGTTCTCTACACCTGTGCTTTTATTATTATTTTTCATCTGCAGAGATGAAGCAATATTTTTGGTGAGGTGATCTGGAATCAAAATAATTTGTTTTCATCAGATTCTGTTACAGTTAATTTCTGGTCCATTGATATCTTTAATGGGTAAATTATACTAAGGGAGTTAACTGGCAATCCTCACAGCATCTCCTTTGTCAGTCTGTGTTTCTTGTGACAGACTACAGTATTCCTTCTGACTGGAAAACTGCAAATGAATTTGAGGAGCCATGTGCTTGCATTGCATCATACACACAAGTAGTTTGTCCAAGTAAACAGAAATGAACATAAAATTCAGCCTCTGTGAGGGGATCATTATAACCATGGTATGTATAGTGACTGGTTTTTTTTTATGCCACAGGAACAGCATCTGGCACTGCCCCAACATCTGTACTTTCTTACTCTGACTACATATCCAGGCCTGAGGATCACAACAGCATTCTACGTTTTGACAAAGATGAACGAGAAAAAACGTGTCGGATCGTCATCATAGATGATTCCTTGTATGAAGAGGCTGAGACCTTTGATGTTTTGCTGAGCATGCCAATGGGTGGAAGAATTGGCACAGATTTCCCAAGCACTCGAATTACCATTGTACCTGACAAGGATGATGGTAAGACATCACGCAATAAAGTGATATTCCCAGTTCATGAGAGAAATTACAAATACCATCACACTCAAATCAGTGTGTAGAAATTGGATTTTTGCACTTCTTCCTTGTGGTTAAAACACATGCTGCTTCCATCTTGAGATTTGAAAATGCCATTAGAAAGCTATGTGCCTTTTCTAAAGTATTTAGTATTGATATTTTATGGCTTGAGAAAATCACAAGAGCAGTGATTGGGAGTGAGGAGATGCACCTTTACATTCTACCACAGTAACAGGTATAAGCCAAAATGTCACCCTGCATGGGCACCCTTGTATGTGTGATTCTGAGGTTGTGTCCACAAAGTCTTCAGGCCCATTGCATTATGCTCCAAAGGGCCATAGGCCTCTCCATTTAGAGGCCCTGATGGACCAGAAGCCATCTAGCAGCTGCTAAGAGGGAAGCTATGTTCCTTCTGATTTGATGCTTCATTTAAATTTCTGCCTAGAAGTGTCCACATATGCTTCCGTTGTCTTTTTAATAAAGCAAATAATCAAAAGACAGTAATGTTTCTTTAGAAATTGCCTCAGTAAGGAAGTGCTGACAGAATGATGTCCTTTGTTCAAATGATCAATAGCTTTGATATGTTACATTGAAAGGGACATTTCTGACGCTGCTTAGAGAGAGGTCCGTGACTAAGGAAGAGTAGAACCGGCACACTGTATCACCAACTGCTTTCAAAAATACATGCAAGTATTATTGCGGCCTCAAGCCTCTCCTTCAGTGTCCCGAGCGTTGGTTTGGCAATGCTCTTTCTAGGCGTGGTAGCAAAAAGTTTCCTGGTACAATTACCCTCATTTATGCATGTGGTTTGGAGGCTGACATCTCAGCTGTAAATTCTGTGAAAGGAATACTGATAAGCTATATTACTCCTCTCTATGAGGCCATAAACCATCTGTTGTGATACTGTCGTATTTCCTAAAGACTAATGTGAGGGATTATATAGTACAGTACTCTTTGAAAGTCTGATGCCAAGATAGACAGTTATTATCAGCACAGTGATTTCTCCCTAGTTAAGGATATAAAAGGCAGCTCTTAAAGGCAGGAAGTTGACACCCATCTAATTGCATCGTAAATACTCAGTCTGCCTAAAATTTCTCACGTGTAATCCTGTGACAGAGGTGACTTTGTTTTCTCTCTGGAGCATCTGGGTAATCATATAGCATTAATGAATACAATAGTTTGAAATAACACTCCTTCTAAAGTAACAGACCATATATTGAATGCAAGCTGAAATAGAAATATGTTTATCTGACTTTGCTGATAGCAAATACAGGTTTATATGTATAGGTTTTTTACAACAATTTGATTTTTTTAATAATTGTGATGAATTCATGAACTTTGCAGTTTGTAGATAGCAGAGCACAGAATACTGGGAGAGTAGCTATAAAAAAAATATATGCATGAAGAAGCTGATTACCCAGCTTTGGAAGGTGTTCTGACTGATTAAAAAGTATATGGAAAGTTTGGGATGGGGAGAATGTTTCTCCGAGAGATTATTTAAAACAGAGGTGAACTGAAATTAGAGCATCTAACTTCGGTGGGAAAATCAGTGCCTGAGAGGCAATGCTTTTATATACTGTTTTTAGTATTTAAAATAAGATATTGTTATCCATAGGCTTATACAGTCATTTTAACAGTAACCTAGAGTGCTCTTGAATAAGAGATGATGAAAGTTAATCAATAACAACATAGTATAGAACTTAATAGTTTATGAAACACCCACAAGATATTAGGAAAGTTAACAAGAAATCTCCTTTATTTTAACACTGCCATTAAAAAACATGAAAAGTAATTTGGTTTGTATACCACCGTTCAGTTTTAAGTCTAATATTTCTTGCATTCATCAGTACAACCTGCATCAACACTACAAACTTTTAAACAAGAATTATTTCACAAGTAATAATAATATTATGGGATTTATTAAAAAAACTGGGGAAGTGTTTGGGGCATTAGAGTAGAATATTCTCATTATGTAACAACTGAAATATCTACATTTGTTGGTAAGAGTAAACAATACTTTGGCTATTGAAAGATAAGGGGGCCTTGAAGGATAAGTTTGGGTTGTTTTTTACAAACATTCACTTATCTTTTTGCACCCAAAATGTTGGATATGTCATATTTGAAATAGTGTGACAGAACTCCTTTTTCGTTTTCTGTATCAATGAAAGTACTCCCACAAAAAATTCCAGAACGTTCAAAAACTTACTGACAATTCACTTACCAGTAAAGTTTTCTACCACATGCTTTCAGTTTGCACAAAAACATAAAGCGTGGTAACAGAAAAGTCTATATGTATTTTGTTTCATCTGAGGTCTGTTGTGCTGCCTGTTCTATAAAAAACAGAGTGCAGAGTACAGACTACAGAGTAGATAAAGTCTAAGTTATACCTTACATATTTATTTATGTATTCACACACACATATAAATATATATGTTCTTATTTCAGGCTTTGTATATACAAACATATTTATGTAATGCGTGAGCAATTTAACACCCTGGCAGTCACATTTGAAATTCCACATAAAAAAGCAGTGGATTTTAAGCAGCATTGGTTATTATTGTTTATTGTGCACAAAATTAATTTTACTAAGTTAAAATAATATGCTGTGAGAAATAAAAAGCATTTTCTTTAGCTTTTAACAATAAAATTTAATTCAGAATATGCCTAAGGAAGAGGTGGATAAAAGCTTTAGCACATATATAACAGCCTTTGAGCTATGGTAATGTTATCATACTAAATTATGTAGTCCACTTTAGTCTCTTTAATTCACATCTACTGATATATTTTTCTCATTGTTTGTTTAAATTCATCTTCTGCTTAACAAACTTTCTTTGGCTGAATGTCACAGCATGTCATTAAGTTGTGATTTCTTCAAGTACTGTGACTGGATTGACTTTATGCATTGACTTCTTCAGGTCAAAAGATACAAACAGCAAAGGTCAAAGTTTAATAATACTACATGAGATCTTTCCTATGGAAGTCAAGTCAGCGCTAGCAACATTACCTTATCTCCTCTGGCATTCAATGCAAGTTAATTAGGAAACATTCACCTTCAGTACCTATCATCAAAGTCTTTTCTTCTTCTTTCATTTATAGAGAAGTGCCTTAGGGTCTGACTAAAATAGCTGAGTTGCTGTACAATCATGACAATAAACAAAAGGTAAAAGAGGCATGCTCAACTTTCTAGTGAAGCAGATTATATTAAAGAAATTCCTGGCAATTGAATACTTTAATTGGGGATTATACAGTTGTGCTGTGCTGCCAAAGCAAAATCTGAAAAAAAATCATACTATGTAGAACATGCACAGGTGTATTTATATATTGTGAAAGGTGATTTTAAAATTGGTGCTGCTGTTGGGACATTTATTAATTTGAAAGAGACTTTTCCTGATAGGTCCTGAAGTTGGAGACAGATAGGAAAGAAGAAAAGGATTAAGTTAATGAAATACACAGCAAAGTAAGTTGTGCATGGAAATCTTGGAGACAGAGTCATATGTGTCACTACAGTTTAAGCACTAAAAAATAAAAACATGGATCTGTTTGAGTCAGAGGTGATAGGTACTAACCATGAGACACTCAAAGAAAAGCAGCCAGGGGAAAGACCTATACAAATCATCCACTTTTGAGTGGCAGTAATCCCACCTGATAGGAGCCATCTATACATTTAGACATCTCATTCAAGCGGGTCAGGATCCTTCTATAGTTAATTAAAAGAGAGCTGTACTCCCAGGAACCATCCCACCCTAGAAGTATCTAAACTGTTGAGATCAATCACTGTGGGTACCTGATGCATCTGAATACATCAATTTCTGACAATAGAAATTTAATTTGCCTTAAACCCAAAGTGGTAAGAACTACTGGCATGAAGGAATTAATTTTTTTTAAATTTTGTGTTAAAACAGCTCCTACTATAGAATGTCATTAAACAACAGAGAGATACATAGCTATTCCTGCTTCATAAAGTAATTATGATTTCTAAAGAAAAAACTAACAGAATCTAGTTGAAATCTAAAGAAATGAATTCTGAAGAGTGTTTCAATAGGTATTTAGAGTAATTATGATTTCTAAAGAAAAAACTAACAGAATCTAGTTGAAATCTAAAGAAATGAATTCTGAAGAGTGTTTCAATAGGTATTTAGAGTAATTATGATTTCTAAAGAAAAAACTAACAGAATCTAGTTGAAATCTAAAGAAATGAATTCTGAAGAGTGTTTCAATAGGTATTTAGACGTTCAAGATAAAATCCAAAACCAAACAAAAAACCTCAACCATTTTCCATACAAATGTGAACATGTGTTAGTAAATCTAGCCAGAATTGATGGGCTAAACTACTTGTCTTCATGCATCTCAAGGATCTGGAGGATGAACAGAAATCCCTGAAGAATTTGAGGTCAGTTGATTGACTCAGGACATACCTATCCTGCATGGAGAGCACAGAGTTCAGCATAAAGCTCATTCAGAGGAGGCACTTTACATAATAGATCGATATTATGCATCCAGGAAAAGAAAGATAGGGTTGCTGTGCACTTTTCATTCCCCTTGAGGAGTCCTGGAGTTTAGTCTGAAAACACCCAGACCCCAGTCTTCCATGCAAATGCCTTAATCCCCAGGCACTTAGCAACTAAGCAAGATCAGCCTTAGAAGTGCACTGTTTTTCCAAATGAAGCTGTGACTCTGAAATCATGTCACATATATATATAAAAAATGAGATCAAACTCTTTTGTTAGTATTTATCTGGGAATGAGGAGCCTGTAATTTGGTTCCAACACTAACACGTTGCTGTGTTGTGTGCAAGAAGTCTGATACAAAATGCTTTAGTCCTTGCAACAAGGCTTTCAGTCAAAGCTCTGCGCTCTCATAGTCAAATGTTTTGATTGCTCAGCTGATGATTTGGACTCTTTTTTTACTTACTCTGTTTTGTGCTGTGGGCAAATTTTAAAGTCTTCTTTTGTAATCACATTTGGAAACCAGGAGAGAAGAGGTGTGATGAATGTACAGCTGGACACTTACAGCTAAGAGGAGAATGCTTACAATTATTTTGTTTGCTTCAAGTTTTTTGTCAGTGGCTGTCTTCCCATGTGGTTTTAATTCCATGCTACTGTATTTAGTGTTGCCATGAGAGCACACAGCCTTACCGTCAGGCTGACAAACAGTCATCTTGCCTTAGTGGAATTGTTGAAGCCTCATGCTGTTCACAGCAGGAAGTACATTAAATACATTTGTTCCACTTCATTCACATTAGATGGGCAAGCAGCCGTTCAGACTTCTTGACATTTCTACATCAAGGCTGGGAAAGCAAAGGCCTCAGGCTTATGTCAGAGGTTTGCTTACCATTTTCTTTATACCTACTCAACAGAACTGATCACTCATATCATCCACCATGATAGAGGATAGCACTATCTGGGAATATTTTACAGGTGAGTAAAGCAGATGATGCCATGATCATGGTATGGTAATGCAGAAAGCCAATGTTAGAGGTCAAACAGAACAGATTAAGTCTTTAGTCTTCTGGAGATTTCTTTAAAACACTTGCTGCCACTCCCTCTACAGTTAATTAAACTTTGGAAATCCTTAGACCATCTTCTGGAAATCAGTAGCCACTAGCACTTGTCCAACTTGCTTGGAGTAGTAAAGTCCATACTGATGTTTACCATCAATAGCCTGAAAAGAGGCAGAAAGTCAGCACTGCAGTGCTACATTATAAATATATATTTTGCATTGTCTCCCAGTAGGCATAAAGTATTAACTAACTTTCAGTGTGTATACTGAGCCAAATTTCAGATGATGATAATTAAATATTCTATTAGTAACCTAGTTTGTCAGAGGGACATCCTTATCTCACAAAGCTGTCTGGAGTCTCCTTACTTCCACTGGCTTCTGAGGCAGGCAATCAAATGTGTCTTTTTCTTTTCAACAATACTTGTGTCATAACCTTAAACTGAGGGGGTGGTTGATTGGTCTTGCTAGTTAATATCTGCTAATCTATTTGTCCAATTTTATTTACAACCTGACACTATTGGCAGAGCATGTCTAGTGTTATATTATGGACTGGAGTCATGATTTGGCCAAGTATCCTTCACCATTCTCTGGAAATGACTAAAATAACAAACTAGTTGTTCTTTTTTCCTCTGTACATCCATCTTTTACTACTTTCTTCCTTTTCTGTCTTTACAATGCCTGTGGGTCTGATGCCTCTGGCACTTCTGTGCAGCTTTTAACTTCTTTTGTCCTCTCATTAGGTAAAATTTCTGTGTGAGCCCTCCCCTTTCCCCAGTCTGTGGCAGGTGGCCAGATTGGCAACTAGTCAAGGGAAAAAGTGGAAGACAGCCATTTTATGACATGTTATACTCCCAGTTTTCTTTACTTATGGTTTCTTATTATCACCAGTTCAACAGAGTGAAAAATGTTCAATTTATGATGATAGCCTTAAAGATTTTGGAAAGTCCCTGTTTGTTGTCTATCACAGAAATAAATTAATGTCATATATTATAGTAAGACATTCTGTAGAGGCAACCAGGTGCATTTATGATTTGTTTTTCCAGCTATATCTGTTCCTGACAGCTTATTATATGTGTGTGTCTGCAGGTACACACTCACATGTTATATATATATGAACTACAGATGTTTGATTAATCTTATCTTTACTTATCCACTTAATAACTAGGTATATAGTTCAACCTTATGATCTAGGTTCCTTTAATACATAAGGAGGACAGAGGATGACCTCCAGACAGTACTTTGTCACATCTATTTCAGATGGCTCCTCTCCAGGACAGAGGACTCAGCTAGTAGAGCAGCATATGTCTAAGCCTTCACTACTGCAAGTTCTTAAATGGTTAGCTTACATATGCATTATTATATTTCTATGTGAATTATAGTAGTATTTCTAGGAGAGTGTCAAAATACAGACAACAGCTTTTGAGTTTTGTACTCAAAGCACATAAAACAGTTGATAAGCAGAAGGTATGAAATTACATGAACTGTAGAAAACTGATACTTCCTGTTAAATCTAGAGTGAGTTAAATGAAATGGTGTTCTTATGTGTACTATGTTGTTTTCCAGAGCCTAATGGATCATTGTTTTATGATAGTTCACTCATGAGTACATTGAACATTTATATCTCCTGTCCTCCTGTAGCATATTGTATTTTTTATGGCTTTGGTCTTTTTACTGCAGAGCTTATATTTATTATAGACTGTTTGAAAATGTGGCAACTGCCTAGCAAACCATTCTAAATTAATCATTTGTTCTTGGTTGCTTGCGGTCGTTAGGGAATTAATATAGTGACCCAGTGAGTGCTTTGTGTGTTTAAGATTCGGATAATCAGGTTGTGTAGGACATCTTGGTACATTCAATTTTCCTAAGGTTTCTTCAGATCATCTTGTTTCCTCTGAAATTCCTTATACTGAGACTTTGCCATTTTGCTCATCAGTCTTTGAAGACCCAAAAAATAAGAAACAACACACTAACCAGTGTAACCCATTGGGCTTTAATGACATTGATTCTCCTTTTGAATGTGTAAATCTTCAAAGGATTAACTCAGTTATTATTTCACATTACTGTCTGGCAACTCTTTTCTCTTCCCACATGAATGGGGTCAGAAGTCCAAAAGAGACGATTCAAGAACTTTTAACATACAGCAGATCATATTTTCTGTCATTAGAGCTCTGGTTTTATGGTCTGATAAGTCTGGCTGTTACTCTATTTTCACTTCTGTTCTGTATTCTCCGCCGAGTCCCATCCTCAACATTAGCTCCTGTAAAGAGAGCATGGAAGATCTCTTGCATGTTTTTCTTCTCAGACCTCAGTGGCCTAAATGTGTTCCCAATGTATGTGGGCAGAAAAGCCTGTAAGAAATTGTTTCTGCCAGTTAAGCAAATGCAACATAGCTAGCATTGTGACTGAAGAGTAAAAGTGCAAAAATCTAAAGTCAGAATTGGGACAGTGTCTTTTTTAGCCTCTCTTGTGATATGGTTCTCCAATCCAGAAAAGTCTATATATACATATAGGCAGAAGAACAGATTTAATAACTATCTACAAGAATGGACAGAATAATAATTTTCTTTTAAAAATGTGGTGCAGGCTGTGCCAGAAATGATATACAAGTACCAACAGCCACCTGGAAAACAAAGTATTTTACATTTCTTGGTTATGCTGTTCTTCTTCTCTGGATGATTTGTAGTAATGATAGTTACTTCTTCATTTGTTCTTCAATGAAACCAAACACATTTGCTGCTTTGATAAGATTCAGATTTGTAATTCATTTCCTTAAAATAAATTTAACAGCTTCACCTCTGTGCCTGGTAAAATCACGGAACAGATCCTTCTGGAAGATATGTAGAGAAATACGGAAGACAGGGAAGTGATTAGAGACAGCTAACATGGCTTCACCAAGGGCAAATCATACCTCACTAATCTAATGGCCTTCTATGATGGAGTGACTGCATCGGTGGACAAAGGAAGTGCTACAGATGTGATCTACCTGGACTTCTTCAAGGCCTTTGATACAGGCTGCCCCAACATTCTTACCTCAAAATTGAAGAGAGATGGGTTTGATAGATAGACCATTAGATGGATAAGAAATTAGCTGGATGGCTGCATCCAAATAGTGACACTCAATGTTTCAAAGTCCAAACAGAAACCACTAATGAGTAGTGTTCTTCAAGGGTCTGTACTGGGACCAATACTGTTTAATATTTTCATCAATGACATAGACAGTGGGATTTAATGCACCCTCAGCAAGTTTTCAGATGATACCAAGCTGAGTGGTGCAGTTGGCATGCCTGAGGGAGGGGATGCCATACAGAAGGACCTTTCCGGGCTTGAGAAGTGGGCCCATGTGAACCTCATGAGGTTCAACAAGGCCAAGTGCAAAGTTCCGCAACCAAGTTGGGGCAATCCCCAATATCAGTACAGACTGGGGGATGAATGGTAACGCCCCCTGCACAGAAGGACTTGGGGATACTGGTGGATGAAAAATTGGACATGAACCAGCAATCTGCTCTTTGCATCCCAGAAAGCCAATTGTATCCTGGGCTGCATCAAAAGCAGCATGGCCAGCAGGTCAAGGGAGGTGATTCTGCCCCTCTACTCCACTCTGGTGAGACTCCACCTGGAGTCCTGCGTCCAGCTATGGAGCCCTCAGCACAGGAAAGACATGGACCTGTTGGAGTGGGTCCAGAGGAGAGCCACAAAAATGATCAGAGGGATGGAACACCTCTCCTGTGAGGACAGGCTGAGACAGTTGGGGTTGTTCAGCCTGGAGAAGGTTCTGTGGACACCTTATTGCAGCCTTTCAACAGATAAAGGGGGCTTATAAGAAAGAGAGAAAGAGACTTTTTACCAGGGCCTGTAGTGACAGGAGGGAATGATTTTAAACTGAAAGAGGGTAAATTTAGTTTGGACATAAGAACTGTTCTGTGATTCTATGAAAAATCAGTATCAGAAAATGCACAATTTGGATCTGTTTTGACCTTTAGGATATTGTTATATCCTTTCTCTCAAAGTCTGATGGCTTTCATTGCATAAGGAGCTCACCCATTTCCAGCATGCATTTACTTTTATGAAAGTCCAGGATTTCTGTCTTTGCTATTGAGTCTCCACAACTTCCTCACCATCCTCCTGTCAGCTGTCATTACCAAACACAATTCTTGTTTATCATTCAAAAGCCTTACTAATACTACTTGCCAACCAGTGGAAATCTCAGCTGGGGAGAAAACATAATTGTCATCACTATGACTTTGGGCTTTAAAGTGTTAGAGATCAGGGTCATGATTTAAGTGGATGATGTTATAAGACATTATAAAGAAAATGTTCATATAATGAGCTATTGCAGTTTTGTGGTTGTGTTTCTTGATATGAGTGTAGGTGTGAGGAACATGATTTGAAAGAAAAAAACTGAAAATATTCTTCTCAGAAAACCTCTGGTTTTGCAAATTTACTTATTAAGCTCAGATTCATTCTATAGACTGCTTTTTCTGTAAGGCCAAGTAGTAAACTAATTACTAAATTAAAATGTGAAAAACATATTTAGAAATGGCTACATGCTACATATTTATGTAGCCTAATTTCTAAAATGCTCTTCAGCTTCTCCTACCATCTCTGTTTGTAGCAGTCCTCATTTGCTATCGCACATATGAATCACTGACTGTGAGCTCCTTCATGCTTGGCCTCCTTGTGAGGTACCTTGTGTGTGGTATATTTAAATACTGCTGCCAAGCTTTCCCATTTATCTGCCTGCTTCTATTTCATCAGTTCATTGAGAATTTGTTACTGATGCCATTTCCTGGGCCTCTTACATAAAAATTATCTCATTCTTTTTAAAAATAGAACATGTAGCAGGTTTCAAGCTCTGTGGGAGGTCTAGCCAGTAGGAAAAAGGTATATGAAAGTCAGATGATTGCTGCAGGCAACACCATCACGTTTGGGTGTGTCCCCAGATTCCAAAGTGTTTGTTTCTTCAGCTATTAGTCTTTATATTTTTATTTACATTGGCAAATTAGGCAGTTATTTGGATAATGGAATAGTTTGTGCAGGTGATTGGAGCTTGATGAACTTGTAGCAGGAAAAATCTTTTGGCCCTGTCCTCACACTCTGAACAAATGAAAAGCTCCTCTGACACCTGTGATAGTTCCAGTGATATCAAGGTCTGCAGGCTATATCCTGAGGGTGCATGCAAGGATCATAACAATACTACTTCTACTAATAAATATTTTCACTTATATGTTAGTTGACATATATATGAATTTGGTATTTTGGAAAGGTAACAATGTTTCTCAGCAAATCAACAAAGGTGAATTAATTGCTTCCAAGAGAAGGTCTCTTGTAATAGTCAACCTCACACATTAGCCTTTCTTCTGAAATGCCCGTTATAGCTGGGAGGCAACTTAAGACTGTTCGTTGCCATCTTGTACGTAACAGTTAACTAATTGTTCAAAAAGTCATCTTCAGTTTAAAGGCACACATCTTGTACAAGTTGAGCTACAGCATGCCTTCATGCACCCAGATGTCTTTACTCTCCATGGTTCGGGCACAATCTGTAGCTCACCTAGTTATTACTGAACCATTATGAATTGCAACCTGGCATTAAGCAAAATCAGAATTAGCTGAGTTCTTCAGGCTGCAAAGTACGTTGCAGGCTGTCCTTGCAGCAGGAATGGGACTGACAAGTAGGTGACCAGAGATGGGGTATCACTGTAGCCATCTTACTGCCGTCCTCAGTCTTGCAGCTAGTGCTGTAGTCTACCTCCTTTGCTGTACTACGTTGCTCACATTTGACTTTTACTTATTCTTGTAGCAGAGAGGTTAGATGTGAACTCCAGGCCTGCTAGGCAGGTGCTGCTTGTGATGGTACGGTGAGTAGAGAAACTGAAGCATGGATGAACTTTAACGTAAAGGGTGAGTTAAAATGTAAAGGTCTATACTGAATTAGTATGTATCATAATTAATTAAAAGTGAATCATATATAATGTTGTTCATAGGAGTTATTGATCTTGATTCACACTGTGTTACTGTACTGAAATTACAGGGTTAAGTTACGTAAAATTAGAGTAATTCAGTGCTGAACTAGTCCAGTGAATATATGGTATTGCCTTTGTAGATTAAAAAAAAATTTGTGGTTTTTTTTTTAAATGGAACTGGGTTTGGTAAAGGTTGTATTAATTTGAGTCTGTCCTTTTACCTGTTATAATGTTTGCAGTATCCTTTAAAAAATCATTGTAAGTTGCTAGACAGAAATGGACTGTTGAGACAAATGGAAATGCAGACTTTATTTGCTTGAGATAATGTGTGTGGCAATTTGGCCGCAACTACTAATTTTGATTCTGAGGTGAATTTACTTTTTGATTGCAAAAGTTATGACAACAGTGCTAAGAAGATGAAAGCTGTTAAGATTACAACGTACAAATTTGAAAAGTAATCTGTTTTGACCACATCAAATAAAAAGCTATTGGCATTTGCACAATAGGTACCTGCTCCAGAACTGAGCTCTGACTGTAATCTTGACCCCTGCTTCTACAGCACTCAGCAAAAATAAATGACTTGGCAAATTAAATTCATTGTGCTAAATGCAAGCTCAGTTGCTTGCATAGCTTCAAGTATGTGTAAATAGCTGTAGAATGGTGCTACCTAGTTTCACATGTTAAAGTCCTCTTTGATAATATCATAATATAAATTTTTTGTAAAGGACAGTTTTTCTGAGCTTTTCTTTTGCTCCCATTAACATGCATGTATGAGAGACTACAGAAGTTGACCTTTACTGCTATTAAACAGTACATGCCCATTCCTTCTCAAATTTAATGGAACTCTTGTCCTTAACTGGTCTATCCACAACTTATCCACTTCACGTTCGGAAGGATGGAGAGTCTTGTGTTATAGACTCAGCAGCTCTGTCATTTAATGCTAGCTCCGATACCGAAATGCAAGTAAGCATTGTGTAGGGACATATACGTTGTCTGGGTATGAGCCAGATCAAGGCCAGAGGAAATCTGTCCATGTTTGTCTGTTGTTATGTCCAAGCTAATTAGCTGTGTTAACCATCAGGGCTCATTACTTTGGACTCAGCATTGCATTAACATGTCTCGGCTGTACCAGAACAGGCTAGCAGGCTTACAAAGCACTGTTTTGCACCTTCTGCATTACCACAACAGACTTCTGCTAGCTCTGGCAACTCATAATGTTCACATCGTAGCCTTGTACTGTACATGGAAAGAAGGAAGGCAAATGTTTTTAGGAATAAAAAGTTTAACACCACTAGAAAAGATCAACCATGAGTTCAGTTGTAATGACTGCTTCTCCTAGTTCCAATATCTAAATATGTTAGAGTGGCAGCTCTGATATTTTCTGTTATTTCTCTCCTCTTGAGAATATATATATGTATCTCTCATTGGAAACATACATCACTGAAAATCATTTTAGTATTAAGGCTTATCCAGGTGTCAGAACAGAAGAGTCTGTTCTTTTGTGTTTGCCCTATCCTGCTTTATGTATTATTTGCGCTGGCAGCCCAAACTAATTGTGACGCCTTACACCTCCCACAACCAATCTACTATTTTGCCCTGTTCCTCTAAAGCAGGTTGTAAGGATATAATTTTAAAAACATAAGCCTCCCTGGGGATAAACATTTTCATTCTATTGCATTGGTTTTTTTATATACCTTCAAAGACCGACTTATTTCTAACAGCATGAGTATCTCTCTTTGGAAACATACATCACTGAAAATCATTTTAGTATTAAGGCTTATCCAGGTGTCAGAACAGAAGAGTTTGTTCTTTTGTGTTTGCCCTATCCTGCTTTATGTATTATTTGCGCTGGCAGCCCAAACTAATTGTGACGCCTTACACCTCCCACAACCAATCTACTATTTTGCCCTGTTCCTCTAAAGCAGGTTGTAAGGATATAATTTTAAAAACATAAGCCTCCCTGGGAATAAACATTTTCATTCTATTGCATTGTTTTTTTTATATACCTTCAAAGACCGACCTATTTCTAACAGCATGAGAAGTGTGTTTTCCTGCTTGATGACTGACTAGTGCTGTAGTCGATATACACTCCTGACTGTATAAGTACAAAGGCACGACAAAGATTTCATTGCTGTGCCAAGAAACCTGGGACTAAAGCTCCTAACCTTTCTGCTCTGATTATTGTAACTTCATGCCAGTGAAATCTGTGGGTCTGAACAAAAAATACCCTAAAAAAACTTCCTCTTATTTCTGTAAGAGGAACCATTAAATTTGCAGTGGTCTCTCTTCAGAGTGATTACTAGATTAAAGATCTGCTGTAAGTGAGCCTGCAGTCATTGAGCAGAGTATTTTCCAGCCGTGACCTGAGAAAGACAATGCTTTCCCTGTTAGGAGCTTGGCTTTGCTACTTCCCCTGGGGAGCTACTAACACAGCTTGCAGGAAATGAACTTACAAAACATTTGTAAGGATTTATTTCTCAGGATGGGTGACCATGCAGAATGTGTCTTTCATTGAAGATACATGCCTCCAAAAGTGTGAAAAACCCAGTCTGGAATACAAGGCAAGCAAATGCAGGGTTTAGACATTTTTATGTTTGGCTGTGACTACAGGAACAAACAGTGCGTGAGAATTATTATTCTTCTTCAGCAGTAAAGCAAGCATTAGGATAACACTACAAGAAATAAACATTTTCCTTTCATTTTCTTCCATCTAGTTTAAGGCAGATCATCTAAGTTCCCTATGTAGTCAGTGAATAGAAGGGAATGCTTCCAGATCTCAGATTTTTAGCACTGCAGTGAGTGAGCCATTCCTCTTCTTCTGTATGCTCATTATGCTGGGAAACCTCCTGGAAAGGCTTATCTTTGTCCTTGCAAACTGAGAGCAAGCAGGCTGTGAATGTGAGTACCTCTCACTTGAGTGCTTAAAATGAGGTCCAGCCACCTCCAGCTCTAATTCCGGAACTACTGGAACATGAATATAGAAAGAATAGGATTATAAGAATGAGATTAGACTTGGGAAAGTGTGCTAAACTTTAAGAATACTTGTATTTACATGTATTAGATTTGTTAATATTTTTAACTGCTTTTATCTAACTGTTGGCACGTTCATAACTATTTGGTCTTAGTAGGCATTCTGTATTTTTATTTAGCCTCTAGAGTCTGGTTAAGTCTTTGTCCATTTTGAGAATTTTAGAAGACCATTGTATGTCTGAAATGGCACGTTTCTTTGCAGATCTAATATCCAGTTTTGCAGTATCCCTGTAAGTAGAACTCTCATCAAAGTTAATAGTAGTTATGCAAAATGGTCCAGAGACTGCGTCCTATTCACCTATTAAAAATGTTTCAGATAAGAGCTTTGCAGTCCCAAATATAAATGCAACTGCTGACAAACCAGTCCCTATAGGCAAATAATGTAAGATTGACATGTGTCTGTCTGTGCACACAAATACATACACATTTAAATACACATAATGTTGAATAAAAAATTTAAATTGGAACTGAAAGCCTTTTTATCTGTCAAAGTTAGACATTTACCAAGTTAGTCTTTCATGCTGCAAAGGCTGATGACCTTGATAGTGCTCAAGCAGGTCTATGCATCTGCAGTAAATGTATTCAGTTCCATCAATTTGTTACAACCCATGATTTTAGTTTTAGCAGATAAGTAGAGAGGCAGCTGCAATTGTTTCACCAATGTGGAATATTAAGGGGGGTTGTTTGTTTGCTTGTTTTTTAATAATTTATTTTGTCAGTTGTGAAATACTGGAAAAATCCTGAAAACAGAAGAGAAAATTATTTTCTCCAAAAGTTCCAATTTAACTCTTGAATGCCATTCAAAAATATTTATTAACTGCTGCCTTCTCAGATGTTTTGGCTTAGTAACAACTAAGTAACTGCTGAGTAAACTGAGGGGATTGTTGACTGTTGACAATCTGACTGAATTCAGTCATACTGTCCTTAAGTACTTCAGAAAAGCATAGGTATTTTGTCTGGTTATCTTACAAGACTCTCTAAAACCTTCAAAATACAATGTCTTCACAATATTTGTAGTGTAAAGCAGGTTCTTCAATTATAAAACACTTGTTCCATTGTAATAGAAGTCATAGATTTTGCAACATATAGTTTTAAGAAAATTTGACTGAATCATGGAAATGATGGGTCCAACTTCCACTTACTGTTAAAAAGGATTTATGTCTTTTACTTTGGGTAAGTTGTACCTTTTCTGTATGCTAGACATAGCTCTGTAGAACCATAAATTTTTCCAGTCATTTCCTTTTAATGCTTTATTTTTTTCTATACTTAATGAAGGGGAAGTATTCATAGTGCCACTGATAGAGTACTGATTAATTGCTATGATCTTTTACCATTTGCTGTATGGTATTTTCAAGCACATTTGTGATATTGTAACCTCATGATTATAATAAATTCTCACTAGGCAACATAAGAAAATTGTGATGAAATACAAAGTGAACTTGTGTAGGTCTTCAAATCACAGCCCAACTGTGGGGAAGGTAGGTATGATTTCTGATGTGCAATGGGAAAACTGAGGCACCGGCTGTGTGTGCTTACTCTTACACGTTTGAAACAGGAATGGAAGGGATAGAAAATGGGAGCTGATATACATCCAGGATGAAGCTGGGCTATGTTTTTAAGCCTGTTTACTTTGTGAAATTGCTGTGGGTAGAAAAACTGAAAAAGGGAGGGGAAAATTAGGATAAACAATATGTCTGTTAAGTGGGATAACACTTAACCTCATTTGCTTTTTGCTTTTCTTTCTTATAAACTGTGGAACTTAAATATTAAGATAAAAGACTATTCACATTCCAGTTTACATGAAATAAGATGGATTTTGTTTTAAATGCTAGATGCGGGGGAACTAAAATTAAGTATTTGCCCCTTTGGTTAGCTGGAAAACATTTCCAAAAGCAGCTCCCGTTATATATCATGTGCCTGGTTTTAGTAACAGGAATCTGTGAGAACATTCAAGTTAAGGTTTCATTATCTATATTCACCTTTGTCTGTTTAGACCAAAGTGAAAAATGCAAGGAATTTTCTGGCTTGTGCACAGGACTCAGCTCAAATAAGTTTAATGAGATAACACATTCGGTTTTGCACACAGATTCATACCTTCTGAGACACATAGTTGAAAATGTAGGAGGCAAGAAAAAGAGCACAGTGCTGTCCCAAATTAGGCAAGCCAATACTTGAAAAGAAGCCAAAAATATCTAGAAAAATTCTAAATGTTAAAAAAAGCTTTATTTGATTTACTGAGAAGAGTGAAGTGCTTTCCATTGTCTAATGTGGATTTTGTGCTCTCTTGTTGACTTCAACGTAAGGTAAAGAAACATTTATGAACATTATTCCTTTTTCACCAGAACCAGCCTTCTACTTTGGAAATGATGAATACTATGTTGATGAGAGTGCTGGCTATATTGAGGTACGTGTCTGGAGGACTGGAACTGATCTGTCTAAAGCTGCCTCTGTTACAGTGAGGTCTCGCAAATCTGAACCAATAACTGCAGAGGGTAAGTTATTGTTTTGCTCTAGTTTTATAATACATCTCTAGAACATTTGGTTTTGATATAGATTCAACTACATAAGAAGAAATTTATACGTCTGTTGCTCTTAGCAGATCTTTCTTCTTAGAACAAATTAAGTAGTTACAGAATTTATCTCAAAGAAACAGCAGTAGGAGCAACTGTGAAGTACAGCACTAAGAGAAATGCCTTCAAATCCTCATATAAGACACTATCCCACAAAGGCAGTTGATCACTGCCTCAACAGCATGCTCTGGGCACAGAGCTATAGTCACTGGCAACGTGCAGAGTTTGCTCCTCTCATTTTTACTGGAAGTGATGAGAAATGCTCATCTAGTATCCTGTTCAGCAAGAGGGTTGCTACAGCTTTGTTGTTCAGTGACGCTTTGATGTAACCTTTGTCTGCAGAATCAAGTGTTAGTATACTCTATTTTTTTTCAGAAACCACAATGTTTAAAACTAAGACATTCGTATAAAGACAGCATAAAACTTATCTTCCTTAGATGCTTATCCTGAGTGTAACTGGGCAGTAAAGAGTATCTTCTCAACTAATTTTCAGTGAGACAAAATTGTGTAAATCTTTACTGTTATTTCAGGAATATCTAAACATCATATATATGTATCATTCATAATGTGTGATAAACGTCATATTTCTTATGAAAAAGAACATAAGTCTGAAAAAAATATATGATTACTTCATTTCTGAATTTGCTTTACATGATCTGATGTCTTTATCTCATCCTGAATATTTAAGTTATTTTATTTTTTGGGGGAAAAAAAATTTCCTTACAGTAAGAATCTTAATTCATTGTGCCAGGACCTCTAGGATTCAAAACTGGGAATGGCACAGCTCTTGGGCTCTCTAGTCTGTTGGTCACAGCCTGAAAGCTCTGACATGGCTTGCTGTCTGTAAAGCCATGTACCTGGTTCTTGGTCTTACACAGTGCAGCAATGGATCTGCTGCGCTGAGCTGCCAGTCCTGGCATCCTGCCTTAGAAGCTTAGCTCTGGGGTAGGGCGGCAGGGACTCGAGGCAAGTGCCTGTTTGATGATGGCCTTTAATCTTGCCAAATTTTGTCAAACTCACAGAATTCCAAACCTTATTTCAATTTCAATGAAACTGTTCTCCCCGAAGCTTTGTTTCAACAGCTCTGCTGCTTATTCTCCCAAAAATGAATGTTAAAACTCAGTCCTTCACTAAAATCCTAGATACTTTTAATGCTTTGGTTCTGAGATGGAGTGTCATGTTTTAGTCAGTGTCTTGTTTTGTTCTTCTCATTGGTTTGTTATGGATTGGCTTGCTTTGTTTAAAACAAAATAAAAACAAAACATAAGAGCAAACCAAACCCAAGTCTGACTTTAACATTAAGGTGGCATACCTCACCTGACATGATCTGAGCAGAATTTGATTCTTTTGGTTTCCATTCATTCTGTTTTACACAACTCCTCTGAACAGCAGTTCTTCCTTACAGTCAGCTCAGTGGCCTTTTCTCCTTCCCTTTTTACACTAGTCTCAAAACTTCCATCTTCATTAGAGAATAATATGAAATTTCTTTCCAGAAGACTTTGCTTCTCAAAGTCTCCCTCAAAACATTTTGCTTACTTCCATTTACTTTGCTTACTTAAAACAAACTTTATTAGTTTTAATGGAATAACTGTTGTTTCACAACAGAACCCAATCAGCCCCATTTTGTGACTTGAATCACTAAACAAAAAGAAGCTTAATATTGACTTGTTTTATTATATAGTACAACTTAGATGGTCAAAAAACATTTTTGATTTACATGACTGCCGGAACTTGGCAAATTTTAAAATTATATTTAAAGAAAAAATAGTTTTGCCTATAGTCAACTGCCTAATGATAGATATCTTTATTTTTCATTACATGTAATTCTATTCATTAATTTGATATTTTTTATCTCTTTTCCTTTGGTAGCTGGAGTAGATTATGTAGGCATCAGTCGTAATTTGGATTTTTCCCCTGGAGTCAATATGCAGACATTTCGTGTGGTAATTCTGGATGACCTTGGACAGCCAGTGTTAGAAGGAACTGAGAAGTTTGAGCTTGTGCTAAGGATGCCCATGAGTGCTGCCCTTGGAGAACCCAGCAAGGCCACCATCTTCATTAATGACTCAGTGTCTGACTGTGAGTACTAACTTTTTTACCTTTTCACATTTATGCAGGAGATGGATGGCTGCAATACACAAGTAGCACTTGTCCTTTTGAATCACTGTGAATCTACACGTTTCGGCTACAGATGATGTGTTAAGTCATTTGCTGTCTAACTGCTTATGTTGTTTAGCTGGTCCAGTGTAACAAATCTGAATTTGAAATACTGGAGGGAAAATATGATAACTTTTGCAGTTGTACTTTACACAAGCTTTTCATGTTTTTCTGCCCAGTGCCTAAGATGCAGTTTAAAGAATCTGTGTATGTAGGCAATGAAAATGATGGACAGATTTCTGCCATGATATATCGGAGTGGAGATATCCGATACACCTCCACTGTGAGATGCTATACAAGGCAAGGTTCAGCTCAGGTAATGATGGACTTTGAAGAACGTCCTAATACCGACAGTTCCATCATCACTTTCCTTCCTGGTAAGCTCTTGATCTTATTTTCGAAGCATTCACTCTACCATGTTTTGTTTTGCTTTGCTTTGCTTTGCTTGGTTGGTTGGTTGTTTTGTTTTGTTTTAATTGTGTCTTCTCATAAAGTTGTGCCAAAAAGACCACTCTGGAAAACCAAAATTTTTTCTATACACAATAGGTATAGGGCACAGAAATGATCTTCTCTCTTTTTCCTTCAATTGTGACCTAGAAGGATAATCAATAGGAACCAAAGGGACATACCTTCATATAGGTTCAGCCTGAGTGCCAGGATCTTTTCTATAGCAAAAGCAGGTTCAACGTAACACAATAACAGAAGTACAGACCTGCTGTCAGAAAGGAAACTTCAGAAGTTCTGCTCTTTGTTAAGCAAATTTCTGGTAAATACATTTGACTTGCAGTGAAATGAGTAATAGCTTTTTCAACAGGGATATAGCTCTCTAATTTCTGTTTGAATTTTTTTTTCTCACCGAGGCTTTCCTAAGGCAATTCACCAATATCACATACTTAATATCTCACATCAGAGAGGAAATACAAATAAATCAGATGTTGCTACCTTGAAAGAATATTGCCTGATTTCTTCTATTTATGCAGAAGACAGTTTAGTCTTTTAAGTTTACACACGCATAATATTTTTTACAAACCCTAAACAAGTTCTGTCATCAGCATGAAATCTTCAGTATGTCCTTATCACAAAAATTACGACCTTCATATTTCTGTAGACATGTATCATAGTTCTCTTGTAAAGTGAGTTGTTTGGTCTATCTTTATTTAGAGCTCGCCTTCAGGTTTTAATGATGTCATGTGCTCTTTACCTTTGTCATTGTTTCTGTGCAACCAGGAAAGAGAGGCCAACTTGTTAGGATTAATGGGTCTGGGCCCCTTAGGAAGTGACTTTCCTCTTTTTTTGAGTGTTGCTTTACCATTTCTCCGTGAAGATAAGTAGCAAAGAGGTCTGCTAGGCTCATTTCTTGTTTCCATAATGTTTTTAGATGTGTTTAATATGTAGCAGTTTTAGTAGAGTTTTCACATTTCCTGTGTAACAATGAGCAGGATGAATATTTTTAATGTTTTTTTCTCTTCCCAATGGATAATTTATTTTCTATATGGGGAAAAAACAACCTCAGAAAATGAACACAGTCAGCATCCTGGTCTGGTTCTTCATCTTGAAGAGCCTTGATCATATTTGCATGTATAATGATGAAAGAATACTGTAAATTGACCTCATCTCTCTCATATACTGCGCTGTTCCTTTTGTCAGGGAAGTAGGAGTCATTCTCATGATGATGAGCCCAATAAGTCTGACACTGGGAGCCAGACACTCTGCACACTGCTCATAACTCTTGCTGCTCTTGTAGAAGGCCTTTTTCCCAAAGTCTCTGAACATCTAGTAAGTCTAGACACTAAATCTAAATCTAAGTCTAGGTTTGTGAGTGCTCAAATTGGGCGTTTTGCAACTCCAAAGCATTTTTAAGGCAATATTCATTGTCACTTGGAATCAACGGGAGTTTGAAAGACATTAAAATCAAATGGAATAATATAAGTGAAGGTCCACGCAGCTGGAGAGTGTCCAATCAAAAGAGAGTTAAAATAAAAATCTCTGGGGCAAAATTTCCATTAGTATTAGTGAAAGTTTCTATTACTCTGCTTCCTTGTACAAGTATTTATTTTTTAAATCCACACCGTGGGAGAGGTCACTAAGGAGGAGTATCTTATTCTAAGATAAAACAAAAGGAACAATATGTGTGAAGTGGATATACCACATAGGAACGTGTCTTAGACAAGTCCCAAAATTGGGGATTCCACTTTAATGAGTTTCCGTAGAAAGGTAGTGATTACTGATTCCGCTTTCAGTATTGTTGCTACTCATTAACTTATATGGTGTCAAAGTGGATGCCTTGGCCAACAGAACCAGCCTGTGCTTCCTTGAGCTTGGAGAGAAGTGCTATAATAGAGCAAAGAACACCTAAGTTCTGCATGATATTACCTTCAGAATGATTGCAGGTGAAACTGAGAAGCCTTGCACACTGGTGCTTATGGATGATACTTTCCATGAAGAAGAGGAAGAACTGCGTCTGGTTCTTGGCACTCCAAGAAGCGATTCTTCCTTTGGTGCCTCTATTGGTGAACAAAATGAGACGCTGATAAAGATTCGGGATGATGCAGACAGTAAGAAATTATTTTGTTGTTTTTGGCTTTTGGAAGGCCATTCATGTGCTCTAAAAACATTCTTCTTCTAATTACAGAGGCTATTATTAAGTTTGGTGAGACCAAATTTAGTGTGAGTGAACCAAAGGACACAAGGCAAGTAGCAGTTGTAAAAATCCCAGTGCTTCGTCTGGGAGACACTTCCAAGGTTTCTGTCGTGAGAGTTCATACAAAGGATGGATCTGCTACTTCTGGAGAAGACTATCACCCTATATCAGAAGGTAGGATCATTCAGATGATTATCACATCATACTATTTGTTTTTATTCATGACTGTAACAATGTTTGAAAAATGAAATAGCTTTATAAATAGAATACTTTGCAATCACATCCATTAATATGTTTTCCTGTTCAAATTCAATATGGACATTAACCCACGTGGTATGCAGCAGCCAAATTGCTCTTGGAATACTAGATATGAGTGAAGATACTTACAAAAGAATTGTGACTCCTTTGAAAATATTTGTAGTTCAAGTAACTGTGGAAGAAGTGTGTGAGTGCCACCTTAGTAACATTTGCAAAGCGCAATACCATTACTCTGCAGAAGCATCTAATACGGTATGATTCTGTAGCTGTTTCTCAAGCAATTTATTAAGCTAATGGCTTCTGCTCCATGTGGAAATTAATGTCTATTTCTGTTTATTTTTCAACTTTCATAATAATTAAGCTTTCTTTCTATATCTCTGCAATTCACTGCCTGTTGCTCCTCCACTAGTAATGAATGAGGAGAGAAGTTGGGCACCAGAATGAGAAATTTCTTAGCTGATAAACTGCTTTCCATTAATAGCCCACCCACATGGTTTAATGAATGGCTAATACAGTTTGTAATACTATGATTTTTTTTCTTCTGAAGTTTATGATAATACAGGATACTAATCTGTATTTTAAGATTAATCGTTCATTGCTGGAGTGTTTTCACAGTTTTGGATAAACTATTTTGGTGTCCAGTCCAGCTGAAAGGTAGGACTTATTTTTGAACATCCAGCAACAACACTGGGCTATCTCCAAATTCCATAGAAAAAGAGGCATTTCCCACTAGTGATATTTGAAGAGAAAAATCATTAGCAATAAGAAAATTATCAACCCAGAGCTTGCTAACTCCAGTCACTTTGCCTCTTGCATTTTAGAGTTTCGCTCTTTCTTCCTGAAAAACACAGGAATTTTTAGTGTCAGCTAATACTTATCCTATGCAATTCCTCTACACATTGCCTTGCTTAGCCTCTCCCTGCTGTGCACTGACAGCACATGGGAGCAGAGTTTTCAAGGGAAACATGCTACAGCAGAACAAGAGGCTCTGGGCCTCTGCTCAGAAGCCTTTGAGAAAGGTCTGTGATCTGCAGGATTTCCCTACAGGTTTCAGGACATCTGTGGGTTTAGGGAGCCTGCCTATTCAGCCATGGATACAAACCCCACGTCCTTAACTGGGTTATCTGAAGGAAGTGTGACAAACTGAAATTCAGTAAAATTCGTAGCTCTCATACAGCTTGTTTATTACCACAAAGACATCCTTTAAAAATAAAGGTAGTAGAAATGCACCTACTATTTTATTATCACTCTCACCCGTTCCATACAAAAATATTAAATAGTTTCTATACTTCTTCCTTTAGTTGTTAACACATCCAAGAATCATAGTACTCTTCTAACTCCATCAGTGTGGTGGGTTGACCTTGTCTGGATGCCAGGTACCCACGAAGCCGCTCTATTACTCCCTCCTCCTTGGACGGACAGGGGAGAGAAAATATGCTGAAAGGCTCATGGGTCAAGATAAGGACAAGGTGATCGCTCAGCATTGACCATCATGGGCAAAACAGACTCGACTTGGGGAAATTAAGTTAATTTATTACCAATAAAATCAAAGTAGGGTAATGAGAAATAAAATCAAATCTTAAAACACCTTCCCCCCACCCTTCCCTTCTTCCTGGGCTCAACTTCACTCCCAAATTCTCTACCTCCTCCCTGCATGCGACACGGGGGGGACAGGGAATGGGGGTTACAGTCAGTTCATCACACATTGTCTCTGCTGCTTATTCCTCCTCACATTCTTCCTCTGCTCCAGCATGGGTTCCCTCCCATGGGAAACAGTCCTCCATGACCTTCTCCACTGTGAGTCCTTCCCACAGGCTGCAGTTCTTCATGAACTGGGTCTCTCCCACGGGGTGCCATCCTTCAGGAACAGATTGCTCCAGCGTGGGTTCCCCACGGGGTCACAAGTCCTGCCAGCAACGCTGCTCCAGCCTGGGCTCCTCTCTGAATGGGGCCACATGTCCTGCCAGAAGCCTGCTCCAGTGTGGGCTTCCCACGGGGTCACAGCCTCCTTCGGGCATCCCCCTGCTCCGGCGTGGGGTCCTCCCCGGGCTGCAGGTGGAGATCTGCTCCAGCGTGGAGCTCCATGGGCTGCAGGGGCACAGCCAGCCTTACCATGGTCTTCACCAGGGGCTGCAGGGGAACCTCTGCTCCGGTGCCTGGAGCACCTCCTGCCCCTTCTTCTGCACTGGCCTTGGTGTCTGCAGAGATGTTTCTTTCACATATTCTCACTTGCTTCTTCCAGCTGCTGTGGTGCACCAGTTTTTTCCCCTCCTTATCTCTGTTATCCCAGAGGCACTACCACCGTTGCTGGTGGGCTCGTCCTTGACCAGTGGTAGGTCCATCCTGAAGGTGGCTGGCATTGGCTCTACTGGGCATGGGGGAAGCTTCTAGCAGCTTCTCACAGAAGCCACCCCTGCAGCCCCCCTGCTACCAAAACCTTGCCACGCAAACCTGATACAGTCAGCTAAGACTGAACTTTTTATCCACCATGATGTCTGAAGTTTTTTCAGAGACAATGCTTTTCAAAATACAATACTCTTTTGTGCATCTCTAGCTTTGAGCCTTACTTTTGGTATATACTGTTGTATTAAAATGCATTTTGTTTGAGTCAGACCAGACAACACTTTTTATTTAGAATTTTTCAGTCATTTGGTCATTCACATATGTTGCTAACATTTTTGTAATAATTAGTCCCAGATCATTTTCAAAATAATTAAGTTCTATTAGAAAACGTCTTGGTCTTTGCAAATCTCTTTTGATGATGATAATGCCTCATTTTCAGTGATTTCCATGTGTGTCCACTGTTATTCATTATTATTCTTTTTAGCATCAAATAGGGTAAACTATATATATGAACAGCTGTAGTTTGAAAAGTGGTTGTTAACTTCATGGCTGGGCCTGGATGTACAGCTTGTTATGAATAACATTTATTTTTAAGTGTCTCATTATGTTTTTAGAAATTGAGTTTAAGGAGGGTGAAACACAGCACTTTGTGGAGATTGAAGTTCTCTTTGATGGAGTAAGGGAGATGAGAGAAGCCTTCACTGTTCACCTGAAACCTGATGAGAATATGGTCGCAGAAATACAGGTAATAAACTCATGCAAAGGCCTCAACAACAAAATCTGGCAAAACAGACCTTGCTCTCTGGCTCATAGCTTTACTGTTCTTTTAAGGTTTATACACGACATCTTGGCTTGTATCTTAAAAGACAAAGAGGATCATCCCAGCTGACACAGTAGCACCTACCCAAAACAGTTTTTGCCGAGGCAATAATGTTAATGGGGTCATAGAGACAATGAGTTACTGAAGTCTTCAAGATATCACTCCAGACACATTCTCCTCATAGAATCAGTCCTAAAAACTGATGTCCTTTTGGAAACACTCTCTGGCAATACAATATAACCTCTGTGCTGTAAAAAGAGCTATCAGGTGAACTATAAATTCTGCTGTCAAAACCATGTTAATATTAATCTTGTTGTGTGAAATGAAATAGCCACACATACTTTTATTTTAAACAATATTTTCATCTGATTCTGCATAAAATGTTCTCCGAACTCTTTGTCTGCTTCATCAGTATCACCCCATCTAAGTCTGACTCCAGGTAGCCAGACAGCAGAGACACAGCCTTTGCTGATGACAAACACCCCATTTCCACCAAGTGTTAAAGTGTACAGTGCACACTAGGGTTCTACCAAAATACTTACGTGATCCAAGAAAGCTGGGACACAAAGTTAAAGGGTCTGGTATCTTCAGTGTTCTGAAAAGAAAAAAATCATTTTAGCTCTTGCTTTTGTAGTCTGCAATATACTTTCCAGTCCGTCAACCCTTTCTCAATAGTTCATCCAGCTGAAGTTTTAGAATTTTGGGATAATACTGCAAAGGCTAGACATATTCTGATCAAGATCCAGATTGAATCCCCTTGTTTATTTAAATGTTCACAGAGAACTGTTTCTGCCTTTGCATTTTCAGACAGCCAAGGCCATTGTTTACGTTGAAGAAATGAACAGTATGGCAGATGTCACCTTTCCCTCTGTCCCTCAAGTTGCATCCCTTTTGATATATGATGATATTTCTAGAGCCAAAGACAGAACCAGTCCTATAGCTGGCTATCCTGTCATCTGTATCACAGTGAGTATCTCTGTGGAAAGATGGAACAAAATCAGTGTATGGATTTTGTTCAAATTGATTTTGGCACTTAATATCAAGCCATCTTCTTGTGAGTCACACATGAATTTAAACTATAACTGTCCGAAGAGCTAATCTAATTTGTCTGGATAACGAATCCATTTTCAGGAGGACAAAAAGCATAGAAAGATGTTTCACTTGTTCATCACTAAGAACAGTTTGATACTCACACTATGTCTATGATTGCATGACCTTACTATTTCCTGCATTATCTTGCCTTAATTTGCAGATTTAAAATCACTGGAGGTAACAGATTAGACATTTTCAATGAGTGCCACAGACTGAAAAATGAGTACTGTTTGTTGAAGTACTACAGGCTTCTTTCACTGTAATTTTGCAACTGAAAGGTTTGTCTGAATATTCATATACATTGAGGAAGGTTTTGGTCCATCTGCATCTTCAGTTTGTTTCTCACAGCAGTCCTTATGCACAGGAATGGATCATATGTTGAATTGTTCACCTAAATTAAAAACAAAAAAAAAAAGAAATCTTGAAATGCAAAGTGTATTTGCAGAATTAGATCAAAGGATGAAATTCAACTTAAAGTAGCATGTGGGACCATAGTTTGTGCCTTCATAACTATGTTAGGTTTTCACCAATAAACCGTAATTTAAAATAATATTTTATTTCAGTAAGCATAATTTGACCTGCCTTTTAATCTACCATAACAGTGCTAAAAGCATCACTGTCAAAATAAGGTGATTTCTTAAGAGATTTACTGGAGTTGTCAGTTCCATGTTGTTGAGTTTTGTGACTCTTGATACATTAACATTTCTTTGACAGAAGCAAATGAATTGCTAACACATCTGCCTTGTTCTGCAGGCTTGTAATCCTAAATATGAAGACTTTGACAAGACTGGTTCTATATGTGCCAGTGAGAACATCAATAATACTCTGACACAATACCGGTGGCTTGTAAGTGCACCCACTGGTCCTGATGGTGTGACTAGCCCTATGAAGGAGGTTGACTTTGATACCTTCTTCACTTCCTCCAAGATGATTACACTGGATGCCATTTACTTTCAAGCCGGTTCTCGTGTCCAGTGTGCGGCTCGTGCTGTGAATTCAGATGGGAATGAGGGTCTTGAGCTTATGAGTCCTATTGTAACTATAAGCACATCAGAAGGTAAGACATCATCACCTATTGCAAAACCCCCAGACCTCTTTGGATACCAGATTCCTGTGATTACATGATCAGATGTTTTAACATTACAGTCTCAGCTTTTCTTCTGTTTTTCATAGAGGTGGTGCAAAATCTCTCTTCTTAACTGTCCTGGTTTCAGCTGGGATGGAGTTGGTTTTTCTTCCCGATAGGTGGTATATTGTTGTGTTTTGGAGTTGGTATGCGAATAATGTTGATAACACACTGAAGTTTTAGGTGTGGCTAAGTAGTTGTAGTGCTTATACTAAGTCAAGGACTTTTCAGATTCCCATGCTCTGCCAGCAGGGAGGTGCACAAGAAGCTGGGAGGGGGCACGGCCAGGACAGCAGACTCAGACTGGCCAAAGGGATATTCCCTACCATATAATGTCATGCCCAGTACATAAACTGGAGTTGGCCGGGGGGCGGGAATCGCTGCTTGTGGACAGACTGTTGATCACTGGGTGGTGAGAAATTGATGTATTGGGCATCCCTTGTTCTTGTATATTCCTTTGTCAGTATTAGTTTTAGTATTAGTATTAGTATTATTAGTATTAGTATTATTAGTATTACCGTCATTGTCATCATCATCGTCATTGTTTTTTCCTCCTCTCTTGCTGTCCTATTAAACTGTTTTTATCTCAACCCACAAGTTTTTTCCCAGTTCTCTCCCCTGTCTCACTATAGAGGTGGGGGGTGTGAGCGAGCGGCTGTGTGGTGCTTAATTGCTGGCTGGAGTTAAACCATGACATTAACTCAGCAGAGAACTGTATAAAGAAAACAGTTTTCATCTTTGCTAGTTCTCCACATCTTTAAATAGCTATCCACATAGCAAACTTGTATGTTTGGGAGAATGTGCATTGGAATTAGTGAAACCTGGTTTCTGTTGGCTTTTGAATTCAGTTGTAGTAATGTTGCAGTACAATCTCAGCTCCTATTAGACATTGCAGAACCCACATGGAAGTGCTATTATGAATACCTAGCCAGAAGAAAAGCTTCATTTGGCATTCAGGCCTCACTGGACACCTGGGAATCAGTGTCTTCCTTGATTAAGGACTAAAGCAGCTGGTGTCCAATAACAGGGAAAAAAGCCCTTTTTCATAGTTGAGGTATTCATACTTCTTTCTTTGATAATCTGTCTCTCTCTGATTCTCTAATACTTAATCAATACTGAACTGATGCTGCACTCTCTCAGCTAGCAGCGTTACTGTAGTCTACCTCCTTTGCCCAGCCAACTCTTTTCATGAAACTTGTACTGAGTAATCTTATTAATCACAGGTGAAGAACTTACATGCACACGAGTACAGTCTGATAGCATATGCAATTTTGTTGTAGAAATCACAGGTACTTTTGTTTATTGTATAATATGGAGAATGAGTAATTACCAGCAATCAAGGTAAATTACAAAACATTGTATTTTGTTACCCTTCTGCAGCCATTTTGCATTCTTTGTGTCATCTCTGCTGCTTTTGTAGCTACATTAACTCTTCCTGATTTTGTGAGATCTTATGGTAGATAATAAATTACATGATTGTTCATTTGCAATACCATTTTCATTTCCTTGGCCTTTCCAACTAAGTGTTTTAGTTAAAACAGTTTATTTTCTACTAAGTTAGAGCTTTAAGGAGCTTAATGAATGGAATTTCTATTTACCCCTGTCCTTTATTCCACATTTTGACTGCAGGCTCAAGTCACCTTTGTTTACACTATCAGGAATCCTACACCCTAAAGAGGACTCTATCTAAGGGTATTGTCTACAAGGTGCAGTGTAGTGCTTGTTAAAGGCAGACAACCTTGTGCTGGATGAGCTGGTTTTGTTATGTGGAACAGACTGGCTATGTTAGTGTTATAATACATTATTTGGATTACACTTGAAAAATTAGCAGGGTTAATTAGTTCAGGCTCAGGAAGGAGTTGTCATGCATATATTACTTCCAGCACCTGAGCTAACTTGTAATGTGGAAGTCAACAATACTGAAGATCATGTGCAACCTAAAGGGAATTGTTAGATGCTATTTTAAAAGAAGTCAATGATCAAAGCAACTTGCCAAAATCCTGAATATTTTCAACTTTGAGGATGCTTGACCTCCAGCACACAGACCAAATTCTCAAGAGTAAGTCAAATCGTGCAAAAAATGTATTTAGCCTCTTTAGCACTTCTTACTTGCATTTGAGAAAAGCAAACAAACAAACAAACAAAAAAACAAAACCCGAAAAGCTGTTGTGTGCAGAAGATAAATTTTGTTTCCTCATGACAGAAGTTTCCAAGTTGGAGCTGTTGAGCAAGATGAGGTCCACCAGAACCAATAAGTTCTCCAAGAGGAGAGCCCTGCCTCCTCTTTTCTTGTAATCTCTCAGAAATGGGCAAAGAGCAGAACATGGGCAAAGGAAACTGTTTTGATTTTCCATTTCTGCTGGTTTCTTTCTTAGAGTACTTTGTGATCCTTTGGCCATCACCTGACAATGTGCTATGATTCTTGTGGCCAGAATGCAGACACGTCTGCACTGAAATATGCAACTAGAAGTTGCATGTATCTCAGATCATATGATTACAAACCTAATCTTCTGGTCCTACAAACCAGGACTAATACTGCAAAGAGTTCAAAGAAAGTTCAACAGGCTGAACGAACCTTGGAAAGGATTGCCGAAGTAAGTTAGATTCTCCTTTTCTGGAGAAATTAAAAATTCGGCTGAACAAGACCCTGAGCAACTTGATCTAACTGAGGCTGGCTCTACTTTGAGTACAGTATTTCTAGAGAACCTTTGACACATTTATTCTAACTATGTTTTGGTCACTAGTAGAACAGGAAGTTTATGGAGTCCCATGAAGGCATATATAGGTCCATAGCCCAATACAATGCCAAAACCAACTGAACACTGATCAGATATCTTCTGTAAAGTTACATACGTGCTTAAGAGGGTGGGAGGAATTAAAGCATATGCCTCTGAGGACCTCTTTAAGAAAGTATGGCACTTAACACTGGCTTTGCAAGTATGGTCAACACATGCAACTGAAAATGCACAGGTGTGGTATCATCACCTGGTTTTGAAAATGTGGTCCAGTTGATTGCGTGATGATTTCTGTTTGAATCCTCCTTTGCATAAATACCTGTTCAAACCTCTGGTAAATGCTGCTCAAAGTGTTTACTTGTCATTCAAGAAAATTCTTCTTATTTTGGAGACTTGTGTAGTACAGAAAGGTGCATCTAAAAATAGTGCAAGGGAAAGTATAGATTATTTCCTCTGGATGTAAAGTCAAGTCATGCTCTTTTTTTTCCATTAGGTCTTTGTCAGCCTCGTATGTCAGGAGTAGTTGGAGCAGAACCGTTTTCTGCCAAATTGCGCTATACTGGCCCAGAAGATCCTGATTATGCCAACCTCATCAAACTGACAGTCACAATGCCGCATATTGATGGTATGATACAATCAGCTGTGGAGCTGAAAGAACTTGTACAACAAGCTGTTTGAGCTATTTTATTGGTCATGTTATTTTAAATGGCCAAAATAATAATATAATCTTTTAACATGTGGAAACAGAGAAAAATGTGATGAATGTACAAATGCAGTTTGCAACAAAGTGCATAAAATACTATATTGATACATAGTTTTTGATGTGCAGATTAAGTGTTTTCAGATTAATTGCCTAGTTTACATAAATTGGGCTAGACCTACACTTTGTAAAACTCCTTTGAAGTGCATAGAGATATGCCAAAGAAGAATTTATTTATTAAAAAATATAAAGCCATTTAATTACTATGTGCTTCTGAAAAATCACACAAAATCCCAATTGAAAAATGTGTTGGAGATTTAGAAATATTTTTTTTGGCATTTCATAGTATAAAAGTCATGATTATTGTGGATAACATTCTCATACACTCTTTGCATATCAGCTTTCTTTGAATTCTGAAGTACCTTAATTGCTTTAAGTACAAAATACAAAAGCACTGCATAACATGCTTAGTGTTTGACAAACTTAAGATAAATTAAGCAGTTCTGACCACTGAAATTTAGTCATAGTGCCATAATGTTTTTTAGGCATGTTGCCTGTTATTTCTACAAGAGAGCTCTCCAACTTTGAGCTGACTCTTAGCCCTGATGGAACTAGAGTTGGAAACCATAAATGCTCCAACCTGTTGGATTACACAGAAGTGAAGACCCACCATGGTTTCTTAACTGATGCTACCAAAAATCCAGATGTGATTGGAGAGACCATTCCCTATCAATTCAGCCCGATAATTAGAGGCTTCAATACCTTACGCTTCTACCGCAATCTGAATCTGGAAGCTTGTTTATGGGAGTTTGTTAGCTATTATGACATGTCCGAGCTCCTCATGGATTGTGGAGGCACCATTGGGACAGATGGACAGGTACGAAACTGTAAATTGATTTTGTACTGTGTTCTTAAAATGAAAGATTTCCCTTATGATGCATCTATGCTAGTAGAAATAAGTGGGTTTAGAATTAATTTAGTTGGAAAGTTTTCTTTTTCTTCTTATAAGAAATAGACTTCACCTAAGGCCAGCTTAGTTCCTAAAACTATCAATATCCATTGAATACTAATAGGCTATATGTGAAGTCCTTGTCCAATTGAAATTAAAGGAGTAATTTAGTTTGAATGAAATTTGCTGATTTTCTTCCAATACAGTTTTGAAGTATTTTAGGACAAATCATTCCCACTTTTACTGGGATTAGTAAGTCTAAGTCTTAGTCTTCTCATAGAATGAAAGCCATCTAAAGTATTGCTTTTAACACATTGATAGTAGTGGGCTATTTAGTATTAGTCATGGTGTATCTTTAAAAAGAGTTTAAAAAAATTGTGAAGAGCCTTCTTGCCGCTAACAGTGGACTGCAGTGTCCTACCAGCTGCTTGGCTCTGCTGATCTCTTGCTTACTGAGTAACAAGACCCGCCAGTACAGACAGCACAGTGGTCTCACATTACCTAGCAGAAAATTCCTTCATCAGGAAGCAAAGAAGATATGGAATGGCTGAAGAAGAGAGATGTGAATGTGGATGGGGAGTTAAAACAGAGAGCATGGAGAGGTCTCCAGGTGTCCTTTGGAAAATTATTTCTAGAAATCCCTAGTGATGTCGAAGCCAAAAGGGTGCAGAATTTCTTCTGGTGCCATGACAGTGAAGTTAATCCCTAGGTCTTCCTTGTATAATTACTTCATAAGCCTGTCTGATCCCACTCAGGCTCGGGAGTACAAAAGCTGTAGCTGTGAAGATCAATCCTTTATGATACAGAAAAGCCTCTTTGGGGAATAACCCTACAGGCTGGAAGAAAGACTGGAAATGCAGTAGCTGATTTCACAGAAGTCCATCTACAGCATGACAGCTGTGTAGTAAAGCTAACTCACTTGCCTGGCTCACTAGCCTTCTTTTTTGAGCCACTGTGGAAAGGATGAGGCCACTGTGTGAAATGGACATTATTTCTCTGCTTTTTAACAGGTGTTCATTTTGCCAGGGACCTATTTGCTTCTCAGACCTCAGCAGACAAAGCACAAATTCTTGTTTTGTCAGTCTGAATTGGCATGAGGCCTTAACAGATGAGAAAAGTGTGTCACTGCCCAAAGAAACCTGCAACAACATGTGCATGTACAACAAAGCTATTTTACTACTAAAAGCATAGGTGCCAATAAACATATAGATACCTAATCTGATAAACAGATTTTTCTCTTTTTTTTTTAATACTTACATGCCTAAAGTCCACCTTACTCTGTGGGTGTCTGCAGGTGATCATACTGTCAGTTTCCTGGACAAAAAATTGCACCAGGCTCTTTTTAGCCCTTGGTTAACTTCTTAAAATTCTGCCCCTTTCAACTAGAGATTATATACACTGTAAAGTATAAGACCAGAACAAGATGGGGCTTCTGCCCTTCTTAGATACGAAGTCCTTGGTGGATATGTCATCTCAGTGCTCTGTCATCAGTTCTGGTTTCTTGTCTGTTACAGAGACCAGTTCAAGGTCTCTGCCTTGATGTTGGAAGCTCACTCTTGGTGCATCTGCTTGAGGTTTCCCCTCTGCTACAAGCAGATCCTCCTACAGGTACATTCCACTGGAACTGTGAACCTGTCAGAGGGAAGGGGAAGGCATGCAAGTGTGGGATGTCTACGTTACACATTCCCACAAGATAAAAATAACAGCAGTCTTCACTGTTCTTAGAATGATTTAATTTCTTCAACTCATCATTCCTTTGACTATCTCCTTATGGCCATGCAATATGCAACCATACATTCTTATTTCCCACACAACACAGTCATAAGCACATAAGCACACACAGCTGCCAAGCAGCTGTAAATCTGATCCTGTGACCTATGCAAGCCACTTCTCCCACAGTGAAAAGGAAGGAAGAGCTGGTATGAATCCTTTCCATTTTAAATACTTTTGTGTCTTCTAAAGGAAAGGCTGAATAGCTGGTTTAGACAAATGTGTGTCTAAATAAAACCTATATATGTCTATATGTATATAAACAGAGGACAAAATAAGCACCATTCCAGTATTTTAGTAAACAAAAAGAACCTGTATATTCAGTTGTGGAGGACATGCATAAGTGGTAATGTAGCCAAAGAAGAGAGCTGTACTTGCTTTAAGCTCCAGAAGCATTATGTACTTTAGGTAAGATACCTCATTTAAAAGCAAAGAGGGACGAATATCAGCTATGAGAGCCATGAAACTGCAGCTGAAGTCATTCTTTAGTGCTTTGTAGGTTATAGCTAAAAGGTTACAGTGTGTTAAGTGAAATATCAAGCTGAATTACTTCTAGCAGTGAAGCATTGCCCCGCAGCCAGTATGCGCTTCACTGCCCTCCCTGTTTCCCCCACCTCCATTTAATTCTTCTCCAAGTTTGGTCTTTATCTTCACATGACCCCCTCCAGCTGAGAGGGGAGGCAGTCAGTGCCCTATCTCTGTGGTTGTCACCATTGTTGGATTTTTCTTCTTCAGTGAACAATTAATAATCCTCCTCTGTGAGAGGAAGGCTGGCAGCTATGGTTTTCACCATGTTTTTTCAGCACACAAAGGAAGCTTAAGTTCTATTATACAGACAAAACAGATAAATAACAAAAACACTCTTACCACATCGTGCAACCACTGCAAATGTAGTAGCTTGAATTTACCAGTTATTTTGGCTAGATCTTTAAGCTCAAAATTCTGTTTCTTGATTCTGTCTCTCCAGTACCTGTATGGTCAAACAAAGATAGCACTGTTGATTCAGAGAGATTTCACAAAATCACCTGGCAATATCTTGCGTGATGTGGACCTTCACTTTATGGGAGCTCCTCCTATGATAGAGGAAGGAGATGCGCTTCCGTCAGCAAGAAGTGAGGTGGGAGACCTGCAGCTGGTTTAGTTCTTCTGGCAGTGCTCCTAGTGTTTGAAGCAGGCTGCAGCTGTCTTAGCCAGTTCCCATGAACTCATGAACTGTCATAATACATACAGAGAAGGTCTTAGTTTTCTTTTTTTTTTCCCCTTTGAGGCCTTTTGCTTGTGACCCATTCTCTTTCTCAATTACTCTGTGCATGAGCAAACCCTGCGTGAGTTAGATGCAGCACTCCTTTCAGTATACAGCATGACGCTTTGTTCCTGGGGTCTCCCCGTATTCACCACATCTGAAAAATCGGGCATTTATGTATCTTAATATGGATTTAGATGTGCACCTTAAGGAACTTATTTTTAAAAATAAAGACCTACTCCTCTTTAAATTGAGCGAATTCATTTGGATTATAGTTTTCTGGCTAAAGTTAAAGTCAGCTTTGATGATTAGCTGCAACAGTTTTCTTTTGGACAGCCTGCAGTCACAGCCTAAAATTCAGTGTGTGTCTGTGGATATGGATAGGCTTTAAAAATGTGGAACTCACCTACCTGAGGGCTGTCTTCCTGTATTTTTAGGTAAGTAATAAAGGTTGGATTTTACTTCATGGAGACATTGTGAGAGTCAAGTACTACAGACATCTCACATTCTCAAGATGCAGGTGCTAGAACAATGACAGATATTCATGAAAGGAAGTTAAAAAATGAAACAGTGAAAACCAAGCAAGTGACTATCCTTTAATAAAGTATATATTGAAGTGTTGGCCTAGACTTGTTTGATAGAGTGTGAAGTATCATTTGATCTCATTTCCTACTGTTATAACTGTTGTAGCCAGACAGTTTGGCATCTGAAGGCTTCTGTGTGGTTCTGGCCAAGTATTTATATGTGGATGTTGCTTTCCCTAGTTCCAGTCCACTGCCAGACTTGGCATAGGGAAGCAGGGAAATTACCATTCAAACAAATTTTCTTAACAACAACTAGTTAAGCAAGTCTGACAAAAACAAGAAGGTGAACATATGTCAAAATACTTGAACGTACAGATTGATACCTTGAAGCTACTGTAATTGAGTACAGCTGAGCAGTTTTTTTCTCTAGCAAAAAGTTATTTCTGGCCAAAACTGAAAATGTCTGTCTTCCAATATGTTCAGTTCATATTTATGCTACACATGTTATGGCACTGAGTGTTTGAAAATCCCATCTGAAAACAGATTTTAAGATCACTAATGTATTGCTGCAGCTTACATGAGGCAGCTTGCAGAGTTTTTTTATTACACAGAAAATGTATATTTCCAGCTTTACTAGTTCTAGTTTTACCAAAATCATACCTCAAGGGGAAAAGTCAGCTCTTCTGAAAATCTCACTAGATGCTGTAAAATGCAAATAGACAGAAATGTCTATTTTCAGATTTTTGTGTTTAGTTCAGCCACCACAGTCAAGTTTAAGAAAGCCCTGCAACTTGTATTCCCTTGACATGGAAGCTCACTAACAGTCAAAACCTTTTTTCTCCAGCTGCAAACACATGCATTTAGTATGTGCTGTGGAGAAAAAAATCTACTATAAAGTTAATGCACCAGCTGTGTAACAAAGTCAGAGGTTAAATTTTTCAAGGAGCTGGCATTTCAAGGCTGTATTGCATACTCCTCTCCATTGAGACTTCTTTAAACAAACCTGTTTTGCATTTCACCTGTGACCTACCTGGCCGCATGTCTTCTTGGGGCCAAATCTTAGCTTTACAGTATTGATATTGTGTAAAGAGTTAATAGATAACATTGTTTAAGCTTGTGTGACTTAAATTCACAGACATAACAAGTAAATGCAATTGAAAATGAGGCTTAGGGTAATTTGGAAGACAAAAATACAATTTTCATGAAAAGTTTGTTTCATTGGAATATACAATATAAAACATGAACTTTATTATTTCTAATTTCTAATTCTGATTATATCAGTACTAACAGCGCACACACACATACACACTGCCAAGTTCTGCCCTCTGGAAATGTAAGACAGGTAAATAAAACACAATATAGATGTAGAACAGAGTCCATGCCCCAAAGCCTTAACTGAAAATATTTTTTGTTGTAAATATTCTCACTTGTTAGATGACATATTCTCAAACTAATTACTTTTTTTTACTTAATGAAGTTTGACAGTTTGCATCAGAAAAGGGAACGAAAGAAGAACACCTATAGAAATGCCCATTAATATTTCCTAAGTCTTAAATGGAAATTGTCAGTATTTAAAAACAGACCTTATGTTCTTTGATAATTTAACTTACAAAGAAAATGTATGAAACTCTACTTCTTATATCGATGTCCAGTATAAATTATGTTCTTCCCTGAGACACATGAATTTTGAGATGCACTGTTTGAATGATTTGTGGTCTACATTTTTTCAGATATTAACTGTAAGAGTCTGCTCCCTGCTTGGAAAAATTTTTGTATTCCGTCTTCTCAGATTCTCCAGACCCGGCATTGTCACAGAGTGTTAGACACGATTTCCCCAATTCAGCTGAGGTATAGGTGTAGTCTGTATTTCTATCCTCATATCACAAGGTTAAAAGTCACACGCACTTATTATCTTTTAAAATTCATGTTAACGAATATAATTTTGTCAGTACAACTGCTAAAATCTCCTGTGCATAGGATGCATAGGAACATAATGCACCTGTTATGTCTCCTCACAGTAATTAAGCTGATCCTACACTCACACAGCTCTAGGTTACCATTTTGGTTTCATCAGTGTCACATCGAGATAAAATATGAACAGCTGGCTACTTTCAATAGGCTTTGCAGGCAGTGCTGGGAAATAAAGATAACGCAATGGAAAGAATGTTTTCTCATGTTCGCCTAAATGGCGTTATTAAGAGGGCTAGAGAAGTAAGACAACTCCATCTGTGTAACACATTCCATCGATTCATTGGTTGGGGGGCTATGGTCACTTACTCTGACACAGTTTTTCTCTGCAGTTAATTTCCTATTTTATTTTGTTTTGTTTTGTTTTATTGTTATTATATAAAAAAAGATCCTCTGTATTTCATATAGCATGTCTTGAGACTTTTCTTTTCTGCCTGGTGAAGAATAGTTTTCCCGTCATGGCATTTTCCTTTACAGCAAGAAATGAAAGTGCCTTGTAAGTTTTAATTTGCTGTTAGAAGAGAGGAACTATTTATTTAGTAATTCTCTGGCTATCAGTATTGCAGGTTTTCCTCCACACCTGCAAATCCATGAGTGCCTGAAAAAGGATTTGTGAGCATAAAAACTCAATACACTGGTTCAGCAAGACCTCCTTGTTCTCCCTACATGCTATGAATCACACAGAAGGGCAGCCGTACTGATGGAAGCACAGAGAGATTCATAAGTACATGAATAAATTCCTAGGCTGGGGCAAGCAGCCCTGCTGCCCAGACATTTCTTGTGGGTTTTGCTACAAGAGAAGAACCTTCTAAATTCTAGGGTCCTAGAAATGGATACAATTCTTTGGCACTATGGTTTCAGATTTTCCCACAGAGCAGTGGTAATGTATGGCAAAGGAGCAGTGTTTCAGGCAGACATGCCCCAGAAGAATTCTGCTGCTGGATTTCCACCAGGATAAATGAGTTGAACTCACTAACACTATGCTCCCATTGAATGGAGGCAAATAAACCCAAAATGTGGCTTACAAACCTCATTAACTGATTGCTTGATGTACAGTGTATGTGAAGAGCGGATGATACCTTGTACTTGAAAATCAAGAAAAGCTTTGAAAGAAGGGGTTTTTTTACTTGAGGTAGCATAAGATACTGAGCTAGAAGGGGTTTTCTGGATCACTTTGTTCAGGCCATTGCCTTAACCCTCTATATAATGTGGTTCCAACACTTGTAAACTTAATCTAAAAACTACTAGGATTTCACGGCCTCCCTATTCTTGTTCAATGCCACCCCACTGAGGGCTAGAAATTCTTCTGTTTTCTAGGCTGTATTTGTAATGGCCATCTTATGCCCATTTGTCAGCACCATCTTTCATCATCAGTACCCTTCTCTGCTGTTCATCTCCTGACTTGCATAGACAGCATTCTTATTCCCTCTCAGCCTTTGTTGTACTAGGCTAAACAACCTGGCTATTTTAGTCTCTTCTCATCAGATAGTTTTGCCATTCCTGTGATTATGTTGATTTCTTTTTCTACAGTCTACAATGTAAATTAGGCTTTTGCAAGCATGGATGATCAAAGCTGTTCCAGATAAGCTCTCACTAGTGCTCTGTGTAATGGCATGCATGCTTCTAATATCCACCCCATTCTTCAGTTTATCTTAGGATCATATCACATGGAGAGGGTAGGAAGGTCATCATTATGATGTGATCAAATCACATACCAAAATTTTTTTACCCTCTATTGTTTCTAACCAATGTCTTGCATTTCTACCAGAAATCCCTGTCACTAGTTTCTATTACCTTATAATTCATGCTATAAAATTCCATCTCACTTCTATTATTCTAGTCCTCAAGGTCATTAAATTCTCCCTGTGTGATATTCCAGTCCTCCTCTACATTATCATTAAGCATTATATATGCAACTTTTCAAGATGGTAATGGACATGGATTAAATCTTCTTCCACATGCCTTTTTCTCTTCCTCATAAGAAAACTGAATTTCAGATCTTTGACTTCAATGTCTAATTCTTACTGTACTGTTGTAGATGCAGATGTAGAATGAAAATGCACAGAGAAAAGCCAACATAGTTTGTCGGGGATGAGTTTTCAGTAGTAACACATTTGTTATACCACGAAATGTATTCAGATCTTGATACTGTTCCAGGAAATGACAAATGTTCAAGGTTACTCCTGAATCAAAGGCAAACAGTGATGCACTGTACAGTTGCATCATAGGCTTTTTTTTCTTAATAGAAGTGAGAATTCTGTGTTGTTATTCGGAACAATTTAGCAAATCCATGTCCGAAATAATTGCTCAGATGCCCATGCAGTTATCCCAAAGATAAACTTGCAACTTAAATAGGACAAAAGAATAATATTTTTGTCTAACTTCTATTTGTCATCCTACCCATATAGAGAAGAAAACCCTTATTTTTGTTCCAAATAGATGTTCTTGATTGTGTTTATGTAAAACCAACAAAGAAGCATTAATATAAAATAATCTATAACTGTAGCTTCTCATATTATCTACCAGGCTGCTTTACTGCATGGTACTGTGTGTTTCCACACTGTCTACTGTCTAAATGCCAGCACATTTTATGGAACAACGCAGACAATGTAAGTGAAAAGGGTTTTGGTAGCATAGTGTGGAGATCGAGCAGTGTCACATGTGAAAATGAGTTGTGGCAACTATGAACATTTGCCATAATGAACTCCTTATTTAGTTCAGAGTATTTAGTCAGTGCAGGCAGTAAATTTGTGTTCTCATAGTTTTACTGTTTTGTCTGGCATCTGGAAATGTAAAGCACCTGTAAGGTAATGAACATTCAGCCCCCTGACGTGCCACTGGGTGAAACCAGAAAGAGTTTGTGTTTTACACAACTTGTAAAGTTCTTTGACTGTTGGGGTTTTTTAATAGTGCAAAACACTCTTTAAAAGCTTGCAAGGTAATCACTCCAGGGAAATGTTCACATGTACAAATTTACCTATGCAATTTCTATTTGAAGTAAATGGGACTTCAACACCATTTATGCCTTTGAACAATTTCCCACTGGGAGATGATCTCAATGCCTTTCCTTCTGCAACTCTCCAAGAAAATCCAGAATGTTCCAAAAGGATGTGGATTACATGTTTCTAATCAGAGAGATGTGAATGAAAAAATATTTGTAACAAAGCATAAATGCAAAATCTCTTCAGAAAGGTTTGGATCCATGTATCATGTAAGATCTATCTTTAGAGGTGACAAGTTACTGACACCGTTTTTCTTGCCCTTTTTCATCAAAAAATATAGACAATATATAATATAGATATATAATATAGACAATATATAATTCCCTGGCTGATAATAATTAAACACAGTGCTATATTTTGTACAACATATGCATAAAGGGTCTACTTTTAAATCTATATCAACTTGCATACTATTTTTAGTTCTCCCAGACAGTGATAAACTGTATGATTGCATGTTTGCATGCAGTATGTTAGCTACTATCCATGCACAAAGGAAGAAATAGTTCCAGAGATGAATAAGTACAGTCCAAGGACTCAGTCTTGCAACAACGTCTGAGCAAATTCAGGGTCTTCCAGAAGAGCTTCTTACAGGATAGTAACATAAGAATGTAAGCAAAAGAGTTGATTAACGCATAAGGATAGAGAAAATGCAAAATGATATTTGAAAAATTTCTAAAGCCTTCATTTGTAGCCATGTTTTTTGCGTGCTTTAAAAAAACAAAACAAAAATGAGTCAAAATTGAGGGGTTTATGTTTTATCAGAACACGTATTCAGTTTCAATACAAAAATGGAACTTGAGTGGAAGTAAGCTCAGCTGAAAACCATTGAAATGTGATGTTTTGCACTTCATCTGTAATTTGCAAAATGAAAGAATTTGATTCAGTCATAATATGTATTTCGAGTTCTGTCTTCTCTTTCTCTTGCAATAGGATCCCCTGTGCAATGCTGCCTTTCACGACCACTAACCTAAATAAATAATTTTCCTCTTTATAGGTTCTCAACCTAGTACAGTCCTATGTCACTCTGAGAGTCCCCTTGTACGTCTCCTATGTTTTCCACTCTCCGGTGGGTGTAGGAGGCTGGCAGCATTTCGACCTACAGTCAGAGCTCCGGCTGACTTTTGTGTATGACACTGCCATCCTGTGGAAGGATGGGATCGGTAGCCCACCTGAAGCAGAGCTCCAAGGTGGGTGTTGGATTTTTTTGCCTCGAGCTCATATTCTGTTATTAAGAGTATAATTTGCACACAGTAGGATGATTTTTCAATCATTCTAATACTAAAGAAAAAAATAAATAATAGTATATCATTTATTATTAGTTGCAAACAATCTGTCATTTCCTAGCACTCACAGTTCTCTGCTGGGGCGTTTATGAAAACCATGTAACGTTGACATCAGTTCTTTTATCACAAAGAAAGATAATTGTCTTGTTATGTTTGAAGTACACTTGCAAAAATTAACTCATTTATTTCTACTCAGAACCTCAAGTTTTGCTATGTACCCCTATTCTGTTAACACACAAGATGTTTGCACTTTAATGAAAAAAAATCTGAAACTTTTCTGTGATATAGTTTTTTGCTGACCATGAATGTACGTGTCAGAAACTTACAATATTTTGGAAACATTAATTGTGAAACATTCAAAATATACAGAAATGTATAATGCATATAATAGCCTGTCCTATGTGTTAGAGTACTAAACTGTGAAACATTCTTTAAATGTGATACTGTCAGAAAATCAAAGTCTATCATTACAGAATTTATCTTTGCAAAAGTTAATTTATTTTTAAAAAATAATCACATACAGATGTCTGTGAAAGATTAAAATTTATAGTTATACCTATATGCTTCTTTCTTTGTTCTTTTTATGCAAATTTACCTAGTTTTCCCCAGCATTAAGTTTCAGGTGTTTCATAGCTGTCTCAGCCTAAGGTAAAATACAGGCACCAGATCTAATTATGAACACTTACACAATTTCAGGACTCCAGTGAACACAAAACCATTTTTTGTTTCTGCAGACTCTGTATTTGAACTACAGAAGTCATTGCTATGCAGTTTCTGTCCTCATGTTAAGAGCAGGAAATGAGGAGTGGCAAGGGGAATCTACAAGGCATGAAGAATGAAGCACATGTCATGCCATGCCTAAAGAATAAGCCACATGCCCCAAATCATATGATGTACTAGTCACTGGATAGCAACCAGACCTAATCCTCAGTCACAGCAGCTATGTGGTGCATCTACGCCACCATTTTCCCATCTTTGATACTTATATTTTTTTATTTCTCTGTTTAAGCAGCTGATGACCAGGTCTTTGGAGATGCTGAACATTGGCAGCTCCCTTTGAAAACTGCCAGCACAAAACACATGATAAACCCAGTGAGGTAGTGGAGGGTAGACCCCCAACATATCCCAATCTAATTTGAGCAGTTTTTTCTCACTCCACAGCCTTGCACAATGAGCAGCTGCTTTTCTGGGCAGGGAGGAGTTAACTAGTTTTATTACATATAATTCCCCTACATAAATTCTATGTAAAACTGTAAAGCAGTCAAGGTCTTCTAAAACCATCATTCATACATATATAAATATAAGAAAAGTACCAATAAATATGATTGGTACTGGCGATTTTGTACGGGTGGTGTACATTCGCATTGATGTACTAGGTTTCCAACACATTCATAGAGGAATATTCCTGTTTCCTTCTTACTCCTGGCAAGCAGAATGGTGGCACATCACTGGCTCTCTGTAAGGGAGCACTGGAGGAAATGCCTGAACTCTGAAGCTTTGTCAAACTCTAGAGAAAAAGGGACTTGGCTGCAAGCTACAGCAATAAACCACTTCTGATGTATAAACAAGACCTTGTAACCTGAAATTAGGAAACATTAAGCCCATGTTTTGGGCCAGATTCACACCAGAAATCACCAGTAATGCAAAGCCTGTCAGAATGAGTTTCACAGATTCAAGCACTCACAAGCAGATTGCCATGGAAGCCACAACCAACTGCTACAACTAAATGCTGATGGATGCTGCCTTGGTACAATAGAGAGGGAGGCACTGGTAAACGATATCTCTGAAGCAGCTTTCATTGGTAGGAGTCAGCTTGAATACTTGGTAAAAGCAAAAGTATTATTCCTTCTATAGAACCCCCTGGCAGCTGACCATGCTGTTGCCTGAACATAAAGTCAGCTGTTGCTGACTTTCCTCAGCCTACTAGAGCGGCTGTGTGGGTCCATAATAACATGTAAAACCATGACGGCGCAGGGGAGTTCTGTATGTGCTTTGGAAAGCTGAAGCATTACGAAAAGTCTAGGCCCCACTGTGTAAATTTCTTGTTTGAGAAGAATCTTGAGTCAACCCAAAAGGTACCATCAGGCCTCCTCCCAAACAAATGACATGACAAGTGGAAATGAAAGAGTGTGGCTGGTGTTTTGTAGGAGTGTGGTTTATTTGTCATCTGCTAGTGGAATAAACCTTGTGAATTGACTTCTGCTGCCAGGTTCCCTGTACCCAACCAGCATGCGTATTAGTGAAGAAGGGCGCTTGGTTGTCAACTTCAAGACTGAAGCTCGGTTTCATGGTCTGTTTGTGATGTCTCATCCTGGTAAGCTTAATCTACGCTTTAGCACTACTATAAAAACAAAGACACCCCCCCACAAATTTTATACTATTAATTTTTCTTGTTTCTGCTACTGATACTTTAATTTTTTATGTACTGTGCTCCTTAGATAAGGATTTTTCCTCTACTTGGGATTTTCTACTTGTTATTGATGACTGTATTCATATTTTCAAACTTAATGAAATATGCATGAATCTGATGGAAAGCAGATAGTTCCACTTGATCAAGAGCCTGATTTATGAAAGATGAAGATCTAGGCCATTCTGTCCACTAGGGAACTATAAATATATATCTTTAATCCAAAAGCTATGATTAGCTATTTACTTATGTTGCCCTAGGAACTTAGATAACATTAAAATTTGTTTTCTGACTTGAAGCCTTTCTAGGTTATTTAGACCTTTTTCAGAGAGTAAGAAAAGGTCTTGTATGAGCATTGTATCACTCTGTTAATAAAACATTCTCATTGCCATTCAATTAGTCATTGCTGAGGATCTGATTCTGCAACTTAATCTGTTTAAACCCCACTGCCTTTATTCAGAATAATCACAGGGGTAAGACTCTGTCTATAGGCATAAACCTGAGCATGAATACCAGCCATGGAAAAGATTATCTAAACTAAATTAAACCTCCTGAACAATAATGAGAAGGGAAAAAAATCATTTTAAGAAATCTCTTTTAGTTTAACTCAGTTTTATTAACCTATAAAACTCCTTCATAGTGCTTCTACTTTTTCTCAGCTGTCCTCTAGCATGTTAGGCTTTGCTTATCAGGCAGAGCCGAAAGAGTTACATGGCTAAGAGAAATTATTTTGTGTTCCCTGGGCTGACATTCCAAGTTTAAAACAGGAGGGATTATAGATCTTTGTCATTCCATTCTCACTGTTTTGCCTGTCTGTTAAATTTAATCTTCATACAGTTCTGGTAGCGTAGCCCAAAAGCAACTGTTTAATAGACACTTGAATAGGAATCAAGGAGGCCCAGCTGTGTTGACTGTAATTGATTTTGTTAGTTTCAGTTAATAAAAACCAGTGCCCTGTAAAGGTATTAACATCAGCTGTGGTCGATTATGATTTATGAATTATTGGGAATGCGTTTCAGGCTCTGAGAATTTGCAGTGAAACACTAAAGGTGACAAACCTGTCTCTTGGCATGTTTCTAGCTTCATCTCTAACTTCCATGGTTATGTCAGCTGATCACCCGGGCCTGACATTTAGCCTCAGCCTGATCCGAAGTGAGCCAACATACAACCAGCCAGTACAGCAGTGGAGCTTTGTTTCAGATTTTGCGGTAAAACCTCAGCCTTCACTGTGTCTTCTGTTGCCCCAGCCTGTTTGTGAGGATGTTGGTGGAACACCTCTCTCTCTCTCTCTTTCTTCAGGTTCGGGACTATTCTGGAATGTACACCGTGAAGTTGATAGCTTGTACCACTGCTGCACATCAGGAGTACAGCCTACCAGTGATCTGCAATCCCAGAGAGCCTATCACATTTGATCTGGATATCCGATTCCAGCAGGTACCACCCCAATGATACCTTCATCATGTCTCCTTTTCAGTTTGATTCCCAAATTGCCTTTGTTGGTCTTGTAATGATAGTGCAAGAAACTGAGTGTATTTGCTTATAAACAAACCAGTTCCTGAATTGGTAGGATAACACCTCTCCTGCTATTTAACCAGTTTTACCCAACTGGGAAAGGCTAATGTAGGAGGACAAATGTATTTTCGTCCTCAATGCATGGACAATCTTTGATAGCCAATAAGAAGCTCATTGACATCACTTTGGAAGATAGTAACTGTAATATAAACTAACCTTTAGGAATTCTTTACTTGTCTGTTGGCTTTGGTGTGAAAAATTTTTATCACATAATTAGGCAAATATACAACTATTATCAGAAGGTTTTCATCTGACACAAAGGTCAGAGATAGGTCTCTGGTATTAAAAATGGGACCTCCAGAGTAAGATTCATTCAGTCCTAAGGCAGGATTTCCTTCACTGACTATAGAGGAAGTGGAGATAGCCAACACCGGTAAAATGCTTAGCTTTAAGACTCACAGAGTGAGACAAATCTCACCCATAGCAATGTGGATCCTAGGGGAACAGGGGAACAGGCAAACAACATGCTTTTCACAAACCCAGCTGTAAAGCTCTTTAGCTGGGAAAAAAATATGAGAAATGGACCCTGCTGTAGAAAGCATTGACTAAAAAATATCTGGGAGTCATGCTGGATAGTTAACAAAACATAAACTGCCACTTTACAATGTTATCAAAAAAGCTAGCATGACCTTGGGATGTGTAAGGAGGAAGTTATATCATTTCTGTTATTTGGAGCCAATTCAACTAATACTGGAACAGTATAGCTGTGGTTTCATGCTCATTAATAGTATAGATGTATGCTATTAAATCATCTTACAGTATAAATCTGATCCGGATCAGTCAGGGATACACAATCACTTTCCTGTTGAATTAGCCAGAGTACACAAGGGAATGTATGCAGGCTTTACGCTTTCATTTGGCATTATACCAGCTATAGCAGAACAGATGAGGAGAACAGATGATTTCTGATATAGCATTAAGTCCTGGCGAAGCAGAGAGATGATACGTGATCTGACATGAAACCTGCCTTCCCACAGTTAACCAGCAAAACAGTTTGAAAAGGTTTGAATGGAGAGGGTGAGGGGAATTTATACTAGTTCAGCACTTCAGCTTTTGTCGGGCATTTCTAGTCTGCTTCTAGGAACTCTAAAGCGACTCACAGCAATGTTAAACTACAGCTTATGTCTGGTCCTAGAGACCTAACTCTTACCTGGAAGAAGCTTATGACTAAGAACTAAGAAGTATGAGTAAGACTAAGAACTGCCTTGGAATAGATATATGGATACTATAGGGGTCATTATATCAGATAAAGCTTTAATAATACAGTCTATGGAAGTTTCAGGTACATCAATTCAAAATAGGGATAAGGTACAAAATTGCAACAGTGTTATAATCACCAAGGACTGTGGCCAGTTAGCCCTCCATCACCAGCAATTTTCAAACCAACCAATATTTTTGAGATACTCATAGTAAAAGGAATGCAGGAAATTCTTTTGCCCATGATGTTGTTCCCTTTGATCATAGATTGAAAGACTATGTGGACTTAAAGCAGGTCCCAAAAAAGCAATTAGCAGCAGTGCGGTAGCACAAGTTCAATAGGCTGTATCTAGCACTTTACCTCTAAGATTTTCTAGTCACTCTGCAAAACAGAATAAACATTGGTATCCACTGCTTTAGAAATAAGAAACAAAAGACAGAGAAGTGAGCATGAAAGGTCAGACTGTGACACTGGTCCTTAGACTAGGAAACAACTGATACCTTGCACAGGCCCAATGCATTCAGTCCTGAGGTCCCCAGTGCAAGCAAGATATGGACCTGTTAGAGTGGGTCCAGAGGAGGGCCACAAAATGGTCAGAGGGTTGGAACACCTCTCCTATGAAGAAAGGCTGAGACAGTTGGGGTTGTTCAGCCTGAAGAAGAGAATGGGCCAAGGAGATCTCACTGTGACCTCCCAGTATATAAAGGGGGCTTATAAGAAAGACAGAGAGAAACTTTTTACCAAGGCCTGTAGTGACAGGACAAGGGGCGAGTGAAAGAGGGTAGATTTAGGTTGGACATAAGGAAGACATTTTTTACAATGAGGGTGGTGAGACACTGGAACAAGTGGCCCAGAGAAGTTGTGGATGCCCCCTTCCTGGAAGTGTTCAAGATCAGGTTGGATGGGGCTTTGAGCAGCCTGATCTAGTGGAAGATGTCCATGCCCATGGCAGGGGGGTTGGGCTAGATGATCTTTAAAGGTGCCCTCCAACCCAAACCATCCTATAATTCTATGAAGTCAGTGAGTGCATGTGTCACAGCTGGACCAGAATGACTTTTACTGTGAAGTCTAATGATGAAATGATGGGGCAGGGCAGGAGTTGTTTCTCTCAATTCTTACTCTAGTGCTCCAGATGCTATACTGAATTATCTTCTTGGGCTTTTTAATACGAGGCTTTTAGTTTTCTTGGAAACTTTTTGTTCTAATTTCCTTCACAATTGTTTTGACTCTTCACAAGTGAGGGACCATTTTAAGAATCAAACATCAAAAAGGCAATATATTTGGCGTCTTTCCTCTGGAGATTTTGGTTCAACATTTCCTTCTTTAACATGTATCTGCCCATCTCCTTTTTCCTCTCTCTGTGGCTGCTGAAGAGGGAAGCAGGTAGCCTGGAACACTAGTGAGGATCGTATTGCCACTGTCTCACTCTGGGATTTCCTGAACATGAACACCATTCAACCTCTGAGCTTTGCTTTATCCCAGTCCTTTCAACATCTCCTTTCTTTAAATGCGCATGACTATTTCCTGACAGACCACTTCCATAATCACAATACTTGCTGCCCTGATAGGGATGGACCTATCTCAAGAGCTCTCTGCTCCTTGAGGTAGCAAGTATCTCGTGGGCTTTGGTCCCATGGAGGTGGGGATGTCAACCATGAGTGATCTGCATTGTCCCCAAATCATCCATATGCAGAGTTCATGGACATGGCAAATAGGTAGAATAAATTGATAGTACTCTTCTCACCCAACAGATGCTGACAGATTATTTTTTAAGGACTCTTGTTTAAAATGCCTCAAATGCACATGAAAATAAATACATTTAAACTACTGTCATAAGTAACAGCTATGTGTCAGCCTCTGGCAGCACTGAAACTTACATGTAAAACTGAAATATAAATAGTAACTTAAAATAAGATGCCTAAGAGACGTGTTCATCGACAAATGTACAATATTTACCCAGGACACTGGTCTTAGCATTGTTGTAAACTGTGTGGCGAAAGTCCAGTGCCCTGAGCTGAATACACACTTCTTGTTTTCTATTCAGTGGACATTTACTCTGCCCTGGAAGTCCTTGATGAGGCCATGCTTGATTCTCTTTCAGAACCACAGCTGGAAAACAGTTGTGCCAGTCAGGTATTTGAAGCTGTGGGACTGCAATCCAATAGCCTGAATCTCAGGCACACCAAGAGAATAGAAATTTTTTTAAAAATTATTATTTCAGTGAAAAGGCTATGGGGGTAGGGTTGCTCTTTCTGAAGAGTAGCAGTGGGTTTATAAAAATATTTCAGCTATGCATTCTTCTTGCCAAATCCGGTTGCTTTGATAGTTTTGGGACTTCATTGTGAAAAAGAGATTTGAAGAATAAATGTGTCAGCTGTATAACTTGCAGCAGTAGTCTTTGTTGATATTGCTATATCTCATTCCATCACCCCCTTGTCCATGAGCCAGCAAGAATGTTTTCTTTTCTGTTTTCCTTCCTTCCTTTCCACACACATATACATATACATACATAAATATACATATATATGTTAACATTTTTTATTTTTTTGTAGCCTCTTGTTCTTTTTTTTTTTTTTTGAATGCGTGTCTTCCACATTGTTTCCACAGGTACACTGCATCCTTTTGAAATTTGGGCTCTCCCCAATTCTTCTGTTCACTATATTCTTTCCTTTTTGTTATAGAATCATAGAATCATAGAATCTTCGTGCTGAAATGGACCTTTTAAGGTCGCCATGTTCATTTATAGTTTGTCTTCTAACTTATGTAATATGGCCCAATGAGAACCTGCTGCTGATGGTATTGATTTATTTTATTCTTGTAATGTAATCAAGGAAGAACCATAGATAACTGTCAAATATATAAAGATAACTATTAGTATAAACAGATGCTAAAATGGTTTGGTGCATTTTCACGTGGATGATCTGATATCCTGCAGCACATCAGAAGAACTGATACTTGCAAATAAATCCTCAGCTATGTGCACTTTCAAATAACTGGCAGAGGATCAGAAGGAGAGGTGGGTCTTGGGTGTAAGAATGAAAATGTGATAGAGAAAACAGGCTGTGATGAGTCAGAGAGAAACAAGTTATTGAGGGAAATATTTTCCTCATGTTACCCCCACACATAAGTTGCCTTTGGCACCTTCTTGGCTGGGGTATGGATAAATGTGGTGGGAAGAAACTAACTTAGAACCTTATCAAATATCAGAGAGGCAGATAACCCAAAGGCTGTTTGCATGTAAAATATATAGCAATATATGTCTAATAAAAAGAAATCTTTTTGGTTAAACTCTATTATTGCATGTAGATGTGCGGAGCTGATAAATAATGTACATTGGGAGAAGATCATGCTGTGTTTTAAGAGTCATTAAATAATACTTGTTGAAGAGCCTTATGCTGTTGTGTTTTAGGTCAGTGACCCAGTGGCTGCTGAGTTCAGCTTGAACACCCAGATGTTCCTCCTCTCCAAAAAGACACTATGGCTATCTGATGGCTCAATGGGCTTTGGGCAAGAAAGTGATGTTGCTTTCTCAGAAGGTATAATTGTGCACAGATCATGCACATTTAATATGTGTTCCACTCTATCAGGATCCTGTTTCAGTCAGAACGAAATAGGAGTAAGGGTTTGGGCTTGTTGCTTGTGTTCTTTTGCATTTGCCTTTCCTACATGGCAGTTTACATCAGAGCTGTTGGCCAATCTGCACTGAAACTGCTGTCTGAGGGTTACAGTACCGGTGCCATTTCTCATAAACTGAGCACTTTATAAACACTGGCTGGTATTAAGAACATTCCTAGTTGATAAGCGAATACTGGACAGTCTTTTTGTTGTGGATGAGTGTACTGGGTCTGGCTGGGATGCAGTTAACTTTCTTAATAGCAGCCACTATGGTGCCATGCTTTACATCTGTGGTAAAACAACGCTGATAACATGCCAGTGTTTTGGCTACTACCAAACAGTGCTTGCACAGCATCAAGGCTTTCTTCCTTCTCCCTGTCCTCTACTGAGTAGGCTGGGGCTAGGAAGATTGATTGAACTGATACATCTCCCAGTGGACCTAAGCAGTCACTTCATTCCTCTGCCTTCCTCATGTGCCTCTTTTGCCTATTTATCAGAGCGCCAGCACCTTGAATACGCAACTGTCTTTTGCAATGTATTTGCAGAGTCTCTTGAACAGCAGGCACCTGGTCTCTCTCTCTCAAATTCTACAGTTGCTCCAAATTGTTGTAAAAGCAACACAACATTTCTTCTTTCTTTCTCCAGATTCTCAACCTTCCTAACCACTTGTACTTATCCGACAGCTGCACACAGTATACTTCTCTTGCCTGCATAGCAATGGCCTAGCTTATTTGTACAGGCCTGGCAAATATGTGTTATCTTAAACATTAACAGACAGCTGAAATGCAATTACACAGTAGGGAGCCAAGTCTCCGAAAACGTCTCTGTGACTTTCCATAATGTTAATTTCTCTTGTATGGTATGCCAGTCTGCCCAAGTATAAGTAAACTCTTACACAGCCTGAATAGGATTCTACTGGCATAAAAACTCCTGTCTGTGCAACAAAGTGCATTATCAGGAGGACAAAACCTACACCCTGGTCTGCTGCGGAGGAGTCCATAATGTTTTTTTAAGTCACTTTTTGGATGAAAAGCCCAGTATAGTCCAGAATTAAAGCTGCCCCTGAACTCGCTCAGTTTATAGCAACGGCAAATGGCCTCCTACAGCTATTCTGTGGCCCAGAGTGCGTGGAAGAGTGCACACTCTGATCATAGACTTTGACAACCCCCTACAGAGGAAGCTGGGTAGCAAGGTGTCTATGGATACAGTCACATTACACTGCACTAAGTTTCTTGACTAGGCTTATTAACTTAGCCTTGGTACTGTGCTAAATGTTTCAGTGTAACAGGATGTGAACTGTGTGCTCTTTTTGCAGGTGATATCATATATGGTCGGGTGATGGTGGATCCAGTGCAGAATTTGGGTGATTCCTTCTACTGCAGCATTGAGAAAGTTTTCCTATGCACAGGAGCTGATGGATATGTACCCAAATATAATCCATCGAACACTGAATATGGGTGCCTTGCTGATTCTCCATCCCTTCTGTACAGGTTTAAGATTGTGGTAAGTGTTCTAATTGTGAGAGGATACTCATATATATTTTTAAAATTTTTTTTCTAACTTCTTATATATCCAAAACCAGTTGTTCCTTAAAATGTTCTTAATGGCACCAAATTTTTGAGTCACACTCCAGGTTAACATGAACTGATGAAGGCAATATCATACCTTTCTCTTTCCTGGTTCTATTCTCAATCTTTCTGGGAACTCTAATCATTTAGAGTTTGACCTAAGTTAGAATCCCAAGATAGGATTTTTCTCTGCATTGTCTATATCCATTAACCATAGGAGTCTTAGGACACATGCAAGTTAAGAATTGGAATTTGTTTCATCTTTAGCTATCCAAAATTTAGTGTATAATGTGGAGTTAGTCATACAGGTTGCCTCTGTAGTCAATAGGGAGAGAGAGATACCTCTAAAGCTGACTTAGAATATCCAAGATGATTTCCCTTCTGAAAATAATTACAGATTAAGCCTAGATGACTACAGAGCTGATGCCCAACTTTTAGAGAGTTAACTTTAAGTAAGATGATTATCTAATTATCTAAACTAATTTATATGAATGTCTGTTAATAGAAATGAAAGGTAGATTCTTTAAACTGGGAAATAGACTTCTTTCTTTTATTTCAGACCACATTCATGTTTTGGGTTTTTTTTAATTTTAGAAATGTAGCTATGGTTGTTCTCTAGTTTTTCCCCCTTGTATTTCAACAAAAAAAGTCTTCAGGCAAGAGATTAAATAGAAGGTAGCACAAGTTGACCACAACTGCTTCTCATGTCTTTTCTTTTGATATCACACTGGACTGCATAAAATAGCATATGTAATTTATGCAATTTTATAGACTGCATATAAATATTAGAACTGGTTTTCCTAGAAGAAATGAATCTGTGTTTTACAAACTTCTTTTTCCCTCCATGACCATGTAGGACAAAGCTCAGCCAGAGACGCAAGCCACAAGCTTTGGAAATGTGCTTTTTAATGCAAAACTTGCAATAGATGATCCTGAAGCAATTCCGTTAGTTAAACAACCAGGCTCTGATGGATTTAAAGTAGACTCAACTCCTCTATTTCAGGTATGATTTGTGTAGCTTATTAGCAAGACTGCTGAACCAGGAAAGAAACACTTGCACAAGAAGTGTTGTTAACAGTAAGTCATATTGAAGCCAACAGAAAGATTTATTTTGATTCCAGTGACAGTCAAACAGGATTATAAATGCTTAAAAAATTCTAGATATAAAATTTCGAGCGCTTGTTAAAAGGTTTCTGTGGGGATACTATGCCTTTCTCTTGCTTAATTCCCCAGTCTAACCAGAAATTATAGAAATTGTTCTTATGCATTTCTTCTAAGAACTTGATAAGGTTGTTGTTACACACCATTGTTTTATTGCTTCCCATTTCACTGGTCAAAGACAAAAAATAAAAGAATCATAAGCATTTATAACGAACTTCATCAACTTCAGCTTTTTCCATGCAATTCTTTCCAGGCACACTTGCACATTGTGAAACATCTAAGCACTGGGAGACCTAAAAATTGACAACTAAAGGGTGCAACTACTTCTTAATTAAATATAATTCTTCAGCTGTGTACGTTCATCCCTTTGATCTATATAACCCAGACAGGAGCTGTCTCTTCATTATTTGTCTCTTTAGTATTTGCAAAACTACATGCAAAACTCAAGTGTATAACTTAGTAGAAAAATATTGAGGAGATTTTAATCCTACTCTTGGCCACTTCAGTACTAAAGGTCCCATTGTGACCAATGGAATACTTAAGAGATCAGACAACTTACCAGTATAAAAAAGTTTTCATAATCTGCCTCCATGAAAATGAAATCTCAGGTTTTATATGAAGAATCCATTTCCAATAATGCGATGATTTTTGGTCCTCATTCTGTCAGAAGAATGAGAATATGAAGAAACATCAGTATATCCTGAGAAAGACTTGGAAAAACAGGAGTAAAATAGAAAATGTGTTATTTCTCAACAATAACAGAACTTGGCTGCAGCCACTGAAATTATCAGCCAGTAGCTTTAAGGCAGTATTCAGACAATCCTACTGGACCTTGTGGAGGCCGATTTATTATGTATCCAGAAGACAAATTCAAAGAAGATAGCATCATCTCACACAGACTGCAGGAAATTACGGAATCACAGAATGGATGAGGTTGTCAGGGATCTCTGGAGATTGTCTCTTCCAACCCCCTGCTCAAAGCAGGGTCACCTAGAGCAGGTTGCCCAGGATTGTGTACAATTGGATTTTGAATATCTCTAAGGATGGGCACTCCACAGCCTCCCTGCTCCAATGTTCAACCATCCTCCCAGTAAAAAATTGTTTTCTTACGTTAAGATGGAAATAGAGCTACATCAGGGCCTAGTCAGCTGGCAGGTTGGGCCTGGAAGGTCCTTTATATGGCCCTTGGTATTAACAGTACCAAAACAATGCCAAGGCTATGCTTCTTCATCTGCCCCTGATAGCCATAGAGTCTGGCCATGGAGAGGAATAGAGACTACACTGTCTTGAAATTTTGGCAGAAAACGTGACTCCTCTGGTGCACATTGGCAAATAGTGGAGGGGTTATCTGTGCATTATTTTGAAAGTACTTGTCCAGGCAATTAATTCAGAACAGTGATTGATTTCCTCTGTGTATAGTGCTGTCCAGGTTGTGTATATGTGTGTTTAAATACAAAAAATTGTGTCTTTCTAGGTGTCTTTGGGTAGGGAGTGGTATGTCCATACAATCTATACTGTACGTTCAAAAGAGAATGCTAACCGCGGAATTGGCAAAAGAAGCGTGGAGCACCAGTACCACTCGCTCTTTAGTGGTGGGACCCCAGCAGCTTCCACACAGAGGCGTCAGAAAAGGGGAGTTGAACAGGACCCAGAATTTGCAAAAGACATTGGAGTAGGAAACAACCGAGGAACAAATATACAGCACGTAGCACTGGATCGCACCAGCAAGAAACAGGTTCCTCAAAGGGAGGTTGCGGTCAATGGCATTCTCCCCAGGGAACTGAATAACCAAAGAGCAGGGGTCAGCATAGTCACAATCATTGGTGGAGCTGCTGCCATTTTCCTTGCCATCTGCTTAGTTGCAATCATCATTTTGCTGCTAAAAGGGAAACAAAATTCTGAGAAGAAGGAAGCCACAAAGGAGTCGGGCAGCAATGAACCAATGATGCTACCATATAATTACACCAGCGACAGCTCCGAGGTTTGATTGCAAGACCGCAGGATTCAAGCCAGAGTCTCCAGAGTGCCTCAAAAAACCTTTGAACTGCACTTTGTTGTCAGCAGATCGTGGTGACTCATGAGGTACGAAGAGTTCATATGCTTCCAGGGGTACTTGAAATTTTTTATCCTGAACTCTTGCTGCCATTATCCACAATAGAAGAATCCATACCGAATCTTCCACTTTGTATGAAAGGTAATCCTGTCGTCCCTATATCATGCACTATTCTTAAGTAGCAATTCAAGGAACTGCATTGTAAGGGAGAGATTTTTTTTTTTCTTTTTGTATTTTCTGACATTTCAAAAAAGTACAAGAAGCTATCCAAAGGTGCTATATATCCTGTCTGCAATAAGAGAGGAAATTGTTTCTTCGGAAACACAGAATACTTGAGAGGAAGAATCCTTATACTTTTCAGTTAAATTTTGTACTGTTTCTCACAAAGAACTCAATGTCTACAATTAGTCTGAAAGGTGATGAAATGCCTTAGGCCTGAATCCTCCCTCCTGTAAGCTTTTACTTCACTTAAGCTATACCAGTGATTTTTTTTTTTACTTATGTGTAACTGAACTTTTTCGAAAGACAGCTAGATTAGACAGTGTAACATTATAAACAGTTGCATGTCACAGGAGGCAATATATACTCTTTTCTGCAAATTCTTATTCAGCTATTTAATCAGATTTTTTTTTCTTATTTATGTTTATATAAAGCCAAAGAATGCAACAAATCCAGAAGGAATTTTGTTTTTCATAGAAACTGGGTGCTTACGTCCTCTTAAGTTTATTTAAGCAAGCATTAGTATTTCAGTACCTAGAGAAGATGCTAGAGTTAGATTCAAAATGCAGAGGACAAGGTTCTGCCTGAACTGAGCCTAGGAATCATGATGCTGAATCCAGCATGGGATTGTCAGTTGCCATATTAAATGGCAACAAAGTGAAGAAAAAATGAACATTTGATTGAATCAAGTAATATTTATTACTGTATAATCATAGCACATCTTGACAAACGTGCTGGGTCATTGTTGGTCATTTTTTAACAAGTGATTACTTTTGCAAGGGTAATTCTAATTTTCTCTCAGCATTCTTGATTTAGGTAACATGACAGCATGATGTGCCTCAGAAGTTTGGATCAGCAGTGTCCCATGTCCATTCTTATCCAGACAGAACCTGTACTGTCCCAAAGATACCCTGCCAAATGCTTGGCTATGAAAGCTATGTAACCTTCAGGACAGATTGTCCCATTCGTCACACTAGCGTTATACACAAATAAGTCCTTTCAAGTCAATGGAGTTAAACTATATAAGCTATGTAAAATCTGAATCAGGCTGTGGAAACTGTTGCTAAAATACCTGTTCCCTTCTACCATCTTGTGGTGGTGGTGGTGGTGGATGCAGGCAGGCCCCAAACTGTCTCCAGCTGCAATACACTCGGCATTTGGCATTCTGAGGACAGAGATGTGAGTTAGCTGAGCAGGATCCGGCTTGCCTGGCTGCAAGCACATAATGCTGCCTCAGACTAAAAAATCCATTCATAAGGCTTTCTGGCCTGGCTGTGGTGCTCTTTCAACACAGATAGACCTGACCTAGGAATTCTGACAATCGTCCTCAGAGCCATAAAGACTCAGAAACGTTGAGGTCTAATAGCCTAGGAATATCTGTGCTGTGACTCATGGTACAGTGTGAATATGCCCACAGAGGGACTCATGCTGATATCTCTTGCTCTGGATTTATGTTGTTATGACTTCACTCATTTAATAAGATTTCCTCAGGTTTTCACCAAATGAGTCAGGTCAGGATCTGCCCTACCTTTTCTAGGTTTTCTGAAGACTGTAATTCAGACTGCTTAATTGAAGGATGTTTGCGGCAACCTGAGGGTCAAGCTCCATTATTAAAATCATGCAGTCATCTTTTCTTTTAATTGATTTAAGTTCTAGCCTGAAACAATTATCCGCAAGACGTGCCCAGTGCATTAGGCCTTTTCCCTAGTCACCTGACATTAATTTACTGTTTTAATGAAGCTCCTGGTTTTGTGATCCATGTATTACGTGTGCAAGATTGATCAAAGACTTAACCCACAGATACTTTTTATATTTAATTTAAGTTCGCAACTAAGTTGCGAAGGTAGCCTAAGATCAGATTTGCTTTTGTGCCTATATTTGAAATCACTATGATAATTACAAATGAAGAATTTGTCTCCTAGAACCTGCATGTTTGGATAATAGCAGTCAATGATTCTACAGTAAAATGGGACACGTGTAAATAATAGAACACTTTAATATTTATAAAATGCCTCTTTTGTATAAGCAGAGAAGATCTTTTTAAAAAATATATATAAAATACAGAAATTAGGTGTTTCTCAGTAGAGCTATTTTTCTGCTTTTGAATTTTAACAGACTGAAGTATCATTAAAGTTTCTTGCAGGCAAAATATTTTTTTAATTATGATTTCTTTTTGTAAAATCACATCAAACCCCATGTGTTCTACAAGCAAAATATTTAGTTTGGTAAACATCTTGATCACTGCTTTGAATAGTGTCTGATTACAACTCTGTAAAATGTTTAGGTTGATGGGGATTCTCAGACTAATATTTTTCTAACAATATGTAAAACAATAGTGAAAACTGGTGATAACAAAGAAAAATACAAAGCAAACACTGAAAAGCTGGACAAGCATGAGTAAGATTCATGAGTCAACTATCAAAGTCCTCTTCCTGGGAAAAAAATCCCAATGTTTTCAGTAAGGTCTGCCAGATTTGTCCCATTCTTAAGAAATTGGATTTCTTACAATTCAGTGAACTATAAATATGTCTGTAACAGCATGCCTTTTTTATTATGGCTTCAAGGTTTTAGATTTCAGCAAGATGTTTTGGAGGCTTATTAACATTTTCCCTTCTACTTAATAAGTGGCCTTGTTTATACTAACCTGAATAAGTGCCTCGTTCCCAGTTATGTGCACAGATATGTTAATATTTATCTATCCACACAATAAACTGAATATATTTTATATATATATTTAATCTATTTCCAGATTATGTATTCAATGCTGTTTTCCCTGGAGATGCTTATTCCACTGGCAATAATACCATTTGTTAAACCATTTATACAATAATTACTGTGTTTAAATTTGTTATCAAGCTGTCAAAAATCTTTCCATGCATATTTATTTGGAATAATTTTTGGTTATGTCGATGACTGATATTTGGCATTGTATCAGGAAAAAATAAAACTACTTCTGTTTTGTCTACTGATCTAAAATTTGTGTATGAATATCCCACTGTGGAGAGGGGTCAATAATGCAGCGTTAAGAAAAACTAACTTGTCACATTGATGGAAGAACATAAACTTACTACTGTGTTCGCAATAAATCTCACTGCTTTGTTCCCGAACAGATTGTTTTCTGGTCGTTGAAGTATTCAGCACAGGGGTTGTTTTTTAATCCTTGTGGTTGCACTCATGGCTCAGAGAGGGATTTTTCTTTCAATTCCAGAACATCAGAAATCTCTAGAGATCTGCATGTCCTTTGTAGGTTTAATTGCCCTGTTCCTGTGTGCTGGCAGGGTTTACTGTACTGTACTCACTGGCAAGTGGAAATGAGTCTGCAGGAAGCAGTTCTCTTGTTCCTGCCGCGCTGGTGTTCTGTCAGTTGGCTCTTGTGCCAGCTCACTAGATTTCTTTTCCCAGTGGCAAATGTATCAGGTTAGAAAAATACGAGATGTAGACACTTAACAGTGAGACTGTTACCCATATATATCTATAAATACTATGATGCAGAAAGAAAAAGCAACTCTGAACCTTTCCCCTCTCGCCCCACGCTTTGTAAACTGGCCAACACTGGTCTCTGATTTCTGTGTGAACTTAAGCAAGCGCCCACCACCTTTAGTGCCAGACAGGCTGTACTTTGTGGCTTGTTACATGAGCGACACAGTATATTTACCAACCACTATAAGGAAGGATAAACTAGCAGGCAGTGATTCCTGCTTTGCTGTGTCTGTTCCCTTCTACTGCCTAAACTTGCTCATGTGGATTACACTCTTAGCTGTTACTTGGACTGAGCTGAGCCATCCGGTGTCACATCTGTGAGCTCTGTGTTGTGATTTCTGCCAGGACAAATCAGATTGGAAGTGTTTCTGTCCTGTTCCAATACAAATAGCTATGTAAATGGATACAGAATCTGGTCACAGGACTATAGCACTATCAATACATCAAAAGGCATTAATTTCCCACTCCGACATCGTCCACAGCAATCAAGTCATGTCCACTTTCATTTTGGCACTTAGTGTAATTCTGATACTACTAAGGTGTCCAAGCATGTTCCAACAGGTCCAGGATGACCTTCTCTTCACAGCCTAAGCATGTTTACATTTCAGCATTTATAGGAGTCAGGGTTTTTTAATGCATCCACACTGCCTTTTGAAAAAATGACTCAGCTCCTACCCCAAAAGAATTCAGCTCCTACCACTGAATGCTTTGGCTTTGAAAGCTGTATCGTAAATTACTCTCAAGTGTTTGGCTTTTTGAGTTTTGATTTTCTTATTACTTATCTCAAGAGACAATCCATTCAGAATTTACCTTGCATTACTGTTGCTTTAGTAAGTAACCATTGACTTCCAGTAAAAAAAGAAGGGAACAGCTGGAAGATTATTAAATTATGCATCTTGTTCCATTTCATAGTCAATGCTCAAGGATGTGCTAGATTCCTGTCTCCTGTTATCTGCATTTTCATGATACAAGTTTTCCTGACTGTAAGTTTACATGTAAGCATGAATCTCTAGCTGCGCTAGTTAAAGTGCTCCAGTTAAACTAGTGTAACTGGAAGATCAAGTGTAAAGATTATCATCTCCAGTGTCTTTTTGACCATTTTTGTAGCAAAAGCTCTGAGCTACCGTGGAAGACAAGAGAAGGCATTCTGGATAAGTGCATTATGTACCCAACTTTTTAATAATATATTAATTTCTAGTTTTCTCCCTCTTGCATTCCGTTCAAAAAAAGCGTATAGTGGAACTAAATGAGATGGTTAGTGACACAAAGAATGATAAAAGGTAAGCAATGTCTTCCCTATACGGAGAAATTAAATAGGTAAGACTCTCTTCCACTCTTCAGCCTCAGAAATAAATACCCAAAGGAAAGTGTCACAGAGGTGCATTAAATCTTGAATGTTACAGAGATGGTGATTAGGGAACAATGATTCACTATTTCTTGTAATATTTTAGAGATTTTCCAAAAAACAGAATTTGCTGGCTACAAGGATGCAACAAAGTAGGCAACAAATAATCATCTGACCTAAAAATTAAAATTGCAAGACTCATTATTGAAGGATGATGTGTATGCCAAACTAAAAAAGAAGTGAAGTTCATGGAAGAAAAGTCCACTACAATCAACTATTTGTTTCAACAGCTGGTTCAGAAAGCCGGGACTGGAAAAAGCTGGAAGGATTCAAGAGAAGGATCAAACTGTTCATCTTCTCTTTCGTTTCTCTTCCCTACAACTCCAGTACTGGGCACTGTCAGAGGCCAACCCAGAAGAGCCACTCTCATTCCCTCCCAGTTGTACAAAGAGCCGCCAGTCCCAGGCTTGGAATGGATAATCTAAAGTACAAAGTACATAATGTGGTGGTTTGGGTTTTTTTCTTGGGGTAAGAGGGAATGCAAGTGTCCATTTGTCAGCACCCTAGGTTGCTAACAGCTGTCTTACCTACACCTCACATGTGCCTAGAGCTCTTACTGAGGACTGCTTGAAATGGTAGCACGAGTCAATCGCCTTTTCCTGGCGCATATTCTGTGAAAGCGTATGATCTGGACAGAATGAAATAAAGCATCTGGAAAGAGGAAAGCGGGGCCAGAGGTAAAAGATACTGTTGATGATTTTATTTACCTTATAAATGTGCTCCATTTATTCTCTGCTATTTGTAACAAAAGGTTAAAAGAATATTTCTTGGGCTATCAAGTGTCTCTCTCACTGCTGTATTTTTTTCTTGTGTTTCTAATGGCACCAAAATGATCCTGGCAAGAAAGAAGCACAAATACCAAATTCTTTAAAAGTAGTAGCTCATGGGGATGTGGCTGGGCTTCTCTTCCAGTTCTTGGCAAGAGACTTGGATTTCAATACAGCAAGCTAGAGTGTGCCCCCCACCCAGACTGGTCCCTAGTATTGTCAAGTCTGTGAAACAGAGGCAGGAGTAGGATCTAGCTAATCGTTCAGAACAGCAAAAAGCCTTCGTCTTTGGGTACAAAATGATGTTGATATGTCAAGCACTTCACAGGAGGTGTCCTCCTATGCCCACATCTCACAGGAGCATCACACAACACTGCCATGGACCACCTCATCAACAGTGTGCCTTAGGCAGTCTCCTGGAGGCAGGATTCCTGGCTTCCTGTTTTCAGGATCTTGAAACAATCTCTCTCAGTAGGAGGAAGGGAAAGATTTGTATCCACCCTCAAAGAGCATCAGCTAGAGAGAGATTTTTAATGGCTTCATGGGCATCAGCAGCTGCCCATGCATCACACATACAGTAACTTTAATGTGCCCAAGACTTAGCAGAGATGCCACATGATGCCCTCAATATCCCATGCAACACTAGTGCATCAGAGTGTGCGGTACAGCACAGGCATTCTCGGGACTCCTCTGCACCCCAGGAGACTTCTTCCATCTCAAGTTGTAATGTCAACCACTAACTCACCTTGCTGCCCAGGGGATGTGCTCATTTATGTCACGTCTGAGACTTCAGAAGCAAAAGTCTCAACAGACCATGGTCACTTCACCTAAACTCCACTGAGATCCTAACTTAGGTGAACTTTAGTAACAAGGTCCAAAAAAAGCCCTATTTATTGGCTTACCCACACTTAGGGATAGATGGGCCATTTATCATGATGGGCACAGACACGTAAGAGTTGCCAAACAGAAGTGTGATGGAGGAATGCAATTCTCACTGCTGATTAAGGGTCTACATACCGCGTTCGGTTATGGGAACAGCTTGGTTCACGGCACTGATTCTCACCACAGCAGGCTATGCAATGGGGCCGAAACCCGCAGAAGTACCCAGAGTGGTGCGTGGATCCAACTGCTTCGTTGCTAACTAACTGACTTAAATCTTTTTAACCAGACTGGCAACTCTAAAAAGATGAGTTTCAGAGGCAGAACCCACTCCTTGCTTTTATGTAGCCAGGCTAAATGTGAGTAATTCTGTAACTGCTCTGTCTTGTTGACAGTTTTTTTCTGAACTAGTTTTATAGTTAGACAACTTGTCCAGGAAATTCTGATTTTTTTATCAGACATTAGCCTGAGGAGGTTTGGGTGCACACCTCCTGCAACAGTTGCTGTACCCATTTATTACTATTTCCTCAGCTGTGGTGATTTTCCCACCCTGCAACACTGCACTCAGAACAGGACCACCGATAACAGCTTCAGTCTGAGCTCTTTTGGTTTGGTGCACTGCAGCTTGGATTTTCCTTTCCAATTTGGCTTTCAAAATGAAGGTGCTGGGAAGATATTTCTCCCCCAGGAAATTTCAGTTTCCTCAGGAACTGTGCATTTGGCATCCATAACATCATTATGAATGGTATGTTGCCAACAATTCAAAAAAATTCTTGCAGCATTTAAGCATTGCCTGTAGTTCCATCTGGAACTGCCAGCTGTGGTAACATGCGTTATCCCAGTCTCCTCAGGAAGTGGCTGAGAAGTTTTATTCTCCAACAAAATGATTGGTTTCAAAGCATCACTGCAACAAGTATACATGTGTGCACACAAACATACACAGAATATGTTTTTATTATTATATCAATTTTATATAAATTTTATTATGTCATATATATTTTAAACTTTACATATAGTTGTATATATGTGCATTTTATATAGTATATAATAGATATCAACATATTTAAATAGTACATAGTTTATGTGTGTTTATATTTTTGTATTATATAATACAATTTTTTATTTATATGTAACTCTTCAGATAAGATCGCAAGAATGAAGTGTTACAAACTGGGAAGCAGAATTCAAGGTGTATTTGCCTGGAAGGAATCACAGCAGCCAGACCCACAGCCAAAACCTGAGAATGCACCTCCCAGTACTTGGGGTCAGGAACACTGATTTTATACACTCTGTTGGAGTCCAAAATAAGCAAACTGGTGGCATTCAGGACCGTCTCCCAGGTGGTGACTTCAGTGGTCGCAGCTCCTGGGACCAGTAGCTGCAATCTCTACTTCCAGCTTGAGCTCTTCAGTCCTGGTGTGCTGCAGGGTGCCGGGGACCAGCACAACCATTCCTCCAAAATACTTTCTGTGTGGCGAGCAGCAAGTAGATGCATTGAGAAGAAGAGAAGTTAAATGACAGAAGTTCTCTAAAAGTCCATGTTTCGGTGCCTCTTCTGTTTTTTTATGTCAAGATGCTGCAGTAGCAAGATCTTCCCCTCCCAAGCGCTCACAGCCTGGGGGCTGGAAAATGGTAGCCATGGCAGCATCTTCTCCTTGTGCCCCTCTCTTGGGCTGCTGGTCTCTCAGCTCCCATTCCGCAGCTGCTGTGAGCTGGTTTCGGTGGCTCATCAGCAGAGTGGCCTGGAAACACCCCCAAACACGGGGGAAGGCAGCAGGCTCAGCCAGTGAGCATGTGCCTCCAAGGGCCAGTGACAGGGGATGCTGCAAGCGTCTGAGCCACGCGAGGTCCCTCTCCCTGGTCCCCAGACATTTTAAGAGAGTCTTTTTCATTTGGTGAAGGTATGGAGTTAAAAGCTAATCAACTGCCCAGGGAATGAGGGAATTTGGCTGCTAAACAAAGAAGAGCCGTCTGCTGTCGGATGCAGTCCAAGATTTCTCAAAGGGGTAACAAAGGTGCCGCTTCATTCCCACGCGAGTGGCCGTGGACATGGGCCCTAACTCCCGGGTGGCTCCTGGCATCCCCGGTCAGGGCATGGAGAGGTTGCCTTGGTGCAGCTCAGACCAGCCCTCGCCATCCCTCTGGAGGACTCAAACCTCACTTTCAGTCTGCTTCTCATTAAACGAGCTGCCGCAATTAGTCGTAGAATAGAGTGAAAAGGAGAGCTGGGGACGCAAGGAGCATCCTACCTGGTGAGTCACTGACGCCGCCCGCAAACGCGCCTTTTTCCTGCTGCTGTCACACAGTCTGAGGTCAACCTGTTGCTTAAAATAGATTGGTGGGTTGGAAAAAAAAGATAAATGTGTGCTTTAAAGAACTGTAGGCAGGCCAAGATGGTGCCTGCAGATTAAAAGGCACCTGTTTGTGATAAACAGTTTCACAAAGCCAGGTTGAATATTCAGAAAGATCTTAATTTAATGACTTGAGAACAAGCAGTTCTGTCCTCTTCTCTAATTTATTTCTTTTGGTTTTTTCTTCCTAATTTTCTGGCAAATGTAAATTCATTCTCCTTTTTGCCTGGTGCTATCTTCCATGTACCTGCAGTTTAAAGGGAAACTGTCAGGGCCACATTTATCTTCCTGATAAAGAATTTGATAAACTGGTCACCCTGTGTGAGTTTTATCATTAAGAAAAAAAACAAAAAACAACATTAACAACAACAAAACAGAAAAAAAATACGCACATTTTACAATATTCATAAAATGTTAAAGTACTGAAAATAAAATGCATCACAACTGACCAGGGATTTTTCAGAGTCTCGTAAAATTAGCCCTTATGGCATCAGTGAATTACATTGCAAAAACAGGGAAAATAAATAGCCTTCAGTGTTAACATAATCATTAACAGCAGAGATATATCAAATTGTATATGGTCTGGGCTTAGCTGTCGTCTTCTTCCTTCTGTACCCTTTTACTTTATTACCTTCTTGTTTTCCTTTTACTGTAGCTCCTTCCTGCATTTCCTTTACTGTATTTTTTTTCTGCATGAAAATGTCGAAAACATGCCACCTTCTGTTCTTTTCAGCTATTGCACAGTCCCAAGAAAACTAACCTCTGGAAACCACGGTAACATGAGCGCCCATCTGCGCACAGACGCATGCAGGTACACACACATGCATGTAAACCTGCATATGCACACATCTTAAATTCCTCTGAACTATCAAAATCTCTTTATTCACAGGCTTTTCTTCAGTTACACTGTTTGCACTCCAGCTGTTACAATAAACATGCTCACTAAAGGGTTTCCAAGGAAAACAGAAATTCGGCCAATTCCGACCACTGTCACTGGAAAGTAAAGGGGGAGGAGGAAGGTGATACTTCATCCGGTCTCTTTTCAATGACTGCGCTGGATGAAGATCTGTATCTGCTGTTTTTCCTTATTATCCTCAGCTCCTTCACCTCCATGTGTACACCCTCAAGTATACACTTCTCTTCAGAGCTGCTCTGGGAAAATTTCCCTCCTCTCCTTTCACTGATGCAGGGATGCTGAAAGGTTTCTGCCGGGGCACCTTGGGCGTCCCCACTTGCACACTACCGCAAAAAACAGTGGGATGGGGAGATCGAAGCAAAACTCCAGCCCCAAAGTTTTGTTTTTGTGTTTCATGACTTTTAACCTGGTTAAAAGAAGATTTGTCCTGCTGATGATGCCTTTTCACAAAAAAACCCACAAGGGGCATTTCTTATGCCACTGCCTCCCCACAAGTTCATTCCACTATCTCAGTCTTCTGTTATCCCAAATAAAGCACAACATTATGGGTATGAGCAGATTCCCGTGCATAGATTTTCCTACCCATATTTCCTCTATTGCCATGATGGGTGGACTGTTTGGAGAAGAGAAGGCTCCGGGGACACCTTGCTGCAGCATTCCAGTACTTAAAGGGGACTTAGAAGAAAGATGGGCACAGACATTTTAGCAGGGCCTGTTGCAACAGGACAAGGGGTAATGGTTTTAAACTAAAAGATGGTAGATTTCAACTAGACTTAAGGAAGAAATTTTTCATAATGAGGTTGGTGAACCACTGGCACAGGTTGCCCAGAGAGGTGGTAGATGCCCCATCCCTGGAAACATTCTCTGGCTCTGAGCAACATTATCTGGTTGAAGATGTCCCTGCTCATTGCAGGGGGGTGGACTAGATGATCTTTAAAGGTCCCTTCCAACCCAAAGATTCTATGATTCTATGATTTAAGGACTCTCCATAACTACAGATAAACTTAGACTTCAGCAAGGCCTGGCTGGCCCTCCAAACTCCAAGGTATGATAAATGCTTTATTTTCTTTTCTCTAACCACTAACGAGTAGCGTGCTCCTTTCTAAGAAGCTAGAGCTGTGTTCAGGGGTCTTAGCTTCTTCTCATTGAGGATTTTTCATTGGAAAGCCATGTAGGCAGGAGATAGTTCTGTGTTAGGTGATAGAGATGAAGTTGGCACCCATGAGTGAGGGTAGGGAGATGTACATAGCCACGGGATGGTGTTTGTGGGTTGCCTTTGCAGACAGATGGGGAGGCGGTCAGGTACACCTCTCAGGGCTGCAGAAAAGGAAGGAATGTCTTTTTCTTTATCTGCATTTGCATGAGGAGTGTTTTCCTAAGCTCACAGCTGCATTCTTCTGTACTTTATACACATTATCTTGCTTTTATATGGTCTTGGACTGCTTGGCACTTTCAGATATCTGAGTTGCAGATAAGGTTATTTATTCCCTAAGCGCACTATAAATACAATCAAGCCAGCCTTTATTTCTACTATAACTCCCACAGCAGAAGGGCTATCTGCAGACTGTAAAGAGGAATAAGTAATAAGCATAAAATAAATAACCTTAGAAAGTGTATTTTTTCTCTGTATTCTTTTAAACTCAGAGATGCATGTTATGACAGAGAAGGCAAAGACCCTCTCTGCCTAGTCCCATGTGCCAGAAAGATGTTAGCATTCCTAAATAGCTGGCCTTATATCACAATACCTGAAGGCACTTTAATTCCTATTAGAAGTGAAGCTAGCCCTCTGCCTACTGTGAAATATGGGGAGCTTAAAAGATGATTTAAAATAATCTTTCCCCCTCCCTTCTAGTCATAAGTGGAATTTAGCTGGAACAGAGAATAGGGGCCCCTTGTTTTCAAGGCATCTGTTTTCCCAGATAAGCTCTTGTCTCGCAGGGAGTGGGAAGAGTGTCTTGCATTAAATCAGAAAGTCCATAAGGCATGGAGTCGGGTCAAGCTTCTGACTGCAATAGTCACTTCAAAAAGGACGCAAATGAGATAAGTCTCGTTCTTGGCAATAAAATGTGGTGGTCAGCACAAAACTCTTCATCTTGCCTTCCAGGGTCTAATGCCATGAAGCTGATGTAGCTGGGTAGAGAAAGGTGTTCATGACTAGCTCTGAACTGTTCTGCCAACTGAAAACATACTGACTTTATAAAAATTTACCCTTAAAATATGGCTTGAAGCGCACTGGTTTTTCTAGTGCATTTTCTTGCAAAATGATAGACTAAGCAGTAGGTTAAAAAGCTGGAGAGAAACCTGGACTTGTGACCAGACAAGTTGGTTTTGGAGACAGTTGAGTAAAGGCTGTGATGTCAAGAAGTGAGTGGCTCTCAGTATCCCAAAATGAATCCCACCAGAGGTGTCTCAGAAGATAACACGTGTTTGATTCTGAACTGCCAGTTGGTTACCTGGCACATGTTTGGGGGCGTATTATTCTTTTTATCTCCTCTTGGATGGCACCAGGACTCTGCGTAGGCCACTGCTGGAGGCGGGCACGCTTCCCTCCAGCATCCCTTACCCTCTCCCGCCACTGGGCTAAGTGGGTGCTTTGCAAACAGACACAGAAAGACCCTGGAAGCATAAGGCTAGATAGAAATTACAGATGTGAAATACGTCACTGAAGACGCAGAATGCTGTCACGGGTAATATTTTCAACGGGACACGTGATCTTTTATGCACGTGCAGGGGTGTGTTTCCGAGATGGGAATATTCTACAGAGTACTTTGTGTTCCCTTCCATACAGGCTGCTGTTTCTGAATAATCATATAGAGGGTAAGCACAGATGTGGAATACACCTTTTCTAACCATAGTATAGAGGGAAAAACTTTTTTTCTTTTCTCTAAACTGTGTTGTTCCAAAGCTTCCTTGATGCTACTTCAAGCTACAGCAACAGCAGTGTATAGATGCTGGAGGTTTAGCAGATTCTACCTGCAAGATTCTTAGAGTATATTAACATCCCACATGCGACCTGGGTCAGAGGCATTGATGCTGCCACAGTGAGTCAACACTTTTTGGTATCTCAGTGGAGAATGCATGCAGGAAATCTATGGCAGATATTTATAGAATAATGTACAAGTAAATGCTGTTAATATTCTTCTCCACAGAAACTGAAGCTGGGCTTGCTGCCTAAATCTACACCTGCAGTGTACTTACTGAAGCCAGCAAGCTTTACTGAAGCCACCAAAGAAAGGGGAGGTGTTTTGAAATTTAACTTTCCATTACATTATGTTGTAACTCTTAATGCTCTCTGATGACTGTTTACTTATTTATTTGTCCCTGCTCAGGCAGAAATGGAAAAGCCTGTGAAATGGGAGCCAGCCCCAAACTTACTCAAGAAACTGCTGCTTGTGGCAGCAAAGATTGAGAAAAAGCCTTCAGGGCAGAGCGTAGCAGCCAAGCAGATGCTTGGTAGGGGCCAGCCTTGGCACCCCCATGCTGTGCATAGCCTTGAGGAGGACCCTGCCCCACCGTTGGAATGGCAGAGGCAAGTGGGCTCCGGGTGCAGGACTAGATGGTGTCCAAGCCCAGGAACAGCATGAGCAGGTAGGGAATTAAATCTCAGAGCCAAGCATCTACCTGAGGACTAGAGTGCCATGGGCGCTGGCTCTTTCAAACCTGCTATTGATTTTTTCTACCTCACCAAGCCAGAGACAGACACAACAGGCTCACCCAGTGCGTGTAGAAGAAGGAAACCTGAGAGAGGTGGCCAGACAGGGACAGCACCAGCTGCCAAATCTCCCTGCCCCACCACCCCAAGGAGGGAGGAGCAGAAGTACAGCCCCAGCCTTAGCTTTGACAGCAGGGTTTCAGGCTGGGCTGCTCTCAGAGGTGGCAGCCATACCACTGCTGGGACCACAGGCTGAACCAGAACAGTGCAGATGTGTTTTTATGCCGCATCCCGATATGACTGAGTATGCATCTCCCTCATTCGTAATTCAAGTCGAAGTTGAGCACGAATGGCCTGGAAATGGGAGCCACATCATAAAAATACATAGCAGGACATGTGCTCACATATTAGCAAGGGCAGACCCATGCTCCTTCCAAGATGTGCTGACTAAATAAATGAAAATTTCCTTTGTGTTCACATTTTGTTATAGTTTCACCTTTTCTTCTGTAGGTACAATGTGTAAACCATATAATCTGGGCAGGGTGTGTCTGACCCAAGTACCATCAGCAGGGCTTTGGGGACATCCAGCCAGTTCCCTTCTGAAGGCATCAATATTCCCCTCTGCTCCAAAGCCACTGAGCAGGCAGCTGGGTTGTTTTCTTTCGTATCATTTTTCTGGAGGCAGTTTTCTGCAAAATTGGGTTAACACGAAGGAAGATTCCTGCTGCCCTTGCTGTGTCGTGGATGGGGACAGTATGGGAAGGTATGGGGATGGTATGGGTGTGGTACCTATGCCTGACAGTACAAAGAGGCACATTGTTCATCCAAATAGCTGCCCAAAAATCTGATGGCTGCAAAGGATCAGAGCTCCATGGCTAAATTTCTGCAGTACAAAGAGATCAGCATATGTTACCTGAATAACTGTCCCACTGAGATGCTACCAAAGTCATCTTGATTTTACTCCTCTAAATAGGACAGCAGATGCTCCTGGGGAGGTACTGCCAGCTCCTGGCACTGAAACGTGGTGTAACTGAGCAGCTTCTCCTCTACAATAAAAACAAAACTCTCCTGACACTCATATCCTGTCTCTTTCCCCCTTTCTCTTTGGATTTTGTGCTTGAACATTAAAACCAAGAGATCAAAAAAATTAGGACAGCTTCTGATCTGCCAGTGGAGCTGACCTAAACTTGCTTGAGCACGATGGAGGTCGGAGCAGAGCCTTCTCCCAGGCTTGGGAGAGGAAAAGCTTTCTTGTGTCTCATGTTTCTTTGAGTTACTGGGTGAAGTGAATGTTTTAGATTTAATTTGCCGATCAGAACAAGGAAAGCTGCCAGTGGCAGATAGGCACATGGCTAGCTGTGGGTGTACATGGTATGTGATTTTTTTTTCTCCTTTTGTCTGTGAAACACTTTTTAGTATAATTGGGCAATCATCTGAAACGTCAGAGTATCTCCATTTAGCAAGTTAGGAAATGCAAGGAATGAGGGTCAGTAGTAGTTATAAATTACTTCTCTAAATTTTGCCTGCATAAAAGGCTGGTTTTCCTTGATTTCATGATTTGCTCCCAAATCCACAGAACTGGATGTGCAACTTTTATTGCACATTATCTTATAACTTGTCTTATTGTTAGAAGAAAAGATTCTTCTCAGCTAGTTAAAACTTTAGCTTTTGCGTCAGATATGTTCAAGATGTCTTTCGTTTTTTTAACTTATTCTTATCTGTTGCTCCCATGAAAAGGAGAGGAATGTCCTAACGAGACAATTATGCTCATTACAGTCCAGAAGAATGGAGAAGTTGGGAAAGATAAAAATATTTTCAAGTATGTTAATTTTTGTAGGCAATGTGTGTTTGTTACAGTTGGTAACGAGGAAAAATTGGGTTGTCTTTGGTTTCTATAATGAAATTGAAAGAAAAGAAAAAAAATCACAAAGGATAGATTTGAGAATAAGACTCTAGATAGCGTGTCAGGATGTTTGGATGCAATGGCAGTACCCCAAATACCCTGTACCATTTAGGCCAAGTTGTTTTCTTCCTCATTTCCAGCAGTTCTTTTCTTTCACCTGGGGTGAGAGAGACACGTGCATGCTCAGGCATCTCCTCCCATCCTGGCCATTACCTGTTCAGTGGCTTTTTCTCTCGGCAAGGCTCTAGTTGGTATGTTTATTAAATTTGACCTACATTTCTTAAAGGTGCCAAAAGCTCTGAGATTCTGGAAAAGGTAGTTGACCAAAAAAACAAGATGCATTATTACAGTAGGGTAAAATATTATGTCAGTAGTACAATGCAATTATTGCTTGACATAAAAAAACCATACTGTCTTAGGTCACTTTTGCAAGATATTAAATTCCCAGAAACAGTGCTGGGTTTGTATATTTTTCACAAATCCTAAATTTTTTTTTTTTTGACACTATGTTAAGGAAAATCACAGAATTGAGAATATAGAATTTGAGAATATAGAAAAAATGAGGGAGGAACCCATGAGAAGAAGTTAAGCCTGGTTGCTTAATCCCCCCAAAATCCAGGCTCCTCAGTGAGAGCAGAAAAAGACATGGATATATTGGTTTTCCTCCTTTAAATAGATTTTTTTTTTTCAGCAAATACACTTAGGAGCACTAAATGCCGAACATTTAAAGAAAATACAGACAAAAAGGAACATTTTTCATGGCAAAAGCAACTAGAGCCTAGATTAACTTTTTAATTCATGACCTAGATTATTGTAAAGGAAAAAAGTATAGTTTGAATTTACATTTTCAATTTACACTGATGCTAAAGAGAACTTATCCTGCTGTTAAGAGGAACTTTTCAAATTAGACCCAAACTTCATGGTCTGCTGTTAAAAAAGGATTTCAAATCTAAGTTTCTGAAATGTCAGAAGTGAAATATTGCCTTTTGTGTTTGTTACAATTCCCCGTAACTTGGCAAAAAGGATATCACCGCGGTGCTTATTTGTACAATGTGCTTTGTGAAGCTGTCCTTTGTACCCTTCTGCCAGGCAGAGGTGAAAGAGTGCAGGAGGAAAGTGAAAGAAGAGTTTGGTCTTGTTAGTATTTAGGCAGATTAAGGGGAAAAGCCATTTGGAAGCACTTGAAGCCAAAGAACAAAAGCTACTGCTGGTGCTCAGAACACTGTGAAAGCCTACAAAGTTCAAACGCAGCTACTGAAAGGAGGGGTAGCACATATTCAAAATAAAGCAAGTCTGTCTCCCTGCGTTCAGGGTTCACTAGTTCCTCCTTACACATGTATCAATCCCAGACTGTGTTTTCCGCAGGCTATACTGGACTGTGGGTCAATCTGAAGGATCAATAGTGTACCTGGTGAAAAGTGGCTGATGAGTAAATAGGAAAGGACTTTGCCTTTAGAAAAAAAAACAGGTGCATAAATTATTTTAGGGTGAGTTTTCTGTGTTCTGTCTTTCATGCATGTGCTGGAGACCTTCAATTGAGAATTTTTTTTTATTTCATTTCATTTCATTTCATTTCATTTCATTTCATTTCATTTCATTTCATTTCAATGTGTCTTTGGACTGAAATATTTTGCATTATAGTAGAAATCACAACCTCAGCCCATCTGAAAAATCTGCGATACTAGAGAACCAGTGCAACGATCACTTTATACAAACCCAGAGACAGACAAACAAAGGATAAAGAATTTTGAGTTTATTTATATACATGGTCATGTATACACTTGCTCTTTTGTGTTTGTGAAAGACAGTGAGAAAAATCCCCATTTAATTACATGGTTTATATTTTGGAGAATAAATGCCTTCATTAATAGCCAGAACACCTCCTTACATTCAAATATAAAATGGTTATGCAACGTATTGTTAAGGACAGCTGGTATGTACACACATATATTTCATATTTCACAAGGAACCAAAGTGTGCAAATCCAATTAAAAACAAGTGAAAGCAAAAAATGGCTTTTGCAAGGTCCCCTTTAAATAGCTACCTGTGAAAAAGTCTTACTGTGAGTTCATAGATGGCTATTTGTATAGCTGTACAAACAGACCTCGGTACCCTGACAAACAAGCCAGCCTGGACAATGGAAAGCCCCTCTCCTCCCCTCTGATAAGGACTGGCACAACAGCGAGATTTCGGTGTGACCCCACAGTGCAGAGTTGCCTTTCCTGTGACTTCAGGAGTAGGAAATCCATGCTGCTTGTGTTGCAGTCTTCTGCAAATTGTTGACTTTTCAGCTGGGAGAACTCTGTGTGTGTTTCTCAAGAACGGGCATTGACCTTGCAGATGTTGATTTTTTTTTTCCTTATTTTTTATTTGTCTGGAGCAAAAATAAAGGACCTGTTCATACTCATTTCTTGTTCTGTTTTAGTGACTGAGATTGCTCAGTGGTTGCATCAGCCCCAACCTTGGATGGCAGCCATGTAAGACCTAGCAGTGGAACCGTCTCTGAAAATGGCAGGAGCCTTAGCATGCTCCACAGCTACTGCTGCTCTTAATTAACTTCCCCCATTATCTTCTTTCTATTCATGCAAGAGTGAGAAGTCCTTACTTTAGCAGCTGCAAATTTAACAAGTCTTTTCTGCCCCCCAGGGAGAGCATAAGCCCTGTTCCCAAGCAAACTTCTTCTACAAAACCTTTGTCTTTGTCCTGAGCACGGACCAGCCTCATGGTGGAAATCTCCACTCTTCCTCACCACCTAGCCTGGGTTTGGGGGGCCAGAAGCCCTGAGAAAATGATGTCATTTTGGCATGGAAATATATCTATTTTGTCAGTGCGTAACTGCAGAGGGAATAAGAGGCGGGGGAGGGAAGGTAGAGTGAAAATAATTTTGGTCTTAACAGTTCCCATTTCTGATCTCCTGTAAACATCTCCCAAAGAGCGTGGATTTGGATCCTGAGGATCCACAAGTACCTTTGCTCACCTTCTCCCTCCTGACTGACAGCTGAAGTGAGAATGGAAGACAGAAGAGGAAGGGTGAAGGCTGTCTCTTGGAAAAACCTTATGCCTAGTGGAGACAAAACTTAGCTTTTGCTAATGTGAGTTTGAAGCCAGAAACATTCTTGTTGTTGTTGCTGCTGGTACTTTCTGTGACCAACAATGGACAGAAAGTACTTGCTATCCGTCTGTTTTTGTCTCAGAAGGAGCTACCACACTTATGACACAATGTAAAATAGTGAACTATTTTGTTGACACCTGTAAGGTGTAACCTTCTTCTCTTCCCCTACCTCCTTGTCTTGAAGCAACTCTGGAGCTGCTTGCGTCTGAAGAGCATGGCAGGGGATGTCTTTTAGGCAAGGGGTGGGGTGAGGTGGAGGTCCCTTCACCCTCACAATGCAACATGACTGGGGGCAGTGAGCCCTTGCTGTGAGCATGAATTCGCCTTACAAATAACGGAGTGGTGACCTAAGGCATCCATGGCTAATAATTAAAGACACAGACTCAAATGTAGTGTATTAAAGGGCAGTTTATGCCCAGAACTTGTGGGCAGCCATGTGATCATTTCTGGGATTTGACCCGCCTGTAAATCAGATGGGCATTTTTCCATTCTCATGAGTCAACAGAATTATGTTTGGGAGACAACAATCTATTAAAGGCTTGCAGAAATGAGACCTGATGTGAGATTCTGTTTTTTCTTTCATTTGCCTTTGATCAAAGCTGGTTCCTGCACAAATAGTTATTCCTCAGACATATATTTTCCCCTGTTTTTGAGTATTCTGCCTTTTAAAATATTGCGTGTGTTTCCTGCAGTCTGGAATGCCTTCAACTGATGAGTCATCTTCTGTGCTTATACTAAGATGACACTAATTACCCTCTGGAAAAGCCCTCTGTCTTGACTATAAAGGAAAATTGGGCTGAGTAGCTCAGAGAGAGACATTCATTTTATTTCCACTGAAGTCAAAGCAGATGAATGCCTTCAAGCATTACAGATTGGAACTGAGTTGTACAATTTCCAGCACAGCTCCTTTGGTGCTGTCTAAACCAGAAGGAGCTTTCTCTCACATTTGCTGGACTGCAGAAATGCCTGGAGTTAAGTAACAGCACGCAGAAAGGACCTGGAACTTGCATTTGTCCCCATTTAGAAGTGCTTTACAGCCACTCTTTTAGCCACGGTGTTTTGTTTGACTTCCCGATTGCCTTTGCAGTATTTGTGAAAAGTTCTCTCTGCACATGACTTTTAGTTGCCATAATGTGAAAATATTGAAGCCGGGAAGAGAATGAATGAATAATCAAATGTAAAATTGTGTCTTAGCCCAGAATGTCTCTCCCCAGGCTATTAATTTGTGCATTACTAGCATGTCCATCATTATTGGTTGCACAGTTTTGCAAGTTATTAATAAATAACCAGGATAGATAATGTTCTTTGCTGCAATGTGTCATCAACCCATACCTTACAACCTGCACCTCAAGGGTAGATTTACAGTGGCTGTTTGGTATTTCTGTTTTGCAGATGTTGTAGAGTTTTCCAATGGAAAGGCTGGTATTTTTGATGAGCTTTTGTTCGCTGTTGTCCAAAACACAGCAAGCACCTTCGTAAGTACATTTTATTATTAATTCTTCACTCCTAAAAAATCCCTTGAAAGAAAAAGCAGGAAATGTTAATAGTCTTGATAGAGAATTAGCAAAGTCTGTTTCTTGGACCACTTAAAATCTGTGTAACATTAAATAGGTAAAAAATAAAAAGTTTAAAACTGCCCTTTTAAGGCACTTTTAAAGGGAGAGATCTCCATTCAGTAACAAATAATTAAAAATGTCCTACTAAAGCATGTTATAGCTGCTTGTTCATCTTTAGTTTATGACATTTACCAGATTGGAAGATCTGGGGAAAGAATAACTCTCTTTTTTGTAATTGACTTCTGCATCTGACACATTGCAGAAAGCAAAGGTTTCGCATTTGAGAGAGCTTCAGGATTTTTATGTACTTATCCTCTATTTTAGTGGAGATTTACATATGTCGATATTGGTTCTTCTAGCTGGACAAATTCCTGGATTTGGGAAATAGGTGTAACTCTCTGAGAAAACTTATGGAGCATGTTAAAGGTCCTTCAAATTGACCTTTATCTGTAAGGCAGAAGTACAGGAGAAGAGACTCTTGCTTTGTTCCCACCAGGATCAAGTGTGTTCAGGTACTTGCCATAGAGGAGAGCTTTGATGAGATATCTGGGCAGTCAGGTCAAACCCTCCTCCCCTTCCATGTCAGCTCACCTTTGAGGTTATCTGCAGCCCCAAATACTTATTTCTCTTCTTACGAGGTTTTACCCAGGTGCAGACTCCTGCCTGCAGTCTGGTGTTGACCTCCAGTGTCCACATCAGCATGAAAACTACAGCCCTACAGAAACTTGATACTGGGGTAGCTATGGTGCATCCTGAGGCACACTTCGTCTTCAGTAAAGGCTTTGTCATCTGTGATAAAACCTTAGTGGACATGGGGACTAAGGTAGTTTTTTTCTGAAGTAATTGGATGAGGGAAACACAAGGTGATGCATGTATTAGGTATATGAAACTTAGCATTATGTCAGGAAAATATCATCATGATGCTTCGAGACCAGATCCGGCTTGTGTCTGGCTAGCTGAGGTGAGGGCAGTGTATGGGCACTGTAGGCTTGTGACCATGTCTGTCTGAGCTATTGCATAGATAAACAACTAACTACACCGCTGTAAAAAGAAGACTCTCAATTTCTGTAGGCTACGCCAGAGAGCAAGCATTACATTCTCTTTTCCATATGTGAAGACAGGTCTTGTGTCACCTTTTGCTAGAGCAAATAACTCTGAGTAGGTGATGCAGTGATGTTTTTGACTAAAACCCCTTCAATGCCATTGAGAAAATACAATGAACACAGATGAAAATGAAAACTGTCTTCTCAACATTCAAGCATTTGAATGCATATAGATGCCAATTCTGACTAATGAATTAGAGAAGACAATTAGATAAATTAAAACAATAAAGATCAGGATCAAGCATTAAATGAGGTTAGATGTAACTGAAAGTTTCATAATTCATTGTAAACTAGACACATTAGAAAATATTTTCACAAATGTATCAGTACAAATGATAAAATGCTTTAATGTTTATTGAAGACTGTTCTGTTTTTCTTTCCAAGATCCTTATGTTTATGTGAAGACTTAGGCCACCTATGATGCATTTCACTAGTCATATGGAAGGAGAGAGATGATTTTTATTCCGTTTTCACAGTGCAGCATGATTATTATCAGAAAACAAGGAAGTAAATTTGAGTTTCATTTGAAAAAACAAATCATTTTGATTCCCTTCTTTCTATACCCCACCTTCCATTTTATACATTTAAGAAAGAAGAAACATTTAAAAAAAAGAAGTAAAAAAAGAGAAAGTTCAGCCAACCCATTCTTGATAATGGTAAAATCATTCACCTTTCATTTTAGAGGTCTTCTGCAGAATAATCTTTTTCCAAAAGCATCTTTCTTGAGCTCAGAACTGTTGTGTTTGTGCCATTGTATCATGAAGACATAGCTCTTCACATCATTCTCTGATTTTTGTGCATAAAAGATACTTGATTAAAAAGAGGGCAAGAATTATGATCTACATTTTAAAGGTCATGAAATTAATTACCAAGGAGCACCACAGCAGAGTTAAGAATAAAGGGAAGGGAATAAAGAGAAAAAACTAAATCACAACCAGTTTATCCTCCCACTCAGCCCTTTCTCAGGGCTGTGGTCTCACCTTCCATGATCTCTTATTACCAGCATTTCAGAAACAGTGACATTTGAATGAAGATCAGCTACTTGAAACTCCATACATACGGTTATATAGGAAATTGATACCTCACAGAATCACAGAATCAGTAAGGTTGGAAAAGACCTTTAAGATCAAGTCCAACCATCAATCCAACACCACCATGCCCACTAAACCATGTCCTGAAGTGCTACATCCACATATTTTTTGAATACTTCCAGTGATGGTGACCTCCTGACATATTAAAGCATAAGCTGGCATAATATAGGTGCTAGTACATGAAGATATGACTTTGTAATATCAAATATGTATTTATGAATATCTATTCACTGTCTCTTAATGCATGGCCTATTTTTGTTTCCAGGAAGTTGAGTTTATAGAACTTTCTCTGAGTTAAATGAGGTTATAAATGGTATTGGCAGTCCCTGGGACATATCGCAGGTTTTTTTCTCTCCTGTCTATAGAGACTGATCTTTTGTAGGATTTAAATGTGATGGTCCAGAATTTGGGGATCAGTCAGAGAGAAACTGTCTTCTTTTAACCTCTACTCTGACTAACTTCTTCCTAGATGGACTAGGTGGTCTCCATAAGCCCCAAGCTCAAATACTCTGTGAGAGTCTGGTTTTTTCTTTAAAGTTTGTATTGGTTGGACATTCTTGTATTATGAAAAAATCAGCCTACGTACTGGGCAATCTGTTTCTGTGTTGTTTTAGATTTCTTATTACTGCCCCAAATGTGGTGCATGTGGGCATACATGAGACAATAACAGTTCAAGTCCATGGAGCACAGAGCCCTGTGCAAGTTACTGCATACTTCAAAGATGAGACAAAAAATCAGCTCCTATCAGAGCGGATCATCTTTAACCTTAACCAACATAATAACTACCAGGAAATTAAAAAAGTAATGGTGAGTCTACCATCATAGTGATGTAAATGTTTTAACCTGGTGATAAAAAACACATAATCTGTACTAGGAATATGTAAGAACAGAGACAACACTGGTCCCTAGAGACAGATGACAAAACACCAGTTCCAGTGACAGCAACACCCTATTCACCCAACCAGCTAATAAAATAATGCCTAATATAATTTCAGTGGTGATTGTGAGTGCTCTTTTGTGTCCAACAAGCAAGCTCAAGATTTTGTCACATGGTGATTAAAGACCTTTTGATCACTGTAGATCAGTGATGGAATTAAATTTAAAAATTTAGTTTTATCAGTGTTTGTTGTTCTGCACCACTTGAACTAAGACTGCATTCATGCCTTTGGGCATACTGGCCATTTTTACAAAACAGGAGAAACCTTTAAAAATGTGCAGTCTCTCAGACCAAATCCCATGATGTTTCTGCAAACCTGTAAGTTGATTAATTCTTCTTTACACCTGCTTTGCCCCATTTGCTTCTGACATGATTCTTTGAAGTCTGGCAGCATTTAGTTCAGGAGTACTAGTTTGGGCTCTTCGTTTGGAAAACAGCACACAGCAAGACTCAGTTTTTAGCTCTGATTTATTTCTCCCAAAGCTAAAAGCTGAGCTTTCAAATCAGGTTCCCCTTGAGCATGATGTTTAGAAACATCGTATTAACCTGCATGAGATAAAGCTCTAATCTCATAGCAAAGTTTTTAGCAAATGAAAGATTATAGGATGCTGCTACAGCTACCAAATGACATGGTAACTGGAATTTAACATGCGTGTAGAGTGAAGAAAAGTCACTGGGCTTGAGTTATTGCCACTGGAATGTATATTTCTATGGTGGAAAATGGGGGATTAGATATATTTCTAGTTGAAATATTTACCCCATAAGAAAGATATAACATTCAGTAATAAAGATATAATTTAATATCTTCTGTTGAATGGTGTTAATAAAAATATTTAAGCTGGTTTTGGTCCTCAGCTGTGTGGCTCTGAAGTTACCAGATTCATATCTGACTCTGTGGGGTTGTTCCTTTTGTCCTCTTCAGGTCAAGCCAGGGACTCTGCAAAAGGATCTATTCAAGAAGACTAATCATCCGTATGTTCTGCTGGTCACCGAAAGCAGGGATCTTTATAAGGAGACTGTTCAAAACACTCGCATCCTCCTGTCATCCAAGAAAGGCTACATTTTTATTCAGACAGATAAACCTATATACACACCAAGTTCCAAAGGTTAAAATACAAATGCTGCATTTCAGATGTTGAATATAGATGTTACAAGGGCATGATTAGAAAAAATAATAATGACTTCATCCTTCCTAATGTAAATCCTTCTCGTTTAACCCCAGCTATCTCTGCGCTTACCAGCCAGCCCAGATTTTAAACTCGCCTTCTGCAGCCAGGGCTTCTGGAGGGTCTGCACTGCACATTGCAGCAACCCACGTGGAAATGCCACTGGAGTCAAAAAGTCATTCTCTCTTCTAACAGGAGCCACACAAAATCTGCTCATTTTTGTTCAAAAAACTTAATAATAACTTTCCTTTGGAAAACAAAATTGTGAGAAACCTGCAAAAAAATTCCTATTGCTTCTGCTTCCAACACCAGCAACAAGTATCCTTTGCACTTTAAGATCACAACTATCGTGGTTTAACGCCAGCCGGCACGTAAGCCCCACTCAGCCGCGCACTCACTCCCCCCTGGTGGGATGGGGGAGAGAATCAGATGGGTAAAAATGAGAAATCTTGTGGGTTGAGATAAAGATGGTTTAATAGGTAAAGGAAAAGCCGCATGTGCAAGCAAAGCAAAACAAGGAATCCATTCACCACTCCCCATGGGCAGGCAGGTGTTCAGCCCCCTCCAGGAAAGCAGGGCTCCATCACGCATGCGGTTACTTGGGAAGACAAACACTGTAACTCCAAAAGTCCCTCTTTCCTCCTTCTTCCCCCAGCTTTATATGCTGAGCATGACATCCTATGGTATGGAATATCCCTGTGGTCAGCTGGCGTCAGCTGTCCCAGCTGTGTCCCCTCCCAACTTCTTGTGACCCCCAGCCTTCTCACTAGTGCAGTGGTATGAGAAGCAGAAAAGGCCGTGACTCTGTGTAAGCACTGCTCAGCAATAATGAAAACATCCCTGAATTATCAACACTGTTTTCAACACAAATCCAAAACATAGCCCCATACTAGCTACTATGAAGAAAATTAACTCTATCCCGGCCAAAACTAGCACAGTTACTTAACAATTTCATTAAGTAACAAGAGATGGAAGTAAAAAAATGTTCTTGAGTTGGTTGTAGGTCTTGACTGCAGAAAGGATACAAAAGTGAGTGAAGCTCCCCGAGCACTTTTTGGAATTTGCTTCAAAAAGGTATCTGTTTGGTCATGTAATATGCAAGGCTTATGGAAGAATGCAATTCTTTTTTGAAATTTCTCAAACTTCTTTCCATTATAAGAAAGATTTTTATCCTAAATTCAGTAACTCAGTTTAGAGCTTGTAATAATTAGGATCTAGAAAGGCCAGAAATAAATATGTAAACACATTTATTCTTCTGTTAAACAGTAAAATACAGGATCTTCATTCTGGACAATGCTATGAGGCCAACAGATGACACAGTTACAGTTGCTGTGCTAGTAAGTATACAAAAAACAGTGTTAATGAGTGTTTCTTCAGCACAGGAACTATAAAAAATATCCACAAAAGTTCCAAGAATCAAACTATAGCTATGACTCCCCTCCAGAAATCAGTATTTACACATTGTGAGATACGTCTAGTAATTTTTGGCCAATATCAGGAGCATGGAGGAAAACATAATGTGTGAATACTAAAGTAGGAAAGTAAGCAGAGCATTTTCTCTTCCTTAGGACTAGTATATGAACTTGAGCTTTTGGATGTAAATGCTTGACACCTGGTGCATAATTTTATGATTGTTTTCTCTCTCTCAACAGAATTCAAAAGGAATGGTGGTTAAAAAGTCAGACCGGAAAATAAAAACAGTATTCAGTGAAAACTTTGAAATACCTGACATTGCAGAGTATGTTACTGCTGTGCCTTGTGCGTTAAGACAGTTCATGTGTCAAAATGTCACTATCTTCAAGCTAAAAACAAGAGTCTTGTCCTTCCCTTCCTTCTTTCTGGTCTGCTCCCCTGTTTTCCTCTCTTTTCTTTTTTTCTTATTGTGTATTGCCTGCCTTACCATTTGTTTAGAACAGGAGGGGCACTAAAGCAGGCAGTTTTGCTCTGATTACGCCTGGGAAGCACTGTGGTGCACTGTCAGCACCTGACAGCAGGGAACTGAGCATAGCTGCTCCGGAGCCAGCCCTGGAGCCTCCTGTGCAAGGGTCTACACCTGAGCTGGTCGCCCCACGCTCCCTGCTCCGACACTGGAGATGAAGTCACGCGTTTAAGGCTGTGATTCATTTGACCTGTTGAGATGCCTATGTCAGGATGAGATGTACCACATCTCAGCACTGTCTGCTTCTCTCCATTGGCTATAGCGGAGCCCAAGGGGACCGACCCAGATGAAAGACCTCACAGTATAATGTTTAAAGTGATGAGGATAAACCTCACCTCCTATTAGCAGAATCAAACCATCCAGATTCATCCCCCTTACCTGCTGAAGTACTTAAACTGCTGAATTGCTTGAATTAGCTTTCAAAATTGCCTTTATCTCACCATGGAGCAGAGATTGAGCCTATGGTTAATATCTTTTTACCTCTAAGCACCGCATGTTGGAGAGATAAGTCCAGAATTGAACGTTAATATGCTGCAATTAGCAACATTTATCCTGATAAGGAACAGTTTAACAAACTGCTTAAATATCTGCTCAACCATTTGACTACATTCAAGAGAGCACTTCCGTAAGGGCTCAGTGTGCAAAGTATAATTAGTTACCTCTGATTTCAAATAGTCAAACTTTTTGTTAATATTCACTGTGTTCCTGCATGCTAGATTGATTTTGATATGATAGTGCAGATAAGCTATAGGAAATATATGATGAGTTCTCTATTTCTGAGGGCTTTGCAGAGGCAGCGCATGTTACATGTGGCTTGCAAATATGTTATCTTGCAGTTCCTCATAAAGTCTTTTCGAGTGTTTCTTAGGACACTTGGAAATATGTTGCTGACTCCTCCCAGCAAAGAGAAAGCCATTAATAAATTAGTTTGGGATGAGATCAAAGCAAGGAAAATATTAGCATTTAGTGATAATTTAAATATATTAGCATCATAAAATATCTGCGGAATCTTAACTATTTTCTGCTGAATCTGAACTTTAGGCCTGGAACTTGGAAAATCAACGCCTGGTTTCATCAATACAAAATGTCTAATGTTTCTGCTGAGTTTGAAGTGAAAAAATATGGTAAGAGAATATTTAATTTGCATTAGAAATATATTAAGTCATCACTATGTGTTAAAACATATACTGCAGTGATTAAAACTGGCTGTAGTTAGGTACTAAGGACAAGATTGTTTCAGTGCCTCATTGCTATCTCTGATGCACAGGAGAGCTCTACTTTTGTGTGCCTTCCACTTATATTTGAAAAAACACTTTATTTTTATAACTTTAACATTTTTCACAGAACATCCTTTTTTGGAAGGGCTCTCCTGCTGCAGGAAAAAAAAGGAAATGAGCTCCACTTTAAAATGATTGCAATTCTGGCTACAGTTTTCAGTGAAAACTAGAATGGAAAAAAAACCCTATCTATTTTCTCTCAGTAGAATTCAGTTTGAAAGTTGATTAGAATTGTTCCTATACTCAGAGAAGCTTTTTTAAAGAGAAGTAAGGATACTCTGGAAAAAGTAAAAATGTAGAAATTTAACACTTTGGGGTAAGAAATGTCTTGATTTACTTGTGCTGAAATTATGCTTTCTTGTAAAATGTAGCGGGGGGGAGTTAAAGGCAAAAGAAAACCTCAGGATTATATGAAAATCTCAGTTTAACAAAACTGGCTTTGTCTTAGCTAGTAGATGTAACAGAATAGAGGAGACTACTGCATTCTCCACAAACACCTACATCCATGAGAAAATTACTCTGGCTGTATCTATAGTAGCAAATAGTTGGGCAAATTGGAGAATGATACAGCTGATGCTGAGGACCTCATGTCCACACTCAACCCATTTCATGATGGGTTTACTTCAGGCTGCTTCTAGTCTAAGGCACTTAACACCCAGTAGCAGTTAGAGCTTATCTTCTGGCGTATTTTCATTGTAAATAAATCAATTTTGTGTGCTTGAAGACTGCTCCACTTTGTGAAGAAAAGCAGAAAAATCAAAGATGATCAGGAGATTTTGCTTCAGAAGTGTACTGCTGATTCAGACTAAAACATCCTCTCAGTGCAGCTGCATCCTCTTGGTGGGTGTTGCCACATGCCAGGAGTATAAGGGATGTTTGAAACTCACGTATCATGACTTTTTCCTTCTTTTTTTCATGCAGAACTTCCATCTTTTGAAGTCAAACTCATCCCACTTCAGCCATACTACCACATCTGGAATGAAAACTTTGTGTTTGATATCGAGGCAAAGTAGGTGTGCTCACAGTGAGGCTGTTTTAGGAGCCAGACAATGAACTTTGCAGCTTCTTCTTTTTTCTTGTCATTATCAGTTAACCAGCTTCCGGCTTTATTTGAATCCGACTTTAATCTTTTATACTCTTTGTTTCCACTACTAACTTGAGACACCAGTGTAAAATGCTACCTGGTTTGCAGGGGTGGTGATCAAAATGGAACAAGATTTTCTGAATATTTTAGTTTGCTAGTAAAAAGGTGACTATTTAGCATTCTCTTCTGTGTTGCAAGGTAAGGTTCCAGGTAAACTGATAACCTGCTTTTCTTTTGGTTTAAACATTTAGAAACATGTTTGGTTTAAACATTTAGAAACATCCAGATGTTGCTATTTAATGTAATTCGAGTAGAGATGGATTCAAATTTGCATATGAAATTTTCTCAAAGCCCAGTGAAGTTTGGCATTAATAAGCTAGTGTTTATTTGAGAGTAAGGATTTTATGCAGAAGTGCTTCCAGGTGAATAAATACAGTTAATCAGAGGCGTTTCCATGACCATCACTACAGACACGTGCATTACTGCAAAGTAGTGTGACATTGATCCGGAAGAGATATGGCTACCAAGCCCTCAGACTGGCCAGAACATGAGGTAGGGCTCAATGTAGAACAAATTGAACCTGATCCCATATCAGATTGTAATGGCATCAAACACAGAGTAACTAACTTAGACGGTCAGATAATGAAAATATAACTCATCAAAATATTTTGAATACTTTGGAAGAATCAGACTGAACCTAGATTGAATAAGTATTTTTTGCTCTGGTATTTTTGATCTCACGCTGATAGATCTAAGTTTGCTGCATCATCTAACAGTGACTCATCAACATATATCAAGCCTTCTTGCCTGTTGAATTTTCAAGTTTCTTCGAAGAGAAAATACTAAACAACTGCCTGTTTAGGAGAATGTTCTTCCTTTACTTACCACTCAGCTGGAATCCAAAATGACTAGAAATATCTTGGCCACCCTGCACATTGGGAAGATGGAGAGATAAATCAAATAGTTGCCTGGGGACTCAGAATTTTTTTTCCTTTTCACTGAAATCACCACTCATGCAACTAGAGTTGATGACTTTGGTAGGATACATTTATATGAGATTTGTAAGTCCAAGATCTAGATGCCAGGCATTTAAACGAAGTGGTTCAGTGTGGCATTAGTTCAGATGTTATAAATTTGATTTACAGTTAGATTTTAAATCCGTTTTAAAGTTGACTCTGTACCAAAAAACCCGTGGTATGAAAATGGTATCCTATTGATGAAAGAGCATGTGAAGTTCCTTCATGAAAAAGAATATACTAGAAATTGGCTAAAACAAACTTAATACTGCACACGAACAGAAGTTTATATTTTCTGAAGTCAAAGAACCTCTGTATGAAAAGTTAAACTTATAAATTAGTGTCCTTTTGGTCTCTAAATTAGAACTTGATACCTCTTTTTTTTCTTTCTTTCTTTCCCTGAAGAAGAATACTTTTTAAGAAATAAGAACAGGCGGCTGGACGCAGCTGGTCTCCAGTAGGGAGAAATCTTTCCAGTTTCAAAGGAGTGAGGAGACTGATCACTTTTCTGCTCATGTTTTATTTTCTTCATTTCTGTGGATTCCTAATTTTTTGTATCTTTAAAGATCAGAAAATAATGTTAGCAAATACTTTCAAATTGAGTGGGTTTTTAGGATATTGCCAGACATACTGGATAGTTTATATGGGAGAAATATAGAAAGGTACTCTGCGATATCTAAATAACACTAAAATAGTTATTGTGTTTATTTGTCCCTATCTAGACAAAAGTTCAGATTTATTTCAGGGCAATTTTGATGCATCAGCAGAGAGTTGAACACACAGTAACAGCAAGTAATGTCAGACCTTCGCTAAGAACAGCTCCTTAAAAAATAAGTCAGCAACTCATGGCTTTTGAGGTAGATTCACTATGTTCCTTAAGATTCTTTAACACAAAACCACAAATAGGATCACATGAGTTATTGTAGCTAGTATTGTTAAATATATTTAGTGTTAAACAGTGGGCAAATTTTCTGTACAGTAATGATTTCCAAGAAGATAGTGGCAAGTAAACTGTGTATATTCTATTAAATAATAAGTATTTATTTTTGAAGCCTGTAAAGCTTATTGCAGCCATTCACTTCTAGTATTTTGACTATTAATTGTTTGCAATTATTTTAAAATAATTAATAATAATTTAATAATAATATAAAAATACACACGTGTGACATTGTTGGGAAATATTTTAACAGTGAAGTTAGATTCTAATAACTTAATTGTCCTACAGAATAATTTGTATAATTTTACCAAAGTGTTTAATTAAGTTTCCTAGTCAAAGCCCCTTTGAGTGCTGCCTTTTACAAACACACACATAATTGAATAGTATAAGAATATCTTATTGATAAGTCACCATTGGATAATTTGTGTCTATCCCAGTAGTTGATGGAGATGGCAGAGAGGACACAGTCAATACAAAATGGAGGAAAGATCTAGGTATAGAAATTGCTTATATAATACACAGATAAGAATAAAGAAGCTTGGTGTATGCAACCAAAGTCTGTGATCTTGTTAAGCACTGAGAGTAACTAACTTTGTAAGTAATTTAGCTTACAGTAGCCTTTAGTTAAATAGGCATTAAATATTAGCACTGAACTGTGTGAGTGCATGTGACTAAAGTATCATCGCTACTGCCACCATTTGTGTTTCATCTTGTGTTTGACTCTGGAAAGCCCTCCAAACTGAGAGCAGGAAAAAAATTATTATTATACTCAAACATTGTTTAATATCTTGTGGGATATTATTTCTTAGATGCTCCCCTTATATGAGGAATTACCCATATACTCATTACAGTAGGAACTTTTTCTGCCTTTGAATGTGATACCAGAGAAGATATTTGAGCCACCTGGGTAGTAAGTTAAACAGTTCCAGGAAAGGTTCCTGAGCCCCAGACCTTGGCTGCCGACAGCTCTTCTGGTGCATGGCACAGGCTCGTCCTCAGCCACCGAGCACTCCCCAAACAATTCCTGGAAACTCTTCGGGAGGAAGCACAGACCAAGATCCACCCCAGGTCTGCATATGGCCACCCTGCTGTGGAAGTCAGGGGGTTTAGTAGAGCAGGCATGGGCTGTGCTGTGCCAGCCAGCCACAGCCACCAAGACAGCACCATGCCTGTTTAATTTAATTTAATTTAATTTAATTTAATTTAATTTAATTTAATTTAATTTAATTTAATTTAATTTAATTTAATTTAATTTACCTGGTCCAAACAGGGTGCAGTAGTTAGATTTGCTACACGGACCCTGGTACTGTAGCAAAGTGGAAGACCGATCCTCCACCCCACCGAGTTCTAGCAGGATTTATTTCTGGTCTAAATTCATCCCTGGCCAGTTTATACCCTGTTGGTCTTCTGCCCGCTGTTCTTGAGCTCTTCGCCTTTGACTGCATTGATCCTTCCTTTCTCCAGCCCACCTCAAGAGAGCAGATAGAACCCTGTATCTAAACCTCCGTTTGCTTGGCTGAACAAATGCAACCCTTCTAATCTCCTCTTGATCACCTTCACTTCTTTATTTCAATTGAATAATGACTAGCTTTAATCATGATTACTTGATATTGTGATATGAAGTGATATCTGATAACTGGCTTTAATATTTTAATCCTTTCTAATGTCTTCTCCATATGTTACTGCAGCACTCAATTGTGAATTTATGGACTGTGCAACTCTCTCATATATAGTTCACTACTCATTATCATCAATTATTTAAGAGGAAAAAATGGGATTGAATAACTGGATACTGTTCTATCATCTATTGGAAAAGGTCCTAGTGGTGCTACACAGGCCTGCCTGACTTTCATCAAAAGCAACATAAGGAATTCCTGATAATTGAACTTATTTCTCTGAACTGGCCATGCGTGTAATGAATAGTTATTCGGTATATTGACTGTTGTTTCCCATAGTTATTAGTTCTGGCATTTTAAGCAGTTTTCATAAGAACTGCTTCTCGATTAGTTTCATTGGTATAGGTCAGTGCTGCTGATTTGAAATTTGAAAGAGGTTTTGTTTAAACAAAAATAAACCATTACAGAACTGAGATGAAACAGGATCTCCACAAGCAAAAGACAACACCATGGCCATGACAGGTCTCATGTAGCACGTGATATGCTGTGCTGCAGGAGGATGCCATCTGCCAGGGTTTCCTTGAGTAAGGAGCCTGCCAGATGCAACAACGCGCCCCATCCTCCCTCCTATATGGAGAGTTCAGGGGGGTTCTGCCCAGATACCTATCTGGCAAATATTGCGCTTACAAGGCATCCCTATACTATACTGCCTAAATCCATAGAAGAGATGTGGGGTGGAGGGTGTCTACTCTGCCTAATGCAGGTATTAAAATTTCAGCAGGTAGGAACTGTCTCTGGAGATCTTCAGAGGTACCAAATACTTCACATAGGTTCTGAGATGAATCTCTGGTCCCCTCTTTTAAACACTCTGCTCATGAGGTGTCTCATGCAAAGGAATTAGCTGTTCATCCAAGCTAAATAGACTGGATACCTCCCTTGATCCCTGTGAAAGGGATGAGCTGTGTGAGACCTCATTGTGCAACTAAAGGTCTCATTAATTGGAAAAAAAAAAAGTTTAAAAGTGTCTGGTGTAAATTTTGTCAGATGATGTCTCCACATGTGATTCTGCCAATGTGATTTACTCCATATGTTTCTCTGCACTTGAAATCACCGCTTTGTATGCAGACCAGTAAAAGTCTTCATGTTTAAGTTATAAGTGAGTGGGATTAATTTTTATTTTCAAGCTATTAGCTACAGATGGGATGCCTACAGATATATCAACTTTATTTCAGTATAAAGTGATTAGTCTGATTTATTCTTGCTTTTTATTAATGTAATGATTCATCTCCTCATTTTTCTTCCTTCCAAAGACACTCTTATGGGAAAGGGATTCAAGGTGCTGCATATGTGCGATTTGGCATTATTGATGAAAATGAGAAAAAAATCTTTCTTCCAGGCCTGGAGCAACAGCTGTCAGTAAGTACTGGAGTTCAGTGGAACTATTCTGATTTATCCCAGGTAGAGCTGAATATTGTCAGAAATTATGAAAATATAGATCCCTGTAATACTGTAGTCATGCTACAAGCAACAATTTTTTCATTCTGATGGTAACAAACCAGTAAAGGGTTGTCACTGCTTTTTTTTCACTTTTGTTTTAGATTCAAAATGGAAAAGGAAGAGTTACTTTAAATACACCACTTTTGGAAGAGAAATTAAGAAAGAGTATTTCCACACTGGAAGGTTTTAATTTATATGTTGCTGTTACCACTGTAGAAACTGCAAGTGAGTACACTATGCCTTAGCTGATACAATCTATAATATTTACATTGATCTTTCTCTAGTGTAATCTTCATGTGAGAAATCTTGTCCCACTGGACCAATCTTCACAGCAAAGCTTGCTCATGCTACAGTGCATGACAGTCTCTTTCATCCGACCCCCTTCTGTGCACAAACTTTACCTCGGGTGGGCTTCACTTATCTCAACACAAATGTCCAGTACCACTTTAAATGCCCTGTATAGTCCTGTGTGGTCTCCCACTGCTGGTCCAGAAGTGCTCAGGTCTCCTGTAAGTACTCTCCTATAGGATCTGTCCCATATTAAACAGCCCTGTGAGAATATCTAAGATACCCTAGTCTGTCTGAACTGTTCATACAGGTATGAACACAAATGAATTTCTCCCCTTGAGATCTTGTTTGAGCACTTGCCTCAGCCATGTCTACTCCTTCCATACATACAAAGTTATTAGTCAAGCTTGGTATCTCAGCTTGCTTTTTACCTCAGTTGTCTAAGCTGTCAGTCTAAAGGTAAGGCATATATATTACAGGTACAATGCGATGCAGAGGAGGATTTAGCCCTTGTGAGTCCTGCTTGTCCTTTTATGCCTTACCACAGTTTTATCAGACTGTGACACCTGGCATATGCACAAGTACAATATACGTCAAATAGCTTGGTCTTGGTGTTCATCTGGGACATGAGCCTGGAGCATGTCTATCCAGAAGTTCTTCAGTGGCTGTTTTCCTTTGTTTTCCCAGAGGACAGATAATTATTTCCACAGTTCATTACAAGGAATTTGTGTAGATATTTGCTCACAGCAATGCTAAGCACGTTGAGCAGGCCCCCAGATATCTTAGAGCTACCCACAGGTGAGCACTGTGTTGAACCAGATGCAGTTCCAGAGGTCAATAGGTTATTTGGGTTGTAGCTAGTGCTATTGTTAGTCATATGAGGCTAAGGTGAGAGGTGCAACTTCATGTTGACCTCCAAAATTGAATCTGCAACGAAGCTGATCTTTCCAACATGGGCAAGATTTTTCTTGCTGTTCATAGGGAGATTGATCCCTTTTTACTTTAGATATCTGAAAGTAAGGTATCTAGTCAGAGCTTGGGCACTTTGCATGGTCAGTATAGAGAATGGAAGGGTTAAACTGCACTCCAGAGGTGTCTGTTCCCATTGGCTGTTGGAGTCTAGATACTTAGCTTAGAATTACTAGAATTCTAAAGATTTCTAAAAATCCTAAACATTAAGTAGGATTCCTTAGAATCCTAAAATTAATTCAAATGCATTGCAGCTGTGCAGTTTTTTAGTATGCTCTACTATTATACACTGCATCTACTATATTACACACACTGTTGCCACAACATTTATTGCAAGAGCAAAGGGGTCTGAAAGACCTCCCATTTACCACACCAGCACGATGGATGTAAGATCTCATGGTGTGGCATGGTCTCTACCATGTTTCCTCTTTCCGTTGCAGGCAGGCTGCCTTCACCCTTGTGTACTTGCTGGGTTTGGTATTAAATATATGCATGATAGGGCAAGGCTGGTGGGTTTTACTGACACCTCTCAACCTTGGAGTGTTAAAGTGGAAAATAAGGATACTGAAAGTATGTCTCAATGCACTTAGTTTAAAGCAAGCCATGTAACTGATTTTTTTTACGAGTGGCTGTGGGTAGTGGTTTAACTAGAAGTTAACTGGAAGAATGAGTGGTTTAACTAGAAGAATCTTAGATGGGAAGCAGTCTCAAGCTGTCTTGTAGGTGCAAGCTGCAGATGAGGATATTAGGTAATATTAACTCTCTCACCAGTAGTCAAAAATGAAAAGAAAAAACTCTTTCAGAAAATTAGAGACCTAAAGTCCAAACCCTGCTACTGATTCTGAGTGACTTTTATCTTGGACTTTGATGTAGCTTTTCCCCAGGAACGAAGTCCCAACAGCTCGGAAAGGGAGGTGCACGGCCACGGTGGCTCCTGTGGTATCAGTGTGCTCTGCGTTTGCTGGCACCTTGTTCCAACTGATGTGTTAGAGGGGAATTTTTACGTTGTGAGTAACCTCTTTGCAGGTCTCCATGCCTGAGCTTCCGAGGGCAGACGCCGGCCGGTGCCAGCTGCCTGGAGCACCACACGGGTTGCGCTGCCCTTGCACTGGCCGGTCTCTGGTGGCATTCCCCACCTGCCTGCACTCACCTCTTCCTCTTCTCAGGACTGAAGATCTTTGTGGAGGGATCATATTTCCATTTTCTTTATACACACTGCTAAAAATGCAATTAATCTTGAAAAGAGAAGTGATGGATGGTATGGTAATATGCAAGTACATAGTTATTGCTCCCGTGGCAACACATACTGTTTGGTATTAACAGGTGGTGAGATGAGGGAAGAGGAACTCAGCAATGTGAAGTTTGTGAAATCTCCTTATGCTGTTGATCTGTCTAACACCAAAAAGTATTTTGTGCCTGGAGCCCCCTTCTCCGTTGTGGTATGTAGTGTTCAGACAACTGTGTCCATTTGCCTCCATAACAAGGGATTTATATCTGTCTCGTGTGTAAAATCTATATCTGATCCAGTGAGAGCTCTATAGGACAGAGGACCTCAGGAATAGGTCCAACATGACGCTACTGCTTGTGTGTCTGGTTTGTTTAATTTCTGTACACACAGAGCCTGAGAAGGGAAACTGAAGCCACAAAATGCTGGCTTTCTACTCTGGATGTCATCTGTGCCCTGTTGCACTATAAGGTTTTATAAAAATGTAGCAGTCTATTCCTCACTTCCATATCAAAAGATTAAAATAACAATGTTGTACCAAACTAATCCTGTATCAGATGAAAATTCTGAAAAGTGGATCAGGGTATCGTGTTTTTTTTAAAAATGCATTTAAGCTTTTTAGTTTTTAAACTTCATACCTTTGAGTTTTTCTACAAAGTTTTCTACAAAAAGTTAAAGTTAGAAATTTACCTTAGAGACAAATATCTCATTTTCAAACACTAATGTGTACAGTTTTGTAGTTCTTCTCAGCTTAGAAAAATAATTTCTTCTTGTGTGTGGGTGTTTTTTAAACCCATACATTTCCTTGATGTAACAGAAAAACATTTCTTTCTAATAGGCATCTGTCACTTTGATTGATGGCTCACCTGCTGCCTCTCTACCTGTCACTGCTACTGTTACCTTGCCTGGAAATCCTCCGATGAAGAAGACTGCACTTTCTAATGAAGAGGGTCTAATCCCCTTAACATTTGACATCCCTGGAGATGCTCAGATGCTTCAAATAATGGTAAAGAAAACCCAAACATCCATGTTTAAAAATATACTGCTGAGAAGAGTTCATAAAACAGTTACAAATGACTCTGAAGATGATCATTTTTACATAAAATTAGCACAGAAGGTGGAACATAATTTCTTACACCACCTGCACAGCTTTGTCCATATTGTGTAAGAGATGTTAGAGAGACCAGGGCCCTGAGGGATGTCTCACTGAAGTGAAGGACACCCTCATACATCAGAGCTTTGAGAGTGCATGCGTTGGTGGTAGTGGTGGTTTTTTTGTGGTTCACATGTGCATCTTACTGGCTTGAAGGATGGAAATGGGACTATAAGGAAGATCACAATGAGAAGTGACAGAAAATGATGAGAAGAAGGTGAAGGAAAAGGTCCTGAGCAATGCAGACAGTAGGCTACATCTGGACACTCAGAAGGTTCAATTATGTGCACAATACAAAAAGGGAAAAAAGCTAAGTACAAAATCACTTTGCAATTTTGAACCATTGATTCTCATTCAGAAAGAGCCAAGGCTGAAAGATATCAAGTGCAAATACAGCAAGAGACAAAATAGGGTGAGATAATAAAGTAATTAAAATCCTGGGTTTTGGTGCCAGGTTCTGCTAATGAGGTCTCAGGAGTGATTCATCTCATTTCCCAGCATTTTCTGAATAACCTGGCAAGATACAAATTATGGGCGACGCTCTAACTTGTCTCCTGAGGGACACTTTACTCACTCTGTCCTTTTCTTCCCTGACAGGTAAAGGCTGAAGAGGGAAAAGAAAAATTTGAATCACCTGAAACCAGTATCAGAGCTGAAAGATACCAGTCTGCTTCCCCAAACTACCTCAGCATCAGCATCCCGTATACTGTTGTGGCACCTGGAGATACCTTACGCATCACCTTGAATGATATTCATCAGTCTGGAAGTGGAAAGATTGACTATTTCTATTATATGGTAAACAGAATGGTAGCATGCCAGTAATTCTTTTCAGAAATTATACAGCCCAGTATCTTGGGCAACCTACCAAGACAGACTGAGGGAACTGGGCTTGTTCAGTTTGGTGAAGAGGCTAAGAGTTAATAGCAACCTAAAATTACTTGACGAGGTATTACAGATGTAATGAAGACAACTTTCTTAGGTGGTGCCATGCAATAAAACAAGGGGCAAAGGCTACAAGTTCTGGCCTGGAAGGTTCATTCTGGAAAAATCTTTTCACTAGTGAGGAATGCAATACTGGAAGAGGTTCCCCAGAGAGTTTAGGGAATTGCCATCCTCAGAAGCATTCAACACTCAACGAGAGAAAACCACACCTGGCCTAATCTTATGCTGGTGATGGTTCATCTTAGAGCAGACAGGTGGACTAGAAATCTCCATAGGTCTTTTCTAGAAACTATTTCTATGATTCAGGTATTTTTATATATTTGCGTATATTTTGGGGCATGTAATATACAAATCTTTGTAAATTTTTCTTCTGAAAGAGGATATGGAAGTACAAATGTTAGTCTGTAGTTTCTAATACAGTCTAGACCAAATAGGTCCATATCGGGTAATGTTTGTCTGCATAATTATGTGGATATTTTGGAAAGATACTAAACTGAAAGCCCTGAGAGCTGAAATCTTAGACAGATAACTTGTGATGATATCTATGACCATTTGATTTCTCTTACTCCAGATCTCATTCTTTCCCACTCCTTCCAATCTGTATCCTTTCCTTATAATAAACCAATATTAAATATTATTTTTATTGGTCTGATTCCCATAAATACCATTTTTTTCAGATATTACAGAACTGTCTACCTTGTTGTGGGTAGATCATACATATACATATACATATACATAAGATTCTGTCCCTGCAAGTAGAAATCCTAGTCATATTCTAGGGAATCTTGACTATCTCAGAAAATGCCTTTTATAGTTAACTATTGTTTATTTTATGAATAACACATGATTCTTATATTACCATGGCTCCATATTACCTGCACCTGATGTTAGTTAATAGGTAGGTCAGTGTTACCTCCAACAGATAATGTCATGAAGGATCACTGAAGGCATTGGCTGTTATGGCCCTAAGTAGCGTCCTGAAATTTCAGACTGAAAAGCAGTTCTATCGCTGGAAAAGCAAGGAAACAATCCTGCTCATCTTGGGACCAGTATGCAAAGTATTTATTTTGTTGAAGGAGACAAAGGTGTTCATGGATACATTCCAGGAGTGAATCTGTTGAATGTCAAATGTGTTTAATCCCCTTCTCCCTCTCTTCATCCTAATTTCCCTCAGCAGCTTAAATTTCCCAGCATGATAAGCACCATGGGCACAAGTTCCCATTTAATTTTAATAGAACTCTGATATATTGGAATAATTGTATCCTTAGGAGTTAAATTTAGGCTTGGGGGTTTATTTTCATTGGATGACTTAGCATAGGGTTGTAATTGCTGCTGTCAGGCTCTGGGAAGGTGCAGCGTGTGGGAGGGGTGGTGGAGCTGGAGCTCAGCAGTGAGACTTTCTCCCAAAACTTGGTCTGAAGCCCATTCATTGTGCATTTAGTAAAACTGCGTGTATTTTGTTCAGGGAAGAGCACTATCAGTCCTGCCACTGTGTCCGTTTTCCACTCCTCTGACAACCCATGAATATAATTAACGTAACATAGGAAGAAAGGAATTAAATAGTGAAAGATGGGATGAAATCAGTTAAGGGCCAGTCTGCGGTACTTTATCCTGATAATACTTCTTGGGTGAAACCTCCTGCTCCAACACTTCCACACCGTCTGAAAGACTCAGTGCTGATTACAGGTTAAATAAAGCTAATAACCTCCTGAGGGTGATGACTTGGTATTGCAGAAGACAAAAAAACCCCTGCTATCTGGGACACACTTTTCAAACTGTAAGGCTGAGTGGAGGGTGGTAGATTTGTGTTCAAACTCGTGCCACAGGACCAGTGCAGCAGAGGCTGACCACCACACTCCTGGGCTAGAGGCACTGTGTACTGGTCTCCTCCAGGCTACTGGTATGCAGGTTGGGAATTAAAACTACTAAGTGCCATTAGAAGATAATAGATTTTAAACAGAAATGGCCTCAGAAAATTCTATATATGTATATAAAGTTATGCAACAGTCTAGTGTGTATTTGTAATATTTGATTTCTGTTTGTTTCTTCCTTGCAGGTTGTGGCAAGGGGACAAGCTGAGCTTTTGGGGAGGGTCCCCTCCTCAAACAAAGTAATAAACCTTAAAATCACCGAGAAGATGGTGCCTGCCTTTCGCTTTTTAGCTTACTACTTCATTGAGAATGCGGGCCGTCAAGAGATTGTTGCTGATTCTGTATGGGTGGACGTTACGGATGTCTGTGAAGGAAAGGTACTTTCAAAGCAAGTAGCTTCTGTTTATTGTATTGCAAAATAAGAACAAAGACATGGGGTTTCAGCAGAGCAAGTGCAGGCCTAGGGTTAAAAATTGAGACATTTCATTTTTATTGAAAAAAGGAGTCATCAGGATTCTTGACAAAAGGTATAGCTGGGAAAGTGTCCCAGGAGAGATGGTAGTGATAGCCTTCTTCCATAGGGCAGGTTGTGCCTCAAAGAGATTAAAAATATAATTTCGTATGGATAAATCACCCTCTGCATCTGTCTATATATTAGAAATCTGCAAGGAAACACCAGTAGAATCACTGAGGGGCAGAATCTCTTTATAACTTTGTCTTTTTGTTGTGAGGTGTGTCACATGAAAGAAAGTGAAACAATTCATTGGGAAAAAAATGAACTTGAACTAACTTTTCAAGCTTTTTCTTTCCTGTTAAAAGTAATATTCTGAGATTTTGTAGCATTTGAAAAGCACTTTAAAAAAAAATTTACATTAGAAAATGAAGTGTGGACAAAATAGGGGTCCCTCTAAGCCTTTCTTTCACCTTCTTCCTGCTCCTTTTTGGTACCATAATGTAAAATGAAAAAAAAAAGAAAGGGAATTTTCCCAACAGCATGAAACACAACTGCTGAAAAGTCTCAGCAGTGTGAATTTTTTTTTTTTCATGAAAATGTTTGTTTTGGCAAAAGAAAATGATAGTCCATTAAGAAAAAAAGTTTTCAAGAAAAATTCTAATTTTTTAATTTTAATTTTTAATTCCATCTCTAATACACAAGCCAATTCTTCATTCCTACGATGACAAAACCGGGTTACGTTCAAGTTGGCATTCTATTAATAATTCCCTATTAATTTCATAATCACCATGTCTACTTCCTCCTAAACAACACAAGTGTCTACATCAGATATGCACCAGATCTGAACCCAGTCATGTTGAAAAACTCAAGTGTGAGATAGAAAGGAGGTTGTACTATTACAGACCAGTTTACATCAGTTAATTTTGTCCATTAATTAGTCTTTTGCTGTATTTCATGGCAATTTTGTTTTCACTGGAAAATAACAAAACCTCTTACACATACTTTTAATTCCCATTGGTGCTTAAATGTTATTGAAAGCTAGTGCCCCATATCCTGCACAGACACGTCTTTTAACAGCCCGCATTCTTCTCCACTGGGAGATACCAGCACCTCATCTTCCAAAATGCAGGGTCCGAGGCAGAAACACCACAAAACTGGAACATCCCCCCAGACTCTGACTGCTGACAGTCACAGCTGACAGTATTCTGAGCCCAAAGAGTCTTTTCTTTTTATTAACAAATATGACATTTTTGCTTCAATCTTTTCTATTTAGATTAAAGTGAGAACAGAACAGGAGATATACGAACCAACAGACAACATCAATTTACAGATTGAAACGGACCATGCGGGAACAGTTGCCTTGGCTGTGGTTGATAAAGCAGTTTTTATTCTGAACAAGAAAAATAAGCTTACAGCCAAAAAAGTAAGATATCTGTAAGAAAAAAATACCATATCTACTAGTCTAGCAAAACTTTCCATGACTATTGAGATGATAAAAATTTAATTAATGGCTATTAATTGCTTAATCACAGCTGTGCTAAACTTGAAAATGCGTTTGCTTTTGCAATTTAGCATCTACTTAAGATGAATTATATGCTTAAGATGGGGTTTTCCATGCTACAGCAGACAACTTTGTATATTAAAAAAAAGCATTACCTGAAAGCACTCCCCAACTAAATCAGCTTTAATCTCAGTTTCCAAATGCAGCTTGTAGCACCAGCTTCTGTGAGTGTCTTGCTTCTGCGAGTCAAAGGCTACAAACATTTTTTTAATATCTACTAAAAAAAAAAACCAACATTTTGCAAGCGTGCATGGTCCATCTATGCTATTTTATTCGGCAGGTATTTAATGCTATGAATTCGTATGATCTCGGATGTTCTGCAGGCGGCGGTGCAGATAGTATTCAAGTTTTTACTGATGTTGGTCTGGCCTTTTTATCAGATACAATTAAATCCAGCATTCGGGAAAGTAAGTGCAGTCTGCCCTTTACTTTAGATGTTTGTACAAGACCACTATAGATCTGGGGAGGGTGATGATTGCTTAAAAATCAGAAACATATTATTGTGATGTTGTAAAACCTCCCTTGCCTGTGGATTTTAATTCTTCTGTTTTTCCACTGGGTGCTGGCAGCTCAGGTATCATGGCTGCTGGTCCTTTGGTGTCCAGCTCAGCTGGGGCAGGCAGCAGCTGGCTTGGGCTGTAAGGTGACTCGCCAGACTGTGGGTCTTCTGTGAATGAGATGTGTCCTAAGATGAGTCTTCCACGAATGACTGAATGATCAGGCCATTACGGTCATAGTATCATGACCAAGCTCTTCTGTTCTGCTTTCCCAGGCTACAAATGCCCCCAGGTTACTAGAAGGCAGAAGAGATCTTTGGATTTTCACAAGAAAATGTCAGGAATTGGTATGTCTGCTCACCTGGGTGGCCTGAAAGGCATAGTGGGGTGGGGTAGGGTGGGGGGCCAAAGGGATCTGGCTGGGATCTTGGGGGGCAATAAGTGGTGGGATAGCAAAGGATACCAAGATATTGATAGTCCCAGTTCTTGCGTTGTGACATAACCTAGCACAAGTGTGTGTACCATGCCGTGTGACCTGATGCACCATTTATCAAAACAACTCAAAATACAAAACCAAAGAATGGCCCAGTTGCAAAAGGAAACTAATTCACCAGTGAAGTACTTCTAACTAGACATCATGTCATGGAATCAGTCATGGCTTTAAAGTTTTTCAAAATTATTTGTATGGCCAGAAAATATTTTATAAATCCTATTTTTTTTCTTGACATTCTGCTTTGAAGTTGTGCCAGCTTTAGTACTTTGTGCTCCAACTAAGAGAAGAGCTAGTATAATATTTGGTCTAATTAAAAAAAAAAAAGTTTACACAAATTGATATTTCCTTGCTAGAAGGCTTGAAGCTTGGATCTTCCTTACTTTTGAAATCAATCTCTCTGTTCAAGAATGAGAACACTGTCATGGCTATTTCTATCAAGATATCTAATTCCAGTCTGCCAAGAAGGCATTCTTAATTCACAGTCTGAGTTTGAAGAGAGAGCCTAGAATAGAATATCGAGGATGCCATAGGGCCCATGTTTTCCTCCTGTGTTTGTGGACTGTTTTTAGGATGGAGAACATGTCCCTGGCTAAAGGTAGGATGTTGCAATAACAACTAATGTGAACTGCAAAAAAAGACAGGAATGAGCACAATGAACACCTTTTGCTTATTGCTACTTCCACAGCACTAATTCTGGGGTCTCATTATATTGCAGCCAGCAAATATCAAAACACTGATCTACGAAAATGCTGTGAAGACGGCATGAAATTAAATCCCATGAGGTTTTCTTGTGCCAAAAGGCTAAGAAAGGTGGCTGGCTCCCCCGAATGCAGAAACGCTTTCCAGGACTGCTGTGAGAAAGCCACAGCCCTCAGAAAGGAGGCGAAGCGGAGGATCAGAGTGGGCTTGGCACGATGTAAAGAACAGCGGCATGCAACTGTCTACAGAAAAATACCCTTCATATGGTGGCAAGGGAGGGTTAAGGGGCATTTAGTGCTGTGGGGCTGGGGGTGAGGTTTTCACATCAACACTTCAGTGAGCCCCAGCGTAGTGCAGCACCCACAGGCCATTGCATCTTCACAATTGTGCACTCTGGAGGTGGGACAGGATAACTTCTTGGGGTAAAAAAGGGCAGGAATCTCTTTAGCCACGGTTGGCCTCAGAACAGCCTTATGGAGGAGCTGTCAGCCCACACTCCAGCAGACTGCAACAGGGGAGCAGAGGAGGGGGTATTTGTCTGCATTCGGGGCTCGATCCATGACTATTTTATTAGCGGTACTACTGATACAACACCTGAGTACCTCCAAAACACTGCCTCATGAGAAGGGGCAACTTCAGCTGGGGACGATTTTGTCTCTTTCTTCCTTTCTTCTCCCCAAAGTCTATCTCTGATCACACAAGAGCTCATGTCACAAAATAAAAAAAGTTCTTGTTGAAAATGGTCCCATTCTAAGTGTAATTTCTGCTACCGCTTTTCTCAGAGCTCCCCTCTCATGCTCTGTCTGTCACAAATATGGGACGGTGGGAACATCTTTGCTACACATTACTAAAGGGAAATGTTTTCTTGTTTGGTAGTCTATAGTTATCGGACTTGGAAAGAAGAATTATCCTTTTGTTCAATGCCAATCTTTGGTCATTGCTCCTCTTTTTTTCAACATTTTTCTTTTTAATGCACAAGATAAAACCCAGATGAAGTCTTTTTATACAGAGTAAGGTCAGCAGCCAAAGACTTCACAACAGAAACCCTGCTCTTGTTTTACAGACTATGATGACCATGAAGAAGTGTTTGATGAAACCTCTGTCAACTTGCGCAGTTATTTTCCTGAGAGCTGGTGGTGGAATCTTGAAGAATTGAAAAGCCCTGGAAACCATAGGTACTGTATTACCTGACTGGGTGAATATGTCTAAATCTGTACAGTAAAATGCATATAAATATCAACTTTATGTGTTATCTGATACAGAGAACTTCAGAATATTTGCAAGTACTTTGTCTCCAGAACTGAGGGAATATTTTTTTTCCCTTACAATATTCAAACTTCAGCAAATGACAATATTTCCATTTTATACATCCTTCCTAATACATTTTATTTTGTGTTTCTTAGTGTAGCGAATTTTGCTCCTGACTCTATAACTACCTGGGAAGTTCAGGCAATAAGCATATCTCCCCAAAAAGGTATAAGTATTGGGTATTTTATTTGGTTTCTTTGTACGGATAAATAGAGAACATATATTTTTAAAACAGAGATAGAATGCTCTCTTGACAGAGTGAGGCAGTCTGTATTGAAAAACACTGTGTTTTGATCATGACATTTACCCTCTTTCATGCCATATTAAAGCCCAGCTAGAATTTAAGAGATAGGTATATATTTATAAATACAACATGAAGTGGGCTCTGAAGAAGTATACAATCAAAACTCTCCTCTGTTCTAACTTTTAGCTTTCTCACGGCCAAAAAGCCACAATAAAGCTATCAGTAATATCATTTTTATTTTAATATTTTTGGGACAAAGTTCTGGCCATCTCAGAGAAGCATGAAAGTTTGTGGTCTCTGGAGAGCCAGAGAAGAGCTGAGCACCAGGAGTCTAGCAGAGGATCTGCAAGGGCTGGACACCAGAGAGCCCACGTTCCCAGGTGCTGTTGTCTAGGAGCTCCTGGGGGTTGACCAGGACCATGCAGGAGGGACTAAAGGTCCACCTGGTACTGCCCACTCCCCTTCAGAAATGCAGGCTCATCCAGGGGTGCAGTGATGGGCATGGAGTTTATTTACAGAAAGTGAGGAAAGGTCATTGTGTTTTAAGCATGACCTTTGCCGGAAGGCTGGACCACATTTCACTCACAAAAGCTACAAACACTCCTGCCAAATTTTACCTACCTAAAACCATGGCAGTGACTCCAGCGGGCAAATCAACTACCCCCGAGATAGGTCTCTAGCGCAGGTGAGTTGAAATGCTTTCTGGATATGCCTGACTCCCTCTCCTGCTCTTGGCCTTGGGGAAGCCCGGGCAATGAGTTTTGATCAGACATTTAAATTTTCATCAGCTGTTGTTAAGTGTGTAATTCTCAACTCTGTTTTTTTCTCATCCCAGGATTTTGCCTAGCTGAGCCCCACACCTTTGAAGTTTTCAAAAACTTCTTTCTGTCCCTGAGATTACCATACTCAGTCAGACGACATGAACAACTAGAAATAAAAGCAGTGGTTTACAACTATCTGCCCAACGATCTCCAGGTAGTATTACCACCAACTGCTGTGCTATACACATCTAGATAGCTAGATGTATAGCTATGTAATAATTTATTGTAAATAACCCAACCACCTTCCAGTACCCTCCTACAGTCCAGACACCATGCTTCCATTTTGAAAGTCCCCCCAAGAACAGGATCCAATTCTACTTGTTAATCGAACTCACTGTATAAATGAGATTTTATTTACCATATTACACAGCCAAATTCCTTCTCTTTGGGTATGTCTTCTCCCGCTTCACTGAAGCAACCAGCTACTTTTTTGCTGCCTGCCAATCTGGGCAACACCCAGCTGTTGATAAAGCAGGTACGAAAAATACAGAGGTAAATTCTGAGCACAAAATGCAATATGTTAGCCACAAAATTCATTGTGCATACAATGCAAAGCCACTTTTTGGCTGCATGTGACACATACCCAGGTCTGCATATGGCCACAGTTGTCACTGGGCTTAGAGCCTCCATCATCCTCAGGCTGATGATCTTTCTTTGATCTCTTCTTATCTCTCAGCCAGGTCTGCTTGACCATCATCTTCTCAACTGTGTTGAATGGTGTATGGCTGGGATGTATAGAAAAGCACTGTCCTTCTTACTGCCCTGTGGTTCAGGGCTAGACCAAAACTATACTGCAAATTCAGAGTAATGAAGAAAGACTAGCTGATTTACCTTCACAGCTCTAGTCAATGTAGGTGAATGTTAACACACCATAGGGTAATAGAACAATTTAAGTTGAAAGGGACCTCCAGAGGTCTCTAGCCCAACCTGCTGCTCAGAGCAGGTCCAGTTAGAACAGGTTGTTCAGGGCTTTGTCCAGTCAGATATTGAATATCTCCAAGGAGGGAAACTCTACAAACTCTTTGGACAAGCTGTGGCAGCATTTGATCACTTATTTCTTGATGAAAAGGTTTTCCCATTTTATAAATAGAGAATAGTAAATTCAGGAAGCGAAGTAAATTCAGGAGCAAAGAAAAAAACACTTTCCGTCTTGCAAAATGTCTGCATTGCTATTTCCTTTTTAAGCAAAAGCTTATACCTGTTTCTCATTTCCCATTCTTACCTGGACATGGTGGAGCTGGAGTACTTTTCCCGTGTGGTAATGCATTAAGCCTGATCACAGGCATTGCCTTGTCCCCACAGGTTACGGTGACGATGGAAGCAGTGAGGGGGCTGTGCACCGCAGAGGCAATGGAGAAGGCTGTGCAGCTGACGCTGGTGGCTAAGGGGAACTCCGCAACACCAGTCTACTTCTCGGTTGTCCCTCTGACTGTGGGAGAAATTCCAATTACTATTACTGCTTTTGACATGGTTTCTGGGCACACTGATAGCATTAGGAAGAACCTCAACGTTGTGGTAGGTATAACTAGCGGAGGGAAGGCACTTTACGAATATGTGTTTCTCTTCAAATATAACATTCACTAAGTGTAGAGCTCTTGTGGAGGGAGTAAAATCATAGAAACGTAAGGCTGGAAGCAATCTCAGGAAACCTGTTTCTCAGCAAGGATTGAGTTATATCATGAGGAAGAAATATAACCCTGTGGTGGGCTTGTGTGTAGTGTATATGGAAAGAATTGTTCGCTATGGCAAAAAGGCATCCTTCTACCCATGACATAGCAACAACTTCCTTCATGCAGTCAGTGCCCATTTTGTACTCTTTAACTTCCACCTGCTTCATTAACGTTTATAAAAATTGTTTTTCTCTTATGAAGCCAAGGTTGAAGATGTCCATCTAGCAATATGTTGAGAAGGAAGTGCTCTCTGCTAGTCATAAGGTTAAACCCTGTTTCATTCCTTTCCAGTTAATGGTTCTTCAACCTTAGCAATTGCATAGGTAAAACACATACAGGCAAACAAAGATGTGGTATTAATTATTTAATACCTTAGTTCTCTTCCAAAATGATGAAAAAGAGAAGCCTTTTAGAAAAGATTATTACTTTTCAAGATTAATTTCAAGACTCATTACAGCACCCAAGTAGCCCACTGAGGGTTATTTTCAATCCACACAAAAAGTGCAAAATATGAATCCTTGCACCATGAATGTCAGGGAATGGCCACATAGGTAAAGATAAGGCATGGGATGTCAGGAACCTGCTGTTGTTACAGGCCATAACTTTTCTAACTTTCCTAGAGATAGACACAGTCTCAGAGTTCAATGCTACACTAAAACACTAAGTGTCTGTAAAAACAACTTTATTAAAATAGAAACTGTAGGAAGAGGGATGTGTGGAAATCAGAAGGAAAAAAGTTTCAGTTTTACAAACAAATGAACTCAGAACTTGGTGGATTTCATATATGAGAGATTTAAAAAAGTGGGTCCACCTGTGAACTTGACTTTTGTGGCTCACAAAGCTGAGAATAAACTTTGAAGTTTAATTTTTGTGGGTTAGTTTTGGTTAAAGGAATTTCATCCAGGGAAATATGTCAATAATAACAAAAAAAGTCAGTAAGTTTACTGAAATTCTGATTTGAAGCTTCAGTTTTACATGGAGAGAAATCTCGCTCCAAAATAACTTATTTCTGCCACCTGTTGGTCTAGTACAAGGGCGGAGATCGCAGCTTTCACGCAGCTTGATTTCAGGTGTGAGTGCTCGCAAAAGTTCTGACTTTTCTTTCCTCAATTGTACAGGCTGAAGGTGTTTTACAGAGAGAAGAAAAGACCATTTGCATTAACAGTGGCTGTAAGTTACACAAAAGAATTACGTACAGATGAGGTTTGGGGTAGGAAAAGGAGGTGTAAAACCTGGTGTGACTATCTGATGGTGTCGTGGTTTAGCCCCAGCCAGCAACTAAGCACCACGCAGCCGCTCGCTCACTCTCCCTCCCACAGCGGGACGGGGGAGAGAATTAGGAAAAACCTCGTGGGTTGAGATAAACACGGTTTAATAGGACAGAAAGAAAGAAGGGAACAATAATGATAATACCAACAAAGGAATGTATAAGAACAAGTGATGCCCAATACAGAGATTGCTCACCACCCCGTGATCGACAGCCCGTCCCCGAGCAGCGATTTCCGCCCCCCCGGCCAACTCCAGTTTATGTACTGGGCATGACGTCGTATGGTAGGGAATATCTCTTTGGCCAGTCTGGGTCAGCTGTCCCGGCTGTGTCCCCTCCCAGCTCCCCATGCACCCCCAGCCTGCTCGCTGGCAGGCCAGCACAAGAAGCTGGACTGTCCTTGACGGCTCAGCAACAACCCAAAACATCAGCACATTATCAACAGTTCCTCATCCCAAATCCAAAACACAGTCTCACACTAGCTTCTGTGAGGAAAACCAGCTCTATCCTGGCTGAAACCAGGACAGTATCCACCCCTTATTCCATACCATTTACGTCATGCCCAGGTCCTATACTTTTCAATACATTCCAATTATTCATTATTACTCTTCCTGTCCTTTAATATATACACACAGATATCACTCTCTTAGTCCATGGGCCATCACTTAAAATGTCTATGGAGTTCAGTCAGTCCATGACTCTGGGCTTCATCCATCATAGCAGTCTCTCAGGGCAGGGGAGATGGTATGTGGTGTTGGATTGTCATCTGGCACGGTCCATGTCCATGATCTCCAGGTCGAAGATGTCGATCTCGAGGGATTTGTTGGGCGCAAGCTGCTGAAGCCAGTTCTGGTTTCATCACTGCTGCACGTTGCTTGGTTTCAGTGAAGCTCATTCTTCATCAGTCTGGGTGATTCTTACTATAATACCATTGATATGGTAGATAGCAGCCATAGTAGTAATGTCATTCTGAACAATTAACATAATACAATTCAAATCATTGACCGTTTTCACCCAAAATCAAGTCTCCTTGAGGTACACATCGGACTTCCCCATCCTTCCGCATTACCCACCAAGTGCACCCAGGTCCCTGGGCAAAGGCAATCCCACGAATGGGTTTGCCTTTTCCTAATGCAGGAGTAACCCAGACTGTCTTCCCCAGCATGTTTCTCACATGCACCACAGGGACTTTATCCCCTTCTACAGTACGTAGAAGTTTTGATTGGGCAGGGCCGGCTCTATTAGTAGATCCCCTAGTGTTGACTAACCAGGTGGCTTTGGCTAAATGTTTATCCCAATTTTTGAATGTCCCATCACCCATTGCTCTCAGTGTAGTCTTTAACAGTCCGTTGTATCGTTCAATTTTTCCGGAAGCTGGTGCATGATAGGGGATATGATACACCCACTCAATGCCGTGCTCTTTGGCCCAGGTGTCTATGAGGTTGTTTCGGAAATGAGTCCCATTGTCTGACTCAATTCTTTCGGGGGTGCCATGTCGCCATAAGACTTGCTTTTCAAGGCCCAGGATAGTGTTCCGGGCGGTGGCATGGGGCACAGGGTATGTTTCCAGCCATCCGGTGGTTGCTTCCACCATGGTAAGCACAGCGCTTGCCTTGGCGAGTTTGTGGAAGTGTGATATAGTCAATCTGCCAGGCCTCCCCATATTTATATTTCAACCATCGTCCTTCATACCAGAGAGGCTTTAACCGCTTGGCTTGTTTGATCGCAGCACACGTTTCACATTCATGGATAACCTGTGCAATAGCATCCATGGTCAGGTCCACCCCTCGATCCCGAGCCCATCTATATGTTGCATCTCTTCCCTGATGGCCTGAGGTGTCATGGGCCCACCGAGCTATAAATAATTCACCCTTATGTTGCCAGTCCAGATCCACCTGAGCCCCTTCAATCTTAGCAGCCTGATCCACCTGATGGTTGTTTTGATGTTCTTCGGTGGCCCGACTCTTGGGTACGTGAGCATCTACGTGACGTACTTTTATGACGAGATTCTCTAGTTGGGCAGCAATATCTTGCCACAATTCAGCAGCCCAGATGGGCTTGCCTCTGCGTTGCCAGTTGCTCTGCTTCCATTGCTGCAGCCACCCCCATAGAGCATTTGCTACCATCCATGAGTCAGTATAAAGATAGAGTACTGGCCATTTTTCTCGTTCAGCAATATCTAAAGCCAGCTGGATGGCTTTCACCTCCGCAAACTGACTTGATTCACCTTGTCCTTCAGCCACTTCTGCAACTCGTCGTATAGGGCTCCATACAGCAGCTTTCCACCTTCGATGTTTGCCTACAATACGACAGGACCCATCAGTAAACAGGGCATATTGCCTTTCGTTCTCTGGCAGTTCATTATATGGTGGAGCCTCTTCAGCACGCGCCACCTCCTCTTCCGGTGATATTCCAAAATCTTTGCCTTCTGGCCAGTCCATGATCACTTCCAAGATTCCCGGGCGATTAAGATTTCCTATTCGAGCCCGCTGTGTAATAAGCGCGACCCACTTACTCCACGTAGCATCAGTCGCATGATGCGTAGAGGGGACCCTCCCTTTGAACATCCAGCCCAGCACCGGCAGTCGGGGTGCCAGGAGGAGCTGTGCTTCAGTACCAACCACTTCTGAGGCAGCTCGAACTCCTTCATATGCTGCCAATATCTCCTTTTCAGTTGGAGTATAGCGGGACTCAGATCCCCTATATCCTCGACTCCAAAACCCTAGAGGTCGACCTCGAGTCTCTCCTGGTGCCTTCTGCCAGAGACTCCAGGTAGGGCCATTCTCCCCGGCTGCCGTGTAGAGCACATTTTTAACATCTTGTCCTGCCCGTACTGGCCCGAGGGCTACGGCATGAACTATCTCCTGTTTGATTTGTTCGAAGGCTTGTCGTTGCTCAGGGCCCCATTTAAAATCGTTCTTCTTCCGGGTCACTTGATAAAGAGGGCTTACAATCAGACTGTAATTTGGAATATGCATTCTCCAGAAACCCACAACACCCAGAAATGCTTGTGTTTCTTTTTTGCTAGTTGGTGGAGACATAGCTGTTATTTTGTTGATCACATCCGTTGGGATCTGTCGACGTCCATCTTGCCATTTTATTCCTAAAAACTGGATCTCTTGTGCAGGTCCCTTGACTTTACTTTGCTTTATAGCAAAACCAGCTTTCAGAAGGACTTGAATTATTTTCTTCCCTTTCTCGAAAACTTCTTCTGCTGTGTTGCCCCATACGATGATGTCATCAATGTATTGCAGATGCTCTGGAGCTTCACCCTGTTCCAGTGCAGTTTGTATCAGCCCATGGCAAATGGTAGGGCTGTGTTTCCACCCCTGGGGAAGTCGATTCCAGGTGTATTGGACACCTCTCCAAGTGAAAGCAAACTGTGGCCTGCACTCTGCCGCCAAAGGGATCGAGAAAAACGCGTTAGCAATATCAATGGTGGCGTACCACTTGGCTGCCTTTGACTCCAGTTCATATTGAAGTTCTAGCATGTCCGGCACAGCAGCGCTCAGTGGCGGCGTGACTTCATTCAGGCCACGATAGTCTACCGTCAGTCTCCACTCTCCATTAGACTTTCGCACTGGCCATATGGGGCTGTTGAAGGGTGAGTGAGTCTTGCTGATCACTCCTTGGCTCTCCAGCCGACGAATCAGCTCATGGATGGGGATCAGGGAGTCTCTGTTGGTGCGATATTGCCGCCGGTGCACTGTTGTGGTAGCGATCGGCACCTGTTGTTCTTTGACCCTGAGCAACCCCACCACAGAAGGGTCCTCTGAGAGACCAGGCAAGGTGGACAGCTGTTTAATTTCTTCCGTCTCCAAGGCAGCTATACCAAAAGCCCACCGGTACCCTTTTGGGTCCTTGAAATACCCTCTGCTGAGGTAGTCTATGCCCAGGATGCACGGAGCCTCCGGGCCAGTCACAATGGGGTGCTTCTGCCACTCATTCCCAGTTAGGCTCACTTCAGCCTCCAGTACAGTCAGCTGTTGGGATCCCCCTGTCACTCCAGAAATACAGATGGGTTCTGCCCCTATATGGCTTGATGGCATCAGGGTACATTGTGCACCGGTGTCCACTAAAGCCTTATATTCCTGTGGGTCTGACGTGCCAGGCCATCTAATCCACACAGTCCAATAAACTCGGTTGTCCCTCTCCTCCGCCTGGCTGGAGGCAGGGCCCCTCTAATCCTGCTCATAGTACTCGTTACCCACTTCTTGAAAATAGGAATCAGAAGTCCCTTCAAGAGGATCAGAGGTGAGATCAGCTCTTCTATTCTTTCTGGGAAGCTGCCCACTGGAAAGTGGAGCGACGATTTTCCTCGAGGAACCTGAACCTCTAATCCTGCTCATAGTACTCGTTACCCACTTCTTGTAAATAGGAATCAGAAGTCCCTTCAAGAGGATCAGAGGTGAGATCAGCTCTTCTATTCTTTCTGGGAAGCTGCCCACTGGAAAGTGGAGCGACGATTTTCCTCGAGGAACCTGAACCCCCTTTTGTAATTGTTTTTCCTTGCAGCTCGCGTACTCGTGCCTCTAGGGTCGAGGTAGGTTTTCCATCCCACCTCCTCATGTCCTCTCCGTAGTCACGCAATTGAAACCACAGGGTGGCTCGTGGTGTGTATCCTCTATATCTTCTCTCTTGAACAGAAGAGCGCTTACTCCTAATGGCTGAGACACTGGTCCGTATGGGTGGAGGGTAGGGCATATCCTCTTTGAATTGCCGGAACTCTCGGGACAGTTTCTCTATAGCAGAGACGCAGGCCCGTAGGGAGGAAGAGAGACTTTCTTCGTATTGCCGGAGTTGGCCAGCCAATTCATCCACCGTTGGTCTCTCTCCGTCCTTCCAGGCCATTACTGCTAATGAGTTGGCATATGATGATGGTGCACTCCGTACAAACTTCTGCCACATAGGTTGCGTGCAATTGACTTCATCTGGATCTTTGGATGATTGTCCATTGTCCAAGTCACCATAAATCACTTCCAGCACCGCTAGCTCCCTCAGGTACTGGATACCTTTCTCCATGGTGGTCCACTTGCCTGGGTGACATAGAACATCTTCCTTGAAGGGATACCTTTCCTTCACACCCGATAGGAGTCGTCTCCAGAGGCTGAGGACTTGTGCACCTTTTCCAATTGCTTTGTCAATGCCCCCTTCCCTAGAAAGGGATCCCAGCTGCTTGGCTTCCCTACCCTCTAATTCCAGGCTACTGGCCCCATTATCCCAGTATCGGAGCAGCCAGGTGACAATGTGCTCACCTGGACGACGGCTGAAATCCTTTCGCATATCTCGCAATTCACTCAGGGATAGAGATCGGGTAGTTACCGTCTCTTTTATAAGTTCTTCCTCTTCCTCCTCTTCAAGCGATGACTCGCTCTCTTCCCTCTTCCGTGCTTGTGATGGCCCTGCTTCAGAGCACTCTGCCTCCTCACTCTCTTCCTCTGGCTCCTTCTTAGCAGGATCTTCCTCCTCCCTTACTAAACGAGCTGACTTCTGCTTCCAAGATTTCTTCTTTTGTACAGGGGCAACTGATACCGGGATGGGCTGGTTCTCTGGTTCAGCTGCAACAGTCTGAGTAGCTACAGTGCCCGCCATGGGGGTTGGAGTAGTGGCAGTGCCCGCCGTGGGGGTTGGAGTAGTGACAGTGCCTGCTACAGACGTTGGAGTAGTCACAGTGCCTGCCACATTGCCATCAGACCCAGAGAGCCTCTCTCCCCTTTGCATAGTGTTAAATAGGGTTCGGTAGGCATGGGCCAGGCCCCAGCACATGGCAATGATTTGTGTCTCCTTGGAGCTGCCAGGCTGACAGCATACTTCTTCCAGATATTCTGCTAGTTTATCAGGATTCTGCACTTGTTCGGGAGTGAAGCTCCAAAACACCGGAGGTGCCCACCGCCCCAGGCATTTGCCCATGCTGTTCCACACGCCCTGCCATTCATAACTATCCAGCCTTGGGGCAGATCTCCGGGTGATATTCTTAAATTGCTTGCCAACCTTAGACAAAACTGAAACCATGTTCCCCAGAAGTAGCAATAGAGGTATTTTAACCAGCCAAGGGTGTTCAAAATACTGAAAAATTATTGTGATGAAGGAGGAAATGTTATGATAGAGGGTATCAAAGGTACCATTCTGCATTTCCTCCATAAAAAACCTTTCAGAGGCAGAAGTATAATTGCTAATCGTCTCCACAAGATTGTAGCCAAAATACAGTAACGGCTTTAGTACAGAGCTCAGATGATACCACATTAAGCTCAAGGTCAGTGCTCTAAAAACAAAATTCACAGGCGAGACATTACTAATCATTGCAGAGTACAGCAGCCCGCAGAAACCAACACCGATCCTTAACATGTACAGCAAAGACGAGAGCATGATGCAAATCAAACTGATATTGTGACCTGCAACCGTTATTATCTCAAGCCTCGGGCCCCACGTTGGGCGCCAAAAAGGACTGTCGTGGTTTAGCCCCAGCCGGCAACTAAGCACCACGCAGCCGCTCGCTCACTCTCCCTCCCACAGCGGGACGGGGGAGAGAATTAGGAAAAACCTCGTGGGTTGAGATAAACACGGTTTAATAGGACAGAAAGAAAGAAGGGAACAATAATGATAATACCAACAAAGGAATGTATAAGAACAAGTGATGCCCAATACAGAAATTGCTCACCACCCCGTGATCGACAGCCCGTCCCTGAGCAGCGATTTCCGGCCCTCGGCCAACTCCAGTTTATGTACTGGGCATGACGTCGTATGGTAGGGAATATCTCTTTGGCCAGTCTGGGTCAGCTGTCCCGGCTGTGTCCCCTCCCAGCTCCCCGTGCACCCCCAGCCTGCTCGCTGGCAGGCCAGCACAAGAAGCTGGACTGTCCTTGACTGCTCAGCAACAACCCAAAACATCAGCACATTATCAACAGTTCCTCATCCCAAATCCAAAACACAGTCTCACACTAGCTTCTGTGAGGAAAACCAGCTCTATCCTGGCTGAAACCAGGACAGATGGATGCAGTGAAATACTTCATAAGGTACAAACATTGCTCTGGTTGACCAGAACTTGTCACAAATCTCTTCATCCAATGCATATCAAAAGACACAGGAAAGAAAAATCATTTAATTCTAAATATTTAGAATTTATTTGTATTACCTCTGTGTTTCAAGGTAACATTCTTTAAATATTAAGTAGGCATCTATTTAATTTACTAATGGGTTTTAAAAACTATTAAAACCAAGCCTAATTTCAAGAAAAAAATATTGCTAATGATTGAAAATTAAATCCATTTAAGAAAGATAAGTATATTTCTTTTCATAATTTTCCATTTAATGTTTCTGATAACATTTCTCTCGTAATTACCATCAACTGTGAGATGTTTAATGAAAAGCATATTCTAAAATTACACTGTATGTTTTTATGTTTAAAGAGTCTGGATATAGATCTCTATTTACTATTTATTTACAGTAAAGTCCCATACACTGGACCTGAACAGACCATCTGATATGGTGCCAGGTTCTGATAGTCACGTGTTTGTTAGCCTGAAAGGTAAATATAATTCTTTGTCAATAACTTCTCCATAGGTGACAAGCGACGTGACCCTTTGTGCTGCTCATTCCTGAATATCAAATCTCCATTCCCTCCTAGTTTTTCTGCCATGACCCAGACAGTCTGTGCTGCCTGCCCAGGTCATAAACCAAAAGAGCCCCAAGGCTGATCCAGTGCCTCTCCTCGTTCTAATTACTCCTTCTCACTTGTATTGTATATAACAGCTTTATGCAGTCCCTCCGGCCTCACTGTGCCCAGGCTAACTTTATGAGAAGGCCAGAGAAGGGAAAAGTTCACCTCTCGTAACCCCACACTGCACGTAGGTCTGAAGAAATCTGCTTCAGTCTTCAGAAATCAGGATGCCAGACTCCGATGTATAAGTTCTGGAAAGTTCTATTTTTCTAAAGAGAAGATACATACAATCATATCCTCATTTAATCAAATAATTTTTTTTATATATATATATACACTCATGCATACATATTTTTAAAACATCTACTAGCAACTACTCTTATTAATGATAACAACATTTTTTCCCAGAAGCTGTAAAATAATGCATTCTTGACACAAACGTTATTGGCTTCCATTTCAAATCCCTGTTCTAAAGTATGGGGATGCTTGAATTCATCAAATGAGAATATCGCAGAGAGGGAAAAAAAACAACCTCTGTACAAAATGTTTGGCATGATTAAGGCATGATCTTTTTTCCCTCTGTGGGAGGATCAGGTCTGGTTTGACAAGATTTTTCCAGCCTTAACCTGAAGCACTAGTCTTTCTGCCTTTTCTTGCTTCCCTGCTTCCAGTAGCCTCAGGACTCTTCCTCCTCCATGCTCCTTCACTGCCCCACCCTTCTTTCTCCAGCTTTCCCAGGGCCTGGCACCTCATCCTTGTTCTTCTCCAGCTTTACAAAGTCTTAAGGAGCTGAAAACAGCGTTTAATAATGAGAAGTACCAGGGCGTGCTGGAGTGTCAACCTATAGCAAGCATCACCATTCTCCATGTTATACCAGACAGCTTTAAATATGATATGTGCTATGACTTGTGTTTTTTACAACAGGGAGTATTATGGATGAGTCTGTTGAAAATTGTCTTAGTCTCACTGGAGTTGAAAAACTTATTCAAGTGCCCACAGGCTGTGCAGAGCAAACAATGGTGAAAATGGCGCCTGCAGTCCACGCTATTGAGTACTTGGATGCCAGTGAGCAGTGGGTGAACTTCAATCCTGAACAGAAGGAGGAAGCCATTAAGATGATTGAAAAAGGTATGCAGATAAAAAAAAAAAAAAAGACCAACCGACACGGTCTTTGTTATCCCTTTGCTTTGCACACTAACCATTGCTACTTGCCAAAGGAGCGAGCGTTGTCTTATCACAGCCACACAGAAATGACTCCGACAATCTGCAGACAGACATGAGAAACAGAACTGCTGAGGAGAATTTAGGTTATTAATTGCCTACGTCTGACATTGCACAGTATTGACACTCACAGTCCACCCTCTCTCTTGCCTAATTTAGAAGCAAAAAGGAAAATCTGAGCTAATCAATTTCAATTCTTTTCATCATTTCCTCCTAATATAGATGTGCAAAATAGATCAAGAGGAATCATGTCCTAAAAATGCTTATTTCTCCCACTGGATCATAGCAGTGCTTAGGATAACCAGCTGGGATGTAGACCTCTCTGCTGCAGATGTCTGTAGTTGGCAAGAGGAGTATCACTAAGGAAATTCCCAATGGTAATCGTGCTATTGAATCTTTCTCTTCCACACTCCTGCATTCAGTACATGAGCTAGAATGACTCCAACAGCCCTGGATCAACCTAGGGAGGGAGTTTCCTTAGGGAGAGAACAACTGCAAGGCTGCTGCTTCTCACAAGCTGAGAGAGTTGGGGTTGTTCAGCCTGTAGCAGAGAAGGCTCCAGGGAGACCTTATTGCAGCCTTCCAGTACTTCAAGAGGGCTTATAAGAAAGATGGGGACAGACTTTTTAGCAGGGCCTGTTGCTATAGGACAAGGGGTAACCGTTTTAAACTAAAAGAGGGCAGATTCAGACTAGATCTAAGGAAGACATTTTTGACAATGAGAGTGATGAACCAGTGGCACAGATTGCCCAGAGAGGTGGTAGATGTCCCAAGCCTGGAAACATTCCAGGTCAGGTTAGACGGGGCTCGGAGCAATCTGATGTAGTTGAAGATGTCCCTGCTCATGGCAGAGGGGTTGGACTAGATGACCTTTAAAGGTCCCTTCCAACCCAAAAATTATGTTTCTATGTTTCTATGTTTTTTATGATTCTTGAAAAGCCCATTCCAAGACATGATCCAAAGCTGGTGTTAAATGTACAGCAAAGTCAGGACCACAGTATGTGGAAGTGGAAATGTTCCAGCTCACAGACACTAACACAGAGCCCTAGAGTTATAAGTATTGTAGCAGGTACAGCTGATCTTTTTAGCTATAGTGGTGTGCATGAGGGATAAAGCAATATAATGTACCTGTTTTCACGATTTTCAGACAATATGTGGCACATATTTCATCCGTGAAAAATAAGGGTATAAATAGAGATTAAAAACATGCTAATAATTGCTGAATGGAGGTCTTTGCCTATTTAGCTAAGATTGCCTAAAATGATGTGAGAGAGTGCTGATGAGCATTTGGTATTATCAGCAGCATTTAGTCCCTATATTAAGCTTTTATTGATTCTTATCAAAGTTCACTGGGGTAGAAAATTAGTTGTGTGGCTATGATACAGACTTTGTCAAGATAATAGCACTCAAGATCAGAGGCCAGAAGTCATGATTTCTAAGCCTATGTCTGACCCAAGAGATGATGTTTTGTATATTTTTTGATTCCATGCACCATAAAATCAACAGCTTGAAAAGGTGCCAGTAAAGGGAAATAAGTTTCCCAAGATTCACTACACAGAAAATGCTTTGTAACTACAGATATCTGCAGTTTTCAAGTTATTCTCATGGCTCAGTTAAGTCAAACAAGACATAGCACCTTCTAAGCTTAGTGCTTTTTCTGTGTCAAAGGCCTGCTGACCCAGTAATTTCCTCCCTAATGTATAAGTGAACACCTCCATGTACTCTTCCACTAGTCAATACTGAACATGTCCACGTTAATACAAGTGATGTATGAAAATGCCCAAGAAGTATGTGTATTCTCTGAACAGTTATGTGCTGTCCTGTTCATGCAGGTTATACTAGACTACTTGAGTTTCAGAAAGTGGATGGTTCCTATGGAGCATTTAAAACAACACCCAGTAGTGTATGGTAAGTGTATTTTTCATAATCAGCTTTGGTTCTGTTTTTCCAAAATAACACTATTATCATTTGATGCATCAGAAGGTTGTGGGGGTTATTTGGGGGCGGGGGGATGTCAAAGTCTGGTGGGCATGGTGTTGCCTATCTACTTTTATTACGGATAATCAGCCATGTAAGTCTCTAAGCATGTTTAGTCCTTGATGAAAGAGGCTTATACTGAGCAACTGGTTATTTTGCATTTGGCACAGAGTAGAAATGTTCATGTTCATATCAAATGATAAGTCACTAGGTTCCAGTGAGTGTGTTGTATCGAATATGAGTCTATGTACAGAATGTTTCTTTTCCTGTCAATATACTCTTCTATAAACATACCTCAGGACAAGTTTGGAATATTTTCTTTTGTGCAGGTTAACTGCATTCATTGTTAAAGTACTCACAAGGTGCAGAAAATACATTAGTGTCCAAGACAGTCACATACACAACTCGATTTCCTACTTGCTTAATCAACAGCAGGCAGATGATTCATTCCATGACCATCACCCAGTAATGGACAGGACTATGCAGGTAAGTCATCCATATTGAGAAGAATCTGTTGCACATTAAGGGCTGTTAAGGATCGAAACTAATATTCTCTGTTGTTGAGTAATAAGAAATGTATCTAAAGGAAAGAAATCTGTAGCGTAAGAAGTACAAAATCTGTAACGTAAAATGAATTTGTTAAAAGGTCTGTTATGTCAGAGATGCATAGCTAACCTTTATCTTTTGATCCAGTCTTAAATAATTTTGCATCTGACCTATGCCTCTAGAGCACTTACAAAATTAATTCTGAGATCTTTGTGTTTGGTAAAAATATATGTGTTTTATTACCGAAGGCCGCAGAGCCATAGAATTGTAATTTAGTATTGAAGGTCGTCTAGTCCCACCTTTGTTCAGAACAGGTCTAGTTGGATCAGATTGCACAGGGCCATGTCCAGCTGAGTCTTGAGTACCTCCAAGGTTGGGGATCTCACAGCCTCTATGGATAACCCGTTTCAGTATTTAACCACTACCATGCTGAAAAAAAAAGGAAATAATCTTAATACCTAACCAGAATTTCCAGTTGCATATGTTAGTCTACACATCCCCTGCACATGTCCAGAAACACAAAATTGTTACACTATTCCACAATGCATGTAGGATATGAAAATAATGTGCACTGCCAAAATCCTTTGAAAATGCAGATACCTTTGTACTGACCTTATACAAAAAAAAGTATTAATTTTATTAATGATCTTTATTAAATAACTAGTGAGGCTTTCACCCTCAAAGCCAGTTGCACAGTTGATGTAACACTGTTGGGGAAAAAAGCCCAAACAGCTGAAGAACTGGCAAAAGATTTTTAACCTGTACCCATGCTCACCTATTTATCTTCTATTTTACATTTGCTTCAGAAGCTATGCATGATGATAACTTTCTACAGAGACTTAAGTCTCTCCAAGCAAGCAACCTATCCTTCTCCGAAGGATAAACATTTGGGGCTAAGTGAAGGAGGAGGTTGTTGTCAAAGATTGTTGAAGATCTTAATGTTGTTGTCAAAGGAGAGCATGAGCAAAAGAATCACAAAGAAGAATACGAACAAAAATGCAGATGTTCAGAGGGAAAAAGCTAATGAGGGCACTATGTTCAGTTTATCAGGAAGAGAAATAAGAAATTATCTAGTAATGATGTATAAATACTTTTACAGGAGAAAAGTTCTGGGTGCTAAAGGGCTCTTTAATCTATAATGAGTAGCAGAGAAATGGGAAAAAAAACCCCAAACATTAGTGCTTGGAAATTGAAGCCACGAATATTCCAATGTGAAACTGTAGGTTTTTAACTATGAGTTAAATAATTAAATATTTGATTACCAGCTGAAGGATGTAGTGGATTCCTCATCTCTTAACGTTGCCTAATGCAAACTGGCTGCCATTGTAGGAGATATGCTTTAGATGGACACAAGTTATTCAGCAAAATTAAAGGGTAAAACTACACGCTCTGTGGTCAGATGGTTTGAGAAGAAGATCCTTGACTTCATGAAAAGTGATTTTCTAAATTTAATCATAAGCATGTGCATGTACATTTAACTTTCCCTTTTCATGTTTCATCTTTCAGGGTGGCATTGGGTCAGCAGAAGAGGATTTGTCTTTGACAGCCTTTGTAACTATAGCATTGCAACAGACTCTACAAGTCTACGAGTCACCTGATGTGGTAGGAAACCTGACTTTTTATCTTTAAGTCTGATGGCTATTGCACAATGGCATGTCCACCCTACTACCTTAAAGTACTGCAAATGAGGAGATGAAAGGCTGTTTACATCTGTGGTGGACAGGGAAAAATGTCACTACCTAATGTACAACAAGGTGTTTCGAGCTATGTACTCCATCATCAATGGCTTTAATCACTAAGCAAAAATTATTAAAGTTGTCTCAAAAATTACTACACTGAAGTTTTCTAATTTCCTAGTACTCACGCTGGCAATAACAGTTAGAAGGGCTGGATGACCTTTTTAAAGAGATCCATTCTGTTTTCACAGGTACAAGCAGTTAGAGGAGCAGTGGCTTACATGAAAAATCAACTTTCAAGAAATACTAACTGCTATTCTACAACTATCACTGCTTATGCTCTGACTCTCGTGAAGTCTGATAGTGAAGAAGCCCAGCTGGTGAAAGAAAAATTAAGGAGCTGCTCTGTTTTTGATGCAGGTACTAGTAACCATTCTTAATAATTCAGTTGGAAAGCACTCTTCCTAACTAAAGCATTTGCAGCACTCTGTTATACAAACAAAGAAAAGTCAAGGGAATTAGGGCCATTTAATTTTATAGAAGTGTGGACGTATATGTGTAATATACTCAAATATTTAAATTGCATAATTAAATATTTCAATGTTGACATTGTAATATGTAATTTGTATAATTAATATGGCTATAAAGTAACAACTTAGCTGTGAAGTTTGGATCGTGATCTTATCTGATACTGGAATTGGAACAAAACCATGGCAACTAGTCATTTACCTTTTTAGTTCCCTTGCTGCCTATCAAGGTTTCCACACCCCTAAAGTGCATTAAAAAAAAAAAAAAGCCCAACCTGCTAAAAAAGAAGAAACTTTTCATGGGTATGTGTGAACAACTATGTGTGGGAGTAGCCCAGACTGGGTTTGTGAGCAAGACGGAAGATGTCCTTCTCAGCCCAGATGCTTTCAAAGTCCCCCCGCCAGTTCTCAGTGCTTTGTTCCAGCTCCACATGGATGTCATCACTTACACTCCAGTCTGTGGCTGTGGTCAATGCTGAGTCAGTTGGTTGTGTGGCTGCACTGCCACATTATTAATTTCTCCCAATCTGTTTGGTTTAATAAACATTAAATATTATGGTTTAATGGCCATAGTTTAAGCATAGGGAATATGTTTCTCTTAATCAAGCTTGGACTTAGGAGCATAATTAATACTATTATCTCTTGGGGACCACCAGACACAATGCTACTATTCCATCAGATGGACATCACGGTACAATGGGATTGTTAGACTGTAATGACTGGATAAGTCAAAATTTAGAATGTTGTGATTTTCCTTTTCCATTATCTCTGTTTCCCAACTGATTTGTTGCTCTCAAGATAGCATCTATGTCTGGTGGTTCCTCAGTGCTATGACATGAAATATCTATTGTGTAGAGCAATAGTCATTTTCAGTAGGTATCTTTACCAAGGGGATTCAAAACGGAGTTGTTATTGCAGAAAAGCAGCAACGCTACTGGGGAAATGGCAACAATGCAGTCTCAGTGGAAACCACCGCCTATGCATTGCTTCAAACGTTGCTGCTGAAAGATGTGGAGTATGCAAGGCCTATTGCCACGTGGCTGACGGAAAGAAGGAACTACGGTGGAGGATACTGCTCTACACAGGTGCCTGACTACCAGTCCAGGTGGAGTTTCAGGGGGTGGGAAGAAAACGGAAGCTCCATAAAGACTTTTTCATTTAGATTTGAAAGCACTATAACAGTTAATCCTGAACTTATTTGGTGTATGAAGCATCAAAGATTTTGGCCCATTAATAAAAATGTTATAAGCCAATAAAGAATCTTTGTCTTTATGAAGACTTATGAAAGGTCAGAACTCCAGTGGTTTTAGGATTTTAATGTTGAAAGAAGAAGCTGGGAAATTAAATGAGGTAGGAACAGACAGATACAGGAGAACTTCAAAGCAGCAAAAAGTCTAAAAACTGAATAATAGCTCCAGGTGGTTCACCGTGTCATCTTACATATTGTTGAAATAACCTGGCATAATTGTTAGGTTTTTTGCATGTCTTTCTCATGTAGGACACAGTGGTGGCCCTAGAAGCTCTGTCAGCATATAGCATACAAACACTGAACACTGCTTCCACCAACCTGACTGTAAAACTGGGAACACCTGGAAGGCAAAAAGACTACAGTATTACTCTGACTGATACTGATGAAGTGATTCAGAAGCAGCTAGAGGTACACAACCATCCTTTGTTTCAAGCTTTTTTCCCTCAAACAGGAGAAATATTGGAACATCTGGCCTAGCTTTTCACATGTTAAGCAATCATGATGTAGCTGGTTTATAGTATTTTTTAATAATTTAATCTATAAAACAAAACCAGAATCTTTATAAACAACAACAAAAAAATCAACAGATGGTTAGCAGCGCACTTTGGAGGCCCTTCCCTGCCTTTTCAAAGAGTTCGGTGATGTGAATCTCCCTTGATAGTGAAGACCAGCCAGAAGCCCAATTCTTGCTAGGGAATGGGGAAGAAGGGGAAAATTCTGATATTCATTGTGTTGAGGCCTGTGAAAATGTCAAATCCAGGCTACAGAGGACAGAGTAAAGTTGGGAAAAATATGTCTCCTGGGCCCCAGAACAGCAGATTAAGCCCAGCACATTAAAAATTCTATGAGACTTGAGGTCTCATAACTCCTTCTGTAGCAAAAGATTTCCCCCATCCCAGTTCTGAAAGTCAAAGGCATAGAAGGCCATGAAGGTCGCAGGAAAACTATAGGTCAAATGCTGTGCACAGACTAAGTCTCTCTTTTCTTTTTTTTGTTGCCTTGGTTTGCAGTTTGAACTTGGGAGAAAACTTGAAGTGTCTGTACACGGCAGAGGAAACGGGACAATGAGTGTAAGCTGTAAATCTGAAATTCAGAGTCCAACTGGACTTCTTTTATTTCCTTTTTGAAAACGGACTGAGAACTTATCTGCTATGGCTTTATGCTTTGTGTTCCTACCTACAGATTTCTAAAATTTGGTGCCTACAGACTGCCCTGATGGGCAGTCAATTTTTCCTGGTTTTAAGTCCATGAAATGTCAATGCTGATAGAGGTGGCTGGAGTTTGAGAGACCCCTTTGTGATTGGGAATAGAGGGTTATCTCAAAGGTCCCACGACATGTGTGATTTGCAGATGGGACCTCTCCTGCTTACACCCATGGCAGTCCTCTGTGACTAGTCTGTCCCTCTGGGAGACCAGTGTTTCTCTCCACGCTCCCATGTCCCATTAACATTTGCCGAAGTGCTGGATGAGTAAACCCCTTGTCATTTAAATGATCTTTTTAGTGGTTTGATATTTGTGTGTTCATCTTAGATATTAAAAGTGTACTGGTCTTCTGAGCTCAAGAACAACACGTGTAATGATCTGATTTTGACAGTGGAAATGGAAGGGAGCATTAAATACTCTGGTGAGTGAAAAGTGAAAGTGACACCTTTGGCCAACTGCTAATAATACTTAATGGCTTTCCAGCCTTGGAAAGTGGTAATAAATTAATGAAAACAAGGAAAGAGAGAAGTTTCTGAGCCCTGCCTAGCCATTGTTGCATTCAGTTTTTTTGGTAGTTTAATAACTATTTGAGTGACTGTAGGTGCAGAGGGTAACTAACAGATGCACAGGTACTATTAATAAGTGTTCTTTGTTATTGGGAGGAGAGCAATAAGAGTGTTCCTGCCTGCCATGCGGGGAAAGCCCAGCTCAGTTCCCTGGATAATAAGGGTCTTACCATGTGGTCTTAAAAATTCTTTGGGACAGACCTGTCACAAGTATTTTCATATGAACAAGACTGTGTTTTCCATCCTCTGAAGTGTGTATTCGTCACCTTTTCTGCCTATGTCCACATTTTTTTCTGTTTGAATAGTTAACTTATAGAGTCAGGGGTTGTCCTTTACATATTTATGCATAGCCTAAACCCCATTCTTAGATAGATATGTTGGTTATACTTACTATAATTATCCCTAAAATTTTAACTCTGAATTAATTAGAAATACTGAGATGGTGTACAGCAAACTTTCTTAAAACCCATAGAGATGGCATTATGGACCACTGCTATTTATCATTATACAAAAAGGAGCCGCATTACCAAGTCCTCAGTCAAATTTGTGCATGGCTGATCATGTCTGTCACCTCCAGAACCTGCATACTCTGATGAAAACGATGATTATGAGGATTTGATTGCTGGGGAAAACCACGCGTTTAAGCCACTCTCTGAAATAGAGTGGTTTGACATCTACAGCAGAAGGAAAAGGGAGGTGATCTTTCCCAGTAAAGCAGAATCGCTGCAGTACAAAGTCTGTGTCAGGTAGGTCTGCAAGATCAGCACTTCATTAAGAAATGTATTCATTGTTGTTTGTAATTCTTGGTCACCCTCTCCATATACACAAGCTCAGCATCCAGCCTGGTGATCTTCTGGGAGTATGCGCACATGGTGAGTCTGCATCCCCTCTCCCATGGCAAGAGAAAAGGTTTCCACACAATGTATTAGGTTTAGATGGTTTACACAGACCTCGAATGTCCATTGCATATTCTGCCTCATCAGACGCTGGGGAGATTCTAAAGTGCCTGGCTACCTAATCATTTGAAAGAAGTCTTTTATTAAATAAAGTATATACAAATGAAATACAGTAATAAGACATTTACAAAGTTTCATTGCTTTCTGGGGAGATGCTGTTCCTTCCTTCCTGGTCACACTCTTGCCTCATAAAAAAGAAAAGTTGTCTACTACTGTTTGGGGGAGGAGAGGAGGCAGAAGGGATATCTTGTTGTGGCCGTCACTGCATAGGCAAGGGCAGAGTTAGTGAGAAAGAAACCCTCTCATGCAGAATAACAGTGAAATATCTGCTTTTGCTCCCTTTCACAGCCTGGCAAGGGTCATAGAAGCACAAAGGGGTGGCCACTTCTAGAGAGGAGCAGGGTGGCAGAAGCAGGTTTTGCTCCCCAGTAGAATTTAGCATTTCCACTGAACAAGCCTCGAGGCAGTGCTTTTTATTCCCCCTCCCAGACAGCAGTGGGCGCAATGGCAGGAGAGGTCTGGAGTTACCCAATTCCCAGGTTTTGCTCTGCCTAGTTAAACATGTATTCAGTGAATTATCTGCTGGCTGAATTTGCCCGATTATTTGCTATGTGGCATTTATCAGCTATCAGATCCACCACTCTGCAGGACATTGCTGAGTGTTAGGGTGAGGCTTAAACGATAATATGAAGCTCCCTTTGTTACAGTTAAGACACAGGAGAAAAACTGGAGGCACCAACTACATCACCATACTGCTTCCCTGCACTGTGCTACATCCCTTGTGAGGAATGGATGGTGCCAAAATAAAAATTTCTGAAGTATTAAGTGTATTCGTCCATAAGTCGAATATCTTATGGCAAGGCATCCCGTGTGAGTGCAGAGAACCATCTCACTATCCAGCAATGACACAACTACATGATTTTTGAGAAGTGGAAGTAGAATAGATTGGAAGTCCAACATATATGCCTAATGGATAGTTAAAGCAATGAGGATTTTTGCCTTGGAGAGCAAAAGTGATGTAAATTTTACTTTGACCATGAAGAATTTGGATAAGCTCATTTCCCAGCTCCACTCTAAAGGTAATAAAGAACAGACACTGTCAGTGCGGTTTACCTTCCCTGTCTTCATCAGTGCTTTCACGGTGGTATGAACTGTCCTTTGAAGGTGATTGATTCTGCCTATCAACTATAAAGAAAGCCTAGATGACAAGCTCAGGAGGGACACCTGAGTTTTGGATGACCATTTGTCTAGTTTAGATGAAAATCCACTTAGGAAATTTAAATGGAGCAGAAAGTTTTGTTTCACCATTAGCAAACCTGAAGAGCCAAACTCTTCAAACAAAGCTGGCTGTTCAGTGCAGATGTTCACTGCTGACGGTCTCCCTTATAAAGGTCCGCAGGTTCCAATGCACCAAAGATGTCCCTGGTTGATCTCTCTCTGCTGAGTGGCTTGGAGCCTGACACAAATGATCTCGAACAGGTTAGAAACACACTTTTCTGTGCAATCTTTTATAGCCTTTTCTACAGAAAATTTGTCTTTTGAAATCTTTCTGAAGGCCACAGAATAAAGAAGGAAAAACGGATTTTGGATAGATAGATTTTCATTACTCTTGTTCCAATAAAATACTTGCTGAATATACTCAAGAAATGAAAAGCTTGTGGTCCACAGAGTTCAGCCTTCTTGGTCCCTTGTAATAGAAATTAGGACAAGGATCAGGAGGGCACTTAGATACATCCCTGTCCTTACATATATTACTCTCCCCACTGGCACTGTTGTCCCCTGACATGCCATGACAGCGTGTCCTGTGCTTGCAGGGTGGAAGGCCAACACATCTTCCAGAGGCAGCTGCTGGTAGGGCACAGTGACAGGGAGATGGGGCACAGTGCTCTGCAAACGTGGCTATAGAGCGTTGGATTATGGAGTCTGCTTGGCTGAGGGAGGTTTGCCCAGGTTCACACTCTCAGGGACTGTTTTCTTTTAGGGAGGAAGAAAGAGGGCAGAATAAAACAAAGAGCTGAACAAAGCAAACCAGAATATAGAGGGTTGTAGCAGTGGTCTTCCTGTTCTGCTAGGTTTTTGTTATGATTTGTTTGTTTTCCTGCAGTTGGTGATGTCTTCAGACCAGTACATTCAGCACTATGAGTACAAGGAAGGAAAGGTTTTGCTCTATTTTGGTGAGGTAAGCAAACCCAATGATTTTCCAATCTCTGCCATTTCAGACAGCATATATAGAATTCTTTTAAAGCTAACCATTATTGTTTTTTGCACTCCATTGCCTTCCTGTGATTTTTTTGTCATATATTATCATTGAACATCTCAGTTTCAGAAAGGGCAGAGGAGATGAAGAAGGGACACATGTATCTTCATCCTCAGACTTTCTATGTTCCAGGAGATGCAGCCCATGTTTGAGATTTGGGCTTTGGCTCCAAAATAAAACATAAATCCTCTCTAGCCAGAAAAGATGCTTTTCCTCTGGGATTAATAAAGGGTGTACTGGTGATCTTGTACATTCCACATGGACATATTGCATATGAAGTCCAATGCTTCCAGATTGAGATCCATGTAGTGACAAACAGATGTAAACATCAAAACCTCTCGTTTCTGTGTATATTTCCCCATACTTTGGATTATGCCTCCACCCTACACCCACTTGAGTTGCTTCACCTCCACAGCCAAAGCAGGGGGGTCCCTGTAGAAAGCACACACAGGGCAATAATCTTTTTAAATGTAAGATGATAGTCAAATGAAAAATTGTAGATGTTATTGCTGCTATAACTGTCCTAGAGAATTTGTGTATTTAACATAGGTCAAAAGCTGTTCCTGACCTCAGCATTTCACTGAGGAAAGTGTATACACTGGCAACCACCCATTATGCCTGTGCAAGGTGGCTTTAGATAAAAACTGAAAAATCATTATATGAATCAGGATCAGACACTTTCAAAAAGAGGAGACCTTTGCTGCACACATCTCACAAAACTGCCTTTACCAGGCTTAGCTGATCCACAAAATCTCCCAATAGAATCATGGAAGGAAAAGCCTTCTTCAAGTTGAAGCTACAGATACCGAGATTAACCCATCTATGCCATCAGAAACAAGCATTCAACAGCTGGTACAGGCAAAAACAACTAAGGAACTGACTGGGGAGAAAGAGTTAGTTTACTTGCCATAACTCTTGTTCCTTTTTCCTCCAGCTCACAAGCGGACCAGACCCAGACTGTATATCATTTGGGGCAAAGCAAATCAATCCCATGGGCTTGGTTCAGCCAGCAAATGCCATTCTGTATGATTTTTACAACCCTGGTAAGTGCACGGAAAAATGATACATGACTGATTGAAAGAGAGTCCCTCAAGAACAAACTTCAGTCTATAGAAAGGTGTTTTTTATGTAATGTGTGAAACCATGTGGTTTTGTTGAGTGTTGAAATAACCTGCCTCGAATACTGTCTTCTACTACCATGCCTTAAGATCGCCTAAATACAGACCCTCTCGGGAAGGGTCCATTATTGCAAATGGGCTGAAAATACAAACTTTTCACTCATGGATTTTAAAATCAGATTTCTTGACATCCTATTTCTCATGGTGCTTTTAAGCATGTTCCGCTCACATTATCTTTTCACTCAGGCTGTCTTTCTATGCATCTAAGATAGGCAACCTTAGAGGTTTGGCTTATGTATTGTGCTTGCTGGGGAAACCAGTCTTCTTCCCCACGCAAAGAAGTTTAAATGCAAATCATCCCCATTTGCCAGAGTTATGTAAACAATATTTGAATATTAAGTCAAATCACTACTTTGCTTGAAGTTTAGAGATCCATGACAGTTTACACTAGGTTTAAACTACTAACTATTCATGATCCTATCTCCTCCTTCTGAAACAGTGCAGAGCTCACTGTAGCTCTGTGCTCTAAAGATGCTTTTAGTCATAGAATCCTAGAATCTTTGTCTTGGAAGGGACCTTTTACGGTCATCTCGTCCAACCCCCCCTCAAGGAGAAGGGACATCTTCAACTAAACCAGGTTGCTCAGAGCCCTGTCCAACCTGACCTGGAATGTTTCCAGAGATGCGGCATCTACCACCTCTCTGGACAACCTGTGCCAGTGTTTAACCACACTCATTATGAAATTTTTTTCCCTTATATCTAGTCTAAATCTACCATCTTTTAGTTTAAAACCACTACCCCTTGTCCTATTGCTACAGACCTTGCTAAAAGGTCTGTCTCCATCTTTCTTATAAGCCCCTTGAAGTACTGGAAGACTGCAATAAGGTCTCCCTGGAGTCTTCTCCAGGCTGAACAATCCCAACTTTCTCAGCCTGTCCTCACAGGAGAGGTGTTTCATCCCTCAGATTGGGCGCTCTCCAACAGGTCCATACCTTTCCTGTGCTGAGGACTTTTAAGGTGGATGCTTTTCAGAGAAAAAAACCAAACCAAAACAAAACAAAAGGGAAGAGTACAACTGGGGTTGTTTAGTCTGGAGAAGAGGAGGCTGAGGGGAGACCTTATCGCTCTCTACAACTACCTGAAAGGGGGTTGTGGCGACGTGGATGTTGGTCTCTTCTCCCAAGTAACTAGTGATAGGACAAGAGGAAATGGCCTCAAGTTGCACCGGTGGAGGTTTACATTGGATATTAGGAAAAATTTCTTCACTGAGAGAGTGGTCAGGCATTGGAACAGGCTGCCCAGGGAGGTGGTGGAGTCGCCATCTCTGGAAGTGTTCAAAAAACGTGTGGATGTGGCACTTCAGGACATGGTTTAGGGGACATGGTGGCGCTGGATTAACGGTTGAACTTGATGATCTTGAAGGTCCTTTCCAACCTAGTGATTCTGTGAACTTTAAAAAAAACCCAAACACCTCCCCCCCCCAAAAAAAACAGCAAACAAACACCAAAACCAAACTGAACAAAAAGGAAAATACCAAAAAAACAACCTCCTCCCCCCCAAAAAAACAGAAGCGACAATCCAGGTTGTTGCCCAGCTGAAAGGCAAGGGGATACCTGTACTCTAGGTGCCTAGGCTATAAGTCTTTGTGGACTGCTGATGTGCATCTAACGTGTTAGTGCTCTGATTTCTCTGGACCAGGGAAAAGTTGGGCTGCAAATATAGTTTCTACTGCATAGGTTTTTCCACCTGAGCTCTCAGCGACAAGCGATTTTGTTTCTTCTCCATAGACAGAAAGTGCAGCATATTCTACGGCGCTCCCAAGCACAGCGCCATGCTTTCAAAGCTGTGCCACGCCAACGTTTGCCAGTGTGCAGAAGGTAAGGAATGACTAAATAGACTGGTCTAAAAGAAGATATTTATTTCTACAGCTCATTAACATGAGAATTGTTAAGCCCAGAAAGGACCATTACAATTACCCTAATGCATAATACAGGACACAAAGCATCATCTAGTATGTTCGGTACCAAACTGAAAAATTGTTTTTAAGATATCCAAGATTGATTTGATAGTTGAATACAATGCATATGTACATGTGCATATGTATGTAAAAACCCTCCACCACACCTCTAGGAAAGTTGTTCTGCCATTTTATTTTATTCTCTGTTAAAATGGTGAGTGAATGAGTATGTGTAAACTATATCTATCTAAATATCCATGCCTATGGAGACAGATGTATCATTTAATTTCTTCACTCTAGGTCCCTGCCCAAGACAAAGATCAACTTTCAGCAAAACCATTACAGAAACCACACGCTTTAGTTTTGTCTGCTACCACCCTATTGTGGATTATGGTAAGGCATGAAAGACAACTGTCGATTTAGCTCGAACATAGTTCTTTTTAATAAGGATAAATTTGTAGTTTTATATGCCCAGATCTCTCCTGAGAGCAGTTGGGTTTCTATATCTGACCTGGAGGCTAAGGAGATAAAATGAAGCTGTGTGCTATCGCAGTCGTCAGGGGAGTGAAAAGGCAAAGTAAAGGCTTCAGAAAGGTGCAGTGGGATGCTGGGGGAAGGAAGCATGGACAACATTACATTACATGGTTTAGGAAAGACCCATGGTGTGAGCACCACCATCCCCTACATCCGTAATGTTACAGGTTGGAGTTAAAGAGTAGGCTTTGCATTGCACGCCATAACTCAGCAGCTCCTTCTGTGGAGCTAGAGGAGTATTTTCTCCTTTTTTAATTTGCCTTCCTGGCCTCTTCTTTGGATGGAAAGTTGGAAGAACTACTGAAGCAAAACTGGTTCAGCAGCTTTGGTGAGTTAGATGCTAACAGAAGGACAGGAAAAAAAGTGAAAACCTAATCATATAGGAGCTTCTTTTAAAAAATACACAAAAGGAATACAAATATAGAGATTGTTGATTAATACCTGTCTTTCTAAAAGTGTATTAGCTATACAGGATTACTATCCTGTTGTTTTTCCCCATGATTTGCAAATAGATGATACACCGGCCTCTGTATAGACATCTAGTGAGAGCATTCCTATTATTCAGTTTTTGGATGCAAGTTCATGTTTCCATCTGGCCTCACACAGTTGTTGTTTGTTGCAGTCTACGAGGTGGAGCTCCTCAACAGTACCCAGAAGAATGTTTTTGATTACTATGAGGCCAAAATCCACAGAATCTTTAAAGCAAGTAAGTATCAAAATGTTTGGCTCCTTTCATTCACCTGTAGGAAAACTAGGTTGATTAAATATTAGCCAATATAAGCCATGCAGATGTCTTCTCTTGCTATAGAAAGAAGGGACAGATATACTTCTAAACTAGGCTTGCAAGAAGACTGATTTCTTGCAAGGCTCATTTGATGCAGCTACCTCACTGTTCTGTTCAGCTCAGGGGTAGATTGATTTGGTTCACATTGTGCAGCAATCCCAGAGCACATGAGCTTCAATTCTTTCAGATGAAACTAAACCAGAAGACACATTCCAGATGCATTCAGTCCATGGCTCCAAACTGCTAGTCTAATATATATATACCATCCAAAAACATGCATAGTGTGTATATTAGGTCTTCTGCGTCAACTATTTGACTTTATAGACTGCTGTTATTAAGCCACATTTTTTTCTACTGTAGACATATCCACTGACCTTTGTTTTGACACTAGATGAAGGTTTGAAGTGCTTGTTAGTTAATTATTAAGCACTTGCAACCCTTGCATAACAGGTTAAGAGTTATCCACAGTGACTTGCCTGAAGTCAGTGAACACAGGAAAACTTCTAGAACTTCAATTTAATAATGGTCATCACCACAAAGAGGACTTTATATTTTTTTAGGTGCAGTTTAAAGATTTGCATTGCTCTCAGACAATGTCCTTTTGCAGGCCTGCCATCCCAGCTGTCCCCATGTGAACTTTACTTATCAGCAGCATCAATGAAAACTGATATTCTTCAAAGTAATTTCTGGAGAGGCTGTCAGATGACATCTCAGACTTCAACCACTGTGGCATCACGTGGTTGTCAGTTTTGAGTTTGGCAGCCAGAGACTGCCTTTAAAAAGCAACTTCAAATATTTTTAAATCTTCCTTGTCGGAACAGAGTAATTATCTTATTCCTTTGATCTTTGGCCAGAGGACTGGTGATGTCACCCAGTACTTCATGGCACACAACTTGTGATCTGTGTCCAATGCCCAGTTCCTGTTAGAAAATTCGGTCCACACTTTGTGAGTCCAGAAGCAGCATTGGTCATACCCAGGGCTTTCCATATGCAGGGAAATGTTAATGTACCTGGTGATCAAAACACCGTCTATGGGAAATTACAGTACCATGACAGAAAGTTTCACTAAACCCTCCAGAAAACCTACAGGATCTAGAAGGATTTAGAACTCTGGGACTCAATGCATTTGCACTTACAATTCACAGGCAAGCACTGGAAAGATTTTGTTTCTTGGCAGCTGAGAGTCTTTGAATCTGAAATTGAAGAGAAGATATGAATTCTCCCATTCACACCTCCTTCTTTTTGATCTCTTTAAAATCCCCTTTGTTTCGTGCTGTATGATGCAGTTTATGAGCATCAGTAGGCTTTCATCAGGCTTGGGAAAGGCTGGAAAGAGGGATGAAGCCATGATGATGAAGAAAAAGCAAGGCATTGCATCCAAGTCAGCTCATGACTGAACTAAAGCTGTTATCTTTTGTATTTCCTCTGGCTGTTTTGAGTGAGGTTGGTCTCTGTTGCCATCACCAAGGGTAGGTGAGAATTAGTAGGATGAATTCTCATTCTCTGGACCCCTAGCGTTATTTCAGTATTGAAAATTTCTTCCTTAGATCTAGTGAACGGCTAACACCCACTGGATGCAACCATCCAACCAGTTCCTCATTCACCAGTCTACCATCAAATCCATAACTCTCCAATTTAGACAGAAGGATGTTGATGTCTTTAGGGGAACAGTATGGACCATGAATATTTTTTTATTTTCCCCCATTAGATTCTAAAACTTGAAGTAATAGTTGCCCTTAAATTCTGCTTGGATACTTTAGAATATTATATTTTAATTATTTTTTTTAATTGAAGATTTAGAATTGGAAATTACATAATAATCTGTTGAAGTAATAACTCAAATGCTTATGATCCCCAGAGTCTGGACTGTATTAGGCCATTTGTGAAGCATATGAACCAAGAAACACCATGGTAATTTAATTTAAGCACAATGAACCTGGGACATAACATCATAATTTTCTGAAATAGTTTTGATCCATCTTTGCATTCCTTGAACAAAAAGAAAATTCAGTACACCATATATACATAGGAACAATAGAAAAGTCTTGGGTTATAGCAGAAAACTCAGAGTACTGCACTACTCTTTGGAAAAAGGCAGATGTAAAACAGCATGCAATACCAAAGACTGACTTTTCTCTGGCCTGTAAGTACCGTACGTAAAATTAATGTAAGTTTTAACTAGGAAATAGATAACAGTTTTAGTGCTAGGTTTCACAGATGAGCATTCTGTGTCAAATTCTCTGAAATCTTATTAGCGTTAAAATATTCTACTTCAGGTCTTTATTCTACTCAGGATTTTATTTTCAATATTAGACTTTCCATGCTTGTAATATAATACTTTAGACAGCAGAAGTTGCAACAAGCTTCTGTTAACTGATAGGAAGACTGTGGTGTCTCACCTGTAATTTAAGCTGGTTTAATGTTGAATTTGTCACCACGGTTGTGCGTGACATTTCAAGTTACAGGTAGAAAGAGAGTAAGAAATTAGAATGTTAGTTGTTTGACTTTTGTTTTTCAAATGGACTTTGAAAACTGTTGTTCTAGACAAAAACCCCAATATCTTCATGATCTGTGGTTAGTCTCATGAATAAGTATCTTTCCAGCTCTCATGACATCGCAGTACCTGACTACCCTTCTTTTCTGCCTTGGATGCCCACTTCTGTAATGGGCAGTGCAGCTCTTGAGTAAATAATCTTCTGGGCCACAACCCAGACCAGAATATTCTAAGTTATTTTAATATTGAGATCACTAAGCGTATGTCCTACATATCAGCTTCAGAGGGGATAGCATAAAGACTAAATCGGTGATGTTCAGATCAGGTGCATTAAGGAGAGTGAGGTTTTAATACCACCTGTTGCATTGTTGAGCCTTAAGCCCCTTGAATTTAGTTTGCTAACTTTTAAGACCATTATGAGCCTGAGCGATCTGAAACATGACATTGCATGTTTTCTTTTTGCTTTGGCTTTTCCTTCAATTTCTGAGATGTAAACAAACTCCATAAGTCCTGAAAAGTCACTATAGCAAAACAGATCCTTCAATAACTACTGAGGAGGCCAAGACAAGCAGAAAAAACCAAGAGAAATGGCTTACTTTTTGTCAGGTGATGTTAAACGAAAAATCCTACCACAGCATGGCCATATACTACCCTCATATACAAGCCACAACCCTCAAGTGAAATATTACCTTGGCTTAGCAGTGGAGTAAATGATCACAAGGGGTTGTGTCCTGTGGGCTATGGTTCTACTTTTCATTATAAAAGTTCATGGGGTTTTCTCTTCTCATGCCACAGCTACTGATGAAAGCATCCAAGTGGGTGCCCACCGGCAGTTCCTAACACGCTCCACGTGCAAGTTAAACATGGTTGCTGGCAAACGGTACCTCCTCATGGGGAAAGATGGGCAAACAGTTGATTGCAACAACAAGTAAGTGCAAGGGTTTCTGAGCAGCAGCAGCTGCTATCGTGGACCATGAATCCAGAGGATACTCAAACTATTAGAATACCTCCAGAAAGAAAAGGGAGGGACAAATTTCTTAGGGACTGATTCTGCTGGCTTTAGTAAAATGCAAAGAGTAAGCAGAGTAACCACTTACTAACTTACACTTACTAACCGCTAACTAACTTACAGGGTAACCACTCTGTAAACAAAAGGCAAGCTGTGGAGAACAGCTAAGCCACCCAAATCTATCGGCTCATCTATCTGTGCAGAGTCTGGTTCCCCCACTTCTCAGAATAAAAATCCAACCCTTACTCCACTGGGCTAAAAACTCACAGCTAGAAAAGGAAAATGGGAAACGCTACACAGTTCCACCTACTGCAGATGCCTTACACAGCTCCTGTGTTGGCAAAAGAAATGGGTGGGACCATGAGGTGGGCCCTAAGAGCAAATCTCAAAGCTTCTGTTATATCACACATGCAACCAGCTCATTCTTCTCATTTCTCACTGTCATACTTCAATGAAAAAAGGGAATTTATCTGACGAGGCATTTAGTCTGACTATTAAGTATTCAGTGAGGAAACCATCTTAAATGTTTAATTTCCCTGTGCTTACCTGGAGAAACATAGTGCCTTTAATAAGTTCTGGGAGGGAGACCACCTCCATAAAATTGCAAGCACTTCCTAAAACCTTTGAACATCCCCTCTCTCCATCTCTGTATGACAACAATAAGAGTGCTTAAGTCAAGAACCTGCTTCAAAAGATGCCTGCTAAATACTGAAGTCTCCCAGCAGAGGTGTAACCTCTGATATCTTCTCCAGTCCAGTCATAAAATGTCAGAAGCTACACGGGTTCTCACCACAAAAAATTAGGAAACATTCTGGGATGCTCTGTTGAAATTAAACGCCCCTTCACTATGCCCCATTGGTGTTCACTGGCGCTTTTGGTGCCAGTCCACAAAATTCTAATAGAAACTTAGCCCAAGCTTACCTGGTGTCACTCAAAACACAAGTACAGATGCATTTGTCCCAGCTTGGCTCTGACTCTTCACAAACTTTATTCAAAGCTCAGTTAACCTGCTGGTGGAACCAGGTCTGAGGCAAATTTCTTGGCTAGTGCAACTCCTGATCTCAGAGATGACCCAGTGGAAGGATGCAGCCCCACACGGTTTACACTTCCTTGTTGCTCCATGTCAGCAGTAGTGACTCACCTCCTTTACCTCTCCCACTTGCACTCAGGATGCAGTACTTCCTTGACGCACAAGCCTGGGTAGAGAAAATTCCAGATGACAGCGAGTGCCGCACCACCCTGCACCGGCAACCCTGTGCTCATCTGCAGGACTTCATGAGAGTGCGTGACAGCCTGTGCCTCTTCTGAACGATTGCTCTGCTCTCCACATACCATCCATGTGACTCATGGGACTCAGCTCTTCCCTAATTTTTTCTTGCAAAGCCTGTACATCACAGTGGCACTTAAAACAATGCAGAGCTGCTTTTGTTGCTATCATCTGTTTTGCTGAATGGGGTAACTTCTTGTAGATATATGTGGGGGGCAGTAATAAAACAAAAACTGCAGTTACTCTACTAGTTATTGTGTTTATTGTCCCTCCCACTGGTGAAGAGAGAGCAGGAATTTGTCTCCCTGATCCATTATACAACAGTGCAATTGTCCTGCAGGGGATCAAATGAAAAATCATTGTGCTTTCAGAGCTGATTAATTCCTGCAGTCATTGTCACTGGATATTAAAGAAGAGGCCAAGAAATGTGCATAGATCAGAAAGAAGACTGAGCATTCATGGGCTTGCCAAGTACAGCCTGTGTTACACCACTACTGAAAGAAGAGATACTAACACTCATGCTTCAGCAGATCAGTTGATTTCTGATTTTAATTGTGAGACCTCATGTAAGGGAATGAATGGCCTCTCTTGTACCACAGCAGGATTCCCCTATGCACATCTGAAGCTGGAACTGTGACTGGTCCAGCATCAGGGATGGGCAACTGCACTGGATGTGTCCTGTGCCTGAGCCAGATGGGCTACTTAGTGCTGGTAGCTCACTGAGAGTACAGAATTGTTTTTTGATTGCACTGTAGTCACATGTCTTTTTAGAGTTTAATTAATTTGCATTACTTAAAAAAAAAAATGATGCAATCTGTGGTTGTGTTTTCCTAAAGCATTGCTGCTTCTGTGGCTATGCAAACAGCTTTGTACTGGAGATGCAGTATTTTGTCAGGAAAAGGTGGAGGTTTTGATGTCACAGTTATAAAGGCTTCCACAAATGGCAAACTAAGTTAACAGTGAAAAATAACCCCAAACCTCAAGACCTTTCTATTCTTAGGATAAGGAAGTCTGTAGAAAATGTTTTGATAACACTGATAAGTAGATGACTTGCAAATATAAGTTTTACTTCTTTAGTTTGCCAGCAAAATGCCATTTGGCAGTCGGCCTGAAACAGAGAAGAGCTGCCATGGAAAGCTGTGTTTACTGAACAGGTCACCATCCTCAGATGCTCATACACTGTCTTCATGCCAGCACTTACCTGGACTGCTTGTGTTGCATTGAGTAAAAATAAGAAGTGTCTCTATCAACTTGATTTGCAGAGCCTTAAGAAGTAGGCTATGGCTGTCCATGCTCAGCTGTGACATGCTCAGATGTCTTGTATTATTTAGAAATATCTTTTTTTTTTTGAGTTACAATTCTTTATTAGCAATTTTATTGGAGAGGGGATTCCCATAAACTTGGGTGCTGTCAAATTTAACATGTCAACAGGCTGAAGAAAAACATAATTTCTGAAGCAGTCGCTTCCTTAGATGCCAAAACCATATTGACATCACGATTCAGGTGATGCTGTTGTCTTGCAAATCCGGAACTTATGTACACAAGCTTTACTGTCACGGGTGCCGAATGGTAAGAAAGCATCACTGTTCAGGCGGGCTGAACAGGCTCTTTGGGAGGGACAGGCAGGGCAGGCGAGGGGGAGGAGTTGCATGGCTGCAGGAGCAGTGACTTGCCATTGGTGGACACTGAAAGGGCAAGGGAGCAGTTGTATCAGTTGAACGTTGCCAAGTGCATGGGGCCTGATGGCATTCCTCCCAGAGCCCCGAAGGACTTAGCAAACAGCATGGCAGGACCCCTCTCCATCATCGACCAAAAGGCCTTGGGAGTCTGGGGATGTCCCTGCTGACGGGAAGATAGCCAACCTCATTCCGGTTTATCAGAAGAGCCTGAGGGAAGAAAGACCCAGGAAATGACAGAGCTCCTAGTCTGCCCTCCCTTTCTGCCAAAGTTGTGGACAAGGTCATCCTGGGTGGTCTTGAAAGGCATTTCAAGGACAATGCAATCATCAGGCACAGGCAGCATGGGCTCACGAAGGGAAAGTCCCATTGACCTAGTTTGAGTTCCTTCGATGATAAGGTCACCTGCCGAGCGGATGACGGGAAAGCAGGGCATGCGGTTGCTCCAATTTTAGTAAGGCTTTTGATACTGTCCCTCACAGTAGCCTTCTGGACAGCTGTCCATGACAGCACACACAGGCTACCAGGGAAGAGAGACACTGTGTAGAGACATGACCCGATCGTCCTTTGCTCTCCTCTGCCTTCCCATTAGCCCTGTGCTCGGCTGTGGAAGGACAAGAAGGGTCCAGACTTGTGCCTGGGTCCTGACCATGACGTTGCCTTGCTCTTGCGGCATAAAGCGGTGATGCTGTGCTTTGGAGTACAGTTCATGCCAGGGAACTGATGGGAAGGAGACGGAAATGGCGCGAAAGCCAGCTTAAAGTGTGCTCAGAAACCCTTGAAAATGGCCAGTGGCTAAGATAAATGATGGGTGTGCTGCCTATGTCGCTTTTCGCCCATCCAACACGTCCTCCTCCAGAATCTCACGTGCAGTCCTGGAAATTAGTTCCTAGACTACACAGAAAGTGCTGAGCGCTGTCTCTCTCCCCGCCGACCCCGACCTTCTTTCTTTCCTTCCTTCCGTCCTCCCGCCCCTCCCACCATTCCCTTCCCCCAAACGTCAAACAAGACCTTGTGTTTTGGTTCTTAGCTTCTCCTTGATCTGCTTTATAGACTTGGAGCCAAAGAGACAACAGGCCTGGCTCCAGCAGGCGCAAGGATGGCTTTCTTCTCTCTGCCAACCGTCCAAGGCATGGCAGGAAGGGCAGGAAGTGGGCAGGGCGTGCCTGCAAGCCCCTGGGCTGCACCAGGCTGCTCTGCTCTGCTTCATGCCACTTCCCCCCTCGCCGCCCGGGAGAGGCTGGGCTTCTGCACACAGCTGCTCACTCGAGAAGGCAGCTAGGCAGCTGCTGCTTCCATTGCACTTGGCAAAGCCAAACTCCTCTCCAGGGTTCCGGGAGAGTGCCAAGGCCACCTTCCAGCGGGACATGCTGTGAAGAAGAAGAAGAAGAAGAAGAAGAAGAAGAAGAAGAAGAAGAAGAAGAAGGTTGCCTTTAACAAGTTGGAGTTAAGGAAGCTCTGCCCCTGGGCTCTGTGGCCAGCTGCATCCTCTTCCTCCCAGTCCCAGCACAAGAGAGCGCCTTTCCGCTGGGACCGCTGCTTTGGCTGGAGGCAACGTGCCCGTCTCAAGCGCACTACAGTGGCATGGGGGGACCTGTGGGAAGAGGGTGGGACGGACTGCGGGCGGCACCGGTACGCGCACGAAGCATCCCGGCACACATGTGCACGTGCTCGTGAGCAAGAGCAGCTCAGCAAAGCTGCTGGAAAGCGGCGTGGCAGAAAAGGCCCGTGGGTCCTGCTGGACACCAAGCTGAGCAGCAGCCAGCACCGTGCCCTTGGCCAAAGGCGGCGGGCGGCGGTGCCCTGGGCTGCGCTGGGCAAAGCCTTGCCAGCAGCTGGAGGGAGGGGAGCCTTGCCCTCTGCTCAGCGCTGCTGAGGCCATGCCCGCAGTGCTGTGCCCAGGCCCGGGCTCCCCAGGCCGAGAGAGACAGGGGCCCCTCCCCCAGCCCCGCCCCCCAGCCCCCCCCCCGGGCTCGGAATGGCAGCTGTGATGTCGCGGCGCTGGCCCGGCAACGGCCACAGTGCCTGCAGGCACGGCTCTGCCAGCACCCGGCAGCTCCAGGGAGAGACCAGCTCTCACCCAGCGGCACTGCCCGGCACCGGGACCCCCTCGGCAACCTCGCTCCAGCCAGCTGGGAGCTCTCCGGAGCCCCAGCAGCGTGTCCGGCGCGAGGACTCCCCTGGCCCCGGCACGATGGGCCAGCTGAACTGCTGCTGCGGCTCCAGGTGGGCTCCCCCCGCGGCTCGGGGACACGCCGGCGCAGCCGGACCCCGCAGCAGCCGCCTTTCTCACGCCCTTTGCCGCCTGCTCTGCAGGGTCTACCCTGGCCCCGAGCAGCAGTGCGCGCCCGGCCCGGCATCAGCCCAGCCGCTGCTCCACCAGCGCGTGCGGGTGACCCAGGGCCGCGTGACGGGGAAGAGGCACCTCCTCCTCTTCAGCGATGCCTTGATTATCGCCAAGGCCAAGTAAGAGGCGCAGACCCCGGCTGCCTTTCCTCCTAAGGCCTGGCCCCGGCACCGGGGCAGGGATGCCCAAGGAGCAGCCCCAGGCCCCGGCACCCTGCTGCTGGCTGCACCCGTGGCCGTGCGCGGGGCAGGCGGAGGCCAGAGGGCAGCCGCCGGGCTCGGCCACCTCCAGGTCACTCCCTGCCGCTCCTCTCTGCAGACGTGGCAGCGCCCCGCGCCCGCAGCTCTGCCTGGCCCTGGGCCGGCTGTGGGTGCTGAGCGGCGGCAAGGGGGCGGCCGGGGATGCCGCCCAGGAGGAGGAAGACAAGGCCACCACGTCCCTCGTCCTCGCCTGGCCCTACGGCTTCTGCGTCGTCACCTTCTGGTGGGTCTCAGTGCCACATCCCCCGGCAGGGCCGGGCAGCTCTTCTGTCCGGCCCCACGCGGCTTCCTCCTGCCTATGCGGCCGTCCCCACGGGGCAGGGCTGTGCCGGCGCCCGCCTCTGCCCGCGGGCTGGGCAGCAGCGGGCGCTCAGGCTCTTTCTCCTCTCTTTCCTGCAGCTCCCGCTCGCTGAAGGAGCTCTGGCTCAGCGCGCTCCGTGGGTAAGCCCTGCCTGGCAGTGCAGCTTGGGGGGCCCGTGCTCACAGCATCAGGGGGATGGTCTAGCCGTAGCCATACGATGCAGAAACGCCGCTCCTGAGCTGGGGAGAGCTGCCCCCACGGCTACGGGCAGCTCTGGAGAGGGCAGAGCTGGCGGAGCTGCTTCACCCAGCCCCGTCCTCCCCCCTTGCCACTGCTCTCCGCTCGATGGCTGGGCGGTGCCCAGCTGCTTCGGGGCAGCTTGGAAGGGCTCCCCGGGCTGGCAGGCGAGAGAAGAGGCAGCTTGGGTCTCACACAGCTCTTTCTCTGCCCCTGCCCCGTGCACAGGCCAGCAGAAGGAGTGGAGGGAGCCCGCGTCACCCAGCTGCCCTCCATCAAGCTCCTGCTGAAGGAGCTGCGCGGCCGCAATGCCGTGAGTGTCCCTCCTGGCCCCGCTCTGCCCCAGGGGCTGCTCCAACCCCGCACCAGCCCCATCGCTTCTCACCTGCTGCTCTTCTCCCCTTGCCCAGGCCAAAACACTCAACACCAGCAGCCTGGAGAGGCTGGTCGAGGGCCTGGCAGAGGTGAGAAGCCCCCGGGCTGCCATCTCGGCCGTCCCCACATCTCCCTCCTGGCCTGCGGCCGATGCAGCTCGCCAGGGGCCCTTCGTGCTGCGGGGCTGCTCGCTGAGCACAGCGCATTTCTTGCAGGCTGGTGCCCGGCAGCAGCCACCTCCCGTCCCCTCCGGCAGCCAAGGTGGACGTGGCCACTCGGCCGGTGAGTTTGGAGGAGACGGGGGCAGGACGGCCCCTCTCTCCTGCGCTGGCAGGCGGCACCCGCGCTGCTCGGGGGCTGCTGCTGCCCTTCCCGCAGGGCACGGCCGCAGAGAGCTGAGCCCCCGGGGCGCCTCGTTCCCCAGCCACGCCTCTCCCTCGCTGTTGGCGGGGACACCCAGCGCGCAGAGGCTTGGGCAGCATTCACCTGGCGCTTGCCCTCCATGGCTCTCTGCTCTGTTTTCCCGGCGGCAGGCGGGACCCGCAGCAGGACGAGGGGGCTGCCCTGGCCCTTTGCGCGGCGAGGGACCTTGGCCGCTGCGGAGGCGCCCGGGCAGTCGGGCTGTGCCGGCAGGGCGGGTCTCTTCGGCCGGCCCCTGGCAGCTCTCTGCAGCCAGGACGGCACGCTGCCCCAGCCCCTCCAGGTAAGCCAGCCTGGCCGGGGGGTGCCTGTGGCGCTGGCTCCTGCGCAGAGGCGCTGTCCCCAGCAGAGGGACCCCGGCTGGGGCTCGGGGACCAAGCTGGCTGCGCCCCACCTCCCCCACCTCCAGCCAGCCCTGCGTCCTGCCCTAGTGAAAGCAGAGCCGCCCACGCTCGCTCCTGGCCCGGAGGAAGGCTCACCGGCCCCGGGGCCTATCCCCAGCCAAGCAACTGTCCTCCTCTGTCCCCCGCAGCTCTTGGAGGAGGAGGAGGATGTGGCTGGGCTTGCCGGCACGTCGGCCAAGGACTTGCCAGCACCAGAGGCAGAAGCAGAAGCAGCAGCGGTATGTCAGGGCCACAAAGAGGGTGACAGCACTGTCAGAAGTTGAGAGTGCTGCCGCAGGGACAAGCAAGGTCACCCACTAGCCGGCAGCTCTGCAAAGGTGCAGAGGAAGGGTGCTGCAGGATGGCCATGGCGGTTTGTGCGGTGATGCCACCAGAACTGGCTCAGCTGGGCTGAGCAAACCCATCCAAGGGCTGTGCCTTTCCGAGCTAAGGTAGCAATTGGGCAGGAAGGTCCTTGCCACCCGTGAACTTGCACATTTCCATTGCAGGTGCCTCCAGTCCCTCCAGAAAGTGAACACCTGGAGAGCTCCTCTGGGGAGACAAGGTAAAATGAGCTAGGTTTGGTGAAGAGCAGAATTGGTTCACGTTTATCATGGCTTGACCTGTCTAACAATGTATTGAATGGAAAGTTTGCCAGGCTCCAGAAGAGCAACCTGTGAAGAGGGGAGCAACGGGCTACTGGACAGCGAGAGGAGCAAGTTGGGAGCAGAGCTCTGCGGGATGGGCAACTGAGGACATCCAGGCAGGCAAGAAGAACAAGGAGCCCAGGTGTGTAGCAGACTCTGCTGCCCATCTTTCAAAGCTCCGAACACTGCTCCGAGTATGGGCAATATTTCTGAGGTGCGCAGAGATGGCAGCGGGCAGGAAGCCTGCAGCTGCCCGTGGGAGAGCGTGTCTGTCAGGAGGAACATATCACTCCAGCATTGGCAGCTCTCCTTCTGCACTTGTGGCAGCTCTGTTTGTGCAAGGCTGAGCAACACCCCAGCAGAGTCACAAGGCTCATAGCAATTTTTTGAGCTCTTTGACCCACTCCCTACAGAAAGAGGCAAAGTCTCCCTTTTCTGTTCATGTCAGCTGGCAAGCCCAGCACTGGCTGCTGGTGTCTGAATCCCAAAGACGCAGCAAGGAGCTGTGTCACGTAGCTGTAGACCCTGAGGTACTGGCACTTCGTAAAAAGCTCACGTTGCACCTGAGACAATTGAGGGAAGAAAAAAACAACCAAACAATACCAAAGCAGCGTGTTTTGCCTTCAAGCCTGGCTTTCTAGCAAGGGACAGTGAGGCGTGCTGCTGCTCGGCTTTTGGAAAGGACCACAGCACAGCTGCCCTGCCCAGCCCTGCTGCCTAGCAAAGCAGTGCTGCACATCTCTGTCAACTTGCAGAGCTCTGAGGGTGTCACACGTGTGGAGAAGGGGACAAAGCCGTGCCGTAGCCACTGCCAGGGAGGGTTCCCTCTCGTGTGCCAGGAACTGCCCCTTGGACAGCACACTGCCCAAAGAATGGGGCACAAAGTCGTGCCTCTTCCTGCCTTCATGGTTTCATCAGCACTTTGGACTCTCTTCTTGCAGGTGCCGATTTTTTTCTGCTGCCTGGATTGCCCGCATGAGCTCTGCTGCCTGGGCTTTGAGGGGCGCGATGCAGCCCCAGCACCACCTCGGCGGAGGCGAGGAGGGAGGCACCGCGCCCTTCTGCTCCGGCCGGCACATTTCACTCGGGCACCGCGACGCCGGAGCGGCCCCGCACCGCCCTCAGAGCCAGCCCAGCCCTGGCGGGAGGCCTTGCTGGCTCACTCCTCGGCTCCGTCAGCACCAGCCCACCAGCCGGCACAGCTGCCCCCGTGGGGAGCTGGCATGTCACCTGCAGATTCCATGGGGCGTCCTGGGCGTGGAGGTGTATATCATCTGAGAGGGACACGAGGGACACGCTGGACAGCATGTTCCAGACTATAAAACCCTCCCGGTTTTCTTTGCCGCTACTCATTCTTGGCAGAGAGACGCTGCACCACCTTGCTGCATACAAGAAGGGAGCAGCCATTGCTGCCCTGTGGTCGGTGCAAGTCCTTGTATGCAGCACACAGCACAATACCCTTTCTTTGAAGCTTTGAGGTTTGTGCACGGGAGCCTTAGGTACCTTTCTTTTCAGAGTTGCTCATCGTTTCAGCATTGTTTCTGGTGAGGAAAACATCCTTTCTGTGTAGATGTTAATTTATGTACATTTAATAAACAGCATGGTATCCTATACTAGCAATGATCTTTTTTTCAGACTAATGAAAAGTTCAAGACAAAAGCATGCTTTGTGTCTGCAAAGAAAAGTGTAAACCTCTGTAACTGTATTAAAAAGCTGCGGTTGTTTCACTCGCGGATGTTTGTAGCTACAGCAGAAACAGAGCTGCTGGCTGCCTTACTGCGAGGTCCACAGGACACCAGTCTTCTCCTGAAGGCTTTCTGCCAGCGTAATACTGTTTGAGTTGCCACTCCATTAAAACAGGACTTGTTCACTAATTGGTTCCTACATGGAAACCCCAGGATAGAAACTTGATGCTGGTTGGCAATGTCAAAAGCAGCATGAGGCGAGGCTGCCCAAAGCCTGGCTGCTGCGCTTGGAGGAAATGTGCCTTGAGTCCCAATGGGCAGACAGGGCACGCCTCTGCAAGTCTGCTTCGCAACACAGCACGACGCAACAGACCTGTGTACAAAGAGCATTAACATCATCACAGGTACAGCCAGTCACAAGGTAGGCAATGCCCGAGTGAAGGCTGCCAGCTGTCCTGCTGGCCGGCTCTGCCATTCACGGCTGCAGACTCCCTTTCCCAGGCACTCACTGAGCCAGGGGCTGGCTTCGCACTCGGAAAGCACGTAGCCCATGCAGCAGCTCCCTCCACTGCTCACCGTGGTTCCCCGTGGCTGCTTATGTACCCAACAGATCTCTTAGTCCCTCCTGTTTGTGTATGGAGAAGGACTCGTAGGAGAGGGGTTAACAGTGATCACCAAACAGGGGAGTTTAAACTTTTGAGTGTAATGAGATACAGCTCAGAGGAGTTGCTACCTTGCTTTTCAGGAGAGCAAACTTGAAGCTACTCAGAGAGCTAGTCTGCAGTGTCCCCTACGAAGCTGCTTTGGAGGGCTTAGGGCTCATAGAGCAGCTTCGTTTTTCAGAACCACCTTCTGCAAGCACGGGAGCAGGCAATCTCGCGGAGCCTTAAGTCAAACAAGAGGGGCAGAAGACCAGCTTGGCTGAACAGGGACCTCCTTTTTCAACTCAGGTGGAAAAAGAAATGTTATGATCCCTGGGACCAAGGTCCGGCTTGGCAGGAAGATCACAGAGCTGTAGTTCATACGTGTAAGGAGAGAACAGACAAGGGCAAAGCTCGGCTAGAGTTGAAATTGGCCAGTGTTGTGTCGGCCTATAAAAAGGGCTTTTTAAAGTACGTTCATAGCAATCGCTCATTGAGCACGGCCAGGGACTCTCTGAGGAGGAGGAGGATGCGGCTGGGCTTGCCGGTGCATCGGCCACAGAGCCGCCAGCACCAGGGGCAGAAGCAGAAAGCGCAGAGGTGTGTGAGGTGCACAGAGAGCGGGGGCTGCGCAAACCCCTCTGAGCGTATCGCGGGATACGTTGTATCGCGGGATACGTTCACAGAATCACAGAATCACAGAATCACTAGGTTGGAAAGGACCTTTAAGATCATCAAGTCCAACCATTAATCCAGAACCACCATGTCCCCTAAACCACGTCCTGAAGCGCCACATCCACACGTTTTTTGAACCTTCCAGGGATGGCGACTCCACCACCTCCCGGAGCAGCCTGTTCCAATGCCTGTCCACTCTCTCAGTGAAGAAATTTTTCCTAATATCCAATCTAAACCTCCCCTAGCGCAACTTGAGGCCATTTCCTCTTGTCCTATCACTAGTTACTTGGGAGAAGAGACCAACACCCTCATCGCCACAACCCCCTTTCAGGTAGTTGTAGAGAGCGATAAGGTCTCCCCTCAGCCTCCTCTTCTCCAGACTAAACAACCCCAGTTCCCTCAGCCGCTCCTCATAAGACTTGTGCTCCAGACCCCTCACCAGCTTTGTTGCCCTTCTCTGGACACGCTCCAGCACCTCAGCATCCTTCTTGTAGTGAGGGTCCCAAAACTGAACACAGTATTCAAGGTGCGGCCTCACCAGTGCCGAGTATAGGGGCACAATCACTTCCCTACTCCTGCTGGCCACACTATTCCTGATACAGGCCAGGAGACTGTTGGCCTTCTTGGCCACCTGAGCACACTGCCGGCTCATGTTCAGCCGGCTGTCAACCAGCACCCCCAGGTCCCTTTCTGCCGGGCTGCTCTCCAGCCACTCCTCCCCAAGCCTGTAGCATTGCATGGGGTTGTTGTGGCCAAAGTGCAGGACCCTGCACTTGGCCTTATTAAACCTCATACAGTTGGCCTCTGCCCATCGATCCAGCCTGTCCAGATCCCTCTGCAGAGCCCTCCTACCCTCCAGCAGATCAACACTCCCACCCAGCTTGGTGTCATCTGCAAACTTACTGAGGGAGCACTCGATTCCCTCATCCAGATCATCAATAAAGATATTGAACAAGACTGGCCCCAGAACCAAGCCCTGGGGAACACCACTCGTGACCGGCCGCCAGCCGGATTTAACGCTGTTCACCACAACTCTCTGGGCTCGGCCATCTAGCCAGTTCCTCACCCAGTGAAGAGTAAACCCGTCTAAGCCACGACCCACCAGTTTCTCCAGGAGAATGCTGTGGGAGACGCTGTCAAAGGCTTTACTAAAGTCCAGGTAGACAATGTCCGCTGCCTTTCCCTCATCCACTAGGCGGGTCACCTGGTCATAGAAGGAGATCAGGTTGGTCAAGCAGGACCTGCCTTTCATGAACCCATGCTGGCTGGGCCTCATCCTTTGGCTGTCCTGCACATGCCCTGTGAGCACTCTCAAGACCAACCGCATACATCGTTGTATCACGTTGGCGGTTTTGGTGGGTAACTATGTACGTAATGTAGGGACACATGCTTTCTTACAGGATGAAAACCTGTAATGTAAAAGGTGGTTTCTGTGAGAAAGTGAGATTCTTCCTATTAAACTGTGTTGGTTTCTGTGTTCAAGGTGTCAGAGTGACCGGAGGAAGTTTGTGTTGTGCCTTCCAACAGCCCGGAGCACAGCCATTCAGGCTTCTGTGGGCAAAGCTGCGGAAGATATAGGCAGGCCTTCTGATGCACAGGAAGGCGGCAGAGGGTTACAAGGCATTGCTTTGCTGTCGGAAGTGCCTTCGGGAGCTTGTAACAGACAGCACAAACGTTGTGGGCGCAGGCTCAGACACCGGTGATGCTCCAGGTGTTGCCTGAGTTGACTCCTTCAAGGGAAAACAAGCCTTCCTTGCTGCCTGTCTGTCTTTCCTTCTCTCTCTCTCTCTCTCTCTCTCTTTTTCTCTCCCTCTTCAGAAATAAAGGTTGATCTACCAACAGCGGTAACACTCTCCTTTAAGCAAGGCTGAGATTAGAGGTCACTCTGGTATTCAAGGGAAAGCAGGAGTTCCAGGTGGAGCTGTGTATTTCCTGTAGGATAATTAACTTTAGAACACCTCTTCACTTCAGATGTCTTGTAGTATTTAGAAATTGTCGTGGTTTAGCCCCAGACGGCAACTAAGCACCATGCAGCCGCTCGCTCACTCTCCCTCCCACAGTGGGACGGGGGAGAGAATTAGGAAAAACCTCGTGGGTTGAGATAAACACGGTTTAATAGGACAGAAAGAAAGAAGGGAACAATAATGATAATACCAACAAAGGAATGTATAAGAACAAGTGATGCCCAATACAGAAATTGCTCACCACCCCGTGATCGACAGCCCGTCCCTGAGCAGCGATTTCCGCCCCCCCGGCCAACTCCAGTTTATGTACTGGGCATGACGTCGTATGGTAGGGAATATCTCTTTGGCCAGTCTGGGTCAGCTGTCCCGGCTGTGTCCCCTCCCAGCTCCCCGTGCACCCCCAGCCTGCTCGCTGGCAGGCCAGCACAAGAAGCTGGACTGTCCTTGACGGCTCAGCAACAACCCAAAACATCAGCACATTATCAACAGTTCCTCATCCCAAATCCAAAACACAGTCTCACACTAGCTTCTGTGAGGAAAACCAGCTCTATCCTGGCTGAAACCAGGACAGTATCCACCCCTTATTCCATACCATTTACGTCATGCCCAGGTCCTATACTTTTCAATACATTCCAATTATTCATTATTACTCTTCCTGTCCTTTAATATATACACACAGATATCACTCTCTTAGTCCATGGGCCATCACTTAAAATGTCTATGGAGTTCAGTCAGTCCATGACTCTGGGCTTCATCCATCATAGCAGTCTCTCAGGGCAGGGGAGATGGTATGTGGTGTTGGATTGTCATCTGGCACGGTCCATGTCCATGATCTGCAGGTCGAAGATGTCGATCTCGAGGGATTTGTTGGGCGCAAGCTGCTGAAGCCAGTTCTGGTTTCATCACTGCTGCACATTGCTTGGTTTCAGTGAAGCTCATTCTTCATCAGTCTGGGTGATTCTTACTATAATACCATTGATATGGTAGATAGCAGCCATAGTAGTAATGTCATTCTGAACAATTAACATAATACAATTCAAATCATTGACTGTTTTCACCCAAAATCAAGTCTCCTTGAGGTACACATCGGACTTCCCCATCCTTCCGCATTACCCACCAAGTGCACCCAGGTCCCTGGGCAAAGGCAATCCCACGAATGGGTTTGCCTTTTCCTAATGCAGGAGTAACCCAGACTGTCTTCCCCAGCATGTTTCTCACATGCACCACAGGGACTTTATCCCCTTCTACAGTACGTAGAAGTTTTGATTGGGCAGGGCCGGCTCTATTAGTAGATCCCCTAGTGTTGACTAACCAGGTGGCTTTGGCTAAATGTTTATCCCAATGTTTGAATGTCCCATCACCCATTGCTCTCAGTGTAGTCTTTAACAGTCCGTTGTATCGTTCAATTTTTCCGGAAGCTGGTGCATGATAGGGGATGTGATACACCCACTCAATGCCGTGCTCTTTGGCCCAGGTGTCTATGAGGTTGTTTCGGAAATGAGTCCCATTGTCTGACTCAATTCTTTCGGGGGTGCCATGTCGCCATAAGACTTGCTTTTCAAGGCCCAGGATAGTGTTCCGGGCGGTGGCATGGGGCACAGGGTATGTTTCCAGCCATCCGGTGGTTGCTTCCACCATGGTAAGCACATAGCGCTTGCCTTGGCGAGTTTGTGGAAGTGTGATATAGTCAATCTGCCAGGCCTCCCCATATTTATATTTCAACCATCGTCCTTCATACCAGAGAGGCTTTAACCGCTTGGCTTGTTTGATCGCAGCACACGTTTCACATTCATGGATAACCTGTGCAATAGCATCCATGGTCAGGTCCACCCCTCGATCCCGAGCCCATCTATATGTTGCATCTCTTCCCTGATGGCCTGAGGTGTCATGGGCCCACCGAGCTATAAATAATTCACCCTTATGTTGCCAGTCCAGATCCACCTGAGCCCCTTCAATCTTAGCAGCCTGATCCACCTGATGGTTGTTTTGATGTTCTTCGGTGGCCCGACTCTTGGGTACGTGAGCATCTACGTGACGTACTTTTATGACGAGATTCTCTAGTCGGGCAGCAATATCTTGCCACAATTCAGCAGCCCAGATGAGCTTGCCTCTGCGTTGCCAGTTGCTCTGCTTCCATTGCTGCAGCCACCCCCATAGAGCATTTGCTACCATCCATGAGTCAGTATAAAGATAGAGTACTGGCCATTTTTCTCGTTCAGCAATATCTAAAGCCAGCTGGATGGCTTTCACCTCCGCAAACTGACTTGATTCACCTTGTCCTTCAGCCACTTCTGCAACTCGTCGTATAGGGCTCCATACAGCAGCTTTCCACCTTCGATGTTTGCCTACAATACGACAGGACCCATCAGTAAACAGGGCATATTGCCTTTCGTTCTCTGGCAGTTCATTATATGGTGGAGCCTCTTCAGCACGCGCCACCTCCTCTTCCGGTGATATTCCAAAATCTTTGCCTTCTGGCCAGTCCATGATCACTTCCAAGATTCCCGGGTGATTAAGGTTTCCTATTCGAGCCCGCTGTGTAATAAGCGCGACCCACTTACTCCACGTAGCATCAGTCGCATGATGCGTAGAGGGGACCCTCCCTTTGAACATCCAGCCCAGCACCGGCAGTCGGGGTGCCAGGAGGAGCTGTGCTTCAGTACCAACCACTTCTGAGGCAGCTCGAACTCCTTCATATGCCGCCAATATCTCCTTTTCAGTTGGAGTATAGCGGGACTCAGATCCCCTATATCCTCGACTCCAAAACCCTAGAGGTCGACCTCGAGTCTCTCCTGGTGCCTTCTGCCAGAGACTCCAGGTAGGGCCATTCTCCCCGGCTGCCGTGTAGAGCACATTTTTAACATCTTGTCCTGCCCGTACTGGCCCGAGGGCTACGGCATGAACTATCTCCTGTTTGATTTGTTCGAAGGCTTGCCGTTGCTCAGGGCCCCATTTAAAATCGTTCTTCTTCCGGGTCACTTGATAAAGAGGGCTTACAATCAGACTGTAATTTGGAATATGCATTCTCCAGAAACCCACAACACCCAAAAATGCTTGTGTTTCTTTTTTGCTAGTTTGTGGAGACATAGCTGTTATTTTGTTGATCACATCCGTTGGGATCTGTCGACGTCCATCTTGCCATTTTATTCCTAAAAACTGGATCTCTTGTGCAGGTCCCTTGACTTTACTTTGCTTTATAGCAAAACCAGCTTTCAGAAGGACTTGAATTATTTTCTTCCCTTTCTCGAAAACTTCTTCTGCTGTGTTGCCCCATACGATGATGTCATCAATGTATTGCGGATGCTCTGGAGCTTCACCCTGTTCCAGTGCAGTTTGTATCAGCCCATGGCAAATGGTAGGGCTGTGTTTCCACCCCTGGGGAAGTCGATTCCAGGTGTATTGGACACCCCTCCAAGTGAAAGCAAACTGTGGCCTGCACTCTGCCGCCAAAGGGATCGAGAAAAACGCGTTAGCAATATCAATGGTGGCGTACCACTTGGCTGCCTTTGACTCCAGTTCATATTGAAGTTCTAGCATGTCCGGCACAGCAGCGCTCAGTGGCGGCGTGACTTCATTCAGGCCACGATAGTCTACTGTCAGTCTCCACTCTCCATTAGACTTTCGCACTGGCCATATGGGGCTGTTGAAGGGTGAGTGAGTCTTGCTGATCACTCCTTGGCTCTCCAGCCGACGAATCAGCTCATGGGTGGGGATCAGGGAGTCTCTGTTGGTGCGATATTGCCGCCGGTGCACTGTTGTGGTAGCGATCGGCACCTGTTGTTCTTTGACCCTGAGCAACCCCACCACAGAAGGGTCCTCTGAGAGACCAGGCAAGGTGGACAGCTGTTTAATTTCTTCCGTCTCCAAGGCAGCTATACCAAAAGCCCACCGGTACCCTTTTGGGTCCTTGAAATACCCTCTGCTGAGGTAGTCTATGCCCAGGATGCACGGAGCCTCCGGGCCAGTCACAATGGGGTGCTTCTGCCACTCATTCCCAGTTAGGCTCACTTCAGCCTCCAGTACAGTCAGCTGTTGGGATCCCCCTGTCACTCCAGAAATACAGATGGGTTCTGCCCCTATATGGCTTGATGGCATCAGGGTACATTGTGCACCGGTGTCCACTAAAGCCTTATATTCCTGTGGGTCTGATGTGCCAGGCCATCTAATCCACACAGTCCAATAAACTCGGTTGTCCCTCTCCTCCGCCTGGCTGGAGGCAGGGCCCCTCTAATCCTGCTCATAGTACTCGTTACCCACTTCTTGTAAATAGGAATCAGAAGTCCCTTCAAGAGGATCAGAGGTGAGATCAGCTCTTCTATTCTTTCTGGGAAGCTGCCCACTGGAAAGTGGAGCGACGATTTTCCTCGAGGAACCTGAACCCCCTTTTGTAATTGTTTTTCCTTGCAGCTCGCGAACTCGTGCCTCTAGGGTCGAGGTAGGTTTTCCATCCCACCTCCTCATGTCCTCTCCGTAGTCACGCAATTGAAACCACAGGGTGGCTCGTGGTGTGTATCCTCTATATCTTCTCTCTTGAACAGAAGAGCGCTTACTCCTAATGGCTGAGACACTGGTCCGTATGGGTGGAGGGTAGGGCATATCCTCTTTGAATTGCCGGAACTCTCGGGACAGTTTCTCTATAGCAGAGACGCAGGCCCGTAGGGAGGAAGAGAGACTTTCTTCGTATTGCTGGAGTTGGCCAGCCAATTCATCCACCGTTGGTCTCTCTCCGTCCTTCCAGGCCATTACTGCTAATGAGTTGGCATATGATGATGGTGCACTCCGTACAAACTTCTGCCACATAGGTTGCGTGCAATTGACTTCATCTGGATCTTTGGATGATTGTCCATTGTCCAAGTCACCATAAATCACTTCCAGCACCGCTAGCTCCCTCAGGTACTGGATACCTTTCTCCATGGTGGTCCACTTGCCTGGGTGACATAGAACATCTTCCTTGAAGGGATACCTTTCCTTCACACCCGACAGGAGTCGTCTCCAGAGGCTGAGGACTCGTGCATCTTTTCCAATTGCTTTATCAATGCCCCCTTCCCTAGAAAGGGATCCCAGCTGCTTGGCTTCCCTACCCTCTAATTCCAGGCTACTGGCCCCATTATCCCAGCATCGGAGCAGCCAGGTGACAATGTGCTCACCTGGACGACGGCTGAAATCCTTTCGCATATCTCGCAATTCACTCAGGGATAGAGATCGGGTAGTTACCGTCTCTTTTATAAGTTCTTCCTCTTCCTCCTCCTCAAGCGATGACTCGCTCTCTTCCCTCTTCCGTGCTTGTGATGGCCCTGCTTCAGAGCACTCTGCCTCCTCACTTTCTTCCTCTGGCTCCTTCTTAGCAGGATCTTCCTCCTCCCTTACTAAACGAGCTGTCTTCCGCTTCCAAGATTTCTTCTTTTGTACAGGGGCAACTGATACCGGGATGGGCTGGTCCTCTGGTTCAGCTGCAACAGTCTGAGTAGCTACAGTGCCCGCCGTGGGGGTTGGAGTAGTGGCAGTGCCCGCCGTGGGGGTTGGAGTAGTGACAGTGCCTGCTACAGACGTTGGAGTAGTCACAGTGCCTGCCACATTGCCATCAGACCCAGAGAGCCTCTCTCCCCTTTGCATAGTGTTAAATAGGGTTCGGTAGGCATGGGCCAGGCCCCAGCACATGGCAATGATTTGTGTCTCCTTGGAGCTGCCAGGCCGACAGCATACTTCTTCCAGATATTCTGCTAGTTTATCAGGATTCTGCACTTGTTCGGGAGTGAAGCTCCAAAACACCGGAGGTGCCCACCGCCCCAGGCATTTGCCCATGCTGTTCCACACGCCCTGCCATTCATAACTATCCAGCCTTGGGGCAGATCTCCGGGTGATATTCTTAAATTGCTTGCCAACCTTAGACAAAACCGAAACAATGTTCCCCAGAAGTAGCAATAGAGGTATTTTAACTACCCAAGGGTGTTCAAAATACTGAAAAATTATTGTGATGAAGGAGGAAATGTTATGATAGAGGGTATCAAAGGTACCATTCTGCATTTCCTCCATAAAAAACCTTTCAGAGGCAGAAGTATAATTGCTAATCGTCTCCACAAGACTGTAGCCAAAATACAGTAACGGCTTTAGTACAGAGCTCAGATGATACCACATTAAGCTCAAGGTCAGTGCTCTAAAAACAAAATTCACAGGCGAGACATTACTAATCATTGCAGAGTACAGCAGCCCGCAGAAACCAACACCGATCCTTAACATGTACAGCAAAGACGAGAGCATGATGCAAATCAAACTGATATTGTGACCTGCAACCGTTATTATCTCAAGCCTCGGGCCCCACGTTGGGCGCCAAAAAGGACTGTCGTGGTTTAGCCCCAGCCGGCAACTAAGCACCACGCAGCCGCTCGCTCACTCTCCCTCCCACAGTGGGACGGGGGAGAGAATTAGGAAAAACCTCGTGGGTTGAGATAAACACGGTTTAATAGGACAGAAAGAAAGAAGGGAACAATAATGATAATACCAACAAAGGAATGTACAAGAACAAGTGATGCCCAATACAGCAATTGCTCACCACCCCGTGATCGACAGCCCGTCCCCGAGCAGCGATTTCCGCCCCCCCGGCCAACTCCAGTTTATGTACTGGGCATGACGTCGTATGGTAGGGAATATCTCTTTGGCCAGTCTGGGTCAGCTGTCCCGGCTGTGTCCCCTCCCAGCTCCCCATGCACCCCCAGCCTGCTCGCTAGCAGGCCAGCACAAGAAGCTGGACTGTCCTTGACGGCTCAGCAACAACCCAAAACATCAGCACATTATCAACAGTTCCTCATCCCAAATCCAAAACACAGTCTCACACTAGCTTCTGTGAGGAAAACCAGCTCTATCCTGGCTGAAACCAGGACAGAAATATATATTTTTTTTTTTTTTTTAAGGTACAAAGGTTAATTAGCAATTAAAAATATTGCAGGGGGGCTGCAGGGGTGGCTTCTGTGGGAAGCTGCTAGAAGCTTCCCCTATGTCCAGTAGAGCCGATGCCAGCCGGCTCCAAGACGGCCCCACCGCTGGCCAAGGCCGAGCCAGTCAGCAACAGTAGTAGCACCTCTGGGATAACGTATTTCAGAAGGGGGGTAAGAACTGGCAGGCAGCAACTGCAGCGGGAGAGAGGAGCGAGAATACATGAGAGAAACATCTCTGCAGACACCCGGGTCAATGCAGAAGGAGGGGCAGGAGGGGCTGCAGGGGCCGGAGCAGAGACCCCTCTGCAGCCCCTGCTGAAGACCATGGCGAGGCCGGCTGTGCCCCTGCAGTCCATGGAGCTCCGTGGGGAAGCAGATGTCCACCTGCAGGCTGGGGAGGGCCCCACGCTGGAGCAGGGGGCTGCACGAAGGAGGCTGTGACCCCACTGGAAGCCGGAACTGGAGCAGGCTCCTGGCAGGACCTGTGGCCCCGTGGAGAGAGGAGCCCACGCTGGCACAGGTTTGCTGGCAGGACTTGTGGCCGCGTGGGGGACCCACCGTGGAGCAGCCTGTTCCTGAAGGACGGCACCCCGTGGCAGGCACCCAGGCTGGAGCAGTTGGTGAAGAACTGCAGCCTGTGGGAAGGCCTCACGTTGGAAAAGTCCGTGGAGGACTGTCTCGCGTGGGAGGGACCCCAGGCTGGAGCAGGGGAAGAGTGTGAGGAGTCCTCCCCCTGAGGAGGAAGGAGCAACAGAGACAACATGTGATGAACTGACCGCAACCCCCATTCCCCGTCCTCCTGTGGCACTCGGCGGGAGGAGGCAGAGAAAATGGGGAGCAAAGTCGAGCCCGGGAAGAAAGGAGGGGTGGACGGAAGGTGTTTTAAGATTTGGGGTTAGTTCTCATTACCTTACTCTGATTCGATTGGCAATAAATGAAACAAATTTCCCCAAGTCCACTCTCTTTTGACTCTGACGGCAATTGCTGAATGATCGCTCCTTGTCCTTGTCTCGACCCACAAGCTTCTTGTTGTACTTTCTCTCCTCTCTCCAGCCGAGGAGGGGAGTGAAAGAGCAGCTTTGGTGGGCACCTGGAATCCAGCCAAAGTCAACCCGTCACAGAAGTACTTTGCATTACGTTTCTTGAAGCTTGCCGAATGGAGATGCTTAGAACAAGGGGAAAAAACGCATCCTTTAGCCCCAATATTTGCTCTCGAACTGCACAGGCTACAAAGAATGTGTGGAGAATGTGCCCACTAATTCTCAGCTATGGGGATACCGAATCCAAACCTCCTTGGTAGAAGAGGGAACTAGAACTCGGGTGGGATTCGGCTCGCTCTAACTTCTGTGGCTATGTTCGGGCTAGGGATCCGCACAGCCGTTGTAGTGAGTGGATATGAAGGGCCTGATGCAGTTGCCTCCCCCTGCGCATCATGTGGGTGTGATCTGAGATTCTATAGGTATGTCCTCTGGCCTCCAGCTGTCCCCTCCGAAGGGCAAGGCTGTCCGTAGGTCCTGTGTCGTGCCTGCTAGACTCTAGGTGCTAGCTTCATTACGGCCTCTGAGATGGCATGAAGTTGCCCGTGTGTAGGAAATCGACCTGAGGCCCTAGTCAATACAGCCAGTTAAGTCTAAAGGGGCCCTAACTAAAGACGTCTACTTTAGGACAGCATGAATAGCTTTTTACTCTGCTAACTCTAATGGTATCTTCGCAATTTTGTAACCGCACTATCTGCAATAGGCCTATCTAAAGTCAGAGGAGCTGAGTCCCACCCTGGGTGTCTCGTGTTTGAGTGGGTGTTTCACGTGTCAACAGGCTGAAGAAAAACATAATTTCTGAAGCAGTCGCTTCCTTAGATGCCAAAACCAATTTGATATCACGCTTCAGGTGACTCTGCTCTCTTGCGAAGCCGGAACTTATGTACACAAGCTTTACTGTCACGGGTGCCGAATGGTAAGAAAGCATCACCGTTCAGGCGGGCTGAACAGGCTCTTCGGGAGGGACAGGCAGGCGAGGGGGAGGAGCTGCACCGTGTGTAAGGTGGGCATCTGCTTTGGAGGGCGGCGGGGCCCGTGAGAGCTGGTCCGTTCTAAAGAGCCACCTTTTAAAAGCCCAGGAGCAGGCCATGCCTTTGTGTTGAAAGTCAAGCAAGTGGGGTAGAACACCCACTTGCCTGAAGAGGGAACTCCTTTTGGAAGTCAGGCGGAAAAAGAAATTGTATCAATGATCCCTAGAAGCAAGGCCAGCCTTGGCAGGAAGACTACGGAGCTGTGCTTCACATATGTAGGGAGAAATGATGGAAGGCCAAAGCTCAGCTAGAGTTGAAAGTGGCCAGTGTTCTGTCAGACAACAAAAAAAACCTTCTGAAGTATGCTAAGAGAAAGAGGAGGTCTAAGGAAAGTATTGCACTGATATGTGGTGAAGGTGGTCACCTGACCAATGAGGATGAAGAGAAGTCGGAGGCACTTAATGCTTTTGTTTTGCCTCAGCCTTCAATATGAATGAAGGGCTTGCGAGTCAGAAGACCATGGCTGCAGGAGCAGTGACTTTCCCTTGGTGGACGCTGAAAGTGCAAGGGAGCAGCTGTATCAGTTGAATGTTGCCAAGTCCGTGGGGCCGGATGGGATTCATCCCAGAGCCCCGAAGGAGTTAGCAAATGTCATGGCAGGACCCCTCTCCGTCACCCACCAAAGGCCTTGGGAGTCTGGGACGTCCCTGCTGACGGGAAGCTAGCCAGCCTCATTGCAGTTTATCAGAAGGCCGTGAGGGAAGAAAGACCCAGGAAATGACAGAGCTCCTAGGCTACCCTCCGTTTCTGTAAAAGTTATGGAGAAGATCATGCTGGGTGTTATTGAAAGGTATTTCAAGGACAATGCAATCATCAGGCGCAGTCAGCATGGCTTCATGAAGGGCAAGTCCCGTTGAACTAGTTTGATATCCTTCTACGACAAGGTCACCTGCCTAGTGGATGATGGGAAAGCGGGGGATGCGGTTGCTCTGATTTTAGCAGGGCTTTTGATACTGTCCCTCACAGTAGCCTTCTGGACAAGTTGTCCAACTGTGAGGTGAGCAAGTACACAGTGCACGGGGTGAAGAACTGGCTGAAGGGCAGCGCTCACAGGGTTCTAGTGGATGGGGCTACATCTGATTGCAGACCAGTCACCAGCGGTGCTCCTCGAGGCTCCGTTCTAGCGCCAGTTCCGCCCAACATTCTAATCAATGATCTGGATGAAGGAGTTGAATGCACCAGGAAGCAGCTTGCTGGCGATCCTAAGCTGGGAGGTGCTGTTGACCCTCTTGAGGACAAGAGACCTTGCAGAGGGATCAGGACTGCTTCAGGCTAGACGCTAGGAAGCATTTCTTTACCCAGAGAGTGACCGAACACTGGACCAGGCTTCCTAGAGAGGCGGTCGTTGCTTCACGCCTATGGGTGTTCAAGAGGCATTTGGACAATGCCCTTAATAATATGCTTTAACTTTTGGTCAGCCCTGAAGTAGTCAGGCAGATTGCACTAGATGGCCATGGTGGGTCCCTTCCAACCGAACTATTCTATTGTATTCACCCTTGACACTACAGCCGCAAAAGCTGTGCTCGCACTTCAGCCATGCATTCTCCTACATACACCGACATACAATTATTATCAGAGTGACCCAAGGTAGAGTTGCCTTCTGAAACGGCGCCTGGGAACTGTTCACTTCAAGACCTTTCAAGGTCTTGGCTTGCTCAGAAGGGCAGCTGTCAATGACAGCACACACAGGCTACCAGGGAAGAGAGACACTGTGTAGAGACATGCCCCGATCGTCCTTTGCTCTCCTCTGCCTTCCCGTTAGCCCTGTGCTCAGCTGTGGAGGGACAAGAAGGTTCAGGCTTGTGCCTGGGTCCTGACCATGACCTTGCCCGGCTCCTGCAGCATAAAATGGTGCTGCTTTGCTTGGAAGCACAGTACATGCCAGGGGACTGATGGGAAGGAGGAGTCGACAAAGACAAATGGAGCACAGAAACCCTTGAGAATGGCCAGTGGCAGGTGCTAAGATAAAATAGGAGTGTGCTGCCTATCTCACTTTTCGTCCATCCAATATGTCCGTCTTCAGAAACTCACGGCCAGTCCCGGAAAATCATTCCTAGACTACGTAGAAAGTGCTGAGCGCTGTCTCTCTCCCCCACAACCCCTTCCTTCCTTCCTTTTCCTTCCTTCCTTCCTTCCTTCCTTCCTTCCTTCCTTCCTTCCTTCCTTCCTCCCTCCCTCCCTTCCTTCCTTCCTTCCTTCCTTCCTTCCTTCCTTCCTTCCTTCCTTCCTTCCTTCCTTCCTTCCTCCCTTCCTCCCTTCCTCCCTTCCTCCCTTCCTCCCTTCCTTCCTTCCTTCCTTCCTTCCTTCCTTCCTTCCTTCCTTCCTTCCTTCCTTCCTTCCTTCCTTCCTTCCTTCCTTCCTTCCTTCCTTCTGTGAGGAACGAGTGATCCGTGTAAAGAAAATCTAGTGAATATAAGCTTGAAGCAAATGTCATTTATATTGAAATAAAGGAATATATGTAGGGCATGACCATAAACAGGGGAGTGGTAGTCTTTATGTAACTTCCTGATAAGTATAGTTTGGGTAACTCCCTTGATATGTGTAGCTTATGTAGCCTCCTGATATGTAAGTTAGTTCCTGATATACTAGTGCAAACCAGTGTTGTAAATAACCGCAGAAATGTCGAGAAAATGTATAGCCAAATAAGGTAGCATAATATAAGTAGAATAACGGAGCGCCTGCACAAACAGACAGCTCATGTAGAGTGCACTGACGAAGAGGAGCATCTTCCTCCCAACGACCACCGGACGACCACCTAGAAAAAGATGAAGCATGCGCAGACCGGGGAAGTGGTGACGTACTTAAAGAAAGATTCATCTTCCAAGAAAAAGGTGGAGAAAGGCGAGAAACGAAGCCTAGAGAAGTATAAAGGAAGGAATTGTAAGAGGTGAAGGTGTGCGTCTTGGTGGAGCGGAGACTCCCGGCGCACCCAGCGCTGTTTGCTTGCCTCTATTCGTTTAATAAATTGTAAACTTAAAATGGAATCCTGTTTGGGACTAATTCATTTATCACAATTGGGGGCTCGTCTGGGATGGTCTTGGTTCCTGAATACTGACTTCATCTAGGAGGGGCACCCCAGCATTTGGTGGCTCCTGATCGGGTCGGGTCGGGACTAACACCATCCTGAACCCAAATAGGAGCAAGCAAAGAATTTAATTTTTATGAGCTCCCTTGCCGGCTGCAGTAGTTTATTTTGCCTGTAATTCTGCGCGCGAAGATCCGAACGAAGACGACGGGGTCGTAAGTATTTAAGGTGTATACCGTTCGGTTGGGTGGGATTCGGTTGCCTGTGTGTGTAAGAGTGTGACTGAGACGGAACCTCGTTCCGAAGCGATTGTGGAGGTCTTCTAACCGCGGTTCCATTCTCCCGCGAGGGACTTGGCCGGTGAAGGACCAAAGCGATTTTTATAGGATCCGTAGGTGAGTGACAAGTTTGAAACCCCCTGCAAGACACTCTTATTGGTAACCAAGGGCTGTAGGAATTGCCACAGTAAAAATTCCTAGATGGGTCAGACGAAATCGAGAACCCAGGACCAGAAGAAAGGGAGCGAATTACTAAAAATACCTCCGGAGAGTCCATTAGGAATAATGTTAAAACATTGGAATAATAAGGGCCCTGGAAAAGGGAAGACAAAAGAGAAATTAGTTAAATATTGTATGGTAAAATGGCCAAAGAACCCCTTGAGACCCCATGTTTTTTGGCCTGTATTTGGGTCATTTGAGGATTGGGTTTGTCAGGCGCTAAACCTGTATGTAAATTCTAAGGAACCGTTTTGCCAAGAGGAGAGCGAGTATGCTAGTTTATGGATAAAGGCCTGTGTGGGCATTTTTAATCTTAAAACAGGGGTAGGGAAAAATAAGACCGTAGGGGAGCAACACATGGAAAAGGAAAAGAAGGATTGGGACCCCCTAGATCACTTACCTCCCCCGTATAATCCAGCTACCCGTCAAATACCGTCACCAAATTTGACGGCTTCCCCTACGGCCCCGGGGTCGAATTCAACTCTAAGGGAAGGATCCCAAACTGAGCACCCAGAGCGTCTTTGTATCCTTTACGGGAAGTACCTCTGGGTGGAGATAGAGGATTGGCAAGAGAGAGGGTTGGAAGAATTACTAAGAGAAGCTCAAAAGGTTTATGTCAGGAGGGACGAAGAAAAACAAAAAGCAGAGGCAAGAATTTTTGTAGCAGCAGTGAGGGAAAGTCAGAGGAGTAAGACTCAGCTGGGAGAGAAAAAAGAGACGAGACCAGAACAGCCACCCCAGGGACAATCTCATCAAGACAGACCCACAAATCCCGTCTGTTACTATTGTAACAAAAAGGGACATGTTCAGAAAAACTGCCGTCAACGGGAACGGGATGAGAAAATGTTCAAAGAGGATTGGGGGTGTTAGGGGCTATATCTTCTGGGGACCTCAACATCAACAGAGCCCTTGATAAAACTATTAGTAGGTCCCCAAAAAGAAGAAGTTTTATTTTTAGTAGATACTGGAGCTGAAAGGTCAACGATTCAGAAACTCCCAAAAGGGGTAGGAAAAGGAAAAGCCCAGATGTCAGTAATAGGTGCAAAAGGAGAACCCTTCAAAGTCCCCATCTTAGAAGAAGTAGAGATTGAGACAGAGACAAAAATTTGTTTAAATGATTTACTTTATTATCCGAAGCAGAATATAACCTATTAGGGAGGGACTTGATTTTAAAACTAAACCTAACTATTCAGAGCCAAGGAGATCGGTTATATATTAACTTATGTACCTTAACCCAACTTGATGAGGAAAAAATTGACCCCCAAGTATGGTATAAGGAAGGAGATGTTGGGAGATTAGATATGGAACCCATCAAGGTTCAGAGAACCTGGTTTGAACAAAGCAAGGTTCAAAGAGCAGACCCTCATAAGCCAATTAGAATTAAACGATATCCTATATCTATAGAAGGCCGGAGAGGTCTAAAACCTATTGTGGATAAATTACTAAAAAAATGGGGCTTTGGAACCATGTATGTCACCCCATAATACCCCTTTACTCCCTGTAAAGAAATCAGATGGTACATATAGGATGGTACAGGATTTGAGAGCCGTGAATCGGCGAACAATCACCAAATTCCCTGTCGAGGCAAATCCTTATACTTTATTGAGTCACCTGTCTCCTAAACATATTTGGTATAGTGTAATAGGTTTGAAAGATGCCTTTTGGGCCTGTCCTTTGGATAAGGGGTTCAGAGATTATTTTACCTTTGAATGGGAAGACCCCGAAACAGGACGAAAAACAACAATTAAGGTGGACTGTGCTACCACAAGGGTTTACGGAGTCACCAAATTTGTTTGGACAGACCTTAAAGAAAATCTTACAAGGTTTTACAGTACACGAGGAGGGAAAATTCTTACAATATGTGAATGATTTACTGGTAGCAGGAGAAACTGAAGAGGAGACCCGAAAAGCCACCATTAGATTGTTAAATTTTTTAGAGAAAAAGGGATTAAAAGTGTCCTGCTCGAAATTACAATTTATAGAGCAAGAAGTAAAATATTTGGGACATTGGTTAAACAAAGGAAAAAAAAAAAGAAACCAGATCCTGACCGGGTTTCTGGTATTTTAATCCTAAGACCTCCACAGACTAAAAAGGGAATGAAAAAAAAAAAAAACCAACCAACCAACCAAACAAAAAAACCACACTGGTGGGATATTTATCCAAATTGTTAGATTCGGTGAGCAGGGGGTGGCCAGCATGTCTCCAAGCCCTAGTTGCTATGGCATTATTGATAGAGGAAGCTAGGAAAATTACCTTTAGTGCACCTCTAAAGGTATATACGCCACATAATGTTAGGAATGTCCTCCAACAGAGGCCAAAGAAATGGTTGACAGATAGTCGACTTTTGAAATATGAAACCATCTTGATAGATTCACCTAATTTGGAATTAGGAGTCACCTCTGCCCAGAGCCCCGCTCAGTTCCAGTTTGGGGAACCCTCCGAAGCAGTAGTGCTATAACACAATGGTTTAGAAGTTATAGGATCCCAGACAAAAGTAAGGCTCAATCTTAGAGATATTGAATTAGAGGGAGGAGAAAAATTGTTTGTAGATGGATCCTCCCGAGTAATAGAAGGGAAGAGAAAATCAGGATATGCAAAAATTGGCAAGGACTTAGAACTTGTGGAATCAGGACCTCTGAGTCCATCATGGTCAGCTCAGGCTTGTGAGCTTTATGCCCTATGTAGGGCCCTGGAATTATTAAAAGAAAGAAGAGGGACCATATTCACAGATTCCAAATATGCATATGGAGTAGTCCATACTTTTGGAAAAATTTGGGAGGAAAGAGGCTTGATTAACACTCAAGGAAAGAACTTAATACATCAGGAGTTGATAGTAAAATTTTAGAAGTGTTAAGAGAACCAAAGGAAATAGCCGTGGTGCATGTGAGGGGACACCAAAAGGGATTAGATTATCGAATTAGAGGAAATAATTTAGCAGATAAGGAGGCTCAGGAAGCAGCCTTGAGGATTGAAACTGTTAAAATTAATCATACACAAACAAGGGAGGACACTAGTGGAAGAGGATAAGAGGAAAAGGAGAAAAAGTTTACGCTGGAGGAACAAGCAAAATTAGAGAAAATAGGAGCTAGAGTGGAACAAGGGAAATGGACATTACCTGATGAGCGAGAGATGTTGCCAGAAGCTTACACTAGGCAAGTATTAGAACGCTTACACACGCAAACACATTGGGGTACAAAAGTGTTAAGTGATCATTTCCTTAAACAGTTTGGCTGTATTGGAATTTTTTGAAATAGCAAGGCAAATTACACAAGGGTGTTTAACTTGTCAAAGGGTAAATAAGGCCGTGTTTCGACAAGTGGCCAGGGGAGGAGGAAAACTAGCTTATAGACCGTTTGAAAGGATTCCAGTCGACTTTACCAAATTACCAAGAATAGGAAGATTGAAATATTTGTTAGTTATAGTAGACCATTTAACACGATGGGTCGAAGCCTATCCTGTGGCAAGAGCGACAGCTCAGACGGTGATAAAATTTTATTAGAACACCTAATCCCCAGGTATGGGATAATACAATATATTGATTCTGATCAAGGCACTCGCTTTACTTCTAAAATTATAAAATCCTTGTGCCAATCATTAGGTATTAAATGGGAATATCATACCCCATGGCATCCTCAAAGTTTGGGAGTAGTAGAAAGAATAAACCAAACAATAAAGCAAGAGCTAGCGAAGCTAATGGTTGAAACACAGATGCCATGGACTAAATGTTTACCGCTAGCCCTTCTTAACATAAGGATCAAACCGCACAGTGAGACTGGATTATCGCCATATTAGGTTTTATACGGCATGCCCTATCTCCAAGGGAAACAATGTAGTGGAAGATTGTAATATTCGGAACTATGTTATCGTTTTAGGAGAAAGGTTGAAAGAACTAAGAGATATAGGAATAATGGCACAAACCCTACCTTTGGGGTTTGCAATCCATCAATTCAAACCAGGGGATAAGGCACTGATCAAAACTTGGAAGAAAGAAACTTTAGTTCCTTCATGGGAAGGACCCTTTGTTGTATTGTTAACTACAGATACTGCCATCCGGACCACGGAAAAGGGGTGGACACACACGACTCGAGTAAAAGGACCCATGAAAGACTGGAAAGTTATTTTGCAACCTGGAACCACAAAAGTAACATTAAAAAGGGAATGAACGTATGAGAAATGATCACGAATTAAAGACTATAGCATTAAGCAATTATCGGGCAGGACTAAGTTTATGTCCACTATGTAAACCATGTTGTATGATTATTGAGGGTTAGGTGTAACCCGTGTAACAAATATATCATTTCCCACAGAGGCTAACAGGGACGTTTTCAAATTCAAAGCTGAAGTTTCCTCTGCATTCGGTGTGGACAGACTACTCCTATAGGAGATTTCTGGTGGGTAAGATTTATTACTGTCATCGAAATAAAGAAGTCCGCTTGAGAAGGGGGAGAGGGCAAGACCGGGTAGGGATTCTCAGTCGCGACCAAGTAAGGCCCGTCAAGGACGAGCACCCCTTGTAGCTGATGCCTCCGACCATGAGATCCCTTACCGGACCTCTCCTGATTTTACTCGGACTCACCAACCTGGTGACAGGTAATCAAAATTGCACCGAGTGCATAAGAACCGCCCAGCACGGACGAGTAAGTAATAAAACATTAATGTCCCACACCTATTACGAGTGCAAAGGGAAACAGAACGGGAGTTGTATATACAATGGAACACAATGTAAGAAATGCTCGGTGGAAAATGATACTGTTTGTTACGATCCAAAGGAACTTCCTTATCAATAGTGGGTAGAAATGAAAACAAATTCGGAAGCAAGAAGATTCATTGGATTAAGTAAGGATATGGCCAATTTGAGCACATCAGTATCGGTAATTTTTGATGCATGCGATATTATAGATGATGATCTGGATATTAATTGTGGGAGTGTAGAGTGGAGATGGTACTATAGTAATCAACCAAAATATATTTGCCCAGGTGGAGGTGGACGTCAATGTCAGATAAATCCTGATTATGTACCTAGTCAAACGGTGAGATATCAGTCAGCACACCTATGTGGAAGAAGGGGATGGTCTTGTGTATGTTAGGATACTGCAAGCTGGGGATATGACAGAGCTTGTGTTTTGGTTATTAGCTTCTCCTTAGTCTGCTTTGTAGACTTGGAGCCAAAGAGACAACAGGCCTGGCTCCAGCAGGTGCAAGGATGGCTTTCTTCTCTCTGCCAACCGTCCAAGGCATGGCAGGAAGGGCGGGAAGTGGGCAGGGCGTGCCTGCAAGCCCCTGGGCTGCACCAGGCTGCTCTGCTCTGCTTCATGCCACTTCCCCCCTCGCCGCCCGGGAGAGGCTGGGCTTCTGCAGACAGCTGCTCACTCGAGAAGGCAGCTAGGCAGCTGCTGCTTCCATTGCACTTGGCAAAGCCAAACTCCTCTCCGGGGTTCCGGGAGAGTGCCAAGGCCACCTTCCAGCGGGACATGCTGTGAAGACGAAGAAGAAGAAGAAGAAGGTTGCCTTTAACAAGTTGGAGTTAAGGAAGCTCTGCCCCTGGGCTCTGTGGCCAGCTGCATCCTCTTCCTCCCAGTCCCAGCACAAGAGAGCGCCTTTCCGCTGGGACCGCTGCTTTGGCTGGAGGCAACGTGCCCGTCTCAAGCGCACGACAGTGGCACGGGGGGACCTGCGGGAAGAGGGTGGGACGGGCTGCGGGCGGCACCGGTACGCGCACGAAGCATCCCGGCACACATGCGCACGTGCTCGTGAGCAAGAGCAGCTGAGCAAAGCTGCTGGAAAGCGGCGTGGCAGAAAAGGCCCGTGGGTCCTGCTGGACACCAAGCTGAGCAGCAGCCAGCACCGTGCCCTTGGCCAAAGGCGGCGGGCGGCGGTGCCCTGGGCTGCGCTGGGCAAAGCCTTGCCAGCAGCTGGAGGGAGGGGAGCCTTGCCCTCTGCTCAGCGCTGCTGAGGCCATGCCCGCAGTGCTGTGCCCAGGCCCGGGCTCCCCAGGCCGAGAGAGACAGGGGCCCCTCCCCCAGCCCCGCCCCCCAGCCCCCCCCCGGGCTTGGAATGGCAGCTGTGATGTCGCGGCGCTGGCCCGGCAACGGCCACAGTGCCTGCAGGCACGGCTCTGCCAGCACCCGGCAGCTCCAGGGAGAGACCAGCTCTCACCCAGCGGCACTGCCCAGCACCGGGACCCCCTCGGCAGCCTCGCTCCAGCCGGCTGGGAGCTCTCCGGAGCCCCAGCAGCGTGTCCGGCGCGAGGACTCCCCTGGCCCTGGCACGATGGGCCAGCTGAACTGCTGCTGCGGCTCCAGGTGGGCTCCCCCCGCGGCTCGGGGACACGCCGGCGCAGCCGGGCCCCGCAGCAGCCGCCTTTCTCACGCCCTTTGCCGCCTGCTCTGCAGGGTCTACCCTGGCCCCGAGCAGCAGTGCGCGCCCGGCCCGGCATCAGCCCAGCCGCTGCTCCACCAGCGCGTGCGGGTGACGCAGGGCCGCGTGACGGGGAAGAGGCACCTCCTCCTCTTCAGCGATGCCTTGATCATCGCCAAGGCCAAGTAAGAGGCGCAGACCCCGGCTGCCTTTCCTCCTAAGGCCTGGCCCCGGCACCGGGGCAGGGACGCCCAAGGAGCAGCCCCAGGTCCCGGCACCCTGCTGCTGGCTGCACCCGTGGCCGTGCGTGGGGCAGGCAGAGGCCAGAGGGCAGCCACCGGACTCGGCCACATCCAGGTCACTCCCTGCCGCTCCTCTCTGCAGACGTGGCAGCGCCCCGCGCCCGCAGCTCTGCCTGGCCCTGGGCCAGCTGTGGGTGCTGAGCGGCGGCAAGGGGGCGGCCGGGGATGCCGCCCAGGAGGAGGAAGACAAGGCCACCACGTCCCTCGTCCTCGCCTGGCCCTACGGATTCTGCGTCGTCACCTTCTGGTGGGTCTCGGTGCTACGTCCCCTGGCAGGGCCGGTCAGCGCTTCTGTCCGGCCCCACGCAGCTTCCTCCTGCCTCTGCGGCCGTCCCCACGGGGCAGGGCTGTGCCGGCGCCCGCCTCTGCCCGCGGGCTGGGCAGCAGCGGGCGCTCAGGCTCTTTCTCCTCTCTTTCCTGCAGCTCCCGCTCGCTGAAGGAGCTCTGGCTCAGCGCGCTCCGTGGGTAAGCCCTGCCTGGCAGCGCAGCTTGGGGGGCCCGTGCTCACAGCACGGGGGGATGCTCTAGCCGTAGCCGTACGATGCGGAAACGCCGCTCCTGAGCTGGGGAGAGCTGCCCCCACGGCTGCGGGCGGCTCTGGAGCGGGCAGAGCTGGCGGAGCTGCTTCACCCAGCCCCGTCCTCCCCCCTTGCCACTGCTCTCCGCTCAACGGCCGGGCGGTGCCCAGCTGCTTCGGGGCAGCTTGGAAGGGCTCCCCGGGCTGGCAGGTGAGGGAAGAGGCATCTTGGGTCTCACACAGCTCTTTCTCTGCCCCTGCCCCGTGCACAGGCCAGCAGAAGGAGTGGAGGGAGCCCGCGTCACCCAGCTGCCCTCCATCAAGCTCCTGCTGAAGGAGCTGCGCGGCCGCAATGCCGTGAGTGTCCCTCCTGGCCCCGCTCTGCCCCAGGGGCTGCTCCAACCCCGCACCAGCCCCATCGCTTCTCACCTGCTGCTCTTCTCCCTTTGCCCAGGCCAAAACACTCAACGCCAGCAGCCTGGAGAGGCTGGTCGAGGGCCTGGCAGAGGTGAGGAGCCCCCGGGCTGCCATCTCGGCCTTGCCCACATCTCACTCCTGGCCCGTGGCCGATGCAGCTCGCCAGGGGCCCTTCGTGCTGCGGGGCTGCTCGCTGAGCGCAGCACATTTCTTGCAGGCTGGTGCCCAGCAGCAGCCACCTCCCGTCCCCTCCGGCAGCCAAGGTGGACGTGGCCACTCGGCCGGTGAGTTTGGAGGAGACAGGGGCAGGACGGCCCCTCTCTCCTGCGCTGGCAGGCGGCACCCGCGCTGCTCGGGGGCTGCTGCTGCCCTTCCCGCAGGGCACGGCCGCAGAGAGCTGAGCCCCCGGGGCCCCTCGTTCCCCAGCCACGCCTCTCCCTCGCTGCTGGCGGGGATGCCCAGCGCACAGAGGCTCGGGCAGCATTCACCTGGCGCTTGCCCTCCATGGCTCTCTGCTCTGTTTTCCCTGGCGGCAGGCGGGACCCGCAGCAGGATGAGGGGGCTGCCCTGGCCCTTTGCGCGGCGAGGGACCTTGGCCGCTGCGGAGGCACCCGGGCAGTCGGGCTGTGCCGGCAGGGCGGGTCTCTTCGGCCGGCCCCTGGCAGCTCTCTGCAGCCAGGACGGCACGCTGCCCCAGCCCCTCCAGGTAAGCCAGCCTGGCCGGGGGGTGCCCGTGGCGCTGGCTCCTGCGCAGAGGCGCTGTCCCCAGCAGAGGGACCCCGGCTGGGGCTCGGGGACCAAGCCGGCTGCGCCCCACCTCCCCCACCTCCAGCCAGCCCTGCGTCCTGCCCTAGTGAAAGCAGAGCCGCCCACGCTCGCTCCTGGCCCTGAGGAAGGCTCACCGGCCCCGGGGCCTGTCCCCAGCCAAGCAACTGTCCTCCTCTGTCCCCCGCAGCTCTTGGAGGAGGAGGAGGATGTGGCTGGGCTTGCCGGCACGTCGGCCAAGGACTTGCCAGCACCAGAGGCGGAAGCAGAAGCAGCAGCGGTATGTCAGGGCCACAAAGAGGGTGACAGCACTGTCAGAAGTTGAGAGTGCTGCCGCAGGGACAAGCAAGGTCACCCACTAGCCGGCAGCTCTGCAAAGGTGCAGAGGAAGGGTGCTGCAGGATGGCCATGGCGGTTTGTGCGGTGATGCCACCAGAACTGGCTCAGCTGGGCTGAGCAAACCCATCCAAGGGCTGTGCCTTTCCGAGCTAAGGTAGCAATTGGGCAGGAAGGTCCTTGCCACCCGTGAACTTGCACATTTCCATTGCAGGTGCCTCCAGTCCCTCCAGAAAGTGAACACCTGGAGAGCTCCTCTGGGGAGACAAGGTAAAATGAGCTAGGTTTGGTGAAGAGCAGAATTGGTTCACGTTTATCATGGCTTGACCTGTCTAACAATACATTGAATGGAAAGTTTGCCAGGCTCCAGAAGAGCAGCCTGTGAAGAGGGGAGCAACGGGCAACTGGACAGCGAGAGGAGCAAGTTGGGAGCAGAGCTCTGCGGGATGGGCAACTGAGGACATCCAGGCAGGCAAGAAGAACGAGGAGCCCAGGTGTGTAGCAGACTCTGCTGCCCATCTTTCAAAGCTCCGAACACTGCTCCGAGTATGGGCAGTATTTCTGAGGTGCGCAGAGATGGCAGCGGGCAGGAAGCCCGCAGCTGCCCGTGGGAGAGCGTGTCTGTCAGGAGGAACATATCACTCCAGCATTGGCAGCTCTCCCTCTGCACTTGTGGCAGCTCTGTTTGTGCAGGCTGAGCAACACCCCAGCAGAGTCACAAGGCTCATAGCAATTTTTTGAGCTCTTTGCCCCGCTCCCTACAGAAAGAGGCAAAGTCTCCCTTTTCTGTTCATGTCAGCTGGCAAGCCCAGCACTGGCTGCTGGTGTCTGAATCCCAAAGACGCAGCAAGGAGCTGTGTCACGTAGCTGTAGACCCTGAGGTACTGGCACTTCATAAAAAGCTCACGTTGCACCTCAGACAATTGAGGGAAGAAGAAAACAACCAAACAATACCAAAGCAGCGTGTTTTGCCTTCAAGCCTGGCTTTCTAGCAAGGGACAGTGAGGCGTGCTGCTGCTCGGCTTTTGGAAAGGACCACAGCACAGCTGCCCTGCCCAGCCCTGCTGCCTAGCAAAGCAGTGCTGCACATCTCTGTCAACTTGCAGAGCTCTGAGGGTGTCACACGTGTGGAGAAGGGGACAAAGCCGTGCCGTAGCCACTGCCAGGGAGGGTTCCCTCTCGTGTGCCAGGAACTGCCCCTTGGACAGCACACTGCCCAAAGAACGGGGCACAAAGTCGTGCCTCTTCCTGCCTTCATGGTTTCATCAGCACTTTGGACTCTCTTCTTGCAGGTGCTGATTTTTTTCTGCTGCCTGGATTGCCCGCATGAGCTCTGCTGCCTGGGCTTTGAGGGGCGCGATGCAGCCCCAGCACCACCTCGGCGGAGGCGAGGAGGGAGGCACCGCGCCCTTCTGCTCCGGCCGGCACATTTCACTCGGGCACCGCGACGCCGGAGCGGCCCCGCACCGCCCTCAGAGCCAGCCCAGCCCTGGCGGGAGGCCTTGCTGGCTCACTCCTCGGCTCCGTCAGCACCAGCCCACCAGCCGGCACAGCTGCCCCCGTGGGGAGCTGGCATGTCACCTGCAGATTCCATGGGGCGTGCTGGGCGTGGAGCTGTATATCATCTGAGAGGGACACGAGGGACACGCTGGACAGCATGTTCCAGACTATAACACCCTCCCGGTTTTCTTTGCCGCTACTCATTCTTGGCAGAGAGACGCTGCACCACCTTGCTGCACACAAGAAGGGAGCAGCCATTGCTGCCCTGTGGTCGGTGCAAGTCCTTGTATGCAGCACACAGCACAATACCCTTTCTTAGTATTCTTGATCAAACATGACTGGCTTGCAGTTTCCATTAGCTGAGTTAACTCCAGCTTAGCTACAGCAAAAACTGCGCTCTTACTTCTCCGACCCATCGGCGCTCTCTGGACCGACGCGAACACCCCCCTTTCTGTGTAGATGTTAATTTATGTACATTTAATAAACAGCATGGTATCCTATACTAGCAATGATCTTTTTTTCAGACTAATGAAAAGTTCAAGACAAAAGCATGCTTTGTGTCTGCAAAGAAAAGTATAAACTTCTGTAACTGTATTAAAAAGCTGCGGTTGTTTCACTCGCGGATGTTTGTAGCTATAGCAGAAACAGAGCTGCTGGCTGCCTTACTGCGAGGTCCACAGGACACCAGTCTTCTCCTGAAGGCTTTCTGCCAGCGTAATACTGTTTAAGTTGCCACTCCATTAAAACAGGACTTGTTCACTAATTGGTTCCTACATGAAAACCCCAGGATAGAAACTTGATCCTGGTTGGCAATGTCAAAAGCAGCATGGGGCGAGGCTGCCCAAAGCCTGGCTGCTGCGCTTGGAGGAAATGTGCCTTGAGTCCCGATGGGCAGACAGGGCACGCCTCTGCAAGTCTGCTTCGCAACACAGCACGACGCAACAGACCTGTGTACAAAGCGCATTAACATCATCACAGGTACAGCCAGTCACAAGGTAGGCAATGCCCGAGTGAAGGCTGCCAGCTGTCCTGCTGGCCGGCTCTGCCATTCACGGCTGCAGACTCCCTTTCCCAGGCACTCACTGAGCCAGGGGCTGGCTTCGCACTCGGAAAGCACGTAGCCCATGCAGCAGCTCACTCCACTGCTCACCGTGGTTCCCCGTGGCTGCTTATGTACCCAACAGATCTCTTAGTCCCTCCTGTTTGTGTATGGAGAAGGACTCGTAGGAGAGGGGATAACAGTGATCACCAAACAGGGGAGTTTAAACTTTTGAGTGTAATGAGATACAGCTCAGAGGAGTTGCTACCTTGCTTTTCAGGAGAGCAAACTTGAAGCTACTCAGAGAGCTAGTCTGCAGTGTCCCCTACGAAGCTGCTTTGGAGGGCTTAGGGCTCATAGAGCAGCTTAGTTTTTCAGAACCACCTTCTGCAAGCACGGGAGCAGGCAATCTCGCGGAGCCTTAAGTCAAACAAGAGGGGCAGAAGACCAGCTTGGCTGAACAGGGACCTCCTTTTTCAACTCAGGTGGAAAAAGAAATGTTATGATCCCTGGGACCAAGGTCCGGCTTGGCAGGAAGATCACAGAGCTGTAGTTCATATGTGTAAGGAGAGAACACAAGAGGCCAAAGCTCAGCTAGAGTTGAAATTGGCCAGTGTTGTGTCGGGCTCTAAAGAGGGCTTTTTAAAGTACGTTCATAGCAATCGCTCATTGAGCACGGCCAGGGACTCTCTGAGGAGGAGGAGGATGCGGCTGGGCTTGCCGGTGCATCGGCCACAGAGCCGCCAGCACCAGGGGCAGAAGCAGAAACCACAGAGGTGTGTGAGGTGCACAGAGAGCGTGGGCTGCACAAACCCATCCAAGGGCTGTGCCTTTCTGAGCTAAGGTAGCGACTGGGCAGGAAGGTCCTTGCCACTCATTAACTTCCACATTTCTTCTGCAGGTGCCTCCAGTCCCTCCGGAAAGGGAACGCCTGAAGAGGTCCTCTGGGGAGAGAAGGTAAAATGAGCTAGGTTTGGTTAAGAGCAGAACTGGTTCATGTTTATCCCGGCTTTACCTGTCTAACAATACTATTGAGTGGAAAGTTGCCGGGATCGTCACACCAAGGGGAAAGACAGTCCCACAGAAAGAGAAAATTAAGCTATGAGGAGGAGAGAGCGAGCCCGCCAGGCAAGAAGAGGCAAAAGCTGAAAACAGCAATCTCCGGAATGGACAACGGAGAAAACCCGGGCGGGGCGAGAAGAACAAGGAGCCCAGGTGTGTCACGGATCATGCTGTCCACCTTTCTAAGTTCAGTGCTGCTCTGAGTATAGAAACTATTTTGGTGGTGCACAGACAGGGCCCCCGAGAGGAAGCGTGCACCTGCCCTGGGGAGAACGTGTATGTCAGGGGAAGAATAGCACTCGAGTGCTGGCAGTTTTCATTCTGCGCTTGTTAGTGGATGTTACAGCAGGAGCCCTCTTGATGATCTACCAAAGGTCTTGGGAATCTGGGGAGTTCCCCACTGACTGGAAGCTCACCAGCATTGTTCCTGTTTACAGGAAGGGTGGGAGGGAAACCCCAGGAAACTACAGACATGGCGGTCTGACCTCAGGACCTGCAAAAATTAGGGGTAGGATCACAGTGGTACTATTGCAAGGCGTTTGACATGGACTTTAACTACAACAAGTGTCAGATTCTGCACTTGGGGCAACATAACGCTGAAGACAAGTAGACATGGGGAGAGGAGTGGCTGGAGAGAAGCCTTGCAGGCAGGTATCTCTCCTAGTGCCACCGTTCTTGTAAGCACCAATCTAGGGAACAAACTCTGTTTGTACGTAGAGCAAAATCCAACAGCAGGGACACTGGAACCTATGTTCAGCCTTGAAGATGTCCTGGACACACTTAGAAACACCCGGAAGGAGCTGCACCTACACATGAAACAATGATGAATGATTATTTGGGCCCCTGTTCTCATTCTGTCATAGCTACTGTGAAATACGTTCATCTGATTCGTGTGACGAAGTGTAATCTTCTGTACTTTTATGGATTTCTCCTGCACCATAAAAAGGGGTATTTTACAGGAGAAAGTTAAACTACTCTGCTGGTATATCAGCTCAAACCAGTTTGACCACTGACCGCATAGTATTGTGTAAAGAAAGTGCATGCATAAGGTTTGGGGTCATCCTGGGGGCACGCCGAGGAAGATTCGAGAAGACTCTAGCAGGAGAAGAGGGCATGCGCCGAAGAAGACACGCCTATTCATGAATATGTATTAACGGACAGGATATAAACCAGGAACAGGAACTGTACCGCGTGTGTCTTGGTGGAGTGGAGACTCCCGGCGCACCCAGCGCTGTTTGCTTGCCTCTATTCGCTTAATAAATTGTAAATTTGAATTGGAATCCTGTTTGGGACTAAATCATTTATAACAATTGGGGGCTCGTCCGGGATGGTCTTGGTTCCGGAATTCTGACTTGATCTAGGAGGGGCGCCCCACCAATTTGGTGGCTCCTGATCGGGTCGGGTCGGGACTAACGCCATCCTGAACCTGAATAGGGGCAAGCAAAGAATTTGATTTTTTTATGAGCTCCCTTGCCAGCTGCAGCAGTTTATTTTGCCCGTAATTCTGCGCGCAAAGATCCGAACGAAGACGACGGAGTCGTAAGTATTTAAGGTGTATACCATTCGGTTGGGTAGGATTCGGTTGCCTGTGTGTGTAAGAGTGTGACTGAGCTTATAGGATTCGTGGGTGGGTGATAGGTCCTAAAGCCCCTGCAAGACACTCTTACTGGTAGCCAAGGGCTGTAGGAATTGCCACAGTAAAAATTCCTGGATGGGTCAGACGAAATCGAGAACCCAGGACTAGAAGAAAGGGAGCGAATTACTAGAAATACCTCCGGAGAGTCCATTAGGAATAATGATTGAAAATTGGAATGATAGGGGCCCCAGAAAAGGAAAAAGTAAATTAAAATTAGTTCAATATTGTATGGTAGAATGGCCAAAAGAACCTTTGAGACCACATGTCTTTTGGCCCGTTTTTGGATCTTTTGAAGACTGGGTCTGCCAGGCCTTAAATATATATGTTAATTCAAAGGAACCTTTTAGTCAGGAGGAAAGTGATTATGCAGGATTATGGGACTGAACTTTATGTCCTTTTCCAGCCTCAATACTTACATTAAAAACAGATAAAAAGTTTGAGGAAGAAGAAGAGGAGAAAAGTGAAAAGGAAAAAGATGATAAATGGGAGCCACTGGATAACCTACCGCCTCCATATTCTAATAATCCATCTCCGGCGGCGGCTCCCCCTCCGGTGGCCGTAGTACCTCTATCTGTACCACCGTTGCCCCTATCTCCACCACCAACAGCACCGGAATTAGATCGACCTCTGGCTGCATGTACGAGAAGTAGGACTGCTGTATCTGAGGGAGCTTCTCTATACCCCTTACGAGAAGTAACCCCTCGGAGGCAATCAGGGAGGTATCGGGTTTGTGGCAGTCCCATTAAATACCACAGATGTAAGAAATTTCAAGAAAGAAATGGGGACCCTATTAGACGATCCTCTCGGAGTAGCTGAAAAATTGGACCAATTCCTAGGCCCCAATACTTATACCTGGGAAGAAATACAGTCCATTTTAGGGATCCTATTCACTGTTGAGGAAAGGGGAATGATTAGACAAGCTGGAATGAGAATTTGGGGAAGACAGAATCAGGCAGGACCCCCGGGAGATCAGAAATGGCCAAATGTGGATCCCCACTGGGATCATCAACAACCCCAAGGAAGACAAAATATGAGGGATTTGAGAACGTTACAAATGTATTCTGGAATTGATCCGAATACAGTGGCTGGGACCGCACTCCTTAAAACACAATTTGTAGCTAAATCCTGGGGGGATATAGGAAGGAAATTAGAAAAATTGGAAGATTGGCAAGAAAGAGGAGTAGAGGAGTTACTTAGAGAAGCCCAGAAAGTCTATGTTAGGAAGGTCGAAGAAAAACAAAAAGCAAAAGCAAAAGTTTTTGTAGCAGCAGTAAGGGAAAGTCAGAAAAATAAGACGACTCCTGGAGAGAAAAGGGAAAAAAGAATAGACCAGACACCCCGGGGACAGCCTTATCGAGAAAGATTTACAATTCCCGTCTGTTACTACTGTAACAAGAGGGGACATGTTCAGAAGAACTGCCGTAAGCGGGAACAAGAGGAGAAGATGTTCAAAGAAGACTAGGGGTGTCAGGGGCTCTATCTTCTGGGGACTTCAACATCAATAAAATTATTAAGTGGTCCCCATAAAGAGGAAGTTTTATTTTTAGTGGATACAGGGGCCGAAAAGTCAGCCATTCAAAAACTTCCAAAAGGAATAGAAAAAGGGAAGAGTTACGTGTCAGTAGTAGGAGCAAAAGGAGAGCCTTTTAAAGTAAATATATTGAAAGATGTAGAAGTAGAAACAGAAAAGAAAATTTGTCTTAATGATTTACTTTTGCTCCCTGAAGCGGAATACAGTTTATTAGGAAGGGATTTGATTTTGAAGTTAAACTTGAGCATTCAGAGTCAAGGGGACAAATTGCAGATTAAATTATACACTTTAACACAAGAGGATGAAGAAGCTATTAACCCCTCAGTGTGGTATAAGGAAGGGGAAACTGGAAAGATAAAAATGGACCCCATAAGGGTTCAAATAATAGATCCGCACCGCCCAATTAGAATCAAGCAATACCCTATACCTATGGAGGGTCGAAAAGGATTAAAACCTGTAGTTGACAGACTTTTGGAAAAAGGAACCCTAGAACCATGTATGCCACCTCATAACACGCCCATTCTTCCCGTAAAAAAAACGGATGCGTCATACAGGATGGTGCAGGACTTAAGAGCTGTAAATCAGCGAACAATCACTAAATTCCCTGTGGTGGCAAATCCTTATACTTTATTGAGTCATATATCTCCCAAACATACTTGGTATAGTGTAATAGATTTGAAAGATGCTTTTTGGGCCTGTCCTCTGGATGAGGGATCCAGAGATTATTTTGCCTTTGAGTGGGAGGACCCCGAAACAGGACGAAAACCACAATTAAGATGGACTGTGTTACCACAAGGGTTTACAGAGTCACCAAATCTATTTGGACAAACTAGAAAAAATTCTACAAGACTTCACAATACCTAAGGAGGTAAAATTATTGCAATATGTGGACGATTTATTAGCAGCAGGAGAAACTGAAGAGGGGATCCGAAAAGCCACCATTAAATTGTTAAATTCTCTAGGGGAAAAGGGATTAAAGGTGTCCCGATCAAAGCTACAGTTTGTAGAACAAGAAGTAAAATACTTAGGACATTGGCTGAGTAAGGGAAGGAAGAAGTTAGATCCTGATAGGGTAGCTGGGATTCTATCCTTAAGACCCCCACAAACTAAAACGGAAATTAGGCAAATACTGGGATTATTAGGATATTGTAGACCATGGCTTGAAAATTATAGTGATAAAGTAAAATTCTTATATGAAAAATTAACTAATAACCAACTTAAGTGGTTTATTGAAGATGATCAGAGATTTGAGGAAGTAAAAAAGGCATTAATACAAGCACCTGTATTGAGCCTCCCAGATCTAGAAAAACCTTTCTATGTCTTTGTGAATACATCAAGCCAGACAGCATATGGAGTTCTTATTCAAGACTGGGCAGGAATCAAAAAACCCGTGGGGTATTGTTCTAAGTTCCTTGATCCAGTAAGCAGAGGATGGCCTGCTTGTCTCCAAGCTTTGGTTGATTAATAGAAGAAGTTAGGAAGATTACCTTTAGCTCTCCTTTAAAAGTGTATACCCCACACAATGTACAACAAAAAGCGGAAAAATGGTTAACGGACAGCCGAATCCTAAAGTATGAAGCAATACTAATAGACTACCCTGACTTAGAACTGAGGGTGACTTCTGCTCAGAGTCCAGCACAATTTTTGTTTGGAGAACCATCAGAGGTATTACAACATAACTGTTTAGAGGTAACTGAGACCCAGACAAAGGTGAGACCAGATTTAAGAGATGCTGAGTTGAAAAATGGAGAAGCGCTGTTTATAGATGGCTCCTCCAGAGTGGTAGAAGGGAAGAGAAAATCGGGTTATGCAGTAATTAATAAGGACTTGGAACCTGTGGAATCAGGACCTCTGAGTCCATCATGGTCAGCTCAGGCTTGTGAGCTGTATGCCCTATGTAGGGCCCTGGAATTAGTAAAAGGAAGAAGTGGGACTACATTTACAGATTCTAAATACGCATATGGGGTGGTCCACACTTTTGGAAAAACTTGGGAAGAGGTTTGATTAATACTCAAGGGAGGAATTTAATACATCAAGAATTAATAGTAAAGATTTTGAAGGCGTTAAGAGAACCAAAGGAGATAGCAGTGGTACATGTGAGGGGACACCAAAAGGGATTAGATTACCGAACTAGAGGAAATAACTTAGCAGATAAAGAGGCCCAGGAAGCAGCCTTGAGGGCTAAAGTTGACAAACAAAGGAGGACACCAGCAAAGAAGAACGAGAGGAAAGAGAGAAGAAGTTTACGCCAGAAGAGCAAACAAAATTGGAGAAAATAGGAGCTAAATTAGAACAAGGAAAATGGACACTGCCTGATGGGCGAGAAATGTTGCCAAAAGCCTACACCAGGCGAATATTAGAACGTTTGCATGCGCAAACACATTGGGGTACAAAAGCGTTAAGTGATCATTTTCTTAAACAATTTGGTGGTATTGGAATTTTTGAGATCATTTAACACAGTGGGTAGAAGCGTACCCTGTAGCACGAGCTACGGCACAGATGGTGGTAAACTTATCTCCCCTCTGGGAAGGACCTTTCGCGAGTGAAAGGTCCAGTGAAGGAGTGGAAGGTCACATCTGACTAAATTGCTGTGGGCATTTTATTGCGGCCACTCCTGTTTAGGAGTGAAACATGAAATTCCCACAGTTGCTAAAAATCTATTTGTAAAGTCATTGAATATAACTAATTGTTACGTTTGTGGTGGAACAAATCAAGGTGAACGATGGCCATGGGAAGCTATGGAGAGAAATGTAAGTAATCCCCAAGTTTGGAAAACAATGGGAAAGGGTAATAGGAAACAACAATGGGTACTCCAAACGAGTATAATCGGAAGGAGTTGTTGGCAAAAGAAGAACCGGAAAAAGGAGCTGGAACTAGAATTTGTCCTTTGTGTAGAAGGTGGTGTGTATTTGTAAGATTAGTGTTGCAGGCTAACTGGCAGTTTTCTGTAGCCATAAAGCCTTGCAAATAAAGAGGATTGCCAGGCTCGGGCAACTGCTCAGGTCTGGACAAACCACTGATCTAGCAAAGCTCTGGCCTTCACAAGCAGTGCTCAATTAATTTGGGTACTAAGAAAGCACCCCCTTAAAGGAAAGAAGAGGGCAAGACCGGAGGGGAACTGGTGTTGCGGCTTAAAAAGGGTCTGCCAAGGGCTGCAACCCCTTCGGGCTGTGACCGCCGATCACTATGGCCCTGACCAGACCTCTTCTAGTTCTACTTGGGGGTGAGTTCCTTGGACTCTGACTATGGCAAATAACTGTAGTCAATATTGGAACAAGTCCAGCTGGGATTTACCCCAGAAAAATGGAAAAAGTGAGGACCTTTTCTAATTGTACAGCGCATACATGTAATGAATAATAAAACCTAGTTTTTTCCTGTTACCCATAAATTAGAGAGAACGAATGGCCTCCCGAGAGACAAACTTGGAATGGAATCAATCTAGGAGGATTTTGGGGAGATTTTATGGGTGGTGATCGCTTACTAAAATGGAGATAGTTGTATTGAGGATATGTGGGGGATTGTTACTAGGTTAATCTACTCGGTTATACTCAATTGGAAATGAAAACACGAATCAATACTTTAAAGAAAAAGATGGGGGATTGTGAAACATGTTTATCTGATGCGTGTGATGAAGTGTAATCTTCTGTACTTTCATGGATTTCTCCTGCACGATAAAAAGGGGTATTTTACAGGAGAAAGTTAAACTACTTTGCTGGTATATCAGCTCAAACCAGTTTGACCACTGACCGCATAGTATTGTGTAAAGAAAGTGCATGCGTAAGGTTTGGGGTCATCCTGGGGGCATGCCGAGGAAGATTCCAGAAGACTCTAGCAGGAGAAGAGGGCATGCGCTGAAGAAGACACGCCTGTTCATTAATATGTATTAGAAGACATGCCTGTTCATGAATTTGTATTACCGAACAGGATCACGCTGAGGAAGATTCGAGAAGATACAAGAAGGAGAAGAGGGCATGCGCCGAAGAAGACACGCCTATTCATGAATATGTATTAACGGACAGGATACAAACCAGGAACTGGAACTGTACCGCGTGCGTCTTGGTGGAGCAGAGACTCCTGGCGCACCCAGCGCTGTTTGCTTGCCTCTATTCGCTTAATAAATTGTAAATTTGAATTGGAATCCTGTTTGGGACTAAATCATTTATAACAAGAGTGACCCAAGGTAGAGTTGCCTTCTGAAACGGCACCTGGGAACTGTTCACTTCAAGACCTTTCAAGGTCTTGGCTTGCTCAGAAGGGCAGCTGTCAATGACAGCACACACAGGCTACCAGGGAAGAGAGACACTGTGTAGAGACATGCCCCGATCGTCCTTTGCTCTCCTCTGCCTTCCCATTAGCCCTGTGCTCAGCTGTGGAGTGACAAGAAGGTTCAGGCTTGTGCCTGGGTCCTGACCATGACCTTGCCCTGCTCCTGCAGCATAAAATGGTGCTGCTTTGCTTGGAAGCACAGTACATGCCAGGGGACTGATGGGAAGGAGGAGTCGACAAAGACAAAGGGAGCACAGAAACCCTTGAGAATAGCCAGTGGCAGGTGCTAAGATAAAATAGGGGTGTGCTGCCAATCTCACTTTTCGTCCATCCAATATGTCCGTACTCAGAAACTCACAGCCAGTCCCGGAAATTCGCTCCTAGACTACGTAGAAAGTGTTGAGCGCTGTCTCTCTCCCCCACGACCCCTTCCTTCCTTCCTTCCTTCCTTCCTTCCTTCCTTCCTTCCTTCCTTCCTTCCTTCCTTCCTTCCTTCCTTCCTTCCTTCCTTCCTTCCTTCCTTCCTTCCTTCCTTCCTTCCTTCCTTCCTTCCTTCCTTCCTTCCTTCCTTCCTTCCTTCCTTCCTCTCTCCCTCCCTCCTTTCCTTCCTCCCTCCCTCCCTTCCTTCCCTCCTTCCTTCCTGAAGCGCTGTCTCTCTCCACCACGACCCCTTCCTTCCTTCCTTCCTTCTTTTTCCTTCCTTCCTTCCTTCCTTCCTTCCTTCCTTCCTTCCTTCCTTCCTTCTTTCCCTCCCTCCCTCCCTCCCTTCCTCTCTTCCTCCCTTCCTCCCTTCCTCCCTTCTGCCCCTCCCTTCCTTCCTTCCTTCTGCCCCTCCCTTCCTTCCCTTCCTCCAAACGACAAACAAGAGCTTAGGTTTTGGTTCTTAGCTTCTCGTTGCTCTGCTCTATAGACTTGGAGCCAAAGAGGCAAGAGGCCTGGCTCCAGCAGATGCAAGGATGGCTTTCTTTCTGCCAACCGTCCAAGGCATGGCAGGAAGGGCAGGAAGTGGGCAGGGCGTGCCTGCAAGCCCCTGGGCTGCACCAGGCTGCTCTGCTCTGCTTCATGCCACTTCCCCCCTCGCCGCCCGGGAGAGGCTGGGCTTCTGCACACAGCTGCTCACTCGAGAAGGCAGCTAGGCAGCTGCTGCTTCCATTGCACTTGGCAAAGCCAAACTCCTCTCCGGGGTTCCGGGAGAGTGCCAAGGCCACCTTCCAGCGGGACATGCTGTGAAGACGAAGAAGAAGAAGAAGAAGGTTGCCTTTAACAAGCTGGAGGGAGGGGAGCCTTGCCCTCTGCTCAGCGCTGCTGAGGCCATGCCCGCAGTGCTGTGCCCAGGCCCGGGCTCCCCAGGCCGAGAGAGACAGGGGCCCCTCCCCCAGCCCCGCCCCCCAGCCCCCCCCCCGGGCTTGGAATGGCAGCTGTGATGTCGCGGCGCTGGCCCGGCAACGGCCACAGTGCCTGCAGGCACGGCTCTGCCAGCACCCGGCAGCTCCAGGGAGAGACCAGCTCTCACCCAGCGGCACTGCCCGGCACCGGGACCCCCTCGGCAGCCTCGCTCCAGCCGGCTGGGAGCTCTCCGGAGCCCCAGCAGCGTGTCCGGCGCGAGGACTCCCCTGGCCCCGGCACGATGGGCCAGCTGAACTGCTGCTACGGCTCCAGGTGGGCTCCCCCCGCGGCTCGGGGACACGCCGGCGCAGCCGGGCCCCGCAGCAGCCGCCTTTCTCACGCCCTTTGCTGCCTGCTCTGCAGGGTCTCCCCTGGCCCCGAGCAGCAGTGCGCGCCCGGCCCGGCATCAGCCCAGCCGCTGCTCCACCAGCGCGTGCGGGTGACGCAGGGCCGCGTGACGGGGAAGAGGCACCTCCTCCTCTTCAGCGATGCCTTGATCATCGCCAAGGCCAAGTAAGAGGCGCAGACCCCGGCTGCCTTTCCTCCTAAGGCCTGGCCCCGGCACCGGGGCAGGGACGCCCCAGGAGCAGCCCCAGGCCCCGGCCCCCCTGCTGCTGGCTGCACCCGTGGCCGTGCGCGGGGCAGGCGGAGGCCAGAGGGCAGCCGCCGGGCTCGGCCACCTCCAGGTCACTCCCTGCCGCTCCTCTCTGCAGACGTGGCAGCGCCCCGCGCCCGCAGCTCTGCCTGGCCCTGCGCCGGCTGTGGGTGTTGAGCGGCGGCAAGGGGGCGGCCGGGGATGCCGCCCAGGAGGAGGAAGACAAGGCCACCACGTCCCTCGTCCTCGCCTGGCCCTACGGATTCTGCGTCGTCACCTTCTGGTGGGTCTCAGTGCCACATCCCCCGGCAGGGCCGGGCAGCGCTTCTGTCCGGCCCCACGCGGCTTCCTCCTGCCTCTGCGGCCGTCCCCACGGGGCAGGGCTGTGCCAGCGCCCGCCTCTGCCCGCGGGCTGGGCAGCAGCGGGCGCTCAGGCTCTTTCTCCTCTCTTTCCTGCAGCTCCCGCTCGCTGAAGGAGCTCTGGCTCAGCGCGCTCCATGGGTAAGCCCTGCCTGGCAGCGCAGCTTGGGGGGCCCGTGCTCACAGCACAGGGGGATGCTCTAGCCGTAGCCGTACGATGCGGAAACGCCGCTCCTGAGCTGGGGAGAGCTGCCCCCACGGCTACGTGCGGCTCTGGAGCGGGCAGAGCTGGCGGAGCTGCTTCACCCAGCCCCGTCCTCCCCCCTTGCCACTGCTCTCCGCTCGACGGCCGGGCGGTGCCCAGCTGCTTCGGGGCAGCTTGGAAGGGCTCCCTGGGCTGGCAGGCGAGGGAAAAGGCAGCTTGGGTCTCACACAGCTCTTTCTCTGCCCCTGCCCCGTGCACAGGCCAGCAGAAGGAGTGGAGGGAGCCCGTGTCACCCAGCTGCCCTCCATCAAGCTCCTGCTGAAGGAGCTGCGCGGCCGCAATGCCGTGAGTGTCCCTCCTGGCCCCGCTCTGCCCCAGGGGCTGCTCCAACCCCGCACCAGCCCCATCGCTTCTCACCTGCTGCTCTTCTCCCCTTGCCCAGGCCAAAACACTCAACACCAGCAGCCTGGAGAGGCTGGTCGAGGGCCTGGCAGAGGTGAGAAGCCCCCGGGCTGCCATCTCGGCCGTCCCCACATCTCACTCATGGCCCGCGGCCGATGCAGCTCGCCAGGGGCCCTTCGTGCTGCGGGGCTGCTCGCTGAGCACAGCGCATTTCTTGCAGGCTGGTGCCCGGCAGCGGCCACATCCCGTCCCCTCCGGCAGCCAAGGTGGACATGGCCACTCGGCTGGTGAGTTTGGAGGAGACGGGGGCAGGACGGCCCCTCTCTCCTGCGCTGGCAGGCGGACCCGCGCTGCTCGGGGCATGCTGCTGCCCTTCCCGCAGGGCACGGCCGCAGAGAGCTGAGCCCCCGGGGCCCCTCGTTCCCCAGCCACGCCTCTCCCTCGCTGTTGGCGGGGACACCCAGCGCGCAGAGGCTCGGGCAGCATTCACCTGGCGCTTGCCCTCCATGGCTCTCTGCTCTGTTTTCCCTGGCGGCAGGCGGGACCCGCAGCAGGACAAGGAGGCTGCCCTGGCCCTTTGCGCGGCGAGGGATCTTGGCCACTGCGGAGGCGCCCGGGCAGTCGGGCTGTGCCGGCAGGGCGGGTCTCTTCGGCCGGCCCCTGGCAGCTCTCTGCAGCCAGGACGGCACGCTGCCCCAGCCCCTCCAGGTAAGCCAGCCTGGCCGGGGGGTGCCCGTGGCGCTGGCTCCTGCGCAGAGGCGCTGTCCCCAGCAGAGGGACCCCGGCTGGGGCTCGGGGACCAAGCCGGCTGCGCCCCACCTCCCCCACCTCCAGCCAGCCCTGCGTCCTGCCCTAGTGAAAGCAGAGCCGCCCACGCTCGCTCCTGGCCCTGAGGAAGGCTCACCGGCCCCGGGGCCTGTCCCCAGCCAAGCAACTGTCCTCCTCTGTCCCCCGCAGCTCTTGGAGGAGGAGGAGGATGTGGCTGGGCTTGCCGGCACGTCGGCCAAGGACTTGCCAGCACCAGAGGCGGAAGCAGAAGCAGCAGCGGTATGTCAGGGCCACAAAGAGGGTGACAGCACTGTCAGAAGTTGAGAGTGCTGCCGCAGGGACAAGCAAGGTCACCCACTAGCCGGCAGCTCTGCAAAGGTGCAGAGGAAGGGTGCTGCAGGATGGCCATGGCGGTTTGTGCGGTGATGCCACCAGAACTGGCTCAGCTGGGCTGAGCAAACCCATCCAAGGGCTGTGCCTTTCCGAGCTAAGGTAGCAATTGGGCAGGAAGGTCCTTGCCACCCCTGAACTTGCACATTTCCATTGCAGGTGCCTCCAGTCCCTCCAGAAAGTGAACACCTGGAGAGCTCCTCTGGGGAGACAAGGTAAAATGAGCTAGGTTTGGTGAAGAGCAGAATTGGTTCACGTTTATCATGGCTTGACCTGTCTAACAGTACATTGAATGGAAAGTTTGCCAGGCTCCAGAAGAGCAGCCTGTGAAGAGGGGAGCAACGGGCAACTGGACAGCGAGAGGAGCAAGGTGGGAGCAGAGCTCTGCGGGATGGGCAACTGAGGATATCCAGGCAGGCAAGAAGAACGAGGAGCCCAGGTATGTAGCAGACTCTGCTGCCCATCTTTCAAAGCTCCGAACACTGCTCCGAGTATGGGCAATATTTCTGAGGTGCGCAGAGATGGCAGCGGGCAGGAAGCCCGCAGCTGCCCGTGGGAGAGCGTGTCTGTCAGGAGGAACATATCACTCCAGCGTTGGCAGCTCTCCTTCTGCACTTGTGGCAGCTCTGTTTGTGCAAGGCTGAGCAACACCCCAGCAGAGTCACAAGGCTCATAGCAATTTTTTGAGCTCTTTGACCCGCTCCCTACAGAAAGAGGCAAAGTCTTCCTTTTCTGTTCATGTCAGCTGGCAAGCCCAGCACTGGCTGCTGGTGTCTGAATCCCAAAGACGCAGCAAGGAGCTGTGTCACGTAGCTGTAGACCCTGAGGTACTGGCACTTCGTAAAAAGCTCACGTTGCTCCTGAGACAATTGAGGGAAGAAAAAAACAACCAAACAATACCAAAGCAGCGTGTTTTGCCTTCAAGCCTGGCTTTCTAGCAAGGGACAGTGAGGCGTGCTGCTGCTCGGCTTTTGGAAAGGACCACAGCACAGCTGCCCTGCCCAGCCCTGCTGCCTAGCAAAGCAGCTAGCAAAAAATTTGCAGAGCTCTGAGGGTGTCACACGTGTGGAGAAGGGGACAAAGCCGTGCCGTAGCCACTGCCAGGGAGGGTTCCCTCTCGTGTGCCAGGAACTGCCCCTTGGACAGCACACTGCCCAAAGAACGGGGCACAAAGTCGTGCCTCTTCCTGCCTTCATGGTTTCATGAGCACTTTGGACTCTCTTCTTGCAGGTGCTGATTTTTTTCTGCTGCCTGGATTGCCCCCATGAGCTCTGCTGCCTGGGCTTTGAGGGGCGCGATGCAGCCCCAGCACCACCTCGGCGGAGGCGAGGAGGGAGGCACCGCGCCCTTCTGCTCCGGCCGGCACATTTCACTCGGGCACCGCGACGCCGGAGCGGCCCCGCACCACCCTCAGAGCCAGCCCAGCCCTGGCGGGAGGCCTTGCTGGCTCACTCCTCGGCTCCGTCAGCACCAGCCCACCAGCCAGCACAGCTGCCCCCGTGGGGAGCTGGCATGTCACCTGCAGATTCCATGGGGCGTGCTGGGCGTGGAGCTGTATATCATCTGAGAGGGACACGAGGGACACGCTGGACAGCATGTTCCAGACTATAACACCCTCCCGGTTTTCTTTGCCGCTACTCATTCTTGGCAGAGAGACGCTGCACCACCTTGCTGCATACAAGAAGGGAGCAGCCATTGCTGCCCTGTGGTCGGTGCAAGTCCTTGTATGCAGCACACAGCACAATACCCTTTCTTAGTATTCTTGATCAAACATGACTGGCTTGCAGTTTCCATTAGCTGAGTTAACTCCAGGTTAGCTACAGCAAAAACTGCGCTCTTACTTCTCCGACCCATCAGCGCTCTCTGGACCCACGCGAACACTCCCCTTCTGTCAGTCAGAACTGGAGTGGTGATGCTTTGCTTTCAGCCACAACACGTGCCTGTGCCTAGGGACTGATGGGAAGGAGGAGTTTAAAAAGCCAGCTTACATGGTGCCCCGAATCCCACCCACCCTCCAGGACCAGAAAAAAACAGGACACATCCCCATATTTATTCTAGCCATTCTGTAGCCAGTACAGTCATTTCAGTGTCGATTCTGGTTGATTCTGCAGCTTTATAACAGTTGAAACACCCAGCTCATCAAGGCGGCTGATCTAGAAGGCAGGGGATCTGAACTGGCCCCAACTACCTATGACGTGACAGTGTCCATAACTCGGGTTAATCACAGGTTGTCCTGTGACATAAGGATGTACCGCTCTTTCACCTTTCTCCTTTGAAGCTTTGGGGTTTGTGCACGGGAGCCTTAGGTACCTTTCTTTTCAGAGTTGCTCATCATTTCAGCATTGTTTCTGGTGAGGAAAACATCCTTTCTGTGTAGATGTTCATTTATGTACATTTAATAAACAGCATGGTATCCTATACTAGCAATGATCTTTTTTTCAGACTAATGAAAAGTTCAAGACAAAAGCATGCTTTGTGTCTGCAAAGAAAAGTGTAAACCTCTGTAACTGTATTAAAAAGCTGCGGTTGTTTCACTCGCGGATGTTTGTAGCTACAGCAGAAACAGAGCTGCTGGCTGCCTTACTGCGAGGTCCACAGGACACCAGTCTTCTCCTGAAGGCTTTCTGCCAGCGTAATACTGTTTAAGTTGCCACTCCATTAAAACAGGACTTGTTCACTAATTGGTTCCTACATGGAAACCCCAGGATAGAAACTTGATGCTGGTTGGCAATGTCAAAAGCAGCATGAGGCGAGGCTGCCCAAAGCCTGGCTGCTGCGCTTGGAGGAAATGTGCCTTGAGTCCCGATGGGCAGACAGGGCACGCCTCTGCAAGTCTGCTTCGCAACACAGCACGACGCAACAGACCTGTGTACAAAGCGCATTAACATCATCACAGGTACAGCCAGTCACAAGGTAGGCAATGCCCGAGTGAAGGCTGCCAGCTGTCCTGCTGGCCGGCTCTGCCATTCACGGCTGCAGACTCCCTTTCCCAGGCACTCACTGAGCCGGGGCCTGGCTTCGCACTCGGAAAGCACGTAGCTCGTGCAGCAGCTCACTCCACTGCTCACCGTGGTTCCCCATGGCTGCTTATGTACCCAACAGATCTCTTAGTCCCTCCTGTTTGTGTATGGAGAAGGACTCGTAGGAGAGGGGATAACAGTGATCACCAAACAGGGGAGTTTAAACTTTTGAGTGTAATGAGATACAGCTCAGAGGAGTTGCTACCTTGCTTTTCAGGAGAGCAAACTTGAAGCTACTCAGAGAGCTAGTCTGCAGTGTCCCCTACGAAGCTGCTTTGGAGGGCTTAGGGCTCATAGAGCAGCTTCGTTTTTCAGAACCACCTTCTGCAAGCACGGGAGCAGGCAATCTCGCGGAGCCTTAAGTCAAACAAGAGGGGCAGAAGACCAGCTTGGCTGAACAGGGACCTCCTTTTTCAACTCAGGTGGAAAAAGAAATGTTATGATCCCTGGGACCAAGGTCCGGCTTGGCAGGAAGATCACAGAGCTGTAGTTCATACGTGTAAGGAGAGAACAGAAAAGGGCAAAGCTCGGCTAGAGTTGAAATTGGCCAGTGTTGTGTCAGGCTATAAAAAGGGCTTTTTACAGTACGTTCATAGCAATCGCTCATTGAGCACGGCCAGGGACTCTCTGAGGAGGAGGAGGATGCGGCTGGGCTTGCCGGTGCATCGGCCACAGAGCCGCCAGCACCAGGGGCAGAAGCAGAAACCACAGAGGTGTGTGAGGTGCACAGAGAGCGGGGGCTGCGCAAACCCCTCCGAGCGTATCGCGGGATACGTTGTATCACGGGATACGTTGTATCACGGTGGCGGTTTTGGTGGGTAACTATGTACGTAATGTAGGGACACATGCTTTCTTACAGGATGAAAAGATGTCATGTAAAAGGTGGTTTCTGTGAGAAAGTGAGATTCTTCCTATTAAACTGTGTTGGTTTCTGTGTTCAAGGTGTCAGAGTGACCGGAGGAAGTTTGTGTTGTGCCTTCCAACAGCCCGGAGCACAGCCATTCAGGCTTCTGTGGGCAAAGCTGCGGAAGATATAGGCAGGCCTTCTGATGCACAGGAAGGCGGCAGAGGGTTACAAGGCATTGCTTTGCTGTCGGAAGTGCCTTCGGGAGCTTGTAACAGACAGCACAAACGTTCTGGGCGCAGGCTCAGGCACCGGTGATGCTCCAGGTGTTGCCTGAGTTGACTCCTTCAAGGGAAAACAAGCCTTCCTTGCTGCCTGTCTGTCTTTCCTTCTCTCTCTCTCTCTCTCTCTCTCTCTCTTTCTCTCCCTCTTCTGAAATAAAGGTTGATCTACCAACAGCGGTAACACTCTCCTTAAGCAAGGCTGAGATTAGAGGTCACTCTGGTATTCAAGGGAAAGCAGGAGTTCCAGGTGGAGCTGTGTATTTCCTGTAGGATAACTAACTTTAGAACGCCTCTTCACTTCAGATGTCTTGTAGTATTTAGAAATATTTTTTTTTTTTTTTTTTTTTTTTTAGGTACAAATGTTTATTAGCAATTAAAAATATTGCGGGGGGGCTGCAGGGGTGGCTTCTGTGGGAAGCTGCTAGAAGCTTCCCCTATGTCCAGTAGAGCCGATGCCAGCCGGCTCCAAGACAGCCCCACCGCTGGCCAAGGCCGAGCCAGTCAGCAACAGTAGTAGCACGTCTGGGATAACGTATTTCAGAAGGGGGGTAAGAACTGGCAGGCAGCAACTGCAGTGGGAGAGAGGAGCGAGAATACATGAGAGAAACATCTCTGCAGACACCCGGGTCAATGCAGAAGGAGGGGCAGGAGGGGCTGCAGGGGCCGGAGCAGAGACCCCTCTGCAGCCCCTGCTGAAGACCATGGCGAGGCCGGCTGTGCCCCTGCAGTCCATGGAGCTCCGTGGGGGAGCAGATGTCCACCTGCAGGCTGGGGAGGACCCCACGCTGGAGCAGGGGGCTGCACGAAGGAGGCTGTGACCCCACTGGAAGCCGGAACTGGAGCAGGCTCCTGGCAGGACCTGTGGCCCCGTGGAGGGAGGAGGCCACGCTGGCACAGGTTTGCTGGCAGGACTTGTGGCCGCGTGGGGGACCCACCGTGGAGCAGCCTGTTCCTGAAGGACGGCACCCCGTGGCAGGCACCCAGGCTGGAGCAGTTGGTGAAGAACTGCAGCCTGTGGGAAGGCCTCACGTTGGAAAAGTCCGTGGAGGACTGTCTCGCGTGGGAGGGACCCCAGGCTGGAGCAGGGGAAGAGTGTGAGGAGTCCTCCCCCTGAGGAGGAAGGAGCAACAGAGACAACATGTGATGAACTGACCGCAACCCCCATTCCCCGTCCTCCTGTGGCACTCGGTGGGAGGAGGCAGAGAAAATGGGGAGCAAAGTCGAGCCCGGGAAGAAAGGAGGGGTGGGCGGAAGGTGTTTTAAGATTTGGGGTTAGTTCTCATTACCTTACTCTGATTCGATTGGCAATAAATGAAACAAATTTCCCCAAGTCCACTCTCTTTTGACTCTGACGGCAATTGCTGAATGATCGCTCCTTGTCCTTGTCTCGACCCACAAGCTTCTTGTTGTACTTTCTCTCCTCTCTCCAGCCGAGGAGGGGAGTGAAAGAGCAGCTTTGGTGGGCACCTGGAATCCAGCCAAAGTCAACCCGTCACAGAAGTACTTTGCATTACGTTTCTTGAAGCTTGCCGAATGGAGATGCTTAGAACAAGGGGAAAAAACGCATCCTTTAGCCCCAATATTTGCTCTCGAACTGCACAGGCTACAAAGAATGTGTGGAGAATGTGCCCACTAATTCTCAGCTATGGGGATACCGAATCCAAACCTCCTTGGTAGAAGAGGGAACTAGAACTCGGGTGGGATTCGGCTCGCTCTAACTTCTGTGGCTATGTTCGGGCTAGGGATCCGCACAGCCGTTGTAGTGAGTGGATATGAAGGGCCTGATGCAGTTGCCTCCCCCTGCGCATCATGTGGGTGTGATCTGAGATTCTATAGGTATGTCCTCTGGCCTCCAGCTGTCCCCTCCGAAGGGCAAGGCTGTCCGTAGGTCCTGTGTCGTGCCTGCTAGGCTCTAGGTGCTAGCTTCATTACGGTCTCTGAGATGGCATGAAGTTGCCCGTGTGTAGGAAATCGACCTGAGGCCCTAGTCAATACAGCCAGTTAAGTCTAAAGGGGCCCTAACTAAAGACGTCTACTTTAGGACAGCATGAATAGCTTTTTACTCTGCTAACTCTAATGGTATCTTCGCAATTTTGTAACCGCACTATCTGCAATAGGCCTATCTAAAGTCAGAGGAGCTGAGTCCCACCCTGGGTGTCTCGTGTTTGAGTGGGTGGTCTCAGCATCTTTTGGATGTGTGCTTTTGGAACTTCCAGGGAGAAATTTAAGTTCTTGGAAAGAGGATTCCCAAAAACTGGGGTGCTGTCAACTTTCACGTGTCAACAGGCTGAAGAAAAACATAATTTCTGAAGCAGTCGCTTCCTTAGATGCTAAAAGCAATTTGATATCACGCTTCAGGTGACCCTGCTCTCTTGCGAAGCCGGAACTTATGTACACAAGCTTTACTGTCACGGGTGCCGAATGGTAAGAAAGCATCACCGTTCAGGCGGGCTGAACAGGCTCTTCGGGAGGGACAGGCAGGGCAGGCGAGGGGGAGGAGCTGCACCGTGTGTAAGGTGGGCATCTGCTTTGGAGGGCGGCGGGGCCCGTGAGAGCTGGTCCGTTCTAAAGAGCCACCTTTTAAAAGCCCAGGAGCAGGCCATGCCTTTGTGTTGAAAGTCAAGCAAGTGGGGTAGAACACCCACTTGCCTGAAGAGGGAACTCCTTTTGGAAGTCAGGCGGAAAAAGAAATTGTATCAATGATCCCTAGAAGCAAGGCCAGCCTTGGCAGGAAGACTACGGAGCTGTGCTTCACATATGTAGGGAGAAATGATGGAAGGCCAAAGCTCAGCTAGAGTTGAAAGTGGCCAGTGTTCTGTCAGACAACAAAAAAAGCCTTCTGAAGTATGCTAAGAGAAAGAGGAGGTCTAAGGAAAGTATTGCACTGATATGTAGTGAAGGTGGTCACCTGACCAATGAGGATGAAGAGAAGTCGGAGGCACTTAATGCTTTTGTTTTGCCTCAGCCTTCAATATGAATGAAGGGCTTGCGAGTCAGAAGACCATTGTTGCAGGAGCAGTGACTTTCCCTTGGTGGACGCTGAAAGTGCAAGGGAGCAGCTGTATCAGTTGAATGTTGCCAAGTCCGTGGGGCCTGATGGGATTCATCCCAGAGCCCCGAAGGAGTTAGCAAATGTCATGGCAGGACCCCTCTCCATCACCCACCAAAGGCCTTGGGAGTCTGGGACGTCCCTGCTAACGGGAAGCTAGCCAGCCTCATTGCAGTTTATCAGAAGGGCGTGAGGGAAGAAAGACCCAGGAAATGACAGAGCTCCTAGGCTACCCTCCGTTTCTGTAAAAGTTATGGAGAAGATCATGCTGGGTGTTATTGAAAGGTATTTCAAGGACAATGCAATCATCAGGCGCAGTCAGCATGGCTTCATGAAGGGCAAGTCCCGTTGAACTAGTTTGATATCCTTCTACGACAAGGTCACCTGCCTAGTGGATGATGGGAAAGCGGGGGATGCGGTTGCTCTGATTTTAGCAGGGCTTTTGATACTGTCCCTCACAGTAGCCTTCTGGACAAGTTGTCCAACTGTGAGGTGAGCAAGTACACAGTGCACGGGGTGAAGAACTGGCTGAAGGGCAGCGCTCACAGGGTTCTAGTGGATGGGGCTACATCTGATTGCAGACCAGTCACCAGCGGTGCTCCTCGAGGCTCCGTTCTAGCGCCAGTTCCGCCCAACATTCTAATCAATGATCTGGATGAAGGAGTTGAATGCACCAGGAAGCAGCTTGCTGGCGATCCTAAGCTGGGAGGTGCTGTTGACCCTCTTGAGGACAAGAGACCTTGCAGAGGGATCAGGACTGCTTCAGGCTAGACGCTAGGAAGCATTTCTTTACCCAGAGAGTGACCGAACACTGGACCAGGCTTCCTAGAGAGGCGGTCGTTGCTTCACGCCTATGGGTGTTCAAGAGGCATTTGGACAATGCCCTTAATAATATGCTTTAACTTTTGGTCAGCCCTGAAGTAGTCAGGCAGATTGCACTAGATGGCCATGGTGGGTCCCTTCCAACCGAACTATTCTATTGTATTCACCCTTGACACTACAGCCGCAAAAGCTGTGCTCGCACTTCAGCCATGCATTCTCCTACATACACCGACATACAATTATTATCAGAGTGACCCAAGGTAGAGTTGCCTTCTGAAACGGCGCCTGGGAACTGTTCACTTCAAGACCTTTCAAGGTCTTGGCTTGCTCAGAAGGGCAGCTGTCAATGACAGCACACACAGGCTACCAGGGAAGAGAGACACTGTGTAGAGACATGCCCCGATCGTCCTTTGCTCTCCTCTGCCTTCCCATTAGCCCTGTGCTCAGCTGTGGAGGGACAAGAAGGTTCAGGCTTGTGCCTAGGTCCTGACCATGACCTTGCCCTGCTCCTGCAGCATAAAATGGTGCTGCTTTGCTTGGAAGCACAGTACATGCCAGGGGACTGATGGGAAGGAGGAGTCGACAAAGACAAATGGAGCACAGAAACCCTTGAGAATGGCCAGTGGCAGGTGCTAAGATAAAATAGGGGTGTGCTGCCTATCTCACTTTTCGTCCATCCAATATGTCCGTCTTCAGAAACTCACGGCCAGTCCCGGAAATTCATTCCTAGACTACGTAGAAAGTGCTGAGCGCTGTCTCTCTCCCCCACAACCCCTTCCTTCCTTCCTTTACCTACCTTCCTTCCTTCCTTCCTTCCTTCCTTCCTTCCTTCCTTCCTTCCTTTTCCTTCCTTCCTTCCTTCCTCCCTCCCTTCCTTCCTCCCTTCCTTCCTTCCTTCCTTCCTTCCTTCCTTCCTTCCTTCCTTCCTTCTGTGAGGAATGAGTGATTCGTGTAAAGAAAATCTAGTGAATATAAGCTTGAAGCAAATGTCATTTATATTGAAATAAAGGAATATATTTAGGGCATGACCATAAACAGGGGAGTGGTAGTCTTTATGTAACTTCCTGATAAGTATAGTTTGGGTAACTCCCTTGATATGTGTAGCTTATGTAGCCTCCTGATATGTAAGTTAGTTCCTGATATACTAGTGCAAACCAGTGTTGTAAATAACCGCAGAAATGTCGAGAAAATGTATAGCCAAATAAGGTAGCATAATATAAGTAGAATAACGGAGCGCCTGCACAAACAGACAGGTCATGTAGAGTGCACTGACGAAGAGGAGCATCTTCCTCCAAACGACCACCGGACGACCACCTAGAAAAAGATGAAGCATGCGCAGACCGGGGAAGTGGTGACGTACTTAAAGAAAGAGTCATCTTCCAAGAAAAAGGCGGAGAAAGGCGAGAAACGAAGCCTAGGGAACTATAAAGGAAGGAATTGTAAGAGGTGAAGGTGTGCGTCTTGGTGGAGCGGAGACTCCCGGCGCACCCAGCGCTGTTTGCTTGCCTCTATTCGTTTAATAAATTGTAAACTTAAATTGGAATCCTGTTTGGGACTCAATCATTTATCACAATTGGGGGCTCGTCCGGGATGGCCTTCGTTCCTGAATACTGACTTGATCTAGGAGGGGCGCCCCAGCATTTGGTGGCTCCTGATCGGGTCGGGTCGGGTCGGGACTAACACCATCCTGAACCCAAATAGGGGCAAGCAAAGAATTTAATTTTTATGAGCTCCCTTGCCGGCTGCAGTAGTTTATTTTGCCTGTAATTCTGCGCGCGAAGATCCGAACGAAGACGACGGGGTCGTAAGTATTTAAGGTGTATACCGTTCGGTTGGGTGGGATTCGGTTGCCTGTGTGTGTAAGAGTGTGACTGAGACGGAACCTCGTTCCGAAGCGATTGTGGAGGTCTTCTAACCGCGGTTCCATTCTCCCGCGAGGGACTTGGCCGGTGAAGGACCGAAGCGATTTTTATAGGATCCGTAGGTGAGTGACAAGTTTGAAACCCCCTGCAAGACACTCTTATTGGTAACCAAGGGCTGTAGGAATTGCCACAGTAAAAATTCCTAGATGGGTCAGACGAAATCGAGAACCCAGGACCAGAAGAAAGGGAGCGAATTACTAAAAATACCTCCGGAGAGTCCATTAGGAATAATGTTAAAACATTGGAATAATAAGGGCCCTGGAAAAGGGAAGACAAAAGAGAAATTAGTTAAATATTGTATGGTAAAATGGCCAAAGAACCCCTTGAGACCCCATGTTTTTTGGCCTGTATTTGGGTCATTTGAGGATTGGGTTTGTCAGGCGCTAAACCTGTATGTAAATTCTAAGGAACCGTTTTGCCAAGAGGAGAGCGAGTATGCTAGTTTATGGATAAAGGCCTGTGTGGGCATTTTTAATCTTAAAACAGGGGTAGGGAAAAATAAGACCGTAGGGGAGCAACACATGGAAAAGGAAAAGAAGGATTGGGACCCCCTAGATCACTTACCTCCCCCGTATAATCCAGCTACCCGTCAAATACCGTCACCAAATTTGACGGCTTCCCCTACGGCCCCGGGGTCGAATTCAACTCTAAGGGAAGGATCCCAAACTGAGCACCCAGAGCGTCTTTGTATCCTTTACGGGAAGTACCTCTGGGTGGAGATAGAGGATTGGCAAGAGAGAGGGTTGGAGGAATTACTAAGAGAAGCTCAAAAGGTTTATGTCAGGAGGGACGAAGAAAAACAAAAAGCAGAGGCAAGAATTTTTGTAGCAGCAGTGAGGGAAAGTCAGAGGAGTAAGACTCAGCTGGGAGAGAAAAAAGAGACGAGACCAGAACAGCCACCCCAGGGACAATCTCATCAAGACAGACCCACAAATCCCGTCTGTTACTATTGTAACAAAAAGGGACATGTTCAGAAAAACTGCCGTCAACGGGAACGGGATGAGAAAATGTTCAAAGAGGATTGGGGGTGTTAGGGGCTATATCTTCTGGGGACCTCAACATCAACAGAGCCCTTGATAAAACTATTAGTAGGTCCCCAAAAAGAAGAAGTTTTATTTTTAGTAGATACTGGAGCTGAAAGGTCAACGATTCAGAAACTCCCAAAAGGGGTAGGAAAAGGAAAAGCCCAGATGTCAGTAATAGGTGCAAAAGGAGAACCCTTCAAAGTCCCCATCTTAGAAGAAGTAGAGATTGAGACAGAGACAAAAATTTGTTTAAATGATTTACTTTTATTACCAGAAGCAGAATATAACCTATTAGGGAGGGACTTGATTTTAAAACTAAACCTAACTATTCAGAGCCAAGGAGATCGGTTATATATTAACTTATGTACCTTAACCCAACTTGATGAGGAAAAAATTGACCCCCAAGTATGGTATAAGGAAGGAGATGTTGGGAGATTAGATATGGAACCCATCAAGGTACAAAGAACAGACCCTCATAAGCCAATTAGAATTTAACAATATCCTATATCTATAGAAGGCCGGAGAGGTCTAAAACCTATTGTGGATAAATTACTAAAAAAGTGGGGCTTTGGAACCATGTATGTCACCCCATAATACCCCTTTACTCCCTGTAAAGAAATCAGATGGTACATATAGGACGGTACAGGATTTGAGAGCCGTGAATCGGCGAACAATCACCAAATTCCCTGTCGAGGCAAATCCTTATACTTTATTGAGTCACCTGTCTCCTAAACATATTTGGTATAGTGTAATAGGTTTGAAAGATGCCTTTTGGGCCTGTCCTTTGGATAAGGGGTTCAGAGATTATTTTACCTTTGAATGGGAAAGACCCCGAAACAGGACGAAAAACAACAATTAAGGTGGACTGTGCTACCACAAGGGTTTACGGAGTCACCAAATTTGTTTGTACAGACCTTAAAGAAAATCTTACAAGGTTTTACAGTACACGAGGAGGGAAAATTCTTACAATATGTGAATGATTTACTGGTAGCAGGAGAAACTGAAGAGGAGACCCGAAAAGCCACCATTAGATTGTTAAATTTTTTAGAGAAAAAGGGATTAAAAGTGTCCTGCTCGAAATTACAATTTATAGAGCAAGAAGTAAAATATTTGGGACATTGGTTAAACAAAGGAAAAAAAAAAAGAAACCAGATCCTGACCGGGTTTCTGGTATTTTAATCCTAAGACCTCCACAGACTAAAAAGGGAATGAAAAAAAAAAAAAACCAACCAACCAAACAAACAAAAAAACCACACTGGTGGGATATTTATCCAAATTGTTAGATTCGGTGAGCAGGGGGTGGCCAGCATGTCTCCAAGCCCTAGTTGCTATGGCATTATTGATAGAGGAAGCTAGGAAAATTACCTTTAGTGCACCTCTAAAGGTATATACGCCACATAATGTTAGGAATGTCCTCCAACAGAGGCCAAAGAAATGGTTGACAGATAGTCGACTTTTGAAATATGAAACCATCTTGATAGATTCACCTAATTTGGAATTAGGAGTCACCTCTGCCCAGAGCCCCGCTCAGTTCCAGTTTGGGGAACCCTCCGAAGCAGTAGTGCTATAACACAATGGTTTAGAAGTTATAGGATCCCAGACAAAAGTAAGGCTCAATCTTAGAGATATTGAATTAGAGGGAGGAGAAAAATTGTTTGTAGATGGATCCTCCCGAGTAATAGAAGGGAAGAGAAAATCAGGATATGCAAAAATTGGCAAGGACTTAGAACTTGTGGAATCAGGACCTCTGAGTCCATCATGGTCAGCTCAGGCTTGTGAGCTTTATGCCCTATGTAGGGCCCTGGAATTATTAAAAGAAAGAAGAGGGACCATATTCACAGATTCCAAATATGCATATGGAGTAGTCCATACTTTTGGAAAAATTTGGGAGGAAAGAGGCTTGATTAACACTCAAGGAAAGAACTTAATACATCAGGAGTTGATAGTAAAATTTTAGAAGTGTTAAGAGAACCAAAGGAAATAGCCGTGGTGCATGTGAGGGGACACCAAAAGGGATTAGATTATCGAATTAGAGGAAATAATTTAGCAGATAAGGAGGCTCAGGAAGCAGCCTTGAGGATTGAAACTGTTAAAATTAATCATACACAAACAAGGGAGGACACTAGTGGAAGAGGATAAGAGGAAAAGGAGAAAAAGTTTACGCTGGAGGAACAAGCAAAATTAGAGAAAATAGGAGCTAGAGTGGAACAAGGGAAATGGACATTACCTGATGAGCGAGAGATGTTGCCAGAAGCTTACGCTAGGCAAGTATTAGAACGCTTACACACGCAAACACATTGGGGTACAAAAGTGTTAAGTGATCATTTCCTTAAACAGTTTGGCAGTATTGGAATTTTTTGAAATAGCAAGGCAAATTACACAAGGGTGTTTAACTTGTCAAAGGGTAAATAAGGCCGTGTTTCGACAAGTGGCCAGGGGAGGAGGAAAACTAGCTTATAGACCGTTTGAAAGGATTCCAGTCGACTTTACCAAATTACCAAGAATAGGAAGATTGAAATATTTGTTAGTTATAGTAGACCATTTAACACGATGGGTCGAAGCCTATCCTGTGGCAAGAGCGACAGCTCAGACGGTGATAAAATTTTATTAGAACACCTAATCCCCAGGTATGGGATAATACAATATATTGATTCTGATCAAGGCACTCGCTTTACTTCTAAAATTATAAAATCCTTGTGCCAATCATTAGGTATTAAATGGGAATATCATACCCCATGGCATCCTCAAAGTTTGGGAGTAGTAGAAAGAATAAACCAAACAATAAAGCAAGAGCTAGCGAAGCTAATGGTTGAAACACAGATGCCATGGACTAAATGTTTACCGCTAGCCCTTCTTAACATAAGGATCAAACCGCACAGTGAGACTGGATTATCGCCATATTAGGTTTTATACGGCATGCCCTATCTCCAAGGGAAACAATGTAGTGGAAGATTATAATATTCGGAACTATGTTATCGTTTTAGGAGAAAGGTTGAAAGAACTAAGAGATATAGGTATAATGGCACAAACCCTACCTTTGGGGTTTGCAATCCATCAATTCAAACCAGGGGATAAGGCACTGATCAAAACTTGGAAGAAAGAAACTTTAGTTCCTTCATGGGAAGGACCCTTTGTTGTATTGTTAACTACAGATACTGCCATCCGGACCACGGAAAAGGGGTGGACACACACGACTCGAGTAAAAGGACCCATGAAAGACTGGAAAGTTATTTTGCAACCTGGAACCACAAAAGTAACATTAAAAAGGGAATGAACGTATGAGAAATGATCACGAATTAAAGACTATAGCATTAAGCAATTATCGGGCAGGACTAAGTTTATGTCCACTATGTAACCCATGTTGTATGATTATTGAGGGTTAGGTGTAACCCGTGTAACAAATACATCATTTCCCACAGAGGCTAACAGGGACGTTTTCAAATTCAAAGCTGAAGTTTCCTCTGCATTCGGTGTGGACAGACTACTCCTATAGGAGATTTCTGGTGGGTAAGATTTATTACTGTCATCGAAATAAAGAAGTCCGCTTGAGAAGGGGGAGAGGGCAAGACCGGGTAGGGATTCTCAGTCGCGACCAAGTAAGGCCCGTCAAGGACGAGCACCCCTTGTAGCTGATGCCTCCGACCATGAGATCCCTTACCGGACCTCTCCTGATTTTACTCGGACTCACCAACCTGGTGACAGGTAATCAAAATTGCACCGAGTGCATAAGAACCGCCCAGCACGGACGAGTAAGTAATAAAACATTAATGTCCCACACCTATTACGAGTGCAAAGGGAAACAGAACGGGAGTTGTATATACAATGGAACACAATGTAAGAAATGCTCGGTGGAAAATGATACTGTTTGTTACGATCCAAAGGAACTTCCTTATCAATAGTGGGTAGAAATGAAAACAAATTCGGAAGTAAGAAGATTCATTGGATTAAGTAAGGATATGGCCAATTTGAGCACATCAGTATCGGTAATTTTTGATGCATGCGATATTATAGATGATGATCTGGATATTAATTGTGGGAGAGTAGAGTGGAGATGGTACTATAGTAATCAACCAAAATATATTTGCCCAGGTGGAGGTGGACGTCAATGTCAGATAAATCCTGATTATGTACCTAGTCAAACGGTGAGATATCAGTCAGCACACCTATGTGGAAGAAGGGGATGGTCTTGTGTATGTTAGGATACTGCAAGCTGGGGATATGACAGAGCTTGTGTTTTGGTTATTAGCTTCTCCTTAGTCTGCTTTGTAGACTTGGAGCCAAAGAGACAACAGGCCTGGCTCCAGCAGATGCAAGGATGGCTTTCTTCTCTCTGCCAACCGTCCAAGGCATGGCAGGAAGGGCGGGAAGTGGGCAGGGCGTGCCTGCAAGCCCCTGGGCTGCACCAGGCTGCTCTGCTCTGCTTCATGCCACTTCCCCCCTCGCCGCCCGGGAGAGGCTGGGCTTCTGCAGACAGCTGCTCACTCGAGAAGGCAGCTAGGCAGCTGCTGCTTCCATTGCACTTGGCAAAGCCAAACTCCTCTCCGGGGTTCCGGGAGAGTGCCAAGGCCACCTTCCAGCGGGACATGCTGTGAAGACGAAGAAGAAGAAGAAGAAGGTTGCCTTTAACAAGTTGGAGTTAAGGAAGCTCTGCCCCTGGGCTCTGTGGCCAGCTGCATCCTCTTCCTCCCAGTCCCAGCACAAGAGAGCGCCTTTCCGCTGGGACCGCTGCTTTGGCTGGAGGCAACGTGCCCGTCTCAAGCGCACGACAGTGGCACGGGGGGACCTGCGGGAAGAGGGTGGGACGGGCTGCGGGCGGCACCGGTACGCGCACGAAGCATCCCGGCACACATGCGCACGTGCTCGTGAGCAAGAGCAGCTGAGCAAAGCTGCTGGAAAGCGGCGTGGCAGAAAAGGCCCGTGGGTCCTGCTGGACACCAAGCTGAGCAGCAGCCAGCACCGTGCCCTTGGCCAAAGGCGGCGGGCGGCGGTGCCCTGGGCTGCGCTGGGCAAAGCCTTGCCAGCAGCTGGAGGGAGGGGAGCCTTGCCCTCTGCTCAGCGCTGCTGAGGCCATGCCCGCAGTGCTGTGCCCAGGCCCGGGCTCCCCAGGCCGAGAGAGACAGGGGCCCCTCCCCCAGCCCCGCCCCCCAGCCCCCCCCCGGGCTTGGAATGGCAGCTGTGATGTCGCGGCGCTGGCCCGGCAACGGCCACAGTGCCTGCAGGCACGGCTCTGCCAGCACCCGGCAGCTCCAGGGAGAGACCAGCTCTCACCCAGCGGCACTGCCCGGCACCGGGACCCCCTCGGCAGCCTCGCTCCAGCCAGCTGGGAGCTCTCCGGAGCCCCAGCAGCGTGTCCGGCGCGAGGACTCCCCTGGCCCCGGCACGATGGGCCAGCTGAACTGCTGCTACGGCTCCAGGTGGGCTCCCCCCGCGGCTCGGGGACACGCCGGTGCAGCCGGGCCCCGCAGCAGCCGCCTTTCTCACGCCCTTTGCCGCCTGCTCTGCAGGGTCTACCCTGGCCCCGAGCAGCCGTGCGCGCCCGGCCCGGCATCAGCCCAGCCGCTGCTCCACCAGCGCGTGCGGGTGACCCAGGGCCGCGTGACGGGGAAGAGGCACCTCCTCCTCTTCAGCGATGCCTTGATCATCGCCAAGGCCAAGTAAGAGGCGCAGACCCCGGCTGCCTTTCCTCCTAAGGCCTGGCCCCGGCACCGGGGCAGGGATGCCCCAGGAGCAGCCCCAGGCCCCGGCACCCTGCTGCTGGCTGCACCCGTGGCCGTGCGCGGGGCAGGCGGAGGCCAGAGGGCAGCCGCCGGGCTCGGCCACATCCAGGTCACTCCCTGCCGCTCCTCTCTGCAGACGTGGCAGCGCCCCGCGCCCGCAGCTCTGCCTGGCCCTGCGCCGGCTGTGGGTGCTGAGCGGCGGCAAGGGGGCGGCCGGGGATGCCGCCCAGGAGGAGGAAGACAAGGCCACCACGTCCCTCGTCCTCGCCTGGCCCTACGGATTCTGCGTCGTCACCTTCTGGTGGGTCTTGGTGCCACGTCCCCTGGCAGGGCCGGGCTGCGCTTCTGTCCGGCCCCACGTGGCTTCCTCCTGCCTCTGCGGCCGTCCCCACGGGGCAGGGCTGTGCCGGCGCCCGCCTCTGCCCACGGGCTGGGCAGCAGCGGGCGCTCAGTCTCTTTCTCCTCTCTTTCCTGCAGCTCCCACTCACTGAAGGAGCTCTGGCTCAGCGCGCTCCGTGGGTAAGCCCTGCCTGGCAGCACAGCTTGGGGGGCCCGTGCTCACAGCACGGGGGGATGCTCTAGCCGTAGCCGTACGATGCGGAAACGCCGCTCCTGAGCTGGGGAGAGCTGCCCCCACGGCTGCGGGCGGCTCTGGAGCGGGCAGAGCTGGCGGAGCTGCTTCACCCAGCCCCGTCCTCCCCCCTTGCCACTGCTCTCCGCTCAACGGCCGGGCGGTGCCCAGCTGCTTCGGGGCAGCTTGGAAGGGCTCCCCGGGCTGGCAGGTGAGGGAAGAGGCATCTTGGGTCTCACACAGCTCTTTCTCTGCCCCTGTCCCGTGCACAGGCCAGCAGAAGGAGTGGAGGGAGCCCGCGTCACCCAGCTGCCCTCCATCAAGCTCCTGCTGAAGGAGCTGCGCGGCCGCAATGCCGTGAGTGTCCCTCCTGGCCCCGCTCTGCCCCAGGGGCTGCTCCAACCCCGCACCAGCCCCATCGCTTCTCACCTGCTGCTCTTCTCCCTTTGCCCAGGCCAAAACACTCAACGCCAGCAGCCTGGAAAGGCTGGTCGAGGGCCTGGCAGAGGTGAGGAGCCCCCGGGCTGCCATCTCGGCCGTCCCCACATCTCACTCCTGGCCCGCGGCCGATGCAGCTCGCCAGGGGCCCTTCGTGCTGCGGGGCTGCTCGCTGAGCACAGCGCATTTCTTGCAGGCTGGTGCCCAGCAGCGGCCACCTCCCGTTCCCTCCGGCAGCCAAGGTGGACGTGGCCACTCGGCCGGTGAGTTTGGAGGAGACGGGGGCAGGACGGCCCCTCTCTCCTGCGCTGGCAGGCGGCACCCGCGCTGCTCGGGGGCTGCTGCTGCCCTTCCCGCAGGGCATGGCCGCAGAGAGCTGAGCCCCCGGGGCGCCTCGTTCCCCAGCCACGCCTCTCCCTCGCTGTTGGCGGGGACGCCCAGCGCGCAGAGGCTCGGGCAGCATTCACCTGGCGCTTGCCCTCCATGGCTCTCTGCTCTGTTTTCCCTGGCGGCAGGCGGGACCCGCAGCAGGACGAGGGGGCTGCCCTGGCCCTTTGCGCGGCGAGGGACCTTGGCCGCTGCAGAGGCACCCGGGCAGTCGGGCTGTGCCGGCAGGGCGGGTCTCTTCGGCCGGCCCCTGGCAGCTCTCTGCAGCCAGGACGGCACGCTGCCCCAGCCCCTCCAGGTAAGCCAGCCTGCCCGGGGGGTGCCCGTGGCGCTGGCTCCTGCGCAGAGGCGCTGTCCCCAGCAGAGGGACCCCGGCTGGGGCTCGGGGACCAAGCCGGCTGCGCCCCACCTGCCCCACCTCCAGCCAGCCCTGCGTCCTGCCCTAGTGAAAGCAGAGCCGCCCACGCTCGCTCCTGGCCCTGAGGAAGGCTCACCGGCCCCGGGGCCTGTCCCCAGCCAAGCAACTGTCCTCCTCTGTCCCCCGCAGCTCTTGGAGGAGGAGGAGGATGTGGCTGGGCTTGCCGGCACGTCGGCCAAGGACTTGCCAGCACCAGAGGCGGAAGCAGAAGCAGCAGCGGTATGTCAGGGCCACAAAGAGGGTGACAGCACTGTCAGAAGTTGAGAGTGCTGCCGCAGGGACAAGCAAGGTCACCCACTAGCCGGCAGCTCTGCAAAGGTGCAGAGGAAGGGTGCTGCAGGATGGCCATGGCGGTTTGTGCGGTGATGCCACCAGAACTGGCTCAGCTGGGCTGAGCAAACCCATCCAAGGGCTGTGCCTTTCCGAGCTAAGGTAGCAATTGGGCAGGAAGGTCCTTGCCACCCCTTAACTTGCACATTTCCATTGCAGGTGCCTCCAGTCCCTCCAGAAAGTGAACACCTGGAGAGCTCCTCTGGGGAGACAAGGTAAAATGAGCTAGGTTTGGTGAAGAGCAGAATTGGTTCACGTTTATCATGGCTTGACCTGTCTAACAATACATTGAATGGAAAGTTTGCCAGGCTCCAGAAGAGCAGCCTGTGAAGAGGGGAGCAACGGGCAACTGGACAGCGAGAGGAGCAAGTTGGGAGCAGAGCTCTGCGGGATGGGCAACTGAGGACATCCAGGCAGGCAAGAAGAACGAGGAGCCCAGGTGTGTAGCAGACTCTGCTGCCCATCTTTCAAAGCTCCGAACACTGCTCCGAGTATGGGCAGTATTTCTGAGGTGCGCAGAGATGGCACCGGGCAGGAAGCCCGCAGCTGCCCGTGGGAGAGCGTGTCTGTCAGGAGGAACATATCACTCCAGCATTGGCAGCTCTCCCTCTGCACTTCAGCTCTGTTTGTGCAAGGCTGAGCAACACCCCAGCAGAGTCACAAGGCTCATAGCAATTTTTTGAGCTCTTTGCCCCGCTCCCTACAGAAAGAGGCAAAGTCTCCCTTTTCTGTTCATGTCAGCTGGCAAGCCCAGCACTGGCTGCTGGTGTCTGAATCCCAAAGACGCAGCAAGGAGCTGTGTCACGTAGCTGTAGACCCTGAGGTACTGGCACTTCATAAAAAGCTCACGTTGCACCTGAGACAATTGAGGGAAGAAGAAAACAACCAAACAATACCAAAGCAGCGTGTTTTGCCTTCAAGCCTGGCTTTCTAGCAAGGGACAGTGAGGCGTGCTGCTGCTCGGCTTTTGGAAAGGACCACAGCACAGCTGCCCTGCCCAGCCCTGCTGCCTAGCAAAGCAGTGCTGCACATCTCTGTCAACTTGCAGAGCTCTGAGGGTGTCACACGTGTGGAGAAGGGGACAAAGCCGTGCCGTAGCCACTGCCAGGGAGGGTTCCCTCTCGTGTGCCAGGAACTGCCCCTTGGACAGCACACTGCCCAAAGAACGGGGCACAAAGTCGTGCCTCTTCCTGCCTTCATGGTTTCATCAGCACTTTGGACTCTCTTCTTGCAGGTGCCGATTTTTTTCTGCTGCCTGGATTGCCCCCATGAGCTCTGCTGCCTGGGCTTTGAGGGGCGCGATGCAGCCCCAGCACCACCTCGGCGGAGGCGAGGAGGGAGGCACCGCGCCCTTCTGCTCCGGCCGGCACATTTCACTCGGGCACCGCGACGCCGGAGCGGCCCCGCACCGCCCTCAGAGCCAGCCCAGCCCTGGCGGGAGGCCTTGCTGGCTCACTCCTCGGCTCCGTCAGCACCAGCCCACCAGCCGGCACAGCTGCCCCCGTGGGGAGCTGGCATGTCACCTGCAGATTCCATGGGGCGTGCTGGGCGTGGAGCTGTATATCATCTGAGAGGGACACGAGGGACACGCTGGACAGCATGTTCCAGACTATAACACCCTCCCGGTTTTCTTTGCCGCTACTCATTCTTGGCAGAGAGACGCTGCACCACCTTGCTGCATACAAGAAGGGAGCAGCCATTGCTGCCCTGTGGTCGGTGCAAGTCCTTGTATGCAGCACACAGCACAATACCCTTTCTTAGTATTCTTGATCAAACATGACTGGCTTGCAGTTTCCATTAGCTGAGTTAACTCCAGCTTAGCTACAGCAAAAACTGCGCTCTTACTTCTCCGACCCATCGGCGCTCTCTGGACCGACGCGAACACCCCCCTTTCTGTGTAGATGTTAATTTATGTACATTTAATAAACAGCATGGTATCCTATACTAGCAATGATCTTTTTTTCAGACTAATGAAAAGTTCAAGACAAAAGCATGCTTTGTGTCTGCAAAGAAAAGTGTAAACTTCTGTAACTGTATTAAAAAGCTGCGGTTGTTTCACTCGCGGATGTTTGTAGCTATAGCAGAAACAGAGCTGCTGGCTGCCTTACTGCGAGGTCCACAGGACACCAGTCTTCTCCTGAAGGCTTTCTGCCAGCGTAATACTGTTTAAGTTGCCACTCCATTAAAACAGGACTTGTTCACTAATTGGTTCCTACATGGAAACCCCAGGATAGAAACTTGATGCTGGTTGGCAATGTCAAAAGCAGCATGAGGCGAGGCTGCCCAAAGCCTGGCTGCTGCGCTTGGAGGAAATGTGCCTTGAGTCCCGATGGGCAGACAGGGCACGCCTCTGCAAGTCTGCTTCGCAACACAGCACGACGCAACAGACCTGTGTACAAAGCGCATTAACATCATCACAGGTACAGCCAGTCACAAGGTAGGCAATGCCCGAGTGAAGGCTGCCAGCTGTCCTGCTGGCCGGCTCTGCCATTCACGGCTGCAGACTCCCTTTCCCAGGCACTCACTGAGCCAGGGGCTGGCTTCGCACTCGGAAAGCACGTAGCCCATGCAGCAGCTCCCTCCACTGCTCACCGTGGTTCCCCGTGGCTGCTTATGTACCCAACAGATCTCTTAGTCCCTCCTGTTTGTGTATGGAGAAGGACTCGTAGGAGAGGGGATAACAGTGATCACCAAACAGGGGAGTTTAAACTTTTGAGTGTAATGAGATACAGCTCAGAGGAGTTGCTACCTTGCTTTTCAGGAGAGCAAACTTGAAGCTACTCAGAGAGCTAGTCTGCAGTGTCCCCTACGAAGCTGCTTTGGAGGGCTTAGGGCTCATAGAGCAGCTTCGTTTTTCAGAACCACCTTCTGCAAGCACGGGAGCAGGCAATCTCGCGGAGCCTTAAGTCAAACAAGAGGGGCAGAAGACCAGCTTGGCTGAACAGGGACCTCCTTTTTCAACTCAGGTGGAAAAAGAAATGTTATGATCCCTGGGACCAAGGTCCGGCTTGGCAGGAAGATCACAGAGCTGTAGTTCATATGTGTAAGGAGAGAACACAAGAGGCCAAAGCTCGGCTAGAGTTGAAATTGGCCAGTGTTGTGTCGGGCTCTAAAGAGGGCTTTTTAAAGTACGTTCATAGCAATCGCTCATTGAGCACGGCCAGGGACTCTCTGAAGAGGAGGAGGATGCGGCTGGGCTTGCCGGTGCATCGGCCACAGAGCCGCCAGCACCAGGGGCAGAAGCAGAAACCACAGAGGTGTGTGAGGTGCACAGAGAGCGTGGGCTGCACAAACCCATCCAAGGGCTGTGCCTTTCTGAGCTAAGGTAGCGACTGGGCAGGAAGGTCCTTGCCACTCATTAACTTCCACATTTCTTCTGCAGGTGCCTCCAGTCCCTCCGGAAAGGGAACGCCTGAAGAGGTCCTCTGGGGAGAGAAGGTAAAATGAGCTAGGTTTGGTTAAGAGCAGAACTGGTTCATGTTTATCCCGGCTTTACCTGTCTAACAATACTATTGAGTGGAAAGTTGCCGGGATCGTCACACCAAGGGGAAAGACAGTCCCACAGAAAGAGAAAATTAAGCTATGAGGAGGAGAGAGCGAGCCCGCCAGGCAAGAAGAGGCAAAAGCTGAAAACAGCAATCTCCGGAATGGACAACGGAGAAAACCCGGGCGGGGCGAGAAGAACAAGGAGCCCAGGTGTGTCACGGATCATGCTGTCCACCTTTCTAAGTTCAGTGCTGCTCTGAGTATAGAAACTATTTTGGTGGTGCACAGACAGGGCCCCCGAGAGGAAGCGTGCACCTGCCCTGGGGAGAACGTGTATGTCAGGGGAAGAATAGCACTCGAGTGCTGGCAGTTTTCATTTTGCGCTTGTTAGTGGATGTTACAGCAGGAGCCCTCTTGATGATCTACCAAAGGTCTTGGGAATCTGGGGAGTTCCCCACTGACTGGAAGCTCACCAGCATTGTTCCTGTTTACAGGAAGGGTGGGAGGGAAACCCCAGGAAACTACAGACGTGGCGGTCTGACCTCAGGACCTGCAAAAATTAGGGGTAGGATCACAGTGGTACTATTGCAAGGCGTTTGACATGGACTTTAACTACAAGTGTCAGATTCTGCACTTGGGGCAACATAACGCTGAAGACAAGTAGACATGGGGAGAGGAGTGGCTGGAGAGAAGCCTTGCAGGCAGGTATCTCTCCTAGTGCCACCGTTCTTGTAAGCACCAATCTAGGGAACAAACTCTGTTTGTACGTAGAGCAAAATCCAACAGCAGGGACACTGGAACCTATGTTCAGCCTTGAAGATGTCCTGGACACGCTTAGAAACACCCGGAAGGAGCTGCACCTACACATGAAACAATGATGAATGATTATTTGGGCCCCTGTTCTCATTCTGTCATAGCTACTGTGAAATACATTCATCTGATTCGTGTGACGAAGTGTAATCTTCTGTACTTTTATGGATTTCTCCTGCACCATAAAAAGGGGTATTTTACAGGAGAAAGTTAAACTACTCTGCTGGTATATCAGCTCAAACCAGTTTGACCACTGACCGCATAGTATTGTGTAAAGAAAGTGCATGCATAAGGTTTGGGGTCATCCTGGGGGCACGCCGAGGAAGATTCGAGAAGACTCTAGCAGGAGAAGAGGGCATGCGCCGAAGAAGACACGCCTATTCATGAATATGTATTAACGGACAGGATATAAACCAGGAACAGGAACTGTACCGCGTGTGTCTTGGTGGAGCGGAGACTCCCGGCGCACCCAGCGCTGTTTGCTTGCCTCTATTCGCTTAATAAATTGTAAATTTGAATTGGAATCCTGTTTGGGACTAAATCATTTATAACAATTGGGGGCTCGTCCGGGATGGTCTTGGTTCCGGAATTCTGACTTGATCTAGGAGGGGCGCCCCACCAATTTGGTGGCTCCTGATCGGGTCGGGTCGGGACTAACGCCATCCTGAACCTGAATAGGGGCAAGCAAAGAATTTGATTTTTTTATGAGCTCCCTTGCCGGCTGCAGCAGTTTATTTTGCCCGTAATTCTGCGCGCAAAGATCCGAACGAAGACGACGGAGTCGTAAGTATTTAAGGTGTATACCATTCGGTTGGGTAGGATTCGGTTGCCTGTGTGTGTAAGAGTGTGACTGAGCTTATAGGATTCGTGGGTGGGTGATAGGTCCTAAAGCCCCTGCAAGACACTCTTACTGGTAGCCAAGGGCTGTAGGAATTGCCACAGTAAAAATTCCTGGATGGGTCAGACGAAATCGAGAACCCAGGACTAGAAGAAAGGGAGCGAATTACTAGAAATACCTCCGGAGAGTCCATTAGGAATAATGATTGAAAATTGGAATGATAGGGGCCCCAGAAAAGGAAAAAGTAAATTAAAATTAGTTCAATATTGTATGGTAGAATGGCCAAAAGAACCTTTGAGACCACATGTCTTTTGGCCCGTTTTTGGATCTTTTGAAGACTGGGTCTGCCAGGCCTTAAATATATATGTTAATTCAAAGGAACCTTTTAGTCAGGAGGAAAGTGATTATGCAGGATTATGGGACTGAACTTTACGTCCTTTTCCAGCCTCAATACTTACATTAAAAACAGATAAAAAGTTTGAGGAAGAAGAAGAGGAGAAAAGTGAAAAGGAAAAAGATGATAAATGGGAGCCACTGGATAACCTACCGCCTCCATATTCTAATAATCCATCTCCGGCGGCAGCTCCCCCTCCGGTGGCCGTAGTACCTCTATCTGTACCACCGTTGCCCCTATCTCCACCACCAACAGCACCGGAATTAGATCGACCTCTGGCTGCATGTACGAGAAGTAGGACTGCTGTATCTGAGGGAGCTTCTCTATACCCCTTACGAGAAGTAACCCCTCGGAGGCAATCAGGGAGGTATCGGGTTTGTGGCAGTCCCATTAAATACCACAGATGTAAGAAATTTCAAGAAAGAAATGGGGACCCTATTAGACGATCCTCTCGGAGTAGCTGAAAAATTGGACCAATTCCTAGGCCCCAATACTTATACCTGGGAAGAAATACAGTCCATTTTAGGGATCCTATTCACTGTTGAGGAAAGGGGAATGATTAGACAAGCTGGAATGAGAATTTGGGGAAGACAGAATCAGGCAGGACCCCCGGGAGATCAGAAATGGCCAAATGTGGATCCCCACTGGGATCATCAACAACCCCAAGGAAGACAAAATATGAGGGATTTGAGAACGTTACAAATGTATTCTGGAATTGATCCGAATACAGTGGCTGGGACCGCACTCCTTAAAACACAATTTGTAGCTAAATCCTGGGGGGATATAGGAAGGAAATTAGAAAAATTGGAAGATTGGCAAGAAAGAGGAGTAGAGGAGTTACTTAGAGAAGCCCAGAAAGTCTATGTTAGGAAGGTCGAAGAAAAACAAAAAGCAAAAGCAAAAGTTTTTGTAGCAGCAGTAAGGGAAAGTCAGAAAAATAAGACGACTCCTGGAGAGAAAAGGGAAAAAAGAATAGACCAGACACCCCGGGGACAGCCTTATCGAGAAAGATTTACAATTCCCGTCTGTTACTACTGTAACAAGAGGGGACATGTTCAGAAGAACTGCCGTAAGCGGGAACAAGAGGAGAAGATGTTCAAAGAAGACTAGGGGTGTCAGGGGCTCTATCTTCTGGGGACTTCAACATCAACAGAGCCCTTGATAAAATTATTAAGTGGTCCCCATAAAGAGGAAGTTTTATTTTTAGTAGATACAGGGGCCGAAAAGTCAGCCATTCAAAAACTTCCAAAAGGAATAGAAAAAGGGAAGAGTTACATGTCAGTAGTAGGAGCAAAAGGAGAGCCTTTTAAAGTAAATATATTGAAAGATGTAGAAGTAGAAACAGAAAAGAAAATTTGTCTTAATGATTTACTTTTGCTCCCTGAAGCGGAATACAATTTATTAGGAAGGGATTTGATTTTGAAGTTAAACTTGAGCATTCAGAGTCAAGGGGACAAATTGCAGATTAAATTATACACTTTAACACAAGAGGATGAAGAAGCTATTAACCCCTCAGTGTGGTATAAGGAAGGGGAAACTGGAAAGATAAAAATGGACCCCATAAGGGTTCAAATAATAGATCCGCACCGCCCAATTAGAATCAAGCAATACCCTATACCTATGGAGGGTCGAAAAGGATTAAAACCTGTAGTTGACAGACTTTTGGAAAAAGGAACCCTAGAACCATGTATGCCACCTCATAACACGCCCATTCTTCCCGTAAAAAAAACGGATGCGTCATACAGGATGGTGCAGGACTTAAGAGCTGTAAATCAGCGAACAATCACTAAATTCCCTGTGGTGGCAAATCCTTATACTTTATTGAGTCATATATCTCCCAAACATACTTGGTATAGTGTAATAGATTTGAAAGATGCTTTTTGGGCCTGTCCTCTGGATGAGGGATCCAGAGATTATTTTGCCTTTGAGTGGGAGGACCCCGAAACAGGACGAAAACAACAATTAAGATGGACTGTGTTACCACAAGGGTTTACAGAGTCACCAAATCTATTTGGACAAACTTTAGAAAAAATTCTACAAGACTTCACAATACCTAAGGAGGTAAAATTATTGCAATATGTGGACGATTTATTAGCAGCAGGAGAAACTGAAGAGGGGATCCGAAAAGCCACCATTAAATTGTTAAATTCTCTAGGGGAAAAGGGATTAAAGGTGTCCCGATCAAAGCTACAGTTTGTAGAACAAGAAGTAAAATACTTAGGACATTGGCTGAGTAAGGGAAGGAAGAAGTTAGATCCTGATAGGGTAGCTGGGATTCTATCCTTAAGACCCCCACAAACTAAAACGGAAATTAGGCAAATACTGGGATTATTAGGATATTGTAGACCATGGCTTGAAAATTATAGTGATAAAGTAAAATTCTTATATGAAAAATTAACTAATAACCAACTTAAGTGGTTTATTGAAGATGATCAGAGATTTGAGGAAGTAAAAAAGGCATTAATACAAGCACCTGTATTGAGCCTCCCAGATCTAGAAAAACCTTTCTATGTCTTTGTGAATACATCAAGCCAGACAGCATATGGAGTTCTTATTCAAGACTGGGCAGGAATCAAAAAACCCGTGGGGTATTGTTCTAAGTTCCTTGATCCAGTAAGCAGAGGATGGCCTGCTTGTCTCCAAGCTTTGGTTGATTAATAGAAGAAGTTAGGAAGATTACCTTTAGCTCTCCTTTAAAAGTGTATACCCCACACAATGTACAACAAAAAGCGGAAAAATGGTTAACGGACAGCCGAATCCTAAAGTATGAAGCAATACTAATAGACTCCCCTGACTTAGAACTGAGGGTGACTTCTGCTCAGAGTCCAGCACAATTTTTGTTTGGAGAACCATCAGAGGTATTACAACATAACTGTTTAGAGGTAACTGAGACCCAGACAAAGGTGAGACCAGATTTAAGAGATGCTGAGTTGAAAAATGGAGAAGCGCTGTTTATAGATGGCTCCTCCAGAGTGGTAGAAGGGAAGAGAAAATCGGGTTATGCAGTAATTAATAAGGACTTGGAACTTGTGGAATCAGGACCTCTGAGTCCATCATGGTCAGCTCAGGCTTGTGAGCTGTATGCCCTATGTAGGGCCCTGGAATTAGTAAAAGGAAGAAGTGGGACTACATTTACAGATTCTAAATACGCATATGGGGTGGTCCACACTTTTGGAAAAACTTGGGAAGAGGTTTGATTAATACTCAAGGGAGGAATTTAATACATCAAGAATTAATAGTAAAGATTTTGAAGGCGTTAAGAGAACCAAAGGAGATAGCAGTGGTACATGTGAGGGGACACCAAAAGGGATTAGATTACCGAACTAGAGGAAATAACTTAGCAGATAAAGAGGCCCAGGAAGCAGCCTTGAGGGCTAAAGTTGACAAACAAAGGAGGACACCAGCAAAGAAGAACGAGAGGAAAGAGAGAAGAAGTTTACGCCAGAAGAGCAAACAAAATTGGAGAAAATAGGAGCTAAATTAGAACAAGGAAAATGGACACTGCCTGATGGGCGAGAAATGTTGCCAAAAGCCTACACCAGGCGAATATTAGAACGTTTGCATGCGCAAACACATTGGGGTACAAAAGCGTTAAGTGATCATTTTCTTAAACAATTTGGTGGTATTGGAATTTTTGAGATCATTTAACACAGTGGGTAGAAGCGTACCCTGTAGCACGAGCTACGGCACAGATGGTGGTAAACTTATCTCCCCTCTGGGAAGGACCTTTCGCGAGTGAAAGGTCCAGTGAAGGAGTGGAAGGTCACATCTGACTAAATTGCTGTGGGCATTTTATTGCGGCCACTCCTGTTTAGGAGTGAAACATGGAATTCCCACAGTTGCTAAAAATCTATTTGTAAAGTCATTGAATATAACTAATTGTTACGTTTGTGGTGGAACAAATCAAGGTGAACGATGGCCATGGGAAGCTATGGAGAGAAATGTAAGTAATCCCCAAGTTTGGAAAACAATGGGAAAGGGTAATAGGAAACAACAATGGGTACTCCAAACGAGTATAATCGGAAGGAGTTGTTGGCAAAAGAAGAACAGGAAAAAGGAGCTGGAACTAGAATTTGTCCTTTGTGTAGAAGGTGGTGTGTATTTGTAAGATTAGTGTTGCAGGCTAACTGGCAGTTTTCTGTAGCCATAAAGCCTTGCAAATAAAGAGGATTGCCAGGCTCGGGCAACTGCTCAGGTCTGGACAAACCACTGATCTAGCAAAGCTCTGGCCTTCACAAGCAGTGCTCAATTAATTTGGGTACTAAGAAAGCACCCCCTTAAAGGAAAGAAGAGGGCAAGACCGGAGGGGAACTGGTGTTGCGGCTTAAAAAGGGTCTGCCAAGGGCTGCAACCCCTTCGGGCTGTGACCGCCGATCACTATGGCCCTGACCAGACCTCTTCTAGTTCTACTTGGGGGTGAGTTCCTTGGACTCTGACTATGGCAAATAACTGTAGTCAATATTGGAACAAGTCCAGCTGGGGTTTACCCCAGAAAAATGGAAAAAGTGAGGACCTTTTCTAATTGTACAGCGCATACCTGTAATGAACAATAAAAACTAGTTTTTTCCTGTTACCCATAAATTAGGGAGAACGAATGGCCTCCTGAGAGACAAACTTGGAATGGAATCAATCTAGGAGGATTTTGGGGAGATTTTATGGGTGGTGATCGCTTACTAAAATGGGGATAGTTGTATTGAGGATATGTGGGGGATTGTTACTAGGTTAATCTACTCGGTTATACTCAATTGGAAATGAAAACACGAATCAATACTTTAAAGAAAAAGATGGGGGATTGTGAAATATGTTTATCTGATGCGTGTGATGAAGTGTAATCTTCTGTACTTTCATGGATTTCTCCTGCACCATAAAAAGGGGTATTTTACAGGAGAAAGTTAAACTACTTTGCTGGTATATCAGCTCAAACCAGTTTGACCACTGACCTCATAGTATTGTGTAAAGAAAGTGCGTGCATAAGGTTTGGGGTCATCCTGGGGGCACGCCGAGGAAGATTCCAGAAGACTCTAGCAGGAGAAGAGGGCATGCGCTGAAGAAGACACGCCTGTTCATTAATATGTATTAGAAGACATGCCTGTTCATTAATCTGTATTAGAAGACACTCCTGTTCATGAATATGTATTACCGAACAGGATCACGCTGAGGAAGATTCGAGAAGATACAAGAAGGAGAAGAGGGCATGCGCCGAAGAAGACACGCCTATTCATGAATATGTATTAACGGACAGGATACAAACCAGGAACTGGAACTGTACCGCGTGCGTCTTGGTGGAGCAGAGACTCCCGGTGCACCCAGCGCTGTTTGCTTGCCTCTATTCGCTTAATAAATTGTAAATTTGAATTGGAATCCTGTTTGGGACTAAATCATTTATAACAAGAGTGACCCAAGGTAGAGTTGCCTTCTGAAACGGCACCTGGGAACTGTTCACTTCAAGACCTTTCAAGGTCTTGGCTTGCTCAGAAGGGCAGCTGTCAATGACAGCACACACAGGCTACCAGGGAAGAGAGACACTGTGTAGAGACATGCCCCGATCGTCCTTTGCTCTCCTCTGCCTTCCCATTAGCCCTGTGCTCAGCTGTGGAGGGACAAGAAGGTTCAGGCTTGTGCCTGGGTCCTGACCATGACCTTGCCCTGCTCCTGCAGCATAAAATGGTGCTGCTTTGCTTGGAAGCACAGTACATGCCAGGGGACTGATGGGAAGGAGGAGTCGACAAAGACAAAGGGAGCACAGAAACCCTTGAGAATAGCCAGTGGCAGGTGCTAAGATAAAATAGGGGTGTGCTGCCTATCTCACTTTTCGTCCATCCAATATGTCCGTACTCAGAAACTCACAGCCAGTCCCGGAAATTCGCTCCTAGACTACGTAGAAAGTGTTGAGCGCTGTCTCTCTCCCCCACGACCCCTTCCTTCCTTCCTTCCTTCCTTCCTTCCTTCCTTCCTTCCTTCCTTCCTTCCTTCCTTCCTTCCTTCCTTCCTTCCTTCCTTCCTTCCTTCCTTCCTTCCTTCCTTCCTTCCTTCCTTCCTTCCTTCCTTCCTTCCTTCCTTCCTTCCTTCCTTCCTTCCTTCCTTCCTTCCTTCCTTCCTTCCTTCCTCTCTCCCTCCCTCCTTTCCTTCCTCCCTCCCTCCCTTCCTTCCCTCCTTCCTTCCTGAAGCGCTGTCTCTCTCCATCACGACCCCTTCCTTCCTTCCTTCCTTCTTTTTCCTTCCTTCCTTCCTTCCTTTCTTCCTTCCTTCCTTCCTTCTTTCCCTCCCTCCCTCCCTCCCTTCCTCTCTTCCTCCCTTCCTCCCTTCCTCCCTTCTGCCCCTCCCTTCCTTCCTTCCTTCTGCCCCTCCCTTCCTTCCCTTCCTCCAAACGACAAACAAGAGCTTAGGTTTTGGTTCTTAGCTTCTCGTTGCTCTGCTCTATAGACTTGGAGCCAAAGAGGCAAGAGGCCTGGCTCCAGCAGATGCAAGGATGGCTTTCTTTCTGCCAACCGTCCAAGGCATGGCAGGAAGGGCAGGAAGTGGGCAGGGCGTGCCTGCAAGCCCCTGGGCTGCACCAGGCTGCTCTGCTCTGCTTCATGCCACTTCCCCCCTCGCCGCCTGGGAGAGGCTGGGCTTCTGCACACAGCTGCTCACTCGAGAAGGCAGCTAGGCAGCTGCTGCTTCCATTGCACTTGGCAAAGCCAAACTCCTCTCCGGGGTTCCGGGAGAGTGCCAAGGCCACCTTCCAGCGGGACATGCTGTGAAGACGAAGAAGAAGAAGAAGAAGGTTGCCTTTAACAAGCTGGAGGGAGGGAAGCCTTGCCCTCTGCTCAGCGCTGCTGAGGCCATGCCCGCAGTGCTGTGCCCAGGCCGGGGCTCCCCAGGCCGAGAGAGACAGGGGCCCCTCCCCCAGCCCCGCCCCCCAGCCCCCCCCCGGGCTTGGAATGGCAGCTGTGATGTCGCGGCGCTGGCCCGGCAACGGCCACAGTGCCTGCAGGCACGGCTCTGCCAGCACCCGGCAGCTCCAGGGAGAGACCAGCTCTCACCCAGCGGCACTGCCCGGCACCGGGACCCCCTCGGCAGCCTCGCTCCAGCCAGCTGGGAGCTCTCCGGAGCCCCAGCAGCGTGTCCGGCGCGAGGACTCCCCTGGCCCCGGCACGATGGGCCAGCTGAACTGCTGCTACGGCTCCAGGTGGGCTCCCCCCACGGCTCGGGGACACGCCGGCGCAGCCGGGCCCCGCAGCAGCCGCCTTTCTCACGCCCTTTGCCGCCTGCTCTGCAGGGTCTCCCCTGGCCCCGAGCAGCAGTGCGCGTCCGGCCCGGCATCAGCCCAGCCGCTGCTCCACCAGCGCGTGCGGGTGACGCAGGGCCGCGTGACGGGGAAGAGGCACCTCCTCCTCTTCAGCGATGCCTTGATCATCGCCAAGGCCAAGTAAGAGGCGCAGACCCCGGCTGCCTTTCATCCTCAGGCCTGGCCCCGGCACCGGGGCAGGGACGCCCCAGGAGCAGCCCCAGGCCCCGGCACCCTGCTGCTGGCTGCACCCGTGGCCGTGCGCGGGGCAGGCGGAGGCCAGAGGGCAGCCGCCGGGCTCGGCCACCTCCAGGTCACTCCCTGCCGCTCCTCTCTGCAGACGTGGCAGCGCCCCGCGCCCGCAGCTCTGCCTGGCCCTGCGCCGGCTGTGGGTGCTGAGCGGCGGCAAGGGGGCGGCCGGGGATGCCGCCCAGGAGAAGGAAGACAAGGCCACCACGTCCCTCGTCCTCGCCTGGCCCTACGGATTCTGCGTCGTCACCTTCTGGTGTGTCTCGGTGCCACATCCCCCAGCAGGGCCGGGCAGCGCTTCTGTCCGGCCCCACGCAGCTTCCTCCTGCCTCTGCGGCCGTCCCCACGGGGCAGGGCTGTGCCAGCGCCCGCCTCTGCCCGCGGGCTGGGCAGCAGCTGGCGCTCAGGCTCTTTCTCCTCTCTTTCCTGCAGCTCCCGCTCGCTGAAGGAGCTCTGGCTCAGCGCGCTCCGTGGGTAAGCCCTGCCTGGCAGCGCAGCTTGGGGGGCCTGTGCTCACAGCACGGGGGGATGCTCTAGCCGTAGCCGTACGATGCGGAAACGCCGCTCCTGAGCTGGGGAGAGCTGCCCTCATGGCTGCTTCACCCAGCCCTGTCCTCCCCCCTTGCCACTGCTCTCCGCTCGACGGCCGGGTGGTGCCCAGCTGCTTCGGGGCAGCTTGGAAGGGCTCCCCGGACTGGCAGGTGAGGGAAGAGGCAGCTTGGGTCTCACTCAGCTCTTTCTCTGCCCCTGCCCCGTGCACAGGCCAGCAGAAGGAGTGGAGGGAGCCCGCGTCACCCAGCTGCCCTCCATCAAGCTCCTGCTGAAGGAGCTGCGCGGCCGCAATGCCGTGAGTGTCCCTCCTGGCCCCGCTCTGCCCCAGGGGCTGCTCCAACCCCGCACCAGCCCCATCGCTTCTCACCTGCTGCTCTTCTCCCCTTGCCCAGGCCAAAACACTCAATGCCAGCAGCCTGGAGAGGCTGGTCGAGGGCCTGGCAGAGGTGAGGAGCCCCCGGGCTGCCATCTCGGCCGTGCCCAAATCTCACTCCTGGCCCGCGGCCGATGCAGCTCGCCAGGGGCCCTTCGTGCTGCGGGGCTGCTCGCTGAGCACAGCGCATTTCCTGCAGGTTGGTGCCCAGCAGCGGCCACATCCCGTCCCCTCCGGCAGCCAAGGTGGACGTGGCCACTCGGCTGGTGAGTTTGGAGGAGACGGGGGCAGGACGGCCCCTCTCTCCTACGCTGGCAGGCGGACCCGCGCTGCTCGGGGCATGCTGCTGCCCTTCCCGCAGGGCACGGCCGCAGAGAGCTGAGCCCCCGGGGCCCCTCGTTCCCCAGCCACGCCTCTCCCTCGCTGTTGGCGGGGATGCCCAGCGCACAGAGGCTCGGGCAGCATTCACCTGGACCTTGCCCTCCATGGCTCTCTGCTCTGTTTTCCCTGGCGGCAGGCGGGACCCGCAGCAGGACGAGGGGGCTGCCCTGGCCCTTTGCGCGGCGAGGGACCTTGGCCGCTGCGGAGGCGCCCGGGCAGTCGGGCTGTGCCGGCAGGGCGGGTCTCTTCGGCCGGCCCCTGGCAGCTCTCTGCAGCCAGGACGGCACGCTGCCCCAGCCCCTCCAGGTAAGCCAGCCTGGCCGGGGGGTGCCCGTGGCGCTGGCTCCTGCGCAGAGGCGCTGTCCCCAGCAGAGGGACCCCGGCTGGGGCTCGGGGACCAAGCCGGCTGCGCCCCACCTCCCCCACCTCCAGCCAGCCCTGCGTCCTGCCCTAGTGAAAGCAGAGCCGCCCACGCTCGCTCCTGGCCCTGAGGAAGGCTCACCGGCCCCGGGGCCTGTCCCCAGCCAAGCAACTGTCCTCCTCTGTCCCCCGCAGCTCTTGGAGGAGGAGGAGGATGTGGCTGGGCTTGCCGGCACGTCGGCCAAGGACTTGCCAGCACCAGAGGCGGAAGCAGAAGCAGCAGCGGTATGTCAGGGCCACAAAGAGGGTGACAGCACTGTCAGAAGTTGAGAGTGCTGCCGCAGGGACAAGCAAGGTCACCCACTAGCCGGCAGCTCTGCAAAGGTGCAGAGGAAGGGTGCTGCAGGATGGCCATGGCGGTTTGTGCGGTGATGCCACCAGAACTGGCTCAGCTGGGCTGAGCAAACCCATCCAAGGGCTGTGCCTTTCCGAGCTAAGGTAGCAATTGGGCAGGAAGGTCCTTGCCACCCCTTAACTTGCACATTTCCATTGCAGGTGCCTCCAGTCCCTCCAGAAAGTGAACACCTGGAGAGCTCCTCTGGGGAGACAAGGTAAAATGAGCTAGGTTTGGTGAAGAGCAGAATTGGTTCACGTTTATCATGGCTTGACCTGTCTAACAATACATTGAATGGAAAGTTTGCCAGGCTCCAGAAGAGCAACCTGTGAAGAGGGGAGCAACGGGCTACTGGACAGCGAGAGGAGCAAGGTGGGAGCAGAGCTCTGCGGGATGGGCAACTGAGGACATCCAGGCAGGCAAGAAGAACGAGGAGCCCAGGTGTGTAGCAGACTCTGCTGCCCATCTTTCAAAGCTCCGAACACTGCTCCGAGTATGGGCAATATTTCTGAGGTGCGCAGAGATGGCACCGGGCAGGAAACCCGCAGCTGCCCGTGGGAGAGCGTGTCTGTCAGGAGGAACATATCACTCCAGCGTTGGCAGCTCTCCTTCTGCACTTGTGGCAGCTCTGTTTGTGCAGGCTGAGCAACACCCCAGCAGAGTCACAAGGCTCATAGCAATTTTTTGAGCTCTTTGACCCGCTCCCTACAGAAAGAGGCAAAGTCTCCCTTTTCTGTTCATGTCAGCTGGCAAGCCCAGCACTGGCTGCTGGTGTCTGAATCCCAAAGACGCAGCAAGGAGCTGTGTCACGTAGCTGTAGACCCTGAGGTACTGGCACTTCGTAAAAAGCTCACGTTGCACCTGAGACAATTGAGGGAAGAAGAAAACAACCAAACAATACCAAAGCAGCGTGTTTTGCCTTCAAGCCTGGCTTTCTAGCAAGGGACAGTGAGGCGTGCTGCTGCTCGGCTTTTGGAAAGGACCACAGCACAGCTGCCCTGCCCAGCCCTGCTGCCTAGCAAAGCAGTGCTGCACATCTCTGTCAACTTGCAGAGCTCTGAGGGTGTCACACGTGTGGAGAAGGGGACAAAGCCGTGCCGTAGCCACTGCCAGGGAGGGTTCCCTCTCGTGTGCCAGGAACTGCCCCTTGGACAGCACACTGCCCAAAGAACGGGGCACAAAGTCGTGCCTCTTCCTGCCTTCATGGTTTCATCAGCACTTTGGACTCTCTTCTTGCAGGTGCCGATTTTTTTCTGCTGCCTGGATTGCCCGCATGAGCTCTGCTGCCTGGGCTTTGAGGGGCGCGATGCAGCCCCAGAACCACCTCGGCGGAGGCGAGGAGGGAGGCACCGCGCCCTTCTGCTCCGGCCGGCACATTTCACTCGGGCACCGCGACGCCGGAGCGGCCCCGCACCACCCTCAGAGCCAGCCCAGCCCTGGCGGGAGGCCTTGCTGGCTCACTCCTCGGCTCCGTCAGCAAAAGCCCACCAGCCCGCACAGCTGCCCCCGTGGGGAGCTGGCATGTCACCTGCAGATTCCATGAGGCGTGCTGGGCGTGGAGGTGTATATCATCTGAGAGGGACACGAGGGACACGCTGGACAGCATGTTCCAGACTATAACACCCTCCCGGTTTTCTTTGCTGCTACTCATTCTTGGCAGAGAGACGCTGCACCACCTTGCTGCACACAAGAAGGGAGCAGCCATTGCTGCCCTGTGGTCGGTGCAAGTCCTTGTATGCAGCACACAGCACAATACCCTTTCTTAGTATTCTTGATCAAACATGACTGGCTTGCAGTTTCCATTAGCTGAGTTAACTCCAGGTTAGCTACAGCAAAAACTCCGCTCTTACTTCTCCGACCCATCGGCGCTCTCTGGACCGACGCGAACACCCCCCTTTCTGTCAATCAGAACTGGAGTGGTGATGCTTTGCTTTCAGCCACAACACGTGCCTGTGCCTAGGGACTGATGGGAAGGAGGAGTTTAAAAAGCCAGCTTACATGGTGCCCCGAATCCCACCCACCCTCCAGGACCAGAAAAAAACAGGACACACCCCCATATTTATTCTAGCCATTCTGTAGCCAGTACAGTCATTTCAGTGTCGATTCTGGTTGATTCTGCAGCTTTATAACAGTTGAAACACCCAGCTCATCAAGGCGGCTGATCTAGAAGGCAGGGGATCTGAACTGGCCCCAACTACCTATGACGTGACAGTGTCCATAACTCGGGTTAATCACAGGTTGTCCTGTGACATAAGGATGTACCGCTCTTTCACCTTTCTCCTTTGAAGCTTTGGGGTTTGTGCACGGGAGCCTTAGGTACCTTTCTTTTCAGAGTTGCTCATCATTTCAGCATTGTTTCTGGTGAGGAAAACATCCTTTCTGTGTAGATGTTCATTTATGTACATTTAATAAACAGCATGGTATCCTATACTAGCAATGATCTTTTTTTCAGACTAATGAAAAGTTCAAGACAAAAGCATGCTTTCTGTCTGCAAAGAAAAGTGTAAACCTCTGTAACTGTATTAAAAAGCTGCGGTTGTTTCACTCGCGGATGTTTGTAGCTACAGCAGAAACAGAGCTGCTGGCTGCCTTACTGCGAGGTCCACAGGACACCAGTCTTCTCCTGAAGGCTTTCTGCCAGCGTAATACTGTTTAAGTTGCCACTCCATTAAAACAGGACTTGTTCACTAATTGGTTCCTACATGGAAACCCCAGGATAGAAACTTGATGCTGGTTGGCAATGTCAAAAGCAGCATGAGGCGAGGCTGCCCAAAGCCTGGCTGCTGCGCTTGGAGGAAATGTGCCTTGAGTCCCGATGGGCAGACAGGGCACGCCTCTGCAAGTCTGCTTCGCAACACAGCACGACGCAACAGACCTGTGTACAAAGCGCATTAACATCATCACAGGTACAGCCAGTCACAAGGTAGGCAATGCCCGAGTGAAGGCTGCCAGCTGTCCTGCTGGCCGGCTCTGCCATTCACGGCTGCAGACTCCCTTTCCCAGGCACTCACTGAGCCGGGGCCTGGCTTCGCACTCGGAAAGCACGTAGCTCGTGCAGCAGCTCACTCCACTGCTCACCGTGGTTCCCCATGGCTGCTTATGTACCCAACAGATCTCTTAGTCCCTCCTGTTTGTGTATGGAGAAGGACTCGTAGGAGAGGGGATAACAGTGATCACCAAACAGGGGAGTTTAAACTTTTGAGTGTAATGAGATACAGCTCAGAGGAGTTGCTACCTTGCTTTTCAGGAGAGCAAACTTGAAGCTACTCAGAGAGCTAGTCTGCAGTGTCCCCTACGAAGCTGCTTTGGAGGGCTTAGGGCTCATAGAGCAGCTTCGTTTTTCAGAACCACCTTCTGCAAGCACGGGAGCAGGCAATCTCGCGGAGCCTTAAGTCAAACAAGAGGGGCAGAAGACCAGCTTGGCTGAACAGGGACCTCCTTTTTCAACTCAGGTGGAAAAAGAAATGTTATGATCCCTGGGACCAAGGTCCGGCTTGGCAGGAAGATCACAGAGCTGTAGTTCATACGTGTAAGGAGAGAACAGAAAAGGGCAAAGCTCGGCTAGAGTTGAAATTGGCCAGTGTTGTGTCAGGCTATAAAAAGGGCTTTTTACAGTACGTTCATAGCAATCGCTCATTGAGCACGGCCAGGGACTCTCTGAGGAGGAGGAGGATGCGGCTGGGCTTGCCGGTGCATCGGCCACAGAGCCGCCAGCACCAGGGGCAGAAGCAGAAACCACAGAGGTGTGTGAGGTGCACAGAGAGCGGGGGCTGCGCAAACCCCTCCGAGCGTATCGCGGGATACGTTGTATCACGGGATACGTTGTATCACGGTGGCGGTTTTGGTGGGTAACTATGTACGTAATGTAGGGACACATGCTTTCTTACAGGATGAAAAGATGTCATGTAAAAGGTGGTTTCTGTGAGAAAGTGAGATTCTTCCTATTAAACTGTGTTGGTTTCTGTGTTCAAGGTGTCAGAGTGACCGGAGGAAGTTTGTGTTGTGCCTTCCAACAGCCCGGAGCACAGCCATTCAGGCTTCTGTGGGCAAAGCTGCGGAAGATATAGGCAGGCCTTCTGATGCACAGGAAGGCGGCAGAGGGTTACAAGGCATTGCTTTGCTGTCGGAAGTGCCTTCGGGAGCTTGTAACAGACAGCACAAACGTTCTGGGCGCAGGCTCAGGCACCGGTGATGCTCCAGGTGTTGCCTGAGTTGACTCCTTCAAGGGAAAACAAGCCTTCCTTGCTGCCTGTCTGTCTTTCCTTCTCTCTCTCTCTCTCTCTCTCTCTCTCTTTCTCTCCCTCTTCTGAAATAAAGGTTGATCTACCAACAGCGGTAACACTCTCCTTAAGCAAGGCTGAGATTAGAGGTCACTCTGGTATTCAAGGGAAAGCAGGAGTTCCAGGTGGAGCTGTGTATTTCCTGTAGGATAACTAACTTTAGAACGCCTCTTCACTTCAGATGTCTTGTAGTATTTAGAAATATTTTTTTTTTTTTTTTTTTTTTTTTAGGTACAAATGTTTATTAGCAATTAAAAATATTGCGGGGGGGCTGCAGGGGTGGCTTCTGTGGGAAGCTGCTAGAAGCTTCCCCTATGTCCAGTAGAGCCGATGCCAGCCGGCTCCAAGACAGCCCCACCGCTGGCCAAGGCCGAGCCAGTCAGCAACAGTAGTAGCACGTCTGGGATAACGTATTTCAGAAGGGGGGTAAGAACTGGCAGGCAGCAACTGCAGTGGGAGAGAGGAGCGAGAATACATGAGAGAAACATCTCTGCAGACACCCGGGTCAATGCAGAAGGAGGGGCAGGAGGGGCTGCAGGGGCCGGAGCAGAGACCCCTCTGCAGCCCCTGCTGAAGACCATGGCGAGGCCGGCTGTGCCCCTGCAGTCCATGGAGCTCCGTGGGGGAGCAGATGTCCACCTGCAGGCTGGGGAGGACCCCACGCTGGAGCAGGGGGCTGCACGAAGGAGGCTGTGACCCCACTGGAAGCCGGAACTGGAGCAGGCTCCTGGCAGGACCTGTGGCCCCGTGGAGAGAGGAGCCCACGCTGGCACAGGTTTGCTGGCAGGACTTGTGGCCGCGTGGGGGACCCACCGTGGAGCAGCCTGTTCCTGAAGGACGGCACCCCGTGGCAGGCACCCAGGCTGGAGCAGTTGGTGAAGAACTGCAGCCTGTGGGAAGGCCTCACGTTGGAAAAGTCCGTGGAGGACTGTCTCGCGTGGGAGGGACCCCAGGCTGGAGCAGGGGAAGAGTGTGAGGAGTCCTCCCCCTGAGGAGGAAGGAGCAACAGAGACAACATGTGATGAACTGACCGCAACCCCCATTCCCCGTCCTCCTGTGGCACTCGGTGGGAGGAGGCAGAGAAAATGGGGAGCAAAGTCGAGCCCGGGAAGAAAGGAGGGGTGGGCGGAAGGTGTTTTAAGATTTGGGGTTAGTTCTCATTACCTTACTCTGATTCGATTGGCAATAAATGAAACAAATTTCCCCAAGTCCACTCTCTTTTGACTCTGACGGCAATTGCTGAATGATCGCTCCTTGTCCTTGTCTCGACCCACAAGCTTCTTGTTGTACTTTCTCTCCTCTCTCCAGCCGAGGAGGGGAGTGAAAGAGCAGCTTTGGTGGGCACCTGGAATCCAGCCAAAGTCAACCCGTCACAGAAGTACTTTGCATTACGTTTCTTGAAGCTTGCCGAATGGAGATGCTTAGAACAAGGGGAAAAAACGCATCCTTTAGCCCCAATATTTGCTCTCGAACTGCACAGGCTACAAAGAATGTGTGGAGAATGTGCCCACTAATTCTCAGCTATGGGGATACCGAATCCAAACCTCCTTGGTAGAAGAGGGAACTAGAACTCGGGTGGGATTCGGCTCGCTCTAACTTCTGTGGCTATGTTCGGGCTAGGGATCCGCACAGCCGTTGTAGTGAGTGGATATGAAGGGCCTGATGCAGTTGCCTCCCCCTGCGCATCATGTGGGTGTGATCTGAGATTCTATAGGTATGTCCTCTGGCCTCCAGCTGTCCCCTCCGAAGGGCAAGGCTGTCCGTAGGTCCTGTGTCGTGCCTGCTAGGCTCTAGGTGCTAGCTTCATTACGGTCTCTGAGATGGCATGAAGTTGCCCGTGTGTAGGAAATCGACCTGAGGCCCTAGTCAATACAGCCAGTTAAGTCTAAAGGGGCCCTAACTAAAGACGTCTACTTTAGGACAGCATGAATAGCTTTTTACTCTGCTAACTCTAATGGTATCTTCGCAATTTTGTAACCGCACTATCTGCAATAGGCCTATCTAAAGTCAGAGGAGCTGAGTCCCACCCTGGGTGTCTCGTGTTTGAGTGGGTGGTCTCAGCATCTTTTGGATGTGTGCTTTTGGAACTTCCAGGGAGAAATTTAAGTTCTTGGAAAGAGGATTCCCAAAAACTGGGGTGCTGTCAACTTTCACGTGTCAACAGGCTGAAGAAAAACATAATTTCTGAAGCAGTCGCTTCCTTAGATGCTAAAAGCAATTTGATATCACGCTTCAGGTGACCCTGCTCTCTTGCGAAGCCGGAACTTATGTACACAAGCTTTACTGTCACGGGTGCCGAATGGTAAGAAAGCATCACCGTTCAGGCGGGCTGAACAGGCTCTTCGGGAGGGACAGGCAGGGCAGGCGAGGGGGAGGAGCTGCACCGTGTGTAAGGTGGGCATCTGCTTTGGAGGGCGGCGGGGCCCGTGAGAGCTGGTCCGTTCTAAAGAGCCACCTTTTAAAAGCCCAGGAGCAGGCCATGCCTTTGTGTTGAAAGTCAAGCAAGTGGGGTAGAACACCCACTTGCCTGAAGAGGGAACTCCTTTTGGAAGTCAGGCGGAAAAAGAAATTGTATCAATGATCCCTAGAAGCAAGGCCAGCCTTGGCAGGAAGACTACGGAGCTGTGCTTCACATATGTAGGGAGAAATGATGGAAGGCCAAAGCTCAGCTAGAGTTGAAAGTGGCCAGTGTTCTGTCAGACAACAAAAAAAGCCTTCTGAAGTATGCTAAGAGAAAGAGGAGGTCTAAGGAAAGTATTGCACTGATATGTAGTGAAGGTGGTCACCTGACCAATGAGGATGAAGAGAAGTCGGAGGCACTTAATGCTTTTGTTTTGCCTCAGCCTTCAATATGAATGAAGGGCTTGCGAGTCAGAAGACCATTGTTGCAGGAGCAGTGACTTTCCCTTGGTGGACGCTGAAAGTGCAAGGGAGCAGCTGTATCAGTTGAATGTTGCCAAGTCCGTGGGGCCTGATGGGATTCATCCCAGAGCCCCGAAGGAGTTAGCAAATGTCATGGCAGGACCCCTCTCCATCACCCACCAAAGGCCTTGGGAGTCTGGGACGTCCCTGCTAACGGGAAGCTAGCCAGCCTCATTGCAGTTTATCAGAAGGGCGTGAGGGAAGAAAGACCCAGGAAATGACAGAGCTCCTAGGCTACCCTCCGTTTCTGTAAAAGTTATGGAGAAGATCATGCTGGGTGTTATTGAAAGGTATTTCAAGGACAATGCAATCATCAGGCGCAGTCAGCATGGCTTCATGAAGGGCAAGTCCCGTTGAACTAGTTTGATATCCTTCTACGACAAGGTCACCTGCCTAGTGGATGATGGGAAAGCGGGGGATGCGGTTGCTCTGATTTTAGCAGGGCTTTTGATACTGTCCCTCACAGTAGCCTTCTGGACAAGTTGTCCAACTGTGAGGTGAGCAAGTACACAGTGCACGGGGTGAAGAACTGGCTGAAGGGCAGCGCTCACAGGGTTCTAGTGGATGGGGCTACATCTGATTGCAGACCAGTCACCAGCGGTGCTCCTCGAGGCTCCGTTCTAGCGCCAGTTCCGCCCAACATTCTAATCAATGATCTGGATGAAGGAGTTGAATGCACCAGGAAGCAGCTTGCTGGCGATCCTAAGCTGGGAGGTGCTGTTGACCCTCTTGAGGACAAGAGACCTTGCAGAGGGATCAGGACTGCTTCAGGCTAGACGCTAGGAAGCATTTCTTTACCCAGAGAGTGACCGAACACTGGACCAGGCTTCCTAGAGAGGCGGTCGTTGCTTCACGCCTATGGGTGTTCAAGAGGCATTTGGACAATGCCCTTAATAATATGCTTTAACTTTTGGTCAGCCCTGAAGTAGTCAGGCAGATTGCACTAGATGGCCATGGTGGGTCCCTTCCAACCGAACTATTCTATTGTATTCACCCTTGACACTACAGCCGCAAAAGCTGTGCTCGCACTTCAGCCATGCATTCTCCTACATACACCGACATACAATTATTATCAGAGTGACCCAAGGTAGAGTTGCCTTCTGAAACGGCGCCTGGGAACTGTTCACTTCAAGACCTTTCAAGGTCTTGGCTTGCTCAGAAGGGCAGCTGTCAATGACAGCACACACAGGCTACCAGGGAAGAGAGACACTGTGTAGAGACATGCCCCGATCGTCCTTTGCTCTCCTCTGCCTTCCCATTAGCCCTGTGCTCAGCTGTGGAGGGACAAGAAGGTTCAGGCTTGTGCCTAGGTCCTGACCATGACCTTGCCCTGCTCCTGCAGCATAAAATGGTGCTGCTTTGCTTGGAAGCACAGTACATGCCAGGGGACTGATGGGAAGGAGGAGTCGACAAAGACAAATGGAGCACAGAAACCCTTGAGAATGGCCAGTGGCAGGTGCTAAGATAAAATAGGGGTGTGCTGCCTATCTCACTTTTCGTCCATCCAATATGTCCGTCTTCAGAAACTCACGGCCAGTCCCAGAAATTCATTCCTAGACTACGTAGAAAGTGCTGAGCGCTGTCTCTCTCCCCCACAACCCCTTCCTTCCTTCCTTTACCTACCTTCCTTCCTTCCTTCCTTCCTTCCTTCCTTCCTTCCTTCCTTCCTTCCTTTTCCTTCCTTCCTTCCTTCCTCCCTCCCTTCCTTCCTCCCTTCCTTCCTTCCTTCCTTCCTTCCTTCCTTCCTTCCTTCCTTCCTTCTGTGAGGAATGAGTGATTCGTGTAAAGAAAATCTAGTGAATATAAGCTTGAAGCAAATGTCATTTATATTGAAATAAAGGAATATATTTAGGGCATGACCATAAACAGGGGAGTGGTAGTCTTTATGTAACTTCCTGATAAGTATAGTTTGGGTAACTCCCTTGATATGTGTAGCTTATGTAGCCTCCTGATATGTAAGTTAGTTCCTGATATACTAGTGCAAACCAGTGTTGTAAATAACCGCAGAAATGTCGAGAAAATGTATAGCCAAATAAGGTAGCATAATATAAGTAGAATAACGGAGCGCCTGCACAAACAGACAGGTCATGTAGAGTGCACTGACGAAGAGGAGCATCTTCCTCCAAACGACCACCGGACGACCACCTAGAAAAAGATGAAGCATGCGCAGACCGGGGAAGTGGTGACGTACTTAAAGAAAGAGTCATCTTCCAAGAAAAAGGCGGAGAAAGGCGAGAAACGAAGCCTAGGGAACTATAAAGGAAGGAATTGTAAGAGGTGAAGGTGTGCGTCTTGGTGGAGCGGAGACTCCCGGCGCACCCAGCGCTGTTTGCTTGCCTCTATTCGTTTAATAAATTGTAAACTTAAATTGGAATCCTGTTTGGGACTCAATCATTTATCACAATTGGGGGCTCGTCCGGGATGGCCTTCGTTCCTGAATACTGACTTGATCTAGGAGGGGCGCCCCAGCATTTGGTGGCTCCTGATCGGGTCGGGTCGGGTCGGGACTAACACCATCCTGAACCCAAATAGGGGCAAGCAAAGAATTTAATTTTTATGAGCTCCCTTGCCGGCTGCAGTAGTTTATTTTGCCTGTAATTCTGCGCGCGAAGATCCGAACGAAGACGACGGGGTCGTAAGTATTTAAGGTGTATACCGTTCGGTTGGGTGGGATTCGGTTGCCTGTGTGTGTAAGAGTGTGACTGAGACGGAACCTCGTTCCGAAGCGATTGTGGAGGTCTTCTAACCGCGGTTCCATTCTCCCGCGAGGGACTTGGCCGGTGAAGGACCGAAGCGATTTTTATAGGATCCGTAGGTGAGTGACAAGTTTGAAACCCCCTGCAAGACACTCTTATTGGTAACCAAGGGCTGTAGGAATTGCCACAGTAAAAATTCCTAGATGGGTCAGACGAAATCGAGAACCCAGGACCAGAAGAAAGGGAGCGAATTACTAAAAATACCTCCGGAGAGTCCATTAGGAATAATGTTAAAACATTGGAATAATAAGGGCCCTGGAAAAGGGAAGACAAAAGAGAAATTAGTTAAATATTGTATGGTAAAATGGCCAAAGAACCCCTTGAGACCCCATGTTTTTTGGCCTGTATTTGGGTCATTTGAGGATTGGGTTTGTCAGGCGCTAAACCTGTATGTAAATTCTAAGGAACCGTTTTGCCAAGAGGAGAGCGAGTATGCTAGTTTATGGATAAAGGCCTGTGTGGGCATTTTTAATCTTAAAACAGGGGTAGGGAAAAATAAGACCGTAGGGGAGCAACACATGGAAAAGGAAAAGAAGGATTGGGACCCCCTAGATCACTTACCTCCCCCGTATAATCCAGCTACCTGTCAAATACCGTCACCAAATTTGACGGCTTCCCCTACGGCCCCGGGGTCGAATTCAACTCTAAGGGAAGGATCCCAAACTGAGCACCCAGAGCGTCTTTGTATCCTTTACGGGAAGTACCTCTGGGTGGAGATAGAGGATTGGCAAGAGAGAGGGTTGGAGGAATTACTAAGAGAAGCTCAAAAGGTTTATGTCAGGAGGGACGAAGAAAAACAAAAAGCAGAGGCAAGAATTTTTGTAGCAGCAGTGAGGGAAAGTCAGAGGAGTAAGACTCAGCTGGGAGAGAAAAAAGAGACGAGACCAGAACAGCCACCCCAGGGACAATCTCATCAAGACAGACCCACAAATCCCGTCTGTTATTATTGTAACAAAAAGGGACATGTTCAGAAAAACTGCCGTCAACGGGAACGGGATGAGAAAATGTTCAAAGAGGATTGGGGGTGTTAGGGGCTATATCTTCTGGGGACCTCAACATCAACAGAGCCCTTGATAAAACTATTAGTAGGTCCCCAAAAAGAAGAAGTTTTATTTTTAGTAGATACTGGAGCTGAAAGGTCAACGATTCAGAAACTCCCAAAAGGGGTAGGAAAAGGAAAAGCCCAGATGTCAGTAATAGGTGCAAAAGGAGAACCCTTCAAAGTCCCCATCTTAGAAGAAGTAGAGATTGAGACAGAGACAAAAATTTGTTTAAATGATTTACTTTTATTACCAGAAGCAGAATATAACCTATTAGGGAGGGACTTGATTTTAAAACTAAACTTAACTATTCAGAGCCAAGGAGATCGGTTATATATTAACTTATGTACCTTAACCCAACTTGATGAGGAAAAAATTGACCCCCAAGTATGGTATAAGGAAGGAGATGTTGGGAGATTAGATATGGAACCCATCAAGGTACAAAGAACAGACCCTCATAAGCCAATTAGAATTTAACAATATCCTATATCTATAGAAGGCCGGAGAGGTCTAAAACCTATTGTGGATAAATTACTAAAAAAGTGGGGCTTTGGAACCATGTATGTCACCCCATAATACCCCTTTACTCCCTGTAAAGAAATCAGATGGTACATATAGGACGGTACAGGATTTGAGAGCCGTGAATCGGCGAACAATCACCAAATTCCCTGTCGAGGCAAATCCTTATACTTTATTGAGTCACCTGTCTCCTAAGCATATTTGGTATAGTGTAATAGGTTTGAAAGATGCCTTTTGGGCCTGTCCTTTGGATAAGGGGTTCAGAGATTATTTTACCTTTGAATGGGAAGACCCCGAAACAGGACGAAAAACAACAATTAAGGTGGACTGTGCTACCACAAGGGTTTACGGAGTCACCAAATTTGTTTGGACAGACCTTAAAGAAAATCTTACAAGGTTTTACAGTACACGAGGAGGGAAAATTCTTACAATATGTGAATGATTTACTGGTAGCAGGAGAAACTGAAGAGGAGACCCGAAAAGCCACCATTAGATTGTTAAATTTTTTAGAGAAAAAGGGATTAAAAGTGTCCTGCTCGAAATTACAATTTATAGAGCAAGAAGTAAAATATTTGGGACATTGGTTAAACAAAGGAAAAAAAAAAAGAAACCAGATCCTGACCGGGTTTCTGGTATTTTAATCCTAAGACCTCCACAGACTAAAAAGGGAATGAAAAAAAAAAAAAACCAACCAACCAAACAAACAAAAAAACCACACTGGTGGGATATTTATCCAAATTGTTAGATTCGGTGAGCAGGGGGTGGCCAGCATGTCTCCAAGCCCTAGTTGCTATGGCATTATTGATAGAGGAAGCTAGGAAAATTACCTTTAGTGCACCTCTAAAGGTATATACGCCACATAATGTTAGGAATGTCCTCCAACAGAGGACAGGGAAATGGTTGACAGATAGTCGACTTTTGAAATATGAAACCATCTTGATAGATTCACCTAATTTGGAATTAGGAGTCACCTCTGCCCAGAGCCCCGCTCAGTTCCAGTTTGGGGAACCCTCCGAAGCAGTAGTGCTATAACACAATGGTTTAGAAGTTATAGGATCCCAGACAAAAGTAAGGCTCAATCTTAGAGATATTGAATTAGAGGGAGGAGAAAAATTGTTTGTAGATGGATCCTCCCGAGTAATAGAAGGGAAGAGAAAATCAGGATATGCAAAAATTGGCAAGGACTTAGAACTTGTGGAATCAGGACCTCTGAGTCCATCATGGTCAGCTCAGGCTTGTGAGCTTTATGCCCTATGTAGGGCCCTGGAATTATTAAAAGAAAGAAGAGGGACCATATTCACAGATTCCAAATATGCATATGGAGTAGTCCATACTTTTGGAAAAATTTGGGAGGAAAGAGGCTTGATTAACACTCAAGGAAAGAATTTAATACATCAGGAGTTGATAGTAAAATTTTAGAAGTGTTAAGAGAACCAAAGGAAATAGCCGTGGTGCATGTGAGGGGACACCAAAAGGGATTAGATTATCGAATTAGAGGAAATAATTTAGCAGATAAGGAGGCTCAGGAAGCAGCCTTGAGGATTGAAACTGTTAAAATTAATCATACACAAACAAGGGAGGACACTAGTGGAAGAGGATAAGAGGAAAAGGAGAAAAAGTTTACGCTGGAGGAACAAGCAAAATTAGAGAAAATAGGAGCTAGAGTGGAACAAGGGAAATGGACATTACCTGATGAGCGAGAGATGTTGCCAGAAGCTTACGCTAGGCAAGTATTAGAACGCTTACACACGCAAACACATTGGGGTACAAAAGTGTTAAGTGATCATTTCCTTAAACAGTTTGGCAGTATTGGAATTTTTTGAAATAGCAAGGCAAATTACACAAGGGTGTTTAACTTGTCAAAGGGTAAATAAGGCCGTGTTTCGACAAGTGGCCAGGGGAGGAGGAAAACTAGCTTATAGACCGTTTGAAAGGATTCCAGTCGACTTTACCAAATTACCAAGAATAGGAAGATTGAAATATTTGTTAGTTATAGTAGACCATTTAACACGATGGGTCGAAGCCTATCCTGTGGCAAGAGCGACAGCTCAGACGGTGATAAAATTTTATTAGAACACCTAATCCCCAGGTATGGGATAATACAATATATTGATTCTGATCAAGGCACTCGCTTTACTTCTAAAATTATAAAATCCTTGTGCCAATCATTAGGTATTAAATGGGAATATCATACCCCATGGCATCCTCAAAGTTCGGGAGTAGTAGAAAGAATAAACCAAACAATAAAGCAAGAGCTAGCGAAGCTAATGGTTGAAACACAGATGCCATGGACTAAATGTTTACCGCTAGCCCTTCTTAACATAAGGATCAAACCGCACAGTGAGACTGGATTATCGCCATATTAGGTTTTATACGGCATGCCCTATCTCCAAGGGAAACAATGTAGTGGAAGATTGTAATATTCGGAACTATGTTATCGTTTTAGGAGAAAGGTTGAAAGAACTAAGAGATATAGGAATAATGGCACAAACCCTACCTTTGGGGTTTGCAATCCATCAATTCAAACCAGGGGATAAGGCACTGATCAAAACTTGGAAGAAAGAAACTTTAGTTCCTTCATGGGAAGGACCCTTTGTTGTATTGTTAACTACAGATACTGCCATCCGGACCACGGAAAAGGGGTGGACACACACGACTCGAGTAAAAGGACCCATGAAAGACTGGAAAGTTATTTTGCAACCTGGAACCACAAAAGTAACATTAAAAAGGGAATGAACGTATGAGAAATGATCACGAATTAAAGACTATAGCATTAAGCAATTATCGGGCAGGACTAAGTTTATGTCCACTATGTAAACCATGTTGTATGATTATTGAGGGTTAGGTGTAACCCGTGTAACAAATATATCATTTCCCACAGAGGCTAACAGGGACGTTTTCAAATTCAAAGCTGAAGTTTCCTCTGCATTCGGTGTGGACAGACTACTCCTATAGGAGATTTCTGGTGGGTAAGATTTATTACTGTCATCGAAATAAAGAAGTCCGCTTGAGAAGGGGGAGAGGGCAAGACCGGGTAGGGATTCTCAGTCGCGACCAAGTAAGGCCCGTCAAGGACGAGCACCCCTTGTAGCTGATGCCTCCGACCATGAGATCCCTTACCGGACCTCTCCTGATTTTACTCGGACTCACCAACCTGGTGACAGGTAATCAAAATTGCACCGAGTGCATAAGAACCGCCCAGCACGGACGAGTAAGTAATAAAACATTAATGTCCCACACCTATTACGAGTGCAAAGGGAAACAGAACGGGAGTTGTATATACAATGGAACACAATGTAAGAAATGCTCGGTGGAAAATGATACTGTTTGTTACGATCCAAAGGAACTTCCTTATCAATAGTGGGTAGAAATGAAAACAAATTCGGAGGTAAGAAGATTCATTGGATTAAGTAAGGATATGGCCAATTTGAGCACATCAGTATCGGTAATTTTTGATGCATGCGATATTATAGATGATGATCTGGATATTAATTGTGGGAGTGTAGAGTGGAGATGGTACTATAGTAATCAACCAAAATATATTTGCCCAGGTGGAGGTGGACGTCAATGTCAGATAAATCCTGATTATGTACCTAGTCAAACGGTGAGATATCAGTCAGCACACCTATGTGGAAGAAGGGGATGGTCTTGTGTATGTTAGGATACTGCAAGCTGGGGATATGACAGAGCTTGTGTTTTGGTTATTAGCTTCTCCTTAGTCTGCTTTGTAGACTTGGAGCCAAAGAGACAACAGGCCTGGCTCCAGCAGATGCAAGGATGGCTTTCTTCTCTCTGCCAACCGTCCAAGGCATGGCAGGAAGGGCGGGAAGTGGGCAGGGCGTGCCTGCAAGCCCCTGGGCTGCACCAGGCTGCTCTGCTCTGCTTCATGCCACTTCCCCCCTCGCCGCCCGGGAGAGGCTGGGCTTCTGCAGACAGCTGCTCACTCGAGAAGGCAGCTAGGCAGCTGCTGCTTCCATTGCACTTGGCAAAGCCAAACTCCTCTCCAGGGTTCCGGGAGAGTGCCAAGGCCACCTTCCAGCGGGACATGCTGTGAAGACGAAGAAGAAGAAGAAGAAGGTTGCCTTTAACAAGTTGGAGTTAAGGAAGCTCTGCCCCTGGGCTCTGTGGCCAGCTGCATCCTCTTCCTCCCAGTCCCAGCACAAGAGAGCGCCTTTCCGCTGGGACCGCTGCTTTGGCTGGAGGCAACGTGCCCGTCTCAAGCGCACGACAGTGGCACGGGGGGACCTGCGGGAAGAGGGTGGGACGGGCTGCGGGCGGCACCGGTACGTGCACAAAGCATCCCGGCACACATGCGCACGTGCTCGTGAGCAAGAGCAGCTCAGCAAAGCTGCTGGAAAGCGGCGTGGCAGAAAAGGCCCGTGGGTCCTGCTGGACACCAAGCTGAGCAGCAGCCAGCACCGTGCCCTTGGCCAAAGGCGGCGGGCGGTGGTGCCCTGGGCTGCGCTGGGCAAAGCCTTGCCAGCAGCTGGAGGGAGGGGAGCCTTGCCCTCTGCTCAGCGCTGCTGAGGCCATGCCCGCAGTGCTGTGCCCAGGCCCGGGCTCCCCAGGCCGAGAGAGACAGGGGCCCCTCCCCCAGCCCCGCCCCCCAGCCCCCCCCCGGGCTTGGAATGGCAGCTGTGATGTCGCGGCGCTGGCCCGGCAACGGCCACAGTGCCTGCAGGCACGGCTCTGCCAGCACCCGGCAGCTCCAGGGAGAGACCAGCTCTCACCCAGCGGCACTGCCCGGCACCGGGACCCCCTCGGCAGCCTCGCTCCAGCCAGCTGGGAGCTCTCCGGAGCCCCAGCAGCGTGTCCGGCGCGAGGACTCCCCTGGCCCCGGCACGATGGGCCAGCTGAACTGCTGCTGCGGCTCCAGGTGGGCTCCCCCCACGGCTCGGGGACACGCCGGCGCAGCCGGGCCCCGCAGCAGCCGCCTTTCTCACGCCCTTTGCCGCCTGCTCTGCAGGGTCTACCCTGGCCCCGAGCAGCAGTGCGCGCCCGGCCCGGCATCAGCCCAGCCGCTGCTCCACCAGCGCGTGCGGGTGACCCAGGGCCGCGTGACGGGGAAGAGGCACCTCCTCCTCTTCAGCGATGCCTTGATCATCGCCAAGGCCAAGTAAGAGGCGCAGACCCCGGCTGCCTTTCCTCCTAAGGCCTGGCCCCGGCACCGGGGCAGGAACGCCCCAGGAGCAGCCCCAGGCCCCGGCACCCTGCTGCTGGCTGCACCCGTGGCCGTGCGCGGGGCAGGCGGAGGCCAGAGGGCAGCCGCCGGGCTCGGCCACCTCCAGGTCACTCCCTGCCGCTCCTCTCTGCAGACGTGGCAGCGCCCCGCGCCCGCAGCTCTGCCTGGCCCTGCGCCGGCTGTGGGTGCTGAGCGGCGGCAAGGGGGCAGCCGGGGATGCCGCCCAGGAGGAGGAAGACAAGGCCACCACGTCCCTCGTCCTCGCCTGGCCCTACGGATTCTGCGTCGTCACCTTCTGGTGGGTCTTGGTGCCACGTCCCCTGGCAGGGCCGGGCTGCGCTTCTGTCCGGCCCCACGCGGCTTCTTCCTGCCTCTGCGGCCGTCCCCACGGGGCAGGGCTGTGCCGGCGCCCGCCTCTGCCCGCGGGCTGGGCAGCAGCGGGCGCTCAGGCTCTTTCTCCTCTCTTTCCTGCAGCTCCCACTCACTGAAGGAGCTCTGGCTCAGCGCGCTCCGTGGGTAAGCCCTGCCTGGCAGCGCAGCTTGGGGGGCCCGTGCTCACAGCACGGGGGGATGCTCTAGCCGTAGCCGTACGATGCGGAAACACCGCTCCTGAGCTGGAGAGAGCTGCCCCCACTGCTGCGTGCGGCTCTGGAGCGGGCAGAGCTGGCGGAGCTGCTTCACCCAGCCCCGTCCTCCCCCCTTGCCACTGCTCTCCGCTCGACGGCCGGGCGGTGCCCAGCTGCTTCGGGGCAGCTTGGAAGGGCTCCCTGGGCTGGCAGGCGAGGGAAAAGGCAGCTTGGGTCTCACACAGCTCTTTCTCTGCCCCTGCCCCGTGCACAGGCCAGCAGAAGGAGTGGAGGGAGCCCGTGTCACCCAGCTGCCCTCCATCAAGCTCCTGCTGAAGGAGCTGCGCGGCCGCAATGCCGTGAGTGTCCCTCCTGGCCCCGCTCTGCCCCAGGGGCTGCTCCAACCCCGCACCAGCCCCATCGCTTCTCACCTGCTGCTCTTCTCCCCTTGCCCAGGCCAAAACACTCAACACCAGCAGCCTGGAGAGGCTGGTCGAGGGCCTGGCAGAGGTGAGAAGCCCCCGGGCTGCCATCTCGGCCGTCCCCACATCTCACTCCTGGCCCGCGGCCGATGCAGCTCGCCAGGGGCCCTTCGTGCTGCGGGGCTGCTCGCTGAGCACAGCGCATTTCTTGCAGGCTGGTGCCCGGCAGCGGCCACCTCCCGTCCCCTCCGGCAGCCAAGGTGGACGTGGCCACTCGGCCGGTGAGTTTGGAGGAGACGGGGGCAGGACGGCCCCTCTCTCCTGCGCTGGCAGGCGGACCCGCGCTGCTCGGGGGCTGCTGCTGCCCTTCCCGCAGGGCACGGCCGCAGAGAGCTGAGCCCCCGGGGCCCCTCGTTCCCCAGCCACGCCTCTCCCTCGCTGTTGGCGGGGACACCCAGCGCGCAGAGGCTCGGGCAGCATTCACCTGGCGCTTGCCCTCCATGGCTCTCTGCTCTGTTTTCCCTGGCGGCAGGCGGGACCCGCAGCAGGACGAGGAGGCTGCCCTGGCCCTTTGCGCGGCGAGGGATCTTGGCCACTGCGGAGGCGCCCGGGCAGTCGGGCTGTGCCGGCAGGGCGGGTCTCTTCGGCCGGCCCCTGGCAGCTCTCTGCAGCCAGGACGGCACGCTGCCCCAGCCCCTCCAGGTAAGCCAGCCTGGCCGGGGGGTGCCCGTGGCGCTGGCTCCTGCGCAGAGGCGCTGTCCCCAGCAGAGGGACCCCGGCTGGGGCTCGGGGACCAAGCCGGCTGCGCCCCACCTCCCCCACCTCCAGCCAGCCCTGCGTCCTGCCCTAGTGAAAGCAGAGCCGCCCACGCTCGCTCCTGGCCCTGAGGAAGGCTCACCGGCCCCGGGGCCTGTCCCCAGCCAAGCAACTGTCCTCCTCTGTCCCCCGCAGCTCTTGGAGGAGGAGGAGGATGTGGCTGGGCTTGCCGGCACGTCGGCCAAGGACTTGCCAGCACCAGAGGCGGAAGCAGAAGCAGCAGCGGTATGTCAGGGCCACAAAGAGGGTGACAGCACTGTCAGAAGTTGAGAGTGCTGCCGCAGGGACAAGCAAGGTCACCCACTAGCCGGCAGCTCTGCAAAGGTGCAGAGGAAGGGTGCTGCAGGATGGCCATGGCGGTTTGTGCGGTTGATGCCACCAGAACTGGCTCAGCTGGGCTGAGCAAACCCATCCAAGGGCTGTGCCTTTCCGAGCTAAGGTAGCAATTGGGCAGGAAGGTCCTTGCCACCCCTGAACTTGCACATTTCCATTGCAGGTGCCTCCAGTCCCTCCAGAAAGTGAACACCTGGAGAGCTCCTCTGGGGAGACAAGGTAAAATGAGCTAGGTTTGGTGAAGAGCAGAATTGGTTCACGTTTATCATGGCTTGACCTGTCTAACAGTACATTGAATGGAAAGTTTGCCAGGCTCCAGAAGAGCAGCCTGTGAAGAGGGGAGCAACGGGCAACTGGACAGTGAGAGGAGCAAGGTGGGAGCAGAGCTCTGCGGGATGGGCAACTGAGGATATCCAGGCAGGCAAGAAGAACGAGGAGCCCAGGTATGTAGCAGACTCTGCTGCCCATCTTTCAAAGCTCCGAACACTGCTCCGAGTATGGGCAATATTTCTGAGGTGCGCAGAGATGGCAGCGGGCAGGAAGCCCGCAGCTGCCCGTGGGAGAGCGTGTCTGTCAGGAGGAACATATCACTCCAGCGTTGGCAGCTCTCCTTCTGCACTTGTGGCAGCTCTGTTTGTGCAAGGCTGAGCAACACCCCAGCAGAGTCACAAGGCTCATAGCAATTTTTTGAGCTCTTTGACCCGCTCCCTACAGAAAGAGGCAAAGTCTTCCTTTTCTGTTCATGTCAGCTGGCAAGCCCAGCACTGGCTGCTGGTGTCTGAATCCCAAAGACGCAGCAAGGAGCTGTGTCACGTAGCTGTAGACCCTGAGGTACTGGCACTTCGTAAAAAGCTCACGTTGCTCCTGAGACAATTGAGGGAAGAAAAAAACAACCAAACAATACCAAAGCAGCGTGTTTTGCCTTCAAGCCTGGCTTTCTAGCAAGGGACAGTGAGGCGTGCTGCTGCTCGGCTTTTGGAAAGGACCACAGCACAGCTGCCCTGCCCAGCCCTGCTGCCTAGCAAAGCAGCTAGCAAAAAATTTGCAGAGCTCTGAGGGTGTCACACGTGTGGAGAAGGGGACAAAGCCGTGCCGTAGCCACTGCCAGGGAGGGTTCCCTCTCCTGTGCCAGGAACTGCCCCTTGGACAGCACACTGCCCAAAGAACGGGGCACAAAGTCGTGCCTCTTCCTGCCTTCATGGTTTCATGAGCACTTTGGACTCTCTTCTTGCAGGTGCCGATTTTTTTCTGCTGCCTGGATTGCCCCCATGAGCTCTGCTGCCTGGGCTTTGAGGGGCGCGATGCAGCCCCAGCACCACCTCGGCGGAGGCGAGGAGGGAGGCACCGCGCCCTTCTGCTCCGGCCGGCACATTTCACTCGGGCACCGCGACGCCGGAGCGGCCCCGCACCGCCCTCAGAGCCAGCCCAGCCCTGGCGGGAGGCCTTGCTGGCTCACTCCTCGGCTCCGTCAGCACCAGCCCACCAGCCAGCACAGCTGCCCCCGTGGGGAGCTGGCATGTCACCTGCAGATTCCATGGGGCGTGCTGGGCGTGGAGCTGTATATCATCTGAGAGGGACACGAGGGACACGCTGGACAGCATGTTCCAGACTATAACACCCTCCCGGTTTTCTTTGCCACTACTCATTCTTGGCAGAGAGACGCTGCACCACCTTGCTGCATACAAGAAGGGAGCAGCCATTGCTGCCCTGTGGTCGGTGCAAGTCCTTGTATGCAGCACACAGCACAATACCCTTTCTTAGTATTCTTGATCAAACATGACTGGCTTGCAGTTTCCATTAGCTGAGTTAACTCCAGGTTAGCTACAGCAAAAACTCCGCTCTTACTTCTCCGACCCATCGGCGCTCTCTGGACCCACGCGAACACTCCCCTTCTGTCAGTCAGAACTGGAGTGGTGATGCTTTGCTTTCAGCCACAACACGTGCCTGTGCCTAGGGACTGATGGGAAGGAGGAGTTTAAAAAGCCAGCTTACATGGTGCCCCGAATCCCACCCACCCTCCAGGACCAGAAAAAAACAGGACACACCCCCATATTTATTCTAGCCATTCTGTAGCCAGTACAGTCATTTCAGTGTCGATTCTGGTTGATTCTGCAGCTTTATAACAGTTGAAACACCCAGCTCATCAAGGCGGCTGATCTAGAAGGCAGGGGATCTGAACTGGCCCCAACTACCTATGACGTGACAGTGTCCATAACTCGGGTTAATCACAGGTTGTCCTGTGACATAAGGATGTACCGCTCTTTCACCTTTCTCCTTTGAAGCTTTGGGGTTTGTGCACGGGAGCCTTAGGTACCTTTCTTTTCAGAGTTGCTCATCATTTCAGCATTGTTTCTGGTGAGGAAAACATCCTTTCTGTGTAGATGTTCATTTATGTACATTTAATAAACAGCATGGTATCCTATACTAGCAATGATCTTTTTTTCAGACTAATGAAAAGTTCAAGACAAAAGCATGCTTTCTGTCTGCAAAGAAAAGTGTAAACCTCTGTAACTGTATTAAAAAGCTGCGGTTGTTTCACTCGCGGATGTTTGTAGCTACAGCAGAAACAGAGCTGCTGGCTGCCTTACTGCGAGGTCCACAGGACACCAGTCTTCTCCTGAAGGCTTTCTGCCAGCGTAATACTGTTTAAGTTGCCACTCCATTAAAACAGGACTTGTTCACTAATTGGTTCCTACATGGAAACCCCAGGATAGAAACTTGATGCTGGTTGGCAATGTCAAAAGCAGCATGAGGCGAGGCTGCCCAAAGCCTGGCTGCTGCGCTTGGAGGAAATGTGCCTTGAGTCCCGATGGGCAGACAGGGCACGCCTCTGCAAGTCTGCTTCGCAACACAGCACGACGCAACAGACCTGTGTACAAAGCGCATTAACATCATCACAGGTACAGCCAGTCACAAGGTAGGCAATGCCCGAGTGAAGGCTGCCAGCTGTCCTGCTGGCCGGCTCTGCCATTCACGGCTGCAGACTCCCTTTCCCAGGCACTCACTGAGCCAGGGGCTGGCTTCGCACTCGGAAAGCACGTAGCCCATGCAGCAGCTCACTCCACTGCTCACCGTGGTTCCCCGTGGCTGCTTATGTACCCAACAGATCTCTTAGTCCCTCCTGTTTGTGTATGGAGAAGGACTCGTAGGAGAGGGGATAACAGTGATCACCAAACAGGGGAGTTTAAACTTTTGAGTGTAATGAGATACAGCTCAGAGGAGTTGCTACCTTGCTTTTCAGGAGAGCAAACTTGAAGCTACTCAGAGAGCTAGTCTGCAGTGTCCCCTACGAAGCTGCTTTGGAGGGCTTAGGGCTCATAGAGCAGCTTAGTTTTTCAGAACCACCTTCTGCAAGCACGGGAGCAGGCAATCTCGCGGAGCCTTAAGTCAAACAAGAGGGGCAGAAGACCAGCTTGGCTGAACAGGGACCTCCTTTTTCAACTCAGGTGGAAAAAGAAATGTTATGATCCCTGGGACCAAGGTCCGGCTTGGCAGGAAGATCACAGAGCTGTAGTTCATATGTGTAAGGAGAGAACACAAGAGGCCAAAGCTCGGCTAGAGTTGAAATTGGCCAGTGTTGTGTCGGGCTCTAAAGAGGGCTTTTTAAAGTACGTTCATAGCAATCGCTCATTGAGCACGGCCAGGGACTCTCTGAAGAGGAGGAGGATGCGGCTGGGCTTGCCGGTGCATCGGCCACAGAGCCGCCAGCACCAGGGGCAGAAGCAGAAACCACAGAGGTGTGTGAGGTGCACAGAGAGCGTGGGCTGCACAAACCCATCCAAGGGCTGTGCCTTTCTGAGCTAAGGTAGCGACTGGGCAGGAAGGTCCTTGCCACTCATTAACTTCCACATTTCTTCTGCAGGTGCCTCCAGTCCCTCCGGAAAGGGAACGCCTGAAGAGGTCCTCTGGGGAGAGAAGGTAAAATGAGCTAGGTTTGGTTAAGAGCAGAACTGGTTCATGTTTATCCCGGCTTTACCTGTCTAACAATACTATTGAGTGGAAAGTTGCCGGGATCGTCACACCAAGGGGAAAGACAGTCCCACAGAAAGAGAAAATTAAGCTATGAGGAGGAGAGAGCGAGCCCGCCAGGCAAGAAGAGGCAAAAGCTGAAAACAGCAATCTCCGGAATGGACAACAGAGAAAACCCGGGCGGGGCGAGAAGAACAAGGAGCCCAGGTGTGTCACAGATCATGCTGTCCACCTTTCTAAGTTCAGTGCTGCTCTGAGTATAGAAACTATTTTGGTGGTGCACAGACAGGGCCCCCGAGAGGAAGCGTGCACCTGCCCTGGGGAGAACGTGTATGTCAGGGGAAGAATAGCACTCGAGTGCTGGCAGTTTTCATTTTGCGCTTGTTAGTGGATGTTACAGCAGGAGCCCTCTTGATGATCTACCAAAGGTCTTGGGAATCTGGGGAGTTCCCCACTGACTGGAAGCTCACCAGCATTGTTCCTGTTTACAGGAAGGGTGGGAGGGAAACCCCAGGAAACTACAGACATGGCGGTCTGACCTCAGGACCTGCAAAAATTAGGGGTAGGATCACAGTGGTACTATTGCAAGGCGTTTGACATGGACTTTAACTACAACAAGTGTCAGATTCTGCACTTGGGGCAACATAACGCTGAAGACAAGTAGACATGGGGAGAGGAGTGGCTGGAGAGAAGCCTTGCAGGCAGGTATCTCTCCTAGTGCCACCGTTCTTGTAAGCACCAATCTAGGGAACAAACTCTGTTTGTACGTAGAGCAAAATCCAACAGCAGGGACACTAGAACCTATGTTCAGCCTTGAAGATGTCCTGGACACACTTAGAAACACCCGGAAGGAGCTGCACCTACACATGAAACAATGATGAATGATTATTTGGGCCCCTGTTCTCATTCTGTCATAGCTACTGTGAAATACGTTCATCTGATTCGTGTGACGAAGTGTAATCTTCTGTACTTTTATGGATTTCTCCTGCACCATAAAAAGGGGTATTTTACAGGAGAAAGTTAAACTACTTTGCTGGTATATCAGCTCAAACCAGTTTGACCACTGACCGCATAGTATTGTGTAAAGAAAGTGCATGCATAAGGTTTGGGGTCATCCTGGGGGCACGCCGAGGAAGATTCCAGAAGACTCTAGCAGGAGAAGAGGGCATGCGCCGAAGAAGACACGCCTATTCATGAATATGTATTAACGGACAGGATACAAACCAGGAACTGGAACTGTACCGCGTGTGTCTTGGTGGAGCGGAGACTCCCGGTGCACCCAGCGCTGTTTGCTTGCCTCTATTCGCTTAATAAATTGTAAATTTGAATTGGAATCCTGTTTGGGACTAAATAATTTATAACAATTGGGGGCTATTATAACAATCCGGGATGGTCTTGGTTCCGGAATTCTGACTTGATCTAGGAGGGGTGCCCCACCAATTTGGTGGCTCCTGATCGAGTCGGGTCAGGACTAACGCCATCCTGAACCTGAATAGGGGCAAGCAAAGAATTTGATTTTTTTATGAGCTCCCTTGCCGGCTGCAGCAGTTTATTTTGCCCGTAATTCTGCGCGCAAAGATCCGAACGAAGACGACGGAGTCGTAAGTATTTAAGGTGTATACCATTCGGTTGGGTAGGATTCGGTTGCCTGTGTGTGTAAGAGTGTGACTGAGCTTATAGGATTCGTGGGTGGGTGATAGGTCCTAAAGCCCCTGCAAGACACTCTTACTGGTAGCCAAGGGCTGTAGGAATTGCCACAGTAAAAATTCCTGGATGGGTCAGACGAAATCGAGAACCCAGGACTAGAAGAAAGGGAGCGAATTACTAGAAATACCTCCGGAGAGTCCATTAGGAATAATGATTGAAAATTGGAATGATAGGGGCCCCAGAAAAGGAAAAAGTAAATTAAAATTAGTTCAATATTGTATGGTAGAATGGCCAAAAGAACCTTTGAGACCACATGTCTTTTGGCCCGTTTTTGGATCTTTTGAAGACTGGGTCTGCCAGGCCTTAAATATATATGTTAATTCAAAGGAACCTTTTAGTCAGGAGGAAAGTGATTATGCAGGATTATGGGACTGAACTTTATGTCCTTTTCCAGCCTCAATACTTACATTAAAAACAGATAAAAAGTTTGAGGAAGAAGAAGAGGAGAAAAGTGAAAAGGAAAAAGATGATAAATGGGAGCCACTGGATAACCTACCGCCTCCATATTCTAATAATCCATCTCCGGCGGCGGCTCCCCCTCCGGTGGCCGTAGTACCTCTATCTGTACCACCGTTGCCCCTATCTCCACCACCAACAGCACCGGAATTAGATCGACCTCTGGCTGCATGTACGAGAAGTAGGACTGCTGTATCTGAGGGAGCTTCTCTATACCCCTTACGAGAAGTAACCCCTCGGAGGCAATCAGGGAGGTATCGGGTTTGTGGCAGTCCCATTAAATACCACAGATGTAAGAAATTTCAAGAAAGAAATGGGGACCCTATTAGACGATCCTCTCGGAGTAGCTGAAAAATTGGACCAATTCCTAGGCCCCAATACTTATACCTGGGAAGAAATACAGTCCATTTTAGGGATCCTATTCACTGTTGAGGAAAGGGGAATGATTAGACAAGCTGGAATGAGAATTTGGGGAAGACAGAATCAGGCAGGACCCCCGGGAGATCAGAAATGGCCAAATGTGGATCCCCACTGGGATCATCAACAACCCCAAGGAAGACAAAATATGAGGGATTTGAGAACGTTACAAATGTATTCTGGAATTGATCCGAATACAGTGGCTGGGACCGCACTCCTTAAAACACAATTTGTAGCTAAATCCTGGGGGGATATAAGAAGGAAATTAGAAAAATTGGAAGATTGGCAAGAAAGAGGAGTAGAGGAGTTACTTAGAGAAGCCCAGAAAGTCTATGTTAGGAAGGTCGAAGAAAAACAAAAAGCAAAAGCAAAAGTTTTTGTAGCAGCAGTAAGGGAAAGTCAGAAAAATAAGACGACTCCTGGAGAGAAAAGGGAAAAAAGAATAGACCAGACACCCCGGGGACAGCCTTATCGAGAAAGATTTACAATTCCCGTCTGTTACTACTGTAACAAGAGGGGACATGTTCAGAAGAACTGCCGTAAGCGGGAACAAGAGGAGAAGATGTTCAAAGAAGACTAGGGGTGTCAGGGGCTCTATCTTCTGGGGACTTCAACATCAACAGAGCCCTTGATAAAATTATTAAGTGGTCCCCATAAAGAGGAAGTTTTATTTTTAGTGGATACAGGGGCCGAAAAGTCAGCCATTCAAAAACTTCCAAAAGGAATAGAAAAAGGGAAGAGTTACGTGTCAGTAGTAGGAGCAAAAGGAGAGCCTTTTAAAGTAAATATATTGAAAGATGTAGAAGTAGAAACAGAAAAGAAAATCTGTCTTAATGATTTACTTTTGCTCCCTGAAGCGGAATACAATTTATTAGGAAGGGATTTGATTTTGAAGTTAAACTTGAGCATTCAGAGTCAAGGGGACAAATTGCAGATTAAATTATACACTTTAACACAAGAGGATGAAGAAGCTATTAACCCCTCAGTGTGGTATAAGGAAGGGGAAACTGGAAAGATAAAAATGGACCCCATAAGGGTTCAAATAATAGATCCGCACCGCCCAATTAGAATCAAGCAATACCCTATACCTATGGAGGGTCGAAAAGGATTAAAACCTGTAGTTGACAGACTTTTGGAAAAAGGAACCCTAGAACCATGTATGCCACCTCATAACACGCCCATTCTTCCCGTAAAAAAAACGGATGCGTCATACAGGATGGTGCAGGACTTAAGAGCTGTAAATCAGCGAACAATCACTAAATTCCCTGTGGTGGCAAATCCTTATACTTTATTGAGTCATATATCTCCCAAACATACTTGGTATAGTGTAATAGATTTGAAAGATGCTTTTTGGGCCTGTCCTCTGGATGAGGGATCCAGAGATTATTTTGCCTTTGAGTGGGAGGACCCCGAAACAGGACGAAAACAACAATTAAGATGGACTGTGTTACCACAAGGGTTTACAGAGTCACCAAATCTATTTGGACAAACTTTAGAAAAAATTCTACAAGACTTCACAATACCTAAGGAGGTAAAATTATTGCAATATGTGGACGATTTATTAGCAGCAGGAGAAACTGAAGAGGGGATCCGAAAAGCCACCATTAAATTGTTAAATTCTCTAGGGGAAAAGGGATTAAAGGTGTCCCGATCAAAGCTACGGTTTGTAGAACAAGAAGTAAAATACTTAGGACATTGGCTGAGTAAGGGAAGGAAGAAGTTAGATCCTGATAGGGTAGCTGGGATTCTATCCTTAAGACCCCCACAAACTAAAACGGAAATTAGGCAAATACTGGGATTATTAGGATATTGTAGACCATGGCTTGAAAATTATAGTGATAAAGTAAAATTCTTATATGAAAAATTAACTAATAACCAACTTAAGTGGTTTATTGAAGATGATCAGAGATTTGAGGAAGTAAAAAAGGCATTAATACAAGCACCTGTATTGAGCCTCCCAGATCTAGAAAAACCTTTCTATGTCTTTGTGAATACATCAAGCCAGACAGCATATGGAGTTCTTATTCAAGACTGGGCAGGAATCAAAAAACCCGTGGGGTATTGTTCTAAGTTCCTTGATCCAGTAAGCAGAGGATGGCCTGCTTGTCTCCAAGCTTTGGTTGATTAATAGAAGAAGTTAGGAAGATTACCTTTAGCTCTCCTTTAAAAGTGTATACCCCACACAATGTACAACAAAAAGCGGAAAAATGGTTAACGGACAGCCGAATCCTAAAGTATGAAGCAATACTAATAGACTCCCCTGACTTAGAACTGAGGGTGACTTCTGCTCAGAGTCCAGCACAATTTTTGTTTGGAGAACCATCAGAGGTATTACAACATAACTGTTTAGAGGTAACTGAGACCCAGACAAAGGTGAGACCAGATTTAAGAGATGCTGAGTTGAAAAATGGAGAAGCGCTGTTTATAGATGGCTCCTCCAGAGTGGTAGAAGGGAAGAGAAAATCGGGTTATGCAGTAATTAATAAGGACTTGGAACTTGTGGAATCAGGACCTCTGAGTCCATCATGGTCAGCTCAGGCTTGTGAGCTGTATGCCCTATGTAGGGCCCTGGAATTAGTAAAAGGAAGAAGTGGGACTACATTTACAGATTCTAAATACGCATATGGGGTGGTCCACACTTTTGGAAAAACTTGGGAAGAGGTTTGATTAATACTCAAGGGAGGAATTTAATACATCAAGAATTAATAGTAAAGATTTTGAAGGCGTTAAGAGAACCAAAGGAGATAGCAGTGGTACATGTGAGGGGACACCAAAAGGGATTAGATTACCGAACTAGAGGAAATAACTTAGCAGATAAAGAGGCCCAGGAAGCAGCCTTGAGGGCTAAAGTTGACAAACAAAGGAGGACACCGGCAAAGAAGAACGAGAGGAAAGAGAGAAGAAGTTTACGCCAGAAGAGCAAACAAAATTGGAGAAAATAGGAGCTAAATTAGAACAAGGAAAATGGACACTGCCTGATGGGCGAGAAATGTTGCCAAAAGCCTACACCAGGCGAATATTAGAACGTTTGCATGCGCAAACACATTGGGGTACAAAAGCGTTAAGTGATCATTTTCTTAAACAATTTGGTGGTATTGGAATTTTTGAGATCATTTAACACAGTGGGTAGAAGCGTACCCTGTAGCACGAGCTACGGCACAGATGGTGGTAAACTTATCTCCCCTCTGGGAAGGACCTTTCGCGAGTGAAAGGTCCAGTGAAGGAGTGGAAGGTCACATCTGACTAAATTGCTGTGGGCATTTTATTGCGGCCACTCCTGTTTAGGAGTGAAACATGAAATTCCCACAGTTGCTAAAAATCTATTTGTAAAGTCATTGAATATAACTAATTTTTACGTTTGTGGTGGAACAAATCAAGGTGAACGATGGCCATGGGAAGCTATGGAGAGAAATGTAAGTAATCCCCAAGTTTGGAAAACAATGGGAAAGGGTAATAGGAAACAACAATGGGTACTCCAAACGAGTATAATCGGAAGGAGTTGTTGGCAAAAGAAGAACAGGAAAAAGGAGCTGGAACTAGAATTTGTCCTTTGTGTAGAAGGTGGTGTGTATTTGTAAGATTAGTGTTGCAGGCTAACTGGCAGTTTTCTGTAGCCATAAAGCCTTGCAAATAAAGAGGATTGCCAGGCTCGGGCAACTGCTCAGGTCTGGACAAACCACTGATCTAGCAAAGCTCTGGCCTTCACAAGCAGTGCTCAATTAATTTGGGTACTAAGAAAGCACCCCCTTAAAGGAAAGAAGAGGGCAAGACCGGAGGGGAACTGGTGTTGCGGCTTAAAAAGGGTCTGCCAAGGGCTGCAACCCCTTCGGGCTGTGACCGCCGATCACTATGGCCCTGACCAGACCTCTTCTAGTTCTACTTGGGGGTGAGTTCCTTGGACTCTGACTATGGCAAATAACTGTAGTCAATATTGGAACAAGTCCAGCTGGGGTTTACCCCAGAAAAATGGAAAAAGTGAGGACCTTTTCTAATTGTACAGCGCATACCTGTAATGAACAATAAAACCTAGTTTTTTCCTGTTACCCATAAATTAGGGAGAACGAATGGCCTCCTGAGAGACAAACTTGGAATGGAATCAATCTAGGAGGATTTTGGGGAGATTTTATGGGTGGTGATCGCTTACTAAAATGGGGATAGTTGTATTGAGGATATGTGGGGGATTGTTACTAGGTTAATCTACTCGGTTATACTCAATTGGAAATGAAAACACGAATCAATACTTTAAAGAAAAAGATGGGGGATTGTGAAATATGTTTATCTCATGCGTGTGATGAAGTGTAATCTTCTGTACTTTCATGGATTTCTCCTGCACGATAAAAAGGGGTATTTTACAGGAGAAAGTTAAACTACTTTGCTGGTATATCAGCTCAAACCAGTTTGACCACTGACCGCATAGTATTGTGTAAAGAAAGTGCGTGTATAAGGTTTGGGGTCATCCTGGGGGCACGCCGAGGAAGATTCCAGAAGACTCTAGCAGGAGAAGAGGGCATGCGCTGAAGAAGACACGCCTGTTCATTAATCTGTATTAGAAGACATGCCTGTTCATGAATATGTATTAGCGAACAGGATCACGCTGAGGAAGATTCGAGAAGATACAAGAAGGAGAAGAGGGCATGCGCCGAAGAAGACACGCCTATTCATGAATATGTATTAACGGACAGGATACAAACCAGGAACTGGAACTGTACCGCGTGCGTCTTGGTGGAGCAGAGACTCCTGGCGCACCCAGCGCTGTTTGCTTGCCTCTATTCGCTTAATAAATTGTAAATTTGAATTGGAATCCTGTTTGGGACTAAATCATTTATAACAAGAGTGACCCAAGGTAGAGTTGCCTTCTGAAACGGCACCTGGGAACTGTTCACTTCAAGACCTTTCAAGGTCTTGGCTTGCTCAGAAGGGCAGCTGTCAATGATAGCACACACAGGCTACCAGGGAAGAGAGACACTGTGTAGAGACATGCCCCGATCGTCCTTTGCTCTCCTCTGCCTTCCCATTAGCCCTGTGCTCAGCTGTGGAGTGACAAGAAGGTTCAGGCTTGTGCCTGGGTCCTGACCATGACCTTGCCCTGCTCCTGCAGCATAAAACGGTGCTGCTTTGCTTGGAAGCACAGTACATGCCAGGGGACTGATGGGAAGGAGGAGTCGACAAAGACAAAGGGAGCACAGAAACCCTTGAGAATGGCCAGTGGCAGGTGCTAAGATAAAATAGGGGTGTGCTGCCTATCTCACTTTTCGTCCATCCAATATGTCCGTCTTCAGAAACTCACGGCCAGTCCCGGAAATTCGCTCCTAGACTACGTAGAAAGAGCTGAGTGCTGTCTCTCTCCCCCACAACCCCTTCCTTTTCCTTCCTTCCTTCCTTCCTTCCTTCCTTCCTTCCTTCCTTCCTTCCTTCCTCCCTTCCTCCCTCCCTCCCTCCCTCCCTCCTTTCCTTCCTCTCTCCCTCCCTTCCTTCCCTCCCTCCCTCCCTCCCTCCTTCCTTCCTTCCTTCCTTCCTTCCTTCCTTCCTTCCTTCCTTCCTTCCTTCCTTCCTTCCTTCCTTCCTTCCTTCCTTCCTTCCTTCCTTCCTTCCTTCTTTCCCTCCCTTCCTCTCTTCCTCCCTTCTGCCCCTCCCTTCCTTCCTTCCTTCTGCCCCTCCCTTCCTTCCCTTCCTCCAAACGACAAACAAGAGCTTAGGTTTTGGTTCTTAGCTTCTCGTTGCTCTGCTCTATAGACTTGGAGCCAAAGAGACAAGAGGCCTGGCTCCAGCAGATGCAAGGATGGCTTTATTTCTGCCAACCGTCCAAGGCATGGCAGGAAGGGCGGGAAGTGGGCAGGGCGTGCCTGCAAGCCCCTGGGCTGCACCAGGCTGCTCTGCTCTGCTTCATGCCACTTCCCCCCTCGCCGCCCGGGAGAGCCTGGGCTTCTGCACACAGCTGCTCACTCGAGAAGGCAGCTAGGCAGCTGCTGCTTCCATTGCACTTGGCAAAGCCAAACTCCTCTCCGGGGTTCCGGGAGAGTGCCAAGGCCACCTTCCAGCGGGACATGCTGTGAAGAAGAAGAAGAAGAAGAAGAAGAAGGTTGCCTTTAACAAGTTGGAGTTAAGGAAGCTCTGCCCCTGGGCTCTGTGGCCAGCTGCATCCTCTTCCTCCCAGTCCCAGCACAAGAGAGCGCCTTTCCGCTGGGACCGCTGCTTTGGCTGGAGGCAACGTGCCCGTCTCAAGCGCACGACAGTGGCACGGGGGGACCTGCGGGAAGAGGGTGGGACGGGCTGCGGGCAGCACCGGTATGCGCACGAAGCATCCCGGCACACATGCGCACGTGCTCGTGAGCAAGAGCAGCTCAGCAAAGCTGCTGGAAAGCGGCGTGGCAGAAAAGGCCCGTGGGTCCTGCTGGACACCAAGCTGAGCAGCAGCCAGCACCGTGCCCTTGGCCAAAGGCGGCGGGCGGCGGTGCCCTGGGCTGCGCTGGGCAAAGCCTTGCCAGCAGCTGGAGGGAGGGGAGCCTTGCCCTCTGCTCAGCGCTGCTGAGGCCATGCCCGCAGTGCTGTGCCCAGGCCCGGGCTCCCCAGGCCGAGAGAGACAGGGGCCCCTCCCCCAGCCCCGCCCCCCAGCCCCCCCCCCGGGCTTGGAATGGCAGCTGTGATGTCGCGGCGCTGGCCCGGCAACGGCCACAGTGCCTGCAGGCACGGCTCTGCCAGCACCCGGCAGCTCCAGGGAGAGACCAGCTCTCACCCAGCGGCACTGCCCGGCACCGGGACCCCCTCGGCAGCCTCGCTCCAGCCAGCTGGGAGCTCTCCGGAGCCCCAGCAGCGTGTCCGGCGCGAGGACTCCCCTGGCCCCGGCACGATGGGCCAGCTGAACTGCTGCTACGGCTCCAGGTGGGCTCCCCCCGCGGCTCGGGGACACGCCGGCGCAGCCGGGCCCCGCAGCAGCCGCCTTTCTCACGCCCTTTGCCGCCTGCTCTGCAGGGTCTACCCTGGCCCCGAGCAGCAGTGCGCGCCCGGCCCGGCATCAGCCCAGCCGCTGCTCCACCAGCGCGTGCGGGTGACGCAGGGCCGCGTGACGGGGAAGAGGCACCTCCTCCTCTTCAGCGATGCCTTGATCATCGCCAAGGCCAAGTAAGAGGCGCAGACCCCGGCTGCCTTTCCTCCTAAGGCCTGGCCCCGGCACCGGGGCAGGGACGCCCCAGGAGCAGCCCCAGGCCCCGGCACCCTGCTGCTGGCTGCACCCGTGGCCGTGCGCGGGGCAGGCGGAGGCCAGAGGGCAGCCGCCGGGCTCGGCCACCTCCAGGTCACTCCCTGCCGCTCCTCTCTGCAGACGTGGCAGCGCCCCGCGCCCGCAGCTCTGCCTGGCCCTGGGCCAGCTGTGGGTGCTGAGCGGCGGCAAGGGGGCGGCCGGGGATGCCGCCCAGGAGGAGGAAGACAAGGCCACCACGTCCCTCGTCCTCGCCTGGCCCTACGGATTCTGCGTCGTCACCTTCTGGTGGGTCTCGGTGCTACGTCCCCTGGCAGGGCCGGTCAGCGCTTCTGTCCGGCCCCACGCGGCTTCCTCCTGCCTCTGCGGCCGTCCCCACGGGGCAGGGCTGTGCCGGCGCCCGCCTCTGCCCGCGGGCTGGGCAGCGGCGGGCGCTCAGGCTCTTTCTCCTCTCTTTCCTGCAGCTCCCACTCACTGAAGGAGCTCTGGCTCAGCGCGCTCCGTGGGTAAGCCCTGCCTGGCAGCGCAGCTTGGGGGGCCCGTGCTCACAGCACGGGGGGATGCTCTAGCCGTAGCCGTACGATGCGGAAACGCCGCTCCTGAGCTGGGGAGAGCTGCCCCCACGGCTGCGGGCGGCTCTGGAGCGGGTAGAGCTGGCGGAGCTGCTTCACCCAGCCCCGTCCTCCCCCCTTGCCACTGCTCTCCGCTCAACGGCCGGGCGGTGCCCAGCTGCTTCGGGGCAGCTTGGAAGGGCTCCCCGGGCTGGCAGGTGAGGGAAGAGGCATCTTGGGTCTCACACAGCTCTTTCTCTGCCCCTGCCCCGTGCACAGGCCAGCAGAAGGAGTGGAGGGAGCCCGCGTCACCCAGCTGCCCTCCATCAAGCTCCTGCTGAAGGAGCTGCGCGGCCGCAATGCCGTGAGTGTCCCTCCTGGCCCCGCTCTGCCCCAGGGGCTGCTCCAACCCGCACCAGCCCCATCGCTTCTCACCTGCTGCTCTTCTCCCTTTGCCCAGGCCAAAACACTCAACGCCAGCAGCCTGGAGAGGTTGGTCGAGGGCCTGGCAGAGGTGAGGAGCCCCCGGGCTGCCATCTCGGCCGTGCCCACATCTCACTCCTGGCCCGTGGCCGATGCAGCTCGCCAGGGGCCCTTCGTGCTGCGGGGCTGCTCGCTGAGCGCAGCACATTTCTTGCAGGCTGGTGCCCAGCAGCAGCCACCTCCCGTCCCCTCCGGCAGCCAAGGTGGACGTGGCCACTCGGCCGGTGAGTTTGGAGGAGACGGGGGCAGGACGGCCCCTCTCTCCTGCGCTGGCAGGCGGCACCCGCGCTGCTCGGGGGCTGCTGCTGCCCTTCCCGCAGGGCACGGCCGCAGAGAGCTGAGCCCCCGGGGCGCCTCGTTCCCCAGCCACGCCTCTCCCTCGCTGCTGGCGGGGATGCCCAGCGCACAGAGGCTCGGGCAGCATTCACCTGGCGCTTGCCCTCCATGGCTCTCTGCTCTGTTTTCCCTGGCGGCAGGCGGGACCCGCAGCAGGACAAGGAGGCTGCCCTGGCCCTTTGCGCGGCGAGGGACCTTGGCCGCTGCGGAGGCACCCGGGCAGTCGGGCTGTGCCGGCAGGGCGGGTCTCTTCGGCCGGCCCCTGGCAGCTCTCTGCAGCCAGGATGGCACGCTGCCCCAGCCCCTCCAGGTAAGCCAGCCTGGCCGGGGGGTGCCCGTGGCGCTGGCTCCTGCGCAGAGGCGCTGTCCCCAGCAGAGGAACCCCGGCTGGGGCTCGGGGACCAAGCCGGCTGCGCCCCACCTCCCCCACCTCCAGCCAGCCCTGCGTCCTGCCCTAGTGAAAGCAGAGCCGCCCACGCTCGCTCCTGGCCCTGAGGAAGGCTCACCGGCCCCGGGGCCTGTCCCCAGCCAAGCAACTGTCCTCCTCTGTCCCCCGCAGCTCTTGGAGGAGGAGGAGGATGTGGCTGGGCTTGCCGGCACGTCGGCCAAGGACTTGCCAGCACCAGAGGCGGAAGCAGAAGCAGCAGCGGTATGTCAGGGCCACAAAGAGGGTGACAGCACTGTCAGAAGTTGAGAGTGCTGCCGCAGGGACAAGCAAGGTCACCCACTAGCCGGCAGCTCTGCAAAGGTGCAGAGGAAGGGTGCTGCAGGATGGCCATGGCGGTTTGTGCGGTGATGCCACCAGAACTGGCTCAGCTGGGCTGAGCAAACCCATCCAAGGGCTGTGCCTTTCCGAGCTAAGGTAGCAATTGGGCAGGAAGGTCCTTGCCACCCGTGAACTTGCACATTTCCATTGCAGGTGCCTCCAGTCCCTCCAGAAAGTGAACACCTGGAGAGCTCCTCTGGGGAGACAAGGTAAAATGAGCTAGGTTTGGTGAAGAGCAGAATTGGTTCACGTTTATCATGGCTTGACCTGTCTAACAATACATTGAATGGAAAGTTTGCCAGGCTCCAGAAGAGCAGCCTGTGAAGAGGGGAGCAACGGGCAACTGGACAGCGAGAGGAGCAAGGTGGGAGCAGAGCTCTGCGGGATGGGCAACTGAGGACATCCAGGCAGGCAAGAAGAACGAGGAGCCCAGGTGTGTAGCAGACTCTGCTGCCCATCTTTCAAAGCTCCGAACACTGCTCCGAGTATGGGCAATATTTCTGAGGTGCGCAGAGATGGCAGCGGGCAGGAAGCCCGCAGCTGCCCGTGGGAGAGCGTGTCTGTCAGGAGGAACATATCACTCCAGCGCTGGCAGCTCTCCTTCTGCACTTGTGGCAGCTCTGTTTGTGCAAGGCTGAGCAACACCCCAGCAGAGTCACAAGGCTCATAGCAATTTTTTGAGCTCTTTGACCCGCTCCCTACAGAAGGAGGCAAAGTCTCCCTTTTCTGTTCATGTCAGCTGGCAAGCCCAGCACTGGCTGCTGGTGTCTGAATCCCAAAGACGCAGCAAGGAGCTGTGTCACGTAGCTGTAGACCCTGAGGTACTGGCACTTCGTAAAAAGCTCACGTTGCACCTGAGACAATTGAGGGAAGAAAAAAACAACCAAACAAAACCAAAGCAGCGTGTTTTGCCTTCAAGCCTGGCTTTCTAGCAAGGGACAGTGAGGCGTGCTGCTGCTCGGCTTTTGGAAAGGACCACAGCACAGCTGCCCTGCCCAGCCCTGCTGCCTAGCAAAGCAGTGCTGCACATCTCTGTCAACTTGCAGAGCTCTGAGGGTGTCACACGTGTGGAGAAGGGGACAAAGCCATGCCGTAGCCACTGCCAGGGAGGGTTCCCTCTCGTGTGCCAGGAACTGCCCCTTGGACAGCACACTGCCCAAAGAACGGGGCACAAAGTCGTGCCTCTTCCTGCCTTCATGGTTTCATCAGCACTTTGGACTCTCTTCTTGCAGGTGCTGATTTTTTTCTGCTGCCTGGATTGCCCGCATGAGCTCTGCTGCCTGGGCTTTGAGGGGCGCGATGCAGCCCCAGCACCACCTCGGCGGAGGCGAGGAGGGAGGCACCGCGCCCTTCTACTCCGGCCGGCACATTTCACTCGGGCACCGCGACGCCGGAGCGGCCCCGCACCGCCCTCAGAGCCAGCCCAGCCCTGGCGGGAGGCCTTGCTGGCTCACTCCTCGGCTCCGTCAGCACCAGCCCACCAGCCCGCACAGCTGCCCCCGTGGGGAGCTGACATGTCACCTGCAGATTCCATGGGGCGTGCTGGGCGTGGAGGTGTATATCATCTGAGAGGGACACGAGGGACAGCATGTTCCAGACTATAACACCCTCCCGGTTTTCTTTGCCGCTACTCATTCCTGGCAGAGAGACGCTGCACCACCTTGCTGCATACAAGAAGGGAGCAGCCATTGCTGCCCTTTGGTCGGTGCAAGTCCTTGTATGCAGCACACAGCACAATACCCTTTCTTAGTATTCTTGATCAAACATGACTGGCTTGCAGTTTCCATTAGCTGAGTTAACTCCAGCTTAGCTACAGCAAAAACTGCGCTCTTACTTCTCCGACCCATCAGCGCTCTCTGGACCGACGCGAACACCCCCCTTTCTGTGTAGATGTTAATTTATGTACATTTAATAAACAGCATGGTATCCTATACTACCAATGATCTTTTTTTCAGACTAATGAAAAGTTCAAGACAAAAGCATGCTTTGTGTCTGCAAAGAAAAGTGTAAACCTCTGTAACTGTATTAAAAAGCTGCGGTTGTTTCACTCGCAGATGTTTGTAGCTATAGCAGAAACAGAGCTGCTGGCTGCCTTACTGCGAGGTCCACAGGACACCAGTCTTCTCCTGAAGGCTTTCTGCCAGCGTAATACTGTTTGAGTTGTGTCCTGGTTTCAGCCAGGGTAGAGTTAATTTTCTTCATAGAACCTAGCGTGAGGCTATGTTTTGGATTTGGGATGAGAAAATGTTGATAAGGTGCTGATGTTTTGAGTTGTTGCTAAGTAGTCAAGGACAGTCCAGCTTCTCGTGCTGGCCTGCAGCGAGCAGGCTGGGGGTGCACGGGAAGCTGGGAGGGGACATAGCTGGGACAGCTGACCCAGGCTGGCCAAAGAGATATTCCATACCATATAACGTCATGCTCAGTATATAAAGCTGGGACAAAGAAGAAGGAAGGGGTGGAGGGACGTTCGGAGTTATGGCATCTGTCTTCCCAAGAAACCATTACGCGTGACAGAGCCCTGCTTCCCTGGAGATGGCTGAACACCTGCCTGCCCATGGGGAGTGGTGAACAAATTCCTTGTTTTGCTTTGCTTGCGTGCACGGCTTTTGCTTTACTTATTAAACTGTCTTTATCTCAAACCATGAGTTTCCTCACTTTTACTCTTCCAATTCTCTCCCCCGTGCCACCGTGGGGGAGTGAGCGAGCGGCTGCGTGGTGCGTAGTTGCTGGCTGGGGCTAAACCACGACAGTCCTTTTTGGCGCCCAACGTGGGGCTCGAAGGGTTTGAGATAATGACAAGTTTGATTGGAATGTGCTAGATGATAAAATTTATAGCTGTTATTGCTGTTTAGCCATTAATTGCCAGGCCCCTGTGCTTGCCATGGGTTTGCCTTCCCTGCATGTATTAGAGTCCAGTGCTCGTTAGTGGCTGCATTTTGCTTTCGCTGCTGCTGTACTGCTGATCGTCTGACCCTGCTGTGCCTGGGAAGATTCTGATAACAGCAATGGCCTTGCACCTGGGCTGGCAGATGGCCGGGGTATTGCTGGTTTTTTTTTCCTGTGCTGCTGTACTGAATAGGCTGGAACTCCACTGTGAACTTGAGTCGAAGGGACTGTGACCTGTGGGTGAGTCCATGTGGGAGCAGGACACCCCGAAGCGTCTGTGACCGTGCGTAAGACCATGCCAGGAGCAGGTATATCTCGAAGCATCTGTGGCCATGGTTATGTCTGTGCCGCAGCAGGTATACCTCTGATGGGATTGTGGCACAAGGATAAGTCCACGTTGGAGAAGGTACATCTCGAAATGTCTGTGGTTGTGGATAAGTCTATGTTGCAGCAGGTGCACCTTGAAGCATTATTGGTTGTGCATGAGGTCATGCTTGGAGCACCTCAAAGTGTGTGGCCATGGAGAAGCCCTCAACAGTGCAGGTATATTGCTGGAGGAGCTGGAACTATGGGTAAGGCCACGTTGGAGCAGATTTATCTCTGGAGGTAGTGTGGCCCGTGGAGATGGCCGTTTTGGAGCAGGTGCACCTCGAAGTGACTGCAACTGTGGATAAGTCTATGCCACAGCAGATATACCCCTGGAGAGACTGTGGCTCACGGAAGGGACTGCAGTCTGTGGATAAGTCCAAGCTGGAGCAGGGGCAAGGGGAGGAGTTCATTGCAATGTTAAACCCTGTGGTCCAGTACAAAGGGCCCAGGGGTGGACACTGTAATGGAAATACCTTTAAACTGTTGTAACCCATGATTTGAGTTGCATGTTATAGGAACTACTATAGCAGGAACCACCTGAACGAATGGAGGACAAGCCTTACAAGAAGCAGTGCCAGTGCAGCAGTGACCTGACCTGAGCTGGCTTTGGTGCCCAGTAACTCCATGCAACACCCCCCCTCGCCTGTCCTGAGTGACCACCATAAGGGATGGAGCCCAAAGTCATGGACTAAATGAACTCAGCAGACATTTCACGGACATTTTGGAGGGAAGTCTATGGACTAAGGGGATGATAATCTGTGTATTATATTAAAGGATGGGAAGGGGTGGTGGTGGTTAATGAGGTTATATTGGATAGTGTGGTACCTGAGCATAACGTAAATGGTATGGAATAAGGGGTGGATAATGTCCTGGTTTCAGCCAGGGTAGAGTTAATTTTCTTCATAGAAGCTAGCGTGAGGCTATGTTTTGGATTTGGGATGAGAAAATGTTGATAAGGTGCTGATGTTTTGAGTTGTTGCTAAGTAGTCAAGGACAGTCCAGCTTCTCGTGCTGGCCTGCAGCGAGCAGGCTGGGGGTGCACGGGAAGCTGGGAGGGGACATAGCTGGGACAGCTGACCCAGGCTGGCCAAAGAGATATTCCATACCATATAACGTCATGCTCAGTATATAAAGCTGGGACAAAGAAGAAGGAAGGGGTGGAGGGACGTTCGGAGTTATGGCATCTGTCTTCCCAAGAAACCATTATGCGTGACAGAGCCCTGCTTCCCTGGAGATGGCTGAACACCTGCCTGCCCATGGGGAGTGGTGAACAAATTCCTTGTTTTGCTTTGCTTGCGTGCACGGCTTTTGCTTTACTTATTAAACTGTCTTTATCTCAAACCATGAGTTTCCTCACTTTTACTCTTCCAATTCTCTCCCCCGTGCCACCGTGGGGGAGTGAGCGAGCGGCTGCGTGGTGCGTAGTTGCTGGCTGGGGCTAAACCACGACAGTTGCCACTCCATTAAAACAGGACTTGTTATAGTCTTGAACAGACTTGTTATAGTCTGGAACAGCATGTTCCAGACTATAACACCCTCCCGGTTTTCTTTGCCGCTACTCATTCTTGGCAGAGAGACGCTGCACCACCTTGCTGCACACAAGAAGGGAGCAGCCATTGCTGCCCTGTGGTCGGTGCAAGTCCTTGTATGCAGCACACAGCACAATACCCTTTCTTAGTATTCTTGATCAAACATGACTGGCTTGCAGTTTCCATTAGCTGAGTTAACTCCAGGTTAGCTTCAGCAAAAACTCCGCTCTTACTTCTCCGACCCATCGGCGCTCTCTGGACCGACGCGAACACCCCCCTTTCTGTCAATCAGAACTGGAGTGGTGATGCTTTGCTTTCAGCCACAACACGTGCCTGTGCCTAGGGACTGATGGGAAGGAGGAGTTTAAAAAGCCAGCTTACATGGTGCCCCGAATCCCACCCACCCTCCAGGACCGGAAAAAAACAGGACACACCCCCATGTTTATTCTAGCCATTCTGTAGCCAGTACAGTCATTTCAGTGTCGATTCTGGTTGATTCTGCAGCTTTATAACAGTTGAAACAGCCAGCTCATCAAGGCGGCTGATCTAGAAGGCAGGGGATCTGAACTGGCCCCAACTACCTATGACGTGACAGTGTCCATAACTCGGGTTAATCACAGGTTGTCCTGTGACATAAGGATGTACCGCTCTTTCACCTTTCTCCTTTGAAGCTTTGGGGTTTGTGCACGGGAGCCTTAGGTACCTTTCTTTTCAGAGTTGCTCATCGTTTCAGCATTGTTTCTGGTGAGGAAAACATCCTTTCTGTGTAGATGTTAATTTATGTACATTTAATAAACAGCATGGTATCCTATACTAGCAATGATCTTTTTTTTCAGACTAATGAAAAGTTCAAGACAAAAGCATGCTTTGTGTCTGCAAAGAAAAGTATAAACTTCTGTAACTGTATTAAAAAGCTGCGGTTGTTTCACTTGCGGATGTTTGTAGCTATAGCAGAAACAGAGCTGCTGGCTGCCTTACTGCGAGGTCCACAGGACACCAGTCTTCTCCTGAAGGCTTTCTGCCAGCGTAATACTGTTTAAGTTGCCAATCCATTAAAACAGGACTTGTTCACTAATTGGTTCCTACATGAAAACCCCAGGATAGAAACTTGATGCTGGTTGGCAATGTCAAAAGCAGCATGAGGCGAGGCTGCCCAAAGCCTGGCTGCTGCGCTTGGAGGAAATGTGCCTTGAGTCCCGATGGGCAGACAGGGCACGCCTCTGCAAGTCTGCTTCGCAACACAGCACGACGCAACAGACCTGTGTACAAAGCGCATTAACATCATCACAGGTACAGCCAGTCACAAGGTAGGCAATGCCCGAGTGAAGGCTGCCAGCTGTCCTGCTGGCCGGCTCTGCCATTCACGGCTGCAGACTCCCTTTCCCAGGCACTCACTGAGCCAGGGGCTGGCTTCACACTCGGAAAGCACGTAGCTCGTGCAGCAGCTCCCTCCACTGCTCACCGTGGTTCCCCGTGGCTGCTTATATACCCAACAGATCTCTTAGTCCCTCCTGTTTGTGTATGGAGAAGGACTCGTAGGAGAGGGGATAACAGTGATCACCAAACAGGGGAGTTTAAACTTTTGAGTGTAATGAGATACAGCTCAGAGGAGTTGCTACCTTGCTTTTCAGGAGAGCAAACTTGAAGCTACTCAGAGAGCTAGTCTGCAGTGTCCCCTACGAAGCTGCTTTGGAGGGCTTAGGGCTCATAGAGCAGCTTCGTTTTTCAGAACCACCTTCTGCAAGCACGGGAGCAGGCAATCTCGCGGAGCCTTAAGTCAAACAAGAGGGCAGAAGACCAGCTTGGCTGAACAGGGACCTCCTTTTTCAACTCAGGTGGAAAAAGAAATGTTATGATCCCTGGGACCAAGGTCCGGCTTGGCAGGAAGATCACAGAGCTGTAGTTCATACGTGTAAGGAGAGAACACAAGAGGCCAAAGCTCAGCTAGAGTTGAAATTGGCCAGTGTTGTGTCGGCCTATAAAAAGGGCTTTTTAAAGTACGTTCATAGCAATCGCTCATTGAGCACGGCCAGGGACTCTCTGAGGAGGAGGAGGATGCGGCTGGGCTTGCCGGTGCATCGGCCACAGAGCCGCCAGCACCAGGGGCAGAAGCAGAAAGCGCAGAGGTGTGTGAGGTGCACAGAGAGCGGGGGCTGCGCAAACCCCTCCGAGCGTATCGCGGGATACGTTGTATCGCGGGATACGTTGTATCACGGTGGCGGTTTTGGTGGGTAACTATGTACGTAATGTAGGGACACATGCTTTCTTACGGGATGAAAAGATGTCATGTAAAAGGTGGTTTCTGTGAGAAAGTGAGATTCTTCCTATTAAACTGTGTTGGTTTCTGTGTTCAAGGTGTCAGAGTGACCGGAGGAAGTTTGTGTTGTGCCTTCCAACAGCCCGGAGCACAGCCATTCAGGCTTCTGTGGGCAAAGCTGCGGAAGATATAGGCAGGCCTTCTGATGCACAGGAAGGCGGCAGAGGGTTACAAGGCATTGCTTTGCTGTCGGAAGTGCCTTCAGGAGCTTGTAACAGACAGCACAAACGTTCTGGGCGCAGGCTCAGGCACCGGTGATGCTCCAGGTGCTGCCTGAGTTGACTCCTTCAAGGGAAAACAAGCCTTCCTTGCTGCCTGTCTGTCTTTCCTTCTCTCTCTCTCTCTCTCTCTCTCTCTCTCTTTCTCTCCCTCTTCTGAAATAAAGGTTGATCTACCAACAGCGGTAACACTCTCCTTTAAGCAAGGCTGAGATTAGAGGTCACTCTGGTATTCAAGGGAAAGCAGGAGTTCCAGGTGGAGCTGTGTATTTCCTGTAGGATAACTAACTTTAGAACGCCTCTTCACTTCAGATGTCTTGTAGTATTTAGAAATATCTTTTTTTTTTTTTTTTTCTTTTAAGGTACAAATGTTTATTAGCAATTAAAAATATTGCAGGGGGGCTGCAGGGGTGGCTTCTGTGGGAAGCTGCTAGAAGCTTCCCCTATGTCAGTAGAGCCGATGCCAGCCGGCTCCAAGACGGCCCCACCGCTGGCCAAGGCCGAGCCAGTCAGCAACAGTAGTAGCACCTCTGGGATAACGTATTTCAGAAGGGGGGTAAGAACTGGCAGGCAGCAACTGCAGCGGGAGAGAGGAGCGAGAATACATGAGAGAAACATCTCTGCAGACACCTGGGTCAGTGCAGAAGGAGGGGCAGGAGGGGCTGCAGGGGCTGGAGCAGAGACCCCTCTGCAGCCCCTGCTGAAGACCATGGCGAGGCCGGCTGTGCCCCTGCAGTCCATGGAGCTCCGTGGGGAAGCAGATGTCCACCTGCAGGCTGGGGAGGGCCCCACACTGGAGCAGGGGGCTGCACGAAGGAGGCTGTGACCCCACTGGAAGCCGGAACTGGAGCAGGCTCCTGGCAGGACCTGTGGCCCCGTGGAGAGAGGAGCCCACGCTGGCACAGGTTTGCTGGCAGGACTTGTGGCCGCGTGGGGGACCCACCGTGGAGCAGCCTGTTCCTGAAGGACGGCACCCCGTGGCAGGCACCCAGGCTGGAGCAGTTGGTGAAGAACTGCAGCCTGTGGAAAGGCCTCACGTTGGAGAAGTCCGTGGAGGACTGTCTTGCGTGGGAGGGACCCCAGGCTGGAGCAGGGGAAGAGTGTGAGGAGTCCTCCCCCTGAGGAGGAAGGAGCAGCAGAGACAACATGTGATGAACTGACCGCAACCCCCATTCCCCGTCCTCCTGTGGCACTCGGTGGGAGGAGGCAGAGAAAATGGGGAGCAAAGTCAAGCCCGGGAAGAAAGGAGGGGTGGGCGGAAGGTGTTTTAAGATTTGGGGTTAGTTCTCATTACCTTACTCTGATTCGATTGGCAATAAATGAAACAAATTTCCCCAAGTCCACTCTCTTTTGACTCTGACGGCAATTGCTGAATGATCGCTCCTTGTCCTTGTCTCGACCCACAAGCTTCTTGTTGTACTTTCTCTCCTCTCTCCAGCCGAGGAGGGGAGTGAAAGAGCAGCTTTGGTGGGCACCTGGAATCCAGCCAAAGTCAACCCATCACAGAAGTACTTTGCATTACGTTTCTTGAAGCTTGCCGAATGGAGATGCTTAGAACAAGGGGAAAAAACGCATCCTTTAGCCCCAATATTTGCTCTCGAACTGCACAGGCTACAAAGAATGTGTGGAGAATGTGCCCACTAATTCTCAGCTATGGGGATACTGAATCCAAACCTCCTTGGTAGAAGAGGGAACTAGAACGCGGGTGGGATTCGGCTCGCTCTAACTTCTGTGGCAATGTTCGGGCTAGGCTAGGGATCCGCACAGCCGTTGTAGTGAGTGGATATGAAGGGCCTGATGCAGTTGCCTCCCCCTGCGCATCATGTGGGTGTGATCTGAGATTCTATAGGTATGTCCTCTGGCCTCCAGCTGTCCCCTCCGAAGGGCAAGGCTGTCCGTAGGTCCTGTGTCGTGCCTGCTAGACTCTAGGTGCTAGCTTCATTACGGCCTCTGAGATGGCATGAAGTTGCCCGTGTGTAGGAAATCGACCTGAGGCCCTAGTCAATACAGCCAGTTAAGTCTAAAGGGGTCCTAACTAAAGACGTCTACTTTAGGACAGCATGAATAGCTTTTTACTCTGCTAACTCTAATGGTATCTTCGCAATTTTGTAACCGCACTATCTGCAATAGGTCAGAGGAGCTGAGTCCCACCCTGGGTGTCTCGTGTTTGAGTGGGTGGTCTCAGCATCTCTGGCTAGCTCTCGAAGACAAGCTTCTGCTGCTCTATGGCATGTCATGAGAGACAGACATGCAGAGCCTCATGGAGTGGGCTATGGCTGTCCATGCTCAGCTGTGACTCAAGTGCTTTTGGAGCTTCCAGGGAGAAATTTAAGTTCTTGGAAAGAGGATTCCCAAAAACTGGGGTGCTGTCAACTTTCACGTGTCAACAGGCTGAAGAAAAACATAATTTCTGAAGCAGTCGCTTCCTTAGATGCCAAAACCAATTTGATATCACGCTTCAGGTGACCCTGCTCTCTTGCGAAGCCGGAACTTATGTACACAAGCTTTACTGTCACGGGTGCCGAATGGTAAGAAAGCATCACCGTTCAGGCGGGCTGAACAGGCTCTTCGGGAGGGACAGGCAGGCGAGGGGGAGGAGCTGCACCGTGTGTAAGGTGGGCATCTGCTTTGGAGGACGGCGGGGCCCGTGAGAGCTGGTCTGTTCTAAAGAGCCACCTTTTAAAAGCCCAGGAGCAGGCCATGCCTTTGTGTTGAAAGTCAAGCAAGTGGGGTAGAACACCCACTTGCCTGAAGAGGGAACTCCTTTTGGAAGTCAGGCGGAAAAAGAAATTGTATCAATGATCCCTAGAAGCAAGGCCAGCCTTGGCAGGAAGACTACGGAGCTGTGCTTCACATATGTAGGGAGACATGATGGAAGGCCAAAGCTCAGCTAGAGTTGAAAGTGGCCAGTGTTCTGTCAGACAACAAAAAAAGCCTTCTGAAGTATGCTAAGAGAAAGAGGAGGTCTAAGGAAAGTATTGCACTGATATGTAGTGAAGGTGGTCACCTGACCAATGAGGATGAAGAGAAGTCGGAGGCACTTAATGCTTTTGTTTTGCCTCAGCCTTCAATATGAATGAAGGGCTTGCGAGTCAGAAGACCATGGCTGCAGGAGCAGTGACTTTCCCTTGGTGGACGCTGAAAGTGCAAGGGAGCAGCTGTATCAGTTGAATGTTGCCAAGTCCGTGGGGCCTGATGGGATTCATCCCAGAGCCCCGAAGGAGTTAGCAAATGTCATGGCAGGACCCCTCTCCGTCACCCACCAAAGGCCTTGGGAGTCTGGGACGTCCCTGCTGACGGGAAGCTAGCCAGCCTCATTGCAGTTTATCAGAAGGGTGTGAGGGAAGAAAGACCCAGGAAATGACAGAGCTCCTAGGCTACCCTCCGTTTCTGTAAAAGTTATGGAGAAGATCATGCTGGGTGTTATTGAAAGGTATTTCAAGGACAATGCAATCATCAGGCGCAGTCAGCATGGCTTCATGAAGGGCAAGTCCCGTTGAACTAGTTTGATATCCTTCTACGACAAGGTCACCTGCCTAGTGGATGATGGGAAAGCGGGGGATGCGGTTGCTCTGATTTTAGCAGGGCTTTTGATACTGTCCCTCACAGTAGCCTTCTGGACAAGTTGTCCAACTGTGAGGTGAGCAAGTACACAGTGCACGGGGTGAAGAACTGGCTGAAGGGCAGCGCTCACAGGGTTCTAGTGGATGGGGCTACATCTGATTGCAGACCAGTCACCAGCGGTGCTCCTCGAGGCTCCGTTCTAGCGCCAGTTCCGCCCAACATTCTAATCAATGATCTGGATGAAGGAGTTGAATGCACCAGGAAGCAGCTTGCTGGCGATCCTAAGCTGGGAGGTGCTGTTGACCCTCTTGAGGACAAGAGACCTTGCAGAGGGATCAGGACTGCTTCAGGCTAGACGCTAGGAAGCATTTCTTTACCCAGAGAGTGACCGAACACTGGACCAGGCTTCCTAGAGAGGCGGTCGTTGCTTCACGCCTATGGGTGTTCAAGAGGCATTTGGACAATGCCCTTAATAATATGCTTTAACTTTTGGTCAGCCCTGAAGTAGTCAGGCAGATTGCACTAGATGGCCATGGTGGGTCCCTTCCAACCGAACTATTCTATTGTATTCACCCTTGACACTACAGCCGCAAAAGCTGTGCTCGCACTTCAGCCATGCATTCTCCTACATACACCGACATACAATTATTATCAGAGTGACCCAAGGTAGAGTTGCCTTCTGAAACGGCGCCTGGGAACTGTTCACTTCAAGACCTTTCAAGGTCTTGGCTTGCTCAGAAGGGCAGCTGTCAATGACAGCACACACAGGCTACCAGGGAAGAGAGACACTGTGTAGAGACATGCCCCGATCGTCCTTTGCTCTCCTCTGCCTTCCCATTAGCCCTGTGCTCAGCTGTGGAGGGACAAGAAGGTTCAGGCTTGTGCCTAGGTCCTGACCATGACCTTGCCCTGCTCCTGCAGCATAAAATGGTGCTGCTTTGCTTGGAAGCACAGTACATGCCAGGGGACTGATGGGAAGGAGGAGTCGACAAAGACAAATGGAGCACAGAAACCCTTGAGAATGGCCAGTGGCAGGTGCTAAGATAAAATAGGGGTGTGCTGCCTATCTCACTTTTCGTCCATCCAATATGTCCGTCTTCAGAAACTCACGGCCAGTCCCGGAAATTCATTCCTAGACTACGTAGAAAGTGCTGAGCGCTGTCTCTCTCCCCCACAACCCCTTCCTTCCTTCCTTTTCCTTCCTTCCTTCCTTCCTCCCTCCCTTCCTTCCTCCCTTCCTTCCTTCCTTCCTTCCTTCCTTCCTTCCTTCCTTCCTTCCTTCCTTCCTTCCTTCCTTCCTTCCTTCCTTCCTTCCTTCTGTGAGGAATGAGTGATTCGTGTAAAGAAAATCTAGTGAATATAAGCTTGAAGCAAATGTCATTTATATTGAAATAAAGGAATATATTTAGGGCATGACCATAAACAGGGGAGTGGTAGTCTTTATGTAACTTCCTGATAAGTATAGTTTGGGTAACTCCCTTGATATGTGTAGCTTATGTAGCCTCCTGATATGTAAGTTAGTTCCTGATATACTAGTGCAAACCAGTGTTGTAAATAACCGCAGAAATGTCGAGAAAATGTATAGCCAAATAAGGTAGCATAATATAAGTAGAATAACGGAGCGCCTGCACAAACAGACAGGTCATGTAGAGTGCACTGACGAAGAGGAGCATCTTCCTCCAAACGACCACCGGACGACCACCTAGAAAAAGATGAAGCATGCGCAGACCGGGGAAGTGGTGACGTACTTAAAGAAAGAGTCATCTTCCAAGAAAAAGGCGGAGAAAGGCGAGAAACGAAGCCTAGGGAACTATAAAGGAAGGAATTGTAAGAGGTGAAGGTGTACGTCTTGGTGGAGCGGAGACTCCCGGCGCACCCAGCGCTGTTTGCTTGCCTCTATTCGTTTAATAAATTGTAAACTTAAATTGGAATCCTGTTTGGGACTCAATCATTTATCACAATTGGGGGCTCGTCCGGGATGGCCTTCGTTCCTGAATACTGACTTGATCTAGGAGGGGCGCCCCAGCATTTGGTGGCTCCTGATCGGGTCGGGTCGGGTCGGGACTAACACCATCCTGAACCCAAATAGGGGCAAGCAAAGAATTTAATTTTTATGAGCTCCCTTGCCGGCTGCAGTAGTTTATTTTGCCTGTAATTCTGCGCGCGAAGATCCGAACGAAGACGACGGGGTCGTAAGTATTTAAGGTGTATACCGTTCGGTTGGGTGGGATTCGGTTGCCTGTGTGTGTAAGAGTGTGACTGAGACGGAACCTCGTTCCGAAGCGATTGTGGAGGTCTTCTAACCGCGGTTCCATTCTCCCGCGAGGGACTTGGCCGGTGAAGGACCGAAGCGATTTTTATAGGATCCGTAGGTGAGTGACAAGTTTGAAACCCCCTGCAAGACACTCTTATTGGTAACCAAGGGCTGTAGGAATTGCCACAGTAAAAATTCCTAGATGGGTCAGACGAAATCGAGAACCCAGGACCAGAAGAAAGGGAGCGAATTACTAAAAATACCTCCGGAGAGTCCATTAGGAATAATGTTAAAACATTGGAATAATAAGGGCCCTGGAAAAGGGAAGACAAAAGAGAAATTAGTTAAATATTGTATGGTAAAATGGCCAAAGAACCCCTTGAGACCCCATGTTTTTTGGCCTGTATTTGGGTCATTTGAGGATTGGGTTTGTCAGGCGCTAAACCTGTATGTAAATTCTAAGGAACCGTTTTGCCAAGAGGAGAGCGAGTATGCTAGTTTATGGATAAAGGCCTGTGTGGGCATTTTTAATCTTAAAACAGGGGTAGGGAAAAATAAGACCGTAGGGGAGCAACACATGGAAAAGGAAAAGAAGGATTGGGACCCCCTAGATCACTTACCTCCCCCGTATAATCCAGCTACCTGTCAAATACCGTCACCAAATTTGACGGCTTCCCCTACGGCCCCGGGGTCGAATTCAACTCTAAGGGAAGGATCCCAAACTGAGCACCCAGAGCGTCTTTGTATCCTTTACGGGAAGTACCTCTGGGTGGAGATAGAGGATTGGCAAGAGAGAGGGTTGGAGGAATTACTAAGAGAAGCTCAAAAGGTTTATGTCAGGAGGGACGAAGAAAAACAAAAAGCAGAGGCAAGAATTTTTGTAGCAGCAGTGAGGGAAAGTCAGAGGAGTAAGACTCAGCTGGGAGAGAAAAAAGAGACGAGACCAGAACAGCCACCCCAGGGACAATCTCATCAAGACAGACCCACAATTCCCGTCTGTTACTATTGTAACAAAAAGGGACATGTTCAGAAAAACTGCCGTCAACGGGAACGGGATGAGAAAATGTTCAAAGAGGATTGGGGGTGTTAGGGGCTATATCTTCTGGGGACCTCAACATCAACAGAGCCCTTGATAAAACTATTAGTAGGTCCCCAAAAAGAAGAAGTTTTATTTTTAGTAGATACTGGAGCTGAAAGGTCAACGATTCAGAAACTCCCAAAAGGGGTAGGAAAAGGAAAAGCCCAGATGTCAGTAATAGGTGCAAAAGGAGAACCCTTCAAAGTCCCCATCTTAGAAGAAGTAGAGATTGAGACAGAGACAAAAATTTGTTTAAATGATTTACTTTTATTACCAGAAGCAGAATATAACCTATTAGGGAGGGACTTGATTTTAAAACTAAACCTAACTATTCAGAGCCAAGGAGATCGGTTATATATTAACTTATGTACCTTAACCCAACTTGATGAGGAAAAAATTGACCCCCAAGTATGGTATAAGGAAGGAGATGTTGGGAGATTAGATATGGAACCCATCAAGGTACAAAGAACAGACCCTCATAAGCCAATTAGAATTTAACAATATCCTATATCTATAGAAGGCCGGAGAGGTCTAAAACCTATTGTGGATAAATTACTAAAAAAGTGGGGCTTTGGAACCATGTATGTCACCCCATAATACCCCTTTACTCCCTGTAAAGAAATCAGATGGTACATATAGGACGGTACAGGATTTGAGAGCCGTGAATCGGCGAACAATCACCAAATTCCCTGTCGAGGCAAATCCTTATACTTTATTGAGTCACCTGTCTCCTAAACATATTTGGTATAGTGTAATAGGTTTGAAAGATGCCTTTTGGGCCTGTCCTTTGGATAAGGGGTTCAGAGATTATTTTACCTTTGAATGGGAAAGACCCCGAAACAGGACGAAAAACAACAATTAAGGTGGACTGTGCTACCACAAGGGTTTACGGAGTCACCAAATTTGTTTGGACAGACCTTAAAGAAAATCTTACAAGGTTTTACAGTACACGAGGAGGGAAAATTCTTACAATATGTGAATGATTTACTGGTAGCAGGAGAAACTGAAGAGGAGACCCGAAAAGCCACCATTAGATTGTTAAATTTTTTAGAGAAAAAGGGATTAAAAGTGTCCTGCTCGAAATTACAATTTATAGAGCAAGAAGTAAAATATTTGGGACATTGGTTAAACAAAGGAAAAAAAAAAAGAAACCAGATCCTGACCGGGTTTCTGGTATTTTAATCCTAAGACCTCCACAGACTAAAAAGGGAATGAAAAAAAAAAAAAACCAACCAACCAAACAAACAAAAAAACCACACTGGTGGGATATTTATCCAAATTGTTAGATTCGGTGAGCAGGGGGTGGCCAGCATGTCTCCAAGCCCTAGTTGCTATGGCATTATTGATAGAGGAAGCTAGGAAAATTACCTTTAGTGCACCTCTAAAGGTATATACGCCACATAATGTTAGGAATGTCCTCCAACAGAGGACAGGGAAATGGTTGACAGATAGTCGACTTTTGAAATATGAAACCATCTTGATAGATTCACCTAATTTGGAATTAGGAGTCACCTCTGCCCAGAGCCCCGCTCAGTTCCAGTTTGGGGAACCCTCCGAAGCAGTAGTGCTATAACACAATGGTTTAGAAGTTATAGGATCCCAGACAAAAGTAAGGCTCAATCTTAGAGATATTGAATTAGAGGGAGGAGAAAAATTGTTTGTAGATGGATCCTCCCGAGTAATAGAAGGGAAGAGAAAATCAGGATATGCAAAAATTGGCAAGGACTTAGAACTTGTGGAATCAGGACCTCTGAGTCCATCATGGTCAGCTCAGGCTTGTGAGCTTTATGCCCTATGTAGGGCCCTGGAATTATTAAAAGAAAGAAGAGGGACCATATTCACAGATTCCAAATATGCATATGGAGTAGTCCATACTTTTGGAAAAATTTGGGAGGAAAGAGGCTTGATTAACACTCAAGGAAAGAACTTAATACATCAGGAGTTGATAGTAAAATTTTAGAAGTGTTAAGAGAACCAAAGGAAATAGCCGTGGTGCATGTGAGGGGACACCAAAAGGGATTAGATTATCGAATTAGAGGAAATAATTTAGCAGATAAGGAGGCTCAGGAAGCAGCCTTGAGGATTGAAACTGTTAAAATTAATCATACACAAACAAGGGAGGACACTAGTGGAAGAGGATAAGAGGAAAAGGAGAAAAAGTTTACGCTGGAGGAACAAGCAAAATTAGAGAAAATAGGAGCTAGAGTGGAACAAGGGAAATGGACATTACCTGATGAGCGAGAGATGTTGCCAGAAGCTTACGCTAGGCAAGTATTAGAACGCTTACACACGCAAACACATTGGGGTACAAAAGTGTTAAGTGATCATTTCCTTAAACAGTTTGGCAGTATTGGAATTTTTTGAAATAGCAAGGCAAATTACACAAGGGTGTTTAACTTGTCAAAGGGTAAATAAGGCCGTGTTTCGACAAGTGGCCAGGGGAGGAGGAAAACTAGCTTATAGACCGTTTGAAAGGATTCCAGTCGACTTTACCAAATTACCAAGAATAGGAAGATTGAAATATTTGTTAGTTATAGTAGACCATTTAACACGATGGGTCGAAGCCTATCCTGTGGCAAGAGCGACAGCTCAGACGGTGATAAAATTTTATTAGAACACCTAATCCCCAGGTATGGGATAATACAATATATTGATTCTGATCAAGGCACTCGCTTTACTTCTAAAATTATAAAATCCTTGTGCCAATCATTAGGTATTAAATGGGAATATCATACCCCATGGCATCCTCAAAGTTTGGGAGTAGTAGAAAGAATAAACCAAACAATAAAGCAAGAGCTAGCGAAGCTAATGGTTGAAACACAGATGCCATGGACTAAATGTTTACCGCTAGCCCTTCTTAACATAAGGATCAAACCGCACAGTGAGACTGGATTATCGCCATATTAGGTTTTATACGGCATGCCCTATCTCCAAGGGAAACAATGTAGTGGAAGATTATAATATTCGGAACTATGTTATCGTTTTAGGAGAAAGGTTGAAAGAACTAAGAGATATAGGTATAATGGCACAAACCCTACCTTTGGGGTTTGCAATCCATCAATTCAAACCAGGGGATAAGGCACTGATCAAAACTTGGAAGAAAGAAACTTTAGTTCCTTCATGGGAAGGACCCTTTGTTGTATTGTTAACCACAGATACTGCCATCCGGACCACGGAAAAGGGGTGGACACACACGACTCGAGTAAAAGGACCCATGAAAGACTGGAAAGTTATTTTGCAACCTGGAACCACAAAAGTAACATTAAAAAGGGAATGAACGTATGAGAAATGATCACGAATTAAAGACTATAGCATTAAGCAATTATCGGGCAGGACTAAGTTTATGTCCACTATGTAAACCATGTTGTATGATTATTGAGGGTTAGGTGTAACCCGTGTAACAAATATATCATTTCCCACAGAGGCTAACAGGGACGTTTTCAAATTCAAAGCTGAAGTTTCCTCTGCATTCGGTGTGGACAGACTACTCCTATAGGAGATTTCTGGTGGGTAAGATTTATTACTGTCATCGAAATAAAGAAGTCCGCTTGAGAAGGGGGAGAGGGCAAGACCGGGTAGGGATTCTCAGTCGCGACCAAGTAAGGCCCGTCAAGGACGAGCACCCCTTGTAGCTGATGCCTCCGACCATGAGATCCCTTACCGGACCTCTCCTGATTTTACTCGGACTCACCAACCTGGTGACAGGTAATCAAAATTGCACCGAGTGCATAAGAACCGCCCAGCACGGACGAGTAAGTAATAAAACATTAATGTCCCACACCTATTACGAGTGCAAAGGGAAACAGAACGGGAGTTGTATATACAATGGAACACAATGTAAGAAATGCTCGGTGGAAAATGATACTGTTTGTTACGATCCAAAGGAACTTCCTTATCAATAGTGGGTAGAAATGAAAACAAATTCGGAAGTAAGAAGATTCATTGGATTAAGTAAGGATATGGCCAATTTGAGCACATCAGTATCGGTAATTTTTGATGCATGCGATATTATAGATGATGATCTGGATATTAATTGTGGGAGTGTAGAGTGGAGATGGTACTATAGTAATCAACCAAAATATATTTGCCCAGGTGGAGGTGGACGTCAATGTCAGATAAATCCTGATTATGTACCTAGTCAAACGGTGAGATATCAGTCAGCACACCTATGTGGAAGAAGGGGATGGTCTTGTGTATGTTAGGATACTGCAAGCTGGGGATATGACAGAGCTTGTGTTTTGGTTATTAGCTTCTCCTTAGTCTGCTTTGTAGACTTGGAGCCAAAGAGACAACAGGCCTGGCTCCAGCAGATGCAAGGATGGCTTTCTTCTCTCTGCCAACCGTCCAAGGCATGGCAGGAAGGGCGGGAAGTGGGCAGGGCGTGCCTGCAAGCCCCTGGGCTGCACCAGGCTGCTCTGCTCTGCTTCATGCCACTTCCCCCCTCGCCGCCCGGGAGAGGCTGGGCTTCTGCAGACAGCTGCTCACTCGAGAAGGCAGCTAGGCAGCTGCTGCTTCCATTGCACTTGGCAAAGCCAAACTCCTCTCCAGGGTTCCGGGAGAGTGCCAAGGCCACCTTCCAGCGGGACATGCTGTGAAGACGAAGAAGAAGAAGAAGAAGGTTGCCTTTAACAAGTTGGAGTTAAGGAAGCTCTGCCCCTGGGCTCTGTGGCCAGCTGCATCCTCTTCCTCCCAGTCCCAGCACAAGAGAGCGCCTTTCCGCTGGGACCGCTGCTTTGGCTGGAGGCAATGTGCCCGTCTCAAGCGCGCGACAGTGGCACGGGGGGACCTGCGGGAAGAGGGTGGGACGGGCTGCGGGCGGCACCGGTACGCGCACGAAGCATCCCGGCACACATGCGCACGTGCTCGTGAGCAAGAGCAGCTCAGCAAAGCTGCTGGAAAGCGGCGTGGCAGAAAAGGCCCGTGGGTCCTGCTGGACACCAAGCTGAGCAGCAGCCAGCACCGTGCCCTTGGCCAAAGGCGGCGGGCGGTGGTGCCCTGGGCTGCGCTGGGCAAAGCCTTGCCAGCAGCTGGAGGGAGGGGAGCCTTGCCCTCTGCTCAGCGCTGCTGAGGCCATGCCCGCAGTGCTGTGCCCAGGCCCGGGCTCCCCAGGCCGAGAGAGACAGGGGCCCCTCCCCCAGCCCCGCCCCCCAGCCCCCCCCCGGGCTTGGAATGGCAGCTGTGATGTCGCGGCGCTGGCCCGGCAACGGCCACAGTGCCTGCAGGCACGGCTCTGCCAGCACCCGGCAGCTCCAGGGAGAGACCAGCTCTCACCCAGCGGCACTGCCCGGCACCGGGACCCCCTCGGCAGCCTCGCTCCAGCCAGCTGGGAGCTCTCCGGAGCCCCAGCAGCGTGTCCGGCGCGAGGACTCCCCTGGCCCCGGCACGATGGGCCAGCTGAACTGCTGCTACGGCTCCAGGTGGGCTCCCCCCGCGGCTCGGGGACACGCCGGTGCAGCCGGGCCCCGCAGCAGCCGCCTTTCTCACGCCCTTTGCCGCCTGCTCTGCAGGGTCTACCCTGGCCCCGAGCAGCCGTGCGCGCCCGGCCCGGCATCAGCCCAGCCGCTGCTCCACCAGCGCGTGCGGGTGACCCAGGGCCGCGTGACGGGGAAGAGGCACCTCCTCCTCTTCAGCGATGCCTTGATCATCGCCAAGGCCAAGTAAGAGGCGCAGACCCCGGCTGCCTTTCCTCCTAAGGCCTGGCCCCGGCACCGGGGCAGGGATGCCCCAGGAGCAGCCCCAGGCCCCGGCACCCTGCTGCTGGCTGCACCCGTGGCCGTGCGCGGGGCAGGCGGAGGCCAGAGGGCAGCCGCCGGGCTCGGCCACCTCCAGGTCACTCCCTGCCGCTCCTCTCTGCAGACGTGGCAGCGCCCCGCGCCCGCAGCTCTGCCTGGCCCTGCGCCGGCTGTGGGTGCTGAGCGGCGGCAAGGGGGCGGCCGGGGATGCCGCCCAGGAGGAGGAAGACAAGGCCACCACGTCCCTCGTCCTCGCCTGGCCCTACGGATTCTGCGTCGTCACCTTCTGGTGGGTCTTGGTGCCACGTCCCCTGGCAGGGCCGGGCTGCGCTTCTGTCCGGCCCCACGTGGCTTCCTCCTGCCTCTGCGGCCGTCCCCACGGGGCAGGGCTGTGCCGGCGCCCGCCTCTGCCCACGGGCTGGGCAGCAGCGGGCGCTCAGTCTCTTTCTCCTCTCTTTCCTGCAGCTCCCACTCACTGAAGGAGCTCTGGCTCAGCGCGCTCCGTGGGTAAGCCCTGCCTGGCAGCACAGCTTGGGGGGCCCGTCCTCACAGCACGGGGGGATGCTCTAGCCGTAGCCGTACGATGCGGAAACGCCGCTCCTGAGCTGGGGAGAGCTGCCCCCACGGCTGCGGGCGGCTCTGGAGCGGGCAGAGCTGGCGGAGCTGCTTCACCCAGCCCCGTCCTCCCCCCTTGCCACTGCTCTCCGCTCAACGGCCGGGCGGTGCCCAGCTGCTTCGGGGCAGCTTGGAAGGGCTCCCCGGGCTGGCAGGTGAGGGAAGAGGCATCTTGGGTCTCACACAGCTCTTTCTCTGCCCCTGTCCCGTGCACAGGCCAGCAGAAGGAGTGGAGGGAGCCCGCGTCACCCAGCTGCCCTCCATCAAGCTCCTGCTGAAGGAGCTGCGCGGCCGCAATGCCGTGAGTGTCCCTCCTAGCCCCGCTCTGCCCCAGGGGCTGCTCCAACCCCGCACCAGCCCCATCGCTTCTCACCTGCTGCTCTTCTCCCTTTGCCCAGGCCAAAACACTCAACGCCAGCAGCCTGGAAAGGCTGGTCGAGGGCCTGGCAGAGGTGAGGAGCCCCCGGGCTGCCATCTCGGCCGTCCCCACATCTCACTCCTGGCCCGCGGCCGATGCAGCTCGCCAGGGGCCCTTCGTGCTGCGGGGCTGCTCGCTGAGCACAGCGCATTTCTTGCAGGCTGGTGCCCAGCAGCGGCCACCTCCCGTTCCCTCCGGCAGCCAAGGTGGACGTGGCCACTCGGCCGGTGAGTTTGGAGGAGACGGGGGCAGGACGGCCCCTCTCTCCTGCGCTGGCAGGCGGCACCCGCGCTGCTCGGGGGCTGCTGCTGCCCTTCCCGCAGTGCATGGCCGCAGAGAGCTGAGCCCCCGGGGCGCCTCGTTCCCCAGCCACGCCTCTCCCTCGCTGTTGGCGGGGATGCCCAGCGCGCAGAGGGTTGGGCAGCATTCACCTGGCGCTTGCCCTCCATGGCTCTCTGCTCTGTTTTCCCTGGCGGCAGGCGGGACCCGCAGCAGGACGAGGGGGCTGCCCTGGCCCTTTGCACGGCGAGGGACCTTGGCCGCTGCAGAGGCACCCGGGCAGTCGGGCTGTGCCGGCAGGGCGGGTCTCTTCGGCCGGCCCCTGGCAGCTCTCTGCAGCCAGGACGGCACGCTGCCCCAGCCCCGCCAGGTAAGCCAGCCTGGCCGGGGGGTGCCCGTGGCGCTGGCTCCTGCGCAGAGGCGCTGTCCCCAGCAGAGGGACCCCGGCTGGGGCTCGGGGACCAAGCCGGCTGCGCCCCACCTCCCCCACCTCCAGCCAGCCCTGCGTCCTGCCCTAGTGAAAGCAGAGCCGCCCACGCTCGCTCCTGGCCCTGAGGAAGGCTCACCGGCCCCGGGGCCTGTCCCCAGCCAAGCAACTGTCCTCCTCTGTCCCCCGCAGCTCTTGGAGGAGGAGGAGGATGTGGCTGGGCTTGCCGGCACGTCGGCCAAGGACTTGCCAGCACCAGAGGCGGAAGCAGAAGCAGCAGCGGTATGTCAGGGCCACAAAGAGGGTGACAGCACTGTCAGAAGTTGAGAGTGCTGCCGCAGGGACAAGCAAGGTCACCCACTAGCCGGCAGCTCTGCAAAGGTGCAGAGGAAGGGTGCTGCAGGATGGCCATGGCGGTTTGTGCGGTGATGCCACCAGAACTGGCTCAGCTGGGCTGAGCAAACCCATCCAAGGGCTGTGCCTTTCCGAGCTAAGGTAGCAATTGGGCAGGAAGGTCCTTGCCACCCCTTAACTTGCACATTTCCATTGCAGGTGCCTCCAGTCCCTCCAGAAAGTGAACACCTGGAGAGCTCCTCTGGGGAGACAAGGTAAAATGAGCTAGGTTTGGTGAAGAGCAGAATTGGTTCACGTTTATCATGGCTTGACCTGTCTAACAATACATTGAATGGAAAGTTTGCCAGGCTCCAGAAGAGCAGCCTGTGAAGAGGGGAGCAACGGGCAACTGGACAGCGAGAGGAGCAAGTTGGGAGCAGAGCTCTGCGGGATGGGCAACTGAGGACATCCAGGCAGGCAAGAAGAACGAGGAGCCCAGGTGTGTAGGAGACTCTGCTGCCCATCTTTCAAAGCTCCGAACACTGCTCCGAGTATGGGCAATATTTCTGAGGTGCGCAGAGATGGCAGCGGGCAGGAAGCCCGCAGCTGCCCGTGGGAGAGCGTGTCTGTCAGGAGGAACATATCACTCCAGCATTGGCAGCTCTCCCTCTGCACTTGTGGCAGCTCTGTTTGTGCAGGCTGAGCAACACCCCAGCAGAGTCACAAGGCTCATAGCAATTTTTTGAGCTCTTTGCCCCGCTCCCTACAGAAAGAGGCAAAGTCTCCCTTTTCTGTTCATGTCAGCTGGCAAGCCCAGCACTGGCTGCTGGTGTCTGAATCCCAAAGACGCAGCAAGGAGCTGTGTCACGTAGCTGTAGACCCTGAGGTACTGGCACTTCATAAAAAGCTCACGTTGCACCTCAGACAATTGAGGGAAGAAGAAAACAACCAAACAATACCAAAGCAGCGTGTTTTGCCTTCAAGCCTGGCTTTCTAGCAAGGGACAGTGAGGCGTGCTGCTGCTCGGCTTTTGGAAAGGACCACAGCACAGCTGCCCTGCCCAGCCCTGCTGCCTAGCAAAGCAGTGCTGCACATCTCTGTCAACTTGCAGAGCTCTGAGGGTGTCACACGTGTGGAGAAGGGGACAAAGCCGTGCCGTAGCCACTGCCAGGGAGGGTTCCCTCTCGTGTGCCAGGAACTGCCCCTTGGACAGCACACTGCCCAAAGAACGGGGCACAAAGTCGTGCCTCTTCCTGCCTTCATGGTTTCATCAGCACTTTGGACTCTCTTCTTGCAGGTGCTGATTTTTTTCTGCTGCCTGGATTGCCCGCATGAGCTCTGCTGCCTGGGCTTTGAGGGGCGCGATGCAGCCCCAGCACCACCTCGGCGGAGGCGAGGAGGGAGGCACCGCGCCCTTCTGCTCCGGCCGGCACATTTCACTCGGGCACCGCGACGCCGGAGCGGCCCCGCACCGCCCTCAGAGCCAGCCCAGCCCTGGCGGGAGGCCTTGCTGGCTCACTCCTCGGCTCCGTCAGCACCAGCCCACCAGCCGGCACAGCTGCCCCCGTGGGGAGCTGGCATGTCACCTGCAGATTCCATGGGGCGTGCTGGGCGTGGAGCTGTATATCATCTGAGAGGGACACGAGGGACACGCTGGACAGCATGTTCCAGACTATAACACCCTCCCGGTTTTCTTTGCCGCTACTCATTCTTGGCAGAGAGACGCTGCACCACCTTGCTGCACACAAGAAGGGAGCAGCCATTGCTGCCCTGTGGTCGGTGCAAGTCCTTGTATGCAGCACACAGCACAATACCCTTTCTTAGTATTCTTGATCAAACATGACTGGCTTGCAGTTTCCATTAGCTGAGTTAACTCCAGCTTAGCTACAGCAAAAACTGCGCTCTTACTTCTCCGACCCATCGGCGCTCTCTGGACCGACGCGAACACCCCCCTTTCTGTGTAGATGTTAATTTATGTACATTTAATAAACAGCATGGTATCCTATACTAGCAATGATCTTTTTTTCAGACTAATGAAAAGTTCAAGACAAAAGCATGCTTTGTGTCTGCAAAGAAAAGTGTAAACTTCTGTAACTGTATTAAAAAGCTGCGGTTGTTTCACTCGCGGATGTTTGTAGCTACAGCAGAAACAGAGCTGCTGGCTGCCTTACTGCGAGGTCCACAGGACACCAGTCTTCTCCTGAAGGCTTTCTGCCAGCGTAATACTGTTTAAGTTGCCACTCCATTAAAACAGGACTTGTTCACTAATTGGTTCCTACATGGAAACCCCAGGATAGAAACTTGATGCTGGTTGGCAATGTCAAAAGCAGCATGAGGCGAGGCTGCCCAAAGCCTGGCTGCTGCGCTTGGAGGAAATGTGCCTTGAGTCCCGATGGGCAGACAGGGCACGCCTCTGCAAGTCTGCTTCGCAACACAGCACGACGCAACAGACCTGTGTACAAAGCGCATTAACATCATCACAGGTACAGCCAGTCACAAGGTAGGCAATGCCCGAGTGAAGGCTGCCAGCTGTCCTGCTGGCCGGCTCTGCCATTCACGGCTGCAGACTCCCTTTCCCAGGCACTCACTGAGCCAGGGGCTGGCTTCGCACTCGGAAAGCACGTAGCCCATGCAGCAGCTCCCTCCACTGCTCACCGTGGTTCCCCGTGGCTGCTTATGTACCCAACAGATCTCTTAGTCCCTCCTGTTTGTGTATGGAGAAGGACTCGTAGGAGAGGGGATAACAGTGATCACCAAACAGGGGAGTTTAAACTTTTGAGTGTAATGAGATACAGCTCAGAGGAGTTGCTACCTTGCTTTTCAGGAGAGCAAACTTGAAGCTACTCAGAGAGCTAGTCTGCAGTGTCCCCTACGAAGCTGCTTTGGAGGGCTTAGGGCTCATAGAGCAGCTTAGTTTTTCAGAACCACCTTCTGCAAGCACGGGAGCAGGCAATCTCGCGGAGCCTTAAGTCAAACAAGAGGGGCAGAAGACCAGCTTGGCTGAACAGGGACCTCCTTTTTCAACTCAGGTGGAAAAAGAAATGTTATGATCCCTGGGACCAAGGTCCGGCTTGGCAGGAAGATCACAGAGCTGTAGTTCATATGTGTAAGGAGAGAACACAAGAGGCCAAAGCTCGGCTAGAGTTGAAATTGGCCAGTGTTGTGTCGGGCTCTAAAGAGGGGTTTTTAAAGTACGTTCATAGCAATCGCTCATTGAGCACGGCCAGGGACTCTCTGAAGAGGAGGAGGATGCGGCTGGGCTTGCCGGTGCATCGGCCACAGAGCCGCCAGCACCAGGGGCAGAAGCAGAAACCACAGAGGTGTGTGAGGTGCACAGAGAGCGTGGGCTGCACAAACCCATCCAAGGGCTGTGCCTTTCTGAGCTAAGGTAGCGACTGGGCAGGAAGGTCCTTGCCACTCATTAACTTCCACATTTCTTCTGCAGGTGCCTCCAGTCCCTCCGGAAAGGGAACGCCTGAAGAGGTCCTCTGGGGAGAGAAGGTAAAATGAGCTAGGTTTGGTTAAGAGCAGAACTGGTTCATGTTTATCCCGGCTTTACCTGTCTAACAATACTATTGAGTGGAAAGTTGCCGGGATCGTCACACCAAGGGGAAAGACAGTCCCACAGAAAGAGAAAATTAAGCTATGAGGAGGAGAGAGCGAGCCCGCCAGGCAAGAAGAGGCAAAAGCTGAAAACAGCAATCTCCGGAATGGACAACGGAGAAAACCCGGGCGGGGCGAGAAGAACAAGGAGCCCAGGTGTGTCACAGATCATGCTGTCCACCTTTCTAAGTTCAGTGCTGCTCTGAGTATAGAAACTATTTTGGTGGTGCACAGACAGGGCCCCCGAGAGGAAGCGTGCACCTGCCCTGGGGAGAACGTGTATGTCAGGGGAAGAATAGCACTCGAGTGCTGGCAGTTTTCATTCTGCGCTTGTTAGTGGATGTTACAGCAGGAGCCCTCTTGATGATCTACCAAAGGTCTTGGGAATCTGGGGAGTTCCCCACTGACTGGAAGCTCACCAGCATTGTTCCTGTTTACAGGAAGGGTGGGAGGGAAACCCCAGGAAACTACAGACATGGCGGTCTGACCTCAGGACCTGCAAAAATTAGGGGTAGGATCACAGTGGTACTATTGCAAGGCGTTTGACATGGACTTTAACTACAACAAGTGTCAGATTCTGCACTTGGGGCAACATAACGCTGAAGACAAGTAGACATGGGGAGAGGAGTGGCTGGAGAGAAGCCTTGCAGGCAGGTATCTCTCCTAGTGCCACCGTTCTTGTAAGCACCAATCTAGGGAACAAACTCTGTTTGTACGTAGAGCAAAATCCAACAGCAGGGACACTAGAACCTATGTTCAGCCTTGAAGATGTCCTGGACACACTTAGAAACACCCGGAAGGAGCTGCACCTACACATGAAACAATGATGAATGATTATTTGGGCCCCTGTTCTCATTCTGTCATAGCTACTGTGAAATACGTTCATCTGATTCGTGTGACGAAGTGTAATCTTCTGTACTTTTATGGATTTCTCCTGCACCATAAAAAGGGGTATTTTACAGGAGAAAGTTAAACTACTCTGCTGGTATATCAGCTCAAACCAGTTTGACCACTGACCGCATAGTATTGTGTAAAGAAAGTGCATGCATAAGGTTTGGGGTCATCCTGGGGGCACGCCGAGGAAGATTCGAGAAGACTCTAGCAGGAGAAGAGGGCATGCGCCGAAGAAGACACGCCTATTCATGAATATGTATTAACGGACAGGATATAAACCAGGAACAGGAACTGTACCGCGTGTGTCTTGGTGGAGCGGAGACTCCCGGTGCACCCAGCGCTGTTTGCTTGCCTCTATTCGCTTAATAAATTGTAAATTTGAATTGGAATCCTGTTTGGGACTAAATCATTTATAACAATTGGGGGCTCGTCCGGGATGGTCTTGGTTCCGGAATTCTGACTTGATCTAGGAGGGGCGCCCCACCAATTTGGTGGCTCCTGATCGGGTCGGGTCGGGACTAACGCCATCCTGAACCTGAATAGGGGCAAGCAAAGAATTTGATTTTTTTATGAGCTCCCTTGCCGGCTGCAGCAGTTTATTTTGCCCGTAATTCTGCGCGCAAAGATCCGAACGAAGACGACGGAGTCGTAAGTATTTAAGGTGTATACCATTCGGTTGGGTAGGATTCGGTTGCCTGTGTGTGTAAGAGTGTGACTGAGCTTATAGGATTCGTGGGTGGGTGATAGGTCCTAAAGCCCCTGCAAGACACTCTTACTGGTAGCCAAGGGCTGTAGGAATTGCCACAGTAAAAATTCCTGGATGGGTCAGACGAAATCGAGAACCCAGGACTAGAAGAAAGGGAGCGAATTACTAGAAATACCTCCGGAGAGTCCATTAGGAATAATGATTGAAAATTGGAATGATAGGGGCCCCAGAAAAGGAAAAAGTAAATTAAAATTAGTTCAATATTGTATGGTAGAATGGCCAAAAGAACCTTTGAGACCACATGTCTTTTGGCCCGTTTTTGGATCTTTTGAAGACTGGGTCTGCCAGGCCTTAAATATATATGTTAATTCAAAGGAACCTTTTAGTCAGGAGGAAAGTGATTATGCAGGATTATGGGACTGAACTTTATGTCCTTTTCCAGCCTCAATACTTACATTAAAAACAGATAAAAAGTTTGAGGAAGAAGAAGAGGAGAAAAGTGAAAAGGAAAAAGATGATAAATGGGAGCCACTGGATAACCTACCGCCTCCATATTCTAATAATCCATCTCCGGCGGCAGCTCCCCCTCCGGTGGCCGTAGTACCTCTATCTGTACCACCGTTGCCCCTATCTCCACCACCAACAGCACCGGAATTAGATCGACCTCTGGCTGCATGTACGAGAAGTAGGACTGCTGTATCTGAGGGAGCTTCTCTATACCCCTTACGAGAAGTAACCCCTCGGAGGCCATCAGGGAGGTATCGGGTTTGTGGCAGTCCCATTAAATACCACAGATGTAAGAAATTTCAAGAAAGAAATGGGGACCCTATTAGACGATCCTCTCGGAGTAGCTGAAAAATTGGACCAATTCCTAGGCCCCAATACTTATACCTGGGAAGAAATACAGTCCATTTTAGGGATCCTATTCACTGTTGAGGAAAGGGGAATGATTAGACAAGCTGGAATGAGAATTTGGGGAAGACAGAATCAGGCAGGACCCCCGGGAGATCAGAAATGGCCAAATGTGGATCCCCACTGGGATCATCAACAACCCCAAGGAAGACAAAATATGAGGGATTTGAGAACGTTACAAATGTATTCTGGAATTGATCCGAATACAGTGGCTGGGACCGCACTCCTTAAAACACAATTTGTAGCTAAATCCTGGGGGGATATAGGAAGGAAATTAGAAAAATTGGAAGATTGGCAAGAACGAGGATTAGAGGAGTTACTTAGAGAAGCCCAGAAAGTCTATGTTAGGAGGGACGAAGAAAAACAAAAAGCAAAAGCAAAAGTTTTTGTAGCAGCAGTAAGGGAAAGTCAGAAAAATAAGACGACTCCTGGAGAGAAAAGGGAAAAAAGAATAGACCAGACACCCCGGGGACAGCCTTATCGAGAAAGATTTACAATTCCCGTCTGTTACTACTGTAACAAGAGGGGACATGTTCAGAAGAACTGCCGTAAGCGGGAACAAGAGAAGATGTTCAAAGAAGACTAGGGGTGTCAGGGGCTCTATCTTCTGGGGACTTCAACATCAACAGAGCCCTTGATAAAATTATTAAGTGGTCCCCATAAAGAGGAAGTTTTATTTTTAGTAGATACAGGGGCCGAAAAGTCAGCCATTCAAAAACTTCCAAAAGGAATAGAAAAAGGGAAGAGTTACGTGTCAGTAGTAGGAGCAAAAGGAGAGCCTTTTAAAGTAAATATATTGAAAGATGTAGAAGTAGAAACAGAAAAGAAAATTTGTCTTAATGATTTACTTTTGCTCCCTGAAGCGGAATACAATTTATTAGGAAGGGATTTGATTTTGAAGTTAAACTTGAGCATTCAGAGTCAAGGGGACAAATTGCAGATTAAATTATACACTTTAACACAAGAGGATGAAGAAGCTATTAACCCCTCAGTGTGGTATAAGGAAGGGGAAACTGGAAAGATAAAAATGGACCCCATAAGGGTTCAAATAATAGATCCGCACCGCCCAATTAGAATCAAGCAATACCCTATACCTATGGAGGGTCGAAAAGGATTAAAACCTGTAGTTGACAGACTTTTGGAAAAAGGAACCCTAGAACCATGTATGCCACCTCATAACACGCCCATTCTTCCCGTAAAAAAAACGGATGCGTCATACAGGATGGTGCAGGACTTAAGAGCTGTAAATCAGCGAACAATCACTAAATTCCCTGTGGTGGCAAATCCTTATACTTTATTGAGTCATATATCTCCCAAACATACTTGGTATAGTGTAATAGATTTGAAAGATGCTTTTTGGGCCTGTCCTCTGGATGAGGGATCCAGAGATTATTTTGCCTTTGAGTGGGAGGACCCCGAAACAGGACGAAAACAACAATTAAGATGGACTGTGTTACCACAAGGGTTTACAGAGTCACCAAATCTATTTGGACAAACTTTAGAAAAAATTCTACAAGACTTCACAATACCTAAGGAGGTAAAATTATTGCAATATGTGGACGATTTATTAGTAGCAGGAGAAACTGAAGAGGGGATCCGAAAAGCCACCATTAAATTGTTAAATTCTCTAGGGGAAAAGGGATTAAAGGTGTCCCGATCAAAGCTACGGTTTGTAGAACAAGAAGTAAAATACTTAGGACATTGGCTGAGTAAGGGAAGGAAGAAGTTAGATCCTGATAGGGTAGCTGGGATTCTATCCTTAAGACCCCCACAAACTAAAACGGAAATTAGGCAAATACTGGGATTATTAGGATATTGTAGACCATGGCTTGAAAATTATAGTGATAAAGTAAAATTCTTATATGAAAAATTAACTAATAACCAACTTAAGTGGTTTATTGAAGATGATCAGAGATTTGAGGAAGTAAAAAAGGCATTAATACAAGCACCTGTATTGAGCCTCCCAGATCTAGAAAAACCTTTCTATGTCTTTGTGAATACATCAAGCCAGACAGCATATGGAGTTCTTATTCAAGACTGGGCAGGAATCAAAAAACCCGTGGGGTATTGTTCTAAGTTCCTTGATCCAGTAAGCAGAGGATGGCCTGCTTGTCTCCAAGCTTTGGTTGATTAATAGAAGAAGTTAGGAAGATTACCTTTAGCTCTCCTTTAAAAGTGTATACCCCACACAATGTACAACAAAAAGCGGAAAAATGGTTAACGGACAGCCGAATCCTAAAGTATGAAGCAATACTAATAGACTCCCCTGACTTAGAACTGAGGGTGACTTCTGCTCAGAGTCCAGCACAATTTTTGTTTGGAGAACCATCAGAGGTATTACAACATAACTGTTTAGAGGTAACTGAGACCCAGACAAAGGTGAGACCAGATTTAAGAGATGCTGAGTTGAAAAATGGAGAAGCGCTGTTTATAGATGGCTCCTCCAGAGTGGTAGAAGGGAAGAGAAAATCGGGTTATGCAGTAATTAATAAGGACTTGGAACTTGTGGAATCAGGACCTCTGAGTCCATCATGGTCAGCTCAGGCTTGTGAGCTGTATGCCCTATGTAGGGCCCTGGAATTAGTAAAAGGAAGAAGTGGGACTACATTTACAGATTCTAAATACGCATATGGGGTGGTCCACACTTTTGGAAAAACTTGGGAAGAGGTTTGATTAATACTCAAGGGAGGAATTTAATACATCAAGAATTAATAGTAAAGATTTTGAAGGCGTTAAGAGAACCAAAGGAGATAGCAGTGGTACATGTGAGGGGACACCAAAAGGGATTAGATTACCGAACTAGAGGAAATAACTTAGCAGATAAAGAGGCCCAGGAAGCAGCCTTGAGGGCTAAAGTTGACAAACAAAGGAGGACACCGGCAAAGAAGAACGAGAGGAAAGAGAGAAGAAGTTTACGCCAGAAGAGCAAACAAAATTGGAGAAAATAGGAGCTAAATTAGAACAAGGAAAATGGACACTGCCTGATGGGCGAGAAATGTTGCCAAAAGCCTACACCAGGCGAATATTAGAACGTTTGCATGCGCAAACACATTGGGGTACAAAAGCGTTAAGTGATCATTTTCTTAAACAATTTGGTGGTATTGGAATTTTTGAGATCATTTAACACAGTGGGTAGAAGCGTACCCTGTAGCACGAGCTACGGCACAGATGGTGGTAAACTTATCTCCCCTCTGGGAAGGACCTTTCGCGAGTGAAAGGTCCAGTGAAGGAGTGGAAGGTCACATCTGACTAAATTGCTGTGGGCATTTTATTGCGGCCACTCCTGTTTAGGAGTGAAACATGAAATTCCCACAGTTGCTAAAAATCTATTTGTAAAGTCATTGAATATAACTAATTGTTACGTTTGTGGTGGAACAAATCAAGGTGAACGATGGCCATGGGAAGCTATGGAGAGAAATGTAAGTAATCCCCAAGTTTGGAAAACAATGGGAAAGGGTAATAGGAAACAACAATGGGTACTCCAAACGAGTATAATCGGAAGGAGTTGTTGGCAAAAGAAGAACAGGAAAAAGGAGCTGGAACTAGAATTTGTCCTTTGTGTAGAAGGTGGTGTGTATTTGTAAGATTAGTGTTGCAGGCTAACTGGCAGTTTTCTGTAGCCATAAAGCCTTGCAAATAAAGAGGATTGCCAGGCTCGGGCAACTGCTCAGGTCTGGACAAACCACTGATCTAGCAAAGCTCTGGCCTTCACAAGCAGTGCTCAATTAATTTGGGTACTAAGAAAGCACCCCCTTAAAGGAAAGAAGAGGGCAAGACCGGAGGGGAACTGGTGTTGCGGCTTAAAAAGGGTCTGCCAAGGGCTGCAACCCCTTCGGGCTGTGACCGCCGATCACTATGGCCCTGACCAGACCTCTTCTAGTTCTACTTGGGGGTGAGTTCCTTGGACTCTGACTATGGCAAATAACTGTAGTCAATATTGGAACAAGTCCAGCTGGGGTTTACCCCAGAAAAATGGAAAAAGTGAGGACCTTTTCTAATTGTACAGCGCATACCTGTAATGAACAATAAAACCTAGTTTTTTCCTGTTACCCATAAATTAGGGAGAACGAATGGCCTCCCGAGAGACAAACTTGGAATGGAATCAATCTAGGAGGATTTTGGGGAGATTTTATGGGTGGTGATCGCTTACTAAAATGGGGATAGTTGTATTGAGGATATGTGGGGGATTGTTACTAGGTTAATCTACTCGGTTATACTCAATTGGAAATGAAAACACGAATCAATACTTTAAAGAAAAAGATGGGGGATTGTGAAATATGTTTATCTCATGCGTGTGATGAAGTGTAATCTTCTGTACTTTCATGGATTTCTCCTGCACGATAAAAAGGGGTATTTTACAGGAGAAAGTTAAACTACTTTGCTGGTATATCAGCTCAAACCAGTTTGACCACTGACCGCATAGTATTGTGTAAAGAAAGTGCGTGCATAAGGTTTGGGGTCATCCTGGGGGCACGCCGAGGAAGATTCCAGAAGACTCTAGCAGGAGAAGAGGGCATGCGCTGAAGAAGACACGCCTGTTCATTAATCTGTATTAGAAGACATGCCTGTTCATGAATATGTATTAGCGAACAGGATCACGCTGAGGAAGATTCGAGAAGATACAAGAAGGAGAAGAGGGCATGCGCCGAAGAAGACACGCCTATTCATGAATATGTATTAACGGACAGGATACAAACCAGGAACTGGAACTGTACCGCGTGCGTCTTGGTGGAGCAGAGACTCCTGGCGCACCCAGCGCTGTTTGCTTGCCTCTATTCGCTTAATAAATTGTAAATTTGAATTGGAATCCTGTTTGGGACTAAATCATTTATAACAAGAGTGACCCAAGGTAGAGTTGCCTTCTGAAACGGCACCTGGGAACTGTTCACTTCAAGACCTTTCAAGGTCTTGGCTTGCTCAGAAGGGCAGCTGTCAATGATAGCACACACAGGCTACCAGGGAAGAGAGACACTGTGTAGAGACATGCCCCGATCGTCCTTTGCTCTCCTCTGCCTTCCCATTAGCCCTGTGCTCAGCTGTGGAGTGACAAGAAGGTTCAGGCTTGTGCCTGGGTCCTGACCATGACCTTGCCCTGCTCCTGCAGCATAAAACGGTGCTGCTTTGCTTGGAAGCACAGTACATGCCAGGGGACTGATGGGAAGGAGGAGTCGACAAAGACAAAGGGAGCACAGAAACCCTTGAGAATGGCCAGTGGCAGGTGCTAAGATAAAATAGGGGTGTGCTGCCTATCTCACTTTTCGTCCATCCAATATGTCCGTCTTCAGAAACTCACGGCCAGTCCCGGAAATTCGCTCCTAGACTACGTAGAAAGAGCTGAGTGCTGTCTCTCTCCCCCACAACCCCTTCCTTTTCCTTCCTTCCTTCCTTCCTTCCTTCCTTCCTTCCTTCCTTCCTCCCTTCCTCCCTCCCTCCCTCCCTCCCTCCTTTCCTTCCTCTCTCCCTCCCTTCCTTCCCTCCCTCCCTCCCTCCCTCCTTCCTTCCTTCCTTCCTTCCTTCCTTCCTTCCTTCCTTCCTTCCTTCCTTCCTTCCTTCCTTCCTTCTTTCCCTCCCTTCCTCTCTTCCTCCCTTCTGCCCCTCCCTTCCTTCCTTCCTTCTGCCCCTCCCTTCCTTCCCTTCCTCCAAACGACAAACAAGAGCTTAGGTTTTGGTTCTTAGCTTCTCGTTGCTCTGCTCTATAGACTTGGAGCCAAAGAGACAAGAGGCCTGGCTCCAGCAGATGCAAGGATGGCTTTATTTCTGCCAACCGTCCAAGGCATGGCAGGAAGGGCGGGAAGTGGGCAGGGCGTGCCTGCAAGCCCCTGGGCTGCACCAGGCTGCTCTGCTCTGCTTCATGCCACTTCCCCCCTCGCCGCCCGGGAGAGGCTGGGCTTCTGCAGACAGCTGCTCACTCGAGAAGGCAGCTAGGCAGCTGCTGCTTCCATTGCACTTGGCAAAGCCAAACTCCTCTCCGGGGTTCCGGGAGAGTGCCAAGGCCACCTTCCAGCGGGACATGCTGTGAAGAAGAAGAAGAAGAAGAAGAAGAAGAAGAAGGTTGCCTTTAACAAGTTGGAGTTAAGGAAGCTCTGCCCCTGGGCTCTGTGGCCAGCTGCATCCTCTTCCTCCCAGTCCCAGCACAAGAGAGCGCCTTTCCGCTGGGACCGCTGCTTTGGCTGGAGGCAACGTGCCCGTCTCAAGCGCACGACAGTGGCACGGGGGGACCTGCGGGAAGAGGGTGGGACGGGCTGCGGGCGGCACCGGTACGCGCACGAAGCATCCCGGCACACATGCGCACGTGCTCGTGAGCAAGAGCAGCTCAGCAAAGCTGCTGGAAAGCGGCGTGGCAGAAAAGGCCCGTGGGTCCTGCTGGACACCAAGCTGAGCAGCAGCCAGCACCGTGCCCTTGGCCAAAGGCGGCGGGCGGCGGTGCCCTGGGCTGCGCTGGGCAAAGCCTTGCCAGCAGCTGGAGGGAGGGGAGCCTTGCCCTCTGCTCAGCGCTGCTGAGGCCATGCCCGCAGTGCTGTGCCCAGGCCCGGGCTCCCCAGGCCGAGAGAGACAGGGGCCCCTCCCCCAGCCCCGCCCCCCAGCCCCCCCCCCGGACTTGGAATGGCAGCTGTGATGTCGCGGCACTGGCCCGGCAACGGCCACAGTGCCTGCAGGCACGGCTCTGCCAGCACCCGGCAGCTCCAGGGAGAGACCAGCTCTCACCCAGCGGCACTGCCCGGCACCGGGACCCCCTCGGCAGCCTCGCTCCAGCCAGCTGGGAGCTCTCCGGAGCCCCAGCAGCGTGTCCGGCGCGAGGACTCCCCTGGCCCCGGCACGATGGGCCAGCTGAACTGCTGCTACGGCTCCAGGTGGGCTCCCCCCGCGGCTCGGGGACACGCCGGTGCAGCCGGGCCCCGCAGCAGCCGCCTTTCTCACGCCCTTTGCCGCCTGCTCTGCAGGGTCTACCCTGGCCCCGAGCAGCAGTGCGCGCCCGGCCCGGCATCAGCCCAGCCGCTGCTCCACCAGCGCGTGCGGGTGACGCAGGGCCGCGTGACGGGGAAGAGGCACCTCCTCCTCTTCAGCGATGCCTTGATCATCGCCAAGGCCAAGTAAGAGGCGCAGACCCCGGCTGCCTTTCCTCCTAGGGCCTGGCCCCGGCACCGGGGCAGGGATGCCCCAGGAGCAGCCCCAGGCCCCGGCACCCTGCTGCTGGCTGCACCCGTGGCCGTGCGCGGGGCAGGCGGAGGCCAGAGGGCAGCCGCCGGGCTCGGCCACCTCCAGGTCACTCCCTGCCGCTCCTCTCTGCAGACGTGGCAGCGCCCCGCGCCCGCAGCTCTGCCTGGCCCTGGGCCAGCTGTGGGTGCTGAGCGGCGGCAAGGGGGCGGCCGGGGATGCCGCCCAGGAGGAGGAAGACAAGGCCACCACGTCCCTCGTCCTCGCCTGGCCCTACGGATTCTGCGTCGTCACCTTCTGGTGGGTCTCGGTGCCACGTCCCCTGGCAGGGCCGGTCAGCGCTTCTGTCCGGCCCCACGCGGCTTCCTCCTGCCTCTGCGGCCGTCCCCACGGGGCAGGGCTGTGCCGGCGCCCGCCTCTGCCCGCGGGCTGGGCAGCGGCGGGCGCTCAGGCTCTTTCTCCTCTCTTTCCTGCAGCTCCCACTCACTGAAGGAGCTCTGGCTCAGCGCGCTCCGTGGGTAAGCCCTGCCTGGCAGCGCAGCTTGGGGGGCCCGTGCTCACAGCACGGGGGGATGCTCTAGCCGTAGCCGTACGATGCGGAAACGCCGCTCCTGAGCTGGGGAGAGCTGCCCCCACGGCTGCGGGCGGCTCTGGAGCGGGTAGAGCTGGCGGAGCTGCTTCACCCAGCCCCGTCCTCCCCCCTTGCCACTGCTCTCCGCTCAACGGCCGGGCGGTGCCCAGCTGCTTCGGGGCAGCTTGGAAGGGCTCCCCGGGCTGGCAGGTGAGGGAAGAGGCATCTTGGGTCTCACACAGCTCTTTCTCTGCCCCTGCCCCGTGCACAGGCCAGCAGAAGGAGTGGAGGGAGCCCGCGTCACCCAGCTGCCCTCCATCAAGCTCCTGCTGAAGGAGCTGCGCGGCCGCAATGCCGTGAGTGTCCCTCCTGGCCCCGCTCTGCCCCAGGGGCTGCTCCAACCCGCACCAGCCCCATCGCTTCTCACCTGCTGCTCTTCTCCCCTTGCCCAGGCCAAAACACTCAACGCCAGCAGCCTGGAAAGGCTGGTCGAGGGCCTGGCAGAGGTGAGGAGCCCCCGGGCTGCCATCTCGGCCGTCCCCACATCTCACTCATGGCCCGCGGCCGATGCAGCTCGCCAGGGGCCCTTCGTGCTGCGGGGCTGCTCGCTGAGCGCAGCGCATTTCTTGCAGGCTGGTGCCCAGCAGCGGCCACCTCCCGTCCCCTCCGGCAGCCAAGGTGGACGTGGCCACTCGGCCGGTGAGTTTGGAGGAGACGGGGGCAGGACGGTCCCTCTCTCCTGCGCTGGCAGGCGGCACCCGCGCTGCTCGGGGGCTGCTGCTGCCCTTCCCGCAGGGCACGGCCGCAGAGAGCTGAGCCCCCGGGGCGCCTCGTTCCCCAGCCACGCCTCTCCCTCGCTGTTGGCGGGGACGCCCAGCGCGCAGAGGCTTGGGCAGCATTCACCTGGCGCTTGCCCTCCATGTCTCTCTGCTCTGTTTTCCCTGGCGACAGGCGGGACCCGCAGCAGGACGAGGGGGCTGCCCTGGCCCTTTGCGTGGCGAGGGACCTTGGCTGCTGCGGAGGCGCCTGGGCAGTCGGGCTGTGCCGGCAGGGCGGGTCTCTTCGGCCGGCCCCTGGCAGCTCTCTGCAGCCAGGATGGCACGCTGCCCAGCCCCTCCAGGTAAGCCAGCCTGGCCGGGGGGTGCCCGTGGCGCTGGCTCCTGCGCAGAGGCGCTGTCCCCAGCAGAGGGACCCCGGCTGGGGCTCGGGGACCAAGCCGGCTGCGCCCCACCTCCCCCACCTCCAGCCAGCCCTGCGTCCTGCCCTAGTGAAAGCAGAGCCGCCCACGCTCGCTCCTGGCCCTGAGGAAGGCTCACCGGCCCCGGGGCCTGTCCCCAGCCAAGCAACTGTCCTCCTCTGTCCCCCGCAGCTCTTGGAGGAGGAGGAGGATGTGGCTGGGCTTGCCGGCACGTCGGCCAAGGACTTGCCAGCACCAGAGGCGGAAGCAGAAGCAGCAGCGGTATGTCAGGGCCACAAAGAGGGTGACAGCACTGTCAGAAGTTGAGAGTGCTGCCGCAGGGACAAGCAAGGTCACCCACTAGCCGGCAGCTCTGCAAAGGTGCAGAGGAAGGGTGCTGCAGGATGGCCATGGCGGTTTGTGCGGTGATGCCACCAGAACTGGCTCAGCTGGGCTGAGCAAACCCATCCAAGGGCTGTGCCTTTCCGAGCTAAGGTAGCAATTGGGCAGGAAGGTCCTTGCCACCCGTGAACTTGCACATTTCCATTGCAGGTGCCTCCAGTCCCTCCAGAAAGTGAACACCTGGAGAGCTCCTCTGGGGAGACAAGGTAAAATGAGCTAGGTTTGGTGAAGAGCAGAATTGGTTCACGTTTATCATGGCTTGACCTGTCTAACAGTACATTGAATGGAAAGTTTGCCAGGCTCCAGAAGAGCAACCTGTGAAGAGGGGAGCAACGGGCTACTGGACAGCGAGAGGAGCAAGTTGGGAGCAGAGCTCTGCGGGATGGGCAACTGAGGACATCCAGGCAGGCAAGAAGAACGAGGAGCCCAGGTGTGTAGGAGACTCTGCTGCCCATCTTTCAAAGCTCCGAACACTGCTCCGAGTATGGGCAATATTTCTGAGGTGCGCAGAGATGGCAGCGGGCAGGAAGCCCGCAGCTGCCCGTGGGAGAGCGTGTCTGTCAGGAGGAACATATCACTCCAGCATTGGCAGCTCTCCCTCTGCACTTGTGGCAGCTCTGTTTGTGCAAGGCTGAGCAACACCCCAGCAGAGTCACAAGGCTCATAGCAATTTTTTGAGCTCTTTGACCCGCTCCCTACAGAAAGAGGCAAAGTCTCCCTTTTCTGTTCATGTCAGCTGGCAAGCCCAGCACTGGCTGCTGGTATCTGAATCCCAAAGACGCAGCAAGGAGCTGTGTCACGTAGCTGTAGACCCTGAGGTACTGGCACTTCGTAAAAAGCTCACGTTGCACCTGAGACAATTGAGGGAAGAAAAAAACAACCAAACAAAACCAAAGCAGCGTGTTTTGCCTTCAAGCCTGGCTTTCTAGCAAGGGACAGTGAGGCGTGCTGCTGCTCGGCTTTTGGAAAGGACCACAGCACAGCTGCCCTGCCCAGCCCTGCTGCCTAGCAAAGCAGTGCTGCACATCTCTGTCAACTTGCAGAGCTCTGAGGGTGTCACACGTGTGGAGAAGGGGACAAAGCCATGCCGTAGCCACTGCCAGGGAGGGTTCCCTCTCGTGTGCCAGGAACTGCCCCTTGGACAGCACACTGCCCAAAGAACGGGGCACAAAGTCGTGCCTCTTCCTGCCTTCATGGTTTCATCAGCACTTTGGACTCTCTTCTTGCAGGTGCTGATTTTTTTCTGCTGCCTGGATTGCCCGCATGAGCTCTGCTGCCTGGGCTTTGAGGGGCGCGATGCAGCCCCAGCACCACCTCGGCGGAGGCGAGGAGGGAGGCACCGCGCCCTTCTACTCCGGCCGGCACATTTCACTCAGGCACCGCGACGCCGGAGCGGCCCCGCACCGCCCTCAGAGCCAGCCCAGCCCTGGCGGGAGGCCTTGCTGGCTCACTCCTCGGCTCCGTCAGCACCAGCCCACCAGCCCGCACAGCTGCCCCCGTGGGGAGCTGACATGTCACCTGCAGATTCCATGGGGCGTGCTGGGCGTGGAGGTGTATATCATCTGAGAGGGACACGAGGGACAGCATGTTCCAGACTATAACACCCTCCCGGTTTTCTTTGCCGCTACTCATTCCTGGCAGAGAGACGCTGCACCACCTTGCTGCATACAAGAAGGGAGCAGCCATTGCTGCCCTTTGGTCGGTGCAAGTCCTTGTATGCAGCACACAGCACAATACCCTTTCTTAGTATTCTTGATCAAACATGACTGGCTTGCAGTTTCCATTAGCTGAGTTAACTCCAGCTTAGCTACAGCAAAAACTGCGCTCTTACTTCTCCGACCCATCAGCGCTCTCTGGACCGACGCGAACACCCCCCTTTCTGTGTAGATGTTAATTTATGTACATTTAATAAACAGCATGGTATCCTATACTACCAATGATCTTTTTTTCAGACTAATGAAAAGTTCAAGACAAAAGCATGCTTTGTGTCTGCAAAGAAAAGTGTAAACCTCTGTAACTGTATTAAAAAGCTGCGGTTGTTTCACTCGCAGATGTTTGTAGCTATAGCAGAAACAGAGCTGCTGGCTGCCTTACTGCGAGGTCCACAGGACACCAGTCTTCTCCTGAAGGCTTTCTGCCAGCGTAATACTGTTTGAGTTGTGTCCTGGTTTCAGCCAGGGTAGAGTTAATTTTCTTCATAGAACCTAGCGTGAGGCTATGTTTTGGATTTGGGATGAGAAAATGTTGATAAGGTGCTGATGTTTTGAGTTGTTGCTAAGTAGTCAAGGACAGTCCAGCTTCTCGTGCTGGCCTGCAGCGAGCAGGCTGGGGGTGCACGGGAAGCTGGGAGGGGACATAGCTGGGACAGCTGACCCAGGCTGGCCAAAGAGATATTCCATACCATATAACGTCATGCTCAGTATATAAAGCTGGGACAAAGAAGAAGGAAGGGGTGGAGGGACGTTCGGAGTTATGGCATCTGTCTTCCCAAGAAACCATTACGCGTGACAGAGCCCTGCTTCCCTGGAGATGGCTGAACACCTGCCTGCCCATGGGGAGTGGTGAACAAATTCCTTGTTTTGCTTTGCTTGCGTGCACGGCTTTTGCTTTACTTATTAAACTGTCTTTATCTCAAACCATGAGTTTCCTCACTTTTACTCTTCCAATTCTCTCCCCCGTGCCACCGTGGGGGAGTGAGCGAGCGGCTGCGTGGTGCGTAGTTGCTGGCTGGGGCTAAACCACGACAGTCCTTTTTGGCGCCCAACGTGGGGCTCGAAGGGTTTGAGATAATGACAAGTTTGATTGGAATGTGCTAGATGATAAAATTTATAGCTGTTATTGCTGTTTAGCCATTAATTGCCAGGCCCCTGTGCTTGCCATGGGTTTGCCTTCCCTGCATGTATTAGAGTCCAGTGCTCGTTAGTGGCTGCATTTTGCTTTCGCTGCTGCTGTACTGCTGATCGTCTGACCCTGCTGTGCCTGGGAAGATTCTGATAACAGCAATGGCCTTGCACCTGGGCTGGCAGATGGCCGGGGTATTGCTGGTTTTTTTTTCCTGTGCTGCTGTACTGAATAGGCTGGAACTCCACTGTGAACTTGAGTCGAAGGGACTGTGACCTGTGGGTGAGTCCATGTGGGAGCAGGACACCCCGAAGCGTCTGTGACCGTGCGTAAGACCATGCCAGGAGCAGGTATATCTCGAAGCATCTGTGGCCATGGTTATGTCTGTGCCGCAGCAGGTATACCTCTGATGGGATTGTGGCACAAGGATAAGTCCACGTTGGAGAAGGTACATCTCGAAATGTCTGTGGTTGTGGATAAGTCTATGTTGCAGCAGGTGCACCTTGAAGCATTATTGGTTGTGCATGAGGTCATGCTTGGAGCACCTCAAAGTGTGTGGCCATGGAGAAGCCCTCAACAGTGCAGGTATATTGCTGGAGGAGCTGGAACTATGGGTAAGGCCACGTTGGAGCAGATTTATCTCTGGAGGTAGTGTGGCCCGTGGAGATGGCCGTTTTGGAGCAGGTGCACCTCGAAGTGACTGCAACTGTGGATAAGTCTATGCCACAGCAGATATACCCCTGGAGAGACTGTGGCTCACGGAAGGGACTGCAGTCTGTGGATAAGTCCAAGCTGGAGCAGGGGCAAGGGGAGGAGTTCATTGCAATGTTAAACCCTGTGGTCCAGTACAAAGGGCCCAGGGGTGGACACTGTAATGGAAATACCTTTAAACTGTTGTAACCCATGATTTGAGTTGCATGTTATAGGAACTACTATAGCAGGAACCACCTGAACGAATGGAGGACAAGCCTTACAAGAAGCAGTGCCAGTGCAGCAGTGACCTGACCTGAGCTGGCTTTGGTGCCCAGTAACTCCATGCAACACCCCCCCTCGCCTGTCCTGAGTGACCACCATAAGGGATGGAGCCCAAAGTCATGGACTAAATGAACTCAGCAGACATTTCACGGACATTTTGGAGGGAAGTCTATGGACTAAGGGGATGATAATCTGTGTATTATATTAAAGGATGGGAAGGGGTGGTGGTGGTTAATGAGGTTATATTGGATAGTGTGGTACCTGAGCATAACGTAAATGGTATGGAATAAGGGGTGGATAATGTCCTGGTTTCAGCCAGGGTAGAGTTAATTTTCTTCATAGAAGCTAGCGTGAGGCTATGTTTTGGATTTGGGATGAGAAAATGTTGATAAGGTGCTGATGTTTTGAGTTGTTGCTAAGTAGTCAAGGACAGTCCAGCTTCTCGTGCTGGCCTGCAGCGAGCAGGCTGGGGGTGCACGGGAAGCTGGGAGGGGACATAGCTGGGACAGCTGACCCAGGCTGGCCAAAGAGATATTCCATACCATATAACGTCATGCTCAGTATATAAAGCTGGGACAAAGAAGAAGGAAGGGGTGGAGGGACGTTCGGAGTTATGGCATCTGTCTTCCCAAGAAACCATTATGCGTGACAGAGCCCTGCTTCCCTGGAGATGGCTGAACACCTGCCTGCCCATGGGGAGTGGTGAACAAATTCCTTGTTTTGCTTTGCTTGCGTGCACGGCTTTTGCTTTACTTATTAAACTGTCTTTATCTCAAACCATGAGTTTCCTCACTTTTACTCTTCCAATTCTCTCCCCCGTGCCACCGTGGGGGAGTGAGCGAGCGGCTGCGTGGTGCGTAGTTGCTGGCTGGGGCTAAACCACGACAGTTGCCACTCCATTAAAACAGGACTTGTTATAGTCTTGAACAGACTTGTTATAGTCTGGAACAGCATGTTCCAGACTATAACACCCTCCCGGTTTTCTTTGCCGCTACTCATTCTTGGCAGAGAGACGCTGCACCACCTTGCTGCACACAAGAAGGGAGCAGCCATTGCTGCCCTGTGGTCGGTGCAAGTCCTTGTATGCAGCACACAGCACAATACCCTTTCTTAGTATTCTTGATCAAACATGACTGGCTTGCAGTTTCCATTAGCTGAGTTAACTCCAGGTTAGCTTCAGCAAAAACTCCGCTCTTACTTCTCCGACCCATCGGCGCTCTCTGGACCGACGCGAACACCCCCCTTTCTGTCAATCAGAACTGGAGTGGTGATGCTTTGCTTTCAGCCACAACACGTGCCTGTGCCTAGGGACTGATGGGAAGGAGGAGTTTAAAAAGCCAGCTTACATGGTGCCCCGAATCCCACCCACCCTCCAGGACCGGAAAAAAACAGGACACACCCCCATGTTTATTCTAGCCATTCTGTAGCCAGTACAGTCATTTCAGTGTCGATTCTGGTTGATTCTGCAGCTTTATAACAGTTGAAACAGCCAGCTCATCAAGGCGGCTGATCTAGAAGGCAGGGGATCTGAACTGGCCCCAACTACCTATGACGTGACAGTGTCCATAACTCGGGTTAATCACAGGTTGTCCTGTGACATAAGGATGTACCGCTCTTTCACCTTTCTCCTTTGAAGCTTTGGGGTTTGTGCACGGGAGCCTTAGGTACCTTTCTTTTCAGAGTTGCTCATCGTTTCAGCATTGTTTCTGGTGAGGAAAACATCCTTTCTGTGTAGATGTTAATTTATGTACATTTAATAAACAGCATGGTATCCTATACTAGCAATGATCTTTTTTTTCAGACTAATGAAAAGTTCAAGACAAAAGCATGCTTTGTGTCTGCAAAGAAAAGTATAAACTTCTGTAACTGTATTAAAAAGCTGCGGTTGTTTCACTTGCGGATGTTTGTAGCTATAGCAGAAACAGAGCTGCTGGCTGCCTTACTGCGAGGTCCACAGGACACCAGTCTTCTCCTGAAGGCTTTCTGCCAGCGTAATACTGTTTAAGTTGCCAATCCATTAAAACAGGACTTGTTCACTAATTGGTTCCTACATGAAAACCCCAGGATAGAAACTTGATGCTGGTTGGCAATGTCAAAAGCAGCATGAGGCGAGGCTGCCCAAAGCCTGGCTGCTGCGCTTGGAGGAAATGTGCCTTGAGTCCCGATGGGCAGACAGGGCACGCCTCTGCAAGTCTGCTTCGCAACACAGCACGACGCAACAGACCTGTGTACAAAGCGCATTAACATCATCACAGGTACAGCCAGTCACAAGGTAGGCAATGCCCGAGTGAAGGCTGCCAGCTGTCCTGCTGGCCGGCTCTGCCATTCACGGCTGCAGACTCCCTTTCCCAGGCACTCACTGAGCCAGGGGCTGGCTTCACACTCGGAAAGCACGTAGCTCGTGCAGCAGCTCCCTCCACTGCTCACCGTGGTTCCCCGTGGCTGCTTATATACCCAACAGATCTCTTAGTCCCTCCTGTTTGTGTATGGAGAAGGACTCGTAGGAGAGGGGATAACAGTGATCACCAAACAGGGGAGTTTAAACTTTTGAGTGTAATGAGATACAGCTCAGAGGAGTTGCTACCTTGCTTTTCAGGAGAGCAAACTTGAAGCTACTCAGAGAGCTAGTCTGCAGTGTCCCCTACGAAGCTGCTTTGGAGGGCTTAGGGCTCATAGAGCAGCTTCGTTTTTCAGAACCACCTTCTGCAAGCACGGGAGCAGGCAATCTCGCGGAGCCTTAAGTCAAACAAGAGGGCAGAAGACCAGCTTGGCTGAACAGGGACCTCCTTTTTCAACTCAGGTGGAAAAAGAAATGTTATGATCCCTGGGACCAAGGTCCGGCTTGGCAGGAAGATCACAGAGCTGTAGTTCATACGTGTAAGGAGAGAACACAAGAGGCCAAAGCTCAGCTAGAGTTGAAATTGGCCAGTGTTGTGTCGGCCTATAAAAAGGGCTTTTTAAAGTACGTTCATAGCAATCGCTCATTGAGCACGGCCAGGGACTCTCTGAGGAGGAGGAGGATGCGGCTGGGCTTGCCGGTGCATCGGCCACAGAGCCGCCAGCACCAGGGGCAGAAGCAGAAAGCGCAGAGGTGTGTGAGGTGCACAGAGAGCGGGGGCTGCGCAAACCCCTCCGAGCGTATCGCGGGATACGTTGTATCGCGGGATACGTTGTATCACGGTGGCGGTTTTGGTGGGTAACTATGTACGTAATGTAGGGACACATGCTTTCTTACGGGATGAAAAGATGTCATGTAAAAGGTGGTTTCTGTGAGAAAGTGAGATTCTTCCTATTAAACTGTGTTGGTTTCTGTGTTCAAGGTGTCAGAGTGACCGGAGGAAGTTTGTGTTGTGCCTTCCAACAGCCCGGAGCACAGCCATTCAGGCTTCTGTGGGCAAAGCTGCGGAAGATATAGGCAGGCCTTCTGATGCACAGGAAGGCGGCAGAGGGTTACAAGGCATTGCTTTGCTGTCGGAAGTGCCTTCAGGAGCTTGTAACAGACAGCACAAACGTTCTGGGCGCAGGCTCAGGCACCGGTGATGCTCCAGGTGCTGCCTGAGTTGACTCCTTCAAGGGAAAACAAGCCTTCCTTGCTGCCTGTCTGTCTTTCCTTCTCTCTCTCTCTCTCTCTCTCTCTCTCTCTTTCTCTCCCTCTTCTGAAATAAAGGTTGATCTACCAACAGCGGTAACACTCTCCTTTAAGCAAGGCTGAGATTAGAGGTCACTCTGGTATTCAAGGGAAAGCAGGAGTTCCAGGTGGAGCTGTGTATTTCCTGTAGGATAACTAACTTTAGAACGCCTCTTCACTTCAGATGTCTTGTAGTATTTAGAAATATCTTTTTTTTTTTTTTTTTCTTTTAAGGTACAAATGTTTATTAGCAATTAAAAATATTGCAGGGGGGCTGCAGGGGTGGCTTCTGTGGGAAGCTGCTAGAAGCTTCCCCTATGTCAGTAGAGCCGATGCCAGCCGGCTCCAAGACGGCCCCACCGCTGGCCAAGGCCGAGCCAGTCAGCAACAGTAGTAGCACCTCTGGGATAACGTATTTCAGAAGGGGGGTAAGAACTGGCAGGCAGCAACTGCAGCGGGAGAGAGGAGCGAGAATACATGAGAGAAACATCTCTGCAGACACCTGGGTCAGTGCAGAAGGAGGGGCAGGAGGGGCTGCAGGGGCTGGAGCAGAGACCCCTCTGCAGCCCCTGCTGAAGACCATGGCGAGGCCGGCTGTGCCCCTGCAGTCCATGGAGCTCCGTGGGGAAGCAGATGTCCACCTGCAGGCTGGGGAGGGCCCCACACTGGAGCAGGGGGCTGCACGAAGGAGGCTGTGACCCCACTGGAAGCCGGAACTGGAGCAGGCTCCTGGCAGGACCTGTGGCCCCGTGGAGAGAGGAGCCCACGCTGGCACAGGTTTGCTGGCAGGACTTGTGGCCGCGTGGGGGACCCACCGTGGAGCAGCCTGTTCCTGAAGGACGGCACCCCGTGGCAGGCACCCAGGCTGGAGCAGTTGGTGAAGAACTGCAGCCTGTGGAAAGGCCTCACGTTGGAGAAGTCCGTGGAGGACTGTCTTGCGTGGGAGGGACCCCAGGCTGGAGCAGGGGAAGAGTGTGAGGAGTCCTCCCCCTGAGGAGGAAGGAGCAGCAGAGACAACATGTGATGAACTGACCGCAACCCCCATTCCCCGTCCTCCTGTGGCACTCGGTGGGAGGAGGCAGAGAAAATGGGGAGCAAAGTCAAGCCCGGGAAGAAAGGAGGGGTGGGCGGAAGGTGTTTTAAGATTTGGGGTTAGTTCTCATTACCTTACTCTGATTCGATTGGCAATAAATGAAACAAATTTCCCCAAGTCCACTCTCTTTTGACTCTGACGGCAATTGCTGAATGATCGCTCCTTGTCCTTGTCTCGACCCACAAGCTTCTTGTTGTACTTTCTCTCCTCTCTCCAGCCGAGGAGGGGAGTGAAAGAGCAGCTTTGGTGGGCACCTGGAATCCAGCCAAAGTCAACCCATCACAGAAGTACTTTGCATTACGTTTCTTGAAGCTTGCCGAATGGAGATGCTTAGAACAAGGGGAAAAAACGCATCCTTTAGCCCCAATATTTGCTCTCGAACTGCACAGGCTACAAAGAATGTGTGGAGAATGTGCCCACTAATTCTCAGCTATGGGGATACTGAATCCAAACCTCCTTGGTAGAAGAGGGAACTAGAACGCGGGTGGGATTCGGCTCGCTCTAACTTCTGTGGCAATGTTCGGGCTAGGCTAGGGATCCGCACAGCCGTTGTAGTGAGTGGATATGAAGGGCCTGATGCAGTTGCCTCCCCCTGCGCATCATGTGGGTGTGATCTGAGATTCTATAGGTATGTCCTCTGGCCTCCAGCTGTCCCCTCCGAAGGGCAAGGCTGTCCGTAGGTCCTGTGTCGTGCCTGCTAGACTCTAGGTGCTAGCTTCATTACGGCCTCTGAGATGGCATGAAGTTGCCCGTGTGTAGGAAATCGACCTGAGGCCCTAGTCAATACAGCCAGTTAAGTCTAAAGGGGTCCTAACTAAAGACGTCTACTTTAGGACAGCATGAATAGCTTTTTACTCTGCTAACTCTAATGGTATCTTCGCAATTTTGTAACCGCACTATCTGCAATAGGTCAGAGGAGCTGAGTCCCACCCTGGGTGTCTCGTGTTTGAGTGGGTGGTCTCAGCATCTCTGGCTAGCTCTCGAAGACAAGCTTCTGCTGCTCTATGGCATGTCATGAGAGACAGACATGCAGAGCCTCATGGAGTGGGCTATGGCTGTCCATGCTCAGCTGTGACTCAAGTGCTTTTGGAGCTTCCAGGGAGAAATTTAAGTTCTTGGAAAGAGGATTCCCAAAAACTGGGGTGCTGTCAACTTTCACGTGTCAACAGGCTGAAGAAAAACATAATTTCTGAAGCAGTCGCTTCCTTAGATGCCAAAACCAATTTGATATCACGCTTCAGGTGACCCTGCTCTCTTGCGAAGCCGGAACTTATGTACACAAGCTTTACTGTCACGGGTGCCGAATGGTAAGAAAGCATCACCGTTCAGGCGGGCTGAACAGGCTCTTCGGGAGGGACAGGCAGGCGAGGGGGAGGAGCTGCACCGTGTGTAAGGTGGGCATCTGCTTTGGAGGACGGCGGGGCCCGTGAGAGCTGGTCTGTTCTAAAGAGCCACCTTTTAAAAGCCCAGGAGCAGGCCATGCCTTTGTGTTGAAAGTCAAGCAAGTGGGGTAGAACACCCACTTGCCTGAAGAGGGAACTCCTTTTGGAAGTCAGGCGGAAAAAGAAATTGTATCAATGATCCCTAGAAGCAAGGCCAGCCTTGGCAGGAAGACTACGGAGCTGTGCTTCACATATGTAGGGAGACATGATGGAAGGCCAAAGCTCAGCTAGAGTTGAAAGTGGCCAGTGTTCTGTCAGACAACAAAAAAAGCCTTCTGAAGTATGCTAAGAGAAAGAGGAGGTCTAAGGAAAGTATTGCACTGATATGTAGTGAAGGTGGTCACCTGACCAATGAGGATGAAGAGAAGTCGGAGGCACTTAATGCTTTTGTTTTGCCTCAGCCTTCAATATGAATGAAGGGCTTGCGAGTCAGAAGACCATGGCTGCAGGAGCAGTGACTTTCCCTTGGTGGACGCTGAAAGTGCAAGGGAGCAGCTGTATCAGTTGAATGTTGCCAAGTCCGTGGGGCCTGATGGGATTCATCCCAGAGCCCCGAAGGAGTTAGCAAATGTCATGGCAGGACCCCTCTCCGTCACCCACCAAAGGCCTTGGGAGTCTGGGACGTCCCTGCTGACGGGAAGCTAGCCAGCCTCATTGCAGTTTATCAGAAGGGTGTGAGGGAAGAAAGACCCAGGAAATGACAGAGCTCCTAGGCTACCCTCCGTTTCTGTAAAAGTTATGGAGAAGATCATGCTGGGTGTTATTGAAAGGTATTTCAAGGACAATGCAATCATCAGGCGCAGTCAGCATGGCTTCATGAAGGGCAAGTCCCGTTGAACTAGTTTGATATCCTTCTACGACAAGGTCACCTGCCTAGTGGATGATGGGAAAGCGGGGGATGCGGTTGCTCTGATTTTAGCAGGGCTTTTGATACTGTCCCTCACAGTAGCCTTCTGGACAAGTTGTCCAACTGTGAGGTGAGCAAGTACACAGTGCACGGGGTGAAGAACTGGCTGAAGGGCAGCGCTCACAGGGTTCTAGTGGATGGGGCTACATCTGATTGCAGACCAGTCACCAGCGGTGCTCCTCGAGGCTCCGTTCTAGCGCCAGTTCCGCCCAACATTCTAATCAATGATCTGGATGAAGGAGTTGAATGCACCAGGAAGCAGCTTGCTGGCGATCCTAAGCTGGGAGGTGCTGTTGACCCTCTTGAGGACAAGAGACCTTGCAGAGGGATCAGGACTGCTTCAGGCTAGACGCTAGGAAGCATTTCTTTACCCAGAGAGTGACCGAACACTGGACCAGGCTTCCTAGAGAGGCGGTCGTTGCTTCACGCCTATGGGTGTTCAAGAGGCATTTGGACAATGCCCTTAATAATATGCTTTAACTTTTGGTCAGCCCTGAAGTAGTCAGGCAGATTGCACTAGATGGCCATGGTGGGTCCCTTCCAACCGAACTATTCTATTGTATTCACCCTTGACACTACAGCCGCAAAAGCTGTGCTCGCACTTCAGCCATGCATTCTCCTACATACACCGACATACAATTATTATCAGAGTGACCCAAGGTAGAGTTGCCTTCTGAAACGGCGCCTGGGAACTGTTCACTTCAAGACCTTTCAAGGTCTTGGCTTGCTCAGAAGGGCAGCTGTCAATGACAGCACACACAGGCTACCAGGGAAGAGAGACACTGTGTAGAGACATGCCCCGATCGTCCTTTGCTCTCCTCTGCCTTCCCATTAGCCCTGTGCTCAGCTGTGGAGGGACAAGAAGGTTCAGGCTTGTGCCTAGGTCCTGACCATGACCTTGCCCTGCTCCTGCAGCATAAAATGGTGCTGCTTTGCTTGGAAGCACAGTACATGCCAGGGGACTGATGGGAAGGAGGAGTCGACAAAGACAAATGGAGCACAGAAACCCTTGAGAATGGCCAGTGGCAGGTGCTAAGATAAAATAGGGGTGTGCTGCCTATCTCACTTTTCGTCCATCCAATATGTCCGTCTTCAGAAACTCACGGCCAGTCCCGGAAATTCATTCCTAGACTACGTAGAAAGTGCTGAGCGCTGTCTCTCTCCCCCACAACCCCTTCCTTCCTTCCTTTTCCTTCCTTCCTTCCTTCCTCCCTCCCTTCCTTCCTCCCTTCCTTCCTTCCTTCCTTCCTTCCTTCCTTCCTTCCTTCCTTCCTTCCTTCCTTCCTTCCTTCCTTCCTTCCTTCCTTCCTTCTGTGAGGAATGAGTGATTCGTGTAAAGAAAATCTAGTGAATATAAGCTTGAAGCAAATGTCATTTATATTGAAATAAAGGAATATATTTAGGGCATGACCATAAACAGGGGAGTGGTAGTCTTTATGTAACTTCCTGATAAGTATAGTTTGGGTAACTCCCTTGATATGTGTAGCTTATGTAGCCTCCTGATATGTAAGTTAGTTCCTGATATACTAGTGCAAACCAGTGTTGTAAATAACCGCAGAAATGTCGAGAAAATGTATAGCCAAATAAGGTAGCATAATATAAGTAGAATAACGGAGCGCCTGCACAAACAGACAGGTCATGTAGAGTGCACTGACGAAGAGGAGCATCTTCCTCCAAACGACCACCGGACGACCACCTAGAAAAAGATGAAGCATGCGCAGACCGGGGAAGTGGTGACGTACTTAAAGAAAGAGTCATCTTCCAAGAAAAAGGCGGAGAAAGGCGAGAAACGAAGCCTAGGGAACTATAAAGGAAGGAATTGTAAGAGGTGAAGGTGTACGTCTTGGTGGAGCGGAGACTCCCGGCGCACCCAGCGCTGTTTGCTTGCCTCTATTCGTTTAATAAATTGTAAACTTAAATTGGAATCCTGTTTGGGACTCAATCATTTATCACAATTGGGGGCTCGTCCGGGATGGCCTTCGTTCCTGAATACTGACTTGATCTAGGAGGGGCGCCCCAGCATTTGGTGGCTCCTGATCGGGTCGGGTCGGGTCGGGACTAACACCATCCTGAACCCAAATAGGGGCAAGCAAAGAATTTAATTTTTATGAGCTCCCTTGCCGGCTGCAGTAGTTTATTTTGCCTGTAATTCTGCGCGCGAAGATCCGAACGAAGACGACGGGGTCGTAAGTATTTAAGGTGTATACCGTTCGGTTGGGTGGGATTCGGTTGCCTGTGTGTGTAAGAGTGTGACTGAGACGGAACCTCGTTCCGAAGCGATTGTGGAGGTCTTCTAACCGCGGTTCCATTCTCCCGCGAGGGACTTGGCCGGTGAAGGACCGAAGCGATTTTTATAGGATCCGTAGGTGAGTGACAAGTTTGAAACCCCCTGCAAGACACTCTTATTGGTAACCAAGGGCTGTAGGAATTGCCACAGTAAAAATTCCTAGATGGGTCAGACGAAATCGAGAACCCAGGACCAGAAGAAAGGGAGCGAATTACTAAAAATACCTCCGGAGAGTCCATTAGGAATAATGTTAAAACATTGGAATAATAAGGGCCCTGGAAAAGGGAAGACAAAAGAGAAATTAGTTAAATATTGTATGGTAAAATGGCCAAAGAACCCCTTGAGACCCCATGTTTTTTGGCCTGTATTTGGGTCATTTGAGGATTGGGTTTGTCAGGCGCTAAACCTGTATGTAAATTCTAAGGAACCGTTTTGCCAAGAGGAGAGCGAGTATGCTAGTTTATGGATAAAGGCCTGTGTGGGCATTTTTAATCTTAAAACAGGGGTAGGGAAAAATAAGACCGTAGGGGAGCAACACATGGAAAAGGAAAAGAAGGATTGGGACCCCCTAGATCACTTACCTCCCCCGTATAATCCAGCTACCTGTCAAATACCGTCACCAAATTTGACGGCTTCCCCTACGGCCCCGGGGTCGAATTCAACTCTAAGGGAAGGATCCCAAACTGAGCACCCAGAGCGTCTTTGTATCCTTTACGGGAAGTACCTCTGGGTGGAGATAGAGGATTGGCAAGAGAGAGGGTTGGAGGAATTACTAAGAGAAGCTCAAAAGGTTTATGTCAGGAGGGACGAAGAAAAACAAAAAGCAGAGGCAAGAATTTTTGTAGCAGCAGTGAGGGAAAGTCAGAGGAGTAAGACTCAGCTGGGAGAGAAAAAAGAGACGAGACCAGAACAGCCACCCCAGGGACAATCTCATCAAGACAGACCCACAATTCCCGTCTGTTACTATTGTAACAAAAAGGGACATGTTCAGAAAAACTGCCGTCAACGGGAACGGGATGAGAAAATGTTCAAAGAGGATTGGGGGTGTTAGGGGCTATATCTTCTGGGGACCTCAACATCAACAGAGCCCTTGATAAAACTATTAGTAGGTCCCCAAAAAGAAGAAGTTTTATTTTTAGTAGATACTGGAGCTGAAAGGTCAACGATTCAGAAACTCCCAAAAGGGGTAGGAAAAGGAAAAGCCCAGATGTCAGTAATAGGTGCAAAAGGAGAACCCTTCAAAGTCCCCATCTTAGAAGAAGTAGAGATTGAGACAGAGACAAAAATTTGTTTAAATGATTTACTTTTATTACCAGAAGCAGAATATAACCTATTAGGGAGGGACTTGATTTTAAAACTAAACCTAACTATTCAGAGCCAAGGAGATCGGTTATATATTAACTTATGTACCTTAACCCAACTTGATGAGGAAAAAATTGACCCCCAAGTATGGTATAAGGAAGGAGATGTTGGGAGATTAGATATGGAACCCATCAAGGTACAAAGAACAGACCCTCATAAGCCAATTAGAATTTAACAATATCCTATATCTATAGAAGGCCGGAGAGGTCTAAAACCTATTGTGGATAAATTACTAAAAAAGTGGGGCTTTGGAACCATGTATGTCACCCCATAATACCCCTTTACTCCCTGTAAAGAAATCAGATGGTACATATAGGACGGTACAGGATTTGAGAGCCGTGAATCGGCGAACAATCACCAAATTCCCTGTCGAGGCAAATCCTTATACTTTATTGAGTCACCTGTCTCCTAAACATATTTGGTATAGTGTAATAGGTTTGAAAGATGCCTTTTGGGCCTGTCCTTTGGATAAGGGGTTCAGAGATTATTTTACCTTTGAATGGGAAAGACCCCGAAACAGGACGAAAAACAACAATTAAGGTGGACTGTGCTACCACAAGGGTTTACGGAGTCACCAAATTTGTTTGGACAGACCTTAAAGAAAATCTTACAAGGTTTTACAGTACACGAGGAGGGAAAATTCTTACAATATGTGAATGATTTACTGGTAGCAGGAGAAACTGAAGAGGAGACCCGAAAAGCCACCATTAGATTGTTAAATTTTTTAGAGAAAAAGGGATTAAAAGTGTCCTGCTCGAAATTACAATTTATAGAGCAAGAAGTAAAATATTTGGGACATTGGTTAAACAAAGGAAAAAAAAAAAGAAACCAGATCCTGACCGGGTTTCTGGTATTTTAATCCTAAGACCTCCACAGACTAAAAAGGGAATGAAAAAAAAAAAAAACCAACCAACCAAACAAACAAAAAAACCACACTGGTGGGATATTTATCCAAATTGTTAGATTCGGTGAGCAGGGGGTGGCCAGCATGTCTCCAAGCCCTAGTTGCTATGGCATTATTGATAGAGGAAGCTAGGAAAATTACCTTTAGTGCACCTCTAAAGGTATATACGCCACATAATGTTAGGAATGTCCTCCAACAGAGGACAGGGAAATGGTTGACAGATAGTCGACTTTTGAAATATGAAACCATCTTGATAGATTCACCTAATTTGGAATTAGGAGTCACCTCTGCCCAGAGCCCCGCTCAGTTCCAGTTTGGGGAACCCTCCGAAGCAGTAGTGCTATAACACAATGGTTTAGAAGTTATAGGATCCCAGACAAAAGTAAGGCTCAATCTTAGAGATATTGAATTAGAGGGAGGAGAAAAATTGTTTGTAGATGGATCCTCCCGAGTAATAGAAGGGAAGAGAAAATCAGGATATGCAAAAATTGGCAAGGACTTAGAACTTGTGGAATCAGGACCTCTGAGTCCATCATGGTCAGCTCAGGCTTGTGAGCTTTATGCCCTATGTAGGGCCCTGGAATTATTAAAAGAAAGAAGAGGGACCATATTCACAGATTCCAAATATGCATATGGAGTAGTCCATACTTTTGGAAAAATTTGGGAGGAAAGAGGCTTGATTAACACTCAAGGAAAGAACTTAATACATCAGGAGTTGATAGTAAAATTTTAGAAGTGTTAAGAGAACCAAAGGAAATAGCCGTGGTGCATGTGAGGGGACACCAAAAGGGATTAGATTATCGAATTAGAGGAAATAATTTAGCAGATAAGGAGGCTCAGGAAGCAGCCTTGAGGATTGAAACTGTTAAAATTAATCATACACAAACAAGGGAGGACACTAGTGGAAGAGGATAAGAGGAAAAGGAGAAAAAGTTTACGCTGGAGGAACAAGCAAAATTAGAGAAAATAGGAGCTAGAGTGGAACAAGGGAAATGGACATTACCTGATGAGCGAGAGATGTTGCCAGAAGCTTACGCTAGGCAAGTATTAGAACGCTTACACACGCAAACACATTGGGGTACAAAAGTGTTAAGTGATCATTTCCTTAAACAGTTTGGCAGTATTGGAATTTTTTGAAATAGCAAGGCAAATTACACAAGGGTGTTTAACTTGTCAAAGGGTAAATAAGGCCGTGTTTCGACAAGTGGCCAGGGGAGGAGGAAAACTAGCTTATAGACCGTTTGAAAGGATTCCAGTCGACTTTACCAAATTACCAAGAATAGGAAGATTGAAATATTTGTTAGTTATAGTAGACCATTTAACACGATGGGTCGAAGCCTATCCTGTGGCAAGAGCGACAGCTCAGACGGTGATAAAATTTTATTAGAACACCTAATCCCCAGGTATGGGATAATACAATATATTGATTCTGATCAAGGCACTCGCTTTACTTCTAAAATTATAAAATCCTTGTGCCAATCATTAGGTATTAAATGGGAATATCATACCCCATGGCATCCTCAAAGTTTGGGAGTAGTAGAAAGAATAAACCAAACAATAAAGCAAGAGCTAGCGAAGCTAATGGTTGAAACACAGATGCCATGGACTAAATGTTTACCGCTAGCCCTTCTTAACATAAGGATCAAACCGCACAGTGAGACTGGATTATCGCCATATTAGGTTTTATACGGCATGCCCTATCTCCAAGGGAAACAATGTAGTGGAAGATTATAATATTCGGAACTATGTTATCGTTTTAGGAGAAAGGTTGAAAGAACTAAGAGATATAGGTATAATGGCACAAACCCTACCTTTGGGGTTTGCAATCCATCAATTCAAACCAGGGGATAAGGCACTGATCAAAACTTGGAAGAAAGAAACTTTAGTTCCTTCATGGGAAGGACCCTTTGTTGTATTGTTAACCACAGATACTGCCATCCGGACCACGGAAAAGGGGTGGACACACACGACTCGAGTAAAAGGACCCATGAAAGACTGGAAAGTTATTTTGCAACCTGGAACCACAAAAGTAACATTAAAAAGGGAATGAACGTATGAGAAATGATCACGAATTAAAGACTATAGCATTAAGCAATTATCGGGCAGGACTAAGTTTATGTCCACTATGTAAACCATGTTGTATGATTATTGAGGGTTAGGTGTAACCCGTGTAACAAATATATCATTTCCCACAGAGGCTAACAGGGACGTTTTCAAATTCAAAGCTGAAGTTTCCTCTGCATTCGGTGTGGACAGACTACTCCTATAGGAGATTTCTGGTGGGTAAGATTTATTACTGTCATCGAAATAAAGAAGTCCGCTTGAGAAGGGGGAGAGGGCAAGACCGGGTAGGGATTCTCAGTCGCGACCAAGTAAGGCCCGTCAAGGACGAGCACCCCTTGTAGCTGATGCCTCCGACCATGAGATCCCTTACCGGACCTCTCCTGATTTTACTCGGACTCACCAACCTGGTGACAGGTAATCAAAATTGCACCGAGTGCATAAGAACCGCCCAGCACGGACGAGTAAGTAATAAAACATTAATGTCCCACACCTATTACGAGTGCAAAGGGAAACAGAACGGGAGTTGTATATACAATGGAACACAATGTAAGAAATGCTCGGTGGAAAATGATACTGTTTGTTACGATCCAAAGGAACTTCCTTATCAATAGTGGGTAGAAATGAAAACAAATTCGGAAGTAAGAAGATTCATTGGATTAAGTAAGGATATGGCCAATTTGAGCACATCAGTATCGGTAATTTTTGATGCATGCGATATTATAGATGATGATCTGGATATTAATTGTGGGAGTGTAGAGTGGAGATGGTACTATAGTAATCAACCAAAATATATTTGCCCAGGTGGAGGTGGACGTCAATGTCAGATAAATCCTGATTATGTACCTAGTCAAACGGTGAGATATCAGTCAGCACACCTATGTGGAAGAAGGGGATGGTCTTGTGTATGTTAGGATACTGCAAGCTGGGGATATGACAGAGCTTGTGTTTTGGTTATTAGCTTCTCCTTAGTCTGCTTTGTAGACTTGGAGCCAAAGAGACAACAGGCCTGGCTCCAGCAGATGCAAGGATGGCTTTCTTCTCTCTGCCAACCGTCCAAGGCATGGCAGGAAGGGCGGGAAGTGGGCAGGGCGTGCCTGCAAGCCCCTGGGCTGCACCAGGCTGCTCTGCTCTGCTTCATGCCACTTCCCCCCTCGCCGCCCGGGAGAGGCTGGGCTTCTGCAGACAGCTGCTCACTCGAGAAGGCAGCTAGGCAGCTGCTGCTTCCATTGCACTTGGCAAAGCCAAACTCCTCTCCGGGGTTCCGGGAGAGTGCCAAGGCCACCTTCCAGCGGGACATGCTGTGAAGACGAAGAAGAAGAAGAAGAAGGTTGCCTTTAACAAGTTGGAGTTAAGGAAGCTCTGCCCCTGGGCTCTGTGGCCAGCTGCATCCTCTTCCTCCCAGTCCCAGCACAAGAGAGCGCCTTTCCGCTGGGACCGCTGCTTTGGCTGGAGGCAATGTGCCCGTCTCAAGCGCGCGACAGTGGCACGGGGGGACCTGCGGGAAGAGGGTGGGACGGGCTGCGGGCGGCACCGGTACGCGCACGAAGCATCCCGGCACACATGCGCACGTGCTCGTGAGCAAGAGCAGCTCAGCAAAGCTGCTGGAAAGCGGCGTGGCAGAAAAGGCCCGTGGGTCCTGCTGGACACCAAGCTGAGCAGCAGCCAGCACCGTGCCCTTGGCCAAAGGCGGCGGGCGGTGGTGCCCTGGGCTGCGCTGGGCAAAGCCTTGCCAGCAGCTGGAGGGAGGGGAGCCTTGCCCTCTGCTCAGCGCTGCTGAGGCCATGCCCGCAGTGCTGTGCCCAGGCCCGGGCTCCCCAGGCCGAGAGAGACAGGGGCCCCTCCCCCAGCCCCGCCCCCCAGCCCCCCCCCGGGCTTGGAATGGCAGCTGTGATGTCGCGGCGCTGGCCCGGCAACGGCCACAGTGCCTGCAGGCACGGCTCTGCCAGCACCCGGCAGCTCCAGGGAGAGACCAGCTCTCACCCAGCGGCACTGCCCGGCACCGGGACCCCCTCGGCAGCCTCGCTCCAGCCAGCTGGGAGCTCTCCGGAGCCCCAGCAGCGTGTCCGGCGCGAGGACTCCCCTGGCCCCGGCACGATGGGCCAGCTGAACTGCTGCTACGGCTCCAGGTGGGCTCCCCCCGCGGCTCGGGGACACGCCGGTGCAGCCGGGCCCCGCAGCAGCCGCCTTTCTCACGCCCTTTGCCGCCTGCTCTGCAGGGTCTACCCTGGCCCCGAGCAGCCGTGCGCGCCCGGCCCGGCATCAGCCCAGCCGCTGCTCCACCAGCGCGTGCGGGTGACCCAGGGCCGCGTGACGGGGAAGAGGCACCTCCTCCTCTTCAGCGATGCCTTGATCATCGCCAAGGCCAAGTAAGAGGCGCAGACCCCGGCTGCCTTTCCTCCTAAGGCCTGGCCCCGGCACCGGGGCAGGGATGCCCCAGGAGCAGCCCCAGGCCCCGGCACCCTGCTGCTGGCTGCACCCGTGGCCGTGCGCGGGGCAGGCGGAGGCCAGAGGGCAGCCGCCGGGCTCGGCCACCTCCAGGTCACTCCCTGCCGCTCCTCTCTGCAGACGTGGCAGCGCCCCGCGCCCGCAGCTCTGCCTGGCCCTGCGCCGGCTGTGGGTGCTGAGCGGCGGCAAGGGGGCGGCCGGGGATGCCGCCCAGGAGGAGGAAGACAAGGCCACCACGTCCCTCGTCCTCGCCTGGCCCTACGGATTCTGCGTCGTCACCTTCTGGTGGGTCTTGGTGCCACGTCCCCTGGCAGGGCCGGGCTGCGCTTCTGTCCGGCCCCACGTGGCTTCCTCCTGCCTCTGCGGCCGTCCCCACGGGGCAGGGCTGTGCCGGCGCCCGCCTCTGCCCACGGGCTGGGCAGCAGCGGGCGCTCAGTCTCTTTCTCCTCTCTTTCCTGCAGCTCCCACTCACTGAAGGAGCTCTGGCTCAGCGCGCTCCGTGGGTAAGCCCTGCCTGGCAGCACAGCTTGGGGGGCCCGTCCTCACAGCACGGGGGGATGCTCTAGCCGTAGCCGTACGATGCGGAAACGCCGCTCCTGAGCTGGGGAGAGCTGCCCCCACGGCTGCGGGCGGCTCTGGAGCGGGCAGAGCTGGCGGAGCTGCTTCACCCAGCCCCGTCCTCCCCCCTTGCCACTGCTCTCCGCTCAACGGCCGGGCGGTGCCCAGCTGCTTCGGGGCAGCTTGGAAGGGCTCCCCGGGCTGGCAGGTGAGGGAAGAGGCATCTTGGGTCTCACACAGCTCTTTCTCTGCCCCTGTCCCGTGCACAGGCCAGCAGAAGGAGTGGAGGGAGCCCGCGTCACCCAGCTGCCCTCCATCAAGCTCCTGCTGAAGGAGCTGCGCGGCCGCAATGCCGTGAGTGTCCCTCCTAGCCCCGCTCTGCCCCAGGGGCTGCTCCAACCCCGCACCAGCCCCATCGCTTCTCACCTGCTGCTCTTCTCCCTTTGCCCAGGCCAAAACACTCAACGCCAGCAGCCTGGAAAGGCTGGTCGAGGGCCTGGCAGAGGTGAGGAGCCCCCGGGCTGCCATCTCGGCCGTCCCCACATCTCACTCCTGGCCCGCGGCCGATGCAGCTCGCCAGGGGCCCTTCGTGCTGCGGGGCTGCTCGCTGAGCACAGCGCATTTCTTGCAGGCTGGTGCCCAGCAGCGGCCACCTCCCGTTCCCTCCGGCAGCCAAGGTGGACGTGGCCACTCGGCCGGTGAGTTTGGAGGAGACGGGGGCAGGACGGCCCCTCTCTCCTGCGCTGGCAGGCGGCACCCGCGCTGCTCGGGGGCTGCTGCTGCCCTTCCCGCAGTGCATGGCCGCAGAGAGCTGAGCCCCCGGGGCGCCTCGTTCCCCAGCCACGCCTCTCCCTCGCTGTTGGCGGGGATGCCCAGCGCGCAGAGGGTTGGGCAGCATTCACCTGGCGCTTGCCCTCCATGGCTCTCTGCTCTGTTTTCCCTGGCGGCAGGCGGGACCCGCAGCAGGACGAGGGGGCTGCCCTGGCCCTTTGCACGGCGAGGGACCTTGGCCGCTGCAGAGGCACCCGGGCAGTCGGGCTGTGCCGGCAGGGCGGGTCTCTTCGGCCGGCCCCTGGCAGCTCTCTGCAGCCAGGACGGCACGCTGCCCCAGCCCCGCCAGGTAAGCCAGCCTGGCCGGGGGGTGCCCGTGGCGCTGGCTCCTGCGCAGAGGCGCTGTCCCCAGCAGAGGGACCCCGGCTGGGGCTCGGGGACCAAGCCGGCTGCGCCCCACCTCCCCCACCTCCAGCCAGCCCTGCGTCCTGCCCTAGTGAAAGCAGAGCCGCCCACGCTCGCTCCTGGCCCTGAGGAAGGCTCACCGGCCCCGGGGCCTGTCCCCAGCCAAGCAACTGTCCTCCTCTGTCCCCCGCAGCTCTTGGAGGAGGAGGAGGATGTGGCTGGGCTTGCCGGCACGTCGGCCAAGGACTTGCCAGCACCAGAGGCGGAAGCAGAAGCAGCAGCGGTATGTCAGGGCCACAAAGAGGGTGACAGCACTGTCAGAAGTTGAGAGTGCTGCCGCAGGGACAAGCAAGGTCACCCACTAGCCGGCAGCTCTGCAAAGGTGCAGAGGAAGGGTGCTGCAGGATGGCCATGGCGGTTTGTGCGGTGATGCCACCAGAACTGGCTCAGCTGGGCTGAGCAAACCCATCCAAGGGCTGTGCCTTTCCGAGCTAAGGTAGCAATTGGGCAGGAAGGTCCTTGCCACCCCTTAACTTGCACATTTCCATTGCAGGTGCCTCCAGTCCCTCCAGAAAGTGAACACCTGGAGAGCTCCTCTGGGGAGACAAGGTAAAATGAGCTAGGTTTGGTGAAGAGCAGAATTGGTTCACGTTTATCATGGCTTGACCTGTCTAACAATACATTGAATGGAAAGTTTGCCAGGCTCCAGAAGAGCAGCCTGTGAAGAGGGGAGCAACGGGCAACTGGACAGCGAGAGGAGCAAGTTGGGAGCAGAGCTCTGCGGGATGGGCAACTGAGGACATCCAGGCAGGCAAGAAGAACGAGGAGCCCAGGTGTGTAGGAGACTCTGCTGCCCATCTTTCAAAGCTCCGAACACTGCTCCGAGTATGGGCAGTATTTCTGAGGTGCGCAGAGATGGCACCGGGCAGGAAGCCCGCAGCTGCCCGTGGGAGAGCGTGTCTGTCAGGAGGAACATATCACTCCAGCATTGGCAGCTCTCCCTCTGCACTTGTGGCAGCTCTGTTTGTGCAGGCTGAGCAACACCCCAGCAGAGTCACAAGGCTCATAGCAATTTTTTGAGCTCTTTGCCCCGCTCCCTACAGAAAGAGGCAAAGTCTCCCTTTTCTGTTCATGTCAGCTGGCAAGCCCAGCACTGGCTGCTGGTGTCTGAATCCCAAAGACGCAGCAAGGAGCTGTGTCACGTAGCTGTAGACCCTGAGGTACTGGCACTTCATAAAAAGCTCACGTTGCACCTCAGACAATTGAGGGAAGAAGAAAACAACCAAACAATACCAAAGCAGCGTGTTTTGCCTTCAAGCCTGGCTTTCTAGCAAGGGACAGTGAGGCGTGCTGCTGCTCGGCTTTTGGAAAGGACCACAGCACAGCTGCCCTGCCCAGCCCTGCTGCCTAGCAAAGCAGTGCTGCACATCTCTGTCAACTTGCAGAGCTCTGAGGGTGTCACACGTGTGGAGAAGGGGACAAAGCCGTGCCGTAGCCACTGCCAGGGAGGGTTCCCTCTCGTGTGCCAGGAACTGCCCCTTGGACAGCACACTGCCCAAAGAACGGGGCACAAAGTCGTGCCTCTTCCTGCCTTCATGGTTTCATCAGCACTTTGGACTCTCTTCTTGCAGGTGCTGATTTTTTTCTGCTGCCTGGATTGCCCGCATGAGCTCTGCTGCCTGGGCTTTGAGGGGCGCGATGCAGCCCCAGCACCACCTCGGCGGAGGCGAGGAGGGAGGCACCGCGCCCTTCTGCTCCGGCCGGCACATTTCACTCGGGCACCGCGACGCCGGAGCGGCCCCGCACCACCCTCAGAGCCAGCCCAGCCCTGGCGGGAGGCCTTGCTGGCTCACTCCTCGGCTCCGTCAGCACCAGCCCACCAGCCGGCACAGCTGCCCCCGTGGGGAGCTGGCATGTCACCTGCAGATTCCATGGGGCGTGCTGGGCGTGGAGCTGTATATCATCTGAGAGGGACACGAGGGACACGCTGGACAGCATGTTCCAGACTATAACACCCTCCCGGTTTTCTTTGCCGCTACTCATTCTTGGCAGAGAGACGCTGCACCACCTTGCTGCACACAAGAAGGGAGCAGCCATTGCTGCCCTGTGGTCGGTGCAAGTCCTTGTATGCAGCACACAGCACAATACCCTTTCTTAGTATTCTTGATCAAACATGACTGGCTTGCAGTTTCCATTAGCTGAGTTAACTCCAGCTTAGCTACAGCAAAAACTGCGCTCTTACTTCTCCGACCCATCGGCGCTCTCTGGACCGACGCGAACACCCCCCTTTCTGTGTAGATGTTAATTTATGTACATTTAATAAACAGCATGGTATCCTATACTAGCAATGATCTTTTTTTCAGACTAATGAAAAGTTCAAGACAAAAGCATGCTTTGTGTCTGCAAAGAAAAGTGTAAACTTCTGTAACTGTATTAAAAAGCTGCGGTTGTTTCACTCGCGGATGTTTGTAGCTACAGCAGAAACAGAGCTGCTGGCTGCCTTACTGCGAGGTCCACAGGACACCAGTCTTCTCCTGAAGGCTTTCTGCCAGCGTAATACTGTTTAAGTTGCCACTCCATTAAAACAGGACTTGTTCACTAATTGGTTCCTACATGGAAACCCCAGGATAGAAACTTGATGCTGGTTGGCAATGTCAAAAGCAGCATGAGGCGAGGCTGCCCAAAGCCTGGCTGCTGCGCTTGGAGGAAATGTGCCTTGAGTCCCGATGGGCAGACAGGGCACGCCTCTGCAAGTCTGCTTCGCAACACAGCACGACGCAACAGACCTGTGTACAAAGCGCATTAACATCATCACAGGTACAGCCAGTCACAAGGTAGGCAATGCCCGAGTGAAGGCTGCCAGCTGTCCTGCTGGCCGGCTCTGCCATTCACGGCTGCAGACTCCCTTTCCCAGGCACTCACTGAGCCAGGGGCTGGCTTCGCACTCGGAAAGCACGTAGCCCATGCAGCAGCTCCCTCCACTGCTCACCGTGGTTCCCCGTGGCTGCTTATGTACCCAACAGATCTCTTAGTCCCTCCTGTTTGTGTATGGAGAAGGACTCGTAGGAGAGGGGATAACAGTGATCACCAAACAGGGGAGTTTAAACTTTTGAGTGTAATGAGATACAGCTCAGAGGAGTTGCTACCTTGCTTTTCAGGAGAGCAAACTTGAAGCTACTCAGAGAGCTAGTCTGCAGTGTCCCCTACGAAGCTGCTTTGGAGGGCTTAGGGCTCATAGAGCAGCTTAGTTTTTCAGAACCACCTTCTGCAAGCACGGGAGCAGGCAATCTCGCGGAGCCTTAAGTCAAACAAGAGGGGCAGAAGACCAGCTTGGCTGAACAGGGACCTCCTTTTTCAACTCAGGTGGAAAAAGAAATGTTATGATCCCTGGGACCAAGGTCCGGCTTGGCAGGAAGATCACAGAGCTGTAGTTCATATGTGTAAGGAGAGAACACAAGAGGCCAAAGCTCGGCTAGAGTTGAAATTGGCCAGTGTTGTGTCGGGCTCTAAAGAGGGGTTTTTAAAGTACGTTCATAGCAATCGCTCATTGAGCACGGCCAGGGACTCTCTGAAGAGGAGGAGGATGCGGCTGGGCTTGCCGGTGCATCGGCCACAGAGCCGCCAGCACCAGGGGCAGAAGCAGAAACCACAGAGGTGTGTGAGGTGCACAGAGAGCGTGGGCTGCACAAACCCATCCAAGGGCTGTGCCTTTCTGAGCTAAGGTAGCGACTGGGCAGGAAGGTCCTTGCCACTCATTAACTTCCACATTTCTTCTGCAGGTGCCTCCAGTCCCTCCGGAAAGGGAACGCCTGAAGAGGTCCTCTGGGGAGAGAAGGTAAAATGAGCTAGGTTTGGTTAAGAGCAGAACTGGTTCATGTTTATCCCGGCTTTACCTGTCTAACAATACTATTGAGTGGAAAGTTGCCGGGATCGTCACACCAAGGGGAAAGACAGTCCCACAGAAAGAGAAAATTAAGCTATGAGGAGGAGAGAGCGAGCCCGCCAGGCAAGAAGAGGCAAAAGCTGAAAACAGCAATCTCCGGAATGGACAACGGAGAAAACCCGGGCGGGGCGAGAAGAACAAGGAGCCCAGGTGTGTCACAGATCATGCTGTCCACCTTTCTAAGTTCAGTGCTGCTCTGAGTATAGAAACTATTTTGGTGGTGCACAGACAGGGCCCCCGAGAGGAAGCGTGCACCTGCCCTGGGGAGAACGTGTATGTCAGGGGAAGAATAGCACTCGAGTGCTGGCAGTTTTCATTTTGCGCTTGTTAGTGGATGTTACAGCAGGAGCCCTCTTGATGATCTACCAAAGGTCTTGGGAATCTGGGGAGTTCCCCACTGACTGGAAGCTCACCAGCATTGTTCCTGTTTACAGGAAGGGTGGGAGGGAAACCCCAGGAAACTACAGACATGGCGGTCTGACCTCAGGACCTGCAAAAATTAGGGGTAGGATCACAGTGGTACTATTGCAAGGCGTTTGACATGGACTTTAACTACAACAAGTGTCAGATTCTGCACTTGGGGCAACATAACGCTGAAGACAAGTAGACATGGGGAGAGGAGTGGCTGGAGAGAAGCCTTGCAGGCAGGTATCTCTCCTAGTGCCACCGTTCTTGTAAGCACCAATCTAGGGAACAAACTCTGTTTGTACGTAGAGCAAAATCCAACAGCAGGGACACTAGAACCTATGTTCAGCCTTGAAGATGTCCTGGACACACTTAGAAACACCCGGAAGGAGCTGCACCTACACATGAAACAATGATGAATGATTATTTGGGCCCCTGTTCTCATTCTGTCATAGCTACTGTGAAATACGTTCATCTGATTCGTGTGACGAAGTGTAATCTTCTGTACTTTTATGGATTTCTCCTGCACCATAAAAAGGGGTATTTTACAGGAGAAAGTTAAACTACTTTGCTGGTATATCAGCTCAAACCAGTTTGACCACTGACCGCATAGTATTGTGTAAAGAAAGTGCATGCATAAGGTTTGGGGTCATCCTGGGGGCACGCCGAGGAAGATTCCAGAAGACTCTAGCAGGAGAAGAGGGCATGCGCCGAAGAAGACACGCCTATTCATGAATATGTATTAACGGACAGGATATAAACCAGGAACAGGAACTGTACCGCGTGTGTCTTGGTGGAGCGGAGACTCCCGGCGCACCCAGCGCTGTTTGCTTGCCTCTATTCGCTTAATAAATTGTAAATTTGAATTGGAATCCTGTTTGGGACTAAATCATTTATAACAATTGGGGGCTCGTCCGGGATGGTCTTGGTTCCGGAATTCTGACTTGATCTAGGAGGGGCGCCCCACCAATTTGGTGGCTCCTGATCGGGTCGGGTCGGGACTAACACCATCCTGAACCTGAATAGGGGCAAGCAAAGAATTTGATTTTTTTATGAGCTCCCTTGCCGGCTGCAGCAGTTTATTTTGCCCGTAATTCTGCGCTCAAAGATCCGAACGAAGACGACGGAGTCGTAAGTATTTAAGGTGTATACCATTCGGTTGGGTAGGATTCGGTTGCCTGTGTGTGTAAGAGTGTGACTGAGCTTATAGGATTCGTGGGTGGGTGATAGGTCCTAAAGCCCCTGCAAGACACTCTTACTGGTAGCCAAGGGCTGTAGGAATTGCCACAGTAAAAATTCCTGGATGGGTCAGACGAAATCGAGAACCCAGGACTAGAAGAAAGGGAGCGAATTACTAGAAATACCTCCGGAGAGTCCATTAGGAATAATGATTGAAAATTGGAATGATAGGGGCCCCAGAAAAGGAAAAAGTAAATTAAAATTAGTTCAATATTGTATGGTAGAATGGCCAAAAGAACCTTTGAGACCACATGTCTTTTGGCCCGTTTTTGGATCTTTTGAAGACTGGGTCTGCCAGGCCTTAAATATATATGTTAATTCAAAGGAACCTTTTAGTCAGGAGGAAAGTGATTATGCAGGATTATGGGACTGAACTCTACGTCCTTTTCCAGCCTCAATACTTACATTAAAAACAGATAAAAAGTTTGAGGAAGAAGAAGAGGAGAAAAGTGAAAAGGAAAAAGATGATAAATGGGAGCCACTGGATAACCTACCGCCTCCATATTCTAATAATCCATCTCTGGCGGCGGCTCCCCCTCCGGTGGCCGTAGTACCTCTATCTGTACCACCGTTGCCCCTATCTCCACCACCAACAGCACCGGAATTAGATCGACCTCTATGCATGTACGAGAAGTAGGACTGCTGTATCTGAGGGAGCTTCTCTATACCCCTTACGAGAAGTAACCCCTCGGAGGCAATCAGGGAGGTATCGGGTTTGTGGCAGTCCCATTAAATACCACAGATGTAAGAAATTTCAAGAAAGAAATGGGGACCCTATTAGACGATCCTCTCGGAGTAGCTGAAAAATTGGACCAATTCCTAGGCCCCAATACTTATACCTGGGAAGAAATACAGTCCATTTTAGGGATCCTATTCACTGTTGAGGAAAGGGGAATGATTAGACAAGCTGGAATGAGAATTTGGGGAAGACAGAATCAGGCAGGACCTCCGGGAGATCAGAAATGGCCAAATGTGGATCCCCACTGGGATCATCAACAACCCCAAGGAAGACAAAATATGAGGGATTTGAGAACGTTACAAATGTATTCTGGAATTGATCCGAATACAGTGGCTGGGGCCGCACTCCTTAAAACACAATTTGTAGCTAAATCCTGGGGGGATATAGGAAGGAAATTAGAAAAATTGGAAGATTGGCAAGAACGAGGAGTAGAGGAGTTACTTAGAGAAGCCCAGAAAGTCTATGTTAGGAGGGACGAAGAAAAACAAAAAGCAAAAGCAAAAGTTTTTGTAGCAGCAGTAAGGGAAAGTCAGAAAAATAAGACGACTCCTGGAGAGAAAAGGGAAAAAAGAATAGACCAGACACCCCGGGGACAGCCTTATCGAGAAAGATTTACAATTCCCATCTGTTACTACTGTAACAAGAGGGGACATGTTCAGAAGAACTGCCGTAAGCGGGAACAAGAGGAGAAGATGTTCAAAGAAGACTAGGGGTGTCAGGGGCTCTATCTTCTGGGGACTTCAACATCAACAGAGCCCTTGATAAAATTATTAAGTGGTCCCCATAAAGAGGAAGTTTTATTTTTAGTGGATACAGGGGCCGAAAAGTCAGCCATTCAAAAACTTCCAAAAGGAATAGAAAAAGGGAAGAGTTACATGTCAGTAGTAGGAGCAAAAGGAGAGCCTTTTAAAGTAAATATATTGAAAGATGTAGAAGTAGAAACAGAAAAGAAAATTTGTCTTAATGATTTACTTTTGCTCCCTGAAGCGGAATACAATTTATTAGGAAGGGATTTGATTTTGAAGTTAAACTTGAGCATTCAGAGTCAAGGGGACAAATTGCAGATTAAATTATACACTTTAACACAAGAGGATGAAGAAGCTATTAACCCCTCAGTGTGGTATAAGGAAGGGGAAACTGGAAAGATAAAAATGGACCCCATAAGGGTTCAAATAATAGATCCACACCGCCCAATTAGAATCAAGCAATACCCTATACCTATGGAGGGTCGAAAAGGATTAAAACCTGTAGTTGACAGACTTTTGGAAAAAGGAACCCTAGAACCATGTATGCCACCTCATAACACGCCCATTCTTCCCGTAAAAAAAACGGATGCGTCATACAGGATGGTGCAGGACTTAAGAGCTGTAAATCAGCGAACAATCACTAAATTCCCTGTGGTGGCAAATCCTTATACTTTATTGAGTCATATATCTCCCAAACATACTTGGTATAGTGTAATAGATTTGAAAGATGCTTTTTGGGCCTGTCCTCTGGATGAGGGATCCAGAGATTATTTTGCCTTTGAGTGGGAGGACCCCGAAACAGGACGAAAACAACAATTAAGATGGACTGTGTTACCACAAGGGTTTACAGAGTCACCAAATCTATTTGGACAAACTTTAGAAAAAATTCTACAAGACTTCACAATACCTAAGGAGGTAAAATTATTGCAATATGTGGACGATTTATTAGCAGCAGGAGAAACTGAAGAGGGGATCCGAAAAGCCACCATTAAATTGTTAAATTCTCTAGGGGAAAAGGGATTAAAGGTGTCCCGATCAAAGCTACAGTTTGTAGAACAAGAAGTAAAATACTTAGGACATTGGCTGAGTAAGGGAAGGAAGAAGTTAGATCCTGATAGGGTAGCTGGGATTCTATCCTTAAGACCCCCACAAACTAAAACGGAAATTAGGCAAATACTGGGATTATTAGGATATTGTAGACCATGGCTTGAAAATTATAGTGATAAAGTAAAATTCTTATATGAAAAATTAACTAATAACCAACTTAAGTGGTTTATTGAAGATGATCAGAGATTTGAGGAAGTAAAAAAGGCATTAATACAAGCACCTGTATTGAGCCTCCCAGATCTAGAAAAACCTTTCTATGTCTTTGTGAATACATCAAGCCAGACAGCATATGGAGTTCTTATTCAAGACTGGGCAGGAATCAAAAAACCCGTGGGGTATTGTTCTAAGTTCCTTGATCCAGTAAGCAGAGGATGGCCTGCTTGTCTCCAAGCTTTGGTTGATTAATAGAAGAAGTTAGGAAGATTACCTTTAGCTCTCCTTTAAAAGTGTATACCCCACACAATGTACAACAAAAAGCGGAAAAATGGTTAACGGACAGCCGAATCCTAAAGTATGAAGCAATACTAATAGACTCCCCTGACTTAGAACTGAGGGTGACTTCTGCTCAGAGTCCAGCACAATTTTTGTTTGGAGAACCATCAGAGGTATTACAACATAACTGTTTAGAGGTAACTGAGACCCAGACAAAGGTGAGACCAGATTTAAGAGATGCTGAGTTGAAAAATGGAGAAGCGCTGTTTATAGATGGCTCCTCCAGAGTGGTAGAAGGGAAGAGAAAATCGGGTTATGCAGTAATTAATAAGGACTTGGAACTTGTGGAATCAGGACCTCTGAGTCCATCATGGTCAGCTCAGGCTTGTGAGCTGTATGCCCTATGTAGGGCCCTGGAATTAGTAAAAGGAAGAAGTGGGACTACATTTACAGATTCTAAATACGCATATGGGGTGGTCCACACTTTTGGAAAAACTTGGGAAGAGGTTTGATTAATACTCAAGGGAGGAATTTAATACATCAAGAATTAATAGTAAAGATTTTGAAGGCGTTAAGAGAACCAAAGGAGATAGCAGTGGTACATGTGAGGGGACACCAAAAGGGATTAGATTACCGAACTAGAGGAAATAACTTAGCAGATAAAGAGGCCCAGGAAGCAGCCTTGAGGGCTAAAGTTGACAAACAAAGGAGGACACCGGCAAAGAAGAACGAGAGGAAAGAGAGAAGAAGTTTACGCCAGAAGAACAAACAAAATTGGAGAAAATAGGAGCTAAATTAGAACAAGGAAAATGGACACTGCCTGATGGGCGAGAAATGTTGCCAAAAGCCTACACCAGGCGAATATTAGAACGTTTGCATGCGCAAACACATTGGGGTACAAAAGCGTTAAGTGATCATTTTCTTAAACAATTTGGTGGTATTGGAATTTTTGAGATCATTTAACACAGTGGGTAGAAGCGTACCCTGTAGCACGAGCTACGGCTCAGATGGTGGTAAACTTATCTCCCCTCTGGGAAGGACCTTTCGCGAGTGAAAGGTCCAGTGAAGGAGTGGAAGGTCACATCTGACTAAATTGCTGTGGGCATTTTATTGCGGCCACTCCTGTTTAGGAGTGAAACATGAAATTCCCACAGTTGCTAAAAATCTATTTGTAAAGTCATTGAATATAACTAATTGTTACGTTTGTGGTGGAACAAATCAACGTGAACGATGGCCATGGGAAGCTATGGAGAGAAATGTAAGTAATCCCCAAGTTTGGAAAACAATGGGAAAGGGTAATAGGAAACAACAATGGGTACTCCAAACGAGTATAATCGGAAGGAGTTGTTGGCAAAAGAAGAACAGGAAAAAGGAGCTGGAACTAGAATTTGTCCTTTGTGTAGAAGGTGGTGTGTATTTGTAAGATTAGTGTTGCAGGCTAACTGGCAGTTTTCTGTAGCCATAAAGCCTTGCAAATAAAGAGGATTGCCAGGCTCGGGCAACTGCTCAGGTCTGGACAAACCACTGATCTAGCAAAGCTCTGGCCTTCACAAGCAGTGCTCAATTAATTTGGGTACTAAGAAAGCACCCCCTTAAAGGAAAGAAGAGGGCAAGACCGGAGGGGAACTGGTGTTGCGGCTTAAAAAGGGTCTGCCAAGGGCTGCAACCCCTTCGGGCTGTGACCGCCGATCACTATGGCCCTGACCAGACCTCTTCTAGTTCTACTTGGGGGTGAGTTCCTTGGACTCTGACTATGGCAAATAACTGTAGTCAATATTGGAACAAGTCCAGCTGGGGTTTACCCCAGAAAAATGGAAAAAGTGAGGACCTTTTCTAATTGTACAGCGCATACCTGTAATGAACAATAAAACCTAGTTTTTTCCTGTTACCCATAAATTAGGGAGAACGAATGGCCTCCTGAGAGACAAACTTGGAATGGAATCAATCTAGGAGGATTTTGGGGAGATTTTATGGGTGGTGATCGCTTACTAAAATGGGGATAGTTGTATTGAGGATATGTGGGGGATTGTTACTAGGTTAATCTACTCGGTTATACTCAATTGGAAATGAAAACACGAATCAATACTTTAAAGAAAAAGATGGGGGATTGTGAAATATGTTTATCTGATGCGTGTGATGAAGTGTAATCTTCTGTACTTTCATGGATTTCTCCTGCACGATAAAAAGGGGTATTTTACAGGAGAAAGTTAAACTACTTTGCTGGTATATCAGCTCAAACCAGTTTGACCACTGACCGCATAGTATTGTGTAAAGAAAGTGCGTGCATAAGGTTTGGGGTCATCCTGGGGGCACGCCGAGGAAGATTCCAGAAGACTCTAGCAGGAGAAGAGGGCATGCGCTGAAGAAGACACGCCTGTTCATTAATCTGTATTAGAAGACATGCCTGTTCATGAATATGTATTAGCGAACAGGATCACGCTGAGGAAGATTCGAGAAGATACAAGAAGGAGAAGAGGGCATGCGCCGAAGAAGACACGCCTATTCATGAATATGTATTAACGGACAGGATACAAACCAGGAACTGGAACTGTACCGCGTGCGTCTTGGTGGAGCAGAGACTCCTGGCGCACCCAGCGCTATTTGCTTGCCTCTATTCGCTTAATAAATTGTAAATTTGAACTGGAATCCTGTTTGGGACTAAATCATTTATAACAAGAGTGACCCAAGGTAGAGTTGCCTTCTGAAACGGCACCTGGGAACTGTTCACTTCAAGACCTTTCAAGGTCTTGGCTTGCTCAGAAGGGCAGCTGTCAATGATAGCACACACAGGCTACCAGGGAAGAGAGACACTGTGTAGAGACATGCCCCGATCGTCCTTTGCTCTCCTCTGCCTTCCCGTTAGCCCTGTGCTCAGCTGTGGAGTGACAAGAAGGTTCAGGCTTGTGCCTGGGTCCTGACCATGACCTTGCCCTGCTCCTGCAGCATAAAATGGTGCTGCTTTGCTTGGAAGCACAGTACATGCCAGGGGACTGATGGGAAGGAGGAGTCGACAAAGACAAAGGGAGCACAGAAACCCTTGAGAATGGCCAGTGGCAGGTGCTAAGATAAAATAGGGGTGTGCTGCCTATCTCACTTTTCGTCCATCCAATATGTCCGTATTCAGAAACTCACAGCCAGTCCCAGAAATTCGCTCCTAGACTACGTAGAAAGTGCTGAGCGCTGTCTCTCTCCCCCACAACCCCTTCCTTCCTTCCTTTTCCTTCCTTCCTTCCTTCCTCCCTCCCTTCCTTCCTTCCTTCCTTCCTTCCTTCCTTCCTTCCTTCCTTCCTTCCTTCCTTCCTTCCTTCCTTCCTTCCTTCCTCCCTTCCTTCCTTCCTTCCTTCCTCCCTTCCTTCCTTCCTTCCTTCCTTCCTTCCTTCCTTCCTTCCTTCCTTCCTTCCTTCCTTCCTTCCTTCCTTCCTCCCTCCCTCCCTCCCTCCCTCCCTCCCTCCCTCTCTCCCTCCCTCCTTTCCTTCCTCCCTCCCTCCCTTCCTTCCCTCCTTCCTTCCTGAAGCGCTGTCTCTCTCCACCACGACCCCTTCCTTCCTTCCTTCCTTCTTTTTCCTTCCTTCCTTCCTTTCTTCCTTCCTTCCTTCCTTCCTTCCTTCTTTCCCTCCCTCCCTCCCTCCCTTCCTCTCTTCCTCCCTTCCTCCCTTCCTCCCTTCCTTCCTTCCTTCCTTCCTTCCTTCTGCCCCTCCCTTCCTTCCCTTCCTCCAAACGACAAACAAGAGCTTAGGTTTTGGTTCTTAGATTCTCGTTGCTCTGCTCTATAGACTTGGAGCCAAAGAGACAACAGGCCTGGCTCCAGCAGATGCAAGGATGGCTTTCTTCTCTCTGCCAACCGTCCAAGGCATGGCAGGAAGGGCGGGAAGTGGGCAGGGCGTGCCTGCAAGCCCCTGGGCTGCACCAGGCTGCTCTGCTCTGCTTCATGCCACTTCCCCCCTCGTCGCCCGGGAGAGGCTGGGCTTCTGCACACAGCTGCTCACTCGAGAAGGCAGCTAGGCAGCTGCTGCTTCCATTGCACTTGGCAAAGCCAAACTCCTCTCCGGGGTTCCGGGAGAGTGCCAAGGCCACCTTCCAGCGGGACATGCTGTGAAGACGAAGAAGAAGAAGAAGAAGGTTGCCTTTAACAAGTTGGAGTTAAGGAAGCTCTGCCCCTGGGCTCTGTGGCCAGCTGCATCCTCTTCCTCCCAGTCCCAGCACAAGAGAGCGCCTTTCCGCTGGGACCGCTGCTTTGGCTGGAGGCAACGTGCCCGTCTCAAGCGCACGACAGTGGCACGGGGGGACCTGCGGGAAGAGGGTGGGACGGGCTGCGGGCGGCACCGGTACGCGCACGAAGCATCCCGGCACACATGCGCACGTGCTCGTGAGCAAGAGCAGCTCAGCAAAGCTGCTGGAAAGCGGCGTGGCAGAAAAGGCCCGTGGGTCCTGCTGGACACCAAGCTGAGCAGCAGCCAGCACCGTGCCCTTGGCCAAAGGCGGCGGGCGGCGGTGCCCTGGGCTGCGCTGGGCAAAGCCTTGCCAGCAGCTGGAGGGAGGGGAGCCTTGCCCTCTGCTCAGCGCTGCTGAGGCCATGCCCGCAGTGCTGTGCCCAGGCCCGGGCTCCCCAGGCCGAGAGAGACAGGAGCCCCTCCCCCAGCCCCGCCCCCCAGCCCCCCCCCGGGCTTGGAATGGCAGCTGTGATGTCGCGGCGCTGGCCCGGCAACGGCCACAGTGCCTGCAGGCACGGCTCTGCCAGCACCCGGCAGCTCCAGGGAGAGACCTGGAGCTCTCACCCAGCGGCACTGCCCGGCACCGGGACCCCCTCGGCAGCCTCGCTCCAGCCAGCTGGGAGCTCTCCGGAGCCCCAGCAGCGTGTCCGGCGCGAGGACTCCCCTGGCCCCGGCACGATGGGCCAGCTGAACTGCTGCTACGGCTCCAGGTGGGCTCCCCCCGCGGCTCGGGGACACGCCGGTGCAGCCGGGCCCCGCAGCAGCCGCCTTTCTCACGCCCTTTGCCGCCTGCTCTGCAGGGTCTACCCTGGCCCCGAGCAGCAGTGCGCGCCCGGCCCGGCATCAGCCCAGCCGCTGCTCCACCAGCGCGTGCGGGTGACGCAGGGCCGCGTGACGGGGAAGAGGCACCTCCTCCTCTTCAGCGATGCCTTGATCATCGCCAAGGCCAAGTAAGAGGCGCAGACCCCGGCTGCCTTTCCTCCTAAGGCCTGGCCCCGGCACCGGGGCAGGGACGCCCCAGGAGCAGCCCCAGGCCCCGGCCCCCCTGCTGCTGGCTGCACCCGTGGCCGTGCGCGGGGCAGGCGGAGGCCAGAGGGCAGCCGCCGGGCTCGGCCACCTCCAGGTCACTCCCTGCCGCTCCTCTCTGCAGACGTGGCAGCGCCCCGCGCCCGCAGCTCTGCCTGGCCCTGCGCCGGCTGTGGGTGCTGAGCGGCGGCAAGGGGGCGGCCGGGGATGCCGCCCAGGAGGAGGAAGACAAGGCCACCACGTCCCTCGTCCTCGCCTGGCCCTACGGATTCTGCGTCGTCACCTTCTGGTGGGTCTCAGTGCCACATCCCCCGGCAGGGCCGGGCAGCGCTTCTGTCCGGCCCCACGCGGCTTCCTCCTGCCTCTGCGGCCGTCCCCACGGGGCTGGGCTGTGCCAGCGCCCGCCTCTGCCCGCGGGCTGGGCAGCAGCGGGCGCTCAGGCTCTTTCTCCTCTCTTTCCTGCAGCTCCCGCTCACTGAAGGAGCTCTGGCTCAGCGCGCTCCGTGGGTAAGCCCTGCCTGGCAGCGCAGCTTGGGGGGCCCGTGCTCACAGCACGGGGGGATGCTCTAGCCGTAGCCGTACGATGCGGAAACGCCGCTCCTGAGCTGGGGAGAGCTGTCCCCACTGCTGCGTGCGGCTCTGGAGCGGGCAGAGCTGGCGGAGCTGCTTCACCCAGCCCCGTCCTCCCCCCTTGCCACTGCTCTCCGCTCGACGGCCGGGCGGTGCCCAGCTGCTTTGGGGCAGCTTGGAAGGGCTCCCTGGGCTGGCAGGCGAGGGAAAAGGCAGCTTGGGTCTCACACAGCTCTTTCTCTGCCCCTGCCCCGTGCACAGGCCAGCAGAAGGAGTGGAGGGAGCCCGTGTCACCCAGCTGCCCTCCATCAAGCTCCTGCTGAAGGAGCTGCGTGGCCGCAATGCCGTGAGTGTCCCTCCTGGCCCCGCTCTGCCCCAGGGGCTGCTCCAACCCCGCACCAGCCCCATCGCTTCTCACCTGCTGCTCTTCTCCCCTTGCCCAGGCCAAAACACTCAACACCAGCAGCCTGGAGAGGCTGGTCGAGGGCCTGGCAGAGGTGAGAAGCCCCCGGGCTGCCATCTCGGCCGTCCCCACATCTCACTCCTGGCCCGCGGCCGATGCAGCTCGCCAGGGGCCCTTCGTGCTGCGGGGCTGCTCGCTGAGCACAGCGCATTTCTTGCAGGCTGGTGCCCGGCAGCGGCCACCTCCCGTCCCCTCCGGCAGCCAAGGTGGACGTGGCCACTCGGCCGGTGAGTTTGGAGGAGACGGGGGCAGGACGGTCCCTCTCTCCTACGCTGGCAGGCGGCACCCGCGCTGCTCGGGGGCTGCTGCTGCCCTTCCCGCAGGGCACGGCCGCAGAGAGCTGAGCCCCCGGGGCCCCTCGTTCCCCAGCCACGCCTCTCCCTCGCTGTTGGCGGGGACACCCAGCGCGCAGAGGCTTGGGCAGCATTCACCTGGCGCTTGCCCTCCATGGCTCTCTGCTCTGTTTTCCCTGGCGGCAGGCGGGACCCGCAGCAGGACAAGGAGGCTGCCCTGGCCCTTTGCGCGGCGAGGGATCTTGGCCACTGCGGAGGCGCCCGGGCAGTCGGGCTGTGCCGGCAGGGCGGGTCTCTTCAGCCGGCCCCTGGCAGCTCTCTGCAGCCAGGACGGCACGCTGCCCCAGCCCCGCCAGGTAAGCCAGCCTGGCCGGGGGGTGCCCGTGGCGCTGGCTCCTGCGCAGAGGCGCTGTCCCCAGCAGAGGGACCCCGGCTGGGGCTCGGGGACCAAGCCGGCTGCGCCCCACCTCCCCCACCTCCAGCCAGCCCTGCGTCCTGCCCTAGTGAAAGCAGAGCCGCCCACGCTCGCTCCTGGCCCTGAGGAAGGCTCACCGGCCCCGGGGCCTGTCCCCAGCCAAGCAACTGTCCTCCTCTGTCCCCCGCAGCTCTTGGAGGAGGAGAAGGATGTGGCTGGGCTTGCCGGCACGTCGGCCAAGGACTTGCCAGCACCAGAGGCGGAAGCAGAAGCAGCAGCGGTATGTCAGGTCCACAGAGAGGGTGACAGCACTGTCAGAAGTTGAGAGTGCTGCCGCAGGGACAAGCAAGGTCACCCACTAGCCGGCAGCTCTGCAAAGGTGCAGAGGAAGGGTGCTGCAGGATGGCCATGGCGGTTTGTGCGGTGATGCCACCAGAACTGGCTCAGCTGGGCTGAGCAAACCCATCCAAGGGCTGTGCCTTTCCGAGCTAAGGTAGCAATTGGGCAGGAAGGTCCTTGCCACCCCTTAACTTGCACATTTCCATTGCAGGTGCCTCCAGTCCCTCCAGAAAGTGAACACCTGGAGAGCTCCTCTGGGGAGACAAGGTAAAATGAGCTAGGTTTGGTGAAGAGCAGAATTGGTTCACGTTTATCATGGCTTGACCTGTCTAACAGTACATTGAATGGAAAGTTTGCCAGGCTCCAGAAGAGCAGCCTGTGAAGAGGGGAGCAACGGGCAACTGGACAGCGAGAGGAGCAAGTTGGGAGCAGAGGTCTGCGGGATGGGCAACTGAGGATATCCAGGCAGGCAAGAAGAACGAGGAGCCCAGGTGTGTAGCAGACTCTGCTGCCCATCTTTCAAAGCTCCGAACACTGCTCCGAGTATGGGCAATATTTCTGAGGTGCGCAGAGATGGCACCGGGCAGGAAGCCCGCAGCTACCCGTGGGAGAGCGTGTCTGTCAGGAGGAACATATCACTCCAGCGTTGGCAGCTCTCCTTCTGCACTTGTGGCAGCTCTGTGCAAGGCTGAGCAACACCCCAGCAGAGTCACAAGGCTCATAGCAATTTTTTGAGCTCTTTGACCCGCTCCCTACAGAAAGAGGCAAAGTCTCCCTTTTCTGTTCATGTCAGCTGGCAAGCCCAGCACTGGCTGCTGGTGTCTGAATCCCAAAGACGCAGCAAGGAGCTGTGTCACGTAGCTGTAGACCCTGAGGTACTGGCACTTCGTAAAAAGCTCACGTTGCACCTGAGACAATTGAGGGAAGAAAAAAACAACCAAACAATACCAAAGCAGCGTGTTTTGCCTTCAAGCCTGGCTTTCTAGCAAGGGACAGTGAGGCGTGCTGCTGCTCGGCTTTTGGAAAGGACCACAGCACAGCTGCCCTGCCCAGCCCTGCTGCCTAGCAAAGCAGCTAGCAAAAAATTTGCAGAGCTCTGAGGGTGTCACACGTGTGGAGAAGGGGACAAAGCCGTGCCGTAGCCACTGCCAGGGAGGGTTCCCTCTGCTGTGCCAGGAACTGCCCCTTGGACAGCACACTGCCCAAAGAACGGGGCACAAAGTCGTGCCTCTTCCTGCCTTCATGGTTTCATGAGCACTTTGGACTCTCTTCTTGCAGGTGCCGATTTTTTTCTGCTGCCTGGATTGCCCCCATGAGCTCTGCTGCCTGGGCTTTGAGGGGCGCGATGCAGCCCCAGCACCACCTCGGCGGAGGCAAGGAGGGAGGCACCGCGCCCTTCTGCTCCGGCCGGCACATTTCACTCGGGCACCGCGACGCCGGAGCGGCCCCGCACCGCCCTCAGAGCCAGCCCAGCCCTGGCGGGAGGCCTTGCTGGCTCACTCCTCGGCTCCGTCAGCACCAGCCCACCAGCCGGCACAGCTGCCCCCCTGGGGAGCTGGCATGTCACCTGCAGATTCCATGGGGCGTGCTGGGCGTGGAGCTGTATATCATCTGAGAGGGACACGAGGGACACGCTGGACAGCATGTTCCAGACTATAACACCCTCCCGGTTTTCTTTGCCGCTACTCATTCTTGGCAGAGAGACGCTGCACCACCTTGCTGCATACAAGAAGGGAGCAGCCATTGCTGCCCTTTGGTCGGTGCAAGTCCTTGTATGCAGCACACAGCACAATACCCTTTCTTAGTATTCTTGATCAAACATGACTGGCTTGCAGTTTCCATTAGCTGAGTTAACTCCAGCTTAGCTACAGCAAAAACTGCGCTCTTACTTCTCCGACCCATCAGCGCTCTCTGGACCCACGCGAACACTCCCCTTCTGTCAGTCAGAACTGGAGTGGTGATGCTTTGCTTTCAGCCACAACACGTGCCTGTGCCTAGGGACTGATGGGAAGGAGGAGTTTAAAAAGCCAGCTTACATGGTGCCCCGAATCCCACCCACCCTCCAGGACCAGAAAAAAACAGGACACACCCCCATATTTATTCTAGCCATTCTGTAGCCAGTACAGTCATTTCAGTGTCGATTCTGGTTGATTCTGCAGCTTTATAACAGTTGAAACACCCAGCTCATCAAGGCGGCTGATCTAGAAGGCAGGGGATCTGAACTGGCCCCAACTACCTATGACGTGACAGTGTCCATAACTCGGGTTAATCACAGGTTGTCCTGTGACATAAGGATGTACCGCTCTTTCACCTTTCTCCTTTGAAGCTTTGGGGTTTGTGCACGGGAGCCTTAGGTACCTTTCTTTTCAGAGTTGCTCATCATTTCAGCATTGTTTCTGGTGAGGAAAACATCCTTTCTGTGTAGATGTTCATTTATGTACATTTAATAAACAGCATGGTATCCTATACTAGCAATGATCTTTTTTTCAGACTAATGAAAAGTTCAAGACAAAAGCATGCTTTGTGTCTGCAAAGAAAAGTGTAAACCTCTGTAACTGTATTAAAAAGCTGCGGTTGTTTCACTCGCGGATGTTTGTAGCTATAGCAGAAACAGAGCTGCTGGCTGCCTTACTGCGAGGTCCACAGGACACCAGTCTTCTCCTGAAGGCTTTCTGCCAGCGTCTGCAAGTCTGCTTCGCAACACAGCACGACGCAACAGACCTGTGTACAAAGCGCATTAACATCATCACAGGTACAGCCAGTCACAAGGTAGGCAATGCCCGAGTGAAGGCTGCCAGCTGTCCTGCTGGCCGGCTCTGCCATTCACGGCTGCAGACTCCCTTTCCCAGGCACTCACTGAGCCAGGGGCTGGCTTCACACTCGGAAAGCACGTAGCCCATGCAGCAGCTCCCTCCACTGCTCACCGTGGTTCCCCGTGGCTGCTTATGTACCCAACAGATCTCTTAGTCCCTCCTGTTTGTGTATGGAGAAGGACTCGTAGGAGAGGGGATAACAGTGATCACCAAACAGGGGAGTTTAAACTTTTGAGTGTAATGAGATACAGCTCAGAGGAGTTGCTACCTTGCTTTTCAGGAGAGCAAACTTGAAGCTACTCAGAGAGCTAGTCTGCAGTGTCCCTTACGAAGCTGCTTTGGAGGGCTTAGGGCTCATAGAGCAGCTTCGTTTTTCAGAACCACCTTCTGCAAGCACGGGAGCAGGCAATCTCGCGGAGCCTTAAGTCAAACAAGAGGGGCAGAAGACCAGCTTGGCTGAACAGGGACCTCCTTTTTCAACTCAGGTGGAAAAAGAAATGTTATGATCCCTGGGACCAAGGTCCGGCTTGGCAGGAAGATCACAGAGCTGTAGTTCATACGTGTAAGGAGAGAACAGAAAAGGGCAAAGCTCGGCTAGAGTTGAAATTGGCCAGTGTTGTGTCGGCCTATAAAAAGGGCTTTTTACAGTACGTTCATAGCAATCGCTCATTGAGCACGGCCAGGGACTCTCTGAGGAGGAGGAGGATGCGGCTGGGCTTGCCGGTGCATCGGCCACAGAGCCGCCAGCACCAGGGGCAGAAGCAGAAACCGCAGAGGTCTGTGAGGTGCACAGAGAGCGGGGGCTGCGCAAACCCCTCCGAGCGTATCGCGGGATACGTTGTATCGCGGGATACGTTGTATCACGGTGGCGGTTTTGGTGGGTAACTATGTACGTAATGTAGGGACACATGCTTTCTTACAGGATGAAAAGATGTCATGTAAAAGGTGGTTTCTGTGAGAAAGTGAGATTCTTCCTATTAAACTGTGTTGGTTTCTGTGTTCAAGGTGTCAGAGTGACCGGAGGAAGTTTGTGTTGTGCCTTCCAACAGCCCGGAGCACAGCCATTCAGGCTTCTGTGGGCAAAGCTGCGGAAGATATAGGCAGGCCTTCTGATGCACAGGAAGGCGGCAGAGGGTTACAAGGCATTGCTTTGCTGTCGGAAGTGCCTTCGGGAGCTTGTAACAGACAGCACAAACGTTGTGGGCGCAGGCTCAGGCACCGATGATGCTCCAGGTGCTGCCTGAGTTGACTCCTTCAAGGGAAAACAAGCCTTCCTTGCTGCCTGTCTGTCTTTCCTTCTCTCTCTCTCTCTCTCTCTCTCTCTCTTTCTCTCCCTCTTCTGAAATAAAGGTTGATCTACCAACAGCGGTAACACTCTCCTTAAGCAAGGCTGAGATTAGAGGTCACTCTGGTATTCAAGGGAAAGCAGGAGATCCAGGTGGAGCTGTGTATTTCCTGTAGGATAACTAACTTTAGAACGCCTCTTCACTTCAGATGTCTTGTAGTATTTAGAAATATTTTTTTTTTTTTTTTTTTTTTTTTAGGTACAAATGTTTATTAGCAATTAAAAATATTGCGGGGGGGCTGCAGGGGTGGCTTCTGTGGGAAGCTGCTAGAAGCTTCCCCTATGTCCAGTAGAGCCGATGCCAGCCGGCTCCAAGACAGCCCCACCGCTGGCCAAGGCCGAGCCAGTCAGCAACAGTAGTAGCACGTCTGGGATAACGTATTTCAGAAGGGGGGTAAGAACTGGCAGGCAGCAACTGCAGTGGGAGAGAGGAGCGAGAATACATGAGAGAAACATCTCTGCAGACACCCGGGTCAATGCAGAAGGAGGGGCAGGAGGGGCTGCAGGGGCCGGAGCAGAGACCCCTCTGCAGCCCCTGCTGAAGACCATGGCGAGGCCGGCTGTGCCCCTGCAGTCCATGGAGCTCCGTGGGGGAGCAGATGTCCACCTGCAGGCTGGGGAGGACCCCACGCTGGAGCAGGGGGCTGCACGAAGGAGGCTGTGACCCCACTGGAAGCCGGAACTGGAGCAGGCTCCTGGCAGGACCTGTGGCCCCGTGGAGAGAGGAGCCCACGCTGGCACAGGTTTGCTGGCAGGACTTGTGGCCGCGTGGGGGACCCACCGTGGAGCAGCCTGTTCCTGAAGGACGGCACCCCGTGGCAGGCACCCAGGCTGGAGCAGTTGGTGAAGAACTGCAGCCTGTGGGAAGGCCTCACGTTGGAAAAGTCCGTGGAGGACTGTCTCGCGTGGGAGGGACCCCAGGCTGGAGCAGGGGAAGAGTGTGAGGAGTCCTCCCCCTGAGGAGGAAGGAGCAACAGAGACAACATGTGATGAACTGACCGCAACCCCCATTCCCCGTCCTCCTGTGGCACTCGGTGGGAGGAGGCAGAGAAAATGGGGAGCAAAGTCAAGCCCGGGAAGAAAGGAGGGGTGGGCGGAAGGTGTTTTAAGATTTGGGGTTAGTTCTCATTACCTTACTCTGATTCGATTGGCAATAAATGAAACAAATTTCCCCAAGTCCACTCTCTTTTGACTCTGACGGCAATTGCTGAATGATCGCTCCTTGTCCTTGTCTCGACCCACAAGCTTCTTGTTGTACTTTCTCTCCTCTCTCCAGCCGAGGAGGGGAGTGAAAGAGCAGCTTTGGTGGGCACCTGGAATCCAGCCAAAGTCAACCCGTCACAGAAGTACTTTGCATTACGTTTCTTGAAGCTTGCCGAATGGAGATGCTTAGAACAAGGGGAAAAAACGCATCCTTTAGCCCCAATATTTGCTCTCGAACTGCACAGGCTACAAAGAATGTGTGGAGAATGTGCCCACTAATTCTCAGCTATGGGGATACCGAATCCAAACCTCCTTGGTAGAAGAGGGAACTAGAACTCGGGTGGGATTCGGCTCGCTCTAACTTCTGTGGCTATGTTCGGGCTAGGGATCCGCACAGCCGTTGTAGTGAGTGGATATGAAGGGCCTGATGCAGTTGCCTCCCCCTGCGCATCATGTGGGTGTGATCTGAGATTCTATAGGTATGTCCTCTGGCCTCCAGCTGTCCCCTCCGAAGGGCAAGGCTGTCCGTAGGTCCTGTGTCGTGCCTGCTAGACTCTAGGTGCTAGCTTCATTACGGCCTCTGAGATGGCATGAAGTTGCCCGTGTGTAGGAAATCGACCTGAGGCCCTAGTCAATACAGCCAGTTAAGTCTAAAGGGGCCCTAACTAAAGACGTCTACTTTAGGACAGCATGAATAGCTTTTTACTCTGCTAACTCTAATGGTATCTTCGCAATTTTGTAACCGCACTATCTGCAATAGGCCTATCTAAAGTCAGAGGAGCTGAGTCCCACCCTGGGTGTCTCGTGTTTGAGTGGGTGGTCTCAGCATCTTTTGGATGTGTGCTTTTGGAACTTCCAGGGAGAAATTTAAGTTCTTGGAAAGAGGATTCCCAAAAACTGGGGTGCTGTCAACTTTCACGTGTCAACAGGCTGAAGAAAAACATAATTTCTGAAGCAGTCGCTTCCTTAGATGCTAAAAGCAATTTGATATCACGCTTCAGGTGACCCTGCTCTCTTGCGAAGCCGGAACTTATGTACACAAGCTTTACTGTCACGGGTGCCGAATGGTAAGAAAGCATCACCGTTCAGGCGGGCTGAACAGGCTCTTCGGGAGGGACAGGCAGGGCAGGCGAGGGGGAGGAGCTGCACCGTGTGTAAGGTGGGCATCTGCTTTGGAGGGCGGCGGGGCCCGTGAGAGCTGGTCCGTTCTAAAGAGCCACCTTTTAAAAGCCCAGGAGCAGGCCATGCCTTTGTGTTGAAAGTCAAGCAAGTGGGGTAGAACACCCACTTGCCTGAAGAGGGAACTCCTTTTGGAAGTCAGGCGGAAAAAGAAATTGTATCAATGATCCCTAGAAGCAAGGCCAGCCTTGGCAGGAAGACTACGGAGCTGTGCTTCACATATGTAGGGAGAAATGATGGAAGGCCAAAGCTCAGCTAGAGTTGAAAGTGGCCAGTGTTCTGTCAGACAACAAAAAAAGCCTTCTGAAGTATGCTAAGAGAAAGAGGAGGTCTAAGGAAAGTATTGCACTGATATGTAGTGAAGGTGGTCACCTGACCAATGAGGATGAAGAGAAGTCGGAGGCACTTAATGCTTTTGTTTTGCCTCAGCCTTCAATATGAATGAAGGGCTTGCGAGTCAGAAGACCATTGTTGCAGGAGCAGTGACTTTCCCTTGGTGGACGCTGAAAGTGCAAGGGAGCAGCTGTATCAGTTGAATGTTGCCAAGTCCGTGGGGCCTGATGGGATTCATCCCAGAGCCCCGAAGGAGTTAGCAAATGTCATGGCAGGACCCCTCTCCGTCACCCACCAAAGGCCTTGGGAGTCTGGGACGTCCCTGCTGACGGGAAGCTAGCCAGCCTCATTGCAGTTTATCAGAAGGGCGTGAGGGAAGAAAGACCCAGGAAATGACAGAGCTCCTAGGCTACCCTCCGTTTCTGTAAAAGTTATGGAGAAGATCATGCTGGGTGTTATTGAAAGGTATTTCAAGGACAATGCAATCATCAGGCGCAGTCAGCATGGCTTCATGAAGGGCAAGTCCCGTTGAACTAGTTTGATATCCTTCTACGACAAGGTCACCTGCCTAGTGGATGATGGGAAAGCGGGGGATGCGGTTGCTCTGATTTTAGCAGGGCTTTTGATACTGTCCCTCACAGTAGCCTTCTGGACAAGTTGTCCAACTGTGAGGTGAGCAAGTACACAGTGCACGGGGTGAAGAACTGGCTGAAGGGCAGCGCTCACAGGGTTCTAGTGGATGGGGCTACATCTGATTGCAGACCAGTCACCAGCGGTGCTCCTCGAGGCTCCGTTCTAGCGCCAGTTCCGCCCAACATTCTAATCAATGATCTGGATGAAGGAGTTGAATGCACCAGGAAGCAGCTTGCTGGCGATCCTAAGCTGGGAGGTGCTGTTGACCCTCTTGAGGACAAGAGACCTTGCAGAGGGATCAGGACTGCTTCAGGCTAGACGCTAGGAAGCATTTCTTTACCCAGAGAGTGACCGAACACTGGACCAGGCTTCCTAGAGAGGCGGTCGTTGCTTCACGCCTATGGGTGTTCAAGAGGCATTTGGACAATGCCCTTAATAATACGCTTTAACTTTTGGTCAGCCCTGAAGTAGTCAGGCAGATTGCACTAGATGGCCATGGTGGGTCCCTTCCAACCGAACTATTCTATTGTATTCACCCTTGACACTACAGCCGCAAAAGCTGTGCTCGCACTTCAGCCATGCATTCTCCTACATACACCGACATACAATTATTATCAGAGTGACCCAAGGTAGAGTTGCCTTCTGAAACGGCACCTGGGAACTGTTCACTTCAAGACCTTTCAAGGTCTTGGCTTGCTCAGAAGGGCAGCTGTCAATGACAGCACACACAGGCTACCAGGGAAGAGAGACACTGTGTAGAGACATGCCCCGATCGTCCTTTGCTCTCCTCTGCCTTCCCATTAGCCCTGTGCTCAGCTGTGGAGGGACAAGAAGGTTCAGGCTTGTGCCTGGGTCCTGACCATGACCTTGCCCTGCTCCTGCAGCATAAAATGGTGCTGCTTTGCTTGGAAGCACAGTACATGCCAGGGGACTGATGGGAAGGAGGAGTCGACAAAGACAAAGGGAGCACAGAAACCCTTGAGAATGGCCAGTGGCAGGTGCTAAGATAAAATAGGGGTGTGCTGCCTATCTCACTTTTCGTCCATCCAATATGTCCGTCTTCAGAAACTCACGGCCAGTCCCGGAAATTCATTCCTAGACTACGTAGAAAGTGCTGAGCGCTGTCTCTCTCCCCCACAACCCCTTCCTTCCTTCCTTTTCCTTCCTTCCTTCCTTCCTCCCTCCCTTCCTCCCTCCCTTCCTTCCTTCCTTCCTTCCTTCCTTCCTTCCTTCCTTCCTTCCTTCCTTCCTTCCTTCCTTCCTTCCTTCCTTCCTTCCTTCCTTCCTTCCTTCCTTCCTTCCTTCCTTCCTTCCTTCCTTCCTTCCTTCCTTCCTTCCTTCTGTGAGGAATGAGTGATTCGTGTAAAGAAAATCTAGTGAATATAAGCTTGAAGCAAATGTCATTTATATTGAAATAAAGGAATATATTTAGGGCATGACCATAAACAGGGGAGTGGTAGTCTTTATGTAACTTCCTGATAAGTATAGTTTGGGTAACTCCCTTGATATGTGTAGCTTATGTAGCCTCCTGATATGTAAGTTAGTTCCTGATATACTAGTGCAAACCAGTGTTGTAAATAACCGCAGAAATGTCGAGAAAATGTATAGCCAAATAAGGTAGCATAATATAAGTAGAATAACGGAGCGCCTGCACAAACAGACAGGTCATGTAGAGTGCACTGGCGAAGAGGAGCATCTTCCTCCAAACGACCACCGGACGACCACCTAGAAAAAGATGAAGCATGCGCAGACCGGGGAAGTGGTGACGTACTTAAAGAAAGAGTCATCTTCCAAGAAAAAGGCGGAGAAAGGCGAGAAACGAAGCCTAGGGAACTATAAAGGAAGGAATTGTAAGAGGTGAAGGTGTGCGTCTTGGTGGAGCGGAGACTCCCGGCGCACCCAGCGCTGTTTGCTTGCCTCTATCCGTTTAATAAATTGTAAACTTAAATTGGAATCCTGTTTGGGACTCAATCATTTATCACAATTGGGGGCTCGTCCGGGATGGCCTTCGTTCCTGAATACTGACTTGATCTAGGAGGGGCGCCCCAGCATTTGGTGGCTCCTGATCGGGTCGGGTCGGGTCGGGACTAACACCATCCTGAACCCAAATAGGGGCAAGCAAAGAATTTAATTTTTATGAGCTCCCTTGCCGGCTGCAGTAGTTTATTTTGCCTGTAATTCTGCGCGCGAAGATCCGAACGAAGACGACGGGGTCGTAAGTATTTAAGGTGTATACCGTTCGGTTGGGTGGGATTCGGTTGCCTGTGTGTGTAAGAGTGTGACTGAGACGGAACCTCGTTCCGAAGCGATTGTGGAGGTCTTCTAACCGCGGTTCCATTCTCCCGCGAGGGACTTGGCCGGTGAAGGACCGAAGCGATTTTTATAGGATCCGTAGGTGAGTGACAAGTTTGAAACCCCCTGCAAGACACTCTTATTGGTAACCAAGGGCTGTAGGAATTGCCACAGTAAAAATTCCTAGATGGGTCAGACGAAATCGAGAACCCAGGACCAGAAGAAAGGGAGCGAATTACTAAAAATACCTCCGGAGAGTCCATTAGGAATAATGTTAAAACATTGGAATAATAAGGGCCCTGGAAAAGGGAAGACAAAAGAGAAATTAGTTAAATATTGTATGGTAAAATGGCCAAAGAACCCCTTGAGACCCCATGTTTTTTGGCCTGTATTTGGGTCATTTGAGGATTGGGTTTGTCAGGCGCTAAACCTGTATGTAAATTCTAAGGAACCGTTTTGCCAAGAGGAGAGCGAGTATGCTAGTTTATGGATAAAGGCCTGTGTGGGCATTTTTAATCTTAAAACAGGGGTAGGGAAAAATAAGACCGTAGGGGAGCAACACATGGAAAAGGAAAAGAAGGATTGGGACCCCCTAGATCACTTACCTCCCCCGTATAATCCAGCTACCCGTCAAATACCGTCACCAAATTTGACGGCTTCCCCTACGGCCCCGGGGTCGAATTCAACTCTAAGGGAAGGATCCCAAACTGAGCACCCAGAGCGTCTTTGTATCCTTTACGGGAAGTACCTCTGGGTGGAGATAGAGGATTGGCAAGAGAGAGGGTTGGAGGAATTACTAAGAGAAGCTCAAAAGGTTTATGTCAGGAGGGACGAAGAAAAACAAAAAGCAGAGGCAAGAATTTTTGTAGCAGCAGTGAGGGAAAGTCAGAGGAGTAAGACTCAGCTGGGAGAGAAAAAAGAGACGAGACCAGAACAGCCACCCCAGGGACAATCTCATCAAGACAGACCCACAAATCCCGTCTGTTACTATTGTAACAAAAAGGGACATGTTCAGAAAAACTGCCGTCAACGGGAACGGGATGAGAAAATGTTCAAAGAGGATTGGGGGTGTTAGGGGCTATATCTTCTGGGGACCTCAACATCAACAGAGCCCTTGATAAAACTATTAGTAGGTCCCCAAAAAGAAGAAGTTTTATTTTTAGTAGATACTGGAGCTGAAAGGTCAACGATTCAGAAACTCCCAAAAGGGGTAGGAAAAGGAAAAGCCCAGATGTCAGTAATAGGTGCAAAAGGAGAACCCTTCAAAGTCCCCATCTTAGAAGAAGTAGAGATTGAGACAGAGACAAAAATTTGTTTAAATGATTTACTTTTATTACCAGAAGCAGAATATAACCTATTAGGGAGGGACTTGATTTTAAAACTAAACCTAACTATTCAGAGCCAAGGAGATCGGTTATATATTAACTTATGTACCTTAACCCAACTTGATGAGGAAAAAATTGACCCCCAAGTATGGTATAAGGAAGGAGATGTTGGGAGATTAGATATGGAACCCATCAAGGTACAAAGAACAGACCCTCATAAGCCAATTAGAATTTAACAATATCCTATATCTATAGAAGGCCGGAGAGGTCTAAAACCTATTGTGGATAAATTACTAAAAAAGTGGGGCTTTGGAACCATGTATGTCACCCCATAATACCCCTTTACTCCCTGTAAAGAAATCAGATGGTACATATAGGACGGTACAGGATTTGAGAGCCGTGAATCGGCGAACAATCACCAAATTCCCTGTCGAGGCAAATCCTTATACTTTATTGAGTCACCTGTCTCCTAAACATATTTGGTATAGTGTAATAGGTTTGAAAGATGCCTTTTGGGCCTGTCCTTTGGATAAGGGGTTCAGAGATTATTTTACCTTTGAATGGGAAAGACCCCGAAACAGGACGAAAAACAACAATTAAGGTGGACTGTGCTACCACAAGGGTTTACGGAGTCACCAAATTTGTTTGGACAGACCTTAAAGAAAATCTTACAAGGTTTTACAGTACACGAGGAGGGAAAATTCTTACAATATGTGAATGATTTACTGGTAGCAGGAGAAACTGAAGAGGAGACCCGAAAAGCCACCATTAGATTGTTAAATTTTTTAGAGAAAAAGGGATTAAAAGTGTCCTGCTCGAAATTACAATTTATAGAGCAAGAAGTAAAATATTTGGGACATTGGTTAAACAAAGGAAAAAAAAAAAGAAACCAGATCCTGACCGGGTTTCTGGTATTTTAATCCTAAGACCTCCACAGACTAAAAAGGGAATGAAAAAAAAAAAAAACCAACCAACCAACCAAACAAAAAAACCACACTGGTGGGATATTTATCCAAATTGTTAGATTCGGTGAGCAGGGGGTGGCCAGCATGTCTCCAAGCCCTAGTTGCTATGGCATTATTGATAGAGGAAGCTAGGAAAATTACCTTTAGTGCACCTCTAAAGGTATATACGCCACATAATGTTAGGAATGTCCTCCAACAGAGGACAGGGAAATGGTTGACAGATAGTCGACTTTTGAAATATGAAACCATCTTGATAGATTCACCTAATTTGGAATTAGGAGTCACCTCTGCCCAGAGCCCCGCTCAGTTCCAGTTTGGGGAACCCTCCGAAGCAGTAGTGCTATAACACAATGGTTTAGAAGTTATAGGATCCCAGACAAAAGTAAGGCTCAATCTTAGAGATATTGAATTAGAGGGAGGAGAAAAATTGTTTGTAGATGGATCCTCCCGAGTAATAGAAGGGAAGAGAAAATCAGGATATGCAAAAATTGGCAAGGACTTAGAACTTGTGGAATCAGGACCTCTGAGTCCATCATGGTCAGCTCAGGCTTGTGAGCTTTATGCCCTATGTAGGGCCCTGGAATTATTAAAAGAAAGAAGAGGGACCATATTCACAGATTCCAAATATGCATATGGAGTAGTCCATACTTTTGGAAAAATTTGGGAGGAAAGAGGCTTGATTAACACTCAAGGAAAGAACTTAATACATCAGGAGTTGATAGTAAAATTTTAGAAGTGTTAAGAGAACCAAAGGAAATAGCCGTGGTGCATGTGAGGGGACACCAAAAGGGATTAGATTATCGAATTAGAGGAAATAATTTAGCAGATAAGGAGGCTCAGGAAGCAGCCTTGAGGATTGAAACTGTTAAAATTAATCATACACAAACAAGGGAGGACACTAGTGGAAGAGGATAAGAGGAAAAGGAGAAAAAGTTTACGCTGGAGGAACAAGCAAAATTAGAGAAAATAGGAGCTAGAGTGGAACAAGGGAAATGGACATTACCTGATGAGCGAGAGATGTTGCCAGAAGCTTACGCTAGGCAAGTATTAGAACGCTTACACACGCAAACACATTGGGGTACAAAAGTGTTAAGTGATCATTTCCTTAAACAGTTTGGCAGTATTGGAATTTTTTGAAATAGCAAGGCAAATTACACAAGGGTGTTTAACTTGTCAAAGGGTAAATAAGGCCGTGTTTCGACAAGTGGCCAGGGGAGGAGGAAAACTAGCTTATAGACCGTTTGAAAGGATTCCAGTCGACTTTACCAAATTACCAAGAATAGGAAGATTGAAATATTTGTTAGTTATAGTAGACCATTTAACACGATGGGTCGAAGCCTATCCTGTGGCAAGAGCGACAGCTCAGACGGTGATAAAATTTTATTAGAACACCTAATCCCCAGGTATGGGATAATACAATATATTGATTCTGATCAAGGCACTCGCTTTACTTCTAAAATTATAAAATCCTTGTGCCAATCATTAGGTATTAAATGGGAATATCATACCCCATGGCATCCTCAAAGTTCGGGAGTAGTAGAAAGAATAAACCAAACAATAAAGCAAGAGCTAGCGAAGCTAATGGTTGAAACACAGATGCCATGGACTAAATGTTTACCGCTAGCCCTTCTTAACATAAGGATCAAACCGCACAGTGAGACTGGATTATCGCCATATTAGGTTTTATACGGCATGCCCTATCTCCAAGGGAAACAATGTAGTGGAAGACTGTAATATTCGGAACTATGTTATCGTTTTAGGAGAAAGGTTGAAAGAACTAAGAGATATAGGAATAATGGCACAAACCCTACCTTTGGGGTTTGCAATCCATCAATTCAAACCAGGGGATAAGGCACTGATCAAAACTTGGAAGAAAGAAACTTTAGTTCCTTCATGGGAAGGACCCTTTGTTGTATTGTTAACTACAGATACTGCCATCCGGACCACGGAAAAGGGGTGGACACACACAACTCGAGTAAAAGGACCCATGAAAGACTGGAAAGTTATTTTGCAACCTGGAACCACAAAAGTAACATTAAAAAGGGAATGAACGTATGAGAAATGATCACGAATTAAAGACTATAGCATTAAGCAATTATCGGGCAGGACTAAGTTTATGTCCACTATGTAAACCATGTTGTATGATTATTGAGGGTTAGGTGTAACCCGTGTAACAAATATATCATTTCCCACAGAGGCTAACAGGGACGTTTTCAAATTCAAAGCTGAAGTTTCCTCTGCATTCGGTGTGGACAGACTACTCCTATAGGAGATTTCTGGTGGGTAAGATTTATTACTGTCATCGAAATAAAGAAGTCCGCTTGAGAAGGGGGAGAGGGCAAGACCGGGTAGGGATTCTCAGTCGCGACCAAGTAAGGCCCGTCAAGGACGAGCACCCCTTGTAGCTGATGCCTCCGACCATGAGATCCCTTACCGGACCTCTCCTGATTTTACTCGGACTCACCAACCTGGTGACAGGTAATCAAAATTGCACCGAGTGCATAAGAACCGCCCAGCACGGACGAGTAAGTAATAAAACATTAATGTCCCACACCTATTACGAGTGCAAAGGGAAACAGAACGGGAGTTGTATATACAATGGAACACAATGTAAGAAATGCTCGGTGGAAAATGATACTGTTTGTTACGATCCAAAGGAACTTCCTTATCAATAGTGGGTAGAAATGAAAACAAATTCGGAAGTAAGAAGATTCATTGGATTAAGTAAGGATATGGCCAATTTGAGCACATCAGTATCGGTAATTTTTGATGCATGCGATATTATAGATGATGATCTGGATATTAATTGTGGGAGAGTAGAGTGGAGATGGTACTATAGTAATCAACCAAAATATATTTGCCCAGGTGGAGGTGGACGTCAATGTCAGATAAATCCTGATTATGTACCTAGTCAAACGGTGAGATATCAGTCAGCACACCTATGTGGAAGAAGGGGATGGTCTTGTGTATGTTAGGATACTGCAAGCTGGGGATATGACAGAGCTTGTGTTTTGGTTATTAGCTTCTCCTTAGTCTGCTTTGTAGACTTGGAGCCAAAGAGACAACAGGCCTGGCTCCAGCAGATGCAAGGATGGCTTTCTTCTCTCTGCCAACCGTCCAAGGCATGGCAGGAAGGGCGGGAAGTGGGCAGGGCGTGCCTGCAAGCCCCTGGGCTGCACCAGGCTGCTCTGCTCTGCTTCATGCCACTTCCCCCCTCGCCGCCCGGGAGAGGCTGGGCTTCTGCAGACAGCTGCTCACTCGAGAAGGCAGCTAGGCAGCTGCTGCTTCCATTGCACTTGGCAAAGCCAAACTCCTCTCCGGGCTTCCGGGAGAGTGCCAAGGCCACCTTCCAGCGGGACATGCTGTGAAGACGAAGAAGAAGAAGAAGAAGGTTGCCTTTAACAAGTTGGAGTTAAGGAAGCTCTGCCCCTGGGCTCTGTGGCCAGCTGCATCCTCTTCCTCCCAGTCCCAGCACAAGAGAGCGCCTTTCCGCTGGGACCGCTGCTTTGGCTGGAGGCAACGTGCCCGTCTCAAGCGCACGACAGTGGCACGGGGGGACCTGCGGGAAGAGGGTTGGACGGGCTGCGGGCGGCACCGGTACGCGCACGAAGCATCCCGGCACACATGCGCACGTGCTCGTGAGCAAGAGCAGCTGAGCAAAGCTGCTGGAAAGCGGCGTGGCAGAAAAGGCCCGTGGGTCCTGCTGGACACCAAGCTGAGCAGCAGCCAGCACCGTGCCCTTGGCCAAAGGCGGCGGGCGGCGGTGCCCTGGGCTGCGCTGGGCAAAGCCTTGCCAGCAGCTGGAGGGAGGGGAGCCTTGCCCTCTGCTCAGCGCTGCTGAGGCCATGCCCGCAGTGCTGTGCCCAGGCCCGGGCTCCCCAGGCCGAGAGAGACAGGGGCCCCTCCCCCAGCCCTGCCCCCCAGCCCCCCCCCGGGCTTGGAATGGCAGCTGTGATGTCGCGGCGCTGGCCCGGCAACGGCCACAGTGCCTGCAGGCACGGCTCTGCCAGCACCCGGCAGCTCCAGGGAGAGACCAGCTCTCACCCAGCGGCACTGCCCGGCACCGGGACCCCCTCGGCAGCCTCGCTCCAGCCAGCTGGGAGCTCTCCGGAGCCCCAGCAGCGTGTCCGGCGCGAGGACTCCCCTGGCCCCGGCACGATGGGCCAGCTGAACTGCTGCTACGGCTCCAGGTGGGCTCCCCCCGCGGCTCGGGGACACGCCGGTGCAGCCGGGCCCCGCAGCAGCCGCCTTTCTCACGCCCTTTGCCGCCTGCTCTGCAGGGTCTACCCTGGCCCCGAGCAGCCGTGCGCGCCCGGCCCGGCATCAGCCCAGCCGCTGCTCCACCAGCGCGTGCGGGTGACCCAGGGCCGCGTGACGGGGAAGAGGCACCTCCTCCTCTTCAGCGATGCCTTGATCATCGCCAAGGCCAAGTAAGAGGCGCAGACCCCGGCTGCCTTTCCTCCTAAGGCCTGGCCCCGGCACCGGGGCAGGGATGCCCCAGGAGCAGCCCCAGGCCCCGGCACCCTGCTGCTGGCTGCACCTGTGGCCGTGCGCGGGGCAGGCGGAGGCCAGAGGGCAGCCGCCGGGCTCGGCCACATCCAGGTCACTCCCTGCCGCTCCTCTCTGCAGACGTGGCAGCGCCCCGCGCCCGCAGCTCTGCCTGGCCCTGCGCCGGCTGTGGGTGCTGAGCGGCGGCAAGGGGGCGGCCGGGGATGCCGCCCAGGAGGAGGAAGACAAGGCCACCACGTCCCTCGTCCTCGCCTGGCCCTACGGATTCTGCGTCGTCACCTTCTGGTGGGTCTTGGTGCCACGTCCCCTGGCAGGGCCGGGCTGCGCTTCTGTCCGGCCCCACGCGGCTTCTTCCTGCCTCTGCGGCCGTCCCCACGGGGCAGGGCTGTGCCGGCGCCCGCCTCTGCCCGCGGGCTGGGCAGCAGCGGGCGCTCAGGCTCTTTCTCCTCTCTTTCCTGCAGCTCCCACTCACTGAAGGAGCTCTGGCTCAGCGCGCTCCGTGGGTAAGCCCTGCCTGGCAGCGCAGCTTGGGGTGCCCGTGCTCACAGCACGGGGGGATGCTCTAGCCGTAGCCGTACGATGCGGAAACGCCACTCCTGAGCTGGGGAGAGCTGCCCCCACGGCTGCGGGCGGCTCTGGAGCGGGCAGAGCTGGCGGAGCTGCTTCACCCAGCCCCGTCCTCCCCCCTTGCCACTGCTCTCCGCTCAACGGCCGGGCGGTGCCCAGCTGCTTCGGGGCAGCTTGGAAGGGCTCCCCGGGCTGGCAGGTGAGGGAAGAGGCATCTTGGGTCTCACACAGCTCTTTCTCTGCCCCTTTCCCGTGCACAGGACAGCAGAAGGAGTGGAGGGAGCCCGCGTCACCCAGCTGCCCTCCATCAAGCTCCTGCTGAAGGAGCTGCGCGGCCGCAATGCCGTGAGTGTCCCTCCTAGCCCCGCTCTGCCCCAGGGGCTGCTCCAACCCCGCACCAGCCCCATCGCTTCTCACCTGCTGCTCTTCTCCCTTTGCCCAGGCCAAAACACTCAACGCCAGCAGCCTGGAAAGGCTGGTCGAGGGCCTGGCAGAGGTGAGGAGCCCCCGGGCTGCCATCTCGGCCGTCCCCACATCTCACTCCTGGCCCGCGGCCGATGCAGCTCGCCAGGGGCCCTTCGTGCTGCGGGGCTGCTCGCTGAGCACAGCGCATTTCTTGCAGGCTGGTGCCCAGCAGCGGCCACCTCCCGTTCCCTCCGGCAGCCAAGGTGGACGTGGCCACTCGGCCGGTGAGTTTGGAGGAGACGGGGGCAGGACGGCCCCTCTCTCCTGCGCTGGCAGGCGGCACCCGCGCTGCTCGGGGGCTGCTGCTGCCCTTCCCGCAGGGCATGGCCGCAGAGAGCTGAGCCCCCGGGGCGCCTCGTTCCCCAGCCACGCCTCTCCCTCGCTGTTGGCGGGGACGCCCAGCGCGCAGAGGCTCGGGCAGCATTCACCTGGCGCTTGCCCTCCATGGCTCTCTGCTCTGTTTTCCCTGGCGGCAGGCGGGACCCGCAGCAGGACGAGGGGGCTGCCCTGGCCCTTTGCGCGGCGAGGGACCTTGGCCGCTGCAGAGGCACCCGGGCAGTCGGGCTGTGCCGGCAGGGCGGGTCTCTTCGGCCGGCCCCTGGCAGCTCTCTGCAGCCAGGACGGCACGCTGCCCCAGCCCCGCCAGGTAAGCCAGCCTGGCCGGGGGGTGCCCGTGGCGCTGGCTCCTGCGCAGAGGCGCTGTCCCCAGCAGAGGGACCCCGGCTGGGGCTCGGGGACCAAGCCGGCTGCGCCCCACCTCCCCCACCTCCAGCCAGCCCTGCGTCCTGCCCTAGTGAAAGCAGAGCCGCCCACGCTCGCTCCTGGCCCTGAGGAAGGCTCACCGGCCCCGGGGCCTGTCCCCAGCCAAGCAACTGTCCTCCTCTGTCCCCCGCAGCTCTTGGAGGAGGAGGAGGATGTGGCTGGGCTTGCCGGCACGTCGGCCAAGGACTTGCCAGCACCAGAGGCGGAAGCAGAAGCAGCAGCGGTATGTCAGGTCCACAAAGAGGGTGACAGCACTGTCAGAAGTTGAGAGTGCTGCCGCAGGGACAAGCAAGGTCACCCACTAGCCGGCAGCTCTGCAAAGGTGCAGAGGAAGGGTGCTGCAGGATGGCCATGGCGGTTTGTGCGGTGATGCCACCAGAACTGGCTCAGCTGGGCTGAGCAAACCCATCCAAGGGCTGTGCCTTTCCGAGCTAAGGTAGCAATTGGGCAGGAAGGTCCTTGCCACCCCTTAACTTGCACATTTCCATTGCAGGTGCCTCCAGTCCCTCCAGAAAGTGAACACCTGGAGAGCTCCTCTGGGGAGACAAGGTAAAATGAGCTAGGTTTGGTGAAGAGCAGAATTGGTTCACGTTTATCATGGCTTGACCTGTCTAACAATACATTGAATGGAAAGTTTGCCAGGCTCCAGAAGAGCAGCCTGTGAAGAGGGGAGCAACGGGCAACTGGACAGCGAGAGGAGCAAGGTGGGAGCAGAGGTCTGCGGGATGGGCAACTGAGGATATCCAGGCAGGCAAGAAGAACGAGGAGCCCAGGTGTGTAGCAGACTCTGCTGCCCATCTTTCAAAGCTCCGAACACTGCTCCGAGTATGGGCAATATTTCTGAGGTGCGCAGAGATGGCAGCGGGCAGGAAGCCCGCAGCTACCCGTGGGAGAGCGTGTCTGTCAGGAGGAACATATCACTCCAGCGTTGGCAGCTCTCCTTCTGCACTTGTGGCAGCTCTGTTTGTGCAAGGCTGAGCAACACCCCAGCAGAGTCACAAGGCTCATAGCAATTTTTTGAGCTCTTTGACCCGCTCCCTACAGAAAGAGGCAAAGTCTCCCTTTTCTGTTCATGTCAGCTGGCAAGCCCAGCACTGGCTGCTGGTGTCTGAATCCCAAAGACGCAGCAAGGAGCTGTGTCACGTAGCTGTAGACCCTGAGGTACTGGCACTTCGTAAAAAGCTCACGTTGCTCCTGAGACAATTGAGGGAAGAACAAAAACCAGACAATACCAAAGCAGCGTGTTTTGCCTTCAAGCCTGGCTTTCTAGCAAGGGACAGTGAGGCGTGCTGCTGCTCGGCTTTTGGAAAGGACCACAGCACAGCTGCCCTGCCCAGCCCTGCTGCCTAGCAAAGCAGTGCTGCACATCTCTGTCAACTTGCAGAGCTCTGAGGGTGTCACACGTGTGGAGAAGGGGACAAAGCCATGCCGTAGCCACTGCCAGGGAGGGTTCCCTCTCGTGTGCCAGGAACTGCCCCTTGGACAGCACACTGCCCAAAGAACGGGGCACAAAGTCGTGCCTCTTCCTGCCTTCATGGTTTCATCAGCACTTTGGACTCTCTTCTTGCAGGTGCCGATTTTTTTCTGCTGCCTGGATTGCCCCCATGAGCTCTGCTGCCTGGGCTTTGAGGGGTGCGATGCAGCCCCAGCACCACCTCGGCGGAGGCGAGGAGGGAGGCACCGCGCCCTTCTGCTCCGGCCGGCACATTTCACTCGGGCACCGCGACGCCGGAGCGGCCCCGCACCGCCCTCAGAGCCAGCCCAGCCCTGGCGGGAGGCCTTGCTGGCTCACTCCTCGGCTCCGTCAGCACCAGCCCACCAGCCGGCACAGCTGCCCCCGTGGGGAGCTGGCATGTCACCTGCAGATTCCATGGGGCGTGCTGGGCGTGGAGCTGTATATCATCTGAGAGGGACACGAGGGACACGCTGGACAGCATGTTCCAGACTATAACACCCTCCCGGTTTTCTTTGCCGCTACTCATTCTTGGCAGAGAGATGCTGCACCACCTTGCTGCATACAAGAAGGGAGCAGCCATTGCTGCCCTGTGGTCGGTGCAAGTCCTTGTATGCAGCACACAGCACAATACCCTTTCTTAGCATTCTTGATCAAACATGACTGGCTTGCAGTTTCCATTAGCTGAGTTAACTCCAGGTTAGCTACAGCAAAAGCTCCGCTCTTACTTCTCTGACCCATCGGCGCTCTCTGGACCGACGCGAACACCCCCCTTTCTGTCAATCAGAACTGGAGTGGTGATGCTTTGCTTTCAGCCACAACACGTGCCCGTGCCTAGGGACTGATGGGAAGGAGGAGTTTAAAAAGCCAGCTTACATGGTGCCCCGAATCCCACCCACCCTCCAGGACCAGAAAAAAACAGGACACACCCCCATATTTATTCTAGCCATTCTGTAGCCAGTACAGTCATTTCAGTGTCGATTCTGGTTGATTCTGCAGCTTTATAACAGTTGAAACAGCCAGCTCGTCAAGGCGGCTGATCTAGAAGGCAGGGGATCTGAACTGGCCCCAACTACCTATGACGTGACAGTGTCCATAACTCGGGTTAATCACAGGTTGTCCTGTGACATAAGGATGTACCGCTCTTTCACCTTTCTCCTTTGAAGCTTTGGGGTTTGTGCACGGGAGCCTTAGGTACCTTTCTTTTCAGAGTTGCTCATCATTTCAGCATTGTTTCTGGTGAGGAAAACATCCTTTCTGTGTAGATGTTCATTTATGTACATTTAATAAACAGCATGGTATCCTATACTAGCAATGATCTTTTTTTCAGACTAATGAAAAGTTCAAGACAAAAGCATGCTTTGTGTCTGCAAAGAAAAGTGTAAACCTCTGTAACTGTATTAAAAAGCTGCGGTTGTTTCACTCGCGGATGTTTGTAGCTATAGCAGAAACAGAGCTGCTGGCTGCCTTACTGCGAGGTCCACAGGACACCAGTCTTCTCCTGAAGGCTTTCTGCCAGCGTAATACTGTTTAAGTTGCCACTCCATTAAAACAGGACTTGTTCACTAATTGGTTCCTACATGAAAACCCCAGGATAGAAACTTGATGCTGGTTGGCAATGTCAAAAGCAGCATGAGGCGAGGCTGCCCAAAGCCTAGCTGCTGCGCTTGGAGGAAATGTGCCTTGAGTCCCGATGGGCAGACAGGGCACGCCTCTGCAAGTCTGCTTGGCAACACAGCACGACGCAACAGACCTGTGTACAAAGCGCATTAACATCATCACAGGTACAGCCAGTCACAAGGTAGGCAATGCCCGAGTGAAGGCTGCCAGCTGTCCTGCTGGCCGGCTCTGCCATTCACGGCTGCAGACTCCCTTTCCCAGGCACTCACTGAGCCAGGGGCTGGCTTCGCACTCGGAAAGCACGTAGCCCATGCAGCAGCTCCCTCCACTGCTCACCGTGGTTCCCCGTGGCTGCTTATGTACCCAACAGATCTCTTAGTCCCTCCTGTTTGTGTATGGAGAAGGACTCGTAGGAGAGGGGATAACAGTGATCACCAAACAGGGGAGTTTAAACTTTTGAGTGTAATGAGATACAGCTCAGAGGAGTTGCTACCTTGCTTTTCAGGAGAGCAAACTTGAAGCTACTCAGAGAGCTAGTCTGCAGTGTCCCCTACGAAGCTGCTTTGGAGGGCTTAGGGCTCATAGAGCAGCTTAGTTTTTCAGAACCACCTTCTGCAAGCACGGGAGCAGGCAATCTCACGGAGCCTTAAGTCAAACAAGAGGGGCAGAAGACCAGCTTGGCTGAACAGGGACCTCCTTTTTCAACTCAGGTGGAAAAAGAAATGTTATGATCCCTGGGACCAAGGTCCGGCTTGGCAGGAAGATCACAGAGCTGTAGTTCATACGTGTAAGGAGAGAACAGAAAAGGGCAAAGCTCAGCTAGAGTTGAAATTGGCCAGTGTTGTGTCGGCCTATAAAAAGGGCTTTTTACAGTACGTTCATAGCAATCGCTCATTGAGCACGGCCAGGGACTCTCTGAGGAGGAGGAGGATGCGGCTGGGCTTGCCGGTGCATCGGCCACAGAGCCGCCAGCACCAGGGGCAGAAGCAGAAAGCGCAGAGGTGTGTGAGGTGCACAGAGAGCGGGGGCTGCGCAAACCCCTCCGAGCGTATCGCGGGATACGTTGTATCGCGGGATACGTTCACAGAATCACAGAATCACAGAATCACTAGGTTGGAAAGGACCTTTAAGATCATCAAGTCCAACCATTAATCCAGAACCACAATGTCCCCTAAACCACGTCCTGAAGCGCCACATCCACACGTTTTTTGAACACTTCCAGGGATGGCGACTCCACCACCTCCCTGGGCAGCCTGTTCCAATGCCTGACCACTCTCTCAGTGAAGAAATTTTTCCTAATATCCAATCTAAACCTCCCCTGGCGCAACTTGAGTCCATTTCCTCTTGTCCTATCACTAGTTACTTGGGAGAAGAGACCAACACCCTCATCGCCACAACCCCCTTTCAGGTAGTTGTAGAGAGCGATAAGGTCTCCCCTCAGCCTCCTCTTCTCCAGACTAAACAACCCCAGTTCCCTCAGCCGCTCCTCATAAGACTTGTGCTCCAGACCCCTCACCAGCTTTGTTGCCCTTCTCTGGACACGCTCCAGCACCTCAGCATCCTTCTTGTAGTGAGGGTCCCAAAACTGAACACAGTATTCAAGGTGCGGCCTCACCAGTGCCGAGTACAGGGGCACAATCACTTCCCTACTCCTGCTGGCCACACTATTCCTGATACAGGCCAGGAGACTGTTGGCCTTCTTGGCCACCTGGGCACACTGCCGGCTCATGTTCAGCCGGCTGTCAACCAGCACCCCCAGGTCCCTTTCTGCCGGGCTGCTCTCCAGCCACTCCTCCCCAAGCCTGTAGCATTGCATGGGGTTGTTGTGGCCAAAGTGCAGGACCCTGCACTTGGCCTTATTAAACCTCATACAGTTGGCCTCTGCCCATCGATCCAGCCTGTCCAGATCCCTCTGCAGAGCCCTCCTACCCTCCAGCAGATCAACACTCCCACCCAGCTTGGTGTCATCTGCAAACTTACTGAGGGAGCACTCGATTCCCTCATCCAGATCATCAATAAAGATATTGAACAAGACTGGCCCCAGAACCAAGCCCTGGGGAACACCACTCGTGACCGGCCGCCAGCCGGATTTAACGCTGTTCACCACAACTCTCTGGGCTCGGCCATCCAGCCAGTTCCTCACCCAGTGAAGAGTAAACCCATCTAAGCCACGAGCCACCAGTTTCTCCAGGAGAATGCTGTGGGAGACGCTGTCAAAGGCTTTACTAAAGTCCAGGTTGACAATGTCCGCTGCCTTTCCCTCATCCACTAGGCGGGTCACCTGGTCATAGAAGGAGATCAGGTTGGTCAAGCAGGACCTGCCTTTCATGAACCCATTCTGGCTGGGCCTCATCCTTTGGCTGTCCTGCACATGCCCTGTGAGCACTCTCAAGACCAACCGCATACATCGTTGTATCACGTTGGCGGTTTTGGTGGGTAACTATGTACGTAATGTAGGGACACATGCTTTCTTACAGGATGAAAAGATGTCATGTAAAAGGTGGTTTCTGTGAGAAAGTGAGATTCTTCCTATTAAACTGTGTTGGTTTCTGTGTTCAAGGTGTCAGAGTGACCGGAGGAAGTTTGTGTTGTGCCTTCCAACAGCCCGGAGCACAGCCATTCAGGCTTCTGTGGGCAAAGCTGCGGAAGATATAGGCAGGCCTTCTGATGCACAGGAAGGCGGCAGAGGGTTACAAGGCATTGCTTTGCTGTTGGAAGTGCCTTCAGGAGCTTGTAACAGACAGCACAAACGTTCTGGGCGCAGGCTCAGGCACCGATGATGCTCCAGGTGCTGCCTGAGTTGACTCCTTCAAGGGAAAACAAGCCTTCCTTGCTGCCTGTCTGTCTTTCCTTCTCTCTCTCTCTCTCTCTCTCTCTCTTTCTCTCCCTCTTCAGAAATAAAGGTTGATCTACCAACAGCGGTAACACTCTCCTTAAGCAAGGCTGAGATTAGAGGTCACTCTGGTATTCAAGGGAAAGCAGGAGTTCCAGGTGGAGCTGTGTATTTCCTGTAGGATAATTAACTTTAGAACACCTCTTCACGTCAGATGTCTTGTAGTATTTAGAAATATCTTTTTTTTTTTTTTTTTTTTTTAAGGTACCAATGTTTATTAGCAATTAAAAACATTGCAGGGGGGCTGCAGGGGTGGCTTCTGTGGGAAGCTGCTAGAAGCTTCCCCTATGTCCAGCAGAGCTGATGCCAGCCGGCTCCAAGACGGCCCCACCGCTGGCCAAGGCCGAGCCAGTCAGCAACAGTAGTAGCACCTCTGGGATAACGTATTTCAGAAAGCGGGTAAGAACTGGCAGGCAGCAACTGCAGTGGGAGAGAGGAGCGAGAATACATGAGAGAAACATCTCTGCAGACACCCGGTTCAATGCAGAAGGAGGGCAGGAGGGGCTGCAGGGGCCGGAGCAGAGACCCCTCTGCAGCCCCTGCTGAAGACCATGGCGAGGCCGGCTGTGCCCCTGCAGTCCATGGAGCTCCGTGGGGGAGCAGATGTCCACCTGCAGGCTGGGGAGGACCCCACGCTGGAGCAGGGGGCTGCACGAAGGAGGCTGTGACCCCACTGGAAGCCGGAACTGGAGCAGGCTCCTGGCAGGACCTGTGGCCCCGTGGAGAGAGGAGCCCACGCTGGCACAGGTTTGCTGGCAGGACTTGTGGCCGCGTGGGGGACCCACCGTGGAGCAGCCTGTTCCTGAAGGACGGCACCCCGTGGCAGGCACCCAGGCTGGAGCAGTTGGTGAAGAACTGCAGCCTGTGGGAAGGCCTCACGTTGGAAAAGTCCGTGGAGGACTGTCTCACGTGGGAGGGACCCCAGGCTGGAGCAGGGGAAGAGTGTGAGGAGTCCTCCCCCTGAGGAGGAAGGAGCAACAGAGACAACATGTGATGAACTGACCGTAACCCCCATTCCCCGTCCTCCTGTGGCACTCGGTGGGAGGAGGCAGAGAAAATGGGGAGCAAAGTCGAGCCCGGGAAGAAAGGAGGGGTGGGCGGAAGGTGTTTTAAGATTTGGGGTTAGTTCTCATTACCTTACTCTGATTCGATTGGCAATAAATGAAACAAATTTCCCCAAGTCCACTCTCTTTTGACTCTGACGGCAATTGCTGAATGATCGCTCCTTGTCCTTGTCTCGACCCACAAGCTTCTTGTTGTACTTTCTCTCCTCTCTCCAGCCGAGGAGGGGAGTGAAAGAGCAGCTTTGGTGGGCACCTGGAATCCAGCCAAAGTCAACCCATCACAGAAGTACTTTGCATTACGTTTCTTGAAGCTTGCCGAATGGAGATGCTTAGAACAAGGGGAAAAAACGCATCCTTTAGCCCCAATATTTGCTCTCGAACTGCACAGGCTACAAAGAATGTGTGGAGAATGTGCCCACTAATTCTCAGCTATGGGGATACCGAATCCAAACCTCCTTGGTAGAAGAGGGAACTAGAACTCGGGTGGGATTCGGCTCGCTCTAACTTCTGTGGCTATGTTCGGGCTAGGGATCCGCACAGCCGTTGTAGTGAGTGGATATGAAGGGCCTGATGCAGTTGCCTCCCCCTGCGCATCATGTGGGTGTGATCTGAGATTCTATAGGTATGTCCTCTGGCCTCCAGCTGTCCCCTCCGAAGGGCAAGGCTGTCCGTAGGTCCTGTGTCGTGCCTGCTAGACTCTAGGTGCTAGCTTCATTACGGTCTCTGAGATGGCATGAAGTTGCCCGTGTGTAGGAAATCGACCTGAGGCCCTAGTCAATACAGCCAGTTAAGTCTAAAGGGGCCCTAACTAAAGACGTCTACTTTAGGACAGCATGAATAGCTTTTTACTCTGCTAACTCTAATGGTATCTTCGCAATTTTGTAACCGCACTATCTGCAATAAGCCTATCTAAAGTCAGAGGAGCTGAGTCCCACCCAGGGTATCTCGTGTTTGAGTGGGTGGTCTCAGCATCTTTTGGATGTGTGCTTTTGGAACTTCCAGGGAGAAATTTAAGCTCTTGGAAAGAGGATTCCCAAAAACTGGGGTGCTGTCAACTTTCACGTGTCAACAGGCTGAAGAAAAACATAATTTCTGAAGCAGTCGCTTCCTTAGATGCTAAAAGCAATTTGATATCACGCTTCAGGTGACCCTGCTCTCTTGCGAAGCCGGAACTTATGTACACAAGCTTTACTGTCACGGGTGCCGAATGGTAAGAAAGCATCACCGTTCAGGCGGGCTGAACAGGCTCTTCGGGAGGGACAGGCAGGCGAGGGGGAGGAGCTGCACCGTGTGTAAGGTGGGCATCTGCTTTGGAGGGCGGCGGGGCCCGTGAGAGCTGGTCCGTTCTAAAGAGCCACCTTTTAAAAGCCCAGGAGCAGGCCATGCCTTTGTGTTGAAAGTCAAGCAAGTGGGGTAGAACACCCACTTGCCTGAAGAGGGAACTCCTTTTGGAAGTCAGGCGGAAAAAGAAATTGTATCATGATCCCTAGAAGCAAGGCCAGCCTTGGCAGGAAGACTATGGAGCTGTGCTTCACATATGTAGGGAGAAATGATGGAAGGCCAAAGCTCAGCTAGAGTTGAAAGTGGCCAGTGTTCTGTCAGACAACAAAAAAAGCCTTCTGAAGTATGCTAAGAGAAAGAGGAGGTCTAAGGAAAGTATTGCACTGATATGTAGTGAAGGTGGTCACCTGACCAATGAGGATGAAGAGAAGTCGGAGGCACTTAATGCTTTTGTTTTGCCTCAGCCTTCAATATGAATGAAGGGCTTGCGAGTCAGAAGACCATGGCTGCAGCAGCAGTGACTTTCCCTTGGTGGACGCTGAAAGTGCAAGGGAGCAGCTGTATCAGTTGAATGTTGCCAAGTCCGTGGGGCCGGATGGGATTCATCCCAGAACCCCGAAGGAGTTAGCAAATGTCATGGCAGGACCCCTCTCCGTCACCCACCAAAGCCTTGGGAGTCTGGGACGTCCCTGCTGACGGGAAGCTAGCCAGCCTCATTGCAGTTTATCAGAAGGGCGTGAGGGAAGAAAGACCCAGGAAATGACAGAGCTCCTAGTCTACCCTCCGTTTCTGTGAAAGTGGTGGAGAAGATCATGCTGGGTGTTATTGAAAGGTATTTCAAGGACAATGCAATCATCAGGCGCAGTCAGCATGGCTTCATGAAGGGCAAGTCCCGTTGAACTAGTTTGATATCCTTCTACGACAAGGTCACCTGCCTAGTGGATGATGGGAAAGCGGGGGATGCGGTTGCTCTGATTTTAGCAGGGCTTTTGATACTGTCCCTCACAGTAGCCTTCTGGACAAGTTGTCCAACTGTGAGGTGAGCAAGTACACAGTGCACGGGGTGAAGAACTGGCTGAAGGGCAGCGCTCACAGGGTTCTAGTGGATGGGGCTACATCTGATTGCAGACCAGTCACCAGCGGTGCTCCTCGAGGCTCCGTTCTAGCGCCAGTTCCGCCCAACATTCTAATCAATGATCTGGATGAAGGAGTTGAATGCACCAGGAAGCAGCTTGCTGGCGATCCTAAGCTGGGAGGTGCTGTTGACCCTCTTGAGGACAAGAGACCTTGCAGAGGGATCAGGACTGCTTCAGGCTAGACGCTAGGAAGCATTTCTTTACCCAGAGAGTGACCGAACACTGGACCAGGCTTCCTAGAGAGGCGGTCGTTGCTTCACGCCTATGGGTGTTCAAGAGGCATTTGGACAATGCCCTTAATAATACGCTTTAACTTTTGGTCAGCCCTGAAGTAGTCAGGCAGATTGCACTAGATGGCCATGGTGGGTCCCTTCCAACCGAACTATTCTATTGTATTCACCCTTGACACTACAGCCGCAAAAGCTGTGCTCGCACTTCAGCCATGCATTCTCCTACATACACCGACATACAATTATTATCAGAGTGACCCAAGGTAGAGTTGCCTTCTGAAACGGCGCCTGGGAACTGTTCACTTCAAGACCTTTCAAGGTCTTGGCTTGCTCAGAAGGGCAGCTGTCAATGACAGCACACACAGGCTACCAGGGAAGACAGACACTGTGTAGAGACATGCCCCGATCGTCCTTTGCTCTCCTCTGCCTTCCCATTAGCCCTGTGCTCAGCTGTGGAGGGACAAGAAGGTTCAGGCTTGTGCCTAGGTCCTGACCATGACCTTGCCCTGCTCCTGCAGCATAAAATGGTGCTGCTTTGCTTGGAAGCACAGTACATGCCAGGGGACTGATGGGAAGGAGGAGTCGACAAAGACAAATGGAGCACAGAAACCCTTGAGAATGGCCAGTGGCAGGTGCTAAGATAAAATAGGGGTGTGCTGCCTATCTCACTTTTCGTCCATCCAATATGTCCGTCTTCAGAAACTCACGGCCAGTCCCGGAAATTCATTCCTAGACTACGTAGAAAGTGCTGAGCGCTGTCTCTCTCCCCCACAACCCCTTCCTTCCTTCCTTTTCCTTCCTTCCTTCCTTCCTCCCTCCCTTCCTCCCTCCCTCCCTTCCTTCCTTCCTTCCTTCCTTCCTTCCTTCCTTCCTTCCTTCCTTCCTTCCTTCCTTCCTTCCTTCCTTCCTTCCTTCCTTCCTTCCTTCCTTCCTTCCTTCCTTCCTTCCTTCTGTGAGGAATGAGTGATTCGTGTAAAGAAAATCTAGTGAATATAAGCTTGAAGCAAATGTCATTTATATTGAAATAAAGGAATATATTTAGGGCATGACCATAAACAGGGGAGTGGTAGTCTTTATGTAACTTCCTGATAAGTATAGTTTGGGTAACTCCCTTGATATGTGTAGCTTATGTAGCCTCCTGATATGTAAGTTAGTTCCTGATATACTAGTGCAAACCAGTGTTGTAAATAACCGCAGAAATGTCGAGAAAATGTATAGCCAAATAAGGTAGCATAATATAAGTAGAATAACGGAGCGCCTGCACAAACAGACAGGTCATGTAGAGTGCACTGGCGAAGAGGAGCATCTTCCTCCCAACGACCACCGGACGACCACCTAGAAAAAGATGAAGCATGCGCAGACCGGGGAAGTGGTGACGTACTTAAAGAAAGAGTCATCTTCCAAGAAAAAGGCGGAGAAAGGCGAGAAACGAAGCCTAGGGAACTATAAAGGAAGGAATTGTAAGAGGTGAAGGTGTACGTCTTGGTGGAGCGGAGACTCCCGGCGCACCCAGCGCTGTTTGCTTGCCTCTATTCGTTTAATAAATTGTAAACTTAAATTGGAATCCTGTTTGGGACTCAATCATTTATCACAATTGGGGGCTCGTCCGGGATGGCCTTCGTTCCTGAATACTGACTTGATCTAGGAGGGGCGCCCCAGCATTTGGTGGCTCCTGATCGGGTCGGGTCGGGTCGGGACTAACACCATCCTGAACCCAAATAGGGGCAAGCAAAGAATTTAATTTTTATGAGCTCCCTTGCCGGCTGCAGTAGTTTATTTTGCCTGTAATTCTGCGCGCGAAGATCCGAACGAAGACGACGGGGTCGTAAGTATTTAAGGTGTATACCGTTCGGTTGGGTGGGATTCGGTTGCCTGTGTGTGTAAGAGTGTGACTGAGACGGAACCTCGTTCCGAAGCGATTGTGGAGGTCTTCTAACCGCGGTTCCATTCTCCCGCGAGGGACTTGGCCGGTGAAGGACCGAAGCGATTTTTATAGGATCCGTAGGTGAGTGACAAGTTTGAAACCCCCTGCAAGACACTCTTATTGGTAACCAAGGGCTGTAGGAATTGCCACAGTAAAAATTCCTAGATGGGTCAGACGAAATCGAGAACCCAGGACCAGAAGAAAGGGAGCGAATTACTAAAAATACCTCCGGAGAGTCCATTAGGAATAATGTTAAAACATTGGAATAATAAGGGCCCTGGAAAAGGGAAGACAAAAGAGAAATTAGTTAAATATTGTATGGTAAAATGGCCAAAGAACCCCTTGAGACCCCATGTTTTTTGGCCTGTATTTGGGTCATTTGAGGATTGGGTTTGTCAGGCGCTAAACCTGTATGTAAATTCTAAGGAACCGTTTTGCCAAGAGGAGAGCGAGTATGCTAGTTTATGGATAAAGGCCTGTGTGGGCATTTTTAATCTTAAAACAGGGGTAGGGAAAAATAAGACCGTAGGGGAGCAACACATGGAAAAGGAAAAGAAGGATTGGGACCCCCTAGATCACTTACCTCCCCCGTATAATCCAGCTACCCGTCAAATACCGTCACCAAATTTGACGGCTTCCCCTACGGCCCCGGGGTCGAATTCAACTCTAAGGGAAGGATCCCAAACTGAGCACCCAGAGCGTCTTTGTATCCTTTACGGGAAGTACCTCTGGGTGGAGATAGAGGATTGGCAAGAGAGAGGGTTGGAGGAATTACTAAGAGAAGCTCAAAAGGTTTATGTCAGGAGGGACGAAGAAAAACAAAAAGCAGAGGCAAGAATTTTTGTAGCAGCAGTGAGGGAAAGTCAGAGGAGTAAGACTCAGCTGGGAGAGAAAAAAGAGACGAGACCAGAACAGCCACCCCAGGGACAATCTCATCAAGACAGACCCACAAATCCCGTCTGTTACTATTGTAACAAAAAGGGACATGTTCAGAAAAACTGCCGTCAACGGGAACGGGATGAGAAAATGTTCAAAGAGGATTGGGGGTGTTAGGGGCTATATCTTCTGGGGACCTCAACATCAACAGAGCCCTTGATAAAACTATTAGTAGGTCCCCAAAAAGAAGAAGTTTTATTTTTAGTAGATACTGGAGCTGAAAGGTCAACGATTCAGAAACTCCCAAAAGGGGTAGGAAAAGGAAAAGCCCAGATGTCAGTAATAGGTGCAAAAGGAGAACCCTTCAAAGTCCCCATCTTAGAAGAAGTAGAGATTGAGACAGAGACAAAAATTTGTTTAAATGATTTACTTTTATTACCAGAAGCAGAATATAACCTATTAGGGAGGGACTTGATTTTAAAACTAAACCTAACTATTCAGAGCCAAGGAGATCGGTTATATATTAACTTATGTACCTTAACCCAACTTGATGAGGAAAAAATTGACCCCCAAGTATGGTATAAGGAAGGAGATGTTGGGAGATTAGATATGGAACCCATCAAGGTACAAAGAACAGACCCTCATAAGCCAATTAGAATTTAACAATATCCTATATCTATAGAAGGCCGGAGAGGTCTAAAACCTATTGTGGATAAATTACTAAAAAAGTGGGGCTTTGGAACCATGTATGTCACCCCATAATACCCCTTTACTCCCTGTAAAGAAATCAGATGGTACATATAGGACGGTACAGGATTTGAGAGCCGTGAATCGGCGAACAATCACCAAATTCCCTGTCGAGGCAAATCCTTATACTTTATTGAGTCACCTGTCTCCTAAACATATTTGGTATAGTGTAATAGGTTTGAAAGATGCCTTTTGGGCCTGTCCTTTGGATAAGGGGTTCAGAGATTATTTTACCTTTGAATGGGAAAGACCCCGAAACAGGACGAAAAACAACAATTAAGGTGGACTGTGCTACCACAAGGGTTTACGGAGTCACCAAATTTGTTTGGACAGACCTTAAAGAAAATCTTACAAGGTTTTACAGTACACGAGGAGGGAAAATTCTTACAATATGTGAATGATTTACTGGTAGCAGGAGAAACTGAAGAGGAGACCCGAAAAGCCACCATTAGATTGTTAAATTTTTTAGAGAAAAAGGGATTAAAAGTGTCCTGCTCGAAATTACAATTTATAGAGCAAGAAGTAAAATATTTGGGACATTGGTTAAACAAAGGAAAAAAAAAAAGAAACCAGATCCTGACCGGGTTTCTGGTATTTTAATCCTAAGACCTCCACAGACTAAAAAGGGAATGAAAAAAAAAAAAAACCAACCAACCAACCAAACAAAAAAACCACACTGGTGGGATATTTATCCAAATTGTTAGATTCGGTGAGCAGGGGGTGGCCAGCATGTCTCCAAGCCCTAGTTGCTATGGCATTATTGATAGAGGAAGCTAGGAAAATTACCTTTAGTGCACCTCTAAAGGTATATACGCCACATAATGTTAGGAATGTCCTCCAACAGAGGACAGAGAAATGGTTGACAGATAGTCGACTTTTGAAATATGAAACCATCTTGATAGATTCACCTAATTTGGAATTAGGAGTCACCTCTGCCCAGAGCCCCGCTCAGTTCCAGTTTGGGGAACCCTCCGAAGCAGTAGTGCTATAACACAATGGTTTAGAAGTTATAGGATCCCAGACAAAAGTAAGGCTCAATCTTAGAGATATTGAATTAGAGGGAGGAGAAAAATTGTTTGTAGATGGATCCTCCCGAGTAATAGAAGGGAAGAGAAAATCAGGATATGCAAAAATTGGCAAGGACTTAGAACTTGTGGAATCAGGACCTCTGAGTCCATCATGGTCAGCTCAGGCTTGTGAGCTTTATGCCCTATGTAGGGCCCTGGAATTATTAAAAGAAAGAAGAGGGACCATATTCACAGATTCCAAATATGCATATGGAGTAGTCCATACTTTTGGAAAAATTTGGGAGGAAAGAGGCTTGATTAACACTCAAGGAAAGAACTTAATACATCAGGAGTTGATAGTAAAATTTTAGAAGTGTTAAGAGAACCAAAGGAAATAGCCGTGGTGCATGTGAGGGGACACCAAAAGGGATTAGATTATCGAATTAGAGGAAATAATTTAGCAGATAAGGAGGCTCAGGAAGCAGCCTTGAGGATTGAAACTGTTAAAATTAATCATACACAAACAAGGGAGGACACTAGTGGAAGAGGATAAGAGGAAAAGGAGAAAAAGTTTACGCTGGAGGAACAAGCAAAATTAGAGAAAATAGGAGCTAGAGTGGAACAAGGGAAATGGACATTACCTGATGAGCGAGAGATGTTGCCAGAAGCTTACGCTAGGCAAGTATTAGAACGCTTACACACGCAAACACATTGGGGTACAAAAGTGTTAAGTGATCATTTCCTTAAACAGTTTGGCTGTATTGGAATTTTTTGAAATAGCAAGGCAAATTACACAAGGGTGTTTAACTTGTCAAAGGGTAAATAAGGCCGTGTTTCGACAAGTGGCCAGGGGAGGAGGAAAACTAGCTTATAGACCGTTTGAAAGGATTCAAGTCGACTTTACCAAATTACCAAGAATAGGAAGATTGAAATATTTGTTAGTTATAGTAGACCATTTAACACGATGGGTCGAAGCCTATCCTGTGGCAAGAGCGACAGCTCAGACGGTGATAAAATTTTATTAGAACACCTAATCCCCAGGTATGGGATAATACAATATATTGATTCTGATCAAGGCACTCGCTTTACTTCTAAAATTATAAAATCCTTGTGCCAATCATTAGGTATTAAATGGGAATATCATACCCCATGGCATCCTCAAAGTTCGGGAGTAGTAGAAAGAATAAACCAAACAATAAAGCAAGAGCTAGCGAAGCTAATGGTTGAAACACAGATGCCATGGACTAAATGTTTACCGCTAGCCCTTCTTAACATAAGGATCAAACCGCACAGTGAGACTGGATTATCGCCATATTAGGTTTTATACGGCATGCCCTATCTCCAAGGGAAACAATGTAGTGGAAGATTGTAATATTCGGAACTATGTTATCGTTTTAGGAGAAAGGTTGAAAGAACTAAGAGATATAGGAATAATGGCACAAACCCTACCTTTGGGGTTTGCAATCCATCAATTCAAACCAGGGGATAAGGCACTGATCAAAACTTGGAAGAAAGAAACTTTAGTTCCTTCATGGGAAGGACCCTTTGTTGTATTGTTAACTACAGATACTGCCATCCGGACCACGGAAAAGGGGTGGACACACACGACTCGAGTAAAAGGACCCATGAAAGACTGGAAAGTTATTTTGCAACCTGGAACCACAAAAGTAACATTAAAAAGGGAATGAACGTATGAGAAATGATCACGAATTAAAGACTATAGCATTAAGCAATTATCGGGCAGGACTAAGTTTATGTCCACTATGTAACCCATGTTGTATGATTATTGAGGGTTAGGTGTAACCCGTGTAACAAATATATCATTTCCCACAGAGGCTAACAGGGACGTTTTCAAATTCAAAGCTGAAGTTTCCTCTGCATTCGGTGTGGACAGACTACTCCTATAGGAGATTTCTGGTGGGTAAGATTTATTACTGTCATCGAAATAAAGAAGTCCGCTTGAGAAGGGGGAGAGGGCAAGACCGGGTAGGGATTCTCAGTCGCGACCAAGTAAGGCCCGTCAAGGATGAGCACCCCTTGTAGCTGATGCCTCCGACCATGAGATCCCTTACCGGACCTCTCCTGATTTTACTCGGACTCACCAACCTGGTGACAGGTAATCAAAATTGCACCGAGTGCATAAGAACCGCCCAGCACGGACGAGTAAGTAATAAAACATTAATGTCCCACACCTATTACGAGTGCAAAGGGAAACAGAACGGGAGTTGTATATACAATGGAACACAATGTAAGAAATGCTCGGTGGAAAATGATACTGTTTGTTACGATCCAAAGGAACTTCCTTATCAATAGTGGGTAGAAATGAAAACAAATTCGGAAGTAAGAAGATTCATTGGATTAAGTAAGGATATGGCCAATTTGAGCACATCAGTATCGGTAATTTTTGATGCATGCGATATTATAGATGATGATCTGGATATTAATTGTGGGAGTGTAGAGTGGAGATGGTACTATAGTAATCAACCAAAATATATTTGCCCAGGTGGAGGTGGACGTCAATGTCAGATAAATCCTGATTATGTACCTAGTCAAACGGTGAGATATCAGTCAGCACACCTATGTGGAAGAAGGGGATGGTCTTGTGTATGTTAGGATACTGCAAGCTGGGGATATGACAGAGCTTGTGTTTTGGTTATTAGCTTCTCCTTAGTCTGCTTTGTAGACTCGGAGCCAAAGAGACAACAGGCCTGGCTCCAGCAGATGCAAGGATGGCTTTCTTCTCTCTGCCAACCGTCCAAGGCATGGCAGGAAGGGCGGGAAGTGGGCAGGGCGTGCCTGCAAGCCCCTGGGCTGCACCAGGCTGCTCTGCTCTGCTTCATGCCACTTCCCCCCTCGCCGCCCGGGAGAGGCTGGGCTTCTGCAGACAGCTGCTCACTCGAGAAGGCAGCTAGGCAGCTGCTGCTTCCATTGCACTTGGCAAAGCCAAACTCCTCTCCGGGCTTCCGGGAGAGTGCCAAGGCCACCTTCCAGCGGGACATGCTGTGAAGACGAAGAAGAAGAAGAAGAAGGTTGCCTTTAACAAGTTGGAGTTAAGGAAGCTCTGCCCCTGGGCTCTGTGGCCAGCTGCATCCTCTTCCTCCCAGTCCCAGCACAAGAGAGCGCCTTTCCGCTGGGACCGCTGCTTTGGCTGGAGGCAACGTGCCCGTCTCAAGCGCACGACAGTGGCACGGGGGGACCTGCGGGAAGAGGGTTGGACGGGCTGCGGGCGGCACCGGTACGCGCACGAAGCATCCCGGCACACATGCGCACGTGCTCGTGAGCAAGAGCAGCTCAGCAAAGCTGCTGGAAAGCGGCGTGGCAGAAAAGGCCCGTGGGTCCTGCTGGACACCAAGCTGAGCAGCAGCCAGCACCGTGCCCTTGGCCAAAGGCGGCGGGCGGCGGTGCCCTGGGCTGCGCTGGGCAAAGCCTTGCCAGCAGCTGGAGGGAGGGGAGCCTTGCCCTCTGCTCAGCGCTGCTGAGGCCATGCCCGCAGTGCTGTGCCCAGGCCCGGGCTCCCCAGGCCGAGAGAGACAGGGGCCCCTCCCCCAGCCCCGCCCCCCAGCCCCCCCCCGGGCTTGGAATGGCAGCTGTGATGTCGCGGCGCTGGCCCGGCAACGGCCACAGTGCCTGCAGGCACGGCTCTGCCAGCACCCGGCAGCTCCAGGGAGAGACCAGCTCTCACCCAGCGGCACTGCCCGGCACCGGGACCCCCTCGGCAGCCTCGCTCCAGCCAGCTGGGAGCTCTCCGGAGCCCCAGCAGCGTGTCCGGCGCGAGGACTCCCCTGGCCCCGGCACGATGGGCCAGCTGAACTGCTGCTGCGGCTCCAGGTGGGCTCCCCCCACGGCTCGGGGACACGCCGGCGCAGCCGGGCCCCGCAGCAGCCGCCTTTCTCACGCCCTTTGCCGCCTGCTCTGCAGGGTCTACCCTGGCCCCGAGCAGCCGTGCGCGCCCGGCCCAGCATCAGCCCAGCCGCTGCTCCACCAGCGCGTGCGGGTGACGCAGGGCCGCGTGACGGGGAAGAGGCACCTCCTCCTCTTCAGCGATGCCTTGATCATCGCCAAGGCCAAGTAAGAGGCGCAGACCCCGGCTGCCTTTCCTCCTAAGGCCTGGCCCCGGCACCGGGGCAGGAACGCCCCAGGAGCAGCCCCAGGCCCCGGCCCCCCTGCTGCTGGCTGCACCCGTGGCCGTGCGCGGGGCAGGCGGAGGCCAGAGGGCAGCCGCCGGGCTCGGCCACCTCCAGGTCACTCCCTGCCGCTCCTCTCTGCAGACGTGGCAGCGCCCCGCGCCCGCAGCTCTGCCTGGCCCTGCGCCGGCTGTGGGTGCTGAGCGGCGGCAAGGGGGCGGCCGGGGATGCCGCCCAGGAGGAGGAAGACAAGGCCACCACGTCCCTCGTCCTCGCCTGGCCCTACGGATTCTGCGTCGTCACCTTCTGGTGGGTCTTGGTGCCACGTCCCCTGGCAGGGCCGAGCTGCGCTTCTGTCCGGCCCCACGCGGCTTCTTCCTGCCTCTGCGGCCGTCCCCACGGGGCAGGGCTGTGCCGGCGCCCGCCTCTGCCCGCGGGCTGGGCAGCAGCGGGCGCTCAGGCTCTTTCTCCTCTCTTTCCTGCAGCTCCCACTCACTGAAGGAGCTCTGGCTCAGCGCGCTCCGTGGGTAAGCCCTGCCTGGCAGCGCAGCTTGGGGTGCCCGTGCTCACAGCACGGGGGGATGCTCTAGCCGTAGCCGTACGATGCAGAAACGCCGCTCCTGAGCTGGGGAGAGCTGCCCCCACGGCTGCGGGCGGCTCTGGAGCGGGCAGAGCTGGCGGAGCTGCTTCACCCAGCCCCGTCCTCCCCCCTTGCCACTGCTCTCCGCTCGACGGCCGGGCGGTGCCCAGCTGCTTCGGGGCAGCTTGGAAGTGCTCCCCGGGCTGGCAGGTGAGGGAAGAGGCATCTTGGGTCTCACACAGCTCTTTCTCTGCCCCTGCCCCTTGCACAGGCCAGCAGAAGGAGTGGAGGGAGCCCGTGTCACCCAGCTGCCCTCCATCAAGCTCCTGCTGAAGGAGCTGCGCGGCCGCAATGCCGTGAGTGTCCCTCCTGGCCCCGCTCTGCCCCAGGGGCTGCTCCAACCCCGCACCAGCCCCATCGCTTCTCACCTGCTGCTCTTCTCCCTTTGCCCAGGCCAAAACACTCAACGCCAGCAGCCTGGAAAGGCTGGTCGAGGGCCTGGCAGAGGTGAGGAGCCCCCGGGCTGCCATCTTGGCCGTCCCCACATCTCACTCATGGCCCGCGGCCGATGCAGCTCGCCAGGGGCCCTTCGTGCTGCGGGGCTGCTCGCTGAGCACAGCGCATTTCTTGCAGGCTGGTGCCCAGCAGCGGCCACCTCCCGTCCCCTCCGGCAGCCAAGGTGGACGTGGCCACTCGGCCGGTGAGTTTGGAGGAGACGGGGGCAGGACGGCCCCTCTCTCCTGCGCTGGCAGGCGGCACCCGCGCTGCTCGGGGGCTGCTGCTGCCCTTCCCGCAGGGCACGGCCGCAGAGAGCTGAGCCCCCGGGGCGCCTCGTTCCCCAGCCACGCCTCTCCCTCGCTGTTGGCGGGGACGCCCAGCGCGCAGAGGCTTGGGCAGCATTCACCTGGCTCTTGCCCTCCATGGCTCTCTGCTCTGTTTTCCCTGGTGGCAGGCGGGACCCGCAGCAGGATGAGGGGGCTGCCCTGGCCCTTTGTGCGGCGAGGGACCTTGGCCACTGCGGAGGCGCCCGGGCAGTCGGGCTGTGCCGGCAGGGCGGGTCTCTTCGGCCGGCCCCTGGCAGCTCTCTGCAGCCAGGACGGCACGCTGCCCCAGCCCCTCCAGGTAAGCCAGCCTGGCCGGGGGGTGCCCGTGGCGCTGGCTCCTGCGCAGAGGCGCTGTCCCCAGCAGAGGGACCCCGGCTGGGGCTCGGGGACCAAGCCGGCTGCGCCCCACCTCCCCCACCTCCAGCCAGCCCTGCGTCCTGCCCTAGTGAAAGCAGAGCCGCCCACGCTCGCTCCTGGCCCTGAGGAAGGCTCACCGGCCCCGGGGCCTGTCCCCAGCCAAGCAACTGTCCTCCTCTGTCCCCCGCAGCTCTTGGAGGAGGAGAAGGATGTGGCTGGGCTTGCCGGCACGTCGGCCAAGGACTTGCCAGCACCAGAGGCGGAAGCAGAAGCAGCAGCGGTATGTCAGGTCCACAGAGAGGGTGACAGCACTGTCAGAAGTTGAGAGTGCTGCCGCAGGGACAAGCAAGGTCACCCACTAGCCGGCAGCTCTGCAAAGGTGCAGAGGAAGGGTGCTGCAGGATGGCCATGGCGGTTTGTGCGGTGATGCCACCAGAACTGGCTCAGCTGGGCTGAGCAAACCCATCCAAGGGCTGTGCCTTTCCGAGCTAAGGTAGCAATTGGGCAGGAAGGTCCTTGCCACCCGTGAACTTGCACATTTCCATTGCAGGTGCCTCCAGTCCCTCCAGAAAGTGAACACCTGGAGAGCTCCTCTGGGGAGACAAGGTAAAATGAGCTAGGTTTGGTGAAGAGCAGAATTGGTTCACGTTTATCATGGCTTGACCTGTCTAACAGTACATTGAATGGAAAGTTTGCCAGGCTCCAGAAGAGCAGCCTGTGAAGAGGGGAGCAACGGGCAACTGGACAGCGAGAGGAGCAAGTTGGGAGCAGAGGTCTGCGGGATGGGCAACTGAGGATATCCAGGCAGGCAAGAAGAACGAGGAGCCCAGGTGTGTAGCAGACTCTGCTGCCCATCTTTCAAAGCTCCGAACACTGCTCCGAGTATGGGCAATATTTCTGAGGTGCGCAGAGATGGCAGCGGGCAGGAAGCCCGCAGCTGCCCGTGGGAGAGCGTGTCTGTCAGGAGGAACATATCACTCCAGCGTTGGCAGCTCTCCTTCTGCACTTGTGGCAGCTCTGTTTGTGCAAGGCTGAGCAACACCCCAGCAGAGTCACAAGGCTCATAGCAATTTTTTGAGCTCTTTGACCCGCTCCCTACAGAAAGAGGCAAAGTCTTCCTTTTCTGTTCATGTCAGCTGGCAAGCCCAGCACTGGCTGCTGGTGTCTGAATCCCAAAGACGCAGCAAGGAGCTGTGTCACGTAGCTGTAGACCCTGAGGTACTGGCACTTCGTAAAAAGCTCACGTTGCTCCTGAGACAATTGAGGGAAGAAAAAAACAACCAAACAATACCAAAGCAGCGTGTTTTGCCTTCAAGCCTGGCTTTCTAGCAAGGGACAGTGAGGCGTGCTGCTGCTCGGCTTTTGGAAAGGACCACAGCACAGCTGCCCTGCCCAGCCCTGCTGCCTAGCAAAGCAGCTAGCAAAAAATTTGCAGAGCTCTGAGGGTGTCACACGTGTGGAGAAGGGGACAAAGCCGTGCCGTAGCCACTGCCAGGGAGGGTTCCCTCTCCTGTGCCAGGAACTGCCCCTTGGACAGCACACTGCCCAAAGAACGGGGCACAAAGTCGTGCCTCTTCCTGCCTTCATGGTTTCATGAGCACTTTGGACTCTCTTCTTGCAGGTGCCGATTTTTTTCTGCTGCCTGGATTGCCCCCATGAGCTCTGCTGCCTGGGCTTTGAGGGGCGCGATGCAGCCCCAGCACCACCTCGGCGGAGGCGAGGAGGGAGGCACCGCGCCCTTCTGCTCCGGCCGGCACATTTCACTCGGGCACCGCGACGCCGGAGCGGCCCCGCACCGCCCTCAGAGCCAGCCCAGCCCTGGCGGGAGGCCTTGCTGGCTCACTCCTCAGCTCCGTCAGCACCAGCCCACCAGCCAGCACAGCTGCCCCCGTGGGGAGCTGGCATGTCACCTGCAGATTCCATGGGGCGTGCTGGGCGTGGAGCTGTATATCATCTGAGAGGGACACGAGGGACACGCTGGACAGCATGTTCCAGACTATAACACCCTCCCGGTTTTCTTTGCCGCTACTCATTCTTGGCAGAGAGACGCTGCACCACCTTGCTGCATACAAGAAGGGAGCACCCATTGCTGCCCTGTGGTCGGTGCAAGTCCTTGTATGCAGCACACAGCACAATACCCTTTCTTAGTATTCTTGATCAAACATGACTGGCTTGCAGTTTCCATTAGCTGAGTTAACTCCAGGTTAGCTACAGCAAAAACTGCGCTCTTACTTCTCCGACCCATCAGCGCTCTCTGGACCCACGCGAACACTCCCCTTCTGTCAGTCAGAACTGGAGTGGTGATGCTTTGCTTTCAGCCACAACACGTGCCTGTGCCTAGGGACTGATGGGAAGGAGGAGTTTAAAAAGCCAGCTTACATGGTGCCCCGAATCCCACCCACCCTCCAGGACCAGAAAAAAACAGGACACACCCCCATATTTATTCTAGCCATTCTGTAGCCAGTACAGTCATTTCAGTGTCGATTCTGGTTGATTCTGCAGCTTTATAACAGTTGAAACAGCCAGCTCATCAAGGAGGCTGATCTAGAAGGCAGGGGATCTGAACTGGCCCCAACTACCTATGACGTGACAGTGTCCATAACTCGGGTTAATCACAGGTTGTCCTGTGACATAAGGATGTACCGCTCTTTCACCTTTCTCGTTTGAAGCTTTGGGGTTTGTGCACGGGAGCCTTAGGTACCTTTCTTTTCAGAGTTGCTCATCATTTCAGCATTGTTTCTGGTGAGGAAAACATCCTTTCTGTGTAGATGTTCATTTATGTACATTTAATAAACAGCATGGTATCCTATACTAGCAATGATCTTTTTTTCAGACTAATGAAAAGTTCAAGACAAAAGCATGCTTTGTGTCTGCAAAGAAAAGTGTAAACCTCTGTAACTGTATTAAAAAGCTGCGGTTGTTTCACTCGCGGATGTTTGTAGCTACAGCAGAAACAGAGCTGCTGGCTGCCTTACTGCGAGGTCCACAGGACACCAGTCTTCTCCTGAAGGCTTTCTGCCAGCGTAATACTGTTTAAGTTGCCACTCCATTAAAACAGGACTTGTTCACTAATTGGTTCCTACATGGAAACCCCAGGATAGAAACTTGATGCTGGTTGGCAATGTCAAAAGCAGCATGAGGCGAGGCTGCCCAAAGCCTGGCTGCTGCGCTTGGAGGAAATGTGCCTTGAGTCCCGATGGGCAGACAGGGCACGCCTCTGCAAGTCTGCTTCGCAACACAGCACGACGCAACAGACCTGTGTACAAAGCGCATTAACATCATCACAGGTACAGCCAGTCACAAGGTAGGCAATGCCCGAGTGAAGGCTGCCAGCTGTCCTGCTGGCCGGCTCTGCCATTCACGGCTGCAGACTCCCTTTCCCAGGCACTCACTGAGCCGGGGCCTGGCTTCGCACTCGGAAAGCACGTAGCTCGTGCAGCAGCTCACTCCACTGCTCACCATGGTTCCCCGTGGCTGCTTATGTACCCAACAGATCTCTTAGTCCCTCCTGTTTGTGTATGGAGAAGGACTCGTAGGAGAGGGGATAACAGTGATCACCAAACAGGGGAGTTTAAACTTTTGAGTGTAATGAGATACAGCTCAGAGGAGTTGCTACCTTGCTTTTCAGGAGAGCAAACTTGAAGCTACTCAGAGAGCTAGTCTGCAGTGTCCCCTACGAAGCTGCTTTGGAGGGCTTAGGGCTCATAGAGCAGCTTCGTTTTTCAGAACCACCTTCTGCAAGCACGGGAGCAGGCAATCTCGCGGAGCCTTAAGTCAAACAAGAGGGGCAGAAGACCAGCTTGGCTGAACAGGGACCTCCTTTTTCAACTCAGGTGGAAAAAGAAATGTTATGATCCCTGGGACCAAGGTCCTGCTTGGCAGGAAGATCACAGAGCTGTAGTTCATACGTGTAAGGAGAGAACACAAGAGGCCAAAGCTCAGCTAGAGTTCAAATTGGCCAGTGTTGTGTCAGGCTATAAAAAGGGCTTTTTACAGTACGTTCATAGCAATCGCTCATTGAGCACGGCCAGGGACTCTCTGAGGAGGAGGAGGATGCGGCTGGGCTTGCCGGTGCATCGGCCACAGAGCCGCCAGCACCAGGGGCAGAAGCAGAAACCACAGAGGTGTGTGAGGTGCACAGAGAGCGGGGGCTGCGCAAACCCCTCCGAGCGTATCGCGGGATACGTTGTATCGCGGGATACGTTGTATCACGGTGGCGGTTTTGGTGGGTAACTATGTACGTAATGTAGGGACACATGCTTTCTTACAGGATGAAAAGATGTCATGTAAAAGGTGGTTTCTGTGAGAAAGTGAGATTCTTCCTATTAAACTGTGTTGGTTTCTGTGTTCAAGGTGTCAGAGTGACCGGAGGAAGTTTGTGTTGTGCCTTCCAACAGCCCGGAGCACAGCCATTCAGGCTTCTGTGGGCAAAGCTGCGGAAGATATAGGCAGGCCTTCTGATGCACAGGAAGGCGGCAGAGGGTTACAAGGCATTGCTTTGCTGTCGGAAGTGCCTTCGGGAGCTTGTAACAGACAGCACAAACGTTGTGGGCGCAGGCTCAGGCACCGATGATGCTCCAGGTGCTGCCTGAGTTGACTCCTTCAAGGGAAAACAAGCCTTCCTTGCTGCCTGTCTGTCTTTCCTTCTCTCTCTCTCTCTCTCTCTCTCTCTCTTTCTCTCCCTCTTCTGAAATAAAGGTTGATCTACCAACAGCGGTAACACTCTCCTTAAGCAAGGCTGAGATTAGAGGTCACTCTGGTATTCAAGGGAAAGCAGGAGTTCCAGGTGGAGCTGTGTATTTCCTGTAGGATAACTAACTTTAGAACGCCTCTTCACTTCAGATGTCTTGTAGTATTTAGAAATTTTTTTTTTTTTTTTTTTTTTTTTTAGGTACAAATGTTTATTAGCAATTAAAAATATTGCGGGGGGGCTGCAGGGGTGGCTTCTGTGGGAAGCTGCTAGAAGCTTCCCCTATGTCCAGTAGAGCCGATGCCAGCCGGCTCCAAGACAGCCCCACCGCTGGCCAAGGCCGAGCCAGTCAGCAACAGTAGTAGCACGTCTGGGATAACGTATTTCAGAAGGGGGGTAAGAACTGGCAGGCAGCAACTGCAGTGGGAGAGAGGAGCGAGAATACATGAGAGAAACATCTCTGCAGACACCCGGGTCAATGCAGAAGGAGGGGCAGGAGGGGCTGCAGGGGCTGGAGCAGAGACCCCTCTGCAGCCCCTGCTGAAGACCATGGCGAGGCCGGCTGTGCCCCTGCAGTCCATGGAGCTCCGTGGGGGAGCAGATGTCCACCTGCAGGCTGGGGAGGACCCCACGCTGGAGCAGGGGGCTGCACGAAGGAGGCTGTGACCCCACTGGAAGCCGGAACTGGAGCAGGCTCCTGGCAGGACCTGTGGCCCCGTGGAGAGAGGAGCCCACGCTGGCACAGGTTTGCTGGCAGGACTTGTGGCCGCGTGGGGGACCCACCGTGGAGCAGCCTGTTCCTGAAGGACGGCACCCCGTGGCAGGCACCCAGGCTGGAGCAGTTGGTGAAGAACTGCAGCCTGTGGGAAGGCCTCACGTTGGAAAAGTCCGTGGAGGACTGTCTCGCGTGGGAGGGACCCCAGGCTGGAGCAGGGGAAGAGTGTGAGGAGTCCTCCCCCTGAGGAGGAAGGAGCAACAGAGACAACATGTGATGAACTGACCGCAACCCCCATTCCCCGTCCTCCTGTGGCACTCGGTGGGAGGAGGCAGAGAAAATGGGGAGCAAAGTCAAGCCCGGGAAGAAAGGAGGGGTGGGCGGAAGGTGTTTTAAGATTTGGGGTTAGTTCTCATTACCTTACTCTGATTCGATTGGCAATAAATGAAACAAATTTCCCCAAGTCCACTCTCTTTTGACTCTGACGGCAATTGCTGAATGATCGCTCCTTGTCCTTGTCTCGACCCACAAGCTTCTTGTTGTACTTTCTCTCCTCTCTCCAGCCGAGGAGGGGAGTGAAAGAGCAGCTTTGGTGGGCACCTGGAATCCAGCCAAAGTCAACCCGTCACAGAAGTACTTTGCATTACGTTTCTTGAAGCTTGCCGAATGGAGATGCTTAGAACAAGGGGAAAAAACGCATCCTTTAGCCCCAATATTTGCTCTCGAACTGCACAGGCTACAAAGAATGTGTGGAGAATGTGCCCACTAATTCTCAGCTATGGGGATACCGAATCCAAACCTCCTTGGTAGAAGAGGGAACTAGAACTCGGGTGGGATTCGGCTCGCTCTAACTTCTGTGGCTATGTTCGGGCTAGGGATCCGCACAGCCGTTGTAGTGAGTGGATATGAAGGGCCTGATGCAGTTGCCTCCCCCTGCGCATCATGTGGGTGTGATCTGAGATTCTATAGGTATGTCCTCTGGCCTCCAGCTGTCCCCTCCGAAGGGCAAGGCTGTCCGTAGGTCCTGTGTCGTGCCTGCTAGGCTCTAGGTGCTAGCTTCATTACGGTCTCTGAGATGGCATGAAGTTGCCCGTGTGTAGGAAATCGACCTGAGGCCCTAGTCAATACAGCCAGTTAAGTCTAAAGGGGCCCTAACTAAAGACGTCTACTTTAGGACAGCATGAATAGCTTTTTACTCTGCTAACTCTAATGGTATCTTCGCAATTTTGTAACCGCACTATCTGCAATAGGCCTATCTAAAGTCAGAGGAGCTGAGTCCCACCCTGGGTGTCTCGTGTTTGAGTGGGTGGTCTCAGCATCTTTTGGATGTGTGCTTTTGGAACTTCCAGGGAGAAATTTAAGTTCTTGGAAAGAGGATTCCCAAAAACTGGGGTGCTGTCAACTTTCACGTGTCAACAGGCTGAAGAAAAACATAATTTCTGAAGCAGTCGCTTCCTTAGATGCTAAAAGCAATTTGATATCACGCTTCAGGTGACCCTGCTCTCTTGCGAAGCCGGAACTTATGTACACAAGCTTTACTGTCACGGGTGCCGAATGGTAAGAAAGCATCACCGTTCAGGCGGGCTGAACAGGCTCTTCGGGAGGGACAGGCAGGGCAGGCGAGGGGGAGGAGCTGCACCGTGTGTAAGGTGGGCATCTGCTTTGGAGGGCGGCAGGGCCCGTGAGAGCTGGTCCGTTCTAAAGAGCCACCTTTTAAAAGCCCAGGAGCAGGCCATGCCTTTGTGTTGAAAGTCAAGCAAGTGGGGTAGAACACCCACTTGCCTGAAGAGGGAACTCCTTTTGGAAGTCAGGCGGAAAAAGAAATTGTATCAATGATCCCTAGAAGCAAGGCCAGCCTTGGCAGGAAGACTACGGAGCTGTGCTTCACATATGTAGGGAGAAATGATGGAAGGCCAAAGCTCAGCTAGAGTTGAAAGTGGCCAGTGTTCTGTCAGACAACAAAAAAAGCCTTCTGAAGTATGCTAAGAGAAAGAGGAGGTCTAAGGAAAGTATTGCACTGATATGTAGTGAAGGTGGTCACCTGACCAATGAGGATGAAGAGAAGTCGGAGGCACTTAATGCTTTTGTTTTGCCTCAGCCTTCAATATGAATGAAGGGCTTGCGAGTCAGAAGACCATTGTTGCAGGAGCAGTGACTTTCCCTTGGTGGACGCTGAAAGTGCAAGGGAGCAGCTGTATCAGTTGAATGTTGCCAAGTCCGTGGGGCCTGATGGGATTCATCCCAGAGCCCCGAAGGAGTTAGCAAATGTCATGGCAGGACCCCTCTCCGTCACCCACCAAAGGCCTTGGGAGTCTGGGACGTCCCTGCTGACGGGAAGCTAGCCAGCCTCATTGCAGTTTATCAGAAGGGCGTGAGGGAAGAAAGACCCAGGAAATGACAGAGCTCCTAGGCTACCCTCCGTTTCTGTAAAAGTTATGGAGAAGATCATGCTGGGTGTTATTGAAAGGTATTTCAAGGACAATGCAATCATCAGGCGCAGTCAGCATGGCTTCATGAAGGGCAAGTCCCGTTGAACTAGTTTGATATCCTTCTACGACAAGGTCACCTGCCTAGTGGATGATGGGAAAGCGGGGGATGCGGTTGCTCTGATTTTAGCAGGGCTTTTGATACTGTCCCTCACAGTAGCCTTCTGGACAAGTTGTCCAACTGTGAGGTGAGCAAGTACACAGTGCACGGGGTGAAGAACTGGCTGAAGGGCAGCGCTCACAGGGTTCTAGTGGATGGGGCTACATCTGATTGCAGACCAGTCACCAGCGGTGCTCCTCGAGGCTCCGTTCTAGCGCCAGTTCCGCCCAACATTCTAATCAATGATCTGGATGAAGGAGTTGAATGCACCAGGAAGCAGCTTGCTGGCGATCCTAAGCTGGGAGGTGCTGTTGACCCTCTTGAGGACAAGAGACCTTGCAGAGGGATCAGGACTGCTTCAGGCTAGACGCTAGGAAGCATTTCTTTACCCAGAGAGTGACCGAACACTGGACCAGGCTTCCTAGAGAGGCGGTCGTTGCTTCACGCCTATGGGTGTTCAAGAGGCATTTGGACAATGCCCTTAATAATATGCTTTAACTTTTGGTCAGCCCTGAAGTAGTCAGGCAGATTGCACTAGATGGCCATGGTGGGTCCCTTCCAACCGAACTATTCTATTGTATTCACCCTTGACACTACAGCCGCAAAAGCTGTGCTCGCACTTCAGCCATGCATTCTCCTACATACACCGACATACAATTATTATCAGAGTGACCCAAGGTAGAGTTGCCTTCTGAAACGGCGCCTGGGAACTGTTCACTTCAAGACCTTTCAAGGTCTTGGCTTGCTCAGAAGGGCAGCTGTCAATGACAGCACACACAGGCTACCAGGGAAGAGAGACACTGTGTAGAGACATGCCCCGATCGTCCTTTGCTCTCCTCTGCCTTCCCATTAGCCCTGTGCTCAGCTGTGGAGGGACAAGAAGGTTCAGGCTTGTGCCTGGGTCCTGACCATGACCTTGCCCTGCTCCTGCAGCATAAAATGGTGCTGCTTTGCTTGGAAGCACAGTACATGCCAGGGGACTGATGGGAAGGAGGAGTCGACAAAGACAAATGGAGCACAGAAACCCTTGAGAATGGCCAGTGGCAGGTGCTAAGATAAAATAGGGGTGTGCTGCCTATCTCACTTTTCGTCCATCCAATATGTCCGTCTTCAGAAACTCACGGCCAGTCCCGGAAAATCATTCCTAGACTACGTAGAAAGTGCTGAGCGCTGTCTCTCTCCCCCACAACCCCTTCCTTCCTTCCTTTTCCTTCCTTCCTTCCTTCCTCCCTCCCTTCCTCCCTCCCTTCCTTCCTTCCTTCCTTCCTTCCTTCCTTCCTTCCTTCCTTCCTTCCTTCCTTCCTTCCTTCCTTCCTTCCTTCCTTCCTTCCTTCCTTCCTTCTGTGAGGAATGAGTGATTCGTGTAAAGAAAATCTAGTGAATATAAGCTTGAAGCAAATGTCATTTATATTGAAATAAAGGAATATATTTAGGGCATGACCATAAACAGGGGAGTGGTAGTCTTTATGTAACTTCCTGATAAGTATAGTTTGGGTAACTCCCTTGATATGTGTAGCTTATGTAGCCTCCTGATATGTAAGTTAGTTCCTGATATACTAGTGCAAACCAGTGTTGTAAATAACCGCAGAAATGTCGAGAAAATGTATAGCCAAATAAGGTAGCATAATATAAGTAGAATAACGGAGCGCCTGCACAAACAGACAGGTCATGTAGAGTGCACTGGCGAAGAGGAGCATCTTCCTCCAAACGACCACCGGACGACCACCTAGAAAAAGATGAAGCATGCGCAGACCGGGGAAGTGGTGACGTACTTAAAGAAAGAGTCATCTTCCAAGAAAAAGGCGGAGAAAGGCGAGAAACGAAGCCTAGGGAACTATAAAGGAAGGAATTGTAAGAGGTGAAGGTGTGCGTCTTGGTGGAGCGGAGACTCCCGGCGCACCCAGCGCTGTTTGCTTGCCTCTATTCGTTCAATAAATTGTAAACTTAAATTGGAATCCTGTTTGGGACTCAATCATTTATCACAATTGGGGGCTCGTCCGGGATGGCCTTCGTTCCTGAATACTGACTTGATCTAGGAGGGGCGCCCCAGCATTTGGTGGCTCCTGATCGGGTCGGGTCGGGTCGGGACTAACACCATCCTGAACCCAAATAGGGGCAAGCAAAGAATTTAATTTTTATGAGCTCCCTTGCCGGCTGCAGTAGTTTATTTTGCCTGTAATTCTGCGCGCGAAGATCCGAACGAAGACGACGGGGTCGTAAGTATTTAAGGTGTATACCGTTCGGTTGGGTGGGATTCGGTTGCCTGTGTGTGTAAGAGTGTGACTGAGACGGAACCTCGTTCCGAAGCGATTGTGGAGGTCTTCTAACCGCGGTTCCATTCTCCCGCGAGGGACTTGGCCGGTGAAGGACCGAAGCGATTTTTATAGGATCCGTAGGTGAGTGACAAGTTTGAAACCCCCTGCAAGACACTCTTATTGGTAACCAAGGGCTGTAGGAATTGCCACAGTAAAAATTCCTAGATGGGTCAGAGGAAATCGAGAACCCAGGACCAGAAGAAAGGGAGCGAATTACTAAAAATACCTCCGGAGAGTCCATTAGGAATAATGTTAAAACATTGGAATAATAAGGGCCCTGGAAAAGGGAAGACAAAAGAGAAATTAGTTAAATATTGTATGGTAAAATGGCCAAAGAACCCCTTGAGACCCCATGTTTTTTGGCCTGTATTTGGGTCATTTGAGGATTGGGTTTGTCAGGCGCTAAACCTGTATGTAAATTCTAAGGAACCGTTTTGCCAAGAGGAGAGCGAGTATGCTAGTTTATGGATAAAGGCCTGTGTGGGCATTTTTAATCTTAAAACAGGGGTAGGGAAAAATAAGACCGTAGGGGAGCAACACATGGAAAAGGAAAAGAAGGATTGGGACCCCCTAGATCACTTACCTCCCCCGTATAATCCAGCTACCTGTCAAATACCGTCACCAAATTTGACGGCTTCCCCTACGGCCCCGGGGTCGAATTCAACTCTAAGGGAAGGATCCCAAACTGAGCACCCAGAGCGTCTTTGTATCCTTTACGGGAAGTACCTCTGGGTGGAGATAGAGGATTGGCAAGAGAGAGGGTTGGAAGAATTACTAAGAGAAGCTCAAAAGGTTTATGTCAGGAGGGACGAAGAAAAACAAAAAGCAGAGGCAAGAATTTTTGTAGCAGCAGTGAGGGAAAGTCAGAGGAGTAAGACTCAGCTGGGAGAGAAAAAAGAGACGAGACCAGAACAGCCACCCCAGGGACAATCTCATCAAGACAGACCCACAAATCCCGTCTGTTACTATTGTAACAAAAAGGGACATGTTCAGAAAAACTGCCGTCAACGGGAACGGGATGAGAAAATGTTCAAAGAGGATTGGGGGTGTTAGGGGCTATATCTTCTGGGGACCTCAACATCAACAGAGCCCTTGATAAAACTATTAGTAGGTCCCCAAAAAGAAGAAGTTTTATTTTTAGTAGATACTGGAGCTGAAAGGTCAACGATTCAGAAACTCCCAAAAGGGGTAGGAAAAGGAAAAGCCCAGATGTCAGTAATAGGTGCAAAAGGAGAACCCTTCAAAGTCCCCATCTTAGAAGAAGTAGAGATTGAGACAGAGACAAAAATTTGTTTAAATGATTTACTTTTATTACCAGAAGCAGAATATAACCTATTAGGGAGGGACTTGATTTTAAAACTAAACCTAACTATTCAGAGCCAAGGAGATCGGTTATATATTAACTTATGTACCTTAACCCAACTTGATGAGGAAAAAATTGACCCCCAAGTATGGTATAAGGAAGGAGATGTTGGGAGATTAGATATGGAACCCATCAAGGTACAAAGAACAGACCCTCATAAGCCAATTAGAATTTAACAATATCCTATATCTATAGAAGGCCGGAGAGGTCTAAAACCTATTGTGGATAAATTACTAAAAAAGTGGGGCTTTGGAACCATGTATGTCACCCCATAATACCCCTTTACTCCCTGTAAAGAAATCAGATGGTACATATAGGACGGTACAGGATTTGAGAGCCGTGAATCGGCGAACAATCACCAAATTCCCTGTCGAGGCAAATCCTTATACTTTATTGAGTCACCTGTCTCCTAAACATATTTGGTATAGTGTAATAGGTTTGAAAGATGCCTTTTGGGCCTGTCCTTTGGATAAGGGGTTCAGAGATTATTTTACCTTTGAATGGGAAAGACCCCGAAACAGGACGAAAAACAACAATTAAGGTGGACTGTGCTACCACAAGGGTTTACGGAGTCACCAAATTTGTTTGGACAGACCTTAAAGAAAATCTTACAAGGTTTTACAGTACACGAGGAGGGAAAATTCTTACAATATGTGAATGATTTACTGGTAGCAGGAGAAACTGAAGAGGAGACCCGAAAAGCCACCATTAGATTGTTAAATTTTTTAGAGAAAAAGGGATTAAAAGTGTCCTGCTCGAAATTACAATTTATAGAGCAAGAAGTAAAATATTTGGGACATTGGTTAAACAAAGGAAAAAAAAAAAGAAACCAGATCCTGACCGGGTTTCTGGTATTTTAATCCTAAGACCTCCACAGACTAAAAAGGGAATGAAAAAAAAAAAAAACCAACCAACCAACCAAACAAAAAAACCACACTGGTGGGATATTTATCCAAATTGTTAGATTCGGTGAGCAGGGGGTGGCCAGCATGTCTCCAAGCCCTAGTTGCTATGGCATTATTGATAGAGGAAGCTAGGAAAATTACCTTTAGTGCACCTCTAAAGGTATATACGCCACATAATGTTAGGAATGTCCTCCAACAGAGGACAGGGAAATGGTTGACAGATAGTCGACTTTTGAAATATGAAACCATCTTGATAGATTCACCTAATTTGGAATTAGGAGTCACCTCTGCCCAGAGCCCCGCTCAGTTCCAGTTTGGGGAACCCTCCGAAGCAGTAGTGCTATAACACAATGGTTTAGAAGTTATAGGATCCCAGACAAAAGTAAGGCTCAATCTTAGAGATATTGAATTAGAGGGAGGAGAAAAATTGTTTGTAGATGGATCCTCCCGAGTAATAGAAGGGAAGAGAAAATCAGGATATGCAAAAATTGGCAAGGACTTAGAACTTGTGGAATCAGGACCTCTGAGTCCATCATGGTCAGCTCAGGCTTGTGAGCTTTATGCCCTATGTAGGGCCCTGGAATTATTAAAAGAAAGAAGAGGGACCATATTCACAGATTCCAAATATGCATATGGAGTAGTCCATACTTTTGGAAAAATTTGGGAGGAAAGAGGCTTGATTAACACTCAAGGAAAGAACTTAATACATCAGGAGTTGATAGTAAAATTTTAGAAGTGTTAAGAGAACCAAAGGAAATAGCCGTGGTGCATGTGAGGGGACACCAAAAGGGATTAGATTATCGAATTAGAGGAAATAATTTAGCAGATAAGGAGGCTCAGGAAGCAGCCTTGAGGATTGAAACTGTTAAAATTAATCATACACAAACAAGGGAGGACACTAGTGGAAGAGGATAAGAGGAAAAGGAGAAAAAGTTTACGCTGGAGGAACAAGCAAAATTAGAGAAAATAGGAGCTAGAGTGGAACAAGGGAAATGGACATTACCTGATGAGCGAGAGATGTTGCCAGAAGCTTACGCTAGGCAAGTATTAGAACGCTTACACACGCAAACACATTGGGGTACAAAAGTGTTAAGTGATCATTTCCTTAAACAGTTTGGCAGTATTGGAATTTTTTGAAATAGCAAGGCAAATTACACAAGGGTGTTTAACTTGTCAAAGGGTAAATAAGGCCGTGTTTCGACAAGTGGCCAGGGGAGGAGGAAAACTAGCTTATAGACCGTTTGAAAGGATTCCAGTCGACTTTACCAAATTACCAAGAATAGGAAGATTGAAATATTTGTTAGTTATAGTAGACCATTTAACACGATGGGTCGAAGCCTATCCTGTGGCAAGAGCGACAGCTCAGACGGTGATAAAATTTTATTAGAACACCTAATCCCCAGGTATGGGATAATACAATATATTGATTCTGATCAAGGCACTCGCTTTACTTCTAAAATTATAAAATCCTTGTGCCAATCATTAGGTATTAAATGGGAATATCATACCCCATGGCATCCTCAAAGTTTGGGAGTAGTAGAAAGAATAAACCAAACAATAAAGCAAGAGCTAGCGAAGCTAATGGTTGAAACACAGATGCCATGGACTAAATGTTTACCGCTAGCCCTTCTTAACATAAGGATCAAACCGCACAGTGAGACTGGATTATCGCCATATTAGGTTTTATACGGCATGCCCTATCTCCAAGGGAAACAATGTAGTGGAAGATTATAATATTCGGAACTATGTTATCGTTTTAGGAGAAAGGTTGAAAGAACTAAGAGATATAGGTATAATGGCACAAACCCTACCTTTGGGGTTTGCAATCCATCAATTCAAACCAGGGGATAAGGCACTGATCAAAACTTGGAAGAAAGAAACTTTAGTTCCTTCATGGGAAGGACCCTTTGTTGTATTGTTAACTACAGATACTGCCATCCGGACCACGGAAAAGGGGTGGACACACACGACTCGAGTAAAAGGACCCATGAAAGACTGGAAAGTTATTTTGCAACCTGGAACCACAAAAGTAACATTAAAAAGGGAATGAACGTATGAGAAATGATCACGAATTAAAGACTATAGCATTAAGCAATTATCGGGCAGGACTAAGTTTATGTCCACTATGTAACCCATGTTGTATGATTATTGAGGGTTAGGTGTAACCCGTGTAACAAATACATCATTTCCCACAGAGGCTAACAGGGACGTTTTCAAATTCAAAGCTGAAGTTTCCTCTGCATTCGGTGTGGACAGACTACTCCTATAGGAGATTTCTGGTGGGTAAGATTTATTACTGTCATCGAAATAAAGAAGTCCGCTTGAGAAGGGGGAGAGGGCAAGACCGGGTAGGGATTCTCAGTCGCGACCAAGTAAGGCCCGTCAAGGACGAGCACCCCTTGTAGCTGATGCCTCCGACCATGAGATCCCTTACCGGACCTCTCCTGATTTTACTCGGACTCACCAACCTGGTGACAGGTAATCAAAATTGCACCGAGTGCATAAGAACCGCCCAGCACGGACGAGTAAGTAATAAAACATTAATGTCCCACACCTATTACGAGTGCAAAGGGAAACAGAACGGGAGTTGTATATACAATGGAACACAATGTAAGAAATGCTCGGTGGAAAATGATACTGTTTGTTACGATCCAAAGGAACTTCCTTATCAATAGTGGGTAGAAATGAAAACAAATTCGGAAGTAAGAAGATTCATTGGATTAAGTAAGGATATGGCCAATTTGAGCACATCAGTATCGGTAATTTTTGATGCATGCGATATTATAGATGATGATCTGGATATTAATTGTGGGAGAGTAGAGTGGAGATGGTACTATAGTAATCAACCAAAATATATTTGCCCAGGTGGAGGTGGACGTCAATGTCAGATAAATCCTGATTATGTACCTAGTCAAACGGTGAGATATCAGTCAGCACACCTATGTGGAAGAAGGGGATGGTCTTGTGTATGTTAGGATACTGCAAGCTGGGGATATGACAGAGCTTGTGTTTTGGTTATTAGCTTCTCCTTAGTCTGCTTTGTAGACTTGGAGCCAAAGAGACAACAGGCCTGGCTCCAGCAGATGCAAGGATGGCTTTCTTCTCTCTGCCAACCGTCCAAGGCATGGCAGGAAGGGCGGGAAGTGGGCAGGGCGTGCCTGCAAGCCCCTGGGCTGCACCAGGCTGCTCTGCTCTGCTTCATGCCACTTCCCCCCTCGCCGCCCGGGAGAGGCTGGGCTTCTGCAGACAGCTGCTCACTCGAGAAGGCAGCTAGGCAGCTGCTGCTTCCATTGCACTTGGCAAAGCCAAACTCCTCTCCGGGGTTCCGGGAGAGTGCCAAGGCCACCTTCCAGCGGGACATGCTGTGAAGACGAAGAAGAAGAAGAAGAAGGTTGCCTTTAACAAGTTGGAGTTAAGGAAGCTCTGCCCCTGGGCTCTGTGGCCAGCTGCATCCTCTTCCTCCCAGTCCCAGCACAAGAGAGCGCCTTTCCGCTGGGACCGCTGCTTTGGCTGGAGGCAACGTGCCCGTCTCAAGCGCACGACAGTGGCACGGGGGGACCTGCGGGAAGAGGGTGGGACGGGCTGCGGGCGGCACCGGTACGCGCACGAAGCATCCCGGCACACATGCGCACGTGCTCGTGAGCAAGAGCAGCTGAGCAAAGCTGCTGGAAAGCGGCGTGGCAGAAAAGGCCCGTGGGTCCTGCTGGACACCAAGCTGAGCAGCAGCCAGCACCGTGCCCTTGGCCAAAGGCGGCGGGCGGCGGTGCCCTGGGCTGCGCTGGGCAAAGCCTTGCCAGCAGCTGGAGGGAGGGGAGCCTTGCCCTCTGCTCAGCGCTGCTGAGGCCATGCCCGCAGTGCTGTGCCCAGGCCCGGGCTCCCCAGGCCGAGAGAGACAGGGGCCCCTCCCCCAGCCCCGCCCCCCAGCCCCCCCCCGGGCTTGGAATGGCAGCTGTGATGTCGCGGCGCTGGCCCGGCAACGGCCACAGTGCCTGCAGGCACGGCTCTGCCAGCACCCGGCAGCTCCAGGGAGAGACCAGCTCTCACCCAGCGGCACTGCCCGGCACCGGGACCCCCTCGGCAGCCTCGCTCCAGCCAGCTGGGAGCTCTCCGGAGCCCCAGCAGCGTGTCCGGCGCGAGGACTCCCCTGGCCCCGGCACGATGGGCCAGCTGAACTGCTGCTACGGCTCCAGGTGGGCTCCCCCCGCGGCTCGGGGACACGCCGGTGCAGCCGGGCCCCGCAGCAGCCGCCTTTCTCACGCCCTTTGCCGCCTGCTCTGCAGGGTCTACCCTGGCCCCGAGCAGCCGTGCGCGCCCGGCCCGGCATCAGCCCAGCCGCTGCTCCACCAGCGCGTGCGGGTGACCCAGGGCCGCGTGACGGGGAAGAGGCACCTCCTCCTCTTCAGCGATGCCTTGATCATCGCCAAGGCCAAGTAAGAGGCGCAGACCCCGGCTGCCTTTCCTCCTAAGGCCTGGCCCCGGCACCGGGGCAGGGATGCCCCAGGAGCAGCCCCAGGCCCCGGCACCCTGCTGCTGGCTGCACCCGTGGCCGTGCGCGGGGCAGGCGGAGGCCAGAGGGCAGCCGCCGGGCTCGGCCACATCCAGGTCACTCCCTGCCGCTCCTCTCTGCAGACGTGGCAGCGCCCCGCGCCCGCAGCTCTGCCTGGCCCTGCGCCGGCTGTGGGTGCTGAGCGGCGGCAAGGGGGCGGCCGGGGATGCCGCCCAGGAGGAGGAAGACAAGGCCACCACGTCCCTCGTCCTCGCCTGGCCCTACGGATTCTGCGTCGTCACCTTCTGGTGGGTCTTGGTGCCACGTCCCCTGGCAGGGCCGGGCTGCGCTTCTGTCCGGCCCCACGTGGCTTCCTCCTGCCTCTGCGGCCGTCCCCACGGGGCAGGGCTGTGCCGGCGCCCGCCTCTGCCCACGGGCTGGGCAGCAGCGGGCGCTCAGTCTCTTTCTCCTCTCTTTCCTGCAGCTCCCACTCACTGAAGGAGCTCTGGCTCAGCGCGCTCCGTGGGTAAGCCCTGCCTGGCAGCACAGCTTGGGGGGCCCGTGCTCACAGCACGGGGGGATGCTCTAGCCGTAGCCGTACGATGCGGAAACGCCGCTCCTGAGCTGGGGAGAGCTGCCCCCACGGCTGCGGGCGGCTCTGGAGCGGGCAGAGCTGGCGGAGCTGCTTCACCCAGCCCCGTCCTCCCCCCTTGCCACTGCTCTCCGCTCAACGGCCGGGCGGTGCCCAGCTGCTTCGGGGCAGCTTGGAAGGGCTCCCCGGGCTGGCAGGTGAGGGAAGAGGCATCTTGGGTCTCACACAGCTCTTTCTCTGCCCCTGTCCCGTGCACAGGCCAGCAGAAGGAGTGGAGGGAGCCCGCGTCACCCAGCTGCCCTCCATCAAGCTCCTGCTGAAGGAGCTGCGCGGCCGCAATGCCGTGAGTGTCCCTCCTGGCCCCGCTCTGCCCCAGGGGCTGCTCCAACCCCGCACCAGCCCCATCGCTTCTCACCTGCTGCTCTTCTCCCTTTGCCCAGGCCAAAACACTCAACGCCAGCAGCCTGGAAAGGCTGGTCGAGGGCCTGGCAGAGGTGAGGAGCCCCCGGGCTGCCATCTCGGCCGTCCCCACATCTCACTCCTGGCCCGCGGCCGATGCAGCTCGCCAGGGGCCCTTCGTGCTGCGGGGCTGCTCGCTGAGCACAGCGCATTTCTTGCAGGCTGGTGCCCAGCAGCGGCCACCTCCCGTTCCCTCCGGCAGCCAAGGTGGACGTGGCCACTCGGCCGGTGAGTTTGGAGGAGACGGGGGCAGGACGGCCCCTCTCTCCTGCGCTGGCAGGCGGCACCCGCGCTGCTCGGGGGCTGCTGCTGCCCTTCCCGCAGGGCATGGCCGCAGAGAGCTGAGCCCCCGGGGCGCCTCGTTCCCCAGCCACGCCTCTCCCTCGCTGTTGGCGGGGACGCCCAGCGCGCAGAGGCTCGGGCAGCATTCACCTGGCGCTTGCCCTCCATGGCTCTCTGCTCTGTTTTCCCTGGCGGCAGGCGGGACCCGCAGCAGGACGAGGGGGCTGCCCTGGCCCTTTGCGCGGCGAGGGACCTTGGCCGCTGCAGAGGCACCCGGGCAGTCGGGCTGTGCCGGCAGGGCGGGTCTCTTCGGCCGGCCCCTGGCAGCTCTCTGCAGCCAGGACGGCACGCTGCCCCAGCCCCTCCAGGTAAGCCAGCCTGCCCGGGGGGTGCCCGTGGCGCTGGCTCCTGCGCAGAGGCGCTGTCCCCAGCAGAGGGACCCCGGCTGGGGCTCGGGGACCAAGCCGGCTGCGCCCCACCTGCCCCACCTCCAGCCAGCCCTGCGTCCTGCCCTAGTGAAAGCAGAGCCGCCCACGCTCGCTCCTGGCCCTGAGGAAGGCTCACCGGCCCCGGGGCCTGTCCCCAGCCAAGCAACTGTCCTCCTCTGTCCCCCGCAGCTCTTGGAGGAGGAGGAGGATGTGGCTGGGCTTGCCGGCACGTCGGCCAAGGACTTGCCAGCACCAGAGGCGGAAGCAGAAGCAGCAGCGGTATGTCAGGGCCACAAAGAGGGTGACAGCACTGTCAGAAGTTGAGAGTGCTGCCGCAGGGACAAGCAAGGTCACCCACTAGCCGGCAGCTCTGCAAAGGTGCAGAGGAAGGGTGCTGCAGGATGGCCATGGCGGTTTGTGCGGTGATGCCACCAGAACTGGCTCAGCTGGGCTGAGCAAACCCATCCAAGGGCTGTGCCTTTCCGAGCTAAGGTAGCAATTGGGCAGGAAGGTCCTTGCCACCCCTTAACTTGCACATTTCCATTGCAGGTGCCTCCAGTCCCTCCAGAAAGTGAACACCTGGAGAGCTCCTCTGGGGAGACAAGGTAAAATGAGCTAGGTTTGGTGAAGAGCAGAATTGGTTCACGTTTATCATGGCTTGACCTGTCTAACAATACATTGAATGGAAAGTTTGCCAGGCTCCAGAAGAGCAGCCTGTGAAGAGGGGAGCAACGGGCAACTGGACAGCGAGAGGAGCAAGTTGGGAGCAGAGCTCTGCGGGATGGGCAACTGAGGACATCCAGGCAGGCAAGAAGAACGAGGAGCCCAGGTGTGTAGCAGACTCTGCTGCCCATCTTTCAAAGCTCCGAACACTGCTCCGAGTATGGGCAGTATTTCTGAGGTGCGCAGAGATGGCACCGGGCAGGAAGCCCGCAGCTGCCCGTGGGAGAGCGTGTCTGTCAGGAGGAACATATCACTCCAGCATTGGCAGCTCTCCCTCTGCACTTCAGCTCTGTTTGTGCAAGGCTGAGCAACACCCCAGCAGAGTCACAAGGCTCATAGCAATTTTTTGAGCTCTTTGCCCCGCTCCCTACAGAAAGAGGCAAAGTCTCCCTTTTCTGTTCATGTCAGCTGGCAAGCCCAGCACTGGCTGCTGGTGTCTGAATCCCAAAGACGCAGCAAGGAGCTGTGTCACGTAGCTGTAGACCCTGAGGTACTGGCACTTCATAAAAAGCTCACGTTGCACCTGAGACAATTGAGGGAAGAAGAAAACAACCAAACAATACCAAAGCAGCGTGTTTTGCCTTCAAGCCTGGCTTTCTAGCAAGGGACAGTGAGGCGTGCTGCTGCTCGGCTTTTGGAAAGGACCACAGCACAGCTGCCCTGCCCAGCCCTGCTGCCTAGCAAAGCAGTGCTGCACATCTCTGTCAACTTGCAGAGCTCTGAGGGTGTCACACGTGTGGAGAAGGGGACAAAGCCGTGCCGTAGCCACTGCCAGGGAGGGTTCCCTCTCGTGTGCCAGGAACTGCCCCTTGGACAGCACACTGCCCAAAGAACGGGGCACAAAGTCGTGCCTCTTCCTGCCTTCATGGTTTCATCAGCACTTTGGACTCTCTTCTTGCAGGTGCCGATTTTTTTCTGCTGCCTGGATTGCCCCCATGAGCTCTGCTGCCTGGGCTTTGAGGGGCGCGATGCAGCCCCAGCACCACCTCGGCGGAGGCGAGGAGGGAGGCACCGCGCCCTTCTGCTCCGGCCGGCACATTTCACTCGGGCACCGCGACGCCGGAGCGGCCCCGCACCGCCCTCAGAGCCAGCCCAGCCCTGGCGGGAGGCCTTGCTGGCTCACTCCTCGGCTCCGTCAGCACCAGCCCACCAGCCGGCACAGCTGCCCCCGTGGGGAGCTGGCATGTCACCTGCAGATTCCATGGGGCGTGCTGGGCGTGGAGCTGTATATCATCTGAGAGGGACACGAGGGACACGCTGGACAGCATGTTCCAGACTATAACACCCTCCCGGTTTTCTTTGCCGCTACTCATTCTTGGCAGAGAGACGCTGCACCACCTTGCTGCATACAAGAAGGGAGCAGCCATTGCTGCCCTGTGGTCGGTGCAAGTCCTTGTATGCAGCACACAGCACAATACCCTTTCTTAGTATTCTTGATCAAACATGACTGGCTTGCAGTTTCCATTAGCTGAGTTAACTCCAGCTTAGCTACAGCAAAAACTGCGCTCTTACTTCTCCGACCCATCGGCGCTCTCTGGACCGACGCGAACACCCCCCTTTCTGTGTAGATGTTAATTTATGTACATTTAATAAACAGCATGGTATCCTATACTAGCAATGATCTTTTTTTCAGACTAATGAAAAGTTCAAGACAAAAGCATGCTTTGTGTCTGCAAAGAAAAGTGTAAACTTCTGTAACTGTATTAAAAAGCTGCGGTTGTTTCACTTGCGGATGTTTGTAGCTATAGCAGAAACAGAGCTGCTGGCTGCCTTACTGCGAGGTCCACAGGACACCAGTCTTCTCCTGAAGGCTTTCTGCCAGCGTAATACTGTTTAAGTTGCCAATCCATTAAAACAGGACTTGTTCACTAATTGGTTCCTACATGGAAACCCCAGGATAGAAACTTGATGCTGGTTGGCAATGTCAAAAGCAGCATGAGGCGAGGCTGCCCAAAGCCTGGCTGCTGCGCTTGGAGGAAATGTGCCTTGAGTCCCGATGGGCAGACAGGGCACGCCTCTGCAAGTCTGCTTCGCAACACAGCACGACGCAACAGACCTGTGTACAAAGCGCATTAACATCATCACAGGTACAGCCAGTCACAAGGTAGGCAATGCCCGAGTGAAGGCTGCCAGCTGTCCTGCTGGCCGGCTCTGCCATTCACGGCTGCAGACTCCCTTTCCCAGGCACTCACTGAGCCAGGGGCTGGCTTCGCACTCGGAAAGCACGTAGCCCATGCAGCAGCTCCCTCCACTGCTCACCGTGGTTCCCCGTGGCTGCTTATGTACCCAACAGATCTCTTAGTCCCTCCTGTTTGTGTATGGAGAAGGACTCGTAGGAGAGGGGATAACAGTGATCACCAAACAGGGGAGTTTAAACTTTTGAGTGTAATGAGATACAGCTCAGAGGAGTTGCTACCTTGCTTTTCAGGAGAGCAAACTTGAAGCTACTCAGAGAGCTAGTCTGCAGTGTCCCCTACGAAGCTGCTTTGGAGGGCTTAGGGCTCATAGAGCAGCTTCGTTTTTCAGAACCACCTTCTGCAAGCACGGGAGCAGGCAATCTCGCGGAGCCTTAAGTCAAACAAGAGGGGCAGAAGACCAGCTTGGCTGAACAGGGACCTCCTTTTTCAACTCAGGTGGAAAAAGAAATGTTATGATCCCTGGGACCAAGGTCCGGCTTGGCAGGAAGATCACAGAGCTGTAGTTCATATGTGTAAGGAGAGAACACAAGAGGCCAAAGCTCGGCTAGAGTTGAAATTGGCCAGTGTTGTGTCGGGCTCTAAAGAGGGCTTTTTAAAGTACGTTCATAGCAATCGCTCATTGAGCACGGCCAGGGACTCTCTGAAGAGGAGGAGGATGCGGCTGGGCTTGCCGGTGCATCGGCCACAGAGCCGCCAGCACCAGGGGCAGAAGCAGAAACCACAGAGGTGTGTGAGGTGCACAGAGAGCGTGGGCTGCACAAACCCATCCAAGGGCTGTGCCTTTCTGAGCTAAGGTAGCGACTGGGCAGGAAGGTCCTTGCCACTCATTAACTTCCACATTTCTTCTGCAGGTGCCTCCAGTCCCTCCGGAAAGGGAACGCCTGAAGAGGTCCTCTGGGGAGAGAAGGTAAAATGAGCTAGGTTTGGTTAAGAGCAGAACTGGTTCATGTTTATCCCGGCTTTACCTGTCTAACAATACTATTGAGTGGAAAGTTGCCGGGATCGTCACACCAAGGGGAAAGACAGTCCCACAGAAAGAGAAAATTAAGCTATGAGGAGGAGAGAGCGAGCCCGCCAGGCAAGAAGAGGCAAAAGCTGAAAACAGCAATCTCCGGAATGGACAACGGAGAAAACCCGGGCGGGGCGAGAAGAACAAGGAGCCCAGGTGTGTCACGGATCATGCTGTCCACCTTTCTAAGTTCAGTGCTGCTCTGAGTATAGAAACTATTTTGGTGGTGCACAGACAGGGCCCCCGAGAGGAAGCGTGCACCTGCCCTGGGGAGAACGTGTATGTCAGGGGAAGAATAGCACTCGAGTGCTGGCAGTTTTCATTTTGCGCTTGTTAGTGGATGTTACAGCAGGAGCCCTCTTGATGATCTACCAAAGGTCTTGGGAATCTGGGGAGTTCCCCACTGACTGGAAGCTCACCAGCATTGTTCCTGTTTACAGGAAGGGTGGGAGGGAAACCCCAGGAAACTACAGACATGGCGGTCTGACCTCAGGACCTGCAAAAATTAGGGGTAGGATCACAGTGGTACTATTGCAAGGCGTTTGACATGGACTTTAACTACAACAAGTGTCAGATTCTGCACTTGGGGCAACATAACGCTGAAGACAAGTAGACATGGGGAGAGGAGTGGCTGGAGAGAAGCCTTGCAGGCAGGTATCTCTCCTAGTGCCACCGTTCTTGTAAGCACCAATCTAGGGAACAAACTCTGTTTGTACGTAGAGCAAAATCCAACAGCAGGGACACTAGAACCTATGTTCAGCCTTGAAGATGTCCTGGACACACTTAGAAACACCCGGAAGGAGCTGCACCTACACATGAAACAATGATGAATGATTATTTGGGCCCCTGTTCTCATTCTGTCATAGCTACTGTGAAATACGTTCATCTGATTCGTGTGACGAAGTGTAATCTTCTGTACTTTTATGGATTTCTCCTGCACCATAAAAAGGGGTATTTTACAGGAGAAAGTTAAACTACTTTGCTGGTATATCAGCTCAAACCAGTTTGACCACTGACCGCATAGTATTGTGTAAAGAAAGTGCATGCATAAGGTTTGGGGTCATCCTGGGGGCATGCCGAGGAAGATTCCAGAAGACTCTAGCAGGAGAAGAGGGCATGCGCCGAAGAAGACACGCCTATTCATGAATATGTATTAACGGACAGGATATAAACCAGGAACAGGAACTGTACCGCGTGTGTCTTGGTGGAGCGGAGACTCCCGGCGCACCCAGCGCTGTTTGCTTGCCTCTATTCGCTTAATAAATTGTAAATTTGAATTGGAATCCTGTTTGGGACTAAATCATTTATAACAATTGGGGGCTCGTCCGGGATGGTCTTGGTTCTGGAATTCTGACTTGATCTAGGAGGGGCGCCCCACCAATTTGGTGGCTCCTGATCGGGTCGGGTCGGGACTAACACCATCCTGAACCTGAATAGGGGCAAGCAAAGAATTTGATTTTTTTATGAGCTCCCTTGCCGGCTGCAGCAGTTTATTTTGCCCGTAATTCTGCGCTCAAAGATCCGAACGAAGACGACGGAGTCGTAAGTATTTAAGGTGTATACCATTCGGTTGGGTAGGATTCGGTTGCCTGTGTGTGTAAGAGTGTGACTGAGCTTATAGGATTCGTGGGTGGGTGATAGGTCCTAAAGCCCCTGCAAGACACTCTTACTGGTAGCCAAGGGCTGTAGGAATTGCCACAGTAAAAATTCCTGGATGGGTCAGACGAAATCGAGAACCCAGGACTAGAAGAAAGGGAGCGAATTACTAGAAATACCTCCGGAGAGTCCATTAGGAATAATGATTGAAAATTGGAATGATAGGGGCCCCAGAAAAGGAAAAAGTAAATTAAAATTAGTTCAATATTGTATGGTAGAATGGCCAAAAGAACCTTTGAGACCACATGTCTTTTGGCCCGTTTTTGGATCTTTTGAAGACTGGGTCTGCCAGGCCTTAAATATATATGTTAATTCAAAGGAACCTTTTAGTCAGGAGGAAAGTGATTATGCAGGATTATGGGACTGAACTTTACGTCCTTTTCCAGCCTCAATACTTACATTAAAAACAGATAAAAAGTTTGAGGAAGAAGAAGAGGAGAAAAGTGAAAAGGAAAAAGATGATAAATGGGAGCCACTGGATAACCTACCGCCTCCATATTCTAATAATCCATCTCCGGCGGCGGCTCCCCCTCCGGTGGCCGTAGTACCTCTATCTGTACCACCGTTGCCCCTATCTCCACCACCAACAGCACCGGAATTAGATCGACCTCTGGCTGCATGTACGAGAAGTAGGACTGCTGTATCTGAGGGAGCTTCTCTATACCCCTTACGAGAAGTAACCCCTCGGAGGCAATCAGGGAGGTATCGGGTTTGTGGCAGTCCCATTAAATACCACAGATGTAAGAAATTTCAAGAAAGAAATGGGGACCCTATTAGACGATCCTCTCGGAGTAGCTGAAAAATTGGACCAATTCCTAGGCCCCAATACTTATACCTGGGAAGAAATACAGTCCATTTTAGGGATCCTATTCACTGTTGAGGAAAGGGGAATGATTAGACAAGCTGGAATGAGAATTTGGGGAAGACAGAATCAGGCAGGACCCCCGGGAGATCAGAAATGGCCAAATGTGGATCCCCACTGGGATCATCAACAACCCCAAGGAAGACAAAATATGAGGGATTTGAGAACGTTACAAATGTATTCTGGAATTGATCCGAATACAGTGGCTGGGGCCGCACTCCTTAAAACACAATTTGTAGCTAAATCCTGGGGGGATATAGGAAGGAAATTAGAAAAATTGGAAGATTGGCAAGAACGAGGAGTAGAGGAGTTACTTAGAGAAGCCCAGAAAGTCTATGTTAGGAGGGACGAAGAAAAACAAAAAGCAAAAGCAAAAGTTTTTGTAGCAGCAGTAAGGGAAAGTCAGAAAAATAAGACGACTCCTGGAGAGAAAAGGGAAAAAAGAATAGACCAGACACCCCGGGGACAGCCTTATCGAGAAAGATTTACAATTCCCGTCTGTTACTACTGTAACAAGAGGGGACATGTTCAGAAGAACTGCCGTAAGCGGGAACAAGAGGAGAAGATGTTCAAAGAAGACTAGGGGTGTCAGGGGCTCTATCTTCTGGGGACTTCAACATCAATAAAATTATTAAGTGGTCCCCATAAAGAGGAAGTTTTATTTTTAGTGGATACAGGGGCCGAAAAGTCAGCCATTCAAAAACTTCCAAAAGGAATAGAAAAAGGGAAGAGTTACGTGTCAGTAGTAGGAGCAAAAGGAGAGCCTTTTAAAGTAAATATATTGAAAGATGTAGAAGTAGAAACAGAAAAGAAAATTTGTCTTAATGATTTACTTTTGCTCCCTGAAGCGGAATACAGTTTATTAGGAAGGGATTTGATTTTGAAGTTAAACTTGAGCATTCAGAGTCAAGGGGACAAATTGCAGATTAAATTATACACTTTAACACAAGAGGATGAAGAAGCTATTAACCCCTCAGTGTGGTATAAGGAAGGGGAAACTGGAAAGATAAAAATGGACCCCATAAGGGTTCAAATAATAGATCCGCACCGCCCAATTAGAATCAAGCAATACCCTATACCTATGGAGGGTCGAAAAGGATTAAAACCTGTAGTTGACAGACTTTTGGAAAAAGGAACCCTAGAACCATGTATGCCACCTCATAACACGCCCATTCTTCCCGTAAAAAAAACGGATGCGTCATACAGGATGGTGCAGGACTTAAGAGCTGTAAATCAGCGAACAATCACTAAATTCCCTGTGGTGGCAAATCCTTATACTTTATTGAGTCATATATCTCCCAAACATACTTGGTATAGTGTAATAGATTTGAAAGATGCTTTTTGGGCCTGTCCTCTGGATGAGGGATCCAGAGATTATTTTGCCTTTGAGTGGGAGGACCCCGAAACAGGACGAAAACAACAATTAAGATGGACTGTGTTACCACAAGGGTTTACAGAGTCACCAAATCTATTTGGACAAACTTTAGAAAAAATTCTACAAGACTTCACAATACCTAAGGAGGTAAAATTATTGCAATATGTGGACGATTTATTAGCAGCAGGAGAAACTGAAGAGGGGATCCGAAAAGCCACCATTAAATTGTTAAATTCTCTAGGGGAAAAGGGATTAAAGGTGTCCCGATCAAAGCTACAGTTTGTAGAACAAGAAGTAAAATACTTAGGACATTGGCTGAGTAAGGGAAGGAAGAAGTTAGATCCTGATAGGGTAGCTGGGATTCTATCCTTAAGACCCCCACAAACTAAAACGGAAATTAGGCAAATACTGGGATTATTAGGATATTGTAGACCATGGCTTGAAAATTATAGTGATAAAGTAAAATTCTTATATGAAAAATTAACTAATAACCAACTTAAGTGGTTTATTGAAGATGATCAGAGATTTGAGGAAGTAAAAAAGGCATTAATACAAGCACCTGTATTGAGCCTCCCAGATCTAGAAAAACCTTTCTATGTCTTTGTGAATACATCAAGCCAGACAGCATATGGAGTTCTTATTCAAGACTGGGCAGGAATCAAAAAACCCGTGGGGTATTGTTCTAAGTTCCTTGATCCAGTAAGCAGAGGATGGCCTGCTTGTCTCCAAGCTTTGGTTGATTAATAGAAGAAGTTAGGAAGATTACCTTTAGCTCTCCTTTAAAAGTGTATACCCCACACAATGTACAACAAAAAGCGGAAAAATGGTTAACGGACAGCCGAATCCTAAAGTATGAAGCAATACTAATAGACTCCCCTGACTTAGAACTGAGGGTGACTTCTGCTCAGAGTCCAGCACAATTTTTGTTTGGAGAACCATCAGAGGTATTACAACATAACTGTTTAGAGGTAACTGAGACCCAGACAAAGGTGAGACCAGATTTAAGAGATGCTGAGTTGAAAAATGGAGAAGCGCTGTTTATAGATGGCTCCTCCAGAGTGGTAGAAGGGAAGAGAAAATCGGGTTATGCAGTAATTAATAAGGACTTGGAACTTGTGGAATCAGGACCTCTGAGTCCATCATGGTCAGCTCAGGCTTGTGAGCTGTATGCCCTATGTAGGGCCCTGGAATTAGTAAAAGGAAGAAGTGGGACTACATTTACAGATTCTAAATACGCATATGGGGTGGTCCACACTTTTGGAAAAACTTGGGAAGAGGTTTGATTAATACTCAAGGGAGGAATTTAATACATCAAGAATTAATAGTAAAGATTTTGAAGGCGTTAAGAGAACCAAAGGAGATAGCAGTGGTACATGTGAGGGGACACCAAAAGGGATTAGATTACCGAACTAGAGGAAATAACTTAGCAGATAAAGAGGCCCAGGAAGCAGCCTTGAGGGCTAAAGTTGACAAACAAAGGAGGACACCAGCAAAGAAGAACGAGAGGAAAGAGAGAAGAAGTTTACGCCAGAAGAACAAACAAAATTGGAGAAAATAGGAGCTAAATTAGAACAAGGAAAATGGACACTGCCTGATGGGCGAGAAATGTTGCCAAAAGCCTACACCAGGCGAATATTAGAACGTTTGCATGCGCAAACACATTGGGGTACAAAAGCGTTAAGTGATCATTTTCTTAAACAATTTGGTGGTATTGGAATTTTTGAGATCATTTAACACAGTGGGTAGAAGCGTACCCTGTAGCACGAGCTACGGCACAGATGGTGGTAAACTTATCTCCCCTCTGGGAAGGACCTTTCGCGAGTGAAAGGTCCAGTGAAGGAGTGGAAGGTCACATCTGACTAAATTGCTGTGGGCATTTTATTGCGGCCACTCCTGTTTAGGAGTGAAACATGGAATTCCCACAGTTGCTAAAAATCTATTTGTAAAGTCATTGAATATAACTAATTGTTACGTTTGTGGTGGAACAAATCAAGGTGAACGATGGCCATGGGAAGCTATGGAGAGAAATGTAAGTAATCCCCAAGTTTGGAAAACAATGGGAAAGGGTAATAGGAAACAACAATGGGTACTCCAAACGAGTATAATCGGAAGGAGTTGTTGGCAAAAGAAGAACAGGAAAAAGGAGCTGGAACTAGAATTTGTCCTTTGTGTAGAAGGTGGTGTGTATTTGTAAGATTAGTGTTGCAGGCTAACTGGCAGTTTTCTGTAGCCATAAAGCCTTGCAAATAAAGAGGATTGCCAGGCTCGGGCAACTGCTCAGGTCTGGACAAACCACTGATCTAGCAAAGCTCTGGCCTTCACAAGCAGTGCTCAATTAATTTGGGTACTAAGAAAGCACCCCCTTAAAGGAAAGAAGAGGGCAAGACCGGAGGGGAACTGGTGTTGCGGCTTAAAAAGGGTCTGCCAAGGGCTGCAACCCCTTCGGGCTGTGACCGCCGATCACTATGGCCCTGACCAGACCTCTTCTAGTTCTACTTGGGGGTGAGTTCCTTGGACTCTGACTATGGCAAATAACTGTAGTCAATATTGGAACAAGTCCAGCTGGGGTTTACCCCAGAAAAATGGAAAAAGTGAGGACCTTTTCTAATTGTACAGCGCATACCTGTAATGAACAATAAAACCTAGTTTTTTCCTGTTACCCATAAATTAGGGAGAACGAATGGCCTCCTGAGAGACAAACTTGGAATGGAATCAATCTAGGAGGATTTTGGGGAGATTTTATGGGTGGTGATCGCTTACTAAAATGGGGATAGTTGTATTGAGGATATGTGGGGGATTGTTACTAGGTTAATCTACTCGGTTATACTCAATTGGAAATGAAAACACGAATCAATACTTTAAAGAAAAAGATGGGGGATTGTGAAATATGTTTATCTGATGCGTGTGATGAAGTGTAATCTTCTGTACTTTCATGGATTTCTCCTGCACGATAAAAAGGGGTATTTTACAGGAGAAAGTTAAACTACTTTGCTGGTATATCAGCTCAAACCAGTTTGACCACTGACCGCATAGTATTGTGTAAAGAAAGTGCGTGCATAAGGTTTGGGGTCATCCTGGGGGCACGCCGAGGAAGATTCCAGAAGACTCTAGCAGGAGAAGAGGGCATGCGCTGAAGAAGACACGCCTGTTCATTAATATGTATTAGAAGACATGCCTGTTCATGAATATGTATTAGCGAACAGGATCACGCTGAGGAAGATTCGAGAAGATACAAGAAGGAGAAGAGGGCATGCGCCGAAGAAGACACGCCTATTCATGAATATGTATTAACGGACAGGATACAAACCAGGAACTGGAACTGTACCGCGTGCGTCTTGGTGGAGCAGAGATTCCTGGCGCACCCAGCGCTGTTTGCTTGCCTCTATTCGCTTAATAAATTGTAAATTTGAATTGGAATCCTGTTTGGGACTAAATCATTTATAACAAGAGTGACCCAAGGTAGAGTTGCCTTCTGAAACGGCACCTGGGAACTGTTCACTTCAAGACCTTTCAAGGTCTTGGCTTGCTCAGAAGGGCAGCTGTCAATGACAGCACACACAGGCTACCAGGGAAGAGAGACACTGTGTAGAGACATGCCCCGATCGTCCTTTGCTCTCCTCTGCCTTCCCGTTAGCCCTGTGCTCAGCTGTGGAGGGACAAGAAGGTTCAGGCTTGTGCCTGGGTCCTGACCATGACCTTGCCCTGCTCCTGCAGCATAAAATGGTGCTGCTTTGCTTGGAAGCACAGTACATGCCAGGGGACTGATGGGAAGGAGGAGTCGACAAAGACAAAGGGAGCACAGAAACCCTTGAGAATGGCCAGTGGCAGGTGCTAAGATAAAATAGGGGTGTGCTGCCAATCTCACTTTTCGTCCATCCAATATGTCCGTATTCAGAAACTCACAGTCAGTCCCAGAAATTCGCTCCTAGACTACGTAGAAAGTGCTGAGCGCTGTCTCTCTCCCCCACGACCCCTCCCTTCCTTCCTTCCTTCCTTCCTTCCTTCCTTCCTTCCTTCCTTCCTTCCTTCCTTCCTTCCTTCCTTCCTTCCTTCCTTCCTTCCTTCCTTCCTTCCTTCCTTCCTCCCTTCCTCCCTTCCTCCCTTCCTCCCTTCCTCCCTTCCTCCCTTCCTCCCTTCCTCCCTTCCTCCCTTCCTCCCTTCCTCCCTTCCTCCCTTCCTTCCTCCCTCCCTTCCTTCCTTCCTTCCTTCCTTCCTTCCTTCCTTCCTTCCTTCCTTCCTCCCTCCCTCCCTCCCTCCCTCCCTCCTTTCCTTCCTCCCTCCCTCCCTTCCTTCCCTCCTTCCTTCCTGAAGCGCTGTCTCTCTCCACCACGACCCCTTCCTTCCTTCCTTCCTTCTTTTTCCTTCCTTCCTTCCTTCCTTCCTTTCTTCCTTCCTTCCTTCCTTCCTTCTTTCCCTCCCTCCCTCCCTCCCTTCCTCTCTTCCTCCCTTCCTCCCTTCCTCCCTTCCTTCCTTCCTTCCTTCCTTCCTTCCGCCCCTCCCTTCCTTCCCTTCCTCCAAACGACAAACAAGAGCTTAGGTTTTGGTTCTTAGATTCTCGTTGCTCTGCTCTATAGACTTGGAGCCAAAGAGACAACAGGCCTGGCTCCAGCAGATGCAAGGATGGCTTTCTTCTCTCTGCCAACCGTCCAAGGCATGGCAGGAAGGGCGGGAAGTGGGCAGGGCGTGCCTGCAAGCCCCTGGGCTGCACCAGGCTGCTCTGCTCTGCTTCATGCCACTTCCCCCCTCGCCGCCCGGGAGAGGCTGGGCTTCTGCACACAGCTGCTCACTCGAGAAGGCAGCTAGGCAGCTGCTGCTTCCATTGCACTTGGCAAAGCCAAACTCCTCTCCGGGGTTCCGGGAGAGTGCCAAGGCCACCTTCCAGCGGGACATGCTGTGAAGACGAAGAAGAAGAAGAAGAAGGTTGCCTTTAACAAGTTGGAGTTAAGGAAGCTCTGCCCCTGGGCTCTGTGGCCAGCTGCATCCTCTTCCTCCCAGTCCCAGCACAAGAGAGCGCCTTTCCGCTGGGACCGCTGCTTTGGCTGGAGGCAACGTGCCCGTCTCAAGCGCGCGACAGTGGCACGGGGGGACCTGCGGGAAGAGGGTGGGACGGGCTGCGGGCGGCACCGGTACGCGCACGAAGCATCCCGGCACACATGCGCACGTGCTCGTGAGCAAGAGCAGCTGAGCAAAGCTGCTGGAAAGCGGCGTGGCAGAAAAGGCCCGTGGGTCCTGCTGGACACCAAGCTGAGCAGCAGCCAGCACCGTGCCCTTGGCCAAAGGCGGCGGGCGGCGGTGCCCTGGGCTGCGCTGGGCAAAGCCTTGCCAGCAGCTGGAGGGAGGGGAGCCTTGCCCTCTGCTCAGCGCTGCTGAGGCCATGCCCGCAGTGCTGTGCCCAGGCCCGGGCTCCCCAGGCCGACAGAGACAGGAGCCCCTCCCCCAGCCCCGCCCCCCAGCCCCCCCCCGGGCTTGGAATGGCAGCTGTGATGTCGCGGCGCTGGCCCGGCAACGGCCACAGTGCCTGCAGGCACGGCTCTGCCAGCACCCGGCAGCTCCAGGGAGAGACCAGCTCTCACCCAGCGGCACTGCCCGGCACCGGGACCCCCTCGGCAGCCTCGCTCCAGCCGGCTGGGAGCTCTCCGGAGCCCCAGCAGCGTGTCCGGCGCGAGGACTCCCCTGGCCCTGGCACGATGGGCCAGCTGAACTGCTGCTACGGCTCCAGGTGGGCTCCCCCCGCGGCTCGGGGACACGCCGGCGCAGCCGGGCCCCGTAGCAGCCGCCTTTCTCACGCCCTTTGCCACCTGCTCTGCAGGGTCTCCCCTGGCCCCGAGCAGCAGTGCGCGTCCGGCCCGGCATCAGCCCAGCCGCTGCTCCAGCAGCGCGTGCGGGTGACGCAGGGCCGCGTGACGGGGAAGAGGCACCTCCTCCTCTTCAACGATGCCTTGATCATCGCCAAGGCCAAGTAAGAGGCGCAGACCCCGGCTGCCTTTCCTCCTAAGGCCTGGCCCCGGCACCGGGGCAGGGACGCCCCAGGAGCAGCCCCAGGCCCCGGCCCCCCTGCTGCTGGCTGCACCCGTGGCCGTGCGCGGGGCAGGCGGAGGCCAGAGGGCAGCCGCCGGGCTCGGCCACCTCCAGGTCACTCCCTGCCGCTCCTCTCTGCAGACGTGGCAGCGCCCCGCGCCCGCAGCTCTGCCTGGCCCTGCGCCGGCTGTGGGTGCTGAGCGGCGGCAAGGGGGCGGCCGGGGATGCCGCCCAGGAGGAGGAAGACAAGGCCACCACGTCCCTCGTCCTCGCCTGGCCCTACGGATTCTGCGTCGTCACCTTCTGGTGGGTCTCAGTGCCACATCCCCCGGCAGGGCCGGGCAGCGCTTCTGTCCGGCCCCACGCGGCTTCCTCCTGCCTCTGCGGCCGTCCCCACGGGGCAGGGCTGTGCCGGCGCCCGCCTCTGCCCGCGGGCTGGGCAGCAGCGGGCGCTCAGTCTCTTTCTCCTCTCTTTCCTGCAGCTCCCGCTCACTGAAGGAGCTCTGGCTCAGCGCGCTCCGTGGGTAAGCCCTGCCTGGCAGCGCAGCTTGGGGGGCCCGTGCTCACAGCACGGGGGGATGCTCTAGCCGTAGCCGTACGATGCGGAAACGCCGCTCCTGAGCTGGGGAGAGCTGTCCCCACTGCTGCGTGCGGCTCTGGAGCGGGCAGAGCTGGCGGAGCTGCTTCACCCAGCCCCGTCCTCCCCCCTTGCCACTGCTCTCCGCTCGACGGCCGGGCGGTGCCCAGCTGCTTCGGGGCAGCTTGGAAGGGCTCCCTGGGCTGGCAGGCGAGGGAAAAGGCAGCTTGGGTCTCACACAGCTCTTTCTCTGCCCCTGCCCCGTGCACAGGCCAGCAGAAGGAGTGGAGGGAGCCCGTGTCACCCAGCTGCCCTCCATCAAGCTCCTGCTGAAGGAGCTGCGCGGCCACAATGCCGTGAGTGTCCCTCCTGGCCCCGCTCTGCCCCAGGGGCTGCTCCAACCCCGCACCAGCCCCATCGCTTCTCACCTGCTGCTCTTCTCCCCTTGCCCAGGCCAAAACACTCAACACCAGCAGCCTGGAGAGGCTGGTCGAGGGCCTGGCAGAGGTGAGAAGCCCCCGGGCTGCCATCTCGGCCGTCCCCACATCTCACTCATGGCCCGCGGCCGATGCAGCTCGCCAGGGGCCCTTCGTGCTGCGGGGCTGCTCGCTGAGCACAGCGCATTTCTTGCAGGCTGGTGCCCGGCAGCGGCCACCTCCCGTCCCCTCCGGCAGCCAAGGTGGACGTGGCCACTCGGCCGGTGAGTTTGGAGGAGACGGGGGCAGGACGGTCCCTCTCTCCTACGCTGGCAGGCGGCACCCGCGCTGCTCGGGGGCTGCTGCTGCCCTTCCCGCAGGGCACGGCCGCAGAGAGCTGAGCCCCCGGGGCCCCTCGTTCCCCAGCCACGCCTCTCCCTCGCTGTTGGCGGGGACACCCAGCGCGCAGAGGCTTGGGCAGCATTCACCTGGCGCTTGCCCTCCATGGCTCTCTGCTCTGTTTTCCCTGGCGGCAGGCGGGACCCGCAGCAGGACGAGGAGGCTGCCCTGGCCCTTTGCGCGGCGAGGGATCTTGGCCACTGCGGAGGCGCCCGGGCAGTCGGGCTGTGCCGGCAGGGCGGGTCTCTTCGGCCGGCCCCTGGCAGCTCTCTGCAGCCAGGACGGCACGCTGCCCCAGCCCCTCCAGGTAAGCCAGCCTGGCCGGGGGGTGCCCGTGGCGCTGGCTCCTGCGCAGAGGCGCTGTCCCCAGCAGAGGGACCCCGGCTGGGGCTCGGGGACCAAGCCGGCTGCGCCCCACCTCCCCCACCTCCAGCCAGCCCTGCGTCCTGCCCTAGTGAAAGCAGAGCCGCCCACGCTCGCTCCTGGCCCTGAGGAAGGCTCACCGGCCCCGGGGCCTGTCCCCAGCCAAGCAACTGTCCTCCTCTGTCCCCCACAGCTCTTGGAGGAGGAGAAGGATGTGGCTGGGCTTGCCGGCACGTCGGCCAAGGACTTGCCAGCACCAGAGGCGGAAGCAGAAGCAGCAGCGGTATGTCAGGGCCACAAAGAGGGTGACAGCACTGTCAGAAGTTGAGAGTGCTGCCGCAGGGACAAGCAAGGTCACCCACTAGCCGGCAGCTCTGCAAAGGTGCAGAGGAAGGGTGCTGCAGGATGGCCATGGCGGTTTGTGCGGTGATGCCACCAGAACTGGCTCAGCTGGGCTGAGCAAACCCATCCAAGGGCTGTGCCTTTCCGAGCTAAGGTAGCAATTGGGCAGGAAGGTCCTTGCCACCCCTTAACTTGCACATTTCCATTGCAGGTGCCTCCAGTCCCTCCAGAAAGTGAACACCTGGAGAGCTCCTCTGGGGAGACAAGGTAAAATGAGCTAGGTTTGGTGAAGAGCAGAATTGGTTCACGTTTATCATGGCTTGACCTGTCTAACAGTACATTGAATGGAAAGTTTGCCAGGCTCCAGAAGAGCAGCCTGTGAAGAGGGGAGCAACGGGCAACTGGACAGCGAGAGGAGCAAGGTGGGAGCAGAGGTCTGCGGGATGGGCAACTGAGGATATCCAGGCAGGCAAGAAGAACGAGGAGCCCAGGTGTGTAGGAGACTCTGCTGCCCATCTTTCAAAGCTCCGAACACTGCTCCGAGTATGGGCAATATTTCTGAGGTGCGCAGAGATGGCAGCGGGCAGGAAGCCCGCAGCTACCCGTGGGAGAGCGTGTCTGTCAGGAGGAACATATCACTCCAGCGCTGGCAGCTCTCCTTCTGCACTTGTGGCAGCTCTGTTTGTGCAAGGCTGAGCAACACCCCAGCAGAGTCACAAGGCTCAAAGCAATTTTTTGAGCTCTTTGCCCCGCTCCCTACAGAAAGAGGCAAAGTCTCCCTTTTCTGTTCATGTCAGCTGGCAAGCCCAGCACTGGCTGCTGGTGTCTGAATCCCAAAGACGCAGCAAGGAGCTGTGTCACGTAGCTGTAGACCCTGAGGTACTGGCACTTCGTAAAAAGCTCACGTTGCTCCTGAGACAATTGAGGGAAGAAAAAAAAACCAGACAATACCAAAGCAGCGTGTTTTGCCTTCAAGCCTGGCTTTCTAGCAAGGGACAGTGAGGCGTGCTGCTGCTCGGCTTTTGGAAAGGACCACAGCACAGCTGCCCTGCCCAGCCCTGCTGCCTAGCAAAGCAGTGCTGCACATCTCTGTCAACTTGCAGAGCTCTGAGGGTGTCACACGTGTGGAGAAGGGGACAAAGCCATGCCGTAGCCACTGCCAGGGAGGGTTCCCTCTCGTGTGCCAGGAACTGCCCCTTGGACAGCACACTGCCCAAAGAACGGGGCACAAAGTCGTGCCTCTTCCTGCCTTCATGGTTTCATCAGCACTTTGGACTCTCTTCTTGCAGGTGCCGATTTTTTTCTGCTGCCTGGATTGCCCCCATGAGCTCTGATGCCTGGGCTTTGAGGGGCGCGATGCAGCCCCAGCACCACCTCGGCGGAGGCGAGGAGGGAGGCACCGCGCCCTTCTGCTCCGGCCGGCACATTTCACTCGGGCACCGCGACGCCGGAGCGGCCCCGCACCGCCCTCAGAGCCAGCCCAGCCCTGGCGGGAGGCCTTGCTGGCTCACTCCTCGGCTCCGTCAGCACCAGCCCACCAGCCAGCACAGCTGCCCCCGTGGGGAGCTGGCATGTCACCTGCAGATTCCATGGGGCGTGCTGGGCGTGGAGCTGTATATCATCTGAGAGGGACACGAGGGACACGCTGGACAGCATGTTCCAGACTATAACACCCTCCCGGTTTTCTTTGCCGCTACTCATTCTTGGCAGAGAGATGCTGCACCACCTTGCTGCATACAAGAAGGGAGCAGCCATTGCTGCCCTGTGGTCGGTGCAAGTCCTTGTATGCAGCACACAGCACAATACCCTTTCTTAGTATTCTTGATCAAACATGACTGGCTTGCAGTTTCCATTAGCTGAGTTAACTCCAGGTTAGCTTCAGCAAAAACTCCGCTCTTACTTCTCCGACCCATCGGCGCTCTCTGGACCGACGCGAACACCCCCCTTTCTGTCAATCAGAACTGGAGTGGTGATGCTTTGCTTTCAGCCACAACACGTGCCTGTGCCTAGGGACTGATGGGAAGGAGGAGTTTAAAAAGCCAGCTTACATGGTGCCCCGAATCCCACCCACCCTCCAGGACCAGAAAAAAACAGGACACACCCCCATGTTTATTCTAGCCATTCTGTAGCCAGTACAGTCATTTCAGTGTCGATTCTGGTTGATTCTGCAGCTTTATAACAGTTGAAACAGCCAGCTCGTCAAGGCGGCTGATCTAGAAGGCAGGGGATCTGAACTGGCCCCAACTACCTATGACGTGACAGTGTCCATAACTCGGGTTAATCACAGGTTGTCCTGTGACATAAGGATGTACCGCTCTTTCACCTTTCTCCTTTGAAGCTTTGGGGTTTGTGCACGGGAGCCTTAGGTACCTTTCTTTTCAGAGTTGCTCATCATTTCAGCATTGTTTCTGGTGAGGAAAACATCCTTTCTGTGTAGATGTTCATTTATGTACATTTAATAAACAGCATGGTATCCTATACTAGCAATGATCTTTTTTTCAGACTAATGAAAAGTTCAAGACAAAAGCATGCTTTGTGTCTGCAAAGAAAAGTGTAAACCTCTGTAACTGTATTAAAAAGCTGCGGTTGTTTCACTCGCGGATGTTTGTAGCTATAGCAGAAACAGAGCTGCTGGCTGCCTTACTGCGAGGTCCACAGGACACCAGTCTTCTCCTGAAGGCTTTCTGCCAGCGTAATACTGTTTAAGTTGCCACTCCATTAAAACAGGACTTGTTCACTAATTGGTTCCTACATGGAAACCCCAGGATAGAAACTTGATGCTGGTTGGCAATGTCAAAAGCAGCATGAGGCGAGGCTGCCCAAAGCCTAGCTGCTGCGCTTGGAGGAAATGTGCCTTGAGTCCCGATGGGCAGACAGGGCACGCCTCTGCAAGTCTGCTTCGCAACACAGCACGACGCAACAGACCTGTGTACAAAGCGCATTAACATCATCACAGGTACAGCCAGTCACAAGGTAGGCAATGCCCGAGTGAAGGCTGCCAGCTGTCCTGCTGGCCGGCTCTGCCATTCACGGCTGCAGACTCCCTTTCCCAGGCACTCACTGAGCCAGGGGCTGGCTTCGCACTCGGAAAGCACGTAGCCCATGCAGCAGCTCCCTCCACTGCTCACCGTGGTTCCCCGTGGCTGCTTATGTACCCAACAGATCTCTTAGTCCCTCCTGTTTGTGTATGGAGAAGGACTCGTAGGAGAGGGGATAACAGTGATCACCAAACAGGGGAGTTTAAACTTTTGAGTGTAATGAGATACAGCTCAGAGGAGTTGCTACCTTGCTTTTCAGGAGAGCAAACTTGAAGCTACTCAGAGAGCTAGTCTGCAGTGTCCCCTACGAAGCTGCTTTGGAGGGCTTAGGGCTCATAGAGCAGCTTCGTTTTTCAGAACCACCTTCTGCAAGCACGGGAGCAGGCAATCTCGCGGAGCCTTAAGTCAAACAAGAGGGGCAGAAGACCAGCTTGGCTGAACAGGGACCTCCTTTTTCAACTCAGGTGGAAAAAGAAATGTTATGATCCCTGGGACCAAGGTCCGGCTTGGCAGGAAGATCACAGAGCTGTAGTTCATACGTGTAAGGAGAGAACAGAAAAGGGCAAAGCTCAGCTAGAGTTGAAATTGGCCAGTGTTGTGTCGGCCTATAAAAAGGGCTTTTTAAAGTACGTTCATAGCAATCGCTCATTGAGCACGGCCAGGGACTCTCTGAGGAGGAGGAGGATGCGGCTGGGCTTGCCGGTGCATCGGCCACAGAGCCGCCAGCACCAGGGGCAGAAGCAGAAAGCGCAGAGGTGTGTGAGGTGCACAGAGAGCGGGGGCTGCGCAAACCCCTCCGAGCGTATCGCGGGATACGTTGTATCGCGGGATACGTTCACAGAATCACAGAATCACAGAATCACTAGGTTGGAAAGGACCTTTAAGATCATCAAGTCCAACCATTAATCCAGAACCACAATGTCCCCTAAACCACGTCCTGAAGCGCCACATCCACACGTTTTTTGAACACTTCCAGGGATGGCGACTCCACCACCTCCCTGGGCAGCCTGTTCCAATGCCTGACCACTCTCTCAGTGAAGAAATTTTTCCTAATATCCAATCTAAACCTCCCCTGGCGCAACTTGAGTCCATTTCCTCTTGTCCTATCACTAGTTACTTGGGAGAAGAGACCAACACCCTCATCGCCACAACCCCCTTTCAGGTAGTTGTAGAGAGCGATAAGGTCTCCCCTCAGCCTCCTCTTCTCCAGACTAAACAACCCCAGTTCCCTCAGCCGCTCCTCATAAGACTTGTGCTCCAGACCCCTCACCAGCTTTGTTGCCCTTCTCTGGACACGCTCCAGCACCTCAGCATCCTTCTTGTAGTGAGGGTCCCAAAACTGAACACAGTATTCAAGGTGCGGCCTCACCAGTGCCGAGTACAGGGGCACAATCACTTCCCTACTCCTGCTGGCCACACTATTCCTGATACAGGCCAGGAGACTGTTGGCCTTCTTGGCCACCTGGGCACACTGCCGGCTCATGTTCAGCCGGCTGTCAACCAGCACCCCCAGGTCCCTTTCTGCCGGGCTGCTCTCCAGCCACTCCTCCCCAAGCCTGTAGCATTGCATGGGGTTGTTGTGGCCAAAGTGCAGGACCCTGCACTTGGCCTTATTAAACCTCATACAGTTGGCCTCTGCCCATCGATCCAGCCTGTCCAGATCCCTCTGCAGAGCCCTCCTACCCTCCAGCAGATCAACACTCCCACCCAGCTTGGTGTCATCTGCAAACTTACTGAGGGAGCACTCGATTCCCTCATCCAGATCATCAATAAAGATATTGAACAAGACTGGCCCCAGAACCAAGCCCTGGGGAACACCACTCGTGACCGGCCGCCAGCCGGATTTAACGCTGTTCACCACAACTCTCTGGGCTCGGCCATCCAGCCAGTTCCTCACCCAGTGAAGAGTAAACCCATCTAAGCCACGAGCCACCAGTTTCTCCAGGAGAATGCTGTGGGAGACGCTGTCAAAGGCTTTACTAAAGTCCAGGTAGACAATGTCCGCTGCCTTTCCCTCATCCACTAGGCGGGTCACCTGGTCATAGAAGGAGATCAGGTTGGTCAAGCAGGACCTGCCTTTCATGAACCCATTCTGGCTGGGCCTCATCCTTTGGCTGTCCTGCACATGCCCTGTGAGCACTCTCAAGACCAACCGCATACATCGTTGTATCACGTTGGCGGTTTTGGTGGGTAACTATGTACGTAATGTAGGGACACATGCTTTCTTACAGGATGAAAAGATGTCATGTAAAAGGTGGTTTCTGTGAGAAAGTGAGATTCTTCCTATTAAACTGTGTTGGTTTCTGTGTTCAAGGTGTCAGAGTGACCGGAGGAAGTTTGTGTTGTGCCTTCCAACACCCCGGAGCACAGCCATTCAGGCTTCTGTGGGCAAAGCTGCGGAAGATATAGGCAGGCCTTCTGATGCACAGGAAGGCGGCAGAGGGTTACAAGGCATTGCTTTGCTGTTGGAAGTGCCTTCAGGAGCTTGTAACAGACAGCACAAACGTTCTGGGCGCAGGCTCAGGCACCGATGATGCTCCAGGTGCTGCCTGAGTTGACTCCTTCAAGGGAAAACAAGCCTTCCTTGCTGCCTGTCTGTCTTTCCTTCTCTCTCTCTCTCTCTCTCTCTCTCTTTCTCTCCCTCTTCAGAAATAAAGGTTGATCTACCAACAGCGGTAACACTCTCCTTAAGCAAGGCTGAGATTAGAGGTCACTCTGGTATTCAAGGGAAAGCAGGAGTTCCAGGTGGAGCTGTGTATTTCCTGTAGGATAATTAACTTTAGAACACCTCTTCACGTCAGATGTCTTGTAGTATTTAGAAATATTTTTTTTTTTTTTTTTTTTTTAAGGTACCAATGTTTATTAGCAATTAAAAACATTGCAGGGGGGCTGCAGGGGTGGCTTCTGTGGGAAGCTGCTAGAAGCTTCCCCTATGTCCAGCAGAGCTGATGCCAGCCGGCTCCAAGACGGCCCCACCGCTGGCCAAGGCCGAGCCAGTCAGCAACAGTAGTAGCACCTCTGGGATAACGTATTTCAGAAGGGGGGTAAGAACTGGCAGGCAGCAACTGCAGCGGGAGAGAGGAGCGAGAATACATGAGAGAAACATCTCTGCAGACACCCGGTTCAATGCAGAAGGAGGGCAGGAGGGGCTGCAGGGGCCGGAGCAGAGACCCCTCTGCAGCCCCTGCTGAAGACCATGGCGAGGCCGGCTGTGCCCCTGCAGTCCATGGAGCTCCGTGGGGGAGCAGATGTCCACCTGCAGGCTGGGGAGGACCCCACGCTGGAGCAGGGGGCTGCACGAAGGAGGCTGTGACCCCACTGGAAGCCGGAACTGGAGCAGGCTCCTGGCAGGACCTGTGGCCCCGTGGAGAGAGGAGCCCACGCTGGCACAGGTTTGCTGGCAGGACTTGTGGCCGCGTGGGGGACCCACCGTGGAGCAGCCTGTTCCTGAAGGACGGCACCCCGTGGCAGGCACCCAGGCTGGAGCAGTTGGTGAAGAACTGCAGCCTGTGGGAAGGCCTCACGTTGGAAAAGTCCGTGGAGGACTGTCTCACGTGGGAGGGACCCCAGGCTGGAGCAGGGGAAGAGTGTGAGGAGTCCTCCCCCTGAGGAGGAAGGAGCAACAGAGACAACATGTGATGAACTGACCGCAACCCCCATTCCCCGTCCTCCTGTGGCACTCGGTGGGAGGAGGCAGAGAAAATGGGGAGCAAAGTCGAGCCCGGGAAGAAAGGAGGGGTGGGCGGAAGGTGTTTTAAGATTTGGGGTTAGTTCTCATTACCTTACTCTGATTCGATTGGCAATAAATGAAACAAATTTCCCCAAGTCCACTCTCTTTTGACTCTGACGGCAATTGCTGAATGATCGCTCCTTGTCCTTGTCTCGACCCACAAGCTTCTTGTTGTACTTTCTCTCCTCTCTCCAGCCGAGGAGGGGAGTGAAAGAGCAGCTTTGGTGGGCACCTGGAATCCAGCCAAAGTCAACCCGTCACAGAAGTACTTTGCATTACGTTTCTTGAAGCTTGCCGAATGGAGATGCTTAGAACAAGGGGAAAAAACGCATCCTTTAGCCCCAATATTTGCTCTCGAACTGCACAGGCTACAAAGAATGTGTGGAGAATGTGCCCACTAATTCTCAGCTATGGGGATACCGAATCCAAACCTCCTTGGTAGAAGAGGGAACTAGAACTCGGGTGGGATTCGGCTCGCTCTAACTTCTGTGGCTATGTTCGGGCTAGGGATCCGCACAGCCGTTGTAGTGAGTGGATATGAAGGGCCTGATGCAGTTGCCTCCCCCTGCGCATCATGTGGGTGTGATCTGAGATTCTATAGGTATGTCCTCTGGCCTCCAGCTGTCCCCTCCGAAGGGCAAGGCTGTCCGTAGGTCCTGTGTCGTGCCTGCTAGACTCTAGGTGCTAGCTTCATTACGGTCTCTGAGATGGCATGAAGTTGCCCGTGTGTAGGAAATCGACCTGAGGCCCTAGTCAATACAGCCAGTTAAGTCTAAAGGGGCCCTAACTAAAGACGTCTACTTTAGGACAGCATGAATAGCTTTTTACTCTGCTAACTCTAATGGTATCTTCGCAATTTTGTAACCGCACTATCTGCAATAGGCCTATCTAAAGTCAGAGGAGCTGAGTCCCACCCAGGGTATCTCGTGTTTGAGTGGGTGGTCTCAGCATCTTTTGGATGTGTGCTTTTGGAACTTCCAGGGAGAAATTTAAGTTCTTGGAAAGAGGATTCCCAAAAACTGGGGTGCTGTCAACTTTCACGTGTCAACAGGCTGAAGAAAAACATAATTTCTGAAGCAGTCGCTTCCTTAGATGCTAAAAGCAATTTGATATCACGCTTCAGGTGACCCTGCTCTCTTGCGAAGCCGGAACTTATGTACACAAGCTTTACTGTCACGGGTGCCGAATGGTAAGAAAGCATCACCGTTCAGGCGGGCTGAACAGGCTCTTCGGGAGGGACAGGCAGGGCAGGCGAGGGGGAGGAGCTGCACCGTGTGTAAGGTGGGCATCTGCTTTGGAGGGCGGCGGGGCCCGTGAGAGCTGGTCCGTTCTAAAGAGCCACCTTTTAAAAGCCCAGGAGCAGGCCATGCCTTTGTGTTGAAAGTCAAGCAAGTGGGGTAGAACACCCACTTGCCTGAAGAGGGAACTCCTTTTGGAAGTCAGGCGGAAAAAGAAATTGTATCATGATCCCTAGAAGCAAGGCCAGCCTTGGCAGGAAGACTATGGAGCTGTGCTTCACATATGTAGGGAGAAATGATGGAAGGCCAAAGCTCAGCTAGAGTTGAAAGTGGCCAGTGTTCTGTCAGACAACAAAAAAAGCCTTCTGAAGTATGCTAAGAGAAAGAGGAGGTCTAAGGAAAGTATTGCACTGATATGTAGTGAAGGTGGTCACCTGACCAATGAGGATGAAGAGAAGTCGGAGGCACTTAATGCTTTTGTTTTGCCTCAGCCTTCAATATGAATGAAGGGCTTGCGAGTCAGAAGACCATGGCTGCAGCAGCAGTGACTTTCCCTTGGTGGACGCTGAAAGTGCAAGGGAGCAGCTGTATCAGTTGAATGTTGCCAAGTCCGTGGGGCCGGATGGGATTCATCCCAGAACCCCGAAGGAGTTAGCAAATGTCATGGCAGGACCCCTCTCCGTCACCCACCAAAGCCTTGGGAGTCTGGGACGTCCCTGCTGACGGGAAGCTAGCCAGCCTCATTGCAGTTTATCAGAAGGGCGTGAGGGAAGAAAGACCCAGGAAATGACAGAGCTCCTAGTCTACCCTCCGTTTCTGTGAAAGTGGTGGAGAAGATCATGCTGGGTGTTATTGAAAGGTATTTCAAGGACAATGCAATCATCAGGCGCAGTCAGCATGGCTTCATGAAGGGCAAGTCCCGTTGAACTAGTTTGATATCCTTCTACGACAAGGTCACCTGCCTAGTGGATGATGGGAAAGCGGGGGATGCGGTTGCTCTGATTTTAGCAGGGCTTTTGATACTGTCCCTCACAGTAGCCTTCTGGACAAGTTGTCCAACTGTGAGGTGAGCAAGTACACAGTGCACGGGGTGAAGAACTGGCTGAAGGGCAGCGCTCACAGGGTTCTAGTGGATGGGGCTACATCTGATTGCAGACCAGTCACCAGCGGTGCTCCTCGAGGCTCCGTTCTAGCGCCAGTTCCGCCCAACATTCTAATCAATGATCTGGATGAAGGAGTTGAATGCACCAGGAAGCAGCTTGCTGGCGATCCTAAGCTGGGAGGTGCTGTTGACCCTCTTGAGGACAAGAGACCTTGCAGAGGGATCAGGACTGCTTCAGGCTAGACGCTAGGAAGCATTTCTTTACCCAGAGAGTGACCGAACACTGGACCAGGCTTCCTAGAGAGGCGGTCGTTGCTTCACGCCTATGGGTGTTCAAGAGGCATTTGGACAATGCCCTTAATAATATGCTTTAACTTTTGGTCAGCCCTGAAGTAGTCAGGCAGATTGCACTAGATGGCCATGGTGGGTCCCTTCCAACCGAACTATTCTATTGTATTCACCCTTGACACTACAGCCGCAAAAGCTGTGCTCGCACTTCAGCCATGCATTCTCCTACATACACCGACATACAATTATTATCAGAGTGACCCAAGGTAGAGTTGCCTTCTGAAACGGCGCCTGGGAACTGTTCACTTCAAGACCTTTCAAGGTCTTGGCTTGCTCAGAAGGGCAGCTGTCAATGACAGCACACACAGGCTACCAGGGAAGACAGACACTGTGTAGAGACATGCCCCGATCGTCCTTTGCTCTCCTCTGCCTTCCCATTAGCCCTGTGCTCAGCTGTGGAGGGACAAGAAGGTTCAGGCTTGTGCCTGGGTCCTGACCATGACCTTGCCCGGCTCCTGCAGCATAAAATGGTGCTGCTTTGCTTGGAAGCACAGTACATGCCAGGGGACTGATGGGAAGGAGGAGTCGACAAAGACAAATGGAGCACAGAAACCCTTGAGAATGGCCAGTGGCAGGTGCTAAGATAAAATAGGGGTGTGCTGCCTATCTCACTTTTCGTCCATCCAATATGTCCGTCTTCAGAAACTCACGGCCAGTCCCGGAAATTCATTCCTAGACTACGTAGAAAGTGCTGAGCGCTGTCTCTCTGCCCCACAACCCCTTCCTTCCTTCCTTTACCTACCTTCCTTCCTTCCTTCCTTCCTTCCTTCCTTCCTTCCTTCCTTCCTTCCTTCCTTCCTTCCTTCCTTCCTTCCTTCCTTCCTTCCTTCCTTCCTTCCTTCCTTCCTTCTTTCCTTCTGTGAGGAATGAGTGATCCGTGTAAAGAAAATCTAGTGAATATAAGCTTGAAGCAAATGTCATTTATATTGAAATAAAGGAATATATGTAGGGCATGACCATAAACAGGGGAGTGGTAGTCTTTATGTAACTTCCTGATAAGTATAGTTTGGGTAACTCCCTTGATATGTGTAGCTTATGTAGCCTCCTGGTATGTAAGTTAGTTCCTGATATACTAGTGCAAACCAGTGTTGTAAATAACCGCAGAAATGTCGAGAAAATGTATAGCCAAATAAGGTAGCATAATATAAGTAGAATAACGGAGCGCCTGCACAAACAGACAGGTCATGTAGAGTGCACTGGCGAAGAGGAGCATCTTCCTCCAAACGACCACCGGACGACCACCTAGAAAAAGATGAAGCATGCGCAGACCGGGGAAGTGGTGACGTACTTAAAGAAAGAGTCATCTTCCAAGAAAAAGGCGGAGAAAGGCGAGAAACGAAGCCTAGGGAACTATAAAGGAAGGAATTGTAAGAGGTGAAGGTGTGCGTCTTGGTGGAGCGGAGACTCCCGGCGCACCCAGCGCTGTTTGCTTGCCTCTATTCGTTCAATAAATTGTAAACTTAAATTGGAATCCTGTTTGGGACTCAATCATTTATCACAATTGGGGGCTCGTCCGGGATGGCCTTCGTTCCTGAATACTGACTTGATCTAGGAGGGGCGCCCCAGCATTTGGTGGCTCCTGATCGGGTCGGGTCGGGTCGGGACTAACACCATCCTGAACCCAAATAGGGGCAAGCAAAGAATTTAATTTTTATGAGCTCCCTTGCCGGCTGCAGTAGTTTATTTTGCCTGTAATTCTGCGCGCGAAGATCCGAACGAAGACGACGGGGTCGTAAGTATTTAAGGTGTATACCGTTCGGTTGGGTGGGATTCGGTTGCCTGTGTGTGTAAGAGTGTGACTGAGACGGAACCTCGTTCCGAAGCGATTGTGGAGGTCTTCTAACCGCGGTTCCATTCTCCCGCGAGGGACTTGGCCGGTGAAGGACCGAAGCGATTTTTATAGGATCCGTAGGTGAGTGACAAGTTTGAAACCCCCTGCAAGACACTCTTATTGGTAACCAAGGGCTGTAGGAATTGCCACAGTAAAAATTCCTAGATGGGTCAGACGAAATCGAGAACCCAGGACCAGAAGAAAGGGAGCGAATTACTAAAAATACCTCCGGAGAGTCCATTAGGAATAATGTTAAAACATTGGAATAATAAGGGCCCTGGAAAAGGGAAGACAAAAGAGAAATTAGTTAAATATTGTATGGTAAAATGGCCAAAGAACCCCTTGAGACCCCATGTTTTTTGGCCTGTATTTGGGTCATTTGAGGATTGGGTTTGTCAGGCGCTAAACCTGTATGTAAATTCTAAGGAACCGTTTTGCCAAGAGGAGAGCGAGTATGCTAGTTTATGGATAAAGGCCTGTGTGGGCATTTTTAATCTTAAAACAGGGGTAGGGAAAAATAAGACCGTAGGGGAGCAACACATGGAAAAGGAAAAGAAGGATTGGGACCCCCTAGATCACTTACCTCCCCCGTATAATCCAGCTACCCGTCAAATACCGTCACCAAATTTGACGGCTTCCCCTACGGCCCCGGGGTCGAATTCAACTCTAAGGGAAGGATCCCAAACTGAGCACCCAGAGCGTCTTTGTATCCTTTACGGGAAGTACCTCTGGGTGGAGATAGAGGATTGGCAAGAGAGAGGGTTGGAGGAATTACTAAGAGAAGCTCAAAAGGTTTATGTCAGGAGGGACGAAGAAAAACAAAAAGCAGAGGCAAGAATTTTTGTAGCAGCAGTGAGGGAAAGTCAGAGGAGTAAGACTCAGCTGGGAGAGAAAAAAGAGACGAGACCAGAACAGCCACCCCAGGGACAATCTCATCAAGACAGACCCACAAATCCCGTCTGTTACTATTGTAACAAAAAGGGACATGTTCAGAAAAACTGCCGTCAACGGGAACGGGATGAGAAAATGTTCAAAGAGGATTGGGGGTGTTAGGGGCTATATCTTCTGGGGACCTCAACATCAACAGAGCCCTTGATAAAACTATTAGTAGGTCCCCAAAAAGAAGAAGTTTTATTTTTAGTAGATACTGGAGCTGAAAGGTCAACGATTCAGAAACTCCCAAAAGGGGTAGGAAAAGGAAAAGCCCAGATGTCAGTAATAGGTGCAAAAGGAGAACCCTTCAAAGTCCCCATCTTAGAAGAAGTAGAGATTGAGACAGAGACAAAAATTTGTTTAAATGATTTACTTTTATTACCAGAAGCAGAATATAACCTATTAGGGAGGGACTTGATTTTAAAACTAAACCTAACTATTCAGAGCCAAGGAGATCGGTTATATATTAACTTATGTACCTTAACCCAACTTGATGAGGAAAAAATTGACCCCCAAGTATGGTATAAGGAAGGAGATGTTGGGAGATTAGATATGGAACCCATCAAGGTACAAAGAACAGACCCTCATAAGCCAATTAGAATTTAACAATATCCTATATCTATAGAAGGCCGGAGAGGTCTAAAACCTATTGTGGATAAATTACTAAAAAAGTGGGGCTTTGGAACCATGTATGTCACCCCATAATACCCCTTTACTCCCTGTAAAGAAATCAGATGGTACATATAGGACGGTACAGGATTTGAGAGCCGTGAATCGGCGAACAATCACCAAATTCCCTGTCGAGGCAAATCCTTATACTTTATTGAGTCACCTGTCTCCTAAACATATTTGGTATAGTGTAATAGGTTTGAAAGATGCCTTTTGGGCCTGTCCTTTGGATAAGGGGTTCAGAGATTATTTTACCTTTGAATGGGAAAGACCCCGAAACAGGACGAAAAACAACAATTAAGGTGGACTGTGCTACCACAAGGGTTTACGGAGTCACCAAATTTGTTTGGACAGACCTTAAAGAAAATCTTACAAGGTTTTACAGTACACGAGGAGGGAAAATTCTTACAATATGTGAATGATTTACTGGTAGCAGGAGAAACTGAAGAGGAGACCCGAAAAGCCACCATTAGATTGTTAAATTTTTTAGAGAAAAAGGGATTAAAAGTGTCCTGCTCGAAATTACAATTTATAGAGCAAGAAGTAAAATATTTGGGACATTGGTTAAACAAAGGAAAAAAAAAAAGAAACCAGATCCTGACCGGGTTTCTGGTATTTTAATCCTAAGACCTCCACAGACTAAAAAGGGAATGAAAAAAAAAAAAAACCAACCAACCAAACAAACAAAAAAACCACACTGGTGGGATATTTATCCAAATTGTTAGATTTGGTGAGCAGGGGGTGGCCAGCATGTCTCCAAGCCCTAGTTGCTATGGCATTATTGATAGAGGAAGCTAGGAAAATTACCTTTAGTGCACCTCTAAAGGTATATACGCCACATAATGTTAGGAATGTCCTCCAACAGAGGCCAAAGAAATGGTTGACAGATAGTCGACTTTTGAAATATGAAACCATCTTGATAGATTCACCTAATTTGGAATTAGGAGTCACCTCTGCCCAGAGCCCCGCTCAGTTCCAGTTTGGGGAACCCTCCGAAGCAGTAGTGCTATAACACAATGGTTTAGAAGTTATAGGAAGTTATAGGATCCCAGACAAAAGTAAGGCTCAATCTTAGAGATATTGAATTAGAGGGAGGAGAAAAATTGTTTGTAGATGGATCCTCCCGAGTAATAGAAGGGAAGAGAAAATCAGGATATGCAAAAATTGACAAGGACTTAGAACTTAGAATCAGGACCTCTGAGTCCATCATGGTCAGCTCAGGCTTGTGAGCTTTATGCCCTATGTAGGGCCCTGGAATTATTAAAAGAAAGAAGAGGGACCATATTCACAGATTCCAAATATGCATATGGAGTAGTCCATACTTTTGGAAAAATTTGGGAGGAAAGAGGCTTGATTAACACTCAAGGAAAGAACTTAATACATCAGGAGTTGATAGTAAAATTTTAGAAGTGTTAAGAGAACCAAAGGAAATAGCCGTGGTGCATGTGAGGGGACACCAAAAGGGATTAGATTATCGAATTAGAGGAAATAATTTAGCAGATAAGGAGGCTCAGGAAGCAGCCTTGAGGATTGAAACTGTTAAAATTAATCATACACAAACAAGGGAGGACACTAGTGGAAGAGGATAAGAGGAAAAGGAGAAAAAGTTTACGCTGGAGGAACAAGCAAAATTAGAGAAAATAGGAGCTAGAGTGGAACAAGGGAAATGGACATTACCTGATGAGCGAGAGATGTTGCCAGAAGCTTACGCTAGGCAAGTATTAGAACGCTTACACACGCAAACACATTGGGGTACAAAAGTGTTAAGTGATCATTTCCTTAAACAGTTTGGCAGTATTGGAATTTTTTGAAATAGCAAGGCAAATTACACAAGGGTGTTTAACTTGTCAAAGGGTAAATAAGGCCGTGTTTCGACAAGTGGCCAGGGGAGGAGGAAAACTAGCTTATAGACCGTTTGAAAGGATTCCAGTCGACTTTACCAAATTACCAAGAATAGGAAGATTGAAATATTTGTTAGTTATAGTAGACCATTTAACACGATGGGTCGAAGCCTATCCTGTGGCAAGAGCGACAGCTCAGACGGTGATAAAATTTTATTAGAACACCTAATCCCCAGGTATGGGATAATACAATATATTGATTCTGATCAAGGCACTCGCTTTACTTCTAAAATTATAAAATCCTTGTGCCAATCATTAGGTATTAAATGGGAATATCATACCCCATGGCATCCTCAAAGTTTGGGAGTAGTAGAAAGAATAAACCAAACAATAAAGCAAGAGCGAAGCTAATGGTTGAAACACAGATGCCATGGACTAAATGTTTACCGCTAGCCCTTCTTAACATAAGGATCAAACCGCACAGTGAGACTGGATTATCGCCATATTAGGTTTTATACGGCATGCCCTATCTCCAAGGGAAACAATGTAGTGGAAGATTATAATATTCGGAACTATGTTATCGTTTTAGGAGAAAGGTTGAAAGAACTAAGAGATATAGGTATAAGGGCACAAACCCTACCTTTGGGGTTTGCAATCCATCAATTCAAACCAGGGGATAAGGCACTGATCAAAACTTGGAAGAAAGAAACTTTAGTTCCTTCATGGGAAGGACCCTTTGTTGTATTGTTAACCACAGATACTGCCATCCGGACCACGGAAAAGGGGTGGACACACACGACTCGAGTAAAAGGACCCATGAAAGACTGGAAAGTTATTTTGCAACCTGGAACCACAAAAGTAACATTAAAAAGGGAATGAACGTATGAGAAATGATCACGAATTAAAGACTATAGCATTAAGCAATTATCGGGCAGGACTAAGTTTATGTCCACTATGTAAACCATGTTGTATGATTATTGAGGGTTAGGTGTAACCCGTGTAACAAATATATCATTTCCCACAGAGGCTAACAGGGACGTTTTCAAATTCAAAGCTGAAGTTTCCTCTGCATTCGGTGTGGACAGACTACTCCTATAGGAGATTTCTGGTGGGTAAGATTTATTACTGTCATCGAAATAAAGAAGTCCGCTTGAGAAGGGGGAGAGGGCAAGACCGGGTAGGGATTCTCAGTCGCGACCAAGTAAGGCCCGTCAAGGACGAGCACCCCTTGTAGCTGATGCCTCCGACCATGAGATCCCTTACCGGACCTCTCCTGATTTTACTCGGACTCACCAACCTGGTGACAGGTAATCAAAATTGCACCGAGTGCATAAGAACCGCCCAGCACGGACGAGTAAGTAATAAAACATTAATGTCCCACACCTATTACGAGTGCAAAGGGAAACAGAACGGGAGTTGTATATACAATGGAACACAATGTAAGAAATGCTCGGTGGAAAATGATACTGTTTGTTACGATCCAAAGGAACTTCCTTATCAATAGTGGGTAGAAATGAAAACAAATTCGGAGGTAAGAAGATTCATTGGATTAAGTAAGGATATGGCCAATTTGAGCACATCAGTATCGGTAATTTTTGATGCATGCGATATTATAGATGATGATCTGGATATTAATTGTGGGAGTGTAGAGTGGAGATGGTACTATAGTAATCAACCAAAATATATTTGCCCAGGTGGAGGTGGACGTCAATGTCAGATAAATCCTGATTATGTACCTAGTCAAACGGTGAGATATCAGTCAGCACACCTATGTGGAAGAAGGGGATGGTCTTGTGTATGTTAGGATACTGCAAGCTGGGGATATGACAGAGCTTGTGTTTTGGTTATTAGCTTCTCCTTAGTCTGCTTTGTAGACTTGGAGCCAAAGAGACAACAGGCCTGGCTCCAGCAGATGCAAGGATGGCTTTCTTCTCTCTGCCAACCGTCCAAGGCATGGCAGGAAGGGCGGGAAGTGGGCAGGGCGTGCCTGCAAGCCCCTGGGCTGCACCAGGCTGCTCTGCTCTGCTTCATGCCACTTCCCCCCTCGCCGCCCGGGAGAGGCTGGGCTTCTGCAGACAGCTGCTCACTCGAGAAGGCAGCTAGGCAGCTGCTGCTTCCATTGCACTTGGCAAAGCCAAACTCCTCTCCGGGGTTCCGGGAGAGTGCCAAGGCCACCTTCCAGCGGGACATGCTGTGAAGACGAAGAAGAAGAAGAAGAAGGTTGCCTTTAACAAGTTGGAGTTAAGGAAGCTCTGCCCCTGGGCTCTGTGGCCAGCTGCATCCTCTTCCTCCCAGTCCCAGCACAAGAGAGCGCCTTTCCGCTGGGACCGCTGCTTTGGCTGGAGGCAACGTGCCCGTCTCAAGCGCACGACAGTGGCACGGGGGGACCTGCGGGAAGAGGGTGGGACGGGCTGCGGGCGGCACCGGTACGCGCACGAAGCATCCCGGCACACATGCGCACGTGCTCGTGAGCAAGAGCAGCTCAGCAAAGCTGCTGGAAAGCGGCGTGGCAGAAAAGGCCCGTGGGTCCTGCTGGACACCAAGCTGAGCAGCAGCCAGCACCGTGCCCTTGGCCAAAGGCGGTGGGCGGTGGTGCCCTGGGCTGCGCTGGGCAAAGCCTTGCCAGCAGCTGGAGGGAGGGGAGCCTTGCCCTCTGCTCAGCGCTGCTGAGGCCATGCCCGCAGTGCTGTGCCCAGGCCCGGGCTCCCCAGGCCGAGAGAGACAGGGGCCCCTCCCCCAGCCCCGCCCCCCAGCCCCCCCCCGGGCTTGGAATGGCAGCTGTGATGTCGCGGCGCTGGCCCGGCAACGGCCACAGTGCCTGCAGGCACGGCTCTGCCAGCACCCGGCAGCTCCAGGGAGAGACCAGCTCTCACCCAGCGGCACTGCCCGGCACCGGGACCCCCTCGGCAGCCTCGCTCCAGCCAGCTGGGAGCTCTCCGGAGCCCCAGCAGCGTGTCCGGCGCGAGGACTCCCCTGGCCCCGGCACGATGGGCCAGCTGAACTGCTGCTACGGCTCCAGGTGGGCTCCCCCCGCGGCTCGGGGACACGCCGGCGCAGCCGGGCCCCGCAGCAGCCGCCTTTCTCACGCCCTTTGCCACCTGCTCTGCAGGGTCTACCCTGGCCCCGAGCAGCAGTGCGCGCCCGGCCCGGCATCAGCCCAGCCGCTGCTCCACCAGCGCGTGCGGGTGACCCAGGGCCGCGTGACGGGGAAGAGGCACCTCCTCCTCTTCAGCGATGCCTTGATCATCGCCAAGGCCAAGTAAGAGGCGCAGACCCCGGCTGCCTTTCCTCCTAAGGCCTGGCCCCGGCACCGGGGCAGGGATGCCCCAGGAGCAGCCCCAGGCCCCGGCACCCTGCTGCTGGCTGCACCCGTGGCCGTGCGCGGGGCAGGCGGAGGCCAGAGGGCAGCCGCCGGGCTCGGCCACCTCCAGGTCACTCCCTGCCGCTCCTCTCTGCAGACGTGGCAGCGCCCCGCGCCCGCAGCTCTGCCTGGCCCTGCGCCGGCTGTGGGTGCTGAGCGGCGGCAAGGGGGCGGCCGGGGATGCCGCCCAGGAGGAGGAAGACAAGGCCACCACGTCCCTCGTCCTCGCCTGGCCCTACGGATTCTGCGTCGTCACCTTCTGGTGGGTCTTGGTGCCACGTCCCCCGGCAGGGCCGGGCTGCGCTTCTGTCCGGCCCCACGTGGCTTCCTCCTGCCTCTGCAGCCGTCCCCACGGGGCAGGGCTGTGCCGGCGCCCGCCTCTGCCCACGGGCTGGGCAGCAGCGGGCGCTCAGTCTCTTTCTCCTCTCTTTCCTGCAGCTCCCACTCACTGAAGGAGCTCTGGCTCAGCGCGCTCCGTGGGTAAGCCCTGCCTGGCAGCGCAGCTTGGGGGGCCCGTGCTCACAGCACGGGGGGATGCTCTAGCCGTAGCCGTACGATGCGGAAACGCCGCTCCTGAGCTGGGGAGAGCTGCCCCCACGGCTGCGGGCGGCTCTGGAGCGGGCAGAGCTGGCGGAGCTGCTTCACCCAGCCCCGTCCTCCCCCCTTGCCACTGCTCTCCGCTCAACGGCCGGGCGGTGCCCAGCTGCTTCGGGGCAGCTTGGAAGGGCTCCCCGGGCTGGCAGGTGAGGGAAGAGGCATCTTGGGTCTCACACAGCTCTTTCTCTGCCCCTGTCCCGTGCACAGGCCAGCAGAAGGAGTGGAGGGAGCCCGCGTCACCCAGCTGCCCTCCATCAAGCTCCTGCTGAAGGAGCTGCGCGGCCGCAATGCCGTGAGTGTCCCTCCTAGCCCCGCTCTGCCCCAGGGGCTGCTCCAACCCCGCACCAGCCCCATCGCTTCTCACCTGCTGCTCTTCTCCCTTTGCCCAGGCCAAAACACTCAACGCCAGCAGCCTGGAAAGGCTGGTCGAGGGCCTGGCAGAGGTGAGGAGCCCCCGGGCTGCCATCTCGGCCGTCCCCACATCTCACTCATGGCCCGCGGCCGATGCAGCTCGCCAGGGGCCCTTCGTGCTGCGGGGCTGCTCGCTGAGCACAGCGCATTTCTTGCAGGCTGGTGCCCAGCAGCGGCCACCTCCCGTTCCCTCCGGCAGCCAAGGTGGACGTGGCCACTCGGCTGGTGAGTTTGGAGGAGACGGGGGCAGGACGGCCCCTCTCTCCTGCGCTGGCAGGCGGCACCCGCGCTGCTCGGGGGCTGCTGCTGCCCTTCCCGCAGGGCATGGCCTCAGAGAGCTGAGCCCCCGGGGCGCCTCGTTCCCCAGCCACGCCTCTCCCTCGCTGTTGGCGGGGACGCCCAGCGCGCAGAGGCTCGGGCAGCATTCACCTGGCGCTTGCCCTCCATGGCTCTCTGCTCTGTTTTCCCTGGCGGCAGGCGGGACCCGCAGCAGGACGAGGGGGCTGCCCTGGCCCTTTGCGCGGCGAGGGACCTTGGCCGCTGCAGAGGCACCCGGGCAGTTGGGCTGTGCCGGCAGGTCGGGTCTCTTCGGCCGGCCCCTGGCAGCTCTCTGCAGCCAGGATGGCACGCTGCCCCAGCCCCGCCAGGTAAGCCAGCCTGGCCGGGGGGTGCCCGTGGCGCTGGCTCCTGCGCAGAGGCGCTGTCCCCAGCAGAGGGACCCCGGCTGGGGCTCGGGGACCAAGCCGGCTGCGCCCCACCTCCCCCACCTCCAGCCAGCCCTGCGTCCTGCCCTAGTGAAAGCAGAGCCGCCCACGCTCGCTCCTGGCCCTGAGGAAGGCTCACCGGCCCCGGGGCCTGTCCCCAGCCAAGCAACTGTCCTCCTCTGTCCCCCGCAGCTCTTGGAGGAGGAGGAGGATGTGGCTGGGCTTGCCGGCACGTCGGCCAAGGACTTGCCAGCACCAGAGGCGGAAGCAGAAGCAGCAGCGGTATGTCAGGGCCACAAAGAGGGTGACAGCACTGTCAGAAGTTGAGAGTGCTGCCGCAGGGACAAGCAAGGTCACCCACTAGCCGGCAGCTCTGCAAAGGTGCAGAGGAAGGGTGCTGCAGGATGGCCATGGCGGTTTGTGCGGTGATGCCACCAGAACTGGCTCAGCTGGGCTGAGCAAACCCATCCAAGGGCTGTGCCTTTCCGAGCTAAGGTAGCAATTGGGCAGGAAGGTCCTTGCCACCCGTGAACTTGCACATTTCCATTGCAGGTGCCTCCAGTCCCTCCAGAAAGTGAACACCTGGAGAGCTCCTCTGGGGAGACAAGGTAAAATGAGCTAGGTTTGGTGAAGAGCAGAATTGGTTCACGTTTATCATGGCTTGACCTGTCTAACAATACATTGAATGGAAAGTTTGCCAGGCTCCAGAAGAGCAGCCTGTGAAGAGGGGAGCAACGGGCAACTGGACAGCGAGAGGAGCAAGTTGGGAGCAGAGCTCTGCGGGATGGGCAACTGAGGACATCCAGGCAGGCAAGAAGAACGAGGAGCCCAGGTGTGTAGGAGACTCTGCTGCCCATCTTTCAAAGCTCCGAACACTGCTCCGAGTATGGGCAGTATTTCTGAGGTGCGCAGAGATGGCACCGGGCAGGAAGCCCGCAGCTGCTCGTGGGAGAGCGTGTCTGTCAGGAGGAACATATCACTCCAGCATTGGCAGCTCTCCCTCTGCACTTGTGGCAGCTCTGTTTGTGCAGGCTGAGCAACACCCCAGCAGAGTCACAAGGCTCATAGCAATTTTTTGAGCTCTTTGACCCGCTCCCTACAGAAAGAGGCAAAGTCTCCCTTTTCTGTTCATGTCAGCTGGCAAGCCCAGCACTGGCTGCTGGTGTCTGAATCCCAAAGACGCAGCAAGGAGCTGTGTCACGTAGCTGTAGACCCTGAGGTACTGGCACTTCATAAAAAGCTCACGTTGCACCTCAGACAATTGAGGGAAGAAGAAAACAACCAAACAATACCAAAGCAGCGTGTTTTGCCTTCAAGCCTGGCTTTCTAGCAAGGGACAGTGAGGCGTGCTGCTGCTCAGCTTTTGGAAAGGACCACAGCACAGCTGCCCTGCCCAGCCCTGCTGCCTAGCAAAGCAGTGCTGCACATCTCTGTCAACTTGCAGAGCTCTGAGGGTGTCACACGTGTGGAGAAGGGGACAAAGCCGTGCCGTAGCCACTGCCAGGGAGGGTTCCCTCTCGTGTGCCAGGAACTGCCCCTTGGACAGCACACTGCCTAAAGAACGGGGCACAAAGTCGTGCCTCTTCCTGCCTTCATGGTTTCATCAGCACTTTGGACTCTCTTCTTGCAGGTGCCGATTTTTTTCTGCTGCCTGGATTGCCTGCATGAGCTCTGCTGCCTGGGCTTTGAGGGGCGCGATGCAGCCCCAGAACCACCTCGGCGGAGGCAAGGAGGGAGGCACCGCGCCCTTCTACTCCGGCCGGCACATTTCACTCGGGCACCGCGACGCCGGAGCGGCCCCGCACCGCCCTCAGAGCCAGCCCAGCCCTGGCGGGAGGCCTTGCTGGCTCACTCCTCGGCTCCGTCAGCACCAGCCCACCAGCCGGCACAGCTGCCCCCGTGGGGAGCTGGCATGTCACCTGCAGATTCCATGGGGCGTGCTGGGCGTGGAGCTGTATATCATCTGAGAGGGACACGAGGGACACGCTGGACAGCATGTTCCAGACTATAACACCCTCCCGGTTTTCTTTGCCGCTACTCATTCTTGGCAGAGAGATGCTGCACCACCTTGCTGCATACAAGAAGGGAGCAGCCATTGCTGCCCTGTGGTCGGTGCAAGTCCTTGTATGCAGCACACAGCACAATACCCTTTCTTAGTATTCTTGATCAAACATGACTGGCTTGCAGTTTCCATTAGCTGAGTTAACTCCAGGTTAGCTTCAGCAAAAACTCCGCTCTTACTTCTCCGACCCATCGGCGCTCTCTGGACCGACGCGAACACCCCCCTTTCTGTCAATCAGAACTGGAGTGGTGATGCTTTGCTTTCAGCCACAACACGTGCCTGTGCCTAGGGACTGATGGGAAGGAGGAGTTTAAAAAGCCAGCTTACATGGTGCCCCGAATCCCACCCACCCTCCAGGACCAGAAAAAAACAGGACACACCCCCATGTTTATTCTAGCCATTCTGTAGCCAGTACAGTCATTTCAGTGTCGATTCTGGTTGATTCTGCAGCTTTATAACAGTTGAAACAGCCAGCTCGTCAAGGCGGCTGATCTAGAAGGCAGGGGATCTGAACTGGCCCCAACTACCTATGACGTGACAGTGTCCATAACTCGGGTTAATCACAGGTTGTCCTGTGACATAAGGATGTACCGCTCTTTCACCTTTCTCCTTTGAAGCTTTGGGGTTTGTGTTCGAGAGGCTTATTTCTTTCTTTTCTTATTTCTTTTCTTATTCTTTATCATATTTCTTTTCAGTGTTGCTCTGCGTTTCAGCATTCTTTATGATGACGAAACGATCCTTTCTGTATATATGTTAATTTATTTACATTTAATAAATGGCATGAAATCCTATTCTACCAATGATGTCTTTTCCATGCTAATGAACAGTTAAAGACAAAAGTGTACTTTGTGTCTGACAGGAAATATATCAACCTCTGTAAGTGTATTAAAAAGCTGCGGTTGTTTCACTCGTGGATGTTTGTAGCTATAGCAGTTACAGAGCTGCTGGCTGCCTTACTGCGAGGTCCACAGGACACCAGTCTTCTTCTGAAGCTGTTCTACCAGTGTAATATGGTTTGAGTTGCCACTCCATTAAAACAGGACTTGTTCACTAATTGGTTCCTACATGGAAACCCCAGGATAGAAACTTGATGCTGGTTGGCAATGTCAAAAGCAGCATGAGGCGAGGCTGCCCAAAGCCTGGCTGCTGCGCTTGGAGGAAATGTGCCTTGAGTCCCGATGGGCAGACAGGGCACGCCTCTGCAAGTCTGCTTCGCAACACAGCACGACGCAACAGACCTGTGTACAAAGCGCATTAACATCATCACAGGTACAGCCAGTCACAAGGTAGGCAATGCCCGAGTGAAGGCTGCCAGCTGTCCTGCTGGCCGGCTCTGCCATTCACGGCTGCAGACTCCCTTTCCCAGGCACTCACTGAGCCAGGGGCTGGCTTCGCACTCGGAAAGCACGTAGCCCATGCAGCAGCTCCCTCCACTGCTCACCGTGGTTCCCCGTGGCTGCTTATGTACCCAACAGATCTCTTAGTCCCTCCTGTTTGTGTATGGAGAAGGACTCGTAGGAGAGGGGATAACAGTGATCACCAAACAAGGGAGTTTAAACTTTTGAGTGTAATGAGATACAGCTCAGAGGAGTTGCTACCTTGCTTTTCAGGAGAGCAAACTTGAAGCTACTCAGAGAGCTAGTCTGCAGTGTCCCTTACGAAGCTGCTTTGGAGGGCTTAGGGCTCATAGAGCAGCTTAGTTTTTCAGAACCACCTTCTGCAAGCACGGGAGCAGGCAATCTCGCGGAGCCTTAAGTCAAACAAGAGGGGCAGAAGACCAGCTTGGCTGAACAGGGACCTCCTTTTTCAACTCAGGTGGAAAAAGAGATTTTATGACCCCTGGGACCAAGGTCCGGCTTCGCAGGAAGATCACAGAGCTGTAGTTCATACGTGTAAGGAGAGAACAGAAAAGGGCAAAGCTCAGCTAGAGTTGAAATTGGCCAGTGTTGTGTCAGGCTCTAAAAAGAGCTTTTTAAAGTATGTTCATGGCAATTCCTCGTTGAGCACCACGAGGAACTCCTTGAGGAGGAGCAGCAGGAGAAGGATGCGGCTGGGCTTGCCGCCGCATCGGCCACAGAGCCGCCAGCACCAGGGGTGGAAGCAGAAAGTGCAGAGGTTTCACTCAGCACTCAGCTTTCAGATTTAGGAAATAAATGTGACCATAATGCATGGGCACACACTCTTTTCATTTTATTACAGATCTTACAGAAATGCCAGTGATATGGCAAAATCCAGCTGAGGTCAGTAAAGAAAGTGCTAATTTTTACTCATATAAAATAAAGAATAGGCTCCTCTCTGACATACCAATTATATCCAGTAATTCTCTTAATAGTTATGAAAGAATACCTCTAGGGTTATGGACCAAATCCTTCTTTCCACTCCACAGAATTTGAGTTAAATACCAGTATCTGCCCCTTTTGCTGTGTGGAGTATATCAAGAGCTCAGCGGTTCTTGCTTAGCAGACGAATCACCACATAATTGCTACACTCAAGACTCTGTAAAATGTGGTGAAAGCATTAAAATTTCACATTAGGTCTAACATGCATTTTACATATTTTATTACATTTTACATATTTTCTTCCATTTCACTTTGAGAGGAGTCAAAGCTGAAACTGCTTAGTGTCTGAACTTTGCAAATGCAGTCTCCTAATGTGGCAGCTATGTCTGGTTACCAAACTATTTTTACTTGTACTGTTGGTACAAAGGACCAAAGCATGCTTCTACTTTATTTCTGGTAACCTGGAACACCTTGCTTCCTGGGAAACCCTTTAAATGTCTCTGCCCAAGGAGCTAGTGTAGAACAGTCTCTAACCCCCTCTATTTTTCTGCCCAAAACTCTCAAACATATTTATAGGGAGAGGAAAGACAATGGTGGAATTATTCTTTTCTGCCAAGGTTGTTAACGTTTGCAGATAGTGCAGCTGAAGACCTGCTAGAGACTCAGCCATCACCATGGAGGCCTGCTTGAGGGCTTTAGAAGCATTCATTTCTCCCTCTGCTGCCACAATCTGCAAAGTAAGAGAAATGGAAACCACATTGTGACACTGCCCAGAGTGGGGAACATCAACCTTTAGAATGAGGAGAAACTGAACAGGCACTTGGATGCCTGGGACAAGGATACAGGAGCTTGAAGGTAGACATTACCATGGGTCTCACCTTAGCTCTTGCCTCTTGAGCAGCCTCTGCTTCAGCTGCCATTGCCCTCTGGATGGCCACGGGAATCCTGACATCTTTGATCTCCACTCGGGCCACTTGGATTCCCCACTGCTCCGTGACACTGTCAAGGATAGCCTTTGGGACAAACACACAACCCACCACGAAGAGCACATTGACGGCAGAGAGAAACCCTGCGATGTGCCCTGCTGCTTGGACAGAAGAAAGGCAGCGTGTAAACCGGCACAACAGAAAGACGGAGCCCTCCAGGAGCACTAACACCCAACGTGGTGTGTGTGGTGGGTACCACAATCTTATGAAACTCTTGCTGATCAACACCAATGTCTGAAACAGGGTGTCTTCCATGTGGCTCCTCTACTGTCTCCTAAACTATGATCCCCATCCTTTCTTCAGGCGGGCACTTACCAAACTTCTCCCTTTTACAAAGTGATACTACTGCAACTTCCTAAAACAGCATGATGCCGTAAAAGCACACTATGGGTGAATGACACCGCACAGCCCTGCAGCACTGGCACACTCTTCTGTGCTCAGGCTCCTGTGCACTGCTGCAACCCACGTCACCTTCGTGCTCTGCTCTGCCCATAGCTGCTCTCCTGGTTGGAGAGGGGTACACTCTCTCTTTTACTTGACTATGCCTCTTCTCTCACTGAAGAGAGTAAATCAGGTTTTGGCTTTCTTCTCTGGTCCCTCCCTTGCTGCCAAATTGGAAAAAACAGATGGCATTTTAAGGCGTAAAAGAACTTGGTTCTGTACTCTTAGTTGTTATGACAGGAGATACAAGCCCTGCCTTGATTAAACCTCAGTCAAGGGTCTGCTCAAGATAGAGCTTCCCACAAGCAGCAGACTTCTTTCTCACTGCTTGCAGCAACCTCTGTAGAAGGACTAAACTGAGTTATTCAACTCACTCAGTTTTAGAATCTTCATTGCTTTTTTGACAAGAAATAACTCTTCCACAAGAACCTGGGGAAATAGCTTTAGAATAACTCTTTCTGACTTTAAGCAATAAGATGTATAATTGAAGAAAACATAAAGGAAATTTTTGCTAATCATTGTTGAAGAAAGAGAGATTATTTCTAATTTGCTATTCCCCGGAACAAACCTCCATGTTTCTCAGTGAATTTTGAGAGACAGATTTACCTGGATACTGTGTGCAATCTCCTCATGACCTGCCAGGAGCTGAGCCAAGCTCTTTGTACCCAGAACATTTCTCAGGGTTGTCTGTGCCAAGAGAAAGGTAGCCGAATGGACATCAGTGGCGTTAGCAACGGCGCTGACAGCACTGTGGATCCTGTAGTACACCACCCCATCAACTTGAGTAGTAACAGCATCTTTCATGAGAATCTGCATTGGAGAAATGTGCAGAATTAGAGAAGGATCCAATAACACACCCATTGCCAAAGAAGGGGATTGTTTTTACCCCTTAGTCAAGAAAAGGCCCTGATAATTCAAACAAACAAACAACTTTGGTTTCTTTTTTGTTCCTCTGCGAAATAACTAAGAAAGTTATCCTGCATCACCGAGAGTTTAAACCAGGGCAAAATGTACATGGCCTCTAGACAACTGTTTCAACAGTAAATGAATGTCATAACCTGTATGAATTTTTTCTGCAATACTAAATGATGGTTATCCTCTTCCCTTCTGGTAGAAAGGGCCATTACTGGTTTTATACATTGCATGCACATTGGAAGATCTGTGTTACTTTCCATAAATTATGTATTTGTAAGGAACACCAGCAAATTAAAAAAAAAAAAAAAAGTGAAAAGCAAAGTGCAAGAAATGGTGAGAAGAAACTGAAAAATATTTAAGTATTCATAGAGGAGTTGTGTCATCTTTTGCCGGACAAGCCCCCTGTGCCTCAGCAGGCAGTTGGCCTCAGCAAAGCACTGATGATGTTCCACTGTCTCTTCCCTCCTCAGCATCTTTTGCCTGCAAGTGCATGCTTCACAGAAGCCAACAGATGCCAACAGCTGTAGAAGCCTTGCCAACAGCTGCTAAACCTTGTACAGCACAAGCACTGCAACCATCTTCCTCCTAGCCTTCCATGTTGGGGGAGCCATTTTTCATTCTACCACACACATCCCTGCAACCTGCTCCCTGAGAAAAGGCTCTTTGTGATTATGGAATGATGATGGTCCAAGAAACAGCTCCTGGTCAACACAATGGGCAATTCCAGGGGCCAAAGGGATCCTGGGGCCATCCTGCCGCTCTCTGCTCTTCTCTTCACATAAGGAAGGAGAGAGCAGTGCCAACTCCTCTAGCAGAAGCATTGTACCATGGTGGGGCTGGGGCCACACAGAGACAAAACTTTTCCAAGAGGACAGGAGCTGCTCAGCAACTGATTCTTTAGACTAAATTCTTTAGTCAATGTTTGTCAATAAAATGCCTAAAGATAAGCCCTTCCATTCCTGCTTGGATTAGGGTTTTGTGGATGATTGTCTTCTAACTCCTTTTAATTTAAGGAGATTTGTTATCCATAAGTAATTTGCCTTTTGAGAAACATAGGATGTGCATACGTTCAAGCAACGACTACATCAGCGAAGGTTTTTTTGAATGGTGAGCTGCATGTCAGATCCAATTTTATTAGGACATTCTGTTCTGGGTATCTTACACTAGTCTACTGCTTCACTTCCATGTATGAAATAATAATACAATTGGGAATTATTTAGCCTCTCCTCTCTTGTCCTTTCTGACTCCCATTTGCAGTTCTACCCTCCACCCCCTTATCTTTTCTCTCACACTTCTGAACATCAGCAAGAGGAGTTTGCTTGGCCTGCAACGATGCATGTGCAGGTTTTCATAAGTAGAAGAAAATTACTTAACACTGGTGATTTGTAAGCAGTTTGGAAGTCAGAAGATACAGCAAATAAGCTAAATTCTATATGGTAGCTCACAATTACAGGACTATAAAACACCCATATTATTTTTGATCATGCCACAAATCAGGTCTATGTTTTATTTCTGTTTTGGATGGCTGATAGAGAATAGTTACCTCTTGTGGAGGAATGCTACAGGTAACAGTTCTAAGATCAACCTTGATAAATGTATCTGTACATGGAAGTATGAGGATCAAACCTGAAAAATAAAAATAATGATATAAAACACTTGCTTCTGAAAGCAAATTCTAGAACGAGGTACCCCATATGAAGCAAACAGATGGAAATATCCACAGCCCACTTTATTACTACAGCTGTCCTTTCTGCTACAGGAGGTGACAACAGTGAGGTTTTGCATTTTCAAATAACAGAGGGAAATGCAGATACCTGCAAATGACGTGAATTTATTAGAGCTTGATGACCTAAGGCTCTGTACTGGGAATGGGCAGATTGCAGTTCTGGTCTCAAATTTTGGCAAAAACTCCTTCCATGCCTTTATTTAGTTTCCTCTCTTTAGATCATAAGCCATTTATAGTATAATATGTGTCCCCCCAGGAATGATATCCCTCAGGTCCAGATTCCTGCACCACCTGTAGGCCCCCACATGAGGAACGTTGTCCTAAGATCTGACCTATCCTGTGAAGGAGTCCCCACTCTCCCTTCAGTGGAGAGGGCATCTTGACATAAATATTTTGCTAATCTCAGCACCTTGCTTAGGTGCCCATACCGAAGAGCTCTGCACCTGTCCTAGCTGCTCTTTGGACCACTTGGCTATTATTCAAGAGGAAAGACAGTACCTGAAAAGGATTTTTTCCTCTTATTTCAGCTTCCAGTTTACCCGGTTTCATTGCATAGAGGTGGTAACTGCACCAGTGCAAATACCTCACGTTGTTGGGTTTGGTTTGTATTTTGTGATTTGTAACCTCAACTTTGACTGGAACAAACCCTGTATAGATGCAGAGTGTGGAAACGCCCCTGCCCTGACACATTTACAATTTTCAGAGCAGAAGACAGCTGAAGAGCTGGCAGCAATGAGCAGTGTTGGAAGTGAGGTACAGGGAGAGTGGCCGCAGTCACCCAAAAAAGTCTGTGGCAGAGCTGAATACTGTATTTAAGCCTCCCTGGTCCCTTGCCAGTGTCTGCAGCATGAGCTCAACCTTCCATTTCCAACTTAACAGCAAAGCCCTATCTGGTACCAAGGTCCCCAACTTTCTGTGTTGTGCTGTGACAGAGGGGTGGCTTTATTTTCTCTTCAGGAAAATCAAACAGCCTGCAGGTGAACGAACAGCAGCAGAGAGGACCTTCTCATCCCCCCATGTACTATGAAGAAGGATTTCATGGGCCTCTACAGTTCTCTGTGTGGTTACAGGGCATCGTAATAAAATACAGAATAAAACTGCATGCATTCACCTGGTCCCTTTGCATTCTTAGACAGTATACGTCCCAGCCGAAATACAACAGCACGTTCATATTCTCTGATAACCTAGGAAAACATTTTAAATTCAGAATTTTACAGCTAGCTCTGTTCCTGCTCTCTGGACTGATTTTTTAAATCTTTGGCATCTGTACTAAATGTGAAAAAAAGTACAAATAATATAGGAACCAACAAAGCTGAAAGTCACTCAGCATTTTATGCCTTCTCCTTATCTCATCCTTTGCTGGAAAAACTCAGACTCTGGCCCTGCAAATATTTTACAAAGCAGATCAAATATGAAAGAGTTGCCACTGATCTAATGAGGCTACTCACAACTGTCTCAACATCAGTGCTACACTTAGAGGAGCTGTGGGTGAAGTATGTCTCACCTCAGACAATCTACCTAAGTCCTTTGGTTAGTGTATGAGGACTACTCAAGGGCTGGTGCTTAGGGCAATCACTCTGGCAACCCACCCCTAAAAATTTGCTTTAATCATACTATGCTCATGCCTTGAAGGGACTGTGGGTTTAGGTTGTATAGTCCCTCAATGCAGAGACTTGCTCTGGTTTTAATCAGTACCCATGTTAATCACTATTGCTGGCAGCACCAAATATGAGTTCTTCAGAGAGGTTTGTATATTTATTCTCCTAGTGTTGTTGCAAAGCAGGGAAATTTAACCGATGATGTTAAGTTGAGATGGGAAGAAATTAAATGACTTGCGGTGATACAGTGGAAGAACATGGATCTCTTGGTCCCAGAAAACATCTCCGCTACAAGCCCCTACGATTTCCAAAAGGTGAATGTAAAAAGTGCCTTGTTTTAACAAAACCAATAAATCGATAAACAAAAGTAACAACAATCATCATAGAGCATTTATATGCCCCAAATCCCACTACATTACCTTGATACATGCCCAGATGGAAATAGGAAATGTCATAAGCACCAAGAGGAATGAAAGGGAAACCAGGATCCAGCCACAGACACCAATTCCTTCCTGCCTGTTGGCTATAAAAAAAAAAGGAAGAAAAGCAGTCAATGCACATTTTGAAAAGAGTTATCTGGGGGATGTAGATCTAGCCCAGTGCAATCGTGAGGGACTGCAAAGTCTACAGGGACCCAATCCCTCTCACCTCCCATCGCTCACTGAAAGCTGTAAATCACCTCATCAAACATCCAGCCTTACGCCCCTTCTGCCACAAAGGTTAAAATGTTCAGAAAGTACATTTTGCAACGGGAAAGAAAGAGGAAAAATGAAAAACATAGACAAAGCTGGGGGCTGTGAAGGAGAAATAAATCACTGGGTGGAGTTTCTATGAACATGAATCTCTGCCAGTGCGCCACGCTGGGGCAAAAGATTTATTTTGCGTGGAACAGGTAATAAGGAAAATGAGGGGAACTTCTGCTGTCTTCAGATGAAAGTTTTGTGGAATACTGATGGACCAATTCATCCACTGGACCATAAGTTTCAAAATTAGTGCTTGTCAAAATGCCATGCATTTTGAGCAGTTCTCTCACTGCATTCAGCTCTTCTCATTCCAAAATTTCATTATAATGAAATCTCATTATAATGAAATCAAAATATATAAAAATAATTTCATTATTTTAACGCCTGAAGGGAAGGCAGTGGTGAGTTGTTGTTCAAGTACTAAAAGTTTGGGAGGCTCTTTGTAAGGGAAAGGTGATCAAGGAGCTGCTGGTTTTTGAAGAGAAGAGCAGCTGAAGCTGCTGAGGTCCTCACAGAGAGGCAGGGAAGAGAGCGAGGAGCGAAACAGCCCAGTCCTGCCACCAGGACAGAGTGCTGCAAGGTCAGCTGAATTTTGCTAAATGCAGAAATGTCTTAGACCTGGAGAGTCACAAGAAAAGCAGGGATTTGGTCTGGGCTATTCCCAAGGGCTGCTCAGCTGCCAGGTTTGAGCCAGAAGAAGATTTTTACAGGCATGAGCATCAGCAGATGGGAAGCTGAATGCCACAACCTACACTTTGCCCCTTCCCAATGCAAGGGGAAGAGGCAGGAGAGAGGAATGAAGGCTCTGGGTTCTCCTCTGAGAACCTCCCCCATGCTGATGAAAAGATGCAGCATGGTTTGGATATATTACCTCAAAGGTATAAGGTAGCACTGCGAATTTCTGACATCAAATAAAATATATCAGATAGAAACTGATAAACAGAAAAGTCTTCATTTTACATTTTGTGAGAAAAAAACCTGTCACCACAGGGAAACAGCGTGAAGGTACCTGATCCATAAGGCACAAGCTAACAGACCAGAGGAACATGACCAACAGGTTTGTCAGAAAACCCCCAGGAACCCTGGAGGAGGAGACATAACAGCCCTCCTGCAGGGCTTCTCCCTCTCGGGTGCTTAGCTGCACTGCATATGCTGGCAATGAAGCCATGTTAACTGCAAACCTGGGTGTTAAAATCAAGCCCTTTGCTGCTTGCAGTTTTTCCCTTCCTGCTTCTGAGGTCACAGAATCACAGAATCATTAAGGTTGGAAAAGACCTTTAAGATCAAGTCCAACCATCAACCCAACACCACCATGCGGTCCCCACTGCAGATTTAATCACACATAAATGCGATTGTGCCCAACAGGGACAAGTTTCAGGCCTCCCTTTGACTGTGTGCCCTGAGACCTGACACAGAATTGCTGCACTGGGAGCCTGGCTTTCTTCCTGACCCTTTCCAACATGCAAGAATTTGAAATCCCTGGTTGTTTAATGAGGTACCACCAGCCATTTTGCAATCAGTGGTAGGAATGATTTGAGGAGCTCCCCTGAGTAAACTACCATGCAAACCTTAAGGCCATGTGTTTGAAGGCAGGACTTTTAAGATTTAATGCAAAAATCTTTAACACTTTCACTGCTGCTTATTTGCTGCACAGTGTTCTTCACATTACACTAATGGTGTGTCAGGCTACAACAGGTACATGAAGTAGCAGTTGTGAAGAATCTTTTAATCAGTGGAAAGAGATCAAGAAAACTTATGGAATGGGTATCATACATAATTCTTAATCCAAAGCTTGATGAAATTAATCATGAAGGGATGCTTTGTTCAGCAGAACTCAACATTTTGCACTCTCTCTATTTCACCTAAATGATTAGCTTACAGAAAAATATCTGACGATCTTTTTCTCCAGTGTCAAACTCGGTCATGAAGAACCTGCTCAAAAGCAGTTTTGGATTGTAACATCATCTGCCATTATCCACCTGAGACCACTGTGAAGATACCTGGTAGGAATGACACAATCCACAGGTGGAGGGGAATGGCTGGAAACAAACGCCTGCACCCTGCAAACTGATATTCAATCAGCTGAGAAGAGGTAGGTCAAGATATCATTTATGACAACTATGGGCAAGAAGAACACATCCAAAACTTGACAAAGTACAAGTGAATCCTTCTCCATGAAAACTGTCCTAGAGACCATATAATCATAGAATCTTTGGGTTGGAAGGGACCTTTAAAGGCCATCTAGTCCAACATTCCTGTAATGAGCATCTTTACATCTTCAACTAGATCAGGTTGCTCAGAGCTCCGTCCAACCTAACATGGAATGTTTCCAGGCATGGGGCACCTACCACCTCTCTGGGCAACCTGTTCCACTCTTTCACCACTCTCACTGGGAAAAGTTTCTTAGATCTCGTCTAAATCTACCTTCTTTCAGTGTAAAACCATTACCTCTTGTCCTATGGCAAGAGGCCCTGTTAAAAAGTCTGTCCCCATCTTTCTTCTAAGTCCCCTTGAAGTACTGGAAGGCTGCCAGAAGGTCTCCCCAGAGCCTTCTCTTCTCCAGGCTGAACTACCCCAATTCTCTCAGCCTTTCTTTGTAGGAGAGGTGTTCCATCCCTCTACTCATTTTTGTGGCCCTCCTCTGGACCCGCTCCAACAGCTCCATGTCTTTCCTGTGCTGAGGGCTCCAGAGCTGGATGCAGGACTCCAGGTGGGGTCTCAGCAGAGTGGAGTTGAGGGGCAGAATCACCTCCCTCGACCTGCTGGCCACGCTGCTTTTGATGGAGCACAGGATCCTGTGACCAATGTATTTTCCAATTGCCAATGAGAAAAGCAAGATATTCTTCCTATTATTCCATTTTTTCCAGTGAGAAAAGCAGGATATGACAGTATACCTTCTTAACAGTGAATCCCGACCTAGCTCCCCAGAAAACACCACTAATGTTCTCCGATTACCCCAAAGTTTCAAACCATTTAACCACAAGACAAATGAAAGACTCCAGAAAAACACAATGGTGAGGAATAAGGATCAGTCACAACCTATCACTGACAGCATATCAGTGATTTGGTTTTACCATGCCTGTATATGGATTACAACAGTTGTAGCCACCAAAAAACCTCACTTGGTTCTAAAGTCCAGAGCAAACCAAGCTGCAAGGCACTGCAAAATATGAGACCTCATCAATCCACAGTTGTGGAAAAGCTCCAGGACACTTGTTGGATCTACTTTGTTCTTTCTTGATACGTTCATCATGGTACATCACGAACACGCTTGATATACAAAATCATGGTGTGGGTGTCAAACTTCAAAAGCAAATGAAAAGCTCAAGTCCAAGTTGTCTTGTGAAGCATATAAAGAACTGTGGGCAAAAATCTCCCAAGCCTCCTACAGCAACAAAGGGAGATGGAGTAGCCTCAACCTTTTGTAACTGCCATGTACCCTCCTGCTTTCTACAAGCATCCAAATCAATCCTGCCATGACTCATGCTTGCCCCACTGCACTATCCATACTTATGGCCAGACACAATGAAAACAGCACACATTGCCAAACCAAAGTAACAACGTTGGTTTGGCATCAGTTCCTTTTCTTGAAGAGAGCACCCGGTGTGTGCTCATCACACAAGTCCAAACACATCAAGTGCACTTCTGGGGCTGAAAAATTCTTCTACCTTTTCTAACTAACTCAGATTTTTCCCTTTCCACCCCATCCCTACATACAGAAGCGTATCAATAACTGAATCAGCCATTTTAGTCCCTGGAGTCATTTTGCTGGAAGGTAGGTGCTGATGCATGCTGACAGGGCAGTATGAGGCAATATGCTCTGTCACAGTGGCAGACTCTGAATTTTCATCTCCAACCTATGTGGGAGACGTGATGAATGCCTTGGTTCAAATGTACTTTTTTGTTTGATTAGTTTTGCTCCTTTTTATTATTATTGAGAAAAACACAAACACACACAAAGAGAGGCTTACCAATTAGATGCTCCGTGTTGGTTTTCTTGGGCATCTCTCTCTGAGGAGCCATCCTATTCCAGGGTAGTTCTGATCCCCTCACAGACAAGACAGCAACATACCTTGAAACAGCACAGCATTCATGTGAAGCGCTGAAGACAGAAACTGGGTGAGAGGAGAAATCCCTACTTGTACAAGAGCCCTCTGGGAGGTAGTTACCCTGGTGAGGAGGGAACGTTTACAGATTCAAAGTCTTGTGGATCAGGGATGTTTCTGATGTAACTCCATGGTCTTCTGTGATTGTCTTCTGGCTGGGAATGCACTTGGCCCAGCTGGTTTTATACCCTACAAAATCCAACCTGGAAATTATTTCTATGAATCACAGTAATTTCTATAAATCATAGAATCACAGATTCTATGAGTAATATCTGTCACCAGAGAGAAAAAAATAAGAACAAGATAACACAGAAAAAGAAGATAAAGAGAGAACAAGTCCTATGAGGAGTGGCTGAGGGAACTGGAGTTGTTTGGTCTGGAGAAAAGGAGGCTCAGGGGAGATCTTATCACTCTCAACTACCTGAAAGGTTGTAGAAAGGTAGGTGTTGGTCTCTTCTCCCAAGTAACAAGTGATAGGATGAGAGCAAATGGCCTCAAGGTGAGCAGGAGGTTAGATTGGCTATTAGGAAAAATTTTTTCACTGGAAGTGTTGTCAAGCATTGGAACAGGCTGCCTGGGGAAGTGGTGGAGTCACCATCCCTGGAGGTATTTAAAAGCTGTCTAGATGTGGTGCTTAGGGACATGGTTTAGTGGTGGACTTGGCAGTGTTTATCATTGGACTTGATGATCTTAAGGGTCTTTTCCGACCTAAACGATTCTATAAAGCCAGAGGGTACAGATTGTGTCCTGCTCCTCTGCTGTACACTTCTTAATATTACGGGGCTCAGCTACTGTTCAGATCTCGAACACCAGTAACATAAATAATCCTCCAGGTGAGGTCCCCATGCTGTGTAGAATAGCTCATCACACACTTCTTGATACTGTACATCACAATAGGTTGAAACCTGTTGTGCTAGATAACCTAAAAACCACAGTAGAAGCATTTCAGCTCCAAAGTCTTAAAAATTTCTCCCAAATAAGATTTTTCACAAAACACTTTTTAAAATTGACAATCAAACCAAGCATAGCATTTCAGACTAAGCCATTTCCAAAAGCTGCAGCAGCAGAGAACAGCCTTCTCAAAGCACACAAATCTGTTGCTTTTTGAGAAAAAAATGAAAGGTGGCTTTTCATACGTAATTTATGAGTTTGACACACAGCTGCATTAATTATATGGCTGTTTTCTGTGGGCATCCATCACCTAGTATATCTTTGTGAAGATCTGACTCCAGCTGCATTTCACTTAAGTCTTCATCCCTGCCAGTAATCACACTGGTCCCAGATGGGTCATTCAAAGCTGACTGCTCCCCAGAGAATCCTTTCTCAGCCTCACAGAGAGGAAACTACACCACTGAATGGATGTTTTAAATCACAGCAAAAAGCACAAGCACAAAGAGCTTGCAAAACTGGGACTGACACGGTTTTTGCAAAACCCTCCCAAATATGTGACAATATCCATTTGAAGTCATTTGTAGCATCTTCCTCATTATTTGGCTTCTCACACTGAGCTGTTAATATCCAGCCTGTTCAGGACAGATGCCTACTAGGAGGTGAGCAAAGGTGAACAGTTAGAAGAAAAATGTGCTTTAATTATTTCAGAAGCAAAAACATAACATGCAAAACTGCCCCAACATACTTTTTTTTTTAATTTTAGAGTAACTCAGTTTTATTGAAAGTAATTTTATTCCAAGCCATTTGAATGCCACAATCTACACAGCTGCTTACACCATCAGATAGATGAGCAAAACACATTAAAATCCAACAGAAATAATTGCTCCCTGCTGTTTATTGATGATTCCCTGAGGTGCCTGTAAATATATCCCTTGAATGGTGACTAAAGCAGATGGTGTTTTATGTTCAGAAACATCACTGTATTCGTTTTTCCACATTAACTTCAGCTGCGCTTTCATTCCCCATTTCAAAAATCTGAAGTCGAAGGCAGGGCAATCTTAATCCTTTCTCCTTGGGGCTATGTTGGGGCATGTGGATAACTCACGTCCTGAAGTGCTATAAAACACTCAGAGAAGAAAATACATGAGGGCTCTGGGGCAAAGCAGTTTACAAGCTGCGAGTTCACCGGTGCTGAACAGCCTGGCGCAGCCCTGCGTCATAGAGCAGTACCACAAAGAAAACCAGTTTTGAGTCCAAAGCCACTTTAGCAGGACTTACTGACTTAGAAGCAACATTAGAAGAATGTGGTTTGGGTCGGCGGAGGCTCAGCTATTTCTGCAGCGTGCTGATGTAGCTAAAGCCTTGAACTTTCTCCGAAAGCAGCACAGAGGCTCAGGTGAGGCATGATGATTAGGTGCTTACCTGTAAGCAGGCCATTCTCCAACATTTCTCTGCACCAACTGCTACATTTGCAAATGGCACCAGTCTTTTACAATTTCTCCGGAAGTGTCCAATTGCTCCCACTTAGCTCATCATCCAGCTGCAGAGACTTAGTCTTACAGACCAAGCACTCCCTTCAAAGTTTGTTAAAACCAGAATGGGAATTCTTACACACAGCCATTTCTAAACACTGGCAATCCCAAAGTCATCAAAAAAGTCCCCAGGCAGTCCTCACACAAGATTTGCATATAACAAAGTTGTAGGTTTCAGTTTGTCTTTTTCTGACCTTTTTAGGCCCTTACGACTTCCCTTCCCATGCATATGTCCACTCCCTAAAGATTTCTCAGCCTAGTCCTTTCCTGGCCCTGAATTCTGTCCCCAGAATAGACACTAGCCTATTTGCTTCAGGCTCATCATTCCTTTCCCCCAGATCAAAATTTAGAAGAGACAGAACATAGAGATTAACAGTACCATTCTATTGCTTGTAGGAACATCCCCATATTGCTCCTCCTCCTTGTCCAAATGGCATCAGCTTTCAATAGCTGAAGGTGGGGAGATAACAGGAGGCACCCCTTTGGCTACACTTTCCTAGAGCATGAGTAAATATGAGAGACAGTCAAAGGGATTGCTCCCATCTCAGTCCAGAAAAGAAGGCAATTTGCAAGAAAATAAGAACATTTGTACCACAGCAAGTTTCATTCCAGGCCCAGCCAAACTCACAACATTCACTTGCAGATCAGAGGAAGAAGACGACAGAAAATTGCTCTATTTCTCTTATATTCACAACAGCTGCAATTAAAGCACTTGAAAGAAATAGTGAAACTTGCATTTACAAACACAATCCCACTATGTTCTTAGTTGTTCTGAATAAAGGTTTTATTTCAAAGAACATTTCACTACACCTTATCTTTGCAGTCTGTCAACATAGCTTAAATATAACAGTAATAGGCAACTTTAACAATGAAAAAATGATAATTAGTCCAGAATTAAGTCATACAGCAACAGCCCCTTCCCAGCACAGGTTCAGTGTAAGATCCAGCACGGTTTGCCTCAGGAACAGACTTTTCCTTGGCTTTTTAAAAATGGTGCTCAAGTAAGCATGAAAGAGCTCAGGACAAATCACCCCCTTCAGAAATTCCAAGGCTGGGTCACAGGAGTTTGCTGCAATGCAGAACACAGACTTTATTCCTAAAGAGAAAAAAATTAATTAAAATTTACATCAGAAGTAGTATTTAAGAAATTGAAACTTACCTTAATCCTAACCACTGGAAAGTTCAATTTACAAAATCCCACTCAATATGATTAAGAACCAGAGAGCCCATTCTAGACAAAAAATGCTTCTTAACCTATTTGTTCACTTGTCTGATGATGAGCTTCTATGTAAAACTACACCAGCTGTGCATGAAAGACTCTTTTATGGGTAAATGGCAGCACATATACAGCAATTAGGAAGTACATTGTTTCAGGAGAACAGCGTTTAATACAGTGGATATTCACTACTACTCACATTTCATTTTTTTTAAATTCAGAGAAACAGGGCTTCAGAGTCTCTTAGGAATCTCTGAGTTGTCTGCTGATCAGACAGAAAAAAACCACACCCTCCCCCGACCATTCAATACATGTTTTCAGAAACAGACATACAAACTGCTTGCTTTTTGACAAAACACTGCGTAACAGCTCATGTCTAGTACTTGGTTTTGACTACAAGGTAATGTGAATTAGTTTAAACTTTGATTGCTTGCAGGGAAACTAGGACTCAAATTGGAGATCAAACTCAGTGCCTCAGGTTACAAAATGCTTACTGACTTTGAATTACTTTACATTCACATCTATGGGACAAAAGCCAATTTGCTCTTGAGAAGTTACTTATATTTTTATTTTCTCTTTCTCCAATTGATCTACAAATCTACAAAGAACAAATAATGAAAAGAATGAGAAGAAAAGTATAATGAAAGATGGTAGAGATTTCTTCTACAGATTTCTTGAGTCAAGATATAAGGCACCGGTTTTAAAAGCAGTTTGAAGTGGAGAATCATTAGAATTCAACAGGTTTCACAATATAAAAAAAAGTAAAAGTGCAATATGATTTTATCTTTAAAGTAATATGTAAATTTCGTTATTAAAATGCAAGACTACCCAACTGCTGCCAAAGTATCGAGGACACTTTATTTTTTTTATCAAAACACTTCACAGGCTATTTCTATTGCCACTCTTTAGGAAACCAGTTTTATAATTCAGTATATAATTCTGCATCACAAAGAAACAGCATAAGCAAGATCGAACATTAGGAAGTGTCTTAGTAAAAACAAGTTTATTCATCTGTATTTTAGGCAAATATGTAAATAGTCAGCAAAGCCTTTTTGCCATGACTGTAAACTTTTTATTTAAAAAAATTGTGTTAAAAACCAATACAGGAATTTCCATTAATGTTCTAAAAAAGTTTGTTCACATCTTGAAAGAAAATACATTAGCAACATCTCCCAGCAGAATTCATCTTTAAAAAAGTAAAACTCTAGGTGCAGAGCTTTTCTACAGTATTACAGTATTATCCTCTACGTTTTAATTTAATCACAGGATTGAATATCATTCATCTCTATTGTCTGTAGAACATGATCCAGAGTTTATCTTAAATATATGATATTCAATGATGTGTTACACATTGCCACAGGTACTAACGTTATTAGAAGAGTGCACAACTGAATTTCACTAACAAAGCAGGATCTTTCTATATGCTGCATCAAAACCCTTCCTAACCAATAGTTAATATAGCTATATGCCTTTAAAATCATGTACGTTTTCCAAGGAAAAATACTAAAAAATCCATGGTCCAAATTCTGCTCCCACTTATATTCACAGGATAACATAAACACCATCAAGTTGTGGTTTATAGCCGAAAAGTGTATAGAGAACCAGTGAGTTTATGAGTATAAGGGAGAGAAGAACTTGACCCATATGTCTGTAAACATTCACAAAAGTCTGCAGTCAAAAGTGCTGGATAGGCAGCCTATCCGCAGTACAATTATTTCATTCAGAGAGGTGTGGGGGCAGGGAGAATGTTCTGGAACTTTATTTTAGAGGCAAATTAAAATGCTTTTATGTACTTTGGAAAAACATACTCTCAGCTAGCTAAACCATACTCCAGGAAAACATAATCCACTTCTACTCACATACAGTACAGCATCATTTCCTAGCTCTCCTGTTCAGATTCGGACAAAGGAGTACTCAATTCAGCAGCAAGCCCATGACGATATCTCAAAGCGTAAGAAAGCGCCCACACCCCTCTGATCTAGCCTCCCCTTAACATACTGTTGATGCTAACAGGAGATCCTCACACATACGAAGAAAAGATCCGAAGAACCATAAACTGACCTTGATCTATGCACACACAAGAAGCGTGCATCTAGATGAAAGATCATCTACAGCTTTAAGTATCTAGTTTCAGTCTAGATCTCATTCTATATTACCCACATATACCATACATAACAGAAGTACAGGTGCTTATACACACTATTAAGTATACTTGTCCTCTCCATTCAGCTTGACAGCCAATTGCTTTATTTACATAAACGCCTGTTTGAATGTTCCTGAACCTGTAAGACACCAAACATTCAACTCATAAGCTAAAAGGAGAGTCAAGGATGCTGAGCAATTCACAGGATCAGACCCTGAATCAATTAAATGCAATCACAAATTAGGTTTGACATCTGACACAGCCTCCTGGAATCATTTTACTCTCATGTTTTCCCCCTCTTTCCCCAATTCAGACCATGCTCCCACTAACGCGGAGACAGCCTTCAAACTGAATAGGATCAGGCTCTGTCAAGCAACCACCTCAGTCTTTAAAAATGTCTGGTATTTATTGCCATCCACTCTGGGGCAGACTTGTCTGCAATGAAAATGGTGTTCCTGGTGTTGACGGATAGTTAGCAAAACCTTCAGGCTGAGCTGTATAGTTCTCCAGAGCAGAAGCAGAATGTGCCTTCAAGGAAGAGAAGAAGTTAGGAAACAGCACTGATAAAAACAAAGAAATAAACAAAAATCTAAGTCAAGCAAAATTTCAGGCACAATACCAGTCCTACTCAAGCCAAAACAAACAAAGTATAATCTGAAGTATGCAAAGAACAGAGATGAGCAATGCACCTAGGCACAGATGTTAAACTGTAGTGCAACTACTGCTCTGAAATACCAGAGAATGAGGAAAGCAGTGGGATTAAGAGGAAAAATGAAGAAGCATTAATGGCATTTACTTTCCAGTGGAGTAAGCCACAGCTGATTTGGTTGGAAAGCATAGCTTAATCAGGACCTGTAGTATTTCACTGACTTTGAACTTTCTTTATCTTCATTGCTTGAGTAGCTAAGTGTTAATTTTAGTGATTGGAACTTGTAAATAAGAAAACTGACGTTTCCTCAATGCAATCTGCGTACAGAGATTTCTGCAGAATAAATAAATTCCTGAGCTGCAAAAGCAGCATGGTCTAGATTAAGTAATTTGCTTCTTCCAAACTATTTCCCCTGATACTCAAAAGACATCTGACAATATTCTGCATATTGAACAGTACTTAGACACATGCTCCATTTCAAAAACTGGTGTGTCACAGAAGAGACAAAACATTAATTCAAGACACTCAACTGCCTCTGTTAGTATTTTGTAGAGAAGGACAAATTTCCTACCAGAATCCTTAATCTGTACAGAGGCTGTTTTTAACAGAAGGCAAACTAAACATCTAAATACAAACTCTGATGATAGTTTCAGTTAACTTACGTAGGCTGATGACCGAAACAAGTTGTTTCATGGACAAGAGCTGATGAAACTACACATTACCTAAAGCCACCTCAAGCTTATATTACAACTGTATTTGTGGGAACTATCAAGAGAAAGGCACAACCACAGCAGATACACATTCAAGACAATCTGACTGCGTGCATAGAGAGCCACATAACTCACAAAAAGGTGGTTTTCCATGGAAATCTTGAGTATTAAAATGTCAGACTGGAACTGAGCAAAGATTTTGCAACTACATGGTCAGCTCCTTAGTTTTAACACACACCTAGCAAAAATTGCACTTGCATGTCTTTTTTCTTTTACTCCTCCCCATTTTACAAAGAGTTTTCAAACAGGATTTAATCACATTCATAACACCCAGAAGCACTGTATATTGGCCTTGAGTAAAAAGCTAATATGAGTTGTTCTTTATCATCATCTTTGTAATCGGTTCTCAAGAGGTTAGGGGTTTTAATCATTTACTGACTTAAACTAATTCCAAGAAGTTAACACGCAAGTACATGCTCAAACGATTACTGGAAGCAAAATAGTATTAACAAATAGGCATGTTACCTGTAGTAGTGCTGACTGTGCAGCCGCACTATGCTGCAATTCCTGCAAGGAAGACTGTGCGGCACTTTGGGGAAAGCCAGGGATACCAGGGAGAGATAAAAGACCAGGAAAAACTGCATTTCCCGGTGTCTGTAGTCCAGAAGTCAAGCTGAAAGAATGTCAAGATGCGGCTATTATTAAGAACACCTGCATCATGTTTTATCCTATGTTTTTCTTTCTATAAGTTTATGTCTATATACATTAGAAAAGCACCTCTTTTTCTAAACCTTATAAAGGCCAGAATTTCCAAACAGAAGCCCAGTCTCTACCCATCTACCCATGAACAATACAAATTATTCATGCACACACAAACCAAGACTGTCTGGAGCATACCTAAGAAGGGAAATCAGAAATTTTGTACCTTGGCTGTGCCTAAAATTTGCACACAAAAAAACTTTACAGACAAAAAGTTAATGCTGAATACTTCCTTAAAACATAGGAACATCCAAGATATTGTCTGCTGTTACCTGGATGTGTCAATGGATGCCCACGTGGAATCCATTCTTGTAAAAGCCTAGGCGGTGCCAAGTATCCTCATCTGAGAAATAAGATCACTCGGCACCTCACTGGATTATACTGTCATAAATGGGGACTACTGAGGACATAATATTTAGTAACTACTCTATCAGTTTCTAAAGAAATGTAGAAATCTACTGGTGAACTAAGTCTAAAAATTAACTGTAATTACTCTAAGTGAAAATAAAGTCTACGCCTAAAGTAAAATCAGTGTTTTGCTCAAGAGAAAAAGAAATGGTTCTGACCTCCTTCACAAACAGAAACATACCCAGCCTGTGCAACAAGTGCAGAGTTGAAGTTTGAGCTAAAGGCCGAGGCAAACCCTGGCAGGACCGGAGCCGGAGATGGGGCTGTGGCAGCTGCCGGCAACGGTGCAACTGCTGCTACTGCAGAAGATGCCTGGAGGCCAGGGAAAGAAGGGAGAGCAGGAGTGACAGAGGGTGTGTTAGAGACAGGAAAACCAGGGAAGGATGGGTTTGATGATCCCAGAGGTCCCTGGGCAACAGAAAAAAGGGAAGGGACGGCACTGGACAAGTTAAGCGAGAAGGGTGGAGCAGAGACTGCTGCTGAGGCGGCGAGTCCTGAGAGTACGGCAGCAGTGGAACTCACATGAGGGGTAGACACGGCTGAAGCAGTTGTAGACGGAGCAGCTAACAAAGACCCTGGGAGAGTGACGGGTGGCGTAAGTGCTGGATTACCAGTAAAAGCAAAGTTACTGGTTAGAGATGTAAAAGGAGGAAGTCCGTTGAACACAGGGGCAATGGGAGCAGAGGAGCCATGTGGGACAAGGGAAATGGAAGCCAGAGAACTGGAACTGTTTAGAGGAGCACTCAAAGAGGAGAGACCTGACAGCGCTGGATTCAGGGAACTGGGTAAACTGACTGGCACTGAAGCTGCTGAGGTGTATGCACGCCCGAGCGCTGACAGTCCCATAGTGCCATGAGAAGGGCCAGCTGAATGAGAAGGACCTTTAAAGGCCGAGAGGGTAGGACTCATGGGTTCTGTTTTGACCAGAACTGGGATACTTGTGGCAGCTGGGGCTGATGAGAGTTGCTGATCAGGATTAGTAGGGCTTGTGGCATGCAAGAGGGAGGCTGATGAGCCACAGTTGACTGGCATAATCGATGGTGAAGTGGTTAAAGGTGACTGTGCAGGCAATGTTGGAGGAGTGGAACTAGAATTGGCCACAGATGGGGATGGAAGACCTGGAAAAATGGCCAGCCCAGGTGTGGAGGAACGCTGTGGGGTGGGGGTGGCTGATGGAGTATAACATTTGTTGAGAGAGGAAGTGGGAGGGTCAGAGCTTTGATTAGCAAGAGCAGATAAAGAAGCAAGCTCACTTGTCATAGCAGAAGGTAAAGCAGATGAATTGATTAATGAAGTGTCATTTGATGTCAGAAATCCCTTTAAGACAGACAAAATTGGGTTAGGCAAGCTAAGCGAACCAGGAATGGTAGTGGCAGGGGAATTAGCAATTGTAGATGGAACAGGACTAGAAATCCCTTGGGTGTTGGGAGGCAAGGACAAAGGGAGGCCAGCAAAAACTGATGACAATGGAGTGGGATTATTAGCGGAAGCAATTGAAGAGGTTGCAGAGAACGGGAGGCCAGCAAATGGTGCAGTAGCAGATGCAAAAGCTTCACTAGGCACAGGTGTGGCACATGGCGTGGAAGAACCTTGTGGAGCTGGTGTAGCAGTGGGTATAGAAGCCAGCCCAGAAAAAACTGCAGGGACAGGGGTAGAAGTTGCACTGTGAACAGATGTGACAGGAACACCAGGCAATGAAAGGGATTTGATGACAGTAGGGGTTGGGTTGGATGGCTGAGATGTGTGGATGGAAGAGGAGACCTGTCCTGGGAAAACAGGAAGGACAGGGGTAGACATGTTCATCCCAGAGATGAGTGGAGTTGCAGGTGCTAATGGATGGCTTATTGCCTTGACAGGTGATGGGGTAGGGACTGGAGTAGCAGCAGGTGTTGAAGGATTAGAACCATGAGGAGTAAAGAGCTGATTCGCTTGTGCAGAAAAAGCTGCAAAGAAACAAAACTGGTAAGAATACTTGAAACTGTCAGAAATGTTTGAAATCAACACAAACACATTTTATACAGCATTTCAAAATATGATACACAGCCAACAGCTAACATACAATGTATGTATATAAAAAGTGAACACTAAAGCCTATGAAAACAAAACAAAAAGGTACGTACAAACACATCACACAAGTTGTACATCACGTAGGCTACCACTCCTCTTTAAAACACTTTCTGACATCTGCCACCTCTTCATGATCTCATGCAAGACAGTTAGATACTCAAATACACTCTATAAGAATGTCTAAGTGATACATGTAAACACCCTCCCTCTGGTAGCTAACATCTGGCAATACCCAAACCAGATCTAATATTTATCATCATCATATCACCTGGGGTCCTCTGCATCCACTCTCACTGAAGGTCAGAATTTCCTTCAGAACCAGTTAATTCAATGTATCATGATTTCAGAGAAGTTTAGTCAATAACTGAAGAAAGCTGATTTCAGGTGCTGGTATTTTTCTCTCCTTCAAAATCAGGTCATTCTCTTCACTGTGTTTCCTTCAGATTTTGATTCTAAGAAGGTACACTTTTAAATTCATGTATCACACTACAGTATTAAACTGACATTGGCACTTAACCTTATCAAATATTTCTGTAAGTCTGAAGACAGGTGTCTATAATTGAGGCAAACACCTGGCACTAGGAATATCAGCTTATATCAACCCTACAAAGTAAGTCAAGGAGACATCAGTCAAGCTGGAGGAAAACAGGCAGGCACACTGCGAATGGGGATGTGGAGGTTGATGGAAAAAAGCTGCATTTATGAACACCGGCATGTCAAGAGCCTTGATATGCCACTATCTATTTTCCTGTGGAAGATGAATGTGTTAATGAATAGTTTCTCTCAAACAACCCTCGTGCTTTATTTTACTTTTAAAATAATCTGTTCAACTGTCAGCAAGTCAGTGATACAACCAGTCAAACTTATCACCTATAACTCTGTAACAGCTTATATTTCTCTCTTGCCCAAATTCTACATCTACACACACAAACCCAAACCTGGAATCTTTAAAATCTCAGACCTAAGTTGATATGACATGTTCTTTTCCAAAACCCTAAACCCAGACTGCTTGGCTCTGAATTCTGTCCTTCCCTCATCCTGTTTCCAAGCTGAAGACTCTCCTAAAGATGAGTTGTTAAATCTGACAGCCAAGATAATAACTAGAGAAATACATCTGCAATAGAACCCAGAGCTGTTACTGAATTTCTCCTCCTAAGAGAATATTTTATTCCTTACACTGTATTTATTTAGCTGTATAAACTACCTTGTAAATACATGCACACTTAAAGGGGTATGTATTAATAACGTGATTCTTTGAAACAGCAACATTTCTGTATAACCATCCCTGGGCATAGAGGAGCAAAGACAGAACATAACTTTTTTGCTTCCCAAGAAATATTTACAGGAGCTAAACTTATGATGGTCATTTTATCTATTTTGTGTATTTGTTAATATGCCTGACTTAACAGTCAGTAGATTCTCAGTTTCTATTTGTCAAACCTAACAAAGTATTATCAATGCCTTTGTATAAGTAGTTCATGATGGGATTTATTACTGTGATTTGTACTAAGTGTACAAAGCATACAACATACCATGCAAGTAAAGACAAAAAAATGTGGACAACTCTCTCTTCTGCAAAAAGAATTGGAATTTAAAGGGTAAGACAAAAGTACAGGTAGACATAGTTAGATGTAACAGTCTGGGATAAAACATTCTATACATGGATTTCAATACACTATAAACAAAAAAATCTGTGTCTCTTATTCCTAGCTTCCCATTGCAACTAATATATGAAATTAAAATGTGAACAAGTTTTCAAATAGATGTCCAAAGTTTTAACAACTGCAAAGATATTAATGAAGTGTTTCAGTGCACTACATTGCAAAGCATATTTTGATTTAGTTTGTTACATGATTTCTCAGAGACTTATATGCTGAAGAATACAAAACTTTAATAAGCTAATACAAAAGGCCAAATTTTAATGTTTCAAAGCTTCTAAGTGCCAAACACCTGAGATTATTTTTTTCTTAACTCTCAAAGGTTCCTATTCCAACAGTATTTAAATACTTCGAGGATTATGAAAATCCCACTAAAAAACCAAGTTGTTTACCTTTTCTGAATAAAAAACCAAAGATACAATCAACACAAAAATCCCCAAGTGTATTTGCAATTTACCTTGATTTTGGGAAGTTTTTGCCTGGCTGGAAAGGTCCTCATTTTCTAAACAGAGAACAACAGCTTGTTATTTAAAAGCAAATGAAACTCCAGCAGTGAATGATCCATTCACAACAATGAATTAGGAAAAAATACCATCAACATTTTTAAAGGTATGCATGCTTTACCTGATACCACTTGATTAGCAGTGTATGGCGGAGGAGCTGGTAAGCCTGGAGCTATGACATTAGCCATTGGAACTAAGCCAGCATTGTTGTAAGCACCTAAAAGAACAAATGCAATACACATCTCAAGTTGTCAGAAGAACCCATATCTAAACGAACCAGTAAGTGTCTTTTCCTTTAAAAGAACATTTTCAAGATTTTAAGACATTCCTTCACCAAAAAGGTAGATCAGTTAATCATCCAGGGTGGATGCTGGCTTTTGCCAGTGTCTGCCTGAGTGACATGCACTGTGATCTAAAACTTAGTAAGGGCAGTTCTCTTGAAAGAGCCTGAAAAAGTTAAGTTTCAATTGCTTTCAGGTCCATTTTGCCTGAAATACTCAAAGGGGAAGAGTGATTCAGAGTGTCTGCAGCATCATTTGTTCTTTTTCTATTCCTAACTTAAAGGCTGTTGCAACTCTTCCTTTAACATTAAAGCCTCAACAAACAAAAGAGCCAAACATAGACCAGTGACCATGACCAGCCCTCCAACACTAGTCATAAAATTCAGAGAAAAATGTCTCATCTCAAATATTTAGTCTACCATTCTTCAATATTTCTTTGAATGTTAAGAAATCCAAGTGGGTTAGCAAATTATTTTAATATAAAATACTTACTGTACTTAAAATATAAAAAAATACCTTTTTTCCCCCCTTATTCTTTAGAGCAACTCAAACTGTTGCATAGTTGTGGTATACAGTTCTGATGAAGAACATCAGAATTGAAAACACGGGAACATAAATATACTTCACAGTGGTCCTGAATGAATATTTTAAGAGCATAAGAACTTATGCTTCATGGGAAAAGGTAGCACTTGAACATTAGTCAGAGTGCAGTAATTTGATACTTTCATAATAGTTCTACCTAATGCTAAGATTTCTTGCATGACAGCTCTTGGCTGAAAATCAGAAAAGTAACTAACAACCATTGCATCACCGAGGAAGGAAATGTTAAACCAATACATGTAAGAGTCAGAAATCAAACATCATTCTGAGCATTCTGAGCATTGTCTGAAAACAATCACATTCAATAGTTTCAAGTCAGCATCTGCAATTGCATTAAACATAAATTTCTACATACATATAAAAGTATGTATCATCAGTTATAAGTTCTGTTGTCACAGGAGTATTTTTAAAAAAACATGTTGCAGCCTAGTAAGGCCCTGAAACCTCAAAAGCTGTTTAATATCCTAAAAGGCACTAATACTTACATCCAGTCACAGGCCAAATTTGTGCCCTGACTTACTTTGGACAGTTTTGTTTAATATAAATTTGAGCTAGTCTGCAAGTTTCCTGTACACTTTCTGGGGAACAAGTAACTTCTAGGGCACAAATCATCAGATTTACTTTAGTTACTAGTAGTGCCAATTTTTCCAAACTGACTATAAAGAGACTTGCAGGCTTGCCAATGTGACACCCATCTACAAGAAAGGCTGGAAGGAGGATCCTGGGAACTACAGGACTGTCAGCCTGACCTCTGTACCGGGGAAGATCATGGAGCGGTTGGTCTTGAGAGTGCTCACAGGGCACCTGCAGGACAACCAAGGGATCAGGCCCAGCCAGCATGGGTTCATGAAAGGCAGGTCCTGCTTGACCAACCTGATCTCCTTCTATGACCAGGTGACCCGCCTAGTGGATGAGGGAAAGACTGTGGATGTTGTCTAGCTGGACTTTAGTAAAGCCTTTGACAGCGTCTCCCACAGCATTCTCCTGGAGAAACTGGCAGCTCGTGGCTTAGACAGGTTTGCTCCTTGCTGGGTAAAGAACTGGCTGGATGGCCGAGACCAGAGAGTTGTGGTGAATGGCGTTAAATCCGGCTGGTGGCCGGTCACAAGCGGTGTTCCCCAGGGCTCGGTTCTGGGGCCGGTCTTGTTCAATATCTTTATTGATGACCTGGATGAGGGAATCGAGTGCTCCCTCAGTAAGTTTGCAGATGACACCAAGTTGGGTGGGAGTGTTGATCTGCTGGAGGGTAGGAGGGCTCTGCAGAGGGATCTGGACAGGCTGGATCGATGGGCAGAGGTCAACTGTATGAGGTTTAATAAGGCCAAGTGCCAGGTCCTGCACTTCAGCCACAACAAACATGCAACACTACAGACTTGGGGAAGAGTGGCTGGAGAGCTGCCTGGAGGAAAAGGACCTGGGGGTGCTGGTTGACAGCTGGCTGAACATGAGACAGCAGCGTGCCCAGGTGGCCAAGAAAGCCAACAGCGTCCTGGCCTGTATCAGAAATAGTGTGGCCAGCAGGAGTAGGGAAGTGATTGTGCCCCTGTACTCGGCACTGGTGAGGCCGCACCTCGAATCCTGTGTTCAGTTTTGGGCCCCTCACTACAAGAAGGATGCTGAGGTGCTGGAGCGTGTCCAGAGAAGGGCAACAAAGCTGGTGAGGGGTCTGGAGCACAAGTCTACTGGGGAGCGGCTGAGGAAACTGGGGTTGTTTAGTCTGGAGAAGAGGAGGCTGAGAGGAGACCTTATCGCTCTCTACAACTACCTGAAAGGGGGTTGTGGTGACGAGGGTGGTGTTCTCTTCTCCCAAGTAACCAGCGATAGGATGAGAGGAAATGACCTCAAGTTGCGCCATGGGAGGTTTAGATTGGATATTAGGAAAAATTTCTTTACGGAGAGAGTGGTCAGGCATTGGAACAGGCTGCCCAGGGAGGTGGTGGAGTCGCCATCTCTGGAAGTGTTCAAAAAACGTGTGGATGTGATGCTTCAAGACATGGTTTAGGGGACATGGTGGCGCTGGATTAATGGTTGGACTTGATGATCTTGAAGGTCCTTTCCAACCTTAGTGATTCTGTGATTCTGTGACATCAAGTTGGTTAGATGACTCACCCTTCAACATGCATGCTAAGAGCTCTACCACACTTTCTTATCAAACACCTTAAAAACTCCCTGAAATCCCTAACATCAGTGAAAAGCAAGCTTCCTAACCACAGCGTTTCTTGTTTTGCAGTACCTAATGGCAAGATTAGGAAAAGCTTTCAGTTGCTGCTGAAAAAGACCGGAGTCTGACTACCTAAGTACTCCAACTTCTTCTTCTGAAGAAATGGCAATTGTCTTGCTCCCTTCCAAAAACGTCTGGGCAAACAACTGATGCAGCAGAGCTAAGAGAGAGGAGTTCATGAAGAAACACTCAATCTTACCTGAGGCACAAGGCTAGGAATAGTCAGACCAGACACAGGAAAAGGCAATCACTATGTTCCTCCTGAGACTGAAATCTACATGCCTAAAGTTTTCTTTTAGGAAGCGGTTTTCTCTCCATTGTGATGGAGAGAAAGTAAAGCTGAAGACAACTGAGAAACAGATTACCCCTTCAACTGAGAAACAGAAAACCGTCCTTCAGCAAGTTCCTACATACTTCCACCCAGTTCAGGGCTGTGCCTGACCATATCCTAAGTTTGGTACAACAGCACCAAGTCAACAGACTTGTCAAGCCAAAACCCAAACCTTGGTCAAATGCTACAACACAGACACAGCCCTAGTCTTGTCTAACATGCACAATGCCTCCCATAAATTAAATATTTTGTCACCAGAACAGGATTGTGACTTTTCCTTATGATGTGGATGTTGGAAAAAGAAGTCAATATATTCCTCTCTTATCAACTCTGCAGTCATGACAGGAAGAGGTAGAAACCAGTACCCAGAGCATGCTTAGGGAGCACAAGCCAATTTCAGATATGATCGTGGTCAGAGAAACTGACACTTAACATTCATTACTTAAAAGGCAAATGGATGAAACAATAGCATCAAGCTAAAACACATAGAAGCCTTACTTGGTGCAATAGTTGCATGTGGCCGACATGGTGGGATGGGGTATGGAACTGGTTTGTGTGGATTGTAGGTTGATGGAGCCTACATAAACAAAAAACAGAAAAAGTAAGTGAAAGCATTACCTAATGTTTCTCAGACAAAAAGCTAACATTCAGATACTACTACAGACAGCTGTTCTTCACTGGAAAAATGTTTGATATCACACGTCTTCATAATACCCAGTGACTGCAAATGTTTCACTCTTTCTAAAAGGAATGAAATAAACATCACTAGTATACCTTTAGATTTTAATATGATACTGAACACATGTGGGAAAGGGAACTCCTTCCCGCCTTGTAGTCTTCACACTATGCAGTCTTGGACAGACTTCTCATTTTAAAGATTTACCACATTTAAAACTAACTAATAATTATGAAGTTACCTGCCCCTTTAAAATAATACAGTTTAGTGGGAAACATCTCATAATAAAAGTGAAAATAAAACATCTGGACAACACTTCAAAGTAGTATCAGGTTCATTGAAAGTTTGTCCCACATGCTTAAAGATTTTGAAATACAATCAGCTGTGCTGTTCAGAAACAAGAACCTCCTTCTAAGGCACTGCTGTAATCCAAGCTTCCAAGATGCAGGCATTTTTTATGTTCATGTGAGAAACCCTCAGAGATCGTAATAAAAAAATTGCATGCATTTGTGTCTAAAACTTCCAGTAGCACATGACGGACTACCAAAAATGCTTTTAGTTTTCTCTTAAGCTACTGCAATTTAAATTCTGCCTTCAAATGCACACATTGTATCCACTACAGAATCCTATCCCCTACAGATATAAAACAGAACCTCTTTTCAAGTTAAATAAAAACATCCTAGGTCATATTATTTTTATTATAGAAGTTTAGTTTTGTTTAACTTGCTGTTCTGCAGTCTTCTTGCAATATAATAGCATTTCATATAAAAGCCTCATATATTTGGCTGGTGATTGATTTTTTTTTTTCTTAAAGTTTCATTTAGTCTTTCATTTATTAGACATACTGGTTTGGATGGTCCAAGTATACGGGCTGCTATTCCCTTTCCTTCATTAGTACATTCTTCTGTGTCCTTTTTGATAGGGGTTCCCTGAAAGGAAAGAAAATTAAAATACTAAGTATTAATTTAGAAGTAAATTTTAATTTAGAGTTTCTGCCATATTTTTTTTTCAAAACTACATTCACGTTTTTGAATATTCTGAAAGTGACACTTAACCATGTTTGTTAGGAAAAAGAAACTGTGTTCTAGGCTTGTAAAATGGTAAGTAAGAGCATTCCAAAAGCTTGATTTCTAACACCGAGCTTTCGTAAAGAAATGCATATTAAACAGTCCATGTTTCTGATATAATTAGAATTATGCATTTTGATTTGTGGACATGATAACTTATGCTTTGCAGTCCCTTAAGTGTTCACAGGAAATACTTAACACAGTTGTTCAAGAACTACACTAAGAGTAGCAGTAGTACTGTAGTGACCATATTAGGTCATCTTATCAAACTACCAGTAAGGCTCTTTACAGCTCTCCCAATTCTGCCAAATATCGCTGGAGTTTCGAATGCTTTCCTTGTATGAACAATGTCTTATTTCTGCAGTAATCTTTACTTGAAGCAGCATAGAAAGAATGGGCAAATAAAAATAATGCAAGTTCCCTATAAATGTGTAATGGGGTAATATAAAAAAAAAACATTGCTTTTGATTCCATGCCTCCTTCCATGTATATGAATCCTGGTTTTGCTTCTACTAAAATGAATGCTAAGTCAAGGATGTGGTGAAAAGCAAAAGCATAGGATCATGCTTACTGGGAAAATTCCATTTATGCGGCTTGGTTTGCCCTTGGGATAAGGGTTGCCAGGAATCATGCCACAGGATGATATCATAGCATGAGGAGCCTTACAACCCGTTTTTGAAGCCTGCAAAATAATCAAGAAAGGACATTATTTGCTATCAAATTCAGTGCTTTTAAGAAACTAATTACTATTTCATGACATTTAGACTGCATGAATCGACCTACATGAAACAACTCAAAGCTTTGTTTCAAATCTTCTTCCCAAATAGTCCACATAGTGTGAGGTTCTTTCAAAGTCCCCTTTGTTTTGAATAACTCTATGTGGACCACCTCTGCCTCTACTGAACTTGGGGTTAAGCACTTGATGTTCTCTAAAACAAATGCAGACGGTTTCCTTCAGCATTGGTTGCAATTCTGTGCCCCTTTTTCCATATGACCCTAATGCCTGACAGAAACTTCCTCTTTTTTGCACATGTATTACATAGCTCATATCTTTTTGCAGTTGCTTCCTTCAGCTTGTCTTCCAACAGTAGTTCCCAGCAGTCCTCATGGTAAGTCCTGACCCCACAATGACCATAAGGATGGAGACAATACTGCATTTGACAGAATCAAGGATACTAGAGTATCTTGATTACCTGTTCAAGAATTCTTCTGCATCTTTTCTTCTCTGACATATTAATTCTGAACAGATCTTCAATAAGGCGATAATTCTGAGCATCAACAATGTTGCTACAAATAAAGACATTGACAGATGATTACTGTCATTCCATATTCTTATCATAAATAACACACTACTGAAAAGTGATCAACACTTATTCAGCCAGTACCCAACAGTACGTTCAAAAAACATAATTCGCTCAGATCATAATATTACTACTATTATTAAAGTAAACCCCCCAGGCTTAAATATGGATTTCATATCTCTAAGTGAAACATGGTATTAGAATTAAATATCAACACGGAACAATGGGCAATGATGGCTGAACTTTATGGCAAAAATAACTATGTTGACAAAATGAATTTTGTATCACAACAGTTCGTTAGAAAGCTTTAATTGCTACTAACACTCAAATCCCAGCACAGCAGAAAACCAGCAGTTATTCAGTTTGCCACTGTTTCTTGCTAGACTGGTAAAGAAACAAATTTTCATCTTATTTACTCCAGAATGAAAAAGATGAAACTCGTGGCAATTCTCTCTATGTTCTGCAGAGCTAGTGAAACCCCTCATATAGTTCCAAAAAGTACCCTTCCTTTCTCCTTGCTCCTCTCCCAACACTAGACACATCAAAGAGAACAACAAAATATTCAAGTAAAGGAGCCTAATACCTGATTGTACCTGCCTTTTTAAAAACCCTGAGCACAGCACTTTTAATGATGTCAAACATTACCTGCCCCATCCAAACTACTGGAAATACAATACAGCCCCAAAAAGGAGGACATCTCAAAGGATGGAATCAGCAGAATGTTGAACTAAGACATGTAAAACACCTCAAAGAATGGTACTAAAATGTGAATGAATTTTCAGCTTTGTTCTCTAGTTCTGATTAGCCAAGTAAGTAGTACATAGATTTTGGTTAGGATTTCTATCTCATGACTCCCTTATTATGGTCTTGCACTGTCAAAATTCAATAGCTAAAGAAGTTACCACGCTTTCCCACCACACCAGCTGAAGTGTAGCAACTAAAGAGTCTGTGAGCTCCAATCTCATTTCAAGAAGCAAACAAGCTTTAATGCACCACTGAACTTCCTTTAGGCTATCCTGTTTTGTTTTGGTCTGAAAGAGAGTAGGAGCATTCATACAGCTTCTTAAAGCTCAATTCCAAAAGCAAGATCATGTCTATACCCTCAGTCTTATTTGTTTTATAGATATTTATATGCCCCAAAATATTCAAGCTGGCTGTAACATATACCATTCATATGCAAGGCAGACATACTTAATGCAAAAAAACCCCCCTAAGCCAAAACAGAACAACACTTCATACAATAAACCTCCTAAACCACGCAGAAGTGTTCTGATATAAACATATGTAAATAGTAGATCCTTTGAAGCAGCTGTGTTCAGTAAAAAAAAAACAAAAACCCAACTTTCTGTGTACATATAAATTTGAAACATCTATGTATCTTTTATAGACATCAGATCTGTAAATCTAATGTGTCAGTTTAAAGAGAACTATTTACTTAAATCATTCTTACATATGTAGTATTTAGAGGGCTTTTCAAATGTAAAATGCCCAGAATACTCTGGTCTCAAGCCCTTACATTTCAGTGAGCAAAAATAAGCTTAAGGCCCTCTTAGTTCTCTACAAGATTTGAAGACCACTGTAAAAACACTGGCAAAGTGGCAGCTTTCCAGCAGGCTGAAGCCCACATAGCAGCATGCTCAAGACTCAGGTGAACTACGGAATTTTGCACAATGTCTACTTCTAATTCTTCTTTTTACAGCCCCACCAATAATGGATTTGTGCTTTACCTTAACTGGCCGCAGTGCTTCCTTCTAGAAGTATCTTAACTTTTATATACTCAAACACTAGTAAAAACAATACAAGTTAAGGAAATGCAATGTGAGAGATACTTACGAAGCTAAGATTTCGAGGGCAATAAGTTTATCTTTACTGAATGTGAAGCAGTTGAGAATATTAACCATTTTCGATGCTGGAACTGCCACTATTTTCTGACAAGTAAGCAAGCAGGAAAAAAAGGATATATAAAATAAGGCAGTACAATTATTTTAAACTCAGAATGCAACTCTAACAGCTTCATATCATGTATTTCAGCAAACATTTAATAATCTCTCCCTCTCATTGGGAAGGGGACTCTATATGCTAAATTCTGAACGAGCAACTCCAAAAAGCACTTGCCAAAACCAAAGAAATTAGGAAAGTTAGCAATAGTTACAAAAGGCTACATTTATTCTTATGATACACAGGAAAGTAAAAGATACTTTAGTCAGAAAAGATAACCTGGTTAAAAATACGAAGTTTCATATTTTGTTACGATTGAAAAAGAAAGAGATGAAGAGGAAACTTTGAAGATTAAAGGGTAGACTGGCCCATCCGTTGCAAAAGTGGACATCACAAAACTAGAATGAGATTAAGAGGGCAAACTTACTCCACAAGGTTACGTCACAAGAACTTACATGTTGTAAAGCCTTTATTGCCTTGAGCTGCGGTTCAGCCCAGGAGAAGTATCTCAGTAACTCAACAACCTGCAACAGAAAGGCCTTCAGTTAATCTTTTATATATATATTAAAAAATTATGCTAACAGCGTCAATATGATCTTTCCATTTTTGGAGTACAGTGGTATACTGCTAAAAAGCATGTGTCTGTCTGCGATGTTTGATTATCAGTGCCTACCAGCATCTAATGTTCTTTTTATTTCTAAGTAGGCACCTAAAAATTCTATGTATTTAAAATAAATACTTATTGCTCTGTGTTTGCATATATGCACAATTGCCACAGTATTAGAATAAAAAAAAATAAGCCTTCCTGAAAAAGCTTATAAATATTCAGTATCTCAAACAGCATATTCACCAAACATACACACAAACAAAAAAACCCAGAAAAAAACCCAGGAAACAATCTACATAGTACCAAGGTAAGTTGGATCCTTATTACTACATGCCAGTTTATAAAATACACACAAAATAATCCTAAATTCTATGACGATAAATTTCTCCAATTTTTCCCACACAACAGGAAGGAAAATGTAATGATTTTGATAACAAAACAACTTGGAACTATTTTTAACAGTTTAATGTTGATATAATAATGAGGAATTAAATCTCCTCAGTTAATAAATAAAAAAGCTAGTATGATCAGCCTCAGTATCATTGAAGACACTGTCTTCCTGCATTACTCAATACACAAAACCAATAGCCCATTAAATCCATGACAGTGTTGACTTTTACCTGTTCACTAGAAAAGTATCCATGAACATATTCAATAGCTTTTAATTTGTACTCAGTCAATACAGCCTAGAAGATAGAGAAAAAAAGATGCACAATTAGTCCCTCAAAAATTATGATTATAGCACAAACATCTGCTAGACCAATCTATTATTCTAAAAAAAATCTGACCTTACAAAGTGACATTTGCATCAATTACACTGCAATATTTCTATGTAACAGGCTACTCTATAGACAGTTGAGAGAACAATGGAAAGCAGAGATATAATTTAATTCTTCTGTTAAAAAAAATCACTCATTCATTTCATTTTGCTTTTTTGTTGTTGTTTAAAACTGTACTGAGAGACCACCACCATCATTCTTCTTTTTGCCTCGAAGATTAACACCTACTTTACGTTAAACAAGGTAATACAGTTGATTATTCATACAATCTCTTTGTATGTTCCCTGTAAAATAATTAGCAAAGCACCTTACTTCAGTGAATTTATGAAGAGACTGAGTAACAACTCTGTACATACAGAGGTTGATCTTGTCCTATCATTACCTTCCCATAGTTAAAACTTTAATATGCAATCATACAAAACAAAGGAAGCAGAGAGTAGTTTAATGCAGTACTGGCCACCACTTTTGACTTTGGGGCAAGACAGTTTTGTTGATAACCACGCAGACTACCTAATAGCCAGGGCTTCCTCCCCCTCCTCATACCCAGCTCACTGATAGACATATAAGATGTAAAGAAGACAGGTAACAGATGAATTCCTGCCCCAAACTGTTGCACAGACCTTTCTGCCTACTGCTAGCTCTCACACTTATTCTCAAACCAACTCCAGCTTCACCCACACACCCATTTCTCTCTCATCCCAATAGCCCTAAAACCTACCCCTATTCCTTCTTTTTTTTGTCCTTCTCCCTCCACACTGACAGACGTGAAGTTCTCCATCGCCGCAACCCCACTGTGAGTAGCACAGGTGCACAGAAACCCACTTGCGCGCTGTTCGAGGCAAACCCCTTCCTTTCTGTACCTCACTGAGAGACAAACAGCACCAGACATGCTGAAGTCACAGGGGAAAAAGAACCTCTCTCTTCACGCTCGTTTTTTTCTTCCCTCCCTTCCTTCTCTTCATGTATTTTGGAAAAAAGCCTAGTATGTCATATAGCAACTTCTTTGCCAAAACCAAATGTCACTCTTCCTCCTTAAATCTACAATTGAATGACTTCATAAGAACACAAACAGAATGCACTTCTATGTATATTTATGAAAAAAAAACCCGACCCAAACCTCAAGCTTTATTTTTTTAACAATCATAAATATATATGGGGAAAGACAGAACTAAGCTACACATTAAGACATCTCAGTAATTGCTCCTGCTAATTGTAGGACTGAAAATGGAACACACCAACACAATTGGCTTGTGAATCACATAATAAAGAAGGTTCTACCACAGAGCTAGAAATGAAGTTTAAACAAGACCTAGCAACAAAGATACAAAATAACCCTTTGGAAAATGAATGTTACACTGCAACAGCACAGCTATTACTAACACAGCACAGCACTGATCCTTAGATCAACGGTAAATTAGGCTTATAGGAATACAGGCAGAGAGCATATGGGAAACATAATTGCCTAAAATTGCATGTCAAAAACTCTTTTGTTTGAAGCCTTTAGTAATCATAGAGCATGTGCTGAAGGTCCATACTGCAGCAGCAATATTTGAAACATTACTCCCTCCCACCATCAATTCTCAAAGAAAGTATTTATGCGCAATTTGCTCCTGGATTTTTTTCCCCCAGATTTTCCATAAAAATTCTTAGGTTGGAAGTCAACACCTTGAAATATCTTAGGTTCTCACGTTTATTGGGTGGTTACACACATGGAACATACCTGTTTTATAATGGAGAATTTATGACCATGACCTTATGTAAAAATGACATTAAGTGCAGTTGTGATAACAAAGACCCATCACTGGGGTTTTTGTGCACAGTGGTTTATACCTGAATATGTTCCAAAATAATAATACTGCGACTGCAGCCATCACTATATCTCACGCTGAAAAGCTGAACTGCAACTCAACTCTAGCACCCAAGTCCAAATAAAGGAAATGACCTCTCCTAGACAACCTATCATAACAAAAAACACCTTTCACAAAAATGCTAAGGATTCCTTATTGCCATAAGGCAACCTTATCCGAAACAAGCCCTTCATTTTCACACCAAGACAGCTTTGACAGGGTACATAACTGTTTTACTGCAACACTTAAATCATCTCGCTTAACTATTTCCCATGCAAGACAGGAACCATACTTCTACTAATGCTCACACTTTTCTATCTCCTTTTCCACTTCCAGCACTTGGGGAACTGCCCCAACCACTAACCTTTATCTTTCCTGTTAAAAGCAGGCCTCTGTGCAGAAAAAAGTGAAAGCACCTGCCAGACACCAGGAAGCCTAGGTTTGTACCTCTGCTTCCCACAGCTAGTAGGTATTTTGCTCTGTGAGTTTTTAACAGGAGATGCACAAGCACAGTTCAGAGCAGACATCAAAACCCAGGATTTCACACCCTGGAGGAAGGTGTGCACACACTCCTGAGCCACGGGAGATGCAGCTTTGAACAAGGACAGCAGAATGCAGCTTAGAACTCAGCCCTCTCATGTCACATTTGTGTATCGTATCTCCTAAACCACCATATAAAAAGTGGATACCTCACACTACACGTCCCCGTCTCCAGCCTGGCCACGCAACCGCAGCTCCTCCCCCCAAATAAGCGCTATATGGCTATTTTGGCTTTTCTTCCTCATCTTCCTCGACAGTGAAAATGGGGTGATGAACTTATTCAAGTGCCTAGTTCAAATGAGCGCTCTTCAAGCACATGTTGTTAGCTCAGTGACAGCAGTCTGGACATTCAATCTCAGTTTTCTGAGAAAATAAAAATATCTCAAAGACAGCAAGCATGTCACAGCAGCTTTACACTGACATACAAAAACTAGGATACACCAGGAACACAGGATTACAGTTCTTCACGGAGGTGAAATTTAGTCTTTATTGAATCCTAAAGTGACTATTACAGAACGCAAACACTTAACCTGGTATGTTCATTAAGAAGAATATTCTACCATCAAATGGTTAAACTAAGATGCAAAAAGAAAGGTTACCTTTCTAATTTCATCCAGCACGGTTTCAAATGATTTCTTATCCATTTTTATTAGTTCATTCAACGCAGATACTTAAACATGGAAGAAAAAAAAGTTAAAAAAAAATCCAAGCCAAAGACTTTACTGGGAGTCTTTAAGCATACAGAAAAAAGTATTATTTAAAAAGAAAAAAATCAAGGCATGAAAGACAGTCTGGGATCTTCTTTGCCCCTGGGAATTCAGCGCCGACGCCTCTGCAATGCTGGGCACAGCACTAGAGACAAAGGCGGACGGCCGGGTGCTGCTCGCCGCCTCGAAGGAGGCCCGTGCCCGCTCACCGTGCGTTCCGAGGCCGTTCTCGCCGGCGAAGGAAGAGGAAAGGCCGGGGAAGCGAGGCCGAGGCGGCGGCAGCAGGAAGGTGGCGGCCGCGCAACGACCCCGCAGCGCCGCTCCCCTCAGCACGCGGCATCGAGGCCCGGCCGGCCCGTGCCCGCCTGCGGGGCGCCTCCACACCCCATAACTCGTTGTGCCGCCGGCCTGTGATCCCGGCGGCCAGAGGCTACGGCCCTTCCGAGCGGCCGCCGGGACAGCGGGCCGAGGCAGCCCGAGAAGCGAGGGCGCGGCACGCAGCCCAGAGCCACCGACAAGAACCCTGCTCCGCCGGCCCTGCCCTTCTGCCGTCGCGCTCCTATGGTATCACAGCGAGGAGCCGAAGGCCCCTTTCCATGCTCGTTGACTGCAGCGATGCCTGCGCAAAAATGGCGGAAACTCGAGCCGGACTTGGCCGTCGTCCAACTCTCGAGCTTCGCGACGAAACGCTGAGAGCTTCCTCGGGGCGTCGCCGCGCCCTCTCTGCCCTGCCGCCGCTCCGTTGGGAGCGGGCGCTGTTCCGGGCAGCCCGGCGCGGGGACAAGCGGCGAAGTGGGGACAAGAGGCCCCCCCCACCCCGTTTCCTGGGCCGGCGGGAGGCGGGGTCGGTCACGTGGCTGCCATGGCAACGCGGCCCGCCCGCGCGGCAGCCCCTCCCCGTCCCGGCCTCCATGAGGCGGAAGCGGCCGTCGGGGCTGTGGCTAGTGATGGCCGGAGTCCTGCTGGCACTGCTCGCCCTGCTCTGGGGCTCGCAGGTGGGCGGCGGCCGGGGCGTGCGCGGCCTGAGGGAGGGCGCGAGGCGTGGGAGCTTTGTGCTAAGCCCTCTGGTTACGGCAGATACTGGCGGAGGGGCCAGCGGACGGCCGAGGGGAGCGCGGCCGGGGGCGGCCGCGACGGGGCCGTGGTGCGGCCGCAGCGGGGGACAGGCGGGGACCCGCCGGAGCGCAGGGGTGCGTGTGGGGTCCCAGGCTCCGGTTCGTCCTGGTGCCTTCCCGCGCCTCTTCTAGCTTACGTCTTTTTAGGCGGAGGCTTCATTAGGTGACTTGACAGCCCGTCCGAGACAAACGCGTACGCTGCGCGATTCTCTTTCGTGGGTTTCCAAGCAATATGCTCTGCTTAAACGAGGAAGAACATCATAATCTATGGGTGAATAACTTTGCACTTCTTAATGTCGGGATTTTCTCCCAGCTTAATTACTTTCGCTTTTCCTTCGTGATCGTGTAGTCTTTCTTAAGCAGTTCGTAGTTCTGTGTCGCCAACTTAACCCGCGCTTCTGGCAAGGCAGTTAACAGACACGTGAAATGGCCCTGGCCCTCCATGGTCACCACTTGTTACTTCTTAGTCATAGCCCGATCTTTCCATTTCAGTGCTTAGGTCTCCATCCAGTACTTGCCGCAGAGCAGCTGTGCTTAGCTTCCCTTCTTCTGCTGGAAACATAGAACAAAAAGGTGGAAGATTATTTTTTTCCATTACCCTTTAAAATGTATACAGTGCCCTGAGTTTTGCCGTTCCTCGTATCTTATACTTTCCCGTTTCTACGTTGTCGTTTTCTTTCTTGACCTGTATTTTCCCTTTATTCTAATTTTTCTTATTTTCATATCTTCTTGAAGCAGTTACTGATTCTGTTGCATTTGGACCCCTCTCTGTTATTTCCCTCATTTTGGAGGGTGATTTACAGATAGTAATAGCAACTCCGATGTAAGAAATTTCTGGGTGGGGTTTTTTTGCCTTCTAATTCCAGAGCTCCCCCATCCAAAGGGCTTCGTTAGCTAATTTTCAGTTTGTTGAAATTTCCCTATTTGCAGTCCAAAACCATTGCAACAAGCCTATTTCTGTTCATCTATCTTGTTAAATTAAATTTAATAAATTAATTTACAATGTTTCAGTGCAAAGTTACTGGTTCTTATGATCCCGCCATCATGGAATCTAACTACTAATGGGTATTTATTTGTATATTTTCAGGTTTTAAAAGCATTTGATTACTACTCTCCTTGGAATGGACAGCAACAGATGTACAAGCTGGACATAGGCTGGCCTAAAATTCCAGAATACTTCACTGGCCAAACATTTTGTGTTGCTGTTGACTCTCTTCATGGTTTGGTCTATGTTGGACAAGTGAGTGAGGGTACTTGATTTTTCTCCTTGTTGATCTAGTGTATTTTTGCCTTTAAAGTGTCTGATTTAGATTAGTTTATATATGTGTGTATATATATAAATAATTACTATATCAAAATTAATGAAAATGTAAGTATAGATGTCTCAGCTATATCAATCTTTTTTTTAAAGCAGTTCTGGCACCACACTTGTTTGTGCATTGAAAAGCATAAAATTTCTGGGGTAGGAATGCATGATCCAAATTAACTGAGTTACAGTAGCCTCTTCTCTAACTGTAAGGTAAAATGTGTTTCTGGGACAACTGACTAGTCCCTTTCCACTCTTTCAGCCTTTGTCCCATGAAATCAAAAGCACGCAGCTCTTTCACCCAGTTACAGTAACTGGAGTTCAATTACTTGCTTTACCCAGTTCCATGCATTGGTATGTCTAGGTCATGGATAAGACATTCTGTCCGTAGGAAGTGGTGGGATTTAATTATAAAGCACAGCATGAGTACTTGAGTACCATACAGCTAACAAGTACAGTTACTGTTTTTCGTGCTTGTGTATTTTTCAGCAAGAACATAAAAATGTGATTGAAAATTAAGACCAAGATAATTGCAAGAGCTTGGGTCCTCTGAAAATTTGACTTTACATGATTTAAGTTGAAAGTCTAGAAGAGTGGAAGGTTTTGCATGCTAAATTTAGACCCTTCTCTCTTTCCTTTTCCAGCTGGAGAACCTGAGATCTAACAGATGATCTCAACAGATTCTTATGATTCATAAAATGTTGCAAAAACCTTACAAAGAGGAATTTTCAAAAATATGATTACTTGCTTAATATGTCTTCTTAATAGACCTTTTTTTGCCTTTTCAGAGGGGGGACAATGTACCAAAGGTACTTGTATTCTCACAGGAAGGCTATTTTCTTTATGCCTGGAATAATACAGTCGAAATGCCTCATGGTATCTTTGTATTGAACACAGCAACAGATAGTTCAGTATGGATCACAGATGTTGGAACAGGTATGCATGGTGGTGTTACAAGAAGTATTAGGTGGGGAAGAAAATGCTAATATTGCAGATATTACTTTAAACAGCTCACTTATTTAAGTCTCTCAAACAATTCCAAGACAGATATGTGGTTTTCTTGCCATGAGCAAACTTCTCGGGTGCTGCACAAAATGCTCTGAAGGTTCATGAGTTGTGCTGTTTGTCAGCTTATAGCTTCTGAACTTAGTAAGCGAGGTGTGGTTTTTTTTCCCAGAAGAAATATAAGGGGGGAAGAAAAAAATCTGGCTAGACTTATCTCTTATCTTCTGTCCTAAGTTTGGTGGCACTAATACTAATACAATGGATTAATATTGTAGCCTATGGATTTACTAACTCACAGTCAGATTCTCACTATAGAATGTTGTCTGATTTATTATTATCGCTTCTGAATATCAGGAGATTTTCCTTTTTAATCTTTGTAATCAGTTGTAATACATTATTTTTTTTTGTTAAGATGTTTTTACACTTTCTTTCTTAATTCAGGGAAATATGGGCATACTGTGAAACAGTATAGCCCTTCGGGTAAACTTATGCAGATCCTGGGCACACCAGGTAATGCTGGTTCAAGTTTGATTCCCCTACAATTTGATCAGCCAGCAGAGATCTTTGTAGAGGAAAGTGGAGATATCTATGTTGTGGATGGAGACGGAGGAATGAATAACAGACTGCTCAAACTATCCAACGGTATGGAAAAATGAACTTCTGCAGTAATCAACCATCGAAAATTGAGTTTTAAACAACACAGCTTGAGAATACTTTTAAGTGAGGACTAGGCAGAGCTGTCATTTAACATTAGTTTGAAGACTTTGTTGGATCAGGTCCTGTTTTACTGCTTGTCACTTCAGGACAAATCTCCTAATCATTTATGACAAGAGACTGAGAGAATGAGTTTGTTCAGTCTTCAAGAGAGAAGGCTAAGGAGGATTCTTATCGCTGTCTTCAAGTCAGTAATGGGAGGGTATAGAGAAGACAGAGCCACGCATTTCTCAGAGATGCACAGTGAAGAATGAGAAACACTGAGCAAAAGATGCAAGAGGAGGGAATTCAAGTTTGATTTTTGGAGGGAAAGATTCACAGTGAGGGTGATGAGACAGTGAATATTTTGTGCAGTCTCCACTCTTGGAGCTGCTGAAAACTTGATCAGTTATGAACAACCTAATCTAACTTCAGAGTTGGATTTGTTATCAAGGCTAGTCCTGCTTTGAGAAGCAGGTTGGACCCACTACTATCTGCAGATCTTTTATACTGAAATTATTCCCTGATTCTAATTAGCTTGCTCATATTCCCCAGTTAGATGGTTGGTGTTGGTTAGGGCTGTGAGTGAGGAGTCTGCACGTGTCTGCAGTTGGGGTGAAGTAGAGGAGCTACAAGTTCTCCTTTTGCTGTCATAAAATAGTTGGTTTGCTAGTATCTAGTTTCCAAAATGGTAAATTGTTAAAAGTCAAAACTACCAGGTAACAAATGTAAAAAATCAATTTAGTAAACAAATTAACATTATAATCAGCCAACTGTTTTTATAGATATGTATAATTTTTTTTGAAATACAGTGCTTAACAGAACCTTGAGACTATGGCGCTTGTGTGCTAGTGGTTACATTTCTGTAACTATAATCCTGAAACCACTAATAACAATCTAGCAGTTTCTGTAGAAATGTGTCAAGTAGTACTGTGTTTAAAAAAAATGAGTTTAGAAATTTCACCTTTTAGAAATTACTCAAAGTAACTCTGCAAGGGAATGACTTAAAGCTATTTTATTTGTTGTTTTCTTCCTGTGATTTTTTTCTTTACTCTTATTTTTCATGGTGCTCACTGTTTAGATTACAAAGAAATATGGCTGACTGGAACAAATGGGACCGGCATTGGTCAGTTCAAGATTCCTCACAGTGTAACAGTGGATCCTTTTGGACGGGTAAAGAATAAAGGGAGAAGTTTTTTTCATCTTCTGGCAGATTTGTTTACGTGTATTTAAACAAAACAAATTGTATTTCTTTTTAATTAAGCTGTTGTGATCTGGGTCATTTTTATGTGGGTTACAGTTTTCAGCGTAATAGCAGTCATAAACTGAAGTTTCACACTGCAGATCCTACTAAAGCAGCTGGCTGCAAGGTTAACTCAAGGGTTCTGACCGGTTACAGTGTCAGTGTCCATGCAACAAGAGACTGTTCCTCCTGCGGTTTCTAACAGGTTGCCATTGTGAGAGAGTACAGGGGAATTATTTTCTGTAATAAATATCTACCCAAGTGCTTCAGTTTCTTCAGGGGACTTTAATTCCATATTTGGGATTTCCAAATAAGCTTAAGACGGTAGTAACGCTCTGGCTAGGTTGTGAACATTGGTCCTTTTCTATGTGCAGCTCAAGACATTCAAGAGTCTCCTTTTGCCAGGTGTTAATCGTAGTCTGGCGTTTGCCCCGCTGCTCCTATAGAGGAATTGTGCTGCTGCTCCTTAGTCTGTTTCAGGGAAAATAAGATTGCTCAACTAAGCTCAAACCAGTGATTTAAGGTTAATTCTGCTGATACTGTCTGAACCAGAATAAGAAGCGTATATAAAAATCACTTTTCTGCCAAAAGTGGCAGGGTAGGAGGGAGAAAAGGAGGGACATGGCTGCTTTGTGTTGAAGGATAACGGTGAGCATATACATTCAAAAACAGCAATTGCAATGGGCTACGATTTTATTGGCAACATGGTGTTGATCATCAAGCCTAGGTTAGAAATCATTGCCAATTCCTAAGGAATTAAGAGACTGGTGTAGTAGTGTTTCATTTAAAAATAGTGATGAAAGATCTCAGGTTGACTTGTTTATTGCTCCCTTACGGGTGATATTCCGTCATGAAGTTTACTTATCAGAGTGATGAGTTGTCAACACCTAAAATTTCAACAATTGTAATACAAGAGAGGCCTTCACTGGAACTGTCTAATGGGTATTGCTAGCTTGCAGTGTTTGTGAACCCAGTTAGCACAGGATGAAACAGAGATAAGCTCCACAAAACTGACTAGCCAAAACATGCTGAAAATGCATTTAGTGTTTAAGTTGCTTAATTTTTATAGTAGGCATATCAGTGTGTTTGCCTTTGCAGTCATCATAGGCCTGGATCATGAAATGAGACTAGTGTTGCAAAATAAACTGTTAGCGGGTGGCAGACCAGTATCTTTAAATAGGTGGAAGTATGTCCTCACTGCAGGGGGTGGGGAATCCTACTAAATATATCCATATCATAGCCACAGAAAAGAAGAGGAGGCACTGATTTCTCTGTTAAAGTAGTATAAAATAATTTGTGTATCTGAACTATGTGGTGGTTTTGTTTTCTATCTGGAAGTCATATCTACTTATTTAGTGTTGAATGCAGAGGTACATTATTCCAAGGTGTACTTCTTTTTTACTACAGGATACTTTGCTCTTGTAGGAAACTAATATGTTTGATTTGTTCTATTTGTGAATAGCCATGATTTTTGTTCTTAACAGGTGTGGGTTGCAGACAGAGACAACAAAAGAATCCAAGTTTTTGATAAAGTCACAGGGGAATGGCTTGGGTCTTGGAGTAGCTGTTTTTCAGAAGATGGACCCTATTCTGTCAGGTATTGCTGAACAGTTCTTCTAGAAGCATGCAATTACATAAATAAGGTGTACTCTTACTGGCGAATTAAAATGTTGATATTTAATGCCTGATGACAAGGAGTTAACAGTTTAACTAACAGCATGCTGGGCCCTAATCATATGCAAAGATTTGCACAGCTGCATCTTGACGGGGAAATCCTTGTTTTATAACAAGCCCCATGGATTCGAGTGCAGGATCTTTTTAAAGTGTGTTGTTGACCTTACTGTTGCATCTTTTACAGGAAGAGAGATTGTCTTGAATGAGTTTTCTCAGGGAGCAGCAACATGTAGAGCAAGGTTTACAAGTTAATTCTCAAAGTTTCACTGCATTTAGTCTGCTATAGCCTTCAAAACCTTGACTATTAAGGAGGTTTTGTTTGTTTTAAAGTGCATGGTTGTGTTAAAATGAGATGTCATATGGAGTTCATAATTCAGAAATATATTTCTGTCTTTCACAGATTTACTGCCAATTACAAATACCTGATTGTAGCTCAGCTGAATATCAACCGGTTAGCAATCTTGGCAGCACCACCAGTTGGCTCTATTGGGGACTGTGTTATGGTCAACACAGTCCAGCTGGCAGACGAAACCAAGCCACACCTTGTGGATGTAGACATGAAGAGTGGAGCAGTCTATGTTGCAGAGATTGGAGCTCAGCAAGTACAAAAATACGTGCCCTTAAGCTGATGGTTTCCCGCAACTGTCATGGCACAAGCTATGTGGTGTATAAGACTTGTGACCACATTTCCTTGAGTTTTCTGTAGCTTGTGTTTCCTTAGACAAACACAGAACACTGTGCTCCCAGAACTGTAGAGCTAAGAGTTGTCCTAGCTGCTCTGCAGTCCTGGAGAAGTATTTGGACTTGAGCCATTACTCATTTTAGTAATGCTAAGGTGGCTTTTGCTTTTGTTGCTGGAAATTGTAAGATGACTTTAAAAAGCATCTTAATTTTATTATATAAAACTTTACAAACACAGCTGCTGTTCTTAAATGTGTAGGGTCATCTTAGATGTAGGGGAGGGTTTGACTAGATGACCTTAAAAGGTCCCTTCTATCCCAAAGATTCTATGATCTTGGGGCTCCTCTACTTAGCCTGTGTGTGTTGTGTAATGAAGGTCAGAACTGTCTGAAAGAAGTATATAAATGATTTCCTGGGGAGTGAGCACCTCATTTTAATGTTTCTTCACTTGATTTTTGGGATCATTGTGCTGATACTGTCCAACACTGAATACAGAGATGCATTATGATGTTGAATAAGATGCTGCTGGATACTGGTGTCAGTGCTGATACTGGCATCTGCCTTAGGTGGTTAATGACATAAGCATTGAAATCTAAGTTTTCAGCTCTAGCTAAAGTGGTAAAGTCTGTAACAAGCTTAATTTAAATTGATAGCAGGCACTTCACGCTAAATTAAAAGTATGTGCACAGCAGCCAAGTACTGATTCTTAACTAAATCAATTCTTAACCTGATTTGATATACATCAGCATGAGTTTTCTGTTCCATAAGATTTCATAGTGGAACATATTGAAGTTCCACTCATTTAAGTTCCTCAAGGTAAACAAATTGCAATTTGCTAGGGAAGCTTAATGAGCATTAGGGACTGGGAGACACGTGATTTTCTCCCAATTTTACTGAAACTCTGTCAGTTAACAGCAGTGCATCTGTTTTGATTTGGGTTTTTTTAACTGTTTTACATCCAGCACTTAAGACTTCATCAACTCCATTAATGTCTAGAGTTAAGTTTCTTATGCTGTATCCTAGCAGATGTCTCCAAGCTCTGTCCTAAAAAGTGCTGTCTCTTTCCATTCCCAGTCCAGAGTGGTTCTGTTTTCTTTACATGTTGTGACAAGACTTTAAGTCAGTTCACTTTATAGCACAGAGGGAAATGGGTTTAGGAAAATGGGATGGGGCAAATGGCAGAAATGAGACAGTAAATAACTGATTACTTCTGTAAAGCTGTGGACCCACATTCTATATTTACCTACAAGCTCTTCAAAACATTTGGGAGGATTTTTGCTCTTTCCACACACTTATTCTACTGTGTGGACTATTTTAATGCTAATTACCAGCTAAGAGAGGCAATTTTTTCCAACTTCCTTAGAAAGGGAATATGGGAAATGGTATTATTCTGATGGAAAATACCCACTTCAGTGAATGTTATCAAAACCAAATGCATCATAATTTTGCAGGTTTCAACTATGATCACAAATTTCTGGGTCAACAGATGGGAAAACTGTCCAGAAAAGTCAGGTTTTATATGTTTGGTAGAAAGTGACTCTGCTGTGGAGCCTGATGGCCTGATTTCAGTACTATTTGAGATTAATGCACTAAATATGAATGTTTTGTTATTGGCTACATCCACAATAACAAAAGCAGATCTAAACTGGCTGCCCTCATGCAAGCCTTAGAAGCAGCACTTCAGGGTTATGCACTAGCAAGTATGATCCATCATTCTTGTGGTCTTGAATGGGAGCTAGTAAGCAATATTTATTAGCTGAAAAAATAGCAGTACTTCCTCTAGACCTAGATGGATAGATCTGCATTACTTTGCAGTGTGTGGTATGGATTTTCTAACTAGGTCTCCAGTAGCTCAGGGATTTCTGCTCTCTGTGCAATGTAGCTATTTCTCACCTACACAAGGTGGATTTCTTTTTAAAAATATTACCGTAATTAACTATATTTTTGTGTATCTTGGTGGTGTAAAGGGTCCAGGCACATCCACCCTTCCTCACCTCATCCTCTCTTTATTTATTTTTCCTCTGTCACATCCATTTGAAACTGAACTGGAAGCTCTCTGGGAACATGCTTCTGTGTTCAATAAAGGAGTAGTGCACTTTTGGATGTTGACGAATAAGTTATTTCTACAACGTTCTGTTTGTTGTGTGGATCTGCTCTCAACTCTCTTTTTACACGGGCTTTTGCAGCCCCTGGAAATGGGGAGAATTCATCCAGTTTTGTCTGGCTTTAGTAAAGTAGGCCATGGTGCCAAAATGTGCCTTGCCTCTAGGCGTTTGAGTATCTGTGACAAGAAGGGATGCTCATTATTAACTAGGATTGAATGCTTAGACTCCTTTTTACCTCTGCGTCTCTGACCAGACAGACAAAATGATTGATTTGTGCGCTAACTTGCTAATTCTCTGAAGGTTTGCTTATGTATCATCTTGAAACTGATTTCTGAAAAGTTGCATAGTAGGATAATTTAATAAAATAAATAGAGAATTTCCCATTATGAAAGGCTTGGGTGCTTTATTTCTGTACTAATATCAATACATTCCATTGCAGTGGATTACTTTTCTAAATATGGGGTCCCCAGCACTTTAAGGTATTTGATAATTTCTGATAACAACATTCAAATGTAATCTAAAATTCTGTGCTGTCTTTATAGATTTCTATTTCTGTGGCCTGTCTCTTATGCATTCTAATTTATGTATCAAAAAAGGCACATAAATCTCTCCCAGATGTTTTCCTCTAATTAGTAAAATGAGATGATGAGTTACATAAATGCCAAGTATTAAAAAAAAAAAATTAAACTGTATACCCTTTTGATGCTAATAGGGGAAGTAAAAACTAACTAACAAAACACTTCTTAGTATAGAATCAGGGTTTATTTCCAGAAGAGATTTACCAAACAATCTGTTTAGTTTTCAGAAGATCAAGAAGGGACTTCTCTATGGGTTAGAAATACTTGCGCAAGAAGAAAAATAACATACTATAGTGTTAATTAGACAAGAAAGAAAATGTAAGGTGATTGCTAGAACCCCCCAAAAATCTAATTTTAGTTAACAGGTGCCAAGTTTTAAGTGTGAGAAGTAATCACTGGAGTATCCACGTAAAGGAAATGGGAATATTCAATGTTTTGATGTCTCCAACTTTGCAGACCTTTTTTTTTTTTTTCTTCCTCTCTTTTTAAAAAATTTTTAATTGATCCTTTTTTTTGGGTAAGTACCTGGATTGTTAACTGGATGACACTCCCAGGAGGTAAAACCAGGTCTATTAATAGAGTTCATCTTGATTTTTCTGTGATGCTAACCAGCGTTTTTTTGTGTGTGTTATCATAGTCAGCAATCGATTAACAATATCTGTCTGGCTGAAACAAAAGAAGCCTGGATTAGGTTTGTGCCATGCAAGGTTAGTTTACTGAGGCTGAGCTATCTCAAAAGCTGAGGGGGAAGGTACACCCGTATGTCTGTGAGTCTGCTCATTACTGTTAGTAAGTTCTTACTTACTAATAGCCTTAAAGTGGTTATTAACTTTTTTGAAGCATTAAGTAGGTAGTTATCTTAGCTGACACTTACTTTCTTAAAAATCTGTAACCTGAGAAGCCTTCACAAGTGATCTATTACCAAGTGTTTGCAATCAGTGAAGTTGCTTGTATAAAACATAAGAGGGCACCAAACCCCTGCTGATGCTTTGCATACTCAGTGTGCCTCTATACTAGCAAATGTGAACAGCATTTCTGAACGTTTGGAGTAAGTCAACAAAGATGATTAATTGCACCAGGCTTCCTTTCTCTTTTCAAAATAGATTGTTTTAAACATAAGCAGATAATTGTATTGTAGTCATTTTGGCTTATTGCTACTGGATTTATGTCCATCTATTATTTATTTCCATTGTTTTTCCTGGGGGGGGGCGGGGAATCAGTAATTCAGTGTCCAGACACAATTGGGTATGGTGAATTGATTCTTCTATTCCTTATGTCATCGATTTCAATGGAATTACTCCTGATATGTTGCTTTGGAAACATAATAACTTATAATAGTATAACTGTAGCAGCATAATTATACCAAGAGAGTAATGCCAGTATATTTCCCTACAGAGGTGACCTCGAGTGAGATTAGAACTAAGCTTACTGGATCTGATTCACCACTTTTACTCTACCTCTCCTTTGTCAGGCTTTGATAAAAACCTTGCTCTGATTTTGTATTGTTATTTTATTCTACTTTTTTGGGGACTGCATCTGCAAAAATTGTATTTGCCAGCAGTTGCCATCAAAAAATTTGAACATGGACTTTTCTTCATGTAAATGATTCAAGATATTTCAGTCTTTCAGTGTTTATAAAGTATCAAAGTCATGTTGCTTGTATGAAATGTCAAAGTAGAAGCATATTAATTTATGCACACAGGATGATTTGCTACTGCGTTGAAGCCAGAGTAATACTGATAGAAATGCGACATGAATAAACATACTTTATCATAAGATCACATGTTTTGAGGCTGAGGAAACCAAATATGATTGTGTATCAGGATCTGCAAAACAGAAATAAAAACAACTTTGCCCAGTTACATCAGGAATGAACCTATTCATTCTGTCTGAGCTATGATGGGATCTCTTACAAACAAATTAAGACTTAAGAAATATAACTCCTGAATAACTATGGTCTATATGTTTTAATACTTCCTAGTAGTCAATAAACACCATTATAAAGGGAAGATTTTATGTTTAGTCTGGATTTGTTTGTCTTCAACCTCACGTTTTCTTTTTTCAGCTAGCTTAGAGATCTGTCTAATATGGGAAATTTTCTTCTTATTCCCCATGGAGTCATTTACAGATGATAACTGAGTCATCTGTTGCTCCACTCCTTGTCTAAACTGTGTAGATTGGAAAACTTGCCTTGCAGTGGAAAACTGGTAAGGCTTTAATTTCAAAATATTTTCATAGCATTTATTATTAAAAACAAATCCAAAAGAATGTTCACCATGTGACAGGAAGCCTAGATATTAGAACTGCCAGCACTAAACCCATCTGTGTGCAGTACAGGAGTAATACTATCTCCCCATGATCTGATGTGTCTGAATTTGTTTCTGCTTCTAGCTCTCAGTACAGCACTGTCTCTCACAGTTGTCAAAGGATTTGGATGACTAGGTGGTTGAGGTGTAAAGGAACCCTTCTGGAAGAATAGACCAGAATAGATGTTGGGTTTTTTATCTGTGCTTGCTGTTGACATCTGTAGCAAACTTTTCTTGCTGTTAACATTTTTTGATAGGGTCTTAACTGGAAGATCTGGCTGAAATTGAAGTATCAGTAAATGTCTTATTAAAGCAAACTGGTAAGTTGCTAGCAGGTGTTCATTTCATTAAGGTCATTCAGTATTTTCAGAAGACTTCTAAAATACTAACTTTTGCACAGAACTGCATTAGTGCCAGAGGGGAAAAAATGGCAAATATGGTTTCAAGAAAGAAAACAAACAAAAAAAAAACACCACAAAAAAGCCCCAACAACACCACCCACACTTATGTGTGAGAATTCTGGAGAGATCCAATAGAATTGATGGATGTAGCTTGCCAATTGACATACATCTCTTTTTTTCATTGTGGTTTATTGAATACACAACCATGAAATCTATTACAGGTCTTTGGAAGAATCTCTGAGCATGTATGTCAGGGTGATCTGGCTAATAAAGATAGCCTGATTTTTCAAAAGGCTCTCAACAGCACCTCTTGCCAAGTGTCCATAAATAAATTGTGTGGAGTAAGAAAGAAAGGATAAATATGGATTACTAATTAAAAGATTATAAATGAAGTGTATTAAAAACTAGATCTGTGATCTGGAAATGGACTTTGGAAATCAGGCACAGAATTTACTAACCACACCAAGCTACCCAGGCTAGCAAAGGCAAAAGCTGCAGAGTTGCAGAAGGATATCATGAGATTGAATGACTGGGCAATAAAATGGCAAATGGAGTATAACATTGATAAATATAAAATCAGGTACAGTTAGTAAAAAGTCTAGTTTTATATATATAACGGTAGCTTTGATATATCTTGCCATTTAGGAAATGATCCCAGGCTTGTAAAAGATGGCTCTAGGAAAATACCAGCTTCCAAACTCAGCGGCAGTCGGAAAACAAAGAGAATAGTGGGAGGTACTAGGAAAGTACCAGATGATCAAATAGAAAGCGTTGCAATGTAGTTATGTGAATTCCTGGTGCACGCGCTTTTTGAATACTGCAGGCAATTCTGGCTCTTCTTCCCCCTTCTAATCTCAGGAAGGCCACAGTGAAACTAGAAATAGTAGAGAGAAGGGGGAGAAGAGTCTGTTAAAAATCCTTGACTGTATCCAGCTACCGTGTTTGGTATCATTGTTTAAGGCATCTGCATGAACACGCCTTTTCCCTTATAGCTGCTGCTCTGAACTATTTTGGCTTCAGAACTCAGTGAGGATGTACAGTCTGCTGGTGTGCAAAGGTGGAGTGGAGAATAAAGATGGGCAGAGGCATGTGATGTCTATTATGCAGGAGAAGTTAGCTTGAAAGGAAGGTGAGAGTTTGATCCTAAGGGTTTAGTGTTGAAGGTACTTTTTGAATAGAACGTATGGTCCCAAAGGCAGTTTGTTGGTCTTACTGAAAATAAAATTTTGGCAAAGGAGGACGGAGTTGCCCTTACTTCAGTCTGGTCAGCTTTAATGTTCTCCCCAACGTACATACCCTGGCTGCCTGTGGCACCTGCCTGCTCTGCTGTCCCAGAGATGAGATCCTTGCTGGATCAGGTAACAAAATTGCCAAAAATACTGAATTTTTCTGTAACACATCATCATCTACGGTCTGACATAAATGTGAGGTAGCACAAGTGTAGGCTGATAGTTGTTCAAAGATTGGAGCACTTGAAAAAATTTGGAATTAAAATGAAGGTGCTCCTTCAAACTTTTTATTAACTTCCAGCCAAGACACAATGCTGATGGTTGTGCCGGTTCATTCTCATGCACATGGGTGTAGCTGGAACCACCAGGCAGGAGGTGACTGTTAACTCATAAATGAGGCCTCCTTCTATGTCCCAGCTGCCATGTTCATAGCAGTGGGTGATGGCTCTGCAAGCAAATACAACCTCCCTGTAGAGATAAATATGGGTAAAAGAGAAAGGAAAGAACGTATCATCATATTAGGGGCATGTGCTTCAACATGTATAAATATGTGGAAATGTGTATTTAATCAATTAAGGAGAAGATGTGGAGGTCAGGGGGAAGAAGGAGGAGTGATTCTACCTAGTGTATTCCACATTAGCTCTGTAATAAGGCTTGCAGCATCTTGCTACATGCCCAGCCTAATTTCAGAGCTTTTAGGAATGAAAACTCTAGAAAAATGTTATGAGTGGGAGATTATACTACACCTAAGAGTTACCATGACATGTCTCCAGGGTGGTGCCTTAATGGAGCTTTGTGATGGATGATGCAACCAGGCAAAAACAGGAGAAAGAAAGTTTGAATCATCTGTAAGACGGATAACAAGCTGGAGGAATTAAAAAATATTGGGGATAACTTGTAAGATGGCACCTTTGAAAATGCTGGCCTTATGGGGCCATAAATTCTTACGGGGGTGCATGGCCCAGCACAGAGCTCCAGATTTTCATTTTGCTCCATCTCCTTGTTGTAAATTTTCTTTTTTGTCATAGACAATTGAGTCAGGAGGAAACAGGTCACAGCCAATATTTATTAAACACCTTTTACTAATTAAGCTGTTGCAGTAGAGTCAAGATACCTATTTCACAGCGCCTCCACCTCCCTGCTCCAAGCGCTCAGGCACGCAGCTGCCCTGCCGAAGCACTGCTTGGGAGGCCCAGCCCAGCTCTCCCAGGAGCGGAGGGTCACCTTGGTGTGCTGGTGATGAGAAAGCCCCTCGGGGGGTCCAGTGCTTCATGTGGTGCCTACATACCCCATGGTCTCTGTGCGCAGACGGCAGCCGCCGCCTCCCCATATGCGGCCAAGTTGTACGGCCACGGCTCACGGCACTCTTGGAGAGGCCACCTCTGAAGCAGAGCCAGCCACCAGGCTGTCCTAGGAAGGCTGCCAGGTGCTTTGAAACCCGTGCAGCCCCATGGAGCGGTCATGTAAGGTCTCGTGCATCACGTCTGCTTCTCCCTGTGCCCTTCCTGTTCTGCACCAAACCCAAGGGTCCTTCAGTTATGACGGCTGCTCTCTGAGCACCACCTTCCTTCTCCAGCAGAGGAAATCACACTGCCGTTGTAAAACCCATCATGGTCTTCAGACACAAGCACGGCAACATTTGCAAGGAAAAAATAGTATCCCTCGTTAGTGCAATTTTGGCAGGTTAAAATGGGAGATGAGCTTTTGGATATGCAAGGCCTTGTGTAATTTTTTTTCAAACAACTATCTCACATAGATAGATATAATAAAGGATATCACCTCCCCCAGGAAATCTCAGCCTGCTCGAGAAATGGAAGTCCTGTAACAAATTTCAGATTGTATGTATTGCACATTCTAAACAAAAACACACATGTATATAGATCAATATATCAGGAGAGGTGCATGTAGCAGATGTAGTATATATAATCTAACATTCATATATACGTATGTTGTTTTAATTTACATTTTATTGATGTAATTTAAGTCTCAAGAATGCTGGGAGAGAAAAGTGGTAACAAATGCTTCTGTAATGAAACTGCCTAAGCCACCCAGTACCCGCAGTAGCTCCCTGCTGTGTTTGCACTGCACATACAAGCAACAAAGACAGCCCTTGCCCTGGAGGCCATTGCCAAGGAAATGGGCCAGTGTAAAGGAAAAGCAATATATGATTCAGTAAGACAAATAAGCCAACCTGAAACCTCCATGGTTTCAAAAGGAGGTTCACTTTGGTGTGAGGGATCCATTAGGTTGGCTCAGGTGTCCCAGGAAGTGCTATTGCACCCATCTAACTCACTGCGTTAATTCCAGCATATGAGCTTTAGTTGATTTTATTACATCTTCAGTTCTCAATGTTCTGCTTGGGGGAAATTTCATCTGGGATAAGAAAGGAATAATAGCTGCTTGACCCAAAATCTTTATCAGAGAAGAAACATTTGCAGCTTGATCTAAAAATCTCAAACTCCATAATATTTCAAGAGGAAAAAAAAATGCTTGGTATACAATATATGAGACAAAAGCCTGCGCCTTGCCAAGAGAGCTTGACATAAGCACATTACAGATAATGGAAACAGTGGAAAAATTAAAAGATAGGAAATTCTGAGCACTTTCTAAAAAGTTTTGTCATAAACATACTTATTAGCCTGTGGAATAATTTTTCACTGTAAGATGTGAATCCAAGTACGCAAAGAATTCAAAACTGAAGTAGACCACAGTGGCATTTAATGAAAGTATGAGTCCATGAGACAGGCTGGAAAGGTATCCTTTTTCTTAGACAAAGCTTTATGCAAGCCTAGTCAAATTAAATGTGATTACTGGTGCATACATTTAAAGAGCTAGTGCTGGGATAGAGCTATCCCCAGGATGCGGTTTCAAATCTGAAGTGTAGATTAGTCTCCAAAGCAGGAATGGCATTTGGTGATATTTAAATAAACACCAGCAGGCCGAGTGGTCGGTAATCCCACTGCTCACCCCTCCCTAGCCCGTGCCTCCTTGGCGAGGGCGAGTGGCAAAACTGAATACATCCTCTGAAGCGTAATAATTAAATGGCTGAATCCTGAACGGCCGAGTGTTCAAAATGCAAATGCTGCCACTTTTTTAAATTCAGCACAGAATTTATTAGCCTTTCATATAGATAATCAAACATGGTGGGGGAGGGATGAAGAGTAAAATGGAAGGAACGCTGGCAACCCAGAAACTGGGGGACAAATGGGATTGGGTTCTTTCATTCTTGTTACAGGATAAGATTATTTTAGCTGCTGCAGTTGGTTTAATTGCCTGGCCTTAGTTTTTTAAGTGGGTGAAAGAAAACCTGGAGCCTTGAGTTGGTCCCTTACCATTTGTTTTACTGCTCACTCCGCAAAGGAAGGGAATGAAACAAAAACGGGAAGCTGGCCAGTGCTCCTGTACCTGCCGGGAGCACGGGTGCCTCTCTGCAGCCTGGAGGGGTCTCCGAGTGCCCAACACGGGTGGTTTTGCTTTGCAGCAACCCCACTTACCCATGGACTACCCCGGGGGGACAGTGCCAACCCTGGACAACTTCTCTTCCCAGTTTTATGTGGGTGTCTTACTTGGGGACAAGTGTTAGACGTTAGCCTCTGGTGTCCTGTTCCTCTTCTTCCACAAGTCTGCTGAAGAAACTCCCAGGGACTGGAGTGGGCTTATGAAAATACAAGCTGTGTGATACATAAAGCAAATCACGTTACCAAGCTGAACGTTTCCAACATTTGCCTTTATTAGACGCTGGTTTTGTTTGGTTTTGACCCTGAAGTGGAACTATCCAGGCTGAAATCATCCATGCAATGGATTTATCTTCTGCTGAAATCAGTGACTTCTAAGAAGGTACATTGTTTTCCACTTATTTAGAAGAATTATAAAACATGGAGAAGCTCTAATGCCTTCCTACTAAATATGGCTTTAAATTCAGCAAAGGGCATGTCCTCTGCATGAGATAATTTCCACTTGTTATTCCTGTGGAAAATATGTGGATGTTTGGCAGTGCAGTGAGCCTGGAGATGTCTGAGGAATGGGGAGCTGGAGGAGGAGCAGCCAGCAGAGGACACTGAATAGGACAGGAGCCCCTGGGGAGAGAATAAATTGGCAATCATGTTATTAAAGATTGTAGCCATGATGCACGTGAGGAAAGGACAGATTTAGGGTAACAGAGAGCATTAATTCTGACACTTCCTAGGTTTTTGCCTGCTTGAGTTAGTAGACTTAATAAGGTTTTTAATGTGTTTATGTGCATGTAAAGTAATGTTTTTTGACAATGTCCCTTTAACCTGGTAATCCTGTTCGTACTATCTCATCACACAATATCATGCAACGAAAATAACTGTTGTGCAAAGTGAACCCTAAGACATAGATGAGGAGCACATGAAATTACAGTGCAAAGCGGGCTTTTGGTGTTACTGAGAAAGAAAATAATCCATGTCACCAGAGGTGGGCTGCTGCTGTGGATCTTATTCTCTCTTTACAGTTTTCCTTATGGCTGTAGCTGTGTCCCATGGTGTTTCCAGCGTATGTGCTTAACTGGGAGGGGAGAAAACTGTTCACTGGAAGTCTCAAGAATCTACAATAAAAACATTCTTCCTGGTTTGTCAGTTACTCAATTTGTTACTTCTGTAATCAGCTCTATCTTTTGCTCCTTCTCAGCTTTAAATTTTCTTTTTCTCTCCTTGCCTGTATACAGATACACACACAGAACAGGCCACTGTCCCTTCTCACAGTGCCAGATTAAAAAAATAGCTTTTGATGAAAGATGCTTCCAGGCTTTTTCAAACAGAAATAGTAACTTGAGTCACAACAAGAATTATTAAACAAATTATTGCCTGTACTGAGCTACAATAGGTGTTTTCCTCTCCCCACCTCTGCTAATTACTCACTGTTATTGCTCATATAGCTCTTATGGGTTTTAATGTGCTTAAGATGTTTCTCCAGAGTATTTTCCTAGATTCTGGTGAGCAGAGTTATTTTATGGTTGATCCTTTCATCTCCTTAGCATCTTATCACTTTATCCGTTAAGATTTTATGAGTAGTCCTATCTTGCTAAAATTTGCAAATCAAATTCCTTTTAATTTGAAGGAGAATGATTTGATGGTAGTGTCTGCTGGGTTCAGTTAAAATAAATCAAAACACACTCAGTGTAGCTGAAATTGTCTTGAAAGCAGAAAGGCAGTTGGACTGTAAATCTGTGGGGGTGGAGGTGATGAATTATACTGTGAAAGAAAATGAAAACCAGATGGCACTTGCCAAACACCAACACAGTGCAATTATGGATAGTGGAGGCAGAACCACATAGCACGTATACAAACCTGTTACCTAGATCCTCACCAGACTGGTGAGAGGAGTGAAGTTTGAGTTTTCCTAAGGTGTCTGGTGACATCGGGGTTTTGCAAGATGAAGATGAAGGAGCAGCTTGGGCTGAATGAGCCCAGGGTAGAGATGAGAAGATGGAAGGGCAGTTTGCCAGGAGCTCCCTGGCACTGATGGCTTTGCCCAGAACTGCTGCATGGTTTGGAGCCCCCACCAGTGCCTGTGGAGCAGGGAGCTGCTGGCTGTTCCAGTAACAGGGCGTTTGAAGTCTGAGTTTGAACAGCATGATCTTTCCCACTGCGTTTACTACAGCTCAGGCATCACTTCGGTGGCCATGGGTAGTTTTAAAACCACAACTTCAGATGCCTTATGAATTCAGACTCAGTGTAGGGGGAATCCAGCCTTCAAATAGGAGGAGAAAAAACTTGTAGGAAAGATTAAAATCCTGGCTGCAGCGCAGCCAGGAATAAAATCATCACTGACAGCTACAGCAGAAACAGGATTTCCCCCTATGCAAATATACCACATTTTTTTGTTGTTGTTGCTTATATGACCCCACTTTCTAGGACTGTGGCAAACACAAGCAGACACAGCCTGGTGATGAAGGATTGACATCAGAACTGGGTTGGTTCTGCTGCTCCAGAGCATCCACAGTTTACAAGCTGAGGAGCAGAGCTGTAAATGAACAGAAGCTTTTGCCCAGTGAGTTATTGCTTATTAAATGTTGTTGTTCAAATTTCCTTGCAACTTTAGTCCAAGTAGATTTTCCAATCAACAGATGAGTCATTCCCCTAATCCTCTTTATTTTGCCAACAGGCAAGTAAAAAGACCCAGATGATATGCAGCTTGGCATATTGCCATTTTATCATTCAATTTACTATCATAATAGTTTGTTATTCTGCTTTGTTTCTATGAAATTGATGGATTATAATAATTATTTTGCATATTATATTTCTCTTTTAGTCCTTAGATCTAGAAAGGTATTTGGACCAGTTTTCCTGCAAGTGAACCACAGTAAGGGCATGCCATTTTTCTTTAGAGATACCTAGGTTAATCTTTATTATCAACATCTGCTATTAGCAACATTAAAGAGGAAAATAAATTCCCAAGAAAATCTTTCTGGGCACTTTCCCATCAGCTAAAAGGTCATGGCACTACAGAGTTAAAACCTCATTATCTCCACATGACTATTCTTGCTGGGTTTGTTCCAGTTAAAATATCTTGTGAGACGGTCTTATGAGTACTTTATGACTGAATGAAGCAATTTATAGAAGATATGACCCCTTTGGCTAGAATTTTCCACCCTGCAGCTGAGACGTGGTAACTGATAGCATGTCTGGTGCAAAGGAAGGTACAAATCAAAACAGGAGAGGCTAACAGATTGTGTAGGTACACCTTTGTAGGGGTTCTGACATGCTGTGGCCCTGCAAGGTGCTCAGGGTGAAAAAGTTTGGTCCATTTACATTGCAAAACAGAGCCCTCCAGCTCGGGTGAATGTTGCATGTCACAACACAGAAAGCCTCTCCATGGCAAGAGCTTCCAGATGAGATCTCTCATCCACCATGTTGTGTAGGCAACAGCCCAATGGATCTGTCAGCTGTTTTTCTTGCAAAACCCTCCTGCCAGAGATGGCTAGGAGCAGGCACGGCAGCGTGCCTCCACCTGCGAGCCAGTGCTGACCTGGGATGTGCAGCTCCTGGCAGCTGCCCTGATTTATACCTGTCTGATGCTCTCCATGGGAAAACAATGTCTGCTCTTTCCTTTGGGCACCTGGAGGAGGGTCTGAATTCCAGTATCTCAGGTTGAAAGGCTTTCTGGCAAAGGCTATGTCCACACTGTTAAAAATAACAAAACCAACAGAAGGTATGGTCCCTCTCCCTGAGCGACATGGACTGTCTCACATCCACACTGCCCAGGGCATGTCCCTTCTGTAGCACACCCACCCCATCCTCACCCTAGATGTCTTTTGGGATCCTGCTGGTGCCCCTCTGGTGAAAGAATGATGATTGGGGGTGGATGGGGTGTGTTTTCCTTATTTTCTTTTTCTTCATTTAAAATCTCTGAAATAATCCAAGGTTTGCTCTCCAGCTCTGCATGACATGAACCTGCGAGTGGGTGTGTTATTCACACTAGTGTGTGGCATGAGGACATATGTCAATTTTGGAGGGTCAAGTCCACCCACAGTGCCTTCGGGGGGGAGTTGCATGGAAAAACTCTCCCCAGAAGCATGCCTGGGCTTTGTCTTGGGAAAATGTCATTGGAGTGGTCAGGCCAGCCCGTGAGCAAACAAAAAGTGCAGTCCAGTGCACAGGTACACTTCCTGGCCCACGTTTATTTAGCAGTACTGCGTACCAGGAGTCAGCACCTTATTTTAGCCAGAACAGTGTCATCGAATGAGCAGAAAGGGAGTGACACAAATCATATCCAACACTGCACACACTCACTCCCTGCCAGGAAGCAGACATTCCCATTGGATGCTGTTAGTTTAACCCAGAAAAAAAATATATATCTGGCAGGGAAGAAATCTTATGTCTCTCAAGTCAAAGTGCCTCCCAGGACTTCTCCAGGGGAACTCAGCACATGCCCCACCTCCTGCTCAAGGTCCCATCCAAAATTATGGTTTCATCTTATGCAAAACACCCTAATTTTTTGGCAGAATACTTGAATACTGCAGCACAATCATGGAAATTCCTCTCTTTTTAATAGGATTTTCTGCCTGGCTAATAAATAAATTGTCTTTCAAATGAAAGCTGCCTCTGACTCTGTTCTCCCACTGGATTCCAGCCAAGCTAAGGGATAAGGAAACTCCAGAGTTCTTCTCTCTCTGACAATGATCAATGCTGTTGAGTGACATGTAATGGCAATATCATTATTTATTTATTGATTTATTTGCCATCATTAATCTCTCTTGCATTGCTGCCTGCTGTCTTTTAAACCCCTTGGTTTAAAAGGAATGTTACACTTTGGGTTGTTTTTTTTTTCTGCCAGTGCTTTTGCCACCAACCTCTGTTGTTGTTGTCTCCTGTCTCCTGTCTTCTAGCCCTGGGGACAGTTTTCTGCTATCATCACCCTTTAACTGTCTTAGGGTTAGCTCTTGCAGTGCTTTTTCCCTAGGGGTAGGCAAATGGATGGAAAAATGGAGCCAACAATGAATGAAAGCAAGGAGGGCTGCATACCGCAGCAGGGTAAAATGCTGACTTAACCAGAACTGTTTAGACAACCAACGTTTCTTCCAAGTTACCTTACTGGTCACAATCTCTATAGGTCATTGTTATGTTGTGTAGACGCAAGCTCCTCAGACCAACAAATAGACATTTTTATTTATCTGTGAGGCAACCAGCACAGCAGCGGTGCTTCTGAACGTAGATGATAATTCACTTCTGTCACTGTCTTGTACTGTGTTAATACGAAAATGCAGTGCTGATTTTGTTTGTTTGTTTTGTGTAAGGAGATTGATGCTAAATTTCCTCCTGCAAATCCAACAGGATGATTCCAGTTTAAGATAACTGCATAGCTTAGCATAGTTGTAAAACTGCAGTTGATTCTGGCACTGAGAGCTTGCCTTTGATGTGCCTCAGGTTCATCTCCTGAAATTGAGTGCCAGTTTGTTCAACGATCCATCATTTATTTATTTATTTAAATTTAAAACCATCAAGATAGGTTCCCAAGGCTCTATGGGCCTGCCATAATAAATTATGCAAAAATACCATTAAGTTAAACCTCAGCAGTTCAGTCAGCCAGCTATCTACCTCCATTGTCAGCTGGAAAGGATGGCTCCTACCTCCTCTGAAAGCCCTCTTGCATAAATGTCTTTTGCAGCATGCCTGGAAAGTCAACAAATTTTATGTCTTCAAAAGGAAAAGAGGAACAATTTCCAGAGCCATCAGATATATACTTTGCAAGTGCTGTGCTTTTCCCACTTTCTAGAGTCTAGATCTTCTGAAGAGAGGCCATCTCTTGGTGTTGCAGGCCCAGTCCACAGAGGACTTGATTGTGCACACAAAATTGAGTGTGTGAGAGGACATGACACCCTTCATCCAAATCAATGAACATGGAGAATAAGTAAAACTGCAAGGGAAGACCGCAGATGTTTTCCCTCTGCTTTCCCAGGCAAACACCATAAACTCCAAGCAGACTCTGAGGCACTGAACAGAGCTCCTGAGACACCAATATCTTATAGTCCCAAATACTCTGCATGGATTTCAGCTGTTATGCTGCATGAGGCATGTTACCAGCATCTAACCCTGAGGTAACCATCATATGGATCACATTGTCAGTGTTTGTGGCCATAGGGGAAGGATATATGTGCCTAATGAGACACATGTGATGAAAACTGGCTGAAGAGGATGCTAGCAAAGGAAGCAGAAAGTTATAAATAAAGCAGGCTTAAAAAAAGAGTGAAATTATTTTAACTAGGACTTCCTCTGTAAAAGTTCTACACTCCTGCTTTGTCCCCTAAAGCCCATGTCCCTGGGATCTCCTAAATAACCTCCTAACCTCCTAGTATCTTATTTCTTTCTACTCTTGCCAGTGCTGTGGCACAATGGCCAACTGGCACAAAATTACCTACACTCATACTATTACATTCCGTTACCCCCCAAAATGCATGGCCACATCTAGTCTGCTTAATGGCACTGCTCTTTGACCTGTAGTAACTCCTGTGCTCATGGTCTGGAAAATTGCTTCTGGGCCCAGACCAAAACCATTCCAAGGGTTCTTTGCAAAAATTCATCACAGTTCAGGCAATTTCAGTTGCATGAAGCACCTTCTGCAATCAACAGAGAGCAACAGGCCATGTCCAGCCAAGGATGCTGCTTATCCAACAAAGCTCCTGACTTGGGGGTCTTAAGCTCAATGGCTGAACTTGGGCTTGCCCAATTACTGCATCTTTGGTCACCTCAATGGCTGTGCTTTGGGACGGACTCTATGAAGAGTCCAAGCAGACAATGGGCCCTGTACTAAGTGGGAATAAAGTACCCTTCTGAAATCTGGTTACTAAACACTAAAATGGAATATGGTAGTCGAAACTTGGCTGAATGGACGTTTGACTTTAGCTAGATACCTAAATCCCATTTTTCCAGATCTGATCTCTAGATCTTACAATGCAAAGTAGAGCCAAGCACAAACACTTTCAAATATAAAGGTGTTATACTCTCTTTGAAAATCACCCTCTGCAGGCTTCAGCAAGGCCATATTCCAAATGGAGGGAACTGTGGGGTTCCGTCTTTCAGTGTTTTGGTAAAGAAGCAGCCTCACAGGAATGCTAAACACTCTGGGAGCAGTATTGGTTATTGTGCCATGTTGGAAACGTCACTTAGCCTCTTCAGTATTTTCTGAATGAAAGACCCCTTAGAATGAGGAAAAGTAAAAGGCTGTAGACTGTTTCCACATATTCAGGGGTTTCCAAATCAGAAACAGTAGCAGGTTCATCTGTGAGACATCCTACTAACTGTGGCTGTATCTTGCCATTTCTAACGTGGCTTTGTTGAAGCCTCTAAACCAACTCAGTTTTCAAAGCTTGCAAGAGTGCTAAAAGATTATTCAAGGATCAGGAAGCACAATCCAGAGAACTCAAGTGGAAGAGTCTGTAACTGCTTTTGATGAAATTATTAGCATGCGTAATTAAATCACATGTATACATGCTGTACATTTCAGCAAAGTTGCATTTAAGCTGCTTTGCTTCTTGAAAGACAACAGCAGCTCCATCTTTCCCACAGGTGAATGCAATTTAGGCATGTTCATAGGTAAAGCAGACACAGCAGCTGCAGGTTTAATTAAATGTTGCCTAACCACGTAAAAAGACAGTGATATATCTTCATAGCATCTGGCAGTTTAACCATTCACTAGTCATCCTGTAATTGGCATGCTGGTGAATTTAATAGAAGACAGTTCTAATATAGTGCCAGATGGCCCTTCTTGACTGACAAGGGGAATGACAATTTCTGTCATGTTTACTTCAAGGGTAGCAGAACAGTCAAAAAGATCCTTCTTAGAGCACAGCACTGATGAAGTAAGAGGTCACATTTACTCTCCTCAGAAAGCAATGGCTTTGAATGTTGCTGTATGGAGTAAGCATGATTCATGAACTTTCCATGAAAATTTTTTCTTGTCTTTCCTTGTTTATCTCTCCTACTTTGTAAAGACATTAGCATGCTTGCTATGTTTGCAGAAGAGCTTTGTATAAGTCAATGCTAGCATCCCAAGATCCTGTGGAGTAGCAGAATGTGGGGAACATAACAGGTAGTGCTGAGAGAGGTCTGCTCTGCAGCGAGGCCTGTGAGTTGACCCCTGACTGTCTCAGTGGAGCTTTATATCAGCCCAAACACAAGTGACTCTTTGCTACAGCTCCATTAATTAGCGAAATTAACTTTTATAAAGCAATTAGTGAAATGGCAAGGACACTAAAATAAGGAATATCCATGGAGGAGAAAATTATGAGAGAGATGTTTTTGTTGTTGATAAATGAAGACAGTTATTATGTAGCCAGTGGAGAATTTCAATAAACTTCAGTATCATTCTGGAGTTTATAAGAGATGTTAGTGAAATTAGTAGCCAGACTATAGCAATTTTGTTATCAAAGGATGTCTTGTAACTAAGAACCTCTAGGAGAAGATACCATGCATGACAGATGAATCTTAGTGATTCTTTCATTTTGAAGTTGGATGCAGCCTGGTAGGCCAAAGACTCCTTCATGACAGGTATCAATCATGTTCCAGCTGAGCTCCAACTAATGTTAAGAACATTAAAACTTGCTGACTGGTTTCCATTCAGCCTGTATCCGTACAACCCTTTTCTCTTAAATAATAAAACTTTGATTGATCCATCCATCTATACTGTCAAAATGTCAGTGTAGGGACTCCTTACAGACTTCTACCTTATCAGCATGAGCAACACACTCCATACTAACTTCCTAAATCCCCCTCTACAAAGAACAACTGCTCTTCACATGAGGCTCTTTCAAAATGTATCCAGACTGATGGGGATCTCAAGCTACTTTTATGGGCTCCTGCAGTGATGCTGACCAGAAGACCATTGCACATCGAAGATTAGTGATCCATGTTACAGCGAAGCTGCGTAGACCCAGGTCTGTGCTGAGCTGGGCTGCACGTACAGCATCGCCTTCAGCCCTGTGCTGTGCTGCGCTTCTCCCTCTGTGCAGAGCAGACTCAGGCACGTGATAGTAAGAGCAGCCTGCAGGCAGCTCCCACGGGGCACCAGCGATTACACACCTGCGTGGCCTTGCCTTTATCTGAGAGCACAGCAGCAAGTTCTCATGTGAACATCCTCTCTGTTTGACAGTAGAAATGATTAATAGAGTTGTTTTCTTGTAAGAAATCCTATAAAAGCTCAGATGACCAGCATGGGCTAATCCTTCCTACCAATGGGGTCTGCACGGTATGCTGCGTGTGGATGGGAGGCCTGTTTGGTGCTGCAGAGCTTGGGGTTCCCAGCATCTACAGGGACGTAAGATTAACTATTCTGTTCTCTTTCTTTATACTGTTAGCTCTAATAAGTAGTATTTTAAACCATACTTTGCAGAATCTGGGTGCCTTTCTCGCTGGGATCGTAACATCTTGGTGCTGAACATTTGTTGCAGTCTGCAGGTCCCAGCGAGAAATGCTTTTCTGAGAAAGGATACCGAGGGAGAGGGAGACCGGATGCGGGCCACACCCGGCACATAGTGGTGGGGCCAGCTGCAAGGCGTGTAGACCCGGTGGCTCCCGCGGTGGCTTGGGAAAGCCAGGCAGGGTTGCCTGGAGGCCTCACCCCGCCTGAAGCATCGGTGAGTCTCGGAAAGCATAGGGCAGGGAAAGGGAAACGCGGGGAAAGCGTGCGCTGTGTCCGGTTGTGCCTGAAGGGAAACGCGGGGAAAGCGTGCGCTGTGTCCGGTTGTGCCTGAAGAGAAACCCGGGGAAAGCGTGCGCTGTGTCCGGTTGTGCCTGAAGGGAAACCCGGGGAAAGCGTACGCTGTGTCCGGTTGCGCCTGAGGCGCCGCCGCCCCGGGCGGCCCCGCAGCCGGCGGGCAGCGAGCGGCGGGGCGGTGGCGGCCCGGGACGGGCAGAGCGGAGGCCCGGGGCGCCTGCCGCTGCGGGAGTGGCGGTGGGACGGCGGCCTGGGGGGATCCGCGGACGAGGACGGGACGGAAAGGCCGGGGGCTGCGGCCGCCGGTGACTGCCGAGGCGAGGGGAAGGGGGGAAGGGAGCCTTCCGTCACCGCCCCCTCGCCGCCCAGCCGGGCCGGGGCGGCCCCTTCCCTCACGGCGCGGACGGCGGGACGGGACCGGCGCCCACACGCCCCGCCCGGCTCGTAAGGCAAAATAAGCGCCGGGTTACGGCTCTGCCAGGCAGCAGGGCAGGGGTAACCCTAATTCACAGAAACCCGCCCCCTTACCCCAGGAATGAACGGACAAACATGAACGCGCAGGGGGGTGGCGGGGTGGAAGTAACCGTAGAATCACTGAACAGTTTGGCTTGCAAGAGACCTTTAAGGCAGCAATAAGGTCTCCCCGGAGCCTTCTCTTCTCCAGGCTGAACGACTCCAATCCTCTCCAACTTTTTCCTCACAGGGGAGGTGTTCCATCCCTCTGATCATTTTTGTGGCCCTCCTTTGGACCCACTCCAACAGGTCCATGTCTTTCCTGTGCTGAGGGCTCCAGACCTGGACACAGGACTCCAGATGGGGTCCCACCAGTGCAGAACAAAGGGGCAGAATCCCCTCCCTCGACCTGCTGGCCATGCTTCTTTTGATGCAGCCCAGGACACAGTTGGCCTACTGGGCCGTAAGCGCACATTGCCGACTCATGTCCAATTTTTTGTCCGCTAGCATCCCCAGGTCCTTCTTGGCAGGGCTGCTCTCAATCCCTTCATCCCCCAGCCTGTATTGAGGACCCTGCACTTGGCCTTGTTGAACCTCATGGCAGCACAGCCCTCTGGTGTATCAGCCACTCCTGCAAGTTTTGTATCATCAGCAAGCTTGCTGAGGGTACATTCCAACCCTTCATCTAGGTCATTGATGAAGATGTTGAACAAAACCGGACCCAGTACTGAACCCTGGGGAACACCACTAGCTACAGGCCTCTAACTGAACTCTGCATGACTGACCACAACCCTTTGAGAGTTGTTGCTTAGCCAATTCTCGATCCATCTCACAGTCCACTCATCCAACCCATACTTGCTGAGCTTCACTATGAGGATGTTATGGTAGACAGGGTCAAAAGCCTTACTGAAGTCAAGGTAAACCACATCCGCTGCTCTTCCTTCATCTACCCAACTAGTCACTCCATCACAGAAGGCTATCAGATTGGTCAAGCATGATATCCCCTTGGTGAATCCATACTGACTACTCCTGATAAATTTGTTTTCATCATGTGCCTGGAGATGGCCTCCAGAAGGAGCTCCTCCATCATCTTCCCAGGGATGGAGGAGAGGCTGACTGGCCTATAATGTCCCGGGTCTTCCTCCTTGCCTTTTTAGAAAACTGGGGTGACATCGGCTTTCCTCCAGTCCGGAGATTCATATGGGCCCAATCCTTAACCTTGTCGAGGTCCCTCTAGATGGCATCGCATCCCTCAGCATGTCAATTGCACCATTCAAATTTGCTGAGGGTGCACTTGATCCCACTGTCTATGTCATTGACGAGGGTATTAAACAGTACTGGTCCCAAAACAGACCCCAAAGGGACACCACTCATCACCAATCTCCATCTGGACATTGAGCCATTGACCACTACCCTCTGGATGTGCCCATCCAACCAATTCGTCATTCACCCAACAGTCCACCCATCAAATCCATATCCCTCCAATTTAGAGAGACGATGTTGCGGGGGACCGTGTCAAAGGCCTTACAGAAGTCCAGGTAGCTGACTTTGGTAGCTCTTCCCTTGTCCACTGATGCGGTCACTCCATCATAGAAGGCCACTAGGTTGGTTGGGCAGGACTAGCCCTCGGTGAAGCCATGCTGGCTGTCTTGAATCACCTCCCTGTACACCATGTGCCTTAGCACAGCTTCTAGGAGGATCTGTTCACAGAATCACAGAATCACAGAATCACTAGGTTGGAAAGGACCTTCAAGATCATTAAGTCCAACCATTAATCCAGCGCCACCATGTCCCCTAAACCATGTCCTGAAGCGCCACATCCACACGTTTTTTGAACACTTCCAGAGATGGCGACTCCACCACCTTCCTGGGCAGCCTGTTCCAATGCCTGACCACTCTCTCAGTGAAGAAATTTTTCCTAATATCCAATCTAAACCTCCCCTGGCGCAACTTGAGGCCATTTCCTCTTGTCCTATCACTAGTTACTTGGGAGAAGAGACCAACACCCTCGTCGCCACAACCCCCTTTCAGGTAGTTGTAGAGAGCAATAAAGTCTCCTCTCAGCCTCCTCTTCTTCAGACTAAACAGCCCCAGTTCCCTCAGCCGCTCCCCAGTAGACTTGTGCTCCAGACCCCTCACCAGCTTCGTTGCCCTTCTCTGGACACGCTCCAGCACCTCAGCATCCTTCTTGTAGTGAGGGGCCCAAAACTGAACACAGTATTCAAGCTGCGGCCTCACCAGTGCCGAGTACAGGGGCACAATCACTTCCCTACTCCTGCTGGCCACACTATTTCTGATACAGGCCAGGACGCTGTTGGCCTTCTTGGCCACCTGGGCACACTGCCAGCTCATGTTCAGCCAGCTGTCAACCAGCACCCCCAGGTCCCTTTCCACCAGGCTGCTCTCTAGCCACTCCTCCCCAAGCCTGTAGCGTTACATGGGGTTGTTGTGGCCAAAGTGCAGGACCCTGCACTTGGCCTTATTAAACCTCATACAGTTGTCCTCTGCCCATCGATCCAGCCTGTCCAGATCCCTCTGCAGAGCCCTCCTACCCTCCAGCAGATCAACACTCCCACCTAACTTGGTGTCATCTGCAAACTTACTGAGGGAGCACTTGATTCCCTCATCCACATCATCAATAAAGATATTGAACAAGACCGGCCCCAGAACTGAGCCCTGGGGAAAATCCAGCCGGATTTAATGCCATTCACCACAACTCTCTGGGCTCAGCCATCCAGCCAGTTCTTTACCCAGCGAAGAGTAAACCTGTCTAAGCCACAAGCCGCCAGTTTCTCCAGGAGAATGCTGTGGGAGATGCTGTCAAAGGCTTTACTAAAGTCCAGGTAGACAACGTCCACAGCCTTTCCCTCATCCACTAGGCGGGTCACCTGGTCATAGAAGGAGATCAGGTTGGTCAGGCAGGACCTGCCTTTTATGAACCCATGCTGGCTGGGCCTGATCCCTTGGTTGTCCTGCAGGTGCCCTGTGAGCACTCTCAAGACCAACCGCTCCATAATCTTCCCCGGTACAGAGGTCAGGCTGACAGTCCTGTAGTTCCCAGGATCCTCCTTCCAGCCTTTCTTGTAGATGGGCGTCACATTGGCAAGCCTCCAGTCTTCTGGGACCTCCCCTGTTAACCAGGACTGCTGATAAATGATGGAGAGTGGCTTGGCAAGCTCCTCTGCCAGCTCTCTCAGTACTCTTGGGTGGATCCCATCAGGCCCCATAGACTTGTGGGTGTCCAGGTGGTTTAGCATGTCCTTGACTGCTTCCTCCTGGATTATGAGGAGTACATTGTGCTCTCCATCCCCGTCTTCCAGCTCAGGGGGCTGAATACCCTGTGGATACCTGGACTGGCTATTAAAGACTGAGGCAAAGAAGGCATTAAGTACCTCAGCCTTGTCCTCGTCCTTGGAGACAATATTCCCCGCCATATCCAGTAGGGGATGGAGATTCTCCTTGCCTCTCTTTTTGTTGTTAATATATTTGTAGAAGCATTTTTTATTATCCTTTACGACTGTGGCCAGACTGAGCTCTAGCTGGGCTTTTGCCTTTCTAATTTTGTCCCTGCTTGACCTAACTGGATCCTTGTACTCTTCGTGAGTTGCCTGCCCCTTCTTCCAGAGATGATAAACTCTCCTCTTTTCCCCAAGTCCCAGCAAAATCTCCCTGTTCAGCCAGGCCGGTCGCCTTCCCCGCCAGCTCTTCTTACGGCACATGGGGACCGCCTTCTCCTGCGCCTTTAAGATTTCCTTCTTGAAGACTGTCCAGCCTTCCTGGACTCCTTTGTCCTTCAGGACTGTCTCCCAAGGGACTCTCTCAACCAGTGACCTGAACAGGCCAAAGTCTGCCCTCTGGAAGTCCATGATAGCAGTTTTGCTGACCCCTCTCCTTACTTCACTCACAACTGAGAATTCTATCATGTCGTGGTCGCTAAGCCCAAGATGGCCTTCGACCACCACATCTCTCACCAGTCCTTCTCTGTTTGTAAACAGCAGGTCCAGTAAGGCACCTCCCCTGGTGGGCTCACTCACGAGCTGCGTCAGGAAGTTATCCTCCACACACTCCAGGAACCTCCTAGACTGTTTCCTCTCTGCCGTGTTATACTTCCAGCAGATGTCCGGTAGGTTGAAGTCGCCCACAAGAACAAGGGCCAGCGAATGCGAGACCTCCGCCAGTCGCTTATAGAATGTCTCATCTGTGTCTTCATCCTGGCTGGGTGGTCTGTAACAGACTCACAGCAGGATATCTGCCTCATTGGCCTTCCCCCTCATCCTTACCCACAAGCACTCTACTTGGTCTTCACAATCTTCGATTTCTATGCAATCGAAACACGGCCTAACATACAGAGCCACCCCACCACCTCTCCTTCCCTGCCTATCCCTTCGGAAGAGCTTATAGCCATCCATTGCAGCACTCCAGTCATGAGAAGCATCCCACCATGTTTCTGTGATGGCAACTACGTCATAGCTGTTGCGCTGCACAATGGCTTCCAGCTCCTCCTGTTTGGTGCCCATGCTGCGTGCATTGGTGTAGATGCACCTGAACTGGGCTATCGATTTCAACTCTGGCATGTTGAACCTACCCCTAGGTTCAACTCTAGTGAGCCCGGTTTTATCCTCTCCCCCCTCCAAATCTAGTTTAAAGCCCTCTCAATGAGGCCTGCCAGCTCATGAGCAAGAATCCTTTTGCCCCTTGGCGTCAGTTGCACTCCATCAGCTGCGAGGAGGCCCAGTGCCGTGTAAACCGCCCCATGGTCAAAAAACCCAAAATTCTGACGACAGCACCAGCCCCTAAGCCACGTGTTGATCAGGTGTGCTTTCCTGTTCATTTCAGCGTTCTTCCCTGTCACTGAAGGGATTGACGAAAACGCTACCTGTGCTCCCGCTCCATCAACCAGTCGCCCCAGTGCTCTGAAGTCCTTTTTGACTGCCTTTGGGCTTCTTAGCGCAACCTCGTCATTGCCAACCTGCATGACCAACAGTGGGTAGTAATCAGTGGGCCGAACCAGACCAGGGAGTCTCCTGGTGACGTCTCTCACCCGGGCCCCGGGGAGGCAGCAGACTTCCCTGTGAGTTGGGCCTGGTCGACATATTGGGCCCTCTGTACCCCTCAGAAGGGAGTCGCCTACGACAATCACCCTCCTTTTTTTCATAACAGAGGATGTCTTGATGCGTGGGGCTGGTTGACTCACCCTAGGCACCCCCTTGGACGGACCTTCATCAGGGTCCTCATGTTCCTGTCCCTCACATTCCAGAGCCCCATACCTGTTGTGTAAGGGCAGCTGGGACGGTGAGGGAGGCCCGGAGGGAATTCGCCGACCTCTCCAAGGAGAGACCTGCTTCCATTTCCCCTCATCTCTTAGGTCCTCTCCTTCTGCCCGGCAGCAAGAGGACAGGGGATCCCCTGCTGCTTGTGGAGCCTCCACCAGCTGCCCCTGCTTCAGGGATGGCCGGGTGCGGCTCCACCTACCTCTCTCTCTCGCACACTCCCTAATGCTCCTCAGCCTCTCCACTTCCTCTTTCAGCTCTGCCACCAGGCTGAGCAGGTCGCTCACCTGGTTGCACCGCACGCAGGTAGTATCGCCCTCAGTCTCTGGAACAACCGACAGGCTCAGGCACTCTTTGCAGCTGGATACTTGGACAGCTGCGTGCCTGAGCGGGAGCTCCGTCTGTGTCGCCACATTCTTTCTGGCCCCGGTTTTCAGCCGAGTGGCGACCATGGCTGAGCCTCCTCTGGGATCTGTTCCATGATCTTCCCAGGCACAGAGGTGAGGCAGACAGGTCGGTAGTTCCCAGGGTCCTCCTTGCTACCCTTTTTAAAAATAGGTGCCATGTTTCCCTTTTTCCAGTCTCCAGGGACTTCACCTGACTGCCAGGACTTTCCAAATATCACAGAGAGTGGCTTGGCAACTACATCAGCCAATTCCCTCAGGACTCTGGGATGCATTTCATTGGGTCCCATAGACTTGTGTATGTTCAGGTTCCTCAAGTGGTCTCAAACCTGATCTTCTCTTACAGTGTGAGAGACTTTGCTCCTCCAATCCCCATCTTGCAGTCCATCCCTTTGAGAGGTGTGTGAAGAGACACTGCCAGTGAAGACTGAGGCAAAGAAGTTGTTGAGTACCTCAGCCTTCTCATCTACTGTTAGAAGTCTGCCACTCTTGCTCATAAGCCCTCTGAATGAGCCCCGCCAACGCGTAACATAGAATCCTTTTCCTCATTGGAGCTAACTGAACTCCATCTGCTGACAGCAGGACTGTTGCCGTGTAAACCACCCCATGGTCAAAAACCCCAAAATTCTGCTGACGGCTCCAGCCCCTGAGCCACATGTTGACCAGGTGTGCTTTCCTATTCCTTTCAGCGTTCCTCCCTGCCACGGAAGGGATTGACGAAAACACTACCTGTGCTCCCGCTCCATCGACCAGTCACCCCAGCGCTCTGAAGTCCCTTTTAATTGCTTTTGGCCTTCTTTGCGCAACCTCATCGTTGCCAACCTGTGTGACCAACAGCGGGTAGTAATCAGTGGGCCGAACCAGACCAGGGAGTTTCCTGGTGACATCTCTCACCCGGGCCCCAGGGAGGCAGTAGACTTCTCTGGGGGTTGGGTCCGGTCGGCATATTGGGCCCTCTGTACCCCTCAGAAGGGAGTCACCTACGACAGCTACCCTCCTTTTTTTCTTAACAGAGGATGTCTTGATGCGTGGGGCTGGCTGACTCACCCGAGGCAACCCCCTGGGTGGACTTTCGTCACGGTCCTCGTGTTCCTGGCCATCAAGTTACAGAGCCCCATATCTGTTGTGTAAGGGCAGCTGGGACGTGAGGGAGACCGGGAAGGGACTCGCCTGCTGCCCCGAGCAGGTACCTGTTTCCATTCTCCCTCACCTCTTAGGTCCTCTCCTTCTGCCCGGCAGCAAGAGGGCAGGGGATCCTCTGCTGGTTGTGGAGCCTCCACCAGCTGCCTCTGCCTCAGGGCCGCCGGGGCGTGGCTCCACCGATCTGTCTCCCTCTCACACTCCTTGATGCTCCTCAGCCTCTCCACTTCCTCTTTCAGCTTTGCCGCCAGGCTGAGCAGGTCGCTCACCCGATCACACCGCATGCAGGTGTTGTCTCCGCTGGTCTCTGGCACAAGCAACAGGCTCGGGCATTCCCTGCAGCCGGACACCTGGACAGCCGCGTGCTTGAGCAGGAGTTTGGTCTGGGTTGCCACATTCCTTCTGACGATGGCTTTTGGCTGAGTAGAGACCAAAGCTAGGTCTGGGAGGCCACTGACCACCAGCTGAGGGAGCCTTTAGATCTGTGAGGGGGACTGTGGCTTGCCCACGGGGCTTCCCTGCACGCCCTGCCTGCGCCAACTGCGGCAGAAACTGCTGCGCCATGTCCTTGTGCCGTGCCACGTCCTGTTTGCCTGCCCTGGTCACCACGCTCCAGGTTGCTCGCGCTCACTTGGGGCTGCTCCTATATGTGAGGGGCTTTGTCTCTTGTCCCACCTGCACAGAGCAGAGCTGCCGCTCGCCAAGAGCCCACTCTCCCAGCTCGGGGCAGAGGGGCTGGGGCACCCTCTCCCTGCATTTCTGCCTTTGCTGTTTTGCCGCTTTTGGAAGGGCCCCCTGGCATGATCCTCCACACTGGAGCCCTTCGCCTTGGTGGCTTCAAGGATAAGAGTAGGACAAGGAGAAATAAAAGCTAAATCTTAGAACACCTTCCCTCCCCCGCTCCCTTCTTCCCAGCCTCAGCTTTACTCACAAGTTCTCTACCTCCTCCCCAGCAGTAGCAGAGTGGGACAGAGAATGGGGGTTGAGGTCTTTTCATCACACATTGTCTCTGCTGCTCCTTCCTCCTCTGGGGGAGGACGCCTCACACTCTGCCCCTGTTCCAGAGTGGGGTCCCTCCCACAGGAGACAGTTCTTCATGAACTGCTCCAGCCTGGGTCCCTGCCATGGGGTGCAGTCCTTCAGGAACAGACTGCTCCAGCGTGGGTCCCCCATGGGGTCACAAGTCCTGCCAGCAAACGTGCTCCAGCATGGGCTCCTCACTCTCCACAGGTCCACACGTCCTGCAAGGAGCCCACTCCAGCGTGGGTTTCCCACAGGGTCACAGCCTCCTTCGGGCATCCCCCTGCTCCAGCATGGGGTCCTCCCTAGGCTGCAGGTGGAGATCTGCTCCAGCGTGGAGCTCCATGGGCTGCAAGGGGATAGCCTGCCTCACCATGGTCTTCACTATGGGCTGCAGAGGAATCCCTGCTCCGGTGCCTGGAGCATCTCCTGCCCGTCCTTCTTCATTGACCTTGGTCTCTGCCGAGTTGTTTCTCTTATTCTCACTCCTCTCTTCAGCTGCAATTCCTTTTGTGCAGTTTTGTTTCTTTCCCCTTTGTTAACTATGTTAACCCAGTGGCACAACCACTGTCGCTGATGGGCTCAGCCTTGGCCAGTGGTGGGTCCATCTTGGTGCTGGCTGGCATTGGCTCTGTTGTACACAGAGGAAGCTTCTATCAGCTTCTCACAGAAGCCACACCTTTAGGCCCCCCACTAAACCTGTTCTGTAGCTGCAAGTCTTCAGATGGGGCAGGAGCCCTCCTCCTGATGCCCCAATTTACCAGCTTCCATCCTTCCCGTTCTCCAGAGGTTTTGATTACTTTGACAGTGGGAGGTAGACACTGCCTGCTTCTCTATTGCAGATGGGGTCTGAGGGTCTTCAAGCTGTTGAGTCTCAGAGAAGATCCCATCTATCTCCCTTTCCTCTTCTCTGATGGTGTGCAGCCTGCTCACTTCCTCCTGTAACTCCTCCAGCTGGCAGCACAGCTTCTCCAAGACAGCACACCTCCTGCAGGACTGTCACGATCCATTTGGATCTCTCAAATTTACAGGATGATGTACTCTGTGATTTAAACTTTATTTCATAAGCTCATTAAGAAATATAGTAAACAGACATGACAAACAGGGGCTTAATCCCCTTTTGCCCAGACTAGTCTATCAATAACATGAATTCACTTATTCACTATTCAATTCATAAAGTTTCATAACTTATAACCCATAACTCTTAATATCATGCACTTATGAGCAAAAGAAAAGAATTAGTTATCTAGCCAACAGGGAGAATGTTCACCCTTTCTCCTCCATCATGGTACTGGTGTTCCCTGTATCACACCAGTAAGCATGAAATCCTCAGCAGCTCAGTTGCCATTGGATCTGCTTCAAAAACTTTTTGGGGTAAGATGATGTTTTATACCCTCCACCTTGGAAATTTGGTCTATACAATTTCCGAAATTAGTGGATTCTGAGGAAATTGCCAGATAAAAGATAATGGCTGCAAGATACAGCAATTTGCAGGTGATAATGGCTACATAATGGCCCATTAGCTCTTTCTTGCCACCTGTCCTGTCTACCTGAGGCTCTGTTTGACCTAGTGGCGCTGCTCCCAGCATACATCAGCCTTAGCATGAGCTGGGTTAACCAAAATCTAAGCAGGAGTTGAGTGAACAGTCACAAGGACAAGAGGAACATCTTCCCTGGCTTTGGGGAGAGGCCCCTGGCACTCCCTGCAGCCTCGGACTTGGAGGGCTGCACCCACCACCCTGAAGCTCCACCTGAGTTGAAGCCTCTGTCCTGGCAGGGGCAGCTGCTTCAACACCTGCTGGGGAAAGTGCCACATGGTGTGCCACCACCATATCTGAGACTGTTTATGCTAGTTTGAACTCAGATGAGGCCCCCTTCTTTGCACCCTTTTGTACACACTGCTGTCTCTTAGCTGCACTCTAGGCCTGGCTTTTATATAGGCCCCTGCCCAGCACCAGCTAAAAGGGTGCTTGACCATCCTTAGTAAGGGGTCAGCTAGAGTATAGGCTGGAGGCACCCTTTCATCAAGGACCGCAGACAGAGTTTGTTAAAAGCTGCTGGAGCCACCTTGTCCTTACCTTCACCTGGCAGCAGCAGGCACCCTCAAGTTCCTCTGTGGGTTCTCAGGTCCCAGGTAAGGTGCCCAGACGCTCATGAAGATCTCAAGAAGGTCTCAAAGAAGCAGAGCCCTAACACTGCTGCACAAACTGCTGCATCTGTTGGCTGCCTCTCTTAGCTCTGCTCCTCTCAGACTCTTAAACCACTGCCAGAAGCAGGGGGTCTCCAGTGGAGATGTTTGCCTTTAATAGTCCTATTTGGCCTATAAAGAAGGTCTGGGTTCTGACATGGAATGTGGGTTACTGGCTTTGTAACACAGACCCCACCCTGAGGCTGCAGTCACTCCCGTTAGTGTCACCCTGCCAGAGGGGTCAGATGCTGGGGTGAGCACCCGGCTTGCTGTCACCAACCTGGCTAATGCCTCCTTCGGCGTCTCTAGCACAGGGGAGACCCAGGACCAGTCTGCCTTCTCCTAGGAGGGCCATCAGTGGTTCCTCAGGGAGGCAGGTGCAGACCCACACCTTGTCAGGGGACTGTGGCACAGCCCTCGGAGGAGGGCAGCCTGTCCCCAAAGTGTGGGCTGTCCTGTTATGCTGGCAACACTGGTGAGTGCACCTACTGAGCAGGATGTTGGAGAGGCATGGAGGGGTGTTGTGGACACTATGAGAGAGCACAGCTGCAAAATTCATCCACGGAGAGCACAACACTCTCACACCGTAAAATGGGAATGTTGTATTTCCATGCAGGCAAAGCCAGGTCCCCACAAAATCAGTGTCTTGCAGGAAAAAATAACCCAAATAGGACTATCAAATGCAACTCAACCTTACCTGGAGCCGTTAACCCTTGCCTGGGCTCAGGAAGCCCCAGCAGATGCACATTTTACCTCCAAGCAGAGACAGTGTGACTGGCTTACAGATGGATCAGCAAAAGACATTAAGAGGGAGAGGTGGTAGAGGGCTGCCATCTTTAATCAAGCTAAGCAAGGTAGGAGGAGGACGGTGGTCAATATGCAGAACTAATGGCTGTATTAATGATACTAGAGGAGACCCAAAACTCCCGAGTTGTAACTAAAAATAATGCCTTTGTTTTATCTCATACAGAACCTCTATGTGAAGCCCTACACTACTGTATATCAGTACAGTACTGATACTTTCCCTCGCTGTATATCAAACATGAAGTGCTGGATGGCCTTATCTTCCCGCTGCACCAAAGCTCCTTGTTGACTACATCACACAAGCAACCGGACTGTGTGGTGAAATCTGCACCACCTTTGTCTCATGGGAGATGGGATGAGGGGTGGAGTCCAAATGGCAGGACATCTTTGGTGGTCCTAGTCCTAGTATTGTTGCTGTTCTGCACTTATTCTCTCAAGTAGTGTTTGTTTTACTTGTCATTATGTTTGTATTATTCTTCTTCACAGAATCGCTTTGTATATAAGAATCTTTCTAGTAGCTAATCAGCTTACTAATATAATCAGTAACTTTTAATGTCTTTAAGAAAGTTCAACTGCATGTGGATCAAGGGGGGAATGTAGTTACGCTGACCGGAAGACCATTGTACATCGGGGAGTCAGTGATCCACACAGCAGTGAACCTGTGTAGACCCAGAGCTGTGCTGCGCTGCACGTACAGCATCGCCTTCAGGCCTGTGCCGTGCCCCATATCTCCCTCGGTGCAGGACAGACTCGGCTGAGTGATGGCAGTGGCGGAGCCCACAGGCAGCTCCCACGCGGTACTGGTGATTACATCTTTATATTGCTAGCTCTAATAAACAGCATTTATATGGGTTTTTTTACAGAGTCTGAGTGCCTTTCTTACTGGGATCATAACAGATCAGCAGCTCCTGGTGTAAAGCAGTTTCCCACTTTTTCAATAGGTGATTTGATGATTTAATATTCATCCCTGAAGTCTGCAGTTAAGAAGCTAGGAATTGTCTTCCCCTATTTATGGTCTCTGTGACTATTTTGGGTACCAGTTATTTTGCTTTACTAAAGACAGGAACAACTCCCATCTCCTGTTTTTGGCAGATGCCAAAAAGCTGGTAGTCAGGATATTAACAGTTTTCCTCAGCTGCTTTTGTGTCCATTTTTGAACAACCACTTCTTGTAATGTATAAGGACCAATATAGAGGAATACCTTTCCATTAGTATTGTGAGAGAGTATCCCAGCATGGCTATCCAGTTGTATTGGCTTTATGTGGCAAGGGTTTGGTAGTAGGGAGGCTGCAGGGGTGGCTTCTGTGAGAAGATGACAAAGCTGCTCCGTGTCAGACAGATCCATTTGGGGGCTGGACTAGATGACCTTTAAAGGTCTGTTCCAACCCAAACTATGATTTCCAGCGAGCTCCAAGATGGACCTGTCACTGACCAAAGCTAAGCCTATCAACAATGTTGGTAGTGCCTCTGTGACAACATTTAAGAAAAGGTAAAAAATTCTGGGAGAGAGGGGTGAGAAAACGTGAGAGAAACAATTCTGCAGAGACCAAGGCCAGTGCAGCAGGAGGGGCAGGAGGTGCTCCAGGCACAACAGAAGCAGAGATTCACCTGCAGCCCGTGATGAAGACCATGGTGAGGCAGGCTGTCCCTCTGCAGCCCATGGAGCTCCACACTGGAGCAGATCTCCACCTGCAGCCCATGGAGGACACCACACCGGAATGTGCTAGCAAACTTACAGGCATGAGAGAGGTTTGAGAGAGAAAGTATATGAATCAAACAGTAAAAGTACATTGCAGGTCTGAATTAAGGTGGGGAATAGCATTGCATTAGATGGTGGTATTGTTGTTCAGAAGACTGTTTCTGACTCAGAGTCCTTTTCCAGGAGGTATTCAGCTGGAAACTGACTCCTTGATTCAGCCATGTCTTAAGGAAAAAGACCAAAAAGTACCTGAAAGACAGTATCTGATCCTCTCCCATCCTTAGTCTTTCCACAGAGAAAAGATACAGAGAGCAGGAAGAGACAAAAATCACATAAGCCAAATAATTTTTCTCTTTGGCTCTTCATGAAAAAAGAAAAACATCACAGAAAACAGCTGGGTGGGTGAATATACTTTCACAGAATGAGCTATGCCACTTAACAGTCAGAGGTCTAGGTTTCCACCCGACTCAGGTCCCAGTAAACTAGCTATTCATCTCCTAAAAGCAGGGTTGTCTTAAGTTAGCTCAGGGAAGAAGCTAGGACACAGGAGTAGAGCCAAGAAATGGCTGTAAAAAATTTATTTCTGGCTTTCTGCCCTTCCAGGACTCTCTCACAACCCCAGTTTCCTCAGTGAAGTATTTTGGCAGCGGGGATGCTCACAGAGCCTGGGATGTGAACTGTGTGGGCTGCAGCCAAGAGCTCTTCCATGTGGCTCCCTGAGTCTTGCCTTGTTTTGTCTTTCCCTCTGTCCCTGCCCCTGTCCCTGGGACGGCTTCAGGGTCATGTTGATAGATCCAGGGGTAGCCAACTAACATGTACACTTATGCCACTATTCATCTGAGCAATAACAGTTATTTATAGCATTATCAGTTATCTCCCGTATCATTGTAAAGAACACACTAAAAGTCATGGAAAAAGATAATCTGGTTAGCATTTGGAATATCTCAAATGATTTCAAAGGTTTTCCAAAACACCCTTAGGGAATCTGGACTGATGTGGCTGCCATACCCCATCGCCTTATGCTGATCATTCCCATGGTGGGTAATAAGGTTTCAAATGTGCTGTTTAATTTGCAAATGTCTAGTGCTGAGTGATGGAAGTTGCTATAGACATTTAAGTTATTAAACATCAGTAGAACATTAGGCATTAAGTCTCTGTGTAGTAGAAAATGGCTTGTTTTTTCATCAAGATTTTAAATTTCAACTGTTGCATTTGAACATCTGTGTCTCAGTCCAATTTAACTCATAATTCTATTACATATTTTGTAAGAAATATTCATATAATAGATCTGATTTATTACTACCCTGTGTAGTTGGCAGAGAAAATATAATTCTGTTACGACGCTTCACAGAAACACTGCAAGTATAATACATTTTTTATTCATAAATTATTTCTTATTGATGTAAAAGTTCCTTCCCTGCCCAGTTAAGCACACCTGTGCTGTGAGAGTACAGAATGGCATGCATTTCCCTGGTAGCAAATAGGAAAAGTCTATAGTCTATTGAGAGATATACTGGCAGTTAGTCTGCTGAAGGGTTAACATTTACCAGGTATTATTAATTCTCTCACAATTTTTAGAAAAAATCAGTGTTTTGAACAACAAAGAAAAGAGATGTAGTTAAATTTATTTCCCAACCTGCATCTATTTGTTCTTTCATTTAATTTCAGTTAGAAATAGAGAAAAAATGAAACACTGCATCACTGTGTCAGTTGCATAAGCTATTGCTATTTGTTGATGCCTCCCTTAGGAAGACAGAAAAGAGACCACTATTCTCATCACCTCTGTCGGCTATAGAAGAACTCAGCTGTGTAAGCCAAAATTAGACATATCAAAGCACCTTTGATCACTTCATTGTGTGTCAAGTCCCCTCCAAAGCCAGTACTGTCTGCTGTAATGGATTGTATTACTTTCAAATGTCATATTTAATGTGTGTTCCTTCAGATCCCTGATACTGTCTGAGGTGCTGACTGCATGGCACAGCACTGAGAGCCTTGCAGGTGGGTCTATTAGTTTTAGTGTGTTCCTGTTTCTCAACACCATGTGGCTTAATTGTAGAACTGGTGAAGCAAGGGCATCACAAGAATTCACCTGTCTTTTTCTGTATGTGCGCAACCACAAAGTCATCCTGCAGTGTAGGTTTGAATGAGTTATGGGACCATAAAAAAGTACTTCAATTCACAAGGCTAACAACTCTTTGTCATGAAACAAAAACACCTGCCAGAAGAGTTTTGTTCTTACTTGATAATCATAGCACAAATAGGCATGGGACAAAACCATCATTTAAATGGATATTTTTATGCAGCAGGCATGCTGCAGAGCATCTGAAGCACCAGGGCCTAAATTTAGTTACTAATTAGAAAAACAATTTTCACATATGACATTAATCACTCAAAAATCTGAGAACTGTCCTGTCTCTTGTAAAAAAGGAATGTTATACCCATTAGTAAAGTACCCACCACAGGATTTGACTTCTCCTGTCCAATAGGTCCTGCAGTGGGTCATTTGTCTGGTGGGTAACTTCTTGGTTTCCACTGATAAAATTAATTCTTAGCTACCTTAGGCTAATACTGAAATTTTGTCCTTGGTCAGAAATTCCACTGAAGAAACTACAGAAATACATAATAAGCCAGCATTCTTCATCACTTTCCAGAATTTTATGAAATTTCTTCTTTATCTTCTGTCTTTCAGGCTGTTATGACACAATCAGATCTTGATTTTAGATTTTTCTCCAATAATATGTGGTTCAGAAACTTAATTTTTCATACATAAATGCTAAAATGCTGAGGTATTCATGTGGTTCCAGGAGGCAGATGCCTGAGAAGTCATTTATAGCATGAGTAAAATAGCAAAGTTGGCACCTAGAAATGTTTAAGTAAGTTGGAATAAAGCTGCAATATGGGGAACAGGATAAAAGTTACTAGTGATGGGAAAGTGGCTTTCTGTGTCACATGAAAAATCTTGATTTTTCAAAGAAAAGAATGTCTCAAATATTTCAACCAAGAGAAAAAAATGTTGTTAAATGTTACAGTGATGATTTATGTGAGCTGTGGTTCAGTGGCCATATGCACTCAATTTTTTTTCTTTGCGCTGGGTCATATTTCCCACAGTGTCTCACTTTGGAGAGGAAAATGGCTCAAGAAACTCGTGAAGGATTGCATGGCCACAGGCATATTACAGGAAATGTAAATTGTACCTGTATATCCTGGAAATGGAAAAGTATAAGGACATGTGGCATCTGTTCTGCAGCACCACTGAGGCACACTAGTTACACATACCCTGAAACACTGAGTTCTTGGCCAACTCTTCATTCCAAGCTTTCATTCTTAGGCTCTCACTTTTCCAAAGAAAAATATATATTATGTGTGGGAAAGCCTACCCTTTCAGGGAAAAAAAACAAAGGACCTTAATTTTCAGTTTTGACAGAATTTTTTCAGCTAGCCTTGGAAAACCTGAATGCCACCCATCAGCAAAACCCGTCTCCTTTTTTTTTTTTTTTTTTTTTTTTTCCCCCCCCAGTTCTAAGCAAATTTCTACCAGTTTCAGGTATATTGTTGAATATATTTTAGAAGGAACTCACTGAAACGAGGATATGGTAAATACTAAACAAAGGCTTTAGCATCTGTCTTCAGGGTCATGGCAAAGTGAAATATTTGTAGACCAAGTCAACCCTATTTATTCATGAGATGAAAAATTCAAGGATGTAATGATTGTTGATTCTTCAAAATCCCAGAGAAATTGACTGGCATTGGTTTACTAACTGACAGTTAAGACACTGCTAAACTAAGCTGCTTGTTCAAGCTTCCCTTATAGTTTAGTGGAGACAGAAAGGTACCTTAAGAAGGAGATACATCCTACCTTCTCAGATATCTCTTCTAGATATCTGGGTCAAATACCCTGCTTTAAGAGCCATTCAAGCCTATTCACTATGGAGAGAATTGGGAAACAGTGAGGGAAATAGTGAACATTTTTGCTTGCTGTTTGTGTAGGAAACAATTCTGGATTTGCTTCGCTCAAAAGTTCTTCAATGTTTTGCTCATAGAAGATGATGTGCTTCTCCATTGTCAGATAATCACAGCTCTCTACAGGGACACATTCTGTACAAATAGTTTCTGAACATGTGATCAGCTATGTCTGTTCATTCAGATTTTCTTTCATGGGTATCCAACTTACGTTTTTACCTCATCTATATATGCACAGCTATAATTTAAGTAAACACAGCAACATGTACCTGCATTTTCTACTTTGGGGGATATCTATAAAAAAAGTTTTCTCTGTGTTAATTTTAGCAGTTTAAAGTTAAAATTAATCTGGTGCAAATCTTCCTAATTATTGGTCTAGGGATTCTTTAAGATGAGTTTGTTGAAAGGGCTTAATCTTTGAAACCTGAGACATGTTGCTTCACCTCAGTTGTTCACGCAGATCCAGCAATATAGTTTCTGTTGCCTGGCTTAGAATAACGTCTTGGCAAGTATCAAGTGTTCAAGGCATAATTTCAGTATTGGGAAATTCACTTTCTTTCAGTATTTTCTTACACAGACAGTCACCTCAGTGAATATTCTGGCTTCTAAAGCCATTTACTAGTACACTGCTTGAAAGCAAATCCAAACTCAAAGAGGATTAGTCCTCTCCGTCCTGTGAAATGGCTATTCTGCTCCTAGCATTTTTCATCACACTTGCAGCTTTCGGTTTTTGAGATTCATGTCTCAGTTCCCTTGGGAGTCAAATTCCTATATACGTTGTATGCAAGAAACTCGGTAAGAGAACAGAGAATGAGTTGTCTGCTAATATAAACACAGCTGTGTATGGTAAGTGGCACATAGTTGCTTATATCCAAATTCAGGCTATCGTACAAGAGACAAAATAAATAAAAAATTAAAATCAAAAGAAAATACAGTTGTTGGTTTTGCCATTTCCTTTTACCTAAAAGTACTTATGCAGATGCATATTTTGGGATCAGATGGCAAGATAAGAAGAAATAGTTTGCACACTTTTACAGGAGTATAATTTAATAATATTTCAAGTCCTTGTATTACTTCATCAGGCATGGGAGGCACTGAAGAATTTCTGGGAATGTGTGCGATGCCATAAAAGACTAAGTGCTCATCTTCCACCCTATTTTTCTTTTTTTTTTTTTTTTTTGTGCATGACCTGTGAATGTATTAGATGAGAATTTTGTACATAGTTTTTTTCTCAGAAATCTTTGCCAGCAGTTAATAGTAGCTTTCTATAGCCAGAATGCTGGAAAAATACAAAGAAAATGCTTCCAGTCCCAAGACAGAAAAGGGTTTCTTGTCATTCATTCTTATTTATCGGAATGAGCACTTCTTTATCAAAATTAGATAGCAGTACTCATTGTTCAGAATAATGCATCAGCAACTCTGTGTATATTTAAATAAATTCACCACAGTACTGGAAGCAGTATAGTTTTGTTACTACTGGTTTATATCAGACTAAGTATCTGTACTACTTCAAAATTAGCTTGGATAACTAATGTCACTGTGGCACACAGAACTAGCCCACAGCTTATGTCCTGTGTATACAGTCAACAGCCTAATGCGGTCTGTTGAGGTACCGGGGAGAATAATTACCAAAAGAGGACCCCAAGCATGTTAGTACTTTTTGAAGAAGGCTGGTGAAAAATGTTTCTAGACTTAATTTGCAGATTAAAAAAACAATTTAAAACAATCTTCCACTTTGTCTGTATCACAAAACCACGGAAACTTTAGGTTGGGAGGAACCTTTAAAGGTCATCTAGTACAACCTCCCTCCAATGAGCAGGGATATCTTCAACTAGGTCAGGTTGCTCAGAGGCCCGTCCAACCTGGCCTTCAACGTTTCCAGCAACGGGACATCTAGTACCTCTCTGGGCAACCTGTTCCACTCTTTCACCCTCTCACTGGGAAAAATTTCTTCCTTATATCTAGATGAAATCTGCCCTCTTTCAGTGTAAAACCATTACCCCTTGTCCTATTGTAACAGGCCCTGCTAAAAGGTCTGTCCCCATCTTTCTTATAAGCCCCCTTGAAGTACTGAAAGGCTGCAATAAGGTCTCCCCAGAGCCTTCTCTTCTCCAGGCTGAACTACCCCAACTCTCTCAGCCTTTCTTCGTGGGAGAGGTGTTCCATCCCTCTGCTCATTTTTGTGGCCCTCCTCTGGACCCGCTCCAACAGCTCCATGTCTTTCCTGTGCTGAGGGCTCCAGAGCTGGACACAGGACTCCAGGTGGGGTCCCACTAGAGCTGAGTAGAGGGGCAGAATCATCTCCTTCAACCTGCTGGCCACACTTTTGGATGCAGCCCAGGAGATGGTTGGCCTTCAGGGCTACAAGTGCACACTGCCAGCTCATGTCAGGCTTTTCATCTGCCAGTACCCCCAAGTCCTTCTCAGCAGGGCTTCTCTCAACCCCTTCAATCCCCCAGCCTGTATTGATACTTGGGGGTTGCCTTGATCCATGTCAGGACCCTGCACTTGGCCTTGTTGAACCTCAGGATGTTCACATGGGCCTGTTCCTCGAGCTTGTCCAGGTCCCTCTGGATGGCATCCCATCCCTCAGGCGTGTCAACCGCACCACTCAGCTTGGTGTCACCTGCAAACTTGCTGAGAGCACACTCGATCCCACTATGTCATTGATGAAGATATTAAACAGTACTGGTCCCAATATGGACCTCTAAGAGACACCGCTCATCACTGATCTCCATCTTGGCATTGAGCCATTGACCACTACCCTCTGGATGCGGCCATCCAACCAATTCTTCATCCACCCAACAGTCCACCCATCAGATCCCTCTCTCTCCAATTTAGAGAGAAGGAAGTTGTGGGGGACCATGTCAAAGGCCTTACAGAAGTCCAGATAGACAACATCAGTAGCCCTTCCCTTGTCCACTGATATAGTCGCTCCATCACAGAAGGCCACTAGGTTGGTCAGGCAGGAGCAGCCCTTGGCGAAGCTGGCTGTCTCTCATCATCTCCCTGTCCTCCATGTGCCTTAGGATAGCTTCTAGAAGGACCTGTTCCATGATCTTCCCAGGCACAGAGGTGAGGCAGACAGGTCGGTAGTTCCAGGGTCCTCCTTGCTACCCTTTTTAAAAATGGGTGCCATGTATCTCTTTTTCCAGTGCTCAGGGACTTCACCTGACTGCCAGGACTTTCCAAATATCACAGAGAGTGGCTTGGCGGCTACATCAGCCAATTCCCTCAGGACTCTGGGATGCATCTCATCAGGTCCCATAGACTTGTGTATGTTCAGGTTCTTCAGGTCATCTTGAACCTGGTCTTCTTTTACAGTGGGAGGAACTTTGCTCCTCCAATCCCCATCTTGCAGTCCATCCCGTCGAGAGGTGTGTGAAGAGACACTGCCAGTGCAGACTGAGGCAAAGAAGTCACTGAGTACCTCAGCCTTCTCCTCATCTGCGGTTAGCAGTCTGCCAGTCTTGCTCATCAAAGGGAGTATGTTTTCTTTGACCTTTCTTTTCTGGCTGACATACCTGTAGAAGCCCTTCTTATTATTCTTTGCATCCCTTGTCAAGTTCAGCTCCAGCTGCACCTTGGCATTCGTGAACCCATCCTTACATAACTGGCCAGTGTCCCTATATTCCTCCCAGGACACTTGTCCCTGCTTCCACTGCCTGTGCATTTTCTTCTTGCCCTTTAGTTTGACCAGCAGGCCTCCACTCAGCCATGCCAGCCTCTTGCCTTCCTTTCTTGATTTCTTACACCTGGGGGTCGAGAACTCTTGTGATCTATGGAAAGCGTCCTTCATATCTTCAGTACTGCCTTCCCTGTGCAGATATGTGCGCTTCTTTGATACTGGGACTGGCAATGGCCTGATGGGATTCAGAGCCTCCTTCTCAAATAGCTCTATTGAGTCTTCTCAGGGATATGCAGAGTTAGTGCTGTCTTCTTCCTAACGGAGCTATGGAGAAGTCTTGAGGATAGAGCCACATAAAAGTAACAGCAGAAAAGGTGAAAGGAAATGCATATTTAATATAGGTTCACTAACTCAGGTTAACAAATTTTATTTTAAATTATAATGATGACTAAGCAATTTGATAACTGTATTTAGTAACATTGTACAAAGCCTACTGGGGCTTAAAAACTATAACTGATTTTCCCACTGGCGATATGATGAAACGAAGCAGTTGAACCGATCTAACATCTCACTGCGAGCTAAAGGGATTGTCTTGCTCCCCATTTTCCCTTTCCCTTGCATCTCTCCCTATATGTGTCCTTCCAGCTTTGCTATACTTCCTTTCTGTTGATGTGGCTGTCACTCTTTTCTGACCCTGTACTGAGTCCTTTCAACTTGAAAATGGTCACAAAACTGCTTTTTTTTTTCTTTTCTTTTTTTTTTTCTCCTTGAATTAGTTTTCAACTAGATCAGTGAGCTGAACTTGCTCAGCATGCAGTCAGAGGAGCTCTAGGGACAATATAAGGAAGGGAGCAGGTTAAGCAGTCATGGTGAGGGCAAAAAGGAAGAAAGAAGAAGAGAGATGAGAGAGCTGGACTGCTCCTTTTAGGGACAAGCAGCTGTCAGGTCAACTCAGCTCAGATCAGATACTTAGTTTAACCCCATTCCTTATTAGTGGGGTTAATAAGCTGCCTTATCAGCAGCACTATTTCAACCCAAATTGCAAACTTTCATTAGTTATTTAACTGGAGCAATTTTCATGTTCTACAGCCTGCTTCTCATCAATCAGAGGTTTATTTTTACTTCTTCTATCAGTATGCTGATGGTGGGACCAAGCATCTTGGTCAGGCACGCGGGATACTGCAACACCTTTTGAGAAAAATCATCCTGAAAAAAACCTCACAGGTTGCTCAGTTAGGATGTTGCACCTGAAATCTTCCTCTGTTTTGCATCCTATTTTATTTAAGAGGGAATTTCTTGCATTCCTGTTAAGTCATGTCAAAAAAACAGGCCTGGTTTGAGATGGTACAGAGGAACTGGTCATTCTTGGGATCCCTCCAATGTAAAACTGAACAACTGGGTGTCATGGACTGCAGCACAACACAGCCAAACTCTCTACTGTAAAAGGAGTTGGTTCTGACAGTCCTATCTATAGGTGTACTCAGCCAGAGGACAGCGATCGTAAAAGCTGGATTTCATAGGAGGGAAGTGAGCAGCGTCCAACTGCTCCAGGAGGAATCCTTCTTCCACTACAAGAAGGGAAAATGGGTTAAACAATTAGGCAGAGATGCAGCTCTCTTTAAATATACTTTCAGAGATAATATAGGTGTGTCTTCTGCTGCTTGTATTCCCAGTGATTTCCCTGAAGCAGAATCACTCTGGGTAGTGGTTAATATGTTATTCATGTCTTTTTGTTCTCTATAAACTATTTAAGAGGTACTGAGGAGGAATCTTTGTACATAACCTCTAAGTTTCTGGGCAAGTAACAATCAACTCTTTCTTTCTTTGCTTAACCCTGTCCATTAGAGAAAGAAGAACAAGAAACCTTTCCATTAAGTCATCTATATCTGTCCAAAAAAGCTTTCCCCAAAGATTCGGTCAATATGCTCAGGGCACACGCTTACAGTGTCCTGTGGTCTGTAAAAGGGCAGGAAACATCACACTTTATTTTTCAAGGAACAAAGATGTGCATCAATTCAAACACTGTCCTGACTGTAATGGGAAAAAAACTGCAAAAGAAGCACAGAAGCAGCAGAAGCCTGGAGAATATAGACTGGCAATGGTGGTGGCTGTATTAGAAAAGTTGAAGGTATGGAGGAGAAAAAAAAAAGCTTTAACATGATCTTAATGCAGACTATAGGGAAATGGAGAAGCAGATCAATAGCCACAGCTGACTTGATCTAGTGTTAGCAACAGTCCTGCTGTAAACAAGGCTTTGGACTAGATGGCCTCTGGATGCCCTTTTAACCAACAGTTCTGAGTCTTTGAATTCCTGAGATGTCAGGTGGGGACATGCTGCCATTCTCTGATTTTTATGTATTGAAAAGTACCAATACATCATGTAAGTTTTCAAAGACATCTCCTGATGGCCTTTGTGCAGGGATCCTGCTCTTCACTCAGAAGGGCAGCTCACAGAGGAGCAGGTGTGATGTGCTATATGAAGATGGGTAGGAATGTGACACGGGCTGGGTGGGCTGAAGGGAACAAATTGTTGGTGAGCAATACAATGGGATATGGAATTGTTTGTTTCTTGGAAAATGAGCAGAGAAAGATGGTAATTATTATGAGGTGAGGACCATGAGGTGCTCTGTGGATGTGCCTGCCCAGATCAGTCATAAAAGGAAAGGTTTTTAGATCATGTATTAACGCTGATAAGGCTTAGTGTAAGCTGGCACTAAGCTACATGATCTAAGAGAGGCTGAAGCCTGAGCAGCTGGGAAGAGCTCAGCTCTAGCCTTTATGCTTCATGTCATCTTTCCAGATGAAGTATGGTGCACATCCATGAGGTCACCTGAAGACACTAAGTGTCTGTTAAGCCAGAAGGGCATAGTTTTCCTGGCTTCCAGACTAGCCATAGCTATGGTTTTTTGTTTCTCTGCTGGCCCAGGACAGGAGACATGGACCTCACTTAAATCCTGTCCCATCTCCTGATAGGGCTCTTCTGCAGTCAAGGAGCTATTCAGTAGAGCTCAGTGCCCTTCCCTGGGGTGCAGAGCTTTCACCTCCTGCTCCTGAGAGCATCTGAGAAGCACCCTGAGCCCCTTTTCTTGTTCTTAAAAGCAGGAAGAGTTGCCAGAAGTGAAAAAAAATCTGGCAGAAAGAGATGAGTGAGAAACAAAGCCTGCCCAAGGCTGGTCTTCGTTATGCATGCAGCTGTGAACAATTAGTCACACCCACACACTATAACACACCTAATTGTGCCTTGTAGGCACAGCCCACAGCAGCCACAAGATGCTCTCAGCCTCTGTTGCAAAAAACATCCCAATTACTACCAAATCTACTAGACCTGCCACAACGGGCACCCAGTTGCCTTTCCAACACGTTCCTCCATAACCTAAATCAATAATGAATGTGTGATTTTGGTATCGCAGTGTTTCAGGCAGTGAAGAAGGCAGAGGCTAATGAATGCAAAAATGCAAATACAATATCACAGGTAGAAATCTATTTTTTCTGCAAGGGTTGTATATTGCTTCTCAGCCTAGGATTGGCGGCTATATGAAGATTAACAAATGCAGTGGCCTAACCGCTCACATATGTCTGTAATTAATTCTAATGGGCTACTCAGACCACCCTCCCTTGCTATATAAACTATGAATATAAATAGATGTAATAGTCAAAGGTTTTGTTTCTAGAACAGGGGGAGAATTTCCTATCTACCTCCCAGGTTTTATTTATCCTAATCACATCTCAGTTCAATTTTGGAGTAAGAACTGGGAATATGCTATCTCCCCAAACCCTACACAACCCACTTTCCATGCAAAGGAAACCAAGGTAGAAGAGGTGCAAGGAGCAGCACAACCCAAGGTTATGCCATGGTGTGTTACAGTAGGTAGTCTCTACACAGCCTGCTAAGTAGGTCATTTGTTGCAGACATCTAATTTAGACATTATAAGTTCTTTCCAAGTTGACTGAAAGGGGCACCATGGGCTGACAACAAGCTCTCCAACTTGCTCATTGCTCTCTTCACTGTTACTATGAGAAGCCACTAAAATAAGCATTTAAAGATAGTGTCCTGAAAATAGCCCTGGGCATCTTCTATAATGTCCCAAATACAGGTCTCATCTTCCAAAGTCTCAAATGTAGGTCTTGCATTTTTAGGGAGAAGGTTTTTTTAAAATATTATTATTTAACTTGTGGGTGGTTTAGGTAGGAGCTAGAGCACTCCTCAGGAAATGGCAGACATAGGTTCAATTTTTGCTTGAGCAGATCCACAAGATCATATCCACAACTTCTGTCCTACAACCAGTGTGATTTATTTTGCTGGGTTTCTAACTCAGCTTAGTGCCACACTCCCTAAATAGCTCCTTGGGGCTCAGTAACTGTCCCAAGAAGTAGTCGAGAATCACTAAGCCAAGTTAAGAGAGAAGGAGTGCAAGAATGACTATGTAGTTTGGGCGCTTGGCTGAAAGGAGGGTCCTGGTTTCTTCTTTATGTTCTTACAGCTGTTCCTGGACTTTATTCTAGTAACTGTCTTATATGAAACTGATGTGCGTATCTAAGCAAGGGCTTTTGGGGACGATATTACAGAAGAGAAAGCCGCAGAAAGAAGAGACAGGATAACTTAACATATCCCTAGAGCTCTGACTCACTGAATAGGTGAAATCAGAGTAAATACATGGGGCATGCTCAAGGATTGTGTTGTTCTGGAAAACTGTACACATATCTACTGCTGTCTTGAGAACAAATGGATGTACAACAAAGAATCTTTCATTAAGCTTGTATTCCTGGCTTATTGCCATGATGTCCCTCAGAAGAGCTAATTAAGAAATTCAAAGTGCTGCAGTGAGGTGAAACTCTGATAAAAAGCACAAGGTTTCAGAGGCTTCGTAGTGTTGAGGCATCATTTATGAGATGGTTGGGGTAGGGAGACTGAGACATTCTGGAACTGGCCTTTGGCAATGTTATTTGAATACCAGCCCCAATGTGTGAGATCTACAACAGCACTGCTTCATCTGGATCTTGCCTAGGCAACAATTTGGATCCCCCAGACTGGTATCTTTCAATAGGAGAACTGGGACAACTTAAGACAACCATCACCAGCAGTGTTATCTGTCAAGACAACTGGTAGATGTGGTAATCACCCATACTCCTCCCTAGTAAACAACATCAGATGGATCTGAAAACCAGGTGACCTTCTCACCTCCATAGATGAGCCTCCTTAACAGAACTGGGGAACAATGGCAAACCAGTGTGGGGAAGCACCCTGAACGCTCTACAGCATTTCAGTACTCTTGTGGCAGGCAGGAGACACCTGTACTGTGTTTTCACCTGGGTTTGAACAAGACCTCTGGGATGCCAGGATCTGAAAGCAGCTTGCTGAAGTTTAAAAGGAAAAGCTGGAGTTAAAGGACCACAGAGGTATTAAATTATTAGCTTGCATTGGCACTGCCAGCCATGGCAGCAGATTGGATTTCTAGTATTAATGCCAATGTTTAATGAGAATACTGCGGCCTTTAATCTGAAATAAATGGAGTTGATGTATTTGAATGAGATCAAGGGAGAATAAAAAGACGGGTTTTGACAGGTCCCATTCTAGCCAGTGCTGGCACGAAGTTCTCCTCTGTCCTGACCAGCGTTCCAGCTCTTTTAAAACAAGCTACGCTGTATCTGTGGTGCCTTCAATACATCATCAGTGACTGAAAAATGTAGTCACTGGAGGTGATACACAACTCAGCAGGCTGCAAAGGAGCTGTTCTATGGTTTTAAAAAAGCCTACATATTTTCTGATTTAGTGTTCCTTTTATAAAGAAGTGACTTGTTCCTTCTCACACTGAGAAGTTCCTTAGACTTACTGAATTCTTTGGAGAAAATATTTCCATCTAAATCTGTCTACAGTCATCAGATGAATTCTAAATATACACAAGGGAAGATTTTGTTCTTTGATCAACTTAAAATTTGGCTGTGTTGACAGCAAGTTATGTCTGATCTCATTTACATCAGCACATAACTCAGTTTGCTTCAAGTAGAGCTGCTCTGGATTCACACCAGTGTATGTCCAAAGAGAGTTTGACCTTGCTCTTCAGGCTTTTACAAATAGTCCTTCTCAAATAATCTTTCTGCAGGCTACTCAAGTTTTCTTCTTCCATGCTGAATGATCACTTACTGCCAGCCAAGTCAACTCAGTGCCTCCCAGGCAAGAAAGGTCAAAATTCTGTCCTCTGATTTGACTTCACCCAGTGCCCAGAATCAAAGTTGAGATGTTTTCTCTTTTTGTCAGGTTCTCGAGTCTCATACCTCAAGCTGAAGCAGGAATGCTTACTTGGGGACCTCTCACATCCTTGTTTTCCTACAACTAGTGAGTCAAAAAAAGCATCTGACTTCAGAGCTCCCCACCTACTGCTCAGAAGTGGAATAATGTCTGGAATATGCTATATATGTAGCCTAAGATATATAGAAATTTAAGTATTGCCATTGACCTATGAATAAATTTGCACTTATGAAACACAACCAGACAGGTTACTTAAATACCTTCTTATTTACTATTTCCTTTCCAATAGGGGGGAGATAAAGAATCTCAGTTCTTTCCTCCTAAACAAGAAGATATTTGGGGAAAATAAACATGTAAAGAATTGTAATTTTGAGATAGTGCAGTAAAACAAAGCAACACCTTGTAGCTGCCTGTGCACATACAGAATTAAAAAAAAAAAAAAAACAGCAGAAAAATGCCTAACCTGATATATTTGGCTTGGATAGAGGAGATTTTGCATCTGTGACTGGATAGAGTACCCCTTGCTTTTTTCCTTTCCCTACAAGCTTTTAAATTTTTGTCAACCATGCTTAGGCTAGGTTTGGCCCAAGTAGGATATAACTATGTCCTCATGGAAAGTAAATAATGTCTGTGCTCCTGCTAGTCCACAAGGATGTCAAATCATGTATCTTTCTGGACAGTAGCTGGTAAATATCTTTCAGTGTGAAATCACATTTATCTCCACATTGATGCTTTGACCTGTCATATCACCCTGAAAGGGCTTAGGGACCGATCTGCTCCTGCCACAACTGCCAGTTCCTTGCACAGAGTATCCTGCTGCCTGGACCTCCCTAACCTGTCTGTGCATCTGTCTCACACAGATCAATCTGCAGTGGATGCAAGGAATATGCCACTGAATGCTTGGTTTCACCGCTGCTCTTCTAGAGAGAAGAAGGAGTTTCTCTAATTACCCCTTCTTAGCAGTCATTTCTCACTACATGTGTTCTTACACCCTCTCCCCAATTTACTTTGTTTCAGATCCAGCAGTTTAACCCTGTTGGTGCTGGCCAGCCCACATCCCTGTCAGCCTGTTGAAATTGCAGGTGAGCTCCCTTGTGCTCTGACGAGATTTCGGGGTGTTGGAGACCACAGCAGTGATTCTGTGGTGCATCCTGCTTCCACGTGCCATCAGTTAACCACCTCCATAGCCTGCATTAGCTGGTTGCAAAGGTAAAAACCAGACAAGCAAAACCTGTGGTCTGCTTTTGAGCCCCTGTGTTGCCTAATGCACCATGGTGATGTATGTGTCAGGATGCTCTAACTGCCTCTGTACCAGGTCCCCTGCTGAGGGCTGCTAAATTCCATTACTATACCATCTCTAAATGCTGACTCTATGGCTATGGCCAGAGCTCACAACAGCTTCTCAGAAGTGATTGTTGCCACCCCACAGCCGGAGGCTGGTTGGGGCACATCTCCTACCTGAAGAGGAAGGCAGGAAGAAGGGGAGTAGGGCAGGAGGGAAGGGGATGTGTGCAGAGGAGCTGGGATCTCTGCTCCAGCAGCCACAGAGCTGGGAGGGTGGGGTGGTAACCACCAGTCCATTGCACCACCTGACAACAGTAGCCATCAGCCACAGCCCTTCACAGTGACCCTGGATGAAGATCAGCAGCCAGTCTGGCTCTCCCATACTGTGTCAACCACAAAGCCAGCAGCAGTCATGAGTATTTTGCTCTGGGCAGCTCCCTGCTTTGCCTGTTCCCAGAAGAGCTCCAGCTTGGGTGATGAGGCTGAATTGGGCCTTGTTTTACTGCTGGTATATTTTTGATGTACTGTAGACTTGTAAAAATTCCTGCTCAAAGCTAGATAAGTAAATTCTTGTGACAGGTAAATAAAAAGTTGGTCTTTCATGGCAACTTTATATATAGTGCTGGAAGTCATTGAAGCTTCATGGAGTCATGAACCCCCTTGTATAGTCCTTTCTCTGTACCAAGGCACAGCACAGTGCAGGAGCAAATGTGGCCTTATTTCATAATCTGCCTGTTGAAAAGTAGATGTTTGTGAAAGGAAATAGGTAAAAAATAAATGGTTCTGTCACACTTGCCACTGAAATGTTCTTGTTCTTTATGGACAAGCTCAAGCAATTCAGTTTCAAAGCACCACACCCCTATCTCTGCTATAAATTAGGTGAGCTCCCTCAAGTCAGTGAACCTGTGAAAGAAACACCCCCTCAAGTAATGAGTTGCTCTTGCAGGGAGTATGCACCAGAGAACACTCCATTTTCACAACCCAGGAGCATCCCAGTCAAGTATTTTGAGGAGGGAAGGCAATCATGTTGCCTGTTTTTAAGCATCCAATTTAGGAGCTTAAATTGGAGGGTTGCTCCCCCTCAACAGCCAAGGGAGAGAAAGAGGTTCTTCCAGCCAGAAATCCAGAGTAGATGTCTAAGGTACTATAGATCATTCTCCAAAAGAACTCCTCCTGCCTGTTGCCCTTTCCCTTATAGGAAAACTTAGGGTGATGTCTAAAACAGGTCAGATGAGTCCTAAAATTTTCTGTTTCTCTTATTGACTGTCAATGGAGCTGTGGGGAGATGAATCCAATCTAGGCTCCTAAGATAGCCTCCTGTGTTTGGTGGCTGAGGTTTGGCAGTATGTATAACACCTCTTCTTCACCTGGATATCCCTACTCTGAGGACCTATTTGTATCCTATTGACTAGGTACAGTAATAGGGTGCCAGCCATAAAAAAATCTTGAGGAATACTTGACAGTGAAGGGGTTAATTGGTCACCTCTACACCCATTATTCACATTACCCAAAATATAGCTCCCTAGAAATTCTTTTATGGTCACTCTTGGAAATAGTACCAAACAAGAAACCCTTTTTTCCATTCCCCACCCCAAGTCTTGTCACAAGTGTGTATAGTACCAGGCTCATTTGTGGTGTTCCTGTAACACTGAAGGATCCACACACTGCCATTTTGCCTGTTCACAGCAATCCTTGTCTCAAGGAAAAGACAGAATACTAATGCTTAATGCAGATGATGAAAGGCTATAAACTGTTAATATGCTTACAAATAGGAGACATTCAATTCTGCAAATACTCTTATCTGTTGGTAACTGTAGTTTTTCTTCTCTGGCTCTTCAGTCTATATAATGGGCACAAACAAAGATGAACAAATGGAGATGACCAGTGAATCAAATGATAAAACACAGAGAAGGTCAAAGCAGTAGCATTTATTGCCATCATCTCTCAGAGAATATATGAGGCATTAAAATTCTGATACTGTACCATATTCTAGTCACAAAGATTGTAACGAGCACAAGTAATGGCATCAAATGAATCTCATCTAATGACACTAGCAATAATGAGAACAAGAAAAGGTGCAAACACAACCTCCTCAAGTATGATCCTAAATAGGTGTTTTATAGTCCATCTCAGAAAGTGGGGGCTGTGGCAACATATTAAGGAATGCACAACACAGCCAAGTTGATTAGTCACTAGTTATTGCACAACAGCTACTGTTGATTGCTACTACTGGATATTTGATATATTACTATCGTAGGCTATGTCTTTTTTTTCCCCCAGCATGGGCATGAAATTTCTGTTGGCAAATAGTTAAGGCTGCCATAGATAATACAAGGGAAGCTAAGTGTAAATCTCAACTTGTGACTCTGCAATGACTCCAGGAGAACAGAGTAAACAATGCAGCTGACGGGACTCATATCTATCAGCTCTTCTTTAATGATATCATAATTTCATGTAGTATGTGGTTGCAACTCAGAAACATGCTGGAGCCAGGGACCTCATCTGTCTACAGGCAACAAATCAAGGATGGGATAAATGCTTTTAATTTTATAGAATCAGCAGGACCCTGGGCAGAGTAATTCTATGCAGGATTGACTGGCAGAAGTCTGGAATTCCTCTTTGCAGGCTCCTTTCCCCAGAGCCTCTAGAAAATATGACAGTGCTTGGTAAGGCAAAGGTTGGGCTGCAGATTTAATTGCCTGGCCCTGGCAGAAGCAGCAACAATTGCAAAAGACTGTAAGAATGTGTTAAAGATTCCATCTCCTCACTAAAGCCAAACCAAGTTGCATTTTCATCATCAGCAATAATCAAAGTGTAGTTTATTTTATTACAAAGCCTGCTCTGACTTGGTTGGGATGTTATTTGCCTTTCTGGACGTATAACTGCTTTGTGAAAGCTACCTGAATACAACCAAGGGTTTGCAAATCTTAATTTCCCCCTCTTAAAAATCAGACCAATCTGTCATTTACAGACCTAGATTCTTCCATTTTAATTTGCAATGCACGAAAGTTTAGCTCCAGCTGGAAAGCTTTTAAATAGTTTCATTTGCTTTTCTGTTTGCCATCCTGGCACTAGGGACAGCTGCAGACACAAGCTCCCCAGGGCAATAGGCTCTTGGAGGCAGCAAAGACCTGTGGCCACATTGGCAACTTTGCCTACACCAGAGCAGGCTGCTGCTGTGCCTGAAGGATGGATCAGAGCCCTTGGGGCAAGAGCTGCTGCCGTGGGTGAGAGTCCTTCCCGCTCCCCGCCTTGCCAGGGGCTGGAGAAGAGCAATCTCAGGTCTCCCCTTGCGTTTGTGAATCCCTGGGTCTGAGTTTAGGCTGTGGCATGGTTTAGCACCTAAGCAGGTACGGCATGAGCAGCCTGGGCATTGAGGGAAACATACAAGCGCACATCTTGTCTCCAGTCCACCTCCTCTATTGAGTTTATGTCTCCACTGCATTTCGTACCTATTTGAGGTGCCTTGTTCAGGCTTCAGAGCAGTGCAGCTGCCACCACGTGGTGCCCCACCTGGGGAAACGTGCCCTCTTCAGTACTTTACACCATGGCTGTGCTATTGGGTTTTATTGAGTACAGTCATGCAGTATGATCTGCTTTGGCCACCTTGTCTGCTAAACAGGAAATCCCTTAGCCAAACCTGGCTTGCCAGAACTTTCTTTCATCTAAAGAATTTTCCTAACTCACCATTGCATGATATTAGAACTATTTTCATACATGGTACTGAGATTTTCTATGATATTTAGTGTTACTCTATCAGGCTATATAGATTTGCCTAATTTATTATTCGCTCTCCAGCCCAAGTCATTTTCAACATTATATTTTCTACTCAAAATGTGCTTATTGTAGTAAACTATATATTTCTCCAAGGTGAATCTCCATTTATGTTTCTAGTCATTATTGGCTGCTCTGTGTGATAATGTGAGCAGACACATCCTGTATCACATTCCTAGGTTATTCTCTTTTAAGTTATGTAATGAAGACATCCTGCCACCTAGAAGCTCTTGAGTTATGACCCTAGCTTCAGTAGTGGCATCTACGCTAGCTTGACAAGTTACTTAACATCCTTGCCTTGTACATATAAGAAATTTAAGACCATATGTCAAGAGAGATTCAGCCAGTGGGGACTGAACCTGTAAACTTTGGGGTTTAATGCATGAGCTCCTATTATTTGAGAAATTCAAGTCAGTTAGTCAAAACTGAGGCAAATTTATCTTTCTTTGGCCAAAGAAACACCAGAAGTAGGTGTGAATCAAGGGGAAAAGTTGTCGTCATATCCTTTGAAAATCCTGTGGGGAACTTACTGGATTATTGTCTATAAATAATTTTGAAAGTGCTGTATGTAATAGCAGCCATTAAAAGTCAGAACTTACCTACAGTTGTGAAGTCTGAGATACCACACTACGTTTCAGTAGTATAGGCTGACATCGATGATTTCATGGTCACCAGTAAAAAGCTAGTACTGCTAAATGTTACCTTCAGTATTGACTCCCTTTACGTCAACCCATGGTGACAATGGTGTCATTGCTATTCCTGCTCCCCAGGAGCTGGTGAAATGCTGTCTGATGAAGGAGCAGGGGCTGCCACTTCTGCTGCCAGTCACTGCCACTGTCCAAGACGGACATTGATCTTGCAGACAGTGAAGCGAATGAACCTTGCCCACAAACATGGCTGCAGGCACAGACAACTGTTTGTGTGCTCGCTTTTGGCAAGAAAAGTGATTGCAGCCACTATGGTTTACCATTGCATTCAGCATGAGAAGTGGTTAGTTTGCTTATCCCGTGGACTTCAGTGCTGCCTCTGGCCCAGCCAAATCCCCAGAAGAGCTGTGACTGGAAATAGAAGTGCAGAAAACTGCACTGTCTACTGATATTGCTTCTATATTTTTTGCGTGATGCATAGCAGAACCATGATCTCCATTTTAGTAGAAGGATAATGAGTCCTGACAAAATAAAAGCTGAGAGCATGCATGGCTGTACTTGTGCTCAGTTCCTAACTGCAGCCTGTTCTCATGTCAGTGGGAGTTCAGTGTTTAAACCACCAGTTCCCAAACGTCTCAGACAGTCTCAACCTTATTTTTCATAGACCACCCATGAAGCCAGAGGGCATTCGTAAGTATAAAACATTTACTGTGTAGTATCATTTCACAGCTCAGCTGATAATCCCTCAGCACAGACCACACGTTGGGAACCTCTTGCCTAAACTTCATGGACAATATGCTCTTGTAGTGACATGCCAGTATGGGAAGACGATCAAAATGAGGAGACAGTGGGACAGCACTGAGCCTACACCTCTGAAGTACTAGGCTACAGCTTTAGCTAGGGACAGGTCTTGATGCTGGACACAAAAATCCTTCTCTTATTTAACCAGCACAGACTCATGGACATAAGTGGGACTGTATGTGTAAGTGGGTCTTCACTGACCCTTTAGAGAAATTTTGATAGAGCTTTCTATCACACACTAAAGATTGATCTGTGTTAAAAAAAAAGCTCAAGCTATGTGGTTATTCAGGCACTACCAGGATACAGATAATAATGAGAATAATAGCAACCTTTCAAAGGTGAGTAATTGCCGAAGGTAAGTCTATGGAGTTTAATGGGCACAGCCGCAATGTAGCTAATCTAACGCATTCAGGCATTAGGAATTAAAAGCCTTGTTCCCTTAGGTTGCTTTATACTACACTGCGGGTATAAAGAGAGCAAAAAGCCACTGAATCATCTTTTCTTTGGAGCAACAAGTTCTCCAGATACAGGAGATATGGTTTGTCATGAGACGAGGTTGTATAACCTTATGATACAAGGCTGAAGAAATTAGAAATGTGCCAGTTATGTCAGTGTAGCACAAGGCTCCCAGAGATCCTTCTTCCAATTTCTGACAGCCCTGAAGGTGCTCCAGTTTAGGCCAAGGTTCTCCTATAACTAGCTAGCCAGGGAATTTGAAGGTCACAAACCTTCCCCTTGTCTGTGCTTGCAGTGCTTCCCCTGTCTGCAAAAAGCACATGATTTTTATATGCCTTTAATTTGGCTGCAGCAGAAGGTTTTGACTCGGGTGTATTTTGCTTTGCTTAGCCCAGGGAGTGCAGACAGATTAAGGCTGGACAATATCTGATCCAAACTTCTGAGGCAAGGAGAGCTGCATGTAAAATTTTAAGACTGCACACAACTCTGCCTTGTGCTTTCTTGTGGCTATATTACATACATTTATTGAAATTCAATTTGTAGTTAGGGAACAAGAGGATTTTTTTAAGGCAGCTTATTGCTGCAGGTAATAGAAAGGGCATAAATCTGCTAATGCTGAAGTTTCTGGCCAGTGATACTCTAAGCAGTTGTTACTGGGGGTGTTTCACCAACCATGGGAAATCTCAAACAAGTGCCATAAAACTTTTCGTTTCAAACAGACTCTGAGTCATTGTTTAAAAAAAAAGTTAAATCACTATATATTTTTTCCTAATTTTGTCTTTCTTAAGACTTGAGAAAGTCACAAAAGCATGTGTTAGAACAGTTTAATATAAATAAAAGAGGTTGGAGAGACATTTTTGAGACCTTTTACTCATGGTGGAAAGTACCTCAGCAGATATTTTCCTGCAAATAGCCCAGAGCAGTGAGTAATAGAATTTCCCTTCTCTAAAAGAGCTGACTCCTTGTATCTTTTACAGGATAACAGTGCAGTTGCTATATGCAGCTGTAGTTCTTCACTGTTAGCAGACAAGAAACACACTATTGCTTCCAAAGTAGCTGGCAGTGGTTGTCCTCTACCCACAGGGAGGTAGCAAAGGTTCAGTCTGGTAAATGGTGATGTGACCTCCCACCATTCTTCTTTCTCAGTGCGTGAGATGATGGTCCCTTACATGCACTAGGCATGGCAGTGCCTGGTGGTGCAGGGGCACTGCTGGTCTGAAGCTGCAGAGAGAAGAGCCTTCAGCCTTTCATGGCACTTGGGATGACGAGCGGGCATGAATTTCTGTAAACAAGTGACGCATGATCCCAACCTCGGGGAGCAACGAGTAGTGGTTTCGTACTCAGTGGGTGATAATTCACAGGTCAATATAAGGAAAATGGATGCAAATGGAGGGTCTCGGTTTGTGACCGAGATTTGGATAAAAAAAGCCCTGGTGTAGACGGGGAAACTGAGTCTCCCTTCTTCCCACTATGCAAAGTTATATAGAGGAATTGGAGTAAAAGTCTCCCACCACTCAGTGATGCAGCCACTGAACCACCTACCACAGACCAACTGAGAGCTTGGCACAACCATGATGACAGACTTTAGAGCCCTGCTGTCCATGATAGCCGTGCTTCTAACGTAAGCGACAGGCTGTGTGAGCAGGGAAGCAGGAGGCTGTAGCTAATGGAGGGCAATCCTGAACTTCCTGTGGCCTCAGAGGTGTCACTCTTGTGCCTACAAGTTGCTACATTCCCTGATTCATTGGATGCTTTAGAAATGTACTCATGTGCAAGGACAAATTATACAGTACCTCTGCTTAGTCCATCCTCCTGCCTTTCTTTAGTGTGTGATCACTTCAGTGTTGAACTATTTCCTGGAAGTGGCTTATGTGCTACTTGGTGTGCCTCCACAACACTTCATGCCTCAACTGAGAGCCTACCACCCAGTCCATCAGCTCCCTTTCCAGTCCTACTCTACTCGCTGATCATGTCATGGAGAAGGTGACGTCTGGGGGAGACACCGCGGCCCATGGCTTGTTTGTATACAAGTCAAAAGAGAAGGTACCTGTGAAATACATGGTGAATCCGTCCAGCTGTGCTTCTCGTGTTCTCACTGTGGTCCCTCATCTTATTCCTCCTTTCCATCTTCTCTTATGTTCTTTGCCCACTTGTTGCATCTTGTCCCTAGTTAACTTGTCAGTTCTTTAAGATGAGGATAATCTTTCCTAAATATTGTACTTACTCAGCATGACAGAAGCCTAAGAACCTCTGGGCTCTCCTGTAATGAATGTAATATATAATAATAACAAGATGTCATTGAAAAATGAGCCTGGTACTCTGCAGAATAATTGAGAATAATGTTAGTTTTTAATAGGAACATTTTTTTTGCTCAACAATATATACATTTTGTCAGAAATAGCAATTATCAAAATGTTCACATTTGCAATTTTCCTCCTTCATTTATTTCACTGTTTCTTTTCTCCTTCATTTCATTCTCTCTCCGTTAGATTTTTTCCTGCTTTTTGCTCTAACCTGTGAAAGGGGTAAAATTCAAATTCCAAGGTAGATTTAGGGGTTTAGGTTTCATTAAAAAGAAGGAAAATACTGAAATTCCATTTTTCTAAATATTTATTTTAATATCATTTTTCCACCAAAGTACTTTAAGTGAAATATTTGCACTAGTTGTAATAAATTTGTTAATATTTATGGTGACTAAATATATCTCATATTTTTTTTTCTTTTCTAGTCCCTCCCTAACCAGCCAGCCATTTTCTCCCTCTCTCTTTTTCTATTTCCCTGCATCTTCTTATCTCTCTTGCTTCCACCTGTACATGCAAACACTCACTGACACACATATTTTGACTGGTGCCTTGTCTCTGTGCACAGCAGAGAGGCTAAAGATGAGCTTGGGTTTTACATCTCTCTGTATTCTCGAGGCTCCTGTCCTGCCTTTGAGCTACACAAAGGCCTATAGGAATATAAACACTCTTTTTCATTTCTTTTGTATCCTCCAATAACAACAACAAAAAAATCTTTTCTCCTTCCCTGCTTTTCCAGAGGTAACAAAGAAGCCATTGTCTTAATCTCTAGCTTGGCAAGTTTCACCGGGAGGGAAAGACAGGGAAAATCCCTACCTACAAAAATAATAGTATAAATTATTTTTATTATTACAATTTGTTATACTGAGTCAGTACCTAAGAGGCCCTCCTTAGAGCTAGGGGCCTCTTTGTGCCCTGGGATGATACACAAAAGGACTCTGCTCCAAAGAGCTTCTTTCTTTTAAGGCATTTCTGGCGCTGATTGGATGCTGATGAAAAGCCCTGGCTTGGCATCAATAGAGAGAAAAGTCTCCTGCTCATCTGCAGACAGTACGAGTTCCCCCTTCCCTCTCTCCTGCTGGCCATCAGTCAGGGCCGTGAGAGCCTGCCATGGATTCCCAGGTTCCCGGGTAAAGTCTGCTGTGCAAGTTCAAAAGGCTGATTTGGGGATCATGGTACAAAGTGTTCTTCCCTTGGGGGAATGGAGGTCACTCAAGCTCATACACCCACCTGAGCTCGAAGCAGAGCCGGCGCTGCCAGTAATGCAGCAAGCAGGTGTGTGTGGACCTGTGTGTACGTCACTGCACGTATACACAAGGTGTGTGTCCTCGAGCCCACCGGTCAGTGGGCTTTTTTCCCATAGACTTGCCCAAGACTTCAGCCTCTTCATACATATCACACGTTACTACCTCCTCAAAATATTTTATAGGATTTTAAATGATCTGAATCCCCTGTAGTTTGTGGGTTGATTTAGTGTATCTCCTGTGAAGCCCCTGCACCCAAGCCAGTTTACACTGATGGAGAATTTGCTCTTGATTTCCTTCTTAGGAGGATACGGCTTTGAACCTCAAGATGCCAGAAGCCACCTGCCTGTAGGTGCAGAGGACGCAACAGGAGTGAGACAGGAAAAATCACTGAGGGATGGGAGAGGAGAAGACTTCTTCCCTATTGCCTTTGGACGTGTGGGAGCTTTGCAGGACAGGTGAAGTGTTTCTTCCTTCCTTTTCAGACCCCCGCCTCAGGTTGCACACCGGTAGCTCACCTAGTGAAGCTGGGTCTAACACAGAGTGGGACACAGGGCGACCGTAGCACTGTCGTGGAGAGGAAGCGTTCTTTAACTTCAGCATCATGCCCTTAAAACTAGGGCAAACCTTACATTCACAAGGAACAAAGAAATCTGCAGAGGAATTAAAACATGTAATTGTATAAGTCAATTCCTTTTTCTCAATAGCCTTTATTACTCTTAATCTTTCAGTGTGCAAGATTTCTTTTGTTTGCATTCCTCTGCTTTGAGTATCCCAAACTGTTTATCTTCTGGTTATACTAAGTGGTTTTTAAGTGGAAAATAGGAGCTGAAATCCAGCAGCCATTCATTAATTTCAAAGAAATGTAATGTGGTTTTTAATACATGCTGTACTTTTTATAACTGATGCACTTTTAGGAATGGAAAGTGTTAAATAAATTAGACGGTCCAGTGAATCTTTTCCAGCCCAGTGTGTTGCTGGAAATTTGGACCTGGTCCATTGCATTTCTTTGAAGCTCTTTCTGCTTTTATATTTTGTTTTCTCTAATAGCCTAGTTAACACAAAGCACATTTTCTTCAGAGCCTCTAGTCAGCTCTGCATTTCACTTGGCTTCTATTTGATTTTTGGACTGTTTCTAATTGATTTCCATTAATAAGGTGCAAACGTAGGTTGTGTTGTGTTTTTTTTATTTTCTGGTGCAAAGAGAAACAAGTAATATGAAACATAAAATTTATTTGGATTTGATCCAAACAATTAATTCCTTTTAGTTTATCCCCAGTAGAGGTTCCTTTGGGGATGCACCATCATTTCATCAACGGTTTCTCTTCTGCTTCTGTATTTCTTCAATTAAAACTCTGACTGCAGAGCAAACTTTGTTTCCTTTTCATGTTAAGAAGTACCACACTTACTTTGATAACACTCCAGGTTATACTATGAACAGAAATTATGCTGCATTTTGCATTCTGAGCACGTTATCCTTCCTGTAAATTACACATGTATGTATTTATTTGTAACTTAGTCCATGCTAATTTCCAGCACTTTGCATAGCCACAGAATCTTAATTTTATTCTTGATACCATATCATCCTTTTTTCTTGACTGACTAGAAGGGGGAAATTAGAAAGCAGACATGATCAAAAGCATTTTTTCTCAGCAGAACTCAATTAGGGCAAACAGTGAGACATGATGCTATAAAGAAATGATTGCAAACATGGTGTCCTGTTGCTTACTATAAATTTTAGAGTTGCTGTGCACTTTCATGCTTTGAAGATTATCTTAGTAAATATTTCTGACATGGCACCTTGAGTTAGCACTTGCAACAGATAGATTTGCTCCAGTATTATTCCTGCTTTCCTCAAGGCCCACTAAAGAAGAATCAGGTTTTTTTGGAGAGCTACATTTAGATAAAATTAATTTCCTTTCCCATGCATGAAATCCTGTCTCTGGCTCTGGTAGTGTTATAATATTCCCATCTTAACCTCTCTATGACGTGAGGCAGGCCTAGTGCATGGAAGAAAAAGGTATTTCCATCAGCAAACAAGATGTTTTCCTGTCTGAGTGTGGATATTTGAACGTGTCCTCGCTGCAGCGGTGTAGCATACGCTCTTTTGCAGGCTGCCCCGTCCAGGTTCACCGCAGCCCTTATGCAGGCACAGCTTCTCCTGCCGCACCACTACCCCGTCACCGGAGACTGAACCCGGCATTGGTTTCAGACAAACGGACAAATCCTTCCCCTTCTGAGCACGGCGCGGTGCGGTGTCAAGCCCCCAGTCTCAGCACCCTCTTTTAGGAGCCCCAGGTCAGTGCCTGTGGGCACCTCTGCCCCAGGCAAACACCACCAGCACCTTTCCTGACCCCTGGGAAGGGATTTGTCGCTCGTCTCTGCTCGTGGAAGGAAACCATTTGGCAGCGGCGCAGCACCATCAAAAGCTCACTTGTGAGTGCCCTCTGTGCTTTGCCCTTGAACGGTGGGAGCCGGGAGCAAAACAGACCTCACCTGCGCGGGCACAGCGCGTCCAGCCTGGCTGCTGGCTCCTCACTGACCCACTCCATCAACAACCGGCGCTCGTACTCGTGAAGCCTGGGTGCTTTGCTAGCCTAGCAGAAATGTTTGCCAGTGCACGGTGATTTTAAGCCGAGAAATAATGTAAACATCAGGCATCGGCTTTCCTGGTCCTGTCCTTGAGGACCGTCCTGGCTGACAGATGGGGCGCGCGCGGCAGCCGCTTGCGCTGCCACCCGCCATTTGGTGGAGGACGTCGGTGACCGTGCCGGCCGCAGCCAGGCTGCAGCACGCCTTCTCTCAGCCTGCGTCTGGACACAGCCGTTCCCTCTCTCCAGCATCACCTGCTGCTTGCCTCCTGGCCGTCGAAAAACCTCCTGCGTGGTCCTTGTGTTCCCTGCTGAAGTCCCTCATTTGGCAAATTTGAATATTGTGTGTCAGTGGGGGTTCTCCTGATTTTAAAGCTGGTCAACGAGCTTCTCACTTTTTCTCTGGTTTATTTTCCATGGTGGTTTCTTTTGTTTTGTTTTGTTTTGCTTTGCTTTGCTTTGTGTTGTTTTGTTATGTTTTGTTTTAAATGCTGCTGGTAGTTTTCTCTTTATAATGTTTTTATAGCCTTTGTGATGTATCATTTCACTGTGACCTCACAGCAAGGCTGTGTACAATTTCCCCCAGCGTGATTAATTATTTTAATAGAGGCAAGAAAAGGAAAATGGGAATTTGTGGATAGTGGTCTGCCTTGCTCGGTGTAGGGAATCATTTCATTGTGGGTCATTAACATATACTGTAGCATAACTCAGTAATAATGTGGAAAAAAAGTCATGTGTCTGTGGGTTGTGTGAAGTGAAACCACAAGCCATGTCCAAACCTCTGAGTCACCTACGCTGCCTCTCAACAGAGCTGAGTGCCAGGCAGGAAGCACCGACCAAACAAACACAGCACTTAAAGCCATCTATTCTAGACCTCTCACTGGGTGCTCCTTGAAAAACTGTCCATAAGCAATTTTAGAAGGGTAGATTTAACGAGCAGGCTGAGAAAGGCACATATTTCCCCTGCAACTAACGCTTCTCGACCCTGTATGCTCCGTACAGTACAGCTAGAGAGCAATTTCTTGCTAACCCCTGTGGCATCTGCATCCAGCCCTGGCTTGTTACTGTCCACACTGATGGAGTCATTTCCAGATACAGGCTTCACCTCTGTTTTTGCCACCTTCTGGCTTGAAGGCTGCAATAATCCGTAGCTTCAGAATAGCTTTTGACCATCCCTACACTGCCTACTATGATTGCCTCTATTAAATGTTACTACTACGGTGGTGACTGCGGTCAAGACTGAAGGATGCTCATCTGCATGACACTCCTGACATGCTGTGCTGTGGAGGCACTTACAAAGGCCCAAGTTCAGCTCTGAGTTACTTGTACTTACACTGACAGAATATTCATAAAAGTGCATGGGTAAGAAAATGTCTGAATGCAGAAATGGTGTGTGGATCAAGTAAATAATGATATCAGTCTAGAAACTGATTTGGTCATTAGTACTTTGTTGTAAAATATAATGCCAGAAAATCCACGCTCCAGGGTTCCCATCATTCATCTGCACAGTGCTACCTAAAAGAAACTGAGCTCTTACAGAACAAAAAATCGGCATTGCTGTAGCAAGGAAATGAAGATTTAATTTAAAATAAAAAAATCAAAACAGCCACCAGATTTGCCTCACAGTGTTTTTAGGGGATTTATTACTGTCACCTCTGTTCCCTATCCACAGACTGTACATGTTTGATATATGGCCAAACTACAGAGCTTTTCAACACTCTGGACCCGAGCAACCAGTTTTTTGGCCACTTACATCCTGTCATGAGCCAGGCTGATGGTCTCCATGCATGGGCTTGTGGGTACAAACCATCCCACTGTTACTCCCATATGTAGCAGGTCTGATTATTTGCCATTATATGCAAATATATTCTTTCAGTTCTGTTTAGTGGAGAAGTGTGAGCACCTAATAAATCAGGGGGAAAAAAGATTTCTTTGAATGCTGCAGTGCACTAGGAGAGTTTACAAACTCGGTGTTGTGGTTGCTAAAAGTTTGCAAAAAGCCAACTGAACAACTACATGGAAGAAGAATATACTGGGGTATCTACCTGCAAAGTCACCACTTTTGGTGACTTTGTCACCAAAGAAAGTTTCTCAGCCGCAGTTTTGCTCAGGTATGCTGAAGAAGTGAATCGTTCTTCTGGTTTTTCCTAGGCCATTGCTGTCGGTAGCTGTCAGACGCCAGTTGTTAGGCCAGGTGAACCTGTGGTCTGACAAAGCAGGGCTGTTCTTATATTGCTATGAGACACTGGGGGACCTGTGAAGCATCTGGCACAGCTCAGGGTTAGAAATAAAAATGGGAGAGAAAGATGGACGTGGACATTTATTTTGTGATAGGAAGCGAGCTCCAACATGTTATCAGAAAGCCTGGCCCAAAGGTGGTTGCTAGATGCCAGAGAGATACTAGCTCCTATTTTCAGCCCAGGTTTTATACAGCAGTGGCACTGAAGTCCAGAGGAGATCTAATTTTAGATCAGTGAAGGCAAGGCTGAATGCATGAACATAGGCAACCTATCACCAAGCAGTATCTCTGCTGAATGTTGTCGTGCTGGGTATGAAATTTAGCTGCTATATCCATACCAGATCTATGAAATGCCTAGAAATTATTAATCTGTGATGAGGAAAAGAAGATAATTAATTTCAGTATCTTCTTGCAACAGGGAAGCTGTCTGGCAAAATATGTGAGACAAAATATCCATACAGAACCGTGTCAGTAGCTTAAATGTTTAGTTCATTCATATTCTTAACCATGAATAAAAGGGAGAAATTAAATGAGAATCTTTAATTATCTGTATAATTCTTCTTAATGAGTACATTCTGGAGTACCATAACGATGGTGTAGGTTTATGAAACAGATCTACCTTCCCTTAATAAGAAAGAAGGAAATTATACCGTAATACTGGTTAATTACTGGATACCTTTCCACTGTGAATTAAAGGACTGTGCAAACTCAAACTTGGAGAAGCAAAAAGATGTAATACTTAAAAGTACATATGTCATCAGAAAACTGAGAGGGTTAGGGGAAAAGGCCAGGAAGCGAAGGGAAAATAAATGGGGTGAAAAGTAACAGCGATAACTGTGGTCACAGTAGATCCATTAAAGAATGTACCATGCAAGAGCTATGAAGGTAATGGGGCTGCTTGCCTGCATAAAAATAAACACACAGAAGTGCTTTGCTGGGTCAGGACAGAGTGCTTAGGCCTGACAGAGTCAAACCCATGGTCAGTGGAGATGGCAGAACCCAAGCCAGTGAGACTCCTCAACCCTGTATAAAAAGAGACATGGGAATGAGCATGCTTGGAAGCTGAAAGCTAAAATGTTGCGAGATCTCAATGATAATTCTTACTCCAGTTTGTACAGCCGTAGGCATTTATCTTGCCAAAGCTCTTAAACCACTGCCTAACTTTAGGCATGCAGAGAGTTGCATTGACTTCAGGCTTAACTATCAGCATCTTAATTTTCCCACCTATGCAAGCTTCCATGAAGTGTGTGGCTGTGTTGTCTCTGATAAGGATTTCTCCCCAAGTATCTGCAAACTTCCACTTACTGCTTCCTTCAGGCTATGCGCTGTGGTGTCTCAGAGGCAGGCTGTGAGGTTGCGGAGGCCATTGCTCGTTGGATTCATCTATAGGGTTCATTGCTTATGTGTCCTCACCCCTTTGCCTCTTGTTTTACACTTGGATGCAAGCTCTCCGGGAGAGGGCTGCTAGAGAACAACACCCAGCAAGGATTAGAGCTCCTTGAGACTCAAATGCAAGAAAAGCAATGGATTGTGTGCCTTGTTAAGCTTGAGCCTAGGTTACTGTATGAAGTGAATCAATGAAGAATCATGGTCAGTCTGTTCCCAGGCTTGTTTAAGATGATGCTTTAAACTTAGACAAATATCTAAGTGCTTTATTAAGAATAAATCGAGAGTCAGCAGGATAGCGAAGATGCCTGATTTCTTATGGAAAGCAGGGAGAAGAGTTTCTTCTATCCTTGTCTTAGATATATGCATACTTCTCACAGACATATATGTGGGATATATACCCTGAGGCGCTACCTCAGTGGTCTGCCCACACCAGCTTTCACTTAGCTCATAACAGCAAAAACAACAGATTAATTGTGGAGGGATTTCAGTATATCCATAACCCTCACAGGACCTTGGGTACCTCTGAGGCTCATCCCCGGTGGGAGCTGTGCTGTCCAGTTTACGTGCCAGTATCACCAGTGCTCCCTGAATTACAGCCACAGAGTGACACATCCACCTTGACTTGCTGGACTAGTCCGACACACCTTTCACTGAAACACCTTTCACAGGTGCTGGAAGGCAGTAAGAGTTTTCATCTAAAAAGGAGCAGAATGGAGCAAGGAAAGTGGATTTCACAACTGGAAAGAAATTTGCAAACCAATTTTTTTCTCACCCAGTCCCCCCTCGACCCCTCTTCTGTGTTTTGAAGCAAGCTATAGGCAAAACTGTGGCCTCCCTGAAGTCAGTGGAAGTTTTGCCATCATCTTGACCAGTACCAGAACACCCCACAGTATATTGCCTTTGCTGCCAATGCTTTGAACAAGAACAGGGAGGAAATGTGAGAAAATGAAAAGGAAAAATAGAAAGCGTTCAAACCCTGTTCCTACAGCCTGGGAGAAATCACCACTCTTCTGCTACGTGGCATTTTCTGTGTGTTTTTTGTGAATCCAGAATGTAATGTTTCAGTGGGAATTAAGTGAGAACAGAACATAAGGAAATAATCAAAAGCAGGAGAGCATTATTTAGGAGTACATTCTGGTGACATTTCTGCTCCAGCAACAAAAGAATCAGTGCAGCCTGACTCAAACTAAGTAATCTTTCAGGCATTCAACAAATATGGATAGCACCGCACTCCCACAAGAGAAAAGAGTTAGGGCTGAGTGTTTGACCCATGCACAATACATAGTCTCTTGTCTCCTGGTTTTTGCCTCTTCATCATTGCTGGTTTATTACTCCTTAGGGATGATGTGGATGCAAGAAGCAGGCTTGTGTGCAGGAGTGGCCACGCAGGCAGATGTTTATGGGGAGGTCCTTGGGAAGGCCATCCTGAAGGTCAATGCACTATTTAAAGACTCCACTGCAGTGCTGTGACAACTCTAAAGCTCACAGCTGGTTTCAAAGTCTGGCACTGAGCCTCGTTGGAGAGATAACTTCTAACTCAGTCTCTCCTTCCAAGCAATGCAGTGTCCTATTCTTGCTTGAGGCTTTGCTTGTCAAGCCACCCTTGAATAGATCAAAGCTACTGCTGACAGGTATAATTTGTATAATTTAGAAGTCTGCATCATTAGTCAGATAAAAGTTGTGGGACACTAGTTTAAAAAAAAAAAGGAAAAAAAATTGTTTTCTTTATTGTTGACCTGCTGGCTCAGGATTTCTTCCAGAAGGGCAGGGTGTTCTGCTCACTTTGCTGAAGCAGCAATATATTGTGTCGAGATCTGAGCTGCCTCCCCGTGGCTTTGGACCATTACTGAATTAGAGCCAATAAAGAGCATGCCCTCTTTTCTCTGCCTGCAAGTCAAATCCTAGTGTGGCTCAGTAGGACATTCAAGTAATCCCTGATTAAATTAGAATCCTCTGAGCAGAACATTCAGGATGTAGCTGAGGATACAAGCCCACCCTCTGAACAGTCAAATACTACTTCCTAGCAAAATCATAGACAGTAAACGAAAGACTGTCGTAGATACTTGAGAGGCAAAAAGCACTACTATCAATTTTCACTTATAAATGCTTCACTCACACTAGTGACTAGGAAGAATGGCTATCTGGAGGCAAGAAGTGCAATTTAATCAGCATATTATGAATGCACCCTTACAAGACTTGATTTCTGAGCAGCCTCCTCATGTGCCCCGTACCACAGCAGCACCCAGCCTGCTTGCTGAAGCTTGCTAATGCTCAAAGAAAGCAGTTGCTCGTGTTTATGTTCCACATTCTTCCATTGCTCAATATCCAAATATTTCACAATGTAGATCCAGTTTCAAAAGTTCATTTAAGAGAGGATTCTTGTTCCAAGCTGAGTTTCCTGTTGCAGCCTGAATCCCAGAGCGGGTCATGTGCAGCAGTTGGCTCATGACTCTCTGGAGATGCTGCACCACTGATTTTATAAACAATGTATAGTAGGAAATGGATGAATGTGTTTCTTATTTGAATAAATTAAATCTGGCAAATGTAATTCACTCCAACAAGAATACCCGTTGCTCATGGTTCCCAGAGCATGCTGTGCAGCTCTCCCTGGGGGAAGCTGGGGACAAATCTGTCTCTACACAAGGAAAACTCCCTTGCACGTCTGTTGGAGTAATGCCGAACAGAGACAAGCGTTTGATCCTGGAGTCTGATTCCCCGCAGACCAGAGGCCGAACTCTGACCTGAATAACAGAAAGCAGGCTCTGCTTTCAGCAGCCGCGCTGCATGCGAGGAGCCTCTGGTGTGGTAAAGATATAAAACTTCAGTCCTGACAAGAGCGGCTGCCTGGCTTGTCTGGTATGCGAGAGGGAGGCGAGCGCGGCCGCGCTCACGATGGCTCAGGGGAAGTTCGCGTCCCTGCTCCTCGTGGGAAGACCGAATTAATTCCTGCTGGGGACTCCCTCCGGCAGCATTGGGAGGCGTGCGGGGAGCCTCTGTCAGAGCGTGGGATTATGCATGTACGTAGATCCCTGAACATGCTTTGCTGGATCTGGGCCTCTGCTCGGTATTGCGCTCAAATGTTACTCCAGTTAACAGGGATGGTTTCAAGGGCGCAGTGGAGTAAATCCACGTGTTGACCTAAGAGACGAGTAAATCACGGTTCAAAGGGCTGTATTCAAAAACCCTTTTTTGGGATGTGAGCACATAGCTCTATAAAGACTAGCTCATGCTGCCGTTTCTCCAGTACCTGATGGTGGTTGTGGAGGTACCCAAGTGCAGCACGAGCCATTTGACAGCCACGTTTTGGAAGAGCATGGTCACTCTTGGCTTTTGCAAGACTTTTTTGCATGCTTAAAGTGGAGCAGAATGTAGATATTTTTTGTCATTACCCGGTCAAAAGAAAAATGTATTGTCCTATACAGTAGGGCCTGGTTCTCCAGTTCTGCTCCCACCTGGGCTCCATTTGCCCTCTCTGTGTTGTTCCCAGGAGACAAGCAGCTTGCTCCCCATCAGAGTGCCTCGTTGCCTGCAGGTCTGAATGTCTTCCTGGCCTGTGAAAGTTGGGAAATCTCCGCAGGCTGTGAACGGCTCCAGACCCAAGCCTTGGGTGTGTGCATTGGTGAGTGCACAAACAATGAAAATGTGGGTGGCACAAACAGCACCATGTCAATGGAGGTGCCCTGAGGCAAGCCCAGAGATGCCTGTTCCTCTACCCACTTTTTTGATTTTATTTTAAAATTCCTGGCTCTAGCTTGCTTCACGCTCAATATGTGAGTGCACTGCATTGCCTTAAAAGAGGAATGTGACTCCTTATATAGTCAGTGGGGAGATGTATACTTCCTGCCAGCTTCTTTATTATGGTCTTTGGAGGTTTTCAGCTGTGGAGGGAGCTTGTGATATTTCCAAGTCTGGAAATAGTCACTAGTATTAAAAAATGCTCATCTAAAACTTGGGCATGGGTTAACCAGGTTAACCTAGCCTGGCTTTGCTGGGAATCTTGGATCAATGTGTCGGTGCTGGAACTCCAGTGACCCCAGGGGAGTTTCTTCTGAAACAAACGGGTGTAAAGGACGTCAGAATGAGGGTGATGTTCTATAGCAGCCTCTGCCAACCAAAGACCCTCCTGCTGCCCACAGTGCCAGTCCTGCCTCTCTCCCCTGACTTTCCTAAGACTGCTTGTAGTATCATGGCTCTTCTCTGGCCACTGTGACCTTGTGATTAGCTTGTAGTGAGCTGCTGTGATTCCCAGCACTGGGGAGGGTGAGCAGAAACCTGGAGCCAGTGGCTGGACAAAGTGGCAGACCACCCCTTTTGAAGGCAGACTGCTCCGAAAGCAGCTTAGATTTTCCATTGAATGGCACAGCAGTCTCAATAGCTCCTGCACCTTTCTGCTTGTTAATTTTCTATTTTTAAATATGTGTGTATACCTGTCTGTAGGGGTGTGTGTGTGGAGGAGGGGAGTTCTAGCTGTATATTTTGTGCATGCACACACACACATACAGACACCCCTGACCCTACTTATGCCTCAGGATACATCCATTCACCCCTGTGAGCCCAGCATATCTCTTACTCCCCTGAACTCAAATCCAAAGCAATTCCACTTATATACTATGACTTCAAATGAGCTGCAGAAAGTTGAACTGGGCAAAACCAGGCCCAGCGGGTGTTTGTTTTTTGAAGATTGTCTGAAATAGAATAACTCTTTAATCTTTTAACAACCCAGCTTTTGGCCTTTGAGCACTGCAGCCTGTGCAAATGCACCACCTCCACTGGGAAATCTAACTTGCAAAAATTTTGCACTGTTTCCCAATATTATTTGTTCAGGCGTTGAATGATATAGACTTAGGGAATGAAAAAAAGAAAAGCAGAGTATCCCAGTTAGCACAGCCTGTTGCCTCCTCAGTCTAGAGAAAGCTGTTGCCTACAGGGAGTAGTGGCTTGCAGCCAGTGTTAACATGACCTTTTGACTCGCAAGCCTATGGAAAGCTTCTTCTGTCTTTCCCAGGAGGTGTCACTATAAAGTATCACTTTACTGCCATACAGTTCACAGGCATACAAGGCCTGGCTTATGGATGAAACTGGCTGCCAGGGATCTGGCATATAATTTTTCTCCAGCTTTCTTTCTGATGCTCAAAAACCGAGAGCATGACTGAGAAACGAGAAGTCCTAAATATTTTTCTTCTATCTTGGCTTACAAGGCTTTGCAGTTCAGCTGGGTGTCTCCGATCCAACAGCCTCTCTAAGCTACAGAAGATCTCTGATTATTTAAGAGAAAAGGAGAAGACTGCTCGGTGTCTGAGCATACAAAATCCCCACAAACGGTGATACAAGTGCAATCCCATGTTCCAGTTGCTGTACTGGAAACTTGGGCTCTCTTTCCTGTTCCTCCTACTAACTTGTTATTGGACTTCACGTCTCTGCTTCCCCATTGCCCCTGTTTCTCTTGAAACCTGGAGTAATACAAGCTGTTTCCCACCACATGCCAGTGAACAGCAAAACAGGGCCATGACTGTGGTTGAGATACCAACTAGCCCAAGTGGTTGCTAGCAATAACCTTTAGACCTGCATCTGCAACACTTACGAGGAGCATCACTTAGCAAAAGGCATCTTCCTCCAGGCAGATCTGAATCCCCTTTCCAGCACTGAACAAGGGACCTACTTTCCTGCACACAGAAGAAAAGGATTTGGCTCTCTACTTCTTTTTTGTTTCCTATAAGCCTACTACAGGAAAGTTCTGCTTTATTTGAATACACCATTGTTTATTTATAATCTTGTTCTAGATGTGTGACAGATTCAGCATGTGTCACCCAGCAGGGAAACCGTAGTAGGCTGGAGAGTTAACAAATGCACTGCAGTGAAGCCAGATGGCCTGTTTTCATAAGGAGCCTCTGAAAGTTGCTTTGTTGCGTAGATTTTTTTCTTCCTTTGGTGCCCAAGATTCACAAAAGCATTGCTATTGCATATTAACTCAGCCAACAAAGCATCATGGGTCTGCCCTCCAGTATGTATTTCATATAACACCTCCTGTGATCAGAAAACATAAGAACTCAGGCGCTGAATCAGCCCATCATCCTTTGTCCAGAAGTGGAGCCAATAAATAAAGGGCTCCCAAGCACCCTCTCAGTTTCAGTGCACCAGGGGGACTGAGGTGATGGTCTCAGGGTGCTTGTGTCTGCCACGTGGCCCACAGGCTGTCTGGGGGTCCCTTGCACAACCAGCTCCCTCTCTCTGCAGTTGGTGGTTGTGGAGCACAGCCCCAGCTGCCCGGAAGGTCCAGTTTATTCCCCTGGGAGCACCCACGCCTGTCAAAACATCCCAGCACATCAAGGGGGCTTGACTCAATGATTATCTCCTGGGAAGCAGCTGACTTGAAAGCAATCTCAGAGTGTGTACTAATGAAGAAGATGTTCACTGCTTACATTTTTCCCAAAGGACCATACCCCTGAGGAGCCAGAATTTTTCCTTTTTTTCCCCAGGATATCATTGAAGAATGTTTCATCTTCCTTATTTTATCAACTCTTCCTTCTTCTAGTTCCCCACTGGGATGTTTCCCAGTTTCACACAGCTGCATGCAGTTTCTTTTGGAAACCGTTAGTACCAATTTCAAGTTCTAGCCTTGACTTGAGAGAGATGGAGAAGAGTCTCTCTTTCATCAACAATTTTCAGGCTCATGAAAAATGGGGCAAGAGCAGAGCTGATTAGGTATGTGCAGCATCAGTATGCCGGAAGGCTGGGTAATGGAAAAAGAGATGGGCAGACTGATTGCTATTATACATGATATGTCAGCGTTTGTTACGATCAGCAAGGAAAACGTTGACGTTATTGAAGAGGAATGATATTAGAGATTGCTTGGTTTCTCTGTTCAGCTTTGAGTTGTCTGTCTGAATGCAAAGGGTTAAATAAAAGGAGACTATAAGTGGCTTCTTAAAGACCTAAACAGGACAAGTGTTTTATTATATAGATAAGGCAGCATTGCTTGCATAGGTTTGAGGAAAGTTTTGTGATCTTTTTCCCATCTCTGCTTCAGAGGAGAACCTATCCACCCACCCAACTAGCCTCAATCAGCCCAGGAGACAGTATTCTTCCCAAGGCTAGGCATAGTCAGCTAAAACTGGAATTACTATGAAAAGGAAGTTTTGAGGTGGGCCAAGAGAGGCTGTCCAGGGTAGATGACAGAGAGCTTGAAACACAGGAGAGCAGGGGGTTGCAGAGATGGCTTCAGTGTGATGCAGAGATACCAGAGTTAACTTAAAAGTGCTTAGTGGACACTTAAAGCAGGCAGTCTAGAAATGGAAATAGCTATCTGTATCAAAGATAACTACTGTGGTGTCAACTCAGGGCCTTGTAGGGCATCACACTCTGCAGAGCACAGACACTACAGGCTCTATGAGCCACTTCCACTTGTCAGAGGTGAACTTAGAAAGGCCCAGAGCAGCACATGTGTACGCAAAGTCTGTTATTGATTTAAACTTCACTTTAAATGCTTTGAGGAAAAAATAAGTAATGTGTTGTTCTGGAGACGTGGGCTCTACATTACCACGAACAGATTGTCACAAGTTCTTGAAGGAAACATCTTTGAAGGAAAGGACTGTGTAAATTAGTGAGTCCTTTAATTTTTTTATTTACTTTTGGAGTTTGATAACTAAGAAACAACAAAAAAGTGTGTGTTTTTTTTCAGACTTGAATCTAAAATGCTGGGCCAGACCAATCTGGGGAAATGTATTTGAAAACTGGAACTGCTTATTGGAAGTTGGCTTTTCAACTTTTTTTTTCAACTTCTAAAAATGAAAGCAAAGAACTAAATTCAAAAAGAGTTTAGCTGTCGTGCAAAAACAAGTGGAGGAGGTCACAGTGGCTGTCAATAGTAATGAAGAGAAAAAAGCCAGAACTGATTCTTATCACTAAAGTCTAGTGGCACTAATTGGCCTCGGTCCACACTGTTCAGGGTTAGCCCTTTCATATTCATCTTAGAAAGAGACCATTAGAGGTGTTCAAAAGAAACCCAGGGAGCAAGATAACTATTTAGCATTGTGGGCAATCAGGGCTCAGGGTCTTTTCCTGGTCTTCTTTTATTTAATGGTGTAGATGTAACCACCATTGTTACCTCAATTCCATTTGAAGCCTTATAGTCCATATGCTTGAGAGTGACAATTGGAGATATCCCAGTTATTCAGAAAAATGCTCCAAATCCCTATTGTGGGGTGAACCATTCTCAGTGTTTCCTGCTGAGGCTGCTCCTTTTTGCATTGCAGACATAGATATTTATCAGATCTCAAAAAAAAAAAAAAAAAAAAAAAAGCCAAAAACTACACGATGACCCAATGGGGGAAGCAAAATGTTGAGAAACAGGAGTTCTTGGTATCAAGACCTCCTTAGACTCAGGCACATAAAAGAATTGCATTTGGATCTTCAGGAAAAGATCTTGAACATAGGACTATGCAAAACAGACCTGGAAATGGCTAAAACAGGTCTTCTAACATTTCCATAATGTTGGGGAAGGACTGTTTTGGTTTTTGTTTTCGGGTTTTTTTTGATAATTCATTCTGGTTTCCTTGGTGATTTCATCTCTGTTTAAAAACAAAAATGGCTTTGTTTCAGTGGTTGAGTTATTCATTCTGTTCCCTCTTCTTTCCCACTACATATTGCCCAGACTTTTTGCAAGATCCAGACCCCTGGTGACCTGCAGTTTTCCACTTTAAAATATAGGGACAGGGCTGTAGCCAAGATCTTGCTCCAGGCAGAGGAGAATATGTGACTGCACTTTAAGAAATGGAAGATACTAAGGGAAAGAAAAGATCCTACATACGCACACACTGGAGCACCTATTCCAGAGAACGATATATCCAGGTAGCTACAGGTACAGCTGGATGTTATGGTTAACATAACAGTTTTGTAACCAGCTTTATGGTTACAAAATCATCAGGATGGAAAGGACTTCAAGAAGCTATCTGGTCCTTTCCTCACTTGAGGATGGTGTCATCCATAGGTATCTCTTTCCTGGTGTACAAAGCCTTATATAAACTTAAAGATAGCACCTATAGCACAACTTCAAACAGTGAATGCTTAAGCTTTGAAAAGCTAAATGTTTAGCTGGGCTTTGAAGCAGATGCCTCCCTTAAAGTGCACGTCTTTATGTTGATATGATTCATGTAATTGTCAAAGTGTTTTGGAAATGTCTTGAGGACATGTGCCAAAGTAGGGCCCATTTAGGTGGAAATAACAGGAGATAGTCCCTCAGTGTTTCAACAATCTCACTTCTCATCTCTGGGTAGGAAGTAGAGGTGCAATAAAATGTGTATAAACGAGAGAAATAAAACCAGACTTTTGGGGTTTTATTAGAGGCATGTAAGCTTGGTTACGTTTTCAAAGACATATGAATTTCCCATGGTGTCAGAGCCAGCTGATTCTTTTCTAATATGTCTAAATTCAAAAATAGGCAAAATTTCTCTAAATGTCAAAAATAGGCAGCTGCTAAATTATAATGAGAAAAGAAAAACTGAGATTATTATTTTTTTAATGTTCTTTTATATATGCATATGTGTATGTACACATAGATACATGGACACATATGTATTAATAGAAGGAACCTCGGATATTCTATAAAGTGCATTTGTACATATAATAGCAACAGCAGTTATTTGGTTTAGTGCACAGATGTACAGAAGCTTTCTCCAGCTTCACTGTAGGCTATTAGTAAATGTATGGCAGGTATAGTGATATGGTAGATCATAAGGGTATTGTAAGAGCTGCTGTAATGTTTCAGAATAGCATTTCAGGCATGAAATAACCTTAGTCTAATTTATCCATATGCTTCCAAGCATAACTGAGTAGATCAGCTCTGAAAAACTGCATTTCTTAGAACCAAGGATCTTCCTGGGAAATAGGAAATAAATATTGTTCAGACTGTTGATGAGGTTTACAGCTGTATGACTTCTATGGGTTATTCCACAATACCAGTCACAAAATTATCTGCAGAAAGATAGAAAAACAGGAGTTTTGGACAGTTAAGATTTATTAATTTTATCTATTGACATATACCCCAGAGGAAAAAAAAATGTTTATGATGACTGTTTTTCTGTATTAACCATGCTATTGCATTGGCACATTGGAACATCAGGATATTGGAGTAAAACAGTGGCAGACAGTCCTAGCTGCTGTCTAGTTTCTTCTTGTTTCTCATGGGTTGTTTTTTTTAATAGCAGACACTCACAGTTTTACTCAGCATGGTGCCGTAAACACAGTCGAGTGGCTTCCAATGATCCACTGTATTGCATCCCAAGCTGCACATGTCTGAAAGGCGTGTAAAGAGAGAACATCCAAAGGCTAAGATAGGCCACTTGAATGCACAGAGCTGATCCTATATGTACGTACCACGACTCCTCCAAATGAATTGTGAAAGAAGTAGTCAAGTTGGCTTCCTTCCTTCTCCTGCCTAATTATTCAAAGGAGAGATTCTGCATAGAGTTTGGCTAGTACAACTTTTGCAGTGCAAGTAAAACCATAGAGAGAAACAGAAGTTTCACTGTTAAGAAACACTTTCATTATCTAAGCTGGCATGTATATATCTGTATTAGGTGATTAAACATAGCTTCAGCTGATACTAAAATGCACATCAGAGATGTACCTTCTTGCTCTGTCTTGAAAAACTTCTGGGAAATGAAAGGTTGAGACAGACAAAGACAACCCATCTCCCTGATATGATTGGTGTTACTTGTTTCTCTGCTTGTAAAGGCAGCCTGATATCTGTAACCAAGCCTGGTTCTCCTCTTTCTGCATGAGCTTGTTCGGCTGTGCTCTTTTTTACTGCCTTGTCTTTTCAAAAGATCACTTCCCTAAAATAATTAGGAAAAAGGGAATTGGAAAGGAGTCAAATGCTTCCCACTTTTAGCTTGTACAGTCATTCCTAGGTCAAGTCCACAGGAAATGTTTAATTGCTATGGGACCTTGGTAGTCTCTGGTTAAGTTTCTCATGACTGTGGACCACACGGCACCCCCTTACACCTCTGCAGGATACCAGAAGGTATGTACATACTGTACCAACAAATTCTTGATTATAACTGGTGAAAGATGGACACCAAATCGCTGCTCACTGCAGGGAGGACAATGTGGGAATTTCCAGCCTGGAAATTCTTTAGTCTTGATATGCCTATCTTTGCTTCATTACTCCCCTCTCCCTACTCCCTGGGCCTGGAATGTATATTATATGTAGTAAAACTTGGATTCCAAGTCTAAATGGCATTTGATACCATTCGGGTATTTCATACTAGCATATAACAGTTTGTTTCATTTCATTTGCTCCCTGTAGGTAGCACAGAATTATCATGTAGAACCAGCCTACATCTCAAACAGGGGTCAGGATGGTATATGATGTCTGTATACTATGTTTCAGCAGATGGTGCAAGAAACCTTCATAGCAGGTAACTGGAGAATAATGGACCCAGGCAATATGGTCTCAACCTTCTTTAGTAGGTTTGTATACTTACACAGACATTTCAATGAAAAACAAAATCCAGAGGTGAAGGTGTAGCGATGGTGTCATTTAAGGAGGGAACTCAGTCATTAAGGAACAGCTTCCTGCTGTCTCCTCTTTTTCCTGTTCTTACATTTATCTGATCTGTTTCCACCTACCATAAAATCCAGATTAAATATTATACCCAGCTAGTATATACACTCTGTCTGCTAGAATCTGCTGGCAACTTTTGTTTTCATAAACTCATCATTTTATGAGCAATGTCTTTTTTGAATGATGTCTTTTCTAAACACAGACTTTGGGTGTATAGTTTGAAACACAGTAGGAATAGGCAGAAATTATTCAGTAAAATAGTTGCTTTTCAGAAACAGCCATTCATCTTTGATGTTCATTTAATTCTCTCCACCTGGAGCAGTTCCACTTTCTGAAAATAAAGAAATAAATAATATTTTCTAGGTTAGAAATCAACTGTCTCTAGAACACAGAGGTTGGGGCACACATATGCGTTGAGGGAAATATCCCTATGTCAGTGAATATTTAATTAGTTATGCAAAGTGAAGTAAGTCCAAAACACATCAGGAGTCCCTCTGCAGCATAGGAAAAAATCCAAAACAGGAAAATGTTAATGAAGTACCAAATCTGCTTTCTACATTCCTTGTAATATGGCTGTTCATTAATGGCTTTTGAAGCTCACAGATGCTTATAAAAATAGCTGCTTTCTGAACTTGGAACCTGAAAAGATCTTATTTTAGATATAATGGTTGCTTTAGAAGTGGTAAGTTATGCACGTGCAAAAAGGATGTACTTCACAGCATGTTTTCTACTTCCATCTTTAACATCGTGAGCTGAAATAAAAGGTAAACATGACCACTCGAACAGTTTGAAATACTGCAACTTGTTTCAGGACTCTCCAGTCTACCACAATCTTCACACTTATTGCTATTTCTACTTGAATGCAATCAGTAGGTACTACACTAAAGCCATCTTCTGTTCAGGTTAGACATATGAATTGCAACATGTAGTGTCAAGGGAACAATGTGCAATCTGAGATTGCATGTCCAGAGCTCCTGTAAGAAAGACTGCAGGACTTCACTGCCCAGTGCTACCTTGAGAGTGGGAGGACAAAGTTATCGCTGAATCTTTCTGCCTTGCAGAAATAGAAGTGTTACCTTGATGGTACTCGGTGGTGGAGGTTTTACTCCCAACAGGAAGAAATGGCATGTTATGCTTCCCAGGAAAACTGCTCCCTCTCAGACTATCCTGCCTAAACAAAGGCTTTCTGCTCAAAATGACATGTTTGGGGATTTTTATTGAGCCCTATATCAGTCTGGAGTCATAGTATCTCTGTCTGCCAGGTTCAGTTTAGGCACATGGTGTTACTACAAGATTTTTCAAACTGTTAGCCCTGTAATGCAGCATGAAGACTACCATCAGTTTGGATTCCTTCCCACTTGTACCTAATCACCCATAGCAAAGACTCTACAGCAAGCTCTCCTGCATGTCTGAGAAACCAGTTCTATCTTGTAACAGAGTAAAGTCAAAGAAAAAAACATAACTGAACTCTGGGCATCAGCTGTGTCTTCAGTTGCCACCCAAACAAGTTTTCATCCATATATAGTCTGGCAACTGGTAGTGTCCTAGTTGCCATATAACCAAGACACTCAAGACATAAACCATATAATGTTGGGTGCCTAGATAAGTAATCTTCTGTATTATCAAGGGGGAGAGATGTATTTCTCCAGAGGGCAATTGAGAAGATACTGGTATTCCACACCACCATCCAGAAAAACACAGTCTAGCCTTCTAGGCTTTATAGTTAGGTACTTAAAATTAGGCAGGGTAGAAATATTTTCCCATTTGGAAATTGGGCACCACACCCTATAAGTAACTTAGGTTCTTCCATAACATACAAATATTTAACCAATGCACAGGCAGACTTATCCCATGCTTGAAAAGTGTCTTCAAGTTAGTGGGATGTCCAGCCCTCTGAAAATACCTATTGCTCTATATCACATAGAGAAAACACCCAGGTGACTACCACAGATCAGAGGCACAACTTTTCAATGGATAAACTGAAATGAGATGAATCTCTCTAAAAGACAGCTCTGTTATGGAATTTAAATTAGGTCAGCAGCTGGCTGAATATTCAGGGTAAGATTATGTACCATTCTGATTGTGAAAGGTGTATTTTCCATATAGGAATCCCTATCTCCTTACAAATCACTACTGAATTTTGGGTATCGTATGTTTATCAAGGAGATCTGTTACGCCTTGGACTTAAAATGATGCAAACATTGGTGGGAGAGGAAGACTATCTGTTTTGAAGAGAAGCTACACAATTTTAGGGCCAGTGTTTTTTAATATTTTTATAAATGATCTGGACACAGGAATCGAATATACCTTAAGTAAGTTTGTTGACAATACTAAGCTAGGAGGAGCTGTGGACTCTGTCAAGGGTGGAGAGGCTTTACAGAGAGACCTTGATAGACTAGAGAGCTGGGCAATCATCAACCATATGAAATTTAACAAAAGCAAGTGCCAGATCCTCCACCTGGGACAGGGTAATCCTGGTTATACATACAAATTGGGGGATGAGTGACTGGAGAGCAGCCCTGCAGAAAGAGATCTAGGCGCTTGGGTTGATGGCAAGTTGAACATGAGTCAACAGTGTGTCGTGTGTCCTGGCAGCCAAAAGAGTCAACTGTGTCCTGCAGTGCATCAAGCACAGCATTGCTAGCCGGTCAGGGGAGGTGATTGTCCTACTCTGCACTGCACTGGTGTGGCCCCACGTCGATTACTGTGTGCAGTTTCGGGCGCTTCAATGTGAGAAGGACATCAAACTATTAGAGTGTAACCAGAGGAGGGCAACCAAGATGGTGAAAGGTCTCAAGGGCAAGACTTACAGGGAGTGGCTGAGGTCACTTGATTTGTTCAGCTTGGAGAGGAGGAGGGGTGACCTCATCACAGGCTACAACTTCCTCCAGAGGGGCAGCAGAGGCAGAGGTGCTGATGTCCTCTCTCTGGTGACCAGCGATACGACACAAGGAAATGGCATGAAGCTGCCATCTGAACTTCCCCCTGAACATCAGGGGAAGTTCAGATTGGCCATTAGGTAAAGGTTCTTCACCAAGAGCATGGTCAGTCACTGGAACAGGCTCTCCAGGGAAGTGGTCATGGCACTAAGCCTGTCAGAGTTTAAGGAGCATCTGAATGATGCTCTTAGTCATATGGTTTATTTTTAGGTAGTCCTGCCAGAAGCAAGGATTTGGACTTGATGATCCTTATAGGTCCCATCCAACTTGAAATACTCTATGATTTATAATTCTATGAATAGGTGTTCCTTCATACCTGGGAAGCTGAGGACAAGCTGTGTCTTTCTGGACATGATGGGGTCCAGCATGGAGGAAACAGGAATACGTTTAGGTGCTAGGAGTGGAATGGGAAACAAGGAAGGGGATGGGGAAAAGGCATGGGCTGCTTGGGTTGTCTTGAAAAGGTGGCATTCACCATACTTCCACAAACAAGAGGTGCAAAACAGATCTCCAAAGGACTATCTCCTGGACAGCTGAGAATCTAAAGAAGTGGGGTCATAGAGGACAAACAACATCAGTCTCCAAAACTTAAGAGAAAACAAAATGAATGCAATCCTTCAACGTATAACTTCAAGACTGGCTAGTAAGCACAGGAAGACAATTTTATCCCTTTATAGGAGCCTTAAGCTATGGCTTCATATTTATCTCTATGCTCCTAACCCCAAAGTTTTCCACATCACTGTGCTTAAACAAGCCTTACACTCAACGTTCAAGAACTGTGATGGGGCATGTGAGCTCCTCTCATCCATGTTATGAAGAACTACTTGGCAAGTAATCTCTAAGTATCACTAAATTCTGGATAAGCTGCCTTACTTAGCCCAAGGACAAGAAACTGTACAGACATTTGCATATCAATTTTCTACCTCTGGCTTTTACAATAGGAGCTGGAGTTGGGCAGCCACAGCATACGTTTATAAAGCTTACAGCTGTGTTCAGTGATAAGATAAGAGGTTCTTTTGTAGAGACCACAGCAAAAGCTTTGTCAGTGACTGAAATGACACTTTTATCTCATCATGAAAGATGCCCCTTCCAGTGGAAGTCTAGCTGGCATGACATCATCATTTGAATTGGGATTTTTTTTCCTGGAAATGAGAGGGAAGCAGCTTGCTGATTTATGAAGTAGTCTGTCCTTTTTTATTATTATTTGTAACGTTAAAAGAAAATTAACTGCAGCAGAAAGATTTTATAACCATCTATAAACTTGGTTATCAGCATCCCAATATTACCCAATAAATAAATAAAACAAATAACACCAAAACCTGTAAATGGAATATTTAACATCACAGTGCCACAGTGGAGATGCTCTGAGCAGAAACGTGCATTAAAAAACTATTTTTTATGTTTACTTTGATGCTTGTAATATTCTGAAGCAGAATTTTCCCTGTCTTTCTCTAAAGCTGCAGGCGCATTTGGCTGTTAGTTTGTTAAAAGTCTGTGAACTCTTTCTCAGTTTCTTGATATCAAAAAGAGACGGACTGAGAAATCACCCGATACCTGTAAAGTTACCCATTAAGGAATGATTTTGTGGTTTTGATATACCATTTAAATTTGTTCTCACCTAGCTTTAACTATCTGCAGGTTAGGCGTTTAGTTTATGCTCATCATGTAGCTCTATCACTATTGACTGACAGACAGAAAGCCTAAGAGGACAACTGTTTTCACCCATGCTGACACCTGTTTTTCATTCACTTTTGAAGTCTCAGGGTCGACCTTAGATGAGCTGGTGAGTTAATAGATAATTTAAATTAAATGAGATGAATTCCACCCATAATTTAAAGAATGACTTTGGTTTCAACTTGTAGGGGAAGGGTCCAAGACTTCTGTCTACATAGTCTATCGAAGAGAAGACAAACAGTGATATAAACATGGTTTATATGGTCTCTGAGGGGATGTAACCTTTGATTACGTTTGCTTCAGCCTGTCAGGCAATCACCTAATGGCTGGAGGTTGAAACTGAGGTACAGTTTTTAATTGTGAGTAATTAAGGAATGGAATGACTTATCAAGGCTGGTGATCAGTTCTTTACTACTGGCAATTTTAAACTGAGTCCTAGTTGAGTTTTTTTTGGTCTGTTTTGTGTTGTTTCTTTTCCTTCTTTTTCTATTTTTTTTTCCTCCCCAACTGAAACAAGAATTAACTCCAGGAAGCCCTTTGATCTGTACTTTGGTCAATAACTTGTAGTCTTTGTTCTAGGCTACATCAACCCACCATACCCTCACCTTCAAATTAAGTCAGGCTCATCTCACTCAGTTTTGGCAGCTTAAGAGTTTGGCAGTGTGTGTTATCTACAGTCAATAGAGAGAAATAGGTACTTCCAGGTAGACTGGGCTGATCTACATGGATCTCTGTGGAAAAAATAATTCACATACATAAACTTTATAATGATAGGGATCCGAAGGAAAATTTAAAAGTTTATGGACATGGAAAGTGCTGAGAGCCATTCCCAGGGCACCTTCACGTACTGGCAGACAAGCTGGACCCCTGCTACTGCTTTCCAAGACTGAATTCCCTTCATGTGTGTATAAAATTCCACATATGATCAAAGAAACAAAATTTGCCTGTGATACTGTAAGACAAATCATGACAAACTCAATCAAATCCTATCAGTGCAATTCAGGCAAAATTTCTGCTGAAATCCACGTAACAAATGTGGATTTCTCCTGATACACAGATCATAGATTTGGATTTTCTTATCCATGTTAATTCATATTCCTTGCAATAAAGAGAACAGCTGAAACCTTTAGTCAGGTATAAAGACAGGGATGCTAAGAACTGTGCAAGTCTTATTTTCTTTTAAACGAGTTAAAGGTATTATTCACCTCCAGATTATTAAACATAATTTGCCCAAGTAAAAATTTAATATTGTAGGGTATGGTGCTAACTATTGTATAGTACAAATGTCAAGCAACAGCATGCCTCATTATTATACACTTACATTCAGTAAGACGATCATTTACCAGTTGTGTTCTTCTGCTGAGGTCCTCACACTGTAATTAATCTATGCATTAGAGGTCAGATCAGACCTTTTGAGCTTTAATTTCAAAATCCCAGAGCTCTGTTCAGGTAGCTAATACTTCGGTGAGCCAGCTACTGAAATTTCATCCATAGGTGTATAGGAAGAAAAAAGCTCATCTTTGCAGCATATCCAACAGCATAGGTCTAAAGGGCATGGATTTGGCCTCCTTTACTCTGGCAGTAGAGAGATTTATTCTTCTCAAAAAGATGGGGTAAATATTATTGAGCTCTAGAGTTCACACTTCAGCTAATGACTGTTTTTCAGAAAGCCATCTGCATGAAATTGCAAGACTTTCTCCATTCGCTGTGTGAGTGTGCTGCCTTATGTATAAAACAACTGCAGTCCAACATAGCATATCAGTGGGATTTTGTGTTATATTTTTGTCTGCTGTCACATGGTCAAAATCCTACATCCCTTGCTTCAGCAAAACTCCCCAAAATGTCTGTGCAAATTTTGCTAGGATAAGGACAGTGAGGTTGGTGAGCAATGGCTCGGCACAGCAGACACTGGATTAGAGCTTGAACAAAAATTGTAATTCCTTTTCCACCAGTTCTGACACTTTCTTTCCTTTTAAATCAGGTCAAACAGCTGAAAGAGCAGAACAAGCTCTGAAAACAGACCTGAAAACTTTCTAAAGTAATCTGTTTTTATACACAGAAATGAAAGGTTCTGCTGTCCCTTAATTGGAAGGTTTTATTTAAAATTAAGGTGACATTGAAGTGCATCTGCCCAAGGAGCCATGGCACACATTACAATTGCAATTACAATGCCTGAGACCCCCATTCTCCTCTTGGATGAAGATACTTGGCAGATTATGAGAGGCTTGTGTACATTTCAGTGGATCACACTGCTTTATTTTTGTGTAAAATAAACTTTTACTAAATCCAGTATATCTGGAATGTATTTTTTTCAGAAGAAATTTAGGAAGGCAGAAGGGTGCAGCAAGGAAAGCCAGACTTCCTCAGGAAATTATTTATTTTGCTGAAACAGCATTATCTCTAGAAAAATCATTTCAGTGGAAAATTCACAATATTCAGAACAACATAGAATATTTTGCTGCTCCTTTTCCAGAAAGAAATGAGGTACTAATTAATTCCCAAGAGAAGTGGAAGGATTTGTTTCTTGTTTTGTTTTTAAAGGATATATATTCAGTCCCATTGGAATTGAAAGAATATCTCAGACCTGAATAAAGATGCATTCCAGAAGATGTCAAGAGGAAAGCTTTTGCAGAGCCAGCTTCTTCAAGAGCTTGTTACAAGCCAGTGTTTGCAACCAGTAGCTTTAATAAGAGCTGAATTTATACACAAACATTTAGAAAGCAAATAAATAAATAAATAAGTGGGGAGAGAGAAGAGAACTTCACAGCATTTGGTATAATATTATGAGCACAGCATTAGAGAAAGCCATGCATCTGTTTTATAGTTGGTTTATATTCTTCTCTTATGTGTGCATTTTATGCACATAAAAATTAACAACCTTTGACTATCCATTTGTATTTATAACATCTGCAGTACCAATGGCTGCAGTTCTAGTTTCTCTGTCCCAGGCTTGCTAAGCATCCTAATTTGCAAAGAAAATGCCAGATAACTCTCCAGGGGAACATTCGCAATGTCAACATCTCTTGATTCCTAGACACCCTAATGTCACCAGTGGGAAGTCTGTAATGAAGGAAATCCCACTGGCAGTGAAGCAGGGTACAGATAGAAATGCTGGTCTTTGCTTTTTCTGTTTGAACCAATTGAGGTATAACTAACTGCAGTCTGAGACTGGAGTGGTCTTTCGGCTTTGGGGTAAAGAACATATTTTGACTATGTAAATGAAAAAGATCATGGAACAAGACGAGCTTAGAAAACTATATTCATGCTATGACTGCTCTCCCCATGGCCCTAATCAGAGCTGGGTGGTTTCCCCCAGAGACCTGTTGTTCGTGAGTACCTGGACAGTAAGGGTTCTGCACCCCAGTTTCTTCTCTGAGGACACTGGAGTTCACTACTGCCTTCGTACAAAAAAAAACCCCAAGGCCTCCAGAGAACCATTGGAACAAATCCCCAGACTGAGACAGTGGGAACTACTTTTGTGATATTTTTAAGCGAGATGAGATAAAAAAAGAATTTTCTCCTCTGCTACAAATGGCTGCAGTGAAAATGTTCCAGGTGGTGTGCAGCTGGTTCAATTAAACTATTTCCATTTGCAGATAGATTCCCTAGCTGTGAGGAAGTTGCTAGTTGTTTTGTTGATTAATTCAAGATTTCTGTTGAGCCTGCTGTGCTGTGGGGGAGCAGGGGAGTATATCCAGAGAGAAAATGAAAAGTTTCTGATGAGCTGCATCCAGTAATACAGTGAAACTGCATCTGCCTGGGATTGCCAGTGTGTACTTTTTGATACTAGCCCTCCCTCACCAGAAGCAGGCAGAAGTGAGATAGTGGATTATGGTGGAAAGCTGTTTTCAGAGAAGTATGGATGAGGAAAAGGCCATGTAGTAAACTTCAGGTGAACATTGAGTCTGTTGAGCCTCTTCCCAGTCTGTGGTGAAGAGTCACGTACATCCCGAAAGTGCATTGCACAAACCAGAACATTTGATAAGGGTTTTGTTGAGACTGCTGTCGAGACTGGCTGTGCCCCCAGCACACTGGGGCTGTCCATGGAGCACAGAAGGTCTCAGAGCTCTCCAGAGGAAAAGCTAACCTGGAAGCAGACCTTCATCAACACTGAGGAAATAGCCAAGGCATCCATGTGACGGAGAAATATGAATTTAGGCAGAATTTCCTTCACTTTAGTCTTTCTTGTCAGACCTGCAGGTCTACTTAGTTGTTACAGAAACTCTCTCCCACAACACCAATGGCCCCTTTGCAGATTTTACATTAGAGGAATAAGAACTATATTTCAGCTTGAAAATGTGTGTTTCCAAGCAGAGGTTTCTGTTTGTTTATTTGTTTGTTTCAGCAAGATGAATAGCACCCAACTTAAAAAAAAAAAAGCCATAAGCTTCACATATGTTTATTTTGTTCATGTCAGCTGCACTGTGGGGTGAGTTTACCTTGGCTAACACACGCTCACAGGAAATAAAAACTGCATGGAGAGGAATATCTTTAAAATGAGCAAAGCAATAGAGATTGTGCTTAGTAATCAATACTGGTTGTGTGTGACAGGGGAAAGGAACTAGGGCTCGGTGCTACTGAGTTGCTTCTTGTCTTGGTCTGACTTGCAGTTCATAAGTTACAGGAAAAAAAAATGAAAGGAAAAAAGTAAAGGAAAGGTATTTCTCTCAGGAAGAATGGAAATAGCTTTTTCTGTAGAGGTTAAATATCCCATGTTATCAAGAAGCAAAAAGAAATAGCTGCCAGAGACAGAGCCAACAGGTGATATAAATTGTCAGTAGCTGAAGTTACGTATAGCCCACATATGCTTTCCCAGGGCACTGTCAGTACATAAGCTGCAGTCTCATCTCACCTGCCAAGCCCCTTTTTCCCCTCCCCACCGTTCCTCATACCAAATTAAACTCGCTTTTCCTTTTTGCCATGTTAATTTTAAGTTGGAGCAGGTCTTCCCACCCTCCTTGGGCCCGGGTTGTTGCAGCGGTGGAGGAGCTGCAGGACTGGGGGTGAGCAGCAAAGCTTTTTTGGGCTGGACCCATCTATGCTGGCTTAAAGTGTTTGTCAAGCATGGCCTTACTTCCAAAGTCTTGCAGGATTGGACTCTGACTTTGAAGTAGGCTGTGCTCGCTTCTGACGTTTCTGGCAGTACAGGGCTCCTTTGCAGAGTCAGAAAGTTATAAAGGGCAGTTTATCCAATGACAGAGACATAGAATTTTTTTTTTTTCCCCCAATATTGGAGAACTCAGGTTTTTCATTACAATAGTGTTCTCCAGATAACATTAGTGCAGAGATTTGTGTGTATAAGAACATTAGTTTCTGACTAGACCTTAAAGAACACTAAACACGTAACTTTATGATAATCTTCAGGAAGCAGGAAATTGTTGCTAAGACAGCACTTCATATTTTATGATGAGCTTAGCAGCTAGCAAAATGTATACATTTATACAATTATGAATCAGTTATCAAAAAGAGCAATTTTCAGAAGAATCTTCTCTGTGTTACAAAATACATCTTTGGAGGGTGCTATTTAAATAACCTGAGAGAAATTCCACACTCATGTTTCTATCGAAGTAAACGAGGTCAGACTCTACCTGGTACAATTTGTGTTCCAGAATTCTGTGAGTCCCCTTGAGAAAACTTTCCAACTCTACAGAAGTCTTACAAACAATTACACAGCATAACAGCTCTGCTTTTGCACTTACTGCATTTCTGAAACTGGCTGTTAAAGAAGTACAAAGTTGCAATAGCTAACCAGAAAGTTCAGTGACATACGTGTAGCTATTTTGCTGTAATTTTAAAATGTTGTCTTCAAGATGTTTTCTTTAGATTGTAAAATGCTGTATTCTGGTCACCAAACCACCTAGACAGCCAAAGTCTGTCCCAAATTTGAAATGACGGAGCTCTTGTTTCATAGTGCTTTGATATCAGTTTTAGCTCCGTGATAACAAAATTGAAAGGATTAAAAGAAGTTGCTCTCTTTCAGAGAACTATCTAACTTTTTGCAATGTGCCCTTTGCATGCTAAGCCAGGATTTGGGGGCTGTAGTCAGCAAAACATAAAAGCACCTGCAGGGCAATCCAGTGCCACTAAAATTTGTGTCTTGATTTCATTAGAAATGACTTGCCACTCATATACAACAGAATATGAAAACCCAATAGTTCTGTATCGCTCTTTCAGATCCCAATATTCTGACTTGACTTAACAAATGTTTCAGTAGCCTGAGATGAATACTAAAAGCAATGAACAAAAGTTCCTGAAGGCAGAATCTAGCACGTTGTTGAAAAGGATTACCACTAAACAAACTTCAGAAATTTATTTTTGGAAAACAGGTACTTTTCCTAAGCTTTCCTATATATACCGTCATGCTTTTGAAAATTCATGCTGTCAGATTTTCCCACTCTGATGCAAAGTTGGTTAACTCTGCCAGGCTGGAGTTGGCAACTCCAGTAGTTTTCTCCATCCAGTGAAGCCAGGAAATATGAAAGCTGGGGAATGGTTTCCCCTTGAAGTATATTTTCGACAATTCACATATGTGGTATTGACGATTTGGGCAGAAGTCTCCTTTGCTTAGCTGAATATCAGAACTGGGCCTCCTGCCACCATCACATCCTCATAAACAGGTTTGGCTCAGTTTTAGCACAGCTAAAATGGAGGAAAACAAACCTACTTTTTATGCCTTGTGAATCAATACTTGACCCTGTGTGTTGCCTATACCACCCTAGGCTGCAACCTGTTTTAAGCATAAAGGCCATTAAAAAACTTTAATTAATTGACGGTAATTCTAATATGACATATTCTTCATTTGGCTGCAGGCAGAAAGTCCGGTGAATGTCGTGAAAAGCATGGGTTTGCCAGTTCTACCACATGCTTCTCACATTTTCAGTGACTGTACCTACATGTGTCAGAAATAAACCACAAGGAATGTGAGTGTTTCAGGCAATACAAGACAAGTTTTCAAGTGGATCTACAGTAGCTTTTGGAACACAAACATGCTCCTAGCTGTGTGCCAGATAGCAAAAATCAGCCCACCCCTCTCTCAAACAAGGATTTTAATTACACCACACTGCAGCAGATTCAGCTGAAGTCTTTGAGAAGACACAACTGTCATGCTTTAAATAACAGAGGCTCTGCCCAGAGGTTGAAGCTTTACTGGAACTTATGCCTGGTGTAGACTGAGGTCCTGATTCCGTACAATTTGGAAGAAACTTTTGACATGATGTTTCAAAGGTCTCCTCTGTTCTCATCAGAGAAGAGAGTCCATTAAAACGAGTGTCCAGTTCTTATGCACGTTCTGCAACGGGGGGCTTACCGTAGAGTTGTTTTTTGGTATGCCAAAAAAGATTTCAAACAGCCATTAAAACTGTATTGAATCTAATTCCTTTCAGTACTACATTCCAGGGAAGGTCCTTCCAGGGAAACCATCTTTTTCTAGAGGAATGAAAATTAAACAAACAGAATCTTTTTAAGCAGGAAAAAAAAAAAAACCAAAACAGGGACTGGCATGACAGGGTGCGATGTGGCACCGGTAGGCATCTCAGCCCCAAGGGCTGCTCTTACATTTGCTGGCAGATCCAAGGCTCTCCCAAGCTTCACCCACGCTAGACCCAAGTAAACCAATCTTTCCTGAACCTGTCTGTGCTTTCACCTCCAACACCTGCGAAATGTAAGTAGTTTCACTACTCTAAAAATAATTATCATTTTGAATTAAATTCAAGTGTGGACACAAACTAGGTTCCAGTTGTATTTCCCTTCTGTCTGCCTGCCAGGCCCCGCTCCACTTTGGAGGTTCTAGAGTCTTAGCTGGTTTTTGCAGTAGCCATCCTGTTGTTGATTCAGCTTTAGCTTCATTTCTCTAGGACACTTAGATACTTCTGCAAGGACAGCTGTCTAGCTGTCTGTTGTTCCTGTTCCAGGATTTGCCCCTTTTATTGCTTGAGTGAAGTTTATCCTTACTGCAATCCATACATTTTATTTATTTTATCTCTTTGAGCCTATTTGTCAAGATTTTTTGAATGTTAATCTTCTCTTCCAAAACTTTTGCAGTCTTTCTCAGGTCATCTACAAAATGTCACAGTCCTGTTTTATAGTCCATTTTACAGGTCACCAGTGAAACCTTTGAACAGATCCTGTTCAAAGGATCACTGCAGAGTGAAGGTTCACTGCAGAGCCCTGATCATCCTTCCTGATACAAACCATCAAAAATACTGTCCACAATTCACTGTGTGGTTTTGCTCCCAACCTGTAGGAGGACCTTCTAAGCCACATTCATTAGCTTTTCTTTCAGGTTTGAGAACAGGCAGCTCTGATATTGCAGTCCCATTTTATTTTTAATGATGTTTTGACCATGATAAAGCTTTTACCTGTATCTGTCTCACACATTGTCAGAGAAATGTGGGTAATGCTATTTTCTCATGTGCCTTACAGCTGTGCTGCAGGGCTTCATCAACTGAATATAAGATACTTTGAAGAGAACTTCAGCAGTAAGTGCTCCAAATTGATAAGGGTCCTAGTGGAGAGCATCCATCTATACAGAGAGAAAGAACATGATTCCCCTTTCATCTCCTATGAAAGCTGAACTGTTTAATTTCATTACTTCAGGGAACACCAGCAAGAAAGCAAACACTAAAGAAATTCTTAAATCAAGGCAATATTCATCCCTTCCCTACCAGCCACAACACGGTTCAGTTGCTGAGTTTGCAGAAATTGTAAATGCTTTCCTTTGCCTCAAAACACCACTTCTTTATCAATTTTATCTCTCAGAACTTTAAGATACTCCCCCCCACTGCACTTGCAAACACCTCACACTGGACTCCTCTGCCACACTGTGTCTCTGATTTAAAGGAAAATTTCATGAATGACAAGCAATGACCTCTCTCCTGCTTCCTGTGTGGGCTGTTCTCAGCTGGCTTGATCAGTGCAGTTCTGGTCTTTATTGCATAGTGCTTCATCTTTATAGCTGTTATCAGACATTTATATCACTTCCTTCGTATGCTGGGTATTATTGGCAGAGGGTCCGCTGTACAATGCATCAAACATATACTGGAAAAGTGCTTTTGGCAATGATTCTGGATTTCTTTTTTTTTTTTTTTTTTTTTTTTTTGGTTCTGCAATCAGGCTGCAGCAGACATGATTTGTACTTGTTGCTTGTATAGGCTTGGAACTCAAAATGCAGAAAGACAACCACGTTTTTCAGCATGGAAGTCTGGAATTTTTCCTCAGTGCAGCAGTCTTAGACTGGTATGACAGAGAATGGGATTGTATGTGTCTCATAAACATCTGAAACCCCTAAAATATCTGCTGTATAGATTACAGTTTTCATACACTTAAAGAAATATTTTTTTAAGTATAGATACCCACCCTCTTGTAAATCAAGAATAAATACACTGAAATTATACCTACTGCTTTAGCACAGCTATCACCCGCACAAAAGAACTTGCTGTCGTATTCCTTCGTGCTCCCTTTGCCTCACTGAGGATGAAGAGGACACATTGTACATAACAACACCCTGAATACCATGGGCACTTAAGAACACACTTTCAGCACAGATTGGCCTCCTTCCTCAAACCCAACTCTTCTCTGTAGCAGAAAACCTTACCAGAGCCTTAGACTATGAGGTTGAAGGGAACCCAGTAGATGATGTGGCTAAACCTTCTGAATAAGGTACAGACTGCCCTTCCTCTTCCCCTCCCATGTGAAGTCCACCACACAGTGTTACTGACGCTTGCCTTCCTTAGACTAAAACACACTTGAAGGATTTGAAGACAGATGTTCCCATGTTAGTTTGCTCTAGCAGTTAATCACCTTTGCTGTTGAAAATTCATGTTTTACTCCTAACTTGAATTTGACTGCTAATATCAGCCTTATATTGGTTTTCATCATGTCTTTCTCTGACAGGTTAAGAAAAATAATAACTTGAATATTTTCTTTAGAATGCAGATTGCCTCTTGGTGTTGTATGCAATGAGCAAAGGGATGTCCTTGCATCTTGCATTATAAGACATTTCTCTATTCCTCAAAAGTTGTCACTACTCTGCATTGTTTACAAGTTTTCACAGCTTCTTTAATGTATGAACTACTTATATGACTATTTGTTTTTGAGAAGCATTGTTTGCAACTCAAGCAATGCTTCGCATTCACTATCATCACCACCATCCTCATTGTTGTTGACTGAAGACAATACTAACTATTCAGGAGTAGGTCATAAAGTTGTTTGAAGACTTTCTGCATCTAGGCTTCATGGCCTGCCCAAAAGTATTAGAAGGGACAAGGATGTCCTTCTATAGGTCTCAATCATCTTTCTGTTCCAACAGGTCAGGCACACAGGAAGAACTAAGCCACTGATGCATCTCTCCCCATTCTCTGCCCTTTCCCCATGAGGGAAAGAGATTTGGATCCCTGCCCCTCCTGGGCAGGAGAGTAGCTGCCATGCCTAAAGGGTAGTGAGTCATAAACTGCTATCAGGAAAGACCAGTACCCACCTAAATCACGAAATCACTGACAATACTGCATGTTTTCCAGGTACAGCACTCTACAAAAGGCAGACTGTATCAGCACAATTTGACTCACATGTTACATCACAAAAAGTGAATAAAAGCAATACATCTAAAATATTCTACTAAGTGGTATCTCAGTTTGCTCACTATTGCTTTTTCCCTGTCTTTCCCTTCCATTACTTTGCCTACTCTAAATTCTGGTTGTAAAGTCTTTGAGAGAGGTGTTTTTTATATCTTTGTAGAGTAGCCGGCACAATAGATCTGTCTGATCTAAACAAGGCCTTTGAGTGATACTGCAAGGCTCATAAATAGTGCTTATTGCTTCCAACCACTAGAGAACTCAGCAGCTTTTTCAGAGAAGTTGTCCTACTTAAATTGTATATCCAGGTAGTGTTTGCAGCCTTTCATTAAATTGCTCTAACAAACAGTCAGAGAGAGAAATGTGGAGAACACCCAACTATCCTGCAGGTCTAGATGTGTACCAAGAAGTGTACCAAACAATTACAGCACAAGTTTTGTACTGAGACACATTGCTGAGAGCTTGAGACTATCTTTATAGGAGTTGAGGGATCAAATGTGAATTACTAAGACTGGCTTTTGTGCCAAAGACGGGGACGGGTTTGATGGATTAAAATAGCTGGGAAATTAACTATTCAGAGCATGTCTATCTTGTCAAACATTGTTAATGTGACCCAGCTCTAGCATAGACCCACATAGTTTGACAAGGATTTGGCTTCATCTCAGTATATCTCTGACCCTCTGTGATTCATTCCAAGAATTTCAGACTCCCAGTTCATCTTCAAAGGCCTGGAAGGAGCTTCTGTGACTTTTGGAAAAATTTTATACAGTTTTAAAATGCTCATAGATGGCAAATCTACTTACAGTCTTTCAATCTGCTTTTCTGCTCATGAATTATATCGGAAGACATGGAAAAAAAGGATAAATAGCAACCAATAAAAAGTGAGATGCTGAAGAACTTCCTTTTATGAATGTGTAAATTTTCAGACAGGTAGAGTTAAAAAACAAGTAAGAAAAGGCATATTCAAACACTTGCTATCCCTCAAAACACAGAATATAGATTAATCATTCTTGTGCATATTTTATATAAACTCAATGGAAGAAAGAAAAGAGACAGATGTCATACTGAAAAATAAACCACTAGGGTACTTATCAAAACTGACAATACTCCTACGGAAAAATATTGCGGCTCTGCTGCAACAGACATTAGACAATGTTCCATAAGCAAAAATAATTGTCTTGGTATTTAATGTCAACAACTTACCACCTCCTACAGAGATGTCAGCAAATATATACCTAATCAAAAACATTTTACATATGAAAACAAAATGCCAAGTTAGGGAAAGAAGTATTTAGCCAGATGAAATGTAACACATAAAACACTGTGTTAGAAAAGAGCTGTTGTTGAACTAAATTATTATATTTCTACTTACAGGATGAGACACATGGGCTACATCTATGCTAGCAAATAAAATAGGGCAGGAAGACATGGGGGCAAAGGGGCTGACACCCTTAGTATTCATATCAGTGCAGTCGCTTCCTCTCCAAACCAGAAGGTCTCATCAACTCCACCTGCTGGGAACATTCGTTGGTCTGTGCTGTTTCCTAAGACATGCCTCAACAGTGCTTGGGCCAGTCTGAGTTGGTAGGGCCAAAGATGGGCCAGAGAGTGTGGTATCCATTAAGAGCACAGATGTCCATGTGCAGACATTCCTGACCTGTTAACTTAATATTGAAGGCATAATTGAGGCCAAAAAGAGAACCATCGCAGGCCATGAACAGTTTGAGAGTAAATTTTTCACAAGGTAATAACAATTTTCTAAGTTCTCAGGATAAAAAAAAAGAGTATCTGCATGATCAATATGGAACACAAGTTTGTGTGGGTCACACTTCTGTCCATGGAATGTCTGTAGATAGCTGTACAGCAAGGTCAGGTTAGGGTCTTGTGGTAACTGGGGCTACTCGTAAAATTTACATGGTAACACATGCTCAGCTGCAGATCTGAGTGTATGTTGCTAATAAAAAGGGGCAAAAGCAGACCTACAAGAAATCAGGCTAGATATCTGCATAATGATTTTGGTTCCCTCACTTCTTTAGTGACCAATGTTTGATTTTATGGGAGTGGGAATTTTAAAGAGATTTTGCTCATTAGCAGAAACCTGAGAGATGAAACATAAAAAAATCATCAATTGTTTCTGGAAATCTTACTTCAAAGCTGTAAGTGAAATGCCTCTCTTGTGTATAATAGGGCTCCTGTGTTTCCATAATATGATCAAATGTCAGACCTATCTTTCTATTTATAATAATTTGGCTGTATTAAATATGTGGTGATATGTCTGAGCATTGTTTGGGTCTTGTTTTTGTTACAGAAAAATGGAAAACCGTAATCAACACCAAGAGATGGAAAATATTCATGTCAGCAAGAGTACAAGCTCAGCAGAAAGGGAATTTTCTACCTTCTAAATATGAAGCTAACATATTAATCACAAGGCTGCATAGCCTTTGGCCAGGATCCAAGGATGGAAGATGCATTACTTTAACCAATAGGGGAGTCTCCACCTTGCCTGGCCACGAATACTACAAAAAGATGTTGAGGATGGTTCTAAAAGCATTAAAAGCAACATGGCTAGAATAGGTTTAACATATAAACATGAACATCCGTAGCCCATACCAAGTTTTAACAGTAAATATTATGGTTTACTTTCAAAAAGTGATTAAAGTATTTAATTATGTGCAGAGCACTCTTACAAACCAAAAATGATTAACTGTTGGGAACACAATGATCTATTTTGCAAACAGACACTAAAAGATATGGAAAATTTCCAATAACGCTATAGCTTTCAGCAGAGTTTGAATTTGCTTTGACTGCAAACAGTTTAAGCACTGGTGCTGGAATGCTGGGCTCTGCCTTTTTATAAAAAAAATCTATCAGAAAAATGGAATTGCTTTGGATTTGCCCCAGAATCAGTTAACGCAAGATCTGGTCCATGGAGTTCAGTATGGCCATTTATAAAAGTTTAAAATGAAGCTCCAGGAAGATCTCTGTATTTTCTTACAATATTATATGAGACTGAAAAAAGATGCAGCTAGGTTTTCATGAAGGACTACAGATTTTAAGAGAAATCTGTTCATTTGTATGTTTTAGAATCCCATGTTCAACTCCAATCAATTTTAATTTCATTGTCATTACTTTTTAGGTTTCATTAAGCAACAAAGCTAAATCAACACTGGTCTAAAAGCTCTCCAGATTTATCCTTCTACTCAGGTCAATATCCATTTTCCTCCAGAGACAACAAGGACAGTGGGAGAAAGCGAAACCTGTGTCTCTGCAGCCCCAGATCTTCTCAGGTTTAGCGTCTGATTAAAATCCCCCGGGTCCACTTTTAGGCCTTGTTTGAAGGAGCTGAAGGATGCAAAGCTGCTTATTGCCAGCCAGTGACTGCCCTAAGATCTTCTTTCTGCTTCTGCCCAGAGAGAGGTTCACACAGGCCCTGGCTTTCTTAGGAGCAGAATGTCTCCTGTTCAGAAAACCTGACACTTCTAAGATACACTTGAATGGTGCGGGGTGATGGAGGGAAGAGGGGAAGACTTTCCTTCTCAGATTCAGACATTAGTGTCTCCTGTTTTGCTTATTTGTGATGTCTGCCACCCAAACTTGGAGGGAGGGAGGGATCCTGCCAAGCCCTTGGCCAGTTGCTTCAGCTGAGGATAATTTTTATGCATATCCTGTTAACTGTGGAATCTATCCTAGGAGCTTCCTATTGGAGCGTTACAAAAAATTTGCAGTCAAACATTTTAAATGTATTGATCAGATTTGGCTCTAAAACTCTTTTGAAATGGATCTGGATGTCAATGTGATGTGACACCATCTGGTTTTTTCTCCTGTTTGGACACAGAGTGGGTGGATGCTTTGGCATTGACAAAATAAGAACGTTATCAGAGCAGTCCATGTTGACGCTTCTCCAGTGAAGCCAATGCCAAATTTCTCTGGGTGAAAACCTGGCCCTCTTGACATCAACAGGAACTTTGCCATCAACTTCAGGATGGCACACATTTTCTTTCTATCTATCTCGAGTTAGCATAAACTCAAGCCTTATATCTGGAATAATCTCACAGGACAGAACCTACGAGGAATGGATTATGGTACAGCTTTTTCACGGTCTTCCGGCACAAATAAGACAGAAAGGAGCACGTGTCTCTAAAATCATACAGGTGTAAAACATTTATTTGAAATAAACCTACTGTACAGCCTTTCTGCCAAGTGGTTCATTGTGTGCACTAGCATGAAAACAATTGAAAAGAGCCATAACTAACTGAAATGTAAATGTTTGGGTTAAAGTCCTTCATAACATCAGGACTGCTCAGTCAACAAAACAAAAAAAAGAAAAGAACAAAATGCCCTTACTTGTCATGGCTGCTGACAAAGTAATCTCCAAAAAAGATGAAACCAACAAATACTACAGTGTGTTCTACTTCTCTAGTTACATTTTCTATTTACTTTGGCAATAGTCACTTAGCACCAATGAACTTGTGACAGAGAAACAGTGATGACTAATGGATGCTATGGCAGGTGGTATACATTTGAACTTTCCAAACATCAGGCAATAATTGCTCACATACAGCTGTGGAAAATATGATAAAAAAAGAAAATCTGTAAGGTCCAAAGGTCTTATATTAGAGGAAAACCACCAAAAAAAACCAAAATATGAAGATTCATGTGGCTTTCATACTGGTAATAAAGCTGCAGATGTGGACTCTGAATACATCAACAGCTAATTAGCTACATTATGGCAGGCAAATCATGCGCTGCAAAGTAATGAATGAGAAATCTCTTGCTGTGTCATGGGAGTTGTTAAAAGTATATATAGCTTGAGAAGGGAACACTGGATTTGTGTTCCTTGGTGACCGTTATTGTCATTAAGAACACATCATTAATGCAGGCACAAAAGAAAGGAAAAAAGACTAAAATTTTTAGAGGAGCATGTGCTTGTAACACCAAACCTCAGGCAGATTATTTAATTGAAACCATTGCGTACCACACTTCATTTTACACAGCACTTTTCATTCTGGAAGACGCACAGTCCTTTCCGCATGAGGGTTGTAACTGCAACACAAGCCCAATAAAAATCCCTGAAAATGTGCAAATGTAATCTCAATAAAGCCAGCAAACAGAAGCATAGATTAGAGCATGAGATCCATAGTGGTGTTCAAAGAACAAACCTTGTAAGAGCGAAGAGTAAACATCAATAGGAGAAAAATTAAGTGAAGCAAGAAGCCCCTGTGCAATCTGTGAGTCTAGTGGCTAGGAAGGAGCATCTAATTAAAAGGAGGAGATTGATGAGAATCAGGATGGTTCTCTGCCTTAACTTTATCCATGAGAACAGCAAGCAGTTCCCTGCCTCTCCTCCCTGACGGCCACGATGACATACTCCCGAAGAAGGAGATAACAGAAGAAGAGGTGCTGGAATAAACTCAATACTTACCTGCCCTACACAACCAGGTCCATGTGATTTACCCCTTAGGCCCCTTCTACAGATGTTCTGTATGAAGTAGCTGAGCTTCTGAGTGCGTTTGTCACAAAAGGAGCAGCCACTTTTCCAGAGGAATGGAAAGTAATAGACATTGCATACATTTTAAAATTTATTCTCAAAGGGATCCAAGGAACTACAGTTAATGATTTAGATGTGGGAATATGGTCAAGATGATCATGAGGCACAGAAGGCCATAAGCTGTGGACTTGGCCCACAGTCCCTCACTGGCAATTCAAAAGGCGGCAGCAGCAGATCATGGTTTGCAGCTCTTGTTGAGCCCAAAATGGCATCCCAGCACTTGATGAAAGAGGTATAATATAACAAATAACACAGTGCCAGAGCTTCTATTCCTATTGCCTCACAAAGCAAGGACAAGGACATCAAGAAAAATAACAGGTGAGAAATTGAAATGTGCTTTTTTGCACATCTTGGAAGAAACTGCCCTGGGAGTTTGCTGAGACTGGGACTCCTGAGAGGATGCAGCATACTCAGAGCAGTTCCAATTAACAGTACTGCAGGGTTTGTAAGGTGTATTTGTCCTTTAGAACTGAGACTGATGGCTTATCTTGAGAGACAAGTACCAGTGAGACTTACTGAGGCAGACAATGCCCATTTGCCTGTTTCAAGGATTTAATGCCATCTGTGGAAGGCACCAAAGTGTTGCCATGCCAAAACTAGGGCTAGAAACTGACCAAGGGAGAGCAATGGTCAGATCCACTACGATGCTGCCGATGTGTGCCATATACACTCAGCAGAGCCGTGGGAGGCCACCTGGCAGCACCTGCACTCCACATCACTCAGGTGGTGGAGGAGTTCAGGAAAGGCTGATGGGTCACCATTTTTCTTGGACAAGCGTGTGACATGGTCTGGAAGACCCACGCACAGGGAAGTAGAGTTCAGCGTACCAAATCAAATCAGATAGAGGGCTGCGACGATTTTAGATGTGTTTTCAAGAAATCCAAGCATGTAAAAAGCCAGTTCTAGACCCACAAGTGAAACTGGCCAGAAGTATACATAGGCCCCAAGTCCAAGTGGACAGGTGTGTCCATGTCCATGAAGGTACACTCTTTGCTTCAGTAAGCCTCTCTTATCACTATTTCAGTCCTCCCAGTGACAACATCCCTTCGCCCATGTCAGTCCCAGAACTGTGCCTGGGCAAAGTCCAGGAGATAGCAGGCTACCACAAACCAAAACCATGCCAAGGAGCCTGCTGACAAATGGTACAGGCAACCACATGTCAGTGCCTGGGGACATGGCCTGGCCTAGGTTTGTTCATGTGTGCAAATGGAGGGACTGTGACCAGGTTCAGAGTTAATCTGATAAACACAGCCAATCTTTTTTAGAAACATGCACTTCCAAGGAATATAGATCAGGGATCATTTAATCTAGGCCTAAGGTAAAGACCTAAATTAGGATCAAGCCCTTGAAAAACCTATTTCTCTTCACTTGCATCAAAGAAAATTAGGTAAAGAGTAAACATCTATAACTCAGACACTTACTATTAAGTGTCATGAATCTATGTCATGTCATGTCTATGAGGCACCTGAATCTGACTGTATGAATGAAAAACTTGTAATTTCCAGAATTGGCTCCTTGGCTTATATTGCCTCTCACTATGCATTGCTTCCTCAGTTTACCTACCTGCAGTTGTAGTTAGGAATGATTACATCCTTCTTCAGCTTTGAACCATAATAGAGATTAGTTAATGCATGTGGCTAACAATAGTTTTGCAGAGAAAAGGGATTATTAATCAAGTCTGATACTTAAACCAGGTCTCTCTACTGTGCTTTAACTATAGGAAAGCACACATCAAGCAACAAAAGGTAAGGGAGCTGCAGACATGCCATCAGCAGCTACCAGTACACGTTTGCTCTACATGCCATGGCAACCACATTATTGTGGCTGTCTCTACCCTTAATATGTGCCCTTCTTTTAGAAGTTTTCATTGTCACCAGTACTAGATTGCCAGGCTTCAGGCTCCTGCCTCTAAGTGAAAGCATCCACCCTTTTTAATCTGATCTCCCCCATCCAAGTACTTCTTGGCTGTTCTAAATGCACCCATCCATCTTTGCTTAGTGACAATTCAAACATGTCAGTTCTTTGAATGGGAGGAAATATCTTTAAAACATTTAGCATTCAAATTAGCTAGATTTCAAAGCACTAGGATATCTTTGCTGAGCTAATAAATACCCAGCTAATTTTACAAAAGAACCAGAGGAAAAGGAAATGTACATATGCAGTCAGTGATAACTCCAATTTTTTACACCTTAGGGTAAAAATGGGGTTTTTTATACTTGCTTTAGTTCCAATTAAGAATTATTCTAAAACATTTTTGGGAAGTGGAAAAAGTGAGTAGTCCTTGAGAGAAACTGTTTATGGAGAGGCAGGAAACCATCCTTGTGTGCCTCTTGCCACACGTGGCCCATAAGTATGAAAAAATTGATAACAGCTGGGAGGAGTGGCAGAGCATTGCATTTTTCAAGTCCTCTGAAAGCTCTAGTTGCTTGGATTTGGGAGGGCATTTGCTTGAGACTATTCGCAGAATGCTGCCACTTGTCCTGTGAGGATTTGCCTGCCTTTTCAGAAAAGAGCCTCAGTTAGAAAGCAGAGAAGAAATGGGCTTGGTGTAAACTGAACAAAATTTTGGGGAAATATTCACTGGGGAAAGGCAGAAGACAGCTGCTGTTTTAGAGGTGATACAGGAAGAACACTTTACACATGAAATCTTTTGTAGAAGTTTTTTAGCAGCACTGGCTAAAAAAGTTGGATAAACAAGATTCAGTGTTTTATTTTGAGCATGGATCAGTTAGTAACAACTCTCCAAAAGATTCAGCTCATCCAGAAGAAGAAGAGTCCTAACTATAGTCACCGCAATATGTATATGTACTTCCATAAGTTGCTCACATTGCCAGTGAAAATTCTGTGCCAAGAACTTCTTCCTAAGAGACCTCTAATACACTGCGTTATTAAAGAGATGTTTTCCTCTGCAGGATGATGTGTTAATGTACAGAATCATCAACAAAATGAAAAACACAAATCTAACTACCTCTTTTCATATAAGAGCAATCTGATGGCTTGGAAGAAAATGTGATTTTTCTGTGTCTTAAAATGCTGTAAGACTCTGTAATCCTTACTGATATTTCTGAAGCCATAAAAAATAAAGACAATATTATATTAAATAATTTGCAGGCTAAAAATATCTTTTTATTATCAAGTGCTTGCAGAGAGGAGGAACCATCCGTTGTTATAATTATTGCTGCTGTTGTTTTTATTGCTGTTACTACTGTATTGTTATTCCTGTGTCTATTTTAAACCACTGTCAGGACTAAGGTTTCACTGTAATTTTTATAAGTGATCCATAAAATCTACATAATAGATTACTGTTACTGCAATACATTAGAGTTTGCATGATGGGGGGTCCTTTAAGCAGTGGATGTTTTCTCGAAGGATTGTGGAAGAGGTCCCAGGAATAAAGTGTGAGCAAGCCTCCTGCTCCCATTGTACAGCTCTGTGGCTGCACAGTGGCCATATGGGACAGCTTGTCAGGCAACACTTTCTTCCCAAGTTTCACAGTCATTAAAAAGGCTTTGTTTGGTGTACACTTGTACTAAGGTGGAAAAACAGAAATCTCTGCCTGCCTGAGCACACCCCAAGATATTAGTGCCTGGGATTTCAGTGAGAGCAGGGTCTTCTCAAGGGCTTAACTCTTTTTTGTACTGGCTGTGAAATCTCCTTTCGTCAAGGTGTGTTTTTCAACATGGTCTGCTGCCACACGCAGCCGAGTACTGCTGTCTTAGTCTAGGCTGGCACCCAGTCAGCATGTGCTGTGGCTCCTGTTTGAAGGGGGTGTGTGAGTTCATTTGGTGTGGAAGTTAAAATGCAGGGGAAAGGATGGAAAGTGCCCGTCCCTGCTCCAGTGTGGGGACAAGACACAACTGGGACATTCATGGGGAAAGGAGGAGTTGCCGGGTACTGCAGTGCAGGCAGCCACCTCAATGTTAATTATTCACCCAAAAGCATTAAGATAGAGAACTTCTACAAAACTCTTTCTCTCTATGGGAGTCAGACTAGACCAAAGCCAAGCTAATCAAACTAAAACAAAACAAGCCACTTGGTTCTTACCTTGCTGCCGAACCTTTGGTGCCTGTGCACTGAGCGTGTGGCATTCTTCAGTGGGAGGCTACAAAACAACGAAGCTCCTTTCACTCAGGGGGAAGCCAGGGTCATGGCAGTGTTACAGCCCCCCCGTCTCCACTGCAAGAAAAACAAGGAAGGAAAAAACAATTTGGTTCCAAAACGTCATGACTCTGATGCCAACATTTCAAATGGGAGCATATAGTGAGACTGGTTTTATTTCATGTATTGCTCAGTCTTACATCATATAAAAACTCTTATATCTTGGTCATGTAAAAGCCCTAAATCCCTGTTGATCCTCATGAATACTTCTCTGAGACAGGTGAATAATATTTCTAGTTCGTAGGTGGAAAAGCTATAGTATGGGGATTAATCCCTAACCATGCAGACGGAGTGAGGAAAGATTAAAACTGCAGGGACTTTGCCAGCCTAGCCATCTCTTTGAAGTCCAGAATCCCTGGGCTACGTACTGCCACAAATCTTTGTTTGAACAAAAATTTGTTCAGCTCCCTTTAACCTCCTAAGGGTGGCAAATGACTCTCCATTCCCTGTATGACGTTTCTGAATGAGAATCTGTGTCTGTTTTATCTCCAAGCTGGTACAGAGGCCTCGGTGGCACTTTCTACGGTTACCTGCTTCACCCAGATTTCCCTCCCTTCTGTGTGCATCGAAAGGTCAGCATAAAACCCTGAGACAAACTGAAAGGCCCTTTCTGACTTGCCAAGGGTGGAGATCAGCCTGCCCCGGAGGTGAATCCCACCTGCAGCTGTAGAGCTGCGCACAGAGGCAGGATGCACCCTGCCACGGCCACGCAAACCTGTCCTGACCTTACTTTAAACCACGGTGGAGAGCACATGGTCCTCTCCGAGCACAAACCCATGTATCATCACAGAAGGTGCTGTTGTTGTGTTGGGATCACCCTGCACGGCTCGACCTTAAGGAGAAGGGGCTGTGGCATTGAGAAGCTGGTAAACAGCTGGATATCTGCATGGCTTGGCCTTGAGGAGAAGGAGCTGTGGTAAACAACTAAGAAGAAGCAAAGGAGCGCAGGAACACCTGCAAGCAGCGAATCCTGACTGTGTGAGAGGCGTGTGGACAGCGCATGATATTTTGTATATAGCCAATTGCAATAATGTGTGTAACAAGCTGTAACCAACCATGAGTGTGTGCGCAGTGACTAAGCGAAAATTATGATATATATTGGAGTCTGACAAGACAATAAACGGCTTCAGAATATAACTCTCATAGAGTTGTGAAGTCCATCCTTCTCCCGCATTGCTGCTTTCCTGGGTGACCAGGGACAGACAGGAAACAAAAACTGGAGAAATTACAAGAACTGTCCATGAGAGTTTTTTAACAACTTGCTCCTCATACAGCTTCAGCAAATTCATGTTGAAGCCGGGAACACAGACGTGCTTCCTGACAAATGCAGAGAAAATATTTAGAGCACAGCCCGGTGTCCAGGTGTTATATTGGAAATGTTTGACAGACATCACTGTCACGTCCTTCTGGTTTCATCATAAGGCCTTGGCAATGTTGTCATTGTCTGAAATACTGCTTGTGTTCTCAAAAAAAAAAAAGCCCTGAAGAACGACAATGCCTACTCCAGCCATTGTTAAAGGCATTTCATTTTTCAGTCCCTTGGACACTATCCCCAGAGCAGATACAGAAAGATCTCTGTAGCTACATCCCCACACTCTTTCCGGGTCCTTAGCTCACGTCTCTGTTCCCCTCTCCTCTTCCAGTATCTTTCCCTCCAGGATGTCCAGACAGTTTCTGACAAGGAAGAAATACTGGGAGATCCAGTCTGATGATGCAGCTCTGCTGTCCTGGGACCGCTCACTTCAACCAGCGGCACAGAAAATATTCAGTAAAATACCCACAGATCCATTGCTGGCAATCTGGGTCACACTACAGGCATAACATTCACTCTTCACAAAGATGGTACATTGGCTCTGATCTTTACCAGACCTAGAGGCAAAGAAACATGATCAACAATGATGAAACAGAGTTAATTAAACATATCAGCTAAGGGTTGATCAGAAAGACTTGTCTTCACTTGGGAGCCAGTCACCAGGAGACAGAACTCCATGGACCTGTCTCTTACTTTCCCTATTTCTCCCATGTGAAGATAAACAAGTCTATAACATTCAGCAATAAAATTTTGCTCTGTTTGAAACCTGGATGGACCAGATACGGGAAAGAGTTGCCGATGACACCTGAATTGCAGTGAATTCTGAGAAAAAAAATGATCGAGAAAGAGCTGACAGTGGATGGAGGGAAGGGCAAAGAATCCCAACCCTTATATTTGCTGGCAGCTGAAAAGGCAGCAGACGTCTCCATAAAACAGCTTTGCCCCTCCTGGGTTGACACAGTGCTGTCGGATCCAAAGGGCACAAATGCCGACGACTGCGCTGTCTGACATGCTTCAGCAGGGAGAAATATTGCAGCCTGAGTTTGGCAGGGTGATTTGCTGTCAGAGAATTTCATAGCCTTGGGGTGCAATTACCAAAAGCTCTGGCGCCTGCCGCATTCAATCTGTGTTTAGGCACAGTCGATAGGCAGGTACCTGAGGGGTACCCAGCGAAAGGCAGGAGGGCAAGAGCGCGTGGAGCCCATCCTGCCCCATGCAGGGGGATTGAAGTCAGCACTGGGATGTAGACATGGTGCAGAGGTCACAGAGCAGGCAGGGGAAGCAGTGGGTCAGATCTGGACCAGGTGGCTGCTAAGCCTCACCAGCTGCACACAGGGCTTCGAGAGAGGGACTGAATGATGAGGATATGCAAAAAGGCCAGCCTGAAGGTAAAAGCGGAATGGGGGCTGGCAACCTTCCAAGGGAAGGGGTTTTAATATGGGGCTTTTGTTTTATTCGAAGGGCTTTGATCCTCTGGTGGGAAACAGATAAGGGGACTGAAAGATTTCCCACGGGTGCTGTGCACGTGGAGCAAGTTGTCAGCCCATCCATCCCAGCTGCTGATCCCGGCAGGCTTGGTCCTCACCACCCACCAATGGAACAAAGAGGCTTTAAAGTGAGAGCTGGAGTTGTGCATGCCCTAAACTGGGATATCACTGGGTTGTAACCACAACATGAGGCTTGTCAAAGTGTCTCTGTTTTAAGCTGGTCAGATACAGCTGATCCATTAAGGTCCTATGAGCTACCTTGGCCTTCTACTGGTGTAAGGACTCCCAAGAAGACATGAAGACAATGCAGTTTACTTTGCTGTAAAGCTACAATGAGACTTGGCTTTCTTTTACACCCTGCAAGGGGGCCCCAGGATAAAGCTAATTCCACTCTGTCCTGCGTTCAAGTTCTCTGCTCCACTGCACTCAGTCCTAGGCTCATTTAAAAGCAGTCAGCAAATAACATATCAGAATATGTGTAAGATATTTTTTGATCTGAGAGTCTGGAAAATGTATGCAAAATCAAAATGAAAAAATCACGTAGTTCAGTTCGCTTGCTTATGAAACTTCAGTAGAATATTTTTCTCTGTAGTCTATGCAGATAAAATATAGGAACAGCTGATGATTTTTTTTTAGACTTCCTTTATACTGAAAAAATCCTGCACTGATGAGTGATGTTACTAAATATAAAGCAGATCTCCACAGCGGCCACATTAACAGATTGCTGAGTATTATGGGGCAAAAGTGTCTGTGCAAAGCTGCAAAGAGCAGAAGATAATGAAAACTTTGGAATCAGATAGAGGTGACCAGCGGGACCATGAGTCAGTAGTCACAGTACCTGGAGTCAGAGCCAGCACAATCTGGAGGAACCAAAACAAACACTGCAGTATTTTTGGAAGGGGAAGGCTGGCAAGCACAGCTTTACCTGGGCAAGATGAAATGCAGCAGATGGGAAGATCCTGAGGGGGAGAGAAACTCAAAGGTGGGAAATTAAGCCTCATGGTCTTTGGAAGTCAATCAGGAAGTTGAGAAAACTCAATTGAAACTGTACGACAACAGGAGCAGCTTCACCCCCCCACACACAGAGGCACACTCTAAAGTCGTGCCCTGAGACGATGCAGCAGTGAGCAAGAGACGCAAGGGACCAGACTCAATGGACCAGTAATCACGTGTTGCTCACAGAACTTGCTGGCAGCCGTGGTGGGCAATCATCCCTCTCCTCGGCACTGGAAAAATTCTTCCTATGAGGTGCTCTGCTCACTGTGATAAAATGAGGAAGTCAGAGTCCAAAAATGAGACAGTCATGGGAGAGACTTTTGTTTTTTCCAAGACTTAGACCATCCACCCAAATTGCCAGGAGTTAGGCAGAATGATCCTTGCACAGCTGACTGGTTGCTTGCAGGGCAAAACTATTTGCTTAGAAGGACTTGGGAAGGAAAGATGAGCAGAGCAGTGTCCATTGCACCCTGGTGGGCATCCAAAGCATCCAAGGAGATAGTCAGCTTTGCCCAGCATGGCTTTGCCCAGAGAAATGGCAATGGTAATGAAAGCAGTCACCAGAGTCACCAGGATGGACTCCCTGCTCCCTTTCTTTCACCTTGCCTCAGTTTCCTCCCCTTGCTGTGAGCTGAGGTCAAGGAACTCGGGCAAAATTACTGTGGAGGGCAAATCAAGAAGAGGGTAGAACAAATTGACCAAGGTAAGGAAAGTTATTAACATACAAATCAATGTAGATAAGTCGGGGGGCAAGGGGAATCTGTGTTTAATTCATTTAACTGAGTGGAGATGTGAGGACCAGATCTGACAAGAATTTTAACAGAGAGATAACGCCTATGTGAGTGTTCTGTGTGTTTGTGTGCTTCAAAATGGCAACAGGGGACAGTGAAAGAAAATATATCCCTGTGGGCTATAAAATTTGCTACAATGACTTTTCTCAACACTTTTGTGTGCCCATTCCTGCACACACATGCACTCTTCCAGCCCATCTAGCACCCCAGTTCACATCATCAGAAAATTACCCAGCAGATTTTTTAGGAGGAAGGTTTATTTTAACTACTTCCATTTAAAAGCACTTAAGCTGCATTTATTTGCCAAGTAGTGTTGGCTTTCTGATTTTTATAGGACAGAGTTTTTATTTCAAAGGCAAGCTATTAAATTAGATTCCCCAATCTCTCTTCTCAGCAGCCCAGGCAATACAGCCCTCCAAATCTGTCATAGACTGAGGTGGGGATACTTTTTCTGAAAACCTGTTGTTAAAATATTGGCAGCACAAGGCTCCTTTAACATCACTGATTCTAAACAAAAGGAGACACAGACATGAGATGATTAAAAGACTGAAAACAGAAGCATATTTTGATTTTCCAGAGAATACAAGATATGCAAGAGTGGTGTTTGCAGAGGATTGGCAGGACATGGATTTGCCGAACTGGGAGCAGCTGTCATAGCAACCACATCCAGGCAGAGAACTGATGTCAAGTCAGACGTCACCTGGAAGGAAATTTCCCTGCTCAGAGGAACACTGTTATAGAAGGAAAACTTTGGAAGCTGTTGGCTAAGGCACCTTCATAAAACCTGGTGGATGCAGGTGAAGAAGTCCCTACTAGAAGGCGGTGATGCTTCATGGGAAGGGCAATGGTTTGAGACAAGAAACCTGGCTTATAGGCCTGGTTCTGCCTTTGCCTTGCACAGGCAGCTCTTGGCAAGACTACATGAATGTCTGCCTCATTTTCCCTATTTCTCAAATGGGGAGAGCCATTCACCACCTTTGCAAAGTCCATTGAGACCTCCCAGTGGAAAAATGCTGTATATGCTGCCATGAGCACCAGGGAAGATGCTCAAGCTTCATTAACGACTTCTGGTTTTCTAGAAGATGCATACACAGACAAACATTCAGCAGGCTCCTTTACCTCCCTTGTGTGGTGGCTTTTGCACTGTTCCACAGTGTAACAACACAAAGAGCTGCTCAGCAGTGGCTGCAAAGTAGGTTGCCTTGCTTGCCTTGCACATCCTCTGTTCTCTATTTAATGGTGTAGGGCATTTCTAGAGCCCTGGAAGAGCTGCTTTCAGCATGGGCTGTTTGGGCTAAGTGAGACAGAAGGAAAGCCATGAGCTGGACAGCACTCCCCAGCAGCCATCTGCACCAAACTCACCAAAGTCCCATGTCATGGAAGGGAGCGGGGCAGGACCTGGGTGGCTCTGGTGACACATGCCGTAATGAATCTCTCCTCATGGCAAGAGAGGCTGCCATTGTGCTCACCAGCCGGGGGACAGCACCCGCTGGGCATGCCTGGCTACCCTAGGAACAAAACCAGGCCCAAATCAGCCTGCCTCTCCAGCTCCGGCCATGCAAGGTCTTGCATTTGTGCAGAATGCCTTGGCTATGCTTGTAGTGGTGTGTGGATCCTCATACTGCGGTGGGTTGTATCAGCCTGTGCTCACTTCCAAGGTGCATGCTCTGGTCCTCTTGCAATGCCAAACAAGAAATGCATATCTGAACGGTGCTTTATCCAGGCGAGTTTATCTCACTTCTCAAAGTGCCCATACCAAGGCCGGGAGTCACTGTTCAGAGATGTCTCAGTATTGTTTATTTAATGTCCTTAATTTAGCATAGCTGAGTGTATAAGATACATTCTTATGAGAAATCTGGTTGGCTCCCTTTAAGTTCAGCCCTTTCACATTGAGAACAAAAATGTTGTCATTGTGCTGAACTGTAGAATGCTAAGAATAAGTGGGTACTTTGTCACCAGCAGTAACAGTGCGGAAAGCAGTCCAATTTTCTTCTCGCCTCCCTCAGGTTGCTCTTCTATTGCTAAAGCTCCCCAGTGTGTCTCTTCATCATGTTCAGCTATTTTTAGATGCCACTTCTCCACAGGCAGTTGATCCACAAATCAAACAAAGCTATGGAGTCTCCCAGTGTTATGGAGATTTTCAAAGGTTTAGTCCTGAACTGAGATCAGAAGACAGTTGAGAATTCCTTGACTTTTTTTCATTAGCCATGGCTCACAAGAGGGAGCCTATGTTGTGCCTGTAATCCAAAGCCTCCTTAAGAAACCTCAAGTTCTGCCAGGTCCCAGAAAAGAAACATCCTCAGACCTAAGGAATAATAACATAATGGGGCCCGTCATTCTTAAGGCAGCTCTCATATTCTGTGCAAAAAATGTAGGTTTCTACTGAATTCTGGTTTTAATATTGATAAAGTCAACAGTTACATCCTTGAAACACATTACCATGTTTAACATGTTTGCAGCAAGTTTCTGTTTCCCTGGTATTAATTTTTGATTAGTACAGCAGTGTACTAATAAGAAGCCAAGAGATACAATGGAATGCTGACAATGTGGGAAAGTCATTATGATATCCTTCAGCTTACTTGAGGTGACATTGTTTTCCTACAAAACAAATTGCTTATCACAGACTCCATTACTCATGAGACAGTAAACATTTTCCACAATGAATGCCTCTTAGGCACTAAAAGGATCTTCAGGACATTTGTCAGACTCACTTGATTTTTTGGGGGAAGCTTTTTTATGCAAATAAGTCTAACTTCATGGAATATACTGAACAATATAGATGCATTTCTTTTTCCTTTTTTAACCCATTAAGAAAACATAGATGGCTGTAGATACTGGTGTCGATTCAGACAATTGAATTAGTAATGGGATTGGTGAGAGGCAAAGAGGTGCAACACTAGAGGTATGTAGACTGGAAAAAAAATAGTATTAATACAGAAAATGTTACCTCCTTATTTGAAGGATAACTTCTTTCTTCTGTGTCCTGAAGATGAACTGGTACTCCAGGCAGTTAGGGTGGTAGTCAGGGTCCAAGTCTATTGCCTTAGCAGCTTAGCTGCTGGCACTGTCAGAAATGCCGTCCAAGATGTGCAGAAAAGTTCTCAGTCACCTCTGTTTATTTCCTCATCTCATACGTGCCATGGTTCAATGGTCTACAGTTATCAGGTGCCAGGTACTTGGCCTCTCTTCAAGTCCATCATGTAAAGGAGAAAAAGATCTTTAATTTACCACTGCTCCTGAGATCTCTGCCCATCCACAGCGCTGCAGCTGGTTAAAGCATCGTAACAAGGTCAGCATGAGGGAGCAATACCTGTGCTACCTAAAACACCAGACAGCTTAAAACCACCAGCCCCAGAAGCTGGGTCATGAATTGCTGTATATCTTGAGCAATGCATTTAAGGACTGTCAGCACCTTCACTCTGCATTGCTATGAAAGGAAATAAATGTCCAGATTGACTGAAATGGCTCCAAGCAGCTCAGAACATTTTATAATTGTGCTGAAGGTAGCTCTGAATGGTCCTGTTGTCTTAGCAGCAATGAAAACGGAACAGTCAGATTTGCTGCTAAGTACATTTACTTCTTGATTGTTGAAATCATCTGTCTGAATGAGGCTCAGGCAACAATGTTTCCGAATTATGAAGACCAGTGAAGCACCCTGCACTGAATGCTGCATTCACAGGAGTTTTACTGTGGTTCCCAAAGGAAACTGCATAGGAACTAGACTGATGAGTCTTTTCTGAAAAGCATTTGCCTATTTCAAAAATACAGTCCTGAAATGTCCACATACGGAGTGAGAGTATTTATACCATAGAATACAATGGCTTCCACCAGGAAGATCAATGCCTTATAGCACTAGTAGGTGGGGAGGTAAGAAGTGCGAGGCTTAATAAACATTTAATTAGACCTCAATCTTGCTAATATAGGATAAGATGGAGACAAAACCAGCACCACTGTCTGAAACACCAAGTTATTGAAAAATCAAGCAGCAACTATGTTCTGCTTCTCATAGAATCATAGAAACATAGAATACTTGGAGTTAGAAAGGACCTTTAAAGGTCATCTAGTCCAACCCCCCTGTAATGAGCAGGGACATCTTCAGCTAGATGACGTTACTCAGAGCCCCATCCAACCGACCTTGAATGTTTCCGGGGATGGGGCTTCTACCACCTCTCTGGGCAACCTGTGCCAGTGTTTCACCACCCTCACTGGGAAAAATTCCTTCCTTATATCTAGTTGAAATCTACCCTCTTTTAGTTTAAAACCACTACCCCTTGTCTTATTGCAACAGGCCCTGCTAAAAGGTCTGTCCCCATCTTTCCCATAAGGCCCCTTGAAGTACTGGAAGGCTGCAAGAAGGTCTCCCCGGAGCCTTCTCTTCTCCAGGATGAACAACCCCAACTATCTCAGCCTGTCCTCATAGGAGAGGTGTTCCATCCCACAGATCATTTTTGTGGCCCTCCCCTGGACCCGCTCCAACAGATCCACGTCTTTCCTGTGCTGAGGGCTCCAGACCTGGACGCAGGACTCCAGGTGGGGTCCCACCAGTGCAGAGTAGCGGGGCAGAATCAGCTCACTTGACCTGCTGGCCACAGTTCTTTGGATGCAGCGCAGGATACGGTTGGCCTTCTGGGCTCTGAGCACACATTGCCCACTCGCGTCGAGCTTTTCATCCACCCATACCCCCAAGCCCTTTTCGGAAGGGCTGCTCTTAATCCCTTTATCTCCCAGCCTGTATTGATAGCCAGTTCCCTCTGGATGGTATCCCATCCCTTAGGTGTGTCAACTGCACCACTCAGCTTGGTGTCGTCTGCAAACTTGCTGAGGGTGCACTCAATCCCACCATGTCATTAATGATGATATTAAAGAGACTGGTCCCAGTGTGGCCCCTTGAGGGACATCACTCATCACCAGTCTCCACCTGGACACTGAGCCGTTGACAACTACCATATGGATGCAACCAATCCATTCAGTTCATCATCCACCAACGAGTCAAATCCATCTGTTTCCAATGCAGAGAGAAGGATGTTGTGAGGGACCATGTCAAAAGCCTTACAGAAGTCCAGATAGATAGATGACATCTGTAGCTCTTCCCTTCTCCATTGATATAGTGGACATATATAGTCTACTGATAAATTCACTCCATCATAGAAGGGCACTAGGTTGGTCAGGCAGGGCTTGCCCTTGGTGAAGCCATGCTGGCTGTCTTGAATCTCCTCCCTGTTCTCCATGTGCCTTAGCAGAGCTTCTAGGAGGATCTGTTCCATGATCTTCCCAGGCACAGAGGTGAAGTTGACAGGTCAGTAGTTCCCAGGGTCCTCCTTGCTACCCTTTAAAAATGAACGAAATGTTTCCCTTTTTCCAGTCTCCAAGGTCTTCACCTGACTGCCAGAACTTTTCAAATATCATGGAGAGTGGCTTGGCAACTACATCAGTCAATTCCCTCAGGACTCTGGGATGCAGCTCATCAGGTCCCATAGACTTGTGTATGTTCAGGTTCCTCAGATGGTATCAAACCTAATCTCTTACAGTGTGAGAGGCTTTGCTCCTCCAGTCCCCATCTTGCAGTCCATCCACTTGAGAGGTGTGGGAAGAGACACTGCCAGTGAAGACTGAGGCAAAGAAGTCATTGAGTACCTCAGCCTTCTTCTCATCCATTGTCATCAGTCTGCCAGCCTTGCTCATCAAGAAGGGTATGCTTTCTTTGACTTTTCTTTTCTGGCTGACATACCTGTAGAAGCCCTCATTATTCTTTGCATGCCTTGTCAAGTTCAGCTCCAGCCATGCCTTGGCCTTCCTGACCCCATTCCTACACAACTGGCCAGTATCCCTATACTCATCCCAGGACACTTGTCCCTGCTTCCACTGCCTGTGCGTTTCCTTCTTGCTCTTTAGTTTGTCTAGCAGGTCCTGACACAGCCATGCTGGTCTCTTGCCTTCCTTTCCTGATTTCTTACACCTGGGGATCGAGAGCTCTTGCACTTCATGGAAAGCGTTGTTAAAGATCTGCCAGCTGTGTTCTGCTTCCTTGACCCTGAGGGCGGTTTCCCAGGGGGTCCTACTGAGTAACTCCCTGAAGAGCTGGAAGTTTGCCTTCCTAAAATTCTGGGTCCTGACATTACTCTTTGCATGCCCCATATCTCTCAGGACTGCAAACTCCACCTGAGCATGATCACTGCAGCCCAGGCTGCCTCCAATCTTGACACCACTTGTTAGCTCACTTGTGTTGGTGACCAACAGGTCCAGTATGGCATCCCCTCTGGTAGGGCTGTCTGTTACCTGGCATAGGAAGTTATCCTCCATGTATTCCAGGAGTCTCCTGGACTGCCTACATCTCACCATGCTACTTTTCCAGCAGATATTGGGGTATTTGAAGTCCCCCAGCAGGAAAAGAGCCTGCAAGTGCGATGCCGCCTGTAGCTGGAGTAAGAACACTTTGTCAATAGACTCCCCTTGATTGGGCAGCCTGTAGTAGACATGAACCTCAAGGTTCCCTTTGTTGCCTCAGCTTCTGATTCTTACCCATAAACTTTCAACCTGCTCATGGCTATTCTTCAGAGACAGTTCTTCGCATTCTATCAATTTCTTGATGTAGAGGGCAACGCCTCCACCCTTCCTTCCTCACCTCTCCCGTCTGAATAGCTTGTGGCCATCGATGGCCATACTCCAGTTATGGGATTCATCCCACCAAGTTTCAGTAATGGCACTTAGGTCGTAGCTTTCTAGCAGCACAGTGGCTTCCAACTCCTCCTGTTTGTTGCCGATGTTGTGTCCATTGGTGTAGAGGCGCTTCGGCTGGGCTGTCAGCCATGTCACCCTCTTAGAGGAACACTCCTTAATTCCGCTGAGGTGTTTCACTGGTGTTTCCCTGTTGGTTTCTATTACCTCAGGAGCCCCTGGCTCATCTTCATAAATGTTCAAGTGTGCTACAATGTAGCAAGCACGTCTCAGAACAACAAGCTGAGGGCCTTCTCTAGTGACCCATCCCTCTAACCTTGGTGTGTCTTCCCACAGCTTGTCACAGGCAAGCCTGATATTATCCCTGTTCCCCTTCAAGTATCATTTAAAGCTCTGTCAATGATAAGCCCCACTAGCTTGCGAGCAAAGACCCTCTTCCCCCTTTGAGAAAGGTGAATCCCATTTGATGCCAGCAAGCCAGGTGCAATGTAGGCCATCCCATTATCGAAAAACCCAAAAAACTGTGGCAGTGACTACAGCCACAAAGCAATGTGTTAATAGACTGGGTCCATCTGTTTCTTCCAGTGTCACTTCCCACAACAGGAAGGAGAGAGGAAAAAATAACCTGTGCTCTAAATTCCCTTACCAACTGTTCCAAGGCCCTGAAGTCTCTTCTGATTGCCCTTGGACTACACGTTATGGCTTCATCACCACCCACATGGAAGAGCTCTAGTGAGTAATAGTCCAAGCTTCATACCTGTCTAGGAAGTTTCCTAGTGATGTCCTTAACCTGGGCCCCATGGAGGCAGCAGACTTCCTAAGAGGAAGGTTATGTACGTGAGTCTTCTGATGCAGCGTTGGGAATTTCAACACAAATTATTTTCATTCAAGTGTGTTATCAATATTGCTTAAAACAAAGTTTTCAGCTTATTTTATTTGCAGACTCCTATCATTTTTCAGCAGTTTCTACCTAGTCATCTGTTAGGTCTCTCTGGTTGCTTTTTGATGGTTGCAAGTTAAGCATAGCTACACTGCTGGCCACAGGTCACACAAAATCAGCTCCTGAAAAGGTATGCTTCAATGATCTGACACCATTAGCTAAAATCTCTGTGAGATTCCCCTTGAGAGACAGACGGGCACAGAAAGTTGCCCTATAATTCTCCTTCCTTCATGTTGACAGTATGCGCAGGCATAACAACCTACACACTGAGGAGCCGTGAAAATGCTCACCAGTATATGACAAAAGCAGAGTCATTCTTCAGAGAGGTGAATACCGCTTCTACACATTGACAACAAATGCAGATTGCTTAATATTTCATTGCAGATCTAAACATTTAATGAGCTGCTTCTTTAAAATGTCACTACACATCTGGGCATGGCTGGCTTTATTTTCTACATGCTGCTGCCTTGTAAAAAGGTAACTTCTCCCCTCTTACCACAGATAGATCTGTCGCCTGTGGTGTGAATTCTCCTTGCATTGTTGCCCCCAGGACCTGAAAAATACAAAAATATTAGTGGTGACTACTACTACAGTAATGTTGTTGAATGGTCCTCAAGAGAGTGGTATGTAACAACAACTTTGGAAATGAAACTATTTATTGCTGTGTACTGTGGCATCTTTTGGTAATGGATTATCCTGAAATGAGATACTCTGATCAGTGAGAAACAGCTTGAAACCTTCCAGAAGTGACAGCCATGCTCTGCAGCAGCGAGTTTTAGCAAAGGACTGGAAAGTGTGATGTGGAGAAATGGCAGCCGATATCCCGCTCACAACAGGCTTTTGAGAAGAGCCCTTTCTGGGGTATCTGTAAGGTGCACAGACTTGCTGAAGTCAACATGCAGGAGCAGGGTGAAACAGTTTCTCTGCAAAAGTGTTTCTGATTTTAACCAGAGAGAGTGGTAGGTATAGTAATGCACTCAGTCTTTTTAATTTCTGTGTCACCATAATTAGGTATTAATCCCAGAAAGGTAGAAAAAAAGATATGTTGACAGCTACTTGAAAACAAGTACCTCACACTGTAATTCTTAATATGGCCACTGAGCTCCAGGGAAGAAGTATTTTACCCTTTCAAATGTATTGTCCTAATTGTAGCTTGTGTTTTAACTGAGATTTCCTTTCTCTATTTCCCTACCAAAAGATACTACCGTTCAGTAAAAGTCCTTTACTAACCCTTACTCTTGCTGTGAAGTGGAGTTACTTTACTTTAGGATAGGACCCAGGAGCCCTACTGATAAGATTGGGAAATATTTGTCCTAGGTGCTGTATAAACAGAAAGCTTACTGATACATTCGGAGGTAAAACATAGAGGAGAATAACCCAAGTGCTTCTTATGGAGAGTTACTGACCCACCGTGAATGATAGGTGCGGAGCATCTACTACCATCCCATAGCAGGGTTCTTGGTAAAACACCCCAGTATATGGCCACGTTTCTACTTTCTGTTCATTGTCCTTTCCATTTGGCACTAGTAAGAGTCCCTTCGGACCCACTCAGCCTGGTAATATCAGCTAAGAACCACAGCCTTACATCATATAACAGATATTACTTTATATCTTTTGAAACATTCATTATGTTAGCTAATCCACTTTTCATTTTCTTTCTCTGGAACAGGCAAGATAAGGACGCACAGCTGGCTTGCTCCGCAAAAAAGATCCTTTATTATCCAAATCTGGCTGCTTGTTTGTCTGCAAAATCAATTCAAAACATTGCGATTTTTTTAAGTTTTGGATCTTTGAAGACATAACTTCTAAATAAATACTAATTGCCAATATTACATGCCACATAGATTTTGCATTTGTAGGATCTTATTTTAGTTAATTCTCAGATGACAAGGAACACTTACTTAAGTACAAAACCAAGAAAGATATAGGGATTTTTTTTTTGTTTATAAAATGTATGTGTATGTGTGTATGTGTGTATTTTTTCCATATGAAAAAAAGATGGACAGTTTACTGGAACATAATACAAAGCCAGATATAGAGTAGTTATGGCATTTTGCCCATTGAATCGGTGCTTGAGTTAAACCAGTGAACTTTTTGCCATTGGCTCCTATATTTTTTGGATCAGGGTCATGGAGTTTGGTCCAGGCCCATTGAAGTGACTGTAATCTTTAACAGAGAACAAAGTATTCACATGAACAGCTTCCTTTCCCTTTAGCAGCTGCCATGCTTTCAAAAGGCCAAGGTTTTGAAAAGCAGTCACATCTGGCAGAGGTTTAAGGAACAGGATAGAATTACTGGGCTGAGGGGCAGAGGAATTTGTAGAAAACCACCCACTCAGGAGTCCTGTGTAAGAAGCTTCCGTCCATTACTGGATGAAACACTTAGTTCTTTGGTGACAAGCTGGAGCAAAAGTGCTTTGTAGACTCTGTCTACACAGCCCAACAACCTTTGTTTATTAAGTGTACTTAAATATTGATTTTCCTGGCCAGTGTAAAGAAAGTCAGTTACCTGTAGCTCCTGGAGAATGAAAAGAGGATGAAGACTGCAGCAGAGCAAGGCTGCATGCAGTTTTCAAAAGCACATGGAGTACATGGAGTACCTTGACCGCTGCTGTTGTCTTTACACTCCATTCCTGGAGCTGAGGTTTGGTGCAGGGGTCTCGCATACCAGGGATGCTGCAGGAGCTGCACACGAGCATTTCCCTCTGCCCAAGTAGGACTGCCTTGGAGGGGGACAAGCAAGATGAGAGCACTCTCTGTCTTTAATGTGTTCTCTTGGGAACTCCGGCAGTGGCCTCCATGTGTGCCCTATAAGAAAAATGTCTGGAAAATACCCTGAGTGGTTACAGACGCACAGACTCACTCCTTGGGCTGTTACTTCTAATGGTGCTCAGTATGGCTCACAGTGCCATTGAGGAGATATTTGAGGGCTACAAGATACCCCTATGTGATGGAGGTCGCTTAAAGCAGAGTAACATATAGTTTATCTGCTCTTAGGCAACCAGGAAAGCAGGCAACAATGCGCTGGGCCCTGATGATGTAGATACGTATAATGAAGATGTGCCATATGTTCCTTTCAGTTTATAATTTTTCTTGTGATGGCTTAATTTAACATGCTTGTCATAACATAGAATATCCCTAACACACTGATATTCTTAGCAGATACTTCTAGCAGACTAAAAGGTCGTAAAGTTGTCTATGAAAGGAGTCTGAGTCTGTCTTTACTCAGCTAAAATATCCATACAAATGTCAATTAATATTCTGTTTCTTTGTGAGGAACATGAAAAAAGGGCACCTATTTATGTTTAGCCTAATAACCATTCTTCCTGCCTCTAAGAGAACTGAATGTGAAATGTTTAAAATTTTTTGTCATTTTTTCTGATCCATCATTATTTAAATAATAATAATGATAAAAACAGTTAATACTTACTCAAAAGCATATATTTAAAATCTTGTCTGCTTAAGGGATTGCACTAAAAATGTCATTTCTAAAAAAAGACATTTAATTTCACCATTGTCTCTCTGAAAGGTTAAGTATATAGAGTAGAATTAATGCTTATGTTGATGTACAGATTATCTGTCTTGTCATTCAGTTTGATATTTTTCATAGACTATTTCAAACTCTAGAATGACAGATAAATTGCAGTTGCAAATGATTTATGAATTTTCTATGAAGAAAAAGGAAATAGAGGAGCTAAACCACCTCAGGAGCTATCTAACTCTCATTTCAAAATATTTTTAAAGGTTGATTGTTTTTTTTTCATAGGCATATGTTTGTATTTTGGGGAGGAAGCAAACTCTACAGCATGTAGTGAAAATTTGAGTCATCTGTTAAGATGTAAGTCTTGAAAAGTAATGGCTTTTTTTTACAGAAAGAGCATTGTGCCCTCTCAAACTCCGGAAGGGGCCTTCACATGCCTCATATTTATGCAGAAAAGCTTCTCCCTGACTTAATGTTTGAATGACAGAATTTATATCTTCCCTCTCAGGAAATACAAATAGGAGAAGAATCTTGGCACTGCACACCACGCTGCATGGATGAAGAAAGTCCCCAGCTCTCTGGAGTTGGAGTGGGAGAATTTCCTACTAAAAATATATTCTTCTGAAGTCATTCCCAAAGACAAAACTTATGTAAATAAAGTATTGCACCAAGTTCTTCCACCTCCACTTGCCTCACTCAAACTTATATAAAGTAAATTCCTAATTTCCAGAGCTCAATTTTTTTCCCTACCCTTCATATTTCTAGATTTCTTGATAACCATTTTTTCTGTTGTTTAGCCATGCAAAACAAAAGCTAAGCACACAAAGGCAACAGGTTCCCAACACCTTATTTCTACTGGTAGCCCTATATGGCCTCATTTCAGTGACTGGGAGCAGTCAGCATTCATTTATCAAGAACCAACTGTGCCTGACCTACATGGTGTCCTTTCACGGTAAAACGACTGATTTGAGATTGAGGAAAGAGTGGTTGTCGTTTGCATGGATTTTAGCAAGGCTTTTGACACAGGCTCCCACAGGTTTTTCGTACCCAGCTTGGGACATTATGGTCTGTATGGGTAGGCAATCAGATGGGTAAAAGCCTGGTTGGATGGCAAGGCTCAGTGGATTATGGTTCCTGGTCAGACCCTACCTGGATGTTTGTGGTAAGTGGGGTATTGCAAGTCTGTCCTGGGACCTGTCCTTTTTCCTGGCTTTATCAGTGACCTGGAAGAGGTGGAGGAGCATGCTCTCATCAAGTTTGCAGATGACACCAAGTTGTGGGGATGACTCAATATACTGAGGGGTAGGGCTGCCATTCAGAGGAACTAAGACAGGCTGGAGGAATGGGACGACAGGAACCTTATGAAATTCAAAAGGACAAATTGAAGTTCTGTACCTGTGAAGGAAGAAGCCCCTGCAGTGATGTAGGATGGGGGCTACGCGGCTGGGGAGTAGCTCTGTGGAAAGGACCTGGGGGCCTGGGAACAGGGAGCTGCACAGCAGCCAGCAGTATGACCTGGCAGCAATGATGGGCAACAGCCTCCTGGGTTGTATTGACAGGAGCAGAGCCAGTATATGGAAACAAGTGATTGTTCTCCTCTGATCAGCACTTGTTAGACCACATGTGAATACCACATCAAGTTTTGGGTCCCCTTGTCTAAGAAGGACATCAACAAATGGCAGTTGGTCCAGCAGAAGTCACCAAGATGGTTGGGGGCTGGAGCACTTGTCCTGTGCAGGGAGGCCAAGGATCAGGGCTTATTCAGCCTGGTGAAAAGATGGCTTGTACAGGGGAACACTAACCCAACAGCAGCCACCCAGTACCCACAGAGCAAGTAACAGAAGACGGAGATGAGCTCCTCTCAGTGATTCTTGCTGGGACAATGAGACACAGTGGTCATTAGCTGAAACAGATGAGTTATAAGGAAAGCTGTTTCCCCATGAGGGCAGGCAAGCAGTAGCACAAGCTGCCCAGAGGTGTTGTGCATCTCTTTCTTTGAAGGTTTTCAAGGCCACATGAGATAAAACCCTGAGCAACTTGTTGTGGCCTAATGACTGACCCTGCCTTGGGCAGGAGGTTGAACTACAGACCTCATGAGGTCCCTTCCCGCCTGAATTATCCTGTGGTTCTAAGAGAGCTTCTGATAATGAACAGTAGTCTGTGATCATATGATTTGTTTCTATATAGCTCCTGTATTAGTTAGGAGTGATGGATGAAACTTGCTGCTCCCAGAGTATTTGTTGGAAGCTGTGACCTCTGTGTTGACTGCAAGGTCCAGAACGCAGGGTGGTCTGGAACTTAGGAAGTGTATAAGCACCCAAAGAGAGATTTTGGAATAAATTTCCCAATGTAGTTGTAAGGGGAAAACTGCTTAAATAGTTTTGAAATACAGTTTGACAAATTTATGAACAGAATTATGTAATACAATTGCCAGGGATGGCAAGGACAGAATTCAGTGACCTAGGAGCCTGTGCAAGCTTATGCCTTTTGTTTTGACAAATGCAAGGCCAAGCTCCTCATCTTCAAGGATAAATAAATGGAAAATTAAACATAGTAAATGTTGTAAACATTTCATTGACATTTCATACTGTGAAATTGAAAGCAATCTTTTGCCCAGTATTAGAGTTTGTAGCTGTGAGGCTTGATAACCATGATAATAAATGGTATTTATATCCTAGTGCAAAATGGATATCAGAACCAAAATGCACAAATATGGACAAACCTAATTAAGCTGTGATTGGTTTATTCATGTCACAGCAGCTGAAGGCTATAAGATAAACAACTACAAAGCAGGTGCAGCATATACCATTGGCTTGATTATTAAAAATCAACTTTGTATTCAATTCCAAAATTAAAAAAAAGGAGATTGTAGACAAATTCAGAGAAAGTCAGTCATGCTATAATGGTATTGCATCATAACAACCTAATTTTCTTCATGAAGTAATTGCGTAGTTCCAGTTTGTCATGATAAACCTGACAGCAGGAAGATGTAAAAAAAGGCAAAATGTTCTCCATGATGCATGGACTGGGATATCATCTAGAGAGGGCAAAATTTACAACAAAAACACTTATATATTTATAGTCAAATGACTGCAACTTCATACAGCAAACTGCAGTTTCAGTGGAAGCAAATGCATGTTTCCACAGTAGCATACTATACACAGGCAGCATTTTTCTATTGAGATACCTGCCAAAGACCTTAGTGGAGCCAGGGGAACCACAGCCATAGTTGTATTTAGAGAATCATAGAATAGTTTGGGTTAGAAAGGACCTTCAAAGGTCATCTAGTCCAACCTCCCTGCAATAAGCAGGGACATCTTCAGCTAGATGAGGTTGCTCAGAGCCCCATCCAACCCGATCTTGAATGTTTCCGGGGATGGGGCATCTACCACCTCTCTGGGCAACCTGTGCCAGTGTTTCCCATCCCACCATCACTGGGAAAAATTCCTTCCTTATATCTAGTTGAAATCTACTCTTTTTTAGTTTAAAACCATTACCCCTTGTCCTATCACAATAGGTCCTGATAAAAAGTCTGTCCCCACCTTTCTTCTAAGACCCCTTTAAGTACTGGAAGGCTGCAAGAGGGTCTCCCCAGAGCCTTCTCTTCTCCAGGATGAACAACCCCAACTCTCTCAGCCTGTCCTCATAGGAGAGGTGTTCCATCCCTCAGATCATTTTTGTGGCCCCCCTCTGGACCCGCTCCAACAGATCCATGTCTTTCCTGTGCTGAGGGCTCCAGACCTGGATGCAGGACTCCAGGTGGGATCCCACCAGTGCAGAGTAGAGGGGCAAAATTACCTCCCTCGACCTGCTGGCCATGCTTCTTTGGATGCAGCCCAGCTTATGTTTCACTTTCAGGGCTGCAAGCGTACATTGCCAGCTCATGTCCAGCTTTTTGTCCACCAGTACTCCCAAGTCCTTCTCAGCAGGGCTGCTCTCAATCCCTTCATCCCTCAGCCTGTGTTGAGATTGGACGTTGCCCTGATCCATGTCAGGTCCTTGCACTTGGTCTTGTTGAATCTCATGAGGTTCACAAGGGCCCATTCCTTGAGCTTGTCCAGGTCCCTCTGGATGGCATCCCATCCCTCGGGCGTGTCAACCACACCACTCAGCTTGGTGTCATCTGCAAACTTGCTGAGGGTACACTTGTCTATGTCATTGATGAAGCTATTAAAGAGTACTGGTCCCAATATGGACCCCTGAGGGGCACCACTCATCACCGATCTCCATCTGGACATTGAGCTGTTGACCACTACTCTCTGGATGCGACCATCCAACCAATTCTTCATCCACCAAAGAGTCCACCCATCAAATCCATATCTCTCCAATTTAGAGAAAAGGATGTTGTGGGAGACTGTGTCAAAAGCCTTACAGAAGTCCAGATAGACAACATCAGTAGCCCTTCTCTTGTCCACTGATGTGGTCACTCCATCATAGAAGGCCACTAGGTTAGGCAGGCAGGAGTAGCCCTTGGTGAAGCCATACTTGCTGTCTTGAATCACCTCCTTTTTCTCCATGTGCCTTAGCATAGCTTCTAGGAGGATCTATTCCATGATCTTCCCAGGCACAGAGGTGAAATTGACAGGTCAGTAGTTCCCAGGGTCCTGCTTGCTACCCTTTTTAAAAATGGGTGCAATGTTTTCTTTATATCTCCTTCAGTTTTAACAAAGCGTCAATCCACAATCCTAACAGGTGTATTCACTATGAGGGTATATGGAATGCCAGTGACCTCCCACAGCAGGTTTGGGTGTGGTCCTGAGCACTCATGAGAAGGGAAGAGCCCTGAAACCTGGAAGCAGGAGGGAAAAGCTCCACAACCCACTGCTGCTGGTGCTACTGGAAGAGTGTGGCAGGGAGGCAAGCCCCCACAGCATGGTTGGCGTGCTTCTCAGCAGAACTGCAGTTGGATGCGATAGGGCTATTATGGGCTAATCTGGGACGGGTAAAGTACAATTTTGTTTTGACTGCACAGTACCATAAAGGAAATAAATAGTGCTTAGCCTGTAATGAAACTCAATAAAATTCAGTTCAGCAATATCAGGATTGATCACTGTAAATTGACATTGCTATTTCCACACACCTCCAAAAAGCTGACCAGCATAATGTACAAAGAAACTGCACGATTTCAGAGTTGCAACAGCTACAAGTGTTATTAACTGGCAGAATCGCAACTAGAACATAGGTGGTAACTTAGAAATACATGACAGAAATATCATATTGGAAAAACAAGAGCAGAAAAGCAAATTTGAAAGGGAGTAACAGCAGTTAATGTCATGATTGAAAACCCCTTGCAAGTTCCTGTGCTCTAAGTTCGTATTGTTTTTCTTAAAGAAAATAAAAGATTGTTTTAGAGTTTTGTGTGTATAGTGCCAGTGCCTTGTGCAGGATATACTGCCTGGTAGGCATTTCATCAGTGTCGATGCTATTAGAAAGTAACGGCTTCTTTCAGTCACCTAACCAGGGATATGCAGCTCTGTGTGAGATGCTGGGTCCGCAGCAGCCAGGTCAGAATAGGAAAGGTCTCCCTGAAGTCCTGCAGGACACCTGACAGCATCAGGCAAAAATGTGGGATATACTAGAATGTCTCAAATGGCAGTAGATGCCTGTCCTCAAGCAATGTAACCAAACCCTAAATGTATGTGTTTTACAGGGAAAAAGTATACAGCATGGTTATAAAAGTCATAATTATTTCTGAGGATTTTTCCAATAGGGATCTGGGAGAGGAACTTTTTCAGCTAGTGATAAGACCAGGCATTGCAAGTATTGATCAAGGAAAAATTTATTTACAGAGATTTTTCAAATACAAACATAAAATAGCACATATTATATATATATATTTTTACAAAAATGAATATTGAAATAATAAACATGGTACAGCACAATACGACATCAATGAGCTAAACATAACAGCAACAGAAATCTATGTCTGGAAGAAGTTTCCTGTTAGTCGTACATAACGAACAGAGCTCTACAGTACTGTGAGTGGAATTTCCAATGGACAGAAATCGTCCATTTACCACACTTCATAAAAGTACTATAGGGAAAGGCTACATATGCCAAGTAATTATGTTGCATTTTTGTAATAATGCTGAAAACACAGAGGCTTAATAAAAGTTATATAGGGCTGAATAAGCAATGGCTAAATGTTTGGGGAAGAAAAATGTGTAGAGAATATACAAAATACTGATAAAGTGGCTTATTGGTCCTTTTATTAAGTTTAATGAGTTTAATGTATAGATTAAAAAGTGTTGCAACACTGAATTTTAAACCACCGGAGAGAAGTAAAAAAAAAAAAAAAAGGAAAAGAAAGAATCGCACAAAAAAAAGTTTCCTCTCTACTCATTTTGTGCCATGGTCAACATCTGTGCGTGCGTGTGTGCTTTCGGGAGTGCCACACCAAGGGGCTGCCGGGTGCTACCCCAGCCCACTGGCACTGCCATCCCCTCACCATCCTCTCAATTAATCGGTGCACACAGAATTTCAACATTTGCCAAAGTGGTATTTTCCTTGCTTATATTTTTGCAGAGCAGACCATGGGCGGGCTTGAGTGAGAAAGCCTGTCCCTATCCAGTCCAGCCCAGCAGCTTTGCACCACCATTCACCTCCCTGCCTTCCCTGGCGACACCCACTGTCCCACCCCACACCTGCTCCAGAGAGAAAGCACTTAAAAATTTCTTGTTCATTGTCGTTATCCAGAAGACGTCGGCAAGCCCCTTGGGTGTCCGGCAGCACCCGGGGCAGGCTCAGTAGGGGTACTGCTTCTGCTTCTTGCCCGAGAAGCAGGCCAGCCAGGTGCACACCAGCATGGCCGCCGCTGCGCCCCCACCCGTGCAGTAGTAGGCCCAGCCGATGTGGCAGGTCCCTGCAAGGGAAACAGAGTGACACGGCACAGGGTTAGCTGGGGGAGGAAGCGCTGCCACCACCCTCCTTTCTGCCCACTGAGGAAAAAGCACTTTTCTAGGTTTCTGCCCACTTGTACATCCTCTTCAGATAGGGATCGCAGGGCATAATTCAAGCAATTAGAGAAGCCAAGCTGTTTAAATGGCTCCCCTTAATTTTCTATAATGGTTCAGCAGGCGGGCCTCTCAGCTCACTTGCATGGCCAGTTGCTGTTTTCCACACAGGGGCAAATGCCACGTGAAAGCTGAAGCAGAGGCTGCTGGCACCACGAGTGTGCCAGCCATGAGGTGGGCGTCCCTCGGCCTGCCCGGCCCAGGGAGCGCCCATGGCACCACTCTCCACAGTGGCTGCAGTTGGAAGAGGGTATTTCCCACCCTTCTCTTTCTTCTCCTCCAGGCAGCATCTGAGGTTATTGTGATTATTTTTGACTGAGATTTTGAGGGTTTGCATGTAACATGGGCCAGGGCCTGCTCCCTTCAGAAAGAGCTGGGTGGGTACACCTCTGCCATCTCAGTGACAGGGCTCAAAACTGGACCTGGCTACAAGCTGCTGGGTGACTACAACCCAGGACATGGCTGCAGGGAACCCATTCACGTTCCCCTCGCACAGACGTTAATCCTGACCAGGAGGCTCCTGGTGGCAAAGGATCATGGTGTCGGGGGTCCACCTGCATGGTGGCTGCTGTGGGAATGGAGTCCACAAATACAAAAATAGAGAAACTTCCCTATCACCACCCAAGGTCACAACTCAATGCTTAAAACCTCTCTGATCTTTTGTTTAATGTGTTTAATAGTGTCACAGTATGGCCTTGAATACACTTAATGGCCACAGTGTCTTCATACAGCCAAACTCATCACCAGCAAATGGTGTTGGGGAATCCCATGGTGGACCATGAAGTGATTGCTCCCCTTCAACGCACCACTGTGTCTGCAGTAGAGGAGGAGATCAGGAAAAAGAACAGCAGCTGCAGCAGGGAGAAAGCCTCCTCACAGAGATCTCTGAAAGCAAGGAGATGGCTGCTGTTACTCTACAGGATTTCAGCCCATCTCAAAAGTAATTTTCACTTGGTCTGCATCATCTCGGTCATTGTGATCTTCAGTGCTTGGGACTAACTGCAACTGAGGCTCTCCCTGTATCGCAATCTTAGGTGATATTGCCCTGCGTTGAACAGTGAGTGCTCTCAGTAAGACACAAGCAACAATACAACACTTCCTTCCCAGCCTCTGGAAAAAGCAGCAGAAACCATTCTCGCCTCCAGAGAATAGAAGGTAGCAGCAAAGTTTCCATCTAGAAAGACAGAGCTGAAGCAGGTGGTATGTCAATCCTCTGTCCCAGTGGCATCCTTGAGGGACAGGCTTCCTGTTCAGGCAATTATCAACTTGGCTAATCCTGCCTTAGGCACAAGACACACAAGATGTCTGTACATCTCAACATGTCCAAAGCATTAGCATGCCTCGAGGCAGAGAGTATGTCCATCAACTGTCTACAGGATATTGTAAGGCCAGCTTCGTAAGGAGACATTAGTGGGAGGCAACACTTATGCTCTTGGTCACTCTGAAGATCTTAGGTTGACACCACAGAAGGAAGCATAGTACTCGTTTCATTTTCGTCTTCATAACCCTCAAAACTTTTTATTTAAAAAAGTGTCCAGTGAAACAAAAACCCTGATGTGACCAGAAGACTTGAGGACCTGTGGCCTTGGCTTGAGCTCATTAGCCTCTCTCATTAACGTGCTGGAGCAGACACCATTTTTGGCTTCCTTACAGAAAACCACACAGAGAATCTGACTTCCTACAGAGAAGACCATCAGAAACCACGGAGAGCCGCCAAGTGCCTGGCAATGTCATTGATGCTGATCCTTGCCCAATTGCACAGCAGTCCCTGGAGAGACCTGTCTCTGGACCATCTATTGCTTTGCCTGCATTCACACACTGTCTATAAGCTTTTGCTGGGAATGTCAAAACCAGACTTAAGCACACACCAGATGTCTAAATCCATTGGATTGCTTTGAAAATGACCATGTTTATGTCAGGATGGAGTGTGCTAAAGCATTTCTTGTGATAAGATGGACTTCATCTGACAGGTCTTTTTAAATTTCTAAGTATTCCTAAAACTACTAGAGAATTGTAGCTGCAGCTTGAAAAAGTAAATCTTTCTCAACATGATGCTCCCAGATAGAGAAAATAAATGTCAAAATGCTACTTTAAATAGAGTTTAAAGATTCACCTGGTAGCACTGCCCAAAACTGTGACCTAAGTGGGAGAGAATGAAGTAAATTTGAACATTCGCATGGTGCGATTTCAAATTCTGTGCCTTGGCAGTGGGAGAGGGGGTGAGTGTACCTGATACATACTAATAAGAAAGAACTGTTAAATCAATGTCAGAGATATGCTCAACAAATACAACATGCACAATCAGTCTTGGCTGAAAAGAATAATGTTTGTTTCTCCATACCATGCTCCATTTACCCTAAGGACCTGCCCTACTTAATGCTCTGAGGGCATGGCAGGCAGCCTCTTGATCTAACAAATGCAATGTAATTCACAAGTGTGAGTTGGGTAAAGATGAACAAATGAAAGAATGGGAGAGTACAGGAGAATGGATGAAAGAGCTGGGAGCCTGACCTTAGAGCAATAATAACATAGCAATAAACCTGGCCATTATTTCCAGTCTGTGCCAGGAGCAATGGGAGGCCTCGGATAAAATACCTTGATCTGTACTTGGATGATGCTTAGCAGAACAGTGTTTCAAGCTATTGTGCTGTAGAAGAGCCTGCAGCTGGGAAGGTGTCCAAGGGTGTAGGACTTCACTATAATTTTCATTGTAAGTATAGGTAAGTCCTAGGCCCATAGCTAAGTATAGCTATAAGGACAGAGACAATCCATCTCAGGTACCTGTTGTAATGAATGATTGCCTACACTGCATAGCCATGTGTCAAAATGAAACAATGCTACCCCTTTTATAATCCTGTATTGCACAAGGAAAAAAAAAATATTTTGGAGTTAATGTTTCTGCTCTGGTGTTCTCATTTTACTGCATGTATGAGCTGTTTTAATCCACTGCACCCTAAAGAAAGATTGTTGGTTTTCAATAACTAGGTAATTCAGTTGGAGTTTAAATTGTAAAATGAATTCTCCCTCACTTTGATATTAAACACTCATTTTAAAAAGAACAAGAAGCTTTATAAAAAGCAAGGTTAATAAGTAATTAAATGCAACATCAAGTGACAAGAAATACACCTATAGAAATGTTATATGTTAGAGAAGATAGACTTTGCTTTCTAGCTTTATATTTTTGTATTAATAATGGGCACCACAGAAGGACCCTTTGTCATGTTCAAATTTTATTGCACTGACATCAGTGGGACTAGTCTTGTATTCAGAGGTAAGCAACCGGTCAAGAGCTTTGCAGAACTAGGGCTTAAATTCAACCATCAAGTAGAGCAGTTTGCCTTCATGGAACCCATCATATTAAAGATTAGAAATGCTGCATTGCAGTTTCCCCTTAAGTCAAAACTCTAAAATGAAGAGCAAGACCACCGAATTACTTGATAGATTTAAAACAATTAGTGAAACCATGTCAATTTTCCCCCACACACAAAGGCACAAAAGCTATTGTTTTCCTTTAAGGATGCATAGGAATAGAAGGTAGAAGTGTGCCAGTCCTTTGAGGGCGTGGTGATGCGTGCAAGAATGTGTACATGTTCTTGCTCATAAGATGGGCTGGATCTGTTTTCATGCCAAAGCAAATTCCCCAGCAGCTGAAGTACTCTTCTAGCTGATAGAGAGGATATGCATCGCAGCAGCTTCCTTCTCTGCACAGAACTGGTGTTGCTTTTAACAAATCAGTCTTTACCTGACATGTCAGTATGGAGGGAGAAATTGTGGCTTTAGTGTTTTGTTAGTGCTGGATCTTTTTTTTTTTTTTTTTTTTTTTGGTACAGGAGAGCATAAATAATTGCAGATCTTGGCTGCTCAGTGAAGCAGGACTGTCCAAGTCAGCCCAGGTAAATTTGTAGCCAGCCATTAAGAACTTTGTTTTCACATTTGTTTTACTGGGATTGGCAGCAAGAGTGTCAGGATGAACTCTGAAATCATAGAATAACAGACCTTGCAGCTATAGGGGTAGATGGCCATTTTCCAAGCAAATAAAAAAAAGAAAGACTGGAAACATTACACTCTTCTTTTTTTGTAAAAGGATTGAAAGAAATTGCAGTCCCTGAGGATAAAGGACAAAGCAAGGTGAGTGAGGACACTGTCAAAATAAGATTCAGCAGAAAAGAGTCACAGAATCACAGAATCATTAAGGTTGGAAAAGATCTTTAAGATCATCAAGTCCAAGCATCAAACCAAAACCACCATGTCCACTAAACCATATACTGAAGTGCCATGTCCACACATTTTTTGAATACTTCCAGTGATGGTGACTCTACCACCTCCCTGAGCAGCCTGTTCCAATGTTTGACACCCTCTCCATAAAGAAATTTTTCCTAATATCCAGTCTAAACCTCCTCTGGTGCAACTTGAGGACATTTCCCTTGGGAGACAGTCCTGAAGGACAAAGGGGTCCAGGAAGGCTGGACAGTCTTCAAGAAGGAAATCTTAAAGGCGCAGGAGCAGACAGTCCCCATGTACCGTAAGAAGAGCTGGCAGGGAAGGCGACCGGCCTGGCTGAACAGGGAGATTTTGCTGGCACTCAGGGAAAAGAGGAGAGTTTATCATCTCTGGAAGAAGGGGCAGGCAACTCACAAAGAGTACAAGGATCTAGTTAGGTCAAGCAGGGACAAAATTAGAAAGGCAAAAGCCCAGCTAGAGCTCAGTCTGGCCACAGTTGTAAAGGATAACAAAAAATGCTTCTACAAATATATTAACAACAAAAAGAGAGGCAAGGAGAATCTCCATCCGTTACTGGATATGGTGGAGAACATTGTCTCCAAGGATGACGATGAGGTTGAGGTACTTAATGCCACCTTTGCCTCAGTCTTTAATAGCCAGTCCAGGTATCCACAGGGTATTCAGCCCCCTGAGCTGGAAGATGGGGATGGAGAGCACAATAACCCGCCCATAAACCAGGAGGAAGCAGTTAAGGACATGTTAAGCCACCTAGACACCCATAAGTCTATGGGGCCTGATGGGATCCACCCAAGAGTACTGAGAGAGCTGGCGGAGGAGCTTGCCAAGCCACTCTCCATCGTTTATCAGCAGTCCTGGTTAACAGGGGAGGTCCCAGAAGACTGGAGGCTTGCCAATGTGACGCCCATCTACAAGAAAGGCTGGAAGGAGGATCCTGGGAACTACAGGCCTGTCAGCCTGACCTCCATAACGGGGAAGATCATGGAACGGTTCATCTTGAGAGTGCTCACAGGGCATCTGCAGGACAACCAAGGGATCAGGCCCAGCCAGCATGGGTTCATGAAAGGCAGGTCCTGCTTGACCAACCTGATCTCCTTCTATGACCAGGTGACCCGCCTAGTGGATGAGGGAAAGGCTGTGGACGTTGTCTACCTGGACTTTAGTAAAGCCTTTGACAGCGTCTCCCACAGCATTCTCCTGGAGAAGCTGGAGGCTCGTGGCTTGGACAGGTTTACTCCTCGCTGGGTAAAGAACTGGCTGGATGGCCGAGCCCAGAGAGTTGTGGTGAACGGCATTAAATCTGGCTGGCAGGCAGTCACAAGCGGTGTTCCCCAGGGCTCGGTTCTGGGGCCAGTCTTATTCAAGATCTTTATTGATGATGTGGATGAGGGGATCGAGTGCTCCCTCAGTAAGTTTGCAGATGACACCAAGTTGGGTGGGCATGTTGATCTGCTGGAGGGTAGGAGGGCTCTGCAGAGGGATCTGGACAGGCTGGATCGATGGGCAGAGGTCAACTGTATGAGGTTTAATAAGGCCAAGTGCCAGGTCCTGCACTTTGGCCACAACAACCCCATGCAACAAGTCTTATGGGGAGCATCTGAGGGAACTGGAGTTGTTCACCCTGGAGAAGAGGAGGCTGAGGGGAGACCTTATCGCTCTCTACAACTACTTGAAAGGGGGTTGTGGCGACGAGGGTGTTGGTCTCTTCTCCCAAGTAACTAGCAATAGGACGAGAGGAAGTGGCCTCAAGTTGTGCCAGGGGAGGTTTAGATTGGATATTACGAAAAATTTCTTTACAGAGAGGGTGGTCAAGCATTGGAACAGGCTGCCCAGAGAGGTGGTGGAGTCACCATCCCTGGAAGTGTTCAAAAAATGTGTGGATGTGGCACTTCAGGACATGGTTTAGGGGACATGGTTTAGGGGACATGGTGGCGCTGGATTAATGGTTGGACTTGATGATCTTGAAGGTCCTAGTGATTCTGTGATTCTGTGATTCCTCTCGTCCTATCACTAGTTACTTGGGAGAAGAGACCAACACCCACCTCACCACAACCCCCTTTCACGTAGTTGTACAGAGCTATGAGGTCTCCCCTTGGCCTCCTCTTCTCCAGACTAAACAACCCTCAGCCACTCCCTATAAGACTTGTGCTCCAGACCCCTCACCAGCTTCATTGCCCTTCTCTGGACACACTCCAGCAACTCAATACCACGCTTGTAGTGAGGGGCCCAAAACTGAACACAGGATTCAAGGTGTGGCCTCACCAGTGCTGAGTATAGGGGCACAATCACTTCCCTACTCCTGCTGGCTACACTATTTCTGATATAGGCCAGAGTGCTGTTGGCCTTCTTGGCCTCCTGGGCACACTGCTGGCTCATGTTCAGCCAGCTGTCGACCAGCACCCCCAGGTCCTTTTCCTTTTCCTCCAGGCAGCTCACCAGCCACTCCTCCCCAAGCCGGAGGATTGCATGGGGTTGTTGTGACTGAAGTGCAGAAACTTGGCCTTATTAAACCTCATACAGTTGACCTTGGCATAAGAGGTCATAGACAATATTTGCTAAATTGAAAGAAATCAAAGAGTATGGAAGGGTAGTTTTGCAGTGATAGATGGACTTATTAAAAAACACTTCCATGCCTTTTCCTGATTTCTAATGTGATCTTCAAGTCCATCCCCTAGCTCCCCCCTCCTCTTAAATACATAAGGCAAAAAAAGATTAACACAAATTTGGGAGTGAGTGAGAATTGTCAACAGAAAATCTGTGAGTACTTGATCTCCTGTGGAGCTGTGCCAGGATCCAGTTGCCTAAAGAGAATTTTACCAGGATTTCTATTTATGATGTCTCATAAATAATTATCACATAAAGATATCAAGGTCCTGGAAGTAACATATGATTTTCATCTAAAATAGCCAATAATTGACACTTTTGAAAAAATATCCAGAATATGAAAGAGTCTTGAATGCAAACCTGATAATTGCAAGACAGTATCTTAAACATTTGTACCTTCTTTACTGTTAATGTTAATAGTATTCTGGGCTTGCAGCCTAGGGTATTTGGCAAAGTCTAATCATTTAACCTTAAGTAGAGCCTATTTTCCAAGATGAAGGAAAAAAGGTTTCAGAATTAACCGGGCTGAAGAATACAAATGATATATCTTCAAAAATATAAACTACAATTCCTACTTGCAAAAAGTTGTGCAGGAATTCTAACAGCTTCATATGAGAGTCCGGTACTACAGGGAATATGAATTAATATAATCAATCAAGGTGTTGGAAAAGTAATCAGAGAAAAAAGTAAGGAGTGGTATGTCAAGGGATATACAGGGATTTGGAGATACGAAAGCCACAAATTAATATAAAAGATAATCAGCTAATAAATAAGAAGACACAATTATCTTGAAACAAAGCCAGGATAAATTAAATGAAGATTTTTTTTTCTTTACACAGTTACAATGAAAAACTGTCATGTGAAATCAGCTACAAAAGCAGGAAAAGAAGTTAAAACTTGGAATGCATCCAGAAAGGATTAAAGTAGTTATGTGAAACAAAGGAAGAACACTATATAAGGTAAAACTGCAGCCAACCAAATAGCTTGATACAAAAGAATGAATTTAGTGAAGCTGGTTTCTTTGTCTGTTGCATGGATATGACTTTCTCAATGCATTTCTCTTTTTTAAAAATATATGATTTCTTATGCATGCACAGATCAAGCTATTTTAGTTACTTATAATTGGTCAGAGAAATTGGATGGGTATTTTGGTCTGTAATTAAATGCATAAAATGTCATAAAGTTCATAAGCATAAAAAAGTGGAAGAGAAGTGTCAACTTGAAATTCTTCAGTTCTGCTGTATTCAGACATTCACTCATATGACCAAATCCTCCTTTCTTTGTAGGATCACATAATTTTGTTTAATCAAACCTCAAATTTGCTGTAGGTATGCATTTATCATGGAACAACGAAGTAGAAACAAATACCTTGTGTCAATTACAATGCTCAAATTCCCAAGAGCAAAAAACTTATGTCCTGTTAATGAGGAGCTCTCCCAGCCTCCTGGAAGAAGTCAGCAGAAAGCTCACCTATTGCAGGAAGTGAAATTAATTTCACCTCTCTCTGGACATCCACAGTGCAGAGATCCACACTGGACTAGTCCCTCAGACTCCCTCTGGAGACAACAAGGAGAAAAAATCACTTGTGAAAGGGTGTTGCATTTCATTTTAAGGTAGACATCTAAAGTACAGCAGGTGAACCCTGCTCTAGTAGCACCTATTTTTCTCCCTTTAACTGTGAAGGGATTCCAAACAATCAGTTTAGCTGCCATTTTCAAGTAATGAAGAGCACCAGGTACTTGCTCCCAGGTGGTCTGAGTCCCTTACTGGATGCTGCTGCTTATCTCCATTAACTACAGAGGATCCTTGCATGACCATGTTCTAACTCTGGCAACAAAGGTAAGTGCCTTACGTTAGACAGAATATATGTGGACATTGATAGAGTCACCAAAGGCTTACAAAGCTTTAAGAATGGAAGTTATCCAGGTAGCACAAAAGAGGAAATGTTTCTTGATGAAACCCTTTCTTTGCTAGCACATAGGCTGACTCATCCATGCATCTGAGAATTCAGCAGCTGCAGCTCAGGTACACTTGTAAAGATTGTGCTCAGGTCCAGTCAAAAAAACGAACTGGTAAAATCTCTGAGCTGTTTGCAGAGGATCTGTGAACAAAAAAAAATGGCTTTGTCGGATAGATTGCTTATATAAAAATACAGCTTTGAAGCCACTGCCTTTAATAGGATTCTAATAAATTGTCCTATCCTCTAAATCCTTTTCTTGATAGTTCTGGCACTGTATGTCAACACTGAGCCAGATGCTGAAATGATGCCACCTAAGGCAAATTAACTAGTTGACAAAGCTTTTTTTATATTCACTGCTTTCTGTGTATCTTTTATGTTGTTGTTTTAGTAACTGCACTGTTTGCTTTAAAGTGCTTTAAAGATAATTTACTCTAATATTTCTACAACAAAAGTAATTATCAAGTCAACAGTTCTCATTAAGATATTTCAGGCCCTCTAAAAGTGGCAAAGGGGAACCTTAATAATAATGATCTTTGGAAAAAAAATATCCCTCAAAAAAGAAGTTTCTGAGAGCTTTTGAGGGCAATTCAGCTGCATGTTTAGTTCAGGATGGGAGCCAGCCTTTTAAGTTGCTCTCCAGACAGCCACTTCAGCCATGAAAGCCCTTTTGGAGTGGCTCACAGATGGATGGACCACCACAGAGGGCAAGCAAAGGCGTGCATGTGGAGCCATCTGCCTTGGTTGCTGCTGCAGCTGGGCCCCCGGGCCTAAGAGGTCTCTGTGCGTGACAGGTAGTGCTGGAGCATGACAGCCAGAGAACATGAAACAACTGGAGAGGATCTAGGAGGACCCTGCAGAAGAAACGGGGTTGGAGACTGTTCCCAGCCTCATAAGGATGGCATAAACTCAAACAAGAACAGAATGTATTTTGGGCAGGCTGCGACAGCAGCTGCCGGGTGGGTAGGCAGGGCATGGCGTGCCAAGGGCCACACCTGAGCCATGCGAGCCCTTGCTGCCAGACCTGTGATTTTCACTGCCTTTAATAGCAAAGAAAAGCATCACAAAACTCAGAGATGAGCTCTGAAAGTAGTTACACACAGCAAGCACCAAGCCATGTTTGTGGGATGCTTCTTAGTACAAACGGTCACACAGCAGAATAAAAAAGTAGGTCCTAGATAGGAAACGTATGACATAAAAAGTAGTCATCTCTCACAAAAAGGAGTAGAACATTAAAAATTCTGGAGCATTGATCATACAGGCTGAGCCCTGACTGCCCAAACACACCGTATTTCCTCAAAGGAAGACAAATATTTTTTCCTAGTAGTTCAATTTAAAAATTGGAGTTTATCTTAAATTTAGTGTCTTCATTGTTTCAGGTTAGTAAAGTAAGTATGTAATACCATTTCATACATCTGGTGGCAGGGAAGTGGCAGCTGGAGGCCAGATGAAACTTCCTAGAGCACCTACAATGGCACGAGTCATCCATGTTTAGATAAATGAATCTTACTCTAGTTAACGATTTTGCTGTTTGGGCTCTTAGGTATTGGTCTTGTAGTGCTGTTTCACCAGACGCCAACTGAGGCTCAATTTTGTCAGCCAAACTGAACATGCCCTGTCCCCCTCCGGGACCTTTTGTGGGATTTAGCGGCCTCTGCCACTAAATGGCCTCTGCGATGGGCCTGGCGATGGGCCTCTGCACCCATCACAACAGAGAGGAGCATGCAACGACTGAGCAGTCTCTGCATGCAGATCTAGGGAAATCAATAGCCTAAAATGAAGTCTCATATTGATTTTAGACATTCAAAACCAATACTGATGTATTCACACATATACATTCACATTTCCCTTTAAAAAAGGCATGCAAGTTCAGAAGATTTCTTCATACAGTTTAAGTTTTGCAAAATGTGGAAGTTTTTGCAAATGTCTGATGCAGTCTTCACTGTAATGCACACTCTCACCTTAATGCAAGGTCCCTCACTTTAATGAATTTCCTGCCAAACCCCTCAGTCTTCAGCTGTTATTCTTGTGTGGTACATTTAGAAATGAAAATAAAATAGTATTAGTGCCTCTAGCTCAGCAAAACGGAATGTGTGCTATATGATATGCTATAAAGATGCCTGCTTTTGGGTAATTGCCTGCTAATTCCTTTTACAGACCATGGGATTGTGTAGATCTGACTCGCTTTCACAACCTTCAGTCAGCAGCTCTGTACTTCTGTGCCACATCAGTGCTGTTCTGAAAGGGCCCACAGGCAACTCCAGGGTGTAAATAATGCAGCATAATAGTAACAGCTTGGGCGGTGACAAGAGATTAAGATGATTTTGATCCACCCTCAGACTTTTGGTAAAAGTGAAAGGCAGTCCCTTCAAGCCCTGCTAGTCTATAACTACAGTCTCCACCTCAGGCATTAGCCTGTGGCAAATTAGGCTAAGGACTTTGACTCAGTCACTGGGCAAACAACTGTGCTGGTGTTAAACATAAGCATCTCTTTTCTCTTGCCCTGATTTATTTATATTGCCCTACTTCTAGGAGTTACCACTCTAAAAACATTGCCAGTATACTGCTCCAGTTCATAGTCTGGTGTTTTGGTGGGAGCTCTATTCTATCCGTGATCTGAGATAGGATGCTGCAATATGGAGTGGGGCCCTGTGACCTCCATACAGGTCCTGCTAACTGCCGGGGAGCTGGGAACCCCAAATGGAGTAACACGAGAGACCTGTCATGGCCTTAACCCCCCAGCAAGATTTGCCAGATGTCATTTGTCAAAGCCCTAATCTATCACACTGTGCTTTTTTTCACGATGGCAGAACCAGATTGCTAGAGAAGAGCAGAACAGCAGGTCCCACTACAGGTACACCAGTCTCTCTGTCAGTCTATTTATGGAGGTTGCTCCCCATTCTCATTAGCAAAACAGCTCATCTATTGAATGCAATTTAATCAACAAATGGGGTTGTCCTTGGCAGGGTGTCTTCAGCTGAAGAATGACTCCTCTTTGTAGAGATCGAGTTGTACAAACACTTTCACTTGATTGAAAAAAATTAGCCCAATTAAATACGTAAATATTTAAGTAATCCCTTTGGACATAGTTCACTTAATAAAAAACAAATAAATATCCAATTTTAAAGAGAGCAGCAAACTGCTGGGCATTTCGCAATGTCAGCTCCGGTTTTCTAGACAAGAATACCCAAATCCACTTATATGTAAATTAAAGGCATGGTTATTTTTCCTGCAGCCTTTTTAAATATTGGTTTGGAATGTACACAGAAATGTGTGTTTGGCAAAGGTGGAGAGAGGGCGTCCCTCTTCACAATGTGGGCGCTCTCAGCACTATTTGGAGTGCCTATTAGTCTGATGCCTTTTCAGAGTGCCTGAAAACATGGAGAAGCCCTTCTTATCTAGCACACCCACTAAGGATTAGGCTTTTTTATGGGTTCTTAGCCTTGCTATTTATTTATTCTATCTAGTTATGAGCATGTTACAGGGCGGGGGTGTCTTGTTTTGGTAAAGCAAAAATTTTTCATTTAATTGCTAATTCTGGAATGTTTCTGGTTAACATTACATTTCGCAGTACACAATTCAGCTGCTTCTCAAATGAGTTCTTGCATTCCCTCCTCTGCACCTGCCTCTTCTCCTTTCCACCCTCCTGTAATGTTGATTGCAGCTCCCAGCTTATCTTTTCTACTTCCAACCTCAACCATTTTTTCTCCTCACCTTTTGCAAATCCAGAAAGAATCTCACCCACTGCTGAACCTCCACCTTTGGTGGCTCTGTGCTCAAACCTGGTGTGCTTTGACCCTCCTTTCCTAACTGCGTGTACTTGTTCCTTCTGGCCCAGGCTGCAGCAGCTGCTCTGCCATCCTCGAAGGCGAAGCTGAATGCTGTCTGCTGATCAGCATCCCTTTGAACACCCTCTCCTTTGAGAGTAACCACACGTGTCAAATTAGGCTTTTGGTGTCATCCTCGCTAGCACTCACAGCAGCAGGAGGTGCAGGACCAGGCACTCCCACCACCACCATTTCCCCCATCAGCAAGCCAGTGCAGGGCTCATGGCAGCTCATCTTTTCTCAGGAGATTTTGCTTGCAGCATGTATACATGTGGTTCCTGAGACAACGCATTTCACAGACTCAGGAATAGAAAGCATATCATTGCAGCTTAATCAAATTAAATATTCAAATGAAAGCAATAATTACTTAAATTTGCCTTAAGACTTAGTGAGATTAAGTCTTTGAAACATTATTTTTGGCCTGTAGGCTATAACGAGTAAGCCAGTCTCTAATGATTCAGAAAAGACTAGAGGGTTTGGGTTATCACCAAACAAAAAATATTTATGAAAGACAATGAGCAGTGTGGTTATTAAACAGCCCTTGGACAGTACCTCTTCTTTACAGATGACTTTGCTAACACAGCATCACTCAGGCACTGGACATTAAGTAAAAAAAAAATCCTAGCCAAGAATTTAAATTCACTGCCACTGTATGTGGAAAAGGGATGTTTAGTGGCAGAGCTGCCTGGTGGAAATCACTACAGCAAATTTCAGCTCTCATTATAATCTGTTAATTAATGTGTTAACATACGATTGCAGCAGATTGTCGAGACCAGCACTCCCATCAAGTCTAGGCATGCATAACACACGCCCTGCATGCTCCAGGTCCAGAAAATACAGTAAGAGTACACACCTTCACAGCTAATGTAATATATCTCATGGTCCTTATGTGTATCTGGAAGGAAAACTGTCAGCTGAAATCTTTCATGTTGGTTTCTTCACTGACTTTAATGGTGAAATGATTCAATTTATACAGATATCTGAGTCATGAGTCAAGACTGAGATGGCAAAGGTGGTCTCGGAGACTCTGCTCTGATTGTGGGCAGGACTGAGTTTAAGGTCACAGTTTGTAACTGCTTAAGTGCTGTCTTCAAGGAGCTCAGACTGGCACAACACCCAACTTCTTGTGGGTTTGTGGAGAAATAACCTGGAAAGGTAACACTTTTCTGCACTCTGGGGAGAGCAACGACTGAAGCCTGGGAACGAGCAGGCTGTCAGGAGACACAAGCAGGAATCGTGGGAGCAGAGCTGTTCACATGCTTGGCGTGGAAGAGCAGGCATCGGCGTGCACCAGTGAGGTGCTAGCTGGCCTTTCAGATGGGGGTGTTGCTAAATGGGCTGCCTAGGAACTACTTCAGGCTTCTGCACAGGATTGACGATGGGCAGCAATGAACCGAACTGTTCCCTGCAACAGTTACTGCAGTGTTTTGCCTAGTCTTTCTATAATGTCCTTTGAGACACCTTTCCATGGAGCTGGGAATCTTAGTTATGGACATTTTTTTCTGTTAGTTAACTATATATTTCTGTTCTCACTGCTCTCTCTCCTTCATGTTCATATCTTTCAATTATTAGGTGAATAGAAAAGTTGCAGGAACTTTTTATACTTCACTGAAAGGAAAATTTAATATCAATAGTATAGAAGGATATTAGAGTTCATAATAACAAGGTAAAGCTTCTAGAGCACATTACACATCCCCCGGGCAATACCATTAGTGGCTGCTGATAACAACATCAGTGGCAGTGGTAGAGATGGGTGCTGATATTATTAATAAGAATTTCTGGTCCCCTGCCAAATCAAATGCACTTCAAAACACCACAGGAATGGTGTAAAGGATGGTGACTTGGAGCATCTCTCCCAAAGCAATATTTTTTTACCTTTCAACATCAATACATTTGCATATCTTCACAAGAAACATCCCTGAGACGGAAACAAAACTCCTTACTCCTGAAATCTGACAGAAATATCAGTGTAAAATTAAAAGATAATGCGGCAGGTTTGTATTTAACTGTAGGAGACAATCTTCATCCACTGTTCCTTGCACTGGGATTACTGCCAGGCTACCACAAGCCCTGCACATGCAGCTGTGGAAAGGGTTTCTAACACTGACCATAAAGTTTAGCTCGCAGGGGCTGGAAATGGGGACCTGTGTGGGCCCATGCTTGAGAGTGGGAGCTTCCTTCCTGCAGGAGGATTGCAGAACCCCCTCTTCCTCATGTGAAACAGGCTCAAAGAGCACTTACAGAGTAAGTATCAGCAGCTGCATTGATCTTTCTAGCTGAACGAGGACCTGGGTATGCATGCAAACATCAGATCCTGATTATCCACATTGCTTAATCCTTAGGTCCCTGCTGGGCTCTTATTTTCTATCAGCCTGATGAGCTCTCTAGAGGTGGCTCACCCCATACTGTGTGGGCGTGAACGTAGCTTCGCCGCATCCCTGGCTCTCGTTCAGCACTCAGTGTGGACATCACCAGTAAGACCAGTGGCTTGTTTGGGAAAAGGCTGACATAGCTTCCCAAGGATGTGAATAACCGAAACCATACATACTCTTTAGGCTTGGGTTAGAAGGCGCCATAAACATGCCAGACTTCAAAGACAGCTAATTGCACTCATTGTGAATTACCCTCACCATGTGATGCCTCTGCCTACCCTGTCAAGATCTCCAGGAGCGTTAGCTCCCACATTGCAAGACTATTAGATCTGATGTCTTAAGTATATATATACATACATTTCTTCATTTTCTTTCATAATGTTCTTCTGGAAAATATTTCCAGCAAATCTATCTGAAATCCTTGCCTTAGAACCATACCAGAATGATGCAATATGAATACCCCACCGCACACAACTGGGTTGCTTCTCCAAGCCTATGCTCATGTCCTTGTTTGTTTTTATGAACAACATGTTGAAGAGTCTAATGTGGCTGACAGACGCTGATGATGACTCACCCAATTCAAACTGATTGGAAAGGTTACCACAGGTTTGTCTGACTTCTTCACTGTCCCAGCCAAGAGGATAGAGGGCACAACCAGAGCCAATCAACAAACCTACGGAGAGGAAAGAAAATAGGTTTATACAAGCAATTGCCATTAGCTTAAACATAGGCTGCCACTTGGGAATTAAAGTGTCAAACTGCCATTTGGGAACCTCAGAGAAAAAAAAAAATCTCTTCTTCTCCTAAAACCAGTAGAAAATAATTTTGACTTCTACTGCTGCATTCTGCTACACTGTTTTACAGCTAGCTGGTCTGTGGGCTAGAGGCAGCCTTGGTGGTTCAGCACCAGAAGCCATCCTCAGCTTCTGGAGCTTCTACCTGGGAGTTTTTAAACTCCCCTTCTACTATGAAGAACTGCTACATATACTGTTTGGAAAACTCAGCATAGGGTTAAAAAGAAGCCGTGTTAATCACAGCATTTACAAGCTGATTGCTTCTGATTAATTAAAACAACAATCAACCAGGGTCTATCAAGGTTCCAGCAGGAAAAGTAAACTGACAGTTGTGCTAATCTGTTATCATTTTCCTTTATTTTTCACCCTTTCAAAAGCCAGGGAAGAATGGTTTCATGTCACCTGATCAATTCATACCACAGGTACACACTCCACCAAGTTATCTCAAATCATTTCAGCTAAAACAAGTGAGCTCTTGAGCCATTTACTTCTGGTCATGCTCAGCTTAACATTCACAACATGCTTTGCTTTCTCCAGCCCTCATGCTACCCCAAACAGATGTGTTCTGGCTAAGTCTCTCCCCTCACAAGATCTTGCTGGGAATCACCCAATAAACGATGATTATTTTCCAGAAGTGGCATTTTTATCGTATTGCATTCTCAGCTGTCACTGCAGCAGCTGCCAAAAAGGGGGTGTAGCTGGCAAAGCTTTTTGCACGGACAGCCTAGAGGGAACATTTCAATGCATGCTACACCATTTAAATCACAGAATCACTAGGTTCTGTTACGTCCTTTGTGTCAGATCTTACTTGGAAGACTGGAAATGAATCGCTATATAGATAACTGGCTGGGCGCGCCTGATACTTCGCAGGCTGTAAGGGCAAGCAAGTCCTCAAAAACTTTGTAGTGTGGGTTTGCAGTGGTGTCTTTTACCTATTAGATAGAGCACAGGGCTGGGACAAGGTTTCAAGCCCTACAGCTGTCACTGGCTGACTTTGGGCGTGTCCCTTGACCTCATACCACCTCACTTTTCCTCTCTTGACAATAAGGACAATGTACTCCTTGGCAAAGCACTTCTGCTGTCATGCTCCTAGTGCAGCAAAGCCCTGGGTGTGGAGACAGAGGCACTGTGGATGTCATAGCAGACTAACAGGAGTCCTGAGAGCAATTCTGACTCAGGGCCTGGAACTAGCTGTGCATTCCTACTGTCTACAGCCTCAAGATATCGAAGATGCTCATATTTCTGGTACTCCTGTAAGACTCAGAAATCACCTTATTATGTTCTTGATTTGCTCAAAGACACACCTGAACTAGGCACTAAAGACCAGAAGTGGTATCCCATTTTTCTCTAAGCATCTTAGCTGTTAGCCAAGTAGGTCAGCAACTCCTTTGTTGCTCCTCCAAGCACATTTGCCCCTGTTTAGGGCCCAGTATTACTGTGGTGGGTTAACCCTGGCTGGACACCAGGTGCCCACCAAAGCTGCTCTATCTCTCCCCTCCTCAGCTGGACAGGGGAGAGAAAATATAATGAAAGGCTCATGGGTCAAGATAAAGACAGGGAGAGATCATTCACCAATTACCATCATGGGCAAAACAGACTCATCTTGGGGAAGTTAAGTTAATCTAATTTATTGCCAGTCAAAATCAGAGTAGTGTAATGAGAAATAAAACTAAATCTTAAAATATCTTCCCCCTACCCCTCCTTTCTTCCCGGGCTCAACTTTGCTCCCCATTTTCTCTCCCTCCTCCCCCTGAGTGGCACAGGAGGACAGGGAATGGGGGTTGTGGTCAGTTCATCACACTTTGTCTCTGCCGCTCCTTCCTCCTCAGGGGGAGGACTCCTCACACTCTGCCCCTGCTCCAGCATGGGGTCCCTCCCACAGGACACAGTCCTCCATGAACTTATCCAATGTGAGTCCTTCCCACGGGCTGCAGTTCTTCACGAACTGCTCCAGCCTGGGTCCCCCCACTGGTGCCGTCCTTCAGGAACAGGCTGCTCCAGCGTGGGTCCCCTGCGGGGTCACAAGTCCTGCCAGCAACCCTGCTCCAGCCTGGGCTCCTCTCTCCACGGGGCTCCGCGTCCTGCCAGGAGCCTGCTCCAGCGTGGGCTGCCCATGGGGTCACAGCCTCCTTCGGGCATCCCCCTGCTCCGGCGTGGGGTCCTCCCTGGGCTGCAGGTGGAGATCTGCTCCCCCGTGGAGCTCCATGGCTGCAGGGACACAGCCGGCCTCACCATGGGCTTCCCCAGGGGCTGCTGGGGAACCTCTGCTCCGGCGCCTGGAGCCCCTCCTGCCCCTCTTTCTGCACCGACCTGGGTGTCTGCAGAGATGATTCTCTTGTGTATTCTCACTCCTCTCTCTGGTTGCTGTTGCTGTTGTGCAGCAACTTTTCCCCATTTTTAAATTTGCTCTCCCAGAGGTGCTACTACCATTACTGATGGGCTCAGCCTTGGCCAGCAGCGGGTCCATCTTGGAGCTGGCTGCATTGGCTCTATCAGCCACAGGAGAAGCTTCTAGCAGCTTCTCACAGAAGCCACCCCTGTAGTCCCCTGCTACCAAAACCTTGCCTCACAAATTCAATACAATTAGCTCCTTAGATCTTCCTCCGCTGGCAGCTGGTAGAGTCCATGTTGTCCTGGTTTCAGCCAGGATAGAGCTGGTTTTCTTCACAGAAGCTAGTGTGAGACTATGTTTTGGATTTGGGATGAGAAACTGTTGATAATGTGCTGATGTTTTGGGTTGTTGCTGAGCCGTCAAGGACAGTCCAGCTTCTTGTGCTGGCCTGCCAGCGAGCAGGCTGGGGGTGCACGGGGAGCTGGGAGGGGACACAGCCGGGACAGCTGACCCAGGCTGGCCGAAGAGATATTCCCTACCATATGACGTCATGCCCAGTACATAAACTGGAGTTGGCTGGGGGGTGGAAATCACTGCTCAGGAACGGGCTGTCGATCACGGGGTGGTGAGCAATTGCTGTATTGGGCATCACTTGTTCTTGTACATTCCTTTGTTGGTATTATCATTGTTGTTTCCTTCTTTCTTTCTGTCCTATTCAGCTGTGTTTATCTCAACCCACAGAGTTTTTTTTCTAATTCTCTCCCCCGTCCCATTGCAGGAGGGGGAGTGAGTGAGCGGCTGCGTGGTGCTTAGCTGCCAGCTGGGGCTAAACCACGACACATGTAAATGAGAGTAATTTCTAATTAAATTCTCAGACAAGAGGTTTCTCAGACAAGTGAACTGAGCCCTAAACTGGGTCTACATTTGTTAAAGACAGCTTAAGACTCTAAAAAAAAGACTCATTCTCACTTGAATTGTTAAAGCAAGAAAGGTGTTATAAAGCGCTGACAGCACGGCTGATGTGCTAGGAATGAGCAGAACCCAACGGGACAAGGAGGAACATCACCACTGATGATGAGAATGGCTGAGGAAGGGAGGAAGGGTGCCTAGATGCCAGAGATAGCCTCACAGACCAGTGGACCGTGGCAGCCCTGGCCAGTCCTGCCAGTTCTGACCCCTTCCCACACTGGCTGTGATTCCATGACCTGCCTGTTGCCAGCCCAGGCAAATCACAGCTCAGAAGCTGCTCTGGCCAAAAGTGAACCGCCCTGGCTAGGCTGGTTTCAATCAACTTGCGTCCTTGAACAGACTCTCTGGGAGACCTCGCAAATGCTCAGAGGGCTCCATTGCGAGGGGCAGGGAGATGTGTGAAGGGCACGGAGGTGTGTGAAGGGCACAGGAGGGACGGCAGGCTTGCAGCCGCCTGCATTGGACCAGCTGCAACAGCAGCCAGCCCTTCCTCACAAATAGGTCCTGGGAAAGCCTCCTGCCCAGTTCTTCCAGGAGAGCACAACAGCAGCACTGCAGGCAAGTGAAAGGACTATTAGCACAAGAATGCTGCCCCTCCAAACCCAGAACAAACTCTCACTCAGCACTTGCCAATTATTCTCCTCAGGTGGCAAGAGCCTCCAGTGCCCACTGCATTCACAGAGGGCTGTTTGTTTTCAGCTCCCTTTAGGTTTTGTTGCAGTAACAGGTTGTTGTTTGGGGTTTTTCCCACGAGTATTGCTCACAGCACTTTCCACTTCCACCCTTCAAACACAGCTCATCTTCTTCCAAACAGCTTGTACCTGTTCACTCTTTCTGCCTCCGATGCTACACTGGATACAGTGGCCATAAGCCTTGGCAACTTATCGCCTTCCTTAGCCACACTTCTTCACCCCCTATCTCACTCTCTTTCCCATGTCTGTATGTCCATCTCTGTAAATCCAAAGTCCAGTTTCCATCTAAATAAATTCTGGGGATCAGGCAATGTCCCTTCCTCTGGGTTTTAAAATACCCCACATAAATGTGCCTTGACGTGGATTAAGCCTCAGCCTCTAACTTTGGCCTAAATCTTATTGATGAATAAGAATAATTACTATTAAAAATAAACCTGGATTTCCTTGTTTCTTTCACAAAACCACAAAATTCTTACACGCTCTACAGAGTAAACTCCTTCAAAAATGAAGCTTGCTTAGGCAGAGACATAATGTCTAGTCCTGTTCTTCCAACCAACGTGCATAAATCTAGAGAAATTAAATTGAGGTATAGGTGAGAACATCTTGGGAGAGCAGAATCAAGACCGTCCTTACACAAAAATCCTGGTAATACAGTCAGAAATTCATTAGCAACCCAATATACTGTAGTGTTAAATTGCTCCAAAGGAGCAACTGTCTCACTCATACATGGATCCTTGCCCTTAAAGCCCATTCATGCTGTCTAATAACCAGCTCACAGCACCCACCGCTGAGCCTCACCATTAACTGTGCCTCCCAGAAACAAATAAACCCAATGAGGGCAAACTAGTGCGCTACGCTGGAAAACCTCCCTACCCCCACGACAGCTGGCTCTCCGGTCAGGTATGGGCTTTAGCAGTGCTGAGTTTTGTTTGCGGAGTACCAGCCGTCGAGCACTGCTGCTTCTTTTCTGCTCGCAGCCTGCGCTGACTGCGACGATGAGATCGAACGGGAAACTGCCGCCTAACGCCGGTGCTGCCGCGTGGCCTCGAAGCACGAGTGGCAGCGTGTTTACGTGTGAAGGACAAGGTATAAAGCCACGGGCGAGTTCACACGCTCCGTTTAGCAAACACAAAAACTGCCAGAGACCAAGGGGGCTGCCAGGAGCACAGGGCTGCCTTCCCATCTGGCAAAAAGGCTTATGCCTATAAACACCAATTTTGTCACAGGTACCAACTAGCCACAAGTCTTAAAGCTGTTGTTTTGACATCTCTTTTGATATCACTGGTTTTCAGCTGGTTTTGATTTTCCTTCAAACTTTTGGTGGATTTCGGTCTATTGGCAAAGCAGTTGTGTTCCCTGGTACTTCTTGTGGGCAGGGTGCGAGCCAAACTCAGGAACCTGCCTTCAGTGTAAGATTTCCACAAAGACTTAGAGCCCACTAGTCAGTAAGAAAAAATTTCACAAGTTTTACTTTGTGCCCTGAGGTATGTATTTACGTATGAGTGTGTGTGTATGTAATGGTGCTGGATCTGCCCCATTGCTTTCCGCAGGATTTTGCATGACTGCCACAGGACTGGTACCGCCACGGTCTGCATGGGCAGTGAAGTTGGGGACTGGCGTTTCGGTTCCCTTATTTTATGCACTAAAAGTGGGTGTGTGCCTCAAAGCTCATGGTGTTAATTGGACTTGGACAAAAGCCCCTCAGCCCCTTCTTTCCCTTCAAGTCAATCCACTCCTGTTTATAAGGAGCTAAAGGTGTGGATCAGACCCTGCAAAAGCAAAAAGACTGCATACTATTAGTGCTAATAATTTACAAATGCTCACAACCAATTTGTTTAATCACAGAGAATGTAGATCCTGCTGAACAGCTGAAACCTCCATTTAAAGGTCTAAGTTAAATCCAAGGGCTGCAAACCAACAGAAATCCTTAAGATTATTTTGCAGGTTCAGTAGAGAGCAGTTACTGGTTTAGCTCAAGATTCACATCCTGGCCTGCCCTATAGTTATTTTATTTATTTACCCAGCTATGCTACCCAGGACATCACACCCATCTTCACAGCTCCTTAAAATGCTTAGGATGCCTATAACGTTTCTTAAGAAAGTAAAAAAAAACCCAAACCACCATGCTGTAATTACCATCATCTGTCATCTTCCATTATTCAGTAGAGTCATTAAAAGAAACAGAAAGGGGAAGGAAATGTGCAGGTCCATAAACAGCAGCTTCACAAAAGGGGCTGCAGCTTCAAGGTGTGAGGGAGCTGGTCAGTGGGACAGGGCCAGCCGGCAGCGGAGGTGCCGGTGGCACTTGGCTGCTGTTTTGGCACTGCCAGGGACCAGCTCTTCTGAAGCAGCTTTGCGTTTGGGAATGAAATTGGCTCCTTGCCCTGATCTGTGAAACACTGCTGTTGCAAGTGCTGCGTCTGGCTCAATGGGCTTAGGGAGGCACACGGGAGAGAGCCGCGGGGCTGACTTAATGCAGCCAGCATCAGCAATGCAAAGCTGGGATTAAATTCTTGGCTTCAGTATTTAACAGGGTCCCATTTAGCCACCAGGCTCTATGCATAGGCCATGCAGAGAGCCGGATACCTTCAAAAAGTGAGCTAAAACCAGCCTATGTGCTAAGTGAGGAGCTGCCCAGACCTACAAGTTGCAAAACTACAAACCAGTGGGGGCAGAGGGGTGGATGCCTCAATGATAAACTACTGGGAGTAATCCTCGTCCATCCCAGGCTGCCTTCCTCGTCACTCTGGCTGCAGGTATAATGTGTGATCACATTTTAGTAACACTTAGAACTTGAAAGATGATCTTGTCTTTCTGGAGTGGAGCTTGTGATTGAAAATAATTGCATATAGCAAGTTCTGCATATAGTGGATGCTGCTGAGCAGGGGGGTGTCAGGGAAGGGGCAGTAATTACATTAGTGGCTTGGCACAGATCTAGGTTTCATCTTTGAAGTGATAAAGACATGATTTGTGGCATGCAGCAATCAGCTTACTCCAAGAGGTAAAATATTAACCACTATTAATATCTCCAAGAACAGCTTGGATATAGGCAAGTCTCAAACAATAAATACAGAAGGATTAATAAACCAGATTTTGCTGTGGGCAAAACGACTGCACTCAGAAAGACCAAGATCAACTGGCAAAAGTCCATACACAAAAAAGGAAGCTTGCAAATCCCTGTGGTGGGCAGTCCTCAGACTGCTGCTGTGGCTTTAATGGGAGCCTCCACCCAAAGATCTGATATGCCTTAAATAACCCATGTAGACATCACACCATAAATTAATTGTCTGTAACTGTCCTGACAGTTCATAGCTAGCAAGTCCTGTTTTATAGACTCGGCTCTTCCTCTCGCTTGTTGAGGTCACAGCAAGCCCCTGGTTGCTATATGGCTCATTCTTGTTTTGTTGTCAGCCCATCTGATCATTACATCCTCAAAAGCCTGTTAAATAAAGCCAAACCTTCCCCAGCGTCCTTCCTTCTCCCTTGCATAGGGTAAACCTAAGCACATGATTCAGATAAATCCGACACGGAAAACCATCAGCTTGATCAATAAAGAGAAGTAGTGATGGCGGTAAATGAGGCACTTCACTTTGGACTTAGCCCCAGAGTCTTCTGGCTAGAAAATGCATTTTCAAATGGGAACTAAACCAATGGTGGCTTTCCTTGGTTATGGGCTTGTTAAAAGCCTTCTACATGGGCAGTGGAAGTTGTAGTCCATTTTCGTACATCCTCAGCTCCAGTCACAGTTATTATCCCCTATGAATGCAGGAAGTTGTAGTCCGTTTTCGTACATCCTCAGCTCCAGTCACAGTTATCCCCTATGAATGCAGTGAAGGGGACTGCCCAGGCACCGCAAAGGGCCTCCTTGGCCAGCAGTTAGACGGGGTCTGCACAGCTGTAGTGGAGGGCTGGGAAGCCTCTCAAGCAGGAATGAGCCCAGTGTCATTGTGAAAACCCAGTTTGTATTTCCACATAAAAAAATAAAAGGAATGTGTCAGGCATAAAATATGTACTGCAGAGAGAAAATAAAACTAGAACCGAATGCTGCCTTTTGCACAGTCACTTTTCAGTGAGAAAAATCTTCTTTAAAATATCTTCCTCCTTTCTTTCCCTCCATCTTCTACTTCTTTCCCTTTCATTTTTGGACCTGACCAAAAAGAAACCTTGCCTTTTTTTTTGCTAGACATTTCTAATGAATACTGCTCATCTGACAGATACTCCGGCCATCTGGAGAAGCTGACAGTCAATAATTTGGAAGTCTTCCCTTTCATGACCGTTTTAATGATGATTTTTCCTTTCACATTTTCTCTCTATTAGCCTGTCTGAATCTTCAAGGATGATAGAAAGTTTTCACATTCCCATCTGTCACTTGAAGGTACAGTAATCTCTACAAGCAAAACAAAACCAATTTTTAGATGCAGCACAGACTTTGACTCTCTGGTTCCTGTGATTTAAAAACTCTCCTTGCTGTAATGGTTTTAAAGCATTTACCTGTTGTAAAAGTGAGCTTGCAGTGTGAAAATAAAATTGAGCTGGCACATGAAGATTGTCTGCTGCTTTCAGACGTACCTTAGCCAACAACATTAAAGAAGAACTGGTTAAAAACTGTGATGTGAAATACTTCAGCAGACACAGCTTCTGAAGTCCCTGATCAAGAAACTCTCTAGGAGCTGCAACCAAGCAGTAACTGCAGAGCGACAGAAGTGGGTTAAAAGAGGTTAAGACAAATTCCAGAGCCTGGGCAAAGCAGCAGGACCCACCGGAGTAGAGAGGAGCGGGGTGAGCAGGGCTGTGCTGGCTGCAGGCAGCCTGGCTCCCATGCCCGCAGGAGTCCAATCTCAATTCAGTTAGCGAGGGATGATGTCTTTATACTGGCAGCTCCCTGCTCTTCACCCAGAAGCTTCCCCTCTCTAAGGTCTTACTCCTACTGCTTCACCTCACATCATCACTCTGTCCTTTGGTTTTCTCTGTTGGTCTTCCATTAGAGAAATGTTATCACACCAGTCCCTCCTGTTACTGTTAGTACCTGTCCCTCAGGAAACCCACGTATGCACCTGGCCTGGGCTTTTTATCTCTTTTAAAATGAGATCTACATTTTGGGCAGCAGTCCTCTGTCGAGTTAGTAGTCTAGTTAGGGGCATTTGACTGCTTCCTTACTGAGTCTGAACTGAAAGTGCATCATTTGAGAGAGGGTACAATTGCCTACAATGTGAATGAACACAATAAGGGACTCCCTCGTCTGAGTGTCCAGGCAGGGGTCCCCAGGGGCACACAGACAGAAATTACATTTATGCTGCACCAAATTTCCTCCCACTCCTCCACACAAGGGTCACGACATGGGAAACAGCAAATCAGTTCAAGGCTTTACTCAAGGTCAAGGTGTGTCTGCCACAGACTTTGCTATAGCAGGATGTTAGGGTGACTCCAGATGCAAACCAAAATGAAACATAACAACAACCAGAGAGAATAAAATGCTACAACCTTCAGCTTTTCAGATCCTGCCTCCAGTAACACTGCTTCATCATGAGTGTGAGGGAGGTAGTACTCATGGGTTTTCAGGCAAGGGCAAAACCCCACCACCCTTTCTCTTCTGGTTCTGATAGCCAGGTTTTAATTCAATGCATTTAGCTTTGCTTAGCTCCCCTGCTTCTGACTCCCATCCCTCAAATGAGACTTTTTCTCTTATTTTGAGTTACTCCACACCATGCGCACTCACTGCCTGGCAGCTGCTTGGCTCCGAACCCCAGAGAACAGCCGCAGCAAAGAGCTACCACCTGCCTGCTCCCGCTTTCCACAGCTCTCAGAAAGCAGGGCCGGTGGCAGAGGAAGCCTAAAAAAGGCTTTACAGACGCCTGCCAGCATCCAGTGCAGCAAAGTGCTGTGTCACGGGAGAGTCGTAGTCCTTGTTTTCTCCCTGACTTCGGGCACGAGGCAATGGAGGGTGCAGATGGGAGTATTCCAGCAGACGGAGGATAACTTCACTTTGATTTTCATTTGATCAAAGGTGGTATGTTCATTATTACAGAGGTGCTTCAGGCTCAGAGGGGGAAATCTTCCCATCTAGAGATGCTGCATTGCTACCCACAGGCTAATGGCCTTGTCTGCTCTATTTGGCCCTGGGTGTTTTTAAAGCAATACTGAAGGCTTCAGAAAATGGGGATGAGGGCTGAGAGAAACTCAAAAGAAACAGTGAAGTAGGAAGAGTGGAGAAATCAAACACAGAGCAGTTACTAAATGGTGGTGAAACACTGGAACAGGTTTCCCAGAGAGGCGGTAGATGCCCTGTCCCTGGAAACATTCAAGGTCAGGTTGGACGGGGCTCTGAGCAACCTGATCTAGTTGAAGATGTCCCTGCTCATTGCAGGGGGGTTGGACTAGATGACCTTTAAAGGTCCCTTCCAAGCCAAACTACTCCATGATTCTCTGATTCTACTAAATGAAGGTGAATTAGTAAGAGCCATTTGGTAAAAGGACAAATGCTGCCATGGAAAGGAAAGATCCAGCACCAACTTCAAAGCCCTGCAAAACAGTGCTGGGGGTTCCAGGAGGCTGCAGTTCCTACCAGTTCCAACCACCGAAGATCACCCCTGGAAATACTTCTTGTAACTAGCTTTTATAAAGCAGTAGTCAACAGTCTGTGCATGTTGGCACTAGATGTTAAGAAATCCAAAAGTTTAATCCTATTTTATGTATGCAGTAGGAGGAGTAATATGATCTTTGAGAACAAGTTGAATTAGAGTGTGTAGCTGGATATTTCATTGAAAACTCCTTTACTACCATTCACATGCAGGGAGATTTAGAGAGATCCAAGGAAACAGATACCTGCCCATGCAATTTATATCTTATTGGTTATGGTTAAGTAGGGCTAAGGCTGGCCACTGGACGGTATCTGGAGGACGTACCAATTGATTAAAGAATGAATATCCACTGAAGCAGAGACTGCAGGCGGGTTCTGTTACCACCTGATCACACAGTCCCTCTTCCATTTTCATTCTCTCAGCCAATGACGATACAGGTATTTGGTACCAAGTAGAACATCCTTCAGACAGAACCTCCACAGATCTCAGAGAATGAGAGACCAAGGTTCAAATCAGGGAAAAAAAAAAAAAAAAAAAAAGGGGAAGAAAAAAGGAAGGCTTTCACCATGGCTATTTCTCCCAACCATGAGTGCTAGGCATGGACAATTGGATATGAGAGATTCCAGCATCACCAGGTTTCTTCCTTTGGGCTTCCTGCAATATGTTCTGGTTATGTGCCCATGGATGAGGCAAGCGGGGGAGTATAGAGATTGTGAATCCTCCATTGTTTAGACACAAGGCACAGCACTAAGGAGTCTGGATAAGCACAGACGTGGCTGCTTTTGTTTATCTAAGGGGATACTTGGAGGCATGAAAGTGATTATCGTAGTCATGACTCAAGGTTGGTCCTGCTTTAAGCAGAAGATTGGACTATATGACCTCTTGACATGCCTTCCAGCATGAAAGACTTTAGGAATCTGTTTTTCCATCATTCAGACACCTCAGCTTAAGGCAGCTGGGGCTCAAGCCACCTGCATGCACACATAGGACTATTTGCTTTTCAGCTGGGTAGCCCACCTGGAGACCAGCTCTTGCTCCAGAACAGCATGTGTTTTCCTTTCTAGGTGCCTCAGATGGCACAGGGCATACCAAACCTATGGAGATGCCTCTGCAGTGGTAATTGAATTGACATCCTTGTCAGTACAATCAATGGAGTCAACAAGATATTTTTCTCATCCTAAAGAATACATAAATATAGGTCTATGACTAGGACACTTCTAAGTTCACCTAACTCTAAGACAGGAAAGACATTCACATGGAACTGGCAGACAGAGCCAACAGGAAAAGCCAGACACTCCTGGACCTGGACTAGCAGATCGAGGTGGGATAGCCAAGGGCATCTCAAATGGCACTAGACACTTGTAGGTCAATGATTGAATTGTGCTCCACTGGCAGTATTGACTCAGAGTGGGATTTAGCCACCCAAATACATCACCTTCTGTCAGTTTAGGTGCTGTTCAGCATCTTGCTTGGCCTCCAGTTGCCTCTCCAGAGCAGAGCGAGTTTCCCCTAAGTCCTCTGTCATCCCTGACAGCCCACGCAGAGGTCTTGCAGATGCTAGGGTATCTCTAACAGTGCAAACCATCTAGATTCAGGCTAATGAGTTTCACCCTAGATATCTATTGATCTTAATGTGAGCTTAGAAACCTAACTCAAGGGAAAATATCTGTATTGTAAATACCTTTAAAAAGTGTATGAATCTAGCCCAAAGTTACCTACACTTTATTTTATCCCTTATCTTCATACTTCTGCCCTCATTCTGCCCTTAAGATGCAAATATCTCAATTCCTGTCATGAATTCTGCCTTCCTTTATGGGAAATGACCTGAATGTTAGGGAAGAAGAAAAGATTAAAGGCAAAATTGTCTTGCTCCTGAGTGTAAACCTGTATGCTCTACCTTAAAAGGAAGTTATTTCTATGGAAAGAAGTTGCTGCTTCAAAATGGCCTTGATCTGCCTCAATTGCTACCACAGAGCTAGTCCACTTAGGACTAGCTTTGGTGAGTCTCTGTGGCATTCCTCCCAGAATTTGTCAGAAAACAAAATGATTGACACCACTTGTTTTGGAAAGGATGTGACATGGTCCAGTTAAAGGCAGAGTGAATCTGCAGAGTGGAACTGAAATGCTTGAAGAACTCCAGAAAACACTCTGGAGTTTGACTGTCAGCTCATTTTTGTTTGGCAAGCCATGATCACTGCTTGTACATTTATGGGGAGAGAAAAAAAAAAAAGCCTGAGTGTTATCACATGCCATCCAACTTCTTTATGTGACAACCCATCTGTGTGCTCACCCTATCATTTTGTGGCTCAGAATAAAATGTTTGACAGTTCAAAGAGTCTAGAGCAGCATATGGTATATGACATAGTGTATTTAAATAGAAATCACTCCATTAGAAACACAAGGGTGCCTACTGTAATTAATAAAGGGTAGTTTAATAACTAACTTCCTAAAATACATAATTCTCCATGTAGTCAGAGTAGATAAGGCATATTCCTTTTCATTAATATGAATTTCAATAGCAGCTGGAGACCAGACAAAACTAGCCAGAGCCTTTGCCAAAGCTCCACGCTCGAAGGATTTCCCAGTACATGAACTGATCACATGAAGGACCATGAGGAGGGTATGAAGGAAATATATCCTATGTCAGTGAAGATGCCTAAGCAGCCAAATGGATAAATAGACAGGCATTGCCATATCTTTTCAATACAAACTGTGCAGACTAAGGTTGTTATAAGCATTAAGGAAAAGTCTGCAGCAGCCCAACTCCTGAGCACCGCTCCAGTGATTTCGTCTCTAGATTGCCCCAGTCTTTAGAAACATTCAGACATGGATTAAATATCAAAGAATTGCTTTTCCATGTCTATTACTTCAGTGATATGTGAAAAACAATAGTTTGTAGATGCTGGATAAAGCAACAAAGATGTCCAGCCAATTCCTTCGCTTTGGTGTCATATCCCCAGAGTGACACGGGAACTGGAACTGATGCAAAGCATGCATCCAATGGGGGAACACTACCTACTAGGCTTTTGCCTTTTTTTTTGTTTGTTTTATTTCAGTTGAGCTGTCCAAGGATCACTGGAAGATTAATCACTCCACATCTTAGTAAAACTTCAGCCATACTCAAGATCTCAAAGTAGCATTTTCAGTACATGGTCTGCAGACCCTCTGGCAAACCAAGGGGTAATTCCAAGCAAGTTCATACACACTATTAGGCAATCTATACCTGGAAAAAAAGATTGAATGGGTCCATTTCTACTGGAGAGTCTGTAAGACTTCTCAAATCAAACGAGTTTGGAAACCACTTCTTTAGATGGGAAATATAGTAAGATAAATTGCTATAATGCTGTAAAGGTCACCAAATACAGCTGAGAATCACTTTTCCCTTTATAGTATTCTCACCAGTGCTTCACAGGTTTAAGCTTCCCTCTGCTCTGCAAAAACGTACACACCAGTTTAGTTGATACACAGGCCTGTAGCCACCAAACGCATCTCTCCCTGTACAGTGTAGAGCTCTCTGATGGATAAGTCATAGACAGCTAAGTGTTGTGAAATACATGGGAACATGTGAAGGAGACATCAGTTTAATTTATTGTTTGCTGCTGTACCTGCAGCACTTTTTAGCAGCTTTTCAAATACCCTCTGCATCCACAAGGCTACTTGCAGAGCATGCAGCTAAGCACATGGATTAATCTATGCATGAACAAAGGTATACTCAGTGCAGTTTGCCTTTGTGCTGAATTAGTGTAAATTCAAAAGAAAAGAAGTAAAATCTAAGTAATACTAGACTCCATATGAAATTGATCATTCTTATGGCTTCCTCAATTAAACTAAAAACTACTATTACCCCATTCTCAGCTACTTCGTTTTCAATAAAAGAGATGATAAGGTTCAGCACAGCTCCAGTGAGAACTGTGTGACACTTAAAATACTGTTTCCATACTGTCAGACTGTCCGTGTTTTGTTTTGCGTGATTTTTACATGCTCTGAAGTTCACTTCATGTGACTGACATACCCAAGAAAAGGATATTTTTTATTTTTATTTTTAAAACAAATGAATAATATGGAATTTTCTGTGCTTCCTATCTGAAGGCATTCAAACTCAATAACTGACCCAATTTGCAGAGGAAAAAATACTCTATCATCAAATCAATTTCCTTCAAACAGGTCCCATTTTTCAGGTTGGCAAAAAATGTGATAAATCATAATTTTGGATAGTAGCTGCAGTTTGTTACAAATATATTGCACATCTGCAGCTCAGAAAAATGTGGCGCTGCCTCTTATCCGCTACAGACCAAATCCATATGGACAACCTTACCAACATCTCAAACATACTTAACCCTTTCTGCTAACAAAGACCAATGTGTGAGAGGGAAGAACTGAGTAGAAGGGTATGCTTCTCCCATCATGAGCTCTTGAGCCCACTTTTGATCTCATTTTGAAATCCTCTTCTCCACACCCACCTGTGAGTTATCCCAAGGCAATGGAGTAATGCCTCAGCACTGTCCAGCTCTTTATGTTGAGAGTCTTTTGCTTCCCATCTTCCTGTTGTAGCATTTGATAAATACTTTTATGCAGAGAACGTACTTAAACCACAAAAAAAGTCTTAGAAACTTGGATTGGAAGGGACATTGAGGACTCATCTAACCCATTCTTCAGCCTCAAAGTCAGGATAAGCTCTACTTGTACCGTCCAAGAGAAATATTTGTTTAATCTGTTCTTAAAAAGCCTCTCATAATGGAGATCCCATCACCTTCTAAGACAATCTGTTCTTGTGGCTTTTTGTCTGCAACAGAAGATTTACATGTTGTCTAACCTATATCTTCCTTGTGGTAGTTTAAGTTCACCCCTTAAATCATGGACTTTGATAAACCCGTACCAGGGCTCTGAAAGAGCAGTTTATTTTCCTCTCCCTTTGCAGCACCTTTCTCTCCAATGGATTAAGTCATCCCAATTTATTCAGTTTTCCCTGCTAGAATTGGCCATTCCATACAGCTTTCTCTACCCAAAGGATTTCTGCGGCTGCTGGCTTTGACAATTTTTTGGAATTTTTCCTTCAAAAAACAAAAAGCAATGCCAGAATACTATCAGAGCAGCTGAATAATGAATCAAACTTGTTGCTTTCAACTGAGAGAAACCAAAAGGAGAGTTAAAGCAAGTTAAATGAAGACCTGGAAGGTGATGGCAACACTAACTAGCAAAACCCTAAAATGAACTGTGTGACTCTTGGAGCTCATTACTGTTCTCTCTTCCTAACAGCTTTTTAGAAATGATGCTTTATGAGCAGCAGAAGACTCTTCAAGTACATCTTTGCTATAAAGGCTGTCCTTGATAAAAGCCTATCAGTGCCTTGATGCCATCCCCAGTACTTAATATTTCTGCTCCAATTTACAAGATCATTGGCTTAATGGATTGACACTTGGTGACTGGAGCATGCAATTGCTAGGTACAAGAATGCATTCTTATTCAGACCTAGAAGTAGGGAGTGCTAAGGAGCAATAATAGCATTGGCTGGACCTCCTAAAAGGACTGAGAGGGAATGTAAGAAAAAAATGGCAACAAACAGAAAATGAACAAGCTATGAGACGAACATTACACGGCTACAGAAGCAACTAATGATGGCACTTAGACTATATATAAAGTGTTCAAGGAGGAAGAGGAAATGTCCCTTATCTTCAACTCTCCTCATATACTAACCATTATTTGCAATTTTCATTCAGCACCAGCTAATTCCTGTGACACATCCAGCCCCTCATTGGCCACTTGTGCTGATGATCCTTGCTCGAATCTCCTCGAGTTTTACTTCAGATATTAAACGAATGACCTACATTTACTGTGATGCAAATAAAACAACCTGCAAGTGTTCCCAAACCAAAGCTGTTTGATGGAGTTGTACATTCAGCGTCTCGCCCAACACTGGAGCTGGAGTGAGGTTTCTGGTGTGTGGGCTGACCCAAGCCACTTACAGAGAATGCAGTCCCTCCACTGCTCTTGGTCCTTGCAATCTGCTCCTGCTTTCTATAGTTTTCACACAACTCTGTCCACACAAAATGCTGTTTTACTAATGTATTGCAAGACATGAGTTCACTTTATGGCTTGGACGACTATGGCACCATAAGGTCTATGGGACATATTTTTAGACTTCAGAATGTGTTACCATTTAACATATAAAAGCACATGCAACCTCACAGGCCTAGTTTTGTAACCTTACCCATTCAAGCATCATAAAATAATTCAGGTTGGAAAAGACCTTTAAAATCATTGAGTCACACCGTTAATCTAATACTACCAAGTCCACCACTAAACCATATCCTTAAGCACCACATCTTAAGCGCCATATCCTTAAGCACCACACATCTTTTAAATACCTCCAGGGATGGTGACCCAACCACTTCCCTGAGCAGCCTGTTCAAATGCTTGACAACCCTTTTGGTGCAGAAATTTTTCCTAATATCCAATCTAAACCTCCCCTGGCGCAATTTGAGGCCACTTCCTCTCGTCCTATCACTTGGGAGAAGAGACCAACACCCACCTTGCTACAACCCCCTTTTAGGTAGTTGTAGAGAGCGATAAGGTCTCCCCTCAGCCTCCTCTTCTCCAGACTAAACAACTCCAGTTCCCTCAGCCATTCCTCATAACACTTGTGCTCCAGACCCTTCACCAGCTTCATTGCCCTTCTCTGGACACGCTCAAGCACCTCAACGTCCTTTTTGTAGTGAAGGGCCCAAAACTGAACACAGGATTCAAGGTGCAGCCTCACCAGTGCTGAGTACAGAGGCACGATCACTTCCCTACTCCTGCTGGCCACACTATTTCTGATGCAGGCCAGGATGCTGTTGGCCTTCTTGGCCACCTGGGCACACTGCTGGCTCACACTCAGCCGGCTGTCAACCAGCACCCCCAGGTCCCTTTCCGCCGGGCAGCTCTCCAGCCACTCCTCCCCAAGCCTGTAGCGTTGCATGGGGTTGTTGTGGCCGAAGTGCAGGACCCGGCACTTGGCCTTATTAAACCTCATACAGTTGACCTCAGCCTGTCCAGATCTCTCTGCAGAGCCTTCCTGCCCCCCAGCGGATCAACACTCCCGCCCAACTTGGCATTGTCTGCAAACTTACTGAGGGAGTACTCGATCCCCTCATCCAGATCATCGATAAAGATATTGAACAGAACTATACTGAGCCCTGGGGAACACCGCTTGTGACCGGCCACCAACTGGATTTAACTCCATTCACCACAACTCTTTGGGCCCAGCCATCCAGCCAGATTTTTACCCAGCAGAGTATGTCCATCCAAGCCATGAGCAGCCAGTTTCTCCAGGAGAATGCTGTGGGAAATAGTGTCAAAGGCTTTAGTAAAGTCAAGGTAGACAACATCCACAGCCTTTCCCTCATCCACTAGGCAGGTCATCTTGTAATAGAAGGAGATCAGGTTAGTCAAGCAGGACCTGCCCTTCATCAACCCTTGCTGACGGTTGGTGGTCTGACCACCTGCTTGTCCTGTTCGTGCCGCGTGATGGCACTCAGGATGATCTGCTCCATAACCTTCCCCAGCACTGAGGTCAGGCTGACAGGCCTGTAGGTCCCTGGATCCTCCTTCTGGCCCTTCTTGTAGATGAGCGTCACATTTACTAACCTCCAATCAACTGGGACCTCCGCGGTTAGCCAGGACTGCTGATAAATGATGGAAAGTGGCTTGGTGAGCACTTGTGCCAGCTCCCTCAGTGCCCTTGGGTGGATCCCATCTGGCCCCATAGACGTGTGTGTGTCTAAGTGGTGTAGCCAGTTGCTAACCATTTCGTCTTGGATTATGGGAGCTTCATTCTGCTCTTTGTCCCTGTCTTCCAGCTCAGGGGGCTGGATACCTGCATGACAACTGGTCTTACCATTAAAGACTGAGGCAAAGCAGCCATTAAGTACCTCAGCCTTTTCCTCATCCTTTGTCCCTATGCTTCCCCCTGCATTCAAGAAAGGATGGAGATTCTCCTTAGCCTTCCTTTTGGTGTTAATATATTTACAGAAACATTTTTTATTGTCTTTTACAGCTGTAGCCATGTTAAGTTCTAGTTGGGCTTTAGCCCTTCTAATTTTCTCTCTGCATATCCTCACAACATCCTTGTAGTCCTCCTGAGGTGCCTGCCCCTCCTTCCAAAGGTCATAAACTCTCTTTTTTCCTGACTTCCAGGTGAAGTTCTCTGTCCAGCCAGGCCAGTCTTCTTCCCCGCCGTCTGGTCTTTCAGCACATGGGGACCGCCTGCTCCTGCGCCTTTAAGATTTCCTTCTTGAAGAATGTCCAGACTTCCTGGCCCCCTTTGCCCTTTAGGACTGTCTCCCAAGGGACTCTGTCAACCTGGCTCCTAAACAGGCCAAAGTCTGCCCTCCAGAAGTCCAAGTAGATCTACTGGGGGACAACTGGCCCCTGTGAAATCAGTGTTGCCCCTGATTTCAGTGAAGCCAGAGCTTTAGCCACAGCCTTTAGCTGGCTATTTCTACACATAATTTCCACTGCTGGAAATTGCTCAAAACCAAGAATATTGTATTATGAGAGAAACTCTGCCCTTCCTTGTCTTTCTGTTTAAAACTAGTCTAATACCCAGTAACTGCTTTAAGGGAAGGGATATTCCCTCCCTCCTAGATCTGACAAGACTTTTCCTTGTCTAACTTATGTACTCCAGGGGCACCTCGTTGTAACACAAATCCAGAAGCATCAGAAGAGCCCTATAACCAAGTCAGAAACATGGAGATGCCTTTTGTCCTGGCTTTTCTGAAATGTAAATGTTCATTTTAAAATGATATCATCACAGCTTCGAGGACCAGCTGTTCATCCTTTTTTTCTTTGTATTTTACTGCCACTGAATCCTTGTTCTGAATTATCAGAACAATAATTAGATTTGGGAAAGGGGGGGCAGGCATTCATATCCCCATGAGAAGGAAAGATAAAAGTTTCATTTCTGAAAGCTGATGTGCCAACGGTGGATAGGGGGGAATTGGAATCCCTTCTTAACTGCATGGGAGGGTTCAGTAAAGTTTATTAATAAAACAATTTAGATAAACTCCATTTATGCATTATTTGTACAAGTATCTTGGCAACTGCTTCTTTAGTATCTTGAACACATCAGGAATTTTAAAGAGGAGGACTGAAATCTTGCCTCAAACTGTAAATGCTTTGACAGAAGTGGGTCTGGGAAGAAAGGAAGGGTTTTTATTTTTCTGCTTCTCCATCTTTTTCTTCCTCCAACTAAAAACAATTTTCTAATATCCCTGGCATAACTACTATAATGAAGCATAATTTATTTGATCCTTACACAGCCCCCTTAGGATTACTTCTTGTAGATAGCCAATTATAAACTCTTACATACCTTATAGCCCTCATTATGTGTGACAGAGGCACACTAATAAATAATGCAAAACCCCTTTTATACCCAGTCTACTTTGTGAGAATACAAGGGTCTGGTATGGAGGGAAAAAGCACATTGTAATGCATTCTTATTTCCAAACGAACTGAAAAACTTTCTAGCTTCAGCTTGCTTCCTTGGGACACTTGCTTTTTTTCCCAGACTGAACTCCCGTGGCTTGATTCATTACTAGATCAAAATCAAGTTCAAATAGAAGTGGACCATGACACACCAACTGTCACTGCCTTGTCACATCCTTGTGACATCTTGTCAGCTGCAGACAAGAAAGGAGGTCTGGAAGCAGAACAGCCAGGTTGAATACAAATGTATTGATATTCAATTGTAGGCTTTTCATGGTAATGAAGCAGAAAGGACCAAGGCGCAAAGAGCACATTTCACCCTGCCTGCTCTGCCTTGCTGGTGCAACTTCCAGGTAGTGGTCCAGTCAAGGCTCTGGAGGAAAGCAAAGCAGCTCTGACTGTCCCTCAGCTGGTAGGATTCAAAGAGCAGAGCAACCTCAGGAAAGATTGTTGAATATACACCTATAATGTCCTGGTGGTCTGCTTGTAAAAGGAATTTTATTGTTATCTTTAATTGACATGATGCTCCCTTTTGAAGAAAAAAAGCTGCAACTGTAATGACTGAGGAGTGTTACCAAGATCACTACAGAGACCTGGGGAGTCACAAAGGCTATGGACTATTCCCGTCCCCACCAGGGAATTCTGTGCCACCATTACGTTACTCATATTGTTCCTTGAAGCCTTCTTTTCCCTACATGAAGAAGAGGGGATAATAGTTCCAAAAGGCACAAGAATTTGTTGCCTCTCTTTGGTGCTTGGAGACCTTGAGGGATAGAGGGTAGGAGGAGGGAAGGTGTTCACACAAGGTTTAAACTATTGCACCCCAGAACAAAAGTAAAACAAACAATTGGGTGAATCATGTAATTTTACTAGTGGGGACAGACTGGACTCAAATTCATTCACCTTTCTTTCCTTCTACCCTTCTATTTTACAAGGCAGGAGAATACTTTAAAAAAATCAAACCAACAAATAAACAAGCCCGACTTCTCCAAGTGCAGAGCCCACCACAGGCCTTGCTCCAGGAGAAGTGGGCACAGCTACCTTCGCAGCTGGTGGGAGGGTCTACAGAAGCCTAAGCATACAACTCTTGGCACCAAAACTAATCATTATTCACCAAATGACATATCTCTCCAGCAAGTGTCTAGATGGCCACAGCTAATTACACAGTCTGAGATTCTCGCAGACATCTGCATCTATAGCATCTTCCAATATCTCCATGTGGCTTAACACAGTCATGGAGCGAGTGCACAGAAAGAAGATGACAAAAGAAAGAGTCGCTATATAACACAAATACCTTAGATGTAGTTAAGTTAAAGCCCTGCCACTGAGTCCTGCTAGATTATGCAATTAAATCAGCATCCCTTCATAGCTGTCTGTAGGGATGGCAACGAACAAAAGAAACAGAGACATTTGCCTTTGTGTGCAGCTACAAAGAAATTATCTGCCATTTTATCTACAGGATTTGACTAATGTACACTGAAGCACTCACGTTCAATTAGCTATTTAACCTAGCAGATCAAGCTGTGATATGAAGAGGCTGAGACACGGCTGCAGAAGCCATAGGGACCAGCCAAGGGATACAAATGAGCGGGTATAATCCAACAGGTTGACAAATCCTACATTTCCAGGAACGAACAAAATCCGCAGCGTCTTCTCCATTTTGTATAGTCCTCCACTTATGATAATCTCAGTGGCTACCAACCTCAATTAGGAGCAACATGGCCCTGGGAAACAATGCAAAAGTGTCTGTTAAAGATATGACACTCTACCTCACGGTTTATGAATGCATCTTTTCTTTGCTTCTAAATAAGTGAAAGAAGCATAAATTAAATATGAGATACTTTTCGCAGTTTGCAGGCAGCAACAACAACAACAACAAAACTTGATAGTGTAAACATCTGCTAATTTTGGTTAAAATGTCCCTGGAAATCAGCTTTTACATAAAAAACTAATCAAGGCAAGGTTTTGGTGTCTACAGTCTGGGTCTGAATCTGCCCCCTGAAAACCACGTTACCAGTGTCAGAGTAACTTCACCAAGGTCAGCAACAGGAACAAGGATAAGGCCATCCTCCTGCCTGGTTGCCACTGAGGGATGGTTTGAAAGGCTTCCTTCTCCTTGTCTGCAAGTCTTCTGCTCACAACTCTCCCATCATCACTTCTTTCTCAACTGTGCCATCAGGATATTACCACAATCATTTACTTGGCTGCTTGGGAACTGATACAGTAGAAAATAAGCATTTTTTTCTTCCTGAGGACAAGAGGCAACGTAGAGTCAGGAATGAGAGGCTGGCAAGTGAGAAATACTTAAACCAGCTTAAGCTATCAAAAAATAATAAAAACAAAAATTGTGCCACTGTACCCTGCAGCAGATCACTGTGTTCCAGGTCTCCGAGTCTAACAGATCCAGCAGAGCTGCAGAAACTGGAGGTGAAAAAGGACAATTTGCATCCAGTACCCACCCTGAGTACTCCCTGACATAGTCTGTTCTGCTTTGCTCCCCGAAGCACATTGCTTTCATCTGTGTTGAATACTGTGGTGTGTCCACTCCAATTTCAAAGGTCCCTAAGTAATAAAGGTTTATGGCTTTCCTGGGGCAACTGTTCCACAGCCAAATGGATTGCTCTGGTCTGACTTCAGGTGAGCAGTTAAATGGGGGCTTATATCTATGTTCCACCAGGAAAACACATCTGCACTTAAGAGCTCTCCTGGAACAATTTTTTTTATATATATATATATATATATATATATATACACACACACACACACACAAAGACTAATTTTCTTCCCAATGCTACATGACAATCTTCTGTCCCATCACATTAACCTTTCATTCCTGTTGAGGTGACAAAGACTCAGCTTGCCTCCATCCTCACGTCCACCAAACACCACACTGTGAGGACTAGCAGCCGATGGCGTCCCCAGGCATGGCAGTCTCCTCTGGAGCACAACAGCTTGCCACTGCCTTCAGGAAATGTTCAGTGCCACTTGCCATGGCTGCGGGGAGAACTGGGCAGCGGGGCTTCTCTTCCCCTTGGGCTGATTTCCAGGTGCTCCAGCTCACCACGCGCCATGTGTGATCAGCCGCATTAGCAGGCGGAGGGGGCAATACAAGGGGCATCCGAATGGGACTGCTCCTCCCCAAAGCAGCCTGCTCTTATGCTGGTTTTTATGGCCACAAAATACGACTTTAGGGTGAGTTTCATGTCACAGCTGAGCAGACCTAATGCTGTGCCGTCACTTAAAGGGATAGTCGGACACTCTATACATTCCCAGCTGTATCTTCTTGCCCCCCTCTTGTCCCTTCCGTCGTGCAATTTCAGGCTAACATGAATCAGTTCAGGGAGCTCCCCTGGCAAAAAAAAAAAAAATCACTGCTTTTGATAGGGTTATTATTCTGCTGGCATTAACTCTTCAAACTGATGTACTGATGGGTAACATAAGTGCCACGCCAAGGGCAAAGGGCCATCTCCGCCCAAGTAGCCAGTGAATCAGTCTGGGCAAATTATCAAACCCTGGCTCAGGTCAGCTTGTTTTGAGCTCCCTGTGCAAAACGACCCAAACAGTCTAGGTACATCAAGGGAACAAGGGGCATCCAAAGAGTGGTCTGGCACCTGACCGAGTGCTGGAGGTGTGGGCAGAGCCGAGGGGACCTGTGGTGCTGCCCGTGGCAGAGATTGGCTGTGGAGCAATGCGGTAAGTGGGGCTGAGGAAAAAGCCTTGGAGACAGATAACTGCACAGAAATAAGACCAAGAGGGAACCGAGCACTGCAAATGTGACATTGAGGGATATTCGGAGACATATGAAATAGGAGCAGGATGAAAACTGAAAGCTGAAGGAGCACAAACTTTCAAGAAGATGTGGATAGCTTCTATATTAAAGGCAGTTAAAAGGCCATGGAGGAAAAGATAGTGATAGGAGCCATAAACTTAGATTACTTGCATCAATAAAGAAGAATAAACTGTTGTGTAATACGAAGGGGCCCTGCAGTCACAAGGCAATTGGTGTTGGAAAGAGGTTTCTTAAGAGATAATCCCTTCTCAGTTCTCTGATATACAGCCTTGCTACTGTACTTCTCACGTTCGTTTGTTACAATGATCTGCCTAACTGCCTAATAAGCATCATTCCGTCTGTCATCGGAAGAGTTCATGACTGCAATAAAAAGCTTGGGTGCAATTCAGCAATCCAAAATGCCACGGCTCTAATTTATTCATTCATCTAGTTTTCAGTGGTGCAATGACACTGGCCACAATAGTATTACATGAGGCTGGTTTAAGTATCCAGGAGAGCTCAGGGAGCAGAAAATTCAATTCCCATTGCCATGGTGAGCGAAGTATACCACCAAAGAGAGCTTAACTCCCAGGGCAAGAAGGGTGGTCTCCCTGCAATATTCCTTTTGAGCACAGGCACTGTACTCACAACGAGCATTATCAAAAGTCAGAACTCATTACTCCAACTGGGGGTGAAGATCCCTCCAAATCTCACTTGAGTGGAAGCTCTTCCCAGCAAGTGGCAGTACTGAAAATATGCTGCTGATGATATCACATAGATTTGCTGTATTACGCATTTAAAAAGTCCTCTGCAAAGGTGTGCAAGGGCAACGTTTTCTAATTCCTCATGAACTGTCACAAGATGGGCCTTCTGAGGACTCCCCTGTCATTACCCTGTCACTCAGCTGACACTAATTTAGCTGATTTTGGGTATTTCCCAGAGGCAGAACGGCGTAGGAACATAAACAACTTTATTGACTCTTCACACCATAAGAAGGAGTTGGGTGGACAGTTCGCAACGTAAAGTCCCCGCGGTAGGTGCAGCTGCTTTTTCCTCTGCAGAGCCGTGGTAAAAGGTGTCTTTGACACCCACATTCTGGTGCTCACCGTGACGTGATGCCTCAAAGCAGGGGTGCATGAAGCACCACATGCTGGCACTCACTGTATGCCCAGAGGCTGTGGTGCGGTGAATTAAGGGGGACCTGCTCTGTACCCAGCTTTACATAGCTCCTGATGGGCCTATGAGCACAAGTCAAGACAATGTTATTCATATAATCGTAAAAACAACAGTGGCTTGCAAATGTTTACATGTTCAATTCTATATAAGCCTTCCCCAATGAGTACATCTGTCTCGTTTTGCTTTTGTCTGTCAGTCAAAATGCCTCTTGAATGCAGAACGTGAATGTTGCAAATGAATGATGAAGATGAATGTCAGTAAAATTCTCCTGTCAGCAGGGTCCACAAAAAGCAGGGACAGAGAAATTGGGATTTGTATTCTTTTCTGAAGTGTTCCCCAGGCTGGAATTCCCTCAGTTTGCAGCTTGCCCTTTTTAAGAAGCCAGTTTGCTTTGGTGACTGCCACGCAATGATTTTTTTTTTTTCTCCAGCATTTGAAATCAGGGACATTCCTTGGTCTGTTATCACTCCCTAGAGCAAATCCCCCAGCCAGACCTCTTTCCTCAGACAGATGATGCTTTTACAGACAGAGCCATAATAGTGATGATTTTTGATGAGAGTGGAAAGAGAGAAAGGTGGCATGATGTTTGGCTAAAATGCCAGTTTGAATCAGCAGGTAGGAGTGAGCTGCCTGCAGGAACAGTCTGCCTCGTACCAATGGGAGAGACAACGACAGAAGGTCAAGGAAAGTCAAACTGTTTTGCATTTGTGGCAGGTAAAGTGCTTGCCATGGGGCTACTGCAGCTCAGTTGATATGGGGCAACTAAAGCCCTGCACATGTAACGGTCGATGTGATTCCTGCGTTTCACGGGTACTTCCAGCAAGTCCGTTCTGCAGCCTCCAGGATCATTACAGAGGGGCTGACGACACGCAGATCCTGCGATTTCTATGTCCCCTTGTACCTGTTCAGTTTTCACTCATCCTGCCCAGGTATCACAGGGGAGATGGGAAACTGGATGACCTATTTAACAGCATTTTCCAGATGAAATTTCAACGTTGAGGTGTCCAGAAACAGGCTGACTCAATCCTTGCATGTGGGGATGGTATTGGGCACTGGTGGCTGCTACTTGTCAGCAAGAAATGAAATGCTTAAGACATTTCCTTAGCAGACAGTCATGAAAAATTCCAGTTCTGTTCATAGTAGAAGAAAAAGAAAATCATCACAAGGTTTCTTGCCTTACACTGTCATTTTTATTTTAATAAGACCAGTTTTTCTTGGGTTTCAGTACAGAAAAATCTTAGCTGACACATTTTAGGTCAGCCAGTGCGACTGATTTAATACAGATGGAAGAAGCTAAGGAAGAAGAGTAGAAAAATAAGACATTAATATACAGTACATCCTATTTCAGCTCCTGGTAAGAATATTGCTTTCTCCAGGGAGCAAATTCAATGCTTATGTCAGAAAAAAAAGATCCAAGGAGTTTATTTGTGGGTCTCCCTCCTCACCTCAACAGCAAAAAAAGAGTTAATGCTGCTGCTTGACATCAACTTTATAGTCAAGGAGATTATCCTGATCCTCTTATGGATGTGGAGCACAGCAGCACCTTTCCTAAAAGGCAGCGGTCCGCAGGCAGTGCCGGGGATGGGACAGGCTCGGTGAGCAGCCCTGCTCTCTGCCTTGTGAAACCGTGGGCAGCCGTTTGACAGACAGAGCTAAATTAGGTCAAATCACTGCATCAAAGCCAGGCAAGAAAAAACAGCCCAGACGAGGAGCAGTAGTTGTGTGACCATTTTTGGGGTATGTTGCGGTGTGTGCGGGGGTTGGGTTAGATTTTTGCCTAAACTTTTTGGAGAACTGCATTATTAATTGGCATTATTTTGCCAATTACTATAATGCAATATTTAATACTGCATTAAACAATAAGCCTAAGATCTTTGTAACAGAAAAGGAATACGTTTGCTTGGTCTCAAGCAGAACACCCAAGCACAGCCAGGTCCTGCTTGTCCTCCCCCAGAAGTTCGTTAGTGAATGAATTGGTCCCAACAGCTGTGTCTCTCTTTTTTCCCTGCCCTCCCCCTTTCCCGTCCAGGACTTCCAGCACAGAATAGAGTCTTTGTTATCACTCAGGACGTTGGTGAACTATAACCCCCTCCAGCAGCCTCGTGCACCCCCATGGACCAGGCTCCAGTCCAGCAGTGGGTGACCCAGGGCTGGCCCGACCTGTGTCTGGGTACGTTTCAGGGCTCTTCAGCACAGAAACCAGGGACTTGCAGCCATTGAGATGGTATCATCAGAGGATTTAAAGCATTGCTAGGAGGGAGAAGGGGTTTAATGGACGTTCCTTTGTTTCTAGGCTCTCTCTCCTTCATATGCAGCCCAGTCTAGGTGATGATACAAAAATGTGGCAACGAAAATGTGGGAAGATGCAGAAGCAGCCTCGGTTTTGTGACACTGAAGTGTCTCATTCATGGAGTTTATTTTTTCCCTCTGATCTTCTTGAGGACATTAAAAAAATTGCATGGAATCCCAATTTCTCTTTCTGGATGTGAGGAGTACATGCTATGCAACCCAATTACACTACCAATGCATCTGTGAAGTCTGATTTGCAGGCACATTTTCAGATGCAAGTCAGAAGGATCAAAATGCAGTTGATTAAGGTTGTAAGAGGGCCAGGGACATACTGTGGGGGCCAGTTTTTACGTTGCGGTAGCTTCAAGGATTCAGTAGCAATGAGATGGACTACAAGGATGGAGAAGCTTTTGTCAAATTTCAATGTGCTTTGGATCACCCCTGCATTAAGAAAAAGATCACAATGGTTCCCATCAATGGTTGTGGAAGCCAGATGCCACTGTTTCATAATTGAGGTTTTATTTCCAGGAAGCATGGAAATCCTCTATTTTATCAACGCATCTCATTTTATAACATGAATGACAGATGGAGTAAGTGGAAATTGCATAACAAAATGAGCAGAAGCTGATATCAGTTCAAATTTGTTCAGACACTGATGATTATCTCGTGCTTTGAATAACAGACATCTGCATGCCTCTCATTAAAGCCGGAGTCTTTGAGCTACCATGTCACAGCTGCGAGTTTTCCTAAGTTTTACAAATAAAATAACTAGTTTAACCACCAAAACCTCAGTGTTGTGGTATCTCAATATAATTAAACAGCCTTGACTTTTCAGGACTCACTGGCTCCTTTGCATTAACATCAAAGTCCCACAAAGGCAAAACCCACTGTGGGATTTATATCATGTAAACAGTCAAATTAATCCAGAGCTCAGTGAGAGATTAACACAAAAGAGCAGAAAGGTGCAAAGCACAGTTTAATTAGATCATCATATTCCACAATGACCAGCACATGGATTATGAAGATTCAGCTTTACTGAAGTCCTGGCCTATGCTTATTTTGTGGTAGAGAGCTGATATTCCCATGTAATATCAAGTTCACTGAGTATTAGTATTTATTAGTATTAGTATTAGTATTAGTATTAGTATTAGTATTAGTATTAGTATTAGTATTAGTATTAGTATTAGTATTAGTATTACATGGCCCAGATCCAGTGTGATCACTTTATGCAGGGACGCACCCATTGTTTAGATCTCTGGCACTCAAAATCGCTGAGTGCAAATAATTTAGCTGAGGTAAGAGCTAGTGCTTCAAGACAGTGGAGAGAGAGAAACACACCTGAACATCACCAGAGCATGATCCAGTCCTAAGTCAGATCTGCTTACACTAGATCTGGGCCCTAGTTATCATTATCCATGAAGTTCAGCTGAGGCTGTGATCAGTGACTGATAGGCAATGAGTTTAATCTTGCTTTCTCTGCCTTTTGAGGGTTGCAGGCTGCTGGGGCTGATCAGTCAGGCCAGCCCTCGAGCTAGGTTGGCTTGCTGGGCAATTTTAAGAAGAAAGCTGTTCTTCAGAATAGCCCTAACCAGATGTATCAAAGTCACAAAAACCAAACACAGCTTGAGAAGGAGTGATGGGAACAAAAGCCAAAGGGATGGCCAAAATAGGAATGCTTGTAAACTAGGAAATGTGACTTTTGTGAGCTGAATAGCAGTGAGAAGTGAGATAACTGGCATGAGCTAGCGAGGACCTGGAGTGATGGGGAGGAGAGTTCTTATAGGAACTCAAAGTGGGTATGTGGGAACAAGAGATGAGCACAAAGTGTCTATTCAGTAGATTAATGAAGAGTCAAGAAAGCAAAAAGCAAAGGCTGTCTTTTTGCTCAGAGGGATAAGTAAAATGCAGTTGTCCCATAGGAGTATTCACAGATTATCTGTGCTGCTTAAAAAAACCCACGGCAACATGTTGGGGCACTGCATGATCAGTGTCAGCACCGTCCACCACTCTGAAGGTTTAAACCTTTCCACCTGGGCCATGTTGCTCCCCTTAGCATCAACTCTGCATGGTCCCGGGGGGAACCACTGATCCAGAAGCCTGCCCAACTGCTTCTCACAAACTCTGCTGGTTTAGGAGTACTTTTAACTGATCATTGAGGCTGTTTATGCCTAACTCGCTGCTCCTTGATACCATCACAATGGAGGAAAATATTTCTAATGCATGTAAAATTCAGGCCCTGAGCTTCTTCAAAGACCCCAACAGCTTAGTTACTATGAGTCACTCTGTTATGAGTCATTATGAAATCTGTAAGGCTGCTTTTATTTATCTAAGAACAATCAAAACCTTCATCACAGGACTCCCTTTGTGCAAGATCAGTTGGTGTATTAACAGTTGCATATTGTGACACAAAATAATTTTTTTGAGAATGCTTTTTTCTTGTAATAAAGTATTAACTGCATTTGTAAAATAGAGAAGTACATTATTTTCTGCATGGTTTTGTTTCCAGCCACATTACCAAGCAGAAAAAATACTTATCATTCACAAATGTCAGTTCTGAAAAATAATTCTAAGGCACAATAAATCATACAACAAAAATGTTCTAAGAAAGCCCCTTACTGCTTCATTCATGCCCTGGAGCTTACTGATCATTACATATAAAACACATGCTTATTCTAATAAAATGCATTAAGATTTTATGGCACAGTGTCTTGAAATCACTCAGAAACAACCTAGAAATGTCATTAGTGGGTGACTGCGCCATGTGAATTATAGCTTTTGCTCAGTATATTATTTCATACTCTGAGAAATTTGATCTACTCAAATCATCATTATTTTCTTTTTCATCTGAACATTAACCCTGCTCCATCTATGGGTGAATGACTAACCTGGCTCCAAGTTCATTCCCCTCGGAGAGCAGAGCGCACGCCAGCACATTACGAAAACAAAGAGCCAGTCTCTGTTTCATGTTAAGCTGAAAACATCTGGTAAAATAGTTCTTGTTGTATTTGGTACACCCTGAACAGCTACTTTGAGATAGCAGTAGTATTTCAGAGGAAAAAGGATAATAATGTGTTATTTTCTCACTTGGCAAAGAAGATGCTAAATAAATCACACAAATTATTCAGTGCCGAGGGACACGTTATATTTTCTATTTCTGCTCTCTGCTCAGTCTGACATGACTTTAGTACATGCAGAGTTGAGGGAAAAAGGCCTTTCTTAATCTTTGAAGTATGGCTTTCTCTATACTGGTTGCAAATTGGGTTTTTCTAGGTGAAAGGTCAGAATCTGAGGCAGCTGGAGCAACTGTGAGGAATGACAACACAAGGTTAAATCAACATCTCCGTCACCCTAAAGGTTCCTCTAGAACCGGGGTAGGTCTTCCCCATTTTCCTCTTTTTCCTTCCTGCATCTTTCCAAACAGTATGCTGAGCCGAACACTTGTGTTGGCAAATGTCTCTGCAATCTTATGTCACCCCAGAAGTCCCAGTGGGAGGATGCTCACAGTTGCTGTGCTCATGTGCAGCCAAATCCCGCTGGAGACAGCATGTGGAGTGGATCCGCGTGTGGTGCGAGCAGCCTTCCCTTGGATATTTATGCCTCCCTGCTCAGAGCTCAGGTCTGACAAAAGTTATGATACCTGAAAATACTCTATCATCAGAAAAGCAATAAACATTCACTAATGCAACAGAGTGCCCGACTGTCATGAAGCCTTTCTTCACAGGCACTTTAAACAGAGGATTACAGTCCCCTAGACGCAGCATAAATCCTGGATGACATGTTGGATGCCACGAATCAAATCCACACTCCAAGAGCTGCTGCCAGACAGCAGCAGGCTCCTGGAGACAAGGGGAGAGGAGCACAGGAGGAATGCCCCTTCCCTGCCCCGCAGTGCTCGTTCAGTGTGAGCGCTACGAGGCCATCGAGCTAATCAATCAGCATCGTTATTCTATTCTTTGGCAATCAGACTTCAAGGAAGAAATGCTAATCTCAAAGGTAAGCATTTGGTCTTACATGCAGCACACACTTTGAAATGGATGTTGTTTTGAATTGCAAAGTTAGACCAGATATAAACTTGGACTGGGGATTGCAACTTCAGCTGAGGAACACGTGCTTTTCAGGTGTTGTCACTACTCCTGATTTGGCTAGCTGGATACTGCTGCTTTGGCAATGACTGCAAAGCAGAGTTTTTGTAATGGATACATGGGAATAATTCCATATAAAATCACAGAATCATAGAATCATACAGTAATTTGGGTTGGAAGGGACATTTAAAGGTCGTTTAGTCCAACTCCCCTGCAATGAGCAGGGACATCTTCAACTATATCAGGTTGCTCAGAGCCGCGTCCAGCCTGACCTTGAACACGTCCAATGATGGGACATCCACAGCTTCTCTGGGCAACCTGTGCCAGTGTTTCACCACCCTTGTTGTAAAAAATTTCTTCCTTCTATCTAGTCTGAACCTAACCTCTTTTAGTTTAAAACCGTTACCCCTTGTTCAATCACAACAGGTCCTGCTAAAAAGTTTGTCCCCACTTTTCTTACAATGAAGAGAGATAACAATTACAATAGATTGCGTTTTGAGGAAGACTGCTTGTCTTTCTAAGAGGTTGGTTACAGTATCAGCCAGATTAACATTTCTTCCTTGAAGTCTGATTATCAAAGAATTGAATAATGGCTCAATATATAGCTAAATGTTATACTCACGCTGTGTCTCTGTAAATTATGAGCTTAAAATTTTGAGACAGCACATAAGTACCATATACATCTAGTGTGAAACCAGAAAGCTCATTTAGTCCATGTGGACATTTGTAAAGCATTACTTTTCATTTTTCAAACGTATATAGCCTTCCTATATGATACATAGCCTACATAATGTTACAAAGTCATATAAAAATCAAGTCTCTTATAAATGAAAAAGAAAGGAAAGATTCTAAGGAAAAATGTAAATGGAGGAAATGACTCAAAGACATGGAAGGAAATAAGTAATCTAAACAGTTGCAGTATCACAAATGCAAAAAATAATTTCAGACATAAGAGAATCATGGTCGCAAGTGATAGCTATATAGCTGTGTAGGTATAAAGTTGTAGAGGTATAGCATTCATATTATAAAGTCTTTTCCACTTGGAAAAATGCAGTCAACATGTCATATTTCTTTCTTTAAACTAATGAAAGGAAGAACCCCAAAAATATGTCTCTAAGGAGAAGTAGTACTTAAATATTATCATCTTATGTAAAAAGTAAATAAGGAAAAGGTCGAAGAAGTGATGGGGAAGGACAGAAAAGATGTTACCAGAGCAGGCTGAGTTTTGTTCAACAATAACAGAAGATTCATTGGGGATTGAACTAGATGACCTTTAAAGGACTCTTCCAGCCCAAACTATTCTATGACTCTGTGATTCCATGATTCATATTGATCTGGAAATAAGAAATCTGTCATCCAGTCCTTCTGTGGTGATGGCACTGTTGCTGCTACAATAACCTTGGAACAACCAAGATGTGGAACTCAATTATAGATGGTGGAATAAAATAGATTGAATGAAATGGTTTATACAGGAATCGGTCATTTGTCTAAGAAGTAACTTTTTTCCCCTTTCATTCTAAAATGATTCTTAGACTGAAGATGGAACCACTGCCCTAAAATGAGGGTGAAAGGCCTTCCTCTGCAAGGTCGTGCCCCATGGTAAACTTATAGGACATGTGAACTCCAGGATCTCATAACAAAAGTTTAAATTTTCTTTCTCAGGCATGAGTGTCCCATCAGTCAGCTTAGGGACTCGTACCAGACTGATTCCTCTCTTTTTAGCATCATTTGATCTTTCTGACCTACAACATAAAAGTCTTATGCCATCACCCAATGCTCATAGCTCACCTGCCTTTCATTTAACCCAGGGTCTTGCAAAATCTTGAAAAAATCTTACATTCAAAGTATGAGAATTATTTTGGATTTTGAATTCTCAGAAATGGAAATGAGGAAACCATGCTGCAAAACAGAAAGCTTTTTTCCATAAACTCTTCCACACAGCAACATGTAAGAATAGGTCCCAACAGACTGAAGTCAATTTAAACACCTTTTACATTTTTTATCAGACAATTCTTTCTGGGCTTTCTAAAGAAGATACTGTTTAATGCGCCTAGTTTTTGCTTCGAGGCTGACACAGGGGTTAATGTGCTAAAATTCTTGTAGATTTCTCGCTATTAGGTAGAAAAGGCTCATTTTTCTCTTTATTGAATTAGCTACAGAAAAGACAGAAAAAGATCTTTTACACTTAACAATCTATAGTCAAATACAGTGAGATAGTTGCAGTTTTATATAGCATCCTTCACTAAGTGAAATCCTAACAAATGAAAGTTCAGCACTTAGAAATACACATCTATTCAAACTGTCATGTAAAATCTTTTGCCTTTAACTTCCGTTATATCAAAGTTTCCACTTATATCTAGAGCTACAAAGTCAAATTGATTGCCAGTGTTAGAAATGGATGAGTCCTTTAAAAGCTTTCTCCTTTAAAATAATTTTATGCAGTCTTCAAAGCAATAACACCAGAGATATTAACAGCTCTAGAGGCTTTATTTTAAAGACCACATAGGAAAAAGGGAAGATTTTAATATTAAAAAGTGTTTTATATAACCCTACCCAGTTGGGGAGCGGGGGGGAGAACCTCTGCTAAACCTTTTTGAAGTGTGTGATCCAGCTTTTGCTGCAGATCCGGGGGTGTCTGAGGCTGGGTGTCGAATTGTATTAGCTCCCCTTCCATTGCTCCATCCATGAGGAGGGAAGCGGAGGGTGTTACTGTTGATGGCATGTGGACTGTGACAGCATCAGTACAGGAAGGTGTATCTTGGAAAGTGCAGCAGTCAATATGCAAAATTTAAATCGATTACATTCTTTTGTAGCTTTAATAGCTGTTGCCTGCTGGACTGAACCTGTTCAGACTTGGTTACACATTCCTGATAGCTCTTGAATGATGTAGTAGGGCTTGCTTTCAATAGGCATTACCTATCTTCTGTCAAATCTTTCTTAACCTGTCTGTGAAGCTATTCACACAGTTTCACTTGCAGTAGCTATGAGTCTTTGTAAGGAAGCACACTGCCTTGTTGCAGGCTAACTTCCAACAAGAAATATTTCTCCATGACCAAACAGTTATATAGCACCCAATGCAATGTCAACAACTGAGAATAATGAAAGATTCCCAGAATGCTCCTTAAACCACTCTCACGTCTGATGACTCACTGCTGGGTGAGATTTGCATTTTTTTGAGGTTTGTGCATTGCAAGCATTCAAGGGCCTCAGATCCTGAATCTGAACAAAGCTTTAACTCAGCCACGTTTTCCTTGATGACAGGGTGGGAGCTGTGATGTGTTGGGAGTTGCTTCAACATTCAAATATTTTCAGAAAAAATATTTGAACTAGTAAGAATCAAGACCACACCACTTAGACACACACACGTCTATAGGGTCTGATGGGATCCACCCAAGGGCACTGAGGGAGCTGGCACAAGTGCTCACCAAGCCACTTTCCATCATTTATCAGCAGTCCTGGTTAACCGCGGAGGTCCCAGTTGATTGGAGGTTAGCAAATGCGACACTCATCTACAAGAAGGGCCAGAAGGAGGATCCAGGGACCTACAGGCATGTCAGCCTGACCTCAGTGCTGAGGAAGGTTATGGAGCAGATCATCCTGAGTGCCATCACACGGCACGAACAGGACAAGCAGGTGGTCAGACCACCAACCATCAGAAAGAGTTGATGAAAGACAGGTCCTGCTTGACTAACCTGAACTCCTTCTATTACAAGATGACCTGCCTAGTGGATGAGGGAAAGGCTGTGGATGTTGTCTACCTTGACTTTAGTAAAGCCTTTGACACTATTTCCCACAGCATTCTCCTGGAGAAACTGGCTGCTCATGGCTTGGATGGACATACTCTGCTGGGTAAAAATCTGGCTGGATGGCTGGGCCCAAAGAGTTGTGGTGAATGGAGTTAAATCCAGTTGGTGGCCGGTCACAAGCGGTGTTCCCCAGGGCTCAGTATAGTTCTGTTCAATATCTTTATCGATGATCTGGACGAGGGGATCGAGTACTCCCTCAGTAAGTTTGCAGACAATGCCAAGTTGGGCGGGAGTGTTGATCCGCTGGGGGGCAGGAAGGCTCTGCAGGGGGATCTGGACAGTCTGGATCGATGGGTCAAGGCCAATTGTATGAGATTCAACAAGGCCAAGTGCTGGATCCTGCACCTGGGTCACAACAACCCCATGCAACACTACAGTCAAGAAGCCCGCCAAGGTCTGGACCTGTGCTGTGTGGTGGGGCAAGGAGTAGGGAAAACCCACTGTGCTACCTCAGGGGTCTTCTTTTCAGAGCTGTTGTACAAGCTATCCCTAATTTCACGTGCACGCTCAAGAGACAGATGTGAACGCTTAGTTTTGTTCCTTAAGCAGGCTGTGTGTTATGCGGGTTTCCTTTGCACTGGAAGAAAAAAACAGGGTGCTAGACATGTGGGACTTTCCCACTGATATAGCAATTCATCACCTGGATCTTTCCCTGATTCTTTTTATTTTAATTCTGCTGCAGAATCTGAAAGAGAAGTTCCGGTGTATTTCTGAAAATCCAGCTGCATTAAAAGAGCTCCCGGTTCTACCACCTGACCGTCAGGTACTTCAGAACTAGGAACTTCTTTCCTTTTCCCTCTCCTTTCCAAAGCTTTATTAGTCCCAGAGAATGTCACAAAACACCTGCAAATCAGACATGGCAAATATATTTGTAGAAACGCACAGCTAAAAGTTCTTCTCTAGTAGGTTAACCTCCTCCCCAGCCCACTTGGTGTGTAATAGATATATACTGCATGTGCTAGGAGCAGATGTTACAAAAGTTTCATCTTGAGAGTGCTCACAGGGCATCTGCAGGACATCCAAGGGATCAGGCCCAGCCAGCATGGGTTCATGAAAGGCAGGTCCTGCTTGACCAACCTGATCTCCTTCTATGACCAGGTGACCCGCCTAGTGGATGAGGGAAAGGCTGTGGACGTTGTCTACCTGGACTTTAGTAAAGCCTTTGACAGCGTCTCCCACAGCATTCTCCTGGAGAAACTGGCAGCTCGTGGCTTAGACAGGTTTGCTCCTTGCTGGGTAAAGAACTGGCTGGATGGCCGAGCCCAGAGAGTTGTGGTGAATGGCATTAAATCCGGCTGGCGACCGGTCACAAGCGGTGTTCCCCAGGGCTCGGTTCTGGGGCCGGTCTTGTTCAATATCTTTGTCGATGAGGGGATCGAGTGCTCCCTCAGTAAGTTTGCAGATAACACCAAGTTGGGTGGGCATGTTGATCTGCTGGAGGGTAGGAGGGCTCTACAGAGGCATGTGGACAGGCTGGATCGATGGGCAGAGGTCAACTGTATGAGGTTTAATAAGGCCAAGTGCCAGGTCCTGCACTTCAGCCACAACAACCCCATGCAACGCTACAGGCTTGGGGAAGAGCGGCTGGAGAGCTGCTCGGCGGAAAGGGACCTGGGGGTGCTGGTTGACAGCCAGCTGAGTGCAGAAGTGGCCAAGGTGGCCAAGGCAGCCAACAGCATCCTGGCCTGTATCAGGAATAGTGTGGCCAGCAGGAGTAGGGAAGTGATCGTGCCTCTGTACTCAACACTGGTGAGGCTGCACCTTGAATACTGTGTTCAGTTTTGGGCCCCTCACTACAAGAAGGATGTTGAGGTGCTGGAGCATGTCCAGAGAAGGGCAACGAAGCTGGTGAGGGTTCTGGAGCACAAGTCTTCTGAGGAGTGGCTGAGGGAACTGGGGTTGTTCAGTCTGGAGAAGAGGAGGCTGAGGGGAGACCTTATCGCTCTCTACAACTACCTGAAAGGAGGCTGTGGTGAGGTGGGTTTTGGTCTCTTCTCCCAAGTAACTAGCAATATGACGAGAGGAAATGGCCTCAAGTTGCATCAGGGGAGGTTTAGATTAGATATTAGGAAAAATTTCTTTATGGAGAGAGTGGTCAAGCATTGCAACAGGCTGCCCAGGGAGGTGGTGGAGTCACCAGCACTGGAAGTGTTCAAAAAACGTGTGGATGTGGCGCTTCGGAACATGGTTTAGGGGGCATGGTGGTGTTGGGCTGATGGTTGGACTTGATGATCTTGAAGGTCTTTTCCAATCTTAATGACTCTGTGATTCTGTGAGAAATGGTAGGAGCTGTGGCCAGGGTGAGTAAAATACTTTGTCAGGGACATTCCCAAAAGAGAGGGAAAACATGGTTCACAATTATCCCTTAGGCAACCTGCAGGCCTCCCCAGCCTCCTATACTTTGTTCCAGATGCAAATAGTACTCTAAAAAATCATATTCTAAAAAGAAAGTCTTGAAATATAATAAGCTTCTATGAACAGCTTTAAAATTAGGATCTACATTTATGACGCTTTAAATACAACAGAAGGATCTACATAATTAGCATCTTATCTGCATATATTTGTAGATAAGAAAAGAATACTCTTAATGAGCAAGCGGGGAGCCTGTATTTTCCTAATACTCTGAAGTCTTTGGGCCACAGTTCTATCTTTGCCACAAATACAAAATTTCTACTCGCATCACAAGGAACAGTGCAGGTAGAGGATGCCTTAATCCTTTAAAAGTGCAGAAGGCTTTTAGATGCCGTGCCTCTCTCACCTCCCCACCCCCTCACTTTCTATAATTCAAAATGTGAAAGGAAAAGCAAGAACAACTTTAGGAAAGAACTAACCTTAATTCAAACACTGTTAGACCAGCTAGACTGAACTTTTTAAAATCTCCACTAATTACAAGAAAACTGGCAGAGCTCCTGTTACAAACCTGACATACTCAGGTTTCTACTGTAGTCAGTAGTTTTCAGAAAAGACAAACCATTTTTGCTTGTATGTCATGATGGATGGTCCATGCACAAGAAATACCAATAACAGATCATCTTATTTCTTCTTTCAGAGATCAAAATTAATCTTATCAAAAAAGGAAGAGAGGTCAAGAGATTATACAGCCTTATAAAAAAATGTATAAAGGAGAACTTATCCTTGATTTTTGAACATTCAACTTTTTGTGCTTTAAACGGACCAGAGTTTGGGCTTCAGTATTAACGGCGTTTATACACTGACTAAAATTAGCGTATAGTTCACTGACTTTCATTTATCCTGCTTTGAACTATTTAAGCAACTGAACCAGAAGTCCTACCTCAATAAACAACAAGCCAGTGGAGAGGTAAGAAAATAGTTATAATGTTGTCTTACCCTTACTGAGATAGGGAGACTATCCACCTGAATGTTGTTTAGGTCACTATTGCTGAATTACCTTCCCATAAGCACTGTGAAAGAAGTAAGTATTGAGGAGACACTGGAGGAGATGAGAGCTGTGGACTGGTGAGCAACTTCCATAGGTGAACTATGGGAAGGACACATTCTCTCCATAGCTGGGAGAAGATGTGGGAAGAAACAAGTGGAACCAATTAAAAAGTGAGACCTATCACCTCTTGTAAATCCTTTTAAGGGTTTGGTTTTTTTTCCCTGTACCAGTCCTGTATACAGCAAAAAAAAGGTCTGAACACTTTTTGTATTTTAACTTGGAAACTGGACCAGTCTTCTTAATTGACATTTTAGTAAAAACAAATCTATACTTGAAATTGTGGATTTGATAGTTTCTGACAAACTTTAGAAAGAAAGTCAGATGTAAAGTTCAGATTTGAATAATGTAAGTACTGAGCAGCAGGGAGAAGCAGTTACAGACATAGCTTGTTGAAGACATTTAAAGTCAGAAAGATGTGTCTGCAGCTTCAGCATGACACTTCTTCCACCATTTTTTTAATTTGAAGAAAATTAAAGTAGGCACCGTATGCCAGCAAGAGGAACCATAATAGATCTATGGCTAAAACACATAAGATGATCTTCCTTCCTTCCTTCCTTCCTTCCTTCCTTCCTTCCTTCCTTCCTTCCTTCCTTCCTTCCTTCCTTCCTTCCTTCCTTCCTTCCTTCCTTCCTTCCTTCCTTCCTTCCTTCCTTCCTTCCTTCCTTCCTTCCTTCCTTCCTTCCTTCCTTCCTTCATCCCTCCCTCCCTCCCTCCCTTCCTTTTTTTTCTCCTACCTCCCACCCTCGTTCTCTCTTGTGCTCTCAACCTCTGTCTCTCCCCGTCCCATCTTTCTCAAAAATCTCTTTTGCTAAGAAATTGTACAAAAGGAGCAAATGAATAAAAGAAACTACCATGCTGAAACTACTATGCCAAAACTACATTAATAACAAGTTTGACAGTTTTTGTTATTGATTCAGCAGAACTTGAATCTATTAAAAATCTATGAGTTTCAAGGTATTCAAATTTTATAGGATTAAAAAATATGAAATTTTGGATTATTTTATCTCAATATTTTTCATCCCTGATTTTGTTTCAAGACACAAATTATAGTGATTATATTTTGCATTCTAAATGATTTGATGTTACAGGAGGACTAAGCATATTGACAATGATAGACCCTTCCCAAGGAACATAAGAAACTACAGCTAACCCACCACAAGAAACCGCTAGTGAGCTTAACAGGGGCATTAGCTAACATATGATACTGCAGAGAGCACTGTTTCTGCTGAAATAAAATTAAGGCACCTATTTTGAATGAGGACATTCTGACAAAGACATGCATGACTGGTCAAGCATTGGAACAGGCTGCCAAGGGAGGTGGTGGAGTCACCAGCCTGGAAGTGTTCAAAAAAACATGTAGACGTGGCACTTCAGGACATGGTTTAGTGGGCATGGTGGTGTTGGGTTGATGGTTGGACTTGATGATCTTAAAGGTCTTTTCCAAACTTAATGATTCTGTGATGTGGAACGCAGACTTATTTCAAGCCTGTGCCATGCTGCACCTCTCCCTCGGTGCAGGGCAAGGTGATGCGCCTCTCCCTCAGCTGGGTGATGGTAATGGAGGAGCCCACAGGCAGCTCCCACGCGGTACTGACCGTTACACCACTTGCGTGGCCTTGCCTTTGTCTGACACTGCAGCAACAAGTTCTCATGTGGACGTCCTCTCTGTTTGGCAGTAGAAATGATGACTGGAGTTGTTTTCTTGTAAGAAAACCCTGTAAGAGCTCAAATGACCAAAATGAGGCATCCACTGCAGAGATGGGGTCTGTGTGGAGTGCTGCACCCAGGCTGGAGCTCCACCCCGCACCGCACAACTCAGCATCCCCAGCATCTCACAGCAGACAAGATTATTTATGCTATTGTCTTCCCCTTTACAGTGTTGGATCCAACAAATGGCACCTGAAGTGATACTTTGCAGAGCCTGAATGCCTTTCTTACCAGGGTCAAAATGAACCAGCACCTCCCAGTACAACACAGGTGCCTGTGTCTATGCTGCTGAACCAAGGCCGTTCTCCCAAGAAGGCCTTCTGTCTTTAAAAATGTGGTTTTGAATGAAGCTATAGTGGGTCAGTGCCAAAGAGCAGAAAGGACAAAACTGTTCAGTGGTCTTCTATACACTTGGACACTGCTAATGTTACAAACCACATTTCAAAGTGACTTGCAGCTAGTGAAAACATCACATGTGTCATTTCACCCCCGTTCTAAATTCCTATCAGCTTTTCTTATCTTTTTGCAAACAAAAGAAAAAAAACACATGATGAAAACTAATGTAAAAAAAAAAAAAAGAGCAAAAATCTCCCTTTTCAGAAAAAATAGCAGAGATCAAGCTGCTGGAAAAAACATCTGCTTCTGGGTTTCATATTGACATTTCTTCCCACAGGAAAAGTTAAACTCTTTCCACCTGGACTCAGTGAGACACAAATAACAGAGGAAAGTGGAGAGTCACTGCCTTATCTCATCTGGCAGTAACAGTTGTGTTACCCTCCCCAGTGAGGGTAAGACACCTGGAGGGAGGTTTGCAGCAGAAGACAGACCTGGGCTGAGCTGCCCTGCAGCATCGTGCATGGGTTTTTAGGGTTTCAGAGGGAGTGGATTTGGTGTTAATTCCTCAGGATTGGGTTACAGCCTTCACAGCTCCACTCATCTCAGAGGATCTCAAATCAACGAATGTCCATGGCCTAAGTGGAGAGCTGACCCTCCTGGCCAATTTCACTTGCAGGCTTGCCAGGGTAGGTAAATGAACATTACAAAACCTTATAAGGTGGCTCATTCTGCTGGTGGATGTTCAAGCAGGACTCCCGAGCAGACATCTCAAGCCCACAGTACGTGTTGCTGCCATGGAGCTGACACCTCTAAGCCTTGGACCTCATTTTTTCCCCCAGATATCCCCATTCTCTGAGGCATGGACAGGATATAACACAGAAGGCAAAATAACATCTTGTGAACTTCCCAGCTGATTGCTCTCTGCTTAAACTAGGTCTCCTTGTGACTCTGCGTAGCTCTCGGCTTCCTGGTCTACTGCCATGCGAAAGTAGAGATGATTATTTGGGGGCAGTTTCACAAGAGTCCAGTCTCAGCAGTGCTGAATGCTGCTGAGGATATTCTGATCATCACAAGGGCTACTGACACCTTCAGACACTGCTGAGTCTATTAAAGAAGTGACATAATTAACCAGGCTCAAAATCATCTATAATTAGAGTTCATCTAAAACCTTCCCTTTACTTCGCTGACAGCTCTCTGCCCTAATAGTGACTGAGTGACACTACAGCGTTCATACAAAATCTCCATTAGTCATGAAAAATCTGAGAAACGTTTGCCATTAAAACAGGAAAGAGGTTAGAATCACCTGATACTTCATCTACGACACAGATGAACTGTATATATGAAGGAGAGCTCAAATGCGACACAATAAGCAGTTTCCAGAGTTTCCATTTTTCATTCCATTTTCCATCTGGTCCGAGTCAAGTTCAAGAGGCACAAATGATTTGTCAAAAGGGATCAGACATGAAGGAAATCACTAACCTAGGCAAGGCTGAGGACCAGTTCCTGGACAATCGGAGTATTTTACTCTGGTCAGTAAATAAGAACTGGCTAGCGAAATATTGATGTGGGATTCATGAAATAGAGGAATTGCTACATGAAATACACATAATAAAGATTTTCCAGGCTATAAAGAGAATTGTCCAGAATATTTAGCCTGTATAAACCCCCCAAAAAACAGAGGTGCTGACAATGATGTTTGAACAAGTACAGAGTTTTAGCACTCCCTTGCTGACTGATGTATTTTCCTTTCAGCATTCAGTTTCAACACAGGCTGGAGAGTCATTAAGCGTCAGGAGAGATCCTGTTTTGGAAATGAAGATGTCTGTGTGGGCGTAAGATTAAATGTTCCCCCATCTTTCAAATGACTCAATGTCTGAAAGACCCAAATGCAATATTTTGGTTGAAACGCTGCTTAATCCAAGCCTAGCCATAACTTTAACCATTCATAAAGATCTGCAAAAAGGCAAAGTATGCTGTCCATCATTATACTGAATTAGGAGATTTTACATCCCTTCTGTTCAGTGCTTGGTTCTCTTGGCTGTGTTGTCAGGATTAAGCAAAACAGCACAGAGAGCAGGTTTTTATAATATCCTTGACATGGCTCTAGTTATTATAGTTATAATAACCTCTAGTTATTATTGGAAAGCTATTTGTCTGAAGCTACAATCTGTTTAGCAAATGACAAAAATACAAAGTTGGGAGAAAGGAGAGCAGAAAGGAAATTTCAACAAAGAGCATGAATTGTAGTTATGGGATGCAACCTGTATATTCAGAATTTGAAGTATTCTGTGGGATTAAATGTGGGCACGGGACCACAAGACTCTGTATCCAGTTTTATGGTGCCTTGCATCAGAGCAGAAATTGCAACAACCACATGATATAAAGTGCTGAACAGGTATAAACTCACTACATTTATTCAAATTTGATAAAAATTTGGAAAGCATTACTTTTTCTTTGATGACTTTGTTTCAAAGGACCTAAACCACTTCAACTTCAGGCTGGACCACGTGTCATCTGTCACCCAACAGCCAGCATAAAACTCAATGTGCAACTTGGCAAATTCAACAGGAATATGACCATGGCTTAGTGCCTGTCCTGGATCCCTCTGGTACAGCCAGTTGATTTTACAGTGCAAAGGCCCAGAATTAATGAATGCAGAATGACAACCTGATTTCTGTCCTGGTGACTAATTGGTGACTAGCAGAGCTGTTCTCCTAGAACCGTCCAGAAACACACACTGCAGCAGGCATCACTAATGAAATGAAGGGGGCTTGACATGCTTCAGCTGGGTCTATCCCAGGCATTAAGCACTCAGCCTCTGAAATTCAGCCTTCTGCAAGAAGAGCTCCACCAGCGGTGGGGCAATGTAACCACTGATTACTTTTGAAATTATTGACCATGGGTTATGCCTTCTAGATTTCAGAAAAAAACACCTGTGACTGTGATTTGTGGTGAGCTTCCTTCACCAAAACTACTGCAGGCCATGAAGATTAAAACAGCATGCCTGAGAAACTCAGCAATTCACCCTCAAGTTATCTGATGGATAGAGTATATTCTTGTGAATACAGCATGGCATTAAGTCACATCCACCAAACTCCAGCAGCTACTAATACTTGGAGTAGCAGAGAAGGGACTACGGAGGTGAGGCGAGACTTTCTCAGACTGGAGGAAAGCCATGAAGATGCCATCCCAACCCCCTGACATTCACAGCTCTGCATGAACTGCTGCAGGGATTTAAGGCAACGTTGCTGCCCCAAGGAGAGACCCGGGGAGCTGCCACCACCCACTTGTAAACTCACGGCCCATCCCAACGGGTGCAGCCGCTCAGCAGGTCCGGGGCTGAGCTACACTCCTTTTTCCCCGCTGGAAACACGGGGTTGTGCTCCAGACCTTCAGTGGGGCCAAACTCAGCCTGCTGTGGGAAGGTAGCGGGCAGAAGGAGCTCAGTCCCACAGACTGTGAAGCTCAGAAGTCATCAGGCAGATGCATTATGGAAACAATTACAATTTCCTTTCTCTGGGGAACAAGGCTCTCAAATATTGTATTACCTTTCTTTTAGCAAACCCCATGGTATTTATTTTCTGTTACACAGTGTATACATTACCTGCATGAATCATTAGTGCTAAACAGCGTTACAAAATGAGAAAGCAGATGATAGCATTGTTTAACAGCATCAAGCTATAAAATGAAGGCTGCTTGTCAAGTGAGTAAAACACCAGACTCAAAACTGAAACAGTTCAGCAATGAAAATACAGAAAGAAATAATTATTGAGTAATCCCCTATATTATTTCTAGCAGGGCTACGTCATAATTGGCCTCTGCATCTAAAATGAAAACAGTCTTGTCTTAGGGGGAAAAAAAAAATCAGATAAAGTAAAAAATATGTTTTTGGTGGTTTTTTTTATTTGTCAGTAAAACAAAAATCCCAAACAGATTCATTTCTGTGGTAGCACTTTGAAAAAGAGCAAAGGCCATGAAAAGCTCATTTTTGGCACATTTGCGCCAGGGCAGTGCCAATAGCCCATCAGTTCGTGCATCCACCCAGGGCACCTCAGCAGCAGGTTTTGGTCCCTCCTGGCCTCCCTTGCCCCACGTCAGAGTCATCCCAGACAGGTCACAGGGCTTGGACTTGCCCCCCTTTGCATGGAGGAAATAACTATTCATTGAGACAAAGAGTTGAAAGGGCCCGTAGCCTGCTTGGGAAGGGCAACTCCTATTTTTCCATCCCAGTGTAATGACTATTTAAGTACTTAATAAAATAGCTTCCACAAGTAGGACCGAAACCAGCCCCACTGGAGAGCATTTTAGCTCCCCCAGGGACAGCAAGGGCAGCACCTGGCTCAAGCTCTCAAGTCCTTTCAGAGACCTCCTGCTCCTCACCATTCCCCTTGCTGACCCTCATCCTGAAAACATCTTTAGCAATTTCAGGGCAAGCTCCCAAATACTTTCAGGATGACTAAAAGCCACGCTTTTCAACACGGCGACTACTCGGCAAAGGGGAAGGGGTAGGAGGAAGGTTGCTCGGTGCAGAGGCTCGCATGAACCGGAGTGAGTGCTTCATGAGCCCGGTTTTGCCGTCGTCTGGTTTACTGGCTGCCGGGGTTTCATTAACCCACAGAAAACATCATCCTTGGCTAATTTGGAAAAGTCAATCTGTTATGAGCTTTCACTCGTTAGAAATGATCCTGGATGAAGAGATCAGAGTGGATAGAGCAAGTCTGAAAAACAGGCTTTCAGCAGTAACCTACAATATCAGGTGTCAGACAGCAGAGTCGTCCCCTGTTAATGCATTTTATAAGTAAATCCTCTCCTCTCCCCACACTGCCCTCACTGTAATATATATCTATATCACTATTATTGTTTTCCTGACAATTCCTCTTGCTATCCAAAAAGAGAATTTTAATGTCCTGCTGCTCCTTTGAGAGTCTGTCCTTTGAAGCACATTAAATCTTACTCGGCTATGTATACCTTAGAGAAAATAAACTGCTATGCCATGATTAATCATCTCGGTTCCAGATACATTTGTGATGTGGAGATGCACTGAGAATGACTGAAGACATTGAAGGCTATTAGAGCAAATTGAAAAAGAAAGAGAAAAATGAAAGCCTTTGTGCACTAACCAGAGGCAGGGGGGAGAACAAACAAAAACAAGAATTAAGAAAAAAACAGAACCAAACAGAACCTCTTCCTACTACTTGCAAAATGATGTTACTGAACACCCTACTGCTCTTAGAGAGGGTGGAAATGAAAACACATGACAATGATTAGTCACACGGAGGAAGACACTTGGGTACTACAGTGATGAATATTGTGTCAGGAAGGGAAGATGGTCTATAAGGGAAAGCAGAGCTTCTATGTAAAAAAAGGAAAGGAGAAAATGATATAATAAAATTCTGGAACTTAAAATGAAGAGGGAAAAATAGCTATAAAGATTAGATTTCTCTCCTTTTAAAAAAAAAAGATCTTGGTTCAATTGTGCCTGGCTTTTAAATACCCTGCGTCCAAACCACTATTGTCCTAATTAACTTTGGAATTGCATTTTCCAAGCAAAAACCACTGTTGTAACAGCTGCTTCTGGAAAATTTATGTGCCTGGAATGGCATATACCTGCTATGCAGTTCCAGCGGCAGCATATCTATCAGGAAAGCCACTGTGGAGTGAGACCAGATGGTAAGACAGAAATAGGAAGTTTCTGCATTTTTTTTTTTTAAATAAAGAAAAAAATGGGGAAAAAGCAGAAAACTAGAAAAAGGCAAAGTGCAGAGGGAAAAAAAGAAAAGAAAATGAGGGCAAAGCCTGGTGGGGAATGAAAGGGTATGCAACTTGAAATCAAGGTAAGATAACCGCTCCTGTTCAGCACACAATTAAAATATTCCCTACAGATAACGTGGACATCAAAGGCATTCTCTGCTTTTTGCAGTTTGCATATGTTTGTTAGCACAAGTTTCTTCATTCAGTGACTTTTCCTCAGTTTGACTCTTCAGACGACATCCTTTGGCTTTAGTACCAGATATCTGAAATGAGAAATCACTGAATCCTTCTTTTTACTTGTAAGGTTCCTCTCACCCTGCTTTCCTTGTTAGGCGGCTTTCACACCCAAGTTTCACTCCACAAAGGGTGCTGCTTCCAAATGATCTAAAGGGTTTCCTATACAACTGAAGCCTGAATATATTATCCCACACACACTAGCAGTGCTATGGTGTTGCCCCAGAAGGAGATGCAGTCCATGTCAGACCAAAAAGCAAAGAAGGAGTTCAAAAGTCAAATCCAAACCTCCTCCGAGGTGCCACAACCTTGTCTTCTTAAATCTTCTTGGTTTACCTCCTCTTCAGGGAGAGACCACCACAGCCTCTTGTTTTCATAGTTACTTTTTAAATGGCATCCAGTGGCCCCAAGGAATCCCGACTCCAACCAAAACCACGTTGCCACTGTTCCCAGCGCGGATCACAGCAGCGAGGATTGCTGACGGCCGCTGACCGCGCCGTGTCTGGCACAGCACCAGCACCATTTGTCTTGTTTTGTTAACTTCACAAAGGGCCTGGGTCCCTCTCGGCCACAGAATCACATCAGAAAATAAGATCAGATTAAAAGGCTCAGGGCTGGTGCCAAAGTGGTATATAAACTATTCTGAATACCTGCAATCAGCTTAAATATTATAAAACAGCAAGCTGCATCCTAATCTCCATCGCCTCTCCCACTTCATTTATTTTACATTAAGCAATAAATTCCATAAGTTACTACTGAAATTCTTTCTCTGAGCACCATAACTAATTAATCCTGCTGCAAATGGATAGTGTTGTTCCAGAGGAACTGCAAATATGGCGCTTTTCAGTTCATTTGATAGTGCTCAATACATGTGGCAAAGCCTCAACTTCGTGATCAAAGTTGCATCGACACTTACCCAAATTAAAGCCCTCTTAGAGCCACAGAGGAAATATAATCGAGACTATAAGCAAGAATATGAAAATTACTCTGATTTTATTGATTCTCCAAGCTGGCACTCAGTCCCACATCTTTCACAGGTATGCTGCCATTGCACATTCCAAAGATGCCTCTTCTTTGGTTTCACCTTCCCCTCAACAACAACCTCCCTGGCAGCAAACAGAGGATGTAAAACATGAGTCCTATCACACAGTGAATGCCCATCAGGAGAAAGGCATTGTCCTCACCAGCCATCATGTCACAACTTTCAAGAAGTCCCAGGAACAAGAGCATTTTGAGGCCAAGAATTGCTAAATGATAAAACTCAACCAGATGCACTGTGCAGCAGCAGCAGCCTCTGTGGAAAATTCACGAAGGTTATCCTTTGAAAATGCTAATCAAAAGAAAAATGATTCGCTTTGGTACCAGCAACTCTTTAAAATAACAAAGAGTGTGCTCATTTGGATTGCAAGACTATTTGTGTAAAGACAGGAAGAACATCGGTTTAGCATAATGATGAGGTCATGTTGTCAGAATCCAGCCCAGGCGAACATGTCCCGAGGGGCCACCGGTTTAAGGCAACAGAAAGAATTACCGTGCTGGACTGCAGGGATTATTTTTTGCTCTGCAAACAGCACGCTTCACTCTGCATTAGTGAAAACTAAGGTACAGAGTGCTTTTTCACAAGTCAGCAGCATGTGGGCTTTGGCATTGCAGAGTCCATATCCTTTTCTAAAGCCCAATGAATAATAAGTGTCGATAGGCATTATGAGAAGTACATGTACACTGTTTCAACCAAATGTGTTTGGTTTTGAGATCCAGAACTCTAGCTAAGAACACAGCCCAAAACAGAGAGGACATTATCTTTGTTTTCTCGTAGTTCACCAAGAAATTCCCAACTTTCTCCATGCTTCTTATTCTTAAAGCTTCTATCAATGACTGGAAGAAAAAGCAAACCCTACTCACAGGTCAGAGCTTGACCAGTATTTGGAAATTACTTTTAATACAGAGCTGCCATAGAGAGTACGGGTTGGTAATTCCTTAGGTTGTGCCTACACAGATACGAGACAGCCAAAGCCTGACTTCACTGATTGTCCAAGGAGGCAAAGCATGTTTAAGTGCAAAACTATTAAAGTATGTTACTGTACAAAGAAGTATTGCTGGGAGAGTGCAGTCCTCATAAATACATCTCTGCAGAGATGAAGAGTGCCAACCCAGGCTGCGGGTTGCCCAGAGAGGTTGTGGGATCTCTATTCTCAGAGGTATTCAACACTCAGCTGGACAGAGCCTGAACAACTTGCTGGATCTGCTTTGGGCAGGAGTTTGGACTTGAGACCTCTGGAGGTCCCTTCCCATCCTGTGACCTCCCATCCTTTCCCAGAGAGCCTGTGACTCTCTTAAACCAGCTTGGAGCACAGGCAGAACAGGCTGTAAGCATCTGTACTTGTGAAGATACATCTATTTTACAGAGGAAAGAAATAGAGAAGAAGGTGCCATTTCAAACCGGAACTCACCACTTTGTTTCCACTCGAGTACGGTAGGTATTAGCTGCGCTTTACAATTCAGGGAACTGAGTTGCAGAGGGCTGGACTCACATACCCAAACCCATAGAGTAAATCAATGGACAGTCCCCGGTCTCGGGGCATTTCTGTCAGTGACCTTGCCCTTCATCCTTTATTCCATGCTATTTCTCAGAAGAATCAGGGATTATCAGAATATGCCCGTTAACCAGAAAAAGGTTCATATTTTGACCTCATTCAAAAGAGTTCTTTGAAGTGTTTAATTTGTTTGTGCATTGTAATTTCATTTACACACAGTTCAAAGGTGGAGCATTCTCCTTTTTTATGGAAGCAATTAGAGCCTGTGTTTTTTTCCAATTAAGTGACCCCCCCGTCTTCTTCCATGGGGTTGTAAACCAGAATTAAGATGATTCTAGGGGGAAAAAAAATCTATAATAGTAATTCATGCTAGTTGGCCCCAGATGAGGTACTGAATTCAGATGATGAAGTGAATTCCTCTATCAAAGGGTCTTATTCAACTGAGGTGTGGGAATACCCTCCTGTGATAAAAGCACATATTAGTCAAGAAATAGCTTCCAGGGACGACTGCTGCCAACCAGCATAAATCAAGGACTGCAATTGATTAACTAATTTAAACACTAAAGACAGCTTTGGTTGCTATGGCAATAAAAGAAAGGTCGAAACCCTGATGACCTTGGAGGCTCATGGTCCTCTGGAGATTTCAGAATCTAAAGTCTGGAAATGTATTAAAAGATATAATGCTAGCCAGATTGCGTTGTAATGGCTTGGCTGTTTTGTCAGCTGGAAGACAGACTTCGCAGCATGTTTCGTACTAGTCTCCAGCGTGCAGCTAGCTCTGACTATCTGATATCTTTTCAGCATCAAAAATCATCTGGGACATCTGAGAGCCTCAAACATATCCTTTGAGCTCCATTGTCGGCCTGTTACTCTCAAATATCGGTTCCCTTTCTCATCGAGCACTTTATTAGCAAGTTCTTATCCCTAAGTTAGCTTCCTGGGTAGCTGCTCCTAAATTCATTGTACTTTTCATCCTACGTACTCTTTAGAGGTTTGATTCAGAGCCTTTTCATGCATAAAACACCCCTGTAGAAAGTGACAGCAAAGCAGCACCTGAACATCCCAGGAGAAATCAATGCAGCCCATGACGCTCAGTGGAGCCCCGCTGATTTGCAGCACCTGAGGATGTGGCTGGTGATACTTATGAAATACCTGGCCCAATGTTACACCCGACTGCTGTTTGATCTTGACTGTCTTCAGCAGAACTTCATTAGGATCCTCCTGCTTTTACCCACCTGACCCTGAAAGCATCAGGGAAGGTAGAAACTCTGCCTGTATCAGGTCCGAATTCAGATGCCACGTTTGATTAACAGGCATCTCTGAGAGGCAAGAAAAAATAAGATGACTGTGTGACCGCAACAGCCTTACTGTGTAAAGCATTTGCCAAAAATACCTTGAATATGAATAATTACATAGGCCAGTCTATTCGCCTTTTTTTGAAAACATGCTCTTCATTTCATGATATACAAAATAGTCATATGTCTTGTGTTTGAGTACAAACACTGATTTCTTTTGTCAACATGGTAGGCAGTTTTTCTGAAAACGGGACTACTTCTGTGCTTTGCTCTTTCAAAATAAATGTTGTTTCCAAGCAAAAAGCCTCAGAACATCAAGATTATCTGTTATTCCCCACTGCATTCATAAAGATTCAGGTTACATTCCAATCTTACTTTCTAGAAAATATCTAAGCATGCTTTCCTCAGTTTTTAATTAAGATGTTTATCTATAATTGGCATTACATTAGTATTGTACTGTACATTAACCAGGGTAGCATCCACACTGGTGCTGCCTAAAACCACAGCCACCAAAATTACTTGCAAACTGGCAAAAACCCTGAAAGAAAATGCATTCTTTGAGCACTTAATTGGTCTTTAGACTAGCTATTTAGGCTTATTTGTGTGTTTACTGGTTTTAAAATATTTTAAAAGCTGATCAATAATTGGAGGTGCATGCTTCTTACCGACCAGGGGATTTTAAAGACTTCATGAAGAACACAGAAAAAGTTGTTTTTGCTTGGGCATCACAGAGGAAAGCAGGACAAGAAGGAACAGTTCATTGGCTTAAGGAAGGTGACAAGATGCACAGATTGAGGAACAACGCTTGAAGTTTTGTGTTACAATGACATTTTTAGCATGGCTGAAGATGAGTGGTATCCCTCAGGGGTCCATACTGGGACCAGTACTCTTTAGTATCTTCATCAATGACATAGGCAGGGGGATCGAGTGCACCCTTAGCAAGTTTGCAGATGTCACCAAGTTGAATGGTGCAGTTGACACGCCTGAGGGACGGGATGCCATCCAGAGGCACCTGGACAAGCTCGAAGAATGGGCCTGTGTGAACCTTCTGAGGTTTAACAAGGCCAAGTGCAGGGTCCTGCACGTGGGTCAGGGCAATCCCCAGTATCAGTGCAGGCTGGGGGATGAAGGAATTGAGAGCAGCCCTACTGAGAAGGATTTGGGAGTACTGATGGAGAAAAAGCTGGACATGAGATGGCAATTTGCACTTGCAGCCCAGAAGGCCAACTGTATCTTGGGCTGTGAAACCCCACCTGGAGTCCTGCATCCAGCTCTGTAGCGCTCAGCACAGGAAACAGGACCTGTTGGAGCGGGTCCAGAAGAGGGCCACAAAAATGATCCGAGGGATGGAACATCTCTCCTATGAAGACAGGCTGAAAGAGCTGGCATTGTTCAGCCTGGAGAAGAGAAGGCTCTGGGGAGACCTTATTGCAACCTTACAGTACTGAAAGGGCACCTATAGGAAAAATGGGAACAGAGTTTTTAGCAGGGCCTGTTGCGATAGGACAAGGGGTAACAGTTTTAAACTAAAAGAGGGCAGATTTAGACTAGATATAAGGAAAAAAATTTTTACAGTTACTGTGGTGAAATCCTGTCACAGGTTGCCCAGAAAGGTGGTAGATGCCCCATGGCTGGAAACGTTCAAGGTAGATGTAAAGATGCTTTATTGCAGGGGGGTTGGACTAGATGGCCTTAAAAGGTCTCTTCCAACCCAAACTATTCTATGATTCTGTGGCAGGTATAGGGCACCAGAGAGCATCAGTTCAGCTACAGTGGCCCCTTACTTTGCAGAAGGGAAAGCATCCAGATGGCTGGCTTTACTTTTCCTAACAAAAACACACTCTGGGCCAGCTCCATGGGACATCAGGCTCATGTGAATATTAAATATTTTAATTGCCACATATCTTTATCCTCTCTTTTTTCTGCCCTGAATCCATGAAAGCTTTTGTGACAGCTGCATGCTGCTTATTTATGTGAAAGCAGATTATGGCCCACTTGGGAATGTCAGTCTTGATGTGCAGAGCTCCCTCTGTATTGCTCCAGCAAGAGCGAAGGGACTCATCCTTCCACTGTATAACTGGAAGGTGCTGGAAAGAGTTCCACCTGTAAACTTTATAGCTCTCAGCATATCCATGACCTTCAAACTTACTGTACAGTACCGATATGTTATAAACCTCCACCTCCATCCACAGGAGAGCTGCTGTCACCCAGATATCCAGCTCTTTTTCCCTCCTAGAGAAGGTTTCTAAGAAAGAACGGTAGACACTGCCCTGGTCCACCTCTGCATGGCACATCCACCCAAAGTCAGTCTTACTTCACTGCCAAGCTGCAGCGATAACCAGGCTTTTCACTAGGAAAGCTGAAATTCTCACAAGAAGTGCCAAATGGGAGGGTCTCAGGGAGCCATGTCCCTAAATTCCCCACCTCCTTCCAAGTTCCCAGCCCCAGTTCCTCCTCCCTGTAACACTTCACAATCCCCAGCTAAAAAAAAAAAACCAACAACAACAAAAACAAAACAATAGCCTCTGGGTCTTTTTTACGACATTTCTAAATGTTGGCTTTTTTTCTCCATCAGTAGGAAGATGAAGTAGAGAGATGGGAATAGACTTCAGGGGGAGGGAACCACTGCCGTCCCTGTGTCAGTGCCATCCCACGTGCCCCCCCGACTGCTCCGCAGTGCCTGTCCCATGTGAGGCTGTTTAAATGTCCTCAGCCCTTCTAGCTGAAGCCTTCCTCAGGCTGTGGCACCGGGATGTGATGCCGTGTATCATCCTCATGAATGACTGTATCCGCAACCAGGGTGATATAGAGATAAAAAACATATATAAGCCAGCAGTGAACTGTCTGTCCTTAGCAATCCCTCTCCCCTGCTTTTCCCAATCCATACTATTTCCTCCTCTTGCCTTTGCTCTCCTCCCCTACCAGCAGCAGATGATGTCCCAGCCACCAAGCGCTGCCATACCGTCACAAAATAATGCATCTGGGTTTCCCCCTCCCCTCTTCCCACCTCCCCAGCAACATGGAGTTTGCCCAAGGTTTACGATGGAGCAACGTTAATAGGAAAACCCAGCTGAACCAGGCAGATTTTCCGCTCTGTGCTGCTGGCAGGGCTGAACGTGGAGCCGCTGGAGCATGGGCTGTTGATCAGGGCTCATTGATCCCAGGCTAAACACGGTGTGTTTTATCTTCTTGCCCAGGCTCACCGTGGCAGGAAGCGATCGCTGCCGCGCGGCCGCTGCTCGCAGGTGCTGTATGTGTGCCCCAGCGCTTTTCTGCTAGCCCACTGTTGTGTGCTCTGCGTCCCGTGGCCATGAAAGTGCTTTAACAAGTTTAAACAGCAGAGTTTTACAAAGTAGAACTTGAGCTTCTGTATCTTTTTGTAGCCTTACTGATTTTCTTCAGTCTTTATCTTAACATACATTCAGTCACTATATATCAACCTGCAGACCACTTAGTTTCATAAAGAGCCTTTGGTTGTCATTTAATTAATTTTACTTAAGTTCAGGTTCCAGAGGCCTTCCTTCAGCCAAAGTTTGCACCCAGTTCAATGAGCATGTCACCTGAAGTCTGAAGCCCACCTGCAATCGCAGCTGGCCCTGGCCCAGTGTCTCTTCCATGGTGGCCTCAGTGAGGATGGGCATTCAAAGCCACCGCACCTGGGTAGGTGCTTAAAGAAATGGGGAAGAAAGTCCAGCTCATGTCTCACGCACCTCTCTGACCCACCCCTAGGAAGCCAGGATGGGTTGAGAGCCATCTCACTGTCACCCTACCCCTCGCTTGGGCCAAACAAGGTGCTTTCCACAGGGCCTGGGGAACAAGTGGGAGTCACTTCTTACGGTGAACTGGGAGACAAAGAAAATGTTATGATGGGGGAGGATAAGGGCAGGTTGTATCTTTGGTCTGGGCTCCAACTTTAAGGGAGAAATTGTTTTTTTTCTAAACATTTTATCTTTTTCCATTTTCTTCCCCTTCTTTTGTATCCTGTATGGAAAAGTTAAAAATACTATTCATTACCATGGATCGCCTGATCATTTTTATTTAGCAAACATTGCCTTCTCAAGAAGTCAGTCCCAGGAGGGAATAATACTCAGTTGTTCCCAAGTGTTTAAAAGAGCCTCTCGTTTGATGAAGGAAATACCAGTGCTACAAGCCTGCTTTTGCCTAGCGCATTGCCTCAATCCCACTAGAAAAACTGGCTCATGCATATTATTCTTCACTCCATAATTCCCTGACATGATTCAGTAACCCTAAGCAAGGGCAACATGTTATAATCCATTACTAGCCCTTTTCCCATCAATGCCAAATTGTTATAATTTATCACTCACCCTAGGCAGTCCAAGTTTATTCCATTTGGTATGCAGACTGGCATTCACAGTCCCAGGACATTTGATGTTTTTTGCCAAACATTTTTCAGAATATGTTTGGGCTATATATTCAGCTGACAAATACAACAATAATATTAAGACAAAAGTCATCTTATGCAGTTTGGGGACAGGCCAGTTTATGTCTGAGTCTGATGTGCCTAAGCCTTGATTGATGATCACCACATAAATTCCCCTAGTAATTAACCTGGAGTAATAACTCCCAGCCATGCTTAAGAGACCACCCTCTTGCCCTCCCCAGCTACAGACTCATCATTTAAAGTCAAATGCCTTAGTGGCTGTTCCTGGCAGGCTGGGGAGGAATGAAAGCATAAACATCTCTGACAGTGAGAGGGAAAGTGGGGAGGAGGGAAATCACACATCAGTGGGTTCCCAGTTGATATTTTATTTTTGGAAGGATGCATTGTCTTGTTCATTTTGCTGATGTGAATTAGAGAAGTGGATGCATGATGCTGAGGGTGAGCTGCTGCTACTGAGGATGGAGGAATTCCAAGTGACAGAGACAAAGGACCTCTGGAAATCTCTGGACCAATGTTCAATTTGCCTGCAGCAGTCCAGCAAGCTTGATTCTCCATTATGCTAGGCATTTCAGTCTACTCTGACAAACTGAAGTGAGCTTACCTCACCAGCAAGATGCTGCATTTTCATAAATAGGAAAATCCCCAAAGAAAGAAAAAGCCCAAAGGTACTTAAAACCAGGAGAAACGACCCTCCTGCTCCCTATGCAGGACTCCCTTCCCTTCCTCCCTCTCCCTTTTGCTGTGCCTCCTCAAGGAGCAGAGAGAGTAAAGGCTGTTACGCTTATGGTCCTCAGGATAAGGAGTGTATCAAGGGCATAATTGGAGTGTGCTGCTCTCCTGTCACTTGTTTCCCAAAGCCTATAGAAAGATAAGCATAAATTAGAGCAGCACTGAAGTAGCTATCTTCATATCAGGAGCTGGCAGGCCTTGCAATACACCCTCAAAAACACTGGACCCAAGAATTCCCCACGGTGGCTTATGTTATCTTTACCTTTCCATGTCTTTCCCTACTACAGAAACAGACAATTAAGCCCAGTGTACTCAGCTGATCAGTGTATGGCTATGTTTTTATGACGGGGAAAAAAAAGAGAATAAAGAAAAAACATGCTTTAAACAGCACTCCAAACATACTTTAAAGTAATAAGCACAGGATTTTGTTCCTTTCTGCACGTCAGTCTCCCAGGACGTAGCAACAGTAGCTTGCACCCATATGGTTAAACCAGCAAGCAGCAATGTGCATGCAGAAGAACAAAAATATCTTTAAAAATGCTTGCAGCTGACCCTCCCACAGACAGGTATTTGAAACAGAAATTATTCCTGAACTTTAAGACAACAGCTATGGATTTACTAGGTCAGATCAAAAAGATCCTTCTAGTTTCCTATCTGTCCATCTGAAGAAGAACAGAGCAAGCATGTACAGACACTTCTCTAAATCATTCCTCCAGACTTGCAGGCTTTGCAGCTCAAGAACTTTCCCAGCCGGAAGCAATGTCCTTATACTCAGCAACCCTTAGGGAATTTTTCTGCCATGTATTACTCTTATAAAATAGGCGGTTCAGCAGTTTCAGCAATTGCTATGGACATTGCCCACTACCTGTGTGAAGAAACACCTCCTTTTGTTTGTTATGAACTCACTGCCTGCTAATATTCTTTGAAGTACTTTAATTTTTATAATGAATAGGAGACTCTGCTATTCACTGTTCCTTATATCTCACTATTTTATAACATAGCCTTTCCAGTAACCTCTTTTCCAGGCTGAATAGTCCTACCTACTTACGCCTTATGTAGAAGCTATTCTGTCATTTTTAGCAAATGTTACCATTTTTATTAAACTCTACTTTTTTGTCCTTCTATTACATCTTTTTAGGGAAGGAGGAGAAAGAGAAACAGTATTAGTATCTACAACCTGTAGAAACCACAGTGTAAATGAGAGTCTGGTATGCCCTGGAGTCTTGCTCCTAGACAAAATCTGGACAGGGCTACCCCAGCTGCTGCATTGTAAATATGCTCCCAAGGGCCTCAACAGTCAATGGTTCTTAATAAAAAAGAATATACCCAGCCTTGCAGAGGTTTAATCCATCTCCCTCTTGGCTCCAAACAACTTTCTGGTACTCCTTCCCCACAGGTCTTTGGTTCTTCCACTGGTTGTGGTCTCCCTCCCGGGAAAGCTCTGAAGGGACCCCCAGGAAGCCTTAACGCTTCTCCAGGCTCCATGTCAAAGTCCAGCACCTGCTGGGTTACCTCTGTGGTGTAGTCGAGCTGTCTCTCCTCAGGACACTGACCACTCAGCCCATGGCCCCTCCACACGTGTCTACCACCCAGGCACATTTGCAGTGCTTAAGGGGTGAGCAGCATGACACAGTACGGAGGAGACTTCCAGGTCAATTTATCAGCAGACTTGAAGAAGAAGCCAGAGTTCCTGATAAAGATGGAATTAAAAGTAAAAAGAACAACCCCCAAAAAGTGTTTCCTGTCTCTCTGCACCACTGTAACACCACAGCTGTCCCGAGCATACCACCTCTCATAAAAGTCACCCGGGGAAGCTGCTGGAGCGTGCCTAGCGCAGAAGCAGCCCAGACCCTCTGAGCAGAGGCAGACGAACACACCTGGCAATGCAGAGTGTCTATGAGCCGATCCACAGGACCTGTCCCCTCTCATTTTGCAAACACTTTAAATTAAATTAAATTAAATTAAATTAAATTAAATTAAATTAAATTAAATTAAATTATAGTATAGTACAGTATAGTATAGTATAGTATGTTATACCAATATTACATTTCAGTTTGTTTTGTAACCAAGCAACAACATGATAGCTTCCATGAAACCTTTCCTCTCTCTGCCCCAAAAATTTGCTCAGCTGTAAAGAGATTCCCACTGCTGCCCACACATTGTCCCCCTCTTGCCTTCAATCCATACAGGTGGAATTGCTGAGGCAATCTTCCTTGTGAATGTGTGAAAGTCTGCTGAAGCTGTTCCACAGCATTATGGAGAATCAAGGATTAATGAAAACAGAAGGTGCAATAAAACAGTATAGACAGCATATGAAAAGGGAGCTGAGGTTAAAATATTTTAAAACTGTGTTCTTTCTATGCTTGGAATTGCCCATCACTGCCTTTTGACCAAGCTTTTGTTGAGTATCTTAGTTCAACTTTCTTTTTGCTGTTTGTGATGAGCTATTTATGCTTGTGTTAGCCTTACTGCTGGCTTTCAACAACAGGGATAAAAGCCAGTCAGACCATTAAGTATTATTAGTTGTCGCTGTGGCTATAAAAAGAGATTTGGGGGCCCTGGGTTTGTTAGGTTTTTTACACTTAATTGTGTTCACCTTGGGAAGGAGATTTACACAACAACTCCACTTCCATGCAGATGGAATTTCTTACTGGTGAGCAGGAACTACTGCTTTTAGGGGCTGCATTTGGATAAAGGCTAATTAATGAAAGCAAAATCATTCGATCAGAAAACTGACGCTCCAATGAAAGCAAATTCGAGTCTTGTAAGTGACATGGATTCCACCTTGATAAATCACCCACCTCCTTTCTCTTTGATTTAGCACTGTAATAAAAGACAATGGGCTGCTTTTTTTTTTCTCCCACTGGGTTGTAATGATTTACAACTGCTTTTTTATTTCCTTTCACACAGTGCCCTGGAGCTGCCTCCAACCTTTTCCCCATAAGCACTAAGAATTCGGATCATTTGTTCCAGGGGAATAAATGTAATATTCATCGTCCAGTGGTGTGCTAACTGGCGGGTGGCCATTCGGATGCAAGGCAACTGCTGCCTTCCCTCCTCACTCCGAAGACAGGTCTCCTCGCCTGTCACCAGTGGTTTGCGCTGTCCTTCATGAGACTGGGAATAAAATCATCCCTGTCTCAAAGGGACTGCTCTCTCCTCTTTCACAGAGAAACCAAGAGGTGCTGGGAAGTGCCCTGGGAGTACTAACAAGTTGCTGCCCTGTTATTAATTCGTTTGTAAGAGCAGGGAAACTATAGTGGATGGGCACAGGCATTTAGGAGCTAGAACGCCTCTTCTTTGCAGCTGAGGGAGAGGCAGCATGCTCCCCAGGGGCCTTTTTGGAGATCTGAGCCTAAAAATGACCTCCTGCTGCTGTGGATGCACAGTGGCATGGCTGGTAAGGGAACACGGATCAAAGTCACCGATGCCTTTGGAGCCTGACTTCTGGAGGAGGTCCAGCTGGAAGTTAGGTGGCAAGTTCTGCCCCAAATGTCTAAAGGTAGTAGTGAAGCTCTTCTTCCTCCTTTTCACATGCGCTTGCCCACGCCTCACTTTTAAGAAGTCTTCATGGAATCTCTTTAAGCACTAAATAAAGCAAGGTCTCCATCACGGCATCATACCAGACAGGGCAAAATAAATGATCACTTTCATTTGCATCAGTCCTTCATCCCATCTCTCCATCCTGTTATTGCAGACAACAAACCTGTCACCATTAGAAGCCAAAGGGTTAACAACACCATGCATTTAAATCCATATTTGACAGCAAAATGAAGGGACCTTGACTTTGCAGTAGGGGAAAGAATCAGAGGGGGTTAAGCAGACTCCGCCGCTCTAAATATCAAATGGCTTTTATTTTGGGTTTGAGGCAATGTCAGGTTTTGGATTAAAGGTGCCTGAGTCCATAAACTCTGCAGATGAAATATTCTCACTGGCAAACAAAATAGATCCAGTGGAAGAGAGCAAAGAGAGCGTGTGTTTACTTGCATAGTGAAGAAACCTTGCCTTCCCTATATTTAAAGCCTGATACACCATTCCAGTAGTAAATAACTGTAAAATCTCAAAAGCATACTGCACAAGATAGGAAAACCCTGCACTTCTACAGGAGGGAAAACCATATTCAGCTCTCAGATGACTGAGTACGGAATTGTTCCATAACATTGAATTTGCAATGTTGAAAACAAGTTAATCTCACGAACAAAAGACAAGGCTACAGGAAAGCAACTCATCCCTGTGCTGTTACTAATGATAAATGTGTGTGCTCTCAGCCTTGGCAATACAATGCACTCTCCCCAGATGAGTAATATGCTCAAACCACCAGCCTCGGAGACAGAAAATGGCACAATTTATTTCATCTTTATTTAATGGTCAGCGAACAACACATTATAATTAAAGCAGGTCCCATCTTCCATGGCATGCCCAAGGATTTTAATCACATGGGCCTTCCATGGATACACTGTAAAGCAAGAGGGAAATATCTGAGAAAGTTCATTAGTAAAAATGACCTTTTACAAATTAATTAAAATGTATGTGCACGGGCTGAGACTACAGCTTGGACCACACGCTCTTGCAAGGGAGTAAGAAACTCCTCCACTCCTCCTTTACCTCCTGTGGCTTATGTAAGCATAGAATAAAAGACATCCCCTCCCTTTACAGGGCTGGTTGAAAGCCAAGAAAGGGAACAGGTGAAGCCTTCAAGCCTACTGGCCAGTAACATGAGATGCTTTACTGCTAGTTCAGGGTAGCAGCAAATTGCTTCCCAGGTGCACCAGTAGAATAATTGCTCTTTCCGGGGGATGCTGCTGGAAGCCACGGACGCATGCTTACAACACCACAGACTATGTCCATACCAAGGGTAGCAAAGAGAAGAGAGGTGCAAGGCCATGAGTCCCTCTCTGCACTGTCTTTTGGAGTCTATGCCTCCCTTGGAAATTGTTTCTTTATTTCTTTGTGTAGCCACTAAAGTAACTTCATTCTAGGATAATTTAATCTATTTTCCTTTTCCCACCCACTAGAACAAAAAATAGGGGTGGGTTATCAGTTACCCCTGGCTGCACTGGTTTCACATTTGTATTTTGGATTCTGCTTTCCATAACTCACTAGGAGACAGATGCAATGAGTCCTCCTGTGTATTGCTCCAGACTATGTGATAAAGGCTGGGATAGGAGGTCCACATATGTGGTCTTTGCTTGTATACACTGACATGAGATATTCACACATTCATTTAACTGAAGTTAGCTGTTAACTGTCTAACGTTGAACTTTTTGAGCAATTCAGGTGCCCAAACACACTCATCTAGTGCCATTTTAGACATCTTTGCAGAGTCAAGATATCTGCACAGGCTTGGCAGCTAGGACACAGGACTTACCCTGGAGTCTCAGCCAGAGGCCACGAATACCCTAAAGCACACGATGGGTAGTAGGCACCTATGTTTTGGCACCTGAATGGCTTCCTTCATCAATTCAGTTGCTTAGCCTGTATGTATGGTCAACAGAGACAGGCACTTCTGGAATGTGATTCATCCCATGCTGCAAGATACGTATCTTAAACATCAGTTTACTGTTTTGGCACTGGCAGCACACAATATTCCCATCCCCTCTCTTCTCTCCCCAGACTTCACTGCTCCTCAGAGATGTTGGCCCAGCTTTTTGAGAAGATATTCTGTGAACCAGATGACAGTAACTAGTCCAGCTGAAAAACAATGGGAAAAAAAAAAGAAATACAGAGGTTGTTCTACATGTTTTTTTCCCCTCACCCTCAAATTAGGTTAACGCATTTCAATGCATAGCCACATGAAGAGCAGTATTGACCCATCAAAAGGAGAAACATGGAAGCAGGAATGAGCAGCCAGAGCAGGGACTGCTTTAAAGCAGCACTGCTGCCAAGAGAAATATGCAAGAAGTCACAGCTTTAGGGTAGATGTTTGACCTCAGGGAGCTGAAGTCACCTGAGACAAAGCCCGTCCCTCTTGTCAGGGAGTGTCGCTCATCTGGGCACTTTGGACCATATCACCGCTGCTTTTCCACTCACTGTGAGGGCTTTCCTATTAAAGAAAAGGACATACACAAAGCACAGCTTTTCCTGCGGCAGCAATGGGAGCTGAGGCTTTCCAAGCCATTTGGATGGTTGCTCTGGACAGGTGGGTTTCTAGTGTCATTTGTCACTTGAGTGCTGAACTGCAGCACTTAGGCTATTTTGCTAATTATCAACGAAAACATGAGCTTCCCGTCCGTGATTCCTTAGAAATCCCAATTCCTTCAGCTCCAGAGGCTGATGCAGTCAGACCATGCCACCTTGGAGTCTACCTACTTTGCTTCCTAACATTATACACTTCTCTTCCTGCTCCATAAGAGGTCACTGAAAATGTGCATAAGCAGGGTGTCCAGGACTTAATGTTTTATTATTGTTTAAATTAACAAAATTACATAAGCAGGTATTGACAGGCTTGTAACTTTTTTGAGACTACTTCATTAGTCTTTGATAAAATGAAAATGATTTTGTTAACCTGCTGCACCACAGTCCACAGTGCTAATGGGTTGTTTTCCTACACAGGCTAATGATGGGAAAAGAAAATTAGATTTCTCACAATAATGTTTTTCATAGAAAGATTACACACAGCAAAACTATAGGCACAATATTACTATCAGAGCTGTAGATGAAACCTTGATTCCATTTATATAAGTGGGAGAACTGCCAATGACTTCAGCAGAAAAAAAGATGATAGGAAAATTCCACTAAATTACTCCTTTCTGCAAAATTTGCTGATTCATCATTTAAAATATGTTTCATACAGGCAAAGCTTTAGAAAGGTCCAAGGAACTCTGCACAGCAGTCTGAGATTGGGGGTTTTTTTGGCCACCATCTCCTCTGCCATGAGAAGTCAGGAGATCAGGACCCTCTAGGCTTCCATCATCAACAGTTAAAACACATGGAGAGTATTAATGTTATTAAATAAAAAAAATTATAGTTATTATAATATAAAAAGTTAAATGTATTCTTTTGTTTGTTACAGGTGGCTGAAGGCAGAAAGCCTTGCCTGAAAGTATCCAGGTTTTGTGAAAGCACAGAAGACCAGTATTAAAAAAAACACAAGAGTTATCTGATTTTATTTTTTTCTGCCAATGGAAACCAGATACTTTCTAAGGCTGATTGTTTTTGATATTGCTATGTAGTAAGACAAACTGCAACATTTCCAGCACTGATGCAGAATAACCAGTCCTTCAAAATCCCACAGAAACTAAAAAGGTACCTTCAGTTTATCTATCTCCTCTGAGTTTCTGTTTATTACAAGTTTTCAGTTTTACTCAGATACCAATGCAGCATAACAACGAAAACTGGCTGCACAAAATAGATATAGTGATATTTACAGCAGATATTTACAGCAGATACTTACAGTAGCAAAGTTCAAATCTCATCTAAAGAGTAAGCATAAGACTTTAGTGCTGGCCCATGGCCAATTACAGAGAAAGTAGACCTCATCACACTAATGACAGTTTTCATTTAGGAAAAAACAGGAAAAAAAATTGTGTTTGAGATCACAAACACATTTCTCAGTTCAGCAGATTAGATGCCTACATTTCTGATGTCTCCATCTCTCCAAGTCAGTCAGATATAATCTGGAAGCTATGTAGTCCTATTAGTCTGGCACAGTGCTTGAACTAATTACGTACAGAGACATGACAGTTTTGCAGTTTCCAGGTACAGATGGAGAATCTTCAGTTGGCTCAAGGCTGCACCTACTGACCCTTCTGCACATTGGTAAGATACTTAGAAAAAGTGGAAAGTGTTGCAACATACACAAACAGCAGAGAGGAATATGAGTTTGAATGGCTCCACGTTGCACAGAAACTTAAAAGCAAATATCTCACCTGGCAAGAGGTTCGCATTTTTTAGTGAAATGCTCATAGGAACAGCAGACTGGACCTATTTTCCAGGAGTCAAGAGAACAGGCCAGCAGTTTTATGTTTGTCTTTGTGCTTTTAAACCAGTAAAGTCTCCTCCTTTATGTTCTTCTCCCAGTCACACACTGATTTTCTCATTTCCTGAAAGCCAGCTGAATTCAAGTTTTTATTACACTTGCTGGGTTGCAGCAGGCCAATTTCTATGGAAGGGACTGACTTTTCACACACAGAGAAAGGTAGACTACACACACATATGTGTGCTGTGGTTGGTATATGCTAAGACAGGACTCATCTTACCTCCACGTGGATGCCCTCATCTGATCTGCTCACCTAGTTTTCCTTTATAGTCAGCTGAGAGAAAGAGAAGTTTCTGCACCAAAGCAAGACGATGAAAATCGGCCAGATTAATCACAGCCCAGAAGTGCCTGCCTCTTCCCCTTGAGTATAATGGGTGTCTAGACACTATTTCAAACATAATCATTATGCTGTAAGCATTCAAAGCTGGGATGATGAGTCCCAAACCTAATGTTTTAGCCCTATATTTTTGTAACTTCCTTACACTGTTTCTTGTGCCATTGGTTATCATTTGACTTCACCTCATAAATACATGATACATTCCACCTGCCTCTGATATTAGATATACTGAGCATAAGAAAGGAAACCTGTGAGTAGGCTTATGTCATTAGACAGTGATGCACGGGTCAAATTCTAACATGCCTCTGGTTTGGCAAGAAGGCCAGAAAAATTGTGATTGAGGCCTCTACAGATAGAGAAGGTACCTCTTCTTGGATCCCTCCTTTACTGTGACTCACCACATTTGCAGCCTCTATAGGAAGGTTCTCCTCTTTGGAAATACCCTGAAGATCAGAAAGTCATGAAGATTGAGAGGAGAAGCTAGGCTCTAGGTCCTGTTCTCTCCTAGAGACTGATCTAGGGATACAGTTCATCCCTAAAGACACAATGAAAGGTAGGTTATGTAGAAGGTAGGTTAGCTACCTTATGGCCCTCCTCATTCAAGAAGTATGTACAACATCTGAGCATCTGAGGATGTAGAGGAATTTATGTGGCTTTTTGGTGCCATCTGAAAATAGCCATTCATGCAACTTAGAGTTTCCAAAGCAATCCTTTCAAAGCTGTCAAAGCTTGGAAACTTTTCCTTTTGAAACAATCAAAAGTGTTATCCACAGGCTTTAATTTCTCAATCACATGATATGTCCATTTGCAACAGCATCTACCACAGTGCTTTCTTAAGTGCTATCAATAAATAATGGATGACTCACCCATTGCCTTCATTCTTTTTAAATAAGTGAAGAGGCTCAGAGCATACCAAATTACCACATCATTTGTGATGTCCTAATGGAGTCTCCACTTAAATCAGTTAGGGACAGGAAACTAGGAAAGTGCAGTGATCATCTGAGGTTTCCAAGCATAATATTAACATCAAAAAACCAGGCCCAGGAGTGAAATGATTTTACCATATTATGAAAGGCTTTCCCTGAGCCCTCTGAGGCTACGCTAGCGAACCCTTCACAACTGCTGTATTCTGGGCCTCAAGTAGCACCGATAGGTAACAGCTTACAATAACACTCATCTTGCCAAGCTTTAGCCATCTGAAAGTTAGCCATTTAATCTAAGATGACTCATCGAGTTTCCCCCCACAATCAGTGACGTGAAATAGGTGCCTGGAGTGAACAAAATTGCTCCAAACTATATACAGTTTGCTCAACAAGATGCTGACTGCAGCAGCAAAAATGGTTTATAAAATTTCGATTCCCTACCACTCAGTTTGCCACCTCTCAATTGTGCCATTACAGCTGTTTATGGGACCAGACTTTAAAGCCTACTACAGATCTGACAAGCATAAAAAGCGCCTTTGTGGAGGACAGTCCCTAATAATGGAATCACAGTACTGTTGAGGTTGGAAGGGACCTCTTGAGATCATTTAGTTCATATGCTCTGTTCAATCAGGGACAGCTACACCAAGTTGCCCAGGACTATGTCCAGAAAGGTTTTGAGTATCTGGACAGCCTTGGGCAACCTGCTTTAAAGCATGAATAACCTTCCCTCTTGCCCAGTGACTATGTAGTGTCTAGTTTCATGAGTCACTTTGCATCCATGGAAATACACAGTACTACCAAGTGATCAGGCCCAAGCTCCTCCACACTTTCTTCCCTCATCACCAGTGCTACCATTCTGGTAGGTGCAACAACAGCAAAATCAAGGGCAAAATGTAACTAAAAAATTACTATGCTTGGTAGTAACTTGCTTGTAACTAAACTTGCTCATTTTCTGTTCAATGATTTCCCTTGGCAAGTTCATCATACAAATACAGGAGCATTGTGCTGACACAGAGAGAGGATGGAAACACATGGCTGGGCATCTCAAGGAGGACCAGACCATCCTGTCAGAGAGGAGGTGTGGAGATAACACAGACCTCCACTTTTCAGTGTTAATTAGCCATTAAATCAGCTCAGCTGCCTGTGAAACCATATCCTCAATTTCCATGAGAGTCTCTTGTGAGGTTAAAAATAAGCCAAATCTATTCCGTTTCCTTCTTCTAGCATGGTCCCAGCAACAGCTGTACCAGGACATCCAAAGGGAGGGGAATTGCAAATTCAGAAGCAGAAGCTACTAAAGCCAGATTTGCCATTGAAGTTGGCATCTCAGCAAATGAAACCTTTAAACACATCTTTTCAGGATTAAATGAATTGCCTTTTGGAGGTACTTTTTTCCCTCTACAGTGACTTAAGACTTAGCCTAGATAACTAGCTTGGATTAGGCAGCTGGCATGTAGACAGCTAAAGGCAGCTGAGATGAATCCACCTCTTGTGGTCGTATCTTACTGGTAAGAAAGCTTGGCCTTCAAATACGCTTGCATTTCACACTTTTCACATGGAGAGCTGAAATACCCTCTCCCTTAGCAACTACCAGAGGCCATTTATTTAAACTTGCAAAAGCTTTTGACCAAGTCCCTCACTAGAGACTGTTATGAAAAATAACTAGTCGTGGGATGAGAGGTAACATTTCATCATGCATTGGAAAGTGGCTAAGAGACAGATCAAAGATAGCTGGCTTGCTTTTACTGTGTCCGAAGATTGACAGCAGGATGCCCACGAACTCTATGCTAGAGCTGTTGGTTATTGAATTTATTAATGATACAGAGGCAAGAGCAACAGTTAGCATAGACAAAATTATTTATGCTTAGCCTTTCAGCAGCAACCAAGGTATGGGAAAGAAAAGCATAAGGGATTTTGTATCACATACATGTTCCTAACTGATACAGTTTTGAAAGTGATCTTCCCATTAGCACCAATATGGAGCATCCAGAACTGTTTTCAGATGCACTGACCATTACTGGTGAGAGGATATTGAATTAAATTAACTTACAGGATCAGAATAGACAGTTGTTTGCTCCTGCGTAATGTTGAAGTGGGCCACTAGACAAAGACATAAGACTTGGGCATGGGGAAGATACCAAGAAATGTCTCATAGGCTCTCATTCTAGTATGTGTTATTTAATGGAGTACCATCAAATTAAGTAACATTGTGAAGTCTCCTGTGAAAGCCAAACTGCTTTGCCTTCTGCTGGTTTGCCACTTACTCTAGGTGACTGTCTTCCAAGTCTTCCACTACAGCCAACATCCTCTTTTCCTTTTAGTGTCACATAAGGTTTATCCGCTGTTCATAGGCTGGGCTAGTCTCTAAAGCTCATAATATGCCCGAGACCCCAGGAATGCAATTTTTACAGATGAAATAGCCCATCACAAGGAAAAATTCACATGCAATTCCTGAAACTGCAGAACCATCATGACATAGCAATGGCCAGTCTATTGCTGAAAAATGACAAAGTAACAGAGAATGTTTTCCCACTTAATGTGGTTGGACACCTCTAAAGCATTCCTTTCAGAGGCAAAGATAAAAGCTGCAGAGTTGCCTATAGGGTATAATTAATCCTACATCATATTAAACCACAGGTGTAACAAAGTTGTTCCAGAACCCAGAACAAAAAATTGCCAGGTTTTTTAAAATACAGTCTGCAGGTGGTTACATGAAACCTTTGCACTAAAATGACAGGCTTTGCCATCTGAAATGCATAAGCTTATACAAAATCTAACTACCTGCTGTAAATTGTAGCACTATAAAAATAAAATTGAACAATTACCTTTTGTGGGCAGTGTAGATTGAGCTATATATCAGCTTTAACATGACTCCAAAGCAGTAAAGTCCCACCAAATGCAGCTGAAAGGGCTCCCATCAATGCTCTATTTAAACTTTGGGCTGAGGGTACAGATGGGGTTCAGGAAACAGAATTACCAGAGAGATCATGGCAGTGGCAGGGGGCAGGGAAAGCCGTCATGTCACCACATCTATTCACAAGCTTGAAATGACTGGAGGAGTTCAAAATGAAAAAAAAAAATAATTACAGAGAAGCCACAAATGATGAGACCCAATTCTGCTGCCAGATACACACACAAGACTCCTACAGATTTCAGTGTTCTGGATGAAGGGAAATGAAGGTGTTCATACTTATAATAGCTCTTCTTTCTTTCACTTATTCCTTTGATGTTTCTCCTCAAGCAGAACTGGGACTGGACAAAATCACTCTTCTCAAGGACAATGGCAAGACTTTAGAGACAGTTCTCTACTGTTAACCAGCTCTCCACTAATTCAGAAGGTGCCTCTGTTCTTTATCTTGGTTTGTAAATTATACTGATGATCCTGCTGAGGTGGAGACAGTTGTGGCAGGGAGTGGTGGAGTTTAGGGGACAGGATTCCTGCTTCTTGGCTCTGGGAGATTCTCTGGGATCTCACCTGGCTGAGCAAGACTATTTTGTCACTGCAGGGGCACGCGTCTTCCAAAGCAATGATGTTAGCTGCAATCTTGTCCAATCTTGCAATAGAAATGTTTAGTGTATATCTAACAGACAGGTAGGCATACCCCTGAGCTCCACTACTTGTGTTACGAGCTGAGCAGACTACTATCTGCTCTGATCTGGAAGCTCTTACGGCTCTTACTGAAGTAATGTGCTTAAGCTCAATCTTCTTGCAGGCCTTTGAGTTACATGCTATGAAAGAAGGCTTGTTAACTCAAACACAACCTGTCACTAGAGCAGCTTTACAGGTCCTGAAGCCATGCTGCTGTTCTGCGTCTGGCCAAACCAGAGTGAAGGCACAAGACATCGCCTCAGCCTGCTCCCACTTACATGAAAATGTTCTTCCTATCCACTGAAATCCAATGAGACAATTAGCCCAAGGAAGTCTTACTCACAGGAGTAAAGCTTGGCAGAAATAGGCCTTGTGAAGCTGAGACAGCAGTATCTCTATCACATGCTGTGGTGGAATAATTCCCCCCATGTCCCTGACAGTCTACCTCCAGCTGTGAAAGCCCCTGATCCCCAAAGGACTTTGTCTAAGACAACCACCACAAAATAAACACAAGCTACCACCCATAGTCAGCTGCAGGCAACTTCAGCTGCTGCCCACATTTATAGAAATATTTCCATGCCAAAGTATGCAGTAGAATTTTTGTTATATCTCTTAGCCAAAGATAATCAAAGAAGGGGGAAAATAAAATCAGTGTGTGCATGTTACCACTTATCGTCACTTACATCCCCCATGGCACCTAAAACTCCTATCCCTCCACAAATTTTTGGCTGTTCAGGATTAGGCTGATCTGGAAACCTGTTCTCCCATCCTCAAAAATTCCTGAGATTTCAAAAATGTTTCCTATTCTCCTTTAGAATTATCTCAATATTGTTCCCTGAAAAATCATGAAATGCCATCACCACTCTTCCCCTAGAGTAGGCAAGCAGGCAGATTGGTTAGAGCTTTTGTCTTGGTTAGAAGGTTGCAAATGATGTCCCACAAGCAACTCATTCAGATCAAAGACCTGAGCCAGAGCTTCTCACATCTGATTCTGATGAAACGAATGTGTGTTTCCCCAGAAAGCTACCCCCGCCTCTACTTGCTATGCTTCTCATGTCATGATGGAGGCAGGCCAGTGCTTATACATCTGTTTTATAAATTAATCAGAAAAGATGCAAGATTGAAGGTTTAACTTCTTTAGGGTCATCTTGGAAGATCATGATAAGGAGTCTTCTCAGCTAGAAAGATGCTAAAAATGACTTTGTGACCCTTTTAGAGACGATTGCTGCTGGTGAGCATTGTATGACAGTGACCTCCAGCTGACCTGCCATTAAGCACAGTTTGACTGGTCTCCATGACTGCAGAAGCTCTGTTGAAGGTCATTTTAGAGAGCACAGATCTTGGAATTTATGATCTAACATGGCCAAGGAAAACTGTGCCATCATTGAAGGGCTTCACCCTGAGGCTGGGGTTAGACAACCTGTAGCAACGATGTCATTTAAGCCAATGGGCAGCTCCTCTCCTCCACCCCCAGTGACTTGTGTCTGCCTCACAGAGATCAAATGCAGGGAATCCAATGACCTTTATTTTTTTCCTCTTCGCCTGTTATTTTTTTCATCCAGACCAGTTCCCTGGCTCAGTTTGCTATGCAATTTCACAAACGCCAACACCAGCACAAGGCTGGGGTCACCAAGAGCTGTAGATGGGGACTGCTTGATGCCAGTGACAAAGACTTATGTGAAACAGTTTGGGCTGGAGAGCATTTAGGGTAAGAAGGGGATGTTCAAGCCTGATGGGAAAAACTTTCTATGGCCTATATTTTCAGATGTGTTTGAGACACTTAGAGGTACAAGATTGTTTATTTCTGAACCGCAGGGTGGACTCTACAATACAGTAGACTCTGGCATCATATTTGGCTTTGGGAGTTAGCTTGGAGATTTTTGTTAGTACAATCCCCCAAAAGCCATTAAATCTAGTAAATGGTGGTAGAGTCTATGACCTGGCCCTCAAAGAATGAGGTACTTTAATAAAGGTTGTCTGAGGTGCTATCTTGCTTATTATGGGTTTACGTAGCAATTCAGAGACCTATAATAAATACATTCCAGTGATTGCACCCTACCACAGTTTCCTTTGAAGATACTTTTACAAGAATTAGTAGGTTTCAATATTATCACAACTATTTAAGATTGTGTTTAAATGCCTCAAGGTCAGGTTTGAACTTTTTCTCCCATGTAGGAATGCAAGACCTCAATCACACCCCCGTGAGAAAGTGCACTTTTTTTCCCCCTACTTAAAAATCCATAACGCCATTAAAAATGAATAAGTTTTGTTAAATAAATGTATGAAGCTCAGATTAAAACTGTTTGCATTTCCTGCCCTCTGTCAATTATTAATATTGCCCATAATAGAGAGATTAATACCTACACAGTGGGGGATAAACATCCAGAAAACAATACAAGCTTCCTCTTTGTAAAGAGAATTATTTACTCAGGTTTCACACCCAACAGGAAGCAATTCTGAAGCAAGGAGACTGCTTTTGTACTGGTCAGCACATGACTGACCAGAATGAGTTGCTGCTCAAAGTCTGGTCGCAGAGAACTGGCAAGGGCACAGCCCATCAGTGGATAAAACCCATGTGTTTGCACCCACAAAGTCAATATGGGATGAGAAATGTATTTCTGAGGACAAGAACTGGCGTCAGAAGCTAAGCAATTAACATTGCTTTCATGCCCCTCTGTAATTAACTCAGATCAAAGAGGACCAGAAACCATCGATTTCACCAGAAACAGGAGGGAGCAGAGTAAGCACCAGCACTAGCAACTCCACAGCAGGAACAAAATCACCTATTGCAGCCACAGGCACAGACTGTAACAGTAACACAAAGCACCCAGAAAAAGACTTTTAAATGAAAGAACAGGATTTTAACAATCTGAGGTCTGTCAACACACGGGCAGTGTACTAGAAAAGCTGTTGTTTTACAAACAAAGCTAGCAAGTAGGGTTTATGCTAATACAGCTTGTATTTATTATTCAAGGATGTGATGAGGGAGAAAACAATAAGAGATGCTCGTTCCATGGGCAAAGACATTCAATACAAAATGTATATATTCATAGAGAGAAGGAGGGAGCAAAGGAAAATGTGTCACAGTTCTTTTGATTGCATGTTTACAAGTTGATTTTATTTGCGTGTCTCAGCTGCATTGGTAGAAGTATTTTGCTTCTGCAAAGAGCGTTACATTTAAATTCAGGAGTGATGAGTTTTGTGCTTTGCACCACCAGGTGCATGTGTTTTGACTTCCCATTTGTTTGCCCATGAGGAACCAAAAAATACAGAGTGTTTTGCAATTAAGAAGCACAAAACTCAGAAATTACCTGGAAAACAAAGCAGAAGACATTACGTAGAACACGACTGATAAGCGAGAAAGACTAACTCAAAAGTGTGAAAGCAACACATAGCAGCCATACTTCTTTAAAGACGAGAATTAGAAGAAGCAAGTATTCATCCGCTGCGTTATTCCATTTCCACAATTGTGTTTGCCTGAAAGGTGATGCCTGTGACCTACACTTACGGGTAATGTTAAAGGTAATAAAAGTGCCACAACTACAAATCAGCAAATCAGTAAAGTATACGTGAAGCACAGAACAGGAGGGAATTACAGAGCAGGAAAAATTCCCACCAGGAGATAAAAGACAATAAACCAGAAACTGTTTTTGCGTATATCTCATGTTCTTCTGTTGATACCGTTTCCTGGTGTCACTTCATCTTTCTGCCTTTTATGATCTGCAAAGTGAAATTCTCATCTGCTCCATGATATTTTTCCACTGACTTCATAGAATCATAAAATATTGGGTTGGAAGGGATCAAAGATATGATCCAGCCCTTGTTCCGAGGCGGATCAAACATATTTTATAATTCATGCTAATTCCAGGGAATTTTGGATTGGCAAGTAACTTTTGGGATGAACTTTGATTCCATGCTTTTACGTGTGGCAGGTCCAGTGTGTGCTTTTTTGTTACCATACAAATAATCATAATGGATGTCAGTCTTTATTTGGATCATTCCATTAAAAGGATCATTATTAGGGTCTACTGTTATAGAGCTGCCTGAGCTGCTGTATACTTCATGTTGGATCAAGCAGTTGGCCTTGTTGGCTTATACTGTTTCCTGAAGATCAGCCCATTGGCTGTGCACACCAGGATACTAATAATGGAGTTTATATTCAGTAAATAATATGTTGTTTGGCACATCCATGGTCTTCCATGTACAATAAATAATCATCATAGCAGTAAATGATAAATCAGTCAGATTAATCCTGTGCTTTTCTTGAGCATCTTGCCACAGATAATACTAATAAACAAGGTAAGAAATAAAAAGATGTTTAAAGCCTTTGAAATAATTCCCATTCATTGGGATTTATAAAGGACTGTGATCAGTTACAAAAGGAATATTTTATATTTAGATGCCAATAGTGGTTTCCTTTTGATCAGTCTGCCTACAAATGAATTCAGACCCACTGAGAGGCTTTAGTGGTAAAGCTCCTGAAATTTCCACTGAATGCTGCTACTGAATGTTTGCATGTATCTGATAAAAAATTACCATGAAATATTTCTGATAAGTGTTTATTAAAAGCTGGAGCATGGTAAATTGCTAAGTGTACTAGCTTAAAGCAGTTTAAGCAGAATATGGCTTCTTGTCACAGTGATACATTCAAGCAGCTATTCCACATGAAGAGACCTGTATAATCAGAGAGCTTCAGAATCAGAGAACAACCAGTTGTGTCACATAACCTCTGTGCTCCTGTCTGCTGCCCGGGCTAAAGTCTGCCCACGCCAACGGCTGGCACTTTCACTATCAATTGCTCAGCCACTATTTTTCCCATTAAATTGTGTTTCTCTTTTACTCAGAACAATGCCGCCTACTTTTATGAAAAGCTTGAAAGAGTCTTCATCAGATAAAGCATACTGAAAGTGCAGCTGGTTCATTCTTGTCCCTTGCGAAGGCAAACAAAAGAGGCAATTCTAAGGCTGCAGTAAAGAGTGACTTTAACCCGGCTTAAATCCAGACTGCTCAGTATAGTGTTCATATAGCTGCATGGTGGGGCTCTTCTCAAGTCAGATAATATCCTTCTTTTTTTTTCCTTTTTTTTCTGGCCAAGTTAACTTGCAGCTGCATCATTTACCTAGTATGTCTAGCAATGCAAGTCTATGAAAGCTTATGCTGCTCAAAGGAGGTGGCAAGAATGAGCCATCTGAGACAGAAAAGATGGGCCCACCACCCTTGGATGCAGCACGGATGTCTCTCGGATGACCACAGCTTAATGTCCAAAAGGCAAAATCCCATAATGAATGCAGCATTCTCAGTGATGTACTTTCCTAATTAAAGAAGGCAATCAGCTATCTCAAAAGAAAATATCTACCTTTTAGGTCAGGTTTTGTATGATGTGATCATCTGTGGTAAGAGAAGACTAAACTCAGTGACCCAAGAGTTTCATTTCAGTTTTACGATCTTATTATTACCTATTAATAATGTACCATTACTGACTTCAGGATAGGTGTTTAATTCTAGTAATGACTGTACAGTCTCCCAAACACCAAATATAATGGCAACCCACTCAATAAAAGAGGGGTAGGGACTGAGCTGAAGCTCTGGGACACAGATTGTCCCCACTGCTAAAGCCAACGCACCTCACAGATCTGTTTTTCCCAGCTCCAACCAGCTTTCTCCAAAATAAACCTACTCTAGAAGTCTTAAGTATCACAGAGGGAATGACTCAACACCATTTAGCCTGGGGGCCTGGGATTTAGCAGACATAGAGCCTCTCTGAAGTCCTGAGAGCCCTATGGGGGTTCCATGAAGTATGGGGTTTGGACCAAAACTGGAACTAGGAGCTCAGGGCAGGCCAGAAAGTGAATGGGGATAAATAAAAATAAATCTTCAGGGACTTACAAGCTTGTTCACAAGGAAGATTTACAGGAAAAAGGAATTAAGATGTATGGGAGAGAACGGAGTACCAAAAAGCAAAAAAATGAAGAGGCAGGAAGAAAGGGTGTAAAGATACAGGAAAGAAAAAAGAAAAGGCTTAGGGAGAATAAAAAGAAGGATTTGGGCCAAAATGTTTGTCAAGCACTCTAAGGAGAAGCAAGACTTGACAGTAGTTTGTATGAGCATAACGCAGCAACGTGGCAGGGTGGATCTGAGAGCAGCAATAGGATACCAAAGAGGGTGAGCATCTGTCAGAGTCAGTCTCTGTCCAATTTCATGCTCCAGAGAGTGGGGAAGCTCAGGCCATCTCATTTTCCACCCAACCAAGTCAGGCTGACACCCTGGGACGTGGAACTTTCTATGTTGTAGGCATTTATTCCTTGAGCTTGTCACCCCATAATGAACAAGGACCACAGCTATTCATCTGTTTATTCGAGGGAGCGCCGGGATCCTGACAGCCTGTTAAGCAAGCGGCAAAGCTAGGGAGGAGTGGAAAAGGTGTGGAAAGAAATGTGAGAGATCTCACAGATAATGTGGAGCGGAGGCAGCGATGTAATTATAACCCTAGTTTCATTTTCACTTGACGGCACGAAACAGGAAGGTGAGGAGAAACTTTTAAATGAAACATGACATTCCCTTATTAAAGTCTGATTTAGACTTCAGCAGTCTTGCTGCCTTGTATACATTCCTGTGCTCCCACACCGTGGGTAGCCAAACAGTAGAGGTTTAATAAAATAAAATAAATTTAAATGGTAATTTCCTGAACAATGAGGGCTTGTTTTCCGAGCAAACAGCCTTTTTGGTGGTGTTATCAAAGATGACAGAGCTAGCCATGTTGTAAATACAAGGAAGAGAGATATGGTCTCATTTACAGACTTAAAAGTCCTGTTATGCATCTTTGTTTCCTGAGCAAACATCTCTTGTGGGGACTGCAAGGAAAAATCTCATTATCCAGTTATGCGTGGGTCGACCTCGTTGGAAACGACTGCATTGCTGCCTGTTTGTCAAAAGCATCATTGTCCAGCATGGTCCACTGTGGCCCTGCTGAGGTCCAAGTATCCATCATTGTGGTCTGATCTAAGCAAGTTCCACTCATGTCAGTGGAGCACCGTCAGCAGTCCCTGCCACATCTTGGGGTGACCTTAGGTGGCAAATTGGCTGCATTTCTGGCCTGTGAACCTGGGAGTCGCAGGGTTTGTTTGGGTCCAGAGACAGCAGTAAGTAATCCTGTTCAATCATTCACAGTAATCTCTCTTACGCACCATGAAGGACATCCCAAGCAGAGCATTTATATTAAGTAGGACGTATGGCAGGTGGCCTTACACTTCAGAAAAACTAGAAAAAAACCAAACAACCCTCAGGAACATTATTAATAACACTTTCAGACAAGGTAGTGTGGGTTTCTCTATCTCATCAGCCTGTCACTGCAGCCACGGTTTGCCATAATAGGATTCAGAGCTCCTCCCAAGATTGTATCTGCCCTCAAGGGTAAATAAAGTCAGAGCTGGAACTTCCTGACACAACTTTGTCACTGGCTTATTAATACTGGCAGGCAGTGACCGGAGAACGGGCGACACCGCCAGCATAGCAATTTTAAGGAAACTTTTCCTATAATGAAAGTAGCAGCAGCGGTGGCTGACAATTGCGCAAATGCTGTTGGGAGGCTTTTCCTCACTTATTTTTCCATGGAGCCCGCTTTTCTCGATAATGCATGGTGGGAGACTGCCTTGCTGTTGCCGAGTTCAATGGAAAATGCACCGTTGCCACATAATTTGATATTATATGCATTTAGGGCCTGATCCAAAGCCAGCTATTATAACTAGTAAGGACTGTGGTTTGGGCTCTCCCGGAGAGGTGTTCCCAAGCATAAAGCCCTACAGAAGATTATCAACTAATTAACAACAGCACTGGAGGGATGCTGTTTGGAAGGCAACATTAAGCTTTCAAAATTACTCATTTTAAAAACTGAGGTTTGGTTCAGATTTGCAAGTCGGCCTCTACCTAAGGAGTGCTATGAGCAATCTTTAATCCTTATAATCCCTTCCAACTCACACACATTTCTAAGGATTCTATTCTGGTCTCTCCTCAGGGAGATTTTTGGGCCATGTCCCAAAACTGCAAGTAGTAAGCTCACTGCTTTAAAAAAACTCTCAGAGGTCATGAGTGTATGCTTAGGTATTTTTAAACGCTTTGTTAGTCAGTGCTGCAGTAAAAAAAAAAAGCCTGATGGTTGCCAAACTGAGAACATAGCTCAGGGTTTATAAAGAACAAGCTACTGTAGGTCTCAAGCCACGTCTCCTGCTGTAGCTTGCTCTTCATACGCTCTTCTCTCTGTGGCAAAGCCCTGAGGTGCATCAGAGTATCTTGGTCCTCAGGGAACAAAACAAGGTACCTCAGCATCACAGTCAGGTGCAGAAGTAAATACAAGTCTGCCAGCACAAGTCTGGGACTGGGACCAGCTTTTCTTTCTGGCTGACCAGCCATGGAGATGAGAAGCCAGGACAGTACTGTTGCAAAAGTAACTCTGCCAGTGCCCCTGGCTCCTGCTCAGAGGAGCTTGATCTTTCAGAGCTCGCAGCCCTTTCAGATATGCAATTCTCTTCACAACTGCATGACAAGATGTATGCTGTGAGAGGGAAAAGTTAATTCATCCCAGCATCATCCAAAAGCTCATCAAAGTTCTTTCACTAGTAGGTCCCTTTTTCTTTTTAAGGAAGAAGCAAGTCCCTTCATCCAGTGGGATTAGACCACAATGTCTTCCACCAACTCCACTGGAACAAACAAGCCCTTTTCAGAGTAAACTCTTTGAAAATCAGAAAAGTAAAGAATTTAGTATGCTGAGATATGGCAGCTATTGCACTAGCACCCTGATAAGGAAATGATTTAATAAGATATGCAGTTGCATCCTTTGAATTCCCATACACTCTTCAGGCAACTCATCTTACGCAGAAAGCCAGCTTGAAGCCTAAATGCACTAAAGACCTTGAATGGTTCTTACCTAATGTCTATTTGGGTCTTGGCCATGTGTTTGGAATTAAATGCTAGGTGTGTGTGTGGGACTTTGAGGATACACAGGCTTTGTGCTGGCTCGAATGCTGAATTAGTGAGGAAGCCTTTCTGAATAAATACCAACATTTAGCATGGTTGCTTTTGAAATAAACCAAAGATCTCCTGGAAGATTTCTTTACTAAAGCAGACATAATCAGTGTATAATGGGGTCATGATTAGAGTTTAATTTTGTGACCTTTGTTACAAAACCCTCCGTGCAAAGCAGCTTGCAAAGGGTTGTGCAGGGACTTTGAGGGAGATCGAACCAGTCATGTAGCACTGGTCTTCATTGAAAAGTGCAACTCAAACTCCATCAAGCTTCTCTACAAGCTCCAGCATTTCATTCTGCCACCATACCCACAAGATTTGGAGGCCACAAAGACAGACACTTTTCACAGAAAACTTTGCAGGGAAGTTTGCAAAGATACCAATGGCAGAGCTGCAGAGATAAGAGATCTGCTGCAACCTCTCACAGAGGTTCAGGTGCCCAGCAGCCCCACAAGCCACATCCTCCCGAACTGATGCACCCTTTTTTGAAGAGACCGGGAGGTTCCTGCTTCCCCAGAGATTCAGAGGAAGGAGCTATATGCTCTGCACTGAATGACCTAATGTAATTTGAGGACAAGGCAGTTATTAATCACTTTTTTTGATAAACAGTAGCTTTATTAATAGAAAAACTGCCAGCAGCATCAATTATTCATACACATACGTATGCATATTCTATACAAAGAATGGAAAACAGACTTCTACCTTCTATCAAAACTGTAACTGATAGAATAACTTCTGAAATGTGGACTTAGGTTTTAATAGTTTTAAAATATTGTTTTATATCACTCTCATTTCCTAATTTATCTCTGCCAGGCAGCAGGGCAGGCTCAGAGCCATCTGAATGCCATGATTAACTAGCTTGCTGATTATCTGTGTACTAACATCAGATCTGTGAGTTTCCTAGTGCCATGCTACATACAGAAGCAGAGGAAAAAAATGAGTTGATCATAGGTTATTAAGGGCAAATTCAATAATAGATGGATTGCATATCTGATGGCAAGAGCAAGCTTTCCCCACATCTTCCTTGCGCATAAATCGCAGCAGTTGGTATGATTCAGCAGTTTAAACATTTTTTCTCCTCCAGCTGTGAGAAGTTACCATGCTCCAGGGCTCTGCCCCAGACCCCTTCACCACCTGGCAGGGTAAGCAGGTTGGAGGGGGTGACAGGGATGCATCTGGGTCCCAGCAAGCAGCCGTCCTGCCCCAGCAAGCCGCCTGCACTCCGGCTCCTTTCCCCTCCTGTGCCATGCTGAGGAACCGTTACTGCCAATGAATGCTACAGTGATGTTAGGAGAACAGGTTCTGCTGGTGCCAGTGCCATCACACCATCACAAGCACCACATGGCTGCTTGTGACATCGGAGGGCTGGATTTGATGATGCAGGTCCCCTTTTGCCCTCATATAAGAGGTGAATGGCATTTAGGTATGGAAGACGTTCAAGAGCAAAGCTGTCTTCCCTATGAATGTTGAATGCTATCACTGACTGAGAAGCCCATCTTGCCTGGTTAAACCCTTGAATTCAAAATACATAAATAAATCTAAGAAGTTCCACAATGCAGAGGTTCCTGAGGAACTAATTACAAGCTCTCCTTTGTTCACCGTAGGTATTTTTCCATTAAAGTCGCACCAAGTTTTCCCTCTGTTAACTTACATGCCCCAAAAGCCCAAATTCTGTGGAGGCTTAATTACAGTTTCATGCTGCCAAATCCCTTTGGTGCATCTTCTTGTAAGTCGCACTTAACATATGTTATCGGCAAACTTAAGGCCCTACAGCAACAACAAGGACCCTGAACAGCTATTCCACACTTCTAGGAGCCTCCAGGAAAGAAATACAAAACATTTGCAGCCAGCTATCATACCATCCAAATGATGTAATTTATTTACAAGCCACCTTGCATTCCTTTGCTCCTGCCGAAGGTACCAGGCTGCAGACAAGGAGCTATCAGCCCAGCAGCACGCTTCATGCAAGGATTCCACTTCCCCAGCACAAGGTTACGCATCCCTTGGCTGTACATCTGCCGCGTTACAAGCCACGTGACTCGTAAATGTTTCTCACCTTTGGAAAAAACAAAGCACAAAGCTACAGCATGTTGAGACAGAGTTTTTCTACAGGCAACCCTGCTTCCTCAGCACAGAGAGGGCAGCTCAAGGTGTTCTTTCACAGACTGAAGCATCCATAATGCCCCTACACCCATTGGGACCAGAGATCTCATCAAAGCTGACACATTAGGTCTCTGTGTGCTCTTGGCAAAGTCATCTGACCTCCTTAAAATTTAGTAAACCAAGCCACAAAATGAGCTGAAAGAAGGTCCTTTATAAAAAATAGACATGATTTCTAAATTAATCCAAACAAGATTTCTTGCATAACTTAATAATATTTTCCATACAAGGCACAGAATAACATAGCTGGGTGGAAAAACACCTAGACTAAACAGAGGACACCTTTTTGAGCTGTCCACCCCCTCAGAAGAGACCTGAAATATCAATATGGTGCTAGAACACCCTTCATTTTTGTTATCAAGTTGAAGAGGAGAAAAAATTGATGGTTACACAGATAATCAATTGAAGAGTTCCTTTGTAGCAGCTGAAGGTGGATCCTGACCAGCTGGAGCAATGGTCTTATCCCGTATGACCATACTGGTATCCTAATATGATTTTTTACTAATTTTTTTAACATGAATACCTGTCTTAAGTTTTGTACAGCATCCATCATGGGGATATCAAAACAGTATAGCTCAAGGGAAGTGAGTAACTCTGAAGTCTCAACATGCAGTAAGAAGTAAGTTTCCTTCCTAGAAAGTTAATTTCAGAAATCCTACAGTGAGGTTAACGGGATTAGTTTTCCAGTTGCCACTGACTTTGCAAGAATAATACCAGATGAAGACTGGAGGGAGAGAAAGAGGGGGGGAAGAGAACTGTGACTCCTCAAAATGCTGGCTAATTGCAAAGAATCTGCTACTGCTTAAGATGTGACTTGCTGACAGGGAAAAAAATATATCAAAGCACAGAGGAGATACATCAAAATATCAAAATTCAGCTGAATGAATCTCAAGGGATAACAGAGGATCCGTCGCTTAGAACTCATATAGAGGGATTTCTCATCCTGCTTGCATTAAGCAGCCTTTTTTCTTCTTTCTTTTTTTTTTTTTGGCTCAGTTGAATCCTATTCCAACAAAGTGCGAACAGGTTTTTTTCAAGACCCGTCAGAAATTATTCCGTACAGACCAGGAGCTGGGACTTGAAGCTAACAGTTGGTGCAGATAAAATACCCATGAAAATAAGGTTAGGGACTTGCATATCCTGTAGGGATGGGAGGTGGCTGACTGCCTACCCTTGGAGGTGCACTACATTATCCATGGTAAATACTGCTCTGAAGGCAGATGAACTTCAACAGACTAGACATAGTTATTTAAAAATATGAGTATGTCATGTTGTTTAATTTTCTGATGTGAGGGCTGTTCCCCTCCCCTGAATTCCCTGCCCTAGGCTAGGGTGAGGCACCAGTCTCATGAAAACCTGCTTCAGAGACCAAGGGAAAGCAAGGGTGAGGAGTGTTCCCTAGGGAACTGCCTTTGCCAAAGGAGCACACAGCCGAACGCTAGCTAGGGAATTTCCACCGGTCCGAGTGACACTTCCAATAGCCTGAATCAGCTCAATTTCTCCACGCAAAGTTACAGTTCAACCTACTCATGAGCAATCAGCAGAAATCAATACTCTGCATCGGTAACTGACATCCTCTATCTAAAGGGCAAACTGTCATCGCCGTGGTGGCTCAGTGGCATCTGAGGTGAGAGCAACAAAGAAGCTGAAGGCATAAAGAAAAACTTGTTCATCTACCATTGCTGCCAAAAAGCCTCCTAAAGTGCTGGGCTCAGGATTGCTGCAGAAGGGCATTTGCTATCTGCCCCCCATGCCACTTACCCCGTGGCCAGGTAAGAATCTGCGTGGAAGCCGGCTTGCCCTCAGGGAGAAGCAGTACAGAAAAAGCCGGCAGGGAAGAGTAATTTCTGGCACAGTGGTTTATCAGAGGGGCTGGTTTACACCCCAACAGCCTCACTCAGTTTCTGGGAGGCAGCAAACGCCATGTCCTCTAGAGCCCCTATCTGTACATCACTCTGGGGGCTTCTGCGTATTCTGTATCCATGTGGTCCTTCTCCTTCTACATCTCTCTACTGCAGAACATCTGGGGAAGATAGTTTGTCACTATCACCTTAGGCTTCCAGTAATCAGAGTCCAGGTGACAATTCAGAGATAGAGCAGAGCACTCAGACATATGCTAAAAGACCCAGAGTGAGCCACCTGGAGCAATTCATAAAAAAATGATGGAACAAGCATAGGCCATTTTGTTCATCAAAGTTCACTTAGCTTTTCTATATAATGCTCTATTTCCTCCAGGAAGGCAGCTTATGATTTACCCAATAACACCAGTGTGTTTCTACCTCAATGGCTTTAGTTTGGAAACCCAACTGAAAATATGTTTTAGTCTGCTTGCACATGCATAGATGCCTAGTTTTGTGGTGAAGACACCCAGTATGCACCGCCTCTCCATTCTCTACCTGTCCCTGCCCCTGTTGGGGGCTACCACCAATTTAGGTAATACAGATTCTTACTTTTACCACCCTTGCCACTCTCTGGCCCAACACTACATCCCACCCACCCCTGAAATCCTTTGGCACTGGACTAAAGGAGAGGAATGCGCAGGTGCATTCCCTGCTCAGCCTCCTCATTACTGCTGAAACTTGCCATGCAGTGTCCCACCCACTTGGAAGAAATGTCCTGAGGTTACTCCTGAACTTAAATGCCATGATCTGGAAATGAGAAGGAGAAAAAAAGTTTTCACAATTTTCCATTTAAAATTGGTTTCCCCAGTTTTCCATTCCTTCTTTCCTCTGTCAAATCCCAAAGAGCTCCTTGACTTGCAACTGCCTGTTCATATTACGGTGCGCATACAGCATCCCCAAGCCTCCCACAGCGGACCAGGGAAAGCTGCCTGCTAAAGATCTGCCCTGTTTCCTCCTCCTGGTCCCTAGGAGCAGCCAACAGCTTTTAACAAGGAGCTCTTTGTTCAATCAAGCACTACACTGAATATTACAGAACTGTAAAAATGGGCGTTTTAAAATTCCCCATAGACTTTGTAATGGGGTTTCTCTCAAGGCCTCTCAGGGTCCTTTCCCTTTGCCCTCATGGACACAAGCTTCTGAAGCTCCCTCCAGAAGAAGGACTAAATTTACTTTTCCTCACACCTTCAGAAGTCTGGCTGCAACAGCTGAAAATGAGGAAATCCAAGGAAATCTGAGCAGGCGCCAGATCCTGCTTCTCCGCTCCCTGACCATAGCCCATGTGATGAAAACAGTGCTCCCACACTGAAGAGCCCACTGCTGTGGTCAGGTATCTTAGCAGTTATAGCAGGTTTTGATTTGTTTCCCGGAAAGTGGTTTCTCAAATGTTCAGTCTTTTTAGTAAACCGGGCAACTGCTATTCCAAAGGCTTTCTTTGTGAGCTGTTCTCATTAGCTTCATTTATTTCATGTTTTTACCTACAATTTTCTTTATATTTTCACATTAAATACCATTTGCTGCTCAGTGACCCACTTTCACAGTACATCTGACATCCCTTTGATTTCTTTTTGCTGCCTGCTCTGCACTTACAGGTAAGAGCAAACATAAGAAGTCTGCAGCTTGTTTCTTTGTGTGGGTCATTTAGACAGATTAGAAACACTGAAGGAAGCTCTAACTCCTCTTCTTGCTTCAATCAACGCTTCCTCTGAGCTTGACACGAGTCCTCTCTATTTTTAAGCAATCTTTTGCTATGTGATACGCTGACTGCCTGATCCCTTCAGGTTGAATAGCAACCTGGCAAGTGGCACTTCAGTAGGTTGCTGCAGAACCCAAATAGCATGGCATGCCAAGTCCCGTCATTACCCAGCCTTCTTTTTTATGTATGTGTATATGTGCTTGTTATGACAGAGGCACTAGAAGGGAGAATAAAGCTAACAGAAGGGAGAGGACGTGTCAACCTTAACCGTGCTTTCCCTGACTGTAACAACTGAACAGCTTCCAGCAAAAATATTTGGTTACGTTCATTGTGTGCAGGCTTCAGTGCCTTACCGTCTCCACACATTTGCTAAAGTCATGCCAGTTAGTGGATGCATCTGCATATTTATTCATTTCAGCTGAAACATTCAGGAGTCTCAACCATTACTGATGACGCTGAGGATGCAAAAGCCACCTCCTTCATTCCTTTCCACTGACCGGGGAGAGGTAAGAGCCTTGGAGGCAGCGGCGGTGGCATACAACCCAGTGATCCCCCTCGAATCAGCCCTCTAACAGGGGAAGGTCAGGGGCTCAGCCATCTCGGGGCAAAGCCACCCCTGGCCCAAAGTGGTCGACGCTGGAAACAGAAGGAGACACATGCAGGCACCTTGATTGAGACAGGTCTGGTAATCTCCCCGGTCCTCCTCCCTTGACATGTGAGTCCTGGCTGGGAGGTCTCTGCACTCGCTCACCACGTGGCAGCAGTTTTGTCACCCCCTGGGGCTGCCCCAGCCAGACGGGCTGGCCACCTCGGCCACCACGCTGCCAGCCCGAGACCCCTCCACATTCAAGAAAAGCACGTGCATAGATGACACAGGGGACCAGCTGCCTCGGGCGTTCCTCCTCCTCCCCCTTGTTTTCTCTTGGAGCGAAGCCATGTTCATAAGAGTGCTTTAGATTCTCCCCCACCTCCATACGATTACAAAACTCCCCCACGAGTCACAGAATCACAGAATCACAGAATTGTTAAGGTTGGAAAAGACCTTTAAGATCATCAAGTCCACTCATCAACCCAACACCACCATGCCCAGTAAACCATGTCCTGAAGTGCCACGTCCACACATTTTTTGAACACTTCCAGTTGCTGGTGACTCCACCACCTCCCTGGGCAGCCCGTTCCAATGCTTGTCCCTCTCTTCAGGGCCCTGTTGATCTGCTGGGTTTCTGGAGCAATTCCTCCTGCTCTTTGCGGATCAGCATTCGCCTGGACAGGCATCCTACGGCCAGGATAACACCACGATGCAGCAAAAGGTGGCTCTGCCTTTCCGAGCATTTCCTCCAGGGCATTCCTCTCCCTGCTTTCAAGATCTCTCACCCTCTAAAAACCTCGGGGCTTTTTTTTGCTCATACTCTCCCCACTTTTAATGTAAGTGTGAGTTAAATTCTATTCTTTGTCACTCCCATCTCTAGACCCAGAGTCATGGAAGAGGTCAACAAAGTTGTGCTGAATTTACACCGGGATAATGAGAGAAAAAAATTGGCCCTTTGTCTTTATATTTTAACTTCTTCCCATCATATTTTTTATTTGTGGCAGTGTTATTGTTAGATTTACTTTGATGTGCCTGTTTGAAATTCATTAATCTACAGCACACTCTGGGAAAGCTCTTTGTATTTGTTCTCTACTTGGAATATAAAATTACTTTGCTTTACAAAGTATGTTATAATATTCTAAATTTATGACATTACTGTTATCTGAGGAATCTCCAGCTATTCATACATATTCCCCCTTTGTTTCAGGCCCTTCAAAGTTAGTACAGCTAATTCTACACTTTCTTCTCCTGGCATCAATTGCACATTATACTAAATGCTATTAAATTACAGATCCTCACTGCTTTTCCTGGAAACTTGCTGGTTGGCAGAGTAAGATTAGATCTGGATATTACATGCGAAGGTTTTTTAACAGCTTAGGTTTAAGATGCAGATAGCATATGAACCTTCAGTGTGATGGTGTCCTTAAAAGCATTAAAAAAATTACATTAAGCTAAATGATGTCACTTCTAATCAGAATTTTTATCCCTTTCTTTCCTGATTCGTGCAGCCTGTGCAGGTTTACTAAATATCTCTGCTAGCTCCAATGTCTTCGCCTCATGGCATATTGAGTCAGCATTTCTGGCAGCAAGCACGACCGTCAAGTGAAATTCATAATGTAAATTAGCATTCAGCACTGGGACCAAGGAGGTCATTAGCAAATGTTTCCAAATGACCTGTGGCAATCCCACCCCCTCACCAAGCCTGCTTTAGGAAAAACCTTGATTATTCCTGCAGGGAAGGGGGAAAAGCCTCCCGGTGTTCAGATGGACAGCTGGGCAGGAGCCACGGCAGCAGCCGCGCTGTGCCGCACAGGGTGATGTCCACACCGGCTCGTCCCGCTGAGGGCTACGTGCGCATCTCTCCGTGCCCGGTGGTCCCTGCGACAGCAAACCAGGCAGTCCGGCGGCAGGGAGCCGCTCCCAATGGAGGGCACCTCTCACCCCTGCATCCTTCAGAGGAGCAGGGGCCGGCGCCTCCCACCCGTTCCCCGTCAGGAAAAACCCAGACGACCTCCTGTGTCTGTTCTTTTCCTAACTTAGTAACACGACATGCTTAATACAAATTATAACGTATATTGCAGTAAATATTGCAGCTATACAAGTGTGACCCATTTGTTAATTATTGGGCTTCTGAGAATTTTCTCACTAATTTTAGGCGTGCATGCCTGCATTTGCCCATGTCAAAGCTCTTATTTGTAACCTAAGTGATAAAAGCAATAAAAACCTGCCTACAAATTTGCAGCCTACAAATTCATTCTCTCATAGTTTCCTGTATAAAGTGCATGCAGTTGCTTTTGTGGCTTTGTTTCCTTTGGAAGAAAATACAATTTCTTAATATATAATTATATAAAAAGTATATATAATTTTGTATATAATTATATACAAGTATAATTACATAATTTTTTAAAAATACCTTTTGAAATATTTAATGTCATCAGTGAGCTTATTAGCTGTTATTTGCTTTGCCAGGAAATGCCAGGTGAAGAGCAGATTGTTATTCCTCACCAAGCCAGGATGCAAAGGGAAGGTTCATCTAGCCCAGGACTCCATCAGATGGGCTAAAGGAGGATGCTGACAGACTACTATGACTGAAGAAGAAACATGTAGAGATATTTGGGCAAAAAACATCTCCTTATCCTGTAATGAGAGTTTGCAGCTCAGGGATTTCCCGAGTCAGAGAGAGCGTCAAAGGTTTACGACCACTTTTTGCAGCATCGCCTTTCCGCAGCCCTTGCCCAGGCGGCCGTGGCCTCCGGGCACCCCCACGCTGTCGGTAGCTGCCCGGAGAAGCAGGTGCCAGGTAAGATCAGACCCTGTCCGGTGGAGCAGGCAAGAGAGAAGATAAATGGGATTTCTCCCGGGACAAACGAGGCAGATCCGGGCTCCCTGCGCCACGCCTGCACCCCTCCGAGCTGCGGACAGCTCGGTCCCCTGCAGCGGTGTCCAGCGACGGGGGAGACTCTCCCAGGGTGATCTAAAATAAAAATACTTTCTGTCTGCTGGTGGCTGCTTGTCCGCGGTGCCTCCACCGAAGAGCCGGCCCAGGAGCAGCAAGTTCCCAAAGGCAGCAGCAGAAGCGGCAAGGAGAGGTGGGCTGCCGGCTCGTGTACCCCACCGCTGCCGCCAGCACGGGAGCGGCTCGCCCCAGAGCTTCTCGTTCACAAGGGTGGGGATGAATGTAGATTTCATTTCGGAAACTTCACCCATGGCCCTTGTTTGAAGCCCATGCCAGCTGCGGGGGTGGAAGCCGTGCAGGAGACAGGCAGTAATTAAGGCTGGATTTTGAAGCAGAGGGATTTCTCCTCCTCCTCTCACCCTCCCCTCCAGCCTAAGCCCCAGGACCACGTTCCCAGAGTGGAGATAAAAGGGCAAGTTCCCTTCCCTGAGTTTATTAAACAAAGTGCAAAGGTGGTAGGACAGGACTGGTGGCATTGCTGGGCTGCCAGGTCGCACGTGCTGGCTTCAGGACTCCCACATGTGCTCTCCATCTGTGCTCCTCCACTAGCAGGACCACATCTCCCACACATGCATAGCATGGACCCGGAGCCTCTCTCCCATCCAAGAGACATCAGAAGGACTTGGCACCTAGCCACCCGCGGGGCAGACGAGAGGCTTCATTCAAACCCTCTCGCATTATCTGCTACCCTACAGTCAGGACACGGGACCCAAAAGATTGTCAGTGTCCTAATCAAATGCATAAATTGTATGGAATAATGCAAAATGCTTCTGTGGCTTTGAAGGACTATGACAATTTCAGGCAGATGGCAAGATAGGAATTAGCACTTCTTGCAGCACCCAGCCAGAACAGATGCAATACATAATGAGGGTCAGACGCAGCGTAATTCCCTTTGCTCTCCCAGCAAATGCAGAAACGCTAAGTCACTGTGTCACTACAGATTTTCTTGCTGGAAACACGATGAGTGTCAATTGTCAAGGTAAATTAGTAATGCCACAAAAGCAGAAGCTGGAGGTAGAAAGGAAGCCGTCAAAGAGGCAGCTCTAGCAACGCAATGCTTCTTAAAGCAGTTTCTCTAAGCTCTTTCTTGTCCTGTATGCATATTGCTGTTTGTGAGGGGTGCACAGTCAGTAACTCCCTCTGAAACAGCTGTTTGTTTCGAATTGCTGATAGGAAATATATTAAGTTAATTGAAAATTGTAACAAGGGCAGTGATTCATGAGGCATCCAACTACAGAAGAACAATGCACCTACCTGGCTACCTGTCTCGTTGGTCCATTTCTTTGTGAATTACAGTATTTTAACTCATGAAATAGTAAAACATCAGAGCAAAGCAGTGGAAAGTTACTCTGTGCTTAAATGTGCAAGAATTATATTCAGGAAGAAAACAAGTGTAGGCATAATTTGTTACCAGGTATAAAAATAGATCTTCTTGAGGCATTATCTGAACTTGGGAAAAATGTTTAATTAGCTGCCTGGGCCCTCCAGTATTTTCATTTTTCTAAGTGAATTATAGAATATTCATTATACAATAGGTGGCTACAAGTATGGAAGTGTTTCTGTGCATTCATTCAGTGGTTCACTCACAATCTGAAAAACAGAGCCAACCAGGTGTAATGAGGAATCCCTCTTTAGGTGTTTGAGTTTCTTCTTTGTTCTGTTTTTTCACCAGCAGTATTTGAAACCCAAATTTGCATGAGTGAAAATCTTCCTCGCGAAAACTAACTCGCACTTTGGGGTGCTGCTGCCATGCCAAATAATTCAAGCTGCTTAAAAGGATTTGCAAGGTGGATGCTCAAATGCAGATTAAAATGTGAAGCCACTTCCCAGAAAATCATCTAATTTATAAACGAGGAACCTTCAGACCTTGAGGTAGCCAAAGTGACTTGACTTTTAAAGGAGATTACTTACAAAAGTCTCTGGCTACCAATCTGCTGGAGACTGGCTGTGCGACTCTTAAAACCCCAGAACAAAAGATCAAAGACTGTCTCAGTCAAGCAAAATATTCCACTGCTGGGTAAATAACTGCTGCTCTGCAAACAGCATCTTCCCAGTGTCATATCACGACCCAGATCTTCTGGCAGGTGCAAAAACAGGCTGGAAAAGTGTAAGAAAACATGTCCCATGGCCTACCAACTTGTGAGAATGAATTGGTAACCTAAGCGCACCCCACACCTTTGAAAACTGGGGTACAGAGGCCAGTTTTGTACACGCTTGTGAGAGTACAGGCACAGCCTTAACGCAAGGCCGTGCTAGTTAATGGCAGCACTTTTAAGGCAGGAGCCTTCAAGGTGGGCGCTTTTAGCTCTCCAACCACCATCCAACCTTAAAGGGGCAGCTCAGCAGACCTGCCCACCAACTGTGCCCCTAAAAAATGCATCTCCATCTTCTCACCAGGTCCCACACCACTGCATAGGAGGTCATGTCCCCGGATGGAGGGGCAAGGGAAGGAGGGACAAGGCAAGGAAATGCTTACCCAAGAGGCCTCTCCCAGTGGTCATGGCTGCTGGTGGGGACAACCTTGCCCCTGAGAGAGGCAACAAGCACCCAAAGGTCTCACTGTTTGCAAAGACTGTCACAGGGGCTTTGTACTTTCCTGCATCGCCCCAGGAGCGTACAGACCTCTGAAGCCAGATTCCCATGCTGCTGTCTGCGGTGTGGCCAATTTTTACTGTGTAAAATGAGTGCTGGGGGAGGGCTTAAAATGTGAGTGAGGGTGTAAATAGCACAGCAAGGCGTGAGGGAGACTACAACATCTGGCCACTCATCTTCTTCCATCTCTAACAAGTGCCAGATCCAATTATGAGTCACATCCAAGTGGCTTTGAATCTGTCTCTTGTGACACATGCTATCAGCTTAGCATGGAGCAGCAGCACTTGACATGGAAAATTATTATTTTCCCAGCAATCACCACCAAATGTTTGTGGAAGAGAACTGGAGAATTTCGACCAAAGAACATTATCTGAAGAGCTAAATCATAAACCCTGCAGTGTTGACACAGTCTTCTTGCAATGCCCGAAAAGCATATTTTGCATTCCAGCTGACTCAAGGCATGTCCTGGGTAGTGGATAAGAGCTCTCAGCACACCATGGAAAAGCCTGACTTTAAAAGAGCAAGCTCAAATACTCACTAGAGAACTAACACGTGTCTCCAGAAGAACGAGCACCATGGGGCCTTTCTGCACTGCACTGCTTTCTGCGTCCCGTCCACCAGCGCGTAATTACAGCAGTGGTGGAGGAAAAAAAAAAAGGCGAAGAAGAAATTAATGAAATAAATGGCAGCCAGTCCTGCAGCATCAAGATTCTGCACAATCCTCACATCTTACTATAAAACCATGAGATGTGGCGCCAAGAAAAGCCACTTGGCCCACTGCACCTGCTGCCTTTTGACTTGGTCTGTATCCCTAAGGAGAAAACAGAGAGCAAGAGTACTTCAAAGCAGCATGGCTTACAGTCGGGTGTACAGGAATGGATTAAATCATAATGTAAGACAGTGCAGTGGTTGCACATTTTGTAATGATTTTCCATGTTTTTCTGCTGTCATTTTCAATACCTTCCCTAGGGAAATCATTTCATCACCCCGTGATGGTGGGATGAATGAAGACTGACCCCTGCCTAGGAAGCCAGATTTATTCATGTTAGGTGACTGCATCCATAAAATAAAAGCCATCTTTTGCCAGGATTCCTGCATGTCATATGTTTATACCCTCTTATTACCTATATATTTTTCTCTGTCACTGCCTTAGTAAATTAATCTGTATTTTACTTTTTATGTTATTGGAGGTTTTTATATAAATCTAACAGGCTGCATCTTCTATATCTCTGTGGATGCCAGAATTTTATCTTTATAGTAAGTAACCTTTGGCCATTACAGGCCAAAAATCCCTTTTCAGTTACTTCTATGCGAATCAAAAATAATCCACCAATAAGCAAAATGTGGCCCCTAGACTAGGCATGTCTGAAAATGCTTTGTTGTGAAATAGTTTTCTTAGATGCAGCGTAGAAGTAACTACTTCCAGAAGTAAGTTCCACTTACTGTCCAGAAGGTAAAATTCATTTCTCCTACACCTAGCTAGCAAAAAGTTTTGCCTTTGTAGCCCCACTATGGAGGGAAGGAGGTGTGTAACACCACAGGGCAATGATCTCCTCTCTCCTGTCATGGAGGTACCCATTTCTCCTCGTTGGCTGTCAAGGGAGTCTATACCACTCAGCTTAAGCAAGATAGGTACTTTTATATGTGCAATACATCCCACCAGTAAAGAGAATCTGTGGAGAGTTAGTACAGAGTAGTAAGAAAGAGCACTGTAAATTTGTGTGTGAGCCTTATTTTTACCTGGGCAGACAAAAGCTTTTATTATAACCTGCGTTCTACCGGTAAGTCTTACCTGTTAAGTATTAGTTACATGGCATGGAAGAATCAATTTTTACGATGATGACAAACTAAAGTGCAAAATTGAGCATTTATATGCAGGTTCCCTTTGGGCTATTTGATGATTAGTCCTGACCTTCCTGGATCTAACTTTAAATATTTCACTTCAAATGTTTCCACTGTTTCAAGAATCCTTTAATATAGCTGGAATTTGATCTGCCTACCACTAGGAAATTATTTAACGTAGCCTCTGAGTACAGAAAAATAGATGTTTCAAGAACATATTCTTTTAGCTCCTGTATTCAGGGCAGAAAGATTGGTTTTATTTAGTTTCGTGTTGTAGGGCCAGATTTCTTCACTTCTATTCAGCCCGAGTAGTCCTGTATTTTCCAAGTAGCTCAGTAAAATGAAACAAAGGTTTTTTTGTCTTTACTCTGGTTTAAACAGAAGCACACTGCATAATCTGAATTATTTTGGCTTCACATACAGCTGTTCCTTCTAATGGCGTAATCTGATTCTTCCCATTGTGTTAAACCACTTCACTTAGACCTGTTTATGTTATACTGGTGCTCAAGATTTATCATCTGAAGTGTTATGCTCTTTGCTGGAAACAAGATCTGTCACCCTGACTTAGTTTCAGGGTGTTCTGCATGGATCTTTTGGCAGGTACAAAGCCTCTTTGAAAACAGTAGCAGCTTCTCTGAGTTTCACAGTTTAGCAAGAAAGAGACACATTAGGACATTTCTCTGTCTTTTAGTGGGATGTGATCTCACTTCTTTCCACCACAAAGCTGGGCAACTGCAAAGGTATTTTCAATGCACCATTGGGAAGAAAAGATTATCAAGGAATACCTTATTTGGATTTTTTTGCTAAAAGCTTTGTTTTCAAGGATACAGGCATTTAGGATATGACTGGAAAACTTCTTCCTGCTCGTTCTGGTTAGGTGTGATCATTTTCAACTTTTGGTTCATGAGTTCATTCCCTAAATCACAGCACATGTCAAGCTGTTCACTTTGAATGAAAAGCTTTTTCCCGGCTGAAAACTCAATTTACCCCTGCTAGTGACATTAAGATAGGCAGTCCCTCAAGCAGTCCCAGTCCTTATCTGATATGCTGTGTTCTTCGCAGGCTCTGACAGAAATTAAGTGGAGTTTCATGTACACACATCTGGGACATGTGTACCCTATTGAACAGGACCTTTCATTTGCACATCAAATGAAGCTTTCCAGTGCTCAGTTGTGCCCCATTCACTTGCTGAATATCACCCTTGTTACAAGAGCCTATGATAATGGCATGCCTATATATCATAAAGACAAAAGATTACTGCACCGTAGGAGGTGGCCATCAATCCATTGCCTATCATCCTGTGTAATGAGTTCCCTATAACAAAGTGATGCTTTTTATATCTTTTTTGACAAATGAGTTATCCCCTAGGAAAGCTTCATTAGATGTCCTTCATAGCCTGCCATCACAATGCTTAGATCAATTATTTATGTTAGTAGCACCTAGGAATTTGAGGTAGGGTGCCGTGCAAACCCAGAACATGCATGCATGCACACTATGCACATGCTGTTGTACACTTTACTGGTGTATGACTCCTGTTATTTTATTTCTCTCCAGCTATTTAACCTGATCCAGTCCTTCTTTTACCTTTACACTATGAAGACGCATGCCTCTAAGTCTTGTCTTTGTGCAGACCTTTTCTGGTATCAAATGTAGACAAGTCCATATGAGGGCAGGGTTTCTATTCATAGGAAGCAATTAAGATCATTAATACAAGTATTTGAAATTGAAGTCATTAAACCAAATTAAACATATATGTAGGAGCTGCCCTTTAGACTGCAAATAGCCTTCTTTCCACTTAAAGAAGGATTAGCTGTGAAGAGTCCAGAGAACATTACACTTACTTAGAAACATTTTAAAGGACTAAACAGGGGATTTCCACTCAGAAAAAAAATCCACTGGAGAGCTGGACTAATGAAACATACGCAGTGTTGCTCCAACTCACCTCCTAAACATATTACCAGAAACATCTAGAAAATGTAATAGCAAACAACATTTTCCTGAGGATTTTTGAGTAATCTCCCTGCACTGAACTGAGACTGATGACAGTCTCACGGCATGATGCAAAATTGTTCAAATTATCTGTATAAAGGGTGTTTCCATTCCTTAAATAGCCTCCCAATTTTAGAACAATTTTTGTAGAACCTATTAGTCTGTTAACTTCATCGCTATAGAATACATCTCCGTAAGGAGGCACGGCCAAATGTGGAAACTGAGGTTGGCTCTACATTAATATAGTGAGTATTCCTGACAAGTATGAATACAAGTAGTGGGAGTCAATGTCTTTTTTGATAGAAGAACTGATTGCTCTAGGACTAGATAATTTGCATTCACTTGGCCATGGGAAATCTTCGGCTCACTCTCTAGGTGATTTGTCACCTGGAGCTCAAGATGTACACTACAGATCATGACAGCTCTTGTTGGAAGAATTTCTAAGAGTAATGGAAGGAACACAATAGCTTTCCTAGGTAATTAGGAGGAGACAGAAGTAGTAAAGGATTGAACCACACTAGAAGCAACAGAGAAAATTAAATTCTTATTCAAGATGGGCAAGGACTTTGCTAGATCAATGTCAGATTATTATATATGCTAGATCAAGCTTTATGGCAACTGCGATGGGGATCGGTAACAATCATATCTTGAAGAATTTCAGTGTTTCTCTTCTGATTTTACTTACAGTCAGATGCTGTGATTCATTTCTCAGAATAACAGAATACACTATTTTCTTGCTAGAGGAGAAGACCATGCATCCACAGCACTATCCTGAAGCTGGGAAAATACATACAGGATCTGCTTCTTCCATGATATTTCCCAGTAAACACACTGCCTTACCAGGGTATGAGAGATGACAAGTCCTCCCAAAAATAAAATGATCACACAGTCTTTTACAGAACTTGTCAAAGCTCCTGAGAAGGGATGCCAGTGTCATGACCCCCAGCTATGGAAAAAGAAGCTGAGGTACAGAGCTGTGAAAAGATTTGACTGGGAACATCCAGGAGCTGATTACAAAAGCAAGAAAACCTGAACTCCAGTCAACCTCTTGTCCAACTCTTGGGCTTGTTTGCCAAGCACCTGGCAATATAGGGGATAGGGGAAGGCAAGGCAAGGAAATCTACAGTAGGGGTTTTAAGATCTTGCTTGAGCCTGTGTTGTTGTCCCACTCTGTGCTCACAGGTAATTCAATGAGACCATCCAAGACATGCCCAAAGGGTTCTTATTAGCTAAATGGATTAGCCTATGGTGACACAAAATCAGTTGTTCTTCCTCTGTGCACGAACTAGAGGCTATATTCAGCCTGTTTATAACAAACTTCATGTTTCCCTCATCTCAGTTTACTCACCCAGAATCTGGGAGTCTAGTCAATCAGAGCTTCAGTCAGTTGCCTAAACATCTGGTGCCATCTGAGATTCCCTAAGGTATCTCAGATGTCTGCACAGGCCTGACATGTATCACATAAGATCTATGGGAAACCCATGCAATTCTGGAGTGGCAGCTGGAGGCCACATAAGATTCCTTTGGGCATCTCAAATGATGCTAAACACCTGTGTTAAAGCAACTGAATGGAGCTTTTTAGGCTGGAGCTAGGCAGAGTTAGCACAGATATAGATCCAGCACAGTATAGATGAGAATTTCCTGTTGCAGGTGACCTATTTCTCATCACTAACTACAGAAGACACCTATGGCACACACATGCAAAAGTTCAGTTTCATAGATGCCTAAAACTGGGAGGGATGAGGCTGGGCCATAAAGCCCAATTGTCTCTTGCTTGATCCCTTCTGCACTTCTCAGCTCCTCTGCCAGTTGCATGGAAAATCCTGCCATTGGGATTTGGAAGAACTTTATATCCACTTGGCAGAAGTATAAATAATTATGCAAGGCAGGGGGGAAATCAGGCCTGTTTTCTCTCTGCCTCAGAGGGATATGAGAAAGACACCGTGAAGAGTAAAATAGTTGAGTTGGATTAAATTTACCATGTCTGCAAAATTTTCTATTAAAAGGTTACCTTTGATATAATGCTTCAGCCTGCAGACTTTTGCTTCCCAGCTATTAAATTCTGTTGTAATAAACTTTTACAATATGCATCATTATAGGAAACTTAAATAGGCTTAGGTCTTGAGTGAGAATCACAGAGATGGTAGAATAGAGAGAAGAAATGCAAGGTGTCTGGCTTCTTGAATATTTAAGAAAAAGTTCTTCATTATTAAATAATGCATGTGAGGAGAGGGATTTAGAATTCTAAATTTTCAAGGTCAGGGTGGAAGGACGTCTGTCTGGAGAGCCATGAATTCTTGATCTCAGCTCCTGCCTCTGCCTCTGCCTTTGCAGTATAGCTTTGTGCAAATCATAGAGGACTACCCAACCACTGAGCCCCTTAGTTCCAGCTGGGATTGAGCCCTTGGGGCAAATGGGCTGTTAATACTCACCCCCCTCAAAGAAGAGTCATGACAATTGCTCTTTTTATTCTTCACAGTATTGTTCTCCTATCTGTGGGGAAAGGCTTAGCAAATATAAATGGCTTGGCATTATAGCAAAATCATTCCTGGTGGTTTGAAAGCAAAATTCAGGGTCGCTGTTCTGCTTATAATGAGCATTGCAATGCGGAACGGGCAGCTTCAGAGAGCCCAAATGGGAGACAAGGAGGATCAGTCTCCTTGTTATTACGATGGTTTATGGAGACATTTGGCCTCAGGTATATCCTCCTTCCTATTCTGCTGGTAATTCATTTGCTTGAAGTGTAATATAATTGTCCACAGAGATCATGCTACACTCCTTTTCGAAGCTCTAAGTATGCTGGCTATTTAACAGACCTTCTGTCACACATGGGTGAAATGAAAATTCCTTTCCAACAGAAGAGATACAGTACTTTGTACATTTGTTTATTGTGGAGGGGGTGGAATTTATATCCTATTTTGTTCTTCATATACTCTTGGAACATCAGCTTTCAGTCTTAGGATGGCCAGGGAGCATACATCAGCTAATGCTGCATTTCATGGCCTGGTACAAATACAGAGAATGATAGCTGATCCTGACCATGTACAATGTGGAGTTAGACAGGGACTGAAATTCGTCCATGCTCTTAAAATAACAAATCCTTTATCCTGTCTATACAAGGAATGTAGCAGAGGACCGCATCACCTCCAAAGTCTGAGAGGCAGAAGGAGGGGAACATTAAGACAGAAAAAACACCCTCTTCCAATTATTATTCTGCTTTCCCTCCACCTCAGCTTACAGAGGGTTGCCTTAAAAAGCAATGCCTTACACCCACCAAGTATTAGATTCCTCAGGATTTAGAGAATCAGCATCCAGTTGCTCAACAGGAGATTTCAGCTATTCAGGAGTCTGTGGGTAGGCATCTGGCTTGGCTGTTTGGGCCCCCGTGCATCTGTCGGGGACCTGATTCCTTCTCTTGATTAAGTGAGCACAGAGACATCCCTGGAGTGGCGAGAGGCAAATGGAATAGCCTGAAACATCGGCTAGTGATTTGCATTGCAGTGTCATTTGCAATCAACAAGAGACTCCAGTGTCCTTCATTTAAGATGCTGGCTTTCTTCCCGCTAGACTCAATAATATATTTAATTCTTACAACACCCTGACACTTTATTTTATTGCTGGCAGAGCTTATTCTAAAGGTCAAAGGCCTCACTGGCTTTCTCAACTGGCAATATTATCTTATTTAATTATTTTTAAGTGCAGAAGGCACACCTCTCTTCTGTCCTGAGGCATTTTCCAGACACAAAAGAACTACAGTCCACAGGGCAACCTCTGTTAATGAGTGCCAACAGGGATTCCCCAAACTAGTCCTTCCAAAAAAGCAATAGTAAATGAACAGACCTGCTGGTCGAGAAACTCAAATTCTGAGTCAGATGCATGTGTGACTATCAGAGAAACTTGCCCACAAGTTCCAACCCAGGAGGCAAAAATATATAAATTTTTAGTGTGGGTGACTTTTTTTTCAGTTTGGCTCTAATTAAGGGAAACAAGAACACGAACAAATATTCATTAAGGACATCACTCTGGCTTTTCAACTTTACTTTAAATTCAAAACACTGCCAGTCAACAGACAGGGAAGGAGACTCACTTAAAATTGGACTATGCTTTGTCTTTAGACGCTTGTAAAGTGCTGCTGCTGAAGTCAATAGAATCTAGCCTTATAAATCTTGGCAGGTCCTAAACTGACATGTAATTTATTCTGAAAGTAAAAATTCCATTTTCCCCTTAGCTTTGGAAAAGGAATAAGGGCTGGTGGCCATTGCAGATCCTCTTGCCCCTGATGGTGAGATCCATCAGACTTTTCTCTATGCTCATCATTGCCTGTACTTATTGCAGACCTCAATTTTGACATCTTCAGACATTGATTCACTTCAGAAGGGTAATAATCATTCTAAGAGTATGTACGTTGTAATAAAAGTAAGCCAGTAAAAACCCTAATTTACTTAGCCTTATTTTTTTTTCTTATTTGAAACCTTTGGCTTATGTGTCACTTCTTGCAGCATTCCCCCCATCATATCTAAAAGAACATTACCAAAAGCAATGGTCTAAAGACTGAGGCTGGGGATGAAATACCCCTCAATGCAATGTAAAATACAGAGCACCCTGTATGGGCAGGTAAGGATCCCCCCCCAAGTCAGTGTATGTTCCCATGTCCTCATTGCTTGGCAACTTTTTCCAGGACTTTTGCTTTAAAATGGAGCATGTTGGAGGTCCATCCATTTAGAGGTGCTGTCCCAGGCAAAGAAAGGGGAAGCTTTTTTTTTAAACACAGCAGGGAAAACAGCCCCTTGTACTCAGACAGGTTTGCAAACCAGTACAGTGTTTACCCTTGGTAAGCGAGGAAGGAAAGAGCGTTTGCAAGCCTCTGTTTTAGCGCGTTTGCCTTCCTTGCTGTTCAGAGGTGCAGACTTTGTTCTGACTGTGGGCTGGGCAGTACAGTACATGTTTAAAGAATGCCTTTCTTCTTGGCCGAATTCGTTGTTTGGAAGCTGGCGGCTTGCTGCTGCTATCATTGCTGAGTTTATTGCTGCCCGGAGCAAATGAATGAGTAGGAGGAAAAGTAGGAGGAACTGAAAGTGCCATTAATCTACTCTTTGCTGAGTTTGTGGGAAAAAAAAAAGACAAGCATAATTCCTGTAGGCACTCAGTATGGTGATGAGTGCAGTGAAGGAAGCCGGAGATTACATACTAACATATTAGCAGGATGAAGAGGGGAAAGGAGGTCTCGCCTACATAGCCCAGGAACTCTCTCACCAGCCTGTTCTGTATCAAGGGTCTCACTCAGGGCAGCACTGACTCCGTGTCACCTTGCAGATCCTGTGGCAGCACCCGGTCCCACACTTACCCCATCCTCAAGTTAGAATGTGGCTCTGCCTCCGTGAAAAGTTAGAGCTCCTTTCTGCAAATCATGGAGGGTCAGGTCTAAAATACGTACAATATATGAAAACAAGAGGTATGTAGGTTTTGCCTTATCTGTAATCATCTTTGCTCCTAGACACATTTTCTCAGAAAGTATGAGGTATGTTACGATCTCAAATTATTTTCTCAGAAAAGACTATCTATCAACATTCTGTACAAAAAGGAAAACGCAAAATGTAGAAACCTATCTTTTACTGTAAAGGCCACTGGAAATTATTTTTCAAATGAAGCAAAGTTCATAAAAATAGGAAATCATTTTAAGATCAAAATGGTTTATTAAGTGTTTTTTCATAAGCCATTGATAGCCTTCCTGCTGCACTGGCCATTTCTCAACATAGTTCTGCTATAGTAGAGAACATTGAAAGATATCAGAAACGCAAAGTATGCAGGAAGAAACAACATTTTTTATTAAACCAACTGATACAGTTGGGGAAACAGGCAAGCTTTTCAGTATCCCAGCTTTTCTTCAAGTAATTTCCAGGGAGAGGCAAAATGTTTAGCCCAGTAGTGGAAATGCTACATGATAAAAAGTTGATTAATTTGAGAGTGAAAACCTGCACTGATTAATATGGAAGTAAGCCCACAAGTCCACTGTAAAGTCATCCTGGGGTGGGAATGACAAAGGACAAGGCGAGGGAGCAGCAGGGATGCCAGGGTAATTTTTTGCTTCAAGGAAAGCAAATGATAGGTAGAACTCCCTAATTCAGCAGGTTTCAGACTCCTATCTCTGTGTAACTTGTAATTACGTGATTTATTAAGGAGTTTTTTCTGTTGAAGTTGACAGAAGAAGATAAGCCAGGTCACTGAAACTCCACAGCCACTTCATGCTTCAGGAGCATAACAGGAGTTGTGGCGCGGGAGTCCAGGCAGAGAGGAAGGAGAGCTATTTGTTTATGTTGCTGCTGATTGAATCTGCTGCTGGGATCACCATTTAAAATTTTAAGTGTATTTAAAGTAGAATTGACTCAACCAAAACATTCAGCAAATCCCCAGAGATACAGATGCAGAACAACAGTGGCAAACTTCCAGCCTGCCATAGCAAGGGTATAAAATCCTCTGGAAATAAATGAATTCAAGGCTTTAAAAGGATAAGAGAGGACAGCCAAGCCAGACAGATCTCAGGGCCCAGACATGCATAACTTCAGATATTTCCAACCATGTCATCTTTCCAGGTCCGGTACTAAAAGACTGCTGCCTTTGTGCAGGGGACAAACACGACTGCCTGCTACCCAGCGTTGTGGTTTACAGGAGGATGTATGAGTGGATGTTTTGGTTGAAACAAAAGGGTCAGCCTGCCTAGCCCAGTTCCAGCCTCCAGCAGTGGCTGTAAGCCCATGTCCAATGAAAAATAAGAAATGGGCCAACATTTACAGTATTTCCCCCACATACTATCTCAGCCTATGACTATTTTCAGCTGAGCAGATTTTCTAAGCGTCATGTGCTTTGACTGTTTAATAGTCCTTTGCAAATGTCTCTTCCAAGTACTTGCCCAGACTCTCCTTGAACTTTTGCATTCATAACAACCTTTGGCAGGGAGTCCCATGGGTTCATTGCCTGTTACACAGAGAACTACCACCTTCTGTTATTTTTTAACCTGTCTCCCAAGTAGCTCCATCTGACGGACGTTCATCCTTGCCTGGGATGAAGCAGTGAATGTGTAGCCCTTATCCACCCGCTCCATATCCAGGATTTTGTAGTTCTTTAGAGCATCTCACCTGTGTTGGCTTTTCCAGGCTGAAGAGTCCTACTCTAACAGCTTCTCTCCTATTCCTTGGACCCACAGCCAGGCAGAGACAGTTATTTTGCCCTGGCATCTGCCAGATAGGTACAGGTGGTACAGGTGAGCTTAAAGATGGAAAGAGGCCTCAACATTGGGCTACTGCAAGGGAGAAGAGATCAAACCCAGCCCCATGCTCAGAGAAGCCCTGCTAGATGGCATGCGCACCAGCCGCGATCCAGCTCTTGGTGATCCCTGGTCACAGGACACAGCACCACGCATCTCCTGCCTCGTGATGGAGGAGGCAAAGGCTGTATCGCTGCAGTGTGTCCCTTCTCCACGTGGCTTGAAGATCCTTCAGTGACTGGGCATAAGGCAGCAGCCAACTTTAACAGGTGGGAGCGCTCCAAGATGCTATTGAGATGCTGAATGGTGGGATGGTCCCTTGTCCCAAAGACTGCACAGTCCGAAGCGACAAACGGTGATGGGTTGTAGGTTACAACTGAGTGAATGATGTTGGTTATATTTCACCTTACGTGATTTATATGAGATATGAAATATACACAACATGAGTCATATAGATATGTCTCATATATTTCATGGATACATTTTGCATTCCAGACCTATTCTAAATACCTTTGCCTTAGCATAATAATTTGTGTTTGTCTAATCCTATGTTTTCTTCTCATAATTCCCAAGAAAATGAAATAGAAAACTATTGAACAAATTGGCTTTTCACGTTTAAAAAGAAGGCATGTATTTTCCACAATACAAGTTTCCAGAATCATTCTCTCTGTCATTTGTGAAATGACTGTACTTTCATTAGACAAGACAAATTATCTAGAGCCCCAGGAAAAATTAATTTCACGGGGATGCAAAAGATTGAAGTAGAGTACAATATATGCTTGGCAGATGTCCCCTGCCTAAGGCATGAAATGGCCTATTATCTTGTCTATGGTTCAAAAGTAATTGTGCACATTGCACACAGAGCAACACACAATCAAAGAGCAAACACCTAGTGATGACGGATATCACTATTGATACAATTCGCATCTAGAACCTATAAGGGCTGGAAAAAGTATTGTAAATTTTAAAAAGTAGTATGAATTCATTAACTGCAAAGAACACACACAGTTGCATTCAAAGAGTAGAGCTGTGACAGTAATTGCTGAATTGAATATTTTTAAAAAGCTCTTTTATTCTTATTGGCATCAAAGCTATTGTTGAACTGTGCTGTACTGTCAGCAACGTGAATATTAAGGGTTTAGATCCATGCATGTGAAAGATCAAAAGCAGTGATGAAGGAGTCTGTAATTATTAGTAATTGTTTCCCAAGTGACCATTTTTTTATAAAGATTCTTTATAACAAAGTGTTCACTAAAGACTATGGGTTGAATTCATATTTTTATAGCAAGAACATAAGCCCATGGAAATTATTTCACACATTATCATCATAGCTGGAAACTACCACTAATAAGCACAAATGCTACATAAAATCTGGATATCGTAATTATGATTATTACTTGTAATTTTAATGCAGATTGTAATGTTACTTTTTCAATTAGAACTTAAAGACTTAAAAAAAAAAAGTCATCAGTTGTTAAACTAGTTTCAGGTTGATCAAGGTCTTCATTTCTCTAATTCTGTGCTCCGAATTGATTCACTCAAGTAAAACATAAATGGTGCATCAGCTGTGAACAACCCTTGCCTTGTAAAAGGTACCTTCTAGGCTCAAGTCTCCACCCACTTAAAAGGATATAAATCCTTACATGGACACATAACTACAAGCACAATCACTGGAAGAATTACAACAAAGCCAAAAAGAGGTGCAAAAGCCGAGTCATGTCCTCTTCTCACATACCCATCCCCTTGCCAAATGAGATCAAATGTGTAATTTTAGAGCCTGACTTCATATTTGATCTTAAGGTTTGCCTTGGAGCTGCTCTTGCTTACTCCAGGACTGAATTTGTCCTGAATAAATAAAAACCAAAACTGTAGCACTACTAAAGTTAACTAATACATAACAGTCCACTATGTCTTATTGGAAAGCATTCAAAATATTTATGAAATTGTGGTGTTTTGTTGTCCAGATGTAGCATGAGGCAGACTTCTCCTATCCTTTGCTGAGAATGGAGATCACCTGTGAGTATATGACCTACACAAGAGCTCCATCTCAGTCACGACAAAGCATCAGGAGGGAACACCTCCAGCATGAGCTTGTAACTCCTGTGTATTTCTAGTGGAGCGTTTTGGAGTGCACAACTGCAGCTGTACAGCTCCAGGACGTCTTCCTTCCTACGCGTCAAAGCCCAAATGCAAATGGTCAACAGACCACAGAGTACACGAGATGCTGAGAGGAGAAGGAAGGAGTTTGGGCTTTGTAGGGCTTTGTAGGGGAGATGTCACAGCTTTGCAGGAGTGGTCCCTACCTCTCCTCTAGATCTGGTTCTAGAAACATGTATTCAATTTTAAGTGCTTGGAATGGCCTGTTAAAATCACTGCTAGGATTAATTATACTCTTATGCTCCTGAGGGAAAAAACCTTACTGTGTCTGTCTGCAAAGTGCCTGTTTGGACACCGTACAAATTAATAAAGAATAATAACAGTGGTGCCTGCATAAAAAGCCAGCCCTTATGAATCTATCTCATTCTACTGAAACCAATGGGACAACTCAGAGTCTTCCATTATGTGCAAAAAGCAATATTCAGTATGTGGTTTGTTTATGACCTCTGAAGAAAAACACACAGAAAACCCCTTAAAGATATCCTTTAACGTGGCCCAGTTTTTTTTGTTTCAGTTAAGTAGCTTTGTTCAATATGCTAAAGCACCCTGCTGAAGTCATCATGTGGCACTGCTATTTCTTATACTAAAATCTGTTATCCATCACAATATAGCCTCCTTTACCATGCCAAATGGCTTAACTCCCTCGCGGTTTCTTTTCTGTCATGGTTCAGTCTCCCATCTCACTTATAAGACACATTGATACCATAATATATATATCTGCTGCAGGATAAATACTAATTTATCATGCAGGGGAAGTGTGAGTTCTGCTCTGAGATACACAAGGCTGTAATAGGAGACTTTATACAGTCAGCCCCAATAGCTTCATTATTTTCCAACAACTCCTTCAATATCATCTCTCAAAATAAAGCCAATTTTTCTTCACTTTCATCAGTGCGAATCAGGAGTAACACCACTGAACTCGATGCTTTCCCTCCGGTAAGGAAGAATCAGGGCTGGTGTCTCCTATTCATGAGGTAAGTGGGGAAACAAATCACGTCACTATTTTATTTATGTTTCATCTAATTATTCAAGGCACAGCTCGCATTCATCCTCCTTAGTGACTGTCTCTATTCTGCACTTCCCCACTGTAGCTTACCCATTCTTCAATATGGATTTTGGTATCTGTTTAATGTACTGTGACTTGTGCCACATTTTCCCTGCAAGTTGCATATTCTCTGCCAGGGGGTGAGGGCAGGGGGAAACCTCAAAGGAGAAGCTCCGAGAAAGCCCACCAGGCTGGCATCTTAGGTGACAAGAAATGCAGAAGCCCATCTCCTTTCGACGCAAGGGAGGTTTACACACGCAGTTCCCATTACCATTAATGGTAGTTATGCATATAATTTGTCCCATACACTGAGAGGAAAATAAACTTGAGAGAGAAGAAATAGAGGGTATTCAAGGGGAAAATATTTAATATGTAAAGCTTGTGGCTGCCAGTTGGTAATGAATGTGGCAGGCATAATAATGGTAATGATAGGAAGAGACACCTACATATCTGAGTGAGGGTTATTGTAATATGGCATACGTACAGAGAACGAAACCATCAAGGAAACCACTAAATATCATTTTGAGGAGACAGCAAGAAAATATACTCAAGACTAAAGAGAAAATAAAAAGGAGAGCAAAAGCAGGACTTAGAACAAGCCAGCAAAGACAGCAGAGAAGTCGGGGGTGTTTTCACCTAAGGAAACAGCAGCTATCTGCGAGAGTATCAGGAGGACTGGGGAAGGGGCAGAAATAGAAGGGGTGCTAGCAGCGTGAGGCAGAAGACACAAAGGTATTTCCACCCATCAGAAGACAAAAGCAAACACATTCAGAAGAGACTGGAATACGTTACTTTTCAAGATGATAAGTGACTCAGACTGTTCAATATAGGAGTTTTTAGGTAATGCAGTTATGGACCAGAAATAATCACAGAGGCTAAAGCTTACAAATCAGTATTAAAGGGGGACTCTCAAGTGGCGGATCCTACCGATCCAGATGTTCTGCTGGCTCAGACAGTATGAAACACAGCCAGAGGTGCTGGGCTAGCACTGATGCTGCAGACAGACAGACATCGTACGTGAAATCGTATGTCACAGTGTACCACCTTCCACTTCTTCCTGGTGCCAAACTCACTGGCATTTATTGCGCATTGACCCTTTATATAGGAATAGCAACACAGATAAGCAATACAGATAAGATGCAACTGCAGCTGTGGTAGGACTTACCACAACACGAATATCATTGACTTACACAAATAATGCATTTTAAAATGTCTCTAAGACTTGAGAGGTAATTGTCAATGGGGAATCACCACCAAAGTAGGGTGGCTTTCAGGCAAGTCCCTGATGTTCATGCAGGAGCACCATGCAGCAGGAGCACCAAATACTTGAGCACAGACAAATGATCAAGCGTCCACCATCTAAGAAAAACATTTCAGGGTAGAATTAATAACGTCTGATCGATGAATTGCTCTCTCCTTTGACTGTAGAGAGAGAGATCAGGTGAGCAGCTTAAGGCAGCTATCTCGTCTGCAGGTCAGTAAATCCCACCCTGAGTGTCTTGGTCAGGATCACAAAGTAAATCTCTGGTCTGAGTCGTGGTCTCCGGCATCTCCGCAGCTTCCTTGTTCTACCTCGGAACTGTTACAAGCTTCTTTTACATGAATGGGGCTACATGAATTTTAAGTAGGAACTTGACCCATTGTGTGCAAAACAGGTCGAACATAAATCAGGAATAATTATTCTAGCACAAAATGGATATCCCATTTAAAATACTGATGAACCTTGGCTCTGTAGAAGAAATATTACTAAGTCTAAAGACTCTATCTGAGGAAAAGCAAAGTAAATTCAGGTTTTGGGAAGTGTAAAGTACGAGGAAACACTGATTAGATGTTGCTTCTATAAATAATAACAGCTCATTAATTCTCACTTTGCTAATCCACACATATTTAAAGAACTCACAAACCCCTTTATCCCCAAGGGGACTCATCCCACTTTTCAGCATAACTAAGTTATGCTAGTAGCAAGATCTCATATTTCTAGGAATTCATTACTTTTCAAAAATCTATTACAGTATGTTTATTGGCAGGCTAGAAGATATTATCATAAATAATTGAAACAACTACAGTTGTTCAAGGCATTAACAACTACATGCCAACTACACTGGCAAAGCATTACCCTTGAGTCTTTTTTTAAAGAACATCCTTTCATTCATGGCACAATTTCATGCTTATGGAGTGGGTCTTGAAAAGGTCTACTTAATCCACAATAGGGGCTTACATGCTGCACAGTGTTCTGAGTGGTCTGCTGTGCAGACACAAGTTTCACATTTAATTGCCAATCTTAATTAGTGAACAAAGGATGCTGTCACTATGCATGCAAGCAAATGCACAGAGTCTCCCACCATTTAAATATACAGACATGGGGTCATCTAGTGAAGATCTTGAAACCAAAGAAAGACAATTAGTACTGTGGGCCCTCATGTTAAGTAAGGCACAACCTGTAGTGCCAACGTTAGCATTCATCAGGCAGAGCTCTCTAATGTGGGGATGATCTGAAGTGTGAAATGCAGCAGGATAATCAATCAGGGAAACAGGCCTTCCACATGGATGGCAGGCAACCACTTCCTTCCAAAGTTGTCCTATGGGATGTACTCAGTGCAGCAGAGCACAACAGATGATAAAGGATTATGCTGTGGTATCATTGAACCGATTCTAAAAAAGATTGCAAGATGTTTTCATGCCCTAAAAAAGCCAGCTTGAAGGAGGAGAACCACATCAATATGTGGCATGGGCATACTCGTAGATCATCCCCTAGTCTTACAAGAGACTGACTGCTACCAAATAAGGTTGTTCAGAGGGGGCAGGATTGATCTCACCAAACTTTAGCCACCTAGTAGTTAAGCATCTTATATGAGCTAATTGTCCAGGCTCACTCCATATTGACCAGAGGCACCTCCAGCAGACTATTTATTCTCTCTTAATATAGATGGGATCTAACACAGGTGGGATTAGGCTCCTACTGGAGGTGCCAATCTCCCTTCACTGACCATAGAGAACCTCAACAGCTGGCTGGAATCATACACCTGAAGAACTGCCAAAATTAAAACCCAGAGCAACAAACTTGTGCAAGTTTGTGACAAGGACTAACAGATGACCGCAAGCTATCTTATAAGAGGAGGTAAAACAATTCAAGATGAAAAAAAAATAATAAATACAATGGAATTAAGTCTGAGTTGAGATTGCTGTCTATGTAAGTACATCAGAGCAACTTACAGCAGGGAGAAAAAACAGCTATTTAAGCAAAGGGTCAACACTGGCCCAAGAGCAAATAAGTATGTATAATAATACATAAATTCATCCTGAAGATCAGAAGAAGACTTCTAACCACCAAAGGACTGAGGGTCTGGAACAGCCTTTCAGGGTAGTGAGATCTCCTATTTTTAGAATGTCATTGCTTGCAGAGAAGCTGCTCTGCTATGTTGATGGTAGGCTTGAAGATGTTATCATGAAGCATTTAAAACTGCTTGTGTAACCCTTGTTGAAGTACAGGATACTTCAATACTTCAATATCAGATAACTATTCTGAACCAAGAAATGACCTGCTCCAACGTGAACGACTGTGCACGTGTCAAAAACAACTCCACATTTAATCCTAAGTGTTAGGATAATTTAGCATGGAGGTTTAAAACTGGGCTCTTTTTGTTTGGCTGCCAAGTTTCAACCCCAGCTTCCCTGCATGTCAGGATCCGACTCTGCATTGTTATCACTGTCACCAAGATCACGAGTTTCCCTTCGTGCCCCACTGGTTCCATAGAAAAAGCAAGTGATCATGGGCACCGGTTTCACAGTGGGCAGCCATGCGGTAGAAGCTAACTTCAGCAGTCCATTGCAAATTAGAGATGAGAGGAGGAGGCTAAAATAGAGCATACTGAACTTCGGCTATAATTTTGGTATTGTGGCTTCGATATTTATGTTCATCTTAAAATTACATAGTGACTTGGCAGTGTCAGACGTCAGACTGGACTTTAAGCAAGCAAATATACAGCAGACCAAAGGGAGAGACGTGTAAAGAAGTAACATTGCAACCCACTGAAATCCACTGGGTCTCTGGAAGGCGGTGTCACTTTTGCAGACATTTGGAGAGCAGTGGTCCTAACTGGTGGTGCTTAGTAACATATACTGTGTGGATTCCCTTCACTCTGGGATACCAATGCAATTCTTTGTAGCTTGGTAAGATTTCTGGAGCCTCTGACACCTTCTCCTCCATTATTTGGAAACCAAAAACTTCCAGAGGATCAAAGTCCCTGGGAACACAAACACCTCTGCCGTTCTCCCTTCTGTAAATAAAAAATCTTCAGTACTGCAATCCTCAGTAAACTTGTTCTTTGTGAGTTTTACAGACACAAAGAGGAGATAGTTACATTTGGAGGACCATGTCTTAAGTCTAAAATGCAAGACAATGAATCCAAGGCAGATTAAGTAGTGAAGCTACAATATGACATGATGGATCAGTTTGGTGTAGTATGTAAGGAGGATGCTAACAGCATCATAAAGCAACCAAACATAACAACAAAAACACTTCAGCTGACCTGGCTCTGAAAAACATCTTTTTTATGAGTGTACACTTTGCAGAGAAAAAGCCTCAAATTTTCACAACCTGGTTGCAGGCATTAAGTAACAATCAGCTCTCAGAGAAAAGTGCTGTGATGTATTATGGCATTAGGTCTTGCTGCAGAAGACAGACTGTATCATGATTACATGCAAAATTAAACCAGAAAAACTGCATTAGAAATATCCATGACTTTGAATTTCAGATCTATTTTATTCCCTCCAGAAAGTACTGGTTAAATGTTAGATACAGGAATCCCACTGACAAGCACTCCTGAGTACAAGCTTCACACCATCCTGGAAAGAAACAATACAATTGCTTCACTTGGGCTCATTAAATATACAGTGCATAAACTCTGGCTTTGGAAATCTCATTGGCGGGAGGCTTCTTTCTGTCTTCTTTTTTTTTCCTCCTACCCCTTGAGGATTACTGAAATCTCTGCATTATCCACTGAATAATGACAATGTTCTGCAGCCTCGAGCTGTGACTAAGGATTTGGTCATAGATGCTACAGGGTAGGGAACCCAGAGGCTGCCATTGCAAAAATGCATTATAATAGAAGTTATTTCCTTCCTAAGCAATTAAGCATCCAACCTCATTTATGCCATGTACCTCTTGCGGTGTGTACTCAGAAAAAAAAAATGTCTGCTGTTTTTGTGATGATACTATATGCTCATTGAAAAAACCCTTCAACAGGGATTAGCAAGGCTCTTAAAACTCCTTGCTCTGCAACTCCAGTCACTGATTCTCGGGCCATTCTGGCTGCCTCACTCTTACATGAAAATGTTTGCTTTCCACATTCATCATCACCTGCACTTATATTTACTGTAACTCTTAAAAATTAGTCCTTTTAGGACTACACGGATATTCCCACTGAGTTCAGTGACAGTGTCAGGCCTTAAGGCTATGAGTGCATGGACACTTTTTTTGGTGATGCATACGGTTCCTGGCTTCCACCTCCTCGTATCTGTGTCTGCTCATTCCCACTCCCCAGCATCTTTTCAATTGTGCCAGCACAAACATTTGTGCAGCCGTGCTGGGAATCAGATAGGGGAATCGATCCAGCTAAAAATAACTCCCCCCCGCCATCAAATCAGTTTTCAGACACAGCGGTTCCTGATGCAGGTCACTTGTGGCGGGGTGGTGGAAAGCTGGTGGGCAGCAGGATCATGAGGTGGGGCTGGGAGAGCAGGATGCCTTCCTGGTGCCCCAGCATCTGCTTATGCTGGCTTAAACTGGGGTATAAGGTACACGTTTTTAAAAGACTGTCACTGTTGTGAGAATACTAGTATGGTTCTCAAGCTTGACTCCCAGGGGCTCTTTTGTGCCCTGCTCCAGCCAAACACAGATGTTAACTACACTCACAGAACACAGACAAACATCAAAACTGGCAGAAGTCCTCAGGCCTGATGTTGGCATCTCAAATGCCTTCACAGGACAAAGCCACATCCAGCACCAAGTCTTACCAAGGGAGCAGAGGGGCTCAGCAGCAAGTTACCATGTGAGAGACGAGATCCTCTTGTAGACTTCCTGGGGCGTGGACCCTGCTATGTAGTGCAATGCCCCAGCGTGATGTGGTGATACCTGTGGTTTCTCTCCCTTGCCGGGAACACAGGCATCCTCACGCAACCACTCCTTGCAAGACTAAATTCTTATGCTTGTTATTTATTGCACTGGTCCTTCAAGCAATAAATGGCTTGAATAAAAACAAACAGAGTTGAGAACTACTAGATGTCCATAATAATTTTCTGAGGCATTACAAAGTGTATTAGGAAACACAGGCATGGCCTGAGGTGACCTGTTGAAGAAGACAGAAAAGAAGGAAACATATGCTATAATCTGGAGCACACAGGTACACAAAAAGCAGGTGACATTGCTGATCAGTGCATGGACCTGGACAGAAATGACATCAAAGAGAAGCTACCTTTGAACACCTTGAAAAAGACTGAGGAGAAACAGCAGAAGTAGAGCAGCCAGTGGATGTGTGACCAAAGAAGTAGAGCAAAGGTGGAAAACGACCAAGGCAACAGTGAGCAACATTGTAAGAGTTGGAAAATGTTCCAGTGATGGTGGGAGGTGAGGGTGTGGCGAGCAGATGTGGTGCCAACACTTCCAGACTAAATGTCTCCCCAAAGGCTGGTGGAACTGCGCTCAAATCCTAACTAGGCTCTCGTACTGTCCTACGATCCCAGGTGCAAATAGTGCAGAAATAGAAACCTGAAGAAACAGCTGAGCATTAAAGGAAGGACTTCAGAGTCAGCCTTGAGCAATAAAGAAAAAGCTGAGCTCCTCGGATACCGATGGGTGTGCAGCACACCAGGGGTGCTTACAGGCACTTTGGTGACAGGGCACACTTTCTCCCTCATGAGTCTTGGGGCTCATCCTTACTGCCAGTTGCTAAGTAGTGTTCAAAGATGGCCAAAAATCTACTAACATGTTCTGAATTTTTGGTCTTTAGGAGAAGAATGTTACAGTGCTGTGAGGTGGTCCACTGTCTCAAGAAGAGGAGAGGTAGGCATCTAGGTAGAAAAGTTGTCTGTAGTGTTGAAACATGAAACAAACTTGATAGCAGAAGTACTCGCAAGACAAAAATATCAGCATAAATGCTTCAACACGATAGGGATCGTTCACAGAGCAATGTTTTGCCTCACTCAGAAAGGCATATCAAAATGTCATTTCAGGAACCCTTTCACTACTTGTACACTTCCTCGATTTCCTCTAATTGTTTAGGCTGCTCCTCCTGGAATTATTACTCCTCACGACCAAAATTAAGCTTTTCACTTGGGTGATTAAGCCCCTGAGCAAGTCTGGAATATAAAATTACCCAGAGTGAAAACAAGTTCTTTTCTCTTCTCTCAAAACATGGACTGAAGTGATTGGCACCAGGCACCTGGTTGTCTCTTCCCTGCAGAACCAAAGAGCAGACTGGCCAACCTGGCCACCCTGCAAGCAGTCATCAGGGTATCTAGGCTTCATTTCCTTTCCCTTCATCTCCCTTCCTATTAGCCTGCTTCTCTGAAGACACAAGAAGCACAAAGCTGTGCTTCTGCATGCATTCCTCAATGCCATGGATTTGCCATTCCAGCATATTTTAGCAGGGCTTGAAACTGGTTGGTGTTACAGCCTGGCCAGCCCAGCCTCCATCTGCGTGAGGAACGTAAGTGCTGATGGTTTGGCTGTCAGGAGCTCAAACCCCATGTCCTGTAGGTGAGTCTTGCACTTGCACATGACCCTGCTGCTGCCAGTCACTGTGCCAGTCAGTTGTGCCACAGCACCCATCCACCCATTCCTTTGCTAACCCAATGGTTTCCTTGCCTCGACTCCTCAGTCAAAGAGGTGGGTTTCTCAGTAAACTTTTAGCGACAGGTTAACTACAAGAGTCACAGAGGAGCCAGGCGAAGCCACGTATGCCCAGGAAAATGTAAAAGCCAGCACAGAGCTCCCTTGAAAGCAACCCACAAGAGCAGCAAAAAGCCTACCAACCTGCAAAAAACTGCCGAAGGAGCGCACCCCTTCACCAAGTAGCTTGCACAAGGTCCTTGGGCAGTGAGCAATGTGTATGGCTGTCTCTGAATCTAGGCTGAAATACTGGGACTACTGGGGTGAGTGAGGCGGCATTGGTTTGTCAATAAAAGCACCAGAAGAATGTGATCAAGAAGAAAGGAGTTTTAACAATCAGAAAAATTTTATAATTTCTTATAAATTATAAAAAAAGCAAGTTTTGAAAGGAATTTTTGCTGTCTTTCCCTCTGTGAGCTGCCTTTTTTATTTCCCAGTGGGTGAGTAGTATGATGAGGATTAAGGCAGAGTAGATTCAAGTCCTATTAGAAGCCACTGAGAAATAAGGCTGGTTCATCGTTGTTTTAAGGTAAGTTCAAGGAGTTTTTCCAATGTTTTGATGAAAATGAACAGATTTTAGCCTACTGTTAAATTAATGAAAATGTTTGCTTCTTTAAATGACAAACTAAGTACACATTTGGAAATTCTCAACAGCTCAAGGTCTTAGCACTGATTTAAAGTACATTGCTCATAGAAAAAGGCATAATAATAAAAAAAAGAAGAAAGGGATACTGTTACTTTTGTGGACATGCAGTACAGATATTTTCAGTGATAAAACTGTCAATAAACTCTTAATTTACTATTTTATTTCCATTGAGCTTAATAACTCTGTAGATCCAAGTCATGTCCAGGATGACATGGATACATGAGTCAGGATACACGCAAGTCTGAGGGAAAAAACCCCACATGGGTCAAATTCCTTTCCTTGCAAAGGGAATTGGGGTTGTGTCAGTGCACCTCAGAAAGCAGGCAGGTGCATATCCGGATTTCAGTTACACGAGGCATGAACCTGAAGAAATCTCACGGGAATCAATGGCATTGTCCCAGCAGTAAACAGGTGTAGAAGAGAATCATTTCAGCTGAAAGGCATACCCAGACTCCAGTCACTCCATCACTGTTTACGGCATCAAAAAGGATGTATTAAATACAATAGCATGATAAGGAATACCTTTATTCTGTAGAAAACCCTGCCTTAGAGAAGAAGTTGAAAGCACTCTTGAATTTTAAGCAGCAATAACTTCAGTAGGAGTTTCTCTTTAGCAACAGTTGAAAAGGCTGAAGAAGATATTCACACAAAAATGCATCAAATCCCCAAAACTTGACAAGACTGAATTATGAAGCTAAACAGGATTGTTTAAAGCAGCTGACAACTCTGTAATTTATTTCACCTGTCCTTTTCATACTGCCAGGGAGAGTTTGCCACGTATGTGAAAACGAAGCTCCATCACTGGATACCTGATATCATGCCAACCCTCATGAATAATGACAAAAAGTCTATGTCATTTAATTGTCAGGTGTCAAGCAAACTCATGACACAGTATGGAAGGCACTCTATGCAACCGATCAAACTGAAGAGACTTATCTTTGTGGCTGCTGTCTATACAGTAATAATTAAATAAAAGCCGATGGAGGAGGCAGTGAATAATTATGATTGCAAGATAAATAAAATGCTGGGTAAGTAACTTCAGAAGTATAATTTAAGCATCTTACATAAATAAAAAGTATCAGCATCTTCTGTGATATATTTTTACACTAAGGTAGTTCAAAAAATTAAAATAATCAAGAAAATAAAATGAAGTATTAAACAAAAAATATCAAATATATGTGACACATAATAGGTAACAGGTACAAAGTCATTCTGACTCACTCTTTCTACATGCAAATGCAAATTCTCTTCGCGTCCTCTGCTAACTGCATGTGCCAATTAATCTTGCAATCACGTTATCACTAAATTCTTTTGTTTGGCACTTTTTCTTATTTCACAGCACATAAAGAAGCTGCTCCGGTTCTTCACGGGCACAATTCCGTAGGGACCCCATCACTGGGACATGGCAGAGGGTCACTTCAGCTGTGCCACGTCTTGCCTGATGGGCTCAGCTTTACAGGAGTTCCTGCAATTTTTGCACGGAGGTATATCAACGCCTTGGTTCTTCTTCAGGTATCAAACGTAGACACCAAGTCACCATGCTGTGCTGTGTATCAAGGTCCCACTCCCACAGATGGTAAAATTTCCATCGACATCCAAGCACTGCTGTTCCCCAACAGATGCCACAGGTGCAGGCACCAAGCCATGGCCATCGATTGTGCTGCCATGCTCCTTGCACAAGAAACTCTTGGGTGGTCCAGGGGCTGTCAGCCTGGCTGTGGGCACCTACACTTTCCTGCTGCCACACAAAATGCTGTGAGGGAGAAAATTTGCTTCTCTTTGCCCTGGTAGGGAGATATGGGGAGATATTTCAATGAGATTGTTCACCCTCGGCTGAGGTACCCAGCTGAGCATCCTTTCGAAAGAAAGAAAAACTTTTCTGACTCCTGCAGCTTGAAGGTTAAAATGCAGGAAGACAGTGGTGGTGGGGGGAGCTTTTGTGCAATGTTTTGTACCTATGTTCTCCTAACACAGGTATATCTCAACAGTAGTTAAGAACATGTAAGGTTTGAAGTGCAGTGCCTACCTAAAAAGCATGTTCAGTCCACTGCTACTCTTAGTTTCCTTCCTTGTGAATATGATGTTGTGTAGCCGCTGCAAAGTACTGTTTGTTCAGTGCCGTGTAATCTGCGGAGTTATTAATTGCTCATGTGAAAGAACCGGTTAGAAAGTGTGGCAAAACACCCTAATAACTCTTTTGAAAGAATATATAATCCACGTTTCATTAATCTTCTAAATACATATTTGCAAAACAGATTAAAAGTGCAGGAATTATGTATTTTACATATGCAAAAGATGACCACATAATGGCTCCATGAGATCTTTGATTGAAAATCCCCTTTCTGATCTGTGTGGCAGATCTATTCCTTGGTTTTTTGTTTGTTTGTTTGTTTGCTATTCTAGCCAGAAGCATACAGGATTACTGCTCTTTGTACACAGGGAGAACAGAATGTCCTTAACAAAACTTATCAAACACAACAAAGCAGCTCTAACCTACAAATCTACCGATGGAAAATTTTACATTTTTTACAATGGTCTTTCAGTGGGTTTCAGCCTGTGCTCCAAGACCGTAGGAGGTGTCATGGACCTTTGTGAGGGGTCCATGAAAGGTAACTTAAGCACAGCAAGCTTAGCCAAGCCTTTCAGCAGTCTAGGGAGTCAACCAGTCAGGAAAGGTTGAAAACCAGTCATCTAAACAAGCATGTATAATCTTTGTACATAAAAGAAGCTATGACCTCTTTTGAACCACGGGATACCATTTATTATTACAAGAAGAGCTTCACAAAGAAAAGAAAATTAGCTGTGTCTTTCAGTTAGGACATGCCTTCTGCACAACTAGACTAAAAAAAGCCATTTAATTATGGCAGCAAGGAGCTCAACAGGGTAAATTGCCTTGAGAAACAGTATGTGTTAGCTTGTGACCAACACTGTTTGCACAGTCATCCATCAGCTCAGGCTGCACACAGTATAAATTTCCGCCTGCCTCAAAAATGGCAGGCAGACAATCCTTTAGGCATAATGTAGTGTAAGGAAGAGGCACATTATTATACCTGTATATTTTAGTAGTGCCTCCATATGACAGCTGGTTCAGAACCACTCATGAACCTAAGACTTGGAAGGCCTCCACTCAATACTTCTTTAAATATAAGTCTTATATGCAACCTTCAATAAGTTTCTAGCCTCCTATCTGTTAAATGGAAATAATGTTCCTTGCATCAGTACTAAGAGACACTGTGAAGATAAAGATTTTTCAGAAAGGTACTTTTATAACATAGAATATTGAATTCTGTCAATCAACTTTGCCAGAGATGACATGAAATTTTGTACTCAAACAGTGAAGGGAAAAAAAACACCCAACCAATCATGCAATTTTAAGCTCCCTCAAATCTTCCTTTTTTTACCATGTTGGTTTGCCCTCATTATCCATCTCAAAGACTGATTAGCTTTGTTAAAGACATACTTGCCTTCTCAGTTTTACTTGTGAGTATTTGGAGGCAGGCTGCAATGAAAAATCTGATTGCAAATTGAGAATTCGCATTTAATCCTGTTGAGACCATAGGCAGGTGTCAGCATTTGCTCTCCATTCTCATTTATGTACCGTTCAAGATCACTGAAAATCACACCACCTCTCCCTCTGGTTAACAGCAGTCCCACTCTATTTTCAAAGTGAACTTGTACCCCCGATCTGGAAGTAGCACCTCTCACTGTCTGCAAGACAGAAGATTCTCCATTGTTCTTGTATCTTTAGAGGTTAAGAAAAATCTCTGATATTTTAAAGAGAATCTGAGCAGTCTGGATTTAAATGGGAACAACCACTACCATGATGACTAAGGAATGCCTGCTGGATATGGCACAAAGTACTTCAAAGAGTGTCCTGGGAGGAAAGGGGAAAAATGTGAAAAGGAATCAAAGAGATTTCATGATAGAGACATGAATGGTTTCCAGACCTAAGATCAAACCCAGGTCGCTGTGTCAATGGATCAGTACACAGGTCACCGTGTACGGAATTCAGAGGCCAATGGAAGTAGTGCGGGCTGTTACACTCTTAACAAAGTCTAAATTAAGACAACTTACACAATGAGTAACCAGAAAAATATAAAAAGTTAGGGGAAAGAAACTAATACAGTCCAACCCCTCCTCCACCCCAAACTTCTTTCCCTCCGAGGTCTTCTCTAGCTACCTTGGCTTTAGTGTTTGGAGTGGCAGCTGATTCTAGGCAGATTCTCTTTATTTACTTTTGCCCTATTCACTGGGTGGTCTCTTCCAGACTGAAAATATGGCAAAATATTTGCAGTTTCAGGGCTGATTCAACCATTACCATATGCTCCCCCTCCACCTAAAAATGCTGGCCAGCTCCACCACACCCAGAAGGGCTACACTGCGCTTCTGTTGGGAAACACGGAGACGCATCTACAGACACACAGGCCATCATATCTTTCTACAGATACCAGGTGTTATCAAAACAAAACTACTGTTGTATTTTACAGAAAAAATAAAAAGACTGATTCCTTAAAAGGTATTGTATTTGATCTGATGCTTTTCAAACTGGATCCTAACAGCCTTCACTGAGGCTGAATTAACAGTCTTTTGAAATATATAAAGACTATTGCTGACCTATTTAAAACAAAAAACAAAACAAAACAAAAACAAAACCACCATCTCCACGACAAATTCATTCCACTTTCTTATTTTTACTACGAAGACAGACAGCCATACAGCCTAAAATCACAACCAAGTATAAATTTTGACTATTCTCACAAGGGCCACTTAAATGAAAACTTGCTGAACTTCATTGACTGAAAAGCATCTTGATACATTTAAACATTTAAAAATGCCCCTTATCTGAACTGTTTCAAGAGATTACTTTGCATATTTAGGATGTTAATGTTTCGCAAGTAAGATTTCCAAGTGACTTATTACAGGACATATAACTCAGCAGAGCCCTGAGTCATTTAAGCTGGTACCTTACTCAGTAAATGCCAGCTACACCGCTGCACACCACTTCAGAGTCTGTCTGTGGCAGTAAGCCAGTTTTGCAGATCCTCTTCCAAAATCCAGGTTAGATTCTGTCTTTCAGCAGGTTATTTCTCAGTTCATTTATATTTTCACTGTCAGCAGCATGTCAGTAAGACTGCATATCTTTTGAGCTCTGATTAATTTTGCCTTGACACTATTGAAATGCCAAGTATAAACTTTAACTCAGGTTCAGAAATGTTAATCAGTTTTGAAATATTCATAGATTGCATATATAGCAAGGCCTGTAAATACTCAGAATCGCCTGTCAGGATCCACATTAGATGGCATTAGAAGTCTTCTTTCTCTCTAGGTGAAATCCCACCAAGTCAGGTGTTCATCAACACTGATAATAAAATATATCATCTTGAAAGAAAAGGATGTAGTCTTGTGTTAAAGTCTTCTAAGATATAAAATATCAAGATATAACTTTTCTAGGATTTACATTTACTTGCATTCTCAAATTATCTTTCCATTATTTACTCTTTCAGAGCTGCCACTGGTCACATTGTTAAAACATTTCTGTAAATATTGATGTCTAAAATAATCCTGTGTATTGGATACCTGTACAATCAGATCACGATAATACCTCTACCATTATGCTAGGAATAAAATTTATAGGAATCTCCAGAGTTCAGGATAGAAACTAATCATTGATTATGTGAAAGAGGAAAAAACTTCCCCCAGAGAAATTTTATTGCTGAACAGTCTGCTATATTAGGCCTGCTACTTACACTGGAGCTTCTTGTGCTGGAAACAGAGAGTGAAGATCCTGAACTTCATGGCCTCATACTAAGACAAAGAATAATCTGTGTTCTTACATTCAGCTTAGTAGAAAAAAAAGCTGACAGAAACTATTAGTTATGCTTTCATCCATAAACCAATGCACTCATCCAACCTGGAAAAAAGAAGCAAGATTTCAGTCGGTAGCCAGCAGTTCATGCACTGAAACTGTGCTCTGGAAAGATGTTTTCCACCCCCAGAAGAAAGTGTGAGGCCACCTTTTCCAGCCAGATCTGAGCCAGGGCTAATTCCAGCAGCACCGTGCCAATTTGCGCTGGCTGTTCAGAAGTGGCACCTGGAGCACACGGCGCTCCTGGCAGCCACTGGCCTCCGGAGACATGGGGGACATTTGGAGACACTGCTAGCAAGTCACCCTTACTTTCTTGGCACAACCAAGCCTCCTCCTTCCCAATAAACTCAAGCCACTACCTGAGATGTAAACTACAGTCAGTCTACCCACCAAAAAGATGTTACGTATGTGTATGCATGGGGCTGACCAGTCCCATCCCATGGGAAACCTCCAAGGAAGAGGGGCTCCTTGAGGAAATTCCTCAGTAGGTCTTCTCCCACCAGTATCTACGGAGCACAGAGGTCCCTCCTGGGAAGAAGTGGGGAGCTGCCCATAACCTGCAGCTTTCCTGAGGTGTTTAAGGTTCTGCTCAAGACTGTGCATTTGGAAATATTTTGTCTACAAAGGGAATATGGAGACCTTAGGGTAGAGGAAAGCAAGATGCTCCATTAGTTAAACTGAAAGGACTTGAACTAATACCTTCTAAAGGGCATAAGGAAAAGTTTCATCAATCAGAAGTCTCATTCTGGAAAGGATTTATGGTCTCCCACAGCTGGCTGCCCTTGGCTTGCAGTGAGGCGCAGGTCTGTCTGAGCTACCCCTGAACGCAGAGCTCACTTTTAGGAACTTTTAAGCTTCACTTTCAATTAATTTTTAATAAGGTACTTCTTAAAACTTTACTGAGAAGCCATAACGCATTACTTTTGGATGTTCTGATTATGCCAGCAGACTGAAAAAGGGTTGGCATTTCAGAATGGCTGGCACTCTGCAAATAAAAGCCTTTTAGAGTGCCCCTCAAAACCACTTGTACTTACACAAAACCACTTACTTATACTTGCACAAGTCTGCCTGGCATCTGCCTTAGACACAGAGTTGAGAAAATGCTGCTCTGCGCTGGGAAGGAGGTAGCAGTGATGTGAACAGGAGATGCCAGGTCCATGCTGGGGTGCTCACGTTCCCTCACCCCACCTACCAGTGACTGAGTATCGGAGACTAGACGGAAAACAACCACACTTGCTCTCTGCATTCCTGCGCTCATACACACCCACTTTGCTAACAAACCAGCTTCCTCATCTGTTTTTGAAAAGAAAACTCACATAGAATTGCTAAGCAGCCCAGGTTGCAGAATGCACGTCCCACAACCTTGGGTTGTCAATCCAGCAGCAGTCCACTAGCTCTGCTTTTAAAATAAAGCTGTGGTTAGCCTGAAGGAAATAAAATTTGCCCCTTACAGCAAGCTCTTGAACTGCACTTTTGACAGCCTTCAATGACACTGCCAGAGAAGGAAGGGAAGCATCTCCTTTTTGTTACCATTGTATGTGAAAAATGCTTGCAAGCTGACCTGGCTTCCCACATACTAGTTTTCTACACAAATTTGCAACAGTGTCCGAATCATCTTTACCCACCTGCTCTGCCAAATTATTATGGTACAAACGCTTCGCAAAAAATGCACAATTGCTTGAAATTACACTAGAGTCAAATGTTGATAAAAAGGTGTCACAGAGGGAATGAAAACTAATTGCTGTGAAATTTAATGAAACCCACTGTGTGCCAAGGGCACAGGCAGCCAAATTGAATCTAAAAAGGTGCCAAGCAGGGAAGCTTGTAATCAGACTAGCCCCTGTGTTAGATGAGATAAGCAGAATGACTTTTCTCTATCACGAGATCAAAACAGACTGCAATTCTTATGCATGAGATGAAAAGTTACAGTATTTATCCTCCCAGCTTCCTGTGTTCTTAGCACCGGATCTCCGGCTTAGTGGCCTGAAATGGAATTTGCCATCTCCAGTATAAGGCTTGTCCCAGCCCTTGCAGGTCACCGAGTTCTTTCCTGACACAGTTTTCATTGCAAATTGTTATGGAAAAGAGGAACAAGCTTAACAGAGTTGTGAATGGCTCAGCATAAACTATCTTCATCCATGGTGTCCCCTTCCACAGTGTGGGGAATGAATTTAAGACAATGGAGGAGAATAGGAAATAAAAGATAACGCTAACATAAGAGAAGAAGGAAACAATGGACCATGTTCAACAGATCACTCAGTGCTCACAAGGAGAACAGTTTCCAAAGCATCACTTCATTGTAGCTTGTTAAGAAATCATTTTACTCCTTAATTATTATAAGAGTGTTGTTTTGAATCAGTGTTAAGAAAAGCCTGGTCTCACAGACAGAACTGTGCTTATATTCATTTATAGGAGTAGTCCCTCAAACTCAGGTAGCACAAGGGACAATAAAGCTGTGCAGCCCATCTTCTTTGCTGGAAATAGCTTTGGATTCATTCATTTCAATGGCTTGGGGAGTTATCTGTAGTTTGAGGGACAGATGGGAAGGGCACATCGGTATTTGCCTTGGCCCCAGACCACACAAGAGAGGATCAGGGTCTGCATCTTTGCCTCGCTGACGGGTATCATCATCTCAACCTGCTCGAACCTGCAGCCTGGCCCAAACAGCCAGATTCTGCTCTCGCTGGTTGGACGGTGACCCTGGAATACTTGCCAGAAAGAAAGTTTCTGGTTAGAAAGATTTCCAATACTGAAGAAAGCTCTCCAAAGCCAGCCATTGGGTTTCTTGTAAAAGGCCTTCTCGTAAAAATGTCTTGACTTTTATAACAACCTCTTTATTTTGCAGAATGCGCCTGTAATGGTTTGGGGTTTTGTCTTGGCTGTAAAGAGCTTTATCCCAGTATTTAGTGCCATTTGAAAAAGGACTCGAAAACTAACAGAATTCCTTGAAATCGAGAACATTTTAGAAGTCTTAAGTTTTGTCTTTTCCTGCGTGTAACCCATGCAACATCTGAAAGACCTTCTGTGAGGCAGCAGCAGCAGAGGATACGTATCTCTGCAGGGACAGCAAACGGAGCTTTACAAGGGGGTGAAGCTCCTCTCCCCTCACAGCCCCCCATCCCCCTCCGCCTGCTTCCTTCCCCAGGCAGCACCCTGCTCTCCTTGGCCAGCTTTGCCTACCATAACCCCGGCCTTTGACTGCTCCCACCTCTTGCTCATACTTTTCTGAGGACGCAGTTGAAGTAAAAGAACTTTTGGAGGGATGCAGGTTATCTGAAGAGGAAACTCTACTATTAAAGTAATATGTTAGTCATTTGTTACTAAGCCAGCATTCAGAGGTCTCCTTTTTACCTAGTCCTCTATAAAGCACAAAAGAAATTAGTCAGCATCAGGACTTACCATATTAAAAATGCAGTAAACTCAAAGCATCCCCAATTGCTCAGTCTGACTTTGTTTCGGTTAGGACTTCTTTGGAGAAGCAACCGTCTCTGTCTCTCTTCCCCCACTGATTTGCAGGATGGATTTCTAGAATTTCCTACATCATAACAACAACAACAACCACCATAACAGAAGCAACGCGGTACAACTGAGAACATTTGCACAAACTTGTCAGGCCAATGTACTAATCTCCAAATGACATTTAAAGCCCATAGTCATGCAGCAGCACCTGGTCTGAGTCAAAGCAAAGTCTGAAATGAAGTACAAAGAAATTTCCTCTCATACACACACTCACAAAGGTCCCTCAACATCACGCTACCCCAGCTTCTATAGAATCTCAAAACTAAGCACTTTTTAGTATGTCCTGGTAACCCTTCCCAGTGACTGGAATTCAGCTGTATTGTGACTGATCTGAAGCGCTTGTGATGCTCTGAATATCAAGTTCATTCTGATTAAAAAAAAAAGTATTCATAAATAGGCTTTCGGTTAGCTGCAGGCTCAGACAAAAGCCTGAACTTGTGAAGAAGTCAGGCAGCACACTCCTGAGAAGCCGTAAGGCTATTTCTTACACTCCACTATGTTAGTGGGTTTCACATCCTTTCACAGAGCGCTGTATTTCAGAAGCAGCTTTTGTTATTCCAGATTGATCATTCATGGCTTTATCTCAAATCCTTTCTCCTCAATGCAAGGGAAAAACTTTGTATCCCTTCACATTTATTAGAAAACCATTCTTCTCAAATCAACAATACCACTTTATATTACAAAGGCATCTTTATTGAGAGACAATGCAAGACAACTGAACTGTCAGATTGCAAAGGAAAAGGTCAAATCTTTACATTACTACAGAAATGATACAGTGTTTATCAGAACTCTGCATTTTCTGCTTCATTCTCTCTGGAGCCTTTTGGATCATGTTACAAGATAAAAATAACAATGATTTGTCATAGGTAATTGTTTGGGCTTTCTTTCATTAACATTTTCTTTATATTCCTACAAACTACTGCCAAGCTTACTTAAAAGTCTGTTAGCCCAATAAAGAATTGTACCTGCAAATCAATTAAAAATAGTCAGTTCTCATGAAAGACTGGGATTTGTCAGGCTTCTGCGGGAAGAGGTGGACTCAGCTCATGGTACAGCAACACTCTCAAGAAAGAGTTTTGTTCTAAGGTATTAGTCCTGCTGCAATTAATATTCCGTACCTGGGTAATTAGGCATCCCGTGAAGATCTCCACACTGATATACACTAGCCACCTCCTCCAAATCCCACTAGCCTCAGTGGGTAACAACAACGCTGAGCTCCAGATCCTGCCCTCCCCTGGGTCCCATGGAGGAATATTGCTGTTGATTTCAGCAGGTCAGGCTCTAAGGAAAAGCCAGTCTGGAGGGAAAAAAGTCTGCCTCTTTTCTCAGATGTACCTGGGACATCAGGGGACTGACAGTGGAACAAACAATGTAAATGAGACCTAATCAAGCCTAGTGAATCAGCCTTATCACTGGCATTGTCAGGGGGCATTCGCCATGCCCAATTTTTCATGCCTGAGAAGATACAGGACAGCTACTGGAAGGGATCTGTCAAATGCAATATTGCCCCTCTGACCTGTGATGTCTTGTGGTGGCAGAGTCATCCCAAGTCGAAGGAAAGGATGTCCTTCTTGGCCCTCTGTGACTTAAGGCCATCTCCCCATTGTCTGAATGCCACTCAGGATCTTGCACTTGGGCAACAGAAAAAGCTTAACATCGTTGAAGTCAACAAAGGTCTTCCAGAGAGCCGAAGGAAACCCTTGAGCAGAGAGCCAGCCAACATGATGGCCACTGCAAGGCATGCAGCTGTGGGTGGAGCTTTGGTTGTACAAATATATCCTGTGTTTCTTAATTACACCATGCTCATTCCTAACTGCTCGTTGTATAGAAACAATACACTGGTTGCCCTCAAGTTCTTTGCTTGACTTCATCAAATGGATGAAGGCGACTGAAAACTGGTTTGTTGTACTTTATAAAGCCAAAGTTAAAGAGCTGGTAAAAATGTGTATTGGAGAAGTAAAAGAATGTGAGCAAGGAAAGGAAAATGCAGGTTGAATATCATGAAAAAATTCCAAATGGAATTCCTACTAAGCTGAGTTTCCTGAGAGAAGTGAGAAAAAAACAACACATTACATAGACATTTAACACCAGACTGGACAAAATCCTGGGAAAATATGCCATTGGGAATAATCCTGTCCTGTCTGTAGGGCATATGACTTCATCTGCACTGGAAAATACTGAAACATTTTGATGCCGAAATGAAGTTCCCAGCGATATTCAAATATCTCATGGAGCTCAGGAGGCAAAATGAGCCAGATCTTTCAATGCAGAAACAAAATTGCTAACTCCAGCCCAGATTCTGCTCTAATCAACACAAATGCAGAGGATCTGAAATGAAGTAACTCTGAATTTACTTTGACTCTACACCAGCAAAATAGATTATTTGCTCTCCTGCCTCATGTTTTCTGAAGTTTCATTAGGTTGTGCAAGCAAAGCCTTTTTAAATGAAAAGCAACACACAAGTGCTGAGCATCATTGTTCCTTTCTAATAAAAGAGAGGAAAAAAAAGCAGGAAGCCTGAACTTCATTCTACAGATAAATAAAACAGCACTCCAGGACTTCTTTAGATCAAAAATTCTGTTCTTAATGCAAAATTCTGCTTAAAACCAACACAGCTGCAGCAATATTCAAAACATCACTTTTATATTCAACATCAGTAGAAAACAAAGAGAAGTAAAGTGACTTTTCCCAATATTTTAGCAGCATCTTTCATTTTTCCTAATATAGCAGCATTTCCATTTTAAATGTGCTTCCAAGACACCTAAAATCTAACTTGCAGAATTTGCTCCAGGCTGAAACTCTGCATGGTTCTTTTTTCCCCCTGTATTTAGCCAAAATTTATACTAGTTGTAAATATAATTGAAAAAAACCCCCACAAAAATGAATGTGTGTTTCAAAGCACAATTCAGTATGAACAAGTTAATTCACTCACGTAGCTCTTCAAGAAGAAACTCAGCCTCAGAACCACACCCATTTTAGGCTAATGTCATAATCAAATAATCTTACTTCTAGGATAGAAATATTGAATGGCCTTAAATTGAATATTTGTACTGTCTACTGTCACTGACTTCAAAGGACACACAAAAATCTGCAGCCTGTAAGGGTCCTGCCTTTTAGTAAGATTTTGAAACACCAGAAGAGTCAAGATATCTCAAGTGGTTGGGGACAGAAAGAAAAAAACAGACAGCTAAGTATGAAGGCTACTCTCAGCATCATTTGTCTTCTTCAGGTTGCATCTCCACTATTCCAACAGCATTACAACTCCCTGCTTCCTCTGTGCCACTTCTGGTCTTGCTGGCAGGGATGGCCTCCTCACAGCTACTGATTCTGCACTTTATGACCAGTAATGTTTATTACTGATTCTTCCTTGCTAACTTGCTTAGTTAAAACAGTTGATGTTAGCTTAAATAGCAAATCTTTGCTAACTCAGGCCTCCTTCAGCAGGACTGCTTAGGGAACAATCGCACAAAGAGCTGTCCCGATAGATTGTTTAGTCTGGAGAAGAGGAGAATGAGGAGGAGACCTTATTGCTCTCTACAACTACCTGAAAGGGGGCTGTGGTAAGGTGGGTGTTGGTCCCTTCTCCCAAGTAACTATCGAAAGAACAAGAGGAAATGGCCTCAAGTTGCGCCAGGGAAGGTTTAGGCTGGATATTAGGAAAAATTTCTTTACTGAGAGCGTGATCAAGCATTGGAACAGGCTGCCCAGGGAGGTGGTGGAGTCACCATCACTGGAAGCATTCAAAAAACGTGTAGATGTGGCACTTCAGGGCATGGTTTATTGGGCATGGTGGTGGTGGGTTGACGGTTGAACTTGATGATCTTAAAGGTCTTTTCCGACCTTAATGATTCTATGATTCCATAATCTGTCAGGGCAGCTACCTTTAGCAGGGCTGCGGCTGGGACTTCTGCAAGCAAGGCCAAGGCAGTCATGGGAAACAGGATCCTCTCTTAAAAATATGCAGAATCTAAGTCTGGACCTTTTTTTGACCTATTGCAGATAAGTACCTGCTAACTTTGATTCCCCTCCAGTCAGATTTGGTGGCCCGTCCAGATTCAAGCAACACAGGATACATCTGATTAAGACAGTAGGAATCTAAATAATGTCATTTATAAACCGAGAGCGACAAGAGGACATATATTGCATCAGTTTCGCTTCAGTCCTGAATTTGTCTTAAATTTTAACTCCTGTCTGAACACAGCAGAGAGAGAGAGATGGCTAATCTTCAGTAAAACATACGCTACAAAATCTGTTAAAGCTAACATCACTGTCTAAATTCCCTTGTTCTGAACGTCTTCCCAAACAATAACACTTCCCTGCCTTACTCATCTAGATTCCAAACCCAAATCCAAGCATGTGACCGTGCTGTACCACAGTATGCGAAGGCACCTTGCAGTGCTGGGAAGCAGATGCTGAACATCAGGCACTAGCAGTCACAGGACACAGTTCGGCAAGTCTAAGTCAGGCCAAAAAGCGATGAAGCTGCAAAACTATATGCTGCACTTAATCTTTTGGTGGATGCCTGTGGAAAACTGGAGAGAGAACTGGTGTGAAACATAGCAGCTATGAAGCTGCTTCTACACAGGTTGTTCTGGTAAAGAAACCACAACATGGCACAGCTTAAATGAATTAAAAGCAAGCTGATTGTTGGATCTTAAAAAAAGTAATGATCCTCAAGAAAATGTAATTTTGCAATTATATATTCTTGGTGCTACAGTTTTTAATATTTGCATTAATGATCTGAAAGAAAAGCAGTCAGGGTAACTCACCGCTGGAACAACATATGAAGATCCTGCTTTTCTGGAAGTAATTAAATTCAGATTAGAAGTTGTTTTTTTTCCACATGACTCTTCAAACTGAAAGTATAAGAAGGCTGTCCTATGATCCAGCTACAGCACACCTCAGACTAAACAGTCACAGTGTTCTCTGCTGACCTTATTGCTGAGTCTATGAGCCCATGACTTAGCATGTAATTACCCACTAGCAACATTTAACAGTGCCTGTTCCCTGTTTGCTCTTCCTCTGTTACCTCCTGGTGAGGCATCTGTTCCCTTCATATGTCCTTCTTGCAGTGCCTTTATATGTGCATGTATACACTTGATTAATACCTAGCCTGCAGCTTTCTCTTTGTCTAGGATGAGGATTGTCCTGTCACATGTCTACATCAACACAATAAAGTCACTGAAGCTTTGCATCTGACAAGAGGAAAGAGAGGAAGATGTGGCAAACCAGCCCTGAGCAGATGACTTGCAGGTGAAGAAGAGGGCTTGGTGTAGGACAGAAGCAGATGCCCCTCCCTAGCCTCTCCCCAAAAGTTACCCTTTTGAAAAATATTTTTTGCTAAAGAGAATGAAAGAACTAAGAGGCTATTTTTGCGTAGGTTTTTTCTGGTACAAATTTCAGGAGGAGTTGGGAGGAATTCGTACAGCTGGGGGAAATGGATGAGATAGGCTTAGAACTGCAAGAGAGTCTGGGGTAACCTTGGAAGTCTCTTGAGCATCTCAGTTCTTTTCTGTCCCCAGCAAGGCTCTTCTCAGTTAAATTTTCTCCCTATAGGCAGAAAATGATCCCGACCTTAGTCTTCCAGGCAGAAAGCAGAGAGTCTCACTTCAGCTGTCAGACAAAATAATGGTTACTGGTCACTGCCTTCAGTTCTTTTCCTCCAGCTCCACACTAACTTTCCCAGGAATTTCCGGTCCCTATAGTCAACTGGAACTACCCTCACCAAAGCCCCTAATGAATTCTTCTTAGCCACTCCTCAGAACCAAGACTACCTTCATTCTCCTCAACCCACAGGTTGCCTTTGACTGCCAGCCATGTTTCTTGAAACATGACTGTCTCTTAGCTTCAGTGACTACATCTCTTCCAAGAGCACCTCCCACTTCTTTACTGTTTCCCCAATCATTTTCTTTGAAGGACAGCTTCTGTACATGGTCCCACAGTGCTATGACTTTAGAGCTCTTCCCTTCTCTGCCACCTACGCTTTAGACCTTGATTGTCTTACCTGGAAAGTCAGATTCAGCCATTAATATGCTAACAACTTGCAGATCTTTAGATCTGTCTCCCTTTTGGATGTCCAACCCAAAATCTCAAAGGCTTCTCTAAGGCTTCCTCACAGACAACACTGAGCCATCACCCCACACTCAATGTCCTCCTCACACTGATGGAGCACTCCTCATTCTTCTGCCCTCCACACCCAGCAAGCACTTGTCCCAAGCAGCCTACAGGTGATGGAAACCATTATGGCCACTATTGGCATGGGACATATAGCAAAGGATTTTGCGGCAATTTTGTGTGGTGCTGAGAGCTTTTTCCCAGAAGGCCACATTTTTTTTTCTGACACAAAATCAGAAGTTTTTAGGATCTGTGTCCCCTTTTTCTCAAATAATCAAATGTTCCTTTCATCACCCCTACCCAGTTCAAGAACTCTCCAGATTTTCTAACCAGCAATGCAAGGCCCATAGTTTCAGGAGTTTTAGCAATCCCATGAGACACAAGGGAAACAAAATAGAGAAATACGGAGAGAAAAAGAAGGCACTGCTGAAAATTTTGCTGCTTTATTGAAGGGAGCATCAAAACTTGTGCATTTATCAAGTACAATAAATGAGCGATCAGTACCAAAGATGGCAGTACAAACCACATGGCTACCCTGTAACCATGGAGAGGGATGACTTCTCACATGCCACTCAGAATCAGGGCCAAAGTGTCAGGTTCAGAGAGGTGTTTAAGTCAGCAAGTTGTTTCATGCTCTGTTCCTTTGGATTCATATCCCTCTGATCCTGGCTTCGCAGTCCTACACAGCCAAAGGAAGTTCTGAGTTAGTGCAGATTTCATCCATAACTCCTGTGTGCTGACCATTTTAATGAAAAGCTTCACCTTGCCACTATAACGCTCTTTAAATTGACCATCCTTGCGATACTTGTGTCTTTTGATCCACTGCCTCTCGTAAAACTGGCTAACCTTTAAGTTCATTATGTTTTTAAAATGATTGCTGTGTTCTTAAAATCATTGCTCTGCATTCAGACAGTGAAACTATTCACCAAATTAGCATGTCATATCCGAGCTACCTACCTGCAAATTTCCAGTCTCCCTATTTAAGTGGAATTGACTTGCCACGGCACAATGAAAAGAAGATCAATAATTACAGACTCCAATTTGCCATAGATTTGTTAAACTTCACTTCCTGCTGTCATACCCTCAATAGTTATGGTCAAAGATACATCCTTGCAATCTGTTCTAGCTACATTATATATGCCTCTGTCTTCCAAACATTCAAAGGAAACCAGCTGGAAACGCTGCACTTACTGTTATCAGTGAAGACTGTATCCATCTACATAACTGTGCCCTCAAGAGGTTACAGACAGCATAACTTTCACCTCAGTTACCAGTTCTTCGAAGAAATCCAACAGAAATGTCCATGATGCATGTTCTGAGACACAGCAGCAGCAGTTTGCCGGCCGTGGACTGCAGCCCACTGACAGAATGGGTGGCCTTAGGCTGTTGGCTGCTTCTTGTCACCCACTACCAAATTGCCTTAGAAAATGCTAAAAATAGCACTAGTTTTCATGTAAGCAATTGCTGCAATGGCTACAGAGCTGCCACATGGTCATGCATGGGAAAGGAAGCGGTTCTCATAATTGCAAATGGGAGGAAAAGTCTATGATGCAATCTATGATGCAATACTAGGAGCAGAAACTCAGCATGTATCATCCCAGAGTCGTCTTAAAATACATGTATGCTCTGTAGCGAGGATTATCTGAAATAGCAAATATAGAGTACGTAAGATCTACCCACATCTAAAGACCCTTTGGACTCTCTGTGGATCTGCAGTTTCTTACAGATTCTGCCATTCAATTTTTATGAGACGAGCAGATTTATGGTATAAGCACTCATGAATAATTCACTCCCCTGAGTTGCCACATACAACTTGGGGAAATCCCATCTGTAAAACCTTGGCACCATTAGCTAGTGCAAGCTGCACTACTTTTATACAGGTGTTATTCCACTGACCTACTTTGAGTTACTCCTCCTTCGCACTGCTTAGAAGAGGATCAGGCTGTTTGCTTACCACCTCTGGTAAGCAAACCTCTCTGCCACCTCTTCACAGCAGTAAAAATGCTTCCAAGTGTTGGAGTACGTTAGTTTTAGCAACCTTAGTGCTTTGGCTCACCACAGCTTCAGGGACTTGTACATCTCACCCATTCTTGGGCCTCCCATAATGCTCCGTTGTCAATTGGCTTAGTTCCTTATCAAGCCCGTGTTTTAAGTCATGTTGAGAAAATTATTTGGGTCCTAGATTAATGGAACACTGTTAAAGCCATAAACTAGCTACACTGAGCACAAAAATATTTGTGAGGATTTTATTTGGTTTGATCTCCAAGTAGAGGCCAATTAAACTGATAATCACTGTACTGCCACTGAGCCATATTCAAAGCATACATCGCAGTATATAACTAAACCTACAACTGCAGCACAGGGAACAAAGAGCTGGCATTCCTGGTTAGTAAATCAAGTGAACAGCTCGTGCCTATCTTGACATAAAACAACCTAATAATTATAGTGCCTAGGTTAGACATCTGAATAAATGTAGTCATGTCATTCAAACAATGAAGCTATACTGATTTATAGCAGCTAAGGATCTGATTAAGGATGTAAGGATCTGATCTTTACCCTAATATGTCCCTTCAGTTCATCCAAATTATTATTTTCACCACCTTGTGTCCCCACAGTTGGGTTTTAAGCAGGTTAAAAAATGACGGGTTATCACTTTGTTCATTTCTTACACACTTCCAGCACTGCCGAGTGAAATGAAAGACAACCATAAAAGCCAGTAGAGGGGAAAATTAGGCATGCTGTGTAACTAATTTCTGAACTGTAAGCAAAGTTGTAGGCAATTTTCATTTCATATCACAAGTTCACACTTCTTTGAATTGTCACCTACCAAGGACAAGCACTACCTGCTCGCGCCCTTCCAGGAGGGACGGGATGCTGCCTGCTCAGCTGGGAGAAGCTCCAGGGGTGGCCATGGTGTGGTCTGAAGGGACCTCTCATCTCCTTGCACAGGAGCCAGTACCCCACCTTGGAGAAGGGTGCACATCTTCAGCCCACACCAGTGTCATGGGAGAGAGGGGTTCCTCCCACGTCCCCCAGCTGGCTGCCCACCGCTGGAGCTGCTGTGTTTGCTGGGGTGGCTGTAAGCAGACACAGGCATGGCCGGCCCCGCTCCGTGGGCAGGCAGGGGAGCACGGCCGCGAGAAAGGGGCCAAACACAAATTAAAACCAGACGAGCAGAGCCAGCAGCTGGAAAGAGGGGGGTGGTTAAAGCACAAGCCGGTGATGGCTTTAAGTGAAAATAGCCAGACCGAGCGGGCTTGCAGAGTGTCACCGAACCAAAAATCCCCTCCCGCCCCTGGCTGCCTGGCTGGAACTGTACAATGGAGTAGGCTTCAAGAAGCCGCAGCTCCCAGCAGAGTTAACTCTCCAGCAGCTGCTGCACTTTCAAATTGTCAGGCAAGATTAAATACAGGAATGCCTGTGGGTCACAAAGCTGAGGGAAGGGTGAAGCGACAGGGTCAGTTTGCTCTAAAGTGCAGAAACTACTCAAAAAGTTGGAGGCAGGGCTCCCCACAGCCAGGGGCCTTTCCTTGCCTCGGTTGTCTGCCCCGAGCTGGACAGTAAAGGAGTTTTTGTCTTGTGCTTCCTTAGGGCTGCAGACTCGGGATGCATCCAGACTGCCCGTGCAGGGCAAGTTTCTGTTTGGAGGGAAGAGAGGTGGGGGTCCCGCTGCAGCCTGCCCCTCCACTGCACGAGCCGCGGCGCCCGGCTGGGACCGGACGCTGCGGGGCACCCGAAACGCTGGCGCCTGCGCTGCCCCGGCACCCGAAGCTCGAGGAAACACGTCCCCGTACGGGGCGAGCGCGCGCGAGCGGTGGAGCACTTGCACCCCGCACAAGTGAGTGCCACTGAGCCGCGTGTCACCGATGACAAGAGTGATGATTTACTGGGAAAACTGCCCTATAAAAAACACACTTGAGGATCCTGTTTATTGTCTCATGCCCTTCAAATACTCCACGGTTACAAATACTCCATACAATTACAAACTAAAAAAAGGAGGGGAGGTAATTCTCCCACACACTGTCTGGCCCACAGACTCAACAAACCCGCAGCACCACCAGCGGGCAGCGTGGGTCAGACAGCCCGGCGGGGCTCCTCCTGGGAGGTGGTGGGCCACCTCCACCAGGGCTAAACAATCCCCACTTCAAACCTGGGCCACGAACTTGTTGCCAGATGCACACAACTGCAGAGAGCAGAGGTGGAGGGAGCTCTGCCGGTGAAGGGGGTGGGAAGGAGAAAGAAGAGAAGTTGTTCCCACATAACACAGCCTCCCCCCTGCAAAACCGCGACGCTCCACGCGGCTCTGCAACCCCCACGCTTCTCCGGGTACCTCCATCCCAGCTGAGCTCCGCTGGAAACTACAGCCCACAAAACCGCTGTGAAGACGCTGGCCCACAGGAGCCGACTTGCCATGCAACGCTCAAAGGTTGCACAACGACCGGGCAGGGACTAAGCGCAAGAGAGTGACCACAGGCGGCCGCGTCTCTGGGCCACGTTCAGGCATCCAGACAACCAGCTCAACCATCGAGAGAGCCATGCGGTCTCCCTCACTAGCAGAAAGTTTGACTCATCCCCTCCTCTTCCCAAAGCACCAGGGGAGTCTCCACCTGTAAAACCATATCCTGAAGACACCCCCGTCCCCTCCCCACACAAGCACTTACCCCCCAGGAACTGGATGCCTCCTGCCACCCTGCCCACGGTCCTGGAGATGAGCTCGGACACGCAGCAGCCCATGAGCGCCGTCAGGGCCACCAAGAGGAGCAGCCCACAGCCCAGGCCCGTCACCACTGTGCAGATCCTCCACTCGGCGCTCGGGATGGCCTGGAAGGAGGCGTAGCGGCCACACTGCTCCACCATCACGGTTGTCTGGCGGCTCTCATCCCGCACCGGGTAGGAACACCTCCGGAAAGTGCCAAAGGAAACCGACTTCTCCAGCTGAGACCCCAAAAGCCAGTAGGGCATGAAGAAGCCCACACAAGAGGCGGCGGCACAGAGGAAAGAGAGGAAGGCCCAGACCACACCAGCGCAGGTGAGGCTGGAGGCCATCTTTGTATCTGCTCCAAGACCCCTCACAATGGGGAGACAGAAAAGCAGCTGAGTATTTTAGAGGAGGTTTATGGATAATCCAGAGTCTCTCAGCCTTGACAAATCCTCATGCTGGGAGAAGCTCGGATCCTAACAGACGGGGGGGTGTTTCCTCCCATCATGAAGACCAAGGTCCCTAATTAAATAGCAACACACAAAAAAAGGAGAAAAAGACAAGTTCAGTAATACAGTAATACTGATGTTAGAAAAAAATGTTTATCTGACAGAGTGTTTTTTCTTCCTACAGAACTTTTCATTAAGACATCTCACTTCTCTGTCCCATCCTTGCAAGCAGCCACGAGAACTGCTCATAGTGATACTGGCTGCTGGGGACGGAGGGTCAGCGTGGTGAGGCAGCCTGGCAGGTACAGGCTGCTGTGCACATCCAGGAACGCTCTGCAGCCACCTTCAGGGGTTCCCTGTGTACTTGCCTACTCATTTTTTCTCCACTGTACGTCTTGATCTTTCCCATACCGTTAGAGAAAAAAAGGCGAGGTCTCATTTGCCCTTAGCTACTTGGGCCTTCCTTCTGCGACGCCCGGGGAACGTGCGACACATTATACTTGGCCCCGCAGCTTCAGCACAAAGCCGCTCGCAGTGCCTAAGGCTTTTCAGGATCAGACCCCTGTAGCAGAGGTAAACCTCATTAATTCACCCCCAAGAGAAGTGTTATGAGGTGACATTTTTTTCTAGCACTCCCTTAAGTTGTTGGTATCCCTGTGGAAAAGGAGCCCTTTATCGCTTGATGTCCAGAAGTGCCAGGAACTGCAACTCCAGGTGGGTTCACCTGGTAGGTGAAGACATTGCCACAGCTTTTGGATTCACCCCCAAGCAACCTCAAGCAGTGATTAAAACACAGTCTTATTATTCCTTAATATTCCTGCTTGCACTCAGCCCAGTTCCTTCTCTTCCTCACCTCTCCCCAGCTCAAACCCAGGAGCCTTAACCCCTCTGCTTCCTTCTCAGACAAATCCCAGCCTCTAAAGCTCAGTACCAGCGCAACCAAGTGCTTCTGACTGTTGTAGAAACCTACACACTGTTTCCCAGAGGTTGGGGGTGTATTTCTTATTAAATCCACGCTGGATCATTACTCCAACTGCATTTGTAAATTTATGATCACTTCTCACAGTTGCTGCCAAATTAATTCCAATAGCTATTTACAGGGCTTTTTTTTTTTTCTCTAAGCATGATTAGACGCCAATCAGGGAATTCAATTAATGTACAGACAATAAAATTAATACTACTTCAGTACAAGGAGGGAACGTAGAGAGTCTGTAAGTGAAATTAAGCATGTGCACCACACAAAAGTTTTGTTTACTTTTAAAACACTAAGAAAAAGCAGTCTCTTCTATAACGTTAAAAAAGGTCTATGCTGCTACTCAAGAAGTATACGCCTATCTACTTGTAGCCTATCCGCAGAAATGCCTTTCAACCTGCAAAACACCAAACCTCTGGGGATAAAAACTTGGGAGAGGGGCATAAGCTTCCATCCCTCCAGAGGCATCTTCTGGAGAAAAATCTGTCTGTGTCTTGGCGTGGCACCAAACGTCTAAGGCAAAGTGGGTCATGGCCCTTGGGGAAGATCGTTCCCTGAATCGGGGAAGAGAGGTACGGCTGGAAATGGGGGACAACATGGAGGCTTCCAGGGGCAGGACCCTGCAAACCCGGCGGCTCCGCCGGGGCAGTAGCTTTGCCACCCCGGAGGCTGCCAGCCCACGGCCGGGGCTCTCTCCAGGGAGGCCGACTCCACCCTCCGGCCCCGAAACCCCGCTCCCCCCCCTCAGGGAGTAGGAGAGGGCGGCGGAGAGATCCGTCTCCCCTCCCAGGGAAGGCGGCGGCCGGGAACCAAAACTTGCTGGGGTGATGCGAGGGGAAAGCCGGGGGGCGAGAGGGCCCCCGCGGGGCCGGGAGGGGCAGGCTGGGGCTCCGGGAAGGGACGGGGATGCGGGAGGGGAAGGGGCTGGGAGGAAAGGGGGTCCGGGGTAGCAGGCTGGGAGGGGAAGGGGGGCCCGGAACGAAAGGGGGGTGCGGGCGGGGAAAGGCAGGCAAGGCGGAGGGGCCGGGAGGGCAGGGGATCGGGGCGGGGGGGGGGGGGTCAGGAGGAGGGGGAGCCGGGAGGACGAGGGGCCGGGAAGGGAGAGAAGTCCGGGGTGGCAGGGAAATCCGGGAAGAACGGGGGCCCGGGAGGGGAAGGATGCGGGAAGGCAAGGGGATGGGAGGGCAGGGGATCCGGGCGGGGAAGGGAGTCTGGAGGGTCTGGTGGAACGGGCAAGGGATGCGGTCGGGCGGGGTGTCGGGCGGGGAACGGGATCCGGGAAGGGAAGAAGGTCCGGGGCGGGGGGGCGGGGGGCAGGGGATGCGGCTGTGCAGAGTGGGTAGGAGTCCGGGGGGGCGGGGGGGGGTGGAGGTTCTGGGGGCTCGGGGATGCAGAGTCGTGCAGGAGATGCAGCGTACAAGGAGTGCGGGGGTGCAGGGGGCCCGGGAGGGCAGGGGTCCGAGAGGGCAAGGGGTGCAGGGGGTCCGGGAGGGCAGGGATCCGGGAGGACAGGGAGGGCAGCCACGCAGGGAGAGACCGGGGGACCTGGGGCGCCGAGATGGGGCCGGCAGGGTGCCGGGAAGGCGAAGGGCTACTTACCGGCACGCCGGGCGCAGGGGCTGCCCGCCGCCGCTACCGGAGCACACGGGGCCGGCGGGTGGCGGCCGCCCCAAGCGACTCTCCCCGCGGTCCCGGCGCGGAGGCGACACGGGCGCTCCGAGGCGGGCGGGACCGGGACCGGGACCCTCCCCGGCCCGTCCTTCCCTCCCTTCCTCCGCACGTTCCTCTCTCCCCCCGCGTCCGATTCCTCGGGAGGCAAGGCACTTCGCCGCCTCTCCTCCCCCTTCCCCGCCGCCGCCCCAGGCGGGACCCGCCGGCGCAGTTGCGGGGCCGGGGACGAGGGGCCGGGCGGCGGGAGGAGGGGGGCCTCCCCGAGCCCTCCCGGGGGGGTCCCGGCTCCCCGAGCACTCTTGGGGGCCGCGGCGGTGGGTCCGGGGGCGGTGGCGGGCTCCGCGGCTGCCTGCGGGGTGCGTGGGGCGGTGGAGCCGGGGACGGAGGGGAGGAAAGGGCACGAGAGGAGGAAGAAGCCGGCGGGGAAGGGGTGTTAAATGAAAGAGGGAGCAGCCTTTACATGGGGAAATAAGGATTGATCTGATGGTGTGCGTGCGGTAAGAAGTGTACGTGTGTGTGCGGGTCTGCATGCCAGCTGCTGATCCAGCATTTTGATCGCGACAGTTCAGGAGCTGGTCTACAGCGAGAGTAAATGTGACCAGAGTACCAAGCAGCTCAACCCGGCTGGGTTAGGTCAAGCGGAGAGACAGGAGCGCCATCCCTTTCCCAGAGTGTCTGAAGTGGGAAAGTTTTGGGGAGGGGTTGCCTTCTGGGGGAGAGGTCGGATGGAGCACGCAGAGCCTCTGGGAGAAAGACAGATTTCCTGTTCTGCTTTTTCCTCTCCGCCTTGCAGCTTGAATAAATTCCTTCAGACAGAAGACAATTTTATGCCAGGTTTAAATTATGTCGGCACCAGACGTGCAAAATCTCTTTGGTAATGTTTCTTCTACAGTCCTGGAACATGGCATGTGGTTTAAGTACTGATCATTAATATTATTAATGCTAAATGGAAGTAAGGTTTATTGCACTCAGTCTGTGTTTACACCATTTAATAGTAACAACAGTCATGTTCAGAATTAAATTACAAATCCATGTTATTGGATTTTTTAAAATAAGACTTTCCATTTTTTTCCCCATAATGCAAAGTCTTAAAAGCAGAACACTACTGAAAATGTACATTTTCTCAAGGGATAGAAAAAATGGATTGCAAAGTATCTAGCAAGATCAAGTTTTCCATTCTAACATTTCAAGCATATTCTTTAAGGAGAAGTGCTTCAAATAAAAGAAGTAGGTTAAATACAGTAGGCTGAGGGCTAGAATGTATGCAATAATGTGCTTCACAGGAAGACGATGAAGTCAAAACAGCCATGGCCCCCTGACTACCTCTAGGCTACATCCACCTAGTATACATCTATAATAGCAAGTAATGTGGATCAATCTGATCCGACCAGTTGGTGCTGAGGACCCGAACTGATGTTCACACATTTCTATATAAATAATAAATTTAATATTTTTTTAAATTTCTATACATTTTTCTTCAAACTCATTCCAGCCTGGGTCTGTGGACTGAGGCCCTCATGAGCACTCAGGACCCATCAGTCAGACGCACTTCTTGCGCCCGTGTTCTGCTTTAGTGCCATCTGCATCCACTTTGTGTACTCACCACTGCTGGGTAGACCAAAACGTGGTAAGTGAGGATGATCTGGAGATTCTTTCCAAAATCATGCCCTTGATCCACACCAAAACATGAACGTGGATGTGCCCACAGGGTGGCTGACAGAGAGGGAGCTGGTGTGACTTTCCCAAGGCTGAGAGCTGGAGCCTGCTCCGCAGCATACCGTTCTAGCACCCTCCTCTCAAATCGGCTTTCTGCCTGGCGCCAAGCCTCCGCCCCGAGAGTGCACAAGCTCTCAGGTCTCCACTTCTGCAAGGAGCTATGCGCTTCTTGATGAGTGTAGACACTCTTCATTTACGGCGCTCATACCTTCACTTGGCTCAGTCAGGTATTTTACCTCCTGCTATTCATTTTACCACCACCTGAAATGACAGGGACACTACTCTAACGTTGCGACATTTGCACTGCGCTCTTGGTATAAAGAAAGAGAAGAATCGAGTACTGTTATTAAAGCCACAGTTGTCTAAAGACCTGGTCTGACATTCTTTCCTTAGCCAAGGGCCTCAGTTATAATGAAACTGTGATAAATGTGTATAAATTAGGCATGCGTTGGGATCAGACATGGGTAGAAATTGCTTGGCATTAAAATGACTGTGGAAAAACTTCTGTTTCACACGTGTAAACAGTTTTGCAGTTAAAACTGGCTTTGTAAAGCTAGGGAGAAGCAAACAAGTATGCATTTATTCATGCAATTTATCTCTTCCATGGTATATGCCAAGGTCCCCAAGTCAGTGTTTGCTTTGCTAATGGCATCCCTACAGCAGTTCATTTACTTCCCTTATATGGCCTTTACATTCGCTCCCGGAGTCGCTGCCATTCTGCATTCCCTCATGGAAACTGCACACTGAACTCTGCATCTCTCCTGAAGCATCTTATCTTGCCAACTGTCTCTGAATGCCCCCGCAAGCTGGCTGCATGACTTCGTCACTTGCAGGGAAAGAAGCTTTATTTCACAATCCATCTTCTGTCAGGGAAGGAGTTTTGTTTTGATTAGAAACAAATTAGACACATTGTGTGTATAAGTTAACATCCAAATTATTATTCCATTTTCTTCCTAATGTTTACAACTCAATATGCTTCAACTGTATCAACATTTGCTGCCCCTTTCAGGGAACATTGTGCTTAGAATTATTTTTACTGGGAAAGTTAGCTGAAATATTTCAGTCTGCATCCAACCTGTCTGAAAGAAAAAAGGAGTTATTACCTGGTGCTTCAAGATCCACAGTCTCTCTTGTAACCACAAAAGCAGAGAGACCTTCTCAGAGCAGAGTGATCACAGAAGTCCTGCTCCCCAGGGTCTTGTCTATATTGAAATAGCAGCTGGTTTTAAAACTGGTTCTGAATGTTTTGAAATTTAAGAGAATTCACTTTTGAGAAAGCTTCAGAGCTGGTTGAGGGAACCTGAGCCACGGATTCCCCACTGCTGGAACCACTGGAAGTCAGAATGGATCAAACAGCCACAAATACACTGTCAGAAAACTACCTTAGCAGAGAGATGTGAAAACATGCTTATAGATTTTACCATTTCTCTTCTCCCCGATCCATTGACTAAGCTGCTGTTACAGCTGTGGCCCTACAGACTCGATGGAGCTAAGCAGTGCAGCAGAATAAAGAGAGAAAATCCTGTCACTGTACCTAAATCAATCCCAGATAATATAGACATCACTGGCTTGGCCACAGACTCTTTCATTACAACATATCCAGTAAGACAATCCACTGTCATATAAAATGCCATAGGGGAGTACATATGTTCCCAAATCCCAAGGAAAATGAAGCAGCTAGCGAACCTCCATCTCATTCTTCAGTCTTTGACAAGAAAGACGTTTTTATCTTGCAGGCCACCATCTGGTTTTCTCTTGTGTGGTCTGCAGGAGAGTGATTGCGCCAAGACGGTTCCGAGCATCTTACAAAACTGGATCTTCAGGTCGTGTCTGTACTCGATGTTAAATGAAGAAGAAAGGTGTAGGCACAACAATAGACTTGAGGCTATGTACTGGGAGCAATAGAAAGTCAACCCAATTATTCAAATACAGTCACTAAAAACCAAACAGACAAGTACTGTTAGGGAAGTCACCTGATAACTAATACATTTGCCTGAAAATATGTCCAATCTGCAGCAGCCAGGGAAAAAAATCAGCTAAACAAGCAGAAGAAAAGAGAACCACAAGTCTAACACCTGCAAATTTCTCCGAGGAAGGTACGAAAGCAAACTGAAGTCACTAGATCCTAATATATCCATATGGTGTCTCTTCCAAGTCAAGCACATTGCACATTTTCTACTGTGGGTGGGACCAGACTCCTGAGATTTTGGGCTGTCACATCTGAACCTGAATCCTGGCCTAAAAACTTGGCTCCAAACAAACAAAAAACACCTCTCCAGTCCCATTCCAATACTGTATTATGATTAGCATTTATTTTTATGGTAGTTCTCATGGTGGTAGATTTTACAAATCTTATTACTCCCAGTTCATGAGCAGAACTTAACACATTTCATAAGGACAGTTGTCTTACTGGATATAATGCTGTTGCTGCTAACATCAGTCTTTTAATCTCTGGACACATACAAATAACATGCCAATGAAAAATAAAAAAGGGAAGCATCCTTTATTTGCCATAAAGCCTCCTTATGTTGTTTCTTCTTTATAAAGTTATTACTTATCATCTATTATATAAAAGCCACCAGGTGGCCTGCATTTTGCAAGGCTCTAAAATAGTAGCTGCAGCAAATCAAGCTACTGATTATCTCTTTTGTGTCCTGTTGCTGACAAGCCTGGTGGCTGTGGGAGAGGCCGGAGAGGTTTATTCCGCACCAGCCCCACGGCTGAAGGGAGGAATGCCTGCTCTGCCAAGGTGACGGAGCTCTGGGATGACAGGTCCCAGACCCGTTCTCCTTCAACAGGGAATTTGCTTAGTCCTGCACAAACTCAGGAAAAAGGTGTGGATGATTTCAATCCTAAATTTCCACTGTTCCCAAGTGGACTTTGAAAAATAAGGAACATCTGGATGATGAACGAGCGATTTCCCGGTAAGAAATGCTCATCTACTAGGAGCCTGTTTTCTGTGCATATAGACCCAATACAAATAATTTAATCGTGGCATCTTATTTACCAGGGGAACATCTGTCTATCTTCCCTAGACGCTGTTAAAGAAAGATGCAGGGAACATCCAAAGCGCAGGTCTCGCCACGGTGTTTTCTCGCACTTTGTGGTATGCACATTCAGAGAAATGGGCTTGTTTAACGATGCGTGCAACAGTAAGAAGATTTTTCTTTTTAATTTAAAGCCTCAGTCAGGGAATCGGCTATGAGTTGCGAGTCACGTTTTCAAATCAGGGCCAGAAATGTGCTAGTCCCCAGGTTATCGCAGGGGCAGCGGTGTGTCAGGCACGGCAGCCGAGGGAGCGGAGCCCCGCACTGCTCAACAGTGAGACTCGCCGGATAACCGGGAGGCCGGGAAGTCTGGTCGGGCCAGCCTGCAAGAACAGGGAGGCTTCACACCTCGTGGGGCCCTGTGGAAACGGTGTGGGTTTAGTCTTTGCCCCCTCTGAAGTGTGTGATGCGGGCTGCAGATGGAGAAGTGAAAAGTGAGGGCAGAGCGGAGCTCGTTTCTGCTCTTCACCCAATTTGTGTGATTGGTAACTGCCCTGTGCCACCATCTTGAGGTTGACGAGGTGCGTTTGCAGAACATGCAAGGGTGACTTTAGTGGCACAGTTTGCATTAACTGTGTGTATTTGTGAACGAGATGCAAGGCATCGTCATGTTCCTCCCCTCCAAGGCTTTTGCCGCACAGATGGAGCTGAGCTGCCTCTCCCTAGCAATCATTTGCATCTAGGTCACCATAGTAGATCACATTCCCAAGGATGAGGCTAATGATTTCTGGGGTTTTTAGAAAAGAAAGCTGAAAATCCTCTTGTTGGGGACAAAGGCCAATTCATTTTACAAATGGAAGCTCATTTCCTCCCCGTCATACCCTGAGGTTTGCACAGATCTCAGGCAATTGTGAAGCTGGAACCTCTGAAATCTCACACAGATTCATTCACAAAAAAATTGTAATGCCAACTCTTGTCAGCTGAAACCCAAACAGTGCCCACTTTCGGGTCTATGAATGTCCGCAACATATTCTCAGTGTGGGAGGAACCAAATTCATTTTTTTAAAAGCTTTCTAAAAGACTTGTCAATAGGAAATCCAGTACATATGTAGCATTCATATACTGACACGTGTATGCATTTATGTATTGTACATATATACCTATACCTCCACATATTAAAAATACTGCACAGGGAAAACCTAAGACCCAAATTGGACCGTAAAGCCCAGGCTACCTGCCCTTGCACTGTGAGTGGGGAGGGATAGGCACCTATTCATCCACAGTGGGTTGAATTGTGTTCCGGCCATGCCTTGTGCTCACAGGGAAGCTGCAGCAAGCTGCAGAGGAGGTGTATCTCGGTCTGTGTGTCTGTGTTAATCTTTGGCTTTGGCCCGTGTTATCCTTCCAAATTACAAATTCTTCTTCCTATGTCATTCGAACGCATCCTTTCCTGTTCCCACCAAAAGCTGCATGCCCTGGAAAGAGCTCTTAACTGCCTGTAAAAGGGTTCTCTCTATATTGTGTTGTAGCAAAATAACCTAGTCATAGATTGTGCTTCTGAAATATAACCATATAGTTCAATATTCCTTTTCCCAATGAAAAAGCTAATTAGCAAGGTTGTTACAGTTGCCACTGATAAGGGGGAAGATAGTAATTCCATTAATGTGCTCACAGGAACTTCATTTATATTACCTCTTAACCTTTACAAGGATATTATCATTTCAATAATTAATTGCTTTTTGCCATTTAATTTGCAGTTTACCATTTTCAAGCTAAATTACCCATTACACTGAGGACTCTTTTTTTTTTTTTTTTTTTAAAACTTTCACTCAAATATACACCACAAGCTGTCCTTTGAGAGCTAGGTATTTGCTAAGCCACTTTCACACGTGTCTGAGAAGAGAGGACTGTGGTAGTTCCGTGTATTAAAGAACCGCCCATCGCTTGGGCCTTTAACTATCTGGAGGAAAATGAGGCAGAATGGGGCTGAGGCAGTCATGAGGAGGGAATTAAATCTTATTCTCTTCCTCCAAATTCAGGAAGGCAATGCATCCTTCCTCTGATTGATGCAGCAAGAGTTGTCTTTCCTCTTTCTTCACAACCATCTTGTCTCTGCAGCTGAAGTTAATCTATGCTGCAATACCCATCTGTGAGTGTTTCTGTTAACTTCAGTGACTGAAAAATGAAAGGAACTTTGGCTCAGCCTTGTAAAACACAGAAACTCTGTCCATGAATTACCCAGCACTTAAGCACATCTTCAAACCAGTGCCCGACACTTTGGAGAACGGAGCTCAACACATGTATTCCTGCTCACACTCAAGTCTCTAGTAAAACAACCATTCATTTCAATGAATCAGACACAAGCAGATATCCCTGCGGCAGTGTGCTGGCATACGATCTCTGCTACTGATAATAAAAATTGTGTCCAAATCTCATCATGCTGAAAGAAAATTGGATTAATATTGGTATCTTGGAAGGTGAGTAATGCATCCCAAGTAGGTATATCTCTGATAGAGTGAAACACATACCTATGAGAGATGGATTTGCATGGGAAGATGGAGAGGAGGTGACAGAATGAATAAAGAAAGGAGACACAGGAGAAGAGGAAACAGAAGAAGCAGGTATGAACTAGACCGCGCCACTGATTTATGAATGAAAAACTAATTTTTTTTTTTTCTGATTCAGGTGCAAAAATCAAACTAGCCCTTGGGCAGTTCTACCTTTGCAACTGGTAAGTCCATGATATGTCACCCAAAATGATATGCATCTGGATGATATGTCACATGCCTACAGGCACCAAGTGTATCATTTTACTGTGGAAATAAGACATTTTATTTATTTAATTGTAAAATCAAACATTCTCCCCCCCCTCCCTTCTCCATGAGTATAAGGAGAGTCTGGGCTTACGCTAGCACTCAAACACAGTGTTTCATTTCTACAGCACTGAAGCTGGGGCATACTCTCAATATTATTTGTAGGCAAGTCAAAAGACACAGTTAGGCCAACAGGGGTAAAAACAAAATAAGAGTCTAGCCAATGGTCCATCATACAAGTTTGCAATGCAGCCAGTGGAGAGGACTAGGTAGGAATCTCAGGATGAACTGCCTTCTGAAAGTGCCTTTCTTTGACTCACTTGATAGACAGGAGGCCTGGATGGTTAGCTATAGACTTCACCCCTGACTTTTACATGGTAGAAGATTGGTGAGATGTATCCCACCATAAGTACTTAATTTTGTCTTCAAATCTTCAGGTATCCAAGTTGAAGAAAGTGAGAAGAGATTCAGGCCACTTAATATTCAGAGCTCCCTATATCAGCAGTGGATCAGCAATCACAGCACTAGTAAAGCAGCAAAATAGTCTGCTTTTTGACCTGTGAAAGGAAAGGCTAGCTCCATGCCAGCATGGGCTTTTCTTGCCATAAGCTTTCCACAGTGAGGCACAAATGTTGCTTGAAGACAATCTGCTAATTTCTGCCAGTTAGCACTGCAGTCTGCAATCTGGGTAAGGCACCTGATGCTCCTCTTTAAGGTGTTACTGTGCCTATATTATTAGGGCTCAGGACTTTATCACATAAAAGGCCATGTATGGAACAGAAGTAGAAAGAAGCCACTAACCATCAAAATTAACATTAAAATATCCTTTCAAAACCTCCAAACTGGCAGTTCAGTCAACATGAAACATTTGCTTTTTGAAAGGCATGTGCTCTGCATGCACAAAAATGTTTTAAGGTGTCATGGTTTAAGGGAAGTTGACAGTGATGTGTGATGTATGAACAGGCTGATGATATTCTGAGGAGAGCTCTACCTGCATGGACAAAAAAGTCCTTGCTAGTTTGTATGCAAAAGGAAGCTTGGGGCCTATTCTAGGGAACCTGATGGTCTCTTGTAATTAATACTGTAATTGGAGGTTGCTCGAAATGCTGCGTAAGCTCCTGCCAGGGAGCGCGAGTGCTTCACAAAGCTGTTGACGCCGTGCTGTACACCAGCAGAACCAACCTACTCGGCTGTGGTAGATGCTGACACAGAACTCCTGGGTTGGCAAAACTCTCATCGGAGGAGCAAAATGCGCAACGCATTTTCCTTCCAATGTAATCACAGAGCGACGTCAGTACTATCCAACCATCTGACAGCCGCAACACCCAGGGTGGCAAGGCTGAGCTGTCTCCTCTCTGCATTTCAAAGCAGGCAGTCCATCACCGTGCTCCCACCTGCTGTCCCACAGCCACCCAGCGAGCCCCAGGACAGGCTAAGTTGCTACCACTCTGCTCGGTCTTGACAGATCTGCCCAGACTCATTGCAGCCTCACTATTTCAGATTGCAAATGGATAAATATGCACCAGGGATGTCAAAGTTTAGAAACAAATTTGCTTCCTACAGCTTTTGCCTTCCCTTGGTGACATAATTATTGGCTTCCAGTCATGGGGATGCCAACCTTGTAATAATGCCATGAAGGCAGAAATGACCACCAGAAAGGGATGGCAGGTAATTTGAGCAAGAAACTGCAGGGTTAAACATATGCCTTCTGGAGATGAGCAGATCTTTGCAGAGAAATAGTTTGCAACTCATCTGCAGTGACTGCGACCAGTGTCAGCCGTTAAGTAATAAGTTATTTTTATCCACTGCAGCTCTCCAGCATCTCTGAGGGTGATGGCATCTTGCCAAGGCACTGGAAGGGTGGCATAAGCTGACACACAAAGATGAATGGTTGAGGCAAGCCCGGAGGACACTTCTGAGTCAACTTTACAGAGGGAATCAAATCCAAATACATCAGGTATCTCCACACTGGAGCTGCTGAGAAGTTGTTTTGCATCCCTCCTGACGGATTTCAGAGAGTGCGACTTCTGGTATTTTGGAAACTTTTATTTTTCCTGCTATAGCAGTAAAGTTCTAATAAATTCACCCAAACTGATGAGCACTAGGGAAACCTGTTTATGACACCCATACCTGTAAAATTAGGTTGATGTAGTATCTTGGAATCCTGTGTGAATCCTGAATGACAGCAGTATATGCTACATGTATCACATGTCTTCAGCGACTTGAACTGTAAACACAAAATGACTATAATGGTTGGGTTCTGGGGATAAAAAGAATTGCCTAAGCTATACAGGCATTTCAGTGACGAAAAGTTATGGTTCATCACTAGCTGTAGAGGCTTAAGGCAGTGGTCTGAATTTCCATTAAGGGATTGCAATGAACAGCCTATTCACAAGAAAGACGCCAGAAAAGTCAAGGGAAGAAAAAAATAACAAATTAAACTGAGATGCGTAAGACATGGGTATTTGACCCACAGGCCTGGATTAAAATAGAGCAGTTGGAGGAGCTGTCGAAAAAGGGAACTCTGCCAAGTCTGCAGCAGTTATCATCTGTGTTATAACTTGTGCTGCTGATGTACTAACTCAAAAAGCATTTTTTCTAATGCCATCATTCCCATGATTTATTAGATCTACCTTTGGCTTCTCATGATCCATGTCATGATCCCATAGATGGCCTTGTGTTGATCGGCTGATGTGAAGGCACTGCCCAGTAATTTAGGTATCATTCTCTAGATTTTCTTTGCTACTGACTGACCTCAGCTGAGATCAGGACATACTGAAGGGTACTGTTTCTTTGACTGATGGTGAATAGTTGTAATTTTTGTTCAGTTGTTCAGGCTACTCTTATTTCATCTGTAAAACAGAACACATTCCAGAGACTTTTTGCCAGTGGGACATAGGCAGTCGTTTCTTGAAGAGAAAGGATAGCAGGTCTGGCATACACCATTAGCATTATACTATGTGTTACTCATGTCTTGCTTCTACTTTTTTTTTGCAAATATATTCCTCTTTCTTGTTATATTGTTATAATTATAACAATAATCTCCTATATTACAGATCTCATCGGCATACTAATTGGCATATGCAAAGGAAGATAAGCCTTATAACTCAGCCACAGAGACACGGTGTCACTAAGGTGATGCCGTTAGTTAGCCACAAGCAGATATTAGTTCTCCTGGCTCCACCATCTAAGCCATTTGTTTCTTTTTTTCTACATGAAATTTGGTCCCTCACTGAAGTGAGTGGCATGAACAAGGCTGTTGACCTTGCTGGAGATGTGGCCACATAGTTTAGACAGCCACGTCCTTACAGAAGTCCTGTATTCTGTAGAGTTCTAGAGCCGAATGTATTTAGACCAAATCCTGTTAGTTTTGCTAACACAGTACTTCCCTTGAAATCAATGGTTGGGTTTTTTAGCAGGAGTTGAACAGGAAGATTTCATGGGTTTGGTATGCATTAAAGTGCATACTCTACTGCTAGTGTTATCTTTTCAGTGAGTTATAACAAACAGGAGTTTGCAGCTCCTCAACCAGGTGGCTGATTCAGCATCACATATATTATAGCCACTATTGCTGACTGTGAGGCATGACAATAAATCCTCAAATGAGATAGCATGAGCTAACCAAAAACTTCAGAACTGTACATTCTTCTGGAGCGTCAACGGACACAGACAGGTTTCACCACATGACTACAGGTTGCTGTCAGCGTGACCTTTGGCCAAATCACTCATGGAGTCATTAATTTGCAGAATGGGGTCAAGTCTGTCTGAGCTTTTGAAAAATTGTTAGCTCAAGGAATGGGCTGATTTGGCCTGCTGAAAAGTATCTACAAGAGTAACCTCTTGGAAAATAAACTGACAAAAAATCCAATTCTGATTGACTTAAAGACACAAATCATTTTCCTGTGCTCCCGCTTATCAGCTGGATTTTCTAGCCCAACCACAGCACAAAATAACTTCAAAATGTTGCACAAAGCCAATTAATAATTTGATGGCAGAGAAATAGTGACGAACATAAGGCAGTGATGGACTTCTTTTGGGGTACATTGTGTGCAGTGGAGAGCCTGACAGAGCTGAGTACCACTCTCCTGACCTTCTATAGGGGCTGCAGCATAAAGGACTATTATCACTTCCACAGGGATGGTGTAGCAGCAAGTTAATAAAGCCAGCCTCCTGCATTCCTCGCTCTTCTTCACTGCATCTTAAAGCATCAGGACCTGTAAACTGTATGTAACAGTATCATTGTCAAATTCTTTTTATCTATTACACTGTAAGAAGATACAATTAATTATGGGCATTTGCTGTATGACCTTGTCACCTCCCTGACTTCACTTCATAACCTTTCCTGTTCCTATATCTTCCATGCATCATACAGAGGTAAGCTCTGCATTAGTCTATCCCTCCTTCCTTCCTTCATTCTTTCCATCCTCCTTTTCTCCTTCTCTCCCTTCTTCCCTCTCCTTCTATTCTTCTTCTTTCTGAGTATTTTTATATTTTCTTTTTCCTTCATCATAAAAATCTTCTTTCTCACCCTGCCTGTGATGACACCCATAGCAAGGGCTATTCCCCCTTCTCTATATTTAAGAAAGCATTCCCTTTATGTCCTGCTTTATTACTCCGCCCCCCTTTTGCCACAGGGTAGGGAAATGGCAGCTCCAGTCATGTCTTTGGGGCCAGTCAACCTATTGATCCACTGGAGTTTTATTATTATTTAGCCCTTTGAGGAACAGATTCAGGTGACTACTACAAACCTTTTTGTCTTTGCCTTCAAAAAGTACATGTACTTCAAAGCATTTGAAAGTGCAACTGCATTATTAGCTTGGGCTACCTTAGATAGCAGGTGGCATTCCACAGACCACTCCTTGTTCTGCAGGCTAAACTGTGGTCCTGTCTGTAGAGCACCAAATACGTGTATTGTGAACACTTTCACCAGCTGCATAGTGCTAACAGTTATTTTGCTGTCTAGTCTTGGGAAAAACAAACAAACAAAAAACATAATAAGGAACTAAGATAAGAAAATCAACAGAAAATTGCAAATAGCCTGCAAATATTATTCATATTGGAAAAAGAGAGCTTTTTTTTTTTTTTTTTTTTGTAGCTACGCCTAATATTCCTAATAGAAGAGAAGAAGATAAGCCCTGGTGCCCTCATACAAATACTTCTTTCAGTTGTGGGAGCTTAAAAAGTGCTCCCTTGATTATCTCTTCTGATTTTCCTGGGAGAACACATGTGCGGATAAACACACGCTGTTTCAATATCCTATAGGTTCCTGCCAGCCCAGTGTTACGTTAGCTAGAAACATTCTTGCTTGTGAAACACAGTATTGAAAAAATGTGCACCCATCAAGGAGCATCTGACAGTAGAACTGGATGCTTCAAAAGAAAATGCATGTACCAACTGATAGAGGAAAATCTTTGCGGCTCCTTGTATGTTTGTGGTATAACTTGCCGGACGAGATTTGGCAATGGTCTTGACTTATCTCACACTTGTGGTTCAGATGTTCAAGTCTTTCTGACTTCAAGGTGTGCCTTCACTCTGTCAACTCACCTAACAGGTTAACAGCATTTAAAACATTCAAACTGTGAACAACATCCAATTTCTAGTTGGGAGGGGATCTTTCTAATAATGGGATTTTCTTGACATGCTTAAATATTAATTGCTCACACCTGGGGTGACTGCATGCCGTTTTATTGCTCCATTTGAAGTCTATGGAAAATTCCTCACATAGAGAAGGGAGATCCTGGCTCCCGGAAGCTTAGTCAGGAGTAAAGGACATCTAAGAGGAGATAACATGAGCGAAATAAGGGGAGGAACAGAAACTAAGAAGGGAAACAAGGTGTCTGAAAATACTTGCAAACCTGCTTTCTGAATAGCCAAGAGTAGAAACAAGGCACTATACCAGGCTGTTCAGAAAAGCTGGGCTTTTATGCAGAGGACCTGTGTGAGGAAGCAAACAAAAAAGAAAAATTAAATAGAAAAATGTCCTATCACTACCCCCATCATGCTAAGATTTCAGGTGGTGGGCTCTGATCATAAAAGTTTTTCTTGAGATAAATGACTCGGACTGAAAAAAAAAATAGTAAGTGGTTTAAAACATTCAGAAGTTCAGTGCACCACCCTGGGCATAACGGCAAACGCTACTCTATTTGCTTGCAGGTCTTTTCAGGAAGAGCCTACAGAAGAGCAACGTGAAGTCCCCAAACTCCTGAAGAGTTAAGCTACTGCTTGAGTCTTTGCTTTTGAGCCACACACCATCAGAAAAATGGAACAGACTTTCAACTGTATGTGCAAGGCATTGCTGTTTTCAGAGTTAATACCATGGTGGAACTCTCATCTTCTTAGGTAACAGCTGCGTGCTGTATATAGTCATCTTCTTTCCATGGCATCTTACCTTCATCTGTGTACCTGCTTTTCGTCCTTTGGAAAAGCTCACAGAAACCACTTCATCGCACCTCAGAGCTTGACATGGGATGTGTCATGGCTGCAGGACAGGAGAGGGGCCCACAGCCAGGCTCCTGTGGCTGTTTGACCCAGTATCACCAAAATGGCACCGCCGCGGGTCCCAGGCCAGAGCTGCCAGGCTGTCCAGAGGAGCAAAGCCCGCTGCTGCCATGCTGGGGGACACGGATCACACCACGGCCCCGGCTCACAAAGCCACGTCTCCTTCGCTCTGCAGCAGAGAGGCAGCTCCACTGCTCTGGAGCTGCGAGGAGACCTCGGGGGTAAAACCTCTGTACCAGTAAATGCACAGCCAGAGCAAGACACCCTTTTCATTTTGACACACGTTTACTGTCATTGCTATTAGCTTGTACAATTATTTTTCCTTTTTAGTTCTGCTCATAACTAAAGGATTTATTTAATGAAATAAATATGGCAATCTGGCGTCAGGAAGTGAACACTCTTGCTTATCATCAATCCAAAATCTTTTATTTATTCCCCTGAGTGCCACCTGTACCAGGGACCAAACCTCCAGGTCTCACAACCAAGCGCCGCGGGCCTGCGCCCTGGGCCGGGCCGGAACCAAAGCCCCGGGAGTGCGTTTCCGCCGGAGCCGGTCCGCCGCCGCGACGCTGGGTGCGGGCGTCCGGTGAGGACCGCAGCTATGACCGACACGGCCGCACCGCCGCCGGCCGCTGTCCCCGCGCCGGGGCTCCCGGCTGCCCCCGGTAGCAACCCGCTGTCCCGCAAGCTCAACAAGATCCTGGAGACTCGGCTGGACAACGACAAGGTGTGGCGGGCGGCGGCTGAGGGGTCGAGGCGGGGGCCGGGGCCTGCCCGGCGGGGAGCGCCCTGCGGCGATCAGCCGGATGAGCCGTCAGGGGCTGCGAGCCCCGATAGGCTCCGAAATTGGCAAGCGAGCCGTGTCATACCCTCAGTTCCGCTGCGCAGTCACAAGCTGATGTTTGCAGCGTTAATTAAAAATAAAATTCGTTTTTGCTTCACCAGTGACATGCCACGCGCCTGTTCGTTCCCTCTAAATCGTAGGGAGGTTTGTATTGCTTAGCTCAGAGAGCACTTCTTAAGCTTTTTCGGATTTAAATGTTTTCTAGCAATGGATAGGTCATGCTTTAACCAGAGGTAATCTGATTAAACCTATTGTAGAATAGTAGACAAAGTTGTATGTTATACGAGAAAGACTCAGCAATTATTTTAGTTATTTAACAACTGATCTGGACTGTGTTTAGGTAGGCTTTTTTCTTCTAAAACCACTTAGTAGTTTGGGGTTTTTTTCCCCTCCCTAAAACTATGAACTTGGCATGTTCACAAGACGATGTAACTTGCTTCTTTGTAACTGTGTGGAAGGTTAAGCTCTTTCTTATTTTCTAGGAAATGCTGGAAGCACTCAAGGCTCTCTCGACCTTTTTTGTCGAAAACAGTTTGCGCACCCGAAGAAATTTGCGTGGAGACATTGAACGACGAAGCTTAGCCATAAATGAAGAATTCGTCCACATATTCAAGCAAGTTAAAGAGGTAGTGTTTTTACAGTGTGACTAGGTATTTTGCAAGGTTATTGCTATATAATTTGAAGTTTAAAAAAAGTAAAAAGGCTTAAGGAAGATTTTGACTTTCCAGGACAAACATACTTTTACAGTAAAATTGTTTCATCATTTGTTTCATTTGATGTAAATCCTTTGCAGAGGGGGGTGATGTTTCAAACAGGTAAAAATCCTAAGTGAATGTTGATCTTTGGAGCTGCCTTTGCTCCATTGATTAACAGGGAGTCTAGACTGACTATGTTCCTTGTACCTTGGGCATCTCATTTTGATGGGATGAAGCTGGGCCTAGGTATGCCATTTCTGATTTAAAGCAGACTTACTGTTATTTGAACTTATTTAGGAGCTTGAGAGTATAAACGAAGATGTGCAAGCGATGAGCAGCTGCTGTGAAGATATGTCCAGTCGTTTGAAGGTAATATATAAATAGATGTGCTTTGTATGTTTTTCCTTTTGAGGTGCAACTACTTTCTTTTGAAAGGGTAAATAATTGTTTTGGAAGATTAACAGCAACAGTGAGATGTTTCCATAGTATGCATATTATGTTACTTCAGGATATTAATATGTTTCTTTTTACTTATTTAGAAAATGCGTTGAGGAAGTAACTTTAGTTTCTTCCAAATTGCAATTCAGAATGCAGCTTTATACTTATTTTGAGAATAGCAATGTGATATCCATTTGTATGTGAGTGGAGAGAAAATATTTTATTAGATTGGATGTGTGTGAGATTAAAGGGTTAATTACATTTGTGTATTTCCATTTAAAATTTATGTGCCTTTCCCATTGACTACATCTCTTTAGTTACGTGTTCATATAAACACCTCAAGTGTGTTCATAAGAAAGTATCTTGTAATTCAAAGAGGGAGACAAATCTAGTGTACCATGTTCATTCTATTTGTTTCATAACATTGTCTCAAAATTCTGATACGCAACAAAACCAATTCTGTTTTGTATTAATCTGAATCCATAATATGCTAGAGGGAAAAAAAAAAAGTTGTGTTTTATAGTGCGTTACTAAATCTGGCTTGGGTTTAGTGTACAAGTCCAATATTCAATACAGTGATTTAAAAGGTTTATGGATGCTGAAGTGTAGATGTTTTGCCAAAGCAAATCTGTTCTGCATATAGCACAAGTGAGAATCCTTCACTAAAAAATACTGTGAAAACAGTTGCTTTTTCTGACTTTAGATGTCCCCCTACTTTGATGAATAGGTTTCATAGTTGCTTTTTCTGACTTTAGATGTCCCCCTACTTTGATGAATAGGTTTCATAGTCATTGTATGTATTCCCGTAAGAATGCTTGTAGTCAGATGAACTTGTTCCAAAAAGTGTGAGAGTACAGCATAGCCCACTGCAGTACTTAACTTTCAACTTTGGAAGGCAATGGGAAGTGCACCTCGGAGGTCTCAGATCTCTTTGAACACTGTTAATGTGGATGTATTCCCTCGTGCAGTTCAGGAACTGTTTGATTAAACTCTTAGATGTGGAAATGAGTCAAGGGTCCATGCAGATTTTTGCTCTTTTCTGTCTTTAGATCATGAAGTGTAACTATCGTCTCTGATTTTTTTTTTCCCCCAGAGTAAAGCCACCCTGCAGTGATTTCTTTTTCTATTAAAGTCAGTAGGTAGTTTTGTTCTGTGCCCCCCCTGAGGTTTCCTCTAGAGCCCTGTAGAACTCTGAACTTGTCTCAATTCAACCCATGTTTTCTTTGTCTGTATAAATGTTAAAGTAAGTTAATAAGCCCATGAACAAGCACTCAGTTGTCAAATACTCTGGTATTTTATCTGTAATAGTACATGAAGACTTGCAAGCACGTGCTCTAGCTGAATAAGAAGACAAAGTTGGACTAAAAGTAGAGCAAATAGAAGATTTAAAGATGAGTATCTATAGCATATAAGGCAGAAAAGTGTGCTAAGAGAGCAGAACAAATACAAGATATGAAAGGGACTATATATTGATAAGCCAAAAAGCTTTTTATCTTTTTCATTTCTTAACTTTATAATACCATCCAGTCTGAACAACCAGATACTGTCAGATCTGATTTCAGGACAGTGACTTGGTAAATGCAATGGCTGAAAGGGAGAGAAGGAGGCAAGTGCTGGAATGGTAGAAAGCGGGGTTGAAAGATAAGAAAAGTTGTAATTAGTATACTGAGGTGGAGAGGAAGAGAAAAATATTTCTATTTCAGATCTGCAAGAAACATCAAATACAAGCTTTCTAATTTTTCTGGCATGTCTGACTTTTCTGCCAGTTACCTTGTTTTGTTTAGATGTAAGTTCTTACATTACATACAGTAATAACAGTATCTGGGACGTATTTAAATGCATGTAAATAAAAACTGGCTTCTTTGATATATCTGGCTAGATCCAGAAAAACTGCTTTTCCTTCCTTTCTGCTGTCCTACTGTTAGCATTCTTCTTGGCAATTAGTACTTCTGTCCAGAAAGCACTGGAAAAGAAGCAAATCTCTTCTGTCTTTTTGATTTATTAAAATCTGCAACTCTGAAGGAAGGGGGGGGAAAAAAAAGTCTGGAATTAGTAGATTTCCATACTGAATAGTTCAGGTCTAGTCTTCTGTTGTAATTGTCGTCTTTTTTTTTTTTTTTTTTTTTGTTAGGTTGAAGCACTGAAAATCATTATTATTTTAAAAAAGTTTAAAATATAAATACATCTTAAAATCTAAATATTATCTTACGTAAGTTATAAAAAGCTTAAAGAGATCTTAACTTATTTTGGAACTACTAAATGTTCAGTAAATTCTGTCGAGTTTTTCTTAAATTTGCGTGCTAGTCCATAATAGTTTTCTTTAGAAAATTGAGCAGTGCCTGCTGTTTATGTTCATGGAACAGCTCAGTCATCAGAGGGAGCCTGAAGTTGTACTTGAATGGTTGCAGTCCTACTTTCGCCTTTCAAAGTGTTCCTGTACCTTGACTGCTTTTTCCATTGTAACTAATGTAGTGTGGCAGATAGAAAGGCTGAAATGAATCAGTGCGTGTATGTACTTGCGTTAGACCTCTAACGGGTTGCAAGATTGGCATCTTCATTTTGGCAAACACCGTAATTTAGACCTATTACAGTCTTGAAATTATTCACGCAGAATATCTTTATAGCTGTTTCTACCTCTTCACTTGCAGTACTATTCCATACTGATTGCATTTTGATCTTGGTTTTTCTTTTTTGTTGTTAAATCATCTTATTTTTCTTCCTAAATGACCACTGGTGGTGTCCAGTGGGAAACTTCTTGCTGAGCGATAAATTTCAGAACTCTTTAACTTCAGTTGCAGCAATCCCTTTAGTCATGCAGCTGCCGTCTGTAGGTTAATTGTTTCTGATAGCTTCCCTTGCATTGTTATCACTGAACATTTAGGGCTGTGATGAACTTAAGTGCATTGCTCTTAGAATCGTAGAATGTTAGGTTGGAAAAGACCCTTACGATCATGGAGTTGAGCTGCAAACCTAACACTGCCAAGTCCACCACTACACCATGTCCTTAAGTGCCACATCCACATGTCTTTTAAATACCTCCAGGGATGGTGACTCCACCACTTCCCTGGGCAGCCTGTTCCAGTGCTTGACAACCCCTTCAGTGAAGAAATTTTTCCTAATAATTTTTCTTCCTCCTTACTGCCCCGTAGGCTGCTTGGACTGTAGAACTAAACTTGCTTACACGAGCAGAGCTGTATTCGTGTCTAAAATGTCTGTATGGACACTGGTACCGGGCAGTTTAGCATCCGGAGGAACTTGTTTCATTTTTCATTTTGCAATAGCAAGCAATTTACAGTTGGTGGACAAACAAAATAATCAGAACTATTTCTAATATTTATAATAATGTTTTTGTATTAAATATAAATTAAAAAGCAATTGTGTATGAATATAAATATATATCAAGATGAAAATATATATGGATAAGTATATTAATTTATTTTTTCATGCCTGAAAATAGGGAGAGTTAATACTTATTTCAAGAAGGCCTTTTGTTTCAAAGACTACACTCTTTAAACTGCTTATAGTCAGAAAGCTTCAAAAGTGTTACATATTTTAAAGGTTGTGTAATACATTTGAGATGATTGTGTTTTTCACGTGCTTAACAATTCTAATTGTATTCTAGGCAGCAAAGGAACAAACCCAGGACTTGATAGTAAAAACCACAAAACTCCAGGCGGAAAAGTATGTATACCACCTTACTTATTTCTTGAAGACATGACAGCACTGATGGAATTTTCTTCTAGATCTGATTCTGCCGCTCTTATTTTTGAGTAATAACTTTGGGGTTTTTTGTATTTGTACTTTGTTTTTAACACATATCTGTGTTTGTAGCTTAATTGTAGTAAAACTACTGAACTCTTAGTTTATTACTAGAGGACACGAAAAGGTAAGAACATGTATTAGTGTTTGCTGCAATAAAAATTGGCCTTTCAGGGAAAAGGATCAGTTACAGTGGTACAGCATGCTGAATATGTATATACTTTACCTAATGTTGGTTGATAATGTAAGTTATGTTGTTTTGTAACCAATATGGACCTACTCAATGTCTCACCAGTTTCACAGGCTTCTTGTTGTTGTTAAGGCTTGATGTCCAGTGGAAATCACTCTCTTGTTCAGGGACTGTATGTAGGAACAGAAAGCTGGTTTTATAACCTACTGGTTATATGGTTTATAGCCATATTTAAAGCTAACTGTGAAATACCTGAATACTGCAATAATCCTAACACAGACCACTTTTCCCCTCAGTTCTCCAATCTCTTGTGGAAGAAAATACTTGTATTTTGCTCTTTTGAGTATTTTTTTATTCATGGGAAGGGCATAGTAGCCTATGACAGATACAAGTAATGTTTATTGTTTTTATGGCTGGGGTATCTGGTTTTACAGCTTTAGGGTTTGTGAGTGTAGAAGAATGAATCTCCTTGCTTGATCAGCTTTCTTCTGAGAATTATGTACAATTCACTGGAGATTAGAAATAACTATTTCCAGTGATACGTTTCTAGTAGAAATTATGGCTTTGGATAGCTCTGGGTGCACTTTCAAAATCAGTAGGTTCATGTTGTGAACTTCAGTAAGAAGTGGATTGTGTCCTGTGAGAGTCTGAATGTGAAGTTAGAATGTACTTTGTACATATTTTAAAAGTTGAATGTAGAATAACTGCACAAAATACAATGCTGGTTGATATAAAATGAAGGATTTGGCAAAGTCACAGTTTAAGTAAGTGAGCAGGAGTAAAGTCTTAGAAAATTTGTTACTTTAAATATGAGTATGTGAAGTAGTAGGACAGAGAAGTGGTCATATTTTTTGTAGTGTCAAGAAAAGGAAAGCTGCTTTGATTCCTTGTTCTGAAGCAGAATGGAAGATAGAAAGACCAATCCCAAGTTGTGTATGTCTAATTGGCCTTAAATTCCATTAAAGGAGATCATAGAGACTGTACATCGGTGCTTCTACAATATAGTCCTTACTGACACAATAGTTTACTTAAAAGACTTTCTGCTAATTCCTTTAAGAGACAGAACATCCCTCTAGTGTGGGGAAGAAAAAAAGGTTTAGGAAGTAGCCTGTACTTAAAGGGTCTGTGTGACCTCAGAGTACGCACGTAGGAAGAAGTTCTCTTTTGAAAGGCTCTTTTTAAAGTATACTATGAAATACTAGCAGAAGCCAAACAGTACTTGTGATCTTACAATATGATGCTTATGGAAGATTCATAGTGCCTGTTAATTGTTTTCTTTGCTAAACTTAAGAAAAATCTAAGCAAAAGCTATAGTGGAAGGCTGTTTTGTTCCATTTGGGACATTTTTGTCACCTTTTCTTTTGACTTATTAAATGACAGTTTGTTCTGATGCATCACTTTGGTTTACATCAGGCACATGAAGATGCATCTGCTACTGACTGTTAGGGGTTTCTTGAAAAGCTGGAATCTTGCTTACAGTCAGACAAAATACAGGTCTTAGATTGCTGATTTCTTGAACTTAACGGGTGACATTTCTTAGCCAACAAAGAAGTAGATGGTGAAACTGGGAGGGCATGGCTTCGCTGTCTTCTGAGAGTTGTCCTAAAATGCTGGCTGATTGAAATGCAGAGATGAAAGCTGGACCCATTCAAAAAGAAGGCAATTGAAACAGTGACTCTAAATCAAGAAGAGTCAATCTAGAACAACACCTCCTTTATGAAGAAAGGCCGAGAGAGTTGGGGTTCTTCAGGCTGGAGAAGTGAAGGCTCCAGGGAGACCTTATTGCAGCCTTTCAATACTTCAAGGGGGCTTATAAGGAAAATAGGGACAAACTTTTTATCAGGGCCTGTAGCAATAGGACAAGGGATAATGGTTTTAAACTAAAACAGAGTAGATTCAGACTAGATATAAGGAAGAAATTTTTCACAGTGCGTGTGGTGAAACAGTGGCACAGGTTTCCCAGAGAAGTGGGAGATGCCCCATCCCTGGAAACATTCAAGGTCAGGTTGGCCGGGGCTCTGAGCAACCTGATCTAGTGGAAGTTGTCCCTGATCACTGCAGGGGTCTTGAACTAGATGACCTTTAAAAGGTTCCTTCCAACTCAAACTATCCTATGATTCTGTGAGTTGCTGAGCATAATCAATTTCTTAGAGTTCGTCCTATAAAAAGACACAGAAGTCATCTTCAGACTTCATCAGTTCCAAATTTCTATTTCTAATCTTTGTGGTCCTGTCAGCTGTTTATTTTATGACAGGCTTTTCACAAGGAAACATGAGTTAGGTCAAAGTTTCTTGAAGCTTAGGCTAATGGGAATTTGAATAGCACCAATATAATAGAATTTGCTGTGTAATTTTTAAATTTAACATAATCTTTTTTAAAAAAACAAATTCCATTTTATGTACCATAGTGTTTCTGAGTTAAGTTCTTAAATCAGTGCTGAGTAATGGTATGTTTTTAAACATGACCCTGAAAAATAAAATTAGTTTTGTTCTTCCTTTTCACATTAGTTATGTTCTTCTTTTTCACAAGCATTTTGAAATAGCAGAGATAATAAATTCTGTCATTTTGCTGAACCAGTTTTTTACATTGTCCTTAAGGAAAGTTATTTTGACTCTGCCCTTCTCACTGGGTACTATGTAGTCCTCATCTGTTTTTGCCTTTTTTTAGCCATTTTTAAAAAATAACTTCAGAAATTATTCTGATTTGCAGTAAATGATTTGCTGTGCTAGCTATTGGTCAAAAAAAAGAGATCTCCTATTATGCTTAGCATTTTTCTGATTTACTTTAGCTGACCGTGTTTTTGTAGGAGGAAAATATTTTGATTTGATTCAGTGTTCTAAAACTGAAGGGAGACAGTCAACTTTCAGATGCATTTCATGCATTTATGGTAATTAGGGATTTAGATTTTTTAAAGTATTTAATTTTTGTATTTGAAATTTAAGGGAAGAGAGGCTGCTGTTTTCACTCAGTATGATGAAGATAAAAGTTACTTAGGCAAATAATTGAGTTTGTATTTCACAGCTTTTTATTTACTTCCCTTCATTTTCTAAGAATACATGTTAGCTTTGTCTTTGATCAAAGATGTGTAGTGGTCTTTCTGTAATAGTCTTAAGGCTGTTTTCAGAAAATGACAGGTGGAGCCTTTGGCTTGGGTAAACCCTCTTCATGCCTCGTCAGTTCTCCTGGAAAGTAAATTTTGTCGAAAGATGTTATAATGAGTATCAAGTTTAAAGCAAACTGCAATTAAAAGAACAAAATGGTCACTTCAGAATCAGAGGGAAAAAAAAATCAATAGCCAGAGTCTTTTTGATTGGAATGGTAACTTATCCTCCTAGCTATACAAAGCAACTAAAGGAAAGATTGAGATAGTAACTGAACTATTTTCTTAGCTTGCAACACTTTTTGATCTTGCAAATGTAAATAGCTTTTCAGAAATTTTCCCCTATGTGGCATTTGAACATTGTGGTTGTTTTTTTTTAATCAAGAACTGCATGATAGCGGTGAAGAACAGTTTCCTCAAGATGTAGAGTGGTCATGGGAACTTGAGTATAAGGATGAACATTTTAAGTAAGAATGCTTGTTTGTGCTTTCATCCTTGCATGTATTCTTTCTCTTCTGCGATAGTTGCAAAGAAATGGCTACGTGAGTGGTTCTGTGCGGGTACTACGTTTCTTACGCGAAATAGTTTTTGCATTGTATTATCACCTATATAGTTAGATGTAGTTCAAGATGATTTTCAATTTCCTAAGCTGCTTACCTGAACTCTTTGTTGGTCATCCTAGTCTCTTAAATTTGTGGTTTGAAGGTATAGTGATTGACCTGCAGTATTGTGTAGGTACTCCTGATGAGCTATTTAGGACTTCCTATGTTGGTAAAATGTGTGATTTAAGACACTTGGTTAAATAGGTGGGGTAGAAAATAAGATGGTAGTCTCAGATTTAAGTTAAAACTTCTGCATTCTCAGGTTGTTGCTTTGCATCATTGTTTTTCTTGTAACTTTTGAGCTTTAGATGTAATTTGGCATAAATGCTAAATAGACTATGTTACTTAGATAACAAATTTAAAAAGTAATCTCCCATTAATACAATTGCATTTTTATATTTGTGAATATGTCAAAGTTGGTGCATTTCTTTGGTCAATTAGGTTGCTTGTTCTGAATTTATTTTCTCTGTAAAGACTAGTTAAAATTACTGTACATTAGAAGCAGAACAGGTTTACTTCACATTTTTTTAGATTATGTAATCTGCTTAACATATGAACTACGGGGTTTTTTCCCCCTCTTCTCTCCTTAAAATTGAGACTTATCACAATTTAATAGAACCATGCAGTGTGAAATAAAGTAGTCCAAACCATTCAACCCATCTCTCTATAATATAAGGTTAATTTATTGCTGTTCAGTAGTGTAGAGTCTTGAATAGAATGTTTGGTTTAACGTATTTCATAACAAACTTTGATAATAAAGAAAAACTGAGGTAGTTAATTTAGACAATTTCTGTGAATTGGTAAAAGTCAACTTCCACTCCAATTTCTTCACTAGATTTCTATACATTTACTGGAGCACACTAATATTGCTTTCAGGTTGCATTAGTTGGGTTTTTTGGGGTTTTTTTGTTTAGTAATGAGGAGATTAGTTTGTTTTCAAACAACATCTGCTGTGGTTTAAAAGATGTGCACTTGTTTATTGTCATTGCTAATAAGCTGACAGAAAAAAGTATCGTGCACCTTGAAGTGAATTTTCATTAAAAGCTTTCTGTGACATGTCAGTTCTCTTGTTGTACCTGAGTTTAGTTCTGTTTTTTCTTTGGGTGAGCTAAAAACCTACTTGCAATATGAAACTACTTCACCTTGCATTGGTAGCAAGTGTCCTGGAGTTCAGTAGTTCCCAAACCAGAGAAATAACAGTTCTGTTCTAAAATACTGTATACAGAATGCCAGAAGCCTGGCTTTATAGTAGTTCTACTAGCCACTTAACGGTAACATATTGTGCAAGATTGTTTTTGAGGTTAGCCGCGAATGATAGTCGTTGATCTAGCAATTGAGGCAAGAGACCAGAAGGTAATAGCTACAATATTAATTCTTATAAAATTAAATAAGAGTGATTATGTAAGTGTATGTGTATGCTCAGAGAGATCACAGAAAATAACCCTGCAGTAATAGAAAATTGGTGGGAGTCAGAAGTAGTTTTCTGGAAGTAAAGACCACCATACTCTGAAAACTGTATGAAAGAGTAGGAATGGAAATAGGACAGATATTTTTTGAGTCAGGCTAAAGTTTAAGAGCTGTCATTGAGATTATACACTTGAATGCCTTTACACATTATCTGGTTTTGCTAGCTGCTATTAATCATCTTAAACAGAGCAAAATACATATTTTGATGTTGGAGTCATTAGTTACGTTGATTCTGGAAAATAAATTTCTGTAGCACTAGGATTGTTTCACTTTTTAAAAACACAGTTACCTATGATTCCCAAACATATTTTGGAATTCAGCAGTGTGTTTATTTTAATTAAATTACTTTCAGACTTGCTCTTTATTTAAATTCAATGAACACAGTTCTTGGAGTTCAGTGAATGATTTGACTGTCACCTCTGTGCTCAATACAAGGTCAAAAGTCCTAGGAAAAATGTTCATTAGTGAACATCTGCTGCTTCAGTAGTGCTACACTACAGATCTCTCATGCTTGTCTCTTGGTGGTACCTTTTTCCTTTTCTTTTTTAAGAAATACCTTTTTTCATCATAGTCAATTTGGAAATGATGCAGGAAGTTCAGCAGTATTTGTAGCAGGTTAGAGAGGTTTGTTTTCATCAGCGTATGCTCAGAAAAGCGTTCATCTGGTGGTTTGTACTGATGAGATATATTTCATGTCTTGACCTTTTGAAACTTGTAATTACATTTATTCCTGTGAATATGCTTCATGAGAAAAAGCAGTGATTACCTAAACTGAATTATAATTCCATGTGGGGGAGGGTGAAGGCTTGAAATTCTGAGGCTGATTTTCTTTCCTGATTTGTACCAAAGTAAAGCATAGGTAACAGGGAATAACACAGGAATCAAAACAGCTAAAATGGATCTGAAGGAAAAAACAAACTGATTTGTCACATTATAGCCATGACCAGCAGGCAAAGTGCAAAACTTTATTTTCTGCCAGCTTTTCTACCTGGCAACCATACATGCTTCTGTTGAGGCATGACGTACTCTTGATCAGTATGAAATGAGGCATGATCTTACAGGTTGAGAAACATTCATCAGGAAGAAGTGCAGAATCAGTTACATGATACCATTCCTGGCTGATGTTTGTCTAATCTGCTCTTAGAAGAAAAGCCCAGGAACAGAGAGACCATGATCTTCCCTGGAAATTGATTTTGGTTCTTTATTATTTTACTACCATCTGATGTAGTTCTCCTTTTGCTGCTGGTTAAGCTCATTTATTCTGATCTTATTCCAGGTGGATGTGGAGAACAGCGTGTTATTTTCATGCCTTTGGCAACATTTTTGAATTTGATGGCAAATTTGAAGCTAGACTAAGCAGGCCCCTTTCAAATGTCTTTTTATCAGATTGTATAAAAGATACGCTGAAGATATCAGTCTCTTTGGTATGACACTATGAACTAGATCATCTCTACAAGGTGAAGAAGAATCTATTCACTGGAAATTAATTCCTTTTTAACTTAACTGCTGTTCACAAGTTAGAAAACATATCTTGTATCTCAACCATTGCTAAACATTGATTAACCTAGTAAGTGTGTGTGCGTATATATATATATATCACAATTGCTGTGAAGTTTTGCATGTGAAAATTGCTTATCCAGACTATTCTGTAGATATGTACCAATGATGTTTATAGGAAGCCTGATCGGTATGTAAGTAGAAAATTACTGAATTCTATGAATTTATTTACTGCAGGTAAGCTTTTTTATTCTAGTGTTTAGTAATCTGGCAAGATTTGAATCATTTCAGTGCAGTTAGTATCTTCTGTTGCTTAACTTTTGATTTAGCCTTTTTGATTTTTACCTATATAATTTTAGAGCAGAATGTATTATATGGCAGGGCTACAGCATTGCAGGCTAACTGTCTTTAGATAGGGAGAAACCTTTTAAGTTCAAGTCAACTCTCCTGCCTGCAGATATCATTTGCATGATGACTTTCATAAACTCATCAACTGTTCAACATATAACTAGTGAATTATTTTTGCATTTTGTACATGTTGCTGTTCGTGGAACACTTACCTCAAAAGCTTGTTGTTTCCAGTAAAAATTTTTCCCTAATTTCCAATCTAATTCTTGGATGTAAATTGGCTGTTTTCTCATCTTGTCCTATATCTTAAGGGCTTTCTTCATCTCCTCTCATAAATTAGGTTCTCCATTCCCATGATCATCCTGCTAGCTCTGGTCTAATGGGAGTCCATTGTTCTTGAACACAGATGATCAGGATTGTGATCTGTTTTCCAGATGAGATCTCATCAAAACCATCTGTAATATTACTGCTGCTTTCCTGTATCCTGGGAACGTTAGACAATTCACTATTTTTCTGTGCCTTCCTATTTTTTAATTAAGGAGAAAAAAAATAATAATTATATTCTACAGGGATTGGTCGCTGAATACCTCCTCACAGTATTTCAGTTCTTCTTTAAGAGAAGATGTGTTTGACAGCCAAAATGTAGAAAAAAACATTTGTTCTCAGCATTTACAAATCCATTTTTGCACCTGGTACTTATTTTTAAGGATGGTTTGCTAACACTTGTGTAGAGGTTTTGTTCTATAGTCTTGTTTGTTTGCCTTCCACAAAAACCATAACAGAAAAATATTTTTTCCAATTGCTGCTGAAAAGCATTTATACATGTCTGTTAAAGATGGTTGTAATTTCTTTACGAGTTAGAAATACTCCCATCTTTCTGAGGCTTTAAAAAATGTGTTGAATCCTCAATACCACAAATTAAAAGTAATTTCAGAACATGCTGCTATGACTTGTCCTAGGTAAAGGAAGCTGGCAGATTTTTGTGCTGTATTTGGTGGCAAGATAAAATTAAACTTTAGGAAAGCCTGTTTCTCCTCCACCTCATTTTTTGAGCTGTCTAGGTGATAATCCTAACAAACAGTGCGCATTTGTATTTGGTTCAAGGGAAAAGTGCACGAAGTGCATAGTTTTCCCAGCCTTTTGAGTTCTCTTGCAAAAGAATTCTGTCTCCCTGGTAACGATTAAAACTGGGGAAATTGCTCTTTGTTGGAGTCCCCTACCCTGCCCAAGCTCCAAAGTCTACCAGCGCTAGGCACTTCCCCCTTTGCATCGGTGCACTGTTCCCATGATCTGTTAGTTGTGTCCCTTTGTGCAGGGATAACTTTAGTAAAATGAAAAAAAAAAAACCAACCCAAAATTTAGGATAACAGCACAGTGCAGCCTTTCCTCTGCTGTAGGACACTTGCTTAGAACACAATGTACAAATGATTATGTTTACAGAACAGCCAGTGGGTCTTGAAATGTCCAAGTGTCTGCATAGGTACCAACTGCTGTAGGTTGTAAGTAAGATGGCCTTACTCTAGCTTTTCTTGTTACCTGCATTGTGTTTTGCACAGCACTTATTGCAGTGAAATAACTATAGCAAACTTGAGTGGTATTTTAATCCATTTCACTGCTTTAGTAAGATTGATCAAATTCTGGATAAATATGTTAGCTTATGTCTGAGGAAATATATATATATGTATTTAAAAAAACCTATGCAAATTTATTGGTCTCATTAATACTGTATACTGCCAGGTAGAAGTCAAGGGTACATGCACTTACTTATTTTGTTCCTGATACTTCATCATGTAAGATGTAGGAGCTCTTTCTCATGCAGATTGATAACCAAGGCAACCTTCATAGCCAGCATGAGCAGAGGTGGCTAACCTGGGTTTTGAAGCTGAGTAGCTTGTTGAAATCCCATGTCCTTTGTAAAGAGCCTGAAAGAAATAGCTTTATCAAAATTTGGATGCATGCTTTTAGGTTTAGGATAGAGGTATCTCACCACTTCCGAATCACTACCTTGAGAAGGATAGATGAAACATTGCCGCCACCTTGAGGTTGTTATCTGATTTACATTGTGAAATTTTTGACTTGTGTTGCTAGAGTTTAATATATTGGCTCTGTTTTATAAAAGTTAATTATTGGGAGCATGCAGAGTGGGTCAGTGAGCAGTTATGACACTTGTTAGCCAAAGACACAGCCAGGGATAGGAATGGCTTTAAAGCAGAATGTTTAATTGAACCTTGTTCTCTATAGCAGCAAAAAAGTAATGGAGCGAGCACTGTGCAGTGAGGACTTCCAGGTGAAGAGAGGTTGAATAGTGAGATCTTGTCATCTTGTCATTATTCGTTTTTATGACGTCAGGAGTGAAGGGGGCACAGAATTCCAGCGCAGACTAACAAGCATGCTATTTGTACAGATCCTGACTCTGGTCCTTGTTCTTTGGAAGCCTACAACCCTAATACCAAGAAATCTCTAAAGCAAACTGAAAAAAACTGTTATGCCTGGTATATTGCACTAATTAAAATCAGAGTTCCCCCTGCGCCCAGTTTAGTGAAAGTATGTATTCAAAAAATCTGAACGGGAGATAATAGTAAATGGAGATATTCTGTAAGAGCCCTTCAGAGTTTATGCACTCAGGAGATACACAGGTTCAAAGAACAGAAAAGTTGCTCAACATCCCATCTGCTCCTCTGTGGGAAATCTTGTTTCAGTTGAAACCAAGGAAGGTCTTGCATTTGCTTTCTCCAGTCTCTTTCCTACCATCTTTCTTTTCCCTAAAGGGAGGGATAATCCAGTGTAAGTATTTTCAGCTTTGTGGTTTTATATTAAATTGAGATTTCCATTACAAGAGGAGAGACTTGCAGCAACTATTAAATAAAGTTAATTCACTAAATTACATTGTCTGTTGTTTCAACCAAATCCAATGATAGTGATGTTGATGGGTTAGACTTACTCAGCACAATGACGTGGAACAGGAACGTGCTGTTGAAAGCACCATCATTGGGTGAAACTTTTAAGTGTCCTTGCCTGATTTTCAATTTGAGTAGCTATGTGATATACCTCTAGGTTTTTGGGGGGCTGAGAGGGGAGGGTCCTAATGTTTATTATTATTACTTGTTGTGACTGACTATTGACATGACCTCTTTTTATTATGCCAGAAGGGTTCTGAAGTGTAGTTTTCACAAGCAGTTTCATAGCAGCAGTGAACTAAGTAGTCACTGCCCCCTTGCCTCTGGCAGCTGGGTGTGCCTGTGCAGAACTTAATATCCCACAGTCCCATAGTACAGACCTGTGGTAAACTGAATTAGGGAATACATATAACCTCCACCCAAAAAAACCAAACAAAATAAAAACTTCTGTTTTTTTCCTGCCAGGTTTGTTCCCTGATCTGATTCGCTGCACGATAGTATAAACAAGGGTTCTGGCACAGTGGAAAGGGCAGTACAGGGCAGGGATGAGCAGGGATAGCTGAGGCAGCTGAAGCAGCATGGCTCAGGCATTGTTGCGATGATTATTACGGAACAGACCTGATCCATCTTTCATTTGTGTTGTGAGAATGATGTAGTTGTCATCAGAAAATGTCTCACAAGCCTAATATTTAATTAAAAATACCCTTTTGTTAGTATCTTCCTGTCTGTTAATTTTTGTGAGTATGTTTTGTAGACAGCTTCTCTTGGTATTTTTTCCTCTGACTCCAGCTGAAGTTACACCATGGTTTCCTCTCTTCAGATTTTATCGTGTAGTCTTCCTGCTGAAAATTTACTGAATGTGTTCAAAATGGTATTCTTCCATTCTCCTTCCACTATGTTGAGGTCTACCACACTTTCTGTGTCAGAAAAGCATATCAGTGGGGCTGGAAAACTGTGCCAGGTCTGTTTAGGTTTGAAGACAGTCTTGCATGTCCTTACCCCCATACAAGACATTTAGATACAGTTATTCAAAGAGAAGATGGGGCAACTTCAATCCTTTCAGACCCATCACCTCACGTCTCTTCTCTCCGCCCCCAGCATCTTTTGGTACTTTCCATTCTCTCCTAAATCTCTCTCTCCCCATGCCCCATTCCTTGTGCTACAAAACTGACTCCACCTCCTTGCCAAACCATCATGATGCTTCTCAGTCTTTTTTCTCTCTTCCAAATACTTTTCCTTTCTTCTTCTGCCTGCATTTTTGTATTTCCAAGCTGTGTATGTGCTCTTGATCCCTCCCTTGTTAGACTTCTTCCCTATTCTTCCTTACTTGCAGTGAGCTACCACCAGATTGCTTGGAAAGTGCTATAATTTTTCATGGATATATCTGCTGTCACTGCCTGTTGAGTTGGCCGAAATCATCCTCCACCACTCTTGTTCCTTCCCTGAGAAACATTGAGCTTCATTGAGACACTGAATTTGTTATTGTAGAACTTAATTCGAGAAAATTAGACAGATTGATTTTAAGCATTGCAAAACTGTCAGCATAAAGGCAAAATAGCCACGTCTGCATAGGACCCTGGGGAAACATGGCTTGCCAGTTAAAGATGTGGTATTAAAGCATATGAGGTTTTGGTTTTCCTTTTTGTCTAGGTGTCTTCTGTGTAAATTACAAGTACTGGGTTGCTTTCCCCTTTGTTTTTCATAAATTTTACTGTTAAAGTGCTGTTGGATTTTATATTCCCCTCCTTTTTGCTGTTCAGCGTGCTAGAGCACACTGACAACTGCAAAACATTTAATCTGATCCCTAAAAAGAGTTTGTGGCATTGCAGGATGGGAAGCCAGTTTTCTGTGTCTTCAGCTGAATGAAGTCCAGGCACTAACTGGATGGTAGAAGAGGTGTAAATAAATAAAAGCTTACTTTTCCATCTTTGATCTTGCAAGGAAATTTTAATTATTGCAGTCAGTATTAGAAGTGTACTTGCCTGTCTTACCACCCTATAATAACAGTGTATTTATCTTGCAGTAATTACATTAGAAGCTGAAATGGTCTTAAAGTAATTAAGCCTTATTCTTCTATGATTAGCTAATTAGTGTCTTCTCAATGTCCTGAAAAAGCAGTCTTTATTTCCTGGAGTGCTGGGTGCTCAAACCACAGTTTGAGCAAATTTTCTGTTGCTACAGGAATTCCAGTCCTTTCCTGTGGAATAAAACTACATTCGTATGGGCCCTTCTCTGGTTGTACGGTGTGTGACAAAATGTGTGCAAAGAGATGCTGCCCATCAGATGGCGTTTGCGTATTACATCCCTGCTGTGTTTATCCTCCCTGAAATAATCAACAAGAGAATTAGCCATTATGTTTTGATTGGTCGTGGGATTAGTAAATTTGTATCCCAACTGTATGTTGTTAAAAAGAAGTGGTTCTGTTCTATAGAAAAGTAGATTAATCTAACGATCATTTTGTCATTTTGGGTGCTAGAGCTTCTTGTGTGTCTCTGAAAACGTGAGCTGAAACCCCATTCTTTCCTTGATGAATTTGAAAGAGAATGACTGCAAGCATTACAACTGTACAAGCACAAAGTATCGGGATTAGATAACTTGTGATACAAATGCTAAAGGAATATATATTTTTTAAACAACTTACTAGTTTTCAAATGTGCTTAACTTACCTTTATATTGTCTTTACTCAGTAATTTATGTTAGCTTAATAGAAAATTGTATGTGAAGATGCAACTCAAGTGTTTGATGGCAAGAATGAACTACTAGAATTTAGTAACACTGATTTCTAATACTAATTATATTTGCAAAAGTATGAATATGCAAAATAAATCTGAGATAAGCATAAAAAGGTAATGTCCTCTTCACTTTTGTTTTATTACAGTCAGAGACTAGAAATGAAAGCCCAAGTTGCAGATGCATTCATAGCAAAATTCCAACTGACACCGGATGAAATGAACCTCCTTCGAGGCACGAAAGATGAGCCAATTACTGAGGTAGCTCAATGAACATTAAAAGCTTTGCCCTGAACTAAAATGTAGAAGCATCCTGGCTGAATTGTACATGAGATCTTATTACCAGTTTGTAATTTAATTTTTTATGGAGGAATGTACCTTTTAACAGAATGGTGAATTTCTGATGAGTTTGAAATGTGTGGTGAAAATTCAAGTAACAAGAAAGAAAATCAACATTAAACAATTTAAGGGCCAAGTGAGATATCGTGTGGTTCTACACCTCAGAAAGACCTTTATGAAGGCTGAATTTTCAGTGAAGATGTTTCAAAGCTTCATCACACTCAGATAAAGCAAATGAGAAATTTGCAGTGCTTCAGTAATATGTAGTACTGTGCTTGTGCATGTGTGTGCATTCTGCATGTGCATGTACATAGGTATTCAGTGACTTGAAACAATATAAGCGAAGACTTTCCTTCATTATTATGTGGTTGATGAAGATATTAGCTGCTGACTCACTTTTAGCCACCTTCCAAAACAAGTTTTTTGTGGTTTGAATGAGAAGGCATATTGTTCTGCAGTAAAAGCAAACTGAATAATGAGAGAACTGAGTACACTTAATGGATTTTTATTATTGTAGTTGCATAGAAACCTTCACTTAAATGTAGACTACCTGCTGAGACATACTATCTCGTTTCCACAGGCATCCTGTTTGCAGTTAGAACATTATTAAAGACATGGAACAGATAACCATAAACAGTGCTAATGAAAGCATAAATGGATTGTGTTGAATGATTGTGCACTTGAGTAATTGCTGTATGCTTTTGTACCAACTATTACCATGGAAGTGTGTTGAGGTTTCTAAAGAGCACATGTTGCAGGGAACAATGACAGCAATGCTGTGCCATTTTTTCAGTGCTTGGTTTACACCAGAAGAAGAGTTAGTCCTTTTGCTACTTTGACCTGTCTGAAAAATGTGCAGAAGTAACTGAGATATAATCATAGTTGTGCTATTGAAATGGCAGACTTCAGTAAAATCGTGTGTGTGCTTTTCCCTTATGGTAGAATCGTGCTTAAAACATTTTTAGTCAGGCTACTGTTTCGGCAGTTTTTTAATGTTGGGGTTTTTTCCCTCAAGGAAGAGTGATTGGGGTTTTAATAAACATGATCTTCAACACAGTTGATGCAAGGCAGTAGGTTAAATCAGTGTCCTACTTCACTTAGAATATGTATACTTTTATGTGACTTGAAACAGAATGAAACTACTTTCCTGAGGCAAACTGTATTCAGGTCACAAAAAATATAACAAACAGTTATATCTGAATTAGCTAGTTTCCTCTACGATGTTTGAAAGATAACTTCATGATAAGACACATGGTTGAAAATGTTCGTGGATTTCCATTTCTCTCTAAAACAGTATCATTTTGGCCACATGTCCATGTCTTCTAGGGTTTTTTTTGCCTTCACTGCTGCTGCTGAGTTATTCAGGGTGGAAGGGTTGTCCTGGAAAACAATCTAGTCTATTGCAAATGTTTGATTTTTCATAGAAATTGTTACCGCATTATATGAAAACAAAAAATATCAACCTGTAGTTATTGTACTTCATAATGTTTCAGTTTGCTCTTCAGTTGCTAAAATTAATGGGGAGAAGATAATGGAATACACAGTAATGTCCTCAAAATCTCCCCGAAGTATTAACTAATAAATGCAAAAGACACACATGCTACATAAAAAAAACAGGTTAAAAACACATTATTGCTGCTATTAATTTTTTTTTTTTTAATGGAAGAAAGGCATGATGCAATGGGAAAGAAAACATCCTAAGGCTCTTAAGGTAGAATGAAAGGTGGCAGAGGCGGGGCTTGTATTTTAAAAGTAGCACTTGGAACACAGACCTGCAAGGAACACAAGTAGGGAATTGAAATGGGGACTATAGAGTGCTAAAGATTTCAGTGAGAAATTACTGCTTTTAAACACTGCTTTTATATATTTATTTATTTTTAAATTTATTTAGGATTTTTTCAAGGCTTTGGGAAGAGTAAAGCAAATTCACGATGATGTCAAGATTCTCCTCCGGACAAATCAGCAACGGGCAGGGTGAGTGCTACTTAAATGAGTGCAAAATAACCATTTACTAATTAAAAGCATAAGTTACAGCAAGGTCTCATTCACTACTTTATATGACTATACAGAGTATTTCACAAAAAAACAAATAGTAGTAACATATTTTTAAGTTTTCATCACTTTAATAATGGTGTGTTTTATTTGATTTATACATGCCTTTGCTAGTACTACCTAAAACAGTATTTGCAAATAAAATCTTTTTGTCTTGTAGCTTGGAAATTATGGAACAGATGGCTTTACTGCAAGAGACTTCTTATGAACGACTTTACAGATGGACTCAAAGTAGGTCTGAGAATGTTTTTATGTTTATGAATATTATTATGAAGATTCCTTTAAATTCCTTGATGTGGATTGAACTTGGCAAAAACCTTTTCCAAGATTCATTAACAAGGCTTTATGTTTCCTTCTCAGTGAAAGATTTGTTATGAACCAAATAGTTAGTTGGAGATTCCCTCCTTCTTTGGGGCAATCTCATCTCTGTAAAAGTATATTATTTATGGTTTTAGCTGGTTTTCCACAGAGAACAACAACTACAGTTTGGTAGTCTAAGCAAATTGTTAAAGTGTATTGCATTTCATTTTCTTGAAGGTTACAGGGAAGTTGTTTTTGACAATTTGTTAGTAAGATCTAGTTTAGTGAGAGGAGTGGTTTACTACCTTTAAAAAAGGAAAAAAAATCCAACCTTATTTTATCGGAATGCTCTCTTGACTGATGAATGATTATTTTTCTGCATATGTACTCTGGATGCAAGCGTCAGTGTTCGATGTAACATCTTGATAGTGTAAAATGTAGATGCTTTTTTATTACTTCTCTCTTCTCCTAAGACATTGACGGGAAGATTTGTGCAAAAAGCTGATGCCATTCGGTATTATATTCATTAGCTGTTCTTCAGTGGATGCTGAAACCTCAAATAATAGTTGAGGGTTCACCTTAATGAAAATGTGTAATTTTTATGCTGTTGTTTGATGTCATTTATGTGATTTCCACATCCTTGCATGGAATATACAAGATTATATAGTTAATGTGATTAAAGTTAAAAAAACCACCACCAAACAACAAAACAAACAAATGCGGTAAACAGTTATGAAGGAGCCTGACAGAATTCTGATGGTTGAATGATTTAACATTTGTACATGGGCACAAACAGATACTAAGCTTCCTTTAATTTTTATTATTGTTAAAATTTGTAATGAGCATCCATTTTACAGTGAAGTACTGCTTATGGGGGAATTTAATTACATTAACACAAACTAGGACAGGTAGCATATTCTGGAGGCATCAATTCAGAATCAAAAACCTTTGAGTTTTTAACTCATTTTCATGTTTGACAGCTTGTTATAAAAGGTATTACAGTGAAAATAATGAGCTTTTATCTGTGTTGATATTTTTATAGATGAATGCAGGACTTTGACACAAGAATCATGTGACATTTCACCAGTTCTTGCACAAGCCATGGAAGCTTTACAAGATAGACCTGTCCTGTATAAGTAAGTAAATGTCTGTGATGGTTTCTTAACAGAAATGAGTATTTCCAGCCTATAAAATTTAAAGATGGGCATGAATTACTGTGCCAAGGATGGTGGCAATTTAGTCCTGTGTCAGATTTAAAAAAAAATAAATACAAAAAATCATATTTCAACTTCTTTAAATTTCAGAAGTCTTTTTGTCATAATTATGGTACAGTAAATGACATTGGACTTTTTCCAACTTACTGGTTTCTAATTAAAGTAAAATAAAAGCAGTCTGACATTTTAATCTAAATGAATTGTCAATTTCTGCTGCTCTCATTGTAGGGTTTTTCTGAAGAAAAAAATGCTGTCCAAAGGATGTGATTGTCTCATTTAAATTCCTAAAGTAAAAAATGGATTAATTAGCTTTTACTAAAGTGCTTCTTGTAATAAGAATGTCTTTCTTCATGAGTTGTACAGTAATCTATTAAAAACAGTCTAGTACAGATGGGCTTCTAAAGTGTAGGGGTATTTTTTTATGTAGAGAGAGATATAAAAATAATATACTACTGTTTAGTTCTTGTTCAGAATTGTCTGAAGGGACTTCTTAATGTAAATGAAACGGCACTTAGTAGAGACAACATAACCACGAGGTGGCACTGTAAGAACTGTTTTTATTGGAGTGATCATACCTGAAGAGGGGTATTTCTGTTTCTTTGCTTTTTAGGGTTTGTGGTGGTTTGGTGTTTTTTTTTGTTTTTTTTTTTTTTTTTAAATGCATTCATCACATTTTGCAACTATTGCAAATTACTTTTAGCCACAGGCATCCATGACAGCAGAGTACTAGGCAGTCTTTCAAAGGCTAGCTTTGTCTGTAAGAGTGTCAAATGTGTGAAGGTGTAGGTTATGTAACTAAATCTCCATAGGGAGCTTTTCATGGGGAAAATGCATAGTGCAAGTGGACCTTAAAAATTCTGTCAGTATGAGAGAGAGTGCACATCTTGACATGCTAAGTCAGTTCTGTTAGTTAATGTAAGGGAGAGGTGGTATCACTCGACCTCCCCAGCTATTGCGTGTGCTGCGTTGCAGTACATCTGGCCATAGCTGGGGATTGCAGTCCTTTCTTGCATTCTCTCCTCCAGGCCCTCTTTCACAGCTGCAGAGGATCAGTCACATCTGTGTTCACAACATTTTATAGGATTCTTCATAGATACAGTTTATCTTTTCTGTAATAAATATTTTGTTAAATTATGTTACTTTTGAACTTCATGGTACCATTGTTTTGCTTTCTTAACACTTATGGGGAAAAAAAAAAACGCATCTTCTGTATAAATCTGCAGCTGGCCAATTTAAAATGAATCTGCAAAAGAGACTTTATTTTTCTTCTGACATCTTTCTCACAAAGAGCAGTACTAGTATTACTAAGGGTAGAACTTGGTAGGTAGGACTTTTCTTCTGCCTAAAAGGCAAAAGTAAATGTTACTGTAGAAGATGCAGCCATATGTCTCTCATCAGAGATTATCATGCTTAATTACTTGCTACAGCAGTATTGTCAAAATGGCAGTACTGATGCTTTACATTTTAAATCTCAAGATTTAGTTTATTCCCTCCCAAAAAATTCTGTATAACTTTAGTACATAACAAAATGATGAGTTTAACATATAAAAATTATGTCATGGAAGAAAGTAATTTTAAATTGTTGTTGGTTTTATGCATATAAGCACTGCTGTGTGAACTAAACATTCCTCCAAATCACTGCCCTTGCATCTGATAAAGATTGTGATTTGATTGGGTGAAAGTGGGTAAGATGGAGAAAGGCAGGAGTTTAGAAACAAAACTACAAATTCTTGTTTTCTTCTATTGACTTATGTCTTGTTAACTGAAGGTGGTGGAAAGATTACACCATGGATGGACTTCTGGGAACTGCAGTCAGTAGGGATCTGAAATAAACATTTCAGTTTGGTTTTCACTTCCTGGCTCTAACAGAAAAATTGAAAATTGTTTTGTAGGAAATATATGGAGTCATAGGCTCAAAGCGGTGTTCCTCTTCCATCATGCACTCTGGTTTTCAAAGCTTTTTCTCCATCTCCTTCCTCTCCCTCCAGCAATCATCACTTTACTGTGGTTTTTAAAAATTTAAGCTGGGTTGAAAAGAACCCAAATGTTGTTTTCTTCCTCTAACGTGAGTACCTGTAAAAACATAGTAGTAAATACTGTGTTTCTAGTGTAAATAATAGTTATTACTGAATTTTTTAAGATGCAGGATTTTGTTAAGTTATACCCTGTTCTACTGAGAGCAAAAGGAAAATTAGTAGTTTTCTTTTTCTTTTAAAAAACCAAAATTCTCATTATTAAATGCTGTTTTGAAAACTAGTAAGAAGATCACAAGAACTGTTTCACTGCTGTGTTTTTAACAATCCATTATAGAGCTGTTTATTGGAGGTGGGGGAAGCTTAGCTGGTTTCTACAAACACTTGGGATTTTTCACTGTAACACTGCTACTCCTGGACTGTGGACTGGCAGATCCCAGAACCCTCCCACTTTTAATTGTATGACTTTTGTAAATACTAACTTATTAAAGACTTTTTTCATTAGACTTTTTTATAAAAAATTGCAGATACTACTCTCTGAGTTAACAAGTACAGTGTATGAAGAAAAAGATTTAAAGAGAAATTTCCAGATTCTTCAGCGTGCTTTTGTTCCCCCCCCCCCCCAATAGTAATGTAGATTGAAAAGAGCAAAACTGAAGGTTCCCTTGGACTTTTTATAGCATAATAGAAATCTAACCCAACTTAGAACTGGAACTATATTTGAAACAGTGTATTATTTTATTTTGTATTTTGTTCCCCACATCTGTTAAATGAGTAGTGCATTCACAATTAACTTCAGTCAGAGAGTTACATGCTTATTATTTTTATATCTGTTCAGCTGCTGGGTGTCATTGGTAAGTGATACCATGCTTACTCATTGGCCTTTTTTCAATTATATTGGAAAAATAAACTGTCATGTGTATTTTCTTTTTCTCCTTTGTAATTTATATGTTTTGTTCAAAATGGTTAAATGTTTTGGGGTTTGTTTTTTGTTTTGTTTTGTGCGTTTTTTCCCCCAAGAAAATAGAAGTGTTACGTGGCTTGCAAAAATCTTGTTTCTAAGCAAATGTAACAGGGATGTTAGCAATGTTCATTTGCTGTCCTTCAGTCCCAGCATGAAGGTGGCCTGCTCCAAAAATGAGCCGTGCATATGTTCTTGGTACCTCCTGTACTACCAGCAAGTCATTTGAAATTATGCATTCTGGGATGTAATTGTCCATCTATTAAATATCTAACTAAGACTCACTTGATTAAAACTAGTGAACAACTATCAAATGAAAATAACTTTTTTGCTACTAATCATGTGGTAGCCTAGAAGGAGGACAAAGCCTTGTGTTGCAGTGCAGTAAGTTGCTGCTTCTGTCAGTCAGCTGGACCATATATGAACAGAAGTCCTAGACCTGTCAATACATGCTTATACATACAAAAATGGAAAAGCTGATTTTTCATTTATTTATTTGTGTGGAGTAAAGCCATGGGAGGGTCAAGGAAAAGTTGTCATTGGTATATGTTTAGAGGAGTGTCCTGGTTTTGTCTGGGATAGAGTTAATTTTCTTCCTAGTAGCTGGTATAGTGCTGTGGTTTGGGTTTTGGATGAGAATAATGTTGATAACATACTGATGTTTCGGTTGTTGCTGAACAGTGTTTACACTAAGTCAAGGACTTTTCAGCTTCTCATACTGCCTTACCAGCGGGGGGGGGGGGGGATGTGCACAAGAAGCTGGGAGGGGACACAGCCAAGACAGCTGACCCCAACTGGCCAAGGGCATATTCAATACCATATGATGTCATGCTCAGCATATAAACTAGGGGGAAAGTTGGCCGGGGGCCACTGCTTGGGAACTGTCTGGGCATCGGTCGGTGGGTGGTGAGTAATTGCGTTGTGCATCAGTTATTTTGTATATTCTATTATTATTACTGTTACTTCCCCACCCCACCCCTTTCTGCCCTATTAAACTGTCTTTATCTCAACCCATGAATTTTACTTTTTTTTTTTTTCCTCCCTCTTGTTCCTCTTCCTCCATCCCACTGGGACAGCAAACAAGGAGTCAAGAAAATCAGACGGTTTTGAACGCTTCATAGCAGAAGCATTGATGCAAAATTTCTAGAACTATAAAAATGGTTACTTATATTAATTGTAAACTTGAGCTAGTAAACTGTGATGAGGTGAACTGTTTTGTTGTACCCATTTTCATGTTTCAATAACAGGTACACGTTGGATGAGTTTGGAACAGCTAGAAGGAGTGCTGTAGTCCGTGGCTTTATAGATGCTCTTACTAGAGGAGGTCTGGGAGGTACTCCCCGCCCTATTGAAATGCACTCCCACGATCCTCTGAGGTACAGTACTAGCAAGAATGTATATGAAGTAATCCTTCTTTTGCCTGTTGGCACACTGAATCCCTGATACCATAAACTACTGATTTACACAGAAATTTCTGTCTTTATTTAGGTACATAGGAGACATGCTGGCCTGGTTGCATCAAGCTACAGCTTCTGAAAAAGAACACCTAGAAGCTATGTTAAAGCTTGTAACTATTCAAGGTAGTATTAAAATCAAGATTTTAAACATAAATTGGGAAATGATAGAAAGTAGGTCTGTGATTAAGTCAGAAAGTGTGATTAATTTCTTAGGTTGGGCTTCGGTTCTGAGAGTTTGAGCTTAGATTTTCCTGGAAATAATTTCAGAATAGCTGGTGGTTGCATTTTGACAGAAGAGAGCCCTTAACAAATAAGAGTATTTCAAAATGCACTCTTTTCATTTTACTGTGCTTATGATAGATTTACACTAAATTTACAAAGGGACATTTTAGACTGTAGTTAAGAGTTCAAAAATTGTCTGTAATATATATGAATACATACATGTCTGAAAACATTATCATAGGGTTGCTTATTGAGAATTCCTGTTAAGCCTTGCTGATTTGTTTAGTAAATTTTAAAAATATAATTCCTTCTTCCTGTAATTCTCTTCCTTCTGTTCTACATGTAAAATGGAATTTTCTTCTGTCATGTTATTGACAGAATAGATAGAATAACCTATAATTCCACTTTTACAGAGGTCAAAGTAGGCCCCTCATAGATATGTGAAGCTTTTTACTATCAGAGTTCTCCTTCATTAACAGAACTACAGATTCTCATGCTTATTCTTCATCCCCTTTGCTCTGTTTTAAGTACTTTGGACCTATACTTTGAAGGCCTTTATCCTCTAGAAGCTGTAGTATGATTTGCCTCCATAGCTTCAACCAAGGACTTGTTTAATAAAGCATGTATACTCAGTCGTAACAAACTCATAAGAACTTGTATTTGATCTGTATCTGTATCTGAGCTCTTCAGACTGCACATCTTCATTAAGTCCTGCTCTGGGATTTAAAGTGAATATGCATTCTCTTTACTGCTGGAAGTATTAATTGGCTTTCCTAATTAACAGTATATGAGCAAGGAGGCTGTTTAGGAACTGTTGTAAATCAAACTGAAGGAATGTTGGTTTTTAACTACAGTTACAGTGTACTATAGAAGTAAATTTAATATTATTTGCTGACAGTATCTCAGGGAGACAGGAAGGCAGGCCTCATGATGGTTTTATGGTAGAGAAAAAGACATGGCAATCTTTGTAGATGACTGCCAGATGCTTCTGTTACAATTGGGGAGTCCTTCAGGAAAAGCTGGCCTCATGGAGGATGTCTGGTTCTGCTGCAGACTGGGCTACTGCTGCTGCCCAGATCTGCATTCTGTTCTGAAATTCTCACACCTCTTTGTGCAGTGTTTTATTTAACTATTAAATCCTTAGGCCTTCTGGCAGGACATCAGGCTGAGATGCTATGACCACATAATTAGATACATTTAGAGCATTTCAGCCATAGATCAGAGTAAACGACTTGAGAATACAGAGTCTATAAATGTTTTGGGGAAAAATTTTCTGAAAAAATCACCAGGCCAAACCATTTTTTCCCCAAGAGACTAGTATAAACAAAAGATGCAGTATTTCTGTCTGAAGCAAAAATATGTTTTACTAAGCTCTCCAGGAATGGGTTTGCCATCGCTGCTGTACAGTTTTCAAGAAAGGAAAAGAGGGATTCTTAGTTTCATACTGGGAGCAACAAAGCCTGGGAGGCACTGTCCGTTAACTGTTCCTCTGCATCTCTGGGAAATTTTTGTTATTAAAAGGATGGTTATGCGGTAAGATCTGTAAGACAAAACAGTACTTAATGGGATACTGCTGGGTTTAACAAGAACCATTTATGGGAAGTGCAGCCTTATGAAACACCTTGAGATTATATGCTTGATAGTGGCTAATCAGTGAGTACAGTGTCTGTGGTACTGAGAGATTCAAGTTGAATTCCCTGTGCTGCCGTACAGTCTTCAGGTGTCTGGTTGCGCAGGCAGAGAGTGAGTTAATTTCCTTTAGCTGTTTAAAAAGTGGACATCTTGTTTATTTGCAGTTACAGATAATGACATAGATTGGCATCTCCAGAGGGCAAATCTTCACAATCAATGTTAGATCTAATGTAGGCATTTCCGGAGACTTTAATTACAGCTGTTTGTTTGGGTTTTTTCCATTCCCTATAGAGGGAGCCCAAGTAACGGCTATAGATAAGACACTTAAACTGGGGTTCTAAAGTTAGGTCAGTCAATGTTTTAACTTTAATTTCAACTTGAGTAACTTTTTGCTGATGGAACTCGTTTTATTATTTTAATTCAGGCATCTGAGTTCAGATTTCTGTTTAAATTCTCCTATAGCTTTGTGTAATTTCAGGACTATGGAGAAATTTCAGGACTATGTGGAAAATCAGCTACACAAAAACTTCTCTCCTTAACAAAAACAAACAAACAAAAAAGCCCATAGCTATGGGTGAGATAGAGGTGGATTTGGTCCCAGTGGAAGACAAATTGTGTGAATGCCACATTTTTGGAGAAACATTCCCATCCCAGTTTTTACTTAAAAGAGAACAAACTATGTAGCCCATAATCACATATTTGAGAATAGCTTTTAAAAAGTTTTAAAATTTTAAACTTGCAAATGTTAACTGTTTAAAATTAATGTGACCAAAAATGCTATTAAAATTTTAAGCACTAAAAACATTCAGAAAAGTTTAACTATTTTGCATTGTACTGGACAAGCATAAAACATCCAGTTCTTTTTTTTGGAGCTTAGGTATTCTGCTAACAGCAGCCTTCCAGTCTTACAGAGATCTTGCACTTGAAAGGAAGGGAGGATTGCAGGCATTCTGTTTAAGAGGTGCAGTAGAAACCCATTTTTCATGGAGTTACAGGAACCCAGCTGGAAAGCAGGAGCCAAACGAAGCCCAAGAAAGATCTCTCCCTTACAGAAGGATACACAGAGAAAAGTGATGTGTGGTGTAGCAGGCAGCCAGAAGTGTATCTTCAGTAATGAACTTTTTTCTAAAAGTGATTTTGGGTCTCTAAGAATTGTTTATTCCATAATTCTTTTATGTCAGTGTGATATACTAATACTTGCAACAGTTATATAACCCATTGTGCTGGAAGATTTCTTTTTACTGTTTGCTGAATCTAAAATATTCTAATTGGACATGAAAATATAAGGGAAGGCACAAGCATGCAATATATCAAGATTGCAGTTTAATGTCCTTTGGTATTTGAACCTGTATATTTCTGCAGCTAAAACTTGCATACCCAATAACTTGTTGTTAAGTCAGTCTGGTCTAGCTACACTATTGCAAGTATGTGCTAGGTGCTTGTTATATTGATGAACAGTAAAAGCGTGACTGTTCCTACTAAAAAATGTGTAAATTGTTAGGGTCTGTCTGGGAGCTAGCTGTTACATAACAGACCATACATCTTGTGGTTTGCAATCTTGCTTTTTTCCTTGATGTCAATACTCAAATATATAAACACATTTTTATTATTTTACCAACTTAGTATGCTGAAATTCTTACAGCCACCAAACTGAATTCAGTTGTTTCTGCTTATGTGGCTTTTCGTGTATCTTGGTGTAAAGAGATATTGGCAGAGATCTCTGATCTTTTATAATTTTTACTCTCAGAGGTAATATCTTCTAGTCTGAAATAACATCTGCAAAATATAGCTTCAGATCACCTGATTTCTATCACATGTCACAGTCAGTTTGTTTACTGTTCATTGCATGGGTCCCATCTGAAGATGAATTCCTGTTGACAAGTTTTAAATTAGAATTAAAGTATTGCTTTCTCCATATATCTATTCTGAGTTGTTACCGAAGTGAGAGCTTGAAGATCTGTTGCTTTCAGTTTGATTGATTTATGACAGTACTGGTTGCCATGCAACAATTCGTTTGTGTTCCATGGTAAGATAGGGCAATATTCTTTTTTGTATATAGTTCTGTGAAAGATGAGTTTCAGTTACTGCTAGGGAGGAAGCATTTGCTAATGCTGCAGCACACAGCACCATGGAGGTACATATGTGATTTAATTTGTAACAATGCCACGAGCATGTCAGTACCGAATGCTGACAGACACGTGTATTTATGGTTCAGGCCTTTCAAAACGGTATGTACTGTTGCTCCTTGAGCATCTCACTGGCCTTTTTTTCACTGTTTAATTTCATGAAATGCTAATCTTGAGCCTTACTATGACAGTTCCTTGCTAGATCATTTATTCTTCCCCTTGCTCCTTCTCCCTCAAATCCCCAGGCACTATGTTGTGCTAGGAAGCAATTGCATAGCATAAGGTAATGACTGTCCAGGACTCTGTTTTGTCATGCAGCTATTTCTTAATGGCGGGATTTGTAGTTCAGTGAAGGTGTAAACTAGTCTTGTGGAGAAATGAAAATGCAGTTCCTAATGCTTTTTATGGAGGAGTAGCTCCTACATTTGTTTATTTGTTTTATAGTCTTGAAGAAAAGAGAATTACGTTTGCATAATCTTAGCATGTGTTTGCATTAACTGTAGGTGTGGAAGAAAATATACAAGAAGTAGTTGGGCACATCACAGAAGGTGTCTGCAGGCCTCTGAAGGTGAAGTATTGTGTTTTCTTTAACTTTCTAAATATAAAAATTATTCTGTCATGTTTTGCCAGAACCTGTGTCCCTATCTGTACAATGTATTTTCATTGCCCTTGGCTAAGACTTAGATTCTCAACTTTGAGAATCATAAAACTCTGGTTTAAATAGTCATATAGTGAGAGATATTAGGATACTAAATCTGTATTTTGATTTTTGTCTTACTTTTCCTAATTTCAGGAATGCTTATGTACAAAAATTTAGCTTTGGGATAAGTACATAGGAATGGCAGTAGTGGGTCAAATGAAAAATCAATTTAATCTACTACCCTGTTTTTCATAGTGACCGTTAGCATATGCTTAGGGAAGAGTGTACAGGTTATGCAGTTGTGTCATGGTACTTCTGTAGAAAAGTTTCCTTGTCTGTTCGTGGATGTACAAAGGACTTACTGAGCCATAGCTACTGTCTTGGTATTTGATAGACCTTGATAGATTTTTCTTGCATGAATATATCAAATTGATATAAAATGTTGGTATTCACAACATATCCCTCAAGAGGGAAGCTCTTGTATTGAAAGAGACCATGAAAAATTGTTTCCTACACCATCTTTATGCTACCCTGATCTGATGTATTTGTTGCATCCCTCCACACTTGTCTTTCTTCAAGCTACAGCCTTAGTCGGTTTAGGGGACCCATTTGATAGAAATCATTAATAATGATCTGTCACATCATTAACTGTCTTATTTATTGGATGTGCTTCACATAAGCACGAAATAAAATAATCAAGTTGATGAAGCTGGTACCAGTAATTGCCTGACCGTGCAGTGTATAAATCCAGGTGTTTTTAAAGTAAAATCTACTGTACTAAACACTTTTGTAATAAATTCCTTTAGGATGCTGTAGCTATAACAACTGTGTCCAGTTGCCAGATACTTAGTCTCAAATGTTAACAGATGGGTTCTAAATACTGTACATAAGTTCCTGATAAAAAAATGATAAGGTGTGAAGAGAGGTGAAAATCAAGAAAGTGCCATTTAGAATGTCACAGAATCACAGAAGAGTTGAGGTTGCCAGGGACCTCTGGAGGTCATCTGGCCCAAACTCCCTGCTCAAGCCGGGCTGCCTAGAGCCGGTAGGCCAGGATTATGCCCCGATGGCTTTTGAATATCTCCAAGGATGGAGACTCCACAGCCTCTCTGGGCAACTTATGCCAGTGCTCCGTCACCCTCATAGTAAAAAAAATGTTGCCTAATGTTCAGACAGAATCTCCTGTGTTTCAGTTTGTGCCTGTTGCCATAAAAATGTGATCATCCTTCACGGCCTTTAGGTTTTGACCTGTTGAAAAACACCTGTCATGTTAGACAAACAAAAACTATTGTCATAGCTTTTTTTTTTTTTTTTTAAGATACTTTCCAAACTTTCTTTGTTCTTTTGTTCTGATAATACTGAATGCTGATGTTTAAGTTCAGTATTTCTGTGCATTCCAACAAAGCAATTAGGGATAGAATCAAACCTTTGTGTAAGTCAAAGGGAGTTTTGGTCTTGATTCGCGTACTTATGATTTGTACAGTTTGGTACAGGATGCTTTCCATTTTGATTGCCAAACTCGTTATGCATGTGTGCTTCTGCTATCTGTAGGTATATCTCCCGAAATATTGTCTGTAGTTAGTTACTGTGCTAATAAAAATGAAAAAAATACTAAAAGAACAATTAAAGACTTCCCATCGTATTCTGTATTTTGATAGAATTCAAGTTATGTTAATTTGCTGCCAGTCTAGACTTCTCAATGTAAAATATGCAGTACTTATTGTTTCCCTTGAGGAAATCTTCCATAGCAAAAAAAAGCAGAAAACCCCCAAGCAGAAAAGCCTTCATACAATGCAGTTAGATAATTGCAAGCCATCATGTTGAGAGGAACAACAAAAATAAACTCAGTTTGGGGGAGTCTGTTCTACAACATGTTGTTCTTTCTGAAGATTGTCCACAATAAGAAGAACAACTGCATTAATTTCAGGAAAACACTCTTTGTTGTAGTTGCGTTGCACCACAGTATATTGCTTTTCTAGTGGATTTCTGCTGATGTTAGCAAACCTGTCACTTTGATTTGACTTGATGCTGACATATAAAATAGTCTGATAAAAGCCTAGTCATAGAATTTCCACAAGCATTTTTAAATACTTACAGAATTATGTAGAATTTTCTTACTGGTTTATGCTTTTTCCATGTGAATGTACAATATGGTACAATTTCCTTACTTTTCAAGAGGATTATGCGGTATAAATTGTCCACATTTCTTACTGATAGTTGGTTCGAATTTTAGGCATCCAATTAAACCTTGAGTACTCACTAGTGATAGATCAGGCCTCTCACTTCAGATGATCCTACTTCAGAGGATCCTAAAAAAAAAACCCCATTTAAATTAAAGTCCTCATCTGTTCCATAGCACTTAAGATGAGGTCAAAACTAATAAAATGGTTTTGATGCCTTACGTAGATAGACTTCAGATAGTCTTTTATAGTCAACTAACTACAGGATGCATAGGATGAAGGAGCAGTAACAGCTTTAAATCCAGAACTTCCCTGAGCAGATTAGGTTAAGTCATTAGCAAATGTTGGTTCTTCTGTGCAGTGAAGGCTCCTGTATGGGAAGCAGCAATGCTGGTTTTCCTCTTTTGTTTTTTTTTAATTCTCATTTTTGTTTCCTAACCCTAAAATATTTTGGTTTTTTTTCTCTCCTTCTGCCTATTCTGTCTTTTTCTGTTTCTTAATAATTTTCTTTATTTTTAGTTATTGCTGCTTATTTTTTGGTCCATATTTTTTTGTTCGTTTGTTTGTTTTTCCTCCTGCCTTTCTTATTCTCTTTTGCTGTACACATAGACTGTACTCAGTGTCCATACCCAAATGCCCTTTTATGCAACATTGGAGGCAGGTATTGCATTGAAGAGCAAAGTTCACCTGAGCGTTGAAATTCACTTCGTGCATTGAGCATTGAGAGTAAGAGTCAATAATTTTTCTTTGTCTTTGGTATCTGACTTAGATGCAAAGGGAGAGGATTGAGGAAGCATAATCTTAGTTAACTCTCCCCGTAGCTGGCTCTGACAAGAAGGCACTGCTGCACATCGTGTTCCATTGAACAGCAGACAAATAACTTGGGAGAGCGGGTGGTGGCTGGTGATTTGTGTGTAGCCCTTTCACACACAGGCATGATGGAGAACAGTGCAGTGATAAGTCACAGTCTCTCACAGCTTCATGAGTGCCCAAAGATTGACCCTGGGGCAGCCTTTAATGAGTGGATTGAGACTGTGTGTACCATGTAGACAAGACATCAACTGTCCAACTATACAGACAGTCAGCAGTGTTTTGGTCTATGTAGCCAGTATCTCCTGGTTGAGATAAGCAGTCAATATAGCTGGTCGTTAATTATAAATGTATCTAATTAAATGCTGGTAGGAGGCCTTTAACTGAAGGACGGATTAATCAAGATGAAATTTTGTCTTTTGGGTAAAATACCTAATACTTTGGATGTTCTGAATTGGTGCATGCTTAATGATCAACTATTGTAGTTTAGGGATTTTGCAGCATTGTAGCCGTTCTTGCTCTTCAGTGCTGCGGAAAATTCCAGTATGTACTGGTATTAATTCATCAAATGATCCATTATTTTGATATTTTCAATAAAAAGTTGCAATAAAAATCTATAGAGAAATGGGATTTTCTTAGGTTTTTTGTTTTTGTTTTTTTTTTAAAGAATACATACACCTGCTTGTTTTCTACCCACAGGCTTAGCAACCAAGAAGCACTCTGGTTTAAGCAGAATGTTATAGATAACTGGATGGTCTCTTTTTAAATTTATTTCTGGTTAAATTTGTTTTTCAAAAATCAGACATATATAACATCATATATAAAATCATAGAGATTGGCTTTTGAAATGTATGACCTGAAGAAATATACTTTATTCTGCAGGTTAGAATTGAGCAGGTGATTGTTGCCGAGCCAGGAGCAGTTTTACTGTACAAGATTTCTAATCTTCTCAAGTTCTACCACCATACAATCAGGTATGCAAAATTACAAAGTATGTTAAAGATGCCTTTTTTTAAAATTTTATTCATAAATATTAATATAGTGAAAAGTGTGTTTTCGTGGCTTAGTTCTTACTTTTTACTATGGAATCAAGGATAAATATGCATGATATAGAACGGAATCACAGAATCATAGGATAGTTTGAGTTGGAAGGAACCTTTTAAAGGTCATCTAGTCCAACCCCACTGCAATGAGCAGGGACATCTTCAACTAGGTCAGGTTGCTCAGAGCCCCGGCCAACCTGACCTTGAATGTTTCCAGGGATGGGGCATCCCCCACCTCTCTGGGCAACCTGTGCCAGTGGTTCACCACACTCATTCTGGAAAATGTCTTCCTTATATCTAGTCTAAATCCATGCTCTTTTAGTTTAAAACCGTTACCCCTTGTCCTATCGCTACAGACCCTGCTAAAAAGTCTGTCCCCATCTTTGCTACAGGCCCCCTTTAAGTACTGGAAGGCTGCAATAAGGTCTCCCTGGAGCCTTGTCTTTTCCAGGCTGAATAGCCCCAACTGTCTCAGCCTTTCTTCATAGGAGAGGCATTCCATCCCTCTGATCATTTTTGTGTCCTTCCTCTGGACCCACTCCAACAGCTACATGTCTTTCCTGTGCTGAGGGCTCCAGAGCTAGATGCAGTACTCCAGGTGGGGTCTCCCCAGAGTGAAGTAGAAGGGCAGAATGACAAAATAATTATCAACCCTTTTTATGTAATCTGGTTTCTATAACAGAAGTGGATTTATAGAATAAGAAAACAAAAATTTAGTAAATTTTACAGGTCTACTAAAAAGTTTCTGTGAAGCTTTAGATGTCCTGTACTTAATATCTGCTTAATGACACAGTTGATAATGCTTATTCTCAGAGTCATCTTACAAGTGAATCTCTCAGCTAACATGGAGAACTGTTCCCTGCAATTATTTGTTGTAAATTTTCAGCTTTGAAAATAACTGTATTTGAAATACTGTATGAAGTATCTGACCCTGTCATGTTTCCCCCTCTTCTTCAGATTATTTAATTAATCTTTACTTCTGTTTTCAGTGGTATTGTAGGAAACAGTGCAGCTACACTGTTGACAACAATTGAAGAAATGCATTTGTTGAGCAAGAAGATATTCTTTAATAGTCTGAGTCTTCATGCAAGTAAACTAATGGACAAGGTTTGTTTCAAAATAATACAGCTTTCATGTTTCAAAACACACTTTCATTTCCCTTTTGGCTAGTCAGATTATTAGGTGAATAGCTGTTTTATAGGTCAACTTTTCCTAAAATGGAAGTTTTGTAGTTTCTGTATTTCAGCTATGGAACTACATAAAAAAACTTCCTGTTTCTGTTTTAATTCTTTTAATCGTTTTATTTTTTGTGAAAATATGGCTAAAATACTGTTGTTTAGGAGCATTTGTTTACAGAGCAGTTGTTGTGGTTTAGCCCCAGCTGGCAACTAAGCACCATGCAGCCGCTCGCTCACTCCCCCTCCCCCAGTGGGATGGGGGAGAGAATTGGGAAAAAAACCTCATGGGTTGAGATAAAAACAGTTTTAATAGGACAGCAAGAGAGAAAGAAACAACAATGATAACAACACTAATAATACCGACAAAGGAATGTACAAGTGATGCCCAATACAGCAATTGCTCACCACCCGGCAATCGATAGCCTGTCCCTGAGCAGCGATTTCCGCCCCCTGGCCCACTCCAGTTTATGTACTGGGCATGACATCGTATGGTAGGGAATATCTCTTTGGCCAGTCTGGGTCAGCTGTCCTGGCTGTGTCCCCTCCCAGCTCCCCGTGCACCTCTAGCCTTCTTGCTAGCAGGCCAGCACAAGAAGCTGGACTGTCCTTGACTACTTAGCAACAACTCAAAACATCAGCACATTATCAACAGTTTCTCATCCCAGATCCAAAACACAGCCTCACACTAGCTTCTGTGAAGACAGCCATCTCTATCCTGGCTGAAACCAGGACAGCAGTTCACATATTTTTAAAATCTATGAGAAGCAACAAAATTAGGAAATTTCCCTAAGTGCAATAGTGCAAAGTCAGCTGATTGAGCTAGATAATTTGTATTAATGCATCATCAGATCAGTAGTTAATTACTCATGTACATAATTCCTTTCTTGAAGTTACGAAGTGTATCCCAAGATGGTAAGCTAAGTAAAAACAAAACTTGGACTTTTCTGTCTTTTATAAAAATAGTTTTACCACATGAACATTGCTGCCGTTAAAAGCAGAATATACATTTGTTATACCAAACAACTGTACCTAAGCCCACATCACTTTCCCTGGTTATCTTTTCCTTTCCCAATGACTCTTCAAATTGTGTTTCAGTGAATTTCCCATTGTTCAGTAATTAATATAGTTCTTTCTAATTTCTCCTTGCTTTATTCGTATCATGTTGCTGTTGGTGGATCTACCCATTAAATGTTTTCTTTCTAAAATATAAGCAAAGTCAAAGAAAATTGTTAGGCTACACATGCCTTTCCATTTCCTAGACATCTGATCTTCGCCCAGCATCCCTTTCTGAGATGTGATGAGTCGACTAGGCCCTAAAACCAAGAAGAGGTGCCTGCCTTTATTACTAGCTATTGCACAACCCTAGAGTTCAACAAAGCTGTCACACTACTGTTTTTTCCAGTTAAAAAAACAGTTTGAAAGTGGAAGACAAACGGTGAAGTTTTGTAAATGTATTTCTAAATTATTTGTATTTAACCTACAAAAATAATGCAAAAAATACATAGATTTACAAAAACTATTCTTTGTGCAAAGCTTTGTAGCTCGCTGTTTATTCATTGGGATATTCTGAGTTTGGTCAATGTTGATCTGTGGTCTCAAAGTAGTTTTCTTATTCTGCACAGCTTGTGTCTGGTAGGGTAGATTTAGACTAGATATAAGGAAGACATTTTTCGCAATGAGGGTGGTGAACCACTGGCACAGGTTGCCCAGAGAGATGAGAGATGCCCCATCCCTGACAACATTCAAGGTCAGGTTGGATGGGGCTCTGAGCAACCTGACATAATTGAAGATGTTCCTGCTCATTGCAGGGGGGTTGGACTAGATGACCTTTAAAGGTCCCTTCCATCCCAACTATTCTATGATTTTATGATTCATGTCTGTTGTATTTATCCTACTGGGTCTTGCATCTGTACTCAAACAGGATACAGCACAATTTTTCTACTCGCATAGCTCAAAATCTTTATACTTTTGTTTTGGGCGATATGCTGTTTTCAGTTTGGAGGCAAGTAGAATTCAGAACGAGAGGAATGAGTGATAAAGGAATAGTGATTTCCCAGTTCACAGTGTGTGTTCTTTCTATTGTCACCATGGGAAGGTTGTGTAATCCTCTTTGCCCTCTTAGTTCCCCTTCCCTCAACTCCCAGCCAGGATGTAACTGGCTCTAGATGCTGTTGTTTTATAAAGGAGTCAAATTTGGTTTTACGGATGTTAAATGAAGGCGATGATTGCACTGCCACCTTCAATGGCACTTTATTACAAATAAAGAATGGCGTACCAAGCCTACCATGTAATGTAAAAAGATCATAATATTGCTTTCTCATAAACACATTTTATAAATTAAATTGGAAACATTGACAGTTTTATGTTGTGTATGTGCCCTATGAAGATCCTTCCTCAGTATATAATTGAGGTCAAAAGCTTAAAGATACTCTGTGTTTCAGGAGTTAACAAGGTAACTCTATGGGTGAGAAGGAATCTTACTGTACTGATGTGTAGTTCTTGTAACTGAGAGTTTTAGAGAGCCCTTTGAAACACCCTTATTACCCTTTATGAGTGGACTACTGAGTTGACAGAATGATGTCTTATCTCCTTATGACTGAAATTAATCTTATTTCACAAAAAATACAAATTAATAGGCTGCATTACACTCAGAGAAACGTCACTTTCCATGAGATAAAGACTATGTTTTATCATAAATTTGATTCGCCTCTTATTTATTTTATTATATGTTAATATACAGATAACCAGCTTTTATGCCTTTTCATGTGTTTTCGTTAATACAGTAGCGAATGTTGCAATGCTTTTACATTTTGAGGAATCTCAAGGTTGCTTTTTACCATCCTTTTTATTAATGTGTGTTCAGAACCAAACTGAGTGCATGTATTAGTAGTATTCTCTTCACATCCCAGCCTTTTTATGAGCTTTTTGCTAACTATGTATACACTGCAACTGCTTCCTGATTTTTTAAAATTTTTTTTTGTTGTTAGTGTCAGAGAAGATTAAAGCATTTGAAAACAGACCCTTTGTGCTTACATACGTGATTGCAAAGGCTTCATTGCTGTTCCTGTTACGCACAAAGAGAATACTGACTTGTAAAGTTACAGAATCACTAAGGTTGGAAAAGACCTTCAAGATCATCAAGTCCAACCATTAATCCAGTGCCACCATGTCCCCTAAACCATATCCTGAAGCGCCACATCCACACGTTTTTTGAACACTTCCAGAGATGGCGACTCCACCACCTCCCTGGGCAGCCTGTTCCAATGTTTGACCACCCTCTCAGTGAAGAAATTTTTCCTAATATCCAGTCTAAACCTCCCCTGGCGCAACTTGAGGCCATTTCCTCTTGTCCTATCACTAGTTACTTGGGAGAAGAGGCCAACACCCTCGTCGCCACAACCCCCTATCATGTAATTGTAGAAGGTGATAAGGTCTCCCCTCAGCCTCCTCTTCTCCAGACTAAACAACCCCAGTTCCCTCAGCCGCTCCCCATAAGGCTTGTGCTCCAGACCCCTCACCAGCTTTGTTGCCCTTCTCTGGACACGCTCCAGCACCTCAGTGTCCTTCTTGTAGTGAGGGGCCCAAAACTGAACACAGGATTCAAGGTGTGGCCTCACCAGTGCCGAGTACAGGGGCACAATCACTTCGCTACTTCTGCTGGCCACACTATCCCTGATACAGGCCAGGATGCTGTTGGGCTTCCTGGCCACCTGGGCACATTGCCGGCTCATATTCAGCCGGCTGTCAACCAGCACCCCCAGGTCCCTTTCCGCCGGGCAGCTCTCTAGCCACTCCTCCCCAAGCCTTTAGTGTTGCAAGGGGTTGTTGTGGCCGAAGTGCAGGACCCAGCACTTGGCCTTATTAAACCTCATACAGTTGACATCTGCCCATTGATCCAGCCTGTCCAGAACCCTCTGCAGAGCTCTCCTACCCTCCAGCAGATCAACATGCCCACCCAACTTGGTGTCATCTGCAAACTTAGTGAGGGAGCACTCGATCCCCTCATCCAGATCATCAATAAAGATATTGAACAAGACCGGCCCCAGAACCTAGCCCTGGGGAACACCACTCGTGACCGGCCGCCAGCCGGATTTAACGCCATTCACCACAACTCTCTGGGCTTGGCCATCCAGCCAGTTCTTCACATTAGTAAATTCCTTTTTACTTGGGACAATCTGGAAGTCGTGGTTCCTTGTTTCTGCTTGTATTTTGCATCTTAAGGCATTGATGAGCCTGTTTTAAAGAATATCAGCTGTCCATTACTGTGATTAAGATATGATTCTTAAGGCAATTTAAATAACTTTGGAAATAGATTAAAATATAAATAGGATGTTCTTAAATAAAAATATTGTGATTTCTATAAACTTAAGTGCCCCTTTTGTTAGATCTAATGAAAGTGGTGAATACAACCTGTGTGAGGTATACCATTTTAATGACAGTACTTCAGTATCATCAGTTGTTGCTAATAATCTGAAAATCATTACGCAAGAAATTCTGAATGGAAATCAGTTCTACAATTTTTATTTAATTTAATAGAGAATTTAAGTGTTTTCTTAATTGCTGTTTGTAGCTACAAAATTTCAGAAGACTTAGTCATAATTACCAGTGAATTTGTAACTTGACAGGAGTCTCTTTAGCCCCGTGCAAATTCTCTTGTGGTGTTGTGTGGGGAGAACTGCCTCGAAACACTGATGTGTTACTGTATCTTTCTATGGTATGTTTTTTTAATACCTGCAGTCTTACCTAGTAGTTGATAGATCAGAATACTATTTAAACAAATTTTTCTCTTAGGTACAGCTAGTTGGGAACTTTTTTTAGACAAAGCACGTTTCATTAAATATGCTAACTCGTCAAGATCCCCTCCTTTGGATGTGTAGGAATGACAGGATGGTATTTGGCTCACATGTCCTCATCACCACAGACAGTTTAATTCCCTAGGTTATTGATTATGCTGAGTTGAACATTGCCTTCAAACAGGCTGGGATTTAATTGAGGAAAACTGAGACTTGAGGCTGTACTTTCTGAGACAAGAAAATAGCTGCTTCTTCACATCTATTTTTGAGAAGAGTCCCATATTACATAAGGAGTGTCACAAGCATGGAGCTGTATGGAAACTTAGTCTTAGATCAGGATTGGAAGGCAGTCTTAGATCAGGATTCTCCCTCTTGGTTGTCAAGCCATCAGTGTAAATGACACAGGGAAATCCCTGGTTACCTCAGAGTACTTAACTGGTTTGCCTAGGAGCACTTTCCTGTGAGCTTTTTTTTTCATTACATCAGAAAATCTCAAGCATCCTGGTTTTAATCTGAAAATAAGGTAGTCGGCAGTTGTCACAATTTCAGACTCTTCAGTCTGAGAAACCCTTTTTATGGTGTTCTCATTCAGACTTCTCAGGTAGCTCTTTACCATCTGAAATCTATGTAACAGAAATATTCAGCATACTGCCTGAGAGTACGTCCATTGTTATTAAAGAAAGGTAATACACAAGGCAATCTCTTTGGCTCCTATACTCCTTGAAACCTGACGTGAAGCTTGGTAACAGAACCATTGCAAAGTCAGTTTGTTTTCAGGGTTTAAAAATGCCATTCACAGCTTTGAGATTCTCGGGTCGCCCGCTGATATCATACAGAAGCTCTGCATCACCACCCTTCTCCTGTGTCAGTGCATCAGCTTTTACTGCAAATGCTGTCTCTCCTTTGCGTGGTTGTATGGGCTCAGAGGCGTTGTTGGGCAGTCTTGCCAGTGCTTTCTAGCTCTGTAACAATCGGTTTGTTTCTCATTGTTTGCTCAACCAGGATGTTTTTTGGACAGTGTTAGCGTCCCTGTACTAAAAAATGGTGTTTGTATTTGTTTCTTTTTAGCTTTCTTGGACCCAGCTGTGGGTCTAGCAGCCATGCTAGTAAAGCGGTTGAGAACTGTAGGTTTAGACCTTATGTATCCTTTTATGTTTCCTTTGACCCTGTGCAAATAAATCAAATGTTCAGGGATTTGGGATTCTGCCTGTATTACTCACTGTCTGGATCTAACTAAGACTAGCCTCGTACAGATTGCTGTTTTACAGATGATGATAAATCCAGGAGAAAATAGTAAATTAAAATAATTATCAGAACAACAGAAACTGTTCCAATGAAACTGGAAGCAAAGTTCAAAGAGCCTAATGCATTGGAGTGGATGGACTACTCCTTCAGCTCTCTCATATTGAGAGAAGTGTCATTTAAAATCATGAGTCTGCTGGTAAGGCTTTTTAACAAGCCTTTTAGACTAACCTATGCCAGCATGTTTTATTGGACCAGCTAATACATTTAGACAGTGGGAATTTTCAAGCACAGCTGTCCTTACTCTGGCTTCAGTAGTACTCCAGAACAATTATTAAAGGAAAGAATAGTTGCAAACATTGATTTAAATGGAAAGAGAGTTACCACAAGGGTACTAAAGAGAGATTTTGCCAAACTAACCTGTCATCGGCTGTCTGAGCTCTTAGAAGACTATTAGTAGAGTACTCCAAATCAAGCTTGGGCATTGTTATTCCTTAATGCTGTTCTTTTTAGAGTAGATGTATGTAAATTAAATGTTATGATCGCATTATCTGTTAGGTTTGTCAGTGCGAGATGTATTAAAACACCGCGTAGGAATAACTGTAAACTTCTCCCTCATGATTTAGTTCCTGTCAGAATGAAACCTATTAGGTTTCTGGGAAACCAGGTATGGGACAGATGAAATGAGACTGGTTGATGTTGTGGTGTGGATGCTGTTGTGGTCTGAATGGATCCATGTGAAAACAGTTAGCAAGAATTTTTCTATTGTCTTCTTTCAAGACCAACTTGATAGCCAAAAAAAAAAAAAAAAGCACATGGCATTAGGCATTCTACTGTGGAGCCTGTGGTGATCTCTGTAGGATCATAATAGGGCTCAAAAGAGCTTAGGACAGCTTCTGTGAAGCTTCTCTGGTAGACATCCACTCAAGTTTCTTAGACTGCTGCTGTTTAACTATGGTGAAAATTGTTTCAGTTCATAGAATGAACTTCTGTAGTTGACACTAACCAGTTGTAACTGACAGGATGAGATATCCAGATACCTTTTTAAAAGGTTCCACATCTGTAGTGCTTTGTCTTCACCCTCTGCCAGTGAGGTTTCCAAAAAGACTCTATTAAAAGCTGATTAGGCCCTTCAAAAAGCCACTAACCTTTTGTTTGTCACTCTGAGCAGTGACTTTTCTGAGGACTTGTGTGTTTTAAGTTACCGTCTTGTCTTATTTAATACCAGTATCACAGAATTGCAGAATGGATGAGGTCAGCTCAAACCTCTGGAGGTCATCTAGTCCAACCATGTTGCTCAAACAGCATCAGCTACAGCAGTCTTCCCAGGACTGGTTCCAGTTGAGTTTTGAATGTTTCCAACCTTACTGTGCAACTGTTTCCAGTATTTGATCAACCTCACAGTAAAAAAAATGGTTTTCCTGTGTTTCAATCTGTGCCCATTGCCTCTTGACCTGTCAGTGGACACCACTGAGAAGAGTCCATCTCCCTTTTCTGCATCTCTCCCATAAGGTATTTATACGCATTAATAACAGCCCCCCCGAGCCTTCTCTTCACCAGGCTGAACACAGCTTCTCCTTGGGTAGGAGATACTCCAGTCCCTTCATGAACTTTCTGGCCCTTTGCTTGACTAGCTCCAGTATGTCCATGTCTTTCTGTACTGTTAACTTTCTAATGTTCATATGGTAGTATATAAATAGTTTTGATTGCTTGCCTATACAGTATTTTCAGTATTTGCAGGTGCACATAGGAGCTTCTAACAAAGCTGCTCTCCATAATATCTGCTCTAATAGGAACAAACACCGCATTTTTTTTCTATTTAACCTTCTTTGTAAATGAGAAAGGGAAACAATTAACATACACACATTCTCTTCTTGATTGCTGATACTCCCTTTTCTTTTTCCTGTATTTTCCTTTGCTGTTTGTTAGCTCACAGGATGTCTTGAAGGATTTACTTGCTCTCATAGGCAGATAAGCCTGCTCCAGATTGTATATGTGGAGGAAGATCACTGGCTTAGCAGTTATTCCCCACTGACTGATATGCAGAACTTTGAAAAAAGATACAACCTTTTATCTTAAACCTTATGTACAACTTTTAGTGTCTGTTGTCATTTTAGGAGAAAAATTCGTTTCAGTTTTGTATATTGGATTTTAGAAATCGGGATTTTCTTGCTTTCTTTTAAAGGCTGAACAGCTAGTTGACCTCATTTCTGCATGACTGAACTGCTAGCTATAACTGATTAGATACTTAATGCTGTGTTAGAGTATGTTTTAATGCTGTTGAACTAGCTGCTACAGAACTTCTCTGATAATTTTTTAGTTAGCTCCTGTCTGGCTTGCATCTGAAGCAGGTACTTCAAAAGTAGAATTCAGCATGCATTTCAAATTTCTTTTTCTGGAAGTAGGGTAGATTATAATAATCTTTTGGTGCATGTAAAACATTCAGGCATCAATTTTTTTAATTAGAATAGTGATTTAGCTCTCATGAGTTGAAGTCATTAGGTTCCTCTATAAATTAGATATCTGTTTTGAAATTTTCCTTTTTAATTCTGAAAAAAAACCCAATCTACTTTCATGTGCAAAAAGTCAGAATTTTCAATATTATTATAGTATTGCTTTAATTTTCCTTCCACTTACTGATAATTCTGCCTGTATTGCAGTAGTCAGGAATTTCAAGCTAACCGCAATAGAATCTAATGATCTAAACCTTTTTTCCTTGCTGTGTTTTCTTCTTCCATAATGTTGTTTCTTGCTCCCATGTAGAAGACAGTGGACTTTAAAAGAACTGATTAAATGAAAGATTAAGCTAATTTAGAAGCTTCTGACCATCAGCTACTTCAGGAGACAAAAATTATGTGCAAAGAAGCCTGAAATTATCATTGCCATGATCTATGTGTGTGTTGGAAGTGAAAACCCCATCAAACTCTAGTCTCAAATTAATGCCAAAATATCCCTGAACACGGTCCAGTTCAGGTCTAAGAACAGTGTGTTCAGGGCACAATCAATACCCCTAATAATAACAAAAATAAACAAGAAGAAAGTTCACTTAGTGCTGTGAATTTCAGTAAACTTTACTACTAATCAGCACTGATTTAGTGCCTCTTTCTGAATTACTGTTACTTCATTGCTAGAATATTTGTTTTACACTTTTAAGACTGCTTGGGCTGAACAACAACTGTTCTCTGAACCTGTTAGACTCAGTTTTCCATTAGTTCCTCAAATTCAGTATCCTATCTCTTGAAAAGTGAGAATAGAGGAACATTTTGTATTCAGAAGGATGCAAAAAAAAATTTGTTTGATCCTTTCTTGGTAACAGTGTGGGGACATGAATGCTATCTCAAATGTTTTGAAACACAGTGTGAAAGCTAGTCCTGGCTCCAAAGAGACTTGTTTCTTCTTTCTCTGGTGGCATGTTCATTTCCAGAAGGCTCTGAAATGCTCCACTGTGAAAATGCCCGTTACGCTTTCTTTCTTTGTTTTTTTGGCCATCAGCCTCTGCCCCTTTGATTTTTTTTTTTTTTTTTTTTTTTGAGACTCAGGCATGTGCTTTATTACACTATTAATCAGTAGTTCTCAATTGGGAAGGCATGGAACATGTTGCCTGTGGCTCAGGGGTCCATCCAGAGCTGCCACCTTCTCTTGTTGAGCTGGAGTCTTCAGAGTGTTGCAGAAGTGTGCGCTGCCTCGCTCTGCGGCACCCAAACGCCTTGAGCGAGATGCACAGGCCAGTTCCAGGCCAGGCCAAATTCAGTTCTCCTTGCATCCTTCTGGAAAGAGATTATGTATGCCTTGAAGTGTTCACTTATTCTGTATTGCTGGGGGACTTCTTACTCCCATGTGGTCCAGCCAGATCTGTGTCTGCCCTTGGGTAAGCAGGAGACAGGAAGGTGGGAAGAGGGTTGTTGGTGGAAGGAAACAAGGCCGGCAGCCTGGGTTGAAGGGCCTGGAGGCAGCAGGAAGCCAGTTTGAGGCAGCATTGAAGACAAGACAATGAAACTACGTTTGGAGAGGAGCATGGACTGGGAAAGAGAGATGTGCTAGGTTTTATATTAGATAAACGTGTTATGAAGCATTTGGTGGGTATTTGCCTGTTACAAAGAAGGGCTAAAGTATGTGAGCCTGTGTTAAAAATAGAGTAGAATTTGTCTGTTTCAGGTGCTCCAACTTTTCATAATTTGACTCCGCCAAGTGTGTTTTTTTGACAAGATTTATAAACTTTTATTCTTTCTGGTTTTTAACCAACTGCAATTCCTACTTCTTATCTTTGAGGTAGGCCTGCATTCCAGTTCTTGCAGTATCATTGCAGTTTATGTAGGTGTACTTGACTTAGCTTGCACATAGTTCACTTGTATACTGGTAATTTAAGGTTAAAACTTGCTAGATTAAGACTGTTGCGTCTGTGACTGCAGCTCTCATACTCAGCGTGATAGGGGCTGTGCAGCCTTGTCAAGAAGATGACTTCATTCAGCTGTTGCAGTATGGCCCTCATATCCCAGAGCTCTGCCTGCACTAGATTCTGTAGTGTTTACAGGAGGTCCTGCTCAAGGTGAACTCAGTGGTGCCAACAACTGGCTATTATGTGATACCTAATGTAGCAAATGGATTTGATTTTCCTACCAAAACAGTAGTGTTTGGGTTTCTCTATGTCTCTAGATGATAAAATAGGCATAATCTGAGTGAAAGGAGAAATTCAGTTTTGCTTGTTTGTCACTGAATGGGATGGTTATGTTGAAAGTTGCAGGCAATTACCTGAAACATGCTAGATCTGTCCAGTGTCAAACTGAAGATCTTCTCTGCATGGCTGCATGTAATTTTATTATTGTCTGGTTGCTACGATTTGTGCTAACAGATTGGATGGTGTTTGCTGTAAGTGAAATAAAAAAAAAACAACCCACAAACAGATAATCTTATTCTTCAGGTTGAACTCCCACCTCCTGATCTTGGCCCAAGCTCTGCACTAAATCAGACACTTAACTTGCTGCGGGAAGTTCTGGCATCTCATGACTCATCCGTTGTTCCACTGGATGCCCGTCAAGCTGACTTTGTGCAGGTATAAGAATGTTTGACTGCTCTGAAGAGGCAGGGGGGAAAGTATGTGTAAGTTAGTCTTGGTACACAAAAAATGGATGAAACATTAATCTATTTTGTCTGGTCCCATTTTGGAGCTTTCTGCCAAACCTGAGTTTGTAATGTGAAAAAGATGGTGACTAACGAAGTGGATAATTACAGTACAGTATGGAGTGCTACTCTTAACACAGTATCTAAATCCTGTTATCCAATTACTGCTCCATTAAGTAAATATACCCTCATGATCGCACAATTACCAGTTATCTAATCTGGGTTACTCTTCCTCCTGCTAGGTTAGAATCTCTTCTCAGGTTTTTATACTTTTCCCATCACTATGGTAGCTGATCACCTGCTGACAAATCCAGTAGAAAACTGCTTTCACAGTTGGAAACTCTCATTTCTCTTTGTTCTGCTTTGCAGAATAAATACGTGATAGAGACAGAATGAGCTTAGGAGCCTCATGTGACATGATTTCTTCCCTCCCTCTTTTCTGTGTGTTTTCTATTTTAGGTTCTGTCTTGTGTGCTAGATCCGTTGTTACAGATGTGTACTATGTCAGCTAGTAATTTGGGCACAGCTGATATGGCAACCTTCATGGTAAATTCACTTTATATGATGAAGACTACTTTGGCTCTCTTTGAATTCACTGACAAACGTCTAGAAATGTTACAATTTCAGGTAAGCTTTAACAACCCCCCAAAAAATTAACTTCTTATTGATTTTTTGTAGACTATAAGTTGTGGTGTGAATGTATATATCTTTGATTAATGTTGGCTTTGGGTCAATTCTAAATCAAGGAAATGGGATAAGAGGGGTTCTTATCAGACACTGTAAGCAAATAGCAGGTACCAGAGCTCATGGTATACAGCATCTTTTATTTTAAACGGACAAAAAAAATTACTAGAAGATTTGGTTTGGTTTGGTTTAGTTGCAGATAAACCCATCTCAGTGAACATTTTCATTATCCTAATCATTCTAATACCTGCAAACTGTGTGAGAAGAAGCAATTGGAAGTTAAAAGTTCAGTCAAATGGCTGTGTTCCATCATACAGTTAATACTAGATTATCATCTAGTTTATACTAGAATATATATAGCTGAAGTTACTACTTCAGTCCTTCTTTCTACTTTTCTCATTTGTTTGGTTTCCCCTAACGTGCCAGGAGAGTAGTTCTTATAGGGTACCATTTTGAAATGGAAATGTAGTTTATAACCCATTGACTTGGGAAAATTTAGGTACTGCCCATTTATAGCTTTGCTACATGAATATCTCTACAGTATACCTCAGGAGAGTTTTGGGAGCTGCAGGACTTGGAAGAAAGTCACAATTTCTTATTTGAAGGCGTCAGTAAAGATTGGCTGTGAGCCATTTCTTCCTTTCTACTCCTAATTAGAATTTCTAGCACCTTTTAGCTCTGAAACAAACAAACAGACAACCCCACCAAAGTGTCTGTGGCATTTCTAATTTCCATTAGCAGAGTTTCTTTTTCACAGTAAATGTTGCAATTGATTTATTCTTCAGATAAGCAGTAGAGCTGAAGGTTATGCATTTAATACCATTTACTTTCTTCAAACGTTTTACAAATACAGGAACAGACTGAAAAAAAATCTTTAAGATTATACATAAGTAGGTTATTCAAGTGGAGTTAGAATGGCATATTTAATAAGAGAAACATTTTTCATAGAAAAAAAGAGCTCTCTAAGACGGTTAAAATCTCCAAATTGAAATATTAAGATTTCCCTCATGATTTAAAAAGAAAAGTGCGTTTTTCTAAACCATTTGAGGAAGTAAAAAGGTGAACTCTCAAAATATCAGACCTGGAAGTCTTACGTTTTACTGGAGTTTGATATGTTATAAATTTTTACTTTTCTTTACGATTGGAAGAAAAAGAAATATGGGTAGTTATCTGTAAAAATGAAGTAATAATGTATATATACTCAAATATCTTTCCAAGACTACTCAAACTGAAAAATGATTGCTGCTGCTGTGACTGGGTTTATTGATTAGGTTTCTCTGCAAAGTGCAGATTATACTAAGAATGTAAAATATGTGTATGACTTTTTTCATATGAAGATAATTAAAGCAAAATTGATAGCTTTAATTTCATCTATTGTTCTTTCAGCTAACTTTTTTCAAGTACATGTTTATCAGTATTGAATTTAAAGCAGTACTTACCATGATTTAGCTTCAGTTTTATTTTCTTTGTGAAAGACTGACTCTTTCTCTTATAAAACTGCCATGCTATTCTCAATATTTTCAGTAAGTTGGATGATTTTTGTCATACAGCCGTTTTTAAGATTAGAGCTTTGGTATTCTTAATTTTTGGTGCTGTTGAATTTACAAATAAAAAAAAATGTAGGTTATTTTGTTAGTCAGATATGAAAGAATTATCAATATTTTTATTATTGGCTCCTTATGATATGGTAGATGTAAATTGATAAAATAATTTGTATATATTTGTATATATTTGTGGTTTTTCCTTGCTTGTTGATCACTTCCCTTTTTTTTCTTATTTGTTTTTTTCCCTTCTTATTTGTGTTTCTAGACTTTCTATACCCCAGATCTTCTTCTATTTAATATTCTTATGCACATTTTAGAAATACCTTATGCTTAAAATTTCAGATTGAAGCTCATTTAGATACACTCATAAATGAGCAAGCTTCCTACGTGTTAACAAGAGCTGGTCTAAGTTACATATATAACTCCGTGCAGCAACACAAACCGGAACAGGTAAGCTTACATGATGTACATGTTGAGGAGGTACTGCATACCTGCCAACTAGAAGAATTCGGGCACTAATATTTTTGCAAATTTAGCTTCCTCTGAAAGCAAAAACTCAGTAGTATCTGTTGATTTTTCACACGGGACCAGGACTATTAGACAAAGGCACCTTGCAAGTGTAGATTTCCCCTACACCATATGTTCAGCCAGCCTAGCAGGTTTGATGTGCAACAATCCTTCTGTGCAGCTTATCTGTGTGCTATCAACAGGCTCCGTACACCACAGACATCCTGTACATTCTCAGAATAACTCTATAGGTAGTTTAATACGCCTCAGAAAGTGTCATAGAGTCAAGCTGGCTCTAAAACATAAATACTGAGTATGTGTACCACTTCCATGACATCTAGAATATATTGGACGTACAGTGCATGCAGCATTCAGGTTTCTTCCATTGCACACCATACACAGAGTGTATAATACATACCCTGCATGTATTAGACAATTACTGCTTTTTTCTTCGTGAAAAATTGGCAGATGAGTTTAGTAGTAATTTGAAATATTACTTCTTCTGTCCTTATTCATTGCTCTAGCTATTCTAGCACCAAGACAGTGAGATTCTAAAAGCTAAAACTTGAAATTTCTTAGAGTGAGCTGAGAACTGAAATGCAGAGCTCACGCTCTTCCTTTCTTGTGAACCACAGTTGTTATGTGATAGGTGTTAATACAGCCCCTCTTCCCTTCAGCTGTGCCTCTGTCCTTTTGTGATCTGTTGTGAAGGTGAAGAACAGTGTTTTCTGGGGAAAAGAGAAGTCTGTTGGAGAGCTTTATGTTATTTCTTCAGCCAATAATTTTGCATAAAGTGCCAAAACTCAACAGATTTTTATGTATAAAGATGAATAAATGTATAAATAATCAAGTTAATAACTCAGCTTGCTTTCTTATTCATGAGCCTATTTCTTTACTAAAACCACTTTCAAATCGACCAGGGCAGATTGTTAATGGAATGTAGCAATTTTCACTTATATCTGTCCAGCTGCCTGGTTGCAGAGGTGATGATGTCACATCATTTACTACAGGTTAGGCAGCATGTATAGATTGTATTGCCTTTCCAGCACAGAAGATTTACTGGGAAGCAGGGTGGGATTCTGCACTGTCACAGAACAGATGAATAGAGGGAAGTTGCCCTCTCTAATTCTGGAACACCACGGGAATGTGGCCAGTTTGCAACTCAGTTTTTATCCTAGACCTTGTGGAAGGCTTTTAGGAGGGTTTGTCGTTTAATGGTGAAGAAGGAAGAAAAGGACTCAAAAGGACATATTAAGAACTCAATATTCTGAGGTTTTAATTTAAGAGAGCAGTAGAATACAAATGACCTGTTACAGCATTTCAGGATTGATACCGTGATTCAGTTTCCAAACATTTAAGATCCTGTAGCAGGGCAAAATAGCAATTTAGTACTGAACTGATTGTAGAATTTGTTGTTATTTCTTATCTTTTTCCATGTGCTTGTATGACCTCTCCCCCCCACCCCCTCTGACTACTGATTCTTAGGGTCCTCTTTCAAATTTGCCAAGTATGGATTCTGTGTCCCTGAAGGTTGCAATGGTAAGCATTTTATAATTTCGTATTATGGTGCTGGTACTGTGACATGGGAAAGAATACTGTTAATTATGTGATCTAGTAGATATTCATCTAACCAGTCACACTCTTTATGAATAGTGAAATTACATGTCTGGGAATACTTTCGTCATTTGTAGTAATTTGACCACTTGAAGTAATAAATATGTAAATTATTTATGAATGGGTAGTAATAGAATATTAGTTTCTAAGCCTTGAGAAACAAAACTTCACTTAGAAGAATGTTATCCCATGAGTCATCTTAAATTGCTAAAAGCAAATACTTAGCTCTAATTAGTTTTAATCACGAAAGTTTCTTTTTTGCCTGTATGCTTCAAAATATAGGTTCTGCTATCATTTATAATTTTAGTCCTAAGGCTTTGATTTTATGCAAATAGTTCAGCTAAGCTCAGAAGTTAGGTGCTGGGCATATGTCACAGTTACATTTGTTAAGTTGAAAGCTACAACATATTTTAAAACAAGTTATCAGCTGATATTTTTTCTTAGAGTGTGTGAAGGCTATTTTGCATAGAGAGCAATATCACAGTTCAGTAGGCAATAACATATGATCTGTCACTCTTCTTGCTTAGTCAAGTTTAGCTTTATTCTGAAAGTTTAATGGTAAATAAGGCCCACTCATCCAGCAGTACATATATACCCCATGAAAAAAAGGTCTTTTTAAAAGAAGAAGTTTTTTAAAACCAGGTTTGCTTAAAAAAAAAAATTAAAAATTGTATGTTGAATCCATCTTAATTGTGTCAATGTAGCCTGTTTTCCTCTGTTTAAGTTTTAAACCAGTGATTCCCAAGCTGGTTGGATGAACAGAGCTCTGGCACAGAACACTCAGTTGTTTACTCAGATCAGCATGTATTCTTATCAATATTTATAAGTTTTGAATTTAAAATATATTCTATTTATCATGGTCTTGTAGACCAATAAGGAATTTAAAGGCTGCAGCTTGGAGACCGTCTCTCTAAATTATATATATGTAACTCTATAGTGGTACATAATAATTTCACTTGAGTAGTTAGAGAAGAACCCAACTGTTTTATTTTCTTCATTACTTTAATGTCTGCTTGTGTGAACACACTTCAACCAGAATGGAACCCACCAAATCCCACTTACCACCCTAATCTGTTGGCTTCCCAGGATTTAAACCGTGTGGAAGGAGTACTTGCAGGCAGATTTGCTGCCTCTCAACTTAACCTGAAAGTTTTCCAGGTCTCAGCCTTTTAAGTTGTTCACATGTGCTTGCAAGTGCTGTTCTAGTAAAGTCCGTACCTGTCTCTCGGCTAAAGCTCCCTTGCTTTCCAAACGAGGGCAGATAACCCCAAAAAGTTAATTAATGAGAACTGTGAGTGACTTCATTAGTCATTTGTGCACACTTTTTGCGTGTTTAAATGATGGCTGGATGTGGATTTTAGGGTTTACCAGCTTGAGAAGATTCATTCAGGGTTCAGGAAGGTTGCTATCATTAGATAAAGTTGCCTAGGGCCTTGCCTGATTGAGTAATTCCAAGGATGGAGATTATACAGCTTTTCTGGGTAACCTGTTCAGTGTTTGATGACACTCCTGGTGAGAATTTTTCCTCTTACTATTTAATCAGAATTTTCCGTAGTGTAATATGTGTCCAGTATTCCTCATGTTCTCACCCTGGAGAAGACCTGGCTCCATCTACTCTATAGTCACTCATTTGATCACAGAATCATATAATGGTTTGGATTGGAAGGGATCTTTAAAGATCATCTAGGGCACCCCCCCTGCCATGAGTAGGGACTTCTTTCATTAGATCAGGTTGTTAAAAGCCCCATCCAGCTTGACCATGAACACTTCCAGGGATAGGGCATCCAAAACTTCTCTGTTGAGAATGTTCAAGATGTTGAAGACAGCAGTAATGTTCTTTCTGAGTGTGTTCCTCTCCAAACTATTAGAATCAAAGCACCACATTTTTTTTTACTGTATTATATGAGGGAGGAGAATTAGGCTTAGAAGCAGTTTGAGGAGCCTGCACTAGGTCCCTTGCTCTTATTTTTCCCAACATAAGTGCTCATTAGATTATTAAGCAGTAATTCCCTGCCAAAAAGTAAAAACAAATGTGTAGAAAGAAACATGCAAAAAGAATCGTGCAACATGTCTAACTTGGATAGATTAGATTTCTGTCTGGAGGCTATTGTATTCCCTACAGCAGATAGACTAGGTCTGATCTTCAGTGGTGCATGCATGTGTGTACCAGCTGCATAGGAGACTTAGATGGATAATTGTGGAAGCTGGATTCTCATTATTTGCTTCTGCACCCATACTTCTCACAGTCAGAAACTTGAAATTTTGGTGACAGAGGTGATGAAGTTAGACATTTGTTTTGAACTATTAAGTTCTACCTTAAACTTTTGTATTTTATGTTAGGCTCTGTCTTAAATATATAAAAAGAGAAAATTTTACCAAACAAGAAGGTGCCATTTTAATGTAATCACTTTTCAAAGGTCTGTTTTTTTACCTATTTTCATATAAGAGCAAGTTCTTAATGTTTATCACATATTCTCTTCCTGCCCCGCCCCCCCCAGGCTCAGTTTGATCGCTATCTGTCTGCTCCAGATAGTCTGTTAATGTCCCAGCTGAATTTCCTTCTGAGTGCCACTGTGAAGTAAGTACCTTACCTTTGAATTTCTATTATGCCTGCATAATGATCAAAAAGATGAATTTGATTAGGTTTTAGTGGATCGTGATGACAATTCAAGTTATCAGCTGTGATCATGTTTGCATTGTCCTTCAGGTCACAATTCAGTTTTGTTCTGACTCTCTTTTTGAACAAACAGTGAGGAATATGTAATTCTATAACTCTCTGAAGTAGTTACTCTTGATTTAACAGACAACATCAAAATTAATTACATTCATCTATTTTGAACGTGTTCCACTGTGTCAGCAGTTTTTGGTCAACTTAAGTTGTAAATTCTTTTAGAACGATTTTGTAAGCATTCCAAAGACAGATGAAATATGTAGTTCTCCATTCAAGATTTCTTTTATCCTCACTGCTTCATCAGGTCTAGAATTTTCAACGTTGTTGTCTTCTTCTATTGACATTCTATCTCATTGAATATTTTGCTGAGACTACTTTACTTTTCACCTAATATGGTGGGTTTTTAGTGATTTCTTCTTTGAAGTATGGAAGTGAGAACTTTATATTCAAAAAACAAGAGATGAGATAACTGAACCCCAAGCCTAGGGAAAGTGCCACGAATTTTTTTCCAATTAAATGTGAACCATATGAAAACATTTTGTAGTGTTTAAACACAGAGAATTATATGCTGTACTGATCAAAAACTTTTCTTGACATTATTTTTCACCCTTCTATGAAGAATGCAGATTACAGACTATACCAGAAATTGAGACTAGTGCATCACATTCTATGTAATGCAACATATTTGGAGTCTCATTACTAGTACTTGTCCTCAGCGGGATGGTATTACAGTATCTTTCAATTAAAAAATTACTTATGTTAAGGGGAAAATATTTATTGTTGGGAATTTATTAGAACAGAATAGTTCAGTTGGAAGGGACCTACAACTTAGGTTAGGTCAACTTAGGTCAACTGAGACAACAACTAGTCTTAACTGCCAGGTTCTCTTGCTGTATTGCTCAGGCTCTCCTCATGTGAAGACTTCTAGTTTCATGCCATATGAATGGTGCATGGCTTGGCATGGGGGATGTTGGTGCTTTTCATTAGTTTGTTGGTCTCTCTGCTAGGGTTACCGTTCCTGCAGCTCAGCGGGCAGAGCTGACCCTGTTCTGAGAGCTTTTCTGCTCCAGTATAGGTCAAACAGGGTAGCTTGAGCAGTAAAGTGAAGTGAAGCATTGCAACTTCTGCTTCTAGGTGTCAAGCTATCAAACCTGTATTTTAGCTCTTGGTATTTTTTTAAAATGTAGGTCTATTTAAAAGTCATAATAACAGTAAATGTATTTTGAAAGCCGCAATTTTTCAGAAGTAAACTTGATAAACACTCGGGCACAGTGAAATTACTGTGATGTAATCATTTCTGCTGTCAGATGAACCAAGATAAACTGGTCATGTATGTACTCTTGGCGTTATCCCATTGATAAGCTTTTTAAACCTCTCAGTGCAATTTAAGCTGAATTCATGTTGTCTTGCAACAGTGAGCAGCTGAGAGGTGAGAGGGGAGCCCGTGTGAGGATGATAGCTACAGCTGCTACAGCTCAGCTTGCATGCAGAAGTTTATTAACCTACTATAACTCAATGCTATAGGTTAGATTCTTCTCGGAATTAAAAAAAAAAAAAAGAGAAAAGAAAATCTGTTAGCCTTCAAACAAGTAGCTTTAAACACTAGCAATCCATTTGAAGTTAAGGTACCTATTTACAGAGATACATGTTTGTAGAATCATAATCTTAATAGTCATTATTTTCTGTAGTAAATAAACCTTCAAAATTCCAAAGTTTCTCCTAATTCAAGTAAAACATTTAACATTAACATTTAATCGCTGGCTATACTAGTTGAAATTTTCAAGTTAGTTTTGCAGACGTTTGATGTCAATTTTGAAGATGTCTTCCTTGAAATCACATAATTGTGATCCACTCTTCCAGCGATTGAATAGTTGTAACCCAAGTGTTCTTTGGTTCTTAAAATCAGACCACATGTTTTTGATAAGGGACCAGTGTATTATGTACTCACTGGGAATATCATTTAAGCTTTACAACTATGAAGAACATTCCTTCCGACATTCGCCAATGCATGCTCTTGTCTTTCAAATTCCTTTACTCATTAAAAAAGTTTTAAGCTCTTTATTTGTGTGACTGTTGGTCTTGAAAAGCTCTTTTCATTTGTGTTGGATCACAGAAACTGAATGCTGGAATTACTATTTTTAGAAAGTGCTGCCATTTGTGTTGGTGATAAAATGTATCATGTTGTTATGGCAACTGAAACCCTAACGTACTGATTAATGACACTGACGTTATTTGATGGAAGGACTCACTTGATGCTGTTCATTCCTCTGGAATATTTTAATGAACTTTTTCTTTTAATTGAATATTATTTGGTGCAATACAGTTAGTTTTATATGAATTCTGTGTGCAGTACTTTCTTAAAAGATTGTCATGTTACAGTAGCTTAGGATCCCAGACTGTGATCAGAGACAGTTGTTTTACCCGAACACCTTGAATATATTTCCCTTATAATAGTGTTTCTAGATTTGCTATTATAAGGTCAGTCTTTCTTTCAGGTATTCTAATAACCTAGTAATACTGGCAGTTGATCCTGTATATTGAAAAATGGGATGCTGTGCATCAGAATAAAATGCAGGCTTTGCCTCTCAACCTTTTTTTCTCATAGCTTCTGTTTCTTAATATTTCCTGAAAAGACATAGTTCTACTCACTTGGTATTTGATATTTCTTTAACTTGCCAATTGTCAGTGGTTGGTGAATTCAGCCCTGATTTTAGTAGATGCAGTTTTGGTGTCTTTGTTCCTTTGCTGCATATTACAGCAGGACTGAATCTGGATTCATGGTTACCTTGGTTTCCTCATCTTCTCCTGGTGTTCCACCTGCATGTGTTTGGCTGTAAAATAGTTGTAACTACTGTTTCTGACAGATAAAAATGCATCTGCAACTAGTAAATGCATCACCATGGTGATTAAACTGGTTCAATGGGCAATGTAAATAAAACTACTAGTTTGTCCTCATAAAATATTAAACTTTCCAATTACATTTAGCATCCTGTCTCTGTGCATTGTTACTCATTTAGATCCAGAAAAGTAACAGAACACAGACTTCATAGTGTTGTTGGTAAAAGGCTGTAGCAAGTTTTAAGTCTCTGGCCGCTATCACTTTCAGGTCTTCCTTTTTGACCGATTATAGAATCAGGTGGTGTCAAGGTAAAGCAAATGGAATGTATTTGCTGGTAGATGAAAAAAAAAAAAGTGTATTTACAAAGGACAGCAAGAAGCCACAGGAGGTAGAAGGTAGACCACTAAGATTATCAGTCTTCTAAAAGATGCAGGGGAGTGCAGGTGAAAAACTAATGTATGCAAATTAAATCCTTCTACTATTTTTTCATGATTGCAGAAATAAAGAAGCTAATTTCTTGGTTCAGGATCATTTATGTGAGTTTATCTATGTACGTTACAAAGAGATGAAGAAGCCTTCCTTTGTTGTAACACTTCAGGTTGTTTTCACAGTTGAATTAAAAGGGCTTTTTAAAGTAACCAGCACTGATATTTACTGCATATTTTTAGTGTATATCTCTAATTCCTTGTAGGGAATGTAACTGTGCTACATACAACTTGCAAATTATGTTTTTGTTTTGTTTGTTTTTGTTTTTTTTAGAGAGCAGATAATAAAACAGTCAACAGAACTGGTCTGCAGAGCTTACAGTGAGTTATATGCAGCTGTGATGGATCCTTCAAATGAATATAAGGATCCAGAAACCATACTACACAGATCTCCTCATCAAGTTCAGGCACTCCTTTCATAGTCCTGCTTACACCAGATTTATCAGAATCCATAAATCTGTATTTGTTGAGTATTTGCACCTAGTTATTTTTCTGGTTTTAATTTTGATGTGTAACTGTATAGTTAAAATATGTAGGAATGCGGTTTTGTTTCATCTGCTTGGCAGAAGTCTAGTCTTTTCTGTGTCTTTGAATACCTTCTATAGGCCAGAAAATAGAATATAGATGAAAAATTATTTTAATGTATTCTTCTAATGGAAATGGACCTTGAAAATATGCAATCTCTTTGAAAAAGAAGGAAGCTTTTTCCTTTGCTGTACATAATCCTTTCAACTAGAGGTTGAACCAGTGTCTCTTACGACCTCACCAATATTTTTATTTGTTCTTTTCCTTGTTCTTTCACTCTTTTTCTCAGCCTATCATCAGTAAATGCTGATAACTGTAATTTTAATATAACTGATATATGTTGGATGTCTCAAGTGCATCATTGCTACAGCTCATAAATAATTTCAGAACATTTGATGCTGTTTTTCAAATCCTGTTGATTAAATCTTTGAGGGAAAATTTGTGTGCTTTTTTTGAATCCATTATCGTCATTGCTAGTTCTGTTATTTTCTGTAAGAAAAAGATCTATTTGAACTACGTGCATGTACATAACCTGGAACCTAATGCTTTAAGTTACTTGTATAATTCTGTTTTACGGGAAGGATTTTGCTTTAGTGCAGTTGTGCTGTAGGAATCCTTGTATCAGTTGAAACTTGCTGATCTCTAAAGGCTGGGACCAATGACAATGTAGGTTAGGAAGATGGCTTGCACATCAGTATGGCCATTCCTCTTTCACATCTACATGTTTTTTGTTTTGCTTTTTTTAAGTACAAAAAAAAGTCCATCTGGTCTAGTACAAGCGTTTATTTAGTTAATAATCCACCAAGAGATTTTTGTGGTTTACATGTCTGCAGTGGTTCTCCTAAAAATTACAGTTAAGTTCACCTGTGGCTGCCACAGGTTGTCCTGAGAATTATGTGGGAGAGCCAGGGTGTGTAGTTGTTCAAGGGTGATGCATAGAAAGCCATGAGTGAGGGTTTCATTTCTTTCCTTCTCTGGTGCAAAGCTGAACCTGCTCTGTGTAAAAACCCTGATTTTATAGAGAGTTATGATTTAGGGGATCTTTGCTTCCAGTAAAAGAGGAAAATAGGACAGTTGTTCTCTGTTGCACCTTATGATAAATTTTCTGCAAATTCCTTAAATGTATTCTTTAGAAAAGCCTTGCTGTAGAGAAACCTTCAGGATACAGAAAGTTAGTAAAAGGAAATTAGGGTTAGGTTTTTTGATTTTTTTTTTTTTTTTTTTAAAGGATAATTTAAGCTAACTGTTTCATTGGAAGCATTTAACTTTTTTATTTCCCTCTTTGTTGTGTGAGTGCCACAGAGGTATTACAGTTGCCCGAGTTTACACTCAGATGTGGCTTGTTTATATATGCCAAGAGGGAGATGAGTAGTCATTCATATTGAATAACATACATATTTTATTTTTATCAGTAATAATATTCCCCATAAAATACGTATACTTAATGGCAGCCAAGTCTGCAGTTCAGTATATGCTTGCAAGAGAGCAAGAAATAGAGAAGAGTGGCAGCAATACCTTTTAGTCTCTCGGAAAACTCATTGCACAAGATATATCCAGCGTTCTCAGAAAGCAGCTTCCTTGGTAATACCACAATAAAGCAATAGCTCCTTTTCCAAATGGGTGTAATTTGTTGGTATAACAGAGAAAGATTTGAAAGTTGAGTGTCCCTGGAGTTCTTGGATCAGGGATAAATTCTTCTGTAAATGTGAATGTTAGATTTATTCTGTCTAAAAACTCCAGACCTGTAAGACAAAAAAATTCTAGAAGCTTAGAAAAGCTCTCGTGGAAAATTATGCTCTTTTACTGGGTAAGGCACTTTAAATTACTCAGATTTTGCATTATCGTAGTATACATTGAGAAGGCTGTTCATTGTTGTTTAATAAAGTTAATAGTGCTTAATATGCCTGTAATTATTATCTAATATATGAAAATTACATTAGTTGTGAAAGGATTATAAATTAGCTTGTTATTAGATTAACATACTCATAAGGGTGAAGTTTTTCCTGAAATTACACTGAACCTCAGTCTCCAATAATCTGTCAGTATTTTGCATGAAGGTTAGTAAGAAGTTGCTTCCTATCTTTGAGTCCATGTAGAGACTTATCCATGATCTTATCTTCTCTTAATAAAAATGCAAAAGCTATATAAGTTGTAACTTACAAAAATTACTGTCAATCACTGATTTTGGTCTGTGCAATTAAAGTAAATGACAAAGGGTCTCAAATGAGAAAGGATGCCAATAAAAGCATTTGATTTACTGACTTCTGTCTTCCATGTTGTTATTTCCTCTTGCTTGCCTTTCTAAGAGGAGGAAGAAAAAGGTGATTAGTTTTTGACCTGCCTTTTCTAGCTTGGCATTTCTGACCCCTTTGTTTCACCAGGAACCATGAAGCTGCAGTCCTCTAATTGCTCAGTTAGATGGATATAACCATTACAGTAAATGGAATCATTCTGGCTGTCAGTACTGTGTCAGCATTCAGACCCCTTACCACAGGTCTGATTTAGTGTCACAGTGTGTGAAGAGATGCTCACCTGGCTGGGCTGAGTTAGTCAGCACTTCTGCTGTTGGTCCTTAAACACTTTATACGGCGGGGCGTGCCTTCAAAGAGCAAGTCCCTTACTCTCTGCTGGGCAGCAATACGCTTGGGAGGACTGGGTAAGAGGGGTGTTTGAATACTGCCTGTAGTAGGCAGCGCTCTCGGCTTTTAACACTGACAACCCAATTCTGAGAACAGAGGCGTAAAAGGCCTCTTCTTGCATCGTTGTCTGATGCAAAGATCACTTTTGTGGGAAGTGGGAGGGCTGGGTTCTGGGCCAAAGGAGTTTGGAACCGACATCTCCTGTCTTCCTGGAAGGGACCCAAACCCTTGACTGTTGTGCAGTATGAGACGGGGAAGCTCTGTTTCTTCTCCTTTGAATTCAGCATCTGTGCATAAATCAATGCAAAATACGGGAGGCATGAGATAGAATAAGCAAGAAGGACTTTGTCCCTGTGGCATGTATGTGAGGGCTCTCCTGTGGACTCCAAGGTCTAGATTTTCCTCCAGTTGTTACGTAGGGACCTTATTATTGACCTCCAACACATGAGTCCCTGAAACAGAAACAGGATCCCAGACTTTATTACCCACAAAATACGGCAAGATACAGAGTTGAGTTTGGGTTGGACCCAAGGTGGTTCATCTGCCTCTGTTTTCAGTCCTATGTGTACAGTTTCCTCCCTGCCTCTTTATAACTATGCACACCACTGTGGAAATCAAGTAAAAGTTATTTTAATTATAGCCAGCACACGGTAGCCCAGCCACGGTGAGTTTTTGTTTTCTATTATAGGAAAAGAGAAGCTTAAGGAGGTTTGGAAAGGTGATAATACATTTGTTTGCAGCATTTCAGAGTGCTCCTCCCTGTTCTCTGAGATTTATGACTCTAGCCCTGCATTTTGTCTGTTAATAGAATCAGCTGTAATTATTTGTATTAAAGTTTTTGAAATATGTGTTGGAGGAAAATACTTTCAGAACCACCAAATTTTTCCATTAATTTAAAAAACTCTGTTCTTTGATCCCGTGGCTTGCCTTGCTGAGTCACTTTACAGGCAATGCAGGGGGTGGGAAGCTTATAAAATTTTGAAAATTAAACAAAAGGATTAGACATGCTTCCATGAGTAAAACACACCCTCCAGAAGCAACACAGACATGGGTGTGGGTTTGTTTGAAATCCACTGCCACCTGCTTCTGAGGGAAAATGCAGAAAAAGAGTCATTTGCTTATCATGAGGGCACCCATCCAAAACAGCCATGGTAGGGTTAGATGCTGTAAATTGATGTTAAATTGATGTCATGTTTGAATAGTTTGGAGAATTTTCAGAATGCAGATTAGAAGAAACTGGCAGTGGAAGTAAAAGTTATGTCATATAACTGAACTCACTCACATACTGGATTTATTTGTCAAAGGTTTCCAGAACCTCTACATCTTTTCCCCACTGCTCTTAAGCGCTCTGCAAACTAAACTTTGAGACAATCCTGCAACTTCTACACCAATTCTAATCCTTGGGCAATTTGGAGGAGAGTGAGATGATTTGAATCACCCAGTGGCATACAAAGCAGTAGCTGAACTCGGCGCCAATTTGTTTCTTGAAAGAATTTCAAAAAAATAGGAAATGAATATAACTTGAACTTGGATATTTGTCCTGAAGGGTAGGAGAGGTGATGCCTTTCGTATGGCAAGGCAGGTGTCTCCAGCCATCTGCCACACAGTAGGAAGCCAACTTCAGGTTTTTGGAATCAAACTACTTCAAAAGTTTTTTAAAGGCGTTTTAAAGGTGAACATGTGCTGCTGTGCTCCTGTGCTGTACTAAACTTGGCGTTTGCTGGCCAGCTAGGCCGCTGGGCTGGTGCTCCAATGGGGATGTCCACACTAGCCCAGTATGGGGTTACCAAACGCTCAAAAGGTGGGTGAACCTCTTGTCACGCAAAGGTCGTCTTCTGCTATCTACATCCTTGAGTAAAGAGACACTTTACGTAGAGCTGGTGTAGGACTGAAGCAAACCCAAGACATTGCTTCTGTCTTGGTCCTTGGCCAACTGACTGTTCATCCCCTCCAAGATGACGCAGGTAAATCTTTGGTGATCTGCAGAATCCTCTGGTGCAAAGCTATGGAAAGACAAAGTGCAAAGGAGCCCTTTACACCTGAAAATATACCCTTATCGCTTATCTTATGTACATTAATGTACATATCTTACGTACATTAAGGCCTAAATGAGGTTACAACCCTCTCGTCGTAACTACAACTGTGACACAGACTTTGCGTACAATGGAAAAATGAACCACAAAGGCTTTTCTCTTAACAAAAAAGTTTTACTACCTTGCCTTAGCAGCAGGGAAACCTTGATCGAACAAGATATGGCTGAAAGGTGTTTGATAGATCACTGCAGAGCATCTGACAAAAAGAAAAACCCTGTTGCATGTGTCATATTCAGACAATGAAGCTTTCATTTGCTGCTGAGTTCACAGATGCGGTATTGTCAAATTGCAGGAAAATGCCTGGCAGACTGTATCATTGACTATATTTAGGGAGAAAAAAAAAAATCAGAACATACTATTTATAGAAGACACACAAATACGCACAGATTTCTTATCAGCCAAAGATAACATTAGTCGTGATTTATCAAAGTAATCTTTATTTTATGGAAAATGGATAATAGGGTGTAATTTAATCCTTTCTGAATGTAATGTATATTTCAAAGGGTTCTTTTTTGTCAATAAAACCATTTGTTGTGCTTGTTAAACTAATTAGTCTTGTTGCTGTTGCTTATGACAGGATAAAAGGTGCCTGTTAATGAAAATGGGGAGGAGAAGATGGGTTCAAAAGTTTGTGAAATAATTTTGTACTCCTTGCAAGCCAGTTTTCCGATCAAAACAGGTTTCGCCTCTTTCGCTGAGAGCCTGCGTTAACTGAGTTTGTGCAGAGGATACATTTTCCTTTTTTAATTCCAAAATGAATTGCCCCAAAAACTCATCTCATCACTGCCTGTTTCACCTGCTACAGGCGTCAGGGGCTCCTGCGACTTCCCTGGGTACCAATGCTGGCGTGAGCCACCGTCCTGCTGGCCCCACAGCCACGCGCCAGCGGGGAGGGTGGCAGGGAGGGTGATGTTCCTGGCCTCTTCTCTCTGCTCTTTGCATTTTTTCCACCATGTGCAAACACATTCCAAGAGTCACAGGGAAGGCGAAAAGGGAAGAAAACAGAGCTGCCTGGGCACATCCCGTGCTGGTCCCTGTCCGGCCACACGCCTTTCGCTGGGCGAGGGCAGGTTTTGCAGGGGCAGAGCTTGAGGCTGAAGCTGTGCCGAGTCTTGGCTCTGCGAGAGGCCCTGGCAGCAGTGCCAGGCTGCGGAGGCAGGACATGAGATCATTCTCTGGATCAGCAGTTGACCTTCAAAGAGTCAAAAGTGGGCAAGAGTCAGAAGAGGACACATATTTTATTATCATCCTTTTTTTTTTTTCCCCTTAGTGTTTTTGGTGTCTTTCTTTGTAGCCTAGCAGCCTCATGAAATTTTAATAGGAATTTATGAATGATTTTCAGAAGATGACTCTTAAAAGACTGGCTAAGCTCTTAAAGATCCTTCTCCCTTAGAAATGGCTGAGAAAATCACCCTCAGAAGGACCAAGTTACAGGGAAATCCTGAAAGAAAGGTCTTGTCCTTGCTGTCTGTGTCAGTTCTGCATGGTCATCCCAGTTCCTAGATTCCCTTTGTACCCTCTGTTGTAGAAACTCTCCATACACAACATTTTTAATCTTGAATTACTGCATCCAGAAGTTGGAAATTTGAATGGCATGTCCAACCATTCTTCCTTTGGGTCAGGTGGCCCTACTGGTCCATACCTAAATAATACAGGAACAACAAACATTTATCCCTATGAGGATCCACCCCCACCTGCGGCTCAGAGATAAACCTGTGCCTCAGATCTGGTGCTCCAGACAACAACAGCAGAAAGGACTGCGTGTCTTCTTACGGCAGCCCTGCTGATGCTGCGAGGAGGAGCCAACGTGCTCCAGGGACTTCCAGGACTGTCACCCCAGCAAATGCCAAGAGAAGATCAGTTTGCCAGCACCTTGACTTGGAAGGGGTTCCAAATCCGAGTATCTCGTAGCAACGTTGTCCTCTCTTCAATTTCAGTAATAATTTATACTGGAACATGCTCTTGTACTGTTTGGTTCGTTTATAAAATACACTGGTACCTTCAGATCCCTTCGCCCAGGCCCTCTTGGCAGCACACAGGAATATCACAGCAGTGATAAAAATGTGTCAGCTATCTACTTAAATGGGATCAGTTTAGAGGGTCCTTTGATTTTTATTTTTTATATCCAGAATGGCAAAAGGACTGAAAACTGTTTCATAAAGTGTGTACAAACTAGACTGCCGTGTGAGGAGTGCTACCAGTTAGTCCTTGTTCTTCTAATGAGAAGAAATGTCAGGCTATTTTCAAACCACCTGCTTTGGGTATGCAGCCCAGGTATGGTAACACCTGAACATAAAGTTCAGAGGGTAGTTCAAGAGCACTGAATTACACCGAATCCAGAGTGGATCCTGGCATCTTACTGAGTCAAGAGAGAGAGCTGGGTGGCCCCTTGAGGCCTCTGAAGGGTGACATTGCAGGTCCTTGTGACAGCGAATCTGCTTTTCAGGTGCCAATATTGTCAGAGCCACTGTGTTTACATGATGAGAAACACTGTGCAAGGTACAAGCTCCTGCTGCCGCTCCAAATTTTGTTATTTTGGGTTTATTTTGCCATAGCAGATTTTGTAGTGGATCAGGTTGTTCTCACGCCTCCAGAGGTTTTCAGCCATTTATTATACATCTTTTCCTCACCTTGGAAAAGGTCCTGTGCTGTGTTTTCCGTATCTTTATAAAACACTGTATCAGAAATAGTATGTATGTATGCTGTATCAGAAAGAGTGTGGCCAGTGGGAGTAGGGAAGTGATCCTGCCCCTGTACTCGGCACTGGTGAGGCCACACCTTGAACATTGTGTTCAGTTTTGGGCCCCTCACTGCAAGAAGGATGCTGAGGTGCTGGAGTATGTCCAGAGAAGGGAAACGAAGCTGGTGAGGGGTCTGGAGCACAAGTCTTATGAGGAACGGCTGAGGGAACTGGGATTGTTCAATCTGGAGAAGAGGAGGCTGAGGTGAGACCTTATCGCTCTCTACAACTACCTGAAAGGGGGTTGTGGCAAGGTAGGTGGTGGTCTGTCCTCCCAAGTAACTAGTGATAGGATGAGAGGAAATGGCCTCAAGTTGCGCAAGGGAGGTTTAGATTGGATATTAGGAAAAATTTCTTTTCTGAGAGAGTGGTCAAGCATTGGAACAGGCTGCCCAGGGAGGTGGTGGAGTCACCATCACTGGAGGTATTAAAAAAATGTGTAGACGTGGCACTTGGGACATGGTTTAGGGGGCATGGTGGTGTTGGGTTGGTGGTTGGACTTGATGATCTTAGAGGTCTTTTCCAACCATAATGATTCTGTGATTCTGTGACTCTGAATTCCCAAGGTTTTCTGGACTAGCCCAGCAAGTCCTGTTGATTACTAAACTGAGACCACAGAGCAGCAGCGACAAAGCTGAGCTGGCTGGAGGTGAGACCAGCTGGTGGGTGCAGCCGAGAGCAGTGACTGCGCCAGGCACAGGACGGTTGCTGCCCAAACCCCTCCACCATTGCTGCCCAGTCAGGGTGGTCAAGGTGATTGCAGCAGGAGACAGGCTCGGGATGCAGGCTCCTCGCTGCCAGAGTGTTTTGCCTTTCCCTCTGGTTCCCCATTTCTGTATAAAGATCACAGGCTGCTGAAGCAAGCAGCTATAAACAAGACGACACGTGTCCAGCTGCCTCCCCAATTGCTAAGGCAGAGCATGGAGAGGGAGGTGATCTCCGCACATGTGAGTGCAGAATCTGCTCCAATAATCCCTACTGGGTGGAGGAAAACAGTGATCTTTCTTACTTTTTAGCTTTCACACTGAACAATGTGACTTTTAGTTCAGGGAACTGATACAGACTGAAAAAATTGCAGAAAGGTGAGATGCGGTATTTTTTGCCAGTATTTTTACTGTCCTGCAGAACCCGTGTTGTCTTTCGTAAAGAGGTGAGGAGGTGGCTCTGGCTGTGAACATGTTCTTCCTTTTTCTTCTTGGAAATCCACTCTCGATTAGTCTGGAACATTGGATAAACTGGTGCTAATGAAATAAAAGGATTTATTAGGTTACACAGTGGTATGCAGTGGCTCGGGGAACAAAGTCAAATATTTACTCAAGCTAACTTTAGGAGAGAAAACAGCCAGGGAGATCACAAGTGAAGCAGCTGAAAATCAAAATTTCATCTTTCAGGCAGTTTTGTAAGTTAAATAGGGGCATAAATAATGTAAGGGTGTTATGTGGAGAATACAAGTCTGTTATGTGGAGAGCAACTAATTTTTTTCTGACTCTCCATGGTGTGCCTTTGCAGTTACCGCTTTCCCTCTGACCACCCGCTACTCGACTGAACTTTGGTGTCAACTCTGCAAAGCTCCTCAACGTCTGATTAAGACTGACTGACTCAATGGGAATGTAAACATGTACTTAACTTGAAGTCCAACAGGTGCCTGAGACCCAACTACAGCTCTTGTTGAGGGCATAGCTCCCAGCAATGTCAGTGGGACAGGACTGGGTGCTCAGAGCGACGCTTTTCTGATCAGGTAGAGAAAACTGCTTCAGAAGAGATTAACTGTGCTGTAAAAGTGCTTATCCCTCCCCCTAGACAACACAGTGGGGACCAGTTTGGAGACAGCCATCTGCACTGGGGCTGCCTGAGCTCCAGGACCTGCTTTCTTCTCCCAGTTAAGTAAGGAAAAGGCAGAATCAGAGAAAAGCAAATTGGGCAAGTTTAGCTCCACACAGAACCACCTGGAAACTGAGTTTGCTTGGGTTGGCGTAACTTTAGGTAACTAAAGTTCCCAGCATGGCCTAAAATACCCTTAAATGCCACAATGACAACAATTCACTGCGCACTTAACCAGCCAGATCCATACACACATTCCTGTCTGCATTTTCCTGGGCAGAAAGCATTGGTTGTGATGTCTCCGAGATGTTTTTGACCACCATCTTTCTTGGCATGCCTGGGATGTCATGGGACCTGAGCTCTGCGAGTCCCAGCCGTGGAGCCCTGCTCATGAGCAGCCTGCTGCTCCGCACTCCTCCTTCAACAGGTGCCCCGCGAGAAGCCCAGGTGCTTACACTGGTGTGAGTTCGTACGGCAAAAAATGAGGCTGAGACCCTCTAATTACCAGTGTCGCCTCCACCTGAAAAGCTTGACAGCCGGCACAAATCCCAAGGTCCTGAGTAGAGATCGCTTAACGTGGACTTAGTAGGTGTCATTTCTCCCATCCTCTGAAGTCGTATTTTCTCACCAGGTAAGCACATGTTGCTGGGAAATGAGAATGGGCCAGCACCAGCATTTCTGAGATTGATTTTACCGATTTTCTGGATGCAGAAATGCAGCAGGTTTAAAATGTGTTGTGTCCTAAGATACAGAAACAGAAGTTTTTTAGTTTCCCAAGTATCCTTACCCTGGATGCATTTGCTGGAGTCATGATGTTCTTGGTCTAGAAAAGTTGCTAAAAGTGTTGCCTAAGTGGAAGCCAGGTTCAGCTCAGAGCTCTGTTACTAGTGACTCTGACTTGGGTGGGATGGCAGAGGGTGAAGGGTGGGAGTGCCTGATATTTTAACAGTTTATTTCTTCAGTAAGTTCCCGATGCTGTACAAACTTAGGCACACACTTCAGCACATGAGTAATCCTATTGCATGTATATATTTCAAATTAAGCAGGTGATTTTAAAGGAAGGGGGCATCTGCATACATATGTTCTCGTGAACTCCACTACACAGGGATGTGTAAGGCTGCAGCTCATCTGAAGTTTGGTCTCCCAGCTGAAGTACAGTCTTGGAATAACCTCTAAGAGTGTCCCATCACATCTGAGTTATTTGTGGCTGCAGCTGAAGATGCAGAAATAACATTCTTCTGGTCAAGGACTGAATCTAACAAATGTGCGTAGAAGAAAATTCCCAGTCCAGATCTCTCCATGGAGAAGACCACCAACAGATAGAGTTTTTAACATACCAACAGAAAAAAGATCATTCTTTCTGCATTTAGGTGTGTTAAAAATATGAGCAAAACTTTATACATGGGTATTGGCCAGTATTTACACTTTTAAAGAATCTCTCCTTAACCTCAGTTAAAACTAATCTATTCATTGCACTATTTTTTTAATCCCATCCTAAAAGGAAAAAGAGGCAAATTTCATAATAAATTGTGTTAACTTGGGTATTGATGCTGCTTGGTGTTAAACAAAGGAGCACAGAACACGGAAATCCTCAGTTATGGTTCTTTTCCACATATCTTTCCAAAACTTACTTTTTAATGGTCCATATACTTAAAGCATAATCTTCACTAAATGTCGTGATTTCTCCTAAGCAAATGGAAATACATAGAGTGCTATGAATTTAGATACATATTTTTTATAGGATGTCCATTCTTTTTAGTTTCAAGACATAATCTATAGAAGATTTGCAACTTCCTTTAGACTCACCTATATACACATTGTTATTTAATAGTCCAGCTGTTAAATACGTTGCCTGTAACTGATTCCTTGTGAAAAGTCTTAACTGCAGCAATGATTAAAAGCAGGTTTTGGTCCAAAAACGTGAAGGGGAAAAAAAAGCAGGAGAAATCAACATGTGCAATGTATACTTTGAGCGTAACAGAGTGAGAGTTAGCTTAAATACTTTATGAGTAGGTCAAAAGTAAATTGGTTCAACAGTTTATATTATATTGCATGGAGATCCTGGCTCCTGAGAACAGGAAACCCTAAAATCACAAGTCAGTAAAGAAGAGATTGAGTAGGATCTGAGGAAGTGTGAGGGACGGGAGCAACGAAAGATATATGGTCCGCAGAAAGACGTGATGCGGAAAACGCTCATCAGAGGCAGAGATTACTTGAGGCCGAAGTTAAGATACAAGTGGCACAGAAAATATTACAGGAAGCTGCTCTAGACCTTGATGGCAGAGTGAAAAGACAGAGGAAGGGCTGGTTAGCGCAGATAAAGGCGGCAGTTGCAGCCCGGGCGATGGGGACAGGGACCGTGCTGAGGCTGCCGGGGCGCGGGGGGGGAGGGAAGGGTGTTTCTGCGGATAGCGGGAGACTGTTTCTTCCATGGTTTGGGGGGACAGCGGCAAGATCAGAGGCATTGAAACAGAGAGGAGAAATTAGCGGGGAGCCGGTGATCATTCCTGAGCGAAGGATCATGCCGTGCATTAAAAATAGACCCTGGCACACAAGAATAAAGGCTTTTCAGCTTTCAGGTAATGACATTTCAGACAGGCCCATCTGAAGTCAGAAACATCAATACACTGTATTACAGGTGTTTACATGCCAGGCACAAACAAACAAAAAAACCCTTCATTTAGACAACACTGGAGTTACGTTCGCCTTTGCACGAGCCTCAAAACCATGCAGCTCGTACGACCCTCAGCCCAGCTGCAGCGTGAGGGGCTGAAGGCCGCGGCCTGCAGGTGATGGAGATGCACGGGGTCTGCACCGGCCCCTGCCCCTGTGCAGCAGGTGGGGAAGCTCCGGGCAGCCGCGGGGGATGCTTGGGAGAGGCAGCAGGGACGCACGGTGCCAGCGGGACCCTTTCTCCTTTGGGCACCGGCACGTGAAGAGTTAGTGAGCTCTGTGGAAAGAGAAAGGGAGGTGAGAGGAGCAAATGGACCAAAGGCCATGCCTGAGCCCCAGCATCGCCAACGCCGTTGTTTGCTAACGAAGTGAGCAGTTTGCTTGGAGCAGGGGGTTAAGCAAAGGAGGGGTTTGCTGACCCCGTGGTGGAAAGGTTTGTGCTTAAAGCCTAAAACGGCAAAGCAGGAAATCTGGGTTTCTTTCCTGGTTGTCACCACTGGTGGGGAAGTCACTTAATCTCTGTGCTTCAGCTCCCCAGCTCTGGGTGTCATGAACAGCTCAACCAGGGTCAGGAATAGCCACTCACCCTGGCAGAGTGAGGGGAGGCTGACCACATGCCTCTGTGAGGAAAGGGCCTCTTCACTGTGTTTTCCCATCCGAAACCACAGCTCTGAGCAAGCAGATATTTTACTACCCTGATGTTGTCAGTCTAATCTGAATCTTTCTGCTCCGTTTGCACCCTTATCTGGCTGCAGCCTGCAGCAGGACGGCAAGGAGGAGGCTCTGTGCAGCCTCTTCGTGCATCCCATAGCATCGGCTTGCAGCAGAAGATTAAATCTGCTTATCTGCCCTTCTTCTCTGCCTCTCCAGCAGTGTCGTAGATGGATGCCAGATCACCATTCTCATCTGAAATACCATTTAGCAAAGACCAGGAGATAACAAGGCAGTAAGGATAGCTGTATACTTAAGTGCCAGGTCAGGTCCTAAAGCCAGAAAAAACCCACAACCTAGCATCAAATTATACAGAAGGTAGCTTGGGTCTAAAACCTGAATATGTGCCTTTTGTGGACAACAGGGGCATAGCTTTGGCCCTACCTAAACATCCACCTGAGGTGACTGCAGCTTTAAGGCTTTTCTTATTGTTGTTTGTTACTGTTCATGTTTATTGAAAGAGATTATTTCTTCATTTTCCACCTAGCCAGATGAAAGCTGAAGAGTTGAGAATTATTTCTTGTACATTAGAGGAAGAGTTGGTTTTCTCCAGCCCCACATACTGCAGGTCCATCCTACAAAGTCATTGTTAAGCTGGTCGTGGGGAGTACACATGGGGCATATTACACAGGTATTTACCCTCACCTTTGTTGTCCGTAAATCTTTAAGATCTTTTACCTAAAGACTGAAGATTTGTTCTACATTAAAACATTCTTTTCCTCATTTCTTATCTTCTTCTGCCCTTATCTTTTCTATATCAGAATTACCTGACTGTCTTTATCTTGTCACTTTGGATCCCTTTCTTCGTCGCTGGTGCAGTTTCTCTCTTAAACATCACTTCCCTTGTCAAGCTTCTTTGCCTTTGCCCCGTCTTCTAGCGCAAACTGGAGATCCTATCTTTTAGCCTTGTCCCATAGTGGTTGATTTTAATCCTTAGTCCTAATCGCTTGTGACTAATTAGTTTGCTTTCATAAAATCATAGACATTTGCACTGGGATTTTACCCTGTGATAATCTGAATTACGGCATTTTAATGTGGCACTCTGAATCTGCTGTTTGTTGTTTGTACTTTCAATCAGTTTCTTTTTACTGTGAAAAATTAGGTTCAGGGTGAACTTTCCTCCAAGTTCTTTACTTTGCAGATCATTAAGTTATATTCTTTATAGCAGGGCATGTTTTTTTTTTATTTAACCCTCTCCTTTGCTTTGTTTTAACAACCATGAATCCTAGGAGAGAAAGTTTTGAATTGTTTTCCCTCTCTTTCTCTACCCAGAGTTGCTCAAGCCCTTTCTTCTGTTTCCATCTCTTCCATCTCCAGCTCCCTGCCCACAGGAGCTGTCTGTGATTTCTTTACCATGCTGCACTGCATCTTTACCAAGTAGTACAGCTTTCTCTTCCCTAAGGCCTTGATATCAAATCTCTAATTACTCCTGTTCTTCCTGTTCTCATTAGGTTGTAACTTCTCCATTTTTCAGTGCCTATCCCACTTCTCGTTCACCATTGCTTTTACCTACACACATTTTGGAATATTTGCTGCTTTTCTCAGCCTGTCTGTACTGGTTGCATTCTCTATCTTGGTTTGGTTTTGTTTTTTTGATATACACTATATGTCTTACTGGTGGAACTAGCCATGCTGTAAAACCTTGGTGGACCCACAGATCTTGAGTATTGTGTACAGCTCTGGTCTCTGCATCTGAAGAAAGGCATAATGGCATCAAAAAAGCTATAGAGAATGGCAATTAAAATGGTGAGGAGAATGGTGCAAGCTGCTTATGGAGAGAGACTGAAAAGGCTGGATTGCTTCAATCTGGAGAGGAGAAGGTTGAGGAAGGATGTGACAGAGGCTTACAAAACATGGAGGCACTAAGTAAGGTATAAGACAGAGATATTGTTTACCTGATCCCTCAATAATAGAAGTACGGGCACTCAACGAAACATGAATGGATTTATAACGGATACGAGCAAGCCAATTTTTACATGGCAAATAATAGACAAATTTGGGAACTTGTTGCCACTGGAGTTTGTGGAGACAGGCGGTACCTTCACGTGTAAAAGGACTGGAGAAAAACCTCATGACCAACAGGTCCATAAACAAATCCTAAAGAAAAGAAGCCATGATGAACCCTTTAACATCCCTAATCCTACAACGGCTGTGTGGGGCACCATGAGGACGACAGGCTCTGGATAGCAGCAAGATTTGTGTGCTCTCCCCAGAGCACCAGGACAGATGGACATTGATCTGATCTGGGAAGGCATTTCCTTCACTCTCCTGTCTTTCTCATTTATTGCTAGGGATCATTAAACCACAGGACTCGTCCTGTTCAGAGAGAAGAAATAAGAGCAGGAGCATGAACCTTCAGGGTGGATGAATGTTCAGAGGTTGGCAGAGTTACTGAGAGTTGGCAAAGTTTCAGAGGGCTCAGGTGAGACTGAGACACTGAGGACCCTCAGCAGCAGAGGGAAGATCTGATGGTCAGAGACTGGAGCCTCACCCCAGTGGGTGCTGAGATCAAATGCAACTCCTTCCACACCGAGCTATCTTGTTAGATAAAAATTTCAAGAGAGGAACAAGTGATTTATAGTTTCGCCCCATTGCAACTCACTGTGGGTTGCAATGATAATAAAAATAATCCAGAAAGGAAATAAATGTTATATTCCTAAACAACCATTAACAAATAGAGTTGCTATGTGTTAAAGGCAAAATTTGTTGCACACAAAAGAATAATTTTTGATTTAAGCCAATTCCTGGTTCTACCCAACCTTTCTGTATGGTCTAAGGAGGGCTGCTCACTTCTTTTGATGTCAAATGTCTGCCCATTGAGTACAGATATTACAAAACTGGGAGGAGTACTCTTCACTGGGTAAAAAACTGGCTGGACGGCTGAGCCCAGAGAATTGCGGTGAATGGGATTAAATCTAGTTGGTGGCTGGTCACAAGCTGTGTTCCCCAGGGCTCAGTATTGGGGCTGATCTTGTTTAATATCTTTATCGATGATCTAGATGAGGGTATCGAGTGCTCCCTCAGTAAGTTTGCAGATGACACCAAGTTGAGTGGGAGTGTTGATCTGCTCGAGGGCAGGAAGGTCCTGCAGAGGGATCTGGACAGTCTGGCCGAGGACAACTGTATGAGATTTATCAAGGCCAGGTGCCAGGTCCTGGCTGTGACTTGGGTCACAACAACCCCATGCAATGCTACAGGCTTGGGGAAGAGTTGCTGGAAAGCTCCCTGGTGGAAAAGGACCTGGGGCTGCTGGTTCACAGCTGGCTCAAGATGAGCCAGCAGTGTGCCCAGGTGGCCAAGAAGGCCAACAGCGTCCTGGCCTGTATCAGAAATAGTGTAGCCAGCAGGAGTAGGGAAGTGATCCTGCCCCTGTACTCAGCACTGATGAGGCTGCACCTTGAATCCTGTGTTCAGTTTTGGACCCCTCACTACAAGAAGGACGCTGAGGTGCTGGAGCATGTCCAGAGAAGGCCAATGAAGCTGGTGAGGGGTCTGGAGCACAAATCTAATGAGGAGCGGCTGAAGGAACTGGGGTTGTTCAGTCTGGAGAAGAGGAGGCTGAGGGGAAACCTTATCGCTCTCTACAACTATGTGAAAGGGGGTTGTGGCGACAAGGGTGTTGGCCTCTTCTCCCAAGTAACTAGTGATAGGACGAGAGGAAATGGCCTCAAGTTGTGCCAGGGGAGGTTTAGATTGGATATTAGGAAAAATTTCTTCATGGAGAGAGTGATCAAGCATTGGAACAGGCTGCCCAGGGAGGTGGTGGAGTCACCATCACTGGAAGTATTCAAAAAACTTGTGGACCTTGAGGTCCTTTCCAACCTTAATGATTCTGTGATTCTGTGACTCTGTGACTCTGTGAGGAACTGATACACCAGGGAGTTGGGCAGCCATCCAGAGGACTGGAAAAATGGGCTGGCATGAACATCATTGATTTCAAAAAAGAAATACGAAGTCCTGCACCAGTGCAAGGCTGGGGCTGACCAGCTGGAAGTAGCTTGCAAGAAAAGGACCTGGGTGTCCTGGTGTTGAACATAAGCCAGCAACGTGCCCATTTGACAAAGGCCAATGATATCCTGGGCTGCATTCGGAAGAGCATTGACACCAGGATGAGGGAGGTGATCCTTGCCTCTGCTCAGCACTGGTGAGACTCATCTGGAGTGCTGGGTCCAGATGTGGGCTCTCAAGTACAGGAGAGTCATGGACATCCTGGAGTGAGTCCAGGGAAGGACTGCAGAGATGATGAAGGGACTGGAGAAGCTGACATGGGTGGAGAGGCTGAATCCATGCTGTGATTCTGTTAAATAATATGTTTCCCCTGGCCCTTACCCTTGTCTGCTCAAACTGTAAGCAGTTACAGCCAGGGACCATCTCTTTGTATCTAGTACCTAAGAAACATGATCTTAATTGGGTGTGTAATACTATTATAAAAGCACTTGTTCCTTTGAATGAATGTACTATAGTGTAAGAGTATGGGGATTCAGTAAATACTTCCATTGATGTTAAAAGGCGGGAAAATCGTAACAGAGGAAAGGAAGTGTTTTCATGTTGTGTGTAATTAAGCCATGGAAATCAGAAATACAGAGGTGGCCTGACCCAGTATCTCAGCAAGCTTTAAAGCCCCACTGAGCATGTATAAGGTGAACAAGAATATCAGAATTTTGTCCTGGTGAATAAATGTTGTGCAATACTGTTGCGATTTAACCCAGCAGGCAGCTAAATGCTACACAGCCGTTGGTTCACCGCCCCCTCCCCGGCGGGATGGGGGAGAGGATTGAGAAAAAAAATTAAAATTCGTGGGTTGAGGTAAAGACAGTTCAATGGAGCAGAGAAGGAAGGGAAAAAATAATAATGATACGCGGAGGTACAAAACAAGTGATGCACAATGCAATTGCTCACCACCTGCTGAGTGATGCCCAGCCCTTTCCTAAGCAGTGGCCCTCCCGGCCAACCTCCGCATTTCTATACTGGGCATGATGCTGTATGGTATGGAATACCCCTTTGGCCAGCCTGGGTCAGCAGTCCTGGCTGTGCCCCCTCCCAGCTCCCTGTGCACCCCCAGCCTCTTGCTGGCAGCCAGCATGGGAAGCTGGACAGTCCTTGACTACTTAGCAACAACCCAAAACATCAGAACATTATCAAAATTATTTTCATCCCAAATCCAAAACACAGCTCTATACCAGCTACTAGGAAGAAAATTAACTCTATCCCAGCCAAAACCAGGACAAATATTTATTACACTTCATGTTTAGACAATCTCCATCCCATAATGGGGCTGGGGGCTTGTGTGAAGGTGGACTCCCTACCACTCCCCTTTGTGAAAACCTGACACCTTCTGCTTGGCCCTTCTCCCAGACCGCTGTAAGCAGGAGGGGAATTAGCTCAGCTTTAGGTCTGGTCCAAGATGGTAGGTTTGCAACTTCTGCTTATTCATAACACAGAGAATGTCAAAACATGCAAGCATAAAATCGGTAACCAAAGAATAGCCTTTTTAAAAGCAAAGATTCTTTTGTGAAAACCTCTTTCTATTGTCAGCATTTCTGCATGATTCGTATTTACCTTTTGCTAGGGAATAATTTCACAATCAGTTTCAGCTAGTTCCTTTTCCAGAAACGCAGACTGAAACGTTAAAAAAAAAAAATTATCTTCTAAAACCAACTCCAAAATATGCACAAAATAATAGAAAAAAAGGAGGGAAAGGTTTGCCTTGAACCCTGATAAAGAGGAGAAGTGTAATACTACCCTGTTCCCTATTTACCCAGTTCAGCAGGCAGCTGCGTTTGGTCCTGCCCAGCGAAAACAGCAGCAAAATATTCCTGTTTATATTGGTGCTCCCTTAAAACTGTTTTGGCGGCTGTTTGCTTAACTCTAAGTTATCGAGAAAAAGACACCAGGAAAGACTGATTCCAGTTGAAAACCTTGAGGCAGGGATCTTTGCTGGCATCGGTGGTGCTGAACAAAGTGGTCCAAAAAGCCGTCCAGGGCTCAGCCAGAACCGAGCATTGCTGAACGCTGCACCCTGAGCTGGGAGGGAATGGGGAGGTTAAAAGCCAGAGGCTGTAAAAAACAGGGCACCTGGCTCTTGTTTTACTGCAGAAGCTTGTGTTAGCACCTTTCTCTCCTACAGAAACCCTCCATCTGCCCGTGTTACTTAAGACCCACTGGGAGCCAGACTGGTGCCAGCAACTAGTCCCTTCACCACTGACTCCCTCTGCAGCTCTTCTACGGTCTAAAGCTGGCGATGTCTTTTTAAATGCAGTTCCAGCCCTCATGCAGGCAGGAAAAAAACCCCAACCAAACAACAAATAAATGAAAACAAGCTCAAATTCTTGTGCTTGCTATTTGAGCTGTCAGAACATCAGCGCTGGAGAAACTGGATACCTTTCACTTAGGGGAGGGGGCACTTTTATCACCTCCTTACATCATGACTGAGAATTAAAAAAAAAAGAAAAGGAAAAGAAATGCTTCAAGTTGTATGAATCCTTCAGAGGTGCTGCAATTTGTCAGATTAGATCAAGGTTTTCTGAAACTTTTGAAGTATCTTCAGATTAAAGGCTTTCTTGGAAACCGATGTCGATCTCTGCTGCTGGTCCACACAGAACTGTAAAATATAGCCTGAAATTCATTGTGGTTGGACAACAGAGAAAGAAATCTCCACCCCAGGATGTCATTGCCCTTTAACCTGCAGTTTATAAGAGCCAGGACTGCATATATTTGTTGGGGTGAAGTTGCCAGCTAACCTTTGCACTTTCAGTCTGTCTGTTTTGTTTCTGGGCTGTTGATTCTTGCTTGGCATCATGAATTATAGTTGTGCACACTACTGCGATTGCTACCTGCATAGCCTCTGTGATTTCAGATTATCTGAAGAACACCATGCTATTGAGATACTGCTCAAAAATGCAAATATGTACTGTGGGAATGCCCAGAAAAGACAGTTTCCCATCTGGCTTTTATTTTTGCAAAGGAAGATAAACAATGAACAGTGGAAAGAACAAAAACATGATGGGGGTTGTGAGCAGGAGGCAACAGGAGAAGACAGAAAAGTTCTCCAGATGAAGGTTTTTGCAAAACAGCAAATACGCTTGCCTTGGAAGTCATAGACATTGTTTTCACATGAAAATAGCTCTTACACAGGGTCCTCGGGCCTAGTGTAATCTTGCAAGGTATTTTTAGACCAGGGTGGCTACTGCTACTATCAGACTGTCTAACCTCAAATATTCATTAGTGTGCCAAATGCTTGCTTACCTTTTAAGTCTCTTGCCCTGGCCTTCAATAACAGCTAGGATTTCTGAGTCTGTGTGTATGAGCAGAAGACTTCCCCTGATAAGAAAAGTGGAGGAATAGTGCAGTCTATAGAGGAAAAGAAAGCCTGTGAGTTCAGAGCAAGGTTTGGGCAACACCAGTACATACAAACACAGAGATGAAAACCAGAAAATGTTAAGACCACTTCGAAGGCATAACTATGAAAAGGTGAACAATTCACTACTACTCTGCTCTTTTTGTAGGATTCAGACAATGTAGGCTTTTACAAGGAGATGTTCTAGCTGTACTTCATGTATTTAAGTCCATCACTGTCTACAAATTGTTGAGAGATGTGGGCATGAAGGGTTGTGGTACTTCACCTAAAAGCTACTTTGCAAAGCACTTTGATGCAACAAACCATTGGGGTATGAAAAAGAAAAAGATCTCAGACCTGAGACAACTTCAGTGTGACAGTTCTGCACTTGGAAATCTTTTCCAGCCAGTGCAATGGTGTTCATTTACAGGGATGGGACTAGGGTCTGGAATTGATCTGGCAGGCAAAACAATGATGTGCTCAGTGGAGCTAAGCCCTTACTGAAAGTGAAGAGAAGGGATGAGGCAGTGTGGCAACACAAGCTCTAAACAGGCCCTTGGCAAACCAGGCTGGAGAGCAGCCTTGAATGTAAGTCCTGAAGCCATTTCAGCTATAAAAGATGTCACCAGACTGACAGACAATTGATAGCTCATAACACCTTTTCTGTTACACTACATGAGTCATCCTAATTAGTACCCTAGTAGGAGCAGCATGTAAATTAGGGGTGTAATTGCCCTAAAATGTACCCTACAGTCAAGGAAGAGAAGAAAGTAACTCCAAAATCCATCCCAATCTCCTTCTGGGGGTGTGTCTCCCTTTCATGGACTGTGCACCTACAGTTGTGAATCAGCTATCATCTCGTTTGGTGTCTAAACTTAAGTAGGACAAATTGGTTTGGAGGTTGTTCTGCAAGAGGTCTGAAGGTAGCAGTGATGGAGCAGGAGATACAGCTCCACAGAAGGATGAGTCAAAGCAAGAAAGGATACTAAGGCATGGATATAAGGAGATGTGTCTGCAGCAAGGGCACACATTCTGCTGATACTGCATTTCCCAGTAAATCACCTCTCCAGTATTCTTCTCAAGGTTTATACAGTCCTCCCCAGCAATGTATCCAAGTGTCTTCCAGAGGATGTTGGTGACAGGAATGCCATCTGCCACAACAGGCTGGTTTGGTTTCATCTATACCCCCAAAGACAGTTTATTATTTCAGCTACCCAGCATATACATTGCAATAGTCCATAAGCTGGTTCCTTGCCTCCTTAGTGGGACGGAGTCATTGTCTAGGTCTAGCGTTATGGACCACAGAGAGGCTTCAGAGGGTAATCCAGTGCCCCCAGACATTGTACAGCGTGCTGGGGACATCTAGCTAATGGAAACAGAGGGTGTGCATCAGTCCCGCTGTGGAGCACACTTTCCTTCCTTTTTATTCTCCTCCTGATGTCAGGAATCTCGTTGCATTTTCTGCAAGACAGCCCAGCTCTTTCAGACCCTCTGAGGCTCTGGAGAACTGCTGCCAAGAAAAAGCAGAGGAGAGACGTGTCTGGTGCCAGAGTGATCTCTGAAGACAAGGGTGGCTTACCTTTTCTTTCCAAGAAAATTGGGTCATCACATTCCCTCTTTAATCTCAGAGCTTTGTGATATCCTTCTTGATTCCTGTAACATTTCAAAATGTGCGAGGGGTGTTGGGGATAGCTTAAAATGGATAAAGTTTTATACTCTTCCCTAAGCATCACTACATCAGAAACAGGATCTCTGGGCTGCATAGACCTGTCAATTCTTGTCTTCTTAACATGCTCATATTTATCTCTATGCCAATATTTTCCACTAGATGAAAAAGCTTTTTGGTATTTTACTCTAACATATTCACAGGGAACAAACATATCTCCTTTCTTTCTTTGATTTGCAAGACTAAGGAAGCTGACAACCTTCCACTGTCCGCTCATACAAAAAGGTCACCTTTCCCTTGAGCATCCCACACACTGAGAACATGTTATGCTTGGAGAAGCAGAGGGATTCCTATGAGGGCACTGATGCACAGAGACAATTAACAGGCATGAAACATTTCTGACAAGTAGTGTGTTTTAAGGCATCCTATAATCAGCATTTTTTATTTTTCCTTCTAAACACACTCAGGCTATCTAATAAAATGGATAGATGCCCTAATAATACTATCTTAAATTTAAAATGAAATTTCAAGAAATAGGAAATCTATAAAATATTTGTAACATTTTAAAAATCTAAATGTTTTTGGTAAAAACATTTCTATAAAATATACAGCCTTATCTTACAAGTCAAAACAGCATTGGTAGTTTCAAGGATGCTTTAAATTAAGCTGATTTATGCATGTGTTGTTTAATATCTCTAAGCAATATTTACCTTCATATAGATTTCAGGTTGCTTTTGGCAATTTATATATGGTAACTGACTCCTTAACACATTTGTGAATCTGATTAATTTACTTCTAGTTGTTTATGGCAAGCTAATATGTTTCTATAACTAGCAACGATGGTGAAGCTCTCCGAAGCATGCCAGTTACAGATGCAAGCATTATAAAGCCTAAATAGTGTGTATCATCTTATAAATCTGTCCTTTGAGATAACGCAAAATGAGGCACAGCCAGTTAAGATATTAATCGTGTATGTTTAAAGTCCCTGACAATGAAGCTGCTTTATGAAACAGCTTTTAAGGCAGTTATAAGAGCGGTTCTCTCTCCATTAACACCCACACATACGTTTCATAAGCCTCCATTTCACTTTGATAATTTTAGAACTGGATGGCTTTGTTATGAAGCCGAGAAAGCAACAAACTCCGTGTTCCTCTCATGCTGCCTGCAAAAAGGGGGAGATGATCTCCCAAAGCGGGTGTCCCTTATACAAAAGAGAGCCACAAACAGGAGGGCTTGCACCCAGGTGATGCCTCTGTGTCTCCTGAGGAGCTGTCTTCCTGTTACAAGGGGCAATCGCTGCTGGAATCCCATGTGCACATTTTGCAAATACGCAACAGCACAAAAATGATCTGCTGATGACAGAGGTGTGACCGGGTGCAAAACTGCTTGTCAAAAGCTGCATCACGACTGTCCATTCCAATTTGTCCTGAGGTGTGTACATATATAAATATAGCTATATATATACACATAGTCACATCTGCTTTAGGCGTGGAGCTTCAGTGAGACACTGAGAACCAACATGACGATCTGAAGAGGTCAGGAAAGGCAGAGGGCATGCTGTGGCCACAGTAGATGCTGCGAATGCTTTCCCTCCTTTCTTAGCCTTGCTCACCCTTGTAAAGCTGCTCTGCTGCCACTGCTGTTCCCCCCTCTTTCTGGCTCTGGAGCTGTGATGCTGTAGGTACCGTTTAGGTGAGCACCCACCTCCCCCTGGAGCTCGAGCAGGAACTGGATCTTCAAATATCTCTCCCTCTCTCTTTCTCTCCCTCCCTCTTTCTCTCCTTTCCCCCTTCTCCTTTGCTCTTACAGCTCGTTAGCTCAGCCAGCATGCTGCGTTTCAATGCACTGATTCCAAGCTCGGTCACAGCAGGTTCTCATAGAGGCTGATGAGCAGTTGCTGATCTGCACAGACACATTTTTCTGTTATTACCTGGAAGGGATTGCTGCTGATTGATTGACAGCAGGGTAAACTAAGAGACAGCAACTCCTCTCTTACCTTCTCTTCCCTCCCCACCTGCTTTTGGGCACTAAGAGGGAAAGAGCTTGTGCCACTTAACGAGGATAAGGCACCAATATGGGTAATGAGAATATGCACAGTTATATGAGATAAGATAAGCAGCTTAGGCACACAGCGCTCAGGCTTCAGGAGCAAGCCCAGCTCGCAGCTCATGGGCATTCGGAAGAGACATCCTCAGCTGGTTGCAGAGTTGTTCGCTGTCTGGTTTCATTCACTTGCAGCTGAAGCAAGCGGCACGAGATGAGCTGGCAGTGAAGGAGCAGCGTGGCTGTGGGAAGTTGACCCACAGGGTCCATGCCCCACGCGCTGCTGTCAGACACCCAGGCACCCCTCTGCTCCCTTCCTGGCCATTGTGAGGAGGGCCATCTTGAGAGACTGTCATACATCTTTTTAATTTCAACAAAAGTATTTCTTCTCTATGCCTTCATCCTTTTCAGGGTTTCCAGTGGGAAAAAGCAGCAGGATAACCTCTCCAGAGTAACGCCACCCAGCAGTGCCAGAGCTGCTGGGCAAACACAGCAGCTTTGATTTTTTTTCAGTTTGTGGTTCAGGTGGTCCTGAAGCCCCGTGTTGACCCAGCCTCATATTTTTCTCTGCAGCGGGATGAGATCCCAGTGCCCTAAGATATTCCAGCATAACCACGGCACTGAGGAGCAGTCACATCTCTAGAGCATTAGCAGGCACAAAACTTGTACCTAGGCAAAGCAGAAGAAGCGTTACTGGTTACCACCATTTCTGCAGGTTTTCATGCTGTTGTCAGACATGTCTGTTGAGGATGGTGCAAGAGGGATGGGTGAGGAGGGGAGCAGCTTTGCCCCACCAGCAGTTGGAAGGGGAGCACAGAACAGCAGGGTGGGAATCAGGTGTGGAAACTCATCAGAGCAACTAAAATAACATCCTGTTCCCCTGTGAAAAGTCTCCTCGTGCTGCTTTCACAGCCTATGGAGAAAATGGGTATTTCTGGGCCACCACCCGGCCAAGGGAGGGATGGAGTCCGGCCAGCTCCGCAGGAAACGCCGCAGCGCTGGCGGCTGCCTCTGAGCAGAGGAAGCCCGTATCACGGTGGCTTGTGCTCTGCCCTCTTGTACATAATTATTTAGATTATTCGTTTCCTAATGTTTGCTTTAGAGTAGCAGATAGATGCACCACATGATATTTACTTGCATTTTGCCTTGGTGCCAAGTTCTATTATCGTGTGTTCTCTGTGTTGAAATGTAATAGGGGCACCACCTGCTTGCTAAAGCTTTCTCTCTCAGCACACAAGACAGACAAAAGACAGATTGTTTTCTGCGGTTTTACACATGGGATGATGAGCAGAATGTAGGGTTGCACTTCAGCAACTCTTAAGCACGTCCGCTTTACAGCAGCATGTGCTTAAGTGATTTTCTAAATCAGGACCTTCAGATGGGGCCAAAGTCTTTCAGGAAAAAGGTCCCAGTGCCAGCTATTGGATGGGGGCTGGCCAAGTCCAAATTTTCTGTCTTAATTACAGGAAGGTATTTTATTTCTTAATGTATTCTTCATCATATAACTCTTCCACAAGGAGATCAGACCAGAACATTTTTCAAAGCTCCCAAGATGCAAGGGGACAATAAGAGGAAACAATTATTTTTTCCATTAAATGGCAAAAACAAAAAGAAGGGTGCTACTTCTCTGGAAAGTCACATCGGCTCTCCTGCTTCTCTGAGGCTCTTCTAGGAAATAGGATCAGTTCCTTCAGTTCCCTTTGAAGAGGGCAATGTCACTGAATTTCAAGCCATTCATTTGCAGAGACCAAGGACAAATATTTTCCTGAACTTTGACTACCTGAATCAGGAAAAAAAAAAGTTTATAAACAGACACTGATGTTATTGATGACATCCTTGACTGAAATCACAAAGGTTTATCAGTGTTCAGGGGTTTCTGAAGTAGAGTTTGTAAATGTCTAATATGTGTGTAAGTGAGCAATTTCCTGTAAATCAATGTACCTTACTTTAGATTTCAGCTTAATAGCAAACCTACCCTCCAAAACAAATGACACAATCATTGCTTTATCTCGGCACGAACACTGCCCCATACCATTTTGCTATTTTCTCTTTTTCTTTTAGCAGGAAATTTGTACTCATCATAAGCTTCAATTACGGTAAATGAGTGCTATAAATCTGGAAAACCAGAATGTATAATCAGCAAACAAAGGTTGATTTCTTGGATGTTTTTATTAAGAGGATGTACCTTAATAAATAGATAGCGAAAAATGCTAGAGATGACAACAGCATGGCAAAGTGGGGACTTGCTTTTTATGGTTTTAAGAGTCCCTATTCTGATCATTTAAGAGACCAGAAAACTAAAATGGAGCAAACACACTTATTCGGCAAGCAAGCAAAGAAAACAGTCTCATTCCTTCTTGGCCTTCAGGCCACAGAAGGCAGATGGGTTGAGTTTCTCTATTCTGGATTTCTGGTATTAGCAATACTTTCATGGCTGGTCCCCCCCGGCTGATGTAAACAGAAAATATCCTGAAGTCGCTGGAGCCCAGCCAATTTATCGGACCCCAGGGTTCCCTTGTCTATTTTTCAGAGCTGCCATTTGAAAGGTATGCTGTTCAGCCAAGGAGCAGAAGTTAAGCAACAGATGGAAGTAGCTCTCACACCGCTGATAAGCCTGGTCCAAAGCTCCGTCTTGCACTTTATTTCTAAGGCAGTACCAGGGTCTAATGCGCATAACTTGTCCTACAGAGCTTCTGGAGTAGGCCTGTTTTCTCATTTCCCAGCCACAACGTTGGCAAAAGGCAGTCTATCTATCTGCTGCAGGGCTCAGAGAGTGCCCAACTGAATTGCCATAAAATGGGAGCCTCCAAAACCATGGCTCAGCATGAGCTTTCCCTTTTATACAGAACCCGAAGAAAGCAAACAGCCTGGCCTGGCTCCCCCGTGGGCTCCAGTGTGCCACAGGGTCCCTCGGGAAGCTGACCCTTGGGCCCTGCTCGCTGTCACATGCGCCGGGTGACGTAGGTAAATATGTGATGCTGTGCTCTTTGGACAGGTGCTGTTTGCCAACCTTTGGAAGAGACCGAGGCTCTTGTTTCACAACTAAAGTGGGGGAAAACTAAGGCATCTGAGAATTGGCCCTGTCTGAGTACACACATTTCTGCTGCTGAATGGGACGTCTAAATTGCTAAATCTTCAGATATCCATTTCCATCAGTAGTATAGGGTTACACAGAAACCTCTTACAAGGAACAAAAGACAAAAAAAAAAACCCAACAAACAGTTTGGGCTTAAGATAGCTTTGAGACCTATAAATTTTAAACTATCTTCTCAAATTCAGCAAGGTTGCCCAGAGAGAGGGAGGAAATAGCTTGGACCATCTAAGGCACTAACCAGGGACAGCAGAAGCTAAAAGAGACCTCCCTGAGCACTGACATGTATGAAACCTATTCGCCAGCTCCGCTTGCCTGTGTGGATTCTCTGATGTCCAGGCAATAAGGAGTTTATCAGCCATTGCCTCCCTTCACAATCATTCTCACTCAAAAGTGAAACATTAAACCACTGGGTTCGCACACTATGGAGATAGGATAGACACACACATCCTTGCAAACGTCCTAAGATTATGGATTAGGAAACAAGGCTAATTTATCTGCTAGCACAGGAGATGGTATAGCAGCTATTCCTAGCTCTGCAAATGTATAAAATCAGAAGTACTTACTGAAAAACCTAGCAGTATGTATGCCATTAGCTAAAAGGAATCCCTGTTATGTATCTTCACCTGTACAAGACAAAGGGTTCGCCTGTTCATCTCTCGGATGAGTGCAGAAACATAGCACAGCTACCCACTCCATGATGTCATTGAGATCAAAGGCAAAATCTCCCTGCACTTTAGTGGAACAGTCAAGTGCATATGGAGCTCCTGCCCAGCCATGCAATGTAAGAGCATGATGGCATCAGCGTGGTGAGCAAATGTAGAAAAAATCCACACATCTAAACCCCTTTCTCTCTGCACTTCGTGCAGGGTCATGCAGGATCACCACCTCCTGGAGAACAGATGTGAGTTTGTGCATGGCGTGGTCATCATCACTGCCAGGTATCGCATTGCCCTGCTGCGCTGGCACTGCACTGGGAGAGCTGGACACGCAGCACCATGCTTCAGATTCCGGTCTTTCCACCAGATACATGTTTTTGTGCCATTAACCCAATTAAATGTCTCAGTGAAAATCAGGGGCCTTTCCCCAGCCACTCTGGCTGGGACAAGAAGTCCACTGTGCTTCCATCATCATTGCTCAGCAACCTTGGCCATGATTTTGCATGGGTCTACTGAACTTCACCATCCCCAGGGGCTGGCTGCAGCATGCTGTGCAGGCACATAGATGCAGGTGGGCCAAAGCATCCCAGGGCGCTGCTTCTGCTGCCTGCACACCACTGACTGGGCACTACTGGTTGAGCTGTCCTGGGGCCTGGGAAAGTCTAATGCCCTGGCAGGAAAGCATGCTTGAAGCTGAGAAGCACTGCTCATGGCCTGCAGCTCTCCTTTGTGAAGGCTCAGTGAGTGGCTGAGGTCAGGCATAAAGGATGTTGAAAGACTTAAGAATTCATTCCCTCACTGCAAGCTCGGTGAGGAGGATTTTCTCTGTAATATCTGAATCCTGCTTTATTATAGGAAACTAATTACCTTAAATGAAGTCTCAGTGCAACTAGTGAACTAGATGTAATGTATAATCATCCCTCATATCGACAGGATAACAAGTAATTGGCTACTTTCCTGCAATCTTCACCTCAGCTCACTTTGGTATAAAATCACTTCACTGCTCTACCTCAAACTTCCCTTCTGCACCAAGTAAATATGGGTGCAATCTTTTCCATTCATTTTAAGAGGTTTTGGAGCAAGCCCTTCACATGTGGGAATTACGGCTGCCGCGTGGCGGTGCTGCCTGCCACCTCTTCTGGAGCTCTCATACACAGAGCTCATCACACCAGTCCATACGCCAGGGGCCATAAATGCACGTATTAGATCCTTGTAAATATACCTGTGATGTGATTACAGCAGGACAATGGACTTTTGTGAACCGGTATTCACTGAAAAAGCCAATACTTTTCACAGATGCAGGCCATTGAGTCTGACCCAGTAAAGCAAACTAAGGTCCGTTCAAACCATTCAACTCAAGCGGTTCCTGAGAGTGTTTCAGCAACACTGTGTTTGGGAACATTTGGCAAAATGAAGCAATTAGTGCATTTCTGATACTTACAAGAAGCTGGTGTTTCCTTTTCTGATCATACTCCAGGATGCCTTGGGGTTTTCCAGGTTTAATACCTCTGTATACCTGGAAAAACTTGAACCTGCCTTAGCTGTTTCCTTGAGCAGTGTGCCAGCCACCAGCTGGGGACTACTTTCCATGGCTGATCCCAGTGTCTATTCCCGGAGTAATTTACTCTGTGCATAATATTTCAGTAATCACTGGAGCAGAGCCTGGTCCCCAGCTGCCAGTTTACTGTTCCTATGGCTTTTCTGTCCTTGTCTCTCAGTTAATGTTTAAATATTGAATAATTATTCTTTATTGTGAAATATTTGAGCAGGACAGGTACGCTTCTGAGGGCTCTGGCAAAAGAGATGGCTGAGATGAATTTAAAAGAGAGGGGAATTTGATTTGAATCCAAACATAAATCAGAGTCAGGATTTGACCTGTGTCTTTCATCCCTCGGATGAACGGCCCAGCCACAAGACTATAGAATTGAAAAACAACAGTATTGCACTATAGGCAGCCAACGCCTTGGAGGATATTTGTTTGCTCATTTCTTAAGCTACATCTCTGGGATCCCCTAAAGGCAGCGTTAGGACTGCTCTCGGTCAAATCTAAACCCCTAGAAGTGCAGAGACCCCCTCTGTAAAAGAGAACATCCTGTTGTGCCTTACTGTGGATGTCAGGTACATAGAGATATTCCCTGACAACATTGGTGGCTTTTTTGTACTCTTCCTACGCATAAAAATGAAGAGGAATTCCTTTTCATCTTTCCTCCAGCTGATGGTGGAGCTTTCTCAGTCTATCCTTGCCACTATAAGCCTCCACATTAGCACTAGGATTTCTGTTTACTTGGGTTTCTCATTCAAGACACAGTAGTCCTGACTTACAAGCATCTTGCTTACTACATTTTTATTTGTAAACGTGCTGAAAAGTGCACAGGGTCACAGCTCTGGAGTCTGCTGAGTATCTCATGGCCCTGTGCAACACAATGAGAAGAGGAAAGAGTAACACCTGTGCACGCCTGCAGGGCTATGATCTTAGTGACATCACGGAGATATAGTGGGATGGCTCCTATGACTGAAACGTTGGAATGGACGTATATAGGCTGTTTAGGAAGGACAGGCAGGGGAGACAAGGAGGGTGTGTTGCCCTCTATGTCAATGACCAAATGGAATGCATAGAGCTCTGCCTGGGAATGGATGAGGAGCCAAACAAGAGCTTATGGGTCAGGATTAAAGGGAGGGCAAGGACAGATGACATTATAGTGGGGGCCTGCTACAGCCCACCCAGCCAGGAAGACAAAGAGGATGAGGCCCTCTATAGAGAGATAGGAGCAGCCTCATGTTCACGAGCTCTGGTCCTAATGGAGGACTTCAACCACTGTTGGAGGGACAACACAGCAGGACATAAGCGTTCCTGGAATGCGTTTATGATAAGATCCTTCTACAAGTGATAGAGGAGCCAATGAGAAGAGGTGCGATGCTGAACCTGGTTCTCACCAACAAGGAGGAGCTGGTGGGAAATGTGAAGCTCAAAGGCAGCCTTGGCTGCAGTGACCATGAAATGGTGGAGTTCAACATCCTTAGGGCAGTGAGGAGGGTGACAGCAAGCTCACTACCCTGGATTTCAGGAGAGCAGACTCTGGCCTCTTCAGGGATTTGCTTGGTAGCATACCATGACATAAAGACCTGGAGGGAAGAGGTACCCAAGAAAGCTGGTTAATATTCAAGGATCATCTCCTCCAAGCTCAGGAGCAATGCATCCCAACAAAGAGGAAGTCAGGCAAGAAACAAAAGGAGGCCTGCATGGCTGAACAAGGAGCTCCTGGACAAACTCAAACACAAAAAGGATGTCTACAGAGGGTGGAAGCAAGGACAGGTAGCCTGGGAGGAATACAGAAAAATTGTTTGAACAGCCAGGGATCAGGTTAGGAAAGCTAAAGCCCTGGTAAAATTACATCTGGCCAGGGACATCAAGAGCAACAAGAAAAGCTTCTATAGGTATGTCGGTGATAAAAGGAAGACAAGAAAAAATGTGGGCCCTCTCCAGAAGGAAACAGGAGACCTGGTTACCTGGGATATGGAGAAGGCTGAGGTACTCAATGATTTTTTTGCCTCAGTCTTCACTGATAAGTGCTCAAGACACACCATCCAAGTCGCAGAAGGCAAAGGAAGGGACTGGGAGAATGAAGAACTGCTCACTGTAGGAGAAGATCAGGTTCAAGACCATCTAAGGAATCTGAAGGTGCACAAGTCCATGGGACCTAATAAGATGCATCTGCAGGTCCTGAGGGAAATAACACTATCCATCATATTTGAGAAGTCATGGCAGTCCAGTGAACTTTCCACCGACTGGAAAAGGGGAAATGTAAACCCCATTTTTTAAAAGGGAAAAAAGGAGGACTTGGGGAAAGTACAGACCAGTCAATCTCACCTCTGTGCCAAGCAAGATCATGGAGCAGATCCTCCTGGAAACTATGCTAAGGCACATGGAAAATAAGGAGATGACTGGTGACAGCCAATATGGCTTCACTAAGGGCGAATAGTGTCTGACAAATTTGGTGGCCTCCTATGGCAGGGTTAGAGCATTGGTGGATAAGGGAAGAGCAACTGACATAATCTACCTGGACTTATGCAAAGTTTTTGATGCTGTCCCACACAATATCCTTGTCTCTAAATTGGAGAGACATGGATTCAATGGATGGACCACTTGGTGGACAAAAAATTGGTTGGATGGTTGGTCTCAAAGAGTTGTGGTCAGTGGCTCAATGTCAAAGTGGAGACCTGTGATGAGTGGTATTCCTCAGGGGTCGGTGTTTGGACTGGCGCTGTTTAACATCTTTGTCGGCAACACGGACAGTGTGATTGAGTGCACCTTCAGCAAGTTACTGATGACACCAAGCTGTGTGGTGTGGTCGACATGCTGGAGGGAAGGGATGCCATCCAGTGGGACCTGGGCAGGCTTGAGAAGTGGGCCCATGTGAACCTCATGAAGTTCAACAAGGCCAAGTGCAGGGTCCTGCACATGGGTCGGGGCAACCCCAAGTATCCATACAGGCTGGGGGATGAAGGGTTTGAGAGCAGCCCTGAGGAGAAGGACTTGGGGGTGCTGGTTGATAAGAAGCTCAACATGACCCAGCAATGTATGCTTACAGTCCAGAAAGCCAACTGTATCTTGGTCTGCATCAAAAGAAGCGTGACCAGCAGGTTGAGGAATGTGATTCTCCTCCTCTGCTCTCTCTCATGAGACCTTCCCTGGAGTATTGCATGTAGCTCTGGGGCCCCCCAACATAAGAAGAACATGGACCTGTTGGAGTGGGTCCAGAGGAGGGACTCAAAACTGATAGGAGGGAAGGAGCACCTCTCCTATGAAGAAAGGCTGAGAGAGTTGGGGTTATTCAGCCTGGAGAAAAGAAGGCTCCAGGGAGACCTTATTGTGGCCTTCCAGTACCTGTGGGGGGCCTACGAGAAAGCTGGAGAGGGACTTTGTACAAGGGCATGTAGTGATAGGATAAGGGGCAAGGCATTAAACTGAAAGAGGGTAAATATATATTACATATAAGGAAGAAATTCTTCACTATGAGGGTGGTGAGGCACTGGAACAGGTTGCCCGGAGAAGTTGTGGATGCCCCATCCCTGGAAGTGTTCAAGGCCGGGCTGGATGGGGCTTTGAGCAACCTGGTCTAGTGGAAGGTGTCCCTGTCCATGGCAGGGAGTTGGAACTAGATGATCTTTAAGGTTCCTTCCAACTCAAACCATTCTATGATTCAATGATTCTATGATATAGGCTTGTAATTCAGATGTGGGGAGAGAAAAGAAAAACTTTCTCATGAGGAGAGCTGGTCAGGAGCACAAAGACTGCGCAGTTAAGTTGTCTCCCTGAGGAACATTGTGTGTAGTACTTGAGCACTCACTGAGATGAGGACTGAAATCCTGGTATTCCCTTTCCTTGAGGTGTGCCTCAGTCATCTGCTTGAAGCCACCCTCACCTGTCCTCTGACCCCCTAAGTGTCTGGAAAGTGGGATAGCTTCAGCTGAAAAGAGCACAACACTGACCAAAAGATAGTGAAAGTGGATGGAGTACTGCAGGAGGAAATATGCTTTCAGCTCACATCAGACAGGGAATAGAAAAAGTCTGCCCCATCCTTTGGTCTGTGAGAAGATCAGTCTGAGGTCACTTGCCAGTTCCTCACCACCAAGATGGTGGAGGAAAGGAGCTTGTAGATCCCAACTCGGTTTTGTTCGACTCATTGCTTATCACTGTCAAAATGTGCCCAGCGCTAGAGCTACCCAGAGCCAGAGAGCAGGGTGCTAAGTGGGATTTTGCATCTTAACTTTGTTCATGGGCGCAGATTAGCTGGTCATATTTTTTTGAAGTGCTGGTCTGTAGTATCTCTGCGTCCCGACTGTAAAAAATAGGCTAGCTCCCAGCTTTTGGGACTGTTTGGAAAAGAATGACTTTTCTTGCGCGGGGCTCGGAGTCAGCACTACAAAGTGTGCATAGGTGTACGTGCACGTGCCTCAGTAAGTGCCTGCGATACAGATGTCAATAGGTTCCATGGATACAATAAAGCAGAAACCTTGTTCCCTGGTGCAGTGATATTTCTTTCTGTTTATTCATATTACACTTATTATAACACTATCAGCATGAAGAGTGTTGTAATAATGAGGACAGCAGAGATAAGATCATGTGCCTGCACAGGCTGCTGGTACCTTGCACACAGCTTGATCCTATTCAAAGGCTTAGATGTACTTAAAGCCCATCCTAATACTTTATCACTTTAAGCCTCTTACGGCTTTAATGCTTCAAAAATACACCCTAGACCAATCAGCCTGACAAACTGGAAAGAGAGGAACGGCTGAGGCTTTTGATGGCACTTGGAGCTTGTGCCTTGCACACCCAGCCAAGGGGAGACGGGGTCCTCAGAAAAGGGGGAGCTCTCCCCTGGTGCAGGCACCCATTACCTTGGAACAGGCACAGTGCCAGAGCGCCACGTCGCAGGCATTTTAGGGTAGAAATTTGGGGTTAGGGATTATTTTCTAGTCTTTGTGCTCACACTGCTTGGCATGACGGAGATCCTACTCTGGCTGGAGCCTGTAGCTTCGACTGGAATATGAAGAAAGAAAAATGACAGCAACAGAGTCACTCTTTGGGAATGGGGCTTGTTCTGCAGGGAGATCATTTTTGCCTCTAAAGTTTGAGCACTGTGGACTGAGGGAAAGGCATTATTATCTACCATAATTCCTTTTCCTGAGACAAAACCAGACTTTAGTAAGCTTGGCATTAAAGGATGCTTTTAAAGTGTTTTTTTGCAGTATATTTTGTAGTATATATCCACCAAGTGTGGGAATAGAATGTCATACTTATGGGTTTACTCATTATGTGGCTTCTCTTGTTTCAATGAAAATAATTGATCCCAGACATGTACATGCAATAGTGCTTTGCAAGGAGCCACATACTGTACCAAATGCTACATACTGTACTCACAGACTGGAACTTTGTGTCGACCCATGTGAATTATTTGCAAGGCAAAATACAGAGGAATTCTCTCCAGGGTAACACAGAGGTTACAGCAGTTCATTTAGCAAAGGGGTATCAGCTTCTGGGCTGGAAAAAAGTGTTATATGATCTGCTTGTGGGGTGGTTCTGCTTCAAATACGAGTGTGCCAAGGAGCAAATACTAAAAAGAAGAGTAAACCAGAAGATCAGCAGCAATGATCGTATTCCAGCGCGCGCTGCAGACAGCCCACCAGGGACGAGCTTCTGCCGCGGCTGCGTGGGGACGCAGCGCACAGTAGCGCCGGGCTTTGCACCACGGTGCAGGTGATGCGGGCTGGGCTCCCTCCTTTCTCGCCCTCTCGCCTCCCCGTCTCGGCCTGCTTGCAGACGTGGCTCGATGTACCTGCTGGGATGACAGGGCGATGGCACCCACACACCTTTCCTATGGGCGGTGATAGACACGCGCAAGGAGGGAGCGTGTTTTTGGGTTAGATGCTTGCCTCCCCACCCCTGCCCACTCTGATGACAGCACAGCCTCTTCAACCTTTAAGTTCAGACGCCCTGATTCACCACTACGTTTGTGTCATCCTGCAAAACCCTCTTATGTTGTCAAGTCACACCTCACTGAAATTGCTCTCTGTGGGCTAATGCTCATAGCTGCCATACCCATCAGTGAGAGCACGCATGTGTCAACCCAAATTATGCACCTGCCAGATGTATCTGGACCCAAACTGCTATCAGCTGATTTGATCCACACTAAGATCCCTCTGGCCACATGTCAACCCCATACAGCAGAGCCTGGCCTGGGAAACCTCTCTAGTGCACTGAGAAATGCTGACTTGGTACATCTCAGATCCCAAATGCTACATGGGGTGTACGTGAGGAACTTTGCGACCCTGCCCCTTAGCCTTGTACCACTCTCCTCCTCATGGTAAAGATGCAATGCTGTCGGCGTTAAGTGTTACTCCCACTCTGCCCTCCATCCTGTTGGGAATTTTTCTCTTCTCAGGGAAGCCCACAGACTTGTCCAACAACCTGATCCCCCATGCCTGATGGGCAGAAAATGTGAGAGGTGCTGTAGAGGCACCCAGAGCCAGAATGTGCCTCTGTACCTACTGAGGGTTGGAGCTGCCAAGGATCAAACAGCAGAGAGCCATGGGAGCTATAGGGTGCTCGGCACTACGCAGCAGGCAGGCTTGGTGTGTTTCAGCAATGGCCAAAATGAATATACCCAATAATTTGTAGCAAATTTGAGGAAATCTAGATTTTCCTGAATTGTTTAACAGTTACATAGTCTTTCTGATAACATGTCAACCCCAAATTTGCATTAAAAAAATGTTTTTGTTTGTTTGCTTAAGTTTTAATGTTTTTTGTTTTGTTTTGTTACCTTCATGTCCTTGCTTTGTCTTCGTTTCCATACCTGCTTTCTCAGCCACCATTCCAGCAGTGGGACACAGCCTACTTTTGCAATATTTCTGGTGTGACTCAAGCCAGAAGGAGCTGGCTCTACATGACAGAGACTTCCAGCCTTCACAAGTGTTTCAGAACATGAACTAGAGTTTTCACATTGCCTTCCCTTGCTAATCAACTGCCCAAGAAAACCCAGCATTTGAAGATGAACAAACATTTTCTATATAGGTTGTCCTAGAGAAAGGGAGAAGTCGAGGTAGGGGTACCAAGTAGCATAGTGCATGAAGTCTGCTGAGGAGATCTGCATTGTAGAGCTGGAGATGGTCCTGTCATTCCAGCTGGTCCATCCCAAGGAGAATTCTATGATTTACTACAGTATGTATAGCTATTTTTGCTCCTCTTTTGCGCAAGTGTGAGGATGCCTCCCTTCAAAATAACTCCCTACAGCAGGACAGTGAGTGGGTAGGTGTTTCTTATTAGATCCTTGGATTTCTACTGAGTTAGGAAAAGCGATGATGTACACAGAATTGGTATGATTCCTTATTACCTGCATCAGGGGTGTTGACACCTAATAATCTGATCCTTTGGTACTCTGTGACAGTCTGTGAGATCTGCCTGTGTCCATCTCTTGAACTTGGTTCTGGAGAACAAGTTTGTGTGTATCTTTGTCAGATTTTAAAACTGGTGCTTGTTTTGCCTCTGTTTGTGTGTCCTTTCTTATTTTTTTTCTTTTATTCTCTTTGACCTTATGTTTGAACACCTGCAGCAATACGAAATGGAGAGAAAATTCTTGCATCAGATGTAGAAGTGAAAATCACCTTCATGAATGTTGTTCTTTGAACAAAACAAACAAACAAACAAGCGGACATCATCCTGTGACAAACCAGATTTTCCCATCTGAGCCAAGTGCTGAGGGAGGGTCTGGATTTGTCACTCCCCATCTCTGGGCCTAAACCCCTGCTGTGAAGTGGGAAAGGAATCAGGGAAGGGAAAAGCATCCAGGTGTTTTATTATATTTAGATGGTCTGTGTTTTTCTCAGGCCGGCTAAAGCATCTGCAAAGCCACCGCTGCTTGAGCAATCTGGTGGCCCCGGGGGCATCCGTGCCCTGTGTGTGCCGGGACTGCGTGACAAGGGTTTGCACAACCTGGGCCAGACGGTGTTTCCCGGTGCAGAGCGGGGTGAAGTAGACGTTGTGAGAGCGTTGTGAGACGGCAGTCAGCTGAAAGCGAGACCCTCGTTTCCCATCCCCAGCCACCCTTGGACACAACCCAACTCCCGGCCTGGCACTGCAGCTCCTCTCACATCGGGGTCCACCCTGAAGAGGAAGGGCTGCACTGGACTGGAAATGCAATGGGATGAGCGTGGCAAAACCAGTGCCCCTTAGCCTGCCCTGCAGCCCCTTCTCCCCATCTTCCTTTGCCCAGCAAGTGCCTGGCTGGGTTTTTTGCAAACATCTGTTTTCCAAAAATGATTTGGCCATTCATTCTTTCCATTTCTAGACATCACTGAGAAATGGAGGTCTGGGAGGGAAGCTGTGGCCACTCAGTCTGACTGCCAGCAGTGGTGGTAAGCCACTTGGACCTGAAGCAAGCACAAGGACATCTGCTCCAGCCTTCTCATATCAGAAGCCACAAAAGTCCCTGCAAGATGCTAAAACAAGCTTGAAGACTTCAGTAACACAGACTCAGATGCTCAGATATTTCATTTGTACCACAGCCAGAAAATAGGAGGAGTCTACATCTTAGCAGTAGGGTTTGCATCTTAGCAGTAGGATCTACATCTTAGGCCCTTACAGTGCAAGTAGATCATGGCCAAAGTTGCTGAGAAATAAAAACAATCCTTTCCATGCTCCAACAGCCAAAGACAATATGATGGCAATAGAGATGTATCTCAAAGATTTAGAAACAAGGACTTTCTCTTAAACTATACTGGCAATTTTCCTGCAAGAAGTTAACTTGACTTGTCCTGTACATTGGCAGCCACAGCTTAGAGAGCTTCCCACATGTCTTGGTTTCCAATAGCAACTCATCATGCTTCCAGGTCTTGGTAGAAAGGTGTATTTTAAAGTGGGATTAAGAAAGACAACACATCTGAAGTCAGGAAGATTAACAGGGAAATTTTGTTTAGCTAGAGAGATCATTAACTACACTGTACTGCAAGATTTCCAGTTTAGCTGGCCTGTCCCAGCTGTTGAGGTAACAGGGCAGTTTTGCACCTTTCAACAATGCTGTGGGTTTATTTCCCAGCAGAAATACTTGAACTCTGTCCAACTGAGTGATTGAATACTGCCTCTTGCTTTTCCCCCTCAGCACAGGAGGACAAGCAAGCCCGCTTGGAAGAGAGCTTGCATTTCTTTCCGCCTTGCTCTCTGAAGGCATGTCAGCTCAGCTGCCTCTTATCACTCCAATCTCTGTGGGTCTGAGTCTCTGGTGTTAAGAGAGTTCAGGACCACACAGAATCAGATGTTACATTAGATGGATAACATGAGACAAGGACCAAAGCTGAGGTTAACCCTGAGAAATGTGCAGTGGGAAAGCAGATACTGCATTAGCTGAGTGTCATGGCTGATGCTTTCAATACATACTTCTTCAACACCGTGATGCTCTTTTTTGTATTTTATACAAACAGTTTGAAAAATGTAGTGAGACATTTTGCAAAATTCTGCTAATCAGTTTTGGTATCACTGTGTGTTTCTTCTTTTTTTATCAGAATGTTACCCTGTCGCTTATTTCACTATAACAATCCTAAAAAAGAGGCTAAAAAGGTCAAATCCACTACTCTAGCATCAAGGAGCTAGGCTATGAACACATAATATTACAAGCTGCTGCCAGACAGTGAGTTATGAAAGGTTCACTGTGACCAGTGAGGAGACCGGATATGGCCTTCTCTAAAAGTCTCTGGAGTATAAATATCTTCTATCAGCTGCGTAAAATACCAACGCAATGAGCACGTGTGAGAATGCCGACCAGGCTACAGCGGGTCCGACTGACCACAAAGGCAGCCTGGGACCGAGAAAGCTATGATGGATGTGGGCTGGGAGTCTTCTGCCTTGGGACAGGCAGTGACAAAGGGTTTCTAAGATTATTCCAAAAAATAACATCACCGACTCTCATAATAGTTATGCCCCCTAAAGCCTGAGCTCAAAATCGATGGTGTTCTGTTCAATTAAGTACCTTCCCAGTCCTAAATAAGCACCAGCAGACGCCAGGCAGCACTAAGGTTAAAAATAAAAGGAGTACTGGTAGCTCAGAAAGATTCTCCCAGTGCTGGTCATCTCTGTTGTGGGTCCAGTACTGCTCCAGTTGTCACCAGGGAAAAGCTGCATCTGCTGCATTTTTATTTTACATCCTCTCCCCCCTCCCCAGCAATGTATGTTATGGAAAAAGTAAGAATAGGCAATACCCTGTGTTCACTGAAACCCATCAGTGAAGTAGCCTTAATCAGGGGGATTTTCCAAAATTTCAAGGCCTAGTTTAGCATTTCATTTTGGCATTTGTTTGCCTTGATTTATCAGGGGAAAAGATAATCCAGTGCTAGCAAGCTTGGAAAGCTTTTGTTTCCTATGGATTTGACAAGATCCTTGCTTGAAAGCTGTCTTTCTACACAATTCTCTTCCCCTTCCCATTCCCTTCCTAAGTGCTTTTGCTCAAGCTTGAAAAAAAACCACATCAAACAGCAACATTTTATTCTCTCAGAAATATGGGTTCCTCACAAAGTTATCTCTGAAAGTACAAGTGGACAAGAATGGCTCAACAGGAGTTGTATCTCCACTCATAGATGCAAAGGGGACCATCCATCTGTGATGACACTCCAAAAGGGTTTTACTCAGTTGTCGTGATGGTGAGAATTGTGCTAAACCAACAGCAGAAGGGTTCAGTGATGTTTTTGTTCAGTAAATCATCTGATATTTGTAAGATGTAAGGCAGGTTTGAACCATGAGAGAACTCATACATGCCCAGAGAAAAGCTCCCTGATCTCAGCACCCTTTCTCTGGTAGTGCAACCCACAGGTCCTCAACGAAAGGGAAAAAGTATGAAGACACTTTCTCAGAGGCACACTCCCAAATTCCAGCTGTCATAGAATCATACAATCACAGAATCAGAGAACAGTTTGGGTTGGAAGGGACCTCTGAAAGTCATCTAGTCCAATCCCCCTGCAATGAGCCGGGACATCTTTAACAAGATCAGGTTGCTCAGAGCTCCATCCAACCTGACCTGGAATGTTTCCAGGGATGGGACATCTACCACCTCTCTGGGCAACCTGTGCCAGTGGTTCACCACCATCATTGGGAAAGATTTCTTCTTTAGAGCTAGTCTAAATTTACCCTCTTTTAGCGTAAAACCATTACCCCTTGTCCTATTGCAACAGGCCCTGCTAAAAAGTCTGTCCCCATCTTTCTTCTAAGCCCCCTTTAAATACTGGAAGGCTGCAAGAAGGTCTCCCCGGAGCCTTCTCTTCTCCAGGCTGAACAACACCAACTCTCTCAGCCTTTCTTCATAAGAGAGGTGTTCCATCCTTCAGATCACTTTTGTGGCCCTTCTCTGGATCCACTCTAACAGCTCCATGTCTCTCCTGTGCTGAGGGCTCCAGAGCTGGATGCAGGACTCCAGGTACGGTCTCAGCAGAGCAGAGGGGCAGAATCACCTCCCTTGATCTGCTGGCCACGCTTTGTTTGATGCAGCCCAGGATATGGTTGGCCTTGTGGGCTGCAAGTGCATATTGCCGTCTCATGTCCAGCTTTTCATCCACCAGTACCCCCAAGTCCTTCTCAGCAAGGAGCCTGTCCATGGCTCAGGGAACCGAAGACGTCCTTATTCACTTCCTTCATGAACTCTTCTTCCATGAAGTGATGAAAATTGGTTACTGATGCACTACTCCCTTTTCACTCAAGATCCCACACCAAAATACAAAACGGAAGTTCAAAACAGAGAATGAGGACCTGAGGGTCATGTCCTCAAATGGTGGCAGGAGTGCTGGGAGAAAAATGAAAAAGAAAGGAACCGAAACAAGTTCGCTGTACGACATCATGCTGTTTTATAGATGAGCAATGTCAGAAACAGCTCCTGCTTACAAATTACAAGAGTTTCAAAGATTATGTTTTCAAATATTGTTATTTCAGAGAAATATTATTTCCATGTATCTATGTATTTTCTAGTTGAGTGCTGGCTCTCTAAAGAAGAGATAGGACAAATACCGCATGACTTGAGCAACTGATTACACTTCATTAAGAGCAACTATTGTATATTTAAAAAGTCCAGGGCAGGAGCAGCCTACAGGAAAACACATTCCTGTAATCCTTAAAAATAATCAACTAATTCCCAGAAATTAGGGAATGATTGGAAGGCTATACTGACCGGACAATTTAGCAGGAACAGATGATTCGGTTACTCTAATTAGCAAAAATATGTGGAGAGAAGCTTGAAAACCACTTAGCTGCAGAATTGCTTAGCCCAGTTGTTGCTTGTTTTTATTGGCCATTAATTAACCAATACATTTAAAGGGCTAAATATAAAAAAGCCCCTTACAAAAAACAACAGCGGCAGTGCTTTGTTTCACCCTGACAGCCGGAGTAAAGGTCTCTGAGTAGCCATCGCCGTCACCCTAACGCACTCATCTGAGCCTTTGCTGCAGTCCTACGCCTGCCTGTGCCAGGCACAAGTGATCTTTGTCCGTGTGGGGGCCAGCACGGGGCCGTGGCTGGGATATAACCTACCTCTGAGGCTGCGTGCGGCTTTTCCCCGTACCAGCTGTAGAGGTAATTCAATTTGGCCACGGAGCTTTGGTCACGCTTGTCTGCATTTTTGAGCCCCGGCAGCTCGTGCCACCTGGCACCCCAGAGGAGCCAGTGGCAGACGGGTGGTCGGGGTGGGCTGAAGGCGTTTCTATATATATATTTATAACTGCACGGTGCTTCGAGACTGGAGGCAGCTGACAGCAACAGCCAACGGGAGTGTGCCCAGGACCCTCGTGCTTGCTCTCCTACCAGCCACTGTCAATCAGGATGCTGAGATTTAAAATTCATGAGTTAATCTCGTTCTGCAGTGAAATGTCTCTCAGATGGAAAATGCCGGTTCCGTGAAGATGATATTTTTTTTCAGAAAAATTTGTTTTCTTTGATGGAAGTTATTTTCTAAAAACTGGTCAAAAGTCATCTGTCAAAAGCATTCCTCTTCAGCCTCTTTGAGACAAAATGTGATCTTCCATTTCAAAACTACTTTTCTATTTTGTGTTAAGATCTCTTCAGATGTTCTAATTCCCAGAAAAATGTAGTATTTTCATTTTTGTCCTCCCAAAAATGATCTGACCGGAAGCATTATTTTTCTTTATTCAATTTTGTCTCCCAAACAATTTATTCTTTTTTTAATCTTTTCTTGTTCCATTACTAAAAGAAAAATTTTTTGAATCACCAACTTCTCTTTGAAACGCAAAAAATTAATTCCCACACAACCCTTCTTAATAGAGGGAATGTTGAGGATGTTGAGGTGCTGGAGCGTGTCCAGAGAAGGGCAACGAAGCTGGTGAGGGGTCTGGAGCACAAGTCTCACGAGGAGCGGCTGAGGGAACTGGGGTTGTTCAGTCTGGAGAAGAGGAGGCTGAGGGGAGACCTTATCGCTCTCTACAACTACCTGAAAGGGGGCTGTGGCGACGAGGGTGTTGGTCTCTTCTCCCAAGTAACTAGTGATAGGACGAGAGGAAATGGCCTCAAGTTGCGCTAGGGGAGGTTTAGATTGGATATTAGGAAAAATTTCTTCACTGAGAGGGTGGTCAGGCATTGGAACAGGCTGCCCAGGGAGGTGGTGGAGTCGCCATCTCTGGAAGTGTTCAAAAAACGTGTGGATGTGGCGCTTCAGGACATGGTTTAGGGGACATGGTGGTGCTGGATTAATGGTTGGACTTGATGATCTTAAAGGTCCTTTCCAACCTAGTGATTCTGTGATTCTGTGATTCTGTGAATGTGTTTCAGCAAATGTCCCTACCATAAGGAGCTTCCAGAAAAAACTGATTCAAAAGTCACTTATTTTTCTTTCCTTTTCTGCTGACGCCTCTGCTAGTGCTCACTATTGCTTCTAGTTCTCTGTTCTTCAGTCACAGCGGACTCATACCAACCTCAGATCCCACTTCCTACAAAGCCTGGGAACAGAGATTTGTAATTCCACTGGATATTGAATACCATGGGCTTGGTGGAGATACTGGTCTTACAACCTTTCATAATCCTCCTCTCCCCACTAAAGTCTCCCTGTCCCATAGGCCATAAATGAGGAGAAACATTGACTCTCTTCCCCTATTGAAATTACATCTACTCTACAGGTCCCCGCGACCTCCTCTCCAATCTTCTGATAAATATCTGATTACACTCTGATTACACTCAGGGCATTTGTTTGCTATCCATATTTAACTTTGAAATTTGCTGCTTCTATTTCAACTGTGAAAAATGGCTTGCCTACCTGAAAGCTTGTCTACTTTTTCAAACTATGCTTGTTTGTCCAATAAGAGATAGTATCTCTATCTACAGACTTTGCCCTGCCTTTTATTACAGCTGTATTTTACAACAAATATTACTCACAGGGACAGACGTAGTGAAGAAGAGCATGAGATAGCAGGAGAAGAGCAAAACACCATCATTATGCCAATAGCCCCTATGTCTTAGGCACCGGGATAAGATTCAGCGAACCAAATACAGAAATCTCTGTTGTTTGCATCCACTGTCTGCAGAGATGGTCCTGCCCTTGGTGTCGGGATAAGGCCAGGCTACTTCACACAAAGCCTTGCCATTCCATAAGATCCCACTAGAAACTTAGAGAACTGGCCCCCTGTGCCTTCTCCAGCTTGAAGTGAGATATTAAAATAGGGCAAGAGAGATCCTCATTTGGAGAAACCAGTGCAACTAGAACAGAAAGCCCTTCTTCGAATATACAACGAAGAATGAAGCCAAAACCCAATGGTCTTTCCAACATTTTAACAAACAATCCTGTTTCCAATTCTTCATCAGATGATAAGAATGTTTTGTGCACATTGGGCCAATTTATTCTGGAGCAAGAAAGTCTGTAGCCGCACACAGCCCACCCCACTGTTTCCTGTGGGAGTCACTGAAAAATCTGTCCTTCCATTCCCCTGACCAAAATATTTCTAAACATTCTGGGAGGATCTTGCAGGCAACCATGTGACTACATTTAGGAAGCAAACAGCCAACTGCAGGCAGTCACCAGGGGATGCACATTCATTCCTTGTGTATCTTGCTGAGGTTTTTATGAAAGAGTGCTTAACCTTTCTTTGGCTTGCAAAGCTCTAACCAATTAATTGCTATTTATACAAGCTAATTCTTTATAATTATAATAGGAAAAAAAAACCCCATCCAAATCCTTAGAGGGAATAAAGAATATAAGAACAAAAAAGAGCATGTAGCCCTGAACAGCTAGCTGACCTCTTCTACTAAATTTTAGAATCAGAGTGGAGTAATTCTTCCAGGATAAAATAACTTCTATTTCAGGAGAGAATGTGTACCTAGGGAACTATCATGGAATCTCATGCAATCTGTTGGTCATTTCCTCCATGTAGATAAGACCTAAATCTTATTTTCCTACAGTTCCTCAACTACTGTCTTGCTTCAGGAATAAAGAAATGTGAATTCATCCCATATGCATGAACTCTTCTGCCAAATGAAATTTAATAGGGTATTCTGTTTGTAAATCTTAATAACTATTAAGTGGAGTAGATTATTCAGCAAATCTCAGAGAGAATGAATTAGCTTGAGAGCTATATAGAAGAGCATCATCCAAACAAGTTAAATTACCAAACAAAAATTTTGTAACAAAGGAAACCAAGCTGGAATTAAGCCTGTGGGGAAACCTTTTTTCATAGTTTGAAGTTTTCTCCTTTTCCTAAGCCTATTTCATCATTATAATGCGATTAACAGTAAATGGCTCAAGTAAAGAACTTAGGGTCCATGAGCTGCATTTTGATCTGCACCAAGAAAGGAGCTAGGTCCCAGGAGAACAATGCCTTGATTGCTTCTGATCTGCGGAAAGCTCCTGCAGGCACGGGGTGCCGCTGCCTCTGGAGTGCACATCTGTCCTTCACAGATATTTTAGAAGTGCTAACTGTAGCAGCTGTCTGCAAAGCCTGGAGTGTCTGAAGAAAGTTGCAACAATGGGAGGGAGTCACACTCACCTCAACTTTGCATGAAGACGTGGAGGCGTAGGAGGTGACCCTTGCTATTCTGTTCCGTAGCCCACTTCCTCACACCAGTAACTCCCAGTGGAATCCTGCAAGGGAGGCTTCTCCAACGCCCAGATTCTTCTGAGATACAGGACTATGGTGGCTGCAAGGTGTGAATTATCTGAACCATCCCAAAATTTCTGTATGGAAGTGATGAAGAACTGCATGGCAAGTGCTGTAAAATAAAACACGGCTTTCAGTCTGGATCGAATGCTTTGCCATGCCCAAGAGAGGGCTGCAGTGAAGGGCGTGCCCAGATTGGCACAGGTCACATGAAACAACATTTCTGCAGTGTTTGCAGGAGGGAGGATCTGTCCTCTCCTCTGCACACAAAGATTTAACCTTGCATATTTAGGTTCAGTCATGGATGACAGCCTAGGAATAAAAGGACACATCCAAACTCCATCAAGAGCTTCAGAGGAGCAGCAGCTCCCTGAGACCCAGCTCTTGGGCAATGACTGAGCCAGGCAGGAGCAGGTGAGACTCCCCCTTCTCCTGGCTAAGATGAAGGATTTCCAACTCCCATGGCTGCAAAAACCATGAACCCTGCAGTGGTCTTCTCCCATGGCAAGGACAGAGTCATCAACCTCTTTCCTTCACACTGCCAGCAGTTAGAGGAGCACTAACAGAAAATGCTGTTATCCCAGAGCCATCCTCCAGCTCATCGGAGTCTTTCCCAGTTCCTCCCTTACCCACATGCCTGCCACACTTCAGAGGGATCAGCCACCTCCTCTACCTCTTTTTACTATACAAGATCCATGAACTAAAGACACTCCACATCTCTAGTATGGTTTAATCTCCAATTCATCAAGCAGGAGTTTCCCTTCTCTTAAGCCCTTTGTCCTTTCATGGACAAGGACAGTCAGCAGACATTGAAAAACAACTTTGCTTTTTCTTTCTATTTTTTTAAAAAAGGAATTGCATACTTTCACTACTTCTAACCTATGGGATTCCTCTTCCTGTCACCTATACAGACTGTTTTGTTACTAAATACAAAACATGACACATACAGCTAGAATAGCCACCAAGCTAGTTTTATGCAAGTGAACCTGTTTCAGCCTGAAGGACCTGGTTTAGGCCTTCTCCACCTACACCATGCAGGGTTGTGATTCAGGCTGAGACAGCCAAATGACCCTGTTTTGGCATTGTGTCCTTGGCCAGGAGGGACAGGTTAGTATGTTTTTTGGCCCAGCACAAGGAGCGGGGAAGCATGCTGCAAGTCCAAAGACAGCACTTGTCCCTTGGATACCTCTGGGGCTCAGGCAGGAGTTTGCAGTACCAGGAATGGAGCTCACCTGTGCATCCGTCAAGTCTCAGCCTGTTGCAAGAGCCTCTCTGGCCCATGCTAGAGGAGACACGAGAAAGTCCAAGTGTGCTGCCACCTCCCCCTCCTCCAGCAGCCGTGCCTTCCCCTCGGGCTACAAACTGCCTGAAGCTGCAAAAGCAAAATGTTTTCAGCATTGCACCAGCTTTCCTGCTTTGTGCATCAAGAAAGAGATTGGGCCCAAACACCTCCCACCCTATTGCTGCTCATTCCCGTCCCTCGTTCACTATCTCTGGAGATAAACATTTCTGCCACTGCTTTCTCTTTGCTTTGGACTGAGGTTATGAGCTTTGCTGTGCCATGGGAGCATGCTGGCTGGGAGAAGAGCCACGTGATAGCATGGTTTGTGAAGCCTTTGAACTTGCAGCAGCTGTGGTTGGTGTTGTGAGACTAAGCACAGTTCCTAGGTCCCTGACACACAGGTGAGTACAGGCGTGAGATCTGCCCTCACACAGAGAGCTGGCACATGTCCTTGGCCTCACAGAGGCTTTAGCAAGAGGAAACAACTAATCTGCTCACAGTCAAAGCTTTAGGCAAAGTTGTCTGAGCACCTGTCTACATTCAAGCCAGCACATCATTAACAAACAGCTTTATATTCCATGGGGAGATGGGGATAGAGGGAAACTCTTCCTCAGTCTGCCAGTCCTGATGCAGTAGACCTTCCTGGATGGCAAAAGTGGGATGTACCCAACCCTAGGAGATAAAGGGAGAGGGCTTACTTGGCACTATTTACACTCCAAATGCTAAGAGGGGTCTCGTAAGGCTGAAGATAATTACATACACTAGGGTGTGCCCAATGGATTAATGCTTCCTGTCGTCTTTGTCTCTGTTAGTACATTTTAGCCACAACTGGTTATTTCTTCATTTGTCGTAGCAGCAAATATTAAACAATCTCCAGCACTTTCAGCACTGTATCACCCTTCCTCTGAAATAATACCTAGGTCCATCTTTTCATGCCCGACAGGTGGTATCCACCCAAGCAATATAAAAAACTGTCAGATTAGGATTAAATTTCTCTCTCTGTGACCTTTTAAAGCATCATTTAGTTTATTACAGTTGGGAAGAAAAGTTAGGCTGAGATACAAACCATGTTTCAAGAAAACCCACCATTCATAGGTGGGGCTATCTCCTGGTAGGAAGAGTCCTCTAGACCCGACTGAATGTGCTGATCACAAGGCCACCATACAAAGGCATCAGAAGTATTCTCCAGAAAATAGATGCACCCAAAATCTACTCTCTGTGGAAAAGACAGACACCCAGCCAGGCAGACCAGATCACTCTCTAGCTCAGCACTAGGACAGAGCCAATCTCCATTGCAAGTCTCCAGAGGTACCTGCTTCTCTCCACCAGCTCTTCGGGTGGTTAAAATAGGTAAGTGCATTGGCCCCTTTCCACCCCAGCCCAGACTTGCTGGACAATAGCCTAAAACACTGGCAGTATTGTCAAAGTTTTGTACTCTTACCAGGCAGAGTAAATTCCACCTTGGATTTTTCCACGGGAGGCCCTCAACCCAACCACAACAGATTATTTTCTTCTCTTTAGCACATGGCCTTTCTTGTTGGGAGCATTCAGCTTATTTGCCTCAGGAGGGGCTGTGCAGCTCTCTCAGTTACCCTCATCAACCTCATCCTGCCCCATACTCTCACCACAGTTGTCTGCTCCTGCTGGGCCCCTTTTCTACCTTCCACCCCTTACCCTTTCTGCCTCTAAAGCAACGTGTCTGCAGCCAGTCCAAGAAAGCTGCCATGGCAATTTAGTCCTGCTGCAGTGACAGTTGTGAACACTGCATAAGTTGACCAAACTTACAGAAAAGTTACAGCAAGCTTGGAGCCAAGTTGTAGGAGCTGGTATACGATTAAATCATGTGCTGTAAATTCTTCTAGGCAGGACAATCAGGAGATAGTTTCTGAATGCTCTGAACTGCAGCCAAATAAATTCTCCAGAATTGCAGTACATAAAAAATATCAGACATCATCCTAGTTTCACAGATACGTGATAACAACCACCGCATCTCTTATTTCCTTACCATCATAACAGCTCCATGCTCAGACAGGCATTACTTTATTCACAAGCTTAATGCACAGAATCAGATGTAGGACTGGATATGTATACAAAATAATTCATATTTCAGAGAAGCACTACGTAGTACAAGTATCCAGGGTACCCCAGAGCATCCTAAAAAAGTAGAAGGAGGTCTCCTGTGAAAGTTAGAGAGTTTTGCTGTTGGCTTCAAGGAGATCAGTATGTAACCTTAAAAGGTGCAGCACGTTCAAGAAGAAAATCAGAGGTCAACAAGTTTTTGTCATGGTTTTAAGGTACTGCTGCTATAAATAAAAACCTCTTTGCTGCCATTAAAACACCATCCAAAACATGATAGCCTTGATATTGTTGAGTCTGCAACAGAACAGAAACACACTCTATTGGCAATGTTGCATGAAATAACTGCCTTCAAGTGACCTTCAGAGTGGTAACACAACAGATCGTATTCTCCATTATTATTATTTCTAGGCTGTTCACCATAATATCTCAAGTATGAGCCAGATAAGCAAAATTGCACCCCACTGAGCTGATTTTTAATGTCTTGATTTGTCAAGTAATAGGGTGGCTGTTGGCATACATGATTCTCATTCACATACATTGGTGCTAATTGCAGGAGAGTATCCTAAGCAGCTATTTTTCAAGCACTTAATATTCATGATTATTGTGAAGAATTTCCCAGCCTGTCCTCAGCCTGTCCTGGATATAATTAACAGCTTGAGTGAAACACTGTATTTACTGCTATTGCTAAGCCCTTCTGAATACCGTTTCAGGGTGGTGAATTGACTAGTGCATGTCATCTTTAAATGACCAGATTGATAGTGCGTGCTAAGAAGACAAAAACCTCTCTTTGACGAAGAAGTCTAGTTTGTGGAGTTCAGTGAAGAAGTGCTTCAGGTATTAAGAGGCATTAAGTGCTACAGTCTGGTAGACTATTTTAACTCTGTGTGTGGACTTGATCAGCAGCACTGCAAAACTCTTTTAAACAATAATTCACACAGTTCGGGAGGGGAAAAGAAAGCTTCTGTTCATTGTTTGCACATTAGAGTAAATACTATTTGATGACAGGAAAAGGAACATTTGGCTCTCTCCACCCTAGGACTCTGAATTTGTCTTTTAAATTACTCACTTATGGTTATGCAGTGGATTCTTTAATGCCTTTTTTGTAGCATCCTGGTTTTGGAGGCTGCTGTATTTTCTTTTAATTAGTGCATCCCTGGCCCACCTTGGGATGCTCAGTAGGGACTGGGAAAAGTACAGTGGCTGAATTGATGCCCACCTCTGCCCCACCGGAGCTGTCGGCTTTTAAAATAACCATACTTGATTACAGGATGGCCACGGAGTTATTGATGGCAAGGGCCCTGCTCGTTAAAATTGGACTTGAATGATATAGCTTGACCCACTTACACAACCCAAATGAGCACTCACTATTTTTACAGAGAAAACCTGGAAAATGCTTAAGGAGGCTGAGTTGAGTTCTCCAACCACTGGGGAGGTTATTCTCCTCACCAGTTTCTCCTCTGCCTCTCGCTGACATTTTTGCACTGGAAGTGACAGGTTTAACGTACTGGTATTTTCTGATGAAAAAAACATTTTGCCCCTACAAGCCCCGGCCAGTTCTCACCCGTGGGTCTACTCAGCGGGTAATACTGCTTACTGGGGTCACATACGGGTAGTGCCACCTGCACAGCAGACTCACAGCCATGACTACAGATGGGGTAAAAACATTGGATTGTTATTAATGAGCACTCAAATCTCACGCTTAAATTTCAGTGTAAAATCTCCCCCTCCCTTCTCCCTCATTTCTCCCAGAGGATAAGATGGCTGCCAGCCAAGCTGCTTTTTTAAGCCATGTTTTTTAGGCAGGTGCTTACAGACCTTCTTTTTGGGGGGGAGGTAACAGCAGAGGAAGCCGTAGCTGCCGAACCTGTGCTGGGTCATGTCGACTTTGCAGTGGTCTGTGTCCCAGGAGGAGCTCAGTTTGCGACTGGGGAACGTCTGCACAAACACAGAGCTGCAGTGTGACTCACGGTCACCCCACCAGGAGTGTTTGCATTCTTGTTTTCCTTAACTGTTTTCATTAATGTTAAAAAACAAACCGGCCATAAATCTTTCTGTTGGTTTTGCAGCTCCCCTCCCCCAAACCCCAAATATAGAGCTGAATCGAACCTGACAGTGTTTTCTTTATGTTCATCATAATCTTGCTACAAATTCACCGCATGCTATGCTGGAAATCTGCCTGACAAGTGTTTTTAATTTGAAGGGAAAACACAAGAAGAAGTTATATCATTTGCAAATTGATGAACGTGATTTTTTTTTCTTTTTGCAAATGATTTGCTCTCATTTCCAACACCCTCTTCGTGCTGATGTTATCAGTATGAGAAAATCAAGTTAATGCTGGAGTAGGCTGTTCTCAGTTCAGCTCAGTACACCTCTGTCCCTTTGCACGTTTTGTTTTTTTTTGGTGTGTGTGTGTGTAAGTGCATGAATGGTTTACAAATTCAGCAGTATCCCAGAATGTGACTTTAGACAAGATTCTGCCACTTTGTCTCCCATTATATACTGTGGTACTGCACATTGCAGCTCCACATACCATACCCTGTCTAGCTAAGACTGTTAAAATCATTTAGGTACCTCATTCCTGTTTGCGACCTGGACCCTTGTTCTTTCTGAACCCCAAAGTGCCCTAGACAAGCATCCTTTGTTACACCTGTTTTCTCCAAAACTGTGGATTTCCACATCTGAGACCAGTTCTACAGGGACCTAGGAAGTCAAGTGGAAAGACAAAGCTTTTGAATTGTCCTAGTAGAATAATTACAATAACTTGTGTTCACATCACAAAAGAAAAAAGAAAAAAACAAAACAGGAAAGGGATGGAAGGAAAAGTACTTTGAACACATTGAGTAGGAAAATGAAAATCCTCTAATGAAGCCAGAATGAACACTTTAGTGAAGACCATTTCAAAAAAGAAGTGGGAAACATAAACATATGCTCATCTCATCTCCTTTAGGGGCCTGTTGGAGAGGAAGCTCCAACTATGGAGGAACTTTCAAAGCAAAGCACAGGATTTCTGGTCCTCCTCCTGTTTTTCTCTCTTGGCCACAGACCAGAGGAGCACAGTGGTATTCACAATAAATATTCCTCGTTGATCAGTGCCAGCAAGAGGTACAACATAGGTGCGAGCCAAATGGCATGACTGACTTCCTGGCCTGCCCTTGGCACCCAGCACCCTCTGCGTGGGGAGAGGTGGCAACCGAGTACCATCCACCTCTATGTTCCTGCAGCACCATGCAGGGCAAAGGCATGACAGAGTACTTCTAATACGGGTATATTTCCTGTAACTGTGTTGTGTTTGGGTAGAAATGATCCTTTTGATCAGATTTTTGAAACAGAACTTCTGCCACAGGTCAAGTTGTATCTGCAAGGCACAAGAGAGGCTAGGGAGGCAGGGAACATACCGCACACAAATACAACATCCTCCCCAAATCTGGCAAGGGGCTGGTGAGTTACACATGTACTAACAAATACAGTATTTTTTAAGAGAAAACCCATCATATTTTGACTCAAGCACTCTAACTGGATGCAATAATATAAACTGCTGACAGTAAAATTCAGTTCAGTAGCTGCTGAAGAAGCTGTTTTCACCCAGGAAAGGAAAGAGTCTCTTACCAAAGCTTGCTATTACTGCACTGTAATGAGTTAATACAGACTGCAGCTTGTTAAAAGAGCTGAGATGAACCAGCAGATATATGTGGGGAGGTTTATGCTAGCACCTACTCCTACAGGGTATGAGTCAGGCCAGTGCTGTTGGTCTTTCACTTTTATAAGCATTAAACTTCTCTGCCAAGCTTTTGAGCTACTCTGAAATTTCAGGTACAGATTTTTTAACTGACTAACCAGATAAAATGTCTGCAGGCAGATAAAAATGCAAAACAATCTTAAAAAAAACCCTAACACAGGTAAGAGAGCAGAAGAAATAATGATTAAAAAAAAAAAAAGGAAAAGGTGGGTCCCTGTGGGAGTCACAGTGCAAGAGTAAAACCAAAGGTTTAAACCTTGAATGCTTGAGCCGTTATACAGATGTATGATGTTTTAAAGATGATTTGCTAACTTGTCTCATTCAGGGATTTACTTATTAGCTGTAATCCAGTCCAACCTCTTTCTTAATTTGAGCTCTGACCCATGAGATTTAGATTATATAAATTCAAAGAGCAAACAATCAAAAAAACCCCCTCAAAACATTGATCGAACCATGGCAACATGTGGAGGAGATGGGACGCATCACCTCACCCCACTGCTCTGAAGAGAGAAGCGACTACTTGAAGGAGGCAGGAAGGTGAGAGCAAAACCTTGTGTTTGAGTCACCTTCTCACCGTGGCTAAAGTAACTATTCTGACTCCTTTGACTTGTGATGAAGTTGAGGAGAAACAGGAAAGTCAGTCCCTGTTTTCAGGTTTATGTATCATTTCACAAGCCATTGCAACACAGTCTATGCTTTCAGAACTTACTTCTTTTCCTTCAGACAACTAAGTATTATGAGTAATTTTTATTTAGCTGCTTTTCCATCCTATATACAGTTAGAAGTAACTTTTAAGACCTTTTCAAACCCTTCTAGAGTGTGCACATACATGGAAAAGGCCAGTTTAACTTCAGAGCTATATCTAAAGTTAAAGGGATGACAATGGTACTCACCACCTTACACATAAAGTGTATAAATTGGTGATGTTTCAGATAGATTTGAGGTTTAGAAACAGACCCGAACATCAACAAGAAATCAGAGAGCACATAAGCATAAGTCTGCTACAGATCCTCATCACAACATGACCCAGACCTCCTGTGAGAGGACCAGCACCCCAGCCTTCTTCAAATATCCTGAGAGGTACTGAGCCTGGAGGTTTGGCCCTGCTGAAAGAAGAGGGGAATGTATGCCTTCATGTCGTCTTTAATCCTGGTTCCCAGGAGCTATGTACCTGGCTGGGAGTTATTTGAATAAGGCAATCATCTCATCCATGCTGCCAAAACTGGACTCCTGCACAGCCAGAAAGGTAAACGCTGAGCAACCTCTATCAGCTCGCAGAGGAAGCACAGAAAAATGACAACCATATCCTGGTGAGCCATGGTTGAGAGACGTCCCCTGGGAACCTCTTGCCAAGAGGAGGGCCAGGCATTCCTGGAAGTTTTAAAGGGGGTACCAGTGTGCAGAAAAAAACACAAGAGACCTTTGATGAAAGAAGAGCCAGGACTATCTGAAGAAATTTTTTTCTGACACACCGTTTGTTTCTCTGTATTCAGCCATTTCCAGTTTCAAAGCCTTTGTGACTTTCTTCTTTCACACATAAAACTTCAAGTAATAATACTTTAAAAAGTCTACATGTCAGACAAAATTCAACACCTCTCTGGGTAAATACATCCCACTGTGCCCCGTAGCTTTCATTGTGAATCAGAAGAGATGACTAATGCCATAACTGCTTATTAAAAAGAAAATTAATCATTTCTTTGTGAGCTAAAGTCTTAGAATTTTTTTAACACTTTAAAATCAAGGAGAATTAGCTTTGATGATATACAGCAGAGGCATTTGGGTTTTTTGTAGATGTAAAAGAGCATTTTGTTCTCAGCAGCTATTGCTGAATTTTCTTTTTGCTTGACAGATGAGCTTATCAAGTGTCACTGACATTTTTGCAGTACTGTGTTAAAATATGCTTCATTTGCTACTCATCTGAGAACTTCAGCTATGTGTCATTCAGAAGGCACTAAAGGATTGATCCAACAAATCGTGTGGGCTGGAAATGCCTCAGTTTCCTAGAGACCTCTTCGTTTCACTCTCAGTGCCTACACCAAGAGTAGCAGACAACCTGATGAATAGAGCTCTTTCCCAGGCAGTGGGAAGTGATGATTTGAACCTCCTCGGTCTGGTCCACCACCTGTGATGGCAAGCAGTTATGCACTTTGCTCACTCTGTAAGGAAGCTCAAGGTTGTGTTTAGGCATTGATGCTTTTCTGGGCAGGAATAAACTTAAAAAATGAAGAGGGGCTGCATCCATTGCCTATACTCTGCACCCATGGGCACTTCACCCTCAAAAACCACCAGCCATTCTAAACAATACTGTAGCTGGGGCCTCAAACAATAATACCTGACTGACAAACTAAGTCAAAATTAATGGAAAAAATTTGGATGATGGAGACCACTGCAGTCATCTCATCCAGCCCTGTTTTCAAAGGAGAGTCAACCTCAAAGCCAGATCAGAGGGTGGAGGGTCCTTCCCAGTCAAGATCTGGTTATATCCAAGGATGCAGAATTCTCCAGCCTTTTTGGAAAACCTGTTCCAGTGAATCACCAACCAGTGATGCACACAGTTCTACAGGAGTGGTTTCAGAAGTGCCAAATGGAGAGGAAAATCACTTCCCTGAACCAGCTGGCATTTGCTGATGCAGCTCAGGACCTTTTTCATCCAAACTTATTGTCCACCTGGACCCCCAGGTTGTTGTCGGCAGAGCTGCTTTCCGGGCAGTTTGTCCACAGCCTGTAGTGGTGCATGGGGTTATTCCACCTTTGCGCTTATCTTCGTTGAACTTCATGAGGTTTCTGTCAGCTTGTTTCATTAGCTTGCTGAGATGTTACTGAATAATAGCCCTACTTTCTATTTCCTCCCCCCAGTTTGGTGTCATTGGCATACTTGCTGTGGGTTCATTCTGTCTCACGACTCATGCCATTAATAAAGATATTAAACAGTACCAAAACTGTTTGGTTTTGGTTAAAAAAAAGGTTAAAAACCTTTTTTGCTTTTGCAAAGAACCTACCTTTTCAGGACAACTATTTCCACTATGGCTAAGAGATAATAGTTTCATACTGTAAACTATTTAAATACATACAAATAAGAAACACTGAAAGATTGTGGCAGGGATACCATTTGCTACCGGGCATTTCTATTTCCTTCTCTCTTAAGCAGCAGATGCAGGCTCAAAAAGAAAACATTCAAAGGGTGATATTTAGTTCCAGAGGTTATATTTGTAGTTTCTATTACGAGATTAAAGCACATGAGCTCCTTTGCCCTCCAGTACTGGTTTTCATGGGCTTTGCAGAATTTGAGGACTCTTAACTGCTGGAAAACAGTCTTAATATATTGCATCTCTGCCATTAAATGTGTCCTTTCATTGAAAAGATTTGGTTGTTAAATTTCTTTACAGAGATTTACCTTATGCCTAGGGCTATGCAAATAATTGATTTCGCAGTTCAGTGGCAGAACACAGCTAAAGCCAAAACCAATATTTTGGAAGTTTTCTTGCCAAAATGAAAAACTGAAATATTTCATTTTCTTGTTGAAAAGAACATTGAGCTCAACCAGAAACCAAATGTTTCACTTTGTTTTCTTTTTAATAAAAACAAAAGAAAACTAAGGGATAGAGTCACAAAACCAGCATGGAGGGAATTTTCCATTTTTACCTTTTTTGAGATCATCTAGGCTAACCCCCATGCTCAAATCAAGGCAGACGAGAGCAGCTTAATCTGCAAAGCAGGTTCCACACGGGTCCGCACTTTCCACAGGATCTAATTGGGAACAATCCCTCCGTCTTTCTTCCCATGTGCGTGCAATGTCATTTTACTTGCACCAAGCCTGAGTGACTGCAGGAAGGTTGAGCAGGAGGTAAAACTTCACACAGGTACTAGGATATAGGTTGTTACACTAGTTAATAAGGTGAAAATCCTTCTCTAAAAAATGTTTTCTGTTATAGAACAATGGAAGAAATCTTAGCTATTCTGCTGCTTTGTACTCTTCTGCTGCAAAGTGAAGATACACAGCAGAGAATGGGAGAGACAGAGCAGTTCCCACTCTACTGAAGAAGGTTATATAAAGCAGGCTATTCATGTCTCTTACAAAGCATAATTCTTTGATTTTTTGCTGTTTGGTACTGGTTTCTCACTGTGAGACTCTATTTAACATGAAGAACACATTCGAGCAGTGGGATCTGATCCTGCATTTCTCAATCCCCTCTTGCTCTTGGTCGGCAGAAGGGGAACTTTGTGTTGGAAGAGGCTACATGGGGCAAGGAGGTTTGTGCTCTCACAAAAGCCAGGTCACACGCTGCTGCATATTTGTAGCCAGACCCAGATTCAAGACTGGGTCTAAATGGAATCCTCAGAGTTCAGGACACCTTGAAGTTATGGTGTTTTGCATCTCTCATTATCATAAGTTTGTCCTGAGCTGAAATGTAGGAGAAGGATTTTACCTTGGCCACGTTGAGGACCTGCTGCTGATACAGCACAGGAGCAGGGTACTGAAACAAGCACAGCCTCAGCTCTCACCCTGCTGAGCAACAGGTTTCACGGCTCATTTGGTCCACCCTTCCTCCAGCTCATCCCTGGAGATGGAAACCAAGCATGCCTCAGGGGTGTGACACACTACTCAATAAGTAGTAGTCCTTTGCATGTGCTGCACCTTTACCTGGCTCTCTTTTTGTCAGATAAGGAGGTTGCATGGAGCAGCCTGTTTCCACACCTGAACTGTTGCACATTTGTCTGGAAGGTTTTGGGGAATGGCTTTGGCCAACATTTGCTGGGAAAGGTAGGAACTTCTCTTCTGGTGTGGTATTGGTGGTAACGATGGGGAGCAGGCTGGATAGCCTAGATAACTTCTCCAAGCTCTGTTTCCTACAGTGCTTCTCTTCAGCTTTACCTTGAAACTCCTTGCCCTTGTTTCTCCTCCTCCACAGTACATTCAGCTCTGATGCTGACAAAAGGCACTGTGGAGAATCTACAGCTTTTCCAAAGGTCTAATACTTAGGCAGAAGATGAAGAGTGGAAGGGCAGCTCCTCTGCAAATCTACATCCAGTTTTCTGCCATGCCATAGTCACAGCAATCCGTTTACAGTATCCAAAATTTCTGTGGCATGTGGTGAATGGGAGAACTGTTTTTTTATATAGTTTTGAGTTATAGCTGAAGAATGTAAGACTAGGAGGTCCACCATGTAAAATAGCTCTGCAGTACCCTCAGAAAGAACAGGAATTTTGTCCTTAGCCCCAAATATAAGGCTTTATTTATTCAAGGCATTATGCACACACCTTGTAATGGATCCTCAGATCACTGATGTTGGGGGCTTGGAGGTAGGGAAAATTAAATGACTCCTCAGGCAGCACTTTTCAGTAAGTCATTAGCAGGGACGGATATAGAAGTCAAGGACCCATGAAGCTGAGGCCTGCATATTAAACCACTTGCTGCCACTAGGTCATAAATCTTTTTTGGCCTATATTTTAGACATGACTATAATACGGTTTATAAACAATGTTGCAGACATGAACAGTATGACTTTTTAAAGCAGTTTTACAGAAACAGAGAGAAAGTGTTAGAGCTGGTTGCAAGTTCTTCTGATAAGTGACTCGGAAACTGTTGGACTCTACAAAACTAGTCATTTATTAAAAGGTGTAAGAATCATTTCTTAACCTATTAATGAATGTACTCTACTGTAAAGCATGACTAACTTTCATAAAAAAAGTGGGTGCACATAGTCACTTTGTTATCTTTCTGCCATAACTGTCTGTTTCTGTGCTGTGCATGGGCACATCCAGGAATTGAGTCCACAGGTGCTTGAAGACACTTGGTGAGGGATGACGGACTCACTCCTTGAAGGGAAACCTTTTCTCGGAAAGTCTTGCTCTATACTTATTTGGAAGATGGGGAAAGCAACAGCAGCCTCTCTCATCTGCTTCACCCAGCCTAGGCCTGTTGCCAGTCATGCTATTAATCTCAGCCCCTTTTTAACTCTTGTGGCTTTTTTGACCCAGCATTTATTTTATATTTAGGCCATTTTCTTGTAATGAGTCACAGCTGTGACTGTCATTTTACTTCAGTGAAATGTGTTGACAGGACCAAGAATAGCAGCTGTCTGTCAGACCTGCACCTAACGTGTTAATGGAGATACCAAACATTGGAAACAAAACGAAAGGCAGAGAAATGGAGAATGTGACTCTACAGTGAAAGTCATCTTTAAAATGGTAAGATTTTTTTTTCTTCCCTAAAAAAGGCAGTGGAGATTTTTGAAAGTGAAGCTCACTGGGGCTTGTCCTGCCCAGATCAATCAAAAATAATGGAATTTACTGGGATAAACCCTCTGCTGGGAGGAATGGAAGATGCAGGGTTATTTGCACCCCTCCAGCATCACCCCAGTGAGCTATTCTGATTGATAACAACTAAGAACTTGTCCCTTCCAGCCTCATAAAAAAATATATACATGTCATGGGAGTGTAGTGTGAGTCTTGAGAGGAGGTTGGCTCAGGTCTGCACCTTCTGCACCCCTTAAGGTGCCACAGCTGCCTCAGTTCTGGACAATAAATCTTTCCCGACACAAAAGCCTCCACTTCTGCAGGAGCTCAGTTTTGAGATGTTGTGGTCAGCAGTGCAAAGGTCAGCTCTCATTCAGTAACTATTGGGGTCCCTAAAGGATCAGTACTGGGACCAATACTGTTTCTTCATGTCTTCATCAACAATCTGAATGATGGAACAGAGTGCACTCTCAGCAAGTTTGTGGATGACACCAGATTGGGGAAAGCAGTCAATACAGCCAAGGGCAGGGCCACCATTCAGAGGAACCTGAACAGGCTGGAGAAACAAGGCGACAGGAACTTCATAAAGTTCAATAAGAGGAAGCCTTGCATCTGGGATGGAAGCAGGACAGTCTGGGAGCTGCTTGTCTGCAAAACAGCTTTGCATAAAAGGATCTGGTGGGCAACAATGGCAACATGCCCTTGCTGCAAGGAAGGTCACTTCCTGGGCTTCCTTAGCAAGACTGTAGCCAGATAGGTCCAGAAAAGTGACTGTTCCCCTCTGTTTGGCACTTGTAAGACAAGATCTGGAGCACTTTGTGTCTAAGCTCAGGCAAGGGGCAGAAAACACGACTTGTCTTGTCTAGGTTCCTTGAAGACCTCATCTAATGAGTGCTCTCAGAGCACAACTATTTCATGTTAGCAAGTTCAGTGCAACAGGATTACCAACGGCAGACACCTCTGGGTCTTCAGCTGGTGTCATGCTGGTGTTGCTTATCCCACTATTGGCAGTAGCTTTTCACTGTTTTGTTTTTTTTTTCTGGGATGGATAAAGGCCAACAAGTGCCTTTCAGGCCACAGACTGAAAGAGGTCTTGAGGGGTTCAAGGGCAGCTGTTATTGCTAAGGCGATGTTACCTGATCAACAGCCAGGCTGAGGTAATGCAGAGGCTCGTGTGAAATCCAGATGCAATGCAGAGGCTGATGTGAAATCCAGATCTTTAGCTACAGGTGGAAGTGGCCCAGCAGAGGAGAATTTGGTTTCATTCCTACAAGGGAGCCTGGGGCTGCTGGGCACGACTGTTACCACTGACCTGTAAGTAGTTTTGGAGCTTGTCTGTCCCTCAGCTGCTATGGTATGTGCCTGGTACGCCTCAGCCCCATGCAATTTGGACATGCAGCTTGGCATGTCAGTGCATGCCTGCAAGCATCCAGGGAGCAGAGCCTGGCATTGTCATGCACTGACTTAGGTCATCCTGCCTCTCCTGAGCAGAGAATCATCCATGTCCACTCATGGAGCGGCACTCCCCTCCACTCTCCCAGGAGTGATGCAAAATGTGAAACAAATATCAAAATGAAGAGAGAAAACACAGGCAGGAGCAGTTAGTCCAGCACTCACTGTGGAGGAAGAAGCCCTGTGTCCAAGATCATTCACTTGTTCTGGTCAATGAAAAGTAATTCAAAGAGGAATCCTTGCCACTGGCCTTTCATTATCATCTATCCCTGGTCCAGTGTTTATCAACTTTAATCAACTCTCTGCTTAGTGTTGGGCTATTTTGGATCTCTTTCCAGGTTTGATCAACTCTGCCAAGCGCTACATATGGTCTATGTGTCTCACACCAGGTTATGGATTATGGTCTGAAGCTGAGGCCTTGTGGCACTCTCATTGCTCAGATGCACAAATATTTTATTTATTTGATTTGCTAATTAGTTCCTGTGCACAGAAAACTTTACTAAAGCCACCAAGTTTTCCATGGTTTTAAGGACTAGTGTGTAGTAGTAACAGCCTACAGATGATGATGACAAATGATGATTAAGTGAGCCCTCAGTAAGGAAAATTTCAAATGCCATGACAAATCCTGCTTCCGGAACCCAAAATAACCCATAGTAAGTCAGTAAGTTGGGAGGAATTGGGCATGAGCAAGTAAGAGAGTCTGCATTAGCCTGACTGAGTCACTAGTTGTTGGGACAAGTTTGAAAGGCTGCAGGTCTCATGAGGCACAGACCCAGCAGAGGTAGCTGAAGGCACTTCCTTCAGCATCTGGACTGACGCTCAAGTGGTTCACACTTGAAGACTTTAGATCACGGTTCCTGAAGTTTTCTTCTGGGATGGCTGTATAATGAGCTGAACATCAGGCTGGGAACAGATAACAAACTTCATGCGTAATGTAATTCTCTTCTGGGGACAGATAACAAACTTCATGTGTAATGTAATTCTCTTCTGTTTAAGAGTGTAATGTAACAAGCCTTATGAATTGAAGCTGAAGTAGAGCAAATACAGCAGTATTTTTCCATGTTTGAGGGAGACGTGTAGGTGATTTCAGTGCCAATAATTTAAGACAACCTATGTTCAAAACCCGTCTCAGCGTGAAGGACTGAGCAAAGGTAGTCCCCAGTGCAGCTCTGCACATGCCACCCTTAAAGGAGATCCATCCTGATCCCAGCAGCATGGTGTGTCTGGAACAGACCTTGAAGCAGTTTGTTAACACAGCAGAGGGTAACAGGAGGGCTCAGAGGAGTGCTTAGGGCCAGAAGAGTAGCAGAAATTAAATTCATTATTGCCCTTTCCGGGAGCCAGTCCCAGCTCATCAGTTTCATACAACACTGTAGTGTTCTGTGGTAGGAAATGTAAGAAAAAAAAAAAAAAAAAAAAAAGAGTGGTACAGTAATTGATGTTGTGCCTTTTAGAGAAAGAAAAATACCATAAATAATTACTGTCATGTTGCTCTTGATCATACAGAGAAAGAGTGTACCAGCTTCAAGGATACATTCGGTCCAGTACTGATGGAAGTGGCGTTTGTTCAGTCCTAAACAGTACTGTATGACCATGATGGACCTGGTTAATAGATTCTAAGAGTCTAAAACCAAGGGGAAACCTGAGACTTCTTGTGAAATAGTGATGCACCCTGTCACCCTTACTTGTGTTCAATACTTGGGTCTGTCTGAAAGCTTAGTTTTCAGAATGATATCCAGAAATGGCAAAGCCATCACTTCTTTCCATAGCTTGTTCCACTGATTAACCACATTTCTCTTCTGAAATCTTGGCCTTTCTGATCTGAAGGCCTCTAATTTCTGCATCTGTACATTGGCCTGAGTTCTCAACCAGACTGAAAGCCCTTTTCATATGATGTTTTGCCTTCCCAAGAGACAACAGTTCCTATTACAGTAATTCACCAATAAGCAGGTCACAGCTAAACTTTGGTTTGGATAAGCAGACCTAGCTTTTCAAGGCTTTCCCTGTAAGGCATTTTCTCCAGACCGCAAAATATTTTTTCGACTCACATTGTGACCTTGGACACAAATAGTGTGCTTCAGGGAACCTCTGGAGAGCGAGGTCTGAACCCATGACAGCACAGCTCTGCCTCAGATACTCCTGTAAAGAGATAAACGAGCTGGTACAAAAAAAGGTATGTGTTCCCCAGGAACAGTGAGCAGTTCCTTGAGGGGCAAGTTTCAAAGCAATGCCTGGTACACAAGATGCCTGCTCCTTATTTGAAATATCTGACATACCAAAAGTATCTGAAATATTGGTATTTCAGCAGAGCAAAAAAAATCGGGTCCAATTCACTATGCAAAACGTTAAATCAGGAAACACAGATAACAACTAAAAAGTGAACTTATATTTATGAGCTTGTGTTCACAATCACCACTGTCAACCAATTGTACCATATGTCAGTAAATAATAGGCAATGTTGAGATCACATGCTCCTATTATTAGAAACATAATAGTCATATCTTGTTTAAAAACCTGTTTTTAAATCTGTTGCCACCTGGAAAATTAGACTAAACAGATCAAGAGTTAAGGTTATCTACAAATATTCTGGGCAGAAGCATAATTAGGGCTGTAATTAGGATTATCATTTAGTAGGCAATGTAGACAAGCCTGAGAAGATAAGCCACTATCAGTCGCTGTTGAGGACTAAAGTGATTATTAAGCTCCTAAGTTTGGGCCATGTGTTTTCCTGGCAATGTAGAAATAATGTTGAACGCCTTCCAAAAACCCAAGGCAGGACTGCAGGTGGTTTCTCCTAAAAAGCTTTCCCAGCACCATCAACAGTCAGGTAAGGCGCTTGCCTGTGCCAGAGCCTGCTTGCAGCTCTCCGGGGCTGTGGAGCATGGAGGACGAGGCTGTACAGTGGGGTGTAAAGCTGCTTGCAGAGCAGCCCCCCGCTAGTTCCACCTGGCATGACCCCCCCAGGGCCTGTGCTTTCCACCCCCAATGATTCACTCACATTACGAGGACACAAAGCACCCAGCGCTGCTGCACAGCACCTGCGAGGGTGGGCTGAAGACCTTTCTCTGCAATAAGAAGGAACTCCAAGATAAGATGGAAGACCGAAATAATTTTTATATCAAACCACAGCGAACAGGTGGAGCCCTTAAACAAACAGGTTGCAGGACGTATAACAGGCTGAGAGCTTTACGTGCCCCTGCAATGCATGGCTGGAGGGCGTGTGAGAACCACACTTGGAGCATCTCCCAGCCTGCTGGAAGGTGACAGAAAAGGGCAGCCAGCTCTGCAGCACCAGGTGTCCTTCCCCTCCGCTCCCTCTCACCTCTGCCAGTGAGACGGGCAACTCCCCAGCACCCTCACCCTTCCGCAGAGCGGCATTTCCCAACTTTCCCAGGCCTTTTACCACACCTGCCTGCAGGGATCCGTTGCTATAACCTCTCACCAGACGGGAACCCATATGGCATTAGGTATTGGGACCCGCGTGCTTCCACCTGGCTCCCTGAAACCCGCAGGGGAACCAGCGGCACCTGATCTGCAATTCAGTGTCCGCATTGCATCAGGGGCATGGGGGAGTCCCCAGCAGGGACCTTCCAAGACACAGCAAAGAGCTGGCAAAGAGCAGCTTGGTGCCACAGGCAGAGGCCAGCATGTCTCCGCGGGGGCTACGAAGACGAAGGAGGCTGCCACATGCTCAAACAGACTGGCCAACCCAGCAGGCACAGGCAGCTCCTCGGCAGCCCTCTCTTTCTGCTGCTGTGGCTGCAGAGAACCCCAGAGATATTAGGAGGGAGTTAGGAAAACCTAACAGGTTTGAGGGGGTTGGCGGGCTCTTCCCCAAACAGTCCCGTTCCTTGGAGCCGACCAAGCGCTCCTGTTGAAGGCAGCAAACAGGCAGCAGCCCCCTGATTCTTTGAAGTCGCTGATGTTTTGCAGCTTGCCGAGCTGCTTAGTGAGAAACTCTCATTTTGTTTCCAGAAACAGAAATAAATTGAGTCAGAACTTGCTTTCTTTCAGATAACTGTTCTTTTTCTTCCTCTGGAAATACTCAATGGACCTGTTTTTATCTGTGCGGTGTTTACTTTCCAGGAGGCTTTGCCATGTTCGCAGCTCCACGGGTTTTTTTACCTCAAGCTTCTCCACAAAATACACAGAGCGCCTGGGGCCGATCCCTGCTGTTGGGAGGGTAAATCCACTCTCAAGACAGAAAGGACAGCCCTCCTCATGACTTTTTCTTTTCTTGGTTCTGTTTTGACATTTTATCTTCCTTCATGCTACATGAACAGGAAGCTATAGGGGCAGCCGCAAATCTTTTCTCTGCCTGACATCCTTCAGCTCCACTATTTTTATGCTGTCAGTTGTTTTTATACATGTGCCTCTACATTTACAGGATAAAATGAAGATGGCAGAATGTCTCTTATTACAAATTCCATTGTGCATAAGAAGGCCAAGTGCTGTTCCCCTTATTCAAACCTAACCAATGATCTTTACTACTCTCAATTTATAGTAACCATAATTCCAGAAGATCCTCGGATACCTCAGTGTTTTTTTCAGCATGAATAGGTTTTACAGCTGGGCGAGGTCTTACATTACAGAGAAATTTATGCTTAAACATCTGCTCTTAAATGTCCTTCAGCTAGTCGGGGTGGTTACAAATCTATCCACAGCACCCGCTGGAAGATATAAAAAACCTACTACCCTAGTTTAACGTACCAAAGTATTTGTTATTCCACTGACAGTCTGGATAGCAGGAAGGAAGATGTCAGGAAACTTTAGATTCATGTCAGACCTCTTCATTTCTGGTTATTTCTCAGGGGTAGGGAAAAGCTGTCTCCTTTTTTTTTTCCTTTGTACAGCCTGTGAAATGTCCTCAGAAGTTGAACTAGTTCAGTGTTGCTGTGAATATACAGTCTTACAGGTCCTAACAGGTAGAAAAGCACGCTCTCTTGTTTCTGCTTGCCCTAAAACTTTTGATAAGGATTTGAAGAAGCTCATTGTGGCAGGCTGGCCCTACACACATAATAAAAACTAGCCCTTGACACAAGAAGTGCATAGCTGAGCGCTGAAACCTACAAAAGACTCTGCATGTGCTTCCCTTTTGCTGCCATGAGTAGTGCCTTGTTTCAGATAATACGGTAAGCATGTCTGTAAATGTTGCTGAATTACTGAATGACTAAATATTTTCCCTTGCACATCTTTGCTTCTTTGGAAAAAAAAAAAAAAAAAAAAGACAATCAGACCTGGAAAGCCATCTTCAAGCAGATCAGCCTGGCCTCATATGGTTGCCCACCTGAATGAGGTCCTATGTGGTCATTCTTCATGGAGCAGGTCTTCCCAGTGGTTTTCCTGATCTAATGCTCAGATTTGTTACTTAAGTTAGCAGTGTGTTGATACAGACCTCATTGCTGTTGTATCTCAGCACCTTCGGTGTTGGTCTTTCTGTAAGATAGTCCATAGAGTTTTCTTCAAATCTAGTGGCATAAAAAATCCCTGCTACATAAAATTTCACCTTGATAAATTTCTGGCATTAATAGATAATAGCAATTTCACTATGCCGAAGAAGTCATGTCTGTCATTGCGGAATTATATAAATTTTGTCATAGTAATTATGTAAATTGAAAAATAGCAATGTCTGCAATTGAAAATGTAACCTTCTCTAGGCTGGTCTCATTAGGGTTCTGTAAATGCTCAAAACAGTTTTTATTTACTATGCTACAGCTTCTTTTTTTTCTGCCAGCAGATTCAAACATGAATAGCTCTTTTTACAATGCTGTTACGGAATTTCTACATCTGGCAACAGAGCCAGATTCAACCTCATGGTCTCTTTGAGCATTTTATATAGTGGTTTTCTTCTTTAATCAGTTCATTCAATGTTGAAATAGAGCTAACACCTCACATGGGCTAGGCATTCAAAAGGGTAGACTGGTGAGGCTCCAGATGGGTTTATGCCAACTGACATCAAGCAAGGATACAGCTCCTAGAACCTAAATCTCTGTAATAAGAGACTGGAGCCCCACAACAACACTGATTAAACCCATTTGGATTATTCCCATTAACTTTGACAGTACATATATTAAACTGTCACTTTTTTTTGCCTTTTCTCTCAGCAAAATTCTCTTCCTTGGTGCACACTGTGGCTCTCTTGTATGTGATGAGGAGCTGTGTAATACATTCTCCACTATTCTTTGTTTGGTTGTTTTGCAGGCTTCTGCTGTGTTGGCGTGTGAAGCTTCCATGGCTGGTACAAGTGCAGAACTGGCAGAAGATACTACGCTGTGGATGAGCAGAAAAAAACCCAAGTGATGTGTGTCAGGAGGAAGAATTTATCTATTAAATACTCACTGCTTTGCCAACCTGAAAAAATGTCACTGTGTGGAAATAATAGATCTCCATCTTTTTCTTTCAAAACTTATTTGGCATTTGTTAATAAAACTAAAATATATATAATATAAACAAACTCAACATGCCCAACACTGAGAGAGTCTAGGTGGAGGTTATAAAGCTTAAAAGGAGTGACTGGCTTTCTAAATAAGCCTTAAATCAATGGCTAAACCTGTGCTGATTTCAGGGATGTAAAATCATACTGTAGAAGAGCAAAATTAGAGCCTGAATGCTACACTAGGCTGAGCTTGGTCTAATCAAATTCATTTAACCCCATTATTTTCTTCCTCATGTATCACAGCTGAAAACAATGGAGCCCTCTTGGCAGGAGGCCAGCCCAAAGCCATCTATTACCCTCCACGCTGAAGTTCTGACAAGGAGAACAAGGCAGCTGTCCTTACGGTAATTGATATTAATGACTGAGGTTAGAGCCCATCAAGCCAGCTTGGGACTTAGCAACAGACAAAGAGCAAACCCCAGCTCCACAGTGGTAGGGACAAATGGATGAAAGGGGAACAGAGCAGTGCTATATTGAAAAAAAACCAATAAATTATTGTGTCTTGAAGATTATTTAGAAGGGACATCAAATTACATTAAATACAAAAAAGAATTAGGGTTGAATTTGGCAGTGTCCTGCAGCACTTTCAGATGGGCTGGAAGAGGTGGAGGTGGGGCTGGCCACCTCCCCATCGTGGGGGCACAGCGGCTGGGGGATCGTGTCTTCAGGCACCATTCGGTGCAGGGGCGAGCCCTGGCCTGAGTCTGGGTCCTGCCCCAAACTCTGTTACTAGGCTTCTTACAACATTCCTGGTAAGGTCATTTTCAGTGTTTTGTGGAAGTTTGTGTTAACTTCATCAGATGCTTGCAGATTTCACACTTTTTTTGTGTTTGTGCAATGCTGAAAATTAGTTTTTGCTTTCAAATAATCTGGAGCTATTTTAACCAGCAGAACCAGTGATTTGCGTTGGTGAAAACTGAAGTGATTATACCTACTTAATTTTACTTGTAAGAGGCTCTGCTTATTTGCTTTCAGGTTTACTTTTTTAACACAGAAGCATGTTAAAATGTGTCCACTAAAATGAAAAGCCCTCCTCCATTGAAAACTTAATGTACTTGGATTAAACGTGGCTCCAGGTTGAAATGAAAGGATGGAGGAGCAGCCCTCACAGTAGAAGAGACAGTTTTTATATCTGGGAACAAGATTTTTTGCAGCGTTGCTTGGTTTAGTTTGTGACAGGCTTTGGTTTTTAGTTCACGAAGGGAAAAACGGTCAAGGGGACAACCGGATGTGAGGGACCTCTGCAATATCAACACGGGGACAGCCACTGCACTGTGGCCCTGGGAGTGATACACCACCGAGTGCTCTCTCACACCTAACTTGGGTTTCCCTGGTCTTTTTCATGCGTTATTTTCTTTCTGCCTTATCCTTTTCTTAGCTTTTATAGCCCTCAGCCCCAAAATTATCTTTTGATGAGGTGGGGCACAAAAAATCCAACACGGCTGGGCTTCTAAATCCCACCTCAATTCAAATAGCAAGAAAGAAGGACGGGTTTAGAGCCCGACTATTTTAAATCACTTCCTTGCTGTGAACCGTAACGGGCAATTAGTGGTTGTGGGACAGAGAGCACCTACTTGAGGGGCAGCAATGACCTCAGCAGAAGAGGTGGGGGATGCGTTCGCTGGAGGGTCAAGCAGATCATGTGAACAGTGAGGGATTAGCATATAGTGCAGTTCTGCCTCCTGGGAGCATTGTGTCTTTTGGCCATGTTATCATCAAGGTGTTGAGAAGTTCAGCATTGCAACATACGCTGTCTGTTAAAATAAATGTAGTGTTTATGTTGTTGTTGTTGAGTAAAATGCTTTCCTAAGCAGGTCCTTAAGAAATACATTCTCTTCTTGACCTAATTCTCTTCAGAAGACTGAGAGATACAGTCAAGTGTATCACACTTTTGAAATGAAAACAGCACTCAAGCTTGCTCTATAATTTCTGGTCTCTCGTGTAAACTTCTGATGATGTTCCCTTCTAACCTTCACTGCTTTTGCACCTTTGGAGTTTTTTAGCACAAAGGGAAAAGAATGGAGTCTTTCAAAAAGGAAAAAGTGTCTGTACGTCCCCCTTTTTCAGGAAGAAAGCAAATCTCTGAGTTATTATGCAAATATCAATGTTTCAAGTGCTTTTGCTTTCCCAGCCTCTTCTCTACTGTCACTCCTCTGAAGTCCAAATAACACATTTGCTCAGTGTAATTTGTCTGGGCTGTTAATTATTTAATGACACAATAATCTGAAATGCCAAGACACAATTACAATCCGATACCAACAGTTACCCTTAAGCCACTGACAGAAGAGATTCAATAACATGCTATAGTCTTCTATGAGAGGGAGTAGGGTTAAATTTCAGGGAGAAAACACTTACCTCGTAGGGGAGACACCATGATCAGGCAGGTGGGTTTCCCAGGGTGAGGCTCATCCCTTGCACTATTTTTTTTTTTAATGATCATGGTGCAGATCCTTCTGGAAGATATTTTGAAACATACAGAAGACAGGGAAGTGATTATAGAAAGCCGATCTGGCTTCACCAAGGGCAAATCATGTCTGACTAATCTAGTGGCCTTCTAGGATGGAGTGACTGCATCAGTGGACAAAGGAAGAGCTATGGATGTCATCTACCTGGACTTCCATCAGGCCTCTGACACGATCCCACGCAACATTCTTACCTCTAAATTGGAGAGATACAGGTTTGATGGATGGACTATTTGGTGGATGAGGAATTGGTTGGATGGTTACGTCCGAAGAGTTGCACTCAATGTCTCAGTGTCCAAGGGTATGTACTGGGTCCAATACTATTTAGTATCTTCATCAATAAGACAGCAGGATTGAGTGCACCCTCAGAAAGTTTGCAGGTGACACCAAGCTGAGCGGTGCAGTTGACACGCCTGACGGAAAGGATGTCAGAGGGACCTGGACAGGCTTGAGGAATGTAAACCTCATGAAGTTCAACAAGGCCAAGTGCAGGGTCCTGCACCTGTGTAAGGGCAATCCCCAATATCAGTACAGATTAGGGGAGGAATGGATTGAGAGCTGCTCTGCCAAGAAGGATTTGGGGATACTGGTGAATGAAAAATTGGTCACAAGCCAGCAGTGTGCACTTGCAGCCCAGAAAGCCAATTGTAACAAGAAGCATGGCCAGCAGGTCGAGGGAGGTGATTCTGCCCCTCTGCTCTGGTGAGACCCTACCTGGAGTACTGCATCCAGCTCTGGAGTCCTTAGCACAGGAAAGACTGTTGGAGCAGGTGCAGAGGAAAGCTACAAAAATGATCAGAGGGATGGAACACCTCTCCTATGAAGACAGGCTGAGGGAGTGGGGGTTGTTCAGCCTGGAGAAGAGAAGGCAGCCCAGGGTACAGTTGGCCTTCTGGGCTGTGAGCTCACATTGCCAGCTCATGTCCAGCTTTTCATCCACCAGTACCCCCAAATCCATCTCAGCAGGGCTACTCTCAATCCCTTCATCCCCCAGCCTGTATTGAGACTGGGGGTTGCCTTGACCCAGGTGCAGGACCCTGCACTTGGCCTTGTTGAACCTCAGGAGGTTCACACGGGCCCATTCCTCGAGCTTGTCCAGGTCCTTCTGGATGGCATCCTGTCCCTCAGGCATTTCAACCACACCACTCAGCTTGGTGTTGTCTGCAAACTTGCTGAGGGTGCACTCGATCCCGCTATGTCATTGATGAAGATATTAAAGAGTATTGGTCCCAATATGGACCCCTGAGGGACACTGCTTGTCACTGATCTCCATCTAGATATCGGGCTGTTGACCACTACCCTCTGGATGTGCCCATCCAGCCAATTCCTCATCCACCCAACAGTCCACCCATGGTTCATTCAATCATGGTTATAAAATTCATGGGCACAGAGTCAATGGTATAATGTGACTTCTGGGTCAAAAGCAGCTCGTAAGCAGTTCATACAAGGCCAAAGGAAAAGGCCATAGCCTGCATTACATCTGTGCATCTGGATAATCCTAATCCCCAGATGTGGAAGGAGGCAGTGAAGCCCATAGTGAGCCACTGTCATGTCCTGGTGAGAACCTCTCCCTCAGGGCATTCACACCTCCCAGCTTTCTGAGGTCTGCCATAAATGTCTTGTGGTTGTCAGAGTGGAGATCTTGGCTGTGTTTTGTAGAGTAGGAAAGGTCACTATCCCAACTGTATGCGATGTCTCTTGTCCCCATTTTGGCAAGTTAACCTTGGTCACTTTGTATAGCTCTCTCCTCCACCTACTCCTGAGCTTTGGCTTTTCTTTCTTTTTATTTTTGCCTTTTAATCTTTACACATTTTTTCACACTCTGTGCTCTGGACTCAGAGCTTCTTTCCCAGGGGAACTTGCAATACTTCCTTTTAGATGTCTCTGTAGAAGTCCCCCCTTCTATGAATTGCCCAGGTACAAGCCTATTTTTTTTTTAACTCTAGTGTTCACAGACAGAGCCTTCATTTGTGTCTCAAGTGAAGTCTTGGCCTCACAACAAAATTGTTGTCATCGTTTACAAAAGTCCAGATTGCACATTTACATGAATTGCCCATTTGTGCCAGATTCTGTTAGAAGCAGCTCACAGGACAGTTAATTAAAAAAAATCTTCCAAAAATTAAAGAAAAAATTACAATTTGCAAAAATATCTATTTTTGAAACAATGGTATTTACTGTCTGGAGATCTGGATCTTCCTACTTAAATCAGTTGCTTCTTTTTTAAGCACTGTGGATGCCTGAAGGCACTGTATGAATATCATCTATTTGCCTATGTTTTTCTGAGCAAAGGTGGATCTGTTTCACTTTTGCTTTAAAGAGGTATTTGGCAAGTAGTGAAGAAGTGTCTTGGTGAAGAGATTGGCATGCTGTAGCCTGGGTTTAAGTCATAAGGTTCACAGACAACAGTGATCCCACTGTTACACTATTACTGTTGACATATTTTTCATCTTACAGTGATACAAATGGGTCCCAGCCTAAAATCTTGTCTGATTTATGACCACAAGACAAATTCTGGGTCATGGCTGTCCTTCAAGACCTGGAATTTGTGTGTGGTGGGAGCTGGAAGAGAGGTGTAAAAAACATGTCCCTAGTTGTTTGATTAGGATTTACTTCAGATTAGGGTAGGTTGTTACTGAAGAGAAAAACCTTACTCATAATTCTTAACTGTGCTGGTGAAAGCCTGTCAAACACCATTTCATCCAGAGCCCTGCCATCCAGATAATGTAATGAATCTTGCAAATGGAGTAACCGATATACTTCTCAGAGCATCACCTTCCAGCTACTCTTAAAAATGAGGATGATACTGATGCTATTAGTTAGTAGGGACTACATGATTACAGAATCAGTAATGAATTTAAGTGCACTGTCGGTATTAGAAATGTCATAAATACCTATCAAGAGCCTTTACCTCCATATATGAGAAGATTAAATACCATTAAAGTGAGCAGTGAAGCAAAGTTTTACCACCTCCTACTGTAGTAGCCCGTTGAAAAAGCCCTTGGTGTTAAAGGTCCAGGTTTCAATGGACTATCATTCCTGTCAAAGTAATTTAATTCCAGCTGGCACTGATATTTAGATCCATTGTTCACAGAAGTTTAGAGAAATTGTATATTGTCTGCAGAAGGAAAGCCCTCCATTTATTACTTGCCTGCCAATAAATCAACCAAGAGGTTATAGCCTACAAGCATGTATACAGATATCTCGCAGTGTTTCAAGCCCATTGTCATGTTTCAAGCCCAATTGACTTAATGTGTGATTTGGAAGAAGCAGTTTCTTTCCAGAAAAGATGAGAGGACATACTCCTGTGGTATTGCTTCATAGCTGAGTTTATTCACAGTCACATGCTTGATAGAATTTAGATGATAATTTGTACAGCTGGATTTCAGGGTCCACATGATAATTATTTATTTGCTTAGTGGTTTAAACTGCTTTTGATTACTCCAGCTTACTAGCACCTCAGCTGAAACATAGGTGTTGTTAACATATTAATTGCTAAGGTTGGATTTGGGCAAACAGTGCAATGAATTTTGCCGATGTAGATTTGGGAAGCTTAGGTGCAAGATTTTGGTTTCTACTCCCTTGGCACAGGGCTTCTGAAATTACTGAAGCCCTACCAGTGTAAGACAGGAGCAAATTTTTTACCCTGATGTTTTTTATTTAGTAGACATACACACTAGCAGGAACTCAAAGTCCCTTTTCTTGTAAAGACGTGATGTGCAAAATGTTAGGCTATAGAGTTACCTGGTATTATAAAGCCCTCTGAAGCAGGCAGAGTCCAGTGAGTTCTCAGCAAGATGGGAACAGCGGCTCGTTCACGTCACAGGTATATGCTATTTTTGGCATCCAGTTGACTTTTCCTTATTAGGAAAATAAAAACTATTCAAACAGAAAGTTCTTCTTGCTCAGTATATATACCACTTTGGCTGCTTTCAGCCAGATTGATTTCCTTTCACCCGCCAAAACTTACTTTTTAAAAAGTCTGCAGCACTGCTTGAGGCCGGTTCATTTCAAGCTCTCTCTGTCTCTGCACTTCCTCTCTGACTGGAAAAGGGTTTTCCCTTGAGAATGGTGATGAATCTGCTTATGTGCCCAGAGGAGAAGGAGTTAAAGTAGACAAATGAAGAGTGTTGAACACACAGACTTCATTTGGCTTTCCATGAGCAAAGCACATACCCACGTACAGAGGTGGCCGTGCACAGGAGAGGCTGCAGGAATGCCACATCTAAGCAGTGTGTCCATACCACTTTCAACATTTTCTTCCTACATAACTTCTCCTCCACTTGAACTTCTGAAAACAAGCTCTGGAGCTGGCTGGGCCAAGGATTTTCAAAGAAAAACTGAGACAATGTTGATTTTGTGCCTTCCACAGAGATTAAGCAGAAATGCTTTATTAATAATGTCTGGAAATCTTGTTCTGGCTCTTTTTTCTTGTTTCAATTGAATACTGCATGTGAGCACTACAAAAAAGCCTTATTGAGGGCAAATCAGTTCTAACAACATTACTCCAAGATGGTTTTTGCTCTATCCATACCAATCCATTTTTACATAAAAGTAGAAACTTATTAAATTAATACCTACTGATGCACATCAGCATAATATATAAGCAGTAAGAAAAGCTGTGTCAGTCTATAGACTTTACTGAGGGGATGAGATTATACAGTTATTGTACAACATGACTTTTCCTTATTAGGAAAATAAAATCTTTTCCATTGGAAAGTGTCTCTTGGTCATCCCTTAAAGTAATTCAGATTTTCTCCAGTCTCTTCTTGTTATTTAAAAGGAATGTAATTCACATCCATAATGGTCATGGGTTATTTTCTGGACTAGATCTCTGTCAGGATGGCAGGTGTACATTGTACAAAGCACAAGCATCAGTAAAATTGTGCAAGGCCAAGTGTAGCTTCCATTTTGTTCTGAATTAACGGAATGATAAATGAAAGATGTAAAGCTCTTTATTTCAGTATGTGTTCATGGTCCCAGCTGGAGATAACCTCCCTTCCAGATTCTGTTAACACAGAAAGTGGAATTGAATTTGGTCCAAATCATTTAGGATTTTTTTTTCTTATATTGAACCTAAACTGCTTTCTGAAAGTTTTGTTGGGTTTAACAAGAACTAAACAGGAGCATCTTCATTCACATCTGAGCCTGAACTGGAACTGACCCAAAATAGATATTGCTTCGACTTCTCAGCTCACAGATGAGGTTTTGCATGTCCTGACACCCCTTGAGCACTGCGGGACCTAGACCTCTTGTGAGATTTGGATTGAACCAGGTCTTAGTTGTGGTTATTCCAGAGTATAAGTATTGCTTTACTGTGATGCCCCATTTTAAGACTGATGACCTCATTAAAAGAGGGATTCATCGCATGTCAGAATTGGACATTTGATTTAAGCTAGTTGTCTTCTCCATTTACAGAGATAGACAGAGGCATATCTGGGGGAAGATTCACAGAGAGCCCAAATGACTACTTTAGACTCATTTCATGATTTTCAGGAGAAAGTTGGATGAAAATTTCACGGCTGAGTTGGATGAAAATTTCACGGCTGAAAGGTCTACATGTAGAGACACATCTTTAACTTTTCACCCAACAGCTTCTTTGTTCCACCTCTCTCCAGCTGACATCTTCAGTCTTCCCAAGGCACCTCTGGGTGGTAGCAAGAGCTTTGTGAAGCAACTGGCTTCCATGTCATGTGGAAAGTTCACATTTTTCAGAAGATGGCTCTTTTTCCTTGGTTTCATCACGAACTGGCAGCACCAGTCAGAACAAAACCAATGGAAAATATGCACTGGAAAGTCATCATGAACTAGCAGAAGAAGGGACAGAAGAAGATTGTTTGATTTTTATTTTAATTCCAATTTCCATGATTGTATGAAAACAGGCTGATGAGAATCTCTCTCCCCTTTCTCCTCAACTCTTGTTCCATCTGTAACTAGTCAAGAAGAGATTACAAAGAAAGAATGGGTTGTTCAAACTTGTTTGTCCATGAAAATATCTGTTGCAAGAATTTTTTTTCTCTCAAAGATATAAAATGTTTCATTTTAACATCCAGACTGGATGAATGCTGTGAAGTAGTTATATGCAAATAGTTGAAATTTTTTTAATGAATCCACTTTAGTTATGTTTGCATCTGCTCTGGTTTTCTTTCCACAAATATTCATGCAATTCATTTTTTTATGAACAAGGTCCTTCTCAAAGTAACTATTAACTATGAGTACTCAAATGTATGTGCAACGGAAATTTTACATTGTCTTTCTGCAAGGCTTCAGAAAAACAAAAAACTCAGAAGTGTTAGGCTTATCCTCATTTTTAAGGAGTAGTAAGAACACAGATTAATTGCAGTGACACATCCAAACTGAAAAAGCCAGGTCTTATTTCAAGGGTGAAATCCTAGTTCCCCTGAATTCAATAAAAGAATACACATATATTTCAGTGTGACAAGATTTTATCATACTTCTAAGGTACTTGAGTCCATCTCTTTTTGCCTAAGGGTTAATTAACACTGACTTAATAAATTCAAGAAAATCCCTTTATATTTTGGAGACTTTTAAATAGCACAGAGTAGGCAAATAATCCTTTTTGATTACTGTTCCAAATTCATTTTAGACAAGTTTTGGGCTGTGTCACTGCCAAAAGAGACATTTTGCCAGCCCTGGCTATGCCCTCCCATTCCTTCCCTCACAACTCTGGTTGTTTTGTTTAGCTAGACCGACGAGCTGACCCAGCAGAAAAAAAAGGGTTGTGAGTTTGTTTTGAGAAAGATTGGTTTCGTGGCAGTGAGCCCCCCTGATCTGGCTGGCAGCTTGGCTGTAGAGAGACGTGTCTGTAGAGGGGAGGTTGCAGGAGCACAGGGTCAGGAGGGCAGCAGGGCATGGGAGTGCCTCTAAATTTTGCATTTAAATTTGTTTTTAAGCCAGCTGCATGGTAGAATCATAGAATAGTTTGGGTTGGAAGAGGTCTTTTAAGGTCATCTAGTCCAACCCCCCCCCCGCAATGAGCAGGGACATCTTCAGCTAGGTCAGGTTGCTCAGAGCCCTGTCCAGCAATGTTTCCGGTGATGGGGCATCTCCCACCTCTCTGGGCAACCTGTGCCAGGGTTTCACCCTCATTGGGAAAAATTTCTTCCTTACATCTAGTCTAAATTTACCCTCTTTTAGTTTAAAGCCATTATCCCTTGTCTTATTGCAACAGGTCCTGCTAAGTCTGTCCCCATCTTTCTTATAAGCTCCCTTTAAGTACTGGAAGGCTGTAAGAAGGTCTCCCCAGAGCCTTCTCTTCTCCAGGCTGAACAACCACAACTATCTCAGCCTGTCCTCATAGGAGAGGTGTTCCATCCCTCAGATCATTTTTGTGGCTCTCCTCTGGACCCGCTCCAACAGATCCATGTCTTTCCTGTGCTGAGGGCTCCAGAGCTGGAAGCAGGACTCCAGGTGGGATCTCACCAGAGCAGAGTAGAGGGGCAGAATCACCTCCCTTAACCTGCTGGCCACGCTGCTTTTGATACAGCTCAGGATACGGTTAGCCTTCTGGGCTGTGAGGTCACATTGCCAGCTCATGTCCAGTTTTTCATCCACCAGTACCCCCAAATCCATCTCGGCAGGGCTGCTCTCAATCCCTTCATCCCCCAGCCTGTATTGAGACGGGGAGTTGCCTTGACCCAGATGCAGGACCCTGCACTTGGCCTTGTTGAACCTCAGGAGGTTCACACGGGCCCATTCCTCAAGCTTGTCCAGGTCCCTCTGGATAGCATCCTGTCCCTCAGGCGTGTCAACCTCACCACTCAGCTTGATGTCACCTGCAAACTTGCTGAGGATGCACTTGATCCTGCTGTCTGTGTCATTGATGAAGATGTTAAAGAGTACTGGTCCAAATATGGACCCCTAAGGGACACTGCTTGTCACTGATCTCCATCTGGATATTGAGCTGTTGACCACTACGCTCTGGATGTGACCATCCAGCCAATTCCTCATCCGCACAACAGCCCACTCATCAAATCTCTCATTTAGAGAGAAGGATGTTGGGGGGGACCTTGTCAAAGGCCTTACAGAAGTCCAGATAGATGATTTCCTTGACACCTGAGGTAATCTCGTGTCAATAATGAGAAAGAAGTGTGGAAAGAGACTCCTTTAGCTGCTGTTCTGACTCTCCTGGATGTCTTGTTTAAAAAAGGGTGAAAAGCAGAGACGCCATTTCAGTTTTCAGTAGTAGATGAGGGGTGTTTGGGTGGTAGGCTGCAAAGCAGCACATGAAAATGTGCTGCTTCAGAAAATGAGTTTTTTCAGCCCTTTCTCAGAGTCAGGGTGTCATGTTGCCCTCCTTCCTGGTATTGCCAACATTTGTTAACACAGAGAGATGCATGCCAGAGGCTTCACCTCCACCCCATGTACTTGCCCCTTGGTGTGTGCCTGTGCTCCCAGAGGGCTGCAAGCCCCAAATCCAGCTGGTGCTGCAGGAGCTCTGGGGCTCCACAGAATTCATCCACGGTGCCATGTTGCAGTCTCGTGGGGAAGAGCTCTGTCCTCCCTTCCCTACTGCCACAGCACAGCCCGCCAGGCTGGTTCCTCTCCCCTGTTTTCAAGGGGACAACGACACACTGCCACTGAACCCAGGTGGGTGTTACTGAATTCACAGCTCTGTTACCTATCTTGGTATTAGGAAATAGCCCCAAACTGCCTCTCCCAAATGTCAGTTTTGAAGTCAGTGCCTCCACAGAAGCAGGGAAACAGCCTCTTTCCACTACCAGTGGAAATCCCTCCAGCATCATGATGTTAAACCTTTGGCCTTTATCTAATCTTGCCCATCCATCCCTTCACACCATTCACTATCGATGTCTCCACAGCCACAGATATATTTCATGGGAGCCAAGCTTAGTCATTTCAGGATCCCACAGGAGTACTGTTTCTAGACCCTTATAATTTTCCATTGTGCCTCTGTTGAAACAGAGAATACTGGAAGTCTTTTATGGAGGCTTATAAAATATGAACATCTGTTTGTTATGAAACTTAACACTGACAGCTTGTAAGAGCCATCTAGAAAAGTATTTAACTCGAATTGTTCTTTGTGTGTGTTGGAACAAAAGGTTTATATAGGTATATTGGAGGAGGCATCTGTTTCAGGTAAGATTTATTTCAAGATAGTGTCATTAGGGGCTTAGAAGGGATTCAAATCAGAGAATGTGAATTCCCCAGAGACTCCTCTCCAAGGAGCATTAAAATGCCAGATTTTCTTGGTTCAAGACCATTATCAGACATGTTTTGTTACCTGAATATACCTTTATTTCTTCAGTCCCAGCTTTCTACTGTCTGAGATGATGGTTGCATTATAAAGTGAAAATCACTGGCATTCACCAGCTGCATGTGATGGTTAAGCGTTAATATTCTGTGACTACAAAGAGCTGCCTCGGATAGGTTAATTCCAATGGAAAATTAACAACATACTTATCTTTGAAGTGATGCTATTGAATTACATTTAGTGTAGCAGTCTGTTTTATACCTTGGTTTTACATCATACTCATTTAATAAGCAGCGTGAGAACATGAGAAGAGTAAATAGTGAGCTTTGTTCAAGGCATTCTTCAATTCATCTATGTATCCAAGGGGGATGAGAGAGTTACTCTTTCCTAAAATGCATCTGTCATATTAATAGACCATTTGGTACATTGCCATATGCGAGTGTCAGATATTGCCAAAGGCAATATAATATCGTTAATAGTAGGATCCTAGAAATTAGAAATGGAAGAAGCTTATTAGATTTACAGTCTGCCCTTCTGTCGATATACTGCTAAATGACTTTCTCTGGTGTGTTCTGCAATTGCATTTTAAATGAGTCCAAAGTTATACTCTGTTAGTCAGCCATCAAGGCTGAGGAACTCAGAGCTGGAGGAAATCTGCAGGTTAAGTCTCAAGTCAGAAGAATTTGTTCCCAGTGGAAATAATTTTTTTTTTTTTCTGAGACTGATTATTGTTTTGCCATTGATTCAAATGGAGCCAAGAGGACTTCAACTGACAAAGCTGTGCCTCAAAAATAAAGTGCAAAACAAAACACGTTGGTTGTGTTTTAAAGCAACCCTGAAATATAGTTGGAGCATACCATGACTGTATACTCCCCAAGTACTTCTGTATTTTTGTGATGATTTATGCACTTTTTTCTCCTTTCTCCTTTTGCTTTATGAGCAACCAAGAAAAACAGGGGAGTGTGCAGGAGACACAAAGTAAGTGCATCCCACACTCAGAGTAAAAATTAAAGGTTTCTTCTAACCTACTTTAGTTGGCTTATCTCAGGTGTAACTTGAAACATTAAGAGACCCAAAGGAAAAGTGAACAGAATGTAAAATTTTACATTCTAATGTCCACTTAAAGAGATGGTACAAAATATTTCAACTTAAACACTGATGTATACAAAGCCATCCAAAACTGTAAGCACAGCATAGCCCACAACACATTGTCTTTCATGCCATCGTATGAAATGTCAGCTTAGTAAATACTACTCTTTTGTATAATTTACTGTTCATCTTATAAACCAAGACAAACCTCTGGTGACATGGACAATCTCAGTTCACAGGGGCTGGGCCACACACAGGCAGATTTATTTGTGAGATATGAGTTCATATGTATGCAGGACATACAATAGCTCCTGTTATTAATAACGCACTGATATGATTATCCCTGTGTCTGACTGGGCTGGCTATCATTAAGTTACTTAACATGTTATCCATGTTATCTTTCAACCGCTTGTGGCTTCGATAATCTTAAATCCCTGAACACACTCAAGAGGCTGCTATGGATAGGTTCATCCTGGAGAGTACCACAGCCATACCAGCCAGAAGACCTATAGAAATGCATTATACCTCCCTCCTCTCATACCCCGAAAGGCACAATGGGGTGAGGATGTGCACCCAGGTCTCAGCCTCACAAGCAGCAGGGCTGAGCTGGGCTGTGTGCTGCAGACCGGGGCCCCAGGGCGTGCAGTGGTTCATCTGCCTGATGAATTGTCCAGAATGGCATAAAGAAAACGGAAGAAAATGAAGGTTGCTACCTTCATTTTGTGGTAGGCAGGCCTCCTCTTCAGCCCAGCTTGTCGGCTGCTTTACCAGTCCCCAAAGCCGCTCAGAGATGCACCCCCAGTTTGCAGCCCTGTGCTACGCACTCCGTAGTATGGCACAAAGTCAACTGCACTCTACCACGTAACCACGTTAAATGAGATTACTTTGCTCATACTAAGCCTCCTTCTAAATAAGCCAGGCTTCAGAAAATGAGAAACCACAAAAATACCTGAAGCAATTTATTTTTTATCGATGTGATGCTACCAACTACAAATGCCAGTTTTAATTTAACCTCACTTCCAATGATCAAAAGATGCACAGCCAGCCTACTGCTTGCAAAGTTCCTCTCAGTCATGATGTTTTGAAAACAGGAGTAGATGAAATCCAAGAGATTTCTTACAGCCTTCTGGCTGTATTTAAGGCTTCAGGGAATGGGCCTTCATCGCAGTTTCAAACCACAGCGTAAACAACAGTTCTTGTTACTGAGAAAAATTACAGAAAGTTTTAAAAGACCGGGTGAAGGAATTAAATATAGAACTTGCTACCTTCCTGCAATTATTCAATACATCATAACTTGTATTTAGTCAGAAAAGAGCTCATGATGAACATACTTAGAGCAAAGACAATTACAGAGCAGAAGAGGCAACAAAGTGGATTACTGATTTCTTTGCTTTTTGTATAATCAGTCTTGGTTATTTACAAAACATTCGCTGGGGACGTCACTTAAGATGCTTCTCTAACAGTGATAGTGATGATATTTTGGGTCTCTTTTCACAACAATGCCTCAGAATGGCTAATTCTGTACCGTAGGGAGGGAAATGAAGCTGTGGTCACTGATACACTGCTTTTCCTTATGTTTTCCTTCATTTTCTCCTGGCAGTACTCAGGGAATAAGGGCTGGCTTCCATTCCTGGACTGCTGAACTCATTTCGGAGAAACAGGGTGTCCTGGACTGTAACTCAGACGAATATGAAAGATGATCAGCGCCAGTTGGGTTTCAGAGGCTTCATGAACTTTTGCAATAAACTCACTTCTGCTGCAGTTTTCTTTGCACGCATCCTAAGGAAAAGCTTGGGTCCAGCTCTAAAAGGGTCTGTATTCCGTGGAAATCTTGTTCCCTTTTTCGGCTCCACAAAGCTCAGCAGGACTCTTCAGGGTGGCTCAGCAGCCACCTGGCCATACTGAGAAACTTAACTTGAAGTTTTCTGCAGCAAGTCCACCTTGCTTCTAATTTCACGGTGTAAACTGGGAGTGATCCAGATGAAGTGGACCATGTTAGCTACACATACACTGCTAAGTGCATCATTTTCAGAGGGTGATCCCTGCAGGCTCAGTGCTCATGGCTTGACCCCTTCAAGATAGTCTGGCCACATCCTGCATCACTTAGCACATCTCTCCTCTGGGCCCCCCGTGATGCTCCTGCAATTCCAGGACATCAGAATTATTTTGTGTGCAAAACTGTGGGGAAATGGTTTGGTTCAAAGAGCCCAAAATAATATGAGGGCTGTGCTGTAGGATAGTGCATTCCAGCACGAAACTGAAAGTATGAGTTATTTGCCCTGGTTCGTATCCTCAGAGCGCGTGGACGTGTCTAGGCTGTGAATCCCCTGGAGATACCATTGGAGGGCTACATGGGGCAAACAGAAACCAACCCAGGGGTGTCTCGTCCACACAGGCTTCTGGGAGCAAAACCTGGAGTAACTCCAGAAATTCACAGGCCTTCATTTCAGCCAGAACCAGTTGATACGCTCCAAAAGAGAGACTAGGAGTGTACAAATGCTTCGCTACCATGGATGATCAGCATAGAGGGACCTGGGACTGTTCTTGGGAGCTAAGCTGCTTGGCAGAGTATAGTTGCGACCCATGCTCAGACACGGTAAACTGGATTAGATTCAAAACCTCCCGCCCCGTGCATCTTGCCTATTTGCAGTGCTCTATAAGCAATAGCCTTCTTGGCAGAATCCAAACAGTTAAAATTCTGCACGTTTAAATGCTCTCTGGGGCAAGACTCTCCTCCCAGATCAGTACATGCCAGTACTCAGCATTGATGTTTTGCCTTTCCTACATGTGAAGATCTCTCGTGTTTGACAGTATCAAAAAGCAGATATCAAAGCTCACTGGTGCCTTGCAGATTCAAGAAAAAAATACCTTGCCCCCTTATAGCCATTTACACAAGGTGCAATGTATACTACACATGGCATGGAAATGAAGCTGTCATTTTTGTAAGATTCCTTGTGGTATTTCAAACCTCGGGAGTGAACACTGAGAAACACGTTCATGTGACTGGAACCCCTTTGTGCATGCAGTCTCTTGCCTTCACACATTCTGGGGTTAATCAGGTATTCCTCTTACCAGTGAATCAGGTATTTGAACATTAAACTTTACAGAAATGTCAAGATATAGAAATTTTTTATCTGTTGTCTAAGTGTTCTTTCATTTCCTTAATTTTTAATTTTTTCCCCAGGCCCACTTGTTCCTCAATGTTTTTCACGCTGCTGTTCTGAAAACAAACACAAACTAGATAAGACTCTCTCTGTCTACCAAAAATTAAGTCTAATCTAACTGGAAGGCAGAAAAAAAAAGCAGCATAAATATTCCTGCAGCCATACTTTAGGGCAAACTTCAAAGTAACTCCATGCAGGGTTTCTGGAGGTAGTTTGCTTGAGTACAACACATAGAGGCAGCAGGTCTGTTCAGAGCTGCATACATGAACATAAAAAAAAAGTTAGGCTGCTTCAGTAATTTGTCTACAACTTTGATGTAGCTCTCATATTGCTAACGATGTTTGTGCCATGCCGTTTGGGAACTGTATTTTATACTACTAGGCCAATATTCATTGCGATGTCTTCTGGCCCTTCAAAGAGGCACTTCCATAAGAGGTGAGCAAAGTAGAAAAGGACATACATTCCAGGCTCTATATGTTTTTCATCTGAGTACTTCTAAATGCTAATATCTCTGAATATGTCTTCTGAACACCAGTATTCACCTATTGAGAATCTGCCCATAAATAATCTCTCTCACTCTGTAAAAATCCCTTCATTATCCAATTTGAGGAAAAAAAGTCTCGGGAAAAAAATCTGTTCATTTCTCTCCCCAGTTTTTCCACAATAAGCCTCAGGAGGAAAAAAGAAAAAAAAATAAAAAGGAAAAAAAAATTCCTTCCCAAAGGTCTCTCTTTTTCCAGGCAGTCACATCACTGTAAATGCATTGACCTCAGTATGAGAATAGCCCCACTGACTGTGCTTCCAAGGCCTTATAATCAAAGGAGCAGTCGCTGTCAGATATTGTTTCTGTTGTATCCTCAATGGATGGTAAAACACATCCCTGAAGGAGGAGTGGAAGAGAAGACATAAAGCATAAAGAAAGGGTAGAAATGAGAAAAAGTATTCAGGAAATTCAGATGCAAGAACAGAGACAGCTATTTCAAGTAAGCATAATAATGAACGGGCACAAACTGATTCCCAGGCAATGGGAAGGGCTAATATTTTAGGACTTGAACTTGTTTTGGGGTGATTTTGCCAGAATCATAAGCACAAGCTCAGTTACCATCAGCATGATGCCTTTCCCTGGTTATTTGTGCAGAAACAGTTGCTGAGGTCTCTGTCATAGGTCTATCTGAGCTCCTGCACTGATCTTTAATTAAGTTCACATTTATTAGGCTTGGGAGAGAGCTTCCCTGCAATGCAATTTGGTGAAGACAGACAAATGGAAGGACAACATAAAATCCTTTTCTAGTGATGTTTCTGCAGTGTAAGGACTTACTGGTAAAATGTTAAATTACAGCCCATTGCTGTCCTCTCTCTTTCTCTGTCCCACTCCAGTGGCAGAGGAATATGACATCCTAAGTATCCTCATAGGATCAGAGACTCATGGGCTGTGGGTTCCCAAATTCCATGCGAAGCAGAGCATGCAGGCGTGTCTCGGGGAGCACTCCTTGTCAGATAGATGCATTTGTGTCACTCCAATAGAGGCAGAAATTACTTTAGTTTCATATGCACTTACCTACACCAAACTGCCACAGCAGAGAGACCAGGTAATGCAGAAATCTGGACACTTTTTGTGTGTTAGAGCAAAAATAGGCAGATAAACAATTAAGCAAATGCATTGTACTGAGCTTGAGTTGATACTGTGAGAGAGAATTTTGGTGAATGTAGTAAAAATACAAATCAGGCAAAGTGGGGTTTTTTTAATTGTTGTAGTTGAACAGGTGATTGCTTACGAGACTCAGCAAGAAAGATTTCAAAAAAGCTTCAAACATATCTTGACTAATAGGAGTTAGGGAAAAACTACCATATTTATTTGTTGAGCAGAGATTTACCACCTACAACAGCTATATCTCTTCTGTTTTGAAGTGGCAGTAATCAAACTTCAAAGAGCAGATCAGGCAAGCAATGAAAAGGGATAGGAATTTTCTGGAGACACACAGATTTTTTGTTTTTCATAAAGTTTTTATTCCTTTTCTTCTTTTCTTAAGTTGTCATTAAAGCAAAGCCTCTTTCCTCTGTGACCTGTAGAAAACATAGTCCTTTCTGCACTGTCTCATTTCCGTCAAGCCAACCATGTATGGGATATACAGGAGCCATTTGTTTTTCCTGAATTTTAGCATTTAATATCTCTTTCTTCCAACAAACACTCATACATAAAACTTTCAGCCAGTACTGGGATTGGCAGTGAACTTTGAAGAGAACAGCATCCATCCCTTCCTTAGACAGCTTTATCTTTAACCTTTGTCCTCTCATCTCCTTCCCAAATGGTGACAAGAAAGTACAATTCTATCTGATGTATAGTGTGAAGTAAACATTGCAAATAACTACATGTCAATAATGCAACTTAAGTCCCATTGTTGCCTTCTGCAAAGATTTATCAATGCTGGCAACTCTTCCAGTTAGGCAGAAACCCACTAAACTGGTCCTGATTGGCAGGATTTGTACAACACAATATCACTTTACCATTCATCTTCCTGGCTGGGTCCCTGAAGTGCTACCAAAATGTTGTGGTCTAGAAAGAAAGAGAAGGAAGAGAAGGGAAGAGCAAGCCCATACTCCATCAGGAATTACTCCAAACCTCTGCAAGTGTAGTGGGAAAGGGTGAGGGGGTGGGGTGTTGAAATATCAAGAAGAGGTAAACAACACTGGGTACAAAAAAGAAAACCAGGAGGGAAAACTGTAGTGACAGTCAATGGTCACAATACGTCAGCAAGAACTGTCAGTTTTCCTCTGCTGAGAATTGTGTGTTTTGCTGGGATGGTAATACACACAGACATAATTAAAAAGAGCTGGATGAGATCTCCAGCACTCAGGCACATCATCCACCCTGCCACACCAAGTAGCCTATGACTCAGACCTGTGACACCATTTAGTCTCCAAGTCCCATTCAGTAATATTAAAAACAATTTTGAGTACTATACCCTCACAACAAAATTTCCTTTCCTTTCCCAGCAGCAGATGCTCACTTGGAACCCGCTGATACTTTCCCATTCTTCCCCTCCTCAGGTTTAAGTTCCCAAGCCTTCTGCTTTCTCCTCATTACGCACTTACTTTCCAGTGGGTTTCATTTGGGGGAACAACACCTGCACTGCTCTTCTCAAAGAACAAATAATACAAATATACTTCTGCATAAGAAACGAGATCCAATTGCATTTTTGCTTCCTTAGCCATCCAAGGGAACTCATTAAAGAACAAGACAAAGATCTCACTCTCCAACCAAATAAAGTAGGTCAAGTTTAGCACAGACGAGTAACTAAGGTGCCGTATTGTGGCTCTACTGCTCAGGTATACAGTAAGGATATACCCAAAAAAATAAACATAAACCATTAACATGGAGTTGTGAACTCTAACAGGCTTTGGCTTATTGCCTTTGCAGGAGCACACTGTGCCAGTGAAGTACAGAAATTACGCATTCAGGCAAATGGTCCAGGGGATGGTGGCAGAGTGCGATCTTTCAGACCTTTGGAGCTATTTATCTGCTCTCAAAACACACACACAACAACTCCGATAATTACACTCACTGAAAAACCTAGGCATGGCGCACTGGAAACCTTTTAGGGGCTCTTTATCATTTCCTGCTTTTGCCAGAATAAGGCTAATTTACTCCTGTTTCAGCGGGCTTGGGCAGAGTTAGAGAAGAGAGACTGGATTGTCAGCATTATTGAAAAGATTCATGATTAGTCACACTCACTTGAAGACAAGTTACTTGCCAGACACTACACCACTCATTAAAAGACCTGCAAGCTGGCAGCCCTCCAGCAGCTGTGAAACAGCTCCAGGGCTGGCAGGCCCAAGAGGACCTCCGAAACCCCGTGCTCTCCCACACGCTGGAGTGCAAAAGGCCAGTTCAAGCATGCCTGGGTGCAATTGGCACCCCAGGAGTTCAGCAAATTGGTCTCATGTTCTCCAGTGGGGAAAAAAAAGAAAAAAATTGGGAGCCCAGCTGGTGCTAACATCAAGGTAATGCTTTTTGAGGTTAGTCTGAAATTGTTGCCTTTGCACAGCCCCAGTTTCTCTGCAAGGCTCACGCTTGGGTGGCCAGAAGATTCTTTCAGTGATCTGGGAACTTAAGTGTTTCTTAACCTGCTTCAGCTCTGATCCAGTTCCTGCAGGACACATCAAGGTATGTTGGAAATGCCCTGCTAGCTCAGACCCACAAGAGCTGCTTCTCCGTTTGCAATTTCATTTCCATGCCCTTGACTTTGCCGTTGCCCATATGTGAGGACAGGGGGGAAACACCACTTCATTCTTCTCCCACACACACCTGAGTGTGCATCGCTCTGGGTTTGCCTCTTCTCATTCAGCACCAGCCCAAGCCAAACCGTGCTAATTTTTCCAGCTCCCCCAGTGCTCGAGGAATGCTGACTTCCCACCTGTTGTCCAGAAGCATCAGAGGAACCAGATGTTCACATGTGCCTTGCAGGTTATTTCAAAACAGGGGATGTAAGAAGCAGCATTAGCAACCCATGTTTAGCTCACTTAACTCAGGCACATGGGGTGCGAAGGGGTGAGAGTTGGTGAGATGGCCAAGACAGTCCAGCAGCTCCCTGGCTCCCAACTGCACAGTCCTCTTCCTCTCCCTCTCTCTCCTCTCACCATCACCCAGTTCAGGTCTCCTGTCCCACTCCTAGCTCCAGCACTTGCATTCATCTTATCCCCCAAACGTTAAAAAAGCCAGTCAAGCCCCACCAGCTCCCGCAGCAGTCCACGCAGGGAGAGTGAGTGGCTCCAGAGTGCTGGTCAAGCCAGGTCCACCACCACGTAAGGAGATGGTCCCTGTCCTCAGCACCTCAGGGAAGTCCCTGCAGTCTGATGGATCAGCATGGACCTGAGCAAACATGTGCCTTATTCTAAGCTGAGGGCTGAGCCAGAAAAGACATCTGAAGGACTTACATCCCAAATGGAGAGCAACATGTATGAGTGTGTATGGGGAATAATTACTTCTCCTAATAATCTGAATCAAAGTAGAGTTTCCATGGGGAAAATTTCTCTTTAGTTAATCACTCTTGCTTTTCCCTATCCCTCACTTGTAAACAAGCTTTTTATAGAAAACTAGTGCATAGTATGCTCCCATTATGCTAGATTTCTATATTGTATGTGCAGGGGGGGATTTGTCTTCATGCTGAAGAAGTTAAACTGCAGTGTATGAATAGCAGTCCCCACAGAGAAAAAAAACCTTCTTCACCCATCAGTACCAAGTTTAAAGCTTTTCAAGCTTTCTTCCTGTCTGCAGCAGCAGTGTGTTGTAATATTTGCACTGCACAGACACCTTTGAGGAATCCCTACAGGGTGGCGGGGCTGCTCTTGTCCCCTCCATCATCCCGCAGTGCTCAGCTCCAAGCCATTCCCCAGCAAAAGGCAAGAGAGAATCATTACAAGAATAAATCCTGGATGCCACCTCTTCCCCCTTTCCTGGCCACATGGTAGTTCTGAAGAACTTCTTGTCAATTTTCATGTGAAGGTGACTAGGTGTTACAAGTTCCAGCTTGAGTTTTTATGTACTCAGTGCTAGGTACATCCTCTGAGCCTGTGCAAGTTTAGGAGCCGTGCTAGTCACACCTCATTTCTTCCAGCCATCTGCCATCATCCTCACTAGAAACAACTTGAGAGCGCTTCTAGGCCTAGAAAAAGGAGAGGGACATGGTGGAGACCTGGTACATGCCAGAAGTCACATCATAACTTTCTCCAGCAGTCCTTGTTTCCAGTCCTCGGAATATAATTCCTTGTCCTTCCCTTGTTTCCCAGAAATACTGATCGTCAGACTGTACTCTGAAGTGACTCAGTGAAATCATTTGAAGTCAAAGCAAAAATAAGCTATTTCCCTATGTATTCATCTATCTATTTATCTGCCTACCACCTCTTTGTGGGAAGGTTAATTTTTTAGCCCCATCCTTCCACCAACACAGCTTACTGCCTATGATTTTTCTGGCACAACTGAGGAGATGGTGAGTAATAGGGCTGCTGGGACACAGGATCACAGGAACATTTTAAGCCGGATTAAATCACTGAGGTCGATATACTGTGTAACGACGTTATCCCAGCCCAGCTGCACACTCCTGGCAGTGTGTGCTACCCTATTCCTTGCCCTGTAATTGCACATTTTGACTTTCCATGACAAACCTGACTAAGAGCTTCCTACACCTGCCCGATCCCAGCTGCTTGCTGCTGCGTCCTTCCCAGCTGCCTCCCCAGGGTGCAGATTCAACTGTGCATGTGGCTACTATCTAAAAATGGATGGGTGTTGTTTTCTTTTTTTTCTTTTCGGAAGGAAAGGAAGTGATTTCGGTCATTATAAGGAAATACACCGAGCTGAGAAGGAGTAAAATTGGAGCTGAGGGGAAGGGTTTGGGGAAGCAGGACAGAAACATGTGATTAAGATACAAGATGGAAAAACACCTGAAGAGGCTTGGCCTTCTATATTAGTGCAGAAACACAAAAGAAATCAAGAAAATCCTAATGTAAAGCATAACACTTTTCTTTCCATTATTGGAGCTTCTTTTGACATCTTTATCCATTTGCTGACTCAAATCAAAGTTGTGAAGGTTTTGGACTGGGCACATATTCCGTGTAAAATGTTACCATATTTCAACACGGGCATATCAGCTGCTTCTGTCTCTTGTTCCTAATCCATTTGAAACTTGCACAGGTGACACGTGAGATACAGCAGCCTGGACACCTTCAGCTGAAAGCAGTCTGATTCACCTCCTGTACTTACACACAGAACTGTCCTGGGCTTCCACCACCTCAAGAAACATCTTTAAAAACTGAAATAGTCTGTATTCTGGGGAAAAATAAGATTTAATACAGAAGTTTCCTCTAGCCAAAACCTATGTTTGAAAGATTATGTCCTCTTCCTCCAAGCATACTATACTACAGAAATTCCCAGCTGCGGGACTCAGGAGTGTGGTTGCAGGAGTCACGTTGGTGAGTAAGGGCCCACTCATGTTTGAGAGTACATATTCATGCACATGTCCAGGGAATGATATTCAGGACATATTTTAGACAGCTGTTAATGCTGGTGCAACTTGGACAACAATTTAAAAGGCAGTATCCCCCTCTCCTCACCACAGATGCATCCAAAGCACTTACAGTGATAAAGTTTCTAATAATTTGCCTGAACAAACGACCTTTATCATCATTAAAAATCCTCTCTTCTATTCCATTCCCCCTTTGCTGTCAGCACGGATGCCAGCCACTGCCTGACCCCACACTGCCGTGCTGAACTCACCCCCTTCAGCAAGGATGCTTTCATTCTGTCTAGAGGGTCTTAGTGGCCAAAGCCGAACCCCTTGGTCACAGATTCATGTCCAGGGCTTTCTGGAGACTTCTGGAAACACCGTGAAGCCTGCCACAGAGCTGCCACATCCCGCAGAGCAGAGAGGGAGCCTCCAGCCCATGTTGGGCGAGCGCTGGTACGTTTTCAGGAAGCAGAGGGCAGGCAGTGAGCGCGAGAGTGTAGGATGTGTGAGCCGTGGCAGAAAGTTAGCGATGAATACCAAAGAATCCCAAAATTATGAGTTGCAACCCACAAGCGGTTCCAGGGGAGTTTCCATTCAGGGCTGTGACTCAGCAAAGCTACTGTCACAGACAATAGCGTATCAGTCTCAAGTAGCCACTAAAACCAACTTTGATGATCGGCCTCTTCTCAGATGAGTGATTGCCTTGCCCCCATGGTTTTTCATAACTGCCATTTTGCTCTCACATAAAATGTTGACAAGGCAAGAAACCAGAAAATTCTAGGCTCTGGCAGAGTTGATTTCAAAGTTAGGGCACACAACCCATGGTAAAACCTCTCGCCTTCTTCTGGGGCTGCACATATTGATGTTGAGAAAACATCTGCTCAGGAGTAACATGGCCTGGAAATTGGCTGCAAGGTAGGTTAGCTCAGCTTGCTGGAGCCATGCAAGGTTCACCATGAGATGGCAGCCTTCCCCACTGCCTTTGCACACGCCGCATGCTGCAGAGAAGATGTGCCAGCCCCAGCTTCAGCACAGAGCAGTTCTGTCTTCCCGGCAGAGATGGGCTGCCAAGATTTTAACAAAGGGCTCCCTCAAAAAAAAAAAGGAAAAAAAAAGAAAGAAAAATCAGCCTTGGTTTGCAATATATACAATGATCTGTTGGTGAAATCCCTTTCCTTCCTTCAAATAAAACCCAAATCCAGTAATTACACATTTTCAGTGTGTGTTCTCCCCACACAAATACACTAGCTGCAGATTGTCCCCACAATTGAACTTGACAGTCCTCGGCTGCACTGGAGCTGGGGCTCAGCACGGCACATTGCCATCTCCCCGGTGCTGCTTTGCACTTGGTAAAGGCCCCTGCATGCTGCCAGCCACGTCACTGCTCGAGGGGCTCCTTCGCGGGTTGGGGGCAGCAGGAGGTGGAGTGGACAGGCACTATCCTGTTCAAATATTCCCATGGCTCCAGTGCCTTCTGGAAGCACATTCAACATGATGTCAATGGGAAGCACTGGCATGAAGGAGTACGAATAGAGGGCTATTGGCCCCATGTCAATCCACTTCTGGGACACTCAGCTTGTGTTGAGAAGCCCATCAGGACTTACACTGTGGAGCAACTTGTACCACCCCTTCCTTTATGGACACAGAGAGACTAGGCAGAGCTCTACCTTATGTTGGTGCCACCTGTACATTATATCATAGAGAGGATCCAGACAGATTTGGAAACATCATCTTCTTACTCCACTGGTAGTTATGCAAGTAGGAGGCAACCCAGGGGACAGAGACAGCACAAACCTACAGGGAAATAAAGCAAAAACATCAACCACAGCGCTGAGTTGTCCCTTACCTTAAATAGGTAGAGTCACTCCACATGAAAGATTGTGTCAATGTAAGCCCGTTTCAATGTATTTTGATTTGAAAGTGCACTAATGTCAATTTGGAGAATCAGCATTGCCTTGGATGAGTCAGAGAAACTCTCGTGTCAGATGCTGACTTCAGTCACACCGCTGTGAATCTGGGCTCACATCTCTGCAGGCAGTAGTGTGATTTCAGTGGGATAATTGTGCAATCATGATCAAAATCTGCCCCACTCACCTCAGGGTGTTATACTGGTATTACTGACAGCAGTGTCTGACCTCCTGCAACTGCAGTCTTCACTGGGTTTACACGTGAACAGAGATCCGTTGCTGAGTGCACCGCTGACAACGGGAGGTGGCAGAAGGAAAAATGAGCAGGACTTGACTCTAATATCAGCTTCACTTATACTACTGTACAGCTGTGTCAGCAGGGGTGTAAATGTGGCACAGCCTGCTCCCCTCTCCAGGATCTCCAACCTTCATTCTCAGAGCTAGATCCAGAGCAACTTCATTGATTTCAACAAAGCGATTCCCAACTGGCCCTCACATAAAAAGGGACTGAATCTGTCCCTCTGGGTTTTCATTAATACCACACTTGATGGCTTTCTAATTGTGCTAGTGAGTGCCACTATGCATTTCACAGCTTTGTTCAGGCTATAAATACAGTGGGCAACTTTAAAATCATGGGCAACAGCCAAGCTTGTATACTGAAAACATTCAGATACAGAGGACTTTTCACCTTTACTTGCCAGAGGCCAAATTCTTTCAAACAATGATAAACCTTATTTAACCAGGAAGTCTTCAAAATTCTGGAGTGGACCTAAAGGTCATGAGGTCTGAGATGACCTTGAAAAGTGACTTGTATCTCGGTGGACATCCTGGTGACTCAAGGCTTAAACAAATACGTTCTGATATCTAATTCTCCGAAGAGCAGATCTCTGGTGCCAAAGGTTATATACTTAGTGAAGTATTCTGTGCAGACATGCAGACCTGGAAGCCATTGTATGTATTTCCTCATAATTAACAGGGATTACTCCTAATTAATAAATACAGGTCTTTAGGAGCAGGAGGATTTGGAACTTCAGGGATATGCAGGCTTCCTGCAAAATGCATGACACTTGATATGGTGATTAGACAGAATCAGAAGACGTAAAGCCAGAGGCAGAAGGATGATCACAAATCTTTAGGACTGAGCATAGAGATTTTATTGTTTTGGAGGAAAGCAAGCAAATAACATGGATGCAACTGCACCAAGGGCTCTTGTGCACAGAACACAAGCTGGCAGGTTGCGCATGAAGCTGCAGCTACTCCTGCTCGCGATCAAGCAAACACGGTGGTAGAGGCAGAAGACAAATGAGGGAGCAGGGTGAGAAGAGGCCTGAGTTAGGGCTGGAGCTCCAAAACCACCCAAAAGAGGTGGAAAAGAGAGAAGCGGCAGCAGAGTTAGGAGACTGCAAGCCTCCAGCGTCTCAAGGCACTGCATGAGTAACAGGCTAAGCATGCAGGCTGGGTGGAGCGCCGCTGGGCCGTCACCCAGACAGGGCAGCCCCGCTGCAATTCCATTCATCTGAGGGCACTTACTCCAGGGATTAATTGCGGCAAGAACCACAAAGGTACAAAGGTGCTTTTGAGGTGTCTGAGTATTGCTAAGCAATCCAAAAAGGCTCTGTCTGACCATGTAGGTACTCTGGCATTCAGAAATGTCTACCTCTCTCTGACATTTAAAAGTGGTTTCCCTTTGCTTGCAACTGGAGCACCTCGCTCCATTTGCTTTGATGTTGCAAATGAAAATCTGTGATATCTAACCCTGCATCTTCTCCTATATTCCTTGGCTTGTATCGAGCCTAGCCAGATGTGAGACCCCTGCAGTGCATCCAGCAGCTACTGTATTTCATATGCATAGGTTATGGGTATCCATTAAATCCCTGTGATTCCTCACCAGCATGCGTTATACATATGTACAGGTAACAAGCTGGGAAGTTAACTTCAGGGCTCCTTCTCTGCAACATCTTCCTTGCTTTTCTGCTCTTTCTTGCCTGCTTTCTCTCCTTCGGTTCAGGTCTCTGGTTCTAACTCTGGTTTTATCGTGGTTATATGTATATGAGTCATATATGTGAACATTGGAATTTCTACCCCTAATAATATGCCACTTTTATCACTGCCAGAGTAGGAATTTAAAAGGTGCTTTACTTAATCTTTCCTGTGTATGTTGCAAACAAAAGGATGCATACCAGGAGCCACAGGCTGGTCTACAAGAGCCTAATCATTACTACAGAAAGTAATGGAAATATTTGCCTTAAGACAGCTGTTCTGTTGCTCTAGATCAGTCCTATGTCATGAGTTCAGTACTGAGGGCGCTTGTGAAGTGAACGGGGGAAAAGGGCAATTGCCAGCAAGTTGCATGGGGAACCACCTTATCTCACTAATAGGATATCCACATAAAAAGCTGGGTCTTAAATCCTTTCTCCATCAAAGACTTGAGTGCTTTATTCTTGTCTGAAAAGGGATATTTCCTTCCACTTAGAAACTACAGCTCGAAATCTTTTTCTTGGTGTTGATCATCTAAGCTCTTTAAAACCTCTCCCAAAGAACACCTGACAAAGAAGGTGGGGTTCACATCCACATCATCGTCCTGTGCATTAGCTCAACATTTAGAGCATAACTAAATCCCTCTCTTCCCCAGGCAGTGGAGGAAACTAAGCCCATTCCCTCAAGGCCAGCCCTGTCTGCTGCAGAACTGACTAGGAGGGAGACCCAGCACTCACTAACCTGCCATCACCACTCATTGTGCCAAGCCCACACCACTTCAGTAAGTCCTGCTAATCCCACTGCCAAGCTGGGCTGGAGGTCAGACAACACAGGACTGGACAGGACGAGCAAGGCAGATCCTGAGGTGATACCACTGCAGTCAAGACGGAGTTCTTTTTGAGTACATGCAGGCAGAGTTGTGCTAGAGATAGGTTGGTCCCATTTGATTAAGTAATGGCTGAAATCAGAGACAAAATCCAAGCTGCCGGTTACAGTCTGCCTCAGTGCCCCCCTTCTTTGTTGCTGCTCTTTTCCCTTTGACCATATCATTAGTCTTCATTTCAGGAGGAAGCTCCTTTTGCTCTACACAGTCTCAGACTAGACATGGATGGCTCTGCCCCACCTCCTGCAGCTTCACTTCATGTCTCTTCCCTTGTGTCCCTTCCCCAAGGCCTCTTGCTCCTCTCTCTGAACAAGGTGATCTTGAAAAGTTGAAGTGCTCCTGTGTGCAGAGGCAGGTCCTGATGTATCTGCAGAAATTTACTGTTGAGCACAAAGGTCCCCAGGGATCGCAGGTGTCTCTAGGGTTCACTGGCAGCACATCTGGGCATTTGAGAATCATACTTTTGCATGCAGCACCTGAATCCTCTTGTGGTTCTAGCCACAAACCTTAAACTCTAACCCCCCAGACAGCAGAAACCTGGTCCACAGGAGTATTGTCTGGCTCTGTCACCTTTATGCTTCCAAGGGAACCATGTGCTTCGCCAATCCTCTGGAAAACAGGGACATCCGAAGTAAAAAATTCTCTACAAAATACTGTTACTGAACTGGTGAAACAAAACCTAGTTCTATTATTTTGTATAATCAGATAATACTACTCTGATACAGATTGGTAGCTGTATTCAAGGCATGCAAACAGCAAAGTGTTACTCATCTAGAAAAAGGGTATCACAGTCTGGCTGCAAGGCAGGGCTCGTTATTTTTTTGCTATATATCAGCAATTTACATAGCAAAGGCTTCCTTTCATTTAACAGCAGATGTCATTCAAAATGGGTCAGTGTAAGATACTATATTTATAGGGCAACCAGCTTGGCTTGTAATTCTGTATCACTCATGTGTCACACCAAATTTATACCTGTAAATTTCTCCTCTAAATTCTCCTGGCATTTCCATCAATTTTATACCCTATCAGTTCACTAGTGTGTCTACATACCCTTTCCACACTTAGACTGGTTTGTAACTCCAAAGAATCATTGATTCAAAAAGTTCTTTGAATGATGGCTAATCAAAGACTATGCAGGCTTTGCACTTGGTAGAAAATGGCAATAATTCACTTTCAGCTGAGGTGTCTTTTCCTTTGGGCACACACCTACACAGACACAACCTAGTTTTAGCTGTGTCAGATAAATCTGGGAGTAGCTAGGTTAAGCAAGATAAATATGATGGTGTTGACAGGTGAACTTTCAGTGGTAAGATCCAGAGCTAAACAATTGTTTACAATATTTGTTTTATTCAGCCCTAAATCCCACTGCTGGTTTTATTTGTGTGCATCAGATTGTCAAGATTTCTGAGGTATGGGAAGTAAGTAGGAAACTTGGTTGTGTGTAATGGCAAATGGAGCCTCCAGCTCTCAATGGCTTTATCTAACCTGTGCTTGGTGCTATTGCAGAATAGCGCCCAGGGCACTAGATATGCTGGAGGGGAGAGGTACTGGTGTAGTCACCTGAGCCCTGCTCCAACAGGATGGGAGGACATGGTCAGGGAGCACATGTGCATATGTGGAGGTAGAAGATTGCAAGCTCTCTTGGGTTTTCTGCTACAAACCTAGCCTGTGTGAGGTGCTCCTAGCTGTATCTACATTGTTTTGTAGAGCAAAACAGGGACGCAGCTGACACTGCAAAATCATCTTTTGAGAGGTTGATACATATTTACACTCCTCTCCTCAAGGTAACGCTAATAATAACAAATAATAATGAAACAAGACTATTATTTCAGGAAGAAAAAGTGTATTGACCAAGACTCTGAAGACATTTATTGCCAGAAAAAACATTATAGTAAATAGTTTTGAAATCAATTTTGAGATGAAACATTTCCTTCTCATCATGAAAGATTATCAATGCTCTTGGAAGGATGCATATACATAGAGATTGTCTACTTCTCACATTCTAACAGTTCTTTACTAAAGGACACCACAATTCTTCACTCATTTATATCCTTGTACTGTCCGGACTACACCAACTCTACAATATGTGTTTGCATTCCTATACCACTTGTGTAAGTGGTAGTGGAAAGTTTGCAGGGAAAAAAAATTGCTAAAGTTGCCCAGTCTTTCTCATTAAGATTTCCCACCATCACCATAAATTCATTTCAGCTTTAAAGCTGGACTTACAAACACCCAGTGTCTGCCTCAAACTGACTGAAACCTCATCTAGAGAATGAATCAGCTTGTGATTCATATTGGAGCTAGGAGAAGAAAGGAAGAGGCTACTAAATGCTGTCCCCTCAGAAGCCCTTCTGGCATATCCATATGGTTATTCTGCTCTTAGCTTCTTTGCTGGATTACCCCAAAAAGAAGCACCACTTAATTCTGGCAATATTTGAGAAATGTGTGCTTATTCACAAGGAATTGTCTGATATCAGATCATTTGATATACCCATCCAAACTAACCCACTATAAGTTGGTCATAGTGTCTATTTGAGAGTAGCCTGTGTTGGACTCAATGATCTTAAAGGTCTTTTCCAACCAAAATGATTCTATGATTCTATGACCTACAGGGAAATATGCTATTTCTCCCCTGCAACATTGTTTTATGTTTGAAATGAAATTGCTCTGAATGAATGCAGTCCACTGATAGCTATGGCAAAGATAATGTATGATGTAAATTCTACCCTCTTACTTACCACAGGCATGTTGTTCTTTGGTGGCAGTAATGCAAACCTGGGCTGAAGTTGGGGAGTATTCCTCCATGGCCAGTAAGACACTCTCTGTGTGCAGTTTCCTGTGGAGCCTTGGAGATCACAGATTTCTAACAAGTTTTTGTGAGTGTTCAATGTTCTTATACACATGAAAGACAGACAAATGACTCACAGAATGAAGGGGAATTCAGATTATTTTGTTATAATTTGCAACTCCGTATTTGTTTTGTCTCTAATTGGAATGAAAGTTAATGCATTAACATTATTTGTGAAATCTCAAGTTCCCCCCAAATCGTTTCTTAAATGTAATACAAAACTGTTTCAATGTTATCAACTAAAAGAAAGAGTTTGGCTATTTCCAAATCCAAATATTTAATTCTGTATGTCAATGCATTTCACTGATGGTTGATTCAACTTAAGTTACACTCAATGCCTCGGCAAGATCTTGGTACTCCACTGGCTTTTCTTGTTCTTTTTCTCCATTGGATTGAACTTCCTAGACAAATTATACTTCCTATAATGTGTCTGCAGGGACTCCCTTGATACCAGCTACAGCTCTCAGAATGCACAGGCAGTTTAATGGAACATTTCTAAAAAAAAACAGAGGTTCATTTTCCTGAAGGAAACATACAGAAAAAGAAGAGAGTCATGGAAAATTGTGATTTTGTAGAAACTGCAATTTCAGTGGAAGTTTTTCAGGTGAGAAAGAGCAAAACTAGTATTTGTAATATTGACAGCAAGCTGAAAAACTAAGAAAATAGACCTGGACTGTCACATGCCCTGCCCCTCCCCGCCCCCCCCCCCCGGTGACTTTGTCCTCATTCTTACCTGTGACAGCATTTGCCAGCCCTACACTCTCCTAAGAGGAAAGCGGGCAGGTGTCTAAGTTACAGGGAAAAGGAGGAGGAGGAGAGGAATGAAATTCTGGATGCTTCAGTTTCCACAGCTCTGCTTCTTATGCAGACAGAGGCAGAAATGCAAGTACACGAGCTAGGAGTAACTGAAGAAAATAAAGACAAGACTGCTCTGAGTTCTTGCTTTAATCTATTCTCTCAGACAAAGGTTAAATTACCATTTGAATGCCACTGTAGAAGAGCTAATAATGTTGCTTTTATGTTCCAAGGATCCTCTCTCTTGATAATACAGTCTTTTCAACTCCAATTAAGGAGCTGTAGTTCCAATCATCTCTACACTGAAGATCCCTGGTTTTGCCATCCAAGAGCTGGTTGCCCTGTTGCTCCCTCATCGATTTCCTGCAGTGCTTCAGGTGGTGCTTCAGAAACAGCTGACTCTGAGGATATGCTCCTGTAGTTAGAGAGAATGGAGCTATAGTTTAAGGTCTTTATGAAATTATGCCAAGTGGCTCATGATTTCCAACTTCTGGACCCCAGGGAGAAATCTGAACCCCTGGCCTAGAGCTGAACAAAAACCATGGTACTGTATTACTGTCCAAGAAAACATTTTTGGACTACGTTTGAAAATACATTCTCTGTCCCGATTAGGATCCTGTGTTTTCATTGCCATTTAGAATGGATTTAGCTATCTACGGAGGTTATCCTGCAGACTTTCCAGGCTTTCCCATTGTAAGTTATGTGTACACTAAGGAGGAAATCAAAACATATGCATATTTGTCTTCAGCACTGACAATGGTGTCAAGTGGAAGACAAACAGACAAAACAGCAAAAGGAATAACAAAACTACTTGCAAAGAACTGAGCTAGTATATATCATTTTTAGCACAAAAATTCCCAGCTCTGCAGGTTGCAGTGGGAAAACATTTGCAGAGTGGTATATCAGGGTCCAGGTGAGGACAAGGCACAGTCCATCCTATCATTGGTGTTTGCTCCTGACTTTCCCCATCCTCAAAAGCCACTGCTGACAATCCTCTGGCTCAGAGGCCCAGCTGCAGCTGTATTACCTCCTGCAGTTGATCTTACACTGCTTTAGATGAGCAGGGAAGAATGTGTCCAATTGACCAGGACCCCAGGTGGGGAGAAGCCCACCCCCATTTCTCCCAAATGCCTTAGCTGGCTTCTGAGAGGTCTCTCTGTTCATGAGTATCGAATAGGCTGAGCACATCTGGGAGGACATTTATGGCAACTCTGAGTCCAGCCTGTGCTTCTCTGGTCCAGGAATCTGCCCCTGAATGGAATCTACAACCAGAGACAGTTATTTCCCAAACCAGCAAGGCAGAAATTCATTTACTCCCTCTCATATATTCCTCCTGTGAAAGTCTTCTCCACTGTTAGCTCAGGGTATTTACACATTCCATATTCCCATTTATGAACCCTTTATGAAGATAAAGGCAACCAAGAATGAGATTCTAGGAACAGATCTGCTGGAGAAAGTAACAGATCCTCAATTATACCCCAGGTGCTGATGGCATGACCTCTTTCCCATTGCTCAGGCCTCCTCAGAGAGGCCAGGGTGGAGCTCTGTTCTGACTTTATGTCATGGTTTAACCCCAGCCGGCAACTAAGCACCACACAGACACTCACTCACTCCCACCCGTGGGATGGGAGAAAGAACTGGAAAAGTAAGAAAATTCATAGGTTGAGATAAAGACAGTTTAATAGGCAAAGCAAAAGCCATGCACACAAGCAAAGCAAAATAAGGAATTAATTCACTACTTCCCATTGACAGGCAGGTGTTCAGCCATCTCCAGCTCTAGGAAAGCAGGGCCCCATCATGTGTAACAGTTACTTGGGAAGACAAACACTATCACTCTGAACATCCCCCCCCTTCCTTTTTCTTCCCCCAGTTTTATATACTGAGCATGACGTCATATGGTATGGAATATCCCTTTGATCAGTTGAGGTCAGCTGTCCTGGCTGTGTACCCTCCCAGCTTCTTGTGCACCCCCCAGCCTACTCACTGGTGGGGTGGTGTGAGAATCTGAAAAGGCCTTGACTCTGTGTAAGCACTGCTCAGCAATAATGAAAACATGCCTGAATTATCAACACTGCTTCTAGCACAAATCCAGAACAGCTCCATACTAGCTACTATGAAGAAAATTAACACTGTCATCTCAGACAAAATCAGCACACCTTAGTACATTAATTAATGGCTGGAGTTGATATCACTTGTGGAAAAGGAGCAGGGCCTGAATCTACCTACAGTCTCTGTTCAGCTCTGTGCCCACCCTCTGTAATTTGGGAAGCTCCTCCTATGAACACTACCACACTCACCTCAAAGTCCTAAATAGTTTCACACCTACACACTGCACAAACAGACCAAGAGACAAGGACTGGAGGGCTCCCAGTTACACAAGATGCTTGTGAATCCCACAAAGCTCTTGGCTTTTGGGGTGTGTGGCAATAAGTTTTGCAAGATAGTTCTGTGAAAGGTCAAAGACCTCTGTCCTACAACTGAGTATTTGAAACTATGTCTCCTCATAAACACTGTCATTATTACACTGCAGTAGCATTGCAAACACTATGGCCTTGCACACACTAGAAGGAACAGCAATGTTCCATTTTATGGCTCAGCTCCACCTTCAGTAACATTGCTGGGAACCATTGAATGAGCAGCAGAGAGCCCAGCTCCTGCGTGGTGAGCATGTGGCTACCTGGAGGCAAACCCCAGAAAGGCACAGGCAAAATAAAAGCTCCTGCTGGAGCACCTCAACACCTCTATCAGCCTAAATCCACCTGCTCCAACTCAGAGGGATGGAACACCTCTCCTACGAGGACAGGCTGAGAGAGTTGGGATTGTTCAGCCTGGAGAAGAGAATGCTCCTGAAAGACCTTATTGCAGTATTGCAGGCTTTCAGTACTTATAAGACTTTTATTATTATTATTATTATTATTATTATTATTATTATTATTACTACTACTACTACTACTACTACTACTACTACTACTACTTATATTCCAGTACTTATAAGGGGGCTTATAAGAAAAATGGGGACAGACTTTTTAGCAGGGCCTGTTGCAGTAGGAAAAGGGGTAATGGTTTTAAACTAAAAGAGGGTAGATTTCAACTAGATATAAAAAAGATATTTTTCACAATGAGGGTGGTGAAACCCTGTCACAGGCTGCCCAGAGTAGATGAGGTAGATGCCCCATCCCTGGAAACATTCAAGACCAGGTTGGACAGGGCTCTGAGCAATTTGATCTAGTTGAAGTTGTCCCTGCTCATTGTAGGGGGGTTGGAGCAGCTGACCATTAAAGTTCCCTTCCAACCCAAAGATTCTATGATTCTGTGATTCTAAACCCATCTGGCACCCCAGAGCTAGAGGTTCCTCTGCTGTTTCCCCAGGATGCTGATCCAGTGAGGCACACTCTGGAGAACCTCCCCGCAGGCTGACCAGGTTGGAACCCATGCAAGATTCAGTGGCAGCTGCTCAGAACATCACTGAAGGAGAAGCATCACTAACCTTATTCCATTCTTATATGCTTTAGTTAACTGGCTAGAAATCTCTGCCTCAGTGTGGCCAAGCAAAAATAAATTAAACACTCCATTCCTCATTTTCAAAGATTTAAACTATCAACCTGCAGGAGAGCTTTGAACATGAAATGTATGAAGGAATGGATGACTGAGGAAGGGTGCAAGAATCTCCAGCCTCACATTTAATAGTCTCCCTTCACTTGAACATGGTGCTCCAACGTCTAGTAAGATACTTCAGCCACTGATGGAAACATTTGCTGTCCTTTTCATTTCCTGGCCTGTTTCAATAACAAAGGCAAGCATAGAAATGCAGACGTTCATGTCTTTAGGAGGTGGCTCATATGGCTAGCATAGGTATCAGGCATTACAGAGTTTAGCACGGCAGCACCCCAGTCAATCTTTGCCTCTGGCTCCCCTCCATGTACATGTGAATCTCTGTTATCTGACAGCTCAGAGAAAAGGAAAGAGGTGCCTTACCACATGGCAGCTGGTTTTTCTGAAGGTGTTGCCGGATGTTCTGTGCAGAAATTTCAAACATATTATCACAGAAATGGCCAAAAAGTGAAGTTTGATTTAGGTTTGCACTGCAATAAAGCACAACAGTGGCTAGCTGTATAGAAAGGCAAGAATCAGAATTTACTGTAAGCTCTCAGACCAACACAAATAGCTACAGACCTTTAATTTGTTTTCAGACCCTTTAATTTATTCTTTGGTTTTCCTGCTAAAGTAATCTATGCATCTGTCAACTCACAATGCAAAAACTCACAGGACTTCATGGCCAATTAAACTCTTCTGGCAGAGAAAAATCTCCTAAAATTGAAGTAAATTATATTAAAAGCTATTATAAAGCCTTTCCACATTGTCACAAAGGGGGAAAAAAACTTCAGCTTGTATTTGGATCAAGCCACTTGCAAAAAACTCATTATATTCAGTCAAAGATCATATATCTCTTAATGCTTTCTGTGATGGGTTGAGAAAGGAAACAAAGTACTTCTGCAAGAATGGATATCAATGATGCCTCATATTCCACAGATCTGTGTTTTGTGGTTTATAGTAATCTCCAGCTAAGGCTATCACTGTGCTTGGGGCACCCATATGGTCTCTTCTTTTGCTGACAATTCACTTGCCAGGCTTCCCTACTTGGGACATTCATAGGAGGTATTTGTGGAGTTTTGTACCTCCACCTGGGTACTTATGTTCTTGAAACAGTAATGTAATCTCTCTCACATCTGTCTTCCCTTGTTATCTAGGGTTCAACTTGGCCAAGAATAGAAAAGTGATTAGCGAGGGATGATCAGACAGACTGATCACACCACATGATCCCATAATTCTCATCTCAATAGGAAACCAGGTTAAAAAATGAACAGTTATCTAGAAACCAATAATGTTTTAGTGCGACTTCGTAGACTGCATCTTTCCTAACAACTTTAAAAATTTCTCTGGAAATACATTTGAAGAAATGGCATTAGATATCTGACTCTTCGGAGTCACACTTGCCTGGACAGAGGTAAGCTGATTCACCCAGGATCACAAAGAACATTTTCTTTTCACAATATGTCAGCAACTGGGGTTTTTATTTTTTTTTTTTTTCCCCCTGGAACAATGAACAGGAGTTATCTCTTACATTCAAGTGAACATGGCCCCACAACATTTCCTGCATCAATTCCCTATGGAGAAGGCAGGATGTTTAAGAATCGTGATGCTGAGGACAAAGGTTGGTCAAAATACTCACCATCCCACTGCAGGAGTGGAATAATGGCTTCAGTGGTATTTTCCATTAGAGAAAACCAAAAATAAACGTAGTTCAACTTTGTTCAGTGGTGAACCAACAAAAATCACCTTCTGCCTCTGACAGAAGCCTGTCTCAAGTCCAGAACATGTCCAGACAAGGGTGTATTTCTCACTTCCCTGATCTCCAATATGAGGCTAATAAATTTTTGAAAAATCTGCCACAGTCAGTTAACATACATATTGCTCAGTGACAACACAGACTGTTTGATCTTTGCTCTAAGAGTAAAGCACCATTTCAGGGTTGCTTGGCAGCTCTGTTTTCCTTCCCTGAGAAAAAGAGATGGACTCATTTAAAATTGTGGGCCACAGAGAAGGGAGCTCAGGTGTGGCAGAAATGGCAGGTGGCTAGAGCTGACTTGACAGCAATTAAATGTACAAATCTTTGATTAGGCTTATGGGAATGGAGTCATTAGCTACAGCGAATGGACCAGCTTGCTTTCCACTGCCTCATTAGCCATAATACTGATATTACTTTAAAAAGCCTGGAAAAAAAGCCCTCCCACACAGAATTAGGAAAGTTGAGTTTCAGGGGAAAAAATAAGCTAGTGTAAGCATTTTCTAACTGAACAAACAGAGCCTGGCTTTTCTGCATAGTCACTGACAAAAAAAACCCTCACGTTTGCTGTACTGTGAGATAGCCCCATACCCAGTGCTGCAAGCAACACATTCACAGAGATCAACAAGTTGCTTTTGGCCACTGAAATTTAGTAATGGCCTCATCAGGCAGTGTCCTGCTGTGCTCCAGTTCTGAATATCCGTGCCTTTAACAACATCCTACCGTGCAAGTGAAGACCTTCGGTCAGTCACACAGTGGAATTATCAGGCTGGATATAAGTTGCACATAAATCTTCAAACTAGCAGGCTTAGTCCAGGAAAAGATTTGGCTTGGGCTTTATTTATCTTCCTGTAACATGACTGGTTGAAGAAGGGCTGCAATAACAACATTCTACCGTAAATTAACGTCCTCCCATCCCCGACTCCATCCTTCCTATTTCATGGAAAGTTCATAATGAAATAATGAAATAATTTGCACCCGCTCACCCTTTCTCTTCCACTCTTCCTCCGGTTCTCTCTATCTCACCAACTTAATTTCTCAGGCCTGCTAAACCAAAGAGTCCTCTGAACAAAGAGAATCAGAAGCAGCGCTTTCCCCCAGGGCCCTCATGTAGGGGTTCAGGCCAACAAGTTGACTGCACAAAAGCAGTTCAGGACATAGCAAGGGCAGTGGCTTCTTGATTCTCACATTGCTCAAGCAATAGGCAGCACAGCTGAACCAGGGGCAGAGGGAAATCATGTTCGCAAGTCCATGCCAACACTGCTGGACCAGAGCTTCACTCTCTACAACAAGAGCAAGATCAGAAAAAAGGATGCCACACTTCCTCGGGATTAATATTGTCCTCTCATAATATGGGGCACTGAACTTGTTGTGCACTTGTGACACCATCCCTCGCTTACTTGTGAAGTCTATGTTCAGGCACCTCTGCATCCGATGGGTCTGTTTTCCTGTTCCCATGGTCAGACAATATTGCCACTTCCATGACTTGCTTCTTCCAAGGTTTCACAAGGACAGGACTCTACAAGAGATCTCTGTGCCACAGGTGACTTACCCATATAGGCACTGGGTGGAAAATTTCAGTTTTCACACTGGCATAGTTTGAAAATAATTATGCAGCCTCCCTGCAGTAATAAACATGTACTTCACCTTCTTCAGGTGCATTTGTTCTTGACGTGCCTTCTGAGATGTAAGAGCTACATATGGAAGAGGAACTGAGCTGAAAGGAATGCTTTCTCTGAAGAAGGAGGTTCATATAGCCCAATAAGTCTAAAACATGTTGTACAAATCATCTGCTGGAGTTACCAGTAGAGAGATAGGTAACTACACTGAAACAGAACATTCAGCCAAATCTCAGTGTCTCAGTGACTGCCAAGGTCAGCTGAAACACATCCTATGTTAGCCGACCAGCTCACATTTAAGTTGAAAGTCTCCCGTCAGGATGGTGTTTCCCAAGACCATGCAAGCAGAGGACTGACTGGATCTTCCTGGTCTGAGATGGCATCTAAACATCTCAGAGATTCAACAAATACAGAGCAATCTCATCAGCCGTGCAGCACTGTTTTTCTTTCCAAAATGGTGATGTTAGAAATACAAGGCGGGATTCAGTCAATAATATCCCTGGGGCGTCTTTGTTTTACTTCAATGAGTAGTGAACTTCCATGTTGAAACAAAATATGCTGTGAAAAAAAAGAAGTGGTCTTTGGGGGAGGGGAAATCCCAGGAAAGAGAGAATGAAGAAGAATAAAGATCAATTTAAGAGGAAGGATAAAATCTGAAAAAACTGCTAAACAGTTTCTAAATTATTCTACTGTAGAAAATACAAGCTGTATTTCTTTTGCTCTTTCACTGTCTGCCTCCTCTGCATTTTAATGACAGATGAGTGTCTAGCCTGATGGGCATTTTTATAAGTCTTCCTTGATTCCTACCTGCTTATATATGCACCCAATTTCCTTTGCGGACCTGGCCTTGAGTGATTTCACTCTAGAATCAGACCTCTGAGGATTCTGTGTTGCACCGCAGGTCATTTTTTACATGGGAATTAAAGCCTCAGCAAGCTCTGACAGATGCAGAAGAGAAGGTCAACCTAAGTTTCTCCTACTTCTCCATGCCCCTCTTTCAGCCCTTGCTTCTCCCCAGAACAGTCAACAGCAGGAGGCTGACTCCATTTCAGCAGTCACAGGTCATTGCCCAATTTCTTAAATGAGCCTGCTGAGGCACAGGCACAGATCCTCTTCTGCTGACTCTGCTGTGGGGATGGTAACCTCCAGCCAAGGAATGGAAAAGACATTGGTGGGCTGCAATGGCTGAAATTGCCACACAGAGTTTCTCTGGAGGTCATTTGTCAGAGTGGTAAGTGATTTAAAAGCCTTGGAAAAGTTCACCCTCAATGACTTAATATGGGTTTTCCATCTCTAACTCCTGTGGCTCTGAAGAAAGTGCAAATGATGTAAACAGTGCATCAGAAACCCTCTCCAGTTGTCTTTTTTTTTTTTTCCCCTTGCTTCCCATTCACAGCAAATATTTTGGTAAAAAGGCCCTGTAAAACAGAAGAAGATTAAGCAATATCCAGAGCTGCAACTGCAAAACTTGCAGTCCTCCACCATCCCGCCAAAAGCTGTGGCACAGCCAGGATGGAAACAGGAGAAAAATGTATTTTTCACCATGTGTTTTGATTCTGCTCTGGGGCTTATATGACCTGTTGGTAAAAATGCCTGCGTCCTGTCTCCACAAGAGATATGTCAGTTGTAAATTATCTGTCCAGTTTGGCCATTGTGAGTAGGGCCCGGTGGGAATTAATGGCACTGGATTATTGTCGTTGTTGGCAGAGAGCCTCCAAAAAGACCATCTTCCCCGCCAGCGGGGCGGGGAACGCTAGTGTCAGGAATATTTCTATTTGGGGCAGTTCCGTGTTTTGGGAAGAGGTCGGAGGGGCAGGGGTGCCAAGCTCTCTGGCGGGCACCTCGTGCCAGCGCAGGCCGGAGCGCCCGCCCGCCCCGCTGCCAGCTCTCCCCCGGCTGCTCAGCGTCCCACGACACGCGGCAGGAGCCGGGGTTCGGAGGGGTAAAGCGAGGCAATTTGCAGTCACGTTACATTTCCGACTTCAAAACTCTGTTTTTACAACTATTGGCCTCGCCTGCCCCAGGAGCTCTGGCCTCCGCAGCGGGCTGTGTTGTTTCATTGCTGTCAGCAGTGGGTCTTTTCTCTTTGCTCCTGCAGGAAGGCTTTTGTTTCATGTCTTTCCTCCCCTGCCGCACGCTGTGCCGGCCAGGCAGCCTGCCACGTGCTCGAGAGCCTCCTTTCCGCTCCTCTCCCCTGCGCTGCCGTAGCCTCCCGCTCCGCTCGCCACGCAAACGGTCATTAGGTGCTTCGGCCGCAGATGCTCGGGGCCCGCTCCTGTGTTTGACCGCAGCGTGTTGTGTGATAAGAGGGTGGACACCTGGACGATGGCCAGTCCAAGCATTACGGCCCTCTCTCTTACGCTGTTTACTTTTGTGACAGTTTCTCCTTTCGAATCTCATGTCTGCAATGTTGATCTAGGAAGGTGGCCATCTGGATTCCTGCCTCCACCACTAGCCGCAGCTTGGTCTCCACCTCCTCTCTTGTCCTCCAACCGATTTTAACAAGTTTGCCTCTGGCTGCCCCCCATGGCGGGACTCACCATGGCCGGGGATGCCCAGCTTTCATTTCTTGCCCTTGCTTTTTGCCCTCCTTGGGTCAGGCTGACCACAAGGAGCACACGGGGGACATCTCGGCTCTGTGGCAGATACAGCCAAATCAAGTCTAACCCTCAGCTGATAGCAAACTGAGACCCATCTAACCCTCAGTCCAAAAGGGGGCATAGCCCATGGTAAGGGATGGGAAAGGAATGCACAAACTCATTTTATTATTACGATTTACATCCACCAGGAGACCCTGACTGGGGCTTTTTTGTGGCTTTTCCTCTCGGAGTCACTGCCTCCATCTCACAAAGGGTTTGAGCAGAGCACAAAAGTGCCTGACCTCATCCTGGACCCCAGGGTGTGGGGTATTTTCAGAAATCATCACAGCAAGTCAAAAAAGCAAAGAAAAGTCTGCATGACATTTTTTTTTTCTCTTCCAAAAATTTGTCTTCGGAGAAAGAAGCAGCCTTTCATCCCACCAGCTCCAACTATTCTCCTCAGTCCTCGGCTGGCCTCTCCACAGGTTTTGCTGCCAGGCTCATGGGCTCCTGGGAAGCACTGGTGGTATGTCTGCAGCACGGCATGGATACGATACAGATATCCACTCTGACTGGGACCGAGCGAGAGCTGGAACCCACAAAAGTATAGCTCTATCTGTGTGGCTCCCTGCCCAGCCTAATTAGACCTGCCAAGAAAGGCTAATTAGCTAGGCTTGGTGCCACCCTGATGTGACTATATTGCCTTCAAGAACCAGCAAGTATCATGTGCAGCTCACTTTAGCATGGAGATCCAAAGTGAAGCTGAACAGATGGAGTACCCATTCCCAGGGCTTCTCTCTCCAGTGTGAGCACACTGAGGTTGTAAGAGCCAATTGCACACGCCAGCGTTCTTTGGGTGGTGAGGGGTTCACAGCGGGACCTCCATGAATTCAGCTTCACGACGCCCACAGTGAAATGAACCACAGTAGATCTTTCCCCTTTGCTGGCGGCAAAATCGGAGCATACAAAATGTGGAGCCACTTGCTGGAGTTCACAGAGGGAACCCATGGCCAGGCTGGTCTCACAGCTCAGCCTGCCTGCCTCGCCCTTCCCTGCCCACAAAACCGCCCTGCCCGCCTGCCCAGCAGCGCTTGGCTGCTTTCCCCTCCCCTGTGCCACAGCTTTGGCTGCTCCTTGCAAGGCTCACAGAGGACAGCTCCCAAACGTGCTTTGGACCCTTCTCAGGCCTTTCCAAGGATCCCTTCCCCACCTTGACAAACAGTCACACATTCTATTTTGTCCCTGACCTCCACTGCTATGTAAAATGCCGTCCACAGCCTCGCACACTTTGGGGGGATGCTGACTGCCCGCGGGAGGGCACCGGTTCCACCATGTCTGCGGTTCCCCACAGCCGTAGGAGGGTGGAGAAATTTGCTCTTAAAGTGCGTAAGAAGGTAGTGAATCATAGGAGCAGCAAGCTCTTGTTTACCAACATCTCACTCCGTAAAGATTTCTTTAACACAGTAATTTGTGAGATAGCCAAAGTCTGGCTTCCAGTTGAGACAAGCTCGGCACTGTGCTTGGCTGGAGGAAAGGTTCCTCTTGGCTGATGTGGTGGGGACACTGTCCATAAACCATGATGGCCCCAGCTCCTCCCGTAGGTAGAATCTTGTGTGGGACACACACACACACAGAAACACACAGAGAGGGACTCTTGCTACTAGAGGAAGGGCTCCAAAAATTGTCCGTTTCCTTCCCAGGTTTGGCTGACAGTCTGGCAGGGGTAAAATAAATCAGAAGGAGCTTATGGAGGTAGTAATATTCCTACCATTGGACCATTGTGTAGAAGTACAGCAAGAGGAAAGCATGGGTTACACACACGCTGAAATACCACAGCATGTATTACAGTGCTGCATAATCCATGCAAGCATAGCAACAACTCGTTACCCTAACTGAAGGCTACGGTGTAATTAGCTTAATTACAATGCCACCGGCTGAATTAACTTGAGAAGTATGCCATTCTCTATGCCCTACAGGGTAATGCATAATCCCAAATACTTCATCAGTTGAAAGTGAGCTCTGAGATACATTTGGGCTGCAGCTCAGTCCCACAGCCAGGCTTCTGCTCAATGATATTTTTCCCCAGCTGGCCAGAGGATCCAGCTAGAGTTGGTGCCCACTGACGCATTTACTCATTTTATCAACTGTGGGAAGAAATTGTGACACTTTGTTTTAGGAATGGAGCTGCATTTAACTTTACCACACCTGCAGAGGCCACAGGCTGCAGGGACTTCTGCCCCAATAGATATTGATGTGAAAGCGTTAACTTTATAGCTGCTGATTAGCCCAACTGAAACAACTAAGCATAATATACAGTTGTTTCCCATGTACCCACGCACATCTGCACACCACATATCCTGCACCCCAAATGCAGCCATCCTGCTTTTCAGGGGTAAAAGCCACATGCTCAGTAAGCCAACATGCTCCATTGAGTACAGACCTAAAGTCAGGAGCAGGTTGGGGACACAGACCAGGTGCTGGTGGCAGCAGGGCCACAAGCACCAGCAGTTGCCCGCACACAGGGGTTATGGCATAAGCGGCCAGAGCAGAGCAGCAGTGCTCAGCTGGCCCACAGCTGGGCTGCGCAAAAGGAGCCTAACTCCATAGCTGCTATCCTGCTGTAAAATAATAACTATCCAGCATGGCTTCAAGACCTGATCAGCCATAATCCCATACTTGCAGTGCTATATCATTCATAGCGACCTTCATCAGTCGCTAGTTTTCATCTTCAGCTCTGCTCCATCGTCACCTTCCCCCCACACACATGCACTGTCCTGTGAAAATTTACTTCACTTCCCAGAAAAAATTAATTCACAAGACTTTTTCCTAAAGAGCAGTAGGAATAAGTGGCTTTTGAATTCAGCACAGCAAGCCTACAATTACAAAAAATGTTTTGGGTTGACAGGAAATGAAACTGTATTTTCTTGGTAAAACAATAAAACCCCAAAATTCCACTTTGGATCAAGCGAAGTGTTTGATTCAACCTGAAAAAAAACACTTCATTTTTGTGTTTAAACTTTTCACCCCTTTTTATTTATTGCAGGCAGGAAAACCTCAAAACAAAAACAAATGTTTCGAACTGAAAAGTTGAGCTGTTTCACTTTGAAATCATCACACTGCATTGGCTGCAATTTCTCAGAATCACCCTCTTTGTCTTTGGCTGAAACTGCTAGATTTCGGTTTTAATTCTCAAAAAGTTTTGCACAACACAAAACAGCTTCCCAAGGATTTCACCTGGCCCTACTTACCTATTGTTTGAAATAGCACATCTGAAAAAAATTGAAATCATGATGTTATTTTGCCAACAATATTCTTAATACCAACGCCCTCTCAAAACCTGGTCCTTCCCAAGAATATATTGCTCTTCTCTTCATAATACCTCATGCAGGGGATGAAAGAGAGAAGGGGCGTTGCCTTTGGTTTGGTCGTTATGTGGCCTGAAGGCAGGACCAAAGAGCAAACGTCAACCTCTAATGCACTGCAGGCTGCCACAGGGATCCTGCAGTTGAGCTGCACGCAGTGCCACTTCACACTGGGCATGTGGCAAGTGGGATCCAGCTGTGCAGTGCTGGGAACTGGGTGCGTCTGGGAACGATCTCCAGATTTAGGTCCAGGAAATAAGGAGCTACTCACCCAGCCCGCTTTTGTCTTCCACTGCTCATCAGCCAGCGGGAAAGTTTAACTGTATATGGGATTTATTGGGCTGAACTGTGTCTCCAGGTTTTGTCTCTTAGAAATAGAGGGAAAACAGCCTCTTGAGACATTTTATTATTTCCATTTCTAATTCCATATGAAAAAGCAGAACAGGGAATAGATTTGGCCTTTGACCCTAAGAGAGTTTGGGGCAAAGATCCCATCTGTTCTACATTTTAACTGGACTATTCACCGTTTCTGGTAACATCTGGATACATTAATGCTTTTAACAGTGGAAACAGCCCTCAACACAGATCTCTGCCTCTCTCTAAGCAAAAATGTGTCTTCCTTATCCTTATACCTCTGCAGAATCGCCCAGATCGTAAAACACACATTAAACTGCCTGGTCATGAGCAGGTATACAACAGAATGAGAGGTTAAAAAGGAGCGGCAGAAGTTAAAGGGTTAAAAAATGCTACAGCCTCTCCCAGTGTTTCCTTGGGTGGAGTGTGTAAAGGTTAACGATTTCTAAATATTCAGGAGTAATAAATGATCTAAGTAGTTTTCTGGCGGTACCTCATGTTCCCAGAGAAACAAATACTTCAAGGATATGCACCATTTCAGAAGAATGTGACAGAGAGAGGGAGAGATTTATCTTAAAAACTTGAAATGATCTGTCTCATCACTGATAATAAAGGTGCAGGCTCTTCCCATCCAGAAATACCACCAGCTAAACAATGAAGAATGCAATGCCTTAGGATTTGCATCTCACCACTGAAGGACTTAAAATTACATTATATGAAGGTTTTCTGTTTCCTCCGCATGTATCTTCAAAATTACCCATTCCCCCATAGAGCCTTTCTCCTTCAAGTTGTTTTGGCAGCACACTGGGAGTTATTTCATTCAACCAAAAAGAAATCAACTCTAAGGATCAAACAGGAGTAAAAAATCTTGCAGTCATTTGACTTGTGTTCACTCTTGTCTCCAGTTATGAGGGAGGCAGGAAAGATGACTTTTGTGAGAAGTTAATTGTCTTTGCAGCTATCCTGTTGCCAAGCTTGGATGGAAACAGTCAATCACTGAAGAAGCTACAGAGGGAGTGAAACGGATGACATCCCCAGGCTGAGCTGTAGCGAATATTTTTTCATGCTTCCTTGACAAAAGGGAAGATGACTCCTATCTCTTGCACACCATTTACCTCAGGAGTAGAGTAAGAAAAGGGCCAAGGAGCGTGGGAGGTCAGGTTAAGACCTGGGATGGAGAGCAGGACTGGCTGTCCTTCTTCCCCTACTTTTGGAGGTGAGGTTGAAATGGGAGAAGGAAAAGGGATGTAGCCTGTGGCCAAGATAAGCATCTTGGTGATCATTCATAGGTGATTATACAGCAGCAGTAGGAAGCAGGACACATGGGTAGAGCAGCTCCTGGGAGAAAGGGCAGAGCAAGGTTTGCTTCCCAAAAAATAGGAGGAGGAGCGATGCAAGGGGGGTTGCAATAGAAAGATCAGGACCTGGCTGAGATTACAGGAGAGGTGCAAGTGAGTATATGCACTTATTTATTTCAATCGGGCTGAAACCTGGGCATTTGACTAATGGAAAACTGACAGCCAGAGAGCTACGGTTTGGCATCTTCACAGCACATACCCTTTTTGAGTGAGCAGGAGCTGATGACCATGTTTGCATTACAAGCAAGGATACTATCTGATAACAAGCTCTTCTCAACCATGAGCAAGCAAGACTGGTGTTTCTTACACGGGAAGAGGCTTAAAGGAGGAAAGACCTTCAGAAGATTCAGGGAAACCTGGATTAACCCACTGTGGTTAGTGAGGCAAATACTGGAGAAACCAAGCTAGATTAGTATCCATGGGGAAGGACCCATCCTACCCGGTACACATCAAATCTTAGCTTCTTATCTGCCAGTTCCAGGATTTTACTCACCTCTAAGTGCACTTATACTGTATACTATAGCACATGAAGGATTGACCTAGTTGGGTGCTAAGTATTGTGATGCTGATTTGCTTCAGTACATACCGCACCATGGGTGTAACAGCTCCCCTGGCTCCGCAGACATCTCTTTAGGTCACACGGAGTTCACACAGCTACTGCTGGCAAACCCTTGGCTAAGGATTTAGTGAAATACCATGGGATCAGCTCCCCTTCTGACCAAACCCTTACCTGTTGCTGGTATGGCAGTAGGAGCAGCAAGGGACACCAGCCAGATAGCTCCCAGCTGCAGCTCCAGGGTCTTCTTGTGGAAAGGGAACCAGCAACTGCTTTCAGGGGGGTTTGTTGGGACAACAAATCTACCTATGATCCCACAGACCCCTCAGAAAACATGACTAAACACAACCCCTTATACCACATAGCCTTTTAGCAGAAACTGGGTGATTGGCACTGAAATGAGTGTGGTGGGATGAACCCCAATCTGCGCGATCTGCACAGATCGGGCTGCTAGAACAAGCCCATGGCTGAGTGCTCTGTGCACACCTCTCTTGGGTAACAGCTGGGCTAAGGTCCAAGGAATATGTATAAAACATGCTCAGGACTGCTCAGCCAATTAATCTCTTGTAACTTGTTGGGGAGAGAAAATGTCATGTGATCATGTAATTAATGGTTGGCTGCTAAGGTGTGTGCACTAATTAAGGTTCAGGCCTATGGTTGCTCAGCAACTGTGTTTGCAGCATTTTCTAGCACTGAAATGCCTGACTTTACGGCCTGAACAAATGCTGTTGCAGGCCGTTTAGTGCGTCAGGATTCCTCAACCAAAAATGAAAGAAGCAGACAGAAGAGGCAGACAGCACCGCAGAGCACCCTCTGTCCATGTTGGCCAGGATGGGTGGGACCTCTTGCTCTCCCATCCAGACCTCTGCTGTGAGGGCCAGTAGAAAGCAATAGCAGGTTGTTGTGTCCTCCAAGAGCTTGTGCTGCTGGAGAGACGGTGTCTGTCCAGTGTCTTGCAGACCATTGCTGAGAGAAGAATGGTAGTACCAAGAGTTTGGGAGTCTCTTCCCAACACTGCAGCAGAGCCTGCTCCAGAGCAGCAGCCTTCTGCCGGTGTCTCTCCAGGCTTGTTTCTTTCTTTCCCATCCCCTTCAGCCTGTTGCTGTCTCAGGTCTGTCTTCTCCTCCCTGCTGGTTTCTCTCAGCCCTCTGCCAACTTGCTGTTTTCCCCTCTTCTCCACCCCACACATCTTTGGTTCTCCCCTTCACACATCCCTCTCCTTCAATGCCTAAGCATCAGTAAATGGCGAGGAGCATGGTGAGCACTGAAAGAAGGCAGAAAACACCCAGAGACCCACGATGACCCCAGCATACCCTGTGCCCATGATTGCAGGGAAATGTGTGTTCAGCCCCTGCTTCCAGCAGGGGGACACGCTCCAAGCAGTCAGAGTCCTTTGCTGCCAGCAGTCTACAAACCATTTTTCAAAGGTTCATAACTTGGCCAAATTTGGGCAGATTTTCCTGGACACAGCAAACTGTATGTTCCTGCCTCAGAGGCCTCCTCCTGCCAAATTTCAAACCTTTTCCTCTTCTCTTGGGGGAATGCAAGCACTTCAGAAAGAAAAAGTTCACCAAGATATAATACAGAGACAGAGTTTTCTCTTGAACTCTCAGAAGTGCTTGGAAGAGTCTGGCAATATCTGAGACAGACACTTGGCATGGAATATATCAACTTAAGCTGTAAAAGTCCAACAACGCTACAAAATCAGATAAAAACACATATTGTTATGGGCAATGTGAAGGTAGTTGGGCATTGATATCAAGGTACCGACAGTCAAGATATTACCAATTTCATTCATACTAAACTAAAAGGCATTAGGTGGAACTGAAACCAGTAATTGTATACAACAGCCCTACTGTCTAAGATGTAGTGGAGCTTGATGGATGGATGTGTTAATACATTGTCAAAGAGAGCAGCCAACTTTTCCCAGGTTTTATTTTCATTGTCTAGGTAATTTGCTGAAGTTTTAATCAAAAAGAGGTACTTTTCTCACCAAAAACCCTGAAGAGCCAGAGCAACCAGTCCCCCCAGTCCCTGTGCTGGACCACAGCCAGGGCCATACCGCCACTGTGGCTCCCAGGAACAGGCATGTGCCAGAGGGCGAGTTTCTGGTGTAATTTTTCTAGCGTTGTTCTCTGACAGGCCCTAGCAGCCTCCCAAGAAGTTTACCTAACGCTGTCCCACCATGATACTGTACTACAACAGACTGTCCTGAAAGGAGTCCCTGGAGAACGTGCTTGCAGTGCCAATACCAGCCACCTTTAAGGTCCCCTTCCAGGTCTTGCCTTTAATTTATGATTTTTGATAGATGAGAGGAAGATACTGAAACCTAATTTGGATGTGCTAAGTTTTAAGCTACAGTTTAAAATTCCCTTCAATTTTTATCATCCCCAGTTAACACCACAGGCCAATAGCCCTTTACTGTATTATTTAAGCGATTTGTTGAATACAGAACAAAAGACTATCAAATCCTTCTGACTATTTATTTATATTGTGATCATCATTCTAGCATACAATTATATGAAAGACAATGTGTTTTGTAATCATAACAATGTAACAGTGAATTATCCATGAATTGTGCAGCTAACATTTTACACCTACAGAGTTGTGTGAACTGAATTCCAATACTTCTCAGCAAAATCATTGCAAAGCTTTCAGACACTTTGAACTGGAAACTCATTGCAAGCAATGAATGTTGGGATTTTTTTTCCACCTTCTCTATAGTGTTGTTGGTGCTTCCCCATCTTGAACAAAGTACAAACTGTACTTATTTTTGTTGTTGAGATGTACCCATTGAGGTTGTCCATCAGACTGCTCATTTGAAACAACATTTCCATATTTAAAAAAAAAAAAAAAGAAAAAGGAAACAGACAATTCATAGTTATTCCATTCAGCCCAAACCTTCTACTATCTAAATTGGAAATTTTACACAGCCTGATTTAATGGAAACTCAACATTGTGGGTTACGGAATGGAAAATTTCACCATCAACAAGCTGAATATGATTTTGCAAAATTTCACTTAGTTTGAAGATATCAGCCATCATTTCTCCAGTTAATAATCTAATTGGATTTTACAGATGTTGTCAAATGACACAGGATTCACTGTTGGATATAGCCAAGAAATACAACGTGATGCCTTTAAAGAAAACAGCCTTTTTTTGTGTTCAGAGGTTGGGGCGGGGGGCTTTTTAAGACTGGATGGGAAGACTTTCAAAACAGATTTTAAACTTGAAATCCGCTTCATCGTCTCATAAATGTAATGAAAATGTGTTTTAGCAGTTACAGCATGTCTATGTCTTTTACCACTGAGTACACCAGACCATTAAAAAAGTTCTAATGTGGATGTTTGAATATGTCTTGCTGATTACATACTGAAATGTCTTTTTTTCCACACAGAGTGGGCAGTCATTTATTTTGAGAAGCTTTCATTTCCATAGGACAGTCTACTGGGAATACCTGAGATGATTGTCACTTGCTTATGTTCATACGCCTTAGTTTACTGGCTTCTTGGAAATTGTCATCCCAAAGAATTAGTGATTACAGAAAGGCTGAAATTTGTTGAGTATATGAATCTAAGTCCTACAGATCTCACCTACAGTCAAACAAATCCTAAGCCCTTTCCTCTAGATTCCCTTCTTCATTAATGAAGAGGAAAAGGAATCTCCAGAGGGAATTTACTTGCGGTGGTGTTTAATACCTATCTTTGGGTAAGGGAAGTGCTTTCTGGAGTTGTAACTCTCTCTCTCTTTCTCTCTCTCTCCATTGATGATAGAGGAGATGCCTAAATTTTCAAACAACCAAAGTCACTTGGGGTAAGTTCTGTGCTTAAACAAGTGCATACTCTGGCTTCAGTGTGGTTACTCACTTGGGTGAAACCGCAGACAAGCTCAAGCATCTGCTTGATCTAGACCAAAACCTATGATGAGGAATATGGACATAACTTTTATATGAGAGGCACAAATATCTACCTATCCTTTGTGGGAAAAGGTATTAAGATCCCACTCTTTTATTTCTTCTACTGGCTCCTGTATCCAGATGTGTTATCCATGAAGGTGCAGGTCTTCCTGTACAGCAGGAAGAGCAAGTTCCAATCAACATGGGATGCAAATGGATGCAAATTATGCATAAGCCATATTTTATCAACCTCAAACACTTTTCCATGAAAATAAGGCAACACATACACCCTTGCTGCTGCAGAGTGGTTTGCAGCTCAATGTTCTGTGCAGATGAGCATGTACAGAACAGGACTTTGCTAATTACTAAGCGCCACTTGTCTCCAAACTTCTTTGAAGAGTATTATCCTTTGATCATTTTTCAGCTGCATCTCATATTTTGTGAGACTGTGAGAGAGAGTATTCTGAACCTTCTTATATAACTTGCTGGACTTTTGTAATTTATACTCCTTTGCCAAGGAAGATTACCCTCTTAGTGAACAAGCAATGGTCAATTGATTTCAAGAGCAAGTCCTGTTGGCACTTAAGACAGAAATGATTAGACCCCTTGTTATCAAAGTCCCAAGGTCAAGTCATCAAATATGACTGATTACATTTTCTAATGGTTTTTCTATGCTCATTAAAGTGCATTCAAACATTCAGAATCACCTCTGATCATGACATTCAAAACCTGCTCTGATGGCTCCTGACAAGCAGAAATGTATTCTCTAATCTTTAACCACATAAACAATAGATAACTGCTTGTAATTGGGTTCAAATTGATTTCAGGTGGCTTCAGAGAAAAGCAATTTCTGCAACAGATTAACCTTTTAATTAATGTTTATTAAGGATATTACCAGGTGCAGGAATCCTCCTAAAGCAGAAAATTACATCCATTTATGATAAAATAGCTGATCCATCCCCAGGTCATTATTCACATATTTATCATCATTTCTTGCTCTTCATGAAAACGCCATAAACTCTAATTAACTATTATAACACTGTATGTTTTAAATACATTGTTCTATGTCAAATAGGGGAATGGGCATATGAAGATCAAGATGCCCTTTGGCACAGGTTTTTAGAGAAGTAGCCAGCATTCTTTATCAAATGTCACCATGGGCAGGATATTCAGCTACAGCATCAGCCTTCTGTCAGGGCTTGTGAGATACCTTGTTTATGAAGGGAACACAAATGCATGGAGAACTCTGTCAGAGCTCACACACTGTAAAGGACTTCATCCACAAAGGAAAGATAGGCTGCTTTTTTGAGAGGAACGTAACCTCTGCTACAGAGAACGTTATTTTGTCATGTTTGTGACACATTAATGCCTCAGTGATAGAGTGTCTGAATCCAGAGAGTAAGGAAAATGATCTCCTGGATACCTTTGGAAATTTCCAACTCTGAAGTTTGAGGTGATTCACCTGAGGCTGATGGTGATGCCACTTCTGGATAGATCTCTAACACTGAATAAAAAAGGCCAGTTATTTTCTGGATATATCTGTAATACTAAATTTTAAAAGCATCAGTTATTGGTCATACTGTTCAGCTATCAGCTCTTTTCCTGGCTTTGTTTCGGATAGTTTCATCTAGTTCTCCTCAAGACACATCCGCCATGGAGAGGGCTGACCCTGGGTTGTGTGACCAGCATGTACCATTTAGCTTTAGGGCCAGGATCAGTCCCCTATCTTCTTTCATGTAGCAGTGTAGCTACCAATTCTGTGGCTATTGCTAATTTGCTCCCACCCAAGAAGAACTTCCCATGGCCTTGGGCCATTCTTCTGATGAGCAAATTGACAAACCTCATGTTCTCATGGGGCTTCTTTATTTTGTCCTGTTGTAATTGTGGAAGTAGTCATTCCTAAGCATTGTACATTACTTCTCTACCCATGGCTTCAGTTCAGTATGCTATATATACAATATTCAGTTCAGGCACCAAAAAAAAATTGTCTTGAAAGGTTCTCATTTGTCCACAGTGGGATTCCCATTCTGTAAAATTATGTCAATTAAAAGGCATTTTTTTAAAAAATGAAATAAATAAATAGGTATAAAAGTCCTTTAGCTCTCTTTAAAGCTAAAGCTTGTAATTTTCTGTGGAAAGTTTTGTTCAGCTATTGGTAGTGTATGACTTCATTGCAGCATCCTTTCTTACCCTCCCAGTTCCAAATGAAAGACATCAAAACACTAGTTCAACAGATAAAGTAAATTTCCTTTAAAAATAAAAGAAGGTTGATACTGGGTTGAGGAGGACTCCTGGGCAGACATGGACAGGGACTCTTGTCTAGAAATCGGAGAAATTGGTCGGTCTTTGGCTAGAGCATCTCTTCCAGAAGGTGAAAGCTCTACTGCCAGGAGAGTCAGGCTGACTTTGAAACGTCAGAAGTCACAGAAGAAGAAGCTTGCAGCAAATGACAATACTCTCCACATCTCCTTGTGACTGATAACTAGACATTCTCCCAAACCTTTTCTCTGTTACTTCATACAGTGGTACCCCATAAACTTCACCAAAGATGCATTACTGGATGGATATGTAACATATAGATAGGCTAATCACAAACCAGTACAGTCCATAGAACCTTTGAGGGATCTCCTACAAGTGTCTTGAAATTTCAGGCAAAGGAGATCCATTTAAGAAGTTGTCTGAAATTTGTATATACATATATATATATATATGTTCCTACCCTTCTGTACTTGGGTTTATCTATTTATTAGAAAACTTTTCATACAGAAAGAAACTGTAAGGGCATTTGGTAACATTTTTGTAGTTGTTTTCAATATGTAGGTTTCTCAATGCTACAAAATTCTATCAACTTCCTAGAGTCCTACTTTCAACCACTATAAAATTAAATTTCTCTTACTATTTCCATTTCATTTCTTTGATTCTTTAAAGTTTGATTTTTTTTTTTTAGATATTCCAGAAATATGGAGTTCATTTTCACCCAGTGAAACACAAAGGAGAGTTTTATTTCTCTTTGTTAAACTTATGTGAACTACAAGAAAAGTAAACTCAAACAGCACAAAGGAAAAAAAGTCTATGAAGCTGTATTACTAGGCTCTGCTTAACAATATGCCACTTCCTGATTAAGATCATTCAACTGTAATGCATGAATAAATTGTAATTTAGTTGACTGCATGTATGCACTATCATATCAAAAACAAAATGAGACAGACAATCATAGCTTCCTCTTTTTTTTTTTTACTCCACATTTCCCCCCCTCTAATAAGGGTATTTGTATGTCACACATTCTAAGATTGTCTAGAAAGCCAGAGCTGGTTACAAGGCAGAACACTGACAAAACGGTGCAAAAGGACTATACAGGCATAGATGCAACCAGTTTTGTGGACAACCAAAGGCATGTTACAATCTGTTAAGCAAAAAGAGAAAGGAAAAGTAATCTGTTGTTAATGCGCCACCCTGGGACACACAAGAGCTGGGTTTAAGTTCCTTCTTCTGTGCAAGAAAATTCCTCTGAGTCATCAGATACATGCTTTCTGCAGCAGGGTTTTGAGATACCAGCCTGGAGGAGAACTGAAATAACAAATCTAGGCTTTGAGGATCTGTGAACTCAGTTGTATGCCTTTGCAGGGTCCAAATATATTGCACAGTGTCCTGGAAACAAGCTTGTGGCTCAGTTGTCCATCCTTCACTGCTCTCATCCCAAAGAATCACAAACTGTTTGGAGACCAGAGCCTCACAGTACTGCAGGTACCAGAAGAGGGCTTAGTGCAGGGCTGAGCCATGAGCAGGCACCAGAGATAGAATAAGTTCATGGACCCTATAGCTGCTGAGCCAATTTGGCAAAGTGAGGGTTTATTTAAGAAAAACAGGACTTCCCACCTGATCAAGACCAGCTCCTGGGGTATCTGAGGCACCACCTCTGATAACTTTTTCCTTAAGCAACCAAACTTTATCTGAGGCAGTTTGCCTGCCTTGAGCTTACCCCTGGTTTTGACGCTGTTAGGCAGGACTATCCCTTGTCTTTCTTTTGCTTTATGCCACTGTCCCCTTAGCCAATCTTTCTGTTTCTCCTAGGTGTCTTCCCTCTTCAGTGAGGGAAGAGAAGTGACAGAAAACAGAGAAGACTAGTTACTTAATGGAAACTTCCCATGTCATTATGTTTTTCAAGCATAGGACCTGTAATTCTCAGATAACAATATTGATTGTATGGAAAAAAATCAGAAGCCTAAATTGATGATCTTGACACATTTCTTCCGGAAGAGCGATTAACTGGTCAGTCATCGAACTGTTGGGGAGGCAGCAGGAAACATGAAGACTGTGGGTAGATTACAACGTAGCAGGTAGCATTGGGATGGTCCTTGGCTTGGACATGTTGATATATTTCAGGTGAAGAAATGCTGACATAGGACATCAGCTTGGGAAAAATGGCTTTAATTTAGTTAAATGTCATTACATTTTTTTGTGATTGTTAGAGTAAATGCACCCGTTGTGTGTATACTGCATCTTGTAGTCTGCCAGGCACTCTGCTTTAGATATAGTATCATTACAGGAGAAGCACAAAAATGCTTTAGATTCTTTGGAAAACTGAAGCGGGCGAAAACCTCAAAAGGTCCAAGAAAGGGGGAGGGGGGGGGGAGAGAGAGAGAGAGAGAGAAAAGAAGATTTGTTATCCATCCTGTTCTTGGAAACAGAACCAAGGGGGATAAGACAACAAGGGCGCATATTTATAAAGCACAATAAAAGGCCTCTGTGCAGTCATGTCTGCACAGAGCAGATGAGCGGTGGAGTTCTGGGAAGAATTACATAAGGCGTCTTGTGTACACGTGCCTGCAAACACAGAAACAATCATTTGCACACATACACACAGTGTGTGCCCAGATGACACCCCTCTTCACATAGGAGACCTCTCAGTCTTGAGTCAAGAAACCCCACAAACACTTCAGATGCAACACATGAGAAGTCCTGTTTCCTGTAGTGCCAAACCACCCAAGTCATAAGCAGCCTAAGAGCAGGACTGTGAGTAACTTTTCTCAGAAACAAGGCTATTTAGCCTGGCTTCAGCTCAACAAATCCAAGAGAAATTATAGGCAAACATTTAAGTGGATGTTGTGGACTTGAAAGGCTGGAGGAAACGCAGATTACATGCATAGCTATTCAAGAGTAGTGTAAATTAGAGAATCTGCTAGCAAAATGCTTTCAGATGGATTTGTTGTGTGTGTCCGTAGCAGTTTGTCATGTGTGCCGTCTGCAGTTCACACAGCTTCCAAAATCTCAGTGCAAGCCTTGTGTCCAAGTGGTAACAAGACTGCGTCTTCTCTGGGAGTTAAATGTCATCAGTTAGAACTACTGGGACAGCCCAAAGCTCTTGCACTCTCTTCCCCTCTCATACCTCTGCTGACCACTCTCTAATTACTCTGTTGTGCTGACTACCTAGCATAATATTTCCTTTATCTGAAACCTTAGCCTTTTCTCTACATAACAAATGCTGTCTGGATGTACACCGTCCCAAAGGTGCCCTGCTATATGTCCATTTTCACCTTCGTCTCTTGTACAAGCTTCCACAACTTTAACTATCTCCTTGCCAGATGTAATGATTTATCCTAAAACAATTCTTGATTTTCCTGACAGCTTTTACAAAACTAACCTCTTTTTCCTCTGAGTTTTCAGAAATAGGTGATCAGTGATGTTTGATGAGATTCCCCCTCTCTGGGTGATCCATAAGTTTTCCACTCTGCCCTCTTGTCTTCAGATGTTTTTAAAAGCAGACTTCCTCTGCCCTGTTGGATTCAGCTCCATCTCCTTTCTGTGCTAATATCTCCCTGGGAACAAAAGTCAAGTCTCCATCCACATCAAACTCCCTCCATATGTGAAGGCATAACATCCCATAGCATCTCATTCAGGTTGCAGAAGGAAATGAGAAGGACATGAGCTGCTTCTTGGTTAATCTCTGTTGGCACTCCAGAGACCACTGACACCTGCTCTGCCTAATGAGGTAGCTATGAGTCTCAGATCCCTCCAACTAGCAGCATTCTCCAGCATGAGTCTCCCTTCTTCCAGGAGTCAATTAATTTGTACACTCATTAGCTAGGCTTAGAGTTAGAGAGCTATTTATATTGCTAGTTGGCTACCATCTTTTAGCTGTATAATGCCACTGTACAGTCTTGTAGGCCCTAAAAGTGCCTTTATGCTGTAGCCCTTGGTGCCTTTCACAGCCCAGAAATGTACCTTTGGTCCAGAAGTCTGAAGGTGTTTTTAAAGGGCCTCCTCTGAGCAGCTAAGGCCACTAACAGGCCACTATCAGATTCTCAGAAAATGAGGGTGAACTTTTAAGAACTGCCAGACCATAGTTGGAGATTTGAGCGAAGTGTTTAGCTCCTGGAGGTAAAGGAGCACTTTTGTCTAACCTGGACAGTTTTCCATAGTAACTGCAAATTTTCACCTCGGAATGTCTCAGCTGCCTCCCAAAGCATAGCCTAGACAGTTAAAACACACCAGAGACATTTGCAGAGGAAATCAGTAACCTAACAAGGTAGAACTCACCTGGCCAGTTGAAGATATCTGAAACAAAATAGGCTTTCTTCATAGTCAGTAGAGGACAATATGCACTTACAGGGGGCAGAATATGTAGTATTCATTAGCATGAGACAAATATTGTCTAACAACAACCTATTTCTCTCAGTGAGCTACAAGAGGAATGACAAAATTACCAACTCAGACACAAAATAGACTCTGTAGGCTTCCTGTAAGTCAGGGCATGATAAAACCCACCTTAATGACAGGCTGGTCCTCTCAATATCTATGCTGACATTTCAGTCAGAGTAGTCAGGTTGCTTTTCCCTTTGTGCATGGCATGATGGGCTGACACATAGGAAGGGACATGGCTGGGGCAAGGTTGGTGCTGGGGAACATGTGAGTGGAGCTGGGCACTTCTGAGGTCAGAGACCAAGAACTTCTCTACTGATCTGTGATCCCGTATACCTAATCGACACCTTTCACCGACTCTTAAGTGTTCCTCTTTTGCTCCATCCTTATGTCCTTCCTCTCTCTACAATTCCACTTCTTATTCCCTCTTCTGTGATAGCTATCTCACTGTGGAAACCCTAAGAAGGTGGTGTCTGCAAGACATTGCAGGAAGTAGGAGATAAAGAAGATGCTGGCATGGCACAGGTGAGTGCTGGGCAGTAGAGTATGACGCTGTTGCAGCAAAGACGTTGCAAGGCTCTCCACGTGCTTAGTTATTATACAAACCATGTATAATTGCCCTGGCAACTTTTCCAGGATCTTGCTGTGGATGGTCTTGCTCCATGGGGTGGGTGACAGAACAATGCATCCCCCAACCAGACGTTCTGGATGCATGGGGCCACAGGGCAAGAAGGAAAAAACAGAGCGGCACTGTGTAAGGGTGCCAGACTGCATCCTCCTTGGTTAGGTGCTGGGGCAGGAGCCACTGGGGTTAACATCCCCTCCATGGACATCAATTCACACAAATTCTGGTTAATGCCAGATATTTACTTTGTATATGAAGCCAAAAAAATAAGACTGTCTGTGCTGCAGACTGCTCCAGGCACTTTCTGTCTTCCAATGTTACCTTCTCTGAAGGATATTCTAAGATAAGAAAATAGATGAAGTATCACCAGCCAGACCATTTCTGCACAAGGAGTGCACTGTGTGAGCCTGACACCCACATGCTCAGGTCCTGTACACTTACCAACTGCTAACTGCAGCCAACACAAATCCCATGTGCTGTTTGGACTTTGTTTTTTTACACACAGGCTGAGGAAAGGATTTCAATCACTTGCCTGGGGCTTGACTTTAAGGAGCAGCTGCAGGAAAAATGAAGCGACTGTACCATAAAAAACCCACAATATTTCCATATTACGTACCCATGAGCTACAGAGCCACAATATACCCCACTCAGCCTCCTGTGGCTGCGGGTGGCTTACCCAGGCAGCAAACGGTGGAAGTGAGGATCCATGCCAGCCTCCTCAAGGGAGCTGGGGAGAGCAAGGACCAGCTCGGAGTGTGTGACAGGACTTCAGAAAATGCCCCAGCAAACATACTGGGAGTTCAGGCCCGGACATAAATGTTAATGATGCTAGCATTGCGTATGTCCATTCTTAATAGAATTTGCTAATTAGGGCTGAGTAACCTAAGGAAAAGGCTATTTGCAGACACAGTCCAAGAATGACCAGCCTCAGAAAGCAGCTGCAAGTGGTTTTGCAATATGATTTTAGCTGGGCAGAATGAGTTCATAATTGGAAACTGCCCTAATCTTTCAGTGAGCTGAATCCTTGCTTCTCTTGACCAGTTCTCTATAATGTAAGACATTCCTTCAGCCTAGGGGATGCAAAACCCCCTGCAGGTCTCTTCCCTGGGTGGAGGGACAGGAGTGTGAGTGGGGTGAGGGACAGAAGGGTTTCACCCAAGTCTCAGCTATCCATCCATTTGAAAAACCAAAGCGGGTACTCTCTGGCCTGGCCAACACCTTGGAGTCAGGCTGTAGATGTTGAACCATAAACCTCAGTGGCCTATCCTCCGCCAACAGCATGAAACCAAACCACAGGATATGGGTACGGCACTTGAGAATGCTAAACCAGGGGAAACAACTCATTGAAAAATCAAACATAGCAATGGACCTTTATAAATAGCATATTTTGCCTTGAATCATTTCTGTAGCATACATCACAGGCATTTCAACCAATTGATTTTTCTGCTGTGTGTCCTGCACCCCAACAAGTCAAGTGGAGCTGGGAGCATTTGGCCAGGCAGGAGTGATTAACCAGGTGACTTCAGCTGCAAGGGCTGACATCTGACAGTAGCAAAAACAGATGGGGAAGAAAGAGCCCAGTGTTCTCAATCTAAAATACTGGCTCTGTTCTTCCTGGGGCTAGCAGTTAAAAAAATCAGAAGCAAAAGTACGCATGCTAAAGCTAATTTCACAGCTCAGAAGGGTCAGATAGCAGGGCCTCAAGTCTAGGTAAAGGTCTCCCCCTGAAGATTTCTGGTAGACAGGGGCCTGTCATTCAATTTCCAGCTCCACCAGCTTCCTTTTCCAATTTTCCTGACACCATAAGTGTCTGAGGGCTGTGCTCATGTCTGAGTGCACTGAAGGCCTACGAGGCTGATGGTGAACTGAGCAGCTGCAAACATACAAACTCCTTCCTTCGAGAAACAGAGGAAAGAGATCAGGCTAAAATTTTGACTTCCTGAAGGCAAGCAGCCCTATCTTTCCTAATCCAGCTTCCCAGCTCAGACACTTGCAATAAATGCCACAGATTTTTTGATTGTTTATCACTCTGGTGATTAGGACTTGACAACTGAAACCATTTCTCTGTAATAAAACATTTATGAACAGGCCAGAATAACAGGCCAGAATGAGTGCTCTTTTTTCTCTAAGTAATTAAGTTTTAGAGAACATTGGCTTCAAGATGAAAATGGATGTGCCAAGTTCACAGATTTCATATATGCATTCAAGTTACTGCAAAGGATATTTAGATGTGTTTTTAAATTACAACTGAAATGAGGTTTTAGTGTCACATACGTGTTTTGGGACTACCTGAATATCAATATTTACAATAAGCAAGGGAATTAGACTTCACACTAGAGGAATTACTATTCAGTGTTCATTCTCATGCTATAAATCTTACCCAGTCATCAGGAAGGAGAAATTATTTCAAGTGACATAAATGGCAGGTGAACATGAAAAGCCAGATGTTAAATTTGCTCAGATACAATAGGTTTTAATGAACTTCTACTAGTCTTCTCTTAGTTAAACCAAAGGATATCTGCTTTTTACTTTTTTGTTGCGATAAGACATGGGGTAATGGCTGTAAACTAAAAGAGGCTAGATTTTGACTAGATATAAGGAAGAAATTTTTCCCAATGAGGGTGGTGAAACCCTGGCATAGGTTGCCTAGAGAGGTGGTAGATGCCCCATCCCTGAAAACATTCAAGGTGAGGTTGGAAGGGGCTCTGAGCAACCTGATCTAGTTGAAGATGTCCCAGCTCATTGCAGGGGGGTTGGACTAGATGACCTTCAAAGGTCCCTTCCGACCCAAACCAGTCTATGATTCTATGGTTCTTTTCTTTGAATTCACCATCACTTTTGACTCTTGTTCCTGCTAAATCTGCTTGGGCATTCATACCTCAGCCATCTCGTACTTGTTGTTTTGCACTTTGACTACAACTGGGACAAAAAAATTTCAAGTTTTCCCCAATGGCAATGATAGCTTGTTTAAAAAACAACACCGTGGATGAGCTTTAATTCTGATGCTGGTCCAAGTCACTAAGCCAGTCATTTAATATCTGAAAGTGGGAACACGAAAACTTCTGTTCCTGACATATTTCTTGTTTCAAAGTGCAGTAAGAATTGTTACATCAGATGTATTTCTAAAGCATATTCTAACCTGTGGTTGAGTGTGGCATGTTTTGAATTAGAGAGAGAAATTAATAAAATGCATGTTGTGTTTTATATGGAAGGTGAAGGTAAAACATGTTATTTTTATTTAAAGATCAAACTCTGCTTCCTTCTCTCTCTTTCTCCTTCCAAAATGCAGGTTTTCTGATTTTTGTATGCTATAGTGTCAATAGAAATGGAGAATATATAACACATCAACATTTTGTGGGACTAATAACTGGAACATGGTCCTGGCAATCTAGGCCAATATTTAATTGAACATGAGCTTTTAGCATAATGTGATGCCTAAGGGATCTACTTTTATCTTTGGGTGTATAAGCTGGGGAATTTTATGCAGAAATAAGGAAGCAATATTAGGAATTTTTTTCTGGTGCTAGGGAGACAATTACAAATTCTATTCAGTTTCGGTACACATATTTCAAAAAGGATGATGAAAATAGAGAAAGGAACACTCAAAGGCTAATGTTCTGGATAACAGTGATGGTGAGAGTCATGTCACCTAATTTCAGCCACCAAAAAGCTAGGTACCTAGTCCAAAATAGAAAGGCAATCCATGGAGGCAGATAGGTGTCTCCAGAGAATGATTCATCTCATTCTAAGAGAAATGTCTAAAACGGGTGGGATGAGTAATCTTCTGAATGAATCATCTTTCCTCATTGACTGCAAGAGGACTGTAGAAAACTACCTTGGACTAGGTGCTTCTCATGTTTAGGTAGCAGAAGATACATCTCATCCCAAATAACTACGCTTTCCTCCTGTGCATTTAATTTAACCAAAAGGAGTCTGCAGTTGATTTGATTATACATATTACCTTGAGGAGATATGAGAGTTTGGAAGAATCTTAATGTAGGACATGGTGCCTCCTCCCTCATGTGAAAACCCCAGACTCAGAAATGTGCTCTAAATCAACAGCAAAATTTGAAGGTGGTGTAGGATACATCAGTGAAATCACATGCCTCAGATTATGGAGGTCAGACCAGATCACTGCAGTAGTACATCCTAGCTTTTAGCTCTGTCTCATATTTATGAACAGTGGTATTCTGTTTATATGTTAATACTCTTCAGAGCAACAGTTACAGGTGAAGCATGAAATAAACTAGTGGACTAGTGGACTTTTTTCTCAGAGAAAAATCTATATATCTCTAATTCCACAAAACTTAATTTTGGAGGTTTTGGTGACCACACAGATAAGTGTTTGCAGCTTTGCAAAGGTTTTTTTTTTTAAATAGCATTGCTTTACAGCACAGTTCTAGTGGTATGTCCTAGAGAAGTCAGCCAGCTGCTCCTAGTGAGAAAAGCAGGCTCACCTGGGATTACAGGTGTTTTTAGATTAGCTTTTCTGGTCTAAAAGTCAAAACCAATTGGTGTCTTTAAGGATAACCAGCCACTGCTGAAGCAAGGTAATTATATGAGGGCAGCTAATCATTATTCACAAATAATTTGGGGGTTGTAAATCCACAGTTGTCACATCCCTCAATGAAAGTGTATTTTTAGCTGTGGAGCACATTTGCCTCTCCCGTCACTGTTTGCTCTAAAATTAACATTAATCAACTCTTGGCTCTATGCATACAGCATCCCCCCAACCAGGTAATTACAGTAAATTTCCAGAATAAAGAAAAAAAAAAAAAAAAGTCAAGCTTAAAATTCCTTGCTTCCAATCTTCAGTGACTGGTCACTCATTTCTTTTGGTATTGCATCACATTGAAAGTCAAGGAAATGTGTGCCTAGAAATGTGTCATTTTCCCTAGCACATCAATCAGTTAGTACAAGCTATTACCTCCCCCTTCACACCTGGCCTCTCATAAAAATGATGAAACATAGGCTGCATGCAAAATGCTCTGTGAGGCAGGAAAATAATCCCAGAACTCTTCCATGAGCTGACATCTTTTGCAGCAGCAGCCTTCCCTGCACGTTGGTGAGAAAGGATATATTTAGCTGTTATGTTACAGGCAAATTATATGGAGTAAAGCAATAATACTTCAAATTATTACCACTTAGAAACCATCAAAATAGTTACAAACAGACACAAACAAACCTACACATCTTGTTGCTTTCTCAAAGTTTAGAGAAAGAGCTGGAACCTCAGTGGTAGAAAGCTTACTTTAGTTGAAAGAGGCCATATCCTGTGGCTGTGGGAATATCTTCGGAGCCAGAAAATATGGCTGGTCAGTATGAGACAAATTAGAAAAGTTTGTTTTAGCAAAACAGACAAACAGCATTACCACCCCACCCCCCAACACATACACAAAAAAATCCAGAAGTAAAAACCCAACGAAAAAGAAACTGGCCACAACTTCATGGAAAACCTTGCTTCTCCTCCCAGCCAACCACTGCAGGTGAAATGCTCTTCACCCATCGCTCATAATATTCACTGCAATTTAAAGGTCCCTTCCAACCCAAACTATTCTATGATTCTATGATTTATGTTTTTTCCCCAATTTTAGTCAGTGAATACAGTGCAAATTGATATAAAGCAAAAGTTCCCAGCTCTGGATCCTCTGCAGCACATTTTTGTAGATGGAGTTCGTGTGTGGAACAATGTTGCTCTTGCTGACATTTATAGGAAAAGCATTTCCTACTCCAGGTTGGAGTTTTTGACAGTTGACAGGTGACAGTTTTTGTAGGGTCAGCCCAGAAGTGAGCAGGAAGACAGCCTACACTCTGAAGCCTGCTATTCTTCCAGTATTTCTAACACAAACTTAACATGTCTGCCTCACCTCCCTGACTGTTGCACTGTTCTGTGTATTTCTTGGGCTCTGCAAGCTATTCAGCAAGTTTTTCCTTCGCTCTGACATGTATCTAATGGCACAGGGCAAGAACTTGAGCAGTGTAGGACAGTTTTGATCAAAACTACCTCCCTGCCTCTGCCATTGGGCTAATGCTGTTCTTCCTACATCATTTTTACATCTCTGAAGTCCTCCTGTGGCCCACACTTTCTATCCCAAAAAGCCCCACACACCCAGCATAAGCAGAGGCAGCGCAACCTCCTTTTTTGAGAATAAAGCTTGGCTTTGTTGTGTTTAGCTGTAAGAAGCTCTACATCAGGTGTTCTCAGACTTGCTCCTGTACCAGGCTACCCACTGCCACCACTACAGCTACACATGTGCAAGAGGCACTGAGCCTTGCAGACAACTGGCAAGTCAACCCCAGCAAAGTGCAAATTCACCTCCAGGTCTCTGCCTTTAAACAACCAGCACCGCAGCATCCCAGGATGAAACCAATACCTGCCAAGGCAGTCCAGCAATGCCTACCACTGAGGAGGGGAGCATTTTTCCTTTTTACCTATTAATGTAACTTTTGTGTTGATCCAAAAGTACTGATGAATGCTGGTTGTTGGGGGTTTTCATATTCCAAGTAAGTTACAGATAAATCAGTTAATAACAGGAAAAACCTCAGTGCCAATTCTCAGGAGTAAAAGCTCCCATTCTTAGACAGTAGAAGATACATAAACCTAATTTTCACATTTCACAAAAAATGTACTCTTTTTTTTTTTCAATAAGGAGGATAAAGAGGGCTTGAAAAAAGTGTCTAGTAAGAAAAAAGTCCTGTCCGTTCCTGGAGTCCCACTCTTCTGGGCTGCTTTGTTGACTTTGATTTTGGAGATTACAACAGCTACAGATACGTCTATGTCTCTATTACAGAAGAGTCATCCAAGGGTGAGTGCCATCACAGCTGTCCCTTTATGGAAGTATCTATGTGAGGACCTGCTTTTTTTTATCACTGTTGATCCATAACTCTGTCTGGAACCCAACTGTCACATGAGACGTTGACTTGGCATGTCCAATCAGCACTTACTTTTCTTGTCAAAACTCTTGAGACCTCCCTGATGGACTTTGTTTCTCAGACCTTCTACCACATTCTTTCCTCACACAGATTTTTGAAAACTCTGGATACCACAAGGTAATTTTTTGTCATAGCAAATCTACATATCAGAAGACAAAAAGTTCATAGCCTCACCCACTCAGTGGGCTGTGTGACTCAAGTAGTGATAACTGGTGAATCATTTGAAAGTCACCCGGAGTGCTTTTTCATGAGCACTCAGAAGGAAAACCTTTTGATAATTGATAGGTTCTTCATTTTCTGTGTCAATACTGAAAGTTAGCTAATGATGCTCTGTGCATAGAAGGAAGGGGGAAGTCGGCTGCTCAGTTTTCAGGTTTGTTACTCAACTGAGGCAACAGTTACTACAGATCCAGAAGTTGTAAAATTATTAATTCTCTGAAGAATAACATTTTTTACATGACCTTTTAGCTCAGATTTAGTAATAATTATTGCCTCCATACTACTTGAAAATTCACCTGGTAGAGGACAGTGTAGATTCTTGACCAGATTAGAAATGTCACCCCATATGATACATGCAATATGCCCTTAACACTAAGCTAAAAGAACAGAAATTTATGGGTATTGAGTCTTGAGACAACTGAGTATTATACCAGACACAGGTAGTAAAAATAAGTGAATCTGAAATCTATTTTTAAAAATTACTAAAATCTAAGATTTCCTCTTCACTGGCTACTGCAATGGATTGGTCACTTTCTCCAGCACTTGAAAACATGACAGGTATCTCATAAACCAAACTGACTTGTCCCTTTCTCAGGGGTGTGAGCCATTTGATTCATAATAGTCCTTTTTGTTACTGGACCTAGAGAAAATTTAACAAAACTTTTAGATAATTCATCCTATGTGGAAGCGTATTTGCATAGTCCTTCTATTAAACTGTTCTTGCAGATCTGCAAAGCAAATATCTTGCTTTGCCACTGTTTTCCTTCAACATGGAGCTGCCAGGTTCCTTAATCCCACATGTTTAGCTCTGCCTTTTCCTTGCCACTTACACAATCATCTTTTGAAAATGGCTTACCAGCCATTTTTCACATTATCTGGAAAAGAATGCCTATTTGTCGTTTCCTAAGGTGACTGGAACATCTATCCTCAAACACAGTGTTTTGCCTCATCTTTCCTGGATTGCCCTCCAGTTCATCTACACCTAAATAACTCATTGCTAATGATCCCTTACCTTGCCTGCACCTCATTACAATGTATGTCATTCATTTCAGATCTAAATTTATCCCTCCTGCCCACAGACATAGCATTATCTGACTGCAAATTACTGAAATCAGAAATGCTGAGTCCTAAGTCTGAGGTTATGGAAAATTTAGTACATGTTAAGAATAATCCTATATAATTAAAAGCTTTCTCTGCCATTTTTGTCATGTTCCTCATGTAAAGTATCAGTTACACACTTCACAAGACAGTGTCAAAAATATTAGATTTCGGCAGTTTCGGAAAGCAGCATGGGACACAAATTGTCCCACTAAGTAAATCATACTGGATGGCTCACAGTAATGAGATACAAAGTTTGTTTCTAGGTCACTCACCTCAAATACACTCTGGTTGCCAGTTCCTGAAATTCATTGCAATCTAATGATGCTCTGTGTATGTCCAAAAGTAAAAGATTTTGGTCACCAATTAATTGTTATAGGATTTATCAGTGTGACCGAGGCTTGAATGATCATGTAAATGGAAACTCAGCATCACTCCTGTAAGCAATAGAGGTATTTTGACAGAGGTGAAGCTTTTAGAAGCGCTGTAGGGTAGAATGGGATTGCGTGGAGACCGAGGGGTATTGTAGTAGATGGTCCATTAATTCTTCATCTTATGGTCCATTACTCCTTTCTCTTGTGACCCAGTGCTATAGAGGAACTATTGTCACCTTAGTCCCCTTTTCCCACTCTTTCTTCCTCCCTGTCTTTCTCTGTCAGTAAATCCAACTCTGGGTTGAAGACTTCTGTGGTTGCACTAACTCCCAGTACTTGCCCGAGTTGAGCTTTGGGCCCATGCCTTAACAAGTGTAGTAAGGCAGGCCTGTAATTTTTCTACTTGCATAAAAGAATTTGGACAGACAAAACTGCACATGCCAGGAAGCGAAACTTTGCAAGTGCAAGTACCATTTAATTAAAGCTGTAAAGGGGCCTGAAGGAGAAAAATAACATATTATTAGCAGCTTGAATCCGGAGCTGGCCATAGGTCTGTATGACAAGCCAGCTGCACTTTTGGTGTGAAAAGGAAGCTGGCCAGTGGCCCTTACCCAACTCAGCTACAGTCTTCCAAAACACACCCTTTCTCATGCCTCCCATCCCTGTGGCACACCTAGCATTAAAGAAGCTTCCAGTAATATTGTGCCTCTGGCCTATGTAAAATGAAAGAAATTCAAGTCTAAACTTGCTTGCTCTTGCTTTCGGAGGTAATAAACGCACCCTGCTGTGCTAATAGGAATTCTGCTCTACAACCACAAGGAGAAAGTCTACCACTTCTGAGCAACAAGCATTTTTGCCCTTTAGCTCCCTAATTATTCCTTTTTCTGATCATTACCAGGCACAGAATCTACCAGCTACTCTCATGGTGTACCATGATGACAAGCTTTTGTCCTTACCACAGATATTCAAAAGGCTCTAAGAACATCTTCGACCCTGTTGCAAAGTCAGACACAAGCTGGAGACAGAATACTGCTGGAAAGCTATGGGATGTTAACCAAGTTGCCTCAATGTCAGAAGAGACAGCTGATGAGAATCTACTCAACCTTTCCTGTATTCTCTGAATCAAGCCAATAGCACAGTCCAGACCTAACACTTAAAAAAGAACAACATTGCAAACATGATTGGAAAGAAAATGTGAACCACAATGGTCACCAACAAAATTCATCAAAGAACAACTCCAGCTTGTCATCTTCTCAGCCTCTCTGCTCCAAACTCATCTAACTCCATCCTTCTTTTTGAGTCCTTTCAATGTAATTGAAGAATATTACTGAAGAGACCAATATTTACAATTGCCTAAATTGACAGTTAGGCAATTATCTATTTTTTTTCTCACTGATCATCTGGAATGAAAGAAGATGGGGAGGACAACAAAAGGAAGAGGCCTTTTAGACAAAAAATTCATTCAAACCACACAATTCTCTTTTCTTGTGTGTGTGTGTGTTTTATTGCAGACTAGAAACAGAACTAGAAAGGGCAAAATACTTCTTGTATAGAATGTATTCTATGTGTACTTTAATCCAGTGTAAATTAATCCACTTAATACATTCATGGGTAATAATGTGTCCTTTATACACATTATATAAAGGGCATTCTCCTGAGAGAAAGTTTCTGAAGAACCAGATGGCCACAGAAGTTCACACCTCAGCTGGACCACAAATCTGTCACAAATTGATGCGTGTTTGAAAGGAGGGCTACCAAGTGGCATTTCGAGCACCAAAAGCTGAGGGTAAGGACCATAAGGATCAGAGGTAACCTAGTGTTTGGGTTAGCCACTGAGAGGAAACATAATGCTGGTTAACTAATAGTTTAATAAGACAGGAATGTAGGACTAGAGGACTGGTTCTGTGCCCACCAGGCAGTATGGATAAGACCAACCTATTCCCAGACGGAAAGAAGGGAGCTGAGGAGAGGTGAGTCATGCTGTGCCACTTGTTTTGGCCAGAGGACAGGCCATAGTTCTGTGTAGTTTACTAACACAGGTATAGCCAAAAATTTCAGACCAGTTGCCCCATGGAATCATGGATCCCTTTTCCCTCTCTGATGTCTTCTCTTCCACTTTGTGCTACCTCGCTTGTTGTAGCTTATAGTTAGATAGTACGGTTTGTTTCTAGAGGAAGAACCATGTCTTGAGTTGTTATACAAGCTTAACTCTGCAGGGCCCTCACATATTTCTGCCCTTCTGGACTCTCTCATTGTGAGTCACAATAGTAGTTGTCTACTGGTCTATTAAACACAAGTTCAGTTTACACATACTTAAAAAAAACCTTGAAGTCTGAAAACAGTGTTTATGGGATGGAGCACAAAATTAATACATCCAGGTGTATGGAGCAAACCTTTCCATCATCACTCCTCACTTTGTGACTTTCTTTGGACTCTAATAACGAAAATCATTGTATATGGGCTTCCCCCCAAAACTATATGTCATTTCTCAAAAACAGAAAGTGAAATATACACCAGTATGTGTTATATGGATACAGGTAAAACACCTACACCTGTAGAGCTAATGCATAGTATAGACTATGCATTGTGAACAGAATTTAACTCATGTCAGCTCACTCTTGAAGTCTCCAAAGAGAGCACAGATGAAATACAAAGGATAAGAAAATTAAGAGTTAGCAGGGGAAGGAAATGCTGAGAAAAGAATAGAAAAATCACAAATATCAGGGGGAAAGGAGAGAAACAGACAAAGAGTGATGCAAAGCAAAAACTCCTTTGTTTCTAAATGAGTGCAAATTTTCCCACCAAATAGTTTCCTGTTTACTTGTTGCTATGAGATTCAATTAATGGAAATACAATAAATGTCAGTCTGCTAGATGATGGAAAATAGGTATTGTCAAACACCTTTCAGGTCATTAGAAACACAGAAAAACAGGTATGGAAGGAACTTTAGGGTTCATATCCTCACTGAAGCATTGTTTGGTTGGTGAAGGTAATTCAGTATGTAGGATAGACCATAATGTGTGTGATCTAGCACAACACACTCATTAAGAGCAGCAGTACACAATAGCTGGCTCTAACTTTAAAGTTGGTATTGTTTTGAGTGGAGGTTAGATCAGATGAGCTCCAGAGATCTCTTCCAGGCTAAATTATTCTATGGTAATATGAATAGAGTGATGATAAATGGGCAAAGGATTAGTGGAGGGAAAATCTCAAGAAGTCATGGATGGAGATGAATGCTGATCATTGAATAAAGGTTCCTGCAGGGGTGGATGACAAGAAAAGTGTTCTGCAACATTTTGACAATGACCTAAAATCTAATACAGAATTACTGCTGGCAAAATTTGTAGATGATACTGATGGGAGAAAGTGCAGATAATGATGCAGACAGAACTGTCAGGAGAATCCATCTGGTTTATTTTTTAAGACACTCTATTACAGTCAAGAACAAAATTATACATGTAGTAACAATACATTGAAGGCTGGACTGGCAGAATTGAGGACCTTAACATGGACAGCCATAACATTGGGAAGGACCTCAAAGTTGAAGTGTGCAAGCACTGCTGCAGAAACTGCCTTTGTGATTTTGTGACCAGAGGTGCAGCTAGAAAACCTGGAGTAATGGGAGGAGAAGGACTGGACAACAATTAGAAGTAAGGAGATGAAGGGTGATCCTCAGGAAAGTAATCCCTGGAATAGAAAAGAACTACAAAAATTATTCAAGGGCTGAAAAAAGTGCCCAACAGTATGAGTCTTAACAAGATCAATTTGTTTAACTTCTCAAAAAGACTGAGAGGTGATTTGATTTGTGTGTAAGCACATTCATGAGAACACAGTACCAAATAGAGAAGAATGCCTAAACAGAGAAAGGCAAAATGAGAACCAGTGCCTTCAAACTGAAACTAGGCAGATAGTACCTACAAGTCACAACTTACCTTCTGCAGTTCTTTCTTTTTCAATGGGAAAAGTAAAGGTGAAAAAATGATGACAAGCAAAAGCAGTGATTGCCTCTCTCCTTCCTGGATATCCTTCTATGTGACAACAGTAGAAGTTAACAGGTTCAAAATAAAGTAGGTGGATAAACTGTAATGGCCCATGATTTATGGCTAAGAATCCTGGCCTTGCAAATTAATTTACATTTACCCTTATGCTCTGCTTTTTTGCTTGTTTCTGGTCTTTTTTAGAGTTGTTTGTTTCCATCAGACCACTTACTTGTCAAATCTTTCATGACCTTGGGTCTGAACTCCTGAGAGTAGAGATGGTCTTGTTATTAAACAAGAGGGTGAGTGCTACTTAGGGCACAAAACAGGGACTTAGGAGGCCCTTGCTTTGCCTCTGCTTTCCTTTTGTGACTTTGGATAGATCTCTTGGGTCTAAATTCTCAGGTGGCTTAATGCTCTCTGAAGAATTATTTTAATGGGAGTCAAGTGTCTCCATAGCTTTAAAGACCTGAGTCTGTAATTTCTCTGTACAGCAACATACCTCCACTTCAGACACTTACCAAGGAAACAGCACTGTAATACTGTTGCAGCACCTCCAGCACGTAGAACATCCTACAGCATGCCTCATATGTTACTTAGGTGACTTGGTCATAGATTGGTACAAATATATGTGCCCTACATGATTGAAATCATAACCTGCCTCTAGCAATTTCCTCCATCTCCTCTGTTTTTTGGAAATTAAAATAATTTAAAAAAAACGTTTTATCTGAAAGTAAAACAGCGGCATTTAATTAGGGCTATAATTTTGCCCTGGCATTTCTTACGAGGTGTCACAGGGTGTTCAGGTCAAAAGTCATGGAAACATCAACATATGAACCATAGCTTTATCTCCACTGTTTTGAACCCCAAATAATCTCTATTTTTTCACTGTAGTATAAATTGGCAGGCTTGATTATATTCTTTCAACACCAAGCATCAGATAGGATCAGTTTCATACCAGGGCCAGATTTTGAAAACCAGCTTTATTCTAAACTGAAGGGGAACATCAATGAGATACTTGGGCTGGAGATTCAGAGCACTGGTGGTGTTAGGTATCTGGTGTCTGACTTCCATGTCAGGTATGCAGCACCTGACACCTCTGTGGTTCAGCTGGAAAAAACCCACTCTTCAGAATCTGGCAAAAAACACATTGTGAAGTTTGCTAGAATTGAAGATGAGTGCTTTGCCTTGACAAAATTTCAGCAGGGATTTTTGACCTGCTTTGCTAAGCATGTTTTTCAATCAATATGGATCGGAAATCTTGGACAGATTTTCAAAAAGCATTAAAATCATGTAAAATGTGAAAAGGTAACAAAAATGCTAGCTTATTTTTTGTAGCTCAGGATGCCTCAGTAATCATTTATTTTAAACAGATGTCCTAAACATATGATAAATTAGGTAAAATATGTATAAGTATGTGATACCTGGATTACAAATTATTGACACAACAATGAAGTGGCAAGAATTTCTCACCATGAGTTTGGGGAGGTCACATTATTCATGAGTAGTAAAACCACCAATGACTCATAAAAATGATTCCAGATAAGTATCAAGTTATGGGGCAGTAGATGCAAATTTCAACGTCTTTGCTCCTTTTAGCAACCTGTTACTTCTCCAAGTATTCCCAGTAGTTTCAGCATGAGTCAGAGCTTGTCAAACTAATCACTCCTCCAAAGAAGCGCTCTCTCAGGTGAAGCTTCCTACATCCATTGCCACAGTATATTGTACTGCTTTAAAACTCTTGTGTTAAAAGTCCTCTCAGAACAAACCACTAAGTTAGCCTGTAACTTCAGACAAAAAATCTGGATCACAAAGTACTGCATATAGCTTGGAAGATGTTATGTGCATTTCCCCAGCTCTCCTTTGTCTGTTTTGCTAGTGTTGTACCCAGCTGTTCCTTAAAAGCTGTCTGAGTCTCGGGTTTGGACTCTGTAGGATGGCTTCCACATTCCCATCTTGCAAGCTCCACTCCCAAAATGTAATCCTGATGTTTGGGACCCATAAGCACCCCAGCTCAGCTGACTTTCTGCAGACACTGAAGATGCTCCTTCTAAGAGACATTATAACTTGTAATATAGACCACGTCTGCAGACATGTATCCTCACATACTTTTGAGAATACAGTATCAGAGCAGCTGTACTTGGCCAGACAAAGGGTCTATTTGGCAAATATCTTCTGAGAATAGCCAGCGGTGGACACTAAGAGAAAGAGTAAACAAACAGCTTCAGAATAGAAATCCTTTCCACATCAGTCAGTATATGGACTTTCTGAGCCAAAGGCTGCATCTGGATTGTCTCTTAAAGAGACAAAGAAACAAGCAATGATCTCTAACACAACTCCATGATGAAACAAATTCAGCTTTCCCAAACTATCCTTTAATCTACCCTAACAAAAAGCCCTCTATATGTTCTTCTGAGAAAAGAATCACACTATGATACTGCTTTAAAATGATCATAGAATCATAGAATCTTTGGGTTGGAAGGGACCTTTTAAGATCGTCCAGTCCAACAGCCCTGCAATGAGCAGGGACATCTTCAATTAGATCAGATGCTCAGAGCCGCATCCAACCTGACCTGGAATGTTTCCAGGGATGGGGCATCTATCACCTCTCTGGGCAATATGTCCCAGTGTTTCACCACCCTCATTGTGAAAAATTTCTTCCTTAGATGTAGTCAAAATCTACCCTTTTTTATTTTAAAACCATTACCCCTTGTCCTATCACAACAGGCCCTGGCAAAAACAGGTGTGTCAACTACACCACGCAGCTCGGTGTCATCTGCAAAATTGCTGAGGGTGCCCTGGATCCCACAGTCTATGTCACTGATGAAAATATTAAACATTACTGGACTCCTGAGGGACACTGCTCATCACCAGTCTCCATCTGGACATTGAGCCATTGACCACTACCCTCTGGATGCAACAATCCAACCAATTCCTCACCCAGTGAATAGTCCACCCATCAAATCCATATCTCTCCAATTTAGAGAGAAGGATGTTGTGGAAGACTATGTCAAAGGCCTTACAGAAGTCCAGATACATGACATTGGTAGCAGTTCCCTTGTCCACTGCTGTGGTCAGTCCATCACAGAAGGCCACTGATGAGTTTGACCATCTTATTTCTTCTTATAGAATTACTGGCAGTTGCTCTGGAACTTGATTATGTCATGGACATATGAGAGTGAGATCCTTTAAATGAAGATATATATATTTAAAAAAAAATCTTTCCTGACCTCATCATGAGAATAGATATGTTTTCTTAAGGGTTTTCTCTTCTAATGAAGTAAATTGTCCCACTCAAGAATCAGGCTCATCTTCCTTCTAGGCAATTGACCAATTCATTCATGCAACATCTGTATCCTCTGATATTTCCTGAATCATGAGGGTTATTTGAGGTTCTCTGCAATTTCATATGGTATTCACAAGCCAAGTTTGCCTTGAGGGTTTCCTTTCAGGCATAGTTACCAAATACGTTCATGGCCTAACACTTCTATAGGATTTCCTACTGGCCTTGCCACTAAGCCAAAAATTTACTTCCCGGAAATAGTAACCGAAATATCGCTTTTTGTTGTGTTGCAAATTCCTGTATTCTACACATGTTTTGTTTCTTCTGGATTTCCAAACTTCCTTAGATTTTCCCTTTCCCGGTCAATAAAATGGTCACTGCCATCTGTTTCAGCAAGTTGGTCATTTTCTCACAGGCATCTCTACGTAAGGGTGAGGAGAACATCCTAGTAAGGGAGGCTTAAGGTTTAATCTAGGCGAAGATGCCCATATTCCAAGACAGGAAATAATCCTTTAGGAGAGGTTTAGACACCTAAATGGATGAATACATTCCTCTGCAACATAGAAGGAGAAGGCTACTGGGAATGGAAGAAAAAGATTCAATCAGCAAAGCAAGCTGTTTCCCAGCAGACAGAGAGTGCAGGGAAAGGATAGAAACTGTCATGTTTGGAGCTGATCTAGGCCAGCAAAGGAAATTAAAATGTACTGCAAAAACCATCAGGTGGTTCTTCATTTGGGAGGACACAGAGTCGCTGTAGGTAATCCAGATGTGACCATAGAACTACACTGATCACTTCCATTACTATCAGGAATACCATCACTGTTGTAGATTGGGCAAAGAAAAGAGTTTGGCTCACTTCTTAGCATTAAAGCAAAAGCAGATAAGCAGTAGTACTGCTTTCTACAAAAAGTGAAGAAAACTTCTCAAGGGAAAACATCTTACACTTGCTGTAGAAAAAGAACAACTGATTTATAAAGGGAGACAGGCTAGTTATGCATACATTGAAAATGTCACTTGGGAATAAAGTCTCTAACCATCAGAAAAATAAGGCTGGAGAACATCCCCTCTTTCAAAATACTGGGGTAAAGAATCTCACCTTTTTTAAGACAGAGGTGAAAGGGGTTCTCTTTGATATGACCAACCAGGGCATTGAACGCAAAAGCCCAGCAAATTCCTTCAAGATCTATACTGCAAAATAAAAGCAGAAATTAGGAACAAATAAATCAAAAGTGTTAGTTGAGATGCACAACACATCCATGGTTTTCAAAAGCAGCAATTTGCAGCAGCTCCTGCACAGACTACATACTCAAAAGAGCATATACACGTGTTGCAGAACTTAATTCAAAAATTATTTCCTCTTTACTCAAAGAGGAAATTGCTCTGATTGCTAAAGTAACTCTAGCTCTCCAGGCACCAATGTTTGTTAATAGATACCTTCCCAGTCCTTCTGGCGTGATACAACTCATTCAACCATTTCCTGCATTTGGTTTTGCCAACCCCAACCAGCAGTTCAACAGTGTCTGTGAACCTGTTCTCATTGCACTGTTGCAGCTTTAGTGCCCCATTGAGCTCATGCTATGCTTAGATGTATATCAAGAATTTCATATGGCAGCTGCTATGGAATTGCATCAGGTGGAAAGAACAGAATGGAAATGTGTGTGTAATATACTTTGCAGAAAAGTCCTCCACCAAAAACTTAAATATCACTGAACATCATTACTTATTTGAAAAAAAATCCCCAAACTTGAGATACTGCAGACTCCGGGTTTTCATCATAAATTCAAATATATTTCTAGCTCTGCACTCAATAACACAGGCTGTATGGAATCCTAAGTTGCCTAATAGAAAAATCAGAGACAGGCATCACAATTTGCATTGCATTAGTTCCACCTCAAGAAAAAAAACAGACGAAAGGCAATGAAATGGAACAGCTCTCATATTAAGCAGCTAGCTATTAAAGCTAGAAGAGGAGTAGAAAATAAGCTGAGATGAGAGAAATTCATTAAATCAAAACTACTCATTCAACGGCTTAATATCTGAGCAGATTAATGTTATTGAAATGGTGGGAATTTTTGATCATGGTGATGAAGATAGCAGAACGTTTTTAAGATTTTTTTTCATTCCAACATTCATGTTAAAGAATGAAAATGATATGTTGATATAACCTTATCCTGGAGCTGCTCAGTTTGAACTTTCACACCTCTGTGGTCCCAGACAAGTTACTGCCCCTCCACTTCCAAACACAGCTGTGCGTTCCTCTGCTTGGTGCTACAAAACCTCTGGTGTAACCTAGGGTGATAACAAGGGCAAGAGACTAGGAAGGAGAGAGGAAAGGTGCTTCCCATAAGTGTCTGAATGTTTGTCATCTTTGTTTCTCAGTACCTGAATCACTGTCTTTATGTAGACCCACAAGTTTTCTTGCTCCTCTTCTTCCTATTTTCTTCCCCATCCTGCCTGAGGGGGACTGAGGGAGCTGCTGGATGGGTGCTTAGCTGTCAGCCAGGGTCACCCACCACACATTCAGCAGCAGTAAGTTTTAATGAGGAAACACATCGGTTCGAAAGTCTAAGTGTCATTTTTTGATTACTCTATAGCAGTTGAGTCTTTTGTTTCTTCTGCTCTTCCAAAGCTTCATTTCAGATACCAAAGTGTTATGCAGGGTCCTGCTTTTACCATAGAAGAGTCTGACACTTGTGATCTGAATGGCATTGTCTTGATAATAGATCTCTACCACACAACCAGTATCTAAAGATAAATACGTTAATAGCTGATATGATCGAGTATTGCAAGTGATGGTTGGATGAATTCCTAAAGCAGGTGCGTTGTATGGGCCAGATGCATGTATGGACTAAATGGCATAACTCCATTGGTACCTTCCAATTTATCTACCAGTGGGAGCACAGTTCACAAGCTCTTTACTCTTAGGCTCACCATATGAAGCTCTGCTATTATAATAAAACTAATCATGCTGACCTCTTCTCATTTGGATCTTGCTGAAGAGAACCACACATTTAGATATAACACCACCAGTAACAAAAGGTAAATGGGGAAAAAAGGCATTATGTCTGTTCGGAATAGATTATGCATGTGCTCACTCAGCTCTCTGATGATCATTGAAAAAGAATGATTCCTTTTGGTAAAGTTAAGGAATTTTGGTCATCACCCCAGCGGCTGGCTCTAGATCTTGCTAGCACTGAATTGAAGTCATGGGACTAGAAGTGACTTGCTGGACAAGATTCTCAGCTGCTGGAGATTGGCATAGATCCACTGAAATTAAATGGAGCTATGCCAACTTATACCATCTGGAGACCCAGCCCAGCATGAATAAATGTTAAACAAGCTGTTTTTAAACTAGGAAAATAATTCCACTTCTGACTCGCATTCCAAAACATCCTTAATAAATTGCCTAAACAAATTACATGACAATTAAGAGGAAAATATCTGCCCAAGGAAAACTGCACCTGTCCTTTCATTTTGAGGACTTCATTGTTGTAAGAGATCCTCATTTCTTTTTTCAGACCATTGTGAACATCCTCAGAAAATTCACAAACACTGGAATGTCTCTCCTCCTTGTCCTTCATTGTGAAGGCAACTAACCAACGTAGGACTGACAAAGACTAATCTGGAATAAATACCAAGAGTGTGAGGGTTAAAGTGACTCCTTGGGACCCAACTCATTGAACTTGGTGTTCAGCTATGTATCATTGTCACAGTCCGCAAGCAGATGTGCCTGGGACATGCTCCTTTGTGGGTAACATTAAGTTATCTCAAGGGAACAAGAGGGAATTTCAGAAGACTATAAAAGGAGATAAATTACAAGGGTACACAAATATACAGTATAATCACATCATTTCACTCTCTCCAGGGAAAGTATCTAGGTTTAAGTTGCTTACCAATGGAATTTTACAGCTCTTGTCAATGTAAATTTTCTCCAGTGACAAAAAGATATTGAAAAAAGGTACCCTTCAAGGAAGATAAAACTGAAGTAAAAGCTGTGAAGTACACAAAAGATAGATAGGCTTATTCAAAGGGCACGTCCTCCATAGTGAACACTGACTGAAAATTAACTATGCCCTGGGGGAAGAAAAGGAGAAAAAAAAACCTCGAGGATACAAGCCTCAACAAAATACTGCTCGTGGACAAAATATAATTTTAGATAACCACAGAAACACTCTGAAAATTGTCAGAAGGAGAAACCAAGGTGATGACTGGAACTGGTTGGCTAATCTGTCTCAAACCTCAACATTTGTCATATCAGGTAACTAACTATTCATGAGCCGTATTTTCTCCTAGCAGTTGACATACTCTTTTTATTATGTGGTAGTGCTGAGCCTCAGCACAGCTCACAATAAAATATTTCTGGATACTTTGAAGGGTTTTCTCTAGTGAGTCTCAGTACCAAAGGCTCAGGACCACTAACCACACTAAGACACTGGGCTGGCAAACTGTCTAGGATGTTCAGAAATAGAACAGCCTGACACTTGTCCTTTCAAGTGAACAGAAAGCAGATTATCTTTTCTTTTTTTATGGATACTTGAAAATGTGGGAAAATGTGCAATTAGTTCTGCAGTGTGGTGAATTATTAGTATTAATGTTATTCTCATTTATGCTTAGAGAGCCTATTTTGCTTGGTATTGTTATATGACAAATGACAAACAGATTATAAACTTTAGTGATAATCAGTGATAATTTTGGGTATCACTATAAGATGTATTTAATACTTGACCTTGCCATCCCATGACCTGCAAATACAGCTGTGGTAACTAGAACAGCACAGGTAGTAACTAGGAACATAATAAGGTCACTTGCTTTTATGAATTTACCTTCTTCATAGAGGTAGAAATTTTATTTCTTTAGAAATGTAAAGAAATCAGATAATACAAACATATATGCAAAAAAACCTGACTACTGTGAAATCAGAAATGTCAAAATTTACATCTTTCTGACTCTGTGGTCATTTCAGACTGACCTTAATATTTAAAGCAATGTCAAATTAGAGAATAGTATTTGTTTTCAAATGTTTGTCATACATTTTTCTCCATTTCTTCCAAGTTCCACTGGTGAGTGCAAAGAGCGTAGATTTCCAGTGGTGTAAAACCAACCCACAGCTACAGGCACAGCCACAAAATCTAACACGATCGGATTACTGGGGCTTCCTGCACTATCGCCTGTTGGATAAGCAGAAGCAATGGTGTCAATGCCCAAGTTTAACTTCTTCTCTGAGGTTATATGCCTGAAACCAAATGGAGGCATCTAAAATTTAGTGGTCTTTCCAGAGAAAGTGCCTCAATTTTCCCAGTTCCAAAATGCAGACAGTGCTAGATCAGGCTCCCTCTAAAATGCACTGAAACTTAAAGAACTATATCAAGGCTCCTGAGACGGTATTAATGGATTGCCATAAATTATCCACTCCCTCCTCACCGGCTAGTGTTTAGTACAAGATCTGAGATGAGGTGGAAACATTTAAAGGTTTGAGAGGGAACAAATTCATAGAGATATCACTTAAATGCCATTTCCTTAGTGTTACCAAATGATAAAGACATATCCTATGATGAACTTGGTACATGCATGCCAAGGTAGATGTTATATGACTGCTCATTCAGATGTTTAAAAATAAACTAGCACTATTGCAAAATCTATGTGCCATTATTGACAGCAACAAGCTGCAGAACTATTTGTTTCAGCAAACGCCACCCGAGGGAACTTTCTGTTAAGAGATAAAAAACTTTATAGCTTTTTTTTTTTTTTTTAATCTTTGCTTAATTGTGTCTCCATTTTACACTACACTCTTTATTCTCTGCCCTTTTGACATAGCCAGCTGCCTTTCGGAGCTCTCTGAAGAAGCAGGCTGGCTTCACGCTGTAACAGGCACCAGCTCCCAAAGCCTGGTCTATTGATGAGTCACATTGCTTGTGTGTGCCCGTAAGCACATCACACAAGTTCCTATGCCGTTTCCTTTCAAGCTACTGGGGAGGAGGAGGGGGGAAAGTGTGCATGAAGCATCAACTACAAAAACAATGTTGGTAGCGAAGTCTCCTGCCCTACCGTAGAGCATAACCAGTGACACAGTGGAACGTCTGGTTCAGAGGCAGCGCAGGTTCATCCTGTTATCGGCCTGGCAGCCCAGGGAAGTGACGTCAGGCGCACGGGGCTCTTGTTTGAAGGCAGGGAAACACACCGAGACGTTTCAACACTTCTACCGAGGCAGGAAGTCTCTTTTTTAAAGGTTGGGTTGTGCTCACGTCAGTCCCCCGAGCCACCTCTTTCCCCAGCTGGCCATCCCCAGCTCAGCCTGGGATGTGGCTACCACCCTCAGCTTGGAGAATGCCGAGCCTTCTGTGAGGCTCACCGCCACCACGGCCAGGCTTGCTCTGAAGGACACCAGCCAAACTGTCAGGAAGAAATATTCTCACACAGCCTTTGCTCTGCAAACTCTTCTTTGAGCAGAAATTCTCTGTGAACTCACTAAGACTAAGTGGAGAACATGCATGCAGATCAGCCTCTCTATTACCACGCTTCAAAATTGCAGCTACCCGAAACAATACTTACAATTAATCTATAATAGTGTATACTGTAACATCTAGCCTCAAAGCCAAAAACTGCACCTCCCAGATCCTACTGATGCACTGTCCTGCATGAACATAATGTCCTGAAGACTTCTGTTTTCTCTGTCACTTGGCACTAGCCAAATATGATAGCAGCATTATAAAACGGTCGCTACTAAACATTCCCCTTCAGATCAGCATAGTGTGTAGAAACACATGCTAGAGTACTCTTGGCACTTACCAGAATTTCCTGTGTGTGCATAATGAGGTTTTTCCTCTCCTTATGGGCAGTTTCCAAATGCCACTCCAGCATTCTTGCAAGGGTCACTTCATCCCCGACAGATGTGCACACTTAATGATACCCACAGCCCCATAGCTGCACAGGCAAGGAGCAGAGCAACCTCTCAGGAGACCAAGCCCTCTTCTGCTCTTTCAGGTGTGCCAATGGGTCTCTAAATAGTACTGATACTTTTGTCCTTTTCAGAAAATTTGTCTTTGCTCATCTAAAACAGAGTTGAATTTAATAGCTTGGGTTAGGACAACGTGAACTTTTAATGACTAGTCGTGGCAGTCCCTGTATCTGTTCTGGACAGCCTGGTTGAGTTAAGCCCTCTGTGAGGGCCACAAGTGAGAAAACATACTTCATATAATCCATGTCTCTGGAGTGCTGGAAACCAGGCAGCCTGGCAAATGCTAGTTTAAGTGTTGTCAGCCCTGCTGGCCAAAACCAGGTTCTAATGAAGCTTCCCTTTTCACCATGAGGTCAGTAGAGGGTCCAGAGTATTTCTGGAAGCCTTAAAATGTTTTCTCTTATTACACAGTCCAGGAAGTGGACTTGATGAGGGTGAAGTCTCTTCATCACCCTTTAACACAGCAAGGTATCTGTCTGAGCTACAGTGAGGGGCCAAACTGCAAGCTTGAGTTGCAACCTGAGAGCAGAAAGGGCTCTTGAAAGCAGAGGATTATTTTTGGTGTGAAATTCAAAGACTGATCAAACGCCAACAGGAGGATTTTACCCTTAAGACTTCTACCTTCCCAGCAAGGAACTGCAAGATGTAAGTCAAGGCATGAATAACATCTGGAAAGTCTTGGGTTCATCTCTGGGCCACAAAAACAGGTGAGGCAGAAAGTGTTCCTGGTGGCCTGTGTGGCAAGGATGGTCCTTGAAGCAGCCACACATTGCACTCTGCAAAACCCCTGTTACCAAAAGGCATGGAATGCCTACACATCTTGTGGCCTGATAACTCTCAAGAAGCAGTGATAGGTACTTCACAGTGCACACAAGGAGTGTGCAGAGTGGTGACATGGATTTCGCCTGGGGGTCAAGAGCAGGTGGATTGAACACCTGTAACTCAGCCAAGGAGGAGGTCATGGTGGCGTCAACAAGCACATAACTGCATCAGTGCTCTTCAGTTTGCTGTTTCTTGGAATGAAAGCATCCTGCAAAACACCCACTGCACTCTGACTGGTTGATCCACCCGCAGCCCTGTCCATTGAATTATAGAATAACGTTGTTATGGCATTTAAAAGAGACTTTTTTTTCCCACATAACCCAAAAGCTGGAGTTTAAAATTCCTATTGTATGAACATTAATATGAAAAGAATGCTGTCTCCTATTATGGAATTGTGTTATAAAACTGGAATGCTGTCCCCGCCCTGTCTGGCTCGCCATCATCCGGACTTTGCCAAAAATCATCCTGTACTACAGAGCGTGTGTGTCTCACGACGGGAACTGCCTCCTGACTCACAAAGACAAGAGGCCACAAATGTGTAAAGCTGGCAGAGGGGTTTTTTTAATCTGCCTGTAACACTCAGGCAACGTGCTTAATAGTTCTGAATCCTGATCTATGTGCAGCCTCCCAACCAGCAAACCGCAGCTGTGCGCCTCTGCTTGTGAACTGCACCCATTGTCCCTCCCAGGAGACTGAGAAGAACTCCAGCTAATACGCCTTTGTCTGCCCTTCTTGCTGCTCTTGGCTTTTAAGCAATGACCTAAAACCATTATGCCCAAAGTTCAGAGCCTTGGAAAGCTGTCGGGAGCCTTCCTCTTCGGTGCTTTCTGCCTTAGCAGCACACCTTGAAAGGGCAGCGTGTGTGAAGGGACTTTCAGGCGTTCTTTGCGTGCAGCAGGGCTTGTATCTAAAATCCCTCTTTCAGAGAAGCAACTGCAAAAGGAGATTTCAAAGGCTAAATCCTCACTGCAGCAGTGCCCGTGTTTGGAGCTGAGTTACTCTGGGTATGGATGGCTCGTAACCCACTGGAGTTTGTTTACTGCATTAGGGATTGATTTCCTCTGGCCACATTCTGAAAAATCAAGGTGTATCATTTTTTAAATGTCTGTGCATGCCTCTGCTTTACCAGCTTGTTTCTCGCTTGAGATTTTTCTTTCCCCATCATTTCAAACCCCAAAGTTATCAAATTAGCTCAGGAAATGCCTCTTGGGAGGGCTTTTTCCTCTCCTGCCCACTGGGCTACATCACATGCCTCATAACCCTGGACAAGAACTGGTGAAATTGCTGGGGTATTTTTGAGGGAACTTGTTCAATTACACAGAGCACATTCTAAGTCATACAGCCAAGTCCTCCTCCGCACAGGGATGATGTAAGCACATCCAGGAAACTTAGGATGCCAAAAATCTCAAACTCTGGAGGAAATATTTGCAGGTCGACATGGCTGCAAATTGGTCAGAGTTTAGCAGCCTGGGGAGTGTTCCACTTGCAGCTTCAATCTGAGCCGGGAGAAGACCAACACAAACAAAGACATGGTTGCACTGGTCAAGTCTCAGAACAGAGCCTTGCTGGGATGGGCTGAAATGCAGCTTCTCCAACCAGGGCTGGAGAAAGTAACATTTTTCCCCAGCTTATGTGTCAGAAGGGTGCACAAGGGAAGCTGACAAGGTTAAGAAGATGAAAATTGCCAGGATTTTGCACTGACAAAGCTGGATAAAGTATTTTAATAGAGGAACACTGGATGTAAATAAAAATAGGATTGTACTATTCTGACAGCACTGGGACGTGTGCCAATGGCAGATACCAAGGCAATAGATGGTCAGGAAATATGACACATGGACCGACTTGATTACTTGATAGATGCTTTTTAAAGCCTCTTGTCTGCCTTCATCCAAAGTTATTTCCGATGCGGTTCCCAAAGCGAAGGAATCTCTGGCAAAGATAAACAAAACTGAGCTGCCTTCCTCTGCAGGCTAAAGCAAAGATCAGAAAATACAGCACAAGCGGAGAAAATTAAAACACAGAAGAGGAAATGCCAATCATTTTCCTAACTAATAAATGCTAGGAGGAGAAATTCAAGGTTCACGGAAGGACCCATGTCTCTGTGGAGTCTGTACGTTTCTCCCCTCCGCTGTTCTCTGAACTCCACAACACTGACAGTTCAGTTTTGCCAATTATGCAACTTCTTAATGCTTTTGTTGCTTTTATGACATGTGTCAGCTGAGCGTGCAATCAAACCAAATAAGACTACAATAATAAAATAACCCACATTAACTAATTATCTTAATAACAACTCTGTTAAGAGCGAGACATCTGATAGGAGAGATAGAAGCAATAATAAAAGGGCACTGTCAACTGCATGAACAGACTTGCGCTGATTCCCAATGTGATGCTCCAAGGATATTAACCCCTTGGACTCCTGGGAGAGAAGTCTTGGGAGGCACTAGAGGGTGAGGTTTTCTGAGACTCTTAAAGAATCCAGACCACAGGGATTAGACCTAGGAAAAAGTTTTGGGATGGGAGTGAGATAGGAAAGGCATGCCTAAGAGATATTTCTTCTGTTGTTTTTGAGCTGCCCTCCGCAGCAGTATGTTATCGAGCATGTGGACTGCTGGGGATGAGCTGTACCAAAAAATAAACACAAGTTTTATGGAGCAGACTATGTATGAACTCACACTTAACACATGCAAGGCGTGAAGGTCATCCCAGGAAATCTTCCGTGCCCTTCACCAGGCCCTGCTCACCTCCAGGGCACAGGAATACTGCTGTTCCCACAACTTGCAACAGCACCAGCCTCCCAAAATTGGGTGGAAAGCACACTGATGTAACACCAACCACCATGTCCTTCAGACTTGGCATGCAAGCTGAATCAAGACAGAGACACCTGGTGTCTCGTTTCTTCCTGGGAATCGGTCTTCAGAGGTTTTCCAGGACTATCCCCAAGGGTGAGAGTGATTTTGCCCTATGCACACAGCCAGCACAATCTGTTCCACACTTCAGAGCCTGAAATTATCTCTCAATGGCTGGAAAGTGACTTGACTGATGAAACAACTGAGCTGTGCTTGTCAGGATGACAGATTAGAGAAACTTGAACATCTCTGACTTTTCTTTCAGGAGATATGACCCAAAAGTTGTTTCTACACTGAAAGAAAATAAGAACATGTCCAGGCAAAGTTTTCTTTCTCTGACCACTCTTCCTCATGGTGGTACCTGCGTTGCTCTAGTGGCCTGAAACCATCAGAAAGTCCACTTAGACAAAAAGTCCTGCTAGTCACTTTAATTGGGATGGAGTATGATCTACTGAACCAAACAGATCCAAAGAAACCACAACAGATCTGAGGGAAAATTCACACCACCAACTTAGAGGATCCTGCTTAGGTGCCTTCACTAAGCTTTCCCCTCTATACTCAACCAAAAGACACAAAGTCTCCAAAGGTCAAGCAGGAGTAACTCATGGGTGGGTTGCTGTCTTTCTTCAATGACTACAGAGCAAGCCTAAGGCAATAATCATAAAGGCTAACATTAGCCTGAGAAAGCTAGTCTTCACAGGTTTTCTTTGTAGTCAGTGGAAGGTTAGAGGCAGCTTTGGCAGGAATTTCCTAGCACGTAATAATTTTGCACAGCTCCTGCTCAGAGTCACCCTTCTCCCCAGACTGTTCAAAGAGGGAGGTGAGGGAGAATGACATCCCTGGATTAAATATACTCTTTATGAATAGCATCCTCAGATACTTATTTACATCCGCTACATTAGTCCGTAGGAATACCTCAGGCCCCAAATCCAGCCCACAATGGGCTGCGCTAGGGATGGCCAGTTATGATGACATCAGGAGGAATAGCTGCTGTGCCTGGTTCTGCATATGTCATTTTCCTTTAGACATGTAAGTAACAGATTGTGCATCACGTGTCATATTGCTACAAAGCCCAGTGCAACACAGCTTTTAGGTGTTCAAACAAAATCTTTATTTCTCCATCTTCTGCCTCTGCTCCAGCTGTCCTGTTGGCTTGCACTGGAGTAGTGTGGTCAGTGTATGCCATGTGTCAGAGGCGGACTCGCTGCAGTGGGCAGGCAGAGGAGGAAGATGAAGGGTCTGCACAGCACTGCCACTGTCTCTGCAACTGCACCCAGCTCTGACCACCCCCTTTTCCTGCCTGGTTTTGGTGTGTTTCTCACGAAACAGTACCCAGGATCTCCTCCTGTTTCAGACCATTTTCCAGATAACAGGTGGGGTAGTGCTTTTAGGGACAAACACCTGAGCTGCTCCTCGGAGTCACCACATGTCTGAATGCTGTAGGTACAAGACTTCAAGTGAAATGCAATTTTCATGTGACTGAGGTTTACCCAAGACTTAGGCAGGATCTCTATAAAATCACCTGCTCTGTCCCTTCAGCCCAACCCACGTTCTGGGGCTTTCCCACCACCAGAAACATGAGTGCACCACGCTTGTGAAACTCCTGAATAGACAAGAGGCTTCCTTCTCTTCCTACAGAGTGATCTTCATTATGGTAAATGAAACAGGCTGGAGGGACGTTGATCTGCCTGCTCAGGACTTTCTTAAGCATGCTCAGCCCCAGGGCGCAGCCCAGCGGTCCTTGGGTCTGCTCTGAGACCAGCAGAGCTGCAAGGCCAACTGCATCCATGACCACAGTGCGGGGGCTGCAATGAGACCCCTCTCCCAGCACACGTGGTGCTAACGTTGAGACCATTCAAGATTTCACCCACTAGCCCTTAATGCTGCCTCTACCTCCCGAGATGCATCTGCGCCCACCAGGTTCTCAGGTAGTTTAGGTATGTCACATTTCCATCTCCAATGGCTAAGCAAATGTAGACTTGCATGCCACAGCACCTCAGTTTAAATCATGAGAGAAAAAGTCAGTGTGGGTCTTGTCCTCGAGTGCATGGAGAGCCCATGTAGGAGTGGATGTGTGAAGGCCACCTCGAAGACAGTGTGAACTGAGTGGGTGAGAGGACTGGGAGTTTGCTTGCCCAACCAGAATTTTTCCATCTTTCCTGAGTACAGCTGTCACTTCTACCTGAGGGTTGTTTAACATGATCAGGAAGCACAAGGAAATGGAGGTCTCTAGTACAGAAAAAATGGCAAACACTAAGCAATGAAGCTCCAGAAATATCTGTCTCAGTCCAGACTTTCTATTTCAAGACACTTTGATACTCTGTGACCGAAATCTGTAAAAATATGTATGTGCAAAGAAGGCAAGAAGTTAGCTTAAAGCCTTTAGCCATATAGCTCTTCCCTCTCCTCCTTCACACACACACCTCATAGTTAACAAGATAACAAAGATTTCACTCCTTGGTGACCAGGCAGGAAAAGGTCAGGCACCTTCTTTGCAGAAAGGTGTCCCCTCCAGAACTTGCCCCACTAAGATGAGGTCTGATTAGCTGGTGGAGCAGACTCAACACCCTCTCCTTCAAACCCCTTGCAATATTCTGCAAGGTGGCATTGGGAAAGAGGCCATACTGGGTCTCAGAGGCCACACTTGAGTTGGGAAGCTAACCTAGGCCAGGGCACAGCTCAAACATGAGGATGAAATCATCAAAACAGTTTAATGGTTTCTGTGCTCCCTGGTGCAGTTTGCTGACTTGCCAACTAGCGCTCTCCCAGGCAGCCTCTGGGTGTGATTCAGGCACAGGCTGGGGAACCTTCCTAAAAGGCAACATAGATAAGACCACCAGTTTCTGGCAGCAAAGAAATTTAGCCATATAGATAGCCGTATGTAACCCATGTGGTACCACTTGCCCTCAGAGTCAGAGTGGTCCTGGGCTGTTTATTAGAATAGCCATAGGCAACAGATTCATCTCACTGAGAGGCAAATGCTACTGTCTCAGACTGCCAGCAGACTCAGGCAGCCATGCACTGGTGACATGTAGCCCACATCTCTACATTTTTTTCACAGCCATCAGGTGTCAAAATGTCTTTTTAAAAAAAGACAGCATCTCATGGGCAGTTCTTCTCCTCCCCTACCCCATCTTCTTCCATCCACCATCTCCCCAGTGAAGGGTTAACATCCCAGTGACGCCAACAGCCCCAGACCACATGCAACACTAAACAAGGAAAATATTTGCATGGTTGACAGCTGTCTTTTCATGTTGTTTAATAGTTGGAAATGGAAAGCAGACATATGAACAATCAGAATGTCTTCGGCAGACAAGCTTTGCTTCCTAAGGTACCATCTAAGAGCCCTTCTTCTAGGGGCAAGCAGCAAGGTGATGGGCAGCCTTTAAAACAGAACCACGTGTCTCGTTTATCTTTCTCCTCTTCTAAGTTCTGAAGTCAACGGGAGTTTTTTACACTCCAGTGACTGCTATTTGGAGTCGCAAAGGCAATACGCGTTTAAGTAGTGTTGGACTGCACTGCAAGCCATTCAGCACAGGGGCAAGCATGCTTTTCTCCATATCTCAGAAGTGTGGATTGATAAACCCTTTCACAGAAAAGGTTAGTCATGGAGAGAATAAATATGGTAAGTACAATTTACTCCCACCAGAATCAGATTTATTCATACCTAGTAATTAGCCTTAACTATACAAAACATAGCTGATTGACAAGAATAAAGGAGTCACTTGTAACATTATTTGTGGCAAAAACAATGGCATGAAAGTAGAAATCTGCCCCCCACCTGCCAGAGATTATGCATGGACCATCTCAACATGCATTCTGGCAACCAGTTCCTTCCAATTAAATGACATCAGGGAAGCATTAGAAATAATGTGAGCCCTTTTTCATTGCTGCTTATGACTAACTGATGCAATGCTGAACTGTTTATCACCATAACCCCAACCTACATCTCCTAACCACTGAGTCAGTATTTAACCGAATCTCTCAAACCAAAACAGTTGTATGGCGAACACTGCATGTGGTTTTCATCCCGTGGGTTCAGAAACTTTGAATGATTGTTACTTGTATTAGCCTAACAATATGGGTCAGTGCCCGTGTGCTGTCCCTGGGCAGGGTTGTTGCATTGGGCAAACAGAGAACAAAGATATCTTGCACCCCAAAAAATACATACATTATAATGGTTTCTCAAGCAAAAGGTAGCAGAGAGACAGCATGAGGTTCAGAGGCAGCTTCAGCCACCATGCCCATCCACCAGCACTGTGTTTATCAGAAGTTTGAAATACAGGATTGCTCTGTGAAAGTAGCCTGAAAAACAGAGCTGAGGAATTTCTTGCCTTAATTCCATGGTGTATAAGACAAACTACTGTTGAACTGCAGGACACACTAGTCAGCACATGTCTGTTACCTTATCCATAGCAGTTCTGAAGTTAACCTTCTCTCTGAAAGGTGATCTTCCTACAGGGAACATACCTTTGGTATGCAGAACCATGATCAGCTGCATGTTACCAAGGTCTGTGGTACAGACCACAGTGGAAACTCAGGCTACATCCACCTCACGTTTCTTCAAGTCTAGACCTATCCCAACTAGTAGGGAGCCAGTGAGAGCAAGAGCACCTGGAAGGTCTGCAATAACCATTTGAGCCACTTATTGTTCCTGAAGCATCACGGGTGCATTCAGAAGAGGGTGATCGGGGTTGCTGGCCCAGAGGATTCAGAGGTAAGAGGACAGGCATGATTTGAACTGATCAGACCAGGCAGATGTTTTCAGTTAAGCCCACACTTGTTGAGTAGGTGCCACAAAAACCACAGGTTCTGGTCCAAGCCTGCTCTGAGGACCAGACCCACGCACCGCTCATGCTGTTAACAGCTCATGGGAGGTGAGGAGCCAGAGCATGTCCACTCCCTATGTGGACCCACGCTCTCCCATTCAGCCAGGGAATGCGGGAAGAATCGCACCCAAGTGACCATTTTGAGAAGGGCTTTGTGTCCTCTGCAATGAGGTCTTTCCCAACACAAAGGGGAACGCTATGCAGCTAAGGCACGAAGGCAGACAAGCTGTGGCCAATCCAACTTAAGTGATGCAGGCAGAAAACACGAGGGCAATACGTTTAAACATGTCTAAGCCTGCCCTCAGGCTCTTCACCCCACAGAGCGGTAGATAGGTGTGAAGGGTGGGCTGGGAGGAAGCTCAGGACCCCAGTGTGCGTTGTGGGGCATCGGAAGCAGGACAAAACCTGGGGCATGCGAACAACTAGTGGCTAGCGTTTGCCCTGGCACAAACAGGTCTCAGCTCTTCCTCAAGTCGATGGGTGTGCCCCCAGCTCTCATCAGAGCCGAGGCTGCCCCAGGCAGCGCAGCCCAGGGAGGATGACAATGAATGTGAGTAATTCTTGAAATTTGTGGGAAGACTATTCAGACGTCTGACTTCCTGCTTCTGCATGTACAGAGGAGATGTTTTTGTCTAAAGGAGTGAAAACAGCTTACGCTGATATAAAGCCTCGTGCGCCAGGGCAGTGGAGCAAAGAGCCCGGGAGAGCTAAGGCTGGCGAGGGGGAAACTGCGGGGGAAACAGAGCGAACTCTGCAAGGGGGTAGTGCTGACCCAGTACAAAGAGGGAAGTAACCTGCGGCTGGGAAGGAGCTCACATGTAGGAATTTCCCTTGGACCAAAGGGGAACCAGCCGTCGAAGCAAGACTCTGGGTCACAGCTCTTTTCCCATGGTGCTGCTCGCCGAGCCAATCTCACAGTTACCCCCGCCTCAAGGGCAGATCGCATTATTTCAGTCCGGCTTAAAAGCCTTTTAATAAAGGTTAATCTTGATGCACCTAAAGCAATGCCAGCTTTATAAAACAGTTCATCATTTAAACATCATCAGAAGCTCTCAGTGGAGTTTGAAAGGCTGAAGCGAAGGAAAACGTTTTGCTTTGAATGCAGCCAAGGAATTAAATAGGATTTCTGTCTGTGGAAGCTATTTGCTTTATTCTCCAGGGCACCATAGGTAAAAGAAGAACACTTGAGGTTAACAACATTAAGACTTTTTACAATTTGTGTATGCAGAAATCTCTTCCCAGCAACTGGAGCCACTTTAATATGAAATGCATCATTAGAGATAGAGGGCCCTGGTGATGGACGACACTGACAGATCACCAGAGTAACCCTGATGGGAGCTGGTGCTCAGAGAACACACCACATTAATTTACAAGCCTGACATGATTGCTCTGGGTTTATTTTTAACTAAAATATCCTGGGCTTCAGCAATCTATGACAGGGATACCCTGACTCTGCAGAACGTGCAGAGCAAGAGCTACAGCATATGCTTTTGTTTTCATCAGCCAAAGGATTCAAGTTAAGAGTACTCAATATTAAAGTAATGGCTGGTTTTTTTCCACCTCTGCTCTAAGGTTAACATTCAGTAGACCATCAGTAAGTCCAGATCATATATAACACATTAATCAACATGGAACTGAACCACAGAGTGGATAAGGAGTTAGAGGAAGATCATCTGGTCCATCACCCTTATCCTAGTACAGGCTATTGTATATATCACCCATTCCCAGCAGATTTCTCTCTAGTTCAAGAACATATTAATACCACAAGGATGGACACCTACAAATACCCCACTTCTGTCATACATACAGAATTGCCTCCTGTCTACAGCAGAAGGTACTCTCCAACCTGTCAACTACTGCAGCTCAGCCATCAGTATCCAGGAGAGCTGCTACTCTGTGAAAAAATATGAAATGAAAAAGCTCATGTAGGTGTAGTGCAAGTGCCTTGACAACTGCACAGCAAGGGAGCGAATGAAAGCTGGGGAAGAAAACGGGAAAAAACAAACAGCTGCTCCTCAGTTCATGGCATGGGAAAAACACAAGAGGCAGTAAATGCGTGGCCCCACTGATTTCAAAGTGACCAGCTGGCAGCAAGTGTTGATATTTGGGCCATTTAAGCAATTTTCAGATGATGGCACAAACATATCAATTGCCCTGGGGACTTACTGGCAGCTTTCCTGTATAGTAAGGAATCGCTTACTTGAACAGGAGACATTGCAAGTGACAACCAGAGGACAGTCTTTGCAGAGTAGAGTCAAATAGCAAAAGGGATAGACCCAAGACAAGGATGCTGGGGCAACCGAAATGCCAGTTCATCATCTTCACATATGCCACATCACTCACGAGAGGAAAGAAAAACCTCAGAATGCCAAGGCTGCAAGGGAGACCTGGGACCTACAACTTACACCCAGAGCTAAACCAGTGACTGCATTATTTTACAGACCAATCGGACTGCCATGACTGGCCATCTGGTCCCTGGGAGAGGAACGAGGTGGAAGTACAAGGTCATTCAGAGCAGGGCCCAGTGCAAAACAGAGCCACCTTGGAGACAAGAGCTGGTTAGCACAAGCTCGGAAGGACAGCTGTCTAGTTTGCTTTCAGTAAAATCTCCATCAACTGTTTTGGAGTCAGCACAACGTGGACTGCCTCAGTTACCAAGTGAAATTACCTTCTTTGCATGCTCCTGGCATCTCGGTTCAACCCTTGTTGTTCAGCAGGGCCTGTTGCAATGGGACAAGGGGTAATGGTTTTAAACTAAAAGAGGGTAGATTTAGACTAGATATAAGGAAGAAATTTTTCACAATGACGGTGGTGAAACCCTGGCACAGGTTGCCCAGAGAGGTGGTAGGTGCCCTATCCCTGGCAATGTTCAAGCTCAGGTTGGACGGGGCTCTGAGCAAGCTGGTCTAGTTGAAGATGTCCCTGCTCATTGCAGGGGGGTTGGACTAGATGACCTTTAAAGGTCCCTTCCAACCCAAACTATTCTGTGATCCTGTGGTCAGTTGCTGTGAGTTACAGTGTGGACTCCAGCAGCTCTGTGGTCCCACAGGACTGGGGGCAACCATGAGTTTGCTAGCAGTAGTGCAAAGAATAAACAGGCACTTGCAGGAGATTACAGAGGTGCCTACTCAGCTGGGATGCTTGGATAGGATTTGTCTCATTCTGTTTAACATGCCAAAAACAGAGACACCTACATATGAGGCAGTGGCCTGGCATCCCTTTATAATCACTGGTAGAGAAACAGGTAATTTTTAGCCTGCAAGTCATCTGGGCTGCTTTGGACATCTGTGTGAAGTTGTGATAAATTGTACCCAAGAGGTGCTATTTCTCTCCATGGACAATAGCACAGAAGGCAGTGGTACTGCCCATCTATCCCCTGGTGCTGGAGGAAGAGAGTGAGGAAGGCAGCTGCTCTTGGAAATCTCTTGGGTCACCCCAGTGTGAATCAGCAGAACTCATGAAAATTTAGCAAGATTCATGGGCAGTGTTTCTTCATGTCTACAAGTACAGCTCTTATTAGATCTGTAAAGCAGCTGGATATTTTTGGATCCATGAGCTACTGAGGATATACAGACTCAAACAACTTCATAAACACGTGGGTGTAAAATAGGTAATGAGTGCAAGAAAATCTCTGTGTCTATAGGCAATTTTTACTTTGTGGTGATATAAATGGTGAAAACAGTTGTTATATAAGCTAAATTTTTTCAACAGATGGTAAGAAAAAAAAAAAAATACCTAACAGTAAAATAAAAGGCAGATATTTGCCAAACTTAAACACAAGGACCTTAAGGAAGGAAAATGTTCTTGCTTCTGCCCTGTGTACAGCCAGGAAGCAAATGAAGAAATAGGCTTTGATAACCATATAAATGAAAGCCATGTGTCACTGGATTGAGTTTGTGGACCTGGAACAGAAAAAAAAATACACACAAATAAAACAGATGCTCTCATCGTGACTGGTTTCTGGTTCAAAGACAGATCCCCAGCAGCGTATAACTCACAGAAAGTGAAGCTAAGAGGAAGTTCAAGTTTCCATGAAGCAACAGGGAATACAGCATTGTGCAACAGCTTTTCCAAACCAAACGTACATTCAGGCATTGCCCAATCAAATGATAGCCAACAATGTATGCAACAAAGAACTGATTGAATCTTGCTATAAGACACAACCCAAATGACGCTATTAAATACCTTAATCTTGGAGCTGACAGAATTGTGGCATGGAGTTTTGTGAGTAGAAGTTATAATGAAGCAGTGGTATTACACACATACACACACTCTTTCAACTTCTAACACAAAACTGGAGGCTGGAGGAATGGCATGTGGCATCATCAGCCAAGATTTTTCAGGCATAAGGAATTATCTCATACAACCAACTGTAGGTTAGGAAACTGTCCTATTAATTATGGCTGATGAAGAAGCGCTTCTCTTCACACTTTGAAAATTTTCAGTTAATATTTTCAACTACATAGGACAGTCTTCATGTTTGGGATTGACCTGCTGACTTTATAAAGAAGCAGAGCAGCCCAAACCCCGCAAAAATTACAGATCTCTGTTATGTGTCTCTGCCAAAGTCCATACAGAAACAGAAGACCGGAGTGCACCAAGCCAAGTGCTCTCCATTAGAAGGTATCCTCACAAACATCAGGGAGGGCTGGGATCTGATTCTCCTCCCATTTCTATGAATAAATCTGAAGAGGATTTTCATTAAAGTCAATGAGAAGAGACTGAGTGCAAAATAATTAGCATAAAATTATGTAATGTACTGAACAGAAGTATTCTCACATGAGGGAAAGTTGTGTTTTGGGAAAACATGAACTAGTTGATCACAAGTTACTGGAATGCAGGTGGAGATACATGGAAGTGCACAGTATCTATATGAAGTCACACCAGATGATCTGATAGTCCTTTTCGAATCTATGAATCTATTAATTGCCTGACTCAGTTTCAGGAGAGGACAGCAAAATACTCTGTGAAAGATCAGCTACTCCGTGAGCACACTGACACTGTCAAAGACCCAGGATCTCGACCAGATTAGTAGCACGGAGCCTGACACTGCGGGGGGTGCTGTGCACTCCCACGGGAGGCAGCTCCTCTGGCACACCAGCTCCCAGGGCTCCTGGGAGCAGACCTGCCCTCTGTAATTCCCATTACACCCTCACTTACCTGATGCTAAACCTCTTAACATTGTCTCAATCCGTTTAGAATTGGCCTTACAAAAGTGGCGTTCGAAAAAAACTGCATTTACAAACAATCCATGGTGCACAGATGTATAATGCTGGATTTCAGGCAGTTTTCTCTGCAAACAGAAGGAGTTTAAATTTCTTTTGGTAATAACCCCTTTTGACTTGCCCACATGTAGACAGTAATTATTACTGCTTTTTACAGCTAGGGTATTTTAATCCCAACACGTCTCATTCCCTCTCCCACATAGACTGTCTTTGAAGCAACAATAACAAGTACCAGCTTCCCTAGGCCAGTTTGCAAATTTGCCTCACGGCTAAAACAGTCAGAGCAGGCTTAGTAGGTCAGAATTGGATTTCCCAAATATGAACCATTCCGGAAAAAAAAGTCTTTTTCTTATTGTTAACTTATTAATCATTAGAGAAAAAGAGAAGTGTTGGGGGGTGGGGGGGGCAGACATCCCCCTGAGTGAATTATATATGGAAAATAACTGCACAAAATGCCCTGACTCTATTGAATTCAATGGGAGTTTTGCCACCAGCTTCAGCAGAGCCACAATTTCATCCACTGGCTCCAGAGCGACATCTCATATGTCACCATTGACTAGTAGCAGCAGAGAGTTCACCACCGGGCCTCCCATTACCATATAAAACATAAAGGAAAGCTGAGGTGTCTCTGTGGGGATCTGGCAGCCTCACAGGACTCATCCAGTTTTGTTTACTTTTAATTACCGTTACAGTCAAGGGCACTAAAAGCTGTGTGGAGTCTGGGAACAAACTGTTTTGATCGCCCTCAGACACGCATTATCCCAGCACAGCCCTGGCAGTGCATGGTAGCGGTATCCAGCCAGAGGAGCTCCACTTGCAGGGACCTTCCAAAAGGGACCTTCCATTTCCTGTCACAGGGTGGACTGACTCCATTGCTTCCTCCTGCATCCCTGGCCACCCTCCTAGGACCTGCGCAGGGGATTGATGTATCTCCCTGCAGATCCAGGGGTGCTTGTTCATGCTTTTTTCTAAGGTCAGGCTGAATGCTATTGCTGCTGGTCACCAGCCAGATGTGCCAGCTGTGACCCAGCCACATGTCCCCTCAGCACGTATATTGGGCACAGCAGGCTCGAGGAACACGAGCCTGTGGGTAGGCTGAAGGAAAGACAGAGAGAACAGGCACAATACGTGTCACTGATGAATTTGTTAAAGGCTAGTCCATAACGGGCACGGCTTTGTTATCACACCTGGAGCTGCAGCCATTCAGTCCCTCGCTGACAGACCCCATTTAAAGCCCCCATTCATCTTAAGCTGAAGCATTTTGTTTCTCCATCTCCTAATGCAGTCAAACCTTCCTGATGAAAAGCACCCCCAGCAGATATATTGCCATGAAAAAGTTGCTCTAATGAACTGGCAGGAAAACCAGTTTCACAGAAAGAAGATCCCTGAGCAGCCCCATTCACAATTGCCCCTCGCATCCACAGGCTCTTGTGCTAATTAGGAATGACACCTTTAATTGCCAGTATTGAAACCCACAAGAGCTAACAGATCGCAGCCTAAATCTGTGATATTGTCAACCCAGGAGGCAGCTCAGCAGTTTTTTTTTTGAGTCAGTGGCTTGTTTCCCTATGACGCCTTGAGAAAAGGTTTCCTTGTGTAATGTCTACAAACCTAAAATAACAGGGAATACTTAAATTGAGGTAGAAGGCAATTTAAAGCCCAGCTAAAACTCCTCTGCTGAAATCTCTAATGGTAGGAGAAATGTGCATTTCCAACACATAATTAGGAAGAGACAAATAGAGGGTGTGGAGTCTTACTATGGAATGTTAATTACAAGCAGATCCTGAATCCCCGGGTTGAGTTCCAGCCAATTGAGGACACACATTGAAATGTACTTAGTGATATGCTCATTTCTACTTAATTACTTGTGAGACAAAGTGCTCACAGCCAAAGGATATTTCTTTAGGATGCAGAGGATAGCTCTGAGAAGGATTGATAAATGTAAAAGACACATGAAGCCATATCAGTCCACCTACTTGCCAATTAAGGGTATTTCACAATGGCTTTTTTCCTAGTGCTGTGCGTTGCCTATTTTAATGTCCTAAGTGATAAGGTTTCCACCACTTCCCTTGAAAGATTAGAGATGTCTCACAGCCAAGATTTTTTCTCCCTGTGATATTCAGCCTGCATTGTCTTCTCTTTTATTATAGTTCAACTGTTTTTTTCTGAAAAAAATTATCCTAAATAATTTCTCTCTCCCCTCATTAACTAGATCCTGTTGGCAGACACAAGGGTTGCACTGCAACGGGTGTCTAGGAAGATATTTTGGTTGAATTAAACTCACTTTTTTCCAGGCATGGGTACTGCAGCAGCAACCAAGCAGAGCAAAAGACCTGTGTGGGAAGATGAAGAAGGCTCCTTACAGTCTGTCCCATTCTCCAGACCTCCCAAATTTCATAGCATCTGAGACCCTGGTACCATGTGTTCCACAGAGGACAGTGGGTGCATTCTCTGTGCTTTAAATCAAGCAACAGAACTAAGTGGCAGAAGATGGCTGGTGAGGACTGGCAGCCAGGCTACTCATCTTCACCTGCAGACTGGTATCGCAGACCCTTTAAAACATATCCCTGGATGAACTCTGTCAATTGACCTAAAGTGGTAGATTATGAGTCAAGACAACAGCCACATCAGCATGAAGTGATTATGAAGAGGCTGTGCTGCAAACACACGAAGTTCAGACTGAGGTACAGAAGGCAGGAGCCAGTTATGTGAGCCTCAAGAGCATGGCACAAGTCTGCACTCTTTGCCTTGCGTATAGATGCAGGCTCAATTTTGCCCCTGCGTGCGTCACTAAGGACTTTGACCTGCTTCCCTCATCCTCCTTCCTACCCCACTCTTTCCTCTGAATTTTTCTGCTGCAGTTAACAGGACTGTCTGCATGGTAAGACCAAGAGTCAGGCCTGGGCCCCTTTAGCTTTGTCATATCAGACAAATCAGAGCTGCCAATGCCGCACCAGCCATAGATGAAACCTATGTCTGTAATTACATTCAAAGTCAAGTGGGAAGAATCATATCCGACATGATCAAAGTGTGATATCAGTTGATTGCTATTCAGCAGACAGCAGAAAAGTTCAGGCCATTTATTGCTCCCAAACATATCAAGGAGCTCACGCAGTAGTCAGGACCTAGAAATAACCACCAGTGTCCTAAACCCACTTGAAGACAGCATGTTTCCATAGGCTGACAAAGCAACAAGTTGCACTTGGCAACACAATGCATGATAGCTTAGCTGGCATGATGTATAAGGTACAAGAAAACACCTCGTGTTCCCCAGTCCTCCTGAGAAGCGATGTGTACCAGCTGAGAATGCCCCCTTGCACTTGTGATCATCCAGGTGAGGAGAGTCGTCCCTCACAGCATGTGGATTTGCATTGCTGCCTGTTTGTGCTGGTTGATAAGAGACATCCAGAGGATGCAACTGTCTGTCAGTAAGTGGCTGCCTGGCTTTAGAGTAAGCACAAGGTCAGACATCATCAGGAAAAAAACAGGGAGTTGGAAATTACTAAAAAATAAGAAAGGGAGAGAAAGTAGAAAAAGTGTAGTGTAGATAAAAACCACTATCAGTTCTTTCTCTAAATCTGCCACCTCTTTATTCCCAAAACCACTTGAGCAAGAGAATACTGGCCCTGCTGTCTGAGTCATATGCCACAATTGTCTCTGAGGTCAGTACCAAAGAAGCAACATAAGGCATCTAAACAAAACCAGGGAGCACATTGGTTTCTTGACCACTAAGGCCAACTCAAAATCCCACCGGCAACAGTTTTCTGTTGACAGAAAAGGAGCACCCACGCTGGCAGTGGTGAATCTGTGGCAGTACAAGAAAATGGAACTGGGATCTGAACATTAGGACATAGCTCCATCCAGATAGATACCACAAACTGAAAAAAGTGGGAGAAAAAAGTAGAAATCCATGCAGACCTCACCCACAAAAGGATCAGCGATTCGTCTTCACTGGAACAGCTCCTTGGTTGCAGGCATGGTTTTCAGCCCTGCCTCTGTCTTTTACTTCCCCAGCATATTTTAGTCATGCTCAGACCGGGCTCGTATCTCACAGTGGTCAAGGCCTTCCTTCACCTTTTAATCTCTCTTATTCCACACCCTGGACATGTGGGACAACAGAGCCCCAAAGAGGAATCACAGAGATGAAATGGAGATAGGGTAGAGGGCATAAAGAGATGAGAAAGACAGATCACCCTCATTTCAATGGCTTATGGGTCATGGAAAAAGTGAGTACAGGAAAGCTTAGTAAACAAGTTGGAGTGCCTGATTTAGTCCTCTTCCTTTTGACCAGGACTGGGTAGAGTTAACAGTACTCTAGAAACCAGAAGACTCCTTTCTTCTTTCTGATAACTCCCCATTAGATTAGATTGTCTCCAGGTCATTACCCTCATCAGTTCCTAAGTCAAGCTAAAGCCATGTGAACATCTAATGACAAACCTCTCCATCTCCAGCATAGTCCATTAGCACAAGTTTTCTGACAAGTTATGACATTATGCTCCCATGACAAGAGGCGAGTTGGTCATAATGAATTTACACCACTCTGATTTCTGCTAACCTAGCAAACTTCCTTTAAAAATCAAACATGACCAAGGGCAACACCCAGGGGATGACATAGTCTGTTGGTGGAGTTCCTTACAAAAGGAAAGGGCATGCAGAGAGGAGAAAGGTGTTGTCTGTGTGAGATCATCCTTCTGATGACTACAATACAGGTCCAAACGGGATGTCCATAGTTCAAGTTCTAAACCTTTTCATGATACCTGGCTCAATTTCCATACGCTCTCCTAGTCATAGTTGCTTTGAGCAGTTAGGAGGAATAAAGATGGCACATCATGCTATTTAACCCCTGGCTAACCTGTTCACCATCACAATAACTTACTCCATAGTTTAAATACCTGCCCTTTATGTGAGTAACGTAGTAAAATCAAAGAACAGAGTTCAACACAGAGGATCCAGATGTGTCAATGCACCTAAACAAGCTACCTGGAGCTTAGATTCAAGGATGCAGGAATAAATACCTGTTCTTATGTCACTATTGCTTTCCCAGTGCAGATGGGTGGCAGGCAACATCTGGAACAATGCTACTATTTGGTGGCCAAGGTGAGATAACACTGAAGGAAAGAAATGAACTGCTAACAGGGGTCAATACAAAGTACTATTTCTGGATCTATTTTGATGACAATCTCTTAAGTACCAGAATTTTTGGAGAATGGTTTCAAGTACATCATGCCTGAAGGGCCTGAAAGCAGATTATACCCTTAAATAAATTGTTGGGTTGTATTTACTTACATGACTTGATAGATCAGCTGACGAGCTGGGAACAGAATAATGGTCTCTTTGTCAGATGAGAAGGTGGAAGCAATGGACATTTGAGGGTTTCTTCATTTGCCAGCATCTGAGACACACAAGTGTTTCCTTCAGTGTTTCCCATCCTCCTGCCCCATGTTGGAGTTCTTGCCAGCAGATCCCCTCTGAGGAGGACCATTCAAGAAATTGCCACCCCAGGAAATGGGATTTTTCAGCCTAACAAAAACTTGCACAGAGGACATCTACTTTCCCAATGAAAAACTGAAGATTTCAAGAACTGAAAAACTGCAATGCCAAAACTGCCAAACCCAAACTGTTCTTGGTCCAAAACAAGAACTTCTTTAGAAGTTAAGCCAAAAAATACTGAAAATTTTGCTTTCATTTTTGACAAAACTCAGGAAAAAAACACACTAATTTGTGTTACTTCCATTTGTTCAGTTGGTTTCAATCAAAACCCAAAATATTCTGCACAAACCAATTATAAGCAGCTCTCCTGTTACTCACAGAAACTGCAGCATCTTCTGTCAAGTGGTTCAACTTAACACAAAGAGGTCTAAACACACTGAAGGGATGAAATTGAGAGAAGAAAATACTTGCTGCAAACTCTTCAGTTCTGTAACATTTGTCCTTGACCTTTTAACACAGCAGTAAAGGAAGGAAGCAGAAGGGACAGATTGCCATTAGTGTTATTTTATACTAAAGCTAATTTTCACAAGCTTGTGACCAGCACTTGCACCGAACTTGTCTGAGGAAGGCTGGGTTTTGCTATACCACAAAGCTAGAGATTCATCAAAAACAACAGCTTGCTATTCTTCCCACTTCCCCCATCACACCAGACTTTTCTCTTCCCAGTACCTAGATTCAAGCATATACCCCAGCTGCTTCCTAATCCTATTGTAGGCCAAGACTGCAGTGTGCAGTAAGTCCCCTCCGGTTTACCAAACTATGGCTTCCATGGAAAAGAGGGGCCAGTTCGGTGTTATTTGGGTCCCAAATCCTCTGGTAAGCTACAGCAGGCATCAAAGGTACATTTCTAGATCTGGGCACCAAAAAACACCTCCCCAACAGCGCAGAGCCTGTGGGAACCCAACAGTGACCCATGCTACTTATTTGCATCCTCCCTTGTGATTTCTCTTTTGATTCCTTTATCTGTTTCAGAATGACTCAAGCAACAGCACTCGCTCATCAAAGACAAAGTGTTGCCTGGTCAAGCTGTATGGTAAGATCTGGTCTCATACTCAGCGCTTGCACAGCAAAGCACTTGTAACAGTAATGCTTACACCAGAAGAACACTGTTTCACTTGCAAAATTAAGAAATGCCAGATTTACCTTTGCTCGAGCAACTTTAATCCTTTTCTTTCTGATTTAACCCTCTGATGCACAGAATGAAGCCGGGTTTGCGCTTGCCGCCTGTGCAGAAGATCGCGGATAACTTCATTGTACCAGGGAGCTTAAATGAGACACAAGAATGACAGGTGAGAGACACCACTGAGCAGAGACACTATGTCTATAAGAACAAATTAAAAGGCATGAGGGACCTCTGCCTCCCACCAGGCCAAGGGGCACAGCCTGGCTCACCCACTGGCTGCTAACAGCCACAGCCCCCTCAAGAGCCTGCCTGTGACCACCCCATTGAGTGCTTGGCCATGGCTTTCTCCTGGGCCCTATATATAGTGCCCCTCTGGCCCTAAGATAAAACTGTTAATTCTGTATAATAACCCAAGGACTGTCTTGAATCCCAGCAGAGTGGTGTCTCCGTAGCACAGTGCTGTTGGATGGGGGCTGTTGCATGCCCTGAAGTGGGGCAGGCACTGCAGCTGCTGAAGGCATGATGCTGGCTGGGATAGTATGAAAGGGCTGTGGGGAATCTCACCTGGTGCTGGTTTATTTATGGGGCTGGCTGGAGCAGTCCCAGGGTGAGTTGTCCCCAGATCATTCCCTGCAGTGTGTGTGGTTGGGGATGATGCTCAGTTTGTTCCCTCTTTTATTTAGGGATGCAGGAGCACCCTCAGAGATTGTGTACCACCTAAATGCCACTAAGCAGGGCTGTCCAGAAGCAAAGAAAACACTGTCAACAATAAAAATCTCCCCAAGATCCAAAGATAAGAACCTCTGACGCTGAAGCACTGAGATTTTCTCAAGTCAGGTTTTGGTTTACTTTTCCCTCTCTCAGGAAAATAGTTTGTAACTAGCTTAATTTTTAAACAGATATAAACCTAAATAACTTTTGTTCTCCATTATCCCTCTGTAATCCCATTAGCCAGGCTTGTCACACCACTGCTTAGTCTTAGCCAACATGAGTTGCTTATGCATGCTCTTCACTTTTCAGTTTTCTTTTCGATAGGCTTCTTCTCAAAAGTCTATAGTCTTTGAGAAGTTAGGTAGAGCCTTAGGTCTCTGCTACTCACAAAGACTTAATTTATCCAAGAATCTTCCTCTGTGTACAGTTCTTGTTATAGCACCCTGTTGTCACTGACAACAGGCTGCAGCAAAATTGTGAAACCATTTACCATTTATTAACAGATCCCAGCAGAAACGATTTTCCTGTTTGCATACAATGTGTGTCTTGCCCTCTGACTTTTCTATTGCATCAGAGCTGTCAGTGAAATGTGGAGCAAACTATGTGTTATAAGGTTCATGGTCCAGCCACATCACAACACAAATGACATTCCCATGCAGACTCATCCCCTTCAGAATGCAAAACTGAAAATATCAATTTGTTTTAAACCTCTAAAAATATAAGTATTAGAGACCTTATGAGAAATGTTGAAACCTAATTTTCAGCACCACAAGAAATGCCTCCTTGCCTGACCTCAAAGCAATATAAATGGAGTAGGAAGTTGCTTAGAGATTATTCAGCAAAGGAGTATTTACAACAGGTAGCTTTACTTAACCTAAGCTGCTCAGCATTTACTCTTTCAATTGAGTAAAACTACACTTTGCATTTGACAGAAGTGTAGCATTAATTAAAAGCACCATACATTTCAGCTGACTTTGCAAATCCTGCACATCCAGCAAGTTATTTGTGATAAAACAAGTGAATCGCAAGCATGACCCAGCACTTACAAGCCCCAAACTGATCCTCAGTACAAAGCATTCTAAGTATTTTTGCTACTTTTGTGAGACTTTACAACCTGATTATTTCACTACAAAAACTAAAATAAATGGTCTGCCAGCCAGTAATATTAATAAAGTACCTTTAGATAAAATGAAAACTCTCCCTATTGACCTAACAAGATGACTATGCCATGTATGATTGTGGATAAGTACCAACATTGCCTCTTTGCCAGTACCTGACTGTCTGTACTCTGGGGTTTTGATATATTAAGAGCAGGGGATGAAAAGTGCTCTTATAGGACCTGCATATTACCTGCCTGGGCTGGATCTCTGGGTACTCCTGAAGCATAGCTGGGAAACAAGGAAAACTGCACATCCCTGTGAGAGTCCCTCCAAAGCATGGGGCTGTCACAGGTGTGTCTGTGTGTGCTGGTGTCTCTGCAGATGTACCTGCTCTGTGAAATGTGTGGGACAGACAGAAACCAGGGTAGACATCAGCTCCCAAAAATAAGAGTCAGAAAAGTAGAAATAGTAAGATTCCCCTTTCTCTAGAGAGCCTGGTCTGGCACAAGCTGCACTCTGTGCTGTGTGTCTGGGAGAGCCAGCTGCTTCATAGAATCATAGAACCTTTGGGTTGGAAGGGAACTTTAATGGTCACCTTGTCCAAACCCCCTTCCAGTGAGCAGGGACATCTTCAACTAGATCAGGTTGCTCAGAGCCCCATCCAACCTGACCTGGAATGTTTACAGGGACGGGGCATCTACCCCATCTACTCTGGGCAAGCTGTGCCAGTGTTTCACCACCCTCACTGGGAAAAATTTCTTCCTTATACCTAGTCTAAATCCATGGTCTTTTAGTTTAAAACCATTACCCGTTATCCTATCGCTACAGGCCCTGCTAAAAAGTCTGTCCCCATCTTTCTTACAAGCCCCCTTTAAGTACTGGAAGGCTGCAATAAGGTCTCCCCAGAGAGAGAGGGGAGAGCCTTCTCTTCTCCAGGCTGAACAACCCCAAGTCTCTCAGCCTGTCCTCACAGGAGAGGTGTTCCATCCCTCTGATCATTTCTGTGTCCCTGCTCTGGACCCAATCCAACAAGTCCATGTCTTTCCTGTGCTGAGCGTTCCAGAGCTGGGTTCATGAGGACATCATCCCCAAAGAGACTCTCCTGGAAGCTTGGTTTATCTGCATTTCTAAGGGGGTGTTACTTTGCATGTCTCTTTTTCCAGAAGCCGTGAACTCCTGTTTTCCTGACCCACACAGCTGCCTCAGTCCTGAGACTGGGAGGAACCTGCTTTGCTGCTCCTAGGCCAGCCCAATTTATTCCAGTGGATTTGTACCTATCTTGCACATGGGAGGGCAGACTGGTGACTGTAGCGTCTGCCTGGCAGCAGGAATTCCTCTTCAGCAGCTAAAACAACTCACTGGAGGGAAAATGCCATAACTGTACACCAGACTTGCCAAGAGCAGTTTCACTACTGATTTCTGCATGGTCAAACCAAAGACCATGCATGGGACACTGCTTTGTAGCTGAGCCTGAGAGTACATTTACAGATTACTTGGAGCAGCTGCTGAGCTAGACCAAGAAGTTCTTTCCTAGGCACCCAATAAATAGATATTTTTAGCAGCAACAAAAATAGATTTCAATTAACGTCTTTTAGAAAGATAGCATTTCACATCCCTCTTTGATATTTAACAGGGATAAAAAGTACTAGGTTAGCACTCTTCTTAGTGTGGGGACCCTAAATGCTGTAAGCACATCTGTCAATGGAGGGTTGCATAACAAAATACAGAATAAAACTCATGTGGAAATATCATTAACCAAGGTAACCGTTTTTTGGCACAGGAACATTCTGGACCATAACAGTGCTGCAAACCAGGCTATGCATAGAGGCCATTTGTTCTAGGGTTACATTCATCCTTCTCCTTTCCTTTGAGCCATCAGAGGCCGGATGCATTCACCTTCAGATCATGCTTCAAAGCCCATCTCCCCTTTTGCTGGGTGCTAAGGGAGGATAAAGGTGTAAAGGCTGCTGGGTTTTTATCTGCAGGACTTGTGTTAGCCAGAGATGATGGCAGTGTGGAAAGTGGGTCTGCTATCACAGTCCTGTGTTGAAAACCAAAGGAACTGCTGCAAAGTTTGGCGTATCATGGAAGACCGAAACCATACTGTTTGAGGGCAGACTCTCCCAGTGTCTCATCAAGTCATCTCTTGATCCTTGGGCTGTCTCTTCAAAACCCGTGTAGGAAGGCATTACCTTAGGAGCAAGACATGGCTCCAGTGACAAAAGGAGGTGCAGCAACTGTCTTAGGAGCTGGATTATCTGCAGTGCTTTGGGATTGTAACTAGCCTGCATTTAAACAGTGGCTGCAGAGAAGCAGGACGGGATTGAAGACAGCGCAATAGCGAGCAGACATGTCCCAGGACATCACGGGAGCACTGAGGATTTATACTGGAGGCAGTATAAACACGTCAGTTCAAAGTTACACCAGAGAGAAAGAGCCCTGCCAAGAGACCTGTGAGCCTACAGTCATGCTGGGAGGACACACTGGGTCACTCGGTGTGCAGCCAAAGATTTCTACATCACACTCTGCTTAGCTGTCCCATGGAGGAGGTAGGAAAATGAGGACAACGAAGGGGATGAGGCATTTGCAGTCAGCACGGCCATCAGGCACAGGTGCAGAGGAACTTGCTCCATGGGACACCTCATGCATGGGGGTGCAGGCTGAAGCCTATTTGTTACCCACCTGCAACAAAACCCGCAGAGACGTTTTATGATTATAGCATGTGACAGCATCCAGCGCACGTCTGGGAGGTGAGGAGCTGAGATGTGTGCTGCTCAGAGAGGAGCTGGCAGGGAGGGCAGAGGCCACCACCCGAGCTCTCCCCCAGCCCTGAACAAAGTGAGAAAGATGTCTGGGTTAATGCTGAACTGCTGCTCTGGTACTGGCAGCAGTGTGAGAGACCACCTTGTATGCAAGACTTGAACTTAGATCTTTCTTCAAGAGGCTTTGTATGGGCACTAGTTAACTCTGCTAACACAGCCAAAACGTAAATCTGGACAATTCAGCTCACTTAAATTTATTTTCCCACTAAAGAAACAGCTCCTTTTTACTGTCTCTGCTTGACTGCTGTGCAACATTGCACAAAATACTACTCCAACCTTAGTGGCATTTCCCAAGGGGAGGAACTTGCTTCTTACATATCCTCCCTCCTTCCTATGGCCGCCACGTGGCCTGATGAAACGCACTGCAAGTGTAAAGTGTTCCCACGCTTGCCTGAAAGGGTCTCTTCTAAGGGTTGAAGAGAAGAGGTTTTGTATCATACCCCAGATGTGATTTCTAGGCTGTATTGCCACTCTCCCGTGACATGCGCAAAGCTTTCGAGCTTTCCTTACACAGACAACAAATGTGACAAACAGCTGGCTGAAATACAGCCTCACAGTGCTGCAGGGTAGATTTTATTCTGGTCACAGCATTTGACAGGACCTGTAAAAACGGGGCAGGGCGGGACACCACGGGAAAAAAATGCATGGAAAGGGATCTTCCCAATAGGCAAAGGAGACCCTCCTGAAGCAGGACCTCTCAGGGACTTTCTTGGCTTGCAAGCATGGCCAGGTCTACTTTACATCTGTGCACACACACACACACGCACATGCACAGATATATTTATACACACATATTCATACACACACAGATGACTATATATACACACATGAATGTGTGTGTTTATATATGATGGACTGCGCTTGTGTCTGTGCGTATATAATTTATTATGTTCTGCTGTATTTTTGACATTTGTTATGACATCTATAATTTGTGGTCTGAGAAGGCTGAGCCATGAAATGTGGTGAGCCAAACTGGTTTGAATGTCTTTACTGAAAAATAAGGGTTAGATTTAAAAGACATTTCCCTCCCCAAAAAAATTTAAAATATTTTTTTTAATCTATACTTTTTCAATTTTTATGTTTTCACATTGCAAGGGGAAAACATGCTCTTTTGCACACCTTCTTTCTCATCTCTCTCTCTCTTTTTTTTTTTTTTTTTTTTTTTTTAAGCACTGGTCAAAGGCAGAAAAAGAAGCAAAAGCTAAGAAGCAGACATAGGGTTTGGTCTTGGCTATTTCATTTCTCCACTTTCTTCTTTTATATTCCTAAATGAAAAATAGGAGGTGATATTTTAGGAGTAACAGAAAGCTGGCCCGACAGTTTGTTTTCTTACCATCAGAATGATATCATGTTTTCCTAAACAAAAATAATTCATGAAAAATTTCCAACAAAAGAAAAAGTCTCTCAGGTTTTTTCCATGAAATGAGTGTTTACTGAGCAGCATTGCTGTGAACACTCCCTGCTCTGACTACCAAGGAAGACGTCACAGGAAGCCCGTGGACGAACAGGACAAACACTGGACTTGGGATGAGTAGCACAGCTCTTGGCATCCAGGCGTCCAGCATTCACAGAGGCATCCAAGGAACTTGCAGCCGAGGAAAGTGATGATTGTACCTTTTGCCATCATCTGCTCAGGTTCATGCCATATGTGAACACCTTCCAAAGGAGAAAAATAGAGAGCTGATGAATGTCTATCAGGTCCTAGACCAGTCCTTGGGAAGAAAAGAACATAAACCTCTATTGCTCCTGGAGGATGGGATGGCAAAGACATATCATTTGTATATGCCGGAAAGCAGTGAGGTTTGTGGTCATTCTGGGCTGAATTACACATTCTTTGGGGTACCCCTGAGAACGGCACAACTCCTTCATAAAGATGATCTCTGCCATAACAGGCAACACTATCATCCCCAGAAAAGACTCATCATGATTCAGGGAAGTGAAGAATTACTTAGAAATTACACAATCCTTTAGAAATCCCATCACCAATGCTTTGAGCAAGGTGAAGTCCTCCCATCTGCACCATAGTGTAAGAGGCCAATGGAAGGAGCAGAGGACAGGCAAGCGGTGCCAAGGGAGGTACGTGTCCCTCACACACACCACTGGTAGCATTTTAGCACTGGTGCTTTTAACCTTGGAACTGCTCAACCATCATTGGGCAGGAAGTAGAAAAGCAATATACTAACAAAGCTTGGGTGAGACACAACACCCTGTGCCGTCAGGCAAGGCAGAATACAAATATGCCTTTAAGAGGAAAAAAAACCTATCTAAGAAAACAAATGTTAGCAATGTATGAGTCCCCTCCTTCATCAAGAAGAAATATTTAATTTTTTTCAAACTAATCTCTGTGTATTTGAAAGCAGAGGTAAACAAGCTCATCTCACCTAAGGCCCATCCATCCAGATACCAAATATTGCCTTTGTAGCTTAATATTTGTGTATCAGTAACATATTAAGCATCAAGGTACTGCTATGTTAGGCATAATAAAATAGTTATTTATCCACCAAAACCACAAAACCTAGATTAATAACTCAAGAAGTAAAACCAGATTGTTGGGACGGTAGGCGGAAAAAGAGAAAATACACCGGAACAATAAGTGCACTATAGCTTTGAATTTTCTTTAAACTAAGTTTGTTCTCCTGAATAAAGTTCTTGAAGGATGAAAACATTATATTCATTACAATTGATTTATAAGGCCCTTTATTCTGTTTCGCTTAACTACAAAAGCTTTTTTCTCTTTGAAAGAAAAAGTTCTGTAGGAGAAGACAGTCATGTTCATATCCTCTCATTTCAGTACCTAATTCATCTTCTGTTCCTGTTTTCACATCTAGGAAATTAAAGTACAAGAGCCCAGAGAGCAAATGACATTCACAGAAAAGGATACCCTTGCATTCCTGGTCAAAAGAAGAAGGAGACGCACTAATTACTGGATTACAACGAGGCTTTTTACCACCCTCTGAATCTCTAAGAGGAATAAAAAATACACCCCACATCAGGGCCGAGATATCGAGTAATCGGCTAGCTTTGTTCAGACACAACAAGGGCAGATGAAAGTAAAATGTCTGAATTCTTTCAAGTGAGGAAAAACACAACTCTTTTTCCTAAGGGGAGAAATCAAATTGTTATGGTTTTGTTTTTAATTTGGCTCCTTCGATGGGCAAATTTATTTATGTGCAGATTATCACTGTTCCTACACACATTTCAGCCCACGCTGTCCGAAGCCCACGCTGGAGGACATGCGCCTGGCTCATGGTCACTCTGCCATAGGATCTCTGCCAGAGGTGATGACACTTACTCCTTCTGTCCTACCAGGACACCACTACCTGAGCATATACCCGTCTGAGGAGATCCCACCTTCCTCACGCCGTCTGCCTCACGCTGTGCTGGGGCTCCCACAGCAGGTTTTCAGCAGCGCCGTGGCTCAGGTCCCGCAGGCAGAGCCTCATGCTTCTGGCTCCCTCGGGCACCGGCAGGCAGCCATGGCTGCACAGCAAATGCTTCGAAACATGCCTGCGCAGACACGTTGCAGTCTGAGACCAGCACGATCCCCGGGAGTCAGTGGCCTCCAGGATGCCAGGTGGCTTCGGGTGGTTCACAGCAGCGGTGACCCACCAAAGCCTCTGGAAATGCAATACCTGGTGCAGGTGTGTCTCAGAGCTGGATTTAGCAGCTGATCTAATACGGGTTCTGGAGAGGTGCAGGTTCCTTCTCTGTTTCCAGAATTCACTTATCCTACAAGACTTATTCAAGGCAATTCTTTCTACCTCAAGCTGCAGGATTTTGCAGCTCCAAAGGGAATCTGAGACTTTTGTTCCTGGGCACCATGTCATGACAAACTCCATAATGGAAAAGTAATGACTTTGGAACAGGCATATTTAAAAAAAAAAAAAAAAAAAGACTTTTAGAGATTAAATAAAATCTGGGCCCTTATCCAGGTAGAGATCTTAGCCTGGCATTCCAGCTACATTCTTTCTGTTATTAAAATAATTTAGGAAACCAGGCAGCCTGCTCTGCATTCAATCATGTTAGCCCACGCTGTGTCAATTTGAATTCCGCCTGTGGTGATAACAGTTGAAAATCTGATGGGCCAGATACCGAACTGACAAAAATCGGCGTTGCTCCATTACAATCAGTGGGGTTTTGCCAATTTACCCTTGTTAAAGGTCTGGACCTCTACTTGTAGGCAGGCATTTTTCCAGACAGCAAAACAGTCTCCTACCTTTTTGGCAAAGGAAAAAATAAAGGAACAATTTAGTGATACTTTGGAAAGTGACATGACCATGATAATGTGACTTGAAAATTATGTTCTTGGCTCATTTTCAGCATACTTGAAACTCAGCTAGAACCATGTCCAGGATCTTCAAATGTGATCAATAGCTAAAATGTGGTACCATTTTGCAATGTAGATGCCACTAGCTTCCAAACCGGAGATTACTATTTTTCCATTTTAATTCATTAAGATATCTTAACAACTCTGTTAAAAAGCCCTTTCTGATGAAAACACCAACATCTGCATGTGTAAGCAGCCACGTAAAAATATTTCATCTTCCATCCAATTGCTTTTTCAAGACTAAAAATTTAAGTTCATCTTTACAGTAGCAAGTCCACAAGCCTTGGGAGATGACGCTTTAGTTATTTGGCACTTAGCTGATCAGCAATTGGGGCAGCTTACCTTTATCCTGTGCACCGCCCTGCCGCAGTTCACATGATGAGAGAGCGGGGCAGGGCAGTCCCTTCCCTGTCCATGTTAGTTACTTCTATGCCTGAGCAGCATTTCTCCTGCCTTCCTTGAGATGACCCTACAGCTCTGCAAGATGGTGCTACAAATAGTCATTACTTGGAGAACTGGTCAAAAATCTTAGACTTACACTTAGACAGTCACAAGACCATGCTAAATCCTGTGCCTTCACCTTGTTTGGTTTAGTAGCATAGACCTGGCCAGATAGGGCAATAGGAGTCTGGCAGTTTGCATGTAGGTGTATGCACATATATATGCACATATATATGCAACACTGACCTTATAAGCAACAGTGCTGACCAACACCTGTAGGCACTACCATAGCTAATTATAACACTGAGCATGCACTGGAAAAAGTAATCAAATACTTACATTCAGCCATTTCTCAAATTTCTCAAATTCAACCATTTCTCAAATTTATCAAACAGGCCTTTGACACTGTTTCTCACAGCATTCTCCTGGAGAAACTGGCGGCTTATTGCTTGGACAGGTGTACACTTATTTGGGTTAAAAAACTGGCTGGATGGTCAAGCCCAAAGACTTCTGATGAATGGATTTAAATCCAGCTGGTGGCCAGTCACAAGTGGTGTTCCCCAGAGCTCAATTTTGGGGCCGGTCTTTTTTAACAATTTTATCAATGGTCAGACGAGAGGATCAAGTGCTCCCTCAGTAAGTTTGCAGATGACACCAAGCTGGGCAGGAGCGTTGATCTCCTTGAAGGTAGGAAGGCTCTACAGAGGGATCTGGACAGGCTGGATCGATGGGCCAAGGCCAATTGTATGAGATTCAACAAGGCCAAGTGGCAGGTCCTGCACTTCAGTCACAACAACCCCATGTAATGATACAGGTTTGGGGAAGGGAAAAGTGGCTGGAGAGCTGCCTGGCGGAAAAGGACGTGGGGCTGTTGGTCAACAATCAACTGTATATAAGCCAGTAGTGTGCTGAGGTGGCCAAGAAGGCCAACAGCATCCTGGCCTGTATCAGAAATTGTGTGGCCATCAGGAGTAAGGAAGTGATTGTCCCCCAGTACTCAGCACTGGTGAGGCCATACCTCCAATACTGTGTTCAGTTTTGGGCCCCTCACTACAAGAAAGACATTGAGGTGCTGGAGCATGTCCAGAGAAGGGCAACAAAGCTGGTGAAGGGTCTGGAGCACAAGTCTTATGAGGAGCGGCTGAGGGAACTGGGGTTGTTTAGCCTGGAGAAAAAGAGTCTCACGGGAGACCTTATCATGCACCCTACAGCTACCTTAAAGGAGGTTATAGTGAGGTGGGTCTCAATCTCTTCTCCTAAGTAGTAAGTGATAGTAGGAGACAAAATGGCCTCAGGCTGCGCCAGGGGAGAGTTAGACTAGATATTCGGAAAAAAATTCTGCACTGAAAGGGTTGTCAAGCATTGGAACAGGCTGCCCAGGGAAGTGGTGGAGTGACCATTCCTGAAGGCATTTAAAAGACATGTAGATGTGGTTCTTAGGGACATGGTTTAGTGGTGGACTTGGCAGTATTAGGTTAACTGTTGGACTCAATGATTTTAAAGGTCCTTTTCAACCTAAATTATTCTATGATTCTATGACGTCTGAGCTTTTGAACATCATGTACTTACAGTGAATAAGCTGTGGACAGGAAACCCTCCTACAGTTTCCCAGTAAGGATAAATCTGAGCCAATCACAACAGGACTCACACAGAGCTATGGATGAGTAGAGAAAAGGCATCATAGATTAAGTAATAGCACTTGGTTTCTTAAATTGGCTTTTATTCCCAATTTCTCAGAGCACTAGGATGGCTTCAGCAATGGAAAGGCATGGCTAGATCTTCAGATCTGCCTGCTGGTGAATTTGCCTTGGGAAGGTCACCTCCAGTGACATCTCCCGTACCAACCCCTTCTGCAGAGGGCAGAGCTGGGAGGAAGGCAGTGCAGCAAGGCCACCCATTATCTCCAGCTACTGGCATAAGCCCTGCTTTGAGATAGCAGGTGCTAGAGATGTAAGCAGCAAACCAACTGATCTAAGTTATTCATTGCAACATCCAGCAAACTTCACTTTTTCAGGGAGCAGAACGGAGATTTACACCCACCTTATTCTTACCCGTCCTATCTTTAGCTTCTGCAGTGAACTGCAGAGCCTGCTCTGACAATTCGGCTCACAGAACTAAACTGAGACGATACTGTGTAGTAGTTCTGTCTTCATGCTTTAGCAGAGGTCAAGAATCCTTCAGCTTCTTTACTTGTGTTGAAGGACTTTCTATTTTGTTTAGTTTTCAGAGCAGATAGAATCTCATTGATGCCATTTAAATGCATCCACCATGAACTCTAAGACGCAGGAAATAACATTTTCTTTTTCTTAAGCATCCCAGGAGACTGCAATGATTATATTAAAATTTTAATCACAAACTCCTTACGCTAAAATCACAAAGGATTCACTGTGTTAGAGAATTTCACAATACGAAGCTCTTTTATAAATTTGTGTCAGATAGCAATTTGCTGTCTGGGAAATGCAAATCAGTTATTAATGAGCCAAATTGCTAACATCAAACCTGGTATCTATACGCAAGAAAGAGACAAAAATCTTTCACAGGATTATAAAGTTCTACATGCACTAGCCTGAAGAATTTTATTCCATGTTTCCTGAACTGAGAGACATCACTTTTGATGCAAATACTGTTGAACAACCACATGTCATTCTACAGTAATACCTCCACCTGATCCACACAGTGTTGTAGGGCTTTAGAAGCGATGATCTGCACATTAATAACTGAAAAACTATTCTGAAAGACTGACCTACTGCATTTCAGCCTTTGTAACCAGAGACTAGATTTTTGGTTCAGATGGATATAGTTCTAGCACAGGCTTAAATCAAGATTAGAATGCAGTCAGATCCAAAGCAAGTGGCAAGGCAAAGTCTACAGCCTCTGCTAGAACCATGCAGGCTCCTCAACAGCTACAAGGACAGCTCAGAGCTCAACATCTACCCCAACAAACACACCCTGACCTCTGTTCTGAATTTCAGAGCTGTTCCTTGAATATACAAAAACAAAAATCTTGGACTTTAGCAGCTTCCATATGTTAGGATCCTAGCTGATATGTTAGGATCCTAACTGATATCAAGCACATTGTTAACTGTGCTTGAAATCTAATTCTGTTGCTTTTTTTCCTGAGTATATTAAAAGATCTACTGCTATTTTTAAAGGGTGAAAAAGGTGGTGAGTAATACAGTGTGGATTCTGGAAGTGAACTTGCAATGCAGCTAGGAACTGAGTATTTAGATTTGAAATCCCAGGTCATTATTGAAATTAATTCTGAATGCCTGCAACTCTTTGCTAATGCCTTCATAGAAAACTACATAGTTTGCATTACTATGAGATTACACAACTCCTTCACTTGCACAATCGTTCCAATAATCAAGAGTGGACTTAGCCTCTGCAGGTGCAAAGTATCTCCAAATAACACAAATGGTTCAATAACTGAAATGGACCTTATTTGTGGGAGAAGTAATTTACAGGTTCTGCTTACTGATTTTTTGATCAGAGCTTAAGAGATTTGAATAGAATTGCCACAAAGATTTAAATTTAAATGTAGGGCAGAGGCAGATAAACTGATTAATTAACTGATCAATTCCATAAGGAGCTTAAAATGTATCTTGTAATTCACAAAGGAAGGCGTAGGATGCAGTGCTGGCCCCACAAGGGTATCTCCCCACGTAGGAGTGTGTCCCACGAATAAAGCAGTTTCATTTCCCTCCCATCAGTGATGCAGCTTCAGAGGACAGCGGATGGAGAGTTTGCCTCCTGCAGCACCATGTGTCCTCCATGCCCGAGTTTGCCCAAAACAAAGAGAGCAAAACCAGACAGAGAAACAAAGATGTGTTGTTTGAGGCTCCAAAGGGCAGCTTCAAACTAGAGCTCCTTCCAGTCATCGGCATGTAGGACTGTGAACTCCGAGCTGGGATATGTATAGTACAGCTCTCTCACTTGCACACAAGCTGTGGCATGTATTTGCAAGTCAGTCGGGACCATGTTCAGACCATCTCCTCTAGGTACCTTGCCTTCGTTGCCATGACAACTGGTAAGACAGTGATGGGCAATGCGGGCTCCCCACGCTCCATGGCTGCCAGACTCTATTCCTTATATAGGCAATGGAGAGAAATAGGCATCTAAGTTAGACTTCTAAAATCAACATTCTGACTACACCCCCACACACTCCCACCCCCAGCCAGCTGCTAGATTCCTGGCTGGTCCCCACAAGCGAGAGGGACCCACTACACACTCACCACTCCTGAACCCGCTTCCTCATTTGACTTCCTCTTCCAATGTGTCATTCAGAAGTGGCAAAGCAACATCTGGGAAATGGTCCAAATCTATGCATTTTTAAAGTGAAGTGTTCAGTGGCAGTTAAACAGCCAGAGCTTTCTGCTCTTCATAATATTAGAAACATTCAGGTTTCTTTGCACTTGGGTTGAGAATGGTGAACTCTACCATTGGACATGAAAGGATGTTTTTATGCATTTCCAGGTCTTTCATCCAGGAAATACATTCCACAGATATGGAATCAGACAGACCTCCTTTAAGCTTCACAATAAAGATGGAATGTTCGAAAAAAGTTACCCATTTCAGTTAGAACTGCTGTAAGTATAAGATCTTGAGACAGCTCCTAGTCCTGGAAGTAGAGAAAACCATTCTCTGCAACTAATGCAAATTCAGATGCATTCCAGGTCAATTCATAGTTCCTGAAAACACACGAAGCCTCTTCCCGTCTTCAGTACCTCTTCCATTTTTATGGCTTCTTCCCTTGCACATATATAACTCCCCATCAGATCTTCAGCAGTGCCACTAGCACCATTCCTGAGATGTCTTCTCTTTCATCTCCTCTTCAGGTGAAATACATGTAGCAGAGTGTCTCACATTGGTAACCTGTGATTTTTTGTTTGTTAGGCTTGAAGGTTTTTGTCTTGTTGTTTTGCTGTTGTTACACAGGCATGTTTTTGAGCTATTTAATTTTTCAATAGATATGCTGCTGTGCATTTATGATAGTGATGGCCAAAGCAATGACCTAGCAAAGAAACGGAGCTTACACTTGGAGCAGAAGGAGGTGCAATTTGTGACATGCCTTAATTCCTGGAGGAGTTCATTCCAGATGTTCAGATAACAGGCTGAAGCTTGTTTCAACAGCCAGGAATTTCATTATCCCAGCAGAGAGAAATCTGTGACAAGGATGACCACCTGGGAACTTCAGCCATTCAAACAGCCTTCAGGAACATCCAGAAAGGGCAAGTTTAGGCACCTCATTCCACGGACTTCAGCTGGCATTCAGTCTTCACACCTACTTGATCCATCTGAAAACTTGGTACCTGATCCCAGGGTCTAAGCTTCTTTAGGGAACAAAGAGAGGAGATGCCTCTTCCTCTACTCACTGAATACAGAGAATTGACTTACACAAGATGCCCAGCTGTTTGGCAGCTAAAGGGAGGAACAATGAACCCCATGCTTGGAGGCAGTTGGAATCAGGCACTCTGTAGGAGTCAGGAATCTCAGTAGCCTTCTGGGCCTCAGCAGGAGATGTTGAGTTTGATTTGATGATCTACACAAAGCCACTGCTGAACATGGAGAGCAAGCCTTGAGCTGCTCTGTAAAGCTTGTGCTGCGTGAAAGCATGGATAACTGAAATGAGTTTATTACTGACAAAGGTGGGATGCAGGCTCTGATCCAGCTCAAGCCCATTCACCGATGCTATTTCGCGCAGGCAGGAATTCAAGCGCATTCTTTAACTACAGGCAGATCAGACCAGTCCCTGACATGCTACTTCATCCAGCTGAACCTTAACCAAGGATACAAAATACACTCCCTCTGCTCACAAATATTCTTGCCTTGCTCAAATTCACCTTCCGTCACCTGGACTTCACTTGTGGCTGAGCCATTCCAAGACACAAGGTTATAACCGTGACAGCAAATGCAACTAGCACATGTGTCAGTCCCCTGCTGCTAGCACTTGGATTAAAGTTAAATGAAGATGCTCACCTTCTGAATATTAAAAAGAGGTAAGAAAAGGAATGGTTCTTGTGGCAATCCACCAACAAAGGGTCTAGTCATAGGGACATAATTTCCTACCACTGCAGTTTCCGCTTTACCCAAGGATACCTTCCTACTCTGAGTACTTCTGAGCTAAGCCAATAATTTCAAATTGTGTTTTCAAAGTCATTTCTTGAACACCAGTGGGCCATTTTTAATATTGGCTATATTCAGGAATTGCATAATAAATGGAAGGGTAATGTGAAGACAGAAAAAGAGAAGACAATGTTTTCTGTATGTCTCAGTCACCCTTACCCTCTTGCTCAGTATGAAGGGGTCACTTTGGCACACCTGGACTGAAATCAGTGACATCCACTGCTTGAGTTAATATTCCCTGAAAAGAGTGGAGGCTGCCAAACCAGGCTCTTTGATGTTACCGTTTGGTTGTTGTTTTTTTGAAATGTCATCCTCTTTGATATTCGAGGCAGATACGCAAATAAATTAAAGGAAGAGCTTATGCTGAGTGCATGAAAATGGCACTTGTGCATTTAAATGGATGTGGAAGCTGCATTTGTACGAGCATTTTATCTGCAACAGAGAGGGCTTCATAACAAGATGCCTGCCATGACACAGGAACAAGCAGCTAAGGCAAAAGGCGTATTCATCTATCCTAACATGTAATTCCAAAATATAACCTTTCCCTTTGGTTATTATTTATCTAATTGCACAGCCAAATTTAGTCGGTGCTTTTGAAAGCATAATTAATTGTAATGCACTTAGTAACGTTCCATTCTGCACTGCCTGAAAGTCAAACTGCTGTAAGACAGATTTGATTTTTGGAAGCATTTTCATCACACTGTGTGCACTGAAAATAATTAGTGAGCCAGGAGGGCAGTTACTTTTATCCTGCTAATTGGATATACTGGGACTTCTTATGCCTTTATGGTCAGATGTTGGCCTCATTTGCACAGTTCCAACCAGTGGGATTACCTCACTTGGGTGGTCGTGTGTGTATTTAAGAATATAGTTCACCCTTCTCAGTTTTGTAAGAGTTGAACAGGTTTGTGTGAGCCATGGCTTTGTTCTAAAGGGATCAGAATGCATGTTGTCTTTATACAGCACTGACTGACTACCTGTGGCTTAGGGTTGTGAGAGCTACTCACAAGCCTTTGCAGCTACGGTCAGGACTTTAAAAGCATTCAGCCTGATCCGAAGGGGACTTCTCCACTGATGTGCACCATTTGCTATAGTCTTATAAGGTTTGGAAGAAAGTGTTTATGGAATGTGACAGTGCAGTTTCACAACAATTTGGTTCTGGCAGCAGTGTCAGCTTAAGAAATTCCCGTCTCCCTTCTGCTGCCTTTTCACTGCAGTTCACTGACCTCTTGGTTGTGCCAACACAACTGTTTGTAAAACAGTGTGATGCCCTGGATGAATGACATAATCCAGGTTAAACTGCTTTCTTTTCTTCCCCCCTCCCCGCCCTGCTTTTTGCTTTTAGAGCAGAAAATGTCAAAAGGGGAGGTAAACTTTGGTGTGAAAGGAGTGGCTGCATGGGGAACTGTCTAAACAGGGATTGCCACTAAAGCCTGCAACATTGTGAAACTGCTATTCTGAACCTGGCTTGCTGGTGTTTGTTTGTTGTTTTTTTTCCAAAGCAGAGATCATGCATACAAGGAGAAGGAAAAAGTTGGCAAAAAATAAAAGCACAAGGCTCTTATGTCTTTTTATCTGCCTCAAGTGCAGATTAGTTGTTGGAAGACTACAATGCCCTCTGTCAACAGTTCTCTGACATGTTTAGGGTTTTTTTTTAATCCATGGGATATGCTCAGCCACTAACTTTCTGATCCCGTGGTTTGAGAACTACTGCTATGGCTATGGCAGTTTGAACACTAAGCAGGTGGCTCCACAGAACAAGCCTTTGGTGCACACATTGCGCACAAAGCCCTGGGGGAGAGAGGAAGCAGGACCGACAAGGAGGTGGACATGGAAGGGATGGAGCCAGGGAGAAAGGATCCCAGACAGGCCTCAGCTCAGGAGATGAGGAGCATTGGGCTGCTGGGACGTGGTAGGAAAGGGGCCTCCTCACAGCTGGAGGTCCTGGGAGAGAGGACAGTCATGGTCAGGGTTGGCTGGCAAGTGACACTGAAATTGATGAGATCCAGGAGCTCCATGTGCTACGCTTACTAGGATACTGGTAAACCTGAGATTTTTCATATGCTTTTGAGAGTTTACCTCTTTATTCCCACTTATTAATGGGAATACACTGGTCATCTGAAATGGCCAAGAGAGAAGTTAACCAGAAGGGAAAAAGAAGGGGAATAAGAAGGATATGGAAGAAATATGTGGCTGAGGAAGTTAACACAATTTCAATTTGCTAGAAAACAGTTTTCTGTATGGACAGCTTAAGAACAAATGGGAAGCAAGATCAGAACCTCGTTAGGTTTTATAAAATAGTAATACTTAATTTCAAATACTGGTGCGAAGGCTTTTTTTTACATAATTTTTCACTGGAATAAAACTTGACAAGTACAGGAAAACATACCTGATAAGATTTACCCAAAGTCTGTCAGATCTTATCTGGAAAAGGTATATAATTCCCAAAAAGAAAGTAAGATGGATTGCAGAAAGGAAAGAGAAAAAAGAGAAGTTTTCACAACTCAGAGCAGGAATATGTGGCATTTAGTTTTTGGTTATTCAACAACAGCCTAAAATTGTTCAGAAGTCCAGAGACTACAGTTTTTTCTGTTTTTTCACCAGGGAAATTAAATCTCTTTTCCAAACTGATTCTAATACTAATGATTGTAATGTCATTTACAAGCAGAGCTCTCTGTGCATAAGCTATTTCTATCAATGCAATAAGGACATAATGAAAACTGAGATAGATATTAATGTGAGCTAGTTCCAGCAATGTACATAAGCAATGGTAGCACTAGTACTGGAAGCAGTCATACTTCCTAGTTTATCTCAGCATCAACATCCATTCGTAAATTATGAAAATTATATTTATTAATCCAAAGTATAGAGGGTTGCTTTAAAATCCAGGCTGTGTTTGGATGGTGGAGAAACTACATTTTGAAAATGTAATGATCCATTTTACAAAGACAACAATCTCTTTGACAGATTTAGGCTCACTAGCTTTGAAATACAATAAAATGCAATAAAGTAGAATAAAATAAAAAGTGTTAATAAAAACACTAGCTGGAGGAGTAAGGACAGATGACTTAGAAGACAAGGAAATAGTCATCTTTTTCCAGTAACTAAATCACACAGAATCAAGGTTAGCAAGAACAAGAGCAAGGTGAGCCACTTGCATGCTAAATAAGCTGGCCAATTCTTCTGTTTGAATAGCAACCAGAAAGAGGCCATAGATTTTTAGAAAATAGCATGTTATTCATAATGACCCAGCAAATATTTTCCGTAAACAAATGTCAGCCCGTTCGCTGTGGGTAGTGACTGAAGAATTCACCATGGGCAAGATGCAGAGAGTGGCTGGCCTTCAGAGACACATGATGGTTTTCCTCCTCCCTGACTTGGATGGTAAAAATTCCAGAGTTCTTCAGGGGGTAGGATTGAAATCAATTTCTAGAGCCAGCAGCAGGGTTTGCAAACTTCACCAACTGCCAAGCTTTAACCTGTAGTTTGGCAGGTATCACACAAGTATTTGCACCACAATAATGCATTAGCTTGTAAAATATTCCCATATAAAATATTACGTGAAATACTGTTTATGGAAACCAGATAAAAGGGGTTCTGAAAGCCAAAACAAGTGTGCAAATCTTTGTTTGCAAATATTTTCTTTGGTATTCATCCAGCTCTACTGGGAGAGATCTGCTTCACCTAATGCTAACACTCTACAAGTTAAGTAGCTAGTTTAAGTACATCATTTAAAACATCTCCTGCAGATGATGGAGAGAAATAGGGCCTTTCAGAGGGGAATTCATTCTGTCTCTATTAGACATCCCTTAGACGATGATGAACCACCCCCTGGAGATACATGTATCTCTTGATTGCGCAGGGAGTCTAGACAATTAGTTTGGGGAAGACACTGCTGAGCCAGATTACGGTCATTAATGACTTACCTTTTTGTTAACTGACATGCCTTTTATAGGACTTCATGGAAAAAATCAGCTGCTGTGGTCTCTTTTATTGAGGCCAGCCACTCTGCCATTTGCACACACCCATGGGGCAGGTGGGCCCAGTTTAATTGCAACTCTGCTTTGTTTGAGACTTAAAGAAGTTCTTCATTAACACAAAGGGGAGATCTCCACTAACAAGGATCCACATTCAAATCACCAGCCATCCTGTCAGAGCTTGGTGTTTAATAGGGCCAAGAAGGAGACCTTAAGCTTTTATGAAAAAAATCCCTATGTTAAGACAACCGAAGCACAAAAGTCAAACAACGTTGCTGTCAACCAAACTAGATGCTAAGGCTATGTCCAGGCATAAGTGCCTAAATGGTGCCAGGGAGCTCATGCGGATCAGAACTTATTTGTCTTTGCTGCCAAAACAGACCCTGGCATGGCTCATGCTCCTGCCAAATAACTTTCTCCATGGCCTGAGAGTGAGTTCGGGTGAGCCAGGATCCATTCTGAACTTGGATGCAATCAGGATGAAAAGGGAATTTGGATGCAATCGCTAACTGGAGGGTAAGAAAGCTTAACAGCATGGACATAGGTTACTGTGTGCCAGCTTACCCAAATGCAAGAGAATGGTCCTGAGAAGATTAGATATAGGTATAGCCCAAAGAACACTAACAAAATGCAGCCTACTAGGTTAGGCAGTAGACATAATATTCCATGCTGAAGTTGGTATCTCCATACTTGTGGCACATATATTTTGATATACAGCAGCAAAGCTTTTCTCAGTGCTCATACAACAGATTCATTTTCCATCATATTCCATTGTATGACTTTTCTCTTTAAGTTTTTAACCTCCCAACCATTCAGCTTTGACTTATGAGGACCACCTCAGAGAGGCTCAGCTGCAGCAATAGCCTGCTGGGAGGAAAGATTGCCACATAGCCAACAGCTAAGAGAAGTCCATGACTGCCTTCTGCAGTCACCTACAATAGTCATTTTCAAGAGAGGCCTAAGGGACAATCTAATAGCAGACTACTTGAAGTATAGATACCAAGATGATGGAGCCAAACTATTTTTAGTAGTGTCAGATTGTATAGCAAGGATCCACAACCAAAAATCACATCTTGCGAGGTTCAATTAGGACATTAGGAAAGCTTTATCAACCAGGAAAGGCATGCAGCACTGGAATAGGCTACTGAGCCAGGTTTTGGCATCTCCACCTCAGGTAGTCTTCAAGGCTTGGCTGGAGGAAGCCACAGCCAACCTAATCTAGTACCAGTGATAGTCCTGCTTTAAGCAGGCAGCTGGACTAGATGAGCTTGAGATATGCCTTCCGACCAGCATTTCTATGAAATTTCTGTGAAAAAAAGAAGCATTTCAGCTTCTCAGAAAATTCTCCACTTCAGAGTGCCTTCAGTGCCTTCCCTTCCAGTTCCTCCCGTCTTCTGTGCTCCAGTCAGGTCAAGCAGCAGCTCCCAGAGGTCATACAGGAAGGATTATTTCCACGGTATGCCTTCCTCTTCCTCATACTCCTTCTTCTGACCTCAGCAGAGCTGCACAGGTTTGCCTAAAGAAAGAATGTGACCTTTTGACACCAGAGTCATCCAGCAATTTGTTCTAGTTTGAAGCTATTTCCCCCAATTCCCTCTTGGTTTTTCCCTCAGCTTCTTTGCCACCAATGGGAAGGTTTGCTATGCCTGGAATGCGAAGTTTTGGTCACCACTCACTGCGATATAATTCCCAGTTCAACATCACACACCAGAAACTTGGTTTCAGCCAGGAACTGTGCTTTTCTCTTATGCAGTGGGCTGTGCTTCAACAGAACTTTCCAAACGTGTTTTTTGAGGTTTTTTAAAGTAGAAATGGTAGAGAAGGGTAAGTTTATTAAAAAGCATGCATTGCCTCATGAGAAAGCAAGTACACTGGGCCAAAGCAATAGTGATGGAGTAGGTAAACATATTACCAGTTATGAAGATCATATGTTTAATTCATTTATAGATATGTGTTGTGCACATTTATAAGTAAACACATATACATACATTTCTAATTATAGAAAAATATGTACTTACATGTTGATATATGCATATATGAGAAATCAACAGAAATATTTTTGCAGAGTAATTGATTTCTAGGTATATGCTTTGTGGTTATGGAGGCAAAAGGCAGACACTGCATAGTAACGCAGCACGTGTGGTAAGACACTTGATTTTGACTGCCTCGCCTGCTCTTTCTACAATAATTCACTTGCACAGCATTTGCACTAAAATTCAGTCTGGACAGTTTCACGTCACTGATATGTAATATAAATATAGAGCAAAATAACCACCTGCCAAGATCTCCTTTGTTCCATTTCAGTATCTCTCAACACCACAGAAGTCAGGCAGTACTCAATATCCAGTAATATACTATGCACAAGTTGCTAATAGGCGTTAGGATGAATCCTGAGATCTTACCAAGAGTTGAGATCAGACATGAGTGAAAGATGCAAATGCTTTACTTTGCAACTCATTTTCCTGATAGAAATTCCCAAAATACAATGGGCATTCTTTAAATGAAATATGAATCTATTTTAACCAGAAGGAATCTCTCACAAACCGGTAATGCCTTTCAGAATGGAAGACACTTTTTCAGGTGACAAATCTAGTAGACCTTAAAAACTTAATCTTATTATATACATATAAAGCTTTCATAGATATTTTGAGCTAACGGTTTTACTGGACATAAAATGTTATTCCCTGCCAGATTGAGATAGTTAGCCTGAGGGGGGGAAATATTTGGCTCTTAGAGAATAAGGAACAAGAAAAAAATAGTGGGAAAATGTTATTTTTAAAAAGACTCTGAGCATTTTTTTAATATGTTTTGTGTAAAATATGTTGACATGGTGCGTCAGAAAGCTTGGATTGGTGTTCCTTTGGGATGTCTTGCACAATTTGCTCTTGTTTTTTTTTCCAATACGGATCACTAAGATTTCCCAGAAAAGCAAATTACCTCTGTTAAAAAAAGGAGGTGGGGATTTTACTGTTACATTTTCCTTTATTGCTAGAGCAAACGTTAATGGTTTAAGTGGTTATAATGGACGGTCAGTGCAATTGAGTTTAATTCAGCAGAAAACCCAGGGCATCCACAAAGAGGTTTCATGAGCAGGAATTCAATGGAGCACACCAGCTTTTGCTATCACCTTTTCAGTTTCTAAGCTGTAGGCCTTCCTTGCACCTGACCTGCAGGCTCCTGAGGACCTGCCTGCTGCCAGGAATCAGTCTGTCCAGCTTCAGCAGGCTGAAAGGAAGCCTGGCATGTAGTGCAGATACCAAACATCCAGCGCTACACAGATTGGGACCCTTTTCCTAACTTGCCCTCCCCTCCCTTAACACACAAGGTGGGTATTGCTGGGTAGCTGCATGGCTCTCCTTGTTCAACTTGTAGTGTCCTTCCCTGAAGGCTGACTGGGAGATGATGACCCACCAGCTCCAGCGCAGGCAGGAGCAGCCCTATGCCACCGGTCACTGTCCCTCTCCTTCTCTGGCAGCCCGTGGTCTGCGGAAGTCTCTTGTGCTCTTTGAACACAGGCTAACACATCCATACTGCCTGAGCAGAAGAGCCAAGAACCACATTTAGGGCTCCAGTGTTTTGTCTTCTCTTCCCACCTGTGCTACACCCTTCTAGGGCATTTTTATGAGAACAAAACAGCACATGGCTTCATTAGCCTTTGAAGATGGAAGAAGGAAGAACCATATCGATATCCCACATCTTCTGGGACTCCAGATGCTATGGTTGCTCCCCTCCATGCTAACTGCAGAGGTAAGGGATAGGTGCCTGTGAGAGCTCACTCTTGGTCCTCATCACAAACAGCACTGTGCTATTTTCAGCATTGTCGCTGGTTAGTCTGGTGAAGACATACCCTGGAGTGAGCTTGCCGTGACATAAAAGTGACTCAGGACAGAAACAGACACAAAAAACACCTACCTTCAAAGTCTGAGTCCTAACCAATTGCAAGAAAACAACTCCAGAATCCTGTCGTCATCCGCTGCTTCCAATTACATCCTGCATTTCCAAAACATTGCCTTCCCACCCCCAGAGTGTGTTGAAACACCCACGCCATAATGCAGAGAGCATGAAGGAAGAGTGGGGAATTAATGGCTAGTCCTCTCTGGAGGAACTGGTGGTAGAGAAAATGGGAACGAACCTTCCAGGAACAGCAGCTAGGGCTGTGACAGCAGTGAGGGTCTGTCCACAGGCACCTCAAAATCAAAATCTTCTATCGGCTACTCTTAATTGTGGGAGGGCTCTTCCTACACAAAAGCACAGTGTCAAAAGGAAATCTTTCCGGGGAAAAGGCCCTTCCTCCATCTGAGAGCTTGTGAGTTTCTGCAGGCTGGTGACCTGAATGATGCTCATTGGTGAAAACAGTCCGAAGCCAGCAGCGTTTTAGGAACCTGCCAGGAGACTGTTTGATCCCCTATGGTGCCTGGGTTTCCTCAACAATATTTTGAGGCTTTAGCTGAACGTTAGTGTTCTGTGCACACAGTGACACATCAACCCCATTGCTTAGCTTGACTGGGGGCACTAACAAGAGACTGAAAGAAAGAATATGCAATCAGCTGGCTGTTTATTGATGTGGCGTCCTTATCCATAATCTCCATCCACTTCTGTGCCCCATCCCCCTGAAACAATATCCTATTGTATTCTTTCAATACGGGCAGTTCCTCAAAGACAGACATCTATTTCTTGAAGCACAAGGATCTGCAGTTCTGTCTACAAGCATAGGCAATTGGTCAAGTTCCCATTTTAGCCTGTTCCAATTTGTTCAGTGCATTTGGTAGCAGATCAGCAAGTGAATCCAAGCAGTGGTATTTAAACCTTTCAGAACCTGCTTTACATCCTAATCTTCTAGATAATTAAATTCTGTGCACATTCTCCCAGTATATTCAGTGTTAACATTGAAACAGATATTCTCTGCTTCTTGTGCATTTTTAAAACAGATGTTCCAATATCCTGAAGAAGACTGAACTATAAGCCTCAAGTATGTGTATATTATAATATACTCAAAACAGACTAGAGAGAAAATGTTTTCCATCTAGCAGCTACTGCTTGTCGCAGACACAGAGGCAGTTGCACGAAATCCTTTGTACGACATGCACTTTGTACGTCATTTAACACCCTAATGGCAAGGCACGCCAAGACAAGGCACATGCTTTACCGCTTGCAGTCAGGTACTAGGGCCTCTGTCCTGCTCCATAACTTCTAAACCAGGCAGGTGAAGCTGGTGGAGCCAGCCATCTACAGCCAAAGGACGTGTCCCATCAGGGCCTGCAGCTGAAAGATCCTTGTTAGAGGGTCACAACCCAATGGGGTGCTCTGCACCACACCACACAGTGTGCCAGGTATGCCATGGCAGCATCAAAGCTCAGGATGTGGGTGGCTGGCTTTGCTCACCCACTTTCAGGTGTCAACAGACTGTTCTGCAGAAGTTTAGTCATTGTCCCAAATGGCTTTAGACTGGGTTTGGCTCTTAATTAACGTCTGTCATCTAGGAGGTGAATTTACTGGGTCAGAGTCTGGCGACGGCATTGCTCCCATCCTCCCCAGAGAACCCTAAGCGATCCCCCAAGCCCCTCAGACACTAGCAACATTGCTCCCCTTCCTTGCATAGACATAATCCAAGCCAGAAGTTGTCAGAGGATCCTGCCATGTGTACGAACTGTGGGAACACCTCAATCTTTGGGCTTAATGAGTAAAACAAGACCAGAGATGACTGCAGAGTATACGATTTTGAGTTTTCCCTTGGATAACATGACAGGTTGTCCTGCATTTCCAACAAAGTACGTACTTAGAAAAATAACCTAATCCTTTTACGCAGGAAGCACTGAGGAGTTGTTAGAGGTAAGAGCATACAACAAAGTAAAGAAAAAGCATTTTGCATCTTGCATCACAGCCAGGAGAATTTGGGTCCAAATAGCATCAATATTCTTATACCTTAATGTGCAGATGAGTCAGAGAGATACCTTACAAAATAGAGCTTTTTTTCTCCTTTTCAATAGGTCATTACAGAGACAGGCCGTTCTTGATTTATCATAGGTGGATTAACTTGGCTGGGGACTAACCAAGCTGGGGGTGCTTTGTGAGAGCAGCACAGGTCTGGAGCCAGAGCAGCCTCCTTCGCTCTGGGCTGCCCTGCACATGTGCCCAACGATAGTTATGTCCCCGGTCTCTATTTCTTTTACAAACCCTCACCACATCTTCAAACAACTCGACCTGTATCAGTTCTGTCTGATTTCAGCATTTGCTTTTGGGGGGTTAATTTCCCTCCCTCTCTTCCCATTGATCTCACAAGTGAGACGTGTGTGGTAGGTAGAGCGACCTTCAGTGCAGGGTCTGCTCTGCAGCAGCCCAGCAGATGCACATGGGCAGCTAACTGGTGATAACCAGGTGCTGTCAGGGAAGATGCAGGGAGCCTTTCAATCACCCATCAGGTCTCTATTAGGCACATGCTGTTCTCGCCAAGCAGAGGAAAATGATATTCAAGCACAAAACTGTATGATTTTTTGCTGTCCATAAGAAAAGCTGTATATAATTCAATGCAAAAATTTGCAGGCAAATTCATTCACAATTTTCATCCACAGGATATTTTCCAAGTGAAAATTCCTTTTCTGCCAGTTTTGCAGCTTTTTCTCTCACAAATATTTGGCTTTTGGCCCCCTCCAGCACCAACTGCTGCTAGCTTCACACTGGATCATGAAGCCGTGAGGGGAAGGCACTTAAATGCACATGTAATTAGGAAAACAGCCAGCAACATCTCTAGCAGAAAATCTCCATTTTTTTCCAAGAGCTGTATTCTGTCCAAGATCATGATTTACCTGTACCCGTAATTTCCCAGGGAAAACTTCCAAAGGGCATGTCAGAAGCTGCTACTCTTTGGCCTAAAAAGAAGTGTCCAAACCTTCTTCACATACTTTCTGGGAAAAGGTAGCCTTCTCTGGAAACCCTCTTCATGACATGCCTCCACATACAGCTTTTCTTTTTATCCTTTCCATGTGTCAAGACCCCAGATGGAAGACGCTGTCACATTCATGGGGGACAAGAGACTTCACTGGCCCTCAACTTTAGCAACACTTCCGGAGAAAGGAGCGAGACCAAGTTACAGCAAGCCAGTTCCTGGTGAGGAGACTACAGCCTGTCTACACCTCCTGGAAAACCTGACCAGTGTGTGTTCCCCTTCTGAGGAGAAGCCAAGAGCACAGGAACATGAAAGCTGCTGCGCCTGGTCATGTGCATCAAGCTCCACATACTGAAGCAAGATGCCAACAGTGACCATTTTGGTCATTTGCAAACCAAAGCCCAGGCTTGACCATGACTCCAGACACTGTCCATCTGTCCTTTGTCATGGGAGTAGGTAGTCTGCTCCGGTGAGGTCAAGAAAAAGGCAGAGGCATTGGCAGGTAGAGAGAGTATGCTCTTGCTGAGCTTCAGACTGTGCTTCAGATCAGATCCAAACTCACTTTTTAAAGTTTTGCTCTTTTCCTGGTGCATAACAAAGTGAGAGAAGGTCTAGTTTCAAAGCAACAATCTACTGTCTTCAGTTGGACATACCCTGAAGTCCTTCCACATGTTTCACCTCAAAATGCTGCTCTAAACTTTAATCAGATTGAATAATGTCACCTACTACAGTGCTTCTCTCATCCAAAGTAGTTATGGAGCTTGCTGGCCTGTTTTGTCCCGTCTGACCCTGCAAACACAGCACCAAGACTGTCATTTGGGCCACCTGCATCTCCTTGGGCACAACCACTAGAAGGAAGTACTTGCATTGTGATATGAAGGTAGCAGCTCTACCCTGGCCAAGCAGAAGCATCTGGTGATTCCCCAACACCTCAAGCAGAAGGGTGGGGGACTGGGCTTGTACAAGTTCAACACTTTCAGGTGTATCACAGTGTGGGAATCCTTGTTTCATGGCACTAGATGAGTCAGCTGTCTTTTGCAAGCTTATCATTTTAAATCACTATTTTCCAGCATCTCATCAGGGTTTGCTCAATATGAAAACAGACTACACAGGGCATTAACTCGTCTGTCCTGGAGCTGCTCCAGCAAAATACAGAATTGCCAGTGTGTGAGAAAAATTCCCACCAGGAATACTGCGCTCTCAAAAAAATTACTGTATCAAATGTTGGTCTATTGGGTTTTTTGTTATGAGTGAGTTTGAGTTCGATACAAGCTGTAAGCAGACAATTTTTGCAAATATCAGACCCTTCAAGAAAACATTCCAGGGTACATTAAAGATTAGACTGCATTCTGTAACCTTCATGAGGCAACATGGCTTGATCCATCCTTACTAACTCAAAATTCAGGAGCAAGTTTCCACAGGGGTTCACCAATGTTTTCACACTTACTGAATGAACTGGGACTGATGGGCAGGTTTGCATAAAAAGAAAGGAAGCATGTATTTTTTCACATAAAACTAAAGAGTGAAAGCTGTGGGCTCAGGCCTGAGATTAGGTCACTACAGTGTGTTATGAGTTAAAGTAGCACCTTTGGCCAATGACATATGCAAAGTCATCTGACTGAATTCTATTTCATTGTGAGATAAGGTCACATAATCAAAATACCTTGCATTTGTCAAAGGCTGAATGTGCACTGATGGACAGTTACCTTCAATGACTTGCAGTAACTTGTTATGGCACTGTTGAGTGGTATTCCATCTGAGCCTCGAGTTCGCTTTGAGATTTTGTAAATGTTTCAGCTGCTTGCAATGGACCAAATCACATACCAGGAAAAGAGAAAAAGCATTCAGACATTTCACCAATAAAGACATCCATATGGGCCCATCAACCCGTATTTCAAGTCATACTCTTTTACAGAGTAACAACAATTATTTAAGGTTTCAGTACTTTCCATTTGAAGTTTTAATGCATTATTGTTGATTGCATTAACCAAGGAGAACAGTTTTAGTTAATAATTGCATATTGCAGATGCAGATTCACTGAGGGTTCTTCCCCGTCCCTGCCCACAGGGTGCCACCCTGTTGTACCTCCACCAGAACTGCTCCATGCAACGTGCCATATGCTGCAGACAAGTAGTCATGCTGTCACCCAAATCACAGTAGGGTTGTCTCCAACCTCATGTGTTGCACTGCTCCCAACAAGAGAACATGAACCCCAAGTCCCGTACATCGCTGCAGCCTTTGCAAACATAGCCCTGAATTAAGAAGTGGGCATGTTTCCATCCTCAGTCTGCTCTCGCAGGGCCACGTAATCACACCCACATGCGCTCATCTGCTCCTAGTTAGGTGACCACACTGCCATTTAAAAGTTTCCTCCTCCCAGCCAAAGTAAGGGCACCAGCAGTCTGAACAGCACAGGGACCAGCTGGGGAGAGAAACACATGCACCAACAGCATTAGCAGCTCCCGTGTGGCTAGCCCTGCCGGATCCTAGCCCTCAGCCAGCCAGGGACAACGTGCCATGGCCCCAGAGGTGCCACTGACATCAGGGCCCAAGCTCACCCATGCATCCTTCCTTTCTTGCTTGCACTTTCTTTTCCCCTCCAATTTCCAACACATGTAAGGAACAAACATGCCCTGGGCAGTAAGCTTCTGGGAGCTTGCTACCCTGCTCAGATAGTGGAAAACATGAGGATTCTGGCACCTATTAATAGACCCTCAGCAGTTAATAAACCCCCCTTTTCCCCACAAGACAGACAAACCTCTTGCCTTTTGTTGTCTTTTTATTTTTTCTTCGAGGCATTTCAAAATACAGACAGGTGCCAGAGTCTATTTCCTCTTGCTTCTTAATAATGTTACATTCGTCATAACACAGGCCAGTGCTTATTACATGGATTGCCTATTTCCTCACATAAGCACCCCATATCTGAACGTCAAACTCTCTGCCCAGGAAAACGACTCTAGGGCAAAAGCAGAAAAGGTTTCCCTTTGCTATTTCAAATTCACTGAATGAACATCAACAGCTTTGCCTGTCCCAAAGGAATAAAATCAGTTTGATATTTCCTAAGATAAAAGGCTGTTGTTCAAAGGGTTCTTCGTTCTTCCCCCTGCTATTCCTTGAGCCAGTAAAACCCAAGCTGGCCCAAGTACTCCCTAAAGTAGTGTAAGATAAAGGTCTTTGTGCAACCAGGAACAGAAAGAACTGAGAAAAAGCCATTTTTTCCCCCTTCAAGGGGAAGACCCAGGCTGAAGATCCTCCTTTCAAAAAGACAGGAGCCTCCCACAGACCAAGGTTCACTTCCCAAAAATATACAGCTGGTGTTCAGGTTTACCCTGCACAGCAGCAGCTGTGCCTTGTGTTGGGCTGTTTCAGCAAGTGTTGCTATTGCATTGGTCAGAAGAGCATCTCCCAGCCCCTGCCATTCATTACACGACCACCCAGCAAGGAGGCCTGACCCTGCTGCCGTTTGCTGCTGGTGGCACTGGCTGCAGATGCCACTGCCATGGTGAATAGGGAGTCCCACAAACCCCATAGGGATGCTCCCGCCCTGGAATTCCCCTGCCCTTTCTCGGACTACTTCCACTTCATTATCTGTAAGAAGTCTCCCACGGTTCCTTCCATGCTGGAGGAGAAAGGGATTTCCCCACATTTCAATCTGCTCGATCCAAGACCACACCATGAGGCATCTTACTAGGACAGGTGGTGAAGGTATTACCAAGTGCGGGGGTAAAGGAAGTATCTCCAGGCAGAGGAGGTAGCTCTGTAATGCTGTGACTACCCGCACATCTATCCAGAATTTCTTGTGTGATATGGGAAAATCTCACACTGTTATGTAAGGGACTAATCCTGCCTCTTCAGTGGCCTCTTGCCTTCTTGTTTGCACTGAAGGACCTCAGTATAAAACACTCATGGACCACCACTTCACTGGAGGTTTCTCTGATGAGCTTCAGCCTCTCCACTAGCACAAGCTGCTATTTCAAGGCTGAGAGTTTGATTCATTTGCCTAAGCACAGGTGAACGGTGTTATTTACAGCTGCCTACAGCACCTGAGGCATGAACACAGGGACAACTGTACCCTACTTGAGAGGCAGCCAGAGGCCATGCCAGGCACCCAAGGGTGGCACTAGATGTTTGTGTTTAGGCAACTGAATCAGGTCTACAGCATGTACGCAGCAGGCATCTTGCCTACAGTGGGATGCAGAGTGCCGGCCTCGTGCTCAACTCAGTACAATCTCAGTTCAGAAAAACAAACCAGAGAAGTCCGCATGCTTTGGAAGGATGATAGAGTGCATTTTGGGGTGTCCAAGCTGTGGTCAGGCCATTGTGGCAGGAAGATCTGCAGGTCTAAGAGCCCCCATTTGACAGAGCACAGCTTGAAATCTTGGCACACACAGAGCATCAAAAAACACAAGGGCAAGGTGCTGGGTTCGGAGCTGTAGGCTGAAGCAGCAGCCTCCACTTCGGTTTCTCTCACTAGTGGGTTTACTTCAAAGTCACTGATGCTATTTTAGAGTGTTGCCTTATATTTATTTCTCCTTTTTATCTGTGTGATGAGTTAAAAAATGCCATATGCCTGTTTTTATATTCCTTGGGCTTCACCCCCACGCACACCCCATACACACACAGAGAGTTTCCAGTTGACTAAGGAATGCTAAACATTTATCTGTGGCTCTGCATAGCCACTGGTATACCAATGCATACATCCAGTGTGGGTGTACTGAGAGATATAGATGCCATATGGAAACCACATCTGACACATACATCTTGGGACAAATGGGAGAGAAATCTGTGCCACTCATGCTCACCATGCAAAGAACCTTTTCTGAAAGTCGTTGTTTGCTTTGGCTTTATATCTCTCTGATACACCAAGGCACAGAAGCCGGCTTGTTATCAGAATGGAACTGGAGGGACAAATGGGGCTTGGCTGTGGCACAGAAGAAGAATTGGTCGTTCTCAGCTTCCTCCCCTCACCCAAATTTGCAAACGGGCTGGACCCAACCTAAGGAGGCAGCTGCACTACGCCCACCCACCGACTGGCAGCTCCACATCGGCATTCCCATGACTGCCAGGAAAGAGCTGGCTGCCGTCCTGCCTCCCAGAGCTCCCTCCCTTCGGGGGACAACATACACTTCACCTTCTAAAAACTTCATTCCCAGATACTTTATACAGCCAAATGATAACTGATAGGCAAAGAAGAGAAATCAAGCAGGGCAAGGAGTTTAAGGTGGGTTGAGAAAAAGATAAGTTAGAAATAGGATTTAATTATACAGATGTTATGGTGATTAGGGTCATCCAAGTAGGTAGATGGATTTGCAAATCCAGGAAGTTTTGCTCCAGTGGCAATAATTTCTTCCCCCTCCGTCCTGCCTCCGCTCAGAGCTGGTCTAGACAGCACAGCACACGGAGCGCCTAGAGGTAGCTGACCTTGGCAGTCCCCCCGCTGCTAATGGCAAGTGGGGTTGTAGCAGCGCTGATGCAACTTGTTCGGATGCTCAGGGCAGTCTCTGCCCCCAGCAGCACTCAGGCAGTCTGAAGGGAGGCTGCTTTTCCAGGGGTGGGGAGGAGGAGAGCCGTGATTTATGAAGGAGGCTGGCACCGATCCACGGAGAAGCTTGTAAGTGGGAGGCTCTATCACCCACTCTTCTATGCAAAGAGACTCACACTGCCGTCAGTGGAAGTCTGGCTAACAAAGACCCAAGGGCTGGGCTGGCAGAGGGAACATGTTGTTCTGCAGTGTGAAATGAATGTGGAGCCGAAAAGTTGGTTTTGGGTGGAGCTGGGGTGGTCGTGCCTCTTGGTGGGTGTGGAAGATGCAGGCAGCAGCGCTCCCCTCAAGCTCTGCAAGAGCAAAGCTGCGACACCGGGAACAGAGCTGGGCAAATTTGTTTGTTTAACCCCTAAAATTCAGCTTCTAACTGGCTGC